>NC_069659.1:268995175-274857675 GCF_027244095.1 Hemicordylus capensis | reverse complement strand
TGAACATGACCTGAGCCTTACTACTTCCTCCAGTTGTTATCTTGGCTCCATTGCTCAGCCATGATGTCAGTATTGTGTTTTAAACCACAGGTCCATGGTTCATATGAGCCTGCAGCTGTGCTCTAACTATGATATGCAAAACAGAATTAAACCAGCATTTGACATTGATATTGCACTGTTCAAATACTGTAGTTTAATCATGTTTTGCAAACCATGGTTAAAGTACAGCTCCGGGTATGAAGAGCCTCAGACCTATGGTTTAAACAAACCACAATGATTATGGATGTGGAGGAAGAAATGTATGAGGTCACATTCATGATTTGAACTATCTATATGCCAGTTAGGTTGAGTTGGTGCTTTACCGTCCCAGATGAGACTGGTTCACATCGTTGGGATCTACATAGTTGTGGTAGTTCTTTGATCATACCCGTTATAGAGCTAATGCTGAATTACTATGTACCATAAAAGAAATTCATCCTTGCTTTCTTACCACTTAACAGAAATCCTAAAGAGTCTCTGATAACTTTCTGTGTATTTACCCATGTGTAAAGCATTAGAGCAGAAAGCCTCTACCGGACTGCACCATATATTAGCTACATATTTGAAATATGGTATAAGGTTTGCCCCAATCTCAATAGCCAGGTTATAGGTATTATAAAATCTTTTGGTTAAGCGTCTGCCCTTGCTTTGCAACATGCACTGTTATGTCAGCTAATAAAAATAAAGTAGTTTGTTGTGTTAGTAGCCTGTAGAACTTTCTCCTCTTGATTGATTGATTAAGTGCCATCAAGTCAGTGTCGACTCTTAGTGACCACATAGATTCTCTCCAGGATGATCTGTCTTCAACTTGACCTTTAAGGTCTCTCAGTGATGCATTCATTGCTGTCGTAATCAAGTCCATCCACCTTGATGCTGGTCATCCTCTTCTTCTCTTTCCTTCAACTTTTCCCAGCATTATTGACTTCTCAAGAGAGCCATGTTTCCGCATAATGTGTCCAAAATATGATAGTTTGAGCCTTGTTATTTGTGCCTTAAGTGAAAATTCTGGATTGATTTGTTCTATGATCCATTTGTTCTATGATCCATGCTCTATGATCCTATGGAGCTTGATAATTATTCTGAAGTTCCCTGAGGTACCGTTTATTAAGTTATGACTTAACTTATATATTCACAGTTAAGTCAAAACACTCTTCCTTTGGAATAGATTGTTACTATGGTTTGGATTACGGAAATTCTCTAGGGAAAATCACTTTCCCCTCATCATGCCTATGCATTACATAGTATTGCAATTTTCTGTCTAGTCCTTGTTGTAGGACCATGTGGATCATTTGTATGCTAAAAATGCTGGAGTCCATTCGGGTCCAGTGCCAAAGCAGCATTTTTCAAATGCAGCTTCACATATCTTGTTAATTCCTAGGGATGCATACATGTAAAACTATGAACTGGACATATGCCATTAACTTAATTTGTACAAGATCCTGTATAGAATCTTGTTTATAGGAGTTTGGTTTATAGGATTGGCTTTGAACAAGGTACATTGATGATCGATCCTTATAATACATGTTTACCTCAATGAAGCTTTTTTTTAAAAATGCAGTTCCTTGGGTATAAAACTACCCAGGAATGTCTTCTAAAGGTGAGCATCATGGATATTGATTTGCATAGATGGAAGAGATTTTATATCATTGGACTTGTAAGAAGGACCTGGTTTATTTCTACTTCATGTTTTGCATTTGGTGAATTGGTAACTAGGAGTACAGAAACACCAGTGTGCCCTGAGAGAAAGGCAAGAAAGGAGGCGCCCAGCCAGGACAGAGCATAACATCGGCCCCCATAGAGACCAGTTCTGGCCTGTGAGGACAGTTGGGGCAGCCCCTCCCCCTTCCCAGGAGTAGTGAAAGACCAGTGTGCCCTGAGAGGAAGGCAAGTAAGGATGTGCCCAGACCAGGGACCTCTTGTCCTCAGCTCCTGAAAAGAGCCTGAGACACGGTTTTATTAATCTGTTATTTGCTTGTAAAATTACAGCTTGCAAATCTGTAAACAGCTTTGGGTCCCTTTGTCAAGGAAGAAAGGCGGTATAAAAATGTAGTAAACAAACAAACAAACAAACAAATAAATAATAAACTATACAAGATCATTATATATGGATTTTGTATTCAATCGTAGATGTCATATTCAGAACAACTATTCTGTCAAGATAGATGTTAAAGGCAGATTATAACAAGGAATTTAAAATGCCATTGGAGAGACTTGTAACACAGTCTATGTTTTACTGTTCTAGGAAGGACAGACCAATGAAAATGAGCACTTTGCTACAAATACTCCTCACTGTCTTTCCTGTATTGGCTTACTGACAATATCAAAATGCCTTCTTGTGAACTTTACCAAAATCAGAATGAATTAAGATGCTATTTAGAAATACCCCAAGACGATGGTCCAGTTCTGATTATCCAACAAACCATAGTTTGCTGAATTGTGAATAAGCCTGTGTACCCTCCTCCCATTATATACCTGGCTATGTCCAAACCTGGAAACTGTGGTTTGTTTATTTATTTATTTAACATGTTTGTAAGTCTCTGGGTGGTTTACACCAAACCATACAAACAAGTAAAAAGGTTAAAACATTACAACAATTTAAAATTTAAAACATTAAAACTGTTAAAAATCATCAAACTATTTAAACAATATCAAATTAAAAGTCTGGGTTAACAAATGTGTCTTGTCTGCCTTTTTAAAAGTTGTAAGAGATGGGGAGGCTCTTATTTCAGCAGGGAACATGTTCCAAAGCTTCGAGGCAGCAATGGAGAAGGCCGGTCCCCAAGTAGCCAGCAGACAAGCTGGTGGCAACTGCAGACGGACCTCTCCTGATGATCTCAATGGGTAGTGGGGCTCATAGTGAAGAAGATGTTGTCTTAAATACCCAGGGCCTAAGTTGTTTAGGGTTTTGTAGGTTATAACCAAGACATTGTATTTTGCCCGGAAACCTATCGGTAGCCAGTGTAGATCTTTTAAGATAGGAGTAATATGGTCTCTCCAAAATGACCCAGAGACCAACCTGGCTGCCGCATTCTGGACCAACTGCAGTTTCCAGACTACGTACAAAAGCAGCCCCACATAGAGCACATTGCAGTAGTCAGTTCTGGAGGTGACCATCAGATGTACTACTGTTCTAAGGTCATTTATCTCAAGAAATGGACACAGCTGTCGTATCAGCTGAAGCTGATAGAAGGCACTTCTGGCCACTGCCTCAACCTGGGACACCAGGGAAAGGTTTGTGTCCAGAAGCATCCCCAGACTGCATACCTGTTTCTTCTGGGGAAATGTGACCCCATCCAGAACAGGCAGATCAAAATCATCTCCCAAGTTTTGACCCCGCACAATAAGTGCCTCCGTCTTACCTGGGTTCAGTCTCAGTTTGTTATCTTTCATCCATCCCATCACTGCCTCCAGGCAGGCATTTAGGGAGATTTTGCCTTTTTCTGGTGAAGTTGACATGGAGAAAAAGATTTGGGTGAAAGACTGCAAAAGGACCTGAGTGGGTTCAACCTAATTCACATATCCCCCATATGTGGCTTCTGACCCCAAAGAATCCACCACCCTCTAATAACCTGTATACTTAAGTATTAGAAAAGTATGCATGGAAGAGACAAAAGCTATCAAAGTTATAAATAGTGGTAATATACAGTATCTCTAAAAACCATGGGATGGAAAAAAGTGTAGAAAAACATTTAATGGACACTCTCTTACAGCACATAGATGTAGACAATATGTATAAAATAGTAAAAGTGCATAAGTAACATAAATATAAAACCACAGATTTATAGGATAACATAATTTACAAAGTGTTATAAAATAAAATGCACAAGATATTAAGAACAGACATGTCAATGCATTTGAGTATACATACAATCTGCATGGATGGATTGATGCATGTCTGCTCTTATTATCATGTACATTTTATTTTATAACACTCTGTAAATTATGTTAAGAGCTTTGGGCAAAAGGAAAAGTGGACCTTTTTGAATAAATTTGTGTTAAACTTAGAAGCTATAAAGCATGCTCTGTTTGCATCATGGGATGATAGTGGTAGTTTATGTCTTTGTATTAGTGGTGTTCTTTACATACAATTATTGTTTATAGATAGAGTTTGAATGCTTATTGGCTGCAAATTAAACATCTGGCTCCACATGAGAGCATAGCTGCTGCTTGGGGACTACAATGGTTCCTGTAACAGTGCCACTGAGGAAGACCTATTATAGGCCAAAACGCGTTTGGAGAAAAAAGGAAGGATATCCCCCATATGTGGCTTCAGACAAATGTCAATGTCCCATAGGATTTGAATTTCATATGACCATCTGATTTAAGGACAATTGGACTTTTCTTCAATTTGTACTGGAGTTCTAGCCACTGGGAAGTTTGACTCCTGGAAGACTGACCTGCAAGTCATGATATTCTTTGTATATTCATTTTGGGAGTCTTGGCAGCAAGCCTGATTATAAATTTCTATCCTATAAATCTTTGGTTTTATATTTATGTTACTTGTGCACTTTTACTATTTTATACATATTGTCTACATTTATATGCTATAAGACAGTGTGTATTCAGGTTATTAGATGGTGGTGGGTTCTTTCGGGTTGTCTTGAAAAAGATTTGGGTGTCGTCTGCATACTGATAGCACCCTGCACCAAATCTCCTGCTGATCTCTCGCAGTGGTTTCATGTAGATGTTAAACATTGGAGGCAATATGGAGCCCTGAGGGACACCATACTGAAGTTCAGATTTTGAAGAATGACAGTTCCTGAGGGACGCCATCTGGAATCTGCCTGAGAGGTAGGAGTGGAATCACTGCAAAGCAGTACCTCCTATTCCCAACCCCCTCGGATGCTCCAGAAGGATGCCATGGTCAATAGTATCGAAAGCCTCCAAGAGGTCCAAAAGGACCAACAGAGTCACACTTTCTCAGTCAATTGCCAATTGGAGATCATCCATTAGGCTGACCAAGGCAGTCTCCAGCCCATAGCCCACCTGAAAGCCAGTCTGAAATGGGTCTAGATAATCAGTTTCATCCAAGACTTCCTGGAGTTGGGAAGCCAACACCCTCTCAATTACTTTGTCCAAGCATGGAAGGTTGGAGACAGGCCTATAATTGCTTAACTGTGAGGGATCCGACACATGCCTCTTCAAAAGAGGTCTAATAATTGCCTCCTCAAGGCAAAGAGGCATCCTGTCCTCCCACAGAGAAGCACTTATAATATCTACTAGGTTTCTACAACAACCTCCCTGCCAGACATAACAACAGTATAAGCCATGTTGGGCAGGGGTCAAGAGAACAGGTAGTAGGCCACACCTCTCCAAGCAGCTTGTCCACATTCTTAGGCATCACAAGCTGGAACTGATCCAGCCTGTCCACATAAGAGGAGTCACTGGAAACCTCTGATTCAGACACTGCAGTAATTGTGGGATTTAAATCCAAGTTGAACATGCTGAACATGAATATGCTGAACATATACTAGAGAAGCTGGATTTGAAGAAGATTAGCATGGTTTTAAAGATGGAGGAAGAAACATCAATAACCTGTGCTACGCTGATGACACCACTCTGATAGCTGAGAATGTGGATGATCTGCAAGCTCTAGTAATGAAAGTCAAGGAGCATAGTGAAAAAATGGGACTACAACTAATTGTAAAGCAGACTAAACTGATGACAACAGGTATAGCAACCAGCCTCAAAACTGATAATGAAGACATTGAAGTGGTGGATAGTTTCTCTGCCTTTTAGGATCAACCATCAACAATAAAGGATCCATCAGTCAAGAAATACGCTGCAGACTAGCACTTGGTAGGTTTGCAATGAAGGCCTTGGAAAGGATATTTAGATGCTGTGATGTGTCTATACCTACAAAGATTAGAATAATTCAGACAATGGTTTTTCTCATGACACACTATGGATGCAAAAGCTGGACTTTGAAGAAGCAAGATAGAAAAAGCATTGAACTTTGGTGCTGGAGAAGACTTTGAGGATACCATGGATAGCAAGGAAAATAAACAAATGATCATAGAAAAAGTATTGACGCTTTTGAACTTCGGTGCTGGAGAAGACTTTTGAGGATACCTTGGACAGCCAGGAAAACAAACAAATGGATCATGGAACAAATCAATCCAGAATTTCGACTTGAAGCACAAATGACCAGGCTCAAACTATCATACTTTGGACACATTATGCGAAAACCCAGCTCCCTTGAGAAGTCTATAATGGTGGGGAAAGTTGAAGAAAAGAGGAGAAGAGGACGACCAGCATCAAGGTGGATGGACTTTATTGCGACAGCATTGAATGTACCACTGAGAGACCTTAAAGGCCAAGATGAAGACAGATCATCCTGGAGAGAATCTATGTGGTCGCTAAGAGTCGACACCGACTTGACAGAACTAAATCAGTCAATTTTTAAAAATCCAAGTTGGCCTGAATGCAAGAGGTTTTATCCGCACAAAAATTATTAGACATGTCACAGCAGGTAATAAATGGTTCCAAGTTCTGATTCAAAGGAGGAGAAGCACTTATTAGCACTCACACAACCCTGAACAACTCCACTGGACATGGACTTGCAGACAAAATACGGGCTGAAATAATTGCTTCTTTGCCACCCCTATTACCAGAGCATATATCTTCAAATGTGCTTTGCTGTAATCTGTTGGATTTGAATCGGGTTTTCCACCACTTGCACTCCAGTCATCTACCTCGCTGCTTCAGCCCCTGTAATTCTTCCATATACCAAGAGGCCAATTTTGAAGCTGATCAGAGGACGCTTAGAAGCTTTCATGTCGACTGCCCTGGTGAGTTTGCTGTTCCAATTCTCCACCAGGGCATCAACAGGATCACCCACAGAGCCAACACTAAATCCCTCCAAGGCTGCTTGGAAACCTACTGGATCCAATAACCTTCTCGGGCAAGCCATTCTAATGGGCCCCTCACCCCTGTGAAGGTGGGGTATGACTGTGAGTCCAACCTTAAACAGATGATGGTCCATCCATGACAATGGGGAAATAACAGGAGTCACCTCTCTCAGAACGCCAACCTGATCAGAGTGAAAGACCAAATCAAGAGTGTGACCAGCAATGTGTGTTGGTCCCAAGACCCCTTAGGATAGGCCCATAGTTGTCATGGCTGCTATGAACTCCTGAGCCACCTAAACCAGATTGATCCCAAAGTGGATATTGAAGTCCCCCAGCACCACAAGCCTGGGTAACTTCAATGCCAAGCCCATAACCAAGTCTGTCAGCTCAGTTAGGGACTCCATTGGGCAGCGAGGCGATTGGTACACCAACAGAAGTCCCAATCTATCCCTGGTCCCTTAGGTACTTAGGTACACACATTCAATATGGTCAGACACTTCAACAGGGGTCCTGGTCAGGGAGATGTTATTCTGGTAGGCCACTCAACTTCCCTGCCCATGTCCCCGCACCTGCTCCTCAACAAAATATCTTGGACGAAGAAGTTGGGACCAGACTGGGCCATTAGCCTCCCCCAACCAAGTCTCTGTGATACATACCAGGTCTGCCCCTTCATCCAGAATCAAGTTGTGGATAGTTTATGACTTATTCTGGACAGACCTGTCATTACAGAGGAGCAAGGTCTGTGGGAGGTTGGCACTGCTCCCCAAGATCAAAGAGCTGGCAGGACAGCCAGAAAGGGAAACTGCTAATAGATTTCTGATTTCCATTCCTCTGCAACAGCTTGCTGACCTGCCAACGTTACTTCTTCTATTCCCCACCACCACCACCGAAATAGCCACCCATAGTCAGTGGACACACCTCCCGTCTCTCCATCCCCAGACAAACCAAGATACATCTGAAATACCCAGGGCCTAAAAACAACAGAACCCAAAATAATACCACGAGGCCCTCATTGTCCCCTGAAGTGTCTCCCCCCATAGGGGTGACCTCCTTTGGTGTCATCCCGCCGGTGGTGATCCTGCTGTCACAGGGCAGCAGTCCCAGAAAGTCGGCTGGTCTGGGCAGATGATCCTCAGGGACTGCCCTCTGGCCCGAATCCCGCACAGATTCACCCACAGTACAGCAGCCACAGCCCCACAAGTTAGGGGGCACACAGGCTGGCAGGCTGACAACAGCAGACAGCAGCAACACAGGCTCTCACCACTGGACAGGAGCCATTTTGGGGAAGCAGATGATAAGGCATCTTCCTCCCTGCAAGGCTTCTGGTTTAAGCAATCCCAACAAACCAGGCTATCAAACTGCTATCTGATCGTGGTTTGGTAATCCTGTTTTATTGAGTTTGCTTTTGCCACATTTTCTCATTTAGACATCATGGGAAACTGTTGTTTAAGAAACCAGGAAACTTTACATTCATCTGGGAAGTGTTTAATGTAACACTTCACATCTGAATAAAGGGAAGAGGAGCACATGTGCAACTGACTCAGTCTCATCAGAGTTACAGGGGCAATATATCTGCTCAATTTAAATTCTGTATCTACAGCTAAAAATTCCAAAGGAAGGGTATTGGCTAGCGGTTGTTTTTGACAGGGCAGTTTCAGTTGTGCTTAGAGAGACAGTAGGTGGGGCACTAAGTGCAGGTGAGTCACACAGCTTGTGGGAGGGGCCACATTCCTGAGGTGGCTCAGTTTGGAAGCAGCTCTTGAGAAGACAAGGTTGACCAGGGAAGATTTGCTACCCACAGCTTCGAGAACAGGTGTTTTCTAACAGATATCACAGGAGTTTTGCATGGAATTTAGCAGAAATGTGAATGGGGAGGTGCCCAAGTGGTCCCCCTTTATCACAAAGGAGATACCCAGCACGAGGAGAAAGTGAGCACTATCCCACTTTGGTAATTTTTCCTGGAGGACAGAGCATAAAACCCTTAATTAGTTGACAACTGCAGCGAAAACCTAGTTTTCAAGCAAACAAGCTCTATATATTCTAAATAACCAATAAAACCAGGTATGAATGTAAAATGCCATTAGGGGAGGGGGTGCTTCCCAGTGTATTGCACAGAGTTTTGCATGTGTGACTCTCTGCCTGGGGGGCAAAAGTTGTGGGTATATGCTTAGTGCAACAGGCTCCTGGCTCTCAGGGAACAAATTTGTTCCCTCAAAGCCAAGGTGGCTGACCAGAGAAGCTCAGGGAGACAAAGAGGTATGTGGATGAGATGGGGCATCCCACCCCTAGGCGGACAGCTCCTCTGCTGTCATGGAGAATGAAGGTCTCAGGGAAGGAGGACATAATTCTGAGGAAGAGGGAAATGATACCTTAGCATCACCCTTCCTTGGGTGATGCACCCATATCCTCTCACACAGATGGTACTCCTCCAGCAGGGAGGTCTCCTAGTAGTGGGTGATTCAGCCATTAGGGGTATAAAGAAATTGGTTTGTGACCTGCATGTGCTTGCCTGGTGCACAGGTTGTGGACATAATACAGTGTCTAGATAGTCAGTACTAGGGAGGAGGCAGTTTTCATGGTGCACATTGGCAGTTTGGCACCAGTGACATTGGGAAATGGAGTCAGGAGGTCCTAGAAACCAAATTCAAGCTGCTAGGTAGCATATCAAAGTCTAGGACCCTCAGGGTGGAATTCTCTAATGTGCTACCTGTTCCATGCAGAAGGCCAGCGAGACAGGCCGGGCTTAGACATCTCAATGTGTTGATGAGATGGTGTTGCTGGGAAAAGGAGTTTATATTTGTTAGGCACTGGGATATGTTTTGAGGCCAGCCAAGGCTGTACAAAAGGGACGGGCTCTACTTGAAGCAAGATGGAATCAGACTGCTGGTTTTTAAAATAAAAAGGTAGTAGAGCAGCTTGTAAAATGATGCAAGGGGGATTGCTGACAGGATGTGGGTGGTATCTTGTTAAGCAAGCAAAATCACCTATGGTTCGAGGGTGCAAACGTTTCAGATAAAACAGAAGGGGACAGTGTAGAACCAGAAGTGGAGCAGATGGAAACACATGACAGAAATGACGGAAAGAGAGATCACACACACCATTGCCAGGAAAGATATGAACCATTGCCATTGGTTTATATACCAATGTCAGAAGCCTCTGAGCCAAGATGGGCGAGCTGAAGTGCTTGGCATAGATATTGTATAGTGGGCATAATGGAAACATAGATATAGTGGGGATAATGGAAACAAGGTGGGATGGTAAGCACCAGTGGGACACTGCTGTTCATGGATACGTCTGCTGGCCACCTCCAGAATTGACTGCTGCAATGCGCTCTATGTGGGGCTGTCTTTGCACATAGGCCGGAAACTGTAGTTGGTCCAGAATGCAGCAGCCAAGTTGGTTTCTGGGTCATCTCGGGGAGACCATGTTACTCCTACCTTAAAAGATCTACACTGGCTGCTGATAGGTTTCCGAGTGAAATACAAGGTCTTGGTTATAACCTACAAAGTTGGTTATTACAAAGCAATTTTTGTTTTATAGCTAGTAGAACCTAAAAGGATATGAAATCTAATTAAATAGCTAAGTATTATAATCTATTGAAGTATATCATTATAAAGTGAGATAGGTTTCCCCCTACCCTCTGGGTTTTTATATTTGTATATTCATTTTATGGATTCAGGTATTTTGTATATTATGTACTATGTATTACTTATATGTCTGTATGTTTATTGTTGTTGTCTGGTCGGTGACAGAGAGGCTACTAGATGAGCCGGTGGCAACTACAGATGGGAAGAAGACTTTCTTCAGAAAAGTTCTGCCCAAATAAATAGAACAGAAAGTAACACAAACTCTGGGGAAAAGAAATGCAAGGAGACAACAAGGGATGCAAAAAGAAAGTCAGAGGAGCATATAGCTAGAAGTGTCAAGAGGAATAACAAAAACATTTTTAAATACATCGGTAGCAGAAAACCTGCTAGGGAGGCAATTGGACCCTTAGATGATGAGAGAGTGAAAGGGATCCTCCTTAATAAGGCGATTGCAAAGAAGCTGAATGAGTTCTTTGTATATGTCTTCATGGCATAAGATACTGACCATATACCTGGTCCGGAGCTGAGCTGCTCAGGCTTGGATGCTGAAGAACTGAGCTAATTTGAGGTGATGAGACAGGGTGTTCTAAACTGTCTTGAAACTGTCCTGGTGACATTAACATATCACCAGGGCCAGATGTAATCTATCCAAGAGTTCTGAAGGAACTCAAATGTGAAATTGTTGGTCTGCTAGCAAAAATATGTAATTTGTCCCTAAAATCGGGCTCAAATAAAAACTCTATTTTGGTCACCGACCAGACTACAACAACAAACATACATATAAGTAATACATAGTACATAATATACAAAATACCTGAATCCATAAAATGAATATACAAATATAAAAACCCAGAGGGTAGGGGGGAACCTATCTCACTTTATAATGATGTACTTCAATAGATTATAATACTTAGCTATTTAATTAGATTTCATATCCTTTTAGGTTCTACTAGCTATAAAACAAAAATTAGCAACTGAATAAGAAATTTTATCATATAAAATTATTATATTAAATAAATATTTATTTAGATTAAAAGATCATTTAAAATTCATCAGAACAGCCTGAGATGTTTTCTAAAAATGGAGTTATACACACACTATAGATATCCCTATAGAAGCTACAATCAAGTAACATATGGGCTGTTGCTCTCACTGCAATCAGGCTCTGTACCAGAGGACTGGAATGTGGCTAATGTAATTCCGATTTCCAAAAAGGGATGTGGGAAATTACAGGCTGGTTTGCCTAATTTCTGTGCTGGGTAAATTGATGGAAAGTATACTTAAGGAAAAAATTGTTACACATATAGAAGAACAGGCCTTTGTGAAGGAGAACCAGTATGTCTTCTGCAATGTCAAGACTTGCCTCTAACCTTTTGGAGTTCTTTGAGAGTGTCAACAGGCATGTAGATATAGGTGATCCAGTTGACATAGTATACTTAGACTTCCATAAAGCTTATGATAGAGTTCCCCACCAAAGGCTCTTGAGTAAACCTAGCAGTCATGGAATAAGGGGACAGGTTCATGTGTGGATTGATAACTGGTTGGGTGACAGGAAACAGAAGGTAGGAATAAATAGACAGTTTGCACCATGGAAGTAAGAAAGAAGTGAGGTCCCCCAGGGATCTGTACTGGGACCAGTGTTCTTTAATTTTAGGTCATAAATGATCTAGAAATTGGGGTAAACAGTGAAGTGGCCAGATTTGGAGATGACTCTAAACTATTTAGGGTGGTGAAATACACAATAGGCTGTGAGGAGCTCCAAAAGGATCACTCCAAACTGGGTGAGTGGGTGACAAAATGGCAAATGCGGTTCAGTGTAAGCAAGTATAAAGTGTGATGCATTTTGGGGCAAAAAAACCCCAAGTTCACATATACATTGATGGGGTCTGCACTGTCAGTGACTGACCAGGAGAGAAATCTTGGGGTCATGGTGGACAGCTCATTGAAAGTGTTGACTCAGTGCATGGCAGCTGTGAAAAAGGCAAATTCCATGCTAGGGATCATTGAGAAGGGGATTGAAAATAAAACTGCTAATATTATGCTTTTTACAAATCTATGGTGTGGCCACATTTGGAATACTGCATATAGTTCTGGTCACCTTTTCTTAATGATGACATTGTAGTATTGGAAAAGATGCAACAACAACAACTTTCTATGTTAGCTTCTGCATAACAAATTGATCTCTGGGTGACTAACAACGCGACATTAAAACATGAAATAAAGACACACAACACATTAAATCATTACAGACCAAAAAATAAAATACAAAAACAAAACAAAGCAATGTTAAAACTCTTTAAAAATAAGTTAAAAATCAAATCAAACAAGAAGGTCTTTACCTGGTGCCTAAAAGAACAAAATGATGAAGCCAGGCAAACCTTACTAGGGAGCCTGTTCCATAAACAGGGTACAACCATTGAAAAGGCCCTCTCCCTAGTAGCCACGTGCTTCACTGCGTTTGACAGGGATACTCAGAGGAGGGCCTCTGAAGAAGATCTTAAGGTCCGAGTTGGGATTGCCAGATTTGGCTTATTTTAAGCCAAATTCTGGGTTACGGCCCATTTGACCCACGAGTATACCCCTCGGGTTCTGGCAGCCTTGGTAAGCCATTTAGGGGTTTAAAGGTTAAAACCAACACTTTGAATTGGTCCCGGAAATGGACTGGGAGCCAGTTCAGATGATAAAAGCACTGGCATAATATGCTCAAAATGTCCAGTCCCAGTTAATAATCTTGCAGCCCTATATTGTACAAGCTGAAGTTTCCTGACCATTTTCAAAGGCAGCCCCACATACAATATATTGCAGTAATTTCAGCAAGAGGTTATCAGAGCATGAGTAACTGTGGCGAAGCTTTCTCTGTCCTGGTAAGGTCACAGTTGGCATATCAGCTGAAGCTTATAAAAGGCGCTCTGAGCCATAGAGGTCACTTGAGGCTCTAGTAACAGCACTGGATCAATGAGCACCCTGAAAGCTACGAACCTGGTTCTTTAGGGGGAGTGCAACCCTATCTAGAACAGATGAACATCATACACCCAGGAAGAGGAACCACTGATCAGCAGTACTTCTGTCTTGGCTGGACTGAGTCAGCTTGTTCACCCTCATCCAGTCCATTACTGCATCCAGGTACTGATTCAGAACAGTCACCGCCTCACCTGTGTCTGATGAAATAAAAGGATACAACTGAGTGTCATCCATATACTGATGACACCTCAGGCCAAATCTCCAGTTGACGTCTCCCAAAAGTTTCTTGTAAATGTTAAACAGCATAGGGGAAAGAATGGAAACTTGCAGAACCCCAAAGCATAAATGCCAAGAGGTAGAGCAGTAATCGCTCAGCATCACCTTTTGGGAACAGGCCTTGAGGTAGGAGCAGAACCACCTCGAAGCAATGCCTCCCACACCCATCTTGACCAGTCTATCCAAAAGGCTACCATGGCCAATGGTATCGAAAGCCAGCGAGAGATCCAAGAGAATCAACAGGGTTGCACTCTCGCTCTCTCTCTCTCTCCCTCCCCCCCCCCCCCACAGGTCATCCCACAGGGCAACCAAAGCAATTTCTGTTCCCAAGTCCATTTCCTCGAAGAGTGTCAGGAACTGGACTAGATAGGCCTTAGGGCTGATCCAGCAGGGCTGTTTTTATGCTCTTATTTTCTTATGTACAGAACTCATAGGGAAGCAAGTTGAATTCTGATCATCCAGAACTATCTTGCCAAACTCCTGCTTATTGTGTGGTTATTCTGTGTAGCATTACATGGATTTATTAAAAAATTATGTGATACTTTACTCTTTTTTCTATGAAATCTCATAACATAAGAATCCAATTAGTCTGTGAAGTGCCAGAGAGTTTTTTGTTGATGATGACAGCTTTGTTTTCAGTGTATGACTGAAGTATAAATAAGTGTCTGAAGATGTCTATTGCGTAATCCTGTAAGAACAATTCAGTGTTGGAAAGGATGGAAAGGTCATGAAGTTTAAACACTACTGGCCTCCTTGTGCTCCAAAGCAGAAAAAAAGGTGAAATTGTTTGTTGCATATTTCATATCTATTAATGGCTGATATGTTCCACAGCATAACAACGGGGACCTCTAAATCACCTAATGGTGCTGCTCAAATGGACAGTACCAGTATTGTTGATGCTTGTGTGGTCTAGGGATGTGTACAAACAGAGGTTCATGAACTGGTTTGGTGCTGAACCATTTTAGATGAGGTCTGAACAGGGGGTGAGCAGCAAGTCATATCTTTAAAAAATAGGTGAGCAGGCTCTTACTTGCTCTCCACCGCCATGTGCAGCTTCTTACTGAAGCAGCACTTGTCCCAAGAACCCACACGCAGTGTTGGCACATGGTGACTGTGCATGCGCAGGTGCCATTTGCATGGTCAGCGATACCATGCTGACCAAGCAAATTGATCATGCTGACAACACTATGCTGACCTACTCACTGCTACCCTTCCCGCTGTGCTGAACTGGTTCGGACTTGAACCAGAGCATCTTGGTTTGTACACAACTCTAGTGTGTTCTCATGCTAGTTCCATTGGGAATATTGGAAGTAGCATGCAAACCACAATGATGCAATAGTCAACAGTACTGGTACTGCTGAACCTCTAGTATGGCAAGATGAATTTAGATCGGCACTCTGGTCATTATCAAGTTGGAAGGCTATAGGAATTGATGGAATAGCTACAGAAATATGGCAGGCAACAGAAGAAGACTCAGTCAAGCATCTAACCAAACTATCCCAGCAAATTTGGAGAACTACACAGTGGCCAACAAATTGGAAGAGGTCAGTCTACATACCCATACTAAAGAAAAGAGACTTAACAGATTGCACAAACCACCACACAATATCCTTAATTTCACATGCTAGCAAAATAATGCTCTGGCTCATCCAACACAGATTAGAGCCCTACGTGGAAAGGGAAATGCCGGCTGTTCAAGCTGGTTTCAGACATCATTGCTGATGCGCACTGGATAATTGAAAAGCCAAATCCCAGAAAGAAGTCAATGGACTGCAGAAAAGCCTTCGATTGCATCAACCATTCCAAGTTGTGGAATATCCTTAGGAAAATTGGTGTCCCAGAACATCTCATTGTTCTCATGAGAAACCTATACACAGGACAGGAAACCACAGTCCAGACAGAACATGATGAAACAGACTGGTTCCAGATTGGCAAAGGAGTAAAACAAGGCTGTATACTTTCTCCTTTATTCAATGTATATGCTGAACATATACTGAGAGAAGCTGTATTGGAAGAAGATGAGCGTGGTTTTAATGTTGGAGGAAGAAACATCAATAACCTGCACTACACTGTTGACACCACTCTGATAGCTGAGAATGTGGATGATCTACAAGCTCTAGTAATGCAAGTCAAGGAGCACAGTGAAAAACATGGGACTACAATTAAATGTAAAGAAGACTAAACTAAAGACAACAGGTATAGCAACCAGCCTCAGAATTGACAATGAAGACATTGAAGTGGATAGCTTCTGCCTTTTAGGATCGACCATTATTTTACATTTCATTTTACTGTTGACCATCAACAGTAAAGGATCCAGCAGTCAAGAAATACGCCACAGACCAGCACTTGGTACGGTTGCAATGAAGGCCTTGGAATGGATATTCTGATGTTGTGGCATGTCTATACCTACAAGGATTAGAATTGTTCAGACAATTGTTTTTACCGTGACACTCTATGGATGCAAAAGCTGGACTTTGAGGAAGCAAGATAGAAAAAGCATTGAACTTTGGTGCTGGAGAAGACTTTGAGGATACCATGGATGGCAAGGAAAATAAACAAATGATCATAGAACAAATCAATCCAGAATTTTGACTTGAAGCACAAATGACCAGGCTCAAACTATCATGCTTCGGACACATTATGAGAAGACCCAGCTCCCTTGAGAAGTCTATAATGCTGGGGAAAGTAGAAGGCAAGAGAAGAAGAGGACGACCAGGAGCAAGGTGGATGGACTCGATTACGACAGCATTGAATTCACCACTGAGAGACCTTAAAGGCCAACTTGAAGACAGATCATCCTGGAGAGAATCTATCTATGTGGTCGCTAAGAGTCGACACCGACTTGACGGCACTTAATCAATCAATCAATCAAACTGGTGCGGCCCTCTTGCACAATACTGTCATTGGGTGATTTTGAGCCCTGCATCAGTGTGGGTGGATCTGTATCATCCACATTATGCTGTGGAACATGTCAGCCAATGTCAATAAGCTATAGAAAAAGTGGTTTAGCTTTCCAGCTGTAAGTTAACAAAGTATAAATAAGTAAACAACGTACAGCAAACTGTATCTTTTGAGAGTCTCTCACTGTATGAGACAAGCCATTATTTTGATAATAATTTTGGGAGAATGCCCTTGACTAATTTTCCTCTCGATTTATATTCATTGTTTTAAGTCAAGTGTTATGGAATTCTCTTGCCAGGTAGGCCTGCCAGTGTCCTGTCAACATTGGAGAACATCAAATACTTCTCTGTTCAAATAGGTTTCATACATGTATAGCTAAATTCTTTTTTTGAAAAGTTTTTGATATAATTTTGTTTCTGTCCTAATGCATACGAAAAGGTTATGCACAGTCCTTTTGTATCCCAGCCTTTGCCAGAAATAAAATTACACAAACGGTTTTGAAAAGTTGAAAACAAAACCTTTGGCTTCCAAAGCAGTAATAGGGGGAGAGAAAGTCAGTTGAAATGCCTGTGTACACAGAAACATTTAGTTTCTTGTACAGTGCTCTTTGTATCTCTATTTTTTGTGCAGATGCCATGGCTTTTGGTAGTGTGTTGATAGTTACTTTCTGTTTTTGTATGGCCTGTCTGTCTCCACATCCAAGCTAACAGTCTTGTACAGGGAGTGCTGCCATACGCTCACAGAGGAGAGAGGTTCTCAGCAGTCTCCCTTTTTTACTTCAGCCCCCTTTGCCCTCTGAAAATGTGTCAAATATGTGGGCCCTCACAAGCATATTTCCAGCAGACTTAAACAGCTGTAGAGGGAAGGGGAAATTGCCAAGCCTTCTCCTTTCTTCTCTGTGTGCGCAAAAGCATTCCCCATTCACAACTGTTAGTTTGGATGTAGGCCATTCTAGCCAGGTTTGCAAGTTACTGGTGAGGATACCTTTGGTGGAAAACCCAATTATTATAAATAATTAAGTGATGTGAAGATCAAGCTGTGCTATGTTAACTTCTGCAAAATGTAAGCTGAAATAGCAGAGCAGTGTTTGGGCTGAAATCACTCTTCTAGTTGTTTGTTCGATCCAAACTTTAAATTACAAGAGCAGAAATGCACTTCCTCTTGTGCAAAGTGTCTCTGCTTCTTGCCATTTCTTCTAGTTTTCCCATCCTGCTTCACCCTCTTCACCCTCTCTTGCACTATTTGAAGGGTCCTCCAACTTGCCACATGATTTGGGGCACAGGAGGTTGTAGTGTGGAAGAATGGAGATCTGGACATGGTTCTCTACATCCAGCCCAACTTAAACGAAGATGTTTTTTTATCAACTTCCATTACTTAGACTGATTATTAAGTGTATAAATCACATGTTGTGAAAGCATATGTCCTTTACTCAACAGAATTCAATCATTCAGTCTGAAAATCTGTGTAATATGTCTGGTCCTTCTATATCCTGTATGCTTTATCAGCAAACCATTATTTAAAAAGCTAACTTTAAAGGTTACATTTTATGCAATGCCATTCGTAATGTGGTGCTACTGTAACTAAATAATGTAATTGATGAAGGATAAAATTTGGAGAGGAATTTAGAGTCCTTAGTCATAGTGCTTTCATTTATTATTAATTAATTATTCTCAATTGGGACTTAATTGGAAAGCCAGTGAAAGATATTACCAATGTTGACGAGGCTGAACAAGCAAGTTTGCAAGCTGCTCATACTGTGTTGACTTTTACTGTGCTTGCTAATGAGGCCCCAAACATTCTGGCATCCAAATCACAACTATACCTCTGAGCCTATGTTTTTTAGATTGTGGTTTAGGCTACATAGACTTCCACAGACTTGATGTTCGGCTTAATGGAGTACTGCATAATTTGGGTATTGAACATCTGGACTCCATGTTTTCATTGTCTACTGGTATAAAGCTAGCCTATATTTGGACTTAATCTCTATCTGATTCATCTGTAATGAATTATTCATCTATGTATGTGTGAATACTGTATAGGAGGCATTTCATTAGTGAAACAAGGCTCTGAGATTGTGGTACATACTGATATTTCTTCTTCAGGTATTTCTTTGATATGCCAAAGGAACATCTTTCTACTAAAATCTTAATCTGAATTTTTTTTGCATGGAAATAACTCTGGTGGTGTCTGCAAGCTGCATAAAAAGCTATGTTGCTAATTCTAGGTAAGACATTTTAGGTTTTATATCCACATTTCTGTAGTATTCATTTCTGTTAGCTTTTTTCACAAATGATTATCATCAAGTTTTAGGTGGCATTTCTTACTTCCTTTCAAAACATAGCTGCACATTATAAGATGAAGTGTAGGGAGTATCATGGGCAGCAGTGTGTGTCTGTGTGTGTAATCACGTGTATGTTTGTCACAAAGATGCCTCAACTTATTTGATAGACAGTTCAGTTTTCACTGTACTGTGTTATATGAAGCCCTCAATTTTTCCTTTTGACGTGCAGTGATGATGAGTTCTGTTTTTCAGCAGAAACAAATAATATCCAGAACTACATGCATGCTGATAGGATAGTTAAGATATGTGTTGCATTAGTGGAAGCTGTAGGTTCAAATGTTTCACCCAAATCTACCCAGCTGTATGTTTGTGTATATGATAAATGCACTTAGGAAAGTGATAAAACAGTTATACAAGGTGCTGGCAATATCAATGGTGTCTCCTTTACAAATGTCTTCAAGCTGACTTTCTCTTGCATCTATAATGCAGAGTCTCTCTTCTTAATGGTCTCTTTGCCGTCCCACATATGAATACAATATTGGCTCATGTGCTGCAGGCCTCTATTTAGGAAATGGCACTGGGATGGATTTTTAAAAGGAGAACTTATGTCAGTGCATTTAGGAGGGCATTATATTTATTATTTATTTATTATAAATATTTATATCATAGAAATGTAGGAAGCTGCCTTATAGTGAGTCAGACCATTGGTCTATCTAGCTCAGTATTGTCTACACACTGACTAGCAGTGGCTTTCCAAGGTTTCAGACAAGAGTCTCTCAGTCCTATCTACAGATGTCAGGGATTGAACCTGGAACCTTCTGCATGCAAAGCAGATGCTTTACCACTGAGTTATCCCCCCATCCCTACCTCCCCCAGTGATTTCATGAAGATGCTAAATAACATGGGGGACAAAATGGGACCCTGTATGCCCAAGGCTAAAGGATGAAACAGCAGTCCCCCAGAACAGCCTTCTGGAACTGTCCTCCAGGAAGGATTGAAACCAACACAGAATGGTGCCCCATTACATCCTAGCTAGGTGGTCCAAAAGATATCACTATGTCAGTGGTATATAAAGCTGTTTACAGGGCCAGGACAACCAGTAGGAATAGCTCTGTCTGTTCAGCTTCCTGTGTAGATCATCCACCAGGGTAATCAGTGCGCTCTCCGTTCCATGATCAGGTCTGAAGCCAGATTGAAATGGTCAAGATAAAAGTGTGAACTTAATAATAATGATAATAAATAATTTTTTTGTTTTGTGTTTTCAACCTTTGTGTCATAGCCTTTTTTTAAATGAAAAGTTATTTGTGCAACTGAACCGATGCTCATTTTCCAATACAAGTATACCCACATCATTTTTCTCTCTCAGAAGTTGTCCTCACATAACCCTAAAAGTTGCCCCTTAAACTCTCACATCCTTCTGGACCTCAGCCAAAGAATCTAATAATTTCATTTCAGACTACTAACTGTTTTTCTTGCATATTTCTCCATGGAGAAACCTTAACAAATAGTTTGAAATAATGAGCAACAACGTTCCAGTCTTCAGTCTTCACTTCAAAAAGTGAACTTAAAAAAAGATTGGTAATAATGATTCTCTGCTATAATATATGATAGTAAAGTACAGAGTACAGTAGTACTTTGAATCTGCTGGGTTAAATGGATTTATGGTACTTAACATATAATAACTGACATCCAGAACAATGGAGTGAGGAAGCAATTGGAGCTGTGTTCTTGTAGCTGGAGGCTTCTCCACAGCTGTTTTGTCCACTCACATGTGGGGAAGGGATTTTGGGTGATATTCTCTGCCTCCAGAAGTGCAATGTGCCTTCTGGAAATATGTGCCTGAGGGTTGTGCAGCCCTCAAGGATGCCACAGGGCACCTCTGGAGACGGAGAAGATTGTGCAAAATTGTTTCTGGTCCCCATGCACATGAGGGCGCAGTGGAAATGGGCAAGCCTCCAGCTGCATTAAGAGCAGCCTTCAGCTGTAAGGGAACAACTCCCACTGCATTCTTGCTTTATTGTGCTCTGGTTGTCAGCCACTATATTCAGAATACCAGCCTGAATTTACAACTTTAAATTTCTTTGGTACAGCAGAGTGATAGATCTGGTTACTTTTTAGACAGTGTACATCACATTTCTGTACATTGTATTAAACTTGGTTCTAGCAATTTATGAAGCTGAAACTTGAGACAAATATCCCTATTCTCTTGCATTTTTATGACAGTGCAAGATAGCAGTCAAAGCAGGAGGTGGCAACAGCAAATTCCAATTTGCTCTCTGATACAAGAGAAGACTCCAGACTCATGACCTTGTTGCATAGTGAAAGAGAAAGAGAGAGAGAGAGAGAGAGAGAGAGAGAATGAGAATATACGTACACACACACAAACACACACATACATGGCTTCAGTTTCTTTTTGAGTCTGACTTTTGATACTTAGAAATTCTCCCTTTACTTGGTGTTTATGTATTTAACTGACTTTTCTTAGGTGAGTACACAGAACATTCACAGCATGAGTTTTTGTTGGAGTAGGACTTTGTGTACAACTTAGATCAAGTAGAAAACATTATGGGCTTAGATTTGAGGGGGTAAAACATCTTTCTCCTTTTTTGTGCTTCATGTTTGAAGCCTTTAACCTCTACATCCTGTTGGGCTAACAATGTTTTCCTCCATTTGCACAAAAGAACAAAGTTTGGCGTTAAAAAATTATTTGTATAGGAGCACATTGTTTTCCAAGTGAAGTCTGTATCAAAAGCATTTTCATGTCATGGTGGATCATCATTCAAGTGCAGTACTTTGTTACACTTTACATTTGGAGACCAAAGGACCCTAAGTTATAGTCAGATATAGGTTCTCAGGTTCTGTAAAGGTTATAGATACCCCCAAATATTTTATCCAGACAAAGAAATTGATTTTTGTGTATTATTATGAAAATGTACATACCACCTTTTTTGTTAAAATAATAATGCCAAAGACAGGTTCATAAAATCTTGAAGATAGTAACATGGAATAAAACAGCAGTTAATGACAAGTTAAAACACATTAAATCAGCAGGAATAAATAGTCAGCTATCCAGGAAGTTGAAAATGGAGCATGTTTCTTGTCCAGGAAGGGGGCAAAATAAATTTCCCTGAGGAGTGAATTTATTCAGTTTATATAACACCCTTCCTAAAGTAGCTGAAGGCGGTTTACACTAAAAAATACATAATAGAACAATTAAAAATTTTAAAAAATTACAACCAGTTTAAAATTAGAACTAGATATCATTAAAAGCCTGACTAAAAAGATGGGTTTTTAAGGCTCTTCTGAAGGCCTCCAAGGAAGATAATCCTCTTATATCCATGGGGAGCTCATTCCACAACCCAGGTTGACAACTGAGAAGTCCATTAATTATCAGACCCTAACAAAAACAATAACACAAAATGCAATAAAAACTGAGGAAGTGGCCTCAGAAAAGGCCCTCGGCAGAATCAACCAAATTTGCCTCACATATTGGTGGGGCATGGGGAAAAGGTTATCCAGCAGAGATCTTAACAAATGGGCAGGTTCATACTGCAGAAGGCAGTGCTTCCGATAGCCCACTCCTAAGCTATTGAGGACCCTAAAGGCTAACTAGCACTTTGAATCCAGCTCAGAAACAGTCTAGTAGCTGTTGTAGTAATACAGTCACATGTCCTGATATCTAACATTGGTCAACAGTTTGGCTATAGTAGTACAGACCTGCTGAAGTTTCTGAGCATTTTCAGATTTTCACCGGAAGTAATTATGAACATCTTACTATTCTTTAAATAGTGCATATTTAAGTACACTCTTCAGACAGTGAGAGCTGTGGCACACATTACATAACAAACCCAGGTTTGCTTGCAAGTGTGAACAGGGAGCTGCAGCCAATCCTGGCTTTTTGCTTTATGCACCCCCATGGTATACAAATACATGTTTCCGAACTGAAGTACTGAAGATCTGTCTGACATCATAATTTTAGACCTTTGTTTGAAAACGATTAAGAAATAATCTTAACATATAAGTTTAACTCTTTCAACTTCTTTTTGTACAGCCTATAAAAATACATTGGTTTTATTTCTAAAGATTAAATGTGCCCTCTTTTTACCTATGTCACATTTATATATGAATACAAAATATACGCTAGTATCCAGAGTCGTTGACCCTTGAGATCTAATATTGACCTCAGTCAGTATTAACTTCTCAGATCGATAAATGCTGTTATTGACCTCAAAGAAAAGTCAATACCTGCTTGTTAATTTGCAAAGTATGACTGCAAGGAAATGCTTCACATTTTGTTCTTCATTATCACCCTATTTATATCTGTTTTTAACATCTTGTGTATTACCACCTAGAGAGCATAATGTCAAAACATTTCAATCCCAGTTGTTAAAAGGGTTGAGGAGAGATGGGTATTGCACATTATGGAATAGGAGATGAATAACAGATGCAGTTTCCTCGACATAAAAAATAACACAATAACAATTCTGTAGTAGTGTTTTCCTTTTAAAGGAGATTCAGTTTATTTTTCTCAGAACAAAATATACTTCAGCTGCCAAAAGAGCACTTCTTCATAAAAATATAATGGATGAACAAGCTAATCTGAAACTGACTGAAAATGATTCTTGAAGTCATTAGCTTACAGTAGATTTTATCTGTTTACACAATAATGGCAGGTATATAAGTGGAGATGTTAGTGTACAGAAGTTTGAAAGGAACAGGATGACTCAAATTGTATTTAATTGCAACATTTTAGATAGATGTTAGTGTTACATCTGGTTTTGTTAAATAAACATGTAAATGTTAAATTGTGCATGTCTCAATGCATGTAAAATCCCTATTGAAGAATTCAGCTGTCAGAACAATATGATTTCACATGTATTACTTTGCTGTTTCAATTTTAATCCCTCCATAAATGATTTATAGGCTGATCCCAAATGCAACTATATGGAAGCAAGTCCCATTGATTTCAGTGGGTTGTATTTATTTATCTATATAAGCTGCTTTATGAATTTTGTTGAAAAGCATTATATAAATATTCATTGTAGTAGTTAGCAGAAGTGATTCCACTTGGAGGCACTTTGGTACCAAATCCGATTGAAAAGTTGTACTGGGATACCTGAGATTCCATGATCTGCTAGTTCCATGGAGCTGATCTGTAAGGAAATTGTAAGAAGCTCAAGTGCAGCCTCCCCAGGGTCCACCAAGCGGTGGCTGAGGAATTTGCCAGACCAAGCAGGGAGAGAGGAGAAAAATCCAGCTTCTTGCCCTCCCTTCCCCAACATTGCAAATCCTTTGTGAGAATCCATTTTGGGTGAGTGGGTGTGATAAATATATCCAACCAGTTAGCATATTAACTTTTTGTCACATTCTGTGCTGCCACCAAACCTTGGCTCTCTTCTTGAGAACAGGAAACAATGTGTTTCTTCTCGGTGGTCTCTGTCCATCACACAGACGGGCTTCAGTTGGAGGATGAAGGCCTAGTTGAGAGTTTGCAAGCTTCCTCATTCTCACTCCTGATTGGCTGTCCCTCTCTCCAGTACCTATAAGGTCACTTGACCACCCTTATCTCCTCAGTTTTTTCATTGTACCCTGGCAGAAAAACATCTCAAGCTAGCAGAAGTTTGTTTTTCTCTGGTGAGCTCTGCCTTCTCTGCCCTTGCCTGAGAAGAGATGAGCAGACATTTATTTTTTCTTCATTTGCTCTTTCCTCTTTCTATTCCTCAGTCCTTTACCTTTCACCTTTTGCATTTTGCTCTCCTTCTTTACCTTTTGCATTTTGCTCCCCCCGCCCTTCCCTTCTGGGGAAGTTTGGTTCTTTGTTCATTGCTCCAGTTCATGGCAGCAAACATTTCGTTTCAGTGCTGCCCTCTCTGCAGGCTAAATTTCCCTCTACTGATGGGCAACAGCTTTGCCTCTTTTGCTTGGGGGAGATCCATTTTTCTCAGTCCTGTGTATATTGTCAAAAATTCACTAAGCAAGCATGCCCCAATAAGACTGCAAGACTTAGGGATGTTTTGTTGGAGAAGGCTCTCTTAGACGTGACCAATATGGACGTCCCCACCCGGCCTCCAGTCTGGATGACTCAAACACTGCTCCTGGGTCTTCACCCCTGACCGTGCCTCAGTGGCCCCAACACTGCAGCGGCTCCACTTCTAATGTGCTCTTCAGAACAATAAATTGCCACTACCCCACTCACTCCACCTTGGTTTATTATGACATGCACTTTCTGCTGTATACAAGAAGTTTCTCCTTTTATAGATCTATATTTTTCCTTATTGGAATTAGAAGGAAACTAGCTGATCTCGCACAGAGCATCTGTGTGGCAGTACAGGCCCAGTTTGTTCACTCACCTTCAGGCCCAGTTTGTTCTCTCGCCAACCTTCTGCCCCAGTTGTGTTCCCCCCCCAGTTAGTTCTCAACTTTCTGCCCCAGTCTCCCCTGCCCTCCCCCCACACTCTGCCCCAGTCTCCCCTGCCCTCCCTCACCTTCTGCCCCATTCTCCCCCGCCCTACCTCACCTTCTGCCCCATTATCCCCCACCTTCTGCCCCACTCTCCCCTACCTTCTGCCCCAGTCTCCCCCCACTTCTGCCCCAGTATCCTCCCCCACCTTCTGCTCCAGTTAGTTCATCTGCACCGCTAGTATGTCTCTGCCCAGCCGGGCTTCGCTGCTTTCTCTCTCCGCCACTTCCCCCCTCCCTTCTGCCCCAGTCCGTTCCCTGTCATTCTGTTCTCCTTACCCAGTCCATTCCTCACCACTTCCCCCCTCCCTTCTGCCCCAGTCCATTCCCCATGATTCTGGAGGTCTCCATCTTCCTCCCCCCACCAGCAGCTTTCTCTCCCCACCAGGCTCCCCTGACCGCGCTTTCTCTCCCTGCCAGGCTCCCTCCCTTCCTGACATTTTCACCTGCCCACCTCCTCTGCCAGGGCCCACTGTCACAGCCTCCTTCTCACCCCACTGTCCGACTCCTTCGCCGCCTCCCTACCGCGGCCGGAGCCAGAGCCTCCCCACCGCGACCGTGCCTCCCACCGCCTCAATGCCCACCCAAAGTCAGGAACTCTCGGCAAACTCCCTGCTACTATGGAACTCTTGCGGGATCTCACGAGAATTCCACCATCCCTACGCATCCCCATGCATTCTGGCTTAGAGAATTAATTATATAGATATGCACCTTATTATAGTCCAATTGTACCAAAGATCTTTGCTGATACTTCCATAAACTTGGAAGAGTCTTTTACATATAAGAGCAAAGACAAATTACTGAAATATTTGCTTTAAAAATAAAGAAATAAAAATAAAACTTATTTGTATTGAATGACAGGCTGAACCTGCTTTAATCTAGTACACTTACCTTGTACCTTTTATTTTTGCTTCAAGAAGAGCTTTGGGTTGAAAAGCTTGCATTCTGTTGCACCAAGAGAAGTTTGATAAAGATATTGGTTTGCCTTGCTTTATGTTGGATGTCATCAGCAATAGCAGTAGAAGGAACACCATGCTTCAGAGTTCTTTGAAATTACTGCAGAATATATATTTAGTGGTATTTTTGCTTTTGCTTTCCTTCTCAGAGGGGGAAAAATCCAGTCAATTAAATCTCTCAAAGATGTGAATAATAAAACATGGATGCGAAGTTTCACTGAACTAGAAATGAGCAGTACCTTTTGGGTCATAGTTTAAAATGTACAATTGAGTATTCTCTTCTATTTTCAGCACTAGGAGATTAGTGAAAAATAAGCTGTCTAAATTAAGTTTATTGCAACATTATCTTCAGATGTACAGCAGTGAAGATTATATTGAGTGATAGCAGTAGAGTGGATTTGGTATAAAAAGAATTATCACATAAAACCATATTCTGGTTGAAAATTTTACTCAAAGTCCTGTTAAACTTGCTAGCTGATATATCCAGAGAGTTTAGGGGAAGGTACAGTATTTAATATACATATAATTATTTTCTAATAAGAACCCCTACTAGCTATACCCTGTGTGAACTTATATTACCTTGTCTTTTCAGGCTTTGTCATATTTGATACTTATGTAATTTAAAAGCTTAGAGCTCACAGAGCTAGAAAAAATTATATGTTAGAAATGGCATCCACATTTAACAATTCAACCAAAATATTCTTCAGCACAGCTGTTGAAATTCCAGAATCACTTCAGGAAAATGGAGATAACATGCCTCTTTAATTGGGCTGCTTCCCGTTAGCAGCCTACATTTCCAAAGCACTTGTCTCCAGCTCTCTCCAACTGTAGCTTCAGGGTCATTTTCAGAGTTAAAGAACTTCTAGTCCCATTTTTTTGGGTTCAAAGCTACATATTTGTTCTTTTGCGGGGAGTGTAACTCCATCCAGATCAGGTAGATATAAACCATCTTGTAGATCAGGTAGATCTAAACCATCTAAACCATCTTTAGATCTAAACCATCTTGACACCCACCCACCCCCAGCACACACAAGTCAGTACCTTCATCTTATTCAGATTCAATTTCAGTTTGTTATCCCTCATCTAGCCCATTACCACCTCCAGGCAGTATATTCCCCATTTGAATAATGGGAAACCATTCTAATGGTTTTAATATTACCTAGTTTTAATTGTAATTTTAATTGGTTTTAAAAAAATTTTTTAATGTAAACTGCCCTGAGCCACCTTAGGAAGGGTGGTATATAAATCAAATAAATAAATAGGCACCAAAGCCATCACAAATAAAAATCTGGTAATTCTTCTGAAACCTACTCTAGCTTGACTATTTTTGACAAGCAGATTGTTCTGCAGTTGTGCACAATACTCTGCAATTGTGCTGTAATCACCAAGAATACCACGTTGTACTTTACTTTTACATAATGATGGCTCCCGTTAGTGTTCTTAAAACACCAGAATGGGTCATGAGATATCCACTGTCTCTAACATTTGGGTGAACCAATCCATTTAGAATTTCATGTGTAAACAGCTGTATAATTCCTTATAATGCTGTTTCAAGCCTTTTGGTCAACCCCAGTTATTGTAGTTAATAAATATTTAGACTGCAATCCTATGCACACTTGCCTGGAGGTAAACATCATTGAACTCAATTGGAGTTACTGCCATGTAGAAATGCATAGAACTACACTGCACATATTAAATTTGAAGTCCTTTTCAATCATATCTGTTCAAACACAAGATGGTATCCTAAAGATGGACTTGACTTGTAGACATTTTCTGAGATTACCATAAGAACTTAATTTTAGATCCTGCTCAGGTTGAATCAGGAAGGCCCCACTCTGAATGCATGTGTGCACATACTGCCTTGATACTCAGAGGCGTATCTAGGGGAAATAGTGCCTAGGGCAAGCACTGAAATTGCGCCCCTGTCCAAACATCTGACACCCATCTTTCAGATAACTTTACCATAATATCAGCTAAAAAATACAAGTTCAGACACTTTCAGGAGAAACAGGTTGTAAGCAACACACACATGCATACTTTAGCAAATGCTCTGCCACCTCAGCACACCTCACTACAGATAGCTGCCTCCAAGAAATTCAGGGATGGGTTTTTTTCTGTACAAACAGCTTTTGCCTTAGAGGGAGATGGTTGCAATGGGAAATCCTAGGGGCCACAAACAATCTGAAATTATCCAGCAGCTTACAATAGGGTTGGATCCAGCAGCCTGATCAGGAAGAAGGTGGAAGTTTCAACTAGCCACAGAACAGCAAAACAGTGTGATGTTCAGTTTTTTTCCCCTTTAAGCACCATACAAGTTAAAAGCAGGCACTTTCCAAGTTTGAAATCCCACAAACCTTGTAATCAGATTGGTTGACAATATGCAGATAGAGCTCTGTATAGAGAATTAAACAGCATGTGAGTGAATATTTCTATTTTATTCCTTACCTCTGCCCCCCACCCTTCAGTGTTGCCAGCTTACAAGGTATTAAACCAACATTGTCTTTTTAAGGGATGTTTTGTCCACTTACTTTTGTGCCATTTATAACTGTTTTTTAAATGCTCGGGTCCCTTGCCAACAACTTTGCATTCTTCTGACTCAGGGAAAAATCTATACTTGAGTCTCACAGAGGCCATTTGAGCATGTGCAGTGGCCATTTTTGTTTTCAGCAGCCGCACTGATCTTTGTAGGCCCAAACAGGCCTGAAAATTAGACCGAGACAGGCTGCGGCAGTGATCTATTTTTTACATTTATATCCCACCCTCCAGTGAGCCCAGAGCGGTGTACTACATACTTGAGTTTCTTCTCACAACAACCCTGTGAAGTAGGTTAGGCTGCGAGAGAAGTGATCTAAGAGGCCGGTGGGGGGAGGGGGAACCTTTGCAGACACCCCCCCCCATGGCCCTTAAGAAGTCCCCCGAAGGGGCTACAGGTTAATTTTTTTAAAATTAAAAAAAATCTGTGAATTGGGGAGGGGCTGGGGGCAGCATGGCACTGGCATCCCCCCAGTGGTGCCTAGGGCACGTGCGCTGGCTGCCCCCTGTAGTTTCACCTATGTTGATACTGCCACCCAGAAGAAAAGTCATTCTGCACACGAATGAAAAAAATTAGAGAACATTGGAGGTGACCCAGTGCTGCTACTGGAGAGCGTTGTGATATGGGAGCTGTCAAGTGAACACTGTGCAGGCATAAAGCTAATTGAATGGCTATCATTATCCAAAGGGTTGGTTGCTGTCATTACGTTCAGTGGTTTGACCAATGGAGGTTCTCGGTGGCTGCTACTAGTAAATCCATCAGTCTGCCTATGGAGCTACTGTTGCTCTTAGCTCACCACAGTTAGTAGTCAGACTTCAACATTCAAATGCCTCATTTTCTGAAGACTTTTGTGATAAAGAAGATGCTCTCTCTCAATGATCAGTTTACTTTCTTTTTCTGTTTCTTTCACATCTCTCTGACAATCTTTTAAAAACTGAATAGTCAGAACTCTGTACTATTTTTGAAATGGGTGTTCACCATAGAATTCTATGATATTTTCAATTCATTTCTTCATAGAAATAGGATTGAATTTGCATCTCTTAGTGGTGCAGCACACTTAGCTGGTGTTTTCAGTGAATGTTCCTGAGTAGCTGCAGCAGTTTCAGAATGTAATCAGCCAAGTCAGAGATGTTTGTGCCAATATGCTTTTAAACAAGCACCTTCTTTTACATGATCCCCACCACACGTTAAGGTCATCTGGGGAGGTCCGTCTCCAGTTACCACCGGTTCGTTTGGTGGCGACTCAGAGGCAGGCCTTCTCTGTAGCTGCTCCTGGGCTGTGGAATGCACTCCCAGCAGAAATTCATAATCTTAATTCTTTATTGACCTTCAAGAGAGCCCTTAAAACCCATCTGTTTGGCCTGGCCTTTCAGGGTTTTTAATTAGTTTTAATTGTTTTAATGTTAACCTGGTTTTCAGGGTTTTAATTGTTTTGATAGTTTAATTGTTTTTTAAGATGTTTTTAAATTTGTTTTTATATTTGTATTTCTGTTTTAATTGTTTTTAATGATTTCTATTTTTAATTGTAAACTGCCCTGAGCCAGCTTGGAAGGGTGGTATAAAAATCAAATAAATAAATAAATTAAATTAAATAACAACTACATGAAACTGCAGGGTGAGGTCATCAGGAGATTCGGTGCTGGATGTTATCAACATGCTGATGACACCCAAATCTATTTCTCGTTGTCATCAATATCAGGAAATTGCATCAGCCCCTTAAATGCCTGCCTACAGGCAGAAATGGGCTGGATGAGGGGTAATAAACTGAAGCTGAATCCAAATACGATGGAGGTCATAATCTGTAAGACAGATAGAACTTTCTGTTCTGAGTGAGGTTACACTCCCCCAGAAAGAAGCTTGGGAGTGCTCTTGGACCCAGGTCTCACCCTGGTGCCTCAGGCTGAGGCTGTGGCCAGGAACACTTATTACCAACTCTGATTCAACAACTCTGCCTGTTCCTTGAGGAGAATGACCCGAAAACAGTGGTACACCAGCTGATAACCTCCAGGTTAGTTACTGCAACACGCACTATGTAGGGCTGCCTTTGTATGTAGTTTGGAAGCTTCAGTTAGTCCAAATTATGGCAGTCAGATTGGGGTATCCTGGAGAGACCACATTATGCCTGTTCTCAAACAGTTGCACTGGCTGCCGTTGTGTTTCTGAGCAAAGTACAAAGTGCCGGTTATTACCTTTAAAGCCCTGAATGGCTTAGATCCAGGTTACCTGAGACAGTGCCTATTTCTACAAGATCCCGACCACTCATTGAGATCATCAGAAGGGGTTTGTCTTAGGGTGCCACCAGTTCATCTGTTCCTCTGGTGGCGACCAGGGATCACGCCTTCTCACTTGTCACCCCTGGGTTGTGAAATGCGCTTCCTGTGGATATAAGAGTATTATGTTCCTTGGAAGTTTTTTGGGAGAGCCTTAAAGATCTATCTTTTTAGCCTGTATTTTTAATATCATCTAGTTTGCTTTTTAATTTTAATCTGGTATTAATATTATTTATTATTATTTATTTTATTATGTAAATTTGATTTTAATGTAAACTGCCCTGAGCCACTTTAGGATGGGCCGTATATACATTGAAGTAAGTAAGTAAACAAGCATCACTTTGCTGAACATTGCAGTTTTGTGCTCTCTTCACCTAGCACCAGTCAGAATATTAATCTTTGAGATCCCACTTACTTTCCTATATTGTGAAAATTGCTCATTCGCATCCTCTGCTTCCCGTCTTTCAGGCAGTTACAATGAATAGAATGACGTGGCTGTTAGCCTCATATTAACTAAAACTAGTTAATATTTTTAGTTAATTTAAAAAACACTTTAGTTAATTTTATAACCAAATTATTTTTAGTTCAATTAACAGTGGCTTTTTGTGAGAAACTTGGAGCCAATTCACATGACTGTTAAGATGATGATGATGATGATGATGATTTTGCATTTATATCCCGCTCTTCCTCCAAGGAGCCCAGAGAGGTGTACTACAAACTTGAGTTTCTGTGAAGTACTTCAACCCTGTGATGTAGGTTAGGCTGAGAGAGAAGTGACTGGCCCAGACTCACCCAGCTAGTTTCATGGCTGATTGGGGATTTGAACTCGGGTCTCCCCGGTTCTAGTCCAGCACTCTAACCACTAGACCACGTTTATATTGCCTTGCCATAAGAATGAGTGATGTACTACTACTTCCAGGTGCAGGATCTAATTTGAGACATGCACTAGCAAGCATCCAAACTTTTTATTTGCTTGGGATGTGCCAAAAGCTGTCTCTCTGATAGTGACTCACTGTGGACAAAAAGTCAAAATGGCACCAAGTGGTTTAGGTAGTCACTGTGTGTCCATTTATCATATAAATGCAGTTTGAAACAAGTTTTTGAAAACTTACTAGATCACAAGAATTTCAAAAGAAATTCTTAGAACAAAATTAGAAAAGAAATTGTAGAACAAAATTACTGCAGCACAAAAAAAGAAGCAACTGAAAATTACACAACCATGCAGTGAGACCAGTGTCCTGACCTTGATGAATGCCTAGAAAGATAGTTATTCAGACAATATGGTGATGTGCAGATAGTTTTATGTAGGTAAAACTGAGTAAGCTCAAAACATGCAATAAGATTGCATTGTCTCATACAATAGCAAGAAAGCAACTAATTTAGATATACATATTCCATTTTTCTTATCAGTTATAGTACTATATTACAGTGCACTTTTAAAATAACATTTCCATGCATTCCACAATGAATTTGCATAATTATCCCAACACTCTAATAGCTATCAAAATAATACTAACTATTTAAATGACTTCTCATTCCTCATCACCACTCTGTCATTATCTCAGTATTTCCAAACAGAAAGAGAGGCTAAAATCGGCTTTTTCAAGGACTCACAACTTTTTGGGGGCATATATAAACCACTTTTCAGGTGAACCTCATAAAGCAAAATTTAAATTAAAATATTCAAACAAACATTTATATATATTAAAAAATCCAAAGTCAAGCAGCAAAACATTTTAGAAGCAATATCTATTTGTGCTTCACTCTTAAATTAGATTATTTGACAACCTGTTCTGTCTTCTCTTGCCACAACAGGGTAATAGTCTTCAGTCGCCCTGTGTTGATATCTGGGGGAGGGAGGTCCTACTTCAACTTGAATAGCTGGGATTTGTATTGTTGGCATTCTGACTTCTGTTTCCTGGCAGAACTTGGTCAGACTGGCTGCTGAGAGGGAGAGGCCACTTTAATTAGAACAACTGAGAGCTGGATGGTAGGTAGCAAATGAAGCTCTCTTGTGCCTGCTCTATTCTCTTCAAGACAATATGGTAGGGTGTGCACAGAACCAGCTGGTCTAGTTCAAGTCCGAACCAGACTGGGCCAGTTCGGTCCTGTACCCCCTTGGCCCCCCTCCAGTCCAGTCCAGGGGGGTTCGCACATGGATTTTTAAAATTTTTAAAACATCCCCTCGGGATTCTCCAAGGTGGGGGGGGAGGTTTCCATGGAGGTTCCCCCTCCCCCTGCCGGCCTTTACTCCTCGAAAAATGGCCCCATTTGGCCATTCTTTAGCCCGTTCAGGGCTTTCCCCCAGTGCACTGGCCATTTTGGAGGTCTACGCACCTGCGCAATGGACCTCTGCATGGCCTGGTCACCCAGGCCACACAGAGGCCCATTGCGCAGGCACAGCGGCCACCAAAATGGCTGACACCCAGGAGGAAAGTCCCAAATGCCGAATGGGGCCATTTTTGAAGGAGAGAAGCCAGCAGGGGGATGGGGGAACCTCTCCACCCCCCTGCCACCTTGGATAACACCCCCCCCCCGAGGGAATAAGATTTTTTAAAAACATTCATTCGTGAACCCCCAAACAAGCGGGGGGGGGAGTTTGGTCCTGGGTCGAGCCAAACTGCGGGTGGTTCATCTCAACGCCAAACCTTCGGACCAAACTGGTTTGACTTGGAACCATTTTGCTTCTGAACTTGTTTGCACATCCATACAGTTCCTCAATGGTGACAGTTGATAGTGGAAGGTTACACATATGACCATGCCAGAGCTGAGATGTAAACCAACATTACTCAGACTTGAGTCCAGGAATTGGTCTGCAGGGCCACACATGACACTCATATTTTGTTCTTTTTCATGATTGTTTGAAGACCAACATAGCAAAAACGATCTACAGAGCTACTTGTACATCTGGATTAGTAAGTTTATCAGTTTGTTAGAAGTACATTTCTAGCTCCAAAGTTGTCTTTTCTTTAATATGTGGTAATATATATTTAACTGTGTCCTGTTGTACAAGCGATTTTCTATGCAGGGTCCACTACTTTAAATAGAAGGGGCACTTGTAAAATCCCTTATAACATGTCTGGGGAATAACATTCCTCATTAGTCATGTAGAGAAAATCTGTGTACAGCTATTTATTTGTCAACTTATTTTCCTGGAATATATGACATACACGTGTTCTCATGGTAGATAAATAGCACATTGCTGAGGTATTTTCTAAATTTCCAAAGATGCCTTCTGCAGTAAAGACAATTGAGTCAAGTAGCTGCAGGCTCCCATATTTTCAGATTGATCAAATTGAAAGAGCCTATTAGGAATTGATTTAAACTAGTTTGGAAAAGCGGAGTCTTAGTTTCCGCTCTCGAGGCTTTGGCTACTAAAAGTTCACTGTCCTGGGCATATACCAGCTCCACAGGCTATCAACTTTATTAGTGTGGAGATAAGCTGATTAGATCTTGTCAATCAAAGATGCCAATATCTCAATTGAGAGTCTGTCCCCCCTCTCTCCTTGAGCAATTGGAGCAGGCAACAAAGAGAGAGATGTGGTTTGCATCCCCGTGGTTGTTACCATGCAGGGTGCAAGGGTCCTGTGATGATGCGATGACTGTATTAAAGAGTACATCAATTTATTTTAAAGTGTTTTGATTTTTTTATGGTGGCATTAAGAGAGAACATTGTGGTTGCAGCTTTACTAGAAAGCAAAGTGTTCTGGAAGAAAAAAATAGTGTTTCTTTGAAGCCTACCGGGACTTTGAGTCTTGCTGTGCCTATGGGCGCTTAAGTGTTCCCATAACTGACATACTCTGCTACAGCACCAACTTAGGTACTATTTTTCAGTCCAAACTATACAATTATATCAAATCAAATCATACATTTATTTTTAATTTGTGTAGATGTGTGTTTTAAACAGTAGTGTCCCATGCTCTTTTTTATTCCCAGAAGTAGTTTTTGTTCAGTAAAGATTTGTGAATAACCAGTGTTGCTGATAATCTGAAAATATTTTTTTAAAGGTCACTTGTGTCTTGTGAACTGTGACTAAGCATCTAGAAATGCATCTGTGGGTATATGATAAATAGTATATGCGAGTATTTGCATCTCTTATTTTGGTGAACATTAGAGGAATAGAAGAAAATTTTTCAAATGTCATTCCACACTGTTTCAACTGCAGTCTTCATCATCTAGTTAGTAAAAGATGGTACAGAGAGAGGGGGAAAAAATCTGGGCTTTTGTTCTTCACATCTGTGGTTTGCTCTCCCCATGTCTCCCTCATACATCAAATGCAAACAGAAGCCCATCCTTTTCTTCTGTTGCCTTATACTCACCACCTAATGAAGACTGCAGCTAAAGTGTTACTGAACTACATTGCCACAGTGGATTATCTTTTTACCACCTATTTTTCACCCTACTGTATCAGTTTTCTACCAGCCAATCAGGCACTACTCTGGAAAAAAAATGGCCAAAGACATCTTTTGCGGGGGAGGGGGCTAGCTAAATATATTAGACGTACACAGAAGCACATGCACCTGTATTGTACTCATAAGCTTGCCCTGTCTCAGTGGTTTGATGTTATCTTTTGTATCTGATCTATCTAAAGATGAATTCTTACATCTTGTTTTAAGAACTTGTGAAGAACATAGTTCCTTTTTTTAAACACATTGGTTACAATCCTGAACACCCACTTACATATTTTGGGCACTTTATTCATTTTTGTCATAAACCTTACCCTTTTTAAACAGGGGAAACTTTAGCAGTGGTTCGTGATTCAGCTTCAGTAGAGTTTCTGTTATAAAAAGAAATGGAAATTTTAGGACTATACTCCATTTGCATGTGGAGTATTCTCATTACTATTGAGGTTACTGGATTACAACAGTTTTATGAAACAAATACTGTATGTGTTAGGCACTGCAACCGTAACAATTTGGTATAAAAGTGTGAGCAAGCCTCCATTTTATATTGTCCAGAATCACCATTAATTTGCATAGCAGTGAAAGATACTGGATCATAATTCTTCTCTGTACATATGCAATAGATGACATAAATTTCTCTCTTTCTGCATGCAAGTAGTAAGCTGTGTACTTTTCCTCTGCTGTTTGCTCTAGAGTAATTAGCAGTAGTTGTGTGGTCGAGAGGAAGCAGTCGCAGGCCTCTGACAGCTTTAAGCTTATTTGGATTCTCTTAAGTGTATTCACATGCTTGCATTTTCCATTCTTATACCTTTGTTAGCTGTGTGCAATCTGGCACTTGGAATAAATCAAGAACAACTGTCAGCTCATCAAATGATAGATAACCTGTTTCCTCAAGGTATTTCACATATTGAAATCACTACCTTATTTTTTTTAAGCTTTTGGCTTGGAAGCTTACAATAAAGTTTCTCTGAGCACAGGTTTGCCTTTTACTGATAATCCTTACTTTTACTGATCATTTTCCCCTACCTGGTTTTGTTTTGAAGGTGAAGCATAAGCTTTACTTATTACTTGGCAGGCTACTTGGATGCATGAGGTGACAGTATTTTGTAGATCAGAAAAAGGAATATCAAGAATAGTGGTAGCATTAATAAATAGTAATCTTCTGTTTTAAGATAAGGCTGGTCAATATGATCATGAAGAAAACACATTTAAGAAATGTGTTGCAAAATTTCATGTGCGAATTAAGAGTGTAAGAGATGCAAAACCTTAATGTATCTAAAATTATATTAAATAACTTCAAAATGTGAAGTGAATTGAATATGATATCTTAGATTTTGTGCAAGTTTATGTAAGAAAATTAGTTTGATTTCTTTTAAAACAAATATACTGGCATGATAACTCATGCATTTGTAACTGTAGAACCAGTTTGCGAGAGTGGAGTATAAGTTTAATAACAATACATGGTATGTGTGCCCCAAAAGTGTCAAACCATAATCACATTTGTATTGCTAATAAAGGGTAGGTGGGAATGGAAAAATGGCTCCAAAAATATCTGTATATTAGGGCTACAGTTCCATGCACACCAACGTGAGAGACAGTTGCACTGAGGGATTTACTTTTAAGTAAACAGACAGGATTGGCTGCAGGATACCTTATTTAATTAGGTATCCTAAAATAATACCTATTTTATGAGGCCATATTTGTTACAGAAGCCCAAGTAATTCAGTCGGCTGTAACTTTAAGATGGTTCTTTAGGCAATTTAATATTAATTACAATTGTTGGTGGGTATTCTTTAAATAAAAACTGGTGCTTTATTATAAGGATAACTTAAGTGAACAATGAACTACTTTTGCATCTTCAAAGCTAAATATGTATATGTGTATATCTATGTGTCTGTATGATATGCATAGATACACACATATGCACACACATTCAGCTTAGGGTGTGATCAAGACGTAATGTGTACTGGAAGGCTGATAACCATGTAATTTGCTTTACAAATTTGCAGACTCACTAGCTGTTGAGTCCCAAGTGTTCTATGCAAACTACTCTAATTAAAATAAAGTTCTAGACACAATGACCAATGCTTATGAATCTAGTATCTATTAGTACACAAAGATATACCATATGTGACATGAGAGACCAGGTTAACAGTAGCTTTTGTGAACTATCAAAACACAGAAGCAAAGATGTCTTGGCATTAAAAAAATCAATATTTGTTTTATGTTCTTCCTTAGAGCGTTAGTACATCTTCAAGCATTAGAGGGCCACAAGCATCTATTTTTCCCTGTTTATTCTGCAGCCTTTCAGGTCTCTAAGTGAAAGAGAAACATAAGTGTACATTTGAAAATAAACGTGTATAGCTTTAGCCGTTTGCTTTTCTCTATAAAGCTCCAGGATTTAAAAAGCTTTACATTATAGTCATTTTTAAAAACCAACTCCTATTTATTCACAAAATTTTGCAATCATTTTGTGAAGTATTGAGGATCACGTTCACTACTTCAACCACATAAAAACATCATTTTTGAGTCATAAGGTTTTATCATACAAATCACATGTTTGGGGTGGAATTCTGGTTTGCTCATCAATATTAACAAGAGGCACAATGACTTTGAGAGGAATAATAGAGAGTGGAAGGTCCCCCCCTCCAATAAATAAAGAGAATGAACATCTTTTTTAGTTCTTCCCCGAGGCTGAAATGTTTATCACTCCACCCTGATTCGACAGAAGTGAATTTTATAATAAAATTTTCCCTAATCGGGCTCTGTCAGTGAGGCGTCTTATCGTTGGGAGGAAAATGACACCGATCCTATCGAAAAACAGAGACGATGTCACCGTGTCTCCAATCACAGCTTCTCAGCTTCCATATCTATCTTCTCCACAAACACCAAGCGCTGCTTTTTCTTAAAAACATCAAAACACAGCAAAGTCATTAAAATTGCACCCGCGTAGAGTTGCAGGGATCAGCCACACTGGCGCAAAATGGGATGTGGGAAAAGACTCTCTAAATGTGCTAATTCCATTATCACGTGTTTACGGCTTAATTTTAATCAGTTAAAAAAGCCACAGATTGCAATAAATTGGCATTATCTTCTGTGACACCAGAGGACACAGTTGGTTCAAGGATTTAGAGGGTCTCTGGCAACAGTATATAGTGCTGCAGACAAAGTATTTTTACGCTTGAACTACGGTAGCTAAGGTGCAATCCCCAGTTAAGACTGCAAACAAAGACTGTAACCCACACAGTGCTAAGTTCAACATGCAGACCACCTTCAGTTTAGAATGCTAAACCAAATACTGCTGGAGAACACTTTAAATGACAGAGTTTTGGTTTCTGATATTTTTGGGGAAAAGAACTAAACACAGTTCTCCTGTGTGAACTCTTGAACAGAATGCGAAAGCTCTTTAAAGGGCCTTTTCCTGAGTTTTTTCCATCCCATTTCTAAAGTAGTGTTTGAATTAGTTCCATTTTTAATGGGTCTTGCACATCTATGGTTCTGCAGTATGCCTTGTATTGACAGAAATATACATAAGGACATAAACCTGCTGTAAATAAATCATGTAATGTTGTTTCCTAGAATGAGAGAGGTTTTGAGACTTTACATTCTACAGAGTGCTATCACAGGTCATGTGTGGGTTGCATATGGTGTCCACTTTCTTGTTCTCTTTTGTATGTTTTTTCTTATTCTTTCTGTCCTTTAGTTTGTTGATGTTACTTGGAAGGGACTTATTGAAACCTTGCTTTTGATTTACAAGGAACTTGCTTTTCCTAAATGACATATCTTAACAAATATATTCATTTTCTTATTTTAAAAGGCACACAATGCTAATCTAGAACATATTTTCTTAGACTTGATAAAGTAGCACATTGAGAAATAATTTAACTTTCCCAAACACACAGTTATTTTCACACACACAAAAATATAAATGCATTTTGTGCAGGATATCAGCCCATGGAGTTTTGAAACCTGGAACTTTGGTTTTTCAAATTTGATGGCATAGCATATAACTTTAAGGTTTTCTAATCCATAAAAGTGGTTAAAAATGAACAGAAAATATGCCCCCAATAACTGCTCAAAACTAACCTTTTGTACACAGAACTGCATGACAAAATGTGAAGCAATTTTAGAAATCTCTGAGACATTTTGTTCACTTTTTGTTTATGTGGAGATGCCTTCATATAGATATGAATCTGAAAAGGCTTTCTGAAAACATGTTAAAAGAAGTTACTTGATATAGATTTAGAAGACAGTTCATGAACTATTTGTTCTTAAACAGATAAGCTAGAAACGAAGAACAATTATAGTTTGCATTGTATGCTTCCTCTACTTCAGTCAGTGTTTTCTAGAATATATCAATACAGTACTACTTTTTATTGAAACCAAACAGATTGCAAAATTAATATATCTGCATTCTATGTGCTGAAATCCATCTACTTTAATTCTGTATTTTAATTGTCTTGTAGCAACATTATACTATTTTAACTTTGATATATGTTTACTCAGCTTGAGTAAACCTGTGATGTCACATTTCTGGAACAAAAGAAAAAAGGAATTCAGAGAAATTTTTGAATACTGTTCTCTTCTGTGTCTGGATTATGTTGCTCTGCATGACAAAGAACAGCCTTCTTTATAGTACTATACCCGGCTTTATAAGGGAGTATTATTTCAATCCATAAAAGAAAATATAGAAAGTTTAACTGTGAAGAAATTTAGAAGAAAATATCTTCATGAGAACACGATGCCTAGGGAGACAAACGTCTTTTATTTTTTAAAGTGTAGAAAAGCATTTTTCCTTTTCAGAACTGAACTGATTTTCTACTGTTGGATTTGTTTATGTATGTTGCTACTGCATATTTCCAACTGACATCTCATGAGGATGTTATTAGAGAGGGAAATGTTTGGTTCCCCCTCTTAAGTTTATTAAGTTTCTTTCTATTGTACCCTAAGCACGTTAAAATGGAAAGAAATCCTATGGATTTAAGTGGAAATTACTTCCAGATAAGTTTGCTTAGGTTTGTGATAGTCAAAAAGTTTTTAAAATAATGTATCAAGCTAAGTTGTAGTTTGTTTTTTTAATTAACAATTTTGGTTTGTATCATTAGTTTGCACTTCATATTGCCCCAGCTAGTATGTTGGAAATATGCTTAACTCTTTCACCATTACAGGACTTAACTAATGTCTATATTAAGGCATGTATCTTGTTTAGACATTTAAAGGGAATCTATAGGATGCAGCATAAAAGTTCCGATGTAGTTTGATAAGATACTGCAAACGTCATAGGCAAATACAAAAAAAGCTGTCTATTCCTTTGTTGAGGCCAAAGGCCTGGGACAAATGACACAAAATAAAGATGAGTTGATTCACATTTTCAGAATCTAATCTCATCGCTTGATTTTTCTTTATAATAACGTGTATAGTCTGTTCCTATTTTGCTTTCAAGGGACTAGTAATTTCTTGTTAATTTTTGGTTGCTAAGCTAGTTAAACAGCTACGGAAATGTAATATTTGTCAATATATATATAATAACTTTCTGAAAGCTCCCTGTAGTTGTGTGTAGTTTTGTCTTTACTGTCTGTATATGCGCTATAGTGATGCCTGACACCTTGCAAAAATATCTTTGGTGTGTTCTACTTTTCTGCACATAGGCTGCGCCATTGAGCCACCAGTCAAATAAGAATATTTTCTTTCTTAATATTGTGTAAGGATGAAGTTGAAAATGTACTTAAGGGCTATCAGCATCTTTTTGTGTTAGTTACCGTAATGGAATTTGGAAGAAATGCCACGTTTTAAGTACCTAATTGTAACTTTAGTGCGTGTATTATGAGTTCGACCCTATTAAGTTCCCACCCTTAGCTGTAAATATACTATTGTTACTTTTTAGTACAATATAACATAGTTGTTCTTTTTGAAATGTATATCAATTTCATATTAAACATTCATATACCAGGGATATTAATAATACATTTTACAGAAAAAGTAGTATCTGGATTGTGTTTGACTAAGATTCATGAATAAAGTGGAATCTCACAAAATATAGTTTAAAGGTGGTATGATGAACAGGATTTATGGTAGACATGATTAGTTTTTTTAAAAGGTATCTGTGAATGTATTTAAAATAAGTTTCAGTGTGTCAAGATTCTTCCCCCTCCCCCTTTTAAGTGTGCTTTAGTTTTGGTATTGAATTGTACTGTGCAGTAACAACCAATTAACCTCCTGTATCTGTGAAAGGGATTTGTTAGAGTCAAAGTGAATACTATTACTGCTCATCTAATGGAAGATGTAAAATGTTCTGTAAGTCGAGGGAAAAGCTCCCTCTGTTCTGATTAATGTGTGATACACATTAGTACAGTATCTGCATAAACACTAGGTACATCTGATATCAGGGTCTCTCCGAATAGTGTATTCTGTGTTTTAGTTTATTTCTGATAAATGCTGCATAGTTTCACTCAGTGTTATGAGCAGGTTACAATGCATGCAAAATAGTAGAGCATTCACATAAAGTTTTAAATCATTAAATAAAGTGAAGCCATTAGGAAAATGCTTTTTAATTGAAGTTTTATTGCACCCATGATGATAGAGCAGGGGGAGAAATTCACTCATTGTAAAGTTCCATCTTGTGCATTCATTAGGTTGTGGGAATAGATTTTACTGTTTTGGAATGATCCCATCTTACAGATGAATGTTTGGACTACCTTTTACAAAAGTTCAATCTTTGAATTTTCACATACATACATATATAACATATTTTTACAGAAATGAAGTGTATATGAAAGATGAATGTCTGAAATACCAGAAGTGCATTTTATGAAATTTTGTCTTTAAATACTATGGTATATTCTGTCTTACTTGTAACTGATTTATTCTTGTTTTTGTAGATACACCATTGTGTTATATTTGAAACAACAAACCCTGTTTGAACAATGGTAGTATCACTTTATATAGAAGAATAAGTTTAAAGATCTGTTTCTCCATATCATCTTGATATTTGCTTTATATATAATGATGATGTAATTTCTTTTCATAGGCTACATTCCTATGTACATTTACCTGGGAGTAAACTCAGTTTAACACAGTGGGGCTTAACTTCTGAGTAAACATGTATAGGACTGCTGTTAAAATGATTCAAGCTGGCTCTTTGACCATCTTTATAATCTCCTTTGTACTGGAGTTGTACTTCTTTATACTAATCCATAGTAATATATTCTGGAAATGTGCTGTCACTTAAATAACGTATGTACTTAGTTTGGGGAGGAGACACATGTCTCTGAAAAGGCACAAAACAGAATTGAAAATCTAGGCAGTTCTCTTTTTGATGGAAAGGCAGCTTGATAATAAAACTTAGTAAAATGAATGAGATGTTGGAAAACTTTATGGAAATCAGGATGATGAGTGCAAAATTGGCACTCTTCTTCTATATTTGTGTTTAGGAAATTACCAGAAGAACTGGTAAATGCTTTACCTGAAATGTGTGGCAATGGTGGCTTGTTTGCCTCTGGTATATTGCATGTAAGAGACCAAAGATGCGCTCAAGACAAGGCTGTCAGCAGATTTTTCAACAGTTTTTAAGTGGTCTTGTGTTCAGTTTTCCAGTCTCAAGTTCACACCTGAGAGATGAAATTGGTTAATTGAGGGCCTTGGGGTTTTTAACTTAACATGTACCCATCGTAATTGCTGTTGTGGTCTTCCCCTTTGTATGGCAAATGGGTCTCCAGTCATGACCGTGGTGTGCCAGGGAGGATGATGAACACATGTAGAACAGCAGACATCATCATTGCTGGGAGGTGGATGGACTTGCAGCTTTCTAAACCTAGAATTATTCAAAGTGTCCGAAACGAAAATGATTAAGAGTACAAAAAACTGTGAGAGACTAGCGGGTGTATACAGAACAGGGATTAATAATGGTAAAATTACAGCATCTCTTACACTGGTTTCTGCTGAATACATATATGTCTTTATTTGGAAACAGCTATAACAGAGGATGGATTATAGAGTTTGAAAAACAATCTGTAGGACAAGGTTGTGGAATCATCCACCTGTAAGCTTAGCTTGGAGGCGTTAAAACCCCACCCCCACCCCCAATATTTGAAAGGGCCTTGTTGATTTCAACCCCATTGTAAAATCCTGCAAGAATCTCTAGATACTCCCTCAGGCACTGGCAGTGTTCTGATGGTGCTTGTTTCAGACTGTTGAACTTGCACTTGGAGTTTCTGTTCTCTACTTACTGAATTCTCAAAGTGCTGTTCACTTGGAGAAAATCCTTTCAACAAACCTCACTATTTGCTGCTGAAATTTGTCATTGCAGGCTCTGCTACACATGTGGGATGAAATCCTTGATTTTTTAAAACACACTCATACACACACGCACACTGTATCTATACAATAGGGTGACTTAATTTCTTATCAGTATCCTTTGTCTAAGAGCCTTACCATCCTTCATGTTTCAACCTAAGGACAGTGGCAGCCAGTCAGTAAGAGCAGGAGGGGCTGCTGCCCCCTGGCAAAAAAAAGGGACAGAAAAGAGAAAGAAAACACTCTGTGGGTAAGTTTTTCTTTTTTTAAAAACCTAGTGGCCAGCCGGCCAGCCAGGGGAGAAAAGAAGTAGCCAATTTGCTGGGAGGCAGGAACTTCCAGCTTCCTCCTCCAATTCCAGTTCGGCTTGGCTACTGGAGGAAATAGCCTGCTAATCAAGGCTATTTCCTTACCTCGTTGCTTTGGGCGCCCTGCATTACCGCCTTCCTGGATTAGACATAAGGGGCAAAAGATGTGCAAATGTGTCTCTTTTGCCCTTTTATGCCTAGTCTGGGGAGGCGATGATGCAGGTCACCCAAAGCAACGAGGTGAGGGAATAGCCTTGATAAGCAGGCTATTCCTTCTAGTACCAGAGCGGAAGAGAAAGCTGCAATAGTTGGAGGAGGTTGCAGGAAGTTCCATGTCTCCCAGCAGATTGGCTGCCTCTTTTCTCCCCTGGCTGGTTGAACTCTGGAAGTTATATCTTACAAGCCATGGGCCGTTTTCTTTTCTTTTGCGGGTGGGTGGGTGGGAGGGAGGGGTGTTGTCTGCTGTTAAATTTGATTGGCTCAAATCACACAGTGTATGTTAACTGTGTGTAACATTGACTGCATGGTTTTTGCAAGTAGCATCCTTGCCTTCCGCCCCAACTGCCTGAGGGCTTGTCCTTGACTTAAACTGGACCTGTTGGCCTGAATCCTTTGGTTTTGTCTACCATGCCACATACTATTTGTCACATTACAAAGTAAAATCTCTTTGATTTTACTTAGTATTTCTTTGGCCTTGTAACTATTGTTTTCTTAACCTTGCACTGGAACTTGCTAACAGTGTTTGTGATCTAGCTCTTTATACATTAATCTACGCCCAGTTTTGCAATGTATGCGAGGCCTAATTTTGTTCATATTAGCATGCTTGAATAGTTGGACTAAAAAGTAGGTTCTCAAGTCTTTTACAAAGGGGACCAATGGTGTTCTCTGTTTCAGTTTTTTTCACAAACCCATAATCACAACCTATATGAGGTATAGTTCTTTTTTATTTCAGAAGAGTTAGGACCAAACTCAATTTATTTGTAGTGTACATGGTTATATTTATCATTAAAATAAGCTTGTGGGCTAGGTTAGGCTGGGAGTTAAATGAATGGCCCCCAGTGAACTTCATAACTGAATGGAATTTGAACCTGAGTCACCCTGGTGTTGAACGCTTTATTTGAACTGTTGCCCCACCAAAAATCCTTTCCAGAGTTGCTATGGACCTCCAAAGGTTAATTTGCTGCAGTGGCTTCAGAAAGGACTGCCCATAGCTTTGAAGGAGAATTCTTATTAGGGAAATGGTGCAGCAGTAAAGAGTTAAAAGCAGTCCCTACATTCATAATTCTGGAAGTATGTCAATCCAGATTAGGCTCCCATATGGATATTACTTTGAAGTTAAAATAAACCCCTAACTAGATGATGATGTATTATCCTGTCTTGTCTGACCCTTATATTGCTTGATCCTTGAGCACTATAAGGAAGTCTTACTTTGAAATAGCTTCTGTTCTGTTGCAGTTCTCAGTAATGCATGTAAAGGGCAAGAGTAGGATATGTTGTTACCAGGGATTTCTTGCAGTATTGTATAATGCAAAGTGCTGGCAAATCTCAGTCAGGTCAAGATAACAGTACACGTTCTAGAGTAAGACAGAGAGAGAGAGAGAGAGAGAGAGAGAGAAGTTGTGAGGTGGCCTAGAGATAATGCAGATTCCTAGAAATAGGAATCCATTTGATTCAAACTGAGTAACCTGTTAAAGTGAGAAAAGTCAAACTGGGTTTAGTCTGGGCAGTTTAGCATGGATTAGAAGTGGGTTTTGTGCCCTTACATGCTTTGATTCTCTTCCTCCTTATTACCTGTTTATATAGCAAAGTGGTTGCCTGATGGCTAATATAAATTCTACTCCCTAGAGCAGGTGGGCAGAAATGGCCTTCCAGATGTTATGGCTGGGAATGATGGAAGTTGTAGTTCAACAACAGTTGGAAGACCAAATTTGCCCACCCCGCCCTAAATGCTTCTGTAATTGTCAAGCCATTTGCCACATTAGAATCTTCAGTTTGCACTGAAGATTAATCCACATCCCTTTTGGGGGGCAGTTAGCTTCCATGTAGCTGGGGAACAGGCGGATAGGATTGTGTGTGTGTGACAATAATTTACAATAATCCGTGAAATTTATTTATTTATTATTTCTTTATTAGATTTATATACCGCCCTTCCGATACGGCTCAGGGCGGTTCACAAGGTTGGTTAATCTACATAATTAAATTTCTTGTGTTTAGATTCAGTTTTCTGAGGGGTTATTAATTAATGATGGTAATTTGTAATTGTTTGTTCTGGTCATTGACCAGAATAAAGACTTCCTTTCCTTCTTTTCCTTCCTTCCTTCCTAAATTCAGTTATTGGAGGTGGGAACACACACCAATTTTAAACTGCAAGGTTTTGATTTTATGATTATTATTTTGCGTCCAATATTATTCTGGCTTAGATAGTTTTGTAAAGTTTAGAAATCTGGCCCTACAGTGTTAATCATCACACATAACTGGATGCTAGTTAATTTTCTTCTTCAGTTGAGTTAGCAAATTCATAAGCTATGAGAAGTATCCCCATTCTAAACTTAATATTAATTGATTGCTGGGCTTAAGATAGATTAAGGGTTTGTTTTCCATTATATGACCACAGCCACCTTAATAATTCAGGTATGACTTGAGTCCTACTGCCCCTACTATGGATGTGCACAAACCGGCACTTGGCCAGTTCAGCGGTGGGGGGAGTTACCTTTAAGGAGCAGGGAGGTTGCTCATGCCCCCGCCGATGCTGTCTGCAAAACTGCTGGTGCGGGGTGGTTGCGTACCTCCTGGCCACCCCAATGAGCGTCGCATCAGAAGTGGCTGGTGTGCATATGCGCACCAGCCATTTCTGGTCTGACACTGACTGGGGCGACAAGGAGGTACGCTGCTGTCCTGCACCAGCGGTTTTACAGACAAAGCTGGTGAAGGAAACACGGTGGGGGATGAGCACCCTTTCTGCTCCTCAAAGGTAACCCCCCACTGCTGAACCAGCCCAAACACTGGACCTCCGGACCGGTTCATGCACATCTCTAGCCCCTACTGTCATGACGCTCTGAAAACCCATATATCCACTTTGGGAGGGAGCTTTATTCTAGAGGACTGTGCTGCTTTTACTCAGAACAGAATTACACGGTGACCAGAACTAAAGTTGGCCATTCAGTCATAATAAGCCAGAGTTATTGTTATGAACATAATTCTTTGGCTCACAGGCTCCACCTTCCTTCTTCCCTCCTTTTTATGTGAAGAAGGGAAATTGGAAACTTCCATTATGGTTTGCAACAAGACACAGTTTCTTGTTTTGTCCAAAACAGTAGTTTGTGCAAGCCAGATTTCTGTATTTGGACAAAGCAGGAAACTGCACTTTGTTACAAACAGCAAAATGAAGCTTATAATACCATCACTTAGTGTGAAAAGGTGGGTAGAAGGAGCAGAAAGAATACACGGGTCCAAGATTCATGAATTCTTTTGTAATGGAAAACTATGATTTGTTGTTGCATCTGAAAATGGTGAATATATTTCAAGAGCTGGTGTAGTTCTGTGGGTAACAGCTTAAGCTGACAGGTCCCCAGTTCAAGTTTATGTCAGCCATGAACCCACTAGGCAGCCTTATCTTAGCCATAATAGAACATAATAGGTCAGGAGGATCATAAGAATTGGGGGATAATAAGAATTGTTGAGATTATAGGTGAAGTGCTTTGAACACACAAAGTGTTATATAAAGCATCACTGTTCAATCCCACCATTTTTAGAAAAGAAGTCCGCCGCTCACCATTCCTTATCATGTCTTTATTAGCAGTGCTTGCAAGTCAGAAATGATGTCATATTTTTTAGCCTGAGTTTTGAAAGGGAATTTTCTTCTCTCCTAATTTTGCTGCCCATTGTTGAGGGGAATGCCAAATGTTCAGGGCAAAAGCTACAAACATGTATGATTTTGCTTACCTTCATTAAGAGGAAAGGAAGTGTGCAGCTGTAAAGGAGGATCTTGCAGTGGTCAGCACCTACACACTGTACATTTGGCTGTGGTTTCAGAAGGATATTGTTGGCATACCAAGCCAGCCAACTTTATATTAAACATACCTATTACAGTGGTTCAGCATAATTTCTTCATAGTGTCTAGTACTTTATGAGAAGGCGGACAGTGCAGGGGGGACTGGGCAAAGTTGGGTGAGCAGCGTCTCTTGTGAATAGTTTGAATTTCTTAGGTATTATACCCTTATGCATTTTTCTTAACCACTCTCATATTTAATGTGTGTGCATGTGTATTCACTGTATTGGGAATGTGGTGCTATTCACTTTTGTTGTCCTAAATGCTTTTGTTCATAGCTGCATTCCATGCGGTTCAGTCTTTCAGACCCATGTATTTACTAACCATTCAAGCGACTTGCAGTATTCACACATAGATTATGTAAAATAAAATTAAAAAAAAAACATTATTAAGGTCTGCGGATGCTGTGAATGGATGATTACAATTTGCCTATCATGGTAATAGCACCTGTTAGAGGTGTGATACAAAAGGCAGTGACAGGCAGTGTAATTTAGTAATTGTAGCCATTGTACTGTATAGCTGGTCAGTTCACCAGGCAAGTACAAAGAAACTAGTGTTATGGCAGAGCAGGGGTGGGTAAGCTTAATAGAGAGAGCTAGTTGTGCACTGAAAGAGACTGTTGGTGGAGGCCTAAACTCCCTGGGGGCAACTTAGAATGTTGAAAAGAATGGTAGGGGGGAGCAAAAAGCAAAAATAAAAATCCAGGTTTTCCTGTTTTAGTTCTTAAAGTGACAAGCAACTTCTGCTGATGAGCATTGCTGACTCTTGTTTAATTTGCTGGGTGAAAATAAAAGATAATTGAGAGTTCTTTTATTGGAGGGTGTCCCCAGGAAATGTAGGAACATTTAGATTAGGTATGGCTTTGTGAACATTAGGAATGGGCTTGGCAAGATAGGTAATTTTTTGCAGAAATCATACAGGAGGAGAATCAAAAGCATCACAATAAGAGATGACATGCCTTTTTTGTGAGGTGAGGAGATGCATCTGCATCTACATTCTGCATCTACAGTTGTGTCTAGTAATAAATGAACACAGCAGAAAAGACAGTTGAAATAGCCTACTGGAGAAGGGAAAGAACAGTGCAAGACCATGTCATATCAGTCTTCACTGTGTGATGGGAAAACTCCCTATCCTCCTCCTAAGGGCCCCACTGACTCCTTCCTCATGGAATCGGTAGTGTTGATCATGATACAAATAACATGAAAGTTCTTTGGAATTGATATCAAACCGTGTTCCCTTCAAGTTATAGAACATGAAGTGAAAATTGCATCTTTTCCTGCTGTGCAGTAGTGTTCAAGGCATGGAATGCTGAGAGATGACAGCAGCGTGGAACAGCCACCACTGCTTGCTCATCGGCCTTCTCCCTCTGAATGTTGGTGAGGATTGGGTCCTCTGGCAAATGGCAAGTGAATGAGGCAGCTGCTGCTGCTCCTCCTCACCACTAAGGTCTGATCACTGGCCAGCTTTCCAGGTGAGTGAGCAAGTTGTGGCCGTGGCAACAGTGGCAACTAGAAGTGGCTGTCAGCACTGTGCCTTAGAATCAAGATGCATCTGTCTCCATTCAAGATTTAACTTGTAGAGAACTGGTAGGGAGAAACAAATGAAATCTGAAGAAACTCAAGTGCATGTATGTGCACATGAACACAATTTTTAAAATGTCTGAAATACAAATATAGCACCTGCACCTTCAGCATTTGCATTTGTACTCAGCAGCACTTGCTTCTGAATCAAGTTATCTCTTGTTGAGGCTGCTGTATTGCCCGCCCGCCCCCCCCCCCCCACTCATTCAGAGTGCTTCTGTTTCAACCATTATTCTCTACTATTTTTTAAGCTCTACTGTGATTCTCTTCTGTTCACATAAATTTCAAGATCTAACTCTTTGTATTTAAGACTTGTTCTGTCAGCTCCCGACCATTTGCTTGGTCCAGTTCAGTTTCTGTGTGCCAAGTTTGATCCAGCAGCTGCATGCATGCAGCTGACTAAGAGATGCTGCTTTCTTTTTGGAGGGTGTCATCGTAATTGACTTCACTGTGGTCAATATGCTGGATTCTTGCCAAACAGCACACTATTGGACTGGGTCGAACATTTTCTGTGCACTGCTTATTTTGTCTGCTTTCCAAGGCTCATCTGCTATAGGATACTTCTCTTATACTCAAGTCAGTGCCCTCTTGCATCCTAAATGATAAGTTCCCTCTCATCTTTGTCCTACCAAATTCTCCTCCTTTAAGAACATTTTTGTTCTTAAAGGAGCCTTTTTTGGAACAGGCCCAAGGCCTATCTAGTCCAGCATCCTGTTTCCCACAATAGCCCACCAGATGTCTCTGGGAAACCCAAAAGCAGAAGGTATGCTCCTTCTCTGTTACTCCCCTGCCTCTGAACCTGGAGATAGCCTATATCCATTAAGACCAGTAGCCATTAATATCCTTCATACTTTTGTCTAAACACCTTTTAAAGCCATCCTAGCTGATGGCCTTCACCATATCCCATGGCAGAGAATTCTATAGATTAATTGTGTGCTGTGTGAAAAAGTACTTCCTTTTTGTCTGTCCTAAATTTCCTGGCAATCAGTTTCATGGGATGACCTCTGATTTTAGTGTTGTGAGAAAGGGAGAAAAACTTCTCTCTATCCACTCCTGCCACACCATGAGTAACTTTATAACATTTTATCACGGCTTCCCTTAGTTATCTCTTTTTCTAAACTAAAAAGCCCCAAATGCTGTATCCTTATAAGGGATGTATTGTGCCCCCTGCTCATTTTGGTTGCCCTCTTCTGCACCTTTTCAAGTTCTGTAATAGTCTCTTTGAGATATGGTGACCAGAAATGTACATAGTATTCCAAATGTGGCCACTCCATTTATTTGCATAATGGCATTATATTAGCAGTTCTATTTTGAATCCCTGTCTTAATGATCCCTAGCCTGAATTTTGCCTTTTTCACAGCTGCTGTGCACTGAGTTGAAAATTCTCAATGAGCTGTCCACCACTATCATAAGACCCCTCAACTGCTTAGCTATTGACAGGTCGGACCCCGTCAGTGTTTATGTGGATTTATTATTTTTTTGGTTCATTGTTCATCATCACTCTACACTTAATGTACATTGAACTGTATGTGCCATTTTGTTGACTATTCACCCAGTATTGAGAGACCCATTTGGAGCTCCTCATGTTTCATTTTGGATTTTACTGTCCTAAATAGTTTAGTGTCATTTGCAAATTTTGCTGTTTACCCCAATCTATAGATCACTTATGAATAAATTAAAAAGCACTGGTCCCAATACAGTTCCTTGCGGGACCCACTTCTTTATTCTCCATTCTGAAAATTTTCCATTTATTCCTGCCCTGTTTCATGTTCTTCAACCATTTTATAAATCTGTTAGTGAAACTGTCTGCTTATTCCATGTCTGCTAAGTTTAATTGAGCCTTTGAAGAGGACCTTGGTCAAACACTTTTTGAAAGTCCTGTGTATACTGTGCCAATTGGATCACTTTTGTGCACTTGTCTTTCTTTCAGTTCTTCCTAAAAACTGTTAACTTCCTCAGAATCTTACCTCTGCCCTCATAATATCAGTGACACATGCCAATGATAGTTTCACACTCTTAATTATCAATCTCTATTTTATCAGCTATGTTACTTGTTTGACTTTTTCTGCTTTTGATGACGATGCCTCTGTATATGGACCATGGCATTTCTGTGCTTTCAGTGTAGCAAATTGTTCATGCTGACTTGGTTACATTACTGGTGTTAGAGATGCTAAAGTAGTCAAGCTATTAAAACACAGAGAAATCATTGGTGCAATGCTTTATTACATCTGCTTTAGAAAGATGCATGGTACCTTTAAAATATTGTAGATAAAAACGTTTTGTTTGGTTTTTTTCTGAAAAGGACAAGAAACTGGATCAAAGGTGACAACACCTTTGCTTGAGTTCGTCTTTCTTTCGCCAAGGTTTCCTAAGGACTTGAAAGCAAGGATGTGGCTACAGACCTGCTTGTGACCGCAGTAGGCCTTACTGGAGTCAGACTTGGTGTTTGTATACAGTATTTGAAAGGTAATAGAGTTAAATGCTGCCCTCAGAAACCACAGTAATTTACTTCTATTGCTGAAATAGACCCAGGCCGTGAACAAAAATAGTTAGAAAGCTATTTCTAACACTACTGCTGCCCTTTACGGCTAAGTGGCAGCCATCATTATTTTTTCTAAATTATGTGTTCTTGTTTCAAGCGTTTAGATGATGCAAAACAGATTTTTGTGGCAACATGTTGCTCCAAGCCAAAAAAGCATTCAAGGAAGCACTGTGTTTCTCCTAAATTGCCTTTTTATTGAGAACCCTTTGAGTTGTTTATCTTCTTTCACTCTCCTCACAAATCAAGCAGCAGCAAGCTCCTTATTTTGTAGTTTAACCAGTGTATTTATTTTTCTGAAATACAGGCTTTATCATTCTATCAATGCATTTTAAAATGATGAAATGCATAGTTATTATTTTTGTTTGTTTGATCAGTTGGTTTGTTTTGTTCCCAGATGAGCTCTTCAGAAATAAACTTTCCAAGGTAACTGAAGAAATTGTGGGTGAAAAATCCCATGGCCTTGCTCTAGGCCATGTCAGTTTGTACTTTGATATTATTGGCATTAAGCGGAGAGTTTGTTTATTCTTAAACATGTATGGTCGAAACAAGTCTAGTCATAGTTAACTTATAGATTTTCCACCCCACTTTACCAATTGCTGCTTTTACATTTTCTTTTTAATGAGATTTCTGTCTTTGATTTCAAGTGTTTAAATTTTTTAAATTAGATATGCTTTTCTGACATTTCACAAGAGTGGGCAATTGGAATGGCAGCAACGTAAAGAAGGATCATTATCGTTGCAGTTATCAACCTGTAACTGAAGTTAACCCTGAAACAAAATCATCAAAAATATATATTCAGATTTCTTTCATGTTACTTTTTAAATCATATAGGAACATTTACAGGTGTTGGTCATTATTTGTGGTGTTTGCATTATTCTGTGTGTATTCCAGTGTATTGTGTGAATATATTTCAGTTTGAGTTAAGGTAACAGTGCATTCAGTTCTAATCCACTAAGGACTTGTATTAGCATCTAAGATCTCGAATACAGTACTTTACTTCTGTTGGAGGGTGGAGACAGACAAACTGGAGTAGTTTACTCCTACCATGCTAGCAGTATAAACAATATAGAAGACTGAAGTACCACGAGAATTTCTTCTGGAGTATCTGCTTGAGTATTAGGGATGTGCACAAAAAGGTTTTTGTGTTGTATTTCGAGCTTGAAACAAAACACAAACATTCCATCGAAACAACCGGATCCTATGGGGCTTTGGGGAAAAGATTAAAAATTTGTTTAAAATCACCCGCTTGCCTATTTCTTTTGTGGGTTAGACAGTAGGTAGGACCCATCATGCTCTACCACACAACCCGCTTTGGTGTACCTAGGAGCTACCCATGGAGAACAATAGGGTATTTTTGATTTCTCGATTGTTCCTTGTAGCCGAAACAAGCTACACACAAGTTTTGCATTGCAATTTGCAATGCATTTTGCAACCCTGTCTTGAAAAACACTGCAGAAGCACACAGTAAAAGGGAATCTGTCCCTTCCAAGACAGAACACACATTTTAAACACAGTCCAAAAATGACCAAAAAAGAATCACTGGCACAGAATCCTCTGCCAGCCACAGTCCCTGCGCAGCACCCTTACTTAGCACCAAGCATAACCATAAGCTCAACTAGAACAACTTCCAAAGCCCCAGGGCAACCACAGAGAAAGCCCAGTACCGAGTCACCAGCAAATGAGCCGTTGGCAACCATAACCGGACTTCTCCATATTATCTTACTAGGCGACATGGTCCATGACAAAGAAGGCACTCTCGTAAATACCCTAGACACAAGCTATTGGGGACTTTATATTTCACTTGGAAACTCATCGGCAGCCAGTGCAGTTCTTTTGAAATCGATGTTATATGGTCCCTTCGGGTTGTCCCAGAGACCAATCTAGCTGCCGCATTCTGCAACAGTTGTAGTTTCCAGACTATGTACCAAGACAGCCCCACATAGAGAGCATTACAGTCATCAAGCCTAGAGGTTACCTGCATATGTACCATTGTTTTCAGGTCGTTTACCTCCAGAAATGGATATAGATGGTGTATCAGCTGGAGCTGATAAAAAGCCCTCCTGGTCACTGACTCAAATTGAGAAACCAGAGAGAGTCTGGGATCCAGGAACACTTACAGACTACGTATCTGATCTTTCAGTGGGAGTGTAACCCCATCCAGAATAGGTAGATCTAAACCTTCTCTCGGGTCCTGACTCTCCACAATCAGTATCTCCATCTTATTTGGATTCAACTTCAATTTGTTATCCCTCATCCAACCCATTTCCACTTCTATGCAGGCATTTACAGAAGTTATGCCATTTCCTGATGAGGTAGATATAGAAAGATAGATCAAGGTGTTATCAGCATATTGATAGCATCCCAGACCAATCCTCCTGATGATCTCTCCCAGCGGTTTCATGTAGATGTTAAAAAGCATTGGAGACAGTATGGAGCCTTGTGGAACACCATACTTTAGTTCTTGCTTTGCAGAGCAACAATCTTCAAGCGACACCGTCTGAAATCTACCAGAGCGTTAGAACACTGCCACCCGATCCCACCCTCCTCAGGTAATCCAGAAGGATACCATGATTGATGTTTCCTAAATCTGATGAGAGATACAAAAGGATCAATAGAGTCACACTCCCTCTGTTGATAGCCAATTGGAGATCATCTGTCAGGCTTCCCAAGGCAGTTGCAACCCCATAGCCCACCCAAAAGCCAGACTGGAATGAGTCTAGATAATTATCCAAAACTGCCTAGAGCTGAGAGGCAACCAACTGCTTAGTCACCTTGCCCAACCATGGAAGATTAGAAACTGCTCTTTAGTTAGCTAATTCCAAGGGATCCAATGCATGTTTTTTTCAAATAAAGTCTAACAATAATCTCCTTAAGACAAGGAGGCATCCTGCCCTCTCTCTCAGAGAAGCATTTATAATATTTACCATACACTCTCTGATAATACAATTACCAGATGAGATAAGTCAAATTGGAGTCAAGCAAACAGTTTGTAGGATGCACAGTCCAAAGCAGTTTGTCCACATCCTCAGAAATCACAAACTTCAAGTGCTCCAATCTAATCCTATAAGGGGAATTGCTGGACACCTCTACAACAGACTCTGCAATAACTGTGGAATCCAATTCAGCCCGAATGTGAGAGAGTTTATCTGCAAAAAAATGTTACTGAAGATGTCACAGTGAGTGACAGTTCCAAGTTCAAATTTAAGGAGGAGGCATATACTAGCCCCCTCACTACCCCAGACAACTCAGCTGGATGTGAATTTGTGAGCAGAAAAAACCCACTTTCCCCCACACTTTCAGAGCATAGATCTTCAAATATGCTCTCTGTTGCGACCTGTCAGATTTGTGCCAAGTCTTCCTCCACTTGCACTCTAGTTGTCTACCTAATTCAGCTCCCATAGTTCTCCCAAATTCCATGATGGGGCTGACTTTGAAGCACGTTGGAGAGGATGCTTAGGAGCTATTGTGTCTACTGATGTAGTGAGTTCATTATTCCATGTTTGCACCAGAACATCAGCATAATCACTAGTTGAGTCAACTCTAAACCCTTACAAGGCCCTTTGAATCTTATTGGCTCCAATAACTTTATCAGGCAGATCAAGACTGAACATATATTACTGCAGTGTCTGAATTGGAGATGTCCAGCAACTCCTCTTACATGAGCAGGATGGATAAGTTCTAGTTTGTGACTCCTGAGGATGGGGACAAGTTGCTTGAAGTGCTGTGGACTACCACCTGTTCTCTTGACCCTTGCCCAACAGGGCTTATACTATCTAGCAGGGAGGTTGTTGTATAACGTCTAGTAGATATTATAAATGCTTCTCTGAGGGAGGACAGGATGCCTCTTTACCTTAAGGAGGCAATTATTAGATCTCTTTTGAAGAGGCATGTGTTGGAGCCCTCAGACTTAAACAACTATAGGCCTGTCTCCAACCTTCCATGGTTGGGCAAGGTAATTGAGAGGGTGGTGGCCTCCCAATTCCAGGCAGTCTTGGATGAAATGGATTATCTAAACCCATTTTAGACTGGCTTTCGGAAGGGCTATGGTGTGGAGACTGCCTTGGTCGGCCTGATGGATGATCTCCAAGTGGGAATTAACAGAACAAGTGTGACTCTGTTGGTCATTTTGGACCTCATTTGGCTTTTGATATTATTGACCATAGTATCCTTCCGGCGTGTCTGAGGGGCTTAGGGGGTGGGAAGCACTGCTTTGCAGTGGTTCCACTCCTACCTCTCAGGCAGATTCCAGATGGTGTTCCTCGGGGACTGCCATTCTTCAAAATCTGAATCTCGGTATGATGTCCCTCAGGGCTCCATATTGTCTCCGATGTTGTTTAACATCTACATCGAACCACTGGGAGAGATTATCAGGAGATTTGGTGCAGGGTGTTAGTATGAAGATTACACCCAAATCTTTTTCTCTGTGTCAACATTATCAGGAGAAGGCATAACCTCCTTAAATGCGTTCCAGGAGACAGTGATGGCCTGGATAAGAGATAAACTGAGACTGAATCCAGATAAAACAAAGGTACTTATTGTGCAGGGTCGGAACTCTGGAGATGACTTTGATCTGCCAGTTCTGGATGGGGTCACACTTCCCCAGAAGGAACAGGTACACAGTCTGGGGATGCTTCTGTACATAAACCTCTCCCTGGCGTCCCAGATCGAGGCAGTGGCCAGCAGTGCCTTCTATCAGCTTCGGTTGATATGCCAGCTATGTCTTGAGATAAATGACCTCAGAACAGTAGAACATCTGCTGGTCATCTCCATACTTGACTGCCTTTGTAGATAGTCCAGAAACTGCAGTTGGTCCAGAAGCCAAGTTGGTCTCTGGTTCATCTCAAGGAGACCATGTCACTACTATTTTAAAAGATCTACACTGGCTGCCAGTAAGTTTCCGGGCAAAATACAAGGTCTTGGTTATAACCTATAAAGCCCTAATCAGCTTAGGCTCTGGGTATTTAAGTGAATGTCTTCTTTGCTATGAGCCCCACTGCCCATTGAGATCATCAGGAGAGGTCCGTGTGCAGTTGCCACCGGTTCGTCTGGTGGCTACTCGGGGGCGGGCCTTCTCCGTTGCTGCTCTGAGGCTTTGGAATGTGCTCCCTGCTGAAATAAGAGCCTCCCCATCTCTTAGAACTTTTAAAAAGGCAGTCAACATGTCTTTGTTTACCTAGGCTTTTTTTTAGATACTATTTTAATAGTTTGATGGTTTTTAATAGTTTTGACGTCGTTTTAAATTTTAAATTGTTCTATTTTAACCTTTTTATTCGTTTGTATTGTTTAGTTGTAAACTGCCCAGAGACTTGTGTTTTGGGCAGTATACAAGTACATTAAATAAATAAATATGTATATGAACATATAATATTGCCATACTTAATGAGACACTGATCCATCTAGCCCAATATTCTTTCTTCTCTGACTGGCAGCAGCCCTCCAAGAAACTTTTCCTATCACCTGCTACCAAATATCTTTTTAACAAAGATGTTGTGGATTGAACCTGTTACTATCATCATGCAAAGCATGTGCTCCACCATTGAACAATGGCCTCACCCTTATACTGGTGCAGGAACAAATGTCAGACTGCTGATACTCTGAGAGACTGCTGATACTCTGAGAAGCTGTAGCATAGTTACTGTATATTATGAGTGGGAAGTCCTAGAGATGTACATTTCAGGCGCTATAGAAATATGATAAATAAATAAGTCCCTGGTTCAGATCGCCTCGGCTGCTGTTCCAGGTTCTTTCCTTTCAGCCTTAGCCCATATCTGAAATATTTGCAAAACGTATGTGAAATGCACTAAGTACTTGAAATGTGCTATGTTATGTAAATATGAAGTGTTGTTACTTGTGAATGGTTGTATGCAATGATTAAGGATTTCTGAATGCATCTTTGTTGGAAAAGGTATGCATGAAATACTCTCTGTTTTATATGTGTTGTGACTATCTTTACTGGCATTATCAGTATATTACATCTCTTAATTATGTCTGCACCAGCTGTCCCCTCAAAGAGCCTCTGTAGTCGCCACTCATCCCATATCCTATTTTGACTGACATTCCTTTTCCAGGATTTTTAGCATGGAATTAATCTTCTTAAACAGATGAGACCTTTGCATAGTGTGTGAACATGTGCATGTATGTGGATGGGCAAAGGGTATTTAAAAAAAAAAAAATGCTTGTCCCAAAGAGCAGCCCAGAAGGGAAACATACGAAGGTCTATCAATAAATGCATAGAATGACACAGAAAGGAATTAGATATTAGTTTTACAGTCTGTTAGTGCATACTATAATTCTTTGGAGGATACTGTAGCAAATTTGGTATGCATAGGTTTTGTTCTTTTTTCTGAGGAGGTTTCTGTGAAACATGAATAACCAAAAATTGAGAAAACAGAGGTGTGTGTTGTATACCCTCCCTATTCCTCAGATCCGTCCCCCAGTGACTTCTGCCTTTTCGAAAACATGAAGGAACACCTACAGGGAACCAAATTTTCCAACAATGATGAAATGATGAGTACTGTGGATGCATGGTTTGGGGGAAAGGAGGAAAACCTTTTCTCACTTGGAATCCGTGCACTGGAGCTCTGTTGGGGAAAGTGCATTGACCTTCAGGAGGACTAAGTTGAAAAAAAGATCATTACCATTACTGCTTTATTGCTATGTCATTCTATGAAGTTATTGATCAACCCCCATATAGACCCAAAATTCATGAAGATCTGTGCTTGGTCACTAAGGGATAGCCAGGCTAGAACCAAAATAAAAACAGATGCTAACTGTTGCTGCTGTGGACAGTTTTACCAGTTACAAAAAACATATCAAGAATGCTGCTGTCTTGGCAAAGGATGACAATGTTGCATTCTGTTCCAAAGCATGATGAGGAATTATTAAGTTGTTCTGTAATTGAAGAGGGCCATGAACATCAACAACTTAAAAATTTGATTTTAGATTAATCTTGTATTGCTGGAAGTTGGGACGTTTAGTTTTTAGAATTAATTACTGAGTGTCAACAGAAGCAATACTCAAGTATGCCTTTCTGAGTGCACATGGCTGCTTCTCATCACACAAAAATACTGAAATGTAATCTTGTACATGGTGTGTGTGCGCGCGCGTTTCTCTCCATTAAAGTTGGGGTTATTGTGGATAATAAAGATGTGCAAGATTGGCTACTGTATAAAATTATAGTATACAGGTGGTAGAGTTGGGAAATTAATACAACACTTAGAAGTAGTAGTAGTAGTAGTAGTAGTAGTAGTAGTTATATGTTACATTCCTTTACCATTTGGATTAAGATAATACTTAATCTTGCCATTGATATTCTGCCTAAAGCTAAATTCAAAGTAAATTTGGGGTTTATTTTTTATGCAAAATGTCGGAGGAATTTTACGAGATTTTGGATAAGACTAGTGAAATTTCTCAGGTGGATTTCCCTAAATGAAATGTTTATATTAATGGGACCAATGAGTGCTCATTAGCTTTTGCATTTATGAACATGTAGATAGTTACATAGTGTGTGCGTGGGGGGGGGGATTATATCCCTGTCTGTTCATAGAACTCATTGGGTTGTCACAGCCAGTCACTGGCCTATGTTCTCCACAGTGCCAACAGCCTTGAGGTTTTGTGCAAGAATGCAAGTACTTAAAATAGCAATCTAAGCTGCACCTCCAGTGTGTGAGTGTGCAGGTGTACTATTTGTATTTGTGCTCAAGAACACCTGCATTTTCTTAGGAACCTATAACAGTGTGGGCAGATAGGCACTGCCCGCCTTACCTACTTGACAGAGTTGTTTTTAGATTAAGAAACATGCCCTCAGAAGAAGGACAGAACTGAAATATAACATTACTTAATTGCATTTGCTAAGTTAAGATATTTATAGCCAATCTTATCCCATCAACCTAGATTAGCCATAGATATTATATTCCCAGTGTTTATTTTACCTGGCCTTCCTCTACGATGAGGCTAAGGCAGGGGTAGACAAGCTTTGGCACTCAAGCTGTTGTTGAACTACAACTCCCATCATTCCCAGCCACAGTATTAGTTCAACAACCACTGGAGTGCCAAAGCTTGTCTACCCCAGGGCTAAGGTCTCCACCTGTCCAAGCAGTATTCCCTGAGGGAGGCAGCAGGTATCCGCCATTGCTTATTTCCCTGCTTACCCTCTATTTTACCCTCTATTTCTGTTGGTCACTAACTAGGTCAAGAAAAGCCACCACTCAATTTTGAGTTGGTGATTCCTGGAGCTTGGAAGAGGGAGGGAACTGTTAAAGAAATACACACACACACACACACACACACACACACACCAATTTCTATATTGGTAGAAATTTTAGACTGTTTTAGTAAGGAAGCCCAGATTCAAATCTCCATTAGACATGAAGTTCACTGGGAGACCTAGGGCCTGTCACCATCACTCTAGCCTGACCAACACCACAGACTGCTTTGGGGATAAAAGGAAAGGAAACCATGTACACAGTTACCTAATCTCTCAGATCTATTTATTTATTATTTAACTATGTAATGAATTTGTATTCTGCCTGCTCCAAAGTCTCTAGGCAGTTTACAGCATAAAACAAACCAATAATTTAACATTTTAAACATATAATAACCAGATTAAAATATCCACCAGGGATGGAGCAGCTCCAATCTCAGCAGGAAGTGCATTCCACAGTCCTGGGACAACTACAGAGAAGGCACAGAGATCTACTGTGGATGGTTCCAAGTATTATGAGAAGTGGCAAGATGCAGATATCTGACTAAAACCATAATAAATAGGAGATCAGCTGGAACATATACCACAGATTAGGAAAAGTATGAAAAGGTTTAAGAGGATGTCAGCATGGTTAGTGAGTAGAGTCAAAACTTTAAAGCTCAACAACAAATGTATTTAAATGCCACAGAAGCAAGAAGCCATTAGTGCAGACAGTTGAGCCATTAGACAGCAAAGTAGTGAATGGATTATTGAAGGATACAGAAACTGAAAAGATACTGAATGAATTATTTACATATAACATATAAAAGAACAAGCATTGAGGAAAAGTAGACATTGCATTACAAAGGGATGTTCTGCCTCACCAATCTTTTGGAGCTCTTGAAGAATGTCCACAAGTATGTGGAAAGGGGCAATCTGCTAGAGAGTGTATACTTGGACTCCCCAAAATATTTTGTCAAAGTACCTCACCAACATCTCTTAAATAAATTTAGCAGTCGTAGGATTAGAGGATAGATCCGATTATGAATCAGTAGCTGGTTAAAGAACAGGAAATGGGAGGAATAAATTGACAATTCTTGTAGTAGACAGAAGTAAGCTGTGAGTTTCCTCCAAAGATTTGTAGTGGGAATAGTGCTATTTCATTTGTACACATATGATCTGTAATCCTTGAGTGAGCTGTCTGAGATTATGCCAGTTTAGTCAGGATTATGAAAATCAAACGTGTGACAAAAAGCTCCAATAGGATCTCCAAACGAGCTGAACGGGGAACAAAATAGCAGATTAATTTTAGTGAAAGTAAGTGCAAAATGATGCACATTGAGGCAAACATTTTTAATGTTTTAACATTTAACATTTTAACTTCACATATGGGGTTGGAATGGGTGGTGACTTAACTGGAAGATATCTTTGGGTGGTGGTGGATAGTTCAATGAAAGCATTAACAAAGCAGAAAAATACTAGCAAAGCTATGATGAAATAATTCATAATTGTTTTACCTTCCATATTCCCAAAGGGTCAGTTGTTTAAAGTTTTGACTTGAAAGATAAGATAAGTTTAAAGACATAACTAATATGGGCATAATAAAGATGTATAAAATTAGACATCGTGCTGAGAAAGTAGAGTGTCTCCCCGCTCCCCTCAACCCTTCATAATACTAGAACTTGGGCTCATCCAGTGAAGTTGATCAATATTTGACTCAACAGACAAAATAAAGTACTTCTTCACAATGTAAACATAACTTATAGAATCATCGACACAGGTTGCAATGAAGGCTGCTGCATTAGATGTCTTTCATATGGAAGGTGGTAGCTTTTTCCTCTGTGCTTCTGTATACTGTGTGAAGAAGGATTTCACTGCACCAGGATATGACAGTTCCATATGAGTTTTGGAAGGGGCACAAATCATGGGTGGTGGTGGGGGGGAGGAAAAATGCATGATACCTCCATCATATATTGTCTAGAAGCACAAAAAGATTATTCCAAACTATCCCATCTGTTCACAATAGACAGATGGAGAGATGTTCTTGTTTGCTGCTTCATGATCGTGGAAATCCTTTCACCAGAGGCTCCCTCAGTCCCAAGGTTGAGTATATTTTGGAAGTGTTGTGAAAACCTTTCTCTTTGAGCTGCTATTTTTTAAGCTGGTTGGAGTTAGGTGGGGTTTTAGCTTCAGAATCAGGCAGTCTAAAAATAATTCAATGCTTTGAAATCATTCAGGCGGACACTGCAATTGTTATGCTTTTATTTTGTGAACAGTTTATCATCTCCTCTAAATAATTCTAAAGATAATTAAGGCATATGGGAGCTAAATTATAAGAAGCCAACATCTAGTTAGTGTTCTAAATTAATTGGTGTGTGTGTGTGTGTGTGTGTGTGTGTGTGTGTGTGTGTATTACGTATAAATTACATATATATTATTTATTTGTTTATCATGGACGGTGCCTGTTTGGACTTATTGCATCGTCCTTGAATGGATTAGTTTTAGAATACATTTGTCCATTTATTTTTTCTTCCATTCACACAGAAATAAAGAGATTGGAAGTCTCTAAACTATGAAAATATATGATGCTGTTCCTTTACATTTAACAGTTCTATGTTCAATTTTAAAGAAAAAAAATTGACATTAAGAAAGAATTTTTGTTTTTATGGAAACTGTGTGTGCTTCGAAAAAGATCATGATTTATGTTTTTCTTCCTTTTTATAGACTTAATGTGTACAGTGATTGAAGAGCAAAACCTTAATGTTAGGGTGCTATTTAAGTACAGATTTCTAGTGTTCATGAAACAATATTTTTGTACACAGACAAGTGAGCTCAGTGGCTGAAAGTAATTTCTTGTTCGCTGTAAGAAGTATTTAATGCCCTGTGTATTGCAACTATCTGAGATGCTCAACTAAACGAGCTTCATGAAACCACACCAGACAGGAGACCAAGGTTCAAGGAGCGATTAAGGGTCATTGCATGGTTGTATTGTTTGGGAAATGAGTCCAAGGCATGTTTGGATAATAAGAATGGCTCAAAGTGGTTATCTAGAATGACAAGCTCTGTCTCAGACATCCATCTTCTTTGACCTACCGTCTTCTTTCACTCCAACTTCTTTTTCTGTTGTACATTTAGACTACACTGTGTTTTAAAGCCATGCTGAAGGATTTTAACTCCTGAAGGATTTTAACTCCCACTGCAGCATAGCATGTTATAATACAGCAAATTCCAATAAGGATACAATGAAATATACTTATCACTGAAATACCTGACAAGCTTTCTTTTCAGTATAGATATTGAGCTTTTGATAAATATTGCTTGGATACTTCCCAAAGTTTCTCCTCTTAGGTGTTTGCTCTTAAAAGAAAATACCAGACCTTTTGCAAAGCTAAATTCTGACCTATATTCTCTTACAACTATAATGGTGGACATCCATCAGAAGAATAACGAAAACTGTGGATGCCACCCATAGTTTATAGCAATCACCACCATATCTCTGACCCATTGTAGCAAAACCATTATCAAAGCTAGTTGGTTACACATCTCTTCTACCAAGGAAATCTAATTTTTGCACCAAATAAGCAGTCATTCTATTCTATGAAATTGAGAATAAATGATAAAAAAAATTAAAAGAACTTGCATATATTTTCATAACTTCTGAAACAGTTTTTCAAACAACTTGGAGAGTTTTTGTTTTTAAGTAAGAACTAAAGTGGCAGAGTAGGAAAGCTGTAAGATTAGCCTTCGATGGTCAAGGCGGGTGGTGGTAAGCAAGAGTTGTAGCAGAAAGGACAGATTCAGGACTATTCCTATATTATTTGAAACCCAGCCCGGTTCCAGTGGCAATTTTCATTCTACCTAAAAAATATAGCCCTTCTGAGAAACTCAAAATCCTGCTTTCTTTTCATTAAACAAAATTGATCAGGTTAAAAAAGCTGTGCTGTATGTTGACCCATGAATATTTTTATGAAAACATGTTGGCAAGGTGTCCAAATACTTCCTGAGGTGGGGAAACCACTTTACCTTGTTCTGGTATGGTTTGCAGATATTGTTTGGGGGGCTGCTGCTGTTTTAGCTGAACTTCTTACTCTATAGAAACTTACTAGCTAATTTGGGACCACAGAGTATGATGGAAATCACTGGAGGTAAGTGTAATCCAGCATGAAGGCACTAAGTCCAGGATGAATCACATAAGTGATTGTAACCAGTCAGTCACTTGTTTTCAAATTGAAGGGGCTTTTTAAAGGCAGGTGATCTGCAGTAAGGTCCACCCCTTCTCTTTATGTACAGTACAGTGCTGACTGATTAGAGGGAGAATATTTTGAACCATTTTTTTCAACTCTGCACATGCCTTCCTGAAAGAACACCAAAATAGGGTGTCTTTTTGCAGGACTGGTGAAAGGTTCAGTGGGAGTCCATACCATTTTGCTGCCTGAAGTGGGGCATTCTTTCTGCCCTCCCCTTTTCTTAATATTTAATTAAGTAATACTTAATACTCCCCTTTTTCTTAATACTTTCTTAATGCATCTCTTTAAATCTGCTTAAGAATTTCCATTTAATTCTCTCTTCGTATGTAAGGATGCTATGCAAGTTCATTTACAAATGAGTGAGTAAGCAAGTGCCTCTAAATCTGCTCTCTGAAGCAGCCTGTTTCATCCTGCTTCATGGAAGAGCTGCCCCTGAGAGAATTCCATGGAAGGGGCCCTTCTTTTTTAATCCAAACTAATCACATTATCTTATGTGTTGGATCTTACCTTAAAGTAGCACAAGAGGCATGATTCAAACATTATGGAACCAAAAATTGCATCTTGGTGTGTCAACTGATATTTAAAAAACAGAGGTTGGTTAACAATCCTGAAATTATATTATTTCCCTGTCTTTGAAGAGAGGAATTGATGACAGGATGGGGAAATATCATTTTTTATTTGATATTAAAAACTTGACTACGTTTTGGATTTCTCAGAGTGAGGGTCATTGGTATGATGTCTAACACACAGTGACAGAGGTGATATCTAAATTAAACATTCATGGTCTTTCTATGACTATTTACTGAAATATTAATGTTTGAGTATATTTTATGCTATCTTTTGATTAAACTTATGTATGCATGTTTGTTTATACCTCTGGAGATTAATGTTAGAGTTCTGATGCAAAACGCAGCAGATTGCATGTTACTTCAGTTTACTAATTATATATTTATTTAGATTATTAAAAATGTGAGTAGAGAAAAGTAGAGTAAAATATGTTTTCATCTCTGTATGAAGCACAGGAGCTTGATTCAGGGATAATGCTAAACACAGGAGCTTGATTCAGGTATAATGCTAATGTATGGTTTGGCATGATAAGAATAAGCTTTCAGGAAGCCTCAAACTTGTGTGCTCACTTCTCTTGTTGTGCACAATTCCAGTTTGATCCTTCCTCTCCACCACTGTGGTTTGAGTTGCAGTGTAATTTGCCTTTTCATCTAAACTGGTAAATTATGGCTTGTCCTTGCCTTACAGTTCAGGATTAGAAACCAGATTTGATCCTGATTTCTAATCCTAGTTTGCTGGACTAGTACAAACCAGAGTTTGTCAATTACTTGGGACAAAACAGCAAACTATGGTTTGCCTCAAACCAAAAAAAGGTGGGGTGGAATTACAGTATGTAGAAGGAAAATGGAGCAGGGAGGAAGAGGAAACTCAGTGTAGATATGAATTTAAATATTATAGTTAGAAAGACAGACTACTACAGTCCCTGGATCACATCCACATTAAGTTATCCACAATAGTCATACTGAAAATAATAAGAGAAGTTTACTTCTATTAATTTCAGTGGGAGTAATTATGAATAATTTAGTATGGTTGTAAGCCAGTGCCTGGAGTAGCCCGTCTCATAACTAACGTTTAAAAGTGAGTGAGTGAATCCATTCCCTCTCTCTCTCTCTCTCTCTCTCTCTCTCTCTCTCTCTCTCTCTCTCTCTCTCTCCTGAATTCAAAGTTTGTGACAGAAAAGATACACTTGTTTTAAAAGATTGGGAACCTATCTGCCGCTGAATTGCTTCTTCTCTTGTGAACTTTTGGAAGAAGTGAAATATTACTTTATGTCTTTAGTGCACGGTTGTGTTTTGTGTTGTGACATAGAATGCTTGGTTTGGTTTGGTTTTATTTAATCTTATTGTGTGTTAAATTGTTATGCACCTCACTGAACTCAAGGAAGATGACTTATAAATAATTTTAATAGTAAATATTTTTAGTATCAAACCTGCCTGTCAATTTGACTTACCCACAAGCCTTAAAGGCCCAGACATTAAAAAGCAGGAAATGTGGTCCTATACAAATGTTGCACAGATGCACATGAGGCTTTTATGCTTATGGTTATTATATTGCCACATTGCACGTAGCAATGACATTTTAAACAAGAAACTTAAAGCCTTCTCCCCTTTTGTCAAATCAGCTGTAAAGTGGCTATTTTGGTGAGAAACCTTTTTTCAATTCCAAATTTTCATGAACGTTGAACTTTGAAGTTCCAAGGTCAATTCAGATGCCAAGAACCACATGACAGCCACTTTAAAATTGTGCTGATCCAAGGGGTGGGGGAAGAAGAGTCAAGGGTGAAGTGAGCAAACCAGCTCACTTGTTTCCCCAGTTTCCCATTTTATTGCTGCCATTTTCGCAATTGTGGTTTTTCTGGTGCCCAGTGGCTGCCATTTCTTTCCCCTGCATGTCCTCTAGAGTGACACTAAGCTTCCAATGAAGAAAGTGCTCATCATTTCCAAGACAGGGCTGAAAGAGACTCCTGCCTGCAACCTTGAAGAAGCCACTGCCAGTCTGTGTAGATAGTACTGAGCTAGATAGACCAATGGTCTGACTCGTTATAAGGCAGTTTCCTATGTTCCTATCCCTGCAGTATGTTATGGATAAAGAGGGGTTTTCCTTCCTTTTTTACCTGCTCTGTCTTATGATGTATAGGAGAGTTTGAGGATTGGGAACTAGATTTAGATGATTCAACATCCCCCCGCCCCGTCCAACTTCTTCCTTTCTTCCAGGAAACTAATCTGTTGAGGACGCTATGCCTCTGCAGCAGGAAGACTCCTTGTAGTAGTAATTCTTTAGAATTGTAGAAAGTCGTTTCTAACTGATCCTAATTTATCTTTCCACACAGTTCTTAGCTTCAAAGTTGTCATAGCTCTTAAAGCTTATTGCATTTTGGACTCATGGTGAGATGTATATGATACTATAACCTGTTAGGTGTTAGAGAATAGAGCAAAACAATTTCCCACTGCCTCTCAGAGGATACTGAGTATGCTCAGTCCTGATCAGTTTCTTATACTTTTTAAGTTGCAAACTAATGTTCCTGCATACCTGAGAAGTCCCTTGATTAGCTAGAAATCCCTGACCTGTCTGTGAGTGGCCATGTTTTACTGCCCTAATAATAGGCATGGGTCCACCAGGTGTGGAGGTATTAGAAAGCATTATAACAATATTTCTGGATGTTTTCTATATTTAATCATGTGACGTCCTTCCTCTTCATCTCAAGTCTCTTCTGCTTACTTCATGCTTGGCTTTCTTTCTTACCTTTTCTGACATTTCTACTTGTTCATTTATGATTTCAGCATTCATGTGAATAACTTATCTTCTGCAATAGTCTCCAGTATTGTTTCTCTGATTTCCTTCCATTTCCATCTTTGGACTGAGACTCTTGCTGTCCTGGTGTCTTTGAGATATTATGCTCTTTGCAATGTGTCTGACTTTTCTGCTATGGAATTACCTCTGCTTGACCACTATCATATCTTTTTCAACATCAGCTTTAAAAGAAGCAGTGGTCCGCCCTCTCTTGACATTTTCTTCCCTGGACCCAGAGATATCAGATAATTTTAGACCTATCCCCAACCTTCCCTTTTTGGGGAAAGTTTTGGAGAAAGTCGTTGCTGCTCAACTACAGAGAATCCTAGATGAAGTGGATTTTTGTCTCTTTTCAGTCAGGGTTTAAGCCACGGCACAGCATGGAAATGGCATTGGTCGCTCTGGTGGATGACCTCTATCGGAGCCTCGATGAAGGGAGTGTGCCGCTCTTGGTTCTATTAGATCTCCCAGCAGCTTTTGATACCATCGACCATGATATCCTTCTGGATTGTCAACGGCGGTTGGGAACTGGGGACACAGTTTTGTGCTGGTTCCGTTCCTACCTTAGTGGACAGTTTGCATTGGAGGTGAGTGCTCTAGCCCATGGCCTATCTCTTGCAGAATGCCACAGGGCTCAGTCCTCGCTCCAATGTTTTTTAACATCTTTATGAAGCCGTGGGTGAGGTCATCCATCAGTTTGGGGTGAGGTATTATCATTATGCTGATGATATCCAATTGTACATCGCCATCCCGGGCCAATCTGGGGATGCCTTTAATGTGTTGACCCAGTGTCTGGAGGCTGTAAGGGTTTGGATGGGCCAAAACAAGTTCAGACTTGTTCCCTCCAAGACAGAGTTGCTCTTGTTCAGTTCTCAATCTGGCCAGGTTCAAGTTTCGAGTGTTTCTCTTGAACATAAGAACAGCTCTGCTGGATCAGGCCCAAGGCCCATCTAGTCCAGCATCCTGTTTCGCACAGTGGCCCACCAGATGCCGCTGGAAGCCACAGGCAGGAGTTGAGGGCATGCCCTCTCTCCTGCTGTTACTCCCCCACAACCGGTACCCAGAGTCACCCTGCCCCCGAGGCTGGAGGTGGCCTACAGCCCTCCAACTAGTAGCCATCAATAGACCTCTCCTCCATGAAGTTATCCAAACCCCTCTTAAAGCCATCCAGGTTGTTGGCTGTCACCACATTTTGTGGCAAAGAATTCCACAAGTTGATTATGCATTGTGTGAAAATGTACTTCCGTTTGCTGGTCCTAGATTTCCTGGCAATCAATTTCATGGGATGACCCCTGTTTCTAGTGTTATGGGAGAGGGAGAAGAATGTCTCTTTATCCACTTTCTGCACACCATGCATGATTTTATAGACCTCTATCATGTCTCCCCGCAGTCGTCTTTTTTCTAAACTAAATAGCCCCAGGTGTTGTAGCCTAGCCTCATAAGAAAGGTGCTCTAGGCCCTTGATCATCTTGGTTGCCCTCTTCTGCACCTTTTCCAGTTCTACAATGTCATTTTTTAGACATTTGATGGGGCCACTCTCCTCTTGAAAGAGCATGCTCACAATTTGTGGGTTATCCTGGATTCACAGCTCCTGCTGGAATAGCAGGTGGAAGTCATGGCTGGGGGAACCTTTGCCCAGCTTAGTCTGGTCTGCAAACTGTGGCTTTGCCTTGACCGGCAGGCCCTGGCAACCATAACTCATGCCTTCATTACCTGTCAGTTGGACTACTGCAATGCGCTCCACCTGGGGTTGCCTTTGAAGATGACTTGGAAGCTTTGGCTGGGCCAAAATGCCATAGCCTGGCTGCTTATGGGCAGCAGAAAATATTATCATGTTTCACCTTTGATGAGGTTACTGCATTGGCTGTCAGTTCGCTTCTGGGTCCATTTCAAGGTGCTGGGTATCCTATATAATAAAAGGCTAAGTGAGTGGCCATGGCTTTGGAATGTTGGGGATCTGCGTCCCTGCCTCCCTGGGCTGTTCTGGGCCTGCGCGAAGCGCAGGCCCAGAAGAACCCAAGGGAGACAGGACTGCAGATACCAGTGTCCCACAGCCACGGACGGCCATTAGCCGGTGTGTGGCGGCAGGGGAAACTGGCCGAGGCGGCGGCAGAGCCGCCGCCTCGGCCATGAGCTGCAGCACGGCGAGAGGAGGCCGAGGCAACCAGAAGCGGCCGCCCTGAAAAAGGCGAGGGCAATGGCGGCGGGGGAAGACCGAGACGGGGGACAGGGAAGCTGGGCAAGGTGGCGGCGAAGCCGCCAACGAGGCCCCCGCCCGCTCACAGCCGCCGCCGCCGCCGCCTGCTCACCCGCCCTCCCAGCTGCCCAAAATGAAGCTGGGCGAGGTGGCGGCGAAGCCGCCAACGAGGCCCCCGCCCGCTCACAGCCGCCGCCGCCGCCTGCTCACCCGCCCTCCCAGCTGCCCAAAATCACCTTCCCCGCTCCCCCCCCAAAAAGATTAAGGGCCAAAATGGCCCATGAGAAGGTCGCCGCCCCCGCCTATCGCCCTCCCAGCTGTTGAAGACCACCTTACCCTCTCAAGCCCGAGGGAAAAGAGAGGAGCTCACGAGCAGAGCTCCTCTCTGTGCTAAGTCACTGCTCAAACTGCCGCTATGGACGCAAAGGACGCCTATTGCGTCCATTGCGACAGTATAGGCAGCAGCTTAACACAGAGAATAGCTCTGTTTCCGAGTTCCTCTCTTCTCCTTCGGGCTGGAGCGGGTAAGGTGGGCTCCGGCAGCTGGGTGCGCGGGAGGGCGATAGGCGGGGGCGGCCACCTTCTCATGGGCCATTTTGGCCGTTATTCATCCACCCCCCCCCCCAAAAAAGTAAAAGCAAAATAAGGAAGAACAAAAACAGAGACAACAACAAAACAAAAAACAAAAAGAGAGAGGGGACAAGGGGGGGGGAAGAGACAGAAAGAGAGAGAGAGAGACAGAAAAGACGGGATAGAAAGCTAGCGCCCGTTATCATAACGGGCTTAAAAATACTAGTCACCTATAAAACCCTTCAGGGTTTGGCGCCTGTGTACCTTCAGGACCGCCTCTTCAATCCAACTTCAACCCCCCCTGTGAGGTTGTCTCAGGTGGCCTTCTCATAGTTCCGGGCCCAGGGGAGGTATGTGGGAAGGCTTGTGGGAGGGCCTTCTCTGTGTTATGGAACACTCTGTCTCCTGAGATTCGTAATGCTCACTCTCTTCTGTCCTTTAAGAAGCTCCTGAAAACCTATTTATTTTGCCAGGCTTTTAGTTTTTAACGTGTGTGTGTGTGTGGGGGGGGTGTCTTTTTCTTTTTTCCTTTTCTTTCTCCCCCTTCTTCTCTTGTCTTTGTAAACCACCTTGAAGTTGAGTCTAAGGAAGTCAGGCGGTCAATAAATTTGCTAAATAAACAAACAAATAAACATTGCACACTTCTCGCTTTGTTCCCCACTCCTTCTATAGCCTCTCAGTCATCAGTGCTGTTACCTTTCCAGACGCTGCATCTTCTCCTCTTTATTTCTTCTGCCATTATAATGACTCGTCAATTTCAGCCTTTAACTCTTCCTTCAGCTCTTGATTCTTTTGCTTCACTGTGCTATAACACTAATCTTCTCTGTTGCCTTACACTTATGTATAAACACAATGCATATCTAAAATATGTTGAAAATTCAAGACAATGTGTAGGTACTTTACACAAGAAATTGTGCGACAAACATGAATGCTTAGTGTTTTTTCCCACTTAAAATATCTGCTGAATTTTAGCATGTTCATTCTTTTTAGATACAAAAAGTTTAATGTTGAAACCTATTAAAATAGCCCACGGGTACTTGCAGGGGAGGTTATCTTTGGGCCTCTACCTAATTAATTATGATATATTTTACCTCCATGTGATTTGTCATTACTAGTCCTGTAAGCTCAAACATACAAGAAGAAGAAAAAAATCACTTGTTTAATCTGACTGGGACCTTGTGGCATTTTAATTGTAAGCATAAGTGTGACAGAATAAATCCAAATGAATTTGGACAGTGATTAACAAGGAGCCCCTTGATATGGTAATGAGATTTAAAAAACCTGATCCCTAAATGTTTCTAAGGTTTTGATTAACACTTGTACAACTAAACCATTTTACAGGCCTAAGCAGTTGCTGAAATCCTACCACACAAAGACAACATAGCATGAAACCATAATCTAGCACCAAACATTATTCTAATGCAAAAATATTGCCTTAGCTCTTCATATTTATTCTTCTCTGGGACCAGCATGGTAATTGTGATCTATATTGAACGTCCATTGATAGAAATTAATACAGAAAATATATTTCTCATCATTTTTCTGGATTGCCTATTTTCAAGTTTGTGTCAAAAGTGATGCAATACTGGCAAACCTTTGTGTCACAATTGGTAAGAACCCCAGCTAATTGTGTTTGCTGTTGAACTGTTTTTGCCATTAAAAAGTTTTTTCTAATGTTCACCTGAAATCTACTCTCCTATAATGTAAGCTCATTAGATCTAGTCCTGTCTGAGGCAGCAGAGAACAAGTCTTTGTCCTGTTTTATGTGACAACTCTTCAGGTATTTGAAGAGTGCTAGCATGTTCCGCCTCACTCTTCTCTTCTCCATGATGGATATAGCCAGTTGTTCCAACCTCTCCTTATAGGGCTTGTTTTCCAGTTCATCTTTGTTGCTCTCTATTGAACGCCTTCCAATTTGTCTACGTTGTTTTAAACATGGATAACCTAGAACTGAATACAGTACTCCAAATAAGGTATTACTAGTTTGGCATAAAGTGGAAATTACTTTCCATTAATGCAGCCTAAAATCTCATGAACCTTACTTGCAGTTGCATCTCACACTAATCAATGTTCAGCTTGTGATAGACTGCAATCGTGAGATCACTTTTTTGCATGTCTTACTGCCAAGCCAGGTGTCTCTCATCCTATATCTGTACATTTGATTTTTTGTGTGTCCAAATGTAGAACTTTGCATTTGTTTCGGTTGACTTTCGTTTTGTCAGTTTTTTATTCATTTTGAATTGTATTGCTTTTCTCCCAGTTTTGAGTGTTCTTTGATTATTCCTTCCACCCTTTCATCTAAGTCTTTGTTGAAAATGTTGAAGAGTACCAGGCTCAGGAAAGAGTGCTCAAAACCTCCCTCCAGGTTGATTAAGAATAATTGATAAGCGCTCTTTTGAGTTCAGTATTCTAGTAAGTTGTGAATCATCCTGATGGTATTATCACCTAGCCATATTTGTCCAGTTGCCTAAACAAAATATCATGGGGATGTTTCACCCTCCCCAGCACATCAGCCCCCCTTTTCCCACTCCCCAACCCCAATCTTCTCCTGCGGGTTGAGGGACAGGATGTTATTTGGCATGGAGGGCTGTAGGAGGAAGGGAGGATTGGCGAGAGTCACCTCCTCCTTGCATGGACAGAAGTAACTTCCATTTTTGTAAGAGCTATTTGGGATCCAGGATATTGAGTATTGATGCTGGGTCCAGGCTAGTGCTCAAAATATGAAAATGCCTTGAGACTACAGTAAGGTAAGTCTGTAATTTGTGGATTACAGAGAGTATAAGTATGACACACTCATTTTCACTCAGTTCTTGAAACCCAGTCTTGGTTTTTCAGAATTACTTATATAGGGTTGGAAGCAGGGGCAACATCATGGGTTGGCCAGTTTAGGCATGGACTGAGGGCCACACCCACGGAAAGGGTGTGCTAACCCAGGTTTGCCAACCCAGGTGTGCCAACCCAGGCACACCTGAACAGTCCTCTGCTGATAAGTCTCTCCATTGGGCGCTGGCATATCAGCTGATAGTGAATAGCAGCAGTGGTTGCTTTTCTCAGAAGTAGTGCCATTTTCAATTGCAAAGGAAGGTGCATCTGTCCACCATGCCATTTCCCTTCCATGTTGTGTGCCATCATCAGGAAAAGATAATACAGAAATGGACAGAGACAGTCTGTTCCAGATTAACTTTTCTTGGGTAGCCAGACACCAACTAGGACTCATTGAGTGTGCATGCACTGGGTTCCCTATTGGCGCTACCAGTAGTATTTAGCTGCCTAGGAAACTATAGCAAATGTAGAGTGTCCACCTGCTTAGGATTTATTTATTTATTTATTTATTTATTTATTTATTTATTTATTTATTTAACGTATTTCTATACCACCCAAAACTTATTTCTCTGGGCAGTTCACAACAGTTTTCTTTTTCCTGGCAGTCAAACACCATTAAGCAAACCACTTCATGTACATGCACCATTGGTGGGGATGGGGTCCTACCTGTTGGAGGGAAGCACAGTGCAATGTTTTGCCCTAAGCCTCTAGATCCTGCTGTTGACCTTGCATAGAAGTTATGAAGAAGCTGCATTCAGCTATCTGTAAACATTAAATATATCAGTACTTTGACATAATACAGTTTTTTCCTTTGCCTTTTTTCTTCTTCCAGGTGGCTCACAATTTCTTTCTCTAGTGCTCTGTTCATTGTAGAGTCATATGTTTGGTTTAATGTTAGTAGTGTTCAGATAATTCTAAACATGGAAAAAGTGATATATTAATTGACAAAGAATTGTGTTCTTTTGAGAACAGAGTGCTGCATGATAGATTTCACAAACTGTGTTTCTGACATATTTTGCTCCATGGATCAATTGGGTAACTTTTAAATCACCGAGCTCCCTTGTGTTCTTCTTTATTCACCTGACAATCATGGGCTTGGTTTTCCTTCATACTGTACACTTTAATTTACCTGATTGAAACCTGGCACTTGTGCCCTGGGTCATAAGGGAATGGGTCCTCTGCTCTCACCAAAGCATTAAATGATAATGGACATTGAAGTTAAACCTTTAACTTTCACTCTGAACACCATTGAAATAAAAGAAGGAGGTGAGGCAATATTGTTTTAGGCTTTTTCCAGTCTCACAAGGGATAGATAGATAGATAGAATATGATCACCCTGCCCCCCGCCAGACTATGTGTCTTTTTTGGTCTTTTTTGCCCTTGAAAGCTTGGATGATGGTTTAGAATAGAATGCCAGCTTATATGAGCCAGCGTGGTGTAGTGGTTAGAGTGCTGGACTAGGACCGGGGAGACCCAAGTTCAAATCCCCATTCAGCCATGAGACTTGCTGGGTGACTCTGGGCCAGTCACTTCTCTCAGCCTAATCTACTTCACAGGGTTGTTGTGAGGAGAAACTTAAGTGTGTAGTACACTGCGCTGGGCTCCTTGGAGGAAGAGCAGGATATAAATGCTAATACTAATAATGCTAATAATAATAATAATGAGTTAGATCAATGGTTATCTAGCCCAGTATTGCTGACATCAACTAGCAGTGGCTGTACACAGTTTCAGATAGAGCAGTCTTTTCCCACCTTACCTAGAGATGCCAAGGACTGAGCCTGGGACTTTCTGCATAAAAATCATGTCCTCCACCATTGAACTACATCCCCTCCCTGAGTACCTGTGTCTAGTACCTACATCATGCAGGTGCAGATGATTATTATGAGGAAGTAATTTATGTTTTCATAATGGTTGTCTGTACCTGGTGGTACTCAGGGAGGGGATGTAGCTCAATGGAGAAGCGCATTCTTTTCAGGCAGAAGGTCCCAGGTTCAGTCCCTGGTGTCTCCAGGTAGGGTGCGGGAAAGATTATTCTCTGGAACCCTTCAGAGCCGCTGCTAGTTGGTGTAGATCAATAGTGCTGTTGATGAAACTGCCTCAAGGGTGTTTGGTCAGCACCCCCAGTTCAGGCAAATGTGGGGAATCTAGCTCAAAAGGGGAGACAGTTCCGATCAGCCTTAATTTGTGCAAGCGTAGGAACTCAAGAAAATCAGCTTGAGAAAGAGGTTTTAATTAACAAAAATGAGTTTATTGAAAGAATTATAATTTACTAGGTGGTCCTAATGGAAAAGCAATGCAAATACATTTTAAAATAGACTATTGTAAGGCACATTGAGATTAAAGTCCCAAATTATGTGTAAATTCCCGGGTGGGCTAGAGAGCTACTTTAAGATAGAGGGGCAAGATTTCAGAAATAAGAGAAAGGGATAGGTTCAGCCCTGAAGAAGCTGGGCAAGAGACTATATCACCTGTCATGAAGAGAACACCAAGGTGATCTGCTGGAGTTTCTTGTTGCAGTCTAATGGGGTCCCAAGTGAGAGGCACTGAGATGTTTTGCAGTGGGAGTCCCAGGTGTAATAAATACACGAAGGCGCACACTGGGTCATGGAGTTAGGGATATTTATATCCCAAAACTTTCCTTGAAGGCACTTTTCTTTTGTCATACTTTGCTGAATAGGGTAGCCCATACAGGCTTCTTCGAAATGCATTGTGTCTGATCGTCCTTTCTCAGTAGGAAGGTGTGTGAATCACCTATTGTATTCAAGGCTGATCGTTTGTACAGTTGGAGTGTGCAGGTGCATCCAGAGCATCCTGTGTTGGGAAGGGCTTTCCAATAGTCCTATCAAGAGTTTTGATGGGCACCTCTTCAAAGTTACATCACTGACTCATCCCTATTGTAATGGAGTCTGTTGTCTTATCTGCCTTCGCTTCCTGGCCTGTGTGCTTCGCTTCCTGGCCTGTGTGAAATAACAGTTATTATTTTGCTTGCGAGAGAAAGAGGAGAGTTTAGATTTCATTCCAAGACTGAAATGATCTTGAATGCCAGACACTTGCAGTAGCTAGTTCTGGAGTCTGCTTAGCCAGGACCCCCTGACAGAAAGAGGGAGTGTGGATCTAATCCCCTTTCCAATTTATGGGACTTGCAGACAGATATAGGGGTGACCAGTCCACTACCAACTAAGCAACTTGCCCCTATGTATAACATAGACTGGGAGCTCACATTGTGGTGCAGCTCCTGAGCATAGCAAAAGTGCAATCTCCAAGCCTGGAGATGCAGTTGCAAACAGGGAGGATTCTGGGAGCGAGCAGAACAAGCTCAGCTGGTAACACTGCGCAACTACTGCTACAAATATTTATATACCACTTCTAAACAAAAGTTTCCAAAGCGGTTTGCATAGATAATGGGTGGATGGATGGATGGATGGATGGATGGATGGATCCCTGTCCCCCAAAGGGCTTACAGTCTAAAAAGAAAATTGAGATAGACACCAGTAACAGTCACTGGAGATATACTGTGCTGTGGATAGATAGGACCAACTTGCTCTCTCTGCTTTTAAATCACCACTTTTAAAAGGTGCTTCTTGGCTCAGTTAGGAGGGGATGGCCAATGGCTGCCTAGACTGATGAATGGTAAGCTCCTACTCCACAGTACCGTAGCAATAAAAGCAAACAAACTCCCCTGATTATATTTATATCAATATTTCTGCAAAATTAAAAAAAAATCTAGTTGAGTCAGAACCAGTCAGTGGTGGTAGCTGCCATTTTAAATAACCCTAGTTTCTATAGAAGTAGCCAGTTGATACCTAACTACTGCACACGTATAGGAACAAGCATTAATACCTGAAAGCATGCGTGGCTGGATTTCTGAAAGAAATAATATTGATTCAAACAAATTGCATACCTGTGTACGATTGTGTGATTGTTGATAAGAAGGTCTCATAGGATTCTTAAATGACCAGTTCTGGGGGCAAATTTACCAGCATGTCATGACCTGGAGTACATGGTTCATTTCCGAAGGGACAGGCCGAAGTAGACAGAAGACATAGCTGTTTAGCATGTTGCAGAAATAAAAGTAAAAAGGAGTTTCATTGGAGCTTAACAAGCCACAGAGCTAGTCAGGATGAATGGAAGGGAACTCCTGGACCAGAAGATTGTGTTAGGGCAAATAATGATGTAGTGATTCAATATTTTGCATTGGGCTTTAGAACATTTGGGAGAGCGCAATATGCATTCTTTAGTACCACTGAAACTTTTGCCATGGTTACCCATAGGGATGTGTGAACTGGCTCAAAATGAACAGGTTCGCACTCGAGCCTGCTCAGTTTGAAGGCTTGCCCTAAGTCCAAACCAGAGGAGGGCTTGGTCCAGCGGCAAGCTGAGCAAAGCCCCTTGCTCATGAGCTGGTTCAAGAGCTATACTTGTAAAGGAGAATCTGGCAAGGATTCCCCTTTACAAGTACAGGGCTGGGGGGTGGCAAAGGGAAGGTTCTGCTTTTTACCTTTAAAAAGGCACCGCTGTGTGATGAGATGAGGTAGTGGCAGCTGCAGCAGCCACGGGGGGGCAACTTTCCCCTCCCCCCCCACGGCTACCGCCACTGTACCATCCCACCATGCAGCAGCGCTTTTTAAAAGGTAAAAACTGAGACTTTCCACTTGCACTCCCCCCATCTCAGCCCTTTACTTGGGGAATACTTGCTAGTGGGAATACAGGCTACGGTGTGCATGGACCCGGCAACTGCCAGTTCAAAGGTGGGGTGGATATCTTTAAGGATGGGGGAGGATGTTCTTACTCCTCACACTACATTTTCCCCACCGGTGCTATCTTTTAAAATGTTCCGGTGGGACAGCAGCATACCTCCCTGCCACCCCGGTGCCTCCTCAAACCGGAAGTGCCACATGCTTAAGAAGCAGGGCATATGCACAGCACACTTCTGGCCACTTCTGGTCCGAGGAAGAACCAGGGCGGCAAGGATGTATGTTGCCGCCCCGCTGGACCATTTTAAATGACAGTGCCAGTGGTGGAAACGTGGTGGGGGGGGGGGGAGTAAGAGCGCCCTCCCTCGTCTTGAACGTTTCTTCCCCCCACCTTCGAACCAACTGAACCTCCAGACATTGAAACCAGTTCAGAGGCCCTTAAAAGGGCCTCCAAACCAGATTGTGCACATCCCTAATACTTGCCAGATCCCCCTTTACAAGTATGGCCATCAAGAACCGGCTCGACGACCGAACTGGGAGCCCGAGCCAACCAGGGGTGGCTTGAATCCAGTCCGGAGTTGAGCCGAACCAGGCTAGCCAGTTCTGTACTTACTTGCCAACAGAGGCGTATCTAGGGAAAATAGCGCCTAGGGCAAGCACTGAAATTGCGCCCCCTGTCCAAACATCTGACACCCATCTTTCAGATAACCTTACCATAATATCAGCTGAAAAATACAAGTCAAGCTCCTTAATCTTTTAATATCTTAAAAACTATTTAGCAGTGGACGTAGCCAGACCAAAAAATGCTGGGAAACTACAAATTTCAGTATGCTGGTGCAGTATGCCAAATACTATGTGGAGGTGTACTTGGAAAACTAAACAGAAGTGCCTGTCTAATTCTCTACTATGCATTGTATCATCACTATTACATAAGTTTTAAAAATAAATGGAGAATTTGACTTTCCCCTGAAAATAATTAAAGGATATGCAGAGTAAACTGTGTCACTGCTTGGAATACATTCTAGTATTTCAGAAAGACAGTTAAAATGAGAGAAAGAGAGCAAGAAACTCCCAGTGGGCCTTAATACAAAATGAATATAATCCTAGTTCATAAGCTTCAGCTCAGTATTCACAAGCTGTGATACTCTGTACATAGTGCCAAACTAAATATGTGTAGAGTGACTTATGTTATATTATTTTAAAAAGTTTTCTTTTACCTGTAGCCCCTGGGGGGGGGGCTTCCTAAAGGCCATGGGGGGGGGTCTTCAAAGGTTTCCCTTCCCCCCCACTGGCCTCTCAGGCCTTGCAGGGACCATTTGAGCATGTGCTGTGGCCATTTTTAAAAATAACTTTTTTTTTAAAAAAAAGACCGCTGAAAGCAAAATGGCCACCACGCATGCTCAAATGGCTTCTGCGAGGCCTGGCATGGCCTAGGGCCTCACCGAGGCCATTTGAGCATGCGGGGTGGCCATTTTGTTTTCAGTGGCCATTTTTAATTTTTAAAAGTGGCGCCCCCCCCTTCAAGTGGCACCCAGGGCATGTGCCCTGCCTGCCCCACCCTAGATATGCCCCTGCTTACCAATAGTCATGTTGATGCATTTTTCAGAAAGAATGTATGCCAGTAAGAAGGTAACAGCACAAACATCCTAATCGTTTACAAATGCCCATTACCTCTGTGGTTTACATATTTATAAAGTACTCAGCATCTTGCTCATATTAATTGTATTTTAGTAGGCTTCTTCTGTAGAATGTAGCTTTCATAATTTTTTTTGCTTTTTAGGCTAGTTACTTGGTGAAACAAGAAAATACATGAATGTGCCAATCTTAATTAGAAGCAAGAGTTTGAGTATATTACCAGTTCAGACATTGTCTTGCACTACTACTACCAGAACATACTGTGGGTGGTCAGTCTTCTTTGCTGCTGTTGCTAGTGATCTGCCAGTTTTTCTGACATTGACAGAATTTTATTTTAGGTGACTTAATTGTATGTTCTTGGTAAGAGCAAGAATAACAACAGAATGTGGTCTATGACCTTGTCCTGTCAGTGCTGATAAGCTGAGCTATACAATCAGATTTAAAACAAATGAAAGTTTCTGTCAATAGTTCTGGGGCTGGTTGTCTAAAACTTCCTTGACATGAATACCAAAAATCTTTCTTAAAACCTCCTTTCAAGAATACTGAAATGGAAGGCTGTCTTTACCCTAGCTATTTGTTAAGCGTAGGGCCCAGCTCAAACACAATGACAGGTGCTCACCCTGAACAGAAAACAATAGTAGAAGAATGTCAGAGTGGTTTACCACAAGTCCGGTGGAGTCAGCAGTGGCCCGTGAAAATGAATTTCATGTGCTGAGCTAGTCAGGAATTGTTAGATTTGTGTAAAATGTTTATTTGCTAAGCTTTGTGGCCAACATCATTACTCTTCATTTTATTCATTATTATGTCACTGAGCAGTAACATGTTAAAGATTAAAAGTTCCGATTGGTTGCTCATGCCTAAAGTATGTAAATGTCTTGGAACCCTGGCAGTAATTTACTGGCCTTTTCTGCCAGTTTCTGCAGAAACAGAAATTTAGAAACCATGGAGTATGCATGACTGCAGTCATGATGAACATTTAAATAGCCTTGAGGCCAGGAATGCTTACCTACAGAAAACGTATACAATTGCCTATAAGAGAAAAATATTTGCCTTAACTTTTAAAAATAACAATGATCTTGCATATTCTACTATAAATCTTGAGATACTACTTTTATCTGAATAGATATAAGGTAGTGTAATGAAGGTCCTATTCACAAAGGCTTCTTAAGAAGCCTTCCCCGGGCCCCTAAGTGATGGATAGTTATAGGCCAGTCTCCAATCTCCCTTAGTTGGGCAAGGTGATTGAGAGGGTGGTGGCTGACCAGCTCCACATGGTTTTGGAGTCAGCTGATTATCTAGACATATTTCGAGCTGGCAATGGGGTTGAAGCAGTCTTGGCCAGCCTCATGGATGACCTCTACAGGGAAATCGACAGAGGGAGTGTGACTCTGCTGATTCTTCTGGATTTCTTGGCGGCATTCGATACCATCGACCATGGTATCCTTCTGGATCGCCTGGAGGAGTTGGGGATAGGGGGCACTGCTTTGCAGTGATTCCGCTCCTATCTCTCGGGTAGATTCTAGATGGTGGAACTTGGTGACAGCTGCTCCTAAAAACAAGAGTTGTTATATGGAGTCCCTCAAGGCTCCATTCTGTCACCAATGCTTTTTAATATCTACATGAAACTGCTGGGTTAGGTCATCAGGAGTTTTGGTGCTGGATGTTATCAGTATGCTGATGATGCTCAAATCTACTTCTCCTTTTCATCTTCATCATCTTGAAATGGCATTCATTCCCCAAGTGCCTGCCTACAGGCAGTAATGGGCTGGATGAGGTATAGCAAATTGAAACTGAAAGCAAGATGGATGTGCTCATTGTGGGGGCTCAGAATTTGAGGGATGAGTTAGAGCTTCCTCTGCTGGATTGGGTTACACTACCCCAGAAGGAGTAGGTACGCAACTTGGGAGTACTCCTGGACCCAGGCCTCTCACTGGTATCTCAGGTGGAGGCTATGACCAGGTGTGCTTTCTATCAGATTCAGCTGAGTCGACAACTGTGTCCATTCCTTGAAGAGGATGATCTCAAAACAGTGGTGCATCAGTTGCTAACCTCCACTCTTGACTACTGCAATGTGCTCTGTGTGAGGTTGCATTTGTACATAGTTCGGAAACTTCAGTTAGTTCAAAATGCGGTAGCCAGATTGGTCTCTGGGGCAACAGGCATAATTCATATTATGCCTGTTTTAAAACAGTTGCACTGGCTGCCAATATGTTTCTGGACAAAATACAAAGTGCTGTTTATTACTTTTAAAGCCCTAAATGGCTTAGGTCCCAGTTACCTTAGAGGGTGCGTTCTTCTGTATGATCCCCACTGCACATTAAGGTCATCTGAGGAGGTCCGTCTCAATTTACCACCAGTATGTTTGGTGGCGACTCAAAGGCAGGCCTTCTCTGTAGCTGCTCCTGGGCTTTGGAATGCACTCCCTGAAGAAATCCATAATCTGAATTCATTATTGGCCTTCAGGAAAGCCCTTAAAACCTGTCTGTTTGGCCTAGCCTCTCAGGGTTTTTAAACTGTTTTTAAACTAAATTTTTGGCCTTGGTTTTTCCAGGGTTTTAAAACTGTTTTAAATGTTTTAATTGTTAATTGGTTTTATATTGTGTTTATAGTTTTTGATTTTAACTGTGAATTGATTTTAATTGTCTTTATTTTAATGTAAACTGCCCTGAGCCAATTTTGGAATGGTGGCATAGAAATCAAATTAAAAAAAGAAAGAAAGAAAGAACAAACTTTGGGGTGCAAAAATTCAGTCACCTTGTGTTGCAGTGCTGTTGTAACTCTTGTTTTATCTGTCAGAACTAATAGTCTTAGGACTAACACAGAAATAGAATTGGACACAAAGTGAACAAAACATATATAAGTGGAACATTAATCTTTATAATCCTATTGAAAGAAACTATCCCATATCTGCATACATATAGATACAGATATATACAGCAACACTTGATTCAGTTCCCTCAAAAAGGAATTCCCTAAGTTCCACAAATGCAACACACCTTTTCTGTGCCTGTTGTATTGCAGCAAGCACAATATCTTTTCAATCCAGGTCCTTCCTCAGTCTATGGAATTGATGATGGCACTATGGAGACTCCAAAGCCACGTTTTCTGTCTTTCCTGAAGGAAAAGTAGCTCCAAAATATAGAAGAAAAGCCGTACAATTAAAAAAACAACAACAACCTTTGTCAAGATGTGCCTAATTTAATAGGAATAAGAAAAATGCACTACCATATTTCCCTTAATGTATCTAAACCAAGCTAGTGTTTAGGGTATAGAAGTAGTATTGTTCTGTAATCTAGGGATGTGCATACAACCGTTTTGGCCCAGTTTGGTTTTGGGCCTGGTTGAACTGGACTGATTTGAGTTGGAACCGAGCCAGCTTGAACCAGCTTGGGGCTCTACTGGTAAAGGGGAATCGGGTGAGGATTCCCCTTTACCACTAAAGCAGCAGGGGGGCTTGCCTAAGGGTAGAACCGGGCTGCTGCCGCCGGTCCAATCCCACCCTGAACTTATCAAGCCAAACCGTCTCAACATCAAGCCTGGCTCAGACTGAGCTGCTACACACAGCCCTACTGCAACACCCCCAAACTAGCGCCATGCTCCTCAACAGCAACCAGAACTGAGAGTAATTCAGAAAAATCTCCAACTAAACAAAAGAAGCTCTCAGAGCTTGTGCAGCTGCGTACTGCTTCTTGGTAGCTTAAAGGGCCACACACACACACACAAACTACACTATGTTACAGTGCAGAAAAAGTAGTGAATGAACAGTTTGGTATTATGTGCTTTTCAATACAGCAAGTTCAGGGTGATCCTGTCTGTACCCTTTCAATCTGGAGATAGAGCATAAGATTGGGAAGCTTTCATGCCATGAATTCAACACAACACAACTCACTTTTTACTTTCTCTGTGTGGCAAAAGGTGGTTGTGGTGCGTAGATGGGGCTATCCAAGATAATTCTACCTGCACAGAACTGTCTGAAAAGGAAATTAGTCCACAATTTGGCTCTACAATACCTTGTAATATTATTATTTTTCTATAAGAATAAACAGTACTAATTTTCTGAGTGAGCTTTAATATTGTTCCTAATAAACATCCCTTGTTTATAAGCTTAGTGCAAGCTAATGTATTGCAGAACTACTATGACATCTGCACATACTTGCTGCTTAGCCACATTCTGCAAGCAATGAGCTTGCAAGTGTTAAATTTGGAAATTCTATCTAAGAAGCCAGGGTCAGATGTCAAACATTATAGTATGTCTTCTGTCTCCTTGGAGATTAGATATTTCCTCCTTTAGGCCTGTGAAACAGCACCAAACTTTACATGAATTGGGATAATATGAGGTTGCATTAGGAAATCAGCATATTTTCAGTAAGTTAAATCACAAACCAGCCGTGGAAGTAGAGTTTCAGAACTAATAAAATAGGTTTATGCCATTTGTTTTTCCTTTATATTGACTACAGGTGTGCACCCCTTCCTCCCAAGTTACAGAAAGTAATTCTGGACCATTTTTAAACTACTTAGAGACCTGGAGCTACAACTATTAAGTATTTATAGAGATTACAAAAATATGTAGTGATCTTATTTTTCTCTATGCAAGGGTTAAAACTATTAAATGTACTCCCTGTAGAATTGGTTGAAAGGTGAGGTAACATTTTTCTTTTTAAGGGAATACTTTCAAATACCTATTCATGCAAAATAACACATTTGAAATCAACATTGTGTTTATTACAGGTGATAGGAAATGGGAAGCAATTTGTTTTAGTGTAGTAATGGGGAATTTATCCACTATAGCCTAATAAGTGACTTTTTTGACATGCAAATATTCACAGGCCTGCAACCAGGTAAACATTTTAACTTTATTTATTGATTTATTATTTGATAACAATAAACAGTATTTGTTAGCCACCCAAATTGTTCTCTGGGCAGCTCACAAAATCATTAAAACATTTTAAGTAAAATCAAATAACAGATGAAATCAGAGCACACCTATATTCTAAGGTTGGACATACCGATATTCCAAAATACAATACAAACCAATTTTAAAACTTTTTTTAAAAAGCATTTTTAAAAATCAAATTTAAAAATGAAAATTTAAATGATATATATGATGGGTTTATTGTGCAATATGTTTGATTTCCACCCATAGTGCAGCCGTGTTTCTAAGCTTACCAAACTGACTCTTCTCCTTCCTAACATACTCACCTGCTCCATGATGTGGTGTGGTGGTGTGTCTTTTTTTTTTTTAAAGGAAGGAAGAAAAGAGGGATAACTTGTTTTTGTCATCATGGATTCTGCAGTTTCTGACTGGCCATCTTTCAGCCCACTTTCCAGTAGGCTTATGAAATCACCTGGCATTCCATGTATGTGTCCATCTGTGTGTGTGTATTCCACCTCCCCCAATGAATTTTGCAATTCTGGACCAATATGAACCAAATCGGGTACAGTTGTAGGGATACATAGGGACACCTCAACAACATAGTTTATGATGTCATCCTCCCCAGTTCAAGATGGCGGAAACATAAATGTTTGAGGCAGAAGTGGGCTATCTTGTTAACTGCCTAACCAACTTGAAACAAACTTGGTACAGTTGTAGTAAGTGACACACATAGACAACTCAATGGCATGGTTTGTGATGATGCCATCCACCCCAATTCCAGAGGTTGGACACATGAACATTTGAGGTGCAATTGGGCTAACTTGTGAACCGTCTAACCATTTTGAACCAAATTTGCTACAGGTGTTGGGACACATGGAGATGGCTCAAGGGCATAGTTTGTAATAATGTCATCCACCCTGATTCAAGATGGTGGACATGTGAATGTTTGAGGTGCAAGTGGGAACCGATTTGAATCAAATTTGATACAGGTGTAGGGACACATAGGGATAGCTCAAACACATAGTTTGTGATGATGGTATTCACCCCAATTCAAGATGGCAAACACGTGGACATTTGAGGCACAAGTGGCCTAACTTCTGAACTGCCTAACCGATTTGGACCAAATTTAGTCCAGTTGTAGGGATAGTGAAAGGAAAGTAGGCAGATTACTTCTTACTAGAACAACTTGTTTAGTCTGGCATGATTCAGCTGTGTGCCCAGTCCCTTGCCCAGTCATGCTTGCACCTTCTCAAATGTCCTCATTGACTATCTCAAGAGGCCAATATCATTACCTTTTTTTTTTTTTTTTTTTTGGTCAGATATGCTTTCCTTATTGAACATCACGGCTTTCAGCTATAGGCTTCCACTGGCCAGAAATCAGCCACCTCTGAGGTGAGCAGGGCCTGCATACACACTGGGTGTTCCAGCCTGATTCGTGGCAGCTAAACTTTAAACAAAAATTGTGACTGGCACCTGTCAGTTATCAGAAGTTTTGCAGAAGCTGCTGCTGCTTAGTCCCCACTACACACCCCCCCCCCAAAAAAATCTAAGTTGCTAATGGTGCCTGGGTGAGTGGTTAGGAACTAGAGTGCCATAGTACCATGGCAATTAGCACAAATATGTAGCTTATGTATCAAGGTGGTGGTGGAATTCTCTTATTTATATTTCACAAGGCATTGGTAGTAATTTATAAATTCTGTCTATTCATGAATTTTTTCACCTAAGTGATCAATTTTCTGGAATAATTCAGAGATGAAGATGAATGATTGATATATTACTGAAGACACTCATTTTAGCACATAGTGGACTAGATCAGAGATGTGTGCTCCTGTAAGGAGTCGCATAAAGGGGCTTCCTTCTCCCTGTACTTCACACTGCAGCTCCCTGAGAGAGATCTGCCAAAGTAATAGAAGAGGCATCTTGCATGAAGAGAATTCCTGCTGGCTGACTTGTCTGTATTTGCTTGGGTTGTGATCATAATGTTAATAGCATGGGGTAATATGATAGGGGTGTTGAACACTGGAAATCCTGACAATCATAGAGCAGGGTGATGAGTTAGGTCAGAGATAGCCAACGTCTTCAGCAGATGGGCCAAATTCACCCCAGGCAAGCTACTTGTGGACTAGTATGCCCCATCTCTAATATTCCTGCTTAGCCCTAGAAGGTTGTCATCACAGTATCCAGCTCCAGTATGAAGAACTTGTTGGGGCACATTTTCTATGCTGAGTGGGGGGTTGTCTACCAGCCTTGGGTGGGGCTCTGCTTGTCAGTTAAACTGCTCCAGAGAAGGGACTGGAAATGATGATCATTGGTAGCAGATGCAGGCTACCAGCTAGCCACCTCTGGGCTAGATAATAATGGTCCCTACCCTGCCATAATTTTGTAGTTTATGATAATGTTAATCCAAGAGTAAAAATTGATTCAGGCAATTTAACTGGGCATTGTGGGAAACATGGCGTTATTTTGCCTCTTCTGATTTAAATGTGTGTCCTACAATACATTTCTATGACAATACATTGACATCCAAACTCATTCAGTGCTCGAACTGCTAACGCTGCACTGGTCCTAGTGGGTAGATGAGACTGTCCCTTGCTCTGAAGCCCACTGTGCCTGCCAGAAAGATGTCCTTGAGTGCTGCACAATCCTCAGGGGCATATTACAGGGGTCACTTTTGGTTTCAGAGGAAAGAGGAGATTGCTGAAAATCACTCCTTTGTACATTGCTTTACAAGAAGTTTGTTAGTCTGGGTGCAAGTCACTGTCTTTTTTTCATCAGTCTTCTTTTCAGTTATGTTGCGTGTGTGTGTGTGTGTGTGTGTGTGTGTGAGAGAGAGAGAGAACAGTGGATGTGTTAATAATTATAATTTTTGCAAAATTAGAATTTTTTTTTTACCCTGCTTCTTTCTCCCTCTGCACCATGCACTTCTTTCTCCCTCTTTGTTAGACTTCCTCTGCAGTTTTGTGAAATCAATTCTTATAGACATTCTATAAAGAAATCAACTAATGGAACCCCTCTGAAGTTATTAATGTGACATTATTTTACAGCAGCTGAGGATTTCCTTGTCCCCAAACTGAACAGTTGTTGTGGATACTTCTAAAAATGTTTAGCAATCGTTCACACCTCCCCCAAATAAATTTTCACTGTTGACATCTTTGTTTTCATGTACTTTGTTTTCATGTAAGTTTGTTTCTGTTGCTGTATGAACAAAGCTCGTGATGACAGAAGAAATGTTTTGTAATCAACCTTTTCTAATTAAATTTTGACTCTGACGTTGTCAGCATTCTGGTAAAATAATGATAAGATGTTGACCATATAAATCTCTTACAAACAAAGTTGGAGTTCAGTGGAGGAGGGTAAATGCCAATATCCAGGGTATCAAAAATCATGCTATATAAATCACATGGAGTGAACCGTACAGAGAATCCTAGGATCTCTTTCATAATGTTCATAGTTGTGTTTCTTTGACTCTTACCGGTATTGCTCTTTCTTTGCAATTAATAAATGAAGAAATCTGTGCATTTCTTATCTGTGGTTGGTTAATTCTCTTCTCTGTGACTCTCCCTTACAACTGCTTCACATTGTTCTCCTCTAACACATGCATATCCACAGAACTACCAGCTTTTAGTTGTCTAACTTTAAATTGATTAGAGCACATTAATTTTTAAATAAATGTCACATATCCTTAACCAAGCACTACAAGGTTGAGAAGGCTTCATGGGGTTAAAGTCTGAACCAAAACTAAGTGAGGAGAATTTTAAAAATATGGGCTGCCCTTCATTAGCCCTCATGATATCTCCTGACAGACAGTGTGCGCTGATGTTGCCATGCCAGGCCAGGGCAAGACCGGCTGCCATGCACCATTTACCCTCTGTCAGCAGCTTCAGTCAGTGCCTGGGCAATACTGTACACACGAGTCTGTCATGCGTCAGCCTCAATTAGGCTCAGTTTGCTGCACTCGGGGAAAGCAACAGCCTTACCGTTAACCATTTTTGTTCTCTCTGTCGCTCTCATTTTCTTATTTCATTCAACTGTCTTTGCAGACTGTTTTTGATATGACTGGAGTGCTCCTGTGCTAATTCTTGCAATACACAATACAGTATGTGGTAAATGTAGACTAGTATTATGGTGTAAAGTGCCAGCACAATGCCACTATGCTCTTGGGTGTGTTTTTGCTCTACTGGGATGGTTTTGCTCTACAGGCTGGATACTGTTCATTATATTTACAAATAACTAGGGATGTGCAGAATGTTTCAACAGTGAAACATTTGGACTTGGCATGGGCCTTTTCAAACGTTTTTAACACCCTTTAAATAAAGGGTCTGTTTTGAGCTCAGAGCAGAACAATGCCATTTCGATTGAAATGTTTCGCTATTTCAAGCACCATTTTGGAGGCCTATTTTCTCCTTGCTGATTGGTTTTCTGGCACTGGCTTCAGATTGGCTTGCAGTCTCCTTGCCTCTTGGTTGCCTTGTTATCATAGAAATCAAGTGTTGTCATAGCCAACTGTGCCTCTATTGGCTGGGGGGAGAGGGGGAACACAAAAGGATGGAATTTCAAAATGTATTCAAAGGGACTGGGAGCCCAGAGATGAAAGTTTGGGGTGGCGTACAAATTTGATAGATAGATAGATAGATAGATAGATAGATGTACAAGCATCCTTTTATCACTCACCACATGGCAAAGTGGGGTAATGCATCTTGCTGCTTTAGGGTGTTTTAAACTTTAATCTGCCAATATCTGGGAGTTAATAAATTGGCTATCCTCTGTGTCTAAAACCTCATGAAGCAAGTGGATCAGATCTATGTCTAACATCAAACACTGAACTCATAGACCACAGATTGGTTATGTGTAACCCACTGTGTATGTTCTTTCACTGTGTGGGCCTTTACTGAAGGGGGATGTTTAAGCATGTGACCGCTACTTTACATTTACTATTCAAAATATTTCAGCAAATCATTCTGTTGCTTTCAGCTTTGTATAACAATTTTCTAATATAGTTTGTTTTTTGATGATATTATTTCTCAATTATCTATCTATCTATCTATCTATCTATCTATCTATCTATCTATCTATCTGTCTATCTATCATGTTTTTATACCACCTGATATGTACATTTCTATCTCACTTAAGGCAGGTGGCAACTTATTATTAATTAATTTATTTATTCATTCATTCATTCATTCATTCAATTTCTATACCACCCTTCCAAAAATGGCTCAGTTGAATTCACAACTCCAAGATAAAGTTTTGTCTTTCTAAGGTAACTCCAGTTTGATCCAGTGTTTCTCTAGCAATACAAGTGGCCTGTAATTCCAGCAGGCCTAAGTTGGGAATAAGACCACTGCGACGGCCTCATTTGTCCAGGTTTTATAGTGACCAAGTAAAACCAGCTGGTGATTTTATTTTTTTTAAAGGAGGAGTTCTTACACACACACCCCACATCTCTCTTCCCTATAAGTATAGAACACACATGATTATTTATGTAATAAAAAAGGCTACTGTTCATTTTAATGGACAATTAGACACTTTTACAATTCACTATCCATGAGCGATTTATAGAGCCTTATGGGCTTGGTCAGTGTGTAAAATCATGCCAGCCCAAGAGACTGTTGTCAGATGTTAGTAACAAGTCACTGTTTGAAAAGAATCAAAACAATATAAATCCTGTGAGATGTGTGGCAGCAGGAAGTGCTCTAATGGGAGGAAGACAGGGTTGACCACCACACAAGAGAACAAGGAGAAGAAAGTGTGTTTTTCCCTTTCATGCATATAGCGCCAGCAGGAATAAGCAGGTTTCTATAAAGAATCTCCTCAGTGGATCAATCCAGCGGAACAGATGGAGTGCGTAGATATGGTACATCAGATTTCCATAGCATGTGGCAAAACAATACACTGTGGCAACTGTTTAACTGCACAACTTTTAAAAACATCCATAATTATCAGGAGTTGAAAAGATTTGTGAGTGTAATGATTTTCTAGCAGTAACTGTGCAGATTTTTGGTGGATAGCACCTTCCCCAAGGAATACATTAGCAGGAACGATACAGTTGTTAAACATCTTAAAGAGAAGTTTTAACTACTCTAGTAATAAATGCTTGGAGCAATAAATTTTATAAAGGAAAGTTTTTATACCCCAAATATAAAACCTGGCATAGTTCTGTTGAAGTCAATGGGAAAGGTACAATGTATATCAGTGAAGAAACTAGTTGTGCAGTTGTTAGAATGCACAGGGTTATAATTGGGAATGTAAAAATAGTGTTAGTTTTTGTACAATGTAGTGGCAAAAAAAAGAGCAGACATCTAAGATCTTTCTCAACTGTTATATTTTTTTTTTATCATATTCAGTTGGGTATAGTAGTATGACACATTTGGGGGGCAGGAGGCCATTGGGACCTAAGTTTCTAGAGAGAATGAGTAGTATCTAACTCATTCTTTCTAGTTTATAAAAACAGAGTAAAAGCTGTATTGTAAACCAGGTGGTACCTCTAGGGATATAACAATTATCGTTAGTTGTTATCATGAGTGTCACAATGTTTGAACATTTTGAGACAGGATCTACTGTTTGACACAGGATCTTGAGTACCTGTGGTATTCCAGATGTTGCTGAGCTACAACTCCCATCACCCCCAGCTACAATTCAGCATCATCTGGAGTACCACAGGTTGAGAACTCCTGTTTTAATAGATGAAGAGTACCTAGCTACTGGATAAGATCAGAGACTGTAGTTTGAATACAGAAGCATTTGTGCAAGTGGGCATTACTTTAGTTATATTATGAATAGCTATTGTTCAGAAATAATTATTTTCTGTTTTGGATAAGACTGGGGAAATGAAGAGCTCAGAATCATAAGGCCAACTTGTATGTCCTATATTGTACTCATGGGTTTGTTTTTTAAAGTGAATCTGTGAGCACTGAGCCCTGGAAACCTGTCAAGGTATTCCCTCGCACAACACCTGGAGTCTACATTGGCTTGACAGCACAACTTTACTTTACCACAACTCTATAGACTTAACCAATCTTTGTAAACCACAATGAATACTCTGAAAAAAACACCAAGGTTGTCCCAGTAAGCCCATGTTAAGGCAGCCCAGATGCTACTTACATATTCAGAGATCAAGCATCTATCAGGTTCAGGAGTATCTGACTAATAAATGACTTGGAAGTAGTAGAGGTAAGCAGCCATCTCTCTCTTCTTGTATAAAGTTGTAATTTGTATTCTCTGTTGGAAATATTACTCTCAGTATCTGACCCAGCCCTGAACAAGGTCGTATTTTGTGACCCTTCTTCAGTTTTCTTTTTGGTCTCCTCTCTGTAATCCATTGTGCACACTAATTGTACACCTTCCAGCATCCTGGTGTACTGATTGGATCTTGTTCTTGTTCTTAGGAAAATGTAGGAAGCTTCAGCAGAAAAGGTTCTCAGCCTCAGATACATTATAGAATGAGCTTCAGGGCATTGCAGTGCACACATTTATAGCCCCAACACACAATCCATAGCAATATCATTGTGTGGGAAATACAACTTTTTCTGGCTCAGATCCATGAGTTGAATTCTACAGATAATCTGGATTCTGTTCACAAATTCAACACTGGAAAATCTATGTGGGTAACAGATTGTATTGTTATGTTTTAATGTGCTGCACTTGTGAGATCTCTTTAAATGTTATTCCACATATATGATACTTATTAGGCTTGAGCCCAAAACATTTTGGAGGCCATTATAAAGGCCTCCAAAACATTTCGGCTCCGGGGGCCATTTCGGCACTTCGGCACTGGCAGGGGTAGTTCTTTAAGAGCGGGGGAGGGTGCACTCACCCCTCCAGCCGCATTCCCCCCGCCAGCACTCCCGTTATTTTCAAGCCCCTCGGGGCGGCAGCGTTCCTCCCTGCCGCTCCATTGTCCTCATCGGCCGAAAGTACCAATTGCACGTGCACACGCGGCGGGCATGCACGCGATCGGTACTTCCAGCCACTTCTGCCGATGAGGACAATGGGGTTTCAGAGAGGAACGCTGCTGCCCCGAGGGGCTTGAAAGTAACGGAGCGCCAGCAGGGGAAATGTGGCAGAAGGGATGAGTGCACCCTCCCCTGCCCTTAAAGAACTACCCCTGCTGGCACCGAAGCAACTTCAGGCACATCCCTAATATTTATACCAAAAGATGATCAGTACACCGATAGCTACCTTGTAAGCTGTAAACCACCTTGGGATTGCTTTAATAAAAGGCTGTATATAAATTTGACAATAAATAAATAAATAAAATCCATTTCAGTTGAAATATTTCAATGTTTGAAGCACCATTTTGGAGGCCTATTTTCCTCTTGCTGGTTGGTTTTCTGGTACTGGCTTTGGATTGGTTTGTAATCCCCTTGCTTCTTGGGTGGCTTGTTATTATAGAAATCAAGTAAGACCATAAGAACAGCCTTGCTGGATCAGGCCCAAAGCCCATCTAGTCCAGGATCCTGTTTCACACAGTGGCCCACCAAGTGTTGTCATTGGCAACTGTGCCTCTATTGACTCAGGGGAGGGAGTGGAAACACAAAGCTGCTATAACTATCTGGTTATGCTGGATCTCAGATTGATAAAGGCAGAACTTGGATGCCTGCCTGCCTTTAGTTGTGGTTTGTTTTGACTGTGAGATAGTGTTGTGGCGAGAAATGGACAGTCGCAGTACTCCAAGTTTGGCCTTGAGCCTTGTGCTTCACTCACTGCTCTGCTGTCCAGTTTGCATTGCAAGGTGTACTCAGTAAAAATGTGACTGAAGTTGCTCTAGTTGAGCTTATGGCTATGTTTGCTGCTCAGTAAGGCTGCTGCTGTGGCAGCTATTGCAATACTAGGAAGTAATGTAAGGAGTCATAATTGTGTGAGATAGAGCAACTTGTGTCAATGATGTTACTGCAGCGCAGGCACTGTGCCTGGCAATGGATTCTGGGTCAGATATTCTTTTTTGGCCCTTTTTGTACTATGTTTGAAATGTGTGTTCTGTGTTGGGAGGGACAGGTTCCTTTTTACTGTGTGCTTCTGCAGTGTTTTTCAAGGCTGGGTTGCAAAATGCATTGCAAGTTGCAGTGCAAAACTTGTGTGTGCACTCTGTGAGTGCAGTTTGTTCTGGCCTTATGGAACAATGTGGAAACTCGAAACATGACAACACAACCAAAACAAAAATTCCTTGTGGTGTTTTCCCCCACCTGCCAAAAAACACCACCACTGTCTAGCAACCTAGTTACTTAATTATTTTTAAATGTTAGTATGGAAGGCAAAAAAACAATCAAAGTTAAGAAAAGTGGAGACACGCAGTACTTCTAAAAACTATGATATGGAAAAAGTAGTATAGAATAACATTTAATAAACACTCTTATAACACCTTAATACGGACAATATATGTAAAATAGTAAAAGCACACAAGACACACAAGACACACAGACTTACAGAATAGAGATTTACAATCAGCCTCACTGCCAAGATCCACAAAATGAATATACAGGAAATATCATGACTTGAAGGTCAGTCCTTCATGAGTTAAACTTCCCGGTGGCTAGAAGTCCAATATGAATTATAGGAAAGTCCAGTTTGTTTGGTTGTTTATTAAATTTATATCCCGCTCTTCCTCCAAGGAGCCCAGAACGGTGTACTACATACTTGGGTTTGTCCTCACAACAACCCTGTGAAGTAGGTTAGGCTGAGAGAGAAGTGACTGGCCCAGAGTCACCCAGCTAGTATCATGGCTGAATGGGGATTTGTACTCGGGTCTCCCTGGTCCTAGTCCAGCACTCTAACAACTACACCACGCCGGCTCCATTAAGTTGGTTCTCAATTAGACGATTATATGGAATTCAAATCCTATAGGACTTTGACATCCGTCACAAGCCACATATGGGGTATATCCTTCCTTTTTTCTCCAAACATGTTTCAGCCTATAATAGGCCTTCCTCAGTGACACTGTTACAGGAATCTTTGTAATCCCTGAGCAGCAACGATGCTCTCATATGGAGCCAGGTGTTTAACTTGCAACCAGTAAGATTTCAGACTATCTTATAAATTTAGATATCCTGCCAGCATGGCCATATACTTGTGCCTTCCAGTTTCATAAGAGTGGTCCCACAAAAGAAATGGGCAAGCAGGTGATTTTAAACAATTTATAACCTTTCTCTGAAACCCCATAGGATCCATTTGTGTTTCGTTTTGAGCTCAAAACACAACGCAAAATTGATTTCATGCACATCCTACTAATATTAATAGAGCTTCAGGGTTTAATGGAGGAATGTATGTGAATCCCTGTACTTCTTTGATTAGATTAAATAACTCTTTACCATTGTTGTAGCATGTCTAGTCTTGGACAACTCTCCTGCACATTGCCATCACTTACTGTGGTGTTAAAGGATAAGCAGTACAGATGCATTTCCTCATGACATCCATCTGCATTCTGCTTCTGTCTAGGAAAATGCAATGGCTTGACCCAAAAATCTCTGTTAGCAACTCCTGGTGGGGGAGAAAGGTTTAGATCTGATCTCAAAGAGTTCTGCATAACATTGGGGAGGTGTCTGTGTTTATTGACTTGGAGGAGCCAGAGCCTAAATAAGAGCATTAGGAGTAGAAAGTTCAGGCACAAAGTCTTGCTAAGCTATGAACATCACCTGTTTGCCTTAGACAAGTAACTGTGTCTCAGGGTTGTGATGATGCTGGATGAGTGACTGATGAGCTCTGTTCACTTAGAGCTCTTTAGAGAAAGGGTGCAGTGCAACAAGTAATAAAAAAATTATCTGTATGATCTGTTTATCCTTTACCTGTTAAAAGTAAAGTGTGCCGTCAAGTCAGTGTTGATTCCTGACGACCACAGAGCCCTGTGTTTGTCTTTGGTAGGATACAGGAGGGGCTTACCATTGCCATCTCCCATTTAGTACGAGATGATGCCTTTCAGCATCTTCTTATATCGCTGCTCCACGATATAGGTGTTTCCATAGTCTGGGAAACATACCAGTGGGGATTCAAACTGGCAATCTCTAGCTTGCTAGTCAAGTCATTTCCCCGCTGTGCTATTAGGTGGCATGATTATTCACGATTAGTTAGCCAAAACTAACTAAAGTATGTGATAGTTTCAATTGCAAAATTTAAACAGGAATGCAAAATGTCAACATGTTGGTAATAGATTGTAGTTACTCAACAGTGGTTTCCATAAAGGAAATGTTCCTATAGACAGAGTTTTGTAGAGTTGAACATACACATACAATACAAATGTAATTCAAAATATCTGTTGTGAAACAACTCTGAAAGTAAGTTGTCTGATGAAGTTAAGTATACTATATTCTCTGTGGATAATACATTGTGTAGCCATACTACTGCACTTCATAAACAGATGTTCAAATGAATGCACCAAAGCATCAAAATACTGTGAGGATAAAATACTAGTGACTTTCTGGATGAATTAACATGCAGTGGGTTATAGAAAATAATGTGTTAATTTGGCAGCTGTTATGGAACACTGTTCCATCTTAATGGAATTCAAAAGTTGTAATCAAATTGTATTTTAGCATAATTCAGTTACAAGTCTATTTATACATAAACTAAAATACATCTTAATGGTGATATGATGGTTACCAAGCATTGGTGGCTTTAACAATAATTCTATAAATAAATGGTGATAAGTGAATCATAGTTAAAATGGAACATCCATAGTGAAAATCAGCGCACTTCTAATTACAGAATTACAATGGGCAGACTATCTTGACCATACTCTGCTTGTGATCTTGTAAGAGACATCCTTCTGGACACTGTTGGAGTACTATTCCAGATGAAGCTTTGGTCCATTTTACAGTTCTTATTTGTGGCTGCCTGTGCATAGTCCAGATTGCTCCAGTATTGTAGAAACATAACCTGTTCCATCTGTATATGAAGAAAGATTTGTGTAATGACACAATATGCTGTTTTGTAAATATTGAGCATTGATTGTCAAATATTTCACATATGGTGCATACCCCTTTCTCATCTTTGCCCACTAGTTTGTAAGAAATACTAGCTGGATTGAGTGCAGAGCTTCTGCGGCTCTGGCTGGCCCACCCACCACCGGCTTTCTGGCCAGCCAGCCAGCTGCTCCCCATGCTCTTTCTGTCGGGCTGGCTAGCCGGCTTTCTCTCCCCCGCCTGCTTCTCGCCCCCAGTCTGCAGTTTCTGGCTGGCGGACCAGTCAGAAAGCCGGCCTGCCACCTCTTCCCTCCCGCCCACTCCTGGTAGTGGCCGCCAACTCCCACCGGCCGAGTCGGCCTGACACCGCCTTCTTCTCCCGGTGGTTGGCCTGGGCCGCTGCCACCTCCTGCTCCCACTGACCAGGTTGGGCCAGCCTGCCACCACCTTCTCCTCCCAGCGGCCAACACAGCCTGCCATCGTCTCCTGCTCCAGCCAGCTGGGCTGGGTCGGCCCATCGCTGTCTCCTGCTCCCACCAGCCAGGCTGGCCCGCCGTTGCCGCCTGCTCACGTGGGTCAGGCTGGCCCGCCGCCACCTTCTTCTCCCGGCGGCCAGGCCACTAGCTTCTTGCTTCTGCAGGTCGGGCCAGCCTGCTGCCCAGAGGCGTAACTAGGGAAAACGGCACCCGGGGCAAGCGCTGAAATGGCGCCCCCCACCCCCCCGCCCCCCCAACATACTACATTATACTTAGGTTTTTCCTCACAAGCGCCCGCCGCCGCCGCCAAGCCAGGCCACTGACTGGCCGCCAGGCGTCAGCAAAGCAATGGGGGGGGCCGCGGGTGGCGCGGAAGGGACCACTCGTGGGGGAGGGGTGCCGGCACGCTCCCTTGACTGCTGCAGCGCTGCTGCACTGAGCAGGAAACATTTGTATTAACAAAAAAATTTTAAAAAAATTAAAAGAAATTTTTTTGTCATGGCGGTGCCCCCCACGTGACCAGAAAAGATGGCGCCCGGGGCAAGTGCCCCCCCTGCCCCCCCTATAGTTACGCCTCTGCTGCTGCCTTTTGTTCCCACTGGCCAGGCCAGCCCACCGTCACCTCCTGCTCCCGCGGATCGGGCTGGCCCACCGCCACCTTCTCCTCCCGGTGGCTGGGTCACCGGCTTCCTGCTCCCGCGGGTCGGCCCAGCCTGCTGCCGTCTTCTCCTCCAGGTGGCCAGGTCAGCCTGCCGCCTCCTGTTCCCTCTGGCTAGCCCAGCTGGCATCTCTATTTTCCCTGTGTCCCCATCACTCTTGCGAGAGCTGCCACAGATGGGATTAGCAATGGGTACGCCTAGGAGAAATACATACATACATACATATATGGGTACGGTTACTTTCATTCTAAACCTTTTGCACATAATTTTGTTGCATTAAAGATAAAAGGTAAGTTGCTTTTTTTAGGTTTCACAAAGTGATTACAAATTCAGCAAAAACACAGAATTATCAAATGTCCACCTACTGCCATTCCACAAGTAAGGCTTAGTTGAGATGCTTTACAAAAATGCAGTTATGTACTTTGTGCAATTTCCCCTCCAGAATCTTACAATGAAAAAGGTTGAGGGAGGAGGAACAGATCCTGTGTACAAATCTACTGAGAGTGTTTAATATCACTTTAAGACTTGTATGACAAGACAATTTGTCTCTAGTGCAGAACAACACTGTTGAGGCCATATGGATCACAACAGGATTGAAGGCCAGGAGGATCATGGGTGACAATCTGTTCCAAGCCACTGACACTACATGACCTTGGACAAGTCACTTGACTTTCTTGTGCTTCTCTCAATCCAGCTGGAAAATTGGGTAACAAAAGCAGGACCTCCCAGAAAACCACATGCAGCCTTAGAGTAAGCTTGCCCTGGATACAATTATGAAAGCACAGATAACTGCTGTCCTAGAACAAAAATGGAATTGCTGATTCAGTATAAAACTAGTGAAAGATCAACCTGTAGCCCAGGGAACTTGAAGTGGTAATTTGTCTTGAATTCAGGTGCAAATTGCATTGAAATGATAAAATAACTATGGTTATGGATGGGGCATGAGAGTTTCAATAATAAAAAAACAGTGCAGTGTTGAAGCTTTTGGATAACAACGTTGAAATAATAGGAAACATGGAGTTAGAAGATACCACAGGGGTCTTCTATTGAAGGAGTAAGTAACATGATAAAAGGTATAAAGTATAGAATCAGTCCTCTCCCACTAGGGGTGTGCTGAACTGGCCCGCAGTAAACCGGGCCAGTTAGATTGCGAATTGGACTAGCCTCAGCTAAAGGAGTCCTGGTCCACGATTGAACCTCCACCCTGTCAGCAGTGGTGGCATGCCATTGCCACTGAAAGGATGGGAAGAGTGCTGTATAGGCCTGCCAGTATGTACCTTCTCTTTCAGTTTTAAGGGCGTCACTCTCATGCCTCCTTTTATTACCTTTGGAAGCAAAGGGGAATCCTTACCATATTCCCCTTTACAGGTACTCAAACTGGCGAACCGGTTCAGTCAGACAGATTGAGAACCAGCCAGTCAGTTTGACTGAACTGGGCCATGGGCCAGTCCAAATTTTGTCCGAACCAAGCAAACCGGTTCCACGCACATCCTATCTTCCACTAAGTTACTACAAAGGAAATCAGCATAGACTCAGAAAGCCAAACAAATACTCCATCTATCATAATTTATATCCAAATACCTTATATCAAACTACACTCCCTAGATATTACATTACATTTTTCTTATGGGAGGTACATCCAAAAGTTCATCTCCTTCAGAATTAGAAACTATTTAGCCACTGCTCTCATGTTTTCTTTTACTTGGAATAAGAAGGGCTGGAACAGAATCTTGAGCACCATGATTTTAGCAAGAGTAACAGCATATTTCATCTTATCATTTCTTTGAATCCCAGGCATAGTCTTGTAATCTTCCTTCCAGTGATTTTTTCAACATATAGTTGTATTGGTCTTCCATACAAATCTTGTGATCTTTTTTTGCGCTTAAAAAAACCCAACCACTTTCTCTGTAATCTGTTGGCACAGGAAGAAATTAGTGTAGAATTTTAATAATGTTTGATTTTTCAAGCATCATTAAAATTATTTTTGTTAGGTCCAGTGTTCTCTAATCTTTTTTAAAATCTGTGTGCAGAATGAGTTTTGTTCTGGGTGGCAGTATCAAGGCATTGTGTGCATGTAAATTCAGAATGGGGCTTTCCTGACTCAACCTGAGTGGGATATAAAATTGACTGAGTGGACATCAAAAAACATGTGAGCATGCGCACATGCACATGTCTTAGAGAGAACACTGGTTAGGTCCACAAACAGGCAAATAGGTTAACAAAACTCCATTCCTTCCAGTGTTGTGCATGTTTTTTTGCACTTGTTCACAGCCACTGTTTCCGAGATCAGCCAATTCAGGATCATACAGTGAGCTTGATAATGTGTTTCCACTTAAGCAACACAATTTTGATTCCAACATAGGCTAAGATTCTGGAGGGGCTTTGACTGTGAGATATTGATACTGTCTATCTTCCTTTTTTAGGAGTAGCATGACACTTCAAAAGTTGAGTGCTTGAAATGTAAACCCCCCCCCCCCACTTGAATATGTTGGCCTAATTCTGAATCAAACCCAGCCTCTTCAAGCTGGGCCTAACTTAAAATATAGTTATGCAAGCTCAAAATATGGCTTGCAAACACCCTCCACTATTCCCCTGCTCTTACTGCTGTCCCATCTCTTCCCAAGAATAAAAGCCCTGCAGTTGGAATGAGAAGATTTTAAGAACGGTTTTCTTCTATCCTGTCCTATTTCCTTGGGACCTTTCTCATGTGATTGGCCCCATGAAACCTCTCTTTGGCTGCAATTATTCAGAGCATCACTTCTTTCCAGGGATCTTGAGGCTTGTTACCCTGCCCTTGTTGATCTCCCCCCCCCCCTTGGGGAGGGGAGTTATGGAGGAGACTGGCAGGAAAGGGGAACTAAGAGGAAAGAGCATTCAGGTTTATGCTTTTTAAAACTAGAACACTGGAAAATCCCAATTAAGTTTAGGGGCAAGGTTGCCTATCCCTGCTTATTTTGCTGGATTTTCTGGCAGGAACATGTTCCTTTTATCTGCTGGCTGTTCTTTGTTTAAATGTATTGGTTTTTATGTGGTTTCATTACGTTTGATGTTTTAAGCTCTGTTGTAAGCTGCCCTGTGGATCAATGGTGGATGGAAGCATGGAATAAAAAAGACATTAAATAAATAAATACTTTTCCTGATGTGCCTGTTACATGGAGAAAGCACTTGGAGCACTTCAAGCATTACTGTTTTCAACACAGAGATAAAGGTATCAGGGAGAGAAAACCCAAACCCATGTATTCCTTTAACATCTCAAAGGCAGCATCCGTGTGTGTTCAGTCATGGGTTCACATGTCAGGCAGCCAATGCACCCAGCAGCTTTCCATTCTTTGTACTCCGAGAAAAACATTTGCCATTTCCCACACATGTTACAAAGATGGATACTGTCATGGATTTCCATGGTGGAAAAGTTGTATGAAATGGCCCAAAGGATCTTGTTTAATTCGACAGTGTGGAGTGATTTAAGGAAACGGTACAGCTCCCTGTTTCTGAGACTCTTCTGTTGTTGTCTGGCATTTGTGGCTGTAAATACATACTAGTAATGTTATATTAACACAGTTCATTTTATTTATAGGAACTCACTATTATGAAGGAAGGTGGTCATGGACTGAAAGTGGGCCAATTATAAATACACCAGCCAACATTTTTATAAAATAGGTGGGATATATTAGGGCATAATTACAAAATAGAGATTAAACATGAATATATATTATTTCAAACAGAATAGTTATAAAAGAGATTAGCAAGAGTTGATGAGATAATAATAAAGTATAAGGCCTGATTGTTACCTTTATCCATTAATTTCTTTTTACTATCTCTGTGTTCTTTTTAGCAAATAAGAACACTAACTGATTTAGAACACTTATTTTAAGGAGGTTATAAAATGTTGTTCAAACATTGTGTCTATTTTGGAATGGGGAGATTAAAATGGAACGAAGATATCTTAACATTGCATTTATATCTATTGAATGTATATAGTGATGCTGAGCTTGTTGCTCTTAGAGTTTATAGGCAGTTTCATAAAGTGCTGTATATCATTTTTAAAAGACATGATAAATTGCCACTAATTGTATTATGTATATACATAGGGGCTGTTTCTCCACTTCGTTTAGGTCTTGCAAATGGGTGGTATACCTGGAAAGACTTGCATTTTAATGGGCCTTTTTAGCACTTTTTTGCTTCGTATGTTCTGGATTATGTATGATTGATGACTTTGAACATAGTGAAGTGGAACACATTGAAGTCTTAATGCTTTTAAACCATTTGCCTTCCAGTCTGTGTAAAAAGTTCTTGTGTTTGGAGGAACTGTTTATCCTTCTCATGTAAACACACTCACAGTTCTGGGGATTTGCCTGTTACCAGTGTAAATCCAGTATGCTTTCAGGAGAGTGAGTTAGATTTGGGGGTGTTTTTTAGTGCTTGGAATAAACATGTACTAATGAAACTATGGAAAGGATTAATCTTTGTTCATATACTACGTTTCAAGTAGTGTTGCATAAATAATTCAGTAACAGTGCTGTATTGTGAAAAGCAACTCCTTTACAATATACAATAATGCTTCTGTTAAGAGATTATTGAGGATCTGATCTTTCGTCCCATCCCCAGCATCTATATTTGATGTATCCAGGGATCAACAACAGATCTAGGGTGTAGGCTAGGGAATAATTTGCCCATCACTCTTGGCTTGCATTAGTGAAAAGACAAAAAATGCATAATTGGCCCCAATATGTACAAGGTTTGGGGTTTAATCCTCCTTGACATCTGGAATGCTAAAATAGTAGCAGCCCAAGTGCCAGGGCCGCTAAAAATGTAGTTTCCACCAGGGTACCAAATGTCCTTACCAAGTACTTGGCTACAGTGTTCCTTCTAACAGAGATTCCCAGATGTTGTTGACTACAAATCCAAGAATCCCCAGCTGCAATATCTTTTGCTTGGGGATTATGGGAGTTGTGGTCAACAACATCTGGTAATCCCTGTAACAGGGAACACTGCTTGGGTATTCTTGAAAGATCTATATCCCAGGGTTCTTGGTGTTGGAGACACTGCCATTTCACTAAGATGTCATAGAGCAAGGGAAGTCTTGCAGAAAGACTTTCCACAAGTTCCTCCTCACTGACAAAGCCGGTGTGTGTGTATGTGTAGGTAGTAGACAAACTGCAGTGATCATTGCAAGATGAGTTTTAGTTGAACCCAGCTCAACTGAAACTTAGTTGACTTTGAACTTACCCTCATAATAAATGGGCAACCTCTTACATAGGAAGCTGCCATATACTGAGTCAGGCAATAGGTCCACTTCACTCAGTATTTTCTACACAGACTGGTAGCAGCTTCTCCAAGGCAGGAATCTCTCTCAGCCCTATCTTGGAGATACCAGGGAGGGAACTTGGAGCCTAAATGCTCTTCCCAGAGCGGCTCCATCCCCTGAGGGGAATACCTTCCAGTGCTCACACTTCTAGTCTCCCTTTCATATGCAACCAGGTCGGACCCTGCTTAGCTTAAGGGGACAAGTCATGCTTGCTACCACAAGACTAGCTCTCTTAAGTATGCCATTTTGAGCCCTGCCCCAAATTCAGACTGTGACACCATCATTAACAGAAAGTAACATTACCTCAACTAATATGAAATCATACGTCATCAACTCATATGGAAGTATATGCAACTTTCCAATTACTGCTTTCCTTGCACTTTTGGTAGTGGAAAGTGGGAGCATTTCATCTCCACACAATGCTGTGCTGCTCCCAGCACCAGTGGAGCTCCTTAAAAGGAGTCCTGCCAGCCCTAGCAACATCTGGCAAGGTGTGCAGGGAATACTAGAACATGGAGTCCTTTCCATCACTTTCTCCACAGACCTCTGGCTGTGGTAGCAGCCAGGGAACTATGCAGGTTATCCAGTTTTGAATTGGGGCCAAATAGTTTCACAAACCTAATAAATATTAATAATTTTCCACAATAATAAATACAATACATAGTATGGTATTTATAATACTTGATTTCAATTATACATTCACCCCAATGATCAATCAAATGTTTACATGGAAATTAGACTTTTAACTTAAATGTGTTATAAAAAGGATCATGGATTCTGTTTTACGAAATTATACATGTAGACTTTTATTCAGATTTCACTTATATGTGAAGCAGGGTTAAAAATCCAATTTAATTTAAAATACAGTTTTTAATTAAAATTGATTTACAAAAACGGTCCATTTTTATGTGTGCTACTACCTACTGGATTTCCAAGAGGAAATCTCACAGACAATTTTTTTATTTGAGTAAATGCATATTTTCTGTTGAGTCATCTTTCTGGTTATTTTTCTAATTTACTTTTTGCAGGGGGGTAGGATACATGATTATATAAAGATGTGTATATTGGTGGAATGGTGGGGGCTAGAATGCTTCTGAAGTTTTACTTCTATTCAGTGAATATGCATTTAAGATAACTATTACAAATTGGTTGGAGAGCTCTTCACAGGTTACCAACATGAAATGTAGTGGCAAAATTTTAATATTAATTTCAGACAGTAAAAAAAGGACTGTGAAATATGCTGACTTTTAAGTGTGTGTTGTACAGATCGCTTAGATGCTTTCCTATCGACTACAAAGTGCTGAGTTGGTGTAAATGGTACTATTTGAATCACCCCTAGCATAAGCACAGCTCTTACTTTTGAAGATGATCTAGATCGAATGTTTCACTTTGGTTTCTTGCTGTCTGCTTAGTGAAATAGTTTGAGATGAAATCAAATTAGTAGTATTAAAAGAGATTACATACTTAATCAACCACATGTGTCTACATTTTATAACCAACCTCTCTTTTCCTTTCCCCAAATAATCTCTACATTATTATTTCAATCCAATTAGCAAAAGGAAGTTACAGGAATTTGTCTCTTGGTCACACAGAACTTGTGAGTGTGCCCCCTCCCTAGGAACATAGAAACATAGGAAACTGCCATATACTGAATCAGACCATTGGTCTATCTAGCTCAGTATTGTCTTCACAGACTGGCTGCGGCTTCTCCAAGGTTGCAGGCAGGAATCTCTCTCAGCCCTATCTTGGAGATGCTGCCAGGGAGGGAACTTGCAACCTTCTGCTCTTCCCAGAGCGGCTTCATCCCCTGAGGGGAAGATCTTGCCCTGCTCACACATCAAGTCTCCCATTCATATGTAACCAAGGCAGACCCTGCTTAGCTATGGGGACAAGTCATGCTTGCTACCACAAGACCAGCTCTTCTCCCTGGCCAACAAAAACAAATATTTATATACTGCTTTTCAACAAAAGTTTCCAAAGCAGTTTACACAGAGAAATAATAAATTTAAAAAATGCTCTCTATGCCCAAAGTGGGGCTGACAATCCAAAAAGAAACATAAAACAGTTACCAGCAACAGTCACTGGAAAAACTGTGCTGAGGGTGGATAATGCCAGTTGCTCTCCGCCTGCTAAATAAAGAGAATCACCATGTTAAAAAGGTGCCTCTTTGCCCAGTTAGCAGGGGGAAATACACCTACTTTCTATACCTAATCTCAAATAGGTAGTACAAGGACTGCTCAGAAAGGGCATGCCTTGAAAGAATTAAATAATTTATGTCTAATAGCCTTTTCACTGTTCTTGAGGCATGTTATAATGTAATAAATAATAATAATATTAGTGGTTCATTCTGTTTTCTATTTATTTATGCAGGAGAAGTCTAGACTTTGTATTCAGATAAGATAATTTAGTTTCTTTTTCATTCAAGATCTAGGTCTCTTATAAACATATAAAATGTTTTTAAGTAGATCATAAAGGCAGACAGATATCACAACTATGGAAAGTCTAACCAGCATTATTCAAAAACAAGACTGAATATTGCTATGCACAGAATACTTAAAAAGAAGCAATTTACTACTTATGGATAAACCTGTTCTTAACAAAGAAGAAACAGAAGATTAGCTTACAACAAGGACACCAATTTTCCTACATTCTACTGCGTCTTCTCGAGCTGAAGTGAGCACTTTTGGCAACCATGATTTTTTATTTTTATTTAACCAAGGCTTGATGGATAGTAATATGGTATTATTGGGATAGGTATAGTTGTCATTTCCCTCTCTGTCTTAACTTATTACCTTGCAATCATCTGAAGAGCAGGTCAGATCTGTACATTCTAAGTGAATCTCCTTGAAAAAGCATTTTCTTGGAAAAGGGGAGGCTACAATTGTCTCTTTCTAGCAGTGTCCACTATATTGAGAGTTTCTATGGTTTCCAATGCATTAACATCAGATTCAACTGCTTCCATTATATAGCTGTTATGTGCAGCATGAGAATCTAATACATATGAATCAGTCCCTCTCAGTAGTGAAATCTACAAGCAGATAAATATCCTTACCATAATTAAACTTTATTTATTTGCTATTGGGGGGGGGGGAGGGTGTTTTGTTTTTTTTAATCAAAGGATCAAAATATGAAATACAACTTACCAGTCCAGATGTAGAGCCTATGAGGTAGTTGAATCTGTTGCTGTTCATACATTTAGGTCTTAAATAACAATGTTAAAACATAGTTTGCTACAATAAATAATCTGACATCTTGATCTGGACCACTTTATCCAGACCCAGTAGCAATTATATCTCAATAAAGACCTTTGTATATTTCTGGAGATAAGTGAAGATTGTTCTCAGAGGCATTTCTTGACAAGTCAAATGTAAGAAAATTTTAAACCATGAAATCACAGCACTGTGGTCTAGTGACTCCAATGTGCAGTTCACATGAGTATCTCATCTGAGATAATCTGCATCTTGTGGTGTAGTTGAAAATTTCAACTACCTCGCAAAAGTGAGGATTTGGCTGCTACTAGTTTGTTGAGTCCTTTAGAACAGAAATGCTGTCCTGGGTCCCAGTGGTACTGCTTTGGTGGCCACATCTGGTTCTAGCTGGATTGGAGGATGATCCTTGCATCAAGAGCAAGATAGGTGGATGCGCCCTTAGTCTCTCTGTCCCACTGTACCTGCTGGGTTCCACCCACTGCCTTTGACTTTAATCTGCGTGGAGGAAAGTGTTTATCTGGATCACAGAAGTGCTGCCTTCCTGGCATAGTGCCTTCCTAGCATCTTTGAAACTCTCTTCATTTTGGGCCAGTTATATTTCCAGTCCCTTCCATTGCATCAGAGCTTAAAATGTGCCAATCAGCTAGTAGGTGATGTTTCTTGCATATGAAATTTGAAGATTGTATGCATTCTGTAACTCAGGAATGTAGAACATGCAGGTGTGCATAAGACATCAGACTATCTCAGTTCTGGACTCATCAAGGCCTTCTGTGCATAGGAATATAGAAAGCCGCCATTTACTGAGTCAGACCATTGGTCTATCTAGCTCAATATTATCTTCACAGACTGGCAGTGGCTTTTCCAAGGTTGCAGGCAGGAATCTCTTTCAGCCCTATTTTGGAGAAGCCAGGGAGGGAACTTTAAACCTTTTGCCCTTCCCAGAGCGGCTCCATCCCGTGAGGGGAATGTCTTACAGTGCTCACACTTCTAGTCTCCCATTCATATGCAACCAGAGTGAACCCTGCTTATCTAAGGGGAAAAGTCATGCGTGCTACCACAAAACCAGCTCTCCTCTATCTTTATGAATCTCATCTATAAAATAAGAGCAGTACTGATCCACCTAACAGCTGGTTGTGAGAATTAATTTAAGAAGAATGTATGGTTGTATTACACTGATTATGAAGTTTTGTATAGCTGTTAAGAATGAAAAATGTATTAAGGCCTGAGCCAAATATGGAGGCCAAGTGTCTTCACTTTTACTAGGTGAAGTGATGCTAGACCAGATGTTTCAATGTCCACTCAGCAACTGAAATTGAAGTTGGACACTTAATTTAGTATTTTACTCAAAGTCATGTTCTAGACTTTAATTTTGAGCTCCATTTGTCTCAATTGAATATTGCATCCTGAATCATAGGAGGTGAAAACTTTAGAAATCTATTATATTCATGTACAATACAGGGGATAAAGGCCTGTGTGTAATAAAGAAGCAACTTTATTTTTGCCTAAAGTTTTTTTTTTAATTCCCTCTTAGCTCCCTATTGATCAAAGGATAGAGGTTTAGTCAGCATGATGGCTTAGAGGGATAAGATCTTAAAACTGTGAGATAGAATTTTGCTTCTGACTGCCTTTACTGTGAAGGCTGTGGGGGATACCTCCTAGAGATTTTTTAAAAACTTTATTTTTAGATATATAATTTGTGAGGAGGAGTGATAGCAAAGAATACAGTTTTATACAGAGACATACAAACTGAACAGTGAGGACCATTCTTGGAAAAAACCTGTGCATGTATCTGTCAGCACACACACACCTCTCTGTCTTGATCAATATCCATATTCCTTCTGGATCTGTAATTAAAGCAATTGAACTATTCTGGTTGTGTGAAAATGCATGCTCAGTGAAGAAACCCTGTGAGATCTGACAGCTGGCCATAGATTTATATAATTAGTATTGGTCTCCTAACAAGAGACTAATCACTTCTATATTATCTAAAACACTCTGAACAATACTGGTAATAAATACAATGGATTGAACATTGTTAGTAGTACTAGTAGTTCGGCACCTAATTAGGGAAGCACTGAACCGGTTCGGGCACTGGCAATCAAACTGGTTCAGCAAGGTGGAGCACAGATGTTTTAAAAAGTAGGCCAAAAGTAGGTAAGGAGGACCCAGCACCTTTAGTGGCGCAGCGAGGAAATGCTTGACTAACAAGCAGAAGGTTGCTGGTTCAAATCCCCACTGGTACTATATTGGGCAGCAGCGATATAGGAAGATGCTGAAAGGCATCATCTCATACTGCATGGCAGGAGGCAATGGTAAACCTCTCCTGTAATCTACCAAAAGAAAATTACAGGGCTATGTGGGCACCAGGAGTAGAAATCAACTTGACAGCACACTTACCTTTAAGCAGGACCCACTTCTTTGCTGCCCCACCTCTTTTCTGGGCATGAAGCTCACTGTTCAAAAGCACACAGGCTGCTGGGAACTGCACTACAGCCGTGCATGGCTTTTGGAATAGCAAGCGCCACACCCAGAAAAGAGGTGGGGCAGTGGAGGAGGAAGTAAGATCCTGCTTACCTGCTTTTTAAATGAACTGACCTCCACCCACAGCTGCGCAAGCCATTGGTGCTGACCCCTAACTAGTAGTAAATATAGTGCTGACATCTTGACTAAATTTGCATGAGGAAATCCCATTGGAATTAAAATAACAAGTTTGGTATGCCTAATGTGTGTGTTATATTTTCTCAAGGAAGTCCCATTGAATCAGGATGTGAGCCAGTGTTGTGGTGCACCACATTCACTGTTGCCCTCCCACCTGCTCTCTTCATTCTCGTTAAAGATTAGAGGGTGTACTAGAATATAAAGCCAAACATCTAGGTGAGAAATGTGTTTGGGGAGAGGGGGTTAAGAGACTGTAATGTTATGAAAGTAGTTGGGAGAGAGAGGTTTGTTCAAATGTGCTTCTTCCCCACACCCATACAATTATAAATATATATATTTTTTAAATCTCCATGGGAACATTACAAGCAAAAAGTGCAATACAGATGTCAAAACTTCTTCCAGGGTGTTATTGGCTGCTTCATTCAAGGTTAGCATGCGAATGGAAATTATGGAGGCCCTTGGCTCATAAGGACTATGACATTGGGAGGAAATGCCATTGTGGAAGACATAAATTGCTACTTTTATTTGCAATACATATTATTAATGAGTAACTTGCTTTGCTTCATCAGGTAGGTGTATGGAATTTATATTCTCTCCAATATGAGTTTATCTGTTCCCAAGATTTATTAGTTTAACAAAGAGAAAGGAACTTGATATCTCTATCTTCTATTAGGTCTTTTAGTGCATAAATTTCTTTTGGCTCACTGAATATATTAAATCTGTCTTGTGAAAAAGCCTAGCACTTTTCTTGCCCCTGAGCATACAGCATAAGCAACACGTCCAAATGACCCCATTGAGACTTTTCTCTATCACTTGTCTCTTTTGAGATCTCTCTCTGTGCTCTGACAAAATATTGCTAAGACTTACAACTATGAAATAAAGTCCTGTAGCCTTGATTAGGATGGAAATGACTGCTGTGGGTTGTAAAATACACTCCTTGTTTCATAGTTTATACTAAAATATCAACCTTTGGTTTAAGATAGGAGTTTGGTTTGAGGTAGGAGTACTTTTTCACTCATTTTCATGAGTGAAACTCATGCACTAAACAGCATAGAAACTGTAAATTAAGCTGGTCATCTTAATTTCTGTACCATATGAGCAGAAAGAGGTGGTGAGACAACTACTTTTCACAAGGGGCTTTCCCATTCCCCACCCTCTGGAGCTGCCCTTGAACTATTGAATATGTGTCCTTCCTATAATTGATTGATTTCTGCATGGTGGATCTTAATAAGGTACAGAGTTTCCCAAAATATAATCTACAATAATATATGTCAGAGCAGAAATTCAACAGTAAATATTCTGCAATATTTACAATCACTTGCCTCAGATATACCTGACCACTTTCTGCCTCATGTATCATGACATCCACAGCACTGCACAAATGGGCTGCTAAGAAAATGTGCCATCAGTATTATACAGTAAATCTGCATTCTCCCCGTATCCAGCTCTGGTCCTCAAATAACTTGCACTGATTCAAGAGGTATTTTCAGCCCTCAAAACCTGTCTGGTTGCTTGCACCTCAACTAAAAGTAGTATCAACTGGTGGAAGGATTGCAAATAGTTGGATCAAGTCTTTGTTCCCTCCCAAATGTTTATGAGGAATTTTGTTTAAACCTCAAAAATCATAGATTTACAGGGTTTATTTTAATTTTATTTCCCCATATATATCCTACTCTTCCTCCAAAGAGGCCATAGGAGTGTACACGGTTATGTTTATGCTCACAACAACCCTGTGAGGTAGGTTAGGCTGAGAGATAAGTGACTGGCTCAAAGTCACCCAGTGAGTTTCATGACCGAATTTGAACTCAGTTCTCCCTGGAGTCCAACACTCTATCCACTGCTTCATCCTCTTATAAATAAGTGAGCAAATATGCGACGGACTGCATCTATGTATTGTTAGGCAGTTGTTGAAGATACAAAAGTGGCTATGCAAACCAGCAGTCTCTGTTCATAATGGTGGTCAAGTTACTCACACAGCTGTGGTGAGTGACTTAGTTGGTCCTCTTAGTGCTACGGAAAGTGGTGGCCATTGTTCCTGAGGGAAAATACTGTTGCTTGGAAAAGTCAGTACAGCTACCGTGTTTCCCCGAAAATAAGACAGTGTCTTATATTAATTTTAGGCCCAAAAAATGCACTAGGGCTTATTTTCGGGTAGGTCTTATTTTGCACACACCTCCCCTGCCACGGCAGGCAATCACAGAACAACTTACTCCGAGGTAGTGCCCCAAGTTTCAACCCCGTCTCCTGCCATTCTCGATCCCTGCGGCCCAGCGCGCGGCCGCGAACCCCCGCCTCCCGCCTAGGTCTTATTTTCGGGTAGGTCTTATTTTCGGGTAGGTCTTATTTTCGGGGAAACACGGTATTTGAAATATTCTGTGATGTGTTCCAGAGTTGATTACCCTCATATAATGGGAACTTCAATGGCTAATAACACAAAATATGCTGAACATATTTTTTTTTAATACACCATGGACTAATGTGCTTGTCATATTAATACATGAACCCTCCCCAGCAGCATGGGAGAAAGAAAGTGGTTGCCATGCTTCTTGAGGGCGTCTGTGAAGGGAGCCTCTATGACATCAATCTCCTTTCTGTAACTTGTATTATTGGGTTTGCAGGTGTGCAACACAGTTTCCCCTTTGTCTTTCTTACTTCTCTTATCCATTAACTTGCTACCTTTTTTTAATCAGAAGAGTTAAATCTTTTAGCCATTATGCCTTGTCACACTTCTGCTTAATAGCTGTGTTTAAATCTTTTAAAAAAACAACCCTGATTATTTCCTCTTAGATATCCTCATCCTTTTCAGCTTTTTCGGGGGGAAATCCTATTATGACTTTATAACTACCTCAATTTCCAAGCCCTTTCAAGGTGAATAAATAAAAGATTGGCCCTTGTATTCTTGGTCTGTATGTTGAGATGCTGGAAATGCCACTGGACAAGAAACATTCACAAAAATTATTTTGTGTGTCATGTTTGGGTTTATATTTGGATCATCCAACAATACTTTTTTCCTTGTACTTTCAAATCTAAGTTTAATCTCCTCCTTCCACTGGATACTAACAATACCATTTATTGAGCTTGCAATGGAATGCCTCCACCCACTGTAGTTTTCTGCTAGTGGGGAAATTGTTGTGACCCAAAATCTGTTAAGAATAAAATGTAACAGGAGGGAAATTAAGATAATCCTACAACCCATTTAACATCTTTCAATGTCTACAGCCAGACAGCTTGTTTTGAAATGTTTAGCATAAATGTTAATGTGTAGCTATTTTCTGAAATCATCATTAACACCACCTGCAATTTCTCATGAATGACTTTCCAAAAGACAACAACATAAGAGTGGGTTGTTCACAGGATTTTGCAGGAGCCGTTTATTTCAGAACGCTGTTTACTTTTATGATGTTTATCCATCGCCCACTGAGGGGTGTGAACCTTATTGGTTTTACACTCTGCAAAGTAGCTGCCTATTTTTATGTTGAGCATTTCTTTTTCAGACTGCACAAAGCTTTCCTTCAAGTACTGTATTCCTGAGATGCATAAAAGCAATGATGCTCAATTTAATGCTTGTGAGTGTGCACGCCTGTGCACGCACATAGAGGGAGAGAAACTGACTTGAAGTTAACCAAGACTTCTTCAACTCATACTAAATATATGTGAATGGATGGTTTAAAATAAAATTCATATTATATATGAATGAATAAAATAAATATTGCATGAAGGCTTATTACAGATAGCATTTTTTATTGCAAAAGTATGTTGTGCAAGTAAATTCTACTTCTGGTCAATGGTAACTTGGTATACACCTTTACGCTAGTTAGCTATTTTCCAGCCTATTCTTTCTTGACTTGTAAAACTAATTTGGGTGTCTTTTGGGTGCCATTGCACTTTCTAACTCCTTTCATTTGCTCCAAGATTTAATAATAACACCGGCACCATGTTCACTAAACTACCGTCCACACACACTCCTTCACAGGTGTGCCAATGATGCTTTCCTATTTGTAACTTCAGATAGTTCAACACTCTGATGCAAAAGCATGTTTGTTTGTTTTTAAGTGTCTTGGGTTTTGTCCAGAGGTGCCTTGCACATATGGAAAGGCACTGCTGCTATCTGCACAAGAGGGGTGACTTCTGTTAACTAATATCTCAATCAGTGGTCCATCATACTATATCCCTCATTATCTTTGAGGACCACTGATCCTCAGGATTAGTTTTCCAGAAGATGCAGCACAGGGGAGGGGAAAGGAAATTTCAGTTCATGAGCAAAACATTCCTGCTCATACTCTCAATTCCACACAGGGACAGTTTTAGGTACAAGTTAAGTAAGCTGCAGTTTAGGGCCACTGAATATTAAGTAAGCTGGCGTTTGTGAGCAGCCACTGAATATTTTTTTAAAAGACTAAATGTCAAGTTTTGCATAATATATTTTCATTTAAAGAAATGAAGGTAGGCTATGCAGAGGCCCATTGGGCATGCACAGTGGCCTCCAAAATGGCCGACGCGATGGGGTGAGGAAAGGAATGGGCCAAAGACCACCCGAACAGGGTGATTTGCCACATAATGGAGGCTGGCAGGGGAGGGGAACCTCTGGAGGACTCCCCCCCATGTGGCCTCGGAGAAGCCCCCCGGAAGTGGTGAGTACAAATAAATACATATTTTTTAAGATCATGAAAAAACACCAAACGACCGGGTGGGGGGGCGGGGTGGAGTTCAGTCCAATACAGAACCAAACTGGGGTGGGTGGGTTTGGTTCGATATTGGACTGAACAGGTTTGACACAGGTTCAAACCTGTCCGCACATCCCTAGTGTACAGCCAGTATGACTAATAGCCAGTGATAGAACTCTCATTCATAAATTTGTCTATATCCTTTTTCATGCTGTTTAGGTTAGGTTTAGCTTTAGCTGCTAACTTGGCAAAGAGGCACCTTTTAATGTGGTGATTCTCTTTATTTAGCAGGGGGAGAGTAACTGGCCCTATCCACCCCCAGCACAGTACCTCCAGTGACTGTTGCTGGTGTCTGTCTTATGTTTCTTCTTAGATTGTGAGCCCTTTGGGGACAGGGTTCCATCTTATTTGTTTATTTCTCTGTGTAAAGCGCCCTGAGCCATTTTTGGAAGGGCGGTATAGAAATCAAATAAATAAATAAATAAATAGTGGCCATCACCACATCTGCTAACAGTGAATTCCATAAATTATGTGCTATGTGAACAATTGCTATTTTGATTGTTCTGAACTTGTGATTGTAGTAATGGGAAAGTTGCATCATGGTGTTAATTGTGATGGCTCATTCATATGTGCAAGTCATCACTAATATTGATGTCTTCATCACTGTTCCCTCTTAAGGCGTGTGCATGTGTGCACACTCACATCATCATGATCATACTTTATTTCGGTCATTGACCAGAAACATTATCACACACAACAGAACGTAATTTACATAAAATATAACAAAATTTAACCACTGTATTTGAATATTTCTAATTAAAATTTGACAAAAATTTTAAGAGAGACTCATCTGAATAACCAGGAAACATCACAAGATAAGGCAAAATAAGTGTTGATCGATCATTCTTGTAGAGGTCACAATGTAAAATAGCATGTTCAGTAGTCTCGATATCGCCAGACCCACAAGGGCAAAATCGGGATGCATAAGGAACCCCCCTAATCCTCCCTTGAAGCACCGCTGTAGGGAGCGCATTTAATCGAGCTAAACATAGCGCCTGCCTAAACTTGGGAAAGGAAATATTACTTAGGTATGCAGCGGGTTTTGTGTTAAAATGCTAATCTCCAAGGTAAACACCTTCTGGGATTTTGGCAACTTCTAACTGTAAATCAGTGTCAGAAATACGTTGTTTAATAGACTTCCTAGCACGATCGTAGCCCAAACTGATAAGCATATCTAGCAAAAACCCGTAGAGTTGGGATTTTATTTTAACAAGACGCTTCCAGGTAGAATAAAAATTGTCAGTTAATTCTAAGGGGGCAAGTCCAGATTGAGAAAAGACTAATTTTAACCAAAATGCAAAAATGCATTTCCAATACTCCGCTTCCAGGGAGCCAAGGCCCACCTCGCGCCTAATGACGGCAGTAGGAACACATCTGGGAAGCTGCAATATAGATCTAATAAACTTTGTTTGAATAGCTTCCAGTGTGGTGAAATTACCAAAAGGGCCCAACTGAGCACCATATAATAATAAAGGGTAGAGCTTGGCGAGAAATAATTTAAGAGCGGCTGGAATACAAAGAGCCCCCTTTGTAAAATAAAAAGATCTAATTAGGTGGGCTGAGGCTTGGGCGTTCTGCACAATATAATTTAGATGACGCACACTCACTAGTTTTTGGATGTCCACTCAGTTCAGTTTAGATCCCACTCAGGTTGGATCAGGAAGGCCCCATTCTAAATGCAGGTGCGCACACACTGCCTTGATACTGCCACCCAGAACATTCCGCACAGAGATGACAAAAATAAGAGGGACCACTGGTCTTCATGTCTGAATTGGACCTGAGATAGGTTAACTTTATCTTAATGTGGCTACTTACATATCACTGGATGCACAGTCTATCCCTTTTTTATTTTTGCAAGACTAAATTATGTTCTTAAAGTAGATAATAGGAAAACCAACTATCTAATGTTTTTAATTTCTTTTTAAAACGCCCATAGATTGTAAGATATTTAGATATACAAATTTTATGTTCTGTCATGAAGAATTGAAGATGTGTGGCTGGTTTGTATTGCCTTCAAAACTTCCCTGTTAAAATAAGAATTTGACTTTTCTCTTTGAAGAAGTATTAGCAGAAATGTGAGATTGCAAGGAATGTTACTGGCGGAAAGATAGTTCTCTGTTTTATTCTGTTTACCTGAGGTTATATTCCAGATGCTCTCGGAACAGCTGGGCTGATTATTAAAGATGCCTCATAGTAACTTCCAGCAAAAGTTGATCGATACTTAGTGCAAAGCTTTTACATGTGAGAGAGTTATTTAAACATTGAGTGCCCCCGGGATTACAGAGAATAAAAAAATAATGCAGAACAAATATGTTGAAGGGTTCAAAAGAGTGGAAGAAAATCTTTTTTTCTTCTGTGTGAGAGGAAAAAAGTTGTTAAACTGTAAGGCACTTAAAAAGAAATTATAGTAATAGAACAAAGGTGTACTTATCCTCAGGTGTAACGCTAATGCAGTTACATGTAGACACAAGCATAGGTGTGTCTGTATCCTAATTGCATAACTTTTGACTATAAATGTGACATTGCTATTTATGTTTATATATTTACATACTGGTTTCCTAACGTTTGAAGTGCATCATATGCATGATCTCAGTATTAATCCTCAAAACAGCCCTTTAAAGTAGACCCGTATTTTTAACCCCAATTGCAGGTGTGGAGGTTAACTAAGGGTGGAAGTTAGAAACTTGCCTAAGACCAGCAAATGAGCCCATGGCTGAGTGGAGATTTGACCTATTAATCTTGAGTCCAAAGCAAATGTTTTTAACCCTGACACTACCTCTCTTTTGTAGACTTATGTCCTTCGTTTAGGTGTCTTTTTACCCAACTCTTATGCAACTTCTCAGAGTCTAGTCTGACTTGGACTTTAGGCTTAAACATTACCAGCATTGTGCAACATTTCAAGATCCTGGCATATACAATGCAGCAAAAAGGTGTTAGCTTTGTACCACATTTTAATTTCCAGTAGCATTTCATGTAAGTTTTAACTTAGCTTTTACCTAGGTAATGTTGATAAAAACCAGTTGATAATATAATAATTCTGTAATATTAAACTGGTTTTAAAATGAGTTTTTTGTTCATATTTAACAGTTTTTGTTTTATGTGTTATGTTAATATTTTAAATGATTTGAATTTTTAGTGTAAGCTGCCCTGCGGTGAAGAAATTAATTAATTAATTAATTAATTAAATATAAGCAGGCTGTTAGTATTTAACTCATTTGATCCCATTGTTGTGAAATGCCATTGTGAACCCTAAGAGGTTATTCCAGATCTGCTGTACAGAATAATAACTCCACAGTTAGATTTTATTGTAAACCAGGGAGATAAATTAGTGCTAGAAGCTACTGGCTGCCTGTGATACATTATGTGGTATTTCTTTATAGGAGGTGAAACATTGGCCTCAAGGGTCATGCGTCTCTGACTAGTTCCTTGATGACCAGTTGCTTGTACAAGCCACCCATTGACTATTATGAATTATTATGACTACTATACAGTAGTGCCGGTATTTATTTATCAGCAAAGAACAAAGGTTATACAGGTGGTCCTTGTTATTTGCGTGGGTTCCATTCCTCCCAGTTTCTGCAGATAACAAAACCGTGGATAATGAAACCTTAAACCTAAGGGGATTGGGGGGTTAGGTTCTTAAGCACATTAAAGTGTGCTGAAAATCACAAGAAAAGCGGGGGGGGGGCCTTGGCAGAAATAAGCAGAGTACAGTCATCCCTCGCCAACCACTATGGTTCAGGCATTAAAGTCTATGGGAAACGGGGGGTAGGGGAACTACGGCCACAAAAAGACCTAAAAATAAAGGAATTTTTTTAAAAAGAAAAAAAAAAGCTTTAAAAATCACAAAAAGTCCTGTAACATCACTAAGAGTCACTGAGAAGAATGAGCAGATCAAACCTCTGGAAGAAAAATTAACACACACACACACCATCACTCAAAGGCATTTTAAATTGGCAAGGGACAGCAAGGTTAACAAGAGTCACCAAGAGGAATGAGCAGATTGAACCTGTGAACCCCCCAAAATCACTGAACCACCTAGTCACTAAAAACCCTTGCCAACTGTGGATACTCGGGTTGCGGTTGGCAAGATCTGTCCTAATTTCATATTTGCATATACTCAAAACCATAGTTGGCAAAACCGTGATTGGCAAGGGATGACTGTACCTTCCTCTCCAGGCCTTCAGCTCTCCAGCAATGCCCCAGAACTTCCAAATCCTCCAATTTTTGTTACTTGTTGAGGTCCATTGGTATGTTGGTTGTTGTGGTTTGTTTGTTTGTGGGTTTTTTTGCAGAGAAGAGTCATAAAATCCCATGGGATTCCAAGAGGCCTTGGAGGGTTTTAGAGTTGGTTCTGCCAGTGATTATTTTGATGTCCTGATGGAGATCTGGAACAGGGAGCTTACCATGTCAGTAGACATTATCGCCCCTAAGCGTTTTCTCCATACAGCTTCTAAATTGGCACCATGGTACACTGAACAGCTATGAGAGCTGAAGTGGCATGGGAGAAGACTGTGGCGTCAGTGGAGGCAGTCTCGACTTGAATCTGACAAGACACAACATAAAGCCCATTTGATGCTTATTCTGTGGCAATACATGCAGCAAAGAAGCAATTCTTTTCTGCATGTATTGCGTCCACAAGTTCGCATTCAGCAGAATTGTTCAGAGTTGTGAGGAGATTGACTCAGGTTCTCTCCTCGCTGAACTTAGATTTGGATTTTTCATCATCCTGCTGTGAGTCTTTTAACAACTTCTTTGCGGATAAACTCTCTCACATTATGGCACAGTTATGGTAGGATCGATTGTAGAGGCGTCCGGAACACCTCTGGTCCAATTAGAAGGGATTGGTTTCAGCTAGTGACTCCTTAGGATGTGGACATGCTTCTTCAAAGTGTTCAGCCTACTAATTGTCCTTTGGAACTATGCCCAACATGGTTTATAACATCTATCAGGGAGATTGTTAGAGATGGCCTAGTTGACATCATAAATGCCTCGCTGAGGGAGGGCAGGATGCCTCCAGTTTGAAGGAGGCAATTGTGAGATCTCTACTTAAGAAGCCTGCCCTGGAGCCCTCGGTGATGGATAATTATAGGCCAGTCTCCAACCTCCCTTGGGTGGGCGAGGTAATTGAGAGGGTGGTGCTGATCAACTCCAGGGAATTTTGGAAGATACTGATTATCTAGATCCATTTCAGACTGGCTTTAGAGCGGACTATGGAGTGGAGACTGCCTTGGTCAGACTGATGGATGATTTCTACCAAAGAATAGACTGATGGTGACTATGTTGGTTCTTTTACTATTGGCCATGATATCCTTATGAATTGCTTGGAGGATTTGGGAATAGGTAGTACTGCTTTGCAGTGGCTCCGTTGCTACACTGGTAGATTCCAGATGTGTTGCTCTGAGATAGCTGCTCTGTGATACTAGAGCTATTGTATGGTGTCCCTCAGGGCTCCATCCTATCTCCCATGCTTCTTAACATCTACATGAAACTGCTGGATGAGATCATCAGGAGGTTTGGAGCAGGTGTTCTCAATATGCTGATGATACTCAAATCTACTTCTCCATGACATCATCATCAGGAAATGGCATAACCCCCCCACCCACCACACACACCCATATGCTTGTCTATGGATGAGGAATAATAAATTGAAACTGAATCCAAGCAAGACATAGGTACTCATGGTAAGGTGGTAAGGGGTCATACTTCAAGGGGATGTGATAGATCTTGCTGATCTGGATGCACTTGCACTCCCCCTAAAGCAGGGTTCCTCAGCTTTGGCCCTCCAGCTGTTTTTGGACTAAAACTCCATAATCCGCAGCCGCAATGGCCCATAGCCAGGGGTTATGGGAGTTGTAAGCCAAAATCTTCAGGAGGGCCAAAGTTGAGCAGCCCTTCCCTAAAGGATGAGGTGTGTAGCTTGGGAATGTGTCTGGACCCAGGCCTCACTCTGACTTCTCAGGCTGAGGCTAGGGCCAGGAGCACCTTCTGTCAACTCCGGTTGATACAACAGCTACATCCATCCTTGAAGATAATGATCTGAGAAATGTGGTGCACTCTCTGCTAGCCTAGGTAACCTCTAGGCTTGACTACTGCAATGCACTCTGCTCAGGGCTGCCTTTGTATGTGTTCCGTAAACCTCAGTTGTTCCAAAATGCAATGGCTAAATTGGTCTCCAGGGTTTCTTAGAGAAACCATATTATGCCTGCTTTAAAACAATTGCATTGGCTGACAATAGATTTCTGGGCAAAATACTAAGTGTTGGTAACAAAATACAAAGTGCTTTAAAGCCCTAAATGGCTTAGGACTGGGTTACCTGGTAAGAGAGGTCCATCTCCAGATGCCGGCAGCTCTTCTGGTGGTGACTTGGGAACAGGCCTTCTCTGTAGTCACTCCCGGCCTCTGGATTGTGCTCCCTATAGACCTTAAGACACATTTTTTTAGCCAGGCTTTTAGTAGTCTCTGAATGTTTTAAATTGTTTTAACATTTTGTTTAATTTTTTTTATTTTTGTGAACCACCTAGAGCATTTGGAGTCAGGCGGTATATACATTAAATTAAATTAATAAATAAAAATGGTTCAGCACAATGGCAGGAAATGACAGCAGAAGTCATTTTTATGGCCACTCAAGAACCATGGATAACCCTATCTTTGCCCTGCAAATAAAGAAACTGGTCCCTATGACCCAACTGCAGATACATGAAGCCACCGATGCCAGGATTGCAGGTAACAAGAGCCACCTGTAATCACAAAATGTACAGCATACAAAACCTTAATGGCTTAACACACACAGCAGCTGAAACTGTATAGAAATGTACTGATGCTATAAAATGTGAGACTTTGAATTTTCAAACCATGCTGTCTTATACTGTCAAGTCTTTTTTTGAATCTTCAGCTTTTACCCTAAGGATACCACAGCAAAATTACCACCCAGTGGTGCTCTTACCCCTGGGGTCAAAGTTCAGGGCCTCCACACCCTCTGGGGGCCCCCAAAATCCTCTTTAGTATGTCTTGGGTGGCCGAGTGTGATTGTGACCTGTGCAGAGTGCTTTAGAGACAGAGGGGGAAGTGAGAAAATAAATATGTGAGATGGGAATATGTTATGTGTTGAAATGTTTCCGCTAATGCATATTTGCATAAGTATACTACTGCTGCTACTACTACTACTATTACTACTACTGCAAATATTTATATACCGCTCTTCAACCAAAGTTCTCAAACCGGTTTACGTAGAAAGATAAATTAATACATAAGATTCTTGTGAGTTCAGTTGCTGTTCGTGTCCTCAAGAACCTACGTGTTAAAAATACCATGTGTGTCATGGTGTGCATGTATGTGTAGGGGGATGTTGCTTAACTTGCAGCAGGGGGTGAGGGCCTCCAGCAAGGAGGGGGCTCCAAAGGCCTTTAGGTCCAGGCTCAAAAATTACCTGGGTGCACCTCTGTAACCACCTTGGCAACATTCCTTTTTGCTATTCTGTGATGCTTATTCTCAAGTAAGTGGCTGCTGGACTGTAGCAATTATTAATTAATGGTGAGCTTTTTGTAATGCTTAGATGAGATATACTATATGCAGATAAAATTCTTTTTTATTCATAGTGATCTTTATGTATCTGGAACATTGCTAAATCCGATCTTCAAACCATGAATACTCAGTGGGCATGCAAGCTATTGAACACATGGCTGATCAATATGAACACAGTGAAAGATTATTTTAATTAAAGCATTTCACATTAACTTCTAAGGCAAGAAGAATTGAAAGAAATTTCAGCTACATCACCCCTTTCTCACAGAAACTGTAAGTGGCCACTAACAGCATCTATTCATCAGCTATGTGCAGTATGGTATAGCAATATAGTTCAGAGGTTAAATTTTCACATAGAGTAAGACTGTATGGTGCCATTCTCTGCTATAGTGTTGGTTGTCTTTTAGACATGACTTACCTGTGATAACTGACCAAAAAGACACTTTTAAAGCAGTGGCTCTCTTAGTAATTGTTCCTTTGCATCCTAGGAAAGTGTTCCAGTGGCTTTTTTCTAATGTCTCCTATGTGGATGTGTGTGCTTTGAATGTGAGGCCCTTTGGATCCGGAATTTTTTTAAAAAAATTGCAATTACTTTTATTTTGAAAACACTTTGAGAATATTCTCAATAATAATAATTTCCACAATAACATAGTCCCATGATAAGTAAATACCACCACTGTTTTGTCATAGAAGCAAGTGTTCATTAACTTTGTAGATCAGGGTCCAGTGCAGTAGTGGCCAATGAGCACTGCTCCAGCAGGAGGTGGGGAATGAGGGCAGGAAGCAATAACTTTAAAAAACCTCTCACGTTGCTGCTGCTGGTACCTGGCAGACCCTGGGACTGCCAGGTACCACTAGTGGCTGATCCAGCAGCGTACGGGGAGGCTGCCCCTCCCCTGCTGCTCAGCTGGCTTTGCACACGCCCAGTGAAAATTTTACTTCATGCAGTCCCATGTCTGCATTCTGCATCTGCACAGAACCGCCTCAGTACATTCTAGAGCTCGGCGACTGATACAGGTCCCCTCCACACAAGAGGAGATTTGTCACAATTTTGGCATTTGTTGAGTTCCCATTCAGTTCTCTTTTGACCACTGCAAAAGCAGCAGCTATAAGAATGATATCTGTAACTTGCTTTCTACAACAGCTGTGTAAAGATTTGGCTTTGAAACATTGAAGTTGGCTCAACTGCACATTGTTCCTAGTCTCATGAGGAGGTGGGAGCTCCCAGCACTTCTCTTCACAGAGTCTTCCTTAGCACAGCATTTGGCAAGGCGAGGTATGCGAGGAGTGCTAGGAAATGTAGTGCTTGGCAACATTTTCCCACCACTCTCCACACAACTTACCATACAGTTTCAAGGAGACACCAGCAAAAAGCTCCTGGGCTTCCCATGACTCACAATTCCTTTAACAGTTTTTCTTTATATATAATTTGCTAAGGCATACCCGTGGCTAATTCCATGCATGGCAGCTCTTGCAAGAGTTCGGAGAGCTGCCAGATAGCAACGGGGATGGGTGGGGGCAGCCATCCGGCCGGCAGGCCAGAGAAATGACGGCGGTGGTGGGCAAACAATGGCGCCAGCAGGCACAAGAAGAAGGCAGGGTAGCCAGCCGGTAGCCAAAGAAGACCAGGGACAGGCAGGAGAAAATGGCGGTGGTGACAGCTGGGAGGGCAGACAGTCTTGGAGGAAACAGCAGCAGGGAGAATGCAGCAGAATGAAGATAGGGAGGAAAGAGAGAGAGAACTAGGGGCACAGATGCTTTGCTCCAGATCAGCTAGTTTCTCATAATCTCGGAATGTTTTAAATTTTTAATTGCTGTTTAAATGTTTTTAATTTTTTAATTCTGTTCTAAACCACCTTGAGCCTTTTTTGGAAGGGTGGCATATACATCGAATGAATGAATGAATGAATAATTGCTGTAATCTTTGAATGTTTTAAATTTTTATATTGTTGTTTAATAGTTGGTTTTATTCTGTTTCTATTATTTTCATTTTTGTGAACCGCCTAGATCCTTTGGAGTTAGGTGGTTTATAAACTAAATAAATAAAACACCACCACTTCCGAATGCTGTGCTGAGGGCCACTCCACATGAAAGTAAGCACTGGGAACATCTGTCGCTGAGGATCAGAGACAGTGTCCAGATGATTCCGTTTTTATGAATTGAAGCCAAATCTTTGCACAGCCCTACTTAGCACTGTTTTCCTCTGATTCCATGATAGATAGAAACATCTTTGTGTTTTTAGCTTAGACAGGTGTTGCACCTATTATTATTTTTTGGCCTACTTTCCAGTAGGTTGATGAGATCACCCATCATTCTGTGTGTCCGTGTATGTATGTATGTATGTATGTATGTATGCCCCGCTATCAACTTTGAAACTCCTGGACCAATATGAACCAAATTGGGTACTGTTGTAGGGAGACGTAGGGACACCTCAGTGGTGTAACTTGTTATTTCAAGATGGTGGATGTGTAAACTTGTGATGCGCAAGTGGGCTTATGGAATCTCTAATCGATTTGAACCAAATTAAGTACATGCATGGAGTTTACTCAAAACCACAATACTAGAAGCCCAGTTAGACTGTATACCCAAAAGGAGGAAATGTACCACTAAGTCCAGGAGGATGCCAGCATGGCCAACAGATAATGTCAAGGAAGCCAAAAAGGGGAGGAAGACTTCCTTCCAAAATTGGAAGGTCTGTCCAAATGAAGAGAACAGAAAGGAATGCAAACGCTGGCAAAAGAAATGCAAGGTGACAATAAGGGAGGTGAAAAGAGTGTTTGAGGAACATTTAGCTAAAAGCATCAAGGGGAATAACAACTTCTTTAAATACTTCAGAAGCAGTAAACCTGCTAGTGAGGCAATTGAACCCTTACACAATGAGGGAGTGAAAGGGATTATTAAGGAGGCTACAGAGATTGCAGAGAAGCTCAATGAGTTCTTTGCGTCTGTCTTCACGGCAGAGGATACTGAGTATATACCTGTTCCTGAAACAAGCTTTTTGGGCATGAAGGCTAAAGAACTGAGTCAGATAGAAGTGACAAGAGATGATGTTCAAACTGTCTGGAAAAACTGAAAACTAACACATCGCCAGGGCCGGATGACATCCATCCAAGAGTCCTTAAAGAACTCAAATGTGAAATTGTCGACCTCCTTGCTAAAATATATAACTTATCCCTGCAATCGGGCTCTGTACTGGAGGACTGGAAAGTAGCAAATGTAACACCGATTTTCAAAAAGACATCCAGGGACAATCCTGGAAAGTACAGGACGGTTAGTTTAACGTCTATTCCAGGCAAATTGATGGGAAGCATCCTCAAGGATAAAACTGTAAAGCACATAGAAGAACAGGCCCTGCTGGGAGAGAACCAGCATGGCTTCTACAAAGGTTAATTTTGCCTCACAAACCTTTTAGGGTTCTTTGAGAGTGTCAACAAGTGTGTGGATCAAGGTGATCCAGTTGACATAGTCTACCTGGACTTCCAAAAAGCTTTTGACAAAGTTCCTCATCAAAGACTCCTGAGGAAACTTAGCAGTCATGGGATAAGGGGACAAGTACATGTGTAGATTGCTAACTGGTTGAAGGACAGGAAACAGAGGGTAGGTATAAATGGAGAGTTTTCACAATGGAGGGAAGTAAGAAGTGGGGTCCCCCAGGGATTTGTACTGGGACTGGTGCTTTTTAATGTATTTATAAATGATCTAAAAGTAGGGGTAAGCATCGAGGTGGCCAAATTTGTAGATGATACCAAATTCTTTCAGGGAGTGAAATCCAAAATGGATTGTGAGGAGCTCCAAAAGTATCTCTCAAAACCGGGTGTGTGGGTGACAAAATGGCAAGTGTGGTTCAGTGTTGGCAAGTGTAAAGTGATGCACATTGGGACGAAAACCCCCAACTTCAAGTATACACTGATGGGATCTGAGCTGTCGGTGACTGACCAGGAGACGGATCTTGGGGTTGTGAAAGTGTCGACTCAATGTGCGGCAGCTGTGAAAAAGGCCAGTTTCATGCTAGGGATCATTAGGAAGGGGACTGAAAATAAAACTGCTAATATTATAATGCCCTTATACAAAACGAAGGTGCAGCCACACCTGGAGTACCACATACAGTTCTGGTCACCACATCTAAAGAAGGACATTGTAGAACTGGAAAAGGTGCAGAAGAGGGCAACCAAGATGATCAGGGGCCTAGAGCATGTTTCTTATGAGGCAAGGCTACAACACCTGGGGGTATTTAGTTTAGAAAAAAGATGACTGCAGGGAGACATGATAGAGGTCTATAAAATCATGCATGGTGTGAAGAATGTAAATAGAGAGAAATTTTTCTACCTCTCACGTAACACTACAACCAGGGGTCATCCCATGATATTGCTTGCCAGGGAATCTAGGACCAACAAACGGAAGTACTTGTTCACACAATGCATAATCAGCTTGTGGAATTCTCGTCTACAAGATGTAGTAACAGCCAACAACCTGTATAGCTTTAAGAGTGGTTTGGATAACTTCATGGAGGAGAGGTCTATCATCGGCTACTAGTTGGAGGGCAGGATGCCTCTGAGTACCAGTTGCAGGGAAGTAGAGCAGGAGAGAGGGCATGCCCTCAACTCCTGCCTGTAGGCTTCCAGTGGAATCTGTTGGTGGGCCACTATGTGAAACAGGATGCTGGACTAGATGGGCCTTGGGCCTGATCCAGCAGGGCTGTTCTTATGTTCTTGGATAAGTACAGTTGTAATGAGTGGCACATAGGGACACCTCAGTGGTGGTGTTTGTGATTTCATCCACCCTGATCCAAGATGGCAGACACATGCACATTTGAGGTGCAAGTGGGCTAACTTGTGAACTGCCTAACTGATTTGAACCAAATTTAATGCAGTTGCAGGGATAGTGAAAGGAAAGTAGGCGGCAGAGTAGTTATTACTAGAACAGCTTATTTAATGGATTATTCTCCATTGGTTCCATAATGGGGCAGTCTGTATCTGAGAAGCTCATCTTCCTGGTTGACACCACCAAGGGGGATGTCTTCCTCTTAGCTCTAGGCTGGTCCTGTCTGTTTAGTAAGCAGCAGGGTTCTAGTATCACTCATATGCAAGCTGTTGTAACAGTGCTTGAATTGTCAATCACCTGAGACACATGTTTCTTCAGTCTCTAACAGGAAGCCAGCAAGGTCATAACCCAAATTAAGGTGATTCTCCCTGCCCCAACAATCTGCGTAGTAGAAATATGTTTACCTTGGCAGACTGGCTTATCATATTGAACCTCAGCCAGTCAGAGTAGACAACCCATCCCCATGTCTTCAAGCAGGTAACAGTCAGTTTCTGCTAACCAAACCGCCCCCTCCTTTTTCCAAAGCCACCTGATTTAGCTGTTCTGCTCACGATACCCAAAAAGAATGATGATGCAGTATAGAAAGATATGAAGAGTAAGATGTAACTCTTTAATGTCTGAACTAGTTCAATCAGTGTTGGGTTTCACAACTAAAATAAAATAATGCCACAGCACACACACACACCCCAAAATGTCAGCCTTATCTGCCATACTGGTACTCAATAGAGTTGGAAGAGCCATATTTCATTTATCCCCACTAAATACCATATGTATTCCCAAGTTTAATGCTATATTTCATTGATCTGAGTAGATTGTCTTTCCTTTTTTCTGCCAAGTCCTCCTTATCCAAAGGAGAATTAATGGAACAACCTGGATGTAGCCCGTATCTCTGTATTTCCAGAATCCAGGGTTCCAGAAAGTATGTATCTTTAAGATACCACACTCTGGGTTCTAGGGTTTCTACTTCTATGGTAGGTATATGGATCAGAGACTATATTCATCAGATTCATCGTGCCTGAGGTCATTCTCTACCACAGGCCATTACAGTTCATTCATTGAGAGGTCCTGCTACTTATGCAACTTACAGAGCTTGGCCTCCCTGTGTAGGGTGACAACCTGGAAATCTGTCCAAACATTCGCTCATCAATACATTAGTTTCCTCTGATGCAGTCTTTGGTTGAATTGTCATTCAAAACATAATTCTAGCAAATAGGAATATAATCTCACCCTGGGGATGAAGTTATTTTCTGCTGTGTCTCTCAGAGGGAATAACACAGCTTTTGGGATAGAGCCTCCTTCTAGACTAGTAGATGGAATCCTCAAGCTTCTCTCATCCTCTTCAGTGGGAGGGGTGATTCCCGTCCTTTCCAGAATGGCTGAGTAACAGGCTTCTTTGGTGGTTCCATATAGCTGCAGTTTGGACTCCCCGCCGCCCCCGCCCTCCCATGCATATTTTTCCTCCCCTCCCCACTCTGATTCACCCAAGTAGGAATGGGTGTTTGTGGTGGGGGAACACAAGTGGTGATGACATTTTGACTTGATTTTGTTTGTTCACTCCAAGCAGGGCTGTTGGCCAATAGGTGCATTGATCCACTTCTAGCTGCAGCATCTCCATTACCCTCTTTCTACAGAGTAGGGGAAGGTAGAGCATTGCAGATTTGTTTCCCTAGCTGCAAACAGCAGGGTAACACTGTTTGCCACACTAGCAGCAGTGGAATCCATCTCCATCTCCACTTGGGATAGTGAACCAGAAGAATTACTTTTATGGTGCAGCTGTGTTGGCAACTACTTCAGTGAACCCCTTGGGGCAGCAGTTTTCTTATCCTCACCCAAGGAATTATCCCCCCAAAGAAGAGGGAACTGGCAAGCACACATACACTTTCTTCCCTCACCCCTCTACCTACATTGGCATGCAAGTGATTGGCACCTTTAGAGCAAGGATGATGGAACTGTCCAGAGCCATGAATGGCAGCCCTCCATATCTGGCAAATTAAGATGGTGTGATGCCACATTCTGGGGTTCTCCAAGAGATCAGTGTGGTGAATGTCACTGAGCCTGCAGACTCCTTACCCCCTTCCTGACCTTTATTTTAGATACCGCCCTTCCTAAAGTGGCTCAGGGCAGTTTGCATTAAAATCAAGAACACATAATAAAACAGTTAAAATAAGAAAACTTTTTAACCAGATTAAAACTAAAACTAGATATAATTAAAAGCCAGGCTAAAAAGACCTTCCTGGGAATAGTAAGGACGTTACTAAACTCGGTCCTCCCAGCAATGGTGCAGCGGGGAAATGACTTGATTATCAAGCCAGAGGTTGCTGGTTCGAATTCCCACTGGTATGTTTCCCAGACTATGGGAAACTGCTATATCGGGCAACAGCAACATAGGAAGGTGCTGAAAGGCATCATATCCTACTGCGCAAGAGATGGCAATGATACCCCCCCCCCCGTATTCTACCAAGAAAACCACATGGTTCTGTGGTCGCCAGGAGTCACCACTGACTTGACTGCACGCTTTACCTTACCTTACAGTATGTACACGAGTGGGTGACTCAACAGCTCAAAGAGGGTTTTCCCATTCCTCTGTTGCAGCCTTCCACAGTTGCTCTTCAACCTAATCCAGGACTGAAAGAACTCTTGGGGAGAGGTGACACCATCACAGCCATTCTCATCACACTAGGTCAAAGTATGAGTGTAAACAACACAATGTCTGAACTTTTCAGCAACAGACCTAGTTAAGTCCCGTGGGATTTCCTCCACTTTTCTTTCATCAGTACTTGTTATAGTTGTGCATTTCTTAGTATCCTTATCCTAAGGCGTTTGGTTTTTTTGTGTGTTTTTATCTATAATGCTCACTTGTGAGGGTTAGAAGGTTTGCTGCCATTCTCTGGCTTCAGTCTGAGAGATGAAGAGAGGCCCCTGCCCTTGTGGATGTTTTTGCTCGTAGATCCTGCTGGTCAACCAAGAGAAGGTCCTTCTTAAAACTGCACCTAAACTTAAAACCTAAAAGTTAGAACCTAAATGTGTACTAAACCTAAAAATGCCCCACCCAGGAACCTCAGAGAATGGAAACTTAGGGTAAATTCAGATTTTCTTTTTCTCACCTTAGTTTCCTGCATATCTGTAGCTCAGTGGACCTCTTTTCGAAGAGTCACACTTGTAGGTTTCTACAATTAGTGGCCATAGTGTTTTATTTGTATGTTAGGTTGAGCTTAATAAACTGAACTCTTGTCCACTCTGCCTTAGATTCACTCAAAATTCATGGTTCCTATCTGCAATGATTTGACACAGAGCTAAGCTTCAGTGGTTTTATAGTGTCTAATAAATGTATATGGTGGCCTTGTGCCAATCCAGTGTTTCACTGTTTCTAAGCAGATTTTCAATACATACAAATCTAGAATACTTCATATTTAAAGTTTGACTTTGAAAAATTTTTGACTTTGAAAAATTCACTTTCTAGTTAATTCCACTTAAAATTCATATGCTAGCATTAGCTGTTTGCAGAAAGAGTATAAAATTGTTGTTCTGTAATCCTAAAAAGGCAGTTCAGCAAACAATTGGACTGAAACCCTACCCATATTTTCTTACATACAATTTACCTGTCTAGGAGTAACCAAGAGTGATGCATGTCCTTTGTATCCAGTGTTTTTACTCGTCTGGTGAACTCCAGCTGCAGCTCTTCAGTTTCTAGGAACTGTGCTGATCTAATTGCAGCTATTAAATCATTATAGTGTACAACAGAAAGAACTTCTGACTAAATCAACATATGGTATTTTAATGAAGGGAACAGTTTTTAATTGGAATTGATGCTGCATTCTTGCTATGTTTGTCTGGGATGGGTTGATGTCTCTGAGACCTTTGATTCAGTTTAGAGGAAGAAGCAGGAGTCAGTATCTGCTTACAGTTTGCATCATAGTCTGTTTAAATATCATGCATATTTTTCAATAGTTTTTTAATCCCATGGTTTCAGGAAACCTATGCTACTTATAGTTTTAAATTTTCTTACAAGTATTATTGTTTTACTGTGTCTTGTGACATTCATGGCATATCTCTTGGTGGAGAATTGTAAAAGCAAACTCACAGGGCACTAGACTGGATGGCGCTCTCTGAACAACAACAACAGAGAGGGCCAAACCGGCCTGAAAAGACCGTGGCGAGGCCAACGGGTGGGGGACGTTTCTGGAGGTACACGGCCATGGCAGCACAATTACCCTGAGCCCAGCAGAGAGTTATAAATAAATAAATGAATTTTTAAAAAGGATTTTGAACCCTGGACCAGCTCCGAGCTGAGGACGAGCCGAACTGGACCCAGTACAGCTCGAGGGCAAACCCTCGAGGGTGAACCAGCTCGACCTCAAGCTGGTTTTCACATCCCTACTTCCCAACTCTCTGACCCACCACCTTAAGTGGCACAGCAGGGAAATGCTTGACTAACAACCAGAAGGTTGCTGGTTCAAATCCCCTCGGGTGTGTTTCCCAGACTATGGGGAAACACCTATATCAGGCAGCAGCGATATAGGAAGATGCTGAATGGCATCATCTCATACTGTGTGGGAGGAGGCAATGGTAAACCTCTCCTATATTTTACCAAAGAAAACCACAGGGCTCTGTGGGCGCCACGAGTCAAAATCGACTTGATGGCACACTTTACTTTGCTCTCTGACCCACTTCAAGATTGGTTAGTCTGTCTATCTATCTATCTGTCGGTCTATCTATCTATCTATCTATCTATCTGTTTATTTACTTGATTTATATACCACCCTTCCAAAAATGGCTCAGGGTGGTTTAGGGTTAGTATATGGAAGTATATGGTGGCGCAGTGGTAAAACTGCCGCCCTGTAATCAGAAGGTTACAAGTTCGATCCTGACCAGGGGCTCAAGGTTGACTCAGCCTTCCATCCTTCCGAGGTCGGTAAAATGAGTACCCAGAATGTTGGGGGCAGTATGCTAAAATCATTGTAAACTGCTTAGAGAGCTCCGGCTATGGAGCGGTATATAAATGTAAGTGCTATTGCTATTGCTATTGCTATTGCAGGGGCTGAAACAGCAAGGTAAATGTCTGGGAACGAGGGGAGAAGAACTCTTATTAGAATCCAACAGATTACAACATACGTAGAGTGCATTTGAAGATCTATGCTCAGCAATACATGTGGCAGAGAAGTCATTCTTTTCTGCCTCTATTGCATCCAGAAGCTCACAACCAGCGGAGAATTTTAGGGTTGTGAAAAGGCCCTAGTACATGCCCCTCCTCCCTTGAATCAAAATCTGGAATTGTCAATTACCCGCTGTGATGTTTTTAATGAGGGTGGGGTTTTTTTTTGATAAAATATCTCTTATTCGGACCAACTTAGACTCCGATCCCACAATTACTTCAGTGTCTGATGTAGAGGTGTCCAGCAACTCTTCTTATGTGGTTAGCGGGGATCAGTTTCAGTTTGTGACTCCTGATGATGAGGATAAGCTGCTTGGAACAGTGCGGCCTACCACCTGTTCTCTTTACCCTTGTCAGACATGGCTTCTACTATCTAGCAGGGGGATTGTTGCAGAAGGCCTGGTAAAGCTTATAAATGCTTCTCTGAGGGAAGGCAAGATGCTCCCCCGTCTTAAGGATGCAATCATTAGACCTCTTCTAAAGAAGCCTGAATTGGATGCCTCAGAGTTAAGCAGCTATAGGCCTGTTTCCAATCTTCTGTGGTTGGGCAAGGTAATTGAGAGGGTAGTGGCCTCCCTGCTCCAAACAGTCATGGAGGAAACCGATTATCTAGACCCTTTTCAGACTGGCTTTTGGGCGGGCTATGGGGTAGAGACTGCCTTGGTCAGCCCAATGGGTCTCCAGTTGGGAATTGACTATGCAACTCTGTTAGTCCTTTTGGATCTCTTAGTGGCTTTCAGTACTATCGACCAGAGTATGCTTCCTGGTGGAGCATCTGAGAGGGTTGAGAGTGGGAGGCACTGCTTTGCAGTGGCTCTGCTCCTACGTCTTTGGTGGGGAAGTTGTCCAGAAATAATCACCTGTCTGATGTTCTGTCACTGCTCTTATGCATAGTTTGTTGCACACACAAAACATGAAGTCCGCCTGACACAAGCATACTACAGCACCTTCTACTACAGCAGAGGCAGTAAGAAGCTAGAAACAGAAAGCAGTGAGGGATCCAACACCCAGGAGTCGAAATCCCCTTATATTAGTCACACACACTGCTAATAACTATGACCACACAGCACAACTGGAAGGAAAATAATTATCTTGAGAAACAGAAGACATGTAGAACAAGGGAAGGGGTTAATGTCCCCTGAGGGAGTAAACACCACTCTGTATTAAAGCACCATTTTGCCGACGGACAAACTGGCGTAAGCAAAAATGTGGGCAAATAGAACTTGGAATGTCAGTTCCTCACATTCTGCCTTCAACTTTCCCATGTACCAGCCCTTTTCTGGCAAAGTTATCTGAGCAGTGCAGATTTTCCAGTGCCCAGGCATTGCTGCAACAGCAGTGGCATATCTCGAGACCCAGGCTGTCTTTGATTAAATTATTATTATTATTGTACACAGTCAGACAGGTGTTATTGACTAGTTTGTTTTATCCAGACATCGAGTCCTTCCCAAGGACCTGGGATGGCTGAATTTTATTGTCAATGTTGTTGCTGTTGTTATAGATATCGTCGCAGAATATAGGCTGTTCCCAGTAAAGTTGCTTTTTGTAATTGGCTGATGGTGATTTCTGTGGCCCCTATGGTGTTGAGGTGCTCTTCAAGGTCTTTTGGAACTGCACCCAGGGCGCCAATTACCACTGGGATTATTTTGGTCTTTTTCTGCCACAGCCTTTCAATTTCAATTTGTAGATCTTTGTATTTGGTGATTTTTTCTATTTCTTTTTCTTCTATTCTGCTATCTCCTGGTATTGCTATGTCAATTATTTGACTTGTTTTTCTTTCTTCTCGATATCTGGTGTATTGTGTGGCAGATGTTTGTCTGTTTGTAGTCGGAAGTCCCATATTTGTACATCTTTATTTTCTTCAACTTTTTCAATTTGATGGTCCCACCAATGTTTGGCTACAGGTAGCTTGTAATTTTTGCAGATGTTCCCGTGTATCATCCCTGCTACTTTGTCATGCCTTTGTTTGTAGTCAGTCTGTGCAATCTTTTTACAACAGCTGATTAGGTGGTCCACGGTTTCATCTGCTTCTTGACAAAGGCGGCACTTGCTGTTTGTTGTTGATCTTTCAATTTTTGCTCTTATTACATTTGTTCTTAGTGCCTGTTCTTGTGCAGCCAGTATTAAACCCTCTGTTTCTTTCTTCAAGTTGCCATTCTTAAGCCATTACCAGGTCTTGGTGATGTCTGATTTTCCACTTATATTGTGCAAATATTGACCACGCAGTGGCTTATTTTTCCATGTTTCTGCTCGGTTCTTGACTTGTTCTTTCTTGTAGGCCTGCTTTGTTTCATTGGTGTTTAATAGTTTCACATTATTGACCATTTGAAGTGCATCTTCTTCACTGTCCATGATATATTCTTCAAGGCCTCTTTTCTCCTCATCTACTGTTTGGTGGACTTGCAGCATTCCTCTTCCACCTGAGCTGCGAGGGAGGTATAGCCTATCAACATCACTGCGGGGGTGCAGAGCATTATTGATGGTCATTATTATTTATTGTTTACACAGTCAGACAGGTGTTATTGACTGGTTTGTTTTATCCAGACATCGAGTCCTTCCCAAGGACCTGGGATAGCTGAATTTTATTATAAATGTTGTTGCTGTTATAGATATCGTCGCAGAATATAGGCTGTTCCCAGTAAAGTTGCTTTTTGTAATTGGCTGATGGTGATTTCTGTGGCCCCTATGGTGTTGAGGTGCTCTTCAAGGTCTTTTGGAACTGCACCCAGGGCGCCAATTACCACTGGGATTATTTGGGTCTTTTTCTGCCACAGCCTTTCAATTTCAAGTTGTAGATCTTTGTATTTGGTGATTTTTTCTATTTCGTTTTCTTGTATTCTGCTATCCCCTGGTATTGCTATGTCGATTATTTTAACTTGTTTTTCTTTCTTCTCGACTGCAGTTATATCTGGTGTATTGTGTGGCGGATGTTTGTCTGTTTGTAGTCGGAAGTCCCATAATATTTTTACATCTTCATTTTCTTCAACTTTTTCAGTTTGATGGTCCCACCGATTTTTGGCTACAGGTAGCTTGTATTTTTTGCAGATGTTCCAATGTATCATCCCTGCTACCTTGTCATGCCTTTGTTTGTAGTCATTCTGTGCAGTCTTTTTACAACAGCTGATTAGGTGGTCCATGGTTTCATCTGCTTCTTGACACTTGCTGTTTGTTGTTGATTTTTCTACTTTTGCTCTTATTGCATTTGTTCTTAGTGCCTCTTGCTCTGCCTGGGTCCAGTCTATTATTCCTGCAGTGTATCTGATAATAGGTATAGCCCAGGTGTTTATGGCTTGTATGGTGTTCCCGCCATTGAGTTTGGACTTGAGGATTTTTCTAACTCTCTTGATGTATTCACTTCCAATTTTTCTTTTAACTCCAGTGTGTGCGATGTTATCAGCCTGGAGAATGCCCAAGTATTTGTTATGTTCTTTCTCTTCCAGGTTCTTGATCTTGCTTCCATTGGGCAGTTCTATTCCTTCTGTTTTTCTTATTTTTCCTCTGTTCATTATTAATGCAGCACACTTGTCTAGTCCAAACTCCATTGCTATATCGCTACTGAATATACGGATAGTGTTTAGCAGTGATTCGATTTCTGACTGGGACTTTCCATACAACTTCAGATCGTCCATGTACAGCAGATGGTTGATTTTACTTGATGTTTTAGATGTTTGGTATCCGAGGCCTGTTTTGTTTAGTATTTGTGAAAGTGGGGTCATGGCGATTACCAACAACAGACATTATTATTAAACAACAACATTATTATTATTTCTTGTTTACACAGTCAGACAGGTGTTATTGACTGGTTTGTTTTATCCAGGCATATTATTATTATTATTATTATTATTATTATTATTATTATTACATTTATATCCCGCTCTTCCTCCAAGGAGCCCAGAGAGTTTCTCTTTCACAACAACCCTGTGAAGTAGGTTAGGCTGAGAGAGAAGTGACTGACACAGAGTCACCCAGTTAGTTTTATGGCTGAATGGGGATTTGAACTTGGGTCTCCCTGGTCTTAGTCCAGCACTCTAACCACTACACCACGCTGGCTCTCTGCATGTTATCTGAGAGTGGGTTAGAGAGGATCAGGCAATCCACTGAAGAGTCTGCTATGAGAGTAACAGTGAGCATCTAGTCCTTGGTCTGAGTTCTAATATCAAAAGAGTATAGCAAGAAGAGAAGAGATTTTGAGAAGAAAGTAATACATCAGCATAGGATTTTACTGTAGTCGTTCAACTTCAAGGTTTTAGATTGGGGCAGAGACCTGTGTTTCTTGCTTGAATGGCTCTATAAAGCAACACATACATTAATGGTGGTATGTCAGTAAAAATAATGATTATCATAAACTGCTGCTTGCATTGGTGCAGCAAACAATAAGATCAGGCCGTCCTATTAAGCCACAATTGCAGCACCAGGACCTAAAGGATGCTGCTTATAGAATGTAGCATTCATCAAGATCTATGTTCTCTCTCTGACTCTGGTGTCAGCAGGGTTTCTGTAGGCCCTCATTTGTTTCCAATAGACTTCAAATGGTATAGAATAGGTGTCAGCAAAGTACCGGTCTGATTGTGAATTGTTGTTTGTATCTCCTCCCTAGGATGGAAACTATAGCTGGCTTTGTTTGTCAAGAGTGGCAAACAACCTCGTTTTCCATAATTATTAGTAATAATACTTTATGTAATAAATTATTTACTGGTGACAACAGGATTTATTCTTTGTTGATGAGCTTCCAGGAGATAGTCCTTGTTCTTAAAAAGGCAAGAATGTGACAGTAACACAATTATAGAATGAATGTGTGTAGTACACCTATGCTGTGTTAATAAGGCAACTATGAGTAATTTCTGTTCCTCATGACACCTTATCATAGTTTCATGCGAAACACAGAAGTGCTCTTGCTGCTTGTTATCATTATTTGCCTATTATTGCTTATTATTATCATTTGTTCCGTTGCATGCATTTTTAAACATTCATCATAATAAAACTTTTCGGATCACTCATAGTATCTAGATATATTCAAGTTATAGGAAGAAACTCTCTTCTCATGATGAATCCCAAATAATTTAATTTCTTACCTGATAAAAATTCCTAGCCAAGTTGAAATGACAGAAATTGTTAAAGAGATGAATATAGGAATGAATGTCGCTATTTTTAAAACATGCCTCTGATGCTTGTTGAAATGTTTGCTTTAACTTGGGTATGCCCCCAGGCAACCTGGAAATATTTTGTATTGGTCTTAATTCTTTACAGTATTGGTGCATCTTTAGCTGTCTTCAGAAGATATTTATCTAGGTATTCTGTACCCAAGTCCAAGGACAATGAGAGTAGACCGGCTAGCCATGACCCCCTTTGTCCTGATGGGCAATGTGGCCACATACTTCTGTGTCCCTGGGTACTGTATATGTCTGAGGAGAGCTGAATCTAGGGACAAATCCTCTGTACAATTTGGAGCCCTTGGTGTCCAGGATGCCAAATTGCATGGAGGATTTTCCCCTGGGATCATCATTATCCTCTTCAGACAAATGCTGCACTGGTGATGTAGGCATGAGTTTGCACAGAGTTAGCTAACACATTCCCATTTACCCTGTACCTGAATACAGTGTATCAGGTATGGAAGATGGCATAAAACTGGGTAGATGAGAAAATGGGACCAGTAACATTCCAATATAATAATAGTTGTTCTGGCAGTGGTTTTGCTGGCATCTCTGAGACAAGACTAGCACATACACCATCAGGAGTTTGTAGCATCAAGAACTTGTAGCAATCGGGACCAGTGCCAGATATATCAGTTCCGTTCCTTTCCAGGTCTTTGGTCCAAACAACCAGGTAGCAACCCTGACCAGACCTGTTTGTAGGACCATTTGTAACAAAGGCTTCCTTTCTTTTGACTAGGTCAGGAATTCCCAACAGGGGTTAATAGTACTCCTAGGAGTACTGGAAGCGCTACCAGGGTGTACTCAGAACCCTCTTGCCTCCCCATGCTGTAGCTGTGCGTGTATGTGTGCGTGTGTGCACATATGCATGCTCTCTCACACACATACACAATCTCTGTAGGGTTGCATATGCAGCTGACAAATGCAGTTAACATACTTGCATATAGACATCTTAGGTCCATACCTCTGGTAACTCCGATTAGGCCATATTCAGGGAACCCTGACTGAGATTGAGTCAGACAGTACCATGATTCAACCTGAGATGAAGGTTTGTGACAAAAGCAGTGCATTGGTTAAAAAATAGTAGGGATGTGCCGAAACGCAATTTGGCATCCGAATCGCAACATAATCCCTTTAAAACTGAGGGCTTCCACCGCCCTTTTAACACAGAGGAGAGCCGGGTCATCCCTACTCCTATGCCACTCGCCACCATTGCCATACTTCTGGCACTCCTCCCAGATATCAGCATGTATCAGCAGCTCTCTCCCCCAGCTCCCCCCATTCTGTGCCATTTGCATGATCAGCAAGAGATGGACTTGCTCTCCTCCATCTTAAAAGGGCTGTGGAAGCCCTTGATTTTAAAGGGGATTGTGTTGTGATTTGGGATGCTGAATCGCATTTCACACATCCCTAAAAGAAAGGTTGGGAATCCCTGGTTTAGGCTTTCTTTTGTTAGCCTTGTCCATGACCAGAATTCCCTTTCCCTTTCCCTTTCCTCCTGGAGCTGCAAACAAATTTTGGTTATGCTTGCACTGTATCTAGGCTTGAAGTCCAGTCTTATCACAAGTGCAGGAAGCCTCAGCATCCTACAGCCAGGATCCTAGCTGTGGGATCCTACAGCTAGGATGAGGCGGAAAATATGCACATTGTGTTTTGCTAAAGTGGGCGGGAGGAGTGTCGAGTTGATATTTAATGCGTACAATTTGATGCATAAAATCCCCCCCATTCTTCTCACAATAATCAAAGATTATTTAATGAGATTTAAAATATTCATAACACAAAGAGATCATTACTCTTGAGACCTTTATACAAAGCAGTAAAGTATGTAAGACATATGACAGAAACCTCTTCATTTCCTATTTTTAATATGGTTGTATGGAAGCAAGGAAACTGTTATGCCAATTGCAGTCTCCATTTTCTTACTGTGTATCATGGATCAATCTGATCCCTGATGACTTTGTATGAAATTACTTCAGCAGTGCACCCAAATTGTATTTGGCCAATATTTTTATCAATCACATTAGTAGTTTATTATTGTATCAGTTACTGTCACTATCATTTATTGGAAAATAACATTTACTGCCCCATTAGCCTGCCAATTATTTCAAATGTATTGCATTCCCCACCCTGATCACATATAATACCAGTATACTCCTATGCTGAGATCACTTCAGTATTTCATAATATGGATTTAATACATTTTGTGTATCTCTTATGCCAGGTAGCAAAACAGAACTGAAGATACACTGCTTTACAGTTTTCATGGCTCATGTGTCTTGAATGTTGCTGAAAACCTAGGATAAGCAGTTTTTATGTGCTGTTTATTATATTTTTACAGTTATGGAAGTAGGTGCATATGTCCTTTTTTAGAAGACACATTCACATTTTTGCTTTTTAATTCGACTGGACACTGTAATCATAGCTAACATAAGTCATGGTTACAGTCACTGCCCACAGAAGCCATACCAGTTGCTGAATGTGGCAGCATCATAAAACACGAGTTAGAATGTCGTCTGCTTTCAAGTCCTGATAGTTGTCATTTGATTAAATAACTGTGAATTCCTTTTGATGTCTTGCATTTATAATTCAGAGGTGCTTCAGTATATTTGCCTTGGGTTTTTTGTTTTTGTTTTAATCAAGCATTAATTCCACTTCCTATATACATACATGCTATATGCTGTTGCTTGAATGTTATGTTTTTAAACAGTTCTTCATTTCCGCCATTTGTTTTGCAGATGGAAGAAATCTGTGTTCAGGTGGGGGTGGGGAGAGAAAAATTCATTATATTTGAAGGAATTTGATAATTTTGTTGTAGTTCGTTGCATGGCAGGTGGTAATAATGCCTATGCCAGTACTGTCAAAATATGAAAATTAAAGTGACGATGGGTTTTAATGAAATCCATTTGACAAATATAATTAAGGTGTTTTAATATGAAGGCCTGTAATAAAGACTACCGGTGGACTCCCTGAGGTCCTGACTAATTGTGTAGATTGCTTTTAAGCTTTGAATAGTTTTATTGGATAATGAACTGTTAAGAAGTGTTAGATCTTTCTTAAGCAGAATTTGGTTTGAAAAAGAAGAGGAGAGACAGGCCTGAGGTGTGGCATTTTAAACATAATTAGAAGAGAGTTTTAAGTTAACATCTTTGATCTTGCTGTCAGGTTTTGATTAGAGCTGTAAATGCTTTAATCAAGTGCAGTGTAGTCATTACATTTCTAACTGTTTTAAAACTGTGAAATTACTGAGAAGCTGACATCAGTTTAACACATTTTGAACATTTGCAGCAAAGTTGTATTGGTAAACTGGAGGTTTATATTAATATGTCAGTGTGATGATTTCCCAATGTATGGTGTATGTGAATAATTATAATATTATGTGATGAACAAGTAGTTTGGTAGGCTTTTTTTAAAAAAGACAATGAAGGAACATTCATTCCACTTGATCAGAATCTATACTTCACTACAATATAGCATTTGCAGGTGAAATATATCTAAAGTAAAAGCTAGCTGATGTCTAAAATATGCTCCAAATACGTTGGTTCTTGTATTTGTATTCTAACAATATAGAAGTGGTTTGAGATTTTTTTGGTGTGATGCTCCCATTGGAATTGTACTGTTTGAATCACCTTTCCGTAAGCAAGTATGAATGAAAAACTAAACAGCATGGGAGCAGACCCAACACGTTAGGTTTTCTTAAAGCCTGGCTGTGTAGATTCTGCCATCACACCACGCAAGTCAGCAAGAAATCCTGGGTATAGACCTAGTTATGCTGAGAACTTCCCTTTTTCTTTTTAAAAATAAGCTTAAGGCTGTGAAGATTGTGAGAAATGTCTGGGAAAATCTGGAAATCCTGGAGGTGAGGGAAGAAACGTTGTAGTGACGGAGTAGTGCTTCAGTGTTCTGTAAAGTTCTTACACTCATGGTGATGAAATAATAAATATGCAGAATAAGAAAATATATCTAAATATATGTATACTTTCTAAAATGCATAGGGTAGCATCCAAACTAAGTTGGTCATGACTAACTTAACATTAAATTAACATCATTAAAATCAGTGTCTGACATCCAGAGTAGCTATCTGCAAACACAACCAAGCTGTGTCCTCACACAGAGAGGCTGCTCTGAACTCAGAACATTACCAAGCACCAGTGTGTACAAGCTGGGGAGAGCAATTTTTTGCTGCTCTACTTTACCCTGTAAGTGATGTTTTCCTTCCAAAAATATGTCCCTGGAGGTTATGCAGCTTAGTTAGTCTTTACGAATTTAAGTTCTACTAATTTCAATGGGACTTACATAGGAAAATAGGAAGCTGCCATATACTGAGTCAGACTATAGGTCCATCTCGCTCAGTATTGTATACACAGACTGGCAGCGGCTTCTCCAAGGTTGCAGGCAGAAATCTCAGCCCTATCTTGGAGATGCCAGGGAGGGAACTTAGAGCCTAGATGCTCTTCCCAAAGTAGCTCAATCCCCTGAGGGGAATATCTTACAGTGCTCACACTATCTTACAGTGCTCACACAGGCAGACCCTGCGTAGCTTAAGGGGAGAAGTCATGCTTGCTACCGCAAGACCTGCTCTCTTTCCCTTCATGTCATGACTTGGTCATGACTTAGTCTGAATGCAGCCCACTATAGGTGTGCAAATCAATTTGCTAGTGAATCGATCTGCTGTGAATCTCCTGTGAATCAGGGGTGATTGTCTGATTTGTTTGCGAATTGAATCAACCCTGATTCATTCGAATCTAATAGCTAAGCTATTCACTTAGCGGTTGCCATTTTGTCTTTGTCTTTTTTGATCTCTGATTGGTCTCCTGGCACTGGCTTCCAATTGGCTTGGGATCTCCTTGCTTCTTGGTTGGCTAATTGTTTTTCAAATCAAGTGTTGGCAGGGGAACTGTGCCCCCATTAGCTGGGAGGAGAGAGCAGGGAGGGAGGGAGGCCAAAGGAGGGTGTTTTGAACTGTATATAAGGGGCTGTTTGGAGGCAGAGAGAGCCATTGCTTTTGTGCCTTTGGATATGATATAACTCAGAAAGAAACAGAGAGAAACCACAGCCAGCCAATAGCACTGAGGAGAGCAGATAAACTGTGGTGTGGTCTGGGCATGACTGGAGAAACAGAGTGCTTGCGCTCATGTTTGCTCTCTCGTTCGCTCTCTTTTAACTGCAGTGCCTGTCATCTGCTTTATTTTTTTCTACTTTTTAAAATTTGTATCAGCAATACCAGTGCCTTTAACTGGGTGCTGCTTGGAATTTTATTTTATTATTCTTGCTTCTAGCCAACCCCAACTGCAGTGACTTGAATACCTGGAGTGCTGTGCGTGTGTGTGCACTGCAGTTTTTTTCCTCCCAATTATTTTTAAATAGTAAGCATCCCAGTGGCTTAAATGGGTGCTGTGTTTGGATTTTATTTCTTTGTGGATTCTTTCTCTATCTCATTGCTTCGCTGGTAGCCAGCCCCCTTTAGTAATTGGGGTGCTGTGATTATTTCCCCCGCAAATTTTATTCAAATTGTACTAGTAGCACCAGTGCCTTTAACTGGGTGCTGCTTAGAATTTTATTCCTTGTATTTGTTTTTTTCTTAAAAACTGGGTATGGGGTATGGATGTGGTATTATTAATTTTATATTGTTGTTGTTGTTTCTTGTTTACGCAGTCAGACAGGTGTTATTGACTGGTGTGTTTTATCCAGACATCGAGTCCTTCCCAAGGACCTGGGATAGCTGAATTTTATTATAAATGTTGTTGCTGTTATAGATATCGTCGCAGAATATAGGCTGTTCCCAGTAAAGCTGCTTTTTGTAACTGGCTGATGGTGATTTCTGTGGCCCCTATGGTGTTGAGGTGCTCTTCAAGGTCTTTTGGAACTGCACCCAGGGCGCCAATTACCACTGGGATTATTTGGGTCTTTTTCTGCCACAGCCTTTCAATTTCAATTTGTAGATCTTTGTATTTGGTGATTTTTTTCTTTTTCTTTTTCTTCTATTCTGCTATCCCCTGGTATTGCTATGTCAGTTATTTGACTTGTTTTTCTTTCTTCTCGATATCTGGTGTATTGTGTGGCAGATGTTCGTCTGTTTGTAGTCAGAAGTCCCATAATATTTTTACATCTTCATTTTCTTCAGCTTTTTCAATTTGATGGTCCCACCAATGTTTGGCTACAGGTAGCTTGTATTTTTTGCAGATGTTCCCGTGTATCACCCCTGCTACTTTGTCATGCCTTTGTTTGTAGTCAGTCTGTGCAATCTTTTTACAACAGCTGATTAGGTGGTCCACTGTTTCATCTGCTTCTTGACAAAGGCGGCACTGCTGTTTGTTGTTGATCTTTCGACTTTTGCTCTTATTGCATTTGTTCTTAGTGCCTGTTCTTGTGCAGCCAGTATTAAACCCTCTGTTTCTTTCTTCAAGTTGCCATTCTTAAGCCATTGCCAGGTCTTGGTGATGTCTGATTTTCCACTTATATTGTGCAAGCCCGGTGGTTCTTACGATCACAAAAATTGGGCTAGGATTTTTAGCCCCTTAGCTTTGTTTTTCTTCTCTTGCAATTTTCTAAAATCATTTCGTCAATCAGCAACTGGTCTTTTGTGCCTCTGGTGTTCAGGCAATTTCCTTTCTGTTCAACTGGAAGCTGTTTGTTAGTTAATAAGTGTTGCATTACTTTATCTGCTGTTATTCCAGTTAATAATTTGAACATGGTTGGCAGGCAGGTTATTGGTCTATAATTACTTGGAACTGCACCTTTTGCTGGGTCTTTCATTATGAGATAAGTTTTCCCAGTTGTTAGCCATTGTTCAATATCACCTCCTTGCAAAATGTGAACTGTTTTGATAGTTGTTTATGAAGGCTTGTTAGGTGTTTAAGCCAAAAGCCATGCAGTTCATCGTCGCCTGGAGCAGTCCAATTTTTAATTTTCTTTTCTCTTTCACTTATTAATTCTGGTGTTATTATTAGATCTTGCATTTGTTGGTTATATTTCTCGACCTCTTTCACCCAGCCTGCTTTTTTATTATAATCCATTGGATTGTCCCATAATTTTCCCCAGAATTGCACTGTTTCTTCTTTATTTGGTGTTTCTATGTTTCTTGCAGTTTCTCCTTCTATGCTTTGGTAGAAACGACTCTAATTTGACTGGAAATGGAGATTCTGCCTGTGTTGTGTAATTCTGGCTTCGTATCTGCTAATCTTCTTTGACACTGCTGTTATTTGCTGCTTTATTATTTCCAGAACTTCTCTAATTTTCCTTGAATCTAAGCGGTATTTTTGGATCAGATATTGTTTGGTGTTTTCATTCTTCAGCTTCTTGTCTTTCATATCTTTCAATTTACTAGCATCTGATCTAAGCCTGGAGATTTTATTTTCTAATCTATTTATGTGATGTACTACTTCATTTTTTTACAGGTCTTATACCATTTTATATTATAGTATATTATAATATATTATAGGTCTTTTATTATTTTACAGGTCTTTTTTTACAGATCTTATATCCGAGCTCTTGTGTTATTATTGTTGCTGCACTGTACATTAGTTGGTTTGTTTCTTGCAAATTATTGGTTGTTATTTCTGCAAGTGCATCATTGACATCTTTTAATGCCTGAGCAAGTTGTTTTTTGGCTACTGTTTTTAGAGCTGGAAGTCGAACCCTGGTGGTTGTTTGGTTCATGTGCTCAGTTATTTTTTGCTTTAGTTCTTGTTGCTTTTCTGTTAAATGGCATTCGGGTTTTTGAGGTGAAGGCAAAGGGGAGGTTGCCTGGTTTTGATTTTGAAACAGTTCGGCAATGGTGGCATCCTCTATTTCCAACACCTCCTCCACATGCGCCTGAGCCACTTCTTCAGTTGGTGGTAATTCTTCTTCCATATCTTGAGCCTGTGTTGCTCTTTGCGGTTCTTCCAGCTCAACTCCTGTGAATACTTTCTTATTATGAATCTTCTCTGGTCTGCTAGCCTTTGTTCTGTTATTTCTGTATCTGGATGCTTCTCTTTCCAAATTAGGTACATTCTTTTTAAATAACCTCTTCTAGTTGGATTAGACTTGTAATAGCAGGTCATTATTTCCTTGTTGGCATTTTTCATATATTTTTTCCGGTTAAGCTACGTTTCTTCCAGTAACCTTGCAGTCTCCAGCCCTGGTTGCTCAACTGAAGTCCTGAGTCCTGTAGCCCACTTGCCACCAGATGTCCAGGGACTCCAGCACCTGGGGCGGTCCTTGTTGACCCTGGAGACAAGTGATCCAGTATAGATTTATTAAAGTTACGTCTTACCATATTGTTGATGGGAGAGGCACTCTTCGTCTGGTGAGACCTGTCCAGTATGGTTGGACCTCTGGCATAGCTCTCACCTTCCTCAGAGCATGCAAGCCCCACAACCACACTAAGGTTGTGCCTCACTGGGGGTTGTTGTTATTATTATTAGTAGTAGTAGTATTATGCAGCGTTGCTGCCACCTTTGCTGCTGCTGTGTCCGTACTGCCTGCCCGTGCCTTGTGGATTAATTTTTGTTTTTTGTAGGCTGGTGTGTGCTGCCCAGCCTGCTAGGCTCCCACTGTACCTTTTTGGCTTTTGTTGTTTGTTTTAGATTGGGTGGGTGGGTGCCTGACTGGCGCCCTCCTGCCCTTCTCCTAGCTGTCGAGTCCCAGTATCTGCTTGGCCTAAGAGTGCCTCTGAGAGCAACATCTGGCAGACTCCAGTGGAAGATGCCACTGGAAGCCCCTAGCTGAAGACGCCAGATAGGTGAGAAAACCCCCCCACACACACACACTTCTCACAGGTTGTTTGGGAAATGGAGGGATTAGGTGGCAGGAATCACTTACCCTTCTTTGCGTTCCCTTCCCTTGTACTTCCCTCCATTGTTGCTTGTCCCCCTCTAAACCCACCCACCCCCCCCACACACACACACAAAGCCTGGTGCTTTATTTCTGGGGATTTAATTTTTTAACTTTCTGTATGTGCACCACAGTGCTATAGCGCTGTGTGTGGCACACAGAGCATAAATACAGCCCCTTAAATGTGCTTCTCCCCCCCCCCCCACATCAGGGTTAGGGCTTAAATTTTTTAAAGAAACAAAGAAGTCCAGTGTGTGTGTGTGTGTGTGTGTGTGTGTGTGTGTGTGTGTGTGAAGTAGAGTGAGCTAAGAGCAGAGTGGCAGGCAGAGAGAGAGGTGATGCTGCTGGTTGTGGCAGGCAACGGCGAGAGGGGCTTACTCCCCAAGTTGTCCCTGCTGATGCATTTGCATGCAGACTCTCCTATCTGGAGGAGCCTGGCCCCACAATGCAGCTATCTGTGGCGGCTGAAGATGAAATAGTGAGGAAGTCCTCCTCATCAGGATAGAAGCTCTTCTCCCTGTGGCAGCAGGAGGTGGTGGCATCAGCTGCTAGCCCAGCCAGATCACATTCTCCATCCTCCGACCAGCCAGATCACATTCACCATCCTCCTCAATCCCCATTGATGATGCGATCCCTCGCCCCCATCAGAGACTGAGGAAGAGCAAGAGGAAGTCATTCTTGTTGTTCCTGGACCTTGTCAGCTCTGGACAGAGGGCAGGCATGATGATGGCCCCTAGAAGAAACCAGCAGCCTCAGTTCCTCCACCACCAAAACAGTCCCTAACCGAGAGCAGCGTGGTGTGGGACTACTTTGAGCTCTGCCCTGGTGATCCACACCATGCTGTGTGCACCCACTGTAGGACATGGATCAGCAGTGGTAAGGACCCCAAGCATTTGGGAATGCTGCAGCATCTGCAGTGGCATCACCAGGGGGTCCCTGTTCCTGCTGGCAGCCATATGCCTGGCATGTCCTTAGCTAGCAGCAAGGTTCCTGCTTCCAAGCAGGGGAAGAAAGCTGCATTGTGGGTGCAGTCGATGCGCAAACGGTCTGATCGCCTAGATTAGAGCCTCTTCTCACCCGGGCCCTTGGGGTGATGATTGCTTTGGTCGACTAGCCACTCCAGATGGTGGAGAATGCTGGCTTTTGCTGGCTGCTCTGACTTCTTGCCCCCAACTACCAAATCCCCTCATGAACCACCTTCAGCATGTGGGTGGCTCCCTCCCTGTACCCAGCATGCAGGGAAGCTGTGAAAGGGGTGCTGGCCACAGCAGCACATGACACCAGCATGCACTTCACTGCAGATCTGTGGACCAGTCCCACTAGGAGACACACTGCTTTCCTGTCTGTCACGGTGCATTCATGGGAGTAGGAGAGCAAGGGGACAGCTCAATCAGAAGGTGGCTGAAGATGTTCTAGTTGAGCTTAGTTGCTGGCTGCTAAGGATGCTGCTGTGGCAGCTCTTGTAGGGAGTCATATTTCTGTGTGGGAGCGCAACTTGTGATGTTACTGCAGTGCAGGCACACTGTAGGTGGCAGTGGATTCTGGGTCAGTAATTCTTTTTTGTCCATCTTTGAATTGTGTGTTTTTGGCAAATTGTGATGTACTATTCTTTGTGGGGAGGGACTGTGCTTCTATTCTGCAGTGTTGGTTTTCAAGGCAGGGTTGCAGAATGTGTGCACTCTGCAAGTTCCTCCCATAGGGAACAATTGGTAACTCAAATCATCCCATTCAACGTATGCACACACACACGTGTGCGTGCGCGCACATACACACACTGCTTCCATGGCTGATGATGAGATATGGACTGGTGCCCCTGCCCTGTCAGGCTGTCAGCTGGGGCCCAGCTCCAGTCTAAGACCATGGTGTGTTATCCAGACACAGGCAAGCCCTGCCTGTGCCTGCCTGCCCTCCTTTTCTGGTTTGGTCTGCTTATGAGATAGTGTTGTTTGTTTATTTATTGTTAAACTTCTATACTGCCTTTCATTAAAACAATCCTAAGGCAGTCCACAAAACACAAAAAACAATACAGGACTATAAGAATTATGCAATAAATATATTAGAACGGAATATAAAAATACGAATCTAGTTAAAAGTTTAAAACTCATGCACAATATAACCATAAAAAACAAAGCAGTAGCAACAAAAAACATTCATATAAAAGCCTGGGTAAAAAGCCAAGATTTTGCTTGCTTTCTAAAAACTGTGATGGAAACGGAGGAGCAGATGCCCACGAGGGCATTCCAAAGTCTGGGGGCAATAACTTAGAAGGCCCTGTCCTGTCCATGTGTCCTCCCTCATTATCGGCACATGGAGTAAAGCCCCCTCCAATGATCTCATCCAGCGGTCAGAAACCCTTGGGAGCAGGTGGCCCCTCAGGTATCCAGGGCCCAAACCATTAAAGATTTTAAAGGTCAGAAACAGCACCTTGAATTGGACCCGGAAACAAATTGAAATCTGGATAAAATCCTAGCTGCCACATTTTGCACTAGCTGCAGTATATTCTTCTGAATATTCTTAAAGGGCAGCCCTATGTAGAGCATATTACAGTAATCCAGCTGTGACATTACTAAGGTGTGGATAACAGTGGCCAAATCTGCCTTCTTGAGAAAGGGACTCAGCTGGTAGCTGTGCAAAGGCACCCCTGGCCACTGCCTCTAAAAGCAGAGCCGTGTCCAGCAATACCCCCAAGCTGCACACTTGCTCTTTCAAGGAGAGTGCAACCCCATCCAGTGCCAGATGTGGATGTTTGTGGTGAGAATTGGACAGTGGCAGGTCAGCACTCTTGCACAATCACTCTTGCTTTCTCTCTCTGTAATATTTTCTTAGTGATTGCTGTGAGATGAGCGCCATGTCTGGCCTTGAGAGTAACTTGTACTTCACTCACTCTTTGGTCTGCTCTGCAATCTGCATTGTGCATTGCAAGGTGCAGTCATTCAAAATGTGCCTGAAGACATTGCTGTAGTTGAGCTTGCTAGCTGCCAAGGCTGCTGCTCTGTTGTGGCAGCTGTTGCAAGTGAGGACAGAGTCATAATTGTGTGAGAGAGAGCAGTTTGTGCCAATGATGCTACTGAAGGGCAGGCACTGTGCCTGGTGGTGGATTCTGGGTCAGTGATTCTTTTTTGGCCATCTTTAGACTGTTTTTTGCTTTGCTTTGTTTTGTTTTGGTGGGGGGTTGTGGGTTTTTTGGCAAAATGTGTTGGGAGGGACTTCTGTGTGTGCTTCTGTTCAGCAGTGTTGCTTTTGTTTTTTGAGACATGGCTGTAAAATGTGTGCATATTTAGCCCATGGGGAACTTTAATCACCCCATTATTTCCCATGGGTAGGCCTAGGGACACCGAAGTTGGTTGAATGGTAGGGAATGACCCAACCTAACTACCACCCAACCCACAAAACAATCAGGTGATTTTTAATGAATTTTTGGATTTTATCTGGGTCAGTATGTCATTTTTAGCACAGGAATCATTTTATGACTCATTTGTTAAACAAAAAACAAACAAACAAGCCCATGATTTTTCATGGAATTCTTGGCACTTTGAGACTTGCAGAGTGGGGGGTGTTATCCTTGGACTCCTGAAGGCACGTGAAGCATGGGCTGGCACTTAATTTTTACCAAATTTTTTTGCGTTTTGGTGACACCTTTTTGCTTTTTAAAAAAAATCTAGGAATGAAATCCCCATGATCCCATAGATTCAATGCCTCCTTATCTGTACTTTCATTACTGGCGGTAATATGCAGGAACGGAACCCTCGTGGATAATGAGGTACTCCTGTAATACTTTTCTAAGAAATAAAAACATAATTAGATCTTAATATTAATCTTGATTATCAAAAGTCCTTTCTGCTCATTTTCTTATTGTAAATTTTCTTTTAAAACAAATTAGTATTTTGTTGAATTACTTTTAAAGCAAAATACCACTTTTTAGGAAGAAGAATTACATTTTCATACAGTGCTGAAGGTTCATGAATAATTTTGGTTTTGATTCTTTTATGTTTCCACTCTTAAATGTTATATTTTGCTATAAACCTTGAACAATCTCTTTACTCAGCAGTCTTCTGCATTTTTTCTCTTTTTTTAACCTTAGAATTCTCTGTGTCCAACTTTGCAATACATTTTTTATACTTGGCATTTTGTTTTCAAGCAAGAGTTCATTCTGGAGGAAGGAAATCGAAGCTAGTGAAAGGATTGGCTAATTATCATTTTTCTCAGGCCAAGAGAAACATGCTGTTCTGTTGGCTTTGCAGTGTTTGTAATTTATACCCATTAAATTGATGTTTTATCATCTATTACTGATTCCTAGGCTTCTGTTTGCACTTATTGGCTGTAACAAGCATTTTGTTTTTGTACAAGAGAAAAATGGTCTCAGTCACTTTTACTGTATCCGAATAGGAGAATGGGATTTGCAAATGATAAATGGGGAAGTTGACTAGCTAACTAATAAAGATTTGTCTTAATCAAGTATGATTTGTCAGAACAGGAGCGCGTTGAGGTCAGGGCACATGCAATGAATAATACAGCATTCACAGGAGAGGAGGACCAGGCAAAAGGCCTCATAAATATGCTGTGATTACCCAGTGCTAATTCATATTCAAAGAATGAATGGCATTGAAGCTAGCTTCTAGGTTTCTGAGCTGTTAACCTTTTTTTGTTGTGTTAGGTTTCCTGGTTTTGAGAAAACTTTATCATATTTTCTATAAGTATTTTGTTCAATAGCTATTTTTGCAGTGGATAAATGTTGGTGTTTGTCATCTTAGATTTGAAACATTAATTATTAATATATCTTTGTTGGTCTCAAGTCCAACAACTTTATTCTTTTATTTTGTATAGATATGTGGATGTTGGTATAACAGGGGAAATACTGTCCTTTTCTATTCTGTGTGTATTTTTGATGTTTGTAGTGACTTATTAAAAAAAAAAAAGCTCTTTGCTATCTCAGAAGGTTAAAGGATCAAATATTGCTTGTTCATTTTCCCCACACTTTTTGACTTTCTAGTCAGAAACCAGTTTTTCCCCCTAAAGCTAAATATTTTACCTATGTTGTTGTACTATTGCAAATTTAATAAAACTAGTTATAATTAACTCCCTTTGGAAATGTATGGACTTTGTAGGGTCTGTGCCATCTAGGGAAAGTTTTCGATGACACAGCAGAATCAGTAGGTTACAGAAATCTGACAATGTTGGGTGTTCTTACAGGACTGGTTGCTAGTTTGCAAAAGAGCTTGTTCGGAACAATATAAGGTGGGAAATGAGGAGTTAAGGGCAGTGGTGGAATGTCCCAGATCGTCCACTGGATGTGCAGTATACCTCTTAGAAATTGGAATGGGGGATCCATAGGCCAATGGCAAGTCTCTGATTTCTCAACTCTTTTGTTGTAAAGTGTCCCATCAAATCGGTTTTGACTCCTGGTGACCAGTTTTCCCTCTAACAGGGATTCCAGATGTTGTGGACTACAACTCCCAGAATCCCCAAGGAAAAGCCATTGCAGCTGGGGATCCTGGGAATTGTAGTCCACAACATCTGGGAATCCCTGTTAGAGGGAACACTGCTGGTGACTACAGAGCCCTGTGGTTGTCTTTGGTAGAATACAGGAGGGGTTTACCATTGCCATCCCACGCATATGAGATTATGACTTTCAGCATCTTCCTATATAATGCTGCTGCCCAATATCGGTGTTTTCCATTGTCTGGGAAACATATCAGTAGGGATTCGAACCAACAACCTCTGGCTTGCTAGTCAAGTCATTTCTCCGCTGCAGTGGCATAGGACTACCCTATCTATTTATCTTGCTTCTGTGCTACTTTTCGGTAGTTTTGTCCTTTCCTTTTCTTTTTCAAACTGGCCTCAATCTTTGTCTTGTGCTTTCTTGGGGTTACTGAAAACCATAGCTACCATCTACTTCCTTCACCTGCTTGATTCATCTTTCCAGTCACTTTTTCTTCTGACCATATCATTCTTTTTATGCCCCTGCAGATAATTTTATTTTCCTCTTTCAGATAACCAGTTACTATATCTGGTTATAAGCCGGGAATTTTTGTGCTTATTCAGCTATAAGATCTTGGTTTTGTTGCTTTAGTAAACTATTTAATCAAATCCTCTGAATATTTCATGTGTTTGGTACTGAACAGGCAACCCCTTTTTCCATAGTGCTCTTTGAAAGCCTTGGAGCCAGTTTGAGCCACAGACAGAAGCAGAGAGATGGCAACCAGTGGGGCTGTGGCAAGGTTAGAGTGGGCCCTGGGTCAAAAAAAGGGCAGCTCCTTTGCTGCAGTAGAAGTGTAGGGACATGGTGAAAACAAAACATTCTTGCCATGCCCTTTGCACCCAGACCCAAATGAAGGCACGAGAAAGATAACTGGAGTTAAAAGACCACAACTTTATTCAATTTATTCAAACAAAGAAGGAGGAGGATTGGCTCTCCACCCCAAACAGTATGGAATCGAAAGATTCACTGACCTAATCAAAGGTTAGGTCAAAGGTCAGACCTAACCAAAGCAACCTAATCGTGAACAGGTGATACATGTTGGCTCCAGCCAACACCAGTCCTGTGGTTAATGCTGCCATCTTAGCCGACCTATTGTCAAAGCTACCTGCCTCAAGATCACCACCCTCATGAAGTGCTTTAAGGAGTCTAAAGCCAGCACACTGCACCATAAAGCCTCTATGGACTGCCAAGGACTCCTCCTGATGCCAAATGAGTGTTTTAAGATGCTCACCACTCTACACTGCCCATTTATGCCACCCTGTGCCTGCCACAGGAAGGGGTTAGGCTACCTTGGCCCCTTGCCCTCCCACTAAACCATCCAGAAAAGCAGCCGATCCCATACTTAAGTCTGCCAAAAATAGATCAGAACTCCTAGGGGATAAATGCACCCCATCTCCCCAAAACAGCTACAGGCAGGAGAAAACAATATCCAGGTGTAGGATAACCACCACCACCCCAAATGAAGAGATAAACCTGCCCAATTCACGATTGGCCTTCTTACAAGCCTTATCAACCCTGCTGTGTTTCAAAGCACCCCGCCAAACCCGGCACTGCAGAAGGTCTGACCATAATATCCACACACCTGGGATCCAAGTCCTAAGCAACCCAATGTTCTCAGTTGCCTGGTGTGATACGGTCATCCCTAGCCTGTGTACCAAATTATTTTCCCCAAAGTGAACTTGGACCACATCTGGTTGGGGATTGCCCTTGAGGAATTCCCAAACCATGGGCAGAAGCTGATGAAAAACCATGCCCCTCCTACCGATCCATGAGATTGATGCCTGATGGCCTGAGCTGAACTGTGTCCCCTAGCTGGAGTTCTGTGCCCAAAACATAATAGAATGTCCTACTATGAGCACCCTGGCTGGCCAGCAGGACAAAACTGGACCTATCAAAGGAGAGAGAGAGAAATAAACAATGAGAACCCACATAATGTTTGTAGGCTTTAGAGCTCCAATGCCCCAGCCTTTGAACCTCTGGCTCTGAAAAAAGCAACCGTATTGCAGTGGATGTTGCACCTATGTGGAATGAGTGTAGCAAAAAGGTGCCCCCAGGCAGGCCCCCTACCTTCAGGGCATGCTTCAGAACCACCAAAAACTGGTATTGGGTCACAGGCGAACTGTCAATGTGCCTAAAGAGATGCTCAGAGGCCAGCCCTGCCAATGACATATAATGTTCCAATGCCACCACCAGGCACAGGACAGAGCCATCTTCTCAGTGAAAGAAAACCAGCTGCCCCTTACCCTTCTAAACAGTTTTTGAGTAACACAGTTTAATGGTTACCCTCTGTTCAATGGTTACCTGCTATGTTAATCAAAAAATGGATAAATCACCCCACTGGACCACCCAGGGCCCTGCTGACCTCTGGGAGAAAGTTCCAAAGCCCTAAAGGCCCCGAAAAAGGCCACACCCATGATTAAGTTAAAGGCATGCTCCTTTTTATTCTTCAGTGTAAATATACGTGTGTGTGTGTGTGTGTGTGTGTGTGTGTGTGTGTGTGTGTGTGTGTGTGTATCTCATAGTAATAGTCCCTCTGCCCCAACTCATGGGGGGAGATTTTAAATCTTGTATCAATCCATTATTAATTCTGCCAATTATTCATTTAAAAAGCCCATTAGACAGTATGGATGCTGAAAAATTAAGGGTTTTATTCTACACAGCATTTTTTAATGTTAATTTCAATACTATTTGGAGGACAGTTGAATGCTGTCTTTGGTATGTTGTGGCCTAATAATATAATGGCAATTTTTTTCTTGTGGCTTATACTATGAGGCACTTGATGCTGCTGCTTTCAGTTCCAGATGCAATGAATGTCTGGAAATGCTGCTGGGGAATACTCTTTTTGGGATACTCTTTTTGTTCCTCCTCTCTTGTTAATTATCATGGGTAAACATGGTAGTATAATCAAAGAAGCCCTAAACATGCACATGTAATACCCGGATGGTCGAGAATAAAATATTCCTTTCTGGAGTGAAATTATAGATTGCAAATGGGTTGGACAGGATGCTCATTTCTCTTGGTCCTAGATGCTTATTGAACCAAGCTAAATAAATCTAGCTATACCATTTTCAGTATATAATGTCATTCTAGAAAAGTGAAGCAAAGAGAGAATTGTGGATGAATATTATTTAACTGGTGGATGGATAGCTATATCAATGGATGGACTTCAAGATAGATTATCCTTCAAGAGGATCAAAGCCTGCCACCTCCTGTGAATGTTGCCATAATGATGTAAGCAAGGGAGCTGGAATAAATAGATGGATACTGGGATTAGATGGGGTCGGGGGAGAGATATACTAGAAATGCATGAGTTTTATGTCAGCAGCTGATGCAAGTTAGGAAAAATAGTCAAGGCAAGCAGTGTGCCTGTGTGTGGAGACAGAACAGAATACTAAAAATTGTAAGTTTGTGAGCATCACAAGTTATTTTTCTCTCCTTCACTCTTCTTTCACTCCTCCCTAATTTAGCGGGCGGGGATGCAGAGGTGACAGACTCAAGGGCTTTCCAATACACTACTGTATTCCAATACACTACTGTGTAGTCTTCCAATACACTACTACGCTTCACCTCTGAAGTTTTAGTGCTGTTTTTCTTGCTCATATACTTTTCCTCCAGGTTCTATAACACAAAGCAGTCAGAATGAGTTCACATTTTTCCTTACTCTACTACAGAGGTGGTTTTTTGGAGCGGGGTTGTAGGTGTGTAGATTCAAATTCAGTTTTTCTTCTTTGTAACAGCACCTTTTATCCTATTTGTTCAGAAGTATCTAGCGTAAGTATTTATTTTGCATCACATGCTGTTAAGAGCTGTTATCATCATCTGTATAATCGGTCTTTGTCTGCTATGATGATATGCCTTATTTTGGAAATACACCAGAATCTTGCTTTGATTTGAGTTGGTGAAATTAGTTACTGAATTGTGGTACTGAACTGTTTAACTAAACATTCTACCATTTTCCATATATTGTCAAGTAACCATTAACTATTATCCCTTTTAGCCATATAACCCATCCTTAAATATAACTCATATTTAAGAATCCTATGGTCTTAAAAAACTGTCTGTTAGCACTGGCTTTCATATAAAAATGACAGCTGCAGAGCTATATATTACAACAGCTTCACTTGTGGCACAACACTTAAGATGTAGAAGCACTTCCTTTCATTAACTTGCTGTTGTCAGAAACCTAATAATCCTGCTCAAACCTGAACTCTCTTGCTTCAAACTGTATATCTTCTCAAGTCTATAAATCTAAGTTGTCAGTTCAGTAACACTTCACATTCAGTCCTTTACTAAAAGTACCACTCTCTTTTCTTCCCCCACTTTCTAATCTCTTACTGATGTTATGACTATTTTCTAAAATTCCATCTGCTACATTTCCAGTTCTTAAAAAACTAAACATCCTTACAAAAGAGTGATTGTAACTTCAAATATGACATACTCCTTGACAATAATAATAATAATTTAAGACCCTTTCCTACAATTCATAACTATCTCAAACATTTATAACTCCTTTTTCTAACATATTTATTATTATTATTTGTCATCCTGACTGGCTGAGTCTCATGTTAATATTTGTCATCATTGCTCTCTTACTTACTCTCATCACAAGTAGCAACTTTTTCACCCAGTGATATGCAGTAAAATCCTAAAGCCACAATCCTAAACATACATACTAGAGAGTATGTACCATTAAATTTGGAGAAACTTACTTCTGATTAACTATGCTTAGAATTCTTCTGCATGACTCTTAAATCCTGATCCTAAATGTTTGAGCTGGCATACAGTTTTCTTGTGATTCTGATGTAGCAGAGCTGTAAAAACTTTTCAGTGTTATATTTTTGGAACATTGCAATGAACTAAGAACTTAAATAGGTCAGTTCTGAGAATTTGCTGCTTATTTGCTGCCTGTCCTTATTCATTTCAGCACAGGACCTTTTCCAGTGTTTTTCCCCCCTCCCTTGTGTCTCTAAATAAATACATATATAAATATCAACTTGACCATTATATAACAAATTAAATCATGTAATTTTGCAATGGCATGATACCCAGAATATAAATTTTAGAAACTGTATTCCACCTTTCAAAAGAGAGTTTTCCAAGGAAGCCAACAGCATTTTAAAATGTCACAAAATTACAATCACTACAAATATAATAATATATAGATAAAATGGTTACTAAACACAGTTGAGGGATAAAAGAGCAAACAAAAATCAGCAGGGATTAACTTATTTAAATTATTGTAAAAGCCTAGAGAAAATAAAATGCTTGTCATCAGGCACTGAAAAGGTGACAAAATGGGCTCCGGGGACAACATTCCACAATGGGGGCCTCAGAAAAGGGCCTCTCTCTCATTGCCACCTAAGGCACCAGGGCATCTCCGATGGCACAGTTACCTTGAGATAAGCTTTTACCTCTTAATGTAAGGGCTGGCTGATATGGAGGCAGGTGATTCTTCTGGTACTCTTCTCCTAAATTGTGTCAGGCTATAATACATTTAACTGAGCCTGAAAATGGATCAGGAGCCAGTACAGCTGTTTTAGCTGAGGTGTGATTTCAGTGCTCCATCCAGGTTAGGCTAACAGCTGTTTTTTTAACGAACTACACAGCCTGCTCTGGGAATGGGACCCTCACCATCAGCCACCTCTCTCCTAAATGTGGATGTTCCTACCTCCAGAGAGGGCCCATACGTGCTAACTCCACTACTTGCAGAGGGGACATATGGAATGCAGGCTGACCCAGAAGAAAATTCACTGCCCCAGCCCCTCCCCAAGTTTCCAGCTTAGAAGGAGCTTGGGCTCTCTACATCAGTGTTTCTCAACCACCGGTCCCTGGACCGCTGCCGGTCCCCGAAGGGTTGAGTGCCGGTCCCTGACTGGGAGTCAACCCACCCCCAACTGAAATCAAGGCACTCACTTCCTCAATTTTGCACATGGCACGGAAGAGGAAGAGTATCACGGAGGCATGGGACCCTTCTTGTGCCTTGCCTCCACGTGCTGCTGAGATCTTCCTACAGCTATCTTATTCCCTATCTTTACAGCTTCAAACTGTATGCGATGCGGGGGCATGGAGGAAAAAGTATGGCAGTGGGCGCCACTTGAAGGGCTGCTGGTTCTTGCATGCTCATTGTTTGCAGCCAAAGGTTGGTTGATTGAAACCCAGCTGCCTGTTGTGGTCGAGGCGCCTTGAGAGGGAACACTGTTTCCCTCTTGCATCAGTGGGGCTTGCTTGTATGTTGTTTTCATTGGCCCCATGTAGCTTTTGAATTTTTCTAATGGCCCAACATCCCCTCTCCATTGAGTAATCACAAGCACCTCCACTCCAGACATACTGGAGACAAATTTGTTCACCCAGGCTTTTAGATTCAGGGGTTCTCAACCTTGGGTACCCAGACATTGGTGGACTTCTACTCCCATAATCCCCAGCCATAATGGCCAAATGCCATTGTTGTTGGGGGTTATGGGAGTTTAACTGAGGGACCCAAGGTTAAGAACCCCTAATATTCAATGTTTGCAAAAGATTCCAAATTTTATTATTTTAATGCTTATATTATTTTCATTCTAAACTGCCCAGAGATGCAAGTTTTAGCAAGTTTTGGGCAGTATAGAAGTCTGATAGATAGACAGACAGACAGACAGACTTGAAACCCCTTTACTAACTCCTGGTCGGGAAACTGCGCATGAAGAATGTAGCGGTCCTTGAAACGCTGCACGAAGAATTTAGCGGTCCTTGACTCCAAAAAGTTTGAGAAACACTGCTCTACATGATGTCCCTCTCCCCTGAGGAGCAGCACCATGCCGGCGCGCAGTTTAGGACTGCATTACACCAGCGATACCCACTTTGACAATCTCATTGCATTGATTGCTCCAGACAGCCTGATCATGCAGAGGGATTGGTCACCCTGTTTCATCTCTCAGCAATGTCTCCCAGAGCCCACAGAGGTCAGCCTCATACAGGGGCATGATCCTGGCAAAACACTCACGATCCAGCAGGCCTGCAGGCACTCTAAGCTCAATAACATGCTGAGCATGCTAGACAAGCCAATTGATACAGTGAGCTCACATCTCCCCCCCACCCCGTTGAGCCCCAGGGAAGGGAGACAAGACAGATATTTAAGGAGACTGCGGGTTCCCAGAGTGACACATCAGAGCCCCCTGGGAGGACAGGAAGGGTGCTAACAGAGGCTCCTCTACCCACTATACCCCGGCATGAGCTGCAACCCCCCAATGGACCTGCTGAGGAACACGCTTAATCTCACAACTGCCCCGACCTTGTGACATCCCCCAGACCAGCATGGGATCAAGCTCACATCATGGAACCTTGCCAGCTGGGTTCATTGCAGAGACACAGACTGCAACAGCTTCATCTCACAATTTGACATAATCCTAGCTCAGGAAACCTGGATGGCAGCCGACTTTACACTCAATGGATTCCACTCATTCTCTTTGGCGGTGGTACCTGGGACTGGGCGTGGAAGGCTCAAAGGAGGTTTAGCAATACTTGTCTCCACCTCCCTAAAGGTAACATTTACATCCATCACCTCATTAAAACAACATGCTATGGCCTTGCTAATCCATTTTGGTTCCAGTTTGCTGGTGTTAATTAATGTATACCTAACACCTCAGCGACAGAAACCTGTAATTTACTCTGTATGGACTAAGCTTAAGCAATACACAAAAGATCTACTGCTGGCCAACCGCAAAGCGTTGATGGTGATGAGAGGTGACTTTAATGCTAGGATGGGACCTGATGACTACACCCTATTTACTCGACATCAGCTACCCACCCCTCACCCAAGATCTGAGCTCCTACCCCTATCCCGCCTGTCAAAGGAGCAGAGAGCAACCTTTGTGGGGCTCTGCCTAGCACAAACGACTGCCAGACATAACCTTCAAATCTTAAATGGCTCACTGGAAAGTGACCACTCAGGGGAATTTACATATCTATCCAGTACAAAAACAAGCACCATAGACTATATTGCTGTTACCGGGAACCTGCTCCACTTTGTTGTGAACTTTGAAGTCATGCCCCATGTAGATAGTGACCACTTCCAACTTCTCCTCCAACAGGTGCCTTTGGCCCAACAGCTATGCCTGGAGACTCACTACACTCCCAATATTCTACCAGAAGGTCAGGGGAGATGCCGTGCCAAATGGTCACCTCAGCATGATCAAACAATAAAAGAATTGTTTGCAATAGAACTCCTCCTGACCTACCAGCGAGACCTCACTTCAAAGGATCCATCTCTTGCCCCTTTGGAGAGGTGTGGTGTGCTTGTACATGAACTCCAACAACATTTAATTAGGAAAGTGGACTACGATTCAAAACCACCCGGGTGTCCATCCAAACCCTCGTTCAATAGGGACTTCATAGAAGCAAAGAAAGCTCTTATATCCGCCTGCCTCTCCTACAGTTCTAGTACTGGGGCAGACGCCTTAGAGAGCCTCTCACATTTTTTACAACATTTTTTGTAACAATATAAACGTCTATATTTTTTGTAACAATATAAACGTTTATATTTCTTAACAATATAAACGTCTATTGACAACCAAGAAGAGAGAATCCATGGGAGCCACTTGGTCATGACTTATCCAGGCAGCCAAGATAAGGACTCCTCCACATTTTGGCACATCATGGCCAACTCTTCCTACAATGGCATAACCCCAATAGATTCCCACATCCCTCCAGCAACCTGGGAACTGCACTTTTAGAGCCTATACAGTATGAAGACGTAACGGGAAACTCTAGTCTCCCTCCAGAGGATATAAATGCCTAGCTGGCCACCAGTCATGGCAGCAGAGATTGAGTCCCTTGTCATACAATCTAAAGCGGGAAAGGCCCCAGGAGAAGACCTCATCCCTATAGATCTTATAAAAAGTAACCTGGAGTGGTGGGCCCCAGTCCTGGCTTTGTTATTTACCCATATTGACTGCCAGGGCCTCATCCCCAGGGACCCGGGGCGGACAATCATCGTCCCCATATTCAAAAAGGGCCAAAGGGATGACCCTGCCAATTATAGGCCTGTTAGACTGCTCAACACCACCAGCAAGCTGTATGCCAGGCACATATATGGGAACTCAAGGACTGGCTAGAGCAAGAAGAGATGCTGGCAGACAAACAAGCAGGCTTTAGGGAAGACAGACCTACAACTGATTAGTGCCTGGTCCTCCAGCATTTCATCGAAAGGTACTCTTCTAACAAATCTACCTCCCTCTATGTTGCCTTTATAGACCTTAAGATTGCATTTGACTCTTATCTCCTGAGTTAAGGTATGGGAAAAGCTTGAATCCTCCTCAATTGATCAACGCCTGCTTTATCTGATCCGCATCCTTCACACAGAAACATCAGTCAAGGTGAGATGTAGCCCCCAAGCCCCCTTACAAACCTTGTATCAACCCAGAAGGGAGTTAAACAAGGATGTAGCCTGGCCCCGCTATTGTTTAACTTCTATATCAATGCCATGGTGAGCTGCCTCAGCAATCCTGACTTCCATCTTCCCAAGTTGGCCAGAGGAGCCATCTCCATTTTGCTCTATGCAGATGATGATGCTATCCTATCGAGGACTCCGGTAGGCCTCAGAAGGGCTATGGCAACACTATCACAGCACTGCAAGAGAGAACAACTTGTAATAAACTACCAACCAACCAACCAACTTCTCTAGAAGACCTACCATTAGAATATTGATGGACACAGAATTGAACAGGTCGCCTGCTTTACATACCTGGTGGTGATCCTTCATGCCTCTGGCTCAAGAAGGGCCCATTGTGAACACGTCACCCTAGTGGCACAGAGGAACTCCACTGCTGTCTTAAGGCTCCTTTGTTCAAGAGGCGGCCATTATGTACCCGCAGCGCTCAAACTATATGAAGCCAAGTCGTTGGCACAATTATTATATGGCGCCCACCTAGGATCTCCAATCTGGCTATACTGGAATGTATTCAATCTAAATTCTTGAGAGGGACCTTACAAGTGCCTTGCTGTGTCTCCAGTGCTACTCTACAGCTGGAAACTGGCATGATAAAAGTGGAGGCTAAGGTTTGAATGACAGTTCTCAACCATTGGCTCAAAGTAGCCATCTGTCCACGGGGCCTGGCCCCACTAACCCTGTAGGACAACTTTCAATCCTCATGGAAACGGACTGTCTTCAACAAAGTGACACGTCTGGGCCTGAAACCCCATCCCTTCTGTTGGCTATGGGCTGGGATAAGGTGAAAACAGCCATCAAACAGAGGATTCTGAACATGGAAAGCCAGGCAGATTTAAGTAGGGTGCCAGGCTTTCTCAAATACCCTGGTCGCTCCAACCAAGTCTACACCAAGATGCTGCTCTCAGATGACGATTGGACTTTCACGTACAATGCTGCCAGGTTCTGAAGGGCAGCATGTAAGATCCACCGGGTCCTGATCGCCAGTTAATATCTCTTACAGCAGACTTTCAACTACTGATTATTTTACTTAATTGCATAATTTTAATCTGCTCCTCTACCTCACATGGTAGCTTTTATATGTTATCTTAACCATTTAATATTTTTAGATGCCCCACTTTTAAAGATAGTTGTATATTTACTCCTGTTTTATCTATACTCTTTTAATCTCCCTACAGCTTCTAGGCTTCGCCTGTAGTATCCTATTATATTAGTTACCCCACAGTTTGTAGAGTTGTATTTTATCATAACTATAGTGATCATTCACAGCCTTTTAGGCGTATCTATCTGTTTTTTAATAATTTTAATGAGTTTTACTCCATTGTATATGCTCTGCTTTTAAAGTTCTTTTTACAGTGTTTAGAGTATTTCACTAATCATAATCATAATATAGTTACTATTTTATAGGTTAATTATAGCCATGGACTTTTTAGCTGTATCTATCTGGTTTAATTTGAATGATCTCTAGTCCATTGTATCTGTGCTGGTCTTTGACCGTAATAAAGTTGATTGATTGATTGAACTAACTGCTGTTCCCAGACAGTCTTTAAACATATATAATGCATTACTGTAATCTAGCTTGGAAGTTTTCTAAGCATGGATAACTGTGGCCATCTCTGCTTAGAAAAAGTTGCAGATGGCACACCAGCCTCAGCTAATGGAAGACGCTTCAAGCCATGGCAATCACTTGGGCTTCCAGTAATACAGCTGGATTAATTAGTATCCCCAGGCTGCAAACTTGGTCATTGAAGAGAAGTGCAACCCCATCCAGAAAAAACTAAACACCATCTTCCTGGGCAAATGAGCCACTCACCAACAGCACCTCTGTCTTGTCTGGATTGAGTTTGTTGATTGGCCCACATCCAGTCCCTTACAAATCCAGACATTAGTTCCACACCTCCACTGTCTCACTTAAGCCGGATGTGAAAGGGAGATTGAACTGGATACCCTCTGCATATTGATAACACCTAACTCCAACCACCCAGACCCAGTTGACCTCACTCAGCAGCTTCATGCTGCCTGCTTCATAGGTTTCAGCTCCCTTTCAATCAAGGGGCTTGACTGAGCTCAGCGCAGCAGGAGCAATCATGTTAATTACCTAAGTCATCTTCACATTCCACCAAGTGACCAGGTCATCAACCATACTAAAAGAAAATTCCCCAAGGGCCCTTGCACATCCTTTATATTCTGAGCAGAGACCGTGTATTAGAACTGGACACTTGGCCAGTTCAGACAATGCAGCTGGCAGCACACATGAACAGGAAGAGACACACTGAGAGTGTGTCCATCAGGATGCCCTCCACGAACATGCTGATGCCTTCCTGGCATATCCTTTAATCACATTAAGCAAGTACTTGAAGTACCTGTTTAGGGGCTATTAGGATGAACTCCCATGATGAAGAGACACAGCAGGAGGGCATCAGAATGTCCTTGGGGGGTGCTGATAAGCGTATTCTTGGTGGGGGCCCTTTCACTTGCATGTGCTGCTGACCATATTGTTTGAACTGGCCAACTATAAGTCCAGATGTGGTAAAATAAATGTGATACAGTAAATTGTGATACTAATATTGAGATTTTTTAAGTTTCTAATATAACTGAGGTTTCCTTTATTAGAGAAACTCATAGATTAAACTTCTCTAGTAACTGATAGATAACTATCCAAGTTAAATACTGGTTAACCACATTGGTTTAACCAGGATTACCTGGAAATTCCGAGTTCTCATGTCACACTCTGCAGAAGCACACAGGTCTCGCCAATCATGGTTAATTTTTGTTACCGCATCATGAGAACACAGCCCCGATATTCTGTTATTGACAGTCACAATCTTAAAATGCTGAAAGGCCAACATGCCATAGTAACTAAATGTGGACAACATATTTCTCCATTCTTTGTTGCTCACTGTGCGCTTCAGTAGCTTAAGCCAGGTTAATATACCTGCACAGATCCTAGTGATTCAAACATATACTGTTCCAATAACAGGCACATCCCGACTTACAAACACCCAACTTACAAATAAAGCTTCATAACATACTAATTTATGAAGTCCCCAACTTACAAATGCCAATCCACACATATAAACAAGTCATCCTTCATAGGAACCATATGTGTTCATATGAACATCCAACTTACAAACAAACATTTGGAACACAACCCGTTTGTAAGCTGGGTACTCCCTGTATATATGTCATAAGTGCTAGTGCTATGCCACAAGACTGCGGGATATAAACTAGTTAACCTCCTAAGGTTTGCAAAAGGTGCATAGCACTCTTCCTTGCTTAGTAGTTCTATTCCCCAAGTTAAATCTAACAACTTTAAAACAAAATAAATCTCTATTCTAAGAAGCTTGTTTTCATTGTCGCTTTAAGGCTTGTACTGGATGATGAATTTACACTTGATGGCATGTTATCATTTCATTCCAGCATAACTTAAGAATGAGATAATTTATCTGCTGAATGTTCATGCCTTTTTTTCTACAATTTAGACAGCCCATAACTTATACTGGTGTGTAAATGTATTTGCACTTCATTGTTCTGGATATTATATGTTTCATATTAAAATAAAACGTTATCTTTAAAATTCTGAACAATGTTGTTTAATGTTATCATTGTCGTTGTATTGTAGTGCTGTTTAAAAAAAAAAGAATATTTGCATTTTAGGGCTCCACAGCGATAAACATTGTATAAGTAAAAGAAAAAGAAAAATCTTACCCCAGAGTGTTTTCATGACGAGTCAGCATTCTGCAAAAGGCTTGTATGTCCAACACACATTTTGACTTTAAAAGTTGGGGGAAGTGGGTTTAAAACATGGGTTTCAAAACCAGTGTGTGATATAGCAAGGGAAGGGAGCACATTGCTGTTCAGATAACTTAGTCATGAGTGCTGGCATGCACCTCAAGCTCTCTGAATTTTGGCCTAAGTTCTAAAGGTGGAATTATTACCATGCATTCTGTCAACCTGTTCCAAAGTATTCAACCACTAACACAGATACTATTTATAAGGGGGGGGGGGGGGGGGATAGTCAAGAAAAATAGTTTAGGGCACCAAAATGTAAATTTTAGATTATTTCACAAGCTCAGATATGTAACCTGAAGGGAATAAATATGTTTTCATGCATATCACATGGTCCTGTCAAAGCATTCATTTCCTTGTGCAGGAAATCATAGGATAAAAATATATTTGCTGTTCTGCCTATACAACGTTACACCATTGATATACATTGATATATGGAGTTGCCACAACATTTGGTAGTGTCTGTTTCTGATAAGAGTGCCAGAGTTTTAGGTACTGCATATACCACCAACACTGAAAAGTTAAAACAAAAACTTTTCCATGGTTTTGTAAATGGTTTTGATAAGGAGTTTCATTCATATGGAATTTCTGTCCATTGAGCTGAAATATCTTTAGTTTGGACCCAATATTCTGCTTGTGATTAGGAAGCACTTACACTTCACCGAGGTGAAGAAAATTTGTTCATTTTCTTTTGTTGAATTTATTATTTATTAAGTTATTTGTTTATTAAACTTCTATACCACCCAAACTTTCATCTCTGGGCAATTAACATAAAAACAATTAAAACATATATAAAAGTTAAAACTATGCAACAATTTAAAAACAGCCATAAAATTAAAAACAGACAATTTTTAAAAGCTGGGAAAGCTTGGGTGAAAAGATAGGTTTTCAGATGTTTTTAAAAAATTGCCAGAGATGGGGAGGATCGTATCTCAGCAGGGAGCACATCCCACAGTCTCGGGGCAGCGACCTAGAAGACTCATCTCTGTGTAAAGAGCAAAGTACATGAGATCCTATATAACAATGTATAATAAACCCCTTAAACATATCCAAGACAAATAAACATCCCAAAATTGTAAAAATTCATTAATTTTTATAATTATTCTGGCTATTAGTATTCAGATACTGCATAAATACAATTCATGTACAGAACAGGAAAAAAATGTTTATGTTCTATCTCCTTGTTTTAAATTGTTATAGAAAGTAAGTTTAGTTATAAATACAATTGTCCATATCTGATTCAGCCACTCCAACCTAGTAGATGGAATTGGTGTTCCCCATAAAAATGCCACACACATTCTGGCTCCTGTCAAGTGGGTAATTACCCTCTGAGTCATTCCTCAGCACTGCTTCCTTCACATTGCTGAAACTATTGTCTTGGGGTTATAACATAACCTGTCATGCACCTCCAGGGAGCTCTCTGATCCTCAGCGGCTTTTATGGGTGGACAAGAAGCTGCAGTGGGCACGATAACTGTAAAACGTTGTTGCTACAGCTGAACTCTGCATGTAATTTTTTTTTAATCCAAGCCCATATGTCAACTGTGTGCATAGTTTATAACACTGTAGATTTGAGTTTGAATTACAGAAGTTCTGCTGACCTCGGGGCATGTCTGAAATTATTTTATTGCTGATAATCTACCAGTAGCAGACTTTTAGTGTTGTTTCACCTTTCAACATAAAATTAATGAGCCAGTGAGTAATTTGTGTATATGTGCACAGAGGCAATGAAGCCATTTCAGTTCTTGGAGTTCACTCCTCTGCCTTGTTGAATTTTATGGCCAAAAGTATAACCCCTAAGTGTCATAACTACTATTCAATTTGTGAAATAAAGGAAGGCTGCCTTCCTCTTGATATCTTCAGTCTTTAGTAATGAGAGTTAAACAATTTATCAAAACTGACAGTATGGTTGTTAAAGCTGATGCCATTGTTGTTTTGATAGTTGGACAATAAGTTTGCATATTAGAAGTTGCCAGTTGGCAGACTTAATTAATAAAGGCATCACCTCACACTGCACAGGACGAGGCAATGGTATACCCCTCCTGTATTCTACCAAAGACAACCACAGGGCTCTGTGGTCACCAGGAGTAGACACCGACTTGTCAGCACACTTTACTTTTAAAGCAATTTTGGGGTATGGTTTGACAAACTGTTTTTTCTTTAAGATCAATTATCCTTCACTTGAGGTCTTTTTTTAAAAAAAGATTGGATTTTTTAAAAATATATGCAAGTGAGATTTCCTACTTTTGAATATAGATTTATAGTCCACTCCATCTTGGAGGCTCAGGACAAGTGATTGAAACAAGAAGAAAATAATAAAGTTTAATTACATCTGCTAAATTTCCACTTCCTTCCCCAAATCAATTCTCATTGTCAAAGGGTTCAGTTTTAGTTTTTTATTTAATACAAGACACTGGGCACCTTCAAGACTAAGTTCATCGTGACTGATTCCTGATGAAGTGAATATGTTGAGGATACTCATGACTAATTTGTCTAATAAATTTCAATGGTGCTTAGTCATGATTTACTAGTCTAGATATTGCCTGTTGAATGTGATCTCAAATAATGGTATATTAATGATCTAGCTGCCCAGGGAACAATTTCTTATGGGGTAGCTAACAAATAAAGTTGTTTCTTCTTGTTGTTATTTATCATCATCATCTGCAAAGACAGATCAAATAGTACAGAAACACTTCTATCTCTAACAAGAAAATATATTGTAATTATATAGATAGCTGTTTCTTAATGCAGTTATCATACATTGTACCACCGTTTACCTCTGGGAGATGTTATATATGCAGCTAAAAATAATAAGCCAGAAAGCCTGAGATAATGCTATGGTTTTACATCTGAAGAAGTATTTAGATATTTATCTTAATCTGCATGTGACTACAAAAATATATTTTAGATTTTTCTATATAGCTAATAAAATATCCTGTGGTGAAATTTGTCCCCTAATAAAAGCAAGTGTACAAAATCCATCTATAGCTGAATGTTTTTCAGAAACATGCTTACTTTCGTCAACATACTTCAACTTAAAAACAGTTTTTGTAAACCGCCCAGAGAACTTGCTTTTGGGGCGATATAGAAATGTATTAAAGAAATAATATTAAATAAATAAATAAACATCCCCACTAATGGTGCACAGGTGTTACATGCAAAGCAGTTCTGCAGCATTTAGTAATCCAGATGGACAATTTTTTTCACTGATCCCTTCTCCCAATGGAAGCGCTCCTTAACACCCCTAAATATGTCCCACCACACCTGCATATTGTGGGACTCTGGATTGTTAAATGTTACAGGAGATGCAGACTCCACATTATTAATGGGGATATTGGCCACCATCATTTCCCTTTCAGGAGCTCACAGCAACCAAACCTAAAGTATTTCCAAAGTCATCTTTTTTAATTTAAAAAACAGATTCAGATTTTGATGTGGAAGCTACAGAAAGTTTAGTTGATGATAAGTGTCTGGTGTATGCATGCCACCATATCTTATCACAGGATTTTAACCAATAGCTAAGATCCAGAGAGACCTATGTGTGAGCGTGAAAGGCAGGGCACTTATAAAGACACTTATAGCAGTCCCTCGTTCCATATGAGGTACTGCTCATAGTTGAATCCCCAATCTTCATAGGGATTTTTCAGTGGATGGAGCCAGCTGTCTAAAGTTGAGAAAGGTGAAAAGTCTCTGTGCACATGCTTAGCACCATGGAAACCAGCCAGGATGTTTACACCTGATGCTTCCATTTTGCCAGCAATTTTCCATTTTCACATTAAAGCAAGTTACTACGGGTATTACATTGTTGGATTTCTTTTAATGTAAGTGTTAGATTTGTACCTTGCCACATAAGTGATGATCTTTATTTTTTCATTATTTATAGTCTTTTGCTTTTCTTTATTACAGAGCAGATTGGTCAGGAGATATTGGAAAACCTCAGCCATGACCGAGAGAAGATTCAGCATGCTCGAGAAAGAGTAAGTGACATGAAGAAACTATTTTTTGCATTTCTGTATGCAGTAACAATGATCAGAAAATCAGTTCAGTTATGTATATTATGCAGATTGGAAGGAACTAATACTTCTTTTACTGCAAACCTGAAGAGAGAAAGATCTTATCATATGCTTCATGTCTCCTCTCTTTGACCAAGTGTATTTTCATCCATATGAGTTCAACTTGTCAGTCTGGGATCTTTCCAAGCCTTGCTTCTTGAAATCCTTTTCAGCTGAGATACCTAGGATTGCACCTAAGACTTTCTGAATACTAAGCATGTGCTTTATTGATTATCTATGGGCAGGGGTCAAGAAATGTCGGCTCAGTTCACCAACCAGACAAAAATATCTTACTCATCAGATGATTCCTTGAGCTATATTGGTACATTACTTGTCAGGACAGTTTTCACTGATCAGGCATCATTTTTCACTCAACACAAGGCTAGAAGACTAGTGGATTTCCTGAGCCTTGACTAACTATGGGCTTCCCCCATATATAGTATAGCTGGTGTTGACCTTTAAAGCCCTTAATGGTTTGGGCCCGGGATATTTGAGGGACCACCTGCTTCCAAGGGTTTCTGCCCGCTTGACGAGATCATCTGAGGGGGCTCTGCTCCAGGTGCCAACAGTGAGGGAGGCTAGGTTGTCGTGCACTCGGGACAGGGTCTTCTCTGTTGCTGCCCCTAGGCTTTGGAATGCTCTCTCTGTGGCCATTCGCTCCTCAGACTCCATTACTGTTGTTGTTGTTGTTATTAATTCAGTTTCTTTACCACCCTTCCAAAAATGGCTCAGGGTGGTTTACACAGAGAAATAATAAATAAATAAATGAAATTGTTCCCTGTCCCCGAAGGGCTCACAATCTGAAAAGAAACATAAGTCACCAGCAACAGTCACGGGAGGTACTGTGCTGGGGATGGATAGGGCCAGTTACTCTCCCCCTGCTAAATAAAGAGAATCACCACGTTAAAAGTTGCCTCTTTGCTCAGTTAGCAGGGGTTTTAGAAAGCTGGTTAAATCTTGGCTTTTTATCTAAGCCTTTACATGATTGTTTTATTGCTGCTTCTCTGTGTTTTTTATCCATGTATAGTTTTTTGTATATTATATATTTTAATATCGGATTGTTTTTATATTTTTAGCTAAATACTTTTAATTCATTTTTATTATGTGTTTTAACTTTTGTAAACCGCCTTGGGGTTGTTTTTAGTGAAAGGTGGTATAGAAATCTAACAATAAATAAATAAATAAATAAATAGTAACAGAAATATCATGTGCTGATTTTAAATATATTTATAAAGTTGTATTAGTTGCCTTTCTACCAAAAAGGTGGCCAGGTCGATGAAAAATTTATCCATACTGAAATCAAACCAGCTGCAACACAATAAAATAGCACAAGTCAACAACAAGCTACCTGTTGTACATTTCTAGCAACAACATATGAAAATAAATAGAAATTATGGTTTGTTTTCTGTCATGCATGGGGAAACATAATGCAAGTGTGACTTCTCCCATCCTGTTTTTACTCTGGCCCCATTATAGGAGCTGTGGGATATAGCAAGTTCTACTTGTTCCAACTGGTAGGGGTGAGCAAAGAGACTGGTGGAAGAGAATGTTGATTTGCATGCTCTTTTATTGCTACTCAGCTGCTTACAGATGCAATATCTGAGTTGCAGTGCTGCCTCACTGGAAAGTTCTTTTCCAAGCACATAAACTAACAACATTGAGGATAGATACAAGATGGTTCTAAACTACCATATGGTTAAAAATATCACAGTAACCTTGTGAACTGAAGCTTTCATTGCGTAATGATTCACAATAATGCAGTCTTTTCATCCCCAAGTTGAGTAAACTTCAGTGATCCGAAATGTCACCAACTTGTGAGAATATCACTGTATAAATAGGTTGTTCAGGTCCTATGAATCAACCCATTGATAGCTAACTAGCTTGGTTGACTCAGTAGAGCATCTGCTTTGCATGAAGACGGTCCCAGGTTCTAATCCTTGCATTTCCAGTTAGGGCTGGAGAAAACATCTGCCTGAAACATTGGAGAAGCACTGCTAGTCAATGTAGACAACACTGAGATAGGTGGACCCATGATCTGACTCGATATATGGCTGCTTCCTATGTTCCCAACAATTAGGGCCAAATCACATCATTGAGCCTGGAATGTATCCTCCCTGTAAATGATATATGGAGGCAATCTGAACTGGGGTTCTGGCAGGGGATAATGGGGACCGCAATCTCGATTGGACGCCACTATCTAGGTAGAAGTCATGACCTCCTACTTCCAAAGTATGAAAGAAGAGGGCTATAGAATGAGGTCCTTGTCCATGCTATTTGTCCTCGGGCGGGGGTGTGTGAGGGCTTTCATTGGGTCTAATGAGAACAATTTTCCAGGGCAAATACCTACAGGGGTTCCCATTGAGATCAGGGCCATAGCAGACAATAGGGTTAAACTCTTCCTATTCCACCAGTGTAGTCACAGTCCAGATCAGGACTCCTGCTAGTTACAGGAAAAAACAAACAGCAAATACACTACAGTTAATGATGTGATGAAAATGATGCCAGTTTGGACCTTAGTGGCTATTTTAGGCTCAAATCTTCCTGGATGCTCTGCTATCTGAGGCAGAAGTCACAACCTGAAATTCCAAATTCTGGAAGAAGGGGGCTATTGTTAATCACTGCTTAAGAAAATACTTCTTTGTTACCATCTCATATCATTTGTTTTGTGGCTTTAAAAGTTGTTTCTGGACTGAAACCCAGTTCAAATTCAACTCTGATTACTCTGCTTGCCTTTTGTGGGTTGGACTTCATTTCATCCACTGCTTTCTTGAAGATTCAGTCATATTGAAAAATTAAATGTGAAATTAAAAGTGTCACCATATTTTCAACATATAAATATGCCGGGAGAGGGTGGTCATTTTTTCTCTCTCTTTTCCCTTAAACATAAAGCTCTCCTTACATATTAGCTCACATACAATATTTTAAGACGCATAAAATCTTTTTTCTATAAACAAATATTTTTCTTCATAGGTCAGAGAAACAGATGCAAATTTGGGTAAGAGTTCGAGGATCCTGACAGGAATGTTACAAAGGTAAGGCAAGGTAGGGACCCTTCTCTCTTCTTCTTGCCTTGTTTATTAAAAAAAAACAAAAAAACAGTCATAGATATTTTTCACAATTTTGTACCATTTGGAAATCAGCCAATTTAGTGTGGTTTTGCTAAAGGCAGCTCCTTTGTGAAAATAATTTAGGTTTGCTATACAATTTCTCCCCCACCTCTCCACTCCAATTGCAAGGCATTTCAGATCCTGTAATTGAAACCTATTGTGTTTTTGCACATCAATTCATTTAAATTTATAGTCTACTTTATCCCTGAAGTATGCAGTCCAAATTCATGACATCATTTACAGCAGTTCATTGAACCTATTAAGAGTATGTAACATTATGCTTGCCCCATGCCAGCACAGTGCCAGGGAGAACTCCATAGGGCATAAAAGACCCCATCCCCACTCACTTCACAACATATATGCATTGAGCACACTGGGCTGTTATAGAGAACCCTATGTACACTTTCCATATCTCTGTCCAATCGTCTCTGCTCCACTCAGTTAAGCAATACAAGCTCTAAGCTAGCTTTTCTTGACTGAGCAATAACAGGCAGGCAGCATGAGGATCGAAGAGGTGTGCACCCACAAACACTTCTTTCCACAGAGCATAGTGCCTGTGTGTCTGTGTTCACATGCCAGAGCACAGTGGGGTACAGAATTCTGTTATGTCCTATGGGGAACCAAACATGCAAGGGTGAGCAGTGATCATGCCCAAAGTCTGTTATATATATTTCTGCCATAAGTTAAAATAATTAAAAATGTAGGCAGCCTCCTTATCTGCTCCAATTCCTTGTACCTTCCCCAAATATCAGTTTTATCTGCCTCATCTTTATTTAAGGAGTTTTTGTTTGGTTTTGGTTTTGGTTTTTGAAAAACCTTACATGAGCAAGAACTTAAAACTATTATTCAAGTGTTTGGTTGCCTAATGAGCTTTTGCTGAGAGATAAGCCAGAGTATTTTGGTACGGAGAAATTGTTGCCATCACATGTTCAAACTTTTGTCTGCTACCAGATAAGATATTAAATACCTATATGAATTGTGGCAAGGACAGGTTCAGGATATAACGTAAACTATGGATTTATCCAAGGTATGCTACTAGAACATTTGGCATCAGTGGCGCACATAAGTAATTTTGGAGCCTGGACCTGAAGGACTTTGGAGGCCTCTCCCCCACTTGAGCACGGCGCCACTGGGATCAAGTTAAAGCTTTTTAAAAAACCTTTTCAACCACCTCTGTGTGGCAGGGATGTGGAGACAGGGTGGCCAGCAGGTGGGGTGTGGCAGCAGCAAGAGCTCCTTCCATAACCCAAATGACAGGTCAGGCCATTTTCAGGCCTCTGCGAACATGTGCAGAGAGCCCCTAAATGGGCAGAAAACTGCCTGACCTGTCATTTGGGTGGCAGGCAGGCTCAGAGAAGGAGCTCTTGCCGCCACCTCCACCTCCCCAACCTTGGTCTGCACCCAGTTGGCCACCCCTTGTCTCTGCTACCATCCCCACTGCACAGCCGTGGTTGAAAAAAGTTAAAAAAAAAAAAAGATTTAACTTTCCCCTGATCCCCCTCCTGCAGGTGCCGGGGCTCTGAGGAGGCCTCCCATAACATTTGGAGCTCCACCCCCGAGACAGGAGGCCACAGTCCAGATCCCCAAAGTCTGTGACAAAGTGTGCCTCTGTTTGGCATGGTGTCAATGCTGGAGAAAAAGGTAAACCTGTAGAAAGCCTAAGTGAAGACCTTAGCCAGGAATAGACAGCTGGGTCAAACCTGGGAGTAGGCAAAATGATAGTAGGTAAGACAGGAAGGAAATAAAATGCTGACATCTGAAAGGCAGGTGCAGAGTCAGCTGAATGGCAGCCTGGTTCTGGGCCCGGTCGGTGGCCCCTCTAGTTACGCCCTGTGTGTGTGACATCACGTGCAAAGGGGGCAAGCGAGTTCTCCCCTTGTCATTTCAGGCAGCGCTTGCTGCATAACAGCATATATTTCCTTTTCTCTCCCTCACTGGAGGGAGAAATACATGCTGTCAGGCAGTGAGCGCTGCCTGAAATTGGCAGGGAGAGCTCACTTGGAGCTCTCTGGAGCCCGGGCATGGGCGGGGGGAGTTCGCTCGGGGCCCTTCCAGAGCCCAAGGCGCCCCCCCCCCCCCAGGCTTCAGCAGCCCTTTTCATTGGTGGCCCGGGTTCTTTGAACCTATGTGCACAATGGTGGCTCCACCCTGATAGAAGGAGAAAATTCAACAGTTTAGCAAGTTTAAATGGAACAATAACAGATCCTGGAAGTGACCCATCAAGAAACTGTGCAGAAGTTAAAAATAAATGTTAAAAGACTGCACTAAAATCTCTAAATGAATTAGTCAGATCAGAAGCAAGTAGCTGTAATCCTGGAGATGGGAAACTGCATACTTTAATGGTCCCATGAGCATTAATTAGTTAGGCAGGAATACCTCTCTAGATAGAACTAGAAAGAAGAACCTCTCATTTGACCCTGATGTGTGTGGCCTGATTTGTACTTCACATGCCAGGCATATTTGCCACATATGCATCAGCAACACCGTAAAGAGGGGGTCTCAAACTGTGGACCTCCAGCTGTTGTTGGCTACCACTCCCATAATCCCTGCCTACTGGTCATTGTCACTGGGGACGGTGGAAGTAGTAGTTCAACAATCGGATGCCACAGCTTGAGACCCCAGCTATAAAGTGTGGAGGCTTCTTTTGTCACTGCATCTCTTCATGCACTTTTAAATAGTTGGGGGAGGTGTTTTATGCTTCCAGCAGTAGGAAAACCCTTGGGGATTCTGCAGCACAGAATGCACAGCGGAGCACTGCTGCTACTCAAACAATTTTTTTTGCTCCAGAGGAGATCACTATATACCAGCTGCAATTACATTGCAGTCAAGTCGCTGGCACAACCCCTTTTCCTAGCTTTCCCCCAGTGGAGCTTGAACAGTCTAAATTTCTGAGGGCAGTATTTCAGGTGGCTTACTGTGTTTCTAATGCTGCATTGCACTTAGAGACAGGACTGATTAAAGTTGAGGCAAGAGCATGGCTAGCCATTGTTAATTACTGGTTAAGTCTATGCTTATTTTCTATTCATTCATTCATTCATCAAACTTATATACTGCACAAACTTTCATCTCTGGGTGGTTAACATATAAAAGTTAAAACAAATCAACAGTTTAAAATCAACCATAAAATTAAAACAGACCATTTTTAAAAGCTGAGAAAGCTTGGGTTTTGAAAAAGCAAAAAGATGGGTTTTCAGGTGTTTTTAAAAAATGGCCAGAGATGGGGAGGATCGTATCTCAGCGGGGAGCGCATTCCACAGTCTTGGGGCAATGACCGAGAAGGCCTGTCTCTGTGTAGTCACCAAACGGGTTGGCGGTAACTGGAGACAGACCTCCTCAGATGATGGGGCTCGTAGTGAAGAAGACGCTCTCTTAAATACCCAGGACCTAAGCTGTTTAGGGCTTTATAAGTTATAACTAGCACTTTGTATTTTGTCCGGAAGCTTATTGGCAGCCAGTGTAGCTCCATCAGTAAAGGAGTAATGTGGTCTCTCCGAGATGACCCAGAGACCAACCTGGCTACCGCATTCTGAACCAACTGAAGTTTCTGGACTACTTACAAAGGCAGCCCCACGTAGAGCACATTACAGAAGTCAAGTCTGGAGATTACCAACAGATATGTACCACTGTTTTGAGGTCATTGATCTCGAGAAATGTGTGCAGCTGGCGTATCGGCCCTGGCCGCTGCCTCAACCTGAGACACAAGGGAGAGGTGTGAATCCAGAAGTACTCACAGATTGTGAACCTGTTTCTTTTGGGAAAATGTATCTTCCCAGGGAAGAGAAGCATTTATTGACCTTTAGGGATGTTCACGAATGGCACATGCAGGTGCAGGCAGGACAGTGAGAGGCTCCCTTTAAAAGCAGGTTCTTACCTGCTCTGCTGCCACCCAGCTGCTTTTCGGAGTGCAACACTTACTCTACCAAAGGCCATGCACGGCTGCAGCGCAGCGGCCATTTGCATGCCAACACCATGCACAGGTTGCTGGGAACAGCACCACAGCCGCGCACAGCCTTTGGTAGAGCAAGCATCACACCCGGAAAAGCAGCAGGGTGGCAGCAGAGCAGGTAAGGACCTGCTTTTTCTGGGAACTGCTCCCCACCCCACCGAACCGGTTCAGCTGCGGGCATTCAAACTGGTTTGGTTCTTCCCAAAGGAGGCGCTGAACTGGTTAATGCACATCCCTATTGTCTTGCCCCTTTAACAATGGTGGATGGATATCAGACCATATGGAAACAGTCCTTGGTGACAAAACTCTCCTATTATGGGCTTTCCTCTGCTTACTTGCTTTTTCTGGGTTATGACCAAGCCAGAACTCTTCTCATACAGTAGGTGTTGAACACCAAACCAATCTGGGCTTGGTACCAAATTTCTTCATTTCAGAAAGATTAAGGTTTACAGCACCTACTGTTTATCTAGCCGAACTAATCACCCCTAGACATAGGAGGGCTTTCACACTGGCTCGCTGGTGTGCACTGCCTTCAGCAATATTGGATGGAAGATACAAGAAAATTTTCTTCCTAAATTTGTGCCCCTGTGTCTCACACAGCTGCCCACCATGGCACACCTCATTTCTTTTAAAAATTGCTGGTTGTGGCACAACTAAGCTTCTTGCATAGTGCAAATTTGTTCATTCCACAAGCAGTTTTTTGCTCTGGATGTCAGCACTGACATTAGTAATTTTTAATCACCTTATCTAACTTGGTTGAAAACATAAGAACAGCCCCGCTGGATCAGGCCCAAGGCCCATTTAGTCCAGCATCCTGTTTAATACAGTGACCCACCAGATGCCACTGGAAGCCTTCAGACAGGAGTTGAGGGCATGCCCTCTCTCCTGCTGTTACTCCGCTGCAACTGGTACTCAGAGGCATCCTGGATCATTCTGGTTTGTACAGTGTGCTATGAATAAGAATTCAGAAGAAAAAACTGTTAATATACAAGCCTTCTCAACAAGGTCTAAATACCAGATCTAAAGTTAGGCTTTTGAATGTTCCATCTATTTCTTAGAACATCTGAAGAAATCAGTGTGTTAACAAACACTTCAGCTTAAGTATATGCATTAACTATGTGATCAAACTATGTGATCATTTGTAGACGTTTGCCTCCAAACGTCTACAAATGGACAAAGGTCTGTGGTGGCATGGAGAAAATTGCCTGATCCATATGCCGGTTGATGCACAATTGCATCTCACCATGCAAAGATAGCTGCACATGGAGCAGTTTAAGGTACACAGTAGTCCTTAATCTTTTCATGAAAATTGCTTGGGGTTTTTTCCTTGTGTATCAGCTGACAAGGGTTAAGATAACACCACCTTTGCTTCCATTTCACAAACTTCTCACAGTTCAGACTCTGAACCGTAGCGTACAAAATTCTCTGATTAAGAGTAATATGTAAATGACACAAGCTAAATTCAAAATCCATGGAGAAAGGAAGCGGCAATTGAAAGAGATGGTTCAGCGCCTGTAGACAATCAAAATAATAATAAAAAACTCCACGGCCAAACCCATATTCTCCCTAGGAAGGGCCTTGCGACATGAGCTGTAACGAATATTCTGCATATGTCTCCATTTTGTCAAATCTCATTAAAGGTTTTTCTTGCTTTATGTCAATTGAGCTGTCCAAAAATCATTCATCATTTTTAGTGTAAAAAAAAGTCATGCAGTTATTTAAATAATATCATATTAATGTTAAAGTTCAGCTGTCATTTAATAGTATGGCTTAATCAGACATAGCATTTAAGAAAAATAGTTTTTTCGAGCTTTACTTCGCTTTCAGGTTGGCAGATTCAAATAAGGATTTATGGGTTTCTAAACCAATGTATTTCCCCCCCGTTTATGCTTGATGTACCTCAGCTTTTCTTTCAGGCGCGTGCAGTCTGTTATTTTCAGTAAAATAAAATACCTTCTCATATTGTGTTTGAATACATTTGCAAGTAATTTAGTGAGGGTGAAACAAAAACACACTGTAACCTTTGACACTGTTATATGCTTGAGAGTCACACTTAGAACTCCAAGTTTATAAGTGTTCCATAAGCCAAATGAAAAAGTTGACCTTTGTGAAATATTCGTGGGACCCTGTTCTCCGACAAATGGATTATGTAGTCGAATTTAAAAGGACATGTCTTTTTTTCCTTTTCGGTATTATTTCAGAAAGGCATTTAATTTCCTTTTTCTTTACAAAACCCCCATATAACTAGATTTACCCATACAGATGGGGAAGCAAATTCAACTTTCAGTCCACCAAATGAACACACTGGTGAAATTCATACAGATTAACATGATTCTTTCCCTGTATTGACATAGTTTATACAGTAGGGAGAGTGTCTGGTTACATGCCGGGAAGATTATCCCCTGTTCTTAAACAGGTAAATTCATGAAGTAATTTAAATTTGTTTTATATACATAAGGACAAAGCTATGTAGCAGTCTTCCAGAGTCAGCAATTTCAAATTGTTATTTAGGATCACTCAAAAAGCAGTCATAAGGGATAAAAAAAAGAACAGTCAGCAAAGATCTAGATCAGGTACAATTGCAGAGAAATAATAATTACCAGAGAGTGGCAGTTGGGTTCTTCCTGACACTGCTTACTCTTCTAGATACCATGCAAATATGCACTTAATTGCTGAATTGAGTGGTGGAGAGCTTTTTCCCCACTCAATTACTATATGAAAAGTAAGGAAAATTGCCTTGTTGTGTGCTAAAGCTGCTGATTCATTCTGAAAGCATATGTTTAGCGGTTAAAAGCATGATATTCTGCAGTAGATTCCTAATCCAATTTCTAGAGGAATTCATTGAAAATGTTTTGCCTTTCTTTGAGACTTAACTTCTGTCCTGAAATTCTGTCCACTGTGGTGCTAAAGACGGAAGTGTAGGATGAACTTCGCAATTTCTCACATTGTGTGTCATGAAGGAGGAATATAGGAATGTCAATAGCAAATCTTTAGGAACTGAGGAACAATACATAGAAGTTTTCCATCTTTTTCTGTTACATAATCAGAGGTTTGACATTTCTAACCCGCTGAGGCTACTGCACCATGAGAGCCAGCTCCAGCGGTGTTGGGCAAGAGTACACTTGTGCAAGTACTTTAAACACTATGTGGGCACTTGCATAGCGCTGCTTCTGTTGGAGACAATGCAAGTTGTGTTGTGCAAGGACCCACACACTGTTTTAAATAGTTGCACAAGTGAACTCTTGTGCAACACCACTGGTCTGGCTTTCACATGTGCAGCAACCCCAACAGGTCAGAAATGCCAATGATGTTTTGCACAACATGTTGGCCCCTGAACTTTTACATAAGGCACTTTCACATTCACCACAAATATCTCCCACAAATCAGTACCAAAATATCTCCCACAATGAAAGCATCACATTTTAATTATTCCACCAGTCTCTTCATTTACAGTTTAAAACTTCATTTACAGTTATAAAAGAAAGACCCAAGAAAATGTTGTGTAAACTTTCATGACGATATATCCGATAGTCATAAAAACAAAAGGATGGAGTGGTTTGGATTAGTTACTAAGCAACAGATAGAGAAAGCAAAACTAAACTTTTCATGAGATATGCATACGGTAGTTCTTCCTTAAGATATATTTAGTGACATGTCTTAAGAAATTTTCATTGGGAGATACTGCAGAGTCCAAGGAGTGAGATGAAAATCAACTGGTACTCTCAAATGAGGAATGTTTCCTTATTGTAACATTCCTGCTTGCTTAACAACTCTACCTTTTGATAATTTTTATCTTGAAAATTGTTACACATTAGGTGTTAGAAGACTGGTGAATGCATCTGCCTGTATAAAAAGACCCGTTTTCAAATTTAATTTTAAACAGGATGGGGCTGGAGCTCTAGCTGATGAAAATGTGGCAATATGCATTCAACACTCTGGTGATAAATTGGGTGATTTGCCAACACCTTCATGACAACCACTAATATATGCAGGAATAAAGCCTCCTTTATCCAGCAGTTTAGTTTAGTTGATCAAGTTTTCGCTTACATTTTCTAGCAATTGGTGTGAGTTCCATTCCTGTCTAGGCTTCCAATAGCCATGTTTTCACACAGGGTTTCCCCACTACTTTTTATTTTTCTTTCTAATGTTTTCTTTAAGTAGCCTAACGATACTGTGTGAAGATAATAAAATTAATGCAGAAAACATCTTAAGTTACATATACCAATTTCAATGAAATAATTAATTGCTACCTGAAGTACTAGTCACCTTGTCTCCAAAAAGATAGGATAGAACAAGGTAATTATATAAGGAAGGAAAATAAAAATAAGATACATTAACTACCTTCAGTAGAATGGCAAGTTCAAAATTAGGTGGTTTTCCAGCTTAAAACCTAGCTGAATATTTGTACTGTAATTACGTAAAAGTAAGATATTATGTTTCCTCTTTCAATAGATAGCCCCCTTTTTTCCTGAAGTGATGGACAAAACATCTGGAAAACTTAAATGTTATGTCAGTACAATTCCTAAGGGTAAACATACTTCATTATTAGGCATTCCACCAGAAAACAAGTAAACCTTTGAGACAGTTGAAATAAAAGAATATAGTTATCCTGGGGATAAGGGAATATATCAGTTGCTTTTAACAGGAAGAATTTCTTTTTAAATGCATCTGGTATACTGGGTTCCATGTTTTCTCTACTGAATAAGATATTATTTTGCAAATTAAGGAATGATTTCTTAAGTACAACAAATCAGTTTGCACCTTTTTGTTTGTTAAGCAGACAAGATTTTGAATGGATTTAAGGACAATTTCACATACTACATGGCAGCAAATTGAGGTTTGAGACAGAATATACACTGGACAAGGAGCTGCAGCCCATTCTGTTTATATCTCAGGCTTGTTTGTTTGTTTATATCTCTTGTTTCTGAAGAGCATTTACTTCATTCACACATTACATTTTTAGGTACACATTTCAAGGCTATCTCCATGTTCAGAAGCTGGATGTCTCTGAACTCCAGTTGCAGGGGACCTGTGACAGGAGAGTGGGTATGCCTATCTTCTGGTTGTGTGACTTCCCAAGGCATCTAGTGGGCCACTGTGGGAAACAGGGGGCTGGGCCAGATAGGTCTTGGCCTGATCCAGCATGGCTCTTCTTCTGTTCTTAGTTTCTACTTGAAAACGTGTGAAGTGGCCGTTAGTTTTCTAATTGTATATTCATACTCTGTAGGATTGGCTTATACTCTGTACAGGGGCGTAGCAAGGTTGGAGTGGGCCTAGATACAAGATTTTAAAATGGACCGACACCCCCCCCCCAAGCTCCACTCATGAAGTAAAGAAACCTTAAATGAGGCTGAATAGTGGTAACAAAAAGCATAGTAAAATTTATTTATTTATTTATTTATACATACACACACCTATGTGCCACAATAGAACATCATCCTAAATTATTTTTTTTTAAGGTTTTGTAAATTGTGGACGATGCAAGTCATTTAATGGTACTAGAGAAAGACATGCTGTTCTGGTAGTTCCAGGTCTTCACACTCACATCAGTTCTGGAGAATGAATACAACTGAAGGAAGCCCGGGCAGGTGTGCGGCTGGGTGAGTCAGGGGCCCCCAGACAACTGTCTCCCCTTGCCCTGTTATAGTTACGCCCCTGACTCTGTACTTACCCTCTGAAGTTGCAAAGCACTTTGGGCATATTTCTAGACAACGTTCCTAGTCACTGATAGTGGAGCACAAGAATGGTCTCAGGATTGGAGAGTTCTGAGATATATTTTTAGAAGTTAAAAGTAAGTAGCTGATTGATTGCACAGATTAGCTCGATGTTCATGCAATAGTGACTGACATCCAGACTAAAACTGTTGTGTCGGATTAGGAGGAAGGGGTGATTTTTTACTATCCCCCCTTTCCTCTGAAGCCCACTGTGCCTTCTGAAAATATATTCCTGAGGATTGCAGAGATCGTTGAAAATGATCCTTGCACAACAGCTCAACAGGTACACTGGATGTCATCCACTTTTGCACAAGGGCAGTACTGATGTGGATATCAGCCAGTATATACAAATCCAGACCCAAACCAACACAATCATTCAGGAATATTTTGTAAATTAGTGTTGGCATTTAAAAAAATAAAGATGAAAAGTGATTCTGCAGAATTCATATTACATATATGGCAAGGTGTGAAACTTGATGTTTATTTGAACAATGACCTTTCTGTGTCTGAAATTCCTTTTTTCAGTGGACACATAATGATGATCTAAGCATATATGTTCCTTTACTGTTTCTTTATTATTATTACTCTTTTTAAAATGTACCGTGTACTTGGTTTTATTCTTCCTTTTTTATCATCTGGAATTATTTGTCCTCCTCCATCAACCTTGACCTTCTGTACAGCTGGAAATACCATTATCCAAATAATAGTTGTGCTCCTACAAACAGAGCAAGGTCCCAGTGGATGCTTTGCTGTGCTGGTTCATACAGACAACATGTACAAAGAATGTGATACACCTCACTGGGTTAAATATCATCTAACCCCTGTGATTGCACTGTTCATTGAGACATGCTTAGTATCATTAAGAGGTTATAGCCTTTAAGGAGATTGTACTTTGCAACTTCAGCATATGCATTGCAATCCAGCAAAGAAGTGCTACAAATGGTTGCAGTGTGAACAACCTATTTTTGCACAGAATAATTTGCCTGATATTACTGAAGTGTTTACATGGTAATAAATTTGGCAGATATTGCAGCAACTGGAGTGCCTCAGTTAAGGTATGCCAAATAATACCAAGTTAATTGTATGTAATGTCTTCCTAACAAACTATAGCTGGGCTGTAACATATCTAGGTTGAGATGACTGTGGTCAAAGCAGTAATCTGCGTCTCTGAAGTAATTCATTTCAGAACGTGCATTTTGTCTGTTCCCATAAAAGTGTTCAGAATAGCATTCAGGCACACAACTGACTTGACTTAAATTAAGAGCTTTATGCTCCTCCAACTAGCCAAACTAGTTAAGACTCAAACAAATCTATAACTTCTCTTGATATGGAGTAAATTAATAATGATTTTAGTACAGAGTCTAATGTTACAACTATTTTTGATCATGCTATATATCCACCATGGGAATTTGAAGTCCATAAAGGTCAAAGACCTTTATGGACATTACATACAATTAACTTGGTATTATTTGGCATACCTTAACTGAGGCACTCCAGTTGCTGCAATATATAAAAAACAGCTATAACACAAAACTGGAAAATATCATAGTTTATATAGAAATATAAAGTAAAAGGATGGTACCGCATTGCATAGGAGAAAACAACTGTTAAATGAATATATTGCATAACAAAAGAAAATAAATGAAGTAAAATCCCTAACATGTTCCTCCCCCATTTTATATCAGCTTGCAAAAACACAATTGATATACCTAACAGATCATCTTCCTCTATACCAGGGGTGGGGAACCTTGGCACTCCAGCTGTTTTTGAACTACAACTCCCACCATCCCCAGCCACAATAATTGTGGCTGGGGATGATAGGAGTTGTAGTTCAACAACAGCTGGAGTGCCAAGGTTCCCAACCCCTGATCTCCATCACTCATTGAGGTCAACTGTGGAGGTCTGCCAGCTGTTGCTGCTGGTTTGGCAGCGATTCACGGTCGGGCCTTCTCTGTAGCTGCCCCTGAGCTTTGGAGTGCTCCTAGCTGAAATAAAAAGTTCAACATCCTTGTTGGCCTTTAAAAAGACCTTGGAAATGCATCTTTTTGATCAGGCTTTTAATTGTCTTAAGTAGTTTTAACTGTTTGTTTTACTGTAAACCTCCTTGAGATTTATTGAAATACACGTGTAATAACCCCCCCCCAAAAAAAAATCATCAAAGCCATGTCAAAGGGCTAATAGCACTTCAGTAAATATAGATTCAAGAATATTTATTGGATCCAGGTGAACCTATGTTGGGAATCTAAGTAAACGTCAGCGCAGGTGACCAAACCATTTAGAAATTGGGAGGACTTGCATAGCTCACTTTAACCTGACTCATAAAATGTATGGTACAAATAGGAAGTGTGCCACTGCTACTACTACAAACATTTATATACCTCTTTTTATATAAAGCGGTATATAAATATAAACATATTTATATAAAATATATTTTTATAAAGTGGGGAAACATCCTGAGGGAGGGCATGCCCTCAACTCCTGCCTGTAGGCTTCCATTGGCATCTGGGGGGCCACTGTGTAAAACAGGATGCTGGACTAGATGGGCCTTGGGCCTGATCCAGCAGGGCTGTTCTTATGTTTAACAAAAGTTCTCAAAGTGGGTTACAAAGAAAAATAAATAATAAGATTTTTTTTGTCCCCAAAGGGCTCACAGTCTGAAAAGAAACTACTATACCTGTTTTCAGAATAATAGCTGTCGCTGGGTACACTGTGCACTCTTTGTACGTGTGTTGGATATAATGTGTAAATAGATCTATTGTATCAGTAACATTATATGAATGAATGGATTACTTATAGTTGATGCCACTTCACAGAAATACAGTTTAGTGCATTTATTTTGAGCATTTAGATAATAATACACTGCTCTCCACAACTGATGGTGGAAACACATTGCGCCGGCCTGGCCATCACTGTCCAGGAAGTGGGGAAAGGTGACTGAAGTGTCACTATGCACACACACACATACACACACACTTACTAAGGCCAAGTCCTGTGCTGGGCATCCACATCTGATGCCCACCTGAAGTCAAAAAAAGCTCAGGAACACTTACTAGGCAATGCAGCAAATGCCCTCCATGAGCACTGCCACCTGTATGATGTCATTTTAAATTTTTCAGGTGCCCCAACATTGTGATGTACATCAAGGGGCAGGACATGGGAAATCTAAAATGATGCCACTGTTAAATTTCCAGACAGGATATATAAGGAAGTTTTGTACTTGACCTTTACATAAGACTACCATAAGGATGTTTCTGTTTCATTATAGGATGGAATGCCACATCTTTGTATGTTAAAGTTAGTTAATTTGAATATAGCCTTAAGAAAATGACTCCATAGATGGTAGGCTTTCAGAGCAACTATGTGAACAACAATTTAAAGCCCTGTTCCTGCAGCCATACCATGCAATACTGTATCTTCCCATTTTACCAGGAACTATTACACCTTTATGTGTTAATCCACTGCAGGAGGATGGAGACCTTTGGTCATCTGTTCTGTTGAATGATATTATCTGTGAACAATATATGCAATTTATATGCTTGACTATTAAAGAGGCCCATATTTTTTGCTCTCTAACTTGGCACACTAGCATATCAACTTGATTCTTGTTTTAAATGCCTGCTGTGTTCATACAATGGTACAAAGCAAGCTCAGTTACAGCTCATATCTAGTGCAGGTGGTCGAGCTAGTTGCCTCACAGATCAAAAGTCACACTACTGTGAGTCTTCCTTTGAAATGGCAGTTAGTGAGACAAGGCTGGTCTTATCTTCATGACAAAAAGAGTTATAGATATCCATCACGAACTTCTTAGAACAAAAGGCTGTTTGATAGTCATGCAGCATCAGTGCTGCAGGCATTTCTGAACACATTTTGGAATATGCACACTGTCCTACTTCATCGGAAACAGCTAAAGAAGCATTTCAGAGTCGTTACATATGAGATGGCTTCTCTGTCACTGAAAGCACCACTGATTTCCTGTAGCACAGGAAGTTGCCTTTCTTGGTTGTTGAATGATTTTTTTTTTAATTCTGCCATTGCTTGAAGAGTCTGCTCCAGATGGAACTGTGTTCCCAATTATCTGACACTTTGGATTATTTGTCCTCATAATATAACTAATCCTTTTCTCAGTGTAAACTGAATTGGCATCCCATTTTGTTTTGGCTTTTGTTTTGGTTTTTGCAGCAAAGGGAGGGGGTTTTGCGCCACAGAATTCCCTCTTGGTCAGAGTTCCCACCACAAATGTAACCAAGACTGCTGAATGCAAAGGATTTTTTTTAAAAAAATTAACATAGCTGGTTACGACATATGTTCTGGAAGAGATCTTTGAGAATCACTCTTTGCTAGAGATAAGAACATGCATAATTTTTGGACAGTTTTTGTTAAATTATGTTGGATTAGATATGTCTTTGCATTGTGAAAGATATCTACATATCACAGCAAATAGCATGAATTAGTATATAACTGAAGCATGCCATATGTGAATAATGCACAGTATGGGTGATCACAAAAATTGCCATCTCCACATAAACACACAAATTTGAATTGGCAGGGTTTTTTTTAAAAAAAAGATAAAGATCAGATACGTAGCTTGGGAGTGCTCTTGGATCTAAAACTCTCTCTGGTTTCTCAGGCTGAGGCAGTGGCCAGAAGTGTTTTTTATCAGCTTCGGCTGATACGTCAGTTACACCCATTTCTGGAGTTAAATAGCCTTAAAACCGTGGTGCATATGTTGGTAACCACCAGGCTTGGCTACTGTAATGCACTCTACATGGGGCTGCCCTTGTACATAGTCTGGAATCCACAATTGGTACAGAATGTGGCAGCCAGAATGGTACACTGGCTGCTGATATGTTTCCGAGTGAAATACAAAGTGCTGGTTATCCTCTCTAATAAAAGGCTTGGTGTCCGTCCGTGAACAACCAAGCGTCTGTCCGTGCCTCCCTCGGCCGTTCTGGGTATGCGTGGAGCGCATGCCCAGAACAGGCCAAGGCAGAAACGGAGACAGGAACCAGGCAGCCATGTTGGTGGCTTCGCCTGGCTGCGGAAAGGCCAGAAGCGGCCGCCGGGGAAGAGGTGGCAGGGGAAATTGGCCAAGGCGGCGGCAGAGCCACCGCCTCGCCCAGAGGAGACGGAGACCGGGACCGGGGGCGAAGCGGAGGCCATTTAAAAAAAAATACCGGTCGCTGCCCTCCCTCCCTCCCTCCCTCCCAACTGCCGAGACCTCCTTACCCTGGCCCACGTCAGTCAGGTGAAGAAAGTCCTTAATTTAAGAGGGAGAGAGGAGCTCGCAAACAGAGCTCCTCTCTGTGCAAAGGCTCTGCCCGAACTGGCACTATGGACACAAAGGACACAATAGGCATCCTTTGCACCCAAAGTGCCATTTCGGGAAGAGGCTTTGCAGAGAGAGGAGCTCCGCTTGCGAGCTCCTCTCTCCGTCTCAAATTAAGGACTTTCTTCGCCCGACTGACGCGGGCCGGGGTAAGGAGGTCTCGGCAGTTGGGAGGGAGGGAGGGCAGGCGGCGGCGGCTACCGCGGCAGCAGTATTTCTAATTTTTTTTTATACGGCCTCCGCTTCGCCCCCGGTCCCAGTCTCTGTCTCCTCTGGCCGAGGAGTGGGGCAGGGGGGAAAAACTCTCCCCTACTAGCGCCCGTTATTTCAACGGGCCTGAAAACACTAGTTACCTATAAAGCCCTCAATGGCTTGGGACCAGGGTACTTAAGAGAATGCCTTCTCTGTCATGAAACACCATCTCTGTTGCCTCTTAAGATCATCAGAATCCCACCTGCTGTTGTGTCCACCACCATTTGACAGCAGAAGCATCAAGTGTTCCTCCTTCTCCTCTTTCTCTTCAGTGTGCTGTGTTTCAGAAAAAGCAGTGAGTGAAGCAAAAGAGGAGATAAGGAGGTTCGGAAAATCACAGGGAGATGCTCTAGTCAACCATTATTTTCTCTTCTCCTCCACATTTCTTCTCTGCTCCCCTCCTCCTTTTCAAATGCAATGCACTAACGAAGAAGAGGTAAATTAACTGTTTGTACTGCCACAGAGGCTGGTGGGGCAGGGTGTGGCATTTGTTCCCTTATCTCAGACACCCAATAATATTGGGCTACCACTAGTAGCACTAACTTGGGAAGCTGCATTCATTTTTTGGATACACGTAACAAAATGATCAAATGCTACTGTATCCATGTGGATTGCCATTGAGAAGTACATTTTGGCAGCACTTGCATAGGGCTGCTGGTAATGTTTTAAATAACAAAGGTACGAATCAAAGTTGGTATGAATTGAGTATGAATCAAATTTGTCATTGTTTCTCAGACCCAAATAAATGCATTCTTAATGGCAAAATCTTACTACAGGTCTGAGTTGCAGAAAGTTAGGAACATAGGAAGCTGCCATATACTGAGTCAAAACATAGGACCATCTAGCTCAGTATTGTCTACACAGACTGGCAGCGGCTTCTCCAAGGTTGCAGGCAGAAATCTCAGCCCTATCTTGGAGATGCCAGGGAGGGAACTTGGAACCTTCTGCTCTTTCCAGAGCATCTCCATCCCCTAAGGGGAATTTCTTACAGTGTTCACTCATCAAGTATCCCATTCATATGCAACCAGGGTGGACCCTGCTTAGCTAATGGGACCACAAAACCAGCTCTCCTCGTCGTTGAGGAGCTACTGTAAAACTGGCCCATTTTCCACATCTTAGATCATAACATAGGTATAAATCTCAGAACCCTTTTGTGATTGACAGTTTTTGGTCTGTGACTTGAAATTATAAATCATCCTCTTAGGTTTGGATTTTATGGTTGGCAGTAGGGGGGAATATCACCCCCCAAAATCTTTCAAATGACATGTCTTTTGTGTTGCTCTCATGTTGCCAACTGTACCAGATAACTTCTTGTTTGATACTGCTTACTGATTTATTTTTAATTATTTTAATTAAAAGTTCAATGTTTGGATTATATTGGTTTATTGTGCACCATTGGTAGCATCCAAAATAATGCTATGAGGTTGAGTTGTCTTGATCAGAGTGAATGAGGTTTTGACTAAAATACCACAAGGTGGTAGTAGGTCATAGATTTGAAAAAAGTACCTTAATACTTCTTGATAGCCCTAGCCTTCCAATTGTAATACCCACTAGAGCAGGCCTGCACAACATAAGGCCTGGGGGCCGGATTCGGCCTGCAGGGACTACTTTACTGGCCCCCAGGTATCCTGCAGCAACACAGGAGCTGGAAACTACCTTATAGCACCATCCTGTGCATTCTTTCTCAGAAATATGCTCCATGGTATGCCCAGTGAGGCTTACTCCCATGTACACATGCCAAGCATTGCAGCAAGAAAGCAACAACAATTTAGGGAGAGGAGAGGACTTGGCATTTGTTTGGGGCTGGCATGCACTCTAGGGCCCCCACTGATTGAGCAGGGACAGAACTATTCTCTGGCCACTATCCTTGGTTAAAACTATGGGTCCATTGAAAGGGGAAATAGAGCCACAAATAACTAATAATATTTAATTTTAATGTCATAATGTGCTAAACATTTGACCTCGGCCCCTGGACATCAAGTTGTGGATGGTTCTGGCCCACCAGGGCATTTGAGTTGTGCAGCCTTGCACTAATGAGAGAGAGAAGGCAGAGAAATAGTTTATAGTCAATATTTGCATCAGAAGACAGATGAGAGAGAGTTTGTGACTTGGTGGAAAGTAAAGCACTATCAGGTTCTGTAGCTCTCTCTAGGAATTTAATGCAGGATTCGTGTATTTTCTATTGACTGTAGAATTGTTGATTTTCTGGCCATATACTCTATATTTGTAAGTAAAACAAATTATGCGATTTCCAGAGTACTCTCATCCAAAGGAAACTAAACTCTTTGCGTGTGTGTTGTGTTCTCCCTGTGTGCGTGCTTGAATATGAATACAAAAAGCTTCACATGGAAGTAATGACATCTAAAAGTGTCTTACTGCTTGCATCTACTTAAACACATCCAGCATCTAGACTTTGGCTCTCCAGCTGTTGTTGGATTACAGCTTGCTTCATCCTTGAATATTGGCTGTTGTGGCTGAGGATGATGGGAGCTGTAGTCTAGCAATGGATGCTAGGATCACATGGCAAAAAAGGGAGGGCATAACAATAAATATATAAATAAATTGAAACTGAACCCTATATGCGATAGTTGTGGTTGTTTCCCTTGTGTTCCAATATTCTATTCCTTGGCTGTGCACAGTTTGAGATCCGGTCTGAATTTGTCTGAAACAGTCCGGCGAACTGGTTCGGTCCAGTTTGGCTGAACTGTGAACCAGTCTGGAGGTTCGAGGAGGCATGGGGGAGGAGGGAGCTGTGCCTTTAAGGTAAAGAAGCAGCTCCTTACAGTGAGACCACCACTACAGGTAGCTTCCTGCTGCAGTGGGAATTCCCCCAGCAGCCTGTGCGCATCAGCAGTGCAGCTCCATCACTCACTTCAAGCAGTAAAAGACAACAAGCCGACTCCTGTAGTATCAGCACAGCTCCTGCTATTGTGACAAAGTCTTTTAAATGAATGAAGTCTACTCATTTTAGAAGAGCACAGATGGGATTCTCCAGTAATTTTGCTGAATATATCATGCCCATGCAAATCCGAGTAACAAATCACATGAATGTTGTTTACATTTCCTTATAAAAACATGTACAAGTGTTAAGGTTTATGAAGAGGGAAAGTTTCATAAAGTAAAAGCTGCCAAGAAAACTTTCCCTGGAGGTCAGCTGTTCTGGGTATACACTTGGAGTAAAACAGAAAGCAAATAGGAAGGCAAGTGGGTTAGAGGTTAGAACAGTTTGGTTGCTCATTATCATACTCTATTTTTTATCAGCTGAACTGCACAATCAAGGCAACATTTACTATATTTTTCATTTTCACCTGCTTGTGGCGGTGGGAAAGTTGAAACCTTCAAAGGCCATTTGTTTTCATAAACTGCCTGCATTATGTATATATGAGGCATACAGTGGTCTTATGATTGATGCATTAGCATTTAACAGTTGAAGCAATTAAAAGGTTCAGTATTGCAAGTTCTTGGGTGGTTTCCATTAATACTGAAAGAACTGCTAAGAAATGTATTGAACAAGGCCACAAACAAGTTGAATAAGGCCACAAATATTCTTACCTATAAATGCTGCATATTGCTATCCACCCACCCAAGTGTTTAAAAAAAAAAACTAGGGCTTTTAAAAAACTTCATTGAAAGATAAAACACTTTGTTGGGTTAGTGGTGTCACTTTGCTATGTTTTCTCTTGTAATAGCTGGGGTTGTTTTGCTCATAAAGTAGGAAATGATGCCAAGCAGAAGAGGTAATTGCTCAGGACAGCTTCAGGATATTGTGAAAGTTCTCATGTTCATTTAAAGAAAAAGAGAGAGAGCCTAACTCAGTACTTCAGAACTGTATTTTTTATTTTTTAAATGTTTATTTGTTCTGTCATTTGGCACAACTGGCAATCTTGCCTTAAGAGTCCTGGTTCTGAATAAACATTGTAGGGAGCTTGCACAACTTCATTGTAAAATTCTTGGGATCTTGCTCTATAGCTAGAGCGAGGTTGAGGGGCCAATCTGCAGTATGTTGTCCTAGATGATGAAGTAGACATTTAATTAAATTGGATCCAGATGACTCAAGCAAATGACTGCTTAAGACAGTACACAGAAAAGCAATATAGCCCCTTCTCCAGTTGAAATAAGCGATAGAAGATATATCCCCTTCCTCAGTTGAAAACATACAGAGAGAGAGAGAGAGAGATATTTCTGAAAGAGCTGAGAACATTATGATTTTTATGGACCCATAACAGAAACTCCTGTGGGTAAGTGGGCAATACCAGTGAGATAGGATGACCTGCAGAAATGTTGGTTCTACAAAAATATGAAGGGGGAAATGCTAAGGGAATTTTAAAAATCGATAACTGCCCCTATGTAAGTTAATGGAACACCAATGAGAGGGGGTGGTTGCCCTCTTTTCCTGCTCGTGGGCTTCGCAGATGAACCTAGTTGGCCACTGCATGAGGCAGGATGCTGGATTAGATGGGCCTTGGTCTGATCCAGCAGGGATTTTCTTATATTCCAATAGAACAGAATATTCCTGGGCTCAGAGTGCAGTTAACAGACATCTAGGTAAAGCTAATGGAATTCAGTGGCAAGTGGTGTGGAGAGGAGGGCTTCATCAAAAGAAGTGGGCAATTTCTTAGCTTGAAGAATACTTCCTCAGGGCAGTCACAACTCCTGCTTCGAGGGGGAAAGTTGTCTAAAACACTTTGGTTTTCACAGCGGCCATTTCACAGCTTTGTGCTTCTGAGGGGGAAATGGTTTGACATATTTAAGCTCTTTGTTAACCTCCCCAAATAACAACAGAAACCAGCTATATGTATGAATTCTCCTGAGAAACAGAGGGGAAAGTTATATGCTGAATATGTTACTTTGTTGATGTGTGTGTGTGTGTGCGCGCGCGCACACACACACAGTCACACAATAAAGTAACAGCATTCACCTATAGCTATAACCTATTCTATGCTCTTTCCCTCCTTACAATCTCAAAACATATTGATGAAAACATTAAACTGACCCCTCACCACCATTTTTGAAACTTGAGGGGTGGATAAAAAGGAGCTGGGATTGAGCACCAGTGCCCCACCCCTCCACCCATGTTTAGTTTGTTTGTTCGTTCATTCATTCATTCATTCATTTGTATCCTGCCCTTCCTTCAAGAAACTGAATGCATTTTGAGTTGTTTTATCCCTGTTTTATTATCAAGGTTGAGAGAGTATGACTAGCCCAAGGTTACAGTTTAATCTCCGTAGTTGAACAGAGATTTGAACCTTGCTCTCCCCACTGTATCTGATATACTGTCCACTGCAGCACATTGTTTCATAATTTCTGTATGGAAGAACTAACGGGATAGGCAACTGTCTGCAGAGACCCAGGTAGACTATACGCTCGAGCAGGGGCAGGCAACCTTGGTTCTCTAGCTGTTGCTGAACTACACTTCCATCATTCCATCATGCTTCATTGTAGTTCAGCAACAGCTGGAGAGCCCAGGTTGTCTACCACTGCTCTAGAGCAAATGTTGTAAAGATGTTTCCTTTCCTTTCACTCTGTTTAAATAATGGAACCTGTTCAAGCAATAAGAAATTAGTTTAGTCATCTAGCCCTCTCCGGGTCTGCCGCCTCTGCTGTGACTAAAGTCAAGTTTCACTGTAAATCTGTTCTATAAACTTCATGGCACTCTGGTCACATGCAAAGCTGACCTTGCTTTTTAGGCCAATAGTGGTACATTTTGAGGCAAACCACAGGAAATGACTTGGAGAGGTGGAGAGTATTAAGAAAATATTGTAGTCCTGTTTTGATGTAAAATGAGGCACTGTTGACTTTTGTTTTCTTGTCCAATGCTACAAGCAGAGATTTTAATCTATCTGTCTATCTTTACACTGCGGGGCCAGAATATGCCTTATAACCTGTAGGTTTGGGCCATATATGATAATCAAAAACACAGTAGAGCAAGTGCATCTTATTTTCTTGTGTACACATGCGTTAAGTTTTTTTTACCACATTATTTATTGTTTAAAAATAACACCCATCAAAACTCTACAGAGTCTGGTAGGTCAATCTTTGGCTCATTCAAAAGAGATTCAATTCCCAAATACTATTGATATTTTCAGTGACCATTTAATGAATAAGTGAATATTTTGGAGTATATTGTCTGAAATAACAGAAATGTGTAAGCAGTGTACAAAAGTGTACGGCTTTTATTATAAAATTATTTTATAATTTTATTATTATTATTATTATTTATATTAAATATTAAATAAAATATTATTTTATTTTTTGCATGGACATTGTGGGGGTAAATTTGAACTGATTTCTTTGTTTGAATTGATTTCATTTTTTCTACTGCAGTCTGCTGTGAATAATTTCATATTCTCCAGAGGCCCCCAGAGGGCATTCCATGTATGGGTTAGGCCCCTCCCTTGGAGTGATAGGCAGGGTCAAACTCGAAGATTCTTCCAGGGGAGAGGGGCGGCCCTGCCTTCCACAGATCAGCCCTGTCTATTGAGCAGGTCAGTAGGGTTTCACGGAGCTCTACTGAACCCTGCAGTGGTTTCTCCTTTTCCTCTTCTCCCTGCCCACCCCCATCAGTCATAGTTAGGGCAGGGACCCTACAAAAGAACAGGGTAATATTCTTTAGGCCGATAAGCAGCTGACTGCAGTTACGCCAAGGCCACCCACTGTCAAGCCTTGCCACTGAGTTCTCATGGCCAGACACAGTCTGCTAAACCACGACACACCGCTGCCTCTGGACTGGGACCGTGTGCTCTGGCACGGCCCTCGAGTCCGCCTGGGACTCCTGTGCTGCCCAGCAGGGCCTCTCAGATCCACTTTGGGCCATCGTGCTGGGGAGACTGCAATAGCATGTAATCTCCACATTCAGAGGGAGCACAGTCTCCCTGGCTGCAGATGCCCTCAGCTCGTGGCAGGGGTGTGTTCCCGCCCTTTCCTGGGCCAGTGTGTCACTCGGGTATTTGAGCTTTGGCCCAGACATCGCCCTACTTCCTTTCCTTTTACAGGGCAGGTTGTGTTCAGTGATAGAGGTGACGGAAGATTCCTCTGATGGCAGCACCTTCCATGCTTCCTTGGCTTCCTTGGTGCCAAATCTACTGCTTAGTATGGATGGGATGAGTGACTCTCTGATTACCCCCCTCCCTCCCTTTCCCCAATCTCAGTGGACCGGATGCTTATCCTCAGTTTACCAATTGGTTCAAAGAACTGGTGGCTAGGGAAGCTAGGGGTGCCAGGTCCCATGGGAACCCCGGTTCCAAGAACTCATCTCAATTCCGATCTCTTGCTAAAAAGCATAAGGAGAAGAGGCATGAGAGGAAGCAGCCAACGGGAATGGGGAAAATGCAGGTCCAAGAAAAAGATCCAGCAGTTCCACTCCATCTTCTCCGGCCTCGTCACCCTCCTCCCCACTCCCGACCAAGCACTGCAAGCATAAACACAAATGCAAGGTATTGTCCGAAGGGAGATTCCCCACCCCCATCACAGAGTTGGTCACTCCAAGCACTGAAGGGGGCAAAAAGGCTCTCTTGGAATCAGACAGCTCAGAGGCATCTGTATCACCAGCAGGAAGAGAAGAGGGTGAATTGTCAGAAGAGGAAGAAACCTTTGCCTCTGGATACACACAGGGCAGGCTCTTCCAATCGGAATTGTTTCCTATCCTCCTCGCAAAAGCTTCTCAGGTTTTGAATATATCCAGTTCAGCCCTGAGGCCCACCAACCCTAGCTGAGCCTCAGCTGCTCAGGGGACTACAGTGGTTTTCCTCCAGCCCCCTCCCCACCCCCCACCACTAGTTGTTCCTTTCTCAGAAGCCTGTGAACAGGTCAGGAAGTCTGAATGGGATCTCCAGGCTAGGGCACAGCAGGTTCACAGGATCCCTAACAAACTGTATACTCTGCCAGACACAGTCATTGACTCCCTCAAGGTTTCCATTGTGGACCCACCTGTTGCAGCCTTGTCTTCTGTGGTCCTCCCTTCCGAAGTGAAAGGAAGCCCCAAAGACCCATGTGACAACCATATGGAGGCGAACGTATGCAGTTCCTTTGAGGCCTCAGCAGTGGCTCTCAGAGCATGTGTTAACAACTCCATGTTCTCCAGGGCTGTTTATCTGTGGGTGGACGAATTGGCCTTCACAGACTCGATCCCGAAGCTGGTCAAGGACAGTTTGAAGAAGGTTATTTTATTTATTTGTTTGTTTGATTATTTAAAAATTAATTTAAACCGAAGACTCTGGGCGGTGTACAAAAACTTACATAGCAATACATCATTAAAATTACATTCTAAATTAAAAACTAAAGTAACTAACAAAAAGAAAAAACCAAATAGGTAAACTAGAGGGTAAAAGCCTGGCGAAAAAGAAAAGTCTTAAATAGAGATTTAAAAATCAATAAGGAAGAAGCTAAACGAATCTGAAGGGGAAGGGAGTTCCAGAGAAGTGGGGCAGCAACCGAAAAGGCCCTTTCACGGTTCTTAACGCCCCGAACCTCTCGGAAATCAGGGACCAACAAACGGGTCATTTGAGAAAATCTGACCGAATGGGATGTAACTTGGATGAGAGAGGTGGGTCTGTAGGTAGACAGGCACCAAACCCCACAAGGCTTTGAAAGTCAAAACCAGGACTTTAAATTGAACTCGGTAGCAAAAAACAACCAGTGCAATGATTGCAGGAGAGGAGTTACCCTGTCATATTTTCTGGTACCCATGAGTAGGCAAGCCACTGCATTCTGGACCCCTTTTCGATCGTCCTCAGACGTAACCCTAGATAGAGAGCATTACAATAATCTAAGTGGGAGATAACAAGGGCATGGGTCACTGTCATTAATGCCTGCCGATCAAGGTAAGGGCATAATTGGCGAATCAGATGAAGATAACCTTATTAGGCATGCTACTGACACACTCTTTTTTGGACTCTGTCCAATTTTGTTCCAGGGCCATGGCTTCCAATGCCGTGGCCAGGTGGAATGTGTGGTTACGCAATTGGGATGCTGACACGGTCCCAGACGCATTTGGCTGGATCCCCCTTTTTGTGGGTGGGAGAACCTTTTGCCAATCCATCAGACAAGATCCTGGTGGAAACTAGGGATAAGGAAAGGGCTTTGCCTAGGGCAAAGAGAAAGGACTGCAAGCTGAAGGTTCCACAGCCCTCCTGGCAAAGTATGGCATCTTCCAAGTCCTGCTGGTCTGGGGGGTGTAAGCTGCAGCGTAAGCCAGAAGTCACACAGTAGAGGATTTGTGTGCACACCCTCCTAACCATCTACCTCCAAACCATCTACCTCTTCTCCCAAGAAAACAGTCTTCCTGACCAGAATTCTCCTCCACCCATCAAGTGGGAGGACACCTTCTTCAATAAGTTCATTCCCTTGCAACAGTCATGGGATCCAGAAAAACACCGGGTGTTTATTTAAGCGATCCAACATCTGATCCAGATCAACGCTATAGAATTGGTTCAGACTCCTCACAGCCACTTTTTTTCCTTAATGCTAAAGAAGAACGGAGACACCAGAGGCATACTGGACCTGAAATGGCTGAACACATTCCTCACGAGGAGGCATTTCAGGATGGAGATACTCATTCTTTCTGGATTGCATTCACCAGGGTAACTTCTTAGCATCAATATTCTGTCCAAAGCCTGTCTTCTTATCCCGATATGGAGATAGCACAGGAAGTTCCTTTGGTTTAGCTATGGTGGGAGCCACTTCCATTACTATGCACTCCCCTTCGGATTGGCGTCAGCTCCTTGGGTCTTCACCAAGGTGCTGGTGGTGGTGCAAACAAACAAGGGAGGGCTGAATGCCTTCCAGGAGTCTCCAAGAATGGTAAGAATTTCCCTTTCTCCAGAGGCTCTCAGATGGCATTCCATGTTTGGATGTAGAAGAGCAGTGCCATCCCAGGGCAGGGAGGTACCACATGTCACTGAGAAAGCCCTTTCTGTAAAGCCTGTCTGCCGAAAACAGCCTCGGACGACGAAAAAACATCAATTTCATAATTGGGAAATGAAGGGACTGGGGCTGAGGTGGCTTCCCTACCACAGGGAATAGGCCATAATACCCACAGGAAGGACCTTCCCCAAACGTTTATAGGTGAGGTGCATCCCCTTAGCCACTGAGAAAAGGTCATGGAAGAATGGTCAGGGTCCTAGAATGGTCAGAGAACTGTCCTAGAAAGAGACAAAAAGAGACTCAGTTTTATGGAGTGCAGTCATGCGATCCAGATAGAACCTAAGCGCTCTCTGAACATCTAGTGAATGCCACCTGCATTCCTGCAGATTTGGGCAGAAGGTAGGTAAGGACAATTCCTGAGACTGGTGAAGAAGAGAATTTTTGTTTTGGAATAAAGCAGGGATCAGGATGTACAACTACCTTGTCCCTATAAAAAATGCACAATTTGGGGTTGGTGGACAAGGCGCTGAGATCGGACACCCTATGCATGGACATGATGGAGGCCTGGAATACAGACTCAACACTCAAAGATCATAAGTGGCCATAGGCTCAAAGAGTGGTGCCACAAGGGCCAAGAGCACCCAATTCAAATGTCAAGTAGAGAACTGGTGACCACGGGGGAAGGGGGAGGTTAAGCAAGGCTGTCCCCTTAAGGAAACACTGAACAAAAGGATGTAAACAAATCTCACACTGCCCCCTGGCATCCAAAACCTTATTGAGTGTGACGCCCTGATATCTGATGGTGTTCATGCTCAAACCTTTGTTCAAGCCAGATTGTAAAAACCTGAGAATGTACCTCCACTGCATGACTGGACCTAATGTGAGAGGCACATCAAGCTTGAAAAGCCCACCACGTATTCCATAGGCCCTACTGGTGGAGGACTTCCTGGGTGACAATAGAGTGTGGAGCACCACATTTGAGTCACCCATCATGCCTTCCTGCTCAGCCGCCAGGCTGTGAGGCGGAAAATGTTAGGTTGAGGGTGGACAACCACCTTTGGGTCAGCAGATCCGGACACACCAGAATCTGCCACCTGGCACAGACCACTAGGTACAAGAGATCTGGAAACCACCAATGGCAAGGCCAATGAGGAGCAATCAGAACCACCTCCACTTGCTCCGCCCGTATCTTCTGTAGCATCATGGGAAGAAGAGGCAATGGCGGGAAGGCATTTAGGCAAGGGAGAGACAATGCATCTGTTCCCAGGCTCCGAAGTCATGGGAGGCGTTAGAAGAAAAGGTCCAGGTGCATGTTTTCATCCATAATGAACAGACCTACCTTTGGTAGCCTGAAGCGATGGACCACTTGCCAGAACAACCCCAGATGTAATATCCACTTCGATTCTACCATTGAATTCCTGCTGTGCCAATCTGCCAACACACTGGATACTCCTGCTAGGTCCTCCGCCCTGATTGACAGTAGATGTTGTTCTGCCCATAGAAGTAGCATACAGGCCTCCCTGGGCAGGACCCCAGACTTTATGCTTCCCAGCTTGTTTGCAGACATGTTGTTGGTTCTGATGAGAATGTGACACCCCTGAACCACTGTCTTGAATGTTGGGTGTGAAGATGGGACCAAGGTCCATGGGACCAAGGTTTCCTGACATGAAACAATCATGTCTAATGGGCTGACCATCTCCATAAGGTCCACTGCAGTCTTGGTCCTGAGAAACCTTACAGCCAGTCTCTCTTGAGTTGTCTGGGTTGCTGTTAGGTGTTTCCCATTTTCTTTCTCAGTGTGGTTTTTGGTATTTTCACAAAGGCTTCTGCCTTCACTGCACATATGGTAGTTAGGGCTTCCTGGGGATGTTCCCTCTGTTGCCTGTCTATCTTTATCTCATTTTGTACTCAGCCTGATTGTTCTCTGTTCCTGGTACTGAGTTTTTGGATAGATTCTTTTTTCTACAGTGGATGGTGAGAGGTTCCACTTCTTTTTCAGTCTGGACTGGGGAAGGTGGGGCAGCCCCTCCCCTGAAAGAGTCTTCAAGTTTGACCCTGCTTATCACTCTGAGGGAGGGGCCTAACCCATACATGGAATGCCCTCAGGGAGTCTTTGAGAACCAGAATTTACTGTAAGAATTTCCCTTTCAGAAAAGGCAAAAATTCATGCCAAGACAAATGTTCTTGTCATATGAACATTTCACCTTCTAGGTTATTCCCTCTTGTCTCCAAAGAGGACATACTAAAGAAGATACAAATGTAATTACTGTAGGGATAACAGTAATGCCATTGGATATATAATATTTGACAATGGATTATCCACAGAACATTCTGTATTACCCCTTCACAAGTTCCTTTTATAACTTTGACATTTCACATTCAGGAAATATCTGCTTTCACAGCTCTTATTTCATTTCTCATAGCTGGAAGCCTTTATGAGATGGCTGCTGTTGACCATTTACCCCATAGTAGCTTGCTGCGGTACATCTGCAGGTAGGCAGGAAGCTGATTATTTGTACCATCCTGACATATAGTGATGAAACCATGTGACAGGATGATTTTAACCATAATGCAGGCTGTTCCATTGCATGTTGAGAGTGGATAATGCCCTGACTGAGTTCTGAGTTTCAAGGATGGATTATGGTTTTACATTTTGCTATCTGTTTCTTAGATAAATATTGTTAATCATTGTGTAATCACTTGTTGTTTTGTTTGTTAGCTGACATGGTATACTTCTGCAAGAAAGGTGGGATAGATTTTTTAAAGGATTGTATCCTAAGAAATATGAGTATAAGAAAGTTCACATACGTGAATTTTCCCACCCCTTCTCAGCACAACAGCTCCCTACACCCCCAAAAACCCTACTCCTTTGGGACAGAATTGTATGGAACAGGGTGGGCTGCTTGGGTAAGGACAAATCAGCAGAAATCCACACAAAAGGCACTTAAAATGCAACACATACCAAATACATTCAAATAGTAATACAAACTGCTTCCCCAGATTTCTGGCCAAGTATGCATTTGTGATGGAAAACATGCCCTGCCATGCAACCAGATGTTACAGACAAGCAGTCTTCCATGTGGTTACATGCACATGAACCAATGGTTGTCAAGTAAAATATCACGAGTTTGGTTGTGTGGAAGTTTAGCATTGCACATCTCTTTCTCCATTTCCCATGTTTCTCATTGTTTTTACCCCTTGACAGTACTGGTGCCGTAGCTGCAGTCTCTCTCCCCTGTTTCTACTGTGTTCTGCCAGTCTAGGTCTCACCAAAAATTCCAGAAATCAATGAAAATTGTTTAAAGATTGAAAATTGTTTAAAGATTCAGAGTAGGAAGCAACAGCCAAATATAAATTTGTTTCTCAGTTCTAAACAATAGGCATTAATGATTTAGTGTAGTCTAGACTATAAAATATTTTACTATTTCCAGTACAGAATAAAGTAAAACATACCACTATAGTATTTCTTATTATGGAAGAGAAGCAATGCTCATCTAGGTGTTGAAATTTTTTTAATATTGTCAGTGCTGTAGTTGCAAATTCAGAAGTGCAGGCATTCTCCATGGCAGCCCCCATAGCCGCACCCACCCAACAGCCATGCCCCATAGCCACACCTACTACAATGACACTCAGAAGCAATAATTTTGGAAGTTACATTACAAGAAGTCAAGGATAGTTTCTTAATCCTATAGTGCTTAAACTCATGTGGTAATTCACCTAGAAAAGCAGCAGTGGGGCCACCAGGAAAAAAAATTGATGGGGGGGGGCACAGAAAGGGCAAAGTATATTTATGAGTGGGTGAGCTGTGTCCCACATATTAGATTTCTGAAACAGAAATGGGGGAGCAGGTGTGTGTGGGGGGTCAAGCCATTTGTCTGAGTTGGGGCCCCATTTCACCCCTTGGGGCTGCCCTTGAGGAGAAGACCAAATTGTCAACCACAAAGGTGAAGGATACTCCTTGTAACTAAAGGCTGGAAGAATGGTAATACAATCAGTTGTAGTCAAACATTCAATTTTGTAGCAAACTTTTGGAATAACAAGAGCACATATTGTTTCCATTTAGAGTGCCAAGGGGTTTGCAAATCTGCTGAACCCCTGGAGGAAAAAACATATCGGAACTGTGTCCCTGTCAGATCCTGCAGCACTATACCACTGCTACTAGCAGCATACTAATCCTGAAAAACATTTTTAATAAAATTAAGTGCTGATTATATAAAATAGCTTTCATTTAGATTTTTGGCCAAAGTTAGAAGTGAATGGGTGCTGAAGCACACACAAATCTTTCCTCTGGGGAGTGGTCAGCAGACCAGTTTTGCTTCCTTAGCCAAGATTAGTCACCATATTTGAGGCCTGTAAAGAAACCCCTCTGTGCTCACTCCATCTAAATTGGCTAGTGACTTTGGCACCCATTTGCAATATTTGGCACGTCTCACTTAATTGAACCTTCTGAAATTGGCATATTCCTTTATCTTCTCATGCATTGTTTCTCTTTTTTGTTCATGGTGCACTGTACACTCGATAACTTTCAGCTAGACTAATTTGTTGGGATATTGACTATCATTGGCTGACATCCTGACTAAGGCGGCATGCTAGGTGAGATGTATCCATCCAAATGAAAGTTTCTGCTAATACAGCTATTGCAACAGAGGAAGGGTGATTTTTGCTGACCTTTCCCCCCTGAAAATGCCACCTGAAAATATGTCCCTGAGGGTAACACAGAGTATTCTAATCCTCTTCCATGCATGGGTGCCTGTACTATGGTAGTTGGGAAGCCTTCCTCACACAACCTTAGTCAGGATGTCAGCCATTATTAGTATTTGTAATGGCCCTTCTGCCAGAGTAGGATGGCTAGCCCCAGAGCTACCCCTGTTTTACAACATGCCTCAAATAGCTAAGCCAGGGCTGCTCAACTTCGGCCCTCCTGCAGATGTTGGCCGACAGCTCCCATAATCCTTGGCTATTGGCCACTGTGGCTGGGGATTATGGGAGTTGTAGTCTAAAAACAGCTGAGGGGCCTAGGTTGAGCAGGCCTGAGCTAGGCTGTGGGGCGTTTTAGGATTAGACACACTAAACATAGATAACTAAACTTAGTTACAAAATCAAAAGGTGATTATTTTACCAAAGGAGGAAGGGACTGGGTTTGAAAAGGAGGTGGGTGGATTACAACACCACAATTTAAACCAAATATAATAAACTAACTAGCCTGAACTACCAGATCCTTGTGGCCTACTTCAGGAGTCAAGGAAGACTGCATGTTAAGCCTCCCAGTTCCACTAGCCGAACTGAGCCCTCCTTCTCTTGAGCTGGTTTTTCTTGGGACAGAGGCACTCCTGGGAACAAGGCCTAGCCAATCACTGCAAATCTGTGTAAGCCTTCTAAGTTTTTGTTTGCAACCTTTTGCTAAACATAAACTTAAGGGAATTGCAAAGCATAGAAGCTAGAGGTTTACACACAGTGAGTTCAAGGATTTTGTTACAGTATTATTAAGAATCTTTATGTATTGCTTTTCAATTAAAAAATGTCAAGGTAATTTACAAAGGAAAAGGATTAAGATGGTTCTGTGTAACAAAAACACAAGATAGATGCCAGCAACAGCCAGCGGAAGATGCTGTGCTGGAAAGAATAAAGACAGTTACTTCTTCCCGCTAAATATAAGAGAGTCACCATTGTAAAAGCTGCATCTTGCCAGTTACCAAGAGTTTTATTTATAAATGGATTATGATTCCTCAGTACAGAGTATTAAAGGTAAAGGTAAAGTGTGCCGTCTAGTCAATTTCGACTCCTGTTACCCACAGAGCCCTGTGGTTTTCTTTCGTAGAATACAGGAGGGGTTACCATTGCCTCCTCCCACACAGTATGAAATGATGCCTTTTAGCATCTTCCTATATCGCTGCTGCCTGATATAGTACCAGAGGGAATTCAAACCGGCAACCTTCTGCTTGTTAGTCAAGCATTTCCCCACTGTGCCACTTAAGGTGCTAGGCAAGGTGATTTCTGTTCCTCATTTCAGTTCTCTTATTCTTTCGTATTGGCTTACATAATATATCTATTCCCGTGGGAATATATGTACTCCCCATGGGAAATCCTGTTAAAAACTGTGAGAGACATAAGAATATAGAAACATGAAGGTGTTAAAATTAAAGTATAATTTTAAGGTTGAAACACTATTTTCAAACTAGCAAATGATACTTTGTGCCATTATTCTAAGGGCAGCAGTTGGGTGTTTGGATGTTGGTTGCATTTGGGTGTTTTGACCCTAATGTTTTCCTGGTTAGTCTCAAGGGATCTCTGCTCAAATATAACATGGGACAGAAGTAAAAATAAATCCGTAGTCACAGTAGGTTACTTCCTTGTTTGCATGAGCTTCTTATAGATTTAAGAGAAATTTCTCCTTTGTGAACTCCATATTACTGTCCAAGGCTCAAAATTCAATGAAATAAAAATAAATTCTGTGTTCTGAGCATCAGCTATTTTCATATCAGGGTCTGGAATGACTTCACTCTATCCTGAGATCAAGAAAAGACACACCCCAGGCATGGACAATGATGTGGGTAGTGGGTGGCATCAATGATAGACAGGCTATTTTAAGATAATACCTAGAATTTTCAATTACCAAGATTAAGTGGGGTGTTTTGAGAGTCAGAAAAGCATGCTTTAAAACCCTGAATAAGAAAAACATATCTGTAAAGTATAAACTGTAAATAATGCAGTTGCCAGTTTAACAGTGTAAAAAATACAGTTTGAAGGAAGTTATCAGTCAATATAGAAAAACACAGTAAAACATAATGGAAACATTTCAATTAAATAACACTTCAGCCAAAAGATTTAAGCAGCATTCTTAAGCTAATGTCAGTGGGTGTTTGTGATTATTGCCATTATTCTATACGAATTGCTGTTATTCTCAGCCAGTGGTTGTGCTTTATTTATTTATTTATCTATCACATTTGTACAGCGCCCCAAACTTTCATCTCTAGGCAGTTAACAATAGCATAAAATAAGTTAAAATATATACAAAAACTTAAAACAATTTAACAATTTAAAAATCATCCACAAATTAAAACCTTAAAATTTTAAAGAACTGAAAAAGCTTGGGAGAAAAGGTGGGTTTTCAAATGCTTTCTAAAAATTGCCAGAGATGGGGAGGATCGTATCTCAGTAGGGAGCGCATTCCATTGTCTCGGGGCAGCAACCAAGAAAGCTCGTCCCCATGTGGTCACCAGCTGAGCTGGCAGCAACTGGAGACGGATCTCTCCAGACGACCTCAATGGGCAGTGGGGCTCATAATGAAGAAGACGTTCTCTTAGATACCCAGGGCCTAAGCCATTTAGGGCTTTATAAGTTTTGACTAGCACTTTGTATTTTGCCAGGAAACATATTGGCAGCCAGTGTAACTCTATCAACAAAGGAGTGATGTGGTCTCTCTGAGATGACCCAGAGACCAACCTGGCCGCCGCATTCTGTACCAACTGAAGCTTCCAGACTACGTACAAAGGCAGCCCCACAGAGAGCGCATTACAGAAGTCAAGTCTGGAGGTTACCAACCTATGTACCAATGTTTTGAGGTCGTTCATCTCAAGAAACGGACGCAGCTGGCATATCAGCCAAAGCTGATAGAAAGCCACGCTGGCCACCTCCTCAACCTGAGATACCAGGGAGAGGTGTGGATCCAGAAGTACTCTCAGACTGCGAACCTGGTCCTTTTGGGAAAGTGTGACCCCATCCAGAACAGGGAGATCAAAATCATCTCTAGAGTTCTGACCCCACACAATAAGTACCTCCACCTTATCTGGATTCAGTTTCAGTTTATTCTCCTTCATCCAGCCCATTACTGCTTCCAGGCAGGCATTTAGGGAAGTTATGCCATCTCCTGAAGAAGTTGACATGGAGAAGTAGATCTGAGGGTCATCAGCATACTGATAACACCCTGCTCCAAATCCCCTGATGATCTCTCCCAGCGGTTTTATGTAGATGTTAAAGAGCATTGGAGAAAGCATGGAGCCTTGGGGGACACCATACTTAAACGCTCAGATTTCAAGGAACAACAGTCTCCAATCGACACCATCTGGAATCTGTCCAAGAGGTAGGAGCGGAACCACTGTAAAACAGTGCCTCCCATCCCCAACACTCTCAGACGTTCCAGAAGGATACTATGGTCATTAGTATCGAAAGCTGCCGAGAGATCCAAAAGGACCAACAGAGTCACACTTCCTCTGTCAATTCCCAATTGGAGATCATCCATCAGGCCGATCAAGGCAGTCTCCACCACATAGCCCGCCCGAAAGCCAGTTTGAAATGGGTCTAGATAATCAGTTTCCTCCAAGACCGCCTGGAGCTGAGGCCACCACCCTCTCAATTACCTTGCCCAGCCATGAGAGGTTGGAAACAGGCCTATAGTTGCTCAACTCTGAGGGATCTAATGAAGGCTTCTTAAGGATCCTTTAGATAATGAGCAGAATGTGTCTTTTCTTTTCCAGGCCTGTTACCCATTGCATATTCAGAAAAAAATAAACCTAGAAAGATGTAAAGTATTTAGTGTTTAATGTATACTAATTTGTTGCTATAAAATTTGAATTTTGTGATTTCTTGATATAGGTGAACCTCGGTATCCACACAGGTTCTGTTCTCCACTACAACCTCAGATAATGGGACCACGGATACAAAGTTGGATACAATGGGACCTGTGGGTTAGGTTCCTGGAGTGGGGGAAGGCTATAATCAGCTGGGAAAGGTCAAAATAATTGGGGGGGGGTGTGCTTTACCATACTTCGCAGTTCCCCAGCAATGCCCCGCAAAAGGCTCAATTCCACCATTTTTGGTAAAAAAAAATAGTGCTTAATCCCCCCCCCCCGAATGATCTACAAAATTGCTTCTGCCCTCATAATGGTGGCCAAAAATGATCTCGTAGGTCATTTCCTCCCACCCCAAACCCACACAGATATGTGGAATTAACCTTTTTAAAAAACCATCTTTTCGTTTATGCCAAGAGCAAGTGTGAATTACTCAACCACAAATATGCAAAACTGCAAATGTCAGATAGTGAGATTTCCCTGCATGTTTATTTGATGGACTGTGACCAAGATCCAAAGAACTGAACAGCTAGTTTCATGTGACCGAGGTGGGTCCACATGCCACAAGCCAAATTGCTTCTGAAATAGAAGAACTTTCAAACCCAGTTGGTGATATGGCATTGGGGTTTTCTGCTTAAAGAGAAGCAGCCAAATGATCAGATCATGACAATTTCTGATAATGTCTAAGTTCTTTGGACCCAGCCTAAGAATGTTCTTGAGAAGTATCCATCACCTTTCATGTAACTGTACGCTACTAAGCCAGATAGTCAGAGAGCAGCTAACATTGACAAAGTTGTATAAAGCAAATGATCATACTATATGTCAGTAGTGGAAAAATTTAAATCAGTCCAATGTGTATCAAATCCAGAGACATTTCTTCAGGGACAACTAAACAGTTGCTTCAGATAGACTGCTTAGGCAGTTACTTTTTCTCATCCCCATTGCACCTCAGACTAGAGGAGAGGAACTTGTAACACCACTTTTCATCCATTGAAGTTTCACTCCATAGCCAGGCTCCTCTAAAGGAACCTTCACATGTAATGGTAGTGGACAGATAAGCATGGTTGCTCTAGAAGAAGGAATTATCTGCATTTTTTTGAAATTTCCAGTTTGACAGGTGAACACGTGCTATATAAAATTATATACGGTACTCTTCATGCTGTCTGAAAATGACCAGGCATGATTGTCTCTGATATGCTTCCATTATGGAAATATCTAATCAAACAATATTACAAGCTGTGACCCAAGTGTGATTTTAATATGTGACTACAGTGATATTTATAAATGGCATTATTTCTGATAACCAAATGTTGGCCATTTCCCCCTTGCATTAATATAGTTAGTTCCTTTTAGCTACTGCCTTGTGGGACAGTAATAGTATCTAAACATTTTATTTAAGTAGCTTGATATATTTTCAGGTTTCCATTTGGATTCCGTTTTCTTCTTAAGAAATAGAAGTCCAATAAAGCATTATTTTCTTTATTATATAGTATTACAACATTTTTAAATACAGTAGTAGATTTGTATTTGCTCAAAAATATATCCACACTGCAGATATAGTTTTCAGATGCAACACAGACGTTCATTTGAATTGGAGCATTCTATTTGTTTTTCTGCCTGAATGCGACTCCCTAATTCAACTGTGGTTCATTGTGGCCAACAACGACCTTTGTAACCAAGGTGTGTAGTTGGCTTGTTTCTTTGAAATGCAGTTGAATCTGCCATTGCATTGCGTCAAACTGACCCCCCCAGGCTTTATTCTTGGCTTATTTCAAGAGATGTGGCACAGAGCAGCCGAGAAACATCTGAGGACTGGGCAAAGGGAGGGGCCAAAGAAACCACCAGTAGGCAAAACAAACCACGCTGCTGCCGATCATCTGGGGACAGAATTGCTCTAGGCAGGTTGGTTAAAAGCAAGTTCCACATTGCGTTTGCAAGCACCCTTGGAGTGTTAGTCAAAGTTAGTCATAACTAAGTCCCATTAAAATTAATGACTTCAGTTCATCTTGACTATCTTGTGTCATTTTTTCTTAAACCAGTTTCATTTGAACTGTTCAGATGAAAAAGACATAGATTTAAAGCAGCAGAAATTACTTAGGTGCATTACATTTTAGCATCAAGACATTTGAAAATAACTAGACTGTCTGTCATATGGCATATGGCAACATCATATTACTAGCCCTGTTCACGCTTTCAAATAAGAAATGTTTGTAAATGCTTAGAAGTTCCAGAAGTGAGTCGGAAGTCCTGTCCATGACATGCTTAGTCCCACCCCTGACATTTCTTAGTGAGAAATGAGCTATCCCAGTTTGAAATATCCCAGCTACCCCAGTTTGGCATAGAAGACAGCTTTAAGCAGATCCCACTGTCTTCCATTCACTTATAATTTAGGTCTTGAGTTAAATATCAAGTTTAGCTTAAGGTAATTTAGCTGACTGAAGATTTGGTCTTGTTTGTATTCATGTTTTCACACTTCTGAGGAGGCTTTGGAGTTAAGTGGAAGCAAATAGCTTGCAGATAAAGGCTCACAAATCTTTATGGCTATTGTTGATTAAATACTGGGTCTAATATACTGATTCTATGTTACATGAAATAAGTTTACTGTGTTGTCACTAGGTGCTAGATAGCAATTCACCAGGATGCTGATAGATTATGTGGGCTGCTTTTCAAAGCTAGTTTGTAATACTGAGCCATCCCTTGGTTCTAGCAATTGTGTGTTCATTAAAAATAAAATTCAATTAAGCATCACCCTTTTCTAAAGAGTTCTTCAGAGTTCAAAGCAATGTTCTCAATGATGATCATTATCAATGGCCTTTAATTGAACTATGCTACTTGAAATCTGGACACCATCTCAGAGTTAATCAGTAAAGTTAGTCAAAAATGATATTCAGGTTGACACAATTAGACCATTGCTACTTTAGTCATGCTGCCTAATGATGTTTCACTTCCATCTGACAAAATATAATAGAGTAGGTGAGCCACCTGCTTCAGAATAACTTATTGGGGGTTTAGATAGTTGGAAAAAGACTTACCAAATTTGTCAATGAAAGTTATTCAAGATATGCAGTCTAAATCCTTTCCAATTAGTGCTGAGGTCTTGAAGGGCCAGTCTTAGCTTTTTATTAATATGTTGAGTTTATTAATGTATTTTTGATATATGCATGGTGTGACTTTCTAGTACATCTCATGATGTTGCATAATTATGGTCTTTTTAATTTGCTTAAAACAGAACTGCTTTTGTTGCTTAAAATTCAGAACTATTTCATAGCTTAATAACAATAACTCATTAGAAAGCCATGGCATGTACTTGAGGTTATCTCAAAGGCTATCCATATTTAACAATAAACTTGAGATAATTCCTTAACTACTTGACTGTCATTGACCAGTTTAAATATTTAAGGTTTTAATTTGACCCCCTTGCATAGCATTTAGCCATGTATAGAAATTGAAATGAGTGTATACTGAATTGGAATCCCTTTTTAAGTCAAGTTTTAATTTTTAAATAATCCACTATTCAAATTGCTTTTGTGAGATAATAATAGGCTTGTGTATAAAGGTGTCTTCCCATTAGCAGAAGACTCTTTTACTTAAAGAAGGGCAGTTTCTGACTTGGCAGAGGAGTATTGCATGAGAAAAATGACCAGAGAAGTTCTTCCTTTTTGCCAGCTCTTTTCAAAATCTTTTATGGCCTATTCAAGTATATAGGTATATTTTCCCTATTCATCCTGTTTCTTGCACTGTGCTTGCAAAATATTGTGACTCTCTTCTGCAACAAGACTTCCAATAGCATTCACACAACGATTCATGGAACAACAGAAGAATTGTATGTTAAGTGTTTCTAAAGTGAATAGAAAATACTTCTGTTGTTTCAAAAAAAAAAGTGTCATCACTTTTGCTAATAACATGCAGTGTGGAGGCAGTGGGTGGGCTGCAACTGTAAGGTGGATAATTAAAAATCTCCCCTTCCTCTTGTCCAAGAGGAAGTGCCTTCAGTTCACAGAAGAAATATTTAGGGTACAACCCTAACATGAGTTTGTTCTTCCACTCACTATTTGGATCCAAGCCAGAGTTAAGAACTTGTGTTATTTTAGCTGCACTGCAGATTCTGTAGAACTGTTATTACATAGTTACATCATTTTGTTACTTTGATTTTTATAATTAACTAAAAGCCAATGTTTAGCTTACTTCCAGTAGGCTTTTGAGATCAGTCGGCATTCTATGTGTGTCCCTCCATGTGTCCATCCATGTGTATGGTGCCCGTCATCAACTTTGCAGTGCCTGGACCAATATGAACCAAATCAAGTACAGTTGTAGGGACACATAGGGACACCTCAGTGGTGTATAGTTTTGATGATGTTATCCACTCCAGTTCAAGATGGTGGACACATACTCTTTTGAGGCTCAAGTGGGCTAACTTGTGAACTGCCTAACCAATTTGAACCAAATTTGCCACAGCTGTAGGGACACATAGGGATGCCTCAGTGGCATATGTTGTGACGATGTCATCCACTACAATTCAAGATGTCGGATGCATGAATGTTTGGGGCGCATGTGGGCTAAGTTGTGGACCATCCACCAATTTGAACCAAATTTGGTACAGTTGTAGTGAGTGACACACAGGGACACCTCAACAGCATAGTTTGTGATGATATCATCCACCCCAATTCAAGATGGCGGATGTGTAAATGTTTCAGGTGCAAGTGAGTTAACTTATGAACTGCCTAATCGATTTGAACCAAATTTGCTACAGCTATAGGGACACATAGGGACACCTCAATGGCATAGTTTGTGATGATGTCTTCCACCCCAATTCAAGATGATGGCTGCTCAAACATTTGAGGCTCAAGAGGGCTATCTGACCAATTTGATCCAAATTTGGTACAGTTGTAGTGAGTGACACATAGGGACACCTCAATGGTGTGATTTGTAATGATGTCATCCACCCCTATCCAAGATGGCGGACATATGAACATTTCAGGTGCAAGAGGGCTAACTTGTGAAAACTAACCTATTTGAACCAAATTTGCTACAAGTGTAGGGATACATAGGGACACCCCAAACACATAGTTTGTGATGATGTCATTCATCCTAATTCAAAATGGCAGACGCATGTACATTTGAGGTGCATGGGGGCTAACTTCTGAACTGCTAACCAATTTGGACCAAATTTAGTCCAGTTGTAGGGCTAGTGAAAGGAAAGGCAGGTTAGTTCTTACTAGAACAATGTGTTTCATTCTGTTGTAACTGATTTCTTTTCCCTCTTTCATCCAAACAATTGAATCCCCAAGTTCCTGACCTACTGTGGAGCACTTGTAGTATCATCTTCCCATTATATGGTACATCACTATCTAGCACTTAAGAGAGATCTCAGTGCAAAGTGATCTTGTCAAACAAGGCAGCAGGATACATGAGTTCAACAATTGTTTGTTGAAACTATTTGGTTTGATTGATTTGGCTTTTAATTCCTAAAATTGTAACACTAGCTATCCACAGCCTGTTGAAATAAGAAGACTAGTTTGAAGCCTCTAAAGACTTGAATCCTAACTTTCATTCCATGACTGGAATAGAGCTTTTCCAACACCCCATTCTGTTTTTCCCTGCATCTCATGGAACTCTAGTCCTGAGGGTGGGAGAGATAGAGAAGCATACTATGTTTTGTTGGAAGCTGCAGGAAGAAGGGAGTTGCCCAAAATCATGTAACTCACATACCCACCAACTTTATGCAAGTCAAAGTAACTTCTAGTTGTACAATTACCTTTGGGATTCAGCCAGAACATTTCAGAATTGTGGGACAGTTGTTAGAGTGCACTTTCTAAATAGACTAGTGACAAGATGAAGCACACAGAAGGTGATTCTTATTCATGACAGAGTATAGAAAGAGAGTTTGAAAATTTTGCCCAGAAGCAAGGAACAGGTATGTTATGTTTGGTTACATACTCTGAAGACAGTGTTCAGCTAAAAGACAGGATTAGATGTAGGGATGTGCACAGACCAGTCCGGAGCCCATTCTGAGGGCCTTCGGACCAGTCCAGACCAGGGGCCGGTTCGGCGGTCTGGCACTGGGGAATGTGGATCTTTAAGGGTGGGGGAGGGTGTACTTCCCCCTCCCACCGCTTTTCCCCCTCCAGCGCTCCCCGTTTTGTAAGCATTTGGGGTGACAGGGTACCTTCTTGCCACCCCTACCCCGTTCCTCGCCAAATGGCTTCAAAAGCCTCACTGTGCATGCACGCGTCACATCCTGTGTCACGTGCGTGTGCACTTTGGGTGGGCGGGCGCACGCGCAGTGAGGCTTTTGAAGCCATTTGAGGATGAAAGGGCAGGAAGGTACCCTGCCACCCCAAATGCTTACAAAATGGGGAGCGCTGGAGGGGGGAAAGTGGTGGGAGGGGTAAGTACACCCTCACCCACTCTTAAAGATCCACCCTCCCCAGTGCCAGACCGCGGAGGTGCTGTTCCGTGCACACCACTAATTAGATGCACAAAGTTTGAAGATATGGTTTGCAGAACCTTGTTACTATAATTCTTCATAGAAGTTTCATTCATGCAGCTAGAAAGTGTAATATCATCAACCATTTATAAAGGTGTTTAATTTGTTATCTTTAGTCCTTAATTCTTAATTATATAATTGATTCCTATTTCTCTTTAGAGTGAAAAGGCACAAGACATATTGATGAACTCTCTGTTTATCAGCAGAAAATCTGCTCTCTTCATCTGCTGATAAATCTGCTCTCTTTTTTTTATTTAAAAAAAATCCTTACAATTAAAACTTGTGCTTTTAATCAAGCCATTATTATAATTTTCTGTGATAGACTGTATTTGTCTTCCAAAACAATAAGCATCCTTATTTTCCAGTTTAAAGCTAAGTGCAGAAAGTTTTAAAAAAGGAAGTTGACTAAAATATTATAGTTGTTTCCCATATTTTATCTATGGCCTTTGGGGAGGATGTAACTTCAGTGCTCCAGAGAGGAAGCTGTGGAACCACTTACAGTCTTAGAGCCCTTGATAGCTGAAATGCTTACAGCTGCTCTTGAGTATTTGTTTCAGATACTATCATTACTTTTGCAAAGGTTCATATGTCGCATATAATCAGGATCAGAATGCATCTTGAAGGACTGTTAGAGACCTAGTTATGGTATACATTTGCACACACTCTTCCAATAGTGAAATATGAGATACCTCCTAGGACAGTTTTAGGACCTTTTCATTCTCTAGTATAAATTTCATTAAGCCCTTTGTGCACCCAGCTAGTGTGTTCAGCATGAAGCGTTTTTCTGTTAACCTCTTCAGTTACATATGAACAGAAGAACCCTGTTAGATGGGATCAATATTCCATCTCATCCAGCAGCCATTCCTGTTTCCAAGAATGACAAACCAGGTGATTTAGGAAAGCCCAGGACATGAAGTAAATAGCCTTTCACCATTGTATATTCCCAGCATCTGATATTCAGAGGTATACTGCTCTAAACAAGGCAGTCCCATTTTGCTATTTATCATTTGTTGATAGCTAATGATAGATTTCTCCTCTATATAGTTGTCTAACCCAGGGATAGGCAACCTTTGCTCTCCATCTGTTGTTGAACTACAACCCATCATCACCAGCAATAATAAATTGCTTATCCCTGGTTTAGCTTTTTCTAGAGCCATCTAAGATGGTAGCAGTGCATGCCATAAATTAATTCCTTTTGTCATTCTGAACAATCTATATATTTAATTCTCTAAGGCATACCCGTGGCTAATCTCGTGCGTGGCAACTCTTATGAGAGTTCGTGAGCAAAAGCACCTGATTGGGCAGTGGGGATTCCATATGCAGATAGGGAGGAGGAGCCTGTGAGAGCAGAAGCACCATGGGGATTGGGCAATGAGGATTCCACATGCAGATAGGGAGGAGGAGGAGCCTGTGATGGTTAAGGACAGTTGGAATGCAACTGTTTGGAAGATGTTCTTGATTGTAGAGGAGAGGAATATATCTATCTATCTATCTATCTATCTATCTATCTATCTAAAAGGATAGTGGGCAGGGGTCTGCGAAGAGAGGGGTTGTGAAGGAGAAAAGAGCTCTTTCAGGAGAATGCGGCTGCCGTTGTGTGAATTAGATGAAGAAACAAGATGAACAAGATCTGTTAACTCAGGTGGGGGGGAGGGGGGGGAGACAGAGGGGGAAAGTGAATGGAGGAGAGAGAAAAGAAGGGGAATAGAGAAAGATGGAAGGGCGAGGGATGGGCCCGAGCCTGTCAGTGGCCTGAGGGGAATGAGTGGCCATGGTGGCAGCAACAAGGAAGGGCCCAGTCAACCACTGCTGCTGTTTGGGGCTACGGAGTCAACCACTGCTGCTGTTTGGGCCATTGGCAGAGGGAGGCAGGCAGGCAAGGGACAGCAGCCTGAGAAGAACAAGCTGGTACTCTTTTATTTGCTGATTCCACATTCTAGATTCTGAGTGAAAAATCTTTCTATCCATCATACCTTTCATGTCCATCTTTGTCATCTTTTCCCCTCTTAACTATAAAGCCCAAAATTATTCAGCCTTTCCTTGTAGGAAATATGTATCACCTTGCATTTATAATGAGACTCATTTGCCACATTGTTAACTCATTTTGAGAGATTCTTCTGCAGTTCTTCACAGTCTGTTCTAGATTTAATTTGGTGTCATTTGCAACTTTAGCTATTCTTAATCCATCTTTATTTTATTTTGGTTGTCATGAGACGACCAAAGTTGTCCCCACCCTCAGGTCATCTTTGCAAAGTTATGTTGAAACAAAGATAAATACATTGTTTTATCTTTTTGCTATAACAAATGAAATGTTGTTCATTTATTCTCCTCAACCTGTTCATTCTGTGATACCAAAAAGATTTTTTTAAAGGATTGGGAGATGCTTCATTTATTTTGGCCATGCAATCAAATTTTGATACAAAACTTATTGATACTTGAGAAAGAAGTGCTTTAAGTCTACTTCTACTTCTTTGTTATTTCATGAAAGCTGATTATTTTGACAAACATGCACACATTATGTTTTTTAACCACAAGGTTATTTGCTTTTTAGACAAGAAAGCCAGAAAATCATTTTGACAGAAAAGAAGAGCCAAACAATGATGAACTCTGAAAGAAAACCTATGTTAAATTCCCTAAATTCCAACTCTCTGGCAATACCAGAGCTCTACAACTAATGCAGTGTCATTAGGGGAGGTGCCTCGAATATCATCTGGCCCAGTTTGGTTGGATGAGTTTCAGTTGTTGGTGCCTAAGGATGTGGACAAGGTGTGCAGTCAAGTTCAGCCAACCACATGCATGCTTGACCCTTGCCCTTTATGGCTTATTAAATCTAACAGGGAGGGAATATTTGGTTGGGTCCAGTGGGTTGTAAATGCCTACTGAGACAGGGAGTGGTCCCAGCTTTGCTGCAAAAAAGCTATTATCTGTCCATTTATAAATAAACTAGTTTGGACCCAGAAGACGTGAACCACTGTGGATATTAGCCTGTGGCTAATAACCCTTTCCAGGGCAAGCTGCTTAAGTGTTTAGTGGCAGACCAGCTCCAGATGCTCTTGGAGAAAATAGATTATCTAGATCAGTGAGACCTTCTCTTGGACCTCTCGGCAGCTTTTAATACCAATGACCATGGTATCCTTTTGGATGAGCTAGCCAAGCTGGTTGTGGGAGGCACTGCTTGGTGGTGGTTTGACTCCTATCTCAATGGCCATTTCCAAAAGGTGGTGCTGGGGCATTACTGCTAAACCCCTTGACAATTGTGTTTTAGGGTTCTTCAGAGTTCCATTATTTCCCCTATGCTCTTTAACATGAAAACATTTGGCGAAGTCATATGGAGGTTCCATCTGTATGCAGATGACACTCTGTTGTATCTCTCTTTTTCATCAGACACAGATGAGGCAGTAAATGTCTTGAATCATTGCTTAGATGCAGTAATGGACTGGATGAGGGTGAACTAGTTGAGACTCAGTGCTGACAAGACAGAAATACTGTTGGTCGATGGTTCCTCTGTCCAGGTGAATGATGTTCAGGCTGTTCTAGATGGCGTTGCACTCTCCCAAAAGATCAGGTTCACAGTCTGGGGGTGCTCATTGATCCAGTGCTGGTACTAGATGGTCAAGTGGCCTCTGTGACTCGGAGTGCCTTTTGTCAGCTTTGGCTATGCTGGCTGTGACCTTACCGGGATTGTGATAGTTTGGCCACAGTTACCCATTCTCTGGTAACCTCTTGCTTGGATTACAGCAATGTGTTGTATGTGGGGCTGCCTTTGAAATTGGTCCAGAAACTGCAGTTGGTCCAAATAGGTCTGGATGTCAGCCATTATTTTCATATCTGATGCATTAGATATCAGCAAGTGAGCTCTGTCCCTGAGAGATCTAGCATTATTGTAGTGGGAAGCTAGATCTAGATTAGCATCAACCTTTTCATCACAAATGCTGATTTACAAAACTTGTTGGGAATTCAGAAACAGATTAATATGAAGGAGGTTTATCTTTTATTTTAAAAGTAGTTCTCTAAAAGTAAAATTTTGACATGTGCATTTTTAGAACAAAGAAAACTTTTATAGGTTTTAGATATTTGTCAAAGAAGCCTTCTCAGCATCTGTGCTGCAGCCATGTCCAATTTTCCACCAACTGCTGCAATTAAATTTACTAAATAACAAACATGATAAGAGCCTTGTCTATCAGGGGCAAAGGCTTCCTGATTCACGTGGAAAATGTTAGACATTTGTTTTTTACATATTTAAACAGAACAGACATGTTCAACTTTGCCCCCACTCCCCCAGCTGTTTTAGATTACAACTCCCATAATCTTGAGTCACTGTGGCCAGTAGCCAGGGATTATGGGAGTTGTAGGCAAACATCTACAGGAGAACAAAGTTGAGCAGGCCTGATCTAGAATAATGTTTATCAGAGATGTAGCTTGACACATTTAATGGATCTTTCCTACGTTTTAAAATAAGCAATGTTAAGACTTCATACATTGTATCTGGTAGTCTCTATTGTTCCAGTTTCCCAATACATGTCCTTCAAAGCTGGCACCAGCTTCTACCATTTTCTTGAGTATTCATCAGGCCCTGAGGTTTGCTTCTCTCACATACTCCTAATTTGGTGGACAATTTAATTTTGTCTAACCTGATTGGATTGTCCCCTTTTAAATACATTTTAAAGAGTCCCCCCACCCCCCAAAAAACCACCTGGATTAAAGGTATGGGTGGCTGATTACTTTAAAAGCACTATAGTGCTACAGGCTGACTTTAGATTAAGGTTCCAGATTTATCTGAAGCTGCATCACATTCTAATGTGATGATATTGCAGAAAAAATAGATCTACTTAAAAAGAGTAGTCATAATTCATCTGCAAAATTCCTCTAGGGTTATAAAATAAGAGTTTAAGTTTTCTTATAGAATAAAAGCCATGTTATGATCATACTGGCACAGTCGAGCCAATATAGTTAAGACTAGCCAACCCCGCACAGAGCATCTGTGCGCTCTTTGGGGCCGGCAGTTACCTCTTTCCCCCCCACCTTCTGCCCCAGTATCCGCTTCTGGGTCCAGCCGCCTCTCCTCCCCATCCCCACTTCTGCCCCCGCACTTTCTTTCCCCCCTCCTGGGCCTTGCCTCCATGGGCGGGCCGGGCCCACCACCGCCCATGGAGGTGATCAGACCTGCCGCCATGGTGACCAATCAGTCAATCAGGCACGTCCGCTGCCCAGCCAATCAGCTGGGTGCTGGGACTCACATTCTAAGGCACACCCAGGAGAATTAATATACAGGTGAAACTCGGAAAATTAGAATATCATGCAAAAGTCCATTAATTTCAGTAATGCAAATTAAAAGGTGAAACTGATATATGAGACAGACGCATTACATGCAAAGCGAGAGAAGTCAAGCTTTAATTTGTTATAATTGTGATGATCATGGCGTACAGCTCATGAAAACCCCAAATCCACAATCCCAGAAAATTAGAATATTACATGGAACCAAGAAGACAAGGATTGTAGAGTAGAACAATATCGGACCTCCGAAAAGTATACAGTGTACTGTGCTTGATTGGCCAGCAAACTCGCCTGACCTGACCCCATAGAGAATCTATGGGGCATTGCCAAGAGAAGGATGAGAGACATGAGACCAAACAATACAGAAGAGCTGAAGGCCGCTAATGAAGCATCCTGGTCTTCCATAACACCTCATCAGTGCCACAGGCTGATAGCATCCATGCCACGCCGCATTGAGGCAGTAATTGCTGCAAAAGGGGCCCAAACCAAGTACTGAATACATATGCATGCTTATACTTTTCAGAGGTCCGATATCGTTCTATTCTACAATCCTTGTCTTCTTGGTTCCATGTAATATTCTAATTTTCTGGGATTGTGGATTTGGGGTTTTCATGAGCTGTACACCATGATCATCACAATTATAACAAATTAAGGCTTGACTTCTCTCGCTTTGCATGTAATGCGTCTGTCTCATATATCAGTTTCACCTTTTAATTTGCATTACTGAAATTAATGGACTTTTGCACGATATTCTAATTTTCCGAGTTTCACATGTAATAGATGGAGAGTGTTTTCAACATTCTACCATTATAATACCTGAACATTCTATTACTTATAATGTCAGAAGTATCCACCCTCTCCCTCTGAAATTGTGCATACATCCACTAGGGGACAAGAGTCACTACTCTACTGAATTTGGTGCCAATCAGTTGCAAACTGTCTGAGATACAGCAGTTTAGGTTTTAAATCCTAATCAGAGGTTTCAAAGTGTTGACAATGTTTTTTCACCACAGATAATGTATATTTATAAATGTTTGAATCTTTTTAGCATTCCCCAAAAATTCAGGTCCATACTTGACTGGTGCCTTTTGCTGGTTTGAAAAACATCAATCTAGTGATTTTTGAGTAATTACTGTTTGGAATCCCCATAACAACAGTGAAAATAACTAAGGGAAACTAAAGTTGCTAAGTTTTGTGTGGCAGCTAAGAATGCTAGACAACAGATTTTAAATCAGATTGTGTAAACTGGAGATTATTGATTAGGATAAGATAATATTGGATCTCTTGAATATATTTTTATATATATTTGTTTTTAATGTATTTTTGTGTATAATTTTTATTATTATGTATCGTCTAAATTTTTGTTCTGTGACCATAAATAAACTAAACCTAAGTAAGGGAAAGTTAGGTAAGAGAATAATGGCGTCTGCCCACGGAGAATTCCGAAGCCAAAATTGAGAAGTCACTCATAATTTCTAGTGAGTGACTTCCTGGATCTGAACATAGGTGCCTGATAAGGACTAGGGATGTGCACAAAACCAGTTGGCCTAGTTCGATTCGAGTCTGGACCGGGCATGTTTGATTTTGCACACACCCAAACACCCACTCCCCTAGCTCGGCTCAAGTTCTAGCCAATTCAGGGATTCTAAATGGGGGGGGGGCATAATTTAAACTTACCACTGGGTCCAGGTCATCTGGAGGCCTCGGGAAGGTGCTGCCATGGGGGGATCTTTCGGGGGCCTTTCCAGACCTTCTCCAGCTTGCAGTGGCCATTTTGAAAGCCACTTCTCATGTGCACTGAGCATTTGCATGCCCGGGTCACATGCCCAGGTATTTAGAACCCCTGAACCATCCCAGGGGGTTTGTCTCGAAGTCAAGCCTAACCATACCGAACTGGGCCCTGTTTGGCTTGAGGGCAAGCCATCCAACAGGCCCGGTTCAATAGCAAACCAGCTCGACCTCGAACTGGTTCGACATCCGTAAGGACAGCCTATGAGCACTCTGGCACTTGTATAGTTAAGCAACCATTCCTCCCCCTCTCTTTCCTTGCATGGGCATGTATTTTCTCCCTCTGTCCCCTTTCTCTCACCCCCACCAAAGGAAGGAAACAGAGGCCCTCAGCAAAGCTTGGAATAAACTACTAGAACACAAGTCCACTGATTCCACCTTGTGATTAAACACACATAGGAATCAGGCCAGCAGAAATCCTAGGCAAGAATATAGGTTCTCTTTTTTCCCCTTTCTCCCAGCCCCTCAGCGAAGCATAGAAAGAGAAAATCCTTCTCAGGGGGGAACCCCATTTACTTCTCTGAGGCTTACTTCTGAGTATAGTATTGCCAATGACTCCATGTTAGGAAGTTCTAAAGAAGGAACCTCAACGAAATCCTAAAAACCATTCCTACCCAGCACCAAGAAATCATCATTTTAGTGTAGGCTGCTCTTGAACATGGAGGTTCTACATTATAGCCAAACTGCCAATGAATATGGAAGCTTCACTTGGTCATACTTAAGAAATGAAGCCTCCATGTTCACAGGCAGTTTGGTTCTCCTGTAGAACCTCCATGTTCAAGGGCAGTCTACACTACAATAATAGTTGATTGGCACTGGGTGGGAATGGTTTCTGGGATTTCCTTGCTGTATTTCTTTGGAGGTTTCTTGAAGATGTAGCTGAGCACTGTAATATAGTGGATGCTTGGCTAGAGTGCACATGCCTTTTCCAGAAGCATGTTGATAACTGAACCTGCAATTCTGTGTGCACACCTAGAAGGAAGTAAACTCCATTAAAGTCAGCGGGACTTGCTTCCATATAATGAGGGAAGTTAACCAATCTCTGAAAAATGGTGTTGCTGGAGAGAAGAATAATGGAAAGGTCCTTTTAAAAATGTGGGGGGTTGGAATCTAAAAATCCTATGAGGTAAACCTGCCACCAAGCCTCACAGATTTGTCTAAAAGAATCTGACATTAGCCAAAGCATCCCACCAGTTATAAGATCTGTTAGTATATTTAAAACAAAAATGTCATTAATCCATCCTCTCCTACTTTGTAGAGAATACAAGAAAGAGATTGTGACTGACATAATGAGAAACATTACTCAAAGTCCTACTGAAATTAAAAGAACATGTTAACGAATGCTTAAAGTCCTTTAATTTCAATGAGACTACCTTGAGTAGGAACAAAGGAAGTTGCCATATACTGAGTCAGACCATAGGTCCATCTAGCTCACTATCTCTCTCAGCCCTATCTTGGAGATGCCAGGGAGGCAAATTGGAACCTAGATGCTCTTCCCAGAGCGGCTCCATCCTCTAAGGCAGGGATCCTCAGCGTTGGGCCTCCAGATGTTCTTGGACTTCAGCTCCCATAATCCCCAGCCAAAGGCCACTGGGCCTGGGGATTATGGGAGTTGAAGTCCAAGAACATCTGGGGGCCCAACATTGAGGATCCCTGCTCTAAGGGGAATATCTTACAGTGCTCACACAACTAATCTTCATATGCTACCAGGGTGGACCCTGCTTAGCTAAGGTGACTTGTCCTTGATGCTTGCTACCACAGATGCTTGCTACCACAAGACCAGCTCTCCTCCCTTTAATCTTAGCTGAAAGTTTTACAAAGTTCTTGGTGTTCGATATCAGGAAGTTCTACCTTGTAGTTCGAGTTCACATGATTATATTATTTGGTAGGTAATTTATAGAACTTCAGCCAAAACAGAACCATATGGGTCCTGATTGCTCTGTTGAGCTGGTGAAATGTGCCCCCATTGACTGGAAGAAGGGAGGAGGGAACACTTTGGGAGGGAATTTCAAAATTTATTCAAAGGGACTGGAGTCAGAGAGAGAGCTCTTATGCCACTCTTAAAGAAGAGGATACATCAGGACAGAAGGAAGGAAGTATTGATTTTGTGGTTTTCTTTTCTCAACTCTGAGTATTATATGCTGTGTTATTGCTGCTATAACTGTCTGGTTTTGCTTGATCTCAGAATGACAAAGGGGAACAAAAGGTGAGGGGGGAATTTCAAAATTTATTCAAAGGGACTGGGAGGCAGAGAGAGGAGAGCCCTTACATCAGGAGAGAAGGGAGGAATCAAGTGAGGTTTGATTTTGTGGTTTTCTTTTCTCAGCACTGAGTATAATATGCTTGCTGTGCTATTGCTGCTATAACTATCTGGTTTTGCTAGATCTCAGATTGACTAATATAAAACTTGCAGGTGCCTGCCTGCCTGGAGTTGTGGTTTGTTTTGTTTGTGAGATAGTGTTGTGGTGAGAAATGGATAGCAGCGGCTCTGGGTGTAATATTTCTTGGTGAATTGTTGTGATGAGCACCATGTCTGGCCTTCAGACTAACTTGTGCTTCACTCACTGCTCTGGTCTGCTCTGCAATCAAGGTGTACTCAGTCAAAATGAGTTGCTGTAGTTGAGCCTACGGCTGTGCTTGCTGCTGAAGGTGCTGCTGTGGCAGCTGTTGCATAGGGAGCCATAACTGTGTTTGAAAGAGCAACTTGTGCCAATGATGCTACTGCAGCACAGGCACTGTGGCTGGCAGTGGATTCTAGGTCAATGATTTTTTTTGGGGGGGGGGCCATTTTCAGGCTGTGTTTGAAATGTGTGCTCTTTGTTGGGAGGGACAAATTCGCTTTTACTGTGTGCTTCTGCAGTGTATTTCAAGACAGAGTTGCAAAATGTGTGCACTCTGCATGTTCCAGCCATACGGAACAATGGATAACACAAAACACCCCATTGTTCCCCATGGGTAGATCCTAAGGACACCAAAGTGGGTTTCGTGGTACTTAATGATGGGTGCTACCTACCATTCAACCCCAAAAATAAATGGGCAAGTGGGTTATTTTTGATAGATTTTTAACCTTTCCCCATAGGATCCTATGGGGATTTGGGGGAAAGGTTAATTTTTGTTTTAATTGCCCATTTGTCCATTTCTTTTGTGGATTGGGTGGTAGGTAGCGCCCATCATGGCTCACCACCCAACCCACTTTGGTGTCCTTAGGAGCTACCCAAGGGGAACAGTGGGGTGTTTCAAGTTCCCCATTGTTCTCTATGGCTGAAACACTTGAAATGTTTCAAGTGTGTTTCATTGAAACAGCTAGCTCTGCCACTGTTAGAAATGAAATGAAACGTTTTGAACATTTTGCATTTCATTTTGAGCTCAAAACTAAATGCAAAATCTGTGCACACTCCTAGAGAGTGTTGCCAAGTGTGCAGACTTAAAATATCCCTTAATAACTATGTGTTGTCAAAAAGAAAAAAGAAAAAGAGACGGGTGGTATTCTGTGAGTTTGAAGTCTGGAGAGGCATGGGTAGTAACTTCAGTCAAACAAGGCTTAAGATGCTACAGTACCCTCCAAAGAATACTGATCAAAATCAGCAGTTTTTTAAATAGGAAAATTTATCCTCCACTTACAATGAGCTTCTGTGGTGGAGAAAACCCCTACCCAAGAACCTTTCCTTATGCCACAGTTCTGTTAATATAATTAAGATGTGGATGTTCTTTCAGCATTTTAACATTATAAGCCATTAATAGTTACTTGGTAATAAAATCTAAATTGTCTGCCCTATCTGCCTGAACACTTGCAGGGATCAACTAGGCATCAACACCCTTTCAGATCAGATGCAGTAAGTGATTAAGATGTAACAGTTTAAAAATTGACCCTTAAACTCTAGAAAGCAAGTGTTGGCTACTAGGGTTGTTCATAGGACACTGCAATCCCAATGAATCTGTAGCATCCTCCTGGTACTGCTCCACCGTGACCATCTCTGGTGCAGTTAATTACATTCCCAGTTCTGGGAAGACCTTTTCTACTGGAAGCAGAGCAGATGGGGCTGAGAATTCACACAGGGACATGGGAAAGCACATGGGGACATCTGGGAAATGTACTTCCTCCCAGCACTATTTTCATGGTTCCGGTGTTTACTTGTGACAGAATGCAAGGAGGTGGCGACAGGTTGTAGAAGAGAACACGAGGTAGCGTGAATGCTTATGAGGAAGCACAATCTGGTGGCAAGCTAATAGAGGTCCTTACGAGCTATAAGAGGCACTGGGGGCAGGGTGACGAATGGACTTGTGAAGGCACATATGGTAGCAATGAGGTGGCAATTGTACTTACCAGGGAATTCAAGGTGGAGGAAAGGTGACCAGGGCCTTGTGGTGACATATAAGATGGTGGCAGACTGCCTTTGAACACAGAGCTTTTGAATCAGAGGTATACTGCCTAAGAATGGGAAGACTCCACATAAACCATAATGGGTAAGCTCTTCCCCATAATGTAGAATGAGATTTTCCTTTTTAAAATGCCTGGAAATTCAGAAATCCAAAAACCTTTGGTTTAAGATGAAAGTTAAGATGCTTTACATTTTCACTCGTGCTCTAAAAAGAATGGAAATTGCAGGTTCAGGTGCCCGTTCAGGTGCCCAGGTGTAACTTTTGTGCCATATAAGCTGCAAAGACTTTGTATAGTATATGATGAAGGCTATAGAAATGAGGCTCCATGCACCTACACTTTGCCTTGGTCTTTCAGTTGGACATTGGGTTGGGGAGGGATGCATCCAGGCAGACATTTTAGCAGCTTCTCTAATTACTTCCTTGAGATGCTCCTAATGAATTTCTGCCTGATTCATCCCTGATGAAGGCAAAGTATGGGTCCATGGACCCTCATTCCTAAAGTCATCATCATATACCAGACTGTACAAAGTCTTTACAGCTTATATGGCACAAAAGTTACGATGTGCACCTGAACTTGTGATTTCCATTCTTTTTGGAGCACAAGAGAAAATGTAAAGCTTCTTAACTCTCATCTTAAACCAAAGGTTTTTTGGATTACCTAATCCATTCTAATGTGGTACTGTAACAAGTTCTAAGACTTGGGTCTTGTACAGTAACTAATAAGCCACATGCATCCAGCCAGGGTAAATTCAATTTGGCATATCTTCTTATTTGTCTTAATATCCTTTAGTCATTGCTTCTTTTGGAACATACTTATTGATTTGTCTCTTGACAGAAGCAAACTCTAAAAGAAGTAGAAGTTTCTAAGCATGAAGTTTCTAATACATGAGATGTGTTCGCTCGAATGCTTTTATATTCAGTTTTCAAACCAACCGTTAGCTCTTGGATATTTTTGTGGGAGGACAACTCCAACTTTTCTTCTGGCTGCAAAGACTTCCAGCAGTTCTGTGTCCCCACATCTGTTATTTTATAGGTTACATTCAGCATTATTGCAAACCCACATAGATGTGTTCTTGTACACACTTGCTCTTTGTGTCTTAGTGAGGTCTGGCTATATTGATTTCTGGGGATATCATCTTATGGAAGTGAATATATTTCCACCTTGATTATTTTGTGCCGTTATTTTTGTGCTACCTTAATGCACTGCATTTAACTCTACTATTTGCAAGTAGTACATAGCATTTATAGTTACAGCAAGAGGGTCATAGGATACCTTGTCATTATTCCTTGAAGTTTATAGTTAACTAGCTTGACTGGCACAGAGCATCTGTGCACTAGTACTGTATTGCTCTCCTCAACCCCTGCCACAGCCCCCTCACCCCAAGATCTCCTCACCTTCACCTGAGCCCCAGATTCCTCCACTCCTCCTTCTCCTCCTCCTCACAGGTCTGGAGCAGCTACAGCACCACCCCGTCTCCGGAGTAGCACTCCACCACCTCTGACTCAACACCCACGCAGTTCTGCGCTCCTGGCACCTCTAGCGTGTGCCTTAATGCTGTGTGTGTGTGTGTGTGTGTGTGTGTGTGTGTGTGTGTGTGTGTGTGTTTGCAAGAACTTTCACAATTACTTGGGGTCAGATATACCCTCTTAGCTTCAGGCTGATGATTAAAAAAAATGGCATAGCATTTATTTATTTTTTACAATTTCTAATTACCAGTTTGTCTGTTAGTCATTTGAAATTAGATAGTTATAAAAGAAAAGATAGACCATGGCACTTGTTCATTGTTCACAGCTATATTTTATTCAGGCCTGCTAAAAGGATTTGGGCTTTACTAAACACAAAAAGATTCAGAGCTCTCCCTGCCTCCCGCCATCCCTGAGCTGGATTAACAGATAAGCAGCCCCATTTAGCAGCCACATGTTCCAAACTAGAAAAAGACCTTGCGAATGTCTTACATTTAGAAGAATTTCTTTAGCACAGTGCATAAGACATCGCTAATGCAAGCTAGTTCCACTATTCAAGAACTAACATTCCAGACTAGTGTTTCAGATCCATAACTGTATGAGCGTAAGCTGGGTGCCAGTGCAACCAGGTTGCACTGCCTTCGCTGAAGCAGTGTCCCCTTGTGCAAGCACCTAGCACGATCTCTGTTTGCCCCATACTTTTACCTTTTGAACTGGTGCAGCTACATGCTCTCCATGTGGTTGTGCAGCTTTGTGAGTAACACAAGCGCTTTGTTAGGATGTTGGCCGTTATGTAGAAACTTTGTTTCTTATACATAACCAAACTGCAGAGAAACATATTAGTGGCTACCACAAACGCAAAGTGTAACAAAGAGCTGAGTAGAAATATGAGAACATGAAATGTCTCCAAGGTTCCTTCCAGACTTCAGTTAATGTGAACTTCGTTCTCCTTATTAACAAAATTTGTACAAGTATAATCACTGGAAACTAGCAAGTGTCTTATAGCAAATGTGCAGTAGTGGAGATATAGGTATGCATGCATCCATCCATCTATCAGGCATTCTGTTCCTGCAAAAAATGTTGTGTTGCCATAAGATGCCAAATAGCAGGCACCAACAGCAGGCACCAATGCTTTACCAAGCATTTTGTGGATAGGTAGTTGGACTGAATAATCTGCTGGATTCTTTTTGAGCTTACTATTCTTTGGTTTTGACAAATATCTCTAAATAACTTCTCAGAAATTCAGTGAGCTAGAGAAATAGATTTTCCATTCTGTTAAAAAATAATAATCAGTGAAATTATTGTATATAAAAATGTGCTTGTTCTGTAATGATTTCAACATGGCTTAATTAATATAATCCTTTAGATAGAGTAATATTGTCAGCCACATTTTGTGGTTGTTCAAAAGAAAAGCTCATAGATTGTTACAAAAAGCTATATTTTACATTCCCAATTTCAGAGTAGTTTTGAATTAAAATACAAAAATTTTAAAGCCTTAACATACAAACCTAGCATATCCAAAAACTGAATCAAACTTTTATCCTCTAAATGAAGTGCAAAGTAAATTTGAAACTGCAACAAAAAGAATGAGGTGGGTTTTTTAAATAGCAGGCAGCAATTTGTAACTGATAACATATGCTGAGACTAAACACAATACTTATATCTGTATTATGCTTCCCAAATAAAAATAAAATAAAATGAATGATATCTATATATTTTAAAATGGGAGCCCCTTTTCTTTCTTTGGCAAATACCAAGTTGTCACAATAAAACCTTCATTTTAAGCAAGTCTTACGAAGTTTGATGGAGTAAGTGTACTTCATTACAAAAGATAAAAGTTTCTCCTTTCTCACAATGAATACAGGTAATTTCTGAAGCCTGCAGCTCATAATTATTCACTGTTGAAAAGCTTTAAGAAGGTCTACAGTGAATACAGTGACCTCCAGTTTTCTCTGTGAATGAATGGAGGCACAAATTCTCATTTTGCTAGAATGCAAGTTGATAAGTGAGTTAAGCAAAACATGCATTTCTTCATTACACTGTGGCCTGTGGGTTCATTTAAATAACAATATATGGCATAAAAGTGGCAAAAGAATTATCTAACAATTTCAATATGTAGAAATCTATTATTAGGGTTAACAATAGAAAATCGGGTAAATAAATGATTGCCTTTTCTTATTGGGATTATTTCAGTTTATTTAGCTTCATGGAATATCAAGCTTTACATTTACCATCTTGGTCAAGAGTATTAACTTGCATAACTTCTGACCTTCAAATTGACATTTTAAAGACTTTTCCACATTTTTTCCGGAATCCTAGTTATATATACAAAGACCCCAAGTAAAAAGTGACAACTTATATATTTTAAAGTCCTGCTTTCAATGTTTTTTAGATTTAATACCTTTATTTTAATCAGTTAAATGCATTTTAATTTAAATGTAGTTTATTTTAATCAATTAGAGTGACAGATCATGTAACAATATTAAATTACATAAATAAATCCACTCTAGACTCAGAATCAGGAATTAAGACAAAATCTCTTGCATTGTATGCAGTTTTAAGATTTAGAGGGTTTATCTATATTTTATATTGTTTTAATTGTATTAATGTTTTAATTGGGTTTTTAGATTGTGAACCACCCAGGAACTTGTGAATGGAGCAGTATAAAAATGTGATATATAAATAAAATAAATATAGTAAGGGAAACAATTGGGTATAGTCTGTCTAACCACCAGATCATTGGTGATCATATGAGTCTTAGAAAATTTCAAGAAATAGATGTGAAAGTACACTTTCCAAAGATGAACAATTGCTTGATTGTATGGATTAGTATTAAGGTAATTAGAAGTTGTAACTATCTCATTGAAAGAGAATGTTCCAGTTGCATTATCAGCTTTACATGTATCAAAATCAGTTGCTTCCAAAATTACAAAATCAAACCAGAGTAGATCCTATATATATTTGAAAATTATATATTGGTTTTCTGGATTTTCACATCAATGAAAGAATTAAAAAGTTTCATTTACTAGAACACACATTTTATATGTGTGTATTTATTTGCCACTTTTGTATCTCATACCGCAACATTCAAAAGTATTTTCTTTCTATTTGTTTAAGCTGATTAAAAACCCTTAGCTAGAGTAAATCATTTTCAAACATCTGAGAAGAACAATTAAGAAATTTGTAGTAAATGGACTTCAGATGCCAGTGACGTTTTCTCACAATATTTTGTGAAAACATTTTGTGTGCAAATCTTGAAAGATAATCATAATGTGATATGCATAGGATGTGCTATTTCAAGATAAACTTTAAGTCCATTTTGATCCATTAAGCACACAAATTCTGTTAAGTTAAGCATGAGCTTTAATTTTGCAAGTTGTTGAACTATCCCTATAATTCAGTACAAACAACTGTAAGGATTGAATAAGCTCATTGTCTTGCAAGCCTGTTTTGGGTTTAAAATATCCCACCACCAGCCCCAATGTCATTTTTCTCTAAAAATATTTGTGGCTCACCAATGCAGACTCTGCATATATCTGTATCCCAGGCAATCGCCATGTTACTCATTGTTTGCTAGTTGTGGTCAATTAATTGAAAAAACCTGACACACTGCTGTTATAGGTCCCAGCAGATTTATTCTAATATCAAATATAGTATTGTTGCTTCAGCACAATCCTGTATTATGCCAGAGTTCATTATAGCATTTTTGTTCATAACGCCATCTGAAATGATGTACACAGGACACCATAATTGCAGATTTTATTTCTTATTTAAGTTTTCCCAAGTAACATATCCTGATACTAGCTGACATGAACTATTTAATGTTTCTTCCATTCAGAAAGATGCATTATTTTAATATAAAGCAGGGAGGTTATTACCAAATTCAGAACCTACCACTTTTGTTACATTTTGTTTTGTTGCCAATAGAGTGATGGATTGCAAAACATGATCCAGCTTATGAAGTTAGTAATGTGAGCAGGATAGGGATATCTTTTATTAAAATGAATTCCCATTGTATCTCATGTTTTCTGTTTATACATTTGAATTTGGTTCATGGTCCACTCTTCAGTTAATTATGCAGAAATCATCTGCTGAGTCACAGCAGACCTTGTGATTCCCTGTGACCTTTCACCCTTGGAAAAAGAATAGTTGAGAACACCATTGGTTTTTGAAAGGAGTTTTGGAAGCAGAAAAGAGCCACAAAATGGCTCAGCACTACAAAATGGCAGCATGAAATGACATCAGAAGTAACTTCTGGCCACTCAAGTATTATGGATAGATGAAAATAACTATATTTTTGCCCGGCAAATAAAGAAACTGGGTACCTATGATGCAACCACAGATATGCGAAACTGCGGGTTCTGGGACTGTGGGTAATGACAGCCACCTGTACAGTATTATAGCGGTTCCCAGATGTTGCTACCAAGACACAACAGAATGTAACCAGGCTATTTGGAAAGGCATTGAGAATCCCTACCCAAAAATAGACATCATAAAATCATAGACAGTATAGTTTATAAACATTATAAAATCAGTTATGAAAGAACTGGTTGATTGGGGTGTATGCATTGTGATTTATTTATTAAATGAAAACTTTCTCCAAACTATAAAATCGGCTCAGAAATCTCAATTTGAGCCAAAACATCAGTATATGCAGTTACTTCATGTATTGATAAATATTTGTGGACTAGATGCTCATGCTATACTAGCTCCTATGAACATTTTATGTTGTCATTGTCCTCTGTCTAGTGGTCTCAGAGTGGCTTACAGCAATTTTTCTAAACATTAATTGTTCTGTTCTCAAACAGGTCAAAATCTAAAATGTATGTCTTAGATTCCATTAAAGGTTTAAGCAGCTACACAGCAGTTATATCTAAAGTACTTAAAGTTGTTTAGAACTGTCTCCAGATTCTCTGCAAATTTGTGGATAGGATGTGCTCCTGGATAAGCAAGTGGCAACTCTGGCTAGGAGTGCCTATTGTCAACCTTTTTCTAAACTAAAAAGCCCTCGATTATAGCCTTGCCTCTTAAGGAAAGTGCTGTAGGCCCCTCATCATCTTGGTTGCCCTCTTCTGTACCTTTTCCAGTTCTGCAATGTCCCTTTTGAAATATGGTGACCAGAACTATGCACAGCACACCACATGTGGCTGCTCCATAGATTTATATACATGTGATAGTATTAGCAGTTGCTTGATGTAACGTATAGTTTGGCCTTAACATTCTGCCAAACATACAAAATTTGGGTGCCTGAGAGAAAATACGGTGTGTTTAGTTCAGCAATAACATTTGAAGTACTTTTTCAAAGACTGTTTCATGGAAACATTCTTTATTATTTTTGTTTGACTTTCCCCTAATTGTCTCTCTTTGTTGTATTATGTTGACGTAATACACATTTTTTGCTCGATTGTCAAGTTGTTACTATATATGGTTTTTTTTAAAAAATAAAATTCGTACACTAAGAAAAGTCCAATCTTATATATAATAGATAGGGCTAAAACAAATATTCTCAGCAAATTGTTTTGGCATGAAAGAGGGATAGACTGATCTGAAAGTCCTCTGCAGTGCCTTCCTACAAAAAATTGCTGACAAGTTCTCCCAAAATTGCCAAAACAAGGGATTCTTTTCAGAAGGGAAGAAAAATCATGTGAACAGCACTCTCTTCTTATAGGTTCAACCTTAATAACAGAGTCGCTGTCATGCAAGATTTTAAAATCAAGACATTATAAAACTAAGTTGTGTTCTTATCACAGTATATTTGAGGCATGCAAATGAATTTAAATCCAGTTCAGCCTTGCAATTTGTCTTAGAACCAATTTCTATACACTAGTTCATAGTACACATGTAAAGACCATATATTTTCCACATTTGGGATAACATTTTTCAGAGAGCTTCTGTAATATTGAAATGAAGAGGAAAGGTACTTTTTATAATTTTGCTAGTACAATGCATATATATACACATACAAGGTAGACCTCATTATCCGTGTGGGTTCCATTCCTGCATATTACTGCAGATAATGAAACTGCGGATAATGAGTCATTGAGTCTATGGGAATGCAGAGGTTAGGATTTCAGACTCAAAAAAAACAACCCCAAAACACCCCCAAAAAACCACTGAAATGGGCCAAATAAAGTGCCCTACTGTGCTCCATGGGTCTCCTGGCATCTAGCAATGCCCACCCAAATGCCCCAAATGGCTGAAATGAGCCACAAAATGGCTCCCATGGACAAAATGGCAGCCGGAAATGACCTCTGTAGTCACTTCCGGCCCTCTAGGAACCATGGATACGCAGGTTTTAACCTCTTTGTATCTGCGAATAATGAAACAGGGTGTCAATTAAACACCTGTGAATATGCAAAACGGCAGATATAAAATCCGCATATAATGAGGTTCTCATGTATGATATCTTTGGAGGAAGTAACATAAAAAGGAAGGAAACATCCAATCCCTCTATCAGCTTCCCACCACAGATGCCCCCTCACAAGATATCCCATTACATGAAGTTACAGCCTAGCATGTAATTTGCTTCCTATCTCAAAGTAAAAGAATGCATAGGATAGAGATTAAATCCATATTCATCCTTTTTTGCTTATGAAATTGAGCTTTGATTCACTGTGAATTGTTTATCTAAATGATTTGGGGAATAGACCTTAGTATAATCAGAAGATGGAATAAATTGAAATGCTGATTCCAATAGAGTGTGTTGTGTAAAAATACTAAGATAACTAGCTGACCCCGCACAGAGCATCTTGTGCTCTTTGGGGCCGGCAGTTACCTCTCCCCCCCACCTTCTGCCCCAGTCTCCACTTCCTCACTGCTGCCGCCCCTTGCCAGGCCCAGCCTGCCTCTCACCCCTGCCAGGTGCAGTGTGGCTCTGCCGCCCTCCCGGCCAGGCCCTCCACCTCTTTCAGGTGGCCCAGCTGCTGCCTCAACTCGGGGCCCAGACTCACCACTGCCACGTCCTCACCACGGCTGCCCAGCCGCCTCTCCTCCCTGTCCCCACTGCCTACACCCTGCCGCCCGTTTCTCCTCCCCACCTTCTCCCCCCTGCTCTTCAGAGCAGCTCTGCCACCCACCCAGCTGGGCCCTCTGCCTCTTCTTGGTGGCCTAGCCACCGCCTCACCATGGGGCCCAGAACTACCGCTGCTGCTGCTTCCTTACCGGCTGGGCCCACGCGGCTCCACTGGCTGCCCAGCCGCCTCTCCTCCCCACCGCCTACTCCTCCCCACTTTCTTCCCCGCCTCCCAGTGAATAGGCTTGGGCCTTCCTCTGCCTGCCAAACATCCCCAAGCAACCCCACATCCGCACGCATTCCCACTGCCACTTCCTCCCGCCATGCATTGGCTTAGTGAACTAATTATATGGATTGGATTGTTGGCCTTGTTGTTGATAAAAAGAGTGAGAGTAAGAAAACCAATGGGAGGGGGAAAAACAGTATAATATAATTATAGTGAGTACCATTAAAGAAAAGGGGGGATTATATAATTTTTCATTACATTTTAAATAATACCTTTACCTGTGTAAATAAAAAAGGTATTTGAGCTCAGAGTTCTGTGCAGGAAATGCATGATAAAAATCTGACGAATAACAAATACATTGAAGGTGAGTGTATCCTGAAGTAGCACAATTCCAAATTTTGCACCAAGGAAGATTGCCTTCTTTCACCAAAATCTGCATAAGGATCTTTTTGCATTATTTGCATTTCCCTCCTCCATCTCAATTTGCTTTAGCAAGTTTAGACTGTGGAGAGCGCAAAATAAACCAAGGGAGAAGGATCAGAAACAATGGCTAGAGACAGATTTTTCTAGAAACTAAAGCAGCTTGATGGCAGGGGTGTAACAATAGGGGGGCAGGCACGGCACGTGCCCTGGGCGCTACTTTGGTGGGTCACGTGGGGGGGCGCCAAAAAGTGCCATGACCCCCCCGATCCCCCCCTGGATCGCACGGCAGTGGCGGGCGGCGGCGGCTCGTCGTGTGCTCCTGGGATTGTGGCGGTGGCGGGTGGCGGCGGATCACGCAGTGGTGGCAGGCAGCGGCAGGAGTGAGCTCAGCGGTGGCGGGTGGCGGCGGATCGCCGAGTGCAGCAGAGCGACGCCGAGGCCTGCCGTCTGGCCCGGCGTCGCTTCCCAACTGCACAGGCGCAGGCAGGCCTCGGCGTTGCTATGCTGCTCACTCCGCGCTCACTCCCGCTGGCGCCCGCCACCGCTGCGCGATCCGCCACCACCGCGCTCACCGCCACAATCCCAGGGGCACACGGTGACGATCCGTCGCCGCCCACCACCGGTCCGCGCGATCTGCCGCCGCCTGCCACCGCCGCGCTCACTCCGGAGTCCGGCCAGGGCGCAGGTATGTGGGGGGGCGCAATTTCAGGGGCAGAGCTTGCCCTGGGCGCCGTTTTCCCCAGCTACGCCTCTGCTTGATGGTGTGTACAGCTTGTTGTGTGTACATTCATCCCACTTTCATTTCTGGTAAACAGACTTTGCAGATTTTGGGTCTTGTTTGAAGAATCTGCAAAATGTATCTGAGTTGAGATAACATGGTCATTAAGATATGTGTATACATCATGGAAAATGTGCCTCTCTTATGCCACTTTCAGCTTCCTTAAACTATACTCTGTCTCCAGGCCATAAGTAATGACAAGATAGTATGCAGAGATAGAAGTTCTGTCTCTTACTAGCTGAAACTAGCTAGCCAACTTTTAGCTTAGTTGATATTGCACATATATTTCTCAAACTTTTTTTGTTCAAGCTGTCAGGAGTATGGTTGGAGTCTTTCAAAATACTAAAGAAAAAAGTAAAAATTGATAGTAAATTAGAGTTAACCATGCATGTCTGGTTATTTTACCTAGAAAGGATTTGGTCAAGGGAATATTGATATCTCTGAGAATAAGGTAGTGGTAATTCTTTTGTATTTGGTATATATGTGTATTCACTGTGGTCACATCTTCAAAAAAAAAGTACAGTATGCAGCTTTTGTGTTGGAACTGTGTTTTGTGTGCTTTGACAAAAGCTTTTTGTATTACTCTCTCTATATTATACTATATTATACTCTCTATATATTATACTATGTGGAGTATATATTATTTCTCTCTAGTATTTTGCTGCAGATCTTTGCTCATAATGTCTGTGCTGTTCTGTGCCTATAGAAATGGCTGTGGTCTGTTTTAAATGTATATTTAAATAGAAGGGTAGAAAACTTTGGATTACCATACTTAGCTTGCATGCTTACCATACTTAGTATGTATTATATTTAGAGTTGACTGGAGCTGAAGGACGTACCTGCCACTAAAGGAAGTTGCTGAATGCTGCTGAAGAAGATGTATGAGAATTGACAGAAAGCCAGTAGATCTGGCAGTGTTATCACTGCCTGCTAATTGACTAATGCATTGAGCTGTTTTGACATGTGATCTGTTGCTTTTGGCAGCTCATCTCTTCACACTCAGTTATAACAGCCATATCCTCCCTAATTATCACAGCCTCCACCTTACAAACACATATACGGAGACCATTTTTGTTGCCCAGAACTGCCTGCCATTCTCTGTAGCTATGTTTATGCATTTCCTCCTGATGAGAGATTCCGTATGTTTGCAGAATCTAAGTATGGGTGACCAAGCTTTGAAAGCCACTGCCCTGCTGATAACTTTGCAAGAACAGAGGCAACTGTCCAAGAGGGAAAGTGGCAAGAACAGAGGCAATCACTTGCTGCCATGGTGGCACTGTTATCTTGCAACTTGCTGTGGCAGCTGCCTAATGGATAATTCTCTTACTGCTAGGATAAACAAATATGGATTGCTGTGTCTCTGTGTGTGTGTGCGTGTGCACGTGCGCGCGCATAGAGAGAGAAAGGTGTGAAATAACTCCTATAGAGGCCCATTGTAGCTGTCTCCTTCTCTTTTTAGTCACCACCACACTGTGAGCATACTGCTGTTATGTGCCAAGTACAGTATCCTCTCATTAAGCCACCAATTCACAGCATTCACAGCATTTGGAGACTCTCAAGGGGAGGCAAAAATGTTCATCCATTCAGAATTAGAGCAAGAAGCACTGCCCTCTGTTTTATTTGGCTTTGTGATATCATCACATTGCCAAATTTGATCAGATATGTAGTAGCATGTCACTGTTGCACTAGCTACATGATCCTTGAATGTGTGATTGCATAGACGCCGAAAGGGGCGGGGGGGACACCATGAGAAAACACATGAGCAGTATTTGTATAAGGGTTGTAAGATCGGGTGTGTTTCACAGTCTTATGCACAAGTGTGTATGCATATATAATGCTAATCATATGGCTTTGTGGTAGAGGGCGCTACACCATCTAAAAGTGAAAATGTGTGGTATTTGCTTTACAACTAGCACTAAGTAATCAAGTATATTTAACAATATTGCTTAAATAACCCCAAGTTTTTCCCATATTGCATGATGTCATTCTTACATGTGTTAAGTATTGGAATTATTTCCAAAGTAAAGAAAATCCAGCCTGCAGTAATCATGTGCTTTTGAAGTCTAGGAACTTCCTTCCATCATATCAAGTGCCAAATGCAGACATCAATTATACCACAGTACATAAAATATTACAAATAAAATTAAAAACTGCATGTTTTTGATAGATTATTCAAGTTAAATGATGAGATTTTTGTATTGATTTCCAGAACTATCATGTTATCTGTTAAATATTCTAATTTGCATTATTACAGATAATTACCAATATATGCTTTTTCCTTTAAACTATATATTTTTTCAATTAGAAGATAGATTTCAGTCTTTATCTTTGTAGGGAGCTGATCCAAGGCAGTTTTATGTAAATAGCTTAATTAATTGGTACCCTTCAGTTGAAACAGCAACTTACAAAGACAGTAATCCTTTTCGAGTGGCATAAGCTGTTTAAAAAAGACCAAAAAAATACCTTGCTCAGGCACCTTGTCAACATAATTAAAAGTTATTTGACAGAAGTAACAATAACAATATACAGTGCCTTCCAAATTATATTTTACAAGGTAATTAAAATAGCATCAACTTTAAGATTGTATAGTAGCTGTATTTAAAGTCAATAATATTTTGAGGTTTAAGTACGTAAATATACAAAACTGATACAATGTGTTGATGACAAAGTGTGATTCAATTGGCCTCATTGATTTTTTAGTATTTAAAGAACAATTTAACACATAGAACTCAAGAAATATTGATGCATTGTCTGTTTTAGCTTAGAATGGGTACCGACATGTGTGGATTCATGCATGCATGTTCATCTTCCTGAATCTGAGGATCTAGGTCCAATCAGTCAAAGGTTTGGTTCAGATGTCATTCTTCTACTATGGACGTCCTCCTCCCCATAAGCTCAGATTCCATTAGTTACTTCCTGTTTAATGTAAACCATAGTTTGCTGTTATACAAACTTAAGTATGTAGTACACTGCTCTGGGCTCCTTGGAAGAGGAGTGGGATATAAAATGTAGATGTAGTAGTAGTAGTAGTAGTAGTAGTAGTAGTAGTAGTAGTAGTAGTAATACCCAAACCAGGATCAAATTCTCATTTGGAGGATGTGTGAACCATAGTTTACCAATTCAGTTCTAACAGCAAGTTATAATCCACACTAAACAGGGGTATCGAGTCTAACCTTATGAGAAGAGGAAGAAGTGAATGAACTCAAGGCTTACTCATGTAGAACTAAACTACAGCGAATCAAGCCAAAGACAATGATGCCTGGATGAAAAACTTTAGTTACTTCCATTAGTTACTTCCTTAACAACCACTAGTTACTTCCTGTTTAATCCTGTTTAAACAGGAACAAATAGTCCTGAAGGTACCTGGGCTCAGGCTGTATAAGACTTTAAAGGTAATAACCATACATTGATGGTGTGTGTGCGTCTGTGTGTTGGTGTGTGTGTGTGTATGAGAGAGAGAGAGAGAGAGAGAGAGAGAGAGAGAGAGCTCTTAATAATTTGTAATGTTCATTACCTTCAAGTTTCCACAGAGGTCCAGCAGTGGGGAAGTGGCAGGGGCAAGCAATGACATTGTTAAGTATGGACTTCTGAGCAGAGGTCTGTTTCTGCCCAGAGCTGGTGTCTTTTCTTTTTTAACTGCAAGCAGCAATTAATCTGGTGAGCACTTTGGGATTGGTGGGGGGAAGCGGCATATACCCCCAAAAACTTGCACTCAGGCTAAGGTATACTGGAAGGAATGCATTTGCTTGGCAGGCATACAAAAGGTGGGGGCAGATTTTCAAACCAAGTGTCTCCATCCAGAGCAGAGCTGGAAGCAAGGCTTGTCATTCTCCTCCTCCCAGGTTGAGGTTTAAGAAAAACCTGCTGAGTTATGCTTGGATGGATGCCTGTTTAATTATGCACATAGTTATTCACACATTATGTTGAACACATGTACAGTAGTACTCTTCCTGTTTGTGTCTGCATTTGAGAGTGTCTGTTCTTTGGTTCACTTTTAAAATGTACAGTAAAATGAATGCATGTAGTAAAATGAATGTATGAATGCATTCATACAAAAGCATGTACATGTGTGCAGACACCTGTGTACACCTACATCATAGTGTTTAAATGGAATTTCTGTGTACAGTGTATTGAATTCCTCAATGCCCCCCACCATCCCTTTGCTTCTGCTCCTCCACTTCTTTCCCCATTTGTACCAATTTGTGTGGGAACATAGTTGGGGTAGGTGTAATTACTATGGGATTTCCCAGTTTTCAACTTTTCAATACTTTTGGATATTCCTGCCTCATATATGGTGAGTGATATTCAAATAGAAACAGGAAGTGGGTGTTGTGCATCTGACTCTTTTCCTATCTCTAGCTCAGTAAATGCACCTTCCAATTTCTGCAAAGGAGAGAAGTTGTCGTGAGGAATTGTCTTGGTGAAGAGCTGCTCCTCTACCTTTGATATTACTGCCAAGTGGGGCATAAGGCCATTAGGTCCAGAGTCTGACATTACCTAGCTGCAACCTTGGAGATAAGCTATTTGGAGAGAGTGCTTGTCCATGTTCTGTCCCTTTGTGCATTTGTGCTTGTCCATGGCATCTGCAAGTAGGGCTGGAAAAGACCCAATTCTGAAAGCTGGAGAGCTGGTTCCCAGCAGTGTAGACAATACTGGCTTAGACAATACAGACTAATGGTTGGTTCAGTATAAGGCAGCTTCATATGTTTCAAGCAAATATGTACTGTAAATTCGGGGGGGGGGGATTGTATGCAGTATTCTTGTTTGTGGCATATATCTGCCATAGTCCTTTTTATTTAGTGAAAATACATACTTAATTTGGTATTCTCATCCAGGAATATATAGGTAATTGTAGTGATGTCATCTTTTTCAACTGGTGCAGATATGTATCTGTGTGAAGAAATATACTGGGAACAATTGTGGATCACAGCCCCAGTTCCCAAGATTATGGTCACTGGAAAAATTAGCAATGTAATCACATAAAATGTTGCCAGTCAATACCTATGGTTGACCAGTTCACTAATTAACATTTAACATTTGCATATACATAAGGATGGCAGGAATCACAGTTTGAGAAGAAACTATTGTTTGATTTGGGTCTAATTAGAGTAGAAATGACTGATATTAGTTTATGTTCTTTAATCTTCTATTTCATTTTGAGTGGCCCAAAGAAGTTTGCCAGTTCCATTCAAATGCTGTACATCTTTATTTCTTTTCTGAGATTATATACTTCATTATACATTGCTGAAGTTTTATGCTGCTGCCAAAAAAACCTTCTTTTGACAAATTGCTCAGGGGGCATTTAGAGATTGTATGGCCATTTTGATTGAATTTGGGCCAAATTCTGTACACTTCTATCACTGAAGATTACAGATGCTATACTGTGTTGAAACAGAATTGACTTTCACCCTGAAAATTCCTTTCTCATTTTGATACAACCAATTTGGGTACAATTTAAGTTAAGTCACAAGTATGTAATGGAAATAAAACAAGTTTTTTTAACTTAAAAGGTAATGGAAAATCTGCAACTAATTAGAATTTGGCAAAACATAGGGGTGCAAGAAACTAAAATGAATGTGTTGGTAATATATTGTTAAGCTGTGTTCACAGCTAACTTGCTGCAGCCATAAAGTACTTAGATTTTGTGTGGAAAAACAGGTTGACTACTCCATGCGCCCCTGGTCTATGGGAGCTAAAAGTGAAGAAGCAAGGTATTTTTTAAAATCCATATCTCAGTGAAAGCAGCAGCAAAACACAAACAAACTGGAGTGCTGTTGTGCCGTTGATCAGAACTTTCCCTATGACAAGTGGCCTAGCAAATCAGGTTGTCTTCATTTAAAGGCTGAACTGCTATATGATGACTTTACCATTGACTTTGGTGACAAAATTGCTGATTAATCATATCTCCAGAACTGTCAGATTAGATACAGGCCTGATTTAAATATGATGCCAGGTGTACAGACATGACGTACCCATGCAGTGTTTCCAAAAGGCGACATCTCATATAAACTGGGTCACCTTGCTTGTTTATGCAAGTTTAGCATGCAGAGATTTGTGACCAGGTCAGACCCCATTCTGACATGCTAATGTTATAGACACAGGAGATGAAAAGCCAGTTTAGATGTGAAGCTGGGTAAGTTGTTTTTACATATGTCCCGTTTCACATTTAAATCAGGCCAGAAATTTAGAGTTTGAATGTTCAAGGACTTCATTTTTCCTGCCTGTTTGAATCATACAGTTCAGTTGTAAATCTAGTTCAAATTGATCTACAGAGGCAAAGGGTGTGTTTGGGACTATGTGGGCAACAACATATGAACTGGATTTCTATCCATCCTTACTTATGAGAGGCAACTGAGACAAGCAGGGTTAATCAGTGCATTCCTAAAGGAAGGCAGGGTGCTGGAGGGCCTTAGGTGCAATCATTTGGCCTTTGCTCAAAAAGTTAATTTGGTACTAATTCCCCAACAAGTTATTGGTTCTCTCTAATCATCCTTTGGGGAGAAGACTACTGAATGAGTAGTTGCTCTAAAGCCCCAGGCACACTAGGGATAGCACTGGCTTTTTGGACTCTGGCCAGACTTTTATTAACCCTTGGTATGGCGCAGCAGGGAAATGTTTGACTAACAAGCAGAAGGTTGCCGGTTCAAATCCCCGCTGGTATGTTTCCCAGAATATGGGGAACACCTATATTGGGCAGCAGTAATACAGGAAGATGCTGAAAGGCATCATCTCATGCTGCGCAGGAGATGGCAATGATAAACCCCTCCTGTATTCTACCAAAAGAAAACCACAGGGCTCTGTGGGCTCCAGGAGTAGAAATCAACTTGACAGCACACTTTACCTTTATGGCACTGAAGTATGGCAGTTGTGGTTTTGGTTGAAGATGTCATCTAGAAAACAATAGGGTCACTGCTCACCAATATCCCTATAAGATCTTTTGGAAGTCTCTGGTGCTTGATTAGAATTTGCTTCAGACTCCCTGGGATTGCCCTTGTCTGAGATAATATGAGTTAGTATGGAAGGTTCTCACCCTAAATGTACACAACGAAAAGGTTCTATGAATGTATGTTAACAGTGGGAGTTGGTTAAGGCAGATTCTTTCATACATTATGATCTTCTACCATACTACAGAGAGTGACTACAGAGAGTAACAATATTGCATGCAACTCTAACAGTATTTTTGTCTTAGCAAAAGCATTACAAAACAAGACATTGTAGCATTTCATATAGGAAGTTTGTGTTTCTTGCAATGCAGAGTGTTCCTGTATAGAAGGGTTCCAAGATCAGATCCATAAATATTGAGCTAAGAAAATGCATCCAGGGTATTTTAATAAAAAGTTAATATGGGTGACAAGGGAGGTGGAATTTGGGGGTTAAAGCATAGGGGGAATGGAGAGTATGAGTCATTTTGCTCAAACTGAAATAGATCTTTTAGCACAAATCACAATATAAAACATTAAGGGTTTGATCCTGCCTAGGGGTGTACTGGTACATATTGTTACATATCTCATAAAATCAGCTACTGTTACAAGCCATGTGACACTGTTCACCCTCTTAGCTAAGAACTGGGCTCTGTCTTTCTTTTATAGTCTGGATTTTTAAAAAACTATAAATACTGTACCACTTGGCTCTTTTCAGAATATTGAACAGATGTAACAAGATTTTCCTACATTACTTTCCCATTTATAATCAAAATAAGAAGTTGATGTGTGGTATCTTTCGATAAAGACTTCTTTAGAGGGCTACTCAGTGAATGAAGCGAAATAGAATGTGCCATTGTTGCTGCTTAAGGTTTTGAGTTTATTTGTACATTATGTGTACTGTAGGCTACATAATAATGAAAAGCTATATGCTCTGGTCTGCTGGTTCACTACACAGTCTGTGTGATTACAGATTGTTTGAATAACAGTGGCCTATTGAAAATCCATCCAGATGTGCGTGTTGCTAACTGTAGGAATACCCACAAAGGAGGATTATCTCTTTTGTTGCCATTTCCAAGCCCTTTTAAAAAGTGGGAAAGTGAAAGGCGTTCAGGCAACCAATGAAGAGGAGGCGGGTGTGCTGGAATTGAAGAGTTTTCATAATGAACTCGCAGCAAACAAATCTTATAACCCTGCAGGATTTCACTTCTAAAGGCTAAATAGGCACAGTTTAAGGCAGAGCAAGAAAACCCAAAGGGACTGGATAGCTATACTTTTTCACAAGCTCATGAATTCCTTAGCCCCAAACTAGACTTCAATGAGCACTCGCAAAGCCTCAGGCAAAACTTAGTATCAAAAGGACTAGCACCAATTTAGTATTTTATGTTGGGATGCATTTTAGTATGGGTATCAACTGAGGCTGGATAGAAATTACATTTAGCTTGCATTTGAGGAACCTGATCATTTCACCAAAATGCTTGAGAAATAGCCAGACTATGCTGTTGGAGGGAAGATGTACAAAAGAAACTATCCTCTTCCTCTGAAAATATGGCTACAGGCAAATGAGTTATTGTGTTCTCCATTTAAAAAAAAAAAAAAAGTTTACTCCTCATTTTCCCTCCACAAAATACAAGTATCCAAAGCAGCTAACAGTAATAAATTTGCAATAGTTGCATGCCATTCTTCCTACGGCTCACCTAATATAAAGGGGTGATGTGCAGTATGCCTGGCAAAACTGTCGCCTGAGGACCTTCTAATGCAGGCATAAGGTTTTATAGTCTGGGAATAGTCACCATTAGCTTTCATCAACAAGACCCTTATTGGTATATTGGACTGTGCCTAACATGAAGACAAATAGTAGCCATGATTTGTATTAGACAGATGTGTTTTATTTTTTAAAAATAAATTGCTGTATTTTTTTCAAGACAATGTATTTTAGCATTTATTTTATAATACTAAAATACACCATCTTGATAAAAATGTTTTAAGATGGCAGAGCAGGAAACATCAAAAGGAACAACTTAAGAAAAGAAGAGTTTTTACTAATATCTAGCAAGTTGTTCTAGTAAGAACTAATCAACCTACTTTCCTTTCACTGACTCTACATCTGGACTACATTTGGCTCAAATTGAGGTCTCTTGCACCTCAAGTGTTCATGCATCCACCATCTTGGATCGAGGTGGATGACATCATTACAAACTACACCATTGAGGTGTCCCTATGTGTCCCTACAGCTGCAGCAATTTTGGTTCAGATTGGTTAAGCAGTTCACAAGTTAGCCCACTTGCACCTCAAAGCTTTATGCATCTGCCATCTTGAATCGGTGTGGATGACTTCATCACAGACTATGCCATTGAGGTGTCCCTGTGTGTCACTCACTGCAGCTATACCCTATTTGTTTCAAATGGGTTAGGGAGTCCACAAATTAGCCCGCTTGAACCTCAGATGTTCATGCAGTTGCCATTTTGAATTGGAGTGAATGACATCATCACACATCACGCTGTTTGGACATCTCTATGTGTCCCTACAGCTGTAGCAAATTTGGTTCAGATCGGTTAGGCAGTTCACAAGTTAGCCCGCTTGTGCCTCCAAAGTTTCATGTCCGCCATCTGGGATCTGTGTGGATGACATTATAAACTATGCCATTGAGGGGTCCCTGTGTATCACTCACTGCAACTGTACCCAATTTGGTTCAAATGGGTTAAACAGTCCACAAACTAGCCAGCTTGCACCTCAGATGTTCATGCAACCACCATCTTGGATTAGAGTGGATGACATCATCACAAACTATGCCATTTAGGTTTCCCTATGTGTCCCTACAGCTGTACCAAATTTGGTTCAAATTGGTTAAGTAGTTTAAGTAAATTGGTTAAGTGTTAGCCCACTTGCGCTTCAAATGTTTACTCTGCCATCTTGTTTATGCGTCCACCATCTTTGATCAGGGTGGATGACATAATCACTAATTACACCATTGTGGTGTCCCTGTGTGTCCCTACAACTGTACCCAATTTGGTTCATATTGGTCTGGGTATTGTGAAGTTGATGTGGGCAGGAGAAATGCAGACACGGACAGACACACACACAGAATGCCAAGTGATCTCATAAGCCTACGGGAAAGTAGGCTAAAAATAGGTAAGAACCCCTTTAAGTCAACTTCTCTAGGAAGAAGAGAAGTGGCCTTCTCATCTGACTTTCTGAATATAAACAGTATCAGGTCAGCCACTGCCATATCTACCATTCCTGGAAATCATTAGGAGGGGACTCTGAGCAAAGTTTATCCAGCCCTGAATAATCTCCATGATTGGAAGATATGACAGTGACTGACTTAAAGCTGTTGGTATTTGACAGATTCAGTATATGTAGGTGAATCTCACGTGTCAGTTCATAGTTATGATAAATAACTTGTTAAGGCTGGTTTCTAAGCTTCTAAAGCTTAGATTTTCTTGTGAAGTCTGGTGTTTGGTCAGTTACTAATATTTCTAGCCTCTGTATCTAAGCTTATAATGGTAGACAAATTGTTTTTTGCAGTTATGGGTTGGGCTACATCTTTCTCCAAAGACATGTTCTCATGACTTCAGAGTTTCCTGGAAGGATATGTTTCTCAAAGGTAACATGGCTTCCTATAGATCCACTAGGTGTGGTGTAGATTTTGTATGTTGGTTGTCAAGAAAGTGACCTTAAATGACGCACTTTTCTGAACTTGTCTTCGAAGGTCATGTAATGTGTGGCCTTACATATGGAGAAGGAGTGGAGATGGTTAATTTGTCAGAGTTCTGGTTCTGACTCTGGAAATTGGTTTCAGTTTTTACTCCAATCATTTCAAAATATATATGCATTCCATGGAAATATCCTTATATTTTGAAATGTTTGAAGCTAGGTCTATCTATGTGTTTTTAGGTTTGGTTTCTACTGTTTGATTATTTTGTATAGCACCATAATTCTATCTAATGGATATCTGATTTTTATTAGGAAATTTTAGTAAACATTATGAAATAAACTCTAGGTTAGTTGAGCTAAAACAGGCAACCGAAGCTTTAAGGGCATTCAAATTAAACTTTAACTGTACTGTGGACAATTTAAAGAGGGGAAATGTTGGATGTTCTCCTGAGTGATTAATAGTCAAGTGAGCTAAGATATAGGAACTGTGAGCTTGACCTTCAAGATAAAGGCTAACAGCTATGTTAAAGATGATTACACAATTTCTTCCAAATAAACTGACAAGCACATATACTTTTGCTGTTCCTTTGACCTCTTAAATGCATACCTACAAATTACTTGCCTGTTCACCTGAAACAAGTTTGGTTTAAATGTGGCATGTGTTAAGGTCCAAATGGCCTAATGGAGAATTGGGAATTTCAAGAGTAAAAGCCTGATTAAACTTTCTGATCTGCCAGAAGATGAAAAAATCATAAAATATTCTATACCTAAATCCAACCTTCTGATAAATTCTTTCCCTCAGAATTTCTTATAGTCCTGAGAGGAAAAGCTAAGCACACTTTTCTTTCCTATTAGTGCACATAAACTCATTGTCATGAAGCAAATGTTGTTTCTTACTCAGCTTGAGGATACCAAAGTGGTGTGGGGGGGGAAAGACATGAAAGCTTCTCCACATAAAGTATTCATAGGCATTTGTATGGAAATATGAACAGCTTCTAATAGCCTCAGGTACTTCGATTTGGGCTTCCTAGAATCCTTTTTTTAAAAATCAGGTTTCAAAGTATAGGTCAGTGTGTAATAGTAGGCATTCACTTATCTGGAAAAAAGAGATCTTGCTGGGTAAACAAAGAGCCTTTTCACCCAGACCAACAAAGACACGAGACATGTGGTATGGGGTATATGGACCACAACTTTATTGTTCACACAGAAAGTAACGGGATGATTGGCACTCACACACACACACCCTGCAGTGCGGTAGCTTACTATTCACTTATCCAAGTGAATTCCCTATGGAAAATAGGTGATACACCTTGGCTCCAGCCAGCATCATCCCTGTGGTGACTGCTGCCATCTTAGCCGACCTTTGTCAAAGCCGCCAGCCTGGATCTCACCCACTTCAAGCCATGAAGACCCTTTAAAGAGGGTGAAACCCTGCAGGAAGGAGTAACTCCAGGGCCAGCACTCCTTGAGCCATGAAGCCTCTAAGGACTGCCAAGGACTCCTTCTTATGCCAAACGCTTGTTTTAAGGTGTTCACCAGAAACTGTACTGCCCCAGCTTACCGCACTGCGCCTGCCACTGGGAGGGGCAGCCTAATTTGGCACCTCCCCCGCCCACCAACCATCCCCAAACCCTGCCAATCCTCCCTTCAGGTCCCCTAAAAAGAGGTCACATCCAGCAGGTGACAAGTGAACACCGTCTCCCTGAAACAACTCAGTAGGAAAAATGCCCAGGTATGCTATAAACATTCCCCCTGTCACACAAACAAAAGCCCCCAGAGCCTGATTAACCTTCTTACGTCCAGCCTGCTGGGCTTCAAGGCCCCTCGCCAGACCCTACGCTGCAATAAATCAGACCACAGCACCTTCACGCCTGGGATCCAGGACCTAATGGTTTCGATATCCCTGACTGCCTGTTGGGACATGGCCTTCTCTGTCCTGTCTACCTAATCATTTCCCCCCAAGTGCAACAGGAGAACATCGGGTGGGGGGAGAAACAGTCAAGAACTCATGGATAACTGGCAAGAGCTGGGTGAAAACCATGCCCCTCCTACCTATCCACGAAATAGATGCTCTGCTGCCCAATCCAAGCTGAGTCCCCCATCTAGATTCTTGGACCCAAAAAACAATAGATTGTCCCACTATCAACACCCTGGCAGTCTGCTGTGGTCTAGCAGGACCTGCCGAGAGAAAAATAACAGGTAAACATCAAACATTAATGTCACAAATGTAACTCTTATAGGCCTCGGAGGGCCACCGCCCAATTCTCTGCACCACGGACTCTGTAAGTTCCAGCCTGGCAGAAGTGGATGCTGTGGCAATTCGGAAAGAGTGCAAGGAAAAAACCCTTACATGTCAGGCCCCTTTCTTCAGGGCATGTTGTAATACTGCCCAGAGCTGAAACTTAGTGAGAGATAAACCATCCTCGTGCCAGAACAGGCACCCTGTCGCGGGCCCCTCCAGGGCTGCCTCCAGGCAAATCACCGTGCCTGACACCCGGTGCAGGGTGACCAGCTGCCCCAGCCCCTCTGGTCGGTTTTAGAATAGCGTAGCCTCAACATCAAGTGCTGGGCAAAGATGACCAAATCACTCCTTTTTACCACATTTTCCCTGGGCCCTGTTCTGCCTCTAACAAAAAGCTCCAAGGCCTGAAAGTCCCCTAAGAAGGTCACAACAATGGCCACATGAAAAAGGGAGATGCTGAAGGAGGACTGACAGACCGAAGGAAGAAAAGCTATCAGGGCCTCAATCATATTGGGTGTGAATGGGCACCAGGAGTCAGGTACAGGCGGGCTGGCCAGGAACCAGCCCTCCAACATACGGTGCACCTGAAAATTGAGGGTGGTGTCTCCCAAGCCCCTTACCTTGAAAACAGGCGAGGGCTACCAAATAGTCTGTCATAGTGGTGGAAGACAGGCTGGAGGCTCTAAGGTGAACCAGGAATTGCATAATGTGCTCAGACAGGGCAGGGCAACAGTCATCCTGAAGTGCAGGAAAAACTTGACCTTCCTATCGAATGCCACCCTCGTGCTGGGAGCTAAGGATGATCAGACCAGCCAAGGCTCCAGAGCCCAGGCGGCATGGGATCCAGTTCCCGGTTCGCCCCAGGGACTAGCTGATGGAAACACTCCTCCTGCGAATGAGAGAGTGTATCCGCAATGCCATTGTCCATGCCTGTAATGTGGCAAACCATTAACAAAATACTGTGGCGGAGGCACTGAAACACAAAGGGTCTGACCAGGGACATTACCCATGATGACTTGGAGTTGAGGGTAGTTTACGACACGCACCACAGCCATATTGTCGCACCAGAAGTGCACCGCTGAGTTAGCAAGATCCACAGCTCAAACGTGCACGGCCACAACAATGGGGAAAAACTCTAGAAATATAAGATCTCTAGTTCCTCCCTTTGCTTCCCAATCCGCAGGCCAGGTGGCCTTGCTCCACTGTCCCCTAAAGTAGACCCCAAAGCCATGATCCCCTGAACACACCTGCAGCTCCGCTTCTAAGTGCTGCTCTGCCATCCAAATGAAAACCCCATTAAAAGAATCAAAGAAGGAAGCCAGACCTGCAAATCTGCCCACATGCACACTGAGACCCAAACCCTGTGATGAGGCTTCCAAAGGCCCGCCAAGGCATCACACAGGCACCTAAGAAAGGCCCTGCACAGGGCCACCACTTTACCGACATGTGTGCGGACTTAGGGGTCTATTGGCCAGAGATAAAACCGAAGGCCCAGCTACTAGGGCTTTCTTTTACATGATCCCCACCACACGTTAAGGTCATCTGGGGAGGTCCGTCTCCAGTTACCACCGGTTTGTTTGGTGGCGACTCAGAGGCGGGCCTTCTCTGAAGCTGCTCCTCGGCTGAGAAATTCGTAATCTTAATTCTTTACTGACCTTCAAGAGAGCCCTTAAAACCCATCTGTTTGGCCTGGCTTTTCAGGGTTTTTAATTAGTTTTAATTGTTTTAATGTTAATCTGGTTTCCAGGGTTTTAATTGTTTTGATAGTTTAATTGTTATTAAGATGTTTTTAAATTGGTGTTTATATTTGTATTTCTGTTTATTATTATTTTTTTACACAGTCAGACAGGTGTTATTGACCGGTTTGTTTTATACAGACATCGAGTCCTTCCCAAGGACCTGGGATGGCTGAATTTTATTGTCAATGTTGTTGTTGTTGTTATTTTGATTTCTATACCGCCCTTCCAAAATAGCTCAGGGCAGTTTACAAAGAGAAACAATAAATAAATAAGATGGCAATAAATAAATAAGATAAATAAACAATAAATAAATAAGATAAATAATAAGTTTTAATTGTTTTTAATGATTTCTGTTTTTAATTGTAAACCGCCCTGAGCCTGCTCGGAAGGGTGGTATAAAAATTGAATAAATAAATAATAGTAGGCAGGTGTTCCTGGGGATAGAATTAGAAACCATGGGCGGCTGCTCCCGGTTGCTGGGGGAGAAGGGAGAAGAGAGAAGTTTTGAAAGGGCTGGTTTACCAGACTTTGGGGGCCAAGCTTACTCTCAGCCAGCTGCAGGTCCTCCTGGGTCACCTCAACTTTGTTCCTCGTGCCTTTGTGGCAGGCTGGGGCAAAGAATCTGCACGCCGGAAATCCCAGCGCAGGCAGCTGCATTACATTCAACTTAATCAATTTGGCCTTACGATACACATTTGAGACAAGAAAGGAAAAAAAGCTTTCCTATAGCCTGCATTTGTGTATTTTTTAATTTCCCATTGCGATCCACTCCTTAAAAAACAAAACACAAAAAAAACAGGTATGTGAGAGAACAACCACAGCAGCAGGATTATACATTCCAGAAGTGCTTTGCAAACAAGCAACGTAAACTTACTATTCAAAAATAAAATCTTAAAAGTACAAGTAAATAATAATCACAAAGTCCCCATATGCATCAAGTTTCATAAAAATTGGGTTTTCTCAAGACTGAGGAAGAGTTGTGTGTGATAGTATTAATGCTTCCAAATCCACATATTTAATCTAATTTAAAAACGAAAGAAAGTTCATGACTCTGGATCCAGTATTAACTAGTGTCAGTTTCAGACAAAATACTTGTTCATTCTTTCTTTCTAATGAGTTATTTTCATCCTTTTTGGTTCATCAAGTAAATTTATAGAGGATGGAGGAGAACGTAGCATTTGTTTGCATAGTGGCTGCCTGATTAAAAGAAATAAGTAACGCCTAAAGATTTGTTAGAAGATTGGGTTTTCACGGAATCGCACCTTGTCTTTGTCAGGGTATGTTAGTTGTAATAGGAACCAATTCTGACTTGAAAGTGCCAAATATCTCAAGTGCCTTTTGCAATGAATCTTCCAACTATCATTTCCATGGTATTCAAACTATTTTTGATGGAAAATAATGTTTATCACATTTTTATCCTGTCATTCATACAAGTTACTCTGAGTGACATATGTGGGTTGTCCTACTTTTTCCTTGCCATGATTCTTTGTGGTTGGTAGGCTAAAAATGAGTGATTGGCCCAAGGCCATCCAGTGAACTTCATAGCTAAGTAAGCATTAAAATTCAGTTCTCCCTAATCCAAGTTCAGTACTTGATCCACATGGACTCCATAAATAGAATTACAGAACTGGAGAGGGTCTTGTGGGCCACCTAGTCCAACCCATTGCTCAATGGAGAAAATCCAGAGCTAGAGACAATCCAGAGACAATCTCCAGTGGGGGAGAACCCACTAGTCCTTTAGGTAACTGGTTCAATTTATCAAAACAATTAAGAAATTTCTTATGTTTGCCCAGCATCTACCCTCCAGTATCTTAAGGCCATTATGTCTAGCCCTGTAACAAAGAACTGTTGTCTCTTTTCTGTGTGTCAGTCCTTCAGGTATTTGAAGAGTGCTATCATGTCACCTCTCAGTTTTTACTTTTCCAGGCTAAGTACATCCAATCTCTTCAACCTTTCTTCATAGGCTTGTTTTCTTAACCTCTGACCATATTCATTGCCTTCCTCTGAACCTGCTCTAGTCTGTCTAAATCCTCCTTTAAGTGTAGTGCCCAGAACTGAATGCCTTACTCCAGATGTCTGGAGATTACTACAGATGAGGTCTGACCGTTGTGTAATAAAGTGGAGCCATTACTCTTCCTCACTTGGAAACTATGATTCTGTTAATTCAGCCAAAAATTGCATTTACTTTTTTGTTGTTGTGCAGCTGCATCATACTGCTGACTAGTGTTTAACTTGTAATCAACTGCACTCACAAGATCCTGTCACATGTACTACTGCCAAGCCAGGTATCTCACATGCTTTTATTTTATTTTATTTTGCTACAGTGCAGAACTTTGTGTTTGTCTCTCATTTTAATTTTGTTAGTTTTAGCCAGTTTTCCTTTCTATCAAGGCCATTTTGAATTTTGTTCTTAAGTTTTTAGTTATCCAGTTTTGTGTCATCTGCAAATGTAATGAGGACTCCATCCACCTAAGTCTAGGCTGCACAACTTTGTCCCTCCCACTGTTGTTGGATTACAACTCCCATCACCCCTTCTGCTGTCACTGGTGATGATGGGAGTTATAGTCCAAGAATAGCTGAGGGATTGTGCATCTCTGACACTTGTCACTGATAAAAATTCTTAAGAGTACAGTGCCCCAGGACAGAATCCTGTGGCACCTTATCCGAAACCTGCTTGCAGTTTGATGAAGAGCCACTGATGAGCCCTCTGTGCAAATGGTTTCCAACAAGTTGAAAATCCACTTGATTGTATTATTGCGTAGCACACATTTGACCAGTTTGCTCACTAAAATATGATAGGGAACTTTATCAAATGCTTTGCTGAAATCAAAATAAATTATGTCCACAAGATTCCCACAATCCACTAAGCTAGTAACCTCATCAAAAAACAGATGAGACTAGTCTGGCAGGATTTATTCTTGACAAATGTCTGCTGGTTTCTATTAATGATAGCATTATGCATACAGATTGACTGCTTTATGATCTTTCCCTGTAACTAATCTGACCAATCTGTAGTTTTCCAAATCCTCCTTTTTCACTTTTGAAGATTGGGCAAACCTCAGTCTATTGCAAGTCTTGGGGCACCTCACCCATTCTCCAGGACTTCTCATAGATGATAGACAGAGATACGGAGAGTACATCAACAAGTTCTTTTAGTTCCACAGGGTGGAATTCATTCAGCCCTGAAATGTTTTACTCATTTAAAGTAGACAAACTGCAATCCTAAACTGCCACCATTCATACTGCTTCTGTGAGGTTGCGTACAGTTTCACTTTGGGAGAAGATTGGAAGCAAAACAGGAGTTGAGCAGTTCCATCTTCTCTTTATCAACCATTACCATTACTGAACCCATTACATTTCTTACTAAACAACAAGCCTACTGTTTCCATCCTCTTCTGTTTACTTTGAGCATCCCTTTTTATTGCTCTTAGCATCCCTTGGCAACCTCAGCTCATTCTGAGCTTTAGCTTTCCTAACATTATCTCTACTAGTCTTTGATACATGCTGCATTTGTATTTGGTAACCTGTTCTTTGTTCCTTTTATCATGTGTCCCTTTAAAAATAACAATTGAGCTCATCACTAAGCTTTTTGTGCACACATTGGCTTTTTAAAAAGATGTCTTCCCTTTTTCTTTTTTGTGTTGAAGGGAATTCCTTCAGGAACTCCCACCCATCTTGGGCTCCTTCCCCTATTATTCTATCTAGCCACAGAATACTATTTAGCACATTTCTAAACTTATTTAAATCAAATTTGCTGAGTATGTTTATTGCGGTCACAGACCAGATTAACAAACAATAACAATTAATAGCGTTAATAAGAAAATTCAAGAATTTCAAAAGTTTACAAAATCACAAAATGTTCAAATTACTAATACAGTCTTCACGGAGCTTTGACACCACAAAACAGAACTTTGCCACATTATCTGAAATTACAGGATATGACAAATGTGTACACTTGCACAGAAATTTAAAAAAAAAAAAAAAACCCTGGACGTTGTAGTCCAGTGGAAAGCTTCTGGTGTTTTTTTTTTTAAATCAATTTCCTGGTATCTCAGGTACATGATTGACTATGCTTGCCTTTCATTTTTCCTAAGTTCAAGAATTGCAGTATTATATGGCCACTTTCCCTGAAGTTCCCACTATTTCATTCTCATTGGCTAACTCTTCCCTGTTCGGCTGAAGTCCCGCATTACTATTAACTTTGCTTCCTTGAAGGATCTGTTATTTGTTTCTGAAAAGCATTATCCACATCCTTTCCTTGGTCTGTAGTGGACTCCAATTACAATGTTGTTTTTATTTTCTTCTCTTAAAAAAGAAAAAAAAATACCATAAGCTTTCCACTAGACTACCATGTCCAGGTTGTTGTTTTTTTAATTTCTGTGCAAGTGTACACATTTGTCATATCATGCTATTCCCCCTTGCTTTCTGTTGCATCAATTCTTTTTGAACAAATTATATCCTTGAATTGCTACATTTCAGTCCCAGAATTCATCTCATCAAGTTTTAGATATACCTATCAAGTCATGTTTGCCATTCTTCTTTCTAGGAGTTCGAGATTGTCTTGTTTTCCCCCATGCAAGTCAGGCTTAGGCAACAGAGATCTGAAAACTTAAACATTCATACTTCATACATCTGAAAACTTCAGCGTCCATTGAAGTACAAAATATTTATTGTTTTTTATTTATCATATTTATATACCACCTGATAAATACGGTATGTACAATCCAAATTACAATATAAAAATAAAAACAGTTACAACACTTTCACAGAATAAAAACAATTAAAAACAATTCACAAAGTGAAACAATTAAAATAATGCCACAGGATAAAAACAATTAAACAGTTTAAATTAATTTTAACTAAAAGTCAGAGAAAACAGTTGTGTCTTAAGGGTCTTTTTAAAAGCAATCAGAAATGGAGAAGCTCTTATTTTGACACAGAGTGCATTCCAGAGAGAGAGAAATCAGGCAATATCTAAATATGATAGATAAATAATAAATTGCTTTATTACTAGAATTAAGAAGTAAAAACTGTTCCCATCTAGATCTGTGACATTTTATTTATTTTGAGGATCTGATATTGAGGATTGCCTTCTACATATATCTATCTGTAACATGACTAGGAGAGCTGGTCTTGTGGTAGCAAGCATGACTTGTCCCCTTAGTTAAGCAGGGTCTGCCCTGGTTGCATATGAATGGGAGACTTGACGTGTGAGCACTGTAAGATATTCCTCTTAAGGGATGGAGATGCTCTGGGAAGCGCAGAAGGTTCCAAGTTCCTTCCTTGGCATCTCCAGGATAAGGCTGATAGAGATTCCTGCCTGCAGCCTTGGAGAATCCACTGCCAGTCTGTGTAGACAGTACTGAGTTAGATGGGCCTATGGTCTGACTCCATATATTGCAGTTTCTTATGTTCCTATGTAACATGTTGTTAGCTAGCTTATCCTTGCTATGCAAATCCTACAATTCATGAATACAGGCAATAGTTTCTAAATGCCCTGACTTCTCTAGCTGACTTTGCAAAATCTATTTTCTTCAATTTCTCAACTTTTGGAGAGCAGACAACACTGTTCCAAAAGTTAGAGGTCCTTTATATGGAAGGTATTGTCAAGTGATGAATTGAAAATGCAACTGTCTCTCCCGCCTTTTCTTTATTTACTTGAATAGTGAGGATTTCTTTGTACAGTCTCGCTAGAAGGAATATGCTCATTCAGTGTGTTCTACCCATAAATGGTTAGCAAGGCAACCTAGAACTGTGCTCATAGGATCTTCCTGCCTTGTGTCAGTTGTATGAAGCATGGACCCCAAAGTGAACCAAAATTACTATTGCTAACTTCTCCAGATAAAATCCAGTGTGACTGATTTTATGATCCAATAGGCCTTTGCCTGAACAAAACATTTCTGTAAAGAATACAATTTAAATGCTGCCTGTTGCTCCCAGAAGGAATGCAGCTGAAAAGATATGATTGTGTAAGAGAACACTCAGTCAGTACAGTATGATGACTTGTCCTTTCTTTGTGATAGGCATGATGCTGAAATCTGCTGTTGTGTGTGTGTGTGTGTGAATAACTATCTTCAGCAGAGTAAGTGTGTTTGCTAAAATAACTAGTGAAGTGCCCAGCAGGCCCATTTATTCTAGCTGGGTGACAGGACAAAGGAAGTGGCAGAATGCAAGATAGGAAAGGAGATTTTTGTACTAACAAGTGCGAGCTGATATGCCTGACTGATTTTGGAAATGTTAGAACATAAGAACAGCCCTGCTGGATCAGGCCCAAGGCCCATCTAGTCCAGCATCCTGTTTCACACAGTGGCCCACCAGATGCCTCTGGAAGCCTACAGGCAGGAGTTGAGGGCATGCCCTCTCTCCTGCTGTTACTCCCCTGCCTCTGAGACTGAAGGTGGCCTATAGCCCTCCGACTAGTAGCCAATGATAGACCTCTCCTCCATGAACTTATCCAAACCCCACTTAAAGCCATCAGGTTGTTGGCTGTCACCACATCTCATGGCAGAGAATTACACAAGTTGATTATGCATTGTGTGAAAAAGTACTTCCGTTTGTTCCTACATTCCCTGGCAGTCAATTTCATGGGATGACCCCTGGTTCTAGTGTTATGTGAGAGGGAGAAGAATTTCTCTCTATCCACTTTCTCCACGCCATGTGTGCTTTTATAGACCTCTATCATGTCTCCCCATAGTTGTCTTTTTTTCTAAACTAAATAGCCCCAGGTTTTGTAGCCTTGCCTCATAAGAAAGGTACTCTAGGCCCCTGATCATCTTCGTTGCCCTCTTCTGCACCTTTTCCAGTTCTACAATGTCCTTCTTTAGATGTGGTGACCAGAACTGTATGTGGTACTCCAGGTGTGGCCGCACCATCGTTTTGTATAAGGGCATTATAATATTAGCAGTTTTATTTTCAATCCCCTTCCTAATGACCCCTAGCATGGAATTGGCCTTTTTCACAGCTGCCGCACATTGAGTCGACACTTTCAACGAGCTGTCCACCACGACCCCAAGATCCCTTTCCTGGTCAATCACCGACAGCTCAGATCCCATCAGTGTATACTTGAAATTGGGGGTTTTCGTCCCATTGTGCATCACTTTACACTTGCCAACAATGAACTGCATTTGCCACTTTGTCACCCACTCCCCCAGTTTGGAGATATCCTTTTGGAGCTCTTCACAATCCATTTTGGATTTCACTACCTAAAAGAGTTTGGTATCATCTGCAAATTTGGCCACCTTGCACACAGAGGCAATAAGAGATTAATATCTGTGCCTGTGAGAAAAAATGTATAAAACTTTGACATCTGGAATATTTGTATCTAATGCACATATTAGTGCACATATTATTAATGCACACACAACTTCAGGGGAAAAATAGATACATTTTTCTTTAATAGTCTATAAAAAGCACAATCTGATGTACTGGCCATTACAAAATAAAGAAGTTCTTTCTCTACAATTTCACTTATAATCACTACATTGCCAATACAATGCTTTATACAGTATTTACTTTTTATTAGTCAGTCAATCAATCTTTATTACGGTCATTGACCAGACAAAAAGACAAAAAGACAAATAAAAGAAATTTAGAAATAGGCAAAGTAGTATAGTAAGTAAAGTAAGATAAAATTCGTAAGCACATACTTATAATAAGATAGCAGTTAACATTAATGAAAGCAGCTGACTAATTATGGCACAACATTACCAGCTTAACAAATAACCTACATACTGTCTTACAAGCTCCAAAAGCTATAGGTTGAATCAGGACTGTTTTGAAATGGCCCTGAAAACCAGGCCCAAAGTTGTTCCTAGAAAAGTACACTCTTCCACTTTAGTTTCTCACAAAATTAATAAGAGATTAATATCTGTGCCTGTGAGAAAAAAATGTTCGAAACTTTGACATCTGGAATATGTGTATCTAATGCAAGGCTGTCCCTGTTTTCGTCTTTCTGTGGGACAGTAGCAAAACACAGCTACAGTTACTTTGCTGAATAAGGGTCTTGGGGAAAAATATGTTCTGGTGAACATACAAAGCACATCTTTGTTTCCCAGAATGGTGTTTCTAGACAGTATATCTGATTTCCATAACTCCACACCCGCTCTGTGCCAACCACAGCAGCTACATGTAGCTCTGTTTAATGCTTCACTTTTCCATTGCATTTTGAATAGTAAACGCAATAAGCACTTGCCCTACTGTTGCATCCTAGGCCAGCACACTGCACAAGTCTACTGATTCCACTGTTGAGTAAACAAAAAAAAGGAAGATAATTGTGCAGATGTCAGAGTAGGATGATACTTTTTTTCAGTTGACTAAAACAATGAGAAAGTTGTACAGATGTCTTAGAAAAGTCTGGCTATCACTTGGATTGCTCATTTTGTTAGCATCTCCAAATATCTCATATGCAGTGGTATTTTTTCCTGTTTGTTATTATTGGAATGCTCTACACAAGCTTCAGTGTAAGTGGAAATCAGCTGTAATTTTGTTGGTTTCTTACTACATTGGCTGTCCTCGCATCAATCATTCTGAGATGTAACCCGTAGATTTAACCTTCAGAGGTGCTGACAAAGTTCAGCAGTTGTTGATATTGAAGGTATAACTGCAGTGTTTTCACTGGGAATTCTCTTGTGCATTCACATAACATAATTATTACAAAAGTTTACTGGCTAAAAAAGAAAAGGCCTTGTGAAGTCATTCTGCATTTTACAACTGATCAGTAAGCATTTGGTAGCTCATGAATGCTTTTCAACCCATAACTTAAGAATATAAGATATCTCCATTTTACCATTGCCCAGCATTGGAAAACAATTATAATGTCATTAATTATCAGCATTCATTATCTAATTAAAAAAATTAAAGATCACTAAACATAAGTTCCATTTTACTTAATGAAATTTTGTTTAGATGGTTGCAACACATGTTCACAAGTACCTATCATCAAGGTCTACCACCAGATTTCAGCCTGACATGCTGGAGAAGTATTTACAGAAAGACAAACAAACAAACGTATAATCCAGTCTAGTTCATACTGTGATATACACACACAGTTCCTGAATGATCAAGCCTTCCCTTTCAGCATAACAAGAAGAGGGAGAAGAGTTCCCACACAGAGCTGTTTCACATCCAAGGGACCACTGGTTTGGGGCAGAGTCTCCATCTGACCATTCTATAATATATCCGGGTCAGCAGCTGCATTAAAACAGTAATAGTGGTCTCAACAAATTATGTATAAATTTAGACCCATTTCAAACTGGTTTTCGGGCGGGCTATGTGGTGGAGACTGCTTTGGTCAGCCTGATGGATGATCTCCAATTAGGAATTGACAGAGGAAGTGTGACTCTGTTGGTCCTTTTGGATCTCTTGGTGGCTTTCGATACTATCGGCCATAGTATCCTTCTGGAACGTCTGAGGGTGTTGGGGGTGAGAGGCACTGTTTTACAGTGGTTATGCTCCTACCTCTCGGATAGATTCCAGATGGTATCAATTGGAGACTGTTGCTCTTCAAAATCTGAGCTTAAGTATGGTGTCCCTCAAGGCTCCCTACTTTCTCCAATGCTTTTTAACATCTACATGAAACCGCTGGGAAAGATCATCAGGGGGTTTGGAGCTGGGTGTTACCAGTACGCTGATGACACCCAGGTCTGCTTCTCCATGTCAACTTCTTCAGGAGCTGGCATCTCCTCCCTAAACGCCTGCCTGGAAGTAGTAATGGGCTGGATGAGGGAGAATAAACTGAAGCTGAATCCAGATAAGACGAAGGTACTTATTGTGGGGGGTAAGAACTCTAGAGACGATTTTGATCTGCCTGTTCTAGATGGGGTCACACTTCCCCAAAAGGAACAGGTTCGCACTCTGGGAGTACTTCTGGATTCACACCTCTCCCTGGCTTCTCAGGTTTGAAGCGGTGGCCAGGGGTGCTTTCTATCAGCTTTGGCAAATACGCCAGCTGCGCCCGTTTCTCGAGATCAATGACCTAAAAACAGTGGTACATCTGTTAGTGACCTCCAGATTTGACTTTTGTAATGCGCTCTATGTGGGGCTGCCTTTGTACGTAGTCCAGAAACTTCAGTTGGTTCAGAACGCAGCAGCCAGGTTGGTCTCTGAGTCATCTCTGGGTCATCACTCCTTTGCTGATAGAGCTACACTGGCTGCCAATAGGTTCCCAGACAAAATACAAAGTGCTAGTTATAACTCAGAAAGCCCTAAACAGCTTAGGCCCTGGGTATTTAAGAGAGCGTCTTCTTCATTATGAGCCCCACCACCCATTTAGGTCATCTGATGAGGTCGGCTCCAGTTACCACCAACTTGTTTGGTGGCTACACAGAGACGGGCCTTCTCGGTCTCTGCCCTGAGATTGTGGAATGCGCTCCCTGCTGAGATACGATCCTCCCCATCTCTGGCAATTTTCAAAAAACACTTGAAAACCCATCTTTTCACCCAAGCTTTCTCAGCTTCCTAAAATTTGGGAGTTTTAAATATCTGGTTTATTTTAAAATTAAAAACCTGATTTTGGGATTTTAATCACTGTACTTGTTTAATTGTTGTTTTAAAATGTTTTTAAATTGTTAATTGTTATATTTTTTTTAATTTGTTTTAGCTCTTTACTATTTTAGTGGTTTGTTTTAATTGTAAACCACCCTGAGCCATTTTGGAAGGCCATATTTGATTACACAAATCAAATAATAATAATAATAATAATAATAATAATAATAATAATAATAATAATAATTTTTGCATAATTGCTGCAATAGCACCAGCATTCGCAGCAGGGAAGTAACTTGCTTAGTGATAAGAGGTTGCTGGTTTGAATCCCCGCGGGTATGTTTCGCAGACAATGGGAAACACCTATATCGGGCACCAGCAATATAGGAAAATGCTAAAAGGCATCATATCATACTGCGTGGGAGATGGCAATGGTAAACCCCCTCCTGCATTCTACCAAAGAAAACCACAGAGCTCTGTGGTTGCCAGGAGTCAACACCGACTCAGCAGCACAACTTTACTTTTACTTTACACATGAGAGTATTCTAAATCTTCCTTATGCTTTCTTTAAGAAGCATAGTAGTCCAACATAGAAAATATCCCTTTTGCTTAGACAATTGGTGCCAATTTGTTACATATCTGGTGGCTACATCTTATGACCCCTTATGGTTATTAATTTCAAATGATAACCTCTCCTACTTGGTTGTCTAAAAAGAGAAGGGAAAGAAGAGGAAATATACATAGTGAAGAAATTCCAAATGGCAAATACCACATGCTTATTTAAATTCGACCATTTTGTCAGTTTCCTCAACATTATTCTCTGTTGTTCCTGCTATTATCACTTGCTTCATGCAGGACAAAGTGTTGGGAAATTCCTGTCTGGCACTTACAAGGTGTTTCTAAAAAGAGAAAAGCAGAAGTCAAGAGGATGCAAAGAGCAGAAGGAAATCACATAGGTGCGGGGGGGGGCACGTATTTAAGAGAAACTTGAGAAAGTTGCAAAGATAGGGTGGGCTGGCAAAAGACATTACAGCTGGCTCTGGAAAAAGAAGAAAACAAGTTTTAGAACAATAACCCTCAGCTGTGTACCATCTCACTTTCTGAACTCAAATTAGCTGGGAAAAAGTGAATCCCATAGAACACAACTGCCAAAAGTGATTTATTCCATTGGAACAGGAAAAGCAAATGGTGTTCTGTTCCATCCAGAACCTACTATAGTGTTGTATTTCCAACACACTACCACAATGAATACCAAGTTTGGCAGAAAGCAGTGCTTTTAGAAACAATGTTTCAGATGAAAAATTCTGCATTGAATAGAGAAATAACCCCCAAACCCTTCAGGAATAAAGACCCTTTTCCGGAACCCTAGCCTAAATGAATTTCTCACAATGCATTGTACAAAGTAGGCAGTTCATACCAATCTGTAATACTTAGGTTTACAAAAAGCAAGAACTGGCAAAACATAAAAGGTGGGCGAGGGGGAGAAGTCAGAGGACTAGATTACTGGAAGCCTTTCTTTGGCCCCATTCAGACATAGCGGCGATTCTCACGATCTGCAAAAAGTGGGCTAAGGGAGCCTAGCTCGCTTTTTGCCAATTGTGTTCTGCAATGGGAGCCATGTGGCTCCCGGCAGGAAACCACGGTAATTTCCCCTCCCCTTAGCGAGTGAGCGCTACATTAACCTCAGTGTTTTGATTGTGTATTGCTGTGGCGCAGCTCCGCAGCTCTACTCTGCTGTCCCGATTAACTTCAGAATAAAGGAGCACCAGTGGGGGAAGAGCAGAGGGAGGGGTGAGTGCATCCTCCCCCACCCTCCCCCACTCAAAGCAGCACCCCCGGTGCCATCAAACTGGTAGAAATGGCTGCCTTTTGAACTGGTTCTATGCACATCCCTATAACAGACCACTCTCTAATGAGAGTGTTTGGCCATAGAGACTTCCCAAACATATCTCCATGCTTGTTCTTGCTCCTCACAGCCACCTGGCTGGCAAGGGACTATTCAAAGCTACAGTGTCCTGTGGTGGCTGGTTGCATTTGCTGCAGCGTTAGGCCCAATCTTCTATTCTGTTCTTTAATTCACTAAGCCGGAATGTGTGGGGATGCATGGCAAGGCAATGCGTGGTGGAAGAGTTCCAATGTGCGCGAGGGTTCCAGCCATTGGGTGGGAGAGCACCAGCAACCTTCACCGCACCACAGACTGGGGTGGTTGAGAACAATGAAGGCAGTTGGGGAGGTTGCGATGGAGAGGTTGGGAGCAGTGTAGGCAGCCAGAGAGGGTAGGACGGAGAGGTTGGGGAGGTGGACAAAAGTGAAGGTTGGGACTGATGGAGACATCTAGATGGTGTGGTTGGGGAAGAACAGAGAACAGAGAAGGCAGCCGGCGGTGAGGAGGCAGCGGCGGTGGGCCCTGGCCTGGCCGCAGGGAGGAGGGGGGAGAAAATGCTGGAGGCAGCTAGTGGGCCAGGGGGAAAGGGCCAACAAGGGAAAGTGCCAGGCAGGCCGGCGGGCGAGGAAGGGAAGCGCCAGCCAGCATGGAAGCACCAGAGAAAGCGCATCTGGCAGGTGGGGTGGGAGGGAGACAAAGCACTGGCCAGCCGACTGGTGAGGGAAAGTGGCCTGGGAGGAGGATTGGGGCCCAAAGGGGGGGGAGAGTGGACTGGGGCTGAAGTCTGGAGGGGAGAGCAAGCTGAGGCTGAAGGTTGGAGAGAGTGAGGGAGTTGTTTGGGGGGAGAGCGAGCAAGATAGTTGTGGGGAGAGAGCAAGCAAGAGAGTTGTGGGGGGGAGCGAGCAAGAGAGTTGTGGGGAAGAGTGAGTGAGAGAGTTGGGAAGAGCAAGCAAGAGAGTTATGGGGGGGATAGCGAGTGAGAGAGTTGTCGGGGAGAGAGGGAGAGCGGGAGAATTGTGGGCAAAAGAGACAGAGAGTTGTGGGGGGGAGAGTGAGTTGTGGGAGGAGAGAGGGGGGTGCCACAGGCTCAGTGCACTAGCACACAGATGCTCTGTGCAGGGTCAGCTAGTTGATACTGATTAGCCTAGGACGTAGGATTCATCTCCAGTCTCTCCTTGTCTGCCCACCCAGTCTGGAAGCGCTCAAACACCTTAAGAGGCCTCAACTACTTTTAAGTCCTGAAGGGTTGGTTGAAAGAGGGAAGTTGTGGAGTATGAGTTCTTTTGTTAACTAGTGGTGCTGGAAGCCCCACAACAGTGGGGCCCCTTATATTTGAAAGGTTTACCTCATGAGAGTGCTGTCGAACTGAGAGCTGAAAAACATTAGTGTTTGTTGTCTCCGGTGGACTGGCCCTATCATGAGAAGACTAACCCCCTGGCTCTCAAGCAGCACAAGGACAGGAGTGTATTGGTTCTTTCTCACTGCTTTGCTCAGCCCTGCAAGCCTGGTGGCACCCTTGGTTACAGTAAACCAATTCCCAGGATCCTTCCCAGGATCCCAGGAACCTTAATATACATATCCCCTCAAAGGAAATGGATAGGATCTGTTTCTGGAGTACTAGATGAGCAGCCCCAGCCCTTCCATGGTCCGGCAACTGTTGTCTTTCCCTGGAATTCTCAGGCATGTCCCTCGGTCTGGTCCCCCCACACACAGCTTTTTGTACACTAAGGCCAAACAAACCACACTCCATTGATAAGATCTAAGAGCCCCGGGGATGGGACTAGAATGGGTGTTTGGTCAATGAGTGTTCCTGCACTTGTGTCTATTCTCCTTTTCTTTAAAGTGTGTGTTCCCCAGTGCTGTTCTGTCCCTTTAAATACAGGAACTGCAGGGACGCAGCATACCTGTTGCCAAGTAGTGGTAGGAGGAGCAAGGGGGAGTCAGAAGGTGGGGCATAATCTCTGAGAGGCAGCCAGCGAGAAACATGGCTGCCCTAGAACTGACACATTTCTGGGCTGCTCTGAGCCAACCTCTCTGTAGTGGCAGGAGGGCTTGCATTTGAAACCCAGGTTCTAGTGATGGCAGAATTCAGACAACGCAACCTCAGATTTCACTAGTGAAACTCACTACAAACTGAGGGTTCAAATTCAGGTTTGGGAGTGAATCAAAGCCACAGTTGGGTGACAAAGATGCGGCTTCATGCTTTCAGACGATCCCAAACTCAAACTCTGGCATGTTTACCTCTGGTTTGGCGTTATGTCCGAATGGGGCCTTTGACTTCTCAGCCTTCAAAATCTACTATTCACAAACCTTCCAGCTCTTCTACACAGCCACATAGTTTAACTGTTTGCTCCTTAAAGGCAATGAATAGTGAGCTTCTCAATTAAATTGTGCAGTCCTTTCTAGATTCTGTATCTGGAATCCATGGGTGTGTGCAGTGTACACAGCTTTATCAATGCATGGTCTAAATTCAAATATATATTATAGGCAAGTGAGGAGAGCTGATATCAAGTCATTGACCAAGGATAAACTCCCCCTGAATGATCTAACTCTACATAAGGAGATTATGTGCTGCCCTGTCATTTGTTAATAACACTATATTTTTCTGACATACAATTAGAAAATACATTATGGCCTGCCTGCAGGCAATGTAGCCTTATTGCATTTGCAGTTTTTCATATTTCAAGCAAGGCTGACCAGATAACATTAATGAATAGATTTGAGATGCAGGGACTTTTAAGGGAAATAATAAGCATACTTGTATATTAACAAGTTAATTCAGTCTGGAGCCAAACAGGTAATTTTCCTGGTAGCATTTTCTTTCCTTCTCTTTTTTTATTCAACTAAGACAGGTTAAACTAGGAGTGCAGTCACCCTGTCTACAGAGCTTGACTTGGCTTGCATACCAGGGGTGAATTTTCCTCAGACAGACAGCAAGATGATCTGATTGGCTTCATTCCAGAGCATGCTCACAAAGGCTCCTTTGATGAAAGGATCCTTGGTAACCACTGTACCAAAAGCTGCCTACCACCCTCTTTTCAAAGATGCCCATTTACAGTAGTACAGAAAGGACGTGTGTGTGGCAGGTGGGGGAGGGTCACAAGAATAATTATGCTCCTCAAGTTAAGGATTGGGAGGAAGAGGGGAGCGGGGGGGGGAGGCTGAATGTTTAAGAAGTTGGTTGGCAACAAAGCGTGAACATAAGGAATGTGCAATTAAGCTAATTAAAGCATCATCATTTTGCTTATCAAAGAAGGTGGAATGAGATGGTATATGCTCAAGCTTGGCAGCCATTGGAGATAAGGAGCTATAACTATCTATTTGGCTTTCTTTCTGAACAGCACAATGATACACCCAAGCTAGCAACAGCACATTTGATGAGTTGACTTAACTGTTTTTGCACCAGAGAACTAGTTGTTAGTGGTAGGTCATTACTGCTTCCCACAAAAAGAAAGTGGTATTAACAGGGTCGAAAAATCACTGTTGTCTGTCTGGTTTTGCTTCACCTCGGCTGGTATCCTCTTACTTTCTCAAACTTGTACCTCTTGCCGTCTCCTCTATTTGTTCTCACAACAGATGACTATCAGGTCTATATTAGTGAGGGACCCCTAACCTCCAAGAAAGGTGACATAGATTCTTAGAGTGGTTTCTTTCTTCTCTACATTGGTGAACTGTGATCTTCATCAGTGGAAGTTATTTATGAAGGTCACTAGAGTGTCTCCTCAACTAACTAGAAATTGTGCAAGGGGGGTGTTTCCATCCCTGAGGAACTGCAACACTTAAAACAATAACTTGGGTACCATAAGCCTTTCAAACGTGCTTGCATTTCCCAATCTCCTTGGCCCCAGCTTAGCCTCAGCCCCTAGATCTTATCAGTCACAACTATACAGAGACAGTTCTGTCTAGAGGACAGAGGAAGAATTTCAGACTTGCCTACTCCTTTCAGAGCAAAATTGGAAGAGGAGAAAGAAAATCATTATCTACCATGGGCTATGGCGGAGAGTTCTGGGTGCATGCAAATGGCAGGCTTTACATAAGATCTCTACTCAGCATGATACTTGGTTTACCAAGTGTGATTTTTTAAAATGTTATTGCACTTTATGGCTTAAAGTACATTGTATTAAAAAGAACTCTGCTCTTAGAACTCTCAAGATTCCACATGACATTCAAATGCCCATTCCTATCTGAGTTCTAGGTTCTGTATTTGTACCTTGTAGTTTATATTGCAAAATTTATTTTTACATTCTAAAACTTCTCAAGTTAGTTAGCAATAGCTTTTAATTTCCTCCCCTTTACTCTGTATTGTTAATATTGTGCTATATAAGCGTATGGTGTTTGTTGTGGTGCTTATGTTTGTTTTTGAATAATTTTTGCTTTAATACATATTCAATTTTTCCTTCTCTACATTTAATTAATAATGCATTTTCTCTCTCTCTCTCATGCAAAAATAATCCTAACTTTGAATTAAGGAATAGGAAGGGAAGATTTGAGAAAATATCAGGAAGAGATGGTGTGGCTGATGCAATGTCATTAACCGAAACATGCAGGCTGTATTATTACTTTGTAATGGAGCTAGTGTGATCTTAACTTAGAAAAACATGCACACTGTCCAACTCCTTGTGTACCTAAACCTACCAGAAGTTATTTTCACTAAAATTGTGAGCAGAATTATTTTTCCTATGTCTTTAAAATATTGAAATGCATGTTTCCACCACCTGTGTATGCTAGAATATGTATGACCTAAAAGTGAAAAGCACAGCATAAAAACAATTATTTCAACACACAGCCTTTTAATGCATTGGTAGGGGCCCACCATATATTGAGGATCATGTCTGCCCATTCCGTTCGGGCCAGTTTGCCTCTGCCAGTAGTCTATAATGTGTAACTGACATGTATCGAGGGGCCGCCCTTTCATGAGCTGAGGTGAGGTGGTTGCCTCAAGTGGTAGATTATTGGGGCTCTAGTAGGGGGACAAGATGCTATGGAAGTGCATGAACCAGTTCGAAGGCCCTTTTACGGGCCTCCGAACCAGTTTGATAGACCAGTGGTTCTGCCGGTTCAAAAGTGGGAGGAGGATAACTTTAAATATAGGGGAGAGTGCACTTACCACCCCCCACCATGCTTTCCTCTCCAGCACTCTGTGTAAAAATAGTCTGGTGGGGCGGCAGTGTACCTCCTTGCTGCCCCGTTGAGCCCCCAACCAGAATCAACGCACAGGCACTTCTGGTTGGGGGATCAACGGGGCGGCAAGGAAGGACACTGCCACCCCTCTGGACTATTTTTACAGAGAGCAATGGAGAGGGAAATGCAGTGGGTCAGGCTAAGTGCAGCCTCCCCCATCCTTAAAGCAATCACCACCACCATAGGCTCAAAGGGCGCCAGTTCCATGCACATCCTTACAAGATGCTCCCCCCGCCACCTCACCTCCCACCCCTTGCTTTTTCAAAAGGCAGGGGAAAGAGGAAACCACTAGCAGCTGCCAAATGAGCCTCCCTTCCTTCAGGTAAGGTGATGGGAAGAAAAAAGGGGAACAGTTGGGATCAAGGGCTGTTGAGGGAAGGAGAGAAAGGAAAGGGGGAGGAAGGAGGAGAAACTGTTCTCCAGTAAACTCTGTGCATGGTGGGGAAGGAGAGAAGGAAAAGGGGGGATGTAGAGGCAGCAGTGCTATAGGAAGATGTTGAAAGGCATCATCTCATACTGCGCAGGAGGAGGCAATGGTATTCTACCTCCTGTATTCTACTAAAGAAAACCACAGGGCTCTGTGGGCACCAGGAGTCGAAATCGACTTGATGGCACACTTTACCTTTAGAGAAGGAAATGGGCAGGCTTTCAAGAAGGGAAAAGTAGGGAGGAGAAGAAACTGCTTCTGGCCATGCTCTCTGGGTATAAGGGAAATGTGGAAAGGAGAAGAAGAAACTGCTCCCCAGTGTACTCTGCTCTAGGAAGAAAGCAAATGTTGGAAAGCAAATGTTGGCTGCTGCAGGAGAGACGGGAAAATAGGCACACAGCAATCAGAGGAGACTGCCTGATGGCAGCTGCCTCCTGATCTCTGTGCATCTCTTTGAAGCCCTGTTGCATGGACTTGAGTCATCAGTCCTTGTAGAAAGCTTTCACAGGGGCTGATGGGGGAAAGAAACTGCTCCCCAGTGTGCTCTGTGTGCCTAGGAGAATGGTCAGGGGCTGTTGGGGAAAGGAGGGAAGGAATAGGTGGAGGGGGGAGAAAGAGACATGGGCATTTAGCAGTGCCCAGAAGGGAGCCTGCCTGCACATCCCTTTCAAGGTCTGTTGCTGGGACAACATTGGGAGTTCCTGCAACAGGCTTTCATAGGGGATGTGAGACAATAAGAATCAGCTGCCAGCAAGCAGCATCCTCTGTTTAACCAGCTCCTTTATAAACTGCAGGGAGCAGGGCCGACTCCAATAGCAGGGGAGAAGGTGAGGTGCAAAAATACCTTGGGCCATTGACATGTATGTATTGGGACATAATATGATGCGTTTCTAGAAGGTTATCAGGATCTTCATGTGTAAGCTAAGATCTTGCCTGCAATTTAAGATTGCTAACTGGCCTAAAATATCAATAGTGGGTGTAGGTAAAGGGATACACTCAGGTCTGAGAGAAATGGTACTGAATCTCACAGGTAGTTTGTGAAGATAAATGAATAGATAAGTACTATTTTAATGAGCCATATGCAATTCGTAGGAAAAACATATTGAGTAGATTAGAAAAGGCTGAGAATCAGTAAGTTATCCAGTGATTGGAAGAAGAAAGAAAAAGAAAATCCACTGGGTGGATTGAAAGAGGGGTGAAAGGAAAAGATAATCCAGTGGTTGCTAAATAGGAACACTTAATCTGGGATGCAAAGATGGATCTGAGGAAATATGAATGCTGATTTCTGAAGATAGCATGTGAAAGCAACCTTTTGAGGCTTTCCCACCACCACCCTTACTTAAATATCATTTTGCACAAAGGCCCATAATACTCATCTAAAGCTCTCTAGCCTCATTTGACTCATATCAACCTAGAGTATTCATACAGAATTTAGCAGACTTGTTAAAACATGTGTTCTCTACCTACAGTAAAAGAGCAGTCCTGCTCTTTTATCCTGATGTCTGTGTTTATTGGTAGCGTTAGCCTCTGTATCAGCACACTTTGCCTATCAAATTTCCTTAGTATTCTGTTAGTAATTCAATTCCTTAAGAAAATGTTCTGATGACCTTTTTAGAGGCTGGCATCCAAGGCAGAATGTGGGTCTTTGCACAGAGACACTGCCCTTAACTCACCCAGTCTTCATGAGTAGCAGAGTACATAAGTAGGAAGATGTTTTTCACTGCTCTCCTCTGCCTCCCGAAGTACTCCTTGGCTTCCAAAAATATGTCCTTGAGGGCTACATGGCCCTTAGGGACATGTTTTTGGAAGACAAAGAGCATTCATTGGGTCAAGGTAAAGCAGAGAAAATTGCTGTCCTCCCTGCTGCACACCCATTCTACTCTTGGGAAGGCTCTGATGAGTTAAGAGCAGCTTCTCTGTGTGGCCCAAATTGCTGTTCTGAATGTCAACCAGATATACAGGTGAAACTCAAAAAATTAGAATATCGTGCAAAAGTTCATTAATTTCAGTAATGCAAATTAAAAGGTGAAACTGATATATGAGATAGACGCATTACATGCAAAGCAAGATAAGTCAAGCCTTAATTTGTTATAATTGTGATGATCATGACATACAGCTCATGAGAACCCCAAATCCACAATCCCAGAAAATTAGAATATTGTGAAAAGGTTCAACAGTCTAGGCTCCAGGTGTCCCACTCCAATCAGCTAATCAATCCGTAACACCTGCAAAGGGTTCCTGAGCCTTTAAATGGTCTCTCAGTCTGGTTCATTAGGAATCACAATCATGGGAAAGACTGCTGACTTGACAGTTGTGCAGAAAACCATCATTGACACCCTCCATAAGGAGGGAAAGCCTCAAAAGGTAATTGCAAAAGAAGTTGGATGTTCCCAAAGTGCTGTATCAAAGCACATTAATAGAAAGTTATGTGGAAGGGAAAAGTGTGGAAGAAAAAGGTGCACAAGCAGCAGGGATGACCGCAGCCTGGAGAGGATTGTCAGGAAAAGGCCATTCAAAAGTGTTGGGGACTTTCACAAGGAATGGACTGAGGCTGGAGTTAGTGCATCAAGAGCCACCACACACAGACGGATCCTGGACATGGGCTTCAAATGTCGTATTCCTCTTGTCAAGCCGCTCCTGAACAACAAACAATGTCAGAAGCGTCTTACCTGGGCTCAAGAAAAAAAGAACTGGTCTGTTGCTCAGTGGTCCAAAGTCCTCTTTTCTGATGAGAGCAACTTTTGCATCTCATTTGGAAACCAAGGACCCAGAGTCTGGAGGAAGAATGGAGAGGCACACAATGCAAGATGCTTGAAGTCCAGTGTGAAGTTTCCACAGTCTGTGTTGATTTGGGGAGCCATGTCATCTGCTGGTGTTGGTCCACTGTGCTTCATTAAGTCCAGGGTCAACGCAGCCGTCTATCAGGAGATTTTGGAGCACTTCATGCTTCCTTCCGCAGATGAGCTGTATGGGGATGCTGACTTCATTTTCCAGCAGGACTTGGCACCTGCCCACACTGCCAAAAGTACCAAAACCTGGTTCAATGACCATGGGATTACTGTGCTTGATTGGCCAGCAAACTCGCCTGACCTGAACCCCATAGAGAATCTATGGGGCATTGCCAAGAGAAGGATGAGAGACATGAGACCAAACAATGCAGAAGAGCTGAAGGCCGCTATTGAAGCATCCTGGTCTTCCATAACACCTCAGCAGTGCCACAGGCTGATAGCATCCATGCCACACCGCATTGAGGCAGTAATTGCTGCAAAAGGGGCCCAAACCAAGTACTGAATACATATGCATGCTTATACTTTTCAGAGGTCCAATATTGTTCTATTTACAATCCTTGTTTTATTGGTTTCATGTAATATTCTAATTTTCTGGGATTGTGGATTTGGGGTTCCCATAAGCTGTACATCACAATTATAACAAATTAAGGCTTGACTTATCTCGCTTTGCATGTAATGCGTCTATCTCATATATCAGTTTCACCTTTTAATTTGCATTACTGAAATTAATGAACTTTTGCAGGATATTCTAATTTTTTGAGTTTCACCTGTATATCAGAACACCAGCCCTCATCAACTTCAAATGGTAGCACTACATTGTGAAGAGTCATTGTTGGGATGAACCTGAATTCAACTGCTGTTTACACTGTGGATAAAAAGATAGGCAGAGACTCAAGTCTGAAGGCACCTGATGTATTTTTCTTCCTGAAGCAAAGCAGATAGAATCTGAACAGTATCTAGGATCATACCATTATGTGTTCCATTTAGTTTCTTGGTGCAAATTAAATTTACCTTCATTAAAGAGTGATCATAAAATCTAATATCACTTGTATATATTTTAAATTAGTTACGTACACCATCCCTTCTGTTATGATTGGCTTACCATGTTCAGACCTTGATAAGGTCTATAAAAGTTCCACAGAACACTTTTGTCAGAAGCTATTGTTCCTATTACAGTGCTGCTGTGACAGTAGAAAGGAAATAGAAAAGGTCTTGCAGAAATTTCTGAGACAAGTGAACAGCAATTTACAACACATAACTTCAAATCACTGAGATAAGTAAAGGGTATGTTGAGTTTATTGTTGGATCAACATTTTCTCTTCCTAGAGGCGTAACTACCGTTAGGCAACGGTGTCAAGGTCTGGCCAAATGCCAGGGAAGTGCACGGCTTGGCTGAACTCTGTCGACTGAATGACGTACGTTGTTTTTCAGCAAGGAGTAGACGGCTGGTGACAGGATTTATAGTGGAAGCCGATAGCTCCCAGCTGGCAATAATTCACGGCTTATCAGCCTTCAGCAAGAGGTGTTTGCTCCTTCTAATAGATTCTAATTGCGTTCTGCGTTTAGTGCGCCTGCGTTGTTGTGGTGTCAGTGTTTCATTGCCTAGTTCCTCTTCCGATTGGTCTCTCACGCTTTCTGCTGACTCAGGTTGTTGTGCCTGCTCTAAATCATTAGTTGGATCTACCACAGCCGTTTCATGAACACTGACAGCCGGGCTCTGCCCTTCAGACACTCCTGACTCGGCTGGAAAGCTGACAGCTTCCCCTTCCTCCTCGCTGTCGGAGATCGAGGGCGTAACAATGGAAGGCGGCTGCCTGGGGGCCCCCACGCCTCGAGGGGCCGACCAGAGGCGAGTCACATGTGAAGTGAGTGTGTGCATATCAGCGAGGGGCCCATTTTAAAATTTTGTCTCTGGGCGCACTCCAGCCTCGTCACGACCCTGTCTCTTGCTACAACACAGTGAGGCGCTTCACACAATTACTGTGAAGCACCTCAATGAGGTCTGTGGGGAGAGCGGGCTGAGCCACAGGATCAGACACCCACATGACTACTGGCTTTGTCACAGAACCGGTGGGGGCTGCAGGGATCAGGGGCCACCTGGCCCCCAGAAGTCCTAGGATGCCCCGTCTGAGTGCATCCCAGCCAGGGGTCTACTCATGTGTCACTATGGGCCAGGGCAGCACACAAGCAATAACATTATTATTATCTCTTGTTTACACAGTCAGACAGGTGTTATTGACTGGTTTGTTTTATCCAGACATCGAGTCCTTCCCAAGGACCTGGGATGCCAGAATTTTATTGTCAATGGTTATAGGTATCGTCACAGAATATAGGCTGTTCCCAGTAAAGCTGCTTTTTGTAATTGGCTGATGGTGATTTCTGTGGCCCCTATGGTGTTGAGGTGCTCTTCAAGGTCTTTTGGGACTGCACCCAGGGCGCCAATTACCACTGGGATTATTTTGGTCTTTTTCTGCCACAGCCTTTCAATTTCAATTTGTAGATCTTTGTATTTTGTGATTTTTTCTATTTCTTTTTCTTCTATTCTGCTATCCCCTGGTATTGCTATGTCGATTATTTCAACTTGTTTTTCTTTCTTCTCGACTACAGTTATATCTGGTGTATGGTGTGGCAGAAGTTTGTCTGTTTGTAGTCGGAAGTCCCATAATATTTTCACATCTTCATTTTCTACCACTTCTTCAATTTTATGGTCCCACCAATTTTTGGCTACAGGTAGCTTGTATTTTTTGCAGATGTTCCAGTGTATCATCCCTGCTACCTTGTCATGCCTTTGTTTGTAGTCAGTCTGTGCAATCTTTTTACAACAGCTGATTAGGTGGTCCACGGTTTCATCTGCTCCTTTACAAAGGCGGCACTTGCTGTTTATTGTTGACTTTTCGACTTTTGCTATTACTGCATTTGTTCTTAGTGCCTGTTCTTGTGCAGCCAGTATTAAACCCTCTGTTTTTTCAAGTTGCCACTCTTAAGCCATTGCCAGGTCTTGGTGATGTCTGATTTTCCACTTATATTGTGCAAATATTGACCATACAGGGGTTTATATTTTTACATTTTTCTGCTCGGTTCTGGACTTGTTCTTTCTTGTAGGCCTGCTTTGTTTCATTGGTGTTGAATAGTTTCGCGTTATTGACCATTTGAAGTGCATCTTCTTCACTGTCCTTGATATATTCTTCAAGGCCTCTTTTCTCCTTCTCTACTGTTTGAGGAATTGCAGCATTCCTCTTCCGCCTGAGCTGCACGGGAGGTAGAGCCTATCGACATCACTGTGGGGGTGCAGAGCATGATTGATGGTCATGATTTTCCTGGTCTTACGATCCAGCGTCTCTAGCTCTGCCTGGGTCCAGACTATTATTCCTGCAGTGTATCTGATAACAGGTATAGCCCAGGTGTTTATGGCTTGTATGGTGTTCCCGCCATTGAGTTTAGACTTGAGGATCTTTCTAACTCTCATGATGTATCCACTTCCAATTTTTCTTTTAACTTCAGTATGTGCAATGTTATCAGCCTGGAGTATGCCCAAGTATTTGTAATGTTCTTTCTCTTCTAGGTTCTTGATGTTGCTTCCATTGGGCAGTTCTATTCCTTCTGTTTTTCTTATTTTCCCTCTGTTCATTATTAATGCAGCACACTTGTCTAGTCCAAACTCCATTGCTATATCGCTACTGAATATACGGACAGTGTTTAGCAGTGATTCAATTTCTGATGGGAATTTCCATACAACTTCAGATCGTCCATGTACAGCAGATGGTTGATTTTACTTGACGTTTTAGATGTTTGGTATCCGAGGCCTGTTTTGTTTAGTATTTGTGAAAGTGGGGTCATGGCGATTACAAACAACAGAGGGGATAGTGAGTCCCCTTGGGAAATGCCTCTTCTAATGCTAACCTGTCCAAGTGCCTCGCCATTGGTTGTTAACTGTGTACTCCACATGCTCATTGATTTTTTAATAAATATCTGAATGTTTTTGCTGACACCAGTTGTTTCTAAACATTTTAGTATCCATGTGTGAGGCAATGAATCGAAGGCTTTCTAGTAGTCAATCCATGCAACACTTAGATTTGTTTTTCTTCTCTTGCAGTTTTCTAAAATCATTTTGTCAATCAGCAGCTGGTCTTTTGTGCCTCTGGTGTTTGGGCAATTTCCTTTCTGTTCAACTGGAAGCTGTTTGTTAGTTAATAAGTGTTGCATCACTTCATCTGCTATTATTCCAGTTAATAATTTGAACATGGTTGGCAGGCAGGTTATCGGTCTATGATTACTTGGAACTGCACCTTTTGCTGGGTCTTTCATGATGAGATGAGTTTTCCCAGTTGTTAGCCATTGTTCAATATCATCTCCTTGCAACATGTGATTGAACTGTTTTGATAGTTGTTTATGAAGGCTTGTTAGGTGTTTAAGCCAAAAGCCATGCAGTTCATCGTCGCCTGGCGCAGTCCAATTTTTAATTTTCTTTGCTTTTTCACTTATTAATTCTGGTGTTATTATTAGATCTTGCATTTGTTGGTTACATTTTTTGAACTCTTTCATCCAGCCTGCTTTTTTATTATAATCTATTGGATTGTCCCATAATTTCCCCCAGAATTGCACTGTTTCTTCTTTATTTGGTGTTCCTAGGTTTCTTGCAGTTTCTCCTTCTATGCTTTGGTAGAAATGTCTCTGATTCGACTGGAATTAGAGATTCTGCCTGTGTTGTGTAGTTCTGGCTTCGTATCTGCTAATCTTCTTTGACACTGCTGTTAATTGCTGCTTTATTATTTCCAGGACTTCTCTAATTTTCCTTGAATCTAGGTGGTATTTTTGGATCAGATACTGTTTGGTGTTTTCATTCTTCAGCTTCTTGTCTTTCATATCTTTCAATTTACTAGCATCTGATCTAAGCCTGGAGATTTTATTTTCTAATCTAATCTTCCATTTAGGTGATGTACTGCTTTCTCTTTTTCACAGGTCCACTGATCTTATATCCGAGCTCTTGTGTTGTTATTGTTGCTGCACTATACATTAGTTGGTTTGTTTCTTGCAAATTCTTGGTTGTTATTTTTGCAAGTGCAGCATTGACATCTTTTAATGCCTGAGCAAGTTGTTTTTTGGCACCTGTTTTCAGAGCTGGAAGTCGAACCCTGGTGGTTGCTTGGTTCATGTGCTCAGTGATTTTTTGCTTTAGTTCTTGTTGCTTTTCTGTTAAACGGCATTTGGGTTTTTGAGGTGAAAGCAAAGGGGCGGTTGCCTGGTTTTGATTTTGAAACAGTTCAGCAACAGTGGCATCCTCGATTTCCAACACCTCCTCCACCTGCGCCTGAGCAACTGCTTCAATTGGTGGTAATTCTTCTTCCATTTCTTGAGCCTGTGTTGCTCTTTGCAGTTCTTCCAGCTCAACTCCTGTGAATACTTTATTTCTTATTATGAATCTTCTCTGGTCTGCTAGCCTTTGTTCTGTTATTTCTGTATCTGGATGCTTCTCTTTCTTTCTCTTTCATTATGATTATTATTATTATTATTATCACATTTATATCCCGCTCTTCCTCCAAGGAGCCCAGAGCGGTGTACTACATATTTGAGTTTCTCTTTCACAACAACCCTGTGGTTAGGCTGAGAGAGAAGTGACTGGCCCAGAGTAACCCAGCTAGTTTCATGGCTGAATGTGGATTTGAACTCGGGTCTCCCTGGTCCTAGTCCAGCACTCTAACCACTACACCACACTGGCTCTTGCTCCGTTAACATCATTTAAGGGGAGGGTGGATTAGGCAAGCTAGCCGCCTGGGAACCACCGGATGGTTCCCACGATCGGTAGAAAGTGGGTTAGGCTCCCATAGCCTGCTTTCTACTGATCGTGGGAGTAGCTTCTATGCTTATTAACTTGAAGGTTAGTTCTGGTTTAGATCTCTGTGCTAACTAGAAGGACATCAAGTTATATAGCTTCAGTTTTTTTGTTAAAAAAAGAAAAATCTTAATTTTCCATTAATTATTTATTTTCTCTAAACATTTTGATTTTTCAGATGGAATTAATCCTCTTTGCTTTAAACTTGTTCGATTGTACTTGCATGATTTTGTCTAAATAGTAAATAAAAAGCCTCTCTTATAATATGAACATGTTCAAATCTAACATGGTTGCCCATGTGAAGGTGCCATTACCTAGCTCTTCAGCACATTCCACTTCATGTTGTGTCCTGTCTAAGTCAGCCAAAGCTGTGCATACCCAGTTATGTCTCTTGCATACTACCAGAAGCAGCTAAACAGTCTCCCGGGAACTAAGCAGGCATCACCTGGTTGCCTGTGTGGCCCTGTGGAGTCCGTTGGACACTGTGGCATCCCTCCTTTGGGGTTTCTATCTTCCCCTGAAGGGAGAAGAGGTGAGATGGTTCCAGGCTGGTTGAGTCCCAGTGGGGTTGAGCAGGTGAGGCAGGTGGAACTGCAGGGAACAGCTCCAGTGGGGCCGCCATGCTGGGCGTGGCAAGAAGTAAGACCAGAGAAGGTATGGGGCTTGGAGTAGGTTTTAAGCCCTGTCAGTCTGTACTAGGGCATTTAAAGCCAAGGCAGTCAGTGATGAGGGCTGCTCTTGAGCATGGAGAGCCGGAGTTTCCCTGGAGAGGCAACTGGCTGAACACAGCGAGCCAGGAGGAAGACTAACCTCCTCCCTGGCTTACTCTAAGGCTGACCTTGGCTGTTCTCACCCTGTGATTCTGGAGTTTAAAAGGGCCAAGAAAGTACCTCCTCTCCTTGGAGTATGACACAGTGCAAGAATGTATGTTCTTATTAGCTGACTGGTCAGTGCAAGGCAAATAAAAGATGTCCTTGATACTTCTTTTTTGCCTTTGTTCTCATTAAAGTTCCTTCCTCAGAACATTTCAGTTGATAGAAAGCTGAAGAACATATTCTGTCAAAATTAATTTAAAAATAAACAGTTTGGACTCTTGATAGAATTGTAGTTTGGATAGTGTTATCTAGAAGTGATGGTTTTTAAAAATGAAATGTCAAACATGTACACTTCTCTTTGAGTGTACATGTGATTTTTTTTTTACATTTTGATTAAAATATATATAACATCTGATTGGATTTTTAGTCTAACTTTGGGGGGAAATTGATCAGAGGGTATCCCTTTGGCTATATTCTAGAGGCTGTCATGTTTATTTTAGTGAAAGGTTTTATGTAGCATATATACTGTACAAAAGAAAAAAAAAACCCTCATTAGATCAGATTCAAACTGTTGAGGAGATTAATCAATTTGCAAGTAACATCTAGCTTAATTCTGTCATTTAAAGCAGGCTTTGAGTTTCTTTTCCCGTATTACCCAGAGACCCGAAGGTAAAGCAATTTCCATTGGAAAAGTCTGATTCATTTGCCCCCATGCTGTGCAATAGAGGTCATTTAAACACAGTGCTTGAAAGCAGCTGCCTTTTTGTGCCAGTATCTAATTTTCCACATATGTAATAGATCAAAACATTTTGATTAGGTTGAGCCACTCTATCATGATGAACGAGGTTTGGAGCAAACTACATGGAGAGCTGATATAGTGGGAGAATTGATGGTTTTTCAGAATTTCCAGCAAGTTGTTGATAGGCACCACAACCACCACTCCAATAAAACCAGCAGGCCACATGGCTTGTAAATGGCAGTTTGTCAAGCTAATTAGTTGTAGAAATGCTTGATGGAGATTAATGCTTTAACAAAACCTCTGAGTAGAGTGACATCACCAGCTTCTTCCTCTGCATGGTAACTTTTCCCAATCATCTCATGGGATAACCATATGAAACATACTCTTTGCCAAAGGGTTCTACAGGAGATGGACTTGCCCACCACCATGCATTCTGCAAGATCTATTTTTTGTGCCTAGCTAAGTGCACCTGTCACATATACACTCATGAGAGTTATCACCATAACATTATTGCCAAAAAGTCAGTTTCACAGTTCAGTTTTCCCCTTTACTGTCAATATGATTTACCAGGACATTGTTTGCATTAGTTCTTAGTTATAGTCATTGTTTGCATTAGTATTTGGTTATAGTCATTGTTTGCAGTAGTACTTCATTATAGTATTTCGTCATAATAGTATACTTCATTATAGTACTTTATTAGTACTTCATCAGAGTACTTATATACTTCATATAGTACTTACTTCATATAGTACTTCATCAGAGGCAGGATGCCTCTGAGTCCCAGTTGCACGGGAGTACCAGCAGGAGAGAGGGCATGCCCTCAACTCCTGCCTGTAGGCTTCCAGCGGCATCTGGTGGGCCACTGTGTGAAACAGGATGCTGGACTAGATGGGTCTTGGGCCTGATCCAGCAGGGCTGCTCTTATGACCCTTGTTTCTAGATGCCACCCCCATTTCATGCAGAAGTGTCAGGGTCTCAAAGAAGCAGACAAACCTTCCCCCTTTTACATTTTGCATTGAATATATACATTCAGAGGAGGTCAATAATATTCAGTTACAACCTCACTTGGCAAACTTTATCGTCCCAATGTTGCTCTAAAGAATTGTTCACAGTAAGGTGGATTTTGGCTCAGACACCTTGTGAAATACAACACTACATCCCTTTCCCTAAGTACTGTGATTGAAGGGAGATGAACCAATTGCAGTATGCTTGGAGCAGCTGCCAACCTGAGGCATTGAAGCAGAGATGCCGATCACTGATCTCTTCCACCACTCCACCCGCAATGTTTTCCATATATGGTACACCACATTTGATGACAAGCAAGTTTGTGACATCATCGGCAGCAGAGAAGTGCATATGAAGAACCATCCAGTCATCAGATAGTTTGATGTCCAATACTATACAGAAAATATTATCTCTGGCACTGCTGATATTAGTAGTTATGCATATACAATGAAACTGGATCCATTTATTCTGATTTGATGTATTCCTACTAATAGTTGAGCTTATGTTTGCCCATGTTAAGATTTTCACCCAACTTAAATGCATCCAAAAACATTCAACTTAAAACTTAGATATGTTCAGCAGTGCAAAAAGTGGTGAATACTGAAAGTATATTTTCCGCACATAGGTCATCATTTGTAGTGGTGAGGCAAAACAAATAATTGATGGTGGATGCGCATGCATAGAGCAAAATATTTGTTGAAGTTCCCAGTAAATTTCAAGGCATCTGTTACTATGCAATGGTGGAAAAATAATATTGGACTGAAAGACTTCATAAAAAAACATAGGAGCTGCCTTATACAGAGTCAGACCATTGGTCCATTTCACTCAATATTATCTACACAGACTGGTCACGGCTTAACTGGCAGCTTACAGGCAGGAGTCTCTCCCAGCCCTATCTTAGAGATGCCAGGGAGGGAACTTAGAATCATGCAGCATGCATGCAGATGCTCTTGCCAGAGTGGCCCCATCCCCTGATGGGAATATCTTACAGTGCTCAAACATGTCTCCCATTCAAATGCAAACCAGCAAATGCAAACCAGCTTAGCAAAGGGGACAATTCATGCTTGCTACCATAATACCAGCTCTCCTCCACGTTTGGGATCATGTGGTTGGGAATCGTTTGGCATGGTATAATGTTTTGTACTGCTTAGTGTCTGTACTCAATTAATTTCTTAAAATAATATAGTTAATTGATGCCCTACTTTTTCTTCAGTGTATTCTAGACCAGTGTTTCTCAACCACCGGTCCCTGGACCGCTGCCGGTCCCCGAAGGGTTGAGTGCCGGTCCCTGACTGGGAGTCAACCCCCCCCCAACTGGAATCAAGGCACTCATTTCCTCAATTTTGCACATGGCACGGAAGAGGAAGAGTATCACGGAGGCGTGGGACCCTTCTTGTGCCTTGCCTCCACGTGCTGCTGAGATCTTCCTACAGCTATCTTATTCCCTATCTTTACAGCTTCAAACTGTATGCGATGCGGGGGCATGGAGGAAAAAGTATGGCAGTGGGCGCCACTTGAAGGGCTGCTGGTTCTTGCATGCTCATTGTTTGCAGCCAAAGGTTGGTTGATTGAAACCCAGCTGCCTGTTGTGGTCGAGGCGCCTTGAGAGGGAACGCTGTTTCCCTCTTGCATCAGTGGGGCTTGCTTGTATGTTGTTTTCATTGGCCCCATGTAGCTTTTGAATTTTTCTAATGGCCCAACATCCCCTCTCCATTGAGTAATCACAAGCACCTCCACTCCAGACATACTGGAGACAAATTTGTTCACCCAGGCTTTTAGATTTAGGGGTTCTCAACCTTGGGTACCCAGACGTTGGTGGACTTCTACTCCCATAATCCCCAGCCATAATGGCCAAATGCCATTGTTGTTGGGGGTTATGGGAGTTTAACTGAGGGACCCAAGGTTAAGAACCCCTAATATTCCATGTTTGCAAAAGATTCCAAATTTAATTATTTTAATGCTTATATTATTTTCATTCTAAACTGCCCAGAGATGCAAGTTTTGGGCAGTATAGAAGTCTGATAGACAGATAGATAGATAGATAGACAGACTTGAAACCCCTTTACTAACTGCTGGTCCGGGAAACTGCGCATGAAGAATGTAGCGGTCCTTGAAACTCTGCACGAAGAATTTAGCGGTCCTTGACTCCAAAAAGTTTGAGAAACACTGTTCTAGACAACTCCTCCCTCATATTAAAGATATGTCTATCTTTAACAGGCCTTCAGTATTTGGACAGTTTTGTAGAGGTGGAAGCCAGTAAAAACTACATTATGTTGATTATAAAGTTTTGGCAAACATAAGCCTTGCTGGCACATGAATAGTTGACTCTTGTTGCCGATATCCTGCAGTTAATACCACTAAGTGTTCCAAAGCTCCATTGCAAAGCCACTATTCCCAGTAATAAAATATACTTTTTCTAGAACAGAAGTATCCTGGTGGACCAAAGGAGAGTTATAGGATACTAGCATCTCCTCCATTTGCTCAAATATATGCAAAAAATGGAACAACTAAAGGAAAGTAGTTCATTAGGATAGTGTTGCTACTAAGAACAATTTTATTATACTTTTAGGTTTACAGCAGCTAACAGAGAATAGTAGCAAAGAGAGTCTGAAGAGCTGAATTTCAGTTCTCTGTGTTGCTCTATACAAGTCTAAGTGCAAAATTAGGCATGGCAGCTGAACTGTTTGTTTAAGTGTAGATCTGCCCTAGCAATAAACGGACCTAGAAACCAAAAAGGTCATAGGACTGGTTCAAATGAACAATGGCCATTACACATGATAATGTTAGGGCTGCAACGAGAACACACGCACCCCTGACATTACTAAAAGATGTGCTGACACTATGAGGCAATTCTCACGATTGCCAAAAAGTGGGCTAAGGGAGCCTAGCCCGCAGGCGAGCCTGGTTGCTCTCAAGTGTGTCACCCTCTCAAATAAACCTCCCCTAAGCCCAGGTTAGTGGAGCAAGCACTCCGCTAGCCCAGGCTCTACGATCGTGTGTTGTCGCAGCGCGGCTCCACACTGTGGCAGCTCATGAGTAGACCCCCGACCAGGCTGATAAAAAGCAGCCTCCCGGCTCAGTGGTCTCTCCAGCATGCCCTGCGCGCTTGCACAGGACATGCTGGAACTTCCAGGGACCGCACATTCCCTGATCCCCCCAGCCCCTGCTGGCTCCATAACGGAGCTGGCCGTCATGTGGGCAGCCAGTTCGGCCGCCCAGAGCAGACTGACTACTCATCTGCGGGGAGAGCGGGCTAAGCCTGCTCTCTCCACAGACCCCAATTTGGCGGTTCCCACTAATTGTGGGAACCACCTCAATATCAGCATGTCCTTTAATCACATGTGAGGGGTGTTCCAAGTTGCTCTTCTACACATGCTACAAACCCTGTTTAAACAGGGTTTTGTAGCACTAGTAGAATATTGGAGCAGACTCTAGCTGTTCTTAAGTTATATGGTCTATATAAACCAAGTATGACACTGTAACAAATAGAAATGCCGTCTTCTTGTTAGTTCTATACAGTGTATAGTGTATGTCAGAAATGTTTTGCAAAAGAATAATAGCTTGCTACTTTTCTAAAGGGATTTTTCAAAGCATGTTCAATATTTGATATATAAATTAATTTATTATATTAAACAATAATATGTCAGGTAGTTATGACTTTAAAAGAGCAAAGAAACTTTGATCTAAAGGCACATAATAGTTTGAGGACTTAATATCTTTATCTGGGACACCTAGTAGCCAGTGGACCCATTATCCTTATAGATGGACTTCAAAGTCCACTTCCAAACCCCGTACATACTCCAGCCTAGAGATGTGAAGGCATGTGGGAAAACAGGGGAAATTTTTTCCCCCCAGAAAAAAAAATGAAACATAACTGTGTGTTTCAATTTTTTTCTGGGTTTGTTTCCCATCTCTACTCCAGCCCCAAACAACTAAGGCCAGATCCCTTCTTCTGTCCTATCTAAGGCAGCAGGGAATTAAATATAACTCTGTCCAGGTAGGTCATCTTATGTTTTCAATATGGTTGGTACACTAAATTCTCGTTATGAGGCATTAATGGGGGAGTCAAGGAATTAAAGAGATCTTCAAAGCTATCTTGACTCAAGACAACAAATCAGAAATACTAGAAGTATTCCAAAAGGCAGTAAGAGCATTCAATTATTAAATGTGAAACATTTGCTCATCTCACAATAACAATCAAAAATCGGTATGCAATAATTACTCACTATACTAGGCATGACATGAGCCCGAAACGTTTTGGAGGCCATTATAAAGGCCTCCGAAATATTTCGGCTCGGGGAAGTTCGACATTTCGGCGCTGGCAGGAGTGGAGCTTTAAGGGCAGGGGAGGGGTGTACTCACCCCTCCCGCCACATTTCCCCTACTGGTGCTCCATTATTTTCAAGCCCCTCGGGATGGCAGCATTCCTCCCTGCCGCCCCGTTGCCCTCATCAGACAGAAGTGGCGATTCCGCGTGTTGCATGTATGCGCACGGCCGTCTGCCTTGCACACGTACATGCAATCGCTACTTCTGGCCACTTTCAGCCGATGAGGGCAATAGGGCAGCAGGGAGGAATGCTGCCACCCCGAAATAACGGAGCGCCAGTGGGGGAAATGCGGTGGGAGGGGTGAGTACACCCTCTCCCTCTCTTAAAGTACCACCCCACCCCCCAGTGCCAAATAACTTTCGGACACATCCCTAAACAATACTCCACTATTTCACACACACCCCAGCTGTAACAACAACATTGAACACCAATTGGGCGCTAAATACTTCACACTGATCAGCTACCAATGGTTGTTAAAAAGTAGCAGATAATATAGAATGGGGCTTATTCAAGGATGTTGCCAGTTGCTGGGGAAAAGACAAATGGGGGGGGTGGCTATTTCCTTTGTGTCCCCCTTGTGGGCCTTCACAAGCATTTGGATGATCAGCAGAAACGCGATGCTGGAATAGATGGTCTGTTCTAGCAGGGCACTTCTTATAGATATAGAATCTCATTGCTTGGCCACAATGTGTCTCATCTTAATCAAGCAATTCAGACTGGCTAGCATAACTTTAACCTCAGAGTTATGGTCCTATAATACAGGAAGAAGGATCTTGTAGTTAGTCCTGCTTCTGGTATCCCCGTGATCTGCATGGAAAAGCAGATTAAGCTGTCTGAGGGCTTGATAAAAAGAAGTATAATCATTTTGTAAATAAATACATAAGTATTAATATGCTTAACTTGAGTGAAATCTTGTAGTTAGGTATAAGACACCTGTGGTGAATGACGAACATGTCCCTCTGTTTTCAGCACCGTGTGAAGTGCATTGCTATCATGAATGATCTTGAACAAAGTGCTTGCATTCACTGAGGTAAAGATGACACAATACTATGGGGCTATTCACACGACAGTGGAGGTGGGTGGGGGAAAGGAATGGTTCAACCTACCTTTCCCCAGACAAACTGGGGAAAGCGTGGGTTGTGCGTGGCCCACACAACCCACGCTTCGGGGAGCAGTGCAGAGCACTATCCAAGCTGCTCCTGGAAGTGAGGATCAACAGAGGCCTGGACTTGTTTTCCCAGCTTCTGCGTATCCCACAAGGCACCTCACGATGAGGGTGATGCCTTGTGGGATTCCCCCATCAGACAGGCAAAATAGGTGCCTGTCTCTGTGGCTCCTCGAGCTCCATGGAGCCCTAGGAGACACACGAGCCGGGTTAAAGGAGTGCTTGCTCCCTTAACCTCGGCTGAGAGCCAGGCTTAGGAGAGGGGTTAGGCTGTACCTAACTTCTGTTTCTATCTGGATAGAAGACAAGTAGAAATCTAAACTTTTATTTCTGACATTACCAGCATGTTCCAAGTTTTCTCCCAAAAGCAAAACTTAAAGTACCAAAAAAACTAAACAATGTACTAGACAGTTAACTTCACACCTGAAAGGGGCTGTGAAATGCTAGAAAAGCCCACTAACTGATGCTTGTTTGTCTTTCACTTAAACAGTGACCCTCCATTAGAAGAGCCAATTGCTCCTGGAAAGTACCACTGGGGCAACAAATAAATTCTAAGAACCTATTGATCTGTTTTCACTGTGCAAAAAGAAGGTTCTTTTGTTCTTGGGCTGGCATTAAGCTCTTTCTAAAATCGACTGTCTTAGGACATTAGTATCTGGGGGCACCTCAGTGCTAAGTCTTCAGAATATGTCTGTAGTATACGAAGGACATGAGAAACAACCTTCAAGACACTAGTGAGCAGCCTTTTTAAAATTCTACAATAATGAATTTTTTATCTTTTTGCTTTAGTTTCAGTGGCTTTTTGACAAGCAGTATCTAACACCTCATCACAGAGGAAAATCTGGAAACAAATCTATTTTAAAATACATCAATACCAGTTACGGTCCCAAATGTCTAGAACTTCTTTGCTTTTAAAATTTGAGCTTGTAATCATAATAGAATATGCATTCTTATAAAACGACTATAATTTGATTTTAAATCTATCAACATTTTGGTAAAGCTTACTGGGGCAAAGAGAGCTAATTTGCTTTACTTTTGACCAGGCCGCTAATATTTTTAACATTAAAATACAAAGCTGAATTTCTGTTGTTCTGACTGCAATTCCCTAAATAAAGCTAAATGCACATTATCATCATCTTAAGAATCAGACCATTTGTTGTTAATTAATTTATACAGCTGTCAGTACAGCCTCCTCTGTTATTCATACTTGAAGTGTTTGACTGCCATAGATTTTCTTGCAGTTTCTGGCAACGCTCCAGCGAAAGCCTGGGACTTATTACGCTGACTTGGTGCAAAGTCTATTGATTGTGGCCTCGAGGGTAATAACTAAATAGAGCTGGAGCAACAAGTCAATAACACCATTGTTACTACAGACTCGATTCACTTGAGGAGTGTGATTGTTTTACAGTGGCCAAGAGTAATCATAAGCAGATCAGCATGTTCGACAGGCTCTGCACCATGTTAGTGCTGTGGCTTGTTTTAAAGCTTTCAGCAGGATCGCTGGAGAATCAGGGTGGGGTACAGGGTACGGGGATTAAGGACCTTGTAAACTCCTTCATTACAGCTGAAAGGTTCCAGCTTTACTTTTAACACTGAACTACTAAAGAGAATACTGTGCTGTAGTGCAGAGAGCCGTGGTAAACACATTTGATGATCAAATCCATAATGGGGTGATAGAATGGAATCTTTTTTTCAGGTAGGAGCACAGTGTCGCTACTATATGCAGTACAGTGCACTCTGCTTATGCTTTCCAGGTTGTACTGCTTGAAAAGAGGAAAAGAGCATCCCACTAGGAAGCACAACAGGGGATAGAGGGCAGTTTGTCAATAATGGTTTCAAACAAAGCTACTTCTTTATTATTAATTAAAACCGCAATACAACAAAATGTTCAGCAAACATTAGAATATATAGCAATAACTTTAAGCACTGCAGGGTACTAGAAAAGTTAAGCATATATATGGAAAGTATAAATGAGGTCCACTGTAGTTTACATTTACAGTTTTTTGACTATCATACATGCACTCCAAGCAAGCCAAGACAGCACTATAATATTAGTATAATATAAAATATTATAAAAACATGAATTAGTCTGCAGACATGACCCAACTTCATTTTTCATTATTGAGAAGTTTGTGACCCAGTCGTGCTGTCTTCACCTATGGTTACTAAATTCACTTTTCCTAACATTGGCAGCATCATACAACATTAGTCTGGGATCTAAGTCATAACATACTCAAGTACATTAAGACTGCTGTTTACAGTCTAACAAATTGCAGGCTAACTTGGCCTCCTTGTTTCTGGTAATAAAGAAAGGGCACCAATAATTGTACTAATTAATACTTAAGGACAGGTGTGGAGTAAATGTTTCTTTAACCTGATGAATGTGAGATTATTACTGTGAGATTATGCACATTAACATCTTAAATGTCTTATTCATCAAAGTTACAAATATTTCTTAGTTTTTTAAAAAAAAAAAAGCTAAAATGCTTTTATTACTCCACTAATCCAGTCTCCTATGCATTTACTTATGCAGTTCCTTTTCTTTTGCAAAATTGCACTTAGATCTCATAAATGGAATCCAAAGAATGTTGTTTATTTAACCATTTTACTGTATGGTTTATGTGGACTAGCTGTCTGAGTTTGTGATTGGGAGGGATACTTAGTTATTTCAATTTAAATACAGAGTAAAAGGATGTGATCTTAGTTTTAAAGAAATGCTTTCCATGCATGTTTAACTTTCACTCCCTTCCTCCTCCTGCTTTTTTCCTTTTCACGTCTACATTGTATGTTCCTCTTTCTCTGGATTACGTTTTCTCCTCACAGGTTTGGTTTTGTTTTTTTCCTCTTGTAAATTGAAAACTCCCAAACACTTTAGATTTCCTTATAGGACATATGTCTGACTGGGGGTGTACGTTGTTTTTCTTGTTTTATTTTGTTGTTTTGCAATCTGGCAAAAAAATTGGGAACATTATGGAAGGTGGGGGGAATGGGTCATCCCACTAGAAATAGCTCTGCTGCTCTTTCTTAATTAATTAAAATTTTCTTAATTAAAAGAAAAAAGGGAGGGAGGGGAAATCTGCTGCATTATATGGTTATCTGGCTCTAATTTCAAATGGAATTGATTGCATTGCAAATGGAATGAATGGTGTGTATGCTCTTTGGTACATTCAGAACTCTTATTTACTCATCTCAGAATGAATGAAAATTTGACCTAATGGGCTGGATTCAGATCATTTTTCCATTCATTCCAAAATTAATACATATTGCTATCTCCACCCCTTTGGGATTTGATAAAGGAATAGCAAGATAGGGTAGGTCACTGAAATTAATGTGTTTTCCTAACTTTACATACAATTACTACAAAAATTGGAAACCATCACCTATTTTTTTAAACTAATTTCAACTTTTATAAGTACAGCTATAACTATCAAACTATTGAGATGACAAAGGAGATTTTTACTTATCATAAATCTCAGTTCTTCTAGGTGTCCAGAGAATGATGTTTACATCTTCTATATTCTAGACAGAATAGTTCTACATTCTAGACAGAAGTTAGGTTCATTTTTGTGACTTTACTAATGGCTGCATCCCCCTAGACTAGCCCTATCTTTCGGGTGGGTTTTGTAGAGCTCATTGGAGCTCTGTATTCAGTGGACTGGGACTAGGGAAGTTGTTGCTTCTGCTTTTCCCTCTCGTTCTAGGTCCCCACTCTATGACTGGAAAACTTGGTAAGCCAAACTAGTAACAACCAAGGAATTGCAACCAAAGACATAAAACCATAAGTCTTGCTGATGACCACAGAGGCCTGTTCTTGTCCAAGTGATTGTACTGACAGAGCTCAAAAAATCAAATCTCCCTATTTCTTTTGTTCAAATCAAAATTGTTCTGAGAACTCCATTAGATGTGAGTCAGCCTAAGTTATTTGGGGTGCCCTGGGGAGTACAACCTTCCTAAGTGCAAAACACTCTTTTTTGTTTACCGTTATTATTTTGGAAATGAAAAAACAATTATTTATTTATTTATTTATTTAATATATTTGTTTACCGCCCAAAACGCAAGTCTCTGGGCAGTTTACAACAATACAATAAAAACAACAAATAAAAAAGTTAAAACATTACAATGTAAAACAACATTGCCGGTGGCAACTGCAAATGAACCTCTCCTGATGATCTCAATGGGCTGTGTGGTTCATAGCGAAGAAGATGTTATCTTAGTTACCCAGGGCCCAAGCTGTTTAGGTCTTTATACGTTATGACCAAGACCCTGTATTTTGCCCAGAAACTTATCGGCAACCGTGTAGCTCTTTTAAGATAGGAGTGATATGGTCTCTCTGAGATAACCCAGAGAGTCCTTACAAAAAATTACCCCCAAAAAACAGCAAATAAAAATCATCTCAGGAACAAATAAATATAACACCTCAGGATCATTACTTCACTTAATCCATTTAGAATATTTGTAAATTAAATTATAAAATAAAATCATTTTCAGACACTATTATAAGATGACAACTTGATCAGTTATAACAGCGATTCAACAAGTATAGTATTCCCAAGACTATCTCCTCACTCCAGTCATAGTGAGCCCCAGGAAATTCCTGTGGCTTTCATACCAGTAAAGACATTTCCAATATCAGTCTCTGCCTCGTGGCCTGGCATCTGCTCCCAGGATATTTTCATGTGGCTTCATGATGTGGCATCTACTCTTATGTGGACCATATCCTAATTTGGTCTCATTCTCTCACACTACCAGGAGAGATATCAAGGTGGCCATTGAGTGACTGAGGGAACACATATCCATAATCAACATGAATTAGAGTTATCAGACTATTGCAGTGCTTTGATATCTTGGACATCCCACGTGGACATCATAGTGCCATGTGTTCCTGGCAATAAAATAACAAAAAGTCTCAGCTCTTACAGGGATTGTGAACAGACCCAGTGGATGTAGCTATTCTTCCAGGACTCTCTTGTCTTATTATGATGTTGTGCCATGACAAGATTTCATACACAGCCCCTCAAGTGAGTATTACTGCCTTTCAACTCCATAAGTGCACTCTGGCAGAAGCACACGTTCCTGTTACAAAGACTTAAGCTGCTGGTTGAAACCCAGTACACTGCCTCAGGACATTTCCTTCAGGAACCACACAAATTCTTGTCATGATTGATGACAAGAACCTCTTCAAGTTCAGAATGGCCATACAAGAACTGTTCAGACCAATCAGACTGGTTCTTTTCGCTTTCAAGGACACAGCCCAGTGCAAAGTCCAGCTAGCAACTAGTACAGTCTGGAGTCCAGCACATATTCAGAAAGGTTGAAGGCCAGTGGTAGATATCTCTTTGTAAGCCAAGAGAGCTATCTAGGGAGAATTCATCTTCCTGTCAATGTCTTCTACTGCACAGTGCCAATAAGCCTGCAGTCATATAGCACAGAGATTCTCAACATTGGGTTGCCAGATGTTATTGGACTTCAGCTCCCATAATCCCCAGCCAAAGGTCACTAGCTGGGAATTATGGGAGTTGAAGTCCAATAACATCTGGGGCCCAACACTGAGAATCCCTTATCTAGCAGAAAGATTTCATTATGTCTCTGTTCTTACTGCTGCATTTGCTGCATTCACCTGATTTGGGATCATCAAGCAGAAATAATGTTGGTAGGCCTTTACAGCTGTGAAGACTCTGATTTTCTGTCAGGACCAACCCAGATTCTAACCCAGAGGAGTCACACTCAGAGGAGGAGGGGTGTGTCCTGACATTCCAGAGGTGACCAGTATGTCCAGTGTTGTTAATGAAACTGACCCTGGGGTGATTGGTCAGCAACCCAGTGTTTGGGCTTGTGTGGGGAATTAGCTGTTAAAGGGGTCGGCTACATGAGTTTTAATTTGTGCAAACGTTTGGACTCAAGAAATGACAGGATCTTTGACAAGGATATAGTTTCAAAACTAAAAGAAGAATTTATTAGAATTAAGGGGGAATTGAGGAAAAGAATGGTGTGATTAGAGCAATAAAAATGTAATAAGCCATTTAACTACAATGAGGTGTTAGGGGTGTGCACGGAACTGGTTCGGAGGCCGATAAGGGCCTCCAAACGGGTTCGAAAGGCACCAGTTCTGCCAGTTCGATGGCGCTGGGGGTGCTTTAAGAGCGGGGGAGGGTGCACTTACCCCTCCTCTGCTCTTCTCCCACAGGCACTCCTTTATTCTGAAGTTAATCGGGGTGGCAGAGTACCTCCCTGACTCCCCTTTGTCCATATACAACTGGACGAATCCACTGCATGTGCGCACGCCAGCACAGGCATGTGCACAGAGCTTCGAGCAACTGAAAACTCACGTCCTTTGTTAGTATAACTATGTTGAAGGATGAACTGGAAGTCACATAGGTATACAGAAAACTAATAAAAATAATTTTTAAAAAAACTCACGTCCTTTGGAGACAGCGATGTGGAGAGCAGGAGGGTTGAAAGGATTAGTATAAGGAGGGATGCCCACAGAATGGCTTCTCTGTGGGTCCAGCTTCCTATGGGTGTGAGGCAAGCTGAGTGGATTGGCACAAGGACCTATCCAGATACTGATCTCAAGCTCTCTGTAGATTGCAAGAGAGCATATGGAATGCAAGGGAAAGCGAAGGTTCCTGGTTGAAATCCCAGTTATAGCACAGTGGAGTATACAAGGAAGCACACTGGGTCATGTCACTAGGGATACTTATATTCCAAAACATGCCTTGGGGGCACATTCCTATTGTTTCTGATCATTCTTTCCTGGGTGTAACAATGGGTCTGTGCCAGTAAGGCTGTTGTGATGAATATCATAGTAAGCAGGTGTGTGGAAGAATATCTGAGCCAGGAAGAGCTCTCCAATAATCCTATCAATAGTTTTAATGGGTAACACCTCTGAGCCTACATCACTGACTCATCTCCTTTGTGATGGGGAGAACATTACTTCACTGCCTTATCTACTTTCTTCCTGCTTGGCATAATCTGCTTGTTAAGATCTTATCTCCTGTGAAAGGAAGGGAGTGAGGTGGTTCGCTCAAGTAGAGGGTGTCCTTGAAGGTTAACTCGATATAGTTAACTCTCGAGTCTACTTAGCTGGGACTCCTATCTAGGGAGAGGGGGTGCATCTTATCCCAATGTGATTTGTTTGCAGCCAAATCCAGGGGTGACTCGCTCACTACTAACTAAGTGACTTGCCCCCATGTGAACTACGTTAACCCTGTTAACTTGGCAAACTTTTAACGTGGTGATTCTCTTTATTTAGCAGGGGGGAAGTAACTGGCCTTGCCCACCCCCAGCACAGTACCTCCAGTGACTGTTGCTGGTGTCTATCTTATGTTTCTTTTTAGATTGTGAGCCCTTTGGGGACAGGGTTCCATCTTATTTGTTTGTTATTTCTCCATGTAAACCACCCTGAGCCATTTTTGGAAAGGTGGTATAGAAATTGAATGAATGAATGAACCATAAACTGAGAACTCACACTGCAGTGCAGCTCCTGAGCATATACAACGTGCAATCTCCAAGCCTGGAGATGCAAGCTGGATGCTGGGGATCTCTTCACCAAGTAAGTCAGAAGATTGATCCTGTCTTCCAACCAGGAGATTGCACTATTCCAGACACCTAGGACACCTGGAAGAAATAGACATTTATGGTAGCTAAAAATATCCCTTGTCATCTACTCACTCAGTATTTTTATGGTTACATATGCTTCATTTTCCATAAAATGAAAAACCCTGCTAACTGAGCAATCCCCTGTTAACTGAGCAAAGAGGCACATTTTTAAAGAGGTGATTCTCTTTATTTAGCAGGGGGAGAGCAACTGGCCCTATCCATCCCCAGCACATCATCCCTTCAGTGGCTATCATGTTTCTTTTTTAGATTGTGATTTTATGGGGGGGGGGGTATGTGCCTCTCTCTCTCTCTCTCTCTCTCTCTCTCTCTCTCTGTGTCTCTCTCTCTGGGAACTTTTGTTGAAAAGTGGTATGTAAATATCACCGTATTCTTAGAAATAAATATTCATCGTATAAAGAAGCACAGTACTTCTAGGGAGTTAGCCAGCCAGGCAAATGCTGCACCATCATTTATAGATTAATGCCAAAAACATTGCCAAAGCACAGTCAGGGCACAACTGTGGGACATAAATGTGAACCAGTCCTAACAGGCTTGAGTCTTTATTCAAGATTCCTGAAAGCATTTTGCTAAAGTTGGAGGGTGTATCCTAAACCAGATGTAGTTTTTTAAGGCTGTCTTTTGTTAAGAAGCCATAACAATTGACCTATCCATAATACAGATAAATATTTTGTTGATGGTATGAAACCTTATTTGAATTTAACTAATTTTTAACAGTAGCCTTGACCACAATATGCATCCCATTAGAAAAATAAGGTAATGTTGCAAGGAACGGATTTGTATTTTATTAGAGAAGAGGTTCCAAACATTTTTAATCATTGTACACTTTCTGTTGCAAACCTTCAGTTCATGTACTGTGTGTGTGTGTGTGTGTGTGTGTGTTCCAGTTACTGGCTTATATCCAGACTAAGTTACTCATAAGCAGTCTTATTTAAAATAATGGGACACATTTCCCATTAATGTAATGGAAGTACTCAGTGCTAATTAAGGGATAAATAGTAAATATATAGGCTGACATCCAGACTAGATTACTCATTGGTAATCCCAATAAAATTAATGAAAGAAGTTAGTCATGACCAGCTTGTTCCATTAATTTCAGTTGCACTACTCAAGAGTAATTTAGTCTGAATGTCAGCCATATTTAGAAAATAATGTGAGGGAAAACTTATTCCTCTCATACTTGTGCACAGTTACAGGAGCAGTTTTCTGTCAGACTAATGCAGTTTGAATGAGGGTATTCTGTCTAATCTGCATGGGTTCATTTTTGTGATCCAAGCAATTTTTGACATATCAAACCAAACTACAACTTAATTAGCTCTGACATAAGTTGCAAATATGCAAGAGAGATTCTTCAGGAGTGTGACATGTTTTCATTTTTTAAAGTTGATTTTTGGATAATTTTAATGCATGCTAATGCTGATTATATTGAAGCCCATTTAAAACCCTCAGCTTCAGGAGGAGGAGGAGGCGAACCCTTTCAAAATATGTAAATCTGCATTTGTTTTGAGCACCTTTTTTCTTTAGATTTAGTTGAGTTGGAAGCAAATTAATGACTTATATTTTAAGCACAATGTAACAATGTAGGGATGGAGAATTTCAAAAATCTGAGGCGAGGATCAGAAATAAACTCTCCAAAGTCAGAAATCTCTGGGCCATTACAAGCCAAGCCCACTGATTCTGAATTTCACCACAGTTTGTAATGGTTAATTCCAGCTTTCTGATCTGTGAGTTTCCCTTTGCTACATTTGCTTTTACCAGACTGTGAGGCAGATATTGAAAATAGCAGGGGGCTGCTTTTAAGATGTTCCCATATTGTTGATGTGAACTCTGGGAAGATTCATTGATTGGGAGGAATAAAAAAATGCTTGCTTCCAGAGTCATTCCAATGGGATTCTAAGCTGCCCCTCATTCAACAATGAAGACTGTCAAGTATGTTTGGAGCCTGAATTGACATGTCTGAAAACTATTAGCACTGTTCAAACATTACGTTGTACATGCAAATGGGTGCCTATACATATGTTTGTATGAAAAACTGTACATGTGTTCATTTAAAATATGAAGCTAGGTATAGGTCCCCTCAACTTCAGTTACAGATAGGAAGTTTCGTACTGTACATGCATGGAGCATAATGTGTGAATACCTGGACATAGATCCAGGTATGCATTGAATATAATGTCAGGCTCCAGAAGGATGCTCCTTTAAGGCAGGGAGGTGAAGCCAAAAGTAGTATGGCCTCAGAGGTACTTAAGGGCTCAGTCTGCCTTTAGCTGGTGTTGGGTCAACTTTCTCTGCCAGACCTCTCCAAGGTCCTGCAGACCTGTCTCATCTCCTGCTGGGCAACCAGGGTAGGACAGGAGCTACAACTTTAAATCTCTGCATACAGCAACTATTTATGTGTGGTAAGCAATTGGTGTACAACAGGTTGCCTCAACCACTCTTTTGAAAAGCTTGTGTTGGCATGGTGACAATGAACTATCTCTGTGTTTGAACAGCTTCCCACATAGTAATCACTGCTACTGTTCCAAATTAAAGCGTCCCTTAATTCTTTGAAATCTGTGGGTCTTACTGTGGGTCCTAGGAAGACTTCAAGAGTGATGATGTTTCTGCTGTCTCATGAAGGGCAAAACCCGTTGCCAATGTGCTGTGTGCTTCCTCCCACTCTAAGTTCTCCAGTCAGCCCTCAGTCTGCTTTAAATCTATCTGAATACCATGCGTATATGGCAAATGTATTTTTTTTTTAAAAAAAACATTTATATCTCACGCTTCCTCTGAGGAGCTCAGAGCAGTGTACATGCTTATTTCTATCCTCACAACAACCCTATGAGGTAGGTTAGGCTGAGAGATACATGACTGGCTCAGAGTCACCCAGTGAGTTTCATGGCTGAATGGGGATTTGAACTCAGGTCTTCCTGGTCTAGTCCAACACTCTAAATACTATGCTATGCTGGCTTGGGATATCGGTGTTCAATATCCTGTTTAGAGTGTGTCTCTAAAAGATATATGCATGCACTCATTAACATCAAATCAGACTTTCAGCACTTACTGGAGTTGTGGGTACATTGCTTAAAATGTTAGACATCACTGTATCTGAAGTTTTCTTTTTCATCTATATTGATTCCTATTTTTATATGCTTTGCTTTCATAACACCACCTTCCTAAGGAATTGCCTGAGAAAGAAGATTGCCAGTGGAATATATTTTTGAACGCTCTTCAGTATTATCATTTTACTGATTTTTGTAAGCGAACCTATTTTGAATAATGATGATGATGATGATGATGATGATGATGATGATGATGGAGTTACCCATAGTTTACTCCCCTTATAAAAACAATTTAGTTATTCAAAACTGGCTTTCCTAGATTTTAAATCTTGCCAAGATGGCAAATGCCAAACATCTTCAATGTCCAGAAGATTTTTCTTTAATTCTAACTTTTGTTTAATTGAAAAGGAAAAGAAAGTGGCATGTAGTATTTTTAAGGTCCTCTATATAGCACCCTGCCAAGTTTGCATGCCTGCCAGCAAGATGTCATTCCTTAAGTGTGAGTGAATGACTCCATTTCCTCTTTGAATTTCCACTTGCCATGCAAAAATAGCATTATGCACTTTCAGAAGATAACTGTTTAAAATGTTATAAATTGTACTCCAATAAAAGAGAACCTGGAATTATTTATTTATACAAAAAATAATTCACTTTGTGCTTAGTGCTAATTTTTTAAGTTGCCTTAAAATAACAAGTGACAATTTAGCATTCTTTTGCAAGTATATAGAGTGGATATTGCAAGTATGCAGAGTTATAGTTAGAAGGTTCCAATGCTCAAAATTGTCCCCTTCCACAGTCAATGTGAAAAGCCACAGTGTTAAGCATCTGTATATGTCAGCTCTATCTCCTAAAGTAACAGTATGGTTCAGAGTTCAAATTTGAACACTTTTTCAGTCACATTTTTTCAATGAGCATTCTCCTGGTCTTTTCATGCAAAAAAAAAGTATGTCATTTTGAAACAGTAGGTGGGGTTCTCTGTTGCTGTTGTTTTTGTTTTTTTAAGTTTTACTGAAGGTAATGCAATGCAGTAGAATGGCATTCTGTATATGTCATGCACTTGTATGGGAAATAGGCTTGTGTCAGGTAGGCCAGTGGGTCGGGTCGGGGGAGGCTGCTTAAATTTGCCTTCCCCCCAGACAAGTGATTTTGTGTTCCTGGGGGCATGGACCATGCTCCCAGACAAGCAGTGCTGCGTAGTGTAGCATGCAACTCCAAAGGCTGGGATGACACATCCCAGCCTCTGGGAATCCCAAATTGCACCACACTGGGGGATTCCCATGAGAGATGGGCGCTCTAGACCAGGGATTCTCAATGTTGGGTCCCCAAATGTTATTGGACTTCAACTCCCATAATCCCCAGGCCCAGTGGCCTTTGGTTGAGGATTATGGGAGTTGAAGTCCAATAACATCTGGGGAGCAACGTTGAGAATCCCTGCTCTAGACAACCATCTGTGTGTGTGTGACGGGCTCGGGCTGGAAGCAGCCCGTGCTCACACACAAGCAGGTAACCAGGGTTAAGGGAGCACTTGTTCTCACATGCAGTTTAACCCAAGCTGGGCATCTCTAGCCTGGGTTAGGCTGCATGTGAGAACAGCCTCACTGTAAAACTTTAATAAAATAACATTATGTGTGTCTGTCAGAACATGAAGAATGTATTAGTAGCGCAATATATTAATGTATTAAATTTATATTTTTAATTTTAATATGTTTATATACTGCTTTTCTAAGCAAATTGTTCTAGATTTCATGGGTAGCATCCAGACTGTTAGCTATAACTAAGTTCCATTGAAATGTATGAGCCCTAAGGTTAATAACGATAATTCTTAGTTATTTCAGTGATGCTTCTTATGAGTAACTTTGTCTGAATGCTATCTCATAATAAACAATAGAAATTTTAAAAAGCAGCATTATAAGAAAACAACATAGCTGGTAACAATACAATCTCAACCTATTTAAAGCAGATAGCAGGTTAAACTAAAGTTGCTTTTTGCCCTTCGAGTGCATCTCTTCTTTCCCATAAGTAGTTTTGGTTACTCCTTGCAGTATTTTTGATTACTCCATATTTGTACAATTTTGGTATTGTAAGCTGCCTTGAATAGCTTGCTAGAAAGGCAAAGTACAAAAGTTTTAATGAACAAATTAAATAAGGAAGCTTGTTGCAACCACCCAGGATCAGCAATATGCACAGTAGCAGTATAGATGAAATACTAGTGTTCTTAACATTTTTCATTTAAATTGAGAGTAGCTTTATCACCAGAGAAAGCCTCTCAAATATCTTTTACTCTCTCATTTAACTGGTACAACAAGAGATGATTTTAAAAAGTGACACCTTATTGGCTTCTGATGAATTTGCATAAATCAGAAACTTGGATATGGCTTGATTTTGGCTCTTCATTGTTGCAAGCATGACCTTCTCCAGCTGTACGTTTCATCTCACACACTCTCCATGAGAAATGAACAAGTCTCTGTTACTTCTATTCCAATGAGCTTTGAAAGCATTATCATGCACTTTAGACAACCAACAGAACTCTTTCCCTCATTCTTCACGATATTTTTTGCATTCACCAGCCTTTTTTTGCTGGAGGTTGGGTGGAAGAAGAAGATGCCATGATGATAGAAAGGCTGTTCAACTCCAGGGAGTGACTTTTGCAGAATGGGCCATGGCTCTGCTCTCTGCTCCTCAAGGCTCAGCCTCCTCCCATCGCCTGAAGGGGCAAAGGTGAACTTTTGGCTTGGCACCAAAAACAAGCTTCATCATGGGGGTTGTAGTACTAGAGTGCCATCTGCTATCCAGCCTGCAGGACTGAAGAAGATTGCTTTCTAGAGGCCTGCAACATGAAGCCAGCCTCTTCATTGTGTGTTCACTGCAATCAGTGAAAATATAGAACAAACTATTCTTTATTAAGTTGATAAAGAACAGGTTCATGTTAATGCTAAATAAAGAACCGTTCTTTGAAATAAAGAATGGGTGGCAAGCCGAATGGGAAAGGAATACATTTCCCTCTTCCCGTGTTCATACAGGATGCTGGACTAGATGGGCCTTGGGCCTGATCCAGCAGGGCTGTTCTTATGTTCTCATTGGCTACGTAGCATCATCATGAAGCCAAATCAGTGACAAAATAATATTGACCTTCATATTATTTGACTTGTAAAGAACAAAATAGCCAATGAGATGCAGTTATTTAGTTGTATCTGAAACCAAATCAGAGTTCTGTCCTCACTCTGCCATCCTATGAATACAAAAATGAAATGTTTTTTCACCTAACTTCAGGGAGTTCCATGACCATTGTGAATAAGTCATAGAATTGCAGAGTTGGAAGGGACTTCGGAGATCATTTAGTCCAACCCCCTGGTTAATGCACGAAACTGTTAGATCATGTCTGTTTGAACACCTGCAGTGAAAGAGAGTCACATGGCAGGAGGCCAGCTGTTCTATGTCCAAACAACTCTTCCATTTAGGAAGTTCTTCCTAATGTCTAGTTCAGGCCTGAACAACACAAGGCCCAAGGGCCGGATTCAGCCCATGGGGCTTTTTTGCTGTCCTGCAATTGTCCTGCAGCAACAGTACCCCAGAAAGGCAGAGGGGCACTCTTTGGGGCTGTTCCCTCTACTCAAAAGGGGTCATCCTCTCTGAAACTGCCCTGAAGCACCATCCTATGCATGTTTACTCAGAAATATTCTCATTGTATTCCCAGTTAAGCTTACTCCTAAGTAAGCATGCCTAGGATTGCAATATGAAAGCAAGAGTGACTTAGGGAAAGGAGAGGACTTGGCATTTGTTTGGTGCTGGCATGAATTCCAGGTACCCCATGGACTGAGCAAGGACAGAGTCTATTTTCTGGCCACTATCCTTAGTTAAAAGTATGGATCCCTTGATAAGGGAAAAAGTAGCTAATATTTTTCATTAATATTTTTAAAACTTAATTTTAGTGCAATAGTGCACTGAAGATGGTCCTTGGCCCCCAAACACTGTGTCGTAGTTGGTTCTGGCCCACTGAGGTATTTGAATTGTGCACCCGTGGTCTAGTCTAAATCTGCTTCCTTCTAATTTCAACCCATTGGTTCTAGTCCTGCCCTCAGGAGCAACAGTGAATAAGCCTGCTCCTCCTATGTGGCACCCCTTCAGAGATTTGAAGATGGTGATCCTATCCTCCCACCCCACCCCACACTTTTATTCCCCATGCTAAACATAACAAGTTCCTTCAATGGTTCCTCATAAAACTTGTTTTTCAGATCCTTCACCATATTTGTTGCCCCCCTCCAAACCCCTCCCAGTTTATCAACATCCTCCTTAAGTTGTGAGGTCCAGAATTTGACATAGAGGCTGAATCCCATGATGTAGTGGTTAGAGTGCTGGACTAGGACCGGGGAGACCTGAGTTCCAATCCCCATTCAGCCATTAAACTAGCTGGGTGACTCTGGGCTAGTCACTTCTCTCTCAGCCTAACCTACTTCACAGGGTTGTTGTGAAAGAGAAACTCAAGTATGTAGTACTTGGCAGTGTTCACATTTTTTAGAGAGTGTGGTGATGGAGCAGCATCTTCCATGGTTTCACTTTTAAAATTAGCTCTGGAAGGCGTTTCCCCTCAGAAAGATGCAGGGCTTCTGGGAATTGCTGAAATGGCCACAGTCCTGAAAAAGACTAGTTTCCGGAAAACCCTGTGCCTTTCCCAGGACTGCAGGGAAAATGTCTTACGGGTTTTAAAAGTGAAGCCACGGACAAGGCTGTTTCTTCTCCACTATCCCAGAAAAATGCAAGTAGAGCCTGACAGTCTCCAACTATGAAGATTGGGGGAGTGGTGAGGCAAGGGGGCAGGGGGTGAAGCTTCAGCCCCAAATTGAAGCAACTGCTGTGATTCAGGCCAAAGCAAAGTGGGAATCCTAATGCCCCAAATGAGGTGGAATCTGAAGTGCTGAGGTGACCCCCAAATGAAATTGGGACTCACACAACTCTAATTATTACCACCTTTCTGGAGCAACCAAAAGACTGAAATCGCAGAATAAAATGTAAAGGTGAACTAGGCAATTATTATTATTGTTTATTGTAATAATGTCCATAATCACTTCAACTATACAGTTGCTTTTTGTTTTAAGGCATAGTTTTGAAGTATAACTCAGCAGAATTTTTTCCTATAATCTGTAGAGTTTAATGAAAGCTAATTGGAGGACAAGTTCTAGTCTAATTAAAATGTGACTGTATAAAATGTGAAGGATAAATGAAGGAAAATGCTCTATGCAGCAGAGAATTTCAAACAATTATTATTCTGAATATTAAGTCAAGTAATGCTTTTGTACATAATGATCATGGACTTTGCCAGAAATAGAACAACCTTGAGAACATTATTTTAAATTATTGTTTTAGGGTTTTCAGTTTCAAAGTGGACGTTTAAGTAACAGCTGTATAAGGATTTTCTTTTAAAATGAAAACTAAAAAGTAAATGCCATTCTCATCCAAAACATACCATGTTCTGTTCACAGAGGTACATTCCATCCATGTTCTCTCATGACCAGCAGATGTAAATGTTTGACTTATGAGTTCTAATGAGATTTCAGTATTGAGCAAACAATAAAAATTTATGGGTTGCATACTTTTAGTGGCCTTTGGCTTCATGGTTAGTGTTACACCTTTTCAACAGCTTTGGTGAGATTATATCCAGAAGCTTTAGAGACAATGTAAATTTTAGTGGTGAGTTGAAATGGTTCAAATTAATGTGATTGCTTACTTTGTGTAAATGATAATTTCCCACAACATAATTCAGCATAGTCTTTATCCTTGCATATCTCTACTCGTTATGTCTGGGTGTAAAGAGTATACAGTACTACGTTTGTGATCAAGGGGATGGAGTGTTGGACCAACATCAGATGCAGTTGGGTTCAAATCTTACGTTCTCCTTGTTCTCCTTGGATCATTTTAAGCAAGATGCTGTCTCCCCACCTATATTTCCCAGTATGTTATACGAAAATAAGAAGTTGACTCATACTGAAAGAAGATACTTTTTCTACCCCTGAAAAGTAGCTTGAAATGCCTCTTGGAGGGGTGGGCTGCCCTGCTTGCCCTGTGGCATCGGTAGCCTGCCACCCATCAGTCTGTCTGACTGTGAGAGATGTCAAACCCTCTACTATGGGATTTGAAGGAGCAGAGTCCAGGCTGTGTGAACCAAATATGCATCTTCTTTCTTCCAGTGAAGTCCAAATAGACTTTTTATAGCTAGTGAACATTTACAGAAGCAAGTTGCTCACAAAGAGTAACAGAATTTATCATGAACTCTGCTTTATGTACATCTCTGGATGGATTGCCCAAGGAGTGAGATTTCAAGTATCTCTGGCCAACTGACATACATACTCACTACTGTGGGACAGTGGGTGCATTGCAGCAGAAACATCATCATGAGATTGAAGCCAGCAACTGAGCTTTAGGTACATGATGCTGAAACCTTTGTGTGTGTCTATCAACACAACTGTACAGTGTATATTGACAGGAAATATTATTTGTGGGGGTGGGTGGGTCATGAAGTCATTCTTCTTGCGAATTAGAATAGACATATTACTCACTAGGGTTAGCAACACCCAGTTTCTCTTCATGTGGCAGAAAAGCTGCTTATTTAATATGGCTTCTCAAATTATAGTGTTCTGAAATTAGTGTAAACCACCCATAATTTTGCTTGAGCAGACCATTGAAAATTGTCTTTTATCATTTTTGTTAGTTCCATGCCCTAGAATCTTGAACTGCAGAACTCAATTGACAACCAACTGAATGGCAATGAGTACAAAATGTAATGGTTATTCCTAAACTTGTAATTTCAACACTATTTTGTCCAAAAACAAAATGCTAAGCTCTTTAAACAAGGTGAGAGAGTTAAAGGCTTGCTATTAACCAAAGTGTGCCTTTCTAGGGATGTGCACAAACCAGTTCAACACCTTCTTTGGGAAGCACTAAACCAGCTTGGGTGTCGAACCAGTTCAGCAGGGCATGGAATGGTTCCCTTAAGAAGCAGGTCCTTACTTTCTCCGCTGCCGCACTGTGGCTTTTCCAGGCATGGCGTTCACTCTAGCAAAGGCTGTGTGCGGCTGTGGCAATGTTTCCTGCAGCCTACATGCGGGGCGTCGGCATGGGCCATGTGTGTGCCACAGCCGCATGCGGCCTTTGCTAGAGCAAGCCCCGCACCCTGCACTGCGGGGCAGCAGCAGAACAGATAAGGAGCAGCTTACCTGCTTCTTAAGGGAACTGTGCCCAGCCCGAGCCTGAATGAGCTGTTCATGCACATCCCCATGCCTTTCTATCTTCAGTCAGCTTTTCTTCTCTACCTCTTCACCCCAGCCACCCTAGGATAGCTTAAATGGTCATTTTTTAAAAGGTATCCTTGTTTACAGAGGTGGAGAAAGATATAATTCTGGGTTACAATTTGATAAGGGAAGAATGTTTCTGAAGAGGGAAACTGTGGTGTGTATTTTACATAGACACGTACACACATATTCAATAATGATTAGTTAGATTAAGCAGTTATAAAATTAAAATGAGAAAATAACCAGTGAAATGGTTATCTAAATATCTTTAGATAAGTACAGGGAGCAAACAAATTTATTAGCCTACATGTTCTTCATTGTTAGGAGAGCGGGTAAGGACTGCACCCTTGCAGAAAGGCTGCTGTGAAGCTCAGCAAAAGGCTTGCCCCACAGCTCTATGTGTGCAGAGAAGGAGGGGTGATTATTTCTGCTGCTCTCCCCTCCCTCCAAAAGTACTTGGCTGTGTGAGCCTCAGGAACATATTTCTGGAAGCCCAAAAGTACTATTCGAGGGAGAGGAGAGCAGTCAAAATAGCTCCCTATGCTGCAGAACATGTTGGCCATTGAGTCTTGAAAGGAATGGAGAAGGGAACAGATAGCTATAGCATTCTTTTATGAGTTGAAGGTTAAAATTCTGAAATACTTCCTGGAAAGGCGATTACTTAAATGTTGCTTGTGTAACCTATGGAGATAAGACACAATAACACATGTTTGCTTTATATTTACCTTCAAAAATATCTCCTGATAACATTCTTGCTCTCAGGATACTGATGGCCAGCAAAAAATGAGTTTTTCAGGTGTGGGGCAAGGAGACAGGATTCACAGAGCCTATATGAGAGAATGTTTCACCAAATCATCTATCCAACTAACATGTTAGCATTTCTGGTACCGTAATCATAACTGTTCTGTAAATATGCTCTGATAATTGTATTGTTAGTCTTACTATTTCCAGCTATCGAGTGAATGAAGTTCACGATCATAAGTTTTAAGACATAACTTTTTTGTTTTAAAAGCTCTCACTAAGATGAAAGCTGATGTAGCAAAGTGGCTATGTGAGTGAGGTACAAATCAGAAAGTCACTTCAAATCTCTCCTTTCACCAGTTGGTCTTAGGCAAGCCTCTCAGCCTCACCTTCTCAAGTACAAGATGAAGATAATAATACCTCACAGGGTTGTTGTAAGGATTACCAGAAGACAGTTCATGTGAATGACTAAGAACACTCGAAAACACCATATAATTGCTAATTTTGATGTCCCTTTAGCTGCAGGAAAGGGCCTGAAAATGAAGCTGAAGTTATAAACAAACCAACATTTTGTTGAAACTGAAGTACTACATCTCAGAAATAAGGTGTGATTGAAAGTAATGAGTGAACTCTATTGTAGGAGCTCCCACCTTCTTAAGAATAATCACTTGATATGAAGATACCAACACACCAATCCTCTGGGTCCAATCCTCTGGGTCCTCAGATCTGTTCTCATTAGCGGAGACACATCCTCTGCTGTTCAGTGGTATTTTAAGGCTGTTCCTGAATTAAACACTATTCAGACATAATGTTGTACAAGTGTACAGATGTCTATACACTTGTACATGATTTTGTGTGAATGACTGTACCTGCATTCATTTTAAAAGTGAGCCTGGGTACAGGCTCCTCAAATTTATAGTGCAGATAGGAAGAATTATTATTATTATATTAGTATTAGTATGATTTTACATTGTAAATCCTGCTATTCCTCCAAGGAGCCCAGACCAGTGTACTACATACTTACGTTTCTCCTCACAACAACCCTGTGAAGTAGGTTAGGCTGAGAGAGAAGTGACTGGCCCAGAGTCACCCAGCAAGTATCATGGCTGAATGGAGATTTAAAATCAGGTCTCCCCAGTCCTAGTCCAGCACTCTAACTACTACACCACGCTGGCTCTCACATTAAATGTAAGGTACATTTAATGTGTGAATAACTATGTCTGTATCTATGTACAGAATACTGTGTGAGTGTTGAACATAATGTGTGAATAGGACTTTAGTGTCTCTTTGTGAACAAACTAAACAGTTAACTAGATGGTTCATAGTGTACATTTATTTTAATTCCAGTTATTTGAATATTCTGTTTGGTTCTTTCAAGCTACTGCCTAGTTTTGTATGCCTATAGAAACTAGCAATTGTATGCAGACACATACAGAGTACCCAAACTGCAGGAGTAGATCAGGCGCCTGATTTCAATATATTTTATGGAACTTGCATTTTCTGAATGCTGCTTATCAGCCACAAAAACCCTATAGATTTCAGTCTTGTGTAAGTAGCTTTTCTGTTTAGCCAAATGGCTTGTTAACAGAACCTTGATTAAAGCCGCCAGCCTTTTGGATGAACCAAGATGTACCTTTTAAAATGTATTTTTGACAATGGATTCAACAGTTGGTCTTGGTGCAGAAAACTATTTTGCCATTCTGTTTATCAGCCCATCCGCTGACTGACCCTGGTAGCTGCACCTGTGTCCAGTTTCTTTAGCAATCTCTAAAGAAAAATGCAAAAGTAATCAGCACATGTTTTCCTTTCATTTATCTCTGTCATCTGGGAATCTGATCCTGATAGTATCAGAAGCAATGAAAGGTACATTCTGATATTATTTTCAGGTTTTTTGTCTAGACAGTGAAGCGCAACCACTTGTATCTCTGGAACATTCATATGAGAGAAGGAAAAAAGGAATTCTAGGCTGGAGGCCAGAGGGAAGGGGGAGTAGTAAGCTGTCTATATTTTCTATTTTAAAAAAAGAAGTTAAAAACCACCACCTACTCATCAGGTGGTTGGAGACTGAGGTTGTAAAAATGTGCTGCAGGCAGAAGTTCTGAAAAATCCCAGAAAGTGTTGAAAACATCTCTAAACAAGGTATTTTTCTCCTGCACCTTTCTTGCTAAAGGTCCCAATTGCTGCCAAGAAAACTAGTGAGAATGTTAGCTGCCAAATAAAAAATTTATGACAGTGTTTGGCAAAGGACTGTATCGCTGCTTGTTTTATACATTTCCACAAGGCTATTGAAGGGCTTTTTTTTAAACACACACACTTCACTGATCATTGTGTTCTCTAATAATAAAAAAGTAAACCCAAAGTAGGATTAAACAATATAACTTTTTATTATTTAATAACCATCTATAAGTATTTGGCATGGTAAAAAATAATTTTAATACAACATTCCCTGTATATCTGTAATATATATAAAACACCTGACAGGCATCCTTGTTGGGTGAGTCAAGTCTTGTAGTAAAAATACATGAAATCATCAATTAAAAATGTATTGCTTGAGCATTTGTGCTTGTTATACATTCATGTCTGGGTCAGTAAACTGCCTGTTGGAAAACATAAAGAGTATCATTCACAATAACTTGTACATGGCATTTATAGTTGAAAAACAGGAAAAATAATAGGCTGAGATTGTGTAGCTCACCAATATCTATTAAGCTTTGGGGCTGTGTCATTAAATTAATCGTGTGGAAGGGAAAATACTTCACTGTGCATTGAGTGTGGAATAGTTGTAATACAAAGCAAATTGACAGTAGTAATTAAGCTGTCTGACAGTGGGGTTAACACCCTTTTAGAAGTTACTCTGCCTGTCTGAAAGTACAAAATCATCTCTCTCTATCTCTACCTAACAGCAATCAAATTGAGGTTCCAAATGATTATTAGTTCTTTTAACATAGGTCTTATCATTCAGACTCTAAAGCAGAGTTTCATGGCAATTCCTCAGGACCTTGAGGTTAGTAGAGGGATACTGGAGAGTGGAAATGGCTCCCCATTCTATCTTCCAGTGCATTCGCACACAGAATGCTTTTTAGCCTACTTTCTCATAAGTTATCTCATAAGTAAGTTTATGAGATAACCCGGCGTTATCTATGTCTCTGTCTGTGTGTCCCTCATCAACTTTGCAATGACTGGACCAATGTGAACCAAATTTGGTACAGTTGTAGTGACACATAGGGACACTTCAACATCATAGTTTGCTATGATGTCATCTACCCCAATTCAAGATGGCGGATGCATAAACATTTGAGATGCAAGTTGGCTAACTTGTGAACCGCCTAACTGATTTGAATCAAATTTGCTACTGCTGCAGTGAATGACATATAGGGACACCTCAATGGCATTGGGACACCAATTCAGTATGGCGGACACATGAACATTTGAGATACAAGTGGGCCAACTTGTGAACCACCTAAATGATTTGAACCCTAATTTGCTACAGCTGTAGGGACACATAGGGATGCTTCAACAGCATAGCTTGTGATGTCATCCATCTCAATTCAAGATGGCGGGATGTGTGGACATTTGAGGTGCTTGTGAGCTAATTTATGAACTGTCTAACCGATTTGAACCAAATTTGCTACATTTGTAGGGACACATAGGTATGGCTACAGGGCATAGTTTGTAATGATGTCATCCACCCAGATTCAAGATGGTGGGCCAGTGAACATTTGACTTGCAAGTGAACTAACCTGTGGGCTGCCTAACTGATTTGGACCAAATTGGGTGCAGTTGTAGTGCAAAGGGATGCCTCAATGGCATAGTTTGTGGTTATGTCATCCACCCTAATTCAAAATGGTGGGCACATGGACATTTGAGGTGCAAGTGGGAACTGATTTGGGCAAAATTTGGTACAGTAGTAGGGACACCTCAAAGGCACAGTGTGATGGTGTCATCCATCCCAGTTCTAGATGGCAGGCACGTTAACATTTGAGGCACAAGTGGGCTAACTTGTGAACTGCCTAACCAATTTGGACCAAATTTAGCCCAGTTATAGTGATAGTGAAAGGAAAGCTGGCGTATTAGTTCTTACCAGAAGAACTTGTTTTTCCATATTCAAAACCTAAACTCCTTCCTAGTGGAAAAGGAAGTTATAGTTGTGTCCTCCTCAGGCGCAAACAGAGCATGGGAACCATGTGACTTGCATATGAAATAAATAAATCAAATAAATAAATAAATAATATGCCCAAGCAAAGGGACCATTCTAGGAAGAAAAGCCTCAACTCGTATTGCTGCTTTTTTAAAGCATCAGACCATAAGAAACTCTGTTCCAAACAACATGTTAGGCTTTAGTGACCAGAACCGTTTCTGCCTCATCAAGATTTAGTCCTTCATAGAGTTGGTTGAGGTCAGTATGTTGAGGTCCTGGACTTAGCATATTGGCTTGTCTCAGAGGACTGGTCTACCCACCTTCCCCAATTTCTGGACCAGAAAAACAGGCCTCAAACACTTGAAACACTCAAGCATTTGAAGCTCAAGCACTTAAAACACTTGGAACATTTTATGTGTTTCAGGGTTAATTTGTCGAAACAGCCAGCTTTGTCCACTGTTTTGATGAATTGATTTGAGGATTTTGCAATTCATTTCGAGCTCAAAACGAATCACAAAAACCATTTTGTGCACATCCCTATTCCATAGAGGAGCTGCAGTATTAATTAGCATGTCTTACCACGTGCACCAGCACAATTGCATGGAGAATTCCCTGCTAGCAACACTTAGGCTCCAGGAAGTTGCTGGTGGGCTGCCCAGACAACAACGCTATATATGTCCAACAGTACTCCAAACAGGGCAGTTAGATTTTAAATATAAGAACTGCTCTGTGGCAGCAGTCTTATAAATTCAGCACACAAAATATGAATTTATATACTTCATGGTATTTGATATAAACTACCAAAGACAGACTGCCATTAAGGGGATTATTCCTTATAGCATTCAGATTAATTTAGAGAAGATTAGTCCTTAATCAGGCAAATATCATAAGCAAATTAGTATCGCACTGAGAAATTCAGTGAAAATAAGATTGGCTGGCGGTAATTTAGACTCATAAATATTAGGCAGCATGGTAACATACATGTTTTTAAGATGCTACATTAATTTATTGGAAAACTAATGTACAAGTTTGCATTTCATACTTGTGATGTTGTCCATTAGTTGAAACCATTTAGCACTAACACCTTAGCTAATTCTGATTGTCCTTACAATGAATACAGTAATATTTCATTTGGCTTAGAAATGTGTCCATGGTGGGTTAGAATTATTTTTTTTAAGCATAATATGCAGTTGGCCTTCAAAATGACATTCTTAATCCTTTCCCCAAAAAATGATTTTTATTTTAAAGTCAAACTCATAAAAATGGTCTTTATAGCACACCAGACATTTAGGGCTGAGACTACAAATACTTAAATACAGGTCTCAAAAGCTGTGTCTGAAGGAGCCATTTATGCACGTGTAGGAAAACTATGTGTTCTACTTTCAATTGAACTGTTGCATTACCTTGACAACGAAGAGTTGCAGAAGTGAAAACTAAAAGGAAAACTCTCACTGCATACATGGTTTCCTTTCAGGCACTGCTTGGTCAATAGCCTTAGATGAGGATCTAGAGCAAGGATGGTCAACCTGAGGTTCTCCAACTGTTGTTGGACTGCCGCTTCCATCATCCCCATCCACAATCACTTCAGATCGTCTCCTGACTTTCAAAAGTGGTTTTTCATAAGGCAAGAGTTCTGCTGTAGAAAGTTACAGTGGTTGTGCAACCTTTTTTTATTTCTTGTTTACACAGTCAGACAGGTGTTATTGACTGGTTTGTTTTATCAAGACATCGAGTCCTTTCCAAGGACCTGGGATGCCAGAATTTTATTGTCAATGGTTATAGATATCGTCGCAGAATATAGGCTGTTCCCAGTAAAGCTGCTTTTTGTAATTGGCCAATGGTGATTTCTGTGGCCCGTATGGTGTTAAGATGCTCTTCAAGGTCTTTTGGAACTGCACCCAGGGTGCCAATTACCACTGGGATTATTTTGGTCTTTTTCTGCCACAGCCTTTCAATTTCAATTTGTAGATCTTTGTATTTGGTGATTTTTTTCTTTTTCTTTTTCTTCTATTCTGCTATCCCCTGGTATTGCTGTGTCGATTATTTTGACTTGTTTTTCTTTCTTCTCGACTACAGTTATATCTGGTGTATTGTGTGGCAGATGTTTGTCTGTTTGTAGTCGGAAGTCCCATAATATTTTTACATCTTCATTTTCTTCACCTTTTTCCATTTTATGGTCTCACCAATTTTTGGCTACAGGTAGCTTGTATTTTTTGCAGATGTTCCAGTGTATCATCCCTGCTACTTTGTCATGCCTTTGTTTGTAGTCAGTCTGTGCAATCTTTTTACAACAGCTTATTAGGTGGTCCACGGTTTCATCTGCTTCTTTACAAAAGCTGACTGTGGTTGATTTTTCAACTTTTGCTCTTATTGCATTTGTTCTTAGTGCCTGTTCTTGTGCAGCCAGTATTAAACCCTCTGTTTCTTTGTTCAAGTTGCCATTTTAAGCCATTGCCAGGTCTTGCTGATGTCTGATTTTCCACTTATATTGTGCAAATATTGACCATGCACGGGCTTCTTTTTCCATTTTTCTGCTCGGTTCTTGACTTGTTCTTTCTTGTAGGCCTGCTTTGTTTCATGGGTGTTGAATAGTTTCGCATTATTGACCATTTGAAGTGCATCTTCTTCACTGTCCTTGATATATTCTTCAAGGCCTCTTTTCTCCTCCTCTACTGTTTGATGGACTTGCAGCATTCCTCTTCCACCTGAGCTGCGAGGGAGGTATAGCCTATCGACATCACTGTGGGGGTGCAGAGCGTGATTGATGGTCATGATTTTCCTGGTCTTACGATCTAGCATCTCTAGCTCTGCCTGGGTCCAGTCTATTATTCCTGCAGTGTATCTGATAACAGCTATAGCCCAGGTGTTTATGGCTTGTATGGTGTTCCCGCCATTGAGTTTGGACTTGAGGATTTTTCTAACTCTCCTGATGTATTCACTTCCAATTTTTCTTTTAACTTCAGTGTGTGCAATGTTATCAGCCTGGAGAATGCCCAAGTATTTGTAAGGTTCTTTCTCTTCCAGGTTCTTGATCTTGCTTCTATTGGGCAGTTCTATTCCATCTTTTTTTTTCCCCCTCTGTTCATTATTAATGCAGCACAGTTGTCTAGTCCAAACTCCATTGCTATATCGCCACTGAATATAGGGACAGTGTTTAGCAGTGATTCGATTTCTGACTGGGACTTTCCATACAACTTCAGATCGTCCATGTACAGCAGATGGTTGATTTGACTGGGTGTTTTAGATGTTTGGTATCCGAGGCCTGTTTTGTTTAGTATTTGTGAAAGTGGGGTCATGGCGATTACAAACAACAGAGGGGATAGTGAGTCCCCTTGGAAAATCCCTCTTCTAATGCTAACCTGTCCAAGTGTCTCGCCATTGATTGTTAACTGTGTACTCCACATGCTCATTGATTTTTTAATAAATATCTGAATGTTTTTGCTGACACCAGTTGTTTCTAAACATTTTAGTATCCATGTGTGAGGCAATGAATCGAAGGCTTTGTTGTAGTCAATCCATGCAACACTTAGATTTGTTTTTCTTCTCTTGCAGTTTTCTAAAATCATTTTGTCAATCAGCAGCTGGTCTTTTGTGCCTCTGGTGTTCGGGCAATTTCCTTTCTGTTCAACTGGAAGCTGTTTGTTAGTTAATAAGTGTTGCATCACTTCATCTGCTGTTATTCCAGTTAATAATTTGAACATGGTTGGCAGAGAGGTGATCGGTCTTTAATTACTTGGAACTGCACCTTTTGCTGGGTCTTTCATGATGAGATGAGTTTTCCCAGTTGTTAGCCATTGTTCAATATCATCTCCTTGCAACATGTGATTGAACTGTTTTGATAGTTGTTTATGAAGGCTTGTTAGGTGTTTAAGCCAAAAGCCATGCAGTTCATCGTCGCCTGGCGCAGTCCAATTTTTAATTTTCTTTGCTCTTTCACTTATTAATTCTGGTGTTATTATTAGATCTTGCATTTGTTGGTTACATTTTTTGAACTCTTTCATCCAGCCTGCTTTTTTATTATAATCTATTGGATTGTCCCATAATTTTCCCCAGAATTGCACTGTTTCTTCTTTATTTGGTGTTCCTAGGTTTCTTGCAGTTTCTCCTTCTATGCTTTGGTAGAAACGTCTCTGATTCGACTGGAATTGGAGATTCTGCCTGTGTTGTGTAGTTCTGGCTTCATATCTGCTAATCTTCTTTGACACTGCTGTTATTTGCTGCTTTATTATTTCCAGGACTTCTCTAATTTTCCTTGAATCTAGGTGGTATTTTTGTATCAGATACTGTTTGGTGTTTTCATTCTTCAGCTTCTTGTCTTTCATATCTTTCAATTTACTAGCATCTGATCTAAGCCTGGAGATTTTATTTTCTAATCTAATCTTCCATTTAGGTGGAGATTTTATTTTCTAATCTAATCTTCCATTTAGGTGATGTACTACTTTCTTTTTTTACAGGTCCACTGATCTTATATCCGAGCTCTTGTGTTGTTATTGTGGCTGCACTGTACATTAGTTGGTTTGTTTCTTGCAAATTATTGGTTGTTATTTCTGCAAGTGCAGCATTGACATCTTTTAATACCTGAGCAATTTGTTTTCTGGCAACTGTTTTCAGAGCTGGAAGTCGAACCCTGGTTGTTGTTGGTTCATGTGCTCTGTTATTTTTTGCTTTAGTTCTTGTTGCTTTTCTTTTAAATGGCATTTGGGTTTTTTAGGTGAAGGCAAAGGGGAGGTTGCCTCGTTTTGATTTTGAAACAGTTCAGCAACGGGGGTATCCTCTATTTCCAACACCTCCTCCACCTGCGCCTGAGCAACAGCTTCAGTTGGTAGTAATTCTTCTTCCATATCTTGAGCCTGTGTTGCTCTTTGCAGTTCTTCCAGCTCAACTCCTGTGAATACTTTATTTCTTATTATGAATCTTCTCTGGTCTGCTAGCCTTTGTTCTGTTGTTTCTGTATCTGGATGCTTCTCTTTCCAAATTTGGTACATTCTTTTTAAATTACCTCTTCTAGTTGGACTAGACTTGTAATAGCAGATCATTATTTCCTTGTTGGCATTTTTCGTATATTTTTTTCGGTTAAGCGACGTTTCTTCCAGTAACTTTGCTGTCTTCAGCCCTGGTTGCTCAACTGAAGATCCTGAGTCCTGTTGCCCACTTGCCACCAGATGTCCAGGGACTCCAGCACCTGGGGCGGTCCTTGTTGACACCGGCGGCGACCAATCCGGTTTATTAAAGTTACATCTCACCATATTGTTGATGGGAGAGGCACTCTTTGTCTGGCTCCTCTGGTAAGACCTGTCCAGTATGGTTGGACCTCTGGCATAGCTCTCACCTTCCTCAGAGCACGCAAGCCCCACAACCACGCCAAGGTAGTGCCTCACTGGGGGATTATTGTTGTTGTTATTATTATTATTATTATTATTATTATTATTATTATTATTTCACACAGTCAGGTGTTATTGACTGGTTTATTTTATCCAGACATCGAGTCCTTCCCAAGGACCTGGGATGCCAGAATTTTATTGTCAATGTTGTTGCTGTTGTTATAGATATCGTCGCAGAATATAGGCTGTTCCCAGTAAAGCTGCTTATTATTATTATCATTATTATTATTATTAATTCGATTTCTATATCGCCCTTCCAAAAATGGTTTACACAGAGAAATAATAAATAAATAAGATGGCCCCCTGTCCCCAAAGGGCTCACATTCTAAAAAAAAACACAAGATAGACACCAGCAACAGTCACTGGAGGTACTGTGCTGGGGGTCGATAGGGCCAGTTACTCTCCCCCTGCTAAATAAAGAGAATCACCATGGTAAAAGGTGCCTCTTTGCCCAGTTAGCAGGGCAATCTTTGCATCTTTGTTATAAGTTTTTTTTTTTTACTGTAGTGGTTGGATGTTTATCATCATCATCGGCTGCCACAGGAAGAGCAAGAATAAATAGATTTTGCCATTCACTATGGATGAATTCAGCATTCTTAGCACAGACCTTTTTCTTCATATCAGATATATAGCTCTTGTGTTTCTCTGTTTTATGAATGTTTTCAACATGTGTTTAATAGCAGACCAAACCAAGAAGTACTTAAAAACCTAGACTTTGAAAATTGAGTTTGTGAGTAATTCAGACATGTACAGAAACATTCACAAGACTAAAAAGCATTTGCATATCTGTGTTCTTACTGCTCCCTCAGCTGGCCCATATCTTTCTGAATGACTTTTTTGACTGTGGACAGATAATCTCATGGAAATTTCAAAATGTTTTTATATATGAAGGTGTCCAAAGATGTAACTGCTTCAGCATGTAAGGATTTAGACTTGGTTCTCACAACAGCAAGTGATGTGGTAAACCTGTGTTGCTGGACTGTACCATATCAGACTGTGGGTAGGGGCTCACGTGACTGAATTCCATATCCCTTCTGCACAAAACATCCCTGCACATAGAAAACTTGATCTCAAGGGGAAATGGTTTCTAGCCTTCCTTTTTTTATGAGACAGCATTCCACAGTATTCCATTATGCAAGTCTTCCATCTGCAAACTGAAGCAGTACAATCCAGACACAGGCTTACCACTCCATCTCCTGTTAGTAAAAATGAGGTCTTAGGCACACGGTGCTTAAGTAGCTATTATTTGTAAACACCTCAAAAAGAGCAAATATATGTCCCTCTCATTTCTAACTGAGAAATGAACAAAAGTACTTTAAATGAGGGGTGATCCTTTTCCTTACTGTCCTCCTAAAAAGAATAAGATTTCTTGAGGTTGTCAAGTCTTTATGGGCATTGGAAAGAAAGTAAGGAGGACCTTGTGAATGGTGATAGGGCTAGTACTGGATGTGCAACTAAATATCTCAAAGTTGGTGCCAGACTTTAGCCATCTCTATCATCTACTTGTTCCACAAGGGATACAAATTTTTTAAAGCATGGGCACCCATAGTGGGGAACATAAGACTTTACAATGTAGTCAAGTACAGAAAGAATGTTTGAAAACTAGATTAAGACTCAGACATATCCTTCAGGCAGAGGGGGGGAGTCTGTTCATGCATATATATGGATTTCTATACCCTTATGGAGCAGCTCATGGAGTGCAAGGGTGTTACCATTCAATATCACAAGCAGCACATATAATGCATCCCTTGTATGCATGAAATGAATGGGACATCCTAAATGGGAAATTAATGGGGGATCTTAAATGGATCCCATTTTAGGGATCCTGAAATGGAAGTTAATACTAAATAGATTCACTTCAAAATTACCAGATTTCAAAGTGAATGGGGGATCCTGGGTATAGTGGTCTCTATGTGCATTATTCAGGAATCCTTTTTATCTTTGCATCAGAACACTGGCTGACATTTTGTCTAAGGGGTGCACATTAGTAGGGTCTTTGAGAATGTGGCGACAACTCCCACAGTCCTGCACATGTGCTGTTGTGCAAGGGGGCAAATACTTCTGAGCACTGTTTGTGCTCCGGAAGCACAGTAGGCACACTGTAAGACTGAAGACAAGTTGCTGAGAGTAATATTAGTCCCCTCCGGCAACAGCACAGTGTGGAGGAGGACAGAGGGAGTTGCGAGAGGGCTCCTGGCACATCCCCACAGACCTAACACACAGGCTTTGTTCGTCAGGAAGTTGGCCACAATCCTTTTTAGTGTGAGGATTTTATTATACTTGAATCCTGTTTAAAATGCAAGGGCGGATGACTCAAACGTCTGACGTTTGCATCTCCCCCATCTTTTTTTTTTTAAGTGTCTTCATTACAGCCCCAAACTTCCTTTTCAGCAAGGAAAGATATTGCTGAGTAGTGATCTGCATTTTATTTCTTCTTTGAGGTGCCATTACTTTATTGGAAACTGTAAGTCTTCTCTGTGAACACTGAAAGAATAAGCCATCACCCTCTCCATAAATTTATAACTATAATCTCATTGCCCTGCAGAGAGAGGGTGTCTGTAGTAGTTCAAAAGCTGCCTGGTGCTTTTGAATTCCAACTTCCCAACCTATGGCTTCTCCCAATGTACAGAAGGATAGTCTAGTCCTTTTATTAAACCATGGCATTTGAGGTTATAGCAAAATTTGAAGTATGCCTGCCTCCCTAATAGCAATATTTTTACACACTGAAAAGAGAGTACTTTAAGCAAGTATCTCCTGTCAGCTAATTCTCTATCTATTCTCTAATTCTCACAAACCATTTGTGAATACATCGATCGTTTTTATTTATTTCTTTTTCACTGATTCCATCTCTGCTATTCCCAAGATTTCTCTGAATCAGTTGGGCAAAAAATGATTTTTATTTGTTCCACTAGCCTTCTGCAAAAATTAGCTTATGAACTGTTTTTGGTTTTTTTTTAGAAGGAGGCTCAAAGCACACAGCACAAGTTGGAGGGAAAAAAGCCTATAGCAGTCAAAATTGTTGTCTGAAATGTCTTCAGACTCGAAGGCTGAATTTATTGCAGAAAACAAGTCCTAGCACTGTGGAGGTGTGCAGTCCTGCTCATTATCCGTGGAAAAACGGGGAACCAAAAAGCACAGTAAAAAAATTAAATTTTAATAATGCTAGTGATATTTTCTAAATCCTTCTTGACAGAAAGATTCTCATTATTTTTATCTGTCTCCGAGTAGGCTCCTTTAATGCCATCTTCACAAATGGCCTTAGCCATGATTGTTTTCTTTTCTTCATAGCATTCAAGGGAGGGGGTGGAGGATGAATATATACGCTACATACTAAAATGCTTTTCTATCACTCAGCAAGTGCCATAAACATTTTGGATAGCACATTTTTCAGGAAAAATTGCTGCATATGCCTTAGGTTTTTCCCCCCTGACATTGTTTTCAAAAGAGGTCAACACAGTTAAGACAATTGTAGACAAGTTCCTATAGAAAATGACACTCACTCAAGTGTAGAAGGGAAATTGAGCCTAAATGCAAAAGTGGTGTCTGTCTGCCTCTTAAAGCCATAGCTTAATTACAATTTCAATCAAAACAGAAGTTATTTAGCTTTGTATTGGAGCAGTTGAGTTGTGTTAGAGGAAGATTGTAATTTGCGCTTTGGTAAAGCTTCTCTGAAAGTGTTCATTTTGTTTCCTTAAAATTTGTGGAATGTAAGCAAAGCCATTGGTTATCACGGTAGTAGATAGATACAGTCATGTTTGTTCTTGTTGGAACACATTTTCCTGCTAGTGAAATAATTATTCTACCTAGATGAATCTTTTCCTTCATCACCTATTCAGAAACCCCATATGCATGTACATTCTAAAACCAAATATTGTCTGAAGAGCTGTCGGAATACAGAGTCCGAAGAATAAGCACTTGTCATCGTCATCATTATTTTTAAGGAACAACTCGTTAATATCTTGATAATGGTGGGTCATCTTTCAACCCATGAGTGCATGTGCTCCTTGAAGCTGTACTATATGGTTGCCTTGAGGCAACCTTGCCTTGGTTGCCTTGCCTTGAGGCAACCATATGGATATATGTGTTTTAGATAAGCTGGCCAGTGGTTCTGAGGATCTGTGATCACATACATGAATACTAGATTCTTCAGGTTGTCCTTGCGAGTCTACTGTGGCTTCCAAAGATTCAACAAGGAGCACTGTCTAACAGACAAAGTTTGTTCTGGTGTCTGGTAAGAGTGAGCTGCCACAAGAATGTAGTTAAGTAAAAATAGAGGTTGGATGTTGGAACTGACCTTATTGTACCACTGTTGACAAATGAGTCATCTTCTTCATCTGCAATAACAGTTCAGATTTACACCAAAGGAGATTTAGTGCAAACAATTGCATTTAATACTTCTATTGACTTTGGTGATTGACCTCATCATTTCAAGATGAGGCCAACCTGCCAATAGTTTGGAGCCAGTTCAGATGACGGCATTTTCCAGCCTCATCCACCATAAGATGAGCTGCATGAATGTATAGATCCCCTTTCTCCAGTGTGTCATTTTGCTGTAACTTTGCACAATTGCATTGGGGGATAGCCACCCCAACACGTGATTTAAATGCTAAATCATTTGTGAGAGTAATTTAGATGGCACCCTCCACCTATGAAAATAGAATTGTGGGGTGAGCAGAGGCAGCAAGGTATCATACAAACAGGTCCACTGTACATATATCAGATGATTCCTTCCTAGGTTATTACTGGATCTGATTCTGGATCTGAAAGAGGGCTTCTGCAGTCTCAGTAGAGAACAAGTCTCTATAAAGACCACAAGCAAGGTATCTAAAACTAAGACAGCACTCTACAAGGGATGAGTCAGCAGGAAGATACTGCAGGATCGTTCAGGACAAGCAAAGTACAGGCAGATGGGCATGGAGAAGTGGAATGCAATTCTGATAGAATAATCCAGTGGTTGCAGAGTAGCTACCACATATCTTGTCTCAACAATAAATTGCTCAGACTTGAAGAACTGTAGGAGATCTTCAGTGTTGCATTGCAGGCAGTGCAATGAGTGGTTATTCATGTCACCTGATTTCCTGACTCATTAGGCTTTTACTGGCTGGTTTGGTGTGCCTACAGTTCAGTAAAGGTCATTTTATTATTGTTGTATCAAGGTTGCTGAAGTAGTGTTTATATAACAATTAAACATACTGAGTTTTACACTGTCATTTCATTCATTTGGATAATATTCCAGAGAACTGGGCAATTATTATTCCTATTTAAAAATAGGGCTGATTTTTAAATGAGATGGTGTTTTGTCAGATGCTCTGAGAACACGTGCATGAATTTGTGCTTTTATTGAAGTGCACAGTAAAGGCACTGCTAGGCTTTCCAAAGGCACCTTAGAGCCATTAACTTACTTGGCTTTGGACAATAATATTGGTTTTAAAAGGCAAGGTGAATATTGTATATAAATACATTTCTGGAGCCAAAATACATATTCATCTTTTTCTGCATAGATCACTTATCTTCTGATAATCCGCTAGCACTCTAACTGCAACCTGCCTGGAAGAGTAAAGAAAGCTTTAACTAAGGGTTTTTAGCTTCAACTAAGGATTTTATTTTTATTTTTTAATTTCAAAATGCAACCACTTTTCCATGTACTATTTTAAGTAGAAAGGAAACATACACGAAAAAATTGTGCATTTATTGTATCTAATCAACCTTTTGAGCATAATAACCATCATCAGATGATCTTATAGTAGACAATTGTATACTAGCTAGCATAAACACCAGTAGTGTAACTATAATTGAGCGGATGAGTTCAAATAACCCGGGCCCTCTAGCTCCTGGGGACCCCCCACCCCTCCCTAGTTTCTTCATTATCTCCCTCACTCCGAGGGACCTCCAGGGAGAGGGGCTATCACGGGCCTCCTCTCCCCTAGCTACGCCCCTAATAAACACTCATTATCCAAAGGAACAGATGGGCAGTATCACTGCTAGTCACTGCCATTTAATGGCAAATGGTGGGACATAGGAAACAGCCATATACTGAGTCCGACCACTGGTCCATCTAGCTCAGTATTGTCTACACAGACTGACAGCAACTTCTCCAAGGTTGCAGGCAGGAATCTCTCTCAGCCCTATCTTGGAGAAGCCAGGGAGGGAACTTGGAGCCTTCTGCTCTTCTCAGAGTGGCTCCATCCCCTGATGAGAATATCTTACAGTGCTCACACATCAGGTCTCCCATTCATATGCAACCAGAGTGAACCCTGCTTATCTAAGGGGACAAGTCATGCTTGCTACCACAAGACCAGCTCTCCTGTCTCTGGGATAATTACCTATCCATAGTATATTATGTGAATGTGGTGTGTTTTGACCAGATTGGCATCTCTGTTTGATTCCTTTCTTGTCAAGGAGAAGCTCCGTATATTTACCACCCATGCTGCCTTTTCTTTTGTGTTCTAGGTACATGCAAACATTTGAGCTTATGACTAGTGAGGGAATGGGGATCATACTCTCCTATTCCCCTCCCCATTGCATGTGTTGGGTGATCATTTTTGCCTAATGGTCTACATATCTCAAGTCTCATGCCTGTAGACCCCAACAGTATAACCAGTACACCACAAAATTAGAGTCTATAAAAAGGTGGTTGGGGCCTACACACATTGAGCTCTAGGCCCCCTATATGAGTATGACTATCCAGTTCACAGTTGTCGGATGTGATGCAGATGCCTCGGAAAGCAAAGTTAGTGAATACACTCCAGATCTCCTGACTATGCATAGACTCAGATGTCTTTACAGGGCAGTTGTTGCCATTGTTTGTGAACTGTAACTTATATGAAATGTGGAGGGGGACCAACCAGACACAAGTTTGCACAAATATGACTAACTATCTCCTTTGGGAGAGATGTGCAAGGTTATTTTGCTCTCATGTATCCATTTTTCAACATTTGTCATGTACAGAGCAGCATAGAGAGAGCATGCATTCAGCCATGAATTGAAGATGCTTTTGATGGCCAACATCCTGTCTAAAAAAGCACAGGTGCTTTGTGAGAGGTGCCAATGCTGCTGCTGAGTTCCAGGGCAATGCAGCACCAGTACTCACATGGGGAGAGCAATCTGGACGACCTCCCCTTCCCTCAGAAGCGCTCTATGCCATGCAAAAATTTGTCCCCACAGAATGCATTATAAAGGACATACTTTTGCATGGCACAGAGCATTCCAGGGGAGATCGTTACGATTCCCACACCACCACCTCCTGTTGCACCCAAGCTTTGTTCGTCAGGCTAGCAGCTGATATTGTATTTAGTTAGTTAAAACATTTTTATAATTCTTTTTTGAAAATACATTCACACAAAAAATTCATAATCAAACATAAAACAAGAAATCACATCATAAAAGAAAAACAACAGACAATAAGAGAACCAGGAGCAGAATAAAATATCTTAGAACCAATTTAAAAGATTTAAAAACCAATTTCTCACTTAAAACTTTCTGTGAACATCCAGCTGAAACAGATATGAGTTTTAAACGGACTTTGAAAACCTAAGTGTTGGGGTCAGATGAATCCCTTTAGGTAAGTGGTATGGTACGGTGCTACCATACTCTTTTTAAAAACCTCTTAAAATATAAATGGTTAATTTCCATGTGCTTGTTGCACATGCAATCTTTTCCTCTTTATTTTCATTTACCAACTGAACATGTGTATAAATCCTAGGCCTTGGACATTAATATAGTACTTAAAACTTGGAATGAATGCAGACAATATGTTTACCTTGCAGTTGCTAGTCTTTTCACATGACTTTTTTAAAAAAATTGTTTGTAAGTTATATAATAGAGAGGACCCCTGCTGAGTCTCCTCTTTTCCACTTCATCATGAATCCAAATCTGTCATTTTCTGGAGTGTTCAGGTTCTCTCAAAGCATTCTGATTGTTTGCATTATAATCATGTGGGATGCTGCTTAGGCAAACGTCACTAATTTGCATAAGCAATTTCTGCAGCTCCTAGACTTGCTGGTGCTACCTAGGCATCATGTTGCTATGGTTGTCTTTGCAAGTACTAGTGTCCTTTGCGTGCCTGAGCAGTGTGTGCAATGTTACCAGTTTGGAAGAGAGGGCAGAGTACTTCCTGTTAAACAAGTGATTAATCATGGGATACCTTCCAAGGAAAGGGGGAGAGGGGGATCCTTGGAACATCTTCACAACTTCTTCCTCCACCAAACGTTTCACACAACAATGATATATCATTAATAATGGACACCACACATTACAACAATCCACCACAATTACCACATCTGCTTAAAACCTACCCACATCCACATTAGCTCTAAAGCAGCCTACTATATTGTGTTGCCTACAGAGGAGAAATCGCTTTGCCCAGTTCTTGGTCTAGTTCAATGCTGAATGTATCAATTTTCAGAAAATCATGTCACATATAATTAGGCCTACAGTTTTCTCATCAATTCATTTGTTCTCTTGAGAAGAATCTTTTTCCAAGATTTTTCTTTCGTTGCAATAAAAGCATGCTGATTCATGACAGCCATTTATTTATTTTTTCTGTTGGTGTCAGAGCAGAATGCCTCTTGGAACGTTCTTCGTTATTTTGAGTAAAATTTAGATACTTTGGATAATAAGATTTGCAGTGGCTTGCTTATGTCACCTATTTCAAATCATGTTTCTACAATTTCTAATTTTAATGACAATTCTTCTTGTAGCCATTAGCACTTAATGGCAGGATATCATTATTCATTGCTGGTCAGTCAGGCACTAAAGCATGTACAAGACATTAGGCTGAACTCTAAATGTCATACACTTCCCCCACTAATGAATGCAGCTTTTGGTTTGGTTTGGTTTTTCCCTAAAAGATTTTTAAACTGTTGGAATCCTTAGTATAGGAGTGAGTTCACAATAGCTTTTTCCAGAACTCCTGAAGATCCAACCATGCTGCATACCAAACCAAAGCCACTGTGTGCTGAGACTTTGAAAGATGTGATTTAAAATGGCAATAATGCAAACAATGGTGTTGGAAATGGGTGGAGTTGTGGGCTTGAAGGCCACTAGCTTGGAAATCATTCACCTGCTTCCTCTAAGGTGGAAAAGTGATGGTTGGTTGGTTTATTATAGTTGTACACCACCCTGAACTTCTGTCTCTGGCCGGAATGATGGTTTAATCCATCATTTTGCTGAACAAAGTTGGCATTGATTCAAAAGTGGAACTACTAGAAGTTTATTCAACTAGAACTTAAGTATCATGACAACACATAAGAAAAGGGAGGTAAGAATTGAAGGCCTAATGGTTTTTAAGTACTATATTGCATTTTGCCCACATCTATTTAATGTGGCATCCCAAGAGCTGTTTCTACTGAGTGTAAAGCCACAACAATTTGTGTCAGCCAATGCCCTTCTTCATATGTGGTTTTAGTGGCTCTGGCGACAAAATTCCCACAAGGCTACAGGGCTAGTAACTTTCAATACAAGTTGTTAATGAAAATTGATGTGCTGGAATGGAGGCAGTATTGCACTTTGCTCTGAGAGCCTGCAAGTCAAACCCCAGCTTCTGTGTGTTCCCTTTTGGCAGTACCAGTCTTAGGGTTGGGTGAACCAGGTAGCTGCCCACTGTTCCTAACTGAAGAGGGTGCCAAGTTGAACTTGGAGGGGCACCAAAGGCACTCTCATCCAGGGTGCTATTTGTCCTAGGACTGGCCCTCTGTTGGGTCATCTTGAGCAAATACTATGTCTCAGTCTTCCTAACCTCTAAAATGCCAATAGTGATCCATTCCTTCAAGGGATTATTGAAAGATAAATGTTTGGGGAAAATAATGTGCATCAAAATCCTATATAAATGAGAAATTAGAATGGATACAAGGCTTCCTGCTTTGAAAGAAATTAGCTCAGCTATAACTGGACATATGGGCACAATCAAGTGCAGAGTTGTGGAACTTGCATTCACTGACATCATGGAACCTCCATGTGATCCATGGCTGTGGATCCATGATTTATTGAGGACATTGCACAGTTTTGAAATCAAGAAGCCTACGTGAAAACACTTTTAATGGTAAACATCAGCACTTATGACAACAGACTTTCACCACTAAGGGCTGGTTCAGAAGCTTTCCCCCCTGCCTGAGCAATGCAACCCATCCATCTATAGTGACACATCTGTGCAGATGACTTAATATGTGATCTAGTTCTCTATAGACAGCCCTGTTACCACAATGGCTGAAAAATGGGCAGAAAAGAATCTCAGTATCTGACCTGGCCCTATGTAGAGCTCACACCAGTGTACAGATCTGTGGGCAAAACCTTCTGTGAATTCAGCACAGAGACTGCATCAAATAAACAGTTAATTCGTCTTAATATCAGCAACACTGTGATTCATAATGCAAACTGGAAGCATCCTTGATGTTTTAGTCACACATTCCTTTTAATTTGGCCATGCATTCTTTTAAAGCTACAGTGTGCTAACTTAATAAAATGCAGCATGCAAATGCACAAGTTTTTGCCTTCAGGCACTTTAGCCATGGATGTTTCAGTGGGTGTCTCCTTTCAAGTATATATTCTTTCTTAAATTATTTACCCTGTAAACATGCTTTGTGTTTTCAAAGCAGGCTCTGGGTTCCCTGTCTGGGAGATTTTGCTAAATTTTAAAGGTAACAAGAATCCAGAGTTGCAAATATCATTTGCTTTGTGCTGATATATTAGCTGTGTGGCTGTTTTGCAGAGGATATTGAACCCCACTTTGCCTCCCTCCCCCATTTGAAATTCCTTGCTGCTTTGCCTGGAGCAATACCCACTGGCAGTGTCTGGCTGTGACAGTACTTGAGGCCTCTTTACAGATGGGTCCTGCCAATGCCAACCATTGTTCTGCCACTGTGAGCTGGTTTAATTACAGAATACTGCTGAAATCCCACCCAGCCCCCTCTCTCTTGATTCTTTTCTTTAGTACCCTACCCTGACGTTGACTTGAGATCCAAATTGAAGTAACACCAGAATCAAAGTTCTTCCTGTAACATTCCATCCCATCACTCTCCAAAATGGAGATCCACTCCTTTCGCAACACATTCTGAATTTTCCTAGCCCTGCTTCTTTGGTAGTAAAGCAGTAGTCAGTCAACATAATTTTATAAAGATCCAAAGAGAATATTTATTCTAGGGTTAAATATGAAATATTATATTTCTGCACAAGAGTGTGTTGATAACATCCTTCGTGTTTCATGATTAATTTGTTCCGTTCAATATTGTATTCTTTTGCTGCAATGGGCAAGCTAATTCAGAATCCTAGAAGTTGAACTTTGATATGCATATCCTAGATTCGCACTTTAATGGAACATTTAATTAGCAGATACAGGTGGGGGTCTGCATTCCTTCGTCTTCTCCTGATGAGGATTTTAGAGACAAGATTGCAGATTAAGTAATCTTGCAATCAAATGTGCAGCCAGAGAATTAGAAATGAAACATTTGGAGGAATCATATTCTTTTTTTCTTACGTTAATTTGGGTGTGATGAAACAGTAATAACTAGGTCAGATATGAGGCAATGGCTTAAGGATTCAGCATGTTAGACGTATGCATTTGCCTATGTGTTCGACTGAGCAAGTTTCATCAGTTAATCCTTTGTAAATTAGCATTATGGATGCCTTGGGGCCCACATCCCTCAAATAAAATGGTTGTCAGCCCAGTTGTATTAGAGGCATATTACTGTATGTTACTTAAGGCTGGATTCTTAAAGAGTTTTCATGCTTTTTAATCTGTTTCTCTGCTGAATTTCAGTTTTTCGGAGTTTCTTTTCAGGATCAATGAGGGTAACTGAATAAATATGCATTCTGTGTTTCATGCATTCATTTGGGCAAATAGTTTTGCGATCAGATGTTGTTTGTCTAGAGAATGTCCCAAAATAAGAGGAAAAGAAAGAGAGGAAAAGAAAGAGCAAGAGGGCTGTAAGTTCAGGTGTTAATCTGCACGGCAAACCAGTAAGAGGCAGAAGCCCCCTTTAATTAGCTTTAGTTTGTTAGACCATTAAACATTTCTTCTCCAAGAGAAACAGAGAACTCTGCTCCCTTTGGCAGAGTAAATATTGCCTGTTAAGTTTGAATTAGCTGTCATCGTGGGAGAATTAATGCTGAGCTTTATCCTTTCTAGTGAGGAAGGGAAAAATAAACGAGACAGATCTTAGTTCAGCTTTAAGTGATAAATGAGGACAAAGCAGGCCATTCATCTCCTGCTAGCAAAGTGGACACAAGCACTAAAGCAGTTTTGCGGAAGACGTGTCAGCAAATGTGATCATTTTGTAACCTGTCAGGAGGATAGAGAGCTAGTCCTTTTAAAGTGTCACAGGGGAGTGTGTTTGTCTGATGTGACAGTTTTCATCCATCCATTTACTTTTTTTTTTTTTAGGTGAATCTTGGAGTAGTGGGGGACATTGTTAGAGAAGTCAGGCGGGGCCTGTAGTTGCTCAAAAGTGAATCCTTCCACAGTTCTATTTCCTGTACATGCTGTCCACACATACAAACCCTTCTCATAGGATATAATGATTCAACCAGGAAACAGTCTCATCTATAGAGATGTTTTTTATTTGCTACTTTAAAATGTGTGCAGTTTTTGACAAACTGCTCCCTGCCTTATTTTGACCCTCTTGCCCGGACAAGCAAACTCTATTGTACCTCTTTCCTCTTTCTGCTATTCATGATATTTGTTTGGATATCAGTTTACATTTTTTCTTCTAGGTTTTATCTATAACCAAAACTAAATTAAACTTTGGGTTGGTTATTTTCTTTTCTTCATCTGATTTTGATGATATTCTGCAGTCAAATATGCCCCTGGCACTTTAAAGTCAATATTGCTTCTCTTTAAAGTAACAAACAAACAAATGCACTGAATTAAAACCCAGGTCTTTTCTAAAAACAATATTGATTGTTAGCCATTTGGTCCTTTTTAATAGCTCTTAAATAGCTCATTTTCATTCAAATTCTGAGGAGTGGTAAGTAATGTATGATGAGAGGTTTGAAATGGTGGAATAAAATAAAGTGATAATACTAAGTTTAGTAGTAGCAGTAGTAGTAGTAGTAGTAGTAGTAGTACTTCTTCTTCTTCTTGCATCTCTTTACTCAGTCAGTCATGTTTATTTACAGTCATAGACCAAAATTTAAAGCATACATAATAATACACATGATATAATAATAATATATACATGATATAAACAGAGACATAAACTCATCCTAGTCAGCAGTTTCCAGTTTGCATAATCTGGTTTACCATCTGTTTACTAATTTCTATATTTTCAAAACACAGCCACTGTAATACTTGTTCCATTACCATACGTTAACCTGTCTTATTACCATATGTTAACCTGTTCAACTAAGACCATAGGGGCTTTTACAACATAAGCTGCACAGTCTGACGAGGTTTTGTAAAATAACATCCTTTTTCTCAAATCTATACTTTATACTTCTCCTTGGTGTTTGGTACAAGTAACTACTTTCCCAACAAATGTTTCCTTGAAATTGTACACCTTAATGCTAAGATCCCCTGAAATTAGTAAATTCTTTCTCTTCTGATTTGGGAAACCAAAATAAAGTTATTTGAGACGATCCATGATGGTTTAAGAGATCATTTATTAATATCAGCCTTTTCTCTCTATGAGTCCCCATCAGATTTGTTTTTTATTTAATAGATTTTAAATGTTCACATGAATTGTGAGATGCAAGTTAATTGGCTTATAGAATCTATATGTGTTATAATAACAAAGTTTTAACACACATTCTAAACTTAAGACCCATCAAATGCTTTTAAATACAGAAATTGAAATACAAAAATAACAAGCAAAATCAGTAAAGACACTAATTGTATAAGCCACATAGCTGTTCTCTATGGGTAACTTGCGTAGAAAAGAAAAGTTATATGAGTTACATCAGTCTTCTATTGTATTTATTCTATTTTTACCACTTTCTCTCTCTCTTTCCCTTTCCCTAGGATTATCCAAAACCGGATTTTGATAGTTATCTTGGGAATCATCGTCATCTTTGCCGTCGTGATGGTTATTTATTTTTCTGTCAAGGAACACTGATATCTTTATTCGTCACTAACCAGCAACAAACTGCTTCAGAGTAATTAAGACAAAGTGGTCACATGAATCATTCTCTTGCACTGAAATGGTTCTCCCCCTCCAAGTCTGCTGTTCAACTCTGGTGCAAGTAGCATATATATATTTTGTCTTACTGACTGCATGCACATTTAATATTTTTCTTTGTTTTAAAGAGTGTGTTGTACTATGAATGTTTTTATTTTCCCGTATAAACATTTGGAATGAGCATTTGTAATTAGCAGATATAGAAGATGGCATAAGTAATTATTGTATTAAATTTCAGTTCAGATTAATAATGCTGATAGTGAAAGAGTTTAGATGCCTGCTTGTAGTGGGTTGGTGTTTAAATCTCTGGCAGAAAATTCCTTTTTAGGATGTTGAAGTGGGGGGGGAGGAGACGTGGCGGGGGGCAGAACACTATTACAAGTGAGATATGCTTGTACTTGAATAACTATTACAAATGTGACCCAGCAAAGCAGGGAAGTTATTTCCAATAAACATATCACCTTTTTTCAGGGTAGTTTAATGTCCACTGCAAACCTATTATTCAAATAGAATCATTGTCTTTTTTTCAAATGTGTGTGTGTGCATGCGTTCATTTCCCTCCTTATCTGCATCAAGCCCTGGATTGCAGTGTTGCCCTATGACCAAGTTTTTATGCTGTTAATTCTGCTTTGTATCATTGTGATTTTAATGTACATGGTATTCAAAGCAAGAAAGAGATTGATTAATAGATATTTAGAGATCCCCTCTAAGTAATTTCTGAATTTTAATTTAAATTCCACATAATAATGAGATTTAAAATGTTGAAGTACTGTGTTAAAATAAATATGGTGATAGTGTGTGGGGAGAAGCATTTTAATGAATAGTATCCAACCTTTAATAGCCATTTCATTTGAACAAAAATTGTCTTAGCTGGTATACAGCACCAGGATTACATTTGTTCAGACTGTCTGTAAGGGGTGTGTGGGAATACCCAGTTCCAAATAATCATGTAACTGTTAAACAAAAACCTAGTTAAACAAAACACCCTTCTATTTTCTTTTCTATGCCATTGTCTTAGCTGCTACTGTCTTCCAGCCTTCTTTTGGGACACTGAGAGTCAAGTTGTTGCTATCCCTTCTGCCTTCTCTTTTCCACATATTATGTGGCTCACATATACACACTGTGGGAAGCCATGGCCAATGCTGCCTGACTGCCACATGTGTGCATGATGAATATAACTGAAAACATGCATTTGTTTGAACACACACATTACACTTTCATTACATGAACATTTTTTAAGATATTTCTTTAAAATATAACATCTGAAGTAACTCTAGTTCTGTGACTAGATGGGATGATGATGATGGGACTGAAAGGACAAATTCAATTATTGCTAGATAATTTGCACTGAGATAATTAGAACATCCGCTCACATTTGGCAACATAATGCAGGTTGGCAACATAATCCAGTATGGATTCTGCTCCTACCATCATAGCCCAGCACAGACTCTTCCCGGACTATTCTCTCTTCCCTAATAGAATGGATGTGTGGCAGTGGAGAAGGCACAAAAGAGGTTTCCATAGTAGGGTCTGCACTCCAGCATTCAGAGCAACCAGGAATTGTGGGAAATGTTTTCCTTGGACATTGAGAACCATGGAGAAGTACATTTCCTATGGTTCCTTGTATCCCTGGATACTTCAGCTGATGTTCATAATAATGTCTAAGGTTCTACCACTGCACTTGCCACAAGCTTGCCATCTCAACATCCAGGAAAAGACAGAGAAGGAACAATGAGGAGGGCTTATATTGTGGATCCAAACCAGATCCAGATTGAGTCAGCCTGGATTCCGGAGGGACCCGATCCCAATCTTAAATGGATCCAGAGATGAACCCATCTAATCAGCTATCTAACTCTTAACTACAGGCCCCCCCTTTCACTAGACAAATCCCTATTGTATCCCTAACGCACATTAAGTTCTTCTCAGCTTTGACTGACTTCCTTGAAAGTCAAGAGCCTCACACAAAATGGTCATGGCTAATATGAAGCTTTGAAGTCATAAACTGTCATAAACTGTATTAAGCAAGTATGCTTCTGTTGCTTGGTAATAATCATAATTATAATTTTTTCATCCATCTAACTTGGAGATATGAGAGAGAAATTTTAATAATGCTTTTTAAAATTCAGTATATAGAATGCCTTGTAAAGATTATGAAACCAGAGATTCTGAACCCTTAGGGATCAGACTAAACTTATTGTATGGTTTTCATCATCATTGTAAACCATACAATATTTGAGGGACACAAAAGATAGTCAGAGAATCACCTGAAGGTCATAAGACTTTAGTAGCTTAAGCTCACCTAGTGTTTTAGAGAACACTGCATTTCTATTGGTTCCTATGAGATCCCTAGTCAAACACCTGGGAATGGAATTTGGTCCTGAATCTGTTTACTCATCAGACACAAAGAATTGAGTGAAATCTATGTTGATGTAGCCGACTCAAATAAAACTTGTATAGCTTAGTGAAGAAATTCAAGATGAGGAGATTCACAGGAGAAATGCTGCTTATTGAAAAAGGTTAGGGCATGCATGTCTTCAGATAAATCATTTAAGTTGTGTAAACAGAACTGTAGCCTTTACCATCTTAATAATAGGGAAGGACTGAGTTCATGGGATCTGGGCAAGCAGGGATGAGGGAGAAGGCTGCTAGTGTTAAAAGTATGTATCGAAGCAGGTCAGAAGATGTGAATTTTCATAAATCCTTTTGTTCTTATAATAAAACTGTAAATATATATCTCAAAGAAGAAAATATTAAATTCTTTTGGCTTTCTGGTTATTTTTTGTTGTTTGTCATTGATCTGCCTCTTCATGCCATGGTCAAATCCGAGCTAATTCTGACTTATCTTTTCCAATTTCATCATGCATTAGAATACTGAGATTCCTCCTACCCCAGCATTCCAAAAATATAACGGTGAAATTTGACCTCAATGGCACCCATTGAAGGATGCCAAATAACCATGCCAGGCCTCATTCCAAATTTCACTGTTCATGCCTCAGTTTTAGAACATATGAAAGCTGCCTTGTATTGAATTAGGCCATGGGTCTATCTAGCTCAGTATTCTTATCACAGATTGGCAGCAGCTCTGCAGCATTTTAGACAGGGATCTTTCCTAACTCTACCAGGGACTGAAACTGAGATCTTCTGCATGTAAAGCATGCACTCTCCAACTGAGCTATAGTTCCACCTTACATGTTTCTTTCTATATCCTAGCCCCTTCATAGTGATACCCACATGCTTGATGCTATTATAATTCACTATTACACTGTATCATACACATGGATGGTCTATCTATTTCCTTAAGTCCTACAAACAGCAACCTTTTGGAACCGGAGCTGACACACTGAGGTTGTTCTCATGAGCAGCCTAGCCTGGGCTAGGCTGCTTGTGTGGAGCACCAGGATCCTCATGGATCCCAGCACTCCCCAACCCCAGCCAAACCTTACTTTTAAGCCTGGCTCTTAGCCAAGGTTAAGGCAGCAAAAGCAAAAGCCGCCTTAGACTGTCTGCTGGAATCTTGTTTCATCAGCCTGCACACAGCCAGAGGAGACACAGAGATGGGAACCTAAAGACACATCATCCCGGCCTGCAGCAGGGAGTGCAGTCTGCACTTCCAGCAATGTTTGAAGGATTGTCTGGGTAGGAAGGTAAGATTTTGCTACCGCCCGCTCCCGCCCACTGCCCGCCCAAACGGTCATGCGAATAGCTCCACTAAGTTCAGGCTCCTTAGCATGTAATAACCATATGTTGTGGCAGGAAAAGAATGAAAGATGTCTGGGTTCATAATAGGGCTGTGCACTGAATCAGAGCAATAGTCAAATCCAAATCAATACAGTCCCTATCAGCAATATTTTTATCATATTGTTTTCAATGCAAAATGGCTAATATTGGGCAGTGTCGGATACTGTGTTTTTTGTATTGTATCAGACTGTATTGCCCTCCATCCAATGATCAGATGGCTACATGCTTTTCTCTTTTGCTGATGATGTCACAAGACTTACTTGTCATTCACTTTGTTGATGTGCCATATTTCGGAAAGGCAAAGGGCGGGGCAGGGTAAGAGAGCAGTGACCCAAGCATGCTGAAGGGGGTTCATCTCCCTTCCAATCACAGTGCTTGAGAGATGGGAAGTAGATGACTGCATTGAAGGTATCTGAACCAAAATGCCACCCTCCTGTGAGCCACTTTTTAGAGGAGCATTGGGATGGTACTACTTGCCAAGGGAAGTTGACCTTATCGGAATGTATTTTCTGAAGTACATTTCAAAGCAAAATATGATGGGAAAGGCTTGCCTGCTTCTCGGAAGCCCTGACAGTTCTGCATGAAATTAGGGTGGTATCAAAACCTAGCCAGGGTCCACCATCAAATCCTTAAGAAAGGTCTACCATGCCTAAAAATGTCCCATTCTGACTTAACAATAATACCTTTATAGACATTTTTCAGTTTCCCCATTATGTCCTATGGATCATTATATCCTATGGGACGATGCGGCAACCCAATAACAATGCATCAGATGATTCCATCTGGGCTGATACAATTATCAGATGCACAATTCAATAATTGCTTGCATCAGATCCAATAATTTCCTCCAGGCACAGCCCTAGTTCATCATCAACATCAGTTAATTATGAATCGAGGAAAATAAGCACACAGTGGCTATCGTTACGTTTTATTTCTTTGTACTGGATGTTGGGCTCAATATTTTTTCTCAGAATGACTGCTTAGGTTCAGCTTGAAGCTTACACTAGCCAAATCAACAGTAACCTAGTGCTACAATACATGAGCAATTAAATGCCTACAGGTAGGCAAACCATCACTGCTCCCCACCACAACAGAGGCACTGACTTCCACTGAACTCATTTGTCACATCTTTAGGAGGTTGCTGAATGAATCAAATGCATCTAAACATAACCATCAAAAAGCAAAGTGTTCTACTGTTGCAAAGCCTTTATTGAATAATGATGAATTAAGGCAGGCACATAACGTGCTCTTGTGTAAAATTCATATTTGCTACACAGTTCCACTGTGTAGAATCACTAAACTAATGTTGCACTGATGCAGAATCAAACACAGTTTAATTAAAGACACTTAAGTTTTAAAGAGTTTTTAAATGCTCTACGTTTTGGGGAAAATATCAGAAAAATGTAGCCTGACTGACGTCAGTTCCCATCTCTGGGATAGAAGGCCATTTGGTATTCTGTTTAAGGCAGGCTGGATTGTCTTATTTTGCAGCCAGCTTGGTGGGGGGTTTTCTTTGCTGCTGCTTCAGAGCACGGAGCTTCAAAGGCTGAAATTAATGGTGAACAAAATTGTGCAGCTCTGACCATCCCATGCGGGGCAAACCCATTGAGGGTTATCATTAAGTAAAGAAATAAAGAAAAAAAAAACCCTGCCAGTTCCTAAAAAAGCTCATCAGATAATGACCTCAGTGATTGGGTTTTCATTACCAAACAGCATCCTGAGATTGTCTGCCCCACAAAAAAAAAAAAAAAAGGCAACTGTGTGTGTGTGTCTCCCCCCACCTCTCTTTCTTTCTCTCTCTCTCTCTTTTTGCACATCTTTTCTTTAAACCTGTCAGATCATTTCAGTATTTCAAATCCGAGGAAAACAGCCTGCCTGCTGCTGTATTTGAAGTTGTAATGGTGTCAAAAAGTCACGACTGACTGACAGCCGTCAGTCCCAGAGGAGCTCATTAAATCATAAAAACTTGACAAGGAAATAATTGAGCATCACTGGCAGCTTGGCGCCTGTTTAGACGTTTTTATTTTCTTTCATTATTAGTCCCCACCATTACGTTCATTAACAAATTGCATTAAACAAATGTTAAGGGCTAATGATTTGTTTATCGCGGTTATTATTATTATTATTATTATTTAAACATTAGCTGCGTCATGTGGTACCTCAGCAGCTTCACGCTATCATCTGACTGAATATTTTTCTACTCAGAGCTCTGGGTACTGTTGGAATATGAAATAGATTATTCATTACCCTCCTCTTTGCCACTGATTTGGTTTCATGTAGCGTCTTCCACAGAGAAAGATGAAAACTTGTCAAAAATAGGTTATATCTTATTCTAAGGGCAACAATAGCAGCAGGTACAGGCACACTTTAATATTTAATTAAGGTTGATGTTAACCCCTTTAAATGACTTTAGCTGTGAGTTATATTCAAGTGCAGAAGAGAAAAATAATTGTACTTAATTTGCAACCTGTACAGCAGGCATTCATTTTAGACTTACTTGAAAATTCAAAGAATAATTTTAAATAATAAAATTTTGAAATAAATATTTATTTGTCCTACATCTCAAAACTTAGCCACTTTGGACAATATCCAATATATATATATTGCTTTAAAAAATAATTAAAAACTAGAGACCTCTGGTGAGGAGAAAGAGTTGCATGTGAATCCCTCAGAACTTCTTGACTGTGGTAATAAAATTCCGTTATTCACGACAGCCTGTTAACTGCTCAGCATGTGTTTTTGAACAAGGAGAATTTTGTTTCAAGCAGCTGCAAATAAGTGTTCCTCTTACTTGGGGGGGGGGCATTTATTTTTAATTCTACATGTCCTTGTATTGCCTACTAATAGTGTCCCAGTGATAAGAAAATCCAAGCTCAATGACTGGTCAGATATAGTTAAAATCCCAGTTCATATAAGAAGGAAGAATGATTGACACATCCCTCTCATAGATCTACTCCCCCAAACATCCCTGGTATTGTATCCATGGGCCAGTCTCATTTCCCCCCAGTTAGAAATACAGTTAAGTGATAATGGTTTATGAATCAGGACCAGGCGTTGCCCTTTAGCATCCACAAATGTCCCATGCAGGTGCATCATTAGGATTTGGCCCATCGGGCACAGACCCCCTAATGAATTGCTCAGAGCCCCAAATCTTCTCATCCACCTCCCACGACCTCTTCCAGAAAGGCAGTGCAGCAGTCCAGGCACCTGCACAGAGCATGGGAGAGAGCTGCTAGCAACACATAGCTCTCTGCTGCTTCCGCTTTCATAGGTGTTGTATTAGAATATAAGAGGCTATTAAAAACATATGGAATTGTTCTGTGGGGGGTTGATTGAATTTATGATTGAATTTGGGGAGGGGGGCCTAGGCCCCGAATATTTTAAGCACCTAGCAACAGCCCTGGCCCTATGTACCTGCCCATCCCATGTGCCGCCATCTCTCATTTCAAGAGTGAGCAGGCACCACCTTTTTCAGTGTGCCGTCCAGCTCTTTAACCATACAGGCTTTTCAATTCCTCATAGGCGGTGGCTACACGCTCTGAACTGTGACACTTTTCCACGCTTGAGGCAGCTCTGAACTGCGACACTCATCCATGCTTTTCAAAGCATACATAGAAAGCTGTGTATGAAGAGGAAAAAGCGGTGAGGGGAACACGGGATAAAAATGGACCATCCCATAAAGCTGCTTAATAGTAAAACCAGGCCTTTATCTCAATAACATTTGATTTATTCTTGTGCCATGCATTTCCACATTTTGCATATTTAGAAATATATGTCACATCCAAGGAGCTACTTTAGACTTGGTCAAAGTACCCACCAAGTGCAATCAGTGACATTAAAAAAAAACACCACAACGACGACAGGCCTCCATACCATATCACACACTGCTTTTGTGACCCTCACAGCTCCCCATTTCAAGATCGTTCTGCTGTGCAGCATTGGGGACTGTTCTTCAAGAGAGACAAATCCAAAACTTCCAGGATACATGCCCTCATACATACCTGACAGTTTCTCTTTTAGCAGCAATCCCTGCCACCATCACCTCCCCATAAAGCTGCCTTGTAACTGTTGCCCAGGTCATGCAAATGGCCAATGCCCATACACAGAGTATAAAAGATGGCCTCCACAAATGTACAGAAGCCCGAATCAGGGCCCTGCACACTGGGGGGAGGCCAGCGGAGGCAGGGGGAGCTGTCACCGCTGCCCCCCAGAGCCGCTGTAGTGAGTACTTCCCTTTACATTTCTGATTCTTTTTAAGCACTTTTAGAAGTCCCCCTGCTCCCGCTGCTCCTGTACCAGTCAGTGGGAATCCTTGCTAGATTCCCCTTTGCCAGTAGAGCTCCAAACCGGACCCAAATCAGTTCAAATTCTAACCAAACTGGGTCCCAGCCTGGAAGTGGGGGGGGGGAACCAAACCAGTCTGGCCCAGTTCAAATCCTGTCCTGCAGTCCTACCTTGTACCTAATCTCTTCAGATTCAAACTGAGCCGGAGAAACCGGTTTTATGCACATCCCTGCTCTGGTGGATGTACATTCTTTTCCCTTGTGGCAGGTCTCACGCTTGTCCCTTCCCAATTACGTTTTGAACTTAAGAGAAATTTTAAAAGCTTGGGGAACAAGCTGCCATACGGGGAAGTCTCAGGTGGAGGGGAACAAATGAGACATGTGCCATTTGAATGGCTGAACTTTCAGGCCAGAACTCCTCTCTCCCTAGTAACATGTATAAAAACAAACACGTGACATGATGGTCAGAATTTCCTACCCTGCTCCTTTATTGGCTGTTGCTTTCCTGCTGCTCCAATTCCTTGGTTGCTGTTTGAAGATGGGGGAAATACTAAGTTACATCACACACTATATTTTTACTACATATTATTTGGGTGCGGCGGGTGGGGGAGAGGGGCGCAGCTATGCAGAAAGGCTGAATGCCACAACATGCAGATAAGCCAGTTTAGTAAACAAGTTCCACTTTCCCAGATCAGTAAGCCAACTCCACTTATCTGCAGACAAGCCACTTTAGTCAACCATTTCCACTCAAGCATAATTTCTTGCTAATGTAGATGACATACGAGGCTTCTGTTTTTATATGAATGGTACACCCAAGTGGGCGGGGGTGGGGATGTTGGCTTCTTACAACCAGTGGCTATTGAGCAGCAATGGTGGTGGTGGTGGTGCCCACTGTGAAAGAATACTTCTATTTGCTGCTTTTCTGAGGTAACTTCCATATTCCCCATAACAAAGATTAACTGACATATGTGCCTACATACACACAAATGTGCACATACTCTCTAGAGAACTTGCCATAATAAAACTCTGTTGTCTGTGAAGAGAAAATTATTATATTGTTAAATATTGTTTTTGCAATATACTTTGATATACTTCTGTATGTTATTTCTGTATGACACAGATTATTACATATGCAGCTTATAAATACATCTTCAGAGGCCCTATCATGTATGCTGAGAGAAAACTACTACACCAAGTGAAGCTGTTGTATTTGTTGCATATAAATAATGAAGGCATCTTAAGGAGTTAAAAAAAAAACCTGTAGACTATGATACATTGAACTTGTGCACTCAGTCATTCCCTTCATCCAAACAACTGCCTTTGGCGTGAATAACAGCTTGGCTGATATGAAGCACAGTATTGATCTGTTGCTCAAGAAAGTCCATTGATAGTTCTTTGGACTTTTCCTGAGGTATGGCTGTAACAGCTGAGCTTCTATCTCGAGCTCATCCCAAATGAATTCAATAGGAGACCAGTCCAGAGAGGGCAGTCTGCTCTTAGTCTGTACTGTTCTTTTACACACACACACACACACACACACACTCTACCTATATTTTATCTCTCCATGACTAAAGGCAAATTAATGCTTCACATTTAAACTCAAATCCACACAGTATCCAGATGTAAATGGTGAAATAAAAGTGTGGGGCCATGTCTGGGAACTTAAAATTGCTGCATTTCCCTTCAATCAGTGCAGAAATTCCAAATGAAAAAGGCCTGAGGCCCCACTTGCTGATCTTTTTCAAGTCAGGGACCTTGGTACTTTCATTTAAAAACTAAAATTTGAGTCAGTGGTTAGGAGTTTCAGAATATTGGCCGAGTGTTCAGTCTCACACATCTCCTTTAGCAGATAGCCTCAATAGGTACTTTGAGTGGCATATTTCAGTCCTCCTTGGAGTCTTCTGTCATCATTTCTGACAGTTTGTGGCAAGTTTTACCACTTCCACATATAGATAGCATTTTTCTAGTGCTCTGTTACAAGCCCAAACCGAAACTGCCACATTCAAGAGCTTGTATGCTTTGCCCCATGAGCAAATAGCTTTTTCAATGGGGGGAGGACACAACTGAGAATATTGACAAGACCTATGACATGGGCCTGATGAAATTTGGAAGTTTCCAAACTTCTTACTTTCGTCTTTAAAATACATGCACACAGAGAGACTACATGAGATCCTGTTCATAGACAGTGTTCTGTATCACATCTCGTTTGGTCCTATGAGATGGTTCACACATGCATGATCCTGACTATGGGAACAAATGGTTCCCTTGCAGATCTGAATCAACTATCATGGATCATCTCAGAGAGAACTGAGGTTCTATCAGTTCAATTGAAAAAGCCACACTTTTTCAATTGAGGGATTTCATCCATTCAGCTGAGTCATCAGTAACCTCTGCATAAGGAACAGGGATAGTGAAACAGCCCTTATAGACAATAAGGTCAATTCTATTTCACTCCTGGCACCCACAGACCCTTGTGGTTGTCTTTGGTAGAATACAAGAGAGGTTTGCCATTGTTGCCTCCCACGCATTATGAGATGATGCCTTTCAGCATATTTCTATATTGCTGCTGCCTGATATAGTAGTAGCAGGGATTTGACCAAATAAGCAGGCAGGGCAGAAGGGTGACAGGGAGACTGGTTCTTGCCTTCCTCCCTGCACATGATTGGGTTTGGTCTCTTGGCTCTGCTGCTCACCCAACACACAATTAGTGCCACAGCAAGCAGCAGAGCAGGGAGCTGGAGGAGGAAGTCCCACGGCACCCCTCAAAACACCACACCAGAAGTACGGCGCATTAAGGAATCCTTCATCAGCTGAGCACACACACATGACCCTGAACCTGTTGTTAAAGACGTGCTCTCACCCTTAAACCCAGGTTAAGGTCTGGGGTAAATTCCCAGGCTTGGGGCTGAGACAGTGCCGGGATCGATCCCAGGCACCTAAGGATGAAACAGTGACTAAGGGAGCAATGAACATGTAACAAGAGGCCACAGGATGGAACCTAGTGCTTTTACAATCTATTCCAGGAGTGTGCATTGCATTTCGACCTTGAAATGTTTCAACTCAAAACAGGGCATTTTGAGTGATTCAAGGTCGAAACAAACAGTTTGAAATGTGTAACTTTGTGCGCCATTTTGGAGGCCTGTTTTTCCCTTGCTGATTGGTTTTCTGGCACTGGCTTCCTATTGACTTGCAATCTCCTTGGCTGGTTTGTTATCATACAAATCAAGTGTTGTCATGGGCAACTGTGCCTCCATTGGCTGGGGCGAAGGGGGAGGGAGGTGGAGCCCAAGGAGGGAGTTTCAAAATGTAGTTAAAGGGCCAGGGAGGCAGAGAGAACCCTTACTGTGTGCCTCTCTTGAAGAGGATATATTAGGAGAGAAGGAAGGATCAGAGACTGCGGCAGCAGAGAGCAGACTGGTGGTGGTGGTCTGGGCCTGCTTGGCCTCGTGGAGAGACAGACAGAGAGTGCCTGCTGCTGCCCCCCCCCCGCCACCTTCCTTTTTGCAGTGCCAACCAACTGCCCCCCCCACACACACACACATACACACTTAAAAAAAAAAAAGTACCATCAGCCCCAGTGGCTTTAACTAGGTGCTGCTGTAGATTTTTTCCTCTGTGGATTCCCCCCCCCAACTTGTAGCCAGCCCCTATGGCTTTAATAACAGGGGTGCTGTGCTGACTTTCTTTTTCCTTTTGCAGCTCCAAGCCATACCTTTGCTGCTGCTGTGTGCCTGGATATGACATCTCTTTTTTTTTTTTTGGGTAGGCTGGTGTGTTCTGTGATTTTTGTCTGGTGCCCAGCCTGCCAGGCTCTCTCTGTTTCCTTGGTGTTTTTTGTGTCTCCCCCGCCCCACCCCGCCCCGCCCCCCACACCGCAAACACACTTTTTGGGGGTGGGTGAGTTCCTGCCTGGCATCCACCTGCCCTACCCCCAGTTGTAGAGTCCCAGGGTCTGCTCAGCCTTAGTGCCTCTGAGAGCAGCATCTTGCCAGACTCCATCAGAGGACACCGGAAGATTAGAGTTGTTTAAATATGGCCTACTTTCGGGAAGGGATTAGGGTGTAGGTAGGACTGTAGGGGTGGGTTAGGAGAGGCCACAAAGGCCTTCACTATGACATCCCATTGTTGTTTGCTTACCTTCAAGCCGCCGCCCCCCATAAAGCCTGCTTCTTTATTGAGGAGAATTATTTTATTCTAGCTTCTGTGTGTGCACTACAGTGTTATAGATCGCACTGTGTATGGCACACACAGCATGAATAGACCACCCTGACCCACATCCCTTTTTTAAATACCCGCCTTAAAGGCCCTTCTTTCCCCCACTCCATCAGAGCTAGGACTCAGTTTTTAAAAACACAGTATGTCCAGGCGGGTGCAAGGCAGAGGCAGAAACAGCGTAGCAGTCAGAGGGAGGGGGTGATGCTGGTCATAGTGGGGATCTGCTCCCTGAGTCATACCCATTGCTCTGGCTGTGTGCAGGCTCACCTTTCCAGAAGAGGGTGGTCCTGCAGCACAGCGGTGTCAGCTGAGCTAGAATTAGCGGGGAGATCTTACCCTATCAGGGAAGAAGCTCTTCCTGTGGCAGTGGAGGAGAAGGCAGCAATTGTATTGGCTGCTAGCCCAGCCAGATCAGTCTCACCATCCTCCCCAATCCCCCGGTCTGTGTCTGAGGAGGAGCAGAAGGAAATTATTCCACTTCCTGGACCTTCTCAGCCCCAGACTGAGGGTGGTGGTTGTCATGGTGATGGTAGTGGAGGCCCCCAGAATGAACCAGCAGCCCCAATTCCACCACCACCGAAATGGGACCAAATCAGCTCCGATGGCAGCATCGGGAGTGGATAGGGCTAGTTTCTCTCCCCCTGCTTAATAAAGAAAATCACCACGTTAAAAAGGTGCCTCTTTGGGAGTACCGCTGGACCAGGCTCTGCTTTTGGATGCTCTGGTGGAGGCGAGGGCCAGAGGTTATTTTGCATAGCTTTGGCTAGTTTGCCAGCTGCGTCCCTTTCTCGAGAAGGCAGAACTGGCCACAGTTACCTATGCCTTACTCATGTCACAGCTGGATTATTGTAACACACTGTACCTGGGGCTGCCCTTGAAGAATATTCGGAAACTGCAGCTAGTGCAAAATGCAGCAACAAGGATTTTATCCAGAGCTTCCTGTTCGAATCATATTACACCCATTCTGAAAAAGACTTCATGGCTACAAATTTGTTTCTGGGTCCAATTCAAGATGCTGGTTTTTGACTTTTAAAGCCCTTAACAGTTTGGGACTTGGATTGAAGGACTGCCTGCTCTCAAGGGTTTCTGCCCACTTGACATGCTCATCAGAGGTGGCTCTGCTCTGTGTGTTGATAATAAGAGAGGCTCCACAGTTGAGCACACAAGACAAGGGCTTCTCAGTCATTGCCCCCAGATTTTGGAATATTCTCCTAGCTGGCATTCGCTCCTCAGCCTCAATCACAGTTTTTAGAAAACAAGTTAAAACATGGCTCTTCACCCAAGCTTTCATACTGTATATGAGTACAATTTTTGCTGCTGCTGCTGCTTTGTGTTTGTTGTGTTACTGCTTTATATAGGTTTTCAAACTTTTAAAAAGATATATTTTATATTTATATTTATATCTGTGCTTTAATTGTGCATTGTTTTAATTATATTGTAACCACTTTGGAAATATTTTAATAAAAAGCGGTATAGAAATCAATCAAAACCCTCCACCTTTCCTTTGCTCAAGTGCCTGCAAGACCAAGAGCCAGCATACACGGCTGGGCAAGGAATCATGGCTTGGAAGTGTGCGACCTATGCACCCAAGACTGAGCACTCATTTCCAAGGTTGTCTTGACACTGGAGATGTTCTTTGTTGCCACAAACAGCTTGTGTGCCAAGAGAACAACGCTGAGCCAGGCTTTGCCCGCTGCTCTTCTTGAGAAGATGATGGGTGAGCTCCAGACCACACTGACCTCTAAGGAAGTAATCACCTTGGCAGGTCAGCTGAGGACTGGAGTGGTGGATTGGCTCAGGACACTCTTGGGTGCATCGGCAGAGTATGTTTTGTCCTGCCTACGTGATCCAAGGATGAAGGGCAAAGCTGTCACCACTGACCGGCTGCCTAGGTGGAGGGATCTCCTGGTTGAAGAGATTAGGCAAGCCCAGGACAGGAGGCTGGGGTGCAACCAAGAGGAGAGTGCTGGAACACCTACTGCTAGTGTGCACTGCAGTCCACCCCTAGCAGAGCAACACCACCACTTCCTGGTCCAGCAGTGTGGTGTCCCTGGCAGGGCCAAGGGAGCTGGTAGTTCTGCCTTAGCATTCCACCTGGTGGTTCACTGAGGGCTTCCTTGACGCCTTGCCAGGGGGGTGAGAGGAGCCCACAAAGCCCTGCAGCAGTGCTGAGCAGTGTGCTCTGCAGTATCTGCAGGAGCCAGTGGCAGGTACTGGAGCCTATACAGTTTTGGGTAACGCATCACCAAGTCTGATCATACTTGGCGATGGATGCCAGATGGTTCATCTCATGCCCGCTAAGCAGCATCCAGAGCAAGAGGGTGTTCTGCATTGAAAGGGGTGTTCTCCAACATGGAGACACCCCATTGCTCATGCTTGGAGGCTGACTTGGTGGAGCATCTGGCCTTCCTAAAGGCCAACCTCCCCCTGCTGGGCTATCTCACACTGGCTATGGAGGGTAAGTGATTCATGTTCACCCTCCACCCACTGTAACACTACTGACAGTTGACCCCACCCTGGCCAACCCCAAGACCAAATGTGTTACAGACTGCCAGTTAATTCTGCTGACACATGTAGACATGCACACATGCATGCCACTGCCATGGCCCATGATGAGATGAACTGATGCCCTGACCCATGTGTCAGGCTATCAACCTTGAGGGCTGTCAGCACCAATCTGAGGCCATGGTGCTATTCAGACACAGGCAGGCAGCAGTGTCGCAGAAGATATACACAGAATAAGAAGAGAAGAAATAAGAGTCCTTCTCATGGTATGAGTCCAGAAGCTTTGTTTTTTGTCAGACTATTGGTCCATCTAGTTTAGTATTGTCTACAGTACACAGAGTCAGACGTCTTCTCCCAGGTTACATGCAGCAGTTTCTCCCTCAGCCCTATATCAAGACATGTCAGGAAGGGAACCTGGAACCTTCTGCACACACTCAAGCATGCAGATGCTCTTCCCAGAGCGTCCCCACAACACGGGAAATATCTTAAGAGTGCTGCTCACATTTCTTCCTGCTCCTTCCATCCTTTTCAGAGTCTTCAGATAGCTGAGCTGCTCAAGCCATGACTGTTCTGTCCTGGCTCCCTGCGACAGGCAGGATGACAGGAAGGAAGGTTTGATTTTGTGGTTTTCTCAGAAAAGAGTATAATATGCTGTGCTATTGCTGCTATAACTATCTGGTTTGCTTTATCTCAGCCTGACAAAGGCAGAACCTGGGTGCCTGCCTGGCTTGAGTTGTGGTTTGTTTTGTTTGTGAGATAGGCCACATTTGCACATAACATAGAACTGAAGTTGAATAGGCCTCTGGTTCTGTGGACACTACAACTGAATGCAGGGAATGCCTATCTGAACCCTCAAGTTGTAGAGAGTTTTGTCACCAACCCAAGGTTCCAGGCAGCCTGCAGTACGTCCAAACTGGGAAGAAGATCCTCCCTCAACTTGGGAGGAAGCTCCTCCCTCAACTCCTGCATGATTGGCTGTGTGGGCTATCCTTTAATAATTAAGGAAACCTGCAGAGCCAGCTCCCCTGCCTTTCTGCAGTCTCAGTGACTGCAGAAAGACAGCTCTCCTGTAGGTCCTAATTCAGATGGATACTGGGTGTGTGTGTGCAGCACTGGAGTTCTGCATTACATGTGAATGCAGCCATAGTGTTGTGACGAGAAATGGACAGTGGCAGTGATCTCTCTTATTTATTTATTTATTTATTTATTTATTTATTTATTTATTTATTACATTAACCCCTGCTAACTGGTCAAAGAGGCACCTTTTACCGTGGTGATTCTCTTTATTTAGCAGGGGGAGAGTAACTGGCCCTATCCACCCCCAGCACAGTACTTCCAGTGACTGTTGCTGGTGTGTGTCCTATGTTTCTTTTTAGAATGTGAGTCCTTTGGGGACAGGGAGCCATCTTATTTGTTTTATTTCTCTTTGTAAACCGCCCTGAGCCATTTTTGGAAGGGCGGTATAGAAATTGAATTAATAATAATAATAATAATAATAATAATAATAATAATAATAATATCTATACCACCCCATCCAAAAGGCTCTGGGTGGTGCACAACAAGTAAAGAACAAAGGCAAAACCATTTAAAACAAGCTACTTAAAACAGCTGAAGTTGATAGAAAGTGCACCTGGCCATAGTCTCCACCTGGGATACCAGGGAGAAGGCTGGATCCAAGAGCACTCCCAGGCTGTGTACCTATTCCTTCTGGGGAAGTATAACCCCATCCAGCACAGGAAGACCTAGCTCATCCCTCAAATTCCGATTTCCCACAGTGAGCACCTCTGTCTTGCTTAGATTCAGCTTCAGTTTGTTGTCCCGCACCCAGGCTATTACTGCCTGTAAGCAGGGATTTAGGGAGTGAATGCCATTTCATGATGGTAGGCTTGATGTGTGAGACCTATAAGATATTCCCCTTAGGGGATGGAGCTGCTCTGGGAAGAGCATCTAGGTTCCAAGTTCCCTCCCTGGCATATCTGAGATAGGACTGAGAGAGATTCTTACCTGCAACCTTGAAGAAGCTGCTGCCAGTCTGTATAGACAATACTGAGCTAGACAGACCTACGGTCTGACTCAGTATATGGCAGCTTCCTATGTGGTGGTGGTGGTGATGATGATGATAAATAGATTTGGGTGTCATCAGCATACTGATAACCCCCTGCACCAAATCTCCTGATAACCTCACCCAGCGGTTTCATGTAGATGTTAAGAAGCATTGGTGACAGAATGGAGCCCTGAGGGACTCCATATAATAGCTCCCATTTTGAAGAGGAACTATCACCAAGCTCCACGATCTGGAATCTGCCTGAGAGATAGGAGCAGAACCACTGCAAAACAGTGCCTCCTATCCCCAACTCCCCCAGGCGATCCATAAGCATACCATGGTTGATGGTACCGAGAGATCCAAAAGAACCAACAGAGTCACACTCCCTCTGTTGATTCCCTGAAAAAGGTCATCCATCAGGCCGACCAAGGCCCTATCAACCCCATAGCCTGCTCTAAAGCCAGTTTGAAATGGATCTAGATAATCACTTTCCTCCAAAACTGCCTGGAGTTGATTAGCCACCACTCTATCAATCACTTTGCCCAACAAAGGGAAATTGGAGCCTGGCCTATAACTATCCATCACTGAGGGATCTAGGGAAGGCTTCTTGAGAAGACTTGCCTCCTTCAAACAAGGAAGTATCCAACCCTCCCTCAGTGATGAGTTAATGATATTAACTAGGTCATCTCCAACAATTTCCCTGCTAGATAGAAGCAGTCAAGTTGGGCAAGAATCCAGAGAACAAGTAGTAGGCCGCACCGACCCAAGCAGCTTTTCCACGTCCTCAGGCATAGCATATTGAAATTGATCCAATGTAATACTGCAAGAGGAGTTTCTGGCCTCCACCTTAAGAGACTCCACAGAAACAGGAGAGTCCAAGTCTGCAGGAAATCTTGTCCGCAAAGAACCAATATTTATTGGTGATTGCTGTGATGAGCTCCATGTCTGGCCTTGAGACTAACTTGTGCTTCAGCCACTGCTCTGTTCTGATCTGCAATCTGCATTGCAAGATGAACTTAGTCAAAATATGGCTGAAGTTGCTCTAGTTGAGCTTATGGCTGTGCTTGCTGCTAAGTAAAGGTGCTGCTGTGTTAGCTGTTGCAGTAGATAGGCTGTTAGTGCTGGGAAGGAATCAGCTGTCATAGTGAACAGTGGCACCAAAGATGTGGGGAGATGTACTCTGGAGATCCTGGAAGACAAATTTAGGCTGATAAGTAGCATATTGAAATCCAGTACCTCCAAGATAGCATTCTCAAAAATGCTACCTGTTCCACACGCAGGTTCAGCAAGACAGGCAGAGCTGAGGGGTCTCAATGTGTGGATGAGACAGTGTCGGGAGGAGGGGTTTCGATTTATTAGGCCATGGGATACATTTTGGGGGAAGCAAAGTTTGTAGAAATGGGACAGGCAGTAATAATGAGTGACTTCAATTACCCACACATTCACAGTAAATTCACAGTCAGGTAATGACAAAGAGGTCAAATTTCTAGATACGCTCAATGAGATAAGGTGAACTTGGACTTAATCCTGAGTGGCACCCAGGACCTGATGTGTGATGTCAGTGTTGTGGTGGACTCTTTAGGCAACAGTGACCATAGTGCGATCGAATTCAACATACATACGGGGAGAGAATCACCAAGGAAGTCTAACACAGATACTTTGAATTTCTGAAGAGGAAACTTCTCTAAATTGAGGAGTTTGGTGAAAAGAAAACTGAAAGGGAAAATCAGGAGAGTCACTTTGCTCCAGAATGCACGGAGTTTACTTAATATCACAATACTAGAAGCCAAGTTAGAATGTATACCAAAAAGGAGGCAAGGTACCACCAAAACTGGAAGGATGCCAGCATGGCTAACAGGTAAAGTCAAAGAAGCTATAAAGGGGAAGAAGACTTCCTTTAGAAATTGGAAGCCCTGCCCAAATGAAGAGAACAGAAAGGAACACAAACTCTGACAAAAGAAATGCAAGGTGACAATAAGGGAGGCGAAAAGAGACTTTGAGGAACATCTAGCCCTTAAAAAGGGATCCGGTGCAATCCAGGAAATTACAGACTGGATAGCTTAACGTCCATTCCAGGCATATTGATGGAAAACATTGTCAAGGATAAAATTGTAAAGCACATAGAAGAACAAGCCTTACTGGGGGAGAACCAGCATGGCTTCTGCAAAGGTAAATCTTGCCTCACTAACCTTTTGGAGTTATTTGAGACTGTCAGCAGGTGTGTGGATAAAGGTGATTAGGTTGACATAGTATACCTGGACTTCCAAAAAGCTTTCAACTAAGTTCCTCATCAAAGACTCTTGAAAAAACTTAGCAGCCGCGGGATAAGGGGACAAGTACATGTGTGGATTGCTAACTGGATGAAGGACAGTAAACAGAGGTTAGGTATAAATGGAGAGTTTTCACAATGTAGGGAAGTAAGAAGTGAGGTATCCCAGGGATCGTACTCAGACCACTGCTTTTTAATTTATTCCTAAATGACCTAGAAGTAGGGGTAAGCAGTGAGGTGGCCAAATTTGCAGATGACAGCAAACTCTTTTGGGTAGTGAAATCCAAAACAGATTGTGAGGAGCTCCAAAAGGATCTCTCCAAACTGGGTGAGTGGGCAACAAAATGGCAAATGCAGTTCACTGTTGGCAAGTGTAAGGTGATGCACTTTACATCACTAAAATGTGTGTGTTCTGTGTTGGGAGGGACATATTCCCTTTTACTGTGTTCTTCTGCCAAGCTAACTTGGCAAAGAGGCACCTTTTAATGTGGTGTTTCTCTTTATTTAGCAGGGGGAGAGTAACTGGCCCTATCCACCCCCAGCACAGGGGGCCCTATCCACCCCCAGCACAGTACCTCCAGTGACTTGCTGGTGTCTATCTTATGTTTCTTTTAGATTGTGAGCCCTTTGGGGACAGGGAACCATCTTATTTATTTATTATTACTCTGTGTAAACTGACAAACATCTGCCACACAATACACCAGAAATAACTGTAGTTGAGAAGAAAGAAAAACAAGTTAAAATAATCGACATAGCAATACCAGGGGATAGCAGAATAGAAGAAAAAGAAATAGAAAAAAATCACCAAATACAAAGATCTACAAATTGAAATTGAAAGGCTGTGGCCGAAAAAGACCGAAATAATCCCAGTAGTAATTGGCACTCTAGGTGCAATTCCAAAAGACTTTGAAGAGCAACTCAACACCATAGGGGCCACAGAAATCACCACCAGCCAATTACAAAAAGCAACTTTACTGGGAACAGCCTATATTCTGCGATGATATCTATAATAATAACAACAATAACATTGATAATAAAATGCAGCCATCCCAGGTCCTTGGGAAGGATTCGATGTCTGGATAAAACAAACCAGTTAATAACACCTGTCTGACTATGTAAACAACAACAATAATGAGCCATAGGAGCCACAGAAATCACCACCAGCCAATTACAAAAAGCAACTATACTGGGAACAGCCTATATTCTGCGACGATATCTATAATAATAACAGCAACAATATTGATAATAAAATTCAGCCATCCCAGGTAATTGGGAAGGACTCGATGTCTGGATAAAACAAACCAGTTAATAACACCTGTCTCATTGTGTAAACAACAACAACAACAATGTTTTTCAAGGCAGGGTTGCAAAATGTGTGTATTCTGCTTGTTCCAGCCATAGGGAACAATGGAGAACTCAAAATACACCATTGTTCCCAATGGGTCGATTGTAGGAACACCAAAGTGGGTTTTGTGGTATGGCATGATGGGTGCTAACCCACAAAAGAAAAGGGCAAACAGGTGATTGTTAACAAATTTTTAATCTTTCCCTATAGGTACCTTTGGGGAAAAGGTTTTTTAAAAATGCCCACTGGCCCATTTCTTTTGTGGGTTTGGTGGTAAGAAGCACCCATCATACCCTATCACCCAACCCACTTTTATTTTCCCCATTGTTCCCTATGGCCGAAACACTTGAAACGTTTAAAGTTTTGTTCTGCCGAAACAACCATTTTGACTGCTGTTTGGACTAAACATTTCATAAGAACATAAGAACATAAGAACAGCCCTGCTGGATCAGGCCCAAGGCCCATCTAGTCCAGCATCCTGTTTCGCACAGTGGCCCACCAGATGCCATTGGGAGCCTACAGTCAGGAGTTGAGGGCATGCCCTCTCACCTGCCATTACTCCCCTGCAACTGGTACTCAGAGGCACCCTGCCCTTGAGGCAGGAGGTGGCCTACAGCCCTCCGACTAGTAGCCATTGATAGACCTCTGCTCCATGAAGTCATCCAAACCCCTCTTAAAGCCATCCAGGTTGTTGGCTGTCACCACATCCTGTGGCAGAGAGTTCCACAAGTGGATCACACGTTGTGTGAAAAAGTACTTCCGTTTGTTGGTCCTAGACCTTCTGGCAATCAATTTCATGGAGTGACCCCTGGTTCTAGTATTTCAGCCATCTGTGTTTTGTTTCACACTTAAAACAGAATGCAAAATCCATTTCATGTACATCCCTAATCTATTCATATGCTGGGTGGAGGTGGTGGGGAGAAAAAGAGAGATATAAGTACCATTTCCCCCCCTGAAAATATGTGTTAAAATATGTTTTTGAGTGCCCACAAATGTGTTGGATGCTACAATCCACGGAGCAACTTTAGGTACTCCAAGGGCTTGCACACTGCCGGTAGGGCTTTGGTTTCTTTCCCTTGAACATTAATCTCACACTGCATGTCACATCAAAAACCATTGCAGGGCTCTCCTTATGGATATATTTTGCATGGATTAAAAGATAATTTGTACCACTTTAAAATGCTTCAGAAAAGTGACTGAACAGCAAATAATAATTACCACCAAATAATATGGCAGCAAAAGACATGCTTTATTCTGCGTGACTGTTTCTTCAGACATTGCTGTAGCTGTGCAGCCACGCCACGGCCATCCTGATGGAGGTGGCCTTCACAACAGAACTCTCTCTTATGATCTCTATCTGGCCAGCTCTGGAATTTGAAATCCAGAGCAAAATGTTTCTTTTTAGAAGGACTTTTTATGTGGCACCACTGGTAATGGCTTTATTGCAGTTGGCTTGTGTTTCCTCATTTAGTTGCTGAAGCTTTTTATTGAAGTGTTAGTGTTCTTGTTGGTCTTAACTTATTTTGGTGTTTAATTTTTGTAAGCTGTCAATTTGACTGAAAAACAAGGCATAAATATAATAAACAATATTTTCACATTTAGCTGTGACAATTGGCCATTTTAATTGCCGCAGCACATTTTACTTTCAAATACTACGGTTTCGTGAATTTCAAACATCACTTCAGTCTAGCGAGCTGTGACATCCCATTCCCAAGCAAGTCAGCATTGTGCCAGTCAAAATAGATACATCTGGCAGGTAAGACCCACAGTCCTATGTACAAATTTAGTACACATCAGCAACTTGTACACCCAATTTTTTAAAAAATGTTTCATATCTACTAAATAAGTGTAGCTGGAAAGTAGGTTGTTAATGCTGGCGCTCTGTACATAGAATTAATTTTTACCTTACAAAAAGAGACCTAACTACAAAGAAAATGACACTAGATGGCTCCCATTTTCACAAACTCAAATCCAGGAGTCCTTTTTCAGTGTTATTCAGTCCTCGTTATGCAGGCATAATTCTCACTGAAGTCAATGGCCTTGGAAATTACCAAGGACACTCACAGTCAGCTATTTGACCGATCACTTAAATTTCTATTGCTACTAAGGGAAAACAAAACATGTTTTAAAAGTTCATTGAAGCCTGTCTCTGTTCTTATCTGTGTTGTGAAAGTAAAACTGGAATACTGGTTTTGTTTGCTTGTTTTGTTTGAATGTACAACCTATCTTTTCTCCAAATTCCAGATGGCGGGGAGGGCTTACAATGCTTGACCCATACTGACCACCCCCATGCTGCTGAAAATTCAACAGCACCTACCAATATTGCCCCATCCTCTCATAAACTGGATATAAGTTTGATGTGGGCTAAAAGGTGTACAGCTCACTTTTAGGAAATTCATTGCTTTCATCTATGTAGGTAGGGACGAGGCAGGGAAGCAGATAGATCACTGTGTGATCTCACTAAAGGCTACGGCTTACACAACACAAGCAAGAGGGGAAGGGTAATTTCCATCAATTCCACCTTCCTTCTGCTGCCTGCTATACCTCCTTCCCGCCCCCCCCACAAAAATTCTGATTCTGATCCTGAGGGATTGTCAACCCTAATAGGGACACACAGGACTGCAGAGATAGATGAAAACCATCCATTCCCCTTTGCACAAGTTATTATTAGTCTGCTACCCACTCATATTTTGGCAATTCTCACATTTACAGATGCTGTGTAGAATCTGATTTAAACTATGATAACTGACCCTCTGTATGCAGAAGTTCATATGTAGAACTGTAGCAAATTTGTGGGGGACTGTGGGAGCAGGGGCGGAGCCACCATTGCATGAATGGGTTCAAAGAATGTGGGCTGCGCCCCACAGGGGCTGCACCGCACAGCCCAGCCATGCCCCCTGTGTCACATGTTAGATGTAGAGGGTGGGGTTTTGCTTGAAAAGGGGCCACGTGTTCCATTTCCAAGCAAATTTCTGGCCAGTGCTGCATTCACAGTGCGGCTGGGAGTGGCTCTCCCTGTTTAAAAAGGCAGGGAGATGCATACCCATCCAGGCTGGGAAGCCGACACTGGGCTAAGCTGCTCAAAGGCTCCAGCGCTGGCTTCCCAGCTTGGCCGGGAATGCATCGCCCTGCCTTTTTAAACAGGGAGAGCCGCTCTCAGCTGGGCTGCGAATGTGGTGCTGCCCGGGAATTTGCTTGAAAATGGCGGGGAGGGGCAGCCCCGTTTGCAAGCAAACCCCCGTCCCCTGTGTCTGATGTCAGACACTGCATCTGATGTCAGACACAGGGGGCGTGGCTGGGGGGGGCTCGCCGCTGGCCTCCCTACATGCCTGTGTGGGAGGGTATCTTCTGGTATAGTCGGGGCTGGCTGCCCTTCTAAGCCAGGAAGAGCAGATGAAGCATTAGGGCACATTTTCCCCCTGGCAGTTTCCTTTGCTCCCATGATGTTGTAGTAAGTTTATCTGGAAATAGCGTTTTCTCTCCCATGCCATCCCATGCTCAGATTGGGACACAAGCTCTGAAAACTGCCCTGTATGGATGTCTAACTGAATAGATGTTTATGGCATTAACAGAAGCAGGAAGACCCTTTGGCACAACCTTGACATAGCCCTGCCAAGGAGTTATCTGCAGGCTTAGCAAAGGGAGAATTTGAGGCTGAAGTCCAAGGCGGGAAGGAGAAGAAGAGGACGGAGGAGGACAACCTGTCATTGTTAGGCTGGACATCAGCTTCATCCACATGCTAAGGGAGATGGGAGAAAGATTTCTGGCACAACTAAATAGAACCACGTGAGCTTCTGTCTGCACACCATGCTTCACAGTTGCTCAGTCCTCTAGTAGTCTGTGTATGGATGTTCGCTTGATACACAGACCATTGTATGGTTGTGACAGGTTTGCCTAGAGAGCAGTCAAGGACTCTGCCTCCTGGCTGATTAGCAAGACTATGGCCAGGAAAGCACAAGAGCTAGAACTACATAGACCACTTCCAGTTGTACATGCAGTGAAGCTCATAGAAGCCCAGCTGCGGTAGGAGAAAATAGCCTAAAAATACAAACCAGTTAAGGAATGCCAGAGCCCAAAATTTTGGCAGGCCTATTTGCGCCCAGTGATATGGCTTGATTAGCAGTAGAGTCAAGTCAGACAGAAGAATGTATTTCTTCACACAACACATAACTCATTAAGTACCTCCCTAATAATCCCAGAGGACATCATTTTATCCTTTCAGAACACTCCAGAGACAAAACAACCAAGGCATGAAAGAGGGGACTGAGCAACAGTAACCCCTGGTGCAACAGTAACCCTCCCTTTGCCTGCTTGCCTGCTTTCCTTATCTGGCTATCTCTGGTTAAACTTTATATAAGGAACCCTTTTCTTCAGAACGTTTTTTGTTTTTGTTTTGTTTTGTTGCATAATGAGAGGGATAAAAATAGTTCTGAGTATAAACTCCTGAGACTGTCAAGACTAGATTCTGGAATGAGAACAGAATTCTAAAGCAAAGTCTGCTTCTGGGCAATAAGACAGCAGAGATCGGCATCCTATTGTCAGGATGTTGAGTCTGATTTTATACAGCTTTTTTCAGGCCACCTTTTAAAATATTACTTTGCATATTAAAGATTGTAGAGGCAGCCAGAAGAGAGCAGCATATACACAATACACCTCGCAACAAAGAGGATTAAAAATCAATGACTTCATTGTTTTCAAATTAGAAAAGCAGGTAAGATGTCCTTGCCTCTCCTTATCCTTTTGGTTTTAAAAGCTGCCAGACAGCAACTCAGTTTCTGAAAGCACTTAACCTGTTCAACAAGGTGTTTGTGTACTGGACAGCTGGCTGTGATCAGCTCTGATGCCCATTTCTGAAATGTTTGCTGAAAGGGATTGGGATTTTTAAACTGAGTGACATTAAATACCATGTCACTCCTGGTATTTATTTTCTAGTGCGCACACACACAGAGGCACACACACACAGAGGCGCGCACACACACACACACAACACACACAGACATTTTCCTTGAGAGATGAAGATTTATTTAATAAAAAGTCACACCTTTTTCAGAAATTCTGAAAATTCTTCATAAATAGCTTTATTTGTAAAATTGACAAAGGATTCCTTTGTTGTGAAGTAAACAAAGCCATTTCCTAACTGATGAAATAAGGAGTGCATCATGGATTCAGCAGCATCTTTGTCTAATTCATGCAATCAACCCAGTTTGTGTTTTCACAGATATTAAGCAGAACTAAACTGAAGATATAGGCTGACATGATGAGAAAAATTACTTGGAATAGTCCTATTAAGATTAAAAGGACAAGTTAGGCAACGCTTAACTAATTTCAGTGGGATCTTTCCTCCTTACGTCAGCCATAGTGATTTGTGACAGTGAAGGCAATGCAAAATAAAGTCTTGAGACAACTTTTGGGGACTGCTGGGAATATCCTTGCTGTCCTCACAAGTACAGAAATAAGGTTATTAACCCAGAAAATTAGAGTTTACCTTTATTTTTTGGTACTCTCTTCTAAGAGTTGTATGTTTGGTTCCTTCTGTAATGGTGTTCCAGTAGCAGGTAAAGATTACTCTGATTCATTCTACTTTTAGAACTTAAACCACTACATGCTCTCCAGATGTTTGGCTCTTCTGCTTGTTGATCTTTTATGTTGTTTTACTCTTGATATTAATCTTAGTCTGTGTTTTCTTTGTATGGTTGGTACATTGCATTTGGAGTGCAACTGAAAAGTAGTTTAGAAATCTTGTAAGCAAATAAATGCATAACTTCTTAAAATATAAACAGTGAAAGATGAGGGACTCCCAAAATTATGTCTGCCTGATCAGTTAGCCAGCTGTTCTGACACTACAGATTTTTGGCAGGGTAAAAAATCTTTAATTTATGTTTATGTTTTTTTCTGAAGAATGTTTGCAGGGAAAAATCTTGACAGCCTTGAAAGGAGAGATTATGGAAAAACTCATGTAGTTAATCATAGCCAATATTCAAAAATGGGACAGACATTTTAAATATTATGGTGATCAACTTTCTGTATTTTCATGCATTTCAAATTAACTAGCTTCCTGCTGAACACAGGGATAGAAAAGCTGGTTCAATAGTTTGAAGTTCAGAAGCTTCGTGGTTTGATATTGTGGGATGACCATGAAGTCATCTGTGGGCACAGGACAGGTGCTTCTAAGGTCCAGTGAAGAACTTCAGCCATATGAAATCAATGAATCCCTATTTTTATACAAGATATAACTGTGGTGTGGTGTGGTGTTTAAGAAGCATCTAGCCTTGCTTACTGGAATGCAAAGGCAGATGGCATATGTAAATATATTAATTACAAAACTCACAGTTGCATTGATTGAACAAGTTGTCCTATCCCATCTTAGCTTTGATCACCCAAATCCAGTAAGAATTAAAAGGTCTTATACCACTTTCAGATGACACCTAGATTTGGGCTTCAGTGAACTGGCAGGACAAAGGATTTCCAGAATCAAAGAACAAGAAGAAGAAACACCTCTCTGCCTAATCTGGCGATCCTTTCTTGATGGGAATGGTACGCTTAAGAGAGGCATTCTCAAAACATCTTACAAGTTGTGATGAAATACAGAGGTAGAGGCATTTGTCTTTTTGATCATAGGATAGCTCATAGCCTGTTTGGGACTAGCTTGAGAATAATGAGCCTATATTGTATCTGTTGTATGATATGTGCATATACATGTGCAGACATGTGACAGTTAACATTCCCAGTAAAATTCCATATTCAGCTTTATGAATGTGACCAGTGAGTGTGAATGTGTCAGAGTATGTGCACACACAAAAGCATTTGTCCATTTCTTGAGATAAACCCGAACAGAGTTTGTTACACTGAATGTTCATTCAGTGATCACATGGTTTAAAACTGTTCTTTCAGATATCCTGGGTGGTTTTCTTTGCCCCTCATCCACTCCCAGCCATTCACAATGTTATCTCACAGCATGAACATTTGTGCATGTCTCTTGCTAATGTAATGCCTCTGCAGAGATCTGTGGCCAGACCTGTACACACTCCATGATACCCAAGGGTGTTTGTAGTTTCTGGATTGCCTATACAAATGATCTGTAGGTATTTTATTGTCAGCAGTATGAGCAAAGTTGGACTGTAAACAAAGGACCAAAGGCACTTCTAAGAAAACAAGTATGGCTGTCAAGAAAGGAATAGCACGTAGCATCAGAATGGCATCGTGAGAGAACAATGGCTATACAGACACTACAAGAAAAATGGGAGAGTAAGAGGTAAGAAAAAATTACCACGTGAGGCCTCGCATCATGTGTAGGCACAGCAAAGAAATATGTGTGCATTTACATGGAGTTGTACACACAAGGTAGGAAATAAAGTTGTCTACATGAACATGATAGCCATGAAGGAAATCTATTAGATATGAAATAAGAGAGAAATATGTTTTGTGGAAAATTTGAACCAGTTATTCTCACTCTGTCCAAGAAGGGGGCAAAACTTTTGATGGATGCCCCATGGTTGGGAATGCCCACATTCTAGGCCTTTAGCACTGGAATAATTTCATGGGTCCTGCAGGAACATATTAACTATTGAGTCCACTCCATTGCTAAATCCAGCAATGATGATCCAGCTACTGACTGCATCTGATTGTGTTCTTACCTTCTAGGGGTAGGTCAGACCCAATGTTGCCCCAGCATACCCTAGAGATTCACAAAGCAAGGGCCTTTTCAAGGAACTATCCAAGTCTCCTGCAATATCTTACAGAAAATTACTGATGCTTGGTGAAATCCTGACTTCAGTAGCATCAATAGCAATGTTCTCTTTGATTTAAATAAGCTTGGGGTTTCTCCCAGAATTCCTTTTGCCCAAGGTTCTTGTAAAGCTGTCACTGTGATAATTTTGATGTTGAAATGAGAATTTGAAGGGAGCCTGTGTTCACAGCAATAAAGCAAACTTCTTCTTTGAGCTTAGCAGTATATTTTCTTAAAGTTGCTTCTTTTGGTCCCAGTTACAGTTTCTCCAGATTACTGGCTGATCTACATCAGCTTTGCTGTGGTTAGATTTTAATCAGCTCTAGTACACAGTAATGTTAACTGCTGAAAGAGGTACTAATTAATCACCTTTCTGTATGACCCAGAGATAAATATCCATCCCAGAGGAACTGTAATTTCATGGTTTCTAATGATAGGCAGATTACATTTATTGAGATAATTTCAAGAAGGGGAGGGGAGATTGTTATAAGCAATGGTAAAAGGTATTTAGACACCATAAATAGATAGATAGATAGATAGATAGATAGATAGATAGATAGATAGATAGATAGACAGATAGACAGATAGATAGATAGATAGATAGATAGATAGATAGATAGATAGACATTCTTACATCTCAGATAATGTGATTTCCCCAATTTTAGCTAAATCTACATTGTCATCTGTGAATGTCTATTTGTAAATAGATGACTATTTACATGTTATCTGTGAATGTCAGAAAAAGTTCAATTCACTCCTTTTCAACCCGCCTTTACCATTCCATTCAAAACAACATTTTTCAAGTCTTTACATCTGAATTTCATGTCAATGGTGTTGCTTTACTTGCCATGCACTGCTGTTGTACTTTGGTAAATTAATTTCTTTTCAAATGTCATTTTGTATTGTATGTCTGCGTGTTCATACCATGTCTACAGGTGATGCATTTTTAGATGTCTCTTTGAACTAAACTGAATTTGTAGAGTGTATGTTTGTTTTTGTTTTAAGTGGATCAAATAAAATATTGCCTTTCATTATATTTTCTATGTAAAATGCAAAATGATATCTAGGGCAATGAGTTATTATTTGACCAAATATCCTTGGGGCATTTCAAAACATGCTTTTAAAGTCAGTTCCTGCAGCAAGGCATTAGAGTGTATAGAGCTCACCCAGAGACAGGAGGGCCATTCACACATTAGCTTGTACACATATACATGTTTTTATGTGAATGATTGCATGTTTATTCATTTTAAATGTCAACGGAGATTGGACCCCTCAAAAATTTAGAATGCAGATGATACTGGTCTACATGATGAGGAAAATTACTCAAAATAGTCCCATTGAAACTGAAAAGGTAAGTTAGACATTGGATGAAACTCCTTATCTGGACCCATTTCCAGATGGTTTCAGGCATGTTATGGGATGGAGACTGCTTTGGTTGGCCTGATGGATGATCTCCAAAGGGGAATTCACAGAGGGAGTGTGACTCTTTTGGTCCTTTTGGACCTCTCGGCGGGTTTAAATATCATTGACCATGGTATCCTCTGGATCGCCTGCAGGAACTCGGTATAGGGGGCACTGCTTTGCAGTGGTTCCACTCATACCTCTTGGGCAAATTTCTGAAGGTGTTACTGCTGCTCTATGAAGCAAGAACTTTTGTATGGTGTCCCTCAGGGCTCCATTTTGTCTCCAATGCTTTTTAACATCTACATATCTACATGAAACTGCTTGGAGAGATCCTCAGGGAATTTGGTGCAGGGTGTTATCAGTATGCGGATGACACCCAAATCTACTTCTCCATGTGAACTTAATCAGGCATTGACATAACGTCCCTAAATGCTGGCCTTGAGTCAGTATTGGGCTGGATGAGGGCTAACAAACTGAGACTGCATCCAAACAAAATGGGAGTGCTTGCTTTAGGAAGCCACTGTTCAGGAAATGGGATAGATCTGCTGGTTCTGGATGGGGTTACAGACCCCCAGAAGGAACAGGTTCTCAGTCTGAGAGTACTTCTGGACTCAACCCTCTCTCTGATATCTCAGGTGAAGGTGGTAGCCAGGAGTGCTTTTTATCAGCTTTGACTGGTTCGCCAACTGCGCCCTTTCCTGGAAGTGAGTGACCTTAAGACAGTGGTGCATAAGCTGGTAACCTCCAGGCTTGACTACTGCAATACACTTAATGTGGGGCTGCTTTTGTATGTAGTCCAGAAGCTGCATTTGGTGCAGAATGCTGCTGCCAGATTGGTCTCTGGGACATCCCTAAAAGACTATATCACTCAGATTCTAAAAGATCTACACTGGCTACCAATAGGTTTCTGGGCAAAATACAAAGTGATGGTTATTATTTATAAAGCCCTTAATGGCTTGGGCCCATGGTATTTAAGAGAATGCCTTTTTTGGTATGAACCTCATTGCCAATTCAGATTGTCAGGGGAGTTTCATCTGAGGGTGCCACCTACTCGTCTGGTGGCAACTCTAAAGAGTACCTTCTCTATAGTTACCCCAGGTCTGTGGAATGCAGTGCACTTCTGAGTGGGATTAGAGTTGCTCCATCCCTGTTGGCTTTTAGGAAACAACTAAAGACACCTCTCCTCAGCCAAACCTTTTAGTTAGTTGGTATGTTTTAATGGGTACTTTGATCTGATTTGTATATGTTTTAATTGTTAAATTCTTGGTTTGTTTTATTCTTGGTTTGTTCTATGCTATAAACCACCTAGATACTTCGGTAGTGGGCGGTATACAAATTTCTAAATAAATAAATGCCTCATTGACGCATAATATGAAATTGGAGGCTGACAAACCTGTTGTTTCAATTTGAAATTGTGAATCACATCACATATGTTCATCCAACCATGGTCTGGCAGCCTCTGCTTTCTCGCCAGGGTGACCCCTCTCTGCTCTTGGCCACTCCCTGCTCAAGTCCGTATCACAGCAAACTCCATAGCCAGACTGTGGACAAAGCGTCAGCACATCACCAGAGCAGCTATGATGGGCCAGGTGTACTGAGCACCAGCGTGCCTTTTCGGAAAGGTCCACCCACCCTTGGCATGGAAAGGACATTTAAATACCTTTAAATGCCATGCCTTGTCAGTGCTTTTTCTGACAGCGATTGTACCACCTGCCTCCTAAGAGGCCCACAACAAAACTGTCCTGCACAAGCATGATTCTGGAGATGGGGTGGCATTTGGGGGCATTATTTCCATGTTAGGAAAGGGAAGGAGATGATGACTTCCTAGGAAGGGATATGTATATGAGCGAGGGCAAAGGATCTTTGGGTGTCTGCCCCGCCACAACCTAGAATGCTCCTATGAGGGCTTACCCTGGCAAAGAGGTCTATGCAGACCAAATCACATTCCTACTACCCTGGCAGCTTGTTGCCGATGGACTACTCCTTTCATGAGAGAACCAATCTACTGGGCAGGACCATTGGGTATGACACACCAAGTCTTCTGACGGACTGCACGCTCATGAGTTTAACAAACCCAGCAAAGGGGGCCTTGCTTTTGTGGGGCCGCCACTCTATCTGTTTAAAGACTTTTGCACTGCAACCCACTCCTCCCATGTTTGCACTGCAACCTGCTCCTCTTTATATGCTCCATTTGTCAGAGCCTAGCCGCATGTATAGACAGGGGAAACACTGGTGCAGGGATGGAGCTTTACTCCCTTTCAAAATTCCTGGGTGAGGACCACCATTGTGAAGTATGCAGATCTGCCACCGTGGGGGATTTCTGGAGATGAGAACACCAATTTCCAGCAACTCCAGGAAAACGGGGTCACCATTTGGGGGCATAAGCAAGGGTGCACATGTCAACATGGGTTGGTGGGCTGGCAGGGGGGCACACTTTGACAGCTACCTAGTGGCAGTTGTCAAGACAGGGAGAGCAGTTGTTGGGGTACCCGACCCTGCAGCTTTCTTGCATAGAGTAACCTGGCTCGATATAGAGCCCCCAATAGCCTGACACTCTCACGAGCTGTACATGAGAGATGGGGTTGTTTTGTCATCACACATTTTTAGCAATTCTGCCCAACAGCCCAGTTCCCACAGATGGTTCTTCTCATGAGTTGCGAGGGAGTGCCCCCATGGCCTTGCACTCTCATGAGTGAGTGGTCAGCTCAGGATCACCATTCATTGTCATCACATATGTTGAATTGCTCCTTTCACTGAGGCAATGCTGATCCTGCTGCCCAGCCCGTCTCATTAGAAAGCCGAAGGAGCACACAGGTCCCTCAAGGGGAAGGGGCTGGGTGTCCATTCCCCATCTTAATTGTAGGGGGAAATTGAAATTGGTTGTTCAAGAATCCCTTTTTGGGGCTGACTTTAAAACCCAACTCCAGAAACCCTCCTGCCATATGTTCCTGTCATGGTGCTGTAATGGGGTGCCCAGCTTATGTTGCCAGCTAGAGTGTTTGTGCTTGTGAACATACATCATTGTTGCTTCATTCTCGGGGAGCAAAACACCTAGTGCCTGTCCTGTCATCCCATCCCCTTTCCCTCCTGGGTGCCAGGAGGGGGGAACAAGGGACGGAGTGGGAACAGGGAATGCCCCTGTGTGATTTGCTCTTTGATAGGCTGATAAGCTTGGGCTAGCACATGGTGGCGTCCTTGTTGTCAGGTAACTGCATTGCTGCATTGGAGACAGGAGGGGTGGGGCGGCTGCTCAGAGAGGTGGACAGCAAGAACCACTGCAGGCACAGAGTGAGTGTGAGCCCAGGCTGTTCTGCACCACCATCTCTGTGTTTGTGATTTCAAAAACTTCATAGAACCACGGTTATGACAGCATCCGCATTCTGAAATAATGTTTGCCAGCCAAACCTCTGGTCTCAGTGGCAAACATTACTGCAAACTGAAGATTCAAATTGGAGTTTGATGAGTCAAACCACAGGTTGTTTTTGCTGCAAAACCGCAGTTGCACAAATTTGAGCATAAAAGAGTTCCAGCCTCTGCCCTATTTAAATCCAGTCTCTGATTACATCTGAATTCAGCCACTATTTTCAGTGGCCGACATGATGAGGAAAGTTACTTCCATTGAAGTAGTCCCATTGAAATTAAAATGACACATTCATCATTGCACATACAGATCAACAAACATGTATACTGTGCAGAGATTGTACTTGCACTGAACCAGGGGCGTAGCTAGGAAGGGGGGGGTTGTGTTCACCCCGCTCCCCAGCAGTCCCTTGGAGTGAGGGAGGTAATGAAGGAAATAGAGAAGGAAGGAACTGGGGGGCCCTCAGGAGCTGGGCCCCCCGGGTTCTTTGAACCCATCCACTCAATTATAGATACAGCCCTGCACAGAACAGAACGTGTAAATGTGGTCATTATCCAAACCTACTACTGGTTAGTTCCTTGACACTGCAACAGAAGCTGGGCTTAGAGATAGAGGGGTGGACCTGGAGAATCAGTTTCTTCTTCACTCAGCAATGGTGACAGATACAAGCAATGCCGTCATACAACCCTATCCCATGGGCCATTTTTAGCGGTAATCCTTACATTTATCACAGATATACCATCCAATGTGATAATTAAAGTAGATTGTTGCCATGTGTATTCTTCATTCTTAACAATATATTGTTGTGTTACGTATTTGATTGTCAAAAACATCTGTGCCCCCCACCTTTGGAGGATATCCATCATTTTTTTAGGAGGAAGTACTCTGCCCTCTTCCAAAATGGAGTTGTTGCTCAAAACTGCTCCAGCGGACAACCAACTTTAGTACTGTAAGAGACAATGGAGCCTAGACAATTTCTGTAAGGTCAGCTACTCTGGCGATAGAACTAACTGATCCAGTAGACAAAGGACATCAAGAGACAATCATAAAGACTTAGGAGCCTAGGCCAGGGGTTCCCAACCTGTGGTACTCCAGATGTTGCTGAACTACAATTTCCATAATCCCCAGCCACAATAAATTGCAGCTGGGGATGGTGGGAGTTGAAGTTCAGCAACATCTGGAGTACTACAGGTTGGGAATCTCTGGCCTAGACAATTTCCATAAGATCAGCCATTCTGGCAACTGAACAAACTGTTCTGGTACACTAAAGACATCTGCCTGTGCAAACCCATGTTATAACACAAATATCAACAGAGAAGCCTAACATGCCAGATTATAATAGAATTCATGATGTGGATTTCTGAGGTGGAGACTCAACACGCAACAAATGAACACAAAAGTCATGTGAAAAGGTCAAACATCACAAGTCAATGTAAAATGCTTTATGTTGTTTTAGGATGTACACTTCCTAGAGTGTTGGACTAAGACTGGGGGGACCCAAGTTCAATTTCCCATTCAGTCATGAAACTCACTGGTTGACCCTGGGCCAGTCACTTATCTCTCAGCTTAACTGACTTCACATGGTTGTTGTGAGGATAAACACAAGCATGTATGCCACTCTGGGCTTCTTGGAGGAAGAGCAGGATTAAAGTGTAATAGATAGATAGATAGATAGATAGATAGATAGATAGATAGATAGATAGATAGATAAGATGTTGAAAATAAAATAAATACATCAATAGAAATGCAAGTTTAAGGCAGTATGAAAATGCATTAACTAAATAATTACTTTACATATTTTTTGAAGTCCCAAACCAGCATCTCCGCATCTGAAGTAGCATGTCAGCAGCATCTTGTGCTGCACACATGGTGGCGCGGTGCTGCCATGGCCACTGCTCCTCCTTGTCCCCCTCCCTTTGGTGCTTCCTCTTACCTGGTAGCATGCCAGTGCCGGCACTGGTCTGCTGCTCCTGCTCCTTCACCTCTTACTTGGAAGGGCACCTGTACTACCAGCTCTGCACCTCCCCCCTCCTCCCACTATTTTAAAAAGACGGGACAGGAAGAGGAAGCGGAAATATGGATGACAGGAGAATGACAACCAGTTGTCTCTCCTCCACATTTCCCCTTCCCTTGCCCTCTTTTTAAAATATTGCAAGCAAGAGGGAAAGGAGAAGGAACAAGGCCAGCAGCAGTGATGACAATGGTAGGATACCACTTGCACATCACCAGATAGAAAAGGAACTGAGGGGAGGCGAGCAGAGGCTGCTCACCAGAATCAGAGGCCATCAGGGTGGGCATGGATTGCCTGCCACATGCCACTCCTTCACCCTTCTGCTGCCTGAAACCACATTCAACTGGCTTTTAATGGGAGGGCCAGTCATAATTAGTCCACAATTGTGGGGCGTGCATGAAACAGGCAGGGCTGGACATAGTTTTCCAGACCTTTCTTATCCAATTATGGCATGTGGATTCAGCCTGAATTGTCTGCCAAAGGCCCAGATGGTAGTTAAAATGATGTTATAGGATAATTTACCAACAGAATTCAAAGAGCAGGAAAATTCATATAACCAGAACTTATCATCTGAATTGTTATACAAAGGCACTCACACACAAAGCAACTAATATAAAATTAATTGTATGGTAAACACTTCAGAATAATTCCTATCCCTTTGTAGATCTCATGAGTTCATAGTAGAACACTGATACATTTAATTAATTTATATGTAGAGGATGTTGCTCTGAACATCTGTATGAGGGAGACATGTATCTGTTGAACTAGAAGGTTGCTCTCTTTCCAAACTAACTGAACTCAATCCTCAGTCTTCTCAACATATTTTATCCCTAGTCTCATTGTTTTTCAGTGGGCAAAAATGGACAGGTTTATTCTTTCTGGTACTAAACAGGACAGGAGCTCCCTCATTCCCGCCCCCCCCCCCCCCGATAACCATGTGAGAAAATCCCATAGGGCAAGGATGATCTAAAGAACGTAATATTTTCAAGAGGGAATTTGTTATCATTGAGCTAAAATTGCTTCTGAAGTCTCACTGAAAACTGTTTTACATGTCTAATTTGGTGGCTAATATCCAGTACCAAGAGGGGAGAATGCCAATACTTCAGAAGGTTTGCTACATCTTCTTTGAATGCAGAGCACAATGAATTTGTATCCGCTGAGCATTCAGCACTTACATTTCAAAACCTACAGCACACTAAACGTGAAACTTTTGTTCAAATTTCAAGGATTTTGATAGCCCAAGTGAATAGACACTGCCTATTGATTTTTCCCTTACAATGACTCTTGGATAACCTATTTTCTCATTTATTTTTAACGACAGCTCATGAGATTTTACAGCAATTCTGCCCAACCTCCTAATATCAAAATCCCTCCTTGACCCTAAAAATTGTAATTCTGCTATAGATCACAGCTGCTGAATATTACCTTTTACTAAGCTGGTTAAATAAAATATGTCCAAATCACTAGATCCCACAGGCCATGACTGAAATTCTAATTATACTGGGTCTGTATTTTTATACTACACTGCACAGAAAAAAAGCAGAGCGTTTATTCAAAGTCCACACCAAAGTGGGAGAATCCAGAATGTGGGTTCTAATTTTGAATTTAAGAGAAAAAAAATGTTATGCAGCTCTTCAATGGTTTTCTTATAAAACCTTTTCAAGAGACCCAAATCCCTTTGATGCATTTCATATAATAGAATGCTGAGGACAGTGGCTAGTATTTTTTGTGATTTTGGGGATGGGTACATTTGATGTGTATCGGTTTCAAAATCAAAACGAGGTTTATATATCTGTTGGTGGAATTGCATATGCAGCACAATGGTTTGAGGGAAACCAAAGTGAAGAAACTCAGAGACGTTTTGGATGTTCAAAACGTAGTGGGGGATGGACGGATAGCGGGTACAAGTGACTTCTATTTCCTTTGTTCTGTGCTTTTCTGAAACATCCAGAATAGAACTCGCCCTCCCTCCATGCTCAGATGCATAAGTTGCTCTCACTTTGAAAATTTGTGCATCTCACTATAGTAGAAGATACAAAAGTTTTGCTCATAAGTTACAGAGAAGGCTTGGGGAAAGAAAAAGCAAATCACTTGTGCTTCCTGTTCTCTCACAAACAAGTCATTCAGTAGGGCTGTGCAAGCTGGCTCGAGGGGGTTCAGGTCGAGTGGAACCAGGCCCAGTTCAGCTCAAACTCAAGTAAAAACAGGCTTGGTTCATCTTGAACCGTCTCGGAATATACTGGTAAAGGGGAACCCAGTAAAGATTCCCATTTACCAGTAAGGGGGGGAGCAGGGAGCTTAGCAAAAGAGAGTTGGGCTGGAAGGGAAGTTAAATTTTACCTTAATGTTGCTGCTGCCAGCAGCTGCGAGGGTGGCGGCAGCGGGTACTGCCCTCACCCCCGCCGGAGCAGGGAGGGCCAGATTGGGGCCATTTCAGACCTGGTTGGGGCCTCTGCATGTGCACAGAGGTCAATAAAATGGCCTCTGCACATGTGTGGAGGCCATTTTATTGACCTCCATGCGTGTGCAGAGACCTGAACTGGGCACAAGCCAGGCCCGAACTGGCCCTGCCTGCTCCAGCAGGGGTAGGGAAGAGTCCGCACCGCCACTCCCACCCAGCCCCGCGGCTGCCAGAGCCACCACCAGCAACTTTAAGGTAAAATTTAACTTTCCTCCCACCCCAACTCTCTTTATCTAACCCCTGGTCCCCACTTCCCCTTTACTGCTAAAGGGGAATCCTTAGCGGATTCTCTTTTAAAATTACAACTTTGAGCCCTCCCGAACTGGGCCCGGTTCAAGTGTGCACAAAACCAGAGCGGACCCAGTTCAGCTCAAGTCTGGTTTAATTCGAGATGAACTGGGTTCGCTGGCTTTGTGCACACCTCTATCATCCAGTGCCACTCCCAATGTGTCCATGATGCTTTCTTCTGACTCTAGTAAAGCCATCTTGAAGGGATTCATGTCATGTGCCAGGTCACTTAGTCTGTCATCTTTTGTGATTTAGGCACTAGAGTTGTATCAAGCTCTCCCTTCAGTCCTGTAATCCTTAAAATCTGTGAATGATAGGCAACTGTGCTATGACCCTTTTTATGTAGAGGTATATTGAAATATTTAGTTGTATCAATCTGTGTGAACTACAGCATGATGAGTTTAATTGGGTGTCTAAGAAGTATCCTATTGAGATTAGGAAAAATAATTCATCCGAATATAAAATTATTTTTGAACTTCCTCTGGGACATCAAATATGGGGACAATTGACCATCCATGCTGGATGAAGTGTCGTGCTGAAAAGCTTTTTAAAAACCCTCAATTTTCAGGGGCTGGCTGAATAGAACCTGTGTGGTAGATTTACTAGAGTATTGGGTTCAGGCATGGGAAACCCAGGTTTATCAAATCCCCACTCAGCTCTGAATGGGTGGCTTTGGGCAATTCATTCTCAGCATAGTGTACCTCACAGGATTGTTGTTAGGCTTCAGTGTAGCTCTGATCTCCTTAAGGAAGGGCAGGACACAACTCTAACAATTTTAACTGGGAAGGAATGTTGCCCTAGGGTTAATTAAACAGCTTAGACTACTGTAATGTGCTATACATGGGGCTGACCTGAAGACCCTTTGAAAACTGCAGCTGGTGCAGAATGTAGCAGTCAGAATCTTGATAGGTGCTAGACCATTGGACCGTATCACCCTGCTACTGTGTCAGCTGTACTGTTTATCAGTGTGTTTTTAGGTGTGCTGCAAAGTGCTGGTTGTTATCTAAACGGCTGAGAACCATGATACCTGAAGGACTGGAATCTGTCCATTTCTAAGACTGTTTAGGGGAGGTTCTTCTGCATGTCCACCACCATATGACATTCAGTTGCAAGTGGCATGTATGTGGGTATTCTCTGTGGTGGTCTCCACCCCCGGAACTCCTCCCCCCCCCCGAATTTTGAATGCCGTTGACTGCCTTAATTCTAACCAGCTTTCTTATATTTTTGTGAATGCCATTGTCTGGCAACCTTTTTTGCTTTCTACAGCTTTTACATCAATTTTTCAAATGTACCTTTTATTGTTTGTTGTATTTAATTTTTGTAAGCTGCCTTGAGCTCTTAGGAAAGTAGGCCATGTATACATTCCTAAACTAAGGCTGTGTTCTCACAGTCACAAGGATCCTAGTTAAAAAGTTAATCAGGATCAGTGAGCCCCACAGAGCAGGTTGTGAGAACACAGAATTTCAGGGCAATCGTAAGTACATAAGAACAGCCCTGCTGGAATTGGCCCAAGGCCCATCTAGTCCAGCATCCTGTTTTACACAGTGGCCCACCAGATGCCGCTGGAAGCCTACAGGCAGGAGTTAAGGGCATGCCCTCTCTCCTGCTGTCACTCCCCTGTAAGTGGTACTCGGAGGCATCCTGCCTTTGAGGCTGGAGTTGGCCTTTAGCCCTCCAACTAGTAGCCGATGATAGACCTGTCCTCCATGAACTTATCCAAACCCCTCTTAAAGCTATCCAGATTGTTGGCTGTCACCACATCTCGTGGTAGAGAATTCCACAAGTTGATCATGCGTTGTGTGAAAAAGTACTTCCTTTTGTTGTTCCTAGATTTCCTGGCAATCAATTTCATGGGATGACCCCTGGTTCTAGTGTTATGTGAGAGGGAGAAGAATGTCTCTCTATCCACTTTCTTCACACCATGCATGATTTTATAGACCTCTATCATGTCTCCCTGCAGTCGTCTTTTTTCTAAACTAAAAAGCCCAGGTGTTGTAGCCTTGCCTCATAAGAAAGGTACACTAGGCCCCTGATCATTTTGGTTGCCTTCTTCTGCACCTTTTCCAGTTCTACAATGTTGTTTTTCAGATGTGGTGACCAGAATGGTACGCAGTACTCCAAGTGTGGTCGCACCATAGTTTTGTATAAGGGCATTATAATATTAGCCCTTTTATTTTCAGTCCCCTTCCTAATGATCCCTAGCATGGAATTGGCCTTTTTCACAGCTGCCGCACATTGAGTTGACACTTTCAACGATCTGTCCGCCACGACCCCAAGATCCCTCTCCTGGTATCCTACTAGGATAGATAACTATGATTCAGTCCTAGTTATCTATCCTGATTAAATGCTGGTTAACTGGAACAGTTTGATCAGGACTACCCTGAAATTCTGCATTCTGACAGTCAGCTCTGTGGGGTTTGCTGATCCTGATTAACCTTTTAACCAGGATCCATGTGATGGTGAGAATTCAGCTAAACAGATAAATAGTGATTCTAGCCTTCCTCTTTGTCCTGTTGCATAGCATTCCAGCTTAAGCTATCAAGGCATATGTTCTTAACTCTTGTTAAAAATAGATGTTAGCTATAAAAGTTGTGCACACAAGCAGCCAAACGCAGGCTGGGTTTGGCTGCCTGTGCACACTGCCGGGATCAAGCCTGATCATGGTACCGCCTTGTGGGTAGCCTGACATTTTACCCCAGCCTATAGCCTGAGTTTAAGAGTGCAAGCATGCTCTTAGGAACATAGGAAGCTGCCATATACTGAGTCAGACCATTGGCCTATCTATCTCAGTATTGTCTTCACAGACAGGCAGTGGCTTCTCCAAGGTTGCAGGCAGGAATTTCTCTCAGCCCTATCTTGAAGTAGCCCTATCTTGAAGAACTATCAGGGGTGACCCAAGCTTGGCAACCACTCTAAGGCTCGACCGAGCCTTTAGACTCTGCGCCATATATGCCCCGGTACAATCACACCTTAGGAAGGCTCTTTGGGCTAAACTAAAAGATATATGTGACACCAAGCACCACCTCCTGATTGCGGGGGATTTTAATAACAGAGCCCAACTGAGCGACAGGAAAGCCTTTTCGGGAGGCCTCCCAGTCTCCCCATCAAGTCCCTCTCTAAAGAATGAGGAAAAAGCTCTCCAACATTTTCTGAGTGAGACTCTGGGTTTAGATGATAAGGCCTTGGGGGTATATAATGATTTGGATTTTTTCCCAATCTGTCATGAAGAGAACTTTAAATCACAGTATAGACATAAATGTAAAACCGGAGTCAAATTTACATATTACCACCCGAGATCTCCCCCTTCTTTTGAAGTCTACAGGTGTAAACTAGTACTTACCCCATGGTCAGACCATGCGGCTGTGGGATTTATTTGTTATCTCTCTAAGGTAATTCCACATGGTAAGCCCTTGTGGCGATTACACCCAAAAATGTTAAGTGATGAATATCTCAAAGGTGTCCTTTTATCAGAACTGAGGCGACAGACCGCTCGGCTATTAGAGGCAGAAGATGATCTTTTGGGAGCCTGGGAGACACTTAAAAAGACGGTGGGCTGCCGTACTAGGGCAGTGACCAGCCAGACATATAAGATAGGGGTCAAAAATTATCAGAAAGCGATCACCCAACATCTGAGGATTGTTGATAAGATGAACAGGGGAGAAGCCTTCGACGTGGAATCATGCCGCCGCTACAAAGAGACAATCAGGACATTTCAAAATGAGCTGCGGCACAGGCGTTTAGAAAATAAGCGGTATCACTTCAAAGGGTCTGTAGTTGATAAGGGGGAGTGGGCAAAGGACAAGATGCATGCATCCAGTTTGACATTCCAAGGCCTGCGATCAAATGGAACTAGCCCACTAATGGCCGACCCCCACGATATGTTAAAGATCATGGCCCAGTTTTATACAAACTTGTATGCACTGAAGGATATTTCTGTAAAGGGCATTCAATCCTATCTAGATAGGTTCTGCAGTCTGAATGAATATGGTCTTGGCTATTCCCTCACTGAGGGGGGAAAAAGCTCTTTGACCCATCCTGTAACGATAGAAGAAGTCAGAGCAGTTATCTCAGCGGGAAATAACACATCGGCCCTGGGGCCTGATGGTCTGACATGGCCTTTCTATAAGATTTATGCAGACCAGCTACTACCAGTTTTAGTAAAATTATTTAATTTTGTCCTGGACAATGGGCGTTTAAATAGGTCCTTTGGGGATGGCCTCTTAATTCCCCCCCCCCAAGAAAAGTGACACCACTTTACCACAAAACTGGAGACCGATAACCCTCACAAATATCGATTACAGAATCTTTGCCAAAATCCTAAATAATAGATTGGCGAAAGTGGCCCCTAAATTGGTCCACAGCTTGCAGACAAGCGCTATCTCGAGAAGAAAGATGACAGACTCATTGTGTCTGCTCAGAGAACTTTTTTACTCCATACAGAATAAAGTTGGAAAGGTCACCTCCTCTTATTGGATCAAGTTAAGGCATTTGACAAAGTGAACCACAATTATCTGTGGACATTGTTGAAAGCTAAAGGTATACCACCCCTATTCGTTACTTGGATACAGCTGCTCCATACGAATGCAAAGGTGACACCACAGATTAATGGATGGCGGGGTGACCCAATCATTTTGCATTCGGGTGTCCGCCAAGGATGCCCACTGAGCCCATTACTTTATGGTTTTGCCCTGGATCCGATCCTGATCAGGATTCAGAGAGAACCCCATCTGCAAGGACTCTCGGTCTCTATCCCTCTGCCCTGCGAGATCTTCCCAGGAGGGAGGAGGAGGAGGAGGGAGAGTGATGGGATAGCCGAACCACCTGTCTGCTCAGAACCGCATACTGAGTTTAGGGTAAAATTTGTAGCTCATGCCGATGATGTTATATTACTATTATAGAATGAAAATGAAATCTCTGTAATACTAGACCTCTTCTGGGAATATGGCAAGATCTCGGGCTCAGAATTAAATGCTGACAAAAGTGTATTTGTTAAAATGGACCCCAGACGCCAGCAGCTCTTGTGCCTACCCATCTCTGAATGTAAAAGCGAAGGGGCCCCAGAGTCCAAACTGAAGTGGGTAGATACAGTAAACATTTTGGGGACTGAATATGGGATTAAGGAAAAAGTCTGGGGGGGGGGAATTGGACAGATTGGGAAGAAAAAGTAATGCTTAAAATCACCATGTGGAAAAAATGGAGCCTTGCCATGTACCAGAAAGCGGTTTACATCCGGACTTACCTGATACCCCCAGTGCATAACCTGACAGTAGTCTATCCTCCTCCGCTCGATCTCCTTCGGAGAATTGAAAGCCAGATCTTCCATCTAGTATGGCACACAGCGTCCTTCCCTTTGGCCCGTGCGGTAGCAATTAAGGAGGTTGAGCGGGGAGGCCTAGCCCTACCTGCCCTGCAACCCTATTTTGTAACTGAATTCATGTCCTACAATTTTGGAAACTGGATTTTCATGAATGTCCATAATATGTCCAACCTCCTGCAAAAAACCTGGGTCTCGCTTTTCCCTCTGCGTTGGCGCAAGTCAGCATGGGGTATAGCATGGTGGGGGAAAGGATCTTTCAATGGTAATATCACACAAGTATTAAAAAGAGAACACCCAGACTACTTGAGAGATTTGTTATTCATACTTTAAAAATGGAAGGTTGAACCGGATCTATTTAAAGGATCCTCCTCAGTTAAGCAGCAAAGGAAAACAATTTATGGAGAGATTCTAGAAGTGGGTTTCTTAAAACTTGATTTAGAACATAAACGCTACAAACACCACACTTAGCAGTACTTGTTGCAAACCGATCACCCTATCGCTCTCTTTAAGGAGAAAAAAGTCCCTTTCCATTTATGGGAAACAAGGTTGCGCTTATACCATCAAGTACTACCACTTAATGTGGCTAAGCCATGGCTCCCAGAGGACCAGCAAGAGTGCGTTAAAATCACTTGCAAACAGAAAGCTAGTAAGCTAGTTAAAACATTCAGGGAAACCCACTCACATTTCTTAAAAGAGTGTGTGGTAGCCAAAAGAGTGTGGAAGGGAGTAAGCAAGCTGTTAGAGAGGCCTGATTTGGAAAAACAGACTTGGGAAGAACTAACCTTGGGTTTGAGCGATAGAACCTCCGTTCGAGGTCCCAGAAAGAAACCTTCAAGGAAACGGAATGGAACGGGTGCCCTCATACTAGGGAATTGGAACGTTCCCCTTCTTGTAATCAGGTTAGTAAACCTGTATGTCATTTATGCAATGTTCCTGCATAGGAATAGGGAGGGAAGACGCGACCAAGAGGTTCACGCAGATGAGACAGTAAATCTCTTCTGGAAAAGTTTGTATGGTTATGTGCAAAAAGACAAGAGAATCTCTTCAAAACAGCAATGGGACAAATTGTGGAAATGGACGTTGGACATAAGCCCCCCGATTACCTGATGTGCCTTGAAATCCCCCACCCCCGAGTTACAGTAATACCTGCATATACTTCATAACCTTGTGGGTTTCCAAATCCTTGTGTGTAAATCTTTGTAGATATATCATGTACAAACAACCACTTTGTATATAATTGTGCTTTGGCAACGTACTGTATGCTTTGGTAGTTCGTTGGTTCAATAGAAAAATCTTGTCCTATCAAAAAAAAAACACAAATCTTGTCCTATCTTGAAGTAGCCAGGGAGGGAACTTGAAACCTTCTGCTCTTCCCAGAGCGGCTCCATCTCCTGAAGGGAATATCTTTCAGTCCTCACACTTCTAGTCTCCCTTTCATAGGCAACCAGGGCAGACCTCTCCTCTCCTCTCCTCTTATCCCGAGGGACGGGATTGTGAATATGCTCTGGCGGCTTACAACCTGAACATACACAGAGCCGGTCACCTAGAGCACCCAACTCCTGAGGGAATCCCTCTGAGCATATTGCACACTCGTCGCACAGTGCATTGTGGGATTCCTAGAGGCCAGGAAAATGAGGCCTCCAGAGCTCTGCATTGCACAAAGTCCAAGAGGAAATTGTCACTTGTCTGGAGGGAAGTGTTGGAAAATAGGTCCATACCTGCATTCCCCTCTGCCTGCACTCCCTGCCGCTATTTTGGTCTTGTGCATGACCTCATTGAAAGATGTGTGGTGTGTATGGTGACTCTTACCATGGTTTGTGTTTTATTTTATTTTATTAACATTTTTTTATGTCCCACTCTTCCTCCAAGGAGCCCAGAGCGGTGTACTACATACTCAAGTTTCTCCTCACAACAACCCTGTGAAGTAGGTTAATTTGAGAGAGACGTGACTGGCCCAGAGTTACCCAGCAAGTCTCATGGTTGAATGGGGATTTGATATGCATGTGAAGTAATCTAGTAGAGCCAGTGTGGTGTAGTGGTTAGAGTGCTGGACTAGGACCGGGGAGAGCCGAGTTCAAATCCCCATTCAGCCATGATACTTGCTGGGTGACCCTGGGCCAGTCACTTCTCTCTCAGCCTAACCTACTTCACAGGGTTGTTGTGAAGAGAAACTCAAGTATGTAGTACACCGCTCTGGGCTCCTTGGAGGAAGAGTGGGATATAAATGTAAATAAATAAATAAATAAATAAATAATCTCTGTCCCACTATGGTTAGAGACATCTATAATAATATGTCACTACCTTTTCATATCTTTTGTAGCCTTCACTTGCTACTGATCTCTGCTTGAGACACACTATAAGCCTTTCCAGGGCTGACTCCAGGTTCCGGTGGGGGTGGGGGCTTAGCAATATATCCTCTTTGGGTGACCTTTGGGTCTAGTCCATCTCTCCAGTTCTATGATTCTATGGTGCGCCAATTCCTTGGAGTGATCATTCCACACTAAGACAGCAAGGATGCAGAATTGTTCTGCTTATAGCTCTCTTCCCAGTTGTAAAATGAAATAATAATGGGTGGTGAGTAACATAATGTTGTTGCTTAATTGTGTGGTGGGGGAGTTTTCAGTATGACACAAAGGAAATTATATGCACAATTACTGTTGTTAACAGAGCCTTGGTATGTAACTCCCAGCACCGCAGGCTGGGAAACCTTCCCCATGCATGTTTAATGGGGTTTGAGTTACTCCAGTCCTAGGGCTGTATCTCTCTTTTCTAATGTCTTGTGTCCTGGGTGAAACAAAGGAATAACTGAATGTATGAGACATTTTATCTATGGCCATACAATTCTCTTGATCAGCATTTTAAAAAAATCCTCAAAACATCTTATTAAATAATTTCTGCTGATTGGCATTTTTACACATAATCAGTATTATTTATTTCACTTATAATTGGCTGTCCAAATACCAAAATGATGTGTGCATTTAGATATGTGAATAACAATTAAAAGGTTTTTAAGCCTAAGTAATGCCTGCATGGTATGGCAAAACAATCTGGAGGAAAATAAATCATACATAAATGTTTCAATAATCTTCTTTCTTCTCCAGGGGCTGCTAAGATGATTTTAAAGTCTAGTCCAATAGGTAGGTCAGTAAATATGCAATTGTCTCATCCTTTCGTCCTACTTGTTCATTGTATGTACAGTAATTGTTTTCCTTTTCCTTTGACTAAAGAGTGTTATCTCATGCAAGGAAGATCAATTCAAAATGGACTTTAATTATCTTCAATAAAAATTAAATTACTCATCTCAACTAATGGCTTGGCAAATAAAAGGAGCTTAAATTTACAGCTGCACAGTGCTATTGATTAAAGTTTTTTTCCTTCATTTTTCTCTCTTTTTAATTCTGCCCAAGGTAATGTTTCAATCTTTCACTCCCTGGAAGATCTGTATGAATAAAGTAGGGTACTGTAAACGGAAAGTAGAAACAGCAATGTAAAAAATACCCACATCAAATGTAAGAAAAAGGGGAGAAGGGAGAGCACGCATCAAATACATAAACAAGTTTCTAAAAGGTTTCAATCATTCTAAAATTGCACAAGATTGCATTCTGCTTCCCCAAATGCTTTCATCTGTGCAGGGAAAAATGTGTGGCTTCCTCAAATTCTAAAAGCACTGTTAGGGCATGCCTAATAGATTTGTGTAACGCTGCGTTTCGGTATGTGTAGCATGGTTGCTTATGTTCTCCCTAGTAAAGATCTTGAAGTTGTAAATACTTTTTTGAAGTAAGCAGCCTATTTGATAAGTGTTTAATGAAGTATCATACCAGCAGTATTTAATGCACAAATGTTCAAAGGTAGTGTTTAGGGTCCCCTTTTGCCAAATCAGACTTTCATTTTCAAACCTGCTTATATTTTAGAAAGAAGTAATCCCTGGGAAAATGGTACTGATGGCAAACATATTATCTTTCATGTTGTTGTTTTTTTAATGTTTAAGTCTCCTTTGTTATTATCTCAGTAGCAAGACTCTCCACACACTCTTAGACAGCAAATCAAAATATGCCTGAAAGCAATAGTATTTTAATAAGTATCAAATGTCTTCAATGAGACAAATGTGTTTTGTATCTTTCAGGCTTTCGTTAAGATCTCTTTTGGTTGTTATTGTTCCTATAATATTATTGGAGAAATATACAAGCTTGTACTTTAATTGAAATAGGCCAAAAGGTTTCAGTGAATTGTAATGCCCTGTGTGTCTAGATATGCTTTTGAAAATGGGTTTTGATTTCACTTTCCCCTGAATTTTAAAGCCCTCTAGTGCCACTTTGGCTTTGGAGGTTCAATAGCAACAGTGTGTCTAAAAAAAGATGACCATTGGCCATGAAGCTTCTTTGGGGGCGGAGGAGATCAATATTGTAAAAATTTGATATTAGCATTAAGAATTTTGACCCAAGATTTTTCTAGCACTCTTTACATTGAGTTAGCTGGACCTCTAACATGTAGCACATTAATTTTTCTTGATCTTCAACAACTGCCCTCTTCATACCCAAGCTGATAGTGGGCCAACAACAGTGTAAACTTTGCTAACAAATTTATGATGAACTGATATTGCCATAATTCTAGATGTGCCTTGCCAATCCTCTAGAGGGTGCCGGTTTGTCTGTCTGTGTGCCAATTCAAAGCAAGCTAACAGCAATCAATCAAACAACATGTCTGCTTAATAAACTACATATTACCTCAGGGCTCTGTCTGCTTTCAGGATCCATAAAAAACAAGCAATTAATATAGGTAGCTAGGGCTTCTGGAATTATCATGGTGTTCTGATTTTTCCTGATTTTTAGAGCCAAACTCCTAATTAGAAGTTAAAAGCAGCTTCTGATTGGGACCTGGTAATGAGAGGAGAGCTTGTCTTGTGGTAGGAAGCATGACTTGCCCCTTTAGCTAAGCAGGGTCTGCTCTGGTTGCATATGAATGGGAGACTAGAAGTGTGAGCACTGTAAGATATTCTCTTCAGGGGATGGAGCCGCTCTGGGAAGGGCAGAAGGCTCCAAGTTCCCTCCTGGTAGCTTCAAGATAGGGCTGAGAGCGATTCCTGCCTGCAACCCTGGAGAAGCCACTGCCAGTCTGTGTGGACAATACTGAGCTAGATAGACCAATGGTCTGACTCAGTATTTAGCAGCTTCCTATGTTCCTAACTGTATCAGACTGGGCCATGGCACTTGGCAAGGATGGTTTTAACTCATCCCCCTACTCTATCCCCCCTCCCCCATTCTAAAGTGCCCACACCGAAGCCGCTATTTTCCCAGCAGGCAAAACAGATGGGTATCCTATTGGTACCCTGGTATGGGGACAGGAAGCCATTTATAACAGGGCCTGCTGTATAGCAACTGTGTAAAAGACAGGTGAGTAAACTTAGCCTCCAGGTACCGTACTGGCAGCTAGAACCTGGGTATGACAACAGGAGAGCATTCTACTGGGCTTTACAAGACTAGCTTTAGCATGTACTCACCTGAAGTAGGGTATTCCCTGAAGTAACAGCATTTCAGTCTGAACTTAGAAGGCATGAATCCTCCATTCTTTAAACAGGGGTCTCTTTTACTATTACTACCTCGTTATTTACTTTTGTCTTCCTATCCTACTCACAACATTTCAGAAATTCTCAAATCCATGATCATTTCAAATTTCAGACTTTGATTACTGGGACTTTGGTGAAAATTTCATAGTTCAAGCATCAGGAATGTAAGAAGATATTTCCTGGTGGAAATCTGATCTGATCTGTTGGGGGAAAGTCCTCTTGGTAGTGTTTCTATGCAGGAACTTGTATATGGGAAAGAATATTGTGGGCAAGAATGCATTGCCCCCCCACCCCATGGCTCAGCATGGTACCCTCATGTCCTTTACACTAAGGATGTGCACAAATGAATTCATACACTCCCAGGAGGTGGGGGGGCTTTTAAGGGGCAGAGAGGATGCCCTTACCTTTCCTGCCACTTTTCCCCTGTCGGCGCTCTACAAAAAACCCACTGGTGCAAGGCTGCAGCGTACCTCCCTGCAGCCCTGGTCAGCGTCATACACATTAGCCACTTCCGGCACGATGCTGATTAGTGCTGCAGGAAGGTACACTGCAGCCTCACACCAGCGGGTTTTTTTGCACAGTTCCAGCAGGCGGGAAAGTGGCAGGGAAATTAGGGCATCCTCCCTGCCCCTTAAAGGCTCACCCACCTCCAAACCAGCTTGAATGCCAGACTGCCAAACCAGTTTGGTGCTCGGTAAAACTGGTTCCTGCACATTCCTACTTTACACCACTACTGATTATCAGCCAGTTCCCATCTTCCTACACACATGAGGAGGACAGGGCTGCAGCAAGAATTTGTGGCCCAATATCACTAAAAGATGTGCCAGCATGATTATGGCATGCCCTTTGCATGTTTAAACAGGGCTTTGGAGCACATGTAAAGAGGTGATTCGGAAGAACACCACTCACACGCAATTAAAGCATGTGCCAAAATCAGATTGGCACATTCTTCAGTGACACCAGGCCAGGTGTGGTCTCACCATGGCCCTGTCCTCCTCATGCATAAAGCTTTATCTAAACAGGCTCTATATGGTTTAGAAATCTGGGTTTTAAAACTACAATGAATGAAGTTCTAGAACATTCATTCATTCATTCATTCAATACATTTATATACTGTCCTATATAAAATCTCGGTGCAGTTTACAATTTAACTACAGTGAATATGTTTCACTGCCTTCTGAGACTTCATAATACATTGTTGTCATGTTTTTCTGCAACCACAAGGATCAAAAATTGCTTAAATGTAAGATTTCTGTTGTTCTATAGTAAGGAGTATGGGAAAATATATCTTAGCCACCTGAGCCTGTGTAGACCAACCTTCTTGTCACTTTTTATTTCATTCCACTTTTGACTCTGTTCTTGCCTCAGTGTTTCCTATAACAGGGATTCCCAGATGTTCCCCAATCCCACATGGTATTGTAGTTGGGGATTATGAGAGTTGTAGTCAGCATCTAGAAATCCCTGTTACAGGGAACACTGTCTTTGTGTGTCTTCTGTACACACCAGCTTCCTATTCCTGAAATTGAATGCCTTTAAGATGAGGTGGGCAATCTCAGCCCTCCAGTTGTTGTTGAACTACAATTCCCAGCATCCCCAGCAACAATAAATGACCCCTGCTTTAAAGGTTTCTGTGCAACTGTATGTACATGCCCATCACGGACCCAATACATGTGATGCAACCTGTTAAAAACAAGAAGAAACTTGGCATCAGAAACTGCGAAGTAGCCATTTTAGGAACTTTATGAAGGACAGGTTCTTAGTTTCTGCCATTTATGAAATTAGCAGGGTGAATAAATGGACTGGTGCAGATTCACCAAAAAGGGATTGGGAAGAGAACATCTCCTTTAGCAGAAAAGGGGAGAGAGTACCCAGGAAAAGACTGTACAATGTTTTGGCCTTACCAAAAGAGACAAAACTTTGTTTAGCCAGCTACCTTTTCAATAAGTTTGTTGGCCTTGCAGGAGAAACGAGGAACTGGAGTATAAACAAGTTATAGTCTACACCCTTATTGGGTGGATATCAGGAGCACCTCACATGAAAAAACATACGCACACACAGTTTAACAGGAAGTTTGGATGTAGCAAAATCATTTTAGACTGATTTATTTTGAATGGAGAAAAGATATACATGAGGGACATAACTATGGGAATATATAAGGCACATACTGCAATGGCCCTACTGGCTAATAAATAAATAAAATAGCTATTTATCAAATTTATCATTTACTTATCATTTAAGTGAATGCTTAGACAATAGTTCTTTGCCTTACATTAGCAGTGAAAATTACTGTGGTGCTGCTCCTTGAAAATACCAGCAGCATTAGGGTTTCTTGATTGTATACTGGTAGTTCTAATCTCCTACAATATTCTTTTCCCCTTTTTGGCTTTGGTCATGGGTGCTTTCATCCATGTACCCTAACAATGATTATTATTGCAAATTATTGCTGCATTCTAACACTGGTAGCATTCCAATGGCAGTATACTGTCAAAAATAGTTGTTTATATGAAACCTTAAGATGTGTGTTTCAACATATATGATATGGCTAATTTGAGTTCTGAATGGATGTTTGTTAAAAGATCTGTATGTTCATGTTGTAATAAAGACACTTTGAATGCCTTTACATCTTCTTCTCCTGCTCATTAATTGACTTAATCCTCTGATCTTTAGTTCTTTAAAGTTGTTTTTAATAAACAAATGCAAAGGTAGAATGATAAGTTTTATGTCATAATCTAAAAACCTTTTAAAGTGGCATATGATATCAAATAATTAAGGCAATATAAGTTTACATTTTACAAATAAATATATTTGAAAACACATGTTCAATATTAGCTCTTTCAAATACAGTGTATGAATGGAAGCCCAGAGGTTGGGAGTTCCTGAATTGTATTCAGAGCTCTGCCCTACAGACATGAAGTAATACCAAGTTCACCTTCATAATATGCCACCTCAGTCAAGCTACCTTCGCCCTTTACAATAGCTATGACAGGTAAGCAGGTTTTTGCTGGGTTCCAGGCCCCAGCTTGCCATACATGACTGTTAATGAAATTTTCCACTGCAGCCTACTCATATACCAAAATGTTTTAGGCTACACAACTTATAAGAAATACTTGTTCTTATTATACAATTCATTTGACCCCTTCCTCTTTTCATGGCCCAAGCTGTCTCAAACCCCTCTCACAGTAGCAACTCTGAGTGGGATGCTGATGAGACAAATGCAACACCATCCCTGGATCTTAACACCAGACCAGAATCTGAGAGAGGCCTGGAGCTAGAGTCCTCTGAAAGAGCTCCCTTGTAGGAATGTGCACAGAACCAGTTCGAAAACCGGCGGTTCCGCTGGTTTGAAGGGATGTGCACGAAACCGTGGTGGGGCAGTTTGAAGGCGGTGGGAGTCTCCCTGTAAGAGCAGGGGAGGGTGCACTTACCCCTCTCACCGCTTTTCTCCACCAGCGTCTGTATTTATTAATGTCCATTGGGGCGGCAGTGTACCTCCCTGCCACGCCATTGCCCTCGTCTTCCAGATATGACCAGAAGTTGCCAACGCACGCAGGTGTGTCAGCAACTTCCGGTCATATCCAGAAGACGCGGGCAACAGGGCAGCAGGGAGGTATGCTGCCGCCCCAGTGGGCAGTAAGAAACACAGATGCTGGTGGAGAAAAGCGGCGGGAGGGGTAAGTGCACCCTCCCTTGCTCTTAAAGGGAGACCCCCACCACCTTTGAACAGCCCCACCGTGGTTCCATGCACATCCCTACTCCCTTGAGGCCTGAGCTCCCTGGGGCAGCACTTCAGAACTACAGAGCTGTTCTCTCCTGCAGTGCACCATCATGCCTCCCCTCTTATCATGTCCATGTGCCAGTGCTGGCAACAAGCTCAGCTGGATCAGATAGAGGAGAGGAAGTGTGCCCAACTGCAGGCCAGAAGGATGCTGCTTTCAGGATTCTACTTTCTGGAAGTTGAAGCCCAAGAACAGGTAGTCTGGGCTCAGAGCTACTAAGGACTCAGTTGGCCTGAGAGGATTTTCTCCTTCTCAAGGGGGTATCATAAAGTATAATGGGTGGCATCTGGAGCAGTGCTAATGCAGGAGAGTTAGCAGCACAAGTTATTTTCTTAGTCCCTTCCTCCAGCATCCATTGGTGGTGGCAGAGCAAAATCTGGAGTTTGAAGTGGTAGCCAGCTCAGAGCATCAGCATTAGCTATTGTTCTTCCTGGCTTGTAGACAAGTGTATAATCATAAGCATTAAGCAAAAGACTCCAGCGCTGCATATGAGGTGACAGTATTAGGGATGTAGACTTTTCATTAGAGAAGATTTCTAAAAGAGGCTTGTGATCAATATGAATTTCAAAGCCATGGCCATAGAGATAGTAGTAGAACTTCTTGACTCCTTGTGATAATAGTTTCTCTGTCAGTATGTGCATAGTACCTTTCAGTGGAAGACATAGTCCTAGAATAGTAAGCAACTGGTGCCTCTGTGCCATCTGACAACCTATAACTAAGCACAGCTCCAACACCATAAGATGAAGCATCCGTGGTAAGGAACAGTGGTTTATTTTCATCATGATGTACAAGCACAGAATCAAAGCCAATAATTTCTTGACATTGCGGAAAGCATCCTCATACTGTTGAGTTCAACACCAAGGAACTCACCCCCACCCCCAGTAAATGATGAAGTGGCTCAGCAATAGTAGCCTTCTGTGGAAAGAAGACATGGAAAAATTGAGTAGCCCTGGGAAAGCTTGAAGCTCCTGCTTTGTTTTTCGAGTAGGTGCATCATAGATTGCATGTACCTTATTGTGAGTGGGGTGAATACCAGAAACATCAATGCGGTAGCCCAAGGATGTAACACTGGAAGTTGCGATTTCACACTTCTCTTTTTTCAAATGGATACCTGATTTGTCAAAGCGATGCCAAACTTCCTGAACTCGAGTGGCAAGTTCCTCCTCTGTTGATCCCATAATCAGGACATTATTGAAATATTGCACAACACCTGTAATTCCAGACAGCAGAGACTCTATGAGGTATTGGAACATTTTAGAAGCCATAGAAATTCTAAACTGGAGGTGCTTAACTCGGAATGTGCCATGATGGGTGATGATCGTTTGGATACCTGCTGTAGCATCATCAACAGCCAGTTGCTGGTATGCTTAGGCCAGATCAAGTTTTGGAAAAACATTCCCACTGGCAAGAACAGCAAGCAGTTGATTGCAGGCACTGGATATGGATGCTGCTTAAATGCATTATTTACAGTGCATTTATAATCTTGACACAGTCTCACTTTTCCATTAGGTTTCAGTACTGGCACAGTTGGTGTAGCCGACTGGGTCTCTTGACTGGTTCAAGAACTCCTTGTTTGATAAGGTGTTCAACCTCTTCCTCAATTTTTTCATGTAGGGCAAAAGGCACATTTCTAGCTTTAATACAAATTGGTACAATAGATGGATCCAAATGGAATGACAATGGCTTTCCTTTATAAGCTCCCAGTTCCTCACAAAATAGAAGTTTATCACTTCTGCTAGTAGTAATGGAATAGAAGTTAATCACTTCTGACAAGTAGTGATGGTATGAATTCCCTGGACACAGATTCCTAGTAGTGAGAAGAACCAGCTCCTCCCTAAGCGGTTTTTGCATTCCTCTTTTGCAACCATGAGTGGAATCTTCCTTTTATAGGAGCCATACTGCACATCCACAGCACAGCTTCCAGCAACATCAACCTTGTGTTCATTGTCATCATAGAGTCTACATTATGAACTCAACAACTTGGAAAGAGCCTCCTGTGAAAAGATGTGATGGAAGGTATCCTTGTTGGTTATAGATACTCCAGACCCAGAGTCAACTTCCATTTTGCATTTATGACCATTAATGAATACTGTTGCAAACACTGCAGCATCCTGAGGCTCTTTGTCACAGACAAAGTTATATCTCTTCACTACTCTGTGGACAGTAAAGTTCATGCGAAGTTAGGTGATGTGACTCTTTGTTACAATTATATGGTTTCTTACTGATAGACTTTGAATGACATACTCACTCAAGGTGGTCCTTCTTACAAAACCTGCATTCCACATCTTTGAATCTGCACACAGAGCACTGATGCAATACTCCCTAGCCTGAGTATGGATTACTATGCCTGGGCCGATCTGCAGAAATTGTGGAAGGTGCATTTTCTGTGTTCTGCTGAGCCTGTTGTCCAGAATTTTCAGCCTGCTTGGTATGGATACCATATACATTAGTTGCTGCCTCCTTGATTTCTGTGGCTTGTAGTGATGCAGTTTCACTGGCTAATGTCTTTTCTTGAGCCAGTGCAAATGTCAAATTTGGCTCAGACGGGACTGGAGCCTTTGTTGCAGTGCTTCATCATGAACCCAACACACAAGGCAATCCTTCAGCATATCTTCTAAGTTGTCCCCAAATTTGCAGTGATGAGAAAGATTATGCAGCCCTGTGATATAAGCAGCAATGACTTCTCCAGGCTGTTGAACTCGTTTGTGAAATTTAAATCTCTGTATAATGACTGATGATGTTGGTGAGAAATGAGCTTCCAGTAATTCGACAAGTTCATCAAATGTTTTAGACTTTGGTGAAGCAGGAGCAGTGAATGCTCTTATGGCAAATAATAAGAGCCAGCGGGAGCCAGCTTGCTGTAGTGGTTAGACTGCTGAACTAGGACCAGGGAGACCCTAGTTCAAATCCCAATTCAGCCATGATATTAGCTGGGTGACTCTGGGCCAGTCATTTCTCTCTCAGCCTAACCTACTTCACAGGGTTGTTATGAGGAGAAACCTAAGTATGTAATACACCGCACTGGACTCCTTGGAAGAAGAGAGGGATATAAAATGTAAAATAATAATAATAATAATAATAATAATAATAATAATAATAATAAGAAGAAGAAGAAGAAGAAGAAGAAGAAGAAGAAGAAGAAGAAGAAGAAGAAGAAAGTATAGACTGATAACCTGACTGCCAACCATGTTAAAATTATTAAATGGAAAAATAGCAGATGAAGTAATGCAATACTTATTAACTAATAAGCAGCTTCCAGTTGAACAGAAAGGAAACTGTCTGAACACCAGAGGCACAAAAGACCAGCTGCTGATTGACAAAATGATTTTAGAAAATTGCAAGAGAAGAAAAACAAATCTAAGTGTTGCATGGATTGACTACAACAAGGCCTTCGACTCATTGCCTCATACATAGATACTAAAATGTTTTGAAACAACTGGTGTCAGCAAAAACATTCAGATATTTATTTTTAAAAAGCAATGAGCACGTTGAGTACACAGTTAACAATCAATGGCGAGACACTTGGACAGGTTAGCATTAGAAAAGGTATTTTCCAAGGGGACTCACTATTCCCTCTGTTATTTGTAATCGCCATGACTCCACTTTCACAAATACTAAACAAAACAGGCCTCGGATACCAAACATCTAAAACATCAAGTAAAATAAACCATCTGCTATACATGGATGATCTGAAGTTGAATGGAAAGTCCCAGTCAGAAATCGAATCACTGCTAAACACTGTCCATGTATGCTGCAAGTCCATCAAACAGTAGAGGAGGAGAAAAGAGGCCTTGAAGAATATATATAGGACAGTGAAGAAGATGCACTTAAAATGGTCAATAACGAGAAACTATTCAACACCAATGAAACAAAGCAGGCCTACAAGAGAGAACAAGTCAAGAACCAAGCAGAAAAATGGAAAAAGAAGCCACTGCATGGTCAATATTTGCAAAATATATGTGGAAAATCAGACATCACCAAGACCTGGCAATGGCTGAAGAATGGCAACTTGAAGAAAGAAACAGAGGGTTAATACTGGCTGCTCAAGAACAGGCACTAAGAACAAATGCAGTAAGAGCAAAAGTCAAAAAGTCAATAACAAACAGCAAGTTCCACCTTTGTAAAGAAGCAGATGAAACATTGGAACACCTAATCAGCTGTTGTAAAAGGATCACACAGACTGACTACAAACAAAGGCATGACAAGATAGCAAGGATGATACACTGGAACATCTGCAAAAAATACAAGCTACCTGTAGCCAAGAATTGGTGGGACCATAAAATTGAAAAAGTTGAAGAAAATGAAGATGTAAAAATATTATGGGACTTCCTACTACAAACAGACAAACATCTGCCACACAATACACCAGATATAACAGTAGTCGAGAAGAAAGAAAAACAAGTCAAAATAATCGATATAGCAATAGCAATAGCAATAGCACTTACATTTATATACCGCTCTATAGCCGGAGCTCTCTAAGCGGTTTACAATGATTTAGCATATTGCCCCCAACATTCTGGGTACTCATTTTACCGACCTCGGAAGGATGGAAGGCTGAGTCAACCTTGAGCCCCTGGTCAGGATCGAACTTGTAACCTTCTGGTTACAGGGCGGCAGTTTTACCACTGCACCACCAGGGGCTCTTTTACCACTGCAATACCAGGGGGTAGCAGAATAGAAGAAAAAGAAATTGAAAAAATCTACAAATCTACAAAAGATCTACAAATTGAAATTGAAAGGCTGTGGCAGAAAAAGACCAAAATAATCCCAGTGGTAATTGGCACCCTGGGTGCAGTTAATGATTGACTGTGGCCATAGGGGGCATAGAAATCACCACCAGCCAATTACAAAAGGCATCTTTACTGGGAACAGCCTATATTCTGCGATGATATCTATAACAGCAACAACATTGACAATAAAATTCAGCCATCCCAGGTCCTTGGGAAGGACTCGATGTCTGGATAAAACAAACCAGTCAATAACACCAGTCTGACTGTGTAAATAAATAAATAAATAAATAATAAAAATAAATGTCAAAAGGACAGCTCAGCCTCTCTACATATGAATCCCAGGAAGCAGGTTAATATCAAACTCTTCAATTTGTCTAAGTGCAGCCATTTTAGCACAGAACTTGCTCAGGTTTTCAATCTGGGGCCTTTCAGACTGCTTACCAGTAGTGCTTGAGAACAGATCCTCACTTCCTGCTCTCAGCAGATCCCATCCACAACACGAAAGTGTTGTGTTGTAGCAGGAAAAATGGTCGGAACACACAGACTTAAAAAATACAACTGCACTTTATTGATACACTTAGGATCTGCAGAAGTTCCACGCAACAGCTACATCTCCCATATAACTACAGAAGCTGAAGAGGAACAAAAAGCACAACTAAACAACACAGCACCCCCTGGCATATATAACATACACAGCTACAGAACAGATTCCAGTTTTAAGCAGATCAAAATGGTATAGATGAAGCACATCCATCTGAAATTTCCCTGGTGATCTCAGTGACTTACAGAGAAGCCATACATTTTGAAAGGCCACAATCCATATGTTTTGGAAGCCCACAATGCATTCATAAAAGCATAAGAACAGCCCTTCTGAATCAGGCCCTTCTAGTCCAGCATCCTATTTCACACAGTGGCCCACCAGATGCCTCTGAGGAGCCCGCAGGCAAGAGGTGAGGGCATGCCATCTCTCTTGCTCCACTGCAACTGGTATTTAGAGGCATCCTACCTCTGAGCCTGGAGATGGCCTATAGCATAGTAAGGAAGGTGCTTCAGGCCCTGATCATATTGGTTGTCATCTTCTATAACTTTTCCAGTTCTACAATGTCCTTAAAATGCAGTGACTGTATGCAGTACTCCAAATGTGGCTGCACCATAGATTTGTATATGGGTATTATAATATTGGCATTTTTATTTTAAGTTCCCTTCCTAATGATCCCTAGCATGGCATTTGCCTTTTTCACAGCTGCTGACTAACTACTTTCAATGTGCTGTCTACCATGACCCCAAGATCTCTCTCCTGCTCAGTCACTGACAGCTCAGACTCCATCAGTGTATATGTGAAGTTGGGGGTTTTTGCCCCAATATACATCACTTGTCATGAGCACATGGACAGACTCCAAGGAGGAGGAAGAGACAAACGGGATGGCAGCAGAGGTGGGACTGCAAGGTCCAGAATTTCAGAGAAGAGCGGGACCAGCCCACAGGAGGATGAAGAGTTAGTGCCTGTCATGGCAGCTCCTATGGAAGAAGGATGGCTGGTCTCAGCAGTGGAGAGGCATCGCTCAAAGAGACAGCAGGAGATAAAGGACTGCATGCACAGAACAACTCGACTAACAAGCAAGGCTGCTGAATCAGGGATCCATGATTAACAGCACATTGGTTCCAGCCTATATTAGCAGGCTTTGCCACAGCTGCTGTGCTGGTATCAACGTTGTTCTTCACTGATATACTTGGCTGTGTTCCAGTTTGCCATGCCTGTGTTTTGACCTTTGACCATTTGGACTCTGTGCGTGCCTGTGTGTTGACCTTGGACCGTTGGGACCGTTGGGACCGTTGTAGATTATGATTTGGACTCTGTTCGACTGACTGGTGATATTACAACCCGGACTGGCTCTGGTTTGAAGAAACTGCTTACTGCCTGGCTTTGTTGTTTGACTTCTGCCCCTGTCTGTTTCACTCTCTGGAGGCTGATATTTATACCTCCAGATTAGTGGGACAGGTTTACGACATCACTTTATACTTGTTAACATTGAACCACATCTTCCATTTTGTTGCCCACTCACCCAGTTTGGAGAGATCCTTTTGGAGCTCCTCACCATCTGTTGTGGATTTCACTATCCTAAATAGTTTAGTGTCATTGGCCAATTTGGCCACTTTGCTGTTTACCCCAACTTCTAGTTCATTTATGAACAAATTAAAGAGCACTGACCCTAGTACAGATCCCTGGGGGGACCCCACATCTTACTTCCCTCCATTTAGATAACTGTCCATTTATTCCTACCCTCAGTTTCCTGTCCTTTAATCAGTTACCAATCCATATATGAAGCTGTCCCTCTTATCCCCTATTCATACACAGCCATATGTTGTGTAAGCCTGAAAGAAGCTTTGGTCTTCAAATAATTTCTTCTGAAGTAGTCAGCAAATCTCAAAGAACACTGATGATGATATTTTCATACTCAGAATAGCTTGGACTGTACCAAAGATTGAACTGCCTACTTCAAGAACCCTTGCTTTTTCTCATTCCCTCCTCCTTTGTTTGTGTAAATAATATGAAACGCAAATTGGCACATTCTCATTTAGCCCTTATTTAGCCCACTCTTGATTTGATGTGTTTAAAATTGATGCTTGAAAAGCTTTGAAGATACAAGAAATTTTAACATTCAGAAGAAAAAGAAATTGCTCTCAGAATTTCACCAGTCTGACCATTGTGTGAGCATGAATAGGTATGGATTTGAGGGGAATATTCTAAAGTTTTGCATTACCCTTTGAAAAGTGCTAATGTAGTTCTTGTCACTTTAAATTAACTTTAGATAAGAGGGACTGACAGAAACATGAAGATGTGTGAACTATATTTGACTGATATTCTGTCAAATATTGCATGGGGTTATGATCCACAACTTTTCCCATCTGCTGCTCAAACCTGAATCCTTGAATGCACAATGGATTAATTACCATATTTTGTTCTGATTTCACTTAGTAATATAAACGACTGTGAATGTTAAATGTACCCTCAGAAATGAAAGGCAGGGAAGAGTGATTCGTGGATGTGAATAAGGAGAACATTTTTTGTGCGTCAGAATATATGTGTTTAATTATTGACTGCATTGCCAAAAAGAGAGTTTCAATAAATCAATTTTTTTAAACTAGAGCAATAAAGAATTTAGAATTCCATTAATGTTGTTGTAAAAGATACAGACCTAAGAAGATAGCTGAGATTTTCAAGACACTTGTACTTGGACTGAAATTTACCTTGCAAAAATCATTCCTGACAAACATTTCTCCAGTCTAGAGAACCATGTTAACAGAAATAATTTTCTGTTATTTAGGGAAAGCCAGAGTTTTCCAAAATTTCCAGTGCAGAGCTACCCATAGCATTTGTATCAGAAGTAAAGTTCTAGACTATATTTGCACACACTGGAAAATCTTCCTCTCCCCCTAAACACACAACCTCTGTCCCCCATCATTTTCCTTCACTGCTTGTCTACCAAAATGGCCTACCACAGCACATAACACAGCCATCTTCCTGGAAATTGATGATGTAAATCATATCATACGCTTTTGGATCATTTCCCAGTAGTACTTACATAAGATCTATGGTGGGATTTCATAACACATTAATAAGGAGCAAGTTCTTCCATGCACATCTGTTAGACATTCTCATCCAGCTTATAATATTTAAGACCAACATTGCCTGCCTCTAGTCTCAGGATATTTCTCTGTGTTCAAATAAACTTGCTAATAGATGCCCAGACTTCACAACATTTTCTCGTACTCCTATTTCATGTTCTCTGTATTGTTTTTTAAAGATTATTTTATCTTCATCCCCTATGTACTCAGTTTTCATGGCCCTTTCTCTGGTATCTTGTTTTTCATAGAGGAATGAAAAAGAACTATAAATAGCTGTCTTTGTTTTGATTAATTGTTACAAGAAGCATCTCCACTAGACTTAACTACAGGTGAAACTCGGAAAATTAGAATATCGTGCAAAAGTCCATTAATTTCAGTAATGCAAATTAAAAGGTGAAACTGATATATGAGACAGATGCATTACATGCAAAGCGAGAGAAGTCAAGCCTTAATTTGTTATAATTGTGATGATCATGGCGTACAGCTCATGAAAACCCCAAATCCACAGTCTCAGAAAATTAGAATATTACATGGAACCAAGAAGACAAGGATTGAAGAATAGAACAATATCGGACCTCTGAAAAGTATAAGCATGCATATGTATTCAGTACTTGGTTTGGGCCCCTTTTGCAGCAATTACTGCCTCAATGCGGCGTGGCATGGATGCTATCAGCCTGTGGCACTGATGAGGTGTTATGGAAGACCAGGATGCTTCATTAGCGGCCTTCAGCAATTCTGCATTGTTTGGTCTCATGTCTCTCATCCTTCTCTTGGCAATGCCCCATAGATTCTCTATGGGGTCAGGTCAGGCGAGTTTGCTGGCCAATCAAGCACAGTACACTGTATACTTTTCAGAGTTCCGATATTGTTCTATTCTACAATCCTTGTCTTCTTGGTTCCATGAAATGAATTCTAATTTTCTGAGATTGTGGATTTGGGGTTTTCATGAGCTGTATGCCATGATCATCACAATTATAACAAATTAAGGCTTGACTTATCTCGCTTTGCATGTAATGCGTCTGTCTCATATATCAGTTTCACCTTTTAATTTGCATTACTGAAATTAATGGACTTTTGCACGATAGTCTAATTTTCCGAGTTTCACCTGTATATATTTAATGTTATTATTGGAAGTCTTAATACAGAGATCAAATCGTATTAGGTCGCATATCAATCTGAGGAGAATAATAATGCTTTAGAAGGGTATTTTCAAAGGTTGTAACAAAATTGTGTAATATCTCTTTCATTGAACTGATATGAGATTTAGGCTAATGTGTGATATACTAAACTATTCTACCACCAGGTTGTATATTGTGAGGAAACTGGAGCCACTGTTCTTCTGCCTCTGCCTTCTCAATCTTGTGGTGATGTAGTAAACCAAAATCAGAGTCAAACCAGAAATTTGTATAGATTAAATATGGACTAAAGCTTCATAAGCAAATATAATGAAAAACGAATTGGTTGAGATGGCTGCATGATCTGGTCTTGTTCTATCCTATTGCTATTTTCCAAAAATCAAATAGAAGAACATAGGTGTTGTTTTGATGGTTCCCGATTTGTCCATGTTATAATATGAAAGCATTTATTTTTGTTTATTTGTTTGTTTAGCATATTTGTATACTGCCCAATTCTCATGTTTCTGGGAAGTTTGCAATGAAAGAACACAGATTAAAAACAAAGTCAGAACATTAAAACAGTTTGAAACAATGATAGAGTCTATAAATCTTATTAAAAGCCTGGGCGAATAAATGTCTCTTAACAGCCCTTTTAAAAGTAATGCAGAGGAGTTAGCATAAAAGCTATGCTATACCTAATCAAGAGACTGGACAAGATTATTAGTGCCCCTGTTAACTGGACAAAGAGGTGACCTTTTAAGATGGTGACTTACTTATCTCTAGCAAGGGAAAAGTACTAATTCTCTCTAGTCAGCTACCACAGCGTCATCTTGCTGGTGTCTCCCTTGTGTTTCTTTTAAGCTTGTGAGCCCATTTGGGACCGTAAACCATTTTCTCATCCTTTTTGTTCAGGGGCGGAGCCACCATTGGGCAAATAGGTTCAAAGAACCCGGGCCGCCACCAATCAGGGGCCACAAGTGCAGCTCCAGACACACACCCCATGTCTGATGTCAGACATGATGTTATTTCGGTCCCAAATGGGGCCGCGGGGCCCCATTTGGAATAAAAATCAGGCCACGCTATGTTGGCAGCACAGCCAGATTGGCTCTCCCTGCCTTAAAGGCAGGAAAAGCTGCTCTTGGTCTCACTGCCAATGCAGCAGGGCTGATCGATCTCCCTCCCAAACGGGGCCGTACGGTCACGTTTAGAAGGCAGATCGGCCCACACTGCATTGGCAGTGCAGCCGGAATGGCTCTCCCTGTCTATAAGGCAGGGAGAGTTGCTCCGGCCTGTGCTGCTCAATGCGGCGTGGGCCAATCTCCCTTCCAAATGGGGCCATGCGGCCCCATTTGGGAGGGAGACCACACCCCTGCGTCTGATGTCAGCTGCGGGGGCGTGGCTAGCCAGGCCCCTGTATCTGACTTCAGACACAGAGGCGGGGGAGGGGGCCATGGCAGCGGCCTCCCACGGGCCACCACCAGCCTCCCTACACTTCTGTTTTTGTTATGTAAACCACTTTGTGACTTGTCTGCTTTCCATTATTTGTAATAATAAAAATTCTCAATCATTAGTGGATCTTTCTTTAGCACAGTTAGTATTTGATATGAAGTAGCACAGGTGTGGGCAATATTTGGCTCTCCAGCTGTTGTTGCCTACAACTCTCATTAATCCCAGTCCCAATCTATTTTGGCTGGGGATGATGGGAGCTTAGTTCAGCAACAGCTGGCAAGCCAAGGTTGCCTACCCCTGAAGTAGCAGATCTGCTGCCTGCTAAGAGTCCACATGCTACTTCCGCTACCTATGCTCTACTTGTACATTTGTAAATAAAGCAAATATTAGTTAACCCCATAAGTCTCTGTGCTCATGACCAACCTATTGAGAATCGCTATACCTGTACTGCAGCCACCAGGACATGGAGAAGGAGTGTAGAGACTCACAGTATAATGTTTCTGATACTGGCAGTGAGGAGGGACTCTCAAAGCATAAGTTAGTCTCACCAACACATAGAACTTGTTGTCTAGTCCTAACTCTAACTTTCAGGGGTAATGTAAACACAGTGTTCAGTTGAAGACAAGCAGAGACTAAGGAGAAGCAGCACAAGAAGCACCCTTACAAAGACCGTTGGTGAGGGCTGCGGAATCGGCCTGGAAAATCTTGACTTGCTGGGGCAGGTCCAGCAGATGTTGCACTGGACCTTACCATTCAGAAGGCACCCCCATCCACCCAAGGTTGCCCTGGTGATGACTGCTTCCTGAGTAGGTAGCAATCGTGGCACAGGAAGAAATTCCAGCTCTTTTGTTTTCCTAATGACTGGGATCAAAGACAGTCACTTTCAGAAGTTACTCCCCTACTGTTCCCACTCTTGCAGGATGGGCGAGAAGAAGAGCTATTGCTGGAGCCTTTTGATGGTTTGGCAGTGTCTCTTCTTCATTTTCAACCTCCAAGAGTGGCAGTGGGCACAAGTTGTCACCAAAAGGCTTCACCAGCTGCCTCTCCCATGATCCTGCTCTCTGAGCTAGGAAATCAAGGGAAGCCAGAATGGAGCCTTTGGTGACTACTCCTCCCCTCCAACCAGTCAATGGGCTTTCTTACTGGGGCCTATGAGAGAGGCCATTGGCCCGAGGTGAGAGCAGGACAAGAAAGAGCTGCCACGCTAGTCAAGACATGCACAGCCTCTCCTCCTTCTCTCACATCAGCTATCATTAAATGGCAGAACCACCTTTTTCTGGGGGATACTCCTACTGGCATATGAAGTGCCCAGTAATGATTATTGCCACATTGCCACCAGCTGCAGAGTGATTGGTTGGTCCCAGGAGAGCTGTTGCTTGGGTGTGGGCCCTTGGCTCATCACCAACTTAGAAAGATTTATATAGGACCAACTGCTCAAGGTCACTGCTTCCTAGTAATAGCCCTTCAGGCCATTTCAAAGTGACAGAGGCTATGCTATGTCTTAGCTAAAACATAAACTCTCTAAAAACAAAATACAGTTTAAAAGGATACTTTGTGCAATAAACAGAAACATAGATATTTGTCAAAGGGTTAAGAAATGCAGGTAGAATATAAAAACTGGGGAAAACTGGTTTGTTTCATTTCTATGGGGTGTTTATGACTTCATATTCTTATCATTTTCAAGATCACTTCCACTCATGTGAACAGGATTTCGTAGTACTGCCTGCATGAGTGTGAATCATAGTTACATAATCAGAGCAATATGTTCAGACATTTTTTTCAGAGGAAAAAACTCCTTATTGTGAAATGCAATGAGAGAAACCTTAGATGTCATTTTCCCAAAGTTAAAAAGTATTGGAGAATCTGTGAAATGTTTCTGATCAAGCTAATTAGGCAAAGAGGCACCTTTCAAAGTGGTGATTCTTGTTATCCTTGGCAGAGGGAGAGCAACTGGCCCTATTCAACCCCCCAGCACAGCATCTTTGCAATGGCTGTTGCTGGTATCTAATTTGTGTATCTTTTTAGACTGTAAGCCCTCTGGGAACAGGGGAGTTCTCCACACAGCAGACTTTACCACGAGTTTTCTGTGAGGCTTTACTGCGAACTCATCCCAAAAGTCCAACACAAAAAATAAATTTTTAAATCCTGGATATAAATCGGGATGCACTCTAATGCTCAGTGAAAAACCCGAATTGTGTGTGAAGTGCTCCCTGATAGCTTACAGGGACTTCAGGGTATATCAGTCTGATATGTGAATGCACACCCTCCATTCTGGAGGAGATGCGAACTAAAGGGCTAAAACCCTGTGTGAAAAACTTCAGGGAGCCATCTTATTATTCATTGAGGTCATCCACACAATCAAAAACTGTGCCCTACCCAGGTTTGGGAGCTGTGTGTGCTCTCAATTTTTGGTTGTCCGTAACTTTTTCTCCTACCTTGCTTCTCACAATCACTTCTACCCAGGTTTTCCTCCTACCTTGCTGACTGTGTGAATGTAGCGAATATGCAGTAGTACTAAAGACAGTTGTAAAGTCAGTGCCATGTTATGGCCACAGTTCTCAAACTTGAATTAATTTAGACTTACTTAGTTCAATTGAGTTTGGTAGGTCTAAAATCACTTGACTCCAAGCTCTATGGCATAACTGGTGTATGAAATAAGTTGCTATTGTGCTCAGTTGCTTGAACACATGTAAATATTGGAACATAAACAGACTCTAAATGTTTCTATGTGTTTGGAAATTGAAAGGAGGTATGTATAAACGGAACTGAAAATTAAAGCAGAGTATGTGTACATTTTTAATTTGAAATTTGAAATCCTCTAAGTGGTTCAAAAGTTAGCCCACTTGTGCCTTAAAGGTTTACACTTCTGCCATCTTGAATCATTGTGGATGACATCATCACAAATTACATCATTGAGGTGTCCCTGTGTGTCACTCACTGCAACTGTACCTAATTTGTTTTAAATTGGTTAAACAGTCCACAAATTAGCCTGCTTGTGCCTCGGATGTTCACATGGCCACCATCTTGAATTGGAGTGGATGACATCACCATACACCATGCCCTTTGGGCATCCCTATGTGTCCCTATAGCTGTAGCAAATTTGGTTCAAATTGGTTAGACAGTTCACAAGTTAGCCCACTTGCACCGCAAAAGTTCACGCCTCTGCCATCTTGGATTGGGGTGGATGACATCATCACAAACTACACTATTGAGGTGTCCGTATGTGTCCCTACAACCGTACCCGATTTGGTTCATATTGGTCCAGGCGTGGCGAAGTTGATGGGGGGCACATTCATGCATGCATGCATGGACACACATATGAACACACACACACACACACGTAATGCTGGGTGATCTCATAAACCTACTGCAAACTAGGCTTAAAAAATGCAGACTTTATAGTAGTATGAGGTTATGAGGTCAAAGAATATTGGTGGGAGAAGGAAGCAGAATGTTTTAAAACCAAACTCATAGGATTTTTAAAAATATTATTTAACCCAATTTCTCATTCCAAAAGGGAGTCAGACACCATCACATGCCTTGCCTCATTTGAATGTCATGGGCCAATAGTAGCTGGCAAATGGTAGTCTATTCAAAGCCTAGCTATTGAGGGCATGAAGGCGCGCACATGTTGCTGTGGATTAGAGTAGGGATGTGCACAAAACCAGTTTTTCCAGTTCGGCTCAAATCCGAGCCAGATTCCAGCCACCCGGCCCAGTCCAGTTTTGGGTCCAGTCGAACTGCACCTGGTTCGAGTTTGAACCTAGCCGATTCAAACTGGCTTGGAGGTCTACTGGTAAAGAGGAATCCAGTGAAGATTCCGCTTTTATCAGTAAATGGTCGGGGGGCTTGCCTGAGGATAGAGTGAGAGGGAGTGGAATAAGTAATGGCCTACAAGTGCTGCCACTGCCAGGCATTTGGGGTAGCAGGATGTCAGTGGCTCCCTCTACCTCTGCCGGCCTCCCCCAGAGTAAGCAGGAGAAGCATCGGCCCAGTTGGGGCCTTCTGTGACCCACTTCGGGTCTCTGCACATGTGTGGAGGCCATTTTAGTGACCTCCACGCATGCACAGAGGACATTTGTGTGACCACACAATTTGCTGAGCTTAGCCAGTTCGCACTCCCCTAGTTTAGAGTAAGAAAATCTCCTTTTGGAGGCAAAGGGTGTGTGTGTCTGAAAGCTGCTGTGACACAGTGGTTAAGAGAGTCACAAACCAGCCTTACTTCAAATTTCACCTCTGCCTTGAATTTACTAAGTGGCCTTAGGCAAGCTGTTCCCCCCCAAATCCAATATGGGTGATAATACTTACTTAACAGACAGGGTGCTTGTAAGGATAATAATTCATGTGAAGCCCTTTGAATACTTTAAAGTGCTATACAAAGTATAATTGTTATGCATAAGAACAACAAACTGTCTGTTTTCTTTCCCAACAATTTGTGATATAAACTAGCTTGCTTTTGTCGTGCTCAGAAGATTTTTTTTTTAAATGTACAGTTTTCCTTGTACCTCTTTTGTTGCTTGTTTCCACTAGCATGCCCTTTGGAAGGTACCCTTTTCACCCCACTGTATCTAACTAACATCTCGGAGTGGTTTTCAACAAAGGTGCTGTACAGGGGGGGAAATGTAATGATAATAATGTGGTGACTTCTTAATTCATTTATAAATAATTCACCCGATTAAGGGACACTTTGTATGGCATAGTATCTTTAGCACTGTCTGAAAAGCAAGAAATAAAACAAGTGTGTTATTAAATGTGTGGGGTTAACATCATTATATCTAAAGATAAAAACACTGCCTGAAATCACCTTTGAGAGATACTGACTGAAAGTAGCTGCCAGTTTGGACGGTGGTTTAGAGGGATATTCTATTGCTGAGCTACTAAATAAATCCCCTTTTGCCCTGCACTGCCTCCAGCAAGCCCTTAGCCTTTCCCACTCTTGCTTCCCCACACTGCTCCTCTATTTTCCCTCATAATCTCAGTCCTGATTCTCTTTTTCCCGTTCTTGTGAATGTTGGAGTCGTGACCTTTGTGGTTTATAGGCCACCAGAGACTGAGCTAAATGTGTTAGCACAGAGTCAAAACAAGTAATAGCTGGCCAATTAAATTAATAATCCATATTGTTACAATGTTTAACCACGGCTATTTCCTCAGTGGTCTGTTTAAATCACAGCCAAGTCCTGACCTATTAAAATGAATAGTTGGAATTATGAGAAACTCCATTTAATAAACACAGCAAAGAATGCAACACCATCAAATATGAAATATTTATTACAGCTTTTAACCAGCAGCTATTGGAGACTGGATTAACAATGAAGATTTAATTCCTGGTGAAGGGCTGGCAAAACTTTAAACCCACCATTTTTCCTTGCGAAACCAATGTGGTGTAGCAGTAGGTGAGATGAATGTTTGGGGAAACCTGTACATTGCTGGTGAGGTCATGTTTGTGTACACATTATTGTGATAAGCTGTAGCCTGAAAAAAATCATTCCACTTAGATTTTGGAATATTTATTTAAACAAGTCTTCCTCTTTCCTTTCTGAAGTGAAAAAGAATCAGAATGTTCATTTCATACAGACTGAAGCTATTCTCGCGTGCATCAAAAACCAGGCTAAGTGATCATGTGTCTGCCGTGGCTGCTTGAAGTCACACTCGGGGGGGGGGGTCTCCCAGTAATGCACCGCACACTCACGCAGTGCATTATGTGGGCTCTGGGAGTAGGGCACAAGACGGCAGTGCTTCCCTGCACCTGACCCCCGGAGTGCTCGAGCGAGGCACAGGAGCGCTGCAGGGAAGCTACTGCTCATCTTGGCAGGCAGTCTGCCTGCCAGAGACCAATGGAGAATCATCTGAGGAGAAGGTAAGGTTAACCCTCCTTCCTCGCAGTTAGCCCCAAAGCTCTTCTCACTGGTTGTAAGAAGAGCTTCACTTTGTTTCAAATATAACTTTGAGCTGGTCCACACAGTCAAAAAGTGGCATTAATTCTGCAGCAATTGCATCTCTTGCATTTGTCTCATATTATCTTTGCCTTTTGCCCTTCTTATTCGGCTTTTTAAAAAAAAGCATTCTCAAAATGGCTCATACAGAATGAGAAGATGGTTTCCTTTCCTAACAGGGCTGACATACTAAAGAGAAACAGAAGGGAGACATCAGCAACTGCTACTGGAGAAAGATGTTATGCTGGGATGAATAGAGACTGTTGCTTCGTGTGCATGCCCCACTACATATAAGAGATCCACCACTTTTAAGAAAGTTACTCTTTGCATTGTATTCTTCCAGCTCCACTCACTTTTTACTATAAGCTCCTCAAGGCGGGGACCTATCTCTTACTTCTGTTATATAATGCACTCCAAGAACACTATATAAATATTAATGACAACGAATTCCATGATCACAACAGTAATTTTTTGAGCTATTGTGATAATGCAATTGTCACAGAATGAATATATGCATGTAATTCTTTTCTCATGCAATCTTGTCTATGGACATAGAATAGTGTGGTGAAAAAATCCTCCACATGACTGTGAGAATTGTCCTTTTATCATGTTTTCATCCCCTCCCTCCAGATGTTCCAACTCCATGAAACTGTAGGGTTCTTTGTTGTTGTTGGCTTTCGTGGTGGGGGGGCTTTCTATGCAACCCTTTCTTGTCATTTCAGGGCAAAAAAAATGTTCTCAAAACCTGAAGAAAACTTTTGTACATCATAACACTGGCTTAATTTGCAGAAGCAAGTGGAAGAACAGACACAAATCTGTGGATTAACAAATGACCACATCTTTACTGACTGGGCATAACAAACCAAGAAGGTTTCTCATAGGACGAGGGTACATAGGAACATAGGAAACTGCCATATACTGAGTCAGACCACTGGTCTATCTAGCTCAATATTGTCTTCACAGACTGGCAGTGGCTTCTCCAAGGTTGCAGGCAGGAACCCCTCTCAGCCCTAACATACTGTATGCTTTGGTAGTTTGTTGGTTCAATAAAAAAAATCTTGTCCTATTAAAAAATAAATAAATCTTGTCCTATCTTGGAGAAGCCAGGGAGGGAACTTGAAACCTTCTGCTCTTCCCAGAGCGGCTTCATCCCCTGAGGGGAATATCTTGCACTGCTCACACATCAAGTCTCCCATTCATATGCAACCAGGGCAGATCCTGCTTAGCTATGGGGACAAGTCATGCTTGCTACCACAAGACCAGCTCTCCTCTCCTCATGTGCAAGCTTATAATGAACCCTAGAAGGGAACTGGTTAGTCGTTTCTGCCGCATATGCCATCTGCCCACCTAGTGGAGCCAGAACCATGTAAATCACCATGTCATCTAGGATCCATTTCATACATACAGCCTAGCAGGTGAGAACAAATCATACCCATCAGCTGTGTTTGACTGCCTTGATTTCCTTCAGACCAGTGTTCTACTATGAGCCTAAACCTCAACAGACATCAGCATACACTGAAACTTACCTTAAATGCCTTCACTTCCTTCTTTTCACCCAAGACCTGGTTGCCCATGGGACCAAGCAAACAAGGCTTGGAGAGACTCTACCTGCTCTGCTGAGCTTGTTGTTGGTGCAATGGTGTAGGAGAGGCCAACAGTGTACTGAGCTCAGATACTGGCTGAGGCACTGCTCCAGGGAACTCAGGTTCTGAGAGAGCTTTATCAGAAGACTTCAGTACCAGAGCTTTCCCAGGCTCCACTCAATTGTTGCGATCCAAAACTGGGCAAGCATTGGACCTGCAACAATTCTGGCCCATTGTTATGGCCAAGGACTGGGATCCAAGGGTAGTAACAGGCTGGGCCACAATACTAACATCCCACATGTGCGTCTCAGTTGCCGGAAAAGCAGGTCTGCAGGACCTGAGAGCTCTGAGGAAGCACATTGATCAGAGTCTGAGCTCCAACTGAGCACTTTTGGCCCCAGCAATCTCTTTCAGGCTCTACCCCTCTGCTGTGTGTGGAGGCAGCACTGTGGCCTGGAGTCAAGCACTCCATCCTCTCTCTGCCACCTCTCTCTTGATGTGTTTCCTGCATCAGTGTGTGGGGACTGAAGGTATGAGGTTCCTGAAATGTCTGGCTCTTATCCCTTGGTGAGTCCAGTTCAAGGCGAACCATGTCTGGGAGTCTGAGTTCAGATTCCTGAGGCTCTTCATTCATCCTCACTTCTGGGGCCTCAGCAGCGGGTGTTAGTGTGGGGGATTTGCCTGGCTCTCCACCCTCAGGATTTGAGTCCAGGCTTTTGCTTGCAATCTGAGCCATGACACTACAAGGTTCGTCCACTGCTACTATTATACCTACCGCTCTTCTTCCCCTGGTCTTTGCACTAATCCTATCCCTACAAATAGTGACCACAAAGGGGTCCCATTCTCTCCAATGCCTTCAAATACAAATATTCTATTAGGCGACGTTGGGGGGTACATTGATTGAATGATTGATTAAGTGCCGTCAAGTCAGTGTCGACTCTTAGTGACTACATTGATAGATTCTTTCCAGGAAGATCTGTCTTCAATTTGGCCTTTAAGGTCTCTCAGTGGTGCATTGATTGTTGTAATCGAGTCCATCCACCTTGCTGCTGGTGGTCTTCTTCTCCTCTTTCCTTCAACTTTCCCCAGCATTATGGACTTCTCAAGGGAGCTGGGTTTTCACATAATGTGTCTGAAGAATAGTTCTTCAGATACATTATAGTTTGAGCCTGGTCATTTGTGCCTCGTGAAAATTCTGGATTGATTTATTGTATGATCCATTTGTTTGTTTTCCTGGCTGTCCATGATATCCTCAAAAGTCTTCTCCAGCACCAAAGTTCAAAAGCATCAATACTTTTTCTCTCTTGCTTCTTCGAAGTCCAGCTTTCACATCCATAGAGTGTCATGGGAAAAACCACTGTATGAACAATTCTAAACTTTGTAGGTATAGACACATCACAGCATCAAAATATCCTTTCCAAGGCCTTCATTGCAATCCTACCAAGTGTTAGTCTGCAGACTGCTGGATCCCTTACTGTTGATTGTCAGTCCTAAAAGGCAGAAGCTATCCACTACTTCAGTGTCTTCATTGTCAATTCTGAGGCTGGTTGCTGTACCCATTAGTTTAGTCTTCTTGATATTTAGTCGTAGCCCCATTTTTTCACTGTGCTCCTTGACTTTCATTACTAGAGCTTGCAGATCATCCACATTCTCAGCTATCAGAGTGGTGTCATCAGCATAGTGCAAGTTATTGGTTTTTCTTTCTCCAATTTTAAAACCACACTCATCTTCTTCCAATCCAGCTTTTCTCAGTATATATTCATCATATGAGTTGAATAAATATGGAGAAAGTATACAGCATTGTCTTACTCCTTTGCTGATCTGGAACCAGTCTGTTAAACCATGTTCCTCTGGACTGTGCCTTCCTGTCCTGTGTATAGGTTTCTCATGAGAACAATGAAATGTTCTGGGACACCCATTTTCCTAAGGATATTCCACAACTTGACATGGTTGACACAATCAAAAGCTTTTCTGTCGTCAATAAAGCACATATTGGCTTCTTTTTGGTATTCTTTGGCTTTCTCAATTATCCAGCATGAATCAGCAATGATGTCTCTTGTTCATCAGCCTTTTCTGAAACCAGCTTGAACATCCGGCATTTCCCTTTCCACATAGGGTTCTAATCTGCGTTGGATGATCCTGAGCATTATTTTGCTAGCATGTGAAATTAAGGATATTGTGCAATGGTTTGGTTAGAGTCTTGACTGGTTCTTCTTCTGTTGCCTGCCATATTTCATATGATGCTCTTCTGATGTTCTCCTTGAAAATGGTGGGTACAGTCTCAAGATCATATCGTGGAAGCTGGATAGCTTTGTTTTTATGCTTTAGCTTGACATTGAACTTGCACATGAAAAGTTCGTGATCTGTTCCACAATCAGCCCTCAGCCACATCTTTGCTGTTATAACTGAGCTCTTTCACCTCCTTGCACCAATAATGTAATCCATTTGATTCCTGTGTACTCCATCTGCTGATGTCCATGTGTATAGGTGCTGCTTTGGTTGTCTGAAAAATGTGGTAGCAATGAAGAGATCATTGGTTTGGCAGAAACTAATAAGTCATTCTCCTGCTTCATTTCTGTTTCCTAGGCCATACAGTCCGACTGTTTCCTTGGCCACACAGTCTGACCATTTCCAACTTTGGTAGGGAGTCTTCTTACCAAATTATCTCTGGATCATCTAGGAGAGATCTTATCACTCCTGTGTTGAAAGAATTACACTGGCTGCTGATACATTTCCGGGCAAAATACAAGGTGCTGGTCATCCTCTCTAATAAAAGCCTTGGTGTCCGTCCGTGGACGGACACCAAGGCGTGTGTTCGTGCCTCCCTGGCCTGTTCTGCGCCTGCGCGAAGCGCAGGCGCAGAACAGGGCAAGGGAGACACGCTCGCCGGCACCCGGCAGCCATCTTGGGCGGCCAGAAGCAGCCGCCCCAAAGAAGCCGGAAAACTGGCGCCGGGGTAAACTGGGCGAGGCAGCGGCTCCGCCGCTGCCTCGGCCAAAAGAGACGGAGGCCGGGGGCGGAGCGGAGGCCACTTAAATATTTTTTAAAAGGCACCCGCAGCCGACGCCGCCGACCCTCCCTCCCAGCTGACCCCCCCCCCATTAAGGGCCAAATCGGCCCAGCCACTTGCCTCCGCAGCTTCCGCCGCCGCCCAACCGCCCGCCCACCCAGCTGCCGATACCTCCTTGCTCCCGGAACACGTCCTCCGCTTGATCCGCTGCTCGATTAACAGAAGGAGAGAGGTGCTCGCATGCAGAGCTCCACTCTCTTTAAAGTCTCTTCCCGAACTGGCGCTTTGCGTCCTTGCTGCGCAAACCGCCAGTTCGGAAAGAGACTTTAAAGAGAGTGGAGCTCTGCATGCGAGCACCTCTCTCCTTCTGTTAATCGAGCAGCGGATCAAGCGGAGGACGTGTTCCGGGAACAAGGAGGTATCGGCAGCTGGGTGGGCGGGCGGTTGGTCGGCGGCGGAAGCTGCGGAGGCAAGTGGCTGGGCCGATTTGGCCCTTAATGAGGGAGGGAGGGGGAATGGCAGCGGGGGGACAGGAGAGTCGTTACTAGGGCCCGTTGTTCAACGGGCCAAAATTAACTAGTTACCTATAAAGCCCTAAACAACTTAGGCCCTGAGTATTTAAGAGAATGTCTTCTTTACCATGAGCCCCACCACCCATTGAGATCATCTAAAGAGGTTCGCCTGCAGTTGCCACCAACTCATTTGGCGGCTGTTCAGGAACAGGCCTTCTCCATTGCTACCTCTGGACTTTGGAATGTGCTCCCTGTTGAAATAAGAGCCTCCACATCTTTGGCAGCTTTTTAAAAGGTGCTGGGTGAAAATTTATTCACCCAGGCTTTTAATTAGATTAATAGTTTAAATTTTTAATGCTGGTTTTAAATGATTTTAATATTAACATCTTTAATCTTTAAATGATTCTGTTTAATTGATTTAGTTTTGATTTTAACTGTTAATTGATTTTAATTGTTTTTATTTGTTGTAAACTGCCCTGAGCCATTTTGGAGGCGTGGTATATAAATCAAATCAAATCAAATCAAATCAAGTAGATAAATAAATAAATCTCATCAACTTCCTCTTCTGCATCAGTCATTGGGGGATAGACTTGAAGAACTGTCATGATAAAGGGTTGTCCATGAAATCTAATTGATATAAGTCGGTCACTGACCACATTGTACCCAAGTACTGACATTACTATATCTTTCCTGACTATGAAAGCAACACTGTTCCTTCTTTGTTTTTCATGTCCTGAGTAGTAAACAGTGTGATGTTCTGACTGAAAGTGTCCTTTTCCAGTTCAATTTAATACACTGATGCCCACAATGTCAAGCTGCAGTTGAATCATTTCATCTTTCACTGTGTCATCTTATGTTCCACTTTCCCATTGTCATTCTGTCTTTGGAGCTTTGGATTTTCTTTTCTCACATGGCAACATCAGCCACTAGATGTCCAAAAGGTTTTAATCTAACTGTGTCATAAACACCAAAGGTACTTTGAGAGATCCTCAGCTCTTTCTCAGTAGCATGTTGAGTGCCATCCAACCGGAGGGGCCCATCATCCAGCACTACATTGGTAATCATTCTATTTTTTCTATCCATGTAGTTTTCATGGTAAAATACAGGTGTGGTTTACCATTGCCTCCTCCCATGCAGTATGAAATGATGCCTTTGTTGTTGTCACTGAAGTGATTATCCACCTCCAGCACTGTTCTATATTGCTGCTGCCCAATATAGGTGCTTGCTTGATTTAGCTGGGCATCTGGGATGACCTTCCCACTTTGGGTGACCCCAGTGGGAGGATACCTCCTGGCGTACTTCGATCATCCCTTCCAGGAACATAGAAAAGTATTCCCAGGGTTCATAGAAAATTAGTAATTATGGAGCAGATTGCCAATAAGGTTTTATGAAACAAATATATCCCACCATTTTTCATAATTCATTTGCCCTGATTTTATGCATGATATAAATAATTAACATGAGGACTAACAGATCAGGGTAAAAATATTTTTACTTATTTAATATTTTATTTTAAACAATTTAAATGGTACCCAAGGCAGATAAGAATCCATAAAATACCAAAAATAAACCCTGTGAATGAATCATTTATTTCTATTGTTGATCAGAAAACAGGAAATCAAACATAAACCCTATGTATGACATAAAACAAACAAAATTGTAATGCAAGCTAAAAAATAAACCACAATATAAAATAATTAATCCGTAATTTCCTCCAAAGTTTTCTAGAACATGGATGTTTGAATCATTTCCTGAATTAGAGGAAGGAAGGTGCTTAACAGACAGGAAGGGAGTTCTATAATCTGGAGGTCACCTACTGAAAGGGATCTAATTCTCATAGTTGGAAGGAGGCAGAACATACAGGTGAAACTCGGAAAATTAGAATATCGTGCAAAAGTCCATTAATTTCAGTAATGCAAATTAAAAGGTGAAACTGATATATGAGACAGATGCATTACATGCGAAGCGAGATAAGTCAAGCCTTAATTTGTTACAATTGTGATGATCATGGCGTACAGCTCATGAAAACCCCAAATCCACAATCTCAGAAAATTAGAATATTACATGGAACCAAGAAGACAAGGATTGAAGAATAGAACAATATCGGACCTCTGAAAAGTATAAGCATGCATATGTATTCAGTACTTGGTTTGGGCCCCTTTTGCAGCAATTACTGCCTCAATGCGGCATGGCATGGATGCTATCAACCTGTGGCACTGATGAGGTATTATGGAAGACCAGGATGCTTCATTAGCGGCCTTCAGCAATTCTGCATTGTTTGGTCTCATGTCTCTCATCCTTCTCTTGGCAATGCCCCATAGATTCTCTATGAGGTCAGGTCAGGCGAGTTTGCTGGCCAATCAAGCACAGTACACTGTATACTTTTCAGAGGTCCGATATTGTTCTATTCTTCAATCCTTGTCTTCTTGGTTCCATGTAATATTCTAATTTTCTGAGATTGTGGATTTGGGGTTTTCATGAGCTGTACGCCATGATCATCACAATTATAACAAATTAAGGCTTGACTTCTCTCGCTTTGCATGCAATGCGTCTGTCATATATCAGTTTCACCTTTTAATTTGCATTACTGAAATTAATGGACTTTTGCACGATATTCTAATTTTCCGAGTTTCACCTGTATTATTACTATTATTTAAAATATTTATATCCCGCCCCTCCAGTGCACTGCTACTTGGGGCAGCTCACAACAATAAGATAGACACAAGATACAATAAAAGTAATACAATTAACTAAATTAAACAAACAAACAAAAAAAGTTGTCAGATTAAAAACCACAATCATTATTAGGTTCATTATTAGGTTGTTATTTTAAAAGATAAAAACTGATAATTATAAAAAGCTAAAGAACCTACCAGATATAACAAAAAAAAAAGAGCATTAAAAAACGCTCCTTAAAAAGGTGCATTTTAAGATGATTTTTAAAAACACTGAGGGAGGGAGCATGGCGAAGCTCTTCAGGGAGGGCATTCCAAAGCCAGGGGGCCACAACTGAAAGGGCCCTGTCTCTAGTCCCCGCCTACCGGATCTCTGCTAGTGGCAGGGCCATGAGCAGGGCCTGAGATGATGAGCAGAGGGCCCAGGCAGATTCATATGGGTGAATAGAGTCTGACAGGTACCCCAGCCTCAAGCCATGTAGGGCTTTAAAAGTCAATATGAGTACCTTGAACCTAGCCTGTAAACGGACCAGTAGCCAATGAAGCTGATGAAGGATGGGTGTAATACTCGTGAAGTGACTTGCACCCATGAGCATCCTTGTGGCAGCATTCTGAACTAGTGGAAGCTTCTGAACCGTCTTCAAGAGCAGCCCCACATAGAGTGCATTACAGTAGTCCAATCTGGATGTTACCAATGCATGAGTGACTGAGGTGAGGTCCGACTTCTCCAAGAAGGGTCGCAGCTGGCATACCAACGGTAGTTGGTAAAAGGTGCTTCTGCACATCGCCACCACCTGTGCCTCCAAGGACAGTATTGGGTCCAGCAGCACCCACAAGCTGTGGATTTTGTCTTTCAGAGGGAGCATGACCCCATCCAAGACCAGATTTACCTTATTACTCGGATGATCAGTTCTACCAACCCAGTGCACTTCCATCTTACCTAGATTAAGTTTCAGCTTGTTTTCCCCATCCAGTCCAGAACAGCATCCAAGCCCTGGTTCAGAGCATCCACTGCTTCCCTGGTGTCTGCTGATTTAAAAGATAGGTAGAGCTGTGTGTCATCAGCATATTGATGGCAAGGGATGGAGCAGGTACCCCCCCAGCACCACCTTCTGAGTACGAACCCCTAGGTAGGAATGGAGCCACTGTATAACTGTGCCCCCAAGTCCCAACCTAGAGAGATGTCCCAGAAGGATACCATCATCGATTATATGAAAAGCAGCTGAGAAGTCCAGGAGGATCAACAGGGTCACACTCCCTCTGTCTATCTCCCGGCATATGTCATCCACCAGGGCAACCAAGGAAGTTTCAGTCCCATATCCAGGTCAGAAGACAGACTGGAAAGGATCTAAGTAATCAGATTCATCCAGAGTAGGGATGTTCAAACCAGTTTGGGAGTTTGGGGGTTCAGGGGTTTGGTTCGGGGGTTCGATGGTTCAGGGTCGAACTGAACCCCCCCCCCACTGAAGTTCAGGGGGTTCTCGATCTTTATATTCTTTTTTTTAAAAAAATTAATTTGATTTAACCTTTTACTCCCCTTGGGGGAGTTCCTGGAAGCGGTGGGGGGATCCGCGGAGGTTCCCCTTCCCCCGCCAGCCTTCTAAATCCCCCTCACCTGGTTCGGGCACTCTTTGGACAGTTTTTTAACTTCACCCGGAGGCCTGGCGGCTATGTTGGGGGCTCGGTGCCCGCACACATGGCCTCTGCTTGGCCCATGTGCACAGGCACCCAGCCCCCAACATGGCCACCAGGCTGCTGGGTGAAGGCTGAAAACCAGATGAAGAGTGCCCGAACTGGGCAAGGGGGTGATTTAGAAGGCCAGTGGGGGGAAGGTCTGCACCTCCACAGACCCCCCCCCCCAACGGCCACCTCCAGGAACTCCCCTGAGGGAGTAAAAGGTAAAATAAAAAATAAAGATTTTTTTAAAAAGAGAATTTGAAGATCGCAACCCTCCCAAACTGAACCGAAACGAACCCGGGGGGGGGTCAAAGGGGTGACGGACCAAACTAACTCAATTGGGTTTGAGGCCAGTCTGGCCTCAAACTGAACTGGCCAGCCAATTACATGCACATCCCTAATCCAGGGCTGCCTGAAGCTGAGATGCTACAACGCTCTCCAACACCTTGCCCAAGAAGGGGAGGTTTGAAACTGGTCAAAAGTTATTTAAGTCATCTGGTTCCAATGAGGGCTTTTAAAGGAGGGGCCTAATGACTGTCTCCTTCAGGCAAGGGGGGACCACCCCCTGCTCTAAAGAGGCATTCACCACCCCCGCCACCCATGGACCCAGTCCCTCTCTACAAGCCTTCACCAACTATAAAGGGCAAGTGTCGAGGACACATGTGGTTGACCTCAACCTTCCAAGCAGCCTGCCCACCTCCTCCAGCAACACAGTCTAAAAACCATCCAATATAACAAGACAAGACAGTGCGTTGGCAACATCCAGTTCTGGTGCTGCAAAAAATTTGGCATCCAAGTCAGAATGGATATGAGTGATTTTATCGCAAAATGTAAAGCAAATTGGTCACCGTGGGCTGCCGAGTGTTCTGTTTGATGGTCTTTGGGGTCCCCACCTAGGAGGCACCAAACCACTCGAAAAAAACTCAGCTGGATGACACTGAGCTGATATAATGGTGGCAGAAAAGTAGGATTTCTTCACCACCATAACCACCATAGAGTTGGCCCTAATATGGGCTCTAGTTTGTGTTTGGTCACATTCATTCTGAATTTTCATCCAATGACGTCCAAGCTGTCTACCAGCCTGCTTCATTGTTCACAACTCACCTGTATACCAGGGAGTTGCTTGGGCTCAGGGGTCGGTAGAGGGCACCTAGGTGCGACCGTGTCAATTGCCCAACCCATCCCATCATACCAAAGGGAGACAAGGGCATCAACAAGATTGTCCACTCTCTCAGCAGGAAACTCCCCTAGACCTGTCAATAATCCATCAGGATCCATAAGCCTCTGGGGGCAGACCATCCTAACTGGTCCCGCACCCCTGCAGAGGTGTTGTGGGTCCTCCTTCAGTTCAATCTTCTGCAGATAGTGATCCGTCCAGGATAACAATGTTGAGGCCTCCTGGACTATCCATGGAGCACCACTGTCCACCATTGTCCCCAAAACAAAATCAGTCGTATGCCCTGCCTCATGTATGGGACCAAAAATTAGGTGAGACAAGCCCATGGTCATCACGGAGGACATGAAGTACACAGAGGACATGAAGTCCCAGACAAGGCAGCCTCAGCACAGATGTTAAAGTCCCCCAAAACTAACAGCCATAGGTATGCTGGCCTTGGGCCGAAATAAACAAATAAACAGTAAACAGTAAACAGTAACAGCCATAGGGTCCTCAACGCCACATCTGAGACCACCTCAAGCAGATCAGGCAGGGAGACTGTTAGACAGCAGGGTGGGTGGTATACCAACAGAATCCCAATGATTCAATCACTACATACAGGCACTCAAACTAGTCAGAAAGGTGGACAGTGCATCTGGAGAGGGGGATAGTCTCCCAGTGAACCAGGGCAACCCCACCTCCCCTCCCACCCCAACTTGGCAGATGCTGCACCCAGAAACCTGGTGGGTACAAGTGAGAGAGATTTACATCTTTCCCCTCATTCAACCAGGTCTCCATAATGCATGCCAAGTCTGCATGCTTGTCCAGAATAATCTCCTGGATGGCTGTGGATTTTCCATTTATAGCACCAGCTTCAGGCAAGGTGGGCTGCTGGGAGAGTTACTGGGGCCTCCTTAGATGGGAAAAGGACAGGAGGGCATGATGGTTTTGATATAGCCAGTATATAGCAGGCCCTATGCCAATGAACACATGTATATGGGAGCAGGCAGCCCTTTAGGTATCACATTCTGGAACAGTTCGTCTGCTGCTTCCTCAGCTATCACCAGGATGACTGGATGTCTCTATTGCCACTTGCAGAATTTGCCTACAACAATGGCACATGTACCCAGACTCCAGATCCCATTTATGCCAACTACAAGTGCCATGCTCAAGACCATCTAGCCATGACCCCATGTCCTTAATCCTTGCTGCTTTTGACTGACTGACACATCTGCACTCAGAAGATTGAACAACCGGATGGTGCCAAAGGAACTTATAAAAGTAGTGTGGGCTGGCACCACCAGGAAGCATGCAATTTTTCTGCTGAAGGTGACATTTAGCTTTCCAGGGCACACTTCCAGTCCAACTGGCTGTATACTGTACTCCGACTCTGATATTGTGACATCCCTGTTCTCCAGTAGATCAACATGGTCCCCTACAGATTGAAGCTTCCCTGAAAATCCACCCCATTTTCCACATCTCCAGTTGAGGCCACTCTTTTCCCTTGTCACACTGTTTTGCCACCTTTGTCTAGTGCAGCTCTGGGGCCACGAAGAATAAGGTGTACAGCTAAGAAAATTCATGACAAGCAACACATTGACTTGCGAAGGTTATAACCCTGAGGATCACTTCTGGGAACCAGCAGTTCATGTCCATGCCCAAGGCTGTGCCTTTAATTGACCTGTCAGGTCCTTGAAGGTGTGGAGTAGGGATGTGCAAACTGGTTTGAATTTGAACCAGTTTGAATTCAAACCAGTTCGGTTCAACAGTTTGAATTTGAACCAAACCAAGCATTGGTTCGACTTACCAGTGCAAATTCAAACCAGTGCAAATTCAAACTGATTAGAACTGGTTTGAACTCATTCGAGCCTCCAAAACTGGGTTGGGTGGTAGGCACCCATGGCTGCCAACTACCACCCAAACCCCAAAGCAATTGGACACTCCTAGGATTTTTAATTGATTTTTATATTTTTTTAATAATTGCCCATTATTCCCTATGTGGAGTACTTAGGGGCAAAATATTGGGGTGGGTGCCTAAGCCCAGGGGTGCCTACCACCCACCAAACCTCAAGGCAATCAGACACTTCTCTGATTATTGGTGAATTGTTGAAGTATTTTTCAACGTTTGTATTCCTCCCCTAGGGAATAATGGGGATTTGAGGATGCCCCATTCCCCACCTTTGGGAGTGCCAGAGCACCCCAAAGTGGGTCTGGGGGCACAGCATGGCTGGCTGCAACTCCCCCCAGGCACCCCCAAGTTGATAGGAATTATTGTTATTTATTTATGAATTTTTAAAGAATTAATTTTTGGTTCCATAGACATGCATTGGCTCCATGGGAAATAACAGAGTGCCTTTTCACCTGCTGACCTTAATTGCTTATTGCTCTGAACTCTGAGTTCCAGTCAAAGCAATTAAGCTATTAAGGTGAAAGGGAACACAGTGTTATTACTGAACTAGTGAATTTTGGCCCGTTGAACAATGGGCCCTAGTAACGGCTCTCCTGTCCCCCCGCTGTCCCCTCCCTCCCTCCCAGCTGACCCCCCCCCATTAAGGGCCAAATCGGCCCAGCTACTTGCCCCCGCAGCTTCCGCCACCGACCAACCGGCCGCCCACCCAGCTGCCGATACCTCCTTACCGCCAGCACACGTCCTCCGCTTGATCCGCTGATCAATTAACAGAAGGAGAGAGGTGCTCGCATGCACAGCTCTACTCTCTTTAAAGTCTCTTCCCGAACTGGCGGTTTGGGCGGCAAGGACGCAAAGCGCCAGTTCAGGAAGAGACTTTAAAGAGAGTGGAGCTGTGCATGCGAGCACCTCTCTCCTTCTGTTAATTGATCAGCAGATCAAGCGGAGGACGTGTGCCGGCGGTAAGGAGGTATCGGCAGCTGGGTGGGCGGCCGGTTGGTCGGCGGCGGAAGCTGCGGGGGCAAGTGGCTGGGCCGATTTGGCCCTTAATGGGGGGGGGGTCAGCTGGGAGGGAGGGTCGGCGGCGTCGGCTGCGGGTGCCTTTTTAAAAATATTTAAGTGGCCTCCGCTCCACCACCGGCCTTGGGGCGTCCGCTTCTGGCCGCCCAAGATGGCTGCCGGGTACCGGCGAGCATGTCTCCCTTGCCCTGTTCTGGGCCTGTGCTTCGCGCATGCCCAGAACAGGGCAGGGAGGCACGGACACACGCTTGGTGTCCGTCCACGGACGGACACCAAGCGTTTTATTAGAGAGGATGGAAAAGCTCAGGCAATGGTTTCCTATTGAGCCAATGCATGCCTATGAAGCCAAAAATTAATTCTTTAAAAATTCCTGATTAATCAACAATAAACTCTCCCTGGTGTCATGAAGAAGACTGTCCAGAATTGCCTGGGTTGAAGCTAAAAGCCTTAGCCTCTGTGCGGCTCTGTGTGCCCTCCATATTCTAAAGCTGCAATATGATTGCCAGAATAAAGGGCTCTCTAACTCTGAACTGGCCCTTGGATCCTTTTGTAACAGGAAGAATTATTTTTTTAAGGGCCTGTTTGGGCTGGGACTTTGCGCTAGATTCAATAATGAGGTCCTTGGTTCCAGGGCATTACAAGTAATTCCTGACTTGACTCCTCAATTCTGATTCCTAGCTTCTCTCTAGTTCTGACTCCAAACTCTCCTGTAGTTGATGCCCAAGGCCCAGTCCTGACATATCATTTACTGAAAACATCATTACCATATGCAGACCCCCATGGAGCTGGGCTCCTCCTTTTCGTAGCCTACCCTGGGCTGTGGTGGTGCAGGGACCACAAGGGCATCCTCCCCCGCCATTTACTCTGTGCTAGTTACGCCCCTTCTGCCTGTGGCAGCACACCAACACAAGGGACAATAGGCCTATGGTAGAAGAACCAACCAGCCAGGCCAGCGAAGAAAATGCTTGTCAACTAGATGGGCTGAGTGTCCATGCGTGGCACAAGCAATGTCTCCTGTGTCAGCATGCTCATGCAGGCATAAGGGGCATGATGAGGCAGTGAGGGAGCAGCACCCTCCCACTCATCCTGTCCCAAGGTCACTGCCAGCCCTCCTACGCCCCTGACCTGTGGACCAGTTGTGTGCACACTGTGGTTTTGTCTCTTAAGTGCAGTGCTTTCCTTATCCCCTTGGGAGTGAATGGCAGCATTACCCTAAGAAGAGAAGATAAAGGGTACATCCAGAAATACCATTGTGACTAGGGTTAATATCTGTTATTGCAGGGTACTATTACCCCATTGCAGGATACTATTTTCTCTATCCTGTATTGCTCTGTTGCACATTGATGGAAGCTAATCCACAGAGATCTGTCTCCATTGTGGATTGTTGTCAGTTGATGAGGGTGATATATGATGGCTGACACACTGGTGCTGACACACTGGTGATACAGGGTAGTTCTCGAAGAGATGTCCCTGAGTGTTGAGTGACCCTCAGGGACATACTTTCAGGAGATATAGTGGACTTGAAAGGGAAGGGAAGACTGCCAAAAAGAACTCCTCTCCTGTTGCACCATTAGACTGAAATTCTGACTGTCTGTTTTCAGACCTGATTTAACTTGCATTACAGACTATAAGAATCCTTGATGTTTTCAGTTCCCCCTTTCTCCCTCAGAATGAAATGTGGGGAATACTAACATTTGCACATTTTTATATACATGCAACCCTTTGCAAGAGTTCTAGTTAGTGGCAAGATTTTTTTTAAAGTTAATAATAGATTTATGTCTTTTGAGACTAGGAAAGTCAGGTCATACTAAATAAGGATTGAAAGCAAGGTGCTAAAAAAGTTGAGAAGTGTGAGAAATTTTGAAGCAATAAGAAAAAATAGTGCTACAGAATATGCATATACATGTATTAATATATTTTATTTCCTTCTTATTTGCCATGTGCCTTCTTGGAGATGCTATAATACAGATGTTGTCTTCTAGAATGTGCAAGATGACATCCTATTTAATTTCCCCCAAAACAAAACAAAACATGGCTGTCCAAATACAGCCTGACAGAAGGAAAAATAGGAATTTGCAGATCAAAGATCAAAGTGGATAGTGCTCTACCTTAAATCCCTCCCACCCTATTAAGACCCCCCCTCCCGGCTTCAGATGAGGCTCAGTAACAAATGTCTCACACATCAATGATACCTCCATAATCAATTTCAAATAGCCCTTTGCATAAGGATGCAAATCTTAGCTTTCTCCTAATAAAGCATTTTAGAAGATAGATGTACTGATCTAGTATTATTAAATGAAAAGTGGTCTCTTTTTAATCTAGAGATGCAGGGGCGTTAGTAACAGAGTGAATCAAAGGACTGGTCTATTTCTCTTCCTAATTATCAATAGTGTTTTATAATCTTATTAATATTGATACACAGTATACTGAAGATCTGTTAACGTATAATGTATGTGGAGGATAATTAACGAGATCCGAGTCAGATCAATCGCCTATTTGACAGCAAACGGTGTGTGGCTTATAAATTATACATATCCTAGGTATGGCTAGAAATGTTTAAAGTTTCAGTCCAATCCTTCCACTTAGAGCACTGGGGGGAAAGTTATGAACTTAAAGGCGCAATCCCTCGTCTGCTAGGTTTATACTGTGCACTCGGAGGAATAAGTCTTATTTGAAAATCAAAAGAGCTCCATTAACTGCCAAGATCTCAAAGCAGCCTAGAAAACACACCTTCTCCTTGTGAAGTGCAGCAAAACAAAAGGCAAAACCTTGTAAGAAAACGGCTGATTAATGAAATTGAGAAGACTCCCCCCCCTTTGATTTAAGAGAGGAGGCAGCAGGCGGGATGTTCCAAATGACAGATCTCATCCCATGTCTTTGCACTGGCCTTTAACGAGGTTAGACTTTGCCAGCGCAGTAAATACAATTAATAATCCCAATTAATATTGCATGCTTTGGTAAGTCTGAAAGCATGAAAGCTTTTTTGCAGATTACTGTACATTCCCCAAAGCGCACATGTGGAGTGATGAGAGGGGAAATGGGGAAATACAACTTCCCTTTGTGTGTGTGTGGTGGTTGTTACTAAGGTAAATGGGCTGAGATGAAAGGAAATGTCAATTTTAACAAAAATAACATTATTACTATTAATAATTTACCTAAGGGATGTGACCCAATGTGTTAATAACACTTCAAGGATGTGAAATTTCACCAAAGAGGAAAAGATGATTCAGATTTCTTTTGCTGCTGCACATCAGACCCCATATCCAGGGGGTGCACACCAGGGGGTGAGCACCAGTCCCATCTAAAGTATACCCTATGGAATCAATTTTACCCTTCATATACGAACCTGGTTATATAGGGCTTAAAGAACTAATCATAAGACTAAACCAGGCAATGGACTCCATAACATTCTTGGGAGGAGAAATATTAGATTCATTCTGTGTAACCCAGAATTCACTTCAAAGGGATGGGTGCAAGTGCATGAATTATGGCACTCAGTGATAATTAAGTAGAGGAAACCATGGCATAGAGGAGTAGAGATCCAAATATGTAAAGGACAGTGCACATTGTGGCACTTCACTCATAGTGGAAGGATTGATCTCCATGATTGCTTTCTGGTCCTGAGCTTTCTAAACATATTTTATATTTTAACTGCTTTATAAGGGTTAGGGTTAGGGTTCGACCCAGTTTGAGGTGTTTGTAAAGAGGAATCTGGTAAGGATTCCCCTTTGCAAGCAAAGGACAACTAACAACTACAAGGGTTTTGACCCAGTTTGAGTGCATGAACCAAACCACTGTCCGGTTCTAACAAATGAGTTTGCGGACTGGCTGTTCAATTCAAATTTCAAAAACTTTAGTTTGGCATGAAGCATTACATTGTGGGATATACACTCTTCATTAGTCACACCAGCTGTTCAAGCTGATAGCTCCAATTGAGTCCAAATGTACAGTCTAACATCACACATATAGTAGCCATTTCAACATGCATTTCAAATCCAGATTATTTTTGCAGATTGAGATGGGACATAAAATGGTCTGATGTTATGTACAGTAGCACAGGAAGGTCTAAAGGAGCCATTGTTCCATAATTGAACATGCCCCCCCCTCCCTCTTTCTTTCTTTCTTTCTTTCTTTCTTTCTTTCTTTCTTTCTTTCTTTCTTTCTTTCTTTCTTTCTACAGTATCTTTCTTTCTTTGGCACAGTGTCAGAGATGCCACCAAAATATTTTTAAGGGACTCAGGGACTGCCTTACGTTTTTGAATTGCTCCCACTCTCCCCACCATCAGAAGCAAGTTGCCCACTTGCATGCATGCCTCTCTTCCTCCTCAGTGCCAGTGAAGAGCTGGCGTACATGGGTCCAAGGCCAGAAAATCCACCTTCCTGCCTACCCTCATTGGCGCTAGCAAAGCTGACGAGGGCTAACAACATCAGCACTTGGTGATATGTGCTGGGTGGTGATATCATTAGCTCTTGTTGGCTTTGCCACACCTGACAAGGGCAGGTGGACAACTTCCCCACCCATGGTCACATGCGCACCAGCTTTCAAATGGTGGCAGCAGCAGGAGGAGGAGAGAATGACAAATGAGGGGCTCTTGGCAGCCCTTCATCTTGGGGTGGCTCAAGGCAACCTATGTTCTTTCAGCATGGCCACACCCCTGGTTATATATTAGTTTGAAATAGATCATTCAGTTCTGTTTCAGCACAATGTGTGTACCTGCCTATGAGCTGGCACTTGCAAAGCTACTGGCTGACATCCTGGCAAATGCAGTGTGAAGGTAATGAGGGACTGCAGGGATAAAACTTGGGCTCACAGGCAATTCCCCCAGTCCCTCTACACAACAGTCTGTCGTGCAAGCAGACAAAATGCTCCAGAAGCACTCTGGAAGAGTGGAAACAAGTTGCTCACCCTCAGTGATGTGTTTCCTCTCTTCCAGGGTGAAGGCAGAGCGAGGTATGGTACATTTCCCCTTCTTGCTCAACAGCAGGCATGTAGTGGAAGTAGGAGAGTTGCTTGTGAGCCCCAGTAAGGTTGCTGCAGTCTCTCATGACCTTCGTGCTTTGTTAAGATGTCAGCCACTGAGTCACAATACATGTATTAATACTTGGGCTGTTTTTTTAAATGGTTTCTGAACTTTCGGTTTTACAATGCAGTCACTGCTTTATGTTTTTAAACCACAACCCTGAGACTCCTTTAACAAAAGATAAAAAAAGAACTTGAAACACCATTCTTGCAAAACATAACAGTGAGAACTATTGCTGAGATACCTTAGCACATGAGAATATTTAAATGTATTTATTCTAATGAAAATTATTATTTTATAATTTGGCAGTATGGTATAATAATGTAATACGTAAGTAAATAATAAACAGCATCACTGGATCATTTCAGTCTATCAAGTCCAATGTTAAACAATGGTCAACCAGATGTTTTTGAGAAACTCTCACCCAGGACATGATAGTGCTATACATCATCTGTGTACGCCCATTTCCTCTACATGTCCATAAAACTCTACCCATGCAAGCATTGTTCAGTTCTTTTCAGGCAATGCTCTTCATGCACAATAGGCATTTCACCGCTGGGTGAACTCAATATTTCCTAACATAGAATAGGGTAATCCATACACCCATGAAGTTCTGTGTCACAATTAAAATGCTGCAGAAATGTGGACCATGCCCTTTATATAAAAAGCATTCATTTTACTATGTCATCTGTCAGAGGCGGCTCATAGTCCATTGGTTCGTGAGGCAAACTGATTTTATGTTATGACCAGCAGTTACAACAATAAATGTCTTCATTCACTCGATTGCAACATGCCACTTTGCTCCCTGCCCCATTGCCTGCTGGCTTTGCCCCCTGGGCAACCCTGGACTTGGTGCAGCCCTGCTTTCTAATCATGATCTCACCCACTGGGCCAAAGGCCCGTGCTGGCACTACTCATCTTTCCCCTTATGTTCCAGGTATGTGCTCCTGTCCTGAGACCAGCACATGCCACAGCTTGCTGTTACAAGCAGTATGTGTGCATCTAGTTATGCCAGCCTCTGCCTCTTGCTGCCACTGTAGTCTCCCTTCCAGTGCCAAGCTTGTCTGCTTTTGGTGCTGGGGGAATGTAGAATCCAAGGGAAAGAGCTGTGGTATGCAAGGACAAGGCAGTGGAGTGGAATCAGGAATGTGAATACTTTAATGCAATAGACATCATGCACAGAGAGGCAAGTGCAGATATTTGTTAGCCCTGCCTCTCCTGCAGGACTGGAATACAAATAACTAAAGCCCCATTCAGAAGCTGCCCTGGATCAAGAAACTGATTAATCACAAACACCGTATCAGGAGAGACAGTGGGAGAAAGGGAGTCAGTCACTGGTGCTGGCATAGCAGCAGTGGTGAGAGTAGCCAGCATCCGTCCCACTTCACCAGCCCCATCTGCTCTCACACTGCCACTGCACCTGCGCCAGCAACCAACTCACAACTTTCCTGCTAACTTTCCCCTCCAGCACCAAATGCAGACAAGCCTGATGCTGTAAGGAAAGGTGTCGTGGCTGCATGAGAACAGGGGCCCGTAAAACCGAATGCACAAATACCACCTAATACAGCAAGCAGCAGCACACACCAGCTCTAGGATGGAATGCGTGCCCAGAAGGTTAGGGGGAAGTGGACGGCATCAACACTGGCCTTTGTCCCAGCCGTTCGGGTTGGGGAGGAGGGGGCAGGACTGGAAGGGGAAACATCAGGAAAACACTGGGGTGACAGTGGAGATAAGGCAGGCCAGCAGGTGGGTGACACCTGTAGCAGGGGGTGGTGGGGTGGGGTGCCTGCACTCATCATGAATACAACAAATATTTATATACCGCTTTTCAACAAAAGCTCCCAAAGAGGTTTACATAGATATAAATAAATAAATAAAATGGCTCCCTGTCCCTAAGGGGCTCACAGTCTAAAAAAGATACACAAGACAGACACCAGCAACAGCCATTGGATGGATGCTTTGCCGGGGACGGGGGATAATGCTTTGCTCATTATTCCATAGCACACACACCGCGTAAGGTCATCACCTCAGATTGACTCACAGGAGTGCTTTCCAGACTAGCTGCTCATCAGCAGCGAAATGCCTCCGTTCGGGCAAGTCACAAACAGCATGGGGAGCAGTCTCGCAGCAACTAACAACATGAAAAAACAGCAACTTTTTCACACCGGATATACGGTGTCCTTGCTCTATATCGCAGTGATTAAATTCGCAACAAGGCATTGGGAATGTGAACGGCACCCTGCTGTCCATGTAAGGACTGTGGTGTTACGACGCAGGAAGTGTGAAAGCACCCCGTTATAGGGTCTAATCTGGAAAGTGCCCGGGTAGTTTTCTTAAAATGTACTTATATTATAATCCAGATAAATGTCAGCGACAAAATCTGTGAAACCTTTTCTTGCAATAGTTCTGGATACAATAGAGCTAGCCTTGGGTGTTATACAATCGCTCAAATAAATAATACTTTCTTGTAGGGAATTTTAAACCAGGAACAGCTACATTGCATGCCATTGGCTGAGGTTAACCCCCAATGACCATGAAAAATATACAAACTGAAATAAATAAATAAATGCCCCATTGATACTGACATACAGCAATGGAGGAAAATGTTTCAAATATTAATTAATTTCTTTAAATGAGATTTGAAGGTTAAATACTCATAACCACATCATTAAGCATTATGCAATGAAGAAAAGGAGGAGGAAATAAAAGGAGACTGGGAAAAGAAAGTCAGCAGAGCTAAATCCTAGAAAATCATTGTCATCTTATTATTTGAGTCATGAGATATATAGAGCTTTTAAAAAATGCTTCTGGAGTCATGTGATTGGAGCTCATTTGATAATCAAGTTTCTGGCACTCAACGCTATGTAGGGGAAAAAAGACCCTTAAAATAGAAACAAGAGCTTTGGAAGAGCTCAAGGAAACCCAAGCTTGCATTCTGAAAAGTGTGTGCTTTGTCCTCCTATATGAGAAAAATGTGGAAATGACATTGATGTCTGCATCTCTGTATATCAGAAAATGCTTATGAGCCTGGTTAATAATTATTTAGTATGTTGGAATGTTACTTCAGACTAGCTTTTTAAAAACACACACCCAAATATTTAAAATAAAATTTGAGATAGGGGACCTGTTTTATTAACTACAAAATACTGGTTATAATTTAAATCAGATTGACATAATCCCAGTCTGGGGTAAAAGAACATTACCCCGGATCACTTTGGAGGGGGGAATCTGGATCCATCCCTAAATTATGCTTTTTAAGTGCCATTTATTTCAGTGAGAGAGCTGTATAAAAGTGCTTAACTGACTCTCCAATCGAGGAGAGTTTAAAACAGCACTTAAAAGTGCTAAATTTTGGCAGTATCCTAAAGACAAAATGAGGACATTGCATTTGAATATGTGGTGACCTACTTTTAAGTATTACTTTCATGGGTTATCATAGGAAGTGTCAAATATTCTTTCATTATGAACAAAACTGCTGTATTTCCATCTCATGTTACTCTTCGAACAAAACAATGCATTAAAAACAACAACATTACTTTCCAGCATTTAGTTGCTCTGTAATCCCCCCCATCCAGTTTTGAAACATTAGATAATTATATAAGCTATACCTCATGTCCTGAAGGTTACCTCCTATTTACATTTATTTTTTTAAAAAAACTTTGCTTTTCTACTAATCTACACATCATAATTAGCATGGAAATTCCAGCCATATCACTCTATTATTATTTTTTTTTAGCAAAGACTCAAGAGTTTATGCTGCCACAAGGTCACTAGAAGCAAAGACTTCATTACCCTGACGAAATGCACTATAGAAAAAGTGCTGGTCTGTTATTAATAGCATCAATGTGTTAAGATGTTTGTCACTCAAAATGAACAAACTATATTGGGAGGCACATAGCATTTATGCTAAAAACTTTCTTTGAAATTTATTTCTAGGCTATTAATGAGTTTCCACATGTGTTTTGCTAGGTAGGCATTGTAAAATCTCACAAAGGACTGATGACTAATGTCAGATAAGTATATTTAAATATGTGCTGCAAGATAATGTGTTGCAGTGTGCTGTTATATTGATTGTTGCGATATATAATGTTTTATGAGACAGGTTGTAAGGAGAAAAGATGTATGGGTTAAGGAAAATAATATTCATTTCATACTTTGACCTCCTCATCAGCTTGCTATTCAGTGTTCTGTTGCCCTGGAAATTACCCAAATATTTAGCCTACCAGACCTACCAAGCTCAAAACAGCTGCTGTCCTCCTTAAATCCTCATACATACAATGAGCATTTTATTCCACCACTAATATACATCCAGACAAGCCCCTCTACAATAAGAATAATTCCAGTCAGAAACCAGATACAACCAGAACTTCAGTTCAGTCACAGAGCTGCAGAGCTATTACTTTCTGCAAGGAAACCAGCCTCCATCCTCACCCACTTCCTCAAGGTCAAACTAGGCAATACATTAGAACACATAATCACCTTTCCTTTGCTTGTTTCTTCCTTAGAAATGGCTGCTGGAGAGTGTGTGTATGTAATATGGTTTGGGACCATGGCTCATGGTCTTACCCTCCCCCTCCCCCCGCACCATTTTCCCATCAAAAACTGCCCCCAATTTATTATTTTGCCATAAAGGCTGTGAAGATGCCATTGCAGCAAACAGCACTTTTGGAGTGATTTGAAGAAATGGGCCTCATGCTTCAGTCCCAATCTTGACTATTTCTAAAGAAATAACAAGCACATGAGAAACAAATATGAGTGCAATGTATCATCCATGGCCCTGAGGGTCTTTCTTTTTTCATTAGTCATTTCTTGAGCATTCTACCTTTCACAAAATCTTATCTATGTAAAGAATCCTGTAAGAAGCTTGAAACACAGATTGGGGTAAAGCTCTAGATCTGTTCCTGTAACATATCTGGAGACATGTATGTGTGGGCAAGGGAAGCTGTTGTTTCACTGGCCCTCCTTCCCCCTTTCATGTGTTAATCTGAAGATCTGAGCAGTCAATACACTACATGTTTGTATACCCTTGACCGAAGAACGGTGCACTCCCTCTGTATGAGATGGTCGTCCTCTTCCACTGAGCGTGCAGCTTTGGAAGGGTCGCACATGGAGCGGTGAGGGAGGAAGGGGACATCCGCCTACCCTGCCAGATCAGCCGAATCAACCCTGGTGATCAATGGGATGACAGATGTCGCAGCCAAATCGCCCTCACATCCCACACTACATGTTGTATGCTGAAAGCTCTCTCCATATCATTGGATTGTGCAGGAAACTGAATGATATTTACAGAGGGTTATTATTATTAATAACTAGCTGGGCCGGGCACAGAGCATCTGTGCCTCTAGTTTGGCCCAGCAGCGTTCTCCTGCTTTTCCCAGCCATTGTTTTCTTACCACCCACCCACCAGCGCTTACTTTCCCACCTGCCCACCAGCCACCTCCACCTGGAAGGCCAGCCCACCACCACCTCCTTCTGCCACCACCTCCTCCTGCCCTGAGGCTCCACCAGCCAGCCTCCTTCGCCTGCTGTGTGGCTCCACTGGCCAGCCAACTCCTCCTACCGGTGCGGCCTCACCTCTTCATCCCGCTGGCACTGCACCACCGGCAGGCCGCTTCTGCTGGCCGCCATGGCTGTTTTCTTCCCTATCCCCATAGCTACCCAGCAGCTCTCCGAACTCTCGCAAGAGCTGCCATGCATGGGATTAGCTATAGTTACATCTTAGGGAATTAAAGATATAGATTGCTTTTGTTTATGTATTTTATTATATTCAGAGTTTTGGATTAATGCAGGAACAGGGTTCAGAGCTGGTGGGCATGATCCTGGTATCGTTCATTTCATAAATTTCATGAACTGTGCTGAACTAGAAGGGCACAAGAGGAGAAGGTAGGTGAAGTAAACCAGCACTGGAAAATGCCTCTTAAGCACCAGTTGGTGTTAGGAATCCAAGCCCATTGCCGTCATGTTATAGCAGCATTCACAAGGGACAGATAGTAGCCATTTTAGCCTGTTAAATATTCCTAACATCATAAAGGCGGTCTTGGAGGAAACTGATTATCTAGACCCATTTCAAACTGGTTTTAGGGCGGGCTACAGGGTGAAGACTGCCTGGGTCAGCCTGATGGATGATTTCCAATTGGCAATTGACAGAAGATGTGAGACTCTGTTGGTCCTTTTGGATATCTCGGTGGCTTGCGATACTATTGACCATAGTATCCTTCTGGAACATCTGAGAGAGTGTTGGGGGTGGGAGGCACTGTTTTACAGTGGTTCAGCTCCTACCTCTTAGACAGATTCCAGATGCTGTCGATTGGAGACTGTTGGTCTTCGAGATCTGAGCTTAAGTATGGCGTCCCTCAAGGCTCCGTACTTTCTCTAATGCTTTTTAACATCTACATAAAACCTCTGGGAGAGATCATCAGGGGATTTGGAGCTGGGTGTTACCAGTATGCTGATGACACCCAGATCTACTTCTCCATGCCAACTTCTTCAGGAGCTGGCATATCCTCCCTAAATGCCTGCCTGGAAGCAGTAATGGGCTGGATGAGGGAGAATAAACTGAAGCTGAATCCAGATAAGATGGAGGTACTTATTGTGTAAGGTCAGAACTCCAGAGATGATCTTGATCTACCTGTTCCAGATGGGGTCACACTTCCCCAAAAGGAACAGGTTTGCAGTCTGGGAGTAATTCTGGATCCACACCTCTTCTTGATTTCTCAGGTGGCCAGAGGTGCTCTCTATCAGCTTTGGCGGATATCCCAGCTGTGTCCATTTCTCAAAATCAACGACCTCAAAACAGTGGTACATTTGTTGGTAACCTCCAGACTTGACATTTGTAATGCACTCTACGTTGGGCTGCCTTTGTATGTAGTCCGGAAACTCCAGTTGGTTCAGAACGCGGCAGCCAGGCTGGTCTCTGGGTCATCACAGAGAGACCACATTACTCCTCTGCTGATGGAGCTTCACTGGCGGCCAATAGGTTTCTGGGCAAAATACAAAGTGCTAGTTATAACTTATAAAGCCCTAAATGGCTTAGGCCCTGGGTATTTAAGAGAGCGTCTTCTTCACTATGACCCACACTGCCCATTGAGGTCATCTGTGGAGGTCCATCTCCAGTTACCACCAATTCGTCTGGTGGCTACACAGAGACAGGCCTTCTTGGTCACTGCCCCGAGATTGTGGAATGCACTCCCTGCTGAGATACGATCCTCCTCATATCTGGCAATTTTTAAAAAAACACTTGAAAACCCATCTTTTCACCCAAGCTTTCCCAGCTTTTTAAAATTGTCTGTTTTTAATTTTATGGCTGTTTTTAAATGGTTGCATTGTTTTAACTTTTACATGTGTTTTAATTGTTTTTATGTTAACTGCCCAGAGATGAAAGTTTGGGCAGTTTATAAGTTTAATAAATAAGTAAGTAAGTAAGTAAGTAAGTAAGTAAGTAAAATAGATAAAGACAAATGTCAACATCGCCAGACAGTAGTGGTTTGAGTTACCTTGCCCAGCAAGATTGCTTATGGATTCAGCTCATCCTTACTTCCCCAAGAACAATGTTGACACCAGTGAATGAGATCAGCTGAAATTATCACAAAACCCAACTATGTTTGAGCCTACTGCATCCTGAATTGTACCTAATTCATTAGCACTTCCCACAGAGTTTCAAATGTAAGTGGCTTTGAAAAAAAAGTAGGTGCAACACATTGAGGCTATTCCCAGGAGCACTGGAAAGCGGGCTAAGGGTGCTTAGCCCGCTTGCCAGTGCTCATGGGAACCACCGGGCTTGCGGGCAAGCTCGGTGCTCCCAAGGCGGCTAGCCTGCCTAAAACACCATCCTTATAAATGAGGTTAACAGAGTTGGCACTCCATTAATCTCATTTTGTTGCTTGTGTGTCAGCGCAGTGCACAGCGACACATGAGCGGACCCCTGGCTGGGAGGCTGCCACATGGCTCCGATCTCCACAGCCCCCGCCAGCTCCATAACAGAGCTGGCAGTCATGTGGGTGGCCAATTCAGCCGCCCAGGGCTCCGCCACCAAGCTAAGTGCCAAGCCTTGGTCCCACCACCAAGGTTCCTCCGCCACTAACCCGGCAGACCTCATTGAGGCGCTTCACAACAATCGTGTGAAGCACCTCATTACATCAGAGAGTGCTACTTTCTTGATCCAAGCTTAGATTGCCAAGACTCACCAGGACACTGGTCTCTTGGAACAATTTGAATGTAGATAACTTTGTGCTATGTTGGTTGATAAAAAGGTGTTCTGAGCTAACTGCTCCACTTGTCCTAGATGTGTACTGTGCAGAGGGTTGAATGTGATAGCCTTTATGCTACTTACTACTACTTGTACTTACTAATATTGACAAGCACTGTGTCTGTCTTAATGGCCGCATTCACAAGTAACGCAAAACTGGAGGTTGACAAAGCTGCAGTTAATATTTGAAACCATGAATCACATTGCAGATGTTAATCAACCGCAGTTCGGCAGCCTCTGGTTTCAGGGCTGGCTGCCTCTTCCTTCCTCCTTGGCCACCGAGGTCATATCCCAGGCAGCTGTGTGCTGCTCGCATCGCCAGACTGAGGGCAGGGCATCAGCAGGTCATCCAGGTGGCTACGATCCTAGAGCGGGGTGTTGATCACACTTGGCTCATTCCGTCTTTGCCAGCTGGCTTCATTGGGCCAATGACATTTAACCCCTTCCTCACTGTGCTCTTTGTAATAAATCTGCAGCAGAGCATTGAATCGCACACATATTCTTTGATAGGCAGGATTGAGGTGGAATGCTTTATTCTTTAAATCCCCATACAATGTTACAGGTTAAAAACAAAACCGGTTTCATTTAATTAAAGTTTGACAGATGAACAACTTTCATTTGTTTCAGAGTTTCACACTGGCTAATTCTGGACAGATCCATGCATTTATTCTTTTTAAAACATGCCTTTCATTTTAAAACAATGTTCAAGCTGCACTGGGAGAGTTAAAGTTCTTCCTGAGCATTATCTGCTCTGGCTCACAGTAATGCTGAGCTCTGTTTAAAGAAGATAGTATGATCAGGGATTCTCCAGATACTGTATATTTCCTGGGAGGATTGTGAAGCTCTATTTTGGCCAGCCAAATAACCCTGCTTCAGAAAGAACTTCCATTAGAACTTGCTGCTTTCCCAGCACTCAAGTGACTGAGCAGAACTGCTTGCAAAGAGTTATTTTTCTGCCCAGTAAGTATAACTGTTACATGTCCCCTGGTGTAGCGAGCAAGGATGCTGATTTCATGAGCATCCCTTGGATGGCTAAAGCACCCTCAAACAAACAATTGTCTTAAGCTGTTCAATATACTTTTCATACTTATAAAATGCACACATAGCACAGAGGAATGTAAAGGCTGTTTCAGCACTAATTTCATATAACTTAAATTACACATCATTGTGGTGCCCCACCTAGTTATGCAGCAACAAAACAAAATAAGAAAGAATTATTACCACACCCAATAATGTATATTTTATCTATATATTCATCTAATAGCTGTGGTTGCAATTCTGAAACCAGTCACTGGGAAGTAATTCAGCTTAAACATTCTGGTTCTCTAAATATGGCTGTCATAGTTCTGGTGGTGAAAGTAAGGCACTCTGCTGATGCTCAGAAGTTATATTTCTGTGACTGAACTATGGCATTAAAAGTATGTAGTAGTAGGTTTATTTACGGTCCATGACCAAAATAGAACACAGAAAAAGTTAAAATTCTAATAAAAATGTTAAATACAGAGTAACATTATAAAACATTATGATATAAAAGGGGGGATTAGGCACATAAATATACATATAAAAATAAATGTTTAAAAACTAACTTGTTCATTCCTTATCTTTATAGCTGCTGCACAAAATCTTGCCATGGACCCAGTGATTCCCTTATACCGATCTGACAAAAAATAGGCAACTTAATACCTATCAGAATGACCCGGATATTTTCTAAGATGAGGCTCAATCCAGTTGGAGTGAATAGATTTGTAGAAAGGGCAATAGAAGAAAACATGAGCGATTGTCTCAACCACTCCTGCGCCACAAGGGCATAGGCGATTCCAGGGAATTCTCTTATATCTTCCTTCCAAAACTGCAGAGGGCAGAACATTCCCAACTGGCTTTGGGAATTATAGTGGGAGGAGGAAGGTTTGTTCTTATAAGGAGGGAATTCCTGCCACTTGAGGCGGGCTCTCTCCTTTGTCCCTCCTTCTTCTCCTTCAGGTCTTAGTGATCGGATTGTAGCTACCCATGGTCTCATGATGCTGCTGTTCAATGCTAGCTCTGTCTGTAATAAATCTTCTTCCATTTTTGATCTTCTTCTAGATGAACAGGCAGATTTGGCTTGCATCACTGAGACCTAGTTAGATCCAGATGGGGGCGTTTCCCTCACTGAGATGTGTCCACCTGGCTTCTCTGTGTTTCATCATCCCCAGGGACATGGTCGGGGGGGGCGGTGTTGCGGTGAAGATCTTATGATGATCAGGGGCCCCACCCCACTGGTGACAGGATGTGAATGTCTTTCTGTACGTCTGGGTCAATGTGACAAACTTGGGCTTTTCCTGGTTTATCGACCTCCTCGTTGTCCATCTATTGCCCTTTCCAAGCACCTTGATTTGGTATCAGGTCTGGTGATGATGATCCCTAGACTTATGGTTCTGGGGGATTGCAATCTTCCGGCTCCTGATGGGGGTTCGATGGTCCGTCCGGGAGTTCATGAGCTCTGTGGTTACCATGGGCTTATCTCAGATCATTTCAGGCCCGACTCATGTGGGTGGACATACCTTGAACTTGGTTTATCTAATGGAGCAGTGGCTGGCGGATCTGGTCATGGGACACATTGCCATCTCTCCCCTGCCATGGTCCGATCATTTTCTGGTTAATATGCAGATTGTAGCAGACCCCTGTCTCCACCGGGACAGCATTACAACACGGATGGTCTGCCCCAGGCACCTTATGGATCCTGTCAGATTCCAGGAGGCTCTTGGGGACATTTCTTACAATCTGGTGGGCGTTTCTCTGACCCAGCTCGTGGAATCTTGGAACATCGAGGCCACGAAAGTGTTAGATGAAATAGCTCCCAAGCGCCCTCTTAAGGTGCGTGGATCCCGGTTCCCTTGGTTTTCTCCAGAGCTAAGGGAGATGAAGCAAACCAAAAGACACTTGGAACATCGTTGGAAGAAAACTGGTGCCGAAGATGACCGAATGCGATTACTTGCTTATATTCGGGAATATTCTAGTAGAGCAGCAAAATCTCACTATTTCTCCGTTCTTATCACATCAGATGACTCTCGTCCAGCGGCCTTCTTCCGGATTGCACGCTCCCTTCTTAGGAAAGTGGATCTGGTAGATGTTCAATCTGGCCGCTGTGATCAATTTTCTCGATTCTTTGCTGATAAAGTCACCTGCCTTCAGCTAGAGTTGGACTCTACTTCTATAGAATCAGATCAGATAAAGGAGACTCTGCCCTGTGATGTTACATGGGACACCTTTGAGTTGGTCGAGGACATGGACACAATTCTTTCGGGTATGGGTGCGGCAACATGTTGCTTGGACCCTTGTCCCTCCTGGCTGGTTAGAACAGCCGGCGGGAATGTTAATTCTTGGCTACGGGAGTTGGTTAACTCCACGTTACATGAGGGTTTCGTGCCAGCAGCCCTTAAAGAGGAAATAGTTCGCCCTCACTTGAAGAAACCCTCCCTGGACCCTGAGGTCCTTGACAACTAAAGGCCGATCTCCAACCTCCCTTTATTAGCAAAGGTGTTATAGAGAGTTGTATGTGCCCAGATCGAGAGGGTCTTAGAAGAAACTAGTTATCTTAATTCTTATCAGTCAGGCTTCAGGCCTCAGCATAGCACAGAGACAGCACTGGTCACTCTGGTAGATGACCTTCTTCGGGACCTTGATGAGGGTAGTGTCCCTCTCTTGGTCCTTTTAGATCTCTCAGCGGCTTTTGACACTATCGATCATGCTATCCTTCTTGACCGCCTGTGTGGGTTGGGTATCGGGGGCACTGTCCTACAGTGGTTCCATTCTTACTTTAGAGGGCGTGTCCAGTCAGTATGCATTGAGGACAGGTGCTCTGACCCATGGCCACTCCTCTATGGAGTTCCCCAGGGTTCAGTTCTTGCCCCTGTCCTTTTTAACATCTATATGAAGCCACTGGGTCAGGTCATCTTCCAGTTTGGGGTGAGATTTCATCAATATGCTGATGATACTCAGCTATATATTGCCATCCCAGAGCATTTTGGGGATGCTCTTTCTGTGCTTACTCGATGCCTGGAAGCTATTAAGGTCTGGATGAATCAAAACACACTCAGACTGAATCCCACTAAGACTGAATTACTTTTATTCAGCCCTCGTAACAGCCAACAGCTAGATATGAACCTTGTTTTAGATGGGGTGGTGCTGCCCTCAAAAGAGCTTGTTCGCGATTTGGGGGTCCTTTGCACCTCCTGCTTGAGAAGCAGGTGGAAGCTGCGGCCAGAAGTGCTTTTGCCCAACTTCATCTGGTTCGCCAATTACGCCCTTACCTTGGCACTAATGACAGTGACCCATGCCCTTGTTATCTCTCGTTTAGATTACTGTAACACTCTCTATCTAGGGTTACCTTTGAGGACGATCGGGAAGCTGCAGCAGGTCCAGAATGCAGCGGCTCGCCTACTCATGGGTGCCAGAAAATATGACAGGGTAACACCTCTCCTACAGTCTGGTTGCCTATTAGCTACCGAGTTCAATTTAAGGTCCTGGTTCTGACCTTCAAAGCCTTGCAGGGCCTAGCGCCTGTCTACCTACAGACCCGCCTCTCACATCCAGTTACATCCTGTCCAATTAGATCATCTCAGATGGCCCTTCTGTCGGTCCCTGATTTCCGAGATGTTCGGGGCTCTAGTTCCTGCTGATCTTTTGCTTTTGTGCAGGAGTGCACATACTTCAAGATAGTGCAGCAGGACTCTGGAGGCACTGCTTAGATTGGAAGCACATTGCTTGACTGTCAGTGATGTGTTTCAAATCTAAGTAGAAAGATTTTACTTCTGAAATCCTAGTGGAGTCCTAGTGAAATATTTGCATTCTTGTGCAAAAGCACAAGACTCTCAGCACTTCTTTGGATGCCCACAGCAGTGTGGGCGGATTGCCAGCAACCTCATAACACTCTGCAACATATGAGTCAATTATTTTCTTTCACTTTCTCCTTTTATTGCTGTTCTTCAAACACATTGACATTGGAAAATAAAAGGTAAGTTCCATTTTTTTGTACTACCTGTGGATCTTTACTATGAAACCACCTGTCAAAGAACCATATGCATGGTGGGATCCATCATTTTGAAGTGAGAGCATCACAGCCATAGCATCTGCCAGGCTTGCCATTCACCAGTCCTCTAACCTTGTCTAGCACAGGAGAAACGGACACGTTGTGCCTCAACTGTCCTCTAGAGATGGTAACTGAAAGCTCTTTGAACTATGGACAGGTGTCAGTCCCACTGCCTTCTCTATTCACTGGGGCATCTCCCCTCCTCATTGGCTGCAGAGCTGTCAACCTGAGCCCTTGTGGCATACCTCTGATTGGTGGAAGAGGCTCACCGCCCTTCCAGGTGCTTTGCCTAAGGGACACTTTAAAAGTTGTGTGTTGCCTATGTTGTGTCAGCTATTTTCCATATACTTGCTGGGCCATCCTTCATCAAGATATGTACATGTTTTACTTTAGACTTTAGAATGTGTTAGGCATTAGTAATGACTTTTGCTTTATTTTCCTAATGCATGCCTGCTCCCCTACTCACCTTGGTTCCTGTAGATTTAACACAGTAATATTTTAGAGAAAAAACAATCTCGTCTCTCCTGTGTGTTGCTCAGAGACTCTGGAGTTGCGATTCCCCATAAGCTGACCACTTGGTTGGAACTACTTAAAGGGAAACTTACCCGAAGTGGTGAACTGAACTCAGCTCTCGCTCTGTAGAGACAGAGGGGCTCCTCCAAAGGTTGGTTCACACCCAACTTTCAGTTCTCTCTAGAAGCAGAGAGTGGGGGCAGCGACTACTGGACCCTGGAGCAGGGGTGACTTAGTTAAAATGCCCAAACTCCAGTGGATTCTTTTACAGCACTCTTTTCAACCTGAAGTTGAAATAGCTAAACAATGTTTCAGGATGCTACCTCTGCAATTTGGTAGATATGGTCCTAAGATGGGGTGGGATGACTATGATTATTTACTTGGTGAAGGTTAAAAAAATATGCACAGGCACAAGAAAAATGCACAGATGTGAAAGTGGCATGTGTTATATATGCTAATAATGTAAGACATACATAGGACATGTGCACCACAACTACAGCCTCACCTAATCTAAAATTCATCTGTGAATTGGGAGCGGAGGGAAGTCATGCACTTGTCTAAAAGACAAATGTTAGCCAGCAGGCAACCACAGGTTGCAAAATATCCACTGGATTCTTGAGGTTAGTTTTGTGGCATCTCTAACTGGAAGATGATATTATGATGCCTTTATCTCCAGAAATGGCTTGGCTCATTTGCAAAACCCACTTTGATCTTTTTGCTCTGTAAGGACCTTCCTACAATGCATCTGCACTCTGCTTGTGGTACATTGTGGTCTAGAAGGATTTTGTAGTCCTGTCTTCTGGGTAGTGGGTTAGACTTGATGGCCTTTTAGCCAATTCCAGCTCTATGGTTTGTGATGCAGAGTTTGTTTATTTTTCTGTTTAGAATTATAGCCTGCTTCAGTTACTGTCAGCAACTGGATTAGATGTTAAACTATAATATTTATTTTATCGTACAATGTTTGCATTAGAGCAGTGGCTCCCAACATCTTCCTCCCTCCCTCTCTCTCTGATTTCAATGGGAGTAAAGTAAAGGTGTCGTGTGCCGTCGAGTCAGTGTCGACTTCTGGTGACCACAGAGCCCTGTGGTTGTCTTTGGTAGAATACAGGAGGGCCTGTATTTACCACTGCCTCCTCCCACACAGTATGAGATGATGCCTTTCAGCATCACCCAGTGCTAATTTTCTGATAGGGATGTGCCCGGAACTGCTCCTCTTCATTTCAGAGGTGGCAGGGATGTTCCCTTAGTGGTGGGAGAGGGTGCACTTACCCCTCCCACCACATTTCCCCCGCCAGCGCTCCATTGTATCAAAGCTCATCAGAGTGGCTGTGCCATTGCCATCCTCGGCTGGAAGTGGGAGGAAGTACTGGGTGCGCATGTGCCCGTCTGCCGTACACACTCGCGCATGCAATGGGCACACATGCGCCTGGTACTTCCAGCCATTTCCGGCCAAGGATAGCAATGGGGCGGCAGAAAGGTATGCTGCCACCCTGAAGGGCTTTGATACAACGGAGCACCAATAGGGGAAATGCGGCGGGAGGGGTAAGTGCACCCTCCCCTGCACTTAAGGGAACACCCCCGCCACATCTGAAACCCGAAACAGCCCTGGTGGCCAAAACGTTTCAGAGGCTTCTATAATGGCCTCTGAAATGTTTCAGCCACTTCCCTATTTTCTGAAGCCCGTCAGTCAGGCTGAGGGGAAGGGTACATGTGGTCAGCTAATTAGAACCAGAGGAGGAAGCTCTCCACACTCCTCCTCCCCTTCTGCAGCAGACACATTGCTAAGGATGCATCGGTTTCAAGCCGGCAATCCACGGATGGGGAACAAATAGTGCGACTGCAGCATATTGTGGTGGTGAAGTACAGGTTTACCTTCCCTCCTGGGAAAGCAGGAGGGCTCTGAGTTCCACCTGGGAGTCCTTCAGGTACGCTGCATTAATCCAGCTCTTTGAGAGATTATTACTTATATCTACCTATTCCCCAGCACACACATGCATGAGTACACCCACCCACCCAGACATACAGTATGCAAATAATCTTCAATAGCAATACTACTTATAAAAAAAAACAGTTTGTAAGATACAAATGAAGTTAATGGCTGACATGATAGAATTGGCAGCAGCTCCAGTGTCCTAACTAGTGGTTGCACGAGCTGCATCCCTACAGTTTCTCCCATTCACCACAAAAGGAGAAACCATGGAGACACTTCTTGTGCACACTGCAAACTGGTGAGGACAACAGTGCTCCAGTTTCCATATACACAGTGGCTGGGATCCCAACATCTTCTGGATCTGTTACCCTCGTGCATCATCAGCCAATTGTAATTGGCATTGGTGTAGCACTTCAGAAGTGTTCAAATCATTTCACTTGCATTACCTTGATGTACTTCTTACAACAACACTGTAAAGTAAATAAGCAGAGGCACTCTTACCCCGGACTTCCGGCCAAAGTCCAGGGTCACCACAACCCCCTGGTGGCCCCCAAATCCCTTTTAGTCTGTCACAGGTGTTGTGATTGCATTTAAAAATGTGTTAAAATACTGTGTGTTTGGGTGATGGGGGACCTACAAAGGCCTTTAGGTCCAGGCTTCAAAGTTACCTAGATGCACCTCTGTACCCCTGCTAACTTGGTAAAGAGGCACCTTTTAACGTGGTGATTCTCTTTTTTTTAGCAGGGGGAGAGTAACTGGCCCTATCCACTCCCAGAAAAGTACCTCCAGTGACTGTTGCTGGTAACTATCACGTTTCTTTTTAGATTGTGAGCCCTTTGGGGACAAGGGTCCATCTTATTTATTTGTTATTTCTCTGTGTAAACTGTCCTGAGCCATTTTTGGAAGGGTGGTATAGAAATCGAAATAATAATAATAATAATAATAATAATAATAATAATAAGAAGAAGAAGAAGAAGAAGAAGAAGAAGAAGAAGAAGAAGAAGAAGTGTCAACAACAAACAGCAAGTGCCGCCTTTGTAAAGAAGCAGATGAAACAGTGGACCACCTCATCAGCTGTTGTAAAAAGATCACACAGACTGACTACAAACAAAGGCATGACAAGGTAGCAGGGATGATACACTGGAACATCTGCAAAAAATACAAGCTACCTGTAGCCAAAGATTGGTGGAACCATAAAATTGAAAAAGTTGAAGAAAATGAAGATGTAAAAATATTATGGGACTTCCGACTACAAACAGACAAACATCTGCCACACAATACATCAGACATAACTGTAGTCGAGAAGAAAGAAAAACAAGTCAAAATAATCGACATAGCAATACCAGGGGATAGCAGAAAAGAAGAAAAAGAAATAGAAAAAATCACAAAATACAAAGATCTACAAATTGAAATTGAAAGGCTGTGGCAGAAGAAGACCAAAATAATCCCAGTGGTAATTGACACCCTAGGTGCAATTCCAAAACAACTTGAAGAGCATCTCAACACCATAGATGCCACAGAAATCACCATCGGCCAATTACAAAACGCAACATTACTGGGAACAGCCTATATTCTGCGATGATATCTATAATAACAGCAACAGCATTGATAATAAAATTCAGCCTTCCTAGGTCCTTGGGAAGGACTTGATGTCTGGATAAAACAAACCAGTCAATAACACCTGTCTGACTGTGTAAACAACAATAACATAATAAAATAAGTGTCCCCATTTTGCAACTTGGGATCTGAGCTTGAGAGGGAGTGATTTGTCTAAAGACCAGTGAGCTCGAGGTCCTGATTTGCCGTTTTGTCCCCTAGATGCTGCACTACACCAGTTCTAGTCCGATTGGTGTTGTACCATTTATGATTTTGTCATCTGTGAGGCAAATGACAGATTTAGATCTATGCCACAACATAAGTCCTTTGTATTCCCCCAGGTATTCCATTCTCGGTGGGGACAGTCTTGCAAACTACCAATTACTGTAGACTCAGTTGAGCCGTTAGTCATCTCACTAGCCCTGCTGGGACTGTTGGTGTTCTTACAGAGCTTTGCTGATTCAGAAAGGGGGCCTGAGCTCAGCAGCTTCTAGGACTGAACTGTATAATCCACCACAGACTGAATTAGGAACATAATTCATACCTAAGTGGAGAAGATATTTTTATATCACACATTCCCAAGAAATTTGGCAGCTTAGTTAGCAATCTTATTATGATTAAGACCAATAATAAAATATAATTAAACAAAATATGAACAAAGAATATAAACAAGAAATAAAACCACATATCCAACTATGTGTGTGTTCGTGCAAACTATTCTCTGCATTAATGTCATGACTCTCAGCAGGTCTAGAGAAGCTCAGAAGATTTCTGTTCCCAACCCACTCCTAATTTTCTAGGCAAAAGTTCAGACTGATAAAAGAAAAGTTCAGTATTGGGAGACTTTACAAATGGCATTGTAAGGAAGGTCAGATCACATTTTAACAGCTGTCTGAAGATAAGCTCAGACAGTAGGCAGAAGCAAGGAGGCAGCTCTATTTGTGGTTTGGTGCCTGCTTGGGTTAACCTCACCAGACAGTGCTTTGGGGTTGAGGTTTTGGAGGATTTAGATTTGGAGTCTAGTCAGACCTGAATCCAGCAATTACCACAGGGTAAAACTAAAAACTTTGCATTGTGCTGATATCCAACTCTAGCGGCCTTCCTAAGATGAGAAAAGTAGCTTTATATCTGAACAGCAAAAGCATCTTAGTTCTCAGGCACAATTCTAATCAAAACTGTACACAAACAAGCAGATCTTCTTCATTGTCAGCTAGGAGCATGAAAAAAGTCCCATGCACTCATATAGTTCGCATACTTGGCAATGACATGTGGACTCTGCTTGATAGCCTTTCTACACAACAGTTTAAAAAAATATTTGCCTATCTGAGGCATGAATAATGGAGATCTCCAGGCATTGTGTGCACTGTAACTAGGAAATTCAATAGGTTCAGTGTTGCATTGCTATGATTTTTGCTGGTTTAAAATGAGCCAAATTTCCTTGCTTTAATTAACTACTTTTTAAAAATGGTCACTACTTTGGCACAAGAAATATTATGGCTGTGTACTGTAAGTGAACCTTTTTGTACCATTGTTATCTCCCTTGTATCCACTTTTTTTTCTTTTTTTGCTGATCTACTGCCACTGGTTCAAAGGTTGAGGTTTAAAAAGCGAAAGAAATTGCTTCTCTTGCAATCACACTATTTTGCTAGATATTGCATTGGTTGTTTGGTTCCATTTTATATCCAGCTCCATCCCAGGAATGGATGACAAAGATATTTTAAATACTTACATTAAATAAATAAAATGGTGGAGTCCCAAAAATATGGAGTTGCTTGCTATGAGAAATGCAACCTTCCAGAAGCCCTTCATCTTTGTCTAGTGGCTGGGGATAGAGTGTCTTCTCCATCTGCTCAGAATCCACAGGGCAATTTATATATGACATATGTTTGGGTGGGCTATATATTGTGTATGTCAAAATAAACAATACAGCTGAGTTCTTTCATGAAGGAAGGGAGAAGTAGCCCCCTAGGCTGTAGGTTCTTTGGTCAGTCATTGGGGTCCAAGCTGATGTTGCCTTTTATTAACTTCTTAGCTTGGAAAACAATGACTACATTTTGGAAGATACTTATTTGAAAGTGGCTGTGATCATGATGCATGGATATTTATGGGCCTATTGCTTAAGTTTGCTTACTTCACTGTCGTTTGAGCTGTAACATCAGATAACAAAGAGGAGTGTTGATGCAGATAGCAATCAGAAGACAGATGGTGAGTGAGAACTGTGCCAAATAGTGTAGCTGAAAAAAACTTGGAGATGGACAAACTCTAGAAAATGCATCAACTCTTTCACATAAAAACTCTGAGGCTTTTTATTACAATTGTGTTAAAGTACTAATGGGTTATTTTACCACAGGACAAAGCAGCCTGGCAACCTCCATTTTCAGGGCAGGCAAGCCCCTCCCTCTTCCTGGTCTGCCGAGTCGTATGGAGCTGGCTGGGATGCAGCCTCTTCCTGATCCGCCGAGACCACATCCCAGCAAGCTCCATAGCACTCATTTTGCCAGACTGTGGGCAAGGTATCAGAACTTTCCCAGGGTGCAGCAGTCATTGGCCATGTACTTCAAGAGAGTGATTGTGCCTTTGTGGAATGGTACACCTGACATACCCAATATATATGGAATGGTACACCTGCCCTCAGCAGTGAAAAGGGTTGTGGATGGGGTCACGCTCCCCCAGAAAGAACAGGTATGCAGTCTGGGGGTTCTGGATCTGAACCTCTCCCTGGTGTCTCAGGTGGCCAGAGGTGCTTTTTATCAGCTTCAGCTGATACACCAGTTGCGTCCATTTCTTGAGATGACAACCTCAAAACAGTGGTACATCGGCTGGTAATCTCTAGGCTGGATTACTGCAATGCACTCTATGTGGGGCTGCCTTTGTACGTATTCTGGAAATTGCAGTTGTTTCAGAATGCGGCAGCCAGATTGGTCTCTGGGCCGTCTAGGAGAGACCATGTTACTCCTGTGTTGAAGGAATTGCTACCAATATGTTTCTGGGCAAAATACAAGGTGCTGGTCATTACCTATAAAGTCCTAAACAGCTTAGACCCTGGGTATTTAAGAGAACGTCTTCTTCACCATGAGCTCCACCACCTGCTAAGATGATCTGGAGAGGTTCGCCTGCGGCTGTCGCCAACTTGTCTGGCGGCTACTCGGGAATGGGCCTTCTCCATTGCAGCCCCTGGACTTTGGAATGCGCTCCCTGTTGAAATAAGAGCCTCCCCAGCTCTGGCAACTTTTTAAAAGGCACTGAAGACACATTTATTCACTCAGGCTTTTAATTAGATTTATAGTTTTAAATAATTTTAATACTGGGTTTTAAATGTTTTTAATCTTTTAAATGATTTTAACTGTTAATTAATTTAATGTTTGAAATGATTTTAATTGTAAACTGCCCAGACACACAAGTTTTGGGCGGTATAGAAATATTTTAAAATAAATAAATAATAAATAAATAAATATGCCATAAAAGCCCTTCATCTGACAGAGATTGTACTGCCGCCCTGATAAGAGCCCCACCAAAAAAAACAAACAGTCTTGCACAAGTGCTTTTTCTGGCAGTGGGGGGTTGCTGAGTGGCACTATTTTTCTTTTACTCAGGAAAGGGAAGGAAACATGATGAGGGAAAGGGAACATCCCCTAGGAGGGGATATCTGTATGAGGGCAAAGGATCCTGGGATCTGGCCTGTTGTGACCAAGGGAACTCTTGCGATGGCTCACCCCGGCAAAGAAGTCCATGGTGAGCAAACCACACTCCTGCTGCCAGGGGATAAGCAATCTCATGAGAGGGTCAGTCTACTGGGGAGGACCTTAGGATCTCCAGCCTTCGGTCTTCCATTAGGCTGTGCACTCATGAGCTGAAGCTATCATGAAAATAGGGGGCTCCACTTCTGTGGACCCCCCATCCTTTCTGGTTAATGATAGATCTTAATTATAGATCTTGATCCCCTCCTCTCCTGGGAAGTCTTTGATGCACCCAAAGGAAATGTTGACACTCCTTTTGTCAGGGCATAGCTGGGTGGGCAGACTGAGGAAACACCAGGACCAGGGACAGATCTTAAATTTCATTCAAATTTTCCAGATTTGGACCAGCATTGCAGCGTATTCAGATCTGCTGCCATAGGGAATCAGAAGAGTGGGGTCGCCATGCTGGGCAAAAATAAAGATGGACATGTTCAAATGAGTGGACAGGCTGGCAGAGGGCTTGGTTCAACTGCTTCTTCACAGCAGTCACCAAGATAGGGAGAGGTGTTGCCAGGGTGCCCCGTCCCCATGACTTGCTTGTGTCAAGCAGCCATGCTGGGTGGCATCTGCCGTCTGGCCCGCATGTGTGTCTCCATGGCCTGACATTCTTGTGAGAGAGTAGTCCATGGGAGAAGGGATGTCATCACACATTATTAGCAATTCTGCCTGACACCCCTGTCCCCACAGACGATTCTTCTCATTAGTTGTGAAAGGGTATCCTTATGGCCCTTTGCCAGGCAACTGCTTTATTAGATTGGAGGTGGGGCAAGTGCTCGGAGAGGCGGCTGTGCTCAGAGAAGGGCAGGTCTGGGCCGCTCTTTCTATGATTATGGCTCCAGAAATTGCACAAAACAATGGTTATTGTGGTGTCCACATTTGAATGTAACACTGCGGCCACGAAACTTCAGGATGGGGCAGGGAAACTGCAGATCACTTTTGCCACAAAACTGTGGTTGCTCGCATTTGGACATCACAAATTCCAGCCTCTGCCCCATTTAACTGTGGTTTTTGTGTTATGTGCAAATGCAGCCTCTGGCTCCTGACTACTCATTTGGCTTGACACCTGGCTTGTTCCTGATCTCTGGTTCCTGTCTGACCCTCTGGCCACTGGTGATTCCTTGACTTTGACCCCAGAGGCAGAGCTATAATTTTGTGGATGTGTTCATGAGCTACCCAGTTCCTGAGAGCCACCTGGCTCACCCTTTGCCCCTCCCCCAAGCTCCTATCTGGCCTACATTTACAGAGCTGCTGCTGCTTATTATAATATAATATAATATAATATAATATAATATAATATACTCTGCTACTATTACTACTACTGAGAGAACTCAGGAGGACTGAACTGACCCTTCCATGTGCTGGCCACAAACCTGCATCCAAAGCCACACGCAGAGGCATGGCCAGCACCCGGAAGGGCCAGCAGAGCCCTCTGGAGCATTTCCCAGCTGACAATGAAGTGGGCTGGGTGTTTTCTTTGTTCTCTACCGAGTGTGACAATGAAGAAAACACTCAGCCTGCTTCATTGTCAGTTGGAAAATGAACTCCAGAGGACAGCATGGGCCCTTCTGGGTGATGGCAATGCCCCCTTTGTGTTATGTCACGTGCAGGGGGCATGCTGACACATGCAAGAGGCCACTGGGGAGAGGAGTGAACATGAGCCCACTCTCCCCTACCTATGCGGCTGATTGACCTTCATCATACTCCTGACCTATTGCTTCAGTCTAGACCCTCTGGCCCCTGATCATCTACCCTACTTGGTCCCTGGTAAGTCTCTGGCTCCAGTTCTGGCCATTGGACTAGTGACTGCTGTCCACAACTCAGCTTTCTGACAGTTACCAGCTTCCATTCTAAGTACTTAAGAAGTTTCAAATACTAGACAGACCTCAGGGATATATTTTTGGGTAGCACAGAGGGCTTTCTGGGTAAGGGGAGGTTGTCAAAAATTGTCCCTTCCCTAGTGCACCAGTGCAGTTAGTTTGGAAGTGCTACTAGCCTGCTGCTCTTGCTGCACTGTGATTCCTTGCTCTGTATGTCAAATAAATAAATACACAACAACAACAACAACAATAATAATAATAATAATAAACATCATCTCGACACCTTGGGCATCTTGAACACCGTCTTGACACCCTGGGCATCAATAAAATTACAACACATCAACTACAGAAGGCCACACTATTCGGGACAGCACGAATACTACGACAATATCTTTAATTTTTCTTTAGTTATCCTAAACCCTTGGAAAGGGCCCGATAATTAAAGTACTAAATCCAGTCAATAACATCTGGTAGACTGTGTGTAAAGATAATAAGTAAATAAATAAATTCATTTTTAAAAGAATGACTGTATACAAGCAAGTGATGTAATAATTATTGGGTCATCTGTTCCAAAATTAAAAAGTATTACATCCAATTGCTTTAAATGGTAGCAAATTATGTTCTTAACTTCTGTCCATTGGTTTTGATGGGAAAGAATTCAGCTCATGTTTAACTCTTTTGTGTGCTTAATTCTCTTCCATGGGGCGTATAATCTGTGGCTCGATCATGATCTAAGGTTGTTGTTGTTGCTCTTGAAAACAACATGTGACTGTGTGAGAACGTGTAATCCACAAATTGTTCCCTCTTAATGGACATTCTTTCTTTCTTAACTGCTTGTCTTTTGCTTGAATAGCTCTGATGAGTCCATGTAGAAAGCACCTCTTGTTCTTTTGAGTGAACCAGGTACAGTGCATCCAAATGCTTCAGTGGAATGTTAATAGATGCTGGCACTGGAGCAGATGCAGAGAACCAACCATGAAAGAGTTCCTTCTAGGTGGTTTATTGTCTTAAGTTCTATTTTTTGCAACATGAATTATATCTGAAGCATAGTATTGTTTTTCTGAACATTATAATGGGTGCAGCTCACATTAGTACCCATTTGCTCTGGCTCATCTGTTAAAACAGCCCCCAAACAGTCGTTCAGATACCAAGGAGCCCTCAGTTCCCCTCTTATGCAACTGGACAAGAAGGATACTCTAATCAACGGTATTGAACAGGTGCATTGCTAGGTACTTAAAAGATCCAGGGCTCTTAGCCCTCTTTTGATAAACTCAATCATATCCCCCCCAATAAGTGCATAGATTAGATTAGATTAGATTAGATTAGGTTAGATTAGATTAGATTCTCTTATATTATAGTATAGCACCTATGAAGTGGAAGCAGCAGAGAGCTAGGTGATGGTATGAGCTTTCTCCCATGCTTTGTGATGGTGCCACCACTGCTGCACTTCCCGGTGGTTGGTAAGGAGGGCCAGTGCCCCCCACCAACAAAAACAAAAGCCTCTGTTACAGGGTTCTTCCCTGCCCCCCTCCAATGCACACAAGCCGCAACTGGCACTTATTTTCTGGAAGATGTCATGGAGGACTTATCAAGATCAGACTTATCAGGGATCAGCAGCCAGGGAAACCTTCAGAGCAGAGAGCTTCCTCCAGCCCCTCCTCCCTTGCCTATAACTTTTTATTTTGGTCTCACTGGCTGGAACAGCTGCTACTCAAGCTACTCCAGGCAATCTGATTCCTAGGGGGCTCCTCCTGGCACTGCCCCCAGGAAGAACTAAAATAATGGGTTAAAATGCACATCCTAGTTGCTTCAGGGAGTATATTTTTAATCAATTTTCCTCTTCTTCCTGGGGTTGGAGCAGCTTGAGTAGCAGCTGTTCCAGCCAGTAAGACCAAAAGAGGAAGTTGCAGGCAGGGGAGGAGGGGCAAGGAAGTTCCCTGCTCTAGTCTGGAGGATTCCCTGGCTGCTGATAATTCTGATTTTTGTAACAGCTTGCTTGTTTAGTGGGAGGGGGGATGCAATCCCTGCTTTCTCACTTCTGTCCTGCTTTCGGCCTTTTGCCCTTGCTTTCTGCCTTTCTCCCTGCTTTTTGCCCTGGCTTTTTTGTTTTCTGCCTTCTTCCCTTCCCACCCCACCGCACCAAAGATTTCTGTTTTCTACTTTTGCCCCGCCTTTCTTCATTGTTCTGTTTTCCTCAATGCTGGCAAGCTTGGGTAAATACCCAAGCCAGCTGGTGTGGAGGGTGGCAGTGGTAGGCTTCTGCCTCTGTAACCAGGTTCTCTCCCCGCCCTGCTCCAATGCCCACAAGCCACTACTGGCACTTCCTTTCTGGAAGGTGGTGAATGATGAGATTTGGGGCTCTGAGCCCTTAATTGGGTCCCATGCCCCATGGGCTACCCCTAATGACGCCCCTGGTATTGAAAGCCACTGAGAGGTCCAAAAGGATCATATAGGTAGGCTGTACTCATTCAGCCTTTTCCCTGTGAAGGTTATCTACTGGTGTGACCAGTTTCAGTTCCAAAACTGGGAAAGAAACCAGATCAAAAGCCTGATCAACTTCACCCACGACTGACTAGAATTGAGGGGAAACCACTCAAGAACTTTGCCCAAAAAGGAGCTATTTGTGACTGGCCACTGTAGAAACCAAGGGGGAAGAGTTGTGGTATGCAAAGACAAGTCAGTAGAGTGAGATCAGGAATATTTATAGTTTAATGAAATAGATATGTACAGAGAGGCAAATGCAGACTGCTTTTCAGGGCTCTTGCTGCTGGCTGTTAGTTAACCTTACCCTGCCTCCACTCCAGGACTGGAATACAAGTAACTAAGGCCCCATTCAAAAGCTGGCCTGGATCAAGGAATGGATGAACCAAAAACACCACAGTCATAAATAATAAAAAGTTATCACAATCAACTGGGTCCAGAAATGGCTGATTTAGCAGTGGCCTACACTAGGGGTATGTCACATGTTTTGTTTTGTTGCTCTGCTCATTTGCATTTTTAAAAATTGGGCCCATTTCATGTTGATCTTTGGCAGCTGCCTTCATTTTGTGATGAATGGTGACCATTCCTCATTGTCATATTTGTTTTCAGAACTGGTGTGTGGCAGGGGCCAGTTTACAGGGCGGCTTGTCAATAAGACAGGGTGAGGCGGAAGCCTTGGGCAGCACCTCCACAATAGAAACAATGCCTGACGTTAAAACCTGAAATTTAAAATCTGTCCCCAAGGCAGTGGGTGAGGGCAGAGGGATGCTGTCTCACTCACGCCCACATCAGGGGGCAAGGCCAGCACCACCTACTTCAGGCACCCGTTCTGTCCTTTGCCTCACTCTGGCAACGGGTTTTGAACTGCAGGTTTGGCACCGAGGCAAGAAAGGAGCTCCTTACTCATCTTGTTGCCAAACCTGCAGTTTAAAAACCTGTCTCCATGGCAACAGGGAAGGGTGGAGGGAGCATGCGAGGGATGTGGCCATCAGTGGGTCTGGTGGCACAGGTGCTGGAGCCGGTGCTGGGGGCTTATCTTGTAATGTGGCAAAGCAGTGGGCTTTATTTCTTTTTTCTCCTTTTTAAATAATTAAGAATGGAAAAGGAACAGCGTTGTTTCTTTCGACAACTGCCTCTGTCAGTAGTCATTTTTTTAAAAAATCCACGATGCCCTGTACATGCATCATTCTAGGGAACTGAGGAAAGAAAAACATGGGCACTGCTAGTGAGGGCAACCATTTTGTGGTGGTGGCCATGTCCCCCCCACCCCCACACAGTCAAGGCAACACAATATTGTGGGGAAAATATGGCCACTAAAAGACAAAAGCAGCCACTATAAGCAACTCTGCCAGTCCTTTTCCATTTTAAATGGCTGCAAGAACAAATGCATGCTATGTTGTTACAAGCTCCCATTCCAAATGATTAAGCATCCCAAATGGTACAAATGACATACATGCTACTTGTTCCATAAAGGGCATCCTTACATTCATCTTGGAAGGCATGAAAACAGACAAATGGACACCATTCAGTTCATTTTTCTATTTGTTCTGAAGCAAATACACAACCCTGCTTTGCAGCTGATTCCTTCAGGGCAACCCTGATAATGGCTCCTCAATGAGCCAATAACTGTGTCCCGGACCTATAATTATTACTCTTGTTAAATGTCGTAAACCAGGATGAGCAAGGGTTGAGCCATAGAGGTATCCTCCGAGCATTCTGTCAACAACATCAGGCTGCAATAAGTAAAATTAATTCAATTACAAGCAACTAGACTAGTCCATGGAAACCTCCTGTATTTGTACTGTGTCAAACACCAGCATTTAAATCCAGGATTCTCTGCTAAACACAGTCTTGTGAGGTTGCATGGAGAAGAACCTTCAGTACTTGAAATATCTCAGCTAGATACATTTGAATGGACACAATCAAGATGAAGAACATTTGACTTCACTGCTATAATTGCTCTAAAATGTGTTCAAGGCCATGTTCAGTCATGCTCAATTCCAATATTTCAGCACTGACCCCAACATTCTCATAAACCAGGACCACCAGGAAATCATCTAGCTCTATCAGCCACTAGGGAATGAGCCTAATCTGTCTCTTCTTGCTGAAGATGATGCAGACATATTCTTGTCTATCTCCAACTCTACCAGTCTCAGTCATCTGAAGGGCTCCTGGGCCCTTCCCAGATGACAATTTTTCTTCTCTTCACCACAGAAAGGGTGAGTGTAGATTCATACAATGAGGGATTTACATTGAACTCTGTGTAAGACATCAAGGTGCCCTCCATGCATTGGAACTTAACTTGCATTATCTCCATGCCAAAAAGTTCCACTTTTTATGGTACCTTTTTGAGATATTTCTATATAACCTGACGGTTTTTCTGAGATATATGGAGGGGTCATACTGATAGGTGTCCTTTTCTTAAAGCCTCACTTTTCATTTTAATTGTGGACGATTGACTGCCTGAAGGAGGAACAAAGGGGAAAAGAAGGGGGGGAAAAACCCGTAAATCTATCCAACCACAAACCCAGTAGAAGAGTGCAGTGGTGTGGGGAGGGCATAGGCGGGCCATGTTCAAGCTGCCTGCCCTCACAACTCGGCAGTACCCCCACACACTCAGTGCCTGTGCCTCTCCCCACTGTGGTGCCCCTTCTTTTTCCACCATGTGGAGGAGCTCCTTTTCTCCCCAGTGCATATGGCAGTGGCAGCAGCAACAGTGGCGCCAGCAGCAGTCTCCCAGAGCGAGCAGCCCAAGTTAGGCTGCATGTGTGTGCGGTGATAAGAGCCTGTGAGATCCTGTGCATGCAGAAGCAGAAGAAGTTATGTATATGTATGTACCAAAAGCAAGCAGTTTATGTAAGCACACCCAAGAGTCAGCAAGGGTGGGGTATGCGCAATGGAGGCCTAGATGTGCGCCCCGCCCCAAGTGTAAGACTATATCAGAGTGGAACTTACATCTGTGAAGAGGTGGCGACAGCAGCCACAGTGGTAGATGAGCAGCAGGGGCAAGTCATCAGTCCTAACCAAGTCTCCCCCAAAATATACTTTTTTAAAAAATAAGGAAATTGAAATAAATTTTTATGGGCCCAACTGAAAATTTTCAAGGACACAGACCACACATGCACAAGGGTGTCCCACTAGAGGGGTGTCCCACTTCCTCTGGAAATCTATTGGCCAGAAGGGGCCAGAGAAAGACTGGGAAGCAAGCGGTATGAACTGTGCATGGACAAAATTACAGCAAGCGGTATGAACTGTGCATGGACAAAATTACAGGGAACAGAAAAGAAGACTTTAAAAACAACACAGCCTCAGGTTTCTCCAAATGATCTTTACTGCATATATGTGCAGCTAATATATGGCCTCATGTCTCGCTCTACTTTACCCCATTTAATCCCGCAGTAAAGCCCGCTGTCTGGGGAAGGCCCTGCTCTCAGAAAACTCTACCTTTTGTCCCTTGCTGGCCCTAATGTGCCCCTGCCCCCGGGAACTGACTCCCAACCCCCCCATGTAGTGCATTTCTCCCTCTCCCTCTCTCCCTTTCTCTACCCTCTTCACTTCACTCCTCAATATCCACTCTTCTCATAAAGCCTTTAGCACACTTCCTTATTCCTTTAGCTCTATTTCAACTAATTATGAGTGACTGAACTTAACCCAGATTCTTCCCATTTATTCTCACTTCCATGTTTCATCCATTCTGTTGCTGCCCCTATGTTGAATAGATTGTAAAATCCTACAGGGACCTGTGATTTTGTTGTTACTTTGTAAAGCATAATAAACAATGATGGTGCACACTGATAAATAAATAATAATAAATGACCACGCTTGACTATTAGGGTTTTTTTATTAGGGCTCCAAATTTTTCAAATACACGGTTTTTAACAAACTTTGAAAATAAAATCCATACTTAAGCAAAAATGGGGCAGATACTCTTTTTAAGTGAAAAGACTAAAATTGAGAAAAATTCACAGACCTTTTCTCCTTAATGAAGTTCTGTTTCTTGATCCTTAAATCGCACTGTCTTAATGAGGTAAAGCAAGATTGTGGATATAATTTTTAATGAGAATTCAGGGACATCACAGGGTTAGCTGAAAAGTATGAAAATACTTAACCTCAGTTCACTGGGCTGCCCTTTATTAACATTTTCCTTCTACAGACATTCATATAATTGCAGCTTCCAAAAGTCCCATCTCAATGATTTGGTCCTTATATCTGGTCTTAGCCAGAGGGTACAAAATCAACCACAGAATACAAATCAATCAGAAACATCATCTCTTCTGAATAAAAGATTCCATAGGATGTTCCCTTGTGAAGATAGCCATTCTGAGTAAATGGCTTTGATTGGTTAAAGTATGGAAACGTATATTTGGCGTGACTGTAAAGACCATGGAGTTGGAGGAGTGGCACATTACAGTAGTTCAGGAGAAATCAAATCAAATGATAGCTTGAAAGTCACAATGGGCAGCAGGGTTTTTGTATAATGTGAAAATGGTGGCATGAGCCAGCGTGGTGTAGTGGTTAGAGTGCTGAACTAGGACTGGGGAGATCTAAATTCAAATCCCCATTCAGCCATGATACTGGGTGACTCTGGTCCAGTCACTTCTCTCTCAGCCTAACCTACTTCACAGGGTTGTTATGAGGAGAAACTCAAGTAAGTAGTACACCGCTCTGGGTTCATGGAGGAAGAGCGGGATAGAAATGTAAATAAACAAACAAACAAACAAACAAACAAACAAATGTTTACATACACAGGGCAATGATATTCACTATTTTTCAACCAGAGGCCACTTGGGCAAAAAACAAAACAAAACAAAACCCTTCAGTGTGAGAGCCATTTCCCACTGCGCTGACCTCTGCACAGTACTGTCCTTTTCTTAGTGTTGAGAAGGTCCTATAAGATAGATGGAGCCTTCTCTTCCTATGGGAAAAGTGCTAGGAAGGGCTTCACTTCCCAGCACTCTGTGCACACCATTCAAGATGGTGCAGAGGCTCAAAAAGTTTCTGTTTCCCTTAAAAGGAGCACCCCCAATGCTGGGCAAAACTCAGCATGGCACAGTGGGAACAATTGTCTCCACATGGTGCCAGGGGAACTGTACAAGTTTTCTGTTTTGGCCAAAGCTTCACAAAGGTCCAATAAGCAATTAAAGAGCTGTACTTAGGGTTGATGGGACCTGTTCCTAGCTCCTTGGCCTTACACTGAAGAGCACTGTCACAGTGAAGAGCATTGGCAGAGAAAGAGAAAGAGAAAGAGAAAGAATAGGTTAATTATGTGCTGGAGACCAAGGCTAATACTAAGGGAGATGGTGACCAAGAACTGGGGGAAATATAGGATTGAGGGGATACACAGAGGGATTAGATGAGGACAAAAAGACAGGCAACATCAAGTGAGATGGGAAATAGGAAAGAGTTAAGGAACGTGTAGGAGAGGAAGGAACAAATTAGAGCCATTAGTTTTCAATATTATAATGGAAAAGGGAAGCATGAGTCAAAAGTCAGGAGGGTGGGGAGGTGAAGAAAGCCTTAGTAAGGAGTAAAAGACAGAGATGAGGTGCTGAAGATTCCTAAAGCTGGTGTGAATCAGTGTGTAGGAATGCTGATTTAGCCAAAGATGTCAGATGAGAAGATGAACTTATAGTAAGAAAAGACAACTCTTTTGTACTCTTTTTGTACAGGATTCAGCTATACACAAGCATGAATGAAGCTATCAAATGGAGGCAATTAACCAGGGTTTCAGTTGGATGGTGGATAGTTGGTTGGAAAAATAGGCCAAATGAGTCAAGAAAGGAGGAAAGGAATGAGCTCAAGGTGGATTGCACCCAAACCTTAAAGAAGGCACGACACACATGACTGGAATAAATTAGGGCCACTTTATTGATATATATATGTAAATATATGTATTTATTTATGTATTGTGTAAATATATGTATTGATATATATATGTAAATAAACTTGCAATGGAAGTTCTTAACTAACCAGAGTGTGGGCACTCCTCCCCATGGGAAAGAACCTCCTAATGAGGACTGTTCCCACACAAGGGTGAAATGGCTGGGTCTTGAAGTTGTCAGGAGACAATCTACTGACTTCCTCTCACCATGTGGTTTCCCACGCAGAGGGGAGAGTTACTCAATCCACCACAACCCAAGCTGCAGAACTCTGAGTTGGTGAGCAAAGCAACCCCCCAAGAGGGGCCATTCCCATTCTTATTCTGTGTGCAACCCTTGTTTCTTAATAAAGTTCAGATACTTAGAAGTGACTCTAGTCCAGAACCATAACAGGTTCGGGAGGGTTACTTGCAAAACTCTTCCCCATGTGCCTCGTAAGGTCATTCACTGCTGTTGAGTTATTTTCAGAAAAATATCTTGTTGTCTAAAGCTGGGTTGTGTGGACTCTGATTGTACAGTGCCTGTAAGTCCCAAACTGGACAGTTGCTGTTGTTGTTATTATTAGTAGTATTTATTCGATTTTTATATCAGCCTTCCAAAAATGGCTCAGGGCAGTTTACACGGAGAAATAATAAATAAATAAGATGGATCCCTGTCCCCAAAGGGCTCACAATCGAAAAGAAACATAAGACAGACAGTTCAAGGTTGTTGAAGCCGTGTCTAAGCCTGGTGGCTTAGATCAGTCTTCAACTGGTGGCAGCCTACCTTGAAGGAATGGTATGCTCCTAGATTTGGGATCAGAGCAATCTTTCTACTGAGGGTAGATCCCAGGAAAGCATAGAGTCACCCCTGTTTCGTCACAAGTGGCTGGTAGTGGGTGGAATCGAAATTGAATTGTTTTGCAAGAATTTTGCTAGAAGCTGACTGAGAGCCAGAACTAGGTTGCACAGAACAGGTGGAAAAGAGTAAATAACACAGAGATGAATGTGATTTCTGTTCAGTTTAGTCAGGGTATTAGGAGTCAGTTTGGAGGATTCAGTAAGGTGCAGATCCCCTTTGGGGCCCTGCCTGAGCAAACCAGCCCACCAGCTAACCAGGCCCCAGAAGCTGCCCCAACCTCCAATGAATTGAACAACCCCCAACAAGACTTCGTTGTTGTTCGCATCACAGATTCGAATACTATTCCTGCCGAGCATCAGGAAAGCATAATTATAAATGGGAAGGTGGAAAGGAGATGGAGAGACTCTGGCACTGACATTACCTCTGTGCATAAAAGCCTTGTAAGGTAAGAGGTGATTGTGCCCGAGAGAAGTTGGGCAGTTAAACTCTTTGAAAGTGCAATTGTGCACCTCCTGCTTGCCAATATTTGCCTAAAGTACCGGGACTGGGATCGTTCCTGGACAGTTACTGTGCACAAGGATTTACAAACTCCTGTTTTGATTGGAAATGATGTAAGCAGCCAGGTTACCCGACACGCCTGTGTCACTGTGGTCACATGCAGCCAGGCTCAAGCAAGCTCTAATGAGCTGGCACCTAGGGATCCAGAAGCCCCGCTCTCACACCCTCAAACCTCATTGAGGACCAGCCACTTGCATCGCTCTCAAGTACCAGTGCCATGCAAAAGGAACAACCAGTGCCCAGGGTTAACCCAGATACCAATCCAGTAGCGGAACAAGAGGATCTTACTGTCCAGATCTGTCCAGAACTTGCCGAATTGGGGAGCAAAGAAACTCAGTGCAGCCAGCCCAGAAAATGCACATGAGGTCTGCTTGTGGCGGGGCAGGGGGGAGAAAGAGAAGGAATAATGTTACAGTACTGGATGAAGCATAGCAGGATCAGTAGCCCAATCTACCAAGGAGGTTTGTGAGGGTGAACAGGGACTGGGGTGGCTGCTGCGCTATCCCTAGCAGCAGCAGCAGCAGCAGCAGCAATGGCAGAGGATAAATGCCTGACTTTTCTGGAGCATAGCGCTTGGCCTGCGGCTCCCAACCTCCCCCGCCCCTCTCTCCCTCTCTCTGTAGCTGTACACTGAATATTTATATACTGCTTTTCAACAAAAGTTCCCAAAGAGAAACTGCTTTGGGAACTTTTGTTGAAAAGTGGTATATAAATATTCATCATATTTGTATGTGGTGCACAGACTGGCTCTACTGCAGGAGTGGCGGTGGCATCCTCAGGGGGTGGGGCTTGGTGACATCAGATACAGGGGCGTGGCTTGGAGGCACCAGGGACTATTTTGACCAAGGGCACCAAAACCCCTGTGGTGGCTGCAGCAGCTGCAGCCGCAGCCACAGCAGTTAGGCCCTTTTCTATGGGAACTGGAGCACCCAGACAAGCTGGGAACATGCGTGGACATTATGGATGCCAAGCAAAGGCATCTGGGAACAGTAGTCCTGCAAATTCAGTGGGATCAGGCACTCTGCTGCACAATTCTTCTAGTGAGCAGGCATTTATGCCTGAGCATGTTATGGTGTAAAAAAATAGTGCATTGCAGCTTATCTTGCGGCAGTGGGCAGGCAGGCAGTGGGTGGGGGGGGGGTCAGCCCCAAAAGACCTTTAGGTCCAGGCTCCAAAATCACCTGTGTACACCTCTGTTTTTGCCACAGAGTAGCAGTAGCACCACAGCCCACTAGCAGATTAGTTTGCTAATATATAGTGAGAACAGTGCATATTGGCATACATTCTGTGCAGAAATCTGACAGTTGAAGGGAGAGATCCTGTGCAACTCTTTACCCTGCCTTAACTACTTCCAGGTAGGGAGGTTCCATGCCTACTAAAGTGTCCCCAGTTACAATGGGGAACTGGGAATGATGAGACTACCATTGCAAGTGCCCACCTTTGGAAGCCTTCCCACCTTTGGAAGCAGGTATAGCATGGCACTGAATCAATGAGTGCACATCTCCCTTGGATTGGTGGCTTCCTGCAAAGAATGTAAGCCTCTATTTATTGAAGAGTGTTTGCATTGTAATTTTTTTAAACCACTCCTTCAGTCATAGATACTGTAGATAACCTCATCTCTACCAAGATCAATTATAGCTGTGCTTCCAATTTGTCTGTTATAATACTTCAATACAGTATTGTAGGGAAAGTGTGGAACCACGCCTATAAAGACCCTTGGAATGACTTTATTACATTCCAGGCTATTAATAATTGTTCAAAGCGAGGTTCTTAATCGTGTATTTAGGCACTCAAACAAGTGACCTGACCCAAAAGCCTATCGAGCTTCAACTAGTTCACTCACTTTAGTTCATTCCTTTTAAGGAATTGGTCTGATAGCTGAGGATCTAAATCTTTATTTATGAATCTAATTTTGAGATCATGTTTATTTAAAGAAATACGACTGTGCAAACAGACAGGACCAAGAGAGAGATTTCAGAAGGATAATCCAAAACGATTGGTTTCTGTTTCCCACTGGTTTAAAGAGCTGACAGCTCTGGCTATAGTGGAGAAATTAACAAATGTTGGGGGGAAATGATCTGAAAAACTAAGCTTTAGAAAACAAGTATTTTCTGTCATAAGGACATCAGTTGTGCTTCTGTTGCTTAATATACATTCAACTCATCTGCCTTTGTTCCAAAATCCAGCAAAATATATGAAATTAGGTTGCAGCAATTCTCTTGATCTGTTATTTTTTCCCCTTTGTCAAGAATAAAACACTGAACAAACTTACATGTAAACAGTATTCTACATTGATCTTGTTGTACACATTACCATCCATTAGCATAGTCATTGCTTATATATTTTAACTATTATGCATAGTAGCTCATGAAGGAAAGAATCTAGCTATCTAGATGGAATCCTGAACTTTTGTGTCCAGATATATCCATGGGCTGATTATATGACTCATAAAGGTGTCTTCATTTGCATAAGGCCAGGCTTAAGAGTGATATCATTTTTCTGATCACTAGATAATTTTCATTCAGGTAGTTTAACAACTTGTCAACATCAGCAGATAATTGTTGGAACTTGTGGGGCCCTGTTAAAACCCCTGCTAACTGGGCAAAGAGGCACTTTTTACCATGGTGATTCTCTATATTTAGCAGGGGGAGAGTAACTGGCCCTATCCACCCCCAGCACAGTACTTCCAGTGACTGTTGCTGGTGTCTATCTTATGTTTTGTTTTAGAATGTGAGCCCTTTGGGAACAGGGAGCCATCTTATTTATTTGTTATTTCTCTTTGTAAACTGCCCTGAGCTATTTTTGGAAAGGCAGTATAGAAATCAAAATAATAATAATAATAGTAATAATAATAATAATAATTATTTTTATTAATAATTATAATAAATTATAATTTCTAAATTATAAATAAATATAATAAATAATTATAATAAAGAGGTTATTTAAAAAGAATGTACCAAATTTGGAAAGAGAAGCATCCAGATACAGAAATAACAGAACAAAGGCTAGCAGACCAGAGAAGATAAGAAATAAAGTATTCACAGGAGTTGAGCTGGATGAACTGCAAAGAGCAACACAGGCTCAAGATATGGAAGAAGTATTACCACAACTGAAGCAGTTGCTCAGGCGCAGGTAGAGGAGGTGTTGGAAATCAAGGATGCCACTGTTACTGAACTGTTTCAAAATCAAAACCAGACAACCACCCCTTTGCCTTCACCTCAAAAACCCAAATGCCATTTAACAGAAAAGCAACAAGAACTAAAGCAAAAAATAACTGAGCACATGAACCAAACAACCACCAGGGTTTGACTTCCAGCTCTAAAAACAGTTGCCAAAAAACAACTCGCTCAGGCATTAAAAGATGTCAATGCTGCACTTGCAGAGATAACAACCAAGAATTTGGAAGAAACAAACCAACTAATGTACAGTGCAGCAACAATAACAACACAAGAGCTCGGATATAAGATCAGTGGACCTGTAAAAAAAGAAAGCAGTACATCACCTAAATGGAAGATTCGATTAGAAAATAAAATCTCCAGCCTTAGATCAGATGCTAGTAAATTGAAAGATATGAAAGACAAGAAGCTGAAGAATGAAAACACCAAACAGTATCTGATCCAAAAATACCACCTAGATTCAAGGAAAATTAGAGAAGTCCTGGAAATAATAAAGCAGCAAATAACAGCAGTGTCAAAGAAGATTAGCAGATACGAAGCCAGAATTACACAACACAGGCAGAATCTCCAATTCCAGTCGAATCAGAGACGTTTCTACCAAAGCATAGAAGGAGAAACTGCAAGAAACCTAGAAACGCCAAATAAAGAAGAAACAGTGCAATTCTGGGGGAAATTATGGGACAATCCAATAGATTATAATAAAAAAGCAGGCTGGATGAAAGAGGTCAAAAAATGTAACCAACAAATGCAAGATCTAATAATAACACCAGAATTAATAAGTGAAAGAGCAAAGAAAATTAAAAATTGGACTGCGCGAGGTGACCATGAACTGCATGGCTTTTGGCTTAAACACCTAACAAGCCTTCATAAACAACTATCAAAACAGTTCAATTACATTATTCAAGGAGGTGATACTGAACAATGGCTAACAACTGGGAAAACTCATCTCATAATGAAAGGCCCAGCAAAAGGTGCAGTTCCAAGTAATTATAGACCGATCACCTCTCTGCCAACCATGTTCAAATTATTAACTGGAATAATAGCAGATGAAGTCATGCAACACTTATTAACTAACAAACAGCTTCCAGTTGAACAGAAAGGAAATGGCCCGAACACCAGAGGCACAAAAGACCAGCTGCTGATTGACAAAATGATTTTAGAAAATTGCAAGAGAAGAAAAACCAATCTAAGTGTTGCATGGATTAACTACAAGAAAGCCTTCGATTCATTGCCTCACACATGGATACTAAAATGTTTAGAAACAACTGGTGTCAGCAAAAACATTCAGATATTTATTAAAAAAGCAATGAGCATGTGAAGTACACAGTTAACAATCAATGGCGAGACACTTGGACAGGTTAGCATTAGAAGAGGCATTTTCCAAGGGGACTCACTATCCCCTCTGTTATTTGTAATCGCCATGCCCCCACTTACACAAAAACTAAACAAAACAGGCCTCGGATACCAAACATCTAAAACATCAAGTAAAATCAACCATCTGCTGTACATGGATGATCTGAAGTTGTATGGAAAGTCCCAATCAGAAATTGAATCACTGCTAAGCACTGTCTGTATATTCAGCAGCGATATAGCAATGGAGTAAGGACTATACAAGTGTGCTGCATTAATAATGAACAGAGGAAAAATAACAAAAACAGAAGGAATAGAACTTCCCAATGGAAGCAACATCAAGAACCTGGAAGAGAAAGAACATGGAGAATGCCCAATACTTGGGCATTCTCCAGGCTGATAACATCGCACACACTGAAGTTAAAAGAAAAATTGGAAGTGAATACATCAGGAGAGTTAGGAAAATCCTGAAGTCCAAACTCAATGGTGGGAACACCATACAAGCCATAAACACCTGGGCTATACCTGTTATCAGATATACTGCAGGAATAATAGACTGGACCCAAGCAGAGCTAGAGACGCTAGATCGTAAGACCAGGAAAATCATGACCATCAATTATGCTCTGCACCCCCGCAGTGATGTAGATAGGCTATACCTCCCTCGCAGCTCAGGTGGAAGAGGAATGCTGCAAGTCCATCAAAAGTAGAGGAGGAGAAAAGAGGCCTTGAAGAATATATCATGGACAGTGAAGAAGATGCACTTCAAATGGTCAATAACAAGAAACTATTCAACACCAATGAAACAAAGCAGGCCTACAAGAAAGAACAAGTCAGGAACCGAGCAGAAAAATGGAAAAATAAGCCCCTGCATGGTCAATATTTGCACAATATAAGTGGAAAATCAGACATCACCAAGACCTGGCAATGGCTTAAGAATGGCAACTTGAAGAAAGAAACAGAGGGTTTAATATGTTGTGCCACTAATCTCCTTAGCAAATCAATAAATGGTTCTAAATAAGAAATACATTGACATAGTCCTTTAAGGCAAGATCAGTACCAAACACTACAGGATTTCCAAACTGCCTTCAAGACATCTACCTCTGCTTTCAGCCTTCACTTCTGGGGAAGCTATGAGGTTTCTTGGAACCTTATCAAGGTTTCTTCAATGGGAAGAGCAATAATGGAGGACAGGCTTTGCCAAAAGAAACTTTGCCTGCCCACAACCAACAGTCCCCTTCAATGTGCAGGAGAGTCTTGAATATGTTTTACCATCTACTAAGTTCAAATAAGGTAAGGGCCTCATATTAATTGAATGTATATCAAATATCCTAGAACAAGGCTCACAATCCTTTGCCTTTGTGGTTCAAGGGCAAATGTTTTCATGTGCTTGGAAAACATATTGATATGGAAAATATTCTTGAGAGGTAGTTTGAATTCCATTGGCTTTCGGTAAACATAATTTCTGCCTTATTTTCTGCAATGACAGTCTTTGTCAATACAGTATATGCATTAAAGGAACTCTATCCAATTTCTGTCTTTCCCAACCTTCTTTGTCTTCAGATTAACAAGTTTATATTGCAAAGACCAGCTTGAAATTTTTTTTTACACAGTTACTTAAAAGCATTGTATAAATAAGCCTGTGTAGTAGGAACCTCACAATACACCAGTATTGTTTTTCATTAAAGAAAAGCTATAGCCCATATTTTAACTATCCAAGTTTATCAAATTCCATAAAAAATCTCAGTAGCTGCAAATAATATGTCTGTACTTTCTGTGTATCCTCAATGATGGCATAATTCTTCAGGAAGAACATTTGGACGCTGTCATTCACATATAGAATCAGTCCAGAGCAGGATGGAAAAATAGGCCTCCATTTAAAATCTCCATTAAGCTAAACTAAATCATAGTTTTATATATTTTAAAAATACATGTTCTCTGAATGTTCTCTTTCTATACATGTTCTCTTTCTATCAGAGATAGTCCAGAGAAAATACTGCAAGAATTCAGAAGCAAAATATAGACACCCTTGAGGGTGCAGGGAATCAAGGTCACTACCTCATGATGGACCCCAGCTTGCTCTTCAATAGCCTCCCTCCACACAACTGGTCCCCTCTCATGAGCTTCTCCCCCACACTCTCTGTTGAATAGTCATTGGCTTATCTTTGAATGATACAAATTTCCTTTTCCCCTTACCTGGTGAAAAAGGGAATCTTTGCACCATACAAATATTAAGGGATATTGTTCATATATACCTTGTAGGAATGGTGTGGGGTGTGTATGTGTTGTTGTTTCTGGTTTGTATAATGTGTCTCATAACTTGGAACATTTTGAATGTTTGAATATATGAATACACCTATATGCATTCGATTGAATGTTTTAATACACCTATATGCATTCACTTCTAGAATAACTAGTGAAAATAAGAGTTTATCCTGCCTACCTCCTACCCTCCCATAAGCTCAGACTGGTCCCTAAAGACTTTTGATAGCATAGAGACATTTCTCAACAGCTGTCGGCATGAAGGAGATAGTCCAGAGAATGAAAACAATGGCAAATGTTGATGATATGCATTTATTCTGCTATAGGAATGTAGTCCTGACAGTGGCAGAAGAGCTAAGCAATGAGTTGTGGAAAGGCAGAAAAGGAGCTATAACTGGGAGTTATTCTTTTCCATGAACAGAATGTGTGTTTGGCTATTGGCTGTAGCTCTTGCTAGAAGTTACCTGAGGTAAGTACTGAATGTGAAGAAACCCTTACATGTCAGGTAGTTCACACTCAATGTTTTCTTTCTTTCTTTCTTTCTTTCTTTCTTTCTTTCTTTCTTTCTTTCTTTCTTTCTTTCTTCACATTCTAATAACTGTATTTGAAGCTTTTACACTAATGAGCGAAAGCACTCTGTAGGTTTTGCAAATAAAAAGCAAGAAAGAAAATACTAGGAACTAAAGTATGAATTGATTGAGGGAAACCACAAAAATGTAAGCCATCCTTTCACTCTGTTTGTGTATTCCGCCCCCCATCTTTTGTGCGTACTATTTTTACTTTAAGTTAAATAAGATATTTTCCCTTAATATCCTAGCAAAACCTGACTCAGATGCTGAAAAGCAAATAAAGAACCATCATTCAAGCCCTTAACAAATCAATCCAAAACTAGATATTTCACATCTAGGGCTGCTACCAAGTCTCAGGCAGGGGGTGACTTAATATGCTCCCCCAAGTCCATGATGCTATCCATGTCCAGGAAGATGTCTGTGCCCAGGCTTTCTTGAATCAAAGCAAAGTCCGCCATTCCTTAACTGCAAGCCTGCTGTGATAGATTTTTTTTTCTCCTTCCCAGTTCCTGGCAAAGAGATATCTGGCTCAACTACATGCCAGATTGATGCTCTTTGCGACAGATCCCTTAATAATATTCAAGTCTCTTAGGCCCGGAACAGAAAAGCTCAGCAACAGCAGAGATTTCTATCTCCAGTATTTTGCTGATATACGAGAACACCCTGTTATTCCTCCGCTCTTCCCCAATCTCCACACTCTCAGAAAGCCGCCACACACCCATGCCCTTAGGCTCTATGATAATATTATTTCTGCCTTTATGCAGGACAAGCAACAAAGTGATTTATTTTTAGTTTTATCAAATTTACAGGCAGAGAGAGAAAGTTTACACTTAGGGCTAAATTACATCAGTGCAGTATTTTCTAATACATGTATTCAGATGCTATACATGTCTGTAGTGTTGCCTCTGTAACAGTTGTCCCTATGTGTTCTGGATCCGACATATTCACCCAGTTCAGACATAATTCTAAAGTCTAGTTTGTTGCTATCTTAATGAGCCTAAGGAAGCTGCAGGCTCACACACTTACCTTACCCCTCTCCTGCACACCTGAGAAGGAGAGTGTCAGTTCTTGCATTCATCGAACAACAAATGCAATTCTTTATCAAACTAATTTTCAGTTAGGACTGTGGGGCATAAGCTAACCACATTTAAGCACCACATTATCAAGTCCCATAAGTGCATGCTTTACTTCATGAAATCAATGGGATTTAAATCTGTTTAACTCAGGTTGTAATAAACCACGTGATTGATTATTCATTATTGGGTGTAGGCATGACTGTATAATGTGTCTTATAGAGTGCAATCCCATTCACTTTACCCACTCAATGGGACTGCCTTTTGAGTAGACATACACATGACATCATTGCACTGTTAAACAGACAGCTGGGGTTGGCAGTTCATTATCCAGCTCTGCTCTGTATGATTTTACTGATACTGTAGAGCAGTGTTCTTCCTGGGTGGCTCCCATCAACCCTAAGTGCAATCTCCTAGTAATTGTTCATAGGGTCTAAGGCTTCCACCAAAGCTGAATACTACACTCTGGCACCATGCGGAGGTGAACATTAGCACATGCAGTACTGTGCTCTGTCCAGTGCAAATGAGATTTATTTAAGGGAAATGGAGCACACCTGAGCCCCTATACCACCTTGGAGAGTGTGCACCATACAGCTTCCTCATAAAGCTCTTAAGAACAGTGGTGGCACCAGAAAAAAACTGAGGGCACAGAAGAAGCAAAGTGCTTTTCTGGGTGGATGAGCTATGTCCCACATGTTTGATTTCTGAAACAAATGGGGGAGCAGTTTTGGGGAGACTCCTTTTCTGATGGGGAGCTTGCCTTTCCGAAACCCCCTTGCTCCCACTGGAGTTGCTTAAGACAGGACTCCATCTTTTCGAAAGGATCCTCCCAGCCCTGAGAAAAGAGAAGTCTTGTGCAGAGTTAAGCACAGTGGGAAAAACCTCTCACACTGAAGGTTTTCCCACAAAGTGGTCCCTGCTTGAAAAATAGTGAAAGTCGATATCAAGAGAAAGTTAGTAATGATGAATTTTCATTAAAATGAATGGGATGCAAGTTAGTCATGACTAACCTGCCAGCGTGGTGTAGTGGTTAGAGTGCTGGATCGGGGAGACCCGAGTTCAAATCCGCATTCAGCCATTATACTAGCTGGGTGACTCTGGGCCAGTCACTTCTCTCTCAGCCTAACCTCCTTCGCAGGGTTGTTGTGAAAGAGAAACTCAAGTATGTAGTACACCACTCTGGGCTCCTTGGAGGAAGAGTGGGATATAAATGTTATTAATAATAATAATAACAACAACAACAACAACAACCTGCCTTATTAATTTTAGTGGTACTTTGCCATTACAGTTTTCTTTGGATACAACCCATTGCTGCTAATTTGTATTTTTAAAATTAAAATCTGGGTTTCTAGTTTTATACAGTGGCATCCAACTATCTATCTATCTATCTATCTATCTATCTAGTTTGTGATTTTAGCTGGATGCCACTTCTTTTGTTAGGCAGATTCTGGTTAAAAGCTATGGAGGTCAACTTGATGCTTCTTAAGTAGTTTCTTAATAGTTCAGAGAGCATCATGCAGATGGGAAGTCATAAGAGGCTAGCAAATAGATACTTTCACCTGATGGAAAGGGATGAGGCAACAGTGACATCATCCTCCCCCCTTTCCCCAGCCAAAGGTGTGTCTGTTTGGTAAGAGCAAATAAGTTGCAGTGTAGTAGGAAACAGAGAGTGACAGACTGGATTTTTGGAAGAGCCTGGAGAATGGAAAGTCTGGGCAGCAGAGCTAAAGCACCCTGGGGCTTGTTCTATGGGAACAGATGAAACCAGCTGCTGTACTGTGTGCTCTGCTGTTTTCAGACCCATCTAATGCTCCGCTTGTATATTTGTGAATAAATAAAATACTGCAAATACTCCATATACCTCCATTGATCTCTCCTCAAAGGGAAACTGGAACCCAAGTAGCGCTGCACCCCTTTAACTCTGCATCTCTCAGGGAAGTGAGGTCAGAGGCATATCACAATATCTCTCTATATAATTTGCTAAGACGTACCTGTGGCTAATCCCATGTGTGGCAGCTCTTGTGAGAGTTCATAAGTGAGCTACTGGGAGGAGAACAGGAAAGCAACAGTGGTGGTGATGAAGATAAGACCTACGGGCAGGAGGGTGGGAAGATAAAATGGCCAGGAGAGGAAGCAGGGGGAGGAACGGGCGACCGATGAGTAGGTAGGGGATAGGAACAGATGACTGGCAAGCGGTGTGGAGGGAGGAGAGCAGGCAACCAGTTAGAACAAGTGAGGGGAGGGAGGAATGGGCGACCAGTGAGTGGAGATAGGGAAGAATGGGCAACTGATGAGCAGGAGAAGGGAAGAACGGACGTCCAACAAACAGGGGGGTGGGGAGGAATGGGCAACCAGTGGTGGGGGAGGGAAGTACGGGAGATGTGGGGGAGGGACGGACAAACAGGGGGGAACCAAAGGCTGAGTGCACTAGTGCACAGATGCTATGTGCAAGTTCAGCTAGTTTATATTACCATGTTAAACACCATCTTTTACTGATGCTCACTGGAGTAAATTACTCCAAGTAATTTTATTTATTTATTTATTTATTTATTTATTTATTTATTTATTTATTTGAAACATTTAATACAAGTGAGCCAGTGTGGTATAGTGGTTAGAGTGCTGGACTAGGATCGGGGAGATCTGAGTTCAAATCCCCATTCAGCCATGATACTAGCTGGGTGACTCTGGGCTAGTCACTTCTCTCTCAGCCTAACCTACTTCACAGGGTTGTTGTGAAAGAGAAACTCAAGTATGTAGTACACCAGTCTGGGCTCCTTTAAGGAAGAGCGGGATATAAATGTAACAACAACAACAACAATAATAATATACTGCCCACTCCAAAGACTCTGGGCGGTGTACAAAAACATACAAAGCAAGACAGCATTAAAATTACATTTTAAGAAGAAAAACCAATCTAAGTGTTGCATGGATTGACTACAAGAAAGCCTTCGATTCATTGCCTCACACATGGATACTAAAATGTTTAGAAACAACTGGTGTCAGCAAAAACATTCAGATATTTATTAAAAAAGCAATGAGCATGTGGAGTACACAGTTAACAATCAATGGCGAGACACTTGGACAGGTTAGCATTAGAAGAGGCATTTTCCAAGGGGACTCACTATCCCCTCTGTTGTTTGTAATAGCCATGACCCCACTTACACAAATACTAAACAAAACAGGCCTCGGATACCAAACATCTAAAACATCAAGTAAAATCAACCATCTGCTGTACATGGATGATCTGAAGTTGTATGGAAAGTCCCAATCAGAAATTGAATCACTGCTAAACACTGTCCATACATTCAGTAGCGATATAGCAATGGAGTTTGGACTAGACAAGTGTGCTGCATTAATAATGAACAGAGGGAAAATAAGAAAAACAGAAGGAATAGAACTTCCCAATGGAAGCAACATCAAGAACCTGGAAGAGAAAGAACATAACAAATCCTTGGGCATTCTCCAGGCTGATAACATCGCACACACTGAAGTTAAAAGAAAAATTGGAAGTGAATATATCAGGAGAGTTAGGAAAATCCTCAAATCCAAACTCAATGGTGGGAACACCATACAAGCCATAAACACCTGGGCTATACCTGTTATCAGATACACTGCAGGAATAATAGACTGGACCCAAGCAGAGCTAGAGACGCTGGATCGTAAGAACAGGAAAATCATGACCATCAATCATGCTCTGCACCCCCGCAGTGATGTCGATAGGCTATACCTCCCTTGCAGCTCAGGCGGAAGAGGAATGCTGCAAGTCCATCAAACAGTAGAGGAGGAGAAAAGAGGCCTTGAAGAATATATCATGGACAGTTAAGAAGATGCACTTCAAATGGTCAATTATGTGAAACTATTCAACACCTATGAAACAAAGCAGGCCTACAAGAAAGAACAAGTCCAGAACCGAGCAGAAAAATGGAGAAATAAGCCCCTGCATGGTCAATATTTGCACAATATAAGTGGAAAATCAGACATCACCAAGACCTGGCAATGGCTTAAGAATGGCAACTTGAAGAAAGAAACAGAGGATTTAATACTGGCTGCACAAGAACAGACACTAAGAACAAATGCAATAAGAGCCAAGGTCGAAAAATCCACCACAAACAGCAAGTGCCACCTTTGTAAAGAAGCAGATGAAACTGTGGACCACCTCATCAGCTGTTGTAAAAAGATCGCACAGACTGACTACAAACAAAGGCATGACAAAGTAGCAGGGATGATACACTGGAACATCTGCAAAAAATACAAGCTACCTGTACCCAAACATTGGTGGGACCATAAAATTGAAAAAGTTGTTGAAAATCAAGATGTAAAAATATTATGGGACTTCTGACTACAAACAGACAAACATCTGCCACACAATACACCAGATATAACTGTAGTCGAGAAGAAAGAAAAACAAGTTAAAATAATAGACATAGCAATACCAGGGGATAGCAGAACAGAAGAAAAAGAAATAGAAAAAATCACAAAATACAAAGATATACAAATTGAAATGGAAAGGCTGTGGCAGAAGAAGACCAAAATAATCCCAGTGGTAATTGGCGGCCTGGGTGCAGTTCCAAAAGACCTTGAATAGCACCTCAATACCATAGGGGCCACAGAAATCACCATCAGCCAATTACAAAAAGCAGCTTTACTGGGAACAGCCTATATTCTGCGATGATATCTATAACAATTGACAATAAAATTCTGGCATCCCAGGTCCTTGGGAAGGACTCAATTTCTGGATAAAACAAACCAGTCAATAACACCTGTCTGACTGTGTAAACAAGAAATAATAATATACTGCCCACTCCAAAGACTCTGGGAGGTGTACAAAAACATACAGAGCAAGACAGCATTAAAATTACATTCTAAATTTAAAACGAAAGTAACTAACAAAAAGAAAAAAACCAAATAGATAAACTACAGGGTAAAAGCTTGGCGAAAAAGAAAAGTCTTCAATAGAGATTTAAAAATCAATAAGGAAGGAGCTAAATGACTCTGAAGGGGAAGGGAGTTCCAGAGAAGTGGGGCAGCAACCGAAAAGGCCTTTTCACAGGTCCTAGTGCCCCGAACCTCTCGGAAATCAGGGACCAACAAAAGGGCCATTTGAGAGTAATAGCGCAAGTAATCGCGCAAATATTGTCAGTCTCTCGGCTCCTTATATGGCAGACAGTCGGGATGGCCTCAGAGTTAACAGCCACTGTGGAGCATCACTCCTGAATTTGAGGCTTGTTCCCTTCACATATATCTACAGCTAAATAAATAAAACTTGCCCTGAAACCCACCCTACAGTTTCATTGAAATGTTCCATTAAGCCCTGCAGAACCTATTTCTGAAGTGCAACTCTGTTTCAAGGTGGTTTAAAACTAATTTTTAATATAAAAAGCAAGCCTGAACATCAAAAACCTTTTGTATTTCTTATCTTTTTGATCAACAGTTTATGCATTCCTTACTTTACTTTGTCTGCTATTGTCTTAGTGAAATCATCGCACCTATTAAACTACAACTTAAGTAATACTTAGTTTAAGAGGAGATATTTGAAAAAGTTTAAAGAGCCTCACCCTTTAATTTACTATGCACATTTAGCAATATGTCTAGACAAGAATGTTCTTAAGTATATCACTTAAAATGTTTTAATTAACATATTCTCTTTCAAAATTTTAGAAGTGTTTCTAAAAGCACAATGTTTTCTTTTCAACTGTTCATTACAGGATGATAATGCAAAACTGAACTATTTTCTCTAAATGTATGAAGTACACCTTTCACAGTTTGAGCCAGCAAATAATTCCTTAGGACGTCAGTGGTTGAGTGTTCCTTGATATTTCATGGTATGTAGCATCATATCACAAGACACACTAGAACAATGTGTTACATAATTGTGCCATGTGTTATACAAAACCTTTCATAAAAACAGATGCTTACGCCTCATGGAGCCATTATACCCTACAATTCTCAAACTGGCATCTTCTGATGATGAATGTGTCCTAGCTTTATAAGCTAAGAAAACTCCACAAACTGTAACCTTAAGGTAATAAACTACCATTCCATTTGTCTAAAACAGGTAATACCTTGTTAATAGAAGGCCACAGGGTTAGATTGCCTGTAAGAAAGCCAAGTAACTACCTACAGTGGTAGTTTCAGAGAATGAAATTTATCAAAAGTCATGCTTGTTCTTAAGTCTGTTCTCTACCTTTCAATTCTTTCCCCCTAGAACAACATGACATCAGTTGTTTCATTAAGAATAAGGGTCTTTCAATTAGGCGGAACTGTGCAGGATGATTGTTAGCGTTACTAGCTCTATTATATTTTTATATTAAAATGTTTATGATATGCTAGGGAAGGTTGTTACTTATTTCTTATACGTCACCCATATAAAATCACTAATAAACATAATTTAAAACTGAAAAGGCCTATGAACTTGTATGTTGCATTTGGTATTACAAAGCCCTTTGTACTATCCCAGATTATTGTCTTCCTATCAGGAATGAAGATTTCTCCTGGATATCTGGTGCTGTAACCCTGCATGAGATGATAAGCTCTTGTCCATCAACCTGGGAAAGGTTAAAGGAAAGAGAAGAAGACGACGACCAGCAGCAAGGTGGATGGACTCGATTACAACAGCAATGAATGCACCACGGAGACACCTTAAAGGCCAAGTTGAAGACAGATCATCCTGGAGAGAATCTATCCATGTGGTCACTAAGAGTCAACACTGACTTGACTGCACTCAATCAATCAAAACAGTAATTATGAAAACAAGCAACATAACTGTTTTTTAGAAGCTAGAAGCTATAAACATTATGACTAAGGGAAACATAATAGTTAAACAGTACTATGTAGTTCTTTATATAGTTCATGCCTTAAGCCCTAATCAGACATTATGTTGTGTGTTCATACAGATGCCTGTACACATGAACTTTTTTTTAAAAACATGTTTTGTGTGGATGACTATTCATTTTAAAAATATTTAGGTACAGGATCCTTAAAATGCAGGACACAGATAAGAACTACTACTATGCATTGAAAATAACAGTTGTACATGAGAACAACTGTACATGTATACAAATTTGTATATGGACAAACTGTATATGCATTGGACATAATGTGTGATTTTGGCTTTAGTCTATGGAAAGTTTTACATTAAATATCAGAACAAAGAAATATATGTTTATACTGGGGGGACTTAGGGTATGTATCTATATCAGAACCATAAGAACATAAGAACAGCCCTGCTGGATCAGGCCCAAGGCCCATCTAGTCCAGCATCCTGTTTTGCACAGCGGCCCACCAGTTTTTTTCTCCAGAGAGCCACTGTGTGGGCCCACTGGAAAAAAGTGTAGGCCACTTTTGTGTGGGCCACTTTTTGTGTGGGCCACTTTCCCCCCCAGATTCCAGTCTGTGAAGGGTGAGGGCCAGGGCCTCTCAAATTTACCTTTTGTTTCTTTAATTTGTAAAGTCAAAGTTTCTGTTAACCTTGCCATGTTATGTTGAACTACTGCTTCTTAATAACTGATGCCTAGACAATTTCTAACAGTATACTATGCAACATAGGCTTTCAGTGCCATTTAATCACAAGTTCTTGTACTTGTGTTTAGGATCTTCTTGTTTCATTTGATTTAGTAGGATTTGTTTAGGGTTCATATTTGCTTGACATTTAAAAACATTGTGGTACTATTGGGCACTACAGCTGGCACTGGCTGATTTTCTAATGGAGCAAGTATATCAGAAGGCTCTTCAGGGACACAACAGTGGTCTGTGTGCAGACTCTCCCATGTGTATGTGCTGTTGTGCCAGCGGGCAAAACGTCCCAGCTCTGCTGTCTGTGCTCTGAAACTACAAGTATTTATATACTGCTTTTTCAACATAAGTTCTCTAAGTGGTTTACAAGAGAAATAAATAAATAAAGTGGTTCCTTGTCCCAAAAGTGCTCACAGAAAGAAATGCATGGCAACGGCAACAGCCACTGGAGGGAAGCTGGGTTTGGATTAGGCTAGTTCCTCCCCCCCACCCGATAAATATAAGAGAACAACCACTTTAAAAGGTGCCTCTTTGTTCGGTTTGCTCTGGAAGCACACTGTCAGTGTCCCTTACCCTCCATGACTTGATTCACTCTACCAGAGTACTTCCAGAGTGCAGGTAGAGCTGGGATGTTTTGCCCATTGGTGCAAACCAAGGGCAGTTGGGCATGCAGAGTGAGGGTGGCCAGAACCTAAGGGGTATACTCGTGAGTCAAATGGGCCGTAACCCAAAATCTGGCTTTAAAAAAGCCAAATCTGGCAAAAGACCCCTGTTGCATTCCCAAAGAGCCTCCTAACATACTTGCTCAGTTAATTAGGATGTTGGCCACTCTGCGTGTTCAAAGCAGAGCAAGGACTTTTAGTTTTGTTCATTTATTTTAGTTCTGCTAAAATTAGTTCTTGCCCCCCACCCAAGGATGAGAGTCAGGATCATCCAACGCATATTAGAGCCCTATGTGGAAAGGGAATTGCTGGATGTTCAAGCTGGTTTCAGAAAAGCCCAAGGAACAAGAGACATTGTTGCTGATCCACACTGAATAATTGAGAAAGCCAAAAAATACCGGAAAGAATTCAATACGTGCTTTATTGACTACAGAAAAGCCTTCAGTTGTGTCGACCATGTTATGTTGTGGAGTATCCTTAGGAAAATGGGCGTCCCAGAACATCTCATTGTCCTCATGAGTAACCTATACACAGGACAGGAAACCACAGTCCAGACGGAACATGGTGAAACAGGCTGGTTCCAGATCAGCAAAGGAGTAAGACAAGGCTGTATACTTTCTCCTTATTCATTCAATTTATATGCTGAACATATACTGAGAGAAGCTAGATTGGAAGAAGATGAGTGTGGTTTTAAAGTTGGAGGAAGAGACATCAATAATCTGTGCTACGCTGATGACACCACTCTGATAGCTGAGAATGCGGATGATCTGCAAGCTCTAGTAATGAAAGTCAAGGAGCACAGTGAAAAAATGGGGCTACAACTAAATGTCAAGAAGACTAAACTAATGACAATGGGTACAGCAACCAGCTTCAGAACTGATAATAAAGACAATGAAGTGGTGGATAGCTTCTGCCTTTTAGGATTGACCACCAACAGTAAAGGATCCAGCAGTCAAGAAATACGCTGCAGATTAGCACTTGGTAGGGTTGCAATGAAGGCCTTGGAAAGGATATTTAGATGTCATGATGTGTCTATACCTACAAAGATTAGAATCGTTTGGACAATGGTTTTTCCCGTGACACTCTATGGAAACACCACCTACAACATATTGTCCAATTAAGGAGTTTCTTTCTCTGTATACTGTTGTTTATAGGAATGCATGGGGTTGTCAACTCTGGTTCAAGCTACTCTCAGCTATTATTGTAAAAAATATGTCTCTTTTTCTTCACAATATCAAGCTATTAAAATATCAAGATTGCTTTCAACAGGAGACTGATGTTGATTCTTAGAGACTCTAGACCAGTTCTGGAGGGTTATCAGTACATAAGGGCTGATCACACAAACTGGTATATTATAGTGGCCAATCAATATTTATTTATTTATTTATTTATTAAATTTCTAGACTGACCCATCCAAAGGCTCTGGGCAGTGCACAACAAGTTTAAAGAACATAAAAACAAACACCATTTAAAACATACTGCGTAAAACAATATAAAAACAATTTTTAAACAGTTCAGAATCATTTGAAACCAATTAAAAATAGTACAATTTAAATTAAATTGTTATTAAATTTAATTTAATTCTTACAAATAATACCATATTGTGTTTCAAATTGTTACCTATCCCAAGCCCCAGAAACAGGCAAATTAGAATTATATAAATATGTAATAAATGCTGTTTCCCAAAAAGGGTTTTAAATGAATGTTTAGAAGAGAAAATTTCAATGGTAAAATTATTATTTTGTTCACTTCAGCCTGACAGGTCACAAGCCTCATATGACATTTCCAGATTCATATAGCTTCCTACGCTTAACTAAAGGAAAAGAGCAGCACAGAACCATGCCACCCAACCCTGTGCACTGGAAATAATCCTATGCTTCCTGATATTTGTTCCAAGCATATCTTTTCAAACAGGAAATTTACATTTACATTTATATCCCGCTCTTCCTCCAAGGAGCTCAGAGCAGTGTACTACATACTTGAGTTTCTCTTTTACAACAACCCTGTGAAGTAGGTTAGGCTGAGAGAGAAGTGACTGGCCCAGAGTCACCCAGCTAGTTTCATGGCTGAATGGAGATTTGAACTCGGGTCTCACCGGTCCTAGTCCAGCACTCTAACCACTACACCACGCTGGCTCAACTACACCACGCTGGCTCTTCTCAATTCTCAAGGTCAAAGAGTTTGATTCCTTTGAATGACCAGAGCACAGCATCAATTTATGTCAGGCCTACTCAACTTTGGGCCCTCATCTGTTTTTGGAGTACAACTACCATAATCCCTAGTCACAGTGGCTAATAGCAAGGGATTATGGGAGTTGTAGGCCAACATCTGCAGTTGGGCCAAAGTTGAGCAGGCCTGGTTTAAGTTCTCCATGACAATTCTTCTTCCTCCTCCTCCTCCTCACTATATACTAATAGTGAATTCATGGTTGAATTGGAGGTAAAATGAAGTGGTACTCCAAAATAGGATAACTTTCTCTACATGCTTGGGACACTCCCAGGTATGCAGAAATATGAACTTCTAAGACTGCATGAGCTCCAAGCAACTTACAGAATGCTGGGGACACAGAGTTAAGAAAATACAATCTCATTGGGCACATAACTGCCAGAAAGAAAGATGGAGTGAACTGCTGGTTCCCAGCGAGTGTGTACTACCGGTACAAGCAGCTACTTCCACCAATTTGGTGTTGTCCAAATCAGGCCGGGAGTCAGCCGAGCGGCGGCCTGCATCCAGCCCCGCTCAGTGGCCACCTATAATATGCCCATGCACGTGACATCACGTGCACGGGGGCATGGCTCGTGCTCCAGAGGAGCCCAGAGCAAACTCCCCCACTCCCACGCCCGGGCCACAGAGAGCCCGAGCGAACTCTTTGGCAATTATTTCAGGCAGCTCCGACTGCCTGATAGAACATTTTCCCCTTCCTCTCCCTCTCTGGAGGGAGAGAAAGGGGAAAACGTCCTATCAGGCAGCCAGCAGTGCCTAAAATGATGAGCTAAGAGCTCTTTCGGGCTCTAGGCAGCCCAGGCGTGGGAGGAGAGAGTTCGCTCTGGGCTCCTATGGAACCCGAGCCACGGGGCTTAGCAGCTTTTCCCCATTGGTGGCCTGGGTTCTTTGAACCCTTTCGCTCAATGGTGGCTCCGCCCCGGTCCAAATCTGTCAACAACTAGTTCTTGAACTGCATTTCTCTCGGCCATCAAACATTCACCACTTGGCTTCAAATGTAATTTATAAATGTTGGGTTCCCTGAGGGAAGTGCGGCTTGGGAACTGGAGGTTGGTAGATTCAGAAGAAACAGAAATGTGTGAAAGTTGCTGCTCATGCCAGAAAAGTGTACTCATCAGGAACTGGTGGTTCCTTCCTGCCAACTTACTTTCTAGTGATCATGTGAAGCCAACATGATCACCAGATCATGGTGGAGAAAATCATGGAGAAAATCTTAGCATAGAGGGATGGCAGAGCTAAGTTGCTGGTGCCTTTCTTTGGATGGAAGGAGGTGAAGACCTTTTGTTAGAAGTTAGGGGCCAGGTCACTGTGGTTTCTGGCACAAGGAGAAAGTGTGCCTTCGGCTATTGGTTGCCAGTCCAAACCAATGTTTTCAATGAAAGGTGGTATATAAATTCAACAATCAATCAATCAATCAATCAATCAATCAATCAATAAAACTAACCTGAGATACGCTAAGTGAGCCCAAGAAATTGGGGGAGCAGTTGCAAATCAACTGATGCAAAAAAAGGGGGGGTTCTCTATTTGCACTTTGGTTAAGAAAGGCGATATCTCTGAAGCTACAGGACACAGGAAAAGGGTTTCTTTAGTGGAGGTACAGGGCAAGCAGGTTTTTCTTGGGCGGCACATAAAGGTAAAGTTGTGCCTTCAAGTCAGTGTTGACTCCGGGCAACCATAGGGCCACGTGATTTTCTTTGGTAGAATACAGGAGGGCTTTATCTTTGCCATCTCCTGCGCAGTATGAGATGATGCCTTTCAGTATCTTCCTATATCACTGCTGCCCGATATAGGTGTTTCCCATAGTCTTGGAAACATACCAGCAGGAATTTGAACCAGCAACCTCTTGCTCCCTAAGCAAATTACTTCCCCACTGCACCATTAGGTGGGGGGCAGCACATTCTGGGTACAAAAAGCAAGATTTGATTAAGTGCTGTCAAGTCGGGTGTCGACTCTTTGCAACCACATAGATAGATTCTCTCCAGGATGATCTGTCTTCAAAAAGCAAAATTACTTTATAATTAAAAGTTGACTTGGGTGGATGGCTAGTCTATCTTTGCGAGTCAATCTTGGCCACAATCCTTAATCACTCTAAACAAAAGATTTAATGAATCCAACAACATTGAGAGCACTCATTTCTATTTGGGTGTCCCAAAAGACAAAGGGGTGTAGTAATGGGCAGTACTTCTCAAGCATGACATCAGAGCTGTTTCTGGGCCTCTTATCAAGAAGAGTTTGATGATCTTGAAAGGCTCTTAACATGTCTTTAGGTGCTTGCTCATTAAAGCTCTCCTTAGCTGATGCAGGGGTGGGGGGAGCAGTCTGTCCTGATATGCTTTATCTAATCGACCCAGCCTTTTGTTTAGCTGCCCTGTCTTGCAGACAGCTATAATACCAAGATGGTTCCTTCCTGGCCCATTGTGATTCTGTTATCTAAGGCATCAGGAATGCACCCGATTCATTTTACAAATTGCATTGTCCTCTGACTGGGAGTCAGGTTCTGGGCAAAATGCTGGATGCCAAGAACAAAAGAAATGCGGGGGGTACAGCAGTGCCATTAGGTACAGTAACAATATTTGGGTTATGCATGCTTTAATAAACCTCCCTTCCTTGCAGTGTACAGTGATGTTTCAGGAAGAAATGAAAGGAAAAAGAACCTCTTTCCCCTTCCCGCTCTCCAGAACATGCCTCCTCCCTCTGGCTTTACATGAACAAAATGAAGGTCAGCCAGTCCCAAACTTGACCTTATAGCACTATATAGAGGGATATTTCAAGGAAGAGGAAAAATACTTTTCCTTCTCCCACGCTGCTCGCAATTTCCCTATATTATGAGTCCTTAACACTACTGCAAGCTTTCTGTTCCAGGCTGTGTAGCCCTGAACAAGAACACTTCTCTTAGGGGCTGGGGATCCACAGCAATGCTTTGTTACAGGTCCCACGTGTACCATCTTGATTCTTGTTAATCACATTGCTGTTTATAAATAATGAATTCTGGCAGTCTGGAGTCATAATCTCTTTGATTGCCATTGCAGGATTAAATACAAAGATGGTAACTTTTTTGGCACAAGGACTTTATTTCTTTTTCTGTTGGGTCTCTGTGGTCTAATGAACAGCATCCAAAGCTCCTGATTCTGATTCAGGCCTCAATTTTCTCCCCAGATATAAATATAAAATAATAATAATTCTCAGAGGTATTCTTGGTATTGATCTCTCTGGGAATACTCAAGACGTCGTTACTGTACATATTACTTGGAGAGCAGATTGACACTTAACTGTAGTACAGGAAGGCCTGTCCATTCCATCTCCTCTGCTTACTTATGCCCTCAGGCTACACACATACTGAATGTGCCTGAGACAACGGCAGAAACCAGAAACATCTCCCTTGCCATTTCTTTTTGGTATGCAGGAGCTTCATTTCCCAGCTGCAAAGAGAATCATGTCTTTGCGCATACTGGTGACAGTCGACTTCACAGAAGCTGCTCACTTTTTTCAGCAGAGTTCTGTGTATCACACATTTCAGCTGACGAGGATTCACAGGTGCGCAGTTCACCACATATCAGAAAATGCACAGAATTTTCCGTGCACCACATATCAGAAAATGTAGACCTTTGCAGGACATATAAGGGGAAAGGAGGAAAGCTGCAGCTGATAAGAATATTCTTCGCTTCAAGCGAGTGTCTTATCCATGACAAAGGGATTGGCCAGACATCAAACATTTAGGCCTCTGCCTTACTAGAGTTAGTCATAACTAAGTTTCATTGAAAACAATGAGAATTAAGTTAATTGTGATTAACTTGTTTCACTGGTTTCATTGAAATTTAGTCATGACTAATTTTACCTGAAACAGAGTAATTGCAGATGGATATGTTTAAATGGTGTGTCTATTGACTTAGAGGCATGAATTGTATTAGTTAACTGCGCCATGTGTTCTTTATATCAAAATATGTTCTTAACATCAATTTGATGCAGTTATAAAAGATTCTATATGTCTTTTGATATATTGTTTTATTTTAGTGTTCTTTTAGGTATTGCTGAGCATACCAGTGTTGAAACACACAGGGTACAATCCAATGGAAGGAGATTATGCCTAAGTCCTAATGAAAGCAATGAGTGTTAACATGTAACAAACAAAGCACTTAAAGCCAGGACAAAATAATAAACAAAATATACAATAATATTTATTTAAATAGTCATTTAGTAAAACATTTAAGACCAGTAAAATGAAGTAAAATGTCACCAAAAAACCAACCACCATCCCAAGGCACAAAAATTGATTATTTTAAAAAAAAAAGATATAAAAATGAAGTGTTCAGAATAATCTGTACAATATATACTGAGAGACTTGAAGATTGCTTGTGACAAAAAGAACACAGTTCAAAACCAAAATACAAATAGAACACTAATTACTGAAAGACTGACCAGATGCGATTCAACCATACTGTTCTTCATTAGTGGCCCATTTGATGAATTAGTCAGAGTTTACAAACTTGCACACCTTTTCAGCATTGATTTGCATAAACTGTCACTCCTTTTGTTGAACAATAAAATATCAATAATATAAACTTGTAATACTGTAATTGTAATTTAATATAAACTAGTAATAATATAAACTGTATTAACTGTATTCTTTGGGTGGACAGAAAAAGAATTATATATTAAAAAGTTAAAACATATTAGCAACAAATGCTTTTCACTACACCAGCTAATCACATTTCTGCTCTGACTTCTTGTGATTAATTCTACAATGGTATCTCTGTAACAATATGCAGTGTGTTAACTCTTCCCACTGGGCAAACAGAAAATTGTGACATATGTACATACACAAGAGCTACAACAAATACTACCTACAGGTTCTCTCCACTATGGTAACTGCTTTCCTTCAAGACTCTGAATCAATGTCCAGCTTCTGCTTAAGGTCCTCAATGCTTGTCTCTCATTCCTTGTAAAGTTATGCCAAATTGGTATCCTACGATTCTCCATTCTCTGTACATCCTGCACCACCAAATCCTGAAATATCTCAATATATGGGTTGTTGGTAGTGGGATTAAATCTGGAACTTAATCTAAAGTTGGAAACCATATTAACCATATTGTTATCATCCTTAAAGAAATTAGCCAATCTGATCTTTCTGAACATATGTTGTAATTTTAAAATGGTGTTAAATAAATCATGACTTGGAGTAGATATGAGAGACAAACCTTTTCATAATACCTGAACTTCTAAATCTGTAAGGGTGTTCTGGAACACTACTGTAAGGTCTTCAGCATCTTTCTTCTGTGTTGTCCAGAATTCTGTTTCTTTCCTCATAGAACCTCCATGCCTTTTAGACTCCAAAAAAGGTTTGTTTCCTCTGAATCTAGCAGAGGGAGCTTTCTTGCCTCCATCCTTATTAGTCCCATGAACTGAACATAGGAAGTCTGCCTGAAAAGTGGTATATAAATGCCTAAAATAAACTCTTGTCTGAAGTCAAATTTAAAAATATTGATCTGCGTGTCTGATAGCTCTTGCTTTGCCCAGAGTAAACTCTGTTTTCTTTATAATCCTTAAGCTCCCTCTGAAATTTTTGGAATTTCTGTTTCTTAAGTTCACAAACTTGCTCAGATCCTTATCCAGTTTTTCATCCTTCTCTTGAAACCTTCTTTCACCTAGCTCTATTAATAATTCCCCCTTTAATCTTGGATTTCCCACCTTAATACATTCAATTTCCATTATAGAAGTTTCATTGAGCAAGACCATCCAGTCCATAGAGCATTTATTAAGAATAGCATATCATTTGTGTTTAAAGTTTTCATCTACGGGGAACATCCCGTCTTTTCAACACTGGAATCCTCTAGTATTTTCTGAGCCCCTAATGTTCCAGGATGGGTTTCCAACCTCATGGTTTTGGTACAGAGTCTCTGATACATGTCCCATCCTATGTTGTCCAATATTTGATTTATGCATATCAAAAAATGAGAAAGTGTCTAGAAGACTGGCGATTTGTACCTCAGTATAGCTCAAGGTTTAAAGTTTTTTAACCATTATACCTGTTGTTTCAAAATTAGGAACAACACATTGATTCCACTGATTTGAGAACTAGTACTGTCATCCATGAGACTAGCTGGGTGACTCTGGGCCAGTCACTCTCTCTCAGCCTAACCTACTTCACAGGGTTATTGTGAGGAGAAACCTAAGTATGTAGTACACCGCTCTGGGCTCTTTGGAGGAAGAGTGGGATATAAAATGTAAAATAAATTTAAAAATAAATAAATACTAGTGCTCTGGATAGTCATCCAGATATTCATCCAGTATCTAGCAGAAAGAACTTTCTAGTGCACACACACACACACACACACACAATTTTATTTTATTTTTAGTTTCTGTAATGTGCTCTGTAAAGTTCAAGACTGGTAATAATAATGCATTAAAACTAGATCTGAATATAAATATATAAATAAAATCAGAATATAAGAATTGTGCTCCACCTCAGATTTGGTGGCTTCTTGCCCCCACACCTCCCAGCCGCAGGGATGACACAACTGTTAATTGGTGTACAACAAGCCACAACTTTATTCAAATTAGCCTGCTCAGGGCAACACACCCTGGCTCAAAGGTGGAAGTAGTGAAAAACTGCTGCCTCCTCGTCAAAGCCAACCCATAGGGTCAGGGCCATTTCTAGGGCTTCATGTCCCCCATGTCCCGCACAGCCTTTAAGGTTTTTGAAGCCCCAAAGCAGGTGCAATGATCAATCATAGCCCCTGAGCTGCAAAGCCTCTAAGGGTGGATAAACTATTCACTCTTAATGCCCAGAACCTTTTAAGGCCCAGTAGTGTGCTCATCGATAACGAAACCAACTAACTCTCCACCCAGCCCGCACTATTCCTGCCAACTTGTGACTTAAAACAAACTAAGGCAAACTAAGGATGGTGGGAGAACAGAATGGAGTAGGTGAACCCCTCCCCCCCTTGCCACAGCCAATCAGCAGGAAAGCAAAAAATTCCTACTCAGCCCCCAAAAGGACAACCAGCGATGCCCATTCATTCAGTACCCTAGAGAGGGAGGGTGGAGAAGCCGGACAGCACAGCAGTGAAGTGAATAGGGAGCGCATGCTGAAACTAATGCTCCCTCCAGCCCCGCCCCCTAAGCATAAACCAGCCAATGAGCTGTCCTTGCAGCTGGCTCAGAGACTGGGGTGAGGTAAAGGGCCCTCCCCCAGCATGCAGTGGGGGAAGGTACATTCTTGCCAAGTTAAAATAAGGCCTGATTTAAGTATTCCTTGCTGGCTAATAACTCTCTGGATGGCACTTTTTGTTTTTATGTGTGCACAAATTTCCCTGGCTGTTTTACTGTTACTCCTAGCAGTTTCTGGTTTTTTAATTTTTTAGTTTTGTAGATGGTTTATCATTGTTTTGCTGTGGTTGTGCACTGCTTCAGGTGCTATTTTTATGGCAGGGAATGTGTTACATAAATTCAAAAATACATCTAAATAAAATAAATATATGGAACCCTTAGAGCTGTCCCGTGAAACTGGATGCCAGAATGCATGCAAACCATATATCACTGCAGTACAAATAAATCAAACTAAAGCAGCCCAATTTTAGTAGACTGGCATTAGGATAAGTATATCTTAAGAAAGTTCTTATTCAGACTTGGCTCCAGGCAATAAAACGTCATAGATGTAGAACTCTAGTGAGTGAAATTTCTAGGGAGCAAATTAGGCTAAAAACATCTTCTAGAGACAGCTAGAAAGGAATCACACACCACTTGAAAATAAGGCAAGTTATGCAGTAAATGTTTCATTTATTGGGCTTCTTCCATTGCTGTTAGGGTTAAAAGACATGCTGTCAATAAAAATGGTAAATTTATGGATGGTTTGGTATTTCAGAGCCTTATTCCTTGTTACATACACATATAATACTTGAAATCACCTCATTACACTCTGATCATTGCCCATTTCTTTTCACCCAGTAACGTTTTTGCTGTCTGGTAAAAATGACTACCAAAACTTAGAGGTGTAGCAGTATTTAATAACAAAGGATGTAGTCTACATTTGTATGACTAGTGAAGGAGAGCTAGGCTTCTGAGGAGTTAGGCCCCAGAACTGATCAAAACATAAATAGAAAAATAATGTGTAGTGTTCCTTTTTATAATATTTTCAATACAGTAAAACCAAGCAAAACCAAGCAAGGGGATGCTCTTGCCACACCAAGTTAGGAATATTTGTCCATTGTTTCCTGAATCACAGGTTTCACATAAAATGCATTAAATGTCAAGAAAAACATTCTAAATGCAATTTAAAAGTAACTTGAAGAAGCAAACATAAAATACGCAGGTCCAATGATAAGTATTATATAGTTTCTTGAAAGTGGTTAATAGAGTTGGTTCATAGACCTTATAGGATGTAATGACTAGAGTGCTGATTTAGAATAAATCCTCACTCAGTCATGAAGCTTAATTAATGCTTACTTCGGCAAGTAAATGTACATCAAGCTCTTTGGAGCAAGGGTGGAATACAAATGTGATTTAACAAGAATTGGCTCCTCTTGTTGGGGCAATGAGGCAATGTAATGCACTAAGGCAGGGGTAAATGAAAGTAGGTCAGGACCTACCTCTTGGTGATCTTCAGTAGATAGGCAATTGTTTAATCATAGAAACAACTAGTGGGGTCCCCCACCCCATCCTTCCTTTGAATTAGGCTGCTGAAACAAAGAAAGCTTAGGAGGAAAACCAGGGGTGGATTTTTGTTCAAAAAGATTTAATTACGTTCTGGTACTGCAAACAAATTCCTGAGCGAGGGGTGCATTGGCAGCCGCAGCCAGACCAGCATTTCAATGAAACGCTGACCGGGGAGGATGGGAGAGGGTCCAAATGGACCTCTCCTGGGCACTGGCCATGCTCCCTGCATCTGACATCAGATGCAGGGGGTGTGGCTTGTGGTGCACACACTCTGCCTCATGATTAAAATCAGAAGGGGAGCTGCGGGCAGGCCTTCATCCTCCAGCTGCCAGGCAAGCTCCCTATGCGCCCGCTCAGAGTCATCCTGTTCCTTAATGATAAGTGCATGCCCACCCTCTCCATAGCTGTTACTTTGCATGTGACTCTGGGTGGCAGCTCTCAGAGTTCTAGTAAAATACAAAGCAGCTGCTGTGTCCCTGAGCTAAGAGAATGAGCTACAAATCGAGACTTCTCTGGTTCTAATCTTGCTTCTGCCATAAATGCATTAGTATCATTAGACCAGTCACTTCACCTCAGCCTCATTTCCTCAGCTGCTATATGGAGATAACAACAACAACAACAACAACAACACCTTTCAGCGTTCTTGGCAAGAAATTAATACACATGAATGAATGTGAACACTGGAAAGCACTGTACAAATTGTTAACAATTGTAATGTATGAAATCTGACCTTCTCTACAGTATTTTACATTTTTATTTTTTTATTTTTACATTTTATATCCCGTTCTTCCTTCAAGGAGCCCAGAGCAGTGTACTACATACTTAGGTTTCTCCTCACAACAACCCTGTGAAGTAGGTTAGGCTGAGAGAGAAGTGACTGGCCCAGAGTCACCCAGCAAGTATCATGGCTGAATGGGGATTTGAACTCAGGTCTCCCCGGTCCTAGTCCAGCACTCTAGCCATTACACCAGACATATATGAAACATGCAGGAAATTTGCCCCAAACCTGTTTTTTCCAGATTTCTGGGATAAATCTGTTGGCCAAATCAAAATTTACCCAGTTCTCTGTGTGCTTTCATTATTCATTGTCACACATTTTGCAGAGTGTTAAGGAACTGGCAGTTTTAAAGCCGCACAACAATTCAGTCATTCCTATATTTGACCTGGGTCAAAAGTAAGATGTGGTTTGACTGCAGAAGACGTTTCCACACTAAAAATTTTAAATATCACACACAAGGACATATTACGAAAGCACATAATGTGCTACCGGTTTTGCAGCTGCACACACCTTCTCCACCAATAAATCTATTATGAGGTTTGCTCTGAAGAGTGGTAGTCACCGCCTTTCATGACAGTGCTTTGGCTTAATGTGGGGAATTTAACTTAATTCTTAGTGCAAACCTGCATACAGCCAAATTATACACTGAGATACCAGGAAAGCTCACCAAGCATAGGATACAGCCGAGTTAGAGTACTCAGAAGAGCACAATAGAGAACAGACACATTTCTTACAATAAAGATGAGTTTTATTAAAGAACAGAGATTTACAAGTGCAAAGTAGAGGTTACCACCTGAGCAGATTTGCTGGCAGTGATCTCCCCTGAGGGGATTACGGTTCTGAGAATATCATAGAGTTGCCCCAATACACATTTACAGCTTAGGGCTGAGGGACAGGAGATATAGTTATGGAAATGGGAGTGAGAGGAAGGGAGAGAAAAAGTGGGAATAGAGAAACAGTCTATGGCTTCCTGTCTTGCAGCTTTTCCTTGTGCTGGAGCAATGATGGGAGATTTGCCTGGTGTGGAGGAACTTCAGCCAGCTAGGTTCTTGGCTTACAAAGAATGGAGGGCCCGCAAAATAGTGATTTCAGCTCAGAGATTCTTAGGCTTGGAAATCTCTAGGACTCATCCACAGAATATGCTCTCTCTTGCTCTCTCTGGGCTTTCAGCGGAGTAGATGGTCGGGCTAGTGAGAGGTAGGCAACCTCAGTCCTTTTGAACAGAATGACATGAAACTGGGTGAATCTTGAATCTGTGAACTCTACAAAGTACTAATTCTATGGTGGGGTTATATCCTAAAGACTTAGCTTTTCGGGTCAAGCTTGAGAGGGCTGAGCACCTTCCAGCTTCTAGAATCCTAATCTCAGTGTTGATGTCTTTAGTGGCTGAGCTGTTGTTTCTGGGGGGTGAGCAGGGAGACACTCAGATAAACTGAATAGCCTAATGATGGAGATCACTATGGGTGTGAGGCCCAACTATGGGGGTTAATCTAATCACGAGGCTCAGTCCTCAATTTAATTTAATCAGTTGGGTGGTGGTGGGGGAAATGGGTTTTATCACTTGGATGAGGAAATTACTCTGTGGAGGAACTTCTTCATTGGTGATCTTTTAATTTTCTAAGGGAGGCTTCATAGGAGTTGCATACCAAACTTGTTTAGTTTTCATGGAAGATCTTCCCAAATCATCTGGATTACTCAGAGACTTGTTCAACCCTTTTGTTACTGAAATTCAGTAGGAGAGAGGGACCCTGTGTCAAAACCTTCTCTCACACCCCATTGCCTATTGTCTTGTTCTTTTTGGTCTCTGGTCATGCCATTGTGGACCTGAAAAGGTTCTGGTGCTGCTTGGAAATTTGGGCTGAATAGGGTACATTTGTACTTCCAACTAATGTTCATTGCATTCAGTGGAGGCATGTTTCCCCGCTGCCCTCACATATGCCAACCCCCTTGCCTATTGCTGGTCCACGGCTCCTTCTCCTGGCTGCTGCCCTTCTTCCCTGCTCTTTTCACTCTCCTCCCCTACATTCTGGCCTCCCATGCTGGCAAGGCGAGCCCCATTCCCCTGGACTGAAACCGGCTGCCACTCTTACCTTCCTGCCATGTGTCTGTTTCCTCTCCTGTAGCAGCAACCAGCTCCTTGCCCAGTGTTGCTGCCGCTACTCATGTAGCAGCAACTGGCTTCTCCAGCTTTAACACTCTCCATATCTCCCCCAGCACACACTCGGCTCTCCATTTCCTGTTTCCAGAGAAGATGACTCTGGAGAAGCCATTCACTGCTACAGGAACAGCAGTGATGATGGACAGTGTGGAGAACTGGTCACTGTTGCAGAAGTGACGGTGGTGACAGCATCAGATGGATAGCATGTGGGCACCATGGTAGGAGACTCCAGATCCAAAGAGCAAGGAAGAGGAGCAGTAGCAGGAGGTTCCACCAGCCCAGGGGGACTGCCAGCAAAGTGAGGCAACATTTGCACCGCACCTCAGGGGTCCAAATATCTTGGCCTCCACAATATGAAGACACCACTATGAACATCCAGACAGGGTGCAAACTACAACTGTGTCACAATGACAGGGCTTAGCTCTATCTTTTCTTGGTTATCAGATGCCCAGATGAGGATATGGTCCAGACAGGAAGCTTGAGGCCAGCACAAGCCATTCAGGGTCCAAGGGGCCAGTGAATAGGATGTAGTCAGGACCAGGCTGAGTTCAAAATAGAGTCAGGTGAGGTGACCTAGGGTCTGCTTCTGCTACTAAGGGGTGAGTTGCTCAAACAGACGGGTCAGGTCTGAACAGGAACATGCTTAGGGGGTTGCAGGGCTCAGGGCAATGGGAGGGGATGTGGGCCCCAGTGAGAAGTGGTGGTGTGAAGATGTGGGTCCCTGACGACACAGAGAGACCTGCTTGAAATCTCCCCCCTCCTGCTGCTGCCAGCTGAAATGTGGTTCCTGCCTGCCACAGCAACCACCCTCTGCCTCAGCTGTCCCTGTGATGCACTATGGTTGCCGAGCATAGTTCACTGCAGGGCCCAGCAAAGAAAGAGGGCAGCCATTGTGACAGGCTGGGACTGCACTGTGGGTCAGCAGCAGTGGGAAATATCTGTGTTGCTGGCGGAGCACAACTCCTGCCTGCCACAGCAGCCCCCTCTCACCCAGCAAGCGCTGCATGTGTGCTCACAATGAGACAGGGAAATTCTAGGCTAGCATCTTTCTGCTGCTGCTAGCACAGGGCTGGCGTGGTGGCTTGAGGCTCAGGGCATTGTGCCTATCTGCCCACTCCTAAGGATGCTCCTGACTCTCAGACCAGATTGTACTGGCCAATGCAAACTGGGATTCAGGTCAGCTGGCAGTAACTGCTGCCTATGTGGTGCCCATGGACTGCAATGCTTCGTCAGCTGGGTTTGCAAGGGAGAGCAGAGCATCTGTGATGCAAGAGACCTGGGGTACCAACCCAAACAGCCTGTCTAGGCATAAAGACAGGGGTACAGACAGGCACAAGAGAGGAGCATGGGCAAACAGGCATAAGATATAGGGGTCCACAGAGCTCAGAAGAAAGAAGTCACGTGTACAACTGATAACAAATCCTACCTAATGCTTTCTTTCTAACCCTGTCTCCCAATAAGACTGAAGGTTTGCATTTTTCACTGCCACTGGCTGAGGCTGGTCCATGAGGCTGCTGCAGAATGTTCTAATCACAGCCGTGCCCACCACTGTCTGTATCACGTAGTGGCTGGTGGAATGCCAGAACCAACCCAGCCCAGGGAGGGGTTCAGGGTGGGAACTAAAAAGCAAGTCCTGCTGTCACCATGACTCTGAGGCTGAGAATGTCAGCAATCCTGAGCAGGCTAAGTGAAGGAGGATCCATCCCAGGCCTCTGGGAAGACGACATGGAAGCTGGCTTTTATTAATTTATTATTTACATTTATATCCCACTCTTCCTCCAAGGAGCTCAGAGCGGTGTACATGGTTTGTTTGTTTGTTTAATTCTTACAACAACCCTGTGAGGTAGGTTAGGCTGAGAGATACATGACTGGCCCAGAGTCACCCAGTGAGTTTCATGGTTGAATGGGGATTTGAACTCAGGTCTTCCTGGTCTTAGTCCAACACTCTAACCACTATGCTATGCTGGCTCACTTTTGCTTGCTTCTTTTCCCTGCCATTGCTAGGAGTGCCCCACTGTCAAGATGCTTGCAGTGCCTCAGTTGCCGTCAGGGCATCTCCACCAATCCAGCCCCAAGCAAAGCCAGGAAGAGGATTTGAATCTCATCAGTGCCCAAATTGCACGGAGCCTAGCCAAACTCCAGCAGCAAACCAAAGGAATGAGGCTGGCAGTAGTTTCAAACTATGAAGGCCTCTGACAGATAACTTACCCTTCAGCCTTACTATTTGTTTTCGCAATTTTTATATCACCTCTCATAAGGCATCCCAAGGCAGTTTACAAAAGTTAAAATACAATAAAACTCCATGAAAATCACATTTAAAACCTTAAAATCAGTTAAACAGTAAAAACCACAAATCACAAAAAAACGGGGAAACAAAAATTTGCACCCCATGCAGCTCTTTCAAAATAGCTGTAATATGGCCTGAGCGAGCAGTTCCAGTAAGAACCCTGGCAGCTGCATTCTGTACCAGCTGAGGTTTCCGAATATTCTTCAAGGGCAGCCCCACATAAAGTGCATTGTAGTAATCCAGCCATGGTGTGACTAAGGCATAGGTAATTGTGGCTAGATCTGCCTTCTAGAGAAAGGGATACAGCTGGTGCACTAGCTGAAGCTGTACAAAGGCACCTCTGGCCACCACCTTCTCCTGAATATCCTAAAGCAGAGCCAGGCCCAGCAACACCCACAAGCTGTGTACTTGCTCTTTCAAGGGGAGGACAACCCCATCCAGAGTTGGTTGAATCACCCCATCCCAATTGGCTTTTCTCCTGACCAGCAGTATGTCCTTACATGTATTGGGTGGGGGGTAGTAGAAATTAAATATTTTAACATGTTCTAAATGAAGAAACCCAGCCCAAACTTTAAGTCAACCAAGCACCACTAGAACAATGATTGCATCTAAGGAGTGCCCAGTCTGACTAGACTGGGTGGAGCTGGTTGGCAATTGTAGTCGGGGATTAAAGGAAAGAATAGCATATTACAATACAGAGAGCAGAATTTTGAACTACAGTAATGGAAAAGCAATGTATTCTCTTTTAGGGTGGGTGTCCGGAGCATATTTTAGCAGAATTGTTTCTGAAAGTATATCCCTTATTGCTGATATCTGTACACGCCAGGGGCATAGCTATAACTGAGCGAAAGGGTTCAAAGAACATGGGCCCCCAGCTCCTGAGGGCCCTCCAGATCCATCCCTCCCTATTTTCTTCATTATCTCCCTCACTCTGGGTGGCCGCCAGAGAGAGGGATGAACACAGGCCCCCTCTCCCCTAGCTACGCCCCTGGTACACACAGTATAATAATAAAGGTTTTACATTTTAAAAATCCATCTTCATTGTATAGCAAAGCTATTGCCTTGCAAAATAATTGAGGTGTTATTGATAGTTAAAGCTAAAAGCTTCAGAAGACATCCTCTGGAATATTCTCATGGATATCTTAATACAGTGGGACTACTCTGGAGTAAATGAATGCATGCTCAAAACTGTCAACCTGAATTGCTCCAAACAGGTCCCATTTGCTTCAGCACACTTACTTTGGAGGAGGTGGTTGGAGGACTTCATGAGGCAAATGCCTTAAGCTGGTTTATGTGAAGGGAGATTTTTGTTGACAGAAATTTGACTTATTTGAATTAAGAAATTTGACTTATTGCAGTGTAGAAATATTAAGGGCCTGATCACAGCTTCACAGAACAGCTTATGACAAGTTACAGGATCAGCTCCTTATCTTGCTGAGATAGCTTACGTGCATTTTATTGAATCAAACTGCAAAAAACAAAGGTCAACTGTCAGGTGTGCTAGGGGATCCAAAGCAAATTTAGAAGACCATTTCAGGCATACCTAAAGAACTCTGGCAGAAATCCCAGTTATCTTGAGGTCAATGGCAAAACTCCAAATGATTTCAAAGGAGTCAAGATTTACCTGCTCTATTACTTTTCACAAGACAGGGAGTGAGCTTACTTTGGTACAGTTGCCCAAGCATTTTCTGTAGGTTCCTTTTTACAATACAGTACAATACAATTAGAAGTGCAGTTACCTGAGTACAAAATACTCATATGTCAGGTCAATTATTTATTCTGTTTATTATATATTGATTACTCCTTTCCTCTAGGAACCACAGATTCTTCCCCCCTCCCCCATTTTCTCATCATAACAGCTCTGTGAGGTAGATTATGCAGAGAAAGAGTGATTGTTCTAAGGCAATCCAGTAAGCTTCATGACTTGGGTGGAGATATGAACTCAGGTCTCTGGTGTTGTAGTCTGATACACTTCACTATACCATGATGGCTCCTGAGTGGTGAAGGTGAAGTGAAGTTGCACTGTCGAGTTGAGGTCAACTGCTGGCAACCACAGAGCCTAGTGGTTGTCTTTGGTAGAATACAGGAGGGGTTTACCATTGCCTCCACCTGCGCAGTATGAGATGATGCCTTTCAGGCATCTCCCTATATCCCTACTGCCCGATATAGGGGTTTCTCAGTGTCTGAGAAACATACTAGCGGGGATTCAAACCGGCAACCTCTGGCTCGCTAGGCAAGTTACTTCCCCACTGTGCCATTAGGTGGCTGAGTGCTACATAGGTGTTTAAACTGTTATCTTTAACAGGCAGGACACAATCCTTTCTCAATCTTTCCTTGTGTGCTTACAATGAAAAGTAATAAAATTAATAATGTGTGTGTTAATATAACACACTTTTGTGTGCTCAAAGAGTCTCATGTATATTAAGCTTTATATATGTAGATCATATTTGCCTCATGTATATTATGTTTTATATATCCTTTCTCAATCTTTTCTTGTGTATTTAAAATGAAAAGTAATAATACTAATTATGTGTGTGTTTATGTAACACACTTTTGTGTGCTCAAAGAGTCTCATGTATATTATTTGTTTGTTTGTTTGCTTGCTTGCTTGTTTGTGTATTTATTTGTCACATTTGTACAAACCTTCGTCTCTGGGTGGTTAACCATAGCATAAAACAAGTTAAAACATACACAAACATCTTAAAACAATGTAGGCAATCTAAAAATTTAAAACAGATTAAAACTTTAAAATTTAAAAAGCTGAAAAAGCTTGGCTTTTCAAGTGCTTTTAAAAAATGGCCAGAGATGGGGAGGATCATATTCCACTAGGGAGTGCATTCCACAGTCTCGGAGCAGCAACCGAGAAGGCCTGTCCCTGTGTGGCCACTAGTCGAGTTGGCGGCAGCTGCAGATGGACGTTTCCAGATGGCCTCAATGGGTGGCAGGGCTCATAACAAAGAAGACGTTCTCTTAAATACTCCGGGCCAAAGCCGTTTAGGGCTTTATAGGTTATAACTAGCACTTTGAATTTTGCCAGGAAACCTATTGGTAGCCAGTGTAGGTCTATCAACAAAGGAGTGATGTGGTCTCTCCGAGATGACCAAGAGACCAACCTGGCTGCTACATTCTGTATCAACTGGAGTTTCCGGACTGCATACAAAGGCAGCCCCACATAGAGCGCATTGCATAAGCCAAGTCTGGAGGTTATCAACATATGTACCACTGTTTTGAGCTCTTTATTATGCCCTACCTACCTACCTACCTATCTACTTAGCATTCTAAAAGAGCCTTAGACAAATTCATGGAGGACAGGTCTATCAATAGTTACTAGTCTGGTGGCTATAGGCCACCTCCGGCCTCAAAGTCAAGATGCCTCTATAGCAGGCCTGCTCAGCCCCCCCAGCTGTTTTTGGACTACAAATCCCATAATCCCCATCCACAGTGACCAATAGCCAGGGATTACGGGAGTTGTAGGCCAACATCTGCAGGAGGGCCAAAGCTGAGCTGCCCTGCTCTATAGTATACCACTTGCAGGGGAGAAACAGCAGGAGGGCGAGAGCGTGCCCTCACCTCTTTCCCATGGGCTTCTCAGAGGCATCTGGTGGGCCACTGTGTGAAACAGGATGCTGGACTGGATGGGCCTCAGGCCTGATCCAGCAGGGCTGTCATGTTCTTATGTTCAGATAGTACAGTTTAGAAGTTTTTAAATAAACAGGTTCTAGTTTTCTCCTGGTAGGAATGGTTTGGGGTTATGTTTTGGGGTTTTTTTTTTGTTTATTTAAAAGCGGATCGCCAACCAGTAGCCTGATTAACTACACCCCACTTTGTCATGTCTGATAAATATATAGACCAGTCCTCAGTGCTGATATATATGAAAAGCCATATTCAGACATTATATTCGACATGTGTGTCCACGCTTTTGTGTGAATGACTATACGTGCTTTCATTTTTAAAATGAACCTGGGTACAGGCCCCCTCAAATGCAGAGAACAGATACACACGCTGAACATAACAGTGCATCTGTTATGTATTACTGTAGATGCGCTGAACATAACAGATGAATAACTGTACCTACGTATAAACATGTACATATATACACTGTACAAAGCTTATACTTGCAATGAACATAACTGGTGAATTGGGCTATAATTTCATACTGCATTATTTATTATTATTATTATTATTATTATTATTATTATTAATTTTACATTTATATCCTGCTCTTCCTCCAAGGAGCCCAGAGCGGTGTACTACATACATGAGTTTCTCTTTCACAACAACCCTGTGAAGTAGGTTAGGCTGAGAGAGAAGTGACTGGCCCAAAGTCACCCAGCAAGTCTCATGGCTGAATGGGGATTTGAACTCGGCTCTCCCCAGTCCTAGTCCAGCACTCTAACCACTACACCACGCTGGCTCTCTTACTGTATTAATTAAGAGTGCTGCTTTTTCACCCACGGCTCTGTGTGTGGGTTTGTGGGGACAGCGTAACATCCAGCCTTGGAACATTTAAGTGCAGGATTAGCTGGCTGCTTCGAGAGGTCAAGTAGGAATTTTTCTTTTCTTTTTACACAGATTAGTCTGAGGTGGGGTTTTTTTTGGGGGGGGGCTATTATGCACAGTAGACTAGTGTTATTGGCATAGGATAATGGTGCCTTTAAATTGAGTAATTTTGGTCCCAGCAGGCAGAACATGTATAGATCAGGCCTGCATAACATAAAGCCCAGAGCTGGATCTGAGCCACGGGGACTTTTCTTCTGGTCCGCAGGTAGAAATGTCTTGCAGCAACAGCAGGAGCCATGAAGAGCTCTTGGTCTGTCCTGCTGAAAAGCAACAGCAGCTCAATACAGTTGCCCACCTGAGACCAGATGGTCCCCGATCCTGAGCTGGAGTCCACTGACACCGCCCTTCTTTCCCCTTGCCTCCAACCCTCTGGCCCCTTACTTCCATTAATATTTTAAATAATTATTTTCAATGTATTAATTAATTAATTAATTAAAATATTTATGTCCCGCCCATCAGGGGAGCAGCTCACAATAATAAAACAGATTCAATGTAAAATGAAACTGATAAAATTAACCAAATTAAGTAAACAAGTTAATAGTCCAGGCTAAAACCATAATCAGAATTAAGTTTCAAACTAAAAGTTATTTAAAAGCTAATAATTAAGAATTATAAAAACTAAAGCTCCTACCAGATATATCAAAGATGGAACATTAAAAGGCTTATTTAAAAAGATGTGTTTTTAGTTTTTTAAAAACACTGAGGGAGCATGGTGAAGCTCTTCAGGGAGGGCGTTCAAAAGCCGAGGGGCCACAACCAAAAACGGCCTTGTCTCTAGTCCCTGCCAACTGGATCTCTGTTAGTGGTGGCGCCATAAGCAGGGCCTGAGATGATGGCTAGAGGGCCCTGGCAGGTTCATATGGGCAAATGCGCTCCGACAGGTATCCCACACACTATGTGCTGAAAACTAACCTTGGTCCCTGCACACAAAGTTGTTGTTGGTTCTGGCCCACCAGGGCATTTCAGTTGTGCACCCCTGATATAGAGAGATTGTTGAGGGGATGGGAGAATCCACTGTAAAACAGCCAGAGGCACCAGAAAGATTAAATGTGGATTTTCATATATCTGCATTTCAGGGCCTGGGGCCTGGGAAGCCTGGGAATGGGACCCCTCCTGGCAGATTGCTTGCTTCACCCACTTTGAACTTTGGGTTTTGTGGGGTGGTGACTCAGGTAGGGCCTCCTTGATCCAGGTAGCCTGGAGACAAGAAAGAGCCAGGAGAAGAAACCAGGAGCAGATCAGTGATCCAGAGTCTGGACTGCTCACCTGAAAAGGAAAGGAAGACATATTCATGTTGGTAACTTTTCCAAGGGGAGATATCCATACTATAGTTGAGTTGCATATCATGGGTGTGGGCACAATTACTCCTGTATAAACTGGCCCTTAGTAGGTCTTGCAACATCCCTGTAACGCATAGCCTAACTTGTCCTTTTAATTCCAATGGGACTACTTTGAGTAATTTTCCTCATCCTGTCAGCCACTAGGTTCAGGAGTGAATATCATGTGAGAAGATAAATATTGATGAATCGAAGTAGTCTTACATGTCTAGGACCAAGCTGTCTTGCAAACTGTTTCAAACTTATTAAAAAAAACCCCTAACAATAATTACTTGCCACCATTTTTTTAAAATAATCACATAACTCAATCTGTCTGCAAAGCAGTGCTACTGTGAGTGATCTTGGACTGAAGCTTCCTAGTAGATGGCTAGTTCATCTAGGAAAATAAGAACTTGAATACTATGCTCAATGCCCTGGCAACCTCCCAGACTCAACTACTGTAATGTTCAAAAAACTCAATTAGTTCAGAATGTGATAGCCAGAGTATTTCCTGGCATTAGCTGCAGGGTCATAGATAGATGTCTATCTATCTGTCTATAATATATCCTGTCATTCCCTCTAATCTTGAGGTGTAAAGGTGAAGTGTACTGTCGAGTCACTTGCGACTCCTCATGACCACAGAGCCCTGTGGTTGTCTTTGGTAGAATATAGGAAGGTTTTACCATTGCCTCCTCCCGCGCAGTCTGAGATGATGCCTTTCAGCATTTTCCTATATCACTGCTGCCTGATATAGGTGTACCAGTGAGGATTCGAACTGGCATTCTCTTGCTTGATAGTCAAGCATTTCCCCGCTAAGCCATTTGGTGTACAAGATAGTTAATAAAATACAAAGATAAAGACAATATAAAAATGCAATTTTTAAAATGGCAGTGTTATAACAACTAATCAAAGGCAGCAAAAACCTATAGGACTTTAAACGCTAGTTGGAATAAAAATGCTTTCAACTGATGACAGAAAATTGTCAACAAGGTAGCCAATAAAAACTCCAGTGGTGGGGAGTTGCACATGCTAGGTGGCACCACAGAGAAGACCCTACCACAGCAGAACACACAAGAAGCCCTTCCCAAGGAGCAGTACATGACTTTACAGATAAAGGCAATCGTTTAGGTATTTGGTACTAAACCATTTAGTTTTAAAGGTATTAACCAGCAACTTGAATTGCTCTGGAAACAAATTGGCAGTCAATGCAGCTGGTACAGTAGTGGCATGGCATGGTTTTGAAATGTGGCACCTGTCAGTATCCTGGCCACAGCTGAAGTCTCTGAAAGGTCTTCAAGGATAATTGCCTGTAGATCACATTACAGCAATCTTGATATGACCAACAGCACATATTCAATCTTTAATTCATATAGATTATATATATGCACTCTAGGCTACACTGATTGGTTACACTCCAGGCCACACTGAAGGTGCTGGTGCTTACCTCAAAAGACCTTTGAAGTATGGGCCCAGGATACCTGAGGAAGTAGCTTGACTATAGATACTGTTGAAGATTTGGCACAGAGGTTTCTCTCGTGGTCCCACCACCATTTATTTAGGCTGGTGATCACAGCTGGTTTTTGGTCTCTAAGCTCTGGAATTTGTTCCTCTCTGAAGTACAGGTTGGAATCAGAAACTTGGCCCTTTTAATTGGGTGCTTAAGGACATACTTTCTATGTTAGTATTTGTTTCATCACTAGTGCTTGTTCTTATAGGGTTTGGTTTTTTTAACCTGCCATTCTATTTTCTTTATTGCCATATTCTGTTATTTTGTGTTGTACTTTTTAGAAACTCTGTAGTTTGCTTTGAGCATTCCAATGGAAAAGTGGGCTATAAATCATCTAAATATATGTGCTTTCCCCCTTTGGTGTAAAAACATGGTTCTATACAATGCTGCTCCCCACCCCCAGTCAGCATTTGTTTCTTTAAAAAAAAATGGTGAAAAGATTTCTCTAAGCAAAACTAACAACTGGGCATATTTGTTAATGTGCCAGGCTGGTTATACTGATCAGGAACAATTGGTAGTATGTATCCAAATCAGAGCTATATTTCAGAACAAGCAAGTTAGTCAAAAGCTCAGAAGAAAAATAAACTGTTAAATCCATTTGTACATTGCTTTAACAGAGAAGTATTTCATTCTTTATTTTTTGTGTGTGTCTTGAAATAATCCTTTTTCTGTCTCCATCCTCCCACTTAGACATTGTTCACAGACTTACTTATTTATGAAGTCTGAAGGTTAGTTCCTACCTGCTGAGAGTAATTAGCCCTGTTCTTTGTGTCCTATGCAATCCTGTCTGATTAAATGTACACATTTGTTTTACTTCTTTTCATGTCCCTTTTCTCTCTACTTCTGTTTTTCTGACTGTAAGTTGCAAAGATTTTTTTTAATTTTTTATTTCTATTTTGCTTGCACTGTTCCTTTAGTATGCAAATTTCTATGTGAACTTTTAAAAATAATGCGAGAACTGGTGCTAGCCATGTCAGTCTCTGTATTATGCATTTTTATTATCTCTTCCCATAACAGAGTTTTAGTGGAATATCTTCCTTCCTCCTAAACTCTCTAAATATTGCAGGACAGATTTGCTTTGTTTTGGAAACCCGAGTGCTAGAGTGCCCCTTAGTAAGAGCAGCAGGTTATGCTTCTTGGGAAATGCTTGGGTTTAGTACAGCTTGTCCTTTGCTTTTAAACACCATTTCTATTAGGCAATTTACTAATTCCCCTTGAATTTTCTCCGTGTGTGTCTCTCCTCCCCTCCCCCCGCCTTCCATCGCCACTTTTGTTCCTTAGCCATGTTAAAGTTTCCAATTGACTCCTCCATTGTTACAATTTGTCACTGCTGGAAGATCAATTTGTTTTACTCCACTCATCAGCACAGTAGAATCGGGTGCCAGATGTCATTTTAGCAGCCACATTATTCTTCTGCTCCCCAGTTTATGTCTGTTCAGGGCCCGATCGCTAGTTGGCAACTGCAAAAGAATGTTTTGTCGCACATTCCTGAGCTACAACCCCACCTCCGCCCCCTCCCTCAATAATCTATATTTGGCCATTCATTTACTAGCGTGTTTTGGGGACCACACAGATGGATCACGCACGCGCGCACGCACGGGGCAATGTTTATTCCTCGAGCTATCCCATTCTCACTTTTATTTTTACGGAGAGGGGGAAAGCTTATGTCAACTTCGCACCTCTGTCTGAAGTCTCGAAGTCCTTGATTCTCCCGCGCGACAATGATAACTTCTGATTATTCACCCCTTTCCTACCAATCTGCACCAGCTTAGCAAGGAGGCTGGCGTTTTGTGCCTAAACTTCCTTCTCATTATTTTGGCAGGAGATGTCTAATGACCCCTAAGGACTGATCCGGCACACTATGTCTGCGAATCTAATGCTGAATCCTGTGCACATTTACCTGGGCGTGAACCCCACTGGTCAAAGAGCAACTTTTTCTCAAGTAAACATGCATAGGATTGTAATACTGCAGTCCTATGCACACTGATTTAGGAGTAAATCCTACTGAACTCAGTGGGAGAAGGTTGGGCTGCACGTGCACTTTCTCCCCCTCCCAATCAGCAGCTCTCAAGTCCAATACGAACTACTTACAGAAAAGAAAAGACCCTCACCTTCGGCTTTATATCTTCCACTCTTCCACCAATTTAGAATATGGAAAAGGTTTGCTTTTTAAGCAGAGACAGATCACGGGTACTAATGATGGCATAAAGATTGTAAGATCCCCCACCCCGCATGCATGCAGATGCTCCAGTTACTAAACTGTAGTACTGTGTGTGAAAGTTGAGTGCTCAACAAAGTGCGTGCGTGCGCGCGCGCGCACCCCCCCCCCGTGCTGTTTCCACCCCTTCACGCCGAATTTTTGTGCAAATGCGCTTCAGAAGCCCAGAGTCTATTGTTTTGTTTTGGCTGCCCGTGTTTTGTTTCCTTAGGGTCATTCCTCTACAACTGATAGACTCCCCACTCCTTCTCCTTTGGCATTGTCTCCACTAGACCCTTCCTCCCTTCCCCGCTTCCCCCCAACCACTTCCCTCTCCAAAAAGGATCATTGTTAGTTTCTCCACTTCCCCCCTCCTCCTGTTTATTTATGCACACGTCACCGGGGAGCCCCCGCCCCCTCCTGCATCTCATTATGTGCCTAGTGTGTTTCTTTTTCCCTGTCAATAATCCTGGATCCCAGACTTCTCCGTTCCTCCGGATTTCGATCCCCCTTTTTCTATCTGTCAATCAGCGCCGCCTTTGAACTGAAAAGCTCTCAGTCTAACTTCAACTCACTCAAATCCAAGCGGCACAGGCTTCCTATATCTGCGGCTTCTAATCCCCCCCTCCCTTACAGCTGACTTGTTTGGCTTGTTTACTGCAATTTTTTTTATAGTTTCCCCTTCCCCCGTTTCTCCCTCCCTCCTTATATAATTTTTATTATTATTAATTTTTTTGTGTCTGCCCGCGTGTGTCTCTGTGCGCGCTGATCTGATTTTCGGAAGAAAAGAGGGAGAGAGAGAGAGAGAGAGAGAGAGAGAATCCAGAAGAAGGAAAAGAAGAAACCCAAAGTCACTGGTGCAAAAGGAAAGGAGCAGGGACACTGCCCTCCCCTCCTCCTCCTCCCTCTTTTCCCCTCCCCAGGAGGAAAGAAAAGGGAAAAAATCACGTTAAACTTGGACTCCTTTTTAAAAATTGCAAACTTCCCCCTTTTCTTTTTTTTTATCCTTCCCCCTTTCTTTCTTTCCCCCCTTCCCCTCCCTCTTTCTTCTTGCAAAATTGCTGCTGGTGGGGTAAGCCAGGAGGAAAATGCCGCAACTCAATGGCGGTGGAGGGGACGATTTGGGGGCGAACGATGAATTGATCTCTTTTAAAGACGAAGGGGAGCAAGAAGAGAAGATCTCGGAGAACTCCTCGGCGGAGAGGGATTTAGCCGATGTCAAATCGTCTCTAGTCAATGAATCAGAAACGAATCAAAACAGCTCCTCAGATTCGGAGGTAAGAAGAATCTCTTCGCCTCCCCCCTTTGAAACACACCTGCCTTATTTCACCTTGGGGTTCCCGGGGAGAAGGGATGGGGGGGGGTTGCCATGGATGGTGGGGGCGACCAACTGAGGTTTCGCTCTGGATTGCAACTCTGTTTCATGCGTTCTGATCGGTGAATGCCCTGTTGCTACATTTGTGAGTTAGTTACATATATATTTATGTTCTGCCTCAAGTTTTACACAAACTTCTAATTGTTCTTTCTCTCTTCTGTTTTTCTTTCCAACCTGCCTCCCTCCGGTCTCCTGGTGGTTTTTATTTCTCTCCCTTTCTTGCTTTAAGGCGGAGAGGCGGCCTCCGCCTAGGTCCGAAAGTTTCAGAGATAAATCCAGAGAAAGTTTAGAGGAAGGTAAGTTGCTGATCGCTCCCTTCAAGCTACCCCCCCTTCCCTTTTGGGGGTGCAGATCTGGAAATCTCCAGTGAATCTCGCCCCTCCCGCCCAAGATGTGCCCTCTGTGGACGCAAAACTCTGGATTTGTTTGGTTTGGTTTTTCGAAACACTTTCTAACGGTGACTTTCCCCCTTCTTTTATTTCGTCCTTTCTCCTCGTTTCCCCGCCATGTTAGCAGCGAAAAGGCAAGATGGAGGGTTGTTTAAGGGCCCACCATACCCTGGGTATCCCTTTATAATGATCCCCGACCTGACCGGCCCCTACCTCCCCAATGGATCCCTTTCACCCACGGCAAGAACGGTAAGTAACATTTTCTTGGCTTTTCCGCCGCGATCGTGCATTTCCCTCCTCTCCCTCGCGCTCCAAAGTCCCCTGAAGGCTCCTGCATGTTGCACCCGCTCCTTTCCCCACCCCCCTCCCACCATGGCACTGCCAGAAACTTTCCAAAACTTTTGTGCCTTCCGCAGAATGGGGGGGTTTGTTTACACTTCGCCATGTTTATTTCTTTACTTTCAGTTTTGTGTGTGTGGCTGGGTAGAACAGCCTCTGATTATTTTAAAATAAAACCAATCCAATAGTTTTAGCTCCCCCTCCTTCTCCCAGCAACAGATTCTCCGCTCTAATTTCCACAAAACTATGTGATTTCTATAGTGCTCTGTTTTCTTCGGCCCTCTTCAGTGGCGACTTGGTTTCTTTCTCTCCCCTCCCCCTTTTCTTTCCTCCCCCTTAACCCTTTACTTGCTGCCACAATCTTCCTGAGTTAATAATTTATTGGAAGAGTTGCTACTGAGTAGTTCGTGTTCAGTTTTATCTCTTTTTGAAAAAAAAAATTGTTTTAAAATATATGATGGACTACAGCTTAACTCTAGCCACCTTACTTTTCTGGATCTGCTAATTTGTATTTCTAGGGAATTTGAGAACTTTATGGCACTTTTTTGGGGTGGTAAACTGTGTTGACATGCCATTGCAAGGCAACATTTTTAAAATCAACATTTTTTTTTTTGGCTTTTTTTTTTAAGTTCATGGATTTGAATTTAGTGGGAATAGATACAAGCCCCACCCCTAGTTAAATGTTCACAGGAGAAAACTACCCCTTCCTTAACCAGCTTTTATTTTGTTAGAAGGAAAGATGTGAATGAATTTCATTTTTTAGTTATGTGTAGCTGAACCAAACTCTTAGAAAGGGCCAGCACATGAGTACAAAAAAGCAGGTGGACTCCTAGAAACGGAAAATGCCATTAAAAAAACGTAATTTTAAAAAAAAGATTACACTTGAAATATCTTTTTCAAAAGAATGCTCTGCTAAAGAGGATCTATATAAAAGAATATGTACGTGTGCATGTATAAATAACACACACTCCCACTTTTCCTTTATGGGTGTGGCAGAAGGGTCAGAAAGCATGAGTCTGTGAATGGAGGGAAGAAGTTGCTGTAGTAGCCCTCAGATTGTGGTTTTATTAAAGTTTTGAAAGGTGTAAAGGGTTGGCTGCCATTCTCACACTACCTTATGGAATTATGCCAAATCCACCCCTTCTCCCTCTGTCCAGAGATCATATATTCTTCATTAACCTTTTTTTAAAACACCATTTAAAACCACCATGAATATCAATGCCCCTAGGGAGCACAGAATTTGTATACACTTGTCTATTAGGGTTTTTTTAAAAACACAAATTAATCTTTTAGTTGCTGAGATTATTCTCCAATCTATTCCCTTCTCTGTCTTCCAAGCTACCATTTGCCTATTTCCATTTTTGTTACTGATGGCAATTCAAGACAGAAATTTGAAGTAGTAGATCCACTGTTAAGTAGTTGCTGAATCCATGGTAGTGTATGTCTATACACTATATATGGGGTGTTTTCAACTTGTCTGATCTACAAGTGTTTTTAAAGCATTTCAAATGTTAAAATGTCTCAGAATTGTTTTCTTAAAGTCCAATTTCAGATTAGAAATTACACATGGAAAGGATGACAAAATAGTATTTACTTGTATATTTTTAACTGTTTTGAAGGATGAGGTTAACCCAGTCAGGTGATTTTATAATTGACTTTTATTTTGGGGGTATGGTCTTGGCAAGCAGAGATTTTGACGACCACAGTTTTTTGCATAATAGAAAGGAGAAGTGGCTGGGTTTTGTAATTGCGAGGTGGTGGGACAGGTGAATTGTGCTATATGTTGGTATGAATTTTTGTGGTTATTTTGTGGCTGCTTAAATTATGCAGTTTGAAAGTACAGCTTTGTTATTTCTCAAAATAGTTTTCATTCAAAATAGTAAATAATTTTGGATATTTAGAGAAGTTTGGCAGGTGATATAGACATCATTTTTTTTTTAAAAAAGGTTATATTCTGCCACTTACATTTTATCTTTAATTGACTACAGTTATCACTTTATTTTGGATCTGATTCATTACCCTTTGAAATGAATAAGAAATATTTTTCTATAGATGAAATAGGCTTTGGAGCAGGCCCTCAGTGGTTATTGATTAATGGAAAATAAGTGTAAATAAATATCTTCCTATTTCCATTTATTCATCTATTCTGATAATATACTGTTTCTGTGAAACAAATGCATTGTATAAAAGATAGTTTTATTTTAGTCTGGAGATAACAGGTGACCTTGTTTTCTGTCTTCACATAGTCAAAAGATATTTCTGTATTCTATAGGCAATTTAATGATTTGCATGTCAGCCACCTGTGCATATTTTCAGATCTTCTGCTCCCATAGATTTTTTTGTGCTCCTATAGATTTGTGGATACAAGTTAAATTATGGGTTTTAAAGAATTTTTGTGGCACTAGCCACAAAAGGACAGTAATATTTAAAATTGATTATTTGTCACACTATTCAAGGTATATTCATTGAACCCAGTAAATAGATTAAAAAATATTTATATAAACTACACACAGATTTTCTCATATAGATAGAAATAGCATATAGCAGAGAACAAATGTACTACATTTTTCATTGTAGGTTTAAAAATTGGTTTTGTACAATTATTTCATTTTTTACTGTGTTGGTCTGGTAATTTTATTTTTATTTAGAAGAATCTTTGCTGTTCTTAAAGATATCCTTCACTTTTTTGAAGTTCACAAGCTAATTCCTAGAAACACTTATTTCTCATTTTTCCGCTTTAAATAATGTAAAGAATTATGAAGTATCATTAAATCTGCTTATGATGAATAATACATTACTTTAGAAATAATGCTGTAATCGCTGAAGACTCCATACAGCTTGATAGCAATAATTTTATTTTGAAATGACAAAGATTCTTCTACATGATGTTAATTTTGGATTTGTCTGGCTCTTAAAAGGACTAATATGCACTAAGGAGAGCTCTTTTAGGAATGTAATAATGCATCCAAGAATACTCTTGTGTAGGGACTGTGGCCATGGTGCAATTGGAGTAACAAAGAATACTACATTTCAGCTTGTTTCAGTAAAATGATTAAGTAGCTAGATGCCATCCTAGTTATGAACACAATTTTAATACTAATATATGGTTATTTTAGAAGTGTTCCTTTAGACTTTTTTCTAAATTGTTTGCTTTCTGCAAGGAAGATTTGTTGCAGTGTGTTCAAATGTGCAGTGTTTTGCATTTGCATCTAAACTTAAAATGCTTAGGGTAGAAAAATGTGTGAGTGACCTGTTTGTGACATGGTGAATGCCCAATAATGAAGCTGTTTAAAACAATGCCTTGGAAAATGTACTTTTCCTCTTCTGTCTTCTGAATTAAACCACACAATCCTCTGCAAAAGAATGTGGATGCTGGAGTGTGAAGAGTTAATGGTGTGTGTGTGTGTGTGTGTGTGTGTCCCACCCCCTTTCTTTCCTCTGCCTTGAATTGTTTTGACAACACTTTTCAAAAGTGTGACATTCTGAGCCCCTGCAATACAATGTAATATTACTGTAATTACACAGGTCATTACATTTTAAATAGAGAACAATGAAATGCTTATCAAGCTGAAAAAAAGAACAGGTGTTCCTGCCCTTCTTTGGTATTTATGCTAATTTGTTTTTCATCTCTTTTAGAAATATTTGTAGCTCAACATTGTTAAGGTTTCTGTCTCCAGTGTGATGTTTGATTAGTTGCTGATCTTTAGGGCTGAAGCCTAAGTTGATTTCTGAAATGGTGTTAAACTAGTTGGACGTTCACAATGTACGCACATTTTGCGTACATCAGTGTGTTTGTGCTTCATATTTTGAATAAGCTATTCATTGAATTATTCCGTTCACCTTCTATATGGTGCTAAAACAATAACGGTGAAGTTTTTCTGGAATGTGTAGAAATAAGCTATTCAACAACAGATGATCTTCTGACACCAATCAAATGAAGCACAATCTGAAAACCTCTCAGTTCTTCACAAGGTTAGAACACTGTCTGCTTCAGAAGTGGCTTGTGAGGCATATAATAGCACCTAGCATTAGCTTTGTTAACTTCTTCTAAATAAAGCATTTAAACTTACCTAGCAGAATTTCATTTTAAGGGGGGAAAAGGGATGGTTCATCACCCAGCTTTGCACTTGAAAGGTGTGGAAGGGAAGAGGCTGGGGTTCAAGAATAAATAGGATAACTATAACAAAGTTTTATGCGTCTTACAGCTTTTAAGGTAATATTTGCGCTGTTTTTCCTTGAGTGCCCAAAGATTGACATTTGTTGTAAGATAAGTTACAAATATAATAAACTCATCAAGAGCTTGTCTTTTGGATTCAAAGTTCCAGGGTTCATGTATTCATAACCAGAGTCTCTTTCTAATGAGGGTAGAGAAAGGACAGCTGCAGGTTGTGTGTGTGGGGTTTTTTATTTTTTATTTTTATGAATGTGTGTGTTTCTATACCATGACTAAAGCTGCAAGGCCCTCATTTCCAGCTGTCTGGCAGTTATGTGGAAGTTGGATTATTGGCTGTTAAGTTTGAGACAACCTGGATTTAACAAATGCTTTCCTATGGAGGGAGTAGGTGACTACTTGAGGGAGGGAGAGAAAAGGAAAGGAAGGTTAGTGGTTGCTTTTCAGACTTATAGACTGGCACACACAAACATTAGATACACTTTGGCCTAAAGTGCATGTTAGTTGCCAACAAAAGAGTGCTTGCAGGTAGAGAGTATGGATTTTTTTTTAAATTTCAGTGTTGTAGGTGGAATTAGAACGTTATTCTTCCCACACCTTACCTGTTGTGGGAACTTCTTGTCTCTTGCTGCTCCAAACTTCAACTGCTGCAGACGCAGCTGCTTTATTGTTTGCACAGCGAGAGAGGTTTGTAGCCTTCCAAGCCTTTTTTTGTTCATGTGTTTTCTCTTTGTACTGAGCTATTGCAAATATGCGAGCAGCACAGCCTTGCCTGTTGACTCGTAATTGGGCACGTTTGTGAAGGAAATGGTTAATTTTATAACCAAAGGCAAACTTGCACCTCAACAGGTCTGCTGAAAGAAATGTGCCACAGTCATTTGCTGGCAGGCAGTGGAGGGTCATAAATCTACAGGGTTTATTTACAGCCTATAACACTTATGAATGTTAAGATATTTGACGCCACGCTGGCCTTATAATATCCAAGGTCCACAGACACTGGCAGTGGGTCAGGTTTCTTTCACTAATTATAAGCAATGAGAGATGGGAGAGGTGGGGGAAATTGGGGAAATAAACCCATGAAAAGCTTAGATTGTTTTTGTGTGTGCTCTTTCTCCTAAGTGCAGGGCTAGCCTTTTTATATAAGCTAGAATTAACACTTGCAGTGCTAAGGGCAACGTAGAAAGTTATAAGCAAATATTCAATACAGCTTGTGTATTTTTTTTTTAAAAATCAACATACTTACTGTCTTGTGTAGGGCATCTTGACAGGAACCCTGCAAAAAATATTTCCCAGAATACTTTCAGGAAACCTGACATAATCTTCAGTATTTGATGTGCTATTGAGGTGGACAAAAAAATCACATGTCAGGATTAATACACGAGTAAAATGTATTATTGGGATGTATATTATGACTTCTGCCTTTTAAATTTTGTTTTAAAATGCTGTGTTCTTATGAGATTATCCAGAGAAGAGACTGATAGAACATTTTTCTGTTTAAAAGCAGCTGGCTTTAAAGCATGTGCAACTCTTCCCCCACCCCTTTGTTTTAAAAAAGAATTGAATAAAATCTGGGGTTTACGGCGTGGGAAGTTGAGGAGGGAAAACATGTTAGAAGAACGTCAGTCTGGGAAAGAATGTACAAAAATCCAGAGGCCAGGAGAGAATAATTGGTTGTCTAAGGAAGAATGCTAATGTGTAGGAAGAGATCTTGGAGATGTGAAAAAGATCTTGGAGACTTGAAAAAATATTGTTGGGATCAGCTGCTGAAGGGGAAGCTAGGTACCTAGGGATTGATTGGCTCTTATGTGTCAAGAAGAGTGGGGGCCAAAGGGGAAGCATTGCTTTGACGGTTCTCCCCTCCCCCAGATTTCCAGATTAAACAAGTGAATTGTTTAAATGCTTTTACGTGAAAAGAGTGCTTTTCTCTTGGATGGTATGTACATCTTTAAAAAAACCACCTATATGGGCTTTAAAGAAACTGCTAAGAACATCCCCACCCCCCAGTAGTCCAGTTGGGGATTCTAACATATTCAGCTCACAGATACTAGTTTGGGCAAGGAGATCAGACAGGAAGAAATTTACTTTTTTCCTCTGGTATGTTTATCCCCTCTTCTATTTGAAATAACTTTTTTTTAAAGGTGACCAAAAAAAGCGACAATTTTTCACTAGATGCTCAAGAAGTCTTGGACAATGTTTTATTAATTTTCCTGACCAGTAGAGTTCTGTAACTTATTAGCCTCTAGGGATAAATTTGAATCCCTTAACACCATATTTACAGAGGTGGTGTGGTAGGACCTTTTAACAGGTTATCAACAGTGGTGTTTACTTGTTTCCCCAGAGAATTCATTCACAACTGCCGTTTAATTTCAGCTTGGCACTGGGTCTGTTCTTTTTGTTTTAAGTACGCCAAAAACTTGATCCTTCTGCATCTTGAGGCTGTTTATACCTAAGCAAGCAGCCATGAATGAGTTAAGTGCTAGCTAGAGTTTTGCTTGGTGAAAATAAATTTGGGGGCCTGGATGGCATTAACAGGGTGCAAGCACATTTTACAGAGCTTAATTAGTACGAACTGTAATTGTTCCTGGCCTGCCAGGAGGAGTAATGTGCAGGAAAAGTGGAGTCGTTCTTTTGCAGTCTTCAGTTTTAAAACGATAAATCACTTGCATATTTGTGCAGTGATTCAAATGGAGCTGAGACCTCTCCATCTCAACATGTGGTAAATTGTAAAGTCAATGAATTGCAGATGTAGGCTACAGTCAGATTTTGTGTGTGTGTGTGTGTGTGTGGAAAATGCAAAATGAATGGGAAAGAGGAACTGCATAAATATTTACTGAGAAGATCGCTGGGCTTTAACTTGCTGGGCCAAGTACGATGCACGAAAGATACTAGTAATTTTGCTTTTAGCCATTTAGTATAGTTTTAAATAAGCAATATCAAGAGCAGAGACACTTCGCCTTGGTGAACATTACTAATCCTTGAGAAACAACAGTGGCTTTTGTGTAAAAACATATAGCAATCAGATTGGTAGAATGCATCCTATTATTTACACCTAAACATATGACTAAGAAAATGTTATTTAAAGTATTTCTGCAGGAAAACCTTTAATGAGGGATGCAGCCAAGGGTGCGTCTTTCTTAGAGAATATACTACAAGTTCTATAAGAGATCTGTTTCTACATTCCTTGCACACCCAGAAGTCTCATCAGCTTCACTGAGACTTCCTGCTTGAATAAGGGAGGCATAAAGATCATGACGTTCATTTTTAGCATGTTTGAAATGCTCAATGACCCCATTGTTTTCATCTTGGTTATTCAGAACTAAATTTTAGTCTGATTTAGGCTCCATTTACACAGCCAACCAAGACCAGTAGTTTCCCCCCCTGTTAACATAGATACATCCCAATAATTTGAATCTAGAAAATTTTAACTTTCTCCAACACACAGTAGTAGTATGATCCCTGGTAGCAGATTCTTAATAATCACAGATACTCTACTTTGCCATTTTCTCCTAATAGAAGTGGTTTGGTTTTTTTTAAAGGAAGAGTGGTATAAAATCAGTGGTACTGTAATTTGATTGTGGATGTGATTTCTTCTTTTCATGGTGCTATTTGGGGATCTTGGGACATATACATGTTCTGTGCACAACTGTAGATATAAGTACAGTGGGTGTTTACTTATTTGTATGTAACAGAGTTAATCTGTTGGTTCAATTCAGATGTTGCCTTTCCCAGTTTCTAAGCAGGAGCATAACTCAGGCTTGTATTCTCTTATGTCTAAAATGGACTTTCTCCATCCCCTTGGTTTGCCATAGTAATCAAAGCTAGCTAAAGCTAGCACAAAGCATTGCCCCAAACTCTGGTTTGTAAACCCACTTTAGCCTAGGTTTTCAGATCATGGCTTGGAGGCAGTCTTGGTCTTCACTAACTGTCATTACTGATGGTTGAGTATTCATGGCAAACTATCAGTACAGCAAACTATAGAAGGCAAGGGAATATGCATCAACAAGGTTGAGTGGGGGCAGAAAGAATGAATGTTTCTGGTTAATTGGAAATTGGGAAATGCAACATCTGAATTGATCCATTGGTAGTAGAACTACTAGCTTACATTCTGACAAATCACACATGAAGAGAAACTGTGGGGATGTGACTGGGGCCTGTGTCTAGCTCGCTCAGTAGCTCTATGAACGTGCTGCTGTGCAAGCAGGCAAAGTGCCCTTGCTCTCCATAAGCATTCTAGGAAACGCATTGCTGAGGGCCAGTGATGTGGCCTTATACAATGGCCTTATAATGCCCTTGTACAAAACTAAGGTGTGGCTGCATTTGGAGTACTGTGTGCAGTTCTGGTCACCACATCTGAAGAAGGACATTGTAGAACTGGAAAAGGTGCAGAAGAGGCCAACCAAGATGATCAGAGGCCTAGTAAAGTAAAGTTGTGCTGTCGATTGGTGTTGACTCCTAGTGACCACAGAACCATGTGGTTTTCTTTGGTAGAATACAATGGGTTTACCATTGCCATCTCCCATGCAGAATGTGATGGTGCCTTTCCACATTGTCCTGTATCACTGCTGCCTGATATAGGTGTCTCCCATAGTCTATGGAATTCTCTGCCACAATATGTAGTGACAGCTGATAGCCTGGATGGTTTTCAGAGATGGTTTTCAGAGGGGTTCATGGAAGACAGGTCTATCAATGGCTACAAGTCTGAGGGCTATAGGTTACTTCCAGTCTCAGAGGCATGATGCCTCTAAATCAGGGCTGCTCAACTTTGGCCCTCTTGCAGATGTTGGCCTACAATCTTCATAGTCCCTGGCTATTGGCCACTGGGATTATGGGAGTTGTAGTCCAAAAACATCTGGAGGGCCTAAATTGAGCAGGCGTGCTCTAAATACTAGTCACAGGGGAGTAGCAGTAGGAGAGAGAGGGCATGCCCTCAGCTCTTGCCTGTGGGCTTCCCACAGGCATCTGGTGGGCCACTCTGTAAAACAGGATGCTGGACTAGATAGGCCTTGGGCCTGATCCAGCAGGACTTATGTTCTTATGCGTTTCCTCTCTTCTGGAGCAGTTCTGGAGTGCAGGCAGAGTGGAGTCGTTTGGCCCGCTTGCATAACAGCAGGTGTGTTGAGGGACTACGGGAATTGCACCTGGGTCCTAGTCATGTCCTAGTCTGTCTTTGTGTGTGTACTTCATTAGTCAGGATGCTGGCCACTGTGTATAATTAGGCCTGAGTAAATTCCACTATAATGTGTAGCATTATAGTTCACATGTGTAGCAAAGACCAGGCTTAGGCTCCTGGTGGCGGTGTGGCAGCAAACCTTGTAGGGAGCCTCGGCTGTTAGTCAGGGTTAAGGGTGCGATCGAGCTCTTACCACTGGCTAACTGTTCGTGTGTTGGTGCCGCTCAGCTCCATGTGGCACCTACACACAAGTAGCCTCCTAGCCTGTGTCAGGAGGCTCCCTGACGCACGGTGCATTATGGGAGTTCTAGGGGCTTCATGGTTGCCGGAAGCAACCAGCGGTAATCTGGGCATCTGATCTGTCGCCCAGCAACCTCAAGGAGATTATCTGTGTGGGAGGTAAGAATTCCGAGGCTTCCTCCCCTCACCACTTTTGAGCCCTTTCTTCTGATCATGAGAAAGGGCTCAATGTTTGAGTTATCTAAATGCTTTGGAAGTCCCCAAACCATTTATATAGATGAAGCAAGTACAGTGGGGTGTTTTTGCCTTTTTTGAACCTAGAATTATATAGATGTTGGGTTTTAAGGCACTCAAGTTATACAGTCAGGAAAGATAGTTAAAAGTCTGGAATCCCTAAGAAAATTAACAAATTGTAGGCAAAGCTAGAATTTTGCTCCCTTACATCTAATTTATTAAGTGATAGCAGAGCATTCTTTTTTTGCATAGACTTTTTTAAAATATGGATTTTCAGTGTTTTTAGCGCATATCTGCATTGTGCAATAGAACAGTCAAGACATAGATTTACTATCTCAATTAGATTTGGCCTAAATTGCGTCCTTCAGGTTATAGTGACACACTAATGGAGAGCTGAAAGGTCCGATACTTTTTTCTTGCGTCTGGAGAAATAAAATCCAGTACAATACTCAAGTATTTGTTTTGAGTAGGTCTGCATTTATGGATCTTATTCTAGAGCATGTTTTGATCATGGCTCATAAAAATAGATGAAGTTGCATTTAATTCTAGTTCTGGGATTAGGTGTTCTGTGACTGAATCTAACTGCATGTAAAAGTCCTAAAATGAAGAACTCATTCTTTAGTCATTGTAACTATTAGCCAGGTTCAGAGATCATGATCCCAATCCCCCAAAGCATGATTTTGAGACAGGGAACATATTCCTGTTATCCAAGAGTTTCCTCCTTCAACATACTTTTCTAATCATAGAGGCACTTCACACGATTAGTGTGAAGCACTGGGAGGGTTAGTGTGCACACTCCCTGCACACAAGCAGAGTGCTCGCCCTGAGCAGCTGGATCGGCCGCCCACGTGACTACCGGCTCCATCACAGAGCTGGTAGGGGTGGTGGGGATTGGAGGTCCCCTGGCCCCCGGAAGTTCCAGCATGCCCTGCGTGAGTGTGTGGGGCATATTGGAGAGACCCCTAAGAAGGGAGGCTTGATGGAAACTCCCGATTGGGGGTGTCCTTGCGACTTGCCATGGACTTTCCCTGGAGCATAGACATGCTGCGGCATCTCACGACCCGAAAACCCAGGTTAGCAGAGTGCTCACTCCACTAACCAGGATTAAGGGGAGCGCTTTTAGGTGGGCTAGCTGCCAGAGAACCACTGGGCTTGCCCCCTAGCCTGATGGGCCTCACAACCACGTGAAAGCGGGCTGGGCTGCATTAGTCTGCTTTTGCATTGTCGTGTGAATAGCTTCCCAGCTTCCCATCGAGTCTGAACTGGCAGTTGTGGTTAACGCTTTCTCCAGATCATAGTTTGTAGGTCAGGGCTTGTGGCATCTGAACCAAGCAACTGTTTCATAATTAGTATTTAAAATAAGTTATGAGTGAATGAATGATTCTTGAGATCCTCCTCGCACACGAGCAGGGAGGGAGCCAGGCACGGAAATTACCAGCTCCGTGATGGAGCTGGTGGGGGCTGAGGAGTTTGGGGGCCGCACGGCCCCCGGAAGCTCCAGTATGCCCTGCACAAGTGCAGGGTTTGAGCCAAACTATGGTTTGAGCCAAGAATTTCAAACTGTATGGTTTATGCCCATGACAAAGTAACTACTTGTATGTATGAAAGGATAAGGGAGCATGCAACCATAAAGCTCATTTCTGAGCCATTTTGGAAGGGCTGTATACAAATAAAATAAATAAACAAATAAATAAATAAATTCCTGTAGCACTAAACTATAGTTTGGCATTAAGCATGCCCCAGTCCCTTGACTGAATTGGACTATAGTGATCTTAGTGGTCTCTGAAATTTCCCACTGATATAGTAGTTATTGGGGCCATTCACATGATGGGGGGTGGTGCAGCTGGTCCAACTCATCTCCCCCCCCCCCAGACCCGCTCTGAAATGTTTCTGGGAGCGCGAACTGTGCTCCCAGATGATTTGCGCTGCATGGTGAAGTATGGAGCTCCAGACACCGGAATGACATGTCCCGGCCTCCGGATATGCACTGTGTCCTGGCGTCCTACAGTGCAGTGTGCATTGCATTGCGGAATCCCCCCAGGAGACTGTGTCCATTTGGGCTGAACGCAGCCCCAGCAAACAGACGATCCCAGAGCCTGGCTGAAGGGCTCGGTTGATCCTTTAACCCTGACTAAATGCCAGGTTAAAAAGCTGGGCTAGATGGCACTGCCTAGGGTTCTTATGTGCACCCTAACCCAGGTTGAGCTTCCCTAGCCTAGGTTACGGTGCATGTGAGAAGAGCCTCATTTTCTTCTTGTCAAAATATGTATTCTATATTTACCTGTATGTGCTATAAACACATAAATAAATTACAAGTCTCTTTTTGTTAAAGTAGCAATTAAATTTGTATACGCTTACTATCACTGATGAAAATAATGTGATGTAAGTTGTTTGCCAAACTTCTTGTCATTCATGAAATGATTTCTTAAGTTGGTTCAGCTTATGTTGGTACTTCAGCTCTACAGATAAGATTTAACCCAATTTAAATGCTCTTACATTAGGAGCTTGCCACTAAACCTGTTTCAATTAATTTAATTTTTAAATACACTACTTTTGTCGGAGAGAGCAGTGCTATGTAGAGAATAGTATTCAGAGATTGGCTGCATTAGTCTTGGCAAACTGCTGCTGAATACATGTAATTTAATGTTCACTGGTACAAACAATCTCATGAGAAGATATGACCTTGAATGCTATATCAAAAGAATATCTTCTGGCACCTATGCTGGCTAGTATTTTAAAATGTATTTTCCCCTGAAATTTTTTATATATATATAATATATATATATGGCATCTTTTCTAAAGAGGTGTGGCTTATTGTTCCTTGTATGGGCGTAAAATGTTTTCTTTTAATTACTAAGCCCTTCGTCTAGCTACACTTCTCTTCACCTTGAAAGCATTATAACTAAGTGTAAAAGGACTATTTAAAAATATGCATCTGTGCCAGGGGAATACTTGATGAATTCTGTCTGAGAGGAACTCCTTAAGAACATAACTGTTATTTCTTTGCATTAGAAAACACTAAATCACAAGACAAAGCACTTCTCTCCTCGCTGATAATAGTTGGTTGCATCTGTGTAATCACCCAGCAGTACTTGTAGCTTATGTCTCTCTGTGTATATCTACACCTATATAATGAAATACACTTTTGTACTGCAATTCAAATTTTCTCATATCTTCAATTTCTTCTTGTTCCCATCTCAGCTGTATATTTCTGTGATTGCTTGAACAAATAAAATAAGTGCAGTGAAATTTGTAATATGGTCACCATTTCATTAATATACTTGTAGTGATACTGTCTGGTGGTGTGTCTATATTATTATATTTATAATTTTGATAGGTATACTTGCTCTCAGGTGCTATTCATTGTGAACTGACATTCCTGTGGATACCATGTGTTCCAATTGACCAGGGACACCATAGGGTTTGGGAAAGAAAAGACTAGGCAAGTTTTCATTAAGCTCTATATCGGGCAATTGGAAAAGAGGAGAATAAAGCAAGCTCAAAAGAGGGACAATTTGTTAATGTAGCATTATGTGCTCTAAAAGGAAACTTCTTTTAGACTAGAGTGGTTCTCAGGCCAAGCATTTCAAACTTGCAAAGAAACCTGTCCAGAACACACAAGTTGTTTGAACGGGGTGCAGAATTGTCACAGTAATTAGAGCAATCTCTGCTAACTGAGTGGCAGCTTTTATAAAGAACAGAAGACAAAGGGTTCAGATTCATCTTTCCCCTACTCTCTCTGCCCTCCTCTCTTCTGTGATTCACTCCTGATCAACTGTTGTTTCTGTGGGTATGTGTAAGTGAAAGAGGGGGAAGGGTGAAAGAGGACAGGAATGTTTTGCACTGCTTACTCATCATTAACTTTCCTTCTTTTTGATGAACCTAGAGTAGACCCCCCCCCCATTATCTTCAATGCCAAGTCTATTTTGTCATCCTCCCCTTATGTTCTACTGTGGTGTAAATTGTTGACAGTTGGGTATCTAAGTCCTAGTAGTCTTCTAAGTAAGCTTTGAGGGGACTGATTTGTTCCTTTGTTTAAATAATGGTCCTGTATTTGTTCATAGTCTTGTATCCTTGATTTGGTATAAGGATTTTATGCAGGAATTGTATTCTCATGAGAAAAGATTTTGGAGGTAAACCCCTAGGCTTTTCTTCTTTGTAAACCATATGGTTTGTCATACACTAGAAGTGCAAGCCATTGGATATTTATTCAGAAGTAAGGTAAAGTGTGCTGTCAAGTCAAATTTTGACTCCTGGTGCCCACAGAGCCTTCTGGTTTTCTTTGGTAGAATGTAGGAGGGGTTTACCATTGCCTTCTCCACGCAGTATGAGATGATGACTTTCAGGATCTTCCTATATCCCTGCTGCCCTATATAGGTGTTTCCCATAGTTTGAGAAACATACCAGCGGAGATTCAAACCGGCAACCTTTCGCTTGTTAGTCAAGCATTTCCCAGCTGCGCCACTTAAGTTGGTCTATTCAGCAGTAAGCTCCACTATATAAAGGCACTGGAGTGCAGTCTGGAAGAAAAGGATAACTCTAGCTACATCTGAGTACAGGAGTGTTGAAGTTTATCCACCATGTAAATGCAGCAGTTGGAAAAGCGTAACTTACTGAATGTTTGCCTATCATGTAGTAATCGAAGGCTGGGGCGGGGGGCGGGGCAGGTAACACAAACTACAGCTGAGAACAGAAATGTGTTGGCCTTTGTCACCCACTGCTAAAATACTTTCTTTCCTATGATTCATTTGGAGTTCTGCCATTTACCATGTGTATTAGAACAAACTCTTCAATTCTATGGAAGCTTGATAAATGAACATTTTTATTAAGCTTCTATAGACTTGAGGAGGGATGTCCAGGAAAATAAAAAGCAAAAGTAAACTGTCGCAGAACAGAACATACTTTATTTCGGTCATTGACCAGAAACATTATCATACACAACAGAACGTAATTTGCATAAGATATAACATGTTGCAGAACATATTACTACAGTGTTGAAAATGTCAAACATGCTTACTTTCTTTAGTCAGTCCTAAATTTCTTGGCAATCATGGGATGCCCCTGGTTCTAGTGTTATGCGAGAGGAGAAAAAATTCTCTCTATCCCCTTTCTTCACACCATGCATAATTTTATAGACCTCTATCATCACTCCCCTGAATTATCTCTTTGTAAAGTAAAAAGCCCCAGGTATTGTAGCCTAGTGATGTGCCCGGACCGGTCCGGAGGCCATTTTATAGGCCTCCGGACCGGTCCAGACATGGGAGGTTCAGGGTTTGGGTGGATTGGGGTGGGGGATCCTTTAAGGGTGGGGGGAGGGTTTTCTTACGCCTCCTGCCACTTTCACCCCTCCAGCACACGTATTTCCGTCAGTAATTGGGGTGGCAGGATACCTCCCTGCCGCCCCTTCCCCCACTTGACTGCAAAAGGTTTCAAGAAGCCTTTTGCACATGTGCATGTCGCGCGCGCTTCACGTCTCCGCGACGTGCACGTGTGTGTGTGTGTGTGGCCGTGCACGTGCACATCGTGGAGACGTGAAGCACGCGCAAAAGGCTTCTCGAAGCCTTTTGCAGCCAAGCGGGGAAAGGGGCGGCAGGGAGGTATCCTGCCGCCCCAATTACTGACAGAAATACGTGCGCCGGAGGGGTGAAAGCAGTGGGAGGAGTAAGTAAACCCTCCCCTCACCCTTAAAGGATCTCCCACCCCAGTGCCGGACTGCAGCTCCGCGGTTCCATGCACACCTCTATAGTAGCCTTGCCTCATAAGGAAGGTGCACTAGGCCCCTGATCATCTTGGTTGCTCTTTTGCACCTTCTTCAGTTTTGTAATGTCCTTTCTGAAGTATAGTGTCTAGAACTGCACACAGTACTCCAAGTATGGCTGCACCATAGTTTTGTATAAGGGCATTATAATAGTAGTTTTTATTTTCAATCCCGTTCCTAATTATTCCAAGTATGGAATTGGCCATTTTCACAGCTGCTGCACGATTTTCTGCACAGACTACGGCCCCATCCCCTAAGGATCTTCCAGTGATCACATGTATGTGAAGTATATGTCTTGAGTTGTCCTGGCATTGGGTGTGTTTGTGTGACTGGGTGACTAATGGTGAGGAATCAGTGAAGACATGGCATTGGTAAGTCAGTAGGTCATTACAGAGGAAGGGAAATCAGAAATTTAAAGCTGTTTCCCCTTCCAGCTGGCCTATCAGCTCTTTGACTTTGGGGAGCCGTGCCAATCACCCACAGAACTTCACATTGCTACTTTGTAATGTCAGGTTGGCAGGATTGGCATTGGAGTTACCCAAAGTGCTAGTGGTGGTGGACTTCAGTGTTCACTATGGGTTGTCAGGAGCGGCTCAGGAGTTCATAGCAACTGTGGCAACTATGGGCCTACCCCAAGCGATCTATGGACTCATCACATGTTGCTGGTCACATGCTTTATTTAGTCTTTTATTCTGATCAGGGTGGTGTTCCATGGGTGGGGACTCCTGTTATTTCCTCATTGTCATGGATGGACCACCAGCTGGTTAAGGTAGGACTTGCCGGAATGAAGGACCCATTTGGTTGGTCCACCTGAGATGGTTTTTGTATCCCATAGGATTCCAAGAAGCCTTGAAAGGGTTTGAGTTGGCTCTGTCGACGATTCTGTCGATGCTCTGTTGAAAACTTGGAATAACCAACTCACTAGAGCAGTACACACAATTGCTGTTAAGCGTCCCCTCCAACCTGCTTCAAAATTAGTCCTGTGGTATTCGGAATAATTATTTATTTAACATTTATTTAACACATTTGTGTACTGCCCAAAACACAAGTCTCTGGGAGCTGAAATGGCGAGGTAGATGGCTAGAGTGCAGATTGAGAAAGACTTGGCTCAAATCCAACAGGTTACAACATAGAGCATATATTAAGATCTACGCTCTGGCAGTACACATGGCAAAGAAGCAATTCTTTTCTGTCCACATGACATCTGCAAGTTCACATCCAGCAGAGCTGCATAGGGTTGTGAGAGGGCTTGAATCCAAGTCTGGAACTATCAGTTACATGCTGTGATTCTTTTAATGATTTTTGTGTTTGTACTAAATCTCTTGTATTTGGGCCAAATTAGATTCTATAATTAGGGCAGCATCTCTTATGGAGGTATCCAGCAATTCCTCTTATGTGGTCAGACTGGATCACTTTCAGTTTGTGACTCCCAAGGATGTGGACAAGCTGTTTTGGATTGTGCGTCCTACCAACTTGGCTTATTTTATCTAACAATCAGATTTTCAGAGAGGGTCTGGTAAACATAATAAATGCTTCTCTGAGGGAGGGTAGGATGCCTTCTTGTCTTAAGGAGGCTTTCATTAGACCATATTTGGAAAAAACCTACATTGGACCCCTCAGAGTTAGGCAACTATAGTCCTGTCTCTAACTCTCCCATGGTTGGGCAATGTGATTGAGAGGGTGGTGGCCTCTCATCTCCAGACACTCCTGAAGGAAAATGATTATCTAGACCCATTTCAAACTGGCTTTCGAGTGGGCTATGGGGTTGAGACTCCCTTGGTCACCCTGATGGATGATCTCCAATTAGGTATTGACAGAGGGTGACTATGCTGATCTTTTTGGATCTCTCAGTGGCTTTTGATACCATCAACCATGGTATCCTTCTGGGCTACCTGAGGGAGGTGGGATTAGGTGGCACTATTGTGGTCCTTTCCTTTCCTACCTCTCAGGTAGATTCCTGATGGTGTCACTTGGAGATGGTTGCTCTGCAAAGTGAGTTACCATATGGTGTTCCACAAGGCTTCTTTCTGTCTCCAGTGCTCTTTAAGCTCTACTTGAAATGGCTGTTAGAGATCATCGTATTTGGTACAGGTTGTTATCAATATGCTGATGATACCCAAATCTATATCTCCCTATCAGCTTCATCAATAAATGGCATAACTTTCCTAAATGCCTGCCTGGAGGCAGTAGTGGTCTGGATGAGGGATAACAAACTGAAGTTGAATCCAAATAAGATGGAGGTATTTATTGTGAGGGATCCATAGCTGAGAAATTGTTTAAATCTGCCTGTTCTGGATGGGGTTATATTCCCATGAAAAATCAGGTATGTAGCTTGGGTGTGCTCCTGGATCAGTGTTCGATCTAAATTTATAAATCTGTGTGCGGAATGAGTTTTGTTCTGGGTGGCTGTATCAAGGCAGTGTGTGCACAAATATATTCAGAGTGGGACCTTCCTAATTCAGTCTGAGCAGGATCTAAAATTAATGGAGTGGATATTTTAAAAAGCCTTGTGAGTGTGCATGTGCACACACCTTAGAGGGAACACTGTCCTGCATCCAAAACCCTCTCTGGTTTCTCAGGCTGAGGCAGTGGCCAAGAGCACTTTTTATCAGCTTTGGCTGATATGTCAGCTGTTCTCATTTCTGGAGGTAAATGATCTTAAAACAGCAGTATATGTTCTGGTAATCTCCAGGCTTGATTACTGTAATGCGCTCTATGTGGGACTGCCTTTGTACATAGTCTGGAAACTGCAACTGGCACAGAATGTGGCAACCAGGGTGGTCTCTGGGACAACCTAAATGGACCATATAACACCAATGTAAAAAGAATTGCACTGGCTGCCAATATGGTTATTGCAACAACAACAACAACAGCAACAACAAATATTTATGTACTGCTTTTCAACAAAAGATTTACATTTACATAGAGAAATAATAAATAAGATGGATCCCTATCCCCAAAGGGCTCACAATCTAAAAAGAAACATGATAGACACTAGCAACAGTCACTGGAAGTACTGTGCTGGGGGTGGATAGGGCCAGTTACACTCTCCCTGCTAAATAAAGAGAATCACCACGTTAAAAAGGTGCCTCTTTGCCCAGTTAGCATGGGTTACCTATTTACCTATAAAGCCCTGAATGGCTTAGGTCCAGGGTACTTAAGAGACAACCTTCTTTGTCATGAACCCTGCCACTTATTAAGGTGATCTAGGGAGGTCTGTTTATGGTTCCTTCTCTGTGGCTGCCTCAGGGCTTTGGAATGCAATCCCTGTTATTAGGGTGCCTGTGAGAACAACATTTTCCCACCCTTATGTACCCAATACAATGTATTCTAAACATTTAAAAGTAAGTCAGGGGAACCTGTAACTTCAACAGGTAATACATATATGTGTATACATATGTGTTTTTGATATTAAATGCTATCTGGCCCATGCTGGCACATTTTCAAATAGGATTAAGTCATTCATCTGGGGGATTTTGAAGCGAAAGATTTGTATGGGGAGGGGGAAAAGAGAATAAACACAGTGAGAGAGAGAGAGAGAGAGACAGACAGACATGTATTTATTTAAAATATTTATACCCCGCTCCTCCAGTGCACTACTGCTAACATCACTGAACATACTCACCCACAGAAAGATTTGTAAACTGCCTTTCACCAAGACTACATATGTCCCTTCAGATTTAGACATGCACTTATTTGGTTACAGATGATTCACATGAAGCCTAAAGTCCTGTTCAGACATTGATGTTTTACACATGACCCATGTGTAGAGCCTAACCGAGGAAACTCTTCTCAGTTCAGGCCTATATACTTCATAGGATTTCCTCCCTTTTTCTTTTATCCTCAAGTTTTTGGTTTTTTTTAACAACAAAAAGCTTTCATAAAAAGGAAGCCTAGAGTGGACCATATCTGGTACATGTGTATTTTTTTACTTTTTACTTTTTTACTTACCCATTTTTTACTTTTCAGAGAAAGCAGTTTTTCTACTACTTTAGTGAACTGAGACAGTTATTAAGGGACCTTTTTTTGCCTTGCATTGTGGAAAGGCTTTCATGGATCAAGCTATAAGCGACTTCTTTTGTTACTCTTGCACACCTTTTGTGAGTAATCCCATTGGTTGTTTGGAAGGATTATTCAGATAAGTGAGAGCTGGTAGAATTGCCTGTCATGAATCATATGCTTATTACATTCCAGACACACCTTCAAATAGAGGTGTGTGAAATACTTGCAACAAGATTCAGGGACTGCTTGAAACTAAACACATGAATTAATATGTTGGTGTTCCTTAAAAATGTGTAGCTAATTTCTCATTACATAAATGTTCTTGGTATCACTGCTTAATAAGCACATTCCAAATAAACACTGGCCATTTTTATTTGAAATTGAGTGGGTTTTGAGACATATTCAGGCCTTTATCATAGCAAAATTAGTGATTTGGAAGATACAGCTCCAGCAAGGAAAAAACCAGCAACTCAAAACTGATAAGACAAATAAAATCTGTCATTATATTAAGTTGGAGATTAATTTGCAAAACACACCCTATAGATTCAGTGCAACTCAATGTCATCTTACTAATTGAGAGCCAGTGTGGTATAGCGGTTAGAGTGCTGGACTAGGACCGGGAAACCTGAGTTCAAATCCCCCTTCAGCCATGATACTTGCTGGGTGACTCTGGGCCAGTCACTTATCTCTCAGCCTAACCTACTTAACAAGGTTGTTGCAAGGAGAAACTTAAGTATGTAGTACACCGCTCTGGGCTCTTTGGAGGAAGAGTGGGATATAAAATGTAAAATAAATAAATAAAGTAAAGGTAAAGTGTGCCATCGAGTCTGTGTTGACTCCTGGCGACTACAGAGCCCTGTGGTTGTCCTTGGTAGAATACAAGAGAGGTTTACCATTGCCATCTCCTGCGCAGACCATACATGGGTAGCATACACCAAAATTTCTGTTTATATTCAATTTATTTCCTTTGAAAATGCTTGCTAAATAAACTAGATGGTGCCCCTACTGGTTGGCGCAGATATGACCATTATGGAACTGTCAGCTCCTACCAGAGCCAGAAGGGGGAGGGGTGGGGAGTTCACTGGGGTGAATTGTTGACTGTAGGGGATCCAGAGTAGGCTGCCACAGTCCACTTTATTTTAATGTGGGACAAACCATTCTTTCCACATAAGATTTGTGTGTGTGTGTATGTGTGTATAAAGTGCCAAAACCCTTCCCAGAAGGGCTGAGCAGTCCTTGGCCTCCAAAGACATGTAACTAAGGCAGTCCCAAAATGAAGATTAGCACACTAGATTTATTATTTGATTAAAAGAAAAAGCTATGCAATAAGAACTATTGTCTTTTCATGAAGCAGATTGTAAGACAGAGAGAGAGTTTTCATTAACCTGGCAACTCACATTCAAGCAATACAATAACGGAAAATAACTTTCCTCACACTTCTAACTGAATTTGTCCCTACTCACAGTGTGGGATCTTGGCCTCCCATTTCCCTAGCAGCTTCTCAGCCAGCTGCTTCCTCAGGGCATTCCTGGAACAGAACAAACTCAAGAAGAGGCTTAATCTTCTTCTGTAGAAGACTATGAGTGTTGTATCCTGCTCAGTCCTCTTGATTGGTCTTTCTGCTTTTATTTTCCCGAGCTTTCCCCCTTATTAGGAAATGCCCTCTCTCCTAACAGTTGCTCTAAGTGAGGCCTAGCCCTCCCTCAAAACCTTCCCTCACTACAGGAACCCTAGAACTATAGAGTTTTTACATGCTGTAAAATTATGCTTTGAGTGCAGGACTCCTTAATGTGTTGCTATTGATTCCACAGAATGAGAAGTATATAAGGCAACTCTGTGTGTTGTGTTTGTATACACAGGCAAAATCTCCAATATTTGATTTTTCTTGGTAAAACTGTTTTCTACAAGTTTCCATGGGACCTACACCCATGCAAACATTATTATTTGACTATTAAATAGTGTGAGCAGCTTCATATCACAACCAAGATTTGAAGTTGAGTGAAAGAAGTCAGGGGAATCTGTAGGAACTGTATTTGAGCAGCTTTGGATGACAGCCCACTGGCAGTGCTTACTCTTTGGGATCCTTCTGTTCCCAGTTTACCAACTTCCAGGCAGTCGTGTGAAGCTGCTAAGTCTCAAAGTAATATCAGGCTTATCTTCCTAAAATTTCCTCCCCAGTCAGTATACTTGAAGCGTTTCCTGGTGGATCTGCTGGTTATTTTATTAAAACAATTCACTGGAATTTTCAACATATGTAGATAGGATCCTTTTAAAAACTGTGGCAGTGGGTAAGGAAGATTGCTTCACAGTTTGCTTCTATCTTTTTTTGGTAACATGTATGAGAATCTATAGTTCGATAGATTGCATGAGGTAATGTTGTTGATATCATTTGATCCCATCAAGAAGTTTGAGGTGGATATATTATTTTGAAAGAGTTGAATCTGTCTGAGGCTTACTATTATTATTTCTTAAGGATTAAAAAATTGTTTAGGATGTTCTTGTTTGTTTGTTTGTTTGTTTATCAAATTTGTGCACTGCCCCAAACTTTAATCTCTGGGCGGTTGTATATTTCTGATATGTGTTGATCTCCTTGTTTTGCACGTAATAATCTGCTGTTTCTCAGTCAACTGAAGCTGTTAGTTTTGTGATAAAAACAACTGGAACATGATTTAGTTCCCTGCAGGCAAAGAGCCATGTGCTCTGCCTGCTCATGCACACAGGTGAATTGGATGTTCATCCATGTCTCCTCATTTCTATCTAGTCCTTTCTGTAGGAACACAAGTAGCTTATACTGAAGTGTGAGGCTGGTGGAATGGTGGTATAGCAGATAGTGAGGCTATTCTCATGATCGCCCAAAAGCGAGCTGAGAGAGCTTAGCCTGCTTTTCGGCGATTGTGTGCTGCAACGGGAGCTTCACGGCTCCTGGCAGCTAGCCTCCATAAATAACCTTCCCCTTAGACAAGATTAACGGAGCGAGCACTCTGTTAACCTCATCCTTTTGCTTGTGTGTTGCCGCCTGGGCTCGGGGGTCTCTCCAGGATGCCCTGCGCGCTTGCACGGGGCATCCTGGAACTTCTGGTGGCCACATGGCCCCCGATCCCCACAGCCCCCACCAGCTCCATGAAAGAACCAGCAGTTGTGTGGGCAGCTGATCTGGCCGCCCAGGGCTGCCTTTGGATCATCTGCCGGGAGAGCGGGCTAAGTGGGCTAAGAGCTTCTTCCAGGTCTGAGGGGAGAGCGGGCTCTCCTCTCAGACCCAGAAGAAGCTCTTCTCACTGATAGTGAGAAGAGCTTCTATATCTACTAGTTGCACAGATTTCTCATTCATCCTAGTGGCCCCTCACACTGTGTGACTGTGTGTGTCCTTGCAATCTGGTAAGTGTATATATGTACTGTTCATTTTGGATCAATACAAAGGCTTCTGATATATATGAGAAAGGGAAAAATGTTTGACTTTTCATGATGGTTTGTACGTTCAATGGGACAACTTTGCTTTTGCCATTTATCTCTTTATTTAGTTGTGTGGAATGTCATCAAACTGTAATAGTAGCTATTGACTGAACTGTTGTAAGATGAGATACACAACTTTACAAAACTGGCAGGCATAAATCTTTGTTTTTGGATACTATGTATTTTCTATGATATTTGAAATGATACTAATAACTATGATGTTTTTCTTCTTGACAATAATTGCCATTTAAATGGGCCATCTGATTCTTGATATATTCTATTCTCTGCTTGTGGCAGGCTGTGGTCCAGATTTTGTGTGGTAATAGTGCATGATATGATGGGAGAGCATTCCTTGGGCTCATAGGGGTGTGTGTGTGTGTGTGTGTGTGTGTGTGTGTGTGTGTTTCTGGTTCTTTTCAGTTCTGTGTTTTTACAGGTGAAACTCGGAAAATTAGAATATCGTGCAAAAGTCCATTAATTTCAGTAATGCAAATTAAAAGGTGAAACTGATATATGAGACAGACGCATTACATGCAAAGCGAGATAAGTCAAGCCTTAATTTGTTATAATTGTGATGATCATGGTGTACAGCTCATGAAAACCCCAAATCTACAATCCCAGAAAATTAGAATATGACATGGAACCAAGAAGACAAGGATTGAAGAATAGAACAATATTGGACCTCTGAAAAGTATACAGTGTACTGTGCTTGATTGGCCAGCAAACTCGCCTGACCTGACCCCATAGAGAATCTATGGGGCATTGCCAAGAGAAGGATGAGATACATGAGACCAAACAATGCAGAAGAGCTGAAGGCCGCTAATGAAGCATCCTGGTCTTCCATAATACCTCATCAGTGCCACAGGCTGATAGCATCCATGCCACGCCGCATTGAGGCAGTAATTGCTGCAAAAGGGGCCCAAACCAAATACTGAATACATATGCATGCTTATACTTTTCAGAGGTCCGATATTGTTCTATTCTTCAATCCTTGTCTTCTTGGTTCCATGTAATATTCTAATTTTCTGAGATTGTGGATTTGGGGTTTTCTTGAGCTGTACGCCATGATCATCACAATTATAACAAATTAAGGCTTGACTTATCTCGCTTTGCATGTAATGCGTCTGTCTCATATATCAGTTTCACCTTTTAATTTGCATTACTGAAATTAATGGACTTTTGCACGATATTCTAATTTTCTGAGTTTCACCTGTATAATATATTTGCAAGAGGAATCCCTTACAGAGATGTGCTTATTTATTTACAGTATTTAAATGATGTAACTCATCTTTCAGTCAAATAATTCTTAAGAAAATAGCTTACAATAGATTGCAATAATAATCTTCTGGTCAATGGCAAAGGCTAGAGCGTCTTTGTCTCCAAGTTTGCTATCCTTAGGCAATTAGCATTTGAATTAGAAGAGAGTTTTTCCTGGCCCTTCAGCTGTGCTACTTCTCTGATGGTTGGGCTAGCTGTTTTTCTCCTTACCAAGTTGTCTTCTGCGTGTCAAGGGGGCTCAGACTCTCAAAGTCTCATAATTCTTTGGCTGATAGCAGAGCCCAGCCTACTTCACCTCACTTCTGCTGTCCCTGGGTAATACATGTCCTTGCAGTGCTTAAAAGAATACTTTCATCTGAGCTGCTGAGCTTTCACATTATTGACAATGCTATATTATTTGTACCACATTTAGCCACACTGCAAAGCATCTAAGCTATTTTAACTGTGTGAAAATCATGCTCTTAATGCTTGATCATTAGCAAAACTTTGCACATTTTTGGCTGGTCTTGATAACTGGCCAAAATTTATCATCATCAGGGCTCGGCTCCTGCTCCATTTGGTAAGAGATGAGATCTTGTATCCGATATCACATTGAGGAATTATGGCCCTGCCAGTGTGCAGCACAAGATCAGGGATGATCCTGCCCACTGTTCTCCCTAGATTCAAGCTCAGGAGGAGTTCTTGGCTCATCTGTGACATGATGTGCTTATCTGAGTGCCTTGAAAGCACTATAATAAGTGAGATGAGACCCCACCATTCTCCAGCTTAGGCACTGTGCTTCAGAGATGGGTGTGACCCCCCTTTTCAGCTCTGTTCTCTGGAACAGAACTGGGGCTCATCTCACTCACCTTTTGGGAAACGGAATGCTCACTACTGAATTTGTGGACCCCTGATCATTAGACCAATTTGGATGTTGCACCTGTCCCTGAAGATTGTTCATACACAATTAGATGGTAGTGTCTTAAGATGCAAAGCATACGATAAAGACCTGTTCATGTATGTTCTTGTCATTATTCCTTTGCCTTCTGTACTTGTATGACTGTTAAATGCCTGTTTGTTTTTTTAAACCTTGGCTGTGTAACCAACCAACTCAAAATTTAGGATCACTTTTGGATATGGTGAATTGGATTAAGTGCAGGATATGTGTAGTTTTCATTGCTGCTTTGTGATTGTTGTTGGATTTTTATAAATCTATGCTTATTTGTCACTAATCAGAAATATTAAATGTTTTCCATTAAGCAAACTATGCTTATTGGTGTTCTGTTATTTCTGCAGCTTGTGTGCTATAAAGTGTCCCATTGTAAGTGTTATGCCCAAAGCTGTCCATATGCAAGTAGTTTTCCATACAAGAGGTGATGCATGTGACACACTTTAGCTTTATCTGATGGTTGCAGTGCCATGCCATCCTGGCATGGAAAGCCAAGATGCTGTATTTAAATTGTGAACTGAAAGATACAATGTTAGTAAATAACCATGGCTCCATAAGAGTAATAAGCAGTAATTAGTCTCTACATCTTGCTTGTTGATCAGATCAATAGTGTTTCCCAGTCACTTTGCTGTTTGCTGACTTCCCTGAGGAACTACACAGAAAACAATCTGATAACATTCTAGGGTGGTCCCTGAAAGGTTTAGTTCTCAATTTTTTGCCTTATTCATAGTGGGTGTTTTCTCATTTGAATTGTAAATGATTGCTTCTGCTCTCAACATAGCTAAAACTCCTTTTTGGAGAAGCTTCTTTTTGGTGCACAATGCATCTGTTTGCATGCAAATACGAGGTATTCACAGGAAGACAGTCCTCAAACTTTCATGCAAATCCATTGGCCCCACTGAATAATAAAGGTGTAGGATTCCTTAAGGTCCATGGAGGAGAAATATTATCTGTGCCGATAAGGCATTTTTGTTTGTTTGTTTAAAATATTTCTATCCCACCTTCAAATAAAAGTTCTGGAGGTGATCAAACAGCATGTTTAAAATATAATAAACTAGTAAAGAGGCTGAGATATAGCCAACCATGATTATACTGAAATTAGAACTGCAGTGAAGTCAGTCAGACATTACATACCTGGGTGGGTGAACAATTGTGTTTTATCTGGCACATACAAAAATCAAGGCAGGCAGCAGATTAATGGATATAGGAAGGGGAGCTTTGCAAACCCATTTCCTACCACTTCTCTTTATTTAGCAGGGGGAGAGCAATTGTCCATCCCTGTCCATCCCCAGCACAGTATTCTTCCAGTGGCTTTTGCTGTGTCTATCCTGTTTTTTTTAAGATTTTGAGCTCTTTGGGGACAGGGAGCCATTTAATTCATTCATTCACTTTTAAACCACTTTGGGAACTTTTTGTTGAAAAGCAGTATATAAATATTTGTCGTATTCATACTCAATATGGCTTTATCCTTGATAGCTTTACTCCTCACTTCAGGATAGACCAATTCTAGCATGTTCAGGGCTTTATTGGTCAAAATTAGCACTTTGAATTAACCAGAAAAACGTGGTAGCCACTGAAACACTTCTCAGTATATATATTTCCTCCTATCTATGCTACCATATTTTCTGGTGGAAAGGCTGCATCGGTGTAAATGCTGCACTGTTGGAAAATGGGTGAAATGTTTTACAATCCCATCAGAAATGCCTTATCGGCGTAACGGCTGCAGCGAAAGTACCAAGTACAGCCCCCTATCCATTTCCCATGGAGTGCCGTTTGCTCTCCATTTGGGGGCATTTCAGTCCCTTGCTTTCTTCCTCCCGAAAGTTTTTCCTCGGGCAGGAGTGGCCAGGTTGGGTCCGCAGTGAGGCCGTGGCCATATTTAGCACCCTGTGTGGGCGCCACGGGGGCAGTGGGAGGCATCTTGAAATGGAAATCAGAAGGTTCTTACCTCCCTATATCCCTGGCCCTTAAAGCTCTTCCAAGCAGCATGCACCGCTTCTGGGAAGAGCTTTCAGGGCCAGCAATACATGGAGGTAAGCAACTTCTGGTTTTCACTTAAAGATACCTGCTTCCGTGGCACCTGCACTGGCTGCTAAATATGGCCATGGGGCTCATCGTGGACCCAGCCTGGCCATCCCTGCTCGAGCAAACACCTTTGGGGGAAAGAGAGCAAGGGGATGAAATGCCCCCATGTGGAGTGCAAATGGCGCTCCATGGGAAATGGAAAGGGGAGGGGAGCATGCAAACCCAGGACCAGGAAGGCCCAACTGCACTGTCACCACTCCTCCTCTTCTGCCGCCTCCGTTTCTTCCAGGACCTCTCAACCACATGGAGCCTATTGTTGGTCGGAGTGTCCTGCTGTGCTGTCACTTCGCCTCCTTCCCTTGGCCCTCAAATACAGTACTATCAATAACATTGATTGCTCCATCAATAGTTACTAGTCTTGACAGGTATGGGTTGCCTCTAGGTTCAGAGGCAGGGTATCTCTGAACACCAGCTTCAGGGGAGCAACAGCAGGAGAGAGGGCTTGCCTTCAATTTCCAGTACTACAGGATGGTAGACTAGATAGCCTTGAACCTGACTCAGCAATAATAATAATAATAATAATAATAATAATAATAATAATAATAATATAAATTATTCGATTTCTATACCGCCCTTCCAAAAATGACTCAGGGCGGTTTACAAAGAGAAATAACAAATAAGATGGCTCCCTGTCCCCAAAGGGCTCACATTCTAAAAAGAAACATAAGACACACACCAGCAACAGTCACTGGAAGTACTGTGCTGGGGGTGGATAGGGCCAGTTACTCTCCCCCTGCTAAATAAAGAGAATCACCACGGTAAAAGGTGCCTCTTTGCCCGGTTAGCAGGGGACTCTTATGTTCTTATGCCAGCTAGTAGCCTTACAACTGTATCCTGAAGTTTCTAAAGTATCTCTCTCTTTAGTAAATACCTCTGTGCTTGATTGCTGTGACAAATCTTACTAGGGAAATACTATTGTTGGTTGTCCTATAATGCTGGATCTGTCTGGATCCAAGTTTTAGAGAAAAGTTCAAAGGTCAGAAATTGCTATAGTTTTATACAGAACTCAACACAATGGTCACAGTACTATAGAGACTAAGTGCATATGTTAAGTCAATTGACATCAATAGCCTTAAGCATATTTAACTGTGTTGGATTCTGGCCATAAAGCTCTAAACAATTCAGCATAAAATGGAATCTAATGATGTATTATGTGGTGATTAAACCAAATTATCACCTATCATTTATAGAGCAGACTGCTTTGAAAATGGTATCTCATTCATTATTGTATAAATTTTGTAAAATGAGTAATGTCATATGTATATATTTGCACTACTTTTTCCACACAGGTATTTTTCTGTTTGAAATTACACTGTTGTGTCAGTTAATGTGGCTCATGCCAGAACCTAAAAGAAAAAGTGTCAGCAATTTTCCAGTTTGTCAAAAGCTCCCCTGCTTGAACTCCTGGAGATAAATCTTCTGGAGATCAAGCAAGGAAAGCTGTGCTTTAAATGGGTTTAAGTTTCTAATGGAAGTGAAGATTGTCTGTGCACACGTATAATTCCTCTTTATTTCAATAAGATTGACCAAATTAGTACTTCTTTTCCACTGAAAAAGGGCCCAGCTAAAATAGGATTTTCTTTAAAAATGGAGAGGATCTATCTTATTTATGTAAACCTCTCTGACAATTTCTGTTGAAAAGCAGTATATAAATATTCATCGTAGTTGTAAAGAATGCTGAAAATAAGAATAACCAGTTCCATAGTCATACAAGAAGACTAAGGCTTCTGCGAATGCAGCTCAGTTGTGAGGGAGTGTCTAAAACTTACCCTGGAAGCTTTTGCAGAGAATTCTCTATGCTGATGACATTACTGGTATATGTTGGTATATATAGTGGAAAGCTTCATAGTGTAAAGTGGGCTCCTTTAGTGGCATGGATGCTTTTCATGGGCATCGAGAGGAATGCAGCCAGTCATACAGGCTAGAGCCTTTGCAGAGGCCTCTAGATCAGGGTTCTAAAACTGCAGCCCTCTGCTGTTGTTGGGCTACATCTGCCATCATCCTTAGTCACAATGGCCAGTAGCCAAAGACGATGGGAGTTGTAGGCCAACATCTGCAGGAGGGCCAGGGTTTGAAACCCTGCTCTAGATGTAGTGGGACCCCTCAGTATTTTCCAGTAAGTTCCACAGGAAGGATGCTGTGAATTTTGACTGGTTAGATCCGTAAATCTGGCCTTGATTCCATCATAGTGGAACTTGCCAGCAATTTTCTAGAGCCTCATCTGCCAGGGAGCCTTTTGCTACTTCTGGGTGTAAAAAGGGGTGGATCTTATTCTAAAAACTTCTCTAGACCTATGAATGAACACTGAATTGGGGTATCTAGCCATTGCAGAAAGAAGTTGTGGCAGAACTATGAATGTTCCATGGTTTGGAGGCTGGAAATCAAAACCCTAAACCCATTTGGTCTTACACAGGTTAACTGAAGACAGATCATTGAATTAGAGTGGAGTATACAACAATATATATTGCTGAGAAATCTAATCCCATTAATATTTGTCTGTGAACAGGCACTATTGTTCTCTCAGCCTATGTTTGCTAAGGCTTGATGCCCAAATGGATGAACAGAGACCTGCTATAGATATACAAAGAGCCAGAATGCTTTCTGCATTGATTGGCATAGAATCCATGATACACTTCATTGTAAACCAGCAAAGCCTCTTGTTCTCCAGGTGTAATCTAGTGTTATCATCAAAGCTAACTGTGCTAAAAAGATCAGAAAAGAGAAATATTAAGGTCAGGGGAGCAGCGGACAGAATCCAGATGAATATTTGCACAAACAGATGTCCTGCTTGCACAAGGGGAAGGGGGCAGTTTTCACCATTTTCTCTTTTTTTGCAACCTCTTGTGCTCCACATAAATATGTCCCTGAGATATATATTGGAGGGAATATATATTGGAAGGAGGCAAGAAGCAGCAGAAGGAAGAGGATTGGTAAAAACAACACACACACTCTTGCACCTCCCCCCCTCCTCTTCCAAGAATTTTGGATTTTATTGTATCATTAGATGGTAGATGACTGGAGCAGCAGGGATCTGTTAGTCCATTTCATCAGGTGTGACATTTAGTTTTGGCTGTGGAAAGCTGAAATAGGACATGTTCCTCGACAAATGAGTATGTGTGGCGAAGGGGTGGGGAAGTGTTTATTCAGTTCATATTGCTGCATCACACTTTACTGCTCTACTCTGTCATTATTTTATTTTATTTATTTCCAAGCTAATGTTTAACACTGCAATACCTAGTCATTTTATAATAAGTAGCCTTAGGAATTCACTGTGTAAAAACACTTGGCAGTGGCTTTATGGACTGAGGAGGTAGAGATTTATTTATTTATTTTATTTTAGTTCATTTATATACCGCTCCATACAAAAAAGTCCCTGGGTGGTTCACAACATAAAACCATTAAAGCATTAACATAATTAAAACAATTTAAAATACAATAAAAACTCTAAAACCGAAGCTTTAAAACTGATGATGCTGCTTGCCTTGAGGAGGTGGAGATTAAGCTTTACTTTATGACCAGATTGACAGAGGAGCCACAGATGCTGAAGGCTGTGTAACAGTGATGACAGCCAAGTTGGTATTCTTGAAAACCAACTACACAGAGTATCTCCTAAGAATGTTGCAAAAGCTTTGCTTACCTTCCTTGGGCTTAAACAAACTCTTTCCTTTATGGATATGGCTGACTTATTATGCTTGCTTCATTCTGTCTTCTGTGTTCTCCTCAAGTGACGGATCAATGTCATACTCTGTTCTGTTACTTTATCAAGGTCCACACAACTTATGGCCCATGGAACTGAAAGCAGTCTACCACTTACATACTGTGATCTGCCAGGTGCTTGATACAGCTAAAATACATGAAATTTTGTCTCTGGTGTACTGCCATATATTGCTAATGGGCTGCATTCATCTGAGTGAGTCACAAGTTGTGCAAGCCTGTTTGTGTCCCATGTCATGTTTGTATATCCCAGGAAATGTCCTGTGTCAATTCTTACAGACCATTTTGTGTATGGCATTTTTTCTCTCTGCCTGGAAAAAGTCTTGGCGAGAGAGAGAGAGAGAATGGAGCAGTCTTGGCGAGAGAGAGAGAGCGCGCGCGAGAGAGAGCATAGAGCAGTCTTGGCGAGAGAGAGAGAGAGCATGGAGCAGTCTTGGGGAGAGAGAGAGAGAGAGAATGGAGCAGTCTTGGTGAGAGAGAGAGAATGGGGCAGTCTTGGGGAGAGAGAGAGAGAGAGAGAGAGAGAGAGAGAGAGAGAGCATGGAGCAGTCTTGGCAAGAGAGAGAGAGCATGGAGCAGTCTTGGCGAGAGAGAGAGAGTCAGTTCACTGTCATTCCGGAGGTCCTCGTCCTCCTCCAGTCCTGGCAACGCTTTCCCTCCCCCGCTGGGCTCCTTCCCTCCCTGCCATTTGCGCTCGCCCCCTCTGCCAGGGCCTGCCGGGTAGGGCCGCCGTCCGCTGCCTCCCGCGTCCTCCTCCCATCTCATCACCGGCACCATTTTTCTCGCCGCCGATTCAAGCTGCTGAGGGGATGGCTATGGGGTGCACATGTGTCGCTCTCTCCCCTCCCCCCCCCGGCGGCGGCGCGCAGCAGCAGATAGCAGAGCGACGCTGGGGCCTGCTTTCTGGCCCTGCGCAGCTTCCGAAATGCGAGGCGTGCCCGCGCAGTTAAGTCTCTTAACTGCAGGCGCGCACGCCTCGCAGACGCACGCAGTTGCGAAGCGACGCGGGGCGAAACACCAGGCTCCAGCATCGCTCTGCTATTTGCCGCTGCTGCCGCCGGGGAAAAGAAGGGAGGGGAGGGGGTAGAAGGACACACACACACCCGCAGCCATTTCCTCGGCTGCGCAGCCGCTGGAAATTTTTTTTGGGGGGGTTAAAGGAGGTTCGCAGCAGCGGGAGGAAGGGGAAGTGTAGCCCTGGGGGCCAAGAAAAAAGGCCTCGTGGGCCACATGTTGTACAGGCCTGGTAGATTGTGAGCCCTTCGGGGACAGGGATCCATCTTATTTATTATTTCTCTATATAAACCGCTTTGGAAACTTTTGTTGAAAAGCGATATATAAATATTTGTTGCTGTTGTTTTACCAGTTATTACAACGCTACTCAGAATAGGTGAAACAATAGCACATTACATGTAGGTTGCATTTTGAACAGAGGCCTATGATAAAGCAATCTCATTACACAGTGATTGTACATGGCTTTGAGAAGAGGCACTTGATTCACATTCCTGCCATTCGCATTTCACCATATGAATTGTCTCTTAGACTGCAACATAATTGCAGCACTGTTCCTTGGGTCAGCATCAACTTTGAGGCAATATTGTCATTTAAAACACAAGCTAACATAATGTTAATGTAATGGCACCAAGCAGTTTGTATAAATGTGAATTTTATGACTGGCACAGGATTGGGAGGGGTAATGAGTGAACTTCCTGTTTGTTGACTGCTGACAGGAAGAACCAAAGTCCTTATATATGTATATGCATTATACACACACACACACACTTACACACACGGGTCTCCCCTCCCCCCCCCGTGGCTTTTAAGTCCCTTCTCAAGACCTACCTTTTTCGCCAGGCTTTTGCCTTTTAATTTTTTAATATTGTTATTGTTCACCGCCTAGAGTCCTTGGAGGAGGCAGTATACAAGAAATTTTTAATAAATAAATAAATATCAGCCCCCCAAAATTATCATGCTGTTATTTACACCATCCTCTTACTTAGCGAAGCTGTGGACACTTTTCAAATACAAATCATTTTATTCTGTGTGAATAAATGGAGTTATTGAATTGAGATTTGATCTATTCCTACAATTTTTCTTTTGTACACAGATTTCCACTGGGCCTCTTGCTTGAGGAGTCACTCTAAGATGGAGTCCTAAAATACTGTCTCTTTAAAAGGATTATTGTTGGGAAGATCACAAATCCTGTCAACAGCTTTGAAAGCTATCCTGTTCTCTTTTGTTATTGTCCATATCAGGCTGTTTTTGTGAGAGAATCAGGTTTTGGATTTTATTTTCCTTTGGGATTGTATTGGCATTGTATGCTGTCCTAGATATGCAGATGTTCTCTTTCTTTTTAACAAACGATATGTGACCAATACATTACCAATAGGCATAAGAAGTGAACTTTATGTCCTAGCTTCCTTTAGGTCTGTACAGTTCTCATCTTGACAAAAACAAGTTGATTTTTCTTCTGTTTTATGGGACATATTTCCCACGAGTGGGATTGACTTATCTAGTAGTAGACAAATCTCTCTCCATCACAATGGCCTTGACAGCATCCCAAGCCTATAACTTTTTTTATGATGTCTACCTGGCTTCAGAAGACTTTGTTCATGTCATTATTTTAAGTCTGCCACTAATTAATCATCATGTGCTCATGTTATTTATGACATTTTATTCTTTTTCACTGACTGAATGTGGAAAATCTGTTCTTTAGCTTCATTGAAGAAAAGCTGGGTTTTATTTTATAAGCTCAGTTGAGCAGTAAAATTTGGCTTGCTAGATTTGGGAGCATTGATTTCTAGTGGCATAGATAAAATGGAAAATATGACTCTGAAAGTATTTTTCTCTACAACTTAAAATAAATTTTATTTCTTTAAATTGGCTAGAATCAAAGCCTACAGCCACTACTTGTCTGATCATATTTTAATGCCAAAAATACACTCCCATTTATGAAGTAATTATTTTTTACTTGCTACATTACACACACACACACACACGCACACACGCACTATTTTGTCTTGCTTTAGGAAAAATAAAAGTTTTTTTTTTTTTAAACAAAGGTGATGCCCCTAGCTACTGAGTTGGCACCTTACAAATAGGTGATTTGCTTGTCTTTAGCAGGGGGTAAGAGCTACTGGCCCTATTCAGCCACAACACAGCATTCTTCCAGTGGCTGTTGGTAGTGTCTACTTTATGTTTCTTTTTAATTGTGAGCCCTTTGAGGACAGTGAGTCATCTTCTTCTTCTTGTTTTTCTGTGTAAACTGCTTTGAGAAGTTAATGTTAAAAAGGAGAGAAAAATGCACTAGACCAGGGATTCTCAAGTTAACGTTGTGTCTCCAGATGTTATTGGACTTCAACTCCCATAATCCCCAACCAAAGGCCACTGGGGCTAGGGATTATGGGAGTTGAAGTACAATAACATCTGGGGACCCAACGTTGAGAATCCCTGCACTAGACTATCTGCACTATTAGCAAATGACTCTTTTTAGTCAACACCACTAAATACCTCACCAGCAGGATAAGCCTTGTATGTTAGGAAGTGAAAGAAGTTTACATCTGCCCTATGTGTGGTATAAAATGGCACTGTATTCTGAATCTGTTTCCATATTTCTGGAAATATGAATATGATGAATATTTATATACCGCTTTTCAACAAAAGTTCCCAAAGTGGTTTACATAGATATAAATAAATAAATAAAATGGCTCCCTGGCCCCAAAGGGCTCATAATCCAAAAAAGAAATATAAGATAGACACCAGCAACAGCCCTATCAGAAGCTTTCACAATTGTTTAGGATCCAGCTCATGACATCATACTGAAACATGTTGCATGCATGGTGTGTGCTTTCATAACAACTTTTCTCAAAGCTGTCTGGTGGATACAGTATATTTCATTGGATGAAAGCCCATAACATTTGTGACGTCGAGAAACAATTGTATGGCATAAGATATAACAATAGCGCCTATTTTCTCAGAATGAGGGGAGGAATATGTTTCAATATTTGATAATTTAATGCCATTAAATAGTTTTAAAATATGGATGCCACGCAGCAGTTTGCTGATAAGTTGCTTTTAGTGCCTTTTGTTGGACTTTTCTATGTCAATACAGTTGAAGAAGCTATTTCTGTAACTATTGTTGGTGATTGAAAATGAAGAATTGTAAGCACAATTCATCTTAGCGAACAGAGAGCACAGGGTGTGAGTAATGCTGACTGGGGCCAGACATTGACATACGGGCCGTCCTCAAACTAATTGTTGTTTGAATTACCTGTTATGATCCGATGACAAATCTCCTTCACTCCTGCCACTGGAGCAGAAAATGTAGCTTGAATTGTCGTGATGTTAGCAAGTGTAAACTGTACTTCAACAAGATGGATAAACCCAATTATGGGGCAGACCTGTAGAGAGAAAATCCATTTAAATCTCGTAATGTTAAGCAGAGCTGTGTTTAATTCATTTGGGCCAATTTGGGAATGATGTATGAGTCTTGGCGAACATTAGTCAAAGGAGGGAACAACATAGGAAAGAGATGCTCTATAAGCTGCAATAGCATAGAGTTGGAGTGACAGGCGAGTGCTGTGCCGTTTCAGTGCCTAACACTAATGACTCTGGAAAGCTAAAATGACAAAAAGATGTACTAACAGCTATTGTGAAAGCAGCACTGTGTAAATGAACCAATCAGAGAAACATGGCGAAGAAATGGTGTGTGCATACCATTTCTTTTTTGGATTTGCTTAGAACTCTTGATTTTCCAAAAGAAGAAGGAAATATTTACTTTCCTGCTTTGTGTTATGGTTTCTGCTGACTATTCTGTGGTGAAAAGGAAATGTCAGCTATTATTATTTTTAATTGAATTAGATATCTGAAATTGAAAGGCCATCAGTTGGAGAGGACTAACAAAGAATGTTAGCAATTCTATATTGTACTTCCATTACTAGAACATAAACCATCTTTCCCTAACACATAATCACAATATCCACATCATTGATGGACATGGGATATTTTAGAGTATCTTCTGATTTTCTGAGTAGTCTTAACTGAAGAAAAGTTGTAAATCTGGGCTGGAGTCCTTTGTTGTGCAACAGCAGTCTTTCACACACTAGTGTTTGCCAAGCACTAAAGGCCGGACAGTTCCTGTCCAAATAAGCATAAATTTAAAATAAATTACGTTAACAAGCAATTATCAACTGTGTGTGTGGTACCTCAGTCATATACCTGGACCTCATTAGCCTCATTCACGTTATTTTCAGCACTTGTATGAGTGTACAGTTTACACAGGTTCAGATCTGTACGCAGGTACAGTCATTCACACATTATGTTGAACACAAGTACAGCAGTATACTTCCTATCTGTACCATGAATTTGAAGGGGCTGTACCCAGGTTCACTTTTAAAATGAACACAGGCACAGAAATATGCACACTCGTGCAGCATAATGTCTGAATGGGGTTATTGTCTGACTTGAATAAGGTTCCACCACAACCTTTCATGGTGTTTGTTTATCTCAAATGTCTTCGTTAGTTCAAAGACCTCTGCTGCTTTTTCACCTGAAGTGTAGAGCCACAAAGATGACCAAAGTGAACAAGAGTAAACCATTTTTACCTGGAATATGATTCTTTGCCGGCCCCAGACTGTCATCCCCTGCTAACTGGGCAGAGAGGCACCTTTTACCGTGGTGATTCTCTTTATTTAGCAGGCGGAAAGTAACTGGCCCTATCCACCCCCAGCACAGTACTTTCAGTGACTGTTGCTGGTGTGTGTCTTATGTTTCTTTTTAGAATGCGAGCCCTTTGGGGACAGGGAGCCATCTTATTTGTTTGTTATTTCTCGTTGTAAACCGCCCTGAGCCATTTTTGGAAGGGCGGTATAGAAATCAAATTAATAATAATAAAATAAATAAATAATACTGTATGCAAATCTTGTAGGATTTTGCTAAAACAAGCCCACCCTATTGCGAATACACAATCATTCAAAGCTGAGCAGTCACACCAATACCCAGAATCCAGAAGCAAGCAGAGAGACAAAAGCCAAAGCCAGGAGTCAAATCAAGCAGACAAACCAGAATCAGGAAACTATCCGAGAGTCTGAGCTGAAGCCAGAGTCTGAATCTGAAGAGACAAGCCAAGATCTGCAGGAACAAGAAGACCTTGATACAGAAGCAAAGCCAGAGTCCAAACAGCCTTTTATATCCCTCCTGTTCTGCAAGGATCCAATACTCAGTCCAATTGGATGGGGCCAGTCCATGCCCTGAAAGCCTTTCATCTTGGCAAGGCAGTTGCAGCTCAGCAGTCTGTCACGCAGGGCAACTCTATACCAAATCTATGACCTCAACACAGCTCCTGTCCTGACACAAACCCTACACGTGGAAAGAGATTCTCCCTGTGATTGTGAAAACTGCATTCCCAGTCACAGAGAGAATTTCCCCAAATACCATGTTTGTCTCCTTAGACAAATGTTGTCTTTGTGGACTCAGTGGGATCATTGGTGTGGTGGGTGGGACTTGCAGGTGTGTTCTTGTGGTGTAAAGACACAATCCCTGTTCAAGTGTTCAGCAAGCATGGATGCTGTACCTGAGTAACAGCATTCACAAGAGCACACCTCTAATCTCCCCTGCCCCTGCACACTGATGTCTCAGACCACTGGCCATCACCCATCTGCTCAGGGGTATTTTAACTAGCTGCTTGCTTTAATATTCTAGTAGTTACTTGTTTGCTGATTGTCTTTATATATCCAGCTCTGCATAAAAATAAAAATTACAGTTAGTTTGCAACTTAGTTTGCTGGAAATGATGATTTAAAAAGTAGATCTCAATTGGATTATATTTTAAATACTTGTATAAACCTGTTGATGTTTGTCTGTGTGAAAGTCAAGATCCTGAAAATAAGTAGATCTTTAGCTCATAACCCATTCTTATTCATAACCCTGAATCATTTTTGTGGCAAGATGTACTGATATGGAGCCTATTTATATTATTTTCTTTCAAGAGCTAGGCAGAGAGTTATGGCTTAGGAATTTACAAGGGAACCAAATTAGTAGGTTTGCTTTTCAACAAACCACATGCAAAGTGTGTATGGTTTTGATTTCTGCTTTAGTGGTTCAGTTATCATTCTCATTTGTAGACAGAGTGGCTTTTTATCTCAGAGTTTTGTGCTCTTTCAGGCTAGTTTCCACTTAAGTTCAGGGCTTGTGGTTTTTACTTGTTGCACTTTTACACAATGTCTGTGATACTGTATGATTTAATTTCATGTTTAGGATTTGGTGTAAATGCTGTACCCCGTCTTTTCTTTTTCTTCAATTCATAATTTAATCATTCTTCAACAGTGGGTTAAAAAAAATTGTATCACTTGCAACAAATATGCATATTCTGTATAGTATTCTGCCTAGTTGGAGAAGCCAAGACCTCTCCTATTGCCCTGTCTAAAGAAAAGGCCCCATGCTATAATAGGGATGGTGTGTAGCCAGCTATGTACACACCTACATAGGTGTGTAGCCTATGGATTAGACAGATAGCATGTTACGCTCCCTCATTACCACCATCACTATCACCCCAGGGACGTGGAGTTCTGGCACTGGAAATTGCATGTTCCCAACCTACATTGTTCATGATTTCACATGTTACTGCTGTAGTGTGAAGCCCAAAGCATGGCAAAGTGGCAATCCTTTCGCAGTTATTCAGGCCTCATAGTTGCCTGGTTTGGTTGACTGCTACTTTAGAACCATGAACTGGATTCTGCTGCAATAACCAGTTCTCTTACTGTAATTATTTTTAAAATGTCTGTCACCTTAAATGGCGCAGCAGGGAAATGCTTGACTAACAAGCAGAAGGTTGCTGGTTCGCATCCCCGCTGGCACTATATCAGGCAGATAGGAAGATGCTGAAAGGCATCATCTCAGACTGTGTGGGATGAGGCAATGGTAAACCCCTCCTGTATTCTACCAAAGAAAACCACCGGGCTCTGTGGGCGCCAGGTCTCGAAATTGACTTGATGGCACAGTTTACCTTTTTGAGCATATAGATATCTATATCTTTGAACACAGAAACATATATTCTCCAGTGAGGAGAATATTATATCTACATAAGTTTCAGGAAACACGTCAAGTGTCAGAATTATTTGGCAACATATATAAATAATCTTACCAGATCTGGCTGAGATTGGTTTACTTACTAATGATCCACAAGATAATTAACCAAAATCAATGGTCTTGTGCCTATGCAGTGAATTGTATGCAGAAGCCTGTTTGCAAAATAGGATTCCTTACCCATTTTCGTACAATGTCTCCTGCACTCCCAAGAAGCCTGTGTGGAGGGCTGGGGGAAATTTAGAAGGGAATCTGATGGCAGAGGCTCTGAAACTTGGATAGAGGCACCTTCTGTCCACAGAACTCCATAAGCAGAAGCTGCTTGTGCTTGATTTCTAGTGATTGTCCCACTCTTTAAAGTCCTCTGCATTCCATTCCACAGTGTTCCCCAACCCTCAGAAGATGCTTCTTAGTGGTACAGGACACTATCGTGGATAGAAGGGTTTGGAAAGACCTGTTGTTGAACTACTACTTGCAAAACTCTGCATATAACTTGCTGTATTAGGCACTGGGATATAAGCCCTATTGGGTTTCATGTAATGACTTGTTTTAATTTGAATGTGTTAATGGCATGCCTTGAGTCTTTGTTTTTAGAAAGAGAAGGGCTAGAAATATACTAAATAAATATGCGTCTACATAACAATTTTAAAGTTTGGTGTCTCTGATTATTTCCTTGTTCCTTCTGTTATTTCGTCAACCCTTTTTCTCCTTGCCTCCCTAGGGAGAATGTCATGCTAGAAAGGCATTATTTCAACTATGTCTCTTTTAATTTCTTCAGATCCCAGCACCATTGTTGTTTTAATTAAACCTAAAGCTATAAAAGTGCTGATGAGCTTTGCGGAGGCACTAATCATGTTTACTCTTTGCAGTTCAGCCTCCATATGCAACAGTAAAACTCATCCTCTTAAATCATCTCTACTTGTGGTTTGCCATGGATCATGAGCTTGTAATTTTTTTAAACATTTGTCCTTGATGCTCTTATATATTCATTTAAACTTCTTAGGTTCCTGGAGAGGTTTTTTAAAAATAATTTTTAATAACAATAACAATAATAATAATTTTACTTTTTGTTTGTGTGAAAATGGAATCCAGTCTGATGTTATTCCTACATAAAGGCCAACGTATGTACTGGTATTTTAAAAAAATTGTGATCCATGTAGCCTGTATTCAGTTAACAAGAGCTGGGAGGGAAAAGGGCATAACATATGACATAATTTATCTCCCTGGGGTGCTGGGACAAAAGGTTCCAGAGGAGAGGGATCTTGAAATTCTCTGGCTCATTGATAGGCATGAAATTAGTGGCAGTGAGATGAGGAATCTGTTGCCAGTTGTGCTATTTGTTCCATGTCAGCTTCTTTTATTTACAAGAGATTCCTGTCACGGAAGACTTTATTTCCATTTTACAGCCTTCAGCCCACTTGTTAGAATGTTAGACTTTGGCCTTTCGGGGCTAGAAGGTTTCCTTCATTAACTGCAGGAGCATGTTTTTATAGGCTCAATAAACATCTCAAAATTGTCTGTCCCAATTAATACGTGTGTAATACTCATCCCACTTCTCTGGTTTGCTTATAGAAGTTGATTAAAATAATACTGCCATGCCATTAGTGGTAAGAAATCTTGTGTGGGGTGTATATTTTTAAAGCCATCTATATAAAAGACACTTTGCACTGTTATCTCTTGATTTGCTTGTCTTTCACCTTCTATCTAGAAGTCTGACTGACTGGATTTCACAGTTGGATGGAAGCCAGTTTCTGTGGTTTGATTTAGGATTTTAACCTATTTTATGACTCTGGTTTGTTGGAAATTATATGCTACTTCCATTTGGAAGGTAGATAGGCATTAATTCATAGCATACTTGAAATAAGAAATTGTATGTGTTCTTACCTGTGGGTGATTTGAGAAATTCATCCATCCATCCATTCGATTTCTTTACTGCCCTTCCAAAAATGGCTCAGGGCGGTTTACACAGAGAAATAATAAATAAATAAGATGGATCCCTGTCCCCAAAGGGCTCACAATCTGAAAAGAAACATAAGATAGACACCAGCAACAGTCACTGGAGGTACTGTGCTGGGGGTGGATAGGGCCAGTTACTCTACCCTTGCTAAATAAAAGAGAATCACCATGTTAAAAGGTGCCTCTTTGCCAAGTTAGCAGGGGTTAACTGAAATGAGATTCAAACTCCTATGCAAGTTTTCAGTGGCAGTGAATTACACCCAATGGTGCATAGATAAGTAATATATAAATGTATGGAAAACTAGTCTAAGCAATGGGGTGACTGACTAATACAAATAACCTTACTAGGAACTATAGCCTGAGAATCTTTTTTTTTTTTTTTTTACTGTGAACTTCAGGTGATCTACTGAAGACACTTTAGATTTTGTTTGTGTTATGGATGAGATAATGTGGGAATGAAATCTTTGTCCCAGGATGAATAAATAATTCAACCCCCTCTGTAATCTATTCACAGTGACCAGTGTTTACATCCTAGCAAAACATGTAAGCTTTCTGTCATCTTTATGGTAGACCACATTGGTGGGTCAAAGTCTTCAGTATGTAGGACAAGATGAATAATAAGAAAATTTGGCATATAAAGCAAATGTGAATAGACAAGTGTCACTATTGCTTAATTTATCCAGATTGCAATATTTGGATTGTTTATCTTTTGGGGATGTGATTCTGAGGAAGGATAACCAGTGGGGATTATGCACTGTAGGAGTAGGAAGAAAGGAACTTGGAGACTGTGGAGAAGGAGAAGGCATCAGCTGACTGTCTTAGTTCAGCGAAAATGCAAAACCATAGATAAAGAACCTGTAGCAGAGTTTCAGTTTCCAGATGTACAACAGGCAAATGATGATTCAGAGTCTGCTTTTGTTTCCCATCTTCCCATTCATACATGTGCTCCTGTCTCCATGCTTTTGAAGCAGCATGCCATAACTGTTAATGATAAGCAGACATAACAGGAAAACATACTTCACACAATTTATGGCTTGCAAGCCAGCTTCAGACAGTTGTTTTCAGGTTTTGGTTTGTTGTTCCCGAGGAAACCATGGTTCACGGTTTAGCGAAACAAACCACGGTTTTTGTGTTATGTTTAAACCTGATTCCTAAGTTTCTTCACAGACACAAAGGTTTAAATATGGCCTATAGTTTTAAGTGAAATAATTTGCTTAGTGCATTCTTACAGTGTTTATTTGCTTGATAGCCACTTAAGGTGGGCATGGTGCTTTACTGTAAAATGAACAACCATGTTGTATCAGGTGAAACAGGAGTTTTCTTTTGAAGGTGTCTGCAGTGTTGGTGTTCACATAGTTCTGTAGTACATATCTTGTTTGAATCTATAATCTCTTCCTCTTCCTTTTATTCAGAAGTTGAGGAAGTGTAAATTAAAACACCTTTGCAGTCCTTAAGATGCTTTTGTTTGTCTTTGCTTGTGTTACAGAGGCCTAATGTTAAAAGAACTCAGTTGTAATTTGAGAAACTGAAAAGCATTCCTAATCAATGGACTCTTAACTCTGAAGACTTGGGTAACATGTATTTATTGTTTAGTGGGATAAATAATAGATTAGGATGGGATGACGGCTTTTATTTATTATTTATTACTTATATTTTTACTCCATTTCCCAGCTAGAGGCCCCTGAAGCAGTTTACAACAAGATACAAATAATGAAAATGATAAAATGTAAGCAAAGCACAGCATAAAACAATAGCACTGAAGGCATAAAAACAATCAGGCAGCTTTAATAAAACAAGTTTGGCTATAAAAGCCTTCCTGAAAAGACCCTGGCCAGCTTTCAAAATGCAAGGAAGGAGCTAACCAGACAGATTCTTTTTAGGGTTTTCCAAAGGTAGGTGCCAGAACAGAGAAGTCCTCAGCCTAGTTGCCACCCGAAACATTTCATAAGGTGGGTCTACCTATAACAAGACCGGACAGAAAGGAAAGTATGGGAGGAAGCATTCCTTTAAATTTAAGAGAATGTCTTCTTAATTATGAGCCCCACCCCCATTGAGATCACCTGGAGAGGTCTGTCTGCAGTTGCTGTCCTGAGTGAGTATCTGTTGCTGTCCTGAGGCTTTGGAATGCACTGCCTGCTGAAACAAGGGCCTCCCCACCTCTGACAGCTTTAAAAAAAATTCTCAAAACATATTTATTCATGCAAACTTTTTAAACTAGAATTGTGATTTTAAACTGTTTTAATGTCTGTTTTAATCTGTTTTATGTTTGTTATAAACCGCCCAGAGATGTGAATTGGGGGCAGTGTGCAAATATAATAAATAAATAAATAAAATATCCAGGGATTAAAGATCCTTAAAATATTTAGCGTTTAAGACAACTTGAATTGGGGGCCAGATACTCACTGGTAACCACTGTAGTGGAGAACAGGAGCTGTATGGAATTTCTGATTAGTACTAGTCTGCAGTCGAGCAACTCCATGTTGTACTAGTTGTAATTTTGGAAAACTTCTTACAGGAATCCCATGTACAGGCACATTGCAGGCACATAGTTTAGTAACTACCAAATAATATATATAGTGGTGGCTAGGCCTGACCTTTCTAGAGTGAATGCAACTGTTGCACTTGGAAAAAGCCATTCCTGGCCAGTGGTCCCTCTAATTTTTTTCCATCTCTGTATGGAATGAGTTTTGTTCTGGGTGGCAGTATCAAGACATTGTGTGCACACATGCATTCAGAGTGGAGCCTTCCTAATTCACCCTGAGCGGGATCTAAAATTAACTAAGCAGACACCAGAAAACTTGTGAGCACACCTGCACACGCCTTAGAGGGAACAGTGTTCCTGGCCACAGCTGCCACCTAAGACTTAAACAGAGCAGGTCCAGAATTAGATCCAAGCTACAGATCTGATCCTTCATATGGTAGTGTGACTGTATCTAGAACAGTACCTCAGTGTATTGCAAGATTAATGCAAACACACACTGTTATTATTCTGATCCATAAGAACATGTCTGTCACTTGATCACTACTGAATATTTTGAGATTGGTCTTTAGTCTCGGAGGTTACTCTTACTGGTCTCTTATTGGTCTAGCTAGTCTCTCTTGCCAAGGTGTAACTAGCCAGAATGAGCAAAGGTCTAGAGCACAGGCCATATTTGAATAACTTTCACATTCTCAGGTCACACTAACTGAATTCATCCAAGGAATTCTGATAGCCTGAGATCCCAAATACTATACTAGCTATAGTATCTACCAGTGATTGCTTGTAACTCTATTTGGCACAATTGAGCCCGATTAAATCTTTGCATGGTTACAAAGTTAGTACTACCCACAATCCAGGGTGCATAGTTGGTAAGGAACAGTTGTCACTTTGTCACCATTATACAATATTTTAACCCATGTCATAGGAACATAAGAAGCTGCCATATACCTAGTCAGACCATTGGTCCATCTAGCTCAGGATTGTCTCCAAAGACTTGCAGTGGCTTATCCAAGGTTGCAGGTGGGAGTCTTTCTCAGTCCCATCTTGAAGATGCTAGAGGGGGAACTTGGAACCTCAGATGCTCTTCCCAGAGCGGCCCCATCTCCTAAGGGGAATATCTTATAGTGCTCATATGTAGTCTCCCATTCATATGCAACCACGATTGACCCTGCTTAGCAAAGGGAACAAGTCATGTTTGCGTACAACATGAATATGAACATGAAGGGTAAAAGAAGGATTTTGTCTGGCAAGTAGGACAGAGATAGGTGAACTCATCAGTGATGATTCTATTTTACCTATAGAAGTGCATTACTAGTTTCACTGGCATAGTAAATAGGGACTTTATAGGACTTGGCAATAAGAATGTCCCGTTCATTCCTTAGGGCTGATGTACAGGTCAGAATGTACAGGTCAGAAGGATCTAGGTACTCATAAAGACTGTTATTACTGAATAAAAATTTCTGCAGCCACTTATGAAAATAATCAAAATATATAAAACATAATAAACTCAGTCCTGGCCTGCCAATTTAGATATTTACATATTTTGTGTGTGTGTTTAAATTCAGTCTCTTCAAACTAATTCTAAATCATGGTCCTAGGCAGATTTGGCCATCAAGTTTAATATACTAGTGATTAAATGTTGAGACTTTTCTCTTACCCTCCCCACCCCCATCCTTTACCTACATAGAAGTATAATTATTACGACAGTGTTCAGTTTCTGCTGGCCTCATTCCAATAACAACATCCCTGTGTTTTTCATCACTGAGCAAAAGCAATCTAAAGGCTCTATAATTCCTTAAATTGAATTTTAATTCTGATCCCCTTAACATTCTGTAAACAGGGTCTTTTATGAAACCTCATTGTGCTGAATAACAAACCAATGATAGTTCTTTTAAAAAGACAAATCTATGTCTGTGACGTGTGTGCTTGTTTTGCGAGTGGTGAGGTTGGCGGTCAACACCATAGATTCAGTCAGAACCAATCTGGAAGGAGAAAAATGTGTTTTCTAGATAGTGAGAAATCCAAGATATTATATGACCACTAAGGAGAGACTGAAATGCATGTATACAGACATATGGGAAAGGTAGTACTTAAAAAAGGATGATTTTTGGTCATGGTACAAACAAGGTACTGAGCCAGGGATACATCAAATCAACTAGTGACTGGGTTATTATTATTATTATTATTATTACATTTTATATCCCGCTCTTTCTCCAAGGAGCCCAGAGCGGTATACTACATACTTGAGTTTCTTTTTCACAACAACCCTGTGAAGTAGGTTAGGCTGAGAGAGAAGTGACTAGCCCAGAGTCACCCAGCTAGTATCATGGCTGAATGGGGATTTGAACTCGGGTCTCCCCGGTCCTAGTCCAGCACTCTAACCACTGCACCACGCTGGAGAGCCAGTAGTAATAAGAAGAGTGGCTGTGAGCATATACACAGTGTTTTCCCCATAGCACTGACCAATTGCAAATAGCAGTCACTCTTTGGAGGAACTGCTCTAAAATCAAGGGCTGTAATTTTTAGGTACTGTATAGTTGAACTCTGGCACCTGCCACTTTAGCATAGCCTGGAAAAAACAGTGATGGGAAGGAAAGACAAGCCAATGAGAATAGGTCTCTCCTACCACTGACGAGCTGGTCTTGTGGTAGCAAGCATTACTTGTCCCCTTAGCTAAGCAGGGGCTACCCTGGTTGCATATGAATGGGAGACTAGAAGTTTGAGCACTGTAAGATATTCCCCTCAGGGGATGGAGCCGCTCTGGGAAGAGCAGGAGGTTCCAAGTTCCCTCCCTGGCTTCTCCAAGATAGGGCTGAGAGAGATTCCTGCCTGCAACCTTGGAGACGCCACTGCCCATCTGTGAAGACAATACTGAGCTAGATGGACCAATGGTCGGACTAATTATATGGCAGTTTCCTATGTTCCTCTTAGTGGTGAACTTGGTCTCTGCTGTTCATGTCATTCCTTCAAGCTGTTTCCGAAACATTGCAAAAAGATATGAAGATGAAAATGCCAGTGGGTTTTTTAATCTTGCTTTTTGACCAGGGAGGGCAGAAGACCAGACTGCTTTCCTTAAAATTGTAAAAGTCGGATTACCAACTGAAATACTGAATATCTTGGTTGTATTTATACACACACTGAACCTCTGGCTGGTGCTTTATGAAAAAGTTAGTTGTGACTTGCAGGGATATCTTATATGGGTGTGCCCTTAAGACATTTGCCCCATGGCTAGACAGCAGCAGTTAGATATGTTTTAAGATCAGAACAGAAATTTAGAAAATTTAACTTTAAATGTAGTCCGAATACATTGCTCCTAGTAGCTGAACATCTACTACACATGGTGGCATTTTCCAAAACAATGTTTGGTGAAAGATTACAATACTTTACTGAATGGAAAGACTTCTCCAGCATTGAAGAAGTCAAGAAAATGTAATGGAAACCAAACATTAAAAATGTCCTCACCTGAAAGAGAAGTTACTATAAATGCTAAATATAGCTAGCATTGCTCAAGACAAGTAATGGCTGACATCCAGATTAACAGATGTGTTGCACTAGTGCAAGAATGTTGCACTAGCTAGTTCTGTTAGCGTGCTTGAATTCTAGGCTAGTATTGCACCAGTGCACTAGGGTATGCTTCTGTAACCGTTGGTGCACTTCCTGCTGTGAAACCGTTTCCTTTCCATATTGTTTTAGGGAATGATGCAAAGATATCCACTATCCTTGTTGCACAAGCAGATTGTGAACTCTAGGGATTGAGCAGCTTCAACATCTGCTCAGTTAAGTTACCTTTTTGCATGTGGCATCTTTGTTTATTGTACTAGTCTAGAAGTCAACTAGTAATGTTTGTAGCAGTGTTTGGGGGAGAAAAATAAAAATAAAATTGTGCTTTACATAAGAACAGCCCTGCTGGATCAAAGGCCCATCTTGTCCAGCATCCTGTTTCACACAGTTGCCCACCAGATGCCACTGGGAAGCCCACAGGCAGGAGCTGAGAGCATGCCCTCTCTCCTGCTCTTACTCCCCTGCAACTAGTATTTAGAGACATCCTGCCTCTCAGGTGGCATATAGCCCTCAGACTAGTGGCCGTTGTTAGACCTCTCTTTCATGAAGTTATCCAAATCCCTCTTAAAGTCATCCAGGTTGTTGGCTCTCACCACATCTTGTGATAAAGAATTCCACAAGTTGATTATGCGTTGTGTGGAAAAGTACTTCTTTTGTTGGTCCTAAATCAGGTCGTTAGTTAGTTATTTTATTCGGTCATTGACCAGCAAATCTTGGTAATCAGTTTCATGGTATGACCCCTGGTTCTAGTGTTATGTGAGAGGCAGAAAAATTTCTCTCTATCCACTTTCTCCACACCATTCATGATTTTATAGACCTCTATCGTCTGCCTGTAGTTGTCTTTTTTTCTAAACTAAAAAGTGTCAGGTGTTGCAGCCTTGCCTCATATGGAAGGTGCTCTAGGTCCCTAATAATCTTGTTTGTCCCCTTCTGCACCTTTTCCAGTTCTACAATGTCTTTTTTAAGGTATGGTGACCAGAGTTGAACAGAGTACTCCAAGTGTGGCCACACCATAGTTTCCTAATGATCCCTAGCATGGAAGCTTTTTCACAGCTTCCACATATTGAGTTGACACTTTCAAAGAGCTGTCCACCACGACCCCAAGATCCCTCTCCTGGTCAGTCGCTGACAGCTCAGATTCCATCAGCATATATGTGAAGTTGGGTTTTTTTTGCCCCAATATGCATCACTTTACACTTGCCAACATTGAACCACATTTTCCATTTTGTCGCCCACTCCCCCAGGTGGAGAGATCCTTTTGGAGCTACTCACAATCTGTTTTGGATTTCACTGCCCTAAATAGTTTAGTATCATCTTTGCTAACCCTTGCTGCTTATCCCTACTTCTAGATCATTTATGAATAAATTAAAAAGCACTGTTCTCAGTACAGATACCTGGGGGACTCCACTTCTTATTTCCTCCATTGTGAAAACTCTCCATTTATACCAATCCTCTGTTTCCTGTCGTTCAACCAGCTAGCAATCCACACATGTTCTTGTCCCCTTATCCCATTATTGCTAAGTTTTCTCAAAATTTTGATGAGGAACTTCATTAAAAGCTTTTTGGAAGTTCAGGTAGACTATGTCAACCAGATCATCTTTATCCACACACCTGATGACACTCTCAAATAACTCAGAAAGTACTCAAAAAGGTTGGTAAACTCAAAAGAACTAAAAAAAGGTTGGTAAGACAAGATTTACCTTTGTAGAAGCCATGCTGGTTCTCCCCCAGCAGGGCCTGTTCTTCTAAGCCAGGGATTCTCAACCTTGGGTCCCCAGATGTTATTGGACTTCAACTTCCATAATCCCCAGCCCCAGTGGTCTTTGGTTGGGGATTATGGGAGTTGAAGTCCAGTAACATCTGGGGACCCAAGGTTGAGAATCCTTTACCCAGAACAGACGTTAAGCTAACCGGCCTGTAATTTCCCAGATCGCTCCTAGGTCCCTTTTTGAAAATTGGTGTTACATTGGCTACTTTCCAGTCCTCCAGTACAGAGCCTGATTGTAGGGATAAGTTAATATTTTTGCAAGGAGGTTGGCAATTTCACATTTGAGTTCTTTAAGGACTCTTGGATGGATGCTGTCCGGCCCTGACAATTTGCTAGTTTTTAATTTTTCCAGACATCTCTTGTCTCTTTTCCAGACATCTTTAATTTTTCCAGACATCTAGAATGTCATCTCTTGTCACCTTTATCTGACTCAGTACTTTATCTTCTGTCCCTGAGAAGCCCAGTTCAGGAACAGATATATGCTCAGTATCCTCGGCCGTGAAGACAGATGCAGAGAACTCATTTAGCTTCTCTGCAACCTCCATATCCTCCTTAATAATCCCTTTCATTTCCTCATTGTCTAATGGTCCAACTGCCTCCCTGGCAGGTTTCTTGCTTCTGATGTATTTAAAGAAGTTTTTATTTCCCTTGATGCTTTTAGCTAAATGGTCCTCAAACTCTCTTTTCACCTCCCTTATTGTCATCTTGCATTTCTTTTGCCAGACTTGTGTTCCTTTCTGTTCTCTTCATTTGGGCAGGCGTTCCAATTTCTGAAAGAAGTTGTCTTCCCCTTTATTGCTTCCTTGACTTTACCTATTAGCCATGCTGGCATCCTCCCAGTCTTGGTGGTACCTTTTCTCCTTTTTTGGTATACATTCTAACTGGGCTTCTAGTACTGTGGTTTTAAGTACAGAACTACCTTAAAGGTCAGAAAGTTTTTTTCTTTCTGTCCTAAGCACCAAATTATAGGATATATTGTTGAAAAATAAGAAAAGGGTTAATTACTTCTTATTAGAATACAGTAGTGTTTTACTGTAGAATTTTCTGCATTTATCTATGCAGAAAACTTCCAAGAAGTGTAATATGTCTTCTCTAATTTGTTGGCGTCATGGAAATGGCTGTCTATTTTAGAAAATCTGGTTCTTATTTGGAAGCAATGAGTGCAGTTGCAACCTATGTAGATAAGCTTGTTGCTGGTAGATACCCAGAGGGTTGAAAGGAATGCAGCATAACCAGCTGGTATTTCTTGGGTGTATTCTGAGAAATAATGTTGTGGGTGAGACATATTTACCTGTGGTGACTGCCAGCCACCACAATGGGTAAGTGTGACATCTGATGGAGGGAGCGGGGGAAATAAATTGTTTGGTTTTGAAAAACAAAGATGTGTGGCTGTTTTCTTTACTTAAAAGTTAGTGCCCTTGAGTCGGTGTCGACTCCTGGAGACCACAGAGCCATGTGGTTTTCTTTGGTAGAATACAGGAGCGGTTTACCATTTCCATCTCCTGTTTCTTTACTTAGGAAGCCCCTTTTTAAAGTTAGGATAAATGAAATACCTTTTCATTCTTTTTAATGTGTATTTAAATTAACTTTATTTGAAATTTCCGTTCACCCCACCTCACCCTGAGGGTTTAAGATAGTTATGTATATGGGTTTTTAATAAATTTTAATTTTAGTTGTCAAATATACCCATTAAAACACTGAAGTGCAATTTAAGATTATAATTATCTCCATAACTTCTTGAACCCCAGGCATTATGTTAAATTCCAGTCTGAATAAAAATTTTCAGTGCTTCTGGAAAATGTTCACATTCAGGCTTTGGTGAGTCTTTAGAGGAAAGAGTTACCTTGGTTGTGGTTCAGTTACTGAGAACGCCTCTATGTTCCCCATGACAGAATGGTGGTGTACAGATGGTGTGGGGTACATTTTGTGTGATTTGTTTTAGAAATAGACGTTGCGATTTAAAATAGTGGTCTGATCCAGAGGAAAATGAGGAGTAGCCCATGTATTATGAGTCTTAAGGCAAAAGTGCCCTAAAAACGCAGAAGCCTTAAAATGTTTTCAGTTTGTATTCTCACACTACCTACAATACCTTCCCCCATCCCTTAAAGCAGGGCTGCACAACTTTGTTCCTACAGTTGTTTTTGGACTACATCTCCCATCATCCCCAGTGGCCAGTAGTCAGGGATTATGGGAGTTGCATATGCAGGAAAGCCATAGCTGTGCAGCCCTGCTTTAAAGCAGCACCCCCTGATTAGCTTCCCAAAGCAGTTGATTGCTCCACAGCAAACCACATTAGCAGCTCTGTCTCCATTGCAAAGCAGGGACAGCCCTTTCTCTATTGCAAAGCAACTTGTTGGGGAATTTTCATTGGAAAAGAAAGAGGAAGGAAAGGAGGGTTCAAGCTTTTCTCTCAAAGCCTTTCCCACAGCTTTTTCTCACCACCAGTGGCTTTTTCTCCCACTAGTGTTCCAGACCAAGATTTGCCTTACAAACAGGATCTATAATGCTGGAAAAGTGGGGATGTTTCAGGGGGGAAAGTGAAGTTCGGGGAGGAGAATTAAGCACTCCTTTCCCTTCTGTTCCTTCTCTGATGCAAATGTTCACCTCCTGAGTGGTTTTAACAGAGAAGAGACCATTGGGGCTTCATGACATGTGACTACAGAGTAATGTGGAGTTTACTCCTTATAGTGCTGATGTATGCTGTTGCTCTGGGGTACAACAGGCTGGATTTCTCATGCTTTATCTTATAAAGCCTAAATTAACAGCTGGTTTGGTTGGAGTTCTCCGGGATCTGACTAAAGGATTATGGCCATTCTCAAGTGAGTCAATCTAGTTTAATTTATTTCAGTCTATCAAGAAAGATCAATCAAAGCTCTTTTGAAAGTAAAGCTGTAATCAGCCTGTGTACTGAGATGTCACTGCTGGTGTACTTCTTTGCTTCTCCTGTGGAAAAGAAAAAGTTCAGCCTGCAGCTAAGAAGAGATACTGTATTTACCTGACTCAAATATTAGGTTTTTTCCAAGCTTTTTGATATTAGAAATTGGGAGGTCGTCTTAAATTCAGAGTCCCGTTCCTTTTGAGTAAATGCAGGTATAATCTGTATTTAACCTCTACTTTTTAAGGGGGTTGGCTTGAATTCAGAACCTCCTTCAATTTGGGTAAATATGGTATTGTAGTAATTGTGTACGCTTGGCTGCCCATGAGAACCACTGGGAGCCGCGTGGCTCTGGGTGGTGCTTGGCGGCAAACCCACCAAAGTAGCCGGCCAGTTAACTAAAGTTAAGGGCATGCTCGTACCCTTAACCTGTGTTAACTGCTGGTGTATCAGCACTACGTGGCACTGACAGCAGCAGGCTCCTAGTAGCCAAGACAGCCTGGGGTAGCTGGTGACCATCTGGGCATGTGATAAGTGCACCACGCAAGGACTAAGCAATCATCTGCAGGAAAGGTGAGTTTAAGCAGCCTCCCCCACCACCCTCCTGGTAGCTCTTTCACGGGATCGTGAGAAAGAGTCCATTGTTTCCTTAAGAACCAATACATACATATTAGGGCCAAATTCTTAACTGTGGTTAGGAGATAAAAAGCAGGTGGTGAAATCATGTGCTCCCTCCCCACAGGCTCCCCCATCTTAACCACAGTTAAGGGATACATTGGCATTGATTTAACTCATTAAAGCTAACCTATAGTTCTTGTTTAAACAGAAACCAGGACTTATAGCCTGATTAAGAATGCATCTGTTTAACCTTAACCAATGTTGGTATGCTTAATCAAAAGGGTTATTTGTTCCATAGAAGGGCTGCAGGAATAGAAATGTGTGTTCTTGAACCCTGCTCCTCTCTCTTAATCACTGTTAAGAGATCACATCATCATCGACCTTTATGAAAGAATGTAAAGCCATTAAGTGCAATGGTTTTGATTTGTACCATAGAAAGCCTAGAGAACCTGATCACATCTGAGTAACAAAGACAATTATGAGAATGAACTACTGCTTTTTTCCCCTCCCAGGAAGCACCTTACACCAAAATGAATAGATTTTTTTAAAAAAAATGTTAAACAGGAAAATGTTGGAGTGAGATTTGGCCCATAAACATGCTAAGAAGAAGGAATAGGAGCTCAGTAGTCGGCTAGAACAGTCAGCTATAGGATAAATTACCACCTTTCTGGCCCTTGGCTAATCTGATACTATACTATGACAGTATCTGCCTGTAAGAAGGGGACTGGAAAATATGATCTGTCCCTTGAAACCCTACAATTCTGTGGTTTTGTGATACTATACTATGAGAACTTCTAAACACAGGATTCTTATTGCAGCACAGCATAAATGATTCACCCTGTTATTTGGATGCTACGTCATTGCAAGTTTCATGGAGCAATACTACTTCAAAAAATTAACATACAAGATCAGTTGTGCTACAGTTCTTTTTAATACACATTCATATAGTACAGATGTTGTATACAACAGATTGGATGGAACCTAGTGTTTTTTCTTCCAGTGGCTGGTGCTGGATATTTTAGCAGTTTAGGAAGAAAGGAGATGACTGTTGAGCAGTGTATCTCCTGTCACTGTATTTCCAGCTTCTAACAATCAAACAGAATTTATAAAATTAGTCACCTAGATTATTTTGGTTTTCGTTCTATCTAATCCCATCATTCTGTCCCACTAGGTGAACATAACTAAAAAACTTCAAATTTTAAAACATAAGCACAAATAAACATTATGGAAATGTGTTAAATGTAATAATGAACAATTTGTGAAAATTGAAAGTAACAGCACCAGAAACAGAGAACACCCTAGAAGCCAGTACCAAAATAAAAAAGGGAGGAAAAGAAATTAATTGTTCTGTAGGCTATAGACAGGCCTGTTAGATAGCATAGTTTTGATGAGACACTGAAAGCAGGCAGTTCCACAGTCAGCATGCTGCAACAGAGAAGTTCTGGTGGTGTACTAAACCAACCATATTTCTGATGATGGGGCATGAGCTGGGGCTCCACAGAAATTCTGTGTGAATTGAATATTATTGTCCTAACTATTTATGGCCAGTGCTTTGGCCATAAATAGTTAGGAGAGAATTATTCTGTAGTTTTTGCTCCATAAACATACTGGAAACGGGAACATATTGTAAAGTACTGGTCGTATGCTCTGAAAAGTAGACCCTGGACAATGCTGACTACAGCATTTTGCACTAGTTTAAGTTCCCAAAAATCTTACAAAGGCAGCTCCATGTAAAGGATATTACATTAATCCAATGTGGATCTGACCATGGTATGTGTGATGAGAGCCAGATCTATCCTCTTCAGAAAAGAACATGGCTGGTAGGCCTGCGCAAGTTCAGATCAGCAAATTCTGATTTTATCTGAAATCGCTCCAAACCGGTAAAAGTCAGTAAAATAAAAACCTGGTTTGGTTGTGGGTTTTTTTCCCTTTTTCTTCTCAATATGAGATTGCCAAAGTTAAAATTAATTCTGAAATATTGAAATTAATTTCAGAAATAGTTCAGAATTTTGGAATTAGCAAAATGGAGTCTGTCCCCTCCCCTTTTTTCCTCCTGGTGGAAAAAATCACCAAAACACATTGGTTGGGTCTAGATCCTTGAAACATGGCACACATGTGAGGAAGGAGGTCTATACCTCCTGTAGTTTATGTTAAGACAATTGGCCAATCTCCTGATTTTGGGTGAATTTTTGAAATTTTTGTTTAAAGATGGCTAAAAATGGCAAAATCTGGCTTTTCAAGCAAGAACTTTACAAAACCTTCTGAAACTGAAGACCCTTGGACTATCATTCCAAGGAGTATGTAGATGAATCTGCCCGTTGCCTTCATGAAAAGGTGTAACAGTATGGCCCTTTTGCCCCCCTTTATATTTCCAGCGTGAATGGGCATAAGGTTATTAAATATGAAGTCCACATTTGCAGAATGATGTGTAATTCCCCCCCCCCCCCAAGATATGAAAACCAATCCCCTGATTTTTGGTGAATTTTTCTTCATTTCTTTAAAATGGCTAAAAATGCTGAAATCCGGCATGTTTCAAGCCAGAACTTTACTAAACGTTCTGGATCTGAAGCCACTCCTTGGACCATCATTCTTCCCCCATATGGAGGGAAAAGGACATTCCTTTAATTTTTTCCAAATTTGGATTCAAATTCTATATCCAATAGCACCAGAGCCCATAGAACCCAAATCTGATATTGTCAAACTTGGATCGAGTGGAATCCAAATTTTCTGAATGTGCACAGGCCTAATCTGGTGCACTACTCAAAATGGTTCAGATACTCTGCTGGCCAAAGCTGCTATCTGATCATGCTGAAATGATATTGGATCCAGATGCACTCTCAAGCTGCAAGGCTGGCCATTCAAGGGGAGTGTAACCCTGTCCAGAACAGATTGTACACCTAACCAAAGATCAACGTTCCTACTGAGCAAAAGCACTTCTGTGTTGTATAAAATTTGGGTTGTTCATCACATCCAAGCCATCATTGACCTGTTAGAAGCAGAGTAAGCTGAACTGTGCAGTCTACCCACCCTTCCTTTTTTCCTTGAAAATATATTGGCATCCACTATCCTTTACCATGCCTAACATTTGGTTGACTACACCTCATTTTTCATTCCTCCCTTCAGTATCTTAAGTTTATTCTCTGACAAGATAAGGGAGATTCTAAAATACAGCACTAATTAGGATGGGCAACATCCATGACCAAGTCCCATTGAAATTAATAGGAGCTAGGTTAGTCAGGTCACATTGATTTCAGTTGTACTTGATCATGATTGTTATGATTAGCTAGTCTGAATGTTGCCCAATATCCTTAAGCTACAGATTTCCCCAAAGCAAGGAACAGGTAGAGAATATTTTTACCATTTCCAGCTTCAGGTAGGAAGAGAGCTTACCCCAGTCTACTCTTTTGAGATCACTGCAGTGAGGAGAAACTCTGGTAGAGCTTGTTACTTTATGACCAATCTTGAGGGCTTGTTTATGTGGCTTTTAGGGATGGAGGGATGCTGGGGGTAGAACTGATCATGATTATGTCCAAGAAAGTGATTTCTTGACAAAGTCGCTGTGTCATGGTCCTATTGCCATTGTTCACCCGATGGAGGCGGCGGGTGCCGGTGGCGGGCCCCTTTCTTGGCATCTGGAAGCTGCCACTTTGCCTTTGAATGCTGCGACAAGCCCTCCGCCGGGCTCATTCTTTCTGCTCTGGCTCCTCTCCTTGCCCAATGGAGCATCGGGCTAAAATAGCAGACTAAAATGATGAAATATCATGAGACCTAGGAGTAGGGTCACAAGATCTCACACTGAAGTCTCATGGGATCCTGATGTCTTGTGGGAGTTCTAGCAAGACTGAGCACTTTTGCGATACTACTCACAGGATTTCGGCAGTATATAAAGGCTGGCTGGCTGATAATGAGGGGCCAGACCCCAGCGAGTGGGAGCTCAAGGAACTAATGGCGGAGGGGCAATAGCTCTAGGATGGGCGGTCTGTGCTGCCAGCAGGTGTCCAAAGAGAGATTAGCTTGACAGCCTGTCCTCTGAGGCTGGAGGCAAAGTTGCTGCAGTCATGGGGCACAAGGAACTCCTGACACATAGTTTAGAACATTTGTAAATCTATGTCACTATAGGGTTTTTTTAATGGCTTCTGTCCACTCAACCTAAGAAAAACTGGTTTTTGTTATACAGGCTTACTGTCAGTAATCAACAATTAAACATTGCTTGGAATATGCCAAGTGATAACTACCTACACACTTCATAAAGAAGAAGCCTTGAGTAAAACTACAGCTGCACTGGAAACTGCCAAGCAGGAATTTCAGTTAACTCTAATGGGTTAGCTATAGTGATTTGATGCTCAAAACGTTTAGCTTTAAAAATATGACCTTCTGCTTGAAATTCTGGAACTTTAGCACTATGGAACTTTAGCACAAATACAAAAATTGCATTGTATGCAAATTTTAGTTCTTGCTGTCTAATATTTGCTTGGGCAAATTTAGCCCCCATGCCATCTGTCCATTCTGTATAAGAGCCGGTGTGGTGCACTGGTTAGAATGCCAGGTTAGGACTTGGGAGACCCAGGTTCAAATCCTCACTTGTTGACATTGAATAAATCATTCTCTATCTAATCTCTCTTTCAAGACTGTTATGAGGATGAAATGTAATGGGAAACATGTATGCTGCTATGAGTTCCTTGGAAGAAGGGCAGAATAAACATGTAATAAATCTATCCCCAAAAGCGTATCTGTGTATCCACCAATTTCCCTTCTACCTAGCCTTTGTCTTTCCTTTCCATTGCTGAAGTTGCTCCTTTAAAAGCAAACATGTTAAGGAGATTTCCTGCCTTTGATGCTGCTGTGTATTCAAACCTTTAATAATTAATTTTCTTCCTTATGACTCTTACCTGGGCTAAAAAGGAGAAAGAAAATTCAGTAAGTGCTAATAATTGTGTATGTAATGTAATGGAAGCGGTTCATTTACATGCTTATGCAAGCTTCTTCATCTCAGTACTTGAATGTACCACTACACTTGCATTTACCTTCTTGTTGCTGTGCTTTGATGAAGGTAGGCCACATTGTAAATAAGCTGGTTGCCATGGTGAAAATCAGAGTCCTTGTCTGTTGTGTATAACCTTTCTTATCTTTCTGGACATGTGTGTGAGAGAGAGATTGTGTGTTACACATGCATGTCAGTGACTGACATCCTGACTAAGTTACTTGATAGTACTACTCAGAAGTTACCCTAAATTCCCTAAGTATTCCCTAAGGAGTTACCTTAATTTCAATAGGATTACTCAGGATTAATTTTGTCTGAATGTCAGTCAGTGTGTGCATGTGTGCAGGGACAGATTCAGTACAGAATAGTTGATTAGAATAGCACTAACTTTGGGAAAGATTTGAACTTGGATGTGTAAACTCCCACATTTCCCACCATTAATTTTAAATTTCTTAGAACTGCAGTCCTGGGAAAGACTCTGGGGTTTTGCTGAAAAATCATTGTTACTGTCCCAGGTCATTGACTGTGAGTGAAGCTGCAAGCAAGGTCAACACATCCTCATACAAAGAGTTTGGCGGGTGCAACAGTGAAAGCCTGTGCCTGTCCAGCCAAAGAGCCTTTTGGAAATTTACATGTTTATCATTTCACTATCTGCAGATTCCAAGGACTTGGAAGTTTATTTTAGTCTCAATGACTCTGATAGCTGGCGAAGGCTCTTCACTGCACTTTGTGAGACACTCTGCTCATTAAGCTATTAAGGCCTTTGTTCTCTGCCTGACTGTTTATTTTTTTTGGCTGTTAACTGTAATAAGAGCAAGAAAAACCAGATAACTTAAAATTGGAATAAAGGCAATATGAATCAGCAAGTGCTGTCACTCTCCATAGACTGGTATGGTTCTTTGTATTGCCTAATGTTGCATGTCTATCAGCTATGTTATGTTTGCTACTAGCTAGACCACCTTAACTGACTACATGCTAGACTGATGGTGTTTACTTTGAATTAACTAGCAGGATTGGTGGTAGTGTGGCCTAGATTCTTGTACTAAAATATTAAATTCTTGCAATTTCAGTATGTGATTTGCACATGCTTATGTTAGGTTTCTATTGTAATGTACTTAATTTGCAACAGTTGGTATTTTTGTCAGGGGCTGGTATGTTCTACACTGAGAGGGGATGTATGGAACATGAGAAGGGTGCAGTGTTTCCTCTAAGGTGTGCGCATGTGTGTGCGCTCACACATTTTTTGATGTCCACTCAGTTAAATTTAGATCCTGCTCAGGTTGAATCAGGAAGGCCCCACCATAAATACATGTGCACACACACTGCTTTGTTACTGCTGCCTAGAACAAATCTAATTCCGCATACAGATGGGGAAAAAAAATTAGAGAGAACTCTGGAAGGGTGCAGCAGGATTTGTGGGCCATGATAAGAGCACTGCCTGAGTTCTGCAAGGCTCGTCTAGACAATGAGGTAGCCATTAGGTCATTGTGCCTGCAGGGTTCTCAAGCTTTTCTTCATAACTACAAGCTTCTAGGTTGATTATAAATGAAGGGTGAGGTTAATAGATTCTCCCTGTGACAATAGACTAGGAACCTCTCACCTAAACTGTGCCAAGTTGTTTGGTATGATTACAGCCTTGAAGAAACAGCCTGTAATTTTTGCCTTCTCAAGGCAAAATATTGGCTCATCCCTAACAGTGTGAAACCAGGACTCTTTAAAGCTTTAGCATGACTTTGCAGAAGCTGATTTGCGTCTTTTTGGAGAAAGAAACAGAAGGCTTGCCAGAAATAGGGATGTGCTCGAAGTGTTTTGGTGCCTCTATTTTGAGGTGCCAAAATGCTTCAAGCCGCACCAGCCAAATCGTTTCGTTGGGGGCGAGTGGGTCACTTTAACAGGAGGAAGGCAGGTCTTACCTGCCCCTCTGTTGCTCCTCTATTGCCCCTGCCGCCCCAGTATGGCACTATTTGTATTAAGCAGCTGGGCTGTCTGGAAAAGGCATGCTGCCCTGCTGTGTCTTGCTTGGGAACCAGAAGTTCTCTGTTCCCAGAAGCCTCTGGGCAGCATCAGGATGGAAATGGCATCTGAGCATGTGAGGATGCCATCTTGAGTGTCAGCATGGTGTTGTTGACAATTCAAGATGATGTCCACACGTTCTGCATGACCCCCAGTCCCTAGCCAGAAACTGGCATTGAATGGTATATTGCAAAGTATGCTAGGAATTCTGTGCATGAGATTAGGATCAGGGGAGGGCCAGGATTCTCCTTGATCCAGAACATTAACCACAACCAGGAGAATGACATGGACACTAGACACATGGACTCTGGGACTATCCCAGAAGTTGTAGGAGGCAGGAAAACTAAGCATCATAGGAATTAGGGATTCAAGAGCATCAGAAATACCTGAGGCAACAGTGTGGGAATAAGAAGAATTGTAGAAATGGTACAGGGAATTAATTATACCTGTGCCATTCCAAATGGTTCACTGCCCACAATATGAGCTGCTGCTGTTTAATTTCAGTTGACTCAGTTGTTGCTTGGAGAGATGCTGTGTTGGGCTGAATAGAGATAGTTGCTCTCCTGATAAATATAAGTTAGCACCACTTTAAAAGATTAGCAGGATAGTCTTTCTGCCGGTCACCTGGTCTTTCCTTTACACTCTGTCTTCCAAAATTACTCTGAACCTGGGTGAAAACTCCTTAGCTTGAGAATTCCAGTTCAAGAAATACAGGTCTCAGTTACCACACTCTCGTATCTTTATTATGTTAGCAAGAGATGGGAAGAAAATTGCTACTAGAGGAAAGCTAGAAAGTGCTAATGTTTTATTTATGTTCAGTTTTCTGTGCAAACTGCTTTGGAAACTTTGTTTGAAAAGCAATATATAAATATTACAAAATAAAACAAAATAGCAGCAGAGACATTAGAGCATAATGTACAGAGTATGGGAAATAAACAACAACTACTGCTACTACTCAGGGGCATATCTAGGGTAGGGCAGGCAGGGCACATGCCCTGGGTGCCACTTGAAGGGAGGTGCCATTTTTTTTAAATGAAAAAAAAAAAATTAAATGGCCACCGTGCATGCTCAAATGGCCTCTGTGAGGCCCTAGGCCATGCCAGGACTCTCAAAGGCCATTTGAGCATGCACGGTGGCCATTTTGTTTTCGTTGGCCATTTTAAAAAAAAGTTATGTTAAAAAATGGCCACCGCACATGCTCAAATGGTCTCTGCAAGCCCTAGGCCTTGCCAGGCCTCACAGAGGCCATTTGAGCATGCGTGGCACCCTCCAAAATGGCCACCACGCAGATCTTTGTAGGCCCGAACAGGCCCGAAAATCAGCCTGGGACGGACTACGGCAGTGAATTAAGAGGCCAGTAGGTGGAGGGGGGACTTTTGCAGACTCCCCTGGCCTGTAGGAAGCCCCCCGAAGGGGCAACAGGTTAAAAACAAATTTAATATAAGTCACTGTACACATATTCAGTTTGGCACTGTGTACAGAGAATCAGGGCTTGTGAATACTGAGCTGAAGCTTATGAGCTAGGATTGTATTCATTTGCTCTTACTTTGCTTCTTGTGATAAGTGAGTTAAATGTGATGTCTTAATAATATGGCTATAAATGGTGAGTTTGTCTTTGAATCAGTGTGCAATCCTTAGTATTAAGGCCCACTGGGAGTTTCTTGCTTTCTTTCTTTCATTTTAAGAAAGAAATACTAGAATATATTCCAAGCAGTGACACAGTTTATTCTGCATATACTTTATTTTCAGAGTATCTGGGGAAAAGTCAAATTCTCCATTTATTTTTAAAACTTATGTAGTAGTGATGCTACAATGCATAGTAGAGAATTAGACAGGCACTTCTGTTTAGTTTTCCAAGTACACCTCCACATAGTATTTGGGTATTTCATGAGCCCCAGTATACTGAAATTTGTAGTTTTCCAGCATCATCATCATCATCATCATCATCATTATTAATAATAATAATTTATTTCTTGTTTACACAGTCAGACAGGTGTTATTGATTGGTTTGTTTTATCCAGACATCGAGTCCTTCCCAAGGACCTGGGATACCAGAATTTTATTGTCAATGTTGTTGCTGTTAATAATATTATTAACATTAATATTAACAATAATATTATTAACAACAACAACAACAACAATAATAATAATTATTATTATTATTATTACATTTATATCCTGCTCTTCCTCCAAGGAGCCCAGAGCGGTGTACTACATACTTGAGTTTCTCTTTCACAACAACCCTGTGAAGTAGGTTAGGCTGAGAGAGAAGTGACTGGCCCAGACACCCCCAGTTAGTTTCATGGCTGAATGGGGATTTGAACTCGGGTCTCCCTGATCCTAGTCCAGCACTCTAACCACTACACCACGCTGGCTCTCTCTCTCTTTGGTCTGGCTACGTCCACTGCTAAATAGTTTTTGAAATATTAAAAGATTAATGAGCTTGACTTATATTTTTGAGCTGTTGTTATGGTAAAGTTATCTGAAAGATGGGTGTCAGATGTTTGGACAGGGGGCGCAATTTCAGTGCTTGCCCTAAGCGCTGTTTTCTCTAGATATACCTCTGCTGCTACTACTACTACTATTATAACTGCTATGCATATTTTCTACAAGATGAGGTTGTACAGGAAGGTACATATTACTTGATAGGCAGAAATTAGATTTGATGGGTAGCTGCCAATATTGGAGTGTCACAGTTGAGTGTATTGGGAAAGAACAGACATCACAGAAAGGGTGAGGGTGAGGGAGTAGCATTATGTTGAAAATGTGCATACCTGCACAGCAGTTGAGAGCATCTGGGTGAAAATAAACAGAGAAGAAGAAAATAGCATTGTATCTGGAGTCTGTTACAGGCTTTGGTACCAAGGAGATGATTTGGACAATGCTTTCATAACAAATTACAGAGACTTCAAGGAAGCAAGAATTAGTTGTGAAGGGGTAGTAGTTCAACCATCCTGATATCTTCTGGGAAACAACTCCACTAAGCCGCAGATCTCCTGGCATGCTTTGCTAGTAACTTTCTCTTTCAGAATGTGGAGGATGGAATGAAGGAACTGGGTAACCTTAGGGAAGATCAACTGACCAGTGATTGCAGCTGTGGGAACTTTAGAGGAAAGTGAACATATAGCTTTCTGAGCATAGCCTGGAAACTGCAGTTGGTACATACTGCGGCAGACAAGTTGGTCTCTGGGTCATCTTGGAGAGACCATATTATTCCTGTATTGAAAGAGACACACTGGCTGATGATACATTTCCTGGCAAAATATAAGGTGCTGGTTATAACCTATAAAGCCCTAAACAGCTTAGCCCTGGGAATTTAAGAAAATGTCTTCTTTGTCTTGAGACCCACTGCCCATTGAGATAATCTGGAGAGGCTCGTCTGCAGTTGTCACTGGCTCATCTGGTGGCATTTCTAGGAGCGGGCCTTCTCCATTGCTGCCCTGAGGCTTTGGAATGTGCTCCCGGCTGAAATGAGAGCCTCCCCACCTCTGTCAAGTCCTTAAAGATTCATTTTTTCAACCAGGCTTTTAATTAGACTTACAGTTTTTTAAAAAACTGTTTTTAACATTGTGTTAAATTTTAAATTATTTTAATGCTTTAACATTTTAATTTTGTTTTAATTTGTATTGCTGTATTGTAAACCACCCAGAGATATAAGTTTTGGGTGGTATATAAATATGTCAGATAGATAGATAAATAAATAACTATAATGCTAATGTTCTTGATCTTCTGGAAAGCTAAAGATGAGTGTAGTCATACATGTATCTTGGATTTCAGGGAAGCTTATTTTAAATGCAGAGAAATGCTAGACATAATTCCATAGTTAGATAAACAGGGAAGGGGGAGCCCAAGATGGCTGGAGTTCCTGAAGAAAGAATTACTTAAGGTGCAGTCACAAGCAGTCCCAATGAGAAATTAAAATGCATCTAAAAAGACCACATGGCTGTACAAAAAGCTTAGTGAGTGAACAGAACACATAAAAGAAAATGAAGGAAGGACAGGGACAAAGCAACAAAAAGAGAGATGTTCCAAGTATGTTAAAAGAAAATGATAGGCCTGCTCCTCAGTGAGGATGGTGAAATGTTAATGGGCAGAAAGAAGGTGGTAACCATTCAGTTGCTATTTTGTTTTCTTTTGTGCTTCACAAAAGCAGTGTGAATAGTGAGCGCTCAGGACTGCTGTTCAGGATTGATAAATTATTCTGCAAGTTGCTCAGGAAACATGTGTATACCTTAAATAATTTCAAGTTTTCAGGGCTGGATGAACTGCATCCCAGGGTTAAAAAAAAAAGTTACTGATGTACTCTCAGAGCCTCTGGTACCACAAGACTGGAGATGGGCTAAAATTATTGTAATCTTCAAAAAGGGGAAGGAGGACTATATTTCTCAAGTCACAATAAGTAAATGTGGGTTAGGTAGCTAGCAGCCCTCTGTACACAAGGCTGCTGCAGCCTGAGAATTTGGTTGGCCAAATGATCGTATGGTTGGCCCACCACTGATGGCCAATATTACCGTTTGTAGTAGGGAGTAGATTCCCAAGCACAAAATATGCATATGTTATGGGTTTGTTAAGAAAGTGAAAGCATAGATTCCACCCCCCCAAATATATATATATATATATATAGTTATCAGGGAAGGCTTGGGCCTCTGTTCACCTATATTTTAAAAGATGAAGTAGAAAATTCTATGCAATAACTGACATTCTGGCTAAGGAAGCATTAGTGCAGTGAGAGGCAGAATAACAGCACTTCCAGACTAATAGCATTGACACACAGAGGAAGAAGCAATTTTGGATGACATTCCCAGGAAGTCCACCATGCCACCCTGAATGCTGGCTGAGCAGCTCTGAGGCACAGAGCTGTGCCATATATTTTTATGGTACAGAGAGCTTGCTGAGAGGGGAAGGTTGTCAAAAATTGCCCCTTAAAGCTGTAATTGTGATCCTTTCGCTGCACCAGCATTCCCTTAGTCAGGATGTCAGCCATCACTGGCTCCTTCATAACTGGTAACATCCTGCCTTCCGAAAACTCTTCAGTGCTTAAGCCTGATCATATTTTGGAGGCACTGTAAGACCTATTTTAAATTTCAGGAAAGTAGATGGTAGCTTCAAGACTAACAGCACTGGTGCATGTGGGAACGGGCAGTAACAGAGGGGGGGAAATGCAGGCAAGAATAAATAAGGAAGGAATATGTGATCATCTTGATTACGTTCCTTTTCATGTACACTGTGCAGCATCCAGACTAAGTTACTCATGACTAAGTCCCATTGAAATTGTCAGATTCCCAGGGGGTCGGGTGGGCTCCTGGCCCTCCAGAATGACTGAGCAAGCATTTAAAAGGTCAGTCTCAGGAACAGCCAGGGGAGGAGGTTAGTTGGTCACTGAGTCCTCCTGGGCTTGCTGTATTCAGCCAGTTTCCTCTCAGAGAACTCTCAGCTTCCATACTCAGAAGCAGCACCTCATTATCGGCTGCCTTGTTTTTAAATGCCCCAGTGCAGAGCTGACCAGCTTGGACCCTTCTCATCCCTGCTGCCCTCTGAAGGGAATGAAAGCCCCATAGGAGTAATGCCGATTGATTGATTGATTGATTGATTGTTAAATGTATATACCGCCTTTCATTAAAATAATCACAAGGTGGTTCACATAGAAAAAGTTAAAACAAAACTCTAAAAATTACACAATTAAAATATGCTAAAATATAAAAAAAAATCTAATTAAATTTTTTTAAAATGCATACATCAAAATACCATACAACATACAAAGAAGCAGCAATGGAGACTTGCCCTTCTCCAGACTCCACAGGGCCACACAGGCAACTAGGTAACATGGCAACCGACAATGGGAGTTAAGTTAGTCATGACTACCAGTTTGGATTTTGCCAACTAGCTTTTAGACGTTTTGGTGAATTTTAAGTTGGAACGTCTTTAAAGCTTGTTTGGATATTTTTATTTTTAATATTTCATGCTATGTTCAGTTTATTTTTGGCAGTTTGTTATAAATAAATTGATGCCTGTTTTGATTTTGTCAGGTCAGTGTTGGAAACATTCTAACAAATAAGAGGCTTGTTGAAAGTATTTTATACTTTTCTTTCCTATGCTATGCTTGCAACCCTTTCTTTATTTTTATTTTTTCTTGTTCACCTTTCTCACTTTGTTGGAGAGCACAAAAAATGGCTTGTTTTTCTTGCTTTCCATTCTCTCCCATGTAGAGAGACCCTAGATTTTGCCTCTGAATCCTTAAAGAAATCCCCCAGTGAAGGTGGAATATGTGTTACAATAGAGGTGGTTGTAAGGGCAGCTGACAGATGAAATGTTACAGTGGCATGTATTGTATCCTAAGCAGGGTTGTATATAGACCTCATGATGGGCTGGCTTAGGTATTTACTTAGAAGCATTTCTAGAGGGCAACCTTATTGGGCAAAAAACGCGTGCCTGAACAAGGAGCCTGTTGTTTGTGCTTGGCTCGTCTCACTCACTGGGAGAAAAAACGCACAAATGCCTGGCAGTCAGAAAGCTATTCAGTAGGCAGAGAGGTGTCTAGGAGGCCTCAGTCACTCATCAGATGCTGTAAAAGCCCTCTCCCTGTTGTAATTCCTGGATAAAAGCAGCTCCAGATCAGCCGTCTCTTTTTGCCCTGGAAATGCTAAAAAAGCTCTAAGTGGAGTAGATGGCTTAGAGGCTAGAGGAGGAAATTATCCAACCCTACAGAAATAGCATTGTTTGGATTGGTCCGTCCCCCCCACCCAAGAAATGAAAAGGGTGGGGAGGGGCAGGGTTTTGAATGGAGATCTTTCTTTCAAAATCAGGCTATCTACAGAGGTAGTTAATTTTGAAGTACCTTGTTGCAGAGCTGGCTGATTTGGTGATTGCTGTTCAGTGGTTGCTAATTCTGAATGGGCAGCTTCTGCCTAGGTTTGTTTTCTCCTGTTCAGATGCCAGACCCCAGAATAACAACCTGGAAGATTCCAAACCATTTAAAGCACATTGAGTGGAATGTGGTGTAATTGATTGTGCTACCGGATGCAGTGGTACTGTGCTGGATCCCTTGTACACTGAGTAGATAGAACAAGTGTATGTGCATCCTACCTCTGCATTGTTCCTATCCATCAAGTTAGCAGAAGATTCTTATCTTCTTTCTTGCTCTTAGTGGACATAAGGGAAAGCCACAAAGTAAAGGTAAAGTTGTGCCGTTGAGTCGGTGTTGACTCCTGGCCGACCACAGAGCCATGTGGCTTTCTTTGGTAGAATACCCGAGGGTTTTACCATTGCCATCTCCTGTGCAGTATGAGATGATGCCTTTCAGCATCTTCCTATATCTCTGCTGAAAAAGATATAGGCTTTTTCTATAGTCTGGAAAACATACCAGTGGGAATTTGAACCAGCAACCTCTTGCTCCCTCGGGAAGTTACTTCCTTGCTGCACCATTAGGTGGCTAAGGGAAAGCCATAGGGAATATAAAAGGAAACTTAGCCAGGGATGCATTTGAAAGGATTGTTCATGAGGCTGTTCTCACATGCAGGCAAAACCAGGCTAACAATGCAAAGCCCGGTCCTTTGGGCCCAATCCCAGCAGCGTCTCAGCAACAAACCTGCCAAGACGGCCACCCTCCTGAATGAGGTTAAGTTGTCAAGTTCTCTCTTTCCCCCATTTTTGTAATTGTCTTGCAGCCAGGACTGGTAGACTACGGGTGCCCAGCCAGCTTTGGGGAGGGGAGATTCCCATAATGCGTTGTGTGATCATGTGGTGCACTATGGGGGTTCTGGGAGGTGGGGCGCCGCCTCCTCCTAGCACGCCGATCTCCACACTGCCTGAGGAGGCAGCTCCACATCTGGATGTGCGATCTCTGCCCAGACTCTCAATGAGGATCGTCTGCAGGGAAATAAGCTTTTTAAGGCTTCCTCCCCACTGACCCTCTAGCCCTTTCTCACCAGTCATGAGAAAGTCTCCATATTTGCTTCCAAACACAATCTAGTCCAGATACTGCAACAAACCAAAGTTTACTGGATTATGAACAAACTGTGTGTCCTTACACTCTTCCCCTCCCCTCTCTTATGTCCAGCTGAATTCAAATCTTCCTAGTTTGTTAAAGCACCGTTCCTGTGACATCTGCACTGGAAAACTGTGCTAAGTGATCTTACAAATCTGGATGGCAAACTGTGTGCACAAGGACAGGAAATGGGGAGAAGAGGGCACACACGGGCACACTGCTTGTTTGCAATCCAACAAACTGTGGTTTGTGCGATTAACTGAACAGGCCAAGATGTTGAAACAAGCTTCAGACTCTTGTTTTTATTCAAGCCTTCAACTACTCTTTGCTGCTTCTGATATACTGTTCATGTATGCGTCTGAAGCACACACTTGGTTTATCCTGGACTCTTTCAGGAGGAGTGTATAGTAGATCAATACTTGTTGGAATAATTTTCATTCAAGCCACCTTTCTTGGTCACAAGTTTATTAGCTGTATGTATGTATGTATGTATGTATGTATGTATGTAACATATAGTCTTCAACTTGCTTCATTTGAAATGCATACTCAAGTTGAGGTGGCTGTACCTTGTACCTCCTAGAAATTTTGATATTTATCAGTTTCTTGTTTTGAATTTGTGAAGCATAAAGATTGTTCCTATGACCATAACAGGGGCGGGGAGGGTGAGTGTGAGGAAGGGCAGGGATGGACCTACCCCCACTCCTGAGATGATCCGCGATGTCTGCTTTTGCGCGCCATGACGTTCTTACACGATTAATGTGGCTTAGTGCAATGTGGATCTCTGGTGACTGGGACGTGTTTTCCTGGCCTCCAGGGATCCCACAGTGCACTGCATGATCAGCATGGTACATTGAGGGATTCTCCCAGGAGTTGGATGCTCTAGGTGCCCTACTTTGTGTATGTTCACACTGCGCGCATTACGGGGGAGGCAGCGCCATCCCCACGATCCTGGCATTGCGCATGAGAAGCCAAACCCAGGCAGGGCTGCCGAAGCCTGGGTCTGGCTGCTGATGTGCACAGCCTCATAATATATTTTGCATTAGGCACATTATTTGAACACCCATTTCTCATTACACGAAAAACCCACTCTCCTCGCAGAGCCTGGTTAGGCTTTACACACAGATTATGTCCATAGGAAGACAGAACTATGCCATGGTACCAGAAGTGTTATTTTTAATACTCCTGAGGTGTTCAGATTTCAAAGATCCAGAACTTAGCATGGTCTTTTCCTATCGGCATCTTGCAGCCCTAATGAAATTTCCATCTGTGGTGAACCAAATGCATGTGGGTGCATTGCTATGTTTTGCTAGTGAACTTACATTTATTGCAGCACATTAAAGAGATATTTTGGGGTCTGTTCTTATTGCCCTCCACTATTCCTGCCAATTGTGTTGATTGCTGTCAGGGTGAATTAAATCTATTTGCAGCATCTGTGGGTAGCAGTGCAAGTCCAGGACATGAAGAGCAAGGTTGGGAAAGAAAATACAAATGTTGCACAAGCTTTCAAATTGCGTTGGGAGTGCATAAAGAGATTTTCTTTCTTATGTTCACCCCAAACAACATAACACTGTTATCCAAATTGGCTTCTGCCAATTGATTTAATCCATGATAATGGCCTGAATTGTCTCCTGAAAACATATGCAGGAGTTATTTAAACAAATAAACATAGTTTATGTGGAGTTTATAAGACATGCTGTAAAATTCGTGAAACTTCTTATTGAATTACTGTGTGTGTGTGTGCTTACACGCACAGCTTGTATTGGAGCCCTACAGTTTTGATTGTGTTTTTAAACAAAGAGATGAAGTAGATATGGAAAGACCACTAGTAGTATTTTGGACTTAAACCATTCTGTATCTTTCTGGTGGGTTTTCAGCTGTATAGTTATTCTCATGATTTATAGCTGATTCATTCTTGCAATGGATAGTCTTCCTGTGTTATGCTAGAGTGTGTCATAAAGCTCTAAAATTATTGATAATCTAAAAAAGAAGACAGTTTATGTCTTGCTGATCTCTCTGAGTAAGGAGGTATGGAAAGAAAGTTCAACTGCTGACTTTATAAAGTGAATTCAGTATCAATAACCTTCCATTTGCTTAAACAGTATTCTGGAATGGAACATTGGAAGAGACTGAAGCTCTGCCAGTCTCAACCCTGTATTCAGGCAGAAGCCTTCATGGCAAAATAAATTAGTCTATTATAAAAGGATCAACTATGGTTATTTTGGTATACATGATACATTTTCCTATTCAGGGGATGGTCCTTTGATAAAGCCAAATATGCCATTTTCATTTTATCTTTAAACTGCTTTTTTTCACCAGTGCTGAATATTCTCCAGTTATAAGTATGGTGACAGAGGCTTGTGGGTAGACCAGCCATTAGCATGTCTAGAAGCTTTTTAAGTGTGTCTATACTGGTAGGAATTGCCTTATGGTGGCAAAGTTGGGAAAGAGATTAATCATAAAAAACCTACATAAGCAGAACCTTAGGGAAATTGTGAGATGCTATATCATCAAGTTAGCTGAGGGTCCAAAAGTGTGTGTGTGTGCGTGTGCATGTGCATGTGCGTGTGTTTGTCGCTTCTGGGAGCCTATGTGGAAATAATGGAATATTACAAATTTGTTGAAGATTTGTTCTAAGAACATCTTTCCCAGATTTGTGGGAAAGGATACCAAGGCTATAGAGAAGTCCTTTCAGTGTCATTTTGCTGGGTTGCTAAAGTAGTAGAGAAGATCTCTATTGAAGCACTTTCCTGACAGTTAGAGTCAGTGGTAGACTGGGAGTTGCCCGCTTGCTACTTAATTGTTGTATGCAAATACTGTTCTTGCAAGATAGATTGTAGAGTAGCTTTTTTTTTTTAACTTTGTGATTTAAAATAAGAAAATAAAAGAAAACTGGTCGAAGTCCAGAGCTGTGTTTTATCTAGTTTCTCATATTCTGCCTTAGGAGTTTTCAAATGACTTGTTCTGGATATATGAAGGTGGCACCGCAGTTCCTCATTCCCCCCCAATTCTGGCAATATCCCCCAAAAGACCAACATGCTGCACAATCCAGTGCTGTTATTTCTGACCCACTGGGGCTGCTGTGCTCATGAAAAGCAGTCCTGGCACCCCAGCAGTGGTGGGCATTTGTACAACGACCTAAAACAATGCACAAGCTCTTGCTGTTTCCAATTGAAATAGCACTGTGTAAGTGTCCACATGCTGTTTTTATATTTTTGCATAACTTTTTGCTTCTGCAACATTGCTGGAGCTGTCTTTCCCACAAACAGCCCTGGTAGTTCAGAAATGCTGGCATTGTATTGTGTAGCATGTTGGCCAATATCTGAAGAATAGTAACATCCAAACAAATGGTTTTCACAAAAGTAAAATTCTATCCCAAAACTACACAGAAGTAGCTCTTCAATTTAGTCCTCTTAGGACATTGTAAACTGCATACTAGTGAACAAGTTGCTCTAGTAAGAACAAATCAGCCTACTTTCCTTCCACTGTCTCTATATCTGGACTAAATTTGGTTCAAATCAAGGTCCACAAGTTAGATCTCCTGTACCTCAAATGTTCATGCGTCCACCATCTTGGATTGGGATGGATCTCATCATTACAAACTGCACCATTGAGGTGCCCCTGTGTGTCACTCACAACAACTGTTCCAAATTTGGTTCAAATCAGTTAGACAGTCCTCAAGTTAGTGCACTTGTGCCACAAAGTTTTATGTTCTTGGATCAGGGTGGGTGACATCAACACAAACCACACCACTGGGGCATCCCTATGTGTCCCTTCAGCTGCAGCAAATTTGATTCAAATTGGTTAGACTGTCCACAAGTTTGTGCATTTGCACCTCAAAGGTTTACATGTCTACCAACTTGAACAGGGGTGGATGACATCATCACAATCATCACCGTTTAGGTGTCCCTATGTGTCCCTACAGCTGTAGCAAATTTGGTTCGAATCGGTTAAGCGGTTCACAAGTTAGCCCACTTGTGCCTCAAAGGTTTGTGTCTGCCATCTTGAATAGGTGTGGATGACTTCATCACAAACTACGCCGCTGAGGTATCCCTATGTGTCCCTACAACTGTACTTGATTCGGTCCAGGTGTTGCGAAGTTAATAGAGGGGGACACACACTTGGGCGGACACACACGCAGAATGCCGGGTGATCTCATAAGCCTACTGGAAAGTAGGCTCACATTGTCCCTAAAGTAAAGCTATTTATAGCTTTCATTGTATAAACAAAAGAGCAGTTGGAGCAAAAAAGAACTCCAGAAATGTATTGATTTTGCTATTGAGATACTTCTTTGTTCTAGCAAACCTGTCTATTCCCCTTCCATCTGAAAGCGTATTTGTTGGCTATGAGTGTTTGGATGCTGTAAAATAGGGATGTGTACGAGCTGTTTGTGCACCCATTGGCAGGAAGGGGAGCAAGAGTTCCTTAACCTGCTTTTCCCTGCCCCGCTGCTTTTTCACCAGTGGTGCCTGCGGTGCTGTTCCCTGCAGCCTTCGCACAACGTTGGCACGGACATGGCTGGCAAGCATCCCAAATTCCAATGTAGGACAGCAATTTAGGAAAGTGTGGGGTAGGAAGGCGTCCCAAAATAAAGTCTGTGGCAGCAGGGAAAAGCATGTTTTACAGTAGGGATGTGCATGAGCTGGTTTGGCTGTCCTACATTGGAATTTGGCAGAAAGGAGCAAATACAACCCATCATAGCATTTGAATACCTTTTTCTTTTTAGAATGAAGGTTAGAGTAAATGTTTTTCTTTGGCTTGGCATGTGATACTTCTAATTGGGCTGTGTTTAATTGGGTCATGATTAAGGGGTTAACTATAGTTGGCATTCCAGGCATGCTCCTACAGACTGTGACATGCTTAAGCACTGATTGTAGTCTTGCTGTGGAAGTGAACTAGGATTCAACTATTAATGGTAACCATTATTTGATTGATTGATTGATTGATTAAGTGCTGTCAAGTTGGTGTCAACACTTAGTGACCACATAGATAGGTTCTCTCAAGGATAATCTATCTTCAACTTGGCCTTTAAGGTCTCTCAGTGGTGTATTCATTGCTGTTGTAATCGAGTCCATCCATCTTGATGCTGGTCATCCACTTCTTCTCTTGCCTTCAGCTTTTCCCAGCATTATGGACTTCTCAAGGGAGCTGGGTTTTCGCATAATGTGTCCAAAGTATGATAGTTTGAGCTTGGTCCTTTGTGCCTCGAGTAAAAATTCTGGATTGATTTGTTCCATGATCCATTTGTTTGTTTTCCTGGCTGTCCATGGTATCCTCAAAAGTCTTCTCCAGCACCAAAGTTCAAAAGAGTCAATACTTTTTCACTCTTGCTTCTTCAAAGTCCAGCTTTCGCATCCATAGAGTGTCACAGGAAAGACCATTGTCTGAATGATTCTAATCTTTGTAGGTATAGACATGTCATGGCATTGAAATATCCTTTTGAAGGCCTTCATTGCAACCCTACCAAGTGCTAGTCTGTGGTGTATTTCTTGATTGCTGGATCCTTTACAATTGATGGACGATCCTAAAAGGCAGAAGCTATCCACCACTTCAGTGTCTTCATTATCAGTTCTGAGGCTGGTTGCTGTACCCGTTGTCATTAGTTTAGTCTTCTTGACATTTACTCGTAGTCCCATATTTTTCACTGTGCTCCTTGACTTTCATTACTAGAGCTTGCAGATCATCCACATTCTCAGCTATCAGTGGTCATAGGATAGCGCAGGTTATTGATGTTTCTTCCTCCAGCTTCAAAACCACGCTCATCTTGATCATAGTTAATGATAGTTTAATTCTAGTTAACAGTTATGACAGCATGGATTCTCATGCCATGCTCTGTGACAGCTGCTCGGCCCACCAATCATAGTTAACACTATAACTGTGCAGGTTGTGAGAATGTGACCTTGGAAATGCTGGGAATTAAGCCTGACATCGCATATGTACTATTGAACTACAGTTTTGTAAGTTAACGGTAAAGTGTGCCATTGAATCAGTGTTGACTCTTGGTGACCACAGAGCCCTGTGGTTTTCTTTGGTAGAACACAGGAGGGGTTTACCACTGCCTTTCAGCATCTTCCTATATTGCTGCTGGCTGATATAAGTTATTATGATAGTCTGGGAAACATACCAGCGGGGATTCGAACTGGCAACCTCTGGCTTGCTAGTCAAGTCATTTCCCCGCTGTGCCATTTGTATGGGCCCTTAATTCACCCCTAATTCTTATATTCATTCATTCATTTATGGAAGTAAGCTGAATAATTTAATACAGGAATTTTTAACCTGGGTTCAATGGAATCTTAGGTCCATGTGGTCTGTGGACACATTTGCTGCACTGAATTTAATTTGCTTTCAAGTGAGCCAGAATAAATTGCTTTAAAATAACTATCCTGAGTGCTCTCCCCTCCCATTTTTATTGGAGGTATGTTAAAATATCTGACTGGTATACCCTGTTCCCTCTAAGGCGTGCACATGTGTGCACACTCACAAGGTTTCTGCTGTCTGCTCAGTTAACTTTAGATCCCACTCAGGTTGAATTTGGAAGGCCCCATTGGAATGCATGTGTGCACACAGTGCCTTGATACTGCCACCCAAAACAAAACTCATTCCGCACAAAGATGAAAAAAACTTGAGGGACTACTGCTGGTATATAAATGGGATGGGTGTCCATGGTAAATACTTGAGGATCTGGAAAATGGAAAAAGAATAAGAACTATTTTATTTTATTTTATTTACTTGTTTTATTTGTACACCACCCCAAACCTTCATCTCTGGGTGGTTTGCAGCAGCATAAACAAATTAAAAGAGAGATTAAAACCTTAAAACAATTTAAAACCACCAATCTAGTTCAAGAGCTTGTGTGAATAAATGAGGTGTGGAGGTTAGACAGGCTGCAGGAAAGGCAGGAGCTCACTTGCCTTCCGCAATAGATGAGCAGCTGCCATCCTCCTCTCCAACGCACACCCACATGAGCGGTGGTGTGTGGAGGAAGACGCTGGGCAGGAGGACTTTGCCCCTCCCACATTCCAGCGTGCCCAAGGGTGCAAGTGCGGCGGCTGTTCTTGTTAGAGCAGCTGCTGTGCACAGCATGCCTGCTTTCCCTCCCAGCCACTCACTGCTGAAAATGGCGGCAGGCCGGGGGAAAGAAGTTTAATGCGGCAGCGGTCACCCAGACAGTTGCCAGCCAAGGTTAAGAGAACCATAGGTTTCCTTAACCTCAGCTAAACACTGAGTTAAAAACTCATGTTTGGCATGGGAGCACCGCTGGGATCGGGATCGATTCCAGCAATTTGCATGGACAGCCTAGCTAAGGGTTAAGCTGCCCATGTGAAGACCCTTAATGTGTCTTTAGTGACTCTCTATAAGTTGTCAGACATGGGGAGGCTCTTATTTGAGTAGGGAGCGCATTCCACAGTCTCAGGGCGACTAGAGAGAAGGCCCGTCCCTTCTCCCTGTGTAGCCAACAGATGAGTTGGTGGTAGCTGCAGACAAACCTCTCCAGATGATCGCACTGGTCGATGGGGCTCATAGTACAGAAGATGTTCTCTTAAATACCCAGGGCCTAATCTGCTTTGGGCTTTATAGGTTATAACCAGCACCTTGTATTTTGCATAGAAACGTATTGGTAGCCAGTGCAGTTCTTTTAATATAAGAGTAATATGGTCTCTTCGAGATGACCCAGAGACCAACCTGGCTGCTGCATTCTGTACCAACTGCAGTTTCTGGACTATGTACAAAGGCAGCCCCACACAGCATATTGCAGTAGTCAAGTCTGGTGGTGACCAGCAGATGTACTACTGTTCTGAGGAGGTTTATCTCAGTAAATGGACACATGTGGCTTTTCAGTCGAAACTGAAGTATCTCTGGCCATTGCCTCAAACTGAGACACCAGAGAGAGGTTTGGATCCAGAAGCACTCACAGACTACATACCTGTTCCTTGTGGGGAAGTGTGACCCATCCAGAACTGGCAGGTCAAAATTATCTTCTGAGTTCTGACCCCACACAATAAATAACTCTGTCTTATTTGGATCCAGTCTTTGTTTGTTTGATGTTCCTCATCCAGCCCATCACTGCCTCCTGGCAGGCATTTAGGGAGGTTATTCCTTCTCCTGATGTCGACACTGAAACATAGATTTGGGTGTCATCAGCATACTGATAACATCCTGCTTATTTAAGAGATGTTCCGGATAAATCATTGTGCACAAACAACATATCAGGGTCCTTAACTACTTCTACAGTCTCTCTAACTGAACATTCTGCTGTTATCCATGCTGTAGCCACGTTTGAGAAGGCCTACACCAGGATGGTCCAAATAATCCCATCTTTGTGCTTGATTTATTTATATTTTACTTTTCAAAACATTATTTCACATCTAATATTAAAATGATTTAAACTTCGGCTCTTTGTAACCAGGCTTCCTTCTAAGGTGTGTGTGTGTGCGCAACAATCCCTGGGCCTCCACACAGCCGTTTCTGGCAGGTGCGCAGTATCTGCTGTGCCCACCACTGCCACACAGCTGCCCGGCACCCCATTTCCTTGGCCAGGAAGAGAAGCATTGCCTCATTTCCTCCTCCCCTCTGCCTTCTTCCTCCCCCCACCCCAGCTGGGCCTTGGCCACCTCCTCCAGCCAAAGTCTGGAAGGAGAATGGACAGTGGTTCCCTCCTGCAGTTCAGAGAGACTGGAGTGGGGGCCTGGGGGCAGTGGGAGGAAGAATCTGGAGGAGGACCGAAGGAGGTGGATGGGTGGCGGCTCCCCCCCACCGGCAGCCCAGAGAGCGCTGGAGGTGGGGTTAAAAAAAGGTTAAATTAATTATTTCTGGGGGCCTGGGGAGATGGAAAAAATAATAATTCTGTGTGTTTTGTGCACACACTGCCCTGATGGTGCTGCCCAGAACAAAACTCTCTCTGCTCACTAGTGATAAAAATTAGAGGGAACACTGTTTGTAACTAATATACAGCAGTACATTTTAGTTACGAAATCACATTTTCTATTCCTTTAATTTGTACCCTTCCAATAACCCTTAGAGAGAGCGGGTAAGCTTCTCTTTTCGTTTTCTGGTACCAGTTGGCACAAATTTTGACCAGTAAGTATGATGTGAAAATTGCCAGCAATGCAGCAGCAGGCAGTCTAGGCCAAGGTGGTTTTGGCAGAGTCAGCTGGAAACCACTGAACTGTAGTGTCTGAATGGTGGTCCCATTTTACTTAGCAAGCAAGCAGCTCCACTTGAGGGAAGAGAAACAGCAGCTGCTTGATGGTGAATTTGCTTCTCAGTTGGCCAGTGTTACTGGGCTTAAGACAGCCAGTTGTTGCCAGCTGACACTGCATGCTAACTACTAGGTACGTACAAGCTAATCTGGGCATCTCTTCTATGGGAGTTTTATTTTCTGGCTGGACTCAAATAAAAAGCAATATGATAAACTTTGTGATAATGGAGCTCAGGTATGAGTTCGGTTTATGTGCTCTTTCTTTTAGAATGACATTCATTTGCTATAATAATCTAAGAGGAGCACTGCCAAAGGTCCATCAAGTACAGCAATCTGTTTCTCACCAAGATCAACTAGATGCCTTTTGAGAAGCCCATAAGAAGGGCATGAAGGCAACATCTGAGTTTCTCTCCCAGTAACTGATGTTTAGATATATACTGCTTCTGAAAATGCCTATTTCTTCTCTGCCCCCTTGCTGAACTGCTCTACATTACAGGCATCCATTATATAAAGGTATTTGGGCCTGACTCACTCACTCACTGACACGAAACTCCCAGATCAAACATGAAAGATAGGAATATGCTGCTTTTGCAGATAGGTTCCAGACCTTGCCCAGACCAGCAACAAAATCCAAACCCCCAGAAAAATTCATTACATTCCTGGAAAATGCAGGAATTTGCATTACATTCCTGGAAATGCATTACATTCCTGGAAATGCAGGAAACTCTCCCATTGGAAAAGCTAGGGTTAGTGTTAGCATTAGTGTTAGGGGCTGTGTTAGCAGATTGGGGTTAGTGGTTGGGTTGGGTTTCTTAAAAAATAGGATTAGGTTTACAGTTGATGGTGGGGTGAGTATTGGGGTTAGGCATTAATTGAGTCTGAGGGTAGGGTTGGGCTTTGAACAAACTTTGGCAGGTTCTTTTAGACACAAAGTTTGGATCTTTTGGTACAGGACACATCTGTCTATCTATCTATCTATCTATCTATCTATCTATCTATCTATCTATCTATCTATCAAATATATATTCTGCCCAAGCTTTCGTCTCTGGGTGGTTAACATAAAACAATTAAAAAACATAAAAAGTTAAAACAATTCAACAATTTAAAATCAATCACAAAATTAAAACTAACAAATTTTAAAAAGCTGAGAAAGCTTGGTTGAAAGGATGGGTTTTCAGATGTTTTTAAAAAATTGCCAGAGATGGGGCCGGTCGTATTTTAGTAGTGAGCGCATTCCGCAATCTCGGGGCAGCAACCGAGAAGGCCTGTCTCTGTGTAACCACCAGACGAGTTGGCAGTAACTGGAGACAGACCTCCTCAAATGACCTCAATGGGCGGTGGGGCTCATAATGAAGAAGACACGCTCTTAAATACGCAAGGCCTAAGCTAACAGTTGCAAGCTGTTTTAGAAGCATTGTATATTCTAAAGAAGACTTGAGCTCCATTCAGACATTACATGGTATGTGCATACAGTATCTGTACACATTTGCATGTTTTTCTGTAAATGACTGTATGTATGTTCATTTTGAAAGTGAATCTGAGTAACTGCCCCCTCAGTTAGGGATGTGCATGAATCATTTTGGGCAGCCGCGGGTGAGGGTGGGGGGTCGGCAGCAGAGAGCTGTAGCTTTAAGAATGAGGCACACAGGTCCTCATCTGCTCCTTTTCCGCCCTGCCACTGTTCTGGTCATGGCATTGTCCTTCCCAAAGGACTGTGTGTGGCTGCGTCACGACAGCAGTACTTACATGCTACAAGCGGCCTTTTGGGCAGGACAGCACCGCATACACTAGCACACACAGTCATGTGTGAGGACAGCACCATGAGTGGAACAGCAGCGGGGTGATGGAGGAGCAGGTACGGACCTGCGTGCCTCATTCTTAAAGCTACTGCTCACCCCTCCACTGAAACATTTTAGATGCGGCCACCCAAATCGTTTTGGCACCTTGCTAATGAGGCACTGAAATGATTTGGGTGGCCGCATCCGAAACATTTCAGTGAAAGGATTTGGGCACATCCCTAACCTCAATTGCAAGGAGGTATAGGAACTGTACTACTGTACATGAGCTGAACACAATGTCAGAATAGGGTTTGAGTGTGTTGAATGTACTGCACTAGTGTGTAAAGTTATTCCAAGCATTATACTCACCTAGAATTAGTTGGAAATGTTTAATTTCATATTATTGTTTGCAGTATTGCACATTTACATTTTTCTGCATTTTGAGCAATGCAGGATTGTTGACATAAGACGTCAGCATGCATATTAAGCCTTGAATTGCTAGTTGTCTGCTTGTTCGTGCTGAAAACTGAGCAAGGAGGTTTATTACAGTATATTGGCTTTGAAATAGCCGTTTTATTTTTCTGCCATAGGGTTTTCTTCATTTCTTCATTCCTGTATTTCTTTCTTCCAGATTTCTTATCACTATTATACAGGTCACTATTGCACTGATAGCTTCTTATGGCCTTGAAGCTAAAGAAGGTTAGAGCTTTTTTTTTTTTTTTTAGGCCTCTCTTGATACTCATCTTAAATATCCACTGTGATAACTTGGCTGCTCAGCATTGCTGATTGGTTAGCAATACAAGCTATCAGAAATCTATGGAGGGCTGCGTAGAGCTGTAGCTGAAACTTTTATCACCACCACTGCAGGAGAAAGACTTTCATTTGGCAGTACTGGTCCAGCAAAGTATTTTATTTATGTGCTTCCAAGCCCTTAAAAATTCTTTTAGGGTACATCAGTAGGGAGTTAATAGAAACTTTGAAATAGAAAAAGTGCCTGTGGGTTAAGCAGAAAGCCCAGTTGACTAAGTTGAGCAAAAAGCTTGTGCTGTTGTTGATAGGTCATTCACCGAAGGGGAAGCTGAATGGATTGGTTTCCATTCTTCCAATACTGATCTACAATTCCTTTTTCTTTCATGGAAAGAAGTTATCTTGTCCTTTTGAAGGAAAGTAAAAACATCACTCAGAGAGCCTGTATTAAAGAGGGTAGTTGATAGTTAATCATTAATTTAATCACAAATCGATATCTTTTTTGAAGGTTAAGACTTAAGCATCTTTTTCTACCAAGGAATTGATTTAAGTAAGTAAGCAAGTAAGTGTATGTGCGTGTGTGTAAAATATTATTCTGTTTCAAACAAAAATTTACCTCAGGGTTTGAAAGACTAAAACGAAGAAGCCTGTCTTTCTACCCTCTCTCTGCTATGCCAGCAACAGAGATGAAATGGACAGAATCTTAATCTTTTCCCAAACACTTTTCAAGAGAAGCAATTTAAAAGAATGTTACTTTCTTAAGACTAAAATGTCTTAAGCACAAACATGCTGCTCTACCTCATTTGTGCTAAATGGGATTATAAGGGATTTAATTCTGTGAGAAATTTTACATGTTGATAGAGGCAACTTTTCACATCTCTCTTAGATGGGAAAAAAGGATGGAATGTGATATCCTCATTAAATTTCCATCAGAGTTCTGGCTCTCCTAACCTGGATTTTTCTCATGCTTTTGAGGGAATGGGGTCTAATGGATCAGAAGTATAATCCCAAAGGAAGATTGTGCTGTAGTACAAAGAAGTATATATTATGATCTGTGGAGGTGGGGGGAGATGCTACAAGTGTTTATGATGCTAGAGAAGTTTGCTCTCATAAGTGGCCTGTGCAACTTGCAAATATGTCCTCGAGGGCTGTATTACCTCAGGGGACATATTTGCAGATTGAACAGAGAGTTTTCGGGAGAAGGGAGATCAGCAAAAATCATCCAACCTCGCTGCCCTTCTTTTGGCTGAACAAACAAAACATTAGGATGTCAGCCATTATAGGTCTCAGCAGTGTAGTTCGTTTCTAAATACTAAGTACATTGCTCTCAAATATTGTTTATCCTGGGTATTCTTTATATTGATGAGAAATGTTGAATGGATTTGTAGGAAATTGGAAACGTTGCAAAAATTGGTTTTATTTAAAACAAAAGTGTTACTAGTGTTAGCAGAGAAACAGATTGTAAACATTTTTGATACAGGGTTTTGTATTTTTAGAATTACCCATTCACTCTCCCTTTTTAAAGAAATGTGTAAACTGTTCATAATAATTTACTATGAGATAAAATTTAAATTGCAAGAGTTTAGTCTATTTTTTGTTCTCTATTTTTCCTCTTGCTTCTTTTTGTTGATAAAACTGACATTGTTGGTGACGAGTCTTAATTTCTCCTCTCTTTCTTCCTATAATCTCTGAATAGCAGTTTATTTTATTACTTGCAGACATATATTCTAGGTACACAATTTCATTCTTCCTGTATTTAGAAATTGGATGTGATACAGGATTTAATAAGGACCTCAATTTTATTTTGGATTTTTCCAAGTCTCTGGAGCCAGTGCCAAAGCTAGTGCTGTATTTCCCAAATTTATTACAGACATCAGGCCCCAATTCAGTCCAGGAGATCTTTATGAATAAGAAGGCTTCCCAGTATATTATCTGTTTGTCTATCATATTTATCATATTTATATACCACCTCTATCTATCTATCTATATTGGAAACTGTGGGCATAAATCAGATGTATATTCCGTTTGAATGTGGATCAGAGCTCAGCCATAACAGATGTTCCAACTTTGCTCCCTATTCACAGGCTACAAAAAGTGTAGCCCCAACTTTCATGTTAGCTGGTTTCTGCCTTCAGTCCAGAACCTAAGGGGTATGCTCATGAGTCAAATGGGCCGTAACCCCAAATTTGGCTTTAAAAAAGCCAAATCTGGCAACAGAGGTCCAGAAGAGTAGAAGTAGTGCAAGGAATATAAGAAGCTGTCTTATACCAAGTCAGCCAATGGGTCAGCCAATATCCATCTGTCTCAGTATTGTCTGCACTGACTAGCAGTGTCAAATGTGGCTCTCAGTCTGAATTGGCTTCAGTTGCCTACTGTGATGTAGTCCTGAGGCCAAATCTGATGGCTGCCTGGTATTGTGATATAGTTACATTCACAATACAGCCCTTGGTTGCTTGCTATTCTGTTATAAGGAAGATCACTAGTAGTGGGAAAACAAAGATGGTTGTATAGCCATCTGTACAAAGACACGAAAAACTTAGATTCTGAGGGTCTTTCAGGGAACACTTCGTGTCCCTCCCAGTCCATCAGAGCTTCCTATTCACACTGACAGTGTTTGCCCATGAATATTTGATATGGCCCAAGTGCACATTACAGTGTAGATTCTGCCACAACAATGCATGTTAAATGCCCTTTTGAATGAGTATCTACTGCTGAGATGCTCTCAATTTTAGGGCTAATTTGGTTTTTTACAAATTATGCAACTCATAGTTATTGATATTGCACACACTTATGCTGCCAATTGATGCCCAGATCTCCACACAAAATAACGTTTTTTAAAAGTCTGATGTGATCCAAGTGCTGAATGCAGTAAAATAATGATACTAATATATTAATAAGAATAATATTTATTTGAAACAGAGAATGACAGAAAAGATTCACTTCAGAACTCCCAGTGCAGCTGTTAAAAACACCTAGAATATTGATTGCTATGATTCAAAATATTTTTAATCGTGATATGGAAAGAATGACTATACAGAGAGAGTGGCCTGGTTCAGATGTAATGGGATACAATGGTTTCCCACTACAAGGATGAGCCTCAGAGATCTGTGGGCTTGTTCAGACCTTACTACAGTTTCCTCTTTCACGTGCAAGAGGGGGAGAGTGAAATTTTCACTTACAGCTTGAACAAAGCCACATTTTCCCATTATATACAAACTCAAGGAACTGTGTTTATTCAAATCACAATTAGGTAACAAAGCAGGATCTGAAACCATGGTGATCCTGGTTTGTTTTACCTAATTGAATGTATGGTTTGAATACATGGTTTGAATGCCCTAAAATTCTCTGCATTTGTATATACCTGGAAAATATAGTTCAGCTTTAAAGCACATGAGTGAAAGAGAAGAGGCCAACATGTCAGTGCACTAAGGATGTGCAAACTTGTTTGGGGGTTCAGTGGTTCAGGATCGAACTGAACCCCCCCCTAGTTCTGTCTGGACCGGGACCGAATCCTCTCCCCCTGTTCGGCTGCACTTTCTGGCCTGTTTGGGCCTTCATAGATCGGTGCAGATGCCATTTTGCCTGCTGTTGCGCTTATGCAAATGGCCTCTGTGAGGCCTGGCATGGCCCAGTACTTCGCAGAGGCCATTTGCGCATGCGTGGTTGCAGGAAAAATGGCTGCTGTGCTGATCTATGGAGGCCCGAACGGGCCAGAAAATGAGGCCAAATGGGCAGCGGCAGTGATTACTGAGGTTGGCAGGGGAAGGGGGAACCTTCACGGACACACACACACCCTGCAGCCTTTAGGAAGCACCTCGAAGGGGCTAGGAGGTAATTTTTTTTAATCGCGACCCCCCCGGACCAAACGAAACTGGGGGGGGGGGTCAAAGGTGGCCGGACTGAACTAGTCTGGTTAGGTTCGAGTGTAGTTTGCACTCGAACCGAACCAGGTCAGCAGGTTCTGTGCACACCCCTAGAGTACACAGCTCTTCAAGTCTTGTCGTCATAATGAGAAACCACCATTTCCATTACATTTGTACAGGGCCAGTGAGTTCGACACCATGTTATCATACAGCTATGTCCTGATTGCTCACTGTCTTAAGAACACACTTGGAATTATCTTCCTAATGAAATTAGAGTTTCCCCTTCTCTGAATGTTTTTTAGAAGGACCCGAAAACATATCTGTTTAGCCAGGCTTTTAATTTATAAAGCTTCAGGTTTTAGAGTTTCTATTTGTATTTTAAAATTGTTTTGTGTCAATGTTTCAATGGTTTTTAGATTGTGAACTGCTTTTTTTGTGGCATAGAAATGCAATAAATAAAATAAATTAAGCTGGAACCCAAGACAGTGGACAGTGTCTGAGTTCAGCTACTTCATACTGGTCTTCAAGTACAATTTTATTTATTTATTTATATTTAAATACTATCCTTCATCCGAAGACCCCAGGGTGGTTAACAACAAGAGAAAAGCAATTCAATAAAACCAGAACAAATACAGCTACAAGTTTAAAAAGAGCAAATGACAGCTCATTGGCCAAAAGTCTGGATAAAAAGGGCAATCTTCAGTTTCTTTCTAAAGGCTGGGATAGGGGGAGCCATGCGGGTCTCAGATGAGAGTGACTTCCACAGCCTGGGGCAATAACTTTCCCACGTGCTTGACAAATGGGCCTCGGCAGGTGTCAGCATGCAGAGCAGAGCCCTTCCAGCCGATCTAGTCAAGTGGGTAGATTCAGCTGTGTCTGATTAGTTTCAAAGAACAATCGGTTGTATCCAATACCCTTCCCTGGGCAAGGTTGCCTACCCAGACAATTGCCGGCTGCACCCGGCAGTGCATGGGGGCTGGGAAGCATCTCCTCACCTCCGAAACTTCCATAATGCACCGCACGTGTGCTTAGCCTGGTTTTGCCAGCACGTGAGAACAGCCTCACTGTTGAATAAGCAGAAGATATCTCCTTGTTGCTGGACAGCATGAGGAAGTTTAGCTGTTCTCGGAAAGGCTGTCAATATCAAATTTGATTGATTGATTGCAGTGATTCAAATATGCTGAATTTTTATCAGCTACTTGAAGATTATACGTACAAGTGTTTCTCTAGAGCCATAGTCTTCGACAACATGTAGACATAAGTGCTTTGCAAGTTTTTACTGTAGTTAAACAGCAAGCTAGTTTTCAGGCTTAAAATAATTCAGGCTTATTTTTTGGCTGCTGTAAATTCTTTTAACATGTTTCTGGTTGTGTAAACTTCTCCCTCATGCATGCATATTCTGGTCCAGATTTCTTGTCAACAAATCCTCACAAGTGAAAAGCCCACAAAAAAGCCTTTTAAAAAATACTTTACAAAAATGTTTCTCCTGGTCACCTAGAAGGAATTCCTATTTGCCCCAGGCGAGTGCCTGCTTACAAACCTGCTGTCTAGGAATGTAGCCTAAATCTCTCTCTGTAAAATCTGCCTTTAGTTCATAGCAGTTTGATTTTGAAGTCAAAGGTCTGACATCCAACTCTAATGTAGTACAGATCACAGTAATCTTACTATACTAGACTAACTTGTTTGTATGAAACTTTGGCTCTGATTTGATTCAACTGGCACTCATTTTCTTGGTTGACTACTATATTATATTTCAGTTATAAACAGTGCAATACAGGATTAGGTATTGCATGTGAATGGTACAATAGATTTTGTGCAACTTTTGGTAAGATCACATGGTCAGTTTGGTTTCATATATTCTCTCTCCAAAAAAGTTAGTCATAGTTGCACCTGTGCTTTTTGAGATATACATGTCATACTTCTGTATATTGATGAAACACACTTTTGCTACAGTGTTGGAGCTTTGCCATTGTGGGCGGGGTGGGGGGGGTGAGGAAAGTATTGCTTTTCAGTGAACTGGTACCCATAACAGGAAGATATGGTAGGCAGAGTGAACTGTGCCATGAGTTGGACAGTTCTCTTTTGGCCATTGTTGTATCAATGATTTTAAGTTGGTGTTATTTTTCCTATCAATGAGTTCTTACTGTGGTTGTAACAATAGCAGAAAAACGATCAGTATCTTTTGTCACCTTGGGTTGTTTTTGTTTTGTTGCATCCTTATATTTTTTTAATTAGGGAGATTCCTTAAGAAATTTGAGGGGACAATTGTATAAAGTGTCTTCATTACAGCATATCTTTTTGGAATGCAAGCTCTTTAAAACAGGGACTGTGCTGTCTTTCTTCCCTCATGTGTCTCCGACATCCTTGGTGCACTGAAATCCTGATTTAAATTGTGGCCTCTCAGTGGTGAAGTAATAAATAATTAATACTGTGAGGTGAAGCAGTACATGAAAATTGTAAGTGGATAAGTTGTCATATTGAACATGCAATTAGAAATGCATTTGATGATAGAACTTTTTTGTAAGCACTCGGTTCTGAATGGAATTTTTTAAAAATACGAGCATTATTGTACCAATTCCTCTCACATTGCTGTCCTGCTTGGACGCTTTCCTTTGCTGGCTTTTCTTTCTTTCCTTCCTTTTTTTCCTTTCCCCCCTTGTGCTCTCTTTTTGGCCAGGATTTTAACATATATCACAGGCTGGTAGGCTAAGAGCCTGGGACTTCCCCTCACCACACTTGGAGCCTTTGATCTTTTGCTTTGGAGGTAACATCAAAAGGATGGCTGAGAAAGACAGCCAGGCTGTGAAGTTCAACATTCAAGTTAATAGCTTGACTGAAGGTTGTGCTGCATTTCTAGAGCTGGAGTAAACATGGGCAATTCAGCAACATTTCCCTGGAAATTGACCCAAATGTTGTGTATTAAAACAGGGCTTATTTGCATTTGGATGAATGACAGTTTTTTTTAAAAAAAGAAATTTCTACAGTCGTGAGCACCATGCAGTAAATAACTCAAGTTATTAATGTGGCATTGCAGGCATAGAATTTAGTGATCATAGTAACCTGGCCTTTCTAGATATTGTGCGGCATTACTTAGACCCTCCTATTTTACACCCGTTATTTTACAGAGTGGTTGTCTGATATTTTCTCTGTATTATTATAATTATGGTAACTGAAACTGAATGTGGAAGACATCAGTCAAAAGACCTTCTGCACTATTTACCCCAACAAACACCATAGAAGAATATGCAGAGGATCTAGCCTTCAGCATTCTTTGTTGTACCCTAGTTTATGCTTATGTAATGGTGCAAGTTCAAGAGAGTTCTCTGCCTTCTTTTCACAGCCGCCTGCCTCAAAAGCTGCTCTTTAAGAGCAGGAGACTCTTGAGAATTGGGTCAGATAGGGCATAGGGTGCTGCAGAACAGCACATGCGCACGCGCGCGCACGCACACACACACACACACACACACACGACCCACATGAACAGCTTCACAGAGGACTTCGTATGCTGTTCTAGCTGCCATTGTGTGAGCAAAAGTTAGGATACAACCCATGTCTTTTTTCAGAGAGCAGAGACCTCTCTTGCACCTGCACCTCATGCTTATGAACAAAGCGGGGGGCGGGGAGAACATGACTGACTGTCACTGAAGGTTCAGAAACCAGAAGGTGTCTTAACAGGGATTCCATTTTTTAAGTGTTCATGACACAAGTCTTGCCAGTGGCTTATCAGCCTTCCACATTATTATAGCTTTTCTGTAGACAGAATGTTTTCTATAGGCTGAAAAACGTATGTGGTGTTCACAATCTGGTCCAAAAGATTGGGATTTGGGGGAATTTCTGATTGTAAGACAGTCTTTACTGGCTTCATTTTTGCCTTTCATTATGGGAATATATGCATTTTAAAGGATATCCGGAAGTCCATATCTATTTTTTAAAAAACATAAGCAAATATGAGGATGCAGAGCATGCACACAGGTGGCATGTTCTGACAGGAAGTTTTAATTGGGGCTCAGAACATAAAGCAGGCCTGGGCAGCCTGTGACCACTTAGCTAGATGTAGTCCATCAGCCATGTATTGTAACCTGCCAGATATTTGACAATCTCACTTCCTGTTTTTCACCATACCAGGCAAATAGGAAAAGCAAGAGGTTTACCAAGACAACAACATGATGTGGGACAACATGATGTAGGGTAGTTGGGCCAAATCCTTACTAATTCACAGGATAGATCCGGGGTAGGCATGGATGGCTCAATCTATGCAGAAGAATTGCACCTGCTTTTATCAGAGTTGCTTTGTTAGCAGGGGACACTCCCATGTGGATATGCCCTAGGTGTGGTTTGGATTTTGGCAGCTCGTCTCCCTGCTTGGACTGGGAGATTGATTGCAGCCTCCAACCCCTTTTGCCCGGCCTAGTCAGCCAGAAAATCAGCTTGGCTTGGCTCTTGCTCTGCTGCCTTCATTAGAGTTGTGGCTTTCCTTTCCTGATCGCCTGATAATATACATCTGTGGGCACTAATTACATCAGCTCTGTCTTGGAGTCTCTTGTGACCCAGAGTCTCTAGTGACTTCGGATTTCTGGGGCTTAAAAGGAAGGAGGGTGTGCCAGAGGCGTGGCCGGCTTGCAGGTGGCTGGATTCGGTTGGGGCCGGCCTTTGGTGCCAGGCCTTCAGTGTGGGACCGAGGGCTGGGGCAGAGTATGTTATTTTATGGTTGTATGAGAAGCTGAAGCTGTTGTTGACAAAGCTTCTGTTGAGTCAGGTGAAGTTAATCTACAGTATGTCTAAGCTTGTCTGGAGATAGGAGGACCCGGGTGGCGGGGTGTGTGTCCATTGACTGTGAAGCGGCTATTCCAGTAGTGGTGGGGAAATAAAAGTAGTGGTGCCTGGTTAGCAGACTATTACAGGGAAGGGGAAGTCAGAAATCTAATAGCTGTTTCCCCTTCCGGCTGTCTTGCCATCTCTTTGACCTTGGGAAGCAGTGCCAACTACCCACAGAGCCCCACCTTGCTCCCTTGTAATGCCAGGTTGGTCCAGAATAATCCATAAATCATCCATGATCTGATTATGGATGAAGGAACCGACCTTGTATGTATCACAGAGACTTGGTTGGGGGAGGCTGGTGGCCCAGTCGAATGAATCTACCTTGCTACTTCAGCTCCTGTAGTTCTTCCTTATACCAAAGCTCCTATAGTTCTTCCACATACACATTCGAAGTGGGTTGGAGAGGACACTTAGGAGTGATCATGATCATGTCTGTCACATCATGGTAATGGAGATACCCTGGTGAGTTTGCTGTTCCAGTTCTTCACCAGGCCAACAGAATCACCAGCATAGCAACACTGAATCTTCCCTAGGCTTCTTTGAATCCTATTGGTTCCAATAACCACCTTGGGTGGACCATCCTCACTCCTGCAGAGTTGCCTCTTCTTTTCTTTTTTTTCTTAATTGTTTTAAAGTTAGGTTTTGCCACCATCTATTTGGGTGTCAGGAGCTGCAATGCACAGCTACCCCCTGATGAGTATCATCTTGAATAACCAGGAAAGTGGGGCCAGGTCCCTATAACTATTGTGATGTCTCCTTTAGAGACTGTTGTTAGGAAGTGAAAGGGGGAGACATAATTGTTCTAAATTGAAGAGAAGTCAGGGGTAGGACTTGTGGATTTCATTAAGAGCCCCCCACATTTCCCCTCATAATTAAATCACTGGTTTTTGGGCAGATGTGGGTTGAAAAAAACCCAACTGCTCTGCTGTGAAAATATGGTGCTTGCCATTCTTTCTTGCCATGGTCAGTTTATTTAACCACATTACCCCAGGACACCACTGCATCCTAGGATAGTTTATTTAGTATACCCTGCTAACTGATCAAAGAGCCACCTTTTAAAAGTGCTGATACTCTTTATTTAGCAGGGGGAGAGTAACTGGCCCCATCCATTCCCAGCACAGCGTTCGCCCAGTGGTTGTTGCTGGTGTCTACCTTAGGTTTCATTTTTAGATTGTGAGCCCTCTGGGGATAGGAGCCATTTTTTAAAAATTTTTTGCTTTGGGAACTTCTGTTGAAAAGTGGTATATAAATATCTGTCATATTCCGTACTTTAAAACTGGTCCTCATCAGGAGGCAGCTGTGCATTGCAGCTTCTGCTGCCACCAGCACCAGTGGTGGTGAAAACCAAATAAAAGTTGTTTTTTTAACCCAACTCAAAATTAATGGGTAAAAAATAGGGTTCAGAAAATAGATCCCACTAGTTGCACATCAAAGTAGTTTCAGAATGCTTGGAAACTAAACCTAACAGACCCCATTAAGTTTGTGTTTTTTCATTTTAAAAGTGAATGCACACTCTAATATGCAACGGGAGTCCTCTAAGCAAGCACAGGGATTCTTTCAGAAGGGTCTTCTTAATTGTTTTCCTGTTTGCCTTTGCATGGAATTAAGTGTGTTGTGAATTGGAATGAATTGATCTTAAATGGGGAAAATTTCCAGTATTCTTCAGAGCATAATCTTAAACCCCCCAAAATGAGAAAGGGCCTTCACAAACCCTGAATATAAGTCAGTCCAATAAAGGACAGCACTTGCCAGTGTAGGTGTTTTACATCTGTGCGGAGCTGATGCTGAGCTATCACACAGGCTATGTGTGGGTGAATGGGAAAATATTAGGCCATTGTGTGTGACAGAAATTTTTCTTTTAGCTGAGTTTCCTCATATTTCTCTTACTACTTTTTAATTTTTAAATGGATGCCAGCAGACTCATCTGTGCTTTTCTATTTACATATGTAGGTGACTAGAGCTAGAGGAAGCCAACTGTTTGCAGAGGCAAATAAGATCAATGGTCTTGCTTTCCAGGGAAAGCAAAAACAACACACACACACACACACACACACACCCAATGGAAGAAATGGTGTCAGGGTAATCCTGGTAATTTCTCACCTGCAGGTAGCATTTTGTGAACAATGTGCTGCAAATTCCCATGATGTTTCTGGAGAAAACATTTTCAGGAGGATTAGCAACTATTGGATCATCACATACATTTTGCAAAGACTGACATTACATATGTGTGAGCAATAAGCTCCTTATGTGCAAGGCAGCAGATTACACTTCCAGCATCTTGTTCAAAGGTCTCTTAAGTTGAAAGGTCCTGAGGTGCCTAGGCTGCTGTGCCACACATGCAAATGACTGAGTTGAAATTTTGTCCTTAAGCAGGTAGTTGATGATGCAGTAACTGTGAATGTATGTATGCACTGAAGCCCGTTCTCTTTTTCCATTGCATATCTAGTGACTGGAATAGATTTTTCTGTCTGGGGAGTTGGTATCTAATTATTATGAAATAAGAGAGAGGCAAATTAAATTATCTTCATTTGCAGCTACACATATGCAAGCTATTTTCTTTTCTAGTGGGATAGGTGGATAAATAATCCCTCTCTGTGCTTCACCTAACCAATTGTACCCCCTGCTTGAACCTTGAAAACTTGCTGTGGACTCTTATAAAATATAAGATTATAACATGTTATAAGATTGGAGCCTTTGCTTTACTGGCTGTTCAGTAAATACATTGGTGTCTCTTGGATATGCCCTGAGGCACTGAAACCTGAGGCCTGCCCACATCTTGAGTTCTACTTTCCTGCTTGCAAAGTGCCTCTGGCTAGTAGAGCTGTCGATTTTTTTTCTCCTTTCCCTTTCCTCTTGCCTCCTAATAAAAAGATTTTTTTTTGCTTAAATAAAAAAAAGATTGAGCAGCTGTAATGAAACTCAACAGTTTCTTTAGTTTCAAATCATATTAAAGCTTCAAATACTTCACCGACAAAATATTTTGAAACTATGATATTTGATTTAGTGTGTGCATTTATTTTAAGAGTCTCTCTCTCTCTCTCTCTCTCTCTCTCTCTCTCTCTCCACATTCAAGAGATACAAATATGGATGAATAAATAGCTAGACCTACCTATTATTCCTGCCATTGATCTATTAATAAATTGGTAACCCCCTGCTGTTAGAAGTTTGCTATGAGATACAAATTGACTAACACCCCCCCACCCCCCCACACACAAACAAATCCTCTTCTGATTCAGGGAGGTTTCTACTGTTTTTACCAACTACATCAGGGCTACTCAATTTCAGCCTTTCTGCAGGTGTTGGCCTACAACTCCCATAATCCCTGGCTACTGGCCACTGTGGCCGGGGATTTATGGGAGCAGCTGGGGGACCAAAGTTGAACAGGCCTGAGCTACATGTATGACAGAGTGAACCATAAAAGGTCAATTTCTTGCCAATTTTCTTCTCTCAAAATGTTATTTTACACTCACAACTAAAAGAATACAGTCATCCCTTGCCAACCATGATTTTGCCAATCACAGTTTTAAGAATCCACAAATGGGAAATTGTGACCAGTCTTGCCAACCACGACCCGAGTATCCATGGTTGGTGAGACATTTTAGTGATTTTGAGGACATTTTAGTGATGGGAAGGATTTTGGTGCTTTTTGTGGATTTTCATTTCTTTTGGTGGCTCTTGGTGATTTAAAGAGTGATTTTGGGGGGTTCAAAAATTTTTCAGAGGTTCAGTCTGCTCATTCCTCTTGGTAACATTGAGGTATTGGGGGTGATCTTTAGTAGCAATTTTTGAACATTTCCCCCCTTTATTTTGAGATGTTTTTGCAGTCACAGTTCCCCATCCCCGTTTCCTATTCATTCCAATGTCTTGCCAACCACAAGGTTTTGTGGGAACATAATCCTAGCGGTTGGTGAGGGAGGAATCTAGTAGTTGGGTGCCCAGAGGTATGGAAGAGCTGCTGGTAGGCATGAGTGAATCAAGCAGGGAGGGAATCATGTTCAAAAAGTATTGCTGCTTCTATAGTAGAGCTGTACCTAGTGCTAACAGTACACTAGGTACTGTATGAAGAGGTCACAGAAAATACTGCTCATTTGACTAACATTAATTGTAACACTGGCTGACATACAATAAGCTGCCCATCCAAGAGCAACATGAGAAGCAGCAATGCTTCTGCACCACCCAGGGGCCTTTGCATGCAACTTGCAAAGGTGGAGGCTGATGCCTCTAAAGCTGTGCATCATCACAACTGTGACCAACCCCTATCATTCCTAGGGATGTGCAAGAACCTGTTTGGAGGCCTTTTATGAACCTCTGAACAGATTTGAACACTGGATGGGTTTGAGGTTCGAAGGCAGGGTGTGTGTGTCTTACTTTAAGGGCGGGGAGGGTGCTTCCCCCCCCCTCCCGATGGTGCTGGAGTTAGGTAAAATCGCTCGAGCTTCCCTCTTTGTTGGCATCCGGAGCAGAGCCCCCTCATATGACCTCGTCAAGTGGGCAGCAACCCTTGGGAGCAGGCAGTCCCTCAGGTATCCCAGGCCCAAACCATTAAGGGCTTTAAAGGTCAAAACCAGCACCTTGAATTGGACCTGGAAACAAACTGGTAGCCAGTGCAGCTCTTTCCAAATGGGTGTGATGTGATCCCAGTGGGCAGCTCCAGATAAAATCCTAGCTGCCGCATTTTGCACTAGCTCCAGTTTCTGGATATTCTTCAAGGGCAGCCCCACATAGACTGCATTACTGTAATCCAGCTTTGACGTGACTAAGGCATGCGTAATTGTGGCCAGATCTGCCTTCTTGAGAAAGGGATGCAGCTGGCACACTAGCTGAAGCCGTGCAAAGGCACCCCTGGCCACTGCCTCCACCTGAGCTTCCAATAGCAGAGCCGGGTCCAGTAATACCCCCAAGCTGCGTACCTGCTCCTTCAAGGGGAGTGCAACCCCATCCAGAACCAGTAGAACCTTCTCATCCTGATTGGCTCTCCTACTGACCAACATTGCCTCTGTCATGCCCAGATTCAGTCTGTTTGTTAGCCCACATCCAACCCATCACGGCCTCCAGTCCCCAATTCAGGGCATCGACTGCCTCCCTAGGATCAGGTAACAAGGAGAGAGAGAGCTGAGTGTCATCTGCCTATTGCTGACAACTCAGTCCAAGTCCCCAGATGACCTTTCCCAACGGTTTCATGTAGATATATATCTATGGTTTCATGTAGATGTACATATACAGCTATAGGAAATGTAACCCAGATTTTGTCTTTGAGACACATAAAGGGGTAGGAATTGCCATTTGGTTTACCTTTCTGGATTAGTAACTCCATAGAAGACTGACGAAGCATAGTCGTTAAAAAGGAAGTCACAGTTTGAATCTTGCCTCTACGAATAACTTGTTAAGAACCTAAGACCAGCCACTATCTCCCAGCCTCAGTTGTCCATCTACAACGTGAGGATAACAACACTGACCTATCTAAGGCCTGCTGTTAGGATTACAACATAATGGTGGTATATGTTTTGGGCACTCTAAAGCTGCTGTATAAGCACAACATCCCTCTCTGTGTAAACTGCTTTGAGAGCTTTTGTTGAAAAGTTAGATATAAGTATCAATTGTTATGTTTTATTTATTTATCTATACTGCCCAAAACCGATGTCTTTGGTTGATGTACAATAAAACCAAAAAAATTGCTATGTGTTGCAAATTACAACCCCCCCAAAAGTTAAAATGTTACAACCATTTAAATTTTTAAAACAATGTTAAAAACTACTAAAACAGTGTTTAATTAAAAGCCTGGGTGAACAGATGCATCTTTAAGGACTTTTAAAAAGTTGTCAGAGATGTGGAGGCCCTTATTTCTGCAGGTAGTGCATTCCAAAGTCTCAGGGCAGCAATGGAGAAGGCTGCCCCAAGTTATATAATTGCTAAGTATCACATAGGACTTTTGCTAACATTTATATGGGATTATTTGAACTTCAGGATAAATGGCGTGCTTCGTATTTCTAAGATGGGAGATGGAAGTAGCATACAACTGTGGGTTTTTCTCTTGTCCCTCTGTTCAAGATCGTCAGTTATTGCCTCAGATAAACAGACTGACATCCAGACTAACACTGCACTAATGCAACGAACAAAGATGGAACACATTTGCAAGATGGTCAGTAACCGAGTGGATGTTCAAAGCTGCTCAGTCTCTTGCAGTCTCAGTCTGCTTACACAAGCATTGGACATGCACAAGGATAGCACATAGCTTGGCATCGTTCTTTGCAACATATATGGACGGGGGAAGAGGTTTCACAGACATGTCACAGTGCAACACTAATCTGGAATGCAAGCTCCTAACTTAGTGGAATTAGCTAACAGCATTCTTGCACTAGTGCAACCTTAGTCTGGATGTCAGCCACAAAGCTTGCAATTTGCAGCGAGTGCTAGTGACTGGAGAATGGTTGAGATGGGCCGTGGCTAAAATGCCCTGACTGCATCTGTGGCTAGTGTGGTGTGCTGTTGAAATGGTGATGTGTCTGGATAGTAAATTCAAATAAACAGCCTGTGAAACCATGTGAAGCATCCACAGCCATAAGCAATGTAGTTGGAGGAATTGTGCATTACTATTAGCAGTTCCATAGAACAGAATTTCTGTTGCATGCACGCACACGTACGTGCGCGCGTGCGCGCGCACACACACACACACACACACACACACACGACAGAAATTCTGTTGTGTATAACTGCTAATAGTAATGCCTTATACACATGCACCACCAAAAGTCTGTGTCTCTAGGCAGTTTACACAATTCTTCCTTTACGAGAGACTCTAGTTCCTTGAGTAAACCACTGGCCGTGTGTTCATGTCTACAAAATTTAGTAGTGACAAACAGAGCAAGGGTCCATTGGTGCAATGAGAAAGCAGTCTTCCTTTCTTGGAACTTCCCAACTAACTGTACCAGTGCAGCAGGGAAATGGCAATTTTTGATATGCTCCCCTTACTTGGCCCTTGGGGGCATAGTTTCAGGTGGCACAGAGGGCTCCCTGGCAGAGATCCACCAATTCATACTTAGCTTGCTAGCCAGCCATTATTTGTGGCCTCCACCAGTCTCTTCTCTCAGAGATCCTCTTTTGACACACAGGCAGAGGAACTAGGAGAGAAGCAAGTCTTCTGTCATTTGCATTGGGATATGGAGATGGTAAGAAACAGTGGGAGCCCTCTCCTATCATTCAGAAAGGATTCCTGCTGTTTCTTACTTTCTCATTTCTGCTGTCATTTTTGAGACCTCGAGTGAGGAGATCTGTGTAGTGCTGAGTTTCCTGTTTGTCAGCGGGCAGTCGTCACTGGGGAGCTGGCAAGTGGATTTGTAGATGCCTGCTTCCTGGAGAAAGGGGAGGCATAAGTGCAGTTTGTTAGAAAGTTATGTTAGGCTGCACTTTGCTACACTGGTGCATCCTTGCTCTGTATGCAGCCTTGCTCTCTGCCCTCTTGGAGCCCTGTTTATTTTATTTAACATGAAAGCCAGCGTGGTGTAGTGGTTAGAGTGCTGGACTAGGACTGGGGAGACCCGGGTTCAAATCCGCATTCAGCCATGAAACTAGCTGGGTGACTCTGGGCCAGTCACTTCTCTCTCAGCCTAGCCTACTTCACAGGGTTGTTGTGAAAGAGAAACTTAAGTATGTAGTACACTGCTCTGGGCTCCTTGGAGGGAGAGCGGGGTATAGTATAAATATAATAATAATAATAAAATTATTATTATTAACATGCTATAAACCCTGCTAACTGGGCAAAGAGGCACCTTTTACCATGGTGATTCTCTTTATTTAGCAGGGGAAGAGTAACTGGCCCTATCCACCCCCAGCACAGTACTTCCAGTGACTGTTGCTGGTGTCTATCTTACGTTTCTTTTTAGAATGTGAGTCCTTTGGGGACAGGGATCCATCTTATTTATTTATTATTTCTCTGTGTAAACCGCCCTGAGCCATTTTTGGAAGGGTGGTATAGAAATAGAAATAATAATAACAATGATAATAATATTTACCAGTTATTGCTGCCAAGAGTTGATTCTAGTGTCACTATAGCTAAAGAGTTCATTTTAACCTTTAGGTGCTAGGATTATTTTAAGCAAAAATATTTTAAAAATAAAACAGGTATATTATAAATTCAGTTTCTATTTTATTTGTGTGGGTGTGTATATTTGCACTTCTGCATTTGGGTAATGACAAAATAAGAACTGTGTCTTGTTATGTTTCTCTGTTCCTCAAAACCTCAATCCCTTAAATAAAAACCAATATCAAAAGGAAGCTTGTCGCCCAGCTATTTAAAACCTGAACTTGCTTAACAACAAGTGTATCATTTAGGTTATTAAAAGATTTTAAGAATCCATTCACTCTTCAGGTTACCGTTTTGTTGTAGCCTAGGGGCTATGAGTGTTTTGCCAATAGATGAAGTATGTGGGATAGTGGAGTTGGTAGGAGTGGCTTAGTGGTTGAGATGCCTGTGGTGGTGTTTTGTCTACTAGGAAAAATGTGGTGGGCATTCTTCAGTCTGGTTACTAGAGAGGAGGCATTCATATTGCTTCCCCCTCTTTCTCTGATACACCCTGCAATAATCCCTCTCACCCAGGACCACAAATATTTGGCACATGGAACGAAATGTCCACAGGAAGTGAAATATTAAGGATGTCAGATTATGCTCTTAATATCCTATCCTCTGTATTTTGGTAATGGCATCTTCCTTTTTGGAAGGATGGCTTTATTTAGGGAAAATAAAGAGGCTATATTTTAAAGAAGCATATATTAATTTTGTGTTTACCACATACTTTATTTATTGGCCTCTTTACCTTGAACAGTACTTAGATTTCAGTGGAATGAAAATCACGAGCTTATGCCCTTCACATATTTTACTCCCTAACACTTGCATATTGCTCTACTAGTTTAATTCACTATTTATAAATTAATTCATTCCTGCATCATTTTCTGTAGAAGTGAAAAAAGACTGTTTATTTCGGCATAATATGCCAGTAAAATGTTTGGTTAATATTATACATTTTAAACAAGAAGTTATATTAAAAGTGTTGTAAAATTAGCACATTTGCAATACTGAGTTCACATTCATATTTCCCATTTCCATTCAAATGACTGCATACATTCAGTGTCTGTGAATATTGCACTTTTTCTGTATAGTGTCATACCAACTGCTAAATCCTTTATTAAGTAGAATTTTTTATCTTCTGTAGGTCGGGGTAACATAAAATATCAAGGACAAGGAGTATGAAGATATCAGAATTCCTTCAGATTTAGACTTATTTTTAGAAATACTTTAGATGTGGAAAGCAAAAGGTGGGGGCCTCTTCTTTTTCCCCATCACCCAACTCAAACTACTGTGGCTGACATGAGTAAAATTATTCAAAACAATCCCATTAAAGTTAAAAAGTTTATAATTCCTTAACGTCCTTTTAATTTCAATTGCACTACTTTGAATAATAGTTTGATCTGCCAGTTCTGGATGGGGTCACACTTGCACAGAAGGAACAGGTACGCAGTCTGGGTGCTTCTGGATCCTAACCTCTCCTTGGTTTCCCAGGTTAAGGCGGTAGCCAGAGGTGCTTATCAGCTTTTGCTGATACGCCAGCTGCATCCGTTTTTCAAGATAAATGACAGAAGAGTGGTACATATGCTGGCAACCTCCCAGACTTGACTACTACAATGTCCTTTATGCGGGGTTGCTTTTGTACATAGTCCAGAAAATGCAGTTGGTACAGAATGCGGGTGCCAGGTTGGTTTCTTGGTCAGCTTGAAGAGACCATAGTACTCTTCTGTTGAAAGAACTGTACTGGCTGCTGATAAGTTTTTGGACAAAATACAAGGTGCTGGTTATAACCTATAAAGCCCTAAATGGTTTAGGTACTGGGTATTTAAGATAATGTCTTATTCGCCATGACCCCCCCCCCCGCCACACCCTTTGAGATCATCTGGAGTGGTCTGTCTGCAGTTGCCATCAGCTCATCTGGTGGCTGTTCAGGGACAGGACTTCTCTGTTGCTGTCCTGAGGCTTTGGAATGTGCTCCCTGTCGAAATAAGACCCTCCCCATCTCTGACAACTTTTAAAAAGGCAGTTAAGATACATTTGTTCACCCAGGCGTTTAATTAGATTTATAGTTTTTAATAGTTTTTAACAATTTTAACAGTGATTTTAAATTTAAATTGTCAATGTTTTAATTCATACTGTTTTATTACAAACTTCCCAGAGATAAGTTATGGGTAGTGCAGTATATAAATTTGTTAAATAAATACATACATAAAATAATATTCCTCATGTCAGCCACGTATGTAATGATCCAAATCCTTCTCCTTTTTTAGAACAGGCATTGGTTTTCACAGCAAACCAAAAATGTTTGGTTTTTTTGACATTTCTGTTTTGCATTCTTTTTATTCTTTTTGGATCCTCTGTAGTTATTCTTCCCTCCTTTAAGTAGTATTTTTCATCTGAAGCTATTATGAAAGAATTTGGAATGGTGGTGGCTGCTGGGTGTGGGTCTGTGCTGAGTGACTTGGATTAGACACTTGTAGTGTCCTGTCAAATCACAAGTGTGTGGAGATAGTTAGCCATTGTGTGAGGATTTCAGCCTTCATCTTTTACTTTTCTAATGGACAATTGAGACATTCAAGTTTATGGGTTGAAAGGAAAATGGGTGCATGTGGTCTTGCTGGCCTCCCAGGTTAATGCTGTAGAAGAAGTAAATAGAGAGAAGGATTATTAATAGGGGGAAACAACTGGTCCTGAATCCTGGGAGGGAATGTTTATTTCTCTGCTCTCTAGGAGGGATTTGGAAAGAGCTGTAATCCTGGGTTAGGAGTAATTTGTTACAGCAAGATGATACTTGAGTGGCAGGAGGTTTCTGGCTGAGGCAGCAAGATTTTTTTTTTTTTTTTAATTCAGGGGGAGTAGCTGGTCTCCTCCGAAGGTCAGCCTGACATAAATTCCCCTCCCTGTAAGTTTTGTTTCATAACCAGCAAAATTAACCAAAGGAATGATTGACCTTTTTGCATCATCCTTGGGCATTCTCTCTCGTTAAAAAAAGATTGCAACAAATAATGTGCATAAGACTGAGTGAAAAGTTTGTTTTCTGCTGGGACTTTAAAAATATTCCCACCTTCTCCTGTGAGACCACAATGTTTCTGGTTTTAATATTAGCTCAGCAATTTCCAAGCTCTCTCTTCACCCCTGTTTTACTGATAAGACATTTTCTGTATTAAAGTGTCTTGCTTGTTTTTCTATATTTTAAAAAAGTGAGCTCCTGACCCTGGGGAAGAGAGAATTTTGCAAGTTCCTGGGTTGTTCTTTTTAGTGTATGTGTGTGAGAAAAATGTGTACCCCACAAAAATGTGTGTGAGAAAAATAGATCTTTGGAGACAAGAGTTTTGAAGTAACCCCCTTGTCGCACTAAAGACACAGATAAAGCCACAAAGAATGTGACAGGAAATTTAGTATGAAATGTACTGAGTTTACTTAGGAACATGCTTTCTCAGTTCATTTGCAATTACTACTTCAGCAGAAATTAGTAAATGGCTGAACTTGTGTTACTTTCAGTTGCTGTCTTCCTAAAACTGTATTAGCTTCATTTGAAATGAGCTTCATCAATATCTACAGTAGCATACCTGCAAAACATGCTATTTGCATGTGTAATCATTTTAAAGAAAAGTATTAATTAAGCAAGAAAATGTTTCTATCTCAGTATATGGTGTTTAGACCAGTGTTGATAGCAAAACTGATAAAGGAAATGATTGCTATCACATTTCTAATTAAAGGTTTTCATATTGTGGTAATATCTGAAATACCGTAACCAGTTCCTAGGTTTTGGGAGTTCTGCAAACTCTCATTTACTTTACCTTACAGCTCCAAGGCAGAACTACAAAATGCAGGGAAGATTTGGCACTTGGGATGGATTGCCTAAACTTTCAATCATTACCCATTGATTCTCCCCTGCAAGTGCTCCCAGACTGCTTTTGGCCAGCTAGGCTTCAAGCCTGGAAGCAAATCAGGTTGGGAAGGAAATGGCCTTGGGGAGTATGACCTTTCAAAGCAGGATTAGTGGGCATGGGAGGGCTTAATAACATAAGAAGAGCCTTGCTGAATCAGGCCTAAGGCCTATCTAGTCCAGCATCCTGTTTCCCACAGTGGCTCACCAGATGCCTCTGGGAAGCCCAAAATTAGAAGATGAAGGCATGCTCACTCTCCTTCCATTGCTCCCCTGCAAATGGTACTCAGAGGCAGAGGCATAATGTTTCTGAACCTGGAGATGGTCTGTAACCATCAAGACTAGTAACCATTAATAAATCTGTACTCCTGGAATGTTTCTAACTCCCCTTTTTAGCCATTGAACCTGGTGGCCATTTCCATATCCTCTGGCAGAGAATTCAATAGATTTTGCACTATGTGAAATTGTATTTTTATCTTTCCCAAATTTTGTTCCAGTCAGTTTCATGGGTGCTAGTGCTAGAGAGGAGAAAAACCTCTCTCTCTCCACAGCATTCATGTTTTTTTTAAACCTCTTATCATCTTCCTTTAACACCTGTTTTCTAAACTAATAAGACCAAATGTTGTAGCCTTACCTTTTAAGGAAGGAACCCCCGATCATTTTGGCTGCCCTCTTTGATTAGACTTTTCCTCCTATAATTTCCTCCCTCTCCATTCATGTTGCCTCTGCCCATGTGAGTTTGGGAAAAGTAATGTGTAATTTTTGCCCTTAAATTTGCATTATTTGTTGATTTAAATCATGCATTAGATGACTTGATTGGAGCAACTACCCAAATAACTGAGCTCTTTGCTAACCCATTAATGAAACTTTGGGGTTGTAGTTCTTTTATGAGTTTTTAATTTTCTGGATCAATCAGTCTGTGATCAACAAAGTCCTTATCTATATGTTTGAGTGTTGTACAAGGAAATGTAGCTGTACTATTGCAGTGGTGTAAGATTTGGGGTACCCATATTTTATATATATATATATGACTGGGTTTACACTTAAGACTAGGGATGGGTCCGCACCGGTCCGGAGGCCATTGTAAAGGCCTCCGGACTGTCCGGACCTGGCCGGTTCGGTTCGGGTGGAGGGGGTAGCTTTAAGGGAGGGGAGGGTTTACTTACCCCTCCCGCCACTTTCCCCCCTCCAGAGCTCGTATTTATTGTAGTAATTGGGGCGGCAGGATATCTCCCTGCCACCCCTTGTCCTGCCACCCCAATTACTACAATAAATACGAGCTCTGGAGGGGGGAAAGCGGCGGGAGGGGTAAGTAAACCCTCCCCGCTCTTAAAGGAACCCACCCCACAGTGCCGGACCGCAGCTCTGCGGTTCCGTGCACACCCCTACTTAAGACAGAAACCAAGGTTCTTGCAACCTTCTTTAGCACCGGGAGCATGTGCTCTCCACTTCCATCCTCATGCGAGTGCCTGCTTCCTTTGTAGGTTAGTATATGCCCAGGATGGTCTCGTGATGTGTGAAACCTTCATATCCGAACCTACTTGCTTCAGGGAACCTGAGGGTCAAAGTTAGTTTCAGATCTCAAGTTTAGGTTAGGATATGTTGAGATTGTTGGGATCGGACATTACAACCGATCTCCGTGTATCCTAACCTACAAAGGAAGTAGGTACTCACACGGGGATGGGAGAGGGGAGCGCATGCTCCCTAGGCTGAGGGAGGTCACATGAATCTGGGTTCCACATTGTCAACCTACCCTCTGTTTTACCAATTCTGTCTCTTATGAAAACTATTCACAGCAACATAAACTATACAGTCCAGTTGTGATATATACGTAATATAAACTTTTGGCAATAATCAGAATTAAATCACTTTCATCCAAGCAGTTATAATGAAATAGCTACAGCATTATACTGAATCCCTTACAGGCTGCTGGAATAGGGAAATGTTACAATATTTCTTAAAAGGAAGGGCTTTTATGGGATTCTTTCACTATAGGGGGGGGGGAAACATCCCCTTGTTTTATGCATACTTCCCCCCCTGGCAGCATTTGTTGTTTCATAATGGGAATGGCTTCTGTAGGCCTGTACAACTTTGGCCCTCCAGCTGTTTTTTTGACTACAACTCTTATCATCCCCAGCCACAGTCGCCAATAGTCAAGAGATGATGGGAATTGTAGGCCAACATCTGTAGGAGGATGAAGTTGTACATCCCTTGGCTATTGGAATGGTGTGGGATAGAGTAATGGAAAACGCTAACCACACCACTTTTCATGAGACCTGAACTTTAGCAGGTGATCAAATGACTATCGGACAAAAGGAGACTGTTCTCACACACAGCCTAACCCAGGCTAGGGAAGCCCAGCCTTGGTTAGGCTGCACGTGAGAACTGCTGGGATTGGGTCCAATCCCAGTGGGGCAGTGCTACCTAGCCCAGCTGTTAGCCAAGGTTAAGGGAGTGAGTGCTCCCTTAACTTGGGCTTGCTGCTCGTGTGTGAGCTTGGGCTGCTTCTGGAACTGTGCACTGCGCCACACAATGCTGCTCAACTGGGAGCACACTGCCCTCCCAGAAACATGTATGGAGTTGTTGGGGGTGGAAGGAAAAGGTGAGTTTAACCAGCCTTCCCCCTTGCCCACTCGCTGCTCTGACCACCTGCTCACGTGAACAATCTTCAGTTCTAATCAGTCTTCACAGGCAACCCCATGTATAGAGCTTTACATTTTTTGTTCCTTGAGATGACTGAAGATGGTTGCTAGAACTACATGGTCCAGAAAAGATCACAGCTAATGAAGCAGCTGAAGACAATAAAAATCCTTGTGCTAGTTAGTCCCAGCACTAGATCAGGACTGAATGAGTTGCTTAATTGGGTGACATCTCTGCAGAATGTGCTGTCAGTCATTACATGACTTTTGGGAATAGGGCCATTTTATGGTTCCTATTCCGGTTCTAAATAGATTTTGTGGACCAGGCATTTTTTTTTTTAAAAAAAGCTGCATAATTGGCCTCTGAGAGGCCTATTTTAAAAAAATATTAAAAGCTTGTGAACCCTCCTGAACTGAACTGAGGGGGTGCCGGAGCAAACCAGGCCAGCTGGTTCCGTGCACATCCCTACTTAACTGCAGTAAGTCAGTAGTCCCTGGCTATTGATAGTCTGGCAGGAGAGCTGGTCTTGTGGTAGCAAGCATGAATTGTCCCCTCTGCTAAGCAGGTTTGCATTTGAATGGGATACTACATGTGAACACTGTAAGATATTCCCCTCAGGCAATGGGGCCACTCTGGGAAGAGCATCTGCATGCTTGCATGCATAAGTTTCCAAGTCCCCCCACTGGCATCTCCAGATAAGGCTGAAAGAAACTCCTGCCTGCAACCTTGGAAAATCCGTTGCCAGTCTGTGTAGGCTGTGAGGCTATTCTCACAATTGCCCAAAAGAGGGCTAAGGGATCCTAGCCCGCTTTTGGCTGATCATGTATTACAACGGGAACCGCATGGATCCCGACAGCAAACCTCCATAACTACCCTTCCCCTTAGATGAGGTTAACAGAGCGCTCCGTTAACCTCATCTTTTTGGTCATGTGCTGCCATGGCGTGGCTCCACACCATGGCAGCACATGAGGAGACCCCTGCCGGGAGGCTGCAAGCAGCCTCCTGGGCTTGGGGGGTGGATGGTCTCTTCAGGATGCCCTGTGCGCTTGCGCAGGGCATCCTGAAACTTTCAGGGGCCGTGCAGCCCCTGATCCCTGCAACCCCCACCAGCTCTGTGACAGAGCCGGCAATCGTGTGGCCGGCCGATCCGGCTGCCCAGGGTTGCCTTTGGATCATCTGTGGGGAGAGTGGGCTAAGCACGCTCTCCCCGCAGACCTCCTTTTGGCGCAGCACACTGCTCATGTGACTCGCCTCAGTATATTCCTATGTTCCTATGACCTGTGGCAAATGGAGCATGTGAGGTGAATCTGTGTGCCACTCTGGCTGGTGTAGAGAAAGTTTGAGGTTGCGCATGGGAAGGTGGCAGAGCAGCCCCACTCCTGACATCAGCATGAGTGTCACCGCTCTGCCTTCTTCCCGCACACTTCCTCAGTCTCTCCTAGCCAGCCTGCTGCCAGCTTGCTAGCTGGGAGGCTTGCTTTCTCTATCTCATTCTTTTGCAAGAGAAAAAGCAATTCTCCCAGCAAGCATATTGGCTGCAAGCTGGCTGGGAGAGGCCAAGGAAGTGCAAGCAAAGGAAGCAGACTGGCTCTGATGTTAGCATGAGAAGAATGGCTGGCAGTCAGGGGGCATGGCTGGTGGCATCTTGGCATCAGCTCAGGTCTTGGCATGGCACTTCAAAAAGGGGAGCATCAGCAGGAGAGAGGGCATGCCCTCACCTCTTGCCTGTGGGCTTCTCAGAGGCATCTAGTGGGCCACTGTGGGAAACAGGATGCTGGACTAGCCAGTTCTTATGTTGCCGACCCCTGCACAATACTGTGTTTAGCGAATTTTTATTTTGCATGACAGCCTCCTGTCCTACCAAGGTCTAACCACCAGTTAACAGCACAATGACAAATTTTTGTACTTGTTCTCTGTGGCTATCTACTCAAGGCTAATCACCCGTGATCTTCAAAAAAGAGAGAGGAAGGAATTAAAAATATAATTTCAGTTTAAAACTGGTACTGGGAGGTTATGGAGAGCAGGGAAGGCAAATAGTTTTATAAATATACAATACCTTGATTTTTCTAATAACATTATTTGGGACTTATGTTTACATTCATGGGCTAGATAATTTTTGGCAGGAATTGGATTTTGAAACTTCTAACAGGTCTTCGTGGATGCTGCTTTGTTTCAAGTAAGCTATGCTATTCACGGCCTCCCTGGACTGTATTTTGCTGTAGTTTCAGCATTGCTGTTTCCAGAGATTTTGTATGGATGTGCTTAGCTTTGCTGCCTTAGGCTGTGCCTCGTTTCAAACGTCAGTTTTAGTAGTAAAATGGTTGATAATATCTACTACAATCTTGCAAGACTCAAGATGTATTTTCCCATCTCTTTCCACTTTAAAAAAAAAATCCCTATCCCATACCATTTAAGATGTTTGCTTTTTCCTTTGTGATGATAATTTAACTGCCTTTTAAGAGAGTGTTTGGCTTTTCTCAAGGACACTGGTCAGTCCTAATCTTTTGCACAGAGACCTACAGCTTGACAATTACTAAACTCTAAAGGACTTGCAGTTCCCTTAAAAAACAAAACAATAGTCTGTGCTTAGTTTCATACTATGAAGTTTTGTCAGGATAGTGTTTGTTGTTAAAAAGCATTAGGTCCTATTTCAAGTTTCAATATCACAGACCCTTGTTGAGAGGTAATTTCATTTTCAGGGTTTGAATGGTCTCTTTCTATCATTTCAGAGGTAAGGCAGGAAAAGATAGAGAATTATGGAAGGACTTAATTTTATAGTATATAATTTAACGCCCCTCATACGCTGGAATGCAGAACCAGAGTTGGAATCCTGAGAGGAAAAATAGACTCCATTCCCCCCCACTGCTTTGTAGCCAGTTCCATGTTAGAGGGACTCCCAGCTCATATTTGTATTTGGGGCTGAAAGAATAGAATTTCCTGCTGCTTCGTGTAGTAGGAAGGAAGGGATTTACTACTCTCCTGTAATAGGGCAACCTTTTTTTTTCCTAATAAGAAAAACTATGAATAGCTTCATACTGCTGTAGTAGTAAACCTGAGAAGGCAATTACACGTTCCCCTCCTTATATGTGCAGTGATGTAACCCTTCCTTTGCCAAAAGAATCCTCCCTTCTTCAATTTCCATCCTGATACCTAAAGTATTATGCATGGATGGTGGGGCAATCACTTGGCAGTTCATTCCATTGTGCAAGAGTTGTTGTGGGGTGGAATTGCTACGATGTAATTCCATAGGTCTGCTTTCTCTTTCTCACTCTCCCACCATCTGGATCCAGTTAGCTCACTCGGCAGTAGGACTGAGTCTCATTTCCTCCAACCAGTAATGTTACATAGGCAGTGATCCTGGCCTGCCCCAGCATAATTGAAAATTATGTGTATTGCAGACTTGCAGCGCTGAAATGTAGACTCGTAAAAATCTAGGGCTCAGGTAGCCTGTGGAGATTGGATTTGGCACACAATGAAGCTTTTATGTAAAATAAGAATCATAAGCCACCACATTAATATTGTATTATGGCTATGACAATTCTTGGACTGAGAGACTTTGAGGCAATCTTGAAGCTATTGAACAAAGCAAATGTTTTATTCTTTATCAATGGAGCTGGATCTTTTTACTAGTGATGAGCTGAAATGGAGGGGGACATTTTATGAGCGTTTTCTTCTCTCACAAACAGCACTTCTCTTCAGAAAGCTTTTGGGCCAATAGGGGAGGGTGCTGCAGAGATGTGAGACCCTGACACATTCAGGTGGTCCCTGACCTAAACACCTGTCATTCAGGCAGCAGTTGTGGCAATGCTCAGTGTTGACCCTTTTCACAGTCCCAACTGGCTGCAACTTTAGTGTTTGTTTTTGTTTGTTCCTAGCTCTTTTTCCTAATAACCGGAGACATATAATTCCTTCCAGATTATCAGAGCTATCACACCAGGCTGCTATTCTGTTGCCATCTTGACTTCTCTCCCTTTTTCCTAATAACATTAGCACATATCCTCAGATTGGGGGCAAATATTCCAGAGTGTGAACAGTGTATTTGTTCTGAACTACCTTTGCTTGTCTTCAGTAAAGGCATAGAAGCTGTTCTGACATGCAGCTTAGCCCAGGCTAGGGATGCCTAGCCTGGGTTAGGCTATGCATGAGAACCACCAAGATTGGGCCTAATCCTGGTGGGGCAGTGCCGCCTAGCCCCGCTATTCAACCAGCCTGTTAGCTGAGGTTAAGGGAGCAAGCATTCCCTTACTCTGTGCTACTTGCTCATGTGCGTGCACAGTCTGCTTCCAGCCTGGCCACACACAGAGACGGACACCTAGAGCGCCCCTCTCTTGGGGGAATTCCCTAATGCAGTGCGCGTGTTGTGCACTGCATTGTGGGATTCATGGAGGTTGGAACAAATTCCAGCCCTGGATCCATCTGCCCTGCTCTATGTGGAGTGTGGAGTCCCTCAATTGTCTGTGGTGAAGGTAAATTTTTTGGAGTCTTCCCTGTCCACCCGGTCTTGGCGATCGTGATCGCCCCATATAATATTAGCATGGTTTAATCATCTATATATTTAATCCTCGTAGACGTGCCCGTCCTGATGCGTGGAAAGCGTCTCGGCACCCAGCGGATTGGCTGGATGGCAGAGGCACCTGATTGGCTGGGCAGTGGAGGCTCGCACGCAGCAGGACTCAGGAGGCCGTTGAGCTGCTGCCGGGGGAAATTGCCGTGGGCAAACCAGCGGGCGGCGGGGCCTGCCACGGCGAGGAGGAGGCATTGGCGGGCCCTGCATGGCCGCCGGGGTCAGGAAGCAGCTAGGCCGCCAGGAAGAGGAGGAGGCAGCGGCAGGATCAAACGGTCTGGCAAGCTGTCCAGAAACTGTGGGTAGGGAGCGGGGGGGGGTGGAGAGAAGTGGGCCGGATGGGTGTCAGAGTTAGGGAGAACTAGGGGTGCAGATGCTATGCACCTGGTCAGGTAGTGATAATAATTTACTCAACTGGATGTTTTACTTAGATATTTTTAAATAGTGGCTTTAATTAAATGTGGTAGTTTAGCTTAAAAAAAGAGAGAGAGAGAGTGAGACAGAGAGAGAATCGCCCCATAGTGTAGATACATCATTGACTGTATAATGACATAATTGATACTAGAAAGAAGACATGTTATGGTCTCCCCCCAAAAAAATTGCAAAAGCAATTAGGCTTCAAGCTTGAGGCTATCATGTCTGTGAAATGGCACAAAAAAGTAAGTTTTGGGGACCTTCATTACTCTGAAAGAGTTTGCTTTAACTTCACTCTCAAAATGAGAGTGAAGGAAAATATACCTTTGCAAGCAAGGCAGCTTTTTAACTTGATGTTGCTACAGGTTTGTGTGTGTCTGTGGCTGTCTGTTTTTCTCATGTATGTAATAATTACTTTGGGATTAATTTATTGGTTATTGGCTACAGTGCACCTCCACCTGACTGTGGTGATGCTTGTTTATTTCCCCCCTATAGTATATGAATATGCAACAGCAGTTGGTAATTGTGGGAAATGAGCCATGGGTGGGCAATCTTGTCCCTCCTGCTGTTGTTGAGCTACAACTCCCATCATTGCAAACCACGATATGGCCGGGGATGATGAGAGTTGAAGTTCAACAACAAATGTAGGTCCAAGATCGCTCACCCCTCTGAGTGGTCTCTCTTGGCTTTGCTTGGACTTAGTGACATGTTAACATTATATTTCTTTTGAGACTTTTCCTTTTGGATTTTTGTTTGAAATTAGAAGTAAAGACTGAGTGTTGACTTTTGTAGAAATTAAATGTTTGATCTGGCTCCTTCAGTTGCTTATATACAGATATGTTCATGAGACTCTGTGTGTGTGTTTGTGTTTGTGTGTGTGTGTGTGTGTGTGTGTGTGTGTGATATTTATCAACCACCTAACATGGAAATCTCAAGGTAAAACCCTTTAAAACATAGCAAAAATGAAGCAGTTAAAACCACAATTTAGTTAAAATTTAATTAAAATGATTTAGACACAGTTAAAACCATTTAACGTTTTTAGCAGACAGCCTGAGAAAACAGTGAAGATATTCACACGCACGTGCAACACGTGCCAAGCCTGGTTTGCACATGTGTGTGAACTGCAGGGATTGGGCCCAATTCTGCTGGCTACATGGAGCCAAACCCACCAAAGTAGCCTCCCTCATTTTCTTGATTGAAAAAAAACCACTCATTTTCTTGATTGTGTGTGTTTACAGTTGCGGCTGGCACACTTGGGGGAGAGAGGGATCCCAATAATGCACCGCACACTTGCGCGGTGCGTTATTTGGGCCCTGGGGGGCGGGGTGATGCATGGCGGTGCATCCCAGTACCCCCACCCCCGGAGCTGCTGGGAGCGCAGCCAGTCCTCTGGGCGGGTGATCCGCCTGCCCAAGGAAGTAGGGTCGCTCGTCTTTGGGGAGGGTAAGTGAAATCCGCTGTCACCACAGACCGCTCCAGAGCTTTTCTCAGTGATTGTGAGAAGAGCTCCAGAATGTCTTAACAATTTTTTAGAAAGGCAATCAGAGATGGAGAAGCTCTTATATCAACTGTGAGCACCCTATGGGAAGCACAGAGAAGGCCCTGTCCCACGTCTCCACCAGATTAGTTGCTGGCAGCTCTAACTGGATCTCCCCACATGATCTAGGCCAGGGATTCTCAATGTTGGGTCCCCAGATGTTATTGGACTTCAGCTCCCATAATCCCCAGCCCCAGTAGCCTTTGGTTGGGGAATATGGGAGTTGAAGTCCAGTAACATCTGAGGACCCAACGTTGAGAATCCCTGTTCTAGGCAGCAGGGTTCATGGCAGAGAAGGCGCTCTGTTAAGTATCCTGAACCAAAGCCATTAAGGACTTTATAGATAATAACCAGCACTTTGTATTTTGCTTGGAAACATATTGGTAGCCAGTGCAGTTCTTTAAGATTGGTATTATATGGTCTCTTCAGGTTGGCCCAGAGACCCATCCTGCTGCCTCATTCTGTACCAATTGCAGTTTCCACACTACATACAAAAGCAGCCCCACATAGAACACATTGCAGAAGTCTAACCTGGAGGTTACCAGCACATGTTACACTGTTTTAAGGTTGTTTTCCCCTAGAAATCGGCATAGCTGATGTATCACCTGAAGCTGATAGAAAGCACTCAAGTTTTGGGTGTGATGATATGTTAGATAAATAAATAAATAGATAAATAAATAAACTGCCTCATCCTGAGAAATCAAGGAGAGCTTTGGGTCCAGGAGTTTCTCCAAGCTATGTACTTGTTCTTTCTGGGGCGTGTAATAGAACACAACAGAATTTTGATATCACACTTTGCAAGGACAGAATTAGACTCGATATTGAGTTCTACATTCTAAGGACCTTGGCATTCATTTGCTAAGAAGACCAAGTTTCTAGTGCTTAAGCTTTTGAGAATGGGTTTGAAAGTGTGTGACCAGTGCCTGTTAAATCTCAGTAGCTAGAACTGGCGCCTGACCAGGCTCTTCAGTTATTACAAGTTGGTTTAGTTCCCTACATAGTAATGTGCATTGGCCATAACAATCAGAACCAGAATAAATTATGCACAGTAAGATTGCATTATGCAAAATTGATTAATTTGTATAACTTCTGTTTTTATTATTTGTGAAGCAGAATTTGAATTATTGTAACTTTATTTGCTACACATTATACATAGCCTGAGTTATACCTGGATATGACACAGTCTCGAGTGGCCACAAAGCAAAAAAAGTGCACCTTTTATGAGGTTGTTTTTTTTTAATGGTGCATTTTGTTCTAAAAAAAAGGAATTAGATTTCCTGCCTTGGTGAATAAAGATTGCTCTTATCCATGCAAAATGTGCAGAAGAATGAATGAATATGAGATTCCCTTTTGGTTACTGCTGTTATATTTTGAGTATGAGCTGATTAAATAATCTCTAAGCAGCAAGAGGGGCAATCAGATCTCTCTCTCTCTCTCTCTCTCTCCCTCTCTGCCCCCCCAAGCCTAGTGTTTGACCACTTTCCTGAGACTCAAGAAATCTATATTCCATTACGTAGCACTATTGTTTAAATATTCTGTACTTAAATACTGTTTAGTGAGTTGCATTAAATGTTACTGTCTAGGAAGGATGTGCACAAAATCGGTTGGGCCCAGTTCAGTTTGAAACCAAACCAGTTACGAACTGGACAGCATTTTCGGTTTTGCCCCCTCAGACAGACCTCCCGGATAAGCTCTAATTTGAGCCGGTTTTGGCCCCATTCAAGGGTGGTGGAATGCATTAAAATAGTGTAAAATATACTCCACTGGCTGCGGCAGTCTCAGGAGGTGCTGCGGCAGCCATGCAGGTATGTGTGTGTCTGGAGGCTCTCCCTCCCCCTGCCATTCTCCCCCCCAAGTCTCCCAAGGCTGGTTCAGCCTGTTTTTGGGCTGTTTGGGCCCCCTGTGTGTGCAGTGGTCATTTGGGGGGCTGCCGCGAATGCACACGGGTCATTTGCGTGACCACTGCCACACACTTTAATAAGTAATTCATTATTTTACACTATTTTAATGCCCCACCACCCTTGAAACGAGCCAAAACTATGAGAGAGGTTCAGTTAAACCTCAGACTGAACTGGGTCTGGTCCGATTTGAGATCACACTTCCGAACTGGTTCAATATCAAACCGCTTTGCACATCCCTACTGACTAGTATATCTAGTAATCAAATCTCCTATATTCCTTCTACATAAGTCTTAAAACATCCATTCTTCTCCCAGTCAGACGTTAAACATATTGGGTCACCAACTCTCTAGGATTGGCCTGCACCCTGAAGCCTCCAGGAATCCGTCTTAATCTCCAGGTGGTTACAGAAAGCAATCCTGGAGATTTTCATGCCTTGATACTGTGAAAACATTGGAAACAATGTTGGGAAAATAAACCGCTCCAGGAATAGCTTCAGTCAGAGTTGGCAACTCCGATGAGCCATTTCACATGACGTATCTATTGCTGCACTCCAGATTGCAGATTAAATGTTTGAATGCTGTCCCACAGGGGCAAAATACTATGCATGTAAATCTACACATGCCTGAGAGAGGTTTTTGGCCTCAGCTTCTCTCTGCCTCCCTGTAAATACTGTCCTTCTCAGTGTTCACCTAGTAAAGGTCAGTGGCAAGGCATGTGCTGAGAAGTGACTAGGTAAATTCAGAACATTTTTTCTCAGCAGGGCCTACTTCCTGTGTAAATTCGGAATCCTGTCTACTGACCTCAGTAACAAGAATAAGCTTTGGCTGCTATTGTTGGAAGGAGTGAGCCGTACCCTATTCCTGCTTGTGATTCATGAACAGGATTGTTGACTGAGTTTCATTTTCATGGCCAATCTACTGACTTATGTAAAGTCATTTAAGGCTGGGAGGTTGCTTGGGTGTCATGGGGCCACATGTTCGCCAACTGACTCTTGTTGCTTATGTTGATGGACAAGGAGGAAATGACACTGTTAAACTAACAAAACACAAGTTGGTTTTACAAGGCTGAATTTTATCTTTTTACATATAGAAAGTTTGCATCTTTTTAATCTGTAAATTTACTGTGTTAATCCAAAAGCATCTAGTTGCAACGCTTAAACACACTTCCACTTGAATGTCACAGATTCAGATTAGCTATATGAATGACTGCATTCACAAAATTGGATCAACTCCATCTAGAGACATTTTTCTGCAGAACTATGATAGTACTTTTCAGATCAGAAGAGGCAGCTAGCAAAGATAACTGATTACGTTACTGATAATGCTGACAAAGAACATGTTTATATAGATATTCTAATACATCGTCTGTGTGTGCAGTGATTTTTTTTTTAAATTTTGTGACCTTTATATCCCTCTCTTCTTTCAGGAAGTCTGAGCAATGTTTAACTTCACAACACCCCTGGGATGTAGGCTAGGCCACCCATTGTTTGTGAAATTTTGATTATTTCAAGGCCAATACATTGTGCTTCACTGCTATGTGCCATTTGGCTCATAATGTTAAGAGCTTTGAAAAAATATATTGTATCTAAAAATGTGAAATGTGACTATGCACTTGCACATATGTGTATCATTTGGGGACAAGGTCGTTTTTATTAGGCCAAACCAGACCTCCAAGTACGTGCTTGCTCCAGATCTCTAGATAATTCTCTTAAATGTCCTGTATCATATATCAGTGTTTTGAAAATTTGTTTGTCACATTCACAGGTTTTAACATTTTTGGATATACACTAAAATGTTCTAGGTATACACCTTAAAAATGTAAAATGTAAAGGAGTCAGTGCTTGTCAGGGAGCCATAATTAGTTGCAGCTTCCTGCTGAGTGTACATTCTATGGCCAGCCAGGATTGGCCTTTGCATTATGTGTGAAATGGCCCTGAGTGGGGATATGAATTAGAGCTTCAAAAATTGAAATGCAACACTGTAGCCACGCAGTCACAAATAGCATTGCCCTTTAAATAAGCAGTGTAGTGCAATTATAAGAGGAAGATTTGATAAGCAGTAGTTTTTTAAGCTATCTGGCCACTAGGGCAAATGATTACCAGGTCTTATTCAGGATTAGCAGGTGCTAAAGAATGCATTCTATATATAAGTGGAGTGTTCTGTTCTGATATAAGAGATTTCATATATTCTTTAATGTTACAATAATGATGATTTGCCCTCCATTTTTTTTGTTTTCTACTTTATTTCTCTGTGCAACTTCCTTTTCCAGAACTACTCTAGTAATCAGTGTGTGGATGGTAACATTGTCTTTGCCCTCTTATTCTTCTTTTAATGAATTGTATGGAAATATTTACTGCATATTTCTGTTAACCACAACCACAAAAAAAAAATGTTTCTAGGCTTTTTAAATTTTATTTTGATCCCCTCCGCCCTTTTCTGTTGTTGCATACATTTTTAGCTCCACCTTTCCCTATGTTGCCTAATATTTATTTATTTATTGCCTTTCTTTTCTGAACTCATTTTTCTTTTTTCCATTTTTGTTTCCTCCATCCAGTACCTCCAGATGAAATGGCCACTGCTTGATGTTCAGGCAGGGAGCCTACAGAGTAGGCAAGCCCTCAAGGATGCTAGGTCTCCATCTCCAGCACACATTGTTGTAAGTAAATGAAGAAGAACTTCTTTTGTTTGGGGGAGAATGGCATTAACAAGTTTTGCTTATTGTTCTTTACTTCTCCAGATAAGCTACCTGATGAAAGTGTGGGGATATGTCCTCAATTGTCACTCTTAGACGTATTCATTCTGTTAACACATTTTTCCACGTGGCATAAATAAAGTATCGGAACAATAACTTGTTAAAGTTACTCATAATTGTTATTTAAACTGGGTGATTTGATCTGATTGTTTTAACAACTTTGTTAAGAAATTGGAACACCTCAAAAGCAGTGGAATTCTTATTCATAAAGTTTATCAATACAGTTTTATTCTCATTAGAAAATGAGATGTTTGGACTGCAAAGAATGTTAAATATTTTAATGATCTCTGCTTTTCCCAGCATAGTTAAAAAAGGAAATTATTTTGGAGGAAGGCTATTGCATCTGAGTAGAAACATTAATTTCAGTCTGAAAATAATTGGGGGCTATTTTTCTGGGTTTTGAGGCTATGTATGTATGCTCATGTATTGGGATTTCCAAATGTCACACTTTTTGGGAAAACATATTTTAATTATGACTATTCTTCCTTGACCCATTCCCATCTATGGGAACACTTTCCCCCACCAACATCTGAAAGGTTTATAAAAAAAACTTATTTATAACTCCTAACTCCCCATATTTACTTGTGTCCATTCTTACAACTCTAAAAAATGAGTAAGAACCTTGGCCATGAATTATGCATTATTTTAAATACTATTTTAATTGCCCTTGATTTAACTCTTAACTACAGTAAAATCAGCAGAAGTTAACATTTAACTTCTTCTAAATGGTGCATTTTGTTTAGTTAATAATATAAACTCTCTGGAATAAATGTTATAGCTGAATTGTTTGTTCACTATATTTAATAGATTTCATTTATTCAAATGGCATGACAAAGTTAACATTATAGGAAGAAAGAAACTCTGGATTTAAGGAGGAGACGACTTGGAAAAACTACCCTGGATCTGTAGCAGATGAAATTGAGAATGGGCATATGGCAGTTCAAACATATTTTAACTAAGGGACCAATCCTGGTTCTTTCCAGGAACAGGGTACCGAGGGCTTTCTTCTCACCCAGGGCCAGGGTATAGTAGGCTTTCCCCAGGGCAGATTGTGGAGATGAACAGGGTGCAGAGAGCCATGAGTGCTTAAAGAGGAATTGGAGCCAGGAGACTGTGCATACAATAAGGATAGGTGTGGAGAGAAGGGGATAAACTGGGCCAACTCCTGCCCACTTCCTCCCCTCTTTCAGTGACTGCATCCTCTATGTGTGTGTGTGTGTGTGTGTGTGTGTGTAGTCCTTCCTGTCTGTCTTGCTGATTGTCAAGTGAGAGGAACAGGGAAAAGTGAGCTTGCTATTCTTGTCCCTCCACATTCCCATAGCTCGTCACTTCCTTCTCAGATGTCCATTTCCTTTGTGTTGTGGGAAAGAGATCAGGATTGCACGCTATATTCATAATATTGCTTCGCACCTGACAAAAATTAACTACACGTTCCAAGAGAGAAAAACTAAAGTAAGCTGAAAAGAGAACAATCATACAGCAACTGCAAGGGCCTCAAACTTGCTGGATCTTTAGTGTAATGCTAAAATCCATAATGCATAAAATTCAGCTTTGGTCCTGTTCCCTTTTACAGATGAGGCACTGACCTCCAGTATCTACCTGAATAAAATTTTGTGTGGTGGTGGTGCTGCACAAGTGATTGCACCTGCATGTCTGCCTTTTTCAGTTGAACATGGATGGAAAGGGAAGGAAAATGTGAGGTAAAGGAGAAGCAGAAAACAAATGCAAGCAGTAGTAAAAGAAATGTGGAAGATAGAGGGTAGGGAAACTCACATTTCCAGCCAAGTTTCCAGGAATTTGAGTTCTTTATGGGTTGTAAGAGTGGGGCTCACTCAACGTAAGAATTAGTAACAGTTGTTTTTCAGGAAAGCTTGATATCAGAAGTAACTCTAGAACAACTAGTTTGGAGGAGAAAAGGGGTGGCAAAAACTTTAAGGAAGTGAGGGTTTTGCTTTACATTAAATACTTATAGAAGTAAGGTAATTAATATTGTTTGTTTATTTACCTTATTAATGAAGCTTGCTTGACATTTCCCTTATTTATTTATTTATTTAGCACATTGATATATCATCCAAAACTGATGTCTCAAAACTGGGCCAAAACATACCGCCCAGAATTGGGCCTCTTAGAAAATACTGGGGCCATTCACACAACCAGCCCTTTCTGGGCTTGCATAGATCTATCCAGGTAGTACTGGTTATGTGGAGTGCTGTGATTGGTCCTGATCCCGGCACTACCCATCAGGTAGCCCAGGTTCTTAACCTGGCCTAAAAGTGAGGTAGGAGAACACGAGTATGCCTCCTACCCCACCGCCCTATTTCCTCCTACTCTACCCCACTTGTGTGGGTGAGTAGGCCATTGGCAGCCAGCTCAGCTATAGAGCCAAGATGAAAGAGCATCCTGGCAGCTGGCATTCTCCCAAGCAGTACAGTGCATTGTGGGATTCCTGCCAGGCTTCACTTTCACTGGCTCATGTTAGGGTGCATGTTGGTGCATGGCATGCTGGAGTATCCCTGCTTCATGGTGCGGTGAAGCAGGATGGAGGCATGCTCATGTTGAGGAAGGTAGGTATAATCCTGCCTTTCCCCAGCCCCAACCTTTTTGGTCACATGTATGATCTCATGAAGCTCTTCTCATGATCGGTGAGAAGAGCTCTGAGGTGGTCTGCGGGGAAGCGGGGGGTTAAGCTTACCTTTCCCACATATGATCCTTCTGTTCATCCCTGGGTGGGCAATACGCCCACCCAGACAAGTGGTGGTTTGCCTGTCAGCTCTGAGGGTCAGGGTACTGGGATGCGCATTGCCCCACCCACTGGAGCCTCAATAATGCTCCTGGCGAGTCCACAGTGTATTACTAGGATCCCCCCACCATGTGTGTCCGCCATGGCTGCACGTAGCCATGGCAGACACACAGTTTTTTTAAAATGAGGTAAAGGGAGTACTGTTCAGAGCTTTAAAGGAAATAACCAGCACTTTGTATTTCGCCCGGAAACATATCAGCAGCCAGTAAACTGTTTTAAAACAGGCATAATATGGTCTCTCCGGGTTATCCCAGAGACCAGTCTGGCTGCCGCATTTTGAACTAGCTGAAGTTTCTGAACTACGCACAAAGGCAGCCCCACGTAGAGTGCATTGCAATAGTCAAGCCTGGAGGTTACCAGCTGATACACCACTGCTTTGAGATCGTTCTCTTCAAGGAATGGATGCAGCTGTTGAATCAGCCAAATTTTATAGAAAGCGCCCCTGGCCAAGGCCTCCACCTGAGATACCAGGATGAGGCCTGGATCCAAGAGCACTCCCAAGTGTAACTATCAATTGTAAGTTAACTGTGAAGTTTTTCAGCATTTTTTTACTCTTTTCAATTTAAATAGCAGCTAAAAACAGGAGCTGGGGGATCACTAGGCCTGAAATGGGAAATTGGTATGATATCATTAACTACACTTAATATGGAAAGGCATCTTCTAGAAAGGTCCCAGATTGTCTTTATAATCTAATACTCAGATTACTTAGAATCTTTTATCTTTATATCATTATTCATGAAAAGAAAATGGAGGGGAAATCCATTTCAGTGGGGCAAAGTTTAGAAGTAAATAAAAGTAAATGAGGCTGTTCACACGAACAACCGTACCCAGGCTTACACAGCCCTACCTGGATAGAGCTGCTTATGTGGAGTGCTGGGGTTGGGACTGATTCCAGTGCTGCCATGCCGGGTAGCCCACGTTTTGTACTTAGGCTATAACTGAGGTAGAAGGGCGCAAGTGCACCCTTCTACCCTGGTACCTGGTCAAGTGGCTGCTCGGGCTGCCTGCAGCCTGGACAGAACATAAGAGCCCTGCTGGATTAGGCCCAAGGCCTATCTAGTCCAGCATCCTATTTCACACGGTGGTCCACGGGATGCCTCTGGAAGCCCACAAGCAAGAGGTGAGAGCATGCCCTCTCTCCTTCAACTGGTATTTAGAGGTGTCCTGCCTCTGAGGCTGGAGGTGGCCTATAGCCACTAGACTAGTTGCCATTGATAGACCTGTCCCACATGAATTTGTCTAAGCCCCTTTTAAAGCCATCTAAGCTAGTAGCCATCACCTCATCCCATGGCAGAGAATTCTGTAGATTAATTATGCACTGTTTGAAAAAGTTTGTCGGTCTTAAATTTTCCGACCTTCAGTTCCTTGGGGTGACCCCTGATTCTAGTGTTGTGAGAGGAGGAGAAAAATTTCTCTATGTTCACTCTCTCTACTCCATGCATAATGTTGTATACCTCTATCATGTCTCCCCTTAGTAATCTCTTTTCCAAAGTAAAGAAAGTGTTCCAGGCTCCTGATCATCTTGATTACCCTCTTCTTCACCTTTTTGAGTTCTACAATATCCTTCTTAAGATATGGTGACCAGAACTGTATGCAATACTCCAAATGTGGTCACACCATAGATTTGTATAAGGGTATTATAATACTAACATTCTTGTTTTCAAGACTCAGCCACAGAGTCGGGCAGCTAGAGCGCCCAGCAGTGGGGAAATCCCCCAAAGTATTTCCCCAGCCTTCAGATTGACACGCCACTCATGTTGGCGTGTGAGTGATGCTGCCAAGAAGACCACGAGGATCGTTTGCGGGGAAGTAGATGCGATCCTGCCTTCTCCCTTCTCCAGCCCCACACCACTAGCTCATGTGAATGGCTGTAATCTCTCTCTCTCACTTTTTTAAAAGGAAAAGTGTTAGGTTTCTAAACTGTTAGGTTTCTAAAGCTCAGTCCAGCGCTCAATCCAGTCTCACAACTAAATCTCTGCTTTAAATTAGGTTGAAAATATTGATAATGATTTCCTAGAGAGAAACAAAAGGTTTAAATAAGACCTAAGCATTTAAAGCTGCATATTAGAGCAGGATCTATTATGGCAGTGGGTTTTTTGGAACCAGAATTCATTGTTGCTTATTGATAACACTGGATATGGGGTTATACAAGGAAAATTTGATGAACGTTTAAAATGAGCATTAAATGAATAGCAATGCAAGTGCTTTGTGGCTCAGACTGAAGGAGGTGGGATGAAAGATTTCCTAGTGTAACATTGGAGAATATCACCTGGTTACCTCAGCACATGTTGATATATTTCCTCCTCCAAAACAGTAGAACTCCAGAGTGCTCTTGAAGTGGACTTGAACATGTTTAAGAACCATGCTCCTCCTCTCTTTGTTTGGCTTAGCTCTATTTGCTTATGCCCTTGTTGCTCAGTTTTCTTTTCTGTTTCTCCACATCCAGTCAGAAATGCCACCTCAGTTTCTTTTGTTCTTGAATGATATATCAAAAGATATATCACTGCTCTTACTGAGTTCCACAGATAAAGTGCCAAAATAATGACTTTGGAATCTTTTCCCTTTGTAGACATGCTACTAACATGATTCCTCAGGTCTGAACAAAATTTCTCTTAAAAATTGTAATTTTTTTAAAAAAATTGCTTTGTTGGAATCAGAGACTGAACCAAACTGCCTGCAATTCCTCCAGCAACTGATGTTAATTTTGGTTGAGGTATGAAACATTGGTGTCAAACCAGGATAATCTTTCAGGGGCGTCCATTAGAAGTTATTTGAGGACTGCAGCTGAATGCTGTGAGAATGCAGATCTATTGTATTGATGGCACATTTTCTTGGTATCACATTTTGATATGCCACAGATAATGATCCAAGATCTGGTAGTTTGAAAACTTATCTCAACAAGCTGGGACCGGGCAGGGGCAGTTTTGTTTAAACACAAAACATATGTACAAACAAATAAGCTTCCACACTAAATAAATAAATGTTTGTTTATTTACACACACACACACACACACACTAACTATACATTGCACAAACACTCTGTATTAAAACAAGCATATTTTCAGTTTCCTGAAGGTAAATTTTCAAGCTTCTGTCTTTCTCAATGGATCTGCCCCAAAGTTGGGATGGAGATGGCACTTGCCATCTAATTACTCCATGTAAAATTTCAGGCAGATTGTTCAAATGATTTTGATTTTATGACTGACTGAATGTTTAGTTCAGATTGCCTTCTTCACATTTGGTTGGGCAGACAACCATCACTTTTAAAAAGATAAACTCTTCTATCACATGGACATGCATTTCTGCTTTTTTTCATGCACAGTGATCATGATCACTGTGATCATGCACTGTGATTAACAAAAAGCAAACAATATTAGTGTTAAAAATCTCTTTATGACCACATTTAGGTAAATTATAACTGATATCATTTCTTTTTCTTTATTTTACTTTAGCATAGGAATCATGTATAAACTTATTTACTGGACTGCAAATATAAAATAAAATATATCTGAAATTCTCAATAATTTATTGCAACTTTCTGCAATAAATTAAATGATCTTTTAGAATACCCTCAATTTTCTCATATGGGATCTGTCAGTTAAATTCAGGTAATTCTGTTTAGCTAATCATGTATGTGGTTTTATAGAAAAGATTCCAGATTTAAAGCAAGTATTCTGTTACTGTATGAGCCTCATATTAGTGTAAGGTAAATCAAAACTGTTTATAATGTCTTCCTTCCTTCCTTCCTTCCTTCCTTCCTTCCTTCCTTCCTTCCTTCCTATAGATAAAAGCTTTGATAAAAGCTATATACGTTTTTCTTATGGGTAAATATTTTGACTCAAGATGATTGGAAAAGATCACAGGAATTGAAAGCTGAGACTATTCCTAGGATACATCTCTGGTATTTCTGCTTTACAAAGACTTGCATTTAAGTTCTTTTGCACCTGGTAAAAATCTTATTCATAAATCATATGCCAAAATTTCTTCACAGGTATCTTAAAAATTGGTAAAACTCTTCAGAAATTCCTCTGAATCCCTCCCCCTCCCCCGGTAGCTTTTGAAGTCAATGTAAATGTTACCTTGGGATTACTGATTGACCTGATTTTCTATTATCTAATAAGCACATCCATAGATTGGCTGTTCAGGAAAGATAACCTATGTGGTGCTGTAGTAGATCTATAATTATATATGTGTTTTCGCTCAAGGAGAGGAAAATAGTGCTTTGAAAATAACTGAGAACATCTAAAATATCTCTGTTCTCAATATATTAGCTAATCAGTGTTTTTCATGGGTGTGTTTGCACAGTATTTAAACCCATGACTTTTGAATCTGGCCCATGAGGCAATTTTATCTGGCTTTCTGAGGTGTCATCAAGTCTAACGTTTGCCTGATTTTTCACTAATAAAGAAAGTTGTTTTCAGAAGTTGAGAAGCGATTCAACACCTGAATGTTATCTTTCTCTTTGGGTTGTATATTTAATTATCTGGCCATATGAAAGTGTATGTGCTCCATATATGTCACCATTGTGGTCAGATGGTTCTGACATTATCATATTTCCCTACAATATACTTCCCATGTTGGACATAGATTCCTCCAGAATACATCAGGTAACTAATGTAAGGGAAAAAAGAAAGAGGGCAGGATTATTCTTACAATATGGAGTGAAAATGTATTTAAACAAGCATATCTTTGCTAAGGAGTATTTGAAGAAGGGACTGGTCAGATGAGATGCCCACTAGCACATGCAGTCAGGATGGGGTGACACAGAGAGCATGCCTGTCTTGATATCACCAGAGGATATCCCAGCATGCTCTCTTCACCAACTCTTCAAATTGATAAATAGGTCACAATTCTATATTGGTTGATTAAGTGCATACAGAAACACAAAAGCAACAGCATGCAGGCAGTTGACTGCTGCACTTCTGTATATTTGGACTGCAGGCAAAATGGGAAATAGTCCCACATTTATCTAAACACTTAAAACACTGTTGCCTCAGCAAGTACTTTGTGCATGTTTGTTCTGTCATTCACTTCACATATAGAACTATTATTGTGCTCTGAATATGTGTTTACTTCTGAAAGCTTTGCCACACTGTCCAGTTCTGTAATACATACAGATGAAGACAGTTCCCTTTTTCTCATTTGGGCTCCTGTCCTCTAAAGTGAATTTGGGGTGGGGGGGAAGCTGCCTCCCAGCTATTCTTATGCAGCATGAATACCTGTGTCAGTTTTTTCTCCTTCCAAAGTTCTTCAAAGTTACCATCTTTGCAAGCAGACCACATGTTGAAATTCACTAGCATGCTGCAGCACTACAAAGAAAGGGTTTGTACATGTTTCATTTCATGCCTCACAAGGAAGAATGCTGCATAATGTAAGGTCAAGAAGGGCTGGGTATTAGCATGCATTGCAAAAGGGCAGGTTTTGGCATACAGTCATTTGGAATAGTGTTGTAGCCTTCTATGAATACTGGATACGACAACAATGATTGCTTCCACATGATACAGAAAGAAACTGTTCTACTAAGGGGGTTGGCCCAAATCAATCCTTGTGAATTATAAACTGCACACAGTGTTACTAAGTGGATGTTAATTAAATGCATGTTTATCCTCCCTGAATATGCAGCAGACACCAGGACACATATAAGGGGCAAGGCCAAGGTAAATGTGAAATAGAGTACATGTGGGTCATGAAACATAATTCTTATCTTTCAGTGTGCATCTACATATGCAGAAGGGGAAGGACTATGTTGCTGTTTGGCAGTTGTAGCACAGCCATCCACTCGGGGAAGAAAGTTACTGCTTTCATGTGGTACTTCACTCTGTAACCACATCCTGGTGTGTGTTTGACAAGGGGAACATACTTTTCTTTGGTGATAAGCTGTATATTTGGAATATGAACCTAACAGTTACCCAAACTGTTAGGAGAAGCGGGATGGAGTTGTTCCCTAGAACAGAATCCCAAACACCAAACAACTCCTGAAAAGAAAATGAGCTGTTTTCTAGAAAGAGGTGTCTGCAACTGGTTAACAGCTAACATTTGCACACCAAGGGATGGCTCACATAGGCATTTTCACTACTGAATTTGACTCTGGCATGTGCATGTCAGGGATATTCATTTGCATCCATTGTCACAATTGTTGCCATATTTTTTTGGTACTGGCATGATGCATGTACAGTGGGAAAATTCTTGACAGTATTGTGTACATGAGAACACAATAATGAGACATTATTGTGTACATGTACATCACATGGAGAAAGATATCCAAAAATGTTTCTATGATGTAGATCAAAATAATCAGTTGAACAGTAAGAGTCTCCATAAGTTATCTAAAAAATGTTGATACATACAACATGAAAGATGTTAGTGATATATTTTGCCATGGTTGCTTTGTACATTATTCCTTTCTCTGAAAACGCTGGATGTCAAAACCCTTTAAGTGAAATACAATGAAGAACAAACTTTTTTTAAAAAAATGAAGTTCTATTTTATAGGAAATGTGGGACCTTTTGTATGAGGGGTCCTTGGAATAATGGGAAAGCTCGTAGCAATTTAAATTGTGTTTAATATGGCTTTATTGAGCCATGTTTTTAACTGTTCTGATCATTTAAGAGAAATGACTGTTTCTCTCATTGTAATATCAACCTACAGTTCAGTTGGCAATTGCCTTTTTAAACTTAGGTTTAGGCCCATTAAACTATCTTTTAGGCTTTAGAAACTGAGAGCTTCTGAGAATCACAGGTTTTAATAGTAATGCATAATTGTATTACTATTATTATAATAATTTAGGCCCTTTCCAAGGGTCTGGGATAACTAAAGAAAAATTAAAGATATCGTCATATTATTCATGCTGTCCCAGGTAGTGTGGCCTTCTGTAGTTGATGTCTTGTAACTTTATTGATGCCCAAGGTGTCAAGGTGGTGTTCAAGTTCTTTTCGTACTGCACCAAGGGCACCAACCACTATTGGCACCACTATTGTTTTCTTTTTCCAGAGCCGCTCAATTTCAGTCTGAAGGTTCTTGTATTTAGATATTTTCTTCAATTGTTTTTCGTTGACTCATCTATCTCCTGGAATTGCAATATCAGTTATCAGAACCCAATTCTTCTTGGTGACTGTCAGATCAGCCGTATTGTGAATAAAATGCCTATCAGTTTAAAAATCCCAAAGGATTTTTGGCCTCTTCATTTACCTCTTCATTTTCTGTGACCTTCTCAATAGGATGATCCCACCGATTCTTGCTTGCTGGCAATTTCCTGGACTCCCCCAGTCTGTGCCCCCAGGCAGACCCCATGGTGAGGGACTGGGTTCCTGCCTGTCTGCTTCATCCCCCCCACTTACTCCCTGCCCCCCCCCCCCGACAGGCTGCTTGACTGTGGTGAGGCTATGCAGGACTGGGGCTCACAGGGATGACTTGGCAGTTTCCTGGACTCAATCTGCTGGAGCTTGCTGCTCAGGGCTATTTAGGGTGCTGCCAGTGGCTTCAGCCCCCCAGAAGCCTACAGGAGAGGTCAGGTGGAGGAACATCTGCCCCCAGGAAGATCACAGGGTGAGGTACTGAGTGCTTGCCTGCTTCTGCCCCCCTGCTTACCATCCGCCCCACAGGACAGGCTGCTGGACTGTGGTGAGGCTTTGCAGGACTGGGGCCCACAGGGGGTGGCTTGGCAGTTTCCTGGACTCCACCTGCCGTAGCGTGCTGCTCAGGGCTATTTAGGGTGCTGCCAGTGGTGGCAGGGTTGCCACCAAAAGGCCTTCTCCTCTGCTGCCCCAGAGCTTTGGAATGCGCTCCCTGCTGAAATAAGAGCCTCCCCATCTCTCACTACTTAAAAAATGTCTTTAAAGATGCACCTATTCACCCAGGCTTTTAATTAAATATTGTTTTAACAGTTGTTAGCATCATTTTAAAATGTTGTTTTGAAAATTTAAATGGTAATGTTTTAATGTTTACTATGTCATTTATTTTGTGTTAACTACTGTTTTAATTATTATTTTTTTGTTATTTATTTTAACTAATGTTTTAGCTTTTTGTTGTAAACCGCCCAGAGACATGAGTTTTGGGCGGTATAGAAGTGTGTTAAATAAATAAAATAAAATAAATATGTAATTCTTGCAAAAGTTAAAAATATATATTACTGTTATTATTGGACAACATCCACAATAAATCACTCCTGTGTATCCCTATAGCATATCTCTTCACTGGTACTTTCGAGTAGCTTAGTTTGTATGCTTCTAATTATTTATATACTTCTTTTCAACAAAAAAGTTCCCAAACCATTTTTCATAGCAAAAGGGAATAAGAAGATAGTTCTCTGTCCCAAAGGAGCTCACAGTCTAAAAAGCCGATGGAAGGACATTGTGCTGGGATGAATAGAGACAATTGCTATCCTCCTGCCAAATATGAGAGCCATCACTTTGAAAGAAGCCTGTTTGCCTAGTTAGCTGGGGCTATACATTACTTTTTGTTTTTACTTTGTAGAGCATTTAGAGATTGATTTGAAAACTCAGTTTCAGAATGTAATATGCCTTATTTCACAGTCCGAATGTGATATGCCCTTTTTCCAGTTGGATATATGATGTTCCCAGTTGCCCAGTTCTGGAAGTCAGGTAGCTGCAGTCAAGGTACAGCTGGAAGAGCATCTAATCTTTAGTCAGAGTTGCTAACCAACTTCTGCTGGCAGAAATTTTTACACACACACACACACACACACACACACACACACACACACACAGCATGACATAACAATGGTGAACTTCCACATATTGAAAATGCAGTCCCATCCTTTTTTTGCTTATGTTGTCAACTAAATTGGGGTTTTGTTACACATGAGCAAGGTGTAAGACAGGGCTAAGTACCACTGATGATATTTTGCAATACTGTACCTATCCTCGTTTACTTGACTTAATGGCTTGCCGAACCATTGGAGAAAGCAAAAAAGAAGAGACTTTGGTGATATTCAAGTGTATTTCATATGGTTGTATGGGACTTGGGTAACCAGGTTGAGTAAAACTAATAAACTGCAAAGCCAAAAATGTTAGATAATGTGTTAATTGGTACATGTATAATAATACAGTTGACTATTTCTAAAACAGGGTGGTGCATCTCTGTGTAATTTCCTGCTAGATGATGAGTCTAGGATATTAGAGTATTATGCAGTGAATAGACACTGCCATGTAAAGTCCTGACAAGACAAACCAAGTACAGCTGTTGAATGTATATTTCCTACCATCTGTTGAGAGTTCACGTCTTCTATCAGATTACACTGTTGTTGAGTGTAATTGCATTGCCTTAGAAGGCTTGGCCTTGGGCATTCCAGAACCTTGGCATTTTGGTAATCTTTCTTCATATCCTAAGATTGAAAGTCACTGATGGGAAAAACCTGAATGAGGCAATACACAATTCTTTCAGTAGTGCATAACTACTATACTAGAGTATGTTCTGTTATGTTTGATCTAAAATACACAGTACATCCTGAGCATTATATAAGGATGAGATTTCTAAAGCAGTTTATTTTGAGATCTAATTCTTTTTTTTTAGTCAGATGCATTAGACTTCATAACTAGCAGACTGTTAACAATAGTAGCATGCAACTTGCAGTACAATTGGAGCTTGGGAGAAAAAAACACAGGGGAGTCCTAAACAACATAGTAAGCTAGTGACAAAAAGTCTTCTATTGAACATGTAGTAGAGAACTAAATCTGAATGGTATCATTGTAATATAGGTTGAGATGCATTCAAGCCACTATTTTGTTCCAAGTTAAGAATACCTGTACAGAAGCTCAATTTTTGAATGAAGGGCCCAGTGTATGTACATATGTGTACAGAGCTAGGAAAGACCCCCTCCTGAAAACCTAGAGAGCTGCTGCTAGTCAGTGTAGACAATACTGAGATAGATGGACTAATAATCTGACACTGCAGAAGGCATTTCATACTTTCCTTTATGCATATGAATTGGCTTTTCCTACTGGAATTAATATGGATCACCATGTCCACAGACTCTCTATGGAACATATGTAAAGTTTGATTGAGGTGTAGTACGGTGTTCCTTAAATTTGTTGTAGAAAGAGGGTTCCCCAGATGTTACTGTACTTGAGAAGGCTAGTATACACGCCCTGTCTTAGGAAGGCCCTTCAAACATTTGAGCAATTGTAAAACTGTAGTCATCTATTAGAAGATTTCTTTTCACCTTTACTTCTTGCTGTGTTATAAAGATACTTTGCGATAGGGAAGGGGCTTAAAATTCTGCAGATAAATTAAGCAAACCAGGTGTGCTTCCATGAATTTATTTATTTATTTTAAAACTCTATGCTAATTGCACATTATTTATTTAGTTTTGCAAAAGGGAAAGGGAGTTAAGATTTGCAAAATAATGAGAGACACTGGAATCATTGGAAATAGCACTTAGTGAAAAAGACTATGGTAAACCTCCCTCTGCCCATGCTCTGTTGCTAAGTGGTTAGCAAAAACTGTTCACATAGGATTTCCTTCATAATCATGAGAAGCAAGGAATTGTTTTCTAACTTTAAAAAGTCCTTGGGAATTGTATTCTGCAATATCTAGCCTCGTTAATGGCAGGTTGTTGCATTCGATCAGAATAAAGATCTGTGGTGGTGTGGTTGTTGATATGTAAGCAATCCCAAACATTGCCTAATCAATGCGGGAGACTTGGCTAGGTTTCTGATACAGGAGTACTGCAGACAAGTTGTAACTAAAGTTAAACCTAAATGCAATCTGAATGGATGAAGAAGTTGGAATTAAGTAATTACAGACTGACATTTGAACCCTGGGCTATTCATTGTCTGGACACAATACAAGAAATAGGTGTGCAGCGCTTAGGTAAACAGGACAAGGTTGAATTACCATCTCTGTAAGATAAGGGTACAGAGACCTTATCTTTGTGTTTTGGGGATTTGAATGCAACAAGACTTCTGTAGTCTTTCCAAACAAGATTTATCCTTGCTGTCCAGGTGCAACCTGAAAAACACAAAAACAAATGTTTGATATGACAAAGGAAGGAAGTCGGAACAGCTCATTGCTTAAGCTAGTAAAAACTCGAATGTCTCTCTGGTAACCACAAGTCAAGAAATTTGAATGGGTGCTTTGTGGTATTCTTTAGACATTCTTTCCTTTGTACTTATCCCACTTTTCCAGGCAGCATTTGGGGTTGTTTCTTCCTTTTTATATGAAAAGTGTTGAGCAGATTCAGTTTGAAAATTAAATATGAACCTCTTCACCATTGTGGTATTGTGTCTAAAGTCTGTGTCTGGCATCTCTGCACAATATTTTCTTGGTATAATGTTTGTTGTTGGCCGCTAGCCCAATTTAGTGCTAATCCAAGAGGTTGGGGATTTTAAGGGTTCAGATTTAGAAATTGTATGCAGAAAAGATTTGTATTCAGAATAATTGCAAGACTGGAAAGTACATCCTATAAAGTTGTGATCAGAAGGTGATTTTCAAAATAAAACCTAGGCTAAAGTGTGGGCAATATAACACTTGATGTGCATATACACTGGTGAATACAGTACATGTTTGGAAACTGTGCCATAGATAAACATGTTAATTAACTGCAGCAAATTAACTATTGTTAATTTACTAATATTTTTGTATGCTGTGCTTTTCTTCTGACAATTAATTAATTGCATATTTCTTATTTGAAATATGATATTGGGCAGTCTTCTTGGTTACCAAAAGAAAACCATAGGGCTCTGTGGGCGCCAGGAGTCGAAATCGACTTGACTGCACACTTTTACCTCTTATTGGGCATTCTTCATGGTTACTGTTTAAACTGTAGTATTTTTTTTTTAATTGTTTGGTTTTGAGTATTTGTCTGTTCTTTGTGCGTGCTCCAGTTTTGAGTATTTGTCTGTTCTTTGTGTGTGCTCCAGTTTTCCTAGTAGTATTAATAAGTAATACTATAATAAGTAATACTAATAAGCTATTTCTGTATTAGTAATACCTTTTATTCATCATTATGAATGAATTAGTGTTTCTTCTTGCTGGTCTTTGGCCGTAATAAATAAACTCATTCATTCATTATTATCATAATATCATATTAATAAGTATTGGTAGCATAGTAGTGTGGTAATGTATAGAACAAGGATATTGCTAAGGTGATGATTCAATTTTAGACACTTAATATTGTTATTGGATGTCTGATTTGTACACCAAGGCATTATATTTTAATGTTATGCTTTTAGTTGATGATTGCATACTATATAGAACTTAGCTATGGGTGTGCGCTGTTGTCGCCAATAATCACTATGTATGCACATTTTGGGGTTTGTCCATTATTACAACAATTCCAATGTGTTGGAAATCCAGTGACACATTAGCAGTGTTTAATATAAAGTGAGCGTCCCAGAAGACTGTTTAATAGGTTTCTGTCCTAAAGGGGTTGATAGCATCAGCCAGGGTGCAATTAATCAGCATTTTCCTGTTTTCTGCAAAATCAGAAATCTTGATGTGCTTTTAGACTGTGGGGCTGTTGAACATTTAACTGTCCACCATATTAAAGCCCGGTTAAGCAAGGTTTGCTTTTATGGTAAGAGTTGTTGAATTTGAATTGACTTTTAATCTCCATATTTGGGACATCTAGACATTAGTAGACATTTTAAGCTTTCATATTTTCATACTTGCTGGCTTGATGCAACATCGATGTGCATTTGCTGACCACAAGTCAAAATAGTAGATACATAGAAGATGCATATGGATGATTGTGCCAAATGTTTGCAGAATTATCACCTATATCTTCATTTGTTATTAGTTGATGTGAGAACCCTTCTGAGCTGAAGAGTAGATTTTTTAAATGACCGAAATAATAAAGCATATATAGCTACCAATGTCATTTATTTTAATCAATCAGGGCTTAATCTGCAACAGAATTCCCAATGATATTGTTCACAAACCTGTTTCTATTGCCAAAGTGCAGGCCTGAAAACACACAAAGCAACAGTACAAAAGAGAGTGCCACAAAGCATGTGCGTATTGTCTTCCCTTAACCTTAAATCACAACTAGGGATACATGAACAGTTCTGAAGGGGGCTGCCCAGTGCTAAATGCACAGCTTCCAGGTAGCTTTGCATGCTAGCTCCTTACATTTCACATGTTCCTTACATGCTGAGAGCAATCATGTGATACTGCATGGATCAAGTACTGGCCTCTGTATTGGCCACATGAATATATACTTTATAATTGTGATTGGAAGTGGTTACTTAACTTTTCTGCTATAAGCAAATAACTTGTTATAAGTGTGTGTTCAATAGAGAAGAGGGGCTATAAGAGCAAACATTCCTTAAACCATAACACAGGAAGTATTCCTTCTTTTGATTTTTCCTAATTGGTGTTTGGAATATGTGAAAATGGGAAGCTTCCTATTGTCTTGATCCTATAAGTCTTAAGTCTGTCAAAGCTGGCATTGAAGCATTGAAGATATCCCCCATAAAGCCTGAAGAATATGCTGTGTGCATGTTATACCTCTGCAGAGAGAGCGAGAGAGAGAGAGAGAGAGAGACCTCCGCGAAGAGAATGACAGGGTTTGATATAAACCAGCAGGACTGTGTTTCTACCGTTATTCAACAGTAAACCCTTTCACAAGAATAACCTATGCTGTGCATTCCATTGCAGCAGTGTAGGGTGGGATATAGTTAAAGCATGTTCTGCAAACAGGAAGTGCTGGTAACCACGGTGTGTGCTTTTCATGTAGATAAAGTACTGGGAGTGAATTTAAAAAAAATAGTCTTGGTAAAGGGAGTGAGGAAGGGGAGATATCATTAGAGGGGGTGAGAAATTTTAGGCCCCAATTACCCATATCTCTGAAAATGCCGGCAGAAAATGAAACAACTGTTGAACAGTGAGCAACAAGTGAAAGTGCTTCCCCATGTGAGAGATCTGTTGTTGCTGCATTTTGGTGTGGCTCTCCCTTGCCATTGTGGAGGAGAACATGTGGGTGGCTTTAGTTTATTTAAATGTTTCCCCCACATGCGCCTTTGATTTTGGTTCCAAAAAATTGCACAAAGCTTAGTTTTAAATGTTTGGGTGCTCATATATCTAGCATAGGCCCTTTTTTCATCTTGGCAAAGCCCTGCAAAGATTGGTATTAAAAAATATTTTGTTACTTTTCTTGGCAGGCTTTTGGAAGAAGGAGTTGTAACGGCAGCCTAGTAGGCAATTGTCCAAAAAGGAAGGGATGGTGTAGTTGGGGGAGAGACTTTGAACCATAAACAGACACTGTATCTTTAATAAAATAAAGTGGAGCCTTTTGAGCTCTGGGAGGACTGTGTTGGTGCAAGTCAGGCTTTACCATTGGTAGTGAAAATTGACAGGCTGAGAACTGGGACATAAACAAAAATGTCAGTCCCTGGGAGTCTTGTTCACTGGACAATGTCTCAATTGTTTCCTTGATTTTTCGCAGGCAGCAGGGGACATTGGGAGATTAACTGTTTACCATCCATACAGGCTTTAGAGGTGTTTGCAGAAAGAGGTGGCAGAAAACAGTGTTTTCTGTTAAGAAGTATTAAACATGTCAGTGGTAGATAAGGAAATATTTCCCTGTTTTTCGCATATTGGTCTAGCATTCAAGCTGAATGTTCCATGTCTTTCAAGTTGGCTGTCTTTTTGCAAACTGCCCTTTTAGCCAAAATAGGTTACGTTCTCTGAAGCCAGGTTGAAAGAGAAAGAGTGTGGACATTTTTGTCTTTGTTCACTGGAAAGATAGTTTCAGACCTGCAGGGAGTGTGTTCTTCAATTTATAAGCCAATCAAGTGTCTGTATGTGTACATGGATAGGGGAGAAACTAACGACTTTGTCTTCTCGTCAAACCTGCCCTTTATTCATTTAAAAAACCAAACCAAAACAAAACAGGCAACAACAGTCCACACATAGCTTTCCAGCTGTTTCTGAATGTGTTTGCAAAGATAGAACATTGCAACCGTTCTGTCAGCATATTTTAAATGTGTGTTTTGTTGCAAACAGGAAAGGAAGGGAAAGGCTGGGTAGGGGAGGAAAGCAGGAGAAAAGTTGTTTCTTCAGGGCAGAAAGATGTGAAGCTTCATTGCAAGGAGATGAAAACCTGTTTTTAGTAAACTTCCCTCTTTTTTGATTCACAGTTTAAATACTCTTTAGGCCCAGAAGCCAGTTTTTCTGACAGAAGTCTTTAAGTTTCTGTGATGCTCTTGGTGGGAGAGGGAGGCTTAATTTACTGAAGAGTTATGTATCCCTTTTCAGTTTCCCTGCATTTCCTTGACGTTTGGTGTCTGCTTTTGTTCATTCTATGTGTCCCTCCTGACTCCCTCTGCCTTTCCTCCTGCTTTTAAACAGTAACTTGCATGCTATAGCCAGCTAAAGTCTGTACTGTCTCTTCTTTCCTGTCAGACAGGAAATCACTTCCTAAGTGAATATTACAAATGTGAAACATGGCACAGATCCTCTCTGAGGGACATACTTCATTGTGAAATATAAAACAGCAGCAAAAGAAAGTATTTAAAGTCTTTCTTGGGACTGTAATTTTTTTAAAAGCCTCCACATTTTGGATTTATTTTTTTTAAACACTCCTAAATATGTAGTGTGACTCTTAGTGTACAAGGCTAAAGATTCTGGACATAATGAAATTGTTCAAATTTTTTCAGGAGCAGTGTTTCCTCTAATTTTTTTCACCAGTGAGCAGAATAAGTTTTGTTCTGGGTGGCAGTATCAAGGCAGTGTGCGCACATGTGCATTATTACATGTGACCATAGATACAATACCCACATCCACATAAGGAAGGAAAGAAATGTATTTTACATTTCTGTTCTATTTATATAATTGGATTTTTACTTTTTTCTGCTTCACATTTAAGTATAATAAAAACAAGGCAGATTCCAAAGCAAGGCCTTAAAAAAAAAAAGATTTGCTAGATAAGAATGTCATCCATTCAGATTGTCAAACACTTAGATAAGAATGTCATGTATTTAGCATAGCATCATAACAACCTGAACGATACTTAAACAAACAGTTGTTTAAAAGTGCAAACTGCACTTTTGTTTAAAAGCAGTAATACTGGGTGGAAAAGGATTGGATCATTCATGGGCAGCAGTGTACTGACTAAGTTTACGATGGCACTGCAATTTGAGCCCCCCCCCCCCCGCCCCGCACTGAATTGCATAGAATCCTGAATGGGATCTGAAGGTTTCAGGAATCCCTGCAGTGAAGCAGAATCTCCCCGTATCTGCAAAATGGCTCAGATAGTTCAGGCGATGGCTTGAGAATAGTTAGGAAGTCCCTCCATGATTTTGGTGAAAAGGTTTGTTATAGACGAGAGAGGGCGAAATGCAGAAGTGGAAAGAACACCAATTTGAAAACTCTTCTGGTGTACCTGTAACTAGCTAAATACCAGCAGTGAGAGGGATGCGGTACACAAGCTCGCTACAGCAAAATGCTTGGTTTTAGATAAAGGTACATCTAAATTCCTCAAATGAAGACTTGACAGAGGACTTTCTTTCTCATAAAATGTCCCAAAGGGTATTCCCAGAAACTATAGGAGGTTAGCTTCTGTTGGTGACTCAAGTGAAGTGAAGTGCTTGGCCCATTAAAGGAACTTACAGGGGCAATCACCTGAACATATGATCTGGAAACTCCAATGGTACTGAAGGCTGCTTCTTTACAGTACTTAAGGCAGTTCTGTGCACATGTACTTTGGGAGTAAGCCTCCTTAACCAGCCTTTAGCCTGTGACTCAGGGCAATATTTTCCAGAGAGATAAAGAACAAGAGATAAAGAACAATGTCTGCACACACGTGCACACACACACAAACACACACACCCTCCCTCTCTCTAGGTATACTCCTCCCCCCTCCACCACCACCCCGCTAGGTACACTCCTTTCCTTCCCCACCCCATACATCTCCCTCTTTCTCTTCCTCCCTCCCTCTACACACACACACACACACACACACACACACACACACACACACACACTCTTCCGCTAGATATACTCCTTTCTCTCCACCCCACACATCTCCCATTACACACACACACACACACACACACACACACACACACACACACACAGTGTGTCCTTCTAGTTACACTTCCTTCCTTCCCAAGTTGGGGACCAATGTTGCTCTTTAAGTTCCCCGGTCTTCCCAGTGCCGCCACCTCTGTGACTGCTGCTCCCGAGTCTGCCCTTTTGCTGCTGGTGGCTGCTGCTTTCAAATCCCCCCACCTCTAATCCCCGTTGCTGCATGGGCCCTTGCCACAGCACGATTGCGGGAATACCTCCTCTCTCCTCACTGCTCATGTGGCAGTGCAGCATTTATCTGGATGTCAGGCATTGTTGCACCAGTGCAGTGCTAGTCTGGATGCCAACTTTTTAAAATTAGTGGAATGCCCCCCCCCCCAATCAGTGTGAAGGCACATTCTACAGTTATTTGCTGCATGGGTTAGCACTGAGGCAAATGGTATAAGACTCTGATTGATTGATTGATTGATTGATTGATTGATTGATTGATTGATTGATTAAGTGCTGTCAAGTCGGTGTCAACTCTTAGCTACCACACAGATAGAGTCTCTCCACGATGATCTGCCTTCAACTTGGTCTTTAAGATCTCTCAGTGGTGCATTCATTGCTGTCGTAATCAAGTCCATCCACCTTGCTGCTGGTCATCCTCTTCTTCTCTTTCCTTCAACTTCCCCAGCATTATGGACTTCTCAAGGGAGCTGGGTTTTCACATAATGTGTACAAAGTATGATAGTTTGAGCCTATCATTTGTGCCTTGAGTGAAAATTCTGGATTGATTTGTTCTATTTTCCATTTGTTTGTTTTCCTGGCTTTCCATGTTATCCTCAAAGGTCTTCTCCAGCACCAAAGTTAAGAACCTTCAGTACTATCCCTAACCTTAACCCTGTCTTGCTTCTTCAAAGTCCAGCTTTCACATCAATAGAGTGTCATGGGAAAAACCATTGTCTGAACGATTCTAATCTTTGTAGGTATAGACACGTCATGGGATTTAAATATCCTTTCCAAGGCCTTCATTGCAACCCTACCAAGTGCTAGACTGCAGCGTATTTCTTGACTGCTGGATCCTTTACTGTTGATGGTCGATCCTAAAAGGCAGAAGCTATCCAGGAAGCCAAATGAATGGCTACCCATGAACTTTCCAGCTTGGCTTAGAAATGATAACTGCAAAATCTGGACTAAGAATCTAATAACACTTCCATTGAAGCATATTTTTTAGCATTCAGTACCAGTAGTGTCCAGGTAAATACGTTTAGGATTAAAGTGCAAGCCTGTAACTCGAAGACTTGAGGCATATGGTTTAGTAAAACCATGGGTCACCCTAATATCCGCATGAGGAAACTTGTTTGTGAAATTGCAGTGCTATTAACTGTATAAAGTTAATTGAACTTGACATCTGTATTAGAGAACTGGAAGCTAGGGAAGGAAAGGATATGCCATAATTGCTAGAGCTGTGGAATTCTTTCAGTAGGTAGCAGTACATTTTATATTTAGAATTTGATGAGTGTGGGGGAGGAAGTATCTGGACATTTTACAATATGCAGAATATTAGCTAGACCAATTAGTGAAATTATTTGTGATTATTCTGGGATAGAGTTGATTCTGATCTCAAGATGATGGTTTAGCTAATGGTTTCTGCATTTCTAGAATTCTGTAGCCCACAAACATTTGCATCTGTCTAATTCTACAATCTGGCCTTATTGCATGCAGGATAGCTCTGATGCTTCCGGTAATTGACCTCTTTTTGCATCCCTGTTAATGTATAATCTTGGTAAATGTGTTAATATTTAGGCATATGTAGTATAGTGGCTAAGAATGTGACCTGAAAAGTTTCCAGTTCAAATCATGCTTCATCCACAAACTCAGTTTTTTTAGGCCTCTGTGTCTGTCACAATTCCCCACCCCCAACACTGCAATTTAGGGATTTAACATTTTACCTTACAGAAAACAACAAATCCTTGTTAAGTATTACAACTAAATAAGGTATGTGAAGCACTTTGAATTATCTAAAGCACTACATATATTTATGTATTTGTTTGTTTGGAAAGGGTCTATTAGCATACGGGACTATTTGGAGTATTACTTTTACTGAGGTCTGTTGTAATGGAATGGTAAGAGATTGCTGTCTGCAAGGGAGAGACAGCTTTCAGGGTTTCCTTTCCACATCATGTGGTTATTTACAGGATACTCTACCATGAAAACATGGCAAGGTAAAACCCTGAAGATTATCACTTTGCATGCTTTAGTATTCTGGGTCAACAGTTGAAGGGAAGTATCTCAGCCCTGAACTATTACAGCATGACAAAAATATGTTATTGGGTAAGGCATGTAATGAAAACTTGCCCTCACCCCCTTTTTGCTTTCCCATGCCAAGATAAATATTGGATACAAAAGCCAAGGTGCATAAGGCATCTGGATGTGTGTGTGTGTGTGTTTGGCTGGGAATTTCCATAAAATAGATGCAAGGAAAAAATGTTAATTCTCATATGCATTCTTCTTCCTTAACCATGTGAATATGCAAATTCAATCGTTAAAAATTTGATTAGTGTAAGAAATCTGAGTCCTGTGCCAAACTTAAAACAAAGTTTGTTATGTGTAGTATATGGGCTCTGCTTTTGGCAATTGGCCCAATAGCATCAGCTTCCAGAATTGTGTGCGGATGTACTTGTATCGGTGTTACTATTATTTGTAAAGAGTGTAGTAATTGCTTTTGGATCTCTAGAGGCACGTGTCAAGAATCATCTCTGTGTTGCTAGTCTAGTTCAACAAGTATGATAGAAACGGAGGGTTCTGTTATCCATCAGATTTTTCTGTTCCATTTGTTGCAGATGAAAGGCGAATGAATTTAGTGCTCACTTTCTTCTCGCTCTGACAGTTATTGATCCTCTCTGGAACTTTACAATTCGCAATCTGATCCTGTCATGACACAGGGAATTCCCAATTTGTTGTAACTGAGCTTTCTAGTGCTGCTACAGTTAAGATAGTGTTGTCTGGCTATATTTCAAATGCAATTCTTAACATTTCCCACTGATGCATCTTAATAAGCTGAGCTTGGCTTCCTGGCTTTGAAGAACTATAACTGAAAAACTGTTCATGAGCCCGTGGTTGTTAGGAGGTACTAAGTGCAATGTCTGCCTTCCTCCCAAAAGGGGTGATGCTCAAAGCGCCGGCTCTGGTCATGCCATTCACTGAAATGCCTACTCTCTTCCCCATCATTTATCTCTCATTTGTATCCTTTTATCATAGAAATTCAGGACCACATAGATTGGTTGTTCTCTCAATAAACCTGAGAAATATAAAAAGACTACGACAACGACTACATTTTATTTATTGAACATTCATAACAGTTCTCTGGGCGGATCATAAAGTAAAACAATAAAATTAAAAACACATAAGTAAAACAATAAATAGTAAAAACAAAGTAAAACAATAAATTAAAAACATTAAAACAGAAACCACCATAAAATAGAACTAAAAACAGAAACTGTACACAGGTGCAGTTTTTTTAAAAAAAGATTGAATAAACAAAGGGGTCTTCATGTGGCATCTAGAAGAATATGCTTTGGATCTTATTTTAGACATGTTGCTGCCCCACCCCCATGCACTGTACGCATGCCACCCCCTGCTGACCACTCACTCAGACCCAACAAGATCAGGCAGCCCAGTATTTAAAGCAGACATTTTCTCCTGATGGCATAGAGCAGAGAGCAGTCACATCATCACAGTGTAGTTGGCATGGAGTTGGGGCCGAGTTTGGCACTTAGCCACAACCGGTCAGTGCTGCCCAGAAAAGGTAGGTTGGTGGGGCACTTGTGTGCAGATGGCTGGCAGTGTAGGCCACAAATGCAGGGGCTGCTTTCAACCTTGCCACAACACACCCCTGAGCCCCTTTCAAGCACACCTCTCCAACTACCAACTGTAGAAATGATCCCTGAAAGCATGGCATTCATGGAGCACTCCAGAACTGGAAGCCTTCACATGTGCTCAGAATGAATAGTGGTTATTAGCTTGTGCATATTCAAAATGTGGGAAAGCATTTTTGCTGGTATGTGTAATATTATATCAATTGAGTATCTCGCTGACTGGCTATAAAATGTAATCATGTCTGCTTACATGGTGATGGGGAGGGTGCATGGTACAAAACTAGGCAATGGTTTATGAATTATTGGCCAAGAAATTGTTGTAGTTATGTCCATGCAAGTACAGTTATCCCTCACCAATCACGGTTTTCCCAATCGCGGTTTTGAGTATGCATGACTGGGTTTTTGAAGACTGTCTCGACTACTGCAACTTGAGAGACAGAGAGAAGTGGAGAAGAGAAAGGGTGTTAGGAGCATAGAAGGAGAGCAAGCAGAGGAGTAGAGAGAGAGAGCAAGCAGAGGAGAGAGGCAGGCAGAGACTGGGGGGGGGGGAGTTTCCGCCACTGAGTTTCTCCACCTCACCCTATCCCCAGTGCCTGCCGAGGCGGCAGTGTTTCTTACCATGTTGTTCCTTTGCTTACTTTCCTCCTGAGACCACTGTTTCTCTCCTCTCCACCCCACACCCTGGAGTTGGGGCAGAGGCATTTCTTCTTCATCATCTCTTCCCCACCCCCAGTGCATGCTGAGGCAGCAACGTTCCTCCCTGCTTGCCTGCTGTCCTTCCTTGTGCCACTGATGCTTCTGTCCTCCCTACCCCACACTCAGGAGAGTGTTTGGTCCTTCCTCTCCCCCTTTGACCGACGTGCTGAGTTTCTTCCCTCCAATTAGGTGCTGAGTCACCCCCCACCCCCTGGTGCCGAGAAGTAAAGAAGCGCCTAGAAGCAGAGGGGAGAGAGGCTACCCTGTGCCAAGTTTGTCCCCCGTCCACCGCATGCTGATGTGGCAACATTCCTCCCCACTTGCTGTTTCCTCTCCTCTTCCTCTTCCTGCTGCTGCTGTTGAGGGCTGAGGCGGGAGGGAGAAGGGAAAGAATTACAGGGGGAAACTAATTCCTGGACGTTTTCAACCTTTTAAAAGTGGTGGGTTTTTTTTAACACCCTTTCCTGGCCTGGCAGTTCGCCTAAACTTCTCATTCCTATTCATTTCTATTGTGCCAGACACAAGGCTTTGCCAGAGCATAGCCCTTATGATTGGTGAGGGATGATTGTAACTGATTTATCATTCAGAAACATTAGCTCATGTTATGCTGAACATGTTATGTTCAGCACTTTTGTGTACAGTGTACTGGAACAGATCCATACACAGGCATAATTATTCACACATTATGCTGAACACCGGTACAGCAGTACACCTCCTATCTGTACCCTGCATTTGAGGAACCTGTACTCAGGTTTACTTTTAACATGAATGCAAGTGCAGTCATTTACACACAAACATGTATGAGTGAACAGATAACTGTACACTCATAGATCATAATGAGGCTGTTCTCATGTGCAGGCAAAAGCAGGCTAAGGAAGCCCAGCCCAGTTTTGCCTGTTCATGATAACCGCTGGTAGCTGCTTGGCTCCTGGTGGCAAGGCAGCAGCAGACCTGTCTCTGGAGCCTGCCTCCAAAACAAGGTTCAGAGAGCAAGTGCTCACTTAGCACTGTTTTTTCTGCTGTTTTGCCAGCCCTGATTGCTTCCAGCCAAGGCTGGGAGACTGTTGGGCTCCTGGCTGGCATTGGGGGGAATCCTCACAATGCACTGTGCATGCGCACGGTGTATTATGGGAGTTTCGGGGGGCAATACCTCCCAGCCCCCAATCCTCCGTGCTGCAGGGTGAAGCCAGCAATCGTCTGAGCAGGTGATACGCCCACCCAGCAAAGACAGAGAGATAATCTGCGGGGAGGTTAGTGCTAGTAACCTTCCTCCCCACTCTCCCTCGAGAGAAAGGGCTCAATGTCTAAATAGGCTATTTTATTATAGTCCAGAAAACTGACTAGAGACTCTGGGAAGCAGAAGAGCCTTTAGTCACTGTATAATAAGCACAGTAGGAGAAATTTGTCATTTCAAATTCTACAGAAGTTTCACTGATACAGTTATGTTTAATTCTAGTCTATACCATTTGCACACACAATTCTGCAGTTCTGCTGAGTTTAAGTATTCCCGGGGTCTTCTGGTTACAGCTATTCCATACTTTGTTACTGTTATTCTATACTATACTTAGGTTACAGTTATTCTATACTTCCATGCAGCACTTATGAGAATACAAAAACTGCTGTCCATGAAAGGAAATAGTGTTACTGTGAAGGCACTGTGAACTTGTGCAGTAGTTGTCAAATGGTATAATCTGGAAATGTATAAACTAGATTTCTCTAGGATTGCCGCTAATAATTTAATAACAGTTTGGCATGGTAGAACTTTGCTTGGTATAAAGGGCTGGGCTGAATAACATTGTTCCCTCTAAGGTGTGCGCACATGTGTGTACTCACAAGTTTTTTTTATGTCCGCTCAGTTAATTTTTGATCCCACTAAGTTTGAATCAGGAAGGCCCCATTCTGAATGCACATCCGCGCACACTGGCTTGATACTGCCACCCAGAACAAAATTCATTCTGCACACAGATGAAAAAAAATTAGAGAGAACACTGCAGAATAATCTTCAGTGCTCTTCTAGCTGTTCAGTTTGTATAGCTCTGGAAGTGCACAGTGGAGCCACAATTTTTATTTCAAAAGCTCTGCTCATGCAGTGCTTAACAGGACACAGCAATCCAAAGTATGGCTTGGAACCCAAGGCTTATTAGGGGTGGAGAAAGCAGAGAGCAAGTTGAACGGCAAATGCTGAATTGATGGTAATCAGTCTTTCCCAGCTGGTTATATGCATTGCAGGAGGTTGGCAGGCCCTTTAAATAAGAGAGTCTCACATCTGCTTTTGTTTATCCTTTGCTGCAGGCAAGGCTGAAAACTTAATAAATGGCATGAAACCTAAGGAAACATAAATATAAAAGCGCATTAGATAAATTGCCCCATCTTTGCCTACCTGTAATGTTTTAATAACAAAAATAGTGTGTATATATTATTTCTCTATAAAAACACCCACATGCCTAGGCTTTACACTAAGGTTCTCTTGTCCAAGCATTCTTGTATGAAGGGTGGTGGGATTTAGCGCTCTTTGTTGGCTGTTGCGCCAACTCCTCCCTAATGCTAACATCATTTTTCAGTGGCAGGCAGCACTCCAAAGATGCAATGCTAGTTTTTCAGGATGATGTTTTATAAAGCGGTGTTTAAAATGTTATAGAACCCTCTACCTCACAAAGCAGATGAAAGAGAGTTCCTTGCAATGGAGGCAAATTGTACAGGCAATGCCTCTAATACTTCCTTTAATATGTTCATGTATTTGCTTTCATGTTTTTCTACCGTTTCTTCAATCCAGCCTTCCTGTTAGAGTGGTGGGAGTGGAGCTCACTGAGGAGAAACAATGAGTATACAAGCCCAGCCACCTTGGAGAGAGATAGAGAGCGAGAGATATTGTATTGAGTATGTTTCTGTTCTTGTATGATTCATTATGAAAGAACTGGCATTTATGCATTAACCCTAATATAAGTGTAATAGAATGTACATTGGAAGACTGAACCCAAAAATATGTATTTCCACAGCTAATGGTTTGTTGAATACATTCAGTGCAATTGTCTGCTAATTATTAATAGAAAGTGTGAATCAGGTCATAAGAACAGTATAATTGAAGACCTTGAACTGTTTTGTCAGCTAAGAGCTTCAGGCTGCATCCGTTCAAAGTCAGATTAATTAATTTAGTGAATTAGGAACCATATAATGTGCTGAACCCAGAGAATACTGGGGAAAAGGATTTCTCTCTTAACATCCAGATTCAAAGAAATAACTTCTTACAATGTCTACATCTTGGAGTTGACCTCGGCTAGTTTCCATGGGGAAATAAGGCTGCAATCCTAAACACACTTACTAGGGAATAATCCCCATTGGACACAGTGGAATTTACTTCTGACTAAATGTGTGTGATACAGAAACTGGATGAGTATAAACACATTCTTTGATGCACATTGCATTGGGAAGTTCTGTTGCAGAAAATAAGTTCCCATGCAGTTTCCTCTTCATTTCAATAGGTTTTTCATAGGAAAGTTTCTGATACATTGTAGTATGAGTGTGCGCGCCCACACACACCTGGATATATTATTTTGCCTATACAGGTGGCCTTTGATATTTGTGGGTTCATTTCCTGCAGTTTCTGCTATTCGCGGACCACCTGCCTGTATACCAGTTAAGTTATCGCCAGTGTTCCTTCTAATTTTTATCATCCGTGAGCAGAAGAGTTTTTTGGGGGGCAGCAGTATCAAGGCAGTATGCACACATAACTTTCTCTCTCTCTCTCTCTCTCTCTCTCACACACACACACACACACACACACACACACACACACACACTCTGTTGTGCTTTGCACACCATGTAAATTTCTAAAATAACTTTCTAAATTTTTAATGTTTAAAATAAATTTTATACATTTTTATAAATTATATAATTTTAAAAATTTTCATAAAACAGTTTTCAGCTGTTTTTGTTGGAAATAAACAACCTTGAGATGTTACAGTTTGGTGGTAAATAAATAAGTGAGTTGGCAGTCCTTCAAATAAGTTCTTGGGGTCAAGTTAAGGTCTTTAAATGTCAAACCCAGTGCCTGAGAGATTTTTGCACAACCTACAGGCTTCTTTTACCATCCACAGAATCCAAACAAAGCCATAATTCCATGTGTTTAAGCTATTTCTACAGAACCCATCCACAGGAGTATGCTGATCAACTTTGATATCTTCCAATACACTAACTTGCAGCAGGGTAGAGAGACAGCATTTTAACCCACAGCAACACTTTTTCTTCCTTTCACAGCCCCATCCCTGAACAATTTTCCTCACCCCCAACTTACCAGTGGCAGTGCAGAGACGGTATTCCCCCGGCCCTCACCTCAACAGGTTTTAATTTATTTTTTTTAAGCTGCTGCCGCAGCATTAACTACATGGGAAAAGTCCCCCCTTTTGCCCCCTAAAGATCACTGCTGCCGGTGGCAGGATGGGGTGCGGTGGCGGCCACGAGGACCAGGGTGTGTGTGTGGGGGGGGGGAGTGAGGCGGGGAGAGTGCCCACGATCTTAAACTGAGAGTCTGCCGCTGTGCAGTGTGGTGGGATGGCAGGTGGCGAGCTGCTTCCACCTCCCTTCCTCTCAAGTGACTGCAAGGGCTCTGCTCTCTGCAGCCTGTTTGAAAGCCGGAAACATGCTGCAGAGAGCAGAGCTTTGCTGTGCCTGGCTCGGTGATGGGGGTGGGAAGAGGAGGAGGATGTGGTGTTGGCGGCGGCAGCCCAGCCAGGGAGAGGTTGAAACGGGGGTGCTGGGCAGTTGGGCAGTGGTGGTGGGCCCACCAGAAATGGCTGTGTGGGGCTCCAGGGGTTGGTGCGCGTGCCTGTGCATGTGCACATGCGCAGCTTAGAGGGAAGCCTGATTATTGCAAGGGGTAGTTCTGTTTGCTTGTGGGCTTATACCCTGCCATAACTAAATTTTTGCATCCACTCAAGCCTCCCAGCTGATGGGCAGGGAGATTTAAAGTTTAAATTGTCACTCTCCCCACTTCCCAGTTGGCACGTGGGCATAATTAAAGAGGCAGCGTGAGTGGCTGGGGCACTCTATGTGTCCCAGCCACTCATGTCACTAAGTGTGGAAACTAACCCCATTTGGGGGGTTAGTTAGGCACTCCAGTATCACAGATTCACTGTTCATTGGAACATAACCACCTTGATATTGGAGGGCTTCCTGTACACATCTACCTATATTATTATTTTACTTAAAATAACATTGCTGGGATTCAGCAGTTGTTCTATGGATGTCCAAAGGTTAGCACATGTTAAGGTTTTTCTTGTATTTATGCTGGCCTTGGGCCGAAATAAACAAATACATACACATGTTAAGGTCATGCACATGTCCGAACCATGGGTGGGTGGTGGGGGAGGGTGGAAGGCAGGGTTTTGCCTACCTTCCCCCCAGACACCCAGTGGACTGCCTCTTTAGCACGCTGGTGTACCCCTTCACAATCCATGCAGCACATATTGCTGGAGGCCTGGACTAGTTTTTCCAGCCTCCAGGAATCCCACAATGCACTGTCGGGTACTCTAGGCGCCCAACTCTGTATGCAGCCTGAGCATACACATGACCCCAGTGTTGGCGCCGTTAAAACTTCCTAAAGACCAGGGTTAAAAGTCGGATTAGGTGGGGTGGCAGTGCCGGGATCGGCCTCGATCCTTGCACTCTGCACAAGCAGCTTAACCCAGGCTGGGCTGCTGTAGCCTGGAATAGGCTGCTCATGAGGACAGCCTGATTGGCTGGACTTGAATTTTTTCTTTTTTTCTTTTTTCTTTGAAGAGCTCACACACTACACTACTCCACACCATCAACCACTTTTGAAAGTTTTCTTAGTTTCAGAAATGGTTTGCCATGTAGCATGGGGAATTGTACCTTAAGAAACATTAGCTTCAGAGCCCTTTTAGGCATACAGAACTGATTACCCAGCCATTTAGATCCTAGCTTATACAGAGTAAAAACAAAATTATTTGACATTTAAAATCACAATTGAAGAAAAGTAAAAGAAAGGAATTGGTGAAAGAAGTCTAGTTGGAAGAGAAAGGGAAAGGTGGGTCTTTTAGATGGGGTAAAGGATCTTCTTCAGTTTTGTATTTTTCATTCATCATAGAGGTTTAGGAACTGAGATCTGTAGTTTTACAGCAGCCTCTCATTACCCAGCTCTGTTATCCAGACTAAATTATTTTTATGTAGTACCATCTGTGTGCATGGTTCTTTGTCCAGAGTGAGAAGACAGTCCTTTGGTTTTGAAAGACTTGTTTTGAAAAACCTGTTAGAATGGACTATGCATTAAAGAAGCCAGGTTCAGATATTCCTTTTGGAGTAATCTTCATATATGCGGTACAAGAATATTTCTCAATCTTCCCTACCTTTGATAATTGTGGCATACATCTAGCCTAAATTACTCATGAATGGTCCCATTGAAATTAATGGGACAAGTTAGTCATGACTAACTTGTGCCATTAATTTTAATTGGACTACTAATGTAGTAATTTAGGCTGGATGTCAACCTGTTTATTAAATCATGTGATTATATTCCAGAGTTCTGCTCTACTCTGCTTTCTAGAAAAAACAGTAATTGTTTTTGCTGGAAGAAAAAAATGTGGGAATAAAGCAGGTTCTGCTCCAGCAACATATAAATGAACCAAACAAAGTTCAGAAGCAGGAAACTCTCACTTTAGAGTCTATAGTCCTAAACCCTTCAGATTTTAATCCTTATACTAATCTCACTAAAAGAAGTGAGAGTACCTTAGAGCAGTAGAGGCCCATGTTTTTAATAATAGTATTATTATTATTATTATTATTATTATTATTATTATTAACAACAACAACAACAACAACAACAATGTTACACCAGATATAACTGTAGTCGAGAAGAAAGAAAAACAAGTTAAAATAATCGACATAGCAATACCAGGGGATAGCAGAATAGAAGAAAAAAAAATTAAACAAAATACAAAGATCTACAAATTGAAATTGAAAGGCTGTGGCAGAAAAAGACCAAAATAACCCAGTGGTAATTGACACCCTGGGTGCAGTTCCAAAAGACCTTGAAGAGCACCTCAACACCATAGGGGCCACAGAAATCACCATCAGCCAATTACAAAAAGCAACTTTACTGGGAAAAGCCTATATTTTGCGATGATATCTATAACAGCAGCAACAACATTGACAATAAAATTCAGCCATCTCAGGTCCTTGGGACGGACTCGATGTCTGGATAAAACAAACCAGTCAATAACACCTGTCTGACTGTGTAAATAAATAATAAGAATAATAATTTATTTATATACCGCCTGACTCCAAAGGCTCTAGTTGGTTTACAAAAATAAACACAATTAAAACAGAATAAAACCAACTATTAAACAATTTACATTTAAAACATTCAAAGATTACCACAATTAAAAAATTTAAACAGCAATTAAAAATTTAAAACATTCAGAGAGTGTTTTAAATTTTTAATTACTGTTTAAATTTTTTAATTGTGGTAATCTTTGAATATTCAGAGAGTATGAAAAGCTGGGCTGGTGGGACAGAAAATGAGCTGCAGCTGCCTCATATCGGCAGCTGCTGGTTCTTTGTCTGGTAGGTGAGAGAATTCCTCAACTGGGCAAATAACCAGGGTCGGGGATGGCCCTTTCCTACTGAATGAATGACCAGCCCATATCACTCAGTTACAGCCATGGTGGGGCCAAAAGGAAGCAAGAGAGCATCTTCCAAAACAGATGCAGCAGTGGCTCATTTTCTGCCCTTGCCTTAAAGTTGTACGCATAAGCAAGGTTTCTCATGTGCTATTCAACTATAGTAACTTTTTTGAATCAGCACGATCTGTAGCTTCTCTATTTCTCTGTATGAAAATATATCTGGAACTCAGATTGGTAGGAATTATATTTTCATACAGAGAAATAGAGAAGCTATTAAATTATTTTTACCCCTGCTAACTTGGTAAAGAGGCACCTTTTAACGTGGTGATTCTCTTTATTTAGCAGGGGTAGAATAACTGGCCCTATTCACCCCCAGCACAGTACCTCCCAGTGACTGTTGCTGGTGTCTTTCTTTTTAGATTGTGAGCCCTTTGGAGACAGAAGACAGGGATGTATTTGTTATTTCTCTGTGTCAACCGCCCTTAGCCATTTTTCAAAGGCAGTATAGAAATCAAATAAATAATAAATAATAATATCATCCCAGGGCATTTGTAGAAATGGCTTCTACAGCATATTTAAGTTCTGTTGTAGTTTTAACATTGCAGTTGTATTGCATATTAAGCAGATATTTGAACCCAAGTCAGTTGCGAACTCAGTAGTTGCCCTCGAACAAGACATTGGCCTGGCTAACAATAGTAGGAAATCATGGATTTCAACTTCATGACCCTTAAGAACATAAGAACAGCCCTGCTGTATCAGGCCCAAGGCCCATCTAGTTGAGCGTCCTGTTTCACACAGTGGCCCACCAAATGCCACTGGAAGCCCACCAGCAGCAGTTGAGGGCATGCCCTCTCTCCTGCTGTTACTCCCCTGCAACTGGTGCTCAGACGCATCCTGCCTTGTGATAGCTGGATCTTCAGTTTGCATTACATTTGAACTCAGAACACTGTGGTATGTTAGATAGTTATAAGTATAACAAACCAGGATGTCAAACCATAGTTTTATCTAGTTGGTTAACAAACCACGGTTCCTCAAGTTCATGTGAAATGGGGGAACTGTGATATGTTCTTAAGGTGAAAGTGAATATTTCTGCACTCTTTTTCTCATATATGGGAGAGAGGAAGTGGTTATCATAGGTTATCATAGGCTTGTTTGCCCAAACCTTAAGGCTATTGCTTGTTTGAAACCTTATGGCTATTCACACGACTGAGAGGGTGGGCTGAGGGAAGACAGGGTCCAACTCACCTTCCCCACAGAGGATCAAGAGAATTCTGAGACCAAGATAATGCAAGAGAATGCTGCATTCCCAGATGAACCTCACTGCTCCAAGCACCTTAGATTTCTGGAGGCTGGGATGATGCGTTCCAGCCTCCAGATATCCCACAATGCCCTGCATAACGAGTGTGCTGCATTGGGGGATACCCCCATGAGATAGGAGCTCTAGGTGCCTGCGTCTGCTTGGGCTGCCTGCAGTCTGAGCAAAAACACATACCTAGCCATGGAGTTATGGCGGGGTTTAAAAGTAGAGTTAGGCAGCATGGCAGCAATGGGATTGCGCTTGATCCCAGCACTGCACAGAATCAGAATCAGCTTTTATTTCGATCAATGACCAGAACAAAAAACAAGCAAAAAAAGAAGGCGAGAGTAAGACATCATAAAATGGTAATACGCAACTTGCAAGCAATGTAACAAAACTTGGCCACAGAGTTAGTACTCATACTGTCAAATTTAGACAGTAATAAATCAAGATAAAAGTCATCTGAGCGGCCAGGAAAAGGCTTCAACAAGGGTGAAATAAAATCTAAACGGGCATCCCTGTAGAGGTCACAGTAAAGAATAAAATGTGGAGTCGACTCAATAGTACCTGAGCCACAGGGGCAGAGGCGCAAAACATAAGGAATCCCCTTGAACCTTCCCTTAAGCACAGATGTTGGAAGAGCGTTAAGACGTGCAAGGGTCAAGGCATGCCTAAATTTAGGAAAAGTTATGTTACTTAGGTAATCAGCAGGCTTAAGATTGTAAAGCTGGTTACCTATATACAAACCTCTAGGTATTTTGGAGGCTTCAACCTGTAGGTCAGTATCGATTATTCGCTGTTTAATAACCTTCATAGCTGTAGTAGAGCCCATCCTAACAAGTTCTTCAAGTGGGATCCCATAAAGTTGAGATTTTATTTTAAGCAACCGTTTCCATCTTGAATCAAAGGAGTCGGTCATAGTAAGAGGGACTAATCCCGCTTGTGAGAACTTCAATTTTAACCAGAATAGGAAAATACATTTCCAATAAACCGATTCCAAAGTATAGAGGCCTGCCTCCCGTCTAATAGCGGCATTTGAGACACTATTTGGGACCTGGAAGATGGATCTAAGAAATTTTGTCTGTACGGCCTCCAGAGGTGAAAAATTGCAGAAAGGGCCCAATTGTGCACCATACGTAAGCTGTGGGTGTACTTTAGCTGCAAAGAGTTTAATAGCAGCAGGTATATATGCAGTGCCCTTAGTGAAATAAAAAGATCTAATTGAGTTGGCCGAATGCTAGGCTTTCTGTATGGTGTAATTCAGGTGGGCCTGACGGCCTCCCGAAGCATGGAAGACTATGCCAAGGTATTTAAATATTTTAACTAGTTCTATTAATTGGCCATTTATTTTCCATACATGGGGCTTGGGGCGTTTGGCAAATACCAGTACTTTAGTTTTCTGGTAGTTTACCTCAATGGCCTCCTCTGCACAAAAAAAGTTAAGTGATGCAAGTGCCCGCCTTAGGCCAACTGGAGTCAGTGACAGGAGAACCATGTCATCGGCATACAGCAAAATTGATGTATGTTTATGAGCCACTTTGGGCGGATGAATAGAAGGAGCATTCATATGAGTTACTATGGAGTTAATATAGATGTTAAACAAAATAGGGGCTAAAATACACCCTTGTCTGACTCCTCTATGTGTGGGGATTTCAGCAGATAAGTGACCCTGTGCACTACAACGAACTCTTAGGGATGTATTTTCATGTAGCTTATAAATTAATAATAGGAGACGCTTATCTATGGATAAATCCCTCAACTTAGCCCAAAGGCGGCCCCTAGAGATGGAGTCAAAAGCAGATTTTAAGTCAATAAATGCCGCATAGAGGGCAGAGCCAGGTTTGCAAGTATATTTCTCAGCCAGGTGTTGGAGTATAAAAGCCTGCTCAATGGTCGATCGGCCTTCGCGAAATCCGGCTTGTTCAGGGGCCAGGATGTTATAGGCATCAATCCAGTCAGCCAGTTTTGTCAGGAGATGTTTCGCATATAATTTAGAAATAATGCTCAAGAGGCTAATTGGGCGGTAATTTGCGGGATCTTGTCTGCTTCCTTTTTTATAAATAGGGATAATTAAAGCAACCCCCCAATCCTGAGGAATTTTCGCAGTGTTATCGATAAATGAGAATAATGACGCAAGAACAGGGGCCCACCATTCTAAGTTAGTGCGTATAATCTCACTGCACATGAGCAGCCTAACCCAACCTGCTCGTAGGGTTTTCTATTAAATGTTAAATGGGCATTTCTTTTGAAACTATCTATTAACAGCTTAAGAAACAAGAGCTCTTCTGCAAAAGCAGGGCAGGGCAGAAGGGGGAAGGAAGAAATAAAAAGTATACTGGGATAGGGTATATAGAAGCGTTATCTTGGGAAGAGACAGGAGTCTCTTGAGAATGAGATAGATTGATTTAGGTTTAGATCATGTGCATAAGATCTGCAAGATCCAGCTTATGTGCATAAGCAAGTTTTTTTTTAATTTTAAAAAGTACTTTTCATTTTCATTTAAAACAAAACAATGGTATAAATAATGTATCATAAAACAAGTGTATGCAACAAAATTCAGCACTATTAATATACAAAGGACACATGAAATAACCCTATCATTTTATATGTAAATATCTCACATAATAAATATTGAAGATGTTCTCATGTGCAGGCAAAACTGGTCCTGCCTGGGCATGAGAACTGCTGGGATCAGGCTCGATCCCAGCGGCAAACTCGCCAAGCCAGCCACCCCTCCCAACTGAGGTTAAGAGAGCAAGCGCACTCTCTTAACCCTGTTTTTCTAATTGTCTGCCAAGTGGCAGACTACGGGGCTCCCGGCCACCTTCGGGGAGAGGAGGGGAGGGAAGATCCCCATACAACCCCAGATTATAGGGGTTCCAGGGGCAAGGCGATGCATCCCAGTACTCTGATCTCCACACTGCCTGAGGAGGCAGCTGCACATCTGGGTAGGGATGGGCCCAGACCGGTCCGGAGGCCAGTCAAAAAGCCTCCGGACCGGTCCAGACCTGGGCGGTCCGGTTCGGGTGGGGGGGTACCTTTAAGAGCGGCGGGAGGGTTTACTTACCCCTCCTGCCACTTTCCCGCTTGGCGCCGTAATGTTTAGAGCAATTGGGGCAGCAGGACACCTCCCTGCCGCCCCTTCCCCGACGTTGCTTGAAAAAATGCCCAGCAGTCCTTTGCATGCGCACGTCACAGAAGCTAGGGGAGGCTAGCCCAATTTTCTGCAATCGTGAGAATAACCTAATTGACTAACATTAAACAAGCAAGATATGGACAGTGCTGAATCAACCTTTGTTGCTGCAGGCTTGCAGTGAAGCACCAGAAGTCTTGTGCTTTCGCCTAAGAGCACAAATACTTGCATTATTGCACCTACACTTTGGAAGATCAGAAACATGCAACTGACAGGATCTTGGAGTTCATCTAGTCCAGTCCCCTACACATTACACTAACATGCATTTGCAGCTTTTAAGAAGCAGTTATAAGTTCTCTGCTACATTGGTATTAGGTTGCTAAGTTTTTATTGTGGCATGTTTAGTTATTAATACACTTGTCTCCTTCTTTCTGTGCCTTGCTGCCTATAACGTGACAAATTGTAAAACCTGTCAACAGAGGTACAACCTATGAACATATATAAAGTGCTTATCTCTCTTCATTAGACCCTGGTGAACAAGCTGCAAAGACTCTGGCACATTCACACATAATGTGGGCAAATGGGGTTAGGTGTGGTGACAAAACTGAGGGTTCAGATTCGGAATTCCATTCTGGTTGTAGTGAATTTTGTTGCCAAGGTTCCAGGCAGCCTGTGCTATGTCCTAATTCGGAACTGCAGGCTGCTTCCCTTGGAACCAGAGTTGAAGGAGGAAGCTCCTCCCTAAACTACGACGTGGATGGCTGTGTGGGATGTCCTTCAGTCAAGAGGGAAGCCTGCACAGCCAGCTGCTCCTCCTCTCTGCAGACTTGCTGACCTCAGAGAGACTGCTTTCCAGTATTTCTGAATTCTGGTGGAAGAGTGTGGGGAGGGGGTAACGGAACCGCATTCCATGTTACAGTTTGAATGCAGCCAGGTACTCATGTATAAAGACAGCACAGAAAGAAATGGTGGCTAACTCCTTCTTTCTGTACAGTTTACAAAGTAGGAGAGATGGGTTGTTGGCATTCTCTTAAAAAATATACTTGCAGTCCATTCCTGTATGATTTTGGGAATAAGGGTTACCTAGGTACAGTGTGTGGTGGTGGTGGTGGTGGTGGTGGTGGTGGGTGAAGTTTGGTTTATTTCCTTTGATCAAAGGGCCATCCCAAGAATGACTGGTGCCGCAGGTGAAGCCTGGCTTTGGAGGCCTGCCACCTTCGCCATCATGGGAGGGTGCCTTCCGCAATCCACATGAGTAGATTGGGGGAAGTCCCCCTCATCTGAGCAAGAGGGCGGGTTGTCCTCATGTGGGGATGGGTGGTCCCTGTTGCTCTCCTGCTCTCACACTTGCTGTGCTCGCCACTCTGCTTCCTTCACCTGTTGCTTCTGCACTCTGTCTATCTATCTATCTATCTCATTTATATCCCGCTCTTCCTCCGAGGAGCTCAGAGTAGTATACATGCTTATTTTTATCCTCACAACAATGCTGTGAGGTAGGTTAGGCTGAGAGATACATGACTGGCTCAGAGTCACCAAGTGAGTGTTATGGTTGAATGGGGATTCAAACTCGGTCCTAGTCCAACCACTACGCTATGCTGTATGCATACTACTGTATGCAGCAGTATGATTATAACATGCTGTAGGAAGCTGGCTGTCCAGAAGCAGCAGGAGTGGCAGCTAGGAGAAGAAATGGCTGGTCAGACAGGCAAGAGGGATGGGGAGAGCCCACTCGGTTGCTCTCCTGCTCGCTCTCTCACTCACTCACTCAGACAATGGGAGGTATGCTCACATGCTTGCGGAGTGGGTCACACGCATGCAGGTAATGGGGTCAGGGGTAACAGTGCACACCACAGGTTGCCACCGCAGGTGCCTAGGTTCACCTATTGAGTGGTCTGGCCCTGCTTTTGGCTCAATGGGTGGCATTTGACCCAGTTTTTGGTGCCCTACTGCCTAGTAAATAGGCCAGCCCTGCCTGAACAAAGATCTTTCCATTTGTTTTCAATGATCTTTTCCCCACCATCACTTTTTAAAAGGTTATTCCATTATTCCTCCTGGAAATCTGTTTTACAGGCAAATTTCCAGTACCTCCTTTATTAATGGAAGGATTTGCTTTGGAGTAAATTTGCTATAGGAAGTGGCTAGGCTCAGCAACCTGACAATCTCTGCTCCGAACAATGGTCAAAGACAAACAGCTCATTTTGCTATGGTAGGCTCAGGTGTTCCACACAAGTAAGGATGAGTACAGGTGGCAGCCATATTTACTGAGGGGGGAGAATCTCAGTGTGGAAGAGCCAATCAGGCAATTTGAATTATGCTGTGATATGTGCCTTTTGTTGATTTCTTTATTATAATGGACTTAGAAAAACCAAAAGTATTCAGTTAAGAAGCTGAACTTTTGGGCACACATTAGGGGTGGGTTAAAACAAGAGTAGTAGGTAACCCTAGGCCAATATACCAAGTGAAATTAGCATTTTGGATTCAGTTTGCAAATACTGTATCTAGGTCATCTCTCAATGGATCTGCATGAAGATTTGACAAATGGTGGCATTGGTTTGTAGTTTATGACTGATATAAATATTTAGAGAAATATTTATGACTGATATAAATATTTAGAGAAATATTTATGACTGATATAATATTTAGAGCTTTTAATTGTGAAAAATAGTATTTACATTTCACCTTAATTATCCAAGTACTAGCTTGCCTATGTAAATGACTCTGTCCAGTTCAACTTTATAATGACATAGATATAGTAAATCAAGTTTTTCTTAATGCCAGGTAATGGTAATGTGGCTGAATAATACCAGACAAAGCTTGAACACTTGCAACTTCTTACTTGTGTTTGGATTAATTCAGTTAAAATGTTTTCCATAGATCTGGAAGAATTATGCAGTCTGAGGTGGGATTCCGATGACATAGATGTTTGATCATTGCATGATTCATCTGAAGCCACCTTAACAGAACTGCAGAATTTGTTACGGAAAGCTGTTCAACTAGAGAATGAGGCTGTTCACACACGCAGCAAAGACCAGGCTTGGCTGCCTAAACCTGATCTTTGTTTCACTTGTAAACTACCAGGAGCTGCACTGTTCCGGTGGTGGCACAGGAGCAAACCCTATAGGGAGCCCCACCTGTTAGCCAGGATTAAGGGCGTGACTGCGCTCTAACCCCTGGCTAACTGATTGTGTGTTGGTGCCGCATGGCTTCACGCAGCACCTACACACGAGTAGCCTCTCGGCCTGCATTGAGAGTGTTCTGTCTAATTTTTTCCATCTGTGTGTGGAATTAGTTTTGTTCTGGGCGGCAGTATCAAGGCAGTGTGTGTGCACGTGCATTCAGAGTGAGGCCTTCCTGATTCAACCTGAGCGGAATCTAAAATTAACTGAGTGGACATAAAAAAAATTGTGTGAGCGCAAGCACATGCGCATGCCTTAGAGGAAACACTGATTGGGATATTGATAACTAACTAGTGCTAGCCCACAATGGTCAGATCAAGGACACCTAAGAAACATAAGGTTACATTTGGCTTTGTACCCAGATCTTCTGGTTCAATGTCAGTTCTCTATCGGCTGTGCTATCTACAATCTGTAGCTTCTGTATTCCTGAACTTGCTTCCGCTAACATGAATAACTTGTTTCCGCTGACATTCTTGTTCCCGTAGACATCCTTGTTCCTTCAGTTCAAGCCTGGGTCAATGTCTCCACCTATGACTAGCATATATTGATAATACATTGGAATGAAGCAGCTGCCAATCAAGGCTATTTAGATTTCACAATTCCATTGAATTCACAGGGTGTTCTCACTTAATTAAGCCAATGTAGTGAGAAAGTTAAAGATCTGTAGAATCTGTGTGCTGTGTCTTTTTGCTGCTGAAGCTGGATCCACTTATAGGTAGTCAGAAGCAAACTTTATGGCTATCACCAAAACCCTGGAGATAAGAGGTGTTAAAATTAGTATAAAAAGTCATTGCAGTCCAGAAACCCCAGTTTTATTTACTAATCTATAAACTATTAGTGAAGGGCAGGGCAGACCAACAGAAAATAATGGTAACAAGCATAGAAGGCAGATAATTTGAAAGATACTATTCTGTTGTTCTGCAAAAAATAAAAATAATAAAAATAAATTTGGAAAGAGATGAACCAGCATAGCTGTTGCTTTTCTGCTAGGAAAAAGCAGAGGCCTACATTTCTAGAATATTGGATTTATGCCAAGGAGACTCAGGTTAAAACATCCCTCATTCATGACGGTCACTGTTGACCACAGCCACTTCTTATGTTTCATTGTAAGTTGCTCCTAAGGATTAGTTTGAGGATAAAATGTGTGAACAACATGTATGTTGTTTTGGACTATTAAAATAAAACCATCTATGACAATTTATAGGTCCCCATTAGTCCATTGTATTAAACAAAGGAGCACCTTATGTAACTGTGTTATCATATGGCCCCTTGGGGGGGGGCAGTGTGATATCAAACGGGCTTGGGGGACCTTCAGTGAGGCCCGGAGCCTTTCCTCTGTCAGTTGCTTGTCTTCACAGGAGGGATATCCTTCATACCTTCCATAGATTCATCCTTAGAGCCCAGAATTCCAGGAGGAGCAGTGTCATTGGCTCACAGCAGCCTCCAGGATGAATTGGGCTTCACCCTCTACCTCCCTACTCTTCCATTCTTCCTCTTCTCTCCTCTTCCATGCTTAATAGAGCCTGCACTTCCTCCAGGATGGGTACTTCCATGGTAACTGTCTCACCTTGGTAGTTTCTTTTTAGGTCCAACTCCCCAACCCAGCCTTCCAGGGGACCTGTTCCTGCGCAGGAGTCATGGTGAACTGGCCCTGGCTTTGATTCTGCTTCATGACCCATTCATTCACATCATCAGCTGTCGTGCTGGGCTCACAGTCACTTAACCTTACCACTTACTTACTATGTTTTCCATTATGCTTTCCCCGCCCCCCCACCACACAGTCCATTGCCTTGCGTAGGAGTAAATGTCCCATCACAGCTGACTTGTTTCTGCTAGAGGTGAAGGCAATGTGCTACCTGGCCTCCTCTCCAGCCTCAGCCCCATTCTTGGAGCCAGTGCTTCCACCCTGTTCACTGTCCCCGCCCTGCACTCCACCTTGTGCCCCAGTGACCCCACTGAGGCCAAATGCTGCCTCCTTCCCTCACTTCAGCACCTTTGGAATAACCTGCAACAATGAAGTGAGGCCAGTTTTGGCCTGTGGGATGGGTTGGAGCTTTAAAAAAATGAGGGCAGAGTGTGCCAAAGCTGAAGCCAGTGCAAGAGAAGAAGGGCATCTGGACTGCTTTAAGTATGGATCAGGGCAAATGAGAGTGGAGTGATGTCAGTGCCAGCTCTAGGTGCAAAGGAAAACACAAGGTCATGAAGAGGCTGCAGTGGTGGCAGGCAGATGAGATAACAAACTGGGGAGTGGTGTTTCCATACTTGCCACATGGGTTCATTGCTTCACCTAGCGTCATGGGCATGTCCCATTTGAACATACATTGGTACAAAAATCTCAGAAATTTGCCATCATGGAGGATTTATGAACTCAATTTGAACTATGTGATTATCTGTAATGTATTAATTGTTCTATGATTCTTAGAAAATACTTAGAAATCAATAGCTGTTGTTGGAAAAGGAAAACTCTTTCTATTCAGTACATAGACTGAAGCCTGGATCTAGCAGGCCTGCTCAACTTCGGCCCTCCTGCAGATGTTGGCCTACAACTCCCATAATCCCTGGCTATTGGCCACTGTGGCTGGGGATTATGGGAGTTGTAGTCCAAAAACAGCTGGAGGGCCTAAGTTGAGCAGGCCTGATCTAGAGTATGCCACATGCCTCTACCTGTGGGGAGGGGCCATAGTTCAGTGGTAGAGTATGCACTTTTGCAGAAGCATCTCTTGGTAGGGTCTTGAAGGATCCCAGACTGAAGTTCTGGAAAGCTACTGCCAGCAGTCTGTGGGTGATATCCAGACTAATGCAATGCTGGCGCTATGTGGTAGGGGCCCATATTTGTGCATTTCAAAAACATGTCTTTCAGGGTTGTGTGAGGGCTTCAGAGAAAAGGGGAGATCAGTGAAAATCACCCCAGTGCAGCATTAATCTGGATGTCAGCCAGTTTCAACAGTAATGACATATATGCGCCAAAGATCTGACATGGTATAGAACAGCTTCCTAAGTTCCTGCTTTCCAGTCTTTCATAGTTGTTAATTTCCCTAGTGTAAATAAATGGCTTCATGTATGCAAGAGCTTGTGAGTACATTGTGGCACAATTAGATTACCACTGGCTCGTCTGGTGGCTACTCGGAGACCGGCCTTTTCCATTGTTGCCCCTGGGCTTTGGAATGCGCTTCTAGCCTCCCCTCTCTGGCAGCTTTTTAAAAGGCACTGAAGACATATTTGTTCTTCCAGGCTCTTGATTAGATTTATAGTTTTTAATATTTTTCATGTTGGGTTTTAAATGATTTTAATGTTTGTTTAAATGATTTTAATTCCCAGAAATGCCAGTTTTGTGCCATATAGGAACTTCATGAATGAATGAAATGTCAGATACACAATCTATTTAGGGGAGTTTTTGTAGGCATTTGGAGGTTTCTACAGATTGTTTCAATTTCATTGCCTTGAAATTTCTCCTTAATTGATAATTGACCTCACTATGAGTAAAACAGTAGTAAAAGCAAAGCAGGAGACATTGTCATATCTTCCTTGTCTCAGCTCTTGCATACATGAAGCCATTTTGTGGGAAAGGGTTTAGTATGAGTACACAGTAGTTCAGTACTAATAGTTTGTGTCTGCATGTGTATTTTAATTTGTAAAGCATGGTTTTAAAATGTTTTGGAAAATCTAGTAGAAAGCATTATCTATTAATTTTCCTGTGATGGTCACACACATTCATATCTGTAGGAAGCAAGCTGCATTACAAAGCCTTTCTGCTTTGTAGTCTATAGATTTACAAGATAGTGTAATGAGCTGGGGAGAAATACACTAAATGGTAGCATGCTTTACAGTCTAATATTATTAAAGTTCTCTAAGGTTGTAAATGGATAGTGGATTGCTTGTGAAAAACTCACCTAAGAAATTATTTTAAACCAATTCATATTTTCCCTGTAAATCTTTTTTAATATACTATTTAGTATTTATAAACTTTGCTAGATAATGATATGGAACAATTTATTACATTGTAGAAATTTTGTGGAACTGGAAAAGTTGCTGCTGTTGGACGAAGACACCAACTATAGCGTGGCATGGCTATAAACAGGATCACGATGAATGGCTGGCTGACAACTCAAACTGGAATGCCATTCAGTTACATAAGCTAGTGGTTGTTTCATTCAAGGGTTTTAATATGATAATTGAACAGAACTAGTTAACAAAAAACATGTGCAGCCTTGCTATACAGATAATGGGAGAATATACGTAACCCTCCAAGTAAATGCAAGAGCTTGCTGAGCAAAAGAATAGAAGTGGTGTGTAAGTAGCCAGAGCTTGTTCCCACAAAGGAGGGCACATACTGGTACATATTTAGGAGCCACAATTACAGTCAGTGGCATAGCGAGGACATAAGCATCCCATGTTGTCATGGGCAGCCCCACACTGTGGTGGAGGCGTGCTCCCTGCCCTGGTGGTGGCATGCTCCATCTTGTGGTGGAAGCTCCCCATGACACAAACAATAAGACCATGCTCCTACTGGCCTTGCTTTGTGTTTCAGCCAGCTCTGCCCCCAAGGCAGCTGGGAATGAAGAGCATTCATGCATTCTGATAACACGGGGCCCATGCTTGCCCTGATTCCCAGCCGCCTTGGGGCAGAACTCCGAATGGCTGGGAAGTGGCAGTAGGCTGCAGGCATGTTGCGTGTAGGAGAAGAAAGTTGACAGGAGCCTTGCAGCAGGTGGCAAGAGCATGATGGCATGCAGCAGCCAGCTGGCTGGCAAGGGAGGGGAAGTGAGCAAGATGGCCCCAGAGGCACATGGCGCATGTTTTTTGTGATGCATCCACCCAATTATAGCCCCTGGTTCCAGCAAACCCTTCTTGGTGTTTGTGTAGTGGCAAAGCTAGAATCTGAGAAACGAGAGCCAGAACAACTGGGATCCATGTACAGTGTCATAGTAGCCAAGCTAAATCATGGATGTTAGCTGAAGGAGGAAAGTGGATATGCAACTTATCCCTGTTTCAGTATGGGATCCAGATCTGTGTATCAGTTGCCCAGTTATTAGTTGCTCAGCTGGAACACTTTCACATGCTCTTGTTTGGAAGGATGAGGTGTATCATTCAAGGTAGGAGATTGCAGATCTTCAGAGACTCAGTGCTTCTACATGGGCATTCATCATTCTCCCAAGACGCAAGAGTTCTATGCAGGCAATGCTTTTCTGTAACTGAAATAAAAGTTTATCCCTTTATGTTAATGACATGCAAGTAGTAAGTAGCTGATGGTTCAACTTAGTAGTTATATCTGCTGAAAGACAGCAAAGCAGTAAAACTTCACTGTTAAGTTCCAAATCTGTCATTTAGTTATGAGAGTAAATAAACTATAAATAAGGAAACAGCAGACATGTATAACTTAAGCTGTACGGCATCTGGTGGCACATTTTGCCAGTGTTGTTGTTGCTTGACATAGAAAGCAGTAGGCCCAACAACATTTCTCATTTGGGTTTTGCAAAGAGTTTGTCATATTTCTTCTCTCTTTTTTTGATGCAGGTTTTGGCAGCTCCACTTCAGTTTGCTATTTAGCCATAAATAAGTTAGCTTGTGATGCACTAGTACTTCCTTGCCTTACACAAAGCTGCTTGAAGAGTGCTGAGTGAAATGATAAACTTCATATCTTGTAAATCATAAAGGAGCACATTTGCATCTCTCAGTGCTTTGCAAACATCTAACATTTTTTTAGAATATGCAAAATGAAGGAATACGGTTGGTGTGCAATTTATGATAGAATATCAGCCCAACTGTGGTGTCAGTATTAGTGGTGTCACATTTATGCGGCACTTCAGTTGAAGTGCCAATAGTAATTGAGATGGATGTGTTCAGTGTACACCTTCACCAGAATTAAGTGCACCCAGCTCTGCTAGGTTTCTGATTTAGAATCAGTTTAATTCTAATTTTAAAATGGATGGCAGATCAGACTAAGGGACATTGTTGTGATTAAAATGAAACGTTTTGTACCCTGATCCTTTAGAAACACAATTATAACTATATAGAAAGTGAATGGTGCTAGTTTAATAAAAATATTACAGCCTATAAAGTTAAACTTTGATTGTATTTTGAGGTGGTCACCACCATCATGTAAGGGGAAGTGGGGCTGGACTTGGAGGTTAAGAAAATGAAACCAGCAGTGGGCAAGGCATTAGGCAATTGGTGAGGCTAATAGGAATGGAGGGATGATATTGGTGAGGAGGGAAGGGAAATCGATGGGATAGAGGCAAGGGGGGCATTGGTGGGATGAATTAGTGCACTGCATGTTCTTCAGCATGGCTGAAAGCCAGTGTGGTGTAGTGGTTAGAGTGCTGGACTAGGACCAGGGAGACCTGAGTTCAAATCCCCATTCAGCCATGATACTTAGCCTAACCTACTTCACAGGGTTGTTGTGAGGAGAAACTATGTAGTACACCGCTCTGGGCTCCTTGGAGGAAGAGTGGGATATAACAAGAAATTTATTTTTTTTAAAGGCTAGGTGGGAGAATGGAGGAGGATTAGGGATGTGGGCAGCAGCTCATCACAAACAGGTATCAGGGATGGGCCCAGGCCTGCTATTCAAAGAGTATGATGAGTGGAGGGTCCAGTGCACAGGTTTTCATGTTCTTTTTGCAAAAGAACATTGTTTCTTGTAAATAAGAATGTTGATGCATGTAAGCCTGAATTGCTTTACTGAACTCTAGAACTAGCTTATTATTTTTGGCATCTAGGCCAATGAAGAAGACTGTAAGGTTAAACTTCATTTGCTAATTTGAATGTTTATTCCTTCAAGAGTGATCCATACAGGCAGGTATAGGGGCGCAGTAAAAAAGCTGCAGATGTGACTTCTTCCCACTCTCTTCTCCCTGTACTATCCACCTCACTCTGCCTCATTTCTCCCTGTGTTAAACTTGGGTGCGTGCATTTGCCCACTTAGGGAACTGGGAGAATAACTAGCTTGCCTGTCTAGTGTTAATACAGTGGCAGTGAAATGAGACAGAGCAAGGTGACTGGGGCAGGGAGAGGACAGTGGGAACTTGTTGTTCCCCTACTCATTCCCTGGCCATAAAGCTGCTTAACTATTCATTTCTCTGTGTAAACCTCTTTGGGGATTTTGGTTGAAAAGGGTTATATAAATATTTGTGGTAGTAGTAGCAGCACTACTACTACTACTACCACTACTACTACTATAACAATTATTTATATACTACTTTTCAACCAAAGTTTCCAAAGTGGTAGACCAACGAGCACTAGTTTTACACTAGAACAACTAGTGTAACTAGTCTTACACTAGCACAACACTAATCTTAATGTAGACCAACATACTCGTAGACCAGCGAGTGTGGCTGGAGCTAGGTGGAGCCTGGGCATCCACTGCCATCATTGGGAAACAGCAGGAGAGCAAAGCAAGCAAAGGGTTGGAGGGAGAACAAAATGGCCAGTGAAGGGGTGGTGAAGGAAACAAAGTGGTGCATGAAGGGATAGCAGTGTCCTCCAGAGTTTTTACCCAGGACACCTCCAAGCTCACTATGGCACTGAGCAAAAGTTTAAGTTGCAAAAGTGTTGCCCAGTCATCACACAACCATGAATGTGTCTCAGAGAAGGTATTCCACAAGCATTTCACAACATCACAAAGCATCACAACTTCATAAATTTCTGGAAGTTTCTTAAGTGGTTGCAACTTCTCTCATTGAACGAGTGCTGCAATACACGTCTGTATGTCCAGATTACCGGCAGTTTTGAAGCATACCTGGATGCTTAACTTTAATGGTGACTTAAGTGAGAATAATCTTGTGATTCTGTATCAATGCCTAAATGTTTATTTTTTATAGCTTTCTGTAAATTAAGTCAAAAGTTCTAAAATGAAACAAATTCAGGTAAAATATACTACTTTTGCTGACTGCAATTTGCTTTAGAATACATTTTATATATCTTAGCAGATTGACAAGGGCATACCTTTTAAGTAAGAGAAAAACCTGATTAAAACTGCACAAACTTGATGATATAAAAGCTCATAGGCCTCCATGCCGAGAAGAGTTTATGTACTGAGGAATCCCTTATGAACTGCATTCTGTTAGCCTCATCTTTATGCTAAAATCAACTTCTATCTGATCTTTAGTAAAGATCACTCCAAGTCATCAGAGACACAGATTTTTCCCATCACCTGTTTAACCTGCTTTGCTTAAATTTGTAAGAGAAGAACATTTCTTTATTGGAAAGAAAGAATGAGTAATACCACAAACACTGCAATTTGTCTTGAAAGTTCTGTATAGATCTTGATTACATTCTGCTAATCCTTGCTATATTTTAAAAAGATCAAAATCTTAAAATGAAACTTACACTGTCAGTACCCCCATACAACATCTTAAACCTTTCCTGGTGTTTCTGTGGAAATAAATGAAAGGTGTAAATTGAAAAAAGCAAGTGTTTGTGAATGCTGCTTTACCCTCATATTCAGATAAATGGCTTTGCTGAAGAGAGCCGCCAGTATCTCAAAAACTAGGGAAACTCAGCTGCCAGTCATGCAATTAGCTGCTTTAGAAGGTGGAAATGGATCTCATAATGCTTGATGTGAAAATTATATGGAAACATCTAATTGGGTATATTTGCACCACACAGGTAGCCAGCTGAACTGATATTAATTCTCTCTTACTATTCCTTCTTTTCCTACTTCTTTGAATTTTCCCCATGTCCTTACCTGACTATATTCTAGAGTGTAACGTTTAGTATGCGGTTAGGATTTTTAAAAATTAACTTTAAGTAAGGGGTGGGTGGGTCTTGGGACTGCAGCATGCAAAATAAGATTTATAATTAAGTTCTATAAGATATTATATTAAGAATACAAAGGACTAGCCTTGAAAAACAAAGGCACCTAGTGCAAATTTTTCCTTCCTAAAATCTCATTTTTCAAACAAGTTTTTAAAACCAGTGGCTGACATTATGAGGAAAATTACTCAAGTAGTTCCATTGAAATTAAAAGGACAAGTTAGGCAATGCCAGTGGAACTTCGGCTTAACCTTGAGGCCCATCTCCTGCCCTTGCCCATACATATGGGACCATGTTCTCCCCCATTTTTATAACTAATGCAGTCCTTGCCCAATAACCTGAATTTTGGAAGCAGAACAAACACATACATTACATATTTGCAGTTTGCTGGGAGACTGCGGGGCTCCCGGCCAGTGTTGGGAGGCTCCGCATAATGCACCATGCACTCGCACGGAGAGGAGAGGTGGTCTTGTGGCAGCAAGCATGACTTGTCCCCTTGGCTAAACAGGGTCTGCCCTGGTTGTATATGAATGGGAGACTACATGTGTGAGCACTGTAAGAGATTCCCCTCAGGGGATGGAGCTGCCCTGGAAAGAGCAGAAGGTTCCAAGTTCGCTCCCTGGAATCTCCAAGATAGGGCTGAGAGAGACTCCTGTCTGCAACCCTGGAGAAGCTGCTGCCAGTCTGTGAAGACAATACTGAGCTTGATAGACCAAAGGTCTGACACAGTAAATGGCAGCTTCCTATGTTCCTATTATGGGAGTTCCAGAGGCCTCCCAGCTGCCGGTAGCAGCCAATGAACTTACTTGTACAATTTAGTTGAAATTCAAATTGCTAAAGTATTTTCTAGCAAGGTTCAGGGATGTAGGTGCAGCAGAACACAAACACACTGATGTTCAACAGATGAAGCTTTCACAGTCAAATTTTTGACTTTGGGCAACCCTGCATGTCCTTTCACCATCCATTTTCATTTTATAAAGTACAATTCAGCCACATAAATTTCATATGACTGTATTGGAAAAGAATCTAAGAATTTGCTTCTGCTTTCAGTGAATGTGGCGTACAGACTTGTAAGCGATGCTATCTATCTCTCTAAATAAGCTTTTGGTTGGAGACAGCTTCCAGTCCATTCCCAGGTGCCTAGCTCTTCACTGAAAGATATAAGCCAGTGAACGTGTTTTGTGCCTATACAAATAAGTGGATTGGAATAATGGATTTCCTAATTGTTAGCCAGTTTCCACATTGCCTTTTGCATGCAGGTCCATTCTCATGATACTGATCTTCCCATACTTGTGCTGGGTTAATGTGAGTGAAAGGATACACTAAAAGACCATTAGCCCATTAAAAAATACTAGCTGGCCCTGTGCAGAATATCTAGTTTTCCTCTTTTACTGCTCCCTGGAGAGTCTGGCTCCCTGCCCTGCCTTCCCCCCCTCCTCAAGCCGCCCCCTGCCATCTGGGATGGCAGCGGAGGGGGCGAAACCTTTTCCGCCCCCCCCCCACAACTCTCTCTCGCTCTGTCACACCCACAACTCTCTCCCCCCCCCCAAACTCACTTGCTTGCTCTCTCTCTCTTCTGCCGAGGAGACTCAGCAGGGCAACGGAGGCCGCTGCTCAATGTCTCTTCTTCTTTCTTCCTTGTTGCCATAGCGCTGCCTCCTCCTTGGCCCTCTTCTTCCTCCTCTTCCTCCTCCTCAGCTGCCCCTCTTGCCGCCACTCAGCCCTACTCCATGCTTTCTCTCTCCTCTGGACAACTCTCACGAGATGTGCCAGTGCCACATACCACAGGATGTGTGATATCCTAAGGCTTTTAAATATATAGATGCATACCATAGGCATGTGCATATTTAGGAAAATGTAACGGGAGTCTTGATGTTCTCTGCAATGTTTAACAGAGTTGTTCTATAAGCACACATAACCATATGTTTGTGATATTGGGCAATATAACTGCATGTACTGCCCAATGACTTTTCTGCACAGGTAGCAATTATCCTTAGCAAATGCAGCAATTCAGAAGCTTACAGTAACTTGTATTATTAATTACTAACTAACCCTTTTTTGTTCTATAGCTTTATGGCCTGCAGTTGATATATACTCCTATGTAGAAACATAAATTGCATAGTTATTTCAGGAACATGTGATTGCTGTGTAGGAGAACTGACTTGGGAAAGTATAGAATGTCTTAATGTGTCAGGTGAGTGAGTGTGTGTGTGTGTCACACCATGTGCAGCACATTTTATTAAATGTGTTTATCTTCTATAGAAGGGGTGGGGAACCTTGGCCCTCCAGCTGTCGTGGCTGGGGATGGTGGGAGTTGTAGTTCAAAAACAGCTGGAGGGCCAAGGTTCCCCACCCCTGTTCTATAATTTTGGTTGGGGTGAGTGTTATTTGCAGATACAAAATTGTTAGTTTTGTATCCATTACCTGTTTACATGTGCAAGCATCATTAACAAATGTTCAAGCAAAACATTTATGATATTTTATTACTTGTATTCAGGTATTGTATCATAATGGCACAGACAATTTGATGCTAAGAACTGCATTAGCAGAAAATATGTATGTATTCTCTAATGCTAAGGGAAATCAAGGATCTGAAATCCTGATGTTAATATGAAAACACTGAGGATGTTCTCACGCACAGGCAAAACTGGGCTAACAAAGCCAGTTGTGCTTTGTACATGTGTACAAACCTTGCACATGTGGGAGAACCACTGGGATCCAGCCAAGTCAGCCACTCTCTTAAACAGGCTGAAGCGAGCGTACTTTCTTAACCCCATTTTGCTCATTGTCTGCCAGCCGCAGCTACTTGCAGCCAGGGCTGGGAGACTGCGGGCCTCCCGGATGTTGTCACAAAGCTCCCTATAATTATGGGAGCTCGGCGGGTGGGTGCTTCCAGATGCTGGTAGCAGACAGTGAAATGCTGGGCAAGCAATCCACTCGCCCTGCAAGAAGACCAGGATTGTCTGCAGGGGAGGTAAGCATTTTAAGGCTTCCTCCCTTGCAGTGTGGAGCCCTTTCTTCACTATGAAGCTATTTCCAGGAGGGAGATTTGTTTCTATTTCAAGAAATGGCTACAGGAGTTAAGTGATTGGAGGAGGCTATCCTCATGAACAGCAGAAACGGGGCTAAGGGAGCCCAGCCCGGTTTCTGCTGCTCGTGTCCTGCAACAGGTGCCACACAGCTCCCAGCAGCCAGCCCTCTTAATTTACCCCCCCCCCATTTTAAATGAGGCTAGCGGAGCATGCACTCCGTTAACCTTGGTTTTTGGTCATGTGTCACCACAGTGCGGCTTCGTGCTGTGGTGACTCATGAGTAGACCCCAACAGGGAGGCTACAACAAGCTCCCAGTGTGGGAGGGCTCCCCAGAATTAGTGCAAGGCATTCTGGGACTTCAGGGATCCGGGAGGCCCCCGATCCCCGCCGCCTCAACCAGCTCCATGATGGAGCCGGTAATTGTGTCAGCGGCCGATCCAGACGCCCAGGGCAAGCTTCCTGCTCATATGCGGGGAGAGCTTCACATTGCTTGTGTGAAGTACCTCGATGTATTTCTTTTGGGTGTGGTCGTGCACTAAATAATAAGTATGTATAATTTAGCAAACTGGACACATATATAATATATATATAAGCCAATATGCCTGTAATCATCATCTTCTTCCTCTTCCTCTTCTTCTTTTTCTCTTGCCTTGAATATGTGGCTGCTTTTCTTTGCTATCTGCAATATTGACATCCTTTCCACCCCTTTTTCAAAAGTTTCATGTTTTTCCCCATGTGAACAGTGTACTTAACTCGGCATTGGTTTCTACAAAGAATCAAGCAACATGTGATTGAACTGGGTCAAGAGGCAAATGTGACACAAGGGATATCAACTTCTTAGGTTTCTTCCTGGCTAGTGATGCCAGGACTGGGGAAAAATCTGCCAGCATTTTGATCTTCAAGATTAGTTAAACTAGGGCATAATAATGTAAAGATATAAGAATATTTCTTGCTGCTTGACTGTGTCATATTTCCAGTTGGTGAAACCCAGTTGTGCACTGCCCTGTCATCTTAATTTTCATGCCTCCTCACTGTGCATCGCTGTAGGTTTTCTTCCCCTCCTTAAAAGCTGGAAACATGCTTCTTTCATGTTCATTCCTAGCAACTGATCTACGGATTAATAGTTTTCAGAATAATTCAATTGACCTCCTGTATCTTGGGCGGTGTCTGGACCTACTAGATGGTGCTGGTTCCAAGGGCACTGTTTGTCATGCATGCAACAGAGATAATTTTCTTTGTGTATCTTTAGAGAGTAAATCTTGCTTGTTCCTTACTACAGCAATGTGTGGGTGTATGAAGTAAACAAGTCAGGAGTGTGCTTTCTTACATCTGTTGGCCAACAGTTTGGAGCCACCATGCATGTGATTATCCAGTATTACCTTACAACTAAAGATATGGTTCTTGTCACAAATTATCCATCATTTTTTAATAACATCCACTGACAGTGTTTGACATTTTTAGCTGCTGTATTACTAACACTTACATGCTGTTTTATGGAAATTAAAATAATAAGGGCAAATATACTAATCTCTCCATGCTTGAGGTTGAGGATAGCATTTTGTTTAAAAGACTAGTAACTTGAGATCATTTAGAGAGCCAGCGTGGTGTAGTGGTTAGAGTGCTGGACTAGGACCGGGAAGACCTGAGTTCAAATCTCCATTCAGCCATGGTACTAGCTGGGTGACTCTGGGCCAGTCGCTTCTCTCTCAGCCTAATCTACTTCACAGGGTCGTTGTGAGGAGAAACACAAGTGTGTAGTACACTGCTCTGGGCTCCTTGGAGGAAGAGTGGAATATAAATGTCATCATCATCATCATCATCATCATCATCATCATCATCATCTAGCCAGGAAAGATGTTGAAATTTATCAGGTTCCTGTAGTGCTGACAGGATATGATAGGATATCAAAGATTTAGATTTATTCTCCATTTCATATGTTGTTAGGAGGGCCCCAACTCAATCCACTATGCTAGGGATTCTCAACATTGGGTTGCCAGATGTTATTGGACTTCAACTACCATAATCCACAATCAAAGGGACTGGGACTGGGGATTATGGGAGTTGAAACCCAATAACCTCTGGTAACCCAACGTTGAGAATCCCTGCACTATACCACATGCCTTTCAGTGTGAAGTACAGGAATTTTAGATAAAATATCAGGAAGTCACATTTCTGGTTATAGTTTAATTTAGACTTCTGCAGAACATCTGGTCTTCTGCTGGAATTCTGCAAAACTTTTTGGGAATTTCTATCCCCCTCCCCCCACCCCTGTGAAATTCCTAATATTTAAAATCCACATTAGTTCAAGGAATTGTCCAAGGAAGAATGAAGAGAAGGAGTGTAATTCCAAAACCCAGTTTACTATCATTGTAGTAGAATGGTTCTCCAAACTAAAGGCCATTGTCCCAAAAGGAGAATGGTTCATATTTAAGTCACTTGTTAGCAAAAGCCTGCGTTACAGGGATAATATTATGTGTCAACATGACAATACTGTTTTCTCCCTGCAAATTTTCAATGTAGTATGTGTCTAGTTCAGACGTAGATTCATGTGCTAATAAATGATGTGCTTGTTTCTATGTAATTGGTCCTTTATTTAGAAAGGTGAAGGGAGGGAAAGGGCGAGAGGACTTCCCTGGTCCCCACACCTCATATCATTGCTAAAACTAGCATTGTTCATTTCACTGAGTCTTCCTTGATTCATATTGCGTTTTTTACTCTGCAAGCATCGTTTCTGTAGCGCGAAATGGGAAGTCATGAATAGAGGGAAGTTGAGGGGCAGCAGTGGAATGTACCTACTGGCACCAAGTAACGATGCACTAATTGATTGTGCTGTTGAAGCAAAATTCACATTTCAGTTAATGCTGTTTGCATCCCATGCGACAAGCTGTTAAAACGTTATATCCTTCCTCCACTTTGGTGAGAAAGGTGAGTACCATAGTTGTATGAACTATTCTTCCCACGTCCTATACAAATAAAGTGAACAATAACTTTGTCAGTATTGTGCAACTAACTTTGTATGCCCACTTGAGCCATTCATCCAACCTTTCATTTAAAAAGAGAGAGAGAGGAAAGCTATTGGTGCCAAATCTTTGAACAAGAAGAGTTTGGTGTGTTTTTTTTGGCTTCACGGGGCTAAATGCGAGCATTCTTTGACCTCCAGCAGTAAAGTTCTAACACACTGTATGTTTCCCCTATTGTTGTTGTTCTTTGTTTTGCAATAATCATTCTTTTTAATGCATTTTTAATAAACAAGATTCTTTAGAGAGAATCTTGAAATGGTGCTACAGACAGCAGACAGAATGCTTTGTCCTAAAACACTTTCTCATGTAATGCAGAAAAGAAACCTTGCTTTGGGCACTGTGTGTTTTTGTGTGTGTGTGTATACACACACACACACGTTTTGTATAATAAAAGTAGTGCCTTTTTCAATACAATGTAAATGAAAATTAATTTTCATTCATTTTTAACCCTTTCTTGTATCAGGATTTGGTATATATATGTAATCGCCTTTGGGTTCAGCATAATGGTCTATTTGAAGTGGAACATAGCTCTTAGTTAACAGTGAAAGTGATAAGTTGTCTAAAGCCCTGTTTAGACAGACAGAGCTTATTTGGCATCCACATTAAGCTGTTTGACAAAATGTTTCGAATGTAATTAGTTCACATCAAAGGTACACCATCTTCAGTGACGGGTAAAATTGATGAGAACTAAAGAGACTCAGATCAGCATGACCTAAATGGAGGCCTTGCATTTCAAGGTTTTAATGTTGCTACATTTAAAAAAGTAAATGTGCGGTCCTTTTCCTAGAACTTGTCTTTAATTTTTCGAATAATTTTTGGTTTTATATTAACCTCTGTGTGTTTTTTCAATCAGTCTTCTGTTATCTCAAACTTTCAAGACAGCCAGACAGTTGTGCTACCCCACAGAGGTATCATTTTCAGCATGATCATGAAACATTAACTGTCCTGCTTTGTTTATTTTATAATTACACCTGTTGAAAGGGTGCTTCTATTTTGATCAGGTTGTTTTCTTCTAAAAACAACATCCTAAATTAGACTCTTGGGGCATTTCAGGATGTGATTGCTCAGTTTTAGAGCACCCACATGTCCCCGTGACTGCAAAGACCCCATATTTTATTTGAGATGTAAGGGCAGCTTTGCACAATATGAAGGGAAAATGCAATTTTTACCTGTCATCAAATGCTGCAAAGATCCCCAGCCATCCAAGAATTCCCTGCAGCATTGTACCAGTATGAAATTACCACACATGTTTCAATATTTGTTTTAAGATACTGAGCACTCAGTTGTTTAGAAAGCAGAATGTGAGTACTTCTTAAAATGTATAAAGCAGCCCTGATTATTATGCTAAGAGAGAATCAAGAGCTGGTGTACTAGAATGGTTAGGAAACTGGACTAGGAATGCGGAGGCAAATACAAATCTCCATTCAGCCATGAAGCTCACTGAGTGGCCCTGGGCTTAGGCCCTGCCGCCTAACCAACCTCACAAGTTTGTTGTGATGATAAAAGGGAGAATAAACCATGTATGCTGAGCTACCTGGAGGAAGGGCAGTCGCAATCAATAAATGCATAAGTTCATTCAAGCACACTTATAATATATGTGCAATAAGTAAACAAAAAATGTCCTTACTATTATCCATTATTTGTAGCTGAAAAATACAAGCAAGTCTGCAGGAATGGAATGGAATAGAATAAAAGATGAAAGAAACAATCAGATGGAATTAGATTTCTGTAGAATAGAAGATGATTGACACTTTGTCAGGAAGATGTGTTTCAGAATCTTTTTATATATTATATCTAAGAGGAGAGTTATGTAAGAAAATGAACTGTAATCTTTAACAATTGCTTCTTGTCCCAACTAAATGGGTTGTCTGTCTATCTGTCTATCTATCTATCTGTCTATCTATCTATTGGATGCATTTATATCCTTCTCTTCCCCCAAAAAGCCCAGAGAGGTGTACTTGATTATATTTATCTTTACAACAACCCTGTGAGGTAGGTCAGGCTGAAAGATAATTGACTGGCCCAAAGTCACCCATTACGTTTTATGGCTGAATGACGATTTGAACTTGGGTGTCCCCGGTTCTAGTGAGCAGCCTAACCAGTACACTGCACAGGCTCTTGAGAGGTAATGCTAAGCCATGATTTATTGATAAGCAAATGAACCATGAGTTTGCATGCTTCCTCTTCCCTGTCCTTGTTGTTGTTTATTTTCTATATTTCCATCCCACTTTTCAAAACAGTTTACAAATAAAACAAATAAAAGCAGTAACAAAAACTAAACAGCACCAACCAGACTTCTAATAAATAGCAGCATAAAATCACAGTTAAAGGACTTAAGAAATTAAAAAGTCTTCATCTTCTGTTTTTATGTGGAAAGGGGGCATAGTTGTGGTGCCACCACCAAAAAAAGCCCTGATCTTTCCTCAAGCAGTTCATATCAATTAGTTACTTCTTCTTTGGTGTACACTGCACTTTGCCATTACATCCAATCTATAGTGAGGCTATTCCCATGATCACTGGAAAGCAGGCTAAGAGATCCTAGCCTTCTTTCCAGTGACCGTGGGAACCACCGGACTCACGGGCAAGCCTGGTGCTCCCACGGTGGCTAGCCCGCCTAAAACACCCTCCCCTTAAACGAGGTTAACGGAGCAGATGCTTCATTAACCTTGTCTTCCTGCTTGTGTTCTGCTGTGGCGCACGGTGACACATGAGTAGACCTTCGACCGGGAGGCTACAAGCAGCCTTCTGATATCGAGGATCCCCCCCGAATGCCTTGTGCACTCGCGTAGGGCATCCTGGGACTTCCAGTGGCCGCGCGGCCCCCGATCCCTACGGCCCCCACCGGCTCCATGACAGAGCCGGCAGTGGAATTCTATTATTGTAAAATAAATAATAATAAATTCTTTTATTCACAAGGCTCTCGTCCTTGTGGCTCTCTGCCGTGGGGCGAGCTGCCTGAGGCCCAGAAGATCTCTCTCCTTCCGCCCTGAAGAGCCATCTTCTCACAATTAAGAAGTCAGCAGGAGACTACGCAAGCCTGGTTTTGTTTTGTTTTTAATTAAGCCAAGAAGCCGTGGTGGGTTAGTCTGGGGAGATGTGTCTGGGGGAGCAAAAAAGTGGGTCTGGAGTGGGGGCAGCAATATCACAGGTAGCGGGCAGAGGGAGGTATGGCGGTGGGAGTTGGGCAGGCCGTTACAGGGGAAAACGGTCCAGGCAATTGAGGCCTGTTCCTTTTTCCGGCCCTTCTCCCAACCCTCTGACCCTAGGGAGCTCTGAGATCACTCCTTCGAGGATTAGGGTGCTGCTGCTGAATGCCAGGTCAGTTAACGCAAAAACATCTCTCATCCACGATCTGATTGTGGATGAGCGTGCTGACCTGGTATGTGTGACGGAGACCTGGTTGGATGCGCTGGGCGGGGTCAGTCTCTCTCAGCTTTGTCCTCCAGGTTTCCAGATTGTGCAGCAGCCCCGCCTCGAGGGTTGGGGAGGAGGCGTTGCAGTCATCTTTCGAGAGACCCTCCCCGTTTCCAGGTGCCCGGTCAGGCAATCTCAGAATTTCGAGTGTTTGTCCTTGAGGGTGGGCCTCCGAGATAGGCTGGGGATTCTGTTGGTGTACCGACCACCCCGCTGCACTTCAGTCTCCCTACCTGAGCTGGCGGGGGTGGTCTCGGAGGTGGCCTTGGGTTCCCCCAGGCTTATTGTTTTGGGGGATTTCAATGTCCACGCTGAGGCCCCCCTAGTGGGTGCGGCTCAGGATTTCATGGCCTCCATGGCAACCATGGGCCTGTCTCAATTGGTATCGGGCCCTACCCACGTGGCGGGACACACTCTGGATCTGGTTTTTGCGAACGGGAAATAAATGATCTGGAGGTGGGGGAATTTGAGACCACTCCCTTGTCATGGACAGATCATCACCTGGTGGGGTTTAGTTTGACTGCTCCCTCTGCCCTCTGCAGGGGTGGTGGGCCGATTAAGATGGTCCGCCCCCGGAGGCTTATGGATCCGCTTGGATTTCAGACGGCCCTCAGGGAGTTTCCAGTGTCCAGAGCTGGTGACCCTGTCGATGCCTTGGTTGATCTCTGGAATGGAGAGATGGCCCGGGCTGTTGACACGGTTGCCCCCAAGCGCCCTCTCCGGCTTGGTGGAGCCCGTTCTGCTCCTTGGTTTTCCTCGGAGCTTAGGGCGATGAAGCAACTCGGGCGACGGCTGGAGCGACGCTGGAGGAAGAGTCGTCACGAATCCGATCGAACACGGGCTAGAACCCATTTTAGGGACTACGCCGTGGCGGTGGGGGCGGCGAAGAAACATTTTTTCTCCGCCTCCATTGCATCTGCTCAGTGCAGACAAACAGAGCTGTTTCGTGTGGTGAAAACATTGCTCCACACATCCCCCCGGACAATGGGGGAGGAGCCATCTACAGCTCTTTGTGATCGGTTTGCCTGTCACTTTGCAGATAAAGTCGCTTGCATCCGTGCTGACCTGGACTCCAGAGTTTTGGCAGTTCTGGCAGACGTGCCTTTGGTACCATCTGGTCCCGTTGTGTTGGATTCTTTTCGGTTGGTGCGGCCTGAGGATGTGGACAAGATCCTGGGCAGTGTGCGGGCGACTTCGTGCGCTCTTGACCCTTGCCCTTCATGGCTAAAAAAAGCTGCCAGGGAGGGGACAGGCAGATGGCTGGAGGTGATCGTTAATGCTTCATTAAGGGAGGGCAGGATGCCATCGTGCCTTAAGGAGGCGGTGGTAAGACCTCTATTAAAAAAGCCCTCCCTTGATTCCTCCAGCCTGGACAACTATAGACCTGTGTCTAACCTTCCCTTTTTGGGCAAGGTGATAGAGCTTGTGGTGGCGTCCCAGCTGCAGAGGGTCTTGGATGATACGGATTATCTGGACCCTTTTCAATCTGGCTTCCGCCCCGGGTATGGTACTGAGACTGCCTTGGTCGCTCTAGTGGATGACCTACGCCGGGAACTAGACAGTGGGAGTGCGTCCCTGTTGGTTCTGCTGGACCTCTCGGCGGCCTTCGATACCATCGACCATGGTATCCTTCTGGGCCGCCTCTCGAGTATGGGAATCGGAGGCACTGCGTTGCAGTGGTTCCGGTCCTTTCTTGAGGGGAGGGTCCAGAAGGTGGTGCTGGGGGACTACTGCTCGGCCCCGTGGCCGTTGGCCTGTGGAGTCCCGCAGGGTTCGGTCTTGTCCCCCATGCTGTTTAACATGTACATGAAGCCGCTGGGAGAGGTCATCCGGAGATTTGGACTGAGTTGTCAGCAATATGCGGATGACACTCAGCTCTATCTCTCCTTGTCATCTGATCCTAGGGAGGTGGTGGATGTCCTGAATTGGGGGCTGGAGGCCGTGATGGGTTGGATGTGGGCTAACAAACTGAAATTGAATCCGGATAAGACGGAGGTACTGTTGGTCAGTAGGAGAGCCAATCGGGATGAGGAGATTTTACCAGTTCTGGATGGGGTTGCACTCCCCTTGAAGGAGCAAGTACGCAGCTTGGGGGTACTACTGGACCCGGCTCTGCTTTTGGAAGCTCAGGTGGAGGCGGTGGCCAGGGGTGCCTTTGCACAGCTTCGGCTGGTGCGCCAGCTGCGTCCCTTTCTCGAGAAGGCAGATCTGGCCACGGTTACCCACGCCTTAGTCACGTCACGGCTGGATTACTGTAACGCGCTCTACGTGGGGCTGCCCTTGAAGAATATCCGGAAACTGCAGCTAGTGCAAAACGCAGCAGCGAGGGTTTTATCTGGAGCTGCCCGTTGGGAACATATCACCCCCTTTTTGAAAGAGCTGCACTGGCTACCGGTTCGTTTCCGGGTCCAATTCAAGGTGCTGGTTTTGACCTTTAAAGCCCTAAACGGTTTGGGCCCGGGGTATTTGAGGGACCGCCTGCTCCCAAGGGTTGCTGCCCGCTTGACGAGGACATCTGAGGGGGCCCTGCTCCGGGTGCCGACAATGAGAGAGGCCCGGCTGTCGTGCACTCGGGACAGGGCCATTCGTTCCTTGGACTCCATCATGGCTTTTAGAAAGCTTGTAAAGACTTGGCTTTTTACCCAGGCTTTTACATAATCGATTTTACTGCTGCTTCTGGGTGTTTTTATTTGTTGTATTGTTTTATGCCTGTTTTTATATGTTTTTATACTCTTAGCATGTTGTTTTTATTGTATGTTTTTAACTTTTGTAAACCGCCTTGGGGCTATATTTTAACGAAAGGCGGTATAAAAATGCATAAATAAATAAATAAATTATTGTGAAATTTTATTTTTAAAGGGAGAGTTGCACAATGCAAGAATATTGCCATTGTGTAGTCGGATGAATTTTAAGTAGTGCTTGCTAAATTACATTAAAATGTTCTGGATATTCAAGTGTAGGTGTAGTAAAAGTACTGATTTTAGGGTAAGACAGAGAAAATATTCTGTAGAGGATTCCTTCATCTGGAAAGTAGCAGTCACATTATACACCAGTGAAGTTCTCATAAGTTGCTTGCACAATCTGCCAGCAAATGCACATGGGTTTGTTTATTCCAGATTCTTTTCCATGGGATTTCAAGTGTCATTCCAAGACCTCATTGCTGTGCCCTTTGTATTCTTATAAAATCCTCTTTGCTATTTTCTTTGCTATTACTTAGAAGCAGAAGACACAAGCAAATACAATTTGAACTCCTTTTTTAATAGTCATACGGTGTGAACAAAGGGAGTTCCTGCCCTGCCATTAAGTGTATGTATATGAATCATTTCTGTGAGTAACAAAGGTCGAGAGACTTGAGCCACAAATAAGTAGTAAACACTTGTTCTCAATCTGCTTTATGTTGGACAGTGTTTACAGAAAGGATATTCTAACAGTCCTACATGCCTGTTTGGCTTTAATGGATTGTCAGCATTTTAAAATCGTTTAACAAAATGTTTTTTGCCACCTGGCAACCATCAGTACTAATTCCACCTACATTATTTAAAAGACTGAATCTGTGTTCTCTCTGTTCCTGCAGGTATCTCCGTTAGAATCTTTCACTTTTGAAAACAAATTTCTTGGTAGCTTCCTTATTGGATAGTGAGAATCGTAACTACCGCACCCTGGAGATAACCCAGCTTTTTTGATCTGATAAATTGTTTTCTGGTTTTTTGTTGTTATGGCAAGCAGTGTTCCAGTTACATCATCACTATTATCACATTTGTATCCTGCCCTTGTTCCAAAGAGATGCCATTTTATCCTCACAACAACCTGTAAAGCAAACTCTCTTAGGTCTTAGTTCAATATTTAGTATAGTATACTAACTGGTCTCAACATCTTACATCTCATCCCTAGTTCAGGACTAATGTGATCACAGATTTGGCATGGTGAGTAGTGGCATGTAGTAGGCATGGCAGTTAGTATGGCTGTTAGTAGGCACAGCTATAGTTGTGTTACTTGAAAAGCAACCCCACAAGCTATATATTTATAATCAAACTTAAGCAGCTGACAGTGGTGAGCTACTTTGAGAAATGTACAATGGTTTCTTACATATTTTGATGTAGCTGCTGTGTCTGTATCACCCTCTTATTGGATTATTTCCCTCTATATCAGATCCATTTCTCCTGGCATGAATACTGTGATATAGCATGACTTGTTGCCTATTGCTTTTTTCTCTGCACTGTAGAAAAGGCAATGGCTGTTGTCAAAGATATTATAATACAGTACTACTTTGAAAACAATTTCTTTCTGCTTAGAGTAATGCTGATTGTTGAGGTTTGTTCTGTGAGAAATGAAGTTGTTTGATCTCCCTGACTTTTCATTGCCATGAAGGCTCACTTCAGTATGTATGAGAAGCTTGGGTTCACCACTGCTTCAGAATACAGGTGAAACTCGGATAGAACAAAATAGAACAATATCGGACCTCTGAAAAGTATAAGCATGCATATGTATTCAGTACTTGGTTTGGGCCCCTTTTGTAGCAATTACTGCCTCAATGCGGCGTGGCATGGATGCTATCAGCCTGTGGCACTGATGAGGTGTTATGGAAGACCAGGATGCTTCATTAGCAGCCTTCAGCTCTTCTGCATTGTTTGGTCTCATGTCTCTCATCCTTCTCTTGGCAATGCCCCATAGATTCTCTATGGGGTCAGGTCAGGCGAGTTTGCTGGCCAATCAAGCACAGTACACTGTATACTTTTCGGAGGTCCGATATTGTTCTATTCTACAATCCTTGTCTTCTTGGTTCCATGTAATATTCTAATCTTCTGGGATTGTGGATTTGGGGTTTTCATGAGCTGTACGCCATGATCATCACAATTATAACAAATTAAGGCTTGACTTATCTCGCTTTGCATGTAATGCGTCTGTCTCATATATCAGTTTCACCTTTTAATTTGCATTACTGAAATTAATGGACTTTTGCACGATATTCTAATTTTCCGAATTTCACCTGTACATGAGGACTTTGCATGATAGTCTCAGGATAACTCTGGGTGGCAGCTGGTATTCGAGGCCCCAGAGGGCTTGGAGGCAGGTCTGTGTTGAAGCTGGCATGGAAACCGGGGCCAGGAAATAAGTGGAAGACAGGAGAAGCAAGGAGCAGGGAAAAGGAAGAGCAACAGGGAGAGCAGGAATTGTTCATTTGCTTCAATCTTGGCCTGAATGAAATCAGGCTAGAGCATAGGTCTTGGGGGGAAGACCTAGGAGAGTCTCCATTATAAAGCTGCTGCACTAGCAAAGGTCTGGCTACAAAAAAGCTGAATATAAAAGAGTCCTGAAGCCCAACCCCTTCCTGGAGCTAACCAGGCTCTGATTGGGGCAAGGGTTTAAGCTTGCTTTTCCCTCGTCCCAAGTAGGTCAATGGACTAGGTGGACACTCTGGTGTCGGTGCTGCTGTTACTCCCGGAATCCTAGGACAATGGAAGGGATCCCAGGAATAGTACCACACTGGATATCTGTGCTCCTGGTATTCCAAGGGAACATTTGCAGGAGGGACAAGCTCTGGTTGCTTGTGGTTGTGGTTCTTATGGGATCCCTATTAGTCTGGGAAGTCAAGCCATGATCTGCTTGGCTTGACCATGGGTAACGAAGATGATCACGGGCCTGGAGCACCTTTCTTATGAGGCAAGGCTACAGCATCGGGGAAAGAGGTGACTAAGGGGAGACAAGATTGAAATATATAAAATTATGTATGGAGTGGAGAGAGGGAATTCCCCCCCCCCCAACACTAGAACCAGGGTTAATCCCATAAATCTGAAGGTTGGGAAATTAGGACTGACAAGAGGAAATACTTTTTCACACAGCCCATACTTAACCTGTGGAATTGTTTGCCATGGCCACTAGCTTGGATGGCTTTAAAAGGGCTTAGACAAATTCATGGAGGACAGGTTTATCAATGGCTACTAGTCTGGTGGCTATGGGCCTCCTCCAGCCTCAGAGGCACAATGCCTCTCAATACCAGTTGCAGGGGACCAACAGTGGTAGAGAGGGAACCTCTTGGCTATGGGCTTCCCAGAGGCATGTAGTGAACTACTATGTGAAACAGGATGCTGGACTAGATAGGCCTTGGGCATGGTCCAGCAGGGATGTTCTTATGTTCTTATGCTTCTTCTTGTTTCAGGAGGTTTTGTCAGGGTCTGTATTTCAGTGGATCATGACAGTGGATCACTAAGCTGTAAACAGTAGCCGTTGAAGATGATGCTGTAGAAGGGACAGATTGGACCCTTTTGGGCATGGGGCATGACTGACAACTGTCATTAAATACAGTAGCGATATTTCCTATCACAAAGTAGAGGAAAACATAATTTCAGGACTCTGCATGCAGATTCTCAACAGTCATGCATAAACCAGGCTGCTTTTTTCTTTGTTTCCTCTTTCTTGTTCTTTGCATATAACTCTAAAAAGTAGCTATCAACCTTAAGAAAAATGCTGTGCTTTGCCTGCAAATAGCTATCTCATAGGATGAGAAGCACTGTTAATTTCCCTTAAATAATGCAATATAATATCACTATCCCACATTTCCTCAGACTTAACAGTGACATGCCTGTTCAAATTAGTAGTCCTGAAGACTAAAGAATATTCAGGACATGCTTTTATCTCTGGAAAGAAAGAACTCAATGCAGATGCATAATTTTTGAAAATAGGCATCTGACGTCCAGACTTAAAACTGCATACAGTGGTCCCTCGACTTACGAAGATAATCCGATCCGAACGCACGTTCGTAGGTCGGAATTTTCGTAAGTCGAAAAGCGCATCCACGGAGGTCCAGAACACTCGTAAATCGAGGAAACCACATCTAAAAATTCGTAGGTCGAGGAAGCCGCATCTAAACCGGCAACGACTTCCGGTATTTTTTGTCGTTCGTATGTCGAAACATTCGGATGTCGAGTGCTTCGTAAGTCGAGGGACCACTGTATTACAAAAAAAATTCAATTAAAACACTATTTACAGTTTAAACTGCATCTCTATTATTCATTTATACCCAATTAATAAAATCACCACATTATATCCGTGCACAATTTTTTCCTCACATTTTCTACATTATTTTACATATATGAGAGTGTATCTAGATTTGCATAAATCCTATTTTATTGAACATATCTCATTCAAAAGGATCATGGTTTAAATTGTCATAAGATGGGCACACATCTTGAGCCACATACTCATGGTGTTATCCCATGTAACTGGCAATAAACTTGTTAATAAACTATATAAAGTAGCTGCCAGAAGGAAGGACACTAACTGGGTGGGAAAGACCTGCACACTTAACCCAAGTCATACGACTGCATATACATTTCCTGTATACTATTCCTCTATATGCACTCTATCAAAGGATAGAAGAAAACATTTCTCTTCCCATACAGCAGTGTGTCATGTAGGAGAAACCTTTATTCTATGTGCTGTTGTCTTGAATGCTGGAAACTTATTCTCACTTCATCTGGGACCTACCAGATACAGTAGAACCTCTAGGGAAATGAATGCTAGATCTCTGACCTTGACCTGTCTCCCATGTAACTCTTTCATAGGCTCATTCACCTATGGTATTAAGTTCATTGCTTCCATGAAAGAGGCCATGAGAAATTGATGGGACCATTGGCTAGCTAGGATTGTGGGATGGAGAGAAGTTAGAGACCAAATGAAAGATTCCACATATCAAAAACTGATGTCAGTTTATTAGAAAATATAGGTGAATATTATGTTTGGAAAATATACACACAGTAGAATTGGACAGAGGGCAAGAAATATAACTAAATAATTCAAAATTATGGCCATTCCCTTTACAAGGTATGTATTCATAGGAAGATTGAATGTTTGTTATTTATGATATTTTTCTGCTTCTAAAAAGGCTTTTCCTTGTGGTGCTGTGAGAGCTTGACATTCTACTATAATTCCATCTATAAACTGCTAACACCTCCCCCTCAATCAAGCTGATGAATTTTACTCCTGAAAAATCATAGGAATGTATCCAGATTTAAAAAGGGAGTTATAGCTACACTTACAAAAACACAAATAAAGCATTGCAGACTGCAGGCCAAGCAAAACATAGCTCTTGAAACTTGGCAAAGAAGTTGAGTCTGCTTGCTTATGTTATAAACCTGAATGTCTATTATAATCTGTCATTTAAAACTTCTAATATATGCATCTCTGAGATGCAGAAAATATATTGTTTTTAATATTATGTTTTAAAAGATTAAAACATATATAATAAAAGCCCCGTATTTGGTAGGTTTTTAGATCTTATGAATTACTAATGAATCTTATTATTCTGATAGGACCAGTTGAGGGTTTCTGAACAGTGACTGACATCCAGGCTAATGCTGCATTGGTGTGACAGCATATTCTGTTGCACAAGGAGGGAGTGCCGTTTTTCCCTCTTAGCCACCCTCTTTTCCCTCTTAGCCACCCAAAAATATGTCCTTGAAGGTCTCCCAACCCTTAGGGACATATTTTTGAAAGGCAAAGAGGGCTGCAGAGGGAAAGAGGGGGGGGAATCACACACACACCTTGTGCAACAGAAAATGCTGTTGGTACAGACTCATTAGTAGATGTCACCAGCAACTTGATGTATCTTTACAGTTTATTTCCCCCATATTATTGTTGTCTTTGTGACATTTCCCCCCATGAGCAAGCATTCTATTATGTGAGCTGAAAAACACGGAACTAAATTTGTAGGTTGCAAAAATGAGAAATTCTGTTAAGAGCAATGGAGCTTACCTCCAATTGAGTATATGTAGCAAGGAATTATCTGTTAATGAGTCATGAGATGTCACACATTCTACTGTACCAGGTACTGTCTTCCAAAAAGGAAACTCCACACAAGATAGAAAGTGAAATATGTATGGCTCATGTGGAAACTTTAATATTGTTGAACAAATATCAAGAATCTCCTCTACTGGGATGTGCTTTGTTTTTGGAGAGGTCAAAGAGTCATGCAACATGCACATAAGATCCAACTGCTCTTTTTAGTAAGTCCTACATCTGGTAGAAGACTTTTTTCAGTGTTTTTTCTTGAAGAGGCTGAAATCTCAGAAGTAATCTCTAAAATATCCAAAACACTCTTCTGCTTTTTCCACTTTCTCTTTCAATAGCATGTAGAAAACATGCAGTGCATCTACTAGGGATAGCCTTGTCTGCTGCATTCCATTATATTTTATATGCTAGATTTTAATCAAATGAAAATATTGTAGTTTTTAGCTGCCCATTCCTGAAAGAGTGACTATAGTAGTAGTAGATCTTGCCACGAAAAGTGTTAATGAAAGCAGTCTAGTTCTAGAGATTACCAAAGTCAGCCCTATATTCATTCACTCATGGAACCATCTGCTTTGAGTTCATTACTGGGTGGTTTCTAAGCTTCCTCCTTGCTAGAGTGTGTTGTTGCTTGCTATAGATTTTTGGCAGAAGTCAGAAAACTTGTTATCCATTCGCTGTCTATTAAAATCTCATGCCAAAATCAAAAGTCTCTTTTATCTGTAAACTTTGTATTTCTTCGTCTTCTCTCTGTGTGTCTTTCAAAAATATCTTTCTTAGCTTTACAAATCTTACTGTATTTTCACCAAAGTGAACATTCCAGGATGACAGGATAAAATTGAGTTCTGTGGTAGCCGCATGTTTCCCCTGTCTGATTACATTTCAGGAACATAATAAGGGTACTCACACGACTGGGTGGGTGGGTGTGAGTGCTGGGGAAGGCTAACATACCTTCCCCCCAGACAACAGTGAAAGCATTGCTGGTAGTGAGGACTACGCTCCCAGACAATCCATGCTGTGCCAAGCAGAGTGGCTCTCCAGAGGCAGGGGTGACGGGTCCTGGCCTCTGGGAATCCTACAATGCACTGTGCACTGAGCATGGTGCATTGAGGAATTCCCCTGTCAGATGGGTGCTCTAGGTGCCCATCTCTGTGTCTCCTCGGGGTGCCTGTAGCCTGAGAAGACACACAGTCCTGGCAGTCGGGTTAAGGGAGTGCTAAGAGTTTGGCTTAAAAGTAAGGTTTGGCTGGGATCCACATGGCTCCTGATGCTCCACATGAGTAGCCAGGCTAGGTGGCTTGTGAGAACAATCTCAGTATTTAAAAAGTGTTCAAAAGCTTAGTTTCTGTGTTTTTCTTTCTTGCTGGAATTCTGTAAATATTGGCTGATATCTAGACTGCAGTGCACCATCACATGAGATGGGGGGAGGGGGAGGCAATTGGACTTCTCTCTGAAGTCCACTGTATCACAAAAATATTTCCTTTAGGGCTGTGCAACCCCAGGGACATATTCTTGTGATGCATAATGGTCTCCAGAGAGAAACTGCAGAAAGTTGCTGCTTCTCTTGTAAACACACTGGCTCACTGCTGCACCTGTGCTGTGCTAGTCTGGATGTTAGCCAATGATTCAAGGTTGATTTGAGAATTCTTCAGATTTGTAGTGGCTCTGCAGTTCTATTTCTCTATTCAAGTCTTCACATATATGTTGGTGCCTGAGTGATTTGACTTCTCCAACAGTGCTTGGATCAGTTTTTCTCTATGCAAATTGCTTTGAGGCCCTTTGAAAAGCATCATATCTATATAATTAACTGTCTTAGCCGGTGTGTGTCCAGGATTTGTCAGCAGAACTCTCGCGACAGGCTGCGAGAGTTCCGGCGGAGTGAGGAGGAGAGGGGCAAGAAAGTGCCGGCGGTGGCCGGCCAGTGGTAGAGGGGAGCAGAGAAAAGTGGCAGTGGATGGGGGGGGGGAGAGAAAGGAGGTGGCGACGGCAGGTGGGTGGGTGAGAGAAAAGCAGCGGCGGGCGGGCAAGAGAAAAGTGGTGACGGGCAGGCGGAGTAGGGGGAGAGAAAAGTCATGGCAGATGGATGGGAGGGAGAAAAAAAGGTGGCAGTGGGTCCCTTCTTGGCTGTCTGCTGAGGCTCTGTGGGGGGGGGGGAGGAACGGGAGGGGAGGAGGGCTGGAGAGCGCGGGGCCGGAGGGAAGGGGAAGAGAGGAGAGATCGGGGCAGGAGGAAGAAGCGGGGGACAGCCGGCCCCAAAGTGCCGCACAGATGCTGTGTGCAAGGTCGGCTTATTATTATTATTAGTAGTAGTAGTAGTAGTAGTAGTAGTATGCTGCAATGGTTCAGGCTACTGTTTGTGTTGAAATGATCTTATAGGACAGCCCTTTCTACCCCAATGCCTCTATATAACCGAACTATTACATTTTTAAGATTACCAAGTAGGTGGGGTAGTTTCCCTGTTTCTGAATAAGTTGGCTTGGAATGCTATAAAATAGGAAAGAAATTGAATAAAAAGGTGAAAATTGTATGGGGGCGGATTAAAATGAAATCTTTACAATATTAAGAAGTTCTCAACCCTTCCCAGCTGGATTCCTTATTAAATAGTAATTAAAAAAATTGATTGGAATGCCTGGTTCTGTGGCACCCAAACCAGCCAACTACACGCTACACAAAAATTAGATTGGAATGTTGTAGTGAGATGCAAAACATCTGAAGAATCCACGTTCCATTGCCCATATCAGGCAATATGCTGTTTTAAGAGTACATTGAGAAAGAAATCTCAGTTTCAACAGAATTCATGCATCATATAGGACTACTTGGAAATGATTGAGAAAGCTGTAAAACATCCACAGACTACATGTTCCAGTATTTGTTCTGGACAATAAACAGTACTGGAGGAAAAATAGCCTAGAACTTGCATTTTTGCGATATCCAAATTAACTAAATTCACTTCATGCATATGGCTAGCTGGGAATGACACAATGAGCTATGAATTCTCCCAAGAATTCTAAAACCTATTTCAGCCAATCAACTGCCTTGCAAAGAAATACCTGCATTGCCCACTTCGGAAGCATCTGAACAAACACAATTCACATGTTAAATAAGACTGCTTTGGAGTAATGTAGCAAAACCATCAAAGCTCCAGAGAATTCGTGTTCCAGTCAGTGTCTGTTGCAGGTAGTAAACTGTTTCACAAAGAGAGAGAGAGAGAACAAACCTGGTTTTAAGACATAATCTAATCACAAATTGGCAACTCACCACTAGATAGGTCTAATGAGACAAGCCACAGAATCTATGAGTAATCGTCAAAGTTTTAGCAAAAACCGGATTGGAACACGTGATTCTGAGGCATTTCCACATAACCGGATTGGTAGCCACATACTTGCTACATTTCTAGCATGAATCTTGGAAATAATGCAGTTAATCTCCAGATCTGGAAATAATCTGGAACATGAATAGGCTTGGTTTAGTTTCTGTGGCTCTGCACTAAAGGTAAAATTGCACTGTTGAGTCAGTGTTGACTCCTGGCGATCACAGAGCCATGTGGGTGTCTTTGGTAGAATACAGGAGGGGTTTACCATTGCCATCACCCACGCAGTATGAGATGATGCCTTTCAGCATCTTCCTATATTACTGCTGCCCAATAGAGGGGTTTCTCATAGTCTGGGAAACATACCAGCGGGGATTTGAACTGGCAAACCTCTTGCTCGCTAGGCAAGTTATTTCCTTACTGAACCATTATGGGGCTGCAGAAGTCCCACCTAATTGGATGTGACATGTCTTAGCACCAAATGTTCTGGGCTAATTTTTTCCACGCAAATTACTACTACCTGGAATAGGCACTGATCACTGATATTCTGTGTGTTCTGGATTGGTTGTTTTTTTTTTTTTTTTTTTTTTTACTATAAATCCTCTACTGTCCAGAACCTGGAATGAGAATATGGGTTATTTGGAGGCTTCATATCTTACCATATTACTTCATCTTGTGTGATTTGTTAATTTGATTAAGAAATGCTGGTTTGTGTTGGATGCACTCGAGACACATACTCTGGGCTGTTTGTTTTTTCTTTGGTAGGTATGTTTGGCTCACCAAACTATTCCCTTCTAGTAGTGTATCAGCTTTATTGCATAAATACTTTCAGGCATTTCTATTTGTTTCAAAACTGTTTATTACCTTAAAATGGGCACAAGGACATGAATACTTTGAAGGCTTGATACCTCAGAGTGGGCTGTTTTTTCACTAATCAGCCTGCTGCCCAGAATGAGGATCTGAACATGGATTCTTGAAGTTTAGTCACTCCCTTTATTATTCCTGTCTTGTTCCATATGATGTTTGAATAGTTGGTTTGGATTCCTTGGAAGTAGACATTGTGGCATGTTTTTTGCACAATACTATATTTTGCCTGGAACAAGCACTGCAGCATGGATTCTTTTCTGCTCTGCTGCATAATTCTCATCTTGTCCTATGTGGATTGTGTTGATATGGTTGCCTCAGAACTAGCAATATCTGGTTTGTCCAAAACAGGCTGTGGAATGTTAATTCTCTGGGGCATTTCATTAAATTATTCCTGTTTACGCCTGTGTGGCCCATGAATTCTGTTGAGTGAGCTGCATTGAGTGGGACATCCACACCAGAGTTTTGTTCCTTTTGGCCAAAATTGGTACAGTAATGTGGATTCTTGATTGAGTGTTGTAGTTCAGTCAGTGCATCATTCCAACCTTGCCCTTTGTGTTGTGTTGGTTTTTTATTTATTATTATTATTATTATTATTATTTACATTTATATCCCGCTCTTCCTCCAAGGAGCCCAGAGCAGTGTACTACATACTTGAGTTTCTCTTTCACAACAACCCTGTGAAGTAGGTCAGGCTGAGAGAGAAGTGACCGGCCCAGAGTCACCCAGCAAGTATCATGGCTGAATGGGGATTTGAACTCGGGTCTCCCCGGTCCTAGTCCAGCACTCTAACCACTACACCATGCTGGCTCTAACATTGTTAGGTGTCTGTTGTTTTCTGCTGATGCTATTACGGCTTACTTTAACGTTTTTCTGACACCTTTATGGAGCACGCCCTATCTGTTCTGAGTCAGCCTGTCTAATTCCATCATTTCTGAGGGGCTTAACACATTTTAAAAGTTTATCAGTCAGACCTTAGAAAAGTTTTATTAGCTAAGTGCTCTTTTAAAAATGAAGAAAAATAGCCAAAACTACATTCCATTCTACCTTCACGATCTGCCACACATTTCTGTAATCTACCGTTTGCATGGTTATGGGTGTGGGTTTCTTTTTCCATCCAGAGCAGTTTCCTTCTCCTCCACATCCACATATACAGGGAGAAACTACGTCTCTCCACCTTGCATTAAGGGTGGTAGATCAGTAGTGTAAACACTGCTAAGTAAGTAAATATGGTAGAAAATGGATCATTCACTTCCTTTTGTTTGGTTATCGATAGATATTTAAAAGCAAACCACCCTAAGTAATTGCATTTAGGTCATTAAACATGGTTTAATAATGACAATAACAGGGTGTGTACTCAGGCAACGGGCAAAGCCGTGTACCTATAATTGCTCTAAGAGCAAGGTTATTACTGATAACAAAACAGCTTGTCCTGTCTCATTAGGATTAGTGGAGGGAGGGCAGATTAATGGAAAACCTTTTCACATTTTTTAAACCAAATGCTTTAGTTCCCCATTTGACTCTTGGCAGCTCCCATGATTTGAAATAAACCCTTCATATCGTTGTAGATTTCCATCCCACAAATCAAGTCACTGGGTAAAAACCTCTGCTTTGGGGGCCTTACCAGATTGAAATTTTATTGTCCAATAAATGTTCAGTTGTTGTGGGCACTTAAATATTCTTTCCTCCAGCTACTGCATTTGTTTCATGAAAATCAGATTTTCCCAGCACTCAGATAGGAATACTTGTTGCTAGGAAAATAAAATATTATTTTAGAAGTGTTAACCTTGTCCTGACTGTTAGTAGAGGAGCACTCCTTCCTCCTTCTGGAACACTCATGTAACCTGTTAAAAGCTGCATGTGATGGGAATCCTGATGAATATCAAACTACCCTTTCCATTAAAAGCAATATCCCGCCATTTTATTGACTCCTTCTCTTTTCAGCTCTAGGCTGTGTGCATTTTCATTCCACTGCTGAAGCACACTATACTTTATTGTAACTTGACTCAGTGGGACTGTTAGAGAGTTTGGGATGTGGACTCACAGGCATTTGGTTCCACTGGAATGTTTTGATTTATCATTGAGCAATTTAATAAATGGTGTCAACTTATTTCCAGTGTCCCAAACAATGCAGACAGTGACAGAGGTTGTTCTCACAAACTGCCAAGCCCAGGCCTAGGCACCCAAGTCCAGGCTTGGCTGTCTGTGAGAACTGCCAGGATCCACGAGGATCCCAGCGGTGCCTCGGCGCCCAACTCTTCTGCAGCTGCCTACGTCTCCCAAAAATATGTCCCAGTGACCTCCAGCCCTCGGGAAAATGTGTTTTTTTTTTGGGGGGGGGGGGGAGCTGCAGAGGAAAGGGAGTATCACCAAAAGGTTCTCACATAGAGTGGGAAATACTGTTCTGCTGGTGTGGCATTAGTCTGGAGACTGGTGTAAATTATACCAAAACCCTTTTCTGGGGGTGAATTTATCGCCTCATTATTACCAGCTTCATATGTGCACTGGTATGTATGTGTAGATTATGTATTAAAACAACATTCAGGAGTATAAGACAACTGTAGATTGAATAATGTACACTTCACAACTTTTCTACAAGATGCAAATAATGTTTTAGTATCATTATTCAGAGTATATACTACTTTCTAGCTAACAATTTTTTAAAAGAAGTAAACTTCTTTTTTTCAGTCAACTTAAAAAAACCACATTTGACTAATTGGTAAGCGTTCTTCACTGCAGCACCTGAGAGCTAGTGATGGCTACCATTGACCCTAAGTGCAGAACTCTGACAAATAGTTTATTAGACCTGTGCTAAACTTTGGCTGAAGTTCTTCTGGCACTGCATGGATGTGATCATCTTCACTGTACAATGCTGCCTTTGCCCAGTTCTAGGGAGGGGCTTTAAGGAAAATGAAGTCCTGTCAAGCCCCAGCACAATCTTGGAACATGTGCCCAGGCACTTGGAAATAGAGTCCTACCCAGTGCTTTCACCATAGATCTCCATAGGAAAAGTGCTAGAAGGACTACACATCCCTACATTTTTTGTATGGCTTCCAATGGTGTTGTGGTTTGACAAGGCTCTGTTTCTCTTAAAGCCCCCCCCCCCCCCCAAATGCTGGGCAAAATGCAGCACTGCACAGCACAGTAGGAAATGGCTCTCGCAGTAGGAAATGGCTCTCACATTTTTGCCAGAGAAGCCCTTGCTTGAAAAATAGTGAAGATCACTGTATTAAAGAGTGCTTTTGATTGCTAGGTTATCATGAAATTGAATGACTGTTCTTTTTAACAACATGTTTATTATTATTAGCTTTGCTGCTGAAAGCACCCTAGCTTTGTATGTCATAGTTATCTCTTTATGTTCTGGAGTTACAAAAGAATTAGTGGTACCTGAATACTTGACACTTTCTCCACTCCAGTTTTATTCAGCAGCATCCTTAAACAAATTACACATACTTTTACAATTTTGATATGCACACATTATGAGGGGTTTGTTTGGGTTTTTTGACTTTGTGAAGACAAGTTGGAGGAAAAACCATTTTGGCTTTATGAATGCTCATGCACAGGTCCTAGATGGGTATGCTGGACACAATCGTCCCCATATCGGGACTATCGGCATTAATTCTGCAACCAACTGGAAGGAGTCCAGATAGTGGGAATGCTGACTAAATTCCCTCCTATTGGTGCAGAATTAGTCAAAGTCACTTTCTCTGCCTCTCCCCACTTTTTCCTTTAACATTTAAAGGGTCACCACCGCTGCTCTGGTCCTACTGCTACCGCTGTTGCCACTAGGTCTTCATTGGAAGTCTCCAGCGCTGCTGCTGCTGGCCACTGCACTGTGCCACTGGGCTGTGCTGCTGCCTCCACTGGCCATGAGGCCACTGCACTGCTAGGCCTCAATTGGAGGCCTCCAGCTCCACTCTGCTGCTTCTGAAAACCACCACATGGCATTCCTGGGTTTCTATTGGAGGCCTCTGGCACTCCTACCAGCATTTATTCCTATATGTAGCGATGATCTTTCTATAGCAGTGATCTTCAATGCGAGATTGGTGGCAGAGGGTTGGAAAGGTCATTTTAAAAAGGCAATCACGGTATTTGGTACTTGCCTTTTTAGGAATGCCCAGAAGTACATTGTGGGTTGTAGTTCCTCTAAGGCAGGCCTGCTCAACATAGCCTCCCCCAGCTGTTTTTGGACTACAACTCCCATAATTCCCAGCCACAGTGACCAGTAGCCAGGGATTATGGGAGTTGTGGGCCAGCATCTGCAGGAGGGCCAAAGTTGAGCAGCCCTGATCTAATGGATGCAGGCAAACTTTCAAGTGGATTATGCCTATTATTACTTATTTTTAAGAGTGAGTCTGTCTGTCTGTTTATTTGATTTCTATACTGTCCTTCAAAAATGGCTCAGGGCGGTTTACACAGAGAAATAATACATAAATAAGATGGATCCCTGTCCCCAAAGGGCTCACAATCTAAAAAGAAACATAAGATAGACACCAACAACAGTCACTGGAGGTACTGTGCTGGGGGTGGATAGGCCAGTTACTCTCCCCCTGCCAAATAAAGAGAATCACCATGTTAAAAGGTGCCTCTTTGCCAAGTTAGCAGGGGTTTGCCTGTGTGTATTTCCCCCTACTGGGACTTTCTTACCTGTTGCTGGGATTAGGTTAATCCAAGGTCCAGATTCACTTGAAGGGGACATTTCTTTAAAATAAAATAAAAAATTCAATAGATTTTTAAAGCCATTTGTGCTGTGCTTGTATTGGAAAGAATATACATATTATAATTTATTTAAACTATTTTAAGCTATTTTCTTATTTAAAACTATGCAAAGTGACACCAATAAAATCCATGACAGTAGTCCTTAATAGACATTTCTGAACCCTACTAATCAATCCATGTGTGCTGTTGTCCCTGTTGAGCAATAGTAATATTGGAAGTTTCCGGGCAAAATACGGTGTTTTGGTTATAACCTATAAAACCCTAAACAGCTTGAGCCCTGGGTATTTAAGAGAACACCTTCTTTGCTATGAACCACACCACCCATAGAGATCATCTGGAGAGATTTGTCTGCAGTTGCCACTGGTTCGTCTGATGGCTACTCAGGGACGGGCCTTCTCCATTGCTGCCCCGAGGCTTTGGAAAACACTTCCTGCTGAAATAAGAGCCTCCCCATCTCTTACAGCTTTTAAAAAGGCAGTCAAGATGCATTTGTTCACCCAGGCTTTTAATTAGATATTTTTAATTGTGGTTTTAATTGTGTTTTTAATAGTTTTAATGTTTTAAATTTTAATTGTTGTCAGGTTTTAAGCTTTGTATCTGTTGTTTTTATTGTTTTGTTGTAAACTGCCCAGAGTCTTCCATTTTAGGTGGTATACAAATGTGCTAAATAAATAATAAATAAGTTACTAGTATATCCTGTTCAATTGTAAGTGGCTAGCGCCAAACTAATGCATGATAGTTACGATGGCTCAGACTGTTGACATATCTAGTTAAGTCTGGTAGTGACCCATAACTTAATTCTTTATAAAGCAGTGACAAAATGATTTTCCTACAGCGATACTACTCCTAATATGTAGAAATAAATGTACACAGTTTTTAGCTTCTACTTCCTCCATTCGAGCTCAAGAAAGGAAGAATTTATTAATTGGGAGTTGCTTTGAAAAGAAAAGCAATATCAAATTTCGGATGGGTCAGTGCTCCCTTCAGTCTTCATCTGCAAACATATCCTGTTTAAGCTCTTTCTTGGTTTAACTTTCCTATTGCAGTAATGTCTCTTTTTACCTTGTATCTTTGTAAAGACCAAAAGAGAAATAAGAAGGGGTAGTAGTGAGTGGCAAATTGCTGCCTTAGAGCTCCACCTTCCAACAATTTTTTTTAAAACAAGTTTTTCACTCTGCTGCCCCAGGCCTAGGCCTCAGTGCCAAGCCGTTGACTCTTAGGAAAACAACCTTGGCAAGGAGATAATGTTAGATTTAACATGTTCTACTGAATTGGGGTCAAGGGTGATCACAGGAGCCTTCAATCAGTAGACATTTGTTTTAGTGTGTCATCGGTACCAGCAGTTTTCAGATCAGGGTTACATTTACAACAAGCTGAAGTGACAGGTAAGAAGTCTGCTTTTAACAGCACGCTGGAAAAGCCTAGGTTAGGAGCTGCCAGGGAAAAAGAAATATGACTTGAAGAACATGCTGAATAATAGTTGTCACTATTAACAAACTGTGAAAGGAAAGGAGGCTTATTACACACTTTATTCTTTTCTTTCCATCAACCCACAGTTTTCAGACAATATGCGGGAATCAGAAGATTGTTCTGTTACCCCATCTTTTGATTGTATGTTGTTAATCCAGTTATAAGTCCACTGCTATTATTTGAATTAGGCTGTATGAACAAATTCTTTCAGTAAACAGCATTTCAAACTTTCCCTCCTTGTCCTTAAAGTTCTAGGAGTGATCGTTATGATAATTCTCCAATTTTCCCCCATATTCAGGGAAGAAGCACATTTCTCTACTACAACTATACTTCTGTGATAGTTCTCACCTATTGAACATAGTGCAGTTGTACCTTTCCGTAAGTGAGAAGGCATGTGGAAACTTGCAGTCTTGCTCTAAGCAAACTTCATTAAACACAGTTTTATAGCCTTGATAATAGAATTAAAGGAAATTTCTGCCACTTAGTTGTCCAGAGTCCTGTAGAAAACACAAACACTCAGCAAGCCTCAATGAAACAAACTCTGAAGGCATGTGGTGAAGGCACCTGTTTTAATGTGAATCCACATTAAAATATCCCTATGCATGCAAAGTTAGCATATCAATAAAAAAAGTTCTGGCCTACCTCTCTCACTGATGTGGTTTCTTTCTTCAAGGAGATTTTTATATTAGGCACTTTCTAACAAGTGATAGGCATATATGTGCATATCTGAGGTGGTACAGACTTTTGCTAATGTGCTTTTAAAAAATGTTTGAATTGGACCTTTATATTTCTTTTCAAATTGAGTAAGTAAGAGATTCTCCAGAGCACAGAATTCCTTCCTTCTGTGGTTCATGATCAATGTTTTGATCTGGTTTTTGAGTTCCAGAAAACAAGGAGATTGCCCCTAAGAAAAATGTTTTCGATATTAACTAATAGGAGTATCTGCTAGCTTGCCTGATATAGGAAGTAATGAGTGATCCCTTACCAATCATGTCTTTAGTTATTATGTAATGTGTGAAAATCTGTGTAGTTTTCACTCTAGTCCCCCCACCCTTCTTTTCTAGTCTTTAGTTTCCTTGGTCCCTGTGAATCAAAACACAAGGCATGCCTTCTGCAGGAGTATTTTTATTTATTTATTTTAATGAAGCAATGCTAGCTTTGGGAATACTACCTGACATCCTGACTAAATTTACTTGAGGAAGTCCCATTTGAAATTAAAAGGACAAGTTAGGCATTCCTAATTGGTCCTTTTTATTTCAATGGAATGTCCTCAAGTAAATTTAGTAAGGATATCATCCACTGTCAGCACTTCATCTTTATCTTCGAAATAGAAAATCTGCAAGGCCCTGCAGTCATGATATCAGATTGCAATATCTGTGTGGCCTCCAGAGGGATAGCCTTGTTAATCTGTTGCAGCAAAAGGAACAGAGTATTGTGGCACATTCAAGACTAACATATTTATTTTAGCATATGCTTTCATGGACTATAGTCCACTTTATTAGATAGATCGGATGTTTTTAATTGAATGACAGTTATATAGTTCACCTACTATGAGGATTGCCCAGGAAGGTTATTGCTTTCCTGCACATACAACATTTGTGCAATCTTAATTATTTCCCTTGTAATGAGTTGGGAACTTTGCCATGCTATGTGACTTAAGTACTTGGTGGCAGTAGCATGTGGATTAAGAGTCTCTTGCTTTTTCACTGTGGACAAGTTTCTTGTCTGTTTTCTTGTCTCAGTGGAAAGAACAATAAACATTTCTCTTTGTCATTAGGGCCATTCATGTCATCTGTAGTTTATCAGCAACATGACTGCAAGTAAGGCCAAGGGGAAAAATTGAAAATGTGTACAACTCCTGCTAACAATATGAATGGCCTTTTTTAAAAGCGGCGATTCTGCCCAATTCATCCCAGCATAGTTCTTAGCAGTGGAAGCTGCTGGTGTCTCAATTGTGTTTTTGTTATTTTGTTTTAAATTGTGAGGCCTTTTGGGACAGAAACCCAATTAATTAGAAACCCACTAATGCCTGAACTATTCTAAGTAATACCTTTCTCCCAAAATTATCATATTAGAGACCAGTAAATTGACAGTGTCAAGAGTGCAAGGATTTGCTGATGACTAATGATCCATTTAGCAAAACATGGGGCCACCTGACCTCATGAAGAGGTCATTGTAGAAACAATTGCTTCCTCCATTCCTAATTCAGTGTAGGAACACAAAGGGCATGGTGGCACATTGTTTCCATTTACCTTCACTAGGGGATGACTCAAATGTGCATGAGAAGAATGTAGTTCTTGGTATAGGCCTCTCACTACCTCGGATTTCACACATGGAGGCATTTGCTCGAAAGTGGTCCTTTGTAACAGATGTCCCAATATCACACTCACCACTTTAAGCTTTATGAAGACTGTACTGCACATTACTATATAAACATTTGAATGTACTAGTTTTATGAATTGGGAGACTCCTCTGAGTGCTACTTACCTCACATGTACTGCGCTAGTTTTAATGAGGCCATACCAAAACTTGCTTCCTGAGCTATATTACTAACCTTGATGACCCTGGTTACATATGAATGAGAGACTACATGTGTGACCACTGGAAGATATTCCACTTAGAGGATGGAGCCGCTCTCGGAAGAGCATCTAGGTTTCAAGTTTCCTCCCTAGCACCTCCCAGATAGGGCTGAGAGAGAGTCCTGCTTGCATCCTTGGAGAGAAGCCACTGCCAGTCTGTGTAGACAATACTGAGCTAGATGGTCTGACTCAGTATATGGCAGCTTCTTATGTTCCTGTGTAGTTTCTCCCTTATGGAATGTTACCACTGTTTATCCTTAGGATCACTGAAGTTCTATGTACAGGATATAAACGTCACTAGCTTATATACAGTTCAGTAGCAAATGTAAGACTAAGGCACAAAGTTAAACCATTAATCTCAGGGTTGCCAAATATGAAGATAGCCAAAGGTGGAGTAACTTCCTATGCAGACATATTATTTTCTTCAGATGTATGCTTTATTTTCACAGTGAAGGATAATGGGGATTATGCTTTCCTAGAAGTTCTCTTATCTAGGAGGCCACCTTTTTCTTGGGTTGAAGCATTTTTGGCTACCCACAAAGGTATTTTGTGTATGATCAGAAACATTTTGACTGAAAGCCATACTAATCCTGTGCTGATGCACTAGGGGATTCCTTTGCATGGCGAGGTGTGTAGGTGAGGAATTTTTGGTGAATGCTCTTTCCCCCTGTGGCTGCTGAAACAATCTTGCCGAGGGTTGGGGAACCCAAACTGAGGTTGCTGCTGCAGAAGGAAGGAAAGATAGCCACAAACCAGTTTTGGAAAATCATGGTGCAAAGTTAGTCTTGATGTCAACCTCTGTTATTATTCAGTTCTGGGATTGAACCCTGGATCAGCTTAACCCTTGGGTAAGAGATTAGCACTATTCAGACATTCATCTACTCATACATACAGGATGGAAGTGAAACAGAAGCATTACATTAACAGCACAGTAACAGGCCCTGTTAATGTGTGTCTGAAGTGATCACTTAAGTGTGATCACTTTCCATGCTAATTCAAGGCATGGGACTACACATGGATAGTTTGTACGTACTTAGACTCTTTCGAACTTCCTGAATGCAGGTCCAGCAGGCACAGTCCCTGTCCCTCCTGTGCAGAACATCTGAACAGTGCTCTGGAGTGTTATGTTGGCTTTGCTGGAGGAATCGAATAGATTCATAATTGTTAGTAGAAGCTGTATGTAGGATTCAGATGCATTTTTGGTGCATTTATATTCTAAAGGTAAATGTTTTCTTATAATAGCAAAAGGGGTGTGTGTGTGTGTGTGTGTGTGTGTGAGAGAGAGAGAGAGAGAGAGAGAGAGAGAGAGAGAGAGAGAGGGGCATAGCGAAAGGGAAGTGGGCACTGTCTGCTTCTCCCAGACACTCATTCATTTTTATGCTGCTCAGGAAGCATGGCCAAAGTGCAGCGTTTGCATTTATAAATACAACACTGCACTGGCATGCTACGCTGTGTGGCAGTCAAAATGTTCACGTGTGGGGCCCCTCTGCACAGCAGTCATTCCAGAAAGAAAGAGCCAAACACTCAGTGACCTGCTTCCGCTTGCTCCTGTTGTTAGTCCTTATGAATAGGGAGAGAAGGAGACAGGAGTTTGGCTTGAGCACAAAGCAAAAATAATGGCCTGGGCTGGTTTGTGTGTCTGTGTGTTTCTCCCCCCTTCTCCTTTTATGCCAAGGGAAGAATGTGGAATGAGAGCTGTAACAGGGCTGGGCAAGCAAACAGCCAGCAGGTGATGGGCCCGTTGAGAATAGTGGCAGGTCCCTAGACAGTTTAAGAGGCTAAGAGCTTCTGTATGCCAAAATGATGAGGCTTGCATACCCTGGGGAAAAAAATAGAACAGCTATACCCTTTAGTAAGGACTAGATGGCGCAAGCATGTCTCCGTTTTAGGTTTCTTATTTGGAAATCAGAGTTGTGTACTTTACTTGGTTAATTATGTATTAATTGTCAAAAGCATTTGAGACATGAAAGGCAGCACAATTGCTATGCAGTGTCAGGCAAATAGTCTGACAAGCGCGGTATCCCCATTTCCAACAATCACTGAAAGATGAAATGTTCAAGAAATAATGATCAAGAAGATGATAAAGAATTATTGTTTAGCCCTTTATAGGAATATAACCCAGTTGGTTTTATATTCCGACCATGCTTTAGGTGCATTCCCCAGTCATTTTACTAACAAGCAATGACATTTCGGTCATGATTGAAAATATTTAAGCCTTTCCCCAAATCATTGATATATACATAGGAACATAGGAAACTGCCATATACTCAGTCAGACCATTGGTCCATCTAGCCCAGTATTGTCTTCACAGACTGGCAGCAGCTTCTCCAAGGTTGCAGGCAGGAATCTCTCTCAGCCCTATCTTGGAGAAGCCAGGGAGGGAACTTGAAATCTTCTGCTCTTCCCAGAGTGGCTTCATCCCCTGAGGGGAATATCTTGCAGTGCTCACACATCAAGTCTCCCATCCATATGCAACCAGTGCAGACCGTGCTTAGCTAAGGGGACAAGTCATGCTTGCTACCACAAGACCAGCTCTCCTCCCTGAATGCACTACACCTAGAGTACATTCCAGTTATATATGTCATCCAATCCTATTTATATCAAGAGAGCCATAGGTGGTATGCTATGTAGAACAGTAGGTTGATTATTGTGATCGTTTTCTTGAGGTGGATAAAAATGCTTTGTTTTAGGATCTCCCATGCTTCCTTCAGTACTAGGTTGGAGCCAACTATCTAGGATCCAGCTATGTGTGAGAACTGCTAGGATCAGGCCCAATCCTAGGAGGCCAGCGCCTCCTGACTCTGTTGTGGAACCTGCCTCCTAAATGAGGTTAAGGAAGTGAGCACTCCTTTAGCCCCATTTTGCAGCATTGGCTGCTTTCAGGACACCTACGGGTGCCTGCCCATCGCTGGGGGTACCACCACAATGTACTGTGCACTCGCGTGGTGCATTGTGGGAGTTCCAAGGGTGGGGATGACATGTTCCAATCTCCGTGCTGCTGGGGGAAACAGTGGACCTGCCAGGGGAAATTGCATCCCCTGACCCTCCCAGCCCTAGCAGCCAGATTGTCTTCTGCTGCCTTTCCCACCGCCAAGCACTTCTCACTGATCATGAGAAAGGGCTGCATGTGTTTCAGTCATGCATAGTTGTATGTATAGATAACCTGTGAATGCTCCATCCATTCCTAACAATTGCTATTAATCTCTGTCATTTTAAAAATTGTTTTATAGTACTTAAAGATCTTAGTGGGCATATGCAGGTATCTTTCTGATTCTCTCTATCCCCCCGCCCCCAATATTCTTATTATTGATGATCCTATCTTATATCTCACCTCATATTATTTATTTTATTTAGCACATCCCTTCCATGCAAGTCCCTGTGTGATTCACAATCTAAAAACATAACAATTTAAACAGTTTAAAATACAGATAAACCCCCGAAAACCTAAAACTTTAAAACTATAAACTATAGCCCAAATAAACAAGTATGCCTTCTATTACATATTTTGAAGAGTATTTTGCACAGACAAATTCACAAAGTCAACCTTCACAATTACCTACAGACACAAAATTTTGCATAAACAATGCTGCCACTTAAAGTAGCTAAATGCACTACCTTTTACAGTGGAATATTCTGGGTGAAAAGTTTAAATACTTATTTAAAATGTTTTAAAGAAGAGCTTCTGAATGTAATAATAATTTTTGTTGTTGTTTTCAACAGATTTTTAACACTCACTAATCAGATCTGTAGCCTCACCTTAAGTGGCTCAGCGGGGAAATGCTTGTCTTAACAAGCAGAAGGTTGCCGGTTCAAATCCCTGCTGGGATTATATTGGGCAGCAGCGATATAGGAAGATGCTGAAAGGCATCATCTCAAACTGCGCAGGAGGAGGCAATGGTAAACCCCTCCTGTATTCTACCAAAGACAAACACAGGGCTCTGTGGGCATCAGGAGTTGAAATTGACTTGACAGCACACTTTACCTTTAATCAGATCAGTAATTCACAAACAACATTATGCCCAACAAAAAAAGATCTTCCTCAGATTTAAATTTATTGTTTCAAATTTACTATATATGGTAATTATTCAATAAATCATTTTAATTGTAAACCCTCCTGAGCCATTTTGGAAGGCCAGTATACAAATTAAACAAACAAACAAACAAACATGTTTGAAGCTGAAATCCTACAAATTAAAAACTATTCTTTTAGTTCCCTTCTGCAAACACTTTAATAGAAAATTCTATTCCATATATTTACATTCTTGAATGTTCCTAGCAGTGTAATCTACACAAAATCTACACTGCCCGTTCAACAACAGCCCTCACCTACTAGCATTACGAAAATTGTGCTAGTTCACCTTAGGTTGGATGATGACTAGACAGGACGTCCTGGGGACTGCTTTCTTGGTAGAATTGCTGAAGTCTTTATGCACACACAGACCTGTGGGGTCCTTTTGGAATTCAACTTGTATATTTACAGAAAATCTGTGAGAAAATCTACTCTGATTTCTATATAGCTGGTGAGGAGCTGATGTCAAGAAGTAATGTCCTGTCCAAAGCTACAAGATAAATCTATGGGGGAGATGGGACATAACCACTGTAGGTCTTGGTCCACTGAAGCACACTGCACCATCCTCTTTCAAAGCTTCCAAGTTCTGCTCCATCCTCACAATTATCCTAATTAACAATGTGCAAGCCTTGCTTGCATAGCTGCATTACGTGGGTGTGGGTGTGATTTTCACTCATCTCCATCCATGCAAAAGTCTCTTTCTCCCCTCTGCAAAAGCCCTTTTCATGTCCAGGACATCATCCTGGATGCAAAAAATGGGATTTGGGGAGCGGAAGAGAAAGAAATGAAAATCGCTTCCCCCTCCCCTCTCTGTGTGCTGCAGCTGGGCAGCAAGCATAGCCTGCTTTTAGATTCTTGTGGGACAGGGCACTTGCACAGTGGTCTGACTTGTGCAGCATGTCATCCAATATTATTTATATCAGGGATTCTCAACGTGGTCAACTCCCATAATTCCCAACCAAAGGCCACTGGGGCTGGGGATTATGGGAGTTGAAGTCCAATAACATCTGGGGACCCACATGTTGAAAAAATATATGGTGCTTTTCAACAAAAAGTTCACAAAGTGGCTGGAGGAGAAGGAGAAGAAGCAGCAGCAGCAGCATATATTTATCTATCCCCAAAGGACTCACAATCTAAAAGAGAAGCACAGGGTAGATACCCACAAGAGCCACTGGAGAGATGCTGAGCTGGGGACATGGGACAACTCTTCTCCCTCTGCTTAATATAAAGAGAATCACCACTTTGAAAGGTGCTTCTTTAGCAGGGGTAATGAGAATACTTTTTAGGAATTATGATAAAATTACCTTGCTAAATTCTGTGACAGCTTCTAAGTTCCCTACAAATCAAATCATTTATTACGGTCCTTGACCAGCCAGCAATTACAGTAATCGACAGTTACAGGCAACATATCTTAAAATGCTCTGAAATTATATTATAATGAATAATACTAAACTTCCAACCCACCACCAGAGTAACACATGTACTGTACCTTACATAACATAAGGACTAACTATTTGTTTCCTGATGTTATAAGCAGTGGTGCAAAATTTGGCCGCACAATAGATAATCTTGTCAGAGTCAGAAAGGAGAAATTCTACATGAAATTCATCTGGCCTGCCTGGATAATGTAGAAGAGAGTGTATATCCCTATAAAATGCCAAGTACAATAATACATGCTCCACTGACTCAATCATGCCTGAGCAGCAGGGGCAGAGCCATTGGAAATATGGTGTATGGTGAAATCTACTCTCCAAAAGAGCTGAAGGTGACACATTTAAACAGCCCAAAATAAAGGTGTGGTGGAACTTAGGGAAAGTAAGTTTGTATAAGTAATTAAAGTAAAGTTGTGCCAACGAGTCAGTGTCAACTCCTGGTGACCACAGAGCCCTGTGGTTTTCTTTGGTAAAATACAGGAGTGGTTTACCATTGCCATCTCCCACACAGTATGTATGAGATAATGCCTTTCAGGCATCATCCTATATCTTCCTGTATCCTATCTTCCTATATCGCTGCTTTCCATCATCCTATGTTCCTATATCGCTGCTGCCCGATATAGGTGTTTCCCATAGTCTGGGAAACATACCAGCGGGAATTCGAACTGACAGCTTCGGCTTGCTATTTTCCCGCTGTGCCATTAGGTGGCTCCATATACGTACAACCATACAGTGTGTAGTTTGCGCTCTGTCCTTTTGAAGCACAATATCCCAAAGGCGCTGATGAATTGATTCTTTGGCCTTAAAAAGGCTGAAACGAACCAGATCTGAAAGCAGGAGGCCATAACACTGAAGTTTCTTCTCCACCACATTTTCCCATCTAGAGGGAAAGCTTTTCTTAAAGTAAGGGTGGTCAAACCAGAAGGGTTGTAAATTAATTTAAGCCAATAGTTGAAAATAAACAACCAGATGTGGTCTTCAACTGGGATTAACCCAGTCTCAATTCTCAGTAAAGCATTTGGTACGCAACGTGGAACACCAAGGATAGATCTAGGAAACTTGGACCATACTGCCTCCAGAGAATGAAAATTTGGGTATATACAAATTTGAGCACCATGCAATAATTGAGATATTACCTTATCCTTATATGCTTTCACCACTGCTGGTATATATTTACCTCCCCTGGAGAAGTAAGATCTGTACAGCACAGTTTTATTTTATTATTTATTTATTTATTTTTACATTTATATTCTGCTCTTCCTCAAAGGAGCCCAGAGCAGTGTATATAACTATGTGAGTTTATCCTCACAACAACCCCGTGAGGAAGATTGGGCTGAGAGAGAAGTGACTGGCCCAGAGTCATCCAGCAAGTATCATGGCTAAACACTGATTTGAACTCAGGTCTCCCCAGAGCAGTCTGCCCTGCTTCAAACTGCACGGAGCAGGGCTGATGGTGTGGGAGCACTCTCTCCGTGCTCCCACCAACAACAGGTTGATCGTCTGGAGGGAGGACAAGGTTTGCAAAGCCCTGCCCCGCCCCTGACCTACCCAACAGGTCATCTAATGGCCGCTCTAGCATTGAAGAATTGCAGGCCTGTTGGAATATAGCTATAGTTGAGGTATGCATGCACCCCACAGTTTGGGAGAACTGCTCTTCAGAGCAACATCATAGCATCTACTGTTAGCTTATCAAAAACATGCTATTTCCCCTCCACCTCCTGAACTCTTACATAAATGAGAGGGCTCTTTGTTTGCTTGGTGACAGATTACATGTTAAAGCACTAGAAGATGAAAGTGCCAAATATTTGCTTTCGAAAGCCAAAATGAAAGATGCTCTCATCCTTTTCTCTCATCCTTCTAACTCAAATTGAATCAGCTAGAGTTCCATTACAAAAATGAATCTCTCTACTTAAACTTTTTGGCACCCCCTGGGCATCATTAAGATCTTCTTCTTTTTAGAGTAGGGAGGAGGGGTAGTGAGCTGGTTTAGGGCAGGGTGGCTTGTGTTTGAATTCAATATAGTATTCCAGAATGAGAATCCTTTGTAGAATTGTGTGTCAAGCCCCATAGCTAATAACATTAACAAATTATTAAGTTGCATAAATGTTATCTTAAGTGTAAGGAATACTGGTTGTGTCCTGTCACTTGTGCCTTTATTTATCCACCAGTGAAGTACACATATTTAAGAGCAAAACTATTTTGCAATGGAATCTCAAACTGACATTCATAATGTGTAAAGGAAAGTAGGCAGATTAGTTCTTAACAGAACAATTTCTGTGTTGTTGTTAAACAGCTGCCAGAAGAAAGTAAAGAGAATGCATTGTTGTATGGAAGGGAACAATGTATATATTCTAGTTGTAGTTTTTGGGTTACAGAGCAGAGAATCAGTGCTTCATTTATACAGAGGCTCTTGGGACTTTACTTTGAGTGCAACATTTGCCAGCCCTCGGAAGCTCTAAGTTTGAGAGAAAGGTATAGCCAATCAGAGGAAAAGAGAAAATACTCGCTGACATCTGGTGTTACAAAACATACACACTTTGAGGACTGTGAATGTGCAACAGGAACCCTTGTGCAACTTCCCCATTCCTACTGCACGTGCATTGTTGTACAAGAGCCATTAGAACTCCAAGCAATTCCTGCAGTCCAGAAGGGATCTAGAAGATCGGAAACACATCGCTGAATGTTTGTAATTTATAAAATAGATATGTGACAACCAAAAAATTGCTGATAAGTGATCCAACACACAAGCAAGCAAACAACCAAATAATATTTTAATTAGATACCCTTAGGCATTTTGCATCTCTACCACAAGGTTTGGAACTACTGAGTTTCAGTGTTTACAATGCAGATAGATATAGGGATGTGCATGGAACTGGAAAAGCCGGTTCAGCTCGAATCCAAACCATAATCGAGCTTACTCAGTCCAGTTCCATGAACACTCGAACTGGACCCAGTTTGGGTTCGAACTGAGCCAGTTGGAAGGGCTTGGATGTCTACTGGTAAACAGGAATCCTATAAGGATTTCCCTTTATCATTAAAGGGCAAGGGGGGTGGGCAGGGGAACTTCCATAAAAATAGAGCAGGTGGGAGATAAGTAAAAATGTACCTTAGAAGTATCGGCAGCTGTATCTGTGGGGGGTACGGGAGCAGCAGCTCACCCACCCCAACCCCACCGGCCTCCTAAGTAGCCTGGGCCAGTTTTGGCCTTAGCACAGGCATGGAGACCATTTTAGTGACCTCCACGCTTGTGCAGAGGCCCAAACTGGGCCCTGAACTGAACTGGCCAAACCTTTCAAGTCAAGCCAGCTTGATCTGAGTTGGCTCGCACACCCCTAGTTAGAAACAGTGGCTGACATCTTGACTACCACAGCATGTGTGTATCTAACATTAGCATGTGTTCAGTGGTATCCCCTGTGCTATTCCCTGTGCTGGTCCTTGTGCTTCTATAACTCAGGCACTCTTGTGCAAGATCACAAATTCTTTTGGAGCTCTCCTGTTCTCTGGAAGCAGAAACATGTAGCAGACTCCTTCTACTATAGTTGCTTGTTTCCTATCAACCCAAGATTAGTTGAGTATGTATATCTAAAACCTTTAAGCCATGCCAATGAAAGCAGAATGCAAACCCATACATAATTCTTTAAATTATGCAGCCATGGTTGGAGTTTGGGAGTGGGACATTCCCCCTTTCCCTTAGTGCCTCTCCTGCTTCATACAAGTCTTACCCTTATCTGAATGAGTCTACTGTGGTTCTCCTATGTGCGTTACTGACAATGAGAATCCAGTAAAGGTGAAAAAATAGGTTGGTGAATCCTAACTTACTGCGGTACTTGCAGAATATTTTTCCATGAAGATGAAAGAGTGTTGCACTCACAGAGCCTTGTACTCTCATTTCATCCCTTTCACCAGTGTAGCAGTTAATTAGGATCCAATCCAGTGAGTGCAGGTCTTGGGAGTGCTTAATGCGTTTTGTCAGATGGTCAAATAAATAAAGCACTATTGCAAATTCTACTAAGAGATTGTTCAGGTTATACCTGTGCTTTGATAACAACAAAAGCTCTTAAATGCCGGGCACAAAAACTGTTGAAGGAACTGTACTTACCTGACACAATATGTATATAAATCATCCTTTTTAAACACACTTATAAGTTTGTGGTGCTGTGACTTACCCAGATTACAAACATACATAGGGGCTATTCTCACGAGCAGCAAAAATCGGGCTAGGAGAGCCTAGCCCAATTTTTGCTGCTTGTGTAAACCACCGGCCTCGCAGGTGAGCCCGGTGGCTTACAAGCAGCTAGCCCGTTTGTGTATCCCTCTCCTAAGCCCGGGTTTGTGGAGCGAGTGCCTGTAAAATCAAAGTTACTGAGAGGTACATTTCTTCTATCTATCTTTATATCTATTTTATTCTGCACATCATGCAATCTTCCTGAATTTTCAAATTAGTAATTGTTTGCCTCTGCCTCTGTTTAAGATTGCACCAGTCATTAGTGTTGCAATCCTTTGAACCAATCCAATTATATTTGAACACCTAAAATTCCATTTTAACCATTCTCCACCTCCATAAAACTAGTTACAAGCTACTAAATGTTCACCATGGATGAGTTTTGTATTTTAAAGGCAATGCTTTGGAAAGGGGATGGGGGGGTGAGGGCAGCAGGAGAATTGGATCAGCAGACTTCTCTGTGAAAGGGAATACCAGGAAGCTGCAGACTAATAAACGACACAGAAAGAAAGCACAGCCTTATACATTGTTTCTACATTTATAATATTGATTTTATTGATACACTTTATTGGTACTGTGAAGGAAGTTGAACTCAGTGTTTTAAATTACCAGTTTTGGTGTGACTGCAGTGGCAAATAACATGATTTTACAGATCTAAAAATAAAGACAGGAATTTCTTTTTAACCTTCTGATACCACGTTGCTTATAAATATAGCATGTTTCCTATAAATATTAACACATAACAGGATCCTTCACATATCTAGATGAGGATGTTTGTCAGTGAATCACTATTAGCAGGCAATAATTATTGGATGTACAACATATGGACTGTGTGGGGAGTACCTGAGATATAACGAAGTTTCATTTTCATTGACCCTTCTCCTACAACAGTTCACAGATTAAGAACAGGGACATTTCTCTGCACGAATGAGTGGAGTTATGGGCAAAGTCCAACAGCAAAGCAGAATCACCTTGTAGACAATGTGGAGCCAAGATAATCTGGATTGACAAGTGTTACGCGAATCCGGGTTTTGTTTCCTCATTACCATGTTTGAAAGAAAGCCCTGATCAGCAAATGTGAATCAGTAATTTTTAAAAAAATAATAGGCAGTGTGACTATGTATTTAGATTCTTGAACTTTGGCCATTGAGATCAGAATTCAAATCCCCACTCAGCCATGGAGCTCACTAGTCCACTTCAGATGTTACAGCATGAGCAGCACTCGTGCGTACAGTGGGGAAAATTGGGGAGGAAGTCCTACAGCCCCACTGTCATTCATCCCTTCATGCCCAGCAAACATGCTTATGGCACTTGTTGAAAGGAAAGGGCCATAAGCATGTTCAGTGGCAATTCCATGAGCTGCGGTTGAGGTTGCAGCTCACAGAATCACCATTGAACACTCTGATGGCACCTCTCCCTTCAGACAAACATGTTTGTCAGGTGCAAGGAGGTAAGTGACATTGGGGTGGCAGGACTTCCTGTGTTCCTGTGAGTATATTAAAAAAAATAAAAATTTCAACATAAATACTGAATTTGCTTCAGTAATAGAAATCTAAACCACATTAAGTGTTTTTTTATTTCCTCTCTCCCCCACTCCCATCAAATGTTTCAGTTCAACTACTTGACTAGTTCAAAAACATTTGAGATCCATATTAATTTCTTATTGGGTTATTTGCTAAAGAAATGTCAAATAACATGCTAAATCAGATCATTTGCAAAATAAAAGTAAAATCTGAAAAATAAGAATTTCTGAGGAAAAAATAAGAATGTAAATTTTATGCAAATAAGGGGGAAAGCATGGGGAAAGTTTTCAGAAAATTTTTCCATTCATATTTTTTCCAGAAAGCTTACATTTCTGCATAGGAAGAATGCATCTGTTAGTGAAGTCTTTTAATTAACTTAGTACTACCTAATTAGGGATGTGCACTTGGGAACAGGGCCCAGGAACGTTAAGGAAAAGGAGAGCAAGTCCTTACCTGCTCTCTGCCATTCCATGCAGCTTCCTGCTGGGGTGATGCTCATCCCAATAACCCCCGCGTGGCATATATGAATGCCATCTGCATGCTGGTGCCGCGTGGGAGTTATTGGAGTGTTCGCCAGCCCAGCAGGAAGCTGTATGGGTTGGCGGAGAGCAGGCAAGGACATGCTCTCCTTTTCCTTAAAGTTCCGAGGCCCAAAAAGTACTCAAATCGTGGTTCATGCACATCTCTTCTTTTGTGTCCTTAATATACTCATATTACTTAGACTGCAGGGTTGTGCAAGAACAGAAGACTGTTTGTGTGGCTTAGCAAAGATATTCTAGATAGTCCTTGCTGAAATTATTCTTTTAATTAATAGTGTATTCTCCCTTACTTTAGAGGTGCTAGCATTCTAGTTTTATAAAGTATTTGTTACTCCGACCCATAGATTTAGGATTGCTTTTGGTATAGGGAATGTGTCACCTGGCCAACTTTACCTTTGACTAACAAAATGTATGCTAGAATTGTGCTGTTTTACAAAATGTATTGCAACAATTGTTTTTCACCAAGTAAGTCTGATAAATCATGTAATTAAGTTATTCTAAAGTCTATGTTACATTTTCTTGATGTAAGTAGAACCTCACAAATATTTGCCATGCTGGACACACCCATGTTTTGCATTAATGTACTGCATGTGAAATTTCTTTCACAATTAACATATGTTCTGCTACTCTACACCTACAGAGAAATGTTTGAATTTCTTCATTGGAGGTTGCATGTATAAACACATTTACACAAACCAAATCTTGTGCGAACAAGATTTATTCACATGACTTATTGACTGGTACAAACATTACACAAAGACAGAATTGAATCCTGGCTTTGTGTGACATCCATTTACTTAGGTGCTTGTTCTCATCTGGTCCTCTTTACATGAATGGAAACAAAGTTTTCTGCTCCTGTTTTAGACAAGCCAAGATCTCCAGTTATGTCAGAATGAGGCAGTCTTGCTTGTTCTAAGTCAGGGTCAGAAGTAGAATCCATTCCTTTGCATCCCAAGAGCATAGGAGAAGCACACGCCTTTCCAAGGACAGAAAATATTGCACAAAGCCAGGACTCTGAGCTGGATCTGTGTGTCTAGAAAATACAGTGGCTGACATCCTGACAGGCTGAAAGTGCGATGTGAGATATCTGTGCAATGGGACGCTCCTATTAATGCAGCTGCAGCAATTATGCAGGGGGAGGGCAGTTCTTGCTGATTTCCCCTTCCCCTGGAAATGCTGTGCACCTCTTGAAAATAAATTCCCCGAGTTTTGTACAGCCTTTGGTGGCACAGGGCTCTTTTGGAGGAAGGAGGTAAACACATGGGTGTTCGAGCCTGCTGTGTGCACATAGCCTTAGAATGTCAGCCAATGTGTGCATTAAGTCCATGCAGTAGAAAAAGAGATGTTTGTTCTTAGGGGTTTTTTGTAGGTCAATTACTGAGATACTACCATGAAATTAAAAGTCCACAATATCTTCTATCTATCTAGTTAATCTATCTATGCTATCTAACGCAGCAAATCTTCGTTACCCAGCTTCACCTTACTCCCTCATTTTTTCTGAAATAACTGCTTCAAATACAGTACGGCTGCAATCCGATACATACTTACTACAGCGTTAAGTCCCATTGAACACAGGAGTCCAGATGTTGCACAGCAGAATATGAGTTGTGTCAATCAGCTTGCACTGCTGTGACCTCATAACTAGGCACCAGTCTTGAGCTTTTGTACAAGAGCACAAATACTTCAAGTGGCATGCCCACACTCTGTAAATGCTACCTAGATTGGAAATATATCACTTGACCATTAGCAACATGTTTCTGATCTGCAATACAGGCACTGTACTTGAAGTATTTGTGCTCTTGTGCAAAGGCTCAAGACCACCGGCACTTTGCTGTGAGCGCACAGCCAGGTGGCCAGATTTGGCTTTTAAAAAGCCAAATTCTGGCTTACGGCCCATTTGACCCATGAGTATACCCCTTAGGTTCTGGCACGGATCAGTACCATCAGCATTATGCTGCAGGGCCAGTGGAACTTACTTCTGAGTATGCATAAGATTTTGCTGTAACTTGTTGGTAGTGGGCCTTGGAGAAACGTTGGTTCACCTGACTGCACTATACGTAGAATCCAAATTCTGCAACAGAGGCAACATTTTGTGATTTGAGGAAGTTTTTATCTTCTCTAGTGAAATATAAACAGAATTATTAAAGGAAACTTTCAGGAAATAAGACAAAAGAGTGTGTGGAATGTAAGTGAGGGAATGAGCCTTTACATTTAATTGTTTTGCTTTGCTTTTGCAGAGTGGTGGCAGTTATATAGCTAAGACATTGTTGCTTGCTTCTGCAGTAGCCATCCTCTGGCTGATAGAAGTTGAACAGGGACATCTAGATCCAGAAAAAATGACTTTTCACTTGCTTTTAAAAACAGACAGTGTATCATTTGCAATGACATATTACCCTTTGTAGCTTGAGCATAAAGGAAAACATTACATATTCCAATGCATAGTATATAGTTTTGGATTCACTGATGTGTGTAATGCAGACAATGTACATGTAGAGAACAAAAGATGGAGCAAGAAGGTCAAGATGTATTATTTTAATAGTTGAAATCAGCATTGATTGATTGAAACAAGTTTTAAGTTTGAGTGAAATAAAAACATCACTAAGGAAAGGTACATCTATATCTATAGTAAATGGAAAAATTGCTCAAAAATGGAGAATGTACTTGAGAAGTGTGACTCCAATAGTAGGCGACTGCCAAGTTCCGATATAGACCTGGTAACTAAACTACACTAGCATACGCTCTGTCAAGGCTATTGCCTATTTATTTCCTATCCTCCTTCAATTCTGACTTATCTGGAGACTGCTACAGAGCACTTTACAGTCTCAGTTCTGTCTTTTTCCCCACAACACCTTAAAACTAATCTATCATAATGATCTATTTACTATGGCAAGAGCTTGTTATTTGTTCTTGTGTCATGCATATTGAAATTTCTTCAACCATGATGCTCATGAAGACACATTGTTGTGTCATAGATATGCTACTATCATTTAGGAACTTAAGAATAGCTCTGTTAGATCAGGTCAAGGCCTGTTTAGTTCAGCAGCCTGTTGCCCACAGTGACCAATCAGATCCCTTTTGGAAGCCCACAAGCAGGATCTGAAGACATATTCCCTCTGCTAATATTGCAGCAGGGAAATGGCTTGACTAGCAAGCCAGAGTTTGCTGGTTCGAATCCTCGCTGGTATGTTTCCCCAACTATGGGAAACACCTGTATTGGGCAGCAGCAATATAGGAAGATGCTGAAAGGCATAGTCTCATACTGCGTGGGAGATGGCAATGGTAAACTCCTCCTGTATTCTACCAAAGACAACCACAGGGCTCTGTGGTCGCCAGGAGTTGACACCAACTCGATGGCACACTTTACTTTAATATTGCTCCCAAGCAGAGGGAGCTATTCAGAGGCAGCACATAACCATCAAGACTGTACATTCGTAGACTTGTCCTCCACAAATGTGTCTAATCCTTTTCTCAAGCCATCTAAGCAAGTAGCCATCACCACATCCTGTGCCAGCAAATCCACAGATATGCTTTGTGAAGAAGTACTTCCTTTTGTCTGTCCTTATTTTCTAATGAGGATCCCTGTTTCTAGTGTTGTGAAAGGGACAAAATTTTCTCTCTAGTTTCTGCACACCACACAAAATTTTATAAACTGCAATTATGACATCCCCTTAGCTGCCTTACTAAAAAGCTGCAAAAGTAGTTAGCTTGGTTAGTCTTGGTTAGTCACTGACAGCTCCAACCTCAGCAGTGTGTATGTGAATATGACATTTTAAAAATTAATACAAACTTTTTGTTTGCCAACCCACAATAAATTGTTTTCTGGGTGAGTCACATTTTAGGTCCAAATGTGTATTTAGTTCAGTGTAAATACACTTATTTACACTATACAGGTGAAACTCGGAAAATTAGAATATCGTGCAAAAGTCCATTAATTTCAGTAATGCAAATTAAAAGGTGAAACTGATATATGAGACAGACACATTACATGCAAAGCGAGATAAGTCAAGCCTTAATTTGTTATAATTGTGATGATCATGGCGTACAGCTCATGAAAACCCCAAATCCACAATCTCAGAAAATTAGAATATTACATGGAACCAAGAAGACAAGGATTGAAGAAAAGAACAATATCGGACCTCTGAAAAGTATACAGTATACTGTGCTTGATTGGCCAGCAAACTCGCCTGACCTGACCCCATAGAGAATCTATGGGGCATTGCCAAGAGAAGGATGAGAGACATGAGACCAAACAGTGCAGAAGAGCTGAAGGCCGCTAATGAAGCATCCTGGTCTTCCATAATACCTCATCAGTGCCACAGGCTGATAGCATCCATGCCACGCCGCATTGAGGCAGTAATTGCTGCAAAAGGGGCCCAAACCAAGTACTGAATACATATGCATGCTTATACTTTTCAGAGGTCCGATATTGTTCTATTCTACAATCCTTGTCTTCTTGGTTCCATGTAATATTCTAATTTTCTGAGATTGTGGATTTGGGGTTTTCATGAGCTGTACGCCATGATCATCACAATTATAACAAATTAAGGCTTGACTTATCTCGCTTTGCACGTAATGCGTCTGTCTCATATATCAGTTTCACCTTTTAATTTGCATTACTGAAATTAATGGACTTTTGCATGATATTCTAATTTTCCGAGTTTCACCTGTACTAAATTTACTGTTTTGTCGCCTGTTCACCCAAGATATCCTTTTGGGAGCGGTTTGCAATCTGCTTTAGTTTTATCCACTGTCTAGTTTTCTCCACTCCACTCTCTAGTTTTCTTCACTCTGCTTACTTACTACTGTTATTTATATTCCGTTTGTCAACAAAAAGGTTCCCAAAATGGTTTACATAGAAATATAATTAAAAATATTAATGGTTCCTTTCCCCCACAAAAGTCTCATAGTCTAAAATAGAAACACAAGGTACTAGAGGAGAGCTGGTCTTGTGGTAGCAAGCATGACTTGTCCCCTTAGCTAAGCAAGGTCTGCCCTGGTTGCATATGAAAGGGAAATTAGAAGTGTGAGCACTGTAAGATATTCCCCTCAGGAGATGGAGCCACTCCGGAAAGAACAGAAGGTTTCAAGCTCCCTTTCTGTCTTCTCCAAGATAGCGCTGAGAGAGATTCCTGCCTGCAACCTTGGAGAAGACGCTGTCCATCTGTGAAGACAATACTGAGCTAGATAGACCAGTGGTCTGACTCAGTATATGGCAGCTTCCTATGTTCCTAGAAACCGTCAGTGAAGGAATGCTGTGCTGGGGTTCAGTAGGGTCCCATGCTGAATATAAGAGAATAATCACTTTGAAAGATGCCTCTTTGCCTAATTAGCAGGGGTACCTGAGTACCTCTTTTGGTATTCATTACCCTGGCATCTTGCAAAATTAACTACCTTGATACTTACCACTAACTTATTTATTTACTTAACATATCTGTATACTGCCCACTACCAAGGTCTCTAGGCAGTTCACAACAATAAAACATGGGGAGAAACTTCAGATCATTCATGTGCACATTAAAAGAATCCATTTCAATCTCCCCTTTAAGGACCCCATTTCTTACTTCCCACCATTGTGAGAATTGTCCATTTTTTCTAACATGGTTGTTGTGAGGATGCTATAATTGCATCTTGCCTAATGATGTGGGTAATTATGGTAGTAATTCTCATGGACATAATTTCAGGAAACAGAAGCAGCTGCAGAGGGAAGTGGAAATAGCCGGAAACAGCCCCCTCCTCCCTTGCACAATGAAGAACCCCACTGCAATGGTGCAGGGTTAGTCTGGATGTTGGCCAACATCAGTATTCTAAAGCACTTTGTAGCAATGTATAGCAATAACAATTTTGGGAATCCTGATGTATTGTTGCCTTCGTTCGTGCCCTTAGAATTCACATGGGCTTAAACTTCATTTGAAAACAAATGAAGATTGCAAGCCAAACTACTTTCCCCCCTCTAGACATAGAGTTGAAATAGAGAGAAAGTGCCAAGCCAAACAATTTGTGTCTGTCAGATTTGTAGGTCCAGGGGTGTTGGAAGCTCCTTGAAATTCCTATGTTCAATTCTGATTCACTGTGGTTGAAAAGTAATGGCACACTGCATTGTTTCCACTTCAAACAAGGTGCCAAGATGTGACAGTAAAAGACCGTTCCAAAATTGGCCTATCGTGAAGCTTATAAAAAGGAAGCCTTAGCTTCTATGTTTTTGAACTTGGTCTTTATTCGAAGCTGTAGTGTAGCCCTTTCTGATCTATGTTGGTGATGATAGCTATGTTACATGTTTTGTGGATCCTAGTTTCAGTGGCAACCTTAGTCCCTGCTGCACAGCCCTGACTTTTCCCAAAATGCACATGCCTGCTTTGATTAATGTTCATACATGATAAATGATAAATACTTAGTACCAAACAAATGTCCAAACTGCCCCCCCATAACAAAATTCAAGAAAGTCTAAAAAATATATTCTAAGAGGCTGTTCTCACGTGCACCCTAACCGAGGGTAGGGAAGTGGCAGCCTGGATTAGATTGCATGTGGGATCTTCCAGGATTGGGTCTGCTCCCAGCAGGGCAGCACTGCTTAGCCCCACTTTGAATCATGTGTTTGCTGGCTATGTTCAGCCCCAGTGGACACAGAAACATGCGCTTCTGGTGTATTGTGGGATATCTGGAGGCTGGGACCCGTTGTCCTGGCCTCCGGAGCTCTAAGCTATGACATGCAGCATGGCTCTTTGGAAGTGTGCTATGCACTCCCAGCAAGGTCAAGAGGTCATCTGGGGGGAAGATGAGTTCAACCAGATTCCTACCACCACCTGCCCTCTGCCCTGCATGTTTGGTTGTGTGAATGACCTCTAAGAGTGCTTAGAATGTCCCCCTCCAAAAAAAAAAAAGGAAAACAGAGAGAATTTATGGGCACATGGTTTTATTGCTGGTAAATGTGTTAAATATCATTTGATATTGTAGCATTACTAGGAAGTGTTTTGATATATATGATTCTTTTCAAAGTAACAATCTAAATTCTCGAGGACAGCACTAGTCTGAATGCTGATCATTGATTAAATCAAATGGCTCTCCTGTGTGGCCTGTACACTTTACTTTCCCAGTTTTATAATAGTGGAAATGAAAATATCCAAATAGGTTCTGTCGCTTTCCCAGCATTGCAGGATTGTTCATCATTAGAGCACAAATTCAAGTTACAAGCTTTTCTTGACATCCAGGATAAAACTACATTATTGACTTGGATTCAAAAATTCCATTGTACTACCATGCACAGGGTGATCTTTTCAGGAGGAAAGTTGGGCTGCCAGCAGGGTGGCAAAATGCCCCACACTGCCACCATCCGAGCAGCTCTTCAGCCCCACATTGCCACCATCAGAGCAGATTGATCTGACGCTTGCAGGCTTTGCAAGGACTGGCTCTCTTCACACTTGTAAAACTTGCAAGAAGCACAAGGAGAGGAGAGAGAGCTCCTGCCAACCTTCCCTCCTCCCTGCCTCCCGCACCACTTTCAAGGCTTGCAAGGGATGGTTTTAAAAGAAGGCTGGCTCCCACCAGGGTCTCATGGGTGACCAGGCAGTATTTGGCTGCTCATGTTCCCTGTCAACTGGCTCCATAAGATCAGGGGACATCCTGAAGGGGATGTCTGCTCCACAAGGTTCGAAGTGCTTTTGATCCAAGCCATTGAATAAAAATTATCTCAATAAATCTTCAATGGGATCCACATTTGGGACCCGCGGAACTGAACTCAGTGAGACTTACTTCTGTATATTGTATTTTATTTTATGTATTATTTTTATACCACCCAAAACTTACATCTCTGGGCATATAGCAATAGCAATAGCACTTACATTTATATACCACTCTATAGCCAGAGCTCTCTAAGCGGTTTACAATGATTTTAGCATATTGCCCCCAACATTCTGGGTACTCATTTTACCGACCTCGGAAGGATGGAAGGCGGAAGGATGGAAGGCTGAGTCAACCTTGAGCCCCTGGTCAGGATCGAACTTGTAACCTTCTGGTTACAGGGCGGCAGTTTTACCACTGCACCACCAGGGGCTCCTATAGGAAGTGCATAGGATTAGATTGCAAAATATTTTCACTTTATGTGATTTTTGGGTAAATGCACATGATAGTCCCGTAACTGCATATGGGAAATTACTTTGCTACATGTCTGCAGTGAAATAAATGTAACTAAAATGTTGTAGTACATTAAAACACATTAAAGTATCATAGAAGTTGCCGTTGTAAACTTGGCCTTACTTTTGCCACTATTAAAGGTGATCTAAACTCTCTTAAAGGACAGGATAATAATACAGTTTTCATGCATTTTATCATTTCTTACTTGAATTGAGAATGATATCAAACTGCATATTTTGTTCAAATCTCTGGTTGTGATTCAGAACTTTTTAAAGTTCTATTGATTTCGGTGAGGGAGATAAGCTCATGCTTAGTTGTCTCCTACTGAATCAATATGACTCGGAAGTGCTAGATTTTGTCTGGATCATGCCCTCAATGCATTAACTATTAGGAAGCACCTTTAAAATGGTAATAACTCATACTTGCTAAAGAAATACCTAATAATTCCTAAAATTGTCCTCATCATTTCATCTTTAAAGTTGAGGTTTCCTGCCTATTCATGAAGTTCTTCAGCAACTTCAAAACACATCTTTGCTTGTAACTGTAAGAAATCTTCCTGTATTTATTCATATGCATGCTGCATAAACATACAATACCAAATACACAGCATGAATGTGATAATTAAACGGTGGGTGATTTACTAATAATGTGAAGCGACTATCAGTTTGTTGACATGGATATACTGTAATAAAATAAAATTTATACAGAACAAGTAAATATATAACAATGCAACCAAACATCCTACAAAATGTAATTTTGTGCCACTTTAATTTGAATTCACCAATGTCTCTTAAGGATTTATACCAGCCAAATGCTTTGTAGATAACTCAGAGAAATATCTCTGAATTGTGGCTCCCTAATGATCTGATTAATGGACAATTTTGGGAATACTAAGAAGCAAAGAGGACAGGTACAGAACTAGCTTTTAAGATTTGGCTGATGTATACATTATATTTGTTTAAAGTATGATAAGACCTAAATGAATACAATCTTAAATCTAATTTTTTAAAAAAATAGTTACACTGACTATTTCCAAATACTCAAACTTTGGCACGTCTTCCTCTATAAATGCTAAGAAACATGAGTACAGGGAATTAAATGTGGAAATGTCCATTTCCATTCTTTCTCACGAACACTAAAGTACACAATCAGGAACACCCTTTCCTACTAAAATAGCTTTTAGGCACTTTATTTGGACAGCACTGAAAACTATGATTGACTATAATTCTGTGAATTTTCAGGCTTACAATTTGTAATGAAAATTCAAGTCTACTACTTGGCCTTTAATGACATGTTTATCTTCACCTCACCGTACTTAACCTCCAAGCCTGCACTTTTGGTTAATTTATTTGCCTACTGAATCATTGTCTTGCATCAAAAATAGTACTTAATACAACTCAGTTTTGTGATCACATATGCTATTTATATTAATATAGCCAGATAAGTTAAAAATTTACTTCCATTCTTTTGTATGCAGCATGAAATGAACTGCAATATGATGCACACACATTGCTACTTAGTTTCATTACATTACATTTTTTTCTGACACAAGACTTGTAGGTTAAGAATCCTTCACTTGGTCTAATTTGTAACGTGATAATAGATGCTGACCTAGGTAGTTTTTAATAAAGAATGTGGTTAATGATAAATCACAGACAAACATAGCAAAGGCAATGATGTATGTACACAAGTAGTCATCTCCAACTACTTAACACTTATGGGCCTCCAGCAGTCCTATATGAAATTGTCTGCATTGCCTTGTACTTTTGTGCAGCATTGGGTTTGTTATTATGAATGATAATTATCCTTCAAACCACATTGACTGAAATGAATTGAATCAATAGAAAAACAAGCAGAAGGCTCAATATCTTAAAATACTTTCTCATATAAACTTACTTATATGGAAAACCTGTTTTGCTATTCTGTACAACAGCCATTCATTAATATGTCTTTTTGTAGAAACTTATTGATCAATATGCAGTGAATTTTCTATATATGGTCAGTGGTCTTCCTTCAATTAAGACTAACTTTAAAAATCTTAACTCTTTGGAGGTATATATGCTCAAGGCAAAACATATAACCAGTTGTGAAGAATGGGAATTGGGAGATCATAACTCTTTAGAGATAGATACATATAAGGCAGGACATACAACTAGTAGTGTGGGATGGTGATTCGGCAGCACATAGTGGCTCAAATATACAAAGAGACACATTTCCATAGAAATAGATAGGCTAATGGAAACGGCAGGGTGATTTACCATCAAGCGACTGCCGAGATATATCACATATAGCAGGGGTAACACATTGCCAACCTGCATGCTGAATCCGGCCCATGGAACTTAGCAATCCAGCCTCCGACAAGATACTGCTTCCCTCCCTAGTACATTTCCCTGCCTTGTTGCTGCACTCCGAGTCTGCAAGTCTCTGATGGAGGTCTGCTGCCACTTCAGAACATGGTGAGATGGGGGAAGAAAAGCACCAGTGGTGGGGATGAGAAATGCCGCTCTGGCCAGAAGCTGCCAGCTGTTTGGATGGAGTGTTTCTTCTCTGTCACCTCATTGCACTCTGAAGCTTCATGGGGCTGTTTCCTTCCAGCCGCTGCCGCCATATTTTCTTCTCCCACCTTGCCACTCTCCAAAGCTTCCTGCAGCTGACTGGTTCCAGCCATCACTGCCGTGTTTCTTCCACTACGGAGGGGTAAGGAGTATTTCTGTTTTCTTAAAACATTAAAAGGAGTCTTAATAAGACAGCTCAAGTCTTAAGCAAACATTAAAAAGTAACGTCTCCTCACAGCTGTGGGATTTGTATACTAACCAAATGGAACTCCATGTTCATCAGCAACTTGTGGTTGGTATGGGCAAATATTGCTTTATTTGAGCATATTCTGGTGTAAATTAGCATTCAGCTAATTTAAGTAGCAGGATTGCCAATGCGAAATTGGTATCTGCAGGTCATTGACTAGTATTTTTTCTAAAAATGCAAACATTTTCCAGCCTTCCCCATAGCATATTTTGGTGTAAAAAGTAGTGTGGCCAATTTAAGTGGCAGAACAAGGGAAGGAGGAAGAGGACAGAGGAAAGAAGAAAGAAAGTGAGAGAAATTGGGTGGAGGAGGAGGGAGGAAAGAAAGTGGCGTGAGGTGGGTGCGAGAAGGCGGCATGAGGCTGTGTGCAGTCCCCATAGGTGCATTTAAATCAAATAGGGATGTGCACAGAATGCGATTTGGAAACCAAATCGTGACACATCCCTTTAAAATGGAGGGATTACATGTCCATTTAGAACGGAGGAGAGCAGGTCCATACCTGCTGCTCCTCTGCTTGCCACCACTTCCATAATTGCAGTGCTGCCCCCAGCTATGCTCGCATGCTGTCAGGGTGTCTCCCAGCTGCCCATGTGATGCTGGCATGCACATGGCCTCCGTGCATGCACGGTGGCCAAGTATGTGCCAGCTTCACGTGGGGGTAGCTGGGAGATGCCCTGCCGGTGCAAGATCATAGCTGGGGGCAGCACAGCGATTACAGATGTCCTGCACTTCTCCATGTTAAAGGGGATGTGTAATCTCAACATTTCAAAAGGATGTGCCACGATTCAGTTTCCATATCATGTTTCTTGCACATCCCTAGAATCAAATCCAGCCCACCACCCTATTTGAATTTGACACCCCTAACAGAGAGCATCTACATCTGGTTGCCATGGGTCTGTCTCCACATCTGATTATAGCAGTTGGCATACTGACAGCTATTTGTGCATGCAGAAGCTGTATCTCTGGATTTACCCTCGTTTCCTGTGGACAGCAAGTTCGTCACCATATTTGAACACATGGGAGGGGCTATTACATGGCACAAGATTACTAAATCAAAGGTTATAATAAACTGGTTTGGGACATTAAACAGTTAAATCCCCCCCCCCCTTTTTTTTTTGCATATCCAGTGCCACAGTGGAGAACCCTATATATGATTATGGCTGGTGGCAAAATGTGAGCTCACTGAGAGTAGAACTGTGTTATATAATAAAAATGCTACTACAATTACAATAATATTATCATTGGATGCTGTTGAAATAAAGTGTTAAAGAAAGGAGGTTGAGCACTCTTTTGTAGAGTGCAAGATTCAGTCTAAAATTTTTGTAAGATTCAGACGTTGCATTGTCACATTTTTATCCTCTCAACACAATTTTGCTGAAAAGCTCATTTTTCTATTTTAAACCAGAAATGATCACAGGGATCCGTTTAATTGGGAAATACATTTAAAATAGTTTCTAATTGGCATCAGAGAGTTGAAAGTTCAATACAAAGGTGAGATCTAAGCTTTCTAATTAGATTGAATAGACTTAAAGAATAGTCTTGATCATTATACAGAATATAAAGCAAAATTACATTTTAATGGAAAAAAATTTCATGATCCACAAGAGAGTTCCACTGGAATCCTCAGTTTGTTATATTTAAATAAAATGCATACTGCTCTTGATCTAATTCTTTGTTTGTTTTAAAACCTCAAATAGTTTTTAAATATACAGTTTACCATAAATTTACTTCAGCTTTATTATCTGAACAAAGCTGTCATTCATTTTCTTTCTAACAAGAACATTTTTATTTCAATCTAGATTTTTTTAAAAAACCCAAGTATAATGTTCACTTACATAAAATTGTATTATGAACTTACCCCCCCCACCACCACCAAGTTGTTTGATGCGTCTGAAATGGAAGGATGAAGTAGAAGTCACCACTTAAGCAGTGAAGGGTTATTCTTTGTAAATAATAGATCAAGAGCACCGGAGCTATATCTAATGGAACTGTATGCAGCCTCCGTTTCAAGGACAGCGCGTGGTTGAAAAAACATAACCACAGTTCACCCTATCTGTAACCTGTGGTCAGTTCTTTGCCACTGTCAGTCAAAAATTATAATCTATTATGCTTTTTGTTTTTGATATTATTAAGTGCCCCATATATATATTAATAAAATATATTCATATTTATATGCAGTAATTACATGTAATTATATTTAATCATCATATACAAGTCCTCATAAACTACTTATCTAATAAAAATAACGGGTGGGGGGGAGATTTTTTTATGTGAAAGATCACTGGAAGAAATAAATCACCTCAGCAAAATAAAGCAGAAGCTGTTTCCTTATGACAGTTTCTAGATTTCTTCATCTTGGTGTTTTTAATATAAGCATTCTCAAAGCAAATGTAATTTGGGAATTTATGTGTTGTTTTGAATTGCTGTCATTCTTCACTGTATCCACTTGCTTAACTCTATCCAACAGGTTGCTTTCAAAGTCCATATAAGGTCTATTCCTTAAGGCTTTTCTTTCTAAATTCTGACTCTAGGAAATTTATGATTGTTTTAAATGTTAGGGCACAATCCACTGGGAAAGTTCACCTATACAGGTTTCACTGAAATCAATGGGAACAACATAAGAGCATGTACATTTGAAAGTGCGTGTTCTTGTGTAGCTCTCGTTCATTTCATTGGAGTTTGTGCAAGAAAACTTCCCGGTGGATTTTCTTTCTAGATTTAAAATGTCTCTTTTGATTCAAACAGAAGATTAGAGAGAGAGAGAATTGCAGTCACTCAGTAGAATGAAATGGCTTATGATTGGAACAATGTGAAAAAGCAAAAGAAACAGTCTCTGAGGATGATGACGATGCGTTTTATAGTGAATGTGTTTTTTTAATTCTTTCACTGATTTGGGGGCTTTATTGAAGAAGTGCGAAATATTAAATCAAATGAAGTGTTTCAAGATTAATTTTGGTTTACATTTCTTACATCATTTTTATGGAACTCAGATGCATGACTAGTAAAGGTTTTTTCATTTTCTGAGCTGTAATTGTAAATAATCCTAATAATAATCCTAATAATTCATATTCACATGTCAGATTATAATGTAATGTTAAAATATGACTTATTTTTCAGTTAGAATATATTTTCACCCACCTGTGCTTCAAGATGTTTTCTTAAACTTTTTAGAATGACCTTTATTTTCAAACCAATTCATTAGCTTCAGCCAATTACATCCAAGCATTCTTAAATGTTTCTCTTATTAATGTTCGTTTGCTTTGTAAAATACAAGATAACTACCTGTGTCTCACGTTGAAATACCTTACCAAAGCTCAAAGAAATGTTTATAACTTTAAGGAATGCCTCCTTCTTTGCATGTCTACGTAACCAAAATTTTCCCAATTAACTCTGCAGGACCCTCTGCACCCCTCCTGCCCACACTTCCGACACCTAACATCTCTTTCCCAGCAAGATTTTGCTTGGTAAAGAAAAAAACATTAGATTATGATTAGCTATCTCTGAAAGAAATCCTGTGATACATCGTCATGCCGGTTCTCGGCATTCTATTTGGGAATTTGTTAGACAGTGCCGGGAAAAAAGTCGGGTTGACAGCTAATAGATATTCCCACCATCAATTGTTTAGACATTTTTGTCTTTTGTGACATTGAGAAAAAGACAAGGAAGGGAATGGAAGCAACTAAAAAATGTCAAAAGATCAAAAAATCAATGGGCTGAAGGAATGTGATCTGTTTATCAGGGTGTAGCTGCTCTTTCTGTTTGCATTAAGTCCGAGTGAGTGTCTTTGCTAGCCACTGAAGCTGCTTTCATTCACTCCCTAGGAGATGTTATACAAGCATGAAAGTTACGATGTCTCACAAAGCGGACACATCACGCAAAAAAAAAAAAAGCGTTAAACCAGGGACTTGGCATTATATTCCCCCCGACCCAGTTGAGTTAAGGCTGCTATCTTCCTCACAAAAATATTGCTGAGTACTAGAAATGGACCGTTCTGTGTGTAGGTGTTTAGGTTGAAGAGAAGAACACATTTTTAAGTTCTTGTTTTTGAAAACATCAATAAAATGAAATGGGTTAATAGTTCACTTAGTGTGGAAGTTCAAGGAGATGATTGAAGACATGTGCTTTCAGGCTTTGACAGGTAGTGTAAAGTCTTTGAATGGACTTCTCACTTTGCTTTAATGGAAGAGGAGTTGGTTTTGCTTTATCTGAGATGGGGGAAATGCAAATGTAGCGCTCCCCCCCCCACAAAGTGTCTTAGTGCTTGCTACTGTTTTAAAGACACTAGTTAGTCTAAGGCTGCCTTGCCCATGATTCCTTCATTTCTCTAGATGTCGGTGTGTGTCCTTCCCCCCACCCTTCGATGCTATGGCAGCCTATAAGAACTGATGAGTAGACAAGGTAGTGCTCCAATCTGGTGGACAAATTTCTCATCCCTTCTAGTTTCTGTGTGATAGGAAGTATGGCAGTGCTGCATATTTTATAAACTTTCTATTAAAGTTGTGGCATGTTATCATAAAAATGAATTGCAATACTTTGTATTACACTCTGGGATTGAGAGATAGACATAGGATTAAAAAAACAATTTCTAGGCATTTCTAGATGATAAATTTAATTTTCTTTGCTATTTGGAGGTCTTCTTTGAAAATGCAATTGTAATGAACGCATTCAGAACTGGAGAATAGATTTACCCTTGGCTTCAAATAGTTGACGTTATCAGGCTCTGTCATTCGTTCCTTCCTATTTTCGGGCTGCTAATTGATGTTTTTGATGTCAGCAAGAAAATTGAAGAAAATGTCATGTGTGAACCAGTGCGGAAGTTAATAAGATTGACTTCGTTGACAGAATTTACAATGAGCGCAGAGACCGCATAATGGGACCGCTGCGAATTCGTGTGCTCTCTTTGGAGTCAAAATTGACACCTCACGCTAGGCCAGCGGTCGATAGGAAAGATGGAACATTTGGGAAGGTTCTTAATCTCATTTTTCCCCCTTTCTCCCATCTCTTTTACCTTTTGGTCTGTGGAGCTTATTTAGTTGCACAAGCAGCTGTTTATCCAGAGGGCTACTTCTTTGGACCAAGCCAAAGTCTTAGTTCAATCTTCTAGCATCCCACAACAATGCTAATTTTTATGCTGTTTTGAGTTTGAAAGCAAATTAGTCTTGAAAGGGTTAAATTAAGAAGTGTCTTAAGGAACGATATACTAATATCACACAGGGTCATTGCATATGCTTGGACAAAGTGCAATAAAGCTGAAATGTAAACCTCTTCCATATAAAGGAACTGAGCTGCATGGTATCCACAAAAGCCCCAAACAAAACAGAAGATTCCGTTGACACTTTATTCTCACTCTAGACTCTAAGACACAGTATATCCTAACTTGAATGTTTCATCAGAATTTTCCTTGAACCAAACCCAAACTCCAGACTTATGCACAGTGGCAATGGCATCTCTATAATAGTTTAATTTTCCAGTAATGTGACAAAGTTTATTGGATTTTGTGTGTATAATTATGGAATGGATTAGCCGAGTTTGGTTCAGTGCATCTGATTATTTTCTGGCCTTTAGGGAAATGCGCTAAAGCCCTAATATGTCCACTACCCCCAAGCGGTCTTTTTTTGAAGGCACCGCACAAAATGTGGTCTCTACTTGTGCTTGGCCTCCAAGGATCTTCAGTGAGAGACATTATTCTTGGAATATCCAATTAATTCCATGGGCAGTGATCAGTTAGCGCTTCTTCTTCCTTTCTCGCCATTTGAAATGCTAACACAATGAATATTTTCTCATTGGTCTGCGTCCCTCGGCTAAGCTGTTGCCGCGGGCTGAGAATTTCATCGACTGATGAGACCAGAGGCTGCACCGATAAAAGGTTACAGTACGTGATTTGCATGCCAATTGAGGGTTGCTTACATGAACTTGAAAGTTCTTTAACTTTTATTTGACTTTTTTCTTCCGTACATAGATGATTTGTTTTTGTAAAAATTGTTTAACTTGGTAGACACTGCACATTATTACTGTTTTTGTCTTTTTAGATGCTTTCAAATACAGGTAGCAAATGTTTAATATGTTGCACAAATTAATCATATGGCTGGTCAACCTCAGAGTTCTCATGAATAAAGGTTCTGTGTTTGATTCCAAATTGTTTAAAAATCACAAATATTTTCAACTTAAATGAATATGTTGATGTTCTTCTGTGACACATTGTTGGCTTTTTTGTTCAACTGAACCATAATTACGTATCAATTTCCCTGGTATCATGTTAAACATTAAATATTTGTTCTTAGCTTGTGTTCTAATGATAAAATCTCCTTGTATCCTCCTGGATAATAATATTACAAGCCACAGATTAACACATTTCTCTACACTATTAAAGCAGTCTATGGAAGTTCCTTCAAATTTTAATTATGTTCTTTCAAGAGGTGACACAAAATATTGTTTGTTTTTGTCTTCCACACAATACATTGCAAACATACTTTAAAAATAAAAGGTATCTATCAATCTTGGCTACTGAAAATTTCTGTCCATAACACAATCAACACAAGAATCTTAGCGTTAAAACTTAACTTCTGAAAATAAAATTATACTTCAACTGAAACAATGCAAGTACCATGTTCTATGTCAAATAAACTATAGCCTGTCTGTTAAGGACAAAAGTCTACATTGTCTTCGGGCGTGTGATATAAGGTATTGATAAATCTGATTGATTTAGAGTTACAACAAAAATGGTTTTAGATCTGAGATGATGTGCAATAGAGAAGATAACATTTATTCTTCTATCCTCTTTAAAAAGGAAGGTGTGAGAGGGAGAGAGAGAGTGTAGAAGAGAATTTCAGCCTTCCTGTAACTGTAATCTTAGAGGCTGGGTAATACGTTTGGAAACATGACATATTCCTACTGAATAAAAATCAGGAGACCCTTTCCAAAATTGCTAGCAAAAGAGTCTAGTAAAGCTAGGTATGAAAGGCTCCCCCTTCCTTTCCCTAGCTGTCTACGAGCAGTAAAGCAGGTGGCTCCCCGTGGCTGACTTTTCATGACAACATGCCATTAGAAATTGTGGTCCTGTTGATCAATCCACTCGACATGACAGCTTTGCCGCAAGGCCTGGCTCTTTGAGCACCAGCGCTGTGGCTTTTCCCTCCTTTTTTCCTGCACTAATTGGTGAAAGTTTTTACTGTGCTTGTGGCATAGGAAATTCTTTTGAACATTGTCACAATCAAGTGTTGACTTCTTTAGAATTGCAAGTAGGTTAAGTGAGTATCAACATAGCAATATCTTTTAGGGCTTTCCCCCCCTATCTAAATTTTGTTAGAGCAGAATTGAAGAAAATATATGGTGTTATCAATCATAATGTCATTAAAACATATTCAAACCAGCTATTTTCAACTTTTTTTTGACATATATGCTTCTACTATATATTTATCAACAATAAAATACTGCAGAAATTAAATGTATACTAAGAATTTTTGTTTCCTTTGTACTTAATAAAATGAGTAAAGTTATTTTGTTTGTGAAATATCTATTTTTATTGAAGGCATCTTCTTTCGATTTTGCCCTAATAGTTGACATTGCACTATCAATTAACTGTTAAGGAACACTAATCTCATGCTATGCAAACATGGAAAGTAGTTGGTTGAATAATGGGATTCCGTAAGGGGAAAGAGAAGAGGTTTCAAGCAAATATTTGTCACAGTTAATACTTACTTTTACATTATATTCGTGCCTTGCATATGATTTTTAAGAAAATGCTTATACAGTATTTTAATGAGTAAGATAATATTTTGATTAATTGGGAAGGAGTTTATAAATATATAGATTTAAGTTCCTCAATATTTAGTCTTTAGGATTTAAGCACTTATTTTCTTCTGTGTTTTTAATATGTGATGCTTGGCTCTCTTTACTTTTGATAAACTGGGGCAAATTCTTTCATTTACTTAATAATTCTAATTCTACATGCATTTTAAAATAGTTCCTGTGTAATTGCACATATTACACTAAATATAATTAATGTAAAGAACAAACAAGGAATCTGTGTTTATACAAGTGGCAAAAAAGGTAGGAAAGGGACTGTGTGAAGCTTTCAGATAGCTCTTAGTTCTCAGTAAGTATCAAACTAAAGGAGGCTAAAATCATTGTGTAACATTTAGCCCAGAGCTCACTTTAATTTTCAGTAAATATCAGGTATTCCAAACTCATTTTCCTAGCACCGACCAAATATTATTAGAGTTGCATACTGTTCTAAAAGTGGAACAAGACCAAGATTTCTTTTTACAACTGTAATTGCTACCATAATTTTTTGTTGTACTTCAGATGCCCAAATTGAAAGGGGCATAAATTCATATAATTAATTTTGCCACTGTAAAAATCATTTGCTAAAATTTGCATTATTAACATTATCAAGTCACTGGTTGGTAAGACATCAGACATGACGAGTGAGAAGGGCAGCTTAGGGAGAATTGGGCTTTAAACCCTCAGCAGATCGGAGTTAGGATCAAAGGCGCTTGTTTTATGTGGCTGTGTGAGACTTTGAAGTCTTGACTGCACCTACAGCACTCATTTCATCAGGTTCACTGGTGTCTTAATAGCAGATCAATAAGTTTCAAAGTCGGAGAGTTAATTTGATACTAGTGCTGATGCAGTCGTGCTGGGGAAGCAGAGAGAGGCAGAGAAAGCAGCCTATTAAGAACTTAGATGGGGATAGGTGCCCGATGGTGTTGATTGGTATCCACAAAATCTCTAACTGTAAATATTGACCTTAAAATTTGCAAGCTCTAACCTATTATTAAGAGGGGAAATAAGATGTTTGCTTTATTGAAGGAGATTATAAACTAATGGTTTTCTGTTGTCAACAATATCGGGTTAAGAAGTATGACCATTAAAATAAATTTCCATTGTAAAATGTAAAATAAATAGGCCTAAACAAAGCACAAAGCATAGTATCTTTTAATTGTATCTTCATCATCCAAAAAACTGAGCATACAGATGTAGGAAAATGTTCTTTCTTTCATCTTGTCTTATCCAGTTTTCTTACCGTATAGTGTTGCTTTAATGAATGTATACAACGAATGTATACACAAAATATATGTTCTAAACCGGGGGGGGAGGGAAGGAAGTTTAGGATAAGGGAATATCAACCCATAGAAGCAATAATAAAACAAATCTATGTCTTATCATTTTATGATATTCTTTTTTAGTTTTGTATGTTTGTAATTAATATGACACCTTCAACTACAACAATATTTTATTCCCAAAGTATACTTTGTTTATTGATAAAAAGGGAAACGTATGGGTATCTCAGCCTTTTGAATAAATCACACACCCCTTTAGATCCAAGTAAATGAAATAGAAACTTGCTCGTAGCAAAATCAAAATTAAAGGAAATGTTCACTCATATATTGGATGATAACTTACTCTTATGATGTTGCTTGGAGGGAGGATGAATGGAATAACTAGGAAATATTAGTTTGTAGAAAAATCAAACTACACTGAAGTAATGTGTTGGTACCTTTAAAATATGTCTGTGTGTGTGTGTGTGTGTGTGTGTGTGTGTGTGTGTGTAGTTCACAGCACACAATTGATTGTAACCAAAAACTGTGCTCACAGACAAGGACACACAAATATACGCAAACATCTAATCCCCCTAAAAGAGGATCCTTAAAAAAAGTATAAGAACTTTTCCATCTGTATGTACGGCAAAGGTTTTCTGGCACTAAAGGTCAACTTCACACCCTTTTGGAACAAAACTCTAATTTAGAATGTTCATCTAAGGGTTGATAATGGTATTAGGGGGCCAGTAGGCTGGTCAGTGGGAGCTGTAGATTAGCGCAGTAGCCACAGCAGCTTTACCTAGACCCCCATGATTCATTGGACAGATTAGCTATCACATCTGTCATTTTTATTCCCTTTAGTTCTCCTCTTTTTACCATATTTAAAATAAGAAAGTTTGCCCAAAAATGGAGGGAGGAGGGAGGATTAACAAATATGATCCTGGGAGCAATTTGTATGAAAGAAGCCACCAAAGGTATGTTCTATGCGTCTATAAGAATTATATGCCCTGGTATATAAATTAAGTAATAGATAGATCTGTGCATCGGTGTGAATCGAATAAGGTAAATAGCGACAAACTGGTTGTAAAAGGTAAGCAAGAATTTTAAAAGTGTAATTCATTTAAAAGTGATGAACGTTGAACTGCTCTAGTAGCTTAAACACCGTGTAGTGTTTTTTCAAACTCTTTCCAGTATTTCCTCCATTCGTCATTCACTACTTTTGATTTCATGATTCCATTTATTATCATTAACCATAAAGGGCAACTTTTCATGTTCAAAAATTGGAACCTGGTTGAATTGTAAAAACAAGTTTGATCTCTTCTGAGTCTGAGGGAAACCACTTTGCATTCACTGGTTAGTTGATGGTTGTTGTTTGGTTCGTCAAGTGTTGTTTCCTATGTGTTTATTACAGAAAGATGTCACAATTTAAAGGGAATTTAAGAGTTTCTGCAAATGTAATGGTTCATCCAGAATAAAGTGAGTGAGACAGTACTTGGAACTAGGGAATTAAAGTAGAAGGAATTGTGGCTGATGAAGGTGTCTCTTGTCAAATTTGTGTAGGAATTTACTGTGCTGTCTTTTCTGAGTGGTATAGTAAAAGTGAAGACATGGAAAATTATCCCAGATGGAATGAATTGCTCCTTCTCTGTTCTTCTTCTTTTTTTTTTTAAAGGAAAAAGATTTCAGAAAAAGTCATCTTTTCCTTAGAACAGTATGAATAAAAATCTGGACAGCTGTTGAAAAAGATATTCTGTCTGCCTTTAAAAAAAACCAAAAAATTCTAACAGCAACTATAACTAAATAGCTGGAATATCTCCCTCCCTCCCCCCAATAATGATCTGTACTTCATTAAAAGAGTATTAATCTGGTTCCCAGTCTCTTGGGAGACACCTTAAGATGATGATATTGTGGGGCTTTTTCCCCCCGAATTGTTTAAAAAAAAATTCTAGCAGATTTGGTCCCTGTCAGTCAGAAATAATTGTGTTCTTAATCTTGTCCCTGATGGATGACTCGGAGTTCAGCAACGGGCCAGCTCCAATGACAAATACAATATTAATATTCATTAACTGCTTTGACAATGCTAATTTTGATGCAGTAGTAAAGGGCCTTCCAAAGTTAGCGGCCAAAGCATCAGAGCTACGCAAGGTGGCAAGATAATTTGTGCTGGTTTGCTGAGCTGAAGGCTTTTAAAGTCTATAGCAAAAAGCTAGGTACCACAAACAAAAAAGAGAAAGGGAAAAAAGTTCTGAAGCATTGGAAGGCAGGGCGGCGGAAGTAATACGATCACACTCCGCTAAAAAATTTGACACCTCTGATGCAGTTTCTTTGAGTGAAATTTCTACAAAGTTGCAACAAAAAAAGCATAGCATGGTAAGTCAGCACATTCGTGATTTTGTTTAATCTTTTTGATCTTTTCAATTATCGCTATTTGAAGATCAATAGTCATTTTTTCCTACTATGCTTAGAAGATGCGCAGCGGTGGTTTAATATGTGTTAGGACTATTTGCTTTAAAGGAAGACATCCGCAAGTTTTTTGTGATTTTTACTTAAACCATGGGGAAAATTCTATACTAAATGCTTCTGATTTTTTTCCTTGTCTCCTTTTTAGACATTTATGCTCGACTTCTTAAAAGTTGTTATAAATATATAATTCAGTTATTCTTGTTGACAAAAAATTGAGGACAGGGGAATTTTTGTAAGCAGGAAAAAAAGGAGCGGAACAATCTTCTACCTTTTACTGAAATTGAACCAGGGGTTTTCCCCCATTCAGTGGCATCAAACAGCCATTAAAGCCTAATTTCACTGATGAACAGCAAAGCTGTGCTTTCACCAAGTTAGGTGAACTTTGGAGAAGTGAGATTTCCTTTATATTTGCCAAGTCGGCAAACAAAATATGAGCTTTTGTTCTTTTGACTGAATATATGGGGTTTTAAGGGGGGGAAGAAAAATGAGAGCTTTCCCCCCACTTTTTGTGGCTTGTTATTGAATCAGGGGGAGAGGTGAGCATTGTTCCTTTCCCTACCAAGCGAGATAATTCTATGAATGGAACTGGACTTGAGCATCTTTTCTGAAGAGCTGGCGTTGTAGAGCTGGTTCCTGTGTGTTTATCTGTTCAGCGAAGCTAAGTGGTGAATGGCTTAGGTAGGGTGCTGCCCTCCAGTGGATCAACCAACGGCAGTCTTAATACACATCATGTAGGTATGTTAATATAACAAGTGGCAGCATGCTTGAAACCAGGCAGCGTGAAGCATCCTGATTAAAACTGTTGTAAATGGTAAGCTATACCTTTTCCTACTTTCACACAACTGGCAGAATGAGACATTGCTTTTAATGTGTTTGCACTGATGCTTTAATTTCTGTTGCATGTTTCCATTGCATGTTAATTTCTGTCAATTCAGAGCATTTTAGAATAGATAGATTCAGAGCTTAGGAAAGACTTTTTCATGAAAAAATGCTTTAGAATTTGTTAGTGTTACTGAAGGGATCTCTATCCTAAGGCGGTTTGGGGTTTGCAGTTTTTTTAAAAGTATTTTTCATCACTTGTTTGGTGCTTTGCTCTTCAAGGCTAGGTTAAATAAGGCCATCACCTTCCCTTTACCCAGAAAAAGAAAAAGAAAAAAAGTTGGCTTAGGGAAGCAGAAGGTTTTGGGGCTCTCTTCCCGTTGTAGAAAATCTCATGGCAGCAACTCTCCTCACATTCCCATAAATAATATTTGCTTTAACATCTGTGTACTGGACGTAAGAAGAATGTGTGATATGAATAGCAGCTCCATTTGGTCTCTCCCATGTGTAATTGCAACTTTATTGCAACAAGAGGGGGGATCCATATCTCCACAGAGGTAGTATCACTGTCTTTATTTTGCTACCTTTCAAATATTTGTTTCTAAATTAGTTGCATTTCCTTTCCTAGGGCTGTACTACTTTCTCTCATCCCCCCGTCCCCGCAACCCCAAATATTTTGGGAAATTTTCAATACAGGACATTAACTAGATGACTCCAGTCTGCAATAAGTTCAGATCAGTTTTCCCGAGGAGCTATTTTTGAAGAAACTTGGTAGGTGCATGCACTGCTTGAAAGAAAGACAAATATTACTTGGCAATATGGTTTTTGTTGGCTATTCCCCCCTCCCCCCCCGTTTCATTTCCCTTTCCCTTCTGCTTTTGGGGCAAGAAGCAAAGCCTCCGTTTTAAGGGCTGCCCATCCTGTTTGCTGCTCTTCATAAGTTATTGTTGCTAAATGATTGGGAACTGTCTATCACCAGCAAGAGAACTTGCGGTTTACTTAAGAAATTGCACGTGTGACAAAAGCAGCCGCTGGAGTGTGGTGGCCGCTGTGAATAGAGGGAGGGAAGGCAATTAGTTGCCGTGTTGTTGGAGCTTTTTACTTGTCAAACTAGAGCTTCATTGCTTTTGTTATTCCCATGTAAAGGGAAATTGCAGGGTTTTGTTTTGGTATTAAGGGCCTTAACGGTTGCTGGCTAACACTTTATGTGCAAAGGCCAGATAAGTACAAAAAAAAAAAGGATGCTAGTAAGAAAAGCAAACAGAATTACTCTTCCTATCTCAGTTGACTATCTTCTGCCAAGTCTTTCCGTTCCTTAGTATTTTATATTCACTTCTGTATCACGTATCAGTCTGTATACCAGTACAAAATAATGAAGGCTGAAATTTTATTTTTTGAAAAAATCATTGTGCAAGTTACGCTACAACTCACAAAGGTGCAGACGCTTGCGACAGGTCGTCATATCTCCTATGGAGCTATTTGTAATTATTATTTTTAGACAACTTGGGAATTCTGGCTGCTGAAAAATTACTTTGCTTACTAAACTAATACTGATGTTGAATCTAAAATTGCTCATGGTTAGCTGTCCATAATGTTTAGCCATCTTTCCTGTGTATCTTTCTAATTTGAGTACTAGCTATTTTGAGATCCACTCTAGATTTGTATATATACAGTTGTTCAAATTAGAGAGCTGTCCTTACAACTTTGCTTTAAGTCAGTATCTATTCAAAAATCCACCTGATAGGGATAATTTACAAGATATGGAAAAATAAGCCGCCATTGCCTAGTTCAAGTGCAAGATCAAGGGGATTTTAGCAGTTACTTAGGGAAAACTTTTAAAATATAGCTATAGGAAGCACTTCATACAATAAAGCTCTCAGTTCGAAACAAGAAGCACAATTTTTAATACTAAAAAAGTTTGTGCATCAAATAATGATCTAATAGGAAAGACCTGCTAAATGTTTCTTATATGGCAAAGTGACAACAAAATCAACTTCTTCCTGCAGCTTTCTCCCTAAGAAATGTGTTTGGTAGATCTGACAGTATTTCAGATAAAGTGACTGCTTGCTACACTTAGGTGGCTCATGCTCCCTCATGGCCATCCCTTGTTGCCTCACTATGTTAGTGTTACCTGTACTATCTGAGTTATGGTAGCATTGTCATTGATTTCCAAGGTAACTGGGGTTTTTTGTTTTTTGTTTTTAGCTATCCGTAGCAGGCATGCAAAGGTGGGGTGGCAGTGAGAGAATTTGTGTATTCGAAAATAGAAGAGATTATCCTGAGTTTTGATATCCACAGCAGTCTCTAAGAAAACAAGACACTTTTCTCAGCCAGCTTCCGATGTCACAATGGATCCTGAGCATTCAGAGAATGCCAGGCCTCAAAACTGGAAACATCTTGATCTTTTAGGACTGTACTTTAAGTGAAAACGCAGGCGGGGGATGGGAGGAAGACAGAAACTGAAAAGCTGCAAGAGAAAAAAAAAATACAAAGCCAATACAATTGGCATCTAGTCAGTGAAGGAAAAGAAAGTTTTTGAAATTGAGAGTAGGGAAGACAAAGCTGTTATGTACCCGAGGGATGCAATTTTAGTGGGAATGGAAGATTTGAGTGGCAAAGGAGGAGCACTCGCCTCTGGGTTCTCTCTATTCCAGCAGTTTGGCTGTTGGCATCTCAATTTGAATTGCTGGGTGAGTAGCATTTGTGTGTGTGTGTGTGTATGTGTGTGTGAGAGAGAGGGAGAGCATGTGTATATGCAGGTGTGTGTGCGCGCGACCATGCTTTTCAGTCTTGACCACTGAACTAGTGTAGAAGCATCTTTAAAAGGAAAAGGAAAACCGGTCAATTCAAACTCTAACCCTGTTCAATATTACTTTTTTAAAAATACATTTGAGAGTCCATTTGAGGGGGGGGATAGAATGACTTATCACTGACAAATCTTAACATGCTATAATAGTTGCAAAACCACACAAGGCATGCCTTTTCACACGCATGGCAGAATTAAAAAAATGATGGAGATTTTTCTTGCAAATTTCCTTGATTTTTTTTTAGAGAGAAGTTCCCCTTTTTGTTATGGAGTGTTGTCATAAGGAAAGGTTGCATTTATTGAGTTAAATCTGTTGAATGTTGCATGCCAACACAAGTGTGTTTGTGTATTCTTTGTGTATGCATTGCATACATATGGTGCACATGTTCTACTCTGAGGCATAACATTCATAACTTTCTCCTTTTGTTTTTTTTAATGCTTGTTTCCTTTAGTTGTGTAGAATAGTTTCTTTAGTTTTACATAAATGTTTGCTGCCTGACTTCAGCTGATTTCATCATAAAATCAACTAAGCCTGATTTCAGCTTGACAGATGTAATGATTAAGTTTAGTACTAGTAGTAGCAGTAACTTTCACTGATTTTAAGCACTTAATTTGCGTGATGTATGTTGAAAATTATCAGAGTTGCAGTATTTTAATTTTCTATAGGCATGTGCTAATATGTTTCTTGTTTGGTTATTCCCCCCTTCAAGCATGTAATTAGTGTAGATTTGTTTAACGGTATTGTTCTGGCATTTTGAATGATTACATATCTAAGTAAAACTGACTCGGAAAAGGAATAGATAAATTATTATCATTGTGTGCTGAATTAGAAACAAATAGAGAAGGCAACTTGTTACATAGTTATTATTCACTTTCTAAGAAATTTGGGAAATGTTTAGGCTCAGATTATTTATACACATACACACACACTTCAGTGTGTGTAAGAAAAAATGCATTTAAGGTTTTTAAAACCTTCCTCAGGTCTACATAAAAATATCTTGTGATGCTGTAATTACAAAGATATATCTGATTGTGGTTCAGGCCTCAGTATAGATCACCTTCAATTTCTGATATCTTCAAAATGTGCTCAAATATTAATGCATAGAATGCTTTTTCACCTTTTAATCACAATTATTTTAATCTTTTTTCCTGTGTACATCTTGACTTTTTTATTTTAAAAAAAGTATTGTAAGGTAACTATATCTGAGGATAAAGTTTAAGAATTATTTAATATACGTGTGGGTTTGTGTGTGCGCGCGCATGTGTGTAAATAGTGTTTATAGATGTGGTTTTACACTGTTTAACAGATGGTATCTGTGGCTTCACATATTAGTTAATAGGATGATTATGTAATAACAAAATGCAATGTTTATGTGATCCCTGGGATACCTTTTTGTTCCCCCTGAATTTGATTTTTTGAAAATTACTTTCTATACAGACCACAGCTTTCAATAAATTGGTCCTTTCATTTTACTCTTTTATATAAAAATTTCTTCAGCCTCAAATATTAACACATAAATATACATTTAGTTCTGTTATCTCTCCATTTAAGGCAAATGCCATGTGACACTCAATGGGGTGGGAAGGCGGAGGAATTTTATTCTGTCTACACATGATAGGAACATGCAGAGTTGTAAGCAAAAGCACAAATTGCTATACAAGATTTAGATAATGTATCCTTGATATCAAGAATTAAGCATTTTAATTGCTGTTGCATTAACAGTTATTCATATTGAATACTGGAGGTTATCCATATCCTAAATATTTTTGGAGTAGAGTAGATAGTGGCTTCTTTTGTTTCAATTAAATAATAATTCCTGAATTCAAAGCATGGCCATTTCCTTTTTCATATTGTTACTACTTCAAATCTCAGTTTCATTTGTTTCTGGAACTTAGAAGTGTAAACGGTATGTATTTTTGAGCACCACCTGGAAAAACAATAACTTCTTAATATCGTAATACAGTCTGTTAATTATACTTTGCATCTTGTCTTGATTTTTATTAAAATTGGAATTTCGAAAATGTACATTGAAGGGATATGAATTCATAAAACAAATGCATAAAATTGGCCATATCTGTGTATAATTGCCTGAAGCACTTGTGGACAGCAAAATATTTGTATAGGTGGAAGAGGGTATAAAAATGCTTGAAAATAATTCTTGTTTCAGTGTTTCACTCATCTACTCGTAACAATGTCAGACAGTCAACCATTTTCCCATCTCCGCGTCTATGGATGTAAATGGTTAACTTTTTTATAACACTAGAATTATGTAGACTGCTTAAATGGCTGGTGATTATTTCAAGGAATATAAAGACTGAGTCCTATAATAATGGGAATGTTTTATCCAGATAATGAATAAGAGGAAAAAGCTGTGTGTTATGAAAATTAACTTGCCTTTTCTGAAGAACGTTTAAAAGCTAACTTTGGCAAGATGTTGGTTTTTGCCTGTGCATTCACGTGGTCCAAATAACCGTAGAATAATATGTCATGTTTGTTGTAACTTTTAGTATCTCCTGGGGTATTTCATACGCTGTTCTGAAAAAATATTACAGTTCCATGGGTTGTAAGCATAATGAAACCATAGCCATGGCAATTCCCTTAAAATACATCTCTGGTTCTATTGAATCTATTTATTTGTGGTGCTGCATGTAGTTTCCTTTTGCTTAAGCAAGCTAATGAATGTCATTGATGAAGGCTAGCTCATTTCATTTACAGCCTGATCCTAACCATGTTTAGTTCAAAGTAAGTCCTGAGTTCAGTGGGATTTGTTTTCTCTTAGGCATGCTTCAGATTGCAACTTTAATTTGTTTTTAATTTTGTTTTTGTTTAAGCAGAACTGTCTTGCAATATCAAAAGTTGATTTTGTATGCCTTCCTATGGAAACAAGTGCATACAATGTCAAGAGAAGGTGTATAAGAAGGTATAGGATTTGGGTGAACATTTCCCTAAAGCTTTAAATGAAATGTCAGGCATTTTGGAGCAATAAATTAGCTTTATTTTATTTTATTTGAACAGGTGCTTATTGGAAAGTTGATTGGCTTTTGCTAAAACAGGTAGGCCCTTATTGATGGGAGCAATCCCCCAATCAGGAAATAGCCATTGACAGAAAAACAAGGGAAGTGGAAGTATGCACAAATTCGCTCTCATTCTTTAAGAGGATGAGATGTGTGTGTGTGTTGGTTTTTGTTAAACTCTGGCTGGGGGGAGTATTGTCCCTATACATGGTTGTCAGTGCTCCTGTCATCATTTGTGTGAAGGAAGAAAATGAGCCCCTTTTTAGCAGAGGGAGCCATGGTTATCAATGGAGGCCTTGTCCTCAGTTACAATAGGGAGTGAGCTTAGGGCAAGACCTTAGGCAGAAATGAGCTACATTAAACTTTGAAAGGTTCAGAGCACTGTATCAACGATAATGGGTTAAGGAGAAGTAGATTTCTTGAGAAAATGCTTAGTCAGGTGTGAAAGCATTCTTTATTTAAATGAATTGTGTGTTGGGTAGATAAACAGAATGGTATTTAAGTATCTAATTCCCCAAAGGAAAATGACCGTCAGAACATAGGAAGGAGACACTTTTGTTTGCGTTCATTGTCTTTAAAATATGCCAGAGTTCTCTAAAATTGCATAGTTTGGTCTTTCCTATTATCTTGAGGAAGTTAACAATGCATCTTAAAATATAAGCTTTGTATTGTAAATATGGCTTTGTGAAACAACTAAGCTATAGTCAAAAGATTTAGGTTAGCATCCAGACTAAATTACTCATGAGTAGTCCAACTGAAATTAATGGAACAAGTTATAACCTTTTAAATAAATATTTTTTTAAAAAACAAATGTAAAATTCAAAATACTGTAGAACTGTGATGTTTCTTTTGTGAAATTCTAATAGTTTATAATGTCTCAAAATAAGGAATTATGTTATGCATGGTTGATGTTTAGAACAACATTCCTTTCAATTACAGGATTTTCTGTGAAAGAAGACACATTTGACAATGCTTATCTACAGGTGCATGTTATTGTTTTGTTTTCCTGATGTTTGAATAAAGCCCAGGAGGCTCCAAGAAAACTCTAAAATGATGTCGGTTGATTCAGTCTTCACCTGAAAAAGGATTCACCCTTTGTAAAGATAAATGAGATTAAATCTTTTTAAAGGCTCGTCAGTCCTGAGAACAAAAGTTAGTGGCTCCCTCTAGTCGTAAACATATTCTCTTCTGTTCATATTTTACTGGCTGCGATAACTATAATGCAACATTTTTGCAAGGGCATCTGGAAAACGTATGGATACCCGTTTTGAATGGTTGCAAATGGCATTGTTTGCTGGCGCAGGAAAACACCACTGGACAGCCTAGTAATTCAAGACTACTGTGCACTTCTGGAACAGGGAATGCTACAAAATCTTCTTCTGTACTTTTTGTTTCAACGTACTAGGCTCATAAAGGCACTTTGTGTTTCTGGTCCATTTTTGTTCTGTGGAAAAGGATAACACTAGGGGAGTGTTGAAGAAGAGGGCATGGCAGGGGGAAAAAGACAGGCGGAGCTGTGGTTCCATTTGTTTTCAGTCTGTGGTGATTAATAAGTTTAGAAGTGAATTGTGAGCTTCCATTTCTCCTAGAATACTCTTCTCATAGAAGGAGTTAGGACCATAGAGATCTGGGACAAAGAGCCTAAGCAATCTTTCACTTCCACAATCCAAAATGTGAACAATGTAGGCGGGAGGTCCCAGATGGTGACAAAACACCTCCTGCAAGCAAACAACCTTACGTTTTAAGTACATATGAAAGGTGAGCGGTTCTTTCCTCAGGTGATGGTCTCATGTACTGTGGCACAGAACAGGTTTCTTCCTCCTGAAAGGTTTCTGGGCACTTAGGTACTTGATGTGTAAACTTACAGTGTATTGTACTGTCTGTCATTATTGCTGTTGTAGTAATTAGCATTAATTTTAATAACAGAGTTATCCTCACATAAACATACTATGTAATATTCTGGGGTTTGTTTCCTGCCTAATGCTTTCGAGGAAATGCATTGGAATTTTCTTCAAGACACATCTTTGCTTTCATATACAGTTTATCTTAAATTTTGAATAGGAAAGTATCATCTATGGTTTATGTTATCTTTGTTTATACATGTGCTAAACCATTTCTAATTCTTGTTTGGTAACTTCATTGTTGATTTCATGAGAGCAATGTAATCTGCTTTGCTTCAGGCATAGGCAATCAAGAGGGAAAAACAAACTTTTGCTATGGTTTGTATTTTGCTTTTCTTTTTCAGTCCAGAACTTTAATTACTAGGTTTAAAATAATGAGTGCCTTACTTTCTTGCTTTTTTTACTCATATTCTGTTGTTGTTTCTATTGATTCTAAACTCGATCTAGCAAGCTAAATAACTTTTTAAAAAGAACTGCTTAATATCCATTAATGCCATTTTAAAAGGATATGGTTTCCAGAGAAGTTCAGTTTTTGCAGAATAGCTATTAGCTTTTATTATGAAATAAGCATGAACAGAGTAAGAAGAAAATATACTCTAGGGGACAATCATATGTTGGTAAGAGGGAGTAGGCTAAGATGATCTAATAGGTCTTTTTATCTAATTTCTGTGACTTACCTTTTATAGCCATTGGATAGTGCTAGAGACTGCTCTTCTTACAGAAGCAAAATTCCTGTTCACTTCAAAGAGGGAAGCAAATGCAGGATTAATCTTCTGCTCATCACTCACATTGCTAATAGACTCCTCCTGTGCTCCCCCCGCCCTGCCACCATATGCGCTCAAGAAAGCTTATTTAATATAAATGCTACTTATTTAATATAAATGCTACTATAAATGCTACTTTTAAAGGCAGCCTTGTTTGTTGCACTACCAGAAGTGTTTTGGAAATTGTGCCTTCCTCTTGTGAATTATTGGCTTCCTTTATACTGAGCATGGATTTCTGCCCCTACCTACCCCCTCATTTGTGTAAGCAACAACACTGAATTCCAAAGTGCAAACAAAGCAAGCTTTATTATTTAAATTATTTAAATATTAATGCATACATACTAGTTATATATAATAAACACTGTTGCTACCATTTCACATTTGTTTATAACACCATCAGTTTGCACAGTGGTGACGTTACATGGGCTCTAGGCAAAGGTCTGATCATTGACATCAGATGTAGAGGACAAAAGGGGAAGAGAGGTGGCAGAGACACAAGGGATGAGTGAATGTTTGGAATATGAAGGGAATAAACTTGAGTGAAAGAATTTAAAAGGTTGAGGCTGTAGAGGTTTGAGTAGGGTTTATTGAATGTGTGGAATCTTCAGGAACAAATTCTTCCAAATAGCAGAAGAAGCTGTTCCAGGCATGGAGACTAACATGGCAGAACTCACAATGGCAACACTGGAAAAGGGAAACAAAGGACTCTTTCACTAGACAATTGTTATGCTTATGATAAAAACCCAGAAGTCCAACATATCCTTATGAGTTTCACTGCCAGGAATGCTGACAAGGGTTGCATCCTAAGTTAGTCATGGCTAAGCACCATTGTAATGATACTAGTTAGTTATGGCTAACTTAAATCCCACTGATGACAATGGGTGACATATTTCTGACTAATGAAACAAGGCTGCATGATACTGTGTCCCTGCAACCAGAGGCTTCCCCACTTTCCCAACCATGCGTGAGCATGGGTGACAAAAATTATACAGCTGGCCCTGGTTCCATTCTCACTTATAACCACGGATAACAAAACTGCGGATAACTAGTCAATTGGAATTGGGTTCCTGAAGGTTAAAGAGGGCAAAAAAGCAATTAAAAAGCAGAAATAAGTTGACATTAAATACTGCACCATGCTCTTCAGGTGCCAGGTGTCCAGCAGTGCTCCCCAAAACTCAGAATTCGCTGATTTTTGATGAAAAAATCACTGGGATTTTTTTAAAAAAACAAATAACTACAAAATGGCTTCTTTCCACAAAATGGTGGCCAGAAATGACATCGGGGATCGTTTCTAGCCACCCAGGAACTATGGATAGGTGAATTTAAACTATTTTTAATCCACGAATAATGAGGTTGAGTCTCCATTGTCCAACCACAGATATGTTAAATTGTGGTTTCTGGAACCCCTGATAACGATGGCCACCTGTATCTTCTGGTTTTCTTTGCCTCTGGAAGCGCTCTCTTTTCTTTCAGCAGCATATTTTTTTTAAAAAATGCTGCTAAGGGTTGCACAGACATCAGGGACCTATTTTGGATGGCACCAGAGGCAGGGAAGAACAGTGAAAATAGTCTCTCCCCACCCCTTCCTCTGGACTGAGAAAGTGGGAAAGGCTCCAGCTGCAGGCTGGATGCCAGCCAGTGACAGCAGGATGTAAGCCACTGGGACTATGGAATCATAAATTTCTTAGCATATAAGCCTTACATAGTATTTTTTGTGATGTGCTGGCAGAAAAACTATTGTGCCCCAACCAAAGTTCTTTATTACCAAAGTAGTGAGATTTAGAACTTGATATTCAATAGGGAAGCTCCCAGAATTAAAACAAAACATTCATTTGGAGACAGCAGTTTTAATGAAGCAGAATTATTTACCTAAGCAAAGATTTGCAAGGTCATTCTCAAATCCTCGTGCCAATTGACCATCGTCCTGCCTAACATTCCATTATTTGGGAATGTTAGAGTTAATATTGTTCTTTCCTCATTCAGGCTATCTTCATACAATTTCCAGCATGATGCAGACGTTTTGTTTGAACACTGTAGGGACTATACATGTCAATAAAGTGTGCCAACCGCTACCAGTTTTTAAATTATCTGTCATACCTGTCCTAATATGTGTTGTTCAGCACATGTTACTTTGTAGCATTAACATACTGCTAAGCTATTTCTTATGAATTATTTTGGCTGATGATGCTATATGGTATGTCCTCTGAAGTGGTTTTTCATAGAGGTTTGTGTTGGACCAGTTGGAGTGTTTATGGTTAGGGTGCTGGACTAGGAATGGGAAGACTAAATTTCAAATCCCCAGTCAGTCTTGAAAATTACTAGAGAATTCTGGGCCAGTCACTTTTTTTCAGCCTAACCTATTTCATGGAGTTGTGAGGATTAACATAACCATGTACACCATTCTGCGTTCCTAGGAGGAAGAGCAGGATATAAATGTAAATAAATAAATCACAAGGGGCACTAAAAGGAAGTGTGATCTGTGGACTAGAATATGTTGTTAGGCATCAGAGAATTCCATGTAACAACCATGTGCCATAATTCTGGCTAATGGCTCTTTGGATAAAAGCTACACAATTGGTTATAATTTTCAAACCTTAAACTGTAAAACCTGTGTACCTTGTCTGGAAATTGGGGGAGGAAAAGAGAAGAACAGAATGGACAAATGTATATATGTGTAGTAATGAAGCATATTGAAGTCACTAAAGAATTATACTAAAGGCTATTCCTACAAGAGATTATCCTATAGTATGATTTCTCTTCTGGTATTTTAGTCTAAATATTTTTGGAGATAGACCAGGACACAAGTAACAATACAATCCCCCCCCCCCGATGATGGATGATAAATACTAATACTTGGCTACATTAGAACTTAATAAATAGTTCTTCACAAAAGATGTTTGCTAAGCCAGCAAACTTTGTCATTTCCTAATCTATATAATATATATTTACAAACTTTTCATTTATAAATATATCGTGTTATAGTCATTCATTCATTTATTCCAGATTTGTTATTCCACTTCTCAGTAGAACTTCTGAAAAGTATTACAGGTGGTCCTCATTATCCATGAGGGTTCCATTCCTGCCTATTTCCATGGATATTGAAACTGCGAATAAGGAGATCTTAACCCTATGGGGATTGGGGGGCTAGGTTCCTAAGCACACTGGTGTGTGCTGAAAATCACAAGAAAAAGCAGGGGGAGCAGAACTAAGCACAGTACCTTGCTCTCCAGTTCTTTAGCTCTCCGGAAATGCCTTCCAAATCCTCTTTTTGTTCTTTTTTGTTGGTTGCTGGGGTTTATTGCAGTAAAAAGCCACAAAATGACTCAGCACTACAAAATGGCGGCAGAAAATGATGCCAAAAGTCATTTCCAGCCACTCAAGAACTGTGGATAGGTGATGATAACCCTATTTTTGTCCCTCTGGGCTGCTATTACTCAACCGCAGATACGTGAAACCACAGGTGCCAGGACCACAGATAGCGAGGGCCACCTGCACTTCTCTTATGACATAAGATGTCATTTATCCATGCAATAATCACTTTTTAAAAAGCAAGTGGTATGAAATGACAAAAAGAGCAGCAACCCATTTGCAGGCCTTGTTCCATTATTCTTCAGGGGACACTCAAGACAAGTTGTCTTTATGCTCATTTTACAAATGGGTATCACTGAGGCTAAGAAAGAACAACTTTCTCAAGGTCAGAGCAACTGTGCTGGAATTTGAACTTACTCCCAGGCCTAAGTTCAACACAGTACTTAATTTTCCCCAATGACCAGGAGAGCTGGTCTTGTGATAGCAAGCATGACTTGTCCCCATAGCTAAGCAGGGTCTGCCCTGGTTGCATATGAATGGGAGACTTGATGTGTGAGCACTGCAAGATATTCCTCTCAGGGGATGAAGCCACTCTGGGAAGAGCAGAAGGTTTCAAGTTCCCTCCCTGGCTTCTCCGAAATAGGGCTGAGAGAGATTCCTGCCTGCAGCCTTGGAGAAGCCGCTGCCAGTCTGTGAAGATGATACTGAGCTAGATAGACTAATGGTCTGACTCAGTAAATGGCAGTTTCCTATTTTTCCTATTTAAAAGAAAAAATTCAAAACTACCCAAAATCAGAATTACTAAAAGATGATGCAGTATGTTACAGACAGATTGTAAGGATATAAGCAAAACAAGCATGCTCACATACATATATTAAAGACATAGAAAAACAGAGTAGATTTCATAGTCTTTGCAGAAAATGTCCATTATCCCCCCACCCCCTTCTCTCTCCCTCTTCTTTTTGTTGAATTTCCATTGCTCATTTCAACTTGAGTATAATAGGGAAGACTCTGACAGCTCCTGGACTGAGGTGGCGCTCACGGGCACCACTGCACTGTCCCTGATTCTTTTAATGTGATTCTTTTTACTTGATGTTAATGCAAATTGTTCCTTACTTAAAGTAATAAAAGGAAATGAAGACACATTTGAAAATGAAACTTGACTCTAATCCATTCGTCATCTAATACTAGCCTCTTTATCTTTGCTGCTACCTAATCTGGTTAAATGTCCCTGTTGTAGAATTTTAGTGTAAATCCTCTATAGGGAATAGGGAGGGGTGTGCGCGCGTGTGTGTGTGTGTGTGAGAGAGAGAGAGATAGAGAGAGAGAGAGAGAGAGATGCGATTGGATTACTGGTAGTTAATGGTTCATCAGCAGTTTGCTTGTTGTTTCAGTTTAATTTTTTCTTAGCGATCTTCTGAGGGTTTCTTTTTTATTCTTCCTTTCACACTCACTTTTGAATGACTAATAGTTTTGCACTGACTTGGATCTATAATAGAAGATTTCATATTTGCATATTGTGCATCCAAAGAGAACGATAGTTTTAATATCTTCCCTATCTCTTCCTCCTATATTTTCTAAAACTAGGGTGTTTTCACTGTTCATGATAAGCTGCATTTTTGTGTTCTTTTCTGAATAGGTCACTAGTCAGAAATTTCAATACATGGTAGTGATTGATTGATTGATTGATTGATAGTTCATTTCTGTCTAATGCTGAGTACTCCAAATGTGTACCTGTCCTCCAGGACATCTCTTTTAGACACACACACACACACACACACAGAGTGAAAAGTGTGGTGTAAAGTTCCATTTTAATAAAGCAGTTGAGCTGAGTGCTTGCCTCCTTCTGAATGACAAAATTTTATTATTTATTGCAACGGTGATAATGTGGGGGATGAAGTTTGAATTGCCAGGTAGCCATCTTTGTGTCTTTAAAGACTTGTCCTTTATTTTAGAACGTTACAGGGCCAATAGGAATGTTATCCTGTTACTGGTTATAGCAGATGCAAATTTGGCTCTGGCTTCTACATGTCCACTAATAATATAACTTCTGAACTGCTGACACATGGGTCTCACTTCTGGCCAGATCTGTGTGTCCTGAAATGAACTCTATAGCACACAGATCGGACTGCAGATCTGTGTGTCACTAGTCTGAATGTTATGTTATTGGCAGCTATACATAGGTGAAAGTAATCCTTGGATCTCCTATACATGATAATAATCAGCAGTCAAGTGCCCCTTTAAGGTACCTTATTTCAGGGTGCTATTGCCCTTAAAGTACCACAGTATAAACAACATGCCTTATGCCAATCACAGAAATATCAAAATATCGAAATCGAATGAATGAATATTAACTTAAACAACAATAACAACAAACCTGTTTGAAAAGTGTCATTGTTCCTCTGTTGTTTTTGTTTGTTTTTGGTGGGGACTTGCTCTAGATCATGAAAGCTAGCTAGATGTGTCACAAGGCTCAGTAATGGCTGCTGTGGGCAGTGCATTACAAGGGCCTCATTTTCCAGGTTAGGGGTTGCAATCGAAAGGATCGTTCTTAACAATGAACTCATCATGGTTGACCTCCTGAGTAAAAGATTGAAACCAGAGTATGAGAGAGAGAGAGAGAGAGAGAGAGAGAGAGAGAAGGGACTTGTATAACAAGAGGAGAGAGAATTCATCAAGATATCCTGATGGGGAAATCATACTGGGTCTGAACATCTGAGAACAGCTTTATAACCTTGGGGTGTGTGTGTGTATGTTTCTAAGTAGTTAATGTTTGTGCTGGATAGCTTTGTCAATGCAGCATCTTTCCCACACATACACTTTTTTCTTTTCACAGTCTAACAAAGTCCCAGTTGTGCAGCACCCACACCATGTACATCCGCTTACGCCGCTTATTACGTACAGCAATGAGCACTTCACACCAGGCAATCCTCCTCCACACTTACCAGCCGACGTAGATCCCAAAACAGGTAGGTTGAAAGGCTTCTTGCAGGCTTCTTCTTTGAGGCTTTGGGGAATGAATATTGCAGCTAGGGTAAATAAAATTTGCTTATAAGGAAGTCTAATCAAATAACAGTTTAAAAATGTGAACAAGGAATATTTTAGGAATAACAGTCAAATAGAAATAACAGTGCCCTCAATTTCTTACATCTGTGGTGAGCAACTGGTATCGTGACTAAAAACAGAAACCAAAACCTCACATTGTTACTTTCTTTCACAGTTTTAGAATACCATGTTGGTACTCACTGATCCAAATAACTGCTCCTAGTGGTGCTATTTTGACTAATGGTGTAAATAATTAACTATTTTTAAAGCCTGTTAGAAAACTATTCCTAGAAAGAGGGAAAATTAACTATTGTTTCTAGGGCAAAAGAATGCAAATGAAGAATCCCAAGTTTCAGTGTTCTTTAAATAGTCTGAGCTTCTCCATTTTAAAGATTTGTATTAAATTATGAAGACTAGGGAATTTGCTTATACCAGCTTACGCTGGACAAAGCGATGTAGACCATAGCTCATGGTTCTCGTTTTTTAGAAGAACTTCTGTATGCAATTCTAAGACCATGTTCTTCAAAGTATATTCTTGTCAACCTTCTTGGAATTGTTCCAGAGTTCTGTGGCCTGCTGATTGCAGCCAATGAATAATATGCATAACCTTTAATCCCATGTTAAGTGATCTTGTTAAAGGCTAATGTCATATTGTTCCTGCTTTGCAGAACTGGGCACTCTCTTCCAATTTTTAAGCTACGTTCTGGAAACTTTTATTCCAGCACAAAGGGTGGTTTTCGTGCACACTGTAAACTCTTCTTGGATTTACTAGTGTTAAATACTAGAGTTGACTTATTTTGTTAACTAAAATCTCTTGTTAGCCTGTTGCACTTGAGAATGAAATAGCATCAATCTTTGTTCTTCAGACCACACAGAGTCCTCAGAGGACATTATTTTTTTTTGTTAGTCCAAATCCCTGCAAGTTAATTAAAATAAATTTCAAACTGTGAATACATGTCAGAGCTTGTCAAAGAATTGCCCCAGTTGTGATTAACATATTTAGATAATGTAGCCAAACTCAGTCCATGAATGAATGAAGTGGTCCATCTTTTTTTTCTTCACATGCCACAATTGGGCTTGGATTGTATTTAATGCTAACTTTGCATAGGTTTAAAGGGAGCACCATCAAGCCATCTTTGAGTATTCCAAGTGCATGGCAATATAGTCTGACACCTATTTAAATAATGGTAGTATGGGGAATAGTTTTTAAATGGTTATCGTAAAACATATGATTAGTGTCTGTAGACTGTTTACTTTTCTTCTGTGAAGATTCTTTCAAGTGTGCAAACAGCTCACTGTACTGTTAAAGCCCAGTTAATCTGTTTGGTTTTTGTAATGGAGAAAAAGCTGTGTCTGCCTGAAAATGTCACACAGGGAGATTTAATTTAGAGATTAAAAGCTCCCTGAGTGACTTAAAAAAAATAGTTGTTCAGCTGTGAATACAGCACCTCTTCATTGAAATGCTCTCTGTCCTTAATTCATCTCTTGCTATATTGTTGAATGGAGTTCTTTTGAGGAACCAACTCTGTAATACTTACTCACCTGAGAAAGGTCAAAGACATAAGTAATGCAAGGTATAACCCATAAACTATTTAATACTGCACAGTTCCACAGCCCCTATTTAGAGATGTGCGTGAGCCAGTTCGGAGCCTTCTCTGGGAAGCGCCAAACTGATTCATGTGCTAGCGCTAGCGTTCAAGCCGGCTTGGCAGGGTGGGGAGCAGTTCCCTTTAAAAACAGGCAATGAGCTCCTTACCTGAGCATCCCTGCCCTGTGGTTGTTCCGACGGTGCCGCCCGCTCTCCAAACAGCTGCATGAGGTTGCGATGCTATTCCCTGCAGCGTCTGCATGGTGTTGGCATGCACACATGCCAACCATTTGCATTGTCCACAACATGCCATGTGCATGCTGATGATGCGAGAAGGCCGCACAATTGTTTGGAGAGTGGACACCGCTGCCGGAAGAGTGGTACGACAGGAACAAGCAGGTAAGGAGCTCTTTACCTGCTTTTTAAGGGAACCCCTCTCAGCCCCCCCACCGGCTGCCTCAGGCTGTTCATTCACATCCCTAGCTCCTATTAGAGCAACTCCAAATCAAGTGCTTCATTGATACCTTCGTCCTTCATATTTGCCCCTTCCAAAAGGTGACAGAATTCCTAAGAAAACTTTTGTGGGGGGCGGAGAGCGGGAATGACACAATGAAAATTACTCAAAGTAGTCCCATTGAAATTAAAAAGACAAGTTAGGCAAAGTGTTTTGTCCTTTTAATTTAAATGGGACTACTTTGAGTAATCTATCATGTGGCCCACTGTTTTGTTCCATAATAATAATTAAGAAATGATAAATTGATGTTTACTAAATAACATCTCTCAGTTGTTAGTTTTACTAGTCATTTTTCCTGAGCACTTTTCATAGTTTAGAGTAATTTCATTTATCCTGAAAGCAACCCCAATGCAGATTTAGGTTGAGATACATGGTTGCTTTGTGCATTGTGTTTTTACATGCACACCTAAAATAAAGGTCAAGCTTGAATGTGATAAATAGGTGTATTAAAATATATATTGCTTATGTGCACATTTATCAGAGAACTAGGACTGGTTGCAGCTTTTTGTTGATTGGACACACTGGTTTATCCAAGACTGGTAGATGTTTGAACCTGGATCTTCTGCAACCAATTGAATACAAGCTGAATACAATCCATTGTTCTTTAATGGCTCAATTCTTAGACACAGATGCATACACTGCAGCAAGGTACCTGACTGCAGCAACCCAGCTGTTGTTGGACTACAACTCCCATCACCCCTCAGTGGCCAATAGTCCAAGATGATGGGAATTCTAGTCAAACAAATGTAGCTGGAGGGCCATAGGTGGGCAATAGTAAATAAATACATTAATAAGATGGTCCCCTGTCCCCAAAGGGGTCACATTCTAAAATTCAACTTTAGTTTGGTGCAGCTATAACACTTCAAATCTTAAATATTGGTTAAGAGATGGGGAAAGGCTACAGAATTGCACATGCCCTCCCTTCTCATATATAAATTCCTTCCATCCTTCAGCCTATGGTCTTAACATTATGAAGTATGTGTGCACTGACTTTAATCACAGCTTTGCTAACCATGGTTCTCATAATAACAACAGTTAGGGCCCATACGGATGTTGTAACAAACCGCGGGTTAAGTGAACCCGCTCCCAGATGAGCCAGAGCTGCAGTCTTGGAGCTTGGAAGGAGGTGGAAACCGAGCATGCTCGCTCGGTTTGGGCGAGCATGCGGACCCTTGGTTTGGTAAATGTACCTTATTTCAAACTGAGGGTTCATCTGGTGGTTGTGGGGATGAATTAGAAGTACAGTTCCAATAATTCAGGGCCAGTCAGACGTGATTTTACCTCAGGTTCTGTGTAACACCCAAAGGCAGCCTGAGTGTTATCCATGGTTAAGTTTTGTTCAAACGTAGCTCTTAATATGTTTAAGGCTATTGGTAGAAGGACAGGGGAGATTCACATGCAAAAGTGCAGGGAACACACATTCTCACACCCCACTTTTGATAACTTAAATATGCTTAGTGTTCAAAAGCTGCATCTTTTCTGTACGACTTAAAACAGATTAATTTCAGAAATATCATCCTTCATATTTGCCTTTACCAAAAGGCAACAGGGAACCTTAATACACTTTCACCCTGTTTTGTTAATATGGAGAGATGCATATGGCTCATGCTTGGTAAAGAAAATACTGTATTTAAGATACCTCTTTTAAAAACACAAGTTAAATGCAGTATTTCCTCAAAGGAATAAAACTGAATTTAAGATATCTTCCTGATTTCTAACTCAAAGTACTGGGGGCGGGGGGTCTAGTCTTGGATTCAGGTAAATAGGGTTTTATCCATGTTAATCCAGGATTTTGAGTCTGGATTTTATTACTTTCAGGATTTTAGTCATTAATGAGATAAAATTTACCATTCAATTTTTAAAGTCTTTTTGAGGGGGGGGGAAATATTATATCCTGTACAGAAACTAAATTCAAGAAAAGGATGGTTAAAAATGCATTAATTAAATTGACAAATATTTTTCCTCTTCTTCAAATATACAACATGTTTCAATCTTTCAGGCATTCATTCTTTCCCCCCACCCCATCATCAAGGTTTTAAAGTTTAGTGTGGAAACAAATGCCAGTCCATAACAGGAACAAATACTCCTTCTATAAGCACAAGACAGGAACCTCCTGGAAATAGGAAGACTCGGCAGCCATAACATGGTTTATTTTAGAAAGTAATTTTCAATGATCTGGGTGGCCGCACAAGGAGGCGACACTCATGATGGTACAAAATGAAAGTAGGATAGGAGCCGCTATCCTTTTATGACTTTGGGAGAACAAAGTCCTGCATGGTCTTTGACTGTGGGGAAGAAAACAGATCAAATGTCCTAGTTCTCTAGCTGAGTCTCATTTGCTTACTGTACTAAGTAGGCCGCTCTGGGGAGGATAGGTGAAGGCACTAGGCCATGTCTTGAGAATAGGAAGCCGAGATATAAAAGGCAGAAAAGAGTGTTACTCATGGTGTAGAAATTCGTATGACTTTCCTGCCTCCTTTTTCTTTTTTATTCCTTTTTTCTGCCCTGACCCAGTTTTTATGATGCTTCCTTTTCCTCTTCCCTAGGAATTCCACGGCCTCCGCACCCTCCAGATATATCTCCTTATTATCCACTATCGCCGGGCACTGTAGGGCAAATCCCCCATCCGCTAGGATGGTTAGTACCACAGTAAGGAGTTCCATTTTTTTAATTTTCTTCTTTTATTTTTCATCTATCTATCTATCTATATATGTATGTGATGGGGAGGTAGGGTTGGGTTAATCATGCTTATTTCCTTTGCCTGAAATGTGTATATTGAGATAAGCATGTTTGCCACCTGCTAGTTGATGATGTGGGCAAATCAATAACTTGCTCAATAAAGATTAACTGAACAAAATGATGGGTCATGGAGTGTTAAATAAGAAAGGAGCATGTGGACAAAATTCCATGCCCTAACTTCTGATGACCATGAAGCATACATTTCAAATGTTAGTGCAGAGTGTATGTTCAGGGGCAGGAAAGGCAGTGCAATAGTCTAATCTTAAACTGTTTACTAATCTTGGTTAGTAAGTTTGCTTTAGGGGTTGCTGTTAATAGTTTTAAAGACCTATCTTGCTGATACTTGATTATTTTTGTATTATACTACTATTGCCATTAATATAATTGCATTTAATGCACCTGTTGTAATTTCATGTTTCCGGGCTTGAAATAATCTTTTTTTGTCAAAATTATTTATGGTTGAAACGTATGAATATGAATAGAATGGTTATTTATATACCGCTTTTCAACAAAGGTTCCTAAAGCGGTTTACAGAGACACAAATAAATAAATAAAATGGCTCCCTGTCCCCAAAGGGCTCACAATCGTAAAAAGAAACATAAGCTAGACACCAGCAACAGCTACTGGAGCGATGCTGTGTTGGGGATGGATAGGGCCAGTTGCTCTCCTCCTGCTAAATAAAGAGAATCACCACTTTAAAAACATTTTTAAATGTTTTAAATGCTCAGTTAGCAGGGGACACGATTCAAAAGATTGGAAGGGAGCGAAGTGAGTCAGAGAAGGGGGTTGGTAGAGAGAACCAAACATTTTTAAATGGTCAGTTCAGGAAAAAGAAAGAGCATTCTAATTTCTAGGCCACTTCATGGCTTTCTTGCAACTGTATGCTAAGTTTATCCAAAGTTTATCAAAGCACAGCTCAGAGGTTAACTCTTGCCAGTTTGTAATGTTTTGGTCCATTGCTAGCTAAACATTACAAATCAAAAGTTATATTCCAGTTCTGGTTGGAATCTAAAGTGGAGAGGAACTTGAATCCTGTTTCTCCCCCTCATGCCTTCCTATCTATCTATGTATCCACCCACCCACCTGCTCCCTGCCTCTTCCTGCCCCCATATGGCTCTGTGACAGCACAAGTGGACTGGAATATCCTTATTCCCCCCTCCTCCCCATTCCTGTCGCACTCTTGTGGGCCAAACACAATGAGCACTGGGAACCATAGTTTGTCCAGTGGTAGTGACAACTACAGTCACCTGTCATTGCAGCATTCCAGGTATTGTCAGGGGTGGGGAGGGACAGAAAACCCTCTGGTCTCTCTTTGCTGCTGCTGGAGCTGTGATAAAGGTGAGGGGGGCACAGAAAGGGCTTTGTGAAGATGCAGGTGAGAGAGAGGGGTATTGGGTATTTACAGGGAAGAGATGTGACATGTTATCAGGGATGTGATAGCAGTGTTCCCTCTAAGGCGTGCGCACATGTATGTGCACACAAGTTTTTTGTTGCTCACTCAGTTAATTTTGGATCCCGCTCAGATTGAATCAGGACAGTCCCACTCTGAATATGCATGCACACATACTGCCTTGATACTGCCTCCCAGAACAAAATTCATTCCGCAAACAGATGAAAAAAATTAGAGAGAACACTGTGTAATAGGGTTTGAAGCAAACTCTTAATTGGGCTCAAGAAAAAAAGCCCATTTTCCAAGTTGAGGAGGATAGTTCTTTTTTTACAAGCAATATTCTAAGCCTGACTGGGAGATGCTTATCACTAGTTATGTATATAAATCAGTAAAATATATGTTATTTCAGTGAATGGGCCAAAAACATTATTGCATTATTCAAAAATATCTTAAAAGGCAGGGAAACTATTTATATTTTGTATATGATTTAAGATCTCTGGATAGAAGTTACTGCTAGAACAGTATTTGTTCATGATCTCACTGGATCTGTAGTAATATTGTCTCTATCTATCTATCTATCTATCTATCTATCTATCTATCTATCTACTGAAAAACAAAAAAAAAATGGGGGGAGGGGAACCAAGGCCTCAAACTGATATGCAAAAAAAAGACGTGTTGTGGTGAGATGTGTGTCTAAAATGTTTGAACTAATTGTCTTCTTCAGGTGCAATCACATCTTGTACAATCTTATTCCACTATCTTATTGCAACATGCCCAAAACGATTTATTACAATGAGGCATGGAACAGGGTTATAGATAGATAATAAGTTCATTCAGTCATTCACCAGCAGACATTTACAATAAACCAGTACAAATTTTTCAAATAATATAATAAAACCTGGCCATAACAGAGATAATATCAGTGTCCACATTAGTTAAAAGATAATGTAAATAAGATTCATCAGACCAGCCAGGCAAATTATCCAACACAGGAGATATAAGTCTTAAGCGGAGTTCACTATAAAAATCACAATAAAGAATAACATGCGAGGTGGATTCTATAACCCCTTTGCTACATGGGCAATGTCATAAAAACAGCGGAACTCCCTTAAACCTGCCATCCAATACTGCTGTAGGAAGAACATTTAAACACGCTAAAGTGAGGGCTGGAACAGGGTTATATAAGATCTGCTTGCCCCTAAAGAAAACTAGTCCAAACATATTGGTCAAATTGTGCTCAGCACAATGCACACTATTTGTTTAAGCATTTGACTTTGAGGTTTTGTGTCTTTTGGAGATTTTTGGTAGTGCCCCTCCTTTCCTTCTGCTTGGCCCTTAGCCTTAAATTTTGGGCTTTAAGTGATCTTCTCTGACACTTAATCCATTTTATGTGGTGGATTCACTTGATGTATCTGTATCCTATTGATCTGGAAATGGAGAGAGGCTGTCTGTATTGAGAAAATTACAGGTTGATTTATTGGTATGCTATGCTGACCACAACTTGAATAAAACTTGCAAAATTAGAAGCTGAGATCATTTTTTACTGGTTGCATGGATATAGTCATTTCCTTCTACAGGTGATTGAAGCTGGTTCTAAAAACCACATTTATTTTATAGAGGTAAATGTCCCTAAGGGGGAAAACTCCTGTAGTTTTAGTAGGGGAAACCCTATTCATGCATCAAAATGTCACTTGGAAAGAAGGAGAATAATATGTGGAAACTACTATTGGCACCCTTATGACCTCATTATAATAGTTGTCCAATCCAATGCCAAGGCACACTAGTTTCTACAGAATTCTTATCTTTATTTATATGTCTTGGCACTTGATTGGCTACCTCTGTGTAATCTTTCTGTATACATTGATTCTACTGAATTTTCAAGCAATAACTGCTTGGGTATTTCAGAGATAGCTCGCAGTTTTTTGTCCTGCTCTGTCCATAACTTGTACTTTATTATACCTATAACATGACTTCTTAAAAAAATAAAATAACCAAAGAGGATAAAGTAAGCATCAAATTCCTTTAAAAGATACCACCCAGCTGGTATTTTTTATTATTTTGACCATTCTTCTCTAATCAGATATGGGACCCACCACATACTGAAATGGACTTGGTATGTTTAGTAAAGTATCCTTTAAATCTAAATCTTACCCATTCAGTTGATACATTTGAAGGACAGATGAAAAGGACTAGCCAGCACAGACAAACCTCAATCAAAAAAAGTTGTGTAGCTTTCATGAGGATGCTGTTTTGCATGTTGCTGTATTTTTTAATTATTGTAATGAGGTATGATTGTCTATTGGTTACCCACAATACTTCTTGGGGACTCTCCCCCGGTAACTCTTGTCAACACTTGTTAATCTGACAAAAGGCTACAAATTAAGCTCTGTTAATTTAATGTTTTCTCACCGAGATCTAAATACCGAAAGAGGCCCAAAGCGCAACTGAAGTCCTTTGATTCACTGTACTTTATTTTGGTATAAATTTACATTCATTATTGTTTTCCTTTGGATGTGTAGCCCTCAATTAGTGTGATGGCTCCATTAAAGCAAGCAAGACTTCGCCTTTAATTATTACAACAAAACACCTAGTTTCAGCTTGGGGAGAGGGTCTCTATTGACATAAGCAGAGGTTATAAAATTTAATTAGCCATTCGTATCAGATTTATGGCATTCAAATTGTTCTGTGTTTCTTTCCTTTGATCTGTGCTGTACAATCCCCAAGATTTTTGTTCTGATCAAATGAGAATAAAGCTTACTGTGCAGAGAGAAGTTTTGAAAAAATGCAAAAAATACATACCCCTATTTTTCACATGTTCTCTCCCCCATCTTTCTAGGCAAGGTCAACCAGTCTATCCAATCACAACGGGGGGATTCCGACATCCCTACCCAACCGCTCTGACTGTCAATGCTTCCATGTCAAGGTGAGTTCAAAGTACCTAGGTCCAGAATCATGGGCAGCTGTCTGTTCTCTGTATCATTTTCTGTGGAGCAGTGAGGCTTAGCAATAAATTGCCTTGATTTAGTTAAACAGTGAACTTCCTTTTAGTTGTTCATCATACCCACTGAAAAATCCTTGGTCTATAAGTCAACTATTGAAGTACAGTGTTTGGGGACTGCATTTCTTTTAATTGCTAAATAACTGGGGAAAACATTACAATAAACCTGTGATATTGAGAAGCCAGGGGATTATGCTCTTACAGGTTTTGCTTTCTCTGTGGCTATCATTTAAAGCTGGGTTCTTTATAAAGAAAGGAAGCTGTAGACTTTATTATGCAAACTGACTTGTATGGAAAGGTACTGCATTTTCTTCTCACTCTCAAGCTCAAAACATTTTTAGTGGACATAAAAAGACCCGCCTGATCTTCTAAATGTTTAGAAGTATATACTTTCTCCCCCTGCCCCAACCTACAATTAATTCCAGCTAATTTTCCAAGGGCTGCTAGTTTTATTTACAAACTGCTTGGCAGCACTATGTTTAAGTAATCACTAATTGCTCCTAATGATAGTTTTATTCTCTGTTCATCTGATTTTCAGTCTACTTAATTAAATCGGTGGAGGTTTAGACTTTCCTGATGGGCTGAAACAGCTAATCCATTTTGCTGATGGCACATAATTAAATTAGCATGCATTACATAGCAAGGTTCCACATCCCCCCATCTCCCCCTCCCTGAACTTTTTCAGTCCCTGCAGTTAAAATGTGGTTAGAGTATAGGGGAGGAAGGACTTGAATGAGCAAAAAGGGAAACTTCTTGGCTAATACTGAAGTTGCAAAAGCAAGAATGCAAAAATAAATTCTATACACATAAATATGTATTTTTAAAAAACAAAAAAACCCTGAAACCGCTCAAGGAAACCTTTCTGTTAGTATTCCAAATATGTGGAAAAGAGAGGCAGGCTGAGAAAGCACATGGAAAGAAGACTAATTATTATTAGTAAGGCTGCTCTGTTTATTTGTTTCGTTTTTCACATGGTGCAGAAGACAGAAAGGGGGGATAGCAGTTCTATTCCTCAGATATGCCTTTTATAATAGGTATCTAGTTAAAAAGGGTATACAGCAAATTAAATACATTATGTGGTAATGGGACGACAGAAGTACAAGTCTATTATACTTATAGCAGTTATAGGAATTGTATGCTCCTTGCCCTGTTCTAGCACATCCTTTGATATTCATTCTATTCAGCAGCAGGGCCAGGACTTCTCAGAATTAAGTGATGGGTCATTATACTTTAAACACCATGAAGAAGCCTAGATTGGCAATTAAACAGCACTTGCTGACACTCGCTTGTGCCACTCTGTGACCCCCTTTAGATTGAGATGTTGGAGCTCGGGGCCCTCAGCCTGCTAAATTGGTAGCAGGCACTTCTCCTGACGAGGGCTGGCTCTGAAATCTGCTGGCTTCAAAGGGAGCAAGATCATGTATAAACCATAATGTGGGTGCACTGTGGCTCAAAAAAAAGGGGGGGGAGGAAGAAAAAATAAGGCAGTAATAGATGAAATGTTACAAGTGCAAGGGGAAAATGAGAGAATAATGACAAATCTAATGCAACTCAAAGCAGAATTGTTGCACGGAAAAATGCATCCCACTGCTTGTGCATAAAATCAAGGCAGGCAGATGACATCCAGTTAACAGAAACATGTCAACAGTGAAGTAAAGTGAGAATGAGTAAGAGAGAAGCCCCTGAGACAGCCAGGAACAAAAAATTAGTTGTCCTTAACAAGTTACGGCTCATCATTATATTCTGGCTTGGAGCCATAAAAGCAGACAGGGGTATGTAATGAGCTGCTTAGAATTTTTAGGGTGTTTATTGCAATTCATGGAATACATGTCTGCAGAAAGGAATTTCTTAGTCAAAGAGGGGTGTGTGTGTCTGTCTCTGTGTCTGTGTGTGTGTGTGTGTCCTTAAGAAAAGATAGTATGCCCCCCCCCACACACACACACAACTAGGCATGTTATCTTAACAGAAGTTTGGTTAGTGCATAGAAGCATGTGCATGTGCTCACACACATGTACACTCTCACTAAATAGATTTAACAATTAAAATACACAAAAATGTATGTGTGCTTTTATTTCATATGTGACATTTTTGTACATTGTGAGCTAACTATAAAGTTAACCATACAAGCAGCCTTACCCAGCTTAGAGAAGCCCTACCTGGGTAGGGCTGTTTATGTACAGCTCTGAGAGCAACCCCGATCGCAGCACTGCCTTCCCTGCAATCCCGGGTTTTGTACCCAGGTTTATACCTGGGTTAAAGGATGCAAGTGTGCCCTTTACCCCAGGTATGGGGTCATGTGTATGCTCTGGCTGCATAGGCTGATTTTTATGTTTTTTCATAGGCTTCTTCATAGACTGATGTTCATGTTATTTTATGACACAATTAAGTTCCTGTGTGGTGGTTTGTGTGTAAAGGAGTACATCCTTAAACATAAATTCATACTGGTTAAAAATGCTAATTTTTGTGATGGAATAACTCACTTTTCCAAACATGTGGAAAAGCTCTTCTTCATATAAACTATTCTTCATATAAAAATGATGATAACGTCATCTGATATAGGCTTTAGATAATCCAAAAAATGATGTAAAATTGGCTCTGTCAACACAGGGGTTCACAAGAATATCTGTTAGGACAGTAAGTACACCACCTCCCTCTCTCTTGCAAAAACCCAACATCTCCTTTCTTTGTTCCTGCTACAATTTAGGGAACTCTGGGTATAAATTCCACACCACCTACTTGGTTGCCCCTCTACAGTCGTTCACCTGCTTTCTATGTGAAAATATAAGACACATCATGCAGTCAGTGTGAAGCACCAAAAGGAGGTCTGTGCGAATAGTAGGGTTTCCCTTTCCACAGACGATCTCTTACCCTTCGCTGGGTGGGCATATCACCCGCCCAGATGAGCGGCAGCTCTCCTGTGAGCTGTCCATGGCTCGCCCGGCAGCTCTGGGGGTCGGGCGCAGGGATGCGCCCCGTCCCCCGGAGCCCTGCTGGGTGCATTACTGGGAGCCCCCTCCCCTCCCACACTCGCGCCTAAAACCCGGGTTATGTGTTGGGCTAATTAAGAGGGCTTGCACTGGCGGGAGCCACATGACTCCTAGCAGTTCTCACACACAGCTTTCCTAGCCTGGTTTTTGCTGCTCATGAGAATAGCTTCTTTCTCGCCTTTCTTTCTTACTAATTTCTTCTGATATTTCAAATCTTGTGCACTTAAGTCAAGTAGACTTAAGAAATATTGTAACGAGCTTTCTAACTTTCTAACATTATATTCTAGGATTTGTTATGGCAGGCAGTCCCATCTCACCAGTGCCCTTTTTGTTTCTGCACATTGGGCAAGATCCCATGCTTCTCAATCCTAGTTATGCTGCTGAATAAATATGAGTAGAAAATGGATTGCAAAAGGAATGCCTATTGGCCACATTCAGCATACCCAACATAGAAACACAGCCCAATATGTGGTGGGAAAGTCCTTGCTTAAAATGGCCAACAGAATTAGGACTAGGTGCCTGTCAATTTGGAGGGCAGCATAGATAGCCTTGGAGATAAATGCTCCCATTCTCCTTCCAATCCCGTCCCCCTCTAATCTTCTCCTGTTCTATTTATTCTCCATCTGTGCTGGGGAACAAATACTGAAGTACACTGTGGGCAGGAGGTGATTTGGTAGGTGGCATACCTTTGTGCACTGAATTAAGCCATGTTTAATTCAGTGCACTGGAATTAAGCCTGAGCCATTTTTGGAAGGGCAGTATATAAATCAAATAAATAAATAAATAAATAAATAAATAAATTTGAAGCCCGTAGCCTTGATGTAAACATAATATATGGGGCCCTTTCTCATGATTAGTGAAAAAGGACTTGAGGGAGCACAGTGAGGAAGGCTGTAGCCTTCATGCAGACAATCCCTTGTTTGTCTCTCTGCAGATAATCCCTTGTTTCTCTCTGGGTGGGTGGATTGCCTGCCCAGATGATCGATGGCAGCACGGAGGGCTGGGGGATGGGATGTGTCCTCCTGGCCCTCGGAACTCCCATAATGCACTGCATGAGTGCGCGGTGCATTATGGGTGTCCCAGCAGCGACAGGCGGGCGGGCACCTGTTGCTGCAGCAGCGCTAACTAAAAGCAGCTGGCACTGCATACAAGCAGGGAAATAGGGTTAAGGGAGAAAGCGCTCCCTTAACCTCATGTAAGAGGGTGATTGCGCAGGCAGGTTTGCTGTCAAAGGGCTGGTGGCAGCCATGCATCAGCTGGTGGTTCTTATGAGCAGCCAAGAGCAGGCTTGCCTTCCTTAGCCTGGTTTTGGCTGATGGTAAGAACAGCCTCCTGAACTGCCTTATAGTCAAGCCATTGGTCCATATAGTTCAGTATTGTGTGCACTGATTATCCAGGGTTTCATAAAGGATTCTCATCTAGAGGTGGCTGGGTTTGAACCTGGAACCTTCAGTATTACAAAGAATGTGCTCTACTACTGAGTATGGCCTTCCTCAAGTTCCATAGGGCTCTAAAGCCTGTACAAACTGTAGGAAGGAGTTGCCAAGGAAAGCAAAACAACTCTGTGTACTTTCCTGCAATCCATGTCGTTCAGGTCCATCATGTTGAAGTTTCAGTGTAGAAGAGCTGGAAGTGAACTGCTAATTTGCTTTTAAATATATGACTAGGAAAATATCTATTGATGAGTGCCGAAGAGTTTCCCAGGAATACTACTTGTCCCACATCACTGAGTGTAGAGACTAGGCTGTACATTCTGTCACGCGCAAGGGTAGGCTGACCAAATTTATGGTATGCCAAATTTATTATTGTCAAATTCTGCACTTTATCTTGTATACCTTTACTTTATCCTAAATCTATGAATGCTTAAAGGTTATTCTTATGAGGTATGCATCCCCCCACCCCGTAAAGGTATTTACTCCAGGCACTGATGGGACATGCTGATTCTTGGAGCCTGTCTCCTCTACCCTAGGGACTATTTTTTCTGTTATCAGTCCTGCTGGTTTGAGTCCATTTATTTTATGCCTTATAGGCCATAGGATCCAGTGTCTTAAACAGGGCCAGGTTCTTCTCCAGCATAAGTGCATTGTAGCCTGCACGCTTGGTCCACTAAAACTCAGAGAGGACCACAACTTATCCCTGTCTACATAGCTTTGTCCCTTTGCTGGTGTATGGCTTTCTGGGTTCTGTGTCTTAGTTATGATGGAAAATGGTGAAGGGCTTTTATGAACAGGACTGTGGAATTTTACTAGCAATGTACAATAAAAGAATGGGTCCACCCCATATCTCTTTGGTCCAGATGCCCTTTTTCTTTGCTCCATCTCTTTCTTTCAGAATGATATAAATGAAAAGATTACCTTGCTTATCTATTTGTCCACATCACATCCTTACCCCCTTTCTCTCTCTTCTCGAGTATAGGCTTAATTAGGATTAAACAAGAATTTATATAGCTATGAAGTTGCTTTTCCTGTTACTTTCAGTGGCAGACTTACTGAGGAAAAAATACTCATTGAAATGACAAGGACAAGTTAGGCAGTGCCTCTGAATTGTTTTTTAAAACCTCTAATACCATTTCTATGCATTATTTGAATTCTTATTCCTTTAGAAAACATGTTAACTCATTGTGGCACATTATTTAGGAAAAGCAAAACCAGTGTGGGATGTCCCTAACAGTTATATATGAGACTTATATCCCAAACCTCCAGAGGTTAGAGCCATGCCTTTGAACTTTAGGTCATTGTGAGAGCCATACCACATTGGTTTTCCATTTCAAGCACTCGTGCTTTGCCTATCTATAAAGTCCCATCTGTCCCAGCCTTCAGTATTTGCAGAGTAGGTGGTCCAGACTGAGACCCATTTGAAGCCATCTTTTGCTGCAATATGATTAACTTCTATGAACTTCAGAATAGATCTTGTATTATTGCATTTAAACTCAATGCCTCAAAATTTAAAGTTCAGATTTCTATGCCTCGCTGAAGTATTATCTGTCTGTCTATCTATCTATCTATCTATCTATCTGTCTGTTCATTCGATTTATATACCGCCCTTCCAAAAATGGCTCAGGGCGGTTTTCAACAAAATAAAAACAATTAAAACCAGTTAACAATTACAATCAAAACTATAAAAACAGAATAAAACCAATTAAACATTCGAACAGTTAAAAACCCTTGAGGCTATTCTCACGATCACCCAAAAGTGGGCTAAAGGAGCCTAGCCCGCTTTGCGGTGATCGTGTGTTGCAGTGGGAGCCGCACGACTCCTGGCAGCTAGCCTCCATAAATACTTATCCCCTTAGACCAGGTTAATGGAGTGAACGCTCTGTTAACCTCATATTTTTGCTCGTATGTTGCTGAGGTGCACGGCAACTTATGAGTAGACCCCTGACCGGGAGGCTGAAAGCAGCCTCCCCGGCTCGGGGGCTCTCCAGGATGCCCCACGCACTTGCGTGGGCCATCCTGGAACTTCCAGGGGCGGCGCAGCCCCTGATCCCCGCAGCCTCCTCCAGCTCTGTGACAGAGCTGGCATCGTGTGTGTGGCCGATCCAGGGCTGCCTTGGGATCGTCTGCAGGGAGAGCGGTCTAAGCCCGCTCTCCCCGCAGACCCAGAAGAAGCTCTTCTCAATGATCACGAGATCTTCCTTATATTATAGAGGTTAAATGTGAAAGACCAACCTTTCCTTATGCTGAGTTTAAATAAGATGTAGCTAATACAGTGCAACGTTACATATAAATGGTGGTGCTGTTGCTATTTTATTTCACTGTTAATTCTTAACACCAAGCTAGCCATCCAGATTCTCAGTGTTTGAGGTTTAAGGTTCAGGTTTGAGGTTCAGGTCAAACCTCAGGTTTGAGGTTCATGTTGGAGATGCAGATCTCCAGAGCTTGGTTCCCCATGAATTTCCCAAGAAGGTCTGATCTTTACATTCACATACCTGCCAACATGTCCCTATTTTCCATTCACCTTAATGGAAAAACCGGTACATGTTGGAAGGGATGCATTCAGGCATCTTAAAATCTCACTGTGTTTCCCATAAGCAGGGCAAAAAGTCAACAACTTTCTCCTATTGCATATCCATTTCCATCAAGCTCTTTGAATTGAATTTGTTATTCTTTTAAAGATGATAAAAATCCTAAGGTCAGTAGGGATAAAAAATGGTTGATTGGCTGTAATGATATTAGATAATAATGATGTTTGATGTATCGCTAATTATTGATGCTAGTTTTCAGTCTAGATTTTGTATGTTTGTTATATGCTTTTTGTTATATGTGAGTATACACCCCTCCCCATTCATTCATTGTTATTCTGACGATTTACACAGCTTTCTCTCCTCTAGGTTCCCTCCACATATGGTCCCTCCACATCATAGTTTACATACAACTGGGATTCCTCATCCAGCCATAGTCACCCCAACAGTCAAACAGGAATCTTCCCAGAACGATGTCGGCTCACTCCACAGCTCGTAAGTTGTTTCCATTCATTTCTCTTACAAGTTTTAGTTTAATGCCTGTAAGCAGTTCTTATCGGAAGTTTTGGGTTTTGCTTGTATTTTTATTGTAGAAGATGTGATGGCTTTGCTTCCATGGGCACTTAAAACGTGATAGCAACTGACATCAGTCTCTGGTTTGTTTAGAGTGAATAGGTGTCAAATGCATTTGAACAGAAAAAATATGCTCCAGTAAAATAGAAACCCACCTTTCCTACCTTGTAGCATAAGCGTGCCTTTAAAAATGATGTCTATGTGGGCAAAAATTAATGGTCTATAAATGAGCCAAACTAGTTCTTAAAGGTGTGTAACTGAAGCATTCCAGAATCCTTATCTGTGCATTAATGGGTGGTTCATTCAGAACAATTTCTGGAATAACTTCAGATATCTCTGCACAGACATGCCATTGATTCCAGTTACAATCAGTGAAGCTTTTCTCACGAGCAGCAAAAATCGGGCTACGGAAGCCCAGCCCGGTTTTCACTGTGCGAGAGAACTGCCAGGAGCCATGTAGCTTCTGGCAGTGGCACGGCAGCAAGCCTGCTTAAGTAGCCCACCTCTTAACCCAGGTTTTGGGCATGGGTGCACCCAAAAACCAGGCTAAGTGATCGTGTGTCTGCAGCCATGGCAGACACACTCAAGGGGATGCTCCCAGTAGTGTACTGTGCACTCGTGCAGTGCATTATTTGGGGGGGGGGTGCTTCCCTGTGCCTGACCCCTGGAGCTGCTGAGCAAGCTGTGGGCAGAAAGGCCACCGCTCATCTGGGTGGGTAGAGAACAGTAAGAGATCATCTGCAGGGGGAGTCGGGCTAACCGACTCTCCCTGCAGATCTGCCCGAAACTCTTCACACGGTTTGTGTGAAGAGCTTCACTGTCTGTGATCCTGAATAAAGACTGCTTTGTTTCAGTAAGACGTATGTGTAAGTGTTGACTAAAGAACCCAAATGATGACTCACACATATGTCGCCTTTTAGATCATAGCCATAACTTTAATGATTGGGATCACACTTAACCAAATCAATGTGAAAAATGAGTATCCATGCTTACAGTTCCTCATATGCCCAGCATCACCCAGATTATACGGTGCGAAACTGCTTACTTCAGAGTTATCCTGACCAGCTCATCCAGAATTTCTGATGCAGAGTATGCTGTGGAAGAACAATGGGAGAACTCTGTTGACTTATGCCCTGTTTTTGGGCATCCTGGAGGCATCTGCCTGTGGGAAAGGATGTTTAACTAGGTGGCCTTTTGCTGCAGGCCCATAAGGCTTTTCGTGTGTTGTGTGGTCAGACTTACTTGCATGCAGGCCCAACTCAAAAATCTCTAAGAAACACATTTTACTTCGACTTTCAGACCACAAACTCATTAGGTTCTAGCAATAAAACTCTTTCTTCTTAGCTAACCAAACAGCTTAGGACTTCAGTACCTATTTTGAGAGGAAAAGTGGGGCTGAAGGCTATCCACTGTGCCGTGTTGCTTAATGCCCTAAAGGTGAAAAGGCAAAGTTTAGTTTTATAATTCTTAGGGGAAGTTATGGACACAAAGAGGAAATCATGCCTTAATAATTAAAATAAACTCAATATCTCTGGATCATCCAGGGTGGGGCATAAACTATTCTGGGAGGAAGAAGGTCTTCTTGCTGGCAACTTAATTTTGTATTGTCTAAAAGCTGGCCAGTGGGGCCTGAGGAAGAAGCAGCAGACAGATTTAATGTTGCTCTTGTTTTGTCTTGCTGCCCAGCAATAAAAGGTAGGAACTCTGGACTAAGAGGCATTGTTCTGTGAATGGCAGAGTTGTTTTCCCCCAGATTCAGAAAGAGTGTCTTACTGTATAGATGGGGAAACTGAAAAATGTCATTTTAAAATAGCAACATCTGTTGTATGGTTATTATGAAAATAAATAGTATAACCTCTTCAGAGCCCAAGTACTATGGCTGACATCCTGTCTTAATTACCTCATGGAAGTTATGTGGAAATCAGTGTGAACTAACTTGTTAATTGTAAGTTTAACTTGAATTTATCCTGTTAATTTAAATGGAACTTTCGTTTAGTAATTTAGTCAGGATGCCAGCCAGTATAAATAAATTATTGAAGCAATACTATCAATGATTATGCAATTTTTCTAATGCAGCTGTCCGTTTTGTATATCACTATAACCTATTATAGTTCAGCTGGAAAGACAAATGGGCTTCAGATATAAAAATTAATTAACTGAATTAGTGATTAAATGTGAGTATATTCTAAAGCCTGAATCTGCCCAGGCCACAGGATGAAAATGAGAAGGCCTTTTTCTTGGTGTTTGCTTCATCTCTGTAGTGTTTTTCTTATTTAAAATATTGTTTGTATTATATTTTTAAATGTTCTTATCCATCCTGCGCCTTCAGAGATAGGGCAGAAGGTTGAAATAGATGCATTTTCTGGTATTCTGTAAGATGCAAGAGACAGAAAATAGTGTACTTTTCTTATTTGTAATCTTGTGGGACAGAATTATATATCTAGGTTTTAAAAGCTTCTATCTTGTACATGTTCACTAGTAGATTGAACCCTTACGGCTTGCAGGATTTTCAAGTCTAAAATAAACAAAATATTGCTTTCTCTTCATGATGTACTTTTAATTGTGCAAGATGGAGATGGTGATACGTACATAGAAGAACATTTATGAATAATTTTGCACACAAGTTCTTTCCTTCTGTCTATTCCTGTCAACCATTCAGAAAACATCAGGACTCCAAAAAAGAAGAGGAGAAAAAGAAGCCACACATAAAGAAACCTCTTAATGCATTTATGTTATATATGAAGGAAATGAGGGCAAAAGTCGTAGCAGAATGCACATTGAAAGAGAGTGCAGCCATCAATCAAATCCTTGGTCGAAGGGTAGGTAAAGTATGTGTATGTTTGCAAGTGGGAAGTAAGGTGAACATGACATGCCTCTAAAATGAAAGTATACAATCCACATTGTTATTTTTGTGTGATTTACCAACCCAGTGGAGCTTTTGAGCTTTCTCTTTGAGCAGCACCCTGGCATGCTGCATCATGTAGTACTTTTGTCATTTTCTTGGATTTTAAGTAAACACACAGTATACATGTTACCCAGTGGCAATAGGTGTATTTTGTTGTGTCTCCTTCATTCTCCATCTTCCCATGTAACCACGTCCACTTTTCAGCTCCACTAACCACCTCAACACTTTTCAGCCCACTGCAGTGATGTCCCCATATCCTAGTTATTCTCTGTGTTTCTGTACTCTTCTCTGCTCCAATGTTTATCCCTCCTACCACAGCACTCTACTTTTTCCTGCATAATATATCTCTGTGCCTGCCTCTGTAGCCTCTTAATAAGGAATGCTGTTCCCAGAAGGCTACAGATGCTGCTGCTATTCTTCCTCTTCCTCTTCGAAGGAGTTCAGAGCAGCGTATAAGGTTCTTCCCTCACCTCATTTTATCCTCACAACAATTCTGTAAAATAGGTTAGGCTGAGAGATAGAGATTGGCCCAAGGTCATGCTATGAGCTTAATTCTCCATTTCCTAGGTTCAGGAAGTCCTCTTAAGATTGAAGAATTTATGTTTTTTATTCATAAGATATAAAACCCCCTTGCATATTAATAATACTTTATTTAATGTAGCAGAAAAGGTGTTCTTTAACAAATAATGTTTTACAAGTAATAAATCAAGTTGTGTCTTACAGCAGGCCTATACAACTTGGGAATATAGCCCTATATGTGGAATTCTAGATTAGGCAACAAAACAACAATTTCTTCAACTCTAAACAAGTGATGCTGACTTGTGTCCAACTCCTATCTTGCAAATGCATAAGAGTAGACATGATTTTCATTGTTTTCCTCTTTTGCCCCTAAACACCCATCAAAATTATGCTTCTGAGGGTTGGGTAGCCCTCAGGAAATGAATAGTATGTTGTATGGGGATCTAGAGAGGGAAAGGGAAATCGGTCAAAATCACATCCCACCTCTTATATGTTCACACAGTGGATAGAAGAACAGAGTTTTCAACAGAATCCTATAATTAGCTGATGAGACTGTGCTAAGTTTGATGGGTTATTCAGACTTGTCTTACAGGTATTAAAATGTATAATTTGTGTGGGAAAGTGACAATTTATGATGACTGAGGCACAGGGAGAGAGGTTAAATGATTTTTAATGTGTGACATACTTTATGGACACTTCCTGCTCAAGTAGCATGCAACACTCAAATGCTGATTAAAAAGGCAGTGCTTGGAGGATTACACGTTTACTGTTTCCAGAGTCAAAGAGGGAATGATGGTACCCCATGCACTAAAGCCTGGTAGAGCCAACCTAGGTAAAACTGAGTTAGGAATAACATTCTGTAGCTCCTACAAGTCCATTGATAAACAAGTCAATTAATATATTTTAATTGGCTGCGGTTCTCTGAAGTTTGTACGAAACATGTATCATACTACTCTGCATAACTGACATATCATTGTGGTTATCTTCTTTTCTCTCTCTTCAGTGGCATGCATTATCCAGAGAAGAACAAGCTAAATACTATGAACTAGCCAGAAAGGAACGACAGCTCCACATGCAGCTTTACCCCGGCTGGTCCGCACGGGATAACTATGTAGGTGGCTATGTAGGTGGAATTTTTTTCAGTAGTAGAGCTTGTAGACAAGTACTGCTGTAATCTGCTGAAGTACACCCACACACGGAAGACAAGCACTACCAATCCAGTAATTCCAACAAATATTTTGGTTTTGTTGCCAACACAATTGGATACAATCAACACCCCCTCTACCTGGAGGAGTGTCCCTCTCTGGGATAGTAAAGGGCATATGAAAAGAATACAACTGAGGTGTGTCAGTAGAGCCCTGTGAGTACCAATTATTTCAGGGTGTCTCCCTGCAGGACACTATCTCTTGTGCATTTTGCCAAACAAACAAAAAGAGCTCCCTCTCTAATTTCACCCTCATCTCTTACCCCGACCCCCTAAATTAGTGCCTTGTTGCATACCTGTGTGAGAGTATAGTGGAAAGTGGAAGAATGGCTTACCCTAGCTTCAGAGAAGGACTGGCAAAGACTTATTGGAAGTCTTGCTCTCAAGTGGGGCTAAATAAATTATTCCACCCTCTACTGTTTTATATTTTAGTTGATTGTACTGTTGTCTGTCATGGTCGCAATTTTTAAAAAAATGCTTTTATTGATGGTGTCTTTTCCAAATACCTTGTTGCTGATCTCTGCGCATGAGATGTTCTCATTTGCTATGATTTCCCCTGTGAAAGAACTGAAGTGTGGCTGCTTGGTTTCAAAGATTAATGTCCTAATTTCACAAGAGTAACCTGGGTACAAAACAAATTTCTGCATACATAAACACCCTTCTGTGTATGTTGCCGATGCAGATGCATTGTGAGTAAGCATTGCAGATGCATTGTGAGTAAGCATTACATATTGTAATGTTTATTTGAGCCCTACTGAAGTGGCTGGATGCATCTTTTGAGGCAAAGGGGATGTGCAGCTGAAGCAAGCTATTGATATGTGTGATTCCTTTTCCGTGATTACACCTGACTGGAATCCAAATAGCTACTAAGCAGTTGAAGGTATCTGGTGGGCTGCTGTGTGAAACAGGATAGGCCTTGGGCCTGATCCAGCAGGGCTGTTCTTATGAAGCATTTCATAGATTCAATATGTGTGCCTTGTATACATTCATGAAATCTATAATGCTTCCAAAATACAATTAACTAAGTATTGAGAGGCTCTGATCAAGACAAAAGAAAACAGGTCCCAGAAGTCTTCACTGCAGCCATACTATATCTATTCCACATTCAAAAGTAGAAGTTTTTTGGGGGGGATGATTGATATTCTTTGCTTAAAAACATTGTCAGCCTCCTTATACTACAAAGAATTCTTAAGATGCTAAACAAATTAAGCTCCAAAAAACACCAAGAATAACACATAGAACATAAACACTAAACACAAAATTTAATCCTAAATAGCAGAGGGGGGTGGCCCGGGGGCAGGCGCAGCAGTATAGTTGGATCGGTCCCTATCAAATGCCTGCTTAAACCAAAATGTCTTGCAAGCCTTCAGGAAAGTTAGCAAACCAGTATGGGACATCTGGACAGCAGATTCTACAAAGACCATGATTGATAAGGATCTACTTTGTATCCCGTAGGGTGATTTGCTGCAAAGGAAGTCCAGTTGTGGACTTAAACTGTTCTGTATGAGAAGGAATTTCAGCAGGTGCCACCTTATTTAGCCTTATATGACAAACTGCACCTCTGAAATTCTCCCTCCTATATAATTGTAAAACAGACAGGAGCCCTAGTCATACTGTCATTCCTGTCAATCCTACCTGCTTGATTGCTGAAATTCAATACACATTATACTTCGAAATCTTGTTCAGTCATACACATTTATTTATTTATTTATTTATCTGGAATGTTAATTTTTTTTTTAAATAAAAGTGTGAATTTGTCCTTCTGTAAATGATGCAAACTATATTGCAACCTATATTCTTGTATAGCTGTCAATCTGTCTATGTAAGCAAGCTTATAAGGATATGTACCAAGCAATATTTTGAAGAATTCAACTTTTGAATACACATAAAGATTATGTGTTGTTTCAGACCTTATAATCAGCATGTGGTATCAAAACCCTTCCATAATCTTTTCCAAGGACCCCTTTTCCTTTGCTCTAATCTCCTATTTATTCCTCTGCTTTTGAACATAAAACAGAAGATATTCACCTGCTTTTGTGGAGAAAGGAAAGTGTTTCATTACAACCCAGGCGGGATTTCTATCTTTATGATCACCAAAAGCATAGCTCACATTGGCTGTCAAGAATGGACTCAAATGGGGCTGTCAGACCACAGGGCCAATTCATTTTTGGTACTCTACAGTCTAACTTCCTCTTGGGAGTTCATGAGAGAGTAGCTAGGACGTGCTGTAAACGCATGAAAGAATTTCAGGAAATGTTCTCTCTGCCTTAGTGACTGTGTCACTGACAGATGGGCATGTACGGTGTCTTAAATGTTTAGGACCTTTACATTTGTCCTCAGCGTGTGAGCATGGAAAATCTCTTTCTTCTCAAGCTAAAAAGGACAGGATGAGAAAGCTGATGCATCCCCAGCAGCTTGAGGCTCTATCCCCACCTGACCTTCAGGGGGAACCTTACTTCAGTAGGACAGCTCAATAGCTTTGGATCACACAAGCACATCATCTACAAGGGCTTTACTTTTCTCTCCATATTCAGGCTTACAAGGAATATAGAAAAAAAAAGAAAATGATTGTAGGGTGAGTGGCAGTATATAGAAAGACAACTCTCTGCATCCCTTTCAACATTTATCTCTTATTTATGTATCACACACATAATGATATTTGCAATTACCAATCAGACACTGGGGCTTTTAAAAAAACCCAATACTCTTCTTCCCCCCCCCCCTGAATTCCAGAAGCCCGGGTGTTAGATGCATAATCTCTGGACTAGGTTTTCCTTTCAAAATTTCAATGCTAAATATATGCATTTAGGATTCATGTGTTATCTAAAACTCAACTGTCAACTAGTATAACTGAATACCTTACATCAAATGTTGGATGTTCTACTTTCTGAAACTGGACCTAAAGTCATTTTACCAGGATTTTAGTTTTAATGCAAAGTTTTATATATATATATATATATAACCTCCAGAATGAAAACCCTTTAAATTCAGGGCTGGTTGCTTATTAAGGGACCCACCCCACCCCACCCCACACACCCATCGCTTTGGTGGCATTAGTAGTCTCCACCAGGCGTGTTCATGTGGAGGCAACGTGTGTGTGTGTGTGTGTGTGTGTGTGTGTGTGTGTGTGTGTGTGTGTGTGTATATATATATATTCACCTATTTGAAAGCAATGCAATTGTTGTCGCCACATGACCATGCATCGGGGATGCCTGGTAGTGACTATTCACAAAAATATCTGCTGCCATCTGCCAATTGCAGCAGTTTCATTTATGCAACCTAATTGAGACATCAGTTTACACACAAAGTGATGCCTTATGAACAAGGCCCAACTCCAGTCTTGCACACTTCTATGGAAATCCCATTGATCTCACAATGTGGGCATTCACACTTCCTGTGAACTAACTTTAACCCAGGATTGATTCAGATTTCAATATTCTTGCTAGTCAGTCTCTTTGCTATTTTAGGATCACACTTATAAATATATAGAGAGCAATTATGTACAATTAGTCCATACATTTCCAATAGAATATCATTTTCTTACTGTTACAGTGAATTAATTTTGTGAAAGTAAAATGAAAGAGTCAGGTTATATATTAAACTGGCAAAATGTAAGAACCAATTCATCAAGACTGGCAGGCTCTTAGGAAATTAAGAAGAGGAGAGAGAGGAGACCTGGTCTTGTGTTAGCAAATATGAATTGCCCCCTTTGCTGAGCAGGGTTTGCTCTGGTTTGTATTTGGATGGGAGACTACATGTGAGCACTGTAAGATGTTCCGCTTAGGGGATGGGGCTGCTCTGGGAAGGGCACCTGCATGCTTGCAAGCAGAATGTTCCAAGTTCCCTCCCTGACATCTCCAAGTAGGGCTTGCAACCTTGGGAGAAGCTGCTGCCAGTCTGTATAGACAAAAGTGAGCTAGATGGACCAAGGGCCTGACTCGATATAAGGCAGCTTCCTATGTTCCTATGTAAATCTTAGCAGGATAGGAGGACATGTCCTCTTACTTTTTGTCACCTGTTTAAACAATAGGAAGTATAAAATAGGAATAAAGTTCTGGCCGACATCCTGACTCATATTATGTCCATGCAGTAAAAGGATGCCTGGCCACAGTGGTAACGTCCCCACTCCAGAAGCACAGGTGCTTGTTTGCTGGGAGTTTTTTGCTGTTCTCCCCTTCCCCTGGCAATGTTCTGCATGGCCTAGAGTATGTCCCTAAGGAGTGCATGGCAGGGTCATATTTCTGCATTGCAAAGAGTGCTTCCAGGGAAAAGAGGAGACCTTGAAAAAATCCCCCCCCCCACTGACATACACATACACATGAGGACTCACACTTCTGGAGCATGAACACAGATTCATTTTTTAGTCAGATTCATGGAAAACTGAATATCAACAGCTATTAACCATGATAATCAGAACTTATAGTAGAAACAATTACTAGATGCCAGAGACAAACACAGAAGGACTTTTGTCTGCATGACCTGCATGTAGACATCTGATAAAGCAGAGCATTTTTTTTTTAAATGTAAAAGCCAAAGATTCTGATTGGTAAGGATCTGCATACTTCCCATAGTTTGTGAAGAGATCTTACCTCCCAACATGGGAAATTGTACTCCATTTTTAATATCATTCAGTGTTGAACGGGCCTGTCTATGTATCCCAGGGATGTGTACAAACAGGTTTGGCACTCCCTTTCTGGAATGCTGAACCTGTTCAAATGCTGATGTTAGAGCCGGGGAGGGGGGGGCTTTAAAAATGGTAAGGAGCTCTTTACCTAGTCACCCAATCCTTGCCTGTTAACCCCTGCCAGTGCTCATTTTAGTTTCAGATTGCCGTGTGAGGCTGCGGCGATCCTTCCTGCATCCCTGATCAGCGTTGGCATGTTTATGGCCAGGGCACATGCGCTTCGCCCATTTGCGTGGTCAGCAACTCAGAGCTGCGTGTACAGCCTGGCCATGTGTATGCCAACACTAATCAGGGCTGCAGGAAGGAATGCTGCAGCTCTGCATGGCTGTTTCTAAAATGAGCGCCAGAAGAAGTTGAGCACCGGATGAAGTTGGACTTTACTGAGACTGAGGTAATTATTCAGTTGCTGTCATATTGCCATAAAATTCCTGGCAGGTGCATTAAACCTTAGCACACAAGCAGGAGGCAGCTTTCCTTCTATCACCAGAAGGTTCTCCAGAACAAGACTTGACTTGTCACATCCCAAACGGCAGGGTAGCAGTTTACAACCTGAATGAGCAAGGAGGAACAAGTTCAAAGACCTTATACCTGGAGACCTGCAGGAGCTGCATCTTCAAAAAGAACATTCACATCTCCTCTTCTTACTGGTACATTCCAGGGAACACAAACATCATAGTGGACATGCTGAGTTGAAACCCAAAATGAACCGTTGAAGTGGGAACTAGACCAAGCTGCTGAAGAGAAGACAGCACAGATCTAGGAAAACTTCCCCCCACACACACACACCTTCCTTACGGCTATAGCCAGATCTTCACCAGGCTTTCTTATTCTGAGGACATAACTTTAGTTAATGCTTGGATACATAGAGCATCTGGTCTCTCTTGCTACCTTGTGGATTTTAATTAATTATATTTTTATTTACTCGGGACATAAAGTATGTGACCACCATGACATTTCTAGCCAGTGACTGCCCAAAAAGCCATAGTTCTTTACCACCGAGAGCCAATTTTTAAAAAGGGGAAAAAATTAATATTTTCTAAATATCCCATACTTTTATCCATTGTGGTAATAGGGAGTTAAGAAAATGAAATGAATGAAAATTGCTGTGGTGGAAAGTGCATAACATTTTATTACAAAAAAATGTAATTTGTTTTTCCACTGACATATCTGTCCTCTGCTCCAGTTAAAGAAATAAGAATGATGTTTTCTTAAATTTCATAAAGTTGTGGCTTTTATTATAGTAATGTCCCCTTCCAACTTCTTCTGTTACTCTAGATGGTGTAATGTGGGGAAATATTCAACTTTTGTTGTTCATGTTTATATTTTATGAGATTCGGTTAGTCTTTGTAGAGTATCTGTTGCCCAATTTTATTTTTTTCTGAGTGCATATTAAGAGCAGAAGTGTAGACTATCTGTGCATAGCCTACCTGATCACATCATTCAGGATTCCATCTTGATTTTTGGCTTGTTCTGAATTATTTACAGAAAGTGTTATATCAAATGCTCTTGCTCCATAACATACTGTTTATTCCCAGCATCCAATCTTCTGATACTTTTCTATCCAGTAACTTTTCATTTATACTATTATATGCCTTTTACAGGAAAATTATTTTTTCAGCCTGCTGCCTCTTTTTTTAAAAAAAAGTTTTTTAGACCCATTAGCTGAAAAACCATTCCTTCTTGAGAAGGCATATACACTTTCTAGATCCAAGAAGACAACTCTTCTTTCCTTTTTCTAACCGTCCTAAATATTTGGGTCAAACTAGAGATGCACAGGAATGTGTTGTTAAGAGGCCCAATCCTTATAGGGGCTATGAAAAGGAGGAGAAGACTATTCCTTTACCCTTGCACTTCTTTTCCACCAAAAATTCCTTCAGAATACTGCTAGTGCCCCTAAAGCAGCTGTTTGTCACAAATAAATGTTTCAGAGGAAAATAGGAGCGTATGTGTGGGGGGTGTTGATGTCACGAAAACAGTGTGAGGAGAAAGCATTAACCTTTCCCTTCCTGCACACTGAGATTTTGAAAGAAAGAAAGTGACTCTGAGATTTCTGGTTGGAAGACTGCCTTTTAACAAAGCATTCCCACAAATATCTAGTTTGACCCTAGATGAAGAACGGGCGATTAAAGTATTTATTTACCCTGTCATGAGACCTGGCTTCTCAGACGCACCACTCAAATTAAATGTTTAACAGAAGATGTGCAGTTTTAGCTGTTGAAAGCATCATATTGCCACACACATACACACACTGAATTCTTTTTTTAGATGTGTACAGTTCTGGCAAGCTTTGCACAACAGTCCTTTCCCTTGTCTCCTTTTGAAAGATGGTTTTGTAACTATCCTTTCATGTATTTGTGTTTCATTCAGGGCAAGAAGAAGAAGAGGAAAAGGGACAAGCAGCCAGGAGAGACCAATGGTAAGTAAAATGTTCTGTTCATCCCTTAGTGGAACAATGAAGGCCACAAGTTTCTAATACTGGTTGATGGAAGAGACAGTTAGGCATCTTCTGCCCTTCTTGGTATAGGGCCATCCTTCCTATACCCAGCTTTTTTCTGTTAGATTTTTAAATACAACTTAAATCAGTTGCTTATTGCTAGTCTTTTAAAACTAGTAGCCAAATAAATGCATGAATGATATATTGGAATGATAGCCATGTTTGTACTTAATAACCGCAAAGCCATTCCCTGCAGAGCCATAGATTGTTAATGCCTATGCCATTATTATCTAAGATGTCTGCTCTGTGCTTGTGTGTGGGATGTATGTGTTTGTGTGTGTGTGTGTGTGTGTGTGTCTGTGTGTGTGTGCGTGCGCGTGTGCACGCACGTGTGTGAATTTGGAATTAATTTGGACTGTATCTGTGTGTTCTGATGCATGCCTTTACAGTGGTAAATTGCAGCCTTTTTTTTTTTTAATTAAGGAGGTTTGCCATTGTCTCTAGAAAATTAGAAATACTGCATAGGCAATCTCATAGTCAATTTTGAAAAAACCCTGATTACATTTTTCTTTGAAGCCTTTGTATAATTTGTTCTTTTTTTTCAGAACACAGCGAATGTTTCCTAAATCCTTGCCTTTCACTTCCTCCGATTACAGGTGCTAATGTCATTTTCAGCCATTTAAAATAGTTTTGTAAATTGCTTTTATTTTTTATCCTGCCATTTTAGATTTTATTAACATTTAAACCTGACATTAAAAATAAATTTGCCATTCACACGTTTGTAGCATACATATCTATATCTATTCTATATTTATAATGTGATATGATTGGTAGTCTTTTTTTGTTTCTAATTTGTTGTTCATTACAATTGCTATTAAACAATGCAGTAAAAATAACTCAGTTTTACTAACTGTGCAAATTGAATATGCAGTATTTCTTTAAAGAGACTGATATAAACTATAAGAAACTTAATAAACCTCCTTAATCTAATGGCATTTTATGCGGCACCCATTAAGTCTTCTCATGCCAGCATGCAACCACATTTAAAACAAACAAATTATTTTGTTTTGCATTTCTGCTCAGACATATCTACTGCTATTCACCCGCTTTGCTTGCATACCGCTTGCTTCCATGCTTCTGACCATTTTATTTCTGGCTGAAACTAACATGTTCATTTTGCTATCTGCTTATTCTGATCCATTTCTTTTTTTAAAATAAATAAATATTAAAATACAAATGGATTGTTTATTTCCAAAGCTGCATTATCCCAAAAAAGATAATTTTATTTTACCCCTTTTTATTTAAGTCTAAAGAGGAAAGCATGTTAGAGATTTCCATACTGAGCTTCTTTTCTTACTTGTATTCCCCCCACCCCCCACCATAAGAAATCTAAGAATGAAGTGCAGACCACCAAGCTTTGTTTCCATACAACCCCTTTGCACTTCCATGGGCTTGTGCAGGAGCAGCTGATAAGCGCCCCAGTGCCCTTTAAGTCAATTTGTAGTTCCTCTATTTTATTTTTTAAAAGACAGTCCTTTCAAAAGGGATACTGCAGCTTTAATTGCAACAGCTAATTTCAAGAGTTTGATAGATATGGTGATCAGTATTTTAAAAATTAAACAATCAAAAGTTGATATCTTGCAGTTAATAATGAGGTCATTGATTTTATTTCCTTTTTATTTTTATTTTTTATTTTTTTATCTTTTTTTTGTTTCTACTCTCTCTCTCTCTTTCTCTCTCTCTCTCTCTCTTTCTCTTTTCCTGCTCGCTTCTTTCTTGACCTCATTCAGACCTGAGCGCTCCTAAGAAATGCCGAGCGCGCTTTGGCCTTGATCAACAGAATAACTGGTGCGGTCCCTGCAGGTGTGTATAGTCTTCCCCCGACTTGCTATGGCTGGTTTTGCAGCTGGTTTGGTACTTCCCCCTGCCCCTCCCTCTTCTCCTGCTTTGTTGCTTTGTAGCTCTGTGTTGTGATCTAGAAGACACAAGGGAGTGGGACGCTGCTGTGAATGATCATCTCTTTCTGTTTAAAGGATTTTGCTCTTTTTTCCCTCATTTTTGTTTCCTCCACCCACCTCCTCACTGCCGCTAGCTTGAAAAATACCCACTGTAAGACAGCATCAACCTAGGCCTGCACACAAAATCCCACAATCTGCTGTGGAAAGTTGCCTATGTTTTATTATTTTTTTATTGTTGCAAAACGTCCTTTGATACTGCAGTGTAGAGTTCAACAGAGAGCAGACAGGGCTAAGTGAAGGAATGCACAGAAGGTGTAGGCATTGTAGGTGTGTGTCGCCGTGCAGAGGTCTTCTTCCTTTCATGCCCTTTGGTCTGGGAGATTGCCAAATGAACTGTTAGCTGTAGCTAAGATTTCACATCCAACTGAGCTCTATCCACCATTGTGTTGTTGTTGTTTTTTGTGTTTACCTTGTGCTAACAGATGCAAATACTCCAAAGAAGTGTCGGGCATTGTTCGGGCTTGACCGACAGAGTTTATGGTGCAAACCGTGCAGGTATACTACCCATTAGGCCTTTGGGGAACTAAAAGCATTCTGTCATCTTAGTGTTACATGTGTGATTTTATTTTAACCCTTTCCCAACCTTCCGCTTCCTGGCTTCCCTGCTACTACAACATCAATTGCTAATAATTTTTTTATCTCCAAAATTCTATGCTAATTCAATGCAATTTTCTTCTCTTTCTTGCCCAATAACCTCTTTTTTGATAGTAGAACTGGGAATTGGTACACCTTTGAGGTTCTGAAACTAACATTTCTTGGTCAAACAAGTGTGCTAAATGGATATTTGCAGAGGTTTCTAGTGTACAGAAACATGTCTACAGTCATGTTCTGGTTGTTTAAAAAAACTGTATCATGTGCAGCACCAGTATTTTCACTATGATTAAAGAATACAAATTAGAATTTTAGAGCAAATATGGTTGGATCCTTTGAGCTGTAAGCAACCGTCCACTTGTGGAGCAGGCTTTTCCTACCTCCACTTCAGCCGCACACTTTACTCTCCAAAAAGTCACTCTGGAGGATAGGGGAACCTCAGAATGGCATTTGTTGTGATGTATGGGGAGGTGCAGCTAGGGGAGCTGTTGAAAATTGGGGACCCCGTCTTCTGAGTGGACGTGCTCTCTGATTGTGCAGGTCAGTGTTGGATCCAAGCCAGAATAAATTTAAGTCTAGCAATAAATTTCTTCATTATGTTTTTAAATCAATCTTAAGTATGCTTCTGAAAATTCATATGACTCCTATCTGGCACCATTTTTAAAGCCTGGAGCAAATCTTTGTAGTGGTACTTGCTTGCCTGTTAAGTTCTCATCTCTCGGACAATTTATTTGTGAGTTTCAGTACAAATGCAGGACAGGTGTTCAATTCATACCTTAATGGCACCAAAGACCAACACATTTGGAACACCCATGTTCTACTGCAGGCCTAAGTGAAACCTTTAACTCCATGGATAAATTCTGTAGGCACCTGTTTCTTGGTGAAGGGAAGCAAACTATCTCTTGTTGCATTCTTTTTTCCCTTAATATGGTTAAATTTGTTATTTCTCTGTTCTGATCCAAGCAGTCTTTGAATTTGGAATATTATGATGGTAGGTATTTCAGTCTGACACACACTCTTTTCTGTATGTAGTGCTTCCCTCCTCACCTCTTCCTCTGATTCACACCATACCATGCACTTCATTCCGTTTTTTAGAACATAGAGCAGTTATTCATATTATATGCATGCTGATTTTTTGTTAGTTTTGTGATAAGTTATAAATATGGTTTTAAAATGTACATGTAATTGTTAGACAAAGTTCACACGTTGTCCTTTATGGACTGCATTCTGCCAACCCTGTGACCTCCCATCTGATGCATGCTTAAGCAATGTGATTTGTGTGACAGGTGCAGCAATGATTATAGAGGTCATTGTCAATACAGATGTTTTAAAAGCTTTTAAAAAACATAATTTCAAGAAGCATAAGAAGGAAAGAAATACCCAGTGGTCCTGGGCAACAACTTTAAGCTGTGAAGAATAAGAAAACTTTTAAAGAAAATCCATATATCCTTCTCTCTGCTTAACTCAGTTTATCCAGTGGTTAATTGAGTACATGAAGTCAATATTTCAGTAACCAATAGGCAGCCATGTTTATATTAGTCAGTTTATCATGATCAGCAAAGCAGGCTCTGAATCCCTAGTTGGTAAGGGGAAGGGGGTTGCTTTGGGGAGGGCCAACAACATGGGCCAATTTCACTCTTCTTTCCACTCATGTATGGTACCCATGGAAGTGGAGGAGGATGACATTTGCCCATTCTCTGTACATTCAATGGAGTTTCGGCATACATGCAGCTGAATTCCATGCAGTTGGGAACCCTGTGTACTCAGGGACATAGTCAGATAGAAGACCCTACCCACATATACACACAGAGAGAACCCTTACATAACTTCCACTGAACTCACAGAGGTCAAGGGTGGGCTAATGGAAACTGGGAACAGGACCTATGTGTGCAGACCTGCTCCATATGTTCAGTATACAAATGGAGGAGATGTGTTAAAGCGGATATTGCCTCCACCCATTGCCTCACTCCCACACAAGGCCAATTCCACTAATAACAGGTTTGGCAGAGTCCTTCCTTTAGGCATCTCAGTTGCTCACTACTATATTTGCCTATTTCTTGGCTTGCATATGGAGAGAACATTTGAAATGCATGTAGTTTTTCACATTGGAGGAAAAGTACTGGAAAGAGCCTTTACCTATGTCTTGAACTGAGAGAGAACGACTAAGGGCAGGGGAAGGGAAGCTTGAGATCAAGGTCTGGATGGAGGTCTTGTTGGGGAGCCATTGGGCCTCCTTTAATCAGTCCCTGTTCTGAAACATGTTTGTATCTTCTATTAACCATCTGCTAAAGCAACATTCTATTATTTGAAAGCAGAAAGACATTCTCCTCTTGTTTTTAAAGAGCATATTCTGTTTGAGCTGTGATTTTTGAATTAAATTATCCTTGAACTGTATATGAGAAAAAGTGGCTTACATAATTTTATTTTCAGTCAGAAAGCTTTATTTCTGGTTAGCATCTTTGAAAGTAGCACTCGTAACACCATAAAACATGTAGATTTACCACTGAAAGACTTTTAATAGAGTTTACTGCAACAGACTCGTAGACTGGACACTTCCAACACTACGAAGCTCTTCCCATGATCAAGTGGGAAGGGCTACCCTGTTATGTGGTGAGGAAGCCCAAAAGTGCTTACCTCCCCGCAGACAAGTACATGGCACTCTCTGGGTGGGTGGATTGCCTGCCCAGACGAGCAGTGGCTTTGCTCTGGTGCTCCTGCATCCAGCCATGGCGCACACACACACCCCGGGAGCCCCAGTAATGCACCACATGAATGCACAGTGCATTCCTGGTGTCCCCCCATAAGTGTGTCCGTCGTGACTACAAGCAGCTGCAGTAGACAAAAAAAACCCCAAAAGCGGTTAGCGGCATGATTTCTTCGCTAACCTCCTTTGAGGGGGGGCATTTAGGCGGGCTTGCCTCCAGGAGCCGCACAACTCCCATTGCTGCACACGAGCAGCAGAAACCGGGCTGGGCTCCCTTAGCCCGGTTTCTGCTGCTCATGTGAATCGCTTCAAAGTAGACCATTGCTTTCCCCTCATGTTTTTGCTTGACTCTAGTGTAATGTTTTTTGAAAGTGAATTTTTGAGGGATAACAGGGCTCACTAATAATAAATTATTAATAATATTAATATAAATTATTATTTACATTTTTATTCCAGAGTACCATACTAAGTTTGTTTGGGTTTCTTTAAAGTTTCACAACAACCCTATGAATTAGGTTAGGCCGAAAGACAGTGACTGGCTGAAGGTCACCAATGAGTTTGGGGCTGGGTGGAGATTTGCAACCTGGTCTCTGTGGTCCTAGCCTGAAACTACTGAAACCATTTGAGTGGGAACTTCTTGCTTATCAGGCAGTTCTTGATTTATAGCAGTAATAAAAACATCCTTTTCCAGGAGGCACAAGAGCCATACCTAGTCTGTTGTCATTGGGTTGTGCTCTGGAAATGGAAGAACTTTCATTTCTTCAAGGGGAAGAAGTGAGATTTCCTGATTTTGCCTTTCCTCTGCAGCTCCCTGCCCCACCCCCACCCATCTGTTCCTGAGGATGAAAGAACCTTCCAAAGGATAGCATACAGCATGGGGAGTGTAGCAGGAAGGGGGATTGGCAAAAATCAGCCACTGGCATAAACAGAAGTTATTCCATTTGCAGAATAGCAATGTAGGGTAAAATCAGTGTTCCCTATAACAGGGATTCCCAAATGTTGACTGCAACTCCCAGCATTATGCAACTGCAGTGGCCTTTGGCTGGGGATAATGGGAGTTGTAGTCAACAACATCTGGGAATCCCTGTTACAGGGAACACTGGGTGTGACCCATAATATTTATGGAGTATTTAATATCTTAAATGCAGATTAGTCTCTCAGTGTTTACACTATGAGTGCACATATGTAGGGAATCTAGAATTCAGAATTCAGAACTTTAAATATCAGAATGAGTATTTGAATTCAATTAGGTGTGAAGCTTTTAAAGAACATTTAGTTTCCTACCACTGTTCACCACGGCTACCATAGCTGAGCCTAACCATTAAATAATCATATAATGTACCTTCAGTTCTTAATTCTGACTTTTGCTCCTTATTTGGTCCTCTACACTACATTAAACCATATTTTGCAATCATTTACCACCATCTTCAAAGGCACACTGATTAACTCCCTTACCAGGCCTTTGAGCCAAATAATTTGGCCACCTTCCACAAAGTGCAAATGGAACTTGGCATGATAAAGTTATTTAGAGCTGGGTTTATAATTAGCAATTCTGTCCAAGCACAGCAATTGGTATTGGGTGCTAAGAGACCCTGAAGTTTTAAATTCAAATTCTTTTTAAAGCAGGTTTCTAGTCCTTGAGGCTATGAACAGAGGACTGAAAGTTTATAGATAGTGCCTACTTTGCTGGAATTTCAAATGCTAGGCATGCAAGGGATGGTTGGCCAGAATTTGCACTGAATATGAGGCAGGGTATCTGTGGCTTGTATACCACCATGAAGCTCTTCTCATGATCGGTAAGAAGAGCCTGGGGAGGGTTAGCAGGGAGAGCGGACTTAGCCCACTCTCCCCACACACGAGCAGGCAGTCTGCTCCGGGCGGCCGAAGTGGCTGCCCACACAACTGCTGGCTCTGTTATGGAGCTGGCGGAGGCTGGGAGGATTGGGGGCCACACGGCCCCCGGAAGCTCCAGCATGCCCTGTGCGAGTGCAGAGGGCATGCTGGAGGGACCCCTGAGCCAGGAGGCTGCTTTTAAGCCTCCCAGTCAGAGGTCTACTCATGAGTTGCTGTGGCGCGGAGCCACACTGCAGCAACTCATGGTTGTAGAGCCCGGGTTAGCAGAGCGTTCACTCCACTAACCTGGGCTCAGGGAGGGTTACTTTAGCGGGTTAACTGCTTGGAGGCCACCGGGCTCGCCTGCGAGCCCGGTGGCTCTCACAGTCAGGCGAAATCGGGCTAGGCTTCTCTAGCCCGATTTTGCCTGATCGTGGGAATAGCCTCCATGTCTCTTTCTATGACTAGCACAATAAATCATGCAAAATGGTGTAGGTGTTTGTAAATATATAAATACGTAGGTTTGTATATTTGTTTATCATTTGGATGTATTGTAGAATCCAGCTTTATACAGCACCATTTTTTTAAAGGCAGAATATACATAGCCCTGAACTTGCCTCTTGTTTTCTATGAGCAGGGATAGCTTACCCAGGACAGCTTACCTAGCTGTAAATTTATTCCTAACTACTGTGTTGAGGTTTGCATCATATGTGATCACATCAGCTCCCATAGTATTTTTCCCCATAGAGATTGGTTTGTCTTGAGTACACTCAAAGGCTGATTCTGCTTTTGAAGTAACTTTCAGAAAGGAATTACAACAGCAGCCATTTTGACAAAAAACAAACCACTAAACACCATTTAGTGTTAGTCATGACTAACCATACATTTCAATGGGACTTAGTCATGACTAACTTAAACTGGTTATTGTCCACTACTTATAATACTTATGACTTAATCATGCTATATTTTTTTTCCATTTTGGAACCCTGGCTTTTCTCAGCTAAATATTACAATGAACTTTTAAATTATGAAAAGAGTGGGTGGTAGGGAGGTGGAGGAAACTATTAAGCACTAATCTCAATCCTGTTAAGGATGAAATTTACAATGCAAAAATGTATAGCTATCTTCAGCTCAGTACAAGAACCTTTCTTTAACCTCTTGGCTTCATATGGACTTACAATTGGGTCTGTTTAGACAATACTTCAGCCAGCCAAGTTTAATTTGTAGGAGGTGTGTGGGTGCTCACATATGTTTTTCCCTTTCCCAGCACAACAGTACCTAATTGTGTAGAGGCAGTTTGAACCGTCTCTCAGTGTGGTTTTAGTACTACTTGAAAGAGTATAAAACGGCATACCCTGTACGATGGCATCCCAGGTGAAGTGGAGATGTGTGTGCCCACATTCCTTCATCACACATTAATTGGGCTGGTCAGAGTTCTCTTCCAATGGCCTATTGCAGGTTATGCCAAATCTTTTAGCAAGGAGATGCATCTGTGAAATTAAGTTTTGGGATACATACAGCTGTCCCATTGGTCCATAACATGTATGCATGTGCATACGTACTCCTCTCTCCTTTGTGCTGCATGGCTTTTCAGAGCCCCCTACCAACAGCATGTTAACTCATTCACAAGGTCCCCATGACTTTTATTGGACAAGCTCAGTATATGTGGATAATGCTGCTTTGTTCAGGCAAGACAGGCGTATTTTGCATGCTAGATGCTAAATGTCTTCATATAGTGGGATCTCCTCAATATTAGCACCACTCTGTTAATATAATCTTGCTCATTTCCCATGGGTTGGTCAAAAAAATTGCTGCTTTGAACTGTTGATACGGTAACATTGCCTCCTTTCTGCCTGAAGGAACTAATTAAATAGTGTGGCATAAAGAACATGAAATAGTTCAGGCCAGTGGGTTACATTAATTTATTACTAATAGATTTCCAGTTTTTATTACTTAAGGTAGGAGACCTCTAGCAAGATTCTGTTTAGAGCCCACCAAATTACTTTTTTTTGTCTTTTAACTTGCTTTAATAAAGCATGGTTTGCTGTTGCCTGCCATCTTGCACTTTCTCTTTCCTAGTATCTTTCTGCTCTTTGTTTCTGTTGTTTTCTGCTCTCTGCTTTTGTTATTTTAATTCTTAAGGTTTTAAGTGCATGACTGTCTTTGTTTCTAGCATGTATTGATCAGCAGGCGAATGTGGCTAAAAGTCTCCAGTGCCCTAAAAATTGACTTTGCTGTCTGGAACTTTGGGCAGAACCTTAGCCTCATTTTTGAAGGGAAAAGGAATGTTAGACGCCTCTCATATCCCTCTAGGAATCATACAGAGTTTGCTTGCTGAGTTTCCTGGCAATCCAGGTGATCATTTCTTTTTAATGTGATCTACCGCCTGATAAGGCTAAAGGTGCAATGGCAGAGCATTGCACCTGGATTAACCACATTGAAGTGAAAAGGAGCAACATGGGAGCGATGGTGGGCAAACTGCAATCTCAGTGGATATATTTCTGCTGCTCAGATCTGCAGTGAGGCTTCTCAGAACACAATATAAAATGGTTATGTTATGATGTGGTATACAGTTACATCAGTGAAACATTTCACCAGCTGACCTTTATCATTGTGTGTACAGGTCGGCTTGAAACCTTTGTCTTGTTATGGGGGCATTGTTGAACTTCAGCACGGGTCAAATTCCAGTGGCTATATAAGCTTCCATACTTTTCAAGTTTTGCCAACCTCAGCAGAGATTCTCATGATAGGAAAAGTATAAGTGAGCTTAAGTAAGTTGCCTTGTGTTATATGAATGCTTATTGGCAGGAAAGCTGTGTTCGCTATGACTAGTTTTTAGAATAAGTTTACCCAGTGCGTACCTGCTCTACAAGATTCACCAGCTGTATGTTTAATATTTTTGTATTGCTGCTAGACTTGTCTTCCAACTACAAAGCAGTAGGTGGAATAGATAGGTGTCAGTTCAGTTTGACAAATGTGGATGGAGCATGGGTTGGTTTAATCAGGCTGACACTTTTTTAAAGCCCACCCTGTTTTTTTAATTGTTGTTTCACTTGATGCTGATACCTGTTGCTATTGTTTAGTTTGTGCAGTGCACCTAACCAAGATTACCTTTTCTTTGAAGCTGCAGGAATGAACTCAGACAACATTCCTATAAATTAAAGCAAAAACCAAACAGTTCCTCCTCCCACCCCAACCTTACAAAAATAAAAAAAGAAACTTATGATAAGCCACAACCTGCAGGTCATACAACCAGTTATTCTTGTTAATTTGGATGGTATTTCTGTTTATCTTCCTTTTCTTCATTCCCCTTTTATTCTTCCTATTTACTCTCTCTTATGTTTTTTGTGTGTGTGATATTGATTTTGTTTTCATATGGTGTGGTTCTGAACAGAAACAAGCAGCAGTGGTAGATCCTCGGCAACAGTTTATCGCAAATTTGGGCGCTCCAACACAGGCAGGAGTCACTGAAGGGAGACTCAAGAGTCTGTCAGAATTTTGGTACAGAAAGAGAGACTATCTGTAATGTTTTATAAGGAATGAAGATGCAAACAGCACAAAATTAAATTTGCCTAGTGCTAAGAGAATATGAAACAGTGTTTTTAAAAACAGTGTTTTAAAAAATTGCCTAAATGGGACAAAGAGCAAATTCCTCTAGTTGGCAGAAAGATTGCTTAGAGGTATTGATTGCCATCTGTAACCAGCACCATTGCAAGTATACATTTGGTGTGGTTTACTCAGAGCCCAGCATCATTTCTTGATGGCTCTTTGGTTTTGGATTACTTTAGAAAGAAAATTCCATTTGCATCTTTGCCCTTTATTCACAGATGACTTTCTCCCTGTTCACAGGAGAAAAAAAAAGTGCGTTCGCTACATACAAGGTGAAGGCAGCTGCGTCAGCCCACCCTCTTCAGATGGAAGCCTACTAGACTCTCCTCCGTCTTCTCCCAACATGCTAGCCTCCCCCACAAGAGACTCAAAACCACAGACTGAACAAACCCAACCTCTCTCACTCACATTGAAACCCGACCCACTGGCACACCTCTCAATGATGCCGCCCCCACCGTCCTCCATAGTTCTGACTGAAAGCTCCACTAGCAAATCCAGCAGTCTACCTGCTAGTAATTGTCAGAACGGGGCATTGGAGCATCAGTCTGCCACTTTACAGCAGTCAGCACCGTCCTCTTCGTTAGCGCAACCATCGACGTCCTCCTTGCATTCCCATAATTCTTTGGCTGGGACACAGCCTCAGCCACTGTCACTTGTAACCAAGTCTTTAGAATAGCTTTAGTCATTTATAGCCCACTTCCTGTTTGTGTTGAGATTTATCCGTGCCGCCCCCCCCCCGTTTTTGTTTTTAATTTGTGCCATATGGCTACATTAGTTGATGTCTATCGAGTTCATTGGTCAATATTTGACCCATCGTTATTTCAATTTTTTTTAAAATATGTAGATGAGAAAAAAGCCTCATGATTCTGCCAAAATTTTTATCAACAGCTGTTTAAAGTCTTTGTAGCGTTTAAAATATATATATAAATATATATATACATAACTGTTATGTAGTTCCAATAGCTTAGTTTCAAAGACTGATTTTAAAAATGAAAAAGAAGCAATTTTGAAGCAGCCCTTGCTGAAGGCGTTGGTTCTTTATTATTTGTATTAAATACGAGCTTGCGAACCAATCATTTTACATCTGGTTTTTAAAACATTTTAAGGGCACAATGAATGCAGTGCCGCTAATTTTTTCCCTTTTTTTTTCCTTTGTGTGATACAACTTTTCTTGTGATGTTACTTGTTATTGTTTAAATGTACAGAAACAAAGGGTTAAGATGTGTTAATATACCTTGTTCCATGGTGTTATTCTTTTTTGGGGGAGGGAACGCTACTCAACAATTAAAAAGTATCACAACGCTATTGGACCAGTAGTATTTATTGCTTTAGAGATTGCTTGTTGTACCTGTACGTTGTCCCCTTTTTAAATTGTTTCCTTTTTTTTCTTGAAACATTGTATAAAGTTTTATTTTTCCTTAGTGTAAGCATCATATATATAACAACTCATTTGTACAAGGTTTTTAAGTTTATATATAAATGTGTATATATATATTTTTGTTGGCTTCTTTTGTTGTTTTAATTTCTTAATTTTTTTTTCCTGTCATACAGTTGCCACCAAATGGACATTTGCAGATGGATCACTAGTGTAAAAAAAAAAAATGCTTTGAAAGCCATTACATGAAATAAGACTTGAAAATTTAGCACGAGACTTTTTAGCCATGCTGTTCAAAAGGCAGCAATGTCTCTCATTCAGAACTGCAGATGACTTCCCTGCCACTTGTAGGCTGTGAGCAAAACTTTTTATGTGCCAAAATTCTCAGTGACTTTTTCTCTTTTACCCAACAACTTTTTTATGCTGTATTTTTTTTGTTCATCCTGTTTTGCTGTGATGTTACATAGGTAGATATGTATGTAGTTTTTAATGTCACCTATTACAGACGTGTTTGGTAGCAGATTGTCCAGAAAGCATTTAAAAATGAAGAGGTATAAACCCTAAAGGGCCAAATTCTGTATACTAGATTATTCATAAAAGGAAAAATCAGACTGCCACTTTATGTACACTTACTACATACAGGTAGGTAGCAACTTTAAAAAAAATCCTAGGCATGTTGATGTTGCAAATTTTTTTTAATAAAAAAGATAAATGCTGTATAAAGCTGAAAAAAATGATCATCTGTTCATCCAGTGCCATTGTAGTTGACATGAAGCGATTGTAAAACTGTCTCCAGTTTTCTTCTCTGGTTTATTAAGATGCTAACTATGACATTTTTTTGTGAATCCTTTGAATGTTTCCTAACAGTTGTGATGTTACTGTTCCGTTTTATTGCTCTTATTCAGATTTTTCATTTCTAATGGTTTGGAAGCCATTTTTGTAATGAATAAATGTCCATGCTGTACAGTATCTGTAGCATGCGGTTCTGGATTAATAAAAGCAACTTAGTATGTGCAGATGAAGACTTGGCAGCTCATTTACCTATAGGCTTCATTTAATCCCCACTCCAAGGAGGCTTTCATGTACTTTGCATCTGTGTCAGAATAATGGAGCACTGCTTGTATATTACTGAGTAAATAGCCACAGATATTATGTTAGGACAGTTAAATATTTGCCAGCCTCCTAATCCTGAGGATATTTTAAATCTTTAAAATCAAAACATGGGAGGAATCAGAACTAATTGTACACTGTGGTTAACATCCAGACTAGCACTGCATGGGTGCAGCAATGTTGAGTTCCTGGTTTCTTCTGCACTGTCACACAAGCAGCAGAAGGGGCAGTTTTTGCTGACCCCTTCCCTCTGAGTCCCACTGTGCACCACAAAAATATGTCCTTGAAATTGGCATGACCCTCAGGGACAGCTTTTGGTGAAGTACAGTCGTCTTTAGAGGGGAAGGGGAGATTGTTGAAGAATGCCTATTCCCCAACATGACAGTGAGGTGGTTGTCTGGAACTCAGCACTGCTGCACCTGCACAATGCTAGTCAGATGTCACCTTTATTCTATATACCAAACATTGAATTGAGGCGAAAAGACTGTGACTCCTGATCTAAAAATTTGAATTCCAATTCTAACTCGTAGACTCTGGCTTAGACATAGGGCCGTTGTAATTCAAAAAGGACAGAGCTTTGGTTCCTTCAACCAATCTCATGTGTGAAAAAGTGTCACCTGATCTAAATTTGAATTCCAAAATCTAACTTCTAGATTCTGGCTTATGCATAGGGCAGTTGTTGTTTAAAAAGGACAGGGCTTTGGTTACTTCAAACAATCTCATGAAGGCACAGGTGTTGTTTTGCAAGTTTTGAAAAGCAATTAAAAGAGGATACATAAGTATATCATCATACTCCCACTTTCCACAGCTTTTTGCAGAGTGCAGAAAGGAAACCTGCAGAACTCCTGATAGTGGATATACGTGTTTTCAGATGCACAACCATGAGAGAGCTGTTGGGTTCCCTTTCCCCACACCACAAGGAGCAGCAGAAAGAGGAAAGGGGAGAGCACACACATGGATCCAGTTTTCAATACATGAAATGCACAAAACCTTACACAGGAATTATATGAAAAGACCCACATCTACAGAATGCTGCTCTGCATAGCAGGATCTTTGTAAAGAAGGACCTCGTCCTTTTTGGAATTTGGTCACCTTCTTTATGTAATCTCTTTCCCTCTTGGTTTGACATGGTCACAGTTTACCGTGATCACTCTTCACAGATTACTTAGGCCTGTAGTAAAAAAAACCTGGAAAGAACAAGCGTCTTTCTCCTATCATCCTGTCATTCGTTCCATAGGTTTAATTATTGATAGAACCATATGTCTTCCTGTAGCTGTTTGAATAGGTATCACCAGCTGCCCTTTACTGCAAAGATCTAATGCGAATGAAACACGTAAAATGTTACAGGCCATTGTAGGCAAGAATATGCAGTTATTCCTAGCTAAATCTCCCTTCATTTTATACATTGCCGTTCTTCTGGCCCATGATTGTCAATCGACTAAAATTCACGTGGCCAATCAATTTCAAGAGCAATTGATGCTGTCCAACTTCAGGCACTGCACTTTGGAAAGCAGTGCTCATTCCACTGATGTACAGATATCTTTGGTTTCTTTATTTCTTTTTACGTAATGTTATCTGCATTACATTATTTTTTCATTAAAAAGGTTCACTGTACCTGTACATGCACTTGTAGCCCTGTTACTTTGTGTGAATAGAAATTATGCATCTACCTGAGAAAAGATGTCTTTGGAACATTAAATTTCTTGTTTTAGAACAAGAAAGAATATCTACAGGTCTCTCGTGGAGAAGAAAGTTGTAAATCTCGGGTTGAATAACGTTTTTCTTCTTCATAAGAACAGCCCTACTGTATCAGGCCCAAGGCCCATCTAGTCCAGCATCCTGTTTCACACAGTGGCCAACCAGATGCTGCTAGAAGCCTACAGGGAGGAGCTGAGGGCATGCCCTCTCTCCTGCTGTTACTCCCCTGCAACTGGTATTCAGAGGCATCCTGCCTTTGAGGCTGGAGGTGGCATTTAGCCCTCAGACTAGTAGCTGTTGATAGACCTCCATGAAGTTATCCAAACCCCTCTTAAAGCCATCCAAACTAGTAGCCAACACCACATCTTGTGGCAGAGAATTCCACAAGTTGATTATGCATTGTGTGAAAAAGTACTTCTTTTTGGACCTTCCATGAAACTCTTTTGTTCACTTGTACTGTATAACTGAGCAACATCAATAGAGCGTAATATGGTGTTCACAGTGGCCAGAATGATACCAAAAAAATCAAGATTTATTTACCCATTGCATTTTCCAATAAGTCATTGTGCTTATTTAAAAGAAAATTTGAATAACTTTCCATATTCACCCCCCCACACACACACCTTGTGTCATTCCTTGAAAAGTCAAACCTCAACAAATGTACAAGCATAAGAACAGCCCTGCTGGATCAGGCCCAAGCCCTATCTAGTCCAGCATCCTGTTTCACACAGTTGCCCACCAGATGCTGCTGGAAGCCCACAGGCAACAGGTGAGGACATGCCTTGCTGTTGCTCTCCTGCAACTGGTACTGAGAGGCATCATGTTTCTGAGGCTGGAGGTGGCCTATAGCCATCAGACTAGCAGCCATTGATAGACCTGTCCTCCATCAATTTGCCTAAGCCCCCTTTAAAGCCATCCAGACTAGTGGCTATCACCACATCCCATAGCAAAGAATTTCACATATTACTTATGTACTGTGTGAAAAAGTACTGCCTCTTGTCAGTCCTAAATTTCCCGACCTTCAGTTTCATGGGATGACCTTTGGTTAGTGTTGTGACAGAGGGAGAAAAATATCTCTCTATCCAATCTCCACTCCATGCATAATTTTATACATCTCAATCATTTCTCTCCTTAATCACCTCTTTTCCAAACTAAAGAGCCCCAGATGCTGGCCCTGATCATCTTGGTTACCCTCTTCTGCCTTTTCCAGTTCTGCTATATCCTTCTTAAGATACGGTGACCAGAACTGTGCACAGTACTCCAGATGCAGCTGCACCAAAGATTTTGTATAAGGGCATTATAATACTAGCATTTTAATTTTAAATCCCCTTTCTAATAATTCCTAGCATGGAATTTCCCATGTTTACCTCTGCTGCGCACTGTGTTGACACTTTCAATGAGCTGTCCAGCATGACCCCAAGATCTCTCTCCTGGTCAGTCACTTGACAGCTCAGATCCCATCAGCATATATATGAAGCCGAGGTTTTTTGCTCCAATATGCATCACTTTACACTTGTTTATAGGGATGTGCGCAAACCGGTTCAGTGGCACTTTTGTGGACTGCTTAAACAATTCAAAAGTCTGTCAGTTCAGCATGGGGGGGGGCTACCCTTAAGGACTGGGGAGGGTGCATCTCCCCCCCCGCCACCGATTTCCTCCACCAGCACTGTCTTTAAAATCACTGGCGCAGGGCAGCAGCATACCTCCTTGCCTCCCCGGTCAGCGTCAGCCGATTCAGCCTCCTGCCAGTTCGTGCACATCTCGACTTGTTTCCACTGAACCACATTTGGCATTCTGTCGCCCACTCCCCCAGTTTGGAGAGATCTTTTTGGAGCTCCTCACAATCTGTTGTGGATTTCACTACCCTAAATAGTTTAGTGTCCTCTGCAAATTTGGCCACCTTGCTTATTTGGTGAGACTTGTTAATTTGAAATAAAATAAAATAATGTGCCTAGATGGTACAAATTTTGTACTTCAAGCTCAATTCTGCAACCCTATATACATTTTACAAATGTGCATACCTTTTCTTATTTTACACAACTTACCTTTAGGGGGGAAATTGTATTTTTTTCTTCTGGTTTTGCTTACCATAGGTGGTGCCATGGAGCCCAAAACACTGTCAATCTAATGCAGGCACCTTGCTGAGTTTTGAGATTCCAGCATGCATTACTCACAGCCTTTAACACAAACTTTTGGAGCCATAAGAACTAGAAATTCAAACTTACTTAAAATTGAAAAATGATCTTCTTAAGTACTGGAATTCTGTGATCATTACTACATAGAGTACTTTTTCTGGAATAATGACATGCACAGTCCAAATCAATAAAATAAGGGTGCATAATGTCTCAGTAGGCTTATTACATTCTTATGGCATGGATCCTATGCCCTTAATAGTGCTGTGACTGGCAGAAATGTAATATGCAGAGCTTTCCCAGTTTCTTCTTCAGCTACTAGGATAAATTTCACTTGTTGAAACTTTACATGTTTTGCAGTTCTTATAAGCACAGAAATCCTGCAGGAAAATGGTGGCCACTACAGAGCTTTAGGGCCAAGAAAAGCACAGCCAAGGAATTGGCTCATTAGTTCCCATCATTTTGTGAAATTCAGTCCTCTCCCCATGTTGGCTCTTGTTGCCTCCTTAGGGTTGCCAAGTCACAGTGATAGGAGAAGCCTTTCTGCAACTCTTAAAGATACAGCCCTGCCAAAACCTAGATAGAAGAATAGCCATATTTATTCTTCATTGGCTTTGACCAATGAAGAAATCTATCATTCTAGTTCCTTCCTTTCCCAACTCCTAACAAGAGGTTTTGACCCATTCCCACATTTTAATCAGCTCCTAATTACTACTTGCTTACCACCCATTATTTCTGTAGGATCCTGCTTTTAAATATAATATTCAACATCCTGACCAATAGTGTGTGTCACCCTAAAAGAAAAGTTTCCATTGTGCTCAGGAGAGCGGCAAAAATTGTTGTGCTCTTATGCAATAGCACCTGCACTTTAGAAAGACGAAATCTAGCACTGCATGCAGAGGCAGATTCATGACGGCCCCTTCTGCCACCTCCCTTCACAATGGTCCCTAGACCAATGCGTGCCACTACCTATCTGTTGGGTTCCATATTGTACACCCCCCTGATTAATATCAGAAGCAGATTGACGCAGGGTGTGGCCAGCACTAGGTCTGGAAGTGCTTCCTTTCTCCTCCTTGCAGCTGGTGAGCACTTTGTTCTCTGGTGTGGGGGCAATGAGGGTCCTCTAGGAAGACAAAGAGGGCCCTGGGCAGCCCCCAGACATTGGCAGCCTGGAGACAAATGCCCTCCCTTGTTCAACAGTGGCTATGCCACTGGCCGCACACACATTTTTGTTAGCAGCATGTGCTTATAGTTGGTCAGCCATTGTATAGTTTGTCCAACCTCCCTGGACCAGTTTTCACAGCCACAACAAACCATAAAGTGCCTGCATAAATCCTCTCTCACCTAAATATACACATGCTGTCATTTTCCTTCATCTCTTCCTTCAACATTCCTTTCTCAGTTTCAGTGCTTGCTCAGCAACCTTCCTTCAGTTACCTTGCCCTTGGGCTCCTTGTCCTTTAGCTTCTTCTCTTTTCAGTTCTCCTTTGCCCCACAAAACTAAATCTTCCTGTGAGGTTTTAATCCCAGCCAAACTGACAATGCCCTTTTCCTTCACAGAAGTAGTTAGAAAACATTATTGTTTTCCTGAGATGTTGGAATGTTCATGAACAACATTCCGTGTTTTCTCCTCACAACAACCCTGTGAAGTAGGTTAGGCTGAGAGAGAAGTGACTGGCCCAGAGCCACCCAGCAAGTATCATGGCTGAATGAGGATTTGAACTCTGGTCTTCGCGGTCCTAGTCCAGCACTCTAACCACTACACCACTCTGGCTTTATATCACAATTTATATCACAAATTTGCCATTTTTTTCTCTCTCACAGACGTGCCGCTCCATTCCAGATATATTCACTAGAATTATTGACCCTGACCAGAATATATACTTCCCTCACAATTATATAACCATTTACCAGTTCTCTTCCTCCATTTCCATTGCATTACTTCCCCAAAGCTATGAAATGTGATGTACCTGCCATTAATATGTGTAATTTAGCTGAATGAGCAAAAAAGGTAAGAGTGAGAAATGTGGTGTATCTGTTATCAATTTTCTTTATAGATTAATGAGGATAGTGAGATATTCTCAGCATGTTAAGAGGAATTTTGTCCTGGAATATATAAAGGGAGAGAAGATGTCATCATCCAAGTTTCAAGGACTGATTCCACAGATGGCATTTAAAGTGCTTTTGAGCCTTGCTCCTGTTGTTGATGTGCACATGCAAAAGACAGGAATGCAGTTCTAAAAGCAATTTCATTCGGTTTTTACATCAGTGGCTCACCACCTAGGAAGGATAATTTTCCATGGCATTTCAACCCTTGTCCCTTTTATTTACAGATTAATTTTAGCTGAAGTAGATGACTGTTATGAACTAACTGAATGAGGCACGATACGTAAAGAGGGAAAAGCATAAATTGGGTATGGTGAAAATCTACATTGTGGAAGGGCACAGAGGGATTCCTGAGTACCATTAAATTGCTTCAGAATGCATGTGCGTTTCCAGCCTTTCAGTCTGCTACAGCTTCTAGGGTTGCCAGCCTTCCAGAACAGGCCTGGAGTCTTTAGGAATCAACCTTCATCTCCAGGTGACTCTTGCAAATTACCCTGGAGATTTTCATGTCATGATATTGTGAAACATATTTGAAAAAGTGTTGTGGAAAAACATCTTCAGGAACAACTCAGAGTGGCAACCTCTCCTAACAGCTTCTCTCCGAGGCTGTAACTTTCCACTGACATGGGTTTCCCAGCTCAGCTTCATTGCTTAAGATTGCAATCTTTTGTGCATATTTCTGGGAGTAAGCCTCACTGAACACAGTGGTTGACATCCTGACTAATGAAGTGGGCATATTTTGAGGTACTTCAGGGTCATACTAAGAGCCATGGCATAACTCCCCCAGTCCCTCTGCCTGTGGTGCACATTTGCACCACAGTTGCACCACAGATTCAGGCCATCTCTGCACTCTGAAAGAATGCAAATCAGAAAGACATTGCTGACTTCCAGCAGTGTGTTCCCAATCTTCCAGAGTGCAGGGAGTGTTCATGTCTCTTAAGGGTTCTGGCACAAGAGCATGCATGGAGGAAGACTGGCAGAGTTCCCAGCAGGTCACCAAGTCCTTCAAAGTGTGTCTACTTTGTTAGAGCATTGCTTAAGGGCACATGATACAGCCAGTTTGCTGAAGCTAAGCAAGCCTTGGCATGGTCAGTGTCTGGATGGGAGACTCATGTATGCCACGATTGACAACAGGGCTATAGAACAGTGGAATAGCACCTGCATTGCATGCAAAAGGCCCCAGGTTCAATTCCTGGCCTCTCCAGCTAGGGCTGGGGAAGACTCTTGCTTGAAACCTTGGAGAGCCACTCAGCAGACAAGACTGAGTTAGATGGGCCAATGGTCTGACTCGGTATACAGCAACTTCCTATGAAGCTGCCTCATACTGAGTCAGGCCATTGGCCTATCTAGTTCAGTATTGTCTACACCAGTGATTCTCAAACTTGGGTCCTCAGGTGTTATTGGACTTCAACTCCCATAATCCCCAACCAAAGGCCACTGAGGCTGGGGATTATGGGAGTTGAAGTCCAATAACACCTGAGGACCCAAGTTTGAGAATCCCTGGTCTACACAGAGTGGCAATGGCTTCTCCAAAGTTGCAGGCAGGAATCTCTCTCAGCCCTATCGTGGAGATGCCAGGGAAGGAACTTAGAATCTTCTGCTCTTCCCAGAGTGGCTCCATCCCTTAAGGGGAATATCTTACAGCGCTCACATGTGGTCTCCCATTCAAATGCAACCAGGGCAGACCCTGCTTAGCTAAGGGGACAAGTCATGCTTGCTACCACAGGACCACCTCTCTCTCCTTCCTATGAACCAATGTTAGTTTGATATCAGTGGTACTTACTTCAGAATAAATATTCACAGGATTGCTTTGTTGATATGGCTTCTGCTTTAAAGCTTTCATTAAAACACGAAAATGTTTGTTATACAGAGTTTGTGTAATGAGCAGCAACAAATCAGATGTAGTCACAGTTGCAATGTTAAATGAAGGTTGTTTGATCTTCACTTGAGTCTCCTGTAGCATCACTTGACAATGTGTGCAAAGTCAAGCATTACATAATGCCAAAGCGAAGTAGAAAGCGGGGGCGGGGGTGGGGCTGGCTAAAAGGGATAAGGTAATACCTTCAGGAAAGTTGCTGTTTGGAGGAGTTGTCTCCAACAACTGGATAAGGTGTGGGGAAACGATTTGAGCTGTGCATTGCATTAAAAGTGGAACAGATAAGTAAGATGAGAGACTGGGCAGCAGTCAGCATAATTCCTTCATGGCCCCCAGGACCATGCCAGGGCAACAAGAAGAGGAAGAGAAATCTTCCCCCACTCTCCATGTGCAAGGGAAAAACCAAGTAAAGAAGCAATACTGGTATTTAATACTGCATTGTCAGTTTGACAATGTGCATCAGGGGAGAAATCAAGTTTTCAACTTCACAAGTTTTTACTTGTGAAGCATGCTGTGTACCCAGAGAAAGGTTACATATAAAAGGCACACAATCTTCAGTTGAACTAAGAGGGAAAGAGCAGGTGTAGACCAATATGCAACTTATTTAAACCTGTTAGGACAAATTTGTGAATTTGGGGAGGTTGTGTGAATCATGTAATGATCCCAAGGCGTGTGTGGCATAAAGTCAGATGGACTGAGAGCCATATTTCTGAGAGTTTGGATCCAATAGCATGCAGTGGATATTTGCAGCTGGTTGAGGTGAGGACACAGATACAGTAGAGAAATGCATTTTAAAAGATAGCCAACCTCCAAGAAAATAAAGCTCCAGCACTAACAAAGGCATCAAAGACAAAGAGGAGCCACAGGGGTATGCAGAAGCGGCAAGGCCTGCTATAAGAACATAACAGCCCTACTGGATCAGGCCCAAGGCCCATCTAGTCCAGCATCCTGTTTCACACAGTGGTCCACCAGATGCCTCTGGGAAGCTCACAGGCAAGAGGCATGTGCCTGCCCTCTCTCCTGTTGTTGCTCCCCGGCAACTAGTATTTAGAGGCATCGTGCCTCTGAGGCTGGAGATCGCCTATAGCCCTCAGACTATAGGCCACCTCCAATCACTGATAGACCTGTCCTCCATGAATTTATCTAAATTTCTCTTAAAGCCATCCAGGCTGTTGGATGTCACCACATCTTGTGGCTGAGAATTACATAGGATGATTATACGTTGTGTGAAAAAGTAGTTCTTTTTGTTGGTCCTAAATTTCTTGGCAATCAGTTTCATAGGATTACCCCTGGTTCTAGTGTTATGTAAGGGGGGAGGGATTTCTCTCTATCAACTTTCCCCACACCATGCATGATTTTATAGACCTCTATCATGTCTCCCGTCAGTTGTCTTTTTTCCTAAACTAAGAAGCTCCAGGTGTTGTAGCCTTGCCTTGTAAGGAAGGTGCGCTAGGCCCCTGATCAACTTGCTTGTCCTCTTCTGCACCTTTTCCAGTTCTACAATGCCCTTGTTTAGGTATGGTGACCAGAATTGTACACAGTACTCCAGATTTGGTCGCACCATATTTTTGTATAAAGACATGATAATATTAGCAGTTTTATTTTCAAACCCCTTCCTAATGATTCCAAGGATGGAACTGGCCTTTTTCACAGCTGCTACACATTGAGTTAACACTTTCAATGAGCTGTCCACCATCCCCCAAGATCTCTCTCCTGGTTAATTACTGACAGCTCGGACCCCATCAGCTCAGATCTCATAATGTGAAGTTCGGGGGGGGGGGTATTGCTCCAATATGTATCACTTTACACTTGTTAACATTGAACTGCCTTTGCCATCTTGTTGCCCACTCCCCCAGTTTGCAGAGAACCTTTTGGCGCTATTTGCAATCTCTTTTGGATTTAACTACCCTAAATAGTTTGGTGTCATCTGCAAATTTGGCCATCTTGCAGCTTACCTCAACTTCTAGATCATTTATGAGTTAAAGAGCTAAAGAGCACTGGTCCCAGTTATTTCTTCCCTCCATTTATAGAACTCTCCATTTATTCCAACCCTCTGTTTCTTGTCCTTCAACCAGTTACCAGTCCACACATGATCCTGTTCCCTTATACCATGACTGTTAAGTTTTCTCAGGAGTCTTTGATGAGGAACTTTGTCGAAAGCTTTCTAGAAGTCCAGGTAGACTATGTCAACTGGATCACCTTTATCTACACACCTTTTGACACTCTCAAAGAACTCCAAACGGTTACTGAGGCCAGATTTACCTTTGCAGAAGCCATGCTATAAGTATAGTATCAATCATAAAACAAATGCCAAACCAGTGCGTGTTCAGAAAATTCAGATTCCACCCCTCCTGCCTTCGACAATTTCAGAATCAGATTCTATGGGCTCTGGCAATGTTGGATATCCGATCGGATTTTGAATCTGAATCCAAATTCCAATTTACATTTGGAAGTTGCAGGAACCGGTAGACCTTCTGAAAGGGGTTAAACACACACTTTAATCTCTTAATGGATAGAAGGGAAAGTGAGAAATTCTAACCACAAAAACAGAAATGTTCAAAGTACTTTCACTTTTACTGTGTCCTGCAATGGGGAAAATATATATATATAAAATCAAAGGAATGATAGTTTTCATGCACATGGGGGTGGAATGATGGTCCTAGGGAGGGTTTCAGATCCAGAATGTTTTGTAAGGTTCTGGCTTGAAGCAAACCAGATTTCACAATTTTTAGCCACCAAAAATACCAATAGCTTTATTTTAAAAAAGCAAAAAGAGAAAGAGAGAAAAGCACACACATATTCCTGCCAATGTGGACTTCATGTGTGCCAGATATCATAACTGTATGCCCATCTATTCTGGAAATTCTGGAAAGGGGCATGCTGTTACTGCTTTTAATGAAGGCAAAGGGTAGATGTCTCCAGATGCTGGTAGAATGATGATCCAAGGAGGGTCCCGTTTCAGAAGATTTTGTAAAGTTCTGTATTGAAACAAGCCAAATTTCACCATTATTTGACATTTTTACAAAAATTTCAAAAATTCACCAAAAATTAGGGAATTGGACGGTTCTTTTCTTTACTACACGGGGCCATGACCCCATTGCCCACATCTGTGGCAAGTTTCAAGGCTCTGGGACCAACCAGTGGTTTTTTAAAATTTCCCTATTCACCTCTGGGGGGGGGGAATGGTGCAATTTTGCCAATTCCAAAATTCTGAAGTATTTCTGAAATTAATTTCTATATTTTGGAAATCTGATTTTGTTGCAGGGGGGAGCGGTCAGATTCATATATTACTTATTTTTTTTACCAATTTGGGGCAATTTTGGATAAACTCCAGATTTTTGAATCTGAATTTACACAGGCCTAATACCTGTTCAATATATGGGGGGGGGGGGGGTGTAGAAAATGTCACAAATTGAACCATTTTGTTTAAATATATACAAGCAGAGAAAGAAAATCTCAAGGCAAAGCTATATTTACAGTGGTAAAAACAATAAAAACCCACATGATTTCTTCATTGGTATACTGACTTATTCACCTCTGGAAGATGGTAAATGGATCTTTTCATGAATGATCACAAAACAGTGAATTATACATTGACACAGGGTCACAAGCTAATGCAATGTCTTTAAAAACATACAGAGTATTACAAGTAGAGCCACTTCAGCATTCAAATAACAGATTAGTAACATACTGTGGGAAAAGGCTGCAAGTGTTTGGAAAACATAATCTGAATTACAGATACAGAGCCAGCTCTGTTGACATTCTAGATAGTAGATTTTAATGCACAAGCTCTATGGGTTGAAATTAGTACTGTGACTAATTTATATGTGGTACAAACAGTTAATTTAAAAGAAACAGATCCAGAAGATCAACAGGATGCTGATACAGATCACAAAGATGTATTTCAAGCTATAGGTTACTTAGCAGAGCAGTACTCTATAAAAATAAATCCAAAAGCATGACCTGTAATTCATGTACTGTATGTCAGGGGTTTCAGTGGTACTCATGGATAAAGGCTGGGGCTTTATCTTATGAAAAAAAATTGAAGGTGATAGAAGGTAGAAAAATCTACAGAATAAGCCAGTCCAACAGCCATTGCAGAGAAGCCTGGAAGTTACAAGAATGTGTTTGGACTCAATAGACAAGTAATGCAAAACAACCATATTCCGTTTTCAAAAAGTCACCAGTGAGTTAGAAAACTACTTACAGGCCTTGATGCCAGTAGTAGATTCTGGCAAATTCAGCAGGATGACTAGCATTCCTGGTTGTGTATATTCAATCTCCATTCTAGAAAGTGGAGAAGTCCATTTTGTATCTCTTTGGTTATACAGATAAACCAAACAGGGTGATTGGGAAGCTGCCTTATACTGAGTCAGACCATCTAGTTCAGTACTGCCTACACTCACTGGCACTGGTACTCCAAGGATTCAGGCAGGAGCCTTTTACAGTCCCTAACTGGAGATGCCAGGGATTGAACCCAGGATGTTCTGCATGCAAAGCTGATGCTTTACCACTGAGCTACAGCCCCATCCTTGATTATGCAGACATCTTTATGGTGTTGCATATTTATATACATGATATCAGGGTGTGGATTAAAAACTTGTCAAGAACTCTGAGAAGCTAAACAAGGGCTGAGACAAACTGAAATGAAAAAAAGCCCAATGCAAACTTATGTCAGAAACAAAACAAAGAAGAACCCTAACAAAGAAGGGTTCAAATATGATGCTAGTAAGCTAGAACCCACAGCTGAAATGTCTAGTCCACACATCTTCTGTTCAGTTATATGAAGCTTCACTTATGTCAGAAATTATGAAGTGTAGCAGCAGTAGCAACACCATTATATTTACTTACACATTTATTTTTTGTCAGAGATGGACGTCTGAAAGTGTTTCACATAAAAATATTAAAATGATAAGCATCATTAAAACCCTAAACAAGAAGTAACAAAAAGACTCTATGAGACAGGGTCAAATACTTCTAAACATTGTACTCTTATAGCCTGTGTCTGTCTCTCATCCCCTCAGAGCATGATGGCCATGGTTGCTCTGTAGTGGCAGCTGAGGGAGTGAGGGGCGAACACTGCTGGAATATGGGAGCTGGATGGTGGCAGCTAACCAGCCTCTCTCTCTCTTTCTCTCCTCTCCTCTCCTCTCCTCTCCTCAGAGAAGATGGTCCCTAGTTTCTCTGTAGTGGCAGTTGAGGGAGGGAAGGGCCACCTCAATTTGAAGCTGAACTGCAGAATAGTGAAAAAAATAACCCAAGAAAAGCCCTGCTGGATCAGGCCAATGCCCAATCAGTCCAATATCTTGGGTGTAAAAATCAATTTGTACCCAAATCTAGCTGATTCGGGTGATTTGGAGACAGAACTAATCATCCCTGTGGTCCATTGGCTAGATTCAGGTCCAAATCGAATTGCGCCAGATTCAATTCAAATTGATTCAAGATTTGGATTTCTCCTATTAATTCCCCCAGATTCCCAGCTTTCATTTAAAAAGAAAAGAAAAGAAAGAATGGATTCACTAGGGACGTGCTATCACCCTCCGAATGAAACCACTGAGAGTGATCTGGAGTTGGAGAAACAATAAGAGAGGCGTCAAAGAGACACAGGCCAGTAATAATGGGTGACTTTAACTACCTACACGTAGACTGGGTAAATTCGCATTCAGGTAATGAAAGAGAGGCCAGATTTCTAGACGTGCTAGACAACTGTGCCTTAGAACAATTATTCGCTGAACCAACCAGAGAGATGGCAACCTTGGATTTAATCCTGAGTGGTCAGGACCTGGTGCAAGATGTCAGAGTTGCAGAACCACTGGGTAGCAGTGACCATAGTGTGATCCAATTCAGCATAAATGCAAGTAGAGAATTGTCACGGAAGTCCAACACAGATGCGTTGGACTTCAGAAGAGGAAACTTCTCAAAAATGAAGGGACTGGTAAGAAGGAAGTTGAAAGGGAAAGTCGGGAGGGTCAAATCACCCCAGAAAGCATGGAACCTATTTAAAACCACAATACTAGAAGCACAGTTGGAATGTATAACAAGGAGGAAGAAAGGTACCACCAAATTCAGGAGGACGCCAGTGTCACTAACAAGTAGAGTCAGGGAAACTATAAAAGGGATTTCTTCAGAAAATGGAAATCCTGTCCAAATGATGAGAAAAGAAAGGAACATAAACTCTGGCAAAAGAAATGCAAGGAGACAGTAAAAAGAGAGTTTGAGGAACATATAGCTATCAAGCAGTATAACATAAACTTCTATAAATATATATATAGCTAATTCCATGCTAGGAGTCATTAGGAAGGGGATTGGAAATAAAAATGTTAAAATTATAATGCCTTTATAGAACTCTATGGTGTGGCCACATCTGGAGTACTGCATACAGCTTTGGTCACCATATCATAAGAAGGATATTGTAGAACTGGAAAAGGTTCAGAAAAGGGCAACAAAGATGATCAACTTCCTTATAAGGCTAGGCTACAGCATCTGGGGCTCTTTACCTTGGAAAAGAGGCAACTAAGGGGAGACATGATCGAGGTGTACCAAATTATGCATGGAGTGGAGAGGGTGGACATAGATAAATTTTTATCCCTCTCTCACACAATACTAGAACCAAGGGTCACCCTATGAAACTGAAGGTTGGGAAATTTAGGACTGATAAGAAGAAATACTTTTTCACACAGCATATAATTAATCTATGGAATTCTTTGCCATGGGATGTGGTGATGGCCACCAGTTTGGATGGCTTTAAAAGAGACTTTTGAATTCACGGTGGACAGGTCTATCAATGGCTACTAGTCTGGGGGCTGGGGGCCACCTCCAGCCTCAGAGGCACGATGCCTCTCAATACCAGTTGCAGGGGAGCAACAGCAGGAGAGAGGGCATGCACATACCTCTTGCCTGTGGGCTCCCCTGAGGCATCTGGTGGGTCACTATGTGAAACAGGATGCTGGACTATATGGGCCTTGTGCCTGATCCAGCAGGGCTGTTCTTATGTTCTTATGTTCCCAGTCTAGAGTAAGTATAGAAGAAAACCTAAAACATTGCACATTGATAATGTTGGGGAATATACTGGGAAGGATATTGAGCAATACTTAAAAGAACAAGGAATTAAACATGAGATTACAATACCATATACTCCAGAGGAAAATAGAGTGGCAGAGAGAAAGAACAGAACTTTGACTGTAATGCCTAGAAGTATGCTTCTTGACTCAGTTCTGGGAAACAAATACTGGGGATAAGCTGTAATGACTGCAACTTATTTGCAGAACAGACTTCCAACTAAACGTAAAGGAGTAACACTCTTTGAATTGTGGAGTGGGACAAAACCTAACTTAAAACACACTAGAGATATGCATAAGCATAATGATAGAGAGAGTATAAGGAGACCTGTTCTTATGGTAGCAAAATGAATTGTTCCCTTTGCTAAGCAGGGTCCACCTTGGTTTGCATTTGATGGAGACTACATGTGAGCACTGTAAGAAATTCCCCTCAGGGGATGTGGCTGCTCTGGGAAGAGCATCTGCATATTTGTATGCAGAAAGGTCAAAGTTCCCTCCCTGGCATCTCCAAGATAGGGCTGAGAGAGATTCCTGCCTGCAATCTTGCAGAAGCCACTGCCAGTCTGTGTAGATACTGAGTGAAATGGACCAATGGTTTGACTCAGTATAAAGCAGCTACCTATGTTCCTAGAGTATTTGTATGCAAAGCTTATGTATATATTCTTAAAGAACTAAGAAGAAAATTAGATTGCAGAACTGAAGAAGGAATATCCATAGTTTATTCACTAAATAGCAAAAGCTACAGAATACTTGATCCTATCATGGATACTGTTAAATTGTTCACTGTTGCATATTTTGATGAGAGGCAAAAGTCAAATGCCAATGAGATGCCTGACTGACCTAGATTTTCCAATAACTGAAGAGGCTTACACAGCAACAAAATGAACAAGTAATCATAATATATGATTACTTATATACTCTGATATAATACTTATACTCTGCTATAATAGAGAGACTTAGTCGAGAAGGGGAGATTGAGACAGAACCAGAGAGTTCCGATCAAGAAGGGGAGACTGAGATGGAACAACGAGTGAGATGCTTTAGCAGAGTTAATAAAGGGATTCCAAATAAAAGATTGTAACTGGCAGCCAGAGGGGAGAAAATGCCAGAACCTACAGACTGGCACAAAATTGAAAGAATGCCAGATTCAGAGAAAGATACATTGCTGCAATTGGGGAAGGAAAATGTTTCATCACATCATAAAACAAAATGGGGGACTTGGAATTCAAGAACAAGACAATGAGAAGGGGAATGTTAGGATTTCCCCATAGACATTGCCTCTGCTATTTGTATGGGGCATGCTTCTCTATTTGAATGTATCTATGTCCTGGTTTGAGGGTAGAGTCACAGACAGTGTGTGTTTGTCTGCTTGTTGTGAAAGCCTTGAATTCAAATGGAGAGGTTGTCCCTCTCTATGCATAAGAGACTGTTGGTCTTGTTTATTGTTTTCTTAGCCTCTGTTTAGTTAGTAATAAATATCAAACTCTTGTTTCTCAGTTAAAGTTGGCTTCTTGTTCAATTAACTATAAGTAAGTAATAGTTATAAGTAAGTTATAATTACTTACTCTATAAGTAAGTAATTTCTCAGCAATAAGAACATTGCCCATTGATTCCTACTCTCTGCTTTCTGTTCTCAACTATAAGAGGACCTTTCCTCTTTTCCCACGGCTGCTAAGTCTGTTGGCAAATGCCCCAGGCTATGTCTCTCTCCTCCAATTAAGATAGTTGGCCCAAGATGTTCAGTTTTACTGGATGCTAATCCATGCAACTGCATTCATGAGTTAGTAGTAGTAGAGTTAAAGGTGTTTCTGCCAAAAGCAGTTGTGTTGAAATATTATAGAGGGTGGGGACATTAACTGCCAGTAGATGCGAATTCTGCTGTACAAGTACTGTATTGTTGTGGAACGGTGTCTATGTTTGCAGAACACAGACAACTGTGCAACAATCATTCTTTTTAAAAGTCAAATATTTCCATAGTCCAAGGTCTTGGGGAAAACAGCCACAGTCAAACAGTAAAGAGGATTCTGAAGAGATCTGATCTGGGCAAAACATCTGTATTAGACAACATTACCTACAGGAGATACAGGGTAGCCTCAGAATCTTAAATAGGGAGACACTTTAGAACCAGACTGCCTAGTTCTGAAACAACAAAAACATTCTTATGACAAAAGTCTGAAGCTGCTCTCTCCTGTGCAGTGAGCAGACTCAGTTGCTATCCATCAAAATGGAGCATGGAAACCTGTAAAAGTGACCAAGCAATATATGACCTCAATATCATATTTGGCTCAGACCAATGATACAGCTGTCTACAGAAGGAAAAAAAGAGATTTCCAGAGCCCTTAAAAGTCATAAGACTATGATGGATGAGATAAGTGAAAATGTGTCTGTAGCAGATACAGATATGCCAGGGACTCGAGAGAAAACAAATGAAACTGTTATATCACAAACTGCCAATGAGATTTCAAAGAGGGTTTTGGATACTAAGATGCCTGACCACATCAAGAACTACAGCATTTCATGTGGGTGCATAGAGAGAAGTTGATTTTGCAGGGAGGAGACATCAGTGGAGAACTGAACCCTTGGACTGCAGTAGTTTTGAGACTGCACATAGATTCACACAGTGTGTGCTTGTTCCACATATCAGTTTCTTGTGCCATCATTTTACCAAGTTTGGAAGACTATATATTACAGAATGACCAACAGACTTGAAAGAGGATTGGGTGATATCAGAATTTACATAAATGGCAAACTGCTCTTCTGAAATGTTTTCCCTTTTTGCTCATTTTTCATACACAATCAAAAATTTAATAGCAGCACAGCAATCAATCACGGATCCCAATAGTGTTTCACCCTATTCACTTCAATCATTACCTGCATATCTGAAGGCTCCTCTTCATCTACAATGAACAGCTGTAGTGTTCTCCTGTAGGATGGAGGTGACTTTGTCAGCTTATTCTTTGCTGAGTAGACATTTCAGAATGGTGTTTCTTTCCTTTCCCCTTGCTCTATTGTCCTTTCCAAACTGAATGTCAGGATGAAAGTAACTATCAGTCTAGACTCTTACTGTAGTTTCCATAGTATAAGTGAACAAACATCTGCTTGCAAAATATAAGCAACAAGGAAATGATCACTTTAATCATTCACACTTACCTTAACATAGGAAATTAGAAAGCTGCCTTCTACTGAGTCAGACCACTGACTTGTCTAGCTCAGTATTGTCTACAATAGCTGGCAGTGTCTCTTCCAGGTTTACAGGCAGGAGTCTCTCCCTGGAGATGCCAAGGAATAAACCCGGGGCCTTCTGCATGCAAGCAGACACCCTACCAATGAGCTACATCCCTATCCCCTAAGGGGAACTTCTGACAGACAGTACTCACATCTAGTCTCCCATCCAAATGCAAACCAAGGTGGACCCTGCATAGCAAAGGGGATAATTCATTGCTCGCTATCACAAGCTGGAGAAGACCAGCTCTCTTCCCCTTAAATCATTACTAATTGTTAATGTGTTCATTAACACACATCTTTCACATGATCATCTGGGTCTGTTTCGGGGAGTGAAGGGTTCCTACTCCATTCCTGGCAGTTGTGAAGAGACTCTGGCTTTGCTAACTCACCCTACACATAAACACAGCAGCCGCAAGCTTCATTATTGCTTCAGGGAGCTGGGTCCTCCAAGGATCAAGGGAGGTATCCCACAATGCATTGCACTCCCAGTGGAGAGACAGTTGTCAGTACACCAACAGCTCTCCTCTGACTGGCCCCTCTAGCCACAGAACTCTCTGACAAATATGTCCCCCAGCTGCCAGGCACTGCTTAAAACTGAGATTTCAACACATGATCGGCAGACCAAGGTAGAGCAGCTGCTATTTTCATCCTACCTCAGTAAATATCAAGGTGAAAAGGTTGGGCTACCTACATTTGAAAACCTGGGTAGGTGTTTGTCCCATGGGTTCTCACATGAAGAAAAAGCTGGGTTTATTGCCTCCTACCTTCTGGTTCTCAAACATGTGAAAGACCTTTTTTGCGGGGGTGGGGATTAAATGTGGAACAGAAAAAAGGGTCTGACTGTGTAAATCAGAATAGCTAGCAGTTTTGTAGGCTGCTCATGGGGCCAAAATAAATCCCAGCAGGTGCCACCTAGAGCGAATCTAGACCATAGTCCCCCTTGTTTGAAAAATAAATGGTTACTTCTGCAAAATTAAAGATTAGAGAGAGACCAGGATCCTATAATGGTGCAATGGAATGGCAGAAGAGAGTTGTTATAATCTTTTTAAATTAATGGAACCTGCTTGCTTTTAGAATGAGTAAAGAGTTAAGATCTTGTTTGGACTTTACACTTTAAGGAGTTCCGCCAGCCTGGCAATTTCTTGGCAAATTTTAAGTATGGTATGGATTGCTGCATTAATTCATCTAATGAAAAAGTATCCACGTGGTTCATTTTCCTGTCCATCAAAAAGTAGTGACATGGGATAGATAAAGGAATTGGCCTCTTTACAACACTCGAATGCACAGCTAAAACATTCAACTTCTTGCAGGTTCCCATGATTGCTTCTTTCTTGCCCTGCTTTAAAGCTAACATTTGTAGATGGGATAAGTAGGATATTACTTTCACTTTCACAAAAGCGGATTCTGTTGTTCCACTGAAGAAAGGTTGTGTGGCATCGAGAACAACAATACTAAGTGGTGCTCTTACTCCTGGACTTTGGGGCCAAGGTCCAGGGTCTCTACACTCACTGGGGTTGCCCAAATCCTCTTTAGACTGTCCTGGGTGGTGTGGTCACTGCTGGCCAGCACTGCGCTGGGTGGCCAAATGTGATTATGACCTGTGCCGGGTGCTTTAGTGACAGAGGGGGGAGTGCGGAAAGAAAAATGTGGGATTGGAATATGTTAAGTTGTGTGTTGAAATTTTTCTGCTAGTGCATATTTGCATGAGTATATCCCAAGTTTTAAAAATACTGTGTGTGTGTGTGTGTGTGTGTGTGTAAGGAGATGGAGATGGTGGAGATGGTGTGTGTAAGGGGATGGAGCCGCTCTGGCAGGAGCATCTAGGCTCCAAGTTCCTTCCCTGGTATCTCCAAGACAGTGCTGAGAGAGATTGCTGCCTGCAACCTTGGAGAAGCCGCTGCCAGTCTGTGTAGACAATACTGAGCAAAACAGACCAATGGTCTGACTCAGTATATGGCAGCTTCCTATGTTCCTATGAGATTATGTTTAACTTCAAGTGGGAGAAGGGCCTCCAAACACCTTTAGGTCCAGGCTCCAAAATTACCTAAGTGCATCTCTGACAGTACTCTGAAAGATTCTGAATCTGCTTTGTTTGATTGTACATCATTGGGTGCCGGTTTGCTGCCCCCCCTCATCACAAACTTTAGGAAGTGGGCTCCTGGCTTCTAGGAATTAAGTAATTCAACGGTGGTCAACCTGGTCTCTGCTGCTCTTCAATTTGCTGAGATTACCTAGGCCTCGTTAGTCTGGATGTTGGCCAGTGATTCATGTGAGTTTTGCCCCTTTAGTGTGGGTTTTTGTGCACTGAGCATACCGTTTTATTACTGGGCTCCGCCCATCTATTTGCCCACCCTCGGTGACATGCTGGCCTCCATCCCAGCTCAAAAGCTGAAAACCCCTGTTCTGCATACAGAGCCTGTGTCAAAATATATAGATGTAGAAATGTATTCTTTTATTCCTGTTTGACAAATAAAGCTGCTCGTCCTTTCACACACCTGTTCATGGTCTTGTCTAAAGAAATAATCTCCCTAGCTGAGGTTCTGGAGCATACCGCAGGATCAGGCAACAATGTGAAGAAAGTGGACAGACTGCAAGGGAGCTTATTCCATGTTCAAGTTCATGAATGGCAGATAAGCAACAATATCTCATGTTTAAAATGATTTGAAGAAATTAAGAGGTTAGCCAGTATGTACTTGTTAAGATGATTTTGTTTAAAATAAATGTTTTAGGGATGGGTGGGTTGATCCTATATTAGCTGACTGAAAAGCTGACTGATATGAAGAGTGTTTTTTAAAAAAAATTGTACTTTTATTTTATTTGTACTACAAATAACAAAAGTGGGTGTTTTTTTTAAAATTTGTACTTCTCCAGGAATGTAGAGAAGAATTTACTAACAGTGCCACTTAGAAAACATTATATAGAAAAGCAGAATATAAGTAAACATGTTGAAATAAATATGAATTGACTGAAGGTTATCAATTGAAGGTACCTGAATATTCTCTGTATTTTTGCCCCTCAGTAGTGGTTGCTTGAGTATAGCAGGGTTATAGATAACCTAAAGATCATGATTGCCTGGAACAGAGAAAAGCAGGATGTTCATTGAGCAGAGATCTCAAGTGTGGTCCACTCTAGACTGGACCACTTCTGAAATCTCAGCTCAACGAACAGCCGATATTGCTCACCAGTGTTTAAAAGAGGAGCAGGGCCCTTTCTAGAAAGAAATAAAGAAAAAGGATCTTCTCTAGTTCATATGGGATTCGTTCTGAGATCAGAAGAGAGAATCAAATTATATTAGAGCCACATTATCTATTATATTATAATATAATATATTATAATATTATCTATTATATTAGAGCCGCATTATACATTAGAGCCAGACTATCTGTGTTAGTCCTCACTGCCCATCTAATGGGTATCTTTCTGCAGATACCCATTATTACCCTCTTCCTTGACTTGCTTAAAAACTAACAATTCATAGATGAGAAGTCTTGAATTGTGAAGGTAGAAACTATAAAGGGACTTGCTTAGGGGTTTTGGAAAGTCCTCTTTATATATGATCATCTGTAAAGTAAATTTGATGAGTGCTGGATTAATTAAGGGTGCATTTTAGTAAGTCCTATAGATATGCTAAAAGAAAGAATTTGAATAGACTTTTTAAATCAATCAAAAGCAGCTTGCCTTGACACCATGAAACTGTAGGCTTGGGAAAAAAATATTTAATAAAAAGGCAATTGTCATAGAATTCTAGCAGAAATAAATTACACACTGTAGCTGGCCTTTTATTACAGTATCACATACCATATTTTATGGTAGTGATTTGGGCTCTTCCCAGAAGTTTGGTGTTTGTTTCAGAGTGAAAGGGTTTAATAACATCTGGGGTTTGTTTTACAAAAGATTGTGAAGGTAAGAGTAGCAGCTAGAAAATCCAAAGAGCTAGGCTTCAAATCTCAATATGGTGAATATGGAAAAGATTCTAAATAAAAATAATATCGTTAAATATTAATAAATAAAAATATCTACAAAGAATAGACAACATTAGATTGAAATGTTTCCCTAGCCAAATGCATTAGCAAGCAGGGACACAATTCTATGCAAAGTTAAGTGTTCTTCAAGGGCTCACACTTAAGGGCTCAGTTTATGATTCTAAGCACCTATACTAGGCAGAAAGTTTCATAAATCAACAGGGATTTGGACACATCTCTTTGCTAGTTGTGGCCTAGGCTTGTACCTGCCCCAGGTTCATGTGATGGATGTGAGGCATGTCACAGGTGGCCTATGTGTTTCCTCCATTTTCCCATTGGTCTATTGAATTCTATGCCTGGAACAAGAATGTGCATTCCCAGCTAACGAAGTAATTGTGAACTGCCCATGGCCTTTTTTGTATGGGGTGGTATATAAATGTACTAAATATATAAAATAAATAAAAATAATAATCAATCCATCCATCCATCCATCCATCTGTGCTTTGAAGTGTTCAGCCTGTTGATTAACAACTGTAGTTTGTTGCTTTCTTTGCTTTTAGAACTGTTGTTTAAATCTTCATAGCAATGATAGTTTTCACATTTAAAATTGCATAGCTGGAAAGGAGTAGTAAAACACCTTTATATAAGTAGTAATTATAGGAATGAATGCTATCTTACTCCAAGATAAGATAATGGTTGCATCAGAGACATGTTTGGGAAGGCATTTCAAGCATAGGGAGCAGCAAAGAGAATGGGCAAGGTTCACATATTACATTCAACGCATGTACAACATGTATGTAAAATGTACATACATGTATGCACATACAGTTATTCACACATTAGTTTCAACACCCTTACTATCTGTATCCTGCATCTGAGAGGCTCTGTACCCTGCTTCACTTTTTAAATGAATGCATGTACAGTCATCCACACAAAAACATGTGCATATGTAGAGACACCTGAACACACAGAGGATGTAATGTCTGAATAGAGCTCTGGTGAACCTTCTGGCAGCTGAGACTGGTAGAGTTGGGGGAGCGAACTGCTGCAGCCAGAAGCCAGGAAGGGCCTGGCCCCCAGCTGATTGTCAACAGTCTCACAAAGCTCATGACCACAGGACAGCATGCACAGACCTCACATACCCAGGAGCACACTATGGGGCTGCTGGGTAAGAAGTGAGTTTCTAACAAAGCAAGCAATGTTCCTGCAACCTCATGTCATTGCATTATTGGGCCTACCTTCCTGAACTGCTGCATTCTGTTATATCTGCTGATGATTGTTTCTCTAGCTTCCTGACCTGCACAACCTCTGAAGGTACTTTCCCCATCTCAATCCTGGACTCTGTTGTTCTCTGGATGCCCACTGTGGCATGGCTCAGAGCCCACCACCACCTTTTTTCTTGTCCACCCTAGGAGGACCCTGGAAACAATGGAAGTCCTATTCCTGCAATTACAGACCCCTGATTTTTCTTCAGCCATTCAAAAGGCTGTAATAATTTACTGCCAGGGACCTGAAGGCCAAAGAATATATACACACCTGTCATTGCCTACCAACTTGGAAAGGAATGCCAGTTCTTATGAAGCTACTCTTCAAGTCTTAGATGATTATTTGAACCCTACTTTGAACCTGATTGCTGAACGTGAAAGGTTCTATTCTAGATTCCAATTGCCTAGTGAATCTATCAATCATTATCATTGCATGCCTTAAGTACAACCTTACAACCTTACAAGTACAACAAGTACAATATTACATGGAACCAAAAAGACAAGGATTGTAGAATAGAACAATATCGGACCTCTGAAAAGTATAAGCATGCATATGTATTCAGTACTTGGTTTGGGCCCCCTTTGCAGCAATTACTGCCTCAATGCAGCGTGGCATGGATGCTATCAGCCTGTGGCACTGATGAGGTGTTATGGAAGACCAGGATGCTTCATTAGCGGCCTTCAGCAATTCTGCATTGTTTGGTCTCATGTCTCTCATCCTTCTTTTGGCAATGCCCCATAGATTCTCTATGGGGTCAGGTCAGGCGAGTTTGCTGGCCAATCAAGCACAGTACACTGTATACTTTTCAGAGGTCCGATATTGTTCTATTCTTCAATCCTTGTCTTCTTGGTTCCATGTAATATTCTAATTTTCTGGGATTGTGGATTTGGGGTTCTCATGAGCTGTACGCCATGATCATCACAATTATAACAAATTAAGGCTTGACTTATCTCGCTTTGCATGTAATGCATCTGTCTCATATATCAGTTTCACCTTTTAATTTGCATTACTGAAATTAATGGACTTTTGCACGATATTCTAATTTTTCGATTTTCACCTGTAGTATGGAACCCATATTACAGATGATGAAGCATCCATATGCTGATATGACTGCTGATTTCTCAGATGCTCTTGCTGCTACTCCTGGCACTGCCATGCATTTCAAACATCAAAATCAGATGAAGGCAAATGCAATACCTTTACAACACTAAGTGGGGAACCTACCCAGCACTGTGCCAACCATTTAGAGAAGAGCTTTCAAGACTACAGCATGCTGACATCACAGAACCTGTTGATTCATCAGAATGGGTCTCCCATCCCATTGTTCTTGTATGAAAACCAAATAGGACTCTTCATATATGCATAGATTTAAGATGCGTAGATATATGCAATTTTTGGGACTATGGATAGTCTCAATTTCAGGGTAACATTTTAGTGTATGGCAAAACCATTGAAGAGCATGATGCTAAACTGACAAAAGTCTTAAGAAAACTCCAACAACACGGGCTTACTAGCTCTGCAGATAAATGTCAGTTTTGCATACATCCGGTGATGTACTTGGGACACAATATTTCAGAGTGGCGTATATTCCGAAACAGACTTGCTGAAAGCTATTTGGGAAGCACCAGAGCCACACAACAAGGATGCACTTTGACCATTTTTAGGTGTCTGTGAGTAAATTTGTTAGATAATCTGCCTCAAAGGTTGTTCCATTGCACCTTCTTTTTAAAAAGAATGTAGCATTTAACTGGGATGCATCCTGCAAAGCTAGTTTTCAGGCTATCAAACTGGCCATTGCTGAAAGCCCGGCTCTCACTTCTTTTGTCACCAACAGCCACACTATTATAACCACTGATGCTTCTGAAAATGGTTTGGGTGCCATCTTGACCAAGCAAAAAGGAGACAGAGAAGTTCCATAACTGTTAGTCCCATAACTGTTACTACAAACGGAGAGTCTTTTTTTGTCCAATTTGTTTCCCCAGTCTACTAACTTCTACAAATATTTTTATACCACTTTTAAACAAAAGTTCCCAAAGTGGTTTACATAGAGAAATAAATAAGAAGGAAGGAAGGAAGGAAGGAAGGAAGGAAGGAAGGAAGGAAGGAAGGAAGGAAGGAAGGAAGAAGGATCCCTGTCCCCAAAGGGCTCACAATCTAAAAGAAACATAAGATAGACACCAGCAATAACCACTGGAGGGATGCTGTGCTAGGGTTGGGTTGGGCAAAGACAAGTTTGTTCAGGTTGGGTCATCATTTAATTGGATTTACCCCCTCAACAGAATGAATATGAACTCTTACAATAATATCTTTTTATGTGTTTAAATTGTCCCAGTTTGCCCAATAAAGTTTGCTCTTTGGTGACACTAATTGGCAATGACAATAAAATGGAATTCATAGCAGCTTTTGCTGAGGTCTAAGTCATCTTACTAACTTAAAATGTCAAAAATAAGGAATACTGTGGAGCTATTCTATCAGCACTATGTAGTTCAATGGAGTTGAAGTATGTTGAAAGAATGCATTATTTTTCAGGGTGTATTTTTCCACTAAACAATTGATCTGCAGACTGTTAGCTTGCCTACAAACTGCTCCCTGCACAGTGTGTACAGGTGAAACTCGGAAAATTAGAATATCGTGCAAAAGTCCATTAATTTCAGTAATGCAAATTAAAAGGTGAAACTGATATATGAGACAGACGCATTACATGCAAAGCGAGATAAGTCAAGCCTTAATTTGTTATAATTGTGATGATCATGGCGTTCAGCTCATGAAAACCCCAAATCCACAATCTCAGAAAATTAGAATATTACAGTAATCCCTCGACCTACGAACTACTCGACTTACGTTGTTTTCGAGTTACGAGCGACAAAAAAGACTGGAAGTAGTTGCCGGTTTAGATTCAGCTTATTCGACCTACGAATTTTTAGATGCGGCTTCCTCGAATTACGAATGTTTTCAGACTTCCGTGGTGCGCTCCTCGACTTACGAAAATTTCGACCTCCGAACGTGCGTTCAGAATGGATTATGTACGTAAGTCGAGGGACCACTGTACATGGAACCAAGAAGACAAGGATTGAAGAATAGAACAATATCGGACTTCTGAAAAGTATAAGCATGCATATGTATTCAGTACTTGGTTTGGGCCCCTTTTGCAGCAATTACTGCCTCAATGTGGCGTGGCATGGATGCTATCAGCCTGTGGCACTGATGAGGTGTTATGGAAGACCAGGATGCTTCATTAGCGGCCTTCAGCAATTCTGCATTGTTTGGTCTCATGTCTCTCATCCTTCTCTTGGCAATGCCCCATAGATTCTCTATGGGGTCAGGTCAGGCGAGTTTGCTGGCCAATCAAGCACAGTACACTGTATACTTTTCAGAGGTCCGATATTGTTCTATTCTTCAATCCTTGTCTTCTTGGTTCCATGTAATATTCTAATTTTCTGAGATTGTGGATTTGGGGTTTTCATGAGCTGTACGCCATGATCATCACAATTATAACAAATTAAGGCTTGACTTATCTCGCTTTGCATGTAATGCGTCTGTCTCATATATCAGTTTCACCTTTTAATTTGCATTACTGAAATTAATGGACTTTTGCACGATATTCTAATTTTCCGAGTTTCTCCTGTATATGACAAGGGAGCCAGGTTACAATCCAGCTTCGACATGGGGCGTTCTATTTCTCTCCTTCCTCTTGCAGCAATCCAAAGAACTCCTCCTCCGCATTCAGCTCATTACTGGGTTAAGAAGTTGACCCCTTATACCATACTTAGCTAGATTATTGTTGCATGGGGTATGTCTGCCCAGGCCACAGATAGCTGGCATGCTGATGTTGCATTTGTATGATAAAATCATCTAACAAGACATGTGAAACACTTGCACCAGTGAGTGCTTTGCTGGTAACCAGTAGCACATTTAAAAAGCCATGGCTGACATCTAGACTAATGATGCACAGATTCGGCACAGGGCACCATTTTGCCAATCTCCCGCTCCCCTGGAAGCACTAAGTGTGACCTGGAAGTAGCTCCCTGAGGGCTGCGTAGACCTTACCTAAGTGACTTCTGGGTCACTTAGTGAACTCCACGCATTGGAAGAACAGACTTCCAATCTGCAGATAAACCTACATTTTTATGTTTTGTGGCCCATACGTTTGAGGAACAAGGGATAACCATATCTGACTCCCTTTGAACCTACCTTGCCTACCTTGTATGTTCTAGTCTTGGGGGAGTAAATTATGAAATCCCTCAGATTTCTCATTTGTAGGCAAGTCAGGTTTCTTCTGCTATAAAGTCATGAGACTCTCTATGGTTCCATAGCAAAGTCAATAAGGACGCTTGGTGATGTCCACATGGGAAAGTCAACTGGACCAAAATACACACTCTCCTGTAGAGGGGCTATTCATAGTTGTGTAGAATTGAAAACATGCAGCTCTGTGTGTTAAGTCTTCTTTGGCTGCAGAACTTCTGTGTATATATTTTTCTGATAGATGGGCAAGGCAGGAAAACACTGGGGGGGAAATTACTATCATCGTATTTGCAAACAATCCTATTTATTGCTTCTGGGTTTGATCAGTTAACATCGTTACTTTCCCTCCTGAAAAGGCAGTTGCTTTCTACTTCATCCCCAATTGTACTTCTCTCTCCATTTTCAAATGCACTGAGTACAACAGATCTAGGCAGGTGGTAGTTAAAAAAACACACACACACACAACACAGAGAGAGAGAGTAAGCTGACATTTTAGGTAGGTGGGGACTAAATCTGGAATAGAAATGCACAGCTTTTGAGTCTCTCTGCCTCTTCCTATGAATAGCAGCCGTTGTTCTCTGCTGCCTTAAACACCAGTTTCAAGACCACCGTCAGCCAACCAATCAGCACTCTGTTATTGAATTATAACAAAATTCTGAGCTCTGTCTGCTTCTGCTGCTACTGCTGCTGCTACATGGGCAAGTGGGGGGAAGGGTACTGGATCAACTTTTGGAGCCAGGCGGGCTTGCCAACAATAATTTGCCTTTTCCCAGAGGGCCTACGAAGCCTGCAGCAGGTTCCAAGTTCCTCCGAAACTGGCTGTTCAATTTAGGCTCTTTACCAGAGGGCTTGAAAAGGGTTATAGAAAGGCAGATAAATGCACTTCTTGTTGCAAGCGTCCCTGACAAGCCAGGCCTCGAGAACAGTGATCTCATTTCTGCCTCATTATTAGTGGGGCCAGATTTTTTCCATTAACAGGTAATTGAGTAGAAACTAAAATAAGCAAAGTTTGTTTAATCCAGGGTACTTTCTTGCTTGCATGCAAAGGAAAAACACTTTTAGAGGAGTTTGTTCAGAGAAAATCTCTCTTTTCTTCAGAATTCATCTTTTGCTGCTATGCAGTTATAACTACTGCAAGAATCTGGCTCATTGTTTGGATGTTGGTGCTTAAAAAAAAGAGTTATTCCAAAACAAACTGGCTAATAGAATTATGGTTGTGATATGAACCTCTCTCCTTTCATGCAGTATGTACACACATGCATTAGAGTTATGGATTTGTCTTACTTAATGGTTCCAAAGGAAATAAGGGAGGAGGAACTAATTAAATAATCCGGCATTCACTTTTCAGGTGCAGTGAGGAGGCTCTTGAAAGACAAGGGTAAAAGTGATTGGTGACCAAGTAGCTTTAGTAGAAACCTGGGATCCAATCAAAGCTCATCAGAGATGCATCAGGTTGGCTCAGATCATTCATTCCCAGTTACAGGTAGACACTCCAGCATCTCAGAACAGCAGTGGTGGAGAGCTTGGGTGATCCAATCTATATAATGCAGTGTTACTCATTGTAAGGCCCAGGAGCCAGTGGTGGCTCCCCTTGGCCCTAATGTTTATCAAGCCTGTGATAAGCATTGGCTGAAGCCAAATACTCTTCAGCTTCCCTGGCATCCACACAGAGGTCAACATTCCCACCATGCAGTGCTGCACTTTGCTCAGAACCTTACGGGAAATAGAGCCCAATCAAATTTCAGTGCCATCTTGGAAGATGGTGCATGGAGCACTGGGAAATATTGTCCTTCCCAGCACTTTTCCCATAGAGCAATATGGGGAAAGCCTGGGAAGGACCATATTTCCCAGTGCTCCATGCACCATCTTCCAAGATGGCACTGAAATCTGATTGGGCTCAGTTTCCTTTAAAGGGACCTCACATGCTGGAAAATGTGTAATGTATTGACTGGTTTCAAATCTCTCTCTCTCTCTCTCTCTCTCTCTCTCTCTCTCTCTCTCTCTCTCTCTCTCTCTCTCTCACACACACACACACACACACACACACTCCAAAGTAGCCATATCTAGCCTAAGAAAGTACCCTCAGCATGAAGCGTGGCCTTCCATTCCTTCTGTACATGTGGATTCAGAGCAATTGTTCAGGCTTGTTCCTCTGCAACACCATTGTGCAGGTGCTAAGGTTGCATAGTGTTCATATTGGCCTTGCCTTTCATGGGGCCAGATTGCTCTGTATACAAAGTAAGTTTTTCTTTGCTGCTGCTGCTGCTCAGTGCCTTAATGTAGCATCTCATTTGGAAAGCCAGATTACTGGAAGGCTGAAGTTATACTGATTCCTGAGCACCAGAAGGAGGTAGCAAAATGCTGGGATACTGGAGGAATTGTTTTCTTTCTTGTGATCTTTCTGTGGCATATGTGGTAAACCATCCAGGTTCTTAAAAACTGAAATGAATAGTGGTTAAGATTGCTCAGATGTAGGCCTACATGAAAGCTACAACTATTTGTCTGGAAGATATGCTCTGTAACCCCCAATGTTTTGGAGATAGCTGTGATCATGGAGTTGTGGGAGAAAAGGTACCCTGTGTATGGTTAGACACACTTCGTATACTCTCTGCCTATGCCCTGGCATGGTTTTGTGTGTACACCCTTGTCAAATTAAGATCTGCATGTGTTGTTTTTTTTAAAAAAATGTACTATATAATTTTGCTGCAGAACTGAGGCAGCACAAAAGTCATTTCAATTCTCCAAGTGATGCTGGGCACTATTATTGAGTGTTGGAGTGAGTGCACTAATCCTAAGATGGCTGTGTCCAGGAAGGTGGAGTCGAGCATCATAGGCACCCTGTAAGCTCTTTCCTTGAGCAGCCCCTCAATGACTTGTACCAGTCAACTTTGAATGGACTAGTTGTTAGTTGCTCCAGTTGCTCCAATACTGCAGTCCAATATCAGATCCAGTCTTTCCTCCTTCTCCTCCTGGCCCAGGCAGTTTTGGCTTATTCCTGGCTCATTTAATTTGTTATCCACCACCCTGGGGTCCTAGGATGAAGGGTAGTATATACATCAAATGAATGAATGAATGAATGAATGAATGGCTGCTTTGCTTCATGGCTCTATGCTTCATCATTGCTTTGGCTGACGGGTCTTGACTGTCTTAGCCCTGCAGAAGAAAGTGAGCAGATGTCTAAGGGCTAAGTCATGCGCTGTGGTTGTTAACTGGTTTTGAGCACAGCCCTACTGAATAGGAGATAAGAACTGGAGAGCCATCCAGTATCTATCTATCTATCTATCTATCTATCTATCTATCTATCTATCTATCTATCTATTTTTCATTTCATTTCATTTCATTTCATTTCTACCCTTCATCCTGGGAGCCCAGGGTGGTGAACAACAAATTAAAACAATCATAATAATTTTATTAAAAATAAAACTCAGCAAACACAGCTAGAAACCCAACAAAATAGGAACATGGAAAACAGCTACTTACTGGCCAAAGGTGTAAATGAAAAAGCAGTCATCATCAGTTGCCTCTGAAAGACTGGGAGTGAGGGAGCTAAATGGAGTTCATCTTTTAGTGAGTTCCACAGCCTGTGGAGCAGTAACCAAAAAGGCCCTGTTCTGCATCCTTGACAAAACGAGTTTCAGCAGGCATCAGAATATGGAACAAGACTCTTCCTTCTAATATAGGTATGTAGATGTAGCTGGGATCAGGTGGGCCTTAAGGTACTTGGGGCCCAAGTGGTTTTTGTCAATATTGGCATTATGTCTATGTTGAGCCTATGAAAAGAGGTTTTGCTTCATATAATAAAAAATATTTTTTCATATGATCATATTACATTAAATGCCAAGTGCTTAGAGTGCTTAATATACAATATCACAGTTAGCTTTATGAAAGCCCTGTAAAGTAATATAGGGTAATTCTCCCCACATTGCCATAGCTAGCCTAAGACTACCTTGTAGCTTAATATAAGATTCTGTAGCAGCACCAGAAAAACAATTTTGGGAAGGGCACAGAAGGGGCAAAGGGTATTTCAAGGAGGGCAAAGGACTTTGTCTTACATGTAAGATTTCTGAAAGAGAAATAACATATGAGAAAGTCATTCCCATATCCAGACTAGAGCAGCCCTACCTGGGTAGAGCTGGTTGTGAGAAGGGCTGGGATCAAGCCCGATCCCAGTGCTCCGCAACTGGGTAGCTTGGGTTTTTTTACCCAGGCTTATAGTGGGGTAGAAGTCTGCAAGTGTGCCTTTCTCCTCCACGCCCCAGTCATTTGAATGCTCGGTCTTCTTGCAGCCCGAGCATTGACAAAACCAGATGGCAAGAGTACCTGGCAGATGGCAAGAGTACCTGGCAGCATGGGGGAATCCTTCAATGCACCATGCTCCTGGCACAGTATATTGTGGGATGCCAGAAGACCTCCTCCTCTGACTTGTGGCTCTGCTGCTCGTTAAGCTGCCATTCATGCCGAAGAGCCTACTGGGGAGGGTGGATCAGGTGTAGGGAGGCAGGTAGGAGCCTGCTTCCCCGCCAACCTTCCCCAACATGGTCATGAGAACCACCTCTATATTTCATATTAATACTCTCATCCTAAACATAAATGGAAGTGAGCCCATGAGGAACTGCTCTTATATATTCACGTGCCTGATGTATATTGATTGATTTAATATTGACCCATGATAATAAAAAAGTACTCTAAGTATGTGAAAAGTTCCTTTCCTTCAAGTAACCTTCCAGTAATTTGGGGGGAGGTCACATGGGAGTTGGAGGTTTGCCCCTTGTGGTACTGCCTATGGTAAGATTTGAACCTGGAACCCTGCTCACATTCTTTGCATCTCTACCACAACAGCTCTCTTTTATTCATAGTTATCGTTTCTAATGTTCTCATTGTTCAAGGACAGAACCACTCAGGCATTGCCCTAACTCTTTTTGATTTTACTATTTCAAAATAAACCCATTTTTCTCTTTCCCCCATTTTCTTTTTTCATTGCAATGCTACTGTTGTCCTGAGTGTGTATATGAGTGTGCATTGTGCGCATCTTTCTCAGCTTACCAGATATGACTCCGGTCATAGTTCCTTTGACCAACACCGATCAGTTAACATACATGACATCTTTAAACTTTAATACATTTTTCTCACTATAAATGCCACCAGTCAGCTTCCGTGTAGGTAGGCTTCCATTGTTAGTTGTCAAAGTCTTCTTGAGTGGATTTCCCACTGTGTCACTTTTGTGTGAGTCAAATCAAGATTATAGGTAACCAAGAAGAAAAAGAAAAAGAAGAGAAGGTTAGACCCTCATTTTAGAGTTTAAGAAAAATCTGCCAGCAGGTTGCAGTTCGAGTTGGTAATATACATGAAAGGAAGAGTCCAAGCTGTGTCACCAGTGTCACTATATTAGGCTTTCAGGAAAAAGCATACAAAACACATATTGTAGTGGTCACACACAGAGACATAAATTTAGGAACAAGATCTGCCTTAGCTTGAACATAGTTGGCTCTGATAATAAGGAACAATGAACGGAGGCTATTATGAAACGAAACCCAGGTGCTTGAATGGATTGAGCTTTGAGTTGAGTTCTCTCGGGGGGGAAACCCCCACCACTCTTACCTTTTTCACAGGTTGGATTCTGTCCTCATTTTCTCTGTTCATTTGCCCACCTCTAAGTTTAAAAGGTTGTAGGCTTTATTTATGGATCAGTTTTGTGTTTAAGTGATCAACTGTTCTGGGTGGAAAAAGATTTCCAGTTGTGTTGGATGTGATTTAATTTGATCATAGGGCTGTGTGATGCCATTTTGTCTCCAAAAAAGGTCCCTATGTGTAAAAACTTTACAATTCTGACTGTACTTTTTTTTTTTTAGCCTACCCAGTTTCACAGCAATATCGTGCTGTGGCCTTTGTGTCAGGCAGCTTGGGACCACTCACAAAACCACTTTTTTGTGGAGTTTGGTGTTTTCATTTGTGTAGAACCAGGTCCACATTTGAATGTACATACAGATGATATAGGTTTATTTATTTATATATTTATTTAAAACATTTTTAATACCGCCCAAAACGCAAGCTCTCTCGGCAGTTTACAAGAAGACAATAAACAACTAATAAAAAGATTAAAATATTCCAACTATTAAAATTTAAAATGTTAAAACTATTAAATCACAATTAAAACAATATCTAATTAAAAGTCTGGGTGAACAAATGTGCCTTAACTGCCTTTTTAAAAGTTGTAAGAGATGGGGAGGCTCTTATTTCAGCAGGAACTGTGTTCCAAAGCCTTGGGGCAGCCATGGAGAAGGCCCGTCTCCGAGTAGCCACCAGACGAGCCGGTGGCAACAGCAGACGAACTTCTCCAGATGATCTCAATAGGCGGCGTGGTTCATAGCAAAGAAGACACTCGCTTAAATACTCAGGGCCCAAGCGGTTTAGGGCTTTATAGGTTATAACCAAAACCTTGTACTTTGCCCGGAAACTTATCAGCAGCCAGTGTAGACCTTTTAAAATAGGAGTGATATGGTCTCTCCGAGATGACCCAGAGACCAACCTGGCCGCTGCATTCCGGACCAACTGCAGTTTCTGGACCTCGTACAAAGGCAGCCCCACATAGAGCTCATTGCAGTAGTCAAGTCTGGAGGTTACCAGCAGATGTACTACTGTTCCGAGGTCATTTATCTCAAGAAACAGACACAGCTATTGTATCAGCTGAAGCTGATAAAATGCACCTCTGGCCACTGCCTCAACCTGGGACACCAGGGAGAGTTTTGTGTCCAGAAGCACCTGCAGACTGCGTACCTGTTCCTTCTGGGGACATGTGACCCCATCCAGAACGAGCAGATCAAAATCATCTCCCGAGTTCTGACTCCACACAATCAGTACCTCCATCATCTGGATTCAGCCTCAGCCTGTTACCTCTCACCCACCCCATCACTGCTTCCAGGCAGGCATTTAGGGAGGTTATGCCTTCTCCTGATGATGTTGACATGGAGAAAAAGATTTGGGTGTCATCAGCATACTGATAACACCCTGCACCAAATCTCCTGATGATCTCTCTCAGCGCTTTCATGTAGATGTTAAACAACATCGGAGACAATATGGAGCCCTGAGGGACACCATACTGAAGTTCAGTTTCTGAAGAACAACAGTCCCCAAGAGACACCATCTGGAATCTGCCCGTGAGGTAAGAGTGGAACCACTGCAAAGCAGTGCCTCACACCCCCAACCCCCTCAGATGCTCCAGAAGGATACTATGGTCGATAGTATTGAAAGCTTCTTAGAGGTCCAAAAGGACCAACAGAGTCACACTTCATCTGTCAATTACCAATTGGAGATCATCCATCAGGCCAACCAAGGCAGTCTCAACCCCATAGCCCACCCGAAAGCTGGTCTGAAATGGGTCTAGATAATCAGTTTCATCCAAGACTGCCTGGAGTTTGGAGGCCACCAACTAACTTGCCCAGCCATGGAAGGTTGGAGACAGGCCTATAGTTGCTCAGCTCTGAGGAATCCAAGGCAGGCTTCTTCAGAAGTGGTCTAATAATTGCCTCCTTAAGGCAACAAGGCATCCTGCCCTCCCTCAGAGAAGCATTTATGATCTCTACTAGGCCTTCTACAACAACTTCCCTGCCAGATAGTATTAGCCATGTTGGGCAAGGGTCAAGAGAACAGGTGGTAGGCCGCATCGATCCAAGCAGCTTGTCCACATCCTCATGAGTCACAAACTGAAACTTTGGAACAATGGAACAATGAGTTTATTAAAAGCCTATGATAAGAGCCAAAATGGATCTAGTAACAGTATGTCTAGTCCACCATCTGATTTCTTACAGAGCCAGTTAAATGCATCCAAGAAGCCCACACACAGGGACACAAAAAGAATTGGCGTAATTATACACTGTTGCTTTGCGCCCCAACCCAAACTCAGCAAATAGTATTTTTTTATATTATTAGAATGTCTATCTAATAATTTCTAGAATTTCTATCAGTGCTTATTAGAAATTCTATCTCTGGAAATTCTGTTCTGCTATCATGTCTCTTAGCCATTGATAGAGCTATCCGCCACCCATTCTTCCCTTCCCCTTTAAAGCCATCAAATCATTTGCATTACCACATCTTGTGCCAATTAACTTCATAAGTAAAAAAAATCATTATGAGACAGGCAGTCATATTCAGTCCCTTTCCTAATAATCTTTTACAGAGAATTTGCACACACCCCCTCACAGCCACTACACACAACTTTTATGTCAGCTTCCAAAACTCTTTCCTGCTAACTTGCTGCCTGTTCAAACTTCTGGGCCTCTACACCCCTGTCCCCCCCAATCCTCTTCCTGGGTGGTGTGGTCGCTGCGCGGAGCTCGGTGGCCAAGCTGAGCATGACCTCTGCTTTAGGGACAGAGTGAGGAAAGAAATATGTGGGATGGGAATATGTTAAGTTGTGTGTTGAAATGTTTCTACTAATGCATTTTTGCATATATTAAATTCTTACATTCTTGTGAGTTCATTTGCTGTTTGTGCCCTCAAGAACCCACGTGTTAAAAATACTGCATGTGTCACTCTGTGTGTGTTTGTATGTATGTGTATGTAGGGAGATGATGCTTAACATGCAGGGGGAAGTGGTGTTCCAAAGGCCTTTAGGTCCAGGCTCCAAAATTACCTAGGTGCACCTTTGTTGCCACTCACCCCTGCTCCCAGCAATGTCTTCTGCTCGATGAGGGGAGTAAACTCCCTGCTTGCTCCTTTTTTGTTTTGCCTCTGCTCACTATTTCCACCTCCTCCTTGCATCTGCCTGTCATTTGCCTCATGCAGGCAATGGGCTGATGCAAGCTGAAGGCAGCAAGCAAGGAAGGAGGTGCATCGCTGGAAGAGACCAGAGACTGCAAGCAAGAGGAAGGAGCAATGTGTGGCTTGCTTGCTGCCTCTGGTTCGCGTCTGATGCATGCTGGAGGCAACAAGCAAGGAAGGGGCACTCTGCTTCCTGTTCTTCCTGTGCACTCAGGTGATGGATGGATGTGAGCTGGAGGCAGGCAGAGCACTTGTCTCCCTCCAAGAGAGGAGAAAGAGGAAGGAAGAAGGGTGACAGCAGGAAGAAGGCTCCAGCCAGGGCTCAGAGCTGTTGGGGTTAGGGCAACACCTAGTGCTTTGCATCTAGGGTTGCCATATTCTAGCTCTCCAAATCTGGGTGCCTAACTTGCATATTATGTAAATTGACATGAAAATAATTTGCATATGCAAGTCAGCAGCTTCCCTTTGCAGTTGACTTGTATTTGCTCTGGATACCTACCAACAATAGTTGGGCAAGAGATCTTTGCCTGACCCTTTCCCTTGACATTAAGAGCACCAACAGAACAACAGCAACAACAAAAGAGCACAGCTTTTTAACTAAGGCTACAATTTTGTACACACTTATTTGAGAGAAGATATGATCGAAACCAATGGTGCTTACTTCTAAGTAGGCATGCATTGAATGTAAAGCCAAGGAAGTCCTTAAACATTACAATACACAGGCTGGTAGGCAGGTAGTGATTCACATCAAAAGCAAGCTATCCTCTCAACTACCTGATAGAGATGCCCTGCTGATAACAAACAAGGCAACATTGCTCAGGGGATTACTATACTTGTGAAAGTGAAACCCTCCCAGCTAGCCTCCTGTGTTCTTCCTTTCTTAATCCAAGTCCAGAGGTTGAGCAGAATAGTGACTGCACATTTTGCTCCATAACTCCAGTTCTACAAGGGCTAGAGCTTAGCTTAAAAAACAAAACAAAACAAAAAAAGCCTAAACCCAGGCAAATCTGGGTGGGCTAAGCAATCTGGGTGAGATGTTTAAAATCAGGGTGATACATGGAATTCCGGGGGGCATGGCAACCCTATTCGTGTCAGGTGTCTATTTACATGAGCCAGCTCTGCATAAGAGGACCCATTATTTCCTCCTATAACTGCTAAGTTTAAACAGGAGCCTTTGGTGAAGAATTCTAGCTCAGTCAAGGAAAAAGTATTGGAGATAAACTGGTCCTTTTTAGCTACCCTTTTTAATATATAAGAGGATAGTCTTAGAAAGTGGGATTAGCATTCTCTAATGCAGTGTATGTGGAAGTTGCCATCTTGCTGTTAAAACCCATAGGAAAGTAACCTAAAGCAACTTTCAGCAAGGAATGCTTCTATTGATTAATCAATGAATACATAAAATAAACAGCTGGCAGCTTTAAACTTAAACTCTCACAAGAGCCAGAACACTAAATAATGCAGCTAAGATGTTTTGGTGTACCCTTGTAAACTGAGACATTTAATAGGGGGAATTCTGTTTTCAGCTGTTCTGTTCCACAATCTGGAACATTCTGATAGCAGCCAGTGCTTACTACTGTGTTGAAGAAAATAGGCAATACTGTGCATTTAGCAATGAGGAGGGCACTCTTTTGAAGAGGTTTGCAGCATTTTGTACCGGTAAAGTGCTGAGAACTGTTAAACTGTAGTTATTGGCCCTGACCCAGAGATTTCTTCATATACAGCAGTTTTGTGTTTTTTCCATGGACCCAGCAGATGGTTGTGAGATGCTGAGACCTTTGACAATCACTGCTGAGACCTGTAACAAGCACCGTAAGGAACTAGTCATGGGAACTGGATTCATCAGGTTCGATGGTTAAAGATTGGAAACTTATTTAGCCATAGAGAACAGTATTGTCAAAAGGAGCTGTGGGAGAAGAAATAATGGGGGTCAATAGCAAATTAGCATACAGTGAGGTCATTAACACAATCAAAAACTGTGTTTTACCGGGATTTGGGAGCTGTGCCTGCGCCCAATTTTTTGTTCCGTGGAAGCAGGGAGGAGGAAAAGCTACTCAGGTTTTCCTCTTACCTCGCTTCCACATAATCACTGCTACCCAAATTTTCCTCCTACCTTGCTTCCACACAACCGAAAATTGGAAGAACACACAGCTCCCAAACCCTTGAAGAACACAGTGAAGCTCATCTCATGATCCTCAGATGATCAAAAAGCAGCCCTGGGGCAGCCGAATCGGCTGCCCACGCGACTGCTGGCTCTGTCATGGGCGTGCGATGACACACAAGCAAAAAAAAAATGAAATTAATGGAGTGCTCGCTCAATTAACCTCATTTAAGGGGAGGGGGGAACAAGATCACACTACAAAACTGGACCGCACTTGAGAGTGTGCTCTAGTGACATGGGCAGAGGACATCCTGACATGCTATCAGTGTGTCCCTTTATCACATGAGAGAGCTGTTCATATATTTTAAAAAGCATTTGTAGCATGTGTAGAAGAGTGATTCAGATGGTCAACCCCCCCCCCCGTATTAAAGGGATGTGATGAGAGCATGTCAGGATGTCTACAGATTTCACTATGGACTATTGATGCAAACCTTTCCCTGACCATGTGCTGGGACGGTAGTATCGATACTGGCCCACTGCAATCTTCATACCAAAGTTACTGATGTCAGATTCAGTCAATGAGTTCATTCACACAAGCGGAAACTGTGTTCTACCTGGATTTGGGAACTGTATGTGTGCCCAATTTACGGTAAGCAACAGAAGAGGAAAACCTGGTTAGGAGTGATTGTGTGGAAGCAGGGTAGGAGGAAAAGCTACCCAGGTGTTCCTCCTACTTTGCTTCCACACAGCCGAAAACTGAGAGCACACTCAGGTGGAGTACAGGTGGAACAAAGTTTTTGCTTGTGTTGAATGACCTCACTCTGAGTTATACCTCCTTTGAGATCACAAGGAAGAGGAAACTACAAAAGCAGTATAAAATCAAATGGACTATGTTTACCTAGTGAGGCCAATGCTAAAATAGTGCAAAAGTGAATGAAGATTAAGTATTGGTGAGTTTATGCTTTTAATATGCTTGAGCAACTTTTAGGGCTTCCTAAATCTGTTGTCTGCATTTGTTAGAAAACAATGTGATTGTTCTCCCTATAGTAATCTTCTTGACCCTTTTGCTATATTAAAGAAGGAGCATTTCCAGAAGGATTGCAAAGGACATCAGTCACAGCTGTCGCATAGTTAAGCATTTCATCAGGCTTGAAGCTATCTTAGAGTCTCCTCCACACAGTCCTACCTGGCACCTGGTTCTTGTTCATTTCTCTGAGCTCATCATGATACGATTGTGGCACCAAACGATAATGAGATGAAGAGGTAGCGTTTCCACAGCAGGGGCATCTTGGGGACATCATTATGAATGTTCTTACAAAATTTTCCTTCTCTACAGGACATCTCCATATCTGAGATCCAGTCTTCTGCCAAACAGAGAAAATCCCAACAGGGCTCAAGCACTTAATGGAATGTCTGCTCTTATTTCACTTTCAGTTGCTTTTATTATTTAAGACTAAGGTACAAAGTATATGGTTATAAGCAGGACATTTCTCTATATTCCTAGCAACAGAGATTAGCTATTTTCCTTTTTTTTAAGTTATGTATTGACCCAGGGAACTGAACATTTGACAAACTGACAAATCGGAGCTGATTTATTAAGTTTATATATATGCAGTTATGGCATCAGCATAGCAATCAGCACTGACCCATGGACAACCATATAAGTAAGTACACACAATATTGACAGAAGGTTTTGTGAATGCATACCTAGGTCCAGATTCCAATATATTTCCCCACATTTTAGAGTCCTTTATTTTAACAGTGCCTCCATTGATTTCGATAAAGCAATTTGGAATGAACTGTTCCCAGCTCAGGCCAAAAAGAAAAAAGAAGAAAAAGCAGCCGATGTAGTTTCTGGAAAATATTTTTTCCCCTGAAAAAACCCACAGATGGGAGCAGCAACAATAACAACATAAGAGGCGTTTGCAAATCATAGATTTCGCTTGTTCTGTCTTACGAGAAACAAATAAGTAAGACCTAAATTGGCTCACGAAGAGCACAATGGCTCTGTTTGGCCCTGAACGAATGTGACCAATTTTCACCAACTCCTGCCCCTCTTTCATTTTCAAAGATTGGATCTTTGCAGATTGAAGTCATCTGGTCTCCCAGTTCTTCTAGACTTATCATATTTTATTTCCACATCTGTAATTAGTTACAGAGCTGGTGTGGTGAGGGCTAAGGCTGAAATCTCGTGTTTTGTAAAGCGCATTTTAAAAGCACTTTATCACTTGGGTATCTTCGTAATGCTAGTTGCACATTATGCCACTGCACTCTCCACCAGCTGGTGTCGGAGAAGACCCTGCTGCATTGCCTACCTTGGGTGCTGGCCCAGAGTGCTTTATGACTAGGCTCAGATGCTATCTCATCATTTGGTATGTAACCCCACCTTTTTGCATTAACTTGCTCAGACCCTAAAGGTGGAAGCAATTACATTGCAACAAAGCAAACATCCTTGTCCATTTCACCTCCAGCCCACGTTGTCAGTTCCTTTAATTTTTTTTTAAAGATCACTGTGCATGATCTCCACTGCTAATGCACACACATGATCTTTTAAGCAAACATAAACAACTCTCAGATGTACTTGAGGAGAGGGAATAGGAAGGCAGCAGGAAAGAGAACAACAGCTACACATTTCCTTTCTGGGGGCTGTGTTTCTGGTGTGAGTGTGATATTGTAAGGAATACGATATCAACATAAGGCCGGGGGCATAGCATATTATGCTGTGCTCTTATATTTTGCTCAACTTAGAGTGCTTGCTTTCCACCTGTGGGTCAAACATTGTGGCTTACTTTTACTTTTAATAAGCAGCTATGTGGGGCCCCAATCCTGACTGGAAACCTGTGGTGAGGTTAAATTAGAGCTTCACACTGTGGAGGTTTAACTCTTTTATGCCACACCATTTGCCTTGGGGTGATCACCCCTCCACACTCAAAAGTTATTAGGGACACCCCTTGCTAACTGTGCAAAGAGGCACCTTTTAAAATAGTGATTCTCCTATTTACCAGGGGAGAGCAACTGGCAGCATCCAGCCCCAGCACAGCATCCTTCCAGTTGCTATTGATGTTTACCTTATGTTTCTTTTTATATTGTGAGCCCTTTTGGGACAGAGAACCATATCTATCTATCTATCTATCTATCTATCTATCTATCTATCTATCTATCTATCTATCTATTCTCTGTAAAGTTGTGTTTACACAGGAGAAGAGAGCTGGTCTTGTGGTAGCAGGCATGAAATGTCCCTTTAGCTAAGCAGAGCCTGTCCTGGTTGCATATGAATGGGAGACTAGAAGTGTGAGCACTGTAAGATATTCCCCTCTGGGGATGGAGCCACTCTGGGAAGAGCAGAAGGTTCCAAGTTTCCTCCCCGGCAGCATCTCCAAGACAGGGCTGAGAGAGACTCCTGCCTGCAACCTTGGAGAAGCCAATGCCGGTCTGTGAACACAATACTGAGCTAGATAGACCAATGGTCTGACTCAGTAGGGCAGCTTCCTATGTTCCTAAACCACTTTGAGAACTTTTGTTGAAAAGTGGTATATAAATGGTGGTGGTGGTGGTGGTGGTGGTGGTAATAGTAGTGACAGAGCCAGCCCAAGGCTTTTGGTGCCAAATTCCACCCCGTATCCTAAATCAGAGTGTATGTGGGTTCAACCTCCCACCCCTGATTATTTGCAAGACTGTAATACAGTCCTAAGCAATAAGCTTGGAGTTGTTTCAGGAGATGGAAAAATATTTACCTCAGCCTTGCACAATTTATTACTTATTGTCTGACAACACTGATTCCTTTTTGTGCCAGCACTATCATCCTGGGAAACACAGTGGAGTGCAGCAGTGATATTAAACATAATGCTCTCTGCTAGGATAAATGAATATTCCTGTGCCACAGCAAAGCCAGCCAAAAACCACATGTTAAACCTTTTTTTTTTTTGAAAGGGGAACAAGGCTCAACATTTATCATTGGAAAATGAGCAACTATTACATAATCTGAATGATTCAGGCAGCTTTGTCTAAACTTCTTTGAATGCTCAGCTTGTTTTTGATAATGGCTCACTAACACATACAAAAGTACTAGCTATTCCAATGATTAAAAATGCCATATTAGCTTTATTTCCCATCCCAAATGAATACCTAATTGGAAGGGAAGGAGAATTCTGTTACTTCCAGGTTGTTGAAATAAAGACCAATGAGATAATCTAAGACATAATGCAAGAAACCCACTGTAGTTTGTCACTCAGAAGTTATCTCCCCTTGTATTAGGTACAAAATAAATTAGAATTTGGTTTCTGAAACCCAAAATGAAGAGCTGAGACCACCAAAATGTGTAATGATATAGAGGAAAGGACTTGGAAAGCCATTCTCACAAAATATCTATGCAGCCTGATCTTTTGTATAGCAGCTGGTCCTAAGGAGCCAGAGGAGCCCCAAATGTTGCTCTTCATCCGAGAGCTGCTTTGCCTGCAGTCTGGCCATTTGTCCTACAGGTAAGGACAGAGACTGCCCCACCCCACCAGCACCTTAGGATCAGCCACGACTGCTTGAAAGTAGGGCCCACTGAATTCAATGTAACCTTATACCTTTTTGTTGCTGTTTTTTAAAATCACAGTGTAAAAGATAGAATTCATGGGATTAATCACCAGAGAACTGCATGCTTGTGTAAAAAAGCTGATCATGTTTCCAGCTCAGTGGTGGCTGGTGAGGGTGGTGCTTTTGGGGGTGTGTGTGTGTGCAAGAGGTACTTTTAACAAGCGATTACGGGTGGCCACACTGCCACTTGCAAGCCACCGCGAGTGGCGGCATCTCACCCAGCATCCTGCATGGAGGCTGCTGTGGTTCCGGTACTCACCTGGCCTCTGCACAAGACCTCCACACATGCACAGCCAGGTGAGTGCTGGAACCACAGCAGCAGCCACATGGGATGCTGGGTGAGGTGTCGCTGCTTGCAGCAGCTTGCTGGTGCAAGTAGTACTGCTGGTACTCACTTGTTAAAGGTACCTCTTGCAGTGCCCCCGCCCCGCACTACCCTCAACAGCCTCCACTATTCTAGCTGAGCAGATCAAGTGACAAATGAGCTGATCTGAGATGTCATACGAATATACGAAGCTGCCATATACTGAGTCAGACCACTGGTCCATCTTGCTCAGTATTGTCTACACAGGCAGGCAGCGGCTTCTCCAAGGCTGCAGGCAGGTGTCTCTCTCAGCCCTATCTTGGAGATGCCAGGGAGGAACTTGGAACCTTCTGCTCTTCCCAGAGCAGCTCCATCCCTTGAGGGGAATATCTTTCAGTGCTCACATATCAAGTCTCCCATTCATATGGAACCAGGATGGACCCTGCTTAGCTAAGGGGGCAAGTCATGCTTGCTACCACGACCAGCTCATCATTCCCCCCACCCACCCCAATGCAATAGATAAAGACAATAGTAAAGGAGGGCAGAAAAATTAACTAGGTTGGCCAAGGATAGCACTTTCATCTTTGCAGTTATTAATGCAAACTCTTTGTACCTGGAAAAGGGACTGTCAGAAAAGATTAGGTGTTGGTTATTCAGTACCAATGAAGTGTTGACTCATGGAAGCCTCCCAGCATTTCAACTCAGATTATTGCTGGCCTCCCTTCTATTCAGTGTTGGAGATAGTTCTGAGTGGGCATGTATATAATCATCTCCATGTATTCATTGGATGATGTCAAACATGTGCATGTCATACTTTTCACTCTAGCCAATGCCAACTTATGAAAGTTAATTCCAAAAGACATTTGAGTTATTCATTTAGTTGTATTAAACAATCTCTTTTTTAATGCCCAAGAACATTTTTTTTTAAAAAAAGCTGGATCATTACAGCAGTTCAGGAAAATTGGAACAATAATGACAGAAGTCTATACTGATGTATCCAGTAATACATGGCTCTGAATTCTACACCTCAGTGGTTTGTCTTTTCCTTTTTGGGGGGGGGGCTCAATGTTGCTTTCCTGTTTCTTGACATGGAAACTACTTCTCAGTGGTTTTGACTAGAACTGATATGCTTCCATCAATTGAGGTCAAAGTCCTACTCTAAACATGGCCTTCAAATCTCATCGTTTTGCCTATTTTATTCCACTTCTTCTTCTGACTTGGGCTTTCTGTTGCTTCAAGCAATACTGCTTTGTCTCTACCTTTTAAGGATATTCAAAGTCAGGGTCCAACCTCACTTATCATTTCTAACATAAGACTTTTGCCATTGCTCCCCACCCACACTCTTCTAGGGCAGAAAGACAAGCCTTTATCTCACAGAATCCATTTTCCTCAAACAACCTCACACATGTTTCCACGGCTCCCTTTTACACTTGGGGAGGAGGCTTCCATACAGAATGTGCTCAGCCACAAACCAGCCTTTCCTTCATCTGGCATGATTTATCCTGGGGGCCTTACAAAGTGACTTACGGAGCAGGGGACAATGCCACCCACCTTTTGGAATGTCACCCTGACGCTAACACTGACGCAAAACGACACGATTTCAGAGGTGATATTTAAATTTCAGGACATGTTCAAAAAGAAATGTACCCATTTGGGTTAATCAGGTGATGATGGTCTAGCATGAAATAAACAGGCTGCAATACAGTTTGACACCTTGCAGGGAGGCCAAGTCTTTTATTCATTTGCTTGGCCCGACTTAGTATAGAACAGCTGCTGGGACTGATTTCCATTTTGATATCGTACACTGAGGCTACAGCCCCTTAAGAATGCACACTGCAGAAAAAGAACATAGGAAATGTTAGGAACGAGAAAAGGCCATTCACCGCATTGATGCCTGTCTCTTGTAATACAGCATTTCCCCCAGGACAGCATCTAATTGCTTCTTGAACGAACCCACTGTCTTTTCCTCAACAACCTTGCCCAGTAGGCCATTCCAAACATTTATTATTCTTTGAGTGACAAGGCACTTCCTTCTGTCTCCTCTGGATTTGTTTTTTTGAACTTCCATTTATGCCCCCAATCCTGTCATCTAGCTACGGGATATCAAAAGTAAGTAACACACGTTGATTTTATGCACTCACCTATGATTTTTGTACACTTAAGACCCCTTAGACAGCTTTTTCTTCCCCCTAAGTTCAATAGATTGATTTTTTAAAAACAGTACAGTAACTTTTCTCCCATTTTAAGCTGAGAACAAGCTTTACTTAAAAAGTGCTCATCGATGTCTGAATTATCGCAGAAAGAAACTGCATCAATGTAACATTCTGTGCATCCCACACCTCCAAGCAGAGGGAAACTCTAAGGGAAGCCTTATCTGGCTTTGGATTCCATTGGAGGAGAGAACACTGTAGGCTTACAGTATTTTTGGTTTATTTACAAGCATGAAAAATTATTATTATTATTACTATTACTATTACTATTACTATTACTATTACTATTACTATTACTATTATTATTATTAATTTACATTTGTAAACCGCCCCATCTAGAGGTTCTGGGTGGTGTACAACCTTTATAAAAAGTTGCTAAATTGGCAAAGAGGCACCTTTTAATGTCGTGATTCTCTTTATTTAGCAGGGGGAGAGTAACTGGCCCTGTCCACCTCCAGCACAGTACCCCCAGTGACTGTTGCTGGTATCTATCTTGAGTTTCTTTTTAGATTGTGAGCCCTTTGGGCTTGTGAGCCGTTTCCATCTTATTTGTTTGTTATTTTTCTGTGTAAACCACCCTGAGCCATTTTTGGAAGAGCAGTATAGAAATCAAATATATACAACAACAACAACAACAACAACAGAAGGAATAGAACTGCCCAATGGAAGCAAGATCAAGAACCTGGAAGAAAAAGAACATTACAAATACTTGGGCATTCTCCAGGCTGATAACATTGCACACACTGAAGTTAAAAGAAAAACTGGAAGTGAATACATCAGGAGAGTTAGAAAGATCCTCAAGTCCAAACTCAATGGTGGGAACACCATACAAGCCATAAACACCTGGGCTATACCTGCTATCAGATACACTGCAGGAATAATAGACTGGACCCAGGCAGAGCTAGAGACACTAGATCGTAAGACCAGGAACATCATGACCATCAATCATGCTCTGCACCCCCGCAGTGATGTAGATAGGCTCTACCTCCCTCGCAGTTCCGGTGGAAGAGGAATGCTGCAAGTCCATCAAACAGTAGAGAAGGAGAAAAGAGGCCTTGAAGAATGTATCAAGGACAGTGAAGAAGATGCACTTCAAATGGTCAATAACAAGAAACTATTCAACACCAATGAAACAAAGCAGGCCTACAAGAAAGAACAAGTCAAGAACCGAGCAGAAAAATGGAAAAATAAGCCACTGCATGGTCAATATTTGCACAGTACAACTGGAAAATCAGACATCACCAAGACCTGGCAATGGCTTAAGAATGGCAACTTGAAGAAAGAAACAGAGGGTTTAATACTGGCTGCACAAGAACAGGCACTAAGAACAAATACAATAAGAGCAAAAGTCAAAAAATCAACAACAAACAGCAAGTGCCGCCTTTGTAAAGAAGCAGATGAAACAGTGGACCACCTAATCAGCTGTTGTAAAAAGATCGCACAAACTGACTACAAACAAATGCATGACAAGGTAGCAGGGATGATACACTAGAACATCTGCAAAAAATACAAGCTACCTGTAGCCAAACATTGGTGGGACCATCAAATTGAAAAAGTTGTCGAAAATGAAGATGCAAAAATATTATAGGACTTCCGACTACAAACAGACAAACATCTGCCAAACAATACACCAGATATAACTGTAGTCGAGAAGGAAGAAAAACAAGTCAAAATAATTGACATAGCAATACCAGGGGATAGCAGAATAGAAGAAAAAGAAATAGAAAAAAATAACAAAAAAGAAAGATCTACAAATTGAAATTGAAAGGCTGTGGCAGAAAAAAACCAAAATAATCCCAGTGGTAATTGATGCCCTAGGTGCAATTCCAAAATACCTTGCACCTTGCACCTCAACACCATGGGGCCACAGAAATCACCATCAGCCAATTACAAAAAGCAACTTTACTGGGAACAGCATATATTCTGCGACCATATCTATAATAACAGCAACAACATTGATAATAAAATTCTGGCATCCCAGGTCCTTGGGAAGGACTCGATGTCTGGATAAAACAAACCAGTCAATAACACCTGTCTGACTGTGTAAATAAATAATAATAAATAATAATAAATATAATATAAAGACATAAAAACACACAATTAAAACACAACACTAAAAACAATATAAAAACAATTCAAAACCATTCAAAAAACAGTTAAAATTGTTAAAAAAACAACACCACTTTACAAGCCTTGGAAGGCCAGGCCAAACAAATAAAATTTTAGGGCTCTCTTAAAGGCCAACAGCTAGCCTAAACTGTGGATATCTACCAGGAGCACATTCCATAGACCAGGAGTAGCTACAGAAAAGGCCTGGTTCTGAGTCGCCACCAGACGTACCAGTGGTAACTGGAGACGGGCCTCTCCAGATAACCTCAACGCGTGATGGGGATCATACTGAAGAAGGCGCTCTCTAAAGTAGCCTGGACCCAAGCCATTCAGAGCTTTAAAGGTAATAACCAGCACTGTGTATTTCACCCGGAAACATATCGGCAGCCAGTGCAGCTGTTTTAAGACAGGCATAATATTGTCTCTCCGGGTTACCCCAGAGACCAATCTGGCTGCCTCATTTTGAACTAAGTGAAGTTTCTGAACTATGTACAAAGGTAGCCCCACGTAGAGCGCCTTGCAGTAGTTGAGCCTGGAGGTTACCAGCTGATGTACCCCTCTTTTGAGATCATTCTCTTCAAGGAATGAACGCAGCTGTTGAATCAGCCAAAGCTGATAGAAAGTGCTCCTGGCCATAGCCTCGCCTGAGATACCATGGTGAGGCCTGGATCGAAGAGCACTCCCAAGCTGCATACCTGTTCCTTCTGGGGAAGTGGGCATAGAAGTAAGCAATGTGTATACTTCTGGAAGTAAGCAACTGATTACATCAGAGAGACACCCCTGCAGCCTAAGGTGCCCTCCATCTGTTTCCAGTCCACTTTCTCCCTGCAACGTTTCCACTTACTGGTCTTGGTGATTTTTTTTTTTACACTGACCACCCACCGTCATGCTTGGCTGCAGGCAGGGAAGCCTTATCCCAGTGTTCTTCATTGTAAGGCCTGGGGGCCGGTGGCAGTCCACACCAACCCTAAATGTGGCTATCTACTAATTATTTATAGGGCCTGTGTGAAGCTTCAGCCAAAGCTTAATACTCTGCACAATCCCCCTGGCACCACACAGAGATTACCTTTCTCCCTGTGCAAGGCTGCACATTGATCAGCCCCGGAGGGGGGCTCCTTTAAGGGAAACTGAGTCCTCTTGAAGCCCTACACCAGTTCTGCTCAACTTAGGACCCCCCGGGCTGTTTTTGGACTACAATGCCCATCATCCCCATCCACAGTAGCCAATATCCAGGGATTATGGGAGTTCTAGACCAACATCTGCATGTGGGCCGAAGTTGAGCAGCCCTGCCCTACACTATCTTAGAAGGCGACCAGAGAGTATTGGGAAGTATAGTCTTCCCAGCATTTTCCTCCTAGAGCTTTTAAGAGAGGCCCTCCAAGTTCCGAGAAAAGTGTGAAGTTGTGCACAGTGGGAAATGGCTTTCACACTGAAGTTCCCCCCTCCAAAGTGGCCTCCACTTGAAAAATAGTGAAGATCACCGCTCTAGCCTATCGATAGAGATCTCTGCAGAACTCTCAAACCTGAACTTTCCATTTAGGAACAACTCCTGGCCATTGTTAATATTAACACAAGCATCTTCAGCCACCATCTGTAATCTGTCTAACAAAGAGAAATCCAGTTGACCTTCCTGAATGAGCATGATCAAACTTACAACAGAGTTTTTAGATCCCCCCTCTCCCTTTGGGAATATTCAACCAGCACTCATTTTTCCTGTTTTGGTAACAGTGGAGAAAGAACAGACATAATGTGCCTCATATAAAAACCAATGGAAGCTAAGAATATTGATTAGATAACTAGCCAAATGTACCTTGTTCGTACTCAACGCTATTACTACCTGAAAAGAAATTGTTGAAAATGGATCTTCTGGACATACAATTTGTTCAGACCCTTATTAAGGACTTAGGAAACTCAAATGGAGGCCTCCTTGTGAAATCCACATTATCTAAAATAGGTCTATGCTAATGGATTTTGTATATGGTGCTTACGATTATATGCATGCTATAGTGCTTAGTTTCATATGCTGATAGAAAAAGAGAGACCATATTACAGGATAATTTTTCATTCACCACACCTCCACCTGAAAATAATTTTTCTTTCAGAAACTGCTCAGGCAATACATACAACATAGGAAGCTGCTTTATAGTGAATCAGACCATTGTACAAGGAATATCTTACAGTGCTCACATGTGTCCCATTCAAATGCAAACCAGGGTGGATCTTGCCTAGCAAAAAGGAGAGGAGACCTGGTCTTGTGGGAGCAAGCATGAATTGTCCCCTCTGCTAAGCAGTGTATGCTCTGGCTTGCATTTGAATGGGAGACTACATGTTTGAGCACTGTAAGATATTCTCCTCAGGAGATGGGGCCACTTTGGGAAGAGCACCTGAATACTTGCATGCAGAAGGTTCAAAGTTCTTTCCCCTGAGAGACTCCTGCCTGCAGCCTTGGAGAAGCCACTGCCAGTCTGTGTAGACAATACTGAGCTAGGTGGACCTATGGTCTGACTCAATAAAAGGCAGTTTCCTATGTTTCCTAAGTTCCAGTGGTCAATTCATGCTTGGTACCACAAGACCAGCTCTCCTCATCTGTAGTGATAATCGTTGTTTTTATCATGCTGTGAACCGCCCTGAGCCATTTTGGAAGGGTGGTATACAAATCTAATAAATAAATAAATTAATAATACAATGGCTGATAGGTCCCTCAGTGGTTCAGCAGGTGGTTCAGCAACCCCCTGCACTAGTGCAGCAACTAAAACAATGTCATATGTGTTGCACAAGAGCACTCTTGCACTAATATAAAAAACTACACAATCATGCTTTCAAAATGTGAGGGCTATTACTTCCAATTGGCATAGTGCTGCAGAAGCACGTTTATGCAATTTTGTGCTACAGCTCTGAAGGTGTTTTAGTCACCAGCAGTGACTTGGGCAATGCTGAACCACCTGGTAAACCACTGAGGGACATGTCAGCCATCATATATTATAAGAAAACACTGGCAGATAGATGTACTATCTGAGTAGTTTTTGAAATACGAAGAAAACACACTAAAATTCAATCATATGTCTTCCAAAATAGAGAAGCTCTAGGTATTTTGAACCCTGATTATTTCTGAGGTTATTATTTTTAACCTCGATCACACAATGCACTTCTTGTGTTGTTTCCATTCTTAGGCAGTTCTTTTACAGTGGCTCTACATTGCAAACGAGCATAGAGGAAGCATAAGTGGCCTGTACTTCCTTTTCCTGCACTTCTGGTGCAACATCCAAAGAGAGAATTCCCAGATCTACAGCCTCTGATTCTCACCACGAAAGAAACATATTCATTTCAAACAATTCTGTCTGGATTTTCTATCAAGATACTCAACACACTGTTTCCAACACAGAGATGGAAACACTGTTTCCCTCCGCTCCACCCCGCCACCCCCCACAGGTACTTCCATTTCCTCTCGCTTTAAAAGAGCAGCCTGGGCCAGGGGTGCAAGCCCTTGGTATGAGCCTAAGGGTGAGAGCAAAAGGGCTTTCATCCTTGAAGCTCTCAGCTTTGTGGGGAGCAGCTGTTGAACTGCAGGAATCAGAGGGACAAAGAAGCACAGCAAGAACATGGAGGATTGCAAAGCAGCAGCACTGACGGCAACAGCGATACAGGACGGTGCTGAAAGGCTTCATATTATACCGCACAGGAGAAGGCAATGGTAAACCACTCCTGTATTCTATCAAGAAAACCTCATGGCTCTGTGGTCGCCAGGAGTGGACACCAACTCGATGACACAGCCTCGCCTCTCCTCTCCTCTCCTCTCCTCTCCTTCACAATATGTGTGTGTGTGTGGGGGGGGTGATACTTTGGAGGAAGCCCTTCCATCTGAGGTGGTCCTTAGCAGAGGGTGATATAGTGGTGGGAGTAGGGGAGTAGGACATGCAGGTGAGGGGAAGACATGCTGGCTATATCAAAGCCATCATGCCCTTCTGTCTTTCTCCCATCCAAGCGGATCCCAACAATTCTCACAGCAGCCCACCATTAGGGATGTGCAAAATGTTTCGGATACAAAACGTTTTGTACCCCAAACAGCCCGTTTTGGGTGTTTTGTAGACCCATTTTCCAAAATTTTCCATTTTCCAAATCCAAAAGTTTTGTATACAAAACAAAACATCTGTGTTTCGGCTACAAAATGTTTTGTTGTTTTGGACCTCCATTTAGTGGCAATCTCTGAGTCAGTTTCCATTTTGTTTTTGACATCTCTTTGAATTTCCTGCCCTTCCAGCCTTCCAATTGGTGACCTAAAGCATGGGCTGACCTGCTGACAATTCCCTCCTTGTTTCCCATTGGCTCTTTTGCCTCTTGCCACTCTTTACTGACCCCACATTGGCCAGGGGAAGGGTCAAAGAAGGGGCAAGAGTGGGGGGAAGTTCAAGAAGAGGTTTTCAATTCACTCAGCAAGTTAGTAGTTGCCATTCTGCCTTTCTGCAGAGAGAGAGAGAGAGAGAGAGAGAGAGAGAGAGAGAGAGAGAGAGAGAGAGAGAACTAGTTTGCAGCATTGCATGCCTCAAGTTGCCATGATGCCATGCCATTGCCAGTGCCTGCCTTGTTGCCAGCCTAAGCCCAGCCTGCCAGCCTGCTATGGCTACTGCATGCCAGCCTGGAAATGGATTCAGGGGCAGAAGAGTGGGTTGGGTGGTAGTGCCCCAATGGGTGCCTGCCAGGCTGCCACAACTCAGATTCCAAAGGAATTGGGCAATGGGCTGATTATTTGTGATTTCTTGAAGTTTAAGCATCTTTAAGATTTCCCCTCATAGGGAATAATGGAGGTTTCAGAAGCCCTGTAACTCCACTTGGGGGGCACTGGAGTGGCCCAGAGTGAGTGGTGGTGTAGTGCACATAGGGTGCCAACCACCCGCATGGCATGAGTTTCTGGGTTCTATTGTTTCTGAGGTGTTCTGAGTGTAGATTCTCTGGTAGCACATGAGATTTTCAATGGCAAACCATGAATCCACTCTTATATGCTACCATAGAATCTACACACAAAACATCTCAGAAACAACACAACCTACTACTCCATGGGTTAGCAACCCATGGGGATGGTTGGTACCCTATGTGCTCTACACCACCACTTGCTCTGGGCCACCCCAGTGCCCCTCAAGTTCATTTATGGGGCTGTTGAAACCACCATCATTCCCTATGGGGAAGAACTTTAAAGATGCATACAGTAAACCCCATTAAATCTTAAAAAAATCAGCCCTCTGCCCAATTCCTTTGAAATAATCCTGGGAGCTTCCTTGCCCCCACTGGGTACTACCACCCACCCTAATCTACTCTGGGGCACCACTTTCCCCCCGACGTGAAGCTATGCTTTTTCTGAAACCTCCATTATTCCCTATGGGGAAAATCTTAAACTTCTAGAATTCACCAAAAATCAGCCCTTTGCCCAATTCCTCTGAAATTTGGGTGGTAACTTCCACCCATTGGACAGTACCACCCCCACCCACTAATTTTCCCCAAAACATTTTGGATTTTGATTTTGCAATTTTGGACAAAGAACAAAATTGGGGCGTTTCGGATTGGCTGGTTTTGAACAAAGAACAAAATGGAGGTGTTTCAGATTCGGGTCAAAAACAAAACAGAAAAAAACCAACCCAAAACGCACAACCCTACCCACCATGCCTGAAGCTGGTGCTATTAAATGCCATGTTCATAAATGCAAAGACCACAGCCATCCAGGAGGTAATTCTGGATAAGCATGCAGACCTGGTGTACATTACGGAGACCTGGCTGGATGAGGGGGGAGATGTAAATCTGTCCCAGCTGTGCCCAACAGGGTGGGCAGGGAGGTGGGGTTGCCCTGGTTCATCAGGAGACCATCCCCCTCACCAGATGAATTGTCCACCATTCTGACCAGTTTGAATGCCTGGATGCAGTGATAGGATCACAAGACAAAGTTGTGATTCTGTTCGTATATTGCCCACTGTCTAACAGTAGGGATGTGTGAACTGGTTCAAGGTTGAGTCAGTTCACCATCAAACCGGGCTGGCTCAAGGGCTCAGCTTGGAGCCAGTTTGGGGGTTCTAAGTTTTTTTTAAAAAAATAAGGCTTACCTAGTCTCCAGGGGGTGCTGCTGCAGCTGTGGGGGATCTCAGAACATTCCCCCTACCCCTGCCAGCCTCCCCCCCCCAAGTCTTTTTCAAGCCATTAAGGCCCTTTTCAGCCCTCTCCTGGTTCACAGTGCCTATTTTACAATCCTAGGTCACGACCACCCCCACGGCCATGGCAGCATCCCCCCAAAGGACAGGTAAGCCTTTTAAAAACATGTTTTTAAAACGTAGACCCCCCCCCCCCCGCAACCGACTCGAATTCAAGGCGAGCAAGGGTTCTAGTTCTGGGTGCCAAAACCAAGCATAACCGAACAGGGCAAACTGGTTTTGTGCACACCCCTATCTAACAGTCTCCCTGCCTGAGCTGCTTGAGGTGGTCTTGGATGTGGCATTGAGGACTCTGAGGCTGTTAGTTCTGGGGGGACTTTAACATCCATCCGGAGGCCACCTTATCTCGTGCAGCTGAGGAGTTCATGTCCTCCATGACAACCGTAGGCTTGTCTCGATTGATTCCTGGTCCCACACATGTGGCAGGCCATATGCTTGACTTGGTCTTTCTGTCAGTGGTGGACAGTGGTGCTCCATGGATAGTCCAGGGGGCCTCAATATTGTTGTCATGGACAGATAACTATCTGGTGAAGACTGGACTGAGGGTGGACCCAATACACCGCTGCAGGGGTGCCCTCAGAGGTAGAGGTGTGCACGGAACCGCCACATTGCGGTCCGGCACTGGGGTGGGGGGGGTCGCTTTAAGAGCGGCAGGAGGGTTTACTTACCCCTCCCGCCGCTTTCCCGATCTGGCGCCGTAATTAGTAGTGTTATTGGGGAGGCAGGATATCTCCCTGCCGCCCCTTCCCCACTGCGGCTCGCTCGGCAAAGCTCCCAGTAATGCTTTGTGCGCGCTTCACATCACTGAGGGGTAAGTAAACCCTCCCGTTGCTCTTAAAGCAACCCCCCCACCCCCAATCCGGACCACCAAGGTCCGGACCGGTCCGGGCCCATCGCTACTCAGAGGCCCTCAGAGGCTTATGGATGCTAATGGATTACATTAGAGGGAGTTTCTCTGGGGGAGTTTCCAGCACTGGGAGACGATGATCCTGTTGATGCCTAGGTCAGCCTCTGCCATGACGAGATGGGTTGGGTGATTGACACGGTCATGCCTAGGTGTCCTTTCCTGACCTGCCAAGTCCAGAGCTGCAGGCTGGTAGACTGCTTGAGCGCCATTGGCAGAAAACTCAGAATGAATGTGACCGAACACATGTTAGAGGCTGTATTAGGGCCTATTCTATGGCGATGATGGCGATGATCCCTGGCTGGAGCCGAGATGCCACTACCCACTTGAGTAACTTGCCCAACAATGGTATATTAGAAACCTGATAGTTGTCACAAATCATTTGTTTTAATATCCACCATGTACTAGTATTTTGTCTGTATATGTGAATGCTTGTGAGAGTACTTCTACCATAATGCACTCCTGACCTGCTTTAATCGAGTAATTTTCAGCTAGAAACTAATTTGTCTAGGAGTCTATCATAATAATTTTATTAGGCCACCTAAGATGTTACTTTGCAGTACAGCAAGGAGTGATGTGCATATTGGGTTGGCCTGTGTGTCTGGATCATTCATACTGTGTTTGCTTGAATTCATGAGATTGTTAGAGCTGTTTGTCCGATCAGACCTACCAGAATATGACTGCAACATTCACTGGCATTAACTGCTTTCAGGTGGTTACAACCAGCCACATCTTTTCCTTAAGCCAGTTTGGGCACTATATTGTGTTTGGCTACATCCCTTGAGTTTCTGGAATTTATGTGCTTCAGTTTCAATGAGCCCTGCTTGGACAAGAATCCAAATATTGTGAGTTTTCATTGGGAGACTTGTCTTTGTAGCTCTCGGAGCGTTTCCTTCAAGGTTAGTTGAGAGCCAAATTATGTGCGTGGACATATGCCAGTGCAGGCAGAGCGGCTGAGGCACTCTGTGTCAGGATGCTTTATCTGTAAGGGCTCTTGTACAGGGAATGTGAGGAGACATGGGGCTCTCTGGGTATGGGCCTGTGACAAATTAGCGTTTGATAGTGAGGGGCCATTTGTAAAGATTTAGCACAACTAACTGGCCCTAAAAGGTCTGAAAATAGCATTAAAGAGGTTTGTTGATGAACAACATTGTTTGATACCTTCACCCAGCTCTTCGTGATACTTTGTATGCATATGATTATGTGTTCAGCTCTTGACAGTACCTGTCAAGGAGAAGTGGCTCTCCAGCTCTAAAGGATGAATGCCACTGGAAGAAGCACTAGATAGGTTTTCATAGGCCTGGCTGTTTTTTTTTTGTTTTTTTTTAAGAGACAAGGTAATCCTTGAGCAAATAATTGTCTTTCATACCACGCTGCAGAGCCCTGGGTCAGCTACATGATGCTGTGATACAGATGCTGGTCTTCTACTCATTGAGAGTAATGTTGAGATCTTCAGATGGTGGAGAAACATTAATTTTCAGTTGCTTCTTTTATCCATGCTCTTCAACCATGATTCATTTGCATTATATTCCACTCTGATCATGAAGGAAAACAGGATGTAGGACCACTTGTAAAAAGAAAGAAATACATTGTTTGTTATTTATATCTCTCAAAAATATGTAACCTCCAGTACACTGCTGCTTGGGGTGGCTCACAACATTAATAAAACAGATACAATGTAAAATAAAAGACTAATGAAGTTAAACAAATTAACAGACCAGGCTAAAACCACATTTAAAATAACATTTTTTTAAAAAAAGTTTCAATTTAAAACTTATTAATAAAAACCTAAAAACTGGGGACTATAACAACCAAAGAACATACCAGATATCAGCATTGATAACCTGTTTGATAGCCTCTTTGACTAAGACACACTGGAAAAACTCTACACTCAGCATAAATGTTTTTCTTGTCAAAGTTAATATCTGGCCAAACTTCAGTTCCCAAATACAGGTAAATATGTGGAGTTTTACATGAGAAGGCATAAGGAAACAGAAGGATATTAAATGTGATGGTATGGGGGGAAACAGAAAAAAATAATAGAAAAAAGAGAGTAGAAGAAAAAGGAGGGATTGGATATGGAATGGGAGAAATAGAAGTCCGCAAGAACAATAGAACATTGAATGGAACCCCTTTCATATTCAAATAATTAAAGAAGGTGGATATGCTAGGGAAGAACTGGACTCAGTTAATCCTAGCCATTAGAAGCAACAACATGACTTTATTCTGGCATATAACAGCAGGATCTCTGAAACCATGCAAAATAAAGATTGTCATATTCCAGTAGAGTGGTGGCTCATTTTCATTATATTTATACATTGTGAGATGAACTCCCCTTACCCCCTAGTGACTGTCAGATCATATTGCTGAGTGGCCAAAGAGATCAGCGTCTGAGATTGGTGGCTTAATTTCCCAGTTAAAATCAGGGAAGGCCCCGGGAAGTGATTCCCCACCACTAGAGGTAATTAAAGAAAATATTTACGGTGATCACCAATATTGGCCTCTTTACACACATTGATCAAGCAGCTCATATACCTAAAAATGGGGGTTTCACTGTTATTGTTCCCATCTTCAAGAAAGAGAAGAAGACCAGGCAAATTATAGACTGATTAGCTTACTGAATGTAATAAGCAAATTGCATGAAAGATATCTGTAGGATTGCCCGCTCAGATGATCACCAGCTGTTGCTGGTAGTCCTGAGGATTGGGGTGCCGGGACACATCACTCCCCCCTGGAACTCCAATAATGTACTGTGCAAGTGTGTGGTGCCTTATGGGGATCCTCTCTCCCTGGAGCTGGCCGGAGCTCCCCACTATCTGGCAGCCATGGCTGGCAGACGATCAGTAAAACAGGGCACTTGCTCTCCTAATCTCATTTAACAGGCTGGCTTTGTAGGTGGGTTTGCTGCTGTGGGCCTGATCCCAGTGGTACAGATGCACGTGCAAAACCAGGCTGGGCTTCCTTAGCCCGATTTTGCACGTGCATGTGAATAGCTTCATAGAATGATATAGCACGGATTTGTGAACATTGTAAGAGTTGGTCCCAGAATCAGGGGAGTAGGTTGGCGAATAACCTTACATTTCTTGTAATTCCTCCTCATAGAAGAGCATTTGCACAAGCAAGGTCTGATGCCCTTCCCTCAGCAGTTTTGGAAGGAAGATATGCTAGAATTCCCCGTGGAGAACACAAATGCCCCTGTGGTGTCAATGTAATTGAATCCATTGAGCATATGTTCTTATATTGACAATTATCTTCAGATTCTCGGAGAGAGCTTATAATGCCTCTGATAGGAAAACTCACTGAACATTCAGATGGGTTCTTTATCACTTGGTTCCTCTCTGACACTAATAATGAAACAACATATAAAGTTGCGCAGTTTTGTACTACAATTTGCAGAATTCATCATCAGCTGACAAATTAAGAATTGTTCCTCATTTTTCTTTGCTTTTCTATTATACATATTTATGTTAATTGTATTGAGATTTTGTTTTAAGATGTTTTAATGTAAGGATGTTGAAAATAATGTTTGCAATACAGACTGTAATAAAGTTAGTAAAGTATTCAATAAGCTTCTTAAATTTTCCTTAAGAAATTTCTAGAGTTCTGGGAATGGTATATGTTGTGGAAATGTGATTCTTTTGAGCAGCAGACCTCTGTAGTCCTAATTTCAGACATTATAATAAAGAGACGTTATTAAGTACAGCCTCAAAAAAAGCACCAGAAATTCTAACCAACCAAGTGCATCAATTACCCACCCCGCACCCCCTCAAGTAGGTCTGTTTTGCTTATGGCCTTCTTCTGAAGTGGTGAATGCTGTATGTGTAATGGTAGATGCTTCTGTGATCAGCAGTCTTGAACAACTGAGACTTATTATTATAAGGCTTCATATTATAATGTCTGAACATAATATAATAAACTGCTTTTAAAACTTCCATTCATTTCACAAAGTAGTTTTTCCTATTGTATAACAGGAATGGGAGCTGTTGTTGAGGAAAGCATTACCTTGTGGGAGCCACAGCAGGAGAAAGGGCATGCCTTGCCTCTTGCCTGTGGGGTCCCCAGAAGGATCTGGTGGGTCATTGTGTGAAACAAGATGCTGGACTAGATGGGCCTTAGGCCTGGTCCAGCAGGGCTTTCTTTCTTTCTTTCTTTCTTTCTTTCTTTCTTTCTTTCTTTCTTTATTTATTTATTTATTTATTTATTTATTTATTTAACACATTTCTATACCGCCCTAACCCAAGGTCTCAGGGCGGTTCACAACAACAAATACTAAAAACAATTTAAAACAAATAATAAACAATCAAAAGTTTAAAAATTTAAAAGTTAAAAAGCTAAAAAGTTAAAAAGCTTGGGTAAAAAGATGAGTCTTTAAATCCCTTTTAAAAGCCACTAGAGATGGGGAGAATCTTATTCTCACGGGAAGTGCGTTCCAAAGTCTCAGGGCGACAACAGAGAAGGCCCGTCCCTGGGTGGCCACCAAACGACATGAAGGTAGCCACAGACGAGCCTCCCCTGATGAACGTAGTGGACGATGGGGATCATGCAGAAGAAGACGCTCTCTTAAATACCGTGGGCCTAAGCTGTTTATGTTCTTAAAAAAATGCAAACCCAAAATTCCTTTGCATGTTGCCTGGAGCTTTTCTGCACAGGGCTTTTATAGCACTTTTACATGCTGGGCTTGGGGCGTGTTCATATGAAAGCAGAATTTAGCCCAAATTCAGTACTGAGACAGCAAGGTACTATTCATATAGCAAGTGGATTGTGGAATTATTCAGTTTTTATCCATTTTATGAATGGAGCTTAACTTGGAGTATCTGTATCCAAAAATAGTTGTCCTTTCTAAAACATTTTTCCGGAATACTATTCTGATGCATTTGATTCTGTGGTTCTGGCCCATGGATCAAGCAAATCAAAATGAAATGGGAGTGTGGCTTTGCTGAGTGTCTGCTGACACAGTAGCACTCTGGGAAGGCTTGTTTCCTGTGCCCTGGAGTCTATGTCATTCATTTCTATGTTTTTCTTTAATTTTTAAAATTCTTGCTTCCTGAAAAGCCTGACTAATTTTAAAAAAATTGCCATGGGTCTTGCGCAAGGCTGCCATGTGTCTCTATAGTCAGCTGAAAGGTGTTTTTTTTTACATATAGGTGAATGGAAAATTAGGAAAAAAAATGTAAGTTGGGAAAGGCTGACCATGTTGCTCTGGAACCAGGCAAAGTTGTAGCACAGCATAGAATAACTCTGTGTATTAAATTTAGGAACATAGGAACATAGGAAACTGCCATATACTGAGTCAGAACATTGGTCTATCTAGCTCAGTATTGTCTTCACAGACTGGCAGTGACTTCTCCAAGGTTGAGGGCAGGAATCTCTCTCAGCCCTATCTTGGAGAAGCCAGGGAGGGAACTTGCAACCTTCTGCTCTTTCCAGAGCGGCTTCATCCCCTGAGGGGAATATCTTGCAGTGCTCACACATCAAGTCTCCCATTCATATGCAACCAGGGCAGATCCTGCTTAGCTATGGGGACAAGTCATGCTTGCTACCACAAGACCAGCTCTCCCCTCCTAGGGATAGGTCAATGATTTGATTTTTAATACGCTTTTTGGACAAGGAAGGAGCTTCACTTCTTTTGTTTTTGATTTTCCTGTTGATCTAGTTCAAGTTTGCTGACTGGGGGCCAATTGAAGTCTTGTGCAAGATCAATGGGGAAATTTTTTTTTAAGGGAAAAACCCTCCTTGTCTAAATTTTTTTATTAAAAATCAATCAATTGACCGAACAGCTTCAAATTTAGTACACAGAGTCCCACTGGCCTGTTCTACATCTGTGCCTGGTTTCAGAGCTCCATGGCCAGTCCTTCCCAATGTATTACTTTTTCCTAATTTTCCATTGACCTCTATGTTTTAAATAACCCCTTATAGCTGACTATAGAGAAATGTAGCAGCCTTGTGCAAGACCCACAACTTATTTTTTTAAAATGAGTCAAACTTCTATGATTTTTTAAAAATAGAAAAGGTTTAAAAGAATACAAGGTCTCAACTACACATGCACACATACCTGCTCCTTCTCTACCTGCACTACCTGCAATGGGGAGGAGGAGGTGGGGCAACCCCATTTCCAAAAATGGACCAGAAGGACAGCAGGGAGAGTATGCAGTATGAACAATTCCTGCTTGGAAAAAACATAAGGAACCATAGCCAAACCTCATATGATATAGGAATTAGGGATGTGCTAATCGATTTGGGTACAAAATGATTTCTACCCAAATCTGGCTGATTCGAGTGATTTGTAGAAAGCACAAATCATCCCTGTGCTAAGTTGCCCAGGTTCGGGTACAAAACATATCACCACAGATTCGGACCAGAAAAATTTGGAAATTTGGATCTCCATTTTGTGGTCAAAGTGGATTGGGTGGTAGTGCTCAATGGTTGGAATCTACCACCCAAATTTCAAAGAAATTGGGCAAAGGGGTGATTTTTAATTTTTCTTGAAGTTGGTGCATCTTTAAGCTTTTCCCCATAGGGAATAATGGGGATTTCAGCAGCCTTAGCTATAACTCCGGGGACAGGGGCACCAGGGTGGCCCAGAGTGGATTGTGGTAGGTGGTAGTGCCCAATGGGTGCAAGGAAGCTACCACCCAGATCTCAAAGAAATTGGGCAAAGGGATGTTTTTAAGTTTTTTTGTTGGCATGTCTTTGTGGCAGATTTGGGGCAGAAAAGGGGTTTCGGAGGCAGAAGAGTGAGTCAGGTGGTAGTGCCCCAATGGGTGCCTGCTACCACCCAGATTTCAAAGAAATTGGTGAAAGAGGTGATTTTTAATCCCTCCCCTGAAGTTTGTTCATCTTTATGCTTCCCCCCATACGGAATAATGGGGAATTTCAGCAGCCCGATAACTCCACTCGGGGGACACCAGGGTGGCCCAGAGCGAGTTGTGGTGTAGTGCACATAGGGTGGCAACCACCCCCAGAACGACAAGCCCATAGGGCACTGGGTTTTGTTGTTTTAAGTGTCTGAGGTGTTCTTCTGAGAGTAGATTCTCTGGTAGGAAATGAGGTATCAGAAAAGGAGGCATGGGATATGCATTTGAGGGAAACAAATAGGGCAGCATGTAGAGAAACTCTCTAAGAAGGGCAGAAGATTCTCTGCACTTTCTTGTAGTCTGTCTAATGAACTTTTATGTTTTGTTGATGAGAGGTTTGTCTCAGTGGGGATCCTGTAGAGAGTGTGGGGGGGGGGGTGGGGTAAGAAAGGAAAATGGAGAGAAAGTAGAAGGAGAATATGGAATTGTTTCTGAATAAACTCTTACTTACATCTACATAAGATTACTTCTTGTTGATGAGGGAAGAAGCTATAAAACATGTGGTGGCGAGATTTTGCACCAGCTAAGCATATGAGCCTGCAAAGCTTGTGACTGTTCCTGCAAGTGCAACTTCATTTCATTGCATTATTGGGCCTACATTCCTGAACTGCTTTCTATATTGTTGCTACTGATTGTTTCTCCAGCTCCCTGACCTGCACACCCCCTGAAAGTACTTTTTCCTTATCAATTCTGGACTCCAGGGATCCACTGCAGCATGGCTCAGATCCCACCACCAACTTTTTTCTTGCCCACCCCAGGAGAAACTGCTCTTCCCTGGAAACCATGGAGGTCCAATTCCTGCAATTACCTCCTCACCATACAGACTGCTGATTTTCCTCCAGAAAGCAGAAGGCTATATTGCTTCACAGCCTAGGTCCTGAAGACCAAAGTATATATAGTCATTTGGCCTTTTTTGCCAACTTGGAAGGGGATGCCAATTCTTCAAGCCTTAGACTATCATTTCAACCCTACTTTGAATGTGATTGCTAAATGTTACAAGTTCTATTCTATACCCTATTCTAGATCTAAGTGAATCAATCAATCAATATGTCACAGTATACTGCCTTAAGTGTAACCTGTGAATTTGCCAGCTTTACTGCGAAATGATCAAGGATCAGATTATTATGAAAACAAAATGCTCCAAACTGTGTGAAAAACTGCTATTGGAGAGGAAACTTACCTTTGATAAAATTATAGAGATGGGTAGGAAGGTGGAAAATGTTCTTCACTGTGCCAAATCACTCTCTTTGGTACCCCAAACCCAACCTCCTGAAATCTAGGCTGCGCAATCTAAATTATCCCAAACCCAACCTCCTCATATGGCACTGCCCCAGAAAGTGGCAGCACAAGAGAAGAGGAACAGCCACTGCTATCAATGTGGAGATTCTGCCCACAAAGCCAGTTTTACTCACTGCCCTGCATGGAAGGTCACTTGCAACAGGTGCAAAGGGAGGGGGCATTTTGCAGGGGTTTTCAAGTCTGCTGTACACTTCATTACTGATTCACCATGTCATAAGGAAGAGGCAGCTGAACCACTTCCGGATAATGTTTTAAGTCTGCACAAATCAGAACCTGCTTCTCTAATGGCCATGAAGTGCAGATGCTGGCTGATTCTGGTTCCCAAGACACGATCATTTCCAATCTAATTTACAATAAACTACTTACTACATCAGATCTGCACCTGCAGCCTCCAAATATCCACCCATGGAGATCTGGAGGTTCCCTTATTACCATGAATGGATAGTTCACTGATGTCCTGGAATACAATAGATGTACTGCAGAAGGGAAAGTGTACATGTCACGAAAAGGAGTCCCCATCTTGGGCTGGAAACATCAGAAAGATCTATGGATAGTGTTAGATCCCCAGTAGTACGGAACCTATATTACAGATGATGGAGCATCCATATGCTGATATGATTGCTGATTTCTCAGATGTTATTGCTGCTACTCCTGACACTGCCATACATTTCAAACATAAAATTCAGATGAAGGCAAATGCAATACCTGTACAACACAAAGTGAAGTATGAACTCATAGTATTGCACCAACCACTTAGAGAGGAGCTTTAAAGACTACAGCATGCTGACATCATAGAACCTATTGATTCATCAGAATGGGTCTCAGTGTTCTTGTATGAAAAACAAATGGTACTCTTTATATATGTGTAGGTTTAAGAGATGTGAACTCAAACATGGTAGTGGGTTGTCATCTATTACCCAATATCAATGAAATGATGCATGCAATTTTTGGATTACAGATGGCGATCACTTACTTTCAGGATGACATTTTTATGTATGGCAAAATCATTAAAGAGCATGATGCTAAGCTGACACAAGTCTTAAAAAAAACTCTAACAACATGGATTTACTCTCTCTGCTGAGAAATGTCAGTTTTACACACATCTGATGATGTACTTGGGATACACAATATCTCAGAGTGGCGTATATCCCAAAACAGACGTGGTGAAAGCTATTCGGGAAGCACCAGAGTCATACAAGGATGCATCTCTATCATTTTTAGGGATCTGTGAGTATTACTCTAAATTTGTTAGGCAATTTGCCTCAAAAGTTGTTCCATTGCATCTTCTTTTAAAAAAGAATATAGCATATAACTGAGATGCATCCTGCAAGACTAGTTTCAGACTGTCAAACCGGCCACTGCCAAAAGCCCTGCTCTCACTTTGGTTTGGATAACTTCATGGAGAAGAGGTCTATCATCGGCTACTAGTCGGAGGGCTACAGGCCACCTCCAGTCTCAAAGGCAGGATGCCTCTGAGTATCATTTGCGGGGGAGTAACAGCAGGAGAGAGGGCATGCCCTCAACTCCTGCCTGTGGCTTCCAGTGACATCTGGTGGGCCACTGTGCGAAACAGGATGCTGGACTACATGGGCTTTGGACCTGAACCAGCAGGGCTGTTCTTATGTTCACTTCTTTTGACACCAACAGGCATATTATTATAACCATTGATGCTTCTGAATGTGGATTGGGTGCTGTCTTGACCCAGCAAAAAGGGGACAGAGAAGTAACAGTGCCTTTGCTTCCAGAGTGCTTACTGCTTCAGAGAAGATGTATTCTGTCATTGAAAAAGAAGCTTTAACATGTTTCTAGGTGGTGAGGCAGAAAATTAACTTGACGGTCAAACCATAACCCCCCCCCCCATCTTCTTTATTTACTACTCAGGATAAAGCCTAGCAACCCCGAGAATATCAAATGGATCAGTAGACTTATGGACTTTGATTTCCAGGTGGAATACATTCCAGATCTTCAGAATACAACTGCAGATTGTTTATCTTGACTTCCACTTCTAGGCCAAGAGGAGATCCCAGAAGAGGATAAAGGAGTCATAACAGTGCAGATAGCTTCACCCACTCATGGAGTTATTGTGTCTTCTGAATCGAAAGTGGCCCTTAGTGCTGATCAAGTGCTTACTGAACTTAAACCTTACACAACTAATGTATGGCCACACAAAAACAAGACACCTGAACATCTTCAAACAAATATGCACATAGCAAGTGAGCTGGCCCTTTTCTATGAGCTGGTGCTGAGGACTGATCATTTGGTGGTGCCAACCTCCTTACAAGCAAAAGTGATCAAAACTGCCCATGAAGGTTACCAGGGCATGAGCTTGACCAAAAGTCATATCAGACAAAGTTTTTGGTGGCCAGGTATGGACAAACACATTGAAAATGTAATCAGGCACTGTATAGCTTATGTTGTATCTGACAAATTGCAGATTTTTTTTACCACCCCCTTGACTCCAGTACTGTATCCCAATGGCCCCTGGGAAAATCTTGCTCTTTATATAATGGGTCCTTTTGATAATCAACCTACAAAGCAAAGATTTATTATTGTGATCGTGGATAACTATTCCAGTTGGCCTGAAGTTTCATTTGCTGACAACATTACTACAAACAAGGTGATCCAGTTCATGGCTGCTGTTTTTGTGAGAGAAAGTCTTCCAAAAGAACTAGTGACTGACAGTGGGCCACAGCTTACCTCCTCTGAAAGGGAGCAATACTTGCATAACCATTGGAGAAAACACAATACTATTTCCTTGTACTAATCTCGAGTGAATGGCTTAGTGGAAAGAATGAACAGATTAGTTTACAACTGACTACTATGCAACAACCCTGGAAGGAGGCAATGTATGAAACTCTATTTGCTTATCAAACTACTCATAAAACTTTTCTACTATGGGAAAATCACCTTTTGAATTGCTAAGAGGACACAAAGCTACTGCCAAACTTACCCAATGGCAACAACTGATAGGGCTTTCCATGCCATCTCACCCTGAGGATGCAGAGATTCATGATCGGCTAAGGGAGAAGCAACAAAAATATACATTGTATGTGGATCACAAGTGCAATGTGAAATAGTGAACATTTCTTGAGGGGGACTTTGTTGGAGTATGGCTGCCTTATAAAATGAGAAAGGGATGTTAGAACATAAGAACAGCCCTACCTACATAAGAACAGGTCCAAGGCCCATCTAGTACAGCATTCTGTTTCACACAGTGGCCTACCAGATGCCACTGGGAGCCTACAGGCAGGAGCTGAAGGCATGCCTGCTCCCTTGCTATTACTCCCCTGCAACAGGTATTCAGAGGCATCCTGCCTCCGAGGCTGGAGGTGGCCTATAGCCCTCCGACTAGTAGCCATTGATAGACCTCTCCTCCATGAAGTTATCCAAACCCCTCGTAAAGTCATTCAGGGTTGTTGACTGTCACCACATCTTGTGGCAGAGAATCCCACAAGTTGATTATGCGTTGTGTGAACAAGTACTTCAGTTTGTTGGTCCTAAATTTCCTGGCAATCAATTTCATGGGATGTTCCCAAAGTTCGAGACTTTTCAGCATGAGAAAGAGGGAGGGGAGTGATTTCCAGAGGGGAACTGGAGAGGAATTTGATATTGCCTCTTGTTTTGAGATTTCAGAGGAGACTGATGAAAGTGATAGACAATCCTCTGTACCAGTACATACAAAGTACTAACAGCTCCTGTGCCAGAAAATCCAAGAATTCGGAGATGCATGTGTGACAGGAGCCCACCTAAAATAGTTCAAGACTTTGTCACTGATTTTTAAATTAATTCAATTCTGGTTGTTATAAAGAGGAGGGATATGTTGTATTCTATCTAGTTATCTTTTGTGTTTTGTTTAGAAGTTTGTCCCGGTGGGGCTCCTGTAGAGAGTGTGGAGTCAGAAAGGAAAAGGGAGGGAAAGGAGAAGGATAAAATGGAGTTGTTTCTGAATAAACTCTTAGTTAAATCTACATAAGATTACTTTGTGTTTATGAGCGAAACAGCTGTAAAACATTTTTCCTTGAGAGAGACCCAGAAATTTGGAGGGAATTTCAGTTTCTCCTTGCTATGTAACCAATAGCATTCAGTGAAACTTTCAGTTTTTCATTGGAGGAAACAAAAAAATCCTGAAATTCAGAAAGAATATTCACTTTGGAGAAATTTTTCTGTATTCACATATTGCCAGGCCCTACTGGAAGTTACTGTATGTCTGAACCATCTAACAAACAACAGGGATTAGGCTGGCTGATCTAGTTTTCAAGATACATACAACTGTATTTTACAAGTCTATATATTTATTTCTCCTAGATGTACCCATTGCTAATCCCATGCGTGGCAGCTCTTGCAAGAGCAGGTGCCTGGGGGATAGCAATGTGGTTGGGGAGACAATGGTGGTGCCAGCTGGTAGGCTGTAGGAGGTGGTTGTGGACCAGCTCGGCCAGCAGGAACCGGAGGCAGCGGCAGGTGGCTCGCCGCTGGAAGGAGGAGGTGGACTGACCCGGCCAGCAGGAAAAAGAGGTGGTGGTGGGTGACCCAGCCGCCAGGAGGAGGAGGAGGAGATGGCAGCGGCCCAGCCCGACTGGCAGGAACAGGAGGTGGAGGAGGTGCCAGTGGGCCAGGCCAACCCAGCTTGACCACCAGGAGAAGGTGGCTGCTACTGGGAGTGGGCAGGAGGAGGTGGCAGGCCAGCTTTCTGGCTGGCCCAGATGCCAGAAAGCATGGGGGGGAGAGGAAGCGTGCCAGCCTGCCTGACAGAAAGCACTGGGGGGAGGAGAAGTGGGTTGGGGGGAGTGGCCGGTTGGCCAGAAATCTGGGCATGCCAGCATCAGGGCCGGGGGAGAACAGTGGCAGTAGGTGGGCCAGCCGGATGCTCTGCGCCTGGCCCAGCTAGTTACACATTATTTCATGTCTGCTACTTCATGTCACGGAGAGAATCAAGATATCCTTTCATTAGGGCACACAAATTAGTGGTTAGTAACAAGTACTCTAGTCTATCCACATTTTTAATCCTACTGTTTCAAGAGTTTACCCATTGCCTTCATGTCGCCAACCATTTTGTTGCATGAAGGCAAAGAGCCACTGCAAGACTGGTAAATAATTTGTTTTGTTCAATGGCTTTCTTGTTATGTAGGTATGCAAACTGATGTTCTCTCACATTAAAATTTGTCTGTTGCCTCCCATGATTGGTTTTGCAACATCAAAAAGCTTCCAGTGTCTTCAAAAAGTCGAGAACAAACTCCTGGAAATAAGAAACAAAAATTTGAAAAAAGCACCCTATCTAATATAGCCTGCTTTCCAATGCAGCTTTTTAAAAAAATGAACAGATTCACCTGGGATACTGGCGACTAACGACTGTGATAATCAGAAATATTTTTGATCTCCAGCCCCAACATTATTCATACTTTTTTTTTCTTTGCCTCAAACAATGTCTTTAGATAGCCCAGGTAAAGGCAAGTCAGAAACAAAACAACATCATAAAGGCATTGCTTTATGCAGACACTTTCAGCTGCGCTACACAGCTCACATTGTCTTTGAACGCTATGTAATGAGAGAAGTATTTTAGACTCCAGGGACTACTCTGGGTTATGTTTTTACTTCAGCATACAGAAGCAAGTTTTGAGTTCCTCAGCTTAAGAAATATGTTTGGCTTTTTTCTTTTGCTATTCTTTTCTTTTCCGTTATTTTTTCTCTAATGGTCCAGAAATGGATTGGTGCAACTGACACATACCCAGCTGCTGTGCCTTCTGATATTCTAACTGAATCATCCAATTGTGTTTAAAAGGTTAATGCAGTCTAATACACAGAATCTTGGATCTGGGTTCCATCCAGTCTTTATTATTCAGCCATGAACAGATAAGCCATGCTCAGCCCTCACTTGGAAAATGGTAACATTAATAGCTTATTTTCAACCATTGCTGCATGAATGTGCATGAATGTACACAATTATTACCACGCAGCACTTCAGAATATGCAAATATTCTGAATATATATAATATATATAAGCAGATCAGAAATTGATATATAAACTTAATAGGATGTATTAAACAAAAATGAGCCCCCAAACTGCACCACAGCAATGATAAATGTGGCATTGGGTTGATCCTCATACCTGATATTCATAACCAGGGGCTCCTTCCAACAGCCGAGATTTTTTTTCAGATAAGATACTAGAGGGGAAAAAGAGAGGAGAAGCAGTTTCTTCAAATCTCAGTGACAGTGGCAATATTTCCTTCAAGTAAGAATCACAGGAATGTCAAGGGAAGGGATAGTGGGAAATGAACTCATCTATCATCACAATGCCCATCTTTGTAAATAATTCCACCCATATTCTCCTTGTACTCAGTGTGCCAGATTTCAGCACAATCTCAGTAAGCTACACCTTAGGGCCTCACATTACGAGAGGCCTCTGAATATTAAAAAAGGACTAAATTTCAGGTTTTACATAACATTTTTTGTAATTCTATGGGACCTTTTAAACTTGAACTAGCTTAGGGCCTCAGCCTGTCATAAACTGGGCCTACTTTTAGTATAATTAAGAGCTTTCCCTTGTTTATAAAATAATGTTCATTCTTGTTTCATTTATCTGTCTGCCTTCTGTTTATCTAAACACACACACACCCCACACAACATTGAAGGATCCACAGGGAATAATGTCATTTGAAGGAGTTCAGCACATGAATGGCACTGAAGACCTCGCGCTTTTGCCAAGTAAGATTTTTAAACCTACTAGTGGGCCCGGGCGCAGAGCATCTGTGCCTCTAGTTGGGCCCAGCCACCCCCACCCCATGACGGCATGCCCAGGTTCCTAGCTGGATGACTGGCCACTCCGCCCCCCGCCGTTCCCCCGGGCCAGGCTGTCCTGCTGCTGCTTCCTCCATGTGGTGGGGCCAGGGCACACTGCTGTCACCTCACCCCGGCGGGCTGGCCAGGGCCAGGCCATTCCGCTGCTGCCACCTCCCACCTCCTCCTCCCAGCCGGCGTGGCTTTGTCCGCCATCCGCCCGCCATCCGCCCGCCATCCACCCACCTTTTCTGGCCTGCAGGGCTTCGCCCACTGGCCCATCGCCTCCTGGCCGCCGACATTATTTCTCTCCGCTTCATTGCTGTTACTCGCGTGCGCTCTAGAGCATCTGCACGCTAGTATTTGATTGCTTCCTTCACCCCCTGCCACAGCCCCCCTTACCTCAGAGATCTCCCCTCCTTCACCTGAGCTGCACTCCTGCTCCTCCTCCTCCTCCATCAAACAGCAGCGGCGGTTGACTGGGCCCTTCCTTGCTGCCAATGCTCCATGGCTGCTCATTTCCCTCAGGCTGCTGACAGAACATCTTCCAACCAGTAACAGTTGCATTCCAACTGACCTTAACCATCACAGGCTCCTCCTCCTCATCTGCATATGGAATCCCCACTGCCCAATCACCACAGTGCCACAAGCTCCTTCTCCCTATCTGCATATGGAATCCCCACTGCCCAATCACCATGGTGCTTCTGCTCTCACAGGCTCCTTCTCCCTATCTGCATACGGAATCCTCACTGCCCAATCAGGTGCTTCAGTGGGGGCGTTGCTTGCCACATCCCCACGCACCCCCTGGTCTGTCTACAGGAATTAATAATATAGATGATTGTTTTGGAATGAATAGCATTTCAGTTCTCATCAGACGAAACTGCCTTCTTTTCATCCTGCTATGTAAAGAGGTAAAGCAATCTATTGTGTGGAAGCTTCCATATGAATCCCTCTGTACAAGTGATACCCTTTAACACTGATGTAAAAATACCTCTTTTAGATTCATTTTCTATTATCAACAAAGACCATCAGTGAAGCAATGTTGTTCAGTTCTTCATGTAATTTAGTAAAGTGGGTTAATACACTATCAGTTAATGTGAAACAGATGGAACAATTTGTTCATTAATTACACTTATATTTCACCTTTTTTCCATCAAGTTGTTCAAGGTCACCTACATAGCATTTTCAAGAGATCTCTCATCCAGACACTGGCTGACATCCAGAGCAATGTAAGAGCAATCCAGAGCAATTCAGAGGACACAGCAGGGCCTGCGTCCTCCTCGCAACCATAGGCTGCTCTGAATACAGCTAGAGGCTTCCTGAGCAGTGGAACTCACATGTGTGGGGAAGGTGAATGATTTTCTCTGATCTCCCAAGCCTCCAGAAGTGTTCTGTGCTTTCCAGAAATATGTCACTAAGGTTTGCATGGCTTTCCACTGCTTGGAAAGACCCTGGCTGTGAGGACACATCTTCTCACTGCATACTCAGTACGTTGCTCTGGATGCAGTCACTGACCAGCCCCAGGCCTGCTTAGCTTCAGCAAGGTTGCTCCATCATACATATATCCCTAAATGCTTATGCTCAGTTAAATATTTCAGTATTTCAGTTAAGAGGGTGGCAAAACCATTGTTGGTATCATGACTCAAGTCTTCAAAGTGGTCAGCACAAATGCCCAAACTCACCCAACAGAAATTAGTGGTTGACATTGGGCTAGTGCAAAATGATTGTGCTAGCTAGTTGCACTTAGTCTGGCACTTGCGCTCCAAATCAGTGTTGGGCAAGAGTTGTACAATTCCACATTTATTTTAAAGGGAACTTATAAACAAGAATGTTATAGTGCAACAACGCTCCTGCACAAATCCCCAGGTATTACTGCAGCTAAGCTAACTTCTTGAGCTAGCACAAATTTGTTCATTCTGCAAGCGTGCCCTTGCTCAGGATGTCAGACACTGATCCTAGAAGCTAATGCTCTTTGTTACTGTCATGGCGGGCATTGGTCTAAACCGAGTCCTAGTCTAATGCAATTGCGATATAACTTCCAGTTGTTTTTGCACTGATTTATAAACTCAATATAATAAATCATTGTGTAGCCATATACTTTTGACATCAGAATAGTAGTGTTTTAGAGTCTTTTCCTGCTTTCTCCTTTATTTTTCAATCAATTAAGTATGTGTCAGCCAATTCAGTTCAGAGGCCCTAAGCTGTAGATTACTTAGTTTAGGCCTAACTCTTTCATTGTCGCTTTCAAACTGCCTCCTCGCAGGAATGATTACAAATGTTTCACTGAAATGAAGAAACTTGGTTCACCTCTTGTCTTTACTTGATTATAAGGCCTCCAGCTTTATGCCTTTATCTTTATTTTTATCACTGTCTCATCTCATCTTTTCTATTGTTTCCCCAGATATCCAATGGTACTCCACTCAGGTGAGGCAACAAAGTAACATGATAATGGAATATGCAACTGTTGCATGGCTGTTATTGTTAGTTATTACTATTAAAATATTATTACTATTAATACTACTAAAATATTACTACTTCGATATCTGAAGGATTGCTTGCTCCCAATTGAATCTACTTGCCTTTCAAGATCTTCTGGGAAGGGCCCTGCTCTGTCCCTGGTTGTTGTGTGCACGAAATAGGGCTTCCTCAGTTGTTGCCCCCAAGTAGTGGAAATCCCTCCCTTTGGAAAAGCATTCCCTCATGGCCTTTCATAGCCCAGTGAAGGCTGCTCTTTTTTTCTTTTCTTTTTTTTGAAGCCCTTTGGCCTTAAAAGCACCCTGGAGGCTTTACAGATGAGGCTTCTACCCCAAATCTCCTTCAGAATAGAGTGTGTGTGTTCACACACCAGCCAAACATACCCTGAAGTCTCTTCTAGATCCTTGGGCCCACTCTACACACAAATCGGGCTTTGTCTTCCAAATTCTAGCTCATCTCGATGTATTTCTGGGTTTTTGAAATGCTAGTTTTAAGCTACTTTTTCTGAAAATGCTGGAGCAAATAGGGAGAGGCACTGACATTAGCATGATCAGAGGGACACTCTCTTTAGAAATGCAGATATAGCTTTTTAGAAATCCCACTCCCCGCCATTGGCTAAAAGGAATACACGGAGGCATGGGATGTGAACTTGCAAAAACAAAAACCGGGAGCAGAAGGGAGGGGCTGCTTTCCTCAGTGCCACAAGTGGAATTTGAAGTGTTTTCACTCAACATTTACCCCGCAGCATAAAGCCATGTCCAAATAACTCCCTGGAGGTCTTTAAAAAAATAAATTCATTGAGTCTGCTCTTGTGCTTCCATTTTCAGCCTGCAGTTAATTGTTTTTACATTTTCTCTCTCATTAAAGCTGTTAGTTAATTTTATGTTTTAACTGTTAGAAGCCACCTTGGGGTCCTTGTGATGAAAGGTAGCTTAAAATAAATAAATATTTAGACATAATTTTTTCAACCAAAGAGGTTCTTAGAGTGGTTACATCCTTTTGCTTGTCTGGCACTGCTGACCCTGATAAAGAGGATAATCCTGCCAATGCAGAACCCCTGCAACAGTGTGCTCCCATTGCATCCCACATTGCTTTCCATCCTTTGGATCTATCGAGTGTTTCATTCTATGAAAAGTCTTTTAAGAGCATGCTGTACATTTGTCTTCTTGACCAAGCCCACAGTGGGATCTAATTTCAGATCTATGAAGGTTGATTTACCCCCTTTTTTCTGGCTATGTACTCATTTGAACTAAAATTATCCTGCTGCCAGCTTCCTTGATAGCAATTACATCTAAAGGGGGAGGGAGGGAGAGAGAGAGAGAGAGAGAGAGAGAGAGAATGAACTGCTTAGCTTCATGTATTGGTAATGGATTTTCCTTCTTTATTTTTCCTCAGGGATAAAGTTGCATGGGAAAATTAGGCATATTAAGCCTGAGAAAATAGTGAACAAAAATACATATTTTATATTTTAACAAGAATCCTCCTGCTACCAATTAGAGACATTCTTTAATTCAGGTATTTTAGCATTGTAGGGCAGTCTTATATAAAGGAGTACAAAATCATTTTCGATAGTTATTTAAGGTCATTCTAAATATGCATAAGAATGGTACATTTTAATTTTCAATAATACTGGCAGACTCCAGTACTCAGATTTTAGCATAACCAGCAGGAAAACTGTTTGATGTTTTAATTATGTCCCAGAAAATGCTGAATGTGTTATAAAAGAAAACTGAAGGGAGGGGGCATATCACTGTTTGTGGAGAAAGATGTTTAGCACATAACATTAAAAATGTAAAATAGAATAATAGTAATGATGATAATAAGGGACATAGCTAGTCAAATAGTTATCTTAGGCAAAGTAGGCCAAAGATGTTAAGTAATAAGTGCCAATTACAAGGCATCTATGAGGTAAAATGGAACGGAACCTTTAAGTAGGCATGAAGCTTGAAGGAACTGGAAAGAGCACTTAAAAAAAAAAAAATCTAATGTCTTTAAAATTACAGTTAAGACTAGCCAGAACCCTGTAACAGTTCCCAACAAAGTATCTCACTGGATTTTAAAATTCCTGATTAATGCACTGACCTACTGGTCTCTGATGCAATAAGTTTAAAACCCATCTGGGTATTCTCACTACCGATGATACTTTTGGGACTTCTCAAGGCCCAATCCTGATGGCATGAGGGTCATTTTCCTCTGTGAGACTGAAAGAAGTTGTCCCTGAGGGAAACAAGGAATGAGAACCTGAGTCGTTCTGAATGACCTGAACCAGATGTATAGAGCTACAGTAATTTAAGCAAGAATAATAATGGAGGATGGGGCAGGGCAGGGAATAGACCTGATTTTAATATATTTTTTCCTCCTTCAGAATGAAGCACAGGGCAGTGAGAGTGAATGCAAGCTTATGGGGAAAGAATCTTCAGGACCAATGCTGAAAGTCATAAAATTGTATTGCCTCACTTTAAGAGAAGAGTTATCTCTGAATTTCTGTTATGCACATTTGACTCTTACTATCTCAGTCATGATATTATAAGGAGCTCCTTCTGATGTTACCTTCTTGGTGTAGAAGCTGCTACAGCATGGCTCCTTTCTGCACCACTAGAGTCATATCAGGCATCCCAAACACCAGAGGAGTCCATACAGTGACCTCCCAGAAACTGGAGCAATGCTGGCATAGGAAAGAACTACATTATGGACACCTCCCATACGCTCCCAAGTAGGATCTGTGTGGGGATTCCAACTCCAGGGTTGGCTTAGAGTTGCTTAGAGATCAGCATCCATTTCCAAGTGACTACTGAAAGCAAACCTGGAGATTTGGTCCGATAGTGTGAAACATATTGGTGCCATCTGTCTATCTATTTATCTGAGAGAAATTTACTCAAAATGTACTCTTTCCTGTGTCATTTGGAACTCTGACTAAAGGTTGCCAACTCTAACTAAGGCTATTCCTGGAATGGTGTGTGTGTGTGTGTGTGTGTGTGTGTGTGTGTGTGTGTGTGTGTAAAAATAAATAAATAAAATTATACACACAGAGACACACAGACACACACACACTTTATTAAGACTTGGCAACCACAGGTCCCAGTGACACCAAAAAGAGCCCTAATTTAATGACTCCTCCTTTACCACAAAGGAAAACTCAGAAGTGGCCTTAGGTACACTCTTAGCTCCTGTTTCACCACCACTGCCACCACAAATGGGGATAATAACACTGATTTACCTTACAGCACGGGTTGCCCAGGTATTTTTGAACTACAGCTACCATACCAGCCACAATAAAGATCCAAGCCTGAGAACACCTGCTTTAAAGGATTTTTTTTTTTAATTATCAAGATATTGTAAATAGATGCTTTGAACATGTAAAAAGCACTGCATTTTTTGCTGCCGATGATTGTCAACTTCCATGGTACATATACTGCTTTAGTGTTTTAAGTGGTGAATAATGATACCATGAGAGATTAGTTGATACAATTTCTCATAAATCTGAAAATGTAAGTTGTCCTTTAGATGAACCCATAGCGACATGGAAGACATTTTTTCCTTGAGGCCCTCAAGAATAACTTGGGACCTCATTGAATGATGCAACTATGTGGGTGGGATGGATTACCTAGGGCCACTAGTCTGCCCTTATGGTTGTAGCATTCAGTCACAGCCTCCAGCCATATGGAAAAGCCCTAGAGGAAAGGGTCTACTGCACTGCTGTGAGGCTTTGGGATTCCTAAATGTGAGTAACAGGAAAAGTGATCCATAAATTATAGTGTGCCAGTTCAAATGAACACTGCCCTCTACATGGGTTAATGTCAGGGTTACAGCAAAAACGTGCCCACCCCAATGTCACACCCCAAGGATGTGCTGATGTGATTTTGGCATGTCCTTTAATTGCATGTGAGAGGTATTCATCAGAATCTCTCCTTGGCCTCTATACATGCTAGGCACATTGTTTAGTGACATTGGGGTGGGTGCATTCTCATTGTGGTCCTGACATTATCTCATCTTGAATACCATGTTAATCTGAAATGTCCCAGTGTTGTTTCTGACTCTGTTCCTGGCATCCAAAACCATTCACCCAACCTGAAGACAGTAGGCACCTTTGGCCATCCATATTTAGATCAAAGGAGCCAGCCAGGCCAGCGGGTGGAGTGGGGGTTTGTAGGAGCCCCCACCCCTGCCTACATTGTTGCTGCTGCCACCACTACCATTCCTGCTGGCAGGAAGCTAAAGGTAAGGGATTCCCCTTTTGCTGCCCCCCCCCTTTAGGCTAGGGAATCCTCCTGGCCAGATTCCCCTTTACAAGTACCACCCAAAGATGAAAGTTTGGGGCAGTGTACAAATTTGACAAAATTTACAAATAAAGTATACCCCCTGAGCTGGTCCACGAGCTGGTTCTTAGAACTGAGGCCAACTTGGACCGTTCAAACTGGACTGGCTCAAGCAGAGGCGTGACCTGAGCCGCAGCTGGCATTTGGGAGGCCAGCAGGGGGTTTGGAGAAGCCCCTGCTGCTGCCTTCTATGTCACCACTGCGGCCACCATCTCCACTGACAGGAAACGAAAGGTAAAAGACTCTCCTTTTGCCGCCTGGATTCCCCTTTACATGTACAGTATACCCCCTGAGCCGGCCCACAAGCTGTTTCTTAGAACTAAGGGTGATCCAGTTTGAATTCAGACTACTCGAACCAGGCTGGCTCGATGTCGAGCCCTGCTCGATGCAAGCCAGCTCGCACAACCCTAACCTCCGGTGCTAGCCGTATAGACCTCATTACTCCTCTTCTAAAGAACTACACTGGCTGCCATGTGTAGTGGCATTATATAATTTTTAGGTTTTAGTCGCTGTTTGTTTAAATTCTAACCTCTCTGAGATTCTATATAGCGTGGTATATAAATATGACAAACAAACAAAGAAAGAAAGTACTCCAGCTAATAGCCTAACCCAGGGCTGCTCAGCTTTGGCCCTCCAGCTGATTTTGGACTACAACTCATATAATCCCCAGTCACAGCAATCAATAGCCAGGAATTATGGGAACTGTAGGCCAACATCTGCAGGAGGGCCAAGGTTGAGCAGCCCTGGCCTATTCCTATGTTATTGCACTTGAGGTTATCTAGTGTTGAACTTTAGGCACAAAGACACAATTAGTGTGTTGGTTCAGTACAAGATCATCAACATTTAATTGTAGTGATGATGGTTATAGCAAATACTTATGGAAGCCACATGCGATGTGATGCTAGAGCAAAGAACAAATGAGACTTCTGTCAGCTTTGTTTGGGGGGCATTTTAGCAGTCAAAAGGCTGGCAGAATCAAAGGACAGCCACCCTGGGCATTCATTGGGCAACCTTGCACATGTATTTCAAAAGAGTATATGGGGCTGAACTGAGAGGTTGTACAAATATTCCTCACCAGGAACAGGTTGCTGCTTTTGCTGTGTGGTGGTACTCTTAGATTTAAGAAACCATCCCATTGTTTCTGTGAGCTTGCTGTCCCATTGATCAGTTTTTCTGGGTGCTGTAGGTTCTGTGATAGAATGAACTTATTGTCTTCCTCTCCTAATATTAACAAAATGGACAACTCTTGGCCTCATTGTGTTGCCAAATTGCCAGTCCATCGGCTGGTTCTGCTTAGATTATGAACTTCCTTCCTTTCTTTTTTTTTGTCTTTGTGAGAGCTTGTAAGAGGAGGAAAAAACTGCTTAACAACCATGTTTTTTTATACACATATAAAGAAAGTGGTAAAGAACTGACTCTGCACTCTTGGGGAATAGGTGACTGAGAGTAAGGCTAGAGATCTGATATGATCTTTTCTGTGTGAGAGCTGAAGGCAGCTATGGGAGCTTGTCTTGGCTTTGCAGGCCTAGCTGGTTACCCTAGAGAAATGACAATAAAAAACCCCTGTCAGCTGGATTCATGTCTGTTGGCAGGTAGGAGACATCAGCAAGAAGAACACCAAGACACTGGAAAGGCTCAGATGAATTCATTTGATTCTGTTTTTGCTTATGGGTGTTGTTTGCAGTTGTAGCTCTTCCATTAACAGGAGTAAGGATATGAGTGCGAATACCATTTCTTTATCAGTCAGTCCCTGTGAACCTTGGAAAAAATGTATTTTTTGCTCTCTAGACTCCAAAAATATGTCTGAGATTCAAGCTATTTCCTGTTTCGATGTTCTTCTTTCAAGCCCGTGAACATCTGGCTATTTCAGATGGCCATGCTTTTGTATAAATACAAAGTTTGCTAGTCAGGAAAAAACAGCAATTCAACAATGACACTTCCTATGGTAGCTTTTGGCTTCTACTTAATCCAAGTGGTTAAATATCAACTGTATTCCTGAATGTTGTTGAGTTAAATTGTATGGCTGCTCCCAGTACAACCTAATCCATTGGGCTGTAGAGATTAAATGCAGTGGAGACATGGGGGTCTCACCTCTGTCTTGTGTACTATAGGTCCCAGAAATTGCTATAAGTTCTCTCCAACATGAATTCTTGTGCCCTTTAAGCATCAGGCTCTCATAGGAACATAGTAATGTAGGAAGCTGCCTTATACTGGGATAGGCCATTGGTCCATCTAGGTTAGAATTGTCTACATTGACAGACAGTGACTCTCCAAGGCTTCAGACAGGAGTCTTTCTCAGCCCTACCTTGATATGCCAGGTGTTGACTCTAGTACTTTCCACATGCAAAGCAGATGTTCCACCACTGAAAGCATCATATATTGTACAGATAACTATAAATTAGAAAGTAGAAGAGGATTTCTACTTCAGTGGCCCATTTGCAATGGAATTGCCTTCCGCAAGAAGATCTGTGTCAGCTAATCTCTGCCTGTCTTTAGGGGCCACTCTGATAGAAGGGCAATCACTGAACTTACTGCATCTCCAACTAGACTATTACAAGTTGCAGAAGCAATAAGGATGGTTTAGAGTTGGGTTTAAGGCGCAGCATGAAGTCATCAGTTGTGATGTGCAGGTAAGTAGGTCATAGATTAGGCTGTTAATGAAGCAGCCATTAAAATTCAATCAAAATAATAGTTTGCATGTGGGTAGTACCTGAACAAAAAGTAAGGGCCCTTTTGGACATTGTGTGAAACCTCGGATAGACTAACCTGTGGTTAACCCATTAACCCAGGAATCATCCTGCAGACAATTGTTCAAATGTGGTTTCCCAATCCCTAGCTACTAGGCAGAGGTCTGTACTGCTTGTGTCACCAGCTGCTGGGCAAGGCTTCAGGACATAAGTAAAGCAGCAACCATTGGCAAATCTCTGAGGGGGCATGCCCATTGCTTGCTGTTTTGGCCTTGATCACCTGCTTTCAGCAGGGAAAATACATTTTAACCCTTTCCTCACACCACTTGTACCACTGCCCTTGCAAGAGCTCTGCATCTATACAGTCTTGCACAAGCACAATTATTGACACTGAGGGATGGTGACGGGCATTAGTTTTCTGTTACTCTGGGAAGGGATGACTTCCTAGGAGGGAATATGTATAGAAGGGCAGGCAAAAGATCCTGGGGTTTGGTCCCCTGTGACAAAGGATGCTCTTGGAATTGCAGACCCGGACCAAACAGTCCAGGAAGCCCCAACACACTCCTGCCCCCATGCTGGCTTGCCGGCCGGGAATTAGGCCTCTCATGAGAGTGCCAGTCCACCAGAGAAAAACAGAGGCAGCATGAATTTCAACTCTCTATTTGACTGAATTTCCATGTGATCTGCCTTCCAACTATACAGGCCCCCACTGATGTGGGGCTCCTGGTATCTCTAGTTAATAATAGAACACATACTCTGCCCCTTCCATCTACCCTTAACCCTTCTAGACTTCCTAGGAGTCTGGTCCGCTCCATGTGTCCAGGAGGTTTTGGTTGGGCAGAGTTGGGAAAGACTGGGAATGGATCCTACTTCCACAGCAAAATAGGCTAGGCTGCGACCGGTGTTGTGACATATGTAAATTGGCCACCAGGGGGGTATCCTGGAGAGATCCCTGGCAAGCTAGGTGGCCATGTAGGACAACCCCCCGCCCCCCACAAACAAACACCCATGGATATGTGCTGCGGGGAAACCAGACTGCCAGAGGGAGTCCTTGGACTCTTGGTTTGTGGCAGTCTCTGGGACCAGGAAAGGTGTTGCTGGGTACCCTTCCCTGAGGCTTGCATGGATCTAGCTTCTGAGCTGAGTGGCAATATGTATGCGTGTCTCCATGGCCAGACACTTTCATAGGAGAGTGGTCCTTGGGAGAAGGGAATGACTATTTATTGCATGTTTTATCATCACGTAGGGCTCTCGAGCTTGTTCCCTTTATCCTTTTGGATAGTTCCACTCATAAGGCATAGCTAAGACTGCATGCTTGCACCCCAGGGGAAGGGGCTGGCCCTCACTTCCCCTACAAACTGGTGCAGAAAAGAGAACAGGATCACTGAAAAAGCCAGGGGCTTTCTTTTACCCCAAATTTAGTGTTATCTCATTCATGGTAGATTTTTATTTGCTGGTACACGTGATACTGCACCAGTCTGGGGTACCTCCAAGCTGGGGGCCCAAGGTTGAACATGTAGAAACATGTATACCGATGTTCAGAGTTGAAGGCACCCCTTATACAGTTGGATGGAACAGTACCGTCCACGGGAACCATAAAAATACAGACACTGGTCAGGCATCCAGGGCAATCAATGCCCTGCTACCCAACCAGAAAGTACACACAAGACCTTTGAAATGATGCCTTGCTGCGAAGCTGTACTAGATCAGGTGTGTTATTAATGAAAGGGTTCCTTGCACATGTGCCCCTTCTCCTTCTCCTTCCCTGGATGAAAGCTTTCAAAACATTTTGTTCTAAGTAAAGGTCCTACATGCTGGGCAATGTGCCAAGGTGTGCATTGCTGGTTGCTCAAGAAATCTAATGCAATGGACAGAGACAGACACCAGATTTGGGGGGCTATGTGTTGTCTCTTTATATGATTGAACCACAGGAAGGTTACTGCAACCAGGGTTTCTGCAGGTTTATTCCAGATGTAGCACTGATAGGGGCCTCGCTGTGCATTGGATCTGCACATTGGTATTTCTGCTGAACACCATGGTATCACACTCCCAACAGCCTGACATGTGTGCCCTTTGTGGGGAAACAACCTAGTTCAATTTCTGGTGTTACCAGGCTTTATTTACAGTATTTATCTATCAAATTTATATACCACTCCAACTTTTGTCTCTGGGCAGTTTACGATGACATAAAATGGGTTAAAACACAGAAAATAAAAACCTTAAAACAATTTAAAACTGGAGTCTTATTAAAAAGCTTGGGTGAAGAGATAAATCTTCATGTGTTTGTGCACATATCTCTGCAGTCCTGAATTGCTAAAGGCCTTTCTTGCTGTCCCCATCTTGGCATCCCATCCTTTTTGTGTGGATAGACAGGGGAAAGCGAGCTTTCTCCAATGTGGTTCTTTTCCTTTGAATCAGGACTGCTCAACTTCAGCCCTCCTGAAGATGTTGGCCTACAACGCCAGTAATCCCCTGGCAATTAGCCACTGTGGTTAGGGAGTCTGGGAATTGTAGTCCTTAGGGGGCCTAAGTTGAGCAGACCTGCTTTAAATGGATGAATGCTCAAGAGGAGGAGTACAAACAAGAGGAGTACAGAGACTGCAGAGAGCGGGGCAACAGCTCCGAGAGGCAGCAGCGAGAAACGCAGCTGGCATAGAGCTGGCACATTTGGTGGCTGCTCAGAGCCACCCTCTTTATGGCTTTGGGAGGAGCCACAGCAAAAAACTCAGGTTATGGCGGCAGAAGAATTTGCATGAAAAAATGCCTCCTTGGAATCTGAGGTTTTGGCAGCAAAACTCAGCACAAACCAAAGTTTCAAATTCAGGTTTGGAGGCAAAATGGAGCTGTGGTTGGGTAACACACTAACAAAACTATGGGTTCACACATTTGAACGACCAAAAACTCAGAGCTCTGTCATGTTTAATTCCAGTTTCGTGTTATGTCCGAAGGTGGCCTAAGGCATGGCAGTGTTTTGATGAAAACTGGAAATGTTAAACTTGTAGTCTGCCTCAAAGAACTACGAAGACGCAACTTCTCCAGCCACTATAGGTCCCCAGCAGTGTTCCCTCTAATTTTTTTTAACTGAGCAGAATGAGTTTTGTTCTGGGTGGCAGTATCAAGGTAGTGTACACACATATGCATTATTGTGTGCCTATAATGAAATGCGTGTGCACGGAAACACTCCGTAAAGATGGAAGGAAAGGGGTTTGATAACTACTTGGAGTTTATCCATTCTCTCTCTCTCTCTCTCTCTCTCTCTCTCTCTCTCTCTCTCTCTCTCTAACACACACACACACACACACACACACACACACACACACACACACACTCAACTTTATAACATTATTCCATTTGTATGACGGTTGGTGCTCCTTCCAGACAGTATTTACTTCATCAAAGTAAGCTAATATTTATAGGAACTTAAAAAGGAGCTTAAAATATAAGTTCCTTCAGTTAATATTTTTGGTTGTTGATACTTATTTTTATGAAGTAAATACTGTCTGGAAGGAGCACCACCTATGATACAAAAAATAAACTCTTTATCAGCTTCCTCATCCTGCAATCTCTTTAGCTAAAATTATACCTCACATATTTTAGGCAATATTGTGCAATTGTACAATTTCTATTGAATGGGTCTTTGTCGTCTTTGTTATATTCTTTGTCACTATGAGCCCTGAAGGTTGAGTGGCCTATAAAATAATAAAAATAGAATAAATAACTCCCTGTTGTTTCAGTTTTATTTATCTAAATTTGAATTCATTCTTGCCTTCTTGAAGATGGATAAACATTTGATAAAGTAAATGGATACAAGTAAAAGCAGAATATTTAAAATTAGGCAATCATTATTGTCACCTTGATAATATAAACAATGCATAAGTGATGATAAACATGCCAGAAAATTTTGATGATATGCAGTCCAGTGCAGTTTAGTAAGCGGGGTGGGGTGGGGGTGAGGCTGGCCTGAATAACTCAGAGGGGGAAAGGAAGCGAGGAAGGCAGTAGCAGAAATTTAAAGACAGGTAAACATTCGATAAAATTAATGGAAACAGGTAAAAACAGGACATTTAAAACTATGCAATAATTAATGTGAGCTTGATAATATAAACAATGCATAACTGACAAACATACTGGAAAATGATGATGATAGATACCTTACCCCCTTGCAACCCTGTGCACTTTGGTAAGGGGTGCTGGCTGGAAATAATCAGAAGGAAGGAAAAAGGCTGGGGCCCAGTAGCTCAACCTTGGCAAGAACAGACTCTCTGGCCATTCCTGCCTGAAGGTTACTCAGAGAAGCCAAGCTTAGTTTTTGCTGCCTGTGGGGCTTGAAGGATCGTGATGTGCTGCCAACCTAGACTCCTGCAGCAGTAACAGCAGGAGAGCTGGGGAAGAGCCAACAATGGTGGGGAAAGGAGGGGAGGAGAAAGAGAACATGCTGGAGAGCTGATTCCTTGGTTGTGGGGTCAGGTGGAGGGTAGGGATGTGCATGGAACCAGGTGGGCGTGGTTTGATGGTGCGGGTGTGTGCTGCTTTAAGAGCGGATACAACTGGAATTATCCGATGCGTCTGCGCACACCCACCATGTGCGTGCAGATTGTACCATTATGCGCCCATGCCCGTGCCTGGTGTGTGCAGGTGTGTCGGATACTTCCAGTTGTATCGAGTAAACGGGGGCAACAGGGTGGCAGGAAGGTATGCTGCTGCCCTGATGAACTTTAGAAAAAAGGAGCGCCAGCAGGGGAAGAGTGGAGGGAGGGGTAAGTACACCTGCCCCCATTCTTAAAGCAGCACTCCCTGCCCTTGAACTGGTGGAACCGGATGCCTTTTAAACCAGTTTGGAGGCCCAGAAAGGGCCTCCGGACCGGTTCTGTGCACATCCCTAGTTGGGGGTGGGGGAGCAAGGGGATGCTTTTAACTAGTTCATGGGGAACTGAGAGATTTCCCCCTCTTTTTCTGGGGGCCCCGTTATTGGCTTCCTTACTTTGCTGAGGGGAAGAAGGAACTGAGAGGGAGGAGGACTTGTGCGGGGTGGAGGAAGAAAGAGGGGAGGACTACAAGTTGCCTAATTGCTGCAGTCTCACTGAGGTCGGGTGATTAACAGGAAGCACCTCTTTCGGCCGGGCGCTGCTAATGCAGGAGCTTCAGGGTGGCAATGTTGGAAGAGGAGGAGGGAGAAGCTGCTGTCATAGCTCCATGTATTGGTGAAGCGAGTCCACGGGGAGTACAGCTATTGCCTCAAGACAAGAGCCTCTTTTCAATGTTCCCCTCTACTTGCCCCACCCAACAAATTGCACCATTAACCAGCCCCTCCAGAGCTTCCTTCTTCTCCCTAAATTTAAGTACTTTTTGCCTTTCCCTGCTGTGTTGATGGCTCTTCCCTGCCTGGCCAGAGCGGGAAGATCAACTTTCCCACTTTGACTGCAGCAGGAGCCTATTGCAAATAGCTATGGACATCCAAGCGTCCTGACGCCATATCAAGGTACAGGTACGCCTGCTGCTATTTTCAGTAGGGCTCTTGTTACAGCTCGAGTGGGGGAAGCAGCTCTTTTGCTTGCAGGAAGGAGCCAATTTCCCCAATCTGGCTGCGGCAAGAGCCCACGTGGCGGCGACGATGGGGAAAGGCAGCAGTGCGGGGTGGGAGCAGTAGCCATGGGGAGGGGGGAAAGCCGCAGTGGGGGGGGGGGGGCAGGGAGTAGAAGCCAGTGGCGGTGGCAGCAGACAAACAAGATTGCATGGCCTTTTGCAATTGCTATGCAGGGGTCTTGAATTGGTTGCGCGCATGTGCACGCACACAGCTGAGAAGGAACAGTGGTCCCCAGAGCTGTACAGAGGTTGCTCGCCAATACATAAATAGATTAGACTGTCACACTATAAGTAGAGCAGGTATAAATATTATCACCCACCCACACAAGAGTTGATGGAGAATGCTGATGGGGTGGGCAAAGGAGGCACTGGAAATGCTCCAGGCCTCCTTGAGAAAGGTGTGGAGGGCCAAGGCCTCAACCGTCCCTCCAGATGGCCTGCTGTGAAGTCCAGTTCCCATAAATGCCACTGCCTCACACCCTACTTGGTGTGGTGACAGAATGCGGGAGGTCAAATGAGATCCCTCCATGGGTGGCTGGCCCTTTGGTTCCTTGAGGGAGAGGCAGGGAGTGCAACGGACCTAATGGCACAGTGGGGAAGCCAGCTGCCGAGAGAGCAGGAGGCTGTTGGTTCGAAACCCTGCTGGTGTGTTTCCCAGAATATGGGTGTTGGAAATTCTCTGTGGTGAGAGAATCCCTTTTTCAATATAGCAGAGTGCACAGAGGCACAAACACAGCGGATTTAGTTATGCATGCATGTGTGCTAAGAGTAAAGTAACTTGGAGCCAATTGCTTGTTTCAAATCAATATAAAAGGTATTTATTAAGGAACTCCATTCTAGATAGGAAAGTGAGGATTTAGGATCTCTAATCTATCTATCTAAATGGATGCAGATGGATTCACCATCTTCTCTGCACATATGGTGCAGGGCAAGAGACTTGCCATGTTGCAAGGTCAACAGCCAGGTAGGAAGAGAGAGAAGGAGGAAGGAAGTTGAATCCCCTAAGATTAGCAATCTACATTTCAAAGGGATAGCATCAGAGCAGCAGGAAGTGATGACCAAATGTCTTTGACCTTCTAGCCCTCTGACTTACTAGTCTGTCCTCCACTGTCTGAGGCAAAGAGACAGCGCAAAGTCCTTTCCTTCCAACACCCCCTCTCGTTGTCTCGTGACTCAGTTCACAATATTCATTTTCTCTCTCAGCTTTTCAAAGCAGGGTCTTGGTAGTGGCTTAGTGAGTAAGTCTGCGAGCATTTCATTTGTCGGGCAGTAGAGCAACTTGATTAGTCCATCTTTCTGCAGACTTCTCACTACATGGTACTTCACATCAATATGTCTGGTACTCCTCTTTACATCTTCTTGTTTGGAGAGTTGAATGCAGCTTTGGTTGTCTTCATACACTGGTATGGGCTGTGGTACATCTGTACCTAGGTCCTTCAGTAGTTGACACAGCCATTGTATCTCGTGACAGCCCTGTGCAGCTGATACATATTCCGCTTCAGTGGTTGATGATGCTACTATGTCTTGTTTTCTGCTTGACCAGCTTATCGCTCCATCTCCATAGAAAATTATGTGACCACTGGTGGATTTCCTGTCTGTTATATCTCCACCCCAGTCTGCATCTACGTATGCTTCTAGTTTTGGTTCACTATTAGCTGGCAGCTTGAGCTTAAAGTGTGCAGTACCCTTTAGGTACCTAACAAGTCTTTTCATTGCATTCCAGTCCTTGACTGTTGGTGATGCAGTCTTTCTACAAAGTAAACCAACTGCTGTACTAATATCTGGCCTAGTGAGTGTACTAATGTATAAAAGCTTACCCAATGCTTCACGATATCTATGGTTGTCAGATAGTGGCTCAGTTTGATCTTCTTGCTTTATGTAGTTCACTTCCATTGGAGTTGGTGTAGGATTTGCATTTTCCAGTCTGAGCAAGTTTATCAAGTCTTTAATTTTCTGTTCTTGGTTGATCAGGAAACTTCCATCTTTCTCTCTTTGTACTTGAATGCCCAAGTAGTGTGCAATGTTGCCAAGTTGCTTGACTTCCACTTCTTTGTTCAGATGATCCATTATTTCCTTGCTGTCATCTGGATTTTCATAGGCAAAAATCAAATCATCAACATACGCCAAAATGTAAGTCCATTTCCCATCTCTGCATCTCGTGTACAGGCAGGGATCAGCTTCACTTCTTTTGAAGTTTGCTTGAAGCAGCATATCATTCAGTTTTATATTCCATGCTCTGGCAGCTTGTTTTAAACCATAAATGCTCTTTTGCAGTTTGCATACATAGTCCTCTTTGCCTTCCTGTAAGAAACCTGGTGGTTGTTGCATGTAAATGTCCTCTTCTAGTTCACCATGCAAGAATGCAGTTTTCACGTCTAGGTGCTCAACATGCATTCCTTTGCTAGCAGCAATACTTAACAGAGTCCTTACTGTGGTATGTTTAACCACTGGTGCAAAGGTTTCATCATAATCTTCTCCATATTTTTGTGAATATCCTTTTGCTACTAATCTGGCTTTGTAGCGCTGAATCTCACCATCAGCATCATGTTTGAGTTTGAAAACCCATTTGCAGCCAATAACTTTTCTTCCTTGTGGTAACTTAGTAAGAGTCCAGGTTTTGTTTTTCTGTAGAGCCTCAAGCTCTTCAATTGCAGCCTGTTTCCACTTCTGGGCTTCTGGTTGTGGTAGCTGGGATATTTCCTCCCATGATGAAGGTTCTGGTTGTTCCGCTGTTCTTGCGAGGTAGGACAGCCTCGGAGCTGGAACACCTCTGTTTGAGCGCGTTGATCGCCTCACCTCACCCTCTGTGGTCTCTTCTATCACCTCAGGTGCCTCTGGTGGATCGCTGGGGGTCTCTGTGTCAAGTGTGGTTGGATCTGGATCTGCTGTCTCCTCCTCCTCCTCAGTTCCTCTGAGATCAGGAAGCATAATCCAGTCATCAGGGTGCTTGGTCTGGTTGCTTGCTTCAGTGTAGGCCCCCTCTGAAGGTGTAGCTCTTTCATCCTCTTCAAAACACACTGCTCTGCTTATGGTTATCCTGTTGGTGTCAGGATCCAGAATTCTGTAGGCTTTGGATTGTGCTGCGTAGCCTACAAAAATCCCTTTTGTGGCCCTAGGCCCTAACTTAGTCCTTTTTTCCTTTGGGATGTATGAGTAAGCCGTGCTTCCAAAGACACGCAGATGCGTCATGGACGGCTTATGACCATGCCAAAGTTCATAAGGTGTTGTTTCAATAGGTTTTGTGTTCATTCTGTTGTGTATGTATGTAGCAGTCATGATGCCTTCTCCCCAGAATTTCTGTGGGAGGTGTGCGTCAGCAAGCATGCATCTTACCATGTCCAGTAGAGTTCTGTTCATTCTTTCTGCGATTCCATTTTGGGGCGGGCAGTAAGGCACCGTAGTTTGATGCACAATTCCATGTTCTCTTAAGAACTGCTGTGTAGCATTGGACATGTATTCTCCTCCATTGTCTGTGCGCAGGATCTTTGGCTTCGAGCCAAATTTGTTGCTTGCCATCGCCACATATTGTTTTAATTTCTCCAGCATCTCTGATTTTTCCTTCAGTAAATAAACACACGTGTATCGTGAGAAATCATCTGTTATAGTTAGAAAATATTTATGATTACCTATGGTTGCTGGTAGTGGTCCAGATATGTCACTGTGGATCAGATCCAAGGGTCCTTTCGTCTTCCTTTCACTCTGCTTTGGGAATGGCTTGTTTACTGCTTTGAACTCGAGACAAGAAACACAGTTAGTTACAGTGTCACATGGTACAAAATCAATGCCATTAGCTAATCCCTGTTCCTTCATGTTTTGAATTGATTCAAAACTTCTGTGTCCTAGTCTTCTGTGCCATAATTGTAAGCAGTTTCCATGCTGACACAACTTGGCTAGGTTCATTACATTAGGCTGGTATGCCTCAGGTCTGGACTGGGCTGGTCTTTCTCTGTCTGTAAATTGCTCTTCCACATGATAAAGACCTTGAAATTCTGAGCCCACAAGGCAAACTTTTCCATTCTGGGTAACAACACATTGTCCATTTTTAATATACAATTCACAGCCTTGTTGCTCTAGCTTGGATATTGAAATCAAGGAGCTTGAGAATTCAGGGATATACAAAACATCTCTCAGAAAAAATGGTTTAACAGATCCATCCAGCAATTTGCAATATAAAATTCCTTCGCCCTTTTTCTTTGCTTTAATTGTAGTATTATTGCCCAAATAAACAGTCTCTTCAGGAATATCAAACAGTTCAGTATAGAAACTTAGATTTTTAGAAATATGGACAGATGACCCAGAATCTAAAATCAGCTTTTCATTATTTTTCATTAAATTAACACTATAGTTCTTGTTGAAATGTCTGTCTGTATACTTGGAATCTCTATTTTCATTCTCCTTTGTTTGACTGATATTCCCAGACCTCCTGGTCTGATTCTTGGGACAATGCGCCACCCGGTGGCCAAATTCGTTACATAGGAAACACCTGAAGGCTTTGTTTCCAGCTGACCTCATTTCAGCACTGGCGGTCATGTGACCTCTCTCTCTGGGCTGAGTTTCTCTGGTGTAATCGGCTCTCTTTGTATGCAAATGTGAGGTGCCCATGCGGTTCCCTCTTGCAGCATTTCCTCCAGCATTCCCTCCCCATCTCGGGTTACGTCTGGAATGATCAATTGTTGCTTTAAGAGCAAAGTTGCTAGCCAGTTCACTTTCATAGCGTGAGTTTAAAAGGTTTCTTCGGTTAGCCTCCGAAGACAATGTTTCTACAGCCTTTTCAAAGTTTAGATTGGTGTGGGTTTCCAATTGCCCAATTATAGTGCTATAGGAAGCAGGCAAGCTCAAGAACAGAGTCTCCAGCTTTTGACTCTCTGTAAATTCCTCTCCTGCTTGTCTAAATTGAAAAAAGAAATCTTCCAAAGTCCCAATAAAAGTAGAGAAACAGTCCCCATCTTTATATTGGAGATCTTGCAATTTTCGGCGTAAATTAAACGTGTATGCCCATCCTTTCCTCATATGCATAGAATCTAGCTTGTTTAGCATCTCCTTTGAGGTTCCAAGATCACAAATAGCATAAAGGAAAGTTTTACTCACGGAAGCTGCAATCATCGCTTGTGATTTTCGGTCCTTAATTAGCCAGAGTTCCTTCTCCTTTTTTTCAGCATCCGAGGTTCCATCTGGCGGGGGGTCTTCCTCAGTAACTTGGTGGAGTCCCTCTGCTTTCAGTGCAATCCTCAGTCGAGTCTTCCATTCCAAGTAATTATCCGCTTCCAGGATGGTAAGCCTGAGTTTTCCCTCCAGGTATGCAGCCATGCTCACTGGCTCCAAAAGGCAGTTGCTGTAGATTAGCACTTCAAAGTGTCCACGCTAGATCTCAATGGATCTCCTGGAACAAACCTAACTATCTAGTTGCAGCACACGCAGCTCAAAATACTGCTCCCATAACTGGCTGGAGCCCATAACCTGTTGGAAATTCTCTGTGGTGAGAGAATCCCTTTTTCAATATAGCAGAGTGCACAGAGGCACAAACACAGCGGATTTAGTTATGCATGCATGTGTGCTAAGAGTAAAGTAACTTGGAGCCAATTGCTTGTTTCAAATCAATATAAAAGGTATTTATTAAGGAACTCCATTCTAGATAGGAAAGTGAGGATTTAGGATCTCTAATCTATCTATCTAAATGGATGCAGATGGATTCACCATCTTCTCTGCACATATGGTGCAGGGCAAGAGACTTGCCATGTTGCAAGGTCAACAGCCAGGTAGGAAGAGAGAGAAGGAGGAAGGAAGTTGAATCCCCTAAGATTAGCAATCTACATTTCAAAGGGATAGCATCAGAGCAGCAGGAAGTGATGACCAAATGTCTTTGACCTTCTAGCCCTCTGACTTACTAGTCTGTCCTCCACTGTCTGAGGCAAAGAGACAGCGCAAAGTCCTTTCCTTCCAACAATGGGAACCTCCTATATCGGGCAGCAGCAATATAGGAAGGTGCTGTAAGGCATCATCTCATACTGTGAGGGAGAAGGCAATGGTAAACCACTCCTGTATTCTACCAAAGAAAACCACAGGACTCTGTGGTTGCCAGGAGTTGACACTGACTCAATGGCACAACATTTCCTTTCCTTTCCTTTCCTTTCCTTATTGACTACTAACAGCCCAATCCTATGATGGTTTATGCACAAGTTTTTGCAGAAGTAGGCCGCATTGTGTTCCTATGTAATAATAAGATTTATTCCTTAGTAATTTACTTATGTGAGAGTTAAAGATGGCTCAGTATGCCTGATTACTGAAAAACCAGATATACCATATCATCAAGATAGTAAGAAATAAAATCAGATTGATAAATATAGACTAGCCAGCATAAATGCTGAGAAGGCTTTGGGTATTACGGTGGCTCTTCAACCATATATGTCAGCACCACCATGCTGCTTCAAAAATGCCAAACAATATCTGTGAGGGTGAACTGGTTGCTCCACATCCAAGATACAGTTAGTTACTTGAGAAGGTGCAGAGAGAGCGAAAGCTTGAAAAGCAACTCCTCGCTTAGCCCAGGGTAGTGTATAACACACTAAAAACAAGAAGTATAAGATTTCATTAATACACTCAAATAGCTGTAGCCAACTCAAAGAAAGTCAGAGGGAAACATTAGGGAAATGTAACCATCTAACAACTGTGTTCTCTGCACACAGGTTGAGATTGTGAGACAAAGAGAGCAGCAGAGTGAAATAAGGTTCATTGGTGGTTCATTGATCCCATCGCCTCACTTCATTATAGCCCTGAAACCAAACCAAGAACAGACTGGTGACTGCTCCACAGAAGTGCCCAATGAGTGAACGAATGTCTTGAAGAATGAAAACTTCTGAAGGGTTTTTGGAAACAACTAACTTGACTCTCAAGGTACTGGTAGCTTTATCAATAATTTCCAATAGAAGTACCACAGAAGATGTTGTTATGGCAAACAACATTGTCTCATTGTCTCTCTCAGTTCCTTTCTCCCATCCATTGGTGTGCTATCATTGCTTCCTGAAGACTGGAAGAGAAAATAGATTGAATCAGTTCTTGGCCTAATAAAATGGATGAGACAGACAATGTGACTTTTGAAAACCTTTTAAAACACATTTATGCCAGTCGGGGGGTGGGTGGAACTATTCATCTACATATACACCCCTTTCCTCTGTAAAATCAGTTTGACTGATAGGAGCTCAAGGCTTTTACTTTTTTTTTGTTGCTTTAATCCTGATTACTCTGTGTTTTATTTCCTGTGTTATTTAGTGTACAAATCCATTAACCTGGTCTTTTCTTGCTGCAGCCAAGATGTTACTTACAATCTATCACTTAAACTATTCATGTAGCATTTTGTCCTTTCTTTCCAAAGACAATTGTGACTTCAGTCAAAGACCTCTTGACAAAAGGAAATGGGAGCAAAAGTATGAGATGGCAAAATGCCGGAGAGTGCTTTCTGTACACCTGCAAAATATGACTGTCTGCCATTACTTTCAAAATTATTATGCTGAAAGATTTTGCTTGTTTACATCTTTTTGTGCTTCCATCTATTCTCGTTTAACCTTGAGGCTTCCTTGATCCACCCCCCCTTTTCCCTAGAACTCGTAATAGCTATTATTTCCTTTGTTGGTTGCATTTGTGTATAATTATGTTGGCACTACAGTAATCATGGGGGTATTTACTTAACCTGGTCTCAAGCTTTCCATGTGTGGCACTCATTTAGGTTTAACGGTGGATGAGTTATTACAATTTTTCTATTTGATGCAGTTAGAGAAATAGTTGGATTGCTAACTGTGCTTCAATAGGGAGTTGAATAAAGATCAGAAAATGTGAAGAAGTTTTATCTTGCTTATACTTTCATAGCTGGAATTTCTCGTATCTTTGCTGAAAAAGTGCATGGCAATAACATCCAATTTCCCCTGCTTATTCATTATCTACAGTATGCTACGAGACCCTTATGGATATGTACAATATCAACTGATGTTTTTTATTATCCACCTCAGAATATAGTTAGCTGGAGCCTGCTTATAAGGCCTATGGTGTCTGTATTCTAACTTTCTCTTTCTGAAGGCATGCAATTAACCATTATTGCCAGTGAGAACTGACTTTTGTAGGAACTCAGTTATAGATACCAAGTAATGGGCGTTTCTTCCCCCTGCTTCCCCCAAGAATGCCTCTGAGTCTTAAGCCTGGGCTCACTTTTCTTTGTATGGCCCTGGGTGCCAAAGGCCACATATGGTTTGAATGCTGATGGAAGCTATGGTTGTGATTAAGTGCACATAGTTGATCTAAATATGCAGGAGCAGCAGATTAAAAAAATATTTTTGGTGGGGTGGCACTTTGCTCTTGTGGATCATAGAGACAAGTTAACTCAGGCTAACTAAAGTCTGTGGCTACCACGGACTCCTTTAGTTGCCAGACCAAGCCCTCAACTCAGTTTTTCTGAAGGATGCCAGTGGCTTGACCAGCTAGAATGTTGGCTGTTTCCTCAACACCTGTTGCTGCAGTGTTAAGGGTCTTGGGTCTTGAATTAAGATCTCTTGGGCTAATAATGTTGAGATAATACGCCCTTACCTTGATCGGCAAGCATTAATGACAGTGACCCATGCCCTTGTTATCTCCCGCCCAGATTATTGTAATGCCCTCTATTTAGGGTTACCTTTGAGGACAATTGGAAAGCTACAATGGGTCCAGAATGCAGTGGCTCGTTTACTTATGGGTGCCAGAAAATATGACAGGGTAACACCTCTCCTGCAGTCATTGCACTGGTTGCCTATTCACTACTGAGTTCAATTTAAAGTCCTGGTTTTGACCTTCAAAGCCTTGCGGGGTTTGGCACCTGTTTACCTACAGACCTGCCTTTCCCATCCAGTTACATCCTGTCCGGTCAGATCTGCTCAGATGGCCCTTTTGTTGGTCCCCGATTTCCGGGAGGTTCGGGGCACTAGGACCCATGAAAGGGCCTTCTCGGTTGCTGCCTCACTTCTCTGGAATTCCCTTCCTCTGCAGATTCGTTTAGCTCCTTGTTTGTCGATTTTTAAGTCTCTATTGAAGACTTTTCTCTTTCGCCAGGCTTTTACCTTGTAGTTTACCTAATCCCCCCCCCGTTAGTTACTTTAGTTTTATTTAGAATGTAATTTTAATGCTGTTTTGTTTTGCATGTTTTTGTACACTGCCCAGAGTCTTTGGAGTGGGCAGTATATCAAGTGTTTCAAATAAATAAATAAATAAATAAATAAATAAATAAATAAATAAAAGTTAGTAATGAGCTGAGATAACTTGTGCTGGTAATGAGGCTGCAACATCAGCTCCTCAACAAAGGAGGCAAAAATTAGACATGCCTATGGTAATGCTACTTGTCAGGCAAACAGTCTTGCCTGGACAATAGAAGAGTTCTTAAACTAACTCTGAAGTTAGTTGAAGAACCAGGCTGCTAATTCTTTCTAGTTTTGCTTTCTCTTACATGTCTAGCTTCAGATGATTATAGCCTCTGATCATACATGCTTTACCTCCAGTCTCCTTAAGGTTTCTGTTTCCTCTTTGTCCCTGTCTTCAATTCCTTTTTCCTTCTGCCTTTTATTGCTTTGTCTGTTGATTTCAAATGCTGCCTCTGTGTCTTTTCACCTCAGCTTGCCTTTCCCACATACTTCTTCACAAATCTGCTGTTACCACTTCCAGACTACCAGACTACTATGGACCGCAACCTCTCTCTCTCTCTCTCTCTCTCTCTCTCATATTCTGGAGAATTACATGCACACACCCGCATGCATACATATTGAACAGGGTTGTTAAATATTTTTTTTTCCAGGGACAGAAGTTTTCATCACCTTTTACATTTCCATTTTAATTCCAAGTACAAATCATTTCTGACATTTGGTTCTTGTGAAGAGGATAACTACTTCTGGAATACATTAATGCTTTTACACTGATACACCCTATACACACAAAGGACAAGAAAAAGAAAGAAAATCTTCATGCTGCAAGAACTGCAGATTGAACTCACCTCTACTGCTTTGCTTCAGGTGGGTTGGGAATAAGGATCCATTAGAGCAATACTTCACAGCATAATTAGGGGGAAATAGGGTTTCCTCCCACCTTGCTTTCCTAATTGTTTTTCTCACCTTAAACCTGTCCATGGACTGATAATTTATCTCACTCTGGATTTAGGAGACTGGCATAAAAGGAACTTGCTTGCCAGGCGGTCTTTTCCCAAGTGTGTCCAGCTCTAATTTTAACAGAAATGCTTTGTACATATAATTATAAAACCAAGGGCCACTAAGTGCAGCCACGGAGCACAATCTTGACTGTTCTCTATTCTGTTTTAATTATGAAGCCTTAGAGCAAAAAATTCTGTTTCAAAGCCAACTTGCTGTACAGGCCTCAATAGAGTTAAAGGAGAAACATTTTACGCTGATGAGCTGACACTTGTAGAAGCAAATATATTAAATAAATCATGATTCATTTTTGGGGCTAAGGCTGACTTGCATCAACTCCTGGAAAAACTGGATCCTTAATGAGTGACAGTTTGGTGTTTTCTGTCACTTCCTACAGTAATGGCCCCAAGCTGACACTGCTCTGTGGGAGTTTAATACTTCTGAACAAAAGTTTTTTTGGAGTGAGATAGACAAGGTAGAAATCCCAAGGTGACTGAAAGGAATGTCTAATGACTGGAAAGACATATTTACCGGCAGTCTGTATGTAAGCTGTGACAGTTGACAGGGCTTGATTGTAATAAATATAGTTGATGAAGAGCGGGCTGACAGGTGAGGACAGCGAGAGAAAAAGAGTCAAAAGAGCCTGCATTGGCTGAACCTTATTAACGGTAAGTTAGTAACAAAGCCCAAAGTCATGAAAGCGGGTATCTTGAACTGATGCCTAAACACTGAAATGCCTCCCATCCTCAAGCTGCCATAACAGGCTACAATTTGTTGACCTTTCTTCCAGCTACTTGAGAATTACTTGTTTCGAGCTGTAATTCACACTGGGGCAGGAAGATACCTGAAATATAGATGTGCATATACCATGTTATGATTAATTTCTGTAATAGATTATCCCTATGATCAAGGTTGTAATTAGTGCTTCAGTCTCTCTAATTTTTGGAGCACTTTGATCAGAAGATATGATATCTGCCACTATGGCTCTGTGAACGAAGCAATGTTACTGCTGAAAGCAGAATTCTTCCATTCCTTCAAAGGAAATTAGCCAAACAAACTGGGACACGTTCTCTAGAAGCACAGAGAGTAGTCAACCTTGAAAACTGAGTCTATGCTGGCATATCAATTCATGACATTTTTTGTAAGAGACCCAAGCCTGGATTTGTACAATTGGATTTCCATGGGTGCTACATTACCTCCCACCACACATTTTCCAGGCAAACATCACTCACTGAAACGGAACGGAATCCTTTTGTTTCAACTTCATATGTGCAGTTTCCAAGCTTAGTACCTGACATCATTAACTTCATAACTAGCACCACCACTGCTCACTTCTGTCCATAATCATTAGGAAGTTTGTTTGCATGGATGTGTGTGTGGTGTCTTTTCTGGTGATGGATTGAATGGGTGCTAGTTCTGATCATTTTTTAATGAAGAAAAAATGGTATGCAAAGTTGCCTGGAGGAAAGCAAGCAAGAATTACAAGATCTTAATGCAAAGGTTAATAAGGCACAAAGAATCTTGCATTCTAAATAGCTGCTGAATATGCCATCTGGCCTTTGAAAATGTATTTCCTTGATTGCAAACTTTACCATCTGATTTAATGCTAAAGAATTCTTCTGTCTTTTATATAATCCCACTTCCTTAGTGAAGATTGATTGGTTTTATTGACATCTGTAGAAACATAAGCCACTTTTTAAAAATCATAAAATGTTGTGACTTGACGAGTAAAGCTTCCTTACTGCGTACCACAGTAGTTTCAAGTAGTGCTGCCACAAAAAGAATTCAAGGAGGTACTATTTTAAAAAAAACAAAAACTTGATGAGACCATGCAGGCAGACGACAAAGGCCCCTACAGCAGCACAATTCTAATATGTCAGTCATTTCAACGTTCTCTCTTTGTTGGCTGCCTGTCTCCCACAAGGCCGTGGTTCAGGCAACTTTACTTAACATAGCTACCTTTCTTATAGTGGCAGCATTCAGAAAGGCAGCCATCAGCATAGAGGATGTCAGCCTAATTGACACACACATCTACTCTTCAGTATGCGCGCGTACACACACACACACACACACACACACACACACACCATTCTCACTGGGCCTGATTCCCAGCTGCCACAGAAAAGTGTAGCACAAAGTCTTCTTCAGTAGATTAGGCTGATTTAGGCCAGCTAAGAATCTGTCACCGATGGAAATATTCTGTCAAAATCCACCCATAGCTGCTATTCATGTCTAAAATAGTTCCATATAAGCACATGTGTACTTTCTCCAGGAATGCACACTATGTCTGTGATTAGACTGAAATGTGTCCTTGTTTTTCATCTTCCATTCATGGATCCAAACTATAAGCTTTATTCAGATGACAAGCAGATACACTGACCAAGAGTCGGGGGAGAGAGAAAGATCATGGCAACCCCTTCCTGACCTCGGTGTGTTTTGCCCAACCTTTGTACAGAGCCTATGTGCCTACTGTTTGCTCTGTATGTGTGAATGAAAACCCTGCAAAAAAGCCAAGTTACAAATTATGTGGGAAAACCTATATGCTTACAACTTGTATGCATGTAGGCTCTATACAGAGGTGAAGCTGAATGAATGCAGTCTGGAGTCTGACCCACCACTTTGATTCCCCACACACCCCTCCATGCACTCAGTGAACCGGTTCACCAACTGAACAGGGCTATAGTATACTGCACACACACTTACTAAAGACCACTGCAGGTTGACATAGGTGATAATGGGAGAAGCTATTGTTCATACACGATCTCAACCTCAACTTCCTTCCCTGCTACATTGATTTGTCTTTATTCAGTTCATGTGTAAATAACTCTATTTTTTGAAAAGTGCTAGCCTTCTGTTAGCCTACTTTCTGGTAGGCTTACTGTATGAGAACACCTGGGATTCTGTTGGTCCATGTGTGTGTCTCCCCCTATCAACTTTGCAATGCCTGGACCAATATGAATCAAAAAGGGTAGAGTTGTAGGGACACATGCAAAGTATTTTGGGAACCCCATTGTCCAGGGTTCTAAAATACGTGTGGGGAAACTACACACATTTGTAGGCCTGCTCTTTACCAAGAGTTGTACTTGGTTTTTCTTCTTTTTTCTTGGTTTTCCATATACTTGGGCAAGTGTTTCTCTCCTAAAACCACCCAGAGATGTACATATCAGGCAGTATAAAAATATAAATAAATAAAAATAAATTCAACAATGCAAGTTCTGCACTAGCATGGAGATAATCCAATGTACATTGTTATCCCCCGCAAATCAGTGGCTCACCACAACTAACACATGGCAGCCGTTTTACACAATGGCACTTATGGTATTCTCCATTCTGATAAACATATTTGTGCTGCCACTAACTGTGAGATGACCTGACTGGGAAGTATGCAAGAAAGTATTAAGCCTAAGGAATATACTCACAGGTGCAATATGCTCTTAGCTACACAGTCATATGCTATAGTAGGCATTTGGGTGATGTTAGATGTTGGTAAATTAGAAAAGGCAGCATTTCAACAACATAAAATGGAACAGATGCTTTTAGATAATGTTACGTGAATGTCACATTCACACTTAGCACTCCTAGCACTTGTATATTTTAGTATATTTGTACATCACTCCAGACTCACATCTCTGGGCAGTTTACAACAAACATATTTGTTGATGAGTACCCAGAATGTTGGGGGCAATATGCTAAAATCATTGTAAACCGCTTAGAGAGCTCCGGCTATAGAGCGGTATATAAATGTAAGTGCTATTGCTATTGCTATTGCTATATTTGTTTACAACATCACATGTAATGCGAAACTGGAGGTTGATCCTCTGGTTTCAATTAAAACTCATAAATCGCATTGCAGATTTCGTCCAACCGTGGTCCAGCAGCCTCTGGTTTCAGGAGAGGGAAACCCTTCCCTTTTCCTGGTCCACCACGGCCAATCCCAGCATGCTCCATAGTGCTCGCATTACCAGACTGTGGGCAAGGCATTAACATGTCACCAGAGTGGCTGCCATTGGCCATGACTTTTAAGGTGACATGCAGAGTGTGATCGTGCCTTTTTGGAACTGTCCACCCACCCTCAGCATGAAAAAGGCATATAAATGCCAGACCACACCAGTGCTCCTTCTGACAGCAATCACACCACTGTCCTCTTAAGAGCCCTGCAACAAAATTGTCACACACAAGCATGATTTCTTGGGGGATAGGACAGGTACTGGGGGCATTATATTCCTGTTACAGAGGAAAGGGAAGGGAACATTATGACTTCCTAGGAGGGGATATGTATATGAGGGAGGGCAAAGGCTATGGGGGGGGAGTCTGTCCTGCTGTGACCTATGATGCTCTTACGAGGGCTCACCCTGGCAAAGCAGTCCATGCAGACCAAACCACACTCCTGCTCCTCTGGGAGCTTGCTGCCGGTGGACTAGTGATATCATAGAGGACCAGTTTACTGGGAAGGACCACAGGGTAGAACACCCTCAGGCTTCCATCAGACTGCACGCTTATGAGTTGAGCTGACCCAACAAAGGGGCCCCTGCTTGCATGGGACACCCACTCTCTCTGGTTAATGATAGAACTTTGGAACTGCAACCCCCTTGTCCCCTGGGAAGCCATGCAGAGACTAGGGATCTGCAAACAGGTTCAATGTTGAACATCTAGGGTTGTGTGTACAGGTTCAACGTAGAACATCCGAAGGAGGTGCGGTGGCCTCCTTTGGAAGAAAGGAATTGTGGCCAAATGGCCCAATTATGGCATAAGGGAGGCCGGCAGGAGGGTGAACCTCCGTGGACACCCCCCCCTCCGGCTACCTCAAACAACTCCCTCAGAGGGGTAAGTGTAATAAAATATTTTTTAAAAAAATTGTGGACCCCCCCCAACTGAACTGGGGGGGGTGGTTTCAAGGGGGGTGCCAGACTGAACTGGCCCAGTCCAGTTCGGGTCAGTTTGGATTGAAACCAGACTGGACCAGCCCGTTCCATGAACACCCCTAGCATGGACACAAAGGAGATTTTGTCTCTCCATGTGTCAGAGCCTAGGTGCATGTGAAGACAGGGGGAACACCAGGTGCAGGAATGGATCTTTATTCCCATTCAAAATTCCCAATGTGGACTGGTGTTGTACCATATGCAGATCTGTCACCGTGGGGAATGATGGGATGGGGAGCCCTGATTTCCAGTGACCGCAAAAGAGGAGACGTTTGCCGTTTCTGGGCACATGCAAGAGTGGGCATGTCCAAGTGGGCAGACAGGCTGGCAGAGGGCATGCTTTGACAGCATCTTGGTGACAGTTGCTAAGAGAGTGAGAGCTGTTGGAGGCATACCTGTCCCTACTGCTAGCTTGTATAGAGCAACCTGGTGACATCTTCCATCTGGCCCCCATGGCCTGACACTCTTATGAGAGAGTTGCCACCAGGAGTGTTTGTGCTTGTGAACAGACACCATTGTTGCTTCATTCTTGGGAGCAAAGAATGTCCTGTCACCCCGTCCACTTTCCCTCCTGCTTGCAAGGAGAGGTGGGGAGCAAGGTTCAGATTGGGGAGAGACAATGGCCCTGTGTGACTTTGTTGCTTGACAGGCTGACAAGCTTGAAATGGGACTTGGTGGCATCCTTGTTGCTGGGCAACTGCTTTGTTGGATCGGAGACAGGAGGGGTGGGGCGAGTGCTCAGAGAGGTGGCCAGTGAGAAGCACCACAGGCATGGAGCAGGCACAATCCTGGCAGGCAGGTCTGTGCCACTATGATTGCTATTCCAAAAAGTGCACAGAACCGCAGTTATGGTGCCATCCACATTTGGACGTAACACTTTGGTGGCCAAACCTCTGGTTTTGGTGGCAAACCTTACTGCAAACTGAAGGTTCGAACTGGAGTTTGGTGAGGTAAACTGCAGGTCGCTTTTGGCTCCAAACCACGGTTGCATGCATTCAGAAATAATGGAATTCCAAGCCCTTCCCTGTTTAACTCCAGTTTTGTGTTAAGTCTGAATTTGGCCTATCTGTCTTTCAATATCCCCTGTCCTACACTTAGTGAGACAGTTGTGTGCCTTAACAGACACTGATCACTTTGCTGGAATGGACAACAAAAAAATGGAAAAGGCGGACTTTGAGACACCTCTACCTAGAAAATAGTTGTGGAAACTGTATATATGAAATAAATTAAGTAATCTGCTGTGAGACATTGTTGAGTAGGTGGACATGCATACAACCAAATCAACACAGTTTGAAAATGAGCAGCAGGATGCATGTAGAGGAGGGTGCAGGAGTGATTTTTGCTGCTCTCCCCTCCCTCTAGAAGTGCTACTTGGCTCACCAGAAGATAGCCCCGAGGGTTGCATCAGTGCCAGTGGCATATCCTGGAAGCAAAATAGCATGTTTGGAGTGAAGCAGCATGCATTTAGGTGCTTGGCAATGCTCTGGCCGAGCTTTGAAGCAGCCTCTTCTGAAGATGCCCCTCCTTTTCTGCCCTTCTAATGATGTGGAACATGTGGCTGATGTCCAGACTTATGCTGCATTTTTGCTGTATGGAAGGGGTAATTTCCAGCTTTTGCCCCTTCCTTCTGCATTCTGAAAATATGTCCTGAAGGCCACATGACTCTCAGGTACATATTTTCAGGAGGGTAGGGGAGATGGTTGAAAATCACCCCTCTCCCATAGTGCTAGCACAGCATTAATCTGGATGTCAGTCACTGCTTTGTGTACTTACGTATTCCAGCTTTGTATATTTTTAATACAGTATAATTTATTTATTCAAAACAGGTTGCCAGTTGAGAAATACAGAAATAGTTTGACTAACCAAAGGTTCAGACAAATATTGGGACTCTTTCCATGGAGTTGCATTAGCGTGGACCTACATGAGGAGTCATAAGATGATTATAAACAATAGTGAACTTTGAATAATTGAGGTTCTGAAAATGGATGGCTTTTTATTTTCTACAAGTAAATACTGCATCATGATACAGTTTGAATAATCCCAACAGGAAAGCAACCTACTTAAAAGTGTGTAAATGTGCAATTTAATGGCAGGAGGGTCAATTTAGCAGCATGGACATACAATTTTGGATTTTAGATACTAAAAAAGTAAGCCAGGAGAAATAAATCTTTTTTCCTTTCAGTTTTTGGTGGTAGTTAATGCCCAAGGCCCCAGCTACATGGCTGCTGTTTTTTTCCTATACAAGTTGCTCATAAAAGGCTGCCAAACACATTGGATCTCATTATATTCCCTGTCGTTATAATAACTCCATCAGAACACCCACAATGTGATTCACTCCTGAGGACTGGGGTTTTTCTAAAGGAAGCAAGAGCGAACATGGTTCTGAATTATGAATAGAGAGAAAGATGTTCGGGGACTGATGTGTAGGTCACCTATCAATGCAGTCAAAGAGTAGAATATATCAGATGATGCCTTAAGGAGGGGGGGATGCTGCATAGTGGGCCTATAAACCCCTCATGTAAAACAGCTGATCTCAACAGTTACACCAAGGAATGTTTTGTCCTACTGTGTTCCAGACTTTTACACCGAGTTTGATTACAATCGTAACATCGAATTGATTTCTGAGGCTTAGGACAGTTGGCAAACTTGACTAGACTTAAAATAAAGCTCTTTGATTCCATCTACAAAATTAGAGCAGATTTGATAAAGTAAAGATGTATCCTTTGAAGTATTCCCTATCAACACAAGTGCTAAGAACACTTGAGTGAAGGAATTTTAGCAGTTTTGAAAGCAGTAGCAAAGGAACATCAATAAGGATTGCAGCTGAGGGCATGCCCACAAGGCAGAAGACTAACTGCATCTATCCTGCAGGCAAGAAGCAATTGCTAAAGATTTCAGACTTTTTAAAGTTCAGAGTTCAACTCATAAAAACTTTATGCTTAACTTGTGATAGGTTTTTGCGATGTGGTTTAGGTTTCTTGTAAGACACTCAGGTGCACTAGGGGGTATTTTAAGGAGAAAATCTTGTTTGCCTGTCCACATAGGAGTAAATCAATAAGCCCTTCTTTTTCTTTAGCATCAAAATAATGTCTAATGAAGGGACCATGACAGGAAAGGGAATTACCTTTTCTCTTGAGGGAGGGAAGGGCTCGCTCCATGGGGCTTGACTGCCTGCTTTAGAAGATTGGAAGGAGTTTCTCCCAGGTGATACTGGGTGCTGCTGCTGAGCATAGCATCTTAGATGATCTTCTTCTCTTTGTGGCATGCACTATTATCAGGAAAAGGCCAGCAATGTAGATGACTGCATTTGAATCTTGAGGTGTGTACTCTAGTCCAGGATCTCTGAAGACAGGTGCTGAAGCTGGACCCTGGAGATGGAAAAGCTGGGGCAGCACACAGTTGGTACTGCTCTGTTGATCAGTCAAGGGCAGAAGGGGACCTACTAGGCATGGCCAGTCTAGTGGCTTTATGCTGTGTTGTGCCAGTCACCAGGGTCAATGTCGCACATTTCTGTCTCTTCTGTGCCTGAAGAGGACTATGAAGCTATTCACATGCGCAGGCAAAACTGGGCTAAGGAAGCCCAGCCCAGTTTTGCCTGCACGTGTGTACTGCCAGGATTGGGCCCAATCCCGGCAGCGCCTTGAAGGCAAACCTGCCTTCACAGCCAACCTCTAAAATAGGGCTGCTCAACTTTGGCCCTCCTGCAGATGTTGGCCTAGAATTCCCATAATCCCTGGCTATTGGACAGTATGTCTGGGGATTATGGGAGTTGTAGTTAAAGAAACAGCTAGGGGAGCCTAAATTGAGAAGGCCTGCTCTAAAACAAGGATAGGAGAGCGAGCACTCTCCTAACCCCATTTCTGTGATCGTCTGTCAGCAGCCATGGCTGACAGACTTCAGGGATCCTGGCCAGCTTCGGAGAGGGGAGGGGGCATCCCCATAATGCACTGTGCACTCACACAGTGCATTATGGGAGCTCAAGGGGGTGGGGTGACACGTCCTGGCACCCTGACCCTCTGAGCTACCAGCAGGAGCCAGTAGTCGTCTGGGCAGGTGATCCTCCCACCGAAGAGGCAGCCCTCAGTCGTCTGCAGGGAAGTAAGGTTTTTAAGGCTTCCTCCCCGCCAGCCCCTTTACCCTTTCTCATTGAGTCCAAAGTAGCCCATCTGAGGGCTCTCTGAGTCCAAAGTAGCCCATCAAGCAAACTCAGATGATGCGTTTCCTGGTTCAAATCCCAGAATTCCTAATAACTTGTCAACACTTACTCTACATTCATATTACGTTGGAAAGATCTAGGATTGATCTACCTTTTGGATCTCTTCCAGATATTCAGTTCTGTGGGTGCCATTTTAATGGCATAAATGTCCTGAGGCATAAGTGCTGAATTTTGACCTGGGAGACCTGAGCTCAAATTTTGGTAAGTTTGCCAACTTCAGTGCAGAACCTAAGTGCAAAAATGGCCACTGGAAAAAAAGAGAACAAGTTCACAGCCTCAACTGTCCCTCTATACAACTGTAATACTAATACATTGAGCCGGGTCTCACAATCCGTGAGAACCAGTTTTGACAGTTTTGCGGCTAAGCCCACTCTTCCCGCAGACGAGCACGCAGGGAGCCCTGGGTGGCCGGATCGGCTGCCCACATGATGGCCGGCCCCGAGACGGAGCCGGCGGGGGGTGGAGGGAATGGGGGCCGCGCGACCCCGGAAGCCCCAGTATGCCCTGCACGAGCACGCAGGGCATACTGGGGAGACCCCCGAGCCAGGAGGCTGCTTTAAAGCCTCCCAGCCGGGGGTCTACTCATGAGTAGGTACGGCATGAAGGCACACCACGGCTACTCACGATCATAAAAAGCAGGTTTGCAGGAGCGCTCGCTCCGCATACCTGCTTTTTACGAGGGGTTCTCGAGTGGGTTTGCCGCTCCAGAACCACCGGGCTCGGCTGCGAGCCCGGTGGTTCTGATGGTCAACAAAAATTGGGCTAGCCTCTGCTAGCCTGATTTTTGTTGATCGTGAGAAGCACCCCATTGTCTTATAGAGTTGTGAAAGGGGGAAAAAACCCTTCCTGTTATACAGCCTGCTTTGTTGAAATTGCAGTTGGCCTATGTAACTCCTGTTAGAGTTCCCCATCTGCAATGAGATTGATTTTTTTCCAATTCAAATAAAATTTCAAATTGTATCACAAGCTTCCAATACTCAACATAAGGAACAAAAGCTAGTTCTGGAATATTTTAAACAAGCAAATATGTCAGGGAGTCCTTATAGAGTGCCATGCTGTCCCTAAGCATTTCCCATTGATTTCAATATTGGAGAATTCTGCATATAGATCTCATATACACACATATCACATATACAGCTGCAAATGGGGAATTCAATTTGTATAATGAATTGAAATGTAGCCTTAAATTTAGCATTTGATTTTAAAATTTGCCATATTTCATTTCATCCAGCTAAAATTGTATTGTAGCTACATCCACAAGCTCCCAAAATTCAAGGTAAGATATGCAAGAAATTTATATTGTAGTTAAATGCCAATGAGACATTTAGAAAATAAGAGATTTTTATCTTTGTCCCAACATACATTTTTTAAAAAGGAAAAGAAAATATTCCTTTGAGAATCCAATAATGTCAGTAGTAAAATATTAAAGCAAAATGTGCAATCTGGATATGTATGTCCTGATCCTGAAGATTATAATGTGAATGCTAGGCTATATGGAGTTGCAGGAGAATGCCACTGCAGGCACATGTATTCTGTATGCATACTGGAGCACCATCACTTACAAGGAATTGCTGGATCACGGCACCAGCCATCTGCTGTTGCTTTGGAGGCTGATTGTGGAGGCCAAGGATTTATTTCAAAGCCACTTTATTTGTTTTATTTATTTAAAACCTTCATATTTAGCCTGTGCTATTGCTTGAGGCACCTTAAAATTCTTTGCTTTGGTTTTGACACTGCTTGGATGCTTGGAATTATGGATGGTTTTAACAACACTAGAAAGAACCATCATTCTTTAACTTTCCAGGTAATAATTAACAAGCTGACATTGTTGCATAGTCATACTGTAAGAATCTCTTCTTCCCTGAATGCGAAAGGTTTGCTCCTATGAGGTGTCTCCTCCTGAATTCTGTGAAAGCCAATAAATATGGGCTGATTATACAACCCGCAGGCGGTGCATCTTAAATAGTCATTAAAAACAATCATTATGACTGGAAAGAGCTGTGACTCGCTTCTGTTGGAATGCTTGCTTATAATTAGGTAATCCTTTTTCAGAATCAAAATGAATGTGTAATCTGAGAACAAAGCAAACAGTTTGAAAGTTCTGAGCTGGCTGTGCCAAGATCTAATGCATCAGACAACCTCGAAATTAGTGCTTAAATGAGAACTGATGTGTGGTAGAGGAAACAGTGCATTAGTGATGTCATTTAGCAGGGTTACCTAGGGCAATATCTCATGTGCTTCACTTAGAGGAGAGTAGAAGTGGGAAAAACTGTTCTGGAACAAACTGGCCCTTTAAGGTCACTTAACACATTATAGAGATTTATGTGTACACTTGAGATGTTTGTACACCAAAACCCATGATGTGCGAATGAGATAAAAACATTTGCAAAAATTCTGAGGAGGAAGGTCTGGCTGCAGATTCCTGCCTACTGTGTTCTCAGAGTCAAACCCTGAATTCATTCTCTCTCTCTCATCCCAAAGTAGGCTTAGAATTTGCAAGGGTTGGAACAAGGATAAGGAAGGTAACTAGTGGATCCACTGCCTGGTGCTGACAACTGATAGCTGAGACAGAGAGGCAGAGGAAGCAGCAAAATTAGTAGGTTGAAGCTACATAACCATTTGTAACTGGGCTGACTTCCTAAAGTGTGTTGACATTTCCAGTGTTTTCAGTTTTGTCTTCTTATTAGTCTACCTATATATACATATACTATATATACATGCAAATCAAACAGAACATGTCTGTCCAATGACATTTCACTTCCTTTGTTTCTGGACATATTTTCGCACTATATCCTGTCATGCATCATTCTGGAAAGTTGAAATGGATAATATTTTACATGGAATATATTATTCAGTAATCCAAAAATCTTTGGTTTAAGATGAGAGTTAAGATGCTTTACATTTTCATTCATTCTCTAAAAGAATGGAAATTGCAAGTTAAGGTGCCCATCTTAACTTCCGCACCATATAAGCTGAAAGGATTTTGTACTATCTGGTATATGATGATGGCATTAGAAAAGAGGCTCCATGCACCTTGATCAGAGATACATCCGATCAGACCTTTGTCTTGATCAGAGATGCATCAGGCAGAAATTTTTGAGGGGCATCTCTGGGAATGACTAGGGAAACTGCACATGTTAAATGTCTGCCTGGATGCATCCCTTTCCGCCCAATGTCCAACTGAAAGACTAAGGCATAGTGCGGGTGCATGGAGCCTAATTTCTAAAGCCATCATCATATACCAGACCATACAAAGTCTTTACAGCTTTGGGCACCTTAACTTCAGATGGGCAACTTAACTTGCCATTTCCATTATTTTTAGAGCACAAATAAAAATGTAAAGTATCCTAACTCTCATCTTAAACATAACATTTTTGGATTACTGAATTTCCAGGTGTTTTAAAAAGGAAAATCTGATTAAACACTATGGGGAAGAACTTACCCAAATGACATTAGAACTGCCTGATGTTGAATACCAAAAACTTTGTAAAATCTTCAACTAAGATAAAATCACAGTGAAAAAAACAGAATTAAATGAAATTAGTGGATTCAGTAATAGTGACAGTGTGAAAACCCAACTCATGATTATTCAGCAGTGAATGACAAAACAAGAAGCAGATAATTTGTGTTCACTTTAAATCTGTACTTCATTTTTTCTTTTTCCTAACCCCCCACAAACAAAAATAACAAATGCTTTTATTATTTTTATTCCCCTGCTAACTGGGCAAAGAGGCACCTTTTACCGTGGTGATTCTCTTTATTTAGCATGGGGAGAGTAACTGGCCCTATCCACCCCCAGCACAATACTTCCAGTGACTGTTGCTGGTGTGTGTCTTAAGTTTCTTTTTAGAATGTGAGCCCTTTGGGGACAGGGAGCCATCTTATTTGTTTGTTATTTCTCTTTATAAACCGCCCTGAGCCATTTTTGGAAGGGCAGTATAGAAATTGAATTATTATTTCTTGTTTACACAGTCAGACAGGTGTTATTGACTGGTTTGTTTTATCCAGACATCGAGTCCTTCCCAAGGACCTGGGATGGCTGAATTTTATTGTCAGTTGTTATAGATATCATCGCAGAATATAGGCTGTTCCCAGTAAAGCTGCTTTTTGTAATTGGCTGATGGTGATTTCTGTGGCCCCTATGGTGTTGAGGTGCTCTTCAAGGTCTTTTGGAACTGCACCCAGGGCGCCAATTACCACTGGGATTATTTTGGTCTTCTTCTGCCACAGCCTTTCCATTTCAATTTGTAGATCTTTGTATTTGGTGATTTTTTCTATTTCTTTTTCTTCTATTCTGCTATCCCCTGGTATTGCTATGTCGATTATTTTCACTTTTTTTTCTTCCTTCTCGACTACAGTTATATCTGGTGTATTGTGTGGCAGAAGTTTGTCTGTTTGTAGTCGGAAGTCCCATTATATTTTTACATCTTCATTTTCTTCAACTTTTTCAATTTTATGATCCCACCACTTCTTGGCTACAGGTAGCTTGTATTTTTTGCAGATGTTCCAGTGTATCATCCCTGCTACCTTGTCATGCCTTTGTTTGTAGTCAGTCTGTGCGATCTTCTTACAACAGCTGATCAGGTGGTCCACTGTTTCATCTGCTTCTTTACAAAGGCGGCACTTGCTGTTTGTTGTGGATTTTTCTACTTTTGCTCTTATTGTATTTGTTCTTAGTGCCTATTCTTGTGCAGCCAGTATTAAACCCTCTGTTTCTTTCTTCAAGTTGCCATTCTTAAGCCATTGCCAGGTCTTGGTGATGGCTGATTTTCCACTTATATTGTGTAAATATTGACCATGCAGGGGCTTATTTCTCCATTTTTCTGCTCGGTTCTTGACTTGTTCTTTCTTGTAGGTCTGTTTTGTTTCATTGGTGTTGAATAGTTTCTCGTTCTTGACCATTTGAAGTGCATCTTCTTCACTGTCCCTTATATATTCTTCAAGGCCTTTCTCCTCCTCTACTGTTTGATGGACTTGCAGCATTCTTCTTCCACCTGAGCTGCGAGAGAGGTAGAGTCTATCTACATCACTGCGGGGGTGCAGAGCATGATTGATGGTCATGATTTTCCTGGTCTTACGATCTAGCGTCTCTAGCTCTGCCTGGGTCCAGTCTATTATTCCTGCAGTGTATCTAATAACAGGTATAGCCCAGGTGTTTATGGCTTGTATGATGTTCCTGCCATTGAGTTTGGACTTGAGGATCTTTCTAACTCTCCTGATGTATTCACTTCCAATTTTTCTTTTAACTTCAGTGTGTGCAATGTTATCAGCCTGGAGAATGCCCAAGTATTTGTAATGTTCTTTCTCTTCCAGGTTCTTGATGTTGCTTCCATTGGGCAGTTCTATTCCTTCTGTTTTTGTTATTTACCCTCTCTTCATTATTAATGCAGCACACTTGTCTAGTCCAAACTCCATTGCTATATCGCTACTGAATATACGGACAGTGTTTAGCAGTGATTTGATTTCTGACTGGGACTTTCCATACAACTTCAGATCGTCCATATACAGCAGATGGTTGATTTTACTGGATGTTTGGTATCTGAGGCCTGTTTTGTTGAGTATTTGTGAAAGTGGGGTCATGGCGATTACAAACAATAGAGGGGATAATGAGTCCCCTTTGAAAATGCCTCTTCTAATGCTAACCTGTCCAAGTGCCTCGCCATTGATTGTTAACTGTGTACTCCACATGCTCATTGCTTTTTTAATAAATATCTGAATGTTTTTGCTGACACCAGTTGTTTCTAAACATTTTAGTATCCATGTGTGAGGCAATGAATCAAAGGCTTTCTTGTAGTCAATCCATGCAACACTTAGATTTGTTTTTCTTCTCTTGCAGTTTTCTAAAATCATTTTGTCAATCAGCAGCTGGTCTTTTGTGCCTCTGGTGTTCGGGCAATTTCCTTTCTGTTCAACTGGAAGCTGTTTGTTAGTTAATAAGTGTTGCATGACTTCATCTGCTATTATTCCAGTTAATAATTTGAACATGGTTGGCAGGCAGGTTATCGGTCTATAATTACTTGGAATTGCACCTTTTGCTGGGTCTTTCATAATGAGATGAGTTTTCCCAGTTGTTAGCCATTGTTCAATATCACCGCCTTTCATAATGTGATTGAACTGTTTTGATAGTTGTTTATGAAGGCTTGTTAGGTGTTTAAGCCAAAAGCCATGCAGTTCATCATCGCCTGGCACAGTCCAATTTTTAATTTTCTTTGCTCTTTCACTTATTAATTCTGGTGTTATTATTAGATCTTGCATTGTTGGTTACATTTTTTGACCTCTTTCATCCAGCCTGCTTTTTTATTATAATCTATTGGATTGTCCCATAATTTCCCCCAGAATTGCACTGTTTCTTCTTTATTTGGTGTTTCTACATTTCTTGCAGTTTCTCCTTCTATGCTTTGGTAGAAACGTCTCTGATTCGACTCGAATTGGAGATTCTGCCAGTGTTGTGTAATTCTGGCTTCATATCTGCTAATCTTCTTTGACACTGCTGTTATTTGCTGCTTTATTATTTCCAGGACTTCTCTAATTTTCCTTGAATCTAGGTGGCATTTTTGGATCAGATACTGTTTGGTGTTTTCATTCTTCAGCTTCTTGTCTTTCATATCTTTCAATTTACTAGCATCTGATCTAAGCCTGGAGATTTTATTTTCTAATCGAATCTTCCATTTAGGTGATGTACTGCTTCCTTTTTTGACAGGTCCACTGATCTTATATCCGAGCTCTTGTGTTGTTATTGTTGCTGCACTGTACATTAGTTGGTTTGTTTCTTGCAAATTATTGGTAGTTATTTCTGCAAGTGCAGCATTGACATCTTTTAATGCCTGAGCAAGTTGTTTTTTGGCAACTGTTTTTAGAGCGGGAAGTCGAACCCTGGTGGTTGTTTGGTTCATGTGCTCAGTTATTTTTTGCTTCAGTTCTTGTTGCTTTTCTGTTAAACGGCATTTGGGTTTTTGAGGTGAAGGCAAAGGGGAGGTTGCCTGGTTTTGATTTTGAAACAGTTCAGCAATGGTGGTATCCTCTATTTCCAACACCTCCTCCATCTGCGCCTGAGCAACTGCTTCAGTTGGTGGTAATTCTTCTTCCATATCTTGAGCCTGTGCTGCTCTTTGCAGTTCTTCCAGCTCAACTCCTGTGAATACTTTATTTCTTATTATGAATCTTCTCTGGTCTGCTAGCCTTTGTTCTGTTATTTCTGTATCTGGATGCTTCTCTTTCCAAATTTGGTACATTCTTTTTAAATAACCTCTTCTAGTTGGACTAGACTTGTAATAGCAGATCATTATTTCCTTGTTGGCATTTTTTGTATATTTTTTTCGGTTAAGCGACGTTTCTTCCAGTAGCTTTGCTGTCTCCAGCCCTATTGTTGTTGTTGTTGTTGTTATTATTATTATTTAACAACTGTGTCTAAACCTACAGTTTATCTTCCCAGAAATTTCCCATAAACCCCACGGATCTCCTGCATGATTTAATTTCCTTCAGCATGGTGCTATCAACAAAATAGTGTCAGGCTGAAGGTCAGGATGAAATGCATGTGGTTTTGGAGAGCCGATGGCCATCATACACACACACATACTGCAGCCATCCTCTCTCTCTCTCTCTCTCTCTCTCACACACACACACACACACACACACACACACACACACACACACACACACACTGTGCAGCCATCCCCCTCACACACTGCATCCCAGAGGAACCCTCCAGAGCCTAGATAAATGGAGGGTGTCTCCTTCCCCCCACCTCCTGCTTACACCTGGCTGTACAGAGCAGTGCACTGGTTTTGGCTGGAGAACGAGGTCGGGGTGAAATGCACATGGTTTTGAAGAACCGACGACCATGGAGTAACTGACTACTGGAGCTGAACAGTGTTCTGTCTAAGGCAAAGGAGCAGTATCAAAAAATATACCTGTAGTGGGGGAAGAAAAGAAGAGGGCAGGGAAGGAAATGGAAGGTCTATGCTCCTAAGGCTGGGGCAGGGAAGGAGCTGACTGCCATACTGGTTCTGGCCAATGCTGTGGGAATCACAGCTTCAAAAGTCCTATTGACCAGACTCTTTTAGCAGTAAAAATGCATTTTTCAGCCTCTTAACACAACTTTGAGGATCAATTGTGAAATAACCATTGATTGGGTCCCAGAGGTATATAGAAAAGCACTTTTCTGGCATGCAGACTAAAGGCTGAAACTATGCAAATAGGCTACAAAATCATTTAAATACCACTTCCTCTATCTGGAAGAATGTCTCCAATCTTTTAAACCATTGTTCAAAAGAGAAATACTTTAAACTTCTCCACCTAAGCCATGTTTTGACAGATCTTCCCCATATTTGTAGGGGAGGGGTCTCTTGTCACCTAGTGAAAGTGTGCTGATGGCCAGGCAGAACAGACAAATGGTTTTGATTTTATAAGCAATAGAATGCTGAGGGCTTATGTTGAAACTACTCTCCATCTTAACTATGTTGGCATGACTGTGTCAGTATAATAAACTCTTTGGTTTTCGAAAGTCAAAAAAAGCCATGGTTTGACTTGACACACGTCCCAATTTCTTTGAGCATAAGACAAAGGTAGAATTCACCTTCATTAGCCATTTCAGAATCTTTGAAGGGTTTAGAATCCCCGAGTTCAAATAAAGAATTCTGTGTACGTGCCACAGAGATTTTCAAATTAGTGTGGTTGCTCAAACCCTCCCTCTTTTTATGCCTCTGAGTGTAGAGTAGGGGGGTTGTCAGCACTAGGGGTGTGCACAAAACCGGCTGGCCTGGTTCCATTCGAGTCTAAACTGGACCCTAACCAGACAGGGCCAGTTCAGTCCGGCACCCCCCCTTGAACCCCCCCATGTTTGGTTTGGTTGGGGGGGTTGTGAATACTTTAAAAAACATTTTTAAAGTTACTTACCCCCTCTGGGGGTCACTAGTGCAGCCATGGGGGGGGAGCTCCAGAGGCAACTCCCCCCCAGCGGCCTCCAAAATTGCCCCTTTAACTCAGTTTGGGTGCTCGAACTGGGGGATGTTCAGGGGTGCACAAAAGCAAACATACCTGGTCCATTTCAAGTCCAGTCCAGACTTGAACCAAACTGGGCAACCTGGTTTTGTGCACACCCCTATTAGACAGTTCACAAGTTAGTCCACTTAATCATCATCATCATCATCATCATCATCATCATCATCATCATCCCAGATCCTTGGGAAGGACTCGATGTCTGGATAAAACAAACCAGTCAATAACACCTGTCTGACTGTGTAAACAAGAAATAATAATTTGATTTCTATACCGCCCTTCCAAAAATGGCTCAGGGTGGTTTACACAGAGAAATAATAAACAAATAAGATGGAACCCTGTCCCCAAAGGGCTCACTTTCTAAAAAGAAACATAAGATAGACACCAGCAACAGTCACTGGAAGTACTGTGCTGGAGGTGGATAGGGCCAGTTACTCTCCCCCTGCTAAATAAAGAGAATCACCACGGTAAAAGGTGCCTCTCTGCCCAGTTAGCAGAGTATTTTAACTTGCGATTAAAATATTCATGTGTCTGCCATATTGAATTGGGGTGGATGACATCATCACAAACTATGCCATTGAGGTGGCCCTCCCGATGTGTCCCTACAGATGTAGCAAATTTGGTTCAATAGACGGTTCACAAGTTAGCCCACTTGCACCTCAAATGTTCACTTGTCTGCCACCTTGAATTGGGGTGGATGACATCATCACAAACTACACCATTGAGGTGTCCCTATGTGACCCTACAACTGTATCCGATTTAGTTCATATTGGTCGAGGCATTCCAAATTTGATAGCGGGCGACATGCATGGACACACAGACACACACAGAGAATGCCAGGTGATCTCATTGACTTACTTTCCTTAAGGAAAATAGGCTAAAAATGAGGTGATCAAAGAAACTGAGCAGGAACACAAGCATGGGAACAGGTGTATAATGGCTGATGAAGGCCCAGTGAGGTGTTGGAGTAAAAGATATGAAACAAAGGTAGCTCTGAAATTGTGCCATCTGTGTCTGCTAGAAAAGCCCTCGGAAAGAAGGGCTTAATACAGGCCTGATCAGTTTAGGCCACCCAGCTGTTTTTGGACTACAACTCCCATAATCCCCAGCCATAGTGGCCAATAGCCAGGGATTATGGGAGTTGTAGGCCAGCATTTGCAGGCGGGGCAAAGTTGAGCAGCCCTGTCTTAATATATTGCTGAATCTGTGCAATAGAGTTGTGTGAAGCTGTGAGGGGTGTATTTGCCTTTGGACCATTTCAGTCCAAATCAAAGTCATGACTGGTTGGTCCAAAGCAAAGCAACATAGACCCTGTGTCCCTTAAAAACATCATTTTGGTCCCCTACCCTCCAAGGGGGCTGAAGACAGTCCACTTTCCTATCTCTTCACTCCTGGAAGTGAGGCAGCAGGCTATATCTTCTTCAGCTTGAATTTTAGAATGCCCTTATAAAATTCAGTTTCCCTACTGGCCTAAGGAATGGTGCAGATGCTCCTGGGTATTTTAGGTTCTCTGGCTGCAGCTATTGCTCCCTTGCTGTAGGAGCAAAGAAACAGAAAAGTGGCCTGTCTCCTGCCCCCTCTCCTGTTCTGTGTACACCCTTTTAGGGATCAGAAGAGGGAAGAGAAGCCATGGTATGAAAGTGAAGGGGATCAAACATTCAGCATGAAGTGAAGCAGATCTCTAGAAGATCTGAATCTAATAGGTGAACTCTCCAAAGCACCAAGGTGGTCCCTGAATTTGCAGCAGGGCTCCTTCACACAACCCTTCTGCATGGTTGGACACTTGATTTGCTACTTTTGAATCCAATTCCTATGTGCCCTCTCCAGTGGCTATAATCTCCTCTGTTTTACCTACCCTATTAAAGCTGTTGTTGTTAGCCACGTGTCATTGTAATTGCTGGTAGTAGGTCCCAGCAATTACAATGACATGTGATAATTGCTGGGACCCACCACGGTAGTGCCACCTAATGGCGCAGCGGGAAATGACTTGCCTAGCAAGCATGAGGTTGCCGGTTCAAATCCCTGCTCTCACATCAAACCTAACCACCCATACCTGCCCTTCATATAACTGTCTTTTCTCTCCCCTCACAAATGAGGAGTTTCAAATTTTCCTTCTGTCTGTACCCGTGCACTAGCTTCTGCCTTCCAACTTTTTGGCCAGTGAATGCTGAGACACTGAGAACATGGGTAAATACTAGGCCCTTATTTAAGTTGTATAAAACTTTGTACCATTCATGGTATTTCACATAATTTGAATACTCTCAATATCTGCAGCTTCATGTATTCATGTTTGGGTTGCTCTGCGGTGGTTCTCTGCTCCTAGAGACCTGTTTCACAAAATATCTGTTACGTAGGCTGGTCATGTGATATGCATTTTGGAAACATCACTGGAAAGCCTATCTAGGAAAACCTGATGGAAGAAAACAAGGATCTGGTCTAAAAAGGACCCACTCTGAGAAATCCTAATATTGTACACACACTGAACAAAACTTGTATATCATGGCATATGTTTCACATTAGCAATGCTTTTAAGGAATCATCAGGCACTGAGACCATTCCCTGGATCAATTTTGGATTGTTTTTCTACCAGCAAAACCCTGAATCTTGCACTGGGATGTAATCATTACATCTGTACTCCCCACCCCCACCTGCTGATTTATTCTTTAACATGCTTTATGTTGTGCAGATTTGAAAGGCCAAGACTCTGGAAGTTCCACCCTATAGCACCTGCAAGCTACAGGCAAGAGGCCATCTGGTTGACTGAGAGAATGCAAACCTCGTTACTGAGTAGATCAGATGATTTTTTTGTTGTTGTTTAAACACCTGCAGATATAAGTCACCTGGGAGTTTCAACCTATTACGGTTCTTGTAATTGAGACAAGAGATGATGTCGTTTATGATGGTACACAAGTAGATGGAGAAAGAAAGAGAGAATAAAAGAGAGTCCATGGTTAGATGACAGGAAATCATATTTCCAACTGAGTTTAGGGAGTGCATTCTTTGTAATGGGGTTAGCTAATCCAGATAGTAATAAGGATAGGAAAGTCAGCAATCATAATCACATTTAATGGATTCCAGATGGGGAAATATAATTGTTCTCATTATCATTGTAAAAATATAATCCCAAGTTACTTTTGCTTGACAGAGAAGCAGGAAAAATGACATTGGACTATGGCTATGCCCGTTGCCCATTGTTTGTTTTTTAAAATACAAAAAATACAGTATCATCTTGCCAGTGTAAGGGCATGATTATCCTATCCCATTGTAATATATGTTTAAAAGTAGCATTTGTCTGACTGGATTTCTTTCTGTAGCAAAAGGTACTGGCTTATTAAAAACATTGTAGGATAAGCTGAAGAGAAGAAAACCACAGCCTTTGCTTTACATTTCTGTTCCAAAAAATTCATAATGCAAATTCATTTCATTTATTTAACATATTTTTATACCACCCAAAACTTGCATCTCTGGGTGGTTTACAACAAAGCAAAAACAACAGCAAAAGTTAAAACATTAGTTAAAACAAAATGATAACATAAAAAGTTAAACGTTACAACAATTAAAAAAATTTTTAAACAATATTTTAAAACAGTGTTAAAACTATTAAAAAAATATTTAATTAAAAGCCTGGGTGAACAGATGCCAGCGTGGTGTAGTGGTTAGCATGCTGGACTAGGACCGGGGAGACCCGAGTTCAAATCCCCATTCAGCCATGAGACTTGCTGGGTGACTCTGGGCCAGTCACTTTTCTCTCAGCCTAACCTACTTCACAGGGTTGTTGTGAGGAAAAAACTAAGTATATAGCACACCGCTCTGAGCTCCTTGGAGGAAGAGCAGGATATAAAAATGTAATAATAATAATAATCTTTAAAGGCTTTTAAAAAGCTATCAGAGATGGGGAGGCTCTTATTTCAGCAGGGAGAGCGTTCCAAAGCCTTGGGGCAGCAGCAGAGAAGCTGGTGGCAACTGCAGAAGGACCTCTCCTGATGATCTCAATGGGCAGTGGGATTCATGAAGAAGTAAATGTTCTCTTAAAAACCCAGGGCCCAAGCCATTTAGGGCTTTATAAGTTATAACCAGCACCTTGTATTTTGCCTGGCAGTGCAAAATACAGTGCAGTAAATGTATTGGCAGCCAGTGTAGCTCTTTCAATACGGGAGTAACATGGTCTCTCCAAGATGACCCAGAGAGCAACCTGGCAGCTGCATTCTGGACCAACTGTAGTTTCTGGACTACATAGAAGGGCATCCCCACATACAGCGCATTACAGTAATCCAGTAATCTATATTATCTTATATAATAATAATAATGATGATGATGATGATTGTTGTTGTTGTTGTTATTGTTGTTGTTATATTATTATATTATGATATATAACAATATATTATTATATTTTAATATATAATTATAATAATATATTTTTTTATTATTATTTCTTGTTTACACAGTCAAACAGGTGTAATTGACTGGTTTGTTTTATCCAGACATCGAGTCCTTCCCAAGGACCTGGGATGGCTGAATTTTATTATCAATATTGTTGTTATTATTATAGATATTGTCACAAAATATAGGATATTCCCAGTAAAATTGTTTTTCGTAGTTGGCTGATGGTGATTTCTGTGGCCCTTAAGGTGCTGAGGTGCTCTTCAAGTTGTTTTGAAATTGCACCTAGGATGCCAGTTACTACTGGGATTATTTTGGACTTCTTCTTCTTCTTCTTCTTCTTCTTCTTCTTCTTCTTCTTCTTCTTCTTCTTCTTCTTCTTCTTCTTCTTCTTCTTCTCATCCTCCTCATCGTCATCCTCCTCATCATCATCCTTCCCTCCTGTGCAACACCTTGCTGATCGCTGTAAGAGTGGGTGTGCACACTGGTTCCATGCAAGTCCATATTCCAAAACTGGTTCCATGCAATTCCATGCATCCGTATTGCTAGCACACAGATTTGCTCTATGGCTACTAAGAATTGCGACTTTGCTGTAGCAATTCTTAGGAACATAGGAAGCTGCCTTATACCAAGTCAGACCATTGGTCCATCTAGCTCAGTATTGTCTACACAGACTGGCAGTGGTTTCTCCACGGTTTCAGGCAGGAGACTATCTCAGCCCTATCTTGGAGATGCCAGGGAGAGAACTTGGAACCTCAGATGCTCTTCCCAGAGTGGCCCCTGGAATATCTTACAGCGCTCACATGTAGTCTCCCATTCAAATGCAACCAAGACAGATGCTGCTTAGACCAGCTCTCCTCCCACACTTCTTCACATTTCTTCTCCCATTGGGAATGATGAGGAAATTGTCACTACAGAGATGATGTAATCCTTAGTAGCCACAGAGCCTCTTTGCATTTACTAAAGTTTGAACTGCCTTTGGAGTCGCATAGAACCAGAGCATGCACCCACTCTTGCATCAGTGGGGCACTGCACAGAATGTAAAATAATAACAATAACAATAACAACAATGATGATGATGATGATGATGATGATGACGATGACGATGACAACATTACTGAAGAAGTGCTCCTGTGTTTGGTGCAGCTGTGCATTTTTGTTTGGTGTTAAAAGCTGGAATGGGCCCCACAGATGTATTATAGATTATATCTTGTCTTACATTATACTGTCAAAGCATGTTCCCTGTGTATTGTAAAGCAGTATACATGGAATTGGTTCAGAACTACTGGAGCTATGGCTGCTCATATTGACGCCATCGCATCCTATGCAGGGGGAACGTACTGACAATGGCCACATGCTTTCAAAAACCTCAGCCAGGTCTCCAACCATAGGGACAGGTGGCCAGCTGGTTCAACCCCAATTGGTATGCTGACACTTCAATACGGAGGGGGGTCCTGCATGTGCTCATCATGCAGATTTTGTCATGATTGTGGTTTCTGTGGGCATAAGTACCCCAGTACTAGCTGCGCCAGAATTCGAAACTTCAGAGGGGATAAGGATGCAGGTCAAAGCAGGAAAGGAGGGCCCAGCAGCACAATGAGTGCTAATGGGAAAGGGACCTAGTCCTATTAATGTTAGGGTTCTCTGGCAACTGCAGGAGGACTACCTGCTCTGGGGACAGGTTAAGAACATAAGAACAGCCCTGCTGAATCAGGCCAAGGCCCATCTAGTCCAGCATCCTGTTTCGCACAGTGGCCCACCAGATGCCGCTGGAAGCCACAGGCATGAGTTGAGGGCATGTCCTCTCTCCTGCCGTTACTCCCCTGCAACTGGTACTCAGAGGCATCCTGCCTTTGAGGCTGGAGGTGGCCCGCAGCCCTCAGACTAGTAGCTGTTGATAGACCTCTCCTCCATGAAGTTATCCAAACCTTTCTTGAAGCCATCCAGGTTGTTGGCTGTCATCATATCTTGTGGCAGAGAATTCCACAAGTAGATTATGCATTGTGGGTTATCTGGTTTTACTTTAGGTTTTCGTATCCCATGTCAGTTTCCTAGGACATAATATTTTGCTAAGAATCTGAAGTCTGTGCAGGGCATGAAGGGATGTTGTCCTCAGAAAAATCAACAAGCAAGTTAGGCTGCAAAGGGTTTGGGGCCCCTTTATGAAAAAACCTCTACCTAAATTGCAGATCTTGCCATTGGGGGTGGTTCCTAAAAAGGCTCCTGGGGAGTTTAGATTAATTCACCACCTTTCCTTTCCCAAGGGTTCATCCGTCAATGACATTATAGCACCTGAGCTTTGCTCGGTGCTCTGTAGTCCTTCGATGAGGCTGTGCGCATTGTGCGGGGCTGTGGGACTGCCATGCTCGCTTGGCGGAATGTGCCTCTCTGAGTCAGCCTTTTGCCTCCTGCCTGTACATCCTGAAGATTTTGAGCTGTTGGGGTTTTGTTATGCCCATGGGTTGTTCTGTTTCTTGTGCAGCCTTCTAGGCATTTAGCACTAGGCTTGAATGGGCCTTGTGTAATTGAACAGGCCTGAGCACCATAGTGCATTTTTTTAGATGATTTTTTGATGGCCGGGCTTGTCACCTCGGGCTGTGCAGGGAACTGGGGTGCATTTGGCAAAAGATAAAACTGAGGGTCCAACAGTGCAGCTCACTCTTCTTGGCATTGAGTTAGATTCTGTTGCAGGCTGTGCCAGATTGCCGGCTGACAAGCTGCAGGTGCTGAGAGCGCTAATAAAGGACTGCTTATCTGCGACGGAAGTTTCCCTTAGACAGCTCCAGGACTTGTTAGGGCACCTTAACTTTGCTTGTAGAGTGGTTGCACTTGGTAGGGCATTTTCATGGTGCTTTTGCGATGCCACCATGAGACTTAGGGCCCCACACCATAGGCTTAGAGTTTCAGCCCAGATGAAGGAGGACCTCTGGGTTTGGGAGGGTTTTCTGGACACATGAATGGGGTCTCCCTCTGGCATTCTGAATGCCTCCTAAGGGCTGAACTGCAGGTACACTTAGACCAGCTGGAGGCTTTGGTATTTGGTGTTTATTTTCAGGGGCATTGGTATGCTGAGTGGAGGCCTGCGGAATGGGTAGAGCGAGGTCTCACTCAGGACCTTACATTTCTGAAGTTTTTTCTCCATTGTGGTTGCTGTTCCCATATGGGTCTCTGCCTTTGCCAATTCCTCAGTCCACCAGGCCACCGTTCAGGTCATCAACTCAGAAACATCCAAGTCCCCCAGAATCATGATTTTAGTTCAGTCATTTGTTTTACAATGCCTGAGGTACAACATACTTTTCATCACTAGACACATCCTGGGTTACAGAATAGTATAGCAGATGTGCTCTCTTGTCACAGGAGGAATGTTTTTGCATGCTGGCCCCGGGGGCAAGGCAGGACACAGATAGGGTGATGCTATGGTTATGGAGCCTTGGCGAATAGAAGCCCAAAGAACTGTGTGGGCGTTGCTTGCTCCAAGTACCAGGGCCGTGTACAGCAGGAAGATTTGGGCCTTCCAGTCCTTCAGGGAGTGGGTGGGGCTGATCTGTGCTTGGCCTGCCCAGGTGGAGCATATCATGCAATACCTGGTGCACTTGCGTTCCACTGGCCTTTCCTCCAATTCACCAGCCAGGCATTTGGCGGCCTGGCTTTCTATTCCAAGGCCCTAGGCATGGAGGACTCCACCCAGGATTTCCACATGTGGTGGATGGTGGAAGGCTGGTCTCATGAGCACCCTCCTCAGCGGAATTCCAGGCAGCCCATCATGCCTGAGATTCTGGAATCTATTCTGGGTTTCTTCCCTGTTCTGTGTCTGTCTCCTTATGAGTTGGCATTGTTTTGTGCTGTAGCTGTGGTCATGTTCTTTGGCGCATTTTGGGCCTCTGGCCTAGAGGACAGGCAGGACCCTTGTGCAGGGTGTTACAGTGGTCATTGGTACTGCAACATCCTGACAGGTTGGTTATTAATATTCTAAAATGGACCAGAAGGGCAAGGGCCAGACTGTTTTGCTCCATAGGTCTGGACTGGCTACATTGTGCCTGGTACAGGCATTGGAGCGCTATTTGGTGCTTTTAAGGAATTGGCAAGGCTGCCTTTTCTGACATAGTGATGGTTCCCCTTTGACGAAGTATCAGTTCTGAGCTGTTGTCAAGCAGGCTTTGGAACGAGCAGGTTTTCTCTCTCCATTCTTTCAGGATTGGGGCTCCTTCTGTGGCTACAAAGTTGGCCTTTCTTGAGAGCGATGTCTTGTGCATCGGCGCTGGTGTTCTCGTGTTTACAAGCGTTATGTGTATTGATGATGGCTAACATTGTTCCCTGGATGCCCTGTTGGAAGGCCAGGGTTATCATTGTGGGCCATTCAATAGTTTTCTGGGCTCACAAGAAGGCATGTGAGACAGAATTTGGGACCCAGCTCAGGCTGAGCCAGTGTGCCTTGATGTTTTGTTTTGATAGGAGGGGCATGATGCTCCAGCCACTCTTGCTGACTGTTTGGAATTTCTTGGAGGCTAATCTGCCTCCTGATGTTACGCTATTGCATTTGGGTGGGAATGATTTAGTTCATAGATCAGGGTTGGCCATTTCTCATCAAGTTAGGAGGGACCTTGAGACCATACGTAGTTGGATGCCTGGAGTTATTTTTGTTTGGTCAGATTTGTTGCAATGCTGGGTTTGGTAGGGTGCCCAGTCTCTGGGCATGATTGATTGGGCTCGATTGAAAATTAACAGGTTTGTGGGCTGGTTGGTAGCAGCTGAGGGTGCGGTTCTCATCTCTCACCCTGAAATCACGGCATCATATGCTGAGCTGTTTAGGGCAGACAGTGTACATTTGACTCCTCATGCTTCAGATTTCTTCCCTTCAGACTTAAAGAGAGGATTGGCAGTGGTTTTGCGGGATGGTGGGTGGTGAAGGAGTCAAGCTAGGCTAACCCCTTCTCATGGCATTACCCAAGTGGAGTTTCTTGGGCAATGGAGTTCTGCTGATCACCTTTCCAGCATATGCTTGGCATAAGCAGAAGTCATTGCCAGTCCCTAGAGGCTTTCCAGCCCAGGGAGCACTGGTTGATGGCTTATGGACTCAACACCCTCTAAGGCTTTCCAGGTGGGGATGGTGAGTCCTATGTCAGGTGCCTGCACATTTGGTGGGCTAAGATGGGCAGCAGGTGGGCTTAGGCTTGATGCTTCCTGGAGCAGAAGTGTTATGTTAGGTGCTATGTTGGTTGGCTCGTGCGGAAGCAGCGAGTCTTATGAACAGCACCGGTGGGGGGTGGGGGGTGGAGCACCAATCCTCTCTCTCTTTTTTGTGGATTACAATTAATAAAGTTGTAGCCCTATTTTAATCCATAATTATGTATCGTGTCTTTGTTGTCCTGGTGCAATGGTCTGTCCCTCCCCACCTTGTCTGGTGCGTGGGCTCTTTGCCCCAGCCTTAGGAAAGGCACGAGGCATGTTGTGGCTAGCCATTGGCTGGTGGGTGACCTGAGGTCAGGGTCCAGGCTGCTGTTGTGACTCCCAGCACATACTCACACACCCAACACAGTCCTCTCCTGGCCAGCAATTCCTCCTATCCATCCCTGGTAATAGTGTGGGCCTCTGCTAGTCGCCCCTTTTGAGGTGCCAGGTAGGAATTTTTTGACCTTTGACAGATTTGGTCGGAGGCCTTTTTCCCCTACCTCACACTATATGCCTCAGTTAGTTAGTTAAGTTGGGTTCCTGCCGTTGATCACAACGGCAGGTACAGTGTCGTTTCCTGGGTAATGGAGTTCTGGTGATCACCTTTCAGGCACACGCTTGGCATAAGGAGAAGTCATTGCCAGTCCCTAGAGGCTTTCCGGCTCAGGGAGTGCTGGTTGATGGCTTATTCCATCCTGCTAATGGACTCAACACCCTCTAAGGCTTTCCAGCTTGGGGATGGTGAGTCCTACAGCAGGTGCCTGCTGTATCTCTCTATTTCATTGATTACAATTAATGAAGTTTTGGCCTCATTTTAATCCACAATTATGTCTCGTGTCTTTATTGTCTGGGTGCAAACAGCAGTGTCAATAAACAGAGTTATGCCATTCTTCTTTAGTCAGGGTCTATGAAGGCAGCACAAGAATGTCCTGTAAGTGGGCACAAAAACACATGTATTTGAAGCAGACAAATCAGCTCAAAAGCCTAACATGTTACATGTCACAGATTCCTTTTAATCAGGCCTGAAACTTGGACTCTTTGAGCTGAATTTTCTATTTTAAATAAACATTTTCCCACTCACTTACAGAGGTCATTCACACAATCAAAAACTGTATTCTACCTGGGTTTGGGAGCTGTGTATATACTCCCAATTTTTGGTTGTGTTTCAGTTGTGTGGAAGCAAAGTAGGAGGAAATCTTGGGTAGAAGTGATTGTGTGGAAGCAAGGTAGGAGGAAAACCTGGGTAGCTTTTCCTCCTACCTTGCTTCCACACAATCACTTCTACCCAGGTTTTCGTCTTACCTTGCTTCAACACAACTGAAAACTGGGGCACACACAGCTCCCAAACCCGGGTAGAACACAATTTTTGATTGTGTGAATGACCTCATAGGCTGTTTTTGTGCTTAACTTCTTCTGAAGGCTTCCCTCTTGCTGGACTCCCTTTTAGGGAACATGCCTTATGTGCAAATGTGCCTCTATTATACATGGGGCACAATGCCCAACCCTTAGAAGAGAATGGGGCAGCTTTTGCTCATTGGCCAGATTTTAGGTCTACTATTCACGTCAGTGCAAAAATTATCAAGTGAATGATGTGCCCTAGATTTGCAAACCTTGTTCCTTAATCTTATATGTTTGTAAGCTGGCTGTGGTATTCAGTGGTGTGCTGAACACATTCTGCACATGTCCAGAGACACTCTCCTAGTCCACCAGCCAGCCTACAAGTACAGTACCAAAACAAATAATGCATGAATGTGGGTGTCATGATGCTGATAACAGGTTCTAGAATTGAGAGTGTCATGGCACTAGAGTGCACATTCTCTCTCTCTCTCTCTCTCTCTCTCTCTCTCTCTCTCTCTCTCTCTGATTTTCCTTGGTCCAGTAATGCTAAACTCCTGCCTCTACTGAACATAAGGGGAATTCTTTACTTACATCCAGATTCAGAATTCTATTTACACTCATGTGAGCAAGATGATATTGTACACTTGGGTGGTCATTCATAGCCCATTCAGTTCCACCACGGAGACAGCCAGTCTGCATGTGATAAAGATTTCATGCCCAGATTATATCCTCTCACTTAAATTAACTGGGCAACTCTTTTTAGCAGGGGTGATCCCTATGCACATCTCAGTCATTGCACCACCCGGAATACACTGTTAGATTGTGATGCCCAACTTCTCAGTGTCTCTTATTTTTGAAATCTTAATCTGGCACTCCATACCCTCTTCACTCTTCCAGATATAACGAACGGGCTATAGGAGGAGAAATAGGTCTATACAGTTAAGAATTTGTCAGTAGAGCAAGCCGTCTTGAACCTAATGTTATAGTTCTTTAAAATATTTACATAATGGATGTAATTATTTTAAAAATTAAAGAGAATAGCAATAAAAATAAGAAAGGATAAGCAAAATTGGTCACTATTCAAAGTTGGGCTTTGTATAATAATGTTATAGGCTGACATCCTGTGACATCCTACAATGTGCACGTTAGCAGGAGCGAGCAGGAGCTGCAGGAGCCTCACTGAGAGACTGTTTTGAAGCATAGCCAGCACATTGCTGAGCTGCACAGAGCACTCACAGGGGGAGGGCAGAGTGATCTGGGCTGCTCCCTCTTCCCTCCAAAAGGATTTCCCTGTTTCCAGGAATGTGTCCCCGAGGCTCACACAGAGGGAAGAGTAGTGAAAATTGTCCCGCCACCCCCTGTGCATGCACTCTGCTGCTCACAGAACTCCGACCTCCTAAGAAAGGTCAAGTTGTGCCATCGAGTCGGTGTCGACTCCTGGCAACCACAGAGCCATGTGGTTTTCTTTGGTAGAATACAGGAGGGGTTTCCCATTGCCATCCTAATACTGCACTGAATATCAGCTGTTGTTGTATTTGTACTAATCGTATGATTAGTACATTAGTACGATTAGTTACGATTAGTACGATTAGTACATTAGTACGATTAGTTATTTGTACTAATCGTATGAACATATTGCCCACCCCACCCAATGGTTAAAAAACACCTGTTCCATAACATGAAGCGTGCCAAAGTATTTCTCTGTTCCCAGTTATATGTCCCTGAGGCTCGCACAGAGGGGAGAGTAGTGCAAATTGCCCCGCCTCCTCCTGCACATGCACTGTGCTGCTCACTGAACCCCGACCTCCTAATAGTGCTGCTGTTGCTGTTATTGGTACTAACCCCCACCCAATGGTTAAAAAAACCTGTTCCATAACATGATGCGTGCATTTGGGTTTAGAAACTGTAAATAATTCCCCCATCACCACACAGCTTTCCCCCCTCTCTCTTAACAGCCCAAAACTGTAATAGACGTGAAAAGCATTAAAGTGTATGCCTCTGTACTCTGCCTGGATCAGATTCTTTATTTTACAGGAAGTATCCCTTAGAGAGATACACATCTCAATTACACATCATATTCGAGTAAGACTGCCTGGAGATAGGAGCCATCAGACCTACAGAATTACTTGATCCATGGCAGAGTTGAAGCATTGCTGTTGTACTTTTCTAAAAACAAGAAAACCTCTTTTCAACCGTGTTTGCCTTTCTTTCTTTTACCTATAGGCAAAAGGGAGAATATCTATCTACTCAGAGGCAGAAGCCTCTCATTTTGTGTATAATGTATAACCTTTAAGAACAGAGTTGCAGTATAGCATTCAATACTTTGTGCTTTTTGAAAATTAAAACTGCAAAACATTTCCATGGCAAAATACTATAACAACTTTTCCCCACACAATTTGTACAATATCATATCTCCTTTGTACCCCACATTTTATTCTGAAGAGGCTGAATAAGGAAATACCTATTATGCCTATAGGAAGAGCTTATTTAACTGAAAGATGCTAGGCCAACAAATCTGATAGATTTCCTTTTCCTAGGGTATTTTGAGTCACAATCCCTTGGCAAAGAGGCACCTTTTAATGTGGTGATTCTCTTTATTTAGCAGGGGTAGAGTAACTGGCCCTATCCACCCCAGCACAGTACCTCCAGTGACTGTTGCTGGTGTCTGTCTTATGTTTCTTTTAGATTGTGAGCCCTTTGGGGACAGGGATCCATCTGATCTTATTTTTATTTATTATTTCTCTGTGTAAACTGCCCTGAGCCATTTTTGGAAGGGTGGTATAGAAATCAAATTTTTTAAAAAATAATATCAAACCATTCAGAGGACTAGTTTTCACTTCAAGTTGCATGTGTTAATTCTTTAAACTTATGGCAGTCATTTTGAAATCTAAATTCATTATTTCACTTTTACAAATCATTTTACAAATCATTTTACAAAGCTGTTCAGCATCCACCAGACGTTGTAGCAGCCAGTGTGAACAGTGGCAATGAAGCAGGGCTTCTGACTGCGGTGCATGTTCTAAGAGCCATATGCCTAGGATACTTCGTGAAACATTCCTTGTGAACCATCATCTAGGGATCATTGGCACCTTTATCTATTCTCTGTAAGTATTCCCCTCCACAGGGGCGTAACTATAATAGGGCAAGGGGAGACAGTTGTCTGGGGGCCCACTGCCTTGCCCCCCCCCCGAGGCAAGTCACATGACTGACTCCCCCAGCCACGCACCCACCCGGGCTTCCTTCAGTTGTGTTCATCCTCCGAAACTAATGTGAGTGTTAAGACCTGGAGCTACCCGAACAGCATGTCCTTCTCTAGTACCATTAGATAGCAATAGCAATAGCAATAGCACTTACATTTATATACCGCTTTATAGCCGGAGCTCTCTAAGCGGTTTACAATGATTTTAGCATATTGCCCCCCAACATTCTGGGTACTCATTTTACTGACCTCGGAAGGATGGAAGGCTGAGTCAACCTTGAGCCCCTGGTCAGGATTGAACTTGTAACCTTCTGGTTACAGGGCGGCAGTTTTTACCACTGCGCCACCAGGGCGTAGATGACATTTTACTATGCTTTTTGTTACCACTATTCAGCCTCATTTAAGATTTCTTTACTTCATGAGCTGAACATTTTAAAATCTTGTCTCTGTGCCCAATACAACCTTTCTACACCCCTGTCCCTCCAGGTTATGTGATTTAAGGCCATAAATAAACGTTGGCTATGTTTTATCTCAGTTGGGCAGTTCAACTATTTTGGAGCTCTTTCCACTTTAGCCATCTTCCCTATTTTTAATTGTCATCCAGATTTTGGGACAGATTTCCCCAGCTGTGTAAATGTATGTATGTAAAAAAGCAAACCACTGCACTCTCAGGTATGCTCTTGTTGTTAAACTCTTGCCTGCACTCTGGTATACAATATATCCACAAATATGGCCTCTCACCAGTTATTCTATCTATCTATCTATCTATCTATCTATCTATCTATCTATCTATCTATTAATAAAAATATGACAAGGGGTAGAAAACCACCCCAAAATGAATGGACTCCCTATGGTTTCTATCCCTATCCCATTCCCATGTTAAACCATTTGGGATGGGAAAGAACACCCTGAGGCTATTCACATGCACATGCAAAACCAGGCTAAGGGAGCCCAAACTGGGTTTGCACATGCGTGTGAACTGCCAGTTATTGTCCCCAATCCCAGCAACACCATGGCAAGAAACCCACCTATGGAGCCACTCTTCAAAACAGGATTAGGACTGCGAGTGCTCTCCTAACCCTGTTTAAAAAAAAAAAATCAGCCATGGCTGCAAGCAGCCACAGTTGGCAGACTCAAGGAGGGGAGGGGGAATCCCCATAATGCACTGCACACTTCCACGGTGCTTTATTGGAGCTCCCGGGTGTGGCGATGTGTGGCGATCAGTCCTTCACATCACACCCCCTGCCTGACTCATCCAGAAAGGGGGAAGCAACATTGGAAGATGTCAAAGTGATGCGGGGTCCTGACATAGTGGCTTGGAACAAGGCCGGGAGCGAGGTGAGGTCTGGCCAGTTAGAGTGGTGCTGGTCAAGCTGTTCAGCAGCCACCAGACATTGTAGCAGCCAGCGTGGACAGTGGCAAGGAGGCAGGGCTTCTGACACCTGAGATGGCCCCAGGTTATGAGGAGCTAGGCTCAGGAAACACTGAAAGAAGGGTTGGCGAGGAGGGTCATCAGGGAAGGATGAAGCTGGAGAAGGAAATAGAGAGATGTGGGAGGCCTTTGAAGGGGTGCATGGGAGAAATAAAGGTATTTAGGGATGTGCAGGTCTTATATATCATATTTATTTATTTATTTACATATTTTATACCACCCCAAACTTGTGTCTCTGGGGTCTTTGTACAAGGTATGCTTCCCTGTAGCACGCCATTTCTCTAGTTGAAATTCCCCAAGTAATTCACCATTCAAGAACTCTGAGAGAGAAAAATTAGAATGTTGAGACTGTTTTACATAGACTCCTAAATTTTTTAATTGATTTTCTGACCATACTGTAACAACCTCATTGACTGTACAACTCCTTGGCTCCCAAGGCTCTGGAACTTCCCCTGAGGTGTAATCTTTGGGCTAGATCAGGGACTGCACAGTTTCCTGAAGCCTTAAGATTCTGCCTTTGGTAGCTTATGGATTGTTCTGTCTGAGCTGTGCCCAGGAGTTGGATATAAAGTAGAGAAACTTTGTAATTTGCCTAGCTATTCTGGAAAAGGTCCTCTCTCATCAAATGTGCACATTTTGCTTCAAGATTCATGAAAATCCTGCCCAGTTCGATATTGAACAAAGCTATATTGGGGAACATTTTTGATAATTGTTTTCATTTAATTCCCAAAAGCTAAAGATGTGGTTGTCTAAAGTCCTCATGGAGGCAAACAAATATCAGGCAGAGACTTGTGCACCTGCACTTTGATCAGTTACTACTACACAATAGTATACCACTATACACAGGCAATACATGAGGATTTTTAATTGCTAATGAAAAAAATAAATGGCCATCCAGCTCAATGTTATGGGTATTTACTTGGAAGTAAGTTCCACTGACTTAAGTGGGATTCACTCCCTAGCAAATGTACATAAGACTGGAGCCATAAACTCACACATATCCAGTCATTTGGTTTTCTATCTTGCTGGATCATCCTTCACATTTTACTCTACAGGACCTAAGCACCTACAGTGAAGCAAGCATTCCATTTCTGTTAAGGTCAGTTTTGAACAGCATCCTCTCTGTAGCTGTCAGGGCCAACATTCTGAATGTCAAATGGGTTGAAGGACAGGAGTGGAATCTATTGTTTTCTTGCATTCAATTGTCCCCCCCCCCCCTTCTGAGCCTTGGAAGTGACTTCAAGAGCTCTAATTCAGCTGCAACGGCTCTTTTCTTCTTTGAATTTCCATTACCTCTGGATCTGTTATTACAATACAGATAGAAGGTTGCCAGCAGATAGAAGTGTGGGTCAAGTGTAACATTTACCTAAACTTTCCCCCCTTTGCTTTCTCTCTTCTTCTAGTACCAGCCCAAATGTGAAAAGAATTTTGAGCCAAATGGGAATATGCAGAATCTCATTGGGCATTGCTAGACTACATGAATCCCACTCAAAGGAGTTAAAAGCATGCAAGATAAAACAGGGTACATTAACATAGCATTATCTTAACCTTGTAGATAAGATTATCTGATGTGGGGAAGTGGCCATCTTTTCTATTGATTCCATAGTGCTATACAGCAGTTCTTAAGGAAATGAATGGGTTGTTTAATGTTCACTATGAAATGGGTCTCTAAAGCATACTGTGAGCAGGACAAATGCATTAGCAAATTAATTAGTCACTTTATTGTAGTTTACATTGATCATTACCAGGTATGCCTCTCTCATAAAAGAACTAAATTGCCAGCAGGTACACAACACGAAAGATACCGTAGATATAAACCACATGTTCTTCCAAGCGGCGATGTGCTCATATTGGAGAGAACAGAAGTTGCTTGTTTTTCCAAAAATGTCAGCTCAGGCACAATTCTGTAGTTTGAAATTAAAAAAGAAGGTGAAGTGGTTATTAATAATAATAATAATAATAATAATAGACAGTTAATAATAAAATACAGTTATTAAATCAACAACAAACAGCAAGTGCCGTCGTTGTAAAGAAGCAGATGAAACCACCTAATCAGCTGTTGTAAAAAGATTGCATAGTCTGACTACAAACCAAGGCATGACAAGGTAACAGGGATGATACACTGGAACATCTGCAAAAAATACAAGCTACCTGTAGCCAAAGATTGGTGGGACCATCAAATTGAAAAAGTTGTAGAAAATGAAGATGCAAAAATATTATGGGACTTCCGACTACAAACAGAAAAACATCTGCCACACAATACACCAGATATCACTGTAGTCAAGAAGAAAGAAAAACATGTTAAAATAATTGACATAGCAGTACCAGGTGATAGCAGAATAGAAGAAAAAGAAATAGAAAAAATCACAAAATACAAAGATCTACAAATTGAAATTGAAAGGCTGTGGCAGAAGAAGACCAAAATAATCCCAGTAGTAATTGGCGCCCTAAGTGCAATTCCAAAACACCTTGAAGAGCACCTCAACACCATAGGGGCCACAGAAATCACCATCAGCCAATTACAAAAAGCAGCTTTACTGGGAACAGCCTATATTTTGCAACGATATCTATAATAACAACATTACTGATAATAAAATTCAGCCATCCCAGGTCCTTGGGAAGGACTCGATGTCTGGATAAAACAAACCAGTCAATAACACCTGTCTGACTGTGTAAACAATAAATATTATTATTATTTATTTATTTACACAGTCAGACAGGTGTTATCGACTGGTTCGTTTTATCCAGACATCGAGTCCTTCCCAAGGACCTGGGATGCCAGAATTTTATTGTCAATTGTTATAGATATCGTCGCAGAATATAGGCTGTTCCCAGTAAAGTTGCTTTTTGTAATTGGCTGATGGTGATTTTTATTATTATTATTATTATTATTATTATTATTATTATTATTATTATTATTTTATTATATTCATATCTGGAAATGAGCTGGTTTTGAGTAGCAACAAATGAGACTTACTGAGCTTTCCCAGAAAACACTACTTTTAGCTTTGTTCACTGCCAGTGCCTCCATGAACCCTCCATGCCAGTGGAATGGTCAGCCTTGCTTTGATGACTAGTAAGAAATCCAACATTTTAAAATAACAAATCAAGGGGAACTATGGAAGAGAATAGCTTGGAAAGCAAGAAGAATAAAATTGCTGGGTGTGGGTAGGTGGAAATGGAATAGGTGTGTTGATGTTTGACTCTTTTTTAAAAATTTAAAGGGTTCACAACTGCTTCCATGCTTGATCAAAATTGTAGATAAGCACTGAGACATTAAAGAAGTAAAAACAATTTATTTTAAGGTCACAAAATGGCACAGACGAAGGAGGACAGGTTGGGTCACTCACCGTCAGCATTTCTCAGGCACTATTCAATATTACCCTATGACACTCACTGTATGCAACTGTATTACATATAGCACTCATTATTGCAGCTAGTGAACTATGTGATGGGAAAATGCATTCTTTCCCAGCAAACAAAATATTGCAATTTGAGTGCTAGGAAAATGCCATTTTCCTACACAGATACACCAGCTTGTGCTTAGATTTTGTGGCATTGTCTTTCAAATTCAATTTAAAAGGAAGTTTAAAATACTATCCACAATACTTTGTATATTACATAACCCACAACCAAGCTTATGTTTTACATAACACAACCAATAATAAATTCCATTTGAATTAATGTGTCTTTAATTTGAAGTGTGCATTTATTTGGTAAGTTGTAATTTATTCTGCAAACTATTTTAATATCACCCTAATATTGTGATTCTTGGCACCCTAAACTGTTAGTAATATCAAGGATGGGAAAGTAAATTCACCAAGCTCAGGGTGCAAACAGAGACCCTTCCATATTTGGCATTATTTCTGGCTTCAGTCTAGCATTTGCCAATGCTTTGTAGATGTTTAGTTGTATCAAGGAATAATCACTTAGTAACTGGTGAGATCCAGGAACAAGTAAATCTTATTGCTTACAAAAATGTTAAGGACTGCTTAATTCTATAATTAAGATCAATGACACTTTAAAATGATTAATTCTGGCTGGATTGTTGCCAGTATTATTTTGCTCAGTCTTGAACTTTGGCTACATAGTTTACACAGAACCACCTGCAACCATAATATACACAGGTGGCTTTCATCACTCCTTGTGAGGGATCTGTTCTCACCTATATGTGCGAATACAGAAACCACAAATAATGAAAACTTACCTCTATGGGAATCAAGGGGTAACAAAACAAACAAACAAAGGCAAAAAAAAAAAAAAAAAGCAAGGGAGAAATAAATAAGAGGAGAAAATCACTGTATCTTTTTCTTCAGGTCCCCAGTTCTCCAGCAATGCCCCCCCTCAAACACTGAAAACAGTTGGATATTCAACATTTTTTTAAAAAAAAGTTCTAGTAAGAACTAATCTGCCTACTTTCCTTTCATGATCCCTACAATTGGACTAAACTTGGTTCAAACTGAGGTCCACAAGTAAGACCTCTTGCTCCTCAAATGTTCACATGTCCACCATCTTGGATCGGGGTGCATGACATCATTACAAACTACACCATTAAGGTGTCCCTGTGTGTCACTCACAACAACTGTATCAAAATTTGGTTCAAATTGGTTAGACAGTCCACAAGTTAGTCCACTTGTGCCCCAATAATTCACACGTCTGCCATCTTGGATCAGGATGGACAACAAAATCACAAACTACACCATTGGGGCATCCATATTTGTCCCTACAGCTGTAGCAAATTGGGTTCAAATCAGGTGGTTCACAAGTTAGCCAACTTGCACCTCAAAAGTTTATACATCTGACATTTTGAATTGGGGTGGATGACATCATCACAAATTATGCCATTGAGGTGTCCCTGTGTGTCACTCACTATAATTGTATCAAATTTGGTTCAAATCCATTAGACAATCCACAAGTTAGATCATATGCGCATCAAATGTTCACTTGTCTGCCATCTTGGATCAGGGTGGATGACATCATTACAAACTACACCATTGGGGCATCCCTATGTGTCCCTACAACTGTAGCAAATTTAGTTTAGATCAGTTAGGCAGTTCACAAGTTAGTCCACTTGTGCCTCAAAAGTTTACACATCTGCCATTTTGAATTGGAGCGGATGACATCATCACAATCTACACCATTGAAATGTCCCTGTGTGTCACTCACTACAACTGTACTTAATTTGGTTCAAACCAGTTAGACACTCCAAAAGTTAGCCCACTTCTGCCTCAAATGTTTATGTGGCCGCCATATTGAATTGGGGTGGATGACATCATCACAGACTAAACCATTGAGGTGTCCCTATGTGCCCTTGCAGCTGTAGCAAATTTGGTTCAAATTGGTTAGTCGGTTCACAAGTTAGCCCACTTGCACCTCAAAAGTTTATGTGTCCACCATCATAAACCAAAAGTTTATATGTCCACCTAACCCTAACCCCTGCTAACTTGGCAAAGAGGCACCTTTAATGTGGTGATTCTCTTTATTTAGTAGGAAGAGAGTAACTGGCCCTATCCACCCCCAGCACAGTACCCCCAGTGACTGTTGCTGGTGTCTATCTCATGTTTCTTTTTAGATTGTGAGCCCTTTGGGGACAGGGATTCATCTTATTTATTTATTATTTATCTGTGTAAACCACCCTGAGCCATTTTTGGAAGGGTGGTATAGAAATCGAATGAATGAATGAATGAATCTTGAATTGGGGTGGATGACATCATCACAAATTACACCATTGAGGTGTTACTGTGTGTTCCTACAACTGTACCTGATTTGGTTCATATTTGTCCAGGCAGTGCAAAGCTGACTGGGGGGACACACACACGAACACATGAAATGCTGGGTGATCTTATGAGTCTTTGGAAAGTTGGCTAAAAAAGAGCCACAAAATGGCTCTCTGCTGTAAAATGGCAACCAGAATGACATTGGAAATCATTTCCAGGTCATTTCCAGCTACTTAAAACTACGGATAGGTGAGAAATTAGAAGGTGAACACTTGTTACAGAATGGAATCTAGGACATCATATGTAACTGTTTGTTAGTAAGAGCAGAGTTAATCACAATATTGCAGAAAATCATGTGTTTGGCACTCATCTCTCAATTATCTTAGCCTGTTTGTACTGAATACAATGAATAATCTATGGTTTTATCTATAGTGAATCAGCCACAGGAAATAAGTACCAGCACTAAATCATATTCATGACTCTTTGACTTTCAGCAATCATGAAAGAAATGTATTGTAAGGAGAAAAGGACTTCTGCTCCTTGATGAAGCAAGTGGTATTGTGGCTATTATGACCCTAGGAATTGGCACAAAATAGATTTTGAGCATTGCTGGTGCTCCTGAAGCTTTGTAATAGTGGCAGTTGTTTCATCTACTAGCAACTGATGACCTAAGACAATTTAAGTGATTCACCTTGTATTTCTATAATGTGTTGTTACTAAGCAAAAAATATCATTGGGAATATCACTGCCAACACAGTATGAAAAGACAGAAAGTATGTTTATTGGATAAGCCCTTAGTGAGAATATGCTGTTTGGTTAATAGAATTCCTCCTTATCTGAAGACAAGAACACTAGAGCATTGGTAGCTTTAAAGTATATGCAGCCTATGGTCCAATAAAATTATCAACTTGTGTCCTTTATTGTTGAATAGCTTTCTAGAGGTATAGACGACTTGCCTTCTTCTCTTGTCAGTTCTAAGCAGGTAAATGCATAAAAAATGTGGTAGTCCAGATGTCCACCTGCTTAATGTGTCTGAATCATGGGGCTGGCAGTGTTTTACTCCATCAGCATAGATTTTGTGCTACTAAAGCCTATAGCTGATATGTCCGGCAGAATCATATGGGTGGTTCTGAACCACCCTTGCCACTTCAGACATCTAAAACATATGTCATGACATGACCTTCATTATTTCCAACGCAAGTACATTGCAACGTACAATCATACCATGGTAAGTAGTAGTGGAACCGCCCTGTTGTGCAGCAATGGTGGCATGTGTTTTAGATGCCCACAGCAGTGTGGGTGGTTCAGAACCATGTGAGTGGTTCTGAACCACACACGTTATACTGTGGGATGTGTCAGGCAGTGTGATCTCTCCGATGAAGCATAGAATGATTAGCAATGAATTGCTATATATATGCCTTAATTTGGCTCGCTTTTTATAGGAGGTAGGATGTTTTCATCTTATTATATACTGCTCCTCTGGTCCACCTTCTCTAGGTGGCTTGGTTAGGGGTAGTTTTGTTTCATTTCCTCATGGCATAATGCTGACAGTACATCAGCCCTCAGAAAATAATCTTTTTGGACCAATGGGTCCCTATCAAATGACACACAAATGATTCTCGACAAATCCCAGAGACAAGCAATTATATGCCACTAAATGTGACACCACACACAATCCATTTCTAGTGGTCCGCACAATTCAGGAGGCAGTTAACTGTAGACGACCAGCGTCCACTACTGTGTTCCCCTGCATGGAGCAGAAGAACCTGGTCCCTTTTCCAGGAGGCCTCCTGAGGTGGCAAGTGACTGTTCTCAGCATTTTGCAGCACTAAGTTGCTAGCAGCTCCCAGCATGAGTTGTTGGCATCAAAAGCCTGCATCCAGGCTGGGCAGGGCACTACAGTTTGGCAGCCACACGTCTCCACAGTTCTGAGTTACAGTTCCCATGCTTTTTCTGCTGCATCATGATGCCCTCTGGTAGGGATGTGCAAAAAATTTCGGGCACAGAACGATCTGTGCCCGAAATGAACAATTTCGGGTGATTCGGGGCCGAACCGAATCACCCCCGATGTCCCCCAAATTTTTTCGGGCACGAGCCGAATCACCCAAATTTTGGGCACAAAAAATTCGGGTGATTCGGTTCATGGTTGATTTTTGACGATTTTTTAAAGTTTTAGTGACTTTGGGGTAGTTCAGGGGCATAGCATGGGATCTGGGCAAAAGGAGTGGGGTGGGGTGGTAGTGCCTAATGGGTGCAGGCTACCACCCCAATTTCAGGGGGATTGGGCAAAGGGCTGATTTTTGGTAAATTTCTGAAATTTTCATGTCTTTGGGGCAGATTGGGGCATATTGGGGCAGAAAGTGGGGCCTGGGGCAGAAAAGTGGGGTGGGGTGGTAGTGCCTAGTGGGTGCAGGCTACCACCCCAATTTCAGGGGGTTTGGACAAAGGGGTGATTTTTTGAGAATTTTTGAAGTTTTGGTGACTTTGGGGCAGTTTGGGGGCAGAAAGTGGATCTGCCCCAAAAGAGTGGGGTGGAGTGGTAGTGCCTAATGGGTGGAGGCTACCACACCAATTTCTGGGGGATTGGGGAGAGGGCTGATTTTTTGAGAATTTTTGAGGTTTGGGTGTCTTTGGGGCAGATTGGGGGCAGAAAGTGGATCTGCCCCAAAGGAGTGGGGTGGGCTGCTAGATAGTGTCTAATGGGTGGAGGCTACCACCCATCCCCAATTTAAGAGTGATTGGGCAGGGGGTGAATTTTGGTGAATTTATTTTTATGAGGTTTGTCTTCATAAGGTGAAGTGTGCTAAACTGATTACTTCCTCATATTATTCATAGTAAAGGAAAGTGTGAAAAAGTGAAAGTGGGGTCATGAGAGTTGTTTAATTGAAAAAAATCTCATTTGCTATGATAGAATGAGAATTCACACCTCAGAAGTTTTTTCACACCTCAGAAGTGGTAGACTCTACCCATTGGGCACTACCACCCCACCGCAAAATTTTGCCCCTGGGCCCCTTTTTACCCCCCCCGAATCGATTCGGATTAAATCCGAATCCGAACCGAATCAAGGGTGATTCGGGTGACCCAGATTCGGGCACAAAACAGAACGGGGGTGATTCGGCTCGGGTCCGAGCCGAATCACCCGAAAATCCGAATTGCACACCCCTACCCTCTGGTATCGTGGTAAAGGACTGTGGGTCCATTCAGCAGTATACTCTGATAATCTTCAGTGAACTGCTTCATCAGCAACCAGAATGACAGCACCCAAACAACTTGGCTGTGCATTCTATGGAATCTAGAAAAAACCCAAAAATAAAATGTTGAGGAGAATCCCACGATCGGGCAAAAGTGGGCAAAGGGAGCCTAGCCTGCTTTTGTCCGATCATCTGCTGCCCGCTCTCCCTGCAAACCGTCTTAAGGCAGGTCTCACTGATCATGAGACTAGCCTCGTTGTTTAAGGACATTTTGTGCCTTTGTTAGAAACTTTGAGTATCTCACAGAAACTGTGAGAAAGTGTTCATTTTATTCTATATATATTCAAAACTATACATGGGGGCAGCTTAACAGGAAGAAAAGAACATTATATTAGTGAGGCACCCCCCTGTTGTTGTTGTTGTTGTTGTTGTTGTTGTCGTCCTCCTCCTCCTCCTCCTCCTCCTCCTCCTCATATCAGTTTCCGCACAAACACTTTATTGGAGCCATTCTTATTAGGATATCAGGTGAAAGACAAAGCTAATTGCTGAAGTCTATCGTGTATCTGGTGGCTGCATCTTAGCAAATGTAACATATTAAGAGAACAATGTATTTCTTTCCAGAATAATATTTCTGACACATACCATTTTCTTTAAAAAAAGCATATCAGCACACTCTATATTCTCTTCACACAAACATTGTTTTTAGGATTTTATACCCCATCCCAGAATTCCCTTTACATACCATCTCAGTCCTGTTGCAGGCTTGAAATAGGCAGTCACACAATCTAGGGTGAACTACAGCCAAGACCTTAGCTAGCTAATTAATGGCATGTTAGCATTGTATCACTGAAGAAGGGTCTGTCACAAACCATGTTAGCCTCGCATAATTGATCTAGAAACAAACACTACCCCCCAAACCTGTCCTGTATCTTCCCTTTCTCACATTTCCCAACCTTCTATTGCTGTTTTCCCTTCTCTTGAAACTCTTTTCTTTGTCTATCAGCAAGTGCGAAACTATTTCCCCTTTACATGAGCCTACTGGCAAGCAGATTAATGAACCCTGAACACAACACGGAGCATGGCTGCCAAAAGAAAATGTCTGAAATGCATTCAGCAGTCCCTCCAGTGCACGGTGTGAGGGGCAATTATAGGAGACAAATGCTGCAGAGCAGTTGAGTTACGTTTCCTGCAGTCAGAGGGGCTTGCATCAGGCCTGGGAAACTACAAGCGGGGAGTGGGGGTGGCTTTTATAAGCAAGCATCAGGTAACTTTATGGATACAGAACTACAGAGCATGAGTCAACTCTAGTGATAAAATTGGGGATCCAGATTCCTCATACATGATCGGATATGGGGGATCGCTATCCATCAGGGTTTATTAATCCCTAATAGCTTTGAGTCTGACCAGTCATTTTATATTAAAAGACTCAGGAAAACACTTGGTTGTTGGGGTTTTTTTTGGGGGGGGGGGAATAAGCCTTTGTGGGTCAAGCTTGCTCGCTCAGTCTCGTAACACACTCTTGACTGGAACACTAACTCCTTGAAATGCAAAACAGATGGACGAAATGTGGGATTTGGAGGTATTTGTTTTGGAACAGCATTCTACATCAACAGCAATAGAAGAATTTCCAGCAGCTGGGACATCCCTCTGAGACTATCCAGCCTTCAACACAAAAGAGAGTCCCAAGGAATAATTTTTGGCCTTCATGGTTTGTCCAGCAGAGGCCCATGAAGTATTGCAAAGCTGCTGTCTGATGAACCAGGTTCCTAAATTGAAACACTAACATTTAGTATAGTGGCCTTTATGTTAAAAGGCAAGGCAGTTCTGGTTTGCACTACTATTTCTGTGTTAAGGAAGGAGTATCGAGTGCAAGATACTGAGCTTTATTCAGGGGAATACTACAGAAACATTGTCTATTCCTCAGGTTGTCAGTCCAGTCACCTGAAGGCGTTTTGCAGGTTACCTGCAAATAATTTATTCAAAATTATTCTTTAAGTTCATTCACACAACTGAAAACTGGGTAGGACAGGTTTGGAAGTTGTGTGTGCTCCCAATTTTCAGTTGGGTGGGAGCAAACAACTAGGTAGGAAGAGGGAGAATTGACTGTATGGATTCAAGGCAGGAGGAAAACCTTGATAGGACAGTACTGTCCTACCAAGCTTTCATGCCCAGGATTTGACCTAGGTGGGAGGAAATGTAATCCTTTCAAGATTTTTCTCCCACCTTGATTCCACACAATCACTTCTCCTTCTTCCTAGCTAGTTGTTTGCTCCCATACAACTGAAAATTGGGAGCACACACAACTCCCAAACCTGGGTAGGACACATGTCCTACCCAGTTTTCGGTTGTGTGAACAGCCTCTTTATAGCTTGCTCAAAGCCCATTCAGATAAACATTGCTGATGTGTAAGAGCCACGTACCTTTCCAAGCATAGCATGGAAACTGCTGTGCATGACCAACTGGCCATTGGCTAGGAGCCAACCCATACAAGAAATACAGGTAACAAACATGTTTGATGGTCAACTCATTCTAGAAAGGTAATTTCCCTTCCCCATGTAGGTTTTTTTTTAAGGCTTTAAAAATACCTTCAGAGATTTATGACGCTTAACAAATCTAACAATCATCCTTTGAAACTGGTAAATACATGTTAAGCACTTTCATATTAATTTTCATTTTTCATATTCAGTGGGAAGCAAGCAAACGTGTTCCTTTACAAACTGTTAGAGAACTGTTAAGCTTAAAGGCTCCTTCCCTGCAAGGGATTATTATCAATGTTATTTGGCCAAGAGCAATTTTCTAAAAACACTGTGAAAGAAGCAAATGAAAACATGTGCTGCAAGAGAGAAGTACTGTTGCAATGCAACTGGGAGATATTGTTGCATATTGGCAACTCTCCTGAAGCCACAAGGACATAGAGAGGGCAGGGAAACCTGGACTTTAATATTGTGTAACTGAGCTGTGCTAAAAGGAAAAAAAAATCCTATTCCAAAATACTTTTTGGCAATAACTCCTGTTCACATTAGAGAAATTCCTGTTGACATAAAAGTGTGGAAGATTAGATAGAAACATTATACATATTAAAGTTAACAAGTTATACCTACATATTGTGTCAGAATCAATTATCTATTTTTGTATATTTTTGTACATTCTTGCAAGATGTCCATGTAATTCTAGGCATGTTTACCCAGAAGGAAGTCCAATGGCCTTCCTGTTGAGGGAAATTACTCAAAGTAGTCCTATTGAAATGATGTCAATGTTAATTTCAATGAGAGTACATTTGAGTAATTTCCCTCAACAAGTGAGCCTGTAGTCTGATTTACACAATCCTCCAGAGGGTAGGACACATCTCCAAACCAGATAGGAGGCAGAGAAAATGATCATCTACAAGGGTCATGCTGGGTAGGAGAGCTCTGTTCTACCCAGTTGTTTATAGAGGAAAGAGGAAGCTCCCAGTGGGAGCCTCACAGTTGATCACGTCCCCTGCCTCCTACCTTGCATTTTATGAACACACAATCATAAAATGGGAGCATGCACGGCTCCTGAACTTGAGAACCAGCCTATTGAGTTAATTGGAGCTTAAGTCAAGCAGCAAGAATGGATCCAGAGGGATCCATCCATGGGTGGACAGGTGCCCTTCTAGACAAGTGGCTTCCCCCCCCTTGACCTTTTTCTGTTTCAGAAATCTAATATGTAGGACACCGCTGACCCACCCATTAATCCACTGTGCCCTTGCTATCCTCCCCCTCATTTTTTTCCTGGTTTCACCATTTCCAAATAGGTACGCACAGGTAAAGTAAAGTGTGCCATCAAGTCAATTTTGACTCCTGGAGCCCACAGAGCCCTGTGGTTTTCTTTGGTAGAATACAGGAGGGGTTTACCATTGCCTTCTCCTGTGCAGTATGAAATGATGCCTTTCAGCATCTTCCTGTATTGCTGCTACCCAATATAGGTGTTACCCATAGTATGGGAAACATACCAACGGGGATTTGAACTGGCAACCTTCTGCTTGTTAGTCAGAACTTTCCCCGCTGCACCACTTAAGGTGACTACAACATTAATTTCAAAAAATACATTGAAAGTGGCATTGATTTTCCAGATGAAAAAAGTAAAGATTTTTGTACACTTAAAAGTGCTACCAGAATGGGAAAAAACAAAATTATCTAATTAATGTCATTGTACAATTTTTATAATCCATCTTTCACCCCAGCATAGGCTCTTAAGATGACTCACAAAGTAAGATAGTACTGGTGTCTGTTCATCATTATTAGATACTAACAGTGACTTAGGTGGTTGAGTGCCCACCACACTACCACATGCCTTAATTCCATGGATGCACATACATCGGTGAGTGGCATATTGTATTATTTAAGGCAGGAATGTAGCAAAGGCTTTGGTGGTCCCATGTTCCCTTGGGTAGCCCTCCCATGTGACAGCGGAGGTGTGCTAGTGGGGGTGATAATTATTTTGATGGCCTCCCATCCCGCTACCCCACGGTAGCATACTTGTCTACTGCCTTTCCCGCTCCAGTCGGCTCTGACTTTAGGGGGGACTGAGAATGAAGAGCGTGCATGAACCCTGATGACACAGGGTGTACATGTACCCTCAATACCAGATACTTTGGGGACATAACCCTGAGTGCCTGGAAAGTGGCCTCAGATGAAGGAGTGCAGCACAGCATTAGATATTTATATAATGCATTTTGACAGTTTCTCAAGACCATTAACAAGTAAAAGAAAGCTTTACCCTCATGCTGACACAGTCTGAAAACCTGCCCCCGCCCCGCTGCCTGCTGTTCATGGTTACAGCATTTGTCTGCAGAGTCAAATTCTCTCCATGATCAGAGTAATGGGAATACAAATGCAACATCCCCAGATTCCATAACAACTGAATACTAAGAAGCCATAAGCTCTATTCACATATTATGTTCAATGCACATACATTTGATGTGTAGGGAGCACATATGCAGATCTGTAAAATATGTAAAATAATTCACATGTTGTGTTCAGCACATGCACAGTAGTACAGTTCCTATCTGGACCCTGCAATTGAGGAAACCTATATCCACGTTCACTTTTAAGGTAAGCACTTGTACATTTATTCAGAGAGAGAGAAATTGCATGTGTACAGACATCTGTTTGCATGTACAACTTATTAAAGCCGTTCCCATGCCCATAATAGGGGCAGGGATGGTGGGCAGAGGGGAAGGCAGGGATGGACCTACCTTTCACCCATACAATCATGTATGTCCTCTTCTGTGTGCTGTCACATGCCCACACAATCTGTGCTGTTCCATGCAGCATGCATGGATCTGTGGAGGGGGACTTGTTTTCCTGGCCTCCAGGAACCCCGCAATATACCACGAGATGACTGTGGTTCTCTAGTGATCAGCCTCCCCTCCCTCTAAAGAGTTAACAGGGAGTGAACCCGCCTTGTCTTGACTGATAGGCTGGTGAAGTCCAGAGCAGCCAATCAGTACACCAGGTGGGTGGGACCTAGAGAGCAGTTGCTAGGAATTCTGGAGAAGCAGATGCGGAAAGGCTTAGTGAGGGGCATGGAGTTTTTGCTCCCTCATGGTCAAAGCCAGCATGGAGGTTTCTCTCATGGAATAACTGCAGATCTTTGAGAGACAGGATTGCAGGAAGCTTGATTCTCATCAGGTGTTGGGTGAGTTTTCAAGGAAAAGCAGGTTCAGCATAGGGAACAGTTTGTTAATCAGATTTTGCATTAGAAACTTATATTTCATTGTTTGTGTGCTTTGCATATTCCTGATTGATTGAATGATTGATTAAGTGCTGTCAAGTCGGCGTCGACTCTTAACAACCACATAGATTCCCTCCAGGATGATCTGTCTTCAACGTGGCCTTTAAGGTGTCTCAGTGGTGCATTCATTGCTGTCGTAATCAGTGTATTCCTGATACTGTACTATTATTGTTAATTACTTGCCACATAATTAAAATAAGATACACTAGCCTACGCTCAATCCACCTAGGGCATTGCAAAAAACTTTGTAAACTTTTAAGTGTGCCTAAATGCAACCTGAAACTGAAGCCTAAGGCAACCTATGTTTGCAACCTACTAAGTATTTTTGTGTGTATTTAAAACCTAAAAGCCTCAGCCAGAAGCAGCCTGTACGAATGGAATAAAAATGTTTTTTGTTCTTTTTCGTTTTACAACTCTCTCAGCATTGATTTTTAACAAGAAAAAGGGAGAGTGGAAAGGGGAGATTTCTCTGGTGCAAAAGTTTCTTCGAGCGCTCAGCAGCTATCAGTTTTCTCATCACATGTAGGCCTACACATGGAAGGTATTTGTAATTATCAAATAGCAAAATAAAGAGAGTTTGCCCTGGGATTCCACCCCAAGCCCAGGGAGGTTCAAGCTCTGTCAATAAGAGGGGTGGTGGTGGCAGCATTTTAATTCTACCAGAAATATAGTTTAGTTTTATGAGAAGCCCAGCCAGGCAGCTTGCTAGGGATGATTCAACATTTCCCCCCTCACATGAGTTGCTCTGAGACAAAGTCTTTAAACTGTTACAGGTTCCTTGGGGGATTCCCCTGGGAGTTGGGTGTTCTAGGCACCCAACTCTGTGTATGAGCAGGCTACGTGCAGCCTGAGCATACTCACAACCCCAAACCTGGGGTAAAAGGTGTGCTCACACCCTTTAACACAGGTTAAAGCTTGAGGTAAATTCCCAGGCTTATGGGGAAGGGGCAGCCAAATCCAGACAGCCAAAACCTAGCCAAACACGGGCAGCCAAATCCAGGCAGGGCTGCCCAAGCCTGGATATGGCTACTCGTGTGCACAGCCTCAGTGTCTGAGTGGGGCTATAACTGCACACACATTCTGCTCTCATGATGCTGGAGAACCATTGCATCAAGTGGACAGAACATAAGCACAAGTCTTCAATCTGCTCCATGATCATTCAAGCCCGGCTGTGAGGGAGGTCTCCTGCTAACTGAGCAAAGAAATGCCTTTTTACATTAGTGGTTCTCTTTATTCAGCAGGGGGAGAGTAACTGGTCCTATCCAACCACAGCACAGCATCTCTCCAGTGGCTGCTGGTGGTGTCTATGGATGAATTCAGACATAGCACAAAACCGGAGTTAAACTGGGCATAGGTTGGAACTCCATAATGTCTGAATCCATGCAATCATGGTTTCAACATGAAAGTGACCTGTGGTTTGTCTCATAAAACACCAATTTGAACCATTGGTTTGCACAAAGTTTCACCACCAAGACCTCTGGTTCAGCCGCCAAAATGTGATCCCAGATACTGCCATAATGGTGGTTTCAGCCGATTTCCAAACTGCAATCATAGAGACAGTGGCGCAGACCCGCCTGGGAACACAGCCTCTCCATGGCTGCAGCACACCTCTCTGGCTGCCTCTCCAAGCAGAAGCCCTGCCCCTCCTGTCACCTATCCAGCTATGGAGTTGCCTGGTAACTGGGATGCCACCATGTGCCATCCCAAGCTTGTCAGCCTGTCAAATGGCACAGTCATACAAGGGTATTCCCTCTTCTCACTCTGTCCCTTGCTCCCTCCGCCCCTCACCTGGCAAGCAGGAGGGACGGGGGACATGATGACAGGATGGATGCTCTCCCAGGGTTGCTGGAAATTGGGGCTCTGCTGTCCCCTGGTTCCCTGCAGCAGCAGATCTGCATACAGTTCAACACCAGATTGAACCTGGGAATTTTGAATGGGTTTAAAGATCTATCCACGCACCCTATGTTCCCCTCATCTGCACACGTAGCCGGGCTCTTCTTTGGGTATGTGCAAGGCTTGACAAGGAAGGAGGGTTGCAGCACTTCTGTTCTATCTCATGAAAAGTTGGGGGCCCCACACAAGCAGAGCCCCCTTTGTTGGGTTAGCTCAACTTGTGAGCATGTAGACTGAAGGGAGACCTAGGGCTCATATCCCTTCATCCTCCCAAGTAGGCTGGCCTTCTCAGGAGACGTCCATTGGCAGCAAGCTGCCAGCAGAACAGGAATTTGGTTTGGTCTGCAGGGGTGATGCCTCACAACACCATCCTAGGTCATGGCAGGACAGACCTCACAGGATCCTTTGCCCTCTGTCAAATACATATCCCCTCATAGGAAGTCTTCCCTTCCCTTTCCTGAGTAACAGGGAAATAGGGAGCTCCCCTAGCCCCCCCCCCCCAATCATGCTTGTGTGGGACTGTTTGGATACAGGGATCTTTGGGGGGATGGTGGTGCCATTGCTGTCAGAAGTAGTACTGGCATAGCACGGCATGGCATTTTCAGGGATTTAAATGCCCTTTTATGCCAAGGGTGGGCGGAGTGCTCTGAAAATGCACAATCGCGCTTGGCACGCTCCCTTCAAGATTGTGGCCAATCACAGCCGCTCTGCTGGCATGCTGATCCTTTGCCTACAGTCTGGCTGTGGAGCTTACTGGGATTGGCCTTGGTGGCAGAACAGCATTGAGGGGCTCCCAGCTCCTGTAACTGGAGCTTGGTGTGCTGCAGTTGGACAATTTTAAAATGCAAATTTTAAACAATGCAAATCATAAGTCTATGGTGTGATTTGCAGTTTAAAATCGAAAGTGTGGGTTCGCCAGCCTCCAGTTTTGTGTTACATCTGAATTCTGCCTATCTTATGTTTCTCTATAGACTGTGAGCTCTTTGGGAGCAGGGACCCATCTCTCTCTCTCTCTCTCTCTCTCTCTCTCTCTCAACCACTTTGGAAACCTTTGTTGAAATGCATATAAATAGAGGAGGAGGAGGAGGACGAGGAGGAGGAAGAGGAAGATGCGGAGGATTTTCCTCCTGTCCACCTGCTTCATGGCTCTGAGGAAGGGTAGGAAAATTTCCGCCACTTGTGTTCAGGCTCAGGGATAAACTTATATGCATGTATATGTGTGTGTGTGTGTCAAACTTGTATATACTTTATATAAACTTTATTCACACACATATATGAGATAAGCGAAGTAAGCCGGGAGGTATAATCCCAGTTGGGTCACCCAAAGTTTGACGGTCATCCCAGCTGCCCAGCTAAGCAAGCAGGCACCTATATTTGGCAGCAGTGATATAGGAAGGTGCTGGAGGCAGACGATCACTTCAGTGACGACAAAGGCATCATTTCATACTGTGTGGGAGGAGGAAATGGTAAACTACTCCTGTATTTTACCAAGAAAGCCACAGGGATAGACAAAATAGAATGCTTGTCGCTGTAGTGCTGGATGATGGGCCCCTCAGGTCGGATGGCACTCAACATGCTACTGAGGAAGAGCTAAGGATCTTTCAGAGTACCGATGGTGTTTATGATGCAGTTAGGTTAAAGCCTTTTGGATGTCTAGCAGCTGATATTGCCATGCGGGAGAAGCAAATCCAGAGCTGCAAAAACAGAATTACAATGGGAACATGGAACGTAAGAAGTATGAATATGGGAAAGCTCAACACAGTGAAAGATGAAATGAATCGACTGCAGATTGACATCTTGGGCATCAGGGAATTAAAGTGAACTGGAATAGGACACTTTCAGTCAGAAAATCATACTGCTTACTACTCAGGACACAAGAAACAAAGAAGGAACATTAGGAACACAGGAAGCTGCCATATACTGAGTCAGACCATTGGTCCATCTAGCTCAGTATTGTCTTCACAGACTGGCAGCGGCTCCTCCAAGGTTGCAAGCAGGAGTCTCTCTCAGCCCTATCTTGGAGATGCCGCCAGGGAGGGAACTTGGAACCTAGATGCTCTTCCCAGAGCGGCTCCAGATATAGCAATGACAGTACTTGGGTACAATGCAGTCTGTGACTGATTAATATCAATTAGATTTTGTGGACAACCCTTTAACATGACAGTTCTGCAAGTCTACGCCCAAACGACTGATGCAGGAGAAGAGGAAGTTGATGAGTTTTATGCTCAAGTTCAGTCTGAAATTGATAGAACATACAAGCAAGATGTGCTTCTGGTGGTTGGAGACTAGAATGCCAAAGTTGGAAATGGTAAATAGGAAAACACAATCGGACTGTTTGGCCTAGGAAACAGAAATGAAACAGGGGAACGACTTATTAGCTTTTGCCAAGCTAATGATCTCTTCATGGCTAACACGTTCTTCAAACATCCAAAGTGGCACTTATACACATGGACTTCACCAGATGGAGTACACAGAAATAAGAGCTCAGTTATAACAGCAAAAACATGGTCAGGGGCCGGTTGTGGAACAGATCACAAATTGCTCATGTGCAAGTTCCAAGTCAAGCTAAAGTGGGAAAAAAAAGCTATCCAGCTTCTACAGTATGATCTTGAGAATGTACCCATCATTTTAAAGGAAAACATCAGGAACCGCTTTGATGTTCTGAACCTCATTGATAGGGAACTAGAGGAACTATGGAACGAAATCAAAGAAGTTGTTAAGGATGAATGTGAAAAGAGACTGCCAAAGACCAAGAAACAGAAGAAAGCAAAATGGATGTCAAGACAGATGGTGGAAATTGCCAAGAAGTGGAGAGAAGCCAAAGTCAAGAAAGATAAAGACCTCAGGAAGGAACTTGATAGGGAATTTCGGAAAGCTGTTAGAAGAGACAAGGTATTACAATGACATCTGTAAAGACCTTGAGGATGGAAACAGACACGGAAAAGCAAGGCAAGTTTTCCAAAAGATCTCTGAACTCAGAAGAAGGTTCCAATCTATGTGGTCGCTAAGAGTTGACACCGACTCAACAGCACTCAATCAATCAATCAGTGAGAAAGTACACCCCAGAAAAGAAATGCCTTCAAAAATTTTGTGACATTTCATGTTACATGTTTTGTGCTATCTTCATTATATTCCATATTTTGGTATATTGCAAAGCAGAAATGCTCGTTGGCTTAAAACATACTATTTAAATACCATTCAGAATGGTGATGGGAATTGGAGGGCAACTGCCTGAGTGAGATACTCTCATCAGCTATGGATTTATGTATGTATGTAACATAGTTTTATACCACCTAAAACTCACGTCTCTGGACAGTTTACAACAAAAACAAAAACATTAGTTAAAACAGATAAATGACAACAAAGAAATTAAAACATTGGTTAAAATAAATGACAGCAAAAAGTTAAAACATTACAATTTAAAACCTTAAAACAATATTTTAAAACAAAGTTAAAACTATTAAAACTTTGGCTTTTAATAAAACAGGTATTTAATTAAAAGCCCGGGTGAACAAATGTGTCTTTAAAGATTTTTTAAAAATTGTCAGAGATTATATTAGCAGGTTGAGTAGACTAAAATCGAGTTTGGTAAGATATAGGATATATGTTTTGAATTATTATAGCAAGGGTTAATTGTATAGTTAGTGATTCGCGCTGATTGGTGAGCTGGAAGTCATTTTTTGTTTAATTAGATGTAATGAGATGTTCAAGACATTGTTAAAATCAATAAAAATTTAAAGCAAAAAAAAAAAATTGTCAGAGATTAGGAGACTCTTATATCAGCAGGGAGCGCGTTCCAACACATTGGGGCAGCAACGGAGAAGGCCTGTCTCCGAGTAGCCAGCAGACAAGCCGGTGGCAAATGCAGATGGTCCTCTCCAGATGATCTCAATAGGCAGTGTGGTTCATGATGAAGAAGATGTTCTTTTAAATACCCAGGGCCCAAGCTGTTTAGGGCTTTATAAGTTATAACCAGCACCTTGTATTTTGCCCAGAAACTTATCGGCAGCCAGTGTAGCTCTTTCAGTACAGGAGTAATATGGTCTCTCTGAGATGACCCAGAGACCAACCTGGCTGTCACATTCTGAACCAGCTGTAGTTTCCGGACTATGTAAAAAGGCAGCCCCACATACAGCACATTACATTAATCCAGTCTGGAGGTTACTAGCATATGTACCACTGTCCTGAGGTCGTTTATCTCAAGAAATAGACACAGCTGGCGTATCAGCCGAAGCTGATATAAGGCACCTGGGAGACCAGGGAGAGGCTCGGATCCAGAAGCACCCCCAGACTGAGCACCTGTTCCTTCTGGGGAAGTGTGACCGCATCCAGAACAGGCAGATCAAACTCATCTCCCAAGTTTCGACCCCGCACAATGAGTACCTCCGTCTTATCTGGATTCAGTCTCAGTTTGTTACCTCTCATCCAGCCCATCACCACCTCCAGGCAGGTATTTAGGGAGGTTATGCCTTCTCCCAATGAGGCTGACATGGAGAAATAGATTTGGGAATAATAAGCATACTGATAACACCCTGCACCAAATCTCCAGATGAACTCTCCCAGAGGTTTCATGTAGATGTTAAACAACATCAGAGACAATACAGAGTCCTGAGGGACACCATACAAAAGTTCAGATTTTGAAGAACAACAGTCTCCAAGAGACACCATCTGGAACCTGCCCCAAAAGTAGGAGCGGAACCACCGCAAAGCAGTGCCCCCACTCCCAACCCCCTCAGATGCTCCAGAATGTTACTGTGGTTGATAGTATCGAAAGCCACTGAGAGGCCCAAAAGGACCAACAGAGTCACATTTCCTCTGTCAATTCCCAATTGGAGATCATCCATCAGGCCGACCAAGGCAGTCTCCACCCCACAGACCGCTCGAAGGTCAGTCTGAAATGGGTCTAGATAATCGGTTTCCTGCAAGACTGTCTGGAGCTGGGAAGCCACAACCCTCTCAATTACCTTGCTCAACCACAGAAGGTTGGAGACAGGCCTGTATTTACCCAACTCTGAGGGATCCAAGGCAGGCTTCTTTAGAAGTGGTCTAATAATTGCCTTCTTAAGACAAGGAGTCATCCTTCCCTCCCTCAGAGAAGCATTTATGATCTCTACCAGGCTTCCTACAACAATCCCCCTGCTAGATATTATAAGCCATGTCAGGCAAGGGTCAAGAGAACAGGTAGTAGGCCGCACTGCTCCAAGCAGCTCGTCCATGTCCTCATGAGTCACGAACTGGTACTGATCCAATCTAACCACACAAGAGGAGTCACTGGACATCTCCACATCAGACACTGAAGTAACTGTGAAGACTGAGTCTAAGTCCGCCCGAATATGAGAGATTTCCCCCACAAAGAATTCATTAAACACATCACAGTGGGTAATCGATGGTTCCAGATTCTGATTCAAAGGGGGAGGGGCACGTACTAGCCCTCTCACAACCCTGAACAACTCTGCCAGACATGAACTTGTGGATGCAATACAGGCAGAAAAGAATCTCTTCTTTGCCACACATATTGCCTGAGCATAGATCTTCAAATGCACTCTATGTTGCGATCGGTTGGAGTCTTTCTCCACTTGCGCTCTAGTCATCTACCTTGCCGCTTCAGCCCCTGTAGTTCTTCTGTATACCAAGGGGGCAATTTTGCAGTGGGTCAGAGAAGACGCTTAGGAGCAATTGTGTCTATTGTCCCAGTGAGTTTGCTGTTCCTGTTCTCCACCAGAGAATCAATAGTATCTCCGGCACAGCCAACACAAAATCCCTCCAAGGCTTCTTGGAATTCTATTGGATCCAATAACCTTCTTGGGTGGATCATCCTAATAGGCCCTTCAGCCCTGTGAAGGTAGGAAGTGATTGTGAGTCCAACATTAACCAGATGGTGGTCCGTCCATAACAATGGGGAAATCTCAGGAGTCCCCACCCCATGGAACACCACCCTGACCAGAGTGAAAGACCAAATCAAGCATTTGACCAGCAGTGTGCGTCGGTCCCAAGACCACTTGGGATAGGCCCATAGTCATCATGGCCGCTATGAACTCTTGAGCTGCCCCAGACAAATTGGTCCAGAAATGAACATTGAAGTCCAGCAGCACCACAAGCATGGGGGACTCCAACACCAAGCCTGAGACCAAGTCCAACAGCTCAGTTAGGGACTCCGTTGAGCAGTGGGGCGATTGGTACACCAACAAAAGTCCCATTCTATCCCTGGTCCCTGAACTTAGGTACACACATTCAATATGGTCCGGCACCTCAACAGGGATCCTGGTAAGGAAGATATTATTCTTATAGACCACAGCCACTCCACCTCCCCGCCCATGGTCCCTCACCCGCTCCTCAACAGAGTTCCCTGGAGGAAGAAGCCAGGACCAAACCGGGCCACCAGCCACCCCCAACCAGGTCGGCTCTTGAATCCAGAATCAAATCATGAATGGTTTCTGATTTGTTCTGGACTGACCTGGCATTACAAGGGAGCAAGGTGAGGTTCCGAGGGAGGTTGGCACTGCTCCCTGAGGTCAAAGAGCTGACAGGGCAGTTGGAAGGGGGAACAGCTATTAGATATCTGATCCCCCTTCCCCTGTAATGGCCCGCTGACATGCCAACATTACTTCTGTTCCCCACCACCACCAGAATTGCCGCCTCATAATAAGTGGATACAGCCCCTGTTTCCCCATCTCCAGCCAAACCCAGACACATTATAAAAGAATATCATCCAGGTCTCAACTAAAAACACAAACCAAACTATTAAATGTTCCCCCCTACATGCAAGTACTTGGGCCAGAAAGCCCTTGCTGTCTCCTGATGTGGCTTCCCCAAAGGGGCAACCCCCTTTGGTGTCACCCCTTCGGTGGTGATCCCGCAGGTGGCCAGCCTGCCGCCACTGGCAGCACCCTATATAGCCCTGAGCAGGCAGATCTAGACAGATGGAATCCAGGAAACTGCCATCACACACACACACACACACACACACACACACACACACACACACACACACACACTGGGCCCCAGTCCTGCAAAGCCTCACCTCAGCACAGCAGCCAGTTCTGGGGGGCAGATAACACACAGTGGGGCAGAAGGAAAGGCAGGCACCCAGTCTGATTTAAACATAGCTAATAATCTGATTTAAACATAGCTCATCAAATATGAACCTCAGCAAACACCACCATCCTTTTTTCTGAAAGAACTGTCACAGGCTTTGACTAGTATATGTTAGCTTTTACAAAATAAGAAAGGGAATCTTAAAGGTATAATTAAGATACTCATACACCATATAATTGACAACTGCTTTTTCTTGGACAACAAACTACAGTAGTAGACAAGAATGGAAGAAGATGTGGTTTGCATTGGGACCCACTTGCTAGTGTGCTGAACAGAAATGTGAGAGATGCACAGGTGTTTGATACTCCCAGAATGTCGCCCAACTTGACTCACAAAGAGCCATGCATTAGTTAAGGACTTGTAACATAATGAACAAAATGAAGCCTATTACGTTAAAGTCAAAATACCAAGTTCAGGCAACAATAGGCTCACGTTACCAATCTGTCTACAAAGAGGTAGTGCTGCTGGTATTATAGTTCATAATACTGGTGGAGAGCAGCTGTTTGAGTGGTTTGTTGGGATTAAATGGTAGGAATAAATTAAAGATTGCTTCAACTTAAGTATGCAACGGAAGTTGGCAGGTTCAAAAAATCAATTTGTCAGAGATTTTCATTAAGTCAATTATGGTGAGGAGATGAGGTATTCTGCATCTTTTTCATCAACAATTATTGTTGATGAAAACAATAATTTCAATAACAATAGGAACAAATTATTATGAAAGTAGCAGTTTAGGGCACTTGGGCCTTAAGTATATCTTAGCAGGGCAGGTAATGTGTAGCCTGCAAATAACTTTGAAAGCGCATTTCCACCAAGAAATCTGAAGAGCAGTTCATGCTGGCCTTGGCAATGAGAACACAGTCTATTTTTTGAGAACGTAGTCTGTTTTTATTTGTATTTTATGTCAGTCCTCGGCATGCATGCCCTATCACTCGATCAGAAAGAAGTGGATGTGCTATATAATTGCATGCAAACATTCTGAACCAAGGGGGCTTGTTTTGAAAACCTGGAAAAAGATAATCTTGTTCTTCAACAAGAGGTTCCAGAAATCTTTATTTTAGAGTGAGAGAGCCAGAGAGTGAAAGAGAAACTTCTTTTTCTGTGAGCATTTCTGTCTGTTTATCCTTTAGATAAAACTGAAAGAAAGAGCTTGAGAGGGGTAAAATTTCCAGGATCCAAAAAATTCCAAGGAGTGGTTGCACATGGCACTTATTTGAATACAATTCAAACTTTTGAAAATGAAATAAGGAGCATTTTGTAAATACTGTTCCATTAGGCTCACACATTTTGGCCATTGGTACCATCTTAATGCTCATAGTGATGTTGGCAACATCTACCCCTCTAGAGATGGAAAGTAGATGATAGCATCATTGCACTTACAGCTTTCTCTGTGTTATCACCCCTTCTTTATCCCTACCCCCAAATGACTGGGGTAAAATTGCAGTCATTTTTACATACAGTAAAGGAAAGTGTTAGGGTCAGGGTTATGGTGACAATGAACAAATTGTATTTGTTTTATTCTCTCCATGGAGCAATCTTTGGAGGACAATCCTGACAATTTTCATTTCCATTCCTCTGCCAGCATCCATAAACTTTTCTAGCAGTTTTTATGTTTTTAGAACTAAAAACTTTTAAAACCCCACTGCACATTTGGCAGCTGCAGGCCCGATGATCAGGACCACAAAAGCATGATACCCTGAAAGTTGAAAGAACTGCAATGCGATCACTTGTTTCCCATCTTTCTGGGTGGAGACCTTGTCAAAAATCACAATCGGCATTCGTCCCCACCCCCTGCAACATGTACCAATCGCACCAGGCGGCTCATTTACTAATACTGCTAGGTTTGGAGAATATGGATTCCTCTTACAGCAGGTGACCCTGCATAGGATCAGAATTTAGAATTTAAAAAGAGCTTAGAAACAGGTTCTCAGGTGCAGATAAGCCCAAATTCACCAACTCAGCACAGTTAACGTTTATTCAGCAAGCTCTGACATTGGGAGATGCTGGCATCTTGGTAAACATACATTAAAGGAGATGTGGCCCTAGCTCAGTGACAGAGCCATCTGCTTTGCATGTAGTTGGTCCCAAATTCAACCCCTGTCATCTCCAGGTAGGGCTGGGAAAAGCTCCTGCCTAAAACCTTGTAGAGCCACTACCAGTCACTGTAAGCAAGACTGAGCTGGATGGACCAATTGCCTGACTCAGTGCAAAGCAGCTTCCAATGTTCCTGTGTTAAGCACCTGTTTACCAACATTCTATTTTGCCCACCACAGTTCAGAGATTTATTTTGCCTCTCTATGGAGCTGCAGTACTCTTCAGAGAATGAAAAGACAAGTTAGTGAGAATTATTTTTTCAACCACCCACAGCCCGAGTTTTCACCCAGACGCTAGGCTCATTCACACAATATTAGGGTAGGAGAAATCTTCCATTGGCCCCCATTTTCTAATCATAATATCTGAGTTAAAAATAAGGCTGGAGGCATTGGCAATGATTGTGTGCTAAGGAACAGCTGGGATGGAGGGCTCCCTCCTACCCAGCAGCTGTACTTCGGGTCTTTAACAAGGTAGGAGGAAAAGCTTCCAATTCAATTGCTGCTTAGCATAAGGCTTCTGCCCATTGCTTTTGACTCACAGACAACCAGAAACTGGGAGCATGGGCAGCTCCTGATTGAGGGTAGGAGACATCCTACAAAACTAATGCAAATCATGTGAATGGGCTTATTATTTTAATGGATTCATCCAGCAAACTACCTTCTGGCAGCTAACTAATTTTAGAGTCAGAGAAATATCTACATTACAGAGCCAACTTTACTTCTGACCCCACCCACAGATCCACAAAGGATTGTCCCTGGACCACGGGACACTCTGTTGATTGCACAATGAGACAGTGCAAGGCTCCACAATCTTTTGGTCTTCTGAAGAGCGGAAGCATTTTTTAAATATTCACTCTACTCAGGAATCCTGCCATCAGATTGTTGCAATTCATTCACTCCTTCTTAACCTCCATTCTGATTTGACTCATTCTAGCAAGCAACTGGGCCTAATTCAGCTCTGATTCCACCAAACAGCTGGCAAAAAGAGGGAAATAGGAGGTGCAGGGGCAGTGTGCAGGAGATCACAGCTGAGAGAGGGGATCTGAACAGAGGCGTAACTATAGGGGAGGCAGGGGGGGCACGTGCCCCGGGCGCCATCTTTTCTGGTCACGTGGGGGGCGCCGCCATGACCAAATTTTTTAATTTTTTTTAAATTTTTTTGTTAATACAAATGTTTCCTGCTCAGTGCAGCAGCGCTGCAGCAGTCAAGGGAGCGCGTCGGTGCCCCCTTCCCCATGAGCGGTCCCTTCCGCACCGCCTGCGCCCCCCCCCCATTGCTTTGCTGGCGCCTGGCAGCCAGTCAGTGGCCTGGCTTGGCGGCGGCGGCGGGCGCTTGTGAGGAAAAACCTAAGTATAATGTAGTATGTTGGGGGGGCACGGGGGGGCACCATTTCAGTGTTTGCCCCGGGCGCCGTTTTCCCTAGTTACGCCTCTGGATCTGAAAGTTAAGTCAGCAGTTTTCTGGCTATCTAATACTTTTATGGGTAGCATCTTGGTAAATATCTGTCTTTTCTTGTATTGAGATCTTAGTTGCATATACTCTGGGGGGGCAGTAGTAGCAGCAGCAGCAAACATAATCAAGGACTAGGACTTAATAAAATAATGAGGTCGTTCACATGACCTCAGTGCATGGCTCAGGAGAAAGCTTGCCTTCCTTCCCCCGCAGACAAGCAGCAGCCATCTTGGGCTCCGCTATGCCACGTGCCCATACTAGCGGTGCCGTGGCAGAGTCCAGAGCTAGAAATGGGAGCAGGAGGTTCTCCCACATCCCAATGTGCCCTGCACCAGCAGCGGAGCATCTGCTCTCAGTAGTGTAGCTGCTCTGCCCACCCAATCCTTTCCCCCAGTTCACTGCTCAAAATGGCTGCATGCTGTTGGGAAGCCCATCTACCTGGCGGCAATCGCAGAGACGATTGCCTGCCGAGGTAGAATGAACCCATGGTAAAATGCTGCGTAAAAAAGTTTGGCTCTGCAGGTCTGGAGCAGCCAGGAGCACAGGGCTCCTGGCGCTCCAAATGACACGAGCTGCCTGGGGTAACCCAGGCAGTTTGTGTCATTTCTAACAACCTCAAGACCTTGTTTTTAAAATACGGTTATTAGCCTTAGTTCTAATCACCTGCAACACATTGAGACCACACCTAAAGTTACTGGCCTGACATACTATGCAATGTTCCATCTGCCCTGTATCAGAACATGTGATCAGTTGCACAAGGGCGTTCTTGCGCAAATGCAGTTGTACAATCAACAGACGTTATTTCTAATGGCCACTGATCACACAGCTACATTTGTGCAGCTTCCCACATTTGCTCAAGAGCACTCTTGTTTTGTTATAACATGTTTTGTTATAGGGCAGATAGAACACTGTGCAATATCTCAGCCACCATGCATGCACGTAACAAACTCCTCACCTCTGGCACCCCCCCCCCCGTTTATTTTGAACTCTGGCTCTAGAGCATAAGCCTAACATACTCCTCCTGCCCTTCTAGTGGAAATCAGAATGTTGCAGCAATATGGAAGAAGGATGGTGGTGAAGGCAACATGAGACAGAGAGGCTCCCTGGAGGATAAGAAAAAAAAATCCTTTCTATCCAGGCAGCCCGTCATCTGGGAGACCGAGAGATATCTCCCAAAGCAGTAGCTGTATCCTCAGGTAGACCAGATAGTTTTATCCACTATCTGGGCAAAAGCTGAGGTAGGATGGAAAAGGAGTCTGTCTTTCTTACCTTGTTTTTTGGTCATGTGCACCATTTGGGCTCTGAAAATGGCTGTCAGGAGTGGCAGCCATAGAGCTTTGCCTGAAGCATGGCCAGGGAGGGGAGTCCTGCTGCATCTCTGCTATCCATGTGTTGTACTATGGGATACAGGAGGACTTCCTCCTCCTGATCCCATGTTGGGTTAGTGCTGCCACACTGCACTTTTGGATACGTGGGTGGCAGTGGCAGGAGCAGGCTCAGATGGGTGCAGGAAGGCAGGCTCCTGTCTCCCCCCACCCCCAGGTGACCCCAGCTTGGTCATGTGGTCATAAAGTCATCATGACCTTTATGACAGCTGATTAACCAGTAGCTACTCTTCATGCAGGTACAGTACTTTCTTTGCTGTCTGAGGTCAGGAATGCACACGTAACAGCAGACAGCAGCATATTGTGATGCTAGAATGGACTGAACCACTTCAAACTGCAGATAGGGAGAACACCTTTAAAAAATAATCTATGAGGCTGTTCTCACGAGCTAGGGAAGTTAAGCCTGGGCTTGGCTGCCTGTGAGAAAAACTGGCGGGGCCTGAGCTTCTCCTGCTGCTGTGATGCCGGCAAACCCACCTACAGAACCCACTAGTTAGCCAAGGATAAGGGCACTCTTGCTAACTGCTTGTGGGTGAGCACCAGCTGCTTCCAGCAAGCGCTGGCACAGGAGCAAGCTCCCGGCCATCACCGGGGTGATCCCCACAATGTACCATGCACTTGCACAATGCATTGTGGGATTTCTGGGGGATGGGACCATGCTTCCTGACCCCTGTACCTCTGTGCTGCCTGGGGCAGCAGTGGACTGCAATCCATGTGCCCTCACCTGCCCAGACCCAGTAGCCGGATTGTCGGCGGGGAAGACAAGCTTCTGCTGCCTTCTCTGCTGCCCACCCTCAATCAAGCCCTTCCTCGTGATCGTGAGAAAGGCTTGCTGTTAAAGGCTCTCAGAAAAATAGAAAACCCTCACAGCAGACATGGGAGTGTACTCAGAGCTTTCTCCCCAATAGACTCATTTTCTATTTGCAAGGAGTTTTGTTTTGTGTTTAAGATGGGGAGTAGTAAAAATTATATACCTCATCTGTAGTTCAAAGTGCTGCAATTCATTCTGTATCTTCATTCTGCTGCTCGTGCATATCAGACTGAGTTCTACCTCAATAACCTGGGAGGAGAGACAATCAGGCTGTATTGGATGGACAGGAAGCCAGGTGTTTTTTTCCTTTGTGGAGGGGAAGAGGAAAGGAGTACTTTGGGGATTAATTAAAGAGAAATTGATTTGGGTGGATAATGAATTTCAGATAAATTAATTGAGAGGGCATTACTTTAGGACTCACCAGGCTCCATCTCCTTGCCTGACAGCCTCTGCTTCTTGACTTATCGGATGTTGTCTCTAGACTGCACTGGTAGGAGGGGCTTGACAGGGTGGGTGGGCTTTTAGCACCCCCACCTTTTAGAGCACTAGCCTCTATTGGTTATAAGAGACAGGGAATTAGAGGAAAAATGTCTCCTGTGATAATGCAAATAAGTATTTCTGGGAACTCAGAGTGCAAGGAAATAGCTTCTGTGAAAGAGTTGATGAGCTCTAAGATAACATGCATTTTAAAGCTTGAGTGCTTTCACTGAGTTTCTTTATTTACTGTCATAGCTGATCAACAGATGGATAATTCAGCAGAGAATAATTTTTTAAAGTAGAACCAAGCCTGAATGCATTCGCCATTAATTCTGACCAAATTAAGAACCATTTGCCAACCTAGTTTCATAACAGTATCAGTTTCCAATAGCCTCAATAGGAATAGGAATGCTATGGAACGAGAGGCATTTTCATTTGTTGTCTCCACTAGTAATCCTGAGAATACTATGGGCTGCTCATCTGAGTCATCAGAAGATATCTGCTTTGCAGGCAACTTGGTGTGGTGAGTGGTTAGTCTGAAGACAATTGTGTACTCATGTAGGGGACTCAATGTTACTGTCTTCTGGTTGTTTTTTGCTATGCATTGTGCCATGGATGGAAGGTGGTTTCGGATACACTGTATATCCAAAGCTCATGTACTGTGTAAATGTGGTCACACTGTCACACTCTACCCTCCAAATAGCAAAGTTACAGAAAGAACCAAGGAGATAACTATGGTAAATCACATTGTCCATGGGAAAGTGCTATATGAATGATTGATAATGACTAGCAAGATGCCCACAAAGATGAAAACTGAGCTAGGGGTGACTGAGTATTGCTCAGCCCAAAAAAAGGATGTGCCCACTCATTGCCTGTCCAGGCAATAGTTGTGCTGATTTTCTTCTTCTTCTATACATTCACATTTAATTTGATTCTTGATTTACAGATCTATTAAGAAGAGAAGGGACCATAGTTCAAGGGAAGCACATGCTTTGTCTGGAGAAAGCAGCTTTAGTTCCTGGTATCTCTAGGAAGGGGTGAGAAAGAGTCATGTCTAATACCCTGGAGATCTGTTGCCAGTCAGCATAGATAGTACAGTACTGAACTAAATGGACCAATGGTCTAACTGACGATAAGGCAGCTTTCATATGACATATGCAGTTTTTGAACTAATACTTACTATGGGGTATGTTGGTTGGTTGGTTTGCAAGTAAATAGATTTGTGATGAAGCTGGGGATTGGAGTACTGGCTTCTGATGTCACAAAGGCATTGGTGCCTTACTGAAGGAGGGGAAAGTATCACTCTCTCCCAGATTCTCCAAACATAGTGTATTTCATTCACTTCTCTCTCAGTTTTTAGATAATACTACTTCTGTTCACATGGTAAAGCTGTTCAGGAGGCAAAGATGAACAGATAAATGGACTGGTCAGCTCGCAGTGGTGTGATGATTCTATGACCTAGAGTCTTTAAGCTGAGCCATTGGAAATGAGCAAATAATTCAGGAATTTGCAAGGGCTGACCATTTTCTTTGTTACTGCTCTTTTCCAGTGGCACCTCAGTATTCTAATGGTGAATACTAACTTACCACAAGAAAAAGCTGTATTTTTGCACATCCCTACAGATCCACCTCAATGGAAATGTGCAAAATTCCAGGTTCTCTTTCTGTCCAATGAGTCAGGTGATATGTTTTCCTTAAAGAGGGACCTGCAGTGGACAGAAATAATAATTCTAAAAATTGCAACCAGTGTTAGAGGTTGTGTGTACAGGGTCTTAATGTGCATCTAACCCAAAGCCACAAACTGTGATAAGGCTTAAAGCTATAGGGAGATTGTGACCAGAGGCACTCTTACCCCTGGACTTTGGGGCTGAAGTCCAGGGCCTCCACACCACCCCCCCCCCCTCAATCTTCTTTAGCCTGACCTGGGTGATGTGGTTTCTGCCCTCAAGATCCTATGTGTTGAAAACTGATGCTTAACTTGCAGTGGAGGGGTGAGTGGGCTCCAAAATTACCTAGGTGCACCTCTGATTGTGACTCATTGAATTCACACACATGCAGTTGTTAGAGTGCTGGACTAGAACCGGAGAGACCTGAGTTCAAATCCCCACTCAGCCCTGAAACTCACTGGGTGACTCTGGGTCAGTTGCATATCTCTCAGCCTATCCTACTTCACAGGGTTGTTGTGAGGACAAACATAACCATATATACTGCTCTGGGCTCCTTGGAGGAAGAGTGGGATATAAATGTAATGAATGAATGAATGAATGATTTTGTACCACATATGGTAACCACATGCCCCGGAGAGAGAAAAAAATCACATAGCAAACTCATGTGCATTATTTGACTTGCTTACCCTTTGGTCACCTTCCTGTCTGCATTTTTCTACATTGTCTTTCCCCACTCACCTCCTGTGATTAGCTCTTCCACCACACTTGAACAATTCATAACCTTAAATTTGACTACCTGTTCAAAAAGCATATATGTTAATTTTCAGTGTTCATCTTGGACAATCAGCTCTGTGCTCTCAACATGCTGGCATAATCCAGAGAATCACCCGAATATCTCTACATACTCAGTGCAGACTTGTGCTCCTCAGCAGTTCTCAATCTCTCCTTCCAATGCCGTGCAACAAGCCACTGCTGAGGGTGTAGTGACTTGAGATCTTACTTTTCAAATGAGGGGGAAAGATCAGAATTTTCATGGAACACTCTGAACTGGGCCTGGATCTCCTTTCTCTCTTCAGTGTTGACATTTCTCTCCATAGTGTGTGTCTCTTGTTAAAAAGAACATTAAGAAAATATTGTATGCTTAGAAATGCAACAGAAATAATATAGCAAGCACAATATACAAAGCTGTAAGTTCCTATGGGGAACATGAAACAGCGACACCTTAAATATATAATGGAGTGATATTATCAGATATCTTGCTGTGAAAAGAAACAGGAAATGGCCAACTTTTCGCAGATATGAAAATAATCTCATGAGAAATGGGGCACTTATTTGGGACTGCTGCACTGTACACACTAATCCCTATGCGTGGAATAAATACTGTTCCCTACTGGAAGCAATCCTCCTTTGTTGTTGTTGCTGTACTGTTTTCTATTATTGTCTTGCAAAACTAATTCTGACCATAGTGACATTTTTGATAGAAATAGCTTTCCTTTAATTGTTGCAATCAGGGTGTGAGTTGTTTGATCTCGTTCTAGCAGTCAGGTGGGAGACAATGAACCTAAGTACAGATTTTTAAGTATACAGAAGTCACTTCTCTATACCTTAGAGAGCATAACTAGTACAGTTGCCATCTTTTGATTTAAAGACATCCAATGGATGTTCTGGTAGGGTATTGTGTGTACCTGTTTTCTCTGAACCTGAACCAAAGGATTTGCTTCCTGCTGACTCAAGGGTAATAGCAAGAAGGAAACCTGTTGACTTGCACTCATGCCATCTCCTTCTAATACTACCAGACAGAATCAACCATTGCGTGGCATAACTATAATAGCTAATTAACATGTAATTGTTGTATATGTGGTTAGTTTGCTTTGCTCTGCTTGCCCACAGCTCTCCTAGTTCCTTATATTATTACATTATTTGGCATATATGTAATGGTGCCAAAGTGCCTGAAATGATACCAGAGTGGGAGAGGTCAATAGGCAGTATGATTATGTGCAGGTTAATGGTTGCTGCTGTGCATGTACCAGTAATGGTATTATTGCTAAATACCCTGACTTATTATTTCAGATAGAGGTATTAGTAGTAGTAGTAGCAGCAACAGCAGAAGCAGTGGCAGCAGCAGCAAAAGAAGATCAGTATTGGGGTGCTCAAATATTTTACGAAAGATAAACAGAATTCTGTCTTTGTTGAACTTTGGCCTAGGCAAAAACCTTTCACTGTACTTAGATGTTTGGAAAAACTAAAAATATTTAATTCCTTTGTATCATGCAGCTGCTAAAGGCATAGAAGTCTAGGCAGAAAAAAAAGGTGTCATCCATAATGCATGTTACATTAGGGTAAACTTGTGCATGGTCACCTGGAGATATTTCTTTTAAAATGCAGTAAACCAAGCACAGATTGAAATGATGGTTCTTTACAGATTGTTTTAAATCATTTAAAAGATTGTTTTAAATCATGGTTGGCTTCAATGAGCTTTAATGGAGGATTTGAAGATATATCTAAGCAGCTTCTCAGCCATGGGGAAGAAAACAAGTGCTCTTTAGTTCATCAGTATAGTGAAGATGCTGTAAGATTCTATATGTAAAGCAACATAGAATTGGTCATCTTCTGGTAGATACCTGCAGGACACAATCAGGTCTTCAACAGTAGATGATTGCTGATACATCTTGCATTTTTCAATCACGGAAGGTCTACACTCTAATATTTGTACAGTAGTATGATTTTAATGATTACAGCTTTGAAGGCAGTGCTTTGGTCAGGCAAGAGAGGTACTTATAAATTTCCTGAGCTGGAATTCAGGGAGCTATCACGTGTTACTTTCAACATTTCTCTCTGAATACAGTTGAAATATCAAAACTTAAAATAGAAGAGTGTGTCAAATGGATCATAGAGGTTTTGATGAGTGGCATGGTTCAGATTCTATTGTCTTATTCTTGCCTCTGAATATTTCCAGTGCAGAATTGTTGCAGAGCTTCTCCTTTAATGTTAAGCAATATATATATGTATTTTTAATGTTTGGTCTTGGAGAATTTATCGATTTACACCAGCTGAGAATACAAGTTCCAATCCACATTCCAGTTCAATAGCAATATTTTATGGGCCTTGACTGCACCTAGTATGCCACTCTGCCCTCTGCCAAAAGGCTGTCAGGTGGGGCAGGGTTTGCACCTGGGCCTCAGGGAGACAGGATGGATGTGTGTATCTGCCTTCTCTCCTTGTGTGAGGGGTGATCATGTGCTTGTCACAGCCAGTGAAGGAGAAGAAGCCCCGTTTGGATATTTGGCTCGGCTCCCTCCTCCCCTCAGCATTAACCGGGCTGCTGGCTCCCACCCTCCCAATTATGCAATGAGAGACTAACTGGTCACTTTGGGACTGAGTAGGAATTTTTGTCTTCACTCAGATTGGCATCGGATGTGGAATTTTTTGTCTACTCCTCACTATGCTTGCTTTTCAGGGACATAGGGGTGAGAGTTGTTTGCTAGGAGGTTGGTCAAAGGAGCAGGTAAGTGTGAGCAGTGTAAAGTAAGGATTCATTGGTGTTCAACCGTACTTGGTTTCCAGGGACTTCATCTTGCCCCTCTAATCTCCTGTGCTACATCCATGCTGGAGGTTCTTCAACCCTCAGGAATGGCTTTTGAGGGAGCTGCAGGAATGAGATGGGAGTAGAGAGTGCTCTCTGATTGCGTAGCACTGCTATGCTGGCATCAGGATGCTACTCAATGTGGATAAGAAGACTATTTTTAAATACAGAATTATTTTTATATGTTTGTTTCCAAAAATATAAATAGCATACATACCTTTGCACCCAGAGTAGCAATTAGATTTTATTTATTTATTTTATTTTTATTGTTAAATTTATATACTGCCTTTCATTAAAGCAATCCCAAGGCAGTTTACAGCCAAAAAAAAATAATAATAACACAAGATGGTAAAAAAGACACAATTAAAATATTAAGTGTGGGGGGGGGAATATTAAACAAATCGGATTTAAAAAATTAAAACAAAAAGCATAAAAGCAATAAAGATTATAAAGAGCAGCAGCAGAGAATCAAATAAATGCCTGGGCAAAAAGCCAAGATTTCACATTTTTTCTGAAAGCTGTGATGGAAACTGAGGAGCGAATAGCCACTGGGAGAGCATCCCAGAGTCTGGGGGCAGCAACAGAGAAGGCCCTGTCCCGCGTGCACGACAACCGAGCGTCCCTCATTGTCGGCACCCGGAGCAGAGCCCCCTTAGATGATCTTGTCAAGCGGGCAGCAACCCTTGGGAGCAGGCGGTCCCTCAGGTATCCCGGGCCCAAACCGTTTAGGGCTTTAAATGTCAAAACCAGCACCTTGAATTGGACCCGGAAACAAACTGGTAGCCAGTGCAGCACTTTCAAAATGGGTTTGATGTGCTCCCACTGGGCAGCTCCAGATAAAACCCTAGCTGCCGCATTTTGCACTAGCTGCAGTTTCTGGATGTTCTTCAAGGGCAGCCCCACGTAGAGCGCATTACAGTAATCCAGCCTTGACGTGACTAAGGCATGGGTAACTGTGGCCAGATCTGCCTTCTCGAGAAAGGGATGCAGCTGGCGTACTAGCCGAAGCCATGCAAAGGCACCCCTGGCCACCGCCTCCACATGAGGTTCCAAAAGCAGAGCCGGGTCCAGTAATACCCCCAAGCTGCGTACTTGTTCCTTCAAGGGGAGTGCAACCCCATCCAGAACCGGTAAAATCTCCTCATCCGGATTGGCTCTCCTACTGACCAACATTACTTCCATCTTGTCTGGATTCAATTTCAGTTTATTAGCCCACATCCAACCCACCACAACCTCCAGACCCCGATTCAGGACATCCACCGCCTCCCTAGGATCAGGTGACAAGGAGAGATAGAGCTGAGTGTCATCCGCATATTGCTGACAACTCAGTCCAAGTCCCCGGATGACCTCTCCCAGCAGTTTCATGTAAATGTTAAACAGCATGGGGGATAAGACTGAACCCTGCAGGACCCCACAGGCCAATGGCCACAAAGCTGAGCAGTAGTCCCCCAGCACCACCTTCTGGACCCTCCCTTCAAGAAAGGACCAGAACCACTGCAACACAGTTCCTCCGATTCCCATACTCGAGAGGCAGCCCAGAAGATACCATGGTCGATGTTATCGAACGCAGCCAAGAGGTCCAACAGAACCAACAGGGACGCACTCCCCCTGTCTAGTTCCCAGCATAGGTAATCCACTAGAGTGACCAAGGCAGTCTCCGTCCCATATCCGGGGCAGAAGCCAGATTGAAAAGGGTCCAGATAATCCATATCATCCAAGACCCTCTGCAGCGGGGACGCCACCACACGCTCTATGACCTTGCCGAAAAAGGGCAGGTTAGAGACCGGTCTATAGTTGTCCAGGCTGGAGGGATCAAGGGAGGGCTTTTTTAATAATGGTCTTACCATCGCCTCCTTGAGGCACGATGGCATCTTGCCCTCCCTTAATGAGGCATTAATAATCACCTCCAACCATCTACCTGCCCCCTCCCTGGCAGCTTTTATTAGCCATGAAGGACAAGGGTCAAGAGCACATGATGTCGCCTGCACACTGCCCAGGATCTTGTCCACATCCTCAGGCTGAACCAACTGAAAAGAATCCAATACAATAGGACCAGATGGTACCAGAGGCACGTCTGCCGGAACTGCCAAAACTCAAGTCCAAATCAGCACGGATGAGAGCAACTTTATCCGCAAAGTGACACACAAACTGATCACAGTGGGCTGTGGATGGTTCCTCCCCCATTACCTGGGGGGATGTGTGCAGCAATGTCTTAGCTACACAAAACAGCTCCGCCAGTCTGCACTCAGCAGATGCAATGGAAGTGGAGAAAAAGCATTTCTTCGCCGCCCCCACTGCCACGGAGTAGTCCCTAAAATGGGCTCTAGCCCGTGTTCGGTCAGATTTGTGATGACTCTTCCTCCAGCGTCGTTCCAGCCGTCACCCGAGTTGTTTCATCTCCCTAAGCTCCGAGGAAAACCAAGGAGATGAACGGGCTCCACCAAGCCAGAGAGGGCATTTAGGAGCAACCGTGTCAACAGCCCTGCCCATCTCTCCATTCCAGAGATCAACCAGGACCTTGACAGGGTCACCAGCTCTGGACACTGGAAACTCCCCGAGGGCCTTCTGGAATCCGAGCAGATCCATAAGCCTCCGAGGGCGGACCATTCTAATTGGTCCATCACCCCTGCAGAGGGCAGATAGAGCAGTCAAACTAAACCCCATCAGATGATGAAATGTCCATGACAAGAGAGTTATCTCAAACTCTCCCATCTCCAGATCATTTATTCCCCAGTCGGCAAAAACCAGATCCAGAGTATGTCCCGCCATGTGGGTAGGGTCCGATACCAATTGAGACAGGCCCATGGTTGCCATGGAGGCCATGAAATCCTGAGCTGCACTCACTAGGGGGGCCTCAGTGTGGACATTGAAATCCCCCAAGACAATAAGCTTGGGGGAACCCAAGGCCACCTCCGAGATCACCCCCGCCAGCTCAGGGAGGGAGACTGAAGTGCAGCGGGGTGGTCTGTACACCAGCAGAATCCCCAGCCTATCTTGGAGGCCCACCCTCAAGGACAAACACTCGAAATTCTGAGATTGCCTGACCGGGCACCTGGAAATGGGGAGGGTCTCTCGATAGATGACTGCAACGCCCCCTCCCTGACCCTCCAGGCAGGGCTGCTGCACAATCAGGAAACCTGGAGGTCAGAGCTGAGAGAGATCAACCCCGCCCAGCTCACCCAACCAGGTCTCCATCACACATACCAGGTTAGCATGCTCATTTCCTAAGAAGCCAGAATTTGACATTTCCTAAGAAGCCAGAATCCTTCCTGCTGGGAATAACACGAGCTATTTCTACAACCAATTTAACATTTTTTATGTATGCCTCTACGGCAGCTAGAATTATATATGCACAGAAATGGAAGTCTAGTGAACTGCCTTCAAAAGAAGACTGGCTGATAAAAATTTTGGAATATGCGGAGATGGCAAAACTTACAGCACTATTAAGAGATCAAAACTTGGAATGTTTTAAAGAAGATTGGAAACCATTTTTGTTGTATTTAAAAAATTACTTCCCTACTATGGACTTGACAGCAGGGTTTGAAATTTAGTATAAATCGCAGGTTGGTTAGTTTAATTATGTTCGTAAGGGCTTGAACTTATGTTTTGAATTATTATTATAGCAAGGGTAAATTTTATAGTTGATGATTCATGAAGAAATGTGAGCGGGAAGTCCATCTTTTATGTGTGTATTTGTAATGAATGACAATATTGTTATTGTTAAAATTAATAAAAAATGAATTTGGGGAAAAAAAAGAAATTCTGAGATTGCCTGACCGGGCATCTGGAAATGGGGAGGGTCTCTCGATAGATGACCGCAACGCCCCCTCCCTGACCCTCCAGGCGGGGCTGCTGTACAATCAGGAAACCTGGAAGTCAGAGCTGAGAGAGATCAACCCCGCCCAGCTCATCCAACCAGGTCTCCGTCACACATACTAGGTCAGCATGCTCATCCACAATCAAATCGTAGATGAGAGATGTTTTAGCATTAACTGACCTGGCATTCAGCAGCAGCACCCTAATTCTCGAGGGAGTGTACATCCTGGATAGGTGAGTGTACAGTAAAAAACAACAACAAAAACTAGAACACTTCCAGGATTCCCAGTTCAAAAACATCAAGTTTTTTACACGTGTACTAACAAGCACAGATTTAGGGCTTTTCACAGGGAAGTCAAGAAATTCACTATTTTTACATTGCCCATCACAGATCATTGGCATTTTGCAAGAAAATAGTTCACCATAGAGCAATAGCAGTTGCATGGGAGAAACTGCAAAGCAGACATAGGAAGATGGAGTGGCTTTTCATTCTGATGAGTGGCAAGATTGTTGTTTGATGCCTCCTTGACAATAACATTCAGCAGTTGACTGCGGAGTATATTGAGTGGCACTCAATTAAAATTAGCGCTGTAGCCAGTGAAAGCTTTCATATATTTGAAAATGCCCTACATTGATTAATTAAGAGATATTTTGAGATACATAACAGTGCAATCCTACTCACATCTACTTAGAAGTAAGTCCTATTGAGATAAATAGGGCTTACATCAAAGTTAGTGGCTGACATACTGAGCAACATTATGCATGAGGTGTAATTTTGCATTGTTGCATAAAAGCAGAAATTGTGCAAACGGAATTGTGTGACAGTGCAGCCATTATATACAATGACTGCATTTGCAAACCCAGGCCCAAATAACAACAGGGCACGCATAGTTGGAAAAAAGTATGGTTACTCTATTGAATATTTACCAAACCTGCAATGAGAAATCTTAACTAAAGTACAGGTATCCCCTAGGTGGGTCAGTCTCATAGGAGGTATGCCCACAGGAGGGCGAAGGACTGGGCTTTGATTTGGCTGGGTACCCAGTCTGAACCACTTCTCTACCATGAGGTTACCTCCGCCGAAGAGATGCATGCCAGCCCATCTCAACCCAGGTTGTGAGGCACTGAGTGGTGTTTGCTGGCATGCATCCAAGTAGAAGCCAATCCAACCTGAGAATCACGAGATCACAAAGCCTTTCTCCATATTCCCACTCATCATAAGGGCCCTCCAGCCCAACACCAATGTAAATTAACCTACTCTGACCTGCACTTATCTGTAAAGTGACCAATTAACCCCAGGGACTGTCTTAAGGAAATCAGTGAGAAGTAGGCAAAAATAAGGCTCCAACATTAGCCAATCAGTTGAGACCCAAAAAATTCCTACTTGGCCCCAATGGCAACTGGAATATCCCTCACTGAGTCTAGGGGTGGGCAGGAAAATGCCAGCCCATAAGAACAGCCCTGCTGGATCAGGATCAAGGCCCATCTAGTCCAGCATCCTGTTTCGCACAGTGGCCCACCAGATGCTGCCAGAAGCCACAGGCAGGAGTTGAGGGCATGCCCTCCCTCCTGCTGTCACTCCCCTGCAACTGGTACTCAGAGGCATCCTGCCTTGGAGGCTGGAGGTGGCCCACAGCCCTCCGACTAATAGCCGTTGATAGACCTCTCCTCCATGAAGTTATCCAAACCCTTCTTAAAGCCATCCAGGTTGTTGGCTGTCACCACATCTTGTGGCAGAGAATTCCACAAGTGGATTATGCGTTGTGTGAAAAAGTACTTCTGTTTGTTGGTCCTAAATTTCCCGGCAATCAATTTCATGGAGTGACCCCAGGTTCTAGTGTTATGTGAGAGGGAGAAAATTTTCTCTCTATCCACTTTCTCCACAACATGTATAATTTTATAGACCTCTATCATGTCTCCCCGCAGTCGTCTTTTTTCTAAACTAAAAAGCCCCAGGTGTTGTAGTCTTGCCTCATAAGAAAGGTGCTCTAGGCCCCTGATCATCTTGGTTGCCCTCTTATGCACCTTTTCCAGTTCTACAATGTCCTTCTTTAGATGTGGTGACCAGAATTGTACGCAGTACTCCAAGTGTGGTCGCACCATAGTTTTGTATAAGGGCATTATAATATTAGCCGTTTTATTTTCAATCCCCTTCCTAATTATCCCTAGCATGGAATTGGCCTTTTTCACAGCTGCCACACATTGAGTCGACACTTTCAACGAGCTGTCCACCACGACCCCAAGATCCCTTTCCTGGTCAGTTACCGACAGCTCAGATCCCATCAGCGTATACCTGAAGCTGGGGTTTTTCGTCCCAATGTGCATCACTTGACACTTGCCAACATTGAACCGCATTTGCCACTTTGTCACCCACTCCCCCAGTTTGGAGAGATCCCTTTGGAGCTCCTTCCAAAAAGCTTTTGACAAAGTTCCTCATCAAAGACTCCTGAGGAAATTAAGGGTCATGGGATAAGGGGACAAGTACATGTGTGGATTGCTAACTGGTTGAAAGATAGTAAACAGAGGGTAGGTATAAATGGAGAGTTTTCACAATGGAGGTAAGTAAGAAGTGAGGATGGAGCAACTGAAAGACAGAGCAAAGGAGCCGACTGCTTATGCAGTGATTGGTCCACTGGTGTCATGTGCTGGAGGACTAAAATGGCAGCCCGCATGCCCGTGTATCCCATATTCCTGCTAACGCAGCGAAAGGAGTGGGGAGCAGCTTATTGAACACTTCTGAGCCATTTTTGCTCTCTCACAACAACACGCTTGTGCAACTGCACAAATGTTATCTTCCACCATGTGCATAAGGTGGTGCAATCCAGTGCGTAGTTTCAGCCTTAGTAAATATGGATCCATCATTCAATAATATGAGTAGCAAACTTGCATCTTTTGTTTTCTGATTTGATGTAGTATGAAATTGGATCCCAGGAGTCATCCAACATCATATTATATTGCTACAATGCACATTTTATGACATATGAGTTTTAATTTGTGGGAAAATGTTTCTTTTTTGCTTATGTCATGTCTGAGAAATATTTTGCATGCATAAGGCTTGTTCTTCATGAATGCCTTCTGGCATTTCTTGAAAATAATAGTAAAAAATAATAATAAAAGAATGTGGTAAAGGAGTTGAACTATAATAAAATATACTGAAAGGAAATTGCAGTTAAGTTAATGATACTAAAATGTGATGCAGGCTTTTCTTTGTGCTACCCTGATTAAAGAGATAAATAAATGGAAGACGGGAGATGTAAAAAAAAATATAGTGAACATGTCTTAAGGCAGCTGGTAATGGACCCAGTGATCTTTTTACTGTCATTAATGGATATCTAATTGGGATTTATTTCCATGGAATTTTTGTGCCTTAAGATCATTTAAGCATGGAGGGAATCTTATAGCCATGGGGATCAACATGGTCTCTCCAGAGGTCATGTTTGAAGAATGAAATTGGAAGGATATGACTTACAGTCAAAGTCCATTACCATTTAGAGTCACCTACAGGAGCAATTGGATTTCCCCCCCCACCAACTGCATTGACAGATGTCTGTGCTGTGGATTCAGAAATGATAGTGAGATGTCCATCTGGAAACAAGTAAATAAAATAGATTTTATATATTGGGGAAATCACTTATTTTTGCCATATCTAGATCTCAATAACTAACTCATATCATCTCTAACAACAAATCATCTGTAACAAGCAATGCTCTGAACATCAAATGGAAAACTGCAAGATGAATCAAACATTACAAGGCACATGGGATTATTGCTGAAAACAGCAATCCATGTCAACGTTTTCCATACTCTCAGTAATGTCTAGATCAACTTTTCTTATGTTCTGACATAATTATGTTCTCAAATCCCTCCGCCTTTTCCAGGGGTGTAGGGAGACTCCCAGCAGCCCAGGGTCAAAGTTGTTTGGGGGGGCTCCCCGCATGCCTCAGTGCCAAAGCCATGCCCCCTACTTTCCAGCCCTGCCACCACACTTCCACCTCTACTTACCTGTGGTGGTAGTGGGGCGGGTGGGCTTCTCGGTGCACCGGCTTCTCTCCGGCTTGTGTGCAGGCCTCCCCATTGAGTAGGGAGAGTGTCGCATGCCGTGATGTTGCACCTCACAGTGCTCTCCCTACTCAATGGGGAGGCCCGTGCACAGGTGCTAGAGAAGCCAGCATGCCGGCCAGGAAATGGGGAGGCCCGTGTGCCAGCTGGGGAATGGGGAAAAGTCTGCTCACCACCACCACCAAGGGTAAATGGGAAATGGTGGTGGGCACATGGCGTGCATGGGAGCAGGGTGGCGGGGCCCTTGTGGGGCCCTTGACCCTCCGGGCCCAGAGACATTTGCATCGCATCATCCAATGGACGCAACGCCCATGGCCTTTTCATAAGGTCTTGTAGAAGTTACTTTGTGCCCTGACATCATCATGCTGTTTGGTTCTCCAGCCCCATTCTACATCATTGGTTGCCATTTATGGAAGTGGAGAAAATGCATAGCGTTATTATGTCAGGACACAATATCCTGACAAGCAACACCTGTATTTCTTAGGTCCACTTTAAAAAAAAAATAGTTATGGGGCCTGGGAGGCAAGCAATTCCCACGAGGTCTGCCTACATGCTAGCCAAAGAAAAATGATTTCATTCATTCATTCATTCATTCATTCATTCATTCATTCAATTTCTATACCACCCTTCCAAAAATGGCTCAGGGTGGTTTACACAGAGAAACAGCAAATAAATAAGATGGATCCCTGTCCCCAAAGGCCTCACAACCTAAAAAGAATCATCATGTAGACACCAGCAACAGTCACTGGAGGTACTGTGCTGGGGGTGGATAGGGCCAGTTACTCTCCCCCTGCTCAATAAAGAGAATCACCATGTTAAAAGGTGCCTCATTGCAGCATCCTCCTCAGAGAAAGCAAGTTCTAAACTTGCCAGTCACTAGTCCTAGCCTTTAATAAGGATTAGCACAAGCCAAAATTGTATCAGTTTAATAATTTGGGCAAATGAATACCATATAAGAAAGCAAGCAGCTGGGCATATGCAACTGAGAAGCTCATGCTAATAACAGGTTCCCATTTTTCATGCTAATTGGCTGAAATGGCTATTGGTTTGGAAGTGAAATGGGCCCTTATTTCCTCTGGGACTCTTTATGTTCACAAAAATAAATACGTTTGTTGTTTCAGATAAACATAAATGTTAACACACAAACACCCATGGACCTGTGAGCTTCCAGAATCTATAAACACTGAGGGCTTTTGCCCAAGAATGTCAGAGTTTTTATTTTATTTTTATTGAAAAAGAAAAAAAGAAAATGGAGGGCAGAACAACAAAGGGAGCTGGCCTGCTCAAACCACAGGGGAGACTGGGGGAGGGGTTAGATGCTAGGAGGATATAGAACTCCTGTCCCTACAAGGCTGTTTCAGGAGGAATGGGTTGGGAAAAGAGGATTTCCCTTTCCCACTCTCCAGAACCATGGCTATATAGCAATAAAATGTATATATCCCAGCCCTATTGCAATAAACAGGTTCAGAGTTGATAATCAGCCCCAAATGTGGGCCTCTAGTGCTACACAGGACAGCAGGGGAAAGCTTCAAGGCAACAGTAAAGAAGCAAGGTGTCCTTTCCGCCTCCCCCAATTTCTGAAGCTCATCTGCCTGTGAGGCCTCAACATTTCTACAAGGCCTTTGTTGCAGAGTGCCTGGAGTGCTGAACAGGAGCAATTCTCTTAGTTGCTAGGAAAACACTGCAATATTTTGTTGCAGGTTCTCTTTGTTTCTTGCCTGAAAGCAACCAGGGAATCAGAGATTCAAGTGAAAATACACAGTTTCCATCTGCCACTTCAAATAGAAGTGGCAGATATAAACTCAGGTGAAGACTGACTAGGAACTTAGGAAATGTCCAGTCCTCAAAGAGGATTATAAAGGGGATGAAATGGGGAAAAGAAAGAGGCTGATTATTTATTTGTTTATTTACTGAATTTATATACCACTTTTTGCTTTTTAGTCCCAAAGTATCGAGGAGTAAGAACTCAAGTATACAATGTAAAAACAGTATAAAGCTCTAAGCAGAAAGCACATGAAAGATAGGCACATCAATCTAGAGGGTTTAATTGAAGCTCTGCATTGACTAAATTCATGTGGACCCTACAACAAGGTCCCTGGTCACTATCAAATATCATCCAAAGATCTATAAAAAGAGAGCAGTTTTTTATCACCTGCAGAAGGCCAGGAGAGAGGGGAAGATACAATATTCTTGGGACAGTATTGCACATTCTGGAGACAATAAAGGAATGCCCTGTGATGCATGCATGACAACTGAGCTTCAGCTTTTGTTGGCATTAGTAACAGCCTCCCCCTACTCAGCTTCCCTAGAAGCGTGGATAGATTCCCTTGGGAACAGGCAGTCCTTCAGATATCTAGGACATAAGCTGTTTCTGTCCACATGGCAGGAAAAGGAAGCCACGTAAGAAACAGAACAGACTAGCACTGCTTGCTGACCTCTCACATAATGAAGGATTGCCCTTTGTAAAATGGATTCTGGACATGTCAGGCAGCCAAACCTTAGATATCATGACGAATATGGGCCATGTTTGTTGTGCTTGGTTTTATGTTTGAATAGTAATTCTTTTTTTTTGCATTTGTCATACATTATTCACTCATTTCCCACATGTACTTCATTTTTCCATAACTTTTGTCACATTTTGTGTTTTCCGTTTTTGTCATTATTTTTGAAATGTACTTACAGTGCTCAGTATTGAAATGATTTTGATTTACTTCTTTGCTGTAAAGGCTTAAATTAACAATGGAATACTTAAAAAGTATACTCAGAAGCAAGTTCCATGGAGATCAACTGAGCTTGCTTTCATGTAAGCATAGTCAGGATAATAACATTGTTACTGCATCTTTTTAGAGTTGGACAAGTGCACTTTAACTTAAATTGCAACACTGGTAGGGTCCCTTCCCCCCTCCCGAAGTATGTATTGTAGAATATATGTGTTTAGCTTTCCTGTGTGAGCAAAAGTGAAAGGAGTTATAGTTTGCTTTTAGCAAGCAAGATAAATATAAAATAGGAAAAAAGGAAGTGCTCTTTGCAACCCTTTCATTTGGTGATCTTACTAGAGATGTTGGAAACCATCCAATTAGGTGTATGAAAAGTATAAGCTACACAGAAAAAGACGCCAGTAAAAGTATTCCAGCAAGAACAAAAGCTTAATTGGTTCTGTGACTAAAATTATGCTCCTTTTTTGTGGATAAAATGAATTTTTAAATTAAAAAAATCTGTTTACAATTGAATGAATTGTGCAACCACCTATTATGTAATTGAATAACAACGTAATCTTCCATAATGATAGACAGGAACTTTTTAATGTCTGGGATAAGGCTGCTCTGTTCTTCTGACTTCTTCATATTTCAGCTTCAGTGTTATATAATTCTTTGCATTATCCCTCCTTTCTTGAAATTCATCCATGCCAACTGCATTTTACTCTTTCATTTTATTATACTTCCATGTCAGTTTGTTTCCCAATTTAGTCATGTCTAGATAGCATAGTAAACAAATGACGTGCACTTTTATGTTCCTTTCTGCTTTAGAATTAAGCTAATGCATCAATTCCTCCATCAATGTGGACAAAATCTTCTTGCTGTAAAAAGGCACTTTAAAGACAGTGGCTGACATTCTGTACAGTGTTAGAAGTGTGTAACAGGAGCTGTGCTGGTGAAAGACAGCATTGCAACTCTGCATTGCCATGCAGGAGAATACGGGCAGAAAGGGATAGATTTTCACTGCTCTCTTCTCTATACAGAAGGACTTTTTGACTTCAGGAATATATCGCTAGGTGCTGCCCTGAAATTAGAAACTCTTTCTGAAGAGAAAACAGAGCAGTGAAAATCACTTTCCCCCGACTCTACTGCATTCCCCTGCTTGACAACATGTTGCGTTGAGCTGTGATGCTGAGTCTTCCCTGTTATGCATCTTTAACACTTCACCAAATGTCAGCAAGTAGATTCCAAATAATGGATTCCATAAACCTCTCCAATTTTATACCATGCTTTTCCCTCTCCAGTTTTCAAGTAGACATGGGGACATGGGGGGGGGGGGAGCCTTTTTCTTTTTTTAAGGAAGCGAAATGTTCCAACATTTTCTGAGTTTAGAATGTTGATATTACAATTCCATCTAGATATAGAATTCTCCTAAATGTATCTGCTGCTAATCCCATGTGTGGCAGCTCTCATGAGAGTTTGTGAGCAAGCTGCCAGTTAGTGACGGGGACAGGTAGAAAGAAACTGCTGGCCAGGAGAATGGCTGGCCGCTGAGGGAGGAGAAGTGGTGGCCAGGAGAATGGCCAACCACCAAGAGAAGAGAAGTGGCAGCCAGGAGAATGGCCTGCCACCCGCCAAGGTAGGAGAAGTGGCAGCCAGGAAAATGTCTGCCCACCCGCCGCGAAGGAGAAGTGGCAGCCTGGCGGCCCAGCCACCAAGGTAGCACAAAATGGGACTGAAGAGGGGAGCACGAAATGAAGATGGGGGAAGATAGGGAGAATTAGGGGCACAAATGCTCTGTACCAGGACAGCTAGTTTTTAAATGTTATCATAAGGAGCCCAATCTTGATACTACACTTGTATTAAAAATAATCCAGTTCATCATAAGTGTGTGTACTATGTACTTGGGTGTGCAAGACAAAAATAGTTGCTTTGTGTCTCCATTCACTTTTGTTGCTAAAAACTTCATTTGTGTTTATATTGTTTCATTAAAGTAGCATTTGCATCATGGTGAAATTTGTCCATCTCGATTCACTTATTTGTCCATTTATTCCCATAGTCTTGGTTTTCTAGCAAATCCATGTTAAATTTGCAGGCATTGCTGGACACTTCTTTGGTGATGGTAAAAAGTACATGTGTACTATACTCTGATTTCAGTGGAGGAACCAGATCAGTTTTTCCTGCCTCAGCTTCATGATTTTCCAACCAATCAATATGAATTTTACAAGCATTCTATGAGGGATCTGACCTGCCATATTTCAGAAAGAGAGAGGACAAAAAGGGGCCATTTCAGAGGACATGAAAAATGGCACACAGACACATATTCTGACTGCTATTTAAACCAACAGAAGTAAAAATGATCTACATATCTGGACACCAGGCTCAAGTGGTAGGGAGATCAGTAGGAAATGGAACTTCTGTCTTAGGCTGGGTTAGAAAGTCGGAAGGAAACACTCATAGATATCAGTCTGACAAATGTTGGGATGCACATCTGCTCTCTCCCAAGGCTCAAAGCTGAGGGCACAGTTTTGGCTTTTCAGCTGCACCTTCACACTAGTAGGAGGCTGGTAGACTTCCTTCATATAAAAACTTACACCTTCTTTCTCAGCTTTGCTAAGAAACAGTGATGAAAGTCTGCAGATTTTGGCTCCCACCAGGTGCACCAGTTTGGCCAACACAGAACTGAAAAGGAGCTGAAAAGGGTGCTGATGCATGCAAATGCAAATGGAGAACAACCAAATGCTTAACTCTAGCCAAAATAGACTTGAAGAGGCAGAATGAGTAGGATTAAGTGTTCCAACCAACCAACCACACACCCAAGGAAGGCATAAATAGCCTCTGAATAATTACTCATAATAATAAAATGCAGCAAGGACAAACATTTGAATAGTGAGGTTTTGGATCAGTTGCATCTTTGCAAGCTGTATTCCTTCAAATAAGTTGCTTCCAAATAACCAAGGCAAGCAGTGCACCCCAATCTGCCCTGAAAGATTAAATAAATGAGGTGCTCAAATGTAGATCAGTTTTAGACTTCAATGAATGAATTCATTGAATTCATTGAATGAATATTATTTCAATGAATGAATATGATACTCTAAATGAAGGAAGCCCCACCGAACCCCCAACTCCCAAGGAGAGCATGGGAAACCTCTAAATAAAAATAATTCTTATTACAACAATAATGAAATGTGCATCCAAGCCATCAAACTGCTGAGAAAAGACTAAACAAACTGCCCACTCAGGACTCATTGTGCCATTATATGAGGCTCAGAACAAATGCCAAATTGAACAAAAGGAGTGCGTTTTAACTTATGTTATCCATCTGTACTAGTCAAATGTACATCTAAACTATATGTTGCATCAGTACTAGGCATCTTTGGGTAAAGGTGCTTTGTGCATTTTTGTCCACAAATCCAGGAAGTATGGACATACGGAGCTGACCTATAATGAGTGAGGTGGCCAAATTTGCAGATGATATCAAACTATTTAGGGTAGTGAAATTCAAAACAGATTGTGAGGAGCTCCAAAAGGATCTCTCCAAATTGGGTGAGTGGGCAACAAAATGGCAAACGTGGTTCAATGTTGGCAAGTGTCAGTGATGCACATTGGGATGAAAACCCCCAACTTCAAGTATATGCTGATGGGATCTGAGCTGTCAGTGACTGACCAGGAGAGGGGTCTTGGGGTTGTGGTGGACAGCTCGTTGAAAGTGTCAACTCAATGTGCGGCAGCTGTGAAAAAGGCCAATTCCATGCTAGGGATCATAAGGAAGGGGATTGAGAATGAAACTGCTAATATTATAATGCCCTTATACAAAACTATGGTGTGACCACAATTGGAGTAATGCATACAATTCTGTCCACCACATCTAAAGAAGGACATTGTGGAACTGGAAAAGGTGTAGAAGAGGGCAACCAAGATTATCAGGGGCCTGGAGCACATTCTTTATGAGGCAAGACTACAACACCTGGGGCTTTTTAGTTTAGAAAAAAGACGACTGCGGGGAGACATGATAGAGGTCTATAAAATCATGCATGTTGTGGAGAAAGTGGATAGAGAGAAATTTTTCTCCCTCTCACATGACACTAGAACCTGGGGTCATCCCATGAAACTGATTGCTACAAAATTTAGAACCAACAAATGGAAGTATTTTTTCACACAACGCATGTTGGTGACAGCCAACAACCTGGATGGCTTTAAAAGGGGTTTGGATAACTTCATGGAGGAGAGGTCTATTAACAGCTACTAGTTGGAGGGCTATAGGCCACCTCCAGCCTCCAAGGCAGGATGCCTCTGAATACCAGTTGCAGGGGAGTAACAGCAGGAGGGAGGGCATGCTCTCAACTCCTGCCTATAGGCTTCCAGCAGCATCTGGTAGGCCACTGTGTGAAAGAGGATGCTGGACTAGATGGGCCTTGGTCCTGATCCAGCAGGGCTGTTCTTATGTCATCTAGATCAGTACTGTCTACTCTGGCTGGCAGCAGCTCTCCTGGAACTCAGGCAGAGATCTTTCCCAGCCCAACTAGCTGGCGACACCTTTTATTGAACCTAGGATCTTCTGCATGCAAAGCATGAGCTCTAATACTTTTAGAGCTCTAATAATACCCTGAGCTATAATACTTTTCCTTCTACAGGAGCAATTCAATTTCCATCATTGTTGTTGCCATGACATTTTCCTCATTATCCTGTCCACTTTCTGTCATGAGATGCAAACTTCATGTTTTAGATTTCTAACACTGGCAACAAATTGTCTGTGGTGGTATAGAAGACAACTAAGATGAACACCTGGTGAAAGGTTCTCAAATAGAATTACCAGGGATTTTTTTGACACAAGTGTTAACAGAATTGTTCTAGAGCACTGGCTAAACACTCCAGGGCTACTTTTGGGCTAGTGTGGGGAATCAGCAAGACCGTAGTGAGCAGTCTGTTACAGTATCAATTTGTGCAATGTTTTGGTCTGGAAAATGAAGAGGAGATGAAAATGTGGTGCAATCAAATTTATTTAGGATTATTGGGGTGCAGGAAGAGAAACATTGATTAAGCAGGCAAGGAGGAAATAAAATATTAATTAATAATGCTAATTTGGAATCTCATGATGAGGAGTTTTAGTTTAAGGTTAGAATTGTTACAAGATCAGCTCAGGGCTGGCTAGCAAAAGGGCCTGAAAGCAGCTTTAGATTTAAAGAGAAAGGAGAAGGGGGTGAGGAGAGTTAGGAAGATGGGCAATTAGTAATACCCAGTCCAATATCCAGTGGTGTGTCGGTCACACTAGCAGGGTGGTGTGCATTGGCGGGTCTCCTCACAGGGACAAGGCAGGATGGCAGGAAAAAGGAAAGGCAAGCATGGCACTCACAAGCCAGGAAACCAGGATAGTGTCTGGTGTGATCTCAATGAACAATAAAGTAAAATGGTTGGAGCAACCTGTATTGGCTGGAGTAGAATAGGCAAGCTCAAGGCTTATCTGGCTTACCAGGAAGACCTTCCATGTGGGGAGATAATGATCCTTTTTGAAACTAACTGCCATTCCTCCTGGTGCATGCCAGGCCATTAGTGCAACGATAGTGGAAAGAGAGTGCTCAGACTTATCTGAATTACTGTGAAGAAGATTAGTGAAACTAATCCTTTATGCCAAGAAAAGGGAGTTTTACTAGTCTCTTGAGAAATTGTCTCTCTCCTTCACCCGCATCTGCTCAGCCAGCTTCCTTCCCTGAATAGAGAGGGGCCCTAGGGTTATACCTTGCAGTCACTTGTTATACTGACCTTAGGTAACAGTTACCCAATGTTTGCTTGTGCTAAGCAACCAACCCAAGAACTTTGCCAAATATGGGCATGTGCAGAGTTCACAGTCCTGTGAGCTCATAGCTGAGATGGAGACTGCAAGCCTCCAGTTCCAAATCACATAGTGGGGTACTGTTTATAGCTCCCAGACAGGGTATTCTAGCAATGCAGGTACCCAGGCAGTTGTGTTCCATTGATTTGTATGGGATATGTATTTGCTGTACATATTCTGTGGGCTCTCTCACCTGTGACTACAGATAAAGTTGACTTTTTGACAACTGCTGAGCTAGACCTCATACAGCAGCACATTTCCCAAATCCTGCTATGGGGCACAGAATGAGGGGACACATTTAATTTGGATAACTAACCATTGATATGCTTTGGAGTTTGACATACCAAGGTTCATATCATGAAGAAAAGTTCTTCTGAAAATTACCTGTATCAGTCACACAGAAGTTTGAATTGTTTCCACATATTTCAGTGCAAAAACATGAGCAATACTGTGTGAAAGGATGTGAATGCTGTTTCCCCTAACATATCCCAAACAAATGTTTAGCATCCCCCCGCCCCCCACAGCCCATTAGCTAATAACATAGGCAGGTTTGTTCCATGATCTGGGATTTGTTTAGCCATAGGCTAAAGTAGATTGGCCACATGTGGTTTTTTGAGTGATACAATGGAGCCCTGAAATACCCCCTACAAGTTTCATAGCACTGTATTTTAAAACAGTCCTTTTTAATTTTCTGAGTGAAAACATTGGCTATTGTTGCAGTTTAACCATTTCTCTGTGTGTGTGTGTGTGTGTGTGTGTGTGTGTGGTTGCGTGTGTTTTGAGTAATGCATCTTACTTTTGAAGAAGAAGCTAGATCTAGTTGGCACCTTAATAAGAAATGAAAAAAAACTAGAGGTGAAAGGGCTCAGTGATAAAAGAGTTGCTTTCATTTACTGCTGCAGGCATCTGCTGTAAAGAAGCTAAAGTGAATGCGTGAGCATCAGAGACAGTCATGGGGAGAGGGGCAGGGGAAGGAGGGAACAGCCGGAGCTGTGAGTAACTGTACATAAACATAATTTAAATCAAAACAGCTGAATAACAATTTAGGACATAAAAGAAGAAGGGAAAGGTGGAATGAAATAAAGAAAAAAATAAAGAAAAACAAATCAGCAACTTAACCACAGCCAAACAAGAAAAAGATATAATAAAAGAGTGGATGGAAAAAAGAAGGGGAAGGAAGGAGGAAAATCACAAGGGCCCAATGCTTCAATTGCGTCAAGTCTTGTGGAATCTGGCTCAAATTTTCAATGAGATTCCTTACTTTCCAAGACAGTTAGGGTAAAGATGATCTTTGTTCCAGCTTTTCATTTTTCATTTTTCTTTACAAGGCCCTTCAGAGCGCTGCATCCTTTGCTCATACATTGTTGCCTTTTAAGGTACCTCCTTTTCACTCTACCAGGTGACCTCCTGGTGTGTGTGTGTGTGAACTTCTGCAATTTGTTGACCTTCCTTCCTTCCTTCCTTCCTCAAGAGTTGAGCTGGTGTGGGAGCACTGTCTGTAGCACAGATAAATCTTATATTTTAGTGGGCACTTTTGTTTGGTTCTTTGTAAGTCGATAACAGAAGTGTTCAAAATGTAAAGTATTTTATGACACCCACAAGTTGAGTAGATGTACTACATACTTGAGTTTCTCTTTCACAACAACCCTGTGAAGTAGGTTAGGCTGAGAGAGAAGTGACTGGCCCAGAGTCACCCAGCTAGTTTTATGGCTGAATGGGGATTTGAACTCAGGTCTCCCCGGTCCTAGTCCAGCACTCTAACCACTACACCATGCTGGCTAGATATGGATTTTATGTTTTGTTTTGAGCTTGAAACAAAAGGCAGATGGCCTAAAGATTTCATCGAACCAGCAGTAGAACAACTTGTTTTGATGGAAAAAACCTCGAAACATTTCCCCTATTTGGAAATAGGAAAGAATGGGCAAACTCAAAACACCCCATTGTTCCCCATGGGTAGGTCCTAGGGACACCAAAGTGGATTGGGTCGTAGGGCCAGGGCTGTCCTTAGAGAGGCCTGGTGGGGTGTGGGGCCTGTGGCAAATCAGCCAGTGTGGAGCCCCCTTCCAGTTAATTCTAATAGGGATTAAAAGAGCAGGGCCTGGGGCGGCCGCTCTGCTTGCCATGCCCAAAGGGCAGCCCTGGGTAGGGCATGATGGATACTACCTACCACCCAACCCACAAAAGAAATGGACAAGCAGGCAATTTTTAACAAAATTCTAACCTTTCCCCCAAACCCCACTAGGATCTTATGTGGGTTGTGGGGAAAGGTTAAAAATTTGATAAATTGTTAATTTGCAATGCATTTTGAAACCCTGCCTTGAAAAACCTGCAGAAAAACACAGTAAAAGGGAATCTGTCCCTCCCAACACAGAACACACATTTCAAACAGTCCACACAATTCACACAGTCCAAAAATGTCCAAAAGGGAATCCCTGACCCCGAATCCATTGTTAGCCACAGTGCCTGCACTGCAGTAACATCACTGGCACAAGTTGCTCCCACACACACAATTATGATTCCTTACTTACTAGCATTGCAACAGCTGCTACAGCAGCACCCTTACTTAGCAGCAGCCATAGCTATAAGCTCAACTTCCTCCTTTGGGCTTCCCCCTCCCTCTGCCCTCCCCCCAGCCAATGGGGGCACAGTTGTCCATGACAAAACTTGATTTGTATGACAACAATCCAACCAAGAAGCAAGGAGATCACAAGCCAATCAGAAGTAAGTGCCAGAAAACCAATCAGCAAGGGAAAAACAGTTCTCCAAAATGGTGCTCAAAATGGGGTTGTTTTGTTCTGAGCTCGAAACAGACCTTTTATTTAAAGGATGTTTTGTTTCAAACTCAAAACACTTGAAAAAGCCCATTTTGAGTAGAAATGTTTCGACAATGAAATGTTTCGACATCCCCTAGTATTCATTGACATAGCTATGGTATACTGCAATCAATGATAACTGAGAGCTGATTTAAATATGCAGAAAGGACTTCTTGGACTACATTAATTAGAAACATAAGAACATAAGCGATTGGTAGACCCATGCTCAATAAATTTCTCAGTCCTTTTTAAAGACATATAAGCCAACGATCCTCATATCTCCTTGCAGTAAATTCTGCAAGTTAATGTATGCATTGTGTGAAGTACTTTCTCTAGTCTTTCCTGAATGCCAATTTAATTGGTAACCTCAAGTTCTAATATTATGAAAGAAGGAGGGAGAAAGAGAGGGAGCGGGAGAGAAGAGAGAAAGAGAGAGAGGCTATTCTCACGATCAGCCAAAATCGGGCTAGGGGAGCCTAATCCGATTTCGGCTGATTGTGGGAGCCACCGGGCTTGCAGGTGAGCCTGGTTGCCTCCCAGCGGTTAACCCGCAAAACAACCCCTCCCCTTAAACTGGGTTTGCTGAGTGAGTGCTCCACAAACCCGGTTTTTAAAATCGTGAGTAGACCCCCGGCGGGGAGGTGAAAAGTTGCCTCCCGGGTCCGGGGGTCTCTCCAGTATGCCCTGCATGCTCGCGCAGGGCATACTGAAGCTTCTGGGGGCCACACGGCCCCTGATCCTCCCAGGCCCCGCCGTCTCCGTCACGGAGCCGGCAGTCATGTGGGCAGCCGATCCGGCCACCCAGGGCTCCCGCCCTGCTCATCTGCTGAAAGATAGGGCTTAGCCCACTCTCCCCGCTTACCTTCCCAAACCAGGTCTCATGATCAGTCTAATGCTCAGGTCTCACGCTCAGAAAGTGATAGCTCTTTCCCCACCAAACATAATTTTATAAACCTTTTTAATGTCTCCCCTTAGTCATTTCTTTCTTTAAAAAAAAATTCCAAATATTTTTGCCTTTCCTAATAGGAAAGGTGCTCCAATATATGCATTATGATATTAATTATTTTAATCTCAGTTTCTTTTCAACCAGTTCTTAACCTGGAATCCAACTTTTTCACTGCTGCTGTACACCAGGCTGATATCTTCAGTAAACTATCCATCATACAATGTGCTGCACTATGTGTTAGCTGGTATTTTTGCATTTTTGTATAAGTTCTAATTTAACTGCCTTGAATATACAGGCATAAGGAAGAAACCATACTCAATTTCATAGGAAATTGCTTATATCTGCCCTGGGTACATATGATAATTTATGAATGATTATTATTTTCTTAGAACACAGAATAAAATGTCATGGCTGCACCCTCTCTTAGGAAATTCAAATTGTTATCATCCATTGATTTGAAAGGTAAGTGTTCAAACCCTTACTTTTAGATGCATACCTAGTTTACCTACATTCTTGCCTTCAAAACCTCTGTAATGTGGTTTATATGGCAAGAGATAGTATGTTTTTGTTAAAGAGAACACAAAAATAATAGAGCAACATAAAGCAGAAAGCAGTTCACCAAAGGTCAGTCTTCTGTCTTCGCAAGTCAATACTTTTTTCTCTAAAGGGCAATACAACAGATGCTGCAAAAGCCAGTTACTAAACAATCTGCTTACATTGGAGGCTTCTTCCCAACTACTATTAGCTAAAGGCAACCATAAATCTAGAAACACAAAGCTACGTATCTACCTTCCCAAAGCTACCATTAATGCCAATTTTATGCCAAGCACATTTATTAACTGTGCACCAAGATGGCTGGGTTGCACACTCCAATTTGTGTCACCCTATCAATAATAGCACATCCATTCACCACCAGATCACCCTTTGACCAGCTGTTTCCTATGCTTTTAATGCATATGTACAACACATTGATCAAACTTCATTTTTGACTGATCCATCTGAAAACCAAACTACATGATGATAAATGTGTGACTGCCACCCCAAATGGCCACCACACATTAAGCTTCCACTTCTGCTCTCTGATGTCTAGTATAATTTACCTCATGTCATGGCATTCCACATTTTTGTACGCCACCCCTACCATCAGTTGTCAATAATGTGAAGTGGGAGCAGGGAAATGCAAAGTGTCATGATATCACAACACAAGTAAAGTTGCACAGTCATTTCTAAAGCCCAGGATAGAGGCCCAGTATAAAGGACACAAGGGGCCAAGGGGCTGAGGCTCCTGAACAGTATGGAGCAAACACCAGTGGGAGTTTAGCAGAGCTTTACTTGGCACACAAAAGGCACTTAGAGGTCAGTGCAAAAACATTTTGATTCGTACAACCACTGAGACAGGAACAGTAAGGAGAGTAACAGAAGTGTTAGGAACACTCCGAAACTCTAATCAACAACAGAACACAGGGAAGATCCAAGAAGGAAACTCCTTTTTCTCCATTATTGCTGCCTTTGCACTTAACAGCAAACTGGAGGCAAACATGTCAGAGGTTAAAAATCGGGGTAGTCCGAATGCAGAAAACTGCAGTTTCATCACTGAACCTTTGGTCAGTTTTAGCCCCCAAACCTGAATTGTCACCTTAGGTCTGTAGTGAGTTTTGCCACTGAGACTTCAGGTTTGAAGGCAGCATCATGTCATCCACATTCCACCACCATGTTCTAATCGGGGTTGAGCGCACAGAGCTCCTCCCCCTCTCCTAACGAATTGACTGCCACAGCTGTCCTTCATGCCTCACGCACAACCAGTGTCTCCCCTTTTGCAGTCTCCCAGACTGCATGTTGAATCATCTGGGAGCATGCGGGGCAGGGGATGGAGGCAAACCGTTGGTTTGACACAGTTTGCCGTTATGTGTGAAGGCAGCCTATAACTTCTTGTTACAGCGCCCCCTCTGGCTTTACAGTGGTTTACATGCAGACAATATATATGTTCTAAACCAAGTTGTAGACTCCTGGAGTGTGTCTTCTCTGTGCATCAAGACAGGCTGTACATCTCATTTTAAACATTATTATTAAATTTCTATACTGCCTTTCATAAGCTCCTGTCTGTGAAGGCCAGGCATTTGCCTATGGTGTACCCCAGTGTAGTGCAGTGTGTGGCTGGAAACCATTCACATATATGGGGGAAAGAAAAAGAAAATGGTTGCTCTTGGGGATTTTACTGGGGTTCGAAGCCAAGCATGTTCCGTGCCCATGGTGTCCCAGCTGCTGGGAATCAAGTCTGTTCCTTTATCTGTTTACTCAGTTTCTTTGTCATGCTAGAATGTAGCAGAACTGGCTTTTATATACTATATGTAGATGACTATCTAATATGATAATAGCCAACTTGGGATCGTTGACTGCCCTTGGGCAAAGCTTTGCCTCTCATTCTCCATCTGCCATCTGTAAAGAGAATATTAGTAATCTATTTTACTGAGTTATTCTAACGTGAACACCATAACAAGCTGGAGTATTTGGTGTGCTAAGTGTGCTATAGTGGGTGTCATGCTTGACTGTGTTGAGAAGTCCCTGCTTTGAATCTCAGCCATGAGTTCGCTGGATGGCCTGGGGGATAACGGCAGTCATAATCCTAGCCTATCTTATATGGTGAGTTTAAGAATGATTGAAATCATGTATGTGGATGGCTTTGAACTCTCAAAAGTGCTATATAGATGTATTGGGACAAACATTGTGCCTGTGAGCCATGCTTCTTCAGAAGAGAAAAATCCTTTAGAACTTTTTTCAGGACTCTCAAATTTTCAGTGTGGCTTGTATTATCTATAAGTTAGCCCCAGGTATTTAAGACTCTTCTGTGTGTGTTTTGGCACTGACATGAAATTCAAAGAGCATTGTACACCTTGCCGTTTTTGTGCCAAAACCGAAGATCTGAGAAGTGTGTTTGCAATAAAGGAATCACCTTTCCTTCAGTGAAGGGCTTCTGTTGTTATCTGCAGTTATAAAGGGTGAAATGGGTGGGTAATGACTATATGTGTAAACATACTCAGTAAGTAGACAGTAAAAACACGTGAAGTTCCAAATCACAATGTGGTTAAGTCAACGGCACCACTAGCATCCCTAATCACAGCAAAGGTCTCTCCATGAGTACAGCAGTTGCCTGTTCATACTTAGCTAGGGGTGGGATGGGGTGAGCCTGGCCGAGGGGGCATTGTAGCTGTGTACACTGTGAACAATACGACTTGAACAGGTTGAGGATCTTGGCCAAATGTTTCTCATTGAATCACATGGACCAAACCTATAACTGAAATTCATATTCAGACCGATTCAGCCTCAACATCACCAGGTATAATTTGGGAGGTTTGAGTCTTTTCCATTCTCTTTTACAACTATCTATCTATCTATCTATTTCTGATATGGATTGTATTTCTTCTCCATTTTCATTGCACAACATCCAGACTTATGCTGTCCTTGCATTAGAACATCTTGCATATGCAAGTATTTTTTGTGATATCCCTTTCCCTCTGATGCCCCCAGTACTCCTCCCCACAAAAGAGGTCTCTGAGGCCTGGGCATATACATTGAGGCAACAGAGGGAAGGGAGGATTGGAAAAATCATTGCATATGTGAAATGTTCTAACACGAGGGCAGCATTATCTAAATACGCTTTCTGTACTTGGATGATGAAATGAGCCAGTGGTCCTCTCCCCTGTCTGCTGCCCCAGACCTTGAACCCTGCCTTCCATGTGCCCTCCTACTCTGCCCCATGATCTTTGTCCATGGACATTGCCTTTATTTTGATGCCACCCCTTTGGGGCACAAGCAGTGTAAGTGTGTTGCGTATGTACAGATGCTAAATGATTACTGTACCAAAAGAAAATAGTATTCTTTAAAGGAAATGTGGATGGGAGGCTATTTTAAGAGATATTTCACAAGACAAGTGCTATACTTATGATAAATATAGCCACAAGGGCATATTTTTAGTTCAACAGGAAACCTTTGCATTTTGTCTTTAGCCCCATCTTATGAATCCTGATCAGTAAAAACAACAGTTAGCTGGAGGTATTCAAGGAGGCATATAGATAAAAGCTCAAATTAGGGAAACAAGGAGGCTAATGAATCAATCATAATTATGATATCACATTCAATATACAAACATAAAAAACTGTTACATCATTTATGTTCTGAGGAATTTAGTTGAATCAGTAGGGTGACACTGGTATAAGTTTGTATTTAATCATGTGTTACAAATCAGGTTTTCTGCTTTGTTAGCTGGAGATCATCATTGCTTTCATTTAAAATTTGTACCTATCTCAGCGTCATTTAAAATGTGAACTTTTGTTTAAAAAAACTCCCATCATTTTTCCTCTTTAACTGAGTTGAAAAGGAAAGCACCTCGCAAGGTTTCCTTTCCCCTCCCTCAAGTCACTTTTAAAAGATTGCTATTATCTTTTTATATTAAAGTTAACATATGTTGTTGAGCTTTTGTTGATGGTGATGCTTAAACTGGGATGTTGTTTCCTTTGGAGATTCTTTCTGCCAGTCATTAATTTACATTTTTTTGAAATCTTACAGAGAGTTCTTTGTTGATGCCTGTTTTCATTTTGCTGCTTTCTCTTTTCAGGTCACATATGAGTAAGTTTTTCAAACAGCAAGTTAAGGAGATAGAATAAAATCAGTGACATCTGCCACTCACTTTCACTTCCCATCCTGTTTATAACCTTTTGTGATACAGATCAGCCACATTTGGACGGAATGCGAAACTGGAGTTAAACAGGGTAGAAGGACATTACGGGAACTCTGTGATGTCTGAACGCATGCAACTGTGGTTTTGAGCTGAATGCGACCTGCGGTTTGCCTCGCCAAACTCCAATTTGAACCTTCAGTTTGCATAAAGGTTCACCGCTAAAACCCGAGGTTTGGCCACCACAGCATTACGTCCAACCGCGGACGGTATTCAGCATTATATCCAAACACAGACATAACCGTTGTTCTGTGCAGTTTCTGGAACCACAATCATAGAGACAGCAGTGCAGACCTGCCTGGTATCATGTATGCTCCAAGTCAGCGGTGCTTCTTGCTGGCTGCCTCTCCAAGCACTTTCCCCCACCCCTCCTGTCTCCTATCCAACAAAGCAGTTGCCCAGCAACAGGTATGATGACACGTCCTAGCTGAAGATTGTTAGCCTGTCAAATGGCAAAGTCACACAGGGGCATGCCCTCTTCCCACTCTTCTCCCGCCCTGGGAAATCGAGAAAGAAAGGGGACGGGGTGGCAAGACACAGAGGCGTATCTAGGGAAAATAGCGCCTAGGGCAAGCACTGAAATTGCTCCCCCTGTCCAAACATCTGATGCCCATCTTTCAGATAACTTTACCATAATATCAGCTTAAAAAATACAAGTCAAGCTCATTAATCTTTTAATATTTCAAAAACTATTTAGCAGCGGACGTAGCAAGACCAAAAGATGCTGGACAGGGAATGCTGATTCTCTGTACATGGTGCCAAACTGAATATGTGTACAGTGACTTATATTATATTAAAATATATATATATATATATATATATATATATATTTAACTGTTGCCCCTTCGGGAGGCTTCCTAAAGGGCGTGGGGGGTCTGTAAAGGTTTCCCCTCCCCCCTGCTGGCCTCTAGGGCCTCACAGGCATCATCTGAGCATGTGCGGTGGCCATTTTAAAAAATAATTATTTTTTTTAAATGGCCGCTGAAAACAAAATGGCCACCTCACATGCTCAAATGGCCTCTGTGAGGCCTGGCATGGCCTACGGCCTCACAGAGGCCATTTGACCATGTGTGGTGGCCATTTTGTTTTCAGCGGCCATTTTTAATTTTTTTAAAAAATGGCACCCCCCTTCAAGTGGTGCCCGGGCCCCGTGCTCTGCCTGCCCTACCCTAGATACGCCCCTGGCAAGACAAGCACTTCATGCTTTGCTCCCCCGAAAATGAAGCGACAAAGATGTATGTTCACAAGCACAAACACTCCAGGTAGCAACATAAGCAGGGCACATCATTAGAATGCTGGGATGGAAACATATGCCTAGGCGGTGATACCCAGGGTTGGGTTTAATGGACAGCCCCAACCAGGGGCTGTCCATAATTCCACAATGATGTTGGGGAAAGGGGGCCCAGCCCCTTCCCCTTGGGGGTACCTGTGCATCCCTAGGCTTACTCATGAGAAGGGCCGAGCTGCAGGAAAAACATTGCCAACACTGAGAATAGAGATTCTTCCTCTGTGATAATGATGGCTGCTGACCCTAAGCAGACCGCTCACTCATGAGAGTATAAGGACATGGGGACACGGCCTCACAACTCATAAGAAGACACATCTGTGGGGACAGGGATGTCAAGCCAAATCATTCATAATGTGTAAGCACATCCCTTTCTCCCATGGACTGCTCTCTCACAAGAGTGTCAGGCCACAGGGGCTGGACAGCAGATGCCACCCAACTAGGTTGCTCTATACAACTAGCAGTGGGGATGGATACCCTGACAACTGTTCTCCCTGTCTTGGCAACTGCCACCAACAAGCTGTTAAAGCATGTCCTCTGGCAGCCCATTCTCCCATTTGGACATGTACACCTTCCTTGTGCTCCCCTCTCTCCTGGGGTCACTGGAACTCAGGGTTCCCATCTCCTGTGATTCCCCCTGGCAGCAAGTGTGCATATGAAGTAACACCAATCTGAATCCGGGAATTCTGAATGAAAGTAAAGGTCCATCCCTGCACTCAGTGTCTACTCTGTCCACACACTCGGCGAGGCTCCGACACATTGGGCGTCAAAATCTCCTTTGGGCCCATGCAAGGCTTCCCAGGGGTGGAGGGGGTTGCACTGCAAAAGTTATATCATTAACCAGAGAAAGTGAGGGCCCCATGCATGCAGGGTCCCCTTTGTTGGATTAGCACAACTCAATGCACAGCCCAATGGAGGCCTTGCACAGCCCAAGGGTATTTCACTCTTAGGTCCTCATCAGTAGACTGGCCCCCTCATGAGAGTGCAAGTCTGCTGGCAGCAAGCTTCCAGGAGACAGAGTGTGGTTTGTCCTGCATGACATCCTTTGCAGGGGGTGAGCTCTCACAAGAGCATCCTTAGTCACAGTGGGCCTGCACCCACCACTCTCCCCAGGATCCCTTGCCCTCGCTCATATACATATCCCCTCCTAGGAAGTCATCATGTTCCCTTCCCTTTTCTGAGTAACAGGAAAATAGTGAAAACAGTTTTGTTTCGGTGCTCTTAGGAGGGCGACAGTGCTATCAGAAGAAGCACTGGCATGGCATGGCATGGCATTTAAAGGATCTAAATGCCCTTTCCATGCCCAAGGCAGGTGTACGTTTCCAAAAAGGCACAATTGTGCTTGTCGTGCCCCCTTTAGGATTGTGGCCAATGGCAGCCGCTCTAGTGACATGCTGACACCTTGCCTACAGTCTGGCGATGCAAGCACTACGGAGCTTGCTGGGATGCAGTGTTGGTGGTCAAGGAAGAGAGACTGGCTCCCCTGTCCTGAAACTGGAGGTTGCCAGATTGCAGCTGGCCAAACATCTGCAATGCGATTCATGGTTTGAAAAAATAACCATGGGTCCGCTGGCCTCCGGTTTCGTATTACATGTGAATGCAGCCATCATCTTCTATTTACTAGGCCAAATGTAGTTCCTAATGTTTCCATTGAAGCTCATTGCTAGGCTATGGAGTGGATATATGGTGAAATAGTTTTGAAGACAATGGGAAGACATGGGAAGGGATTCAGGAGCAACGTACTATTCTGTGGTTTCCCTTTGAGAGAAGACTGCCATATGGAAAGGAGGACAGGTCTCCTGCTGTACCTTTAATAGATGCACAGCAGAGAGAATTTCAGCAGGTGTAGCTTTTCATACTCCTCATGACAAGCTGCACCTGATGAAATTCCCTTTTCTGTGCATCTATTATAGGTAAAGGTTACTTTTTTCTTCTCCATAGAGCAACCCTACTTTCAGACTATTTGCATTCTGCCTCACCTCCATGGTAACTTACAACCATGTTTTGGAAACCCATGGTTGGTGAGGGATTATTGTAATGAGTTTTAGAGAATGGGGGTTATGCTGTATTAGTCCATGAGCCAGGTCCACAACTTTTGGCCATTGGTAACATCTCAGGGGACAATGGTCATAGTGATTTTTTGCAATGCCTAGCACCCTCGAGAAAAAATATAGGTGATAGCATTGTTGCACTGACAGCCTTCTATATACTATCATCCCTTCCTACCTACTCCCAGACCATTAGGATATAATTGCAGTCATTTTTGCACAGAGGAATGGGTTAGGATAAGGGTCAGGGTTAGAGAATGGTAACAATGAAAAATCAAAGCAGTGGCATGGATGGTGCGGTGGTGATGGCAATGGGAGCTCCTTCCACCCTCCCACTGGCCTTCCAAATGATAGCCTGGGCCGGCTGCAGCCCATTTCAGGCTTCTCTGTGCATACACATGTGTGTAGAGACCCCAAACGGGTCACAGCCATCTCAAGCTGTCATTTGGGTGGCCAGCAGGAGGGTGGAAGGAGCACCCACCGTTGCCTCTCATGCTGCCACTGTGGCCACCGCCACCCCACCATCCCACAGGGACATCCCATGAAACATGTCCCTGTGGACTGCACAGCTCTGAGGGAGTTTGCCACTATGTACTGTGTTGGAACTGGTCTAATTGTTCATAGTCATCCCTTGTTGTCTACATGTTTCCAATACAGTTGAGCTACTACTACTACTACTACTACTACTAATAATAATAATAATAATAATAACAACATACCACTGTTGTATACTGTGTACTCCACTGAGTGTGGTGAGTGGAGTAAGAAAGGAAAAGGGAGAGAAAGGAGAAGAAGAAATTAAATTGTTTCTGAATAAACTCTTAGTTAAATCTATATAAGATTACTTTGTGTTTGTGAGGGAAGCAGCTATAAAACAACCACTTATCAACAAAAGTTCTCAAAGGAGTTTACATAGGAAAATAAATAATAAATAAGATGGCTCCTCTCCTGAAAAAAACTCATGGTAGAAACCAGCAACAGTTGCAACAGGAGAATCAGCACTTTTAAAAGTTGCTTCTTTGCTCAGAAGGAGCTAAACCTATACCTCACCCTCTGAGGGATTAAGGACTGGTAATAAGATTTACATTGTTCATAGGGCCTTGGAAGCAAGGAGGAAGAGTCATTGGAAATTAGATCCCCGCTTCCTTGTGATCTATCATGGTCACCAGCCTAAAGTAGTTTTCCTGAAAATCAAAGCTATCTACAGTTCCCCTTGTTCCGAATAATCATAAATTGTTTTTAAGTTCTCTGTTGAGGCATCTCCATAACAATAAAAATAAACAAGACATATTAAAAACACAACCGAAACTAAAGTACCCTTTTCTTCTCCTTCCTCCAGTATCTGATTGAACACATTTTGTTGAATTATGTCCAACAGAAAAATTGACTAAGATGAAAATCAGGGACTATTCCCACATGAGCTGTCTTTTGGCCTTAAATGGAATAAACACATATTCCTCATTAGAATAGGGTTAGTGGAGTGGTTTCTGAAATATCATAAACGTATAGTGATGCAATCCGTTTCAAGATGTTCATTGACTTTTTGTGATCTGTGACCGCTGAATTAGAGACCCGGGCATATTGTTCACGATCTTTTAGCCAATTTGCTCAACTCTACTTCAGGCCATTGCAATCCATTAAAATTCGCTAGGAACTGGTCCAACAAGAATACCACAAGACATTGAACTGTAATATGCGCTAAGTCTCTTTATTAGGAGGAGAGCCAGACCAGTCTTTCTTCTCATTACAGTGTGCAATGTTCTGTGCAAAATCACTCTTTACATTTAATAGAATACATTAAGAACAGGTTGCTTTTTTAAAAGGTTGACTGACTTTAGGACTGCAAATGCAATTTGCAACAACGATCAACCTATAAAATTTACCCTACTCTCTTTAATACAGCCTTACACAAATGATAAATATTATTTCTTAAACTATATGAAAAATGTTCATATTTCAGATGTCATAATGAAACATGAGAAGATCCTATAAGGACTGCCTCTGTTTATTTAATGGGCCACACATCTTTGTGCATGAATCCTTTGTGTGTTTGGATCTGACCCTCAGTTGAAGTGAAGGTGGCAAATGCATATGCAAGATCTCAGTTTGCACATCACAGTGCACCCAAGGCTCTGGACTCTGACAGTTGTCTTTAAGGGTATGCTTCCCTTAATTATATCGGCACCGTGGTTGCATTTTGGAATATTATTTCACAACTCACCACTCCCTTGAGCAGTAGAGTGTTGCAGGTGGCAGTATTTAAAGGTCATTTCCTTTGTGCACAGAGACTAGTGGAGGTTACTGCTGGTTTTGTGATCACTTTTTAGCCTACTTTCCAGTAGGCTTGTGAAATCACCCGGCATTCTATGTGTGAGTGTCTGTGTGTCCCCCCACATCAACTTTGCAACGCCTGCACCAATATGAACCAAATTGGGTACAGTTGTTGGGACACATAGGGGAACCTCAACAGTGTAGTTTGTGATGACGTCATCCATCCCGATCCAAGATGGTGGATGCATAAATTTTTGAGGCACAAGTGAGCTAACTTGTGAACCGCCTAACTGATTTGAACCAAATTTGCTACAGCTGTAGGGACACATAGGGATGCCCAAATGGCGTGATGTGTGATGATGTCATCCACTCCAATTCAAGATTGCGACCATGTGAACACCTGAGGCGCAAGTGGGCTAATTTGTGGACTGTCTAACCAATTTAAACCAAATTAGGTACAGTTGACACCTCAATGGTGTAGTTTGTGATTATGTCATCCACCCTGATTCAAGATGGTGGACAGATAAACCTTTGAGGTGCAAGTGGGCTAACTTGTGAATCGTTTAACTGATTTCAACCAAATTTGCTACAACTGTAGGGACACCTCAATGGCATAATTTGTGATGATGTCACCTATCCCAATCCAAGATGGCAGACACGTGATCATTTGAGTTGCAAATGGGCTAATTTGTGGACTATCTAACTGATTTCAACCAAATTAGGTACAGTTGTAGCGAGCGACACACAGGGACACCTCAATGGTTCCGTTTGTAATGATGACCTCCACCCTGATCCAAGACGGGGGGCACATGAACATTTGAGGCACAAGAGATCTAACTTGTGGACCTCAATTTACACCAGATTTAGTCCAGATGTAGAGAGAGTGAAAGGAAAGTAGGCTGATTAGTAAGAACAACTTGTTTAGTATATATGGAGCTAGGAAGCAGATTGATGCTAAGCAGCAACAGGTTATTCTCTCTTCAAAACACATAGGCAGCTATTGGATGCCCTAAAGGCTGCTTCATTCATTGGAAATTGGGCTGTAGTTCATCATTGTCAAAGCTCATCTGCTTTGCATCCAGAAGGTTCTAGTTTCAATCCCTGGCATCTCTAGCTAGGGTAGGAAAGACTCCTGCCTGAAACTTTTGAGAAACTGCTGACAGTGTAGACAGTACTGAGCTAGATGGACCAATGGCCTGACTTGGTATAAGGTAGCTTGTTATGTTTTTATATAGCCAGCTGCATGACTCAGATGTCTGTTTCTACGTTCCAACCACCAAACAGTTGCTCTGTAGCCACAATGCAAGCTTGGGTGAGCTTTGAATGCTTAGTAGTTGTCAACTATCAGTAATAGTTTAAGTAGTCTTCTAGCCACCAGTGCTAAATAAATAAGCATCTTCAGTTATTAGTGATGGGGAAATCCACCACCCTGCTTCGACTTTGAATGGGCTCAGGAAACCAACCTATTTTTCTCCCAACTTGGAAAATAGTCAGTTGATTCCAACTGCAATTATGAGTCAAATCAGACACTTATTGTCATCAGGAGATATGGCCCAATGCCTCCAAGTCCCTCCTTCACCACCCACAAATCTTCTTCCACTCTCATCTCATGAGCCTCTGGACCTCCTCCACTCTTACTTCCCAGCCATTCAAGCCACCTCTCCCTCTTTACTTGGCTTCTAGTTCTGTTGCTGTTGTTGGTAATAGTTGGGAGCACTATGCAATGTGCCAGATGTAAGTAGACCTTGGAAATGTAGTCTTCCCAGGGCCTGTTGTGGATCTCATAGCAATACATCAGATAGCATAGACCATATTTTCTCCTTCCTGCTCAGGGCTGCCACTAGGGCTGCTGCAGCAGCCAGCTATGAAAGAAGGAGAAAAGGACCTTGAAGGATCATGAATTGGTGGAATGGAGGATTGTTTGAGAGCTGGCTTGGAGGGGAGGGTGAAAAGGTTGCATTCTCCAGCGTGGATAAAAAAAATAAATGAATGTTGGGACTTTAATGTTTGCTTTGTATTTTTTGCAGTCATACCTGACTAGCCTCCAAGGTTCATACTTCTGATTTCAGTTATATCACTAGTTAGGATCTTGTAATTTACAAATATGTTGTTACTGGAATTCAGAATGTAGAAACTTTACTGTAAAGTTTTCTTTCTTGATGTTGCTGCAAAGCAGAAACAAGAGAGAACTGACATAGTCTGGTCAAATTCAGACAAAATAGGAAACTGGAGGTCCCTTCACCTTTGGTTTCTGAAACTGCACATCCGAATTCAGCAAACTAGAGTTAAGGGCAAAAAGAGACCTGTGGTTTCCCTCACCAAACTCCACTATGAACCTTTGGTCAGAGTGGAATTCTGTCAGCCTTAATTCCAGTTTTGTGGTACATCCAAAAATTGACATTGCAATTTCGGCCCCATGGAACTGGAGTTGAGGGAGGAAGCTCCTCCCTCACTCCAGCTCAATTGGCTGTGCTCTCACACAGTCTCACTGACTGCAGAGAGGCAGCACTCCCTGCTGTCTGAAAGCGGATGGGAGAACGGGGTGAATGGGGTGGTGGTGCAGAACCATGGGTCCATTGAGCCCGCAGTTCTGCATTATGTCTGAATTGGGCCACTGTGATAAATTCCTATAATGGATTAGTAACAGCACGCTGCTGTCACTGAAGTGAACATGACCATTTCAGAAACGGCTGCACTGGGTTATTTCTTCCAGTCAGGTAATAAATATGCTGGAAAGTTGCCTTGTGTTTTGTGAGTGTGTGAGGTTCATATCTATGCACTAGCCTGGACTCAGATCCCAATAGATTTTTTTATTTTTACAGAGAGAGGGAGGTCTTAAGGCTAAAAGCATTGTATGGAAATGTGTATAAAGGGAATTCAAGATCACTTTATTTACAAGGGTTTATTGGGGTTGATCAATATTATTCATGCTGGAGCATTATATGCATTTCTTTTGTGAGTTCTTGAATGAGTGAAAAGTATAGGATCTATGACAGCTACACCTTTTCTTAGGGCAGACAGGTCCGATGAGCTAGTCTTCAGAGATTTTCTCTGGTGACTCATTATATTCTTCCCACCCCACTCCAGTTAAGTGCAATTCTAGGGCATAAGGTTAGAAAAACATTAATTTCCAGAACTAAGGAGATACAAAATGGAGCAATCCCTGCATCCTGTGACCATTCATGGTGGTGGAAAGGAAACAGAGTTGTATACAACTATCCCCATGAGCCATTCATCAGTTTGACACCACATTTAAGGTTCAAAAATGATTATGGAAAGTCTGGCTTGAGAAGTATGCAATTTCTTTTCAGTTAATCCCCTACAAAATATTTATTGCATGGATTTTATTTCAGTTATGTATGCCTAACTTTATTTGCATGTTTCTAAGGTTCATTAGCCAGGTGTCCACTCTTAATTCCAGACAGCCCTTATTTCTGTTTACCACCTCATGTCACAGGGCAGAGCTAAAGTTACCATTCTGGCTCTGGGGGTAGAAGCTCCTTGATTATCTATTTTCCTTACACACACACACACACACACACACACACACACCCATTTGCAATGCAGACCTTTTTGTCACTGAATGTCTTTAATTTTGAATGGACTGCAGCCTGAATTGATGGAAGAAGTGCATTACTGATGGGTTGCCCCACCCCCCCTGATTGGTCTACAGACAGGATAGAACCCATTCTAGTTTGCTAATTTCCCCACACAAAGCACAGTTAGGTGTGTTTGCAAGCACCCCGGGGCAGCTCCATTAACAGCAGTGAAGGGGCAGAACAGAGCAGTAAAAAAAGTCTCCATTGTTTTTTAGGCACTATGGAAATACAATTTGGGTAAGTTTAGTAAGTAAGTAAGTAAGTTGGGTAAGTTTTGTTATTCCCGCAGCCTTAGACATGATCAATAGTAAAGATAAAGGAGCTTATGTTAGTGAGCTGACTGAACTGGTTTATGTCTTTTATTATTTTAAGCTACATGCAGTCCAATCCTCCCATATTTACTTAGGGGTCAGGCCAGGTGTATAGCTATAATTGAGTGGATGGGTTCAAAGAACTCAGCCCCACCCCAGCTCCTGAGGGCCCCCCAGTTCCCCCCCTCCCTTTTTTCTTCCTTATTAAAGGGGCCACTGGGGATAGGGGCAAACATGGCCCCCTCTCCCCTAGCTATGCCCCTGAGTCAGGTCCACTAATTTCAGTGGCTGACATCCTGACTAAGCTGGACCTGTGCAAGCAAAGATAGCACATGTGCAGCAGTAGCATAGTCGCTCCTGCAACACAGTTGCTTGCATGAGGGGAGGCATTTCTATCTATTTTCCCTTCCCTCCAGAAGCACTTATATCCTTGAGGGAATATCACAGTGCTTCCAGGGAACTGCCTCCCCAACCCCCACCCGCCCAAAAATGCCATGAGCACCTATGCTTCAGAAATGGGGATGCTACTGCTGTGCATGTGCTTTCTTTACTTGCACAGGCACATCTTTAATCAGAATCTTGGCCAATGGATTTGATCCTCAAGTCAGTGAACATATGAATTCTGGCCTTCAATTTTTATTTTTTATTTTGGAAAAAAGTAGAGTAATGTAAAGAATAAATACATCCAGGTTCAAATATACATACATTACACAGATACAGTACAGGCAAAACGGGGTTATATTTTATGTTTAGCTAATGTAAACAATTAAACAATGTAAACAATTAAAATGTCACTTTGCTATTAATAATTAAGAAATATATACATTGGGGCCATCCACATGACCTACTGAGCGGGCGGGTGGGGGGAAGGCTTCCTGAACCTTGCCTTTCCCCCATACTATCATTATTTTGTTGGTGGGAGTGTGCAGCTCATTGTCCCGGCCTCAGTGAATCCCACAATGCACTGTGTGACATGCACAATGTATTGTGGGATTCCTCCAAGAGCATCTCTGCATGTGACCAGGCTGGAAGCAGCCCATGCTCGCACACAAGCAAGTAGCTGTGGGTAGGGGGAGTGCTCGCTCCCTTAACCTTGGCTAACAGCCAGTGTAAAGAGTGGGGCTAGGCAGCGCTGCCCCACTGGGATCAGGCCTGATCCCGGTGGTTCTCACACACAGCCTAACCTGCACCGGGTATCCCTAACCCAGGTTAGGCTGTGTGTGGGAACAGCTTCATTATGTGCAAGTATTTGCAAATAATTCAAAATTACAGTCAAGTATTTGCAAATAATGCACCAGAACCAAATGGGAAATCTGACAATAAGCTATAAGAGCTTTCCCGCCTGGAAACTTAATTTATGTCCTCTTATATTCCATAAAGCACCTCACATTTATGGTGCTATATAGATATATATGAAATAAATATAATATCCTATGCTCACAGTCCCTATCTATTACATTCTAATACAGTAGATAGGGACTGTCAGCATAGGATATTATATTCATTTATAATTATATATTTATATTTATAATGATTAGAATAATATTCAGAGTCTCTTATTTCTTGACAGAATACCGGTAATAAATACTCTTTAAAGAAAAACATTTAGCTCAGGGAGGCCTGTAAACCAGTTCCAACTTTAAATTAGGAAGCCTGGCAAAACCAACTATGATGAAATATTGACTATGTTAATATTGGCTATGATTACATATTTCATTTGTATAAAAATGAATTAAGAATGAAATATATGAGTTTCAACATTGCTGCCATCTTTTCCCCTTTAAGCTGCAGGTTAGTAAATTTTTTAGAATATATTACTCTCAGAAATCAACACAAACATCACAGCCTTAATTATTCAGAAGCTACTCCCATTAAATACACAAATGAACAAGATGGAATCCTAATGTCCCCCAACATATGAGCTGTCATGTTGCACCACTACTGTATAGTGCCTTTGAAATAAATTAGCTGTAGGGGAATTCATGTCACCATTCTGCAGTACAATGTCCTGCTTCATTTCAGACTGACAGATGAGCCAGTCTGCTCATTTGCTTCTTACCCTGATCATCCTCAGTAATCACAAGTTAATGGAACATTCCCATGAATTTCACGAGGACTCAACTACTTGAATACTTTAGGAACTTTTAATGCTGTTTTAAAGGTTTTTCTTCTTTTTCTTTTGGGTATTTAACTAAATTCAACGCCAAAGGACAAAGCAGTGATGCTTTATCTGTTTCAGCAGGTGTCCATGAAAAGAGTTTCCATTTTTATGAACCTATTTTTAAAAAGTCTCCCAAGATCTGTTTTGTTTCAATAGAGAAGCAACTTACTAATTAGGGTGAGACTCTTTTAGAAAATGTTTTCTATTCCATTGATAGTCAGTTACAAGCGATAACACTGTTAAATGTAGTGCCTAATAAATCTAGAAAAACTACCCAATAAATGTTAGTAATAACAATGATTAACAATAAATTAAATACAGAGAACCAGGAATGTACCACATTATTTTTAACTGGCCTAGTCCATCAGGTTCTTATTATTCAGTTTGTCCTCTGCACCTGGAATGTATTAGAGTGTAATACAAACTAAACAGTCCCTTAGAGAGGCCACTGAAAGGGCTTAGAATAAAACAATATACAAGTTTAATAGTGGAAACTGACCTTTTTTTGTCTATAAAAACATATCTTTATAATGTGAGCCCCAAGGAAATCTAGTGCTTTTTACTTAATCCTAATTGTTAATTCTTGTTTTTTACTTAATTCAGACCATTCCATATAATTAATGAGATAGAAGTATTTATGGAAAGCGCTGAAGAAGTATATGGTATTGCCTTCTCATGGCTTCATTCCCCTTCTGTTTTACACCGAGGAAACGAATATGCATCATTTCACTTATGATACAGATTTCAAATATCCTAAGGGTTTGTGATGTTCGTGTTTCATGTTCAGATTTCAACAGCTCTAATTTAACATATGTTTAAGGCATAAGGGTCATTTGAAATCTAGCATAACTTCTGGATGCCTTAAAATATGGGGATTCTGTCAGTGCAGAAACTTGGATTGAAATAAACTTCTACAATATCAAACATACATATTCCACAATATAAAACATACCCAAATCCTCATAATTTGAAATGCTCTGTATTCCATATACAACTGTAATGTATCCAGCTAATTAAAACTTGGATGACATTACAATGACATTAAATTGATCTGAATGATTATTTTGGTTCATATTGATATACCAAAATATGCCATCAAGATTCTTTTTCTCTTTCAGACCTGAAAATTAATGTAGGACTTAAAGATCCTTTTCTTCCTTGTTTTCTTAGCCTTCCATTGTTACAATTATGCCATCTAATGGACTGCTGTATTTCTTACTGTATGTTCCCACTTTGTGAATTTAATTTTATGTAGCATTAGAGAGGGGGGGGAAACAGGCCAACCACAAGTGTTTTTAAAGGTTACAAATCCCTTTAGCAAGGAAACAATTTCCGTATATAACGACCTGTGATATTCAGCACTTTATGTATCATAAAATTAAAGCTCTGTTGTTTGCATTCCAGAACTATTTTTAAAACTCAGTGCTAGATTCATTTGTATGCATTATAACTGCATACCTTGCAGATAGCAGCAGAGCCAGAGGGATTGGAGAGGTAGCACTGATATAATTAAAAACTGCTAATATAACCAGTGCTACGCAGATGTAAAAAGAGGTTGTGCAGGCTGAGAGTGGGGCTCATGTGTCCTACATCCACTTGCATAACCTTAAGACTCTCTTTTTAAATTGCCCAACCAGCTATAGGGGATTGTCTCTCACCTGTGGTGGTGGCCATCAACATGTTCATAGTTGTGGTCCTCCTCTTCTTCCTTCCTCTTCTTCCTTGTCCAAACTTTATCTGGCTCTGTAAGAACTCCTGGAGATCTTTCTTCCTTGGTCTATTTTTTCCCCTGCCAGAAAAATGGGCAGAGCTCAATGTATACTCCCTCACTAAGTCTCTGTTTGTAAGTAGGCCCTTGCTCACAAGTTGGTTATAGGCTCAGCTTCTCAATGAAAACACATTTTGGGCTAACAATATTGACTGTTAATAGCATTCAGTTCCATTGTCCATGGTGCTGCCAGGCAGAGGCGTAACTATAGGGGGGGCAGGGGGGGCACATGCCCTGGGCGCCATCTTTTTTGGTCACATGGGGGGCGCCGCCATGACAAAAAAAATTTTTAAATTTTTTTTTAATTTTTTGTTAATACAAATGTTTCCTGCTCAGTGCAGCAGCACTGCAGCAGTCAAGGGAGCGCGTCGGCGCCCCCTCCCCCACGAGCGGTCCCTTCCGCGCCGCCCGCACCCCCCCATTGCTTTGCTGGCACCTGGCGGCCAGTCAGTGGCCTGGCTTGGTGGCGGTGGTGGGCGCTTGTGAGGAAAAACCTAAGTATAATGTAGTATGTTGGGGGCGCGGGGGGCGCCATTTCAATGCTTGCCCCGGGCGCCGTTTTCCCTAGTTACGCCTCTGCTGCCAGGGAACAGCCATGTAGACTTCTAAAGCCAGACTATTGCTTCTTGAAGTTCTACCCTCAATCAGGCCACTATCTCATTTTCCCCCCTCGTTTGGCATAGTCCCAGTTTCTCAATATGGTATGGGTAGGCCCTTACCTTATTGAGAAACAAAAACAGCATAATTTGATGCATGGTAAGGAATAGTTGTACCCCCTGACTTAGCTGGAGTAAAATAGAGCCACTTTATTAATGTACAGAGGAATAAGGCTTTCAACGAGGTTCCTCACTAACGGGAGAGTGGGTACTCCTTCTGTGTGAGACCACCTCCTAGGGAGGGCAGTCCCACACCAGGGCAAAGGGGTGGGTACTGATTTGGTCAGGCACCAGATTCTGACCTCCTCTCACCGCAAGGCTTCCCCCCACTGATGGTGGGGCCAACCTGTCTCAACCCAAGCCGCTGAACTCTGAGTTGGTGAGTCATGCCATCGTTCAAACAGGCAACATTCCCAACCCTCTTGGCCGCAAAAACCCTGAAGGGCTTTTCCTTAGCCCCCATTCACCCCAAATGGCCCTCCAGCTGAACACCATTAATCAGCCGCACTCTTCTGCTACAAAAGTGGGGCAAACCTCTTTTTAGTCGCATTTACCCCACCCCGCTAGTGATTCTTGAATACCTGCAAGTCCCAGAGGGGCTGCTTGTTCCCCCAATAAGTCAGATGTACTCCATCCCCCTTTTGGGCAGGATCACCCTTCTGCCCAAAGCAGTGACTGCTCTACCAATCTTCCTGTTCACTTTCTTGCATGCCCTATTAAAGCACAGTGGGCCCCACTACCCCCTCCAGCTCATCCATGGAAACAGGTTGAACCAAACCAACAAAATATCAGGCCAACACGTAGCCAAGCTATGCAAATCCTTGATTGCCTGCAGCATCAAGGCCTTGCCTTGCAGCAAACCGATGTCACTGCCCACCCCCCACCCCAGGTGAATGGCTAGCGTATGTGGTGTGCCCCCCCATGTGGTGGTATACTCATCCAGGTACAGTAGGAAAAGGTTCCACAGCATTCCTCAATGCCACAACCAGTCAACATCAGCGTCCCCAGCAAAGCCCAACTGGGTGTCCACATTGGTCTGCCGAGCCCTCCAGCTGACCCAAAATACATAGCTGTGACCGTTGATGAGTACACAGAGAGGTGAAGGAAGCCACCAATGGTATGTAAAACAAAAGCAAGTTAGCACCTCCGTATTGGCTGCCCCGCTTACTGCTGCAATGAGAGTATATAGCGGCGATAGGCAGACCAACGCTACCACTCCAGTTCATGAATACAAACCTCGGGCAGCCCCACAGCTGCTGCTGAAGAAGCAGCCCCAATCCTGAAGGAGTGAGTGTCATACCCTGATAGGTCAAGGCCTGCCCTCCGCAATGCCACCTTCACCATGGACCAAAACTGGAAATGGGTAAGGGGGGATGTGTCCTTGTGGCAGAATAATGGGCCATCATCCTCCCCTCATACTTCCAGGTAAGTGAGCAATGTCCACACTGGGCACAAGCCTGCAGTAGTACCCTTTGCAAGGGTGCTTGTGGTGCCCCTGCCCCGCTGATCAGTTTTCACTTTCTGCAAGTGCAGCTCCACCCTATCTCCTTCTAGGTGGACTTCCTTGTGTTGCAGAGTCCAAGCAGTCATGTCAAACCTGGAACCGGCTACCAGCTCGCTGATCTGCAATGCCCCGAAGAAGGCCACCAGGGTGGAGGCCTTAAGCAACTGGACATCAAAGTTGGAAAAACAGCATTAAAGGCAGTAGCTGGTGTAGAGTTGTCAAGGAAAATGGAACACTTGGATCCAGGAGTGGGGGGGATCCATGCCCACCCCTCCATCATCCTATACACCTCAAAGTCAACTGTGGACTCTGCATACCCCCCCCCCTCCAGCTTAGCCTGGAAGGCAAAAGCCGCTAGCCTTCTGCCAATGGACCCAGGCGCCAAGCCCCGTCTGTGCAGGTGGACACAATAGTGTAACACACAGTCCACTGGGAGAGGCCATAAATTGCCCAATCCAGATGCTGCCCTGGACACATGAAACTCATGTACTGTCACTGAGTACCACACTCTTGTGCTATGGGCTAAGGAAAGGTGAATGGCCTCCTCAACCTCTAGCCCCCAAGGTTCCATAGGTTGGTGGGAAAGTCTTCAGTGAGTTCCCTGGCTGTTGGTACGAGGGTCTGAAAGCACTCCTCCTGCATCCGAGACAGCACCTCTGCAATGCTATTATCCAACCCAAGTATATGCTGTGTCCCAAACCAAATGTTGTGCTGCAAACATTGGAGCAGGAAACACTGCACCAGGCACATCACCTAGGGACTCCTGGAAGTCCCTGAGTTGATCACATGCACTGTTGCCATGTGATCACACCAGAACTATACGGCCCGATCCGTGAAGTCCTCTGACCAAATGTGCACCACCACTATGATCAGGAAGAACTCCAGGAATGTCAGATCTCGTGTGACACCCTTCACTTCCCACTCCACGGGCCACCTGGCTGTGCATCACTGCCCCTGAAAAACAGGCCAAAACCCTGCCCACCCACTGCGTCCGATTGGACCTGTAGCTCGGCCTCCAGCAAGAACTTGGCGCACCAGAGTGAAACGCTATTGAAGTCCCTAAGGAATTCAACCCACATCCTGGCATCCTCCCTAACCTCATGTGTCACTCGAATCTTGTGATGGGGGGCATTAAACCCCTTGGTGGCATCACACAGCCTCTTGAGAAAAGACCACCCTGGCACCACTACCCTTCTCGCAAAGTTCAGGTCCCCTATGATGTATTGCATCTCCCTCAAAGTCACCTTTTTGGCCTCCAGCAGCTGTCCCAGCTGTAGCTCTAATGGTAGAACCTTGTCTGCCAGCAGCCAGCAGCATTGGGCAATAGTGTCTATTTAAATTCAGAGGAACTCTAGCCTCGAGTTTTGCCCCTCAGTCTTTTTCGCTGCGAGCAGGACACCTAACTCCTGTGCCAGACCCTGGAAGGTATTTACAGCTTGAGGAGGAGCCCGAGCCAGCAAAAAGGAATTAATCAAGTAATAGACCACTGAAGTTAAGCCCTACCTGTCCTGCACCACCCACTCTAGAAAGGAGTCGAAGCGCTCAAAGGCAGAACAAAAAATGGAACACCCCATGGGTAGGGCCCTGTCCATGTAGTAAGCCCCCTTGAAGGTGAATCCCAGGAGGTCAAAATTTTCCGGATGTACTGGCAGGAGCCGGAAGGTGGACTTGATGTCACATTTCCCCATCAATCTCCACTGCGGCATCGAATGACATGTACTGCACAGAGCACAGCTGGTGTGGTATGGTGTCATTCACTGATCTACCCACAGGGAAGGAGAGATGATGAATTAGGGATACTCCCCACTAACCTTTTTTGGAACAACCCCCACGGGGGACCCTAAGGTTGGGCACAGGTGGCTTGAGGAAGGGGCCTAACACCCTCCTCTCTCATACCTCCTTATCGATTTTCTCCCTGAACACATGCTTGAGCCCCCATACCGATCTCAAATTCTCCACCCAAAACCTGACCTTAGGACCCCAATAAGGGATCCAGAAACCCAATTGAATCCCCTCTCCCAAGAACCCCTGTTCTGCATGACCAGATAGCGCTGCAACAATCTCAGCAGGGGGCCTAACTTTATGGGACTAGGTCCTCTTCACCAGAGCAGGGGAGGGGGCTCACCCTTTCCTGGAGGAGCGGGTGTCCCTGGGCTGGTTCAGGACCCCCTACCCTTAGTGCAGGTGCTAAAAGGGTGAGCCCCCCCCAATTGAACAAGCATGGCAAAAAACAACAGGGGCAGTGGGAGCATGCTCCCAAAGACCCAAATGCCCAGCACAGCTGGCAGCCAATCAACCAACCAACCAACTAACCAACCAACCAACCAACCTTTATTATGGTCAGAGACCAGCATAACATTATATGAATACATATTAATACTAAAGGTGAATACAAGTTAGAAATTACATGTTATATGATGATGATATGATACATATCGTGAAAGGCTAAAATTAAAAATTATTGCATTTTAAAGAGACAAGTTAATATAGACATGTAAATTAGGGATGTGAACAAAACCAGTTCACCTGGGTCAGTTCGAATTCGAACCAGGTTCAAACCGGGAGGGGGAGGTTCAGTTTTGGTTTTGTTCAAACCCCCCTGGTTCAGTTTGAATTTGAACAGTTTCAGACCGGTTTGAACCAGTTTGAACTGGTTCAAACCTCCAAAGGTCAGTGGGGTGGTAATTGGCACCCATGGATACCTACCATCCAACCCCCCCAAGCAATCGGATACTCGTACGATTTTTTAAAATGAATTTTTGAAATTTATTTTTATTTTTTTCTCATAGGGTATAATGGGACTCTAACCAGCCCATTATCCCCTATTGTGGAGCATATAGGGGCACAAAAGTGGGGTGGGTGGTAGGCCCCCAGGGGTGCCTACAGCCACGAAACCCCAAGGCAATCGTACACTCCTCTGATTATTGGTGAATTTTTAAAGTATTTTTAAATTCCTCATAGGGAATAATGAGGATTCCAGCAAATGTATCGCTTCACGTCAGGGGGAAAGGGGTGGCCTAGAGCAGAGTGTGGTGGGTGGTAGTTCCCAAGGGGGCAAGGAGACTACCCGAATTATTTGAAAGGCATTGGGCAAAGGGCTGATTTTTAAGTGTGGATTGATGGTTTGTCATTGAAAATCTCATTTGCTACCAGAGAATCTACACTCAGTCAGTCAGTCAGACAGTCCTTTATTGCAGTCATAGACCAGTACTTAGATAAAATACACTCAGAACACCTCAGAAACGACAAAACCCTATACCCCATGGGTTATCAACCCATGGGGGTGGTTGGCACCCTTTGTGCACTACACCACCACTTGCTCTGGGCCACCCTAGCACCCCGCAAGTGCAGTTATGGGGCTGCTGAAACCTCAATTCTTCCTTATGGAGAAAAACCCTAGAGACGTGTAAGCTTCAAAAATCACTTAAAAATCAGCCCTTTGCCCAATTCCTTTCAAATAATTCTGGTAGCTTCTGTTTGGTCAATGACTGTAAATAAAACTACTACTACTACTATTCTGGTAGCTTCCTTGCCCCCCTTGGGAACTACCACCCACCACACTCTGCTCTAGGTCACCCCTTTGCCCCCAACGTGAAGTGATACATTTACTGGAATCCTCAGTATTCCCTATGAGGAATTAAAGAATAATTTAAAAATTCATAAAAAATTGTACAAGTGTCTGATTGCCTTGGGGTTTGGGTGGTAGTTTGGCACTCATGGGTGCTCCACAATAGGGAATAATGGGCTGGTTTGAATCCCATTATACCCTAATATATATATATATATATATATATATATATATATATATATTCATAAAAAATCATATGAGTGTCTGATTGTTTTGGGGTTAGGTGGTAGGTACCCATGGGTGCCAACTACCACCACACTGACTTTGGGAGGTTCAAACCAGTTTGAATCGTACCCCCCACTTTGGTTCGTATTTGAACCTGCAGCTTGAACCTGATGGCTGGTTCAGTTCGAATTCGAACCATCAAACCAAACCGGTGTGAATTCGAACTGGTTCAAATTCAAACTGTTTGCACATCCCTGATGTAAATAAATATTAGTACTAAAAGTGATTATGCTAAAAGTTATGATGATGATATGATGATACATATCATGAAAAGGATAAAATTAAGGACGAGATAAAAATGATTACATATGTACATGTTAATACTAAAAAACTTAAACTACTAAAAATAAAAGAGATAAAATAATACTATTTCTATTATAAAAATGCACAGAAAAGATAAAAAGGGGAGTATAAAATGGTAAAAATCCAGATTAGCATTATAAAAAGCAATAGAAAAGCAATAAAATGCAATAATCTGATTAAGGCTAAAGGGTCTCACAGCCTATCATCCTCCGACAGATGCCGATCACAGCCGCACAGTACCTGGCAACGTTATACGTGATGGCAAGCTTAGTGTCTGAGAGTAACAGCTGTAGAATTGTCTCGGACATCCTGGGAACTTGCTTAACAATGGGAGAATGAGAGAGGCACGAATGTCTTTATAGAACGGGCAGTATAGGAGGACTTGCTCAGTAGTTTTGATCTGTCCTGAGCCACAGGGGTATAGCCGCTCTGCAAATGGGATCCTTCTGTAACGGCCTTCTAGCACTGCTGAGGGAAGACCATGGCAGCAGGCCAAGGTGAACGCCCTTCTGTGGTTTGGGACCTCCAGTTAAGTAAGATATGCTGCAAGAATTTGGATTGTACATGTTCCAGGGTCACAGTATTGGGAAAAGGACCCAGTTGAGCACCATAGAGTAGTTGAGCTAATGACTTGGCTTTGAACAGTTCGAGAGCTGCGGGTAAGTAGTGGCCTCCTCTTGTAAGCATGAATTGGAGGAAGGCAGAGGAACTTCTCCGAGCATTTAGTCACGTGTTCTCCATGAGCTTTTCTAGAGCTGGATTGAAAAAATATACACAGGTACTTGTAGTGTGCCACTTGTTCTCATGTCCCTAGATCCTCCAGGAGTGGATCCTGGGCCTCCTAGCAAAGGCCATGATTTTAATTTTGTGATAATTAATTTAATTAATTAATTAGAGCTGTGGTTGGTGGCAGTCCCACAGGAGGAAGAGGTTCAGCACTGAGCATGTCCTAAAAGCCTCATCATAACAGGCTTTAACGGGCCCGTTAAACTCAGAGAATGTATGGTAGATAATGCTGAGATACTTAACCATGGATGCTCCCTGCCCAGGCTGTTTCTGCAGCACCACCCCCATGTACACCAACCAGCCAATTGGACCAGTTGTGGCCCACTGCTTTGTGCCTGAACTTCTCCCTCTCCCTATTATCCACTTAGTTCCCCTCCCTGGGCTCCGTTTTGTGGAACAACAAGGGGGAAAAAATCCATACACTCATTCTGCCAAATCTTTTCTTTCATGGCCAGCAGCAAGTGGTCCCCAAGGGGAAAGGACACATCCCCATGATGGTAGTGTGTAATCTTGTTGTCAGTAGCTGTCTACACCCTTCCATTGACCTCCTGGCCAGGGCCTGCGCCCCTTGCCTTTTTGCTACCCCACTTCAACTCCCACAGAGTAAGCTGCTGCTGTGCCATCAGCGCTGTGTTCTTCTCAGGCTCCTTGGAGACTACCCCCACCCATGTGCCAATGGTGCACTTGCCCAGGCAGGGGCTGAGAATTCTGGGCCCACTGGCAATGCTGGCACCCCACTCCCCAGACATTAGCCAGATGCCTGATCCATGGGGGATAGCCACAACCCCAGTCAGACTCACCAAAGGATCCCACGTCGGTGTCCAGTGTGTTTGGACAGGGAGCCTCCACTGGCTTGGAAGATTCTGCTGTCCTAGCCTCCTCCCTGGTCGCTTTTTCCAGTGCATCGAGCCTCACCTGGATTGACTGCAAGAGTTGCAGCTGTTTGTTAGCCGGAGTCCTAGCCTTCCTGGAGTCCCTTTTAGCATCAGATTTGGAACCCTTGCTGCGGGGGGCCTGCCTACTGGACTCCAATGCCCCCGGGCGGGACAAGATCCAGGCCATAACAAGATCCAGGCCCCTCATACTCAGAAGTAGAGGAAGCCTCAGGTTCTTTGGGCCAAGGCACCAGCTGCTTAGGGGCAGGTCCCCCTTGCCCTTAGCCTTGCCAGGCCCTTTCTTTGAGGCCATCCTGGCTATATTAAATGCCCCCGATGTAGCCACCAATCAACTGTTCCTAATCAATTAACTCAGTGCCAAGCCCCACATCGACTGACTGAATGCCCCCCCTGCCCCCAATGTCTTTGTGAGCCACAGTCTGGGAAGCGCACTGGCGGCAATTGTAACTAAGAGCCTCTTGCACTCTAGGCAAGCTGCTTCCCTGCTGCACCACTGCAGCTGTCAATTACAAGTGAATGACTGAAGAATGGCCCCAATTAATGAAATAAGAATGGCCCCTGCTTAATGAATGAAATCCATGCAAAGCCCAATTAATGAATCCAAAATGCCCCCGCTTAATAATTATTTCAATGTAAAGCCCCAATTAATGAAATGAGAAAGGTCCCCGCTTAATGAAATAAATCAATGCAAAGCCTCATTAATGAAATAAGAATTCCCCCTGCTTAATGAATGAAATCAATGCATAGCCCAATTAATGAACTAGGAGTGCCCCCCGCTTAAAGAATTAACTCAATGCACAGCCCAATCAATGAAATAAGAATGCCCCCGCTAAATGAAGTAAACCTATGCAAAGCCCAATTAATAAAATAGAATGAAATAGGAGTGCCCCCTGTATAAAGAATCAAATAAATGCACAGGCTAAGTAATGGAATAGTAGTGCCCCGCCCACTTAATGAATTAAACCAATGCAACACTCAATTACTGAAACAGGAATGTCCCCCACCCAAATAATCAACTCAATGCCAAGCCCCAATTATGAAATTAGAATGCCCTGATTAACGAATCAAGGATCTGCGGCCTGCAGCTGCCCAGCCGAGATGGCATGCCCCTAATAGGCCATGTCTGCGGCTTGGGCCTAGCGCCTCGTCCAAGGGGAGAAGGGAGAAGATACTCATTCACCAAGGGCCTTGGAGCCCTGCTGCTTCCCCGCTCATGTAGGCACTGCCACGCCAGCACTATCGATGCAATGTTGCTGATGGTGGCCCCCATCGCCATGTCTCGGCCTGTCCACATGGCCGATCACTATCACCATTGCTATCGCCGCAATGCTATCACCATTGCTATCGCCACGATGCCGCTGGCAATGGCCCCACCGCCACATCTCGCCGACTCCTGGCCTGCCCATGTGGTCACCACGGAAATCCCCCAACAGCAATTCTTCCTGGTGTCAGGCTAGGGAGCGACTGAGCAGATTGGAGGTGGCCGGTGCCACAAACGGCCCAACTCATTCCCTGACTGGCCGAGCCCGGTCACAAGGAGGGGAGGCAAGATGGCTGTGCCGTGGCTGCCTCATGTGACGGGGGCACAAACCCACCCATTCCACTGCACCACACTGGTGCAGCGGCAGGGACTGGCATTATGCCCATCATCTTTATCCCTCTTATGATTCTCCCTCACTCCAATTTCACTCATCCATTGCAAGACAAAAGCATTTAGAATGGGCAACAATATGAGTAGGCCAATAAGTCATAGGAACATAGGAACATAGGAAACTGCCATATACTGAGTCAGACCATTGGTCTATCTAGCTCAGTATTGTCTTCACAGACTGGCAGCGGCTTCTTCAAGGTTGCAGGCAGGAATCTCTCTCAGGCAACGTGCTATATGCTTTGGTAGTTTGTTGGTTCAATTAAAAAAAATCTTGTCCTATTTAAAAATAAATAAATAAATCTTGTCCTATCTTGGAGAAGCCAGGGAGGGAACTTGAAACCTTCTGCTCTTCCCAGAGCGGCTTCATCCCCTGAGGGGAATATCTTGCAATGCTCACATATCAAGTCTCCCATTCATATGCAACCAGGGCAGACCCTGCTTAGCTATGGGGACAAGTCATGCTTGCTACCACAAGACCAGCTCTCCTCTCCGAAGTCTTAAAATGGAGATACTTCTCTGTAGTACAAGTGCATGCTGATTTCCAGTAACTAGAATTTATTAACTAGATGATGACTAGTAAGTGGGAGGCAGTGTTAAATAGTGAACTAGATAAGCACTAGTAAATCAGTTGGACTTTAGAAGAGAATACTTATTCATAACCGATGCAAATAGATACTTTTCAGTTCACGATCACTTGTAATATTCCTTATATGAAAGAAAAAGGTTCATAGCAAGGAGCAAAAAAAAAAGGAAAGCTGCAGCAAGAGCAAACAGCAAATGCAATGATTATGTAATTAACTCCAGAAAAATGAACCAGAATACTGGTCATGGTCAGTCAAGAACATGGTCAGTCAAGAACTGGTCAAGTTCTTGAACTTGAACTAGAAATATGCATTAGCATATGCACTAGCCCACATACATAGGACTGGAAAAGGTGTGGGCGGTTTCCATCAAAGCAACAACAAGGTTCTGTGTCAAGATGCAGATCAGGGCAGTAATGACTGCAAAAAGGAGCTTCTTTTCTTTTCTGCAAAATGCTGCAAGATATAGATATAGATATAGATCTCTCTCTCTCTCTCTCTCTCTCTTCATATATATATATATATGAAACTTTTCCTTTGAAATGGCAGTTCTGCACTGAAAGTTTGAAAATCTGGCCTACATTAACAATGATACGCCATTGGAACAATGCAACAGATTAGTAACTAGGCTTCAGAACAATAGGATACTCAGAGTTCATTCAGGCAAATGAGATGTGTATTTGAATGCATTTTCATACCCCTTCATGGACACAAACAAGGTAAGTGGTTAATCATTCCCACAACTACTATTTTCCTCTGACCCTGCAATCTTCACACTTTCTAGTATTCATGCCTGAGTCTGCATACTTCAGTGGATGTAATTAGTTTATAATAATAATAATAATAATAATAATAATAATAATAATAATAATAATAATAATTCAATTTCTATACCGCCCTTCCAAAAATGGCTCAGGGTGGTTTACAAAGAGAAATAAACAAATAAATAAGATGGAACCCTGTCCCCAAAGGGCTCACATTCTAAAAAGAAACATAAGATAGACCCCAGCTACAGTCACTGGAAGTACTGTGCTGGGGGTGGATAGGGCCAGTTACTCTCCCCCTGCTAAATAAAGAGAATCACCACGGTAAAAGGTGCCTCTTTGCCCAGTTAGCAGGGGTAATAATAATAATTTTATAGTGAATTTATATAATAATTTTAGTGAATTCAGTACAGTTCAAGATGAAAACTTGATCTTTTGTAAAGTATCATTGCATGTTATTTTAATAGTGTTGTATTATCTTGTATGCAATTTTAGTATTTGTACCAGGGAATGTATCTCCTCCAATTGGTCTCTATTCCCAATCTCCATTCTCGTCAATATGCTTAAGGGGTGGCGGGGGGGCGGGGGGAGAAGGAATATACTTACAGAAATAATATACTTCCGGAATTTCCTTCTCCTCCCTCAGCCTTCACCTTGCAATGGAATCAAGCACAGATTTGATCCCACATGAAAAATTCCTAGGGAAATCAGGCAGTTTCTATGTAATGCTACATTTTGACTGCATAGCAACATCAACAACAAAAGTAGTCTGATAGAAGGGGTATAGATTTTTGGTATCAAAGGAACCAGCTTCCAATAGAAGCCAAATAAAATTCAAATAAAAATGCATAGACATAGGTAATGATAGCTTGGTGGGGAGCTGTTCTTTTGCAATGGAATGCATTGAACACATAAACAAACAGTAGTTTTTACATAACCTATTTCTTTGGGGACTCGAGGGTCTATACATAATTAAATGAGTTTCTTTTTTATCCAGATACATAGTGATATGATGTATGCTCTCCAAACAAAATAAGTATCTGTTACAATGTGTGAATCTCATGATCATTGCAGTTGTTTTATTTTATTTTCTCTATAGTAAAATCATATACTCTGTGCCTATAAAAACAGTTTTCCTTACAGCCTGTCGGATTATGGGAATTTCATTAGTTACACATACAGTGGAGAAGAACAATTGTGTAACTCAATGGACATAGAATGAGACTAAGGCAAAATTAGATGTCCTTTCAGTGAACTAACTGGGACCTGTTCTACCACCATTACCATCTTCCATTATAGAGGAGCTAGATGCCTATCATCTCGCTCCTCTAAAATGGAAGAAGGTAGTGATGGTGGAACAAGTCCCAGCTAGTTCACTAAAAGGACATCTAATAGAGCCTAGGCCCAGTTAAGAAGTAATGTGGAACTGCGTGCCCAGTGGACCCGTCGTTCTGCGTGCCCCCTCCCCCTGCTCTGATCTGCTGTCTGCATTCAAATGACAGGGAGGGCTGCAGAGAGGTGGGGGATCTGGCTGTGCAGGCTTCCTTCTTGACAGAAGGACAGCCTGCACAGCCAATTGGGCTGGATTCAGCTTTCTCTCTCAACACCAATTCCATGGGGGCCAAATTGTGGTGCCAGTGTTCAGATGTAATGCTGGCACCAAAAAAACGGAGTTAAGGGTAGCACTATGACCGAAGGTTCATAGTGGAGTTTGGTGAGGGAAACTGCAGATCCCTTTTCACCCTTAACTCCGGTTTGCTGAATACAGACATGCGGTTTCGGAAACTGGCAGGGAAGGGACCTCCGGTTTCCTATTTCGTCTGAATTCAGCCCTAATCGCATCCCCTGTCCACTCAGTTACATAATTGTTCTTCTCCACTGTATGTGTAGCTAATGAAAGTCCCATAATCCTACAGGCTCTAATGAGGAAAACAGGCTATAATGAGGAAAACCTTTCAGGTTGCTATGGTCAGGGTTCCACTGGATATAATATCCTGAACACTGAGTCTACATAAGCGCTGATGAAACAAATGAGAAATGTGAGCAAACAGTACATCCAATGACAGCATCCTAAGGTGTTCAATCAATCAATCAATCAATCAATCAATCAATCAAATGTTATTTCAGTTTCTAACCAGCAAACCTGAGGAGTTAAAAATAAGGGCTAGCATGCTCAGCCCACTATCTCTGGAAAGAAGGCTATGGGCTTGTAAGCAGCTTTCAGAATCCCTGAGCTGAAGGCTGCTTTGTGCAGCAGTCCAGTCATGGGAGGGGATGGGGAGTGGTTTTTCAGATCTGTCCCCTCTCTCCCAAAGCCCTTTTCAGTTGTGGAAATCTGTTCCTGAGGAGAGTGAGACCCTGGCTGGAGTGGGGGAATGGTGGTGGTGGTGGTGGAGGAGGAGGAGGAGGAGGAGTATCATCAGGGTGGCGAAAAATACTGTTCCCTCTTGAGCTAAGACCTTTGTCAAATATAGGGGATGTTACCAAAACAGCTTGTTTGGGGGCTGCAAATGGCATCCCTCTCTGTGATTTGGAGTTGCAGGCTTGCAATCTCCATCTTGTAAACCTGAGCTCACGGGATCGTGAACTTTGCACATGCCCATATTTGCCAAACTATGCAATTGGGTCGCTTAGCACAAGCAAACATGGGGTAACACTGCCCAAGGTCAGAATAACAAACACCTATTGGGAGATCCCCATGGCCTCTTTTGCAAAAAGGAGGAAGCTAGCAAGCAGATCCAGATCAAAGAGACCTTCACAAGAGAAACAGCCAACACCCTTCACAATGGGATTAGCCTCACTAATCACTTTCACAACTACTCAGATAAGCATGAAACATCCCCAGCCTCCTATCACAGCATTAATGAGCGGACAAGGACCCAGAGGAAGGATCATTAACAGGAAAGGAAAACTTATCTCTCTCCCAGGAAGAGATGTCACAGTCTTCAGATAAAGCTTTTGAGTTCACCCATTCAGTACTCCACCTACACCTCATTCCATCTTTTATTTCTTAAAGTTCACACCCACTTGATTGATTCATGCAAACATGAACTTCTTTGTTGCATGCCTGTTTCAGCCCCTACAGTTGGGGAGTGTGACCTTTGTATTGTCCCAGGGCAATGATTTTGCCTATTTGTACTTCTGATTCCAATACATGGTCAGAAGAAGGAGGAGGGAAAACAACAGAGAACTAAGAGAAGGACCTTGGAGAACAGAACACTTCTGGACCTATCCTGGAACCAAATGCTATCCTGAGTCCCTAGCTTGCAAGTGGCAACTCTGAACCGCTTGCCCTTTCTTTTTCCTGCCTTTCTACTTCGCCCCTGTGAGGAAATCTACCTGCACACTCCAACCTGCAAGTACACCCAATGCACCAATGGATTAGAACGAGTAATACTAACCATCTATCCCTTTTAAATCTCCTTGCTCCCTTTTCTATCCTCATTAAGTCTACATCTGGGTCCTTTCTCAAGTAAAGCCTTAAGCTGATTTAATTGTCAATTCAGACCATAAGCTAAAATGTGAGATTCTAGTTAATACTGTTAGTTAAAATTTTATTTCCTCCTTGCCTTACCTAATCAACCTTTTTATTTTCCTGTACCTCGATTTCCCCTAAATAAATCTGATTGTACCATATTTATGTCTTCTCATTTCCATACCAACTTTGCACAAGGTGGCATGCAATCATAATTCAAAAATGTACAAAAAATTCCTCCCAGTTCAGTGGCACTAATTCTCTTAAAGCAACACCACTCTACACAATTACCTGGGAGTACTGCCCTATTGAACACAATGAATTTATTTCTAAATAAACATGCACAGGTGTTCAGAGTGGAAGCATGACACAACTCACTTTTATGGAAAGGGGGAATGGCGAGAAAGCAGCCCTTTCCTGCCAACATTTATTCTGGGGGAAGTGGGGGATAGAAGGCAACTGTTACTATCACTTTCCTGATGAGGAGGGAGAAAAAGTGCTGCTCCCTATCAGACTTGGTAAGAAGAGTATGCATTCCATGTGGGGCAGATGCAGACTCTCCCACAGCAGGATTCCTGCCACCTACTGCTTCACAATGCTTTTTGGGGGGAGAATGTTCCCATTTTTTCTCTAGGGTTTTTTTTTGGGGGGGTGGCACCCATGATTCCCAGCTGAGCCCCACTGCCCCAGTGTGGGGAAACAAAAGAGTAGGGAAGTGGTCTACAGCACAGGTTATGTTTATGAAGCTCTGAATGCTCTTTATTTAGCTCCTTATAAAATTGAAATGAGGCCGAATCATTTTGTTGCCCTCAAATTCTCGGCATGTCTGTGGTAAAGTTAATCTGACTTCAGCTATATTTAAGTGCTCTAGTAACACCTAAGGAGTGTTAGTACGGAGTAAATCCAACTGAAATCCATGGCACTTACTTCTAAGTCAACCTGCTTAGGCACTTGTTGCAAGCCTGGCAGCTGAGGCTCAAGTGTCGAGACGTGCTATAGGGCAGGAAACAGATGAATGTTTCAATCAATGTTTATATAGGAGTGTTTGGCTCCCACAGTGACCCCATGTCCCCCACTACAGCTTTTATCTCCTACTGCAATCAAAGCAAGGTCCCATCTTTTGAGTGGAGAGCTCATGCTCTTTTGCTTTGGAAGAAAATTAAGGCAAATTAAAATGGCTGAAAAAATCCTTGTCTAGCACTGGTCACCAGTGGCAATCAAAGTTCTAGACTGCTATAGCACCTTATTTGCCCTACAATTAAGGGTCTCTGGACATCACTGGATGTTCTGCCCTTCGGTGGAAATCCTACACCAGTTTCAGGACTCCTAAGTCCACAATCAGGCACCGAGAACAGCTGTTTATTTCTCCCTCTCTTCTCCCCACTGCTGCCCCCTTGTTTGCTTCTTTCTCCCGCTCTCTGGAAGCAAGAGAAAGTAAGAGCTTGCTCCGCATGCTCAGTATCCTCCCAGTTCACCGAAATACCCCTCACTGCAGCTGCAGCCCACAGGCACAGAGTGACACATGTGCCAAGACAGGCACGGTGCACAGTAAGTGAGACAGAGTTAGGCAGTGGCAGTGGTTTATTTGGAAAAGTCCAGTAGGAGCAAGTTCCCTCCCTGGCTTCTCCAAGATAGGGCTGAGAGAGATTCCTGCCTGCAACCTTGGAGAAGCCGCTGCCAGTCTGTGAAGACAATACTGAGCTAGATGGGCCAATGGTCTGACTCAGGCTATGGCAGCTTCCTATGAGCCTATGAGCCTAGTCACATGTGCATTGTAACATGGAGCCCCCTTCAGTGTGTTCAGATGGGGCTGCCAGTGTGGCAGCAAAGCAAGTAAGGCGCATGCACCATTAGGAGACCCATGTGAATGGGGAAAGTGCACATGTCTCCTTCCCCCTTAATTCAGCCCTGCCTCCAGGACTCTCAGCCAAGCAAAACCCATTCAACTATATATTATCTTAGAATTAGAGACCTCCAGTTCATTTCCACAGGACTTCCACAGGACAATGTCAAGCTGTTTATAGTTCATGGGCCAGTTCTTTGCCTTCCCAAAGCACGGCTTTACCTTGACTTCTGGTAGGGCTACCTCTATCTAGCATTGTTTTGAGGATTCATCTAATTGTATTCATTTAAAAAGTGACACAAATTACCCTTAATAGTGTTGGAAATTCTCTGTGGTGAGAGAATCCCTTTCTCATTATAGCAGAGTGCACAGAGGCACAACACAGTGGTAGTTTAGTTAGGCATGCGTGTATCCTGACAGTAAAGTAACTTGGAGCCAATTCATAGTTTCAAATCAATATAAAAGGCATTTATTAAGGAACTCCATTCTAGATAGGAAAGTGAGGAGTTAGGATCTCTAATCTATCTATCTAGCTGGATGCAGATGGATTCTGCATCCTCTCTGCACACATGGTGCAGGGAGAGAGGCTTGCCATGTTGCAAGGTAGAAGGGGCAGGTAGGAGGGGAGGAAGGAAGTTGACTCTCTAAGATTAGCAATCTACATTTCAAAGGGATAGCATCAGAGCAGTGGAGAAGGGATGACCAATGTCTTGACTCTCTAGCCCTCTGACTTACTAGTCTGTCCTCCACTGTCTGAGGCAAAGAGACAGCGCAAAGTCCTTTAACTTCCAACAAATAGGACTTCTGCTTCTTGAAGAAACTACTTCACCTTGCCTTGTGGCACAGCTATCACTCTCTGACATTGGGGCCAGCTGTAGCCATATAAAAAGATAACAAAAGCCAAATGACATCTTGAGCTAGGTCTCACGATCAGTGAGACCCGCTTTGTGAAGCCTAAGCCCACTCTCCCCGCAGACGAGCAGGGCGGGAGCCCTGGGTGGCCGGATCGGCTGCCCACCCAACTGCTGGCTCCGTGACGGAGCCGGTGGGGGCTGGGATGATCGGGGGCCGCATGGCCCCCTTGAAGCTCCAGTATGCCCTGCATGAGTGCGCAGGGCATACTGGAGAGACTTCCGAGCCAGGAGGCTGCTTTTCAGCCTCCCACCGGAGGTCTACTCGTGAGTAGCCATGGCACAGAGCCACGGTGTGGCTACTCACGATTGCTTAAACCGGGTTTGCGGAGTGCTTGCTCCGCAAACCCGATTTAAGCACCGGGCTACAGAAGTGGGTGACCGCTTGCGAACCACCAAGCTCGCAGCCGAGCCCGGTCGTTCACACGATGGGAGACAATCACGCTAGCGTCCACTAGCTCGATTTTCTCCCATCGTGTGAATAGTCTCCTTGTTTTCTACTTTCCTTTTTCAAAAGTTGAAGCAAATGTTCATAGTTAATTTGGGTAAATGTTGTGAACTCAGATGGTGAAAACCAGAACTTGTCACATTGTGCTGTTTTTCCTTTTCTGTTCCCCTGCTGATAATCAGATACTCTTAGTGGCATCCTAAGAAGATACATGAAGTAAGAGGCACAATGGAGGCCTGCACACAATTCCCCCAGTCTTCCTCTGCATGTGCTTTTGCACCAGCAATGCCCACACCCCAGAAGCAAACTGCAAGACAGAGCAACATGTTTCTTCTCTTACAGATCACTTTCAGTAAACAGGTAGATCTGGAAAGTTTTGTCTGATTCCACAACAGGCTGTGGATGATGACTGTGGGAGTTGCTTTCAGGCCTCCATAGCATCCCCACAGAGCCTGCTACTGCATGCACTTTGAGAGTTAAGATGTTACCCTGTATATTTGATGTAACCTTGTGTATCTGCAGCTAGTTTCCAACCAGTACTTGACTAATTTTGCATGACATTTAATGTGGCCACCAAAGCCTTTGCCCCATCACACGATTATTTCTCTAGTTATCTTGTGGAGAAATGCACATGGACTGTAGTCTTGAAAATAAGTCCTGTGCCCATTGATAGAGAATTACTCCATGCTCACTCAGAGCATGGGGGCTGGGAGTCCAAAGCATAATGGACCCATGCAAAGGCCCATCTGGGTCTCTCGCCACAAAGAGATATTTGTGTTATTAGAAGGCAATGTGAAGAGACATCATGGGGTCGGAGTTTTATTTTCATCTGGTTTCTCCCTCACCCCCACCCGAAGGATTTGGGCTGCAGCTCGGATTTTATCAACCCCCCCTTCTGACTGCTGCCTGTTTCTGGCTTGTCTTAATTGCTAAAGCATCCTGCAGCTGGGCCATATTTGTCTGATAGAGTGAGTGAGAGGCATGTCTATTGGACTTTAAATTCTGGCCCTTTATAAAGGTGGGGAGCACTGGGGGGGGGAGCTACCAGCATGGCCTGCTGGTGGGCGGGCCACCTGCAGGCAGCCACCAAAGCCAGCCACCAAAGGGGCCAGCCTTTGGTGGTGGCCTTCAGGGGTGGAACCGAGGGCTGGGGCAGAGTTTGTTTTGTACCTGTTTCATAAAGGAGAGACTCCTGATGACCACGGTGCTATTGTTGCTAAATATGTTGTTGGGCCTAGCGCAGGTATGTGTCTTGGGTTGTCCAGAGAAGGGGACGGGGTGTGTGTGTGACTCCGGGACAGCTGTTCCAGTGGTGGTGGGGAACCAATGAAGATACAGCATTGGTCGGTCAGCAGGCTGCTACAGGGGAAGAGAAACTAGAAACTTAATAGCTGTTTCTCCTTCCAGCTGGCCTGCCAGCTCTTTGACCTTGGGGAGCAGTGCCAGTCATATAGGCCTGTCTCCAACCTTCTATGGCTGGGCCAGGTAATTGAGAGGGTGGTGGCCTCACAACTCCAGGCAGTATTGGAGGAAATTGATTATCTAGACCCATTTCATACTGACTTTCAGGGGGACTATGGGGTGGAGACCACCTTGGTCGGCCTCATGGATGATCTCCAATTAGGTATTGACAGACAGAGTGTGAGACTGTTGATCCTTTTGGATCTCTCAGTTGCTTTAGATACCATCAACCATGGTATTGACCCATCCTGGTGGGTTGCCTGAGGGAGTTGGAATAGAATGGCACTGTTTTACTGTGGTTCCATTCCTAGCTCTCTGGCAAATTCCAGTTGCTGTCGCTTGGTGCAAAGCAGGAATTAATGTATGGAGTTCCACAAGGCTCCATACTGTCTCTTATGCCTTTTAACATCTACATGAAACCACTGGGAGAGCTCATCAGGGGATTTGGTGCAGGGAGTTATCAATATGCGGTTGTCACCCAAATCTATTTTTCCATATGAGCTTCGTAGGCAATGACATAACTTCCATAAATGCCTGCCTGGAGGTGGTAATGGGCTGTTTGAGGGATAACAAACTGAAATTGAATCCAAATCCAAACTGATATTGAATCCAAATAAGATGGAGGTACTGACTGTATGGGGTCAGAACTCGAGAGATGGTTTAGATCTGCCTGATCTGGATGGGGTTATACTGCCCCAGAAAGAACAAAGCATAGCTTGTAACTCTCCCTGGTCTCAGACTGAGGTCTGAGTGGCCAGGGCCACTTTTTATCAGCTTTGGCTGATACACCAGCTACTCCCATTTCTGGAGGAAAATGACCTTAAAACAGTGGTGCATATGCTGGTAACCTCCTGGCTTGACTACTGTAATGCACGCTACATGGGGCTACCTTTGTACATAGTCTGGAAACTACAATTGGTGCAGAATGCGGCAGCCAGACTGGTCTCTGGGATACACCGAAGAGATCATATAACACTGATCTTAAAAGAACTGCACTGGCTGCCAATATCTTTCCAAGTGATGTACAAAGTACTTATAAAGCCCTTAATGGCTTGGATCCAGGGTACATAGGAACATAGGAAGCTGCCATATACTGAGTCAGACCATAGGTCCATCTCGCTCAGTATTGTCTACACAGACTGGCAGCGGCTTCTCCAAGGTTGCAGGCAGGAATCTCTCTCAGCCCTATCTTGGAGATGCCAGGGAAGGAACCTGAAGCCAAAATGCTCTTCCCAGAGTGGCTCCATCCCTTAACGGGAATATCTTACAGTGCTCACACTTCTAGTCTCCCTTCCGTATGCGACCAGGGCGGATCTTGTTTAGCTTAAGGGGACAAGTCATCCTCGCTACCACAAGCCAGATCTCTTCTCATAATTTATTTATGGGTATTTAAGAGAGCATCTCATTTGTCATGAACCCTCCCACCAATTAAGATCATCTGGGGAGGTCCAGTTACAGCTACCACCAGCTCATTTGATGGCTGCTCAGGACTGGGCCTTCTTTGTGGCTGCCCTGGGGCTCTGGAATGCACTCCCTGTTAAAATCAGAGTTTCTTACTCTCTGGCTGTTTTTAAAAAAGACCCTTAAGACACACCTGTTTTCTCAGGCTTTTAATTACTTTAATTGGTTTTATGTCATACTTGTTTGAAACATTTAAATCTTTTAAAATATATTGTATATTTATGTACAGAGCCTAGGGATGCACATCAGGTGGTATAGAAATATGATAGGTAGGTAGGTAGGTAGGTAGGTAGGTAGACACATAGATAGATAGATGATAGATATTACAGATCCTTTTCTAGCAGAGTGGAAGCAACTATACAAGTAATCTTGAGTATATAATTTTGTTTTTTGTTTTAACTGTAAAAGCAGATTAAATACATTCTGTTGGATTTTAATTCAGGTATTAATCAACTTTAATAGGTGCTTCAATATGATTTAAGAATGTGAAAAGCACTTGTAATTTCAGGTCTATGATTCAGCACTATTGTTACTGAAGTACATCACTCTGGTCTTTCTCACTCTCATTGAGTACCTAAAACCAGCACATGATATGACAATTGTCTGACTCTGAATTCAGAGAAAGCCTCTCAGGCCACCCATTGAAACAGTTGATTCCCACTGTGCTGTTTTTCCCTTTTTGACCAGACAAAGAATGCTGAATTGAGCACTTAACTTGCACTTTAGCTGGGACCAGATTTTAAGCAGGAATAATAGTGCACTCTGCATACACAATGGGACCTCCCAGACATCCTGGAGGGGGACCAATTCATTACACAGAAGAGGTTGGCATAGGAACAATTTTGCCAGCTAATCAAACCACACCCATAACACATGGTATAACTTTGTTTTGGTTTGCATGGAATTTTTGGCTGGGATCTGAGATGGTTGGAATGAAATAGCTTTACAAAACTTTTAGTTTTTTTGTAGGCTATTTGCATGTTAAGGAAAGAATTTAACAACATAAATCTGTATTTTACCTAACTTGCTGAACATCCAGCAGAGAATGAGATGTAGAATTAATTATTTAAATGTCAAAACAGGAAATCAGAAGTCTGTAGTTACTTCCTTTTCAATGTGTGGCCAGATGTCCCCCTTTTAAATAAATGTACCAAGCATTTGATACTTTACAGGGAAAGTGTCTTAATTCAGACACTTTATTTCAGAGCTTACAGAGCTGGACTAAATTAAGGTTTTATTTGACTACTTAGAGATGCCTAGTTTTGCAACATTTTGTTCATAAAATAGATACTCGTTAAATCAGAGGGCAGTATTAAGAGAATATAATAGCAGCAAGGAACAGATTTACCCCTCAGGAGCCCCAAGAACTGGCACCCCGCTCCCGACCACTGCACTTGCTGAACATACGGTAACATTGCCTTTCAGTCTGAAAGTACAGTTTTAGAGTGATATCTGTAAATTAGCATTAGAGATTCTATTTTAGCATTAGTGACTCCATTTTAGATTCCTGCTTAGAGCAGCAATTTGTCTGCCATTTTCTTAGTTGTTTGCCAGCATGTAAAAGAGCATTTAGTCAGCATTTGTTCTGCTCTCACATCCTCCTCCTTTCACAACCTTGAGAACTTGCAACAAATTGCCAAGAGAGGCACCTTCCCGCTATGCTAAGTGATCAGACCATATTAATGAATTCTGATAAGGGTAGTTCAGTAGAAAACTAACAATTTAAGTCTTTAACAATGGAGGGTTGTATTCTTCAAAGCACTACTATGATGATGTATTATAGACTACCTAGCAAGTCTGTTGTTCGGTTCCTGCTTTCACGTGTCCATTTTGTATCCATTTGCTATATAAACCTTGGGAAGCCTCCATTTTAGACTGCCCTGCTGCAAACCTATTCCCTGGGTTAGTCTATGCTCCTTTGCTCTGCAGAGTCAAATAAAGCTTTTTGAAACGGTCTCCCTTGGTGTGTAAATTAATTGGGCATTGCACACCAGGCTAAATACCGGCGTTACGGTTATCAAGAACAAACTTAGTGAAAAGCCGACTTTTCTGGTGTCTTCAGAGAATGGTATCCTTGCTCCTGGGCCTATAAGGCCCACTGGAAATCGATCTCTGATAACAACCCTCTGCTCTCTATAGAAACAGAATGGAATGTTTAGGTGTCACTGGCACTGTAGCTCTATTCACATGTTATGTTCAGTGCATGTACAATCTGTGTAGTGGCTGACATGAATTACAGAGCTGTAATGCTGTGCTCCGGGGCTGTTGTGAACTACCCATACGTAACAGCCCAACACTGTTACCACAGTTTCTGCCTTTGCTGTGGACAGCTCTGTAATAGTGTGCATCACGTCAACTAGTGTATGCGTGTGCAGATCTGTACATATGCACAGTCATTTGCACATTATGTTAATATACATAGGGTAGTACACCTCCTAAATGTACCCTGAATTTGAGAGGACCGATACACAGATTCTCTTTTAATTCGAACACGTGTACAGTCATTCACAACAACACAGGTACATGCGTACAGATACCTGTACACATGTACAGCATAATGTCTAAATAGGGCTTATCGTGAGAATATACACACCATGAACTGCTCAAAGTGTACAAGTTGGTCCTTAAAGTATTTTGCGTAGGCAAGTACCATCAGAAAGCTAGACAGGGAGTTCAGTGCATCTGATGTCCTACAAAGCAGCAGGAAGCATTTGTAGCAGTCACAGAGGGGGAAAGTTGGCACTGTTTTCTTGTTGATGATTGTAAACACTGCATAAGATTCTGAACATTGACTTGAACTTTACAGATCTGTTTCCATGGAATGCAAAAAGAAAAGCCTTTTTGGTGAAATGCTGCATTTTAAGAAGCTTGCAGCTATGGTAAACAAGAAGATCATTAGTCTCTGAGATTCCCAAACGTTGTCAAAGCAAGTTTTCCCAAAAGAGCTTCCCAAGGTGTAACTATGATAAAGAAAAGAAGATTCAGCTTGCAGTCGTATGCCTGGTCAAAAATGGAGCCAGACAAAGCCATGGAACAGGATAGAAGTGTGGCATTCATTAAAGCCTCTGAAGAGGCAAGTTGAAAGTATTTAGCCTTTCCCCTTATGCTGATTAGGATATAATCATAATTAATTAATCTTAATCAGTCTTAATTCTGGACTGATACAGTCTTCAGAAGTAATACCCTTTTAAAAACAACAGCATATATTTTGGGGCCCCTAATAATATTAATAGAATCTGGGGAGAGATGAGAAATAGTTTCTTTGTGCCTTTATCTGTCACACTCTGAAACCCTGGTGCTCATATCAAACTTTCATTTTGAACCTGTACATTTCACTTCTGTGGGACTAGCTAGTTATATAATAGTATTATAAAAAGGAATAGATTTTGGCTATGTTTAGAGCAATAAAGATATGTGCTTTAGATTTTGGCTTGGAGGGAGAGAGACTTAAATTCCTTGGAAAATAAAAATCTCAGTGTGACAAAACTGGCTGAAAAACTGCAGCATCAAATAAAAATTTCCCTATTAAAAGGTAACCTTAATGGCTGTAACTCTACAATAAAACAATGAGATGCTGAAATGAGTGTAAAGTACTTTACCAAGCTAGCAGATTCTATCATTCCATTACAGAGGTAATGAGAAAAGCAGATCACTGCATTTAGGAAATGTAGAGAAAATGTAAGCTTTCTAAAATGTCATGTATTTCTTCTTCTAGTAAAATATGATAAACAGAGTAAGATGGATTAAAATATGTCTATCAATAAATTGAGATTTTGCAAATAATAGATATATAAAAGTAATTGCTTAAAATATGCATCCTATAAAAGAGGAAAAGGAAGGTTTGAGAGACATCTGGCTCAATAAAACCAGTTTTCTACCTTTCCCTTAGTGAGATCATCACTGACTCCAACTCTTTTGTCAACCATATCAGTTAGAAATATTGAATTATGGTTGCTCTACAGCCCAATCCTACAAAACAATTCTTTTGTGCAGGCCTCAGGGACATAATTGTGTGCTGCACAGAGCACTTCTGGGGGAAGGAGAGATTGGCATACATTCCCCATCCCCAGCTCATGAGTACCTGCGCTTCAGAAGTGAGAGTGAAATCATTGCAGAGGTGCATCTTTTGGCTGAACACCCGGCAGTGTTCATTTGAATTTGAATGTTGTCCAGGGACTCTTTTCCAGGCTAGTAATGATGTGGACTGATTAGCAACCTAAGGGCTTTGGGACAAACCACCTCATCCCCACCCTTGCCTACTAATGTCCCTATGGTCAGTAATTAGTTATAAAAATTTAACACTTTTGTCTTGTCTGGATTAATTTCATCTTCCAGTCCATAAGGATTCCAAAGCACTGGCTTAGGGCTTCCACTGCCACTTTAGAATCAGATAGAAAAGAGAGGTACAGTATCTGCATATTAATGACACCACAGCCCAAGGCCCCAGACAACCCATATCCCCAGTAGAGCAGATTAATGTACAAGTTAAACAGCATGGGAGGGGGCAAGATAGAACTATGAGAAACTGCACTGACCAGTGGCCAACTCCCAGTGCCACCATCTTGTCAGGAACTTCCCATATTAAGTCTCAGAATCTGAGAACTTGCATTCTGCTGCCCCTTGAAGCAGCCAACTGAACTACAGCAGCCTTGCCAGAGCAGAGCATTCTCAGGCTCTGCTTTGATCCTACCCAAACATGCTGTTTATTTTATCCTTCCAGGACAGGAGGCACATAAAGGTTTCCTGTCTAGGTTCAGACTTGCCTCAGTTTCAAGCTGTCTTTGGTCCTGGGGCATTGTGTTTTTTAAATTCTGTTTTCTGCTTGACTTGACTGCTGCCTTTTGTTCTGATTTTTGGCTTGTCTTCTGCTCTTGGTCCTGGCTTGTCTGCTTAGGGACTCACAGCTTGTCTACTTATCCTGGTTCCTTGTTTATTTGCTTGGCTTTGAACCTTGGTTTTGGCATTGATTCCTAATTGCTCCCTGACTGACCCCAGTTTCTGGTGTGTTTGCTCACTCCTGGTTTTCTGCTGGGCCTTCCAGGTCCTGACTTCAGACTCCAACCTACTGGTTGTTCATGACCTAGCACTACCACTCCTTGGACCTACTCCAGATATAATTAGAATACTAACTCCTAACCCAGCAAGGTGGCCCAGAAGAATACCATGGCTTATTGTATCAACCACTGCAAGTTCCAGAAGAACCAGCAGGTATAAACCCGTAGCATGTTCTCAGAGCTGATATATTTACTATCAGGAATCCTTGAAACAATAATGTAGTGTCTATGTCTCCATCACTTCCATGTGTAACTTCACAGCAGCTACTGAAATTATAAACTTCTCATTTCTTTTCTATGAATCACTGAAGACAGGTTGTTCTTTCATCTTGCTGGTCAGCTCACTGTTAATACCATGCAATTCATGAATGTTTACATTCAATTGTGCTGTTATTCCACTGACAATTCTTTTCTAACACACTGTTTGAATGGAAAGGTGAAATGGGCCTTAAGCGGTTCAGAACCTTTGTATTATTGCTGTCTTTTATGAGTCCAACTTAAACTTATTTCCTTATGTTGTTACTTACACAATACGAAATATCAGTGTACTACTCATGTTTAGATTATACTTAGAACATATCAACACTCATAGCAGCCATAATGCCCGCAGCATTTCTGTCAACCCACTACTATGTGTTATCTTTCCTCTACACTATTTGAAAAGGGACTCTATCCCTCCACCCTTTTTTTTTTTTTGCTGGAGAATGGGATCCCTGTGTGCACTGGAAAAAGTATCACATGGTTCTTTGTTGTTTTTCTACTCTTCTGGTCTTTTGAGCAGCATTGATCAAGTTTAAGAGCTGAATCTTGATAATAAAATTCATATTTCATTGGAAAAAACCCTCCCCATATATGTTTGAATTTTGCCACCAAAATCTAAATTTCATTAATTTTCAAGGTTAGTACTTAGAAAGAACTTATTTGTATTTACTAAACCATACCCCTCTATTTTTATAAATAATTGCAGCTCTGATTATTTAAAGATATGTCCTATGACATTATACTTAATAGCCAGTTCAGAAAAAATACAAGCGTAATCTAATGAAGGGTATCATAAGTGTACCACCACACCAGCGACCGTTTTATATTATGAATGTATTTGTTACTGAAAAACCTGAACAACAATATATATACAATAGTGTTAGCATTAGACCTAAAAGATTCAAAAGCAAGCAGTGTGTGTGTGTGTGTGTGTGTGTGTGTGTGTTACTGTGATGGGTCAGAGCATGTGAACTTAACTATTTTTTCATATTTATGACATATTTACCATTGATAAAATGTTCATTCTCCTAACCTCATCTTGGTATTGAAGTCTGAAGAGTGTTCATTCTCATCTTTGTACTTGCAGAAGAAGTTTCTGCTGTACAAACTCCATTACAATTCCTTCGTAGCAAAAGCAATTGTCACCTCCCTCAATTTTTTGTACAAAACTCAGCTGCGATGCTGCTGTTGATCAATTGCAAGAGCACTATGAAAAAAAGTTAGTCATACATGATCAGCAAAATGGCCCAAATGATGTCATCCATCAACATGGACATCGCAATTTGCCCACTATTTTCTCATAAATCAAATCATAGTCCCACAAGGAAGAAGAACAGCTCATGAAGAGGCAACATGGCAGTGGTTATCGGCAGAGTGAGAGAAATGCTCTCTCAAGGATACAGTAATTATTTTGACTCGATGGGAAATAAAGAGGGGAAGAGATGGTAGTGGAGAACTGGAGAGTGTCTGCCTCACTTCATTACTATTCCCCAGACTAGAGACGCAACATATGCTTTTCATTGGAAAGCCAATAATTCTGAATCTTGGGACAGGTGAAAACTTAAATGACATTTGCAAACCTTGATTTATATCTCTGCTTAACTCTGGAACATGCTTGAGATGTAGATCTATATGTTTCCATAGATTAGTGGTCAATGTCTATGTATTTGCAATGACTTGTTCCTAGACTTGCTCTATCCTTGTCACATAATTAAATATTTTAGCTACTAATCTTTACTTATAGAAAGATTCTCTTCTTTAAAGTTTCTCTTATACTTTACAAAGCAAAGCTCAAATTCTCTTTCGTCTCTTCTTTTCGTGGAAATGTTGTGCTGGCTGGAAAACTCATTAAAAGTTATTTATGAGCTGTTAGTGATCCCATAAGGATTACACCTAATTCGGTTTGTAAAGCTTTGGAGTTACATTGCTTCCCAGGAATATTCCTCACAATGGCAAGGGCCACCCCTCCATTTCTTGGCTGTTAGTATTTTATTTATTTATTTATTTATTTATTTATCATATGTATATACCGCCAAAAACGTATGTTTCCGGGCAGTTTACAATAAAAACAATACAAATTAAAACAACATGAAAACATTAAAACAATTTAAAATTTAACACAATGTTAAAACTGTTAAAATTGCTAAAACTGTAGCTCTAATTAAAAGCCTGGGTGAACAAATGTGTCTTGACTGCTTTTCAAAACGTTGTCAGAGATTAGGAGGTTCTTATTCCAATAGGGAGCACATTCCAAAGCCTCAGGGTGGCAATGGAGAAGGCCTGTTCCTGAGCAGCCACCAGAGGAGCTGGTGGCAACTGCAGATAAATTTTAGAAAAGAAACATGTCCTTTTACTCTATTGCAAATGAAAGATTCTTGTCATCTTGACTCAGGGACATTCATTTGGTGCAGAATTACAGAGGTTGTTTATTACGTTGTACTTTCACCCTGAAATTTAAGTTAACTTCATTGTCCTCCTGAACACAAGCATACACACCCCTAAAAAGCTTACAAACTAATTAATTGAATGGACTATGAAGGAAGCCACATTGGCACATCTCAGCCCACCTAGATCACACTAGCCATGATCCACAGACTGCTTTGGGAAAAGACTTCTTGTGCTGCAGCAAAGGATGCACAGAAGGCCATAGAAACAAATTATGTGCCTTATAAAATACCGCATATGCTCATGCTGAGCACCACCACTTAAATTCTTTATTGCAGTTTTAAAAAAATGCATGGTTTTTGGAGACTTCTTTAAGTCGGGTTTGAAAACATTGTAATAATTGATTTTAGGATTGAAACTCAAGTGGCTTGCATAACTTTTGAAAGAAGCTTAAAAATTCAGCTACATTCAGAAATCCGATTCACCTTGTGGCAACATTATAGGATGTGCCTCACTAAGGAAGAAACATGAATTCTACAAAGTAAGTTTGCCTACCAACCTCTGAGAATTCTTTGAAAATGTGAACAGGAACAGATATTCTGTACTTGGATTTAAAAAAAGCTTTTGACAAACTTCCCCACCAATGTATGTTAAGAAAACTCAGTAATAGTTATAGAGGATATTCTCACGAGCAGCAGAAACCAGACTAAGGAAGCCCTGCCCGGTTTCTGCTGCTCATGTGCTGCAATGGGAGTCACACGGCTCCCGGCCGCCAGCCATCTTAAATCCCCACCCCCGTTAAACGAGGTTAGCGGAATGCACACTCCTGGTTTTTTGGCCATGTGGCGCTGTGGCATGGCTCCATGCCATGGTGATTCACAATTAGACCCCTGACAGGGAGGCTACAGCAAGCCTCCCAGTGTCAGGAGGGCTCCTCGGAATGCCTCACACACTTGCATAGGGAGTTCTGGGGCCAGGAGGCCCCCGATCCCCACCGCACCAACCGGCTCCGTGACGGAGCTGGTAATTGTGTGGGCGACTGGATCAGTCCTCGCAGGGCGAGCTTCCTGTTCATCTGTGGGGAGAGCAGGTTAAGCCCATCTCCCGGCAAACCCCCTTAGGGCACTTCACACTGCTCGTGTGAAGCACTGCATGGGTTAGGAGAGGAACAGGTCCTCTTCCAAACTGGCTATAGGTTAAAATAGGAAATGGAAGATAAACAGTGGAGATAAATAGGTTACTTGATGGAACTTAGAGACAGCAGCAGGGATTGGCATCATCTGGCAGCTGCAGAGGGTCCCCTAAAATCTAAAGCTGACCCTGTTAGTACAGCTGCTAGCTAACTTCATAAATAATCTGAAGTTGGGGTAAACATTACATAAGAACATAGGAAGCTGCCATATTCTGAGACAGACCATGTAGTGAAATGTGATCCTACCAAGGGCAAGGGCCTTATAAGGAGTGGGAGAGTTAAGCAAGCAGTGTGTGTGTTTGCTTTTTTGTTTTAGATACTATCTGCCGCGTAAGCTGCTTTGTTGTTAAAACAACAAATAAGCTGTTCCTGTTTCAACTGAATCCTCACATTATTACTTTTAATATTCCGATCAAGAACATGCTGTCAGAAGTTGGGGCCACTTTCTAGTGTTTCTGGACTGGCAGGAAAGCAGCAAAAAGAAAACAAACCCTGACTTGCATTCTGTTTAACTGAACGGCTGAACGAAGGTCTAGCATGGCAAAGTTCTCTCCACCAGAAGAAGGCTTTGATTTTAGTAGGCCTGCAAGATGCCCTGACTGGAAGCACTGGTTCTCCCATTACAGGATTGTATTACAAAGCTGCATGCTGAAGAAGAAATCCAGGTCCGCACTCTCATTTATGCAATGGGTCTCTGGTGGAGGCTGAGCAGAGCAGATTTTTAAGTCCTTTACCTTTTCTGCTGCTGAGGATAGGGATAACTATCTCATAATCCTGGGGAAATTTGATTGATATTTTGTGCCAAAGAGGAAGCTTATTCATGAAAGGGTCTGCTTCCACCAGAGGACTCAGAGGCTGGGGATTCATCTGAGGCCTACATAAGATGGCTGCAAGAAAAAACTGATGACTGTGAATTTGGGAACAGCAAAAATGAAACTATTAGGGATAGACTAGTTGTGATTAGACCCCTGTGATTAGACCCCTTCCTCGCATTTTGGAGAAAGACTGACCTCAGAAGCTGCAGATGGAAAGCAACCTAAATTCGGGCCTTACACAAAATTTATTTTGGAAAAAAACGAGGCCTGAACGGGCCAGAAAGCAGCATTTTACGGGCCTGCAGCAGTGATTTAAGAGGCCGGTGAGGGGAGGGGGAACCTTTGCGGACACACACCACCACCCCGTGGCCTACATGAAGCCCCCCAAAGGGGCTAGAGGTATTTAAAATTAATTTTTTTAAAAAAAAAATTGTGGACTTGTCGGGGGTTTGGTTCTGGTCCAGATGGACCGGGGAGAGGTTCGATTCGATCCCCAAACCCCGTACGTCTGGACCGAACCCTCAAACCCCCGAACCTCCAGACCACCTTCCCTACTCCTTATCTTCTGGTCCCAGCTCTGTTTCTTTCTCTGTTGAGCGAAGAATTGTCTCATGACCTTGGCTACATACATTATCTTTTGTCAGGCTCTGGTATTTGCTACCTCTTGGCAGGGAGAGACCTCACATTTTTAAACTCAAACAATTTCATTCTGGCCAACTGGCCTTACATTCTGTTTAGAAGCCCGAACCAACATTTTATACACTTATTTGTAGGCCTGGATTAAACATTTCATCACCAGTCCCCCCTTGACCTTGCTCCAATATCAGGAGCAAAGGGTCACTCATTCACACGTATCTTGCGTAACCCCACTTTTTGCCATTTAGTGGGTTTTCGTTAGGGCCTATTGCCCATTGGAAGTTTGAGGCCACATTGTCCACATTGAAAGCAGCAGCATCCACTAAATATAATTTCAGTACAAGAAATAAGTGTTACTATGAGTCCTCTGAGCCACCCCAGACTTGATAACCGTGCAGTTAACCAGTGCCACATCCAAGGAATCTCTCCCTTTGGGACCTGAGACAGCTCTTTGCTGATGGACTCCATATCTTTGATAGAACCTGAGACATTAAGGACAAAGTCCAGTGCTAGGCGGTTGGGTGTGGCAAATTGCTGGACCTCAGACAATTCCTGATTGATAAGCCTGAGGGCTTTGGTAGTTTCATTTATGAACTCCTGGAGGGCCACTGATACTCAGTGCACATTCTCATATTTGGCACCAGTTTTAAATAGGGCGCACCCAAGCTTCTCCAGTACTTTTGGATGTTAAACTACAGTAGTTTTGCAGTGAGCCTGAGGGAAGGGACTAGAGGACTCTGGCTGCCCGGGACCACCCAACCCAAATAGCAACAGCCTGAAGCATTGTCAGGCAGCGTAGTATATGCACGATGCCCACAGACCCCCAAGAGAGCTACGTGGGATTTGAATAATATTGTATCTTCAGCAAAAGCTGTAGTGAATGGACCTCCTGTACTGGTTGAAGTGAAACTTCCAGTGTGAGTTCCTGGGTTACAGGTTTCATTTCTAGAGGCTTGGCGTATAACAGAACAGAGCTGGCAAACATATGCTAGATTTGCCTGTCCCAGTAATATCTGCACTCAGATCTTCCCAGTGATGACCCATTTCCCTTCACCATTTGACAGATCTCGCCTGGTGGTGTGTAGGCTAAGGCTAGATATCCAGAGGGGCTTGGGTGATGTACCCAGGGCAGCATCACCTTCTCCCTCCATTTGGGCTGCTTGTGAGATTGGGTGGTGAGTGGGAGGGGAATGAGAGGCAGCCCAACCCCGTGACATACTGGAAGATGTATTTTGAATTTCAGAAGAGGAAACTTCTCCAAAATGAGGAGTATGGTGAAAAGAAAGCTGAGGGGGGAAATCAGGAGAGTCACTTCGCTCTGGAGTGCATGGAGTTTACTCAAAACCACAATACTAGAAGCCCAGTTAGACTGTATACCCAAAAGGAGGAAAGGTACCACTAAGTCCAGGAGGATGCCAGCATGGCTAACAGGTACCGTCAAGGAAGCCATAAAAGGGAAGAAGACTTCCTTCCGAAATTGGAAGGCCTGTCCAAACGAAGAGAACAGAAAGGAACACAAACTCTGGCAAAAGAAATGCAAGGTGACAATAAGGGAGGCAAAAAGAGAGTTTGAGGAACATTTAGCCAAAAGTATCAAGGGGAATAACAAAAACTTATTTAAGTACATCAGAAGCAGGAAACCTGCCAGGGAGTCAGTTGGACCATTAGACAATGAGGGAGTGAAAGAGATTATTAAGGAGGATAGGGAGGTTGCAGAGAAGCTGAATTAGTTCTTTGCATCTGTCTTCATGGCAGAGGATACTGAGCATATACCTGCTCCTGAACCAGGCTTTTTAGGGATGGAGGCTAGAGAGCTGAGTCGGATAGAAGTGACAAGAGATGATGTTCTAAACTGTCTGGAAAAACTGAAAGCTAACAAATCACCAGGGCCCAATGGCATCCATCCAAGAGTCCTCAAAGAACTCAAATGTGAAATTGCCGACCTCCTTGCCAAAATATTTAACTTATCCCTGAAATCGGGCTCTGTACCAGAGGACTGGAGAGTACCAAATGTAACACCAATTTTCAAAAAGGGATCCAGGGGCGATCTGGGAAATTACAGTTAGCCTAACGTCCATTCCAGGCAAATTGATGGAAAGCATCCTCAAGGATAAAATTGTAAAGCACCTAGAAGAACAAGCCCTGCTGGGAGTGAGACAGCATGGCTTCTGCAAAGGTAAATCTTGCCTCACCAACCTTTTGGACTTCTTTGAGAGTGTCAACAAGTGTGTGGATCAAGGTGATCCAGTTGACATAGTCTACCTGGACTTCCAAAAAGCTTTTGACAAAGTTTCTCATCAAAGACTCCTGAGGAAACTTAGTGGTCATGGGATAAAGGGACAAGTACATGTGTGGATTGCTAACTGGTTGAAAGACAGGAAACAGAGGGTAGGTATAAATGGAGAGTTTTCACAATGGAGGGAAGTAAGAAGTGGGTTCCCCCAGGGATCTGTACTGGGACTGATGCTTTTTAATTTATTCATAAATGATCTAGAAGCAGGGGTAAGCAGCGATGTGGCCAAATTTGCAGATCATACCAAACTCTTCCGGGTAGTGAAATCCCAAATGGATTGTGAGCAGTTCCAAAAGGATCTCTCCAAACTGGGGGAGTGGGCGACAAAATGGCAAATGCGGTTCAATGTTGGCAAGTGTAAAGTGATGCACATTGGGACGAAAAACCCAAACTTCAAGTATATACTGATGGGATCCGAGCTGTCGGTGACGGACCAGGAGAGGGATCCTGGGGTTGTGGTGGACAGCTCGTTGAAAGTGTCGACTCAATGTGCAGCAGCTGTGAAAAAGGCAAATTCCATGCTAGGGATCATTAGAAAGGGGATTGAAAATAAAACGGCTAACATTATAATGCCCTTATACAAAACTATGGTGTGGCCACACTTGGAGTACTGCATACAATTCTGGTCACCACATCTTAAAAAGGACATTGTTGAACTGGAGAAGGTACAGAAGAGGACAACCAAGATGATCAGGGGCCTAGAGCACCTTTCTTATGAGGCAAGACTACAACACCGGGGGCTTTTTAGTTTAGAAAAAAGACGACTGCAGGGAGACATGATAGAGGTCTATACAATCATTCATGGTGTGGAGAAAGTGGAGAGAGAGAGATTATTTTCCCTCTCACACAACACTAGAACCAGGGGTCACTCCATGGAATTGATTGCCAGGAGGTCTAGGACCAACAAACGGAAGTACTTTTTCACACAACGCGTGATCCACTTGTGGAACTCTCTGCCACAGGACGTGGTGACAGCCAACAACCTGGATGGCTTTAAGAGGGGTTTGGATTACTTTAAGAGGGGTTTGGATGACTTCATGGAGGAGAGGTCTATCAATGGCTACTAGTCGGAGGGCTGTGGGCCACCTCCAGCATCAAGGGCAGGGTGCCTCTGAGTACCAGTTGCAGGGAAGTAATGGCAGGAGAGAGGGCATGCCCTCAACTCCTGTCTGTGGCTTCCAGCGGCATCTGGTGGGCCACTGTGCAAAACAGGATGCTGGACTAGATGGGCCTTGGGCCTGATCCAGCAGGGCTGTTCTTATGTTCTTAAGATGGGCACATATCCAGTAATCATTCTTATTTGGGCATTTTGCAAGATATTCACACAAGGCAAAGTACTTATTGGATGCCTATGCCCCATAGGACAGACAATAGAACAGACAGTAAGGATTCCTATTATGTTAAGGGCTCCCATGGCTCCCACCTATTCTCCCAATAGGGCAGGACCCTATACCAAGTGTCTGTTTCCTTCTGGAAGAGGAAGCCTTCGGAGTCTATTCCTTCCCAAATCAGTATTACCTCCTCTGTTTCCCTGCCATAGTAAGTACCTTCCTTTTCAAAAATCCAACAAATAGCCTGAGCATTTTCTAAACTTTTAAAGTGGCTTCAGACAGAACTAAGGTGGGGGCTAGGTCAATGGCTGGTGTTAATGACTGGTAATTTTGCCAGCAGGGATAGGGTGGATTCATTCCTAGCCTGTTAATTGCACTAGCAAGAGAGCCCATATTACATCAGTGTCAAACAGTACATAAAATCAACAATTTGGTTTCATCTGCTTCTGGGACTAGCTCTTTCCAGGCAGCTTAGTCCTGTGTTGCTCCCACAGTGTCTAGATCAATTTCCCACTCGCCTTCTGTAGTTCTCTGGAGTTTCAGGACTGAAACTTGACCACTAGGTGGCATTGCGTCTGCTTCTGGGGAGGGATCCCTGCGTTGCTCCTGTTGGAGGGTATTTTCACCCTCGTCCCCGGGAACTTTCCACCATGGTTCCAGGGATGTCCTCCTCTGATGCACTTTCAAGTATATCAAGTCTCCTCCCTCCAAGGAATGACACTTCTCCTGTGGAGGTGTGGGTAAGGCTTTAAAAAAATCATTTTATTTCTTCTTCCGTAAACAATAAAGACTTTGGAAGACCATCTATGTGTGAAGGGTGATCCATTAAGATTTTGTGTGGGGGAAATCCAGTCTGCTGGTTGGGTGTGACTCTCATAGTCAGGGGCCCCAGAGCTTGGCTGGAAGGAAGCAAAGTCTTAAGCTGACAGAAGACATCCTCCAGCTCAGGAGGCTCAGAAAGTAAAGCATATAGAGGCTTAGACAAAGACGTGTGGCATTACAACTGCTAAAAAGGACCTTAGTTGTTCCTTTGAAGTTGGGGGTATCTGGCGGATTGCCTCAGCCCTGATGGGTTTCAGGTCAGTTGGATTTTTCTGACCCCTGTGCAAAGGCCCTGTGGCTGATGGACCTCTCTCTGTTCTTCGCCTGCTTCTTTGCCTGAATTTTCTTCCAGTCTGCATGAATGTGTCCCCCTGCTGTAAGTTGCAAACTGGAGTTTTCACCACTAGGCCTAGCTGTTCTTCTTACTGGCTTTGAGAGTGACCATCCATGCCCAAGACAGACCCACAATCCCAGTCATATCCTTCCAGTTTTCATAAATGTATGCCTGGGGAGTTCCTGGGACTGACCCTTTACTCTGTCTCATCCCCATCCTTTCCCAAGGTACCTCGAACCCAGGATCATGCACCTGATTCAAGTGAAATCTTGGAAGCTATCCTTATCACCTTGCCCAACCCAGGGGGTCCCAACAAGTCCCAACAGTCGGTGAATTCACCGTTTGGCACTGGCTGGTTGTCATTGGATCCTCCTGGGCTCAGGCAGATGTTCTGGACAGTCCCATCTGGGGTGCCAGGAAATTGTTGCAGGGAAATCCTCTGGAACCTTGCCCTCAGGGAAATCCTCTGGAACCTTGCCCTCAGGGAAATCCTCTGGAACCTGTTTAATTCTGAATCAGTCCCATGCTTCCATCCTTCTATAAGATTTGACAGAGAATGGGGCATCTTACTGAACTTAAGAGGATTAGGCAAGCTCCCCACCATAGAACTCGTTGCCTGACAGAACTGAGTCAAGTATAATGAGGGGTGTGTGCTAAAAAAAGAAGGAGTGTTAATTCATGATCATGAAGGCACAGTACAGGTCAAGAAAAGTCTGACAAGCATTGGGCCCTGAAGGTACACAGTGGCTAGCTTATATAGATGTAAAAAAGCAAGCAAATCAGTAAATCCTACAATACATGTCTTTGTGAATAAACCGATGTTTTCATGACGTGCCAATTAGCCTTGGACATGAGCTACTGTTTGGCCTATCCACCCTCCCCACTCTTTATCGGTATCTTCTGGTCCCAGCTCTGTTTCTTTCTCTGTTGAGTGGAGAATTGTCTCATGACCTTGGCTACATACAATATCTTTTGTCAGGCTCTGGTATTTGCTACCTCTTGGCAGGGAGAGACCTCACATTTTTAAACTCAAACAATTTCATTCTGGCCGACTGACCTTACATTCTGTTTAGAAGCCTAAACAAACTTTTATACATTTATTTGTAGGCTTGGATTAAACATTTCCTCATCAATTGGTCTTTCTAGCTCAGTATACACAGACTGGCAGTGGCTTCTCCAAGGTTGCAGGCAGGAGTCTCTCTCAGCCCTATCTTGGAGAAGCCAGGGATGGAACTTGGAACCCTCTGTTGCTCTTCCCAGAGCAACTCCATTCCCTAAGGAGAATATTTTACAGTGCTCATATGCAGTCTCCCATTCAAATGTAAACTAGGATGGACCCTGCTTAGCAAAGGGGACAATTCATGTTTACTACTAAAAGTTCAGCTTTCCTCCCACAACATTTAGGTTGATACATTTGCAGATGATTCCAAATTATTCAGGCTGGTGAAAACATACTGTGAAAAACTCCAGTAGGATGTTGCCAACAACACGGCAGATGAGATTCACTGTAAACCAATGAAAAGTGATGCATAGTGGGACAAAGAATCTTGACTTCCCATAAGAGGATCATGAAATCTGCTAACTGGTTGTGACTGCCCAGAAAAGAAATCTTTGGATTGTGTGGACAGGTTACTGAATACATCATCATAGCTCCTGTGCTAGAATCAATGGTAAATATTTAGGATTTATTTTTTAATGTGAAGTGGCATGATCTCTCTTGGAATAAATCCTTGGAAAAGTCCAGAAAGCAATAATAGAACTCATATGAGTCTGCCAGGAATTGAAAGGTGTAAACTTCTGGCAGATTTTTGGCCAATGCACCTAAAGTATCTTACATTGGGAAAGATATTCATTTTCAGTCCCCTATTGCTCTTCCACCTAACCCCAAATTCACCCTTTTGATCTGCCTCAGCACTCTCCATCCTTCAACATTCGGTTGGTTGGTGGGACAATGTCAAAACAGAATGTAAAGAGCAGAGAATGGCTTTTTCTTTTACTTCTTACTCTCCTTTTCTTTCACTGCAGAGGATAATTGTCTTACCTAGCAAAAGAAATCTGTGGTAAAAGAAAGAATTCAATTCAGGTATCTTGTGTTTCACTTGACACTTTCCACAGCTAGTCCATTTCTTTCTAACAATGTTTAATTGGCTTACCCAGCCCACCTGGTAAACTTCTAAAATCTTTCAGGTCAGGCCTTCAATAAGGAGAGGAATTTTAGGAGGCAAAAATAGCTCACTTGGGATGTAACAGGTTTTGTTTCATCAGCTGTCAGGCAGCAGTGCTTCTCTTATATGAAGAGAGGAAAGCAAGGGGGGAAGAAGGTGAGACAAGAAATGTGTTGTTTCTCAGCTGATGTAGGGGAGAGGGAGGAGAAAGGTCAAGACGAGATGATCCATGGTACATGACTTCTGAGAATGTCCTTCTACTGATCTGTGTCTGTCATGGATTCAGATTCTTCAACAACATTATTGGTTGTTGTCCAGAAAGTTACTGGAAAGTGGAAGTGGAATGCTGTACAAAGTTCTTTCTCTTTTTACATACTTGTATTTCATTGCTGCAATCAGTGAATGTGGTTTGGTGGGGGAAGAAACAGAAAATATACAGTTGGATAAATTGCAACTCAAATTGGAGCCACTATTAAGCCAAGTTATGTTAAATCGCTCTTGGGAATTACAAATAAAAGAATAAACATTTTGAAACATGTCTCACGCTTAATCATATAACTCTGAGAACAAAGGACACATTTCTTCAAAGTTCTCAACTTTTCATCTCATACAGTACAAAACTGCCTTCAAGATTTGTGGTTCATTTGTACCAGAGTACCACTTGGCACTGTTCCAGTTATATTTAGATTCAGACTTTTCTTTTAAAATCCTCTCATTTTCTTGTAAATCATACTTTCCCATTTACTGCCATCAAGGCAGAACTCTCAAATATTCCTCACTATAAGGGAAACCCTTTCTTTTGTTCCTTTTCCCTGCAAGCTGCCATGTCTTCTCTTGTTCTTTCAAAGTCCAACCTGTTTTCCAAGACAGATTCTATTGGGGCAGTCAAACTCACATTTTTCACACAGGTTTTTTTTTAGAAGGTAAGCTGCAGCTCCCATAAACTGCTCTGCACACACATACATACGGGGTGGGGGGGGGGGGAGAGTGAGAGAATACAGTAGCTTAGGATGTTTTTAAAGGATACTTTGGGGGTGGGACTAGGGATCCCGAAAAACACAAGTTAACCACAAGTAAAGCAGAAGCTACTTTTATTAATTCAAGATTCTCTTCCTGTCCTGCATGAATAATAGTAACCCTCTGATTTACTTATGATTTTCTAAATCAGTCTCCTCCATCATATTATAGATCATGCCTGCTACTGGACAGTAATTGGGACTGTATCATGTTGATGTGTAACTTCCCACTTCTCAAAATGTTGGAAACCTCAACACTTTGGGGCTTGTTTACCAGAGGACCAGAAATGGTAATATAACTATAAAACTTTAGTTACTGAGACTGACATCTTAACTAACTAGTGTAACCAGGTTTGCTCTGAAGCATAGTAGTTACCAACCTTCATGACTATGCTTTGGTTCAATGTGGCAAATTTAGCTCAATTTATTTATTAATTTCTTGTTCGATTTCTATACCACCTTTCATTAAAATAACCCCAAAACAGTTTAAAATATAATTAAAACAATGCATAATTTAAATGACAAAAGGTACAGATATTAAATATAAATATAAAAATAATATATCTCTATTAAAAAGTGTAAAAATCTATATTAAAAAGTAACACAAAACACAGAACAACAGCAGTAAAAACTGTACTATCATATAAAAGCCTGGGTGAAGAGCCACATTTTTACTTGTTTTCTAAAAACTGTGATGGCGGCTGAGGAGCCAGCCAAGAAATCATTCCAAAACCTGGGAGCAATGACCGAGAAGGCCCTGTCTGGCGCACTCGACAGCTGAGCCTCTCTCACTGTCGGCATGTGGAGCAGAGCCCCGTCTGGTGATCTTGTCAAGTGCGCAGAAACCCTTGGGAACAGGCAGTCCTTCAGATATCCAGGACTCAAACCATTAAGGGCTTTAAAGGTCAAAACCAGCACCTTGAATTTGACCTGGAAACAAATTGGTAGCCAGTGCAATCCCAGCAGGCAGCTCCGGATAAAACCTTAGCTGCCACATTTTGTACTAGCTGCAGTTTCCAAATATTCTTCAAGGGCAGCCCCACATAGAAAGAGATTCGCTCCCACTGTGCTGTGAGCATGGCATTGGCCGCGGATTTTGCTTGCCAATGGAGCCCCACGGCCCCATTTGCAAGCTAAACCAGCACTGCATTCACAGCATGGCCAGGAGCGACTCTCCCTGCCTTTTAGGGGGCCGTGGCCACCACTGGCCTCCCTCCGCCCGAGTGGTCTCATCACTTTCTTCTTGAGACATGATGGGATCCTGCCCTCCCTTAATGAAGCAATGATGACAGTTTCCAATCACTTGCCTGTACCCTCCCTGGCAGATGTTATTAGCTATGAAGGGTGAGGGTCTAGAGCGCACGACGTTGCCTGCACACTGCCCATGATCTTGTCCACATCCTCAGGCTACACTGACTGAAAAGAATCCCACGTAATAGGGCTGAATAGTACCCAAGGCACATCTGCTGGAACTGCCAAAATCCTGGCAGCCAAATCTATTTATTTATTAGATTTCTTTACCATCCAATCCAAAAAGCACAGGAACAAAACAAGACTCACAACTCAGTCATTTAAAAACAATCAGTACAAAACCCAATAAAGTTTAAAACCATTAAACAATTAAAAACATTTAAAAGCAATTTAAAAACCCAGACAGGCCAGACCAAACAAATTAAGGGCTCACTTGAAGGCCAGCAATGAACCCAAGCTACAGATTTCTGATAGGAGTGCATTCCATAGGCCAGGTGCAGCTACAGAGAAGGTCCAGATTTGGCTTATTTTAAGCCAAATTTTGGGTTACAGCCCATTTGACCCACGAGTATACCCCTTAGGTTCTGGCACTGTCCAAGTTCTTTCATTGTCCTAAGCTCCTCAGAAAACCAAGGAGCAGAATGGGCTCCAACAAGCTGGAGAGGGTGTTTAGGAACGACCATGTCAATAGCCTGGGCTGTTTCCACTCTCCAGAGATTCACCAGGGCCTCAACAGAGTCACCAGCTCTGGACACTGAAGAGAAGATTGCCCAAGGGCTGTCTGGAAACCAAACGGATCCATAAACCTCTGGGGGCGGACAATTCTAATTGGTCCACCACCCCTGCAGAGGATAGCTGGAACAGTAAAACTAAACCTTACCAGATAATGATCTGTCCTGAAAAGGGAGTTATTTCAAACTCCCCCACCTCCAGATCAGTCATTCCCTGGTCAGCAAAAACAAGATCCAAAGTATGTCCTACCTTGTGGGTAGGGCCTGATACCAATTGAGATAGGCCCATGGTTGTCATGGTGGCCACATAATTCTGAGCTGCCCCTACTAGGGGGACCTCAGCATGGATTGAAGTCTCCCAAGACAATAAGTCTGGGGGAATCCAATGCCACCTCCGAGATCACCCCTGTCAGTTCAGGTAGGGAGCAGCTGTGTAGTGCAGAGGGGTAGTCGGTACACCAACATAACCCCCAGCCTATCTCAGAGGCCCACCCTCAAGGACAAACACTTGAAATTGATGCACCCTCCCCAACCCTCAATGCAGGGCGGCTGCAGGATCAGAAAACTTGGAGGACAGATCTGAGAGAAACCAACCCCACCTAGCTCATCCAACCAGGTCTCCCTCACACATACTAGGTCAGCATGCTCATCCACAATCAAATCATGGATGAGAGATGTTTTACCATTTACTGACCTGGCATTCAGCAGCAGCACCCTAATTCTTGAGAGAATGTTTCCAGAGCTCCCTGGGGCTACAGGTTTGGGAGAAGACCTGGAAAAAAGAACAGGCCTCAATTGCCTGGACTGTTTCCCTCCTTAATGGCCTGATCAACTCCCATCACCATATCCAGAACCTAAGGGGTATACTCGTGAGTCAAATGGGCCGTAACCCAAAATTTGGCTTTAAAAAAGCCAAATCTGGCAACAGAGCTGCCCACTACCTGAAAAATCATTGCTCCCAGACTCTCCCCAATCCACCACTCTCCCAGACAGATCCTTCATCCCAGCTACCTGTGTGTCTTCAGCGCCCAGCCAAGACTATTTTGATCATACATGGCACCACAGCCATGCAGCAAGCCCCCACACCCAGGTATGCTCACACCAATCCTGGGCCTAGTGAAGCACTACAACTGACAGCCCAAATAGCACCCTCTGAGTTGAAGGAGAGGGAGATAATTTGAATGTCTCCCTAGATGAGGCAAGCCCAGAGCAAGAACCCCTCTCACCATCCTCACCCTGCCCTTTCCCCACACCTGATGTGATCATAGACACCCCTACAGACAACCCAGAGGAGATGGCCTCACAGTATCGTTCCCTCTAAGGTGTGTGGCTGTGCGCCCACACACACACCCCAATCCCTCTGTGCAGCGATCTTTAAGAGCCGCTCACTGCGGTTGCTGCTCTCCTCCACCACCTTTTCCCATTGCCACCAGTCCTTGCTTCCCTGGCTGGCTTTTCTTCTAGCCTCCCTCTGAGAGTGAGTCCCATTCGCTGCTGCCCACCGCCACCACGTGGGCTCTTGCCAGGGCAAGATTGATCTTGTCCTTGCAAGAGCCCACGCCCCCACCTCTCCCCGCCTGCCACTGGAGCTCATGTGCAGGGAATCGCCACACAAGAGCTCCAGCAGTGGGCGGGAAGAGGCAGAGGTGTGGACAGACCCCCCTAAGCAGCCTTCTGGAGGTGGGGAGAGTGGAATTTTGTGAGGAAAAACAATAAATCCGGCTAAACTAAACTAAACTAAAGCTGTTTTTGTAGGACAACAATTTTTAAAATACTAGGAGAGGCTTTCAGAAGTTGCCGTCCTATCTAGGCTGCTCCTGACTTGGCTGAATCCGATGGGCTTTTACCCAAAGGATCTGGAATGTTTGTTCTGAAGCCACGTATACTATATGGCAAGGACTCTGCCCCAGTGGTTGAATTTCAAGTGGAACTGCCACACAAGAGCTACACAAGAGCTCCAGTGGCAGGCGGGGAGAGGCGGAGGCATGGGCTTGAGCTCTTGTGTGGGGAATCGTGCAGGCCAAGAAAAAAGGCTGCACATGTGCCTTTTCATTTTAAGCCAAGGGGCTTGGGAGCTTGCAGAGAAGTAAGTGTGGAGAAAGCGAATCCCATGTAGCATACTTGCTGCTCCCTCCCCAGCCCACCTGCCCATCTGGCTGTCCCCGCCAGCCTGCCTGTACCCAGGTAGAGTGCCCAAAGGAGCATGATAGCAAGCTGGGTCTCTACGCCAACATGTTCTGTAGTCCCCCCATTCATGAATACAGCAGTTATCTGCAGAGACAAATGCTGAACCTCAAGAGAGATCTTAGGAACATAGGAACATAGGAAACTGCCATATACTGAGTCAGACCATTGGTCTATCTAGCTCAGTATTGTCTGCACAGACTGGCAGCAGCTTCTCCAAGGTTGCAGGCAGGAATCTCTCTCAGCCCTCTCTTGCAGAAGCCAGGGAGGGAACTTGAAACCTTCTGCTCTTCCCAGAGCGGCTTCATCCCCTGAGGGGAATATCTTGCAGTGCTCACACATCAAGTCTCCCATTCATATGCAACCAGGGCAGACCCTGCTTAGCTATGGGGACAAGTCATGCTTGCTACCACAAGACCAGCTCTCCTCTTCCCGATGATCTGGAGAGCTGGGGCTGAAACTGTGCAAAGGTCATGTGGCTTCTGCCATCACTTGATTCTCCAGGCCCAAGGTTGAAGTCAGAAGCCCTTCCAAGCTATGCACTTGATTATTCAACACGAATGTTACCCCATTGTCGATGTTCATTCAGCAGCCAAGGCCAGAGGGGCCCCAGGTGGGGCAGACGGCCAAGCAAGGCAGCCCAATGAGCGGCCAGCCGAGACGCTGTAGGACCAAGGAGCCGGGCTAGAGGGGCTGGGGGAAGGGCGGGGGCGAGGGAGGGAGGAGGCAGCAGCAGCAGACAGAGGCACAAGTGATGTGGATAAGGGTGAGAGCAGCCTGATATGGCAGGGCAGAGGTCCAATTAGCAGGGGCATGGATGCATCATTTGTCAGGCGGGATTTAAGGCAGGCTTGGCCAGTGATGAGGGGCAGTTGGAGGGCGAGTGGTGGAGGCCTCCGGAGAGAGACTTCCACAGTGACTCCAAGGAGCCTGGAGGAGGAGGAGCTCAGGTGAACCAAACCCCCTCCCCTCAAAAACCCAGAGCCCCTGCCTTGGGGAGGCGAGAGGGAGAGGTAAAATAGCCGTGGAGAGACCAGTGGTGTGACACCCACCTAGAATGAATGGGGATGAATACCTCTCACATGTAAAATAACCTACCAGGAGGACCTCTCTTTTGCCTGGATTAAGTCTGCACCTTTGGAAGTCACAAATGCACGGGAAAACTATAGCCACTGTCAGGACTCTTCCCCAAAGCCCAGCGGGGCAGGGTACTAACCCAGGCGGTGAGCAGATTAATAGCGGGGGGTTGTCTGCCCACTCATGAAGCCAATGGCAACCATGCTGGAAGGCGGGGGAGGGCAGGGAAGCCAGGAGGATGGCTGCCTTTGACTGGGCCAGAATGGCCCAACAAGCCATTGCTTGGCTACAGCCAGGAGCTAGCAGCAGTATTCTCTCTAAGGCATGTGTGCATGCACGCACTCACACTTTTAAAATATCTGCTCAGTTCATTTTCTATCCCGCTCAGATTGAATTGGGAAGGCCTCAATCTGAATGCACATGTGCACACACTGCCTTGATACTGCCGCCCAGGAGAAAACTCATTTCACACACAGGTGAGAAAAATTAGAGGGTACACTGGCTCGCAGGTCCCTCCCTTCTGCGGAGACCCTGTTGGATGATGCAGGGGGAGGAAATGGAGTCCTGTAAGGCATCCCCTTTAAGGATTAAGAGGCGGAATACAGGAAGGTGGGAATGGAAGGCAGGGGAGGGGTTAAGAGGGGTGGTGGCTGACCCTTGAACATATATAATGGGCTTGAAGCTAGTGATAAGGAACTCAGTGGACATGGAGGGTAGTTGCCTCTATGGCAGGGATTCTCAACGTGTGGGTCCCCAGATGTAATTGGACTTCAACTCCCATAATTCCCAACCAAAGGCCACTGGGGCTGGGGATTATGGGAGTTGAAGTCCAATAACATCTGGGGACCCACACGTTGAGAAACCCTGCTCTATGGGCTCCAACGGGGGAGCAAAGCATTGCCTGTCCCTGGCAGATGTAAGAGGAACAGAGTGCTTAGAAGCCCCTCCCCATCCTTCTGAGGCCCCGTCCTTCTGTATGCCCAGCGGTTGTGAAGCTTGTGCAGAGGAAACACCACAGCCACATCTTCCTAATTTATTCCCCTTGCTATGCTAGGGAAGAGACAATTTGCTCAGAGAGACAAATTGCTCATGGAGGAAGAAAGTTTTATGAATGTTTTCCAAATACATGGCCATCCTTTATAACAAGCCTCCTTTCACTGCATCACTAATCAGTGGGGCTTTATGTCCCTAAAAGCGAAGCTTATCATGTTTGTTTCTGCATTTTGTTGCCGCATTTGAATTAAAAACCAAAAATGTTGAGAGTCTTGCGCTTTCATTTATTCAGTGTATTTACAAAAGGCCCTCAAATGAACATGTGGCATCAGACAAACACCTGGCAATCAAAGGACCTGGAGCCAGCTGTTGTCTTTGCAACTGGAATAATAAGTACGTGCTACCAATCCTTTACGGCACCATTTGTATCACTCATGAAAGCAGAGGGAGGTAATGCTCAGGCAGACATTTGGAGAGATTCAGCCACAAAGGATGCTTGTATTCATTGTGGGCTTAAAAAAAAATTCTTTTGCTAAGACACAAACGTTTAAACTGGTGGTGTTTTGCAGTGTGGGACTGATGACAAATTCCTCTCTGTGTTAAGATACATGTTTCTTCGGGGCACACTACTTTTGACAACTTGCTGTTAAATGTTAAAAACAATTCATTTCTGACCTCCCTCCAGCTGATCTGTGCAGTATTACTCTTGCTCAGGTTCATAGGTCTTCTTTTCCTCTCGTGTATATAGCGCTGCTGAACTCTTGAAGCCTGGGTAACAAAGGATGCCTAGATTGCTCCCTCATTCACAATCAAACTTAATACCATGTCTGGGTTTTTTGTTTTGTTTTTGTTTAAGCAGACAAAATGCAACTTGACTACAATACAGTGCATCTTGTTGAAAACAGTATTTGTGACTTGAGCCACATTTGAGCCTGTGTTAATTAATAATATTTTTTTTGTAAAAGTGACTCATAGAACTGCCATGGAATTTTAACCAGTGGATTTAGCTAAGATGAATGCAATTCATTTGTGCTGGTTGAAAATAACAAGCTCTATTTTTATCTCCTGAGTCAGGTCTTTTCTTTAAAACTTAGTGAAAATGCTAGTGCTTGGCATGGATGTCTGTGATTTAACAAACAAAACTCGGAGTACCTCAACATGAACATACATCTGCTTGCTCTCTCGCTCTCTCACACCGAGCAGATACAGGGCTTCACTTGCAGTAAAACACTTTAAAATGTCGGAAGGAGGAAAGAATGAAGCTTTCCTGACAGCAGTTGATAGACACAATCCCTTGAACAGTTCATACCCTCTCTGTTGTCCCTGTCATAAGATTTGTAGGTCGGTCTCAGCCAGTCACTGGAGTTAGAGGCCAGAGGCCATGACCTGTTGATTTACCAAAGTATGATCAACTCACACAAATTATAGGCGTAAGAGAGTCCTGACAACTTCAATATGATGAGCAATGAGAGCAATTATTTGTGACATGTGAAACCAGTGTGAGAGCATAATTCTGTCACTGCATGACAAGGCATTATTAGCAGGGCATGCAGCTGCTTGAACTGGGAAGAGCTTTTAAAGAAGCAGTGAAAAAAAGGGTAATTCTATGGAAGTGCTAGAATAACAGAACTTCTCTAACTAAATAGTGAAATAGCAACTTGATTTCTTGTGCAGGACAAACAGTTCTGCACTAGCAGGCTTGAAGTTTGGTTAGGAAGATGGTTGAAGAAGTAAATGTCAGAGGGCAGAATTTAAAAGATATTTGCAGACTGTTAAATTCTTTAATGCAGAGTTACTTTGACTGGGCAAATAACTATCTCTCATCCTAACATCTTTCACAGTTATTGTGAGGAAGAATGGAAAAGAGATAACCTTCTTTACTGCCATGAATTCCTTGGAAGAAGGCTAGCATAAAACATGTAGATAGATAGATAGATAGATAGATAGATAGATAGATAGATAGATAGATAGATAGATCTTTATTGTCATTGTCCTGTGCAGAACAACGAGATTGAAAAGAATCTACAACCACTACTACAGGACCTAAAAAGAATAATCTAAACATATACCCATATGCCCCCCCCTCCCATCAACCCACTAAAAACCCACTAAAAAACTCTAAAAACTAAATACAAAAAATTGATTGTAATTGATTGATTAATTAATCAGTTAATTAATTAGCAAAGACACCTTGCATTCTGCAAGTATAGGATTAGATTTAAAAGTGTCTTGTTGCACAGACAAGGACTAGTGGGGACACACACACACACACACACACACACACACACACACACACACACACACTACCACAGAAGGGGAGCATAGAAGGAGCAAAGTGCATGTATAGATGGGCAGTCTGTGTCCCCCATTTAATAGCTTAAAAACAGAAATGGGGGGAATTAGTCTGAGGGTGTGCGTTCTCCTTTGTCTCCCCTGGAGTCACCCTTGTCAGGGACTTCTGCTTGCCCCACTTTTTTGCCTGTTTCTTGTCCCCATGCTCTTCCAGAGACTCCCTGTGATCTCAAAGCTCAGAACCACCTACCTCTTTAGTACAGTTCCTCCTACCCAAGAGGAAGAAGAGAGGGATACACATCAGAAAGACAGACACTTGAAGCTGGCCCCAGGGATTAATCTCGCCTCAGGATGGAAGAGGATAGAGCTGGTCAGGTGGGCTGGACCTGGGCATGGCCAGGCAGCACAGGACTTAAGGGGGCTGAGGGAATGCTTTTGGCCACAGGTTGTGAAGCAATATTTCCCAAACCAGCAAGAGATAACCCAACACGTTGGGATGATGTGTATTGGCTTAGAGAGAGAAGAGAGCCTTTTACATTAATGATGTCCTGGCACCCATGGAGAGGAGACTGAATGAGAGAAGCCTGGCACAGAGGGCCATGGTGTACCCAAAATGTGCATACAATTTGGAAATGTGACCTGACTTGGAAAGGGGCCTTTTGACATGCCATTACTAATCCCAACACCCCCACAAGACTGGATTTTTGTGTTACAGAGGGGCTACAGAGGGAAGGAAAGGAAATGTCTGTTGCATGACAGAGAGGCAAGTCTCACAATTGGTGAGACTCACCCAGAGCGGGTTTGTGGGGAGAGTGGGCTTAGCATGCTCTCCCCACAGATGACTGGAAGGGAAGCCCTGGGTGGCCAGATCAGTCACTCACATGACTACTGGCTCCGTTACGGAGTCAGCAGGGGCTTGGGAGTTCAGGGGCCATGTGCCCCTCGGAAGTTCCAGCACGCTTTGCGTGAATGTGCAGAGCATGCTGAAGAGACCCCCGAGGCTGCTTTTTAGCCTCCCGGTCGGGGATCTCCTCATGAGTTGCCACAGCGCTGAGCCGCACTGCAGCAACATGCAATCAGGAAACCCCAGTAAGCGGAGCACTCGCCCTGCTAACTTGGGCTTAAGGAAAGGCTCCATAAGCGGGTTACCCACTTGAGAGCAACCGCGCTCTCCTGCAAGCCCAGTGGTTCTCACGGTCTCCAGAAAACGGGTTAGGCTCCCTTAGCCCACTTTTTGGTGATCGTGAGAATCGCCTCTGATTGTGGTACTGCTGTTCTGGCTGCAACTCACAATGGGTAATGAGAATGGAACTTCTGTAAGTAGAAAGATTCAAATTCTATAAAGGGAAGGACCTGAAGCAGGAAGTATCAAGCAGGAGATTTGAAGGAGGATATGTCCTGTCCCTGGCCTTTTCTTAATTGTGTCTTCCTTTGGAATCTGTTTCTCTCTATTTAGTTCTGTTGTTCATGAAGCAGACTGGCTCCAAGATGCAACTACAGTTGCAAGGACAGGCATGTCCATGCCTGTAGTAAAATGATATGGTAGAATCTTGAGTGAACAGAAGAACCGATTATACCAGTTCATGCTGCTGGTCAAGGCCTCTGCATAAGGCATCACCCTCCCATAAGTTCTCAAGCCTTTAAATATGGCAATGGCTCAGCAGGTGAGAAGAAGCCCCAGGCAGCAAGCCATGCATCATCTAGGGAATGACTAGGATTCATCTTCATGCCAGATGTGTTTCTTAAGGTGCTCACAAAACCCTAATGAAATTTCGCAATCTGCACTGCATGGCCAAATTTATGAGCAACAACTCTAACAAACTAAGGAGCATAGTGTGAGTCATGCAAAAAAGAAACACACACACACACACACACACACACACACCATTAGCCAATCCAAAAAAAATCCTGCCTGGCCCCCAAACGGACGACTAGCAGAGTCCACACTAGTTTTCCCTGTGTGGGAAGGGGGTGATCACTTGCTGGATGAAGACTGCTTGATTGGGAACATGGACACAGCAATGGCTGGCTGTGTCTCACCTCTTCTCAACTCAGCAGCCAATCAAAAGCCTTCAATCACCTTGTGCTTCATTAGCAAAAGTCGGGCAAACAAGCAATGCCTGGATGAGCCAGGGTGAGTGGCTGGAATCTTTCAAGGTAGGGTGTTTCTTTTTATACAGGGGAGCATTCAAAAGCATGATTTCTCCTCCACCTGTAGACTAAAGTGGCACTATATCTTAGTCTCCTAAGTTTCAGCTGATAAGACCTTTTCAGACTCTTCTGAACCCAAGGCTGATCGGGTTGTTTTACCAGAACCTCTATCCAATGACACTGTTTAGCATTAGAAATATATCTAATAATAATAATCATAATTAATAATTAATAGTGTATTTGCAGCCTGTGCAGGTTTCCATAAATTGATAGCTATAAAATACATTGGGGAAAGCTAGAATGGTTTCTAAATCAGAGATTTAGAAGACCAAGTTAGAGTCAATTAAAAAGAAAAAAAATATCTTTCACTCTCTACTTGGTTTTATAAGGAGTCTAATTTCTACTCCTTCTGTTTCTAATCAGTTCCCGGAGGCGTTCTGCTGTGATGCCCTCAGTGGGTTCTTTGCGGATAAAATTTCCTGTATTCGGGCTGACTTGGATTCCATTTTTTCTGCAGGGTCTATGGAGGAGGTGTCCAGCAATCCTTCTTGCAGTGTTAGGTGGGATCATTTTCAATCTGTGATTCCTGAGGATGTGGACAAGCTGCTTGGGACAGTGCGGTCCACCACTTGTTCTCTGGACCCTTGCCCGATTTGGCTGCTTCGATCTAGCAGGGAGATTATTCAAGGAGGCCTGGTGAATATCATAAATGCATCGCTGAGGGAGGGTAAGGTGCCTCCATGCTTGAAGGAGGTGATAATTAGACCTTTTCTTAAGGAGCCTTCCCTGGATCCCTCGGCTATTGATAGTTATAGACCAATCTCTAATATCCCTTGGTTGGGCAAGGTGATAGAGAGGGTGGTGGCTGACCAGCTCCAGGCGGTTTTGGAGGAAACTGATTATCTAGAACCATTTCAAACTGTCTTTAGAGCAGGCTATGGGGTTGAGTCAGCCTTGGTTGGCCTGATGGTTGACCTATACTGGAGAATCGACAGAAGGAGTGTAACTCTGTTGGTTCTCTTGGATCTCTCGGCGGTGTTCGATACCATCAACCATGGTATCCTTCTGGGTCGCCTGGAGGAGTTGGGGATAGGAGGCACTGCTCTGCAGTAGTTCTGCTCCTATCTCTTGGGCAGATTCCAGATGGTGGAGCTTGGTGACAGTTGCTCTTCTAAACGAGAGCTGTTATATGGAGTCCCTCAGGTCTCCATTCTGTCATCAATGCTTTTGAATATCTACATGAAACCGCTGGGTGAGGTCATCAGGAGATTTGGTGCTGGGTGTTATCAGTATGCTGATGACACCCAAATCTACTTCTCTCTTTGATCTGCTTCAACAGGAAATGGTGTTCATTCCCTAAATGCCTGCCTACCGGCAGTAATGGGCTGGATGAGGGATAACAAATTGAAGCTGAATCCAAGCAAGACGGAGGTGCTCATTGTAGGGGCTCAGAATCTGAGGGATTAGTTTGATCTCCCTGTGCTGGATGGGGTTACACTCCCCCGGAAGGAGCAGATACACAGCTTGGGAGTACTCCTGGATCCAGACCTCACCCTGATATCTCAAGTGAAGGCTGTGGCCAGGAGTGCTTTTTATCAGCTTAGGCTGATCCGTCAGCTGTGTCCATTCTTTGAGGAGGATGACCTCAGAACAGTGGTGCACCAGCTGGTAACCTCCAGGCTTAACTACTGTAATATGCTGTACGTGGGGCTGCCTTTGTACGTAGTTCAGAAACTTCAGTTAGTTCAAAATGCGGCAGCCAGGCTGGTCTCCGGGACAACTTGGAGAGACCATATTACACCTGTTCTAAAACAGCTGCATTGGCTGCCGATACGTTTCCGGGCAAAATACAAAGTGCTGGTTAGTACATGTAAAGCCCTGAACGGCTTAGGTCCAGGTTACCTTAGAGAGCGCCTTCTTCGGTCTGATCCCCACCACACGTTAAGATCATCTGAGGAGGTCCGGCTCCAGTTTCCACCGGTTAATCTGGTGGCGACCCAGATGCAGGACTTCTCTGTAGCCGCTCCTAGATTGCGATGCACTCCCTGAAGAAATCTGTAATTTGAATTCTTTATTGGCATTTAGGAGAGCTCTAAAGACCTACCTGTTTGGCCCGGCCTTCCAGGGTTTTAAAAATTGTTTTAAAGGTTTTTCAGTGTATCAGGTTTTAATAAGGTTTTGAATTGCTTTATTTTTAGCTGTTTTATTGTATTTTAAAATTTTTATTCCTGATCATTGATTGATTTTAACTGTTTTATAATATTTGTGAACCACCCTGAGCTGTTTTGTTTTATAATATTTGTGAACCACCCTGAGCTGTCTAAAAATTGAATAAATAAATAAAATAAATAAAATCCTGCTCTCACTGAAGTCAATGACAAAACTCCCATAGACTTTAATGGGGTAGAAGCAGAGGCGTAACTATAGGGGGGGCGGGGGGGCATGTGCCCCGGGCGCCATCTTTTCTGGTCACATGGGGGGCGCCGCCATGACAAAAAAAATTTTTTTAATTTTTTGTTAATACAAATGTTTCCTGCTCAGTGCAGCAGCGCTTTGGTGCCCCCTCCCCCACGAGCGGTCCCTTCCGCGCCGCCCGCGCCCCCCCATTGCAGTCAGTGGCTTTGCTGGCGCCTGCGGCCAGTCAGTGGCCTGGCTTGGTGGCGGCAGCGGGCGCTTGTGAGGAAAAACCTAAGTATAATGTAGTATGTTGGGGGGGCACGGGGGGGCGCCATTTCAGTGCTTGCCCCAGGCGCCGTTTTCCCTAGTTATGCCTCTGGGTAGAAGCATAACCATAGTTTGGGGAATGTAGCATTTTGGTTGTAATTTGTCTATTCTACTGATACCATGCCTTACAGAATGCTTTTAAGGTTCATTTTAATTTTGCATCACTTCCTTTCTTAATCTCGTTATCAATCCCCACACTCTCATTTGTTTGTGGGAATGCATGCACAGAATAAATTGCAACTTTTACTGCCTACTATTTCTGTGAAGAAAGAGTGTGCATTTTGTCTAAAAGTATCATCAGGGACACTAAATTACTAAAATTGTTAGTCATTATAGTGATCTTTCTTTTATTTTGCACTGTAAACAGAAATCAGTTCATATGTTCATTTTGCCGACTTTGTGGGGAGAAAGCCTGTTGATAGTTGCTGAAAGCTTAGACTTATTTGTCCACTTTTCCAAGAACAAAAATAATTTCAGTCAAGATATAGGCCATCAGAACTAAATATATGTTCACTGTCTGTTAAGGGGACACATTCAAGTGATGAGATAAGATCAAAATAAGTGAGTACAGATGTAGAAAGTCAAGGAATTTGTCTGAAGTTCGGATAGCCATTATCTCAGCTAAAGAAGGAAGCCCTGCTTTATTCTTTCACACTTTCTTTGCCCCTTTAGATAGACTGAAATGGGAAAGGTAATGGCTAGATGGTGCCATCTATTAACGTGATAAGCATTTATAAGTTCTTGAATAAGTCATCATGATGAATGCTTATTTTGTGGTTCATTTTGCTGCCTAGGAACTATCTATTCTTTTGAACACTGAATGGTTTACACTAAGATGTAAAATAAAAAGGTAATTGCAAAACCAAAAAGATCTGTGTGTGTGTGTGTGTGTGTGTGTGTGTGCGCGCGTGCGTGTGCGTGTTTATGCATACATGCAGGTTTAGGTAAGGTCCCAGCACTTTATCAATGGAACCTTTTTCAAATATAGATGTCTTTGATATAGTGAAGCTTCACACATTATCGTTAAAGACAAGACCTGCACAACTTCTGAACCATCAGCCAGGTAATATGGTCTGTTAGATGTTTAATCATGTTTTTTTTCCCCAGTCACAGGTACACAGCAGGAGGTTTATTAAGCCACTACTGACTTCCATACATTGCATATCAACTGGTTTCAGCTCGATGAGCACAAGTTGTAGATGCCTCTTTAATAGGGCTGTGCATGGATCAAAATATCCAATCCAGTCCAATTCAATCTGATCCAGTACAAGATATTATTGTATTGTTTGTCTGATACAAATGGCAGCTTGGATCAAAATCAGTTCAATGAATCCTGTCAGGATGAAGCATTATCCCATAGGCATCAAAATGGATCTATAACATAAAGGCTCACTTACTCACTGACATGAAACTCCCAGATGAAACAGACTACTAAAATAAAAAAAGAAATAAAGAAATAAAGAAAAAGAAGAAGACAATCCCAGGAAAATTCATTAATGTCCCACAAAATGCAGGAACACACTCTCATTTGAAAAGCATGTGTTATGGTTAGGGTTCGAATGAACTCTGGCAGTTTTCTTGTGTACTTTTACATACAAAAAGTCTGGACTGTTTTGTGGTACAGGAGGCATGCTTGCAAAATGCAAGCCGTGTGTGTGTGTGTGTGTGTGTGTGTGTGTGTGTGTGTGTGTGTGTATCCCCCCATTTCACATTTCTGGTTTGTTTTTTTTTGATGTCTTGCACCTTTGTACATTTTTCCTATGAGTCACTAGCAATAGTCAGGATTTTGCCTGAAACAGAGTAATGTTTTATTTTGATGTCCTTCCCAAAGCACTGTTGTTGGAAAGTAGTAGCCACACAGATGAACCAATTGCTGCATATTTTTAGCAGCTGCAATGCTGTGCAGACATTCAAGCAATGGCCATCTGTATATATCATTCAGATAGCTCTCTCCTTCACCCTCTCGCAGCATTTTCCATATATGTAATATCACCAGATACAAAAAGATACCAAGTCTGGAACAAAAGAATGGGGTGAGGGAGCCATCCAATCCCCTGATGCAGTTCAATACGATATGGAAAATATCCAGTTTTCTATTAGAAATTACTGTTTTTTTGAAAAAAAATGTTTTGGGAACAATATGATGCATAAACCACATGTTAAGGTGTATCAAATTGGAAACAATTATTGTTCCAATTCCTGCTCACACTGCAGAGACTTCCTGCCAAAAGGGAGACATGGTGCCGACAGTGAGGGGAGAACAGGACGCCCTCCCCAAGTACTCCTCCTATTCCTCTCATTCAATCCACCCGCAGTCTGAAGTGTTGTCAGTTCCCCCACAGAGTTCCCCTGTTCTGCCTCCAGTTCGCAGCCCAACCCGATGACATTCAAACAACCAGGATAAGGTGGACCTCCTTTCTTGGAATGTGGCTGGGTGGTCTACATCTGCCAGGGATGCCCAATTCACTGACCATCTTTCCCAACATGACATGATTTTGATACAGGAATCATGGACTGCTGAAGAAATGTTACTTAATTGATTTCTCTCATTTTCAGTTGGGGCCGAACCAGGGATGGGGCGTGGAAGATCCAAAGGCTGTTTGGAAGTGCTAGTTTCTACTCTCTGTGCAACATCAAGATCACTCCCACCACTCAAGCAATATGCTATGGCAATATTAATTCAGTCACTGTTCCCTGCTGTTAATTAATACCTATACCACCACCACCACCCCCACAACAGCAGAAACCCCAGCTCAGAACCACATGGGCTGAACTGGAAATGTATGCTGCCGATCTCAGCCTTTCACTCCCTAACGCATTGGTGGTGCATGGGCGGTGAATTTAATGCTAGGTTAGGACCTGATTATTACACCCTTTACAGAAAACATCAGTGCCCCCCCCCCAGCTCGAGACTGATGGACTCCTTCTCAACTTTGGAGGACCAGAGGTCAAAACTTCACGGAACTTTGCACAAACAGCCACCAGGCTCAACCTTTTCATCCTAAATGGAGCAGTTGTAGGTTATCAGCTAGGAGAATTCACCTGTTTGTCAGGCTCTAGAATGAGCATCATCAATAACATATTCATCTCCAGGGATCTGCTCCCTTTTGAGAGCCTAGAGGTTGTTCCTAAATATGACAGTAATCACCTTCCAATCTTCCTTCAACTAAAGTCCCTCACTCAGCAAACCCATAATGAGGACTTGTTGGGGGTTGTTAATTTTTACCCCCAGTAAGTAAAACAGCAGAGCACTAAGGAAGGAGCACACACTCCAGTTACAGAGTAGGTAGCAGAGGATGGTTTAGTTGTTGCAGCTATTTAGAGAAAATACATGGAGATCCTTGTAGAACTCAATACTAAGTATTTATTGGTTAAGAACACTTAGATAGGAAAGACCTAAACCTAATCTAAAGGACTACATAATGAATAAGTAAGGAGGGAGAGAGATGTTTACATCTTCTCTCTAGGAGGAAGGGAAGGATTGTGACTCAGCACAGGAAGTGCGGAAGAATCAGATCAAGTGTCATAGACAGGTAGAACAGTTAGGGAGACCCTTACTCACTATCTCTACTCCCAATGTCCCTAGTGGTCATTAAGATAGTTGGTGCAGAAGGTTGATGCACTGGAACTCCATCTCCAACAGAACTGCTATCAGCCCCCTGTATTCCAGGCAGGGAGAGACCTTTTCCATGCCAAATGGACCTCCCAACTTGATCAAGTGAGAACTGGGTTGCTTGTCTCAGATCGCTTTCAGTATAACCAACTCACTCTGATAACAGTTGAACCCCCACCACACCTCTGGAGATTTACAGCACTCTAGTCCGTGAGCTTCAGTGGCACCTAATCCGTAAAAATTGTGCAGCCCTGTGGCATGTCAGCACCACCCCAAACCTTTGTTCGATAAGGACTGTATTAAGGCTAAAAAAAATCTCATCCCCTTCAACCATGTCTACAAAGCCAGCAGTGGACCAATGGCTGTGCAGGACCTCCTTCATCAGAAGAGGAAGTACAAACAGCTGCTGGCACGTAAGAAAAAAGAAGCCATGAAAGACAGATAGGCACAATTCACCTGGGCAGTCTGAGCCAATGACTCAGCCTTGTTCTGGCGCATCACCATGTGCAGTCATAGCAACAATTTGACCCATCCAGATTGCCACATCCCTCCAGGGATTTGGGGAAAACACTTCTATGAACTATATGAGGATTCTTCAGCAGAAAGCGGATGCCCTGGTCAAGCTATAGAGGACATGACTGTGTGGACGCCAGTGACAACATTTGAAATTAAGACCCTTGTCACCCAACTGAGACCGGGGAAGGCCCTGGGGGAGGACAGGATTCCACCTGAGGCCATTAAAAACAATATAGATTGTTTGAAGCCATTCTGGCTTCACTATTGCACTATTGATACACATGGCTGTATCCCCAAGGACTGGGAGACAGATTATTGACCCCATTTTCAAAAAGGGCATAAAGAACGACCCTGCCAACTATAGACCCATTAGGCTGCTCAGTACAATTAGCAAGGCGTTTTAAGTTCTATGAAGGCTACATAAAGGGAGATTGTATTACAGGAAGAGTACTTTTCAATATTTGAATACTTTTCAATACAATGCTGGAATACTAGGCACTGGTCAATTGTGGATTGGCCTTCCCTGAAACCAGGCTGTACCTCTACCAGCAAAGTTTCCTGGAAAACTTTCAATGGAAATTGAAATTAGGATTGGCTAGAGCAGGAAACTTTGCTGGTGGAGGTACAGCCTGGTTTTCATAGACCTTAAAACGGCTTTCGATTCGATCTCATGAGTCAAATTATGGGAGAAGCTGGAAGCCTCTTTGATTGACCGCTGATTGTTATATTTAATATGCATGTTACACACCAGCACATCGCTCAAGGTAAGGTGGCCATTATATACCTGCAGTGCTTAAATTGTATGAAGCCAAGCTGCTAGCACAGCTACTCTACGGTGCCCAGCTGGGCTTCTTCCCCAATTGTGCCCCATTGGAGCGTGTGCAATCAAAGTTCTTAAGAGCAGCCCTTCAAGTTTCAAGATGCATCTCTAACACCACCTTGCGACTGGTGACAGGCTTGATGAAAGTGGTGGCAAGGCTTTGGATTATCATACTTAACAATTGGTTTGACTATCTTTCTGTCGCTTAGGTATTGCCCCCGCCCCCCAACCCTGAGTGATGACTTCCAATCCAGCTGGAAACAGTCAATTATGACTAGAATATTGTCTCTGGGTCTCTCACCACCCTTCTTAGTTAATATGGGCTACGATCTGGCCAAGGCCCTCAATAAATTCCAATTCAATGCACATCCCTATTGTTGAACTGAATTTCAGCTTCAATTTGGCTTTGTGTAATGCTTTAAGTCTGTATTGTTCCACACAAAAATGGGTCCAGTACCTTGGTGAGGAAGCTCAGGGAAAGTACAAGAGAAACTTGCATAGCAGAGGAAGGATGTTAATTATTCTTTCTCAGGGGCGGAGCCACCATTGCACAAACGGGTTCAAAGAACCCAGGCCGCTGTGCTCAGGGGCCATGCCCCTGAGTCTGATGTCAGACGCAGGGGGCATTGTTTTGCTCACAAATGGGGCCACAAGCCCCATTTGTGTGGAAATTCCAGCCAGCGCCGCGTTTGCAGCATGGCCAAGAGCAGCTCTCCCTGCTCTAAAAGGCAGGGAGAGGCATTCCTGGCCATGCAGGGAAGACGGCGCTGGCTAAGCTTCTCAAGAGCAGAGCTATGTGGTGCTGGCCAGAATTCCCTCACAAACGGGGTGTGCGGCCCTGTTTGGTAGTGAAACCACGCCCCCTGCGTCTGATGTCATAGACAGGGGGCAAGGCGGGGGGGGGCACTATTGGCAGGCTGAACCGGGGCCGCTGCTGGCCTCCCTATGTCACTGCCCTTTCCCCAGGCTTGTTCTCTACTCTAAACTGCCTTCTCCTGAAAGTGTGTTGCAAAGGAGAATTGGCTATTGAACTAACAATGTTACATGTGGCTGCAGTGTAACATGTACTTTGTCCTTGACTCTGAAGAACAGAACGGGCAGGAATAAATATTTTACATTGATATACTGCTCTTCTTCCAAGGAGCCCAGAACAATGTATACTTATATTTATCCTGTGAGGTAGGTTAGGCGAGATATGAGTGAGCGGCCCGGAGTCACCTAGTGAGTTTCATGGCTGAATTGTGATTTGAACTCTAGCAGCTACACCACACTGGCTCTCATTATGTATTACTATAAATCCAACTAAGCCACTATTCCAACTAAGCCACTACTTCTACCTTTTTCAAGAGTCAGCACACTTGAATAAATCTTGGTTCTTGGGTTTTGTCCAAGCTATCCGTAATGCACATCCCAACCTTTTGTTCTTAGGTTTAAGCCTTGCATGATTTTTATTCAGCCACTGAAAAATCATTCAACATTGAAAATAAGAATTTGATTTCTTCTTCTTCCTGAGTTATTAAAATTGCATTAAGTGTCTGGTGAGTTGTTTTCAACCCATGAGTTCAAATGGAGAACCATGATGTGTTTATATAAGATGTCTTACAGCAAACACTGACCGACCTAGTAAGTAATTTATTGAATATTTCTTTAAACATGATTTTGTTTGTTTCAGAATCAAGGTGGTTGTTATTTTTTGATACATATGTTTTCTTTCACTCTTGTTTAATAATGGCATCATGGCACAAAGAAGCAAACAAAATGTCCTAGGTTGTTTAAAATCTTCATGTAACCTGTGGTCAATCTGATGGCTATAAAATATTAATGTTTTGGACTATTAATATTAAATTTTAAAGTGTTACTTTAGGGGATCATTATACTTCTTTTCACCTTGTGCTAATCGCAAAGCAAAACACATGGTTGCACATAAACATAGTGTTAGGATGAATGCAGTTCTTTTTTTCTTGAGCAAATATACCAGAAAGCTGTTGTCCCAATTATTGACTGCAATCAAATGTGAACCAGATTGCCAGTCCAATGATGAGTATACATTTTACAGCTATGAGTATGATCCAATGTGTGAGTTTCCTGTTGTTGGCTATGGCCTGGTATGGGAATGAGCATGCATATTTCTTACCCACAGTTAGCAGTGAGAACCTTAGAAATATATGGGGCCCTGAGGGTGGAACCACACATTATGAGGAAACATAAGAAGAGTGCATTTGCAGGAAAATCAATAGGAAGAGAAAAGCTATTCCTCTCCTCCCCAGCATGAGGAGAAGGTGTGTACTACTCCACTTTTGTAATTTTCTTGGAGGACAGAGCTTAAGACCTAAATTAGCTGACAACTGCAACTAAGACCTCACTTTCAAGTAAACAAGATTGATATATTCTAAATAGCCAATAAAACTAATTATGAAAGTAAAATGCCAGCATGTGAGATTGGATGCTGTATGCAAGGAATGTTGCAGGTATGACTATCTGCTTGGGGACAGAAGTCATTGGTGTGTGCTCAGTGCAAAGAGCTTCTGGTTCTCAGAGAACAAGTTAATTCCCTCGAAGCGAGGTGGGTGACCTGAAGAAGCATAGGAAGGCAGAGGAAAATGTGGATGAGACCCTCAGGGATGTGATAGAGGCATTCCACTCCTGGGTGACAGCTCCTATGCTGTCATGGAGAATTAAGTTCTCAGAAAAGGAGGACATCAGTCTGAGGAAGAGGGGAATGCTTCCTTAGAAGGTACTCCTTCCTTGCATGATGCACCCATATCCTCTTGGTGGGTGGTATTTGGTTTGGCAAGGAAAATCTCCTAGGGTGCGAGGGTGCAAACCTTTCAGATAAACCAGAATGGCACAGATTAGAACCAGAAGTAGAGCAGACAGAAACAAACACATGACAGCTGGTCAAAAAGGTCAAATGACAGTAAGGGAGATAGCACATGCCAGGCAAGAGACTTGGCGTATATAAGTTTATATACAAGAATATCATAGAAGCCTCTGAGCCAAGATGGGTGAGCTGGAGGGCTTGGTTGTTAATGAAAAGATAGATATAGTGAGCATAATGGAAACCTGGTGGAACACTGAGAACCAGAGGGACACTGTTATTCCTGGGTACAAACTTTACAGAAAAGACAGGGAGGGGTGGGTTGGGGGTGGAATAGCAATGTATCTTAAAGAAGAGATATCCAACAAGCTAGAAAACCCAGGAGGGCTGGATTCCTCCTCAGAATCATTGTTGGTGACAATAAGAAAATGGAAAGGAAATGTGTTACTAAATGTGTTACTATGTCCAGATCAAATGCTGAGAGTGACCTGGAGTTGGAGAAACAAATCAGAGAGGTATCAAAGAAAGACAGAGCTATAATAATGGGCGACTTCAATTACCTTCACATAGATTACCTTCACAAAGATCCCTAACTGAGATACCCAGAATGGGCAACTTCTAGGCAAGATCAATTGAAACCATTCTTTCCATCACAGCATCATATGTAGCCTGGGGGCTTCAAGTATGCTTGGGGTTTGGTGAGGCTCCCACAGCTGGGAAGTCGTTCCCAGAGCAGCTTCCTCTGGCACTGTATGCAGTGTCAAACAATGCAGTTGCAGCTCTCTAACATACGATGGAGTTCTAACACTGTAAACAGGTTACTGGTCTTTGAGGTAGTCATCTTGTAGCAAATCATAAAATTATTAAGAATTTACAAGGGCATAATTTTTCCCAACTGAGTATAGAGTCAGGTGAGGTAGAACTGTTTCTCCGGTGCTTTACTTGGTGTGAAAACGGATTATGTGAGGCAACAACTCACAGAATTGAGAAATGTAAGAATTTCATATCCTCTTTTTGTAAACTGTAAATCCTCAACAAATATCATTCTAGGTTATGATGTCACATGCAAAAGGGATGGGGGCGGGATCCACAGAGCCCAGGTGAGCTCCCCGGAGCTCATTTCTAGGCAGGCAGCCTCCTCGCTGTTGGGATTAAGTTCATTTTGAGGAAGTGAAATGAGCATTATCCCAGCAGCGAGGGCTGCCTGCCTAGAAATGAGCTCCGGAGAGCTCCCAGCAGTGGCAGCGGCCCCCACTGGTTTAAATTGTTTTGGGGGGTGCCTGGGGGGTGGGGTTGAGGGGGGCAGCCCCTTTACTAACTGCTGGTCTGGGAAACTGTGCACAAAGAACGTACCGGTCCATGACTCCAAAAGCTTTGAGAAACACTGATCTAGATCATGCTCAAATATTTCTCATTCCCCCTAATGCTGCCTGCAGCTATGACCATGCTCACATTAGGTGAAACAAGAGATGAAAAACAGACTTCTTTGAAATAAAGATATTTGTACCCAGACTGCAAAATAAAGGACCAGATCTAAGAAATGGCCACAATTTCTTTAAGCAAACAGCATAGAAATAAATTGGAGTGCAGACAGAGAGCATGGTTCCAGAGCATGGTTTAAAGGAATACAACACAACACCTTGCTGAAGCTAAGCAGGTCTTGGTGTGGTCACTGGTTGGATGGGAGACCCATGTTTGCTACCATTGGCGATGGCGCCATAACTCAGCAGTAAAGCATCTGCTTTGCATTCAGAACCAGATTTAATTCCTAATATCTCCAGATAGGGTTGGGAAAGATTCCTTTCTGTAATGCTGGAGAAGCTGCTGTCAGTTAGTGTAAACAATTCTGAGCAAGATGGACCAGGATTTTTGGTCGTTGGAATTTTTGCATAGACATTGTATTTGTTCTGGCCCAGGGCATGCTTGTCAATGTGTATGCGTTCAGGCTTGGGGGTGGAGTCTCAGTTTAGCCTTCTTACTTGCTGTCTTGAATTTTAAACTGAGAGGTTCTCTCTCTCTCTCACTACATAAGAGTGTTTTGTTTTCCTAGCCTATGTTTAATGAGTAATAAATATCAAACTCTTGTTTCTCAGTTAAAGTATGCTTCCTGTGTAATCACTTATACAAGATAAGTGATTACTCTGCAACACATTTACCTGCCAGTGTGATGGAGACTATGCTTGTTAAGGCCTAAGGAATCAAAAGTCAAAATTCACACCACTCAGTGTGCAGTAGGTTGGGGGGGAGGGAATCCCACTAAAGGCCAGTCATAGTGGGGACAAAAAATCCTACATGGCTACAAAAAGGCAACTGATACAATCCCACCCTGAGAATTTGCAGATTATCTTCGTGTAGTAAGAGTAGAATATACTCCTGTAAAGAAAGCGGGGGAGATTTCCATTGGTGACTTCATCTTGGGAGCAAGCTCGAAGTATATGATATCAAATATTGTGAAGTGCTCTTGGGATCAAATTTGATCTATGTCATCTAATTACAGATAAAACTACATAGTATTTAACATCTCATTAATTTAAATACCTTGGGCCTTATCACACTATATTAATTTTTCAGTAGTGTCCTTATTGATATCAAAGAAATCTTGGTAGAACAAAAGACCCTATAGCTGAAAAACATAAGGAAAAACTGTATGGAGCTTGGGGATGGGGTAGGGGGAATCCTAAGATAACTAGAAAATAAAGCAAAAATAGAGAGGGGGCGGGGAGGACATTTTGACTGACTTTTCCTGTCTCAAATAAAACATTTTATCTGTCTTTTACTTGATATTTTCCATTTGCAGCAATGGGTAACTCTTATTCAACAGTGTTTGAGGTTTTTTAAATCATCAATTTGCTGTGTGCGTTGCGTGTGTGTGTGTGTGTGTGTGTGTGTGTGTGTGTGTGTGAGAGAGAGAGAGAGAGAGAGAGAGAGAGAGAGAGAGAGAGAGAGAGAGAGAGAGAGGAAATAATGAGTATGTATAAAATCCCACTTTTTACAGAAGGATATTTAATAAAATACCACTCAATAGTATTTATGACAGTACTACTAAAGGATGATGATGATGATGATGATGATGATGATGATGATGAAGAATGAATGAACTTTATTTGTTAGCCACCCCATAACAGATTGTTCTCTGGGCGGCTCACAACAGAGGATTAAAACATACAATATAACACATTAAATCATAACAGACAAAAAAAGAAGAAAATACAAAATATAATACAAAGCAGCTTAGAAACTCATTTTAAAAATAGTTAACAATCAGATCAAATCTGAAACCCCAAATTTAAAAGGCCTGGGTGAACAAAAAGGCCTTCACCTGGCACCTAAAAGAACAAAGTGACGAAGCTAGTTTAACTTCACTAGGGATGTTATTCTATAATGGGGTGCAACCACTGAACTATGATTGATGACCAAAGATGCTAAGTGCAGAATTATATAGAGACATTTCTGAGGTCAGAATAGTGTTGATGAAGATAAACAAGAATCTGCTTTGAGTTTACATAATTTGAAAAGTTACATTTGTTATGAGCTAACCAATCTAGAATATAAAATGTGTATTTTGGTATTCTGAAACGACAAAATATTTCCACCAGAGCCTCAAAGTCTGATCCACAGCAGTTTAGGTAGTATGGTCTTAGCTTTTTTAGCCCTTAATGGTTACCTCATTTCATTCCAATATGGCAGGAATTGGGAGGAGGGGTTGCACATGAAGTGTTATACCTTGTAGAACAAAAATGGTGTAGATCACTCTATTCTAGCACAGTTCCATGTCTTATACAGGCACCAGCAGAGCAGACTGTTCCATCTGCAGTATAAAACTGCAAACTGAACTGCTCTGCTGGTTTTTGCTTCAGATTACTTGTAGCTAAAACACACTTACGCCTTGGTTGCATGGGTTACATACCTTCACTCAGCCTAACGATCTATAGAAAACCAAAAGAAATCTCAGAGCAAAAGGCAAAAAAAGAGAGAAGTGACTAGGAACAGAATGGGGTTAGGATTGAAAATAAGGTTAGAACTGAAAATAGACAGCAGGCTCTATGGCACTGGATAAGAAAATGTTTGTTATTAAACCAATACACAGTTAATAATGATAAGAAATACACAATACATTAAAAAATACACTCATACAAATAGATATCCTGTTAGAAGGATATCCTGTTCTTCAACTTCCCCTCATATATTTGCTGCAGAACAGTGAGCTATCGCCAAGCCTGTGGACCCCCTTCCGTCAGGGGCCCAGGGACATTTATGCTCTCTGTCCCTGCTGGGGCATTAGCTTTTTCTTATCTGAATTCTCTGCCTGTTTCCCATGAATGCCTATAAAAACAGCAATTTAATTAATACAGTGGTTATCAATCACCCTCCTTACTTAGAGACTGTGCAATGTTGACCAATGGACTCTCAAGATATCTGTCTCACTTTGTGAAGCATGCCTGTGTAAACTAAAACCCACCAGACTAATCTCGACTCTTCAATATATAAAACCAATTGTCTGCTGATGCTACGTCATTTAAAAGTGTGACAGGAGAAAACTTGTATATGTAGTGTGTGAATCAAGGTCAAATTCACACATTTAAGCTACAGAGATGTTCACTGATCCCTATGGGCTTTGGTTAAATCTCTTAGAGAGGCGAATTTTAGTTGGACTGGACAATTAGGGTTTATTTTGGAACAGCCCAGTCAGGGGTAGGACAGCTTTCATTTGAACTGAGGGAAACATGTACTGTTTGAAATAATACTGAGGCAAAAGCTACAGTGGAGAGTTAAAAGTAGTGGGCAAAAAAGATGAGGTCATGAACATGGCAGAGCTAGGACAGGATCCAGGAGAGAGGAAGAAGCAGATAAAGGAAGATGTGTGGACAGGGAGGGAATAATCTTAAGCAGTGACACAGATAACATAAGGCACAGTGAGGAGAAGAAGAAAGACACACAACAGAGAGAATGTTTAAGGGGAAAACTCAGGAAATGGAAGAAGGAGACAGGTGAGAACTTCAGAGGTCACCTGGGGTAAACTTCTAAAGTTCCTGTAAACAAATGACAACAGCGGATGTGTGGGTTAGAGGCTAAGAACTAATCATTGGCATCCATCTATCTTTGAATGATGAAGGATGTGCAGCATCTCTTCAGATGATTTCATTAGTTAAATTGCATTTTCCTCTGGTGAACAAAGAGGCTGATCCACATAGCCCACCACAGGTGACATCTATGATAATGAGGACTGGCTTTTTTTTTAACTGTTTGTGCTCATGCTTCTTCTGCTGTTCTAAGAGCAATTCTTAACCATAGCTTTATATGTGGATCTACTGCCTATGTGGGGTCAGATGAGCCTGTCTTTTGCCAGAACTTCCTTGTCATTGCAATTTCTGATCTATTTTGTTACTAATGTCTTAAATATTTTGTAAACACCTATACAATGAAGCTTTGGGTGACCTATGGATTTCTTGGTATTGGGTTTGCTATCCTTTTAAAAACTCTCTCCCACCCAGCTTCTAAAAATAATATATCAGTATTTAAGAAGGACCATGAGGCATAAAGTGGCAGACCTTCAGTGGAGCAGAGCTCCGCTAGTGAAAGCTCTACTACACGTCTGGATGTTGCTTGGTTCTTGGAATGAAATCTGGGCAGAATAAAAACTGAGTAGTTGTAGAAATTAGAAAATTGCAGGAATTGGGAACTAGGAAAGTAAGTTACCAGCAAAAGAACCCAATGAATGGCGGCAAATTTTAATAAGCATGTCTTTGAAATTCAAATCCACCAGCCTAACCATGGGTCTACAGATTTTCTTGGCCAACTATTAGTTGTGGTTGCCACTGATCTCTTTACTTCCACTGAGTATGCTGACATAAGATGTAGGTGAGAGGAGGGCCTTTCATTCCATGTTGGGCTTTGAAGAAGAAAAATTAGCCCTTTTTTTTTTGCTCCTCCTTCCTTATACTGAAGTCTAGGATGAAATTAGAGATCAGCATGCCACTCAGAGTTCTCTCATACACAATAGAGTAATTAACCTCTCTCTCAAGAATTTTCCTGAGAATTATCGGGGTGTTATTTTTGTGCTGGAACAGAGGCAGTCACCACTGAATTTGTGGACCCCACCACTGAATTCATAACTTCCCTTTGAATTCAATTTTCACTTCTGATCTTCTTAAATTATTTATTAATTGGTACGTGCCATTATTAATTGTTCCTCCTAGAATAAAAATGCAAATGTTAGGAGCTGTCACTAGCTTTTTTGGACCATGTGACAGATTTGATTTAGGCTCCATTCTTAACAGGATCAGAGGAAAGTTAGTTTCAAAATGAATACATATATGTTGAATATGTTGAATATGTTGAATATATGTTGAATATGTTGAAAATGAATACATATAGTTTCAAAATGAATACATATATACATATATACATATTACCAGTTCCCTGTGAATAGTTTTTTGTCTCTCATGCAACACAATACAAGTCTTTTCTACACCAAATATAGCAATTCCCACGAGTAAAGCTTATTTCAGACATGGACTGTATTTGCTTAATGGGAATGTGTGTATTTCATTTATACAGTATATGCTAAATATGGGCAGCTACATCTTTCCTAACTTAGCATTTGTCAAACTTGGTAATCTGGTTGATTGTATCATCCTTCCAAGTAATAAGGATGAAAACTGCTTCAGTAATTGGTTTCAGATCTACTTTTCAGAAAGAAATGCCTTGGTTGAACTGGTGGACCATCTTCTCTAGAAGACAGAGGCAGACTTTTCAATAGGCTTTAGCACTAGGGGTGTGCAATACCAGTTCTAATTGAACCAGGTTCAATTCAAACAGTCCCAGTTTGACCAGTTTGAACTTGGACCAGTCTAGCCCCCCCCCCCCAAAAAGCTGGCCAGTCCTCACCAGATTCCCCTTTACAAGCATAGCTCTTGAACTGGTTCAACCAAACAGACCAGACTGCCAGCCAGTTCAATCAAACTGGCTCAAGGATCGGCGGTTTGTTTTGAATTTGGTGCAAATTCGAACCGAACTGCCTGAACCAGTGCTGTGAACACTGCTATTTAGCTCCAACAACAGTAAGGTCATTCACATTACTGAAATCCCTAGTGGCTAGGGAGGGCTATGGCAGGAGTACACCTACCTCCCCTCACACAATCATTGTGTTCCCATCGCCATGCCACAGCGCACATGATCACCACTGTGGCGAGATGCGCTGTGTTCTGGAGGCCAGGGAAACACTGCCTGCTCTCTAGAAATCCCCCAATGCACTATGTGAAGAAAGCAGTGGACTGGGGAATCCCCCCATGAGTCACCTGGCTTTGTGTCTGCTCAGGCTGTGTGTAGCCTGAGCATTCACACAACCATTCTACACAACTTCTCATGCCCTTCTAACCAGGTAAACAGTCAGGTAAATAACCCACACTACCCAGGAGGGCAGCTTTGGGACTGAGGTCAATCCCGGCACTTTACTTGAGCAGCCCTATCCAGGTAGGTACCTGGGTAGCAGCCCTACCTGGGCTGCTACTCTACATGGGTAGCAGCCCTACCCAGGTAGGGCTGCTTGAGTGAACAGTCTTTATATGTTTCTGGCTCACCTGACAAAGTTAGGATAATGGCTAATGCTTTACAGTAGCTCTGCTGTGACCTTTCAGACTTCCCTTCACTGAAAGTGATACTAAGGGAGTCTGTCCCCTTTCTCATATTTTTCTTTTCACCCATGTAAATTACCCTCTCTGAAAACTGCTGTTAAATTCACTGGATGGAAAAGACAGATTCAGATGCTGTCTTTGTCTCTTCCCCCCATTCCAACCCAGAGCTAACAGCAGTTTTGTGTGAAGAAGAAAAAACCAAGTTAAATATCCTCTACTAGGGCAATACTTTCCCAACCTTCAAAACAGCTGCCTGGGGCTGCTAATTAGCAAAAAGAAAGAAAAAGTGAGAAACCATAATCACTGATCATCTTCATTATATCTGTTTGTCACTAAGAGGAAGTGAATAGTATGAGACCACACAATGAGCTCATGACTAAAATAAGAAAGAAAAGGTGTGTTTGGGGGAGTCTTGAAATCCAGGCCAGGACAGTCTTTCCAAATGAGCGATATTGTTTCATCGAGTGATGAAATACAGCTTTGCACAGTTTTGCACATGGCTTGTTCCTGCCATGTAGGCAAGGACTCAATATGTTTGGCCAGTGAGTTTGTTTTTTAGATTGTCAGGTCCTTTGGGACATGGAACAATCTGTTCTAACCACTTGCTGAACTTTTGGTTAAAAAACAGCATATAAATAGTTTAAACAAACAGCTGTCATGGAGCCATCTCCTTTTCTTGAAGTACAGTCACTCCCTTCTTCTTCCCTTACCTGCATCTGTTTGGTGAGGGCAAGGAAGAAGGTCCACAGATGTTTCAGTGGTCTGGGCCAAATATATGCAATTATATCAGCTGTATATGTTTATCACAGACAGTTGCAATGGCACATGTCATCTGGTCCTATCAATGAATTTTCTGTCACCAAAGTACATGAAGTAAAGTACAGTAGCTAATGCAGTAGGGACCAAGTTCTAAATAGAATGCAAATACCTGGAATGTTCCATTGGAACAACCAGTCCCATTCTGATTCAGAATGTTCCAAGCACCATTTTGGACTCCAGAATGGCACTCGCAACATTCAAATGGTTCCAACTTAGAATGGGGTCATTCTGTTCCGAGCTCAGGCTCTTCATTTGAAGGGCATTCTGTTCCGAGCTCAAAACACTCAAAATGCCCCATTTAGAGTTTGAACATTCCGCCGACTAAACATTCTGCACATCCCTATCATACAGCTAACTTGATGAATTAAATAACCCTAATATAAGAATCACTATAGACCTGGTAGTAAACAGTTGGGGTGGGGGCGGGAATCAGGAGATGTGTGTTGACAGAATTATACCTTCTGTCCCTTTCATTTATTTATTTTTAAAAGAATGTTTTGCTGTTTGAAGCCAGAGTTTCTGTTCCTTATGTTCAGGAGCATTTTTAGATTGCTGAAGAATTATTTGGTAAGATATTCTAGTTTTCTAGTGGGATTTCCTGATAATGGACAGATTCTTTCTCTTTATAATGATAGCTGAGGCTCTCAAGAGCTAAGAGACACTTTGTTCTTTGTTCTCAAGACAAACTGTTATTTCTTTCCCCTGAAGAAGTTTCTAATATGAAGGATGAAGTATCACGAATTAGGCTGAATGGTGATGTAAATCCCACTAGAAATAATGCATCCATTATTTCATTTTATGCCCATTGCTCTAGTTTCTGCCTGATTTAAGTCAGTATGAAGAAAGCTGTGGATATTCCCTTTATAAGAACTACAATAAAAACTTCATTGAATATTTACCAGTCCCTTTTTTCTGGGCTATCATCATGAGATCCAAAAGAAAAATGATCATTTAGTAGTTCATATCCGAGTACTTCATAATGCCATCAAGGAAATTACAAGAGTTGAAAGGTTAATATAGTTCACTAGTATTTTGCTGATTGGGCATTCAAGGACTGTTTTCCATAAGAAGAAAATGTGTCAGTTTCTGTCATATAAAGCTGTCTTGGCTGAGTATAACTTTTGGCTTGAACTTCTCTACGTCTTCTCTTTAGTTTTAAATGATTTCATGTTTCTTGGTGCATGTTATTTAATTTCTAAAAGAGAAAGAAAAAATGATTTCTGTATCTCTCAGGCTGTGGCTGCAGTTTGTGTACCCAGTAGACTATTTGACTTTGACCTGTATAAACTAGATTCAAATTCTAACTAAACCATTAATTTACAGTGTGGATGGTCTTCAGCAAGCTATCAGTTCTCAACTTTAGTTCAGAACTGATAAATCAGATTAATAGTGGCCTTCTCTCACAGGGCGCTGCAAGGACAAACACGATAATAACTGATCTATGTAGCGATAATTTATTTTATGTGTATGTATATGTGATATAGACAGACAGATAGATAGATAGATAGACACCACTTTTCTACAAAATGGTTTTCAAGCAGCTTATCACAGAACAAGAGCAATTAAATATTGCTGATTAAAAGTGCTGCCACCAAAAATGCCTTATTTCTGCTGCCAAAGAAACCCTCAACTAGACAGTGTATCAACGTATCTCCAGTTTCTCTTTACTTGTGGGATCAGATCTGGTACACTCTCTTCTCTATCTGGATCATTCAGACTTGCCTTGTAAAAATATTTGAAAACATCCCTGGAGATTTCATGATTCTTCCAACTTAGAATATTTCTGCATAAATATTACAAGCCATAATATTTTGTCTCACTTCACCACAGCCAAGTGGGAACCTCTGTCTTGTGATGCAATGCCATGTGGTTGTGGTATGTGCTTGAATCTTTCACACACTGTCTCCACCCCAGTGGAAAGAAAAAGATAGTATACAAGCATTTGAGCTTGCATATTCATCTCCAGTCTAAATTTATCATTTCTCAATTCTTACTTTTTAGGGGTGATGTTTTTAGTCTTCTTGACAAGCAGCACTTAACTTTTAAAATAAATAGTGCCAAATGCAATCTAATTAAGGGGACAGTACAGATGAACTGATATCTTAAAAGGTGTTATCCCAATGTCTGTACTTGGCCTAGCGTATACTTTTCTACATCTTATGAAGTACTCTTTCAAAATACACTATGGGAAATGGGGTCATCATAATGTTTCAAGATAAACCCAGTTGGTTAAATACTCCTAGTAGCTAAAGGACTGACCTTCAGATTCAGAGGTTCATCTGGCCTAAGGGCTTGAGAGGTGAAACTTAGAATCATTAACACAAAAGAAGCATGATCAGAATACTTTCAAAAGTTTATTACTGAGTCAAACCTCCAAAGCCCATTCTTGTTCATTGTTGCATCTTTATCCAGTTGTCGCATTATGAAATTGAGTGACATCTGCCTTAAAAGTAGCATTTCTCTAAAAGCATAGGCTATGAGTTACTCAAATGAGGTAACTACTGAACATCTTATGAATTCATGGATATGTTTCATGTGTGATTTTGGAGACCTACCAAAGTTCTGGTATGGGCATATTTCAGATACATATCAAGACTTTCTCATGTGTGCTGGCATTTGGTGGTCAAGATTAAGTTTTTTATGTATAACCTGTAAAATAAAACTATCCTGTTCCATGATTTTACTGGTTAGGGATTTTGATTTATAATCCACCTAGAGCCCCAATCATAGGGTAGGCTGGAAATAAATGTTCTTTAACCATGCCCACACTGAAAAGAGTTCTCCTGGTTCTAGGGCCCATTGAAGCCATTTTAGAAACAGGATACTGAGAAGTTACCTCTCTTCTTCGGAGGTCAGAGCTTAAGTTCTGCTTTTGATGGTTCCTAGAATTCCAGTTCAGGTAGTGAATAGCAGGAAATATTTTGTAGAGGATCTGAATTTTTGAATTTTTATACTTCTCCTAATTCTGATTCCTTAAGCTTTAGAAAATTGTGCTTGACTTTTTTTTAAAAGGTTACAGTGAGAAATAGAAGCAAAATGTGTTTGCTTTTTACTTTTAGTTATGTTAATTGAAATATGTGCTTCCACTAGCAAAATTTGACAAATTGGATACATAAAATGGCCAACCTTTATTCAGTATAGATGGAAACAGATTTTCCTAAATTGTTTCCTGAAACTTAGCCACAACAGGCTTTCTAGGTAGTCCTCAATACAGTCCTCAAAACAATTATTTTGGGAACAGTGCCACTAACTAGAGCAGCGTTACTCTGCTGTAAACACTTTAGGATGGCCGTTTAACTGAATTTTGGGTCACAGCCAGACAGCCTGATCCACAGAATTTGTTCTTCTTGTGCCAGCATTATATTGGCAGGAAAGGCAGGAAGTGCATGCAGTTTGCTGCCTCTAGAGAGACTTTAAATCATCACAATGTGCTGGAGGCAAGGAGTGAAAGAGTTACTGAAACAAAGCATTATAGTAACCCTTCTGTAGCCTATTGCACTGATATACATTCCCCTCTAGAGGCTTAGAATTGCACTATCCTGAGGCTTGGGTTGTTAACAGACTATAGCGTTTCAGAGATAGGTAGAGTTGGTAATGTAAAGCTGTCATTACCTATTCATTCACTTTCTGTGTCCCGCTATGGTCTCTGGTATTTTTTAGATTTGTAAGTGCTTCATGCTGGGCCAAAAGAAATTTCCAGAATCATGGCTTGCACTACTCCAAAATAGGAGTGAACATTTCAGTGTGGCTGTAATAGTGCCTACTTAATTGTACCCACCATCTTCCCAGCACCAACACTTAGAGTACTTTTCAAACTGTTTTTTAAAAAGTCAACATACATTATTTATTTTTAGTGTGTGAAAGAATGGTTAGAGAGCTACCTCTTAAAAAGAACAAAAATCTTAAAGAAAAAAGGAAATACTACATGAAATTGGAAGTGAAATTGAGTAGACCAGAAGCTATTTGGAATCTGGTCTAGTCAATTCAGTGAGATTATGAGAACAGTTTCAGTTAGGAAAACAGAACAGTCTTGCTCTCCGTTTAGTGTGGAGGTTTAGTGGAAGTGTATTTTGCTTCCTGCAGTCAGTGGCATATTGCATGTGAAGACTGTATGAATATGGAAGTTTACAGATCTCGTCAATGGACTCCCTAAAATTAATGGTTCAAATTTGGCTTTCCATAAAATATTTATGTGCTAAAAGTGTTCAAAAATATATTCTCTAAATAATGAACTGTAAAGCAAAATGTCTTCTCTTTTGCACTCCAGTCAAAAATATCCCAACAATTAAACAAACTAAATATGCGTTAGTTTATTTAATTGTTGTAAACAAACAAAAAGTGCATTAGCCTAAGCCAGGGTTTCTTAACCTAGGGCCCCCAGATGTTGTTGGACTACAGCTCCCATCATCCTTGGCCACAAAGACCATGTCTGGGGATGATGGGAGTTGAAGTCCAACAACATCTGGGGGCCCAAGGTTAAGAAACCCTGGCCTAAGCAATACTTGGTTTTGATAAGTTTTAATGCAACTTTCCTGCTTCTTCTCTATAACAAAATGTGAACAGCTTTAAAGAATCAAGTTTGCTCCCATATTTGATTCAAGAGAAGCCACTGCCAGTCTGAGTAGACAATACTGAGCTAGGTGGCTCAATGGTCTGACTCGGTATAAGGCAGCATCCTATGCCCCCATGTGTCGATTGTCCAAAGGGTCCTTATGCAAAATGAACTAGTTTCAAGGGAAGGAAAGACTATAAGAAAATTGCCATTGCAATCTATACACAGACTCTCCTATAGGGCTTGCTTGTACTGCCTGCCACCTACATTGTGTGCACACAGTTGATAACTACTATTAAGGGTAGCATTAGGGCCAAATTACATGTGCACAAAAACTCATGCAACACAGGCTTGCTTCCAACCAGAAATACCATTTTAGAAGAAATCAAGAACTGCATGAGGAGAAGGGAAGGTTCACTTTCCCCACACCATGTTTTCCCACCAATAATCAACCCCCGGAAGTGGCAATTTGTACCTGAAGCAATGGTTTCTGCTTCAGGGGCAAACTGAATTGGGAGTAGGACTGTAGTGCTTTGCATGCAGAAGATCCCAGGCTCAATCTGTGGTATCTCCACGTAGGACTAAGGAAGACTCACATTCTCTCTTTCTCTTTCCTTCTCCTCCCCCACAACCAAAAGAGCTGCTGCTAGTCAGAGCAGACATTGATGAGCTAGATGGACCAATGGTTTGTCTTGCTCTATGTTAGCTGAGCTTCCTATCTACTTTGAAACTTTAAAGGTAAAGTGTGCCGTTGAGTCGGTGTCGACTCCTGAAGACCACAGAACCCTGTGGTTGTCTTTGGTAGAATATGGAGGGGCTTACCATTGCCATCTCCCATGCAGTATGAGACAATGCCTTTCAGCTTCTTTACTATATCACTGCTGCTCAATATAGGTGTCTCCCACAGTCTGGGAAACATACCAGTGGGGATTTGAACTGGCAACCTCTGGCTTGCTAATCAAGTCATTTCCCTGCTGTGCCATTAGGTGGTTCAGTGATTTTCAGCAGGGAAACAGAGCATGGGGAGAGAGTGGATCATGTTGCCCTCCCCAAGTCCAAGCCACCACAAGCTTTTTTTGATAACAATGGTTAGAAGTGTCCGTATAGCACACATTTGCATACCCATTTAGTACAGCCCCCACAATAGTGATAAAAGAAAAACGTCTGCTATTGCTCCATAGAAGTGATAATTCTGCACAAATTAGGAAGAAAGTATGATTTGTTCCTCAGTGTCTTCCTGAGACACTGACCTTTAAGGTCTGCTCTGGATCTTAGATCAATGACAGATAGAAGAAAATGGGATTAACTGAAATGCTGGAGAATGAATGTGTTTTGGTGGAATCTCTCGAAATCTGCAGGTCCTCATGCAGCTATAGTAGCATAATGAGGGAATGGTGCTGCTCTGTGCTTGGTCAGCATCTCCTTAGAAGAAGACCGAGCACTTTGCAATTCTTATCTGTTAGGTAGATTAATAAGCAAATCATAATGCCTGTTATCATTTATGTTGCTTATTTTGATAAAGACATTAGAATCAGTTATACATTTTTGAAGTCATTTTGTTTATAAAAGAAAGAAAGAAACCTGCCGAGGGTCTATCACCAAAACGCTAGAATGATGTGTCCATCATGCTTCAATATAGTTGAAACATTACTTGAAGAAGCATCTAGAGGCTTAAAGTGTAATGCCGACAAAGACAATTATGTGCAATCCTTCAGAAAAAACACAATAATGAAAAAGAAACAAGGAGATGTAATGAAACAAAGGTCATAAAGTATTTTTAAGCATGTTGTGTGGTTTTTGCACTTTGGGTATACAGATATCTTTCAGTTAAGGCAAAAATAAGTTTGTACTTGGATAATAGATAAATTATAGTAGCACATCCTGTTAGCATTCCAGAGAAACACTCCAAACAATATGATTTCATTTTGAAAAATGCATTGTTTATTATAAACCTTCCATATGCAATAGTATGCATTGGGAAAGGGATGATAATTTCCTAATTTGTTGCGCCTGTTTAGTTAATTTCCCCCCAGATGTTTTGGTTTGCTTTGCTGCACCTTCTTAAAATTTAATAGCTAAAAAAACCTTCAGCACTTCTGAAAATACCCTAGATCCTTTCCAATTAAAAAAAACACAACTCTCTTCAAAATTGAAGGAATCAAATGGCCTTTTATTAGGGATAGAACTGATGATTTAAACATGCAGTGAAGAAACAGTTCCAAATATCTGGTTACAAATCAGTTTTCTAATTCATGCAGATATTTTTGAAACAAAAAAATGCCTCGTAATCCATTTGAGTTTATTAGATTCAGGGAATAAATGGGCTTTTGTCTGCATATATTGAGCTTCAGAATGAAATGGCTGCTAAAAGATGAAAAACATTTTATATCCCACTAATCTCTTTTCCACTTGGACATGGTAAATTTTAAAAATCCAGCATATGTATAATCCCACATAAATTGTTCATAGCCAGCAGCAGATAATAACTGCTAGCTTAATTAATTAAGTGAATCCAAAAGGGAAGGAAGTGGGGTAAACTGGTGGTAGCTCTGGTCATGAACCAGATACAAATAAACTAGTCCAATTTTTATGGTTGTTGGTGTTAATTTTAGAAACTATAAAACACATTGAGTTGGATGTAGTTATTCCCAGTGGTCAGTAATCAGGCTTTAAAAAAATCTTCCTTGTATTGAAAGTTTGAAACAAATTAAATAATAAGAAGGAAGCATTTAATTTTAAAATAAATGCCTTTACAGGTACAGTGGTATTTGTAAAACATTTCTTAGTCAAATACCTTTGTTTTCAAGTGACTGAAATTATTTATCTTAACATTGTCAGTAGGATCATAGAAACTACTGAAAAGCATAAACTAACTAAATGTCAACTCTGAAAATGAATGTTTTGACAAAAACAAGATAGGCTTGGTTCATATTTTTAAATACAGTCAAAATAATGTCTAAAGAAATAGTGACTTCAGTTTTAAATGTAGGCTGCCAAATGATAATTATATTGTTTTATTCTAAATCAGATGATGGGGCTGTACCATACGGCATAGTAAATCTGATGGAGATTTTTTTTTTTGTTAGAAATGGACATTTTGAAGCACTTATATAGAAATATCTTTCAAACGGAATATATGTATTTACTACAAATATTAACATTTTCTATCTCTTTGCCCACATTAGCACTAGATTTTAGGGAGCATGCTTGCAGTTTATAGGAAATGTTTCCTAGATTTAGCTGGATGCCATACAAAGTCCATTCATATAAATGTTTTACTCTGACAAAACCATGGAAAAGTGGCTTTAGAGAACTGTACTTGAATGAACTCTTTCTTCTAGGAAGCGTCAATGCAATAAATCTATGTTTATATATAAATGTTATGTTTATCAAACTATGAAAAAAATCAGCAATGTAAGAGAATAAGAATTCTTGAACAAAAGTGGGTTCATGGAATAAACAGCAGGTATGTTAACAGTATTTGAAGTAGTTTATAATTTGAAATGTAGATATTCATTATTTTATGTGGCTAGAGTGCCAAGGGCATAGTCTCATTATCAAACAGATAAATAGAAGAATGTGCACTTATTATGGGCTCTAGTAGCTTCTACTCTGTTTTACTCCTCTGAATTATATTTTTGATGTTATCTCCAATCTTCTGTACCTTGGATATTTTCAAGGAATGGCTTAAAGACCCCCCAGCCCAACAACAAATATAATATTCAGCTAACATAATGAAATCTGAAATATAAAAATTACATTTCCTTCTCCCTTTCCCCACTAATTCAAATGCAAACTGGATAGTTATGATGCACTGATGCTCTGTAAAGACATTTGTTGTTAATTGTTTCCTACAGTTTCCTGAAACTTTGCTATTTTAAATGCTGTAGAACCTCCCCTTTTATCTACATCTTACTGACCTAGATTGCCTCCTTCTTCAGAAAACCCGAAGTAGATAGAACAATTTCTACAAAAAGTTCTGATTACTGGGGCAATTGAAGTACCACCCAGATCTTTTTGGATAATGAGGGGTCCCCCCCCCGCCATAGCTAATGATTTTAGAAGGATTTGTTGAATAAAAACCACAGTTTAAAAGTGTGCAGTTCTGTGCCCAGAAACACATGCTTATATCTGATATGGGTCAATAGAATTTCAGAGGATGCAACTTGGAGAACTGTAGCAAAAGACTTTTTATGTGAAGCCAGGTTGTATGTGTACACTGGTAAGCATCTAGAACTCTTTCTGCTCCAAAATTTTAATGAATTGTGAAGTACCCATGATATTCATAGGATGAGTGACCAGAATCCTTAAGACCTAGTCTAATATTAACACTTTTAAGGAGATTACAGATCTGCCTTCCTTTTCTATATTCATATAAGCTGTGGCTAAGAAATGGGCACAGGAAATGATTGTTGTCAGGGTGTGGGGGTCACTCAACACAATTAGAACTTTTGCTCAGGAAACAGAAATTACTGAAATACTAAAACAGCATTATCAGGCATGTTTGTGCCGAGATGACATTTTTGTTGTACTTGTTTTCAGAGGTTATAATTACATGGCTTTTTATTAGAGCAAGTTCTGTGATTCCTAAATGCTGTAGAATACCAATCGCCAGTCAAAAGCATGTTTGTTTATTGGCCATTAAGGACAGGAATTTTGTGATCATGGGATTCGATGTAGGTTTTTGAAATTAGAAACTAATAAAAATATCACACTCTTCATGGCGGGTAGCGTGTTTAATTGGCTCACAGTAGGAAACAACCAAAAAGTCAAGAATGTTTTCTTCTTCACTCAGAGAACCGTTGTGTGCTCTATCCATTACTTGTGAATGAAAAGAGAAGAAAATAAAATGCTGTTTACAAAAGCAACTAACAAGGCTTTGAACATATCATAGTAAGAGCACTATGTGAACCGAATTTTAAAACTGGGTTTCCTAATGGTATAGAAATGGAGGAATAGTTTATTCCTTTTGAGAAGTACTGTATCTCCAAAAGAAATATCTTTCTGAAAGAGTAATGCTGTTAGAATGGGATTCCTTTTGTTTTCAAAAATTTTGCTTTAACAATTAATTGTTTCCTCCAAGAGTAAATTTGAAAAAACACAGCTCTTTTAATATATTGGTGTTTACTCTTCCTAGGTTTTGTTTTTAGCAAGAGCTTGACGCCTTTTAATCGTAAGTTGATCTATGCCCATTCAAAACATTTATAGATGGTTCAGCTTAGCTTAGACTTGCAGAATTATAAACAAATGCTAAGTGCCGTACTTTATCCACATAGACATACTTGGCTTTTTCACAAGTGCCTAATGCTATCTTCAGGCCAGTTCTCTCTCCTAGATTATACTTTACTGCCACCTTCTGTTTCATTGCCCTACAGCTTACAAGTCTATTGAAAGCAGAAACAGAGAATCAAAAATATGTGAGTTGCTTCAATATGCAGTTTAAATCAGATCATATTTCTTACTGAAATCTGGACTCACTGGGTCCTCAGTACCATTTGAGATTTTTAACTCTCAAACGTTGGTGTGCAAATTGTTTCAGGTCAAAACTGAAGATAAGGACTTTGTAGCTTCTATTGAAATTTGATTCACACACCAAGCTTTTGGGGTGCAAGGAAGCAAGGGCAACAAGGAGAGAATGGTTATTGTGATCTATATCGATTAAAGACACCCACTTATGAGACATTAAGAAAATACGCTATTACATTAAACACTTTAAAACATATGTAGACTTTGGTGCAGATTTTGTAGGATATGTGCTTGAATTTGAGAAGCAAAAGGGACAAAACTAAATCAGGCTGTTCTCATGCGCAGCCTAACCTGGCTAGGGAAGCCCAGCCTGGGTCAGGTTGCATTTCAGAACCTCTAGGATTTGGCTTGATTCCAGCAGGGCAGCGCAGCCTATCCTGGCTTTGTAGCCCAGCTTTTAGCCTGGGTTAAGGGTGTGAGCGCTCCATTAACCCAGGCTCTGCAGTTGTGTGACTGATGGGCTGCTTGCAGCTCATGCGGTCACAGAGATCAGTACCTAGAGTGATCTCCTGGGGGAATCTCCCAATGCACTGTGCTCAGTGCGTGGTTAGTGTTCCCTCTAAGGTGTGCGCAAATGTGCCTGCTCACAAGTTATTTTAAATTTAATTTTAGATCCCACTCAGGTTGAATCAGGAAGGCCCCACTCTGAATGTATGTGTGCACACACTGCCTTGATACTGCCACCCAGAACAAAACTCATTCCACGCACAGATGAAAAAAATTAGAGGGAACACTGTGTGTGGTGCATTGTGGGATACGTGGAGACTGGGATGCAACATTCTGGCTCTCCAGTGACTGCTCATCTGGAAGCGTGGCCCGTGCTCCCAGCAACATTCCTGCAATCATCTAGGGAGAAGGTGATGAAGTACAGCCAGCCAGCCCCCGTCATGTGAACGTCTTCACTGTTTTATTGTTTTTTTAAGAAAAATTAATAACTATCTATTTAAAATGTTACAAACATGAAATGATGTTGTGGTAAATGATAAAATCCACATTTGAGTCACTATTGTCTACATTTTAAAGCACAAAAACTGAATGCGCTCTCTCTCTCTCTCTCTCTCTCTATATATATATAACATACAAACACATATCTGAAGAATCTTTCTGAATTTCTGATGGATTATGAAAGCCATCATAACACACTGCGCGGGAGGAGGCAATGGTAAACCCCTCCTGTATTCTACTAAAGAAAACCGCAGGGCTCTGTGGACGCCAGGAGTTGAAATCGACTTGATGGCACATTTTACTTTTATGTTGACATTATTGACTCTTCCCTCCTGGCTGCTAATCCTTACTGTTACAAAGGCCTGGTACAAGGTAGCAGTGGCCTCCCCACTTCTACAGCCTAAAAGGTCCATAAAAATGCAGGAAAGGGCTATTTAAGATTTAATTGCTTTTGTAACCTTGATGCCACCACCACAATTATTGGAATGGTTCATAATGCCACCAGATTTGGTGTTGCATCAGGAGAGGAAAACTTGCCACTGCTTCTGTGCACTGAAGTGAACAGAATAAACACTGGATTCCTGTGTTGTTATGGGAATAGTATTCTGGTTCTTACTTATAGTGCTACATGGCCCAGAACTTGCATAGTTTTAGGAACGTTTTATCGATATGACTCATCGTCTTTCAACAGCTAAGGCGCAGGTCTGAGTTCTGCTACATGGGAAGCTGGGTTGATGGTGATATGGCTATATGCCATGCTCTCCTGGTGGCTATTCGCTCCTCAATCTCCATCAACGTTTTTAGAAAGTGTGTGAAATCTTGGCTTTTCACCTAGGCTTTTATATGATTGTCTCTATTGCTACTTCTTTGTATATTGTATTTTGTATGGTTATTTTATGCTTGTATTTTAAATTTTTAGTCAGACTCCTGTTTTTATATTTTAACTTAATATTTTAATTGTGTGTTTTTATAGTCGTGTAAACCACCTTGGGATTGTTTTAATGAAAGGTGGTATATAAATTCAACAAATAAAATAAAATGTTTTATTTTGTTTTTATTTTGTTGTAAACTGCCCAGAGACTTAAGTTTTGGGTGGTATAAAAATGTTTTAATAAATAAATAAATAAATAAATAAGGCTATGGTTCATCTGCATTGGTAATCTGGAATAATGTGTTATGTATTCACTTTATTATCTGCTTTCCATTTGTGACATGCTGGTAGTGCGCCATGTCTCCCAGGTTGCTTGACCACACCTGAACATTCATAGGCTTGTCCCTATTTTCATTTGTGAAATATTGGAAGGTACATCACAGCACTCCTTCCTTCCTTCCTTCCTTCCTTCCTTCCTTCCTTTTTCTTTCTTGTACATTGTTGAATTGTTTTGTTGCATTTTATTGAATGTATTAACTCTGGCTGACATGTAGAGTCAATGGGATATAACACTGTGCTTGTGCAAACATGCTGCACTAGGGCAAGGATGCTACACTAGCTAGGTCCACTAAGGAGTTAGCGTTCCAGACTGGTGTTGCACTGTGCAACAGGGTGCATTTGTGAAATATGCTGCACAATGTCTTGTGCTATCTGCAACTTTGCAGCAGATCCTTGTATATGTCCCAGAAAAGGTTATTGCTAGTCCAGCTTTGTGGAGCACTAGAACTTGGTACAACTCCACAGACTTCTTAAGAGTGTGCCACTTTGCCAATTAACCTAGCACAACACTGTTCTGGAGGTCAGTCCTTGTTGCATTATCACTTCTGTGCAAGTGGGAAACTTGCACAAGCAAATCAAAACTACAAAGTGACTCTGAGTATCCACACAGCTACGTGACCTTGCATGTGCACAATAGGGGTGTGCACAGAACCAGTTGTCGATTCAAACCAACCCAGCCGAGTCCGGTTCCATGTCTGGCTGAACCGGGTCCAGCCAAACTGGTTTGGGGGATTGCGGCGAGGATTCCCCTTTACAAGTAAAGGGGCATTCCTGAGGCTGCAGCAGTGAGATGGGGCGGGGGAGGGGGGAAGCTGCTTACTTACCCTGGCTGCTCACTGCTGCTTGACCATGAAGCATGGCAATTGTGCTCCCCCCCTTTTACCAAGCCACTGGCTCGGTAAAGGAGACGGGGAGCATGCTTGCATTGCTGGGAGGGTGAGTGGTGCTGAGAGGCTGGGGTATGCAACTCTCCCCCCACCCACTTGCCACTGCTGCTTCGGGAATGCCCCTTACCATACCAAACTGGTTCACTTGAACCAGGCCCAGTTCAGTTCAATCATGGACCAAACCACCCCTGGTTTGGTCCATGATCAAACTTTCAAACCTGCCCCGGGTTGAGGTGAACCAGTTCGGAACAAACCGTCCGTGCACATCCATAGTTCACAACTTTTGTTCATTAAACTAGTGCAGTGTTAATATGCATATTAGCCTCAGTTTTATTGTACATCACCATGAGAAGGTTTTTAAAAAGGTAAATTATAGTTTTAAATAATTTAGATAAATAAGTAATGGGCACACAGGATGAGGCCATGAAAGTACCTCAATATACAAACTTTTAAAAAGCTATCCTTATTCCTTTCTATTGAAAGCCTGCCAGATTTTCAGAAGTCTGACTTTACTTTTGGAAGATTCTCTGACCTAAGACTTTGGCAAGTCTCCAGAACAAGGGAGTTCTACAGCTGTGAAACAGCCGACACAGAGAATGCCTCTCTATCTGACTTTGCTGTTCATACTTGGCCCACTAATGGTGTCATCAAGAGGTCATTCTCAGCCAACTGTAGGAATAACTGTCAGACCAAAAAGAAGATTGTTATCTTTCAGATATGAAATTATATTTAACATATACATTTTTATGAAAATAATCCTTCAAGTCAAAACTGCTATTGTCCAGGACTCCAGTTTTTAATTTAAAACTAATATACTATTTATCCACAATTTTCCATATGTATTCTATGGGTGTTCAAAATTCCCAGTTTGCAATTCCCATAACCATCTTATGACAATGGTTGGGTTTAAAATCTGATATATCTTGACCCCTGGCTTTGGCCCTGGTTCTAGATTGCATGATATGGAAGCTTCAAAGAAGGCATTCAAGAAGTGGGGAAATTGTACCCATGTTTACTGGTAAATGATAATCCACTTGGAGCAGGGCCATTTTGTTGGTTGGACCACCTTTGTGGAATGCTCTTCTTATACAGTCATGTATGGGCCCCATGCATTACCTTTAGGCTTTCTGTTGTGCTTTTGAGAGGAGCCAATTTTGTGGTGGATATATAGACCTATACAATTTTTTAAAATGATTATATTCTTAGCCTTGAGTTAGTCCAGCAAGAAAGGTGGGAATTGTGAAGTACTGAGTGGAAAATAGTATGCAAAATGGGTCTGTTTATATCAGAATAGACAATAAAACATCTACTGGCATATGTGTATACAGTTGTACAGAGTAGACTGCTGTCCTCTGAGATCAGCAGTGCAGGTGTCTTGCAAAGCAACCATCCTGCTATTCTCTGGTTATGCTTGGTCTGCTTTCTTATTTGTAATAGTACTTTCAATCATGGAAAAGAATGTCAGGAAAGCATTAACACTGCACAACCACACTGGTCATAACAAGGAAACATCTGGAATATCCCCAAGGAAGTAGGTTTCTGCACTACAAAACTATTTTTTCTTCAATTTACTTAATTATTCTATTTTATTCTAATTGCAAAATCAAGGTTGGCTTGTTTTGTATGTGAATTTGATCATTTTTGGCAGGGATTGAAATTGTGGAGAAAAAAGCACACATGGAATATGAATGAGTAGTTCACATTAAGTGGAGAACAGGGGGGCTTGAACTATGAAAAAAAGACAGAGGGTGGCCAGAATGCAAAAATCCTGCCCTTTGAGTCTTTGCAGTGCCCCCCCTCCAAATAGAACTAGCTTCGGAGACCCTTTCATCCAAAAGATCCTTATTCTAGCATGACATAAACATAATTTCTTCATGCTGTATTTCCAATTGTGATCCAGTTCTTGTACTGAATGAAGCTTTAAAATTTCATTTTAAAATATGTCAACTACAATTACATTTTTAAAATATGGAAACATGTTTAACATGATGCACATGTTCTGCAGAATTACACAGGCAGTACAGATCCTGTCCACACTTCTACAGGCTCTTGGAGGAACTACACAAATTACTGATGGCTCCTAATAAGCTGGTTTGTCGAGCTGGTTTGTCGAACTGATTTGCCAAGCTGATCAGTTCGACCACATCAGTTTGCATACCTGCACTTTACTTCAAACCATACCAAATGGTCCATGCACACCCCTAAAAACTGGCATTTCATTAGGAGTCTACAGAAGCCTAACCACCAGGAATCCCACAGTGCATTGTGCAAGCAGTGAAATTCCTGAGGCAGGGTCGCTCCTTCCCCATGTCTCTCTGGTAGTAACAGCTGCTGGCAGCCTTAACAAACCATGGTGATTTCCAGATTAGACCCTGCAATGGGGTCAAGTCTTATCTCTGAAGTGTGCTTCCACACTTCCTGTGTTGTAACAGCGCAGTCCCTAGGCTGATGGCAGGGTGTCATTCATATTTCCAATGCCTTTTATCGAATTTAATTGTGTTATGACATTGTATATCCAGCGTATAAAGTAGTTGCTGGTTTTTCGGGTTGTTAGTTTTCGCAAGACTGCTCCGCCTGCTGTTTACGTTTTGAATGTGATTTGCCTGAACGAAAGCATTCTGCTGTTGAGCAGCTAATCTGGAAAGCACCCAGGTGGTGGGGTAGGAGGGTGCCTGTGAACCCTCCTACCTAACTTTTAGCCCAGATTCAAAACCCAGACTACCTGGCGGAGGAGCATTCAGGTCCTGATCCTGGTGGTTCTCACAACCAGCCCTACCTGGGTTACCCAGGCAGGGCTGGTCATGAGAACAACCTTGATACCTTTCCTTCTTGAATAAGCATGTACAATGATCAGTGACATGTTTCCTTTCTAATAGGATACTTCTAGAGCTTTGAAAGATATCTGCACTCTAGTGAAATAATGCAAGACCACCCACACTTTGGGGAGCACATGGAGCAGCGCTGGAACCACTGCTATGCAAGTTCTGCTTTTTGAAGCACCTGCATTAGGCTGTTTTGGATGTCAGCCATAGTTTTTCAAACACTGCTTTGTCTATTAAATTGTTTCAATGACAGTTTAAAAAATAAAGACATGTAAGAGACTAGAACTACTCACTGGAAGTTCATAACTTTAAGACCATTACAAGTCATCTTGAAGTGTGTGCCAGAAGGTGCCAGAAGAGCCTTTGTTAAAGTTCATGACTTTAATGCGTCTTCATGACTTAAAGTTAAGTAATGGCCATAACTTTTAGCCATGAGCAACATGGCTATTGGAAGTCTGGAATCACCTCCTAGAACAGTCAAAGGGAATATTTAAAACTCTGCATTTAAAACTGACTCTATTAGCTGTATGACTAGTACTTTTTAAAAAGTTTAATTCTGATCCTTTGGAAGTGGGCATTGGTGAGAATTTTCACCACCACCACCACCACCACCACTTTCATCATCATCATCTCCTTCTCCTTCTCTTTCTCTTCTTCACCAACTTGTCATGAGGGTTTTCACTTTCCCCCCTTATTCTTGGCTCCATTCTTATTGCATCTTGCTGTGGTTTGCTGATTTGTTGTTCTACAGGCACCTTTGGTATAAAAATACACATTGGTTTCATTTCCTCTCTGCTTGTGGTCACATGATAATTTTGATAATCATAGACTATATGTGGAATAATGTAGAAATGTTTGGGTAAGGAGACTCGTGTCTCAAAGCACAGCATCCATGTGATGGTATTCAAGTCCTTTTCAGACCTACTTACTATTCTGAGTCTATAAACTTCACAATCATAGATTTTGCAGGTGGACCCTAAACATATAGGGGTTGTTACATCTATTCTCTGTTTCCTCATGAAATCTATCTTGTGAACTCCAGGAGACAGAAAACAACTTAGCACAGTAACTTGAGTCAGTCTACTTATTTCAGAGTTTAAACCTTCAGTAAAAACAGACACTCCTAGATTTCGGTTAATCTCTCCAATGAGAAAAATGCACTGCTTCTTACTGAAGTATTATTGCCAAGTTCTGATTTCACAATAAACAAGCAAAGGCTGTAGAACACTTTTCCTGTTTTAAAAGAATCCCTTAAAAAGGAGAGATGCCTCTTTCTCCAGTTTGACATTTAAGGTCTTGTTTTGAACACCGCTATTGGGATTCCAGGATTTTTTAACACCCAATTAAATTAGAATAATTGGGATAGAGTTGCAATTCCTTTGCCTCCAGCTGTGAGTCATCATCTGTTTAGCACCTGAACAGTATTTTGCTCTACTTTTAGTAGCCAGCCCATAGCTTGAAAGAACTGAAAATGAATTGAAAAATATTTAAAGGTGAAGATCACTTATCTTTAGTTTCAGTAAGGTATTGTGAAAAATAACTTGCTTTTGCCAAAATAAGAAAACTGAAAGCTAAATATAATAGATGAGTTCTTAATGAAGGAAAAAAAATGTGTGGCAGAACCATGAAGAGAAAGAGGAAGCTTTGCAGTTGAACTAAAAACTGTGGTTTAAAAATAATAATTACAGATTAAAAAATATAAATTCTAACATTTGAGATGTTCAGCACTATAGTGACTTTAACTCTTTTTAGTATACTTTGAGATGATCCAGAAGAAAATGATTCAAAACATTTATTGGCTGAAAATCCTGTACTGTCAAACCTATTTTAATTAACTCTTCAGTTTCTTTGCTTTCTTTATGATGAATATATGACAAATACAGCAATAACTATACAATACAATTATGTATTACACTTCATTAGATTAATACAAAATACTTGTATAAACTAATGCCCAAATTATGCCCTAAATAGTTTGGTGTCATCTGCAAATGGGCACCCACTGCTTACTCCAACTTCTAGATCATTTATGAATAAATTAAAAAGCACTGGTCCGAGTACACATCCCTGGGGGACCCCACTTCTTACTTCCCTCCATTGTGAAAACTCTCCATTTATCCCTACCCTCTGTTTCCTGTCCTTCAACCAGTTAGCAATCCACACATGTACTTGTCCTCTTATCCCATGACTGCTAAGTTTTCTCAAGAGTCTTTGATGAGGAACTTTGTCAAAAGCTTTTTGGAAGTCCAGGTATACTATGTCAACTGGATCACCTTTATCCACACACCAGCTGACACTCTCAAAGAACTAAAAAGGTTTGTGAGGCAAGATTTACCTCTGCAAAAGCCATGCTGGTTCTCCCCAAGTAGGGCCTGTTCTTCTATGTGCTTTACAATTTTATCCTTGAGAATGCTTTCCATCAATTTGCCTGCAATGGACATTAAGCTGACCAGCCTGCAATTTTCCATATCACCCCTGGATCCCTTTTTGAAAATGGGTGTTACATTGGCTACTTTCCAGGCCTCTGGTACAGAGCCTGATTGTAGGGATAAGTTATATAATTTTTCAAGGAGGCCGGCAGTTTCACATTTGAGTTTTTTAAGGGTCCTGGATGGATGCTGTCTAGCTCTGGTGATTTGCTAGTTTTTAATTTTTTGAGACAATTTAGAATGTCATCTCTTGTCTCCTCTATCTGACTCAGTTCTTTAGCCTCTGTCCCTGAGAAGCCAGGTTCAGGAACAGGTATACACTCAGTATCCTCTACCATAAAGACAGATGAGATTCAGTAGAATCTCAGGAGAAGCAGAAGAGAACTAGACTTTGGCGGCTTCAGACGTCATGCCCATAAAAAGCATGCACTTTTGTGTCCTATTTATCAGCATGTTACCAGCTTACCAACCTGCAGTGTATTGTATGATGCTACCCACTGTGAGTCAAATATTTTATGGTGTCTTATGTGAAGCTGCCTGTATTCTCCTTTCGCTTGCCCACTAGTGTCCATGGGTCACATGGTTATTGGGTACCCATGGTACCCAATAACTAGGGGTGTGCATGGAACCAGCTGGCCTGGTTTGGGTGTGAACTGCACCCAAACCTGACTGGGCCAGTTCAGTCCAGCACCCCCCAAACCACCCTCGGTCCGGTGCGGTGCGGTGCAGGTAGTCCCTTTGGGGGGCTTCCTAAAGACCATGGGGGATCTGCAAAGGTTCCCCCTCCCCTGCCGGCCTCTTAATGCACTGCTGCGGCCCAGCCCCGGGCTGATTTTCTGGCCTGTTGAAGCCTGCAAAGAACCGCGTGGTGGCCATTTTGGAGGCCACCACACATGCTCAAATGGCCTCTGCGAGACCTGGCATGGCCTAGGGCCTCACAGGGACCATTTGAGCATGTGTGGCAGCCACTTTTTAAAAATAAAATATATATTAAAAATGGCTGCCGAAATCAAGCAAACCAAGCTATTTTCCCAAAGTCTCCATTAATTTGGAGACTATTTTTTTGACCCATCATATTTCCAGTGGGGCTTTACTTGGCAGCTGGAACAGTATTCGCACAGCTGCTTTTCTTTGATAGCAAGGGGGAGGGGGGAGCTTCCTTTTGCGTCCTTCCTCTTCCCCTTTTCAACCTCCCCACCCCTGGTGCTTGAAACATGGCTATGGCAGTATTATAAATGATGGGATGGTTTGGGGGGTTGGGTGACCTATGCAGCTCAACAGGGCACACACTTCAGAGAGTGCTTTGCTTAGAATTCTGCACATCTTAGTCCTCATATGAATTATGTTGGTGTGCTGTTGGCCTCTATGAGACTCCACAAAGGTTGTGCAAGAGACAGTCCCTGGCATGATGCTGGCCATTAGTTTGAGTCAAGGAGATGGAGGTAGGATTTGTCTAGATCTGTCCCACTGTGCTGGTTGGGAGGAAGATGCAGCCTCCTGGGCACCCCTTCACAATAAGCAGGAAGGCAGGGAAGTCAGACTGCCTGCTTGCCTGGACATAGTAGCTACTCTTCACTAAAGCCAAGTAATGAACCTGCTAGTTTATTGCTCAACATAATGAATATGTTTTCAGCTCAGCTAGAGAGTTTGTTAGACAATAGACACTGGATGAGCAGTACATTTGAGAATCCCCAGCATGTCCCTGGTTCACATATATGTGAAGTTGGAACTATGTCACACAGGATCAGGGGCATAGCTACAATTGTACAATGGTCCCTGGGCACATGAGGGAGGGAAGCCCACTGATGGGAAACAGATTACTCTTTACTTTCCCCTCTCATTTCCCTGACTAATTGGCAGGCTGCTGGAGCCTAATCAGAGTGTGGGGAGTGTGTTATATTATTTTGATAGGATTGGAGAAAGGGCATGCCAAGATTTTTTTTGTTTTTCACCATGTCCATATAATTCTTCTGCAGCAAAGACATGGGGCGGTTGGAGATGAAGAAGAAGAGAGAAGGCCCATTTTCACTTCTTGTCCCAGGGCCCAAGAAGTGAACCATTTTCACTTCTTCTACCAGGTCCCACTTCAACCTTATACTTCAGACTTTCTTTACTACCTTTTCACATGCAGTTAAGTTCTCAAGCTTTTTAACCAAGCTTGATAGGGAACCAGAGGAACTGTGGAATGAAATCAAAGAAGTTGTTAAGGATGAATGTGAAAAGAGACTGCCAAAGACCAAGAAACAGAAGAAAGCAAGATGGATGTCAGAACAGATGGTGGAAATTGCCAAGAAGAGGAGAGAAGCCAAAGTCAAGAAAGCTAAAGACCTCAGGAAGGAACTTAATAGGGAATTTCAGAAAGCTGCTAGAAGAGACAAGGAGCAATACTATGACATCTGTAAAAACCTTGAGGATGGAAATAGACACAGAAAAACAAGGAAGTATTCCAAAAGATCTCTGATCTCAGAGGGAGGTTCCAACCTTGAATTGGTATGTTAAGGGATGCTAAGGACAGATAGTAACTGATTCAGAGAAGATCAAACAGAGATGGAAGGAGTATATTGAAAATCGGTACAGCAGGGACGTCAGCATCCACGATATGCTAGAAGATATTCCCTACTTGCAAGAACCTCTAGTACGGGAAGATGTGAAGTTAGATTAGCACTCCAGTCATTACCAATTTGGAAGGAATTGATGGAATATATGGAATATGGCAGGCAACAGAAGAAGAATCAGTCAAGGCTCTAACCAAACTATGCCAGCAAATTTGGAGAACAACATAGTGGCCAACAGATTGAAAGAGGTCAGTCTACATACCCATACCAAAGAAAAGAGACATAACAGATTATGCAAACCATAGCACAATATACTTAATTTCACACGCTAGCAAAATAATACTTAGGATCATCCAATGCTGATTACAGCTCTACGTGGAAAGGGAAATGCTGGATATTCAAGCTAGTTTCAGAAAAGGCTGAGGAACAAGAGACATCATTGCTGATGCACAATGGATAATTGAGAAAGCCAAAGAATACCAAAAAGAAGTCAAGATGTGCTTTATTGACTACAGAAAAGCCTTCGATTGTGTTGACTATGTCAAGTTGTAGAATATCCTTAGGGAACTGGGCATCCCAGAACAGCTAATTGTTCTCATGAGAAACCTATACACAGGACAGGAAGCCACAGTCCAGATGAAACATGGTGATACAGACTAGTTCCAGATCGGCAAAGAAGTAAGACAAGGCTGTATACTTTCTCCTTATTTATTCAATGTATACACTGAACTTATACTGAGAGAAGCTGGACTGGAAGAAGAAGAGCATGGTTTTATAGTTGGAGGAAGAAACATCAATAACTTGTGCTATGCTGATGACACTACTCTGATAGCTGAGAATGCAGATGATCTGCAGGCTCTAGTAATGAAAGTCAAGGAGTACAGTGAAAAAATGGGACTATGACTAAATGTAAAGAAGACTAAACTAATGACAATAGGTACAGCATCCAGCCGCAGAATTGATAATGAAGATATTGAAAAGGTGGATGGCTTCTGCCTTTCAGGATCGACCATCAACAGTAAAGGATCCAGCAGTCAAGAAATACACCACAGACTAGCACTTGGTAGGGTTGCAATGAAGGTCTTGGAAAGGATATTTAGATGCTGTGATGTGTCTATACTTACAAAGATTAGAATTATTCAGATAATGATTTTTCCCATGACACTCTATGGATGTGAAAGCTGGACTTTGAAGAAGCAAGATAAAAAGAAGTACTGACGTTTTTGAACTTTGGTACTGGAGAAAACTCTTGAGACATGGACAGCCAGGAAAACAAACAAATGGATCATAGAACAAATCAATCCAGAATTTTCACTTGAGGCACAAATGACTAGGCTCAAACTATCATACTTTGGACACATTATGCAAAAACCCAGCTCCCTTGAGAAATCCATAATGCTGGGGAAAGTTGAAGGAAAGAGAAGAGGACAACCACCAAGGTAGATGGACTCAAGTACGACAGCAATGAATGCACCACTGAGAGACCTTAAAGGTGAAGCTGAAGACAGATAATCCTGGAGAGAATCTATCTATGTGGTAAATCAATCAATACTCTCCTGTTCCACATAGAACAGCTTCCCTAAACTGGTGCTGAGCTGATACCAAAGGTTGATCTGGTAGCATTTGACTTATCCAGCCAGAGTTTGGTGATTCATGCCAGGTCAGCTGTCCACTTAAATCCTGGATTACAGATGATCTATTAGTGGCTGCTGCGATGGCAATGCAGGGAAGCAGCTTGCCTAGGGAGCAAGAGGCTGTTCATTTGAATCCCCCACTGGTGTGCTTCCCAGACTGTGCCTAGTAAATATATATTTGTAGTCACCTACAGTATATCAGGCAGCAGCAATATAAGAAGGTGCTGGAGGCGGATGCTCATTTCAGTGACAATGGCAAAGGCATCTTCTCATACTGCACAGGAGGAAGGCAATGGTAAACCACTCCTTTATTCTACCAAGAAAACCACATGGCTCTGAGGTCACCAGGAGTTGACACCGACTCAACTGCACAACAACCACCCTTGAGCCATCTCTCTTTTCCTTTATTAGTGGCTGACATACCCTGAAACAGCACTGAATGCAGGTCAGATTAACTACTGAAATTGCACCCAGCATAACCAAAATTAAGGTGAGGTCAGTCAGTAAGAAACATTGCATTTTATAGTTCCAGATAAATATAGTACCTAGGTAAATAATTTGTTTAAAAAATAGACTGCAGAAGTATAAATAACTTGCAAGTTTAAAAAAAAAAACAGGATTAAAAAAAATCTCCCTAGGGGTGTGTGTGTGTGTATGCGCGCGCAAAATGTTTCTTTCAGTCTGCAGATGTGCTAATGTCATGGTTTCACCGTGCTTTTCATTCAGTATTTGTGCTGTATTTGTGGTGTTTCTTATTTGTGACAAGCCTAATAACTGGATCCATTTGTACCTGAACAAATAATATCAAATCTGAATAGTTTATAAATATTTACAATATTTGGTGTGCATATCAAATGCAAAGCAGAAGGAGCAAAACAAACAGCAACCATGTTACCTTATAATAAATATTTACTGTACATATGACTGACTGAACTTTCCCATAAAGCTATTTAAAGAATGCCAGTGGTGGTGTTTCTGTCAAGTTTTCGATATTTACATTCTCTAAACGAAAGTGTAAGAAAATAAAATGCTGCATATTAAGGAATGATTGAAACAAGGGATTCTTTCACCCTAATAACAAGATGAGGGAGTGAGTTTGGGGGCCTGTTTTTTATCTTTTATTTTTTAAAGAACATGTGGGTATTGAATTAGACAGGAGTTTGGGATTTTCTGGTACAGCTGCAGAAATCATTGGAGTAAGCCTGGAAACAACATGACCCTTCCTGCCCTTCTATTTCTTTCCTTTCCTTTGCCCCTAAGTACAGAATATAATTGCAAACACTCTCCCTGTTCCCTACTTGCTTCCTGCATTGAATGTGGAGCCAATAGAAGGTTTCTAATTTTTTCTTTTAAAAAAGAGCATTCAAGGAATGCTCCAAAGTGAAGCACACACACACACACACACACCCCATAATAGCTCTAATCCTTTGAACACAGAGATACTCTCAAAAGAGAGAACTGAAATCTCCCTGGAATGTTTAAGACAAAGCCCCATGAAATCATATTTTGAGAGCTTGATCTGCACCTGCAGATAGAGGACATTATCTATCATATCATACCTATCTATCCATCTACTTCCAGTCATTTTGGTCATCTGGAATGAAAAGGCTGGGGGAGAGATTGGCTTAGAAATAAAGTCTGTATTTTATTTCTTCTTAAAGAAATAAGGAAGAAACCACTTCTTAAGAAGCCTCCTCTAGATCCCTCAGTGATGGTTAGTTACAGGCCAGTCTCCAATTTCTCTTGGTTGCAGAAGGTGCTTGGGAGAGTGGTGGTGGCTAATCAGCTCCAGGAAGTTTTGGAGGAAACTAATTATCTAGACCAATTACAAACTGGCTTTAGAGCAAGCCATGGGGTTGAGTCGGCCTGATGGATGACCTTTACCAGGGAATCGACAGAAGGAGTGCGACGCCATTGGTTCTTTTGGATCTCTCGGCAGCGTTCGATACCATCAAGCACAGTATCCTTCCGGATCGCCTGGGGGAGTTGGGGATGGGGCTCTTCTTTTCAGTGGTTCCACTTCTATCTCTCAGGCAGATTCCAGATGGTGGAGCTTGGTGACGGTTGCTTTTCGAAATGGGAGCTATTATATAGAATCCCTCAGGGTTCCATTCCGTCACCAATGCTTTTTAACATCTACATGAAACCGCTGGGTGAGGTCATCAGGAGATCTGGTGCAGGGTGTTATCAGTATGCCGATGACACCCAAATCTATTTATCCTTATCATTATTGTCAGGAAATGGCATTCATTCCCTAAATGCCTGCCTACAGGCAGTAACAGACTGGATGAGCGATAACAGATTGAAGCTAAATCCTAGCAAGACGGAGGTGCTCATTGTAGGGGATCAGGATTTGTGGGATGAGGTAGATCTTCCTGTGCTGGATAGGGTTACACTCTCCCAGAAGGAACAGGTATGCAGCTTGGGAGTGCTCTTGGATCCAGGCCTCACCCTGGTATTTCAGGTGGAGGCCATGGCCAGAACTGCTTTCCATCAGCTTTGACTGATTCAGCATAGTGGTGTGCACGGAACTGCACCTCCACAGTCCAGCACTGGGGAGGGGGGCTCTTTAAGGGTGGGGGAGGGTGTACTTACCCCTCCTGCTGCTTTTCCCCCTCCAGCGCTCCTGTTTTTGAAAGCATTTGGGGCAGCAGGGTACCTCTGACGTGCGCACGCACACGACGCATGGACATGATGCATGCATGCAATGTGTGCATGTGCAGTCAGACTTTTGAAGCCTTTTGATGAGGAACGGGGGAAGGGGCAGCAGGGAGGTACCCTGCATTTGGGGTGCCAAATGCTTTCAAAAACGGGAGTGCTGGAGGGGGGAAAGCGGCAGGAGGGATAAGTACACCCTCCCCTGCCCTTAAAGGTCCATCCCCCCCGTCATCAAACCGCCGAACCGGCCCCAGGTCCAGACCAGCCCAGAGGCCCTTAGAATGGGCTCCAGACCGGTCCATGCACTTCCCTAATTCGACAGTTGCGTCCATTCCTTGAAGAGAATGATATCAAAACAGTTATTTGGAAACTTCAGTTAGTTCAAAATGCAGCAGCCAGACTGGTCTCTGGGATAACCTGGAGAGACCATATTATGCCTGTTTTAAAACAGTTGCACCTACTGCCATTATGTTTCCGGGCAAAATACAAAGTGCTGATTATTACCTTTAAATCCCTGAACAGCTTGGGTCCTGGCTACCTTAGAGAGCGCCTTCTTCTGTATGATCCCCATTGCATGTTGAGGTTATCTGGAGAGGTTCATCTCCAGTTACCACTAGTACATCTGGTGGTGACTCAGAGGCGGGCCTTCTCTGTAGCCACTCCTGGGCTGTGGAATGCGCTCCCTGCAGAAATCCGTAATTTATGCTCTTCTTTGGCCTTTAAGAGAGTCCTAAAGACTTGTTTGGCCTGGCCTTCCAAGGTTTTTAAATTGTTTTAAAGTATTTTAATTGGTTTTAAATGGTTCGGGTTTTAAATGGTGTTTGATTTTATCTTTTAAAGTTGTTGTGCACCACCCAGAGCCTTTGGATGGGGAGGTATAGAAATTTGTTGCCTTACACACAACCTCTTTGACGATTCCTGCTGACGAACTTGATCTTGAATTCCTTCTGAAAGCAATCCTGGGGATTTTGACAGCTCGATGTTGTGAACAATATTGGGGGGAAACCTTGGGGGAGGTGATCTCCAGGAATAGTCAGAGCTGGCAGTCATACTTTTAAGGCACCTTGAGAACCTAAGCCAGGCCTGCTCAACTTTGGGGCCCCCAGCTGTTTTTGGATGACAACTCCTATAATCCCTAGCCTCAGTGGCCAATAGCTAGGGATTATGGGAGTTGTAGGAGGGCCGAAATTGAGCAGCCCTGCCCTAAGCAGAAAAATGGAAGATGTACTTATGTTGGATAAATTAATGAATACATGCAACCATTTCAAAAGCACTTCATTCTACTGTATGCCACTGCTCTTGTTGACTTCCGGCAGGACCTCTGTTTATTTTTAGGACATTAGTAACTCCTCTAAGTTGTTGAAAACTCCTTCAATGACCAAAGGCAACCACATGCCACACATGATAGAGACAGAAATCAGAGATTAACACTCCAGTACAGCTTGGAACACAATGTGCTGAGACAGACTTCTCTGCTCCTATTGTCAGCTGGATGGGACACTGCATATGTAAACAAGTGTGGTGCATAGAGTTCTTCTTTCTGGCTCAACAGCTGGCCTGCATGCCCAGAACCTTTCCAAAAAGGTTAGAATTCACTTGCTGACTGGTTTGTTACCAATTACCACAATTGTTAGATTCTAACCCTCAACTCCAGGTAAGAACCTATTGGAGAAATAAGAAATGATTGCTTTGTGCATATGTGATCAGGCAGATAAAAATCTAGACACTAATATGTTACTACCACTAGATACTACTCAGGATGTTTGGCCCTGTAAATGGGTGCTGACCATGGCTTTTGTTAATTCTTTATACACAAAGAAACAACTTACTCCATCAACAGTAAAAGTGTGCAGGCGCACACCATTTTGAAGGCCCTTAGGAGAAGAGAACACAACCCATAGATCAGCTGTCAGCTATGTTTTTACCCACTCACTAATTTTTCTGTGATGTTAGGATTATGTATCTGCATTAGGCCTCACACACATGGGTTGGTTGTCCCAGAGATAGATACCTGAATAGTGATGGCTAAGCCCTTGCATCAGGAATCTTAGTGCCCCAGAGCAAATTGGCACTTCCCTTGAACAGTTTTCTTGGTAGCTGTTAAGGAGCAAATCGTCCCAGGGAAGTTGCCCTAGGGCAGTTGCTGTGTGTGAGGCATCTGCAGAGAACTCTAGCTGCCCCCCACTATAGCATTAGAACAATTCAGAAAACAAAATATTGGTTAAAGCCTACCATTCAGGGTAACAAGCCTCAGAATAAGTACCCTGTGCTTATGAAAGGGAGGCAACAACCCTTCAACCTTAAAGTGTGTTGTAGAGGCATAATTTGATCAGGTGATATTGAAATCCAACTTGAGGAGCATTTGGTGGCTTGGCTTGGCTTCTCTTTAACATGGCCACATCTCCTTGATATGTCTGGGGGGGGGCCTCACCTTTTCCGCATCCAAATTGCTAATGCTAGAGATTGCTTTTGATACAACTTCATTCAAGACTTATTCACATCAATTGTATTTTGAAACCAGGACCTTCACCATCCCATTTCATTTGATGTTCCTCTGGAAGGAATAATATTATTGTAAACATTTGCTTTGTTGAAAGCCCAGAGGACAGAAACGAAGAAAAATGAACAGTTATGCTACAGATGTCTCTTTTGCTGCTTGATTGTGGCTTTCCTTCCTTCCCACACAATCCCTACCTTTTTTTCCTGTGAGCAAATCTTTTTGCAAATCTTTCCCCTTGAGACACCCAGCTGAGCTCCCTGTACAAGTGCTTAAATTCCCCTGCTGTCAGCTTGAACCCTGCTGATTATGTGGGTCTGGCTCAGCCTATAAAAATGTGATGTATTACATTTGTATTCCCCACCCCAGACCTTGCACCCTCATCGCTCCATTTCCCACTGAAAAGTGCCTCTTTTCTGTTTATTCAACACTAAATCCTGCTCATTATGAACTGTAGATCCCAGTTCAGAAGATGGCTCAGGGAAAGAGAACTTTTCAAATTACAAGGCCATTTTGTCAGCTCTCCTTATCTCACTTCTTACTTAAGGAATACATACAGTTTGATAATAAATCGTGCATAATTATTTTTAAACCAGGAAGGAGAATTTGATGGAGAATCACCTTCCTTCTGGTGAAAACAACTAAAAGCAAATGGACTTCCTTATTGTGGCATCACCTCACACAGGCAAAGACTCCTTCATTGGTTGCCTTTAAGGTGCCGTGGGACTTTTGTTGAACAGATGGTACGTATGGCTTATCTAAGCACTAAAAAACCTGCAACCAGAAAGTACTTCCATCATGCCAGTGATGGAAGTTGCTCATGCTTTCAGTTCTAGAGTCCTGGGCTGACATACCACACAAGAAGGCTAGAGCACCACCTGTGCCCCTGTGTACATGTAAGCACCACTGACAGGGATGTGTTGTAGGGCAGTAGTGCTCCATTATTATTATTTATTTATTTGTTCGATTTATATACCACCCTTCCAAAATGGCTCGGGGTGGTTTACAACAAGTTAACAGTTAAAATCAAAACTATAAAAACAAAATAAAACCAATTAAACAATTCAACAGCTGAAAAACCCTGGAGATCCAGAGCAATAATTTAAAACCCTGGAAGGCCAGGCCAAACAGATAGGTCTTAAGGGCTCTCCTGAAAGACAGTAATGAACTCAAATTACGGATTTCTTCAGGAAATGCTTTCTACAGCCCAGAAGCAGCTACAGAGAATGCTCGCCTCTGGGTCACCAAGCAAATCAAGGTCTCTTTGATAGCTATGTGCATGTTGAAGCTGGGACACACATGCAATGCATGGATTTTGGGGCACTGGTTTGAATTCTGGGCACAGTGGCTGACATGATGCTCAGCCTACTGTTTTCGTAATGCCCCACCCGGAAGCTGCTGCAAACCTGTAAACAGCTCAGATGCTGTTTAGAATAAGCAGTGCTACTGCAGTTTTCTGCCTTGTGGTGAATAGGGAAAACTGTGGCAGTGCTAAGAAAAACTGTGGTAGTGTTGCTCATTCTGAACAATTTCAGGGTTGTTCGCAAGTCTGCAGTAGTGGGGGGTTATAGAAATGGTAGGCTGTGCATCATGTCAGCCACAGTTTCCAATATCCCAATAATTTTATAGCTCTAGCAGTCTTCCCAGCAGCCAAGACTCTGGGGCTGGAAGCATGAGGGAGTAACTGCAGAACCTAAGTACTTTTTGACTGCGGTTACACTAGTGCTATGATTACTTTGATAAGCCATAATTTCCATCTTTTCCTATTTAGCCAGGAATACACACTCCGTTTTTCCTTGGAGCTCTGTCCAAAAAAGCCCAGTTCTATATTGGCCAAATGCTGAGGAAGTAGCTATGTTTCATCTTTTTTAAAAACAAAAACAAAAATAAATGGTACTATATATTTTGATGACAGTTAAAGCTGAAGCCCAAAGTAAGCATCAAAATGAAGCTGTCTACCAAAGTTGCAAATGAACTCTATTTTATTGATATTTCCTGTGGTGATACCAACATCTATCATTATTGATCACATAAGTTCTCATGAGGGAAGCAAAGAAACTGATATGAAATATATCAAGGTCATTTACACAGCCTTTGAGAGCACTGGGGAGCATGGGAGGGGGAAAGCAGGAGAGCACCTACCTTCCCCCAGGTGATCCAGCATAGTCCCGGGCCGTGTTCCCTCTAACAGGGATTCCCAGATGATGTTGACTACAACTCCCAGAATCCCCAGCTGCAATAGCTTGGGCTTGGGGGTTATGGGAGTTGTAGTCAACAACATCTGGGAATCCCTGTTAGAGGAACACTGGTCCCAGGATGCATGACTCATGCATCCACATGACTGGTGCTTTTGCATATACACAGCATTCTGGAGGCTGGGAAAATGTGTCCCGGCCTTCAGATAGATAGCTCACAATGCACCATATAATGAGTGCTGTGCATTGAGGGATCCTGCCATGAGTCAGGAACTCTAGGAGCCCAGCTCTGTGTCTTCTTGGGCTGTGTGCAGCCTGAGCATTCACACAAAGGGTGTACACTCACCCTTTACCAAGGCCGGACTGGGGGCACTGAGAGGGTGGTGGGTTTTGTATGTGGGGAGGGAGCTGGGTTTCGAGCATAAGGGGTGCTTAAGGGTGGGAATATTCCCTTCTGCCGAGTGTGGTGGGGCACAGGGGTGCCCTGTGGGTGGGGCGCACTGGGAATATGCCTTGTTGCCCTGTGGGCCAGTCTGATCCTCCCCTTTACCGAGGTAAACAGTTCTGTTAAAATCCCAGGCTACCCGGGAGGGCAGCACTGCGATCAGCCTCAATCCCTGAACTTCACATGAGCAGGGTAGGGCTGCCCAACCCTGGGTAGGCCTGCTCATGTGAATAGCCTCGTTATTTTATATGTAAGTGCTGTTCTTCCACCGCCCCGTCACCGCCTTTGAACTTTCCTTCCCCAAACCACACTGTTAAATGCAAAATAGATTTTTTACTACTAGCCAATTCTCTGGGCTTCTCCCAGCCCACTAAGATTGGGAAAAGCCAGTGGGAGCTACAACAGCATCATGTTCATGCACCAAAGTATCCTTATTTTCATCTGTGAAATGTTTGAAAGTATGCAGTCATGACAAAACTACAGCAAACAAATAGGACCACAACAGGAAACAGTCCTGAAATGATTTAAGCACGACAACTTTAGAGTCCATTATACATCCAAAGGGCCATAGGATTTTGAGAATACCAGAAGCTGATTGTGCAGATGTGTTGTTGATGGAGAATAGTGGAGTGGACAATATTTCGGACCAATACCCAATTCTGTTTTACCATTGTCAGTGAAATAGGGCTGTTGGACAGATATCAATGCTTTTTGTATCATTGCATCCACATGGTGGGTTAAGGCTTCATTCACTGTGGATTTATGTCCGCTACGCAGCTGTTAAAGACACAGAGTCACTGTTCATTTAAAAGTAGAAACCTTACAATGAAAAAGCATTCTCTCTCTCTCTCTCTCTTTCTTTCCCTTTCCCTCCTTCCTTCCTTCTCACAATTATTTTCTTTCTTTCTTGTCTGTGCAAAGAAGCTATCTGTGTGTGAAACTCTACACACAGCTGCACTCCTGACATACTTTCACATAGCTTCTGACAGAGTGTGAAAGGTTAACTTACAGTGGCATGTACAGTATGTGGGCCAGATGTTCCTGCCATCTCTTGATTTGTTCTCATGCAATTAGTTCCATTAATGAGAAAGGTTATGGACTGGCAGACTGGGGAAGTAAAGTCATATGGGAGAGGTTAAACAAAGGCCATTACTGACCTCCATGAGCTCAGTTTACACTCCTGCGTGTTCCTGTTTGAGAACTGTTGGGTGTGGGGAATATGTTCACAAGGGCTAGGAATGTCTCCAGTTTCTGCCAGGTGCCTTTCTGAGTTCCTGTGTAATGTAGCTCTAGGAATTCTCCACAGTGCTTTTTTTAAAAGAGGAAGTCATGCGTATGTCTCATGAACCTGGAAGTGTGCTAAGAGGGTGCCTTTCTGGCCCTACACGCCATGCCAATGAGTGGAAGGACCACCTGGGCTGATGGAAACTGCACATTTTATTTGGCCTGTTGAATAGCAAAGTAACCCAGTACAAACTATCTAAAAGGCCCTATGGAAGCAGCTTGCAAGTTTGATTGTCCTGGCATTATGATGGCCCATATGCTTTTTGAAAAGTGACAATGTTGTAATACATTGCAAAATACAACACAGAGTGATTTTGGAAGTGGGCCAGCAATTCTATGGTGTTCTTGCAAAGCCCAAATGGTTGTAAATAGTAAGGAAACATCCAGGAACTTACAGATAGGGGAGAATATGCTAGGAGAAAGAAAAGACGAAGTACAATGTAGCTCAAACCATGAACCAGCACAAAGACCAAGTAATGAAGATCCTTCAAGTTGCTGAGAGAGATGATTACTGTTAAGTTAGAATGGTCACACTGTAGTGTAGATATTTTAGAAAAAATGCATGCAACTGAGACATTAGCTGTGACGTCTGAAAACACTACCAACACTTGAATCTGTGTCAGAATATACTAGTGGATCTGCTTCACATTGCTGAGTTCTCTTTCGCAGAACCCCTACAAATTTGATCTACAGCACTAGCAAACATTGCTTTGCATGCATCTTGAAGTCTATGTGAGTCTCATAAATCTATATGGGATAATGTACTGTGATTCATCAAATGTCATCCCCTGGAGAAATTCTGGACTATTTGTTCTACACGATAGAGAATAGGAAATCTACTCAGCTCTACTCTGAATGTCAGTACTAACAGTGAAAATAATATTCATTCCAAGGAGGCCACAGTATTCAGTTGGAGGATGGCTTATGGGTAGAATGTCAAACATATTGTAATGAGTTTGCAGTCATGAATGCTAGCTAGCTTATTCTTTTGTAAGGCAGATCACTGGCCAATAGTTCAGGAGGGCAGCTGATGTTATTTAAGGTGAGCTAATGGTTAAGAGATCACCCTGGAGTGGAAGTAGTAAGCGTCTTGTAAGATGGCATGTATTTTCCACCTGATGGATTGAGGCTGATAGTGAGAGTGCAAGGTGACTCATTCCTTCCACCCTCCTAGTGAAGGGAATGTATATGTGGCAGTTTTTGTGTCAGAGATAGACACAGACTGGCTGACATTGTAACTAACAAAGCACATGTGTTAGGAGGCTCTGTGGGGATGTGGTGGGGAACTGCATGCAGCTCTCCCTCAGCCCTCCTCCAAAAGCACTGTTGTGCTAGAGGTTAAAATTTCCCAGCTCTGCCCATGCCCCGTAAGCACTCTGTAAGAGAGGAAAGATGGCACTTGCAGAGTGTGGGCAAACTCTGGTGCAACAGAATGTGTGAAGGACTGGGCAAGTTGCTCATGAGTTCCCATCACATCCCCACAGAGCTTCCTAATGCACACTTTGTTAGAATGTCAGCCTGAGTTTTGGACAGACTGAAATGGAGAAACCGGTAAGAAAACTGAAGCATCCTGGGAGGGATGCAGAGCATCTCTCCGGGAACTGATGTTGCTGACTTGTAAGAATGCTCTGCTATTTCAATTCCATCTGCTAATCAAGTCCTAGATTTGTATATTAATATATCAAATATCACAACACCATAAGTCTCCAGCAGGGGCGCAGACAAACAGCTTGTGTTCGGCCCTGCCTAGCGGCCCCTCCAGTAACACCCTGTGTGTGTGTGATGTCATGCGCACTGGGGCATGGCTTGGGCTCCAGAAAGTCCCAAACATGCTCTCCCCATTTCATTTCAGGCAGTGTTTGCTGCCTAACAGCATTTATTTCCCTTCCTCTCCCCTCGCTGGAGGGAGAGGAAGGGAAATAAATGCTGTCAGGCAGCAAGGGGGAGGACTGGGGTGGGCCTTCAGTCGACCGGTTTACGCCCCCTTTGCAACAGGGGCTCCAGTGGCCCTTTTCATTGGCAGCCCAGATTCTTTGAACCCGTTCACTCAATTATGGCTCTGCCCTTGGTCTCCAGTGATCTCTTCTCCAAAGGAAACCAGCAGTCTTGGAACTTCTCACCACTTGGGAGAACTGAGCAGCATGTATAACAATATTTTATGGGTTTTAAATAAATCAAAACAAGAGAAAAGCCCTTTAATTGCTAAATATTCCAAGGAGGATCTTTCTGGACTTTGCAAGAAATATATAAACTAACGGTACAATAAGATTCTACTATTATTTTTCTTCCTATTTGGTTATGTCTATTTTTTATACATGCATAGAATTTAATTAAATCATATGTATGATGGAAAAGATGTATTGCCTTTTTTGACATGAGACAGAAAAAAGACAAATCTGGTGCCAAATGTTTGGACAAATATGTTTGGACAAATATCTAAGTGATTTATCACAGAACCAATTCAAGCTACACCAGCCCAGCACATATTAAGAAAGAGTGACTGCACTGAGAGTGCACATGGTAAAATAAATTTATTTTAAACCAACACATATTAACACAAACATTGTTATAGTATTGGTTGATTACTTGATTGGATAAATACCAGGCTCATGTTCCTTTTTGTGCAGTGGTGGCCCAGACCTTTCTGCACCCAGAGGCAGAACATCATATGCTACTTTCCTGGTGCATGCTTCTTCCTCCCTCCTACTCTCCTTGTGCATGCAACCCTTTCCCTTTGTTTTCAAGTTGTGGAGGTGATAGCCACCACCACTGGTGTATACGCACTGGTGCACACACACACTCATGTCTGCCTTCACCTCCACATTATGACGGCAAAGCCACCACTGCATGACATGCACACCTTTCTTCACTTCCGTTTTCATGCATAACTGGCCTGATTATGAAAATGGAAAGCAAGCAGAAGGGGAAATGCAAAAAGAGCAGCAGTAGACTACTGCAGATGCTTTATATGCTCTTCCCTCACTTTCTTGTCAGTATCCTCACCCTTTTCATAAACAGCCCAGCAGTGTATGAGGAAGGAGGCAAACAGAGAGAGAGGTATGAAGAAGCAAGGTACATCTAGCAGGGGCAAGTGCTGAACATTAGGAGAGTTTCTTTCAGAGATTCTAGAGTGTCTTCTTTAGTAAGGAAGCCACTCACATGTCTTCAAAGGTCATGTCTTTGAAGTTAAACATGCTGTTCTGACTTTTATTTATTTATTTATTTGTTTGTTTGTTTGTTTGTTTGTTTATTTAACTTGTATACCGCCCAAACTTTCATCTCTGGACTGTTAACAATAACATAAAAACAACTAAAACAAATATGAAAAGTTAAAACACTTTAACAATTTAAAAACAGTATAAAATTAAAACAGTATAAAATTAAAACTACGAATTTAAAAAGCTGAAAAAGCTTGGGTGAGGAGGTGGTTCTTCAGATGTTTTTTAAAAATAGTCAAGGATGGGGAGGATCGCATCTCAGCAGGGAGCGCATTCCACAATCTCGGGGCAGCAATCGAGAAGGCCCGTCTCTGTGTGGCCACCAGATGAGCTGGCGGTAACTGGAGACGGACCTCCTCAAGTTACCTCAATGGGCGGTGGGGCACATAACGAAGAAGGCGTTCTCTTAAATACCCAGGGCCTAAGCCATTTAGGGCTTTATAACTAGCACTTTGTATTTTGTCCGGAAACCTATCGGCAGCCAGTGTAGTTTCCTCAGCAAGGGAGTAATGTGGTCTCTCAGAGATGACGTGGAGACCACCCTGGCCGCCGCATTCTGAACCAGCTGAAGTTTCCAGACTACATACAAAGGCAGCCCCACGTAGAGCGTATTACAGAAGTCCAGTCTAGAGGTTACCAACAGATGTACCACTGTATTGAGGTAATTGATCTCGAGAAACAGGCACAGTTGACGTATCAGCCGAGGCTGATAGAAAGCACCCCTGGCTCAACCTGCCTCAACCTGAGAAACCAGGGATAGGTGTGGATCCAGAAGTATTCCCAGACTGCGGACCTGTTCCTTTTGGGGAAGTGTGACCCCATCTAGAACAGGTAGGTAAAAATCGTCTCTGGAGTTCTGACCCCGCACAAGAAGAACCTCTGTCTTATCTGGATTCAGCTTCAGTTTATTCTCCCTTATCCAGCCCATTACTGCCTCCAGGCAGGCATTCAGGGAAGATATGTCATCTCCTGAAGAAGTTGACATGGAGAAATAGATCTGGGTGTCATCAGCATACTGATAACATCCCGTTCCAAATCCCCTGATGACCTCTCCCAGCGGTTTCATGTAGATGTTTTATTTTTACATTTTATATCCTGTTTTTCCTCCAAGGAACCCAGAGCGGTGTTCTACATACTTAAGTTTCTCCTCACTGCAACCCTGCGAGGTAGGTTAGGGTGAGAGAGAAGTGACTGGCCCAGAGTCACCCAGCAAGTATCATGGCTGAATGGGGATTTGAACTTGGGTCTCCCCGGTCCTAGTCCAGGACTCTAACCACTACACCATGCTGGCTCCAATGTTGATGTTAAAAAGCAATGGAGAGAGTATGGAGCCTTGAGGGACACCATACTTAAGCTCAGATTTTGAAGAGCAACAGTTTCCAATTGATACCATCTGGAATCTGTCCGAGAGGTAGGAGTGAAACCACTGTAAAACAGTGCCTCCCACCCCCAACCCCCTCAGATGTTCCAGAAGGATACTATGGTCGATAGTATCAAAAACCACCGAGAGGTCCAAAAGGACCAACAGAGTCACACTTCCTCTGTCAATTCCCAACTGGAGATCATCCATCAGGCCGACCAAGGCAGTCTCCACCCCAAAGCCCACCCAGAAGACAGTTTGAAATGGGTCTAGATAATCAGTTTCCTCCAAGACCACCTGGAGCTGAGAGGCCACCACCCTCTCAATTACCTTGCCCAGCCATGGGAGGTTGGAGACAGGCCTATAGTTGCTCAACTCTGAGGGGACTAATGTAGGCTTCTTTAAAAGAGGTCTAATGATTGCCTCCTTGAGACAAGGAGGCATCCTGCCTTCCCTCAGAGAAGCATTTATGATTTCCGCCAGGCCTCCTACAACAGCCTCCCTGCTAGATAGAACAAGCCATGTTGGACAAGGGTCAAGAGAGCAAGTGGTAGGCCACTCCAAGCAGCTTGTCCACATCCTCAGGAGTCACAAACTGAAACTGATCCAGTCAAACCACATAAGAGGAGTTGTCAGACACCTCCAATTCAGACATCAAATTAATTGTGGAGTCTCCGTCTAAGTCAGCCTGAATCCGAGAGATTTTATCTGTGAAAAATTCTTTATACACATCACAACAGATAACTGATGACTCCAAATTCTGGTTCAGGGGAGCAGGGGCAGATACTAGTCCCCTCACAACCCTGAACAGCTTCGCTGGATGCAAGTTTGCAGAAGCAATACGGGCAGAAAAGAACTGCTTCTTTGCCACATGTATCACCTGAGCATAGATCTATGACATAATCTGTTGGATTCAAGTCGAGACTTTCTCCACTTGCGCTCCAGCTGCCTACCCTGCCGCTTCAGCCCCCATAGATCTTCCATATACCAAGGGACCAGTTTTAAAGCAGGTCGGAGGGGACGCTTAGGAGCAATCATGTCTACTGCCCTGGTGAACAAGTTGTTCCAATTCTCAACCAGGCCATCAACAGGATCACTGGCAGAGCCAACATTAAATCCCTCCAATGCTTCTTGGAATCCTACTGGATCCAATGACCTCTTCGGGCAAACCATTCTAATAGGCCCTTTGCTCCTGCGGAGGTGGGGAGTGGCTGTAAGTCCGACCTTAACCAGATGGTAGTCCGTCCATGACTGGACTGCATACGCTAATCACACTGGCTTGAATCCCAAGCTACTCTTCTGTGAGGGGAAGATATTTCAATCCCTGCACACAAAGGGAGCCATTTTTGCTGACTCTTCCTTCCTGCTGCAGCCCGCAGTGCCACATGTTCTGCAAGTGGGCCACTGAGGCAGCATTAAAGTGTGCCATCGAGTCGGTGTCAACTCCTGGCAACCATAGAGCCCTGTGGTTGTCTTTGCTAGAAAGCGGGGGGGGGGGGGGTACCATTGCCATTTCCTGCGCAGTATGAGATGATGCCTTTCAGCATCTTCCTATATCGCTGATGCCCAATATAGGTGATTCCTATAGTCTGGGAAACATACCAGTGGGGATTTGAACTGGCATCCTCTTGCTCCCTAGGCAAGTTATTTACCCTCTAATACAATCCTCAGGACTAGATTTTTGAGGAGAGCTACCAATGAAAGGCAGAGGCAAGAATGCCCTATTCTATAAGGAAAGTTCTGCTCACAGAAGTTAGGATCCAAGTCATTATACTTTAATAAAAAGTTTCTTCCAAATTTTGATTCTAATGTTAGAAAAGAAATTACCCTTCTGACCATCGTTCCCTAAGCTAATGTTTTATCTATGGGAAACTCCCCAGTTTTATAAAGTAATCACAGCATTATAGGCACATGCTCCTTCCTGTTTTGATAAGATTCTTCCATTTTGGAACCGTATCTCTACTGTGCCCTCTTTAGCCTCTGGTCATAATAAAGCCATTCATTTATTCATTCTACTGTGCCCTATGCTTTTAAAGAATGTTTAGTATCCCATAATTTAGGTGTATGGAGAACATAGTTCATGACATGTTTTGGGATCATAAGCATTACTGAAACAGCCACTGAAAGAGATGCTGTCAAATTTAGTATTTTTCCACTATTATGCATTCCTATGGCATTATTTATTTAGGAGCTCTCAACAAAAGACCCTTATTGCGCAAAAATAAATAAAAGATGGTATACAAAAAATAAAATAGAAGACGTTTTGGTGTAACACACCATCATCAGTTAAACATACAGACATGCACAGATAAAAACCTCCTCTGTTCCCCAGCTGTTAAATTCTGTAGACCTGATAATGTTCTCTTCCATGACTGGCAGAGAGATAATGAGGGAAGGGGGAAGAGGAAAGAAAGAGAATCACCTGATTTTTGTCAAAGGCTGATGATACTAATAGCATCAGCCAGTGCCTCCCAAGAATTAATATCTGGTCTCATTTTCTCTATAAATAATGCTTCTTTTATTTTCCTTTTGTGTAAATTCCTTTCAATCCCCAAAATAGATATTTTAGTATTATTTAGGAATATATTGCATTTTTATACCACCCCAAACTTCAGTCTCTGGGTGGCTTACAAATGGTTAAAATAACAGTAAGATTATTAATAATAACAAATTAAAACTGCAAAACCAATTAAATGCAACCATTAAAAGACCAGAGTAAAGAGATTTGTTTTTCAGGCCCTCTTAAAGGCTATCAAAAAGGTGAGGGCTCGTATCTCAGCAAGGAGTACATTCCTGTGCTCAGGAGCAGGTCTTCAGAAAGTCCAACTCTGAATAGGAGGGTGAGTGGTGGAGGCCTCCAGAGAGGGACTGCCACAGTGACCCCGAGAAGCCTGGAAGAAGAGGACTTGGGTGAACCAAATCCCCTCTCCTCAAAAACTCTGAGGCCCTGCCTGGGGTTGGTGAGAGGGAGAAGTAAAAGTAGAGAACAGCTGTGGAGAGATCAGGGTCTTGACACAGATACAGCCTTCATTTAGTCCATATTTTTTAAGAGTGTCATCTAAAATTCAGAGTTGTCTTCTATTCGGGTAAAAACAGCATTCAGTTGGGCATTTGCCACTTGCCTTTTTGCCTTGGCATATTTAGCTTAATTAACCTAAATAAACTACTCAATTTATTTGATGAGGCATGATACTACAACTGCTACTGCTATCGCTACTACATACCACTTCTCGACAAAAATAAGTTAAGTGGTTTATATCGAAACATAATTCTTCTTTTATGATATAAACATAATTGGTCTGGGTAAACGACAAATAACATTAGAAGCACCCCTCCTCATATCAGAACTCACAGATAGTAAAGTTATGAATAATATTGACACTTTTCACTTCTGTAGCCCACTAGCTGAAATATCCATTTACAGTGGACTTGATATTGGTGAGGTAGGCAAGTTTGAACTGTCTATAAGACGTTACCGGCATTGGTTAACTTAACTTGAGGTATACGTGTATCTTTCTGCATACATCTTGGTTTTTCCAGACATAGTTACAAATCAGCTTTCTGTCTAGAGCCAATGAAGAATAATGAAGATAAGTTACATTCCGGGACTATATTCCATACTAATTTATCTGAGTTTGAAACTTATTTGGCCCATAATCTAACATTCATATTGCATTATGCTCTTGAAATTTCTTTTTCTAATCACCTTGTTTTGCTGAGACATACTCTCGATCCCCAGAACTAACATTTACTGAAATACTACATATATTTTGATTTTGATATGTATCAATGTGCTTTTATCTCATTTTAGACTGCCCAGACATTTTAAGGATCCCTTCAAGAGGAAAAGGAAGGCTTGAACAGTAAGTGTGAGAATGTATTTAAAAGTCTTCATGACCCTTTGCTTTCAAATACAAGACCCAGATATTTTCAAAAGCCCCCCTGAAGTGCAGAGAACACGCCTTGGCTCTGGAATGGGAGAGATTCTATTTCAGCAGCGCTTAAGCAGAGGAAACACCCAATTGAGTCAGAAGCTGAAGTGTGAAATAATTTACACAGCCAAGAGGCAACGGAGGCCATAATGCCACTGTTCCCGAAGTGCCCATGCCTGAAAACAAGCCCAGCTGGCCATTTATAATCATTTCTCACTCTCTCAATAGGAAAACACCGCATTTGTCAAAATCGTATGCTGATGCTTTCAGATTTAGTTCATTAGCTCTCATTGTGTCAACGGGGATGGATCATTTCGAACAAGCACCAAACAGCCTCCTTGCGCTATCTTAATTATATGTCAGCACCTCTCCAGCAATGGTGCTTTCCCTCTCTTTTCTTTCCTTACCTATGCAACTTAATGTCAGTTCCAAGAGAGAAACAATGGGAGGTACAGGGGCAAAGATAATGCATCTCCCTGGTAAATTGCAAGACTGGGCCTGTCCCCTGCCAAATGGATCTCCAGCTTTGCAGGATTCCTACTTTCTGCCTCATAATTCCACCTATTAAAAATAATTTGGAAAGACTACATTCTGGACCCTGAGGAAGGCCAGTTTTCAAGCCTAGCACCAAGGAATTGTATCATTTATGTATAGGCAGAAGCCTATTCTGATAGGAGCAGAGAAATTGTGTCAGAATTTGCTTTTGAAACTAGGTCTTAGATAATCTGGATGGGGGAAAAATACAGGTTGGCTATTTAAGGCTGCTCAGCCTGCTAGGCAAGCACAATTCACTGCGCTCTGTTCCTGTACTGAACAAAGCAAAATGAGAACTGAAGTAAAAATTTTGCAGAGATTCAAAAATGTCAGGATTCAGAATTTAAACTTTGACTTTGAAATATTGCTTTTGAAATTTGTCTCTGATGTGCTATGCTTTCATCTTGACTCAAACAAAGGCATCTACACAATGCCCAACTGTTAAATGTTCCAGAAAACAAATAGTTGGCCTATGTCACTAAATTGGGAGTACTTGTGCAGTCCACAGGCCTGCCATTGCAGGGCAGACAATCCTAGGAACATAGGAAGCTGCCTTATACTGAGTCAGACCTCTGGTCCATCTAGTGCAGTATTGTATAGACACAGACTGGCAGCAGCTTCTCCAAGGTTTCAGGCCTCCATGGTTGCAGGCAGGAGTCTCTCTCAGCCCTGTTTTGGAGATGCCAGGGAGGTAACTTGGAACCTTCTGCATGCAAGCATGCAGGTGCTCTTCCCAGAAAGGCTCCATCCCCTAAGGAGAACATCTAACAGTGTTCACACATGTAGTCTCAAATGCAAACCAGGGTGGACCTGCTTAGCAAAGGGTTGCTACCCCAAGACCAGTTCTCTTCCTTGTGTGTACTACACTCAGAGGCTATTCTCATGCTCAGTGGGAACTGGGCTAAGGGACCCTGGTTCCCACTGCATGTGAGAACTGCCGGGAGCTGTTGTAGTGGCGGCACTACACTACACTCCCATTGGCGGCACAGCGGCAAATCCTCTTGGGTAGTCTGCCACTTAACCTGGGTTTTGGGCGCAGGAGTACCCCAAAAGCAGCTTAACTGTTTGTGTGTTGCCACAGCGCAGTTCCACACCGCAGCAACTCACGAGTAGCACCCCTGACTGGAAGGCTACAACAAGCCCCCCTGGCATTGGGGAGCTCCCCAGAATGTTCCGTGCACTCGCATGGGGCATTCTGGGACTTCTGGGGGCTAGGAGGCCCCCAAGCCCTGCTGCCCCAACAGGCTCCTTGATGGAGCTGGTAATCATCTGGGCAGCCAACCCGGCTGCCCAGGGAGGGCTTCCTGTTCCTGTGTGGGGAGAGCACGTCAAACCTGCTCTACCCACAAACCCCATTCAGGTTCTCCACACTTTCAGTGTGTCCACACTCACTTCTACAAGATCTTCAGTTTTGCCAGTCACAATCTCAACAAGATAAGTGCTGAGCAGTTTCCACACTTTTCTGCCTGCCATAACCCTGTGGCTTCTCTCATTGTTGCAAACAATAAGGTCATTCACATTACCATTTTCAGTGGGCTGAGGGGAAAGGCAGGATACAACCTACCTCCTCGCATGCAATCCTCACTGCTCTGGGACTGCTTGTGCTGTACACCCACATGACTGGCATTTGAGCAATCCCAGAGTGGCGATAGGGTGGGGGGAAGCAGGCTGCGGCCTCCCACTTCACACCTCTCATGGTGCACTGGGGGATTTCCCTGCTGCTGGGCTCTCCTTCCACCCAGCTCTAGGGAAGCTTAGGTGGCTGGCAGCCCGACTTCCACATTTCCAGAAGTGAGGGAGGAGGGTGCATATCCTCCTCTCTCACTTTCAGCCCGAGTACAAAACCCGGTAGAGAAGTGCCAGTAATTGGGACTTATCCCAGCACTTCTCATGACCAGCCCTACCCAAACTAGTGCTGCCCTACCCAGGAAGGGCTGGTTGTGAGAACAACCTCAGTATGTTTGAGGGATTCTGAGTGAGGATAGGAGAGACATAAAACTGAGAGATTTAATTGTTATCATGGATTTTCTAGAACTGGAGTAAGCATAGGATACATTTCTGTATCCTCAATTGTACAACAGGATTTAAAAAACAAATAAATGTAAGAATTGTGATAGGTACAGTTCCTCCTTAGGATGAGCAGGCTGAATGGGTGTATACTTTCCCCCTTTTGCATAGCTATTATAAGCACAGGTACCCTGCTCCATATGGAATCTGGCAACTATTGGAACAGAGAGACTGAACCTTGGTCTGCAAAATGAGTCAGTCCAAACTAGTACATGGATTCTATGGATTCTAGTACACAGGATGAAAATATGGCAGTGTTAAGTGGAAGCTTTTCTGTGATGCCCAATTTGAAAGGTCCAGTGGAGGTATACCTTGTGAATACACATACATATGGAGGAGTTAGTGGCAGGAAAGGCACCCCACCTCCCGCACCACCACCTAACTTGCAGGAATGTTCTAATTTTACCCCAGGGGCATTTTCTGACCAAGTATCAACCAAAAAAGACAATGAGGACCAGGTTGGAGAGACGTGCATAGATTCAATTCTTGGCAATATCAGTTTTCCCTAGGGATTCCAAATGGGTACAAGCCCCCATGAGAGATCCACCAGTGGGAGGATATGTAGGACTTGATAGGGAAAGAAGGCAGGACTTGTAGCAACCCCTGCTTCACACATTACATAAACAAAGAAACTTGGAAGATGTATAACTTATGGAAGAGCATTCAGAGTTGAATAGATCCTTCCTTATGGACCATAAACACCAACAATTATGGGATACTGTGGAGGATGATAATTTTTATGGGGCTCCCAAGTTCAAGGGTAATGATCGTTTTATCTTTTAGTGTTGCTTGATTAGTAGAATAGAAATAGATGGTGATAATTTGAGGATAATGAATAATTTTAAAAGGCAAAGGCCTCAACCCTTTTTGAAACTGAAAAGATTTTGGTTATGAGGAAATTAAAACTGGGGGTTTCTTACCCATGCTGGGTGAATGAGGCACATTTTGTTTATCTGTTTCAAGAAGTAATAAGAAATTGAGAAACTCCAGAGAAACAGAACACCAACCTCTAGTTTAAAGGAGTGTGCACAGCCGAGGCTGGCATGAATATCTCTTTGAAGCGGTGACTTCCTTAAAACTCAAGATTAAAAATAAAAGAAATGGGGATTGGTTTAGAAAGTACAGAAGTCAATGCAAAGAGTCAAGAAAGCCAAATCCATAGGCGGAGAGAAAAGAGTAAACTGCAAAGGGAACTCCGTGATGGCTGGCACTCCTCTTTTGAATAAGGCCCTCTTGATGGAACAGGAGGTGCTCTCCACAGATGCACCTCCACAAATTGATTAAGACTATGGGGAGGAAGGATGAATTGGGACGGAGATGGGAATATGCAGGTGGAAATTGCCGTATATGATGGAGGATTTCCTTGAAGGACACTGTGAGAAATAAGGGGGTAGGGACTAGTAAAGAGTTTATTAAAAATAAAGGTTCCTCTCCTAGATCATGGGCTGATTTTATAAAGGAAGCGGAGGAGATGGAGGTAGGCAGGATGTAGACAGAGATTAAGGTATATTCAGAAAGGAGGGAGGGGCAGTTGCTAAAGATATCAATGGGACTGTTAAAAATGAACTTGCTGAAAAACAACCTGTGGTGGTTTTCGCTGCTACTGCTTGGAGTCTTTTTTGTCTCCTGGGAAGGGAAATAAGACCCTTTACATTGGACTGAGTGAAGCATATATCACCAATGATAATAAAGACACGCTGACTAATCGCATGATTGAACAGTTGACAATTGATTTGGACATGGACATGGATGCTGAGCGATGCAACAAGGATGTTTTGGCTGAGGACATCTCTGTAACAGGCATTCCTGTCTCTGCTACTACAGATAAGAATCTCAGAGAGGCACACAATAGAGGCTCAATGGATAAGGACGTTGTGATGGATGGCTTGAGTGTGTGCCCAAAAACTGCAGCTGTGTTGTTGTGGTGGAAATGCCAAATGTGAGTCAAGATAAATAAATAAATAAATAAAAACCAGGCAAACAACTCAAACCGAATGGACATTGAAGGGAAGCATACTTTTAGAGAGGAAGGAAAGGGTAGGGAGGTTTTAGAAGATTTTCCTCCTCTACCAAGTATTTCTGGGTATCTTCATCTTCTGCAAAGGCAAACAGACCCTCCCCCCCGCCCCCGCAATCCCCCAGGTTTTGAATGCTAAAATACTTTAGGTTCTAATATATCTGTGTTAAGTGGTTACGGGTATCATGTTGGAGTCCCCATGGTAACTGTCCCTAAAACTATCAGGTTACCTTCGAAGGAGGGAAGTGGTGCCAAAAGGTGGGAAATAAGGATGAACAAGTTTCACAAAGGGAGGAAGGGGCAAGGGGCTCCTATGCTCAAGCTGCTACAGGCATTTTTATGCCCATACCGTTACTGAAGTTCAAATTAGTAGGGAGCACACAATAAGGTCCCATAGACCTGTATGATGACCAGGATTTTCTCAGTGCTAATATGAACAAACTAGCCGACCCCACACAGAGCATCTGTGCGCTCTTTGGGGCCGGCAGTTACCTCTCCCCCCCCACCTTCTGCCCCATCCTCCACTTCTGGGCCCAGCCACCTCTCCTCCCCACCACCACTTCTGCCCCCCCTTTCTTTCCCCCCTCCTGGGCCTTGCCTCTGCAGCAACCAATCCTCCTGGGTGCATCTCAGCCAATCAGGCGCGTCCGCCGCCCAGCCAATCAGGTGGGCGCTGGGACACACATTCCAAGCCACACCCAGAAGAGCTTGTTCCAACCTAGCATTTTGTAGTGAGGCTATGCTACAAAGGTCAAGATCTACATAAATTGGAAAGGGAATTTATTGAGAAGGAACTACTTAGCCAATACCTACGATTTCCTACAGAGGATATATTAGCTGTCATCATCTCACTGGGCATCGGGGAAATAGATGTCTGATCTGTGCTAAAATGTACCAGAAGTTCCGGTGTCTATGTCATTACATTCAAAAGTCAATCCCAGAGGTATTAACAGACTTTGACCTTGTTCCTTTGTTCCAAGGAGAAACCAAGGTAGTGATGGTAGCTTTTCGCACTACCACAACAGCAGAACAGTTTGGTATCAGAATGATATCAGAAGTCGAAATGTGACTTCAACAGCATTGTCGGGCCTTGCTTTCTCTGGAGAAGAATAGGCGTGACACAGATATATGGACTGGCGAATTCAGAGCAGTGATGGTGTCAGACAAAAGCAGGGGCTATTTCCATCACATACCCAAGTATTTATAGTAAGCGACCGGGGTCCACCATATATAGTGGTCATCAACTCCAGGCCTGCTTCCAATGTGGTTCTTGGCATAATATAAGGAAATATTGTGAGTTGCCCTTATGTTCAAAATGTGGAGAGACAGGTCACTGTGTGAAAAGGAGGTGATCTGTAACTTATGCCACATGGCAGAACACATGTGCCACTTGTGTCCAGATGCCTATTATAAAGGAGAGGATGACAGACTCATTGGTTTTGATGCGAGAGGTCATACAAAGCTGCAGGAAGAAAGAATAGAGCAGCACCCTGTTACAGCTAGACCAACTGAAAGCCTTCAACAGGGCCCAACATGATTATTATGGGCTGCCCTCTGGTGGCAGGGAATACCCAGCCTTTTCTTGGGATTTCTGAAAACTCTGTATAAAAAGATTGTAGTCCACCTTTCCATCCACAGACACTTAAGCAAACCCACCAGAGTGGCATCCTGCTTGAGTTCACTGCTGTATGTGGCAGCACTTGATCCTCTCTTGAGACAAATGTGGAGTGACGTTCTTTGTTTGGCTTCCGACTGCGATCTCCAGGATCGGCAGACAATGTGAAACTTGTAACCATAGTACACGCAGATTACATCTATGACTTTTCTGAAGGTCAAAGAGATAAGACTGAAATCCAAAAGCATTTAGAGGACTACAGGAGGGTCTAGGAAGCTAGAGTTAACAGAGAGAGAAACCACTGATTTTGCCTGCTGATTGGGAACATGGAATTGGAGGTCTTGCCCCTGGAAGGCCCCGGAGGGAAGGGAGTGCCCCACGGGCAAAAGGGGTAAAGAAAACCAAAATTCTGGGGATTGAATTCTATCTTCAAGAAGATAGCTGGAGAGAGAATTTGAATGATTAGGCAGAGCAGACCACCCACCAGTTTATCCTTTGGAACAGGTGGCAATTAAATTTATTCCAAAAAGTCATATTTTTTCACAACCTATCGCCTACCAAGCATGCTTATCTTGGACAACATCTTCCCCCTGCCAGACATTTCAAAGGTAAAAAAACCTTGTTCAAATTTCTGTGGGCACCATCTACTTCCCATTAACCAAAGGATTGGCATATAGAAGCATCGAGGACAGCAGGCACGGCCTTCAGAAGCTTGTGCCCCAGTTGCTCGCCATCTATGTCATGGCCAATTTAAGAGCTGGGTGGAGATAAAAGAGGAGAGAGAGAAGGGCGCTGAGATGGATTCCAGAAATGACTTTCTGTGGTACCCAGTGGCAGATAGATGGATGGGGACCTTTTTGGGGACACAGATGGTGGCGGTAAGAGAAAACGGAGTATAGACTTACCCAAAAGATGAAAGCACTCCTACAGTCATACTTGAAGGAAGCAACCACCTCCGTGAAACAATGGAAGATGCAAAGATCCCAGCCAAACCAATTAAAGAAAATTAATCAGTATAATATTTGAGATCTTATTAAGATCAGATCTTTATATTTTGAGATCCTTTTAAAATTATTGAGATCACTTTGAGATCATTTTAGAATCCTAAAGCTTTGAGATCCTATCATCCTAAAGCTCTGAGATCCATCCTATTATGAAAACGGTAATCTATTATGAAAATGATGAGTGTCTGCATTTTTGAACCATTGAGAGAAAGCAAACTCACTCACACCCGAGAATTCTATATCTCCCGTCCCAACTTCCCAATACCAGCTTTTAAGATATCACAGTCCCTTACCACCTCTGGGAAGTCTGGTGGAGGGCCTATCACCAACTTCTAGATAACACTGAAGCTGCCCTGGAAAACTGTAGAGGAACAAAACTGTAGAGGGACAAAAATGACACCAATGGACCTGTAAAAGAGCAAAGAAGGGAGAGCCAATGGCTCACCTTTTACAGGACTGTCCAGTCACTAAGAGAGTGTGAAGGGGAATATCAGAAGCGTTGGATTGGCCTGATCTACAGTGCCAGTCCTTGGAAGGGATCTGCTCAGGAGCTGATAACAGCGAGGTCATCAAAGGGCCACAAAACAGAAAGAGGGGACAGGAAGCAAATGGATTGTCCTGTGGTCCATTGTATGTGCTATCAATCTCCTGGTTATCAGAGCACTGATGTTGCAAAGGAGTAGGGAAAAACTGAAAGCCAGGCAACTTGAAAACAGTTGGATATCTGTGTGAGGAAATGTCATTCTTGAGACTTCAATTCAATTCATCCTCGGTAAATTGAGGTAGTTATGCCAGTATGAAAAGGATACCACTTCTAAGTTTGCCTGGCAACATCACTGGCTGTGGATGTTTGGATGCTTCCCCCCACTACTTTAGAGATCTTTGGATTCTCATGCTCGTGTTTTTGCAACATATAATCTTATATTTTCTTTTCTTTTCTTTTGAGTCTAAACCAGTGGAGACATAACAAGTGGGTACATAATACAGAAGGTATTAAAAGTTGAAAAGTTAAAATATGTATCACAGGTATATGATGGGTTGTGTGTGTGTGTGTCTGTGTGTGTAATGTATATGATGATACACTACATATGTAACTTTATTATGTACTTGTGATTGTGAATTTATGGTTAATTTTTCTTTCTGCTTTGTAAGTATTTAATGTATATTAATGTAAGATGTCAATTTCTGTCTAATTAAAAAAAAAACACCCATAATTCTGAATATCTTTTAGGCATGGGCATGTCCTGTTACGTGTATTAATGTATAAAATGTCATATTTCAATAAATTGTAATTGCATGTGGCTTTCTTTCTGCAGGTCTAGATGGAAAAGGTAAACATGAAGGGGGCAAGGCTGTCTGATTTCCTTTCCTCCGTTTCCTGAAATTGCAAATAGGCTGGCATTTTCTAGCCATCTTCTATTTCCTCCCAAATAATAGCCAGTTCATCATTCTTTCTCAGTTGTGCAGCTCTCATTTGAGCCTGCCTGAGAAGGGCCTATCTCCGCTATAGTTCAGCTCTGTCGCTAATTAGGCTAAGCTACCATATCTTTAGTTCCATCTCGTGTCAAGGCTGGAGTTATAATTGCAGGTGACACATTTGTGAGTTCCCATTGTCATGCAGAAGAGGGCTGTGAGTAGGTTATCCTCATGGCTATGCTTGGATTATTGAAAAGCAATTTGTAGGGGAAGTCTACAGGGGAAAGGTATTTCACCTCACTAAGCCTAAAAAAAAAAAACCACCACCACCCCCCACTCTGGTGATAGATAGCTTGAGGTCTCTGAAGCAAACGTGTTTAACAAGGTCTATTTAAAAAATCACTTAGCATATCAACAACCATATTTCTAACGCATGTGCCGCTAAAGGCAATATTAGCTTTTGTGACATGTTGTTCTAAAGTGCTGTTGCAGGATATGTTGCCTCTTTCAGCAGGCTCAGTAGGGAAGTCAGAAAAGATCTAGCAATCTAGCCAATGGCATTATATCCCAAAGTACAGCTCCTCTTGCCAATATAGACAGTTTACTGCAGTCTCCATATATGCAGTCTACAACTATCATTTCAATAATTTTCACTGTAAGAGAAAATTTTGGAAACACCACAATTATTGGTTATTCCTCTTAGCTGTTGTGCATGTAGTATGTGGTTCACGTTAGGATACTTTTGTATATCCAAACAGATGAAAATGTAGAATAATGGGGACTTCTGTGCTTGTACACACAAGCTTCTCTATCACACTGGCAGGCAAACACATCATCTATAGAAATGTGCTCCGCCCATCACTTCTCAGGCACACTATACACTTTCTTACATGCATGCTTGTGCATACATCCTCACACAATAGGAATGAATGGTATTTCCTACCAGAACATCCCCTCTTTCTTCCTATTGGTCCTTCTAAGTTAGTTACTCCTATGCTAACAATGTATCTTGATGCTTTCCCTTTCTATTTCACTCTCTCTCCCTCCACCCCCTCTTCTTCCTCCTTTTATGTTTATCTCCATCCCACATCACTCTTTCCTGATCAAGGGGAGCCAAGAGAGGAGGAGGAGGAGGAGGACAGGGGTTGGTTTTGTGATGACTGAATGCAAGGATTTGCATTCAAACAAACACCCCAAGACATTTCCTATTGATGTAGGATCTCTGACGCACACTAGACGGTGTTATATCTTGCAAGAGCTGTCCAGTTCCTTTCAACAGAGACAGAAAGTTCACTTATACAATCAGTGGTATGAGCAGAATAGTTTCATCTGTTGAAATGACTGGACAGCTGTGGCACAGCTGGAATTGTGGGTCAGCCTGCAATACTGAAGATTGTAGACTATGCTACACATGTGCTCTTGAGTAATTTTTAAGTGTTTAAGCAGAAACTGGACCACAGTTATTCCTCCCACTTCGGTTTCTTGGAGAAAGTCACCTTAAAAAAGGGTACTGCTGTGGAGAAGTCTGCAGAAAATTGGTGTGGTCCTCCAAATCTCAGCCAAGGAGACTACTGTAAAATCACTCTTGAAATTCACAGGATACCTAACTGCCAGATCAAGCTAAATAACTGTTGTATATTTAAGTGGAAAAATCTACTAAAACATGACTGAGCTAGAGCAGGTTTAATCATGATGTAGAGCAACCTGAGCTGACTTTATAAGGAATGGAAGCTTTCTATGGAGAACCGTGTGTGCATTTGTGATTTTGTAATAGATTAACATAGCCTAGGAATTTTAGGACTGATTGTTGGTGTGTTGTGGGCCTCAAATAATTCAATACAAATATCATAAGAGTGGAGGTGGAGAAGCAAAAGAGCCAAAATGATTCCAGTAAAATAGGGATGGGCACAAACCGCGGATCAAACACAGTGCAGGAGCAGAGCCTGGGAGCTTTAAGAAAGAAGAGAGCAGGTCCATACCTGCCCTCCACCACCCCATGCATCTTCCTGCTGGGGCACAGCATGTCCAAAGTATCCCTGTGTATTGCCAGCAAGCACATGACATTTGCACATGCGCGGGCACCATGTGTACGGTCAGCAACACCACACTGACCACACAAATGGTGCCCATTCATACACAAATGCCATGTGCATGCTGGTGCCACACAGGGATTCTTGGAACATGCACAGACCTAGCAGGAAGCTGCATGGGGGTGTTGGAGAGCAGGTAAGGACCTGCTCTTCTCTTTCTTAAAGTTCCCAGGCCCCACTCCCAAACTGTGCTTGAACTGCAGTTCAAACTGTGGTTCGTGCATGTCCCTAAAAAGGGGGAAAAGGAGACAAAGTCGCATGGTGCTATGAAGCATTTATTAAACTTTCTAGCCATGCTCAAATGAAGGCTGAGATATTCCTTTAAGCTGATGTTTTATAGTCAGTGAATTACAGCTATGTCCACTGGTAACAGTATAAATTTGTTTCTCCTGTTGGTAATGGTGTAGACTTGTAAGAAGGCAAGCTCTACTTGCTCAAGGTCTCTTTGAAAGACTACAAATGTAAGTAGTCATGAGCTTGATATATATTACTGGCTTCATTTTATATCGTTCCAAATGTGTTTCTAAAAAGTGGTGTAATTGTAATTTTTAAAAATGTAAGAAAGCCTCTGAGGCTGAAATGCATTGGACTTCAATATATGCTTCACTGCACCATGAGACTTTGAAGTAATTCACACAACACGTGCGAAGCACCAGGAGGGTTTGTGTGGGGAAAGCAGGCCTTAGCCTGCTCTTCCTGCACATGAGCAGCCTCCAAGCCCTGGGTGGCCGGATTGGCTGCCCACACGACTGCCAGCTCCATCATAGAGCTGGATTGGGCTGCAGGGATTGGGGGCCGCATGGTCCCTGGAAGTTCCAGGACGCCCCACACGAGCGTGCAGGGCATTCTGGACAGAGCCCCAAGGCCGGGAGGCTGGCTTCAGCCTCCTGGCTTGGGGTCTACTTGTGTGTCGCCGTGTGCCGTGGTGGCACACAAGCAAAAAAGTGAGATTAACAGAGCCCTTGCTCTGTTAACCCTGTTTAAAGGGAAGGGGAATTACCTTGGATCCACTGGGGCTTGCCTACAATCAGTAGAAAGCAGGCTAACCCTCCTTTTGGAGGGTTTTATGAGTACTGACTACTACACCCACCCTGCCAACAATTAAGTGAGGAGTAACTCCTCAAGCTTCTCCTTTTCTGCAACCTAAAGATGAGTTGCAGCTAAAGATAAATAAAACAGCCAGTACATTTCCTGACTGAAAAATTCAATTTACTTCTAAGTACGTAAGAACAGGCTGCAGCGCAGTTAAGCAAATAATTAATTCTTCCAATGAAATCAAAAGAACTTAAGAGTGCTTGACTTGTCTGAATCTTATGTGTAGATTATAAGAGATTTTGTCATATTAAAACAAAATGGTTTCCCAGACAAATATATGTTATTTTAACAGCAGTTCTAGAAAATTCTCAGGCTTTGTCTTTGGTGAGTTTTCAGGAGAAGGGAAAGCCCTAGTTGTCAGGCAGCCGTTGAAAATTCATCTCCTTCTCTCTGCTAGTCTGTCATTATTCAGCTTTGATATCCAGATGGAATAATGAAAACTAAGGTCATTTTCTGCATAACTAAACGGGTATATTAGAATAAGGGAAAGTGGGTACATAGCGCCAAGTCTGTAAGAAGTGTATAGAACTTTATAGTTTTTAGAAGTTTGTTGGCAAAAATTAGCATATTTTGTTTAGAATGTTATAGGCAGAAATTACCACATTTTGTTTCTAGAACCCATGGAGGGGCTTCAGTCATCCCTGAGGTGGCTCAGATTGAAAGCAACTATTGAGAAGACAAGGCAGGGGAGGCAGCAAACTTTTGTTTTATTTCCTAAAAAAGCAAGCAAGCAAGCAAATGAATAAATCAACAAGAAAGCAAGGGAGAAAAGATTAGGTGAGTTTGTTAGGCCTAGTTTTTCAAAGGATTTGATATCTGGCTGGCTAGGGGATTGTTTTTGAAAGGGCAGTTTCAGTTTCAGTTGTTCCTAGAGAGACAGTGGGTGAGGATTAGCTTCAGGTGACTCACACAGCTTGCGGGAGGGACCGCATACCTGAGAAGGCTCCGTTTGAATGCACCTCTTGAAAAGACAAGGCTCAGAGCAGGGGAGGTAGCAAACTTTTGTTTTATTTCCAAAAGAAGCAAGCAAGCAAGCAAGCAAGCAAGCAAATAAATAAAGGGGGAGAAGACAAGGTAAGTTTGTTAGGGCTAGTCTTTTCTAGGGTTTGATTTCTGGCTGGTTAGGGGTTTGTTTTTGTCAGAACAGTTTCAGTTTCAGTTTCAGTTTCAGTTGTGCCTAGAGAGATAGTGAGTGGAAATTAGCTGCAAGTGAATCACACAGTGAGGCAGTTCCCACGATCAGTGGGAACCGCTGAGATGGGGTTTGCGAGGAGAGTGGGCTTAGCATGCTCTCCTCGCAGATGACCCGTCAGTCAGCTGTGGATAGCTGAACCGGCTGCCCACACAAATGCCAGCTCTGTTATGGAGCTGGCGGGGGCTTGGGAGTTTGGGGGGCGCATGCCCCCCGGAAGCTCCAGCATGCCCTGCGCAAGTACGCAGGGCATGCTGGAGAGACCCCTGAGCTGCTAACCTTGGCTAAGAGGAGGGGGAATTAGTGGGGTTTGCTGCTGGGACCCGTGCAGCTCATGTGGCAGCACACAATCCACTAAAAGAGGGCTAGCCTCCCTTAACCCACGTTTAGTGGATCATGAAAATCTCAGTTTGTGGGAAGGGCCACATTCCTGAGGTCACTCAGTTTGGATGCTGCTCTTGAGAAGACAAGGCTCAGACCAGGGGAGATTTGCTTCTCCAGGTTTTGCGAACAGGAACTTCCTAACAGATACCAAAGCAGTTTTGCCTGGAGTTTAGCAGTAAATTGGGCAGGAAGCCACACAAGCAGCCAAGGTGGCTGATCTGGAGAAGCTCAGGGAGGCAGAGGGGTATGTGGATGAGACCCTGAGAGATGATAGAGGCATCCCAATCCCAGGCTGATGGCTCTTCTGCTGTCAAGGAAGACATCTGTCTGAGGAAGAGACAAAGGTTCCCTCAGAAGGGATCCCTTCCTTGGATGATGCTCCCATATCCTCTCACACAGTGGATACTCCTCTGGAGATTTGGGGTCTCCTAGTAGTGGGTGATTCAACCATTAAGGGCATATAGAGAGGGGCTTGTGACCCACATGTCGACCATACAGTGAGGAGATTCTCACGATCAGCAAAAAGCGGGCTAAGGGAGCCTAACCCGCTTTTAGCTGATCGTCTGCTGCTACGGGAGCTGCGCAACTCCCGGCAGCAAACTCTCCTAATTCCCCCTCCCTTAGGGAAGGTTAGCGGAGCGAGCGCTCTGCTAACTCTGTCTTTTTGATTGTGTATTGCCGCGCCACAGCTCCGCGCCGTGGCAGCACATGAGGAGACCCCCAGTGGGAGGCTGAAACAAGCCTCCTGACCCTGGGAGTCTCTCCAGGATGCCCCACACACTCGCGTGGGGCATCCTGGAACTTCCAGGGGGCATGTGGCCCCTGATCCCTGCAGCCCCCGCCGGCTCCATGACATAGTCAGCAGTCGTGTGGGCAGCTGATCCGGCTAAGCCCGCTCTCCCCACAAACCCTCTGAAGGCGGGTCTGTCCAATTGTGAGACTCACCTCAGTGACATGCCTACCTGAAGGTTGCAGACATCACACAGCATCTAGATAGGCTGTTAAGCAGTACTGGAGAGGAGTCAGTTGTGGTGCATGTTGGCACCAATGATGTTGAGGAATGCCGTTTGGAGGTCCTGAAAGCCAAATTTAGGCTGCTGGGTAGCATATTGAAGTGCTACCAGGACCCTCAAGGTAGCATTTTCTGAAATGCTACCTGTTCCACACACAGAGCCAGAGAGACAGGCAGAGCTGAGGGGTCTCAATGAGTAGATGAGATAGTGGTGCCAGTTTAGATTTGTTAGGCACTGAGATGATTGATTGATTGATTGATTGATTGATTGATTGAATTTATATACCACCTTGTATAAAAATCTCTAGGCGGTGTACAAAATTAAAACTTTAAAAAAACATTTAAAATTCATAAAAAGATAAAAATCATAATAGATAAAAGCACATTAAAATCTAAAAATTGAGTCTCAGTTGAAAGCCTGGGAAAACAGAGATACATTTTGGGGCAAGCAATGCCTGTACAAAAGGGATGGTCATGGGCTCCACTTGAACCAAGATGGAACCAGACTCCTGGTGCTTAAAATCAAAAAGGTCGGAGAGCAGCTTTTAAAATGATGCCTGTGGGATTGCCAGCAGGAACTGGGTGGTATGTTTTGGCAAGCAAAATCCCCTAAGATGCAAGGGTGCAAACCTTTCAGATAAATCAGAAGAAGTTTAGTAGAACCGGGAGCATAGCAGACTGAAACACATGGCAGCTGGTCAAAAAAAGTCAAATGACAGTAAGGGAGATAGCACACACCAATGCCAGGTAAGAAATACGGTGCATAGGTGTTTATATACCAGTACCAGAAGCCTCTGAGCCAAGATGAGCAAGCTGGAGTTCTTGGTTGCTAATGAAAACTTAGATATAGTGGGTTTAACGGAAACCTGGTGGAGTGATGAGAACCAGAGGGACACTTTTATTCTGGATACAAACTCTACAGAAAGGACAGGGTGGGGCAGATTAGAGGTGTAGGAGCACTGTATATTAAAGAAATGATAGAATCCAACAAGCTAGAAAACCTAGGAGGACCAGAGTCTTCCACAGAATTTTTATGGGTGACAATATGAGGATTGAAAGAAAATAAGTTACTAGGGACCTGCTGTTGCCCTCGGAATCAAAATGCTGAGAGTGACCTGGAGTTGGAGAAGCAAATCAGAGAGGCGTCAAAGAGAGACAGAGCTGTAATAATGGGTGACCAATTATTCTCACATATCCTGAGTGGTTCCCAGGACCTGGTGTTAAGATGTCAGAGTTGTAGAACTATTTGAAAACAGTGACCATAGTGTGATCCAATTCTGCTTATATGCGAATGAACATTGCCAAGGAAGTCCAACACAGACGTGTTCCACTTCAGAAGAAGAAAATTCTCAAAAATGAGGAGACCGGTAAAAATGAAGCTGAAAAGGAAAGTCAAGAGGGTCAAATCACTCCAGAAAGTATGGAACTTATATAAAACCACAATAATAGAAGCTCAGTTGGAATGTATACCAAGGAGGAGGAAAGGTACTAACAAGTTCAGGAGGACACCAGCATGGCTAACAAACAGAGTTGGGGAAGCTATAAAAGGGAAGAAGACTTCTTTCAGAAATTGGACGTCCTGGCCAAATGAAGAGAACAGAAAAGAATATAAACTTTGATGAAAGAAATGCAAGGTAACAATAAGGGATGCAAAAAGAGAGTTGGAGGAGCATATAGCTAGAAGTGTCAAGGGGAATAACAAAGACTTCTTTAAATATATCAGAAGCAGAAAATCTGCCAGGGAGGCGGCTGGACCCTTAGAGGAGGATAACAGGGAAGCTGAATGAGTTCTTTGCATCCAGAGCACAGGATACTGACCTTATACCTTCTCTGGAACTGAGCTTCTTTGGCTTGGAGACTGAAGAATTGGGGCAATTTGAGGTGACAAGAGAGGATGTTCTAAACTGACTTGGAAAACTAAAAATTAACAAACTGCCAGGGCCAGATGGCATCCACCCAAGAGTTCTGAAGGAACTCAAATGTGAAATTGCTGATCTCCTAGCAAAGTATGTAACTCGTCCATTCAATCAGACTCTGTACCAGAGGACTGGAAAGTAGCTAATGTAACTCTGATTTTCAAAAAGGGAACCTGGAAAGTACAGGCTGGTTAGCTTAACTTCTGTTCATGTGGTTCAGTGTAAGCAAATGTAAAGTGATGCATATTGGGGCAAAACAACCCATATACACTGATGGGGTCTGAGCTGTCAGTGACTGACCAGGAGAGAGATCTTGGGGTCGTGGTGGACAGCTCATTGAAAGAATTGACTACGAGTGCAGCAGCTGTGAAAAAGGCAAATTCAATGCTAGGGATCATTAGGAAGGGCACTGAAAATGCTAATATTATAATGCCCTTATACAAATCTATGGTGTGGCCATATTTGGAGTACTGCATACAGTTCTGGTCACTGTATCTTAAGAAGGACATTGTAGAACTGGAAAAGATGTAGAAGAGGGCAACCAAGATGATCAGGCACCTGGAGCACCTTCCTTACAATGCAAGACTATAGCATCTGGGGCTTTGTAGTTCAGAAAAGAGGTGACTATGGGGAGACATGTTAGAGGTGTATAATATTATGCATGAAGTAGAGAGAGTGGACAGAGAGAAATTGATCTCCCTTTTTCTCTTTAGATCCAGAAGTCATCCGATGAAACTGAAGGGCAGGCAATTCACACAGCACATAATTAATTTATGGAATTCTCTGCCATGGTATGTGGTGGTGGCCACTAGCTTAGATGGCTTTAAAGGGGCTTAGACAAATTCACGGAGGACAGGTCTAGAAATGGCTAATAGTATGGTGGCTATAGGCCACAACCTCAGAGGCAAGATGCCTCCCCTACCAGTTGTAGGGGAGCATAAAAGAGAGAGAGCATGCCCTCACCTCTTGCTTGGGGGCATCTCAGAGGCATTGGTTGGACCACTGTGGGAAACAGGATGCTGGGCCTGATCCAGCAGGGCTGTTCTTAGTGGGGAAGCATTGGAACACTGAACAATGGTGTCTCACTCCCATCCAGCAAGATTAATAGGACACTTGTCTAAATCCCTTTAACTGCTTCAAAAATCTCAAGATAGGTATGCATTATGATTCTTTTTTATGTGGATATCGATCTTAAGGCATTCAGACTCAGCATCCTTATATTGCAATAACATTTTTTGGTTCAAGTTGCTAAATGTTAAGTCCTACACTTAAAAACAAAAAACAAAAATACCCCTTCTTCCTCTCATTTAGAACAGTGCCTCTGTTCATGTAGGGGTGAAAAAAAGATCTTAGATCATTCTACTAAAAAGGCAACTATCACATTCTCTTTTATCAGAAGGAAGAAAAGATGTTCCACCAAACACTTTGACAGAGACACTCCAACACCTGTCCAAAACAAGGTGGTTTAGAGTATCTAAACAAAGCTTTAAAACACCAGCCCTAGGGAGGGTTATTGCAGTGTGTATTCTGGGATTCCCCCCTCCTTCTGAACATAGAAAAATAACAAACAACCCTACAACAATCAAACTCCAACGGTGAAAACAATCATTGCTGGTCCACCTCAGAAAAATGAATATAAGTCTGTCAAATGAAACTCACCTTTATTGCCCCAAAAGCATTCTAAAAGCTATTTGAGCTCTTGCTAAGCATGGATAGGGGATTTCTTTTATATACTGTAGGATCTATTTCGTGAGCCAACTAACTGATCATTCCTCTAGCCTTTGCAGTGTTGTTATTATTGCTCTGTTCCATTCAATCCAATGAAGTGAAATGGCGAGCCTAGAACATGGATTAAAGCCCCCCACCCTCCACCAAGCCCCAGTGTTATTCCTAACAGAAATCATCAATGTCAGGTCTGTCTGCCTGTCTAAACTATATAACACCATATATCAGCAAAGAAACCCCTTCTAAAGTGGTGAATCTCTTATATTTAGTGGGGGAGGGGAGCAATTGTTCCTATAAATCTCCAGCAGTGGCTGTTAATGGTGTCTTCCTTATGTTTCTTTTTAGATTGTGAGTCCTTCGTGGGGGGAAAGGAAGCATCTTTTTAATTTATTATTCTATGTAAAGCTTTTGAGAACTTTTGAAAAGTGTATGAGTCTTAGTCGCAATTGTACACAATTGTACTTAGCCACATTTGTACATGCAATCAAGATGGGGGTAGCACCTGATCACATGTGCAGATCAGGCACATTCAAACTTTAAACAGGGATATGGGACTCATGAAGAAGGGTGAATGAACACCCCCCCCCCGTGATTAAGGGACACCCCAACAATGGTTGGTAAGGTCCTCCTGTGATGTCATGATTGATGTGACCATGTCCTGATCGCATTTGCCGGTGGATGTCTCATCTGAACTGGCCTGATGTTTAACAACCATGGAGTTGAACTGAACCAGAATCTGAAAGCAGGAGACATTTTTCTTTGGGAGAAATGGAACTAAATGTACACCTAAAATATCTTGTCTTGAACCAGTACCAATTCCCTAAAAATGGTAATTACTTCAAAATGTGGCTTACATACAGTGTAGCATCCCACAGATACAAGAACAGGGTGTACAGTACATGCCTGCCACAGCCTTCCCCCAATTCCCTGCACACTGTCAGTGAAGGAAGAGAGGCTGCTTCTTGGGTTGTGCATGAAACCAGTATGCCCGATTCAGTTCAAGTCTGAACTGGACAAGAACGGAGCTGGACATGTTTTCGGCCCATCCTGGGCCTCTTTGTGCTGGTGGTGGCCATTTTGGTGGCCGCTGTACATGCTCACTGGCCATCTGCATGTGTTAGAACCCCTGGTCTGGCCGGGGGGAGGATTTTGCTCAAGTTCAAACCAAACTAGGTTGGACTGGCTTGAACTCAAGCTGGTTTGCACATCCCTAGCTACTTTGCTGCTAAGGATTGCATTATCACTATAGCGATGAACCTCCCAATGGGAGGCTTGTCACTGCAGCAATGACATAATCTGTAGTAGGGACAGAGACTCTCTCCCCTTCACTAACGGTAGGATGGGGAAAGGCTGGAGCAAGCATGTGCCTCTTGCTCTTGGATTGGTAGAGCACTGCTCTGTATGTAAGCCACCAACTAGGCACAATTTGCAATTCTCTGATTAGTGCTTTATTTTCCTTTTTGTGTATTCTGTTTGTAAAAGTGTGTTAAAACTTAAATATAAGGAATTGAAAACAATACATTTTTTAAAAGTGGTTAGCATTGTTGTCGGGATGCCATGTTACCTGGCTGCCTGTGTGGCCCTGTGGAGACTGGAGAAGGGCGTGGCATTCCTCCTGTGGGGATTCCGCTCCCTTCAGGGGATGGCAGATGTAAGAAGGATCCAGGCTGGTCAGATCCCAGTGGGGTTGAGAGGGCAAGGCAGGGAGATCTACAGGAAACAGCTCCTGGGAAACAGCTAAGTTGGGCGGGGCAGGAAACTGGAAGCAATGTCAGGAAGGGGGCGGGGCTGGAAGTAGGCTTCAAGCCCTGTGAGCTCTGCACTGGGGCATTTATTTATTTGATTTTTATACCATCCTTCCAAAATGGCTCAGGGTGGTTTACAATTTAAAGACAAGGCTGATGATGTGGGGCTGCTTCTGAATATGGGAGCCAGAAGTTCCCCAGGAGAGGGAACTGACTGAATGCAGCAAGCCAAGAAGAGGATTCAGGTGACAAGCTAACCTCCTCGCCTGGCTATTCCTGTGGCCAACCTTTTAGGTGCCTACCCAGTCATTCTGGAGTTCAAGAAGGGCCCACCTAATCTCCTGGGAGTCTGACAATTGTATTCATGTTATAGAGTTACTTCAAAAGCAAAAGAGTTTGATATTATTCTTCATGCAATATATCTAAACTAGTTCAGTGCTGGTTCAGAGTGTTTGATCTAGTTATCACTTTTCAAAGTTAGTGTCTGAATCAGAACAGAGCCAGACAGTTAGAAGAATCCTGATTAACGTGAACTAAACCCTAAATTTTAAATAGGTTTCACGTCCCTTAAAACCCATTATTATCCACACCAAAAAAAAATCATATGATAATCTGCCTGAATTGATGTATTTCCCCCACTAATATTGCTCACATAACATATTTTCTTCTGTTCAGTAGTAGCAAAATATTAGGACTGTGGGAAGCTTCAAGGGCCTAATCAGCTTTGGCCTGTGTTGGTTGGGGCCATTTGGCTGAACTTAAACCTGTCCAAACCCTTCATCCCTCCAACAGAGTGAGAAATCTTTGTCTTTGTTACTTATTGTTCCCAGTACAAGAGATATGGAGATTTGGGCAGAACTCCGTATACGTAACTCAAACATAAAATTAAATTTACAGGCCAGTATTTAACCAGTCCACACACAATGCTTATTGTAAGCTCCGTTTTAAACTTAGATGTACTACATATAATTATATATACCCACTAAATAACTTTGGGAGATTAGCTTCCCACAGAGGGAGACTTACGTAACTCCTCCTGTTTTCCATATTGCTCCAGTATGTTTTATAATCCCTTATAATTTGTGCACATGATGAATCCACTATACCTACACGGCATGGAGCCTGTTTAGTTGTGCTTGATAGAAGGATAGGGACCAGATATACATCACAAAGAGAACAAACGTAGAAGGCTAGTCACATGAGCAGCCTAACCCAGGCCAGGGCAGCCCAGCCTGGGTTAGGCTGCTTGTGTGCAGCTCTGGGATTCCTTAGCTAGGGCTAAGGTCATGAGTTCACCCTTAATCCCAGGGCTGGGGTTGTGTGGGAGCTTGGGCTACATGTAGCCCAACCACATGGGAGCTAATGCTTAAGAGAGATAAACTGTAATGTCTAGAATATGGAAAAGCTACCAGATCCTACAAGAGGTGTTCCACATGAGGAAAAGGGAAGGAAAGGTTGTGCCATCGAGTTGGTGTCGACTCCCAGCGACCACAGAGCCATGGTGTTTTCTCGGAAGACTACAGGAGTGGTTTACCATTGCCATCTCCCGCGCAGTATGAGATGATGCCTTTCAGCATCTTCCTATATCGCTGCTGCCCGATATAGGAGTTTCCCATATTCTGGGAAACACAACAGCGGGGATTCGAACCAACAGCCTCCTGTTCTCTAGGCAGGTTACTTCCTCACTACGCCATTAGGTGGCACCTGTCCCACATGAGGGAAGAGCTGAAAACACATATATGTAAAGGAACACATATTTTCAGCTTTGCTTGCACACACGTGTACACTGCCCACATGTGTGCCTGTGCTGTTAGACTGAGTTGGGGGAATTAACTTGAAAAGCAAATTTGCAAGTGTATATAACAAATGGAATGCAGTCTGGACACCGGCAAATGCCAACGTTAGGATATCCCAGTGGAACAACATGCTCAGAGACAAGGCTTTTGAAATGAAGTGTATTAATACAACAAAAGCACAATGCAATTAGCATAGGGAGTAAAAGCAGCTGCCAGGGACTAGATAAGGAGAAAGGGGACGAGAGAGAGTGAAGGCTTTAATAGTCTAGTTGCTGGATGGTGCTGGCAAGTGGGCAGAATGAGGAGAGTAGAGAGGGGGGAAGAATGGAAGGGATAGAGCAGTTTGTTACCTGTCCATATCTGCTATTTCATGCATGATACCTGATGGAGGACTTCCTACCCCAAATAAGATATGGGGTCCTTCTCTAAGGTTTTGCTAGAGGAGAGCTGGGTGCTGGTGTGACACCCAGGTTTGTTGTGTTGCATGCATCCACAACTTAGCAAGGAGAGCACTGGGATTCTTGGGCTGTCAGGCACAGGAGTTAGCTCATGGCAAGCTCACAAAGAGAATAACCTAGCCTCAGTTGCTTCTATTTAGGGGTTCTGCTCATATTTCTAGGGGCCTCTCAGGAAATGAAGCACACAAATGTGGTGTAACACAGAAAGTTACACCAGAGTCACACCAATATCATCTTCTTCTCCTCCCCCATCCTTCTCTCTCTTGGGCCTCCTTCACACGTAACACCAAACTGTGGGTTGATGAACCTGAGGTTAAATCTTGAACCTGGGAATCATACCACAGGTGAAATTTAAACTAGAGTCAGACAACTTCCAGTTTCATGACAGAGGCGCCCCTCCCTCTCCCTGGTCCACTGAGGCCACATCACAGCAAGCTCCGTAGCACTAGTGTGCCAGACTGCAGCCAAGACATCAGCACATCTTCAGGGTGGCAGCCATTGGCCACTATTTTCAAGGGATGTGCATAGAATTGGTTTGGAGGTCCTTTATGGGCCTCTGAACTGGTTCAAAAGACTGCTGGTTCGACTGGTTCGAAGGTGGGGGAGATAACTTTAAGGACTGGGAAGAGTGCTCTTACTCATCCACCCCCGCCACGTTTCCCCTGCTGGCACTGTTCTCAAAAACGGTCCTGCCGGGGCGGCAGCATACCTCCTTGCAGCCCCAGTACATCGCAGACTGGAAGTGGCGGCTGCATGTGTGCATGTTGCGATATGTGCTTGCATGTCATGATCGCTTGCATGCATGTTGTGACATGCACGCACACAGTGGCCACTTCCGGCCACTTCTGGTCCATTATATACTGGGGTGGCAAGGAGGTACACAGTAACCCCGGTGGAGCCATTTTTGAGAACAGCTCCAGCAGGAGAAACACGGGGGTGGGGAGAGGACCCTCCCCAGTCCTTAAAGTGTCCCCCCCCACACACACACACACTTTTGAACCAGCAGTTGCCGGTTCTGTGAACATTCCTAGTATCTTCATGGGGGAGTGTCCAGTGAAATCATGTCTTTTTGACATGGACTGCCCACCCTTAGCAGTGGAAAGGGCATTTAAACCGCTTTCCTCACAACATGAATATCTCTGCCCTCTCAACAGCCACGCGTCCAGTCTCTCTGGTAACTGGTAATGAAGGGATGGAGAGGGGCACTACTTTTCTAATACTCCGGGAAAGGATCATGATGGCTTCCTGGGAGGGAATATGTATATCAGGGTGGGCAAAGGATCCGGGGGCCTGGTCTACTGTGACAAAGGATGCTCTTGTGATGGCAGACCCAGTCAAAGCAGACCAGGAACCCCCAACACACTCCTGCCCCAGTGCCAGCTTACCAGCTGGGGATTAGTCCTCTCATGAGAGGGCCAGTCCCCTGGGGAGGGCCAGAGGCTTCATGAACTTCAGGTCTCTATCATAGTGCACCCTCATTAGTTAGGGAACCCAACTATAGGAGGCCCCACTGATGTGAGACTCCTGGTAGATATGTTTAAAAATAGAACTCATAGTCCTCACCTTCACCTTTACACTCAACGCCTACAGACACTTAAGGAATCTGGGTTGCTCCATGTGTCCGTCCATTTCCCTGTGGGCTCAGTTTGGCAAGATCGATGATGGGTCCTAGTATACATTCAAAATTTTCGGTCTGGGACTGGCATTGCAGCGTATGCTGATCGGCCACCACAGGGAATCACAGATGAGGGGAGTCCCTATTTTCAGCAATCCCTGGCAAGCTGGGTGGCTGTACTGGGCAAAAATCAACATACATATGTGCCAAGGGATGACCAGACTGCCAGAGTGAGCACTTCCACTCCTACTGTCTGCCAGTCACCATGACCTGGAAAGGTTGGTGTGTACTCTTCCCTGGATCTTGTGTGACTCTAGCAACTGGGCTGGGGGGCAACAGCCCTCTGAACATAAGAACAGGCCTGCTGGATCAGGTCCAAGGCCCATCTAGCCCAGCATCCTGTTTCACACAGTGGCCCACCAGAAGCCACTGGAAGCCACAGGCAAGAGTTGGGGGCATGCCCTCTCTCCTGCTGTTACTCCCCTGCAACTGCCACAGGCAGGAGTTGGGGGCATGCCCTCTCTCCTGCTGTTACTCCCCTGCAACTGGTACTCAGAGGCATCCTGCCTTTGAGGCTGGAGGTGGACTCCAACTAGTAGATGATGCTATCATCATCTACTAGTTGGAGTCCACCTCCAGCCTCAAAGAGCCTCAAACCTCTTCTCCATGAAGTTATCCAAACCTCTCTGGCCCACATGTGTGTCCCTATGGTCTGCCATTCTCATGAGAGAGTGGTCCTTAGGAGAAGGAGCATCATCACACATTATTAACAACTCAGCCCATGATATACCATCCCAGCATACCCCAAGACATTTCTTTTCATGAGTAAAGCCATAGAATACATGCTTGCACCCAAGGGGAAGGGGCTAGGCTCCCCTTCCCCTACTAATCTGTACAAACAATAGAGCAGAGTCACTCAATAATTCCAGGAGCTTACTTTTAACCCAGACCCTGGGTATCACTTCCCTGGCATGTGTTCTCTTTGTTGGGAAACAACTGGGTTGCCCAGTTTATGATGCCACTGGGACTCCATGTGCGTGTGCAAATATTTATTCATCACTTGATTTCTGGAGAGCTAACCACAAAGTGCCCATCTTGTCATCCCATCTCATTTTCCTGCAGATTGCCAAATTGGGGAACGTGGGACACAGTGGGAAGTGGGCATCCCACAATGTGGCTTTCCCCTTTTACATGCTTTAAAGCTTATGATGCAGCAATGCAGTGTCCCTGTTGCCAGGCAACAGCTGGAGGAGTGCAGAGACAGTGCAGGGCAGGGCAAGTGCTTGGAGAGGTGGCCAAGTCCAAGCTGCCTTCGCTATGGCTTTGGCAGCAGCTACAGCACAAAACCCAGGTTACAGCAGCAGCAGAATTCAGATACTACGATGCCACCATCAAACCTCAGTTTGCAGCAATGAAACCCACTACAAACCAAAGTTTCAGATTATGGTTTCAGCTCAATAAGCTTGGGTCACTTATGTGACGAAACCATGGTTTCATGCATTCAGACAACCATGAAAAGGAACCTCCGGCTCGTTCGCTTCCAGTTTGGTGTTACGTACTAAAGTGGCCTCTCTCTTTAAAGTGGTCCTGAAGATGTAAGACTCAAAAGCTGTCTTAATGTTTTGTGATTATTTGTTTCTATTCACTTCATCCTAATTATTACATGGCTCCCGTTTGGATATTTTTAAATCAATGGCTGCCTGCATCTTGCTCTTCTTACATTACTACACTTACATTCTGCACAGAGAGATACAACTACAAAGAAAGCTATGATACAGAGCTACATCTGCACTCCAATGTATCCCTTTTCCTTTCCTTTCTTTCTTTTTTAAAATCCTGCCTGTCTTTCTGGGTTTTTAATTTTAGAAAGCGTGTGGGTTAAGCATTGAATTTCCTGTGGCTACAAGGAATCGGGTCTGGCTGCTTGTAATAAGGGACATCTAAATGAAGTGCTTGGACTTGCCTAGGGCTCTTCTAACCGCAGGTGCTGGGGAGACCTCGCCAATAAGAATAGCCTTTTGGAACTTAAGTCATTATTTAGAGCTGAGCTGAGCCAAAGGCTGAGCTTCTCTCTGCAGCTCACAGCCCGTGGTCCAACAGGAAATGTAGTTTATTTTCAAATCCCTCTCAGAGTAAAATTCCATCAAAATAGCAATAAACATTTGGATATCCTCCACCCCTCACCCCCACCCCCCCACCCCCACATACATTCTGCAGGACAAAAAGCATGAAACTGGTTTAAGCTACAATTTTGCTATGATTTTCAGCCTTCGAAAGGATTGGGTAGTTATGTGTGAAAGTGAGAGAGGGGATTCACCTTTCCCTCCCTTCCCACCTCCTTCTTTGTCAAAACTCAATGAATCACTGATGTGATGTTTTCCAACAGTGATCGCATAGGGCTCGTTGTTTGATCCTCCTCTTTTCTCAATTTGTCATTGATTTCCCCATCAAAATAGCTTGTGCAATGACGCCCAGCTGTATCCCTGGCACTCTGCTAGCCAGTAAATAAAATCCAAATGTTAATTCTTTGGAGAAGAAGCTTCAATGCCAAGAAATGAATAATCTGTGTGGGGCTGAACAAGCAGTATATTGATGGGGAGGAGTTGGGGGTGCAGGTGGGGGGTGGCTGAAGTAGAGAGACGGACATGCAGAAGCATAAGGGCTGCAACTGGTGCATCAAAGGGTCTTCTGTTCGAAGAGTGGGCCACATGCTATTTGTTTTTTGTCCAATAATCTGGTTACATGTTAAACTATTAATATCTACAAACAGCGACTTGGGCCTTCTTAAATACAGAGACAGCAGGACGGCCGGCAGAGCTATTCTTCTGCATAGAAGCTTTCAGTGTTGGTCTTTAAATATCAGCAAGGAAAGGGCAGTACTAGGAAACCTGCAGACACAGATCTCTATCTTTCTTTGCAAATTGGCCGACGCTAGTCATTTAGCATCTTTCTTGGGAAAATGTATGGAATGCAATTTAAATGTGGGGTTTTCAAGATGTCATCAAAATCCCAGTTCTGGAGTAGGATGATTAACTCATAGAAGCAATTTTGAAACTTTATCCTAAATTTTCTGGCATTTTATCCTGAGATAACTTACGATTTGGATCTATATCCTTTATCATTTGTTTAAAGCTATGAAACAATTCAATGGCAGAAGTGAATACAAATAATCTATTTCCAGTTTAATGTTCTATCAACTAGATCTGTAGATCTGTATTGGATTAAATAATGGAATTCATGAGCTGCCATTGGTTTTATTGTGGCCAAGTGATTTCCACAGTACACATCCACAGTACACATCACTCAACTCCATTGAAGCTGTTGGTCTTTTATTCTATACTATCTAGCCCAGGCACAAAGCATCTGTGCCTCTAGTTCTCCCTTGTTCTCGGTCCTCCTTCCGCTTTCTCCCCCCCCCACCACCCCACCGACTGGCCTGACCTGGCTGCCGCTTTCTCTCCCCCCCCCACTCCACCGGTTGGCTTGGCCGCAGCTTTCTCTCTCCTTCCTCTGCCAGCCAGCCTGGCCGCTGCTTTCTCCCCCTGCCTTCTCTCCCCGCCCACCAGCTTGGCTGCTGCTTCCTCTCCCCGCCCACTTTTTCTCCCCGCCCATCAGCCTGACCACCTGGCTGTTCACCTTATCTTCTCTGCTTTCGCTTTCCTCTCCCCCTCCCCTCGTTCACAAACTCTTACGAGAGCTGCTACGCATGGGATTAGCAACGGGTACATCTAAGAGAATTATATATAGAGATTCTAGAAATGCTTTCATAGATGCCCAGAGTAATAACTTACAGACGGTTCAAACATCACATGATCCCTATACTCTTGACATGATAAAGTGCTGGAGTCCAATGTTATTTTCTCTCTCTCTCTCTCTCTCTCTCTCTCTCTCTCTCTCTCTCTCTCTCTCTGTCACACACACACACACACACACACACACACACACACACACACACACACGTTAGCCCTATACATTATACAATGAGGCTGTTCTCAAGAGCAGCTATGCTTGGGCTTGGCTGCCTGTGGGGTCTGCCAGGAGGCATGTGCTTCCCCGTGGTGCTCCAGCGGCAAACCCGGCTAAGAAGCCGAGCTCTTAAATGAGGTTAAAGGAGTGAGTGCTTGCCTGTGTGTCAGTGCCGGCTGCTTTGAACTGGTGCTGAAACACTGATGGGTGCCCACCTGTTGCTGGAGGGATCCCCACAATGCACCATGCACTTGCGCAATGTATTGTGGGATTCTCAAAGGCTGGGACAATGAGTTCTGGCCTTAGAGTGATCCACCCTGTCTGCACTACAGCAGGGCTGATCGTGTGGGAGCATGGAGAGTACTCCCACCAGGCTTACAAGGATCATCTGGGGGGAAGGCAAGGTTTGGGAAGCTTTCCCCCTCCTCACCCGCCCTCCTAGTAGGTCATGTGAATGCCCCCCCATATGTGCATAGAGGTATCTGTACACGACACATGATTGTACATGCATTCATTTAAATGTATGTATCTGTATAAATGACTGTACGTGCATTCACTTAGAAATGAATCTGAGTACTTGCCCTCTCAGATGCAGAGTACAGATCAGGAGTGTACTGCTGTTAAATGTTTGTGTGTAGAGATCTGTCTGTACCTGTATGCAATGTACCCAGGCTATAAATGTACTGATGTTTTTGTATAAATAGGACTTGTGTACATGCATGCCTGTAGACATGCTGCTCTAAGGATTATTCTATCTCAACAAAGGTTTTGTTCTATCTCAAAAAAGGTTTTAAAAACATTTTGAGACTTCTACAGACTATGGGATTCATGAAAGAAATTAGACTAAACTAAACAAGTTTAAGTTATCTTGTTCCAGTTCATTTTAATGTTGAGACCTGGATTCGGATCTTTACGACACTTGCATTATAGAATGACAATATATCTCATGATATTTTACTAATACAGAATGTGCAAAGGAAAAACTCCTTTCAATTGTACTATTATTTTTAATTGATTAATATCATAACATATTTTCATGCATGTAACAGTTGGGAAGTGTGAAAAGTAACAAATTAACTATATTTTTGCTGAAAGTTTTGAAAAATGTACAAAGTCAATTATTTGCCAACCAATTTAGTGGCTGACATCCTAACTATCACTGCACTGCCACACAAGGGATAGTTGTTGCCAGTCTTTCCTTCGCTCTGAAGCCCACAACCCTGAGGGGAAGGGAAGATAATTGAAAATTGCCCCTTTCCCCAGTTGCACAACAGCACAGTGATAGCCTGGATCTCAGCACTGCTTCATGAGCACAGCTCATCTGGATGTCTGGATGTCAGCCAAATGTTCTAATACAAGCAGCATTACCATAAAAATAGTGGGTTTTTTAAATGAGTGATGAATAGAACTCATCACAGACAGGGGGAAAATACCTAGTAAATAAATTATGCTTTGAAACAATGAAGTATGTTTTGGTGTCTTTTGTACAAGGCAATATGAAATCATTATTCAAGAACTTGTAAAAGATTTCAGCTAGATTATCTCAGGTCCTACATGGAAGGTGGATAGATGGCTGGAATTCATGAAGGGAAAGAGAGAGGCAGGGGCATAACAAGCTATAGAAGGGCAGTTCAGTATTCTTTAAGAGTTATGTGAAAAGAGTGGTGATCAGGTGATCTGCACTGGTTTTTATCTAATATGTGTATTGCTGTGCTTATATTTACAATATGGATAATAGAACTGCCACTGTCCTGAAGATATTTAAGCAGGGAGGCTGTGAATGGATTCACCTGGGAATTTTGTTCTTGAAGAACATACATGCAAGTAGAAGTATGCCCCCATCTTTTTTTAGTAACACGGTTTTCCTTTTCAGACATGAAGTAGGCACCTGCCACTTGAATGGTATCTGCAGACATTTTTTTAAAAAATGGACTTGATATAGCCCTTTCCTTGTGCAAATTAATTCCCAAAACTTAATGTATGAAGCCACCATGTATATTTCCAAAGCAATTCATTCTGCATAACAAGTATATCTATGTCTGCAATTTTTAGCTAGGCACAAGCTTTTGTTTATGAGCCGGGTCTCACGATCAGTGAGACCCAGTTTCAGGAGCTGTGTGGGGAGAGCAGGCTAAGCCTGCTCTCCCCACACATGAGCAGGGAGGGAGCCCTGGGCAGCCGGATCAGTCACCCACACGATTGCTGGCTCTGTGACTGAGCCGGCGGGGGCTGGGGAGCTCACGGGCCACGTGCCCCTCAGAAGCTCCAGTATGACCTGCACAAGTGCACAGGGCATACTGGGGAGATCCCCCAGAGCCAGGAGGCAGCTTTTTGCCTCCCCTCCGGGGGTCTCCTCGTGAGTAGCCATGGCGCAGAGCCACGTTGCAGCTACTCATGATCAGAAAGCCCAGGTTTGTGGAGCACTTGCTCCGCAAACCTGGACTTTGGGGAGGGCTAAAAAAGCAGGCTAGCCGCTTGTAAGCCACCGGGCTCACCTGCGAGCCTGGTGGCTTACACGATCAGCCAAAATTGGGCTAGGCTCTCCTAGCCCGATTTTGGCTGATCGTGAGAATATGTATGGGTTACATATATGTATGGATTACATATCCTGGCTTTAGTAAAATAAGCTAGCTCAGATGTATCCCAGAGAAGACCTTTTCCTCTAGGGATTTCACAGAAAAGCAAATATAGGCCAAGTTCTTCAAAAGTGATGGTCAGGTAAATCCTCTAGAATTGCTTGTCCATGTCAGTGTAGTTTGTCAGATGCTATTCTTACACCATGAAGCTATTCACATGCGCAGGCAAAACCTGGCTAAGGAAGCCCAGCCCAGTTTTGCCTGCTCGTGTGCACCGCCAAGATAAGGCCCAATCCTGGAGGTGTTTTGGCAGCAAACCTGCCTAGGCAGCCACCCTCCAAAACAAGGTTGGGAGAGCGAGTACTCCCCTAACCCCATTTGTCTGATTGCAGAGATCCCGGGCAGCTTCAGGGTAGGTACATGCAAACAGGTTCGAATTCAAACCGGTTTGGACAAAAATTCGAACCTGGACCAAACAGGGCATTCCTATGGCAATGCCAGTCTGAATTTGAACCAAACAGAGCCTGGTTCTTGATCTGCTTCGAAGAGGCTCGAAGTCTCGAGCCACTATTTTAGTTGCTTGTGGCCATTTTGTGACTGTTCTGTCGCTTGCTGTGATTTGCTGAGATCCTGCTTCCCTGATTGGCCAGATGTGTCTGGTTCTCTGGTAGAGTGCAGCCAGTCCTACAGAACTGGCACCCTATTTGTCCTAGGGGAGGGCAAGGGTGGGGGCTCCCAAAGAAGAGAGATTCAACTTCTACTTAGTCAGCCCCCTGGAAAAATCACTCTTTGCTGAGGTGAGAGAGCTGCTGCTGCTACTTTTCTGGCTGTGGTAGTTTGTGGTGCTGCCTATGGTCTTTGCTGGTGGTGAGGTCTGGTCTCTGATTGACCTGACCTGCATGTTTTGGCTTCCTGCCCCGCCGCCAACTGCTCTCCTTTCCAAATTATTTTTTCTTGGTTGTGTTTGGCTGGCTGCTGTGCTTCTGTCCCTTTTGGATCCCTCCCCCACCCCACTGCAGTTTGAGTTGAGTGTCTCCTCCTGCTGTAGCCCAGCTAGCCAGCAGTGTGTGTGTGGGGGGGGGGGGTGGCACAGGCCTTTGGCCTGATGCCCCTCTGGCCCAATTTTTTGGATCCCCTAGCACCCCTCCCCCAGCACACCCTTTATTGCACACTATTCTTCCATCAGCATTTCATTTTATTTTATTCAGTGTTTCTCTTTTAATTTGTTTGGGTGGGTGAGTAGCTGGAAGGCTGCTCATCTGCCCTCCCCTCGTCCCGGCTGAGTGTGCTGCCAGCCTGCCACTAGTCAGGGTACCCCCCCGCCCCGACCAATGTGTGGGGCAGAAGCCTCTTCAGGATGATGATGAGGGTAAGTTATTGGTTTTTGGTGCCCCCATTTGTCCTTAGTTTTCATTAAATAGGGCCCCCTTGGTTGGGTTTAGGAGGTATTTTTTCTGTGCTTTTCTTTGCAGGTTCTTTCTTTCTTCCTTAGGTTCCCCTTAATTACCCCCCCCCCTCCATTGTATTGTGTTTTTGTGAGTGGCGTGGGTGGGTAATTAAGGTTGTTTTGGATAGGGTTTTTACATTTTTTTCCACACACACCCCTCATTTCCCCCCCCCTTTTTTTAAAGCCCCAGGGATGTCTGATGGTGTGTATATAGCTGTTCTGTATAGATGGATGGATGTATATACTTGTATATAATGTATTTGTGGAATGTGTATGTAAGCCCAGACTCAGAGTTCACAGCAGTTAAGGTCACACACTGTTCTTTTTCTGAATGGGGAGAGGGATTCACATTCATTGCATCAACATTCTGTTGAACAGGCTAAAATCTTTTTTAAAAAGACACCCCATGAACCCCAACTTTAGGGGGGGGGAGTTGTGGCACAATGTGCCTTGTCCCTAAATCCATTTTGGGGTGCCCAGGCACCCCAAAGGGGGCATGTGGGACATCATCAGGTCCCCATTATTACCTATGGGGGAAATGCAAAAATTTAAAAATAATTTTTTTAAAAAATCATTTAAAATCACAGGAATGTCCGATTGATTTGGGGTTTTGGTAGTTGTTGGCACCTATGGATGCCTACCACCCACCCTAGCTTTGTGCCTCTAGGTGCTCTTCATAGGGTATAATGGGCCAGTTTGAGTCACCATTATACCCTGTGTAGAACCTTTTAGAACTGGTTCAAGTTAGGTTTGAATTTGAACCAAACCAAGGGGGGTTTCGAGAAAAACCAAAACCAAACTTTCCCACCCTGGTTTGAATTGGGTTCAAATTTGAACAAAACAGGCCAAACCAGTTTTGTGCACACCCCTACTTTGGGGAGGGGAGGAGGGATCTCCATAATGCACTGCACACTCGCACAGTACATTATGGGAGCTCCAGGAGTGGGGTGATGTGGGGCGACACATCCCTGGTCCTCCGAGCTACCGGCAGCTGTTGGTAGTCATCTGGGCGGGTGATCCACGCACCAAAGAGGATACCCTCGATCATCTGCAGGGAGGTAATCTCTTTAGGGCTTTCTCCCTGCTAACCCTCTTGCCCTTTCTCACTGCTCGTGAGAAAGCATTTACTGTGTGGAAATAGACACATTTTGCTACCTTTTGTTTAAATGGAATCAAAATTGAATTTTGCATAGGTGCCTTTGCAGATTTCAGGTGCTTATCATAGACAAATGGGCTACAACTGAACAGAGCAGACTTGTGCCAGGGGTCTAAAGTCATGTTTCAGGCATGGAAAAACCTTTACTCATACAACAACTCAATAATGCTTGACATCTAAAATAAAAGATGCTAGGGCTCAAACTTCATGCCCACTGCAGTAGAAACCCTTGTACCTATTTCCAGAGGTGAAAGAAATTCTTTATTAGCAGGGAAGGAACACTATTTATGCACCCTCTTTGCAGTGCATTTCATATGTTCTTGTAGGGCTTGTAAGGCAGGGGGTGCCAAAGATGAGACGATCAGCAGGGTTGGTGTTTGTTGGTCTGCTAGACTCCTGGAGAGGAGCACGGACCTTCGCTTCCACTGATAGGCAAAGGAGTGGAGTGAATATACTTCCCTCCTCCCCAACTCTGAGGCAATGCCCGTGCCTGTAATTCAGTGTGAGAGGATGGGAAGGTTCAATGGAGAATTTCTTCTCCCAAAATACAGACAGTTCTCTTCTTAGCAGTAAACCCAATTCCAGAGCTAAACACTGGGCACAAAGTAAGTCTCTTTGGAACTCTGGACCTTAATAAATGTACTGCAGAATCCTAGTAACCAGATTGTTCATATTCATAATTTTCAGCAGAACCATGCAGGAAGTGGTCATATGTTGCAGCTTGATCACTACTAGTACATAAAAAATATTAAAAACTAACCCATTGCACATAATATCCCTAATGGGTGTGTGTGGATACTATGGATAAAGAGAAAAGCCAATATTCCTGGGATGAGGCAGAAATTCTGCAAAGATGGCATGTGTTCAGGTGGGGCAACAGGATGACAAATCAAAATATCTCAGGAGTCTCACATTTCTGGAGCTAAACTGAGCAGTCAGAGAGGGCCCCAGCTTACGCCATTCTTTAGCACCTTCACAAAGTTCTGATGCCATCAGATTAGAGTATCTGTGAATCCTGGGGATTCCTCAAATGCTGGTCATACAATAATATTCATTGCACACACTCAAGCGAAAGACATGAAGCTAATGCTTTTAACAAAAGCAGGAAAATATGCTGAGCCAGAAATCCCTATGATGTACTCTTTTGAAAGCAGGCGGGCATTGAGATACTGCTACCAGCCTCTGTCACTTGAGGGCACCCTGTGCTTTGATGTGGGCTGCAATTAGCTGCAGGAGGAGCACAGCAGCCACCTCTCTTGATACTGAAGCTGCCTTTCACTGAAATGTTCTCTTTTCCCCCAACCCCCTCCCACCCCAGGTCAATGCTGTAGGGACATGCTTCTTCATTGATGGCAGGAGCACACACAGGACTCATAGATCACCAGCCTTATTGGTGCACTGGGGATTGGAGGTGAATTGCCTAAAGGAGAGATGCACTAGCATGCCAACCTCACTATTGATTAATGCTAATGATCATTTAATTTAACTTCCAATTAGTTTGAATCAATTGTCACTCTCTAGCTTTGTCATTCTTTCATTGCAGTTTTCTGTAAAGATGATTCCTAGCAATAGGGCCTATGGTCTGAAGCCTTTTCTTGCTTTCCAAAATGGCTAGTTGCCTTTCCTCCCCACCCCTTTTCATTTTTAATAGTGGTCAGTAAATAATTCATTGGTTAAAATTAGCCTTCAGGTCTGTCTGTGTGTAGCTTTGGATTTATTCATTAGTCAAAAATTATTTGTTGAATAATTGAGATGAATTGCTGCTCTGTGCTTTGGTTGAAATCCCTTGGTCAAAATGAACTAGCTGATATAACTGATCACATGAATACCTTTCCTTTGTTTTTCACTTGACCCAACCCTCTGATTAGGTGCACTAACTTGGAGAATCGGGAACTAGGTTAATTCTTACTTGTGAATTGAGAATGATACTTCTGTTGATGTAAAATTCTTAGTTACAGTTCAGACAGAAATGTGGCATATAAACAGGAAGCATGTTAGATCCCTTCTGCATCATTCATCCTACCGCCCATTGAGACCATCAGGAGAAGTTTGTCTGCAGTTGCCACCAGCAAATCTAGTAGCTACTCAGGGACAGGCCTTCTCCATTGCTGCCCTGAGGCTGCAATAAGAGCTTTCCCATCTCTGACAACTTTTTAAAAGACCTTGAAGTCACATCTTTTGCCCAGGCTTTTAATTAAATGCTGTTTTAATAGTTTTTTTTAAACATTGTTTTAAAATTTTAAATTGTTGTAACATTTTAACCTTTCTATTGTAATTTGTATTGTTTTACTGTAAACTACCCAGAGACATAAGTATTGGGCAAAATACAAATATGTTAAATAAATAAGTAAATAAATTTGTTCACTTTACAATCTATGGCCTTCCAGTTCATTACAATCTAATAATTCAAATGAACCATTAGGGTTTGTTTGTTTGTTTTTAATACAGAAGGAGTCCTAGATTCAAAATCACCTTGCTTTTTCTTCGGCACTGCTTTCACAAAATTATTTCTTAATTTTCTGGATTTGTGGATTTGTAAATACCTGGCAGTCCTACCCTAACTGCAGTGCATGCTGTGACAGGGGGGCACATTTTTACTGCTGTTAGCAGTCATACTATCTGTCCTTTTGTTATACTTCCAGCACAGGTATTCACTGACTCCTGCCTTTTTCACCCCTTGTGCCAGCATGCTGCACCACTCCCACGGGCAAAATGTGAAACAGAATGTGATGGGGCTGAGCCAATGAGGGGCCACACTTAAGCTCTGCCTTTCTGAAGGAGTTTGGTTTGTGTTCATTCATTAATTCTATTTATATACCACTTTTCAACTATTCAGTCAATGAACCGTGCTGCCTATTAAGATCATCTGGGGAGGCCTGGTTACAGTTGCTGTGGGCTAATTGGTAGTGAATCAGGGCCAGGCCTTCTCTGTGGCTGCCCCAGGGCTTTGGAATGCAATCCTTGTCAAAATAAGAGCTTCTCCATTTCTGATTGCTTTTAAAAAGACCTTTAAGACATACCTGTTTTCTCAGGCTTCTAATTATTAAAATTAATTCTAAACTGTTTGTTTTATTCTGTGAAATGGTGTTAATTGTTTTGCTTTGTGAATTGTTTTTAATCTGTGAAAACAATTGTTTTTATTTTATATTGTAATTTGGACTGTGTCCACCATCTCGAGATGTATATAGCCCCCCTGCTAACTTGGGAAAGAGGCACCTTTTAAAGTGGTGATTCTCTTTATTTAGCAGGGGGAGAGTAACTGGCCCTATCCACCCTGAGCACAGTACCTCCAGTGACTGGTGCTGGTGTCTGTCTTATGTTTCTTTTAGATTGTGAGCCCTTTGGGGACAGGGATCCATCTTATTCATTTATTATTTCTCTGTAAACCACCCTGAGCCATTTTTGGAAGGGTGGTATAGAAATTGAATAAATAAATAAAAATAAAATAAATAAATATCAAGCAGTATATAAATATGTTAGAGAGAGAGAGAATGGTTATTCAGTCTGCAAATCAAACAGCTTCCTAATACGTTACTCCGATGTGAAGATATACTAAGCTTTTACCGAGAACTTTGTCTGGTGTCAGCATCCTTTGGCAAATGACTGGGCTCCAATACCATGGCACATCCCACTGCCTCGGATCAATGCACTGGGTCTCCCTTTAAAATGGTGGCTGCAGTCACCACGAGAGCCCACCCATGCAGAAGGGCCCACTGTAGGGCCCAGGACCTCATTAAACCCGGAGCTACCCCTGGCTGGTCTGTACCCATGAGAATCTTCACAAAAGTGGGAAACCTAGTTCACACCACCTTTCCTGAAAGTTGGAATATTTTCATTACAGGGGAAGTCTGAACAGGGCTAAAAGTATCTATCTCTCCTCAAAACCAGGCAAATAAGGCCATGACTCACTTTAAGAAACAACAAACAGGACTTGAAAATCACTGACTTCATCATAACAGTAATTATATATTTTTGTAACCAAATCTTTTTATAGTTATATCTCAGTGACATAAGGAGAAAGCCTATAGATGAAATAACAACTACTGTTACCTTAGACCAGGCCTGCTCAGCTTAGGTCCCCACAGCTGTTTTTGGACTAAGTAAAAGTAAAGTGTGCCGTCAAGTCGATTTTGACTCCTGGCGCCCACAGAGTCTTATGGTTGTCTTTGGTAGAATACAGGAGGGGTTTACCATTGCCTCCTTCCATGCAGTATGAGATGATGCCTTTCAGCATCTTCCTATATCACTGCTGCCTGATATAGTACCAGCAGTCCCCAGCCACAGTGGACAATAGCCAGGGATTATGGGAGTTTTAAGCAAACAACTGCAGGAGAGCCGGAGTTGAGCAGCCCTGCCTTAGACGATCATTTTGTCAGAGCAGCAGAGTAGTACTGCTATTGTTTGTAATAGTAGTGCTACCTAAAGCTAGAAGCACAGTACTAGATCCAAAGATCCCTGTACATTAGAAGGCACATCTGCTCAAGGATGAAGTGAGGTGGGATGTTTGCCAATATTCTTCCCAGGTTTCAGTGCCCTGCAGCCCACAAAAAGCTGTTCCAGAGGGCTGATTGACATTCTAGAATGGTGTGTATGGGGAAATGCAGTACATAGGGGCGGGGAGAGGGAACTGGCAGCAGCATGCCATAGGAATATAGGAATCTGCCTAGTCAGACCATTGGTCAAGCTAGTTAAGTATTGAGGTCATTCACACAATCGAAAACTGTGTTCTACCCAGGTTTGGTAGCTGTGTGTATTCCCAATTTTTGATTGTGTGGAAGCAAGGTTAAAGGAAAACCTGAGTAGCTTTTTCTCCTACCTTGCTTCCACACAATCACTTCTACCCAGGTTCTCCTCTAACCTTGCTTCCACACAATCAAAAATTGGGAGTTCACACAGCTCCCAAACCTGGGTAGAACACAGTTTTCAATTGTGTGAATGACCTCATTGTCTACACAGACTGGCAGTAGCTTCTCTGAGGTTTCAGGCAGGAGTCTCTCTCAGCCCTTTCTTGGAGATGCCAGGGGGCAAACTTGGAACCTGTTGCATGCTCTTCCAAGAGAGGCCCCATCCCCTAAGGGGAATATATCATAGTCCTCTCACATGTAGGGGCGCTTCTCACGATCAGCAAAAATCGGGCTAGCAGAGGCTAGCCCGATTTTTGGTGATCGTAAGAACCACCGGGCTTGCAGCCGAGCCTGGTGGTTCTTGAGCAGCAAACCCGCTCAAGAACCCCTGGTAAAAAGCAGGTTTGCGGAGCGAGTGCTTCAGCAAACCTGCTTTTTACCATTATGAGTAGCCGTGGTGTGGCTTCGCGCCGTGCCTATTCATGAGCAGACCGCCGGCCGGGAGGCGAAAAGCCGCCTCCCGGCTCGGGGGTCTCCCCAGTATGCCCTGCGCGCTCACGCAGGGCATACTGGGGCTTTTGGGGGCCGCATGGCCCCCACTCCCCCCACCGGCTCCGTCTCGGAGCCAGCCATCATGTGGGCGGCTGATCCGGCCACCCAGGGCTCCCTGCCCGCTCACAGGTTAAAACTGGGTCTCACTGATCGTGAGACCTGGTCCACTGTCTCCCATTCAAATGCAAACCAGGGTGGACCCTGCTTATGTTGGGGACCACAAAAGGGACATTAATGCTTGCTACCACAAGACCAGTTGTCCTCCCAACTCCCTCACCCACCCACATATACAGAAGTGGATCCATTTCTTCACAAGTATTTTTGGATCCTATGCCCTGTGTTTGGAGCCCTCTACATCCTGACAAACCTACTTGAATTAAATTTTGCAGCACCATTCTTTAAAAAAAAAAACAAAAAAACCCCAAAACTACAGTTCAGGTAACAGAGGGCTGTGGGGGTAATCAATTCATGAACTTACTTATGCAAAAATAAACAAATGATTTAATTAAAAGAAAAATCACACGCAAGCAGATCAAATGTGCTGTTGAGCAGAAATGAAACCTGACCCTGCATTTGCTCGTATGCATGATACAAGAAAAAGGATAACACTTGTTTTGTTCAAATAAATGGTTGATTTTCAGACTGACTTTTTCATGAAGCTTTCTGTTGACTGGGCAACAGAAGAAATGTGAGCTTTTGTACAACATTCCCTTGGCATAGCACGGTTCTTTCAGCCTCATTATTATTGCATTATATGTAGCACATCTGTTGCTGGTCAAGAGCCAAACTATTTAATTCTATTAGATACATCTATACAGCTAAGTGATAATCTATACCAGGTTTATAGAACAAGCACTTAATTCTTGGCAGGGAGCAGTTGAAGACTTGATACAAGAGCAACAGAGTAGAAGCAGCACAGTTGTAGATCAGTGTCAGAAACTGGCAAGAAATCACTTCTGCATTCCTTGGCATGCAGGCATTCCAGTGTGGGAAACTATTCATTCAATTTATTGTTCTAACATCTGTAAGTTTGGGGTGGGGGTAAAACAAGCAAGTCAGGAGGAAATATACAGAGGGGAAAACATTTACCTAGCATAATACTAACTCTTTCAGGGACTTTCACATCAGCACTCTTTAAATGATATATATTTTTCAATGAACATCTGGTAATATTTAACCAACAAAAGGTACAGAGAACTGCATTTTGGTCCATAACATCTGCATATTTATAGTGCATGGGCATGCATTTTGTTGTACTCCTTTATTCTCAACCTGCTTGCTTTGCGTATCTTCTGAAATTCTGATTCTGCTGCATCACCTGCAGTACATGACATATACCTGTACAAATCATGCATCCTGGTCTCATGACACAAGCATATAATTGGGATTTGACACACAAATGCAGATGTAGACCAGATTCCAATGTGATGCTCTGTTTTTTTTAATATGTTCTTTTAACTCTGTGGGTCTCTTTGAGAGCCAATCTTATGTGAATGCATTTTTTAGTTCTATTCCAAGACCAATTCAATCATTTTACAGCAGTATGTTATTGGTTCATGAGGTGGTTGTATGACAGAACACACAAGCACACACCCATGTTATTTCCTGAAAAACTAACTCTTTTTTGAAAAAAGTTGTGTCTATTCTTTCACTATGTGTTGATTTCTCAGAAGTTTCTGATCCACTAACACTTGTCGCTAGCAATACAATCAGAGCATATTAAATATCATTCATCCAAACCAATAGGAGACACCAACAAGCAACACATCAGTCCAAGAATCATCACGATTTACAGCAGCATTAGGAATGGATGTAGCAAATATTAATTACAGGATGTAATTTGATGTTTGTCCATTTTTATGCTTTAATTACTTTAATTGCTTTAATATAGAAATGATACATTCATCCATATAGAAAGTCTATTCTTCCTCCTGCTCTGTAAATAACCCATGTAGTTTTATATTTATTTACACGTGGATTGCAATATGTTGATATGATCAGGGCAATTCATAATTCATGCTGAATTCATGTACTATTCATTCATGATAGCTACCATTGGGATCCTGAACTATATGGGTGCCAAAACACGCAGGGCTTTTCCATTCACTGATTTATCTACTTTCTTTTTAAGCTTCCACCTTTTTTTAATGATAGGCTCCCATGCAGGCTCCAGACGCCTGCTTTAGGTTATAAAGAACCTCATCACCCTTCCTTGTGACAACAGGGCTTTCGCACTTGGCTTCAGGGTAAATGCAGAGCGAAGTCACTTTGAAGTATACTCGGGGTACTGAGGGAAGCAGCCCCTCCCCTCTGCTCTAGGTTTTCTTTTGAACCAAGTCCACATGGCATGCTCCGTATTTTTCTTTACGCAATCGGGGTGGGGGCGGAGAGAGAGCTCCTGCAGAGATAGATCTGCATTTCTGAAGAGACCATACCTCTTATCATGCTGATGATTCTACGTCAGTGCCTCTCCCATTTGCTCTGGTGTTTTCAGAAAAAGTAGCTTAATAACAGCATTTTTAAAACCCGGACATAAATCAAGATAAGCTAGAATTTGCAGCACAAAGCCCGGTTTGTTTGTGGAGTGGATCCAAAAATCTTGAAGGGCTGTGAGGTGCAGCCCCTGAGGGGCAGTGGCCCAGGAACTTTGAACCCATTAGCCCAACGGTGGCTCCTCCCCTGTTCATAGGAGGAGGCAGGGACCAAAATGGACCTCTATGCCAGTGTACACACCACTCTGGGAGCCCAAAAGAATGATTAATTTTTTTTAATATACCTTCCATGCAATTGAATTTTTAATAGTTTTTTCCTGAACACTTCAACAGTTGATGCATGGTGCCTCTATGCACATGATATTAGCCACAGTGCATTAATCACATGGGATAAATCTTCGACAATCTCTTGCAGTGGGAATTTTGGTTGTGTATGCCAAGGGACCAGTCTGAATTAATGAACGGTTATTTTTTCCCCAATTTCTGTTCTTCTACAGCTTTTCCAAGGAAATTGGGGCCAACAGCATGGAGTGTCAGAAACACCTTACTTTTGGGAAATGTGGCACAAAGAGGGGCCATCAATCAGGTCAGCATTTCAACCAAATAAGTCAGAATGAAAGGGATGATGGGGGGGTGGGGGGAGGGAGAGAGATGCTCTCGGTGTAAAGAATGGTATATTGAGCCCAGCTATTCCATCTGGTTTCCAGGCTTAATGATAAGTTATATCAAGCTACTCCCCTTGGGGGATTCCATTTACAACATCTTCTCTCCCATGAGAAGGAAACATATCCATTGAACAGCCCTGGAAATTAAATGCTTGTCACTCTGTGTCTCTGCACTAGTGTTCAGATAGCACATCCTTTGTTCCCCATTTTGAATAGGAATTTTCATTGCCAGTAAAATAATAGGTGGAACACTTATTAAACATCGCCTCTTTAAATCGTAAGAGTAAGAGCTGATTCACACCATTATCTCCACAGTGTGATCACCACAAGCATCTTGGAACGACTTGTGTGCCAAACTGCACCATTAGCTGCTTGTGTGATGCATGGCCCACACGTACTTGTCAGACTCTAACTCTCTTAGCTATCCAAAATTCTCTCCCAAAATGAAAAAAATTCCTATTATGGTTACAATTGCCTCAGACCATTTAGACATCAATTGAAACAAATGATTAGCTGTGAGCTTTTCCACACATTGGTTTATTCCAGTTCTTTTAATGTTCCTGCTTTACTTAGTGATGGTCTCTCGCACAGGCTCCAGATGCCCATATTGGGTTCCTAAGAAACACATCCCTCCTTGTGAGTTTTGGCACTCAGACAGGATGTGGAGCACCATCCTCATGCTATTTTTGCACTGCCTCCTGTTGGTCAGCTTTTGCTTCCCTGTCTCTATTCATGACCTCTCTGAAATAAATGTTGGTCGGCAGGAGGCTTTACAGCATTTGCTGTGTCCACCTGGGTATTTAGTGCAGCATCAGTATAGGCTGGAGGGCTGGGAAGAGATGGGGTCACTGTAATTTTTAAAAGCTCTATTTTCCTTTCTAGGCCCCTTATCCGGTTCAGAGTACTTGTACCTGATGTTGGGCTTTCGAGGCAGAGTGAGGATTTGGCCCACCCCGCTGCCCAGATGTCTCCCTGTCTGAGCTCATGGAAGTAGTCTCGAATTTGGTGTTGAGGACTCCCAGAATGATTGTTTGCTGGAAGAATTCCAATTATTGATGCCTCAGGATGTGGACAAGGTGTTCAGTTGACTTTGACCAACCAGGTGCATGCTTGACCCTTGCCCTCCATGGCTTATTAAATCTAGTAGGGCACGATTTTTTATCTGCATCCAGCAGGTTCTAAATGCCTCATTGAGAGAGGGAGTGGTCCTAGTCTGTACCCAGAGGATGTAAACAACTATAGGCTTGTGACCAATATTCCCTTTCTGGGCAAGATGTGCAGGGGAAGCAGCCGCCAGCAGGCAGCTGTGAAGTAGAAGCGGCCGTCGCTAGGCTGGCAGACGGCTGGCCGAGAAGAAGCGGCCACCAACAGGCTGGCAGATGGCCGGCCGAGGAGAAGCGGCCACCGCCAGGCTGGCAGATGGCCAAGCAAAAGCAGCCTGGCCACTGAGGGAAAATGGGCTGTGGGATGGGGGGAGAACGAAATGGGGCTGGGTGGGGAGAAAGAAATGAAGATGGGGAGGGGGGAGAGACAGGGAGAACTCTGCACCAGGTCAGCTAGTTATTATTATTGCATCAAGAGAGCAGAAACTGGTCGAGAATGCCAAATGCCACGCTGGGGCTCAGATCCCTGAATTTTGTTCATTCGTGGTCTTGAGTCACTTCTTTTTCAGGTTCAAGAGTTTGCTTTCTATGAAATAGATGGTGCAGCAGAAAACGCTGTGGCAAAGAGTCATTATTGGTGTTTGGAATTCTGGACTCGAACATCACCTCTGCTTTAGTTTGCTGGCTGGGTAAATCACATCTAATCCAGCATTCTTTTCTTTCCAAAAGAACCAGGCAGATGTCTGTAGGAAGCTTACAACAGGGCATGAAGGTGACCAGTTCCCCTATTGTTTGCTCACTGCTTCTGGCATTCAAAGGTACACAGTTTGAGTTATCATGGCTGATAGGAAGGATTTCCATGGACAGATTAAGCCTGAATGAGTAGCTTTTGGTAAGAGGAGCCAAAGAAAGGTACAGTGGGATTACCATGGCTGAATGCAAAAGACTTGTAGCAGCCCCATATTTTGAAGCATCAGCTGCCAGTAGATAAATGAACAGCCCTTATCAAATTACAGAGGTTTAATAGTGATAAATAGAAATTGATAGCAACATTTGCAGACTTCATAAAGGACAACATTTCTTCCATCTAAAAGGCTTTCCACAGGCTACAGTAATTAAACCAATTTATGTTATCAACACAGTATTAAACATAATTGTCAAGAGTTCTAGATCTTCAAAATCTGTAAGCAGAAGATATAGCAAGGTTAGCATGATTCCAGCATCCCAGGATGGACAATACGATTTTTTTTAGCTTCATTCTTCCTTTGCATCAATTTGAGAAGCATAGAAAAAAATTAGGAGATGTCTGTTTCTTTTGCTTTAAGCTAGGCCAGTCTTATTATTATTGTTGTTGTTTACACAGCCAGACAGGTGTTATTGACTGGTTTGTTTTATCCAGACATCGAGTCCTTCCCAAGGACCTAGGATGGATGAATTTTATTGTCAATGTTGTTGTTGTTATAGATATTGTCGCAGAATATAGGCTGTTCCCACTAAAGCTGCTTTTTGTAATCGGCTGATGGTGATTTCTGTGTCCCCTATGGTGTTGAGGTGCTCTTCAAGGTCTTTTGGAACTGCACCCAGGGCGCCAATTACCACTGGGATTATTTTGGTCTTTTTCTGCCACAGCCTTTCAATTTCAATTTGTAGATCTTTGTATTTGGTGATTTTCTCTATTTCTTTTTCTTCTATTCTGCTATCCCCTGGTATTGCTATGTCAATTACTTTAACTTGTTTTTCTTTCTTCTCGACTACAGTGATATCTGGTGTATTGTGTGGCAGATGTTTGTCTGTTTGTAGTCGGAAGTCCCATAATATTTTTACATCTTCATTCTCTTCAACTTTTTCAATTTTATGGTCCCACCCATTTTTGGCTACAGGTAGCTTGTATTTTTTGCAGATGTTCCAGTGTATCATCCCTGCTACCCTGTCATGCCTTTGTTTGTAGTCAGTCTGTGCAATCTTTTTACAACAGCTGATTAGGTGGTCCACTGTTTCATCTGCTTCTTTACAAAGGCAGCACTTGCTGTTTGTTGTGGATTTTTCTACTTTTGCTCTTATTGCATTTGTTCTTAGTGCCTGTTCTTGCGCAGCCAGTATTAAACCCTCTGTTTCTTTCTTCAAGTTGCCATTCTTAAGCCATTGCCAGGTCTTGGTGATGTCTGATTTTCTACTTATATTGTGCAAATATTGACCACACAGGGACTTATTTTTCCATTTTTCTGCTTGGTTCTTGACTTGTACTTTCTTGTAGGCCTGCTTTGTTTCATTGGTGTTGAATAGTTTCTCGTTATTGACCATTTGAAGTGCATCTTCTTCGCTGTCCCTTATATATGCTTCAAGGCCTCTTTTCTCCTCCTCTACTGTTTGATGGACTTGCAGCATTCCTCTTCCACCTGAGCTGCGAGGGAGGTATAGCTTATCTACATCACTGCGGGGGTGCAGAGCATGATTGATGGTCATGATTTTCCTGGTCTTACAATCTAGCATCTCTAGCTCTGCCTGGGTCCAGTCTATTATTCCTGCAGTGTATCTGATAACAGGTATAGCCCAGGTGTTTATGGCTTGTATGGTGTTCCCACCATTGAGTTTGGACTTGAGGATTTTTCTAACCCTCCTGATGTATTCACTTCCAATTTTTCTTTTAACTTCAGTGTGTGCGATGTTATCAGCCTGGAGAATGCCCAAGTATTTGTAATGTTCTTTCTCTTCCAGGTTCTTGATCTTGCTTCCATTGGGTAGTTCTATTCCTTCTGTTTTTGTTATTTTTCCTCTTTTCATTATTAATGCAGCACACTTGTCTAGTCCAACCTCCATCGCTATATCGCTACTGAATATACGGACAGTGTTTAGCAGTGATTCAATTTCTGACTGGGACTTTCCATACAACTTCAGATCGTCCATGTACAGCAGATGGTTGATTTGACTGGATGTTTTAGATGTTTGGTATCCGAGGCCTGTTTTGTTTAGTATTTGTGAAAGTGGGGTCATGGCGATTACAAACAACAGAGGGGATAGTGAGTCCCCTTGGAAAATGCCTCTTCTAATGCTAACCTGTCCAAGTGTCTCGCCATTGATTGTTAACTGTGTACTCCACATGCTCATTGCTTTTTTTTATAAATATCTGAATGTTTTTGCTGACACCAGTTGTTTCTAAACATTTTAGTATCCATGTGTGAGGCAATGAAACAAAGGCTTTCTTGTAGTCAATCCATGCAACACTTAGATTTGTTTTTCTTCTCTTGCAGTTTTCTAAAATCATTTTGTCAACCAGCAGCTGGTCTTTTGTGCCTCTGGTGTTCGGGCAATTTCCTTTCTGTTCAACTGGAAGCTGTTTGTTAGTTAATAAGTGTTGCATCACTTCATCTGCTATTATTCCAGTTAATAATTTGAACATGGTTGGCAGGCAGGTTATCGGTCTATAGTTACTTGGAACTGCACCTTTTGCTGGGTCTTTCATGAGGAGATAGATGAGTTTTCCCAGTTGTTAGCCATTGTTCAATATCACCTCCTTGCAAAATGTGATTGAACTGTTTTGATAGTTGTTTATGAAGGCTTGTTAGGTGTTTAAGCCAAAAGCCATTATTGTTATTTTATTTTATTGTTATTGTTATTGTTATTATTTCTTGTTTGCACAGTCAGACAGGTGTTATTGACTGGTTTGTTTTATCCAGACATCATCATCATCATCATTATTATTATTAATTCAATTTCTATACTGCCCTTCCAAAAAATGGCTCAGGGTGGTTAACACAGAGAAATAATAAATGAATAAGATAAGTATTTAAGAGTTCAATATTTCATTTCTTGATGATACCATTACATTGGTGAAGGTTTTTGTGATGTTTCTGATTCTTCAGTTCCTTGATTCAAACTAGTATGTTAAAATGCCTGGGTTAATCACAGATTAATTCATCCCAGTATTTATACTGGACTGGAAGGGCAAAGGAAGTTTTGAAGAAAGGATTTTAGTCTGTTGCTGAATGTAAGGAAAGAACCAGAACATTAAATCCTGCATGTTTAAAGACTATTCTGCTCCCTGGATATTATCCTTAAGGGTCCTGGGCCCTCTAACCATTATATCTTTGGAACAACATTGGTATTTGCAATGTAGTCAGTTAAGATTACAGTTTGCTCTGAAAACATTTTTCTAAAGGAGTGTGGAGCAAGGCACTTTCATGCTCATAGTTCATCCTGAAATGCAGTATTTTATTCATTTTATGGGAGTCATTATGAAGAGAACCTGTCACAGATTTGTACTAGATGTAGAAAATAGCAACCTGGAGGTTTACAAAAGGTAGAACCTACTATATGGGGTAATATTTTGAATTGTATACAAATTCTAGCACAGTGAGCCTAAATATTTCTTTCACGAGCTGTAGAAAGCACAAAAGTGTTTCTTCTTAAGGTGTGTGTGTGTGTGTGTGTGTGTGTGTATGTGTGGCCACGAGTGTGTTGGGAATGAGGGGGCGGGGGAGGAATCTTTTCCTAGATCTATAGACAGTTGCATTAATTGGCAGCTGACTATAGCCCGGGTTTATTGCTCAGCTTTTAATTAACTGTTTCCGGATTTAATCTCACAAATGTTCTATCTTCGTCCTTGTTTAATCCCACATTCTAACAGTGTGCTTATTTATGCAGATCAATACTGTTTACAAACATGAAAGCCGCCTGTCCGTTTTTGAACTTTAGAAGGGATGGCATTGGTTATCAATAGCTAAAGCAGTCTCAGCAGGTGGCATGTCAATGTGCAGGCAATCAATATTCATAGAGCAGAGAAGATTAAAACTTTTTGGGTGGGGTAAGCAGAAGGTGCTTCCTGAACTCCTTGCCATGGTATCATTTAGGATGCTTTTCTGCCCACCACCAGCTTCCTCCCACTCAGCTCTGTTTATTTTTATTATTGTATTAAAGAACCATCTGAACAATAGCACACTTGCTAATGAACATGGTAGGGTTATGCATGGATATTTATAGCTGCATGAAAAAATAAAGATCAAGCTTTTTTTTTTTGCCAACTCATCAGCAACACCTTCCTTTAGGCCACCTATACATTTTGCTCCACTGAAGGGTCTAGAAAACGACAATGAAGGCTTTACTCCTGCTTATTTTTAGGGCCTGTTTTTGGGACTTACCCTATCAGTGTATTAAGTTACTACTAGTGGCTCTTATTGTTTTCTCCATTACTGCATGTTTATACTCCCCATAAAACTGGTGCATACTGTAGTAAACTATGTAGGAACTCGCGTACAGTGCTATATTCTTTCTACCATTGCAACCACACATTCGTTAGTACGTGGCCGTGTTTTATCGGGAAATTCTATTCACTGTTGCTTCTGTAAACCATATGTTAAACATTCTCTAATAAAAGTCTATCTATCTATCTATCTATCTATTTGATTTCTATACCGCCCTTCCAAAAATGGCTCAGGGCAGTTTACACAGAGAAATAATAAATAACTAAGATGGATCTCTGTCACCAAAGGGCTCACAATCTAAAAAGAAACACAAGATAGACACCAGCAACAGCCACTGGAGGTATTGTGCTGGGGGTGGATAGGGCCAGTCACTCTCCCCCGCTAAATAAAGAGAATCACCATGTTAAAAGGTGCCTCTTTGCCAAGTTAGCAGGGGTATTAATTGTAATATGTATTATTTTGAAGATTTTATAATTGCCGAAAAACCTACCAATTTCCAGTCATTGGCTTGTCAAAAGAAGAAACAGGAGGAGAGGGACTTTCTGATGATAGGAACATAGGAAGCTGCCTTATACTGAGTCACAACATTTGTCCATCTAGCTCAGTATTATCTACACCAGAGTTCTTCATGGTTAGGCCCAGGGGCCAGTGGCAGCCTCCCAAGTACAGCTTCTTGACTAATTGTTTCTTGGGCCTGTGTGAAGTTTTGGGCAATCCTGAACACTCTGCACAGTCCCCCTGGCACCATATGGAAGCAACCGTTCCCACCATGCATTGCCAAGTGCTGAGAGCAGGGCTCCTTTAAGGGAAACTGGGCCCTCTTGAGCTCCTGCAAAATCTTGGAAGGTGTGCACAGAATGTTGGGAAGTGTAACCATTCCCAGTGCATTCTTCTTTGAGCTTTTAAGAGAGGGCTCCATCTCTTTTAAATGGCCTCCCAGCACAGAGAAAAGGATAGTACTATGCAGAGGCCACTATGCAGTTCAGTGAGAAAAAGAAACCTTTTTTTTGCCAACATGACCCCCATTTGAAAAATAGTTAAAATCCTGGTGTATGCCAACTGGTAGTGATTCTCCAAGGTTTCAGGGAAGAGTCTTTTCCAGCTCAACCTGGTGTTGCCAGGGATTGAACCTGTAACCGTCTTCACACAAAAGCAGATACTTTACCATGGAGCTATAGCCCCACCCCAAATTCAGGTGCTTCAGTTATGGGATTCCCTTCTCCAGAGAGAAAACATTTTAATTAAATTGTTCAGGCAAGCCCATGCATATCCCTTGCATCTGCCTGTGCCATGTATGGTGGAACCTAGATTTCTGCATTCAGGATGAGTTAGTCACGCCTAAGTCCCATTGAAATTAATGGACTTTAATTGGTCATGACCAGCTTGTCTCATTGATTTCAGTTTGTTTAGTCATGTCCAACTAGTCTGAATACTGCACACTGCAGAGTGATGTGAGTCCTGGGAAAGGGAGTGCACTCTGCCGCCTTGCAATCTTATCTTCTCCCCATTTTTTGCTGTAGACAAATTGTAAGGGCGTGGTGAAAATCAAAACATTTCCCGCACACCTTTCCTCTCGCTCCTATGCAAATAATATCACACACAGCCTACATATGAGAGTGAGCTGTTGTCCAACAGCAAGGCCCCCCTCCCTCAGGGATCCAAGGACATTTGTCCCCTGCCACTGTGCCCTCACAATGTTTTCTGCAAGATCTTAGGATATGTGGTTTGCTTCAATGTTTCAAGCACGACTACCCCACTCCCTTCACAGTTCACGCTCTGTTCTTCCCTTTGTTGCAAGGTTTTTCCATGAGAGTAATGGTTTCTAGTTTTAAAACAGAAAAAGAAAACCTTTAAAGCAATAGCCAAACATTTCAGGAGAGGGAATGCAACACTGAAATGTCAGCATCAATTTTGAAAAGGAAATAAATCAAAATGAATAGATCAGCTATATCATTTTTTAAAATCTTAAAAATAATACATATTACAATTAATACCCCTGCTAACTGGACAAAGAGGCACCTTTTAAACATGGTGATTCTCTTTATTTAGCAGTGGGAGAGTAAGTGGCCCTATCCACCCCCAGCACAGTACCTTCAGTGACTGTTGCTGGTGTCTATCTTATGTTTCTTTTTAGACCGTGAGCCCTTTGGGGACAGGGATCCATCTTATCTATATATTTATTTCTCTAAGATGTACCCGTGGCTAATCTCATGTGTGGCAGCTGTCACTTGAGTTCACGATCAAGCAGCCAATTAGTGATGGGGATGGTGGGGGGCAGAGAGAAGTGGCAGCCCAGCGAATGGCCTGCTGTGGGGGGCGGGTGGAGAGAAGCGGCAGCCCAGCAAGCTGCTGGCTGCCGAGAAGCGGGGGGTGGTGGTTGAGAGAAGCAGAAGCCCATAGGGGTGTGCAAACAGGTTCAACGTTGAACCGGTTCAGTTTGACTGTTTGGGGTCAAACTGAACCACTCCATGTTTGGTCTGACCCCGGACAGAACCACCCCTGAAGTTCGGTTGGTTCGCAAGCTTGTAATTCTAATTTTTTAAAAAAATTTTTAACCTTTTACTCCCCTCAGTTCCTGGGGGGGGGAGGTTCCGCAGAGGCTACCCCTCCCCCTACCGGCCTTCGAAATCAGTTCTTCGGCTGCTCTTCGGCCTTCACCGAGCAGCCCGGCCTGCGCACATGGCCTCTACATGGACTGAACTGAATGGGGGGGGTTGAAAGGGTGCCAGACTGAACTGACCCAGTTGGCTTTGAGGCTGGTCCGGCCTCGAACCGAACCGGGCCAGCCAGTTCTGTGCACATCCCTAGAAGCCCAGCAAATGGCCGGCTTCTGGTAGGGGCGGAGAGAAGCGATGGCCCAGCGAGCTGCCAGCCACTGCGAAGTGGGGGGGGGGGGCAGGTGGAGAGAAGCACCGTCTCGGTGAACTGCCAGCCACCAGTGGGGAGAAGCGGCAGCCTGGCAAATGGTCGGGCACTGGTGGGGTGGGCAAAGAGAAGCGGCAGTCCAGCAAACGGCCACCAGCGGGAGAGAAGCGGGGGGAGGAGAAGCGGAGGTCACTTCTCCCCCCATGGCCAGCCGCCAGGGGAGGACAAAATGGGGTTAGGTCAAGCATCAAGAGGACAGCATTAGTGGGAAGATATTGGCCGAATTAAGACAAAATAGGAAACCAGAGGTACCTTCACCTCCGGTTTCGAAACTGCATGTCCAAATTCAGCAAACCAGGGTTAAGGGTGAAAAGGGACCTGCGGTTTCCCTCAGCAAACTCCACTATGACAGTCAGAGTGGAGTTTCACCACCCTTAACTCCAGTTTTGCGATGCCAGTGTTACATCTCAATACTGGCACTGCAGTTTGGGCCCCATGGAACCAGACCTGAGGAATGAAGCTCCTCCCTCACTCCAGCCCAATTGGCTGTGCATGCTATCCTGTCAAGAAGGAAGCCCACACAGCTAGCTCCCCGGCTTCTCTGCAGCTCTCCCTTTTGTCTGAACGCAGATGGGAGCATGGGGGAAGGGTGCACTGAACTGTGGGTCCATTGGATCCATGGTTCTGCATTACGTCTGATATGGGCCTCAGAGGTCATGCACATGAACAAAATATTGGCGGGGAGGGCAGGCAGGGGGGAAGGCAGGGATTGACTTACCTTCCCCTCCAGATCATTGTAGATGTTATCTTCAGTGTGCTGCCACACACCTACACTATCCGTATTGCTCCAAGCAACATGGCTCTCTGGTGGAAAGGACTAATTTCCCTGGCCTCCAGGAATCCCACAATGCACTGCAAAACTAGCATGGTACATTGGGGGATTCAGCCTCAACCCTGGTGCTCCACAGGAGCAGCCTAACCCAGGCTGTCCTGTCATAACCTGGGTTAGGCTGCTCATGAGAATAGCTTCATAATATTTTCCCACCTGCTGGTCCAAAGCACTTAACATCTCTATTACAGACTCATTCTATGGCTTTGGGCACATCTCATTCTTTCAGCCTTACCTATAACACAGGACCAACATGACTCATCTCACAGAACCTTCGCAAGGATGACAACAATCAAAGTCATAAAGTGTTTTTCAAATTAAAAGTACTGTATAAATTATAATTTGTTGTAGCATTTATATAGGTGAAACTCAAAAAATTAGAATATCGTGCAAAAGTTCATTAATTTCAGTAATGCAAATTAAAAGGTGAAACTGATATATGAGATAGACGCATTACATGCAAAGCGAGATAAGTCAAGCCTTAATTTGTTATAATTGTGATGATCATGAGAACTTGTACAGCTCATGAGAACCCCAAATCCACAATCCCAGAAAATTAGAATATTACATGAAACCAATAAAACAAGGATTGTAAATAGAACAATATTGGACCTCTGAAAAGTATAAGCATGCATATGTATTCAGTACTTGGTTTGGGCCCCTTTTGCAGCAATTACTGCCTCAATGCGGCGTGGTATGGATGCTATCAGTCTGTGGCACTGCTGAGGTTTTATGGAAGACCAGGATGCTTCAATAGCGGCCTTCAGCTCTTCTGCATTGTTTGGTCTCATGTCTCTCATCCTTCTCTTGGCAAAGCCCCATAGATTCTCTATGGGGTTCAGGTCAGGCGAGTTTGCTGGCCAACCAAGCACAGTAATCCCATGGTCATTGAACCAGGTTTTGGTACTTTTGGCAGTGTGGGCAGGTGCCAAGTCCTGCTGGAAAATGAAGTCAGCATCCCCATACAGCTCGTCTGTGGAAGGAAGCATGAAGTGCTCCAAAATCTCCTGATAGACGGCTGCGTTGACCCTGGACTTAATGAAGCACAGTGGACCAACACCAGCAGATGACATGGCTCCCCAAATCAACACAGACTGTGGAAACTTCACACTGGACTTCAAGCATCTTGCATTGTGTGCCTCTCCATTCTTCCTCCAGACTCTGGGTCCTTGGTTTCCAAATGAGATGCAAAAGTTGCTCTCATCAGAAAAGAGGACTTTGGACCACTGAGCAACAGACCAGTTCTTTTTTTCTTGAGCCCAGGTAAGACGCTTCTGATGTTGTTTGTTGTTCAGGAGCGGCTTGACAAGAGGAATACGACATTTGAAGCCCATGTCCAGCATCCGACTGTGTGTGGTGGCTCTTGATGCACTAACTCCAGCCTCAGTCCACTCCTTGTGAAAGTCCCCAACACTTTTGAATGGCCTTTTCCTGACAATCCTCTCCAGGCTGCAGTCATCCCTGCTGCTTGTGCACCTTTTTCTTCCACACTTTTCCCTTCCACATAACTTCCTATTAATGTGCTTTGATACAGCACTTTGAGAACATCCAACTTCTTTTGCAATTACCTTTTGAGGCTTTCCCTCCTTATGGAGGGTGTCAATGATGGTTTTCTGCACAACTGTCAAGTCAGCAGTCTTTCCCATGATTGTGATTCCTAATGAACCAGACTGAGAGACCATTTAAAGGCTCAGGAACCCTTTGCAGGTGTTATGGATTGATTAGCTGATTGGAGTGGGACACCTGGAGCCTAGACTGTTGAACCTTTTCACAATATTCTAATTTTCTGGGATTGTGGATTTGGGGTTCTCATGAGCTGTACGCCATGATCATCACAATTATAACAAATTAAGGCTTGACTTATCTCGCTTTGCATGTAATGCGTCTATCTCATATATCAGTTTCACCTTTTAATTTGCATTACTGAAATTAATGAACTTTTGCACGATATTCTAATTTTTCGAGTTTCACCTGTAGTAGGTTTACCACTGTGTAAGTGTTGTCTATCATGAACAACTTTATTATACAATACAGAAGATATTGACTATGGAAGAATTTCAAAAAATGAAAGGCTTCTAATACCTCAATTTGTCCCCCTCCCCTTCATTCATTGTGTACTTGCTCATACATCTCTCTACCCCATATCCACTCTTCCACATCATAATAAGGTCAATGCATCAAATACTCCTAGCTTCCAGTTTCCCTTCCCTTTCAATGGGACCTGGCAGCAACTTTTAGGAACTTTTAAACTACTATCTATGTTGCTGAGAAGATGAAAAAAAAAAGCTGAAGTATAATGAATATTCTGAGTCAAGACAAAGCCACAACCTTTCAGCAGCAAAGTATGAGGAAATTGATTCATTGCTACTCAGAGGAGCAAGGCAATGACCCTGTTGTTGTTGTTTGTTGGCTCAATTCAGTTCATCATGGGTGCATGAAGAGGGATTCCCACAGGACATAAAAGAACTTCCCCATCTTCCTATCTCCCTGAGCATACATAAATAGCTACTCAGCATTTAAGACTGCTACGGATAATGGGAGGCCTCTGTAACAACAACAACCTTTATTACAGTCACAGACCAGCATTGACCAGCACATACATAGGCCTCTGTATGCCCCCATAGCTCCATCCAACTACCCTCTCACATTTGGTTATTGTATGTGTGCTGAACAGCATCAAGGCCTGTATTATTTAAACTGTCAGTTATGTGACAATTGTTTATAGTGGCCAACACCTAAAATTGAACTCACAGAAGAGCATTTATGTCACACAAGGCAGAAGAAGTGAGGTGATTTAGGGCAATACCCCTTTCCTCTGCAGGAACCTATGCCTCCTGAAAATATGTCCTGGCTGACATAGCTTTCATCATTAGACAACTAAATAAAACAAATAGGATGGTTACTAAGTCTACTTAGAATTAAAAAAATGATTAAGTGAAGCTGTACTGAACTGTACACTGTTAATGTTTTCTGGACGTTTTGATATGTTTTTGACCACACTTAAATTTCTTTGTGTTTATAAAGCAGGTTTAGAAACATAAGTATTTGCAGAATGGTAAAAATGCTCAGCAAGGCTATATTTTTAGCCTACTTTCTAGTAGGCTTATGAAATCGCCCAGCATTCCGTGTGTGTGTGTGTGTCCTCTTATCATAAGAACATAAGAACAGTCCTGCTTGATCAGGCCCAATGCCCATCTAGTGCAGCATCCTTTTTCACACAGTGTCCCACTAGATGCTGCTGGAATCCTACATGCAGGAGTTGAGGGCATGCCTTCCCTCCTGCTGTTACTCCCCTGCAACTGGTACTCAGGCATCCTGCCTTCAAGGCTGGAGGTGGCCTATAGCCCTCCGACTAGTAGCCGTTGATAGACCTCTCCTCCATGAAGTTATCATAACCCCTTTTAAAGCCATCCAGGTTGTTGTCTGTCACCACATATTATGGAAGAGAATTCCACAAGTTGATTATGCATTGTGCAAAAATGTACCTTCATTTGCTGGACCTAAATTTCCTAGCAATCAATTTCATAGGATGACCCCTGGTTCTAGTGTTATGTGAGAGGGAGAAGAAATTCTCTCTATCCACTTTCTCCACTCTATGCATGCCTTTTTAGACCTCTATCATATATCTCCACAGTCATCTTTTTTCTAAACTAAAAAGCCCCAGGTGTTGTAGCCTTGCCTCATGAGAAAGGTGCTCTAGGCCCTGATCGTCTTGGTTGCCTTCTTCTGCACCTTTTCCAGTTCTACAATGTCCTTTTTGAGATGTGGTGACCAGAATTGTACACAATACTCCCGGTGTGGCCGCACCATAGTTTTGTATAAGGGCATTATAATATAAGCACTTTTATTTTCAGTCCCCTTCCTAATGATCCCTAGTATGAAATTGGGCTTTTTCACAACTGCCACACATTGAGTCGACACTTTCAATGAGCTGTCCACCACGACCCCAAGATCACTCTCCTGGTCAGTCACCAACAGCTCAGATCCCATCAGCGTATACTTGGGGGTTTTTTTGTCCCAATGTGCATCACTTTACACTTGCTAACATTGAACCGCATTTGCCATTTTGTTGCCCACTCCCCCAGTTTGGAGAGATCTTTTTGGAGCTCTTCACAATCCGTTTTGGATTTCACTACCCAAATGAGTTTGGTATCATCTGCAAATTTGGCCACCTCGCTGCTTACCCCTATTTCTATATCATTTTTGAATACATTAAAATGCACTGGTTCCAGTACAGATCCCTGGGGGACCCCACTCCTTTCTTCCCTCCTTTGTGAAAAATCTCCATTTATACCTACTCTCTGTTTCCTGTCCTTCAACCAGTTAGCAATCCACACATGTAATTGTCCCCTTATCCCATGACTGCTGATTTTCTTCAGGAGTCTTTGATGAGGAACTTTGTCGAAAGCTTTTTGGAAGTCCATGCATACTATGTCAACTGGATCACCTTTATCTACACACTTGTTGACACTCTCAAAGAACTCCAAAAGGTTTGTGAGGTAAGATTTACCTTTGCAGAAGCCATGCTGGTTCTCTTCCAGCAGGGCCTGTTCTTCTGTGTGATTTAAAATTTTATTCTTGAGGATGCTTTCCATCAATTTGCCAGGAACGGACGTTAAGCTAACCGGCCTGTAATTTCCTGGATCACCCCTGGATCACTTTTTGAAATTCGGGGTTACATTGGCTACTTTCCAGTCCTCCGGTACAGAGCCTGATTGCAGGGATAAGTTATATATTTTAGCAAGGAGGTCGGCAATTTCACATTTAAGTTCTTTGAGGACTCTTGGATGGATGCCATCCAGCCCTGGCGATTTGCTAGTTTTCAGTTTTTCCAGACAGTTTAGAACATCATTTCTTGTCACTTCTATTTGCCTCCATCCCCGAAAAGCCTGGTTCAGGAACAGGTATATGCTCAGCATCTTCTGCTGTGAAGATGGATGCAAAGAACTCATTTAGTTTCTCTGCAACTTCCATATGCTCCTTAATAATCCCTTTCACTCCCTCATTTCACTCTCTCTTTTAGCCTCCCTTATTGTCACCTTGCATTTCTTTTGCCAGAGTTTATGTTCCTTTCTGTTTTCTTCATTTGGACAGGCCTTCCCATTTTGGAAGGAGTCTTCTTCCCTTTTATGGCTTCCTTGACATTACTTGTTAGCCATGCTGGCACCCTCCTGGACTTAATGGTACCTTTCTTCCTTTTGGGTATACAATCCAATCCAATTGGGCTTCTAGTATTGTTGTTTTGAGTAAACTCCATGCATTCTGGAGTGATGTGACTCTCCTGATTTTCCCTTTCAGCTTGCTTTCACATTTTGGAGAAGTTTCATCTTCTAAAATTCACAGTGTCTGTGTCAGACTGCCTCTCTGTCTCTCTGAGCTTCTCCAGATCCTCCACTTTGGTCTTGAGGGAACGAACTTGTTCCCTGAGAGCCAGGAGCTCCTTGCACCAAGCACACACCCATGATTTCTGCCCATGGAGCAAATAGTCATACATGTGGCACTCTGTGCAAAAGGGAGGGCGGGGGAATAGGGCATTGTGGAAAGGCCCTAGATCGGCAGTTTGCAAAGCCAGGAGGGGAGGTTTTGAGGAGAGCTGGTCTTGTGGTAGCAAGCATGACTTGTCCCCATAGCTAAGCAGGGTCTGCCCTGGTTGCATATGAATGGGAGACCTGATGTGTGATCACTGCAAAATATTCCCCACAGGGGATGAAGCCACTCTGGGAAGAGCAAAAGGTTTCAAGTTCCCTCCCTGGCTTCTCCAAGATAGGGCTGAGAGAGATTCCTGCCTGCAACCTTGGAGAAGCCACTGCCAGTCTGTGAAGACAATACTGAGCTAGATAGACCAACGGTCTGACTCAGTATATGGTAGTTTCCTATGTTCCTACACTGGGAAGTGCCCCCTCCCTGGCTGACTTTCTATCTTCATACTAGTCTTGTTGGCTGTTTACAGTATTTAGAGATAGTTTATTAGAAGGATAAGTCTCAGCTGTAATGTTCAACAATTTAACTGTCCAAACAGCCATTCTCAAGAATATGAGGGAGAGATCAGTAATTATATGAGGAAGGGATTTGTACTTACCTTCTTGTTTACCACCTTTTTATAAATAAGTATATGCTAAGATGGATCTTGCCCCAGCAACATATTTATTTACGATCACTTTGAGTAAATTCAGATGGGCCTTCTCCCATCTGCAATGCTTTATGGGAAATATTTGAAACTATTATATTATATTATATTAAGAACAGAATGCTTCTGAGGAAAGGCAATTGAAACCATGGCACACATACTTTTAAAGTGTTCAATAGATCAAAATTTAAGGTTTCAGTTAATTAGTCTACTGATAAAAGATATGAGGAGACAACCTGAGGATCTTGTTGTAGCATATTTATTAGCAGATAAAGATGCAACTATTTCATATGTTGTATCTAAATTTTGTTATGTGGTCACCAGACTACAAACTTCAAAAGAATAGAATACAGTTTTTGGTTCCTTAGTGTTGCCTTTAAATTATGTATATACACTTATGCCTTTCCAAAGCTGTTATTTTTTATGTGTAATTATTCCAAAGTTGTTATCCATTTGTAATTGATTTTCTATTTATATTTTTCTTTTTAACAATGTAAAGATTTTTCTTTTTCTTTTGGTCAAAGAACATAAATAAAGTATGTATGTATCTACTTACCTTCTCTTCTCCACCGGGCTGCTTGTGATCACAGGGGCTTGTTCCAGGTTCCCCTGCACACCTCCCGCAAAACTCCAACATCCTGTTTGCTATCCCTGTTTACTGTGTTCTCGGGCCTACACCTTTTATGTAGAGAGTAGGTTTCAAACTGAGATAACAGGATGTGGGTCAAAGGAATGTGGGGCCTCCCACAGCCCTAGATGACTCCACCACCTCCAGGCAAGGACAAACAAAAACACTGGAGTTTGCTAGCCCTGGCTAGTGCTAGCCCTGGCAAATAACACACAGACTAGGACTTGTCCCTTAAAGAGAAACCAGCCCCTCAAAATCTCCCCTCCTCCTGTTATTTAGTTTGAAGGTGGGAAAAGCTAGATGTGGTACTTTTTAGAAAAGCTTGCTCACCTCCTGCTTCTGCTCTTCCCAGAGTAGGCTTCAGATATCAACCTCGCAATGCCTGGACCAATATGAACCAAATTGGGTTCAGTTGTAAGGACATCTCAGTGGCATAGTTTGTGATGATGTAATCACCCAGTTCAAGATGGTGGACATGTGAATGTTTGAGGCACAAGCAGGCTAACTTGTGAACTACCTAACCGATTTGAACCCAATTTGATAAAGCTGTAGGGACACATAGGGACACCCAGTGGCATAGTTTGTGATGATGTCATCCACCCCAATTCAAGATGGCAGACATGTGAACATTTGAGGTGCAAGTGGGCTAACTTGTGAACTGCATAACCAATTTGGGCCAAATTTTGTCCAGTTGTAGAGATAGTGATAGGAGAGTTGACAGATTAGTTCTTACTAGAACAACTTGTTTTCACTTGGGGCTGGTTCAGGCAATATTCCCCCTCCTAGACAAGCCCACACAATTAAAATGGTTCACACTGAGAGCATGGATGTCTTTAAGTATATCTGGCATATCATCAGGCCCATCCTTTGGATGGGGTGAACGGGGTGATATCTCCCAGCCCTGTACTCCTCCATGCCCCGTAGCTGTGCCTGACCACCCCTGCAGTTCCTGTCAGCTGCTCCTCAACTCCCTCCACCCCACTGATTATTCAGCAGGGAGCTTTGGTGAGCTGATGAAATGGCTTGTGGCACCCAGAAGCTTCCACGGTGAGAAAATGGCTTGCCTTACAGGTGCACAAGACTCTGTGGTTGATGCTTCAAATTGTTATGATTCAGCAACGGGGGCACAGGGGGAAGAACTACTTCCCTGGGACTTTTACACACAGCAGGCTTTACTGCAAGCTTACTGGGAGGCTTTACTGTGAACTCGAAGTTGTCTCAAAACACCAACACAAATAGTGGATTTTTTTTTTTACCCCGCATATAAATCAGGCTAAACTCTAACATGCAGTGAAAAACGTGTGTGAACTGCTTCCCAATAACTCACAGGGACTTTGGGGTAAATCTGGCCAATATGTGAACACACCCCCTCCATTCTGGAGGAGATGTGAGTTAAAGGGCTTTAAAAGCCTCATATGAACAACTGCCTGGGAAGGCTTCTGCCCCCTCCCCCACCCTTTGGTTCATTTATGCTTTAAGGAAGCTGCCCTGAAGAGAGAAAATAAGTGCCCTTGGGAGGGCAGGGAGCAGTGGCCAAGGGCAAGTTGCTGCAATAGTGCATCAGATCCCTGAGCATTGCAGTTGGTAAAATATCGTCTGTTGTGAAAAGACACACTGGTGATATGGTGGTTTTGGCTTTAAACATTTTCACATTTAAAGCAAAACAAGTAAATAATGATAGTCCTCCATTTAAAGAAAAAAATCAAGAGGGATTGCTTTGTTAAACTGTTGATGGGGGGGGACCCAACCCCCCAAATCTTGTAGCTACAATAAATCTGTTTGTCTTTAAAGTGCCACAAAAATCTTGCTTTTTTTAATTTTAAAAATGACAGCCATGTGCAAGTTGGACAGAGGAACATTTTAATTTTATTTATTTATTTTTACATTTTATGTCCCGCTCTTCTTCCAAGGAGCCCAGAGCAGTGTACTACATACTTAGGTTTCTCCTCACAACAACCCTGTGAAGTAGGTTAGGCTGAGAGAGAAGTGACTGGCCCAGAGTCACCCAGCTAGTATCATGGCTGAATGGGGATTTGAACTCGGGTCTCCCCAGTTCTAGTCCAACACTCTAGCCACTACACCACTGCCTGCTTCACCTTGTGTCATCTTTCAAGGCTGCCCCTGAGAAATAAGATGAGATAGTTATAGGCTCATGGGCAGATATTTCCACACATCCCAGATGCTTACATTCCTCATACAACAAACACTGATTCCTCCCTGCTGGAAAGAAAAGAGATTGAGACACATTGCCTGAAGTTGGGATCTCTCATCAAATAATGCCAACTGATGGATTTTGCTATCACACTCAGGTTCTCCAACTAGTCACTATGGGCATAAGTCAGTGAAAGATAAGCATTTCAAAATTGCATTGATGTCAGTGGAATAGATTTAAGGTCTTGTATAACTGTTCCACTGAACTCAGTTATAGGATAGTAAAGTGACTAGATTTGGCCCCATGTATATTTGGATTATGCCCCATCTTTGGCTAAAAGAAAGGACATTTACTTTATCACTAAGGCTTGAATCCAATAGTTTGAGTCTTTTGGAGTTGTGCTATTAAACAAACTTTTTGTTTCACATGGCCTTCAAGTTTACATCTTCTCTTCTCTTCTCTCTGAATGTGGCAACTGACAGACTGGATGATCACATCCTTATTGGATAATCCGTTATGGATTTTTTTAAAATCAAAGATGTAAAGAAATAGAGAGCCTTTGCAAGATTCTTGCAACCCACGACACCCAAATACAGGGTAGGCAAACAGCACGTTTTAATGGTACTGAGGAATTTTGAAATGGATTCCAAAATCAAAAGCCAATTTGGAAGAAACCCCTTAAACTACAAGAGGTGTAAGACATATGTAATTCTGAAGGTCCAGGTTTCTGAAGACATCTTTTTCTTCAGGTCTTGCTAGGTCTGCAAGATTTTCTGGGAAGAGCCACTCTACTTGCCTTTTGCCTCAGTTTATCCGTGTGGAAAAATGTGAACTATAATGTGAATTCTTCATTTTAAAAAAATCTAGCAATGTCCTTGGGGCTGTACAAGACACACACAAAGGCATCTCTTGCCCCGAGGAGCTTACTCCTTCTTTGCCAGCTCCCCAGGGTGCCAGGTGGCTTAATGAATTAATTTTGCCAAGCGCTTTGAGATCTGGGGATAAAAGCCTCCACAGAAGTGCAAAGTATAATGATTAATTGCCTTTTCTTGGTGGGAAGTTGCCATCCCCCTTCTCACTTTCTATGGCTCAGAAACCGGAGGGAGTATTTAACTTTTTTTATATATATATAAAAAAAATCTTTACAAAGTAACAAATTAAGATGCAAATCGGGAGGGCTTTTTTTCTTTTGCTAATTGGCTGATAATTAATGAATGTGGAGCTGACTGAGCAGATGCTCCCTTTAAAAAAAAAAAAACAGATTTGGAGTTTCTCTATCCCTCATTTTTAAAAACACATCAAGAAGATAGTAGCATGTGGTAGGTCAGGAATTAAGCGAAGGTAACTCCACAGACTTTAAAGAACAAAAAATGGAATATGTGCATTTGGTTTCTACTCCCTCTTTCCCTTTCCCTTTCCCTCTCTCTCTTTCACCCAAAACACTCTTTTGTATTAACTTCCATTCACGTGTGTGTGTGCGTGTGTGCATATGTATGTGCGTGCGTGCGTACACACACACACACACACACACATTCCTGCTACAGCTCATAATTAGCAGCCAGGCCTCTGGGACCTAATTAACCAATTCAATTAACAAAAAAAGCATACAAGTCACCCTGACATTTGTCAGCCATTAGGAGGGATGTTGGGCTGGCAGGTTTCGTCAACGCATTAATGATGATTAGCTCATTTGCAGCTCACTTTTACCCCAGGTGTCCACCTGGAGAGCCTGGCAAAAATAACTCTGCAAAGAGACAGAAAGAAAAAGGGCTAGAGAAAGAAAAGAGCTCGTTGAAATGACGGTGACCCTCAAAGGGAATCTTGACCTTTCATTGAACGCATAATCAATAAGGGTGGTTTCTCCCCCCCTCAGTTAAGAGAACTACTGTCCCCTCAGCTGGCTTTGGCGGTTGAGACTCTTTAGTGGAACGGTAGCCTCTGAGAGCCAAGGGATGGATATTTGCTCTGAGGGCTGAGCAATCTTGTTTTCAACTTCTTCACTGGGAGAGGCCTCTACCTCACAGACATCTCCTTGTCAATAGCGCTGTTTGCTAGCATTACCTCAGCAGGACTCCTTCACTTGGCAGGAACTGTTTCTCAGCTCAAGCCAAGCTCTTTGTTCTTGGGGATTGATTAACTACAGCGCTCTATATAATATAGGCAGATATTTATATGGCTCTCTCTTCTGATCTCTCTTAATTGAATGCCATTTCCCCAGAAGCTCTGATTTAATAACGAATCACTGATTATTAAAGAAACAAAACACCCTAAAACATAGGGTCCAAGATTTTGCCAATCAGAACGGCCAGTTTATCCTTAGTCCCTCCACAGTTCAAATTATCATCTGTAAATTTTCTTGCATCGTGAGCCAGGTCATCCTCAACCTGATTTTCATCTATTTAAATACAACTGACATTGAAATAAAATTACAATATCTGTGCTTGCTATGAGCAGCTGCTTATCAAATCATGGGGATGTTCTGCTACATTCTGGCAAACAGCTGCCAAATTATGTCATAACTACCAAATTCTCCGAAAGCTTTTGTAATTTCAGCTACCACAAGATTCTGATCATTTTGTGGGCTGCTTTACACAGCAGCGGTGAATGACCACTGTAAAGGACTTGTTTCCTATTCCTATGGTGTGTGTGTAAGTGTGTACATCTCTGAGGCGAGTCTCATGATCAGTAAGACTCGCCTTTAGGGGCTTTACAGGAGAGCAGGCTTAGCCCACTCTCCCTGCAGATGATCACCAGTGGAGCCCTGGGCGGCCGAATTGGCCGCCCACATGACTGCCGGCTTCATCACGGAGCCAGTGGGGGCTGCGGGGATCGGGGACCATGCGGCCCCCAGAAGTTCCAGGATGCCCCGTGTGAGCGCAGGGGGCATCCTGGAGAGACCCCTAGGGCCGGGAGGCTGATTTCAGCCTCCAGCTGGGGGTCTCCTCATGTGTTGCTGCGCCGCAGCAATACACGATCAGAAAGAAGAGGTTAACGGAGCACTCACTCCATTAACCTCGGCTAAGGGGAGGGGGAATTAGGTAGGTTAGCTGCCCGGAGCCACGTAGCTCCCGTGGCAGCACACGACCACCAAAAAGCGGGCTAGGCTCCCTTAGCCCACTTTTTGGTGATTGTGAGAATCGCCTCTCTATGTTTAAGGCATTGAGGTGAACAATTATGATGCCGTATGATTGCTCTACAATAAAACTCATTTAGCTTGTCCAATTTAGTGTATCAGTTCAAAGAGTAGTTTAGTGTGGTATTACAGTATATAAATCAGGATTTAGGCCAACTGGAGAGCATTCAGATTGCATCTTCCCAGTGTCCTTCTTAATGCTGGTGGGGGTGGTGTGCAGAGGAGAAACCATAATGGACCTAAAGCACACTGTATTCAGGCAGTCTTGGGAGTACTAAACTGACTTTTGATATTCTTGGAACATACCTGCCACTCCAGTCCAACCTTTCTCTGATTTTCCCAAACCAGCCTTAAAAGGCCCTGTGTTTGACTTGCTTCAGTATGCAAGAAAGTATGTGCTCTTTCTGAGAAGATTTCTTGCTGCTGGTGTGAACTGTCACCTCACTAGATCTGGGAACAGCAACTTACATAATACCAGGCAACTTACTCAATAATCATTTTTAATAGAGAAGAATGCATGACTTGTGTCAAAGATGGCCCAACCATATTTAATTTGCATTGATCTTACCTGCTCTTGCATATTCACTAATTGTATTGGGGTTTCCACCCCTAAAAATAAAAATAAAACATCCTACATGTATCAAGAAGCTTTCCTCTGTGCTGATGGAGCCAAACATTTCATACAGGAAAGCTACAGAGGCCAAGATAACTATATAGAATTGGGACTATTCATGTATTAACAATATAGCAGTGGCAGGCCTTTATTGTCACACACATTGTTAAATCCACAAAGAGCAACTGGTAGGTTAAATCTATTTTAGCACGGAAAGCTTGACAAAAATCCTTGCCACCAAGCATTTGATACTGATCACAGTGCCACATCAGGGAACAAGAGCTCAAAAGAAAAAGTCATTTTTTTATTTCTGAACTTTAGACGCAACGGCTTCTCCTCTGCTCTGGCTCCCCAGGTCCTGGTTCTCTTAGTAGGAGGGTATTTTTTTTTTTTTTTTTGTATGCCACTCAACAAGAGTAAGATTTTTTTTTTCTGAAAAGAAAGCATCACAATACCGCACAGAAGCAATGGAAGTGAGCTCAGAACTCATTCCGTGTTCATACTGTGCTCTCGAGGGAAATCAAATCAAATCCAAACCTGAAGAATTATACCAAAAGGTGTGTTTGGAGGTTTTTGCTCTCCCTGTTGTGTTGACACTTTATGGCACCATTATGAGATGTAACTATAGATTAAAACGAGTGAGATGTACAGGTTCTGCTATTTATAGATTTGTATTTGGGTCTATCTATGTTGTCGCTAGGAGTCGACACTGACTTGACGGAACTTCATCCATCCATCAATCAATCCATCAGCATTTGGGGCAAGGTTTTGGAAGGGAGGTTTCCAACATGCTGAGGCTATACCCACGATCAATGGAAAGCAGGCTAAGGGAGCTTAGCCCACTTTCCTTTGATCGTGAGAACAACCAGGCTCACAGGCGGATCCAATGCTCCCAAGGTGGCTAGCCTGCCTAAAACACCCTTCCCTTAAAATGAGGTGAATGGAGTGAGCACTCCATTAACCTCATTTTGTTGCTTGCAAGCAGCCTCCTGGGCTCAGGGGTCTCTCCAGGATGCCCCACACACCTGCGCAAGGCATCCTGGAACTTCCAGGGGCTGCGTGGCCCCCGATCCCCGCAGTCCCCGCCGGCTCCGTGACAGAGCTGGCAGTCGTGCAGGCAGCTGATCCAACCTGGCCGCCCAGGGCTACGAGCTCGATCGTCTGTGGGGAGAGCAGGCTAAGCCCGCTCTCCCCACAGATCCAACAGATGCTCTTCTCAGCAATCGTGAGAAGTGCTTTGCTGACAAGAATCCTATCCATCCCCTTTGCCCAAGCTGAGTGTGCTGTCTGTCCACACACAGCTTGGGCAAAGGGGATGGATAGGCTTCTTGACCAGGATCACCAGTCTTGCTTACGCCCACCCACCACTATGTTCTTATGCTAGAGCATACAATAGCAATAGCAATAGCACTTACATTTATATACCGCTCTATAGCCGGAGCTCTCTAAGCGGTTTACAATGATTTAGCATATTGCCCCCAACATTCTGGGTACTCATTTTACCGACCTCGGAAGGATGGAAGGCTGAGTCAACCTTGAGCCCCTGGTCAGGATCGAACTTGCAACCTTCTGGTTACAGGGCGGCAGTTTTACCACTGCGCCACCAGGGGCTCTTTTTCTTCTCTTTTTACAAGATGGAAACATGTAGTTGCCCTTTATAAATACAAATGGCAGCTCCCATAGGTGCACCACCATAAATCCTTACATACAACCATTTTATACTTGTGCTTGTACAAAAACATCTAAAATGTTGGGTGGTGCTAACTGTTAAGCAGATGGAATCATAGCACCAGTTAAGGGAGAAAGAAGAGGGGGCAACTGAAAGTAAATGGGAGACCCAGCCTTGAGAACACACCCAAAGATTTGGATAAAAGATCCAAGAAAACATTCACTGACCTAATAAAGACCATTGTTGTTTTACAGGGGAATAGCAGATATATCCGAATGTCATGTTTGGCATGTGCAGGGTGTGATTTTGAGGCTATAGTATTTGCCCATGTTTACAGTGTATATGCAATGATATAATGAAGTGCATGCAAGGTGCACAATCCTCTAAACAGTGGCCTAGATATCACAAATAGCAGATAAGTTTGGAAACTGGTGTCCAAACTATAACTTCAGAATACAAATGGGGGACAAAGGATGCAATGCTCCCCGCTCTGAAAACTTAATTTAAAAGACCCTCAGAAAAATAATATGTCAGAGGAAATGTAAGCTACAACACTTCTCCCTGGCATCTTGTTTTCTATGTTCAGGATTTTTTAAATTTTATTTTTTTGTCTGGAAAAACATTTAGTCATGTGAGTTCCCATCATCATTATGATATGGCACTGTCCTAGGGTTGCCAACTCTGACTAAAGCTGTCTCCAGAGATTTTAGTTTCCCACCCCCACCCCCAATATTTTTCACAAGATCAACTCACAAAAATCTCCTGCTATTCCTTTCAATAGTCTCCTGGAGATTGATGACTCCAGGTTATTCCAGGCCACTCCTGGAGGGTTGGCAACCATAGCCACAGGTTTACCACTTCATGTGCTGTTTGTGAGAACTAGGCCATTTTGACTCTGCAGTCTCTGTTCATTTCAATCAAGTTTCTACAAGAAAGAAGCTGAATAGTTTATAGCCATGATTTGGATGTTCAGTATGGCTATTTTTGCTAATAAAAATACCCCTGCATGGAAGTGATTGTTTATTGAACCATAGCAAAATACATTTTTAAAAAATTAAAGGGGCAAATCACTCACTGAGAGAAGCTTTACAGACCTCACATCTTCTGTGAACAGTATAAAAAACTCACAGATGCCCGCTTTTGCTCTTTTCCTTTGGAAGGGGGCACTTGGAGCTCTGTCTGCATCAATGGCTACCAGGGACAAAAGGTACACTGGCTGGCATCCTAAGGAAGCATACATGTGCTGAGAAAATGCACCTGTGCTGAGGAAAGCTTCCAGATTACCACAATGTGCAGTGCAGCGAGTGGGAGAGGGGTCATTTTCACCTAACTTTGCTTCCTCTGGAAATGCCCAGACTACTAGTCTGGTGGCGGCTATAGTCTACCTCCAGCCTCAGAGGTCCCTGCTGAGGACATCGCTGTGCTGAAAGTGTGGGCGTGCTGCGGAGTCCAGGTAAATCATCACTCGTGCGGGGAAGGCAGATTGTGTCCTTCCTTCCCCCCAGCCCTCCTCAGCTCCAACTGCATTGGTTGTGAGGACAACCTTACAATTTTGGGTGGTGCGGGATATTTCCATAAGAAACATTGTCCGCCACCCTTTGTGCTGCACTGCTAAGAAAGCTCTCCACACCATGGACATGGCACACTGACATGTCCTTAGTTAGGACATCAGTCAGCATACCTAATATATTATATTGTAAAAAAATAATTTGAATTGTAAATTGCTTTGGGAGCCTGTTCTTCTGGTTTAAAACTGGGGTATAAATGAAAGAAAGAAAGGGTGGGTTCACACATAACAGTGGCAAGTAAGTATGGAAGAGCTATCAGTTCTCACCAGATTCACACTCCTGCTCCTGCCGCTGTTTCCATGATAGACATTGTTGTGTGAAAGCAGAAATGTTGGTTGTTGAATGTTGGTAACCAACTTCAGCCTGACATCCTCAACCAACATTTGAAGTTGGCTTGAAATGTTGGGCTGAGGTCAGTTACCAGCATTCTCCACCCAACATTTTCAGGTTTGCATGACACGGAAAGGATGACACAAAAAGGTTTGCATGACTTCTGCAGACAGGAGCAGAAGCACATACCCAGTGGGAACCAATGGCTCTTCTGTATTAACTTGTCACGGTCACATCTAAGCCCACCTATAAGGACAGATTGAAAGAAGAACATAATGCTCCAAGAATGTATCATACAAAGCAGTCAGGTTTCTAGACTTGCCACATCTCTGGGTTTAACCTGAAGTTTCAGTTTTAGAATTTTTCTCAGGGTCTCCAGGGAAGAGCAAAATCTCAGGTTGATGGGCCAGAATCAAGGGTAGGGGGGCAAGATATGTTAAGCTTTCTTGATTACTTTTGCTACCCATTCCACCCTATCGTGTTCATCAGGCTCAGTCTCGGAGGCAGTGGGCACAAAGAGGCAAGAACCTATCTTCTCCCCCACTAAGCTATACTCCACTCTGACAGGCTTTCCCCCCTGATCTATAAGCCCTTAAGTCCCAGGTTCCACCCCAACCCAGGTTCCACTGGCAACCCTAACAGTGACAAACACAAAGTGGTACATGATACTTACTTCAGGTGTTGGAATTGAATAAAATGACAGAAAGGTATTGAACTATAAATTTGAGCTAACTATTGGCTGAGAAGTTAACATATTACACCATCATTAACATCATACTATCAAGGAAGACACTGGGGTCTGAAAAGAAACCTATAGAGAAAATGTGAATACTGCATTATTTTGAATATCGTTGAAAAACATGTTTAAAATTATCAGGGCCAGCTTAAATGGTCGTTTGTTAACTGCATTAACTGAAGAAGAATAAGAAATCTGTGTATGCCTGTGTTTCTAGTGCAGGAAACATCTGGCTACCAGTGAAGCAAATATTTTCACTCAAGTTGTCAAAGGCAGTCAGGGCTCTGGAAATAAGGCTGGTGTGACCACAGCATGTGTTATTGCACACTCCCTGAGATATTCAGCAACTCCTCAAAGGGCTGATTGATCAGCAGACCACCAAACCACTACTGAGAAGCAAGGTGTTTGTCAAAAGAAGCCACATTAAGGGGCTTAACTAATACCATGTTGCTTGCATTAAAAACATTTATTTTGTGTTTATTTTGCAAGCTGTTTGTTATCATTTGAATTTTGTGGTTTGATTCCCTAGAAATAAGACATTTATATGAAAAAAGAACCTCAGCCATGCTTCATTTCAGCTGCCCTCTTAGTTAAAATCTTTTTACAAACAGGCATAGAAACAAACTACACACAATTATATGGAGCACCCAAGAATTTTGGTTGTGGTGGCACAGTTCAATACTGCAAATGCTGGTTATCCATACACATTTTTTTCAATAGGAAAACATATTCTGGGTGAATGTTACTGGAAGAATGATGCTGGGAGATTACTGCTCAACCTCTCGGCAGTTATGCTTTGGGGTTCTGCAGGGTTCCACTCTTTCCCCTGTGATGTTTAACGTCTACATGAAACCGCTGGGAGAGGTAATCCTGAGATTTGGCATGCTGTCATCAGTATGCGCATGACACTCAGTAGTATCTCTCTTTTTCATCAGATGCAGGTGAGGCAGTGACTGTCCTGAATTAGTGCCTGGAAGCGGTAATGGACTGGATAAGGGTGAACAAGTTAAGACTCAATCCAGACAAGACAGAAGTACTGTTGGTCATTGTTCCTCTGCCCAGGTGAATGATGTTCAGCCTGTTCTAGATGGGGTTGCACTCCCCCTGAAGGGCCAGGTTCGCAGACTGGGGTGTTTACTGATCCAGCACTGTCACTAGACTCAAGTAGCCAATGTGGCTCAGAGCGCCTTTTATCAGCTTCAGCTGATACACCAACTGTGACTGGATAGAGATAGCTTGGCCACAGTTACTCATGCTCTGGTAACCTCTCACTTAGATTACTGCAATGTGTTATATGTGGGGCTTTCTTTGAAAACAGCCCAGAAACTGCAGTTGGTACAAAATAGGGCTACAAGAATATTATCTGGGACTGGGTGTTTTGATATCATGCCAGTGCTTCGTCGGCTGCACCGGCTCCCAGTCCATTTCCGGGCACAATTCAAAGTGCTGGTTTTAAAACCCTAAATGGCTTGGGACTGGGTTACTTGAGAGAGTGCCTTGCCCCATATGTCCTGACTCGGACCTGAAGACCTTCTTCATAGGCCCTGCTTTGAGTGCCCCTACCAAACAAGGTGAGGTGGGTGGCTACTAGGGAGAGGAACTTTTTGGTGGTCGCATCCCATTTATGGAAGAGTCTCCCCAGTGAAGTTCACCTGCCACCATCACTATTTATTTTTATTTATTTATTGTTGCATTTAAATACCGCCTTTCATTAAAAACAATCACAAGGCGATTGGAGCACCCAGGAATCATGGTGGTGGTGTTCAATATTGCAAATGCTGATTAACCTTACACATTTTTTCAGTAGGAAAATATTTTCTGGATGAATAGTACTGGAAGAATGGAGTTGTAGACAGGACCATCTTTGATTTTGAATAATGAAGGGGAGGGGGGAATGAATGCCAGCTTTTTTTGAATTGACCATATTCGTTTTGTCATTTTCTGAAGCTGAAAGATGCAGGTGTTTTTGTTGTTTGTTTGTTTGTTTGTTTCATTGGTAGAGCCCAGTATTATGTTTGTTGTTCATTTCTACTCTTAATTACTATTTAGTTTAAATCTTAATGCTTTCAGAGTAGCTCTTCGATTAACTAGAATCATATAGCAAGAAAATTGCTCATGAGAACTATGGAAAAGACCATATCTTAAAAGTACAGAGGCAGAAAACACAGAGTGCATACAGGCATACCAGTAAATATGGTAGTTGATGGACTCTTCTCTGTTTCCATAAAGAACCGCAGATTCCTTCCTTACTCTAAAGTTGGAGGAGTTTGCACAGTAGTGATTGTCACTGATTGGTGACAGTAGGATCTTCTTCCCTTTCTCTCCACAGCAGTTTACAACAGTTTACAAATAGATCTGTTTTTAAAAGGATGGGTGTCAAATGAATGTTCATGTGTTTTCCACCCAATTGGTTGCCTACTTTTTCTTTTAAAACAGCACCATCAGTTTGTAAGGTATTATAAACCAGTCCAGGGAAATGGACTAAAACCGCAAGAAAAGTGGTCAATATGCAAGCCAGCTCTGTAGAAAACCAGCAGCACTGGTTTCCCCCATGCTCAGTCCTGCAGGGGAATAAATATCTTTATTTACACAAAATCAGTGCACTTCTCCATCATGCAGCAGTGTCGGTTTCTTCTGTATGTCAGTGCCTTAAAGCTTTGCAGAACGTCTCTACATTTACAAATCCAGAGACATTACACTACAAATAAGGTGCCTATCTAGAACTGAAACTATCTAAAACTATCTAGAACTGAAACAATTTTAAAATGTTGGCAGACTGTCAGGATCTGAATTAAAATGATTGAAATTTCCAAATTTTGCTTTTGAAAATTCACTTTGAAGGGTACAGTTTTAAATGAAATCTTAATGCATTTTTAGGAAAAAATGTTAAGCCCACTTGGTAAATTCCTTAGCTCACACCTACAGCAACAGAGCAAGGATGGGCTGGTGTCCTCTCAGCTGGAGGCTTCCCCACTGCAGCCATCAGGGACATTATCATCATCATCATCATCATCATTATTATTAATAATAATAATTCAATTTCTATACCACCCTCCCAAAAATGGCTCAGGGCGGTTTACACAGAGAAATAATATATAAATAAGATGAATCCCTGTCCCCAAAGGGCTCACAATCTAAAAAGAAACTTAAGATAGACACCAGCAACAGTTACTGGAAGTACTGAGCTCGGGGTGAATAGGGCCAGTTACTCTCCCCCTACTAAATAAAGAGAATCACCACATTAAAAGGTGCCCCTTTGCCAAATTAGCAGGGGTGGAATGCATTTTGTTGCATCATTTTGGAATGCAAAGGACACGAATAGCCCAAAATCACATCCACTCATATTGTGAGGGCACAGTGGCAGTGAGGAAGCCTCCAGCTAGGAGTTTCCAGCTCGCATTGTGTTCTTGATCTGTTGCTCCGGATGTTAGCCATGGATCTCTATGCAGCTGTATGCAAGTGGAAAATGAGAATTTATTGACCCTAAAAAGTCCAGTCGGGACTAAAGATTTCCAGGGAGGGCCTGGGCTTACTAAGATTTTTAGAGAGATGTTCCTGCAATTATTTTTGTAAATTGTGTGACCTGCTGTAATTGGACTAGATCATTTACAACCTCTGTTTGTTGGGGTTAACTTTTAGTTAAAAACAAAGCATGATGGTGTCAGTGTGGTAACTTGATAACAACTTTGAATTCTGAAGCACTGTTGTTCAGAAAATATTTGTCATTTTTTGTTATTTGGAAGATGTTAGTAAACCATATTCCATATATTGAAATATGAAGCTTTATAGCCATAGTGGGTGGGGTTGGGGAAAATGCATCTAGGCAGGGTCATCATAAGGGCTCTAACAAAAATATGTTAGACTTTTTGATCTGATTCCAGCACCTAGACGCTAAGCATACATAGCTTTGGCCAGAGCTTTAGCAATAGCAACAACAATCAGTCCAGCATTTCTCCATCCAACACACCCCAAACAGATTTTTGGTGAAATCAGTCTTTGATGCCTTGGCTGATGGATTGGGCTTTGTGGTGTCAGGAAATGAACATGGAGGACCCCTTTGTGGATGAGGGCTAAATGAAGCTGCTTGCATAGGAAGCTGCCTTATACCAAGTCAATCCATCTAGCTCAGTACTGTCTACAGTGACTGGCAGCAGCTCTTCAGGGCTTCAGATGTGTATTTCCCAGCCCTACCTGGAGATGCTAGGGAATGAACTTGGGACCTTCTCCATGAGAAAGTGTTCCCTGAATGATCCCAGAGTAACCTAGTAGCTGTATTTTACACTGATGACTACAACTTCAGTCTTCAAAGATAGTCCAACATATAACTCATTACAGCAGTCTAATCTGGAAGTTATCAGAAGGCAGAAAGTAATAATGGCTAAGTTAGCTCTCGCCAGGAGGGGCCAGATGTTTGTTTCAGCTCCAGGATCATATTCGGGAAACCATTCCTTTAAAATGGTGTGATATGATGGCAGGCATATGATTCTGACAGTTAAAGGGAAAGCTCTTTAAGAATTATTTTATTATATCTGATTCTGGGGTTCTCAACCTTGGGTCCCCAGATTTTCTTGGACTACAACTCCCATCATCCCCAGCCATAGAGGCCAAAAACCAGTGGGAGTTGTAGCCTAAGAACATGTGGGGCCCTAAGGTTGGGAACCCCTATAGTAATGTGTTTGTAACACACATATATTTAATACACCTTGAACTAATGTTATTGCCATTGATATTTTGGTCATGCTAAAAAAAGACCAAGAGAAAAAGTGGAAAAATTAGAGAAAAGTTTTTTGTGAGGGGGAGAACAGAATGTAAATATTGCGTTCAAAGACAACCAAAGCATCATGAAAAGCATTACTTATTTTTTAACATAAGATAAAATAAAACTCTGATGCCTCTTTGAAGAAGCAAAATGTGCATGTTCTGCTTCTGTTGTGGAAAAGTCATCCCCATAAGACAGTTCACGCTTTATTTTCATCCTTCATCCTTTTGGCCCTTTGTACTTCTATGACAATTTCTGTGTCTGCAAATCCCCTGGTTGTTGAAATCTATGTCAGACAAAGGAACAGAAATCTTTTAAAAAAAAATCATTTCCTGAACTTCCATTTGAAGGACAAACAGAGGAAGAGAGTGACCAAAAAGAAGCCATTGGCTCCAAAGGAGGAGTTAATGGATTGTTAAAGTGGCCTTAATAGTTTCATGACAGCTACATGAATTCATTTTCTCTAGGGAGTGATTTGGGTGGAGTAGTGGATGATTTATGGAATGCGGATAAGAAGATAAAAGAGTAACAACTGTGTTCTATTGCATCAGTGATTCCCAACCTGTGGTACTCCATATGTTGCTGAACTACAGCTCCCATCATGCCCAGCTACCATTTATTCTGGCCAGGGATGATGGGAGTTGTTCAGCAACATCTGGAGTACCACCGGTTAGAACTCCTGGGTACCACCAGTTGGAACCTATTTACATGGACAAGCATTCCAGTGAGTAGAACTGTGGATTGTTCCACTAGTAGGTGTGCCTATTGCATGAGCTGAAACCAATTCTTACTATATTTGTTTCATGAATTTGAGATGTCTAGCATCTTTCACTTCAATTTTGAAGCTGATGGCTAGCATTAAACTGTGTAAAATGGAAATTAATACATTTTTGGGTATAATAAAAGAGCTGACTTTTGGGCATTTCCAGTAACATGGGTATAATGGGTCAGCACGTCATCTGTAAAGTGTATTATTCTTTGGACTGAATGGATGAATGGCCCTCACTGTGTGTGTGAGGTCCATGCATGTTGCAGGCAGGCCTACAGCCTTCTTCCCTTTACAGTTACTGTGAGATTCAGTGATATTTGGTGAAGCAGGAGAAAACATAATGCAGAACAGGAAAAACCTACATAGATAGTTTAACACATAAAGAATTAAATTAACTAAATAATATTATTTATTAATCAATTAAATTTAGATAACATAATTCAAATAATAAATTTTATCAATATTATTATTATTCTTATTACATTTTATATTCCGCTTTTCCTCCAAGGAGCCCAGAGTGGTATACTGCATACTTAGGTTTCTCCTCACAACAACCCTGTGAAGTAGGTTAGGCTGAGAGAGAAGTGACTGACCCAGAGTCACCCAGCAAGTATCATAGTTGAATGGAGATTTGAAATCGGGTCTCCCCGGTCCTAGTCCAATATTATTTATGAAATAATTTGTAAATTATATAATGCTCTAAATAATGTGTATTCCTAGGGTTGCCAAATATTTGAAAATGGATGTTTACCCCCAATACAGCACAAGATTCACAATTGTATTAATTAATATTTTGTGCCTAGGTTAGACTCGGTTCACTCATTGCTGTTTTCTATGCACAGAGAGGGAGTTGGATATCAAGGCACTGGCTAAGTGATCTAATCTTCCAAATGCTACCCTTAAATTTCCCAAAGAAGTAGTTTTCGGCTTGAAAGTAATTCAGAATTGGCTTTTTGGTTCAGCTTTTGCAATAGCCAGTTAAGATGTTCCTGGTGGGAACCTTTTGAGAGGCCTGTGCTCAGACTAAGCTTGGCCGGAGACCTAACCTCTTAGTAGTGACTGCGGAGTGAGTGCTCAGCCTCTGCTTTGATGTGCAAACATCAGCATCAGAGATTCCTCAAGTGGAACCTGCAGATTGATAGCAACAGTGGTCCATCCTGTACAGTCCCATGCTAACAATATAGACATTGCAGTCTACCATATGCTCTACAAAAGCTCCACTGAAATGAATGGGGGAGCATAGCTGCCATTCCTTGGGAATTGCAGCCTTCTGGATATAGGCCTGATACCCACTTTTCACAAACCAGCTCACTGAAGTCATTTCATTTACTCATAAGGAAGGACTGGGGCCTCCATAATCAATCAATACCTCTCCATATATGCATTTTGCACATCCTACATCAAGACTGTATTACCATAGGCTAGCCATTGTGACTTATAACGAATCTGTCAAATTAATTACATCTCATTTCACCATGTAGTGACAAGTAACAGTATGATGAGTCGCTTGCCCACATGCTTGTAGATAAAAAGAAAATTTAATAGGCATTTTCAGTTTTATCCGCTCAGGAATGATTCATTTTATACATTTTTATCCCTTGCTTTCGAAACACAAGCATAAGAAATAGCTTCACCTCAGGCTACATCTGTTTTAAAAGTGTTTACTAGAGTCCCAACAACACCAGACCCATTTTTATGTATAAATCTACATAAAGGACTAATTTTTGCTGTAGGCTAATTGTGAAATTACATTGGATGGTTGTACAAAAAAAATTATCAACTCCTTAGTGGAAACGAGAGAGAAGGAAAAAAGAGAGAAGAAATGTTTGAGTGAAGGCTGCTCTGTCCTAGATGTGATAATGTGAATGTTACAAAACAAAAAGACAAAGAAGAAAAACCCGAACGCCAACCCCCCTCCTCCGACTACTTGCAAAGAATTAGTTGAGATTTTGCTGAAATATACAGCTAAACTGCATATTATTTTTCCATATTTTCCTGACACCATAGTTCAAGATCCTCCAATCTGAATATATAATTTGTGAGTGACACCTTCAAAACTCTGTCTGTCTCCTCGTTCCATCGGTCTTGACAGCTTTCTGCTTGTTTTGCCACTAGAAAAGGTCGTTCTCACAATTGTAGCTGCGGAGATGGCGAAAAGGCAGGAACTGTCCTCTTGGACTCTACTGTACTGTGCACCCATGCGGTTGGCACGGTGATGGAGTCCTGAGCTGGGATTGCGAGGGGGAAGTCCTTTTGCATCCCAGTGTGTGCCACATGAAAAGTGGAGTAGCTGCTTTCAGCAGAAGAGCCTCTCTGCTCTGCATGGCCTCTCCTCCCCCTCCCCCGCATTTAGGCTTGCTGCCTAAAATGGTGGTGGGCCAGGGGGAAGCTCAGCTACCTAGTGGCAATCTCAGAGGTGGCGGCCAGTCAGTAAGGGCAGGGGGGCCGTGCCCCCCCCTCAAGAAAGGAAAGGAAAGGAAAAGAAAGCACTCTGTGGGTAGTTTACAAAAAACAACAACCATACAGTGTTAAACTACCCAGGAAGTTTTTCACATGGGGCTTTTAAAGCCCTTTAACTTGCATCTCCTCTGGAATGGAGGGTGTACATTCACATGGCCAGATTTACCCCAAAGTTCCTGTGAGTTATCGGAGAGCAGTTCACATACAATTTGGGGTTTTCACTGTGTGTTAGAGTGTAGCGCGAGTTATATCGGGGGTTAACAAAAATCCACTATTTGTGTCAGTTTTGGTGGACAACTTGGAGTTCTCAGCAGGGGCGTAACTATAGTAGGGCAAGGGGAGACAGTTGTCTGGGGGCCCAGTGACTTGGGCCCCCCAGAGGCCAGTCACATGACTGACTCCCCCAGCTGCGCACCTGCCCGGGCTTCCTTCAGTTGTATTCATCCTCCCAAACTGATGTGAGTGTTAAGACCTGGAGCTACCAGAACAGCATGTCTTTCTCTAGTACCATTAAATGACATGCATCGTCCACAATTTACAAAACCTTTAAAAAAATAATTTAGGATGATGTTCTAGTGTGGCAATTTTATCTGTCTATCTATCTATCTATCTATCTATCTAGATGCTTTTTGTTACCACTGTTATATATATTAAAAATATATACAGTATATATGCTTTTTGTTACCACTATTCAGCCTCATTTAAGATTTCTTTACTTCATGAGCTGAGCTTTCTTTACTTCATGAGCTGAACGTCAATGAGGGGAGGCAATTTTAAAATCTTGTCTCTGGGCCCACTCCAACCTTGCTATGCCCCTGGTTCTCAGTAAAGCCTCCCAGTAAACCCACAGTAAAGCCTGCTGTGTGTAAAGGTCCCCGGGGAGAAAAGAGGCAGCTAATCTGCTGGGAGTCAGGGAACCTCCTGCTTCCTCTTCAGGCTGCTGCAGCTTCCTCCTTCGCTCTGCTACTGGAGGGAATAGCCTGCTAATCAACGAGGCTATTCCTTCTCCTTGTTCCTTTGGTTGCCAAAGGTTGTCTGGATTTAACATAAAAGGGCAAAAGAGACACGTGTGCACATCTCTTGCTTCTTTATGTCTAATCTGGGGAGGCGGTGATGCAAGGCACCCAAAGCAATGAGGTAAGGGAATCGCCTTGATTAGCAGGCTATTCTCTCCAGTAGGAGAGTGGGAGGAAGTTGTAGCAGTCAGAGGAGGAAGCAGGAAGTTCCCTGCCTCCCAGCAGACTGGCTACCTTTTTTCTCCCCTGGCTGGCTGGACACTGTAAGTTATCTTTTACCATCCGAGGGCTGTTTTCTTTTCTTTGAGGTGTGTTGGGGAGCTGCCTGCTGCTAGATTTGAGTGCTTCACTGTGAGTAGACCCATTGGACATAATAGATTACTCAAGTGTAACATTCACTATGTGGCTTTTTGCAATTAGCATCCTTGCCTGCCACCCCCCCCCCCCACGCCATTCCAGATGGCAGCCACCACTGGATCACACACACAATCGTCTGCCAATGAATCATTGGTTCATTCTACCTCGGTAAATGGACAGGTAGAGAAGTCAGGCTCCAGAGCAGCTGACAGCGGAGGTCTCCTGGTGCTCCACACCACATAAGCTGTCTGGGGTGACCCAGGTAACTCGTTTCGTGAGCATAGCCTCAAAATTCCCCATTTTGTAATCTACAAACAATTTGAAAGCATCTTCCTAAACCAGGGCTGCACAACTTTGGCCCTCCAGCTGTTTTTGGACCACAACTTCTATCATCCTCAGCCACAGTGGCCAATAAAGGATGAGAGTTGTAGTCCAACATCTGCAGGATGGCTGAAATTGCACAATCCTGGCCTAAACACTTAACAGATGTCTTTACAGGAGACCTGCCACTTCTCTCTCTTTGGAAGGAACATTAACATAGGTCAAACGCACACTAGTTTAGGCATCTTTTTAACCCAGTGCCTGAATTCAAGCAGGCTTAGAGGGAGCCTGCATCCTTTACCTTTAGTTCAGGGCTGCTGAATGCCAGCCCTCCTGCACCTGGTAGATCCCATAGGTCTACAATTCCCATAATCCCTGACTATTGAACACTGTCACTGGGGATTATGGGAGTTGTATTTGAAAAACAGCTGGGTGGGGGCTAAGTTGAGCAGGCCTGCTTTAGTGACATTTCAGCTACTGTTTGGGTTATGACTGGGAGGATTGCATTCCTCCACTGCATCCATCCTCTTGCCCCATCCCCCCATGTCCCTCTGCCCCTCCCACAATAGGGAGGGAAAGAAGAGGATTTAATACTGAGCAAGAGGATGGGTGAGGGCCAGTGGGCAACTTCTCCCACCTTCCATCTCAGGAAGGGCAGCAAGATGCAGAGGTGACCTTATCCACTTTTCCACTTTACCCTCATAGAGTAGGAAGGAAAGCTGCTGCTGCTTGTGCTGTTAAATTTCCCTCTTCTTGCTGGAGGCCATGGTGGGTGGGTGGAAGTTAGTCTCTTGGTAGCAGTGCCTCCTCTTTCTATGCGCTTTAGTTAGGATACCTTGCAGAGTATCCTAAGTTGTCACAGGGGACTCTGGGAGAATGTCCCTTTGCTAAGAGGAGGATGTTAGAAGGCAGTGCTGCTAGGCTCTCAGGTCTCCAACCTGCCTCCCTATACATGAATGGGAACATCATAAATGCTCTCCTAGTATGTTTTCCTAATAAATGTTCTCCTAGCATGCTCCACATGGGCACTTGGGGCCTCAGAGGATCAGCTGCGGGCTCATATTCAGGGCCTAACTTGGCCAGCCACTGATACCAGCGTTGGGCAGGGTTTGTGGATTTCATTAAAAGTTCCCCTACCTTTCCTCCTATAATTCAGTTACTATTTCTCTCTCATGTAAGCCTGTGTTCCCTAAAATAACAACTTTCAACTCAAGTGCTTATCATTAGAGGAAATCAACAAATTAAGCTTTCCCCATTACTACTTTTTCCGGCACAAGGTCTCTTTCCTGCCAAAAGGTAGGTTTCATAAATCCAGAAAGTATTTCACAAAGGATCTTTTTCCTAGGATCAACCATTATTCTAATCACATCTTCAGGCTGCAGCTCTCAAAGATAATGCTGGGTTGTATTGAACCTTGTCTTCTACAAGCGGAAGAACTTTGGATTATACAAGATGGGGTAATTGTCATCAATTTCCTCAGCCCATTGCTCAGCCCAATTCCCTCAGCCCATTGCACCCCTGAAAATGCACTCCTGAGGAATGGAGGAACCCCAAGAACAGGATTGTATGTGGCTCTGGAAAGGAAAGGAAGGATTGTTGGAAATCTTACACACACACACACACACACACACACCGCCACTTAGACAATCAGAAATCAGGTGTTGCAAATATGTGAACCTAATATCAATTTGTTTCACATATTTGGGGTTGCCTTAAAGTTGTGTAAGGACATAAGAACAGCCCTGCTGGATCAGGCCCAAGGCCTAGCTAGTCCAGCAAACTGTTTCCTACAGTGGCCCACCAAATACCACTGTAATGTTGACAGGGTGTGAGAACTAAGATTAATTTTACTTTATCTTCTTCTTTGATCCTTAATTTTAATATATTGAACAGGATATACGCCTGTTCTTTGGACATCTCCTAAATATCAGATTCTCTGGATTCTGTTTGGATGCTAAAAAGATAATCTTGCAATATTTATTGATTTATTTTTACATTTATATCCCACTCTTCCTCCAAAGAGCCCAGAGTGGTGTACATGGTTATGTTTATCCTCACAACAACCCTGTAAGGTAGGTTAGGCTGAGAGATAAGTGACTGGCCCAGAGTCACCCAGTGTGTTTCATGGCTGAATAGGGATTTGAACATGGGTCCTCCCAGTCCTAGTCCAGCACTCTAACCACTACACTACTTAGTGGATATCTTGGTTAGTTAGAGGCTGGGTGTTTGTGCTAAACAAAAACAATCAGTAGGACAGCCCTGACGTGATAACATATATAGCAATTCCTCTATCTTGGTGAGAAGTGGTTCTGTGTGGTGCCTGGTTCCTTTGCTCCTATACTTCCTCTTTTCCTATACCCGACTTTTCTTTTCCTTCTATTTGTTCTTCTATATTCAGTCTTTTATGTTTCTTACATCTCTGGCTTCTTTCAAAAGTAGCTTTTTGATACTGCTTCCCCCCTTCCCTTTTTCCTCTTTTATTCTGTTATGTGAACTAGGCTGGATTGGCTATTGAACCATCTTTATCATTATTTGATTATTTATATTGTTGTTTAAACTAATTTTAAAAAAAACATAGTAAGAAGAAAAACAATTAGATGGCTTTATGCTACAGAGAGTACTTCTAGAATGCACTGTTCTTTTCTCTCTTACTTTCCGACCTAGCACTGAATATCCAGTTCTATGTTGCTTAAAATGTCACTGGTCCACTGAAATCTGGTTAGGTCTTTGCAACATCTATTGTAGCATGCTTCATTATAAGATGTCAGCAGTGTGGATTGGTCCTTGTCAATCTTATGGACTCTCATGGGATCATTGGATCAGAAGCACAGCATGGTGCGTGAAAACCTCTAAAACAGAGGTGTCTGCACCTGTCCCAATGAATCTTCTCCTTTGAAATGTGGGCAGATATGGAGGCAGGATGCTGCAAAAGCAGCCTTGTGCTGGGCAGAAAATAGTACCAAAGGTTATGTTGCATTTACTGAGTCAGCATGCAGAGGCTTGCTCATCCTTGCTGCATTAGACTCCAGTTCAGTCCAATCATAGGCATGCTGAAAAAATGTTTAACATGATCAAACCCCATGGTTTACACTTTGTATTTCAGCTGCTAGTTTTTAAAACCCAGTCTCTATAGCCCAGGATTGCTAATCTGACATTAGGTAAACATATCATTAAACTAGGACCTTTACGAATGTAGACTATTTTACTATCCCAAGTGGATGCAGCAGTTACTCTAGGAACTGTAGAGCTTAGCTTTCTGTGCAAAGTCAAGTAGCTAATAATCCTTGGGGGGTGGGGACAGAATCAAATTGCTGTTCCCCTGTCAGAGGGTTTGAGTAGAGGTACAGACTGTACAAAAGGCTTGCCTCAGACTGTACAAAAGGCTTGCCATCTAGCCTTTCTCCAAAAGGCTCACTTATCTCATCACCTAACACCTTATTTTAATCTCTTCCCACTCTAGGCAATGCCTTTACAGAGAAAGAAAGATTGATTCTCATTGGAAAATGAAAGGTACATCTATGCAGTTTCTTTCCCTTTCTCCTTTCTCCCTCTATGTTTTGTATATACTGATGCCACCTGAGTGTGAAGAAATACTTTGTTGGTTGGTGGGTTTTTAAAATTTAATATTTTTGTCATTTAAAGATCCACAAGCTTCCCACAAAGCCTAATGGCAGTGGGGTAAGGAGAACATGATCAATGGTATTTGGTGGTATGGCTGCATCCCTTAAAAGAATTTCATATCCCACAGAGCTCCACACCACTTGAGGACCCAAAAGAACTTAAAGGGAGAAAGGGGGGATATTTTAAACGTGAAGCCACAGCAAAAGGCAAATAGCAAGGTGGTTGGCTCCAGTGCTCCACAGAAGCAAAGAGGACATCATGCCTGCGATCCCCTGTCCGCCCCCCCCCCCCACACACACACATGGAAGGGGATGAGGAGAGGGCAGGAGACAGCCAGGGAAGGATGGGGGGATCCAACAAAATGTTGGAGAAATGTCAGTGTTCTGATCCAACTTGACAGAGGCCATGTGAACCCCCCTGACAGTTTCCCAGTCGGGTTGGGGTGGGTTGGGTTAGGTCAGGTTTGATCCAATATTTTTCAGGGTGTGCAGGCTTAATTAGTGGCCTATGTGATGCACAAGACAATGCTTGTGTTATCATTCAGTTGGTGCTGCTACATACATAAAAGCAAGCCCCCGATGGCACTGCAGCAGAGTGCAGTTGCACAATTACTTAAAATAGTCTGTGCACTTGCACAACAGAACTCACATGGTTTCCATGGTAAGTTTTGTTGTTCACAAGTGTGCATGTTGTTTTAAGTAGTTGTGCAACTGCACTCTTGTACAACTCTGGATCTTGCTTTTATGTGCACAGCAGCAACCAGTAATGCCAGGATTGCCTTGCACATCATAGGCCAGTGACTCATTTCTGTTCCTTGGGAATTCTCAGTTAAGGTGTATAACCTTAAGTAGTTAATATAATGCATCATATGGTTATGAACTTCTCAGATTACTCTTGATGGCACTGAAAGCAGCCGTTGGCTCTAGATGATGATGGAATGAAAAGCAGGAAAGAAACGGCAGTATTGCACGAACAGGTGGTTTGGCACAGGGAAGCAAGAGATGGCTGCTGCTCACTTTGTGTGACTTGGAAAGGCTGTGAATCGATCTAGTCAGCTGGCAGCAGAAAAAGGAATTTTGGGGGAACAAAGACAGATGGCTTGCCTGCAGTGCCCTCTCCTGACCATAGCCAAAGGGCAAGCAGAGCAAAGGACTAGTGAAGGAGCAACACCACATCATCCCACAGTATGATTCAAGGGAAGAGGCTGATGGACCCACAAACCTTGCAAATTACTCTACTGATTCCAAGCACAACATAGGGACATAGTCTCCTATATTGTATTGACTGGGAAGGAATGGTTGGGCACTGTTTTGTTTTTTGTCCATGGAGATGAGTTCCTTACCATGTCACTTTTGTTTGACTGTGCCCACATGTGTGAGAGGAGATGCACTGTAAACTAGAGTTTCTTCTTGTGCTAATTCCCAGCCCTCACCAAATGAGAAGAGGATGCTTCCTCATTTTCTCTAAAACTGATATTATTTGTTAGTGATAACAAAGAATCCAAATGGTGTAAGCGACAAACCAGTGATTCTCAAACTTGGGTCCTCAGATGTTACTGGACTTCAACTCCCATAATCCCCAACCAAAGGCCACTGAGGCTGGGGATTATGGGAGTTGAAGTCCAATAACACCTGAGGACCCAAGTTTGAGAATCCCTGCGACAAACCATTGCATTCCAGTGGTTTCCCAGTTATCCTTCCAACTCTTTTAAAACCTGGTTTGTGCCAACCTGTCTAACTTTCAACTTTCTGCATGTGGACTGATGGGGGCAGACATCATGATGGCAAGTAAATAGAAGAAAATTACTATTTACTCCTATTACTAATACCACTTCCATGAAGTCTGAACCCACCAATGTTCGGTGGAGAATATTGTAACCCATACCTCAGCCTGACTTCAAGCATCTGGTTCTAAATGTCAGGCTGAGGTGAGTTAGCAACATTCTCCACCCAACTTTGGTGGGTTCAGACATCGCAGAAGTGGCAGTAGTAGCACTGCACTCAGTGGGAATCCTACTTACTTGCTGTTGTGATGTTGGAACCTACCCAGAATCTAACTGATGCACCTGGGAAAGAACTGGACCAGGAGGTAATTGATGGTGTGAACGGTGAAGTTCTTGCTTGCTTGCCTTGCATTTCCTAGTTGCACTACCCCACTATCTGGCTTGAACCCATGGAGCTCTTTCAAAAGGGTTAAAAATCTGCAGATTAGCCATTTCAAAAGAGAGAGAGAGAGAGGCTATTCTTATTATCAGCAAAAATTGGGCTAGGAGACCCTAGCCCCATTTTTGCTGGTTGTGTAAACCACCAGGCTTACAGGTGAGCCTGGTGGTTTACAAGCGGGTAACCCGCTTACAGAGCCCTCCCCCTAGCCCAGGTTAGTAGAGCGAGCGCTCCGCTAACCCGGGCTTTCAGATTGTGTGTTACTGTGGCATGGCTCCGTGCCATGGCAGCTCACGAGGGGACCCCCGACTGGGAAGCTAAAAAGCAGCCTCCCTGATTGGGGGTCTCTCCAGCATGCTTTGAGCACTTGCGCAGAGCATGCTGGAACTTCCGGGGGCCATGCAGCCGCCGATCCCCGCAGCCCCCTCCTGCTCCGTGACGGAGCCGACGATCCGGCCACCAGGGCTGTAGCAGGGATCGTCTGCGGGGAGAGCGGGCTAAGACCGCTCTCCCCGCAAACCCTGTTATGGCGGGTCTCACCAATCGTGAGACCTGTCTTAGAGATTAATTTCCCCCCTTTGCTTTCCTTACAAGCTGACTGGCAAAGGTTTAATGTGTTGGGTGCTTGTACCTCCATGTGTTGGGTGCTATGTGTTGGGTGCTTGTACCTCCACTATTTTCCATCTTTAAAATTCTCATTTCATTTTTTCACAAAAGCACAAGTGTACTTATTTTTTAAAAAACCACATCAAAAATTAACAAACAGATATCTGGACTTCTTCTGCTTGGGATTGTTATGGCCGGTGCAGTTATGCATTGTTTGTTGTTGTCTTTGCCAGTTAGCCAGTTCAGAGTTGTAATGGGAACCACAGTAATGGTGGCCTTGAAGAACCACACTGATAAAACCACCTTTGGCTAATTGCAGAAGAACAATGCCTCAGCAGTGCTAGTAGGCCCTGCCCTCGAGTCAAAGGGAGGGACTAACATTCACAGAACCTGTTCACTTAACAAAACTGATATGGCAATATTAATTAATTCTGACTTTAATTATGTCACTTAATCAGAAGGTTATATATTTGGCTCCACATGTCCTCCCAGAAACACTCTGGTTCCCTAAGGGTCATTTATGCAGAGATCTTGTTTACTGCTTTGTTTTAAAGGCAAAACCCCTCCATGTGTAAGCATCAAATTAAACTCTTGTGAAAATATTCAGGCTGGCTTCAGTAAAGTGATAGGAGAGGAAAAAGGACGAAGAGGGTGGACTGAATTACAAAAGACTCCATACAGGTTGGGTTTTTCAGTCTACTACATTGGCCTATTGGACCACCCACTGTCTAGCATGCAGGTCTCTTGAGCAGCACGTTTCCTCTGTGAATAAGGAGCAGAGCTTTAGTGCTCTGTGGCTGCAGACAGAAAAGTACTCTGCTAGGTAATGAATGAGGAGTTCAGTGGGGACACAGTATGCAAGCAGACAATAACAAAGGAGAGTTTTCAAAAAAAAAAAAAATCAATGTATTGCTGTGATTTGTGAAAGGGTAACTTGGTTCTATGCTGTGTCCGGTGTAAGAAGGGGAATAAAGCAAGAGGTCTTGGACTTTAGAGAGCTGGTCACCTAACTATTTGGAGAGCAGGAGGTGGGGGAGTAAAAAGACAATAAAAGGTTCAAAAGTAAAGGCCTTTCCTCTTCATGTAAGCAGAGAATAAAAAATACTTTCACATTAAGATGGGGCAGGGAGTTAGACAGTGAGTGCAAGCTAGGTTCTCTAAAGGTGAGGAGGCTTTCAAGTGCCAAAACCTGGAGAAAAGGGGAAAGTGTTTTACAATTTATTTATTTTTAAAAAGTGGATGTTTGCATTTGTTACTCTTAGTGTTGTTACTCTCTCCAAGACTTAAGAACTAGGCGAGATTTTATATACATAAAAATATGCATGTTTCAATTATATATTTGGTGAATGTATGCTACAAATAGGTGTGGTGGCAATCAAAGCAACTAATAATGATTCACAAGCTTTAGAACAGATTTATTTATTTATTTATTTACATGTATATCCCGCTCTTCTTCCAAGGAACCCAGAGCAGTGTACATGGTTACGTTTATCCTCACAACAACTGTGTGAGGTAGGTCAGGCTGAGAGATATTGACTGGTTCAGAGTCACCCACTTAGTTTCATGGTTGAATGGGGATTAGAACTCGGATCTCCCCGGTCCTTGTCCAACACTCTAACCACTGCCCCACACTGGCTCCAGACAGCTTATACTTTTTTTCAGTCTGAAATGGCTACCAAACTGACATTCTTTTATACTGTGCTTATTTCTGAAAGTATCTGTGGATTATCATAATTCAAAGAAGCTTTAGATTATCACCATCTTTCCTTTTCTAAAGCCAATATGTATTGAAAAAGTTCATTATCCCAACCTTAAAATTATTTGATTAGTCTTTACATGGTAAGAAATTGATCAGTCATTCTTCTATTTTGGACAAATATGGAAATCCCATTAAAGTAGAATTGGATACATGTAACTCCAACTATAGTATAAATTATATCACTCGACCATAATGGCAATCCAATGTATACCACAAACCTTGCACCTCATATTTTGTGGCAACAATAATTGCACCTCAGTGTTGTGGCAGCAAAAACCTGCACCCACTATAATTCAGCAAAATCCCATTATTGTAGTGGGCTCTATACTGACAAAAGTATGCTATATGTAGTAGAACAATCTTCACATCCAGCATCCTGGGTTTACATGTCAAAATCTGTGTTGGAGTAGGTCCATACATACATCTCTTAATAGTTGGTGGCACTGTTAGGTTTGACAGCACCAAATCAACTGCTTGCAGGATGGGAAACTGAATCCTTCTTCCTCCCTAATCAAAGGACCATGCCAACTTTTAGTTTCTCATGTGCAGCAGTATGGACTCAAATTCTTGCGGTAAATTTGTAGATGTGAACACTGTTTCTCCTCCCTTCATGCCTTTCCCCTTCTCTTAATCAAATGCGGGCGGGGGGGTCATAGCTTGCCTGAACCCGCTCTTACACATGATTGAAGCACTGCATTATGTATTTAATATATGTATAATTTTATTTATTTATTTATTTGATTGATTGATTGATTGATTTGCTAATATATTTAACATATTAAGCATTTCTAGCTTCTATGTATATAATTCCCTAAGGCATGCCCGTGGCTAATCCTGTGTGTGGCAGCTCTCGCAAGAGTTCGTGAACAGAAGCACCATGGTGATCGGGCAGTGGGGATTCCATATGCAGATAGGGAGGAGCCTGTGATGGTTAAGGTCAGTTGGAATGCAACTGTTACTGGAGAGGAATCTATATTTAAAAAGGATAGTGGGCAGAGGTCTGTGAAGCGAGGAGTCATGAGGGAGGAAAGAGCCCTTTCAGGAGAAGGAGGCTGCCGTTGTGTGAATTAGATGAGGAAACAAGATGACAATGTCAGTTAACTCAGGAAGGGAGAGAGAGGGAGGGAAGGAAGGAGGGAGGGGAAGAAAGACAGTGGAAGAGCGAGTGGGGCAGAGAGAAAAAGAACGGAGAGGAAGAGAGAAAGAAGGAAGGTCTTGGGGTCATGTGGACAACAATCTTGGGGTTGTGGTGGACAGTTCGTTGAAAGTGTTGACTCAATGTGCGGCAGCTGTGAAAAAGGTCAATTCCATGCTAGAGATAATTAGGAAGAGGATTGAAAATAAAAGTGCTAATATTATAATGCCTTTATACAAACTATGGTGTGGCCACACCTGGAGTACTGCATACAATTCTGGTCACCACATCTAAAAAAGGACATTGTAGAACTGGAAAAAGGTGCAGAAGAGGGCAACCAAGATGATCAGGGGCCTGGAGCACCTTTCTTATGAGGCAGGGCTACAACACCTGGGGCTATTTAGTTTAGAAAAAAGACAACTGCGGGAAAACATGATAGAGGTCCATAAAATCATGCATGATGTGGAGAAAGTGGATAGAGAGATATGTTTCTCCCTCTCACATAACACTAGCACATAACACTAACACCAGGGGATGCTTCCCCAGTCACAATAGCTTGTAGTTGGAGATGATGGGAGTTGTAGTTCAGTAACATCTGCAGTACCACAGGTTGGGAACCCCTCTAGTAGTGTAACATCCTTCCACAAGCACTTCGTTAACAAGTCAGTGTGGTCATTCACACAACCTCTTACCTGGGAGGGCTGGCCTCCCTGCACATGAACAATGTTCTCCTCAAGGTTCTGCTGCTTGCACTACACACAAGCAGAGATGCTGAGAGTGGCAGAGCAGGGAGCCAGAGGAGAAAGTTTTCCAGCATCACTCAATGCACCACGCCAGGAGCACAGTGCATTTAGGGATTCTCCCTCAACGGGGTGGTCGTGGTGTATTGCTCTTTGCGTGCTCTCTGCGTGCAGCCCAAGCGTACACACAAACCTGGTGCCAGGTTTAGTGGTGCACTTGCACCCTTAAACCTGGCTAAAGGCCAGTGTATAAAGTCAGGTTGGGCAGGACTGGGACTGGGCATGATTCTGGTGCCTCATACAAGCAGCCTAGCCCAGGCTCGGCTGCCCTAGGTTGGGCTAGGCTGCTCATGTTAATAGGCTTTGTGTCTAATTATGTAAGTGGATTGCATTTGCTCATGGACTTATTGAATTATTGCCAAGAACAGCACAGTTTGTCTGGCATCCTGACCAATTAAGCATTGGTGCAATGGGACAAACACCAGTGCTTCCGAAAAGTTCCATTAATTCAGCTCCACTGCTGGTTCAGTGGTGAGTGCAAATTTCAGTGACCTCCCCTTCTCCAAAAAATGCTCTATTCCACCTGAAATTATGTCCATGAGGGTCATGCACACTCAGGGACATATTTTCAGGTAACACAGAGAGCTTCAGGGGAAAGGGGAGATCACTGAAATCCACTCAAACACACACACACAAGTACCCGTGCAGGATCAGTCTAGAGCTCTTCAGAAGCAATGCTGCTTAGGGGTATGCAAGCAAGTTCTGTTTGAGCCAGGCTCTGTGTTGAGCTGGCTTGGCTCAACGGATATGGAGTCGAACAAGACCAACCTCGCCAGGTCCAAGCTCAAACCGAACTGGGCCTCTTTCGAACCAAGCCGGTTCAGAAATCTACTGGTAAAGGGGAATCCGATTAGCATTTACCACCAGTAAAGGGGTCTCACCTAATGTTACAGCAGGTGGGAGGAGAGTAAATAAATACTTACAAGTGCTGTTGGCAGGGGCAGTGGTGACAGATCCCTCCCACCCCCACCGGCCTCCCCCAGAGTAGGCAGGGCTGGCGACTGCCAAGTTCGGCTTCTGCGCATGCACAGGGGTCATTTAACTGACCTCTGTGCATGCACAGAGGCCATTTGCATGACTATGCAGTTTGTGTGGTCATGCAAATGGCCTCTGTGCTTGCACAGAGGTAAGTAAAATGGCCCCCGCCTGTGCTCAGAGGCATAAAGCAGGCTGAGAAAGGCCCAAATTGAGCTGCCGCTAGCCCTGCCTACTCTGGAGGAGGCCGGCATGGGGGGAGCTGCCTCTGCTGCCCCCCTCACAGCCACCGCTGCTGCCATAGTCAGAGGCATCTGTAAGAACTTATTTACTCACCTCCCATCTGCTCTAAGATTAGGCAAGTCCCCCCTGCCCCTTTACTGGTAAAGGGGAACCCCTTCTGGATACCCCTTTACCAGTAGAGCTCCAAGCCAGTCAAACCAGCTAGGTTCGAATGCAAACCAGGTCTGGTTTGACCAGGCCCAAAACCAGACCGTGCCGACTCAAATCTGCTTTGGAGTCACACCAAAAATGGGTTTGTGCACATCCCTACTGGTGCTACACTGGTGCTTCCTCCATTGCACCAGTGCTTTATCAGAATGTCAGCCATTATCTATCTTTGACTGAAATCATAATTGTGGGTTGTTGGTTTTTCCTTATTTACCTCTTCACTGGAAGTTGAAAGTAGGTTGCATACAATACATCGATGTCCACATTGTGGTCTTTATTAACACAAGAAATAATTGTACTTAAATTTGTTTAAAAGTGTCCTAGTCCTTCAGACTGATCCTTCCCCCTACTTTCTATGTGTCAAAGAGGTTATTTGTTGCGCCAGCTGCCTGTGTATCTCAATTGTGTCACATCAGCAGATCTTTCCCAGCCCAACACTCAATACTAGATAGGGCTGGTTTAAGTTTTCCATGGAAAAAAATGAAACCCATCTGTACCAAATTCAAACCAGGGTGCTGTTCTAAAACAACAATAAATATTGATGACTTGAGGCATGCTTGGCTTTTTGTGATGTTTGATGACAACTGGTATCACTTACAGAACTTGCATCATAAAAGAAAATCCAATGATGTTGCATGTCATCGGACTGCATTAAATGTCAGGAGAAATGTGTTTTTCCTTTGTGTTTCAATCCAAATTTGGTTTGAGTGTCTACATGAAAGCTAAATATTCTGGTGTTCATAATGTAGTTTTATGCAAAATGTTGGCTCTCCAAAACACACCCCGTTTATTGGCAGGCACAGAGGATTACTGAGGTTATTTGTGCCTTCTTAACATATTCTGGAATGAAACATTCATTTTCCCCCTCCCCTTTCTTTGTGCTCACTAAAGAAACCAGTGTCCTGGATGCCTGAAATAATGAATGGCATATTGAATAAGTCTTGTAAAATCAATTAGATGTTTATTGAAGACAATGGTGCATAAGATTATTAAGCTATGGGGGAAATTAATTTACTTTTTTAAAAAAATAAAAAAGAGAGAGATAAAAATAGGACTGATTGGGACCTTTCCCTACAATTTTGCAGTTAAGGAAAAATCTAGTGCTTGTGGCTATATCCTATATTCCTATGTGTAGAAAGACAAATTGAATTGTCTTGTCACATTTCCCCTGATAATTGTATTGCAATTATTCTGGGGTCTTTGATACAATTTGGAGTGCTAAAAATAAAAAAAAATATGATAACATACATCATAATGAGTATTTACTTTCTATTTATTTACGTGTGAGGAGAGACACTTAGTGGTTAACTGTTCATCAGAAAGAAAGAGGTTTCTTAACATAGTAATCTGTTTATTAGCAACAAAACAACATACGTAAAGAAAGAACAGGAAAATGACTTATAGTAAGGGAGACTTTTGTTCCACTGAAGTCGGTATGTCTACATTGGTTCACAGCCTACGGTCATTCTTATGACCATGGGTTGTGTGGCTGGGGAAGGCGGGTGGTGGGGAAGACAGAGTTGAACCTACCTCCACCTCAGAGGATCGTCCTGCTGTTCTCTGGCACATGGATCGAGCACCCACATTATATGCGCTGCTCTGAGCAGCATGGATCACTGGAGGCTGGGAAAATGAGTCCCGGCTTCCAGGAATCCCAAGATGCATGCAGCCCAAGTATTCAACCATCCCCGGACCTGGGGTAAAGGGCTCACTCACGCCATTTAACCCAGGTAAAAACCAAGTGTAAAAACTCGGGCGATGAGGGTAGGCAGAGCCAGGATTAAGCCCAATCCCAGCACTTCACACGAGCAGCCCTACCCAGGTAGGGCTGCTCTTGTAACTAACAGAGCACTAGTACTAGGGATATGTGAACAGGCTCGACCTTGAGCCAGTCCGACATTCAACTAACCCAGGTCGAGGGCTCGCCCTTGAGCCAGATTGGGCCTGGTTCAGCTCAAAGTCGAACCAAACCCATTGGGCCAGTCTGGGGCCAGTCTGGGTTTTTTTTAAACATAGTTTCTAGAAGGCAGACTTAATGCCATTGCTGGGCTCTGAGGGGTGCTGTCGCTCGCTGCCGGGGGGGGGGGTATCTCCTGATGGCTTCTCTCCGCCTGCCAACCCCAGTCATTTTTGGCCCTTTACAGGCCATTTTCAGTCCATTACGGGCCTACCTGTGGTGGCAGTGGCCATTTTGGAGGCCGCTGTGCATGCCCATTGGAACTATACATGGCTGGGTCGTTCAGAAAACCTGACTGGTTCAGAATGCAGATGTGAGGTTGTTAACGAGTATAGATCGCTGGAAAGAATCCAAGTTTCATAGTCATCCATGGGGGAGCTGAATGGGGAGCTAATTGGCTACTAGTGCTAGTGGGTGGGTGAGTGAGAATGTGATGTGGGGTGGTGGCGGTGGGGAGGTGGTGCTCTGCCTTGTTCTCATCTGGCCAATAGGGATGTGCGAACTGGTTCAATTTAGAAATTGTTCTAGATTTTTAAAAACCCGGCTCAAAGTTCTAGGTCGAGCCCGAACTCCAAAATAAAAAATAGAGCCTGTTCTATGTCAAACTGGATCGAGGGCATTTGCGCATGTGCAGCAGTAGCCAAAATGGCTGCCACTCACCTTTACAGAGGCCCGAAAGGGCCAAAAATACTACATTTACCCGGCTGCGGTGGTGATGAGGGAGGCCAGCGGGGGAGGGGGAACCCTCGTGGACCCCCTTCCACAGCCAACAGCAAGCCCCCTGAAGGGGCTACAGGTATTTATCACTAATTTTTTTAAAAATTTAAAAAATATTTGCGGACCTGTCTGGCGGTTCAGTTCCACTGGACTGGTTCCCACATCCCTAGTGTGAGCACTGTAAGATATTCCCCTTAGAGGATGGGGCCGCTCTGGGAAGAGCAGAAGGTCCCAAGTTCCCTCCCTGGCATCTCAAAGATAGGGCTGAGAGAGATTCATGCCTGCAACCCTGGAGAAGCCGCTTCCAGTTTGTGTAGACAATACTGAGCTAAATGGACCTATGATCTTACTCATGGCAGCGTCCTATGTTGTCAGCTTCCTATGTTGCTATATGGCAATATATAGCAACATATGGCAACATATTCCTATGTTCCTATATAGCAGCTTCCTATGTTGCTATGTTCCTATGCTCCCCACAGTCATCCTTTTTCTAAACTAAAAAGCACCATGTGTTTTAGCCTTGCCTCATAAGGAAGGTGCTCTAGGCCCCTGATCATCTTGGTTGCCCTCTTCTGCACCTTTTCCAGTTTTACAATGTTCCTTTTTTAGATGTGTTGACCAGAATTGTATGCAGTACTCCAATTGTGGTCGCACCATAGTTTTGTATAAGGGCATTATAATATTAGCCATTTTCTTTTCAATCCCCTTCCTAACTATCCCTAGCATGGAATTGGCCTTTTTCACAGCTGCCGCACATTGAGTCGACAATTTCAACGAGCTGTCCACCACGACCCCAAGATCCCTCTCCTGGTCAGTCACTGACAGCTCAGATCCCATCAGCGTATACTTGAAGATGGGGGTTTTCTTCCCAATGTGCATCACTTTACACTTACCTACACTGAAGCGCATTTGCCATTTTGTCGCCCACTCAACCAGTTTGGAGAGATCTTCTGGGAGCTCCCTGCAGTCTGTTTTGGATCTTAGTACCCTAAATAGTTTGGTGTCATCTACAAATCTGGCCACCTTGCTGATTATCTCAATGTCTAGATCATTTATGAATCTTTCTCTAGATCATTTATGAGACTCTCCATTTATACCTACCCTCTGTTTCCTGTCCTTCAACCAGTTAGCAATCCACACATATACTTGTCCCCTTATCCCATGATTGCTACGTTTTCTCAAGAGTCTTTGATGAGGAACTTTGTGGAAGGTTTTTTTGGAAATTTTTCTGGCTAGAATTTTTTTTTAAATCTATCTATCTATCTATCTATCTATCTATCTCTTAGGCATACCTGTCACTAATCCCATGGTGGCAGCTCTCACGAGAGTTCACGAGCAGCTGCCCGGATAGCGACGGGGACAGGGGAGAAAATGGCAGCGGCAATCAGCCAGCCAGAGGCAAATAAAACTGCGGAAAATGGTTGTGGCCGGCTAGCCAAAGAAAATGGTGGCAGCCAGCCAGCCAAATAAAATGGTGGTGGCAGTGGGTGGGCAGGTGGGAAGAAGGTGGTGGCGGCGGGGTGAGGGGTGGGGGAAGAAAATGGCCGGCCGGCCAGCGGTCAGGGGGAGGTGATGGTGGGCAGGCGAGCAAAGAAGTGGCGGCGGGATATGGAGGGAAAGAGTGGCTGTGGGGGTGGGGGGAGAGAGCAGTGGTGGCGAACTAGAGGTGCAGATGCTCTGCACCCGGCCCAACTAGTATTTAAGTTATTTATTTATTTATTTATTTATTTAAAATATGTCTATACCACCCAAAACTTGCATCTCTGGGCAGTTTTACAATTAAAATCATTTAAAACATTAAATCAATTAAAAATTAAAATCCTTTAAAAGGTTAAAAATATTTAAAACCCAGTATTAAAATTATTTAAAACTATAAATCTAATAAAAAGCCTGGGTGAATAGGTGTGTCTTCAGTGCCTTTTTTAAAGTTGCCAGAGATGGGGAGGCTCTTATTTCAACAGGGAGCGCATTCCAAAGTCCAGGAGTTGCAACGGAGAAGGCTCATTCCTGAGTAGCCACCAGATGAGTTGGTGGCAGCCACAGGCAAACCTTTCCAGTGAGCTTAGCAGGTGGTGGAAAACCAAAAATTTTATTTTCGGTCTGACTGTTATGTAGTATGCTTTATTAATTGCTTCCTATGTGAAAGCACATTTTGCTCAGGGTAGGGGGGGATTTATGTTTTTTTTAAAAAACAATATTTAAGAATTTTATTTCCTGGCTGCCTGTTATGTAGTGTGCTTAATTAATTGTTTCCTATTTATTTAATTATTTTTATTTTATTTTTACATTTATATCCCAGTCTTTCTCCAGAGAGCCCAGAGTGATGTGCATGGTTATGTTTATCCTCACAACAATCCTGTGAGGTAGGTTGGGCTGAGAGAGAAGTGACTGGCACCAGGGTCACCCAGTGAGTTTCATGGCTGAATGGGGATTTGAACTTCGGTCTTTCCAGTCCTGGACATCTTAAAATGTCTAAAATGTCATTTTAAAGAATTGCTTTCTTATTTTTAAATGCTGCCTTTTAAATGCTTAACTTGCTTTATCTGAAATGCCTGTGTCTAAATTCTTTTTCTGTAATTTGTGTTACTTGGTAGTATTAGCAGGTTTGTGGTTTGCAATGTATTTGTGGTGTCTGCTTGTTTGGTTGTGGCTTCCTCCAGTGGGCTTGCAGTTTTATGTGTTGTTAGTTTGGATTGTGCCTTCTTGTCTTGGTCAGGTGAGGTTTGCAGTTTGTGATTTGTAGTTAGGTTTGTGGTTTGCACATGGTTTGTCGTGTAGATAGGTTTGTGGTTTCAGGCTAGGTTTGTAGTGTTTTTGTCGTTTTTGTTTTGGTTATTTTGGCGGGTTTTTTGACTTTGCATTGGGTGTTTGGGCTGGTGGTGCGTCTAGGGGTGCCAAAGCATGGTTTGAGGTGGTGGGCCCCCATGGGTGCCAACTAGTGTTGGATTCTCTGATGGTCCATAGATTCCACATAGGGATTCATTATGTAGAATCTATGTGACATCAAATAATTCAATCCCCTTTATTCCTACGGAAGAAATAACAAAACTTTAAAAATATTTTTAAAATCATTAAAAATAGCCCCTTTGACCAATTGCTTTGGGGCTTGGGTGGTAGTTGGTACTCCTGGGTGCTACCCATAGGGAATAATGGACTAGTTTGAGCCCCATTATTCCATATGGAGAACCTTTTAGAACCAGTTCTAGGGGGGTTCTAATTTGAACCGAACCATGGACTGGTTCTAACAGTTTAGAACCAGAACTGGTAGAGCCAGTTCAAGTTCAGTTCTAATTAGAACTGAACCACAAAACTGGTTCTGTGCACATCCTTACTGGCCAATGGGAGGAAGCACTGGAGAGTGTGAATATCCAGTGCTTTTCTCACCAGGTCCCTTCAGTGCCTTGTCCTTCCCAGCCACTTATGGAGCATTGCTGGACAGACTGGTCACTGCTGAATAAGAATTTTTGCTTCTTCGCCCAAAGTGGCATGAGGCAAAGGATTTCCCCCATCACCTACTCCACAATGCATTCAATTAGGACACATAGGTTAGCTAAAGCAGGAGTTCTCAAACTCAAACATAATGGTCTTTGGCCACTGTGGCTGGGGATGATGGTAGTTGTAGTCCAACAACATCTGGGGACTCAAGCTCTATAGTCTAATAGAGCTATTAGAACTTAATCACAACAGGAGGGTCATTGTGAAAAGGGATTTTATAGGACTAAGGGAACTGGCAGGCAGATCGTAGTAGAAAAATAGCATTGGTGCTTTAAAGCATAGCAGAGCAGAGTAAACTAGAATTGTTTTTAATAGAATCAGCATCTTTTTGTGGTTGAATTTTTATTTAAAATATTGTTGTTCCAAAAGGTATATTTACATAAAGAAAAAATATAGGAGAACACATATATATGCAGTTTTCAAGAGAGAGAAAAACCTTGAAACAAATCTATAAGAACTGGCATATTTCTAAGTAATACTAGGAGCCAAAAGCCTCCCAAAATATAAGCTACATATTAGAAGTCAAAAAGCAATGTGATCATGACAATGTGTTTCTTATTGAAACATTGAATGCCATGGTGGCTAATAGCTATTTTACAGCCATTCTAGTGGCTAATCTCTGGGGAACAATGCAACCACTTGGATGAATGTATTAGTTACTTTTTTAATATACCTAAAGCTGGAAAATAGAAGAAGCTCCAAAGTGATGATTTAGCCTGAGTTTTTTCAGCTCTTGACAGATAGCACAGAAGCTGGGTCTGCACTTTATGCTGTAGTCAAAAGGTTGCATTCAAAGTTTCCTTCCTCCAGTAGAGCCTTCAGTTACTCAGCTGTGATACCATATTTTTATTTACAACAAAAGATTTCAAGAAGCAAAACACACACACCTACACGTCTTCATCTCCTCCACCCCTGCCAGCTTTCCACCTCTTTGGTCACTCATTGCTGGTATTCAGCTGTGCCCACTGACAGGCCGACCAGTCACTGCATCTGTGCCCCGCTGCCACCAGGGGGAGGCCTGCACCGTTCGGCCACTTACCCCCCATGTCCCCCAGTGGTGAGGATGACAAATATCGGTGGGGCAGCAGCAGATGTAGGGCAGCAGCGGGGTGGGCGTGGGAAAGCGGCATAGCGGTAGGGCTCTGGAAAGCCCCCCCGATCATTTGGAGGACCCACAGGCAACTGGAGCAGCAGTGGTGGTAGCCACAGCTTAAATTTTTTTAATGTGGGGCCTCACGGTGGCGGCGGGGGGGGGGGGGCTCTGAAGTCCTTGAAGCCTTCAGATCCGGGCTCTTTTTGCCCTAGGTGTGCCACTGATGAAGTTAGTTCTCACGGTTTCCCCTGTTTGGAAAAGTTTTCCTTTCCCTTTCTACAGACTTGAGCCATTTTTCTAAACACTGTAAACCCTCCAACATTTTACAGATTAAAATGGGGGCACGCCCTTAACATCTGATGCTTCACACCAAGGATCTATTCTGTGCTCTAACTCCCCATTATCAGCTCACCATTTCTACACATTGCCAAAGGCTTTGATCTGCATACTTTGTGATGTATTTGCATTGCAACAGTCTATCCTCCACCGATTTAAACATCAAGAGGAGATGGTTCTTTTGGTAATGATATAATGGAAAAAACATAACTTTGCTACAAAAGGTCACCAGCAAACTAGAATATACCTCTATAGCTACAGTGCCAGAAATAGCAGGCTTGCACTGCACTGTGTCTCAGTGATCATAGATATGTATGTATCTATATATGTACTAGAGATAATAGCCCTATTCATATGTTCAACACATGTACAATGTGTACAGTGTACACACATACAGATCTGTACACACATATGGTAGTACACTTTTTATCTGTATCATATCCTATCTGTATAGGCATCTGATTTTTGAAATGTACACATGTACAGTCTTAGGAACACAGGAAGCTCCCTTATACTAAATCAGACCATTGATCCATCTAGCTCACTATTATCAATCCAGACTGGCAGCGACCTCTCCAAGGTTACAGGCATGAGTCTGTCTCAGCCCTATCTTGGAGATGCCAGGGAGGAAACTTGAAACTCTCTGCAAGCAAGCATGCAGATGATCTTTCCAGAGCATCCTAAGGTGAATATCTTACAGTGCTCACATGTATTCTCCCATTCAAATGCAAACCAGGGTGGACTCTGCTTAGCAAAGGGGACAATTCATGCTTGCTACCACAAGACCAGCGCTCCTCACACAAAAACATGTACATGTGTATAGAAACCTTTATACAATGTAGTTAGAGGGCCAGCTCAATCAATATTACCTGAGTGACCTAAACACATGTAATCAGGACATGTATGTGTTGTAAACGCACATGTGCTTTCCCCATTCCAGCCTGCCAGGGCATTTCCTACTTGCATGGGGAGGCGGTCTGTCTAAACTGGCATTGTATAGGGCTAAAATGCATATACACATATACATCACAGACATTTAACTTCTGAAGACCATGAGAAGACAGCCTGCATGTGAAGAATGCTATCAACTCTACATTTAACAAGGCATCCCCAAAAGGCAAAAAAAAAAGGGGGGGAGGGGGAACAAAATAGAAAAAGTGATTACCCAGAAATAGGTATTCACACTGGTCTGTAGGGAATTATAGTACATATCTTCAGTGTTAAGTCCTAAATTAACCAAAAATCAAGCCAGCCGACATTTGTTCCTTTTCTCACAAACTTGTCAATCCAGACCAGCTAAAATTCATTTTTCAAGGATGAAATTTCTTGCTGCTGGTCTTGAAGAAAGAGGAAGCAACAAGCTTGTATTTCTCTCTTAAAGAAGATATCATGCAAGGGAACACAGCAAGGAAATTAAACAAACAAATCAATCAATCACCAAGAAAATGAAAGGGAGAGGAGAAACTAAGTTTTTTGGGGCTGGTAATTTTCTAGGGTTAGATTTCTGGCTGACTGGAAGTATTTGTGCATTTGGCAGGAGTAGCCTGAGTGGGGGATTCATTCCAGGTGAGTGCCTCAGCTTGTGGGAGGGGTCACATTCCTGAAGAGATTCAGATTGCCTACTGGTCTCGAATACAAGACTCAGACCAGAGGAGCTTTGCTCCCAGGAACTTTGCAAATAGATATCAAAGATGCTTTGCAGGAGTTTAGCGGAAGATTGGTGGGAAGGCACACTAGTGGTGCCCCTTGCATCACAGAGGAGATACCCAGCGCAAGAATAAGGTGAGTACTAAATTACTTTTGTAATTTTCTTGAAGAACTTAGCTTAAAACCTTTAATCAGCTTACAACTGCACTCAGTACATAGCTTCAAGTGTAAAAAGAGTTTGAGGCGCATCTAGCTAGGAGTGCCAAGGGGAATAACAAAAATTTCTTTAAATATATCAGAAGTTGAAAACCTGCCCGGGAAATTGCAGAGAAGCTGAATGAGTTCTTTGCATCTGTCTTCATGGCAGAGGATACTGACCCATATATCCTCTCCAGAATTGAGCTTTTTAGGTTTAGTGGCTAAAGAACAGGGTCAGTTTGAGGTGACAAGGGAAGATGTGCTAAACTGTCTTGAAAAACAAAAAATTAACAAATCGCCAGGGTCAGATGGCATCCACCCAAGAGTTCTGAAGGAACTCAAATGTGAAATTGCTGATCTCTTATCAAAAATATATCTTGTAACTTGTCCCTACAACCAGGCTCTGTACCAGAGGACTGGAAAGTAGCCAATGTAACTCTGATTTTCAAAAAAGTGAGCCAGGGGGGATCTAGGAAATTACAGGCTGGTAAGCTTAACTTTGGTGCGGGGTAAATTGATGGAAAGCATACTTAAGGACAAAATTGTTAAGCATGTAGTAGAAAAGGCCTTGCTGAAGGAGAACCAGCATGGTTTCTGCAAGGGAAAGTCTTGCCTCACTAACCTTTTGGAGTTTTTTGAGAGTGTCAACAAGCATGTGGATTAAGGGGATCCGGTTGACATAGTATACTTGGATTTCCAAAAGGCTTTTGACAAAGTTTCCCACCAAAGGCTCTTGATTAAACTTAGCAGTCATGGGATAAGGGGACAGGTTCATGTATGGATCGGTAACTGGTTAAAGGACAGGAAACAGAAGATAGGTATAAATGGAGAGTTTTCACAATGGAGGGAAATAAGAAGTGGGCTCCCCAGGAATTGGTACTGGGACCAGTGCTCTTTAACTTGTTCATAAATGATCTAGAATTTGGGGTAAGCAGACAAGTGGCCAGATTTGCAGATGATACTAAACTATTTAGAGTAGTGAAATCCACAAGGAGGAGCTGCAAAATGATCTCTCCAAACTGCGGGAATGGGCAACAAAATGGCAAATGCAGTTAAATCAAAGCAAGTGTAAAGTCAAGCATATTTACTGCTGACTTACAGCATTTCACATGACTGTTTTTATACAATAAACTCAACTGTTAGTTTATGAATAACTGAATCAGTAATTCTAAATAGGAACTGAATGGAAGCTTTAACAAACTTGGTTTGTTGGGTTGAGATTTTAATTAATCCTGGAAAATCTTGAAAAAGTAAATTCAACTTAACTTCACTAAAGTAAAAGTAAAGTGTGCTGTCGAGTCGGTGTCCACTCCTGGCAACCACAGAGCCCTGCGGTTGTCTTTGGTAGAATACAAGAGGGGTTTAGCATTGCCTCCTCCCTCACAGTATGAGATGATGCCTTTCATCACCTTCCTATATCGCTGCTGCCCGATATCTGGAAAACCAGATATCAGCGGAGATTTGAACCAGCAATCTCTGGCTTGGTAGTCAGGCCATTTCCCTGCTGCACCATTAGGTGGCTCTTCACTATGTAACAAAAAATGTTTATGTTGAGGATACTTTCACACAGATAAATTGGTTTGTTTTTGCTTAAATTGTTCTATAAAGTGAACATACAATCAAAATTTGTCAGAGTGTCTTTTTGATTTTTTTAAAATGGCTGCCTCTTGCTTTCTGTCCTGCACTGAGGTTGTTAGAGAGCTCAGGAGGGGAGATTTCTTTATCTGCCCCAGCTACAGAGGAAGTGAACAAGTAAGGGAGCAGTATTAATTAATATAGATTGAGAGCTGCATGCCTCATTGATAGCTACATATAGAAAGAGGGGAAGGGAGACCAAGGAAGTCTGTCTCACAGGTGAGAGAATGAAACCTTAGACTATCAGTCTAACAAAGGGGAAGTAGAGTAGAGAAAGCATGGTCAGAGAGGGAATGCCTTACTGGCTGTGTCTACCCCCAATGCCACTAGTGGTCAATAGGGTTGCTGGTGCTAAGGATTGATGCCGGGCAGGAACTGCATCCAACAAATGTCTGCTACTTATAGTTTGCACACTTCGTATAAGAAATCATTAAGTGGTTAGCAGATCATGTTACTGAATGCCCCTCAGATATTCTAGAGATGCTGGAAACCATAGAAATGACATTGCTCATGGACCCTGGTAGCAGTATGTATGTATGTATGTATGTATTCATTTATTTATTGTTGAATTTATATACCGCCTTTCATTAAAAACAATCTCAAGGCAGTTTACAAAAGTTAAAAAACATACAATAAAATGACAATAAGAATATTAAGCTAAAAATATAAAAAACAAACCAAATTTAAAACCTATAAAATACAAGCATAACCACTATACACAGTAGGCATTGCTGTGCATGCTTCTGACACAGTCTATAGCCTAATGGAGGTTCTGCCACAGCGTTTGCTACAAGTCCTCCTCACTACCACTTAATTCATTTAAGCATGGGAAAAGGCAACAGGGAAAGCTCATGGATATTCATGAAGAGGTTGAAATGGTTTGATTTTAGGTTGGACTGGGAAGCTCTGATCTTGGTCTCAGGCTGATTCATTTTGGAAAAGTGCCTCATCACTATATGTACATGGGAGGGTCACACATGAAATGTCCCTAAAGTAAATTCTGAAAAGCGCTCAGATTTTCATTCCTTTTGAGAGAGGGCAAATTGAATGGGCTAAATAGTATGATGGTGTATGCTGTAAAACAAGGTTGATAGATATCTAGGATCTACTCCTCCATACTGTATAAAAATGCAAGCAGACCTTAACTAAATCACTCAAAAGAGAGAGGTCATGCCAGGTTAGCAATGCCATATTTAATCATGATTGCAAGTAGGCATTTTAATGTATTTGTGGACATCCCGTCTCCTTCTGCAAATGTGCCCAAGGTAAATCTTCTTACATTGTTGTTTTATAAAGTGGATTTTTCCCCCTTTGCAGCTCTTCTGCTGTTTCTGACAGATACTCCAGTAAAGAGAGACCCTTGAGATATATGTGCTGGTTAATTGTCTTCACTTTTTGGTTTCTATAATTCTTCTACAAATTGAGAGTGACTTTTTCCAGAAAGATAGAAATCAATTAATAGTTTCCTGCCTCTTCTAGGTGCACACATTTTAAAGCCCAAAAATAATCTCTTTCCCTGCAATTAAAACAAAGGTGGGGGGAGGGGATTGTTGTCTTTTCTTTTTTATTGTTTTTTTCACACTAGAAAGCTGTTCTGCCTTCAGCTGTCTTTACCAACTAGGAATTCCATAAGAAAGAGGCCATTAAAGTTTACTCTTCCCAGTTTAAATTTGGCACAACACACATTCACTGCCAACTTTTCCGACTCAACATCTTAGTAAATTCTTCCTGACAATAGTTAGTGACAAGCATGTCAGAAACAACAAACTCAGTCACATATAAGGCTTATCAATAATTTAGTCCTCCCCCCCATGAGAGCCTATGTGTTTTGCAATAATGAAATATATGATTTTAAAAATAAATAATAGGCTGTTGTCAGACCGATTGTAGCTAGAAGTTATGAATTTGATTGATTGATTGAACATTTGACTTCATTCTCTCTAGCAAGATCAAAGAGAAGCTCTTCCATTTGCCCACGGCCACTTGCAATTTATTTAGAGATTGTGTTCATATCCCAGCAGGTAGCAATATTGGACTGAGGTACACAGAAAATCAGCTCTTTGAGGTTTTTACTAAATCCAAGGGATGCAACAAATGAGATTTTTTTTTTAGTTCATTAAATCATTAACCACTTAATCACTAAAAACAAACCATTAGATGTTTCTCTCCTACACCCCATTTCAAAGGTAGGGGGATAACCAGGAAATAGCATTTTCTTAAAACATAAAATAAATACGGGTGTTTTAAACATCGGTTCCTTTTTCAAATGTGACAGGCTGTAATTTTTTATTTATACAGCTATTTTTCTTCTCTCCCCCACCCCACTCTCTCTCCCTTTTTGTTTGCTTTTTAATCAGCGTGGCAGGAGCCAGTGACACCCAAAAATGACAGGCGTATGAATTGCAATGAGGAGCCATACGACAATATAGTGAAGAGGAGGGAGGGGGGAAAGACACATATACAAGCACGCGGATGAAATGTTTGTAGAACAAAACTTGCAGTTACCCAAATGGGAAAAACCCACAGAGACTGGTGTGAAGGCTTCAGTATGTAGTCAAAATTAATCAAAGAAACTTGGCTTCTTCGCTTCAGATTCTGTGGCCTAACTATATGGATTTTTGTAGATCTCCTGGCCAAAATGGTTAAAACAGATGTGTGCTTATGCCATATATATGATTCAGGGATTACCTGTAGCACTCGCGCTCTCCCCCCCTCCCTCTCCTCTCTCCCCCCTCCTCTCTGTATCACTTTATATTCTATATCTGCATTGCAAGCCATCCGGGTGGCAATTTGTTGGCAGGGTTAGCACAAGCATACAAATTAGCAGTGGGTTTCTATTGTCAGGTTCACAGCATGGAACCTGCTGGGGTGAACAAAGAGTATGTTCAAACCTGTGAGGGATGTACAAACATGGGGATTAGGAGGGAGGGAATCATTTTGTCCAGAAGCCAGATTAAAAAGGAAAGTTCAAATTTATTGGATTACCAGAATTTGCATTCATAAGAGTCGTTGCACTAGTCAAGAGTCCAATGGCTTAGCCCCAGACCAACACTGGCAATGAAAAAATATATTATTTCCAAATATTTATTTATTTTTGCATTTATATACCGCCTTTCGTTAAAAAGATAACCCCAAGGCGGTTTACAAAAGTTAAAAACATACAGTAAAAAGACAATAAAAACATCATGTTAAAAGTATAAAAACATATAAAAACAGGCATAAAACAATACAACAAATAAAAACACACCGAAGCAGCAGTAAAAACGATTATGTAAAAGCCTGGGTAAAAAGCCAAGTCTTTACAAGCTTTCTAAAAGCTGTGATGGAGTCCGAGGAACGACTGGCCACTGGGAGAGCGTTCCAGAGTCTGGGGGCAGCAACAGAGAAGGCCCTGTCCCGAGTGCATGACAGCCGCGCCTCCCTCATTGTCGGCACCCGGAGCAGGGCCCCCTCAGATGTCCTTGTCAAGCGGGCAGCAACCCTTGGGAGCAGGCGTTCCCTCAAATACCCCGGGCCCAAACCGTTTAGGGCTTTAAAGGTCAAAACCAGCACCTTGAATTGGACCCGGAAACGAACCGGCAGCCAGTGCAGCTCTTTCAAAATGGGGGTGATATGTTCCCAACAGCAGCTCCGGATAAAACCCTCGCTGCCGCGTTTTGCACTAGCTGCAGTTTCCGGATAGTCTTCAAGGGCAGCCCCACATAGAGCGTGTTACAGTAATCCAGCCGCGACGTGACTAAGGCGTGGGTAACCGTGGCCAGATCTGCCTTCTCGAGAAAGGGATGCAGCTGGCGCACCAGCCGAAGCCGTGCAAAGGCACCCCTGGCCACCGCCTCCACATGAGGTTCCAAAAGCAGAGCCGGGTCCAGTAGTACCCCCAAGCTGCGTACTTGCTCCTTCAAGGGGAGTGCAACCCCATCCAGAACCGGTAAAATCTCCTCATCCCGATTGGCTCTCCTACTGACCAAAATTACCTCCGTCTTATCCCGATTCAATTTCAGTTTGTTAGCCCACATCCAACCCATCATGGCCTCCAGCCCCCGATTCAGGACATCCACTGCCTCCCTAGGATCAGATGACAAGGAGAGATAGAGCTGAGTGTCATCCGCATATTGCTGACAACTCAGTCCAAATCTCCGGATGACCTCTCCCTGCGGCTTCATGTAGATGTTAAATAGCATGGGGGACAAGACCGAACCCTGCGGGACCCCACAGGCCAACGGCCACGGGGCCGAGCAGTAGTCCCCCAGCACCACCTTCTGAACCCTCCCCTCAAGAAAGGACCGAAACCACTGCAACGCAGTGGCTCCAATTCCCATACTCGAGAGGCGGCCCAGAAGGATACCATGGTCGATGGTATCGAATGCCGCCGAGAAGTCCAGCAGAACCAACAGGGACACACTCCCCCTGTCTAGTTCCCGGCGTAGGTCATCCACTAGAGCAACCAAGGCAGTCTCAGTCCCATACCCGGGGCGGAAGCCAGATTGAAAAGGGTCCAGATAATCCGTATCATCCAAGACCCTCTGCAGCTGGGACGCCACCACACGCTCCATCACCTTGCCCAAAAAGGGGAGGTTAGACACAGGTCTATAGTTGTCCAGGTTGGAGGGATCAAGGGAGGGCTTTAGAATATGCTAGTATCACAGAGACCTGTCTGCAATCCAGAGTCCAGCATATTGTCCAGCTGGTACCAATTTACAAGCTATGGTAACTATTTTCTCAGTGTGTAAAGGCTGGAGCATAACAGTTTGATTATGAATTTTGTCCCAAGCAACTGCCCTTGTCTTGAACATATGAAGCTGCCACATACTAGGCTGGTTCTCACAAAGGTAAAGAGGGTAGGTTGAAATATGCATGCTCCCAATTTTTGGTCATCAATCAGCAAAAACCTATGTAGGAAGAGCGGAGAGTAATGGTGTGGGGGACGAATAGGTTCCAATGACGTGTCCTCCACCCTCAGTAATAACCTGAGTAAATGTGCTGGGTAGCACAATGTCATTGGAGCTTGTGCCCACCTTCTACACAATCATTTCCACCTCCTCATACCTAGGTTTTGCTGACAAACAACCAAAACTCAGGAGTGCACACAGCTCCCAAAGCTGGGTAGGAAGCTTGTCCTACTCAGTTTATCATAGTGAAAACCAGCCTACTGAGTCAGACTGTTGGTCCATCTAGCTTAATATTGCCATTTGCCACCACTGACTTGCAGCAGTTCTCTAGGCTTTCAGGCAGAGGTATTTCCCAGTATTATTACCTGGAGTTTCTGGGAACTGAAGTTAGAATCTTTTTCATGAAAGCATGACCTCGACACAGTCACAATAAAGCTAAAGAGCAGAATCATTTTGGGGTTTAGCTAGTCCCTGTCCATACTATTCTCCAAAGTCCAAAGTTCTAAGTACTGGTCTACATTATACAGAATGACTGGGTTCTTGCTTGAATTGATTGATTGAATTCTGGAGGTGGTAGAATGAAGTGAAAGAATTCTGAATTGTTCCAGTTAAGACTACATTGGGTATTTTTTAAACTCCATATAATAAACTAGCAGACCGAACTGAAGGTTGTTATAACCCTTTGTCTTTGATATGCTAATCTACTACATGGGAAAGCATTCAGATATATGACTACTTTCTTTTCTGGCACTTAAAGTTGATATCCTATATAATAAAACCCTAAGGTACCTGCGTCCGTGTCTCTTGCGGGTGTTCTGCGCATGCGTGGCGCAGAGGCGCGGCGGTGGGCCCGGCCTGGCTGCGGGGAGACCAGAGGCGGCGGCGGTGGGCCTGGCCACGGGGAGGCCAGAGGCGGTGGCGGGGAGGCCAGAGGTGGCGGCAGCAGGCCCGGCCCGGCCGCGGGGAGGCCAGAGGCGGCAGCGGCGGGCCTGGCCCAGCCGCGGGGAGCCAGAGGTGGCGGCGGCGGGCCCGGCCCGGCTGTGGGGAGGCCAGAGCTGACGGCGGGGAGGCCAGAGCTGGCGGCGGCGGGCCCGCTTGAGGCACAGATGCTCTGTGCCCGGGCCCACTAGTAGTCCATAATACTACTATGTCTTTCCATGTAACTTGTAGGCAGAGGTGCACCTAGGTAATTTTGGAGCCTGGACCTAAAGGCCTTTGGATACACCCCCTTGCTGCAGCCCCCCTTCAAATTAAGCATCATCCCTCTATTATTATACCACATATTTCTTCCCTCACTCCTCCGTCTCTAAAGCACCTGGCATAGGTCATAATCACACTTGGCTGCCCAGCGCAGTGCGGTCCAGCAGTTACCATACCACCTAGGACAGATTAAAGAGGATTTGGGTGCCCTCAGGGGGTTTGGAAGCCTCAGACTTTGGCCCCAAAGTCCAGGGGTAGGAGCACCACTGCTTGTAGGCCAGCTTCATGTGTCTCATGTTCCCTTCTCCTACTTCTGCCACAATAAGGCAGGAGCAGGAAGTGTGAGTGTTGCTTAGCCAAATTAATCCTGGATTAATAGGTAACAAAATGGCCAATTATGTGTTGTATGTAATAATATATTGGGATGTGCATACTATTACATAGTATATATGTAATAGTTATTTGGGATGTGCAGAACATTTCAGGTATAGAACGATCTGTACCCAAATCTGCCAGTTTTGGGTGTATACAAAACAAATTGCCCAAATTTTGGAGCCAAATGTTTTGTTTCGGACCTCCATTTTGTGGCGATTGTGCCACCCTTCCAATCTTCAGATCGATGAACAAAAGTATTGGTTGGTCTGCTGACAATTGCCTCCTGGTTCCAGATTGGGTCTTTTGGCTCTTGCTGCTCCTGACTGACCACACATTGGCCAGGTGAAGGGTCGAAGAAGGGGCAAGGGTGGGGGGAGTTCAAGGAGGGATTTTCAATGAGATGTAAAGAGGCAGCAGCCACCATTCTGCCTTTCTGCCTTGTGGGAGAAGAGAGAGAGAGTTTTGCTTTGCTTTGCCTTGCCTATTGCCTTCTGCCTTGCCAGCCTGAGCCCAGCCTACCTTGCCACCCAGCCTGCCTGCCCCTGCTGCATGCCAGCCTGGGAATTATCTGCTGCATTGGATGGATTATCTGCTGCATTGCTTTTTTGTTCCTGAGAAGAAGAGAATTCTTTTTTCACCCCCTTCCTGCTGCTAAGAGAATCACTGCCTGCCTATGCCTGCTGTGTCTGTGCCAGCCATCAGCCCCAGCCCATGTGGCCACCGGGCACCTGGCCAGCTACCCCACCCCCCCTCAGATTCCCCAGGCTTTTGCCCCAGCCCACCCCCACCCACCCCAATTTGAAGACTGAAGAAGGAGAAGAAGATTGAAGAAGAAAGAGTAGACTCAGAGACCAGACCACAGAAGTGGACAACTGGACACACAAAGTGGGTGAAGCCCTAGACTGAGTGAGTACCCATTTTAACACACACACCACACGCACACACGTCTCTGGAATTGTGCTTTCTTGGTGTGTGTTTTTTCCTGTTTGGAGGGAGGTTTTGAGTTGCAATTGAATTTAAAAAGTTGTGTGTTGTTTCGTTTAGAAGAAGTTTAAACAGGGGTTCTGTCTGTTGGAGGGATCTCCATTAACTAGTACTAGTAGGTGGTTAGAAGGGTAGCGTAGCCTCGTGGTTTTAAAAAACAATTCTGTCTTTTTCCCCATTCCAAAGATTTTCTTTTTGGCATTTTAAAAAAACAGAAGCCTGTCCTCCAGCCCTCTGTGCCCATAATATATCAGTATTAATATTCTCTGCCCAACAGCCTACAGACTCTGAGTGGACAGGAAGGCACAGACTCTAGCCTCCTCCCTGCACCCATTTACCTCCACCCCGACTGCAGCTTTCTAAGGCCATGGCAGAAATTAACCCTAAACTCACTATCCCTTTCGCAAAGCACACACACAGAGGTATACTATGCTTCCCCTCTACATAATCTCAAGTCTAGCAGTATATATATTATGCAATTCAAATGCCTTGGATGGTTTGTTGTTCCTGTATTTTGGGGGCCGCATGGATGGGTAAAGGACAAGTTCGTGTTCTCTCTCTCTCTCTCTCTCTCTCTCTCTCTCTCTCTCTCTCTCTGGACTTCTTTGCAATGAAGATTGGGTCAGATTGTGACTTCTAGCATCATCATCATTTTTATTCAAACTAGATTGCTTGTATCTACAATAGGTTGGGCTGGTGCCACAGGCTCCGATCCGTTGCAGAAATGTCCAAAAAAATGCACCAAATATCATCACTCTTCTACTTGTGTAGGTGGGAGGGGGGCCAAATCTTGCTGTTCCACTGGCAGAATGTTGTTTTGCATCCTTCCTTACTTAACCCGCTTTTATGGCCAGATGCCAAAGATGTAGCTGTGTCTGTTGCTTATGTTTGAAAAATGCTTGGAGGAGGGAGGGCAGGGCACATTTGATGCTGTTGTTGGCCCTAGTCTGCTGCATCTGTGATATCACACTTGCTTGCTTGCTTGTTGCTGGCTGCTGCTGTTACCCTGCATTGAGAGAGGGCGCGTGGGGCAGTGCATTTCATTGTTGTTGTTTCACACTGTTGTGTGTAGATCAATTGCTTTTCTGTTGGTGGGGATGGTGGAACACAGTGGATGTGGTGAGTGACACAGTGAATGTGCATGACCTTTGGAAACTTGGAAACAAATCAGGGGTGTTTCAATTTGGGTACAAATCGCAATGAAAAAATCAATTTGTGCACATCCCTAATAGTTATGCAGCAAATATGCAGCTAGAAGGCACCACTTATGAACCTGTGTCAAAACATTTGCAGATTATGGTGTTATTCTATTCAGATTTGAATCATGTTGTTTTGTATTTTCCTGTCACAAATCTATGAGAGGGCCAGTAGGGATCATAGTTCAGTAGAACTCATTGCTTTGCATGCAAAAGATTCTAAGTCAAATTCCAACGAAGTCTGTGGGCCATATCAGAGGGCACTCCATAGACGCTTCAGGTTTTCCCCCGAGTATTGGAGCCCGATTTATGTCTGGAGTTTAAAAAAAAAAAATCCACTTTTTTCATCAGAGTATCCAATATGCCCCGAACTCACAGTAAAACCTCTGAGTAAAGCCTGCTGTCTGGAAAAGCTCCAGGTAATACTGAGAGAGACTCCTGTTTGAAACTCTGAAAGGCTGCTGCCAGTCAGTGGCAGTAAATGGCAGTACTAAGCTAGATAGACCAATGGTCTGAGCTGGCATGAGAAAGCATTATATGTTCAGTCTGGGCAAAAGCGCTCTGAAGATTGACAATGTTTTTGTAATAACCTATTTAGTCACAAATTATGGGTTGAGCAGGTAAATGTACAGGGGGACAGGCGGTGCACTCAAAGGATTACCTTCCTGAAAACCAAAAATAGCTCCTCAGCTGCTTTTCTGTAGTATAGTGCCTCTGTACTATACAAAGCCTAGAGAGGGCCTTTGCTGCACTTTGAGGCTTTCCTCACAATCAGCCAAAACCGGGCTAAGGAAGCCAAGTTTGGTCATACCTGATCCCAACGGTGCTTCAGTGGCAAACCTGCCAAAGAGGCCAACCTCTTAAACCGGTTTAAGGGAGTGAGTGCTCCTTTAGCTCCATTCTTCTCTCTTGATCGTCTGCCAGCACTGGCTGTTTGCAGACAGGGCTGGGAAACTGTGGGGCTCCCACCCATTGCCAGGGAGGATACCCAGAATGCACCACATACTTGCGCAGTGCATCATGGGAGTTCCAGAGGCTGAGACAATGTGTCCTGGTCCCTGACCCTCTGCACTGCTTGGGGCATCAGAGAATCATCTGGGTGTGCAATCCACACAGCCAGCTCCTTCGATGGATCATCTGTGGGGAAGATAAGGTTCATTAACCTTCCTTCCCACCCACCTGCCAAGCCCTTCTCATGGATTGTGAGAAAGGGCTCTTTGTATGACAGAACAGTACAGCAGTAACAATATAAATGTACTAAAGAGAGTGACTGACATTTTGCAAAGAGGCTGCTGCAGAGCTCAGCCAAAAGCTTGTCCCACAGCTGAGCATGTGTGGAGGGGAGAGGGAAAGAGGGAGAGATTATCACTGGCTCTCCCCTCCCTCCAAAAGTACTTTTTTTGCTTCCAGAAATATGTCCCTGAGGGCCACACAGCCCGCAGGGACATATTTTTGGAAGCCCAAAGGACTTTTGGAGGTAGGGGAGAGCAGCAAAAATCAATTAACCTCTCCTTCCATGCATGCTCAACTGTGGGACAAGCCTCTGGCTAAGTTACACAGCAGCCTCTCTCCAAAAACATAGTTCTTGCTTCACTTTCATAATGCTGACGGCCATTGAGTTTTAGGATGGTTGGTCTCACGTTTGTTGAAACGCCTATAGGATTAAGTGCATAACTATTTTAATATAAGACAACAATGACAACTGTAAAAGGAATAAGTAGTTATACGGGTCCAATGGGGGTGGGTGGGGAAGCAAAAGTAGAATACTTTATTAAGACTAACTAAAATAATCACCAAATCTCCATCTTTCAAGTTTTCCAGAACTCTTCTTCAGACTGGGTGTTCAATAAAACAAAAGGGGTTGGGGTACAACAATGGGCATGATGGGAGAACCCCAAGATCTGTAGTTCATAACAGTGTTAAGATGGAGTGCATGAGGCTTCATGTGATTAGCCTCTGCTAAGTTATACCACTTAGTCTACTAAGTTAAGTGGCAGAGGGCTGAGGGACAAAGAAATACAAACGGCTATTTCCTGTAACCTAGCAGTTATTCAGATCTGTCACAAGCACTAATTGGTATACACAGAGAGCAACAAATAACAAGAAATAGTATGGCAATGTACTAAGAGCAGAAAATATCTGCGTGCTTAGGATACCACTAGTCCTTAGATTTTTATAGCCTAGGAGTGGATAACAGAGCAACTATCTGTGTTCTTTTAAAAAAAACACAAAACCCACGCAATCTTGATCTGCATTGTTTTTAAGGGAAGATATTAGGGTAGAGAACACATGACACTGACATGGATGACCATGTTCTTATATCCTTAAATTTACTACACTATAAATTTAAGGATATAAGAATCTCAGTTGAACAATCCATGTATAGTTTAATAGTGGTTTTGCATTGGTGGATATACTCTATGTGCATGAATGAAAAGACTTGGAAGAGTGTGTATCTACTGCTTCTCAGTCATTTGTGTTTGTATCCAGTATGGTTTGGTCACTCCTGATATACAGTTCCTGAAAACCTAAATTCTACACACACTGTTTCTATATTAACCTCAGCTGAGCTTCATTTATTTACCCTAGCTCAGACTTCTATCGCTAAATTGGCAGTTCCTCATCATCATTTTTAATTTTTTATCCCTTAGGCCTTCCCTTCGTGCTTTGCCATTTCCCAGTTATTTCTCTTTTTGGTAGCATAAAATAAATCTCTATCCTCTTACATACGCAAGACTTTGCTATCTGTAATTGCAAGGGGGAAAACTGGATTATGCAAATATGCTTATTACGCTAAGGTTTGTTGTTAAGTTTGGGGCTCATTAGCACTCCAGACAGCATAGGATTTTGGTGCTGTTTCAACAGCATATCCTGGATGAGAACACACACACACACACACACACACACACACACACACACACTTTTGCTCACCCCCACCCCCGTCTCTGCTGGAGCTCAGAAATAGTGAATAATTTCCTTCAGTCTTTTTTTCACCACACTAGCCACCCATCATACCAAGCCTTTCACAAAGTATGACGTGCGTGAGTGAGTGAGTGTGTGTGTGTGGTATATAGATGTTGTGTATTACAGAAAATGCCCCCAAATTAGGTGGCTGTTGACAATTCCGCACTGAATGTGAATATCTAAAAATAAGCATTGGATTGGTGACTCTCTCTCAGCCAAAACTATTGCCTATCTCCCAGGATTGTTGGGAGAGGGGCTGTAGTTCAGTGACAGTATATGAAGACAGACTTGAGTTACCTTCCTGGTATCTCAAGGGGGTAGTGGAAAATAAACCTGCTTGAAATCATAACTCGCTGCTGCAAGTCGAGATAGACAATACCAACCTAGACAGATCAAGAGTCTGACTCAGTATAAGGCAGCTTCAAAATGGGGGGAACAACATATGCTACATTCAGTTTCTTGGAAGAAGGACATAATATAAACATAACACACATAAAAGGTAAAGTTGTGCCGTCGAGTCAGTGTCAGTTCCTGGCGACAACAGAGCCCTATAGTTGTCTTTGATAGAATACAGGAGGGGTTTACCTTGCCATCTCCTGCACAGTATGAGATGATGCCTTTCAGCATCTTCCTATATTGCTGCTGCCCAATATAGGTGTTTCCCATAGTCTGGGGAACATACCGGGGGGGGGGGTGTTCCGAACCAGCAACTTCTTGCTCCCTAGGCAAATTACTTCCCCGATGCTCCAATAGGTGGCTCTTACATATTTAAATATTTGCCTACTTTCTGAACATACATGAGTGATTGCTGACAGTCATGTTTAGATGACAGTCAACACTTTATTTCTCCATTTTTAGACAGCTGCAAAATTTGTCTGGGGTTGTCAACATGCCTGACAATTTGCACAGAAATAAAACTGAGTTTTTAATGTGGGCTTACCTTAATCCTGTACAGTGTAGATCATGTTCATAAGTCATCAAGACAAAAGGGTCAGGCACTTAATATTTGTGTTTACAGTATGTTAGACAGATGTCTTTTTCAGCCGAGAGATAACATAGCTGGACTATGCTAAATGAAGACTATGCTAAATGTGATTTCACAAACAAAGACCTGTTTCTACATACTTTCACTTGGGAATATTTTGTGATTTGCTTATTGGATGATTATAATAGGTTTACTTGTATTCAAGAGCCAAAGTATACCAGAAGCAAAGTACAAAGTACCTTATATGCATGGTTTTCGAACAAACAATAAACATATTTTGCTTGTCCAGAGATTTTTGGCTACAAGTTGGGTTTTTTCTACAATGATAAGGAAATCCACCCCCGCTCACAATTATTATATCTAGAAAGCTTTCTGGGTAGAATCATGTGAGATCCTTTTAGCAGTAATTGCCATTGATGATTCTTTTGAGAAGAATAAATTGGGCTCTGAGGATGCACACCACGTAATGCACATCTCTAAGCCCAATTTCTCAATACTCCAACTACACATTCAGTGGCATGGGGACAGCCCATTATTAAACAAATTTGGGGGGCCTCTTAGAAGCCATGCATTTCATGAACTCTCATATCTGTACTGATTATTCCTTATTTAATGCTTTACCAAACTTTTTAAGTAGTTCTCTGTATTATGAAAAAATGCAAATTAAAATTATTTCACTCCAGGGTTGGCCAGCTCCAATTTCAGCTGTTGACTAGACTGAAGAATTTGCAGCAGCATCCTCAGACCAATTGTCAATGTGATCACCAATGCCTGCTCATAAAAGTCCAGCATCTGAAACTCCCAGCAACTGAACCTGTGGAGGAAGGTTGAGCAAATCTGGGATTATTCAGTCTGGATAAAATAGCTTTGGGCTACTGTAATGAATGGACAAAGTTGCTTCTTATCCCCTTCCTTTTACAGCACAAAGTACTAGTCCTTATTTTTAAGGATATCCTTGGCCTTGGCCAACGCTCTCCTTCAGCTCCTGTTTTACATGAGGTCCCCATCTATTAAACTGTCCATTCCTCTAGCACTGCCTTCCAGACAGGCACACCAGTGGCACTTTAAAAAGCTATCTCTTATGCTTGGCAGTTACCCAACAATGCCCAGGGAAGGAAGGAATGTCAAGACATTGGCTACATTAGCACTCAACTTGAAACTGGAATTTGCTAAACCCATGGTTAATTTTTGTAACTGTGAATCGCATTGTAGATGTTTGTTCAACTGCAGCCCATCAAATTCCAGTTTTGGAGTAGGGGAGCCACTCCCTGATCCTTGTCCACCAAGGCCGCAACCAAAGCTCTAGCATCACCAGACTGTGCGTAAGGCGTCAGCACATCAGCAGAGCAGCAACCATTGGCTACAATCTTCAAGGAGGCATGCTGAGTTAGATTGTACCTTTTCAGAACGAATGTACTGCTCGCCTTCAGCAGGGAAAGGACGTTCATATCCCCTTAAATGGTATGCAAACCCTTCGTCTGACAGCAGTTGCACTGCCACCCTTGTAAGAGCCCCACACCAAAACAGTCTTTCACAGTCACAATTGCTGGCACTGGGGGATGCAGAGAAGCACTATTTACTCTGGGAAGGGATCATGCCCACTTTCTAGGAGGGAATATGTATATGAGGGAGGGCAAAGGATCCTGTGGTGTGGTCCACTGTGAACAAGAATGCTCTTGCGATGGCTGACCCCTGGCAAAGCAGTCCAGGGCACCAAATCACACTCCTGCCCCCCATGTTGGCTTGCTGCCTGGGGAATAGCCATCTCATGAGAGGGCCAGTCCACTGGGGAGGACCTGGGGTGCCAAGACTTTTGGTCCACCATCAGATTGCGCTCTAATAAGCTAGGCCAGCCAAATAAAGGGGCCCCCACTTGGGTGGAGTCCCTGTTCTCTCTGGTTAATAACAGAACTTTTACACAGCGAACTCCCTCCTCTACAGGCAATCCCTTTTTGCACCCAAAGATGAATTTGCCGTTCTATGTGTCCGGGTGTACCGGGTGGGTAGACTAGGGAAACACTGGAACAGGGAATAAATCTTCACTCTCCTTGGGTGAGGATTTCCTGAGTTCAGACCCACCTTGGGGCATATAAGATTAACCACCACAGGGAATCATGGGAGAGGGGAGACCCGATTATCCATGACCCCAGGAGAATAAGTTCACCATTCTGGGCAAAAAAAAGAGATGGATATGTTCCAATAGGTGGCTAGACTCGGCACAGGGCGTGCTTGGACTGCTTCTTCACGGCAGTCACCAAGACAAGGATAGGTGTGGCCGGGGTACCTGTCATACCGAGCAACTAGGCTGGGCATCATCTACTAGCCAGCCCACATGAGTGTCTCCATGTCCTAACACTCTTGTGAGATCGGTCTGTGGGGAAAGGGCTAACATCACACATTATTGGTGATTCTGCCCGATTCCTCTGTCCTCCCAGACAGTTCTTCTCATGATTTGTGAATGGGAATCCCCATGGCCTTCCACTCTTATGAGAGAGCATTCCACTTCAGAGCAGCATCCATCATCATCCCAGCAGAGGAATCTCCCTTGTCACTCAAGGCAATGCTGCTCCTGCTGGATGGTTGTTCTCATGAGTAAGCCTAGGGACCTCACATATTAATCCAAGGGGAAGGGGATGGGCCCCCTTCCCCAACTTTATTGTACAAAAAATAGAGCAGAGCAATTAAAGAATTCCTGGGTGGGGCTACCTTTTAAACCTGGCCCAGGTATTGTTCCCCTGCCATATGATATCTTCCCAGTGATATAATAGGGTTGTCGGGTTTATGATGCCACTGCAACTGCATGTGCTTGTGAACATACTTCTTTATCCATTCATTGTCAGAGAGCAAAGCACATAGTGCCAATCTTGCTATCCTTTCTCTCCTGATTGTCAGGAGGGGGGAATAAGGGACATAATGGGAAGAGGGCATCCCCCCATGTGACTTTCTATTTGACAGGCTTAGACGATTGAGATGGGATGTGGCGGCATCCCTGTTGATGAGCAACAGCTTGAGTAGCTAGGAGACAGGGGGTGAGCAATTGCTCAGAGAGGCAGCCATCAAAGTGCAGCAGGCATGGGGGGAGGGTGTTCCTGGGCAGGTCTGGGCTGCCCTCTCTATGATTTCAGAAACAGTATGAAACTGTGGTTATGGTGGCATCTGTGCTGAGACATGATGCTTCCAATCCCAAACCTCAGGTTGGAGTGGCGAAACTCACTACAAACTCAAGGTTCAAATTGGAGTTTGACAAGGAAAATCACAGGTTGCTTTTGCCAGAAAACCATGGTTTCACACATTCAGATGTACAGGCATTCCAACCTCTGCCCCATTTAATTGCGGTTTCACGTTATGTGCAAATGGGGCCATTGTATCTTTTCCCCACAGGATTACTAAAACTGCCACTTCCTGTAACTATAGTGGGAAGCCACATTTTTCTGAGTAATGTCCCAGGGAAAAGATTCAATCTGATGACATTGCTTTCTTTCCTAGGGCATTGTGGGGCAATTGCCAGTGGGGAGGTGGCATTTTAAATTACTGCCATTGCAGCTGCCTGGAACACAATTGATTTTCAATTAGAAGGCAGAAGAAAGCTTGCTTCTTGAATTCTATTTTCAGGAGGCACTATTGGGCCTCAGAGGGAAAGGACAATGGTCAAAAATTGCTCCTCCCCCACATATGACAACACAGTGCTAGTCTGGATACAAGTCTGGATACAATAATAATCATAATAGAACCACAATAGGAAACATGACAGCTGGAAATAAAACAACTGGCTCATTGAGTCCCATCCACATACAGTTTAGTAGCATTGCAAATTGCATGGCACATCTGTACCTTTTACATTCAAACATATAAGATACAAGCTCAGTCCATATACAACAGGCTGGGAAAATATTATCTTCCTTGGAAATGAAATAATACAGGTGATTGGTTGTTGGATTCAGTTGATGAAGAGGTAAACATCCAAGTATACATTATAATTCAAATGGATATGCTATTAAAATGATTGAATGCTGTAAATACAATTATAGGGAAAATTTGGGCCAGATGCATGATTACACCAAGTGTGTGTACAGCAAAATATATTTGTTATGCTTATATATTTTTTAATGGAATTGTTGTTTTATTGATTAAATCTTTTTGCATACTAGTCTGCAGCTTTTCTGATGGAACATAAATCTCAAAACTGAATGCATGAATACATCCATCCATACATATGTATTACTGTACGTATTACTGAAACTGGCATCTAATCGGGGTGCCAACTGTGCCAATGAAATATGCAGATGAAGTGTGAATTCAATATATAGGCAGATGAAAGAGAAAATATTAAGAGAATGAAGGAATATAGTAGTTGAAAAATGTTCCTGTTTTGTGCTGACTTTGTTCCCCATGAGGAGAATATGATAGTGCTATCAGCTGGCAATGATGTGATGGTGTGCTTTCATAACAGAAATGTGGAACATTTAAATTAAATCTATGAGAAGTCAAGATGAGGTTCAGTGAGTATGACTTCTGAAGACAAAATGAAAAAGAGAACCATGGCGAAAGACTGAAGTCTGTTTTGTTTTGGCTAAATATGTTTTCCTCACTATAATAATATAAACTGTAATTCTGCCTTTCAAAGTGCTTAAAAGGCAGACTCTCCCTTCCTCATTCCACCATCACCTCAGCAAGAGAGGCAAACAAATAAATGCTTCTATTCATCCTGAGAGCTCATGGTATTTAATTCAAATGAAGGTGGGAGTGAAGGTACTGTGTAGCCTGAGAGAAAAAGTATGTGCTATGCAGTAAGTGTGAAGTGTAATGAATGAGACATTTTTACTTTTGAATTATCTTCATTAAGATACATTAATATTTGTTAGTAAGCCTTTTGTCCTTTATTTCAAAAGTGAGCTTTCAAACTGCCAGCTTCTTTGGTGAATATAAACATTCCTTAATTAATTATCCAGGTTTACAGTTTTAGAGAAACACTAGAACTCAGAAGGTTTTTTTTCCATACTGTGTGAATTAAATGTATTATTACTCTTTTTGAATACCAAGACTCCTATGTTCTTTGGTGCTATATGAAAAGAGGGCTCCTGGAGAAAGCTACTCAAAGTCAACATTACCACAGGCAAAGCAAAGAACTAAATCCTGTCCTTTTTCAAGTTAAGAAGCTTCCCTTTGTCTACTGAAGAGGATTTTTTGACCTGCTTGGGAGGGGGAGTTGTTTTTACTAATTTGGGTTGCAATGAGCTCATGCAAAGCTAAGGTAAGCTGAATGGTAAGCATAAAGTAGATTCTGAAAATGTGAAAGCAAATTGTAAGTACTGTAATGAGTGCAGGGTTATGATTATGATTGCTAGGTGGCCATCTCTTTGTTCAGCAGCTTATTCGCTGATAGGTCATGAAGCCACTGGGTATCTTTGAATGGGGAATTAATGGCTCTAAAGTATTCTGAATAAGGGAAGCCATTGAGCCTGTGAGCCATCTTCGTTCCCCCTCATCCAACCAAAGAGACATGTATGATCAATGAAAAGAAACCAAAGAAAGGCAGCTTCTGAGAGTTGGAGAGACAGACTGAATGAAGAAACTTAGAGACATGCATTCGAAAGTAAGCATGTTCGAGTGCTGAAAGTGGATGGCACATCCTGCCCTGACGTGTCACCTTGTTGCACTGCTCATGGAAACAGCAGTGTTTGTCTGCAGAGGGAAATGGTGTAACCACGTTGACACTTCTGATCATCACAGCTACGGCACTACCCTCTGCAGACGAGGGCTGTTGTTTCCATAGCAGTGCAATATGGGAGGTGGGTGACATGGCGGGCGGGACTTCTGACCCACTCTCAGCACATGACTGCCACTGTATCTGCTTACTTTTGAATGCCTGAACAGAGCTAGAGCTGAAAGCTAATGGAAGTCACCTTAGGATGCAGTAGTGTCTTTCTGGGGTTCTGATGTAATCTGTTGCTGACTTATAGTAACATACATATTATTTATTCCAACTGATGCTCAACCTATATACTTGAATTAAATATTACAAAAACAAGATAAGCATCCAGTGGTTTCTCCTCCCACAGAAGCCAGAATTCAAGTAGCACCCCCAGAAGTCCTCACTGCTCAAAAATGTGTGGAGTGCATGCAGTAATACAGTTCTCTTAAATCTCATGTCCAAACAACCCAAAGGACTCTACAGTGACAGCAAAGTATTCAAAGCGCTTTTGAAGAAACCCCAAACTTCCATATTTTCTCATTAGAAACTATTTATTGGTTAGACTATTCTTGTAGCCAAAGCATGGTTTCCAGTGAGAAGGAAGGGCAACACTTTCAAAAATCTTCTGAATACTTTGCTGTTAGTATTCACTAAGCATATTTCCAATAATTTTGTTCACCAGCTGAAAAGTAGGAAGTAACAAATGATTCTGTTTCTTCTCTGTGTGTGTTGTAGAGAACAAGTAGTTCTGTGGTGTCACTAGAATATATGAAACACTCAGTAATTGATGTCTAAGGCAAGAACACACCAGTCCCAAGTTGAAATCACACACTCTGCTGTGGAAGCACTTCTACTTATTGCCAGATGTGTAGAGCTGTTGTAATTATTCGGAAGTAAGGGAAAGGTACTTCCCATGTGCTCAGAGCAACCCTGTAGTGGATCGGACTGGGGCTTCTAAGAGAATTCTTGGCATGAGACCCTCACCAATCTAGACTTTTCAGCATTTGGGAAGCAACATGACAAAAAACTATAAAGCCACGTTACGCTTGTAGCTTACCTATGCCATAAGTCCTCATGCCCAACAAGGCATTCTGAACTAGCTTAAACTATTTTTCTACCCTGTTACACCAGTAGAATATGACTCATGAATAATTATGACCTTCAGATTTCCACATACATCTTTTAAGCTTTTCAACTTTGTGCTTTGTGGTGCCTCATACCTTGGTTCCTACTTGATATTCTGCAGTGACAGGGATTTTCTGCAAGAATTCTGAAATGACTGCCAAAGTCTACAAAAGGTCTGTAATCATATAGTTGCAGAAACGTGCAGGTCTAATTACGTTCGCATTAAACTGAGTTCCTTGTCAGACATACTAAGATTTTATAAAGACCTTTGATTAAAGGAAGGTGGCTTTATTTTACTCTGACACACAGATAATCACTTAATAGTCCAATAGAGTGTTTTAATCATCTCCAAAGATCAAAAAACCCATAAAAGCACTGATAGCACATTATAGGCTTTGCAATAGAAGGGTATAGCATAGGGTAAAATATGGCTTCCAACAGTAAGCAGTAAGTATGCATGAACTTGCCCAACTATGTGGAGAAGAGCAAAGTCAATTATCTGAAATGTGGCAAATTCTAAATGTTTGCCATGCTGGCATGCTCACCTAGCAACACTCTGAGGTCATTCACACGGCCAGGCAGAGCAGCACACGGGTTGGGGGGAAGGCTGGTTGTACTCCCCTTCATCCCAGACAAGTGCTCGTTGTTTCTGGGAGCGTGGGCTACGCTACCAGACGACCGCACTACATGCTGCAGCGCAGAGCTCCAGAGGCTTCATGGTCAGGAAATCATTGCAGCCCTTGTGTATATGATTTGTGTAACTTATTAGCTGACTTCAGGAGCCCAATTAAATTCAGTACAAGCCCATATACCTATGGCTGGCTGGAATGTTACAACTATTACTCTTAATGGGGGAAAGCAATGCAAAAGGAGCTGCACAATAGTCAGTCAGCCACTAGATATTGACATCGTTCCTGTGAATAATGGTTCTCTAATGATATGTACTAAATCAATGATTTTACAGAGATTACTCTTTGCTGTAAGTTAAAAAACAACAAAGCCAGTTTAATATGAGCTATTTTTAATTGTTTTAATGACTCAGGTCCATGCTGAAGATTACTATGTGTCAAGTAAACAAAGACAATCTCATTTTAAGCATTCTTCTTTCCAGACCTAAGTAGCATTTGAAAACCCCTGTCATACTTTCAGATGACTACCTTGCTCTAAGAAGAGAGTCAGTATACGGCTATAACATCAACAGAAGCATACTAGATTACAATAAATAAATAAAATAGCTTCTACATTGTGTCAAACTTGACAAGTGAATCATTGAAATTCTGATGCCTCTTTCTTGTCAGAAAATATTTCAGTAAGTATCTGTGAGTACTCTAGTTCTAATGAGAGCAAGGAGATCCATACCAAATAAACTGGCCATGATCATGATCACACAGCATCACAACTGTAGCAGGCTATGAACACTTCAAAGCTTGCCTCATTTTTTTGTTTTGGTGAACTTTTCAAGTCAAACATATTGGACAAACTCCCTGAGCAATCAAAAGGGAGGACCAAATAAAAGGATGAGGACACAGAAATACAAGTTTGATACTGTCATGCTTTCATCCCTTGTGCTGTATGAGTTCTGCCCCAGTACACTGGCTAGGAGTAACTTCCCATCTCTTTTCCCAGACCATGCAGCCCAGACAGGAAGCAAAAGCAACTCAGCTTCCTACCGGACATCATAAGATGAAGAAATGATACCCTCCACCGTGTTGTCTTCCTCAAATGGCATCCTTCTGCTCTCCAAATTAAAGCTTGGAAAGGGCTTTTTCCAGAAGGACCCAGGTGGCACGACCTATTCTTGGCAATTCCCCAGAGTTTGTGGGTAAAGCCTCTCCCAGGCTGAAAATGCCATGGCATGATGAGGCAAGAGAAGACAATTACCCAATCTCCTTGCTGCTGCACCCCACTCCCATCCTTTTCTGGTACTGTTTGACTCACACCAACCTGGACCAGAAAATATGTATTGTTCAGAAGTTCTCATTCTACATGTACTTCCCTTTAGCCCATGACAGCCTTTTTAATACTGCAAATTTGACCTGAGAGCCTAAGGAGGAGCCAATAGCAATGAGAGCAACTATGCAAGAATTGGAACCAACAGTTAGCTATTAAGGCTATGCACATGATCAGGAGGGCGGACAGGAGGGTGCATGAGTGGGGGGGGGAGGCAGGGACATACCTACCTTCCCCCAGACAATAGACATTCTATACTTCAGCACACCGCTGCATGCCCATACGATATGCACTGCTCGATATGCATCGAGCAACATGCCCATACGATATGGCAGAGTGCATCTCCAGAGGCCAGGACAATGTGTCCCAGCCTCCGGATATCCCACATTATTATTATTTATTTATACAGTCAGACAGGTGTTATTGACTGGTTTGTTTTATCCAGACATCAAGTCCTTCCCAAGGACCTGGGTTGGCTGAATTTTATTGTCAATGTTGTTTCCGTTGTTATAGATATCATTGCAGAATATAGGCTGTTCCCAGTAAAGTTGTTTTTTGTAATTGGCTGATGGTGATTTCTGTGACCCCTATGGTGTTGAGGTGCTCTTCAAGGTCTTTTAGAACTGCAATTACCACTGGGATTACTTTGGTCTTTTTCTGCCACAGCCTTTCAATTTCAATTTCAATTTTCAGGAGGGCGGACAGGAGGGTGCATGGGCGGGGTGGGGGAGGCAGGGACATACCTACCTTCCCCCAGACAATAGACATTCTATACTTCAGCACACTGCTGCATGCCCATACAGCATGCACTGCTCGATATGCATCAAGCAACATGCCCACACGATGCGGCAGAGTGGATCTCCAGAGGCCAGGACAATGTGTCCCAGCCTCCAGATATCCCACATCATCATCATCATCATCATCACCACATTTATATCCCACTCTTCCTCTAAGGAGCCCAGAGCAGTGGTAATACATACTTGAATTTCTCTTTCACAACAACCCTGTGAAGTAGGTTAGGCTGAGAGAGAAGAGACTGGCCCAGAGTCAAACACCATGCAATAAGCACAGTGCATTGGAGGATACCCCAATGAGTCAGGCACTCTAGGTGCCCAACTCTGTGCATGCAACGCTCAGATGTACACAAGTCCGGTGACAATTTACAACAGCAGTAATTGATAATAAGTCTTTCTAGTTTTAATATGCCAGCTGTAAACAATTGTGTAAGACTTCGGTCTCAACTTCAGTCTTTACTCATGTCCTTAACCCAGGCTAAAGGCCAGGGTAAAAAGTAGGGTTAGGTGGGTGGGCAGCAGAGCACACAAGCAGTCTAACCTAGGCAGGGCTGCCTTAGCCTGGGTTAGGCTGCTTATAAGAACAGGCTTATTATCTGGCAAAACTGCCAGTGTCCAGCCATCCTGACTCCCAGTGGCAGCCCAAAATCTGTTTGCACCTTAGACCAGTCAACAAATGCTGACTTCTTCCTGTTTTATCAAGCTAGTATTACCACTGCCACAGCTTGATTTCATGTACTTGCTTACATGTGCACACTCCACTTTGTCTCCTCATCTTTCTTTGCTGCTGGACTGATAGTGAGAGCGGGAGGGAATGGAAGAAGAAGTTCAACTTTTGTTTGTTTGTTTGTTTGTTTAATACTCACTGGAAAAGTTGAATGTCTTAGACTGAAGAAACAATAAAGCACAATGTATCTAAATACCATACCTTGAAGTCATTCACACAACTGAGTGAGCGGGGGAGCAGTGGGAAAGGCTGGCTAAACTCACCTTCTCCCCAGACGAGTACTGTTTTGCTTCTGGGAGCTTGGTCCATGATCCCAGATGATCTGCGTGGTGTGCTGCAGCGTGGAGGTCTGGAGGCCAGGACAACGCATCCTGGCCCTGAGAGATCCCACAATGCACTATGCAAAATGCGCAATGCATTGCAGGATTCCCCCAGGAGATTACTATAAAGGCTCTCTAGGCACCTGTCTCTGGGTCTGCTGGGGCTGAACATAGCTCCAGAAAATACATGATCTTGGAGCCCAGGTTAAGGGTTAACTCAAGTCCTTAACCCTTGCTAAGAGCCAGACTTCAAAGCGGGGCTAGGCAGTGCTGCCCCAAAGGGATCGGGCCCAAACCCAGCAGTTCTCACACACAGCCTAACCTTCTTGTGTCTAGACATTTTGGGTCTCTATCTAGCACCCTGCCATGCTAACCACTCACACAGACTTCTGCTGAAAAACTGAAACTGTTTGCCCAGTTCACTTTCAATTTCTGGAGTACTCCAGGCTCTGTAGAACCTCTGATAAGAGGCTCTTGCTGTTGCGGATCAAATTGTATGACAATACAAGCCTTTGAGTGAGATGCAACTGGCAGGGCCAGTTACCTAGGCCTATTAGGATATCTGGGGGGTCAAGCAGGGGTGCATTTTGGTGCCTTCATTGTTCAATATCTATGTAAACTCTTTAATCAGGTGTCTGCAGGGCTTAGATATACACGCCCAAAGTTGGCAAATTGATGGCTTCCTGTACTAACTTGGTACAGTACAGGATGCCCCAGCTAACTTGGCAAAGAGGCACCTTTTAACATGGTGATTCTCTTTTATTTAGCAGGGGGAGAGTAACTGGCCCTATTTACCCCCAGCGTAGTACCTCCAGTGACTGTTGCTGGTGTCTATCTCATGTTTCTTTTAGATTGTGAGTCCTTTGGGGACAGGGATCCATCTTATTTATTTATTTATTATTTCTCTGTGTAAACTGCCCTGAGCCATTTTTTTGGAAGGGCAGCATAGAAATCGAATAACTAAATTAATTAATTAATTAATTAAATACTTTTATATGCGGATGATGTGGACTTTTTGTCCCTGTCACAAGTGGGGATGAGAAGAGCTCTTAAGGCCTTAGCACTCTATTGCAAGGAAGAGCAACTGGGTATTAATTATCAGAAAGCCAAAATTTTTGCCTTCTCCATCAGGAGGAAAAAATATAAATGGAGGATTGACAATCACGACATAGAGCAGGTGAAATGTTTTATGTATTTGGGGGTCGTATTTCAGGAATCTAGGAAGAAGACCGCCCAAATCAGTTATGCTGTTGTTCAAGCACAGAGAAGTGCGCCAGCAATTCTCAGCTTCTACAGGCGGCAAGGAGGGATGTTCATTCCGGCTGCCCTCAACTTATCCGAGGCAAAGTGGATGGCTCAAATGTTATATGGGTCACAGCTGGGACCCTACGCCAACTATTTCCTCCTGGAGCGGGTCCAAGTCAGGTTCTTAAGAACATTATATCTGACTCCCAAATGCATTTCTAATGCAACTCTGAGATTGGAATTGGGCATTATCTTGATAGAAGCCAGAGCCTAGTATTTAATACTAATAAACTGGGCAAGAGTCTACATATTGCCCTCTGGTCTCCTTTCTTTGTTACTATTGGATAGGCACTGCTTGAGCTGGTGGGAGAACTGTGTCAGGAAACTCTGTACCTATGGTCTTTCACCTGAGGCAGATCTCTCTGTGGGTTTGGACACGGCCAAAGAACTTATTAAATGAAGGATCTGGGATATTGAGTTTCGAGGACATCTAGGTCGAAGACATCTAGGTCATTCCTCCTGCTCAATAATTGCCCAGCAGATTATCTGTTTTTTCCTCACTTTCCCCAAACATAGATGGGCCTTTTCAAGGGCCTGTGTGAATGCTCTCCCTTCAGAATTCTTGGCTGGTAGATACAATATAATCCTAATTGAACAGAGATATTGCCCCTGTAATTCTGATGAGATTGAATCAGTTGCACATGTGCTCCTGCAGTATGTCTTTTATGTAGACCTTAGACAAAGGTTAATTGACCTTCTTTTACATAATCTGCCAGGTTGTCGAATGAATTCTACACCAAATATCTGCTAATAGATGTGAATTCATCTATCACACACACAGTGGCAAAATTCTGTTGTTCTGCAATATGAGTTTGTCACACTCTGATCGCTAATGGTTAGATTCAATGTACAGTTATATTATCAGTATGGCTACTAGCAGACCCGGTGCACAGCATCTGCACCGCTAGTTTGTTGCTGTGCTTTGGTGCAGTGCGGCTCTGCCCAGCCGGGCTCTGCCGCTTTCTCTCCCCGCCGCTTCCCCTCTCCTGCCCCAGTCCATTGCCCATCGTTCCGTTCTTGCTGCCATCTCGGTGCAGTCCCTTCCCTCCTCCCGCCACTGGCAGTTTTCCCTCCCCGCCCTCCGGTAGTGCTTTCTCTCCCCGCCGGGCTACCTCCCTCCCTCCCTGCCATTTTCACCCACCCTCCAGTTGGCCATCTCCTCTTCCAGGGCCCACTGCCGCCTCCTCTTCCTCACCCCGCCGTCTGTCTCCTCCACTGCCTCCCCACCACGGCTGGGCCCGCCGCCACCTCCTCACCGCGGCCATGCCTGCCACTGCCCAAAGTCAGGAACTCTTGCCAAACTCCCTGTCACTCTGGAACTCTCGCATTCTCTCGTGAGAGGCTGCCACGCATCCGGCCGCCACGGGCCATCCGGCGGACCATCTTGGAGGAATAATTATATAGATGTTTAAAATTTTATATTGTTTTAGATGTTGTGTTATTGGTCGAAGACCGTAATAAAGACTGACTGACTGGCCCAGTTCACTCAAATGGAGGCCTTCTGTATTTCTTCCACAGCAGTTAGATTAGTGAAAGTAGGATAAAACAACTATAAGCTGCAATGTAGCTGCAACAGGGCCATTACAAAATAAATTTTGTTCCTTTCATGTTTCCTTGTATGGAAATTCAGGGAACTTTATAGTCATCTCATGGTGGAGATCCAAATGGATCTCAAGAGTAACAGAAGTTCCAATTACAAGTCTGGCCAATCTTACTTTCAAGACTAACAAAAGTCAGGTTGGCTCACAACTGGAAAGAATGCTGAACTATTCACAAAATAAATAGATCTTCACTGCAGTGGACAAGATTGCCTTGCTATGGAAGAAGGGATCACGTACATTCACTATGTTGAATTGTTTCTGTTTGGAGAAAGTATGGGAAAGAGGAAAGGGAAGGGCACTGGCACATTTTTTGCTTTCTAAATTGCTCTTGACTACAAAAGAAAAACACAACTAAAAGCAATAATTACTCATAAGGGATAATATTTAACATGAACTACTAAGAATGTTGCACATAATGAAATACATTTTTGTCTAAGTTGAACTAGATATATTGGACACATGGACACATCATTGTCCAGTTTGGGGTTTATTTTCTCCTTAAAATTTCAGCTGTGCGAGAGCCCTATCTGGATCTGGACCACAGTGCAGAGGCAGGGGAGTGTTTAATATTTTACTTCCCTGCTGTTTTCCCACCGAAATGTACTGAACTCAAAATAATTGAAAAATGGAAGCACTGGATTAAATGGCACATTTGGGGATCTGAAAATGGCACCGTTCTCCTACCTCCATGCTATGGCCTTGATTTGATCAAGATTTGTATGACTGCTTTTTAAAGAGAAAAGAAAACCCAAACTCAATAATGACATTTTAATGTCATACCAAGTTCAGCCCCTCCTTAGTTGGGCTCTTATTTGTACTACTTGAATTCTGTCCTTGAAAACTTGAAGTCATTAAGCAACATGAATTGTTCTTTGGAGGGCAGTTGTGTGTGTGTGTGTGTGTGTGTGTGTGTGTGTGTGTGTGTGTGTGTGTGAGACAGAATAGTATTTCACATTTACATATTAACTACTGCTATTTTAGGTTCTTTCCTGCAGGTAGGAAACATCAATCAGTATTTCTGACACTCTAATATTTCTTCCTTATAAGCATTATTTAAAAATACCTCTCAATTCCCTTAATCACTAAAACTAGACATTTCTTTGCCTCGTCATCAATTGAAGAGAAGCAGGAGCACAACAAATTGCACTTGACAAACGTTAAATTTTATAGGGAAGCAAATATGATGCCAAATCTCAAGTGTGTGGAGTCTTTGAGAAGAAAAAATTACAAGCAACCTGCAAGTGCATTTGTTCTTTGATTATTTGCTCCACAAACAGTGGAATGAATATATTCATACTATTTATTTATTTGTTTGTTTGTTAAAAAGTTGGACAGCCAAATATCTTAACCAATTTTCTCAATAAAAATGAGTGCCAGCTCGGTTCAGCAGAAGGACTTTGGACACAGAAAATTGATTTGCACTTTAAACCAGATTCTCAATGTCTCTGTTCAAGTTTCTCTCCCTGGAATTCTCTTGCAGTGACTGATATGCCTCTTTAAGCTGCTTCCATTTATAGTTGCCAGTTTAAATCCTAAAAGCACTTAGTCATAAGAAGCCTTACTGACTTCAAAAGCTATAATTTCTAAGAGTTATGCTTCCTTAACATGACTAGGAAATTCAAGTAGTCATAGTGTCAAGATGTTCACAGGTCACAGAGCCAAGTTGTAAGACACAAGGTTGCAATTTTGTATAAAGACACAAGTGTGCCAAGATGGAAGATTTTGCTTGTGGCAAAAAAGTCGGGCAGCCCACCTTCTGCGATGCGATGCAAGACCTACTGCAATGCAGGAGCCACACCCACAAGCCAGGTAGTAGTTTGGTCTGCATCTCACTGAGGCTAATAATGGAGGAGATAATGTGATAATGGAGACAAGGAAGAGAAGAAAGACTTGATATCAGTGCAGGACTCTTTCCTCTGCATAACATCTAATTTTGCAGGAACCAAGCATAACTTGGCTTAGGCTGTCCATCTCTAGGACTGTGGCCTACTGTACAATCTAATGCAAAGACTTGTGGTCAGTGGTTCTTAAACAGGTAATCTGCAGGATAGAACCACCATCAAGCTCCGGGAACCACAAGGAAAACAGCTACACCATCAGGGAAGTTTCTTTATACAAGTAAAACATAGCAGGTCAGGTGATACTTCCTGACCCATATAAAGGCTTCTATGCTAGGCTTTCAAAGTGGTCTGAACAATGAGGAGATTCTTTCTTTCTAGTTATGGACTGCCTTGGCCTGGAGTGTCAGATATGTATGTCCCATGGCAGGAAAAGGTCTTACAATTTCCATGTCCAGGGGCCCATTACCAGCAGCCATGTCAATCTTTCTCTGCAGCACTTTGCCATCTGTAAAATATGGATTATGACATCAGATGGCAAAGTGCAGCAGGGAAAGACTGAGTGACCTGCTTAAGCTTGCACAGGAAGCCTGTTGTAAAATCTGATGCTGACATCAGACCTCCTGAGAGTCATGAATTCCAATTTTCCCTCAGTCTAGATTCAGATAATACAAACGTTTCTGTTTTCCAAGGTGAGGAAATCTTATTAAACATAATATCAAACCACAAGCACTGGATGAATATAATTTAGTGGGATGTATTTAGAGTGCATTCACATAGCTAACATCAGTGTGAGTTAAAATGATCCATGATGCAACTTGAACTGAAAGCAAGGAAGTATCATTACCATATTACATTTTGCCAGCTCATCCACAGGGTGAAAGTAGCACGTATAGCAGTGGATAAAGTTACACATTCAGGAAGCTCTATGCAAATAGCTTTCCCAGTCACATTCATATCCAGGGATGAGGTTCTCCCCATAATTTGTGCTAATATACAGCAATCTGCCATCTTCTTTGAGATAGACTCATACCTTATGTGTTTTATAGGTTAGATTTGCTGAAAACTCTCTTTGCTTGGCCAGCCACACATAACATTAACGTCCTATATGGAATGTTACAACACTTCTGCCTGTAATTAGTTGATGGAATTCCATAGTTTTATCTGCCTATAGTACAGGAAACCAAAGTGAGCCCTCAACTCCCTAGTAAAGATTAATCGTTGGTATCCTCACACAGTCAACAACCAATAAATGGATAAAACAAAAGGGAGATGGTATAAAGTCACTGGGGGGGAAAAGTCTTCTGATAGACATTGACATAAGGAACTTGGGAACATAGGAAGCTGCCATATACCAAGTCAGACCATTGGCCCATCTAGCTCATTATTGTCTATACAGAGTAGCAACAGCTTCTCCAAGGTTGCAGTCTGGAATCTCTCTAAGACCTATATTGGAGATGCCATGGAGGGAACTTGGAACCTTCTGGATGCAGGCATGCAGATGCTCTTTCCAGAGCGGCTACATCCCCTAATGAGAATATATTGCAGTGCTCATACATGTAGTTTCCCATTCATATGCAGCCAGGGCAAACCCTGCTTAGCAAAGTCATGCTTGCTTCTACAAGACCAGCTCTCCATACTCACTTTGGAACATAGGAACATAGGAACCTGCCATATACTGAGTCAGACCATTGGTCTATCTATCAGACTGGCAGCAGCTTCTCCAAGGTTGCAGGTCGGAATCTCTCTCAGCCCTATCTTGGAGAAGCCAGGGAGGGAACTTGAAACCCTCTGCTCTTCCCAGAGTGGCTCCATCCCCTGAGGAGAATATCTTACAGTGCTCACACTTCTAGTCTCCCATTCATATGCAACCAGGACAGACCCTGCTTAGCTAAGGCACAAGTCATGCTTGCTACCACAAGACCAGCTTGGAGTACCCTCCAAATTGTCTAGGATATTTGCATATATGAAGCCATTATTGTTATACGAGTGAGAAGTCATTGACTACCAAAATGACCTTCATTTTCATCTCAGAATTATCTACCTACCTACCCTACTACACATACCTGTCCGTGCACATATATACGACAGCCATTTTTTAAAAAAAAATCCATAAATTCCAGACATTATGTAGACATTATGTACTGTTTTCTACATCTTTCAGCCATGTTTCCTTTGGGTTCTGAAAATGTCCATAAATTAAAACACAGTAAAACTAGCTTTATTCCATATACTTACTAAAATATGGGATAGTGGCTAATATGTAAGAAGTAGGTCAGCTTCCTACTTTAATGGTATGGCAGGGTTTTTTTTAAACTGCCTTCATCTCATAAGAAGGAAAGGGTCACTAGCTGCTAAAATGTCTTCATGGGAACATACATGACTCTCCCTTGACTAATGAAACTCAACTCAAGTCTCCCATCTGAGGCTGAGCTAGCTGCATTTTTTTTCCAGTATGCAAAGAAAAGACACAGGAAAGCCATTTCTCTAGTTAGAGCTTCAGACTGCATTTTTTGTACGGTGCCTCCTGATGGGATACAATCTAATAAAACTTCCATTTTCAAGTTGAGATGAAAGCATTACCTATCTGATAAATCTGGCTGTAGACACTAATGCTGCTTGGCTTTGTTTTCATATATTATATGCACAACTAACATTAATTGTCACCTTTTTTCTTAAGTCTTTCCCATACGTTTTTAATCTCTGTGGGCTGTATTGATTTTCTTCTGTGTTGAATCTACCGTCGCCACCAGGACCTCCTTGTAGATAAGGTGTTTTAGTTCTGTGTGTGATATTTCCTGGGAAAACACTTTTTCCCTTAGTATTCCCCACCCCCACTCCTCTTTCAATGTATTAAAAGGAAGATGCTGTTAAGAAAAAAAAGAGGAGAGAGGGAGAAAGAGAATTCAGAGCACAAAGCAAAGACTTTTGATGCCCTTTCTTTTTTAGCAAATCCTTTTATTCGACTGTTGGGAATGAAGCGTTTTTGTTATGGCAAATGCAGACTTGTGTTTTACAGCCAAAGCTGTTTAAAAGGTTACACAGCTGGTCTGCATTGCTGAGCAGTACTGGGAAGAAGGAAGTGGTGCTGCTAACTCCATCACCAGCTCAGTAGTCATGAGCGATCCTCTCTCTTTCATTGGTTTTCTCTTCCCTTCCTCCCTCATTTGTAGCCCAGCAGAGTTGTGAAGAGAAAGTGTTAACACAAAATGTCAAACCGACATATTCTGGGAAGTGAAGGCATGGTTGTCCATGTACAGATGTAGTGACATCTATTGTCCTGACATGATGGATGATGACTGATATTCAACTATAAATAAACAATTACAGACAAAGTGACTTTAGGTATGGAGCAGGAAGGTTTGATTACAGGAATAATGTACATTGAAATATGGTGGGAGCTGCTTTGCAAATACATCATGCTTTATTGGAGAAGCATAAGGATTTACTTGATGCCAATGGATGATAATACAAAATGTGGTACAGCCACACAAGTAAGTCAAAGCACATAAATCAAAGAGCAGCTTTTCCTATATGAGTACTCCTGATGTCCTTTGATATTTTCAAGGGAAGCTCTAGTCAAAATCTACAATGTAAGGGGTCAACTGGAAAGATGGGTGGACAAAGAGAGCCAGTGTGGTGTAGTGGTTAGTGTGTTGGACTAGAACCTAGAGATATTGGTTCAAATTCTCACTCAGCCATGGAGCTCACTGGGTGATCCGAGGCTAGTCACTAACTCAGCCTAGCAAAACAGGAGAAAAAGAACTGTACATTCCACCTCAGACTCCTTGGCAGAAGAGTAGAATTAAAATGTAGTATAACACAAGAAAGGACTTTGTGGTCTGCTAGCCACCAATGTGAAGCAAGCAGGCTCTACCTCTGTGCTTTGATGGGCTGCTGGAGCCCTCACCCTATCGGTTTCCTCCCCACTACCCCATTTAGAAAAGCTTTTGATTATATGTGTATGTGTATATTCTTTGGTACGAAACTGAGAGAGAGCGGGGCAGGGGGTGGGTGGAATTGGCACCAAAGGAAGCGTCCCCTCTAGGCCTAACAACGACTTTGGGGACATGATTTTCCATGGGGCTGTGACGTGGCAGAAAAGCATTACATGCTCTCTCTATACACCCCATTGTTCCAACCCTAATCAAGCATCAATGAATCAATCAATCAATCAATCTTTATTACATTCACAAACCAGCATAAAGTACATTTTAAAAACCTGAGTAGCAACAGATTTTACACTCTAAAACATACTACTATCATAAGATTATTTAAAATATACAATAAGAAATAAAAAGACACTAAAATATATTACTAGCATAAAATGATTTAAAATATAAAATATAGGCATACAACTGCACTAAAAATCTAGCTATGGCTGGAATAAGAGACATAGTAGATCCTGGACTACATTTTACTATAGCATAAAATGATTTAACTACGGCTGCAATAAGAATAATAATGCCTAATCAAGCATTTGACTCCTATTTGACTTTAAAAAAACAATAACAACAACTGCATGTTTAACACAAGTATGCATTTTTGTACCTCATTTTGGTGGGTTTTTTAAAACCCTCCTGTAAAGCATAATGAATGTGGTTCAAGGGATATGTAACACAAACAAAGAAAAGGCATTTCACATTCAAACTGTGAATGTGAGGCTGTTTAATTTTGGTGCACACATGTTTTTATGTTGTGAATGGGTAGGACCTTACGTTTCAGTGATTGTTTGCTGATCATTATTATTATTACTACAGAGAAATGCAGTATAAGATATGTGGTCGCTGCTGTATCAAAGCTAACATCAAGGATGAACAGCAAAAACTTTTGGTCAAATAGTCAGCTGGCAATTGGCATATCCTCTAATCGGATTCTGGGTTCTAAATCCTACAGTAGTTTCTTGTTTAAAGAATCTTAAATGCTGCAATCCTCAAATCAAATACTCCACTGAAGTGGAGAGCTACTGCAAAATAAGTGGTTCAAGAACTGCAACGTTATTGCATTTGAAGGCAAAACACTGGGGTATTAGGAAAAGCAGTCATGATCCTATTGGTCAGAGGCCCTTAAGCCAATCAGAATCCCTTTGCTAAATAAAATAACCTATCAGATTTTAGGAAGAGTAAAACAAGTTATCAACATTGCATACGCTAGTGGTGGATGAAATACTCCGTACTGCTAAAATGCCCATATCCAGTAAAATTAAGGAACTGGAAGAAACGACTACAGCTGTTGTAGTCCAGCCTAACCAGCTCAAAACGCTGCCCTGGGAAGCAGGCTAAATGCAGCATTATCCTTATCCATCCCTACTGAGTAATTTCACAGTTGGTAATAAATATATTATTACTTTAAATTCCATCAACTCTCTGTCCATATCAGTGATTGAGCAACACAGATGTACAAATTAACTTTGCTGCTCATGAGTCATACATAACCAGCGCAGGAATGTGAATATAGAAATTCCCTGCTGTGGAAAGCAAAGCAGCTCTGGAAAGGTTTGGGCAGAAGCAGGGGCGTAGCAAGGTTGGAGTGGGCCCAGAGACAAGATTTTAAAATGGGGCCCCCCCACTCAAAGTCCAGGGCCTCCGCACACCCCAGGCCCCCAAGGATTTAAGTCTGATATTCCAAAATAAGTATGCTGCCTGGAAATACATTTCACTGAATACACACACGCACACGTCACAATATATAGTGATATACATTGAGTACTATACATTTGTTTTACTTTTAATGCCTAGAACACACTAGAAAGATGAATGATTAAAATGGGCCCCTCGCTGCAGATTAGCCAAGGAGACTTTCAACCATGCAGGGTGAGCCTATGTTTGTTTTCTCAGAATTCTGAACAAATTCAGTCAAGTCTGATTCCAGGAGGTTTTTCACAGGAGGCTTTTAAAGCCCTTTAACACACATCTCCTCTGGAATGGAGGTGCTGCATTCACATGTTGGCCAGATTTATCCTGAAGTCCCTGCAGGTTATTGGGGAGCAGTTCACACACAAGAAAAATAAAATAAAATAAAAGCACACACATGCTTCACAGTTCTCACTCAGACCTTCTGGGTTGCAAAACAACTTGAACATAAGTGCATTTATACATGAATGAATAAAATAAATATAATACTGTTTCTTCCAGAAGTTTTTGTAATTTTCTGCCATGAAACAAGCCACTTATAGGACTTTTTAGATAGTTTTTTTTAAGTCAGCAAATTTTCCAAGCTGTTTCAAAATAAATATTCAGAGACTTCTCGGTCCCTCCTCCCCCACCCCCATATCAAAGCCCTATGGCAAGCAGATCCCTATATATCCGGGTGGGGGTGGGGGGTGGGGAAGGTAACCACAAAAAGGAGTTCACACTCTACCTGGCAGCAGGGGGTCTTCTGCTGCAGAGAACAGTGGAGTCCTCTCTGGCTGCCTCCTCCTTCCTGGCTGGCTTGGGCCCTACTGGAGTTCAGGCTTCACAGAGGCCTACACCAGACCTCCGTGGAAGCCCCGCCCACCCGCCGATCAGCTGAGAGGTGGGAGAAAAGGAGCTCTTTGCAGCTTGTCTGCTGCCTGGATTGCCGGCCAGGAGAACAAGCTGGAGAGACAGCGAACAGGGCAAGTGGCTGAGGGGCCTTGGGGCTGGGCAGGGGGCAATGGGAAGTCACGTGAGGTGCCTCTGGGGGGCCCCTCCAGGCAGTGGGGCCCCCAGACAACTGTCTCCCCTTGCCCGATCGTTGTTACGCACCTGGGCAGAAGGTGAAGTGTGCTGCAGTTCTGTTTCTGGACTAGATGACAAACTGTTGTAACAGTCAAAAGAACTATGTAGGAGCTGTGTAGGAGGATAGTTTAACTAGTGGGAAAGAGAAGCAGGAAAAGGAGAGAAAAATAGGTGGCGGCGGGGTGTGGGGGGAGAGAATCTTCCCTGAGCATTTTTTTTAAAAAGGCTGCTTTGGAAAAGGAGCATGTGCCTAGAATGCTGTTGTTTTGATATTGGTTCCTGAGAGGAAGAATATTGGTCCATACATTTCCCAGTGGTGCAAAAGAGCAAGAGAGGGGCGGGTGACTACATGCTGGAGCCAGGAGCATTTAGCAGTTGTACTTCTGCAAGTAAAGTGATTTGGGGCAGGGGAGGAAATGTTTCACAGCATCTCTTTTACCTGCATTGTAAGATGGTTGTAAGAGGTTTAAAACTAGCCCATTCTGAATGTGCCACAGATGATTCAGCTACCCAGTAGAGAGGGAGATCATTTACTCTTCTTACCTTGTAATGATTATGTGTTTTACTTTTCTTTAGGAGAGTCAGAAATTTTATCAGGTGTTAAAACATAATGAGGTCATTCCTTTGATAGTGCTGAGGAGGGCAGGAGGGGGAAAGGCAGACTACCTTCCCCCCAGACAATCTGGCACAGTCCTGGGCTGCGTGGCTCGTGCCCCCACATGACTGATGCTTTTGCAAGCCAAATAGCATTCTGGAGGTCAGGAAAACATGTCCCGGCCTCTAGATATCCCACAATGCACCACGTGATGAGTGTGGTGCATTGAGGGATCCCAACATGAGCGCCCAGCTCTGTGTTTCCTCGGGCTGCGTCAAGCCCAAGCATTCATACGACCCTGGACCTGGGTAGAAGGGCATGCTCATGCCCTTCTACCCAAGTAAACAGTCAGCAAAAATTCCCAGGTTACCCAGGAGGGCAGCGCCAGGATTGGCTTTGATCTTGGTGCTTCACACGAGCAGCCCTGCCCAGGTAGGTCTGCCCAAGCTTGGGTAGGGCTGCTCGTGTGAACAGCCTCAATATCTTAGGCTTCCCCCACCTCTTGTGGTTTTCATATAGAATGTTTGTAAGCTGAAGCTGCAGAAGAATTGCAGGCATAAGCAGAGAGCAAGTGTGGGCTGGGATAGCTTTCTAAGCAGGGAGGTCCAGGAATTGAAGCCAACCAAGAAATAATAACATACTGATTTGGGAGTCCTGTGCTGAATCCCAGACATGTGGGATCAGGGTGTGATTACTTGGTAGTGAGGAAAAAGCACCTTCTACATGATCAGATGTACCTTCTTTTCTTTATTATTACCACATTTCCAGGGGTGGCTTCTCATGTTCAGTTCAAGTTTCAACACCCAACAGAACAAATTTTCTGTATTGGTGCTGAAACCTGAACTGAATGTCAGAATCAACTCCTGGAAATGAATAAAGAGAAGTGTATATCTGATCACACACAAAGTGAATAATAAAGAGAAGAGTATAGCTGATCATGCAGAAAGTGCTTTCTTTTCACCACTAATGACAATCTGCTTCTACTCATCTAGGAAAGGGACAAGCTAAGAGTGTTATTTCCTGATTGGCTTGAGTTCCAAAACCTTCCATCTCAGAAATGAATCTTGAGCTACACTTGCTTCTGCCCCTTCTCATTTTTTCCCCAGCTCACAAAAATTCTGGATACCACAAATCTGCAAAATCTAGGTTCATATCACAGTTCATCCATGTACTTAGTGTTTCATGTCAGAACAGGGAGCTTTTAAGCTGCCAACAAACCTGTATAGGTTCCCTCAACTTTCAGGGATCAGTGCAAAAGAATTCTTGGATGTTCCTCCACTGTCCCAATAGAATTTCTGTGTTAGGCTCTATGTCCTCCAGTCACTATGAATAAATTCTTCATCTATAAAATGAATAAGGATGACTTGCTTTACAGGGTGGTTTAGATGAAAGAAATTCCACATTAAAAAGGGCTATAATAATATCTGCAAAGTTAGCAGTAAGCAAATATTGCATACACAAAATATGAGAGCTGAACGTGAATTTCCCCCACCTCCAAATGTAACAGCTCAGAGAGAGAGAGCGGGGGTGGGGGGAATGTAAATTCAATTATAAATCAAAATGCAGAGCCACCAGACAACATTGTTTTCTTAGGATGCTGGCCACACAGAGAGAAAAGAAAAATCTGCCATTTGGGATTCAAACTATGACACAAAGGAAAAACTTGAGTGCCTAATAAGTTAAGATAAATGAATAGCAACATGCTTTATAATTTCATAGAATAGGCATGCATGTAATAGCCAACATTTGCTCCATTTCAGGATCATATTAACAGAAATTGTTCAGGCACAATAACTATAAGGGAAATGCTGTATTTCCCATAGATTTTAGCTGCAAGCATTGCACACTGGCTGACCCATTGTACAAGGCAATGGAGTCAATTCTGAACTACCTATCACACTGCAGGCATCTAACAGGGCTGTGCACAAATCTCGATTCATGCACATCCCTAGCATCTAAAGCTGTGGGCATTAGAGATGCTGTGGAACGGGGCTTGTCTGCTACTCCTAAAGACTGTGTAATCACACTTCTGCAGTGCTACAGCCATTGGAAATAATGGGCTTAGTGCAACAGAAGTATGAATGTGCAATTTTAAGTGGTAATAGACAAGCCCTGATGCCACAGGCATTGTTTTAGATGCCTGCAGTGGCTCATATGGTTCAAAACCAATGGTTGCCTTGCACAATGTCAGCTGCTGACTGTAGCAATCCTACTTCACGATGAACACAACAATAACAGCTATTCAAATATAAGAGTCAGATAACAATACCTGTGTCATTGCTTTGGGTTGTTGTTGTTTTTTTAACTGAAATCATCTCTGCATTCAGGTCAATTACTTTGCAAAGAGGCAAGGTAGAATAATATTAACCACATATTTTACTTACTTTTGTGAAATTAAAGCAAACTCACCAATTACTCAATGCTCCATGGGCTAAGCTACATGTGATACCTAAGATCCATGACTGGATCTACAAACTTTTTAATTGTTTACTTAATGGCAATCACTGGGGATGGGGGGAAGGGAGAGATCTGGACTGGACTGGAGAACTAGGGCAAGGAAGAAGGCACCCATTTACCCCCACCCACTCATCCACCCATCCACACATTCTTTACTGATACAAAGTGTCCCCATATTTGCTGTTAGCAGTGTAGTGGGGAAATATAGTACATGAATTTTTTCCCCAGCAGAAGAAAAGGTAGCAATGAAAAGCAATTTAGATCAGCAAAACCATATGGGGATGGGGAAGGGTTTAACTCCCCTTTCCCAAAGCCATTGCTCTAATCCAAATGAGAGCCTTTTGTTAGTGATTTTAATTAAAATGCAAAATGACAGAAGACCCTATCATGGATTTCCCACCTTACAGGTAATTGGCCCTGTTTGCTTAGTAACACCCCATTATTGATCTTTTTCATCTGTATTAATAAAAGTGGTGAGTGTTCTGTTCACATTTTTAATTCCAAATAAGCATATCAGAAATATAATTAGCAAAAAATAAATTTGCTAAAGCGTACTTCCAAGACACACCAAATCTGAACTATTTAGTATCATGGATAGCTGATCATTAAACATTTTCTTGAGTTTTCTTTTCTTTCTTTCCATCCTTTGAAAAAAAATTTGTGGATTAAAAAAAATCCCTTCTAAACTAGCCCCTAATAAAAATGAAAAGCATAAGTTGCTTAAGTATAATAATATGAAAAGTCAATCAATTTGCATAAGGTACAAAAGTTACTATAAAAAGAGATGTATTTTAAAATATTTATTCTTTGCTCTCACTGAGGTTATCTCTGGTGGAATTTCGGGTGGTATTTTATCAATTCCTTTTCAGTTGTAGCATTGACATTTCTGTTATACTATACATATGTTGCACTATATTGGCAGTGGTTTTATTTTAACTACATAGGTAGTAATTGTTGCTGTACTAAAATTATCTTCTTAATGTAGTATCTTATTTAATAAGTAAGCTTTTTATCTCCTTTTCTTACTAAGTATTCTGTGAAAACTGTATTGTAGCAAATCTTGTGTTTCAAAGGTAATGAGTATATCTAAGTATATCTATATCTAATTCTTAACTATGAAATATATATATAAAATGAAAGTATAATGTGAATGATATTGTGGGAAAGGTTAAATGTTCAGCCATAGAAATGCATATTACAAAAATATTTAAGATAGGTGTCTGAAATATATGTGCACCCCAATCCTATGTATGTTTGAATGGGACTTGCTCTCAAGTAAACATGTACAGGAATGCAGACTCAAGGGCAGTATCCAGATTAAATTAGTCACAACAACATCATTGAAATAAATAAGACTTTACAAACTTAAGTCCCATTAAATGGTCATCCTTCCCTATGACTACAATTCTTTCTGTACACCCTTACCTGAGAGTAAGTTTGAGTTGCTGTGCATGCCAGCACAGGATTGCTGTGTAAATCAGTTTACTAAAAGTAAATTTCAAATATATTTTACTGGTCATCATTTTTAAAACAACTCCGGTGATCAAATATCCTAGTATAAGCTCACACTGTATAGAGAGTAAAACGAACAGTTGAAATATCACAGTGAATGTATCCAATATTATCCATGCATTGCTTCTTTTTCAATTTTATCTGAAAATATAACTGTAGCAAAAGTATAATTCATATCAGATTGCAGGTCAGTTCCCCATCCCCAAAGTGGGCATGAGTAGTTCGACATGTTTTTAAAAGTTCAACTCCTGCAGCACGTGTAGCCTTGTGCTTGAGTGTCCTCTAGTGGCTGAGTGTGCTATCCTCTGTTGAACAGAGAGAAAAATAAAACTAAAACACACATCGTTTTGCAGAAGGGAAAACTTTAAACCTCACTGTGTATAGCCAGAGGGCCAATTCACATGACCATTGTTGGACACTTTCCCTAGCTGGCATCTTTTCTTTCCAGACTAAGTAAAGGCACACAAAATTAGTCCTATCAAGTGGCTGCTGCAGAACAAACGGCCTGCTTGTACACAGATTAGGTATAGTTTCTTGCAGCATGCTGCAGAAGCTGACGGTGCTTGTGGTAGCTGATTCATCCAGTACCTTCAATCATCATAGGGATCAACACACTGAATGCAACCAAAAACAGTGGACATAAGGAACTGTCTTACACTGAGTCAAATAATTGGCACTTCTAGTCTAGTAGTGTCTACTGTGGCTGGTTGTGGCTTTTCAAGGTCTCAAGCAAAGCTCTTTCCCAGGGTATAAGATGGGGGGGAAATGGGCTTGAGCTACAGAAACTTAATTCAAGACAATCTTCCAGAATACTCTGAGTTAATTCATGCTAGTGCTATGCCAGAATTTATACTAGATGTGGAGGACAAAGGACAATCTGGGAATGATGTTTGCTCTATTTTGTTTTTTTATTATTATTTTTTTAAAAACCTGGCTTTTATATCAACTTACAACCATGTAAAAGCATGGATGAACCTAAAATCTGGTTTCCTCCGCATGAAGTCTCTTATTTTTAATATTCACAGGATGGAAATTTTTTGTTAACCATTCATTCACTTGCATTTCATTGCATGAACGGTTTAACAACATCTTGCACAACATTTCCGGGGGGGGGGGGTGGCTACCAGATTCTGCATGGAAGTGTGGGCTCTGCAAGAATGGCAGAATTATAGAATTTTAGTATTGGGAAGGGGCTCATAGGGGACCTCCAGTACAGGAAACTACTGCGGAATTTGTTTGAAAAGGATCGTCCATCACTGCACAAGGGCACACAAGGAATCTTCCTGATCACTGTATCTCATGGAGTAGATAAAAATCTAGTTGGTGCCACCTCTGCTGATGATATCTACAAAGCCTTAGAATGACCCGGCACAGTAACAGATGTTACTTTAACACAAAACAGCAACAAATATCCAAAACAGATCTATACATGGACAGCAAAAAAAAAAATCACAACCTTACCATCCACAACAGTGTATTTTGGGGGAAATAGTAAAACTCAAAAATCTGGTCCCATTTTGTCTTTAGGAGAATTTGCTAAGAGCTATGGACATAGTAACCTGCATCCATCTGCTCTGGTTCTGCCACTTTGCAATGGCCAATTTGTGCATTTCACACACATTCACACAATCAAAAACTGTGTTCTACCCGGGTTTGGGAGCTGTGTGTGCTCCCAGTTTTTGGTTGTGTGGAAGCAAGGTAGGAGGAAAACATGGCTAGCTTTTCCTCCTACCTTGGTTTCACACAATCACTTCTACCCAGGTTTTCCTCCTACCTTGCTTCCACACAACTGAAAATTGGGAATACACACAGCTCCCAAACCTGGGTAGAACACAGTTTTTGATTGTGTGAATCGTCTCACAGGCAGTTCTTCAGGGGTTCAATTGTGGTATGTGTCCCATTCAGAATTGCTCCCCCTTATCACCTCTGCTGGAAAACCAAACTTTGAAACACTGGCAACTGCACACAGCAAGAATTGTAGTTGCTGAATGAACAATCAAACTTGTTGCATGCTTTTCTTCTTAATATGCAACATAGCTTGCCCCATCCAGAGTCTATGTTTACCTTTATCTCCCCCCAACCAGTGTATCCACTGAAGTCTAGAGTAAAATCTAGCATCCAAACACTTACATCTAAACCCAAGACAGATTTATCAACTCAGTTCAGAAATCAGACCAGTTATATCTAATCAACAAATATTTAAAAGCTTGGTGCATCCTTTATATAGATCACTGCATATATAACTAGCTTATTTATTAGTACTGTATGTAAAATCTACATTTCTCTTAAATAGGTCAATTCCTTATCCTGGGTGCCTATTTCCTTGCCCATATCCATGTTCTCCTGCTGCTCAGTTCTGCAATTGATCCATAGTCTTCAAGTTTTTCCAGCAAAACAAAATAAATGGCAGTGGCAAATAGAATTATAGATCTAAATCAAATCAAGGCACAGGCAACAGCAACAAGCAGTGCTGTGTGCTTGGGATGCTGGCCACACACAGAGAGAAAAAGAATCAGCAGTTCAGGCTTCAGAACATGACATGGAGCAAAACTCTCCAGTGTATAATAATTTCAGACAAATTGGCAAAATTCTCTGCAATTTCCCAGAATGAATGCTTATGGAATAGAGTTACACATGTTCCATTCCAACATTCTAAGTAGTATTCATGGGAATCTTCACTTCACAAGGAATGCTGTAGTTGCAACATAGTTTAGCTGTGTTTCAGATTAATAAAGTCTCACTCTTTGCATCAAAACAAGAATAATATGACTCTGTGATACCAGTTACATGAACCCACAGTAGGCACAAAAGCAACTTCTTCATGGTGTGACCCCACAGCACTGGGGAGTGTGTGTGCATGAAGCGTCTATGTTAACAGGAGGGTAAGGTTTGGTAGGAAAGACCCATTTGGTTGGCCCTATCTGTTCTGGTTGAAGAAATATCAGAAACAATATATGCACTTCTGTGTTTAACTAGGAATTATTCGTCCTCCTATCTATCTCTATAATTCTCTAAGGCATACCCATGGCTAATCCCGTGCGTGGCAGCTCTCACAAGAGTTCGTGAGCAAAAGCACCATGGTGATTGGGCAGTCGGGATTCCATATGCAGACAGGGAGGAGGAGCCGGTGATGGTTAAGGACCGTTTGAGTGCAAATGTTACTGGCCAGAAGATGTTCTTGATTGTAGAGGAGAGGAATCTATATATATAAAAGGATAGTGGGCAGGGTTCTGCAAAGAGAGGGGTCATGAGGGAGGAAAGAGCCCCTTCAGGAGAAGGAGGCTGCCATTGTATGGATTAGATGAGGAAACAAGATGAACAAGATCTATTTACTCAGGAAGCAAGAGAGAGAAAGAGGGAGAAAGAAAAAAGAAGAAGGGGGAAGAAAGACAGAAGGGGAAAGTGAGTGGAGGAGAGAAAGCAAAAGAAAGGAGGGGAAGAGAGAAAGAAGGAAGGGCAAGGGATGGGCCTGAACCTGTCAATTGCCTGAGGGGAACGAGCGGCAATGGCGGCACCTACTGACAGCAAGATAGGGCCCAATCAACCACTGCTGCTGTTTGGGGCTACTGAGGCCATTGGCAGAGGGCAGCATGGAAGGTAAGGGATGGGCCAGGCCTGTCAGCGGCCTGAGGGGAACGAGCGGTCATGGTGGTGGCGGCAGCAAGGAAGGGCCTGGTCAACCACTGCTGGTGCTGTTCCTGTGGGGAGGAGCAGGAGTGCGGCTTGTGTGAGGGTGGGGAGGTCTCTGGGGATAGGGGGTTGCAGCTTGGCCAGTAGACGCCAGCAACTCTGCAGCCGCAACCAAGAGGGGCGAGGGGGATAGAGTAAAGGGATGGAGGAATGACCAAGAGGGGTGAGGGGGAGGAAGCAATGGGATGGAGGAGGAGCAACAGGTGTGCAGCTCAGGTGAGGGTGGAGAAATCTCTGAAGTGAGGGGTCTGTGGTAGGAGGTGAGGGGAGCAATCAAGTACTAGTGCGCAGATGCTCTGTGCGGGTCATGCTAGTTTTTACTCTTATTTTACAATCTCTCTCTCTCTCTGTTTCTTCCAGATTAAAAGATCCAGATTAAAAGAGAAAAAAACTTGGACTGATGCAAAGCAAAATAATGCTGAAATGCTGAACACAATGCAATAGGATCAATTGCACATCATTTTATGCATTCGCTGTGCAGCTGAATGCTTGCTTCTTCTTTCTCTGAAACATAGCATGTATGGGGGAGGCTGATTTATGAGGGGCATTAACTGCACCATAGCCCTGATGAGGGCTGGGTCCTCCTGTTTGAGCTGGGAAGAAAGCTCCCACTGCTACCATTGGAAGTTTCCCCCCAGGTAAAATGGTGCGTGCAGGAGAGGAGGCAATTCAGATTGGTAGCATAGTGGGAGAAAAAGGTTTAAGTCTCCCCTTATTTCTACAGGCCCGGTCTGGATCAGACTCTAGAATACAGACTGTTTTAAACTGGGGGTGGAAACAAGGGTGCAAGTGCTTAATGTAATGTCTGTTTATTTGAATGAAATCCAAGTGATGCAAAATCAGGATCTATTTTAGTTATGTAACAGAACCCCCTCTCCCATCCCAGTTATGCTTTACATAATGCAAACAAGAAGATCAATGGCACTTTCACTTTCAGGCATTTAATTCCAAAATCACTCTGTGCCTTGAACATCTCCACAGGACCAGGCTGACCATGGATCAGGGAATTCAAACATTATATTTGAAAGAAGGTTCCATTTTTCTGTCTCCAAATGATTGAATAAATATGGGAGCTGGGACATTTTAACTTTCAGTTTAGGCATACAAATGCAGAAGATGATTCTCTGTCCCCAAGGGGCTCACAATCTACAAACACATAAACAAAAACAACCCAGTTGAGGGAGGGCATGCTCAGTTGAATAGAAGCAGTAGTCTCTCTCTCTCTCTCTCTCTCTCTCTCTCATACACACACACCCCACTTTGTCCAGTTAGACAAATGGTGGAAAGTTCTGCCTTGAGTGTGAGTGTGTGTGTGTGTGTTTCACCCCAATCCCTCTCAGTTGTAAAGGAATACTTGATATGGCATTGTGCAGTTTTGTTTTGTTTTTTAAAAGAGAATTGTACATGCCATAACTCATAATGCAGGGTGTGTGTTGATGTCTGGCCTCTAGTTCTTGCCTCTGCTGCATCTCTTGTACTTTCTGATTAAAAAACTTCTTCTTTTTTAACCAGCCATGTCTCTGTTTGTCTTTGAGTGACTGTTGCAGACTGTTCACTGAATATGCACCTCGCTGAACTTAAACCAGATAAGACTGAGTGCTGTTGGTTGGAGAGTCAGCCAGTCTGGAAACAGGTGTTCAGCTTGGTTTAATGGGGTTGTCCCACCAAAAGTTTGTATATGCATCTGGGCAGTGGTTCCCAGCCAGGGTTCCTCCAGCAGTTGCTGAACTACAACTCCCAGCATTCCTAGCTGAAATTTATTGTGGCTGAGGATGCTGGGAGTTGTAGTTCAGAAACTTCTGGAGGAACCCTGGTTGGAAACCACTGATCTGGGGGATGCTGCTGGACCCAGTTGTATCCCTTCATGTCCAGGTGAAGGCTGTGGCCAGGAATGCCTATTTGGGGCAGAACTCACCACAATTATCCATGCACTGATTATTGTAATGCTGTTTATGCTTTAGAAGATAGTTCAGAAACTTCAGATGGAGGTGAAGTATGACTGCCAGGTTGTTCATTGCAGCATGACCATTCGAACATATTTCACCAATCTTGTTTCAGCATCCGGGAATGGTACTCTCCTGCATCGGCTGATTATTGGGGCACAGCTGGGCAGCAGGATGCCCCCCCCCACTGCAATTGAAGCAGCTCTTTGGGATCAATCTGACCCTTGCAAAATTCACAAGGCGTGCTTCTTCTTATACAAAGAAGAAGCTCAAAAGCTCAAAAAAGCTCAAAAAAGCACAAGAAGAAAAGAGGAGGCTGCTGCCAACCTTCCCTCCTCCCTAGCACCTGCACCAGTTTTGAAGCTTGCAAGGGACAATCTTCAAAGGAGCTGGGCCCCCACAAGGGGTGTCAGGCAAGGCATATTATTAGGCACCTCGCCTCAGGTTCCACAGTACCGTGGGCAGCCCCTGTTAGCTCACAATTTGCCCCCATGCTCAGTTTAATTAAAATGCTGGTTTTGGTGTTTAAAGCCCTATATAGTTTGGGACAAAGTTAGCTTCTGGATCCTTCTAACATAACAGCCTGTTCGAACTTTGACGTTGACTCACTCTTACTCTCTTACCCATCTGTGGACAAAATACCGTGGGTGGGTACCAGGTATCACCAACACAGGGTACCAGTGTTGGTGCCAAAACTGTGGAACTCCCCTCTCATGGGAAATAAGACTGAGCTCTTCTCCTGCCACATTCAGGTTCTCTTGCCACCTCCAGCCCTTTTCATTTCTAAAGGCTTTAGCTGCTGGTTGGCTTTAGGAAAATTGCTCTTTTGTATCTGTATTTTGTTTTATTGGGATTGTAGAATTGTGTGTGTTTTAAATTGTATTTTACGTCCCTTTTTATGATAGAAATACATAAATAAATGTACTGTATATGATTCTAATAATATTCCAATGTATTTCATAAGAGATTCCAATTTCAATCCCTGTTTAGAGGACTAAACACAGGAAAAGTGTTGAAAAGAGCCACATGTATGCACAACTGGGGCAATGACTCTGCCATGCCATGCTCTTGGATACCTCTAATTTCCCTTAGCTTCCTTCATCCTACCCAGCCATGTTTACCTCATGTACTTCTGGCTGGTTACTAGTTTCTGCTGTTTTTCTTCCCATGCAAACCTTGTATTCAGTCTCCTCACACTTTCTCAATATCATAGCAGCAGTATTGCTTGGTTTGCCCTAGTCTTGTTGCCCTAGCCTGGTTATTATCTCATTGTATTATCATCACCCTAGACCAGTGATTCTCAAACTTGGGTCCTCAGGTGTTATTGGACTTCAACTCCCATAATCCCCAACCAAAGGCCACTGAGGCTGGGGATTATGGGAACTGAAGTCCAATAACACCTGAGGACCCAAGTTTGAGAATCCCTGCCTAGACAAACGCTATAAGGGTGGTGAATAGGGGGCGGGGGGACAGGGTTTCAGAGTGTATCAGTGCAGGGCTTCCAAGCACTCAAGGACAGCATCTCTGCTTTTACTCTTCATAAACTTATAGCAGTTGACTCATTTGATTAGACAGGATGGTTAGAGGTAGAGGCTCTATGCATGATCCATGAGTAGAACCTGGGAGGGTTCTGTGGGGAGAGCGGGCTTAGCCCACTCTCTCCACAGACGAGCAGCCACTTGTTGCTGGGTGGCCCAATTGGCCACCCACGCGACTACCGGCTCCATCATGGAGCCAGTAGGGACTGCAGGGATTGGGGGCCACCTGGCCCCCAGAAGTCCCAGGATGCCCTGCGCGAATGCGTGGGGCATCCTGGGGAGAGCCCCGACACCAGGAGGCTCGTTTTAGCCTCCTGGCGGGGGTCTCCTCACAAGTCGCAGCGGTGTGGAGCCGCACTGTAGCAACTCACGATTTGGAAAACAGGGTTAGTGGACTGCTCGCTCTGCTAACTCCATTTTTAGGGGAGGACTTCTTTGGTGGGCTATTCTCATGATTCTTTTTGAGGCTAAAGGAGGTTCATGGGCGGGCCTGGTGGTTCTCTGGCAGCTAGCTTGACAAAGAAGCCTTCCCTTTAAATGAGGTTAGTGGAGTGAGTGCTCTGCTAACCCCGGTTTCCCAATCGTGAGTCACCACGGCATTGCTCCGCGCCACGGCAACTCATGAGGAGACCCCCACGGGGAGGCTAAAATGAGCCTCCAGGTTTCGGGGGTCTTCCCAGGATGCCCCACGCATTCGCATGGGACATCCTGGGACATCTGGAGGCCAGATGGCCCCCGATCCCTGTGCTCCCACCAGCTCTGTGATGGAGCTGGTAGTCGTGTGGGTGGCTGATCTGGCTGCCCAGCAGTGAGTGGCTGCTCATCTGAGGGGAGAGCCGGCTAAGCCCACTCTCCTTGAAGAACCCTCCCAGGCTCTACACAAAGATTGTGTGTAGAGCCATGTAGTCTGTGGCAATGTTAGCCTAGAACTAAAGTTGTATGTTGTTGGTTCAGTACAGAAGGTATGCCTAAATGGTTTTATGGGGGGGGGATATGGAGTCTGTTCATACGAGCAGCCCTACCCGGGCTTGCAGGGGAGGGCTGCTCATGTGGAGCACCAGGATGATGGATCACACCTGATCCTGGTGCTGCCCCACTGTGTAGCCCAAGGTTCCCCCCAATGGGCTATTACTGAGGTAGAAGGGCATGAGTGCAGGCTTTTACCTCTGTACCCAGCTGTGTGTCTGCTCAGGCTGCAGGCAGCATGAACAGCCACAGAGCTGGGTGCCTAGAGTGCCCAGCTTGTGGGGATTGGGGGAAAAAAAACAAAACCCCATGCACTGTGCTCCTCACAAGGTGCATTGAGGGATTTCTGGAGGCTGGTCTAAATTCCCCCAGCCTCCAAATGGGTATGATTGATCCTGCACTGTTGGGTATGATTGATCCTGCCTCTCCCTCCTCATGCCCTCCCCACCCCGCTCACAGATCATGTGAACAGCCTTATTTTGTAGCAGAATTAAAAATCAAAGAGTTCTGATCAGAGCGCTGAGTAGTTAAATTCTGAGTTCAGTTAAGAATCATCAGTACTTTATATACCTTTGGTTCAGTTGCAGTTCAGATGCTAACTTTAAGAACTGGTTCATCAACTGGTTCATACATTTCAAACCAATTTCAAACCAGTTCCTTGCAACATGATACGAAACTCTTTTGCTTGCAATGGAATTCTATAAGATGAATGTGATAAGTATTTGACTCTATCTATCTATCTATCCACACACACACACATTTTAAAAAAACCTTATTTTTCATAGAATTTCACAAACAAAATACATACAAAAGGCCTGTGACGGCCGATCCCCCGGAGCTGGCAGGCTGAGAATGGACTGCAGATACGACTCTCTTCCTCTCTGTCTCTGTCTCTCTCTCTCTCTCTTTTGCCACTCTGCCCCAGCTGCATCTCTCTCTCTCTCTCTCTCTCTCTCTCCTGCCCCTGGTTTTAAATGCAGCCACACAGACTGGTCATTCACCGGATGAATGAACAGCTTGCTAAGGATGAGCACAAACCTAGGTGCACAAGTTTGGTACCAAACTGGTTCAGAGGAGGTCTGTACTGGTCCAGTGCCATGGGGAGGGAAGCAGTGACTAGGAGCTTTAAGAAAGAGAAGAGCAGATCCTTACCTGATCTCCATCCCACCACCGCCATGCAGCTTCCTGCATGTCCCAAGTACACACGTGTGGCACCAGCACATACGTGCCAACTTGGTTATGTGCACTGGCCCAAAGAAACAGATCAAGTGTTCAAATGGCACTTAGTCCTCAACCAGATCAAGGACTTTCCTATCTCAATCTCCTGCTAACTGAACAAAGATGCACCTTTTAAAAATGGCGATTCTCCTTATTGAGCTGGGGAAGCAACTGGCCCTATCCAGCCCCAGCACAACATCCCTCCAGTGACCGTTGCTGGTGTCTATCTTATGTTTCTTTTTTTAGATTGTGAGCATTTTGCGGACAGGGATACATTGTATTATTTGTTTATATGTAAACTGCTTTGGGAACTTTTTTTGAAAAGTGGTATATAGATATTCATAGTATTAGTATTCAGTTTTGTATTAGATGGTTGTTCTATTCTAAATTCCATCTCATATGATGTAGCACTTATCAGTACAAAGCAGCTACTCATTGGCATTCTAACGTATATAAGGAACACACTTCCCTTAACAGAATTGCTCAATCCATTTTGGAACTGGGCAAAAAGACAAGATTAATGGTTAGCTGTGAGTTAACACAGACTCTGATCCTGCAAACAACAGAGCAGCTGTCATCAGCTCACACAAAAAATGAAAAGCATGGACACACCTGGTGGCACACTACTCTTTTGCATGGCTTCTCTCTCATTAGCAGCACTGCAAAGGCTGGACTTTCAGAAACTGTGGGTGTTTCTTTGAAGTATGGCTTGGGACTAAAGAAGCAATTCACCATGTTTACAAAAAGCCTCTCTCCAACCTAGTGGAAGAGTACTGTATGAGAAAAGTGACACTAAATCAGAAAGGTTTAGCAAAAGCTTGCAAAAGGAGAGATCATATTATTCCCATTTTGAAAGATCTACACTGGCTGCCGATAAGTTTCCAGGCAAAATACAAGGTGCTGGTTATAACCTATAAAGCTGTAAACAGAGTATTTAAGAGAACGTCTTCTTCGTTATGAACCCCACTGCCCACTGAGATAATCAGGAGAGGGCCATCTGTAGTTGCCATCAGCTCGTTTGGTGGCTACTCAGGGACAGGCCTTCTCAGCTGCTGCCCCAAAGCTTTGGAACACTCTCCCTGCTGAAATAAGAGCCTCTCCATCTCTGACAACTTTTTAAAAGTCTATAAAGATGAATCTATTCACCCAGGCTTTTAACTAAATATTGTTTTAATAGTATTAGCATTGTTTAAAAGGTTTCAAGGTTTGAATTGTTGTAGGTTTTTAACTTTTGCTGTATCATTTACTTTGTTTTAACTGGTGTTTTAATTTTTGTTGTTTGTTTTAACTAATATTCTGTTTCTGTTTGTTTGTTTTGTTGTAAACCGCCCAGAGATGTGAGTTTTGGTCAGTATAAAAATATGTTAAATAAATACAATAATTAAAAAAAAATAAAAGCTCTTGCATGAGACTTTGAACAGGCATGGGCCACTCAAATTTGTATACAGCTGTCAGGACCCGAAGTTGGGACTGGGAGATTAGTGATTACAATATATATACATGTTGAAATAAACAATATGTTTGTGACCCCTTTGATTTGTTCTAAACACTTTATTTATTTATTATGTAGCCGCCACCAAATTAAATCCTAATTTGGGTTTCTAACACTAAACTAACTTCGGTATTGCGCTTGAGTGGTAACCTGGGGAGAAGTAAATAGACACAGTTGGAACAGTTCCAAACTGAAGAAAATAACTTTATATTTCTTGTACAATAGCTTCAGTGGTTTCTTATTCACTACAATGTAGGGTCAAATGTATAACGGTTTCTGAGACAAAGTAGTGACCTTAGCACTGTAAAGACTGTACACTGCCTCTTATACTTCATACTGGTATTCAAACTCAGGTACTTATATAATATTGTGTCAATACATCAATGAAGGCTTTACTTTCAAGTTACTGAGGTGACTGTTTAGAATTAACAAGCTTCTTTAGACTTTCAGCAGCTTTACTGGATACAACCTCAACTTCCCTGGCTGTCTACCCTGTGTAAACAACCATTCACTCCAAGCATTTACATTTGATAGTCAAGCTTTTTCTACAGAGGTCTTGCCTGGGCACTTTTCAGATTAGACCCTGCAATGGGGTCACATCGGATCTCGGAAGTGTGCTTCCTGCGCTGTGACACCGCAGTCCCTACGCGGACAGCAGGGTGCTGTTTACATTGCCAATGCCTTGTCTCAAATTTAATTGCTGCGATATAGAGCTAGGACATCGTATATCTGGCATAAGGAAGTTGCTGCTTTGGGGAGTTGTTAGGTGCTGTGAGACTGCTCCCCCTGCTGTTTACATTTTCAATGCAACTTGCCTGAACAGAGACAGTTTGCTGCTGTTGAGTAGCTAGTCTGGAAAGTGCCCCAGTGTGTAAAACCTACCCACCTCCCAATTCCACCCTCAGTCCTGCTCTAGAGATCCTAACCATCCCTATCTGCTCCTGTCAGTTAAAAGGTAAAGTGTGCCATCAAGTCGGTGTCAACTCTTGGCACCCACAGAGCCCTGTAGCTGTCCTTGGTAGGAAGGGTTGACCATTGCCTCCTTCCACGGAGAATGAAATGATTCCTTGTAACATCTCCTTATATCACTGCTGCCTGATATAGGTGTTTCCCATAGTCTGGGAAACATACCAGCGGGGATTTGAACCGGCAACCTCTGGCTTGCTAATTAAGTCATTTCCTTGCTGCGCCATTAGGTGGCTTGCCTGCCAGTTAACTCCAACTGAATTTTATAGCCACCTCTTCACTCCATTCCAAAGCCCCTCCCTTAGGAATTCCCTCCAGAGGAGATTCTTAAGTTTGAATTCCTCTTGATTGTGTTTACTAGCCAATCACCACAATAGCCCATGCCTTCTTTATTCACCACGTTTTTCATACTGCAAGGCAAACTCCCAGCCCCCGCCCAATATATTATGGCATGGCACTGAGAAAATTCTGCCACTTGTACAAGAGTTCATGGAACAATAACACTAATACATTTTTCTCTTACAGTTCTTTGGTTCCAAGCCTATGTTGGTTAGATAATATTCATAAAAAGTTAGGAGATGTGATGCAATGGTTATATGTTTGAAATTTGTTTATAAGCAACTTTTGTGCTTCGCTTAAAAACCTGACTTAGGTTTGAATCCTTTGGGGCTTGGATCCAAAAGAGATTGATTCAACAATGAGCGCAGTATCTTGATGCACATATAAGCAAGATGCACCTGCAAAATAACCAAAATAATTATGATTGTAATTTCCTTAGCATTATATCACCATAATCTTATCACTCCATGTTTACCATGTAACCAGAAGCTATTGCATATATCATCATTATATTTATTGTTATCATATTATCGCTTTATTATGTTAGTTAGTAAAATTATAGTAGCAGTCAACATTACACATGTCACTAGGATCTATAATCCATAAAGCCCTCTTCATACATTCTCCCTGCATTTACTGAATGCAAGGAGATGGAGACTGGAAATGCACTAGCAAGCCATGCTCACACACACACACACACACACACACACACACACACACGATACATAGATATGGCCCATAATGACTGGGCCATACCTATGAAAATCAGTCCCACAAGTCCTGAACATGGAATAATGTTCTGGATAAATGGAATAATTGTTCAGGATAACTTCCAGTTCCTCTGGATAATTTAAAACCTTTGCAAATAAGGACTAAATTTGTGGACACTCAAGGGGTGTGGCTGGACAGTACATCAGTATAGGTGCATTCACTGGACATGGTGGGATAACATATGAAGACTGCTAGAGTTGACTAGTCAAACAGGTTCATGATCAGCACATTTGTCATTTGCCATTAGTAAGCAGCATAGGAAGAGTATGCAACTTCAAGGTCAGGATTAATCCATATTAACATCCTTGACAATATACTGAATTGCAAAACCTAACCCCTGCTAACTGGGCAAAAAGTTTAAAGTGGTGACTCTTTTATATTTAGCAGTGGGGAGAATTGTCCAACCATATTTGTAAAGTGGATGTTTGAGTATTTTATGCCTGATAAATTCAGCCACCTTGTGACAGTATTCATCAGTGATAAAGCTCTTCATACTTTTCTGAGATGTCATACATTTCTTTCCATTCTTCCATTGGCTGACAGTTGCTGGTATCTACTCTGTATTTATTTTTGGATTGCTTCCACCTCACTGTGCACTGTGTTGTGAGGCTAACCTTGAACACAGTTAGTTTCCTGCCTGCTTGCAAGGAAAGAACTCTTGCTCCATCCACCTTTGAAGCCTGTGTGGCATGTCAACTAAATATAACAACAATAACAACAACAACAATAATAATAATAGATGATGATATATTTTAATAATAGCAACATATTTTAAATCCTAGAACCCAGCAAGCAGAATGCATCTCATCTGTGATGTATGATTGTTCACTGGAAGTTTGAACAACCTGGCTTAGGGCAAGCAGGGCACCTTATATTATGCCCTGCATCTGCCAAGACATAATACATAGTTTATGGGATGTGTTTGGCTTGGTGAGTCATAAATTGTGCAGACCTGAATAATAAAAAAAAGAAAACAGTCCGAGCACTGGTTTCTTTCATGTATTCCATCTTGAAGGCACCAAATCAACCATCTTGATTCTCAGCACATGAGGCAAAAAATGTCATTCATAGCTGAAGCCCTAATAAAAAAAAATTCAAGCAATGCAATGCGGATAACAACATACAAACATTAAAAATCCATAATGGGAAGATCTAAATATCTCAATATTTGTATCTAAGATATGTATCTGGTAGTATTGGGTAATTGTACAGAAATCAGAGGACAGTTATAGAATTCACAACTACTGTTGTTCACTCCAACAAGGTTTTAAGACCATGACAGTATGGATTCTTTTGTATTTGCATGATATGACCAATGATACAGTGCATTATATTATGGGGGTTGGGGGAAGAAGCTAGAGACAGTCCTGCCTTCTGGTTTTTCCACTGCGTTTGGGGCGGCGAGGGTGGGGGGAGTTGATGCATTGGCACGTGGATGGGTAGGTGAGTGGATGTTGCATCTGCAGCTGTAGATTGTAGTTTAATTTTGGGCTCTTCGTTTATTATGTTCAGTGCTATTTTGGGATTGTTGTTTGCTTGTTAACTGACTTGGGTCATGATTCTGGGATGTGATTTTTCATTTGGGACCAACTTTTGGGTCTGTTACATTTGGGTCCCATAGAATCAGAATATAATTTCTGCAAAATTTAAAACTTTTATAAGTTACACTTTCTTTTGATTAAGGGCAAAACAATGAATGAGGAAAGAGAATACAATATCACCTAATTTGTGTTTATTGATTCCTCTCCTTTGTAAGATCCTATGCAAAATGGCTGCCTCTTCCTGAAGTGTAAGGAGAATAAGGCTGCAGTCTTATGTACACTCACTTGGGAGGAACAGCCACTGATTTAACTGAACTTTCTTCTGAGTAAACATTCATAGGGTTTACTGTACTAGAAGAAATGGTCCTGTCCTCCAAAAACAAAAGCACAGTTTGCACAGTGAAGTGTATTCCCAGCTCAGAGGGCAATCATTTTATCTCCGTCCCATCTGCTCTTCACTTGTGTCTTGAGGTGATGGCCTCTAGGTTTTGATAACCTTCCCTCTGGAAGCTGCTTCAAGTGTCAGCTTTAGCAAGCCAAAGCCGTGGATCAGGATGGAAAGATGTGCCCCATCTCTTTTGCCATAACTCACATGACACGAATGCTGGGCCACTTCTTTTCATGTGTTGCTCATAATTCCTTTAAAATAGCATTTCGGATGATACACACCAATGTGATGAACATTTTTCATGTATTATTAATGCATTTCTTTGTGCGGTATTCCAAAGAGGGAGGTAAAAAAAGTTTTGATTTATTCCATACCTTAAACCCAATGTGACAAAACACTAAGATGGCAGCAGGCTGTCTCTTTCTTTCACCAAGATTTGAAAACTGAACTTAAAAGTCTGGAATTATACTCAGATGCATTTCTCTCTTGTAATATTAACATTTTTTTTATTACCTGAACTATTTCCCCTGTCTCCCTTGACTCCCACAGCAGGGACTCTCATATTATTTCCCGCAGCGTTCCACCTCCACTTTCAGAGACATGGATTTGAGGAGCTGCCCTACCGTTTATCAAAGCTTTCCCCTCGGTCATCAGAGAGAGAGAGAGGCTTGTCTAGTTTGGGCTGGTATGAAATTGTCGGCTTCTACCTTTTTCCCCCTGGCTTTTTCTTCTACCTCTTCTTTGTATTGAGTTATCTGTTCACAGCTGAGTAATCTCACTAGAACTGCTGGGATGATGATCTTCATGCAGCACCTCTGGCAGCTAAGCCAAGGGCTTGGAATAGCAGAGTGTATTTATAGCTACATACACAAAACTGAGCATGTGGTGGAAAGAGCCACAGGATAAATGGCATTCATCACACACCTTTGACCACCACACCTACTCTTTGGCCACCAGTGTACCTTGGCCAGGAATGCCTTCCTCAGGATCAAAACAACCAAGCTACTTTGGCTTGGTAGCCATCTTTTGAAATACTAACAGTAGTAGAGCATTTCTGTTTTCCTTTCCCTATTTGAAGAACAGTCTTTTCCCCCCTCTCCTTATACAAATAACCATTGTTTTGAGTTACAGGAAGCATCATGCCTGTCACCTGATTAAAGAAATCAAAGGGACCCTTCGAACCATTGTCCTATGCAGGTTTCTCCCACAGAGTCACAACATGTAGGGTGCTGATTCTGAGAACAAGACTTACACAATCAGCCCCTCCACTACTCATGTAGTCTCTGGGTGTTTAAATGTTATTCTAGCTTCACCAGAACATTCACAGACAAGCAGCTCCCTCATGGCTAGGGCAAAGATTAAAAGCCTAAATTGATTAAAAATATGTGATGTAGTCCATTAATTGTTTAAACCCACATAGATTTCCAAATGTTATTTTGAAGAAAAAAATATGTTTGTATTATGAATACAGGGGTCTCCACAGTTATAGCGTAAAGGGTTAATCCCCTATTTATGATGTCATCAGAAACACCTACAACAAGGCAGTCCCTGATAAGTTCCTCTTTCAGGTTACCATGATCACAAGATTCTGCTAATTTATGCAAAGCCAGGATAAAACTGTCCATAGGTTGAGAGAGCCCATAACTGCAGAGGGTAAATCTTGCTTTCTCATATATCACATATTGCCTCCCTAGAAAACGGCCTGTTAAAGACTACTACTACACAACACTGGGTTTTTTGGCCCCCAGGAACATCAGTATTTCATCAGCTTGAACCCCTGTAGAATAGATCAGAGTTCAGGAAAAACTCGGTATTCATGGGGGTTCCATTCCTTGACATTGTTGCAGATAAGGAAATCACATATACTGGGTCATTGCAGTCAATCCAATTGTGGAGATAAGGTTCAGGGAGGCTGAGAAACTGTGGTAAAATGGGCCAAAATGGGAGGGGATAAATTGCCCTACCATGGTCCGCAGGCCTCCAGCACTACAGCAAGGCTCCCCCAAAGTGCCAAAATCCATGCTTTTCCCCCTCAAAAAACCATGATTTTCTGACTTTTAAAAAAATAAAACAAGTCACAAAATGGCTCCAATGTTCAAAATGGTGGCTGGAAATTACTTCCATGGTCATTTCTGCCTGCCTCCAATCTGCAGAATTAACCATTTTTGTGCCGGTTTAACCTCCTGTATACTGAGGTTGGGTGCCAATTACCCGACCGCGGATATGCAAAATTGCAAGTGTTGGATCTACAATTAACGAGGTCCTCCTGTACTTACTTGGTAGAGTTCTGGCTTTGCCAGAAACCCAGAAACATTTCTGAATCTGTTTAAGCATCTGATCCACTCTGGCCACGTAGCAGGAGTATGGAAATCTAACTGTTCCATGGGTGCAGTCCCAAAGGATTCCTTCATGGATAGGGCTGGAAGGCCTTGTGCAGCTAAAGCAGGGTCTCTGCTGCAGTTTAGTCATTCATGACAGTGCTGGTCCCTTGCTTAAAGGCAGAGAGAGCCATTCCAGCCATGCTTCCAATGCAGCGCAGGCTGACCTCTCTCCTAAATGGGGCTGCGTTTGGGAGGGAGATCGATGGGCCCTGCTGCATTGGCAGCAAGACCAGGAGCAGTTTTCTCTGCCTTTAAGGCAGACGGAGTCACTCTGGCCGCACTGCCAACACAGCACAGGACAGTTTCAGTTCCAAACGAGGCCACGGGGCCCTGTTTGGGACCAAATAAAGTCCCCTGGATCTGATGTCAGATGCGGGGGCATGTCTGGGGCTGCGTTCATGGGCCCGATTAGTGGCAGCCTGGGTTCTTTGAACCCATTTGCCCAGTGGTGACTCTGCCCCTGTATCTAGCTCAGTATTGTCTACACAGACTGGCAGCGACTTCTCCAGGGTTGCAGGCAGGAGTCTCTCTCAGCCCTATTGTGGAGATGCCAGGGAGGGAACTTGGAACCTTCTGCATGCAAGCATGCAGGTGCTCTTCTCAGAGCAGCCCCATCTCAGCCCCAGGGTTTTTAAGAGAACGTCTTCTTTGTTATGAACCCCATGGCCCATTGAGATCATCAGGAGAGGTCCATCTGCATTTGCCACCAGCTCATCTGGTGGCTACTCAGGGATGGGCCTTCTCTGTTGCTGCCTCGAGGCTTTGGAATGCGCTCCCTAGTGAAGTAACAGCCTCCTCATCTGTGATATCTTTTTAAAAGTCTCTAAAGACGCATTTCTTCACCCAGACTTGAAAATGATAATGTTTTGATTGTTTTAATGTTGTTTTTAGAATATTGTTTTAAAATTTTAAATTGTGTTTTAAATTTCTTGCTTTTAATTTTTTTTTTAATTAATGCTTTACTTTAATTTTGTTGTAAACTGCCCAGAGACATAAGTTTTGGGTGGTGTAAAAATATGATAAATAAATAAATAAATATCCTGAGGAGAATATCTTACAATGCTTGTACATGTCTCCCAATCAAATGCAAACCAGGGCAGACACTGCAATTCATGCTTGCTACTACAAGACCAGCTCTCCTTGTAAGGAAAGAACTCTTGGGGCTGTCATGGGTTGGGTTGTTTATGTGGGTTTTTTGTGCTTAGTATTACTGTCTGTCAGGTTTGGTATATGGATATATTTGTTGTTACTTGCTTTTAAATCGTGTGTATTGATTTTAATATTATTATTGTTGTTGTTTACACAGTCAGACAGGTGTTATTGACTAGTTTGTTTTATCCAGAAATCGAGTCCTTCCCAAGGACCTGGGATGGTTGAATTTTATTGTCAAAGTTGTTGCTTTTGTTATAGATATTGTCGCAGAATAAAGGCTGTTCCCAGTAAAGCTGATTTTTGTAATTGGCTGATGGTGATTTCTGTGTCCCCTATGGTGTTGAGGTGCTCTTCAAGTTGTTTTGGAATTGCTCCTAGGGTACTAGTTAGCACTGGGATTATTTTGGTCTTTTTCTGACACAGCCTTTCAATTTCAATTTGTAGATCTTTGTATTTGGTGATTTTTTCTATTTCTTTTTCTTCTATTCTGCTATCCCCCTGGTATTGCTGTGTCGATTATTTTGACTTGTTTTTCTTTCTTCTCAACTACAGTTATATCTGGTGTATTGTGTGGCAGATATTTGTCTGTTTGTAGTTGGAAGTCCCATAATATTTTTGCATCTTCATTTTCTTCAACTTTTTCAAATTTATGGTCCCACCAATGTTTGGCTACAGGTAGCTTGTATTTTTTGCAGATGTTCCAGTGTATCATCCCTGCTACCTTGCCATGCCTTTGTTTGTAGTCAGTCTGTGCGATCTTTTTACAACAGCTGATTAGGTGGTCCACTGTTTCATCTGCTTCTTTACAAAGGCGGCACTTGCTGTTTTTGTTGATTTTTTGACTTTTGCTCTTATTGCATTTGTTCTTAGTGCCTGTTCTTGTGCAGCCAATATTAGACCCCCTGTTTCTTTCCTCAAGTTTCCATTCTTAAGCCGTTGACAGGTCTTGGTGATGTCTGATTTTCCACTTATATTGTGCAAATATTGACCATGCAGGGGCTTATTTTTCCATTTTTCTGCTCGGTTCTTGACTTGTTCTTTCTTGTAGGCCTCCTTTGTTTCATTGGTGTTGAATAGTTTCTTCAAGGCCTCTTTTCTCCTCCTCTACTGTTTGATAGACTTGCAGCATTCCTCTTCCACCTGAGCTGCGAGGGAGGTAGAGCCTATCGACATCACTGCGGGGGTGCAGAGCATTATTGATGGTCATGATTTTCCTGGTCTTACGATCTAGCATCTCTAGCTCTGCCTGGGTCCAGTCTATTATTCCTGCAGTGTATCTGATAACAGGTATAGCCCAGGTGTTTATGGCTTGTATGGTGTTCCCGCCATTGAGTTTGGACTTTAGGATTTTCCTAACTCTTCGGATGTATTCACTTCCAATTTTTCTTTTAACTTCAGTGTGTGCGATGTTGTTGTTGTTGCTGTTTTGTTGTTGTTATTACTACTACTGCTGCTGCTTCTGCCAGTATTATGTGGTGCTGGATATCATCACCTCTAACCCAATGGATCATTAAAATGGGTGTGCCTAAATACCGGCAACAATTTGGTTCAAGGTGGATTTTTGAAAATGTAAATGCAGAAAACATTTTCAATGTCAGAAGAATTCTACACTTTACATGAATCCCTAGATCTTAAGCAAACACAGTGGCACATTCTCATAGACCTTTCATTCAGGTAGCAGGAAAAGCACAGTTTATACAGAGATGTTTAATAAATCAAAGAGACACTTTCAACAACGTGAATTGCTCAGTCTAGGTGATTGGTTTGTTTGTTTTTAAATATACTGTAGTTATTAGAAAACTAGACCAGAGCATGTGGATTAGTCAATGTGTACAAATGACTGATGTAATGGGGAGATATCAGAAACAATACTGTAGACAACAGATGAACAAATATTTAAATGCAAGAAGGAAGGGAGAAGCCCTGCTGAAAGACTAAAGAATAGAAAGAAGTACAAATGAGCAAATCAATTACTGTGTGAAGATTTCTAGGATCTTGTTTAATTCATATTGGTCTGAGCTATATTAGGTTTCCTCACAGTTTCTTTTTTATTGATGTTTCTTTTAGTTCCTTCTCTGAAATCTGATTCTATAGGATTGAGCAATCCTTTGAGGGTAAGTGTTATGAAATGGAGGTCTGATCCTGTGCATCATTCTGAGGAATTAACTGGGTTTCTCCACATCGTCATATTGATTTCCACAGTGATATGGAAGCAAAGGATGCTGAGAGAACTGCAAGATTAAGTGTTCAGGATGTGGGAGTTTAAAACAGTTCTTTCACACAGCTGAAATTCAGTAGTGAGCAATCAGAACTCAGAATGTTGGGGGGACAGACTTCATTACCTGAAACATCTTGCTGCCAATTTTTCACATACGCACAACATTCAGGCCCAGTACATCACCACCTTTGGACTGTACTGGGGCTAATATAATGTGTCCAAGTGCACACAGAAGATTTTCTCAGTCTGTCAAAACAACATTTAAAAAACCCTTTGGCAATGGGTATATGCATAAACTGTGCTTCAAACCACGGTTTGAGCACATTTTGGGAGCGGGGCCCGGGAGCTTTAAGAAAGAGGGGAGCAGGTCTTTACCTGCTCTCCATGTCCCCAGGCAGCTTCCTGCTGGGGTGGTGAAAACACCATCAATCAGTTTGTCTTGTGGGTCACCAGTGCTATATGCATACCTTAGAACCACCATACTTTCCCCCACATCTTCCATCTTGCCCTGGCTTGACCGCCACCTCCACACTGGCTTTGACCTGGTCTGCCCAGCACTTGTGGCTGCGTGGTCCTGTTCATTCTTGGATTTACTTTTTGTTCCTGGACCCCTACCTGGTCTCTGTTTCCTTGTTCCTGCCTTCCTGTACCAGAGAAGAGAAGCCTCTCAGTAAAGACTGAGGTATAAGGTTTTGACACATTTCTCTTGGAAGGTATGAGGCAGTATATTACTGCTATCCTTTACTTACCTTTTTCCTCATTTCTCCTAAAATCCAAATCTGTTCATTTCTCTTTATCCAGCCTAGAGTAAACCTAATTTGAAAACTCAAGCCAAATTAACTCTTTTTGAGCCATAACCTAGTCTTTGTTGGTTTATTACTAGTTAAATATTATTGCTTAATAGCCATTATTTTTCTCTTCCTGTACCCCTAAACCAGTGGTGGCTGGTGACTTCTGGGACTGGGTGGGCGCCAGGCAGGTGGGCAGAGCCAAAGTGGGTGGCGCAGGGGTGGAGCAAAAAAACAAAACACTAACTCCTGTGGGCATCTAGGAAGTAAAAGGTAAAGTTGTGCCATCGAGTCGGTGTCGACTCCTGGCAATCACAGAGCCATGTGATTTTCTTTGATAGAATACAGGAGGGGATTACCATTGCCTCCTCCCACGCAGTATGAGATGATGCCTTTCAGCATCTTCCTATATCACTGCTGCCCAATATAGGAGTCTGGGAAACATAGCAGTGGGGATTGAACCAGCAACCTCTTGCTCCCTAGGCAAGTTACTTCCCCACTGCGCCATTAGGTGGCTGTGTCATTCCAAGCAACATACCTGTAAAAGCCTCTGCACTCAAGGACACCCATTTTCAAACGGTTATAAGAACATGCCATGAGTACATGTCTGACTGTGCATTGATTTCCCCACATTATCACTATGACACACACTTTGTCTGTATACAGGGCTGTATGCTCATGTTCTCTAAGACCTTGTCACCAGCTACAGGTATGTGTGCACACGGTCCCATGAGCATGTACATAAACCAAAATTCTATCCGCGCATGTAGACGCACATCCATGCTCATGAGAGTACACACACACACACACTTCATCCATTCATACACATGCATGTTTTGTTCCACTCAAAGAGATCCACACAGTTCCTCAAATCTCTCTTTGCTAATCACTCAGCTTGGGGATTCTTGTGACCTTGTTCCCCTTCACCCCTCCATTTACAAGAACTCAGTTTTAAGTTCTTGGCATTTTTGTTGTGCCATTCAGAGGGAATGCAGGATGATAGGGAGGTCATCCTTATATGAACAGTGGAGTTCAGCCTCACAGAACCAGTCGCCTTCATTAAGTAAATTCCAACGTGAGAGGAATTGGACAGCAGAATCTACATCTGCCCATCCAGTTCCATGCATGGAGGACCAGATGCCTCCTGCCTGTCCTATCACAGCTGTTTGGGGAATTATGCGCTGCAGCAGAATGTTGCTCCTGCTGCCCACCCCTCCCCATGGAGATTTGTGAACTCTCCCAAGAAAGGCTTTTTGCCTTCAATCTTGTTCTGCAGATGAGAAAATTACTTGAGCCCGTTTGTCTATGCCAGGCACCCTTCACTGTCTACAACCATCGCAACAAAGTCTTTGAAGAAACACACCAGAAAGTTGGAAGTGCCTGAAGGCTGGGGAGAGTATATGCTCTAAGAGCAGATAAAGGGACTTTCCTCAAGGCTATTAAGATAGTCCTGGTCAGAGAAGCAGGTCCAGAAGGTTAGAGGACATCATGAGAGAAAGGAATGTTGCCCTCTCCCTTTGTTGTCACACTACAACCAGTGGTAGCCTACCACCCCCACCCCACTGTTTAAATAAACATTGTAAGCTCCTTGGGGCAGGGAGCTGCATCATATATGGAGTTACCCCAATTTTGCAGAATTTAAAGACAACCATTTCATGTGCAATTTAAAAATGAGTTTCTTGTGAACTGATTTGCAAAGCCTTATTTTGAAGCAAGTGTACAAAAATAGACTTTTGGTGGGGGAGCATGCTACAAATACAAAGCAAAATAAAATAAAGTAGTAATGTTTAAAAGGGGAAACATGTAAAGAGAACCATTTTCTAATATTTTACTATTTAAGCCATTGTGAGAACTCTGTTGCTAAAAAAGCAGCATATAAATATTTTTAATAAGGGCGGGGTGAGGGAGAAAGCAACACACACAGAGACCAGATTAGAGTTATAAAACCAGTGTAACTTCAGGAATAAAAGGCAGAAACAAAAACAAAAACAGATCCATTTTGTCAGAGCATCCCCCCACCCTCCACCCTGCATTCTTTTCAAAGCTTTTAATACTTTTACAATAACTAATTTTCTCTCAACAAGGTATACTGATGGGGAGGGTTTTTCTTACAAGTTTGCACTAGAATAGTTTTGGCATACTTTGAAAATGTTTTGTTGGTTGTTTTTTAAAGCTTAAGAATTCTCTTTCTCTCACACACACAGGATGGGACTTCTATCCCATGTGCAACATACACACGGTTCATGGGGATGGGGCAGGGGGAGAGTGAGCAACATGGTAGCTTGACCAAGGGGAACAAATCACACACACACACCATAAACAGCAAAGGGTTTACTTTCAAACAGCAAATGATTTACTTTCCTGCTTGGTTGGAGGGAGACCCACAGTCCAACAGCAAGCTACCTGGGCTCTGTAGTTCCATACAAATTCCAAGTGGGGGAGGATCACAAGACTCCAGGAGAACCAATAGGGCTTGGAAAAAAGTTAACCCTTTCTTGACTGTCTGCTCCTGCCGATCTCCAAAGCCTTCCTGGAGAGCTTCAGGCTTCAGCGAAGCCTATACATAGGCCTCTCTGGAAGCCTGGCCCACCTGCCACTTTTTACTATTTCAGAGTAAACAATTTAATTTGTAAACAATTTTTACTATTTCAGGGTAAACGAACAGAGAATTTTAAAATATTTATCGATCATTTCCCTCTCTCTTTTTACTTGTAACCCTTAATGCCTAGAAAACCATTTGTCTGGCATAGACATATTTCCGCATAGTACTAGCATGAGGGGCTTATAATTATTTCTCACATTTGCAGCTTGCTCTTTCCAGGGGTGGGAGGGGCCATACCTATTCCACTGTCCCGCACGAAGAAATTGGTGGGCTGAGTGAATGCAGAGAAGGTGTGTGTGTGTGTGTGTGTGGCTTGGTAGGGCTCCAGAGTGCGTAACTAGGGAGGCAGGTGTAAAAAACTTCTAAGCTACCCCTCCTGTTTTATAAATGATGATGATAGGAAATATCATCCAAATGATGATATCATCCAAATGATGATAGGAAATATTGGCAGACTACAACTATGGGAAGATTAGATTCCCAATTTGTGAAATGATGGTTTTTAAATCATGGCAGACCTGGCAGGAAATTAGTAATTATTGCAAGTTCATGATAATAAAATTGCAAATAGATCATGAATTTAGCAGGGGTGGCCATTCCATGTGGTAGGGCAAAGTGATCTGAGGTACAGACCTGAGGTACAGACCTGAGGAGATGTGCAGGGGGCTATCTACACATTTTGTTTTGTGTCTATTAGTTCCTCAAAGGTGCCTGAACGCACATTGCTACCTACCTCGCTGTAATTGCTGCTAGCAATTACATAACTTACATAATCTGACAATTACATAAATTTAGCTCACATAATCTGCGGGTAAATAAACAAACAAATAGAGCTCTCAGCAAGCTCTTCTCTCAGTGCACTGTCCAAGAGTGAACAAAATGGCGATTGCCACTCTCTTCCTTCAGAAGACTAGAACAAGGATTGCCCCCGGTCACATTGATTGCTAGTCAGAGGCAGAGGGATCTGTCGATCAGGATGATGTCTTCCTGATAGGGCTATTTAAATTCAGCCCATCTTTTGACAATAAAAGCAAGCCATGGGGTCGGCTCCTGCCTTATGAACATTGTTATGTGAAACTGTGTCATGTGCTCTTTAAGGAATTTTACTACCAGCGCCCACTATATGTCAACACTGCAGGCATGCAAGCTACAGGCAGGGAAGGGCAGGGCTGCAGTGACTGAGTCAGTCAGACCTGAAATGGTGGTAGAGGACAGAATGGCTGACAATTATTATTGTTTTTGGACCATTTTTATTAGTTTCTTTGGAAATTTTTGGCCTTTTGGGGAGGCGTGAGTTGCCCACCCTGCCCTAAGGGAAGAGCCTCCACTGCCCTAAACCCTTCAATAAAACTCATTTTATTTTGAACTTTAACCTCCCCATTCAGTTCCTTCTGCAGCTGAAGCTTTGAACAAATTTATTATGAAGGTGCACTGTTCCATTTAAGATAGCTAATTCATTGTGTGGTGCACTGTGGGGTGCAGAAGGCCGCAGCCTGCTTTCCTCCTGTTCCCTTGCCACTTTTGAGGGCACGTGGCACTGGCAAGCCCAAGACTGGCTTGAATCATAAGGGGGAAAGCAAGATGGCTCCTGCCTTCCCCCCAGTCCTCCCCCAGCCAGGTAAACACAGGTTTTGTGAACGACCTTAGTGTCTTGTTAATACCTGCCAAAAGCAATCTATCAACAGGAAGGTTCAAAGGAAGGTTTGCACTGAACTGTTGTTCATCATAAAGTAAAGGTAAAGTTGTGCTGTTGAGTCAGCGTCAACTCCTGGTGACCACAGAGCCCTGTGGTTTTATTTGGTAGAACAGAGGAGGGGTTTACCATTGCCATCTCCTGTGCAGTATGAGATGATGCCTTTCAGCACCTTCCTATATCGCTGCTGCCTGATATAGGTGTTTCCCATAGTCTGGGAAACATACCAGTGGGGATTCGAACCAGCAACCTCTTGCTCCCTAGGCAGGTTACTTCTTCACTGTGCCATTAGGTGGCTTGTTATTCATCATACTTACAGGAAATGGTCACCCAAATTCTTACAAAACACATTAGTAAATATTTTCAATGGCACCTTGGTTGTTTACTTTCCAATACTGTATATTAATGGCATTCATAGCATTTCTGTCAGAACTGCTGCAGTCCAGTAGCTAGCATTATGAAATTTATTTATTTATGTATTTGATTTAATCATATTTCTATACCACCTTATATAGTCATCTCCAGGTGGTTTACCAAGTTAAAACAAAACAAATATAAAAACAATATAAAACAATATAAAGCTGTTAAATTTCATAAATGAGTACAAACGATCTTGGTGGATAAAAACAGACTAAAATTAAAATTTAAGTTAAAAACTTGAGGAAACACGTACTTGAGGGTTTTCCTAAAAGCAAGAAGAGAAGAAGATACTCTTATTTCAGCAGGGAGTGTATTCCAGAGCCCTGTGGCAGCCACAGAAAAGGCCTAGTCCAGAGTCACCACCAAACGAGCCGGTGGCAACCATATCCGGACCTCTCCAGATGATCTTAATAGGTAACAGGTTTCATGACAGAGAAGGCGCTCTCTTAATTACCCTGGACCCAAGCCATTGAGGGCTTTGTAGGTAATAATCAGCACTTTGTATTTCATTTGGAAACATATCTGCAGCCTATGCCATTCTTGAATATTTGAATATCATGTCACAGCCAAGGGAGGGAGGAAGTGCACAACATTATTTCTTTCTTAGATTCACTTGTTAAAACATGAAATGTAAATTGTAATATGATCCTATCTTAGAAACTCTCTGATGGTTTACAGACAATTGAGCTGGGCACACATTGCGTTTGTACCATGCATATTTTCTAAAGATTTAGCAGCTGCTGCAATGCAAGTAGATGGTAGGCATGGCTCAGGGAATTTTCATTCCAGAATTTTGAAGCACAACATTCTCTCCCACTCAAATGAGTGTCTCTCCCACTCAACTTCCCAATAACTGTCTTAATATATGGTTAATTAATGCTAGATATGCACACACCTAGTGCTTGTCTAGTAGATGCAACCCTGTGAAGCATAATAAATGTAGCCCGCAATTCTAAAAAACAGAATTAAAAAATAAATAGGTTTCAGCATAATAGATTAAATTTATTAAGTACTGTATAACTTTTGAAAAGATATAGTAGACTGAAGTAATGCATAAGGGTACATCTTAATAGAACACATAGCAAGTGGCATCACCCAAAAATGATCTACATTTCACTTGATCAAAGAGTTTTTGAAAAAAATAATTAAAAAGTAAAAGCCTTACGCAATGAGATTTAAAAGAAAACTTTGGAAGCTGACAAGATGCATCTGGCACAACTTCAAAGTCCTTCAAAGTACATATAATCAATGTTTGTCAATAGCAGTTTTGCATCCTTTAATTTATCTTTCATGGGTATAAAGCATGTTGTTATTAGGATCCAGTCCATACTTTAATTCTGTTTGAGATTTGATGAATCAGGTCTCTATTAAAATTCAGTGCACCTCATCTCACTCAAGGACACATTACATAAAGCTGTGCTTTATCACATTCCTTTCATCTTTCTGTCTTTAACTAGATAAAGTTACCTTATTTATGGAAATTTTGTTTTTCTTTAGACTGCAAACATAGGAATTTGAGGGAACAGGAAGTATTCATGCTCCTCCACTTGGACTTCTTGAGCTGCATGGATAAGAACAAAATTATGGCCATACTGGATTCACCTAATGGTTCTGCATGCTATCTTTGACAGTAACCAAATCTGGATGCTTCAAGAGCTTTAAAACTGTATAGGAACTAACAGAATATTTCATTCTGTGCTGGGTTTCAAAATGTATTCACAGGGTTCCTCAGAAGCTTATCTTGGACTCCTCACTGAAAAGATCAGAAATGTTGGACACATTTTCCTGGATCATAGATTCCCCGCCATTTTCTATCCATCTTCTACTAAAAACTGTAGAGCAGTAATGACTGTGCTGTAGGATACACAGAAGCTATTCTCATGCACAGCCTAACCCAGGCTAGGGAAGCCCAGCCAGGGTTAGGCTGCGTGTGGGAATCACTGGGATCGGCAGGGCAGCTTTCCCATTGGGGCAGCTTTGAAACCTATGTTTAGCCCCAGTGGACACAGAGATGGGTGCCTAGAGTGCCCATCTCTTGGGAGAATACCCCAATGTATCATGTCATGTGGAGTCTTGTGGGATATCTGGAGGATATCCCACAAGACTCCTCCCACGAGGAGTCAAAACACAGACACACACACAAACACATACAGAAACTTTGCCTGACGCTGACTGAGAGTGAAAAGAGGAGAACAAGAAGTGTGTGTGTGTGGGGAGTGGTGTAGTGTGTGTGCACGCGCACCAAGAAAAGGAGCCACACCACCATCAGCCAGTAGGATTGGTTGCCTTGCTGCCATGCTGCCACTTCCCACCTCCTCCCTCCGGCTCTCTCTCTCCCTCTCTCTCTGAGCAGGAACAATCTGTTCTGCTCTGCAGCTCCTCTCTCTGCACACACGTGCACACACACACACACACACACACACACACACACACACACACACTGATGACAACCAATGGTGAGACTAGAGTCAGAGATGAGAGCGAGCGTGATGCGGCACCCCCTGCCCCCCTTCAGGCGGCTTCACTTGCTTTAGCTCCTGCCAGTGCATTGCCCTCCACTGCCGGTGCACGTTGTTGCTGGTTAGTTTGTTGAATCTCTCTCATACATTTATTTATTAATTTATTTCCTAAATTCACCACTGCAGGAAAGTTGCTGCTGTAGGCAGCTGCCTATCCTACCTATTGTTAAATCCACCTATGGTTGTCCCAGCTTCCAGAGTTCTGCACTGTGGCAGACAGCACAGATAGTCTGGGAGCACGGTCCGCACTCCCAGCTCCATGGAAGCAGTCATCTGGGGAGAAGGTGAGTTAAACCAGCCTTCCCCCTGCTCCAGCCACCTGATCGTGCGAATGATCTCACACTTAACTGCCATAGAAAAATGGCAAAGACCAAAGCCAGCATGTTAAATAGATTGGATCTAGGTTGGTTGCAAGGGTTGGTTGGTGGCCAAGACAGGTTGCTTGAGGAAACAGTCTGGATTTATTTATTTTTTTACATACATTAGCCCAGTATTGGGTGGTATTGAACTAAACACTGCTTTTTTAGAGTCTCATAATACCTGTTCAAACTCTACATGATATAAACAAATGTAAAACCAGTGCTCTTTCCTCCAAAGGAGAATAATAACAACAACAACAACAACAACAACATCCCCCAGTGAGGCACTACTTTGGTGTGGTTGTGGGGCTTGCGTGCTCTGAGGAAGGTGAGAGCTATGCCAGAGGTCCAACCATACTGAAGAGGTCTTACCAGAGGAGCCAGACAAAGAGTGCCTCTCCTATCAACAATATGGTGAGACGTAACTTTAATAAATCTATACCGGATCGGTTGTCGCCTGGGTCAACAAGGACCGCACCAGGTGCAGGAGTCCCTGGACATCTGGTGGCAAGTGGGCTACAGGACTCAGGATCTTCAGTTGAGCAACCAGGGCTGGAGACTGCAAGGTTACTGGAAGAAACGTCGCTTAACCGGAAAAAAAATACGAAAAATGCAAATAATAAGGAAATAATAATCTGCTATTACAAGTCTAGTCCAACTAGAAGAGGTTATTTAAAAAGAATGTACCAAATTTGGAAAGAGAAGCATCCAGATATAGAAATAACAGAACAAAGGCTAGCAGACCAGAGAAGATTCATAATCAGAAATAAAGTATTCACAGGAGTTGAGCTGGAAGAACTGCAAAGAGCAACACAGGCTCAAGATATGGAAGAAGAATTACCACCAATTGAAGCAGTTGCTCAGGCGCAGGTGGAGGAGGTGTTGGAAATAGAGGATGCCACTGTTGCTGACTTGTTTCAAAATCAAAAACAGGCAACCTCCCCTTTGCCTTCACCTCAAAAACCCAAATGCCGTTTAACAGAAAAGCAACAAGAACTAAAGCAAAAAATAACTGAGCACATGAACCAAACAACCACCAGGGTTCGACTTCCAGCTCTCAAAACAGTTGCCAAAAAACAGCTTGCTCAGGCATTAAAAGATGTCAATGCAGCACTTGCAAAGATCAGTGGACCTGTCAAAAAAGAAAGCAGTACATCACCTATATGGAAGATTAGATTAGAAAATAAAATCTCCAGTCTCCGATCAGATGCTAGTAAATTGAAAGACATGAAAGACAAGAAGCTGAAGAATGAAAACACCAAACAGTATCTGATCCAAAAATGCCACCTAGATTCAAGGAAAATTAGAGAAGTCCTGGAAATAATAAAGCAGCAAATAACAGCAGTGTCAAAGAAGATTAGCAGATACGAAGTCAGAACTACACAACACAGGCAGAATCTCCAATTCCAGTCGAATCTGAGACGTTTCTACAAAAGCACAGAAGGAGAAACTGCAAGAATTGTAGAAACACCAAATAAAGAAGAAACAGTGCAATTCTGGGGGAAATTATGGGACAATCCAATAGATTATAATGAAAAAGCAGGCTGGATGAAAGAGGTCAAAAAATGTAACCAACAATGCAAGATCTAATAATAACACCAGAATTAATAAGTGAAAGAGCAAAGAAACTTAAAAATTGGACTGTGCCAGGCGACGATGAACTGCATGGCTTTTGGCTTAAAAACCTAACAAGCCTTCATAAACAACTATCAAAACAGTTCAATCACATTTTGCAAGGAGGTGATATTGAACAATGGCTAACAACTGGGAAAACTCATCTCATCACGAAAGACCCAGCAAAAGGTGCAGTTCCAAGTAATTATAGACCGATCACCTGCCTGCCAACCATGTTCAAATTATTAACTGGAATAATAGCAGATGAAGTGATGCAACACTTATTAACTAACAAACAGCTTCCCATTGAACAAAAAGGAAATTGCCCAAACAACAGAGGCACAAAAGACCATCTGCTGATTGAAAAAATGATTTTAGAAAACTGCAAGAGAAGAAAAACAAATCTAAGTGTTGCATGGATTGACTACAAGAAAGCCTTCGATTCATTGCCTCACATATGGATACTAAACTGTTTAGGTGTCAGCAAAAACATTCAGATATTTATTTAAAAAAGCAATGAGCATGTGGAGTACACAGTTAATGGCGAGACACTTGGACAGGTTAGTATTAGAAGAGGCATTGTCCACGAGGACTCACTATTCCCTTGTTGTTTGTAATAGCCATGACCCCACTTTCAGAAATACTAAACAAAACAGGTCTCGGATACCAAACATCTAAAACATCAAGTAAAATCAACCATCTGCTGTACATGGACGATCTGAAGTTGTATGGAAAGTCCCATCAGAAATCGAATCACTGCTAAACACTGTCCGTATATTCAGTAGCGATATAGCAATGGAGTTTGGACTAGACAAGTGTGCTGCATTAATAATGAACAGAGGAAAAATAACAAAAACAGAAGGATTAGAACTGCCCAATGGAAGCAAGATCAAGAACCTGGAAGAGAAAGAACATTACAAATACTAGGGCATTCTCGAGGCTGATAACATCGCACACACTGAAGTTAAAAGAAAAATTGGAAGTGAATACATCAGGAGAGTTAGAAAAATCCTCAAATCCAAACTCAATGGCGGGAACACCATACAAGCCATAAACACCTGGGCTATACCTGTTATCAGATACACTGCAGGAATAATAGACTGGACCCAGGCAGAGCTAGAGATGCTGGATCATAAGACCAGGAAAATCATGACCATCAATCATGCTCTGCACCCCCGCAGTGATGTAGATAGGCTCTACCTCCCTCGCAGCTAAGGTGGAAGAGGAATGCTGCAAGTCCATCAAACAGTAGAGGAGGAGAAAAGAGGCCTTTAAGAATATATCAAGGACAGTGAAGAAGATGCACTTCAAATGGTCAATAACGAGAAACTATTCAACACCAATGAAAGAAAGCAGGCCTACAAGAAAGAACAAGTCAAGAACCGAGAAGGAAAATGGAAAAATAAGCCACTGCATGGTCAATATTTGCACAATATAAGTGGAAAATCAGACATCACCAAGACCTGGCAATGGTTTAAGATTGGCAACTTGAAGAAAGAAACAGAGGGTTTAATACTGGCTGCCCAAGAACAGGCACTAAGAACAAATGCAATAAGAGCTAAAGTAGAAAAGTCAACAACAAACAGCAAGTGCCGCCTTTGTAAAGAAGCAGATGAAACAGTGGACCACCTGATCAGCTGTTGTAAGAAGATCTCACAGACTGTCTACAAACAAAGGCATGACAAGGTAGCAGGGATGATACACTGGAACATCTGCAAAAAATACAAGCTACCTGTAGCCAAACATTGGTGGGGCTATAAAATAGAAAAAGTGGTTGAAAACGAAGATGCAAAAATATTATGGGACTTCCGACTACAAACAGACAAACATCTGCCACACAATACACCAGATATAACTGTAGTCGAGAAGAAAGAAAAACAAATTAAAATAATCAACATAGCAATACCAGGGGATAGCATAATAGAAGAAAAAGAAATAGAAAAAAATCACGATCTACAAATTGAGATTGAAAGGCTGTGGCAGAAAAAGACCAAAATAATCCCAGTGGTAATTGGCACCCTAGGTGGAATTCCAAAACAACTTGAAGAGCACCTCAACACCGTAGGGGCCACAGAAATCACCATCAGCCAATTACCAAAAGCAGCTTTACTGGGAACAGCCTATATTCTGCGACGATATCTATAATAACAACATTGATAATAAAATTCAGCAATCCCAGGTCCTTGGGAAGGACTCATCTGGATAAAACGAATCAGTCAATAACACCTGTCTGACTGTTTAAATAAATAGTAATAATATTAAGCCTCTGGGTTGTCATTAATTTTCCTACCAGTTTCCAACCAGAGAAATATGAATTCAGTAAAATCAATTTTAGAAACTGGAGCATGATCCAGTCACACTTTGTGATTAAATCTCTCCAACTGAAATCAGTTAGATTTAGAGACCTTGACGGTTTGTTCTAAAGAGAAAAGTGGCACATATATTTTTTAAGAAGTAAATTTAAAAAATAGAAGTGTTCTTTTGGGGCTGTATTCTGCCCCTAAAAGTTATTAATTAACCAACTAAAAATAAAGAATAACAAGAACAAAAATAACCCTACATCTTACTCTGATCCTGCCATATCTCCTATTAGTCCATGAAACCTGATAAGAAATCCATAAACGTTCCAACCACATGCATGTTTGACCCTTGCCCTTCATGGCTTATTAAATCTAGTAGAGGGGAAAATTTTAGCTGGGTCCAGAAGGTTCTAAATGCCTCTTTGAGAGATGGAGTGGTCTCCGCTCCATTCAAGGAAGCTAATATTTCATCCCTACTAAAGACAGTCTGGACACTGAGGATGCAAACAACTATAGACCTGTGTCCAATATTCCCTTCCTGGGCAAGATGCTTGACCATGTAGTGGCTGACCAGCTCCAGACACTCTTGGAGGAAATGGACTCTCTAGTTTTCCCCCCAGTCAGGCTTCAGGCCTGGCTTTGGAACAGAAACTGCTTTAGTTGCGCTGTGGGATGACCTGTGCAGAGAGAAAGACAGAGTGCAACCCTGTTAATTCTCTTGGATCTCTCAGTGGCTTTCAATACCATTGCCCATGGTATCTTTTTGGATAGACTGGCTGAGTTGGGTGTGGGAAGCACTGCTTAAAATCGTTGACTTTTAAATTTGATTTTTTAAAATGATATTTTAAAAAAGTTTTTAGATTGATTTGTATAGGGGTGTGTGTGTGTGTGTGTGTGTGTGTGTGTGTGTGTGAGAGAGAGAGAGAGAGAGAGAGAGAGCGAGAGCGAGAGAGAGAGAGATGTGTTTTTACTTGGTGTTTTAATGCTGTGTTGTGAACCACCCAGAGAACAATTTGATATGGGGTGGCTAACAAATAAAGTTGTTTTGTTGTTGTTGTTCCAGATGAAACAATGGAAGGCTGATAAAACATAGCCATTTCCTCCTTAAAATATGCTTCAGAGAAGATTCCTATTGAGAAGACTTTCTGGCAGCACTTGTTGGATCAGGATAATCAAAATTGAAAGTATGGTTAATAATTTGCAAGGCACAACCCTATTAACTAACTACTTTAGGTTGACTATACAGAAAAAGATTGGAAACAAAGGAAAGCTTATTCACAAAAGGGGGGAAAGCCTGATATAATAAGGATGGTTAATTGTTTTGTCTCTCTGCCTGTTCTTCCTCTGATTGTCTTTTTTGGAAATACACCTGTTTGTGTAAGTATCTGATTAAAAGATTTATTTAATATGGACTAATGAAATCATGTCAGAACAGACTGCTGGTAAAGCTGAGCGTTGAATCCAAATCTATGGTTGTATTTATTCTGTAATTCTTTGGATGAAAATTAGGAAGTCTTGAGTTTCTTTGAAAAGGTACAGAGCAATTTAACCATGTAAAATTAGTGTGCAGATGTTCCAGCTCTGACCACTTAAACAAATACCCCTTCTACAACTTCCATTCTTCTTCAATTCTTCCTTTAAATCAAAACTTAATATCCATAATTGCCACCTATGTTTCATTCTCTTCCTATAAACAAGCTGCAGGATGGATGCTTGTCTAACAAGAAGGTTTTTTAACCTGGCCTAAGCATTCACAAAATAACCAATGATAGCTAGAATCCGACATTTGTGAACATAGTGTCAAGAAATAGAATATAGTTTTCTCCCTGAAAATTAATCAATGTTGCCAAAATATGAAGCAGTTTTGCTGTCACTGGGAAAGAACACAACGAATATGTCATAGGCTAGTTTTTAAATAAAACTTTTTGATCATAATTAATTTCCAGCTTATCTTTTGAAATAAATTTGGGGAAGGGGGGAGTGTTGTCACCACTCTGTGTCAAATACAGTGGAAGTTGACTATATTTTGTGGCCATAATGGTTCATGCCAAATAAAAACATATTAGTACATACTGTAGGGTTGATGCAATTCATATATTTAACCTTCTGAACTTCCCATGTTGTACTTCCCATGTAAATAATTGTGTATGTGGGATGGGGGAGGTTGTATAATGTGTATAGACACAGATGCAGTTTGAATATTGGCAGGGAGTTCTGGTACAGTGACCATGGGGATGTACTGAAAATAGTCTAGTAGCTATAGAGGGGAGTCTCATGATCATAAGTGCTGGGGCACGGGAGAGCAGGTGGGAAGGCAGAAGCCTGCCTAACTTTCCCCACATGACCATCTCCTCTTCAGGGCCCTGCCACTCATGCTGCATGGGTTGCTGGATGTGGGATTGGGAGGAGGAAGTCCTCTCACATCCCACAATGCCCTGCGCAGGCAGCAGAGAGGCAGCCTGTTGCAATGCAGCAGGGCTCCTCTCCCTGGCCATACTGCAGTTGGGACTCTAGGCCCCTGCTCCTGGTGGCCATTTTTAGAGCCCCAGCACTGCACACAACCAAAAGGTGAGGTAAAATGGACTCCTTTTCTGTCCTACCTCATGTTTTGCCTGGGTAGCGGATCTGGGCTAGCCAGGACTGCAGCTGCGGTGTCGAGAGGCCTCCCAGTCTCCAAGATGACATGGGCTGCTTGGGTAGGACAAAGTACAACCAAGCAGCCCATCCCATGTAAGCAACCCTATAGATTAACTGGTGTCTGCTTGGTTCATAATACTTAGATGTATTTGTTTGTGTGGAGATTGGCTGTTATATGGGGAGTCTCTAAATCTTAGGGATGGGCCCGGACCGGCCCGGACCTGGGTGGTTCGGTTCGGGGTGGGGGGGTAGCTTTAAGAGCGGCGGGAGGGTTTACTTACCCCTCCCACCACTTTCCCGCTGTGGCGCCGTAATGTTAAGAGTAATTGGGGCGGCAGGATACCTCCCTGCCGCCCCTTCCCCAACGTTGCTCTTCAAAACTCCCAGTAGTGCTTTGCGCATGCGCACATCAAGGTATCCTGCCACCCCAATTACTCTTAACATTACGGCGCCACAGCGGGAAAGCGGCGGGAGGGGTAAGTAAACCCTCCCACCGCTCTTAAAGCTACCCCCCACCCCAGTGCTGGACCGCAGTTGGCGGTTCCGTGCACACCCCTACTAACTCTCACTCCACATTCCTACTCGACACTTGAAAGAATGTGAAGGTTCACAACATGGCAAAGGCTCACAACACAATTGTGTTCCATAGAGCAGCTGACATTCTGTGCAGCAGAACGTCAACAGTATGGGGTGTGGACAAACAAAAAATTGCAGTTCAGCTCAAATTGGAATCCAATTCAAGCTGAACTGCATGCTGCCAGTTCAGTCGAACTGACTGCATTCCAGTTCAGTCAAACCGACTGTGTGCCGAACCAGATCAGTCAAACTGATCGGCAGTGTGGTCTGTTTGACCGAACTGGTTCAGTGGTTCACCTAATACTTGTAAAGGGGAATCCGGTGAGGATTCCCCTTTCCAAGTAAAGGGGTGGGGGTGGTCCTGGATATGTTAAGGGGCTGCCAGGTAGGGACAGCAAGAGAGATCAAAAGGCTCGTACCTGATCGGTGCGGCTGCCAGCACCGCTGCTTCCTCCCCTGTGTGGCCCCAAACACATATGATGCTTTGTTTAGAAAGCCAGCTATACAACAGAAGTGGTTCTAACTTCCGCAGATGCCTCCATACAATAGGTTCCTGCCTCCGACATTTACGGAGGCTGGAACCGTGCCGCTGCCACACAGGCAGCTTCCTAAACAAAGCATTGCATGTGCTTAGGGCCATCCCAGGGGGACGGGCAGTGGTGCCAGCCGCCACACTGGCTGGGTAAGAGCCTTTCTACCTCTCTCACCATGGCCGCCTGGCCGCCCCTTCGCTGCCAAACCAGTTCATCCAAACTGAGCTTGGTCCAGTTAGATAGCGGACCAAACCACCCCCAGTTCAGTTCACAACTGAGCCGCTGAACCGGCCTGGTTTGAGGCAAACTGGTTCAGCAATGAATGGTTCATGCACACCGCTAGTCAACAGAGAGCTGCCATGGGTGCCGTGCAACATAGAAACCAGCCCTGGTGGTGTTACATGACAAGGCAGTTGTGGAATGACTTAAAAAGGTGTCCACACAGCTGCACAGTGCTACTCCCATTGGAAACAATGGAAGTAGCACTGCCCAGCTGCCCAGACTGTATTTTTAGTAGTTCCACAGTTGCCCTTTGTGGCAACACCATCAATTTGCAGCAGCCAAGCAGGTCTAACACCCATGTTCTACTGTGAGGCGTGTCAGCCAGTGCTTCTGAATTTTAGGGGTGAGAAGGGAATCATTTACTTTGGGACAAGGTCTTCGGTTGCCTCCTTGAGGTACATATGGCATTAGTCTTAATATGCCACAAAGGCAAAATAATGCAGCTTGTGGTAAGGGCATGTCTAAAGAAAGAAAATAATACAGATCCCAGCACCTACAATAAAAACATACATATTTATAATAAGTGCCAACCTTGTAAGCTATTAGGCAGAATTTGATGTTGATATTAATACATGCAAGGTCATGGGTTCAAGTCCTACAGAAATGATAGTAGTTCTCATATAACATTAAGATGGCAATCCTAAGCATACTTATTGGGAAGTGAGCCTGGAACTCAGTAGTACTTACTTTAGATCAGTCTGTAAACATGTATGATACGAGTTTGCTTTCAACATGTGAATGATTTACCGAATATATGCTCTGTGCATTCAGGAAAATGTCTTCTCTTCCATTGCATTGTAACCTCTTAGCCTCTAGCGGGGGAGAAACAAGTTGCCAATTCAGCATTGCTCGTTGATCAAGGAAGCCCAATATGCTTTTTTTACAGGATGGGCTTGGGTCTGCCTGAAGCTACAGGACTGCAAAATGTCTTAGCTAGATGCATTAGCAAATGTTGCACTGATCTCTTCTAGAGGGAAACATTCTTTCTGACCCCTGAAGGCAATCAGCATATGCCCTGCAGCAGGAGAGTTCCCTTACAGCTAAAGAGTCTTAATGGGTTTCCATCAGCTTTAAGCTGAGCTGCATAACCTGCATTCTCAGCACAGATAGCAAAGTGTTTGATGCTGCAGAAATCTTGTGTTAGACTCATCGAAGATCCTGCCGAAATTTTCTGATTGCTCTCTCTTTTTTAAAAGTATGTTTCTAAACCTCAGAAATGTAGAGCAAACTGGGGGAAAGGGAGAGTTAGGAACATGCAGGGTGTCTCAGAATATGAACTGATATGGAAGGCCAAAGTATTATGGCAACTAGCTGACATATTGAGCAAGGATGCACCCGTGCAATGGGAGAGCAACCTCACAGAAGAACTTCCCAAGTAACTGCACCTGTGCAGCAGGGAGATGGCAATTTCTGACACCCTCCCCTTCTCCAGGAAACCCTTCTGTGGCTCCCAAAAACCTAAGGGTTGTGCAATCTTCAGGGAAATATTTTTGAATGGCACAAAGGATTGCCTGAAAAGGGAGAGAACATCAAAAATTGCCACTCCCCTGCTGCCTTGTACAGTTAGTTGGGAAGTTCTGTTAGGTCGCTGTCTTGCTGCACCAATGCATTCTTGCTTTGTATGTCATCCACTGTATTCTGTTGTCAAAATACTTAGGCCTTCCAAATCACAGTTTCCTTGTTCCCTGATCAATATGGTAAAATGAGATGGAACTCTTTCTCTTCCGTTCCTTTTCTCATCAGAAGTGTGGCTGGCTGAAGAACCTTAATCTGACAGTGTTTGGCACTTCTTATGTTCTTTGGGTGACTTCCTTCTCAGCTTAGGTCTTCTTCTGATTTGGGGCATGTGAAATTATTGGGTATTTATCTCCAATAGGGAGTACATCACTGAAACATGTTCTCTTACCCTAGATTTGTAGATTGTTGTGTGAGGAGCAGGGCCATTTAGATTGTGTGACTGTATGCATACTTGTATGTATGTATTGCACATTGCTTCTTCCCCCAACACCACATGTTAGGCAAAAGAGCTAGCATGTAATTAGAACCCAGAGTGCCATCCATGTATCCACATTCAGTAGCTATGCTGCTATCATTACATCATTTGCCTTTGTTTTTTCTCTCTCAGTGGCTCTGAGATGGTTCTTATGGTGGTCTTTTTGGTACTTGCCGAAGTCTTTGAAACATCTCACCCCTTGGGGTGCTTTCACCTGTAGTAGCTTCAAACGCAACTAAGCTGCACTTCCATTGTTCTGCTACATGTAAAAGTACTTAGACTTTTAATTGTGAAGACAAACCCCACTCCCCCCTCCAGAAACAACCCTGTTCATTTTGTTCTGTGCTGAAGGTTGGGTCCAAAGAATGGTGAGGCTGGACATTTGTCATGGTACTAAGACAAGCAAAGAGCCCACTGTCCCAACAATACTGCTATTCTCACTGAGCATGCAGTAACCAAAAATGTCAAAAGGAGTGTGAGAAATCTATTTCGACTAGCTGACCTGGCACAGAGCATCTGCGCCCCTAGTCCTCCCCCAGTGGCTGGCTATTCGCTGAGCCGCCGCTTCTCTCCCCTGCCCCCAGCGGCCATTATTTATTTGTTTGTTTGACATATTTTTATACCACCTAAAACCTATGTCTCTGGGTGGTTTACAACAAAATAAAAGCAGAAAATAAAACATTAGTTAAAACAAAAACAAAAAATTAAAAACATTACAACATTACTGCCACTTCTCCCCTCCATCCCCGGTCATGGCTCAGACTTCTGACTCAGAAGAGTCAGAGCAGGATGACTTACCAGCTAGTGAGGGCTTAGAGACACAGCCACAGGATTTGGCAGAGAAACCAGACTCTGGAGTGGATGATTTGCAACAGCTGCCAGACATGATCTCTGATAGGGAAGAGCCTGGGATTTCACTTGTCTTGAGACGATGTCTCAAAAGGCAGGCTCAGTGGGAGTCACGCAGGTGTAGGAGATCCCAAGAAAGAAAGCCAAAGTGCTGACTCAGGGAAGCCTGATTGGCTGCTGGTTCTCTTGAGCCATATATATTCAACGACTCTCTTTGCTCTGATGTTGTTTGCAATTTTGTTGGCTGCAGATAGTGTGCTCTTGAATTTCAACCATTTCTGTGTCCCAGTTTGTCTTGTCTGTACTTTCCTGCATTGTTCCCTTAATTCCTTGTTCTGTGTTCTTTGCTTGTTTCATTCCTTGTTTTGTTTTTTCCTTCCACTTATTACTCAGTTAGAGTTAGACAGGGGTAACTAGTTTCAGTTCAGGGGACTTAATCAGTTGACTAATTGCTTTGTGAGCCTTTTATTTTCCTTCATTTGGTTTTGCTGCTGCTTTCTGGTTACTCTCAGGGGGAGTGCTGAAGGGGGTTATAAAATCCTGTTAGGTTAGCCAAACTAACAGATCCATGACACCCCCGTGGCCAGCTGTTTGCCGGGCCACTGCTCTCCCCCCCCCCCCCCCCGGTGGCTGGCTGTTTGCTGTGCTGCCACTTCTCCTCCCTTGGTGGCTGGCTGTCCCCATCACTAATCATCAGCTTGCTCGCAAACTGTCACGAGAGCAGCCACACATGGGATTAGCGACGGGTACGTCTAGGAGAATTAAATATATTGATGGTCTGCCTGCTCCAGCTTAAGAAGCCCCAATAGCCACCTTTGAAGTTTTGAAAAATAAAATGCACAATAGAGTGTTTTAAAATGAATGGCAGCCAAATCCTTTAGCCAGCACCACTGCTATTTTATACGTATTTAAATTCTCCAGTCTCAGTGTCTCTGAGACAAAAATATATCACATTTTCAGATAGGAATGTGTGAGCCAGCTTGATTTGAACCACAGTTCGAATCAAACCAGCCCAGTTCATCTGGTCTGAGTTCAAATCAGAACAGTTCAGAAGTCTACTGATAAAGGGAAATCCCATTAAGATTCCCCTTTAGCAGTAAAGTGTCAGGGGGGCTTCCCTAAGGCTAGAGAGAGGGCAGGAGGGGAGTTAGGGGCACTTAACTCAATTTTCAGCAATGGCAGCAGGGGTGGGGGCAACAGCAACTACCCCACCCCGCACCCACCAGCCGCCCCCAGTAGCCTGGGCTAGCAGCCACCCAGTTTGGGCCTTCTACGACCCATTCTAGTGATTTCCATGCATGTGTGGAGGCCATTTGAGTGACCGGCCATTTGTGTGACTAGTTCCATTTGCAGAACTGGAACCCGACAAGGCCAGGTCGGTTCAAATCCAGTTTAGATTCAAAACAAATGAATGGCAAAACCTATTCTGTGCATACCCCTGCTTTCAGAATGAAGAGTGGCTGCAAAACTATCTGCAATTCTTAGCCTCTTTTGGCTCAAGTTTACACTGTGCTTTGGAAATAAAAGATCCCCAAATATTATCAGTGCAAGGAAGTTTTAACATTGCGAATTTCACCCATATGCAAGTGAAATTTCTAGATCACATAAAGGCCTACATCAGATATCCTACACATTTTAAAAGTCTATTCTTATGGTTTGAATTAGTTTTTGTTGCTGTTTTTGTGAAGTGGTACACCACCTGTAAGTTTCTCTGGCTTGAAAATCAGTGTTGCCTTGTACAGAATTTAACAGATTTATCATTTAAGTCCCTGGAGAATACAAAGGATCTTTGTTGGACAACAGAAACAATTGGTTTTGTGAAATAAATACCAGTACCTATTTTTAACTTCTTTTCATACTTTGAAAGACAAGCCCTCCCTCTTCTGGCTATGTAGAATATAACATGCCAAAGAATAGACAAAATAAGAAGTGCATGTTATTTTTCAGCTTCTATATCTTTCATAGGTATATGGTAGTTATTTTCTCACTATCTCTGTAAGCTGATCAAATGTATTGACTTTATACATTAGAGCAGCAGTATATCTCAGGAACGAGGCAAAATTCTGCTATCCTATTAATGAACTCATTCGTCTAAGCATTCTTGCTGAGCTTAATATCACAGCATTCCTATGGGCATAAAAAAGAAAGAATCAAGATCACAGAATGATGATGCTGGAGGAGAGGACCTCAAGGGCACTCTAGTTCAACCAATTACAATGGCAATATTGACTTTTAAATTTCCAAGCAAGGCTATAAAGGATTTCAAAGGATGGGGGCAGCTGCTGAGAAGGCTCTTCTAAGTCACACACATCTCTACAACCTTATTCAGACATTACACTATATCTGCATTAGGTTTCTGTATACATGTTTTTGTGAATGACTGTACATACATTCATTTTTAAAAATGTATGGATTAACAGCCCATCAAAACCTGGATTAACAGCCCATCAAAAGCCCTATTATTCAGACATTATACCAATAGCAATAGCACTTACATTTATATACTGCTCTATAGCCGGAGCTCTCTAAGCGGTTTACAATGATTTAGCATATTGCCCCCAACATTCTTCATGCGTTCAGGTGTCTGTACATGAGCTCAATTTAAAAGAGGTACAAACTCTCTCAAATGCAAGGTGATACTGCTGTACATATGTTGAACATAACATGTGAATAACTGTGCATCTGCATAGATCTGTGTGTACACAGATTGTACATGCATTTAACATGCCAATAGTGCTAAATGCAGAGTACAGATAGGAAGTTCTATGTCTGGTGAACATAATGTGTGAATAAAGCCCTATTCAGACATCAAGGCTGTTCTCACAAGCAGCCTAACCCCAGGCTGGGGCAGCCCAGCCTGGGTTAAGCTGCTCATGTGCAGCACTGGGATCCGTGTGGATCCTGGCACTGCTCGCCCTCCTAACCCCACTTTTAAGCCTGGCCTTTATCCATGGGTAAGGGTGCAAGCACATCTTTCACCCAAGCACTGGGATTGTGCGTGTGCTCGAGCCCAAGCGCACACAGAGATGAGTGCCTAGAGCGTCCATCTCACAGGGGTATTCCCCAATGCACCATGCTCATCCCAGCATGCTTGATCCACTCTGTGAGCAGCAGCACAGATCGTGTGGGAGTGTGGTCTCCACTTCCCACCAATATTGGGAACTCATCTGGAGGGGGAGGTAAGTTTAACGTAGCCTTCGCCCTGTCCGCCCACCCTCCTCACCTCCCAGTTGTGTGAATAGCCTTATTATGTTGTATATAGGAAGTGTACTGTTATACATGTATCGGCATTCATCAAACATAACATAACATGTGAATAAAGCCCTATTCAGAAATTATGTTTTATATGCTTATGATGTCTGTCCATATGAACATATTTTTGTGTGAGTAGCTCCCCATTCACTTCAAAAGTGAACTTGCTCAAATACAGGGTACAGATAGGAAATGTACTATTGTACATGTTCTAAATGTAACATGTGTATAACTGTACATGTGTACAGTTCTGTATATGCATACGCTGTACACAGATATATGTGTGTTGAACATAACACATGAACAGGTCTTATATCCCATTTCTGTCAGGGTCTCCCCAGCAGATCCTGAAGGATTTATTTGCAGTTATTTTCTTGTTGTCATTTATTATGTTCACATATATTTTCCTTACTAACAAGTTTCTACTGTCCAATATGGTTACTTCATATTATTCAAACTATATTTTCAAAATGGGGATCTTTCTTAAAAGATCCCCATTTTAGGCACCCATACAGGTGCCTAAATGAAAATCTGATGTCTTTGTTTAATGTTACACCTCTGCATTTCTTTTCACATGCAGCTTTCTGGTATCCTGACATGGTTTGGCCAACAGATTGGTAAGCAATATATGTCTTCTTGTTTTTTTGGCAAGTGCTTCTAATGCGTACAAGGATTCTATATTCTAATTTGACTGTACAAAAAGACATAGGCCCTGCTCGGATGTAGCATCCAGAGGCGTATCTAGGGGAAATAGTGCCTAGGGCAAGCACTGAAATTGTGCCCCCTGTCCAAACATCTGACACCCATCTTTTTACCATAATATCTGCTGAAAAATACAAGTCAAGCTCATTAATCTTTTAATATTTCAAAAACTATTTAGCAGTAGATGTAGCCAAACCAAAAAATGCTGGAAAACTACAAATTACAGTATGCTGCGGCTCATGAAATACCCAAATACTATGTGGAGGTGTACTTGGAAAACTAAAGAGAAGTGCCTGTCTAATTCTCTACTATGCATTGTAGCATCACTATTAAATAAGTTTTAAAAATAAATGGAGAATTTGACCTTTCCCAGATACTCTGAAAATAATTAACGGATATGCAGAGTAAACTGTATCACTGCTTTGAATACATTCTAGTATTTCAAAGAGTTAAAATGAGAGAAAGAGAGCAAGAAATTCCCAGCGGGCCTTAATACTAAGGATTTCACACTGATTCAAAGACAAACTCACCACTAATAGTCATATTATTAAGACATCACATTTAACTCACTTATCACAAGAAGCAAAGTAAAAGCAAATGAATACAATCCTAGCGCATAAGCTTCAGCTCAGTATTCACAAGCTCTGATTCTCTGTACATAGTGCCAAACTGAATATGTGTACAGTGACATATTATATTAAATTATTTTTTTTTTAACCTGTAGCCCCTTCGGGGGCCTTCCTAAAGGCCATGGGGCGGGGTCTGCAAAGGTTCTCCCTCCCCCAGCTGGCCTCTTAATTCACTGCTGCCCATCCCGGGCTGAGGGCCTCACAGGGACCATTTGAGCATGTGTGGTGGTCATTTAAAATAAATAAATAAATAAAAAGGCTGCCAAAAACAAAATGGCTGCTGCTCATGCTCAATAGGCCTCTGCAAGGCCTGGCATGGCTTAGGGCCTCACAGAGGCCATTTGAGCATGCACAGTGGCCATTTTGTTTTTGGTGGCCATTTTTAATTTTTTTTTTTTTTCATTTTTAAAAATAGTGCCCCCCTTCAAGTGGCACCCGGGGCACATGCCCTAACTGCCCTACCCTAGATATGCCCCTGGTAGCATCAAACCTCAGCTAGACAAAGTTGCGGTTCATTTGTGAAGCTGGGAATCATGCTGCAGTTGATTGATCATCTGCAGTTTGGCAACCTCTGCTTCTGGACACAGGAACCTCTCCTTCTTCCTAGTCCACACAGACTACATGCTAGAAAGCTCCGTTCTGCTAGTGTCTCCAGACTGTGGGTAAGGCATCAGCACATCAGTAAAGCAGCCACCATTGGCTACAATGTTAGAGGGTGTGTGCTCAGTGCGAGTGTGCCTTTTTGGCATTGATTGCACACCCTCAGCAGGACAAATACATTTTAACCCTTTCCTCAGACCACTTGCATCACTGCCTTATCAAGAACTTTCAAGCTACACAGCCATTCACAAGCACAATTGATACCCCGGGGTGGCGAGGAGCACTTCCCGATAGCAATGAGGTATTGAGGGAGAGATGCAGAACAGCAACTAAGAAATTAGGGTGAGGGGGCAATGGGTTGTTGGCTGGGTGGGTGGCAGAAGGGACGGTCCACCAGAAAAAAGGATGCCATGTCGTATCTGTGCAACTGCTCCTGGAGCCTAGGGCCGATCTCATGCAAATTATTTAGCCCTGCTAATTTGGCAAAGAGGCACCTTTTAATGTGGTGATTCTTTTTATTCAGCAGGGGGAGAGTAACTGGCCCTCTCCACCCCCAGCACAGTAGCTCCAGTGACTGTTGCTGATGTCTGTCTTAAGTTTCTTTTTAGATTGTGAGCCCTTTGGGGACAGGGATCCATCTTATTTATTTATTATTTCTCTGTGAAAACTGCCCTGAGCCATTTTTGGAAGTGCGGTATACAAATCAATCAATCAATCAAATAAATAAATAAATAGATAGATAGATAAATGTAGCTGGTTTATCTAGGAACTATTACTGCCTTGGAAGGCAGTGTCTGGTGAAGCCATGTGACCTCCACCTTTGGTGGAGAAGTGAAGTGACCTGCGTTTTAGACATCCAGACTTAAAGAGAAGGTGGGATTTGTTCATGTAGTTTACGAGCGCTGCATTTAAAAGGGCTGTCACTGAGACTACCCTCAGTAGCAATTGCAGTGCAAACCCATATCCCACCATTAGATGAGAGAAAGTGCACTCTTTGTAGGGGAATCTGTTTGCCACATTAAACATCCAGAAAAATGAGTTTTCTCTTCTGGTTGTGAGGATCCCTTGTGGGGGGTCTTCTTTTAATCTTCCCAGAGGAAGGGACTTGGGGCCTTCCCTCTCAGAAAAGAGAGGATTGGGCCCCTCTCCCTACTTTTACTGGTTAAAGATTCCATATGCGTTCCCTCTACATTTTTCATATCTGTGCAGAATTATGTAGTTAAGCTCTGGGTGTCAGTATCATGGCAGTGCGTGCTCACATTCATTCCGAATGAAGCCTTCTTGAGTGGGATCTAAAATTAACTAAGCAGATATTTTAAAAGTCTATTGCATGTGCACATGAGCACATCTTAATGGGAATACTGCATTGCACCTGACGATACCACCCCTGCCTGTTGGGGACTTCTCCCGCCACACAAGCACGCATTCTATTTTAGATTGACAGTGGGGCAAAGGGTTTTTTTAAATGAAAGGAAGGGAATGAAGGGTAGGGACGTGCTAAGGTTGCATTGTGTGGGACATCCTGAATTTCAGTGGGGAAATGCTCGTCCCATTCAGGACAAGCTTTCTCCCGCTTTTATTTTATTTTATTTTTTAAAAAAACCTTTTAAAAAAACTTTTTAAATGGCTGCTCTGCAGCAGCGGAGCAGGAACAGCAGCAAGAGCTCCTCCCACCGTCCAATGGTGAAGTTTAGCACTAGGTAGGCACTTAGGCAGGGATACACTGCTTGCTCTGGGCGGGCATGCTCACCACACTGAAGGCAAGGCAATGCAGGCAGGGAGGGCGGTGATGAGTCCCTACCCAACCCGCCTTCCTCCCCCAAATGAGGTGATCCAAGCCAATTTCAGGCTTCTGCACATGCATGCATGTGCACAGAAGCTTGAAATCAGCTTGGATCACCTCATTTGGGGGAGGAAGGCAGTTTGGGTGGGGACTCTTCTCTGCCTTCTCCCAAACCCCGCCTGCATTGCCTTGCCATCAGCACGGTGAACACGCAGAAACCCACCTCAATCCATAGGGGGAAGCAGGCCGTTTCAGCACGCAGCCACTTGACCGCCTTTGCATGGCCCTAGCCATCTCACTACCACCAATGGGAGAAGTATCCTTGGGCCGTCTCTATCCTTTGGATACGACAAAAACCACACCAGGAGCAAAGTTGCAAGTAAAGCACATGTATAATGCAGCGGGAGCACTTCTTGGATGTGATAAGACAGAAGCACCACACACCCCTCCCTCGGCCTTTTGTGATGGGAACCAGAGGCAGTGTGCTGTTTTAAAATTGTGTTTACTGATAGAAAAAATTTCATGATAAAAATTGCATCCCTGCTGCAAAACTCACAGCCACAGGGGTGCATGAAAAAAACAACAATTTCTGCATGGGAACTGAAATGCACATTAAAAATATTTTTGAAGGTTCTTGTGAAAACAACCGTTCACCAAGGCTCAAGTGCAAGAGCCACACACAATAATGGCTTAAAGAATAGAAGAGGATTTAATGAATTAAAAACTGAACTTAAAGTCATAGTGCAAAGAACAGAATAAGCACTTTATCAGAAACTGTTCCATTGCATGTGTGCCTTAATCTTCAATTGAGGTTGAGAATGAATCAGGAGGATACTTGCCACCGCCATCACTCCGACGTTGTCCTTTCCCCTTCCCGCAACCTAGGCAGGAGTGTGAATGTGCACCCTTGCCTTTCTGCAAAGTGGGTTTCCTCCCCCTCAGAGCTGTGCGGTTGGATACAGCATGCTTGGTATGACTCATGTGTGCTCCTTTTGCTGCTGTGCTCTGGGTTTGGGGCAGGGGGTTCTGTAGCTATGGAACCTGGGGGTGGGGGCAGGTGCTGTGTGAGCCCAGAGTGCCCTTGCACCACCTGTGGATGCATGAATGGTGCCTGCAAAAGTGGAAAGGCTGGGGTGCCATGTAAGCTGCTGCATGAGCACCTGTGGCTGGTACAGTTGCTGTTGATGGAGAGGATGAGCTGGTGCCTGCTTGGCCAATCATGCAATTGAGCCAACCATCCTCTTGAGGTAGGCCTTGTAGCGTTCAAATTGCCTCTTTGTTGCAGCATCAGATCTCTCCATGGCTCTGACCATTTCTTGGGCTGCGTGCTTGGAGACCGCTTGCAAGATCCTCCTGTCCTCTGCCAACCTCTGCTCTTCTTTGTGGTCCAGTTCTCAGAGGAAGGCACATGTAGCCTGCATACTCTCCTTGGATACTCCTTGCATACTCTCCCCTTGCATACTCTCCTTGCATACTCTCGTTGCAAGCTGCAAGCGATCCAATGCCTCCTGCTCCTCAGTTATGCTGCACGCTGTGCATTGGAGTGTGGCCTGCTGGGTGTAGGCCCTGCTTCTCGAGCTGCAGGATGAGTGGGCACATGCTCCTGTGGCAGTGGTTCCTCTGGGAGGTCACATCCTGGAGAATATGAAGGGAGAATTGTGAAAAAGGAGGGGAAGTCTGTTGATAGGAACCATAGCTTGAACTTGATTTAAAGTGGTTTGCAAACAGCATACTGAGTATTTGGAGAAATGCCTCCATAGACCACATGGTTATTCTTAAAGGATAGAAAAGATTCTCTAGGAGCTGCAGTATTTGCATCTACTCCCGCTTTCTGCTCACATGACTTCTGTGTACTGTATACATTCTAAGGGTTCCATTTGTTAGAATGGCAGCTGGGATCGGTTTTTTTAAAATTTTAAAAAACATTAATTATCATTCTGAAACTCAAGATCCCTGCTCTAAAAGTTGTTCCCTGCATATTAAGGGGAGGCCTGGAAGAAGTGGGCTCTATTAACATTGTTGGAGCACAACTACTATCATCCCCAGGTTTAAAAACCTGTGGCCAGGGTTGTTTTTCAACTACTTCTGCTGGACCAAGGGTGCCCAGGCCTGTCCCAAGGTAGTATCAAGGTCTACAATTTGCACATCATTGCACCTGCTCTTAATTGTAGCAATGAATGTAAGGGTGGTTTGTGGCCAAGATGGATGGCATGCTAATTATGCATTGTATTCTGTTAAGATTATAGCTTGGACACAGCTGTCTTCCTGCAACTTGTTCAGCTTAGGAGGACAGGTGCACTCACCAGGCATGCCTTCTTGTTGGAGAGATGGCACTTTTCTGGAGTATTGTCTGAATCATCAGCTCCTTCATCGAGCAAAGGTATAGGCGGGAAACCTGGAAAAGTTATTCCTCTGCCCATCCTGGATAACATGTCAGTCAGGGAATGCAAGAATAGCTCCTCCCTGCTGCTCCCTGCCATGCTGGTTGAGAGTTCCATCTGGCTTCTCCTTTGCTTCTTCTGTTGGATGGGGTACCCACTCCCAGCCATGCTCCCGTGCGTTATGTCCCTCCAATCTAGAAGGACTGATGCCAGCTGATCATAGTGTGTCATGGTCCTTGGCTACACTCTCAACATCTTGTTGTGGGTGGTCACCTCCTTGAATTTCTTTCTCAGGAACTGCAGTCTTTCCTTGCATTATACCCCAGTGTGTTGGAAGCCCCTCTGCGCCCTCTGCCAAGAGATCCAGTTGGAGGTGGCCGCGTTCTTGAACTGCTGCTGCAATTGTGAGTGGACATGGTCAGAGGCTCAGAGGTCCATGAACACCCACCGTCTCTTCCTCCATCCACAACTTTGCACAGACTTGCCTGCTTCCATCTCCAGTCTGGTTACTTTCCATGGCTATGCCAGTGTCAATCGTGGATGGTGAAGCCATCATTGAACGTTGATATTGCATGGCTGGTGGCGATTTCCCAAGCAGGCGCAGGTCATGGGCCGCTACTTGATCTCTCCACATGAGGGGGAAAGAGGAGATATGTGTATATCTGCCTCATGCATGCAAAGCCAGCACTGTGCAGGAGGGGTGTGGTCATCAGCCATGTGCATGCAATGCAAGTGTTATGCACACCCCACTCCTCATGGCCATTTCAGATGTTATAACTTTTGTTTGCTCATGCCACCTTTAATATTGGCATTGTTTGTACCAGTAGCTGTGAAGAAAGAAATCGCACCATGGGTACTGAATAGCGAATATCCTGAAAGATTCATGAATAGCCTTGCTGACCGTAACCATGGCTCTGAAAGCTAGATTAGTAGAATCCCAAGTCCCACATTAGTTACATTTATATATTGGGGCCATAGCTTGGGGAAGAATGAGTATAAATCTGTAATATTTGTATTTCTGGTATGCGCTGATGTAGCACTCCTCCAAAGTCCTGGCATATGTGCCTTATGTGAGAAAATAACTTAGTTGCATCTTTACCCCTCTTCCTTTACCGTCCTAAATCACCACTTTGAAGTGTTAATAAAAGACTTGATGGCCAAAGAGCCAGGAAAGGAAAGCAATAGTTGTTTGCCAGCTAGTGCTTATCAGTCAAGGCCAGAGACCAGAAAGCAGGAAAGACTCATAACAACTCATCTGAAACTTCCTGTACCAACCAATGGGGTGCAGAGGATAATGACTATAATGTGGAGCCATTTGTGATGGCAGAATCAGAGGGTTAGAGAAGAATGTTGATTTCCTGATACCAGAGCCCAGAAGGATGGCATCAAAGTTGGCATAATTACACCCTTGATGGATGGGAGGGCTGACCCCTGAACCATCAAAGGCCAGGAGGAATATAAGACCCTGGGGTCCAGTCCCACCCACTGCACTCACATCTTCCACCAACAAATTGTGCACTGTGGCTTTGCTCCCAAAATGGAGGTTGGTTGAAGGTGGGGGAAGTGATTAAGTTAGTAAAGTGGGAACAGTGACCAGAGGCCACCACCCAGTGCTAGAAGCTCCAACTTCACCTCCACTGCCACCACCTCCTCCTCTTCTGACCTTCAATTTAAAAGGCTAATGTGACCAGAAAGTAAGGCAGCTGGGAGATGGGGAAGGGCAGTGCTGGAGAGGTAGGTGGGGCTAGCATTGGCATCAGAGCTGAGCCAGTACAGAAGGGGGAACAAAAAGAGATGGCAGCATGTGTTGGGGAACTTCAGATGAACAGCCCCCCCCCCAAATTAAGGGACAAAATGGGAGGGCTCTAGATGGGCCCCTACCGGTTTGCATGTGCTGCTGCGCTGTATTGTTTGAAATGACCCAGAAACATGTTTCCAGTCTCACTAGTGCTTCTAGGTGGGGAATTTAACCACTGCAACTTTTCTGTGACCCTGCAGCAGTGTTGGTGGATCCACCAAGAGCCCCCAGCAGCATGGATGTGTTGACTTAACATGCTTTAGCCTGTTCAACATGTGGTCCAATGCAAACTGTAGCCTCAAAAATTGTTCTTTATACTATAGCCACTTCTTGCTGTCTGTATGTCCCATCCCAGTTAAACTTCAAACTTGTTCTTTTAATGCCACACACACATATAAGAATCTCAATATTATCAGCTTGGCTTCTTTTATTATTTTGTTCCGAATGTACTTGCCACCAGGTTTAGAGCTCCTTCCAGTTTGGCTTCTGATAACTGTGGTATGCATAATTACAGTATGCTTATCTCTCAAGAATTCATGCTATTTCCCTCTGGTGTTCATATATTATGCACATCTTAGTTTGTAGCTTGAACCTCTTTGACTGGTAGTCCATGGAGCCCTCTAAAGGTCAAACCACATGATACTAGAAGCATTATAAGAGTTTCCAGCATTATTTCATTACATTAAAATAGTAGCTGCTGGGCAACTGATTATGATCAGGCCCATGTTGTATGTGAGAGGGGATATTTAACCATTTTCCTTATGCTTTGGTCCTGGTGAAAAATGCCCCCTCCCTGACAACTATAAATCTTGAGAGGAAAGATCTCATTTGTTCTAGTTCTATCCATCAGTTTTAATAGCTGGGGCAAGGAAAAGGTGGTGGGATACTTATTGATTTTAGTTTTATAAATAAAATAAAGGACCGGGTCTCACGATCAGTGAGACCTGGTTTTTCCTGGTGAGTGGGAAGGCTAAGCCCGCTCTCCCCGCTCATGAGCAGGCAGGGAGCCCTGGGCAGCTGAATCGGCCGCCCACACAGAGCCCACACGAGCCGGAGCCGGCGAGGACTGGGGAGCTCGGGGGCCGTGCGGCCCCCGCAAACCCCAGTATGCCCTCTGCGAGCGCGCAGGGCATACTGGGGAGACCCCCGAGCCGGGAGGCTGCTTTTAAGCCTCCTGGCCGGGGGTCTACTCGCAAGTAGCTTCAGCGTGGCGTGGAGCCAGCCGCAGCTACTAACGAGCAGATAGCCCGGGTTTGCAGAGCGCTCGCTCTGCAAACTCGGGCTAAGGGGTGGGCTACAGGAGCGGGTTAGCTGCTCCAAAACCACCGGGCTCGGCTGGTAGCCCGGTGGTTCTTACGATCACAAAAATCGGGCTAGGATTTTCCTAGCCCAATTTTTGTGATCATAAGAATAGCCCCAAAGTTTACACTTTGTTTAAAGTTTTAGTTATTTTAGACAGAGATTTATCTCTTTAAACCAGTAGGGTTATTTTTTGTAGCCAGATATTGATTCCAGAGTTGATACTTGTGACAGGGTCCTGTGCTGTACCCACCACCACCACCACCACCACCCCAGTGGCTCACTTGGGCCTCCATCCCTCATGATGCATGAAATAACTAACAATGCTGCAGATGGATGCTGTACCTTCAGCACTGGAAGCAGCAGCAGCACTAAAGAAGGGGCATCAATCTACTGGCCAGCTAACTTTCTCGGGTGCCCAGGTACCCTCAGAGGGGAGCAAGGGCCCAGTGGGCATCCACAGACGCATGTGTGGTGGGCCCTTCTTCCTCACTGGTTCCCAAGCAAGTAAGAAAGCTAACTAGGGGTGTGCACGAAACTGCCTGGCTCAGTTTGGTTCAAACAGAATTGGCCTCGAAGTGGACAAGGCCAGTTCAGTTTTGCCCCCCTCAAACCCCGCCCCTGATTCGATTAAGCTCAGGGGTGGTACACAATTATTTTATTTTAAAAACAACAACAACCTGAAATTAAATTTTTTTGTACTTACTCTGGGGGGCTTCTCTGAGGCCACTGGGGGGGGGGTTTTCTGTGGATGTTCCCCCTCCCCCACTGGCCTCTGTTTTGCAAAAAAGCACCTGGTTTGAGTGATCATTGGCCCTTTCCAGGCCTTTCCCCCATTGCAGCAGCCATTTTGGAGGCCGCCACACATGCACAATGGGCCCCGTGTGGCCGGGTCATGACCCGGCCATTTAAAAAATAATAATAATTTATGAACCCCCTGAATGGCTGCGGGGGGGGGGTTCCAATGTTGAGTCAAACCGGGGTGTATGTGGGTGTGTTCAGCTTGACATTGAGCCATCAAACCGAACCATTTCAACTTCAACAGGTTCGAATCCGAACCTGTTTGCACATCCCTAAAGCTAACCAGGAGGTGGACAAACATTCTTCTTTCAGTGCTGCTGCTCAAGCTGATAGTAGCAGTGCTGATGGAGGAGCATCTATTCCTGCTGCTACCCACCACCTTCCTGGAAAGCCAGGTCACAATGGGGAGGTTTACGGAGTGGTGGTTGATAGCAGCAAATTCTCCTTAAGGCCGGAGACTTCAGGGGCAGTCAGGTGGGCCTTTGGCAGCATGTGTTAGGAGCAATTCAGATGAACAAATCCCCCACAGATGTTAGGTACAAACTGGGAGGGCTCTAGATGGGCGCCTACCTGTTCACATGTGCTGCTGGGCTGTATTGTTTGAACTGGCCCAGAAACATGTTTCCAATCTCACTAGTGCTTCTAGGTGGAGAATTTAACCACGGCAGCTTTACTGTGACCCTGTAGCAGTGCTGGCGGATCCATCAGCAATGGATGAATCCAGCAGCATGGATGAATTGACTTTGTTAGCCTGTGTAACATGGGCCAATCTGTTACGGGAGCATGTGGTTCCATTGTAGGAGGTATTTTAAGAATCTTCTTAATATAGTGGATATATATATCTTATTATGGACATACTTTATTATAGAAGACAGTCCTCTTTATTTTTATTTTTTTTGACAGTCCTCTTTATCCATGTCCTCTTTATTGGTGGTTTGGACCCAGCCACCCTACTGATTGATAATCAAGTCAGGGAAAACATCTAATTCAGCATAATTTGTCTGGATTGCAGCTTTGTCCGGGATATGGCACAGTTTGTTCCTCCTGCCCCTTTCTCTTTTTTCTTTGCTACAACAAGAAAAACAACAACAACTCTTGCAGTGCATTTATGACTCTAGGCTGTCCTATCTCTATGAAATCTGGATAATGATAACCTGGGTCATGATAACCAACGGGAACGGGGAGGGGGGGTTCAGCATGGGCGGAGGTAATCTGTGATTAGCTGGGGGGCGGGTCCAGAGAAGAAGGTGAGTAGGCTGAGTAGGCTTTCGTACCTGTTTGTTTTTAATGATGCCCTTGAAAAAGGTTGGGCTTTTATATGTTATTTTTATATGTACATTTACACATATAAATTAACGTATGCATATTTTATTCAAATTTGTATTCTCTTTTCATCTTTTTTTTTAATGGATTATGTCCTCTTTTTTGGTGATCTATGTTCTCTTTTTGGCAATGTGGACTTGGCTACTCTATTTTAAGAACATAACTAGATATATAACAGGAATGCAGATACTCAGGCTCTCAGAGAGGGCGACAGAGTACAGTTCTAGAATGTTGGAAAAAAGCATTTCAATCAAAATACTGCAGAGCTGTATGTGAGATCTAGAGATATAAAAGTTGTCTATGGGTTAGTAGTTATTTCCTTTACAATCAAGTCCTAATAAATTAATGGGTCAGAGTATATTGATCATAAATTTGTTAATTGCTTGAGAGCTTTCAGCAACAACAAAAATTGCAGATGAAAGTATACGCAGTTTAAAAGATCATTGAAGCCTCAAAGCTAATTTCAGGCTTTTATAGTCAATTTCTGCCTATCAACTATGGGGTAAAAGGAGGGTCTTTTTTGTACTACACAGAAGAAAGTTAGTCTTTGAAAATATGTATGTAGGATGTCTCATTTAATTTTGTGTAATAGTCACATTTCAGTGGCAAATGTCAGATCATTGCATCTTTAAATGTGTTAAGGTTTTTCAGCATTTACAAAGAGTGACGGCTCTGATTCTGTAATGTGTTAAAATAAGCCCATGTATCAGAATGTGTACGTTAATTATGTGCTTAGATTTAAAAAAATGTTGCTTTTACTTTACTAAACCTAAGGCTTGTTATGAATAATTTAAATGAATGGAACAGAAGCATTTCTTAAGGGAAGTGAGATCTGCAGGGTTATTTAGTGATAAGGAACCAATAAAAAGGAGCCAAAAAAACCCACGAAGCAGGACCAAGGAATGTCTTCACTAATTCTCACCTCTACATGGAGGTGAATTCGCCTTTCAATTCACTGAAAAGAAGAATTTTTTTAAATGATAAAATTCTAGAATGCAATTTAGAGTCAATCCCCGGCTTGCCAACATAATGGCCTATCTGTACCTTCAAAGTAGTAAGTTTTGCAACTCCATCTTATTTATTAATTATTTCTCTGTGTAAACTGCCCTGAGCCATTTTTGGAAGGGTGGTATAGAAATCAAATAAATAAATAAATAAATAAATAAATAAATAAGACTCTACTTTATAAAAAACCTAAGTTGTACCCACTGTCAACTTTTTTAATGAAGCGTAAACTTAGAAGGAAGTATTGTCATTTCCCCCACCTGATCATAGGAGTTTTGTACACATGGGCTGATCTTTGCATCTTATATTAGATCAGCCCCCTAGAAACTGAGTGGGCTATTGCCAACTTCTTTTCCCTCAGTGCTTTTAGACTGGTGCGACATCTACTCCTGAGTTTAACAGTTCTAAAACATTACTGACTATAAGAAAGGTTTAAATCAGGGAAGGATAGATCCCTCAGTAGTCCCTTTGCTTGACACCTCCTGGCTCCCCCACAGCTTGCTGAGCCCACCAATCAGGCTCTGCCTTTCAGTCAGAGGCAAAGACAGACAGAAATCTTGAGGAGGATCTCCTCACTTAAAATTGTTTTTTACAGGAGGGGGAGGAAAGACACTTTGTGGGGGAGATATGGGTTATTAGGTTTAATGGGAGGGGAGTTCAGTACAATGTGTGTGGGGGGAGGACTCCTCAAAAGCTTAGAAGTAGGTCTGCACTCCTGGTCTGAATGTCCAGCTGTGGAGAAAACTTACCAAAAGACTGACCTTTCTGATGCTCTCAGAGTATGATGACCCTAGTCACCATGGGTCTATGGGGCCAATCAGGAATTAAATTACTGGTGTAGAGAAGGTTGGAAAGACTCCAGCACCCAGGGATACTGCGGGTGAAGTTAGATATGTTGCCTGGGACATGCCCTCTTTTGCAACCTTTTGCAAGAGCCCCTTCTGCCTTGTAAAGAGAAATAGTTCAAGGAAAAAGTCGTAGCTGCTGCCGATACATCCCAGATGCATAAATTAAGTCAGAATGTACAAGACTGTCAAAAAGGATAAGCTCCAACCCTACAGGTAAAGTATTTGGTAATCGTTTTATAACCCAGGATAGATGACCAGGCAGCATACAGATATGACAAACTATGGTATGACAGCTTCACCTCTACAGCTCTCACATCCAAGGAGTCAAGAAACCAGCAGTAGAATAGAAAGTATAGATGCCCATTTGGGTAAAAACAGTAATGATGTCACATGGATCAAACACAATTGCTTGCTCAAGTAGAAGGACTGTTTTGATTTTATAGATCTAGAGGTTGACATATTTTCCCCAGAACAACTTTGGTTCAAAACATTCTTGGATTCTTGAATAAATATTGGTTAGCATAATTTTGTATTTTTCCTTTTATCATTGTGTAAAGAAAAAAGCCCAGATTTGAGAGCCAAATGCTACTAAACTTATATCAGCTCAGATTCTTGGTTTGTGTTTTCGTTTACTATATCGGCAGGTGGCTTATATTCCCTTCTATGTACATTCTCAGCCATTCTGCTCTCAATTCATGATATCTGGCTGCTGTCAGTCCTTCACACCCTTCTTATTAGTATCAGGGGCATAGCTAGGGGAGAGGAGACCCATGTTCACTTCTCTCCCTGGTGGTCGCTTGGGGTGAGGGAAATCATGAAGAAAATAGGGAGGAGTGAGCTGGGGGGGGGCTCAGGAACTGGGGGGCACAGCTTCTTTGAACCCATCTGCTCAATTATAGTTACACCCCTGATTAGTATGTTACATTTTACATCTACATGCGTAATTGCAAATGTAGAGTTAGATCAGGCAGTCACAGCAGTTCATTTCTATCAAAATTAGCTGACTGAAATGACTTAAATCAGATAAAAGGTTCTCTTTGATTCTGCAAACTTTGTGGGTAGAATTTTCATCACCAATTGCTAAACAAAATGACCACAAAAATCAAAAAGAAGTGCTCAGACAAAAAGAAACAAAGAAAGAGCAACAACCATGTGAAACATACTGAAATATAAGTTTTGAATGGCTGGCACTATCATGTGGTTAGGTCTCATGTCACCCAACATTTCATTAGAAACTAATAAAGGTAAGTTACACAAAACAAATCAAGGAGACATCCTCAGGGATGGGGGAGAACTATAAACCCAAAGATGTTCTCAAAGCATCCCAAAATGGACATTGTTCACAAAAGGAAGAGGCTCTGTTTCTTTCATCTCTAGACTATCTGGTTGACATCCAGACCTTAAAAGCACCTGTGGAGTCAAAGATACCTTTACTTATACAAAGTTTAATAAACAAATAGAATAAAATCTAACTTCTATAAAATCCTCCCACATAATGTCAGCTTGAAGTCTGAACCCCAGGCAAATGTTCTCTTTGTTTTTCCCTTGTCTATTGTATTGCATTAAACTAACTTTATTTGCTGGGTGAAGACAATGGCCTTATCTTGGAATGAGATCCTTATTCCTCAGCCTGGCATGCACTCCTGCAGCACTTTCATATTGCAAAGACTCGATTCTTGTGAAATAATGAGCGAAGAAAAGAAGTCTTGACTTGACATAACGATAAATGAGGTGAAACTTTTTTTCCGTAAAGAAACTGGGGTTGGCGCATAGAAAAAAAGAAGGTTCTATTTTAATATGAAATATAAAGCATCCATTGTACAAAAAAGTATTTTTTTTTCATCAGAAGCAAAGGAAGAATAAAGGCTGCAACAGAATGAATGAGTTGAGAAAACTAAGATAATGCCGTTGATAATCAGTTCAAGGCAAAGCGTTATCCACCAGGCCATCGGCCCAACCCTAGGGGAGAGCTTTTAAAAGTATCCCTGTATGCATTTTCGCTCTCCTCATTACCATACCTGTTCTTTGAAACTCACCAGTGGTTCCAACAAACTGCAGTGACACCTGCCGGAAAGAGCGGATGACCCGTCTTAATCAACTACTTCTATGAAAAGTCTACCGAAAGAACTGCCATCCCATCTTCACTTTGCTGTTCTGAATGCTATTTGTCAATGGGTATCCTGAGAGCCATGGCTATGAACAAAGATCTGTGTCTGTGCATTGGAAATGTGGCACCATGATCAAAGCTAAGGAGAATCTCCCACTTGTTCTCTTTGTTCGTGAATATGTCCCTTCTCTTATACGGCTACTAAGACTGGAATAATTATGTGTACTTTATCCAGTACTAGTATTATTCCAGTAGTGTGATTTCTGCAGTGTCCTGAATGGGATTGGGGCCTTGGAGCAGTCTGTAGAGCACTAATGAGGCATTTTCTCTTGCCAGAAGACCATAAGCAAAGTTGCAATCACTTCACGCTAGTACTTGAGTAGACTGCAGTTCTGAGGCAGCATTTTCACTCTAAGTGTCAAATAATGACACTTCTTTTTAGTCAATGTTTTGAATAATGCAGAAATAAGCATAAATACAAATAATTTTCACTAAATACTGAACTATAATCCTAAACTACTAAAATAAACAGCAGCTTTGCCATTGACTGTGCAGGAATATGGACTAACTTGAAAATGAAGCTGTGTTCTGCAGGAACTTGTTAGGAAGGCTTGAATATATATGATATAAAGGCAGAGAAAATCATATAAATTTTAAATTTTAAAATGCTACTTTTTATAAAAACGTAAATTTGAATAACACACATAAATTTGTATTTTTTTTAGCTGTGTGAGGTAAAATATCACCAGGCTTGGCAGATCAGCTAGCAACTAGGATCATATTACACCCATTTTGAAAGAGCTATATTGGCTGCCTATTTGTTCCCGGGTCCAATTAATGGTGCTGGTTTTGACTTTTAAAGCCCTTAACAGTTTCGGCCCTGGATACCAGAGGGACTGCCTGCTCCCAAGGGTTTCAGCCTGCTTGATGAAGTCATTGGACTAAAGTCCAGTATTTAGTGTTTACTGTGCTATAGCTAAAATATTGCTTTATCACTAATGTCATACTATGTCTACATCCCCTATATGTCTACAGACTCTGCTGATGAGTATCTCTATGAGTATGATGATGAATATATGCAACCCAGTGGCCTATATGATGACTCTGCCACGGATCCGGACTGGCTTCCTGAATACTACAGCTTTTCTGGTATTTTACTAACTCATATTTTGTGATGGAAAAGGGATGATGGAAAATGGAAAAGTGTGGGAGAATAATTAGCTTCAGATGCAACAGAGCTTGCCATCAGTATCTGCCATTGTAATTTGCCATCTCTATACCAGGGGTAGGCAATCTTTAGCTCTCCATGTTGCTGAACTACAACTCCCAGCATTCCCTGCTCCAATTAATTGTGGCTAGAGATTATGGGAGTTGAAGTTCAGCAATATCTGGAGTGCCAAAAGTTGCCTACCACTGCTCTACACAATGTCTGTTAGTTGTTTGTTGTTGTTGTTGTTTTTAATGCATTCCTACAGTAAAAAATCTGACCTTCATCTGTTTGCAGAACAAATTCTGACCATGTAGAACATTTTGGATAGATGTTTAGAACAGCACAATATATACTTCCTTATGACTCCTAAACAATTTCATTACTTTGACCACAAGTTCTATTTCAGGATCCCATATCTCATTGGAATTGATAAACTGAGGATCAGACTGTAAATTCTCACCATCACTGCAGTTATGGTTTATCTTGATACAAAGAAAATATTCAGACCATGATACAAAACTAAATGCACTATGTTTCTGTGGTACAGTTCTATCTTTATACAAGTTGATCTCTGTTATATGAATTGCATGGGTTACTTCACCATGTTTTGTCATTGGGTAAACATAATATTTGAAAACTAGCTTACTTGCACAGAGCATCTGCGCGCTAGTAGTTGATTGCTCCCCTCACCCCTGACACAGTCCCCTCACCTCAGAGATCTCTCCACCCTCACCTGAGCCACACTCCTGCTTCTCCTCCTCCATCTGGTTGCCTCTATCCCTCTCACCCCTCTTGGTGACTCCTCCATCCCTTTGTACTCCATCTCCCTCACCCCTCTTGGTTGCGGCTGCAGCATTGCTGATGCCTATTGGCCAAGCTGCAGCTTCCTATCACCAGAGACCTCCCCACCATCACTCGAGCCCCGCTCCTGCTCCTCCCCACAGGAGCAGCTGCAGCAGCAGCGGTTGACTGGGCCCTTCCTTGTTGCCGCCCCTGCGATGGCTGCTCATTCCCCTCAGGCCACTGACAGGCCCGGGCCTGTCCCTCGCCTGCCTGCTTCCCTCCTCCAATGGCTTCAGTAGCCTCAAGCAACAGCAGTGGTTGACTGGGCCATTCCTTGCTACCAATAGGCGGTGCCATGGCTGGTCATTCCTCTCAGGCTGCTGACAAGCTTGGGCCCGTCCCTCCCTCCCTCTCCCTTCCGTCTTTCTCTCTTCCACTCCCTTCTTTTCCTCTCTTTCTCTCTCCTCCATTCGCTCTTCCCTTCTTTCTTCCCTTCTTTCTCTCTTTATTTCTCTCTTTCTTTCTCTCCCTTCCTGAGTTAACAGATCTTGTTCATCTTGTTTCCTCATCTAATTCACACAACAGCATCCTCCTTCTCCTGAAGGGGCTCTTTCCTCCCTCATGACCCCTCTTTTCGCAGACCCCTGCCCACTATCCTTTTATATGTATGTATGTATTACATTTGTACACCGCCCCAAACTTTTGTCTCTGGGTGGTTTACAATAGTATAAAACAAGTTAAAATATATACAAAAACTTAAAACAATTTAACAATTTAAAAAATCAGCCACAAATTAAAACCTTAAATTTTTTAAAATATTTCTTTCCTCTGCAATCAAGAATATCTTCCAACCAGTAACAGTTGCATTCAAACTGACCTTAACCATCAAATTCCAACTGACCTTAACCAGATCCTCCTCCCTATCTGCATATAGAATCCCCACTGACCAATCACCATGATGCCTCTGCTCTCACAGGCTCTTTCTCCCTATCTGCATATGGAAACTCCACTGCCCAGTCACCACGGTGCTTCTGCTTGCAAACTCTTGCGAGAGCTGCCACACACGGGATTAGCCACGGATATGCCTTAGAATTATATAGAGAGATGTAATAAACTCTTACATTTTCTCCAAAACACAAACATTTTCCAGAAATTATATAGGGCTTAGTCCATGAATAGTGGTGCAGAAAATGGCATTGGATAGTCTAGAGCCACCTTTGATAGGTATACAGATTTACATCTGGATTCAGAAGCATCTATGGCTGAATTCAGAGGAGAGTGGTGATTTACCCTGTGATCCAGACTTGTTTCCCCATTTAACTTTGCATAGTGATACCCTGCACCAGTTGATATATGCAGAAAGCAAATTTAGGATTGAGATATGTGTGTACAAACATACCACGTGGGCAAATATCTCTGGAAGGAGATGAGAGAGTGTCAAATAATAGGCTCGTAATTAATTCCATCGCTTCCATGACCCAACCTTAGCTGTAAACATTCAGCAAGCTAACTGTAAATAAACTTCAGATTTATTTTCTTGTGACAGTAAATCCATGCCATACCAGGCCATGCCAGAATAATGGTGTGTGTGAAAGGAATGGAAACAACTATACATGTATTTGTACCACACCATATACAGGGCCCAAGTGTGAGAGTGGTAAGTGTATTTTATTGTCGTTATTAAACTTCACTAAACATAATTAAATTGATTAGATGACTCCTTTTGTATTGAATTTTGTTTTACAAATGCATAATTATGATTTTATTTTTATTAGCCAACAAATGCATCATTATGATTTTACTAGTGCAGAACCAGGATTTTATTTTTATTGGCTTCCTTGCACAGCAGAATGGGCATGGAGATTTCTACCCTCTAAAAAGCCATTTCCACTTGCATAATTCTGTTCCTGAGCACTGCACAGCTCTCGGGCAGATTTGTGTAAGTGGAAAGGGGCTTTTAGAGGGATGGAAGAGATGCAAGAGTCATTCCGCTTGTGCACCTGGTATACTGTGCAAAGAAGCCTTCAATGCAGATAACGAGGCAGTGAGTGAATGGGAATTGTGGGGGTTAGGTTCCTGGAGGTCAAAAAAGGCAAAACAAACAAAAAACAGCTGAAAAGGGTCAAAATAATTGAAACATGTTCTGTACCATGGTCCATGGGTCTCCAGCTGTCCAGCAATGCCCACCGCCCAAACCCCCAATTTTGGTGATTTACGGTGAAAAATCATGCCACAAAATGGCCCCTTTAAGCAAAATGGTGGCTGAAAATGATTTTGGAGGTCATTTACAGATACTTAGGAACTGCAAATACACAGATATTAACCCTTTTCGTAACTGCATATACTGAGGTTGGGTCTCAATGGCCTGACTGTGGATATGCAAAACCGCGTTGTTGGGACCACATATGAGTAGGTCCACCTGTACCTTATTTTAATGAGTAAGTTTATTGATGGCACATTTACCCAACTTTGCTTATACCAATTCAACAGATTTCAAAGCTGAGGTAATAAACAGTATAGCTGACATTAACTTGTCATTAGTTTCCTTACAAATCATGCTCTACCACCAATCCTTTCAAATACTTTGAAACTTTGGGGTTGTTCAGAAAATCATAATTGTCATTTTCTTTCTTTCCCCCCCAAACATCCTTCTAAAATATCACAGTAATCAGACACAGCCCAAATGCAAAATATTTGCAGACTGGAAAATATTTTATTTACATTCCAGTCAAATAAGTGAGGATGAATTTTGACTACAAAGTTAGCAGATTTGAAAGGATAACCTATACCTTCATCTATATGTTTTATGTATTCATCACATTCATAGTTTTTTCTGATACTTCATAAAAGAATTCCTCAGTGCTGACATCTCACCTATATACAAGATCACATGAATATTTTGTTGTACGTATATCATTTAAACAAAAAAACACACTACCTACAGCAATCAAACTTTATAGTATTCAAATATGGCAGTATATATAGCCCTTGCCTTCTTCCAGTTTAACACTTCCATCGCATGCCATATGAGGTCAGGTCCACAGAATGACCAAGGGTGGAAAGGAGAGGAAGGTGGTTCAAACCAGGGAGAGCAAAGGTAGAGTCCTAGAATAAAAGCACGATGGAGCAAGGGCATCTAGTTCCTTGTGGATGGTAGTGGTGAGGCATGTGCTGTGCTTCAGTCTTGGCAGAGATAGGAACAAGTATCCTAGAAATATTTATTTTCCTATACAGAAGGCAAGGGAAGACCTCAGAGCAAAATGCATGAGACTTCTGTAGCCCAGAAGTTGTGGATTCCTGAAATACAGGCTCCAGGGACATCCGTAGGATGGGGTGACTGGGGTGAAGATCACCCCCAGCCCTGTGCTGGCACAGGCCCCACTCTGGGCACACTGCAGTCCTGCTTCTCTCCCAGTTTCAACAATTGCAGCCCAGCCCAAGAGTTGACCTTTTCTTCGTGTGTGTGTGTGTGTGTGTGCACGCAGCAGGCTCCACCCAGGCGAGCTGCTACAGCTCCTTCCCTCTTTACCTCTCAGCTGTTTGGTGGGCGGGCGGGGCTTCCAGAGAGGCCTCTCCTGCTGGCCTCACTGAAGCCTGCTGTAGGCAACAAGGAAGGAAGGAGGCAGAGTGGCCAGCACTGGCTGCCCTTGACCACCACAGCTCTGTGCAGACGCCCTGCCCTGCCAAGCCCAATCTTTGCCCGCCTACAGTCTGACTCCTCAGGCTTAGTAATGCAGGTATAATCTGATTTCCTTTTTGTAGTTATTCCCCCTCTTTGAATATTTAGGGATTGGCTTGCCATAGGGCTTTGATACTGGGCATAGATGTACGGCAGATTGGGAAGACTCTGAATATTTAATGTGAAACAAACTGAGGAATTAATTGATTTTTAATATTTTTTTATTTTTATTTTTTAAAAAACATCAACAAAGTCCTATAAGTGGCTTGTTTCATGGCAGAAAATTACAAAAAATTCTAGAACTTGAGCCCCACCTTAGACCATCATTCTACCCACATATGAAAGAATCTGCCCTTTGCCTTCATAAAAAGGGTAAAACATCCCCATTTCTGCCCCAGCCTTTAGAACTCCTGCAATGACTTGGCAAAACTTTGGCATTGAGCAGAGATGTAAGGCAGCGTGGGAGGAATATGTATATTTAAATTGAAGTGGATTGGACAAATTCTTGGGTTTTAATATTTGTTTTTAATTTAAAAAAAAACATTTTAAAAATCCTATAAATGGCTTTTTTCATGGCAGAAAATTACAAAAACTTCTGAGATACACACACAACTTGCACTATGCTCAAGTTGATTTGCAATCCAGAAGGTCTGAGAGAGAATGTGAAGCATGTGTTGCCCTTTTATTTTATTTCTTTCTTTCTTAAGAAATGCATGTCCAATCTGGTTGGAAATGTCCAAAAACCTCACTCACACTATTTATACTGTATGTCATCAGTCTGTATGATTCTGGAATGATATGAAAAGTTAAGGAGGTCCTGCACATCTTGATTCACCCCCAGCCCCGCACCCTGCTAGGGACGGCCCTGACAGGCTCAATAGGTAGGATTGCCACTTGCAGAGTTATAAATCTTGGTTGCTGTGCCAGAGCTCTGGATGAGAATAGCAAAAATCATTGTCTATATGAGGCTTATGGTTTTCAGTTAAGAATAGTTGCTTTTATGAATTTCTGCTAAGTACTGTTAATGAAAACATTAACAATTCCTGTAGAATTGTATCTAGTCATTGTAAAGGTATTATAATTAATCTGAAAATCCAAAGTCTTGCTGATGTCCGAAGCAGTGAAGCAAGAATGCAGTAGGAACTGCATCCTCACAGCCAGAGGCTTCCCCACTGCTGCCACACCCATGTCCATGTGTGCAGGAGCAATTTTGGGCAATCTTCTGTGCTTCCAGAAGTGCCATTCACCTTCTGAACCTGGGTGAACCTATGCCTCAGAGGGTCACTCAGCATTCAGGGACATATTTTTAGAACGCAACAAGGTACTTCTGTAGACAGAGAATAATGCCCCAAATCACTACTTGGGTGTACAATGACAGCGGAAAATGCGGACAGGAGTGCAAGGGGGGGGAACGTAACCACAGGTCGATTAGATGCACGGTACCACGTTACATAAGAATGCAGCCTATATTACATGGAACAACAAATGTATATTTAGAATTCATCAAGTGGAACTTCCAAAAGCCACCCTGGGAGCTTTATAAGTCTAAACGTCAGGGAGAGGAGAAATATCTCAGATAAGTAAAACTGTTGACCAACTAAACAAATTCTGTAGTAGTGTATACATTACTGAGGTGAGTCTCAGTCACCTGAATGGGGTTAGCGGGGAGAGTAGGCTTAGCCCACTCTCCCCGCAGAGGAGCACGCCAGCAGCCCTGGGCGGCCAGATAGTCCGCCCACATGACTACCGGCTCCGTCACGGAGTCGGCTGGGGCTGTGGGGATCGGGGGCCACGCGGCCCCCAGAAGTTTTAGGATGCCCCGTGTGAGTGTGCGGGGCATCCTGGAGAGATCCCCAGGACCGGAAGGCTTGTTTCAGCCTCCCGGCGGGGTCTCCTATTGTGTTGCCGTGGTGCAGAGCCACGCCGCAGCAATACACGATCAGAAAGACGAGGTTAACGGAACACTCTCTCTGTTAATTTTGGCTAAGAGGAGGGGTACTTTTGGGAGGTGGCTCCCGTGGCTCCCGTGGCAGCAGACAATTGGCAAAAAGCGGGCTAGGCTCCCTTAGCCCAGTTTTTGCCAATCATGAAGAATCTCCTCACTATCTATCCATGCATAGCATTCCCTGGACTAAATCTGTATTAGCAGAATAGAGCAGTGATGAAATGGATGCAGAATGAGGACATAATTTTTACTTTCTTTTCCATTTTACCTGTACCATATACTATAGTGGAAAACACATGTAAACGAATCTGGTGCAATAGAGGAGACTGCCTTATAAGCTTAACACCTCCTTATTATCGATGCAGTTGCAGACATCCCTACAAGCCACCATTCTGTAACAAAGGTGAGTATTAAGCTTGAGAGAAATTATTGCTGTTAGACACTAATTCCTAACACCACTGACTTAATGCTTCCTGCTGTTCTACACGTCTATTCTAAGAGTCAATCAAAACCTTTCAGTCACCACGTGTTTATAGTTGCTCCCTGCTAAATATAACCTTTCCATTCAGGCAGAGGTGCATGTTTGTTACATTTCTACCATGCAAATAGCCAGCATGGTGTAGTGGTTAGAGTGCTGGACTAGGACCAGGGAGACCCAAGTTCAAATCCCCATTCAGCCATGATACTTGCTGGGTGACTCTGGGCCAGTCACTTTTCTCTCAGCCTAACCTACTTCACAAGGTTGTTGTGAGGAGAAACTTAAGTATGTAGTACACTACTCTGGGCTCCTTGGGGAAGAGCGGGATATAAAACGTAAAAATAATAATGTAGGTTAGATCCTATGAAGTGTGAGTGGAATTTTACTCACACAACAGGCCATTCCTGTCTCCTCTCCTCATGGCATCCAGCTGTATGCCCCCACCCCCATTATCTGCTCTTGGGGGTTGCAAAACCACCTGGGAAAGTGTGCAGTGGGACACAGGCAGCTGCGATGGGGTGGGGGGAATAATCTAAAACCAGGAGACCACCTTGCATAAGCAGAAATGCCTTTCCACTTGTGCAAGGCAACTTTGGATCCAACCTAGTAGTTTGTTCTAGACCACTTGGTGAGCTTCAGGGCTGATCAGGGATTTGAACAGGGCTTTTCCTCAACCAACCCTCTGTAGAACTGTAAAAGAGTCCCTGTCTAGCTCCTTGAATTGTTATTGAAAGCTATTAATCTCACTTTAAAATCCAACTTGGTTTTTTTTCTGAACATTGACAGCACATTCAGCTTGTAAACCAAATCCTTGTAAAAATGGAGGCATATGTCAGAGGAATCGAATAAGATCCAAGTTCACCTGCAAATGTCCTGAGCCATTCAGAGGGGAGTTCTGTGAAATAGGTAAGGAAATTGTGTTTTATATATTATTATTATTATTATCTCTTGTTTACACAGTCAGGTGTTATTGACTGTTATTGTTTTATACAGACATCGAGTCCTTCCCAAGGACCTGGGATGCCAGAATTTTATTGTCAATGTTGTTGCTGTTGTTATCGATATCGTCGCAGAACATAGGCTGTTCCCAGTAAAGCTGCTTTTTGTAATTGGCTGGTGGTGATTTCTGTGGCCCCTATGGTGTTGAGGTACTCTTCAAGGTCATTTGGAACTGCACCCAGGGCGCCAATTACCACTGGGATTATTTTGGTCTTTTTCTGCCACAGCCTTTCAATTTCAATTTGTAGATCTTTGTATTTTGTGATTTTTTTCTATTTCTTTTTCTTCTATTCTGCTATTCCCTGGTATTGCTATGTCGATTAATTTGACTTGTTTTTCTTTCTTCTCGACTACAGTTATATCTGGTGTATTGTGTGGGCAGATGTTTGTCTGTTTGTAGTCAGAAGTCCTATAATATTTTTACATCTTCATTTTCTACCACTTTTTCAATTTGATGGTCCCACCAATTTTTGGCTACAGGTAGCTTGTATTTTTTGCAGATGTTCCAGTGTATCATCCCTGCTACCTTGTCATGCCTTTATTTGTAGTCAGTCTGTGTGATCTTCTTACAACAGCTGATAAGGTGATGAACTGTTTCATCTGCTTCTTTACAAAGGCAGCACTTGCTGTTTGTTGTGGATTTTTCGACTTTTGCTCTTATTGCAGTTGTTCTTAGTGCCTGTTCTTGTGCAGCCAGTATTAAACCCTCTGTTTATTTCTTCAAGTTGCCATTCTTAAGCCGTTGCCAGGTCTTGGTGATGCCTGATTTTCCACTTATATTGTGCAAATATTGACCATGCAGTGGCTTATTTCTCCATTTTTCTGCTCGGTTCTTGACTTGTTCTTTCTTGTAGGCCTGCTTTGTTTCATTGGTGTTGAATAGTTTCTCGTTCTTGACCATTTGAAGTGCATCTTCTTCACTGTCCTTGATATATTCTTCAAGGCCTCTTTTCTCCTCCTCTACTGTTTGATGGTCTTGCAGCATTCCTCTTCCACCTGAGCCGCGAGGGAGGTATAGCCTATCTACATCACTGTGGGGGTGCAGAGCATGATTGATAGTCATGATTTTACTGATCTTACAATCTAGCGTCTCTAGCTCTGCCTGGGTCCAGTCTATTATTCCTGTAGTGTATCTGATAACAGGTATAGCTCAGGTGTTTATGGCTTGTATTGTGTTCCCACCATTGAGTTTGGACTTGAGGATTTTTCTAACTCTCCTGATGTATTCACTTCCAATTTTTCTTTTAACTTCAGTGTGTGCAAAGTTATCATCCTGGAGAATGCCCACGTATTTGTAATGTTCTTTCTCTTCCAGGTTCTTGATCTTGCTTCCATTGGGTAGTTCTATTCTTTCTGTTTTTCTTATTTTCCCTCTGTTCATTATTAATGCAGCACACTTGTCTAGTCCAAACTCCATTGTTATATCACTACTGAATATACGGACAGTGTTTAGCAGTGATTCGATTTCTGACTGGGACTTTCCATACAACTTCAGATCGTCCATGTACAGCAGATGGTTTATTTTACTTAATGTTTTAGATGTTTGGTATCTGAGGCCTGTTTTGTTTAGTATTTGTGAAAGTGGGGTCATGGCTATTACGAACAACAGAGGGGATAGTGAGTCCCCTTGGAAAATGCTTCTTCTAATGCTAACCTGTCCAAGTGTCTCGCCATTGATTGTTAACTGTGTACTCCACATGCTCATTGCTTTTTTAATAAATATCTGAATGTTTTTGCTGACACCAGTTGTTTCTAAACAGTTTAGTATCCATGTGTGAGGCAATGAATCGAAGGCTTTCTTGTAGTCAATCCATGCAACAGTTAGATTTGTTTTTCTTCTCTTGCAATTTTCTAAAATCATTTTGTCAATCAGCAGCTGGTCTTTTGTGCCTCTGGTGTTTGGGCAATTTCCTTTCTTTTCAACTGCAAGCTGTTTGTTAGTTAATAAGTGTTGCACCACATCATCTGCTATTATTCCAGTTAATAATTTGAACATGGTTGGCAGGCAGGTGATCGGTCTATAATTACTTGGAACTGCACCTTTTGCTGGGTCTTTCATGATGAGATGAGTTTTCCCAGTTGTTAGCCATTGTTCAATATCACCTCCTTGCAAAATGTGATTGAACTGTTTTGATAGTTGTTTATGAAGGCGTTTAAGCCAAAAAGCCATGCAGTTCATCGTCGCCTGGAGCAGTCCAATTTTTAATTTTCTTTGCTCTTGCACTTATTAATTCTGGTGTTATTATTAGATCTTGCATTTGTTGGTTACATTTTTTGACCTCTTTTATCCAGCCTGCTTTTTTTAAAATAATCTATTGGATTGTCCCATAATTTCCCCCAGAATTGCACTGTTTCTTCTTTATTTGGTGTTTCTAGGTTTCTTGCAGTTTCTCCTTCTATGCATTTGTAGAAACGTCTCTGATTTGACTGGAATTGGAGATTCTGCCTGTGCTGTGTAATTCTGGCTTCGTATCTGCTAATCTTCTTTGACACTGCTGTTATTTGCTGCTTTATTATTTCCATGACTTCTCTAATTTTCCTTAAATCTAGGTGGCATTTTTGGATCAGATACTGTTTGGTGTTTTCATTCTTCAGCTTCTTGTCTTTCATGTCTTTCAATTTACTAGCATCTGATCGGAGCCTGGAGATTTTATTTTCTAATCTAATCTTCTATATAGGTGATGTACTGCTTTCTTTTTTGACAGGTCCACTGATCTTATATCCGAGCTCTTGTGTTGTTATTGTTGCTGCACTGTACATTAGTTGGTTTGTTTCTTGCAAATTAATGGTTGTTATTTCTGCAAGTGCAGCATTGACATCTTTTAATGCCTGAGCAAGCTGTTTTTTTGGCAACTGTTTTTAGAGCTGGAAGTCGAACCCTGGTGGTTGTTTGGTTCATGTTTTCAGTTATTGTTTGCTTTAGTTCTTGTTGCTTTTCTGTTAAACGGCATTTGGGTTTTTGAGGTGAAGGCAAAGGGGAGGTTGCCTGGTTTTGATTTTGAAACAGTTCAGCCACAGTGGCATCCTCTATTTACAACACCTCCTCCACCTGCGCCTGAGCAATTTCTTCAGTTGGTTGTAATTCTTCTTTCATATCTTGAGCCTCTGTTGCTCTTTGCAGTGCTTCCAGCTCAACTCCTTTGAATACTTTATTTCTTATTATGAATCTTCTCTGGTCTGCTAGCCTTTGTTCTGTTATTTCTGTACCTGGATGCTTCTCTTTCCAAACTGGTACATTCTTTTTAAATAACCTCTTCTAGTTGGACTAGACTTGTAATAGCAGACCATAATTTCCTTGTTGGCATTTTTCGTATTTTTTTTCCGGTTAAGCGATGTTTCTTCCAGTAACCTTGCAGTCTCCAGCCCTGGTTGCTCAACTGAAGATCCGGAGTCCTGTTGCTCACTTGCCACCAGATGTCCAGGGACTCCAGCACCGGGCATGGTCCTGGTTGACCCGGGCGATGACTGATCCGATATAGATTTATTAAAGTTACGTCTCACCATATTGTTGATGAGAGAGGCACTCTTTGTCTGGCTCCTCTGGTGAGACCTGTCCAGTATGGTTGTTTTATTATTATTGTTGTTGTTGTTGTTGTTGTTTACACAGTCAGACAGGTGTTATTGACTGGTTTGTTTTATCCAGACATCGAGTCCTTCCCAAGGACCTTGGATGGATGAATTTTATTGTCAATGTTGTTGCTGTTGTTATAGATATCGTCACAGAATATAGACTGTTCCGAGTAAAGTTGCTTTTTGTAATTGGTTGATGGTGACTTCTTTGGCCCCTATGGTGTTGAGGTGCTCTTCAAGTTGTTTTGGAATTGCACTTAGGGCGCCAATTAACACAGGGATTATTTTGGTCTTCTTCTGCCAAAGTCTTTCAATTTCAATTTGTACATATTGGTATTTTGTTATTTTTTTTCTATTTCCTTTTCTTCTGTTCTGCTATCCCCCTGGTATTGCTATGTCGATTATTTTAACTTGTTTTTCTTTCTTCTCGACTACAGTTATATCTGGTGTATTGTGTGGCAGATGTTTGTCTGTTTGTAGTCGGAAGTCCTATAATATTTTGGCATCTTCATTTTCGACGACTTTTCCAATTTTATGGTCCCACCAATTTTTGGCTACAGGTAGCTTGTATTTTTTGCAGATGTTCCAGTGTTCGTCCCTGCTACCTTGTCATGCCTTTGTTTGTAGTCACTCTGTGCGATCTTTTCACAACAGCTGATTAGGTGGTCCACAGTTTCATCTGCTTCTTTACAAAGGCGGCACTTGCTGTTTGTTGTTGATTTTTAAACTTTTGCTCTTGTTGCCTTTGTTCTTAGTGCCTGTTCTTGTGCTGCCAATATCAAACCCTCTGTTTCTTTCTTCAAGTTGCCATTCTTAAGCCATTGCCAGGTCTTGGTGATGTTTGACTTCCAGTTATATTGTTCAAATATTGACCATGCAGTGGCTTATTTTTCCATTTTGCTGTTCGGTTCTTGACTTATTCTTTCTTGTAGGCCTGCTTTGTTTCATTGGTGTTGAATAGTTTCTCGTTCTTGACCATTTGAAGTGCATCTTCTTCACTGTCCTTGATATATTCTTCAAGGCCTCTTTTCTCCTCCTCTACTGTTTGATGGTCTTGCAGCATTCCTCTTCCACCTGAGCCGCGAGGGAGGTATAGCCTATCTACATCACTGTGGGGGTGCAGAGCATGATTGATAGTCATGATTTTACTGATCTTACAATCTAGCGTCTCTAGCTCTGCCTGGGTCCAGTCTATTATTCCTGTAGTGTATCTGATAACAGGTATAGCTCAGGTGTTTATGGCTTGTATTGTGTTCCCACCATTGAGTTTGGACTTGAGGATTTTTCTAACTCTCCTGATGTATTCACTTCCAATTTTTCTTTTAACTTCAGTGTGTGCAAAGTTATCATCCTGGAGAATGCCCACGTATTTGTAATGTTCTTTCTCTTCCAGGTTCTTGATCTTGCTTCCATTGGGTAGTTCTATTCTTTCTGTTTTTCTTATTTTCCCTCTGTTCATTATTAATGCAGCACACTTGTCTAGTCCAAACTCCATTGTTATATCACTACTGAATATACGGACAGTGTTTAGCAGTGATTCGATTTCTGACTGGGACTTTCCATACAACTTCAGATCGTCCATGTACAGCAGATGGTTTATTTTACTTAATGTTTTAGATGTTTGGTATCTGAGGCCTGTTTTGTTTAGTATTTGTGAAAGTGGGGTCATGGCTATTACGAACAACAGAGGGGATAGTGAGTCCCCTTGGAAAATGCTTCTTCTAATGCTAACCTGTCCAAGTGTCTCGCCATTGATTGTTAACTGTGTACTCCACATGCTCATTGCTTTTTTAATAAATATCTGAATGTTTTTGCTGACACCAGTTGTTTCTAAACAGTTTAGTATCCATGTGTGAGGCAATGAATCGAAGGCTTTCTTGTAGTCAATCCATGCAACAGTTAGATTTGTTTTTCTTCTCTTGCAATTTTCTAAAATCATTTTGTCAATCAGCAGCTGGTCTTTTGTGCCTCTGGTGTTTGGGCAATTTCCTTTCTTTTCAACTGCAAGCTGTTTGTTAGTTAATAAGTGTTGCACCACATCATCTGCTATTATTCCAGTTAATAATTTGAACATGGTTGGCAGGCAGGTGATCGGTCTATAATTACTTGGAACTGCACCTTTTGCTGGGTCTTTCATGATGAGATGAGTTTTCCCAGTTGTTAGCCATTGTTCAATATCACCTCCTTGCAAAATGTGATTGAACTGTTTTGATAGTTGTTTATGAAGGCGTTTAAGCCAAAAAGCCATGCAGTTCATCGTCGCCTGGAGCAGTCCAATTTTTAATTTTCTTTGCTCTTGCACTTATTAATTCTGGTGTTATTATTAGATCTTGCATTTGTTGGTTACATTTTTTGACCTCTTTTATCCAGCCTGCTTTTTTTAAAATAATCTATTGGATTGTCCCATAATTTCCCCCAGAATTGCACTGTTTCTTCTTTATTTGGTGTTTCTAGGTTTCTTGCAGTTTCTCCTTCTATGCATTTGTAGAAACGTCTCTGATTTGACTGGAATTGGAGATTCTGCCTGTGCTGTGTAATTCTGGCTTCGTATCTGCTAATCTTCTTTGACACTGCTGTTATTTGCTGCTTTATTATTTCCATGACTTCTCTAATTTTCCTTAAATCTAGGTGGCATTTTTGGATCAGATACTGTTTGGTGTTTTCATTCTTCAGCTTCTTGTCTTTCATGTCTTTCAATTTACTAGCATCTGATCGGAGCCTGGAGATTTTATTTTCTAATCTAATCTTCTATATAGGTGATGTACTGCTTTCTTTTTTGACAGGTCCACTGATCTTATATCCGAGCTCTTGTGTTGTTATTGTTGCTGCACTGTACATTAGTTGGTTTGTTTCTTGCAAATTAATGGTTGTTATTTCTGCAAGTGCAGCATTGACATCTTTTAATGCCTGAGCAAGCTGTTTTTTTGGCAACTGTTTTTAGAGCTGGAAGTCGAACCCTGGTGGTTGTTTGGTTCATGTTTTCAGTTATTGTTTGCTTTAGTTCTTGTTGCTTTTCTGTTAAACGGCATTTGGGTTTTTGAGGTGAAGGCAAAGGGGAGGTTGCCTGGTTTTGATTTTGAAACAGTTCAGCCACAGTGGCATCCTCTATTTACAACACCTCCTCCACCTGCGCCTGAGCAATTTCTTCAGTTGGTTGTAATTCTTCTTTCATATCTTGAGCCTCTGTTGCTCTTTGCAGTGCTTCCAGCTCAACTCCTTTGAATACTTTATTTCTTATTATGAATCTTCTCTGGTCTGCTAGCCTTTGTTCTGTTATTTCTGTACCTGGATGCTTCTCTTTCCAAACTGGTACATTCTTTTTAAATAACCTCTTCTAGTTGGACTAGACTTGTAATAGCAGACCATAATTTCCTTGTTGGCATTTTTCGTATTTTTTTTCCGGTTAAGCGATGTTTCTTCCAGTAACCTTGCAGTCTCCAGCCCTGGTTGCTCAACTGAAGATCCGGAGTCCTGTTGCTCACTTGCCACCAGATGTCCAGGGACTCCAGCACCGGGCATGGTCCTGGTTGACCCGGGCGATGACTGATCCGATATAGATTTATTAAAGTTACGTCTCACCATATTGTTGATGAGAGAGGCACTCTTTGTCTGGCTCCTCTGGTGAGACCTGTCCAGTATGGTTGTTTTATTATTATTGTTGTTGTTGTTGTTGTTGTTTACACAGTCAGACAGGTGTTATTGACTGGTTTGTTTTATCCAGACATCGAGTCCTTCCCAAGGACCTTGGATGGATGAATTTTATTGTCAATGTTGTTGCTGTTGTTATAGATATCGTCACAGAATATAGACTGTTCCGAGTAAAGTTGCTTTTTGTAATTGGTTGATGGTGACTTCTTTGGCCCCTATGGTGTTGAGGTGCTCTTCAAGTTGTTTTGGAATTGCACTTAGGGCGCCAATTAACACAGGGATTATTTTGGTCTTCTTCTGCCAAAGTCTTTCAATTTCAATTTGTACATATTGGTATTTTGTTATTTTTTTTCTATTTCCTTTTCTTCTGTTCTGCTATCCCCCTGGTATTGCTATGTCGATTATTTTAACTTGTTTTTCTTTCTTCTCGACTACAGTTATATCTGGTGTATTGTGTGGCAGATGTTTGTCTGTTTGTAGTCGGAAGTCCTATAATATTTTGGCATCTTCATTTTCGACGACTTTTCCAATTTTATGGTCCCACCAATTTTTGGCTACAGGTAGCTTGTATTTTTTGCAGATGTTCCAGTGTTCGTCCCTGCTACCTTGTCATGCCTTTGTTTGTAGTCACTCTGTGCGATCTTTTCACAACAGCTGATTAGGTGGTCCACAGTTTCATCTGCTTCTTTACAAAGGCGGCACTTGCTGTTTGTTGTTGATTTTTAAACTTTTGCTCTTGTTGCCTTTGTTCTTAGTGCCTGTTCTTGTGCTGCCAATATCAAACCCTCTGTTTCTTTCTTCAAGTTGCCATTCTTAAGCCATTGCCAGGTCTTGGTGATGTTTGACTTCCAGTTATATTGTTCAAATATTGACCATGCAGTGGCTTATTTTTCCATTTTGCTGTTCGGTTCTTGACTTATTCTTTCTTGTAGGCCTGCTTTGTTTCATTGGTGTTGAATAGTTTCTCGTTCTTGACCATTTGAAGTGCATCTTCTTCACTGTCCTTGATATATTCTTCAAGGCCTCTTTTCTCCTCCTCTACTGTTTGATGGACTTGCAGCATTCCTCTTCCACCTGAGCTGCGAGAGAGTTATAGCCTATCTACATCACTGCTGGGGGTAGAGCATGATTGATGGTCATGATTTTCCTGATCTTACAATCTAGCGTCTCTAGCTCTGCCTGGGTCCAGTCTATTATTCCTGCAGTGTTTCTGATAAGAGGTATAGCCCAAGTGTTTATGGCTTGTATGGTGTTCCCGCCATTGAGTTTGGACTTGAGGATTTTTCTAACTCTCCTGATGTATTCACTTCCAATTTTTCTTTTAACTTCAGTGTGTGCGGTGTTAGAGAATGGAGAATGCCCAAGTATTTGTAATGTTCTTTTTCTTCCAGGTTCTTGATCTTGCTTCCATTGGGCAGTTCTATTCTTTCTGTTTTTCTTATTTTCCCTCTGTTCATTATTAATGCAGCACACTTGTCTAGTCCAAGCTCCACTGCTATATCGCTACTGAATATACGAATAGTGTTTAGCAGTGATTCGATTTCTGACTGGGACTTTCCATACAACTTCAGATTGTCCATGTACAGCAGATGGTTGATTTTACTTGATGTTTTAGATGTTTGGTATCCGAGGCCTGTTCTGTTTAGTATTTGTGAAAGGTACATGTGTGGATTGCTAACTGGTTGAAGGACAGGAAACAGAGGATAGGGATAAATGGAGAGTTTTCACAAGGGAGGGAAGTAGGAAGTGGGGTCCCCCAGGGATCTATAAAGGGACCGGTGCTTTTTAATTTATTCATAAATTATCAAGAAGCAGTGGTAAGCAGCGAGGTGGCTAAATTTGCAGATGACACCAAACTCTTTCGGGTAGTGAAATCCAAAACATATTGTGAGGAACTCCAAAAGGATCTCTCTAAACTGGGTGAGTGGGTGACAAAACGGCAAATGCGGTTCAATGTTGGCAAGTGTAAAGTGATGCACATTGGGACGAAAAACCCCAACTTCACGTATACGCTGATGGGATTTGAGCTGTCAGTGATAGATAAGGAGAGAGATCTTGGGGTTGTTGTGGACAGCTTGTTGAATATGTCGACTCAATGTGTAGCAGCTGTGAAAAAGGCCTTTTCCATGCTAGGGATCACTAGCAAGGGGACTGAAAATAAAATGGCTAATCTTTTAATGCCCTCATACAAAACTAAGGTGTGACCACACTTGGAGTACTGCATACAATTCTGGTTACCACATCTAAAGAAGGACATTGTAGAACTGGAAAAGGTGCAGAAGAAAGCAACCAAGATGATCTGGGGCGCAGAGTACCTTTCATATGAGGCAAGGCTACACCTGGGACTATTTAGTTTAGGAAAAAGACATCTTTGGAGAGACATGATAGAGGTCTATAAAACCATGCATGGTTTGGAGAAAGTGGATAGAGAGAAATTTTTCTCCCTCTCACATAACACTAGAACCAGTGGTCATCCCATGAAATTGATTGCCAGTAAATTTAGGACCAACAAATGGAAGTACTTTTTCACACAACACATAATCCACCTGTGGAATTCTCTGCCACAAGATGTGATGACAGCCAGCAACCTGGATGGCTTTAAGAGGGGTTTAGATAACTTCATGAAGGAGAGGTCTATCAACGGCTACTAGTCAGAGGGCTATAGGCCACACTCAGCCTCAGAGGCAGGATGCCTCTGAGTACCAGTTGCAGGGGAGTAACAGCCAGAGAGAGGTCATGCTTTCAACCCCTACCGTTAGGCTTCCAGAGTCATCTGGTGGGCCACTGTGTGAAACAGAATGCTGGACTAGATGGGCCTTGGGTCTGATCCAGCAGGACTGTTCTTATGTTCATATGTTCCTGTGGTAGCTCACAACATTTATAAAACAGTTGCAATATAAAATCAGACTAATAAAATTAACCAAATTAAACAAGTTAAAAATCCAAGATATAACCACATTCAGAAATTTTAAAATTTCAAATTATATTCTTTAAAAAACTAAACACTAAGATTTATAAAAACTAAAAACTAAAGAACCTGCCAGATATTTGCAACAGGTGAAACATTAAAAAGCCTCTTTAAAAAGATGTGTTTTTAGTTGTTTTTAAAAAACACTGAGAGAGGGAGCATTGGAAAACCTTTTCAGGGAGGGGATTCCAAAGCCAAGGGGCCATAACCAGAAAAGCCCTGTCTCTAGTCCCCACCAGTCGGATCTCTGTTAGTGGCAGGGCCATGAGGCGGGGCCTGAGATGATGAGCGGAGGACCTTGGCAGGTTCATATGGGTGAATGCAATCCGACAGGTACCCCGGCCCCAAGCCATGTAGAACTTTGAAGGTCAACACCAGCACCTTGAATCTAGCCTGGAAGCAGATTCATAGCCAATGAAGCTGACGAGAATGGGTGTACTACTCGTGAAGTGACTTGCACCCACGAGCATCCTTGCAGCAGCATTCTGAATCAGCTGAAGCTTCCAAACCATCTTCAAGGTCAGCCCCACTTAGAGGGCATTGTGGTAGTCCAATCTGGATGTTACCAAAGCATGAGTGACTGAGGTCAGGTCCGACTTCTCCAAGTAGGTTCGCAGCTGGCACACCAACCGTAGCTGGTAAAAGGCACTTCTGCACACCACCACCATCTGTACCTCCAAGGATAGCGTTCAGTCCAGAAGCACCCCTAAGCTGCGGACATTGTCTTTCAGAGGGAGTGTGACCCCATCCAAGACCAGACTTACCTCACTACTCAGATAATCAGTTTTACCAACCCATAGCACTTCTGTCTTATCTGGATTAAGTTTCAGTTTGTTTGCCCCCATCCAGTCCAGAACAGCCTCCAAGTCATGGCTCATAGCATCCACTAGGGATGTGCAAACAGGTTTGAACTCGAACCGGTTTGAATTTGAACCGGTTCGGATCAAAAGTTCGAACTTGGACCAAACAGGGCATTGCATTGGCAATGCTGGTCTGAGTTTGAACCCATCAAGCCAGGTTTGGTTCAAGCAGGTTCGAAGGTTCTAGAGGCCATTTTAGATGTTGTCCTCCATTTTGTGTGACTTCTGTTGCTTGATTTGATTGGCTAAGCTCTTGCTTCCCTGATTGGCAAGATGAATCTGGCTCTGCACTGTGCCAGTCCTTGAGAACTGGCACCCTAATGGTCAGGGGCGGGGGGCAAACGTGCAGACTCCCAAAGGAGAGCATTTCAAATCCTATTTAAAGCCAAGCCTCTGGCCTAGTAAAACCACTCTGGCTGCAGTTGCTACTTGGCTTCCTTCTGGCCTGCTGTTGCTGTTGCTGCTGGTGTGGCGAGAGCCCGCCTGGCAGACCTGGCTGTATTTTTGTTTCCAATCCCCTATTCGCTTCTGCCTGTTTTTCTGCTCTCACCCCTCCCCACCCCCGCTTTAAACCTGACTTTGTGTGTATTTGTTCTCTGTTGCTGTTTTTTCCCCCTGAGTGAGTGTCTGTCTCTCTCTTTCCCCCCCCACCCGGGCCAGGGGCCCAGGCCCTTTGGCCTGATGCCTCTCTCTGGCCCATTTCCCTAACCTTCAGTCATCTCTCCCCCCCCCCTTTTGGATTCTGTGGCTGGCTTCTGCTTTTAAATCTGTTGGCTGAGTTGATAATTAGAGAATCCTCAACTCAGCAGCCACTGCCAATTGTTTTCATTTCATTCTGGGGTTTTTTTGGGGGGAGGTCCTTGTTTTCTGGAGCAGGAGCTTTTCTTTGTTAACTCTTTTCTTGCTATGCTAAGCACACCATCCAGCAGCACCTCTTTCCCCTTCCATTCCCTTCCCTTCCCTTTCTTTCCCCCACAACCCCTTCCTTATCCCCAAAGCTATTTTTTCCACACCAGCCTTTCTATTTATTTAGTCAGTGGGGTGCTTCTCACAATCAGCAAAAATCGGGATAGCAGAGGCTAGCCCAATTTTTGTTGATCATCAGAACCACCGGGCTCGCAGCCGAGCCCGGTTGTTCTTGAGCAGGTAACCCACTCGAGAACCCCTGGCAAAAAGCAGATTTGCGGAGCGAGCGCTCCTGCAAACCTGCTTTTTGTGATCATGAGTAGCCGTGGTGTGCCTTCGCGCCATGCCTACTTACAAGTAGACCCCCAGCCAGGAGGCGAAAAGCCGCCTCCCGGCTCCGGGGGTCTCACCAGTATGCCCTGTGCGCTCACGCAGGGCATACTGGGGCTTGCGGGGGCAGCGCAGAGCCAGTCACGGAGCCGGCCATTGTGTGGGTGGCCAATCCGGCCGCCCAGGGCTCCCTGCCCGCTCGTGAGTGGGGAGAGTGGGCTTAGCCCGCTCTTCCCACTCAACGGTTAAAACCGGGTCTCACTAATCGTGAGACCCTGTCTACTGTTTATTTTAATTTGTTTTTTTTAGGCAGGTGAAAAAGCTGGAAAGATTTTCATTCTGCCCCCCCCCCCCCCGCCCCAGCTGTGCGTGCCTACCCACACTGTGCCAGCCTGCCACTGGTCTGGAATTTCTTCCCTTCTTTTTTCTCCTGACCAGTGTGTGGGGCAGAAAATCTCCAGTATAAGGAGAGGGTAAGTGCTTTCTTCTTGTTGCACCCTTAGTCCCCTTTAGTTCTCCATAAATAGGGCCTCTGTTGGTTTGGTTGTGGGGAGGTATATTGTCTGTGTTTTTTCTTTACAGGTTGTTTCTTCTTTTTGCAGGTTGTTTCTTGTTTTCAGAGGTTCCCCCGCAGTTGCCCCCATTGTGTTTTTATTGTATTGTATTGTATTGTTGTTGTGGGTAGAGTGAGTTCATAGGTTTTCTTTAAATAGGGTTTTCTTTCATTAGGGTTAGGGTTTTTTTCAAAGATTCCCCCACATAGGGTGTTCCACCCCAAAACAGGAATTTTTTGAAAACCCACCCTCAATTTTTAAAAATAGTTTTTCCTGTGTGTTTTTTTAAAGCCCCCGGGGTCCTTGGGAATGTCTGAGTGTCATGTGGTGAGCAGAGCTCACAGCAGGGTGGCAGGCAGATGTGGGAGGGGTCCTCATCCCCAACCTGGTGTGGGAGGCCGGGGTGTGGGGTGGAGAAGATACCAGCAGGTATCCCCATCGGTGAATTCTTGTGCCCAGGTGAGGCAGTGGCATGAAGGCTCTCCTATCCGAAGGAGCCTGTTGCTGCCAAGCCAGATCCTGGACCAGTGGCGGGTCCATCGAGTGGTGCTCCACCAGTGTTGCCAACCTGTGTGGAGCCTGACGGTGCGGGGGACTCTCTTGCCAGTTTCTTCTGTGGCAAGGGTGGAGGGCAGGTGCTTGATGGCTGGCAGTGCAGCCAGATTTTCCCTCCCTCTACCAACCCTTCCAACGCTACTCTCACCACTCAGTGCCCCACCCCCCTATAATGCCCAGGTCATGGTGGAATCCAGTGCTAGGTCCTCCCAGTCTGGTTCTGAAGGGGAAGGTTCTGCTGCTGATGGGGGGCGTGTCAGTCCCTCCTCCGGTGCAGCTGGGCCCTTCTTCCATGCATGATAGAAGGGGCGTGATGATGGCAGTGAGCAAGCACCAGGAGACCCCCTAGGTCCACTGTCACTCAAGAGGCCCAAGACAGTGCCCAGGGCTCAGAGTTGTGAAGTTTGGAGGCATTTTGAGGTCCCTCAAGATGCCCCAACTTCTGCTCGCTGCATCCACTGCAGGGCATAGGTCAGTCAGGGCAAAGATGCTAAGCATCTGGGGATGACCTCCATATGGTGACACATGCGATGACATCACCCAGATCTCCTTGACTCTGCTGGCAGCACTAGTGCGCCTTGTGTGCCTGCGACTACTGCTGACAAGGGCAGTGCACCAGCTTCCATGAATCAGGGCATGCTGCCAGTCATGCGGTGGATGTAGTCATTGGGCAAGAAGCGCCCCAGTCATATGGACCCAGTCTCCTCACCCGCCTCATAGGGGAGGATGATGGCTACTGACGACCAGCCTTTTCAGGTGGTCAAGAACTCCTGCTTCCACCGGATACTCCAGACGCTCATGCCCGACTACAAGATCCTCTCAAGGACCATGTTCAGCTGGACTGTGGTCTCCTCCCTGTATGTGAGATACAGGGAGCTCATGTCAGCCACTCTGCATGCAGCGCCAGCTAGCACCAGCGTGCATTTCAACACTGATCTCTGGAGCAGTGTGAGTGGAATGTATGCTGGCCCTAACTGCTCACTGTTGGGGCCCAGAGGGGAACTCTGGAGCTGCCTCTGGCTCCAGTGCATCCCACACCACATTTTAGCTCAGACGGGCCATCTTGCATGTGGAGACCTTGGATGTCAAGCACACCAAGGAGGAGGTGGCAGCCATATTCGGCTGCCAAACTGAGGAGTGGATAGGTGGGTTGCCACACCTCAAAAGGTGTGACAGACAATGGCTCCAATGTTACAGCAGTGGTAGAGTCAGTGTTGGAGTGTGTGAACATCCTCTGCATGGCACACACACTCCACCTGATTGTCAGGGACACCCTTGGCCTCAAAGAGGCAAAGGTGTCTATGGAACATAGCCACCCCATGGTAGGTGCTGTTGCTGCCACAGCTGCACTTGTGGAGAAATCCAGCAAGATTGCAGCCCACTTCCACCGGAGTGAGAGGTCCAGGCACCTGCTTCGCAAACATGAGTATGTCCATGGGCTTCCACAACATCCCATCCCCACAAATGTAGATACCCAGTGGAACTCCACCTTCCTCTTGTTCCAGCGCCTGCTAGAGCAGGAGGTGGCCCTTGATGACCTGGCAACGAATGGGTCCTTGGGCATGTGTGACCTATCCAACTTGGAGTGGAAGCTCATGTCCGAGATGGTGTCGGCACTCGAGCTGTTCCTGTTTGCCACGAAGAGCTTGTGTGGTAACACCACTCCTCTAAGACAGGCCCTGCCTGTGGCTCTCCTCCTGGAGAAGCTTATGGGTGAATGCCACACTTTGCTGAAAATGCCAGGGGATGTGCTCTGGCTGGAAGGCTGAGGGCTTAGGTTGTCAACAAGCTGGTCGATGAGTTGGGTGACAAGGAGGAGTATGTCCTAGCTTGTCTCTGTGACCTGACCATCAAGGGCAATGTCATTTGTGTTGATGACTTGCCCAGGTGGAGGGACCTCCTGGTCAATAGAGTTAGGGAATAGGAGGTCATTAGGGCTGTCAGAGACCAGGATGGCGGTGATGGTGCACCCCCCAAGCATTCACGACCCACACCCAGCAGCAGCAGTGCAGGCAACCCTTCAGCTCCCACCCCTTCTTCTTCCCAGTCCAGCGGCACAGCATCCAAGGCAGCGGAGGAACTTTAGCAGTTCCTCCTGCTAAATCGGCCCAGTGGTTTAAGTCGGTGTGCCTTGCTCGGTTTGCAGAACTCAGCCTAGCAGGCCCACCAGTGCTACACAATGTATTGTGCAGTACCTGGAGGAGCCTGTGGAGGAAGACCCTGAGATGGATCACACGCAGTTCTGGGCTACCCACTGCCAAGTCTGGACAGACCTGGCGTTGGTTGCTGCGTGCTTGCTCTTCTGCCCACTAACCAGCATCCAGAGCAAGTGGGTGTTTTCACATGCTGGCAATGTGGTAACACCCACTCAGTCCTAGTTGGACTTGGACCCTAGCTTGGTCAAGCAGCTGTTTTTCCTCAAGGTTAACCTCCCCCTGCTGGGCTACCATGAGCTGGAGGTGGAGCTTGGCAAGTAATTGGCCCATGGTTGGCCCATGGTGCTGGTCACCTGCCTGGCAGCAGCTTTCTTTCATCTCTCCCCTCTTCCTTTTTCAGCCATGCCATGTTGCAGCATGCCTGCTAGTGCTGTGACTTGGCAACTGTATACACCCCCCCACTGGTGTAACCCGATGCTGAACTGGTTCCACCTGCCCTGGTTCCACCTGCCCACAGCACTCAGGTGGCCATGGACATGCACACAAACACTAGTCAGTTTGTGCCAGTGTGGCCCCGTGTAGATGTGTAAAAATGTTGATGTGTAAATACGTAGATTTGTAAGCACGTAAATTTCTGAATGTGTAAATAAATGACTTGGGAGGAAGCAGGGGGGTGGCGCGGGGACTGTAAAAACGTGGATCTGTAAAAATGTAGATTTGTAAAAATGTAGATTTGTTAGTATGTCATTTTTTTAATGTGTTGTGTTTCATGCTGTTGTACATAGCTGACTTGCAGGGGGAGGGCAGCGGGACTGCCCAAATGTATATTTGTAAATTTTTTAGACTGTGTAAGTATGTGCTTGTGTAGATTGAAGTGTTGTGTGCATGTGCGCGTGAGTGTGTGCATGCGTGGATGTTTCTTCGGTTGTGTGTTTGTGGTGGATGTCAGTAACAGTAGATAGAAGTGTTGTGTAACACGCGCTCGGTCCTGGTTGGACCCTGGCTTGTTCGAGCCACAACTCGCTCAGACAGCCCCAAGCTGGTGGGGTTCATGCCCTGTAGATATATGAAAAGATCTTCATAGGGATTAATTGAGAGAACTCATACAGCCACCAAGAATCCAATTTGTGTTTGGACTTGCTGCTGTATAAGTTCTCTCAATGAATCCCTATGAAGATCTTTATACACACACACTCTCATACATACAGAGACCAGAGAAGCTACTCTGATAGAGATAGACTTTTTAAAGGGCAGAAAATCAAAAAATTCCTGGGGAGAAAACCATGAATCCCACCGGCTTGGGGCTGCCTGGGGGGAGTTGTGGCACAACCCGCCGTGCCCCAGACTCCTTTTGGGATGCCCAGGCATCCCAAAGAGGGGAATGGGGCTGCCTCAAGCCCCATTATTCTCTATGGGAGAAATGCAAAAACTGGAAAAATTTTCAAAAAATCATTAAATATCGTAGGAGTGTCCGATTGCTTTGAGGTTTTGTGGGTGGTTGGCACCACTGGGTGCCACCCACCACCTTGGTTTTGTGCCTCTAGGTGCTCAGCATAGGGCCAGTTTGAGTCCCCATTATACCCTATGTAGAACCTTTTACAACCAGTTTGAATTGGGTTTGAATTCAAGCCCAACCCGGGTGGGGGGGCTACGTGTTCAAGCACACACCTAATTCTAACTGCAAGTAGGAGGCACTTGATAACTGATGGCAGGTTAGGTCAGGCTGGAGATTCAGGACCTGGGCAAGTGCCAGGCAGACAACTCTTAATGAATCTGACATTTAAATCTTATATACTCCTACCTGGATCCATCCATTTCCTGAGATCTTGGAGAGAGGTAAGTCTTAAAGGAAGTGGATCTCTGCCCTGGAGCTTATACTTCTCCTCGTTAACACCCACCGAACATGCATGTTAGTGTTGAAAAACCATTGAGAAGTGTGAGAGCCCCAATCTCTCAGGGGACTGAGGCACAGGAGGCTGCTGCTGAGGGTCCTGGTTCAGAGGTCTCCAGCTTAAAGGCCTCTTTGCTGCTTGGCTCAAGTTCTGAGTTAGTGTCATGTCCGCAGCTAGTGCTTTCGGTGTTTCTGGCTATGTTTGTTTTTTCTCCCTGTGTTAGAGTGCTGATTGCCTTTCATGGCAAAACTATTGTAAGAGGCTAAGGTCATTCACACCTCAGCCAAGTGGCTTAGGTGGGGGGGAAGAAGCTTGCCTGTCTTCCCCCCAAACAAGTGGCAGCCATCTCAGCTCTGTTGTGCTGTGTGCCCACACAAGTGGGCAGAGTCCCAAGCTGGCATCAAGAGGAGGAAGTCCTTCCACATCCCAGTATGCCTCGCACGAGCAGCAGGGTGACTGCTTTCAGTAAGCAGCCGCTCGCTCTGTGCAGCCACTACTTCCCCCAGCTCACTGCCCAAAATGGCGGCTGGAGTGCAGCCAAGCTAACCAGAGAACAATTGCACACATGGTTGCCTGCTGAGGTAGAATGAACTGTAGGTTCATTCTACCTCAGTAAAATGCTGGGTAGAAAATGTGGGCTACCCACAAATTGGAGCAGTTTGGAGCAGAGGACTCCCAGTGCTCCAGACATAAGCGACCTGAGGTAACTCAGGCTGTTTGTGTCATGAGAATGGCCTCACTCTGTTATAAAGTGTGTGTGTTTGTGTTTGTGTATGGGGGAGAGGGAGTGAGGGAGGGGAGAGAGAGAGATCCATCTCATGGCCATCCTGTTGTAGGAGCTGAAGACTGTTTTGAAGAAAATGGTGAGGCATACAGAGGAAATGTTAGTCAGACAATGCAACAGAAGACCTGCCTTCACTGGAATTCTCATTTTCTTTTGAAGCACAGTTATAATGCATTTATGGAAGCTGCTGACTATTATGACCTTGGTGACCATAACTACTGCAGGTAATCCAGTGCTCAATCCTGTAGGAAGATCTCCTTCCTCCTAGCTTCTGTGAATATGGATGCCAGTCATGCAAATATATCCCTTGCTCAGAAGAAGCATACAAATACGAATATGACAAATATTTATATATCACTTTTCAACAAAAATTCCCGGTGGTTTACATAGAGATAGATAGATAGATAGATAGATAGATAGATAGATAGATAGAGTGAGTAAATAAAATAAGTAAATAAAATAAGTAAAACATAGTCATATATAATACCATTTTAAAAAAAAAAAGACATGCTATTCCTCAGGCACAATTATTACCCCTGTTAACTGGGCAAAGAGGCACCTTTTACCATGGTGATTCTCTTTATTTAGCAGGAGGAGAGTAACTGGCCCTATTCACCCCCAGCACAGTACTTCCAGTGACTGTTGCTGGTGTCTATCTTGTGTGGGGTTTTTTGTTTTTTTTTAAATGTGAGCCTTTTGGGGACAGGGATCCATCTTATTTATTTGTTTGTTTGTTTGTTTGTTTGTTTGTTTGTTTGTTTGTTTGTTTGTTTGTTTGTTTATTATTTCTCTGTGTAAACCGCCCTGAGCCATTTTTGGAAGGGCAGTATAGAAATCAAATTATTAATAATAATAATGATAATGATAATGATAATTATACTTAGGCTGCATTCTCACGACCACGGTGAGTGCAAATAAAGAGTTAACTGTGATCACCAAGCCCCAATGCACTCCCTTGGAGCGTAACATGAGAACCCAGAATTTCTGGGCAATCCCAGTCAAACCACTGTGGTTAAACTACATTTAACCAGAATAGAGAACTAGGATCTGACCCTTGTTATCTATCCCAATTAATTATGGTTTAACTGCAGCAGTTTGACTGAGATTGCCCCAAAATTCCAAGTCCTCACAACACATTTTGTGTGACCACATGGGACTCAGCAATCATGGTTAACTCTTTAGCCATGCTCACTGTAGTCATGAGAACGCAGACTTAGTGAAGCTCTCTGGATGTTTTATATCTCACAGTGAACATTTTTCAGTTCTACTGTCTTTCCATTCTTCAGTTAGTAACAACTCCTCTTGAAGCATTTTACTCTTCTGAGTAGCAAATATTGAAACCTTCCTCCTTCAGGAATCCAGATGGTGATAAAAAGCCCTGGTGTTTTGTCAATGTGAATAACAAGCTGAAATGGGACTTCTGTGATGTCTCCCCATGCTCAGTAACAGGTAAGAGGATAATAACAGGGAGCATATTAATTAAATTTGAAAAGTGTAGCAGTAATTCAGATTGGCAATTATTATAAATTTCCTGCCATCTCTGTACCTCTAGACTATAGCCCACAAAATTATTGTGACTGTGGCATGATTTTTTAAACAGTTTTCATGAAACTCTGCTCAAGAGTTTAGTGATATTATAGGATCTGTTATTCGTAGAGAAGTGATAAGTGTTCCAAACAAATAACAGGTCCTGGGATATCTTTTATCAGGGGCATAGATGGAATAAAATATGAAGCAGTACAACTGAAAACAAACCATTCACATTCACAGAATGAAGGAATACATTCTAAGTCTTTTAGGAGCTACCCTCATGTTCTGAGAGGGAGTTTTGATGCTGTCAAGTTACATTTCTGTGGGACTATTTCAGAGTTGTAAGGTATCTTTAGGAACATGATCCATAAGGGCCCTAATCTGCTTGGATACCAGAATGTGTACAGGTCCAGTGTAGCTTCTTGATTAGATACCACTGTTGTTTCAATATCAATGCTTAAGTAAGCAATGCTTTTTCAAAATTTGATGGCAAAATAATTGAGACGAGATGTTCTGTGTAACAGTTTATAGTACTCTCAGTCAGACCACATCAACAGTCAACCTTTTTTTCTCCAAATATCTGGTCAATTCTAGAGTTATGTTACTATTTTTTGACTGTATGCTGTCAGTGGTCAAAGTAGAGCTCACTAGCCCTACATGGCTTTTAGAGAGTCCAGTTTTGTTTGTCTATATGACCTGACCCTCCCTTCCCTTAATAAATAAAAATGGAAGTGAAGGAAGAGAGAACGTAGCAATGAAAAACTATGTTCTACCTTGGTTTGGAAGCTGTGTGTGCTCCCAGTTTTCAGTTGTGTGGAAGCAAGTTAAGAGGAAAACATGGGTAGAAGTGACTGAGGCATTTCTCACAACATGACACTTAGCCCGCTCTCCCTGCAGACAAGCAGTCGCTTGTAGCTGGGTGGCCACATTGGCCACCCACATGACTCTCGGCTCTGTCATGGAGCCGGCAGGGGCCGTGGGCATCGGGGGCTGCATGGCCCCCGGAAGTTCCAGGATGCCCTGCACGAGCACATGGGGCATCCTGGAGAGACTCCCAAGCCCAGGAGGCTGCTTGCAGCCTCCCGGCCAGGGGTCTACTAATGTGTCGCCACACACACACACTGCGGCAACGCACAAACAATGAAATGAGGTTAATGGAGCGCTCACTCCATTAACTTCATTTAAGGGGTGGGTGGTTTAAACGGGCTAGCCGCCTTGGGAGCACCGGGCTTGCCTATGAGCCCAGTGGTTCCCACAACCACTGGAAAGCAGGCTAAGCTCCCTTAGCCTGCTTTCCAGTGATCGTGGGATTAGCTTCATTGTGTGGAAGCAAGGTAGGAGGAAAACCTGGGTAGCTTCCACACAATCACTTCTACCCAGGTTTTCCTCTTACCTTGCTTCCACACAACAAAAAATTGGGAGCACACACAGCTCCCAAACCTGGGTAGTTTATGATTGTGTGAATGACCTTACAGTGTCCTAGTTTACACAACCATTCGAATCTAGGTTTAATGTGGGTTACCAACATTAGTGTAATTGTGTGAACCCACACTAAGGTGATTAATGACCTGAGATTAATCTGAGACTCCTGCTTTGGTGTGGGTTCACACAATCCCAGTAATGTCGCTAACACACAGGTTCAAACATAGATTCAAATGATTGTGTGAAACAGGCCTAAAAGAAAAAGAGAGACAGAATGCTCCTGATAACATTTCCAAATACTGGTTGTCTCCTCTGTATTGATGAAGAGTCCTTGGATACAAGACATCTTACTGAGCTCACTGCAGTCAAAAATGTACCCAGCACATGTGGACAACCAGAGACAATAAGATCATTCATGAGGATCTATGGTGGTGCCAAGACAACTCCTGGCAAGCATCCATGGCAAGTTTCTCTTCAAAGGAAACGTTCACTGGGTACCTTCTTACCAAAGGGACACTACTGTGGAGGAACACTGATTAAATCTTGCTGGGTTCTTACTGCGGCACACTGCATTGAGTAAGCATGTCAGCTATCTTCATCTGAATCATTGTTGCATGTTATATTACAGTAAGAAAAAATAACTCCCACAAACCACAGAAATTTGAAGTGATTATTCAACATGCCCAACTTTATAGTTCCCCTCCATTCCAGGTTTCCTGTCATGTGTATAAGATTTTCACTTTTTATCTTATGAAAAGGTTTGCATTTTTATGGGTGCTGATTGCACAGAATCTGATAAGCTTCCTCTATCTTTTGTATCGTTTAGTTTGGCAGAGATATTTCTCACGATGCTGAATGCAGGAGCTGAATTAGATGACCCTTGACATCTTTTTCAGCTTTGTAATTATGAATGATACATCTTCTTTTCTTTTTACTTCATAGATCAGAAGCACATACCTTGAAGGTATTCCTTGGGGAATATGATCTCAAGAGGGAGGAGCATCATGAACAGAAGTTTGATGTAGAAAAGGTTATTATTCATGGGCACTATGAAGAAATGGAGGGCATCCCATACAATGATATTGGCAAGTTTCTAGTTTCATGCCATGTGTTGCTTACAAACTTTCTTATCGTTGCTCTTTTTGCCCAGTGAGGAGAAGAAAAATGAGAATTCATTCACAAACACTGATGCAGATCAGATATCAAGGAGAAAATATTACTAAGTTAAGCAATGGAATTAGCTATTCAGAGAGGTGGCACAGTGCTCAGCTTCAGATATTTTAGAAAATAGATTTGTTTTATTCATTTAAAAGTTTATGTCCTGCTTTTACATTTCCTTTTTAAAATATCCAGTAGTGAGTCTCTAAGGAGTGCTTTTGCTGATTTAAGCACAGTTTAGAGAAAATGATTTAATAAGATCTTGAGTTGACTACAACTTTCTGCCACTGACATAAATGATAGATAATAGTGCATAACTTTGACTGGATATATCCCAGGGGATTATACAGAATGGATTGTGTTCAGTGGTGCACCTAGGTAATTTTTGGAGCCCAGACTCTTTGGAGGGCCCCCCCCTTGGCTTGAGTGGGGGTCGTGGGCAAGTTAAATCTTTTATTTTGTCACTTTTTTCAACTGCACCCCACCAGCTGGCACCTGTCAGCATTACCATCCCTGCCACACAGCGGCGGCTGAATTTTTTTAAAAAAAACAACAACCCAGATTTAACACCCCCAACCCCCCTCCTGTGGGCAGGGCAGGCATGGGCCCCCTTGAACATTTGGAGGGCCCCCTGCAGGAGACAGGAGGCCATGGATCAGATCCCCAAGGTCATGGCAAAGTGCTCCTTTGATTGTGTTGGTTGGTTGCTTGCTTATTGTGCATGAGATGAACTGATTCTTATTAGCCAGAGTGACTATTACTATTCTGTAGAAAACTTTCAAAATGGCTTTTATGCAGAACAAATCAAATTATCAATAGCTCTCATGCACAACAAAAAAGCCGAACAATATGTAACAGCAGTTCCAGTATACTTCCCTAACCCTTTCCCTCCCTGCTGTTTGTCAACTCAACATCACACTTCCCCCATCAACTTGTTCCCACCATCAGGGGAAAAGGTATGATGACTACATTCGGGTTTCCTTCCTCACAGAGAAAAGGATCTTTATTTTTGAGTGGATAAACATCAGGATGCAAAAAGATTAAGAAGCCCATCCTCCCCTAGTGGTTATTCACTTCCACTTCCTGCTGCAGATGCTTTTCATCTTTTAAAAAAACACTACCAGGGCCATTCCCAGTCTGTGATTTTACTTTTCTTCATCACGGGAAGGAGGTGTGTGCATTCACATATCGTCAAGGTTTACGTCAAAGTCCCTGAGAGCTATCGGGGAGCACTCCATACACAATTCAGGTTTTACATTGCTCAATAAAGCTTTGCCCAATTTATGTCCAGGGCAAAAAATTCCACTTTGGGGGCAAATTCTAAATCTCCTATATACCCCGTTACCCACAGTACTTCACACCTCTTAATCCTGCAGTAAAGCCTGCTGTCTGGGAAAGGCCCAGGAGAAGAATAATGGAACTGACTGTCATGTTATCTGGTGTCTTTGATTAAGGCAACACAGATTTTGAAAAACAGCCTGTCTAAGGAGAGAGGAGGTCTCCCAAGCAGGACTATTCAAATAATACAAGTTGAGATTTTGTACTTGTTACTTTCTTCTTGTGATTCAGAATAAACATGCAATAAATTGTGTCCCATAACACTGTCTTTCATTCGACCTACAGCTTTGCTGAAGTTGAAGCCAAATAATGGCCACTGCGCTGTGGAAACAAAATATGTCAAACCGCTGTGTTTGCCTGATTCTACATTTCCTGATAACACAGATTGCTACATATCAGGTTGGGGAGAGACTGAAGAAGGTAGGCTGTCTTTGTAGATCATGCAGTAGATTATAGTTAAATTGTATGCTAGGGTCATCCTTTGTTTTCCAGGCATGGTAAATATTGTAGTGAATTTGAGACTGTAATTATTAATGCTAGCTGGCCAACTCTGTTGTTAGGTAGATGATTGCCGAATAGTCCAGAAGGCCAGTTTATCTATCACATCAAAATTTATTGGGCAGCATCTAGATTAAGTTAGTCATTATTAAATCCCATTGAAATAATTGGAATGCAAGTTAGTCATGACTAACTTATCTCATGTCAATAGTGCTGTTCTAACAGTGTTTCTTTTTTAAACAATCAAATGAGTTGGGGTGATGACCCATTACAGAGCTGTGTGGCCAGTTGGCAAACATTTTCACCACATTTAATTCAAATCTACCTTTCCTTCTAAAATATGTCAGGCTCTGAGAAACCAGCCGCAGAAACTGCCTGTGAAAAGTGGCTGATCCTGACCAAATTTCTCAATAGTGCTAGACAGTACTGTTCTGAATTTCAACAGGACTTCCTCTAGTAAATCTAGTCAGGATGTCAGCCTGTGTCAGTTGATTGACGAAAGCTTATATATTTTATTTCAAAAATGTGTAGCCCATCTTTTACACAAAGTCTAAAGGCACTTTACAAAGATTAGAATAAAAAATATGATTAAATGCAGGTACAACAAAAATTACAAAAACAATATACGTTTTTGTAATGTAAATTGCAAAGCTGAACTTACGTAGTGGGTGAAGTATTTGTATTTCACCCTCACTTATAGTGAGACATTAGAGTGATGTCATAGGATGCTGTGCTGTGATAGCTCCTACCTAGCAAGGAGTCACATACTTTAAGGAGCCAGTTTTAGGAGAATTTAGACATCATGTTAAGATTTTACTCATTTAAATCAATGACTGGTTATACTTGGCTATTCTCCCATATACCCGATGTAAGATAACTCGACTGATTTCACAGCCCAGAATCTGGGTTGAAAAGGGACTTAAGGGCTGGTCGAAGAACCTTTGTTGACTAAGAGGCCACCACTCATCATCTTGGTAGAATAAGTCAATCAGTGGGGTTACGCTGCAGGGTGTGAATATGGAACATTTGCCATGCTTGTTATAATGAAATAATTTTTGAAGAAGAATTTTGCTGGAAATTCACAGTATGCAGATCTGTTTGGAGTAAAATAAGAAATGATACTTAGGCCAAATCGTTCTCCAAATTCTTTGTCCCAGTTTCTGTCATATGCCACTCATCATCTTGACTTCATTCATAGAATCAAAACAGAGTGAATGAGTCTATATGCTCCATTTACAGATGCTGAGCTATAACTAGGAAATAAACCCAGAACTGTGACAGTATTTTCCAGCCTATTGGTTTGGATAAGTTTTTGATAAGCAGCATCTGGATTTTTGGATGCGTATTGAAACTGAACTGCCAAATCTATTCTGGTTCAGCTAAACCTCTGTGACATCCTGAGAGCTCCTTGGAAGGAAGAAATCATTCTTGTGCTTAAAAATAAGATAATGAGAGCTTTCTGAAAAATGCATTTTCTCACTTTTCACTTAATGAGTTGCTGTAAAATTGCAGGTGGACAATATGTCAATCAGGTTCCCAAAAGGACCCTGATGTTTTATGAGCAATATAATCCAATATGAAATGTATACATCTTTTGATATAATTCATATTGAAAGTAACAAGCATCTGGTATGTAGATTTGGTAGATTATATGCTGATGGTATGATTTAATAAAATATCATTCTTCCATGGCATAGGCACCTTTATAAACTAGCACACTCACAGGCCACAGTCTATGTTGTCCAGCAGTGACTGGCTGACCTATTCTGATATAACAATAGGGTGGCTTTTGTTTGTTTGTTGTTTGTATCCTGCCCTTCTTTCAGGAAGTTCAGAATGGCTGCTTAGCCCCATAACAACCCTGAACATTAATTTAGGCAAGGAGCTAATTATTTGCTTCCTACTGAGCTTCATAGCTGAACTATTATTTGAATCTAAGTTTCAGACCCCTACAGTTTTTAGAGCCCTACCCAGTCAGGGATTAGGTGTCCGACTACATGTCCCTGTCTCCTTTACACAGCCTGGCTAGGCTTATCGGGTCTGGCCTCGGAGCAGGGACAGGGAGAGGATTGAGGATCACCCTGTGCTTCCTCTATCGCAGGCAGGGGCGTATCTAGGGTAGGGCAGGCAGGGCACGTGCCCTGGGCACCACTTGAATGGGGGCGCAAATTCTTAAAATTAATTTTTAAAAAAAAAAATGGCCCCCCCAAAACAAAATGGCCACCGCGCATGCTCAAATGACCTCTGTGAGGCCCTAGGCCTCGCAGAGGCCATTTGAGCATGCGCGGTGGCCATTTTGTTTTCAGCAGCCTTTAAAAAAAACCAACCCAATTATTTTAAAAAATGGCCACAGCACATGCTCAAATGCTCTCTGCGAGGCCCTAGAGGCCAGCGGTGGGAGGGGTAACCTTTGCAGATGCCCCCCCTTTCACAGCCTATAGGAAGCACCCCGAAGGGGCTACAGGTAAAATAATAATAATTTAATATAATATAAGTCACTGTACACATATTCAATTTGGCACTATGTACAGAGAATCAGGGCTTGTGAATACTGAGCTGAAGCTTATGAGCTAGTATTGTATTCATTTGCTCTTACTTTGCTTCTTATGATAAGTGAGTTAAATGTGGTGTCTTAATAATATGGCTATTAATGGTGAGTTTGTCTTTGACTCAGTGTGAAATCTTTAGTATTGAGGCCACTGGGAGTTTCTTGCTCTCTTTCTCTCATTTTAACTGTCTTTCTGAAATACTAGAATATATTCCAAGCAGTGACACAGTTTGCTCTGCATATCCTTTAATAATTTTCAGAGTATCTGGGAAAAGCCAAATTCTCCATTTATTTTTAAAACTTATGTAATAGTGATGCTACAATGCATAGTAGAGAATTAGACAGGCACTTCTGTTTAGTTTTCCAGGTACACCTTCAAATAGTATTTGGGTATTTCATGAGCCCCAGCATACCGAAATTTGTAGTTTCCCAGCATTTTTTGGTCTGGCTACGTCCACTGCTGTTTGAAATTTTAAAAGATTAATGAGCTTGACTTATATTTTTCAGCTGATATTATAGTAAAGATATCTAAAAGATGGGTGTCAGATGTTTGGACAGGGTGCGCAATTTCAGTGCTTGCCCTAGGCGCTATTTTCGCTAGATACGCCTCTGATTGCAGGCTGCTTTTTCCTTGTGTCTGCCCCTCTCTGGAGGGCCCTGACACTCTCCACCAGCCAGCCTCTCATCCCCGGCTGGTTCCTTATATGCCTCATCACAGGCTATACATCGCCCGCCCCCAATTACGGGGCCAATGCCCCTCTTTATTACCTGTAATTGATTACCTCTTGCAGCTGTTTCCAATGCCTCTCCCCCTTCTCCTTCCTGCTGCTCAGACCCCCTCCCTTTGGGAGGCATGCTGCTGATGTTATCTTCGCACGCCTCCCTTTTGTCTTATCAGGGCTCAGCTCCTCCTCCACTGGAGCAGAGTCCCTGCCCATTGGCAGTCTTTTCTCCATCTCTCCCCGGCTGCCACACGTCCCTGTCACCTTGGGCCCTCTCACCACTCCATCCTCGGAGGTAAGGACAGCTGGCCTCGCCGCACACCAGGTTATTTCAGGAGCTGCCTACAACTGTACAAATTGGCCCAAGTTCTGAGACTGGATTGGAGGCCCTGTTTGGTGACCTACCATGGACAGAGATTTGTTTGGTAGCCCTCTGAGGTGGTAGTATGGAATTCACTTCCAAGGAAGTGCATCTTTCTTTCAAACACCCTCTTTCACAGTTTAAAAGAGGTTTTTGGAAATATTGAAGCGATCCTCACAATCGCTGCAGGAGGCTACCGCCTTCTGCAGGGAGGAAGCCTGAAAGCGCTTACCTCCCCGCAGATGATCACTGCCTCCTCCCTGGGCGGCTGAATCAGCCGCCCACACGACTGCTAGCTCCATCATGGAGCCAGTGGGGGCGGCAGGGATCGGGGGCCGTGCAGCCCCTGGAAGTTTCAGGATGCTGAAGTTTCAGCCTTTTGACTCTTGGGGACAGTTACCTGCAACTGTAAATATGCTTTTAAATATGGGCAGTGGCGATAATGTGCAAGCCCAGTGCAGGAGGACCAGTAGGTCCCAAAGAAAGCCAATGTCTACTGATTTTGGATGTAGTGTGCCGATAGCAGAATTAGCAAATGTCAGGATTTGTCCCAACACTTCAGCTTTGTCTCACTTGCCCTTGAATGTTGACAGGTCAAGAACTTCCTGGATCGACCAATATCTTGCAAAGCTAACAAAATACTGATCTTCAAAAGCGAAATGACATTCAGAGCCCATGTGACAGCAATAGACAATAAACACTGAGGTCTAACCCCTCCCCCCTTTTAAGCCTTGATAGCCCTCCTCTCTCTTGCTCATTTCCTAGCCCAACTTTAACATCAGTGAGGCAAATTTTAAAATGTAATTCAGCATATAATCTCCACTTTCCAATAGACAATCATATTTTAGGCCCTGCCAAAAATGTATGATGGCATATATGGAAAAGAAATATGTAGCAAAAGGGAGACGGGAAGGAAGAGTTTCTTCATTTTCCTGGCATTCATCCTGTAGGTGAATCCTCTCATCAGCTGTTCGATGCCAGAGTAAAGCTGATTTCCCAGCAGCGGTGTAATGCGCCAAGTGCATATAATAACAGACTGGATGAAAGCATGCTTTGTGCAGGAAATCTTCAGAGAAGAGCTGATACTTGTCAGGTCTGTTGCCTTTTCAGTATCTGAACACTAATTTCTCTTTTAAAAAAATGTAAATAGGCTATGCAGAGTAATGTCTGGCAGGGTACTACATATGTATCTGCTTCTTGTATCAGATACATTACAACCACCTCCTTCCTTTCAACATGATGTGAGAGGCATGTCCTTCAAACTCACAGCAGCGCTTCTGGTGACAGGCAAGCCTATGGAGACTTAGAAGTTCATTGGGTACGAGCAATGCAAACTTGGGGGGAGTTGCATTATTTGACAAGGTTTCTCCCAGCACATCTTATTCACTGGATCCACACATCTCTTTTACAAAAACCATCCAACTTAATGTTTTTCACCAGCCATTGGTTCTTTGTGTATGCTGCTGGATGTTTTATTTACTGATTTATCTCCTGAATTACATAGGAACATAGGAAGCTGCCATATACCGAGTCAGACCATTGGTCCATCTAGTTCAGTATTGTCTACACAGATAGGCAGCAGTTTCTCCAAGGTTACAGGCAGGACTCTCTCTCAGCTCTATCTTGGAGATGCCATGGAGGGAACTTAGGACCTTCTACATACAAGAATGCAGATGCTCTTCTCAGAGCAATCCCATCCCCAAGGGGAATATCTTAGTGCTCACTCCTGTCTCCCATTCAAATGCAAACCAAGGTGGATCCTGCTTGGCAAAAGGGACAATTCATGCTTGCTACCACAGGACCAGCTCTTCTCAGTCTCAGCTCTCTTCTAACCTCCCTTATCAGAACAGGACAAGGCAAAATCAGACAACCAAATAAACAATTGGCAGCATTCAGACTAGTTACTCATGATAAAGCACAGGCACATCGGAATCTGCCTTATTCCAAGTCAGATCATTGGTCCGTCTAGCTCAGTGTTGCTCTCCAAGGTTTGAGGCAGGAATCTTTCCCAGCCCAACCTGAAGATGCAAGGGATTGAACCTGAGCAACAGCCTATCCTGAAAGGTAGCATACATGGGTCTCCCTTGTGTGGTAGGTTAGGCTAAGAAATAAGTGACTGGCCCAGATTGTGGGCCCTTTGGGACAGGGAACCATCTTGTTTATTACCATATATTTCTATGTAAACCGCTTTAAGAATGTCTGTTGAAAAGTCCTGCTGGTGGTGGTGGTGGTGGAGCAGCAGCAGCAGCAGGAGAAGGAGGAGGAACAACAACAATATCATCTAGGCATTGATCACATCAAGACCTGCTGTGCCATTCAGCCAAAGCAACACTAAAATCAATGAGACAAGTTAATTAACTTATTTTATGAATTTCTATGGTGCTTGGTCATAACTAATGTAGTCTAAATTAGTCAAATCAAATATATCCTAGAAGGCACTGGGCTTGTGGGGGTGGGGGTGGCAAGGGGGACACACATCCCTATTGTAAGCACCAAGATCCAAGCATAGCAGGGCAGATGGAGGTGATGGATCTCCCCTCTCAGCAGCTTGTTCAGGGGAAAAGTGACCCACTGGCTGAGTTCATGAAAACATACTGCACCACTAAGACTCCATGCAATATGTAGACCTTCTCTGTATACACATACTCAACCATCAAAATATCAAGTATTCCATTTATTATACTGAAATAATATTACTTAAAGTGATGGTGAATTGCTGCCGGTGATAAAGGACTGACTCTAGATTCCCTGCATTATAAATGGCAGCATGATTAAACTCTCAAAGCTATGAGTAAAATTATAGATTGATTCAAACTGGAATACATTAACAGAAGTACTGTCCCAACAAATTATATCCTGATTATCTTGCCTCACAGCTATCATATGGCCTCTATAGTGCTTGGGATTTGACTGGATTCTTCTTTAAAGATTATTCTATCTCAACGCTGTTCATAGATTTTTATGGATCATCTATATAATTCATTCTCCAAGACGGTCCGCATGGGGATGCATGGAGATGCGTTGCAACCTCTTGCGAGAGTGGAGGCACCACTCGTGAGAGTTCCTGACTTTGAGTGGGCAGTGAGGAGGTAGCGGGCCCGGCTGCAGTGAGGAGGCGGTGGGCCTGGCCGTAGTGAGGAGGTGGCGGGCCCGGCCCGGCCACAGTGAGGAGACGGCGGCGGGCCCTGCACGGCCGCTGGGGTTAGGAGGCGGCGGTGGCAGGCCCAGCCCAGCCACTGGGATGAGGAGGTGGCTGGGCCGCCAGGATGGGGTTACACTCCCCCAGAAGGAGCAGGTACGCAGCTTGGGAGTACTCCTGGACCCAGGCCTCACCCTGATATCTCAGGTGGAGGCCATGGCCAGGAGTGCTTTATTTCAGCTTCAGCTGCTTCGACAGCTGCGCCCATTCCTTGAAGAGGAACCTCAAAACAGTGGTGCATCAGCTGGTAACCTCCCGGCTCGACTACTGCAATGCGCTCTATGTGGGGCTGTTGTACATAGTCCAGAAACTTCAGTTTCAGAATGCGGCAGCCAGACTGGTCTCTGGGGCAACCCGGAGATACCATATTATGCCTGTTTTGAAACAGTTACACTGGCTGCCAATATGTTTCCGGGCAAAATACAAAGTGCTGGTTATTACCTTTAAAGCCCTGAATGGCTTAGGTCCAAGTTATCTAAGAGAGTGCCTTCTGCTACATGATCCCCACCACTCGTTAAGGTCATCTGAGGAGGTCCGTCTCCAGTTGCCACCGGTTCATCTGGTAGCGACTCAGAGGCGGGCCTTCTCTGTAGCTGCTCCTGGGCTGTGGAATGCACTCCCAGCAGAAATTCGTAATTTGAGATCATTGCTGTCCTTCAGGAGAGCACTTAAAACCTATCTGTTTGGCCTGGCCTTTCAGGGTTTTAAATGATTGACTAATTGTTTTAAATTGTTGCCCTGATTTCCAGAGTTTTCAGCTGTTTAATTGGTTTTATTGTGTTTTCATAGTTTGATTTAATTGTTAACTTGTTTTAATTGTTTTTATCATGTTGTAAACTGCCTTGAGCCATTTTGGAAGGGCAGTATACAAATCCATTTTGGAAGGGCAGTATAATAATAAGAGGAGGCAGCGGCAGGAGGGAACCGTCTGGCTTGAAAGATGGCCAGAAACCGAAGGGTGGGGAGCCGAGTGAAGTGAGCTGGGTGGGCGTCAGAGACACCCAGGGGAAGAGTCAGGGAGAAGGGGCTGAAGGGAGGAAATAATCAGGGAGAACTAGGGGCACAGACGTTCTGTGCCCGGTCAGCTAGTTGATAATTATAACATGACTAAATTTAGTACTTCTGTGACCTCTCTATTTAATAAAAATACTTGAAAAGTCTGAATATTCTGGTTTAGGCATCTAATTCTTTTGGACAATATTTTTTGTTAACTGAAGTTACAAGTCTTATTTTATTTCTTACTAGGGAGATTCAGGAGGTCCTCTGGCCTGTGTTAAAAATGGCTCTTATTATCTCTATGGCATTGTGAGTTGGGGAGACGGATGTGGATTAAAAAACAAGCCAGGAGTTTATACCCGTGTGACAAGATTTCTCAGCTGGATTAGGACAAAAATTCAACGTGAGTCTGGTTCCTTCAACTAAGGAAGACCTTCTACAAATGAAGAAAGGTAAACCTAAATAATATTTATTCATTTTCACACTTGTAGATGAGGAAGATCTTTACTTTGTGACATCAAGAATATATTTTCTAGACCGGTATATGGCCAAAATGTCAGATATACTAGTCAGCAGTACCACATGGTGTAAGGGTTTGAACCGGGACAGTTCGCGTGGTGTGGGTTTGAACTGGACTCCCCAAAGGGAGTGTCAGTCCAAGTTCAAACCAGAAAGGTTTGGACTGCTTCAGGGGTCTACGCATAAAGGGGAATCTGGTAAAGATTCCCCTTTATGAGTAATGGGTCAGGAGGTGGGTTCCTAGAGCTTAAGGGAGCTGGAGGGAAGTCGGGACTACTTATTTTAATTGGTGGCAATGGCAGGGCAGCTCTCCACCACCACTCCACCACTAAATCTCCAGAGTAGCCCAGGTTGGCTATGGCCTGAATTGGACAAGAGAAGGCCCAAATTGGGCCACAGCCAGACCAGGTTACTCTGGTGGAGGCCGGTGGGGGTGGGGGAAGCCATTACCACCCTCCTCACCAGATTCTCCTTTATGAGTAGACTCCCGAACCAGTCCATGAACTGGTTCAAACCAGTCCGGTGGTCCAGGTCTGGTTTGACCATAACTTGAACTGGACCAGGCCAGGTCAGTTCGAATCTGGTTCGGATTTGCCACGCACATCCCAGTTCCATGCACATCCCTAACATGGTGCTTCCTGTGGCTTAAAGTTATACTTGGTTTTATATCTCACTCATGCATACTCATTCATACACTCATCTACTCTTCTAATCACTTAAGAGAGCAATCATCCACATATTTACTTGGAAGCAAATTCTACAGTGTTCAGTGGGACTTACTCCATAGTAAATGTCTTTAGGTTTTCAGAATTAATCACATACACACACTAACACCTACACTCAGTTCCCCTTTCACAATCTCACACATAATCTACTCGTGGTTTCTGCACATAGTCGCTCATTCAAAGATGATGAATTTGAAGAATTACATTTGAACAGATCAGATCAGAATATCCAACTACAAAGGAATTCAGGAAATGAAAGAAAGTAGGCTATCATCAATTGCCCTCATAAACCATCATTAAAGTACCTGAAGTAATTATTTATGCAAAGTGATTCTGCTGATTTATTTTCAATACAAATTATTGTACTTTTCGCAAATCATGGTTCATTCATTTTTAGTACAAAGCTGAGCCTGCCAGTCATCTAGTACTTATTTCATTTGGTGTCATAAATAAATACTAAGTTCTATAAAAATTAAAAATCACTTCCAGAACATGCAAAAATATAAAGATCAATATCAAATTGTCTATGTTAGGGTGCTCCCCACCCCTTTAACAAACAAAACAACATTTGGTGCCATCCTCTATGCTTCTCAAGGGGTCAGGAAAGCTTCATGTGAAAAAACGTATGCTGAAAAACATAAGCATTTTCCTTTGTCCATGTTTCAGTTTATTTCTTAATTAGCTGCATTTTCCTCCGCTTGACTTGCAGAATCTCTGCTGCATCAGGGTTGACTCTGACTTCTTGGGATCCTTCTCCTGCTGTCTGTTCCTGCCAACGGAAATAAAATATCAGCTATTGAAGAAGACGATTCTGTCATTCTCTATTATTAAAAAATAACAATTTAAAATACCTCATCTGTTTTTAAAAAAATAAATTATTAATAGTACCCAAAAGCCATCTTTTGGCAACCTTAGCTGTTGTCTTATGTATATATGGGGAGACAATAAGAGTGGCAAAAGACTCTTGATAAGCTGCTGTGCGGCAGCTGTGAAAAAGGCCAATTCCATGCTAGGGATCATTAGGAAGAGGACTTAAAATAAAACTGCTAATATTTTGATGCCCGTATACAAAACAATGGTGTGGCCACACTTGGAGTATTGCATACAGTTCTGGTCATCACACCTGAACAAGGACATTGTAGAACTGGGAAAGGTGCAGAAGACAGCAACCAAGATGATCAGGGGTCTAGAGCACCTTCCTTATGAGGAAAGACTACAACACCTGGGGCTACTTAGTTTAGAAAAAAGATGACTGAAGGGAGACATGATAGAGCTCTATAAAATCATGCATGGTGTGGAGAAAGTGGATAGAGAGAAATTCTTCTCCCTCTCACATAACACTAGAACCAGGGGTCATCCCATGAAATTGATTGCCAGGAAATTTAGGATCAACATGCAGAAGTACTTTTTCACCCAACGACCTGGATTGCTTTAAGAGGGGTTTGGATAACATCATGGAGGAGAGGTCTATCAATGGTTATTAGTTGGAGGGCTATAGGTCACCTCCAGCCTCAGAGGCAGAATGCCTCTGAATACCAGTTGCAGGGGAGTAACACCAGGATCGAGGGCATGCCTTCAACTCCTGCCTGTAGGCTCCCAGTGGCATCTGATGGACAACTGTGTGAAACAGGATGTTGAACTAGATGGGCCTTGGGCCAGATCCAGTTGGGCTGTTCTTATGAGCTCAAAGCAGTTCCACATCAGGCACTGCAATGGACACAATGCCTGCTTGCCAAATTTTAGGTTGAAGTCAGATGTAATATAAAAACAGCTTGCTATGGGTAACACGCAGCGCAGCATGCCACAGATCCAAGAGTGGGGTGCACACGCAGCTTCCAAGCCACCAAATAGCCCATGCTCACTGCTTTGCTTGTAATGAATTCTTCAGTTGCAGGGAATTCTAACAGACCTGCATACCAGTGAATTGAATTGCTTGTCTGTGAGTCTTGTGCCACGTCCCACACCAGTCTGTCTGCCTTTTCTTAAGTACTGCAAGAACATTCATGAATGTATACATATGTTTTTGGATTATTAGTTAAGAAAAGGAAACATTTTTAAATGCAACTGGAGGTTGAAGAGAGGTTTCTTAGTGACATCACAGTGAACCTGCCAATCAGCACCATACATAGCCAGCTTCTGAATTGCCTTTTTTGTTTCCAGAATTTGATCCTAAAGATAAGAAGGTAACTTTGGACCGATCACAGTGCAGGTGCTTCAAGGGCGGCTTTACTGCTCTAAAAATTTATGTGTCTTCACCCTGACAGTACGTATGTCATTTTTCCTAATAATGGCTGACATGATGAGGCAAATTACTCAAAGTAGTCCAACTGAACTTAAAATGACATGTTGAGCAATACATAGCTTGTCCTTTAATTTCAAAGGAACTAATTTGAGTTATTTCGATTGGTATTGATACCATACTATCAATATGATATTGATACCATACTATTAATGGTATCTGAATCTTTTGTATTGGGTCCATCCATGCTCAGCTCAGCTTGTAGACTGTCACTAGATAAAGTTAGGGCCAAAAGAAGAGTTGGGAACAAGAACTCCGCATTCCATTTTTGCTTCTGTCACTTTTTGCTTCTGTATCCTAGGTGCTAAGAAATAGATGGTCTTGTCCATTCACTTACCATTTCCGGATCATACTGAGTCAAAGTTCCTTGAGGTTCCAGTTCCTGAGCATATGCCAGTTCAGCAGCCCTTCTGGCCATTTCCACTTTGTAAGAACCTGGAGGGGTCCAGCCAATACCTTTGATCCAGTTCAAATCGGATTTGTATTTGACCTAAAAAACAGATACATAAACCTTGGCATATCGATCACTAGGGATGTTCATGAAACAGTCAGGAGGTCCAGCTGGTTCAGCGGGGAGGGGGGGGTACCTTTAAGGAGCAGGGAGGGTGCTCTTGTGCACATGTGCATCGGCCACTTCCAGTCTTATGCTGACTGGGGAAGCAAGAGGATATGTGCCGTCCCACACCAGCGGTTTTGAGCACAGCAGGGGGAACATGATGGGTGGGGGGAATAAGAGCACCCTCCCTGCTCCTTAAAGGTAATCCCCCCCACACACCACCGTACACATCCCTATTGATCACTAGACTCATTCACACTTCAAATCAGACAGGATGTCAACTGCATACAATAAGCACTTGGTTCTTAATATCCCATACTGATAGGACTTGACGAATTATTTCAATAACTAAAGACAGTGTGATAATGAGATGATAGTTAAAAAAGCAAGAAGTGAATGAAGACAAAGACAAACCGTCTGCATATTCACTGTATGTACTGTATTTCAAAATTTAGTGAGTCTTCTTTTTTCGGTTTTCTCTCTCTTGGTTGTTGACAACATGTTGGAAAGATGGTGCCAGAATCTGCTGAAACCTCAGAAACCTGAAGATGCCTACTTGAGGTCCTACTGAAGCCAATATCTTTCCATCTTGTCTTAGAGCCCCGAGATCTTATGCCATGTCAGTTCTCATGAGCAGCCTAGCCCAGGCTAGGGCAGCCTGGACTGGGCTAGGCTGCTTGTGTGGAGTGCCTGGATCCGTGCAGATCTTGGCACTCCCGGCCAGCCTAACCCCGCTCCCAGCCTGGCTCTAAGCTGAGATTAAAGGGGCAAGCAATCCCTTAACCCAGCTGCTGGGATTGTGTGTCTCCTCGGGCTGCACGCAGCTCGAGGAGACATAGAGATGGGTGCTTAGAGTGACAGTCTGATGGGGGATCCCATCAATGTACCATGGTTGTGGTGTGGTGTGTTGTGGGATATCTGGAGGCCAGACGCATCTTCAGCCTCCCGAGCTCTGAGCCGTGTGGCGCAATGCAGATCGTTTGGAAGTGCAGTTCGTACTTCTCTGTGGGGAAGGTGAGTTTGAGCAGAATTCCTCACCCCTGCCCACCCAGTCATATGAATGGCACCAACATATTTTTGCCCCTTGTCTTCTCCACCTATTTTTTTAAACCAGTTCAAATCTTTTTTTTTTTTTAAATAGTGTCTCACATCCAAAGCAGCCAAATGGGGATGTAGTGGAGCTGCATCCAGTGCACAGTGACTGCTCTGAGCTCAACTAGAATGTTGCCGAGCAGCAAAGCATGCAGATGGGTGGAGGAATTTTCACTGCTATCCGCAAAAATACTCTCTCTAAAAAAATATATTGAAGGTAAAGAGCACTTATGACAGCCTCCAAAATGGCCACTGCGCCAGGAAATAGGCCCAAGATGCCTGAACCGGGCAATTTTGGCTGGCCGGGGGATGGGGAACCTCCGCAGACCACCACCACCCCCGCCACCTTGGAGCGGGTGGGGGGTAAAAAGAAATAATTCTTTAAAAGAAATAATTATTTTTTAGTTCTTAGAAAGAATTTTTTATTTTATTTTAAAAAAAAATTCTCAATGAACCCCCCAAACTGGGTGCATGTGTATGTTTCAGTTTGAGGTCGAGCTGAACTGGGTGTGGTTTGGCTTGACCCTGAACCTTTGAACCAAAGCAGTTTGATGTCGAACTGGTTTGGATTCGAGCTGGTTTGTACACCCTTATGGGAGAGCAGCGAAAATCACTCCCCATCCCCACCCCTGCACACACTACTACTCAGCAATACTCTGGCTGCGCTCAAAGCAGCTTCTCTGAACTGGACACAGTTCTCTTATATCTCAGTTTGTCCGCTCTGCTCTCAGCCAGTGTGAAATTGTGCAAAGTTATGTAGTGAAATTATGCAAAGCTATGCAATACGTGGTGGATATTCTGATGATAGATTTTTGGTCTGAATGTCTTTGGAAGCCATACTTACATCACTCTGGAGTTTGTAGGCCTGTTTGGCATGCTTCAGATTCAGCTGCTCTGGATCACAGGTATACTGATGCAGGTGCTGCCGGTAGTTGACATCACTTATTAACTGTTGGCTTCTCTTTGCGTGGATAAATCCTGGCTGATCAATTTGACTCTTGAAGTGTGCTCTGTTTCTAGCAAAATCCCTCTTGTATTGGTTGTTACTCTGGATGTAGCCCATCTTGAGAAAGTGTTTCATTTTGGGGTCATCATTCACATTACAAAATCCAATCTGTTGTCCCCTATCCCTTAGGAAGGCTTCTTTGTACCTGAACTGCGGAGCATTGAGAGAGAGCAAAGAAAAATGCAAAGCTTATTTCCTTACCTGAAAATACCTTATCACATGATTCCTTAGTGTACTATTTCACTGACTATGCACACACTATAGCTTGTATATGCATACAAGACTGTGGAATATCTATTATCTATATCCAGAGGGAAGGCCTGCTTTGTTGAACTGATTCTTGATGGGGATAGATAGAAAATAATTCTCATTTTTGTTGGAGATAGAGTTCCAGTGCATCGACCTTTTGCACTGACTATCCTAATGACCACTAGGGGCATTGGGAGTAGAGGTAGCTAATGAGGGTCTCCTTACCCATCCCTGCTTTACCTCTACTCTATCACCCCTGCCTTGATTCCTCAGGCATTTCCTGTGATGAATCAGAATCCCTTCCTTTCCTCTTGGAGAGCAAATGGAAACATCTCTCTCTCTCCCTACCTATTCATTATGTAGCCTATAGCTAGGATTGGGTCTTTCCTATCCAAAGTGTACTTCACCAATAAATCTACTTAGTATTTAGATTCTACAAGAATCTCCATGTGTCTTCTCTAAACAGCTGCAACAACTATACTCTGCATTCTACTCTGTAACTGGAGTGGGTAGCTTCTATAGTGCTCTGCTAATTAATCACAAAACCCATCATGGGTAAAGTACACCCTCCAACAATTTTTACTCTGCTTGCATAGAATTGCAGAATATACACAGGTATTAGCAAGCACAAATAGTATGAAAGGGTGAGGGACAACACAGAAGAGATGAGTCATGCCTGAACTTCCATTAAATCATTGAGACTTAAGAACATAATCCTTTAAATGCATTAGCACACATGATGTGCAGCATTACAGAGCCATAATGCTGTGCCCTGGATGTCCTGTGGACTTCCAAGGCAGCCTGACACTGTTAGCACTGGGCAGGAGCACAATTGCTTCCACAGTTTTGCCCATTGGCAACAATGGGGAAAACTCCATATATACTATACCCCATAGAGCAGCAGGAAAAGCATACTGACAGGTGTTTCCACAGCATATTGTTGCTGGGCTCCCCACCCCACCCCCATAATGATTTACAGAGACACATGCAAACACGTAGGAAACAGGTCCCCAGACCAACGGTGGGTTCTCATGAGTTTGCATACATGTCGCCACCTTAAATTGTTAGAGAAAGGATAAGGGCAGCATGCTATGCGGGAACTTATGAACTGGTCCTTAGGTGAGATTTTGAAACATTATTGCTTCTTACATCACTGGCAATTTCTCTGGAAGCTTTGGCAGTCTGGAAAGGGATGGCATCCAATCTAAAATCATAGCCAGTTGATCGTGTCTGCTCCCAAGATGTTTTATATAGTTTCTGCATGACAAAGCAAACAAAAGAAAAATATTATTCCCTCAGTTTACAACCTTGTTTGTGGCAGCATCAATAACTTTTAAAAATTTATTTTAAAGAGCTGGTGTAGCAGAGCAGCTAACAGAGTAAGCTGTGAATCAGGACTTCCCTAGTTTGAATCATGTTTCTGCCATAAAACATACTAGGTGACCTGGTCCCTTGCTACAGTATGGGGATAATAATACTTATAGGATTGTTATAAGGATTATATCAAGATAATAATACATGTGATGTGCTATGCTAACAATGACAATAATAATACTAGAATATATATTTTCATTATCATTATTATATCATTTGTTCCTGAGTAATTCGCAAAGGCCCCTAATATTTATGATAGTCCTACAGTCTTTCACGTTCTCACTTACAAGAAATACATTGGCAAAAAGTCCCATTGGCACAGAGTCCCAAACATCACAGTTATGATTTAATTTTGCATATTATGTGTACATTGATTTGGGTTTACATTAGACACTTTGGTGCATCAGCCACATCAATATTTCATTGGCACTGCCCCTATTGTGTCTTTTGAAACATCTACTCATAGCATCTTGGGTTTTACTCCAAAGGAATTTCAGTGCTACAGTCTCTGTTACTTCAAACATTTCTAATGCTTTTTGGGCTAGCTCCATACCCAGATGGTTTCATTAACTTATCTAAAATAATGAGCAGCCTGATAATGTATTGGATATGATTAAGACTATGAACTAGATTCAAATTCTGAAGAGAGTATGCCAAATCTCATTTCTATCCCAAGAGTTTACATCATTGTGTCTGAAATGATTGTGATCTGTTGCCCACCTCACAACTGTCCTGCTATACTGTTGCTTCTCAAGTTTGGCCATTAGGCTTACAAGCACAAAAAACACATGTTTGTTTGTGTGTGTGGAGTGCAGGGAGATACAACACACAGGATGCTAAGAAGTGGATAGGATATATTTTTAATAGGTAGGGATATTTTCACTACATGATAGAAGGTGATGATCTCAGGCCTTGCAACTAACATGATCTAGGTCACTGAATAATTTTAGTTTATGCAAGATAGTGATTTGATGTGCTAAAACACACCTATGAGCACATTCCAAATGAGACCCATTTCAGTTTCATTCCCATGAAAATAGTGGTGAATGACATCAACATTTTTCAATGAACTTGCACTTCTAAGAAATGTTGCTAGATCTCTTGATCAAATGGTTTTCACATTCCCTTCCAAAGCCATGATCATATAATGATGTCAATGGAATCCCAAACTATCTCAGCTGAGTATACATCGGAGGCATTCTGTAGAGAAATCATTACATGTAGCACCCTTTAAGAGCAATTCCAGATAAATCCTTATGCCAAAGCCTGAGAATGTGAAATGACTGCTATCATGAAGAAATGAAGAAGAGCTGTGCTCCTTTCCCCTGTGGCATAAGCCTAAATCTCTCTGGAGGTTTTTCCTAACATGGTAGCTTTATGGCTAAAGGAGACAATCTTTAAGGAGACTATGACTGATTGACTGATTGATTGATTGAGTGCCATCAGGTCGATGTCAACTCTTAGCGACCACATAGATAGATTCTCTCCAGGATGTTCTGTCTTCAACTTAGCCTTTAAGGTCTCTCAGTGGTGCATTCATTGCTGTCATAATCAAGTCCATCCACCTTGCTGCTGGCTGTCCTCTTCTCTTTCCTTCAACTTTCCCAAGCATTATGGACTTCACAAGGGAGCTGGATCTTTGCATAGTGCATCTGAAGTATAGTTTGAGCCTGGTCATTTGTGCCTCGAGTGAAAATTCTGGATTGATTTGTTCTATGATCCATTTGTTCCATGTGGTTTTCTTGGTAAAATACAGGAATGGTTTACCATTGCCTTCTCCCATGCAGTATGAAATGATGCCTTTGTCGCTGTCACTGAAGTGACCAGCACCTTTCTATATCACTGCTGCCCAATATAGGTGCCTGCTTGCTTTAGCTGGGTAGCTGGGATGACCTTCGCACTTTGGGTGACCCTACTGGGAGTATACCTCCCGGCGTATTTCGCTCATCCCTCCTAAGAACACTCTCCCCACCCCTACCCCGCCGCCACAATGGGGCAGTATAGAAGGACCTGTGGGGAGAGTATAAGGGATGCAAAAATAGAGTTTCAGGAGCATTTAGCTAGAAGTGTCAAGGAGAATAACAACAACTTCTTTAAATAAATCAGAAGCAAAAAACCTGACATGGAGGGTTGGACCTTTAAATGATATGGGGCAAAAGGGATTATTAAGGAGGATAAGGAGATTGCAGAGAAGCTGATTTTCAAAAAGGAATCCAGAGGGGATCCGAGAAACTACAGGTCAGTTAGCTTAAATTTTGTACCAGGTAAATTGATGGAAAGCATACTTAAGGACAAAATGATTAAACATAGAGAAGAAAAGGCCTTGCTGAAGGAGAGCCAGCATGGCTTCTGCAAGGGCAAGTTTTGCCTCACTAACCTTTTGGAATTGTTTGAGAGTGTCAACAGGCATGTGGACAAAAGTGATACAGTTAACATAGTATACTTGGACTTCCAAGAAACTTTTGACAAGGTTTCCCACCAAAGGTTCTTGAGTAAACTTAGCAGTCATGGGATAAGGGGACAGGTTCATGTGTGGGCTGGTAATGCGTTGAAGGACAGAAAACAGGGGGTAGGAATATATAGACAGGATTTCACAGTGGAGGGAAGTAAGAAGTGGGGTCCCCCAAGGATCAGTATTGGTACCAGTGCTCTTTAACTTATTTATAAAAGATCTATAAGTTGGGGTAACCAGTGAAGTTGGTTTAGTGCAGATGACACTAAACTGTTTAGAGCAGTGAAATCCAAAACAGATTGTGAAAAACTCCAAAAGGATCTCTCCAAACTGGGTGAGTGGGTGACAAAATGGCAAATGAAGTTCAATGTAAACAAGTATAAAGTGATGCATATTGGAGAGAAAAATAATCGATGGAATTATCTGCCCCAAGTTGTTGTGATGACCACTAGCTTGGATGGCTTTAAAAGGTCTATTAGTGGCTAATTGTCTGAGGCTATAGGCTACCTCCAACCTCAGAGGCAAGATGCTTCTAAATACCAGTTGCCGGGGAGCAGCAGCAGGAGAGACGGCATGCCCTCACCTCTTGCCAGTGGACTTCTCAAAGGCATCTGGTAGGAGTGTGTGAGCCAGCTTGACTTTTAACCGTTCAGCTTGAGGGGGTTTGGACTTGCCTCAAAAATCACTGGTAAAGAGGAAATCCAGTAAGTTTTACCCTTTACCAGCAAAGGAGGAGATCAGGGGACCTAAAGAAAAAGAGTTAGGTCCCTGGTTGCCCCTTCCCCTCTGCTGGGAAAGGATTCCTCTACTGGAATCCTTACTGGATTCCCCTTTAGAAGTATGGCCTTGAACCCACCCAAACCGGTCTTGAATTCAAGCTAAACCACGCCTGGTTTGGATGTGCACAAAACCAGACTGGACCCGATTCAGTTCAAGTCTGGTTTGACTGGAACCAAACCGGGTTTTCTGGTTTTGTGCACATCCCTAGCATCCGGTGGGCCACTGTGTGGGACAGGATGCTGGCCTTAGGTGGGGACACATTGAGCAAAGCTGGCCTGGGCGCATTCCATGAGATGCATTGGCAACTCCAACCCCACCACGATGTCCTTCTAGTCCAGCAGCAGTATCCCATATCCCAGCATCAGCTCCCTCCCCCCTCCCCCCTCCTCCCTCCTCCATTACCTGCACCTGATGCTGGCCCCGCCTTTGACATGGCTCTGCCTCCCCAGACGCTTCCTTGACCTGCACCCCGTATTCGGAGAACAAAATGTTGGCAACCCTACTTAAGGGTTGTTCTTAAGTCTAGCAACCACTAGCAAGTCCTACTCATTTCCTGTCTCTCGCTCTCTCTCTTTTTACAATCTGCCAAAGCTTTTGCCTTGCTGCTGAGCAACATTCTGTAACATGGGTCCTTTGATTTGAAACCCCATGCATCGTTTTACTTTATCACAGTTTGCACAGTTTTTGCACTCATCCTCACACATTACATCCATTTGATTTATGGCTATCTTTGCAGCTCTACAAATACCAATGTGAGGGTTTTTTTCTGTGCTGTAAGGTCAGACTCTCTCAACAGCTTTCTGTGTGTGGCATCTGATCCAATTGTATATCTACCAAAAACAGTTTCATTTTTAATGAGAGGCCCCCAACTCCTCCATCTCCCCATGCTCTCACTGGCTGTTTCAGTTCAGATGCTTGCTGATCCATTTGAATGTTTTTCGAAGAAATGGTACATATCAGGCATACAACTGTGACATTCATCTGTGCATGGCAATACAGTTCTAACTGCATGAGCAACAGATCTCACTTATTCTTTTCTTCTACCATGAAAGTAAAGGTTTGTCACTGTACAATACAAAATGCACTTCCTGCCTCTATCTCTTTAAGAAGCCAGAACAACTTATTAGTATCACCTTTTCCAGTATCTCCCTTTCCTAATTTGTTTTCTGGTAATTAATACAGGTATTGTTCCAATTCTTTAATTTATCTTTTTTTCTTTCCAATATTTAAATTGCACCTTTCTCTAAAAAATAATTAAGGCAGCTAACAAAAACAAAATAATCATTAAATATATTTAAAAAATAGCAAGAAATAAAAGAATTGGTTGGCATCCTGACTAAGAGATTTTTCTTAGCCCTACAGCAGGGAGTGCACAGGTTGGGAGTCATTTTCTCTGATCTCTGCTTCTCCTGGAAGTGCCCTTCATGCTTCAAAAATATATTTACAGGGATCACACAGCCCTAATGGGACATATTTTTGAAGGTGGCAGGTTACTTCTGGGAGTAGCAGAGATTGGCAAAAAATCTCCCCACCCTGCAAGTATCATGCTGGAAACCTTCTGCAGTGCAGGTACTGCATGTCTCCCGCTATACTGCCACTGCCTTAGTCAGGATGTCAGCCATTATTACTGAAATGATCTAAAATAACAATTTTAAAAATTCAAAAGCAGCAGCAGTTGAACTGCATTTAAAACCAGCACATAGGAAAGGCCCACTGAAATAGAATAGTCACTCTGTGCTGCCCTCCAAAAGGCAATCAGCAACAAGAACTGGCAGATTCCTCTTGGAAGGCTAAAGATTCAGATTCCGAGCACAACCACCAACAAGGCCCTATATTGCTTGTATCTGTCTGCCATACATCCAATGGAGAGAGGGGAACACAAAGAAGTGCTCAAGCAAGTTCACACTTGGGGAGGAAGTTCTTAGGTTGCTCTGGTCCTAGGCCATTTAGGGTTTTAAAGGGCAAGACCAGCATCCTAAACTGAGTCCATAAACAGACTGATACCAGTACCAAGAATCCAGTTCTGCTTGGATAGTATAAATTAAAAAGAAAAAGCCAATTACAGCTCTGTTTATTACAAAATCTGCCAGAAGAAAAAAGCTATGACTTACGTCACTGATATGGAGTGCATTGAGGCGTGCCCTTATGAAGTCAGGATGGTCAGGGGGCAGGGTATATCTTTGCATGGATTCCAAGTGTCCAGCTCGATACAGCCGCTGTGAAACCAAATATTTATGTTTACAATGTGTACAATGATAACCAACAGTTTGTCTCCCCAAAACCAGTCCTTCTCAAGCGCTTGTAGCAAGGTGGATCAGACCAAGGGACCCCTTTATTCCAAACTGATGTGTCTGTGTGCGTTGTGCAGTTTTAACTGCCAATTTGTCAGCAAATCAACTAACAACAATCAGCTATTTACAAATAAACCAGTGTCTTATTGTTCCATGGTTTGGGCTAACAATAGCCCATTTGTGCCTTACAACATAACAGAAGTTTAACCTACGTCATTGCACTGAAGGTAGCTCTTCTTAGCATGGATAAAGTCCAGAGAGTCAGTCACTGTGGTGAACTTCAGACTATTTGGTTTTTGACGATACTTTGTCTACAAGTGGAACAAAAAATAAGAACTGCAGATGAAAACTAAATGAAATGGAATGAAATAAAGGATTCGAATGACTGACACTAGGCACTGAAGAAACAGCTTCACTCTAAGATGCAATGGTTGGCATTCTGCGTAGTGTTAGAACTGCATAACAGGAACTGTTTCAGTGGAAGAGTCTGCATCACAGCTCTGCACAGTATGTTGCCAAGCAGTGAAATATTGGAGGAGCAGGGAACAACTTTTGCTGCTCTCTCCTCCCTCCAAAAGGACTTTTTGATAGTAGCAGCCAGTAAGCACCTCTCCAGGGCAGGGGAATACTACATTAAATGGCTGTGAACTTACCTGTTACTGGTACTTGGGATGCTTCACGAGATATTGTCACCCACCATCCCACAGGGAGGCTGGCCTGCCCCCACTGCTCAGTTGGCAACTATATATGTGTGTAGGCCACCTGAGGGGTTAGCATGACAGGTTTGTGCTACATTACCCCCTTAAATGGCCTCTGTGCATGAGCAGCGACCAACGAAGCAGCAGGGGCAGGACAGCCACCCCGCAGGATGCTGGGGCAGGAATGAAACTTTGTAAAGCATCTCTGATACCAGCAGCTCTGATTTGCTTCCATGTAAAGTAGTATTTGCCTGCCCTGAGTGAATCCTCCCCCCCCCCCACACACACACACCATCCCATGGAGTAGCACTCATTGGCCACTTCTTCCTTTTGACTTTCGGAATATGTCTGTGAGAGGGCTACACAGCTCAAAAGTCCTTTTGGAGGGAGGAGAGAGCAGCAAAAATGCATCCCCTTCTTACTCCACCTGCATTTCTCTGCTCGGTAACACACTGGGAGAGTCTTCCATTGACACAGATTCTGTTGTACACACTGCAAAGAATGTCAGCCAGGATGTATCATATATTATAATGTATTATAGAATGGAGCAGCCTTTTTCAAATGCTGAAGTAAGACAGAGGATTTTTTTGTGTCTAAGCTAAGGAATTGGCTTGTCCGGAAGAAATGCAAATATAGTTTGGCAGTTGCTTCCTACTGGTTCTACTTGGACTCAAAGGTTCCCAATGGATTTCGTTGTGAAGGATGGGTAACCAAACAGGGAAAAGGCTCTTTTCTTAATGTTCACCTTTACTGTAAAATTGACCATCATAATTCAAATATATCATGGCAGTGATGCACAGAAACAAAAGTATATTTGGCTGGGCAAGGAAGAATTTGTACTCAAAATGTCTCATCCTGTTATTTATGTATCTGCAAAACTGTGGTTCAGACTGCTTCTCTGTTAATAAGTTATGCTGATCACTCTCGATTTCCCTGTCAGTTTCAAGTATGCAATTTTCAAACTATGTCTCACCTGCTTAGCATTCCATTGCTGAGTTTGCTGCCCTTATTTACTGGTACATGTTTTTGTTGTTTAGAGTCTCCTGCTCAGGATAGAAAATATGCAGCAGGATGTCACAGGTGGACTCCTATCTTGTGTACGGCTCTTTGGTAACATACACCCGTTGTATAAACAGGCTCCCACATCAAAAGGAAATGCTAAGCTACATCCATAAGTGTCATGTAACAAGGAGCCTTGATGGTAAACAATTCCTACAGACGTACCATCCCATGAAAGATTTATCAGTACCTCACTGATGAGTTCTCCAGCCTTCTTTACATTTTCTATCTGAGGGGATCTCAGAGCCACCCAGCCAACCCCCTTCATGAAGTTCAGGTCTGATTTGTAGCGGAACTGTCAAATAAAAAAGAACAAACCAAACAAGCAAAAATCCTTCTTAGACTTGATCAGATTTTCTTTTCCTTACTAGGTATGACTTCCTGCTTTGTATTAACATTTTAACTTTTCTATTTTCCATGCATGCATACAACATCTTGATGTGCCAAATTGCTTGCATCCATCCATTCCTGTCGGAATTAAATAATGCATTATACACAAGATACACAAATGGGCCCCCACAACTGAATTAATATTATCACAAGCCAAAAGTAATAACTTGTTATTACTGGTCCCTCTTTTAAAAGCTAGTTTATGATGAAGGACCAGCTCAGGAATACAAACTATCTTGTGCAGTGGAAGTATTCTGATTAACTCTTTTCTCAGAATATAGCTCTGTTTTGATAGCTCATTGTAGAATCCCCACTTTTAATAAAGAGAGGTGGCAAATTTATCCTGTTGTTGGAATATTATTCAATAGGTTTTGAAGCAGCTGATTAATTTAGGAGCAGCACCATGCTGAACCAATGTCTTTTTGGAATATGTAGACAAAAATAATTTAGATTGTTTCTCAGATTGCACAACAACAATCCCAACTTTGCCACTAACTATGCATTTGATATTCTCTGATGGGTGTAACTATGATTCAAAAGCTTTCAAGCATCTATTTCTCATAGTTACACTTGATGTATTTAGGTGCACACTTTAAAATATATAGTGTGTGAAGCAGCCAGATGAAATGACATCTTCCCTGCACATTCTGGTTGTGACCTGAAGTAGAAATTTGGATGCACTCCTATCTAAGTTTTCAGCACTGTGGCATTTCAAAGTATACTGTCTAGTAGTTAACATCCAAGAGTAAATGTCCATGCCTCTATCAAAGCAGAGAAGAAAGAAGTTTAAGGCACCCTCTTAACACAATAGCTAAGCCCCATGTTAATGGGCAGCTTTTTATTGTGGGATCCCCCAGTTTGCACAATACATTGCCTTTCTCTATCCTCAAAAAAAGAACAAAGGCAATTGGTACATTTGCTACACAGAGAGGAGAATCCAACGGGGATTCTTCAGTTTTCTCGTTGGCTTTCATTGAAGAGATAAAACACACAGAGCTCTTTCAAGCTTCCTTTTGTTGCAACATAGAGTTGAGTTTGGAATGTTATATCATGAGTATAGTAAAGTAAGGAAAGCAGGATGCAGACATGCTAGTGCTTTGATTTAAGCCTGGGCTCCCATCAATGGCATTTCCACAGATATATTTGTTCACCTAGACAAACTTCTGCCATCAGTTCTACATTTAACAATATCCTACAGTTTGACCTCTCAATAACATTCCAAGTTCAATAAGTGGCCAAGTCCTTGACGAAATGCAAGCATGTGCAGAATTTGGCAGGCTCAGCTTCAAAGTACATTGATTGATTGACTGATTGATTGATTGATTTGGAAAGCATAGCAACACATTGCCTGGATTCACTATTAGCCATTTTCCTTCCTGCAGCCAAAAGAGGAGGCCCTCTCTTTACCTCACTCTGCAGGAGATGAACTCTTTTTGCCCACTTCATTTTCAGGTCCTCAGGGAGCACTGTGTACTCGTGCAGCCTCTTCCTGTAATCCTGGTCACTTGCAAGGTTCTGAGCTTTTCTGGCATGGACTAGGTTGACCATGTCCAGTGGTAGATTGTAGTGAGAACTGATGTCCCTGAATCCTTTCTTGTACTCCTGTTCACTCTGTAACTTAGCAGCATACAAGCAGTGCAACAGCTTGGTATCATCTAGAATGCTTCTGGCACCAATGTGCTTCCCTCTCTCCTCAACAAAGTGATGCTTGTATTGGAGCTGTAGAAAAGGAAATACTGGTTAGTTTGAAATCATGCATTTCAGATCCTTTAAAAAGCTGGCATTGCATCTAGTTAACAAAAAGGAAAAGGGTGCAACAGAGAATTTAAAAAATCCAAAAACCAACATACAAGAGAAATTTCCTCTTCCCCCCAGAACTGCATCTTTAATTGTAATTTTGTATGCCTCAGAAATGAGTGAGCAACCATATTCCAACAGGAATAGAATGTCTGCCCCTTTACAAGGCCTGAAGCAGGAATAACTTCAACAAGTGTAATTTTTTTATTGTCACATGGTAATAGACTGAGTTATATGCCCTACTTGACATCTTGCAGCTCATTACAGCTCTCAGAGGGGAAGAAGCATCGGACATTTTGGTATATGGTCACTGCGTTGTATTACAAGTAAAGGTAGAATCGTTCAGATACTCATTCTTGCTCTTTGTGTCCTGTTAACCTGAATATGTACAATAGCTCTGCTAAAAGTTGGAAGAGGTGGTGAAAAGTGGTCATTGTCATGAACACAGGTAAGTTTTTCACACAGGCAATGCAGAATCAGTTTATGTTGTAGCATCAGATGAATACTATGCTGATGATCCAGGCTGCATCACGTTTATCTCTGAGCATTTCTAACACTTGACAACCAAAACTATCAGTCTGTATGGATGGACTGCGTATAGGGCAGGGTGGGCAGGAAAGAGAAAGTAGGGCAGTTCACGATCAGAACTTGGGTAAGAGTAAAAATCCTACCTTGGTTTGGAAAATTCATGCGCTCCCATTTTCTGATAGTGTGTGAGTTAAAAACAAGTTCAGAGGAGAGGAGCTTAACCGTTTGCTAATGCCCAGCTAGATAGGACAAGCACACCCTACCAGTGTTCCCTGTAAAAGGGATTTCCAGATGTTGTTGACTACAACTCCCATGATCCCCAACCAAAGGCCACTGCAGCTGGGGATGATGGGAGTTGCAGCTGGGGATGATGGGAGTTGCAGCTGGGGATGATGGGAATCCCTGTTACGTTGAACACTGCACCCTACCCATTTTTTATTATTATTATTATTATTATTATTATTATTATTAAATTCGATCGCTATACCGCCCTTCCAAAAATGGCTCAGGGCAGTTTACACAGAGAAATAATAAATAAATAAGATGGCTCCCTGTCCCCAAAGGGCTCACATTCTAAAAAACACAAGATACACACCAGCAACAGTCACTGGAAGTACTGTGCTGGGGGTGGATAGGGCCAGTTAATCTCCCCCTGCTAAATAAAGAGAATCACCATGTTAAAAAGGTGCCTCTTTGCCCAGTTAGCAGGTTAGCATATTCCAGCCGCAGCTTTAGAATGAGGTAGAAGGGGAAACCATCCTACGCAGCTGGGGCTTAGCAAACAATCGACCTTCCCAACTCCAACATCTTTAACTAACACACGATCAAAAAACAAGAGTTCACACAGCTCCCGAACTAGTGTAGGAAGTGTCTCCTATCCTATTCATCAGCATGGGAACAGCCCTATTATGTTCAAACAAATGGGGTACAACCTGGACCAGATGTCATTTTCCCTACAACAAAGGGTAAGAAGAGAATAGAGGCAGTCTGGCACTCTTATAAAATTCTCAAAGTATGCATGTCTAAACAGACTTTATATTTTTCCATTGAGTGTTATGGGCAATGTCTCTAGGCTAAAATGTGGTAACTCTATACATGCATTGTGGAATATGGGTATGCTCTTAATGCCTGATTTCCCCAACATGTATTCAATTCAGATAATTTCATTTGGGTGATCAGTGGCTGGCATGATGAGCAGTTCTTAGGTCTCTGGCCTTGTGGTACTGCTGCTGCTACAGAACCAGAAGCAGTGGTGCCACTGTAGAGAACAGGAAGTACCACAAGCAGTGTTGCCAGACATTTCCCCACTTTCTACAATGGGAATAAATACAGTAGTGGTAGTATGCTGCTGCCCATTATCTGCAACAGTGGTGCCACTTCCAGATCTGCCGCAGTGGCAGCACAAGTTCTACTGGTGACCTAAGAACTGTGCATCATGTCAGCCATCATCTGTAAGTGTGTTGGCATAAGACAGGCCTACAAAAGCAAAAAGAACTTCATGAAACTCCAGATGAATGCCAAACTTTTGCATGCACACTTTATATTTCTCTTCACTGCACCCACTTAGTGTGGATATGCAAAAAAGTATTGTGTGCCTGGGTATCTTCATGGACTGGTATTATTTTGGAAGGTCTGGATAAATTGGAACTGAGCATCCAGAGATACATTTTCTCCTGCAATTCCCATTGCAAGATCTTCAGCATGGCTTGGCTACTGATTAAGAGTGACTCTTTTCTTTTCTTTTTTAATTCACACAAAGAATCTCATTCATAAGTAATATATTCTGTCTCACATCCTTGTCTCACATGATTATGGGGCTGCTTTAATTCAGTAAAATCTGCTTTAGACAATGTATTACATGAAGTTAACAAAAATTAGGCAAGATGGAAAGCTGCATAATTCAACTCACATCGCTGGCAATTTCTCTTGAGGCCTTGGCAGTCTGGAAAGGGATGGCTTCCATTGTCAGCTTGTAGCCTTGAGCACGGAGATTATGCCAAGATTCCCTGTATTTTGCCTAAAGTGGAAATGGCAACTTTAGATTTCTTGGTTAAATTTTAAAGCGCAAGTAAAGCAACAAAGACACCCTTTCTTATTTGTTATTTGGAGTTAATAAAGTAACTCACATCTACAGTAAAGATTCTTTCAAAATTAATTGTATAAAGAGCCTACCTGCTCATATTCAATCAAAGCCATGGAATAACAATGACAGATAATTCATTATACAGATTGGGCATGGTCTTCCCCTTGCAGAGGGCATGTGGAAGGATAAGGTAAAGGCTCTGTGAACAGCCATGATCACAGCAGCTGCACACAGTGGTTTGTATCCTAAGTATTAATCGGGCCACAAATAAAAATTTCTGTGAGAGATCAGTGCCACCCCACACCTCTCCACAACAGCCCATGCATCCCCTCCCCAAAAGCGTTTCCTGAGGATCAGGTATAGGGAGTGCCAGAGGATGGGGAAACTGAGTGAGAGGTCTGTGCACAAAATATGCCCCAATCTGATTTAGAGCAATTCCTCTCTCCTCATTCTCTGTGTTTTTGTTTTTTTTCAAAGAGTGCCCCAACCCTCAGAAAAGCCCAGGGAGGGGGCAAAGGGGGCTAATCTCAGGAAGTGGAGGAAACTTCCCTTGAAGCGAGAGAAAGTTCCAAGTACTCCCATAGGCTCTATTTAAAATACAACCATTAGCCTCTTGGCATACAGCAAGTGAGGAAGCCCCGTCTGCCAAGCCTTGCCCAGCTTGGAAAACAAAGAACCCCTCCCCCGCCCCCCCAAACCCACACATACACACACCGAACTGGAAAAGGAAGGAGGGAGTTCCTTCCATTGGACATTTCAAACCTGTTGGGGGGAAATTACCTGGTGCAATATGCTGAATGAGTGGAAAGAGTAACCCAGTCATCATTCCTCACCTACTGATACCATCTTCTATTGCAGGCCCACACAAGTACATCTACCAGCTAAACAACAGACTGAATTCCACGTGGTGATGGTGGGATTACTTCCCACCTTCCACTGCTGATCAGCAATGGAAGGATTCTCAATGTGATACTTTGGATAACCTCCAGACAAAGTCAGTCATGACTAAGTCCCATGGAAATTGAATTAACTAACGTCACATTTTCAGTGGTGCTTAGTCATAGCTAACTAGTCTGGAAGTTGCCCATTGATGACAACACTGTTCTTGGGCCTACTGGACTACTACTCCCTCCCCATCACTCAGCAGCTGCTAGATAAGCTTTTCTCTCCTCTCTTTGTTTGCCATTTGGCCAGAGTCCTCTTCCTATACTGTGTTCCTGTCCTGCATACAAGAGGGCCGGCCACATCCAATAAATCTAGTGAAATAGAAAAAGGGGGCACTCACCTCACTGAGATTGGTTGCATTTATTCTTGCCCTTGCAAATTCAGGTAGACCTAAAGTGACTGTGCAGTGATGCAAAGCATCCTCCCCTGCTGCTTTGTAAAGGCGCTAGGGTAGATTTAGAAAAGAGCAATTAACAATGTATCCCTATAAATTGCATCAACCCATATTTTAAATGCATTGCCAAAGGATAATGAACTAAATAGATGTATACATCATGCTGCAATATATATTTTTTTTTGGCAGAAGCTGCCCCAAATACAGAATACCGTGTTTCACTATGAAATAGCCTTGCTGAAAAGGTCTAGCCACAAAGTGTGCACGTGCCCCAAATCCCTATAAATAGTTACAAATATACAATTAACACAAAAATTTTAAAGGTAAAAAAAATGGTTGTAAGGATAGAGATAAATAATAATGCATGAAATCTTTTTAAATATAGAGGTGTTATTCGATTAAAGAAATCTTAATTGATTGAACATTGGATGGATTTTAATTAAATCTGCATATATTTTCATATGAGAAAAATAATAGTTCTAAAGGGGAAAAACAAACTGCCTTGCTTTCAAAAGTTGCACATATTTAGTCTATCATTCAAATGATCTTAGAAGAGGCTTTCTGTCTTTTATCTCATGCAGGAGGGAATACCTTTTAAGATGCTACTTGCCATGAGCAGTTTTCAGTTAAGCGTGGTTTAAAAATTATATCTATAGCTATATATTTAAACCTGCTGCTCAATTAATCAGGGATATCTTTTAGTCAATCAAAATGTTTTAACTGATGAATAAAATGTTACAGCTGTTTAAAAAAATGCTAGGGTATCCAGAGCTCCTATAAAAGCACTGCCTAGGTGAGTCTAATCATTTACACTAGTTATTCTGTAGTGTGAGCCATCTTCCACATAAGATGCTGACCTAGCAATGCTAAATACAACTCTACTATAACCAATGCTATGGAAACAGTAAAGTTTGTTCCCCCGTTTCTTAAAGCCTTATTTGATGAGTTGTAGAAAAGATCATGTGAACCATCTGAAAAAGAAAGTTCCCCCAGTTTGGAGCATGTCAGTTCCCAGATGTGGTCCTTATATGTGTGGGCACACGCACACGCACACGCACGCACACACACACACACACACACACACACACACACACACACAGACAGACAGACAGACATATGGCATAGTGAATTTACAAGGCCACCTGTATGTTTTCACAAAATAAGGTTCTTGGCCTCCAGTGCATTAAGTAGGCTCCTGAACAAATTATTCAGTACCACACGCATTAACCATCACTAAGAATGTCCTCCAAGTATGCTCCTTCTTTGCATTTCTTTGCATTATGGTTGCTTTCAAGTACAAAAAGAAAGCCCGTTGCATGAATTCATATCAAATAGCTGCTCTGATTTTGGTTGTTTTGTTTTAAAGGAACAATGTGATTGACAAAATGTGACTAAATGTTTGTCCGGGGAAAATAAAAAATGATCTAACTATGTAAAAGGATAAATCGATGATGCCTTTTTCTCCCCTTTTGAAGTATTATATTTCTCCGAGTGAGCTTCTTTCCTCCCTCCCCAGCTCATTGCATTTTAAACAGCATATTTTCTGATCCATGTTAGCAGAGCCTACCTCATTAGCAATCATATTGCTGAATTTTGCATGAAGGAGGCCAGGAGAGTCTGCCACCGATGTGTACTTGAAGGAATTCGGCTGCTGACGGTATTTACTCTGAATTCACACATAAAGAAAAAGAAATGCAAAGAGCTAAGCTGTGTTATAAAATAAGGAAATTATATTTCTAGTGGCATTGGTGATTTGTCTAGCATTTACAATTGGCTCCACAAAAAGTATTGGTCTAGAGACTTCTGTGGCAGTGTAACCCTTGCTTCAACATAATATCTAGATCTTCATTGCCTCTTCAAAGAAGACTCGTAAAAAGGATGGTTCAGGATTACATTTTTTAAAACAGGCTCTTTATTATGGGGATATGATATACAACCAGGTATTTTTACCTGTCTTGACATAATGTGGTAAAATGGTAGCAGCTACCCTGAATATGTGAAAGCTGTCTTAACAAGATTGGACTGGAGTGTGAGGAGCATATTTTACATTGCAAGTTGCCTTTCAGGGCTAGTGGGTTGAAAGGTAGACAATCAGTTACTCAATCAGCATTGGTTTAGCCAGATCTACCCACAGGATTGCAACAAATAGAAAGAGTAAGTTAGGGTGTGGTTCATCCAGTACCCTAAAACCAGCCACCATTGCTGGGAAACACTGATTAACTTAAATATGTACAAATTAAACACTAAAACCAAAACTAGTTCAGTGTGATGGGTGGGTGGATAAACAGACAGAGAAGTTTGAATCATGATTGATTGATTGATTAAGTGCCATCAAGTCGGTGTCAACTCTTAGCAATCACAGTTAGCTCCCCTGCTAACTGGGCAAAGAGGCACCTTTTACTGTGGTGATTCTCTTTATTTAGCAGGGGGAGAGTAACTGGCCCTATTCACCCCCAGCACAGTACTTCCAGTGACTGTTGCTGGTGTGTGTCTTATGTTTCTTTTTAGAATGCGAGCCCTTTGGGGACAGGGAGCCATCTTATTTGTTTGTTATTTCTCTTTGTAAACCACCCTGAGCCATTTCTGGAAGGGCGGTATAGAAATTGAATAATAATAATAATAATTATTATTATTATTATTATTATTATTAAAAAAATAGATTCTCTCCAGGATGATCTGTCTTCAACTTGGCCTTTTAGGTCTCTCAGTGGTGCATTCACTGCTGTTGTAATCAAGTCCATCCACCTTGCTGCTGGTCATCCTCTTCTCTTTCCTTCAACTTTTCCCAGCATTATGGACTTCTCAAGGGAGGTGGGTCTTCACATAAAGTGTCCAAATTACGATAGTTTGAGCCTGGTCATTTGTGCCTCAAGTGAACATTCTAGATTGATCTGTTCTATGATCCATTTGTTTGTTTTCCTGGCTGTCCATAGTATCCTCAAAAGTCTTCTCCAGCACCAGAGTTCAAAAGCATCAATACTTTTTCTAGCTTGCTTCTTCAAAGTCCAGCTTTTGCATCCATAGAGTATCATGAGGAAAACCATTGCTGAATGATTCAATTCCCTCTTTTGGACCAGAGGGATTTGGTGTCTTAATAATCATCATATATGGTTCTGGGAAGAGGCGCTGCAAGGGCCGATTCATCCTTTCCTGTGCGTTGCTGAGGGCAGTTTTGCACTTCTGGTGAGCCAAAAGCTGCTCACTGAGGAGAGTGTCGAACTCCAAGGCAGGCTGCTGAGGTGGTGCTGAGTGGCATCTTCATCTACAGGGTCCTCACTGAGAGTTGATTTACCTCCTATAACCCACAGTACCTTGGGTGATGTTACACACAGGACGGGAGCAATGTGCAGGAAGATATTATGGGTGTGAGGAGTGACATCTGTTTATACTGAGGAGAGCTGGTCTTGTGGTAGCAAGCATGACTTGTCCCCTTAGTAAAGCAGGGTGTGCCCTGGTTGCATATGAAAGGGAGACTAGAAGTGTGAGCACTGTGAGATATTCCCCTTAGGGGATAGGGCCACTCTGGGAGGAGCATCTGCTTGCTTGCATGCAGAAGATTCCAAGATCCCTCCCTGGCATCTCCAAGACAGGGCTAAGAGAGATTCCTGTTGCAACCGTGGAGAAGCTGATGCCAGTCTGTATAGACAATACTGAGCTTGATGGACCAATGGTCTGACTCAGTATATGGCAGTTTCCTATGTTCCTATATAATCTTTGTAGGTATAGACACCTCACAGCATCTAAATATCCTTTCCAAGGCCTTCACTGCAACCCTACCAAGTGCTAGTCTGTGGCATATCTCTTGTCAGCTGAATCCTTTACTGTTGATGGTCAATCCTAAAAGGCAGAAGATATCCACCATTTCAATGTCTTCATTATGAATTCTGAGGCTGGTTGCTGTACCTGTTGTCAATAGTTTAGTCTTCTGGTTAAGTCTTCTCATTTCAGTTACCTCTCCTTCCCCAGAAAGTGTTCTATGTCACCAGAAAATATGACCCTGTGGGTCATGCAGTTCTCATGGACATATTTTCAGGTAACACAGAAGGCTTCGGGGACAAGGGATATTGCTGAAATTTCACACACACACACTAGTACCTGTGCAGAGTACAATAATTCTGGTCCTTCTCCCATTGCGTCACTGATTTATTAGTTCAGTGCCAGCCACGGGAAATATATACATATTTTGCATATTTTGATTTTTTAAAAACAAGTTTTTTAAAAAAATTTGTTGTTGTTGCTGCTGCTGCTGTTGTTGTTGCTGAAATTCTGTTTCAATTTAGCTTCATTACAAGTACCAAAATATTTCTTTGAAATTAATCCAGAATCCAGTTTCAGTGAGGATGCATGGACAAGGGAATGAGCATTAAAACAGCATTAAAAACTAATGGAAATTAAAATGATATCAGAATGATGCACGTACGCAGAGGAAGCAACACACAAAGGAGGTTTGTATAATGCTTAACCTGGTGCAGGGGTGGAGAAGCAAATAAAATGGACCGATGGGACACTTGAAATTTGTGGACAAACCTAGGATCAAATTAAATGTGATGGGAGCAGCTATTTATATTTATTCATGTCTCTGTCTCATTCATGTGGAAAGCAGGAATGGAGCCTCTTTTTAGCACAAAAGGGGTGGCCTTTTGCAGTGCATATGAGACAAGGTAGTAAATGCTGCCTTGCCCCACATCGCTGCCCCACATACCCTTTCATACACCAACCCTTGCAAGCTTGAAAGTGGGGAGCAGAGGTGGGAAGTGGGGAGAGGAGGTGGGAAGGTTGCCAGCAGCCTCTTTTCATGTTCCTTGCAAGCCTTGCAGGGGGTATGAGGAGAAAAGGCAGCCTTCTCTCTTCTCCCCGTGCTCCTTTAAAAGCACTTAGATTGGTCCTGAAGTGCTGCTTCAATGGCTGCATTGAGGGCATCTTGCCATCCAATAATCTGCTGCCTGAGGCAGCTCCCTCACCTCACCGCATGGAAGTCCCACCTCTGAGTGCATAGCTGATAGCAGCTGAACTCCACTCCCCAGCCCCATGCTCTGCTGCACTTCTTACTGTCAGAGCTGAGCTGGTAGAAAATAACTTGAGGCAACAGAGCACAAAGAGGTAAAGCTGGATTGGGTTCACATCTCTTCACATGGTCTAGGGACGTGCAGAGAATTCAACCGAATCGATTCAAATCCAAATTGAATTCAAATCTATTCAACTCAACTCTGCATGCACAGGTTGGGATTCATTCAGTTTGATTTGAATTTGGGTGAATTCAAACTGAATTCACATCAAATTCGAGCAAATTCTATTCGGGTTCAGGCAAATTTGAATCAGTTCTAATGAATCCCATTCTGTGCAAGCAGATTTGAGTCGAATCTATTCAAATTTGACTCAGATTCTAATCAATCCGGTCAATTTTTCTGCATATCCTTAAGATGTCCACAACATAGATGTACAAAAATAATCTCTACTTCCAACTTCATACATGATTGGAGCAGAGAGGTGAATAAAAAAGGTGGCTGCTCCCCTCACATCTAGTTTGGCCCTCATTAGTTCAGACCTATTTGGCAATAACTGAGGTTCTGAGGCTCTGGAGAAAAACTTGAGAGATGTATGTATGTATGTATGTTTGTATTTAAAAGAGCAGGAAATGGGGAGAAGGAGCTATTCTCTCTACAGGCCACTTATGCTAGAGCCACCTGGGTTTTGAGAAATACAATTCTGTGTCTAATAACAGAACACAGTCTTCCTTTCATCTGGAAAGGAACATTTCTTTCTACAAAGGCTCACCCTAATGTACCAGTCACTGGAGTCCTGATTACAGAAGAGAAAGATTTTGAGAGTAGTTTAGCAAGGTCTGCAAAACCTTGAACTCTGTTCAGCTCACCCAGGACATGAATTGAGTGATCAAATAAAGAGGGAGGGTGGGGAACGGAGCCCGCCCTTAATCCAGGGAGTTACTTTCCCAGCCCTGTTTTACAGAGACATCTGGCAAACCCTTGTTTGTAGTGGAGAAATCAAAACCCTCTTTTGTTACCTCGCTGATGAGTTCAGAAGCTTTCTTCTTTGCTTCAATCTCTAAGGCCCCCGGTGTAATACAGCCAACTCCTCTCATAAAGTTTAAGTCAGACCTATATAAATTCTATGGGAAACCAATCACAAGTAATTTATAACAGAGACTGTGAAAGGCAGAATAGTCATCTCAATGCGTTCATTAGAAGCAACATCTGCTGCACAAGATTTTTGTAGCATTCTGTCATATTGGAATTGTATTTGCATGTTTTATGTGCACACATATAGTGAGAGAAAGAGAGGGAGAGAGAAAATAAATGTAAGTACAAAAATTTCAGATTTTGGATTTTGCCATCCAAAACATATGGAAAAAAGTTAAAGGCAAACTCTTTTGCAAAAACCCTGTTTCTGAACATTAAATTGATAACCCAACGGATGAATGGATATTGATATATATGACAAAGTATACAACTCAGAGCAAACTGGATGTTCAAATTTATACCTGCAATGTTTGATTATTTTCATCTTCTATCACACACACACACCCCAATATGTCAAAGACTGTATGGAGAATTGAATTTACCTCACTCTGTAATTTATAAGCTTTCTTGGCACACTGCAGCCTCACATCTTCAGACAGGGAAGTATAATCATGAAGCAGTTGTCTGTATTCCTGATCACTGACCAGAGACTGGGCTTTTCTGGCATGTACTAAATTGACCATGTCTAATGGCAGGTGGAACTGGCTCTTCTGATGCTCAAAACCTTTCTTATAAGTTACCTATGGGGGGAAAAAAAATTAATACCATTGTACTGAGGTCATGGCTTAAACTAAAGCTAATTCAAATGGAAACCACTTGAAATTATTCTGAATTTATTTTGCTTACAGAACCTATAGATCACCAGAAACAAAATAAAGGGAGCTTTAGCTACACTGCTGGCTTCCTGACTAAACCAGCATCAGCCTATCTGGAAAGTGCACCTGTACCATGGAAGGCTTCCAGAATACCACAGCATGATTTTTTTTGTCAATCTCTGCTTTTCCTAGAAATGCCCTGTGCCACCCGAAAATATGTCCCTAAAAGCTGCATGATCCTCAGGGACATATTTTCAATGATAATCTTGTGCACTCTGTGCTGTGGTACTCTGGAAGCCTTCCACGGTGTGGTCTTCCCTCTATAATTGATGCTGGATTAATCAGCATGTCAGCCACTGTATAATGTGCACATTATTTTAGATTATTATAATGATGGTGCTATTGTATACAATCTTTCAATAAACATTTGAGCTATTTTATGTACTCTTAATCTTTTCAAAATTGTTCATCAATGATGATAGTGACAATGGTACAATAAAGATAGAATGTTCTGGTAAATACATAACCATGGTTAAGAAATAAGAAGTACCCTGTAGGCTTGCATGCTCCTTTCCCTCCCTCCTTCCACCTTGCACTTGAATTCCTCCTCCATTTCATTTTCAGAGCTAACCATGGTGCAGTCTTACATCAGCAGTAATGCAAAGCTCATAGTTTACAAACCTGCTTCTATCCATGGTTGCAGATTAGCAAATGCTGTTAGCATTAGCATCAACAAATGCACCATGGTTGTTTCGGAAAACAGAAAAGGGGATTATTTGAAGACTAGAAGAGCAGAGGGGGAAAGTGTGTGAATTTGTGGTTTGTTCCTAATATTTTATAAACCCTTATTCTGAGTGCAGAAATAAACTGCACTGATATGTGTTTTGAGTGGCATACAAATATGGTAATAAATAAATGTTAATGTGGGTATCAGGCCAATATGTCCAATGAAGGAAAACCCAGAGTTGTTTGATTTGGGGGTATATGATAATTTTAAACTACTGAAATCGTTAGTAATGGCCTCTATCCATAGTCCGCATATACTGCTATGTTAATCCAATGCACAAAACATACTCATAGAACTGCTTCTTCCATTGGCATGAATGGGGGACACCAAATGTGTAATAGAGTCCTACAAGTATGCTGGAGCCCCTGCACCCACAAAGAACCACCAAACTGAGGTGAACATTGATAATCAAATTACATTATTGTTGTGAGTATACTGCCAACTAAAAAAGAAGAGTTGGTCATTCAAAAAGAGTCCAGCCACGTTCATTTTTCATTGTAAACGATGCGTATTACAAAAGCATCAATCGATATTCACCTCTCATCCCCCGTACTTACATCACTCTGTAGTAAAGCTGCATGCACTGAGTGAGAAATGTTAATATCTTCCAAGCCACAAGAGCCAATCATCTGTCCTTTCATTTTCTCAAATGCCTCCTTGTACTTGTACTGAAGGAGAAAATGAAATGAAACAAGGTTGAGATGAGTGAAAGAAACATATTGGCCGTAATTGCATTACTCTTTGTTGTCTTCTCAGAAGGTGAGCTTTTCAAAGAAAGAGAAGGTAACCACTTTGAAACAGGACCAAAAAGGCATTACAATGAGTGTTTTCTAATACAACAGAAGCAGGCTGTGGGTTTCAAGTTTCAAGTTACATCTATTGAATGTTGGCTGACATCCTGACTAAGCCAACATCAGCATGCTGGGAAGACGCGCCCATGCTGAGGAGAGTTTTCTTAACTCAAGAGCACAGAGCATGCAGGAGCAGAGGGGATTTTCATTGATCTCTGTTTGCCCCATAAGAGCCCTGTGCCACCCAAAAATATATCCTTGTGGGCCAATGGAAATCACCTGCCCCATACACCCCATACAGAAGTGCCCCGTGTGCAAAATACTGTGCTGTGGTATTTTGGAATCTTTCTGCAGCGCATGCGCATCTGCCTGGCATATTGAAGCTGATAATCTGGATGTAAACCATTGTTTTGTCAAAAGATAGAGTTATACTTCTAGAAGAACCACGGTATTGCATAATTCCAAGCAAACAAATCCTTCTTCAAGAACATAGAATGTTAGTGTGGGAAGGGACTTCTACGGTCTTCTGCAACCCCTGCTCAGTGTAGGAATCTACTACAACATTCCTTATGTTTGGTCATCCAGCCTGTGTTTAAAATTTCTAGAGAAGGAGAGACCACCACTACACAAGACTGTTCCACACTCTAATTGTTCTTAACAGTGAGGAAATTCTTCCTAATATCTAGCTTAAATTTGATGCTGTGTAATTTCAACCTAATCTGGCCTGCAGAAGCAACATAATGAAATGCCATTTCTTAGCATATACAACCACATCATGAGGTGTGTTGCTGGTTAATTTCAAAAGATGTTGTGAATTATTATTATTAATAATAATTTTTAAAATGTGTCTTAATAACTATTTTATTCTATTGTTTTTATCATTATGTATTTTAATCTGTGACTTAAATATTTTAAATTTTGTACACCATTTAGAGATGTACATATCAGGCGGTGTAGAAATATGAAAAATGAATGAATAAATGAATGTTGGGCCATCTCACATTACTGATATATTTTCCCATTTCTGCAGTCCATGGCATTGGATCAAACAAAGCTGCAGTGGTACAAAGAGTGATTGCATGATCTCTACATGTGAGCCTTTGCACTATAAGCCTTTTCCAGATATCAGTTGCATGGGCATTCATGCATGTTCTATGCACATACAATTATCATCAGAGACTTACATCCAGACTAATGCTGCTGCAGTAGTGCAATCAGCAACAATGCACCCATGCAAGAAGATGCTCACATAGTTGAGAAGATGTTCTGTCTTTTGCACTTTTGGTCTAGTAGCTCAAGCATTGTCCTTGTGCAATTAGGATAGCAGATAGCTTTGCATCATTCCTCGCAAGGTATATGGACTGAGAAAGGTTTCACAGCAGGACACATGCCACATGTCATTTGAAAGCACACTCTGTTGCATCAGCACAACACTAGTCTGCAATGAAGCTCCAAGCTAAGCGGAACTATCTTTTGCCACATCCCTGCACAAGCAATTCTAGATGTTAGCCAGAATGTTTAAATGTGCATTCATTCTAGTTGTACAAACGTGCTTGTACCCTTGAAAGTCAGGTCTTGTTGTACATGCATTGAATTTTGCTGTACATGCATTGAATGTACACAGGTACAGTCATGTGAACCGTATAATACATGATGTGTCTGTCTTATGTTCAAATCCGTCTCTTAAGAGTGAATAGAGTGACATGTAGGGGAATTATTTATTATTATTATTATTATTATTATTATTATTATTATTATTATTAATTCGATTTCTATACCACCCTTCCAAAAATGGCTCAGGGCGGTTTACACAGAGAAATAATAAATAAATAATGGCTCCCTGTCCTCAAAGGGCTCACATTCTAAAAAAACACAAGATAGACACCAGCAACAGTCACTGGAGGTACTGTGCTGGGGGTGGATAGGGCCAATTACTCTTCCCCCTGCTAAATAAAGAGAATCACCATGGTAAAAGGTGCCTCTTTGCCCAGTTAGCAGGGGAAATGGCAGTTCAGTGCCTAAATAGGAAAGCAAAACCAGTTTGGTGAGAAAGCAGCAAAGCAAGAAGGCTTGAGACAGTTCTTTAGTACTGAAGAACTACTAGGATTTATTTAAAGAAAAGGTTACAAACAAATGTGAAAAAGCCTGCAGCTTAATTTCAGCTGTAGCTCATGGTGGAAGAGAGAAAGCAAAACAAACAGCCATCTCTAGAGACAATCGGGAGACTTAACACTGGAAGAACAAAGAGGGGAGGAGTCCAACACTTTTATTCATGACCCTAACTGCCCCCACCCATGATCATAATGAGACATTACAGTTGAGAGATTATGCTGCCAGGGTCCTAGCTCCAACTTGAAGCACTGATAAATAGGATTGTGATACATAGGATTGTGTATTTCCATATGCAGTCCTACTCTGATATATTATGTTACACACTTAATAGACATAGAATACTTTTTAAAATAAGTTAGAGGTGTTAAAATAACAGACTAACCTGTAAGCGTAACCTTATTTATGGATTAGTAAGTCTGGTCAGTTATCAGATTCTTAGAATTATCAGCACCACCTAGGTTTTTAAGTCAAGCCTCTTAATTCCTTTGGAATATTATTATTATTAGGCATTATTACTAGAAGAGTTTAGTGGCTAAGTTCAGTTGTAAGCAACAACTGCAGGACCTCTTCTTAATTAAGCTCTTCATTTTCTAGACAGTTTTAACTGTCAAAGGAAGGAAGGAAAGAAGGAAGGAAGGAGAATCTGGCATGTAACATTTCATTAACCTTTTCTATACCTACTGCTATATCTATTTTGACACAGAGGAAACGTACTGTATCTATTTTGACACAGAAGTTATTTTTCATGCTGTCTTATTGGTTCTGGGTTTTCTAGATTTTCTTGTCAAATGGTATTTAAATAATTGTCTGGTTTTGTGTTTGTACCCTTGAGGTTGGGAAAGGCAGAAAAATAATTGATATTCTATATTTCCAGCCTGTTCAGAACCTTTGCTAATGTTGCATTTGCTTTTGTCACTGCCACCATACACTAAGATGATGTTACCACCAAACCCCAAGATGTGTCAATTCAAAGTCCATAAATGAACATATTAAGTTATGATGAAGTATCCCAATGCACATTAGGATGCACATAATTACATAGAATTTCATCTGCTACTCAGTTCAGTCGTATAATTTGGAAACATCATCTGGAGCTTTTCATATCTACCCTTCAAATATTTGCTTTCTTCTGCCTTTTTCTTTCAGGTGTCCAAGCAAATTTTCCCCTGCAGTATTTTCTTGCCAGAATCTCCCATTTTATATCAGACTGTATTACTATTAAAACAACTTACATCACTTATTATTTCATTGGATGCTTTTGCTGTCTGGAAAGGAATGGCATCCAGTTTAAGCTTATAACTTCCATCTCGTATCTTGCTCCAGGATTCCTTGTAGCGAGTCTGTTTGTAAACAGAAACATGCGTTTATTGACAACTTGCGCTTTCTTTCCCCATAATATTCATGAACCTACACCTAGAGAGAAAACCATATTCATTCCTTTGTTTCTAGTTATGGCTGATACAACTTCAGGCCAATTTCAGAGAGGCACAAGGACACATGATGCTTTACAAAGCTTCATCCACCAAGCACCACTATTCCAGTGAGAAAGCCCATAGAAATGAATGAAAATTCATGGCACTGGTGTCCATTGCTGTTAGTTGCTGCATTTACAGGGAAGGCTCCATCCCCGGGCCTTTCATGGCATCCTCTAGATCTTTTTGATAAAGTCACAGAAACTAGCAACACAACCTGGCCCCCAAAGTAAGAAACAGAAGTACCTAGGAATAGTATTTCAGCTATAGCAATGCCATACAGTGTTTGCGGTGGTGCAAATTAAGCAGATCAGTAGGATCAGCCTCAAAATGTCATGATAAACAATTCAAATATAGTTTTAACAAATGCACCTTTATAAAGAATTCCCAGGCACTAATTTATTCCTGAAGGTATGGCTGTAAGAGAAAACTTACCTCACTGATATTAAGAGCATTTTGTTTAGCTTGAAGTATTTCCGGTAGTTCTGCTGTTTGGGTATAATGGTGCTTTATATTCTCTCCATGCTCCTTATACAGCCTCTGCAAAATAGTACAGAATTTGCTACATGTGCAATAATAGCTGATTTGCACAATACTAAATCTGGTGTTATATGAAACAATCCTTCCCAAAACAGAGATAGCACTGATTAGTAAAGCAGAAGTACTGATACTCCTCATGAAAGTGGCATGAATTTTCACTTATCAACATGTGTTCATATTATGTAAACTAGATCAAAAGCCTTCAAACACTAGGAATTCCAAGCATATGAAAATTCAGTTCTGAAAATGGTGCCCACTGAATTGTCAAATGAAACGTAAATAGTATGAAGATGAAAATTAATTTAGCAGTCCTGTTTGCAGTCCTTACGTAGGAGTTGAATGAATTCAGGCAGACTAAATATGCTCAAATTGCAGCTACATAGAAGGCAGGAATAAGCAGGAATTGGTGCACCAGATCATACCAAGAAATCCTCCCCAAAACAATTTCTTGAGGGTTAAAACTGGAGTCTGTACAGAAGTTGTGTATCCTAAGTATATCTATTAACATGTATTTGTGTATATACTATTATATAACAGTTGACATCCAATATAATATTGTGCTGGCAGAAGTGCATTTTTAAATCATGCCTTAGGGGTATGCATGGAACCATTTTTGGTGTTCGGTTTGAATTCAAACCGAATTTGAACCGAACCGGCAGTTTGCGAACTGGTCCCCTTTACCAGCAAAGGAGAATCCTGCCTTTTCTAAGGGTAGTTGGTGGGGGCGGGGGCGTACAGCAAGAAGACACCTTACTAGTGCTGGCAGCTCCTTTAAACCCTGGCGCTTCCCCCACAACTGAGGCCTGCATGGAAGTGGCATCGTTCTGGCCTCTGCGGATGCATGGAAGACAGAACCATACTGCCACCGTGCAGGCCACACTGCTGGAGGGAGTGCTGGGATTTAGAGGAACAACTGCTGCCATCGCTAAGGTGCCCTCTCACTGTCCCCCCTGGCCACCCTTAGAAATGTTTTAAAGGCAAGATTCCCCATTGCTCGTTAAGGGAAATCCTCACTGGATTCCCTTTTACAAGCATTGCCCATTGAACCATCGAAATGGTTCGAACTGGTCCGTAATGGACTGGGCCCGATTTGGTTTGCACTCAGACTGGCCACCTTTTTTTGTGGCCGGTTCAAATTCAAACCGGCTGAACTGGGTCGGTTTGATTCGAACCAGTTCTGCACACCTCTATCATGTATGGGGTGGCTGGTGATTTTTTTCTAATCCCCCTTTCCTCTGCAGCTGCTTGAGCCTCCCAAAACTATGTCCACTTTGTATCTATTAGGGGCAGAGAGGAAGGGGAATCAGCTAAAATCACCTTCCATGACAGAAAATGTCCATGACAGAAAATGTTATTCTATCAATGTGATATCAGTCTGGATTCCAGCCAGTATGTATTAGTATATGTGTAAGTATATGTACTAGTAATAAGTATATTTGTGGTAGAATACAGTACTAGCAGTTACAGATAAGTTTTGTTACACAGCATCTGGTGTACACATGTAGCAGCAGCATTTATGAGATCATCAGGAGAGATCCATCTGCATTTGCCACTGGCTCGTCTGGTGGCTACTCAGGGACGGGCCTTCTCCGTTGCTGCCCTGAGGCTTTGGAATGCGCTCCCTAGTGAAATAAGAGCCTCCCCATCTCTGACAATTTTAAAAAAGTCTTTAAAGACACATCTGTTCACCCAGGCTTTTAACTGATATTGTTTTGATTGTTTTAATGTTGTTTTTATAATATTGTTGTTGTTTTTTAAATTAAATTGTTGTGTTTTAAATTTCTTGTTTTTGTTTTTAACTAATGTTTTAACTTTTTTTTTTATCTTGTTGTAAACCGTCCAGAGACATAAGTTTTGGGCAGTATAAAAATATGCTAAATAAATAAATAAATTTATGCCATTTGATAAGCAATTCCTTTCCACACATTTGTTCTTAAACTTATGCATTCCCATGGCATTATGGAAATAATCTGGTATGAACTGGAAGTACCTGCACACAAAGCAATGTGGGCCTGCAATGGTTGTAGTGATGCCGGTGGCAGGAGTGAGCTTAAAGACCACATGGAAGGAATTTGTATGTACCATTGTATGTGTCAACTCAGCCCTCATTTTGAGAACAATATGAACTCAACATTCCCCCCTTATATTAGACATTTATTCAAAAGACAGCTTAGGAAAAAGAAAGGTCTTCCAAATTATATGGTATTGCTCTGTTTGCAATTACAAATATGATATTTAATATGCAAAACTATATGCTCCAGTTAGGGTTGAAAATGCCTCTGTATCATCACATGACTGCTTCTGATTTCTGATAAACATTCTATGTGGGAGATTCCCATTGGGTTCAATATAGGATGGAAGGTTTCCATTCTAATTAAAGGTGGCCTTTGTAACATGCACCTGATTAGGACACAAGTTTTTTGGTTCCTGGGAATGATCTCAGTGGCAAAGAGCGAGAGAGAAAGCCAGTGCTTCAATCAGGACGTTCAAAGAGGATACCACTCTTATAATCATAATGTATATACATTATAACTTACATCCACAGCCTGGTTATAACTAATTCTAGCCTGGATCATCTCAGGAGTGTCTTTAATACTGGTAAACTTCAAAGCATATGGATGCTGACGGTACTTCTTCTGTTGAGCAGAAAAAAGATCAAAGCTGTGAATTTTGTGCTGCTCTTTCATGCTATTTGAAAGAAAAAAATCATAGGTTGCTTGAGATTAGAGTGAATTTGTGAACATAATTATTATTCCTCTTTCCTTGGCTTTATCTCCTAGGTACTTTCAGATTAATATTTGTTTCCATTTAACAATAACCTTTACTGATTAATAGTAAAGAATTTCCACTTGAATTAAGGAAAATATTTCAAGATTATATTATGACTGCAGAGTCTTTTCTAAATGGTCTGAAATATACAACACCATTTTGCATTAACAGATCCTTGAAGGGAAATAAAAGTATCCAGCCACAGCAGGTAATAACAGCAATATTATCATTTACTGTTTGAAGTTCTGTATTTCGTTTTAACACTGAAACATAGCAGACTGCGCAATGGTCACTGAGCTATCGTCACAGGTATTTCAGGCAGAGTTTCTTGCCCTTTTTTATGGGCTTTAGGACTTACAGGGATTTCCCCCCCTTCAGATGTTGATGTATATTTATCATCTTGTGGTACTGGATCATCTGAAATCACTTATTTCCATGATTTGGGGAGTTTTGTGTGTAATCACAACTAAATTAGTATGTGTGTGCGCATGCACACAATGCACACTTGACTTGACAGCACGGAGCTCTGGAGCCCAGGATGATGCATGTCGCGCAGTACATTGTGGGATATTTGGAGGCTGAGATGCATCATTCTGGCCTCCGAAGCTCTGCGCTGTCAAGTCAATTGCTCGTCTGGGGAGAAGGTGTGTTCAAACAGTCCCCACCCCCCATCCAGTCATGTTAATGACTTCGGAGTGTTTTACAGCTGCTTCCCTTATCAATACAAAGAAAACTTATGTTTGTTTAACTAAGCTTTATTCAGAAACAACTTAATTTTTTTCCTTCTCTTTTCCTTTCCTTTTCCTTTCTGACTCCACCCCTCACGCTCTCTACAGGATCCTCACAGGGACAAACTTCTAATTAACAAAACATAAAAGATTGCTAGATAGGATACAACAAGGAGGGAGGCTAAATTAACTCCTGCATATCAGAATGCAACAAAGACACACACACCTAATTTTTTGTTTAAGTTAACAAAAATGGTGTGGCCAAACAGCCAGAGAATGGGCTAAAGTGAGATTGTGAGAGTGCCACAAGGAGCCTTGGATTTGAAAGCAATTCTTCCTTCCTTCCTTCCTTTCTCTCTCCTTCCTTCGCATTTGAGAAATGAGACTGAACACTTCCACTTCCACTTTTGAATAAACTGAAGTTTCCCCTTACATCAAAACTGTGGTTTATTATGTGCTCAATTAATAAATCAGGGTCTGAAACTATGGTTAGATCCTAGTATTTGAACCAACCTGCTTAGAATAAACCACAGTTTGGTCATTATGGGAAGTTGTGGTTTATTCAAAAGAGAAAATTAGAGCTTCCAATTCCTCCTCTCAAGCACAAACGAAAAAGGGAGGGGAAGGGGGGTATGGCAAAGCTCATTCATAACAAATCTAAATATCCAAATCTAAAATATCGTTTAGATTATTTTCTTAACTGAGCCACAATTATGATCAGATTATGTCATCCATCAGTAGTGTCACTGCTGCCCAAAATTATGTCCCTGAGCACTGGGAACCTCAGAGACATAGTTTCAGGAGGTACAGGCAACTGCAGAAGAATGGGACACTCCCATTAAGAGAGAGGGCCATAGAAGGTGTCTAAGAACCTACTTTTACATAGGTTGTCCCTCCATCAAAAGTCATCCCTCTGTTGTACGGTGGAAAATGCTGGCATGTTGGCACATTAGTTTGGATGTCTGTGTGTGTGTGTGTGTGCTCGTATATATATATATATATATATATATATATATATATATATATATATGTGTGTGTGTGTGTGTGTGGTACAATAAGAGGCATATTTTCTGTGTTATATGCATTTTTTCTCTCTTTTGTGCCACTATTGTATCATACGACCTTCAGCTATCTGAAATAATGTATTGTCTGTCTTCAGCCTGATTATACAGAAAGGCCTTTAAAGACACTATACTGAATGCAATTATCAGGATGGAAACTTTACATTCCCAGATTTATTTTTGTGTGTGGATGATGCTGGATAATACTGTCTAAAATTATTACTGAGCTTGGTTGAGGAGACAAGGGGACAGCTTATGTAAAGGTAGGTTCTTAGACGCATAAATACACCTTCTATGGCTCTCTCTTGATTAACTTCATTTAAAAGCATAGGTTAGTGGGTAGCAATTGAGCATTGTTTGATTGTCATTATTATTCATAATATCATTTGTCACCTACTTTGTTTTTGCAAAGGCTATATGGACCCCCACTGTTTTGTGTTTGGTATCTGGCTTCCCTCTAATTACCAGTCCTATTCCTGGTTTTGAGAGCTTTCATGTGGGGTGCCTTTTTCTTTCCCCTTTGAGTGGAAATTATTTTAATTTTATACAGACATTTTACACGCATTATGCAGCAAGTTTTGTTACGTGCTGTCATGAAATCTCACCTCACTAATGAGTTCTCCTGCCTTCTTAGCCTGCTTCACATTTAATGACCCAGTGGCGATCCATCCGACTCCTTTCATCCAGTTCAAATCTGCTCTGTATCGGTTCTGACAAAAGGAAAAGAAAATGTTCCATTGTTGCTGCTCACACATTTAAAATGCCACCTAAAGAATTCACACATCAGAACACCAGCTGAGCCAAATTAGTGCCTGCTTTTGTTTTATCCACTTCTTCGCCATTGTGGGTGGAAATGAGTAGGATGGAAGAGAAAAAAATATGAAAAGAGATGGTAGAGTCGCTACCAGCAAACATTTCTACTACAAGATTAAAATGAACATATTTTTAAAGATTATTTACTCTCCATTGTAGCTTTCTAAATTATTTCTGTTTATACAGTGGAGATAGGGGCTTGGTTCACAAGGAATATCGAACCAGGATTGGATCCTGGCTTCTTGCAACATTCCTTTGGATATGCATGTTCTCGCCTTCCACTGGGATGAAGGGAGAAAGGATTCTACTTCCAGTACTAGTTTAGAATAAGTCAGGACCTCTCACAACATACAAATTTGTTAGTCTTGGCTATTATAGCCAGCTTTGAAATCCCAACTTGAGAACCTGGTTTATTCTGGAAACTCTGGTGATGCATACTCAGGATTGACATTTGGAAAATTTCTCAGCACACTTGCAGTCGAATCCTATGCATATTTACTTGAAACTTCAGTTGGGCTCACTCCCAAGTAAATAGCAATAGTACCACCATAAATAGCTTTAGGGTGGGTTTTGACCTTAAAAGGAAACAGCAAATGTGGCTATGTGCCTGACTTGAATAACCTCTGTGTGCTCTGCTGGTATCTGTCTGGAGAAAGAGCTGACACATTTTTTCCATGCAGATTTGTATGAGCTCGATCTGTATCTGGTACCTTCACATCCAAGTGGATGAGAAAAGCATGATGTCACTTCTTAGACATTACACCTTAAGTATGAAAAGGTTCTGCATCCTCATAACGTCCAAAGCAATCCACATGGTCAGGTCTAACATCCTATACCATAAAACCCTTAAGCGTGCGGCCATGCTGCCCATGTCTTTTTGGGCCGTTCTGGGCATGCGCAGAGCGTATGCCCAGATCGACCCAAAAAAACATGGCCGCCCAGAGACGGGCGGCCATGTTGATCGGCCGGCTAAGGGGAGGCAAGAGGTGGCCATGGGAAGGCCAGAGGGGGCGGCAGGTCCGGCCCAGACCCAATGTGAGCAGAGGACAGAGGCGGCGGGGCCGGACCGGCCGCGGGGCCGGCGGAGGAAGCTGGGCGAGACGGCGGCGGGGGAAGGCGGCCGAGACTGCGGCAGAGCTGCAGCCTCGGCCAGAGAACACGATACAGTTGAACGGACGCGGAAGGGAGACTGGCCCCACTGGCAGCGTTGGCCACTGCGGGCCGACTGGGGCCGATGGCGGCAGCAACCGAGGTGAGAGCATTGTGTCCGGCCCGCTGGCGGCGGCCGTGGCGGGCCGGGCCTGCTGCCAGCGGCGGCCGCACTCGGCCCCGCCAGAGACCGAGGGAGCAGGAGCAGAAAGGAAGGAAGCTGGGAGGGCAAGAGAGTGAGCACGTGAGTCTTCTCTACTAGCGCCCGTTAATGAAACGGGCTTAAAGCTACTAGTAACATTATAAAATGGTGGGATTAAATAACACAGGGTCCCATAAACTAAATCATATTCTTTGGCCTACAAAGGATACCAAAAAGAAAGAACAGACTATTGAGGCTCTGTCTTGAATAACATATCCTATCCCTGAAATCTTCTCCATACTAGACAGACTACTGGCATTTTAAATTTATCCACCACTAGGAACATAGGATTGTACGGCTATTTTTCCACTGTCATAATTAAACCTAGAAATGATTCTGAAGATTAGTGCAAGGAGTGGCACAGTTTCCACACCACGATGGAATTTCCAGATGATTAAATGAAAGAGTACATTTATGCAATGCACAACATAGGAATATAGGAAACTGCCGTAATAACAAGTCAGACCACTGGGCCATCTAGCTGTCTAGTCTGATTTTCAGCAGCTCTCCAAGTTATCATGCAGAAGTCTATCTGGAGATGTCAAGAATTGAACCTAAGACCTTCTGCATATATTCCACCCCTGAGCTAAGGCCCCATCGCCAAAACTTACATCGCTCTGCAAGCCGTAGGCCCACTTGGCCCATTCCACTTTCATGTCTGTAGGCAAGGCAGTGTAACGGTGTGGGATTGTCTTGTATCCCTTCTCAGTGGCTAAATCTTGAGCCTTCTTGGCATGGACAAGAGTGACCATATCCATAGACACATGATATTGAGTCTTTGTATCTTCAAATGCCTTTTTATACTCCAGATCACTTTGCATCTTTGACACATGGAGCAAGTGAGACATCTGTGAATCTTCACTCGCATCTTTCACCCCAATCAGCTTTCCTCTAGTCTTTTCATAATTTTCTTTGTATTTTATCTGTGAAGAAATAAATAGATCACAGGTACAATGTGAAGTCCAAAATCACTGCTTTCGAAAGAACTGGATTAAGTAAACAAACAGTTGGAAGGAAAAAGTTTGACTAAACCCAATTATAACAGAGCCAGTGTGAGCCTTTAAAGTTGACCCCATTAAAGAGTAGCTCCAAAAGCAAGTAAACTTTATTGGGGAGGTTACAGTCTTGAGTAGAAAGCCTGTGGGCCTGAGCTTTCTGTCTTCATAGTAGAGAGGAGAGGAGAAGAGAAGGAGAGGGGGGAGAGAGAGGGTGGGGGAAGCCATATGGCTAATGGAGTAGATGGAGCAGAGCAGAGAGCAAGAGCAGTCTGGGAGCAAAAAAGGTGGGGTGATAGGCCCTGACAATATCAGTCTACCCAATCAGAAGTCAAAGCACAGAGACAACAAGAGTGTCTTGTTTAGTAGGAGTAAGACCCTTACTTACTATCTGTATTCTTAATGCCCCTAGTGGTCACTAGGACAGAAGGTGCAAACAAAGGATACAAATGGAGCTGCAACTCCAACACACACTTTGGTCTTGATTGCACCCTTGGTCTATGCTAGACTGCACCACCCAAATATGAAGCAATGAGACACAACAACATTCTGGCACAGAAGAATCTATAATTCCTTTTTAAAATTCTGTTCTTCAATCATCAGCCTAAGAAACATGCAGATTGGCCCCCACCGCCAGGTAAACTCGATGCTCTGGAATGAAGGATGCCATAAAAGTGCAGCAAATGTTGACTTATTTAACATCAGCTTACATGTTCCAAAGCATAATGTGGGCATTGCAGAACTGCCTGTGTTGCTGTGGGAGTCTAAAACTTAAATCTTTTTGAAAATGTATATACCAAGGAAGTATATGTGGCCTTTTCATAGGAACACACAACCCTTCTCTCACAGAAGGGGGAAAGGGTCCTATTTGAATTAAACCAATACTTACATCACTTGCCAAGTCCCTCTTTGCTTTCGCTGTCAAGAATGGAATTGCATCTAGATGAAGTTCAAATCCTTTCTCCTTCTGATTTTCCCAACTACTCTTGTAGAGTTTCTAAAAAGATGTCAAACTTCAATTATCTTTTTGCATTGTCATAGCACAAGCATAACAGTGACACGCAAAAGATCCAAGATGAACCAGCCCCCGATTGGTTCAGGAGCAATCTATTATACAGTAAGGTCATTAACATGACTGAAAATGTGGGGGGGGGGTGCTAGTGGGTAGGCAGGCTCCTACCTGCCTCCCAGCACATGATTAGTTTTAAGGCTCTGCGGCTTGCACGGCACACAATCTGTGCCACAGTGAGCGGCAGAGCAGGAAGCCAGAGTAGGAAGTCCTCCAGCATCCCTCAGTGCACCAGGCCAGTATGGTGCATTGAGGGATTCCCCCTCAGCCAGGTTCTCTTGCCACCCAGCTGTGTGTTCATGAAGCCTAGAGCCCACACACGCAACCAGGGCATGCTTGTGTCCTACCTAGGTAATAGCCTGAGGTAAAATCTTGGGCTATCTGGCATGGCAGTGCCGGGATCGGCCTCAATCCCAGCACTTCACGTGAGGATCCCTACCCTGGTAGGGCTGCGCAAGTCTGGGTAGGGCTGCTTGTGTAAATAGTATATTTTTGAAGAATTTGTCTGTTTGTGGACTTCTTTGTGCAAAAGAAAGTCATACTTCCCAATGACCTACAGATACCAAATTTTGCATACCGTCACATAAATTGGCTGAATGCACAATCTTTTAACACCAGTATATGCTTGGTGAAAGATTTAAATAATGTTTTGTATTTATTTATTTATTTATTTGCAGAAATTCTGTATATAATGCACATATTTTGTTATTGTTCTCAATGGATTTTAACACTCAGTAACCAGATCAATAATTTAAAATGATATCATGCCCACGAGAAGCAGAATATCTTTCTCAGATTCAAATTTACTATGATTCATATGTAATACGTATGCTAATTATTCAATAAAATAAATAATGTTTGAAGTCAAGTCAAGCCATTTATTACAATCAAATATCAGATACATCAATATCAGTACAGTTACAAAAGAAAAACCTATTAAATTTAATTAACACAATAAGACAAACTCTTAATCATGGCTATTAAATATATTGATCAAATCAGCTGTTAGTGGTGACCAAATCTTGACAGACAACACACAAAACTTTGCCACGTTATAAGTGACACTGGGTTTCTTATCTGACAATATTTGAGACTGAAATCCTACCAATTTCAAACTGTTTTTTTGACTTCCCAATAAATTGTGGCTGGGCATGATGGGAACTGTAGTTCAACAACAGCTGGCAAGCCAAGGTTTCCTAGTCTCAGGGTACCAAGGAAGCATAATACAACAATTGTAGTTAAGGATATCCCTGCATCACAGACATGCTGTGTAATCTTATATATGTTTGCTCAGAAGCAAGTCCTATATTCAGTTGCGCTTACTCCTAATTCTCTCTTCCTAGGAAACACTGAGATGAGGCCTAAGGTTCTCTTTTTCTTTCTCTGAACTCTTACTGGACTATAGCCCAGGATTCTTTAAGAGAAGACACATCACATTTAAACTGGCATAAAATCAATAGAAATCAACTAACTGCTAATTAACTGCTAACTAAGCAAAGATGATTAACTGCTAAATGAGCAAAATATTTAATGTGGTGATTCTCTTATGTTTAGCCTTTTAATGCGGTGGTTACCTTATATTTCGCAGAGAGACAGCAACTGGCCCTATCCAACCCCAGCACAGCATCCCTGCAGTGGTTGTTGCTGGTATCTGCCTTATATTTATTTTTAGACTGTGAGCCCTTAGGGGACAGGGGACCATCTTATTTATGTACTAGTATTTTTAAGCCCGTTAAAATAACGGGCGCTAGAACCTTTTTTCTTTTGGTGTTGTTGTTTCCTTTATTCCTTCTCCCTCTCTTTCGCCCTCCTCTTCTTTTTTCTTTTTCTCTCTCTCTCTTTCACTCCTTCCTTTTCTCTCCCTCTTCCTTTGTTTCTTTTCCTTCCTTTCTTCTCTCTCCCTCTCTCCTTTCCTTCCTTTCTTCCACCTCTTCTCACTCCCATCGTTCTTTTTCATTTTTATTTCCCTCTTTTCTTTATTTTACAGGCTCGCTCTTTGCGGTTGGCTGCTCCTCCCTTTTTTCTGTCTTTTTTTTTTGTCCTTTCCCCTTCATTCTTTTCTTCTATTTCTTTCTTTTTCCTTCCTTTCTTACGTCTTTGTTTCCTACTTTCCCTCCCTCCCTCCTTGTTTCTTTTGTCCTTTTCCTTCCTTTCTCTCTCTTTTGTCTCCTTCCTTCTTTCCTTCTTTCTATCTTTCTATTGTCCTGTCTCCCTCCCTCTTCTCCACCCGATCCATGCATTGGCTTTCGCAAGCGCCTCTGCTTGGGGGAGACAGAGCCCTCTATACAGGACGCCCCTATCCTCCGTCTCTCTCCAGCATAGGGTGCGCCCTTAAAATCGCTTCAGCGGGGACTTTCCCAGCGCTAGAGAGCTGTGGCACCCTGGCAGCTCAATCAGGCACTGCCGGGAGCAGGGAATGGCAGTGGTACGCCGTCTCTAGGGCGCAGGGCACCGGAGAGAGAAACCCCAGCAAAGGGGCCCCTAAAAGCACAACTTTGAGCTTGCCTTGTAGCTCCCTGTTGTTGTTCTCAACGTGGTCCGCTCCCTGAGCATATAAAGAGCTGCGTCGCAGCCCGCCCAGGCAGATTGCTTTTCTCAGCCGGAGTAGAGGGTAGCAGTGCTCCGTTGCTATAGCTTTATTTGGGTGGGGGTGTGTGTGCTTGTGTTTGACTTTGAGTGGTGTGCTTGGGCGCCGGGCTGGATGCCCCATTGCTGCCTCTGGGCTCTCCGTGGCCGGGCTGGACCCGCTGCCGCCGGCCCCGGTATTCGCATCCCTCCCGCCTCCCAGAGTGCTGTTCCCATCGGCTATTTTGGTGCCTGCCCGGCCCCGGTGTCCTCTTCCCTCCCGCCTCCCAGAGTGCCGGCCAGATTGCTGCCACCGACCCCGCAGTCTTTCCCAGCCAGATTGCTGCCCACCCGGCCCCGGTGTCCTCTTCCCTCCCGCCTCCCAGAGTGCCGGCTGGCAGCAATAGAACCGGCCAGCATGGCCGCCTGGTGTTGGCGGTCGTGTCTCCCTTGGACTGTTCTGGGCCTGCGCTTTGCGCAGGCCCAGAACAGCCCAGGGAGACAGGGACTCAGACGCCAACGTTCCAAGGCCACGGACACTCACTTAGGGTTTTATTATAGAGGATTATTTATTTTTCTGTGTAAACCGCTTTGAGAACTTTGGTTGAAGAGCGGTATAAAAATATTCATAGTAGTAGTAGTAGTAGAAATTTGTGATGCAGATATGCTCAACAGGTTTTGTGAAAGTATCAACAATTATCCATGAAATCATTATTTCAACAGCATAACATTATAGTATTTAAATTCATCCATACCTCACTGATATTTGCTGCATTTATTCTGGCCTGTATGAAGAGAGGCTCATCTTTGCTGATGGTATAGTTATGAAGAAAATCTTCTTTTCCTGATCTGTATGCAATCTGTTCAAAGTAAGCAGATGAAATCATATCAGTACTAGCCATAGTATTTGTGGCAGAAAGAATTATGTAAGACTGATCAAATAGACTTCTAACTGGCTATTTACCAGTGGCCGATATCCTAATGAAATACCAGTGCAACAGAAAAAGCACCTCTGTTTCTTAGCTGTGCTCCACTAACTCAGTTCCACTGCTGAGTAGCAGGATCACATCTCAACAACCTCCTCTTCCCCAGGAAGCAATCTGTGACACCTGAAAAAACTTTTGTGAGGGTCAAACAGCCCTCAGGAACATAATTTCAGTTTATACAGAGGGCATCGTGGGAAGGGGAGGTTGTTGAAATTCACACACACACACAAGCACCAATTCTGCATCAGTCTGGATCTTCAGAAACACCAATGCTTTCCCTATTGCACTGGTGCTTTTACTCAAGATGTCAGCCAGTATCTATCTGGCTGTTGTGACTTTTAAAAATGACTGAAATTTAAATTTTATTCCTGATTAACTAACAATTATGGATGGTTGTGAAGAAGAAAATGAAAAGAACAACTATATAAGCATGGGTGATAAAACACTTGCAAAACTTCTGGATGACTGACTGTGTTCAGACATAACATGAAACCATAGTTAGTTTAGTTGAAGGTTTTGCATTATGTCTGAACTTGAGCCTACCCACTAACCGTGATTTCTTTGGAGCTGACAAACCAGGATATGAAGCTGGTTTGCAAAGCACAGTTTGTGCTGTCATTTCCCACTCTGTTTGAATTCACAAACCATTGGCAAAACACAATTAGGGCCATTGTTCTACCCACTGGCAGCCGGTGAGGGAGGCGCCAGTGGTGGGGGATGTGTGGCAAGAGATACTTTAAAAGGTCATTACTGGCAATACCGCTGGGATCTGGAAGCTGTCTGGAGCTGGTTCAATCTGCTCCCCACTGGCCACCACTGGTTCTACTTGCTCCTCGTGGCTTCCAAATGCCAGCAGTATAGCTGGTAATGACTTTTTAAGGTACCTCTTGCTACCCCTCGCACTGCCCTCAATAGCCGCCACTGCTTCTAGCTCTAAAGGCTACTGCACCTACATTAGGCTGACACTTTCACCAGCCAAGTTTCTCTTCATTCATTCATTCATTCGATTTCTATACCGCCCTTCCAAAAATGGCTCAGGGCAGTTTACACAGAGAAATAACAAATAAATAAGATGGATCCCTGTCCCCAAAGGGCTCACAGTCTAAAAAGAAACATAAGATAGACACCTGCAACAGTTACTGGAGGTACTGTGCTGGGGGTGGACAGGGCCAGTTACTCTCCCCCTGCTAAATAAAGAGAATCACCATGTTAAAAGGTGCCTCTTTGCCAAGTTAGCAAACTTAAACTGAAATTATCTTGTTTAAAATGTTTGGTTATGGCTCATGTTAACTTAAGTCACTTTCTGAAACACTAGGTAAAATAAGCAGCCGTGAGTCTTGCTGTTACAAAAGCAAGGTCTAGGGAGTGTGAAAATGTTGTATTATTATAATTTCACCAAATATGTCTAAGCATCTGAAAAGCCTTTAAAAATAAAATAATATACAGCCAGTCTATTACAGGCACTATATAAGACAGGCAGAATAATTTTAATGAAAACAGAATAGCCTCGCTGAGGAAAGAGCAACTACAGAGGTCCTTGCACATGTTCTAAAGGATCCAATTTAGTCTTTTTCTCTTTAGTTATGTACAGGGCCTTTATCGCCATAGTATCTGAAACCTGGTCAGCACGCTTCTTGATACCCTTTGGGTTTAAAGGCTTTCTACCTGTGGAAGTACAGGGAGTTCAAAAATATCTTAGAAGTAAACCTCAAACCTATGCAAAGCAATAGCAAATATTCATGGCCGGATCCCATTGCTTTTTCAGTGGTGGTGCCTGTCCCCAAGAATTACCAGTTTAAATAATAAAGAATTGGTGCGGAGAGAAGGTAAAGTAGGGACTCACATCACTCTGCAGTTCCTGGCTTTTCTTCGCATGTTTGATCTGGGAACTGTCTGCCACACTTGTGAACTTGAGAGCATCAGCCTTCTGTCTGTACTTTTTCTAATTAAAATACATTTTTTAAAGGTGATACAGATATCATTACCACATTCCTCAAAGGTTAAAACTTGACAAGTTACACCTTCCACTTACTACTACGGCTGGCAACAGAATGGAACGGTAGCTTTTCATGTTGCCTCCAACTCAGAAATAAAGGCAAGATCACTCAGAAGAAACAGGGGTTGAGGACATTCAGTGGGGTCACGATTCTCTTTTCCACCTTTCTGCCCACCGTTTTTATATAATGGAGCTTCACTTATCCACAGTCAATGAACATTCTCTAGTGGATAGTTACTGACTTAGTTGCAAGATGATCTAGGGTCTACAGGCCATCTCAGACCCTGCTTTTCTCTCCTTATGTTCTAAAAACGCTTCCAGAAGGAGCAAATGCCCATACACACACCTTTGCAATGCAGGAATTTGTAAGTATCAGCCTAAGATGGGCAAATGGTAGAGAACATCAGATCTTTGCCAATATACTTCTTTCAGACTCCTGTTTGACTATTTCTAGATTACAAAATGATGCTCATACTGGCTTTTTCTGGCTCTTGCCCTACATAAGATTTCAAAATACAAAAATGGAGCCAGAAGAAGTGTAGAATCTCAACTGCTTTACAACACCTGTGGGAAATACTCAGCCTAGTGTAATATTTTAGATGTTCTAGGTGAGGTTTTTGCTTGAACTTGCTGCTGTCAAAAACACCATGAGGAAAAAGTGTATCACAGCTATTTCATGGCAAAATCTGTTGATAAGAAAAGGCAATTGCTTTTATCCACTGCACTTCAGACTCTTGGGCTAACAACTCATCAACGGAACACAGCAATCTCTGACAGTGTATACTTGTATGTGTGTGTCAATGTGGCGGTTCTGTGGGGAAAGACTCTGTGGGGAAAGAGTTGGTGGGTGAACGTATCCATTCGCCCTGTGACTTTCCCAGCTGAAGACACGACTGAAATTTTATAGTTGTTGTTGTTATCATTATTATTATTATTATTATGCACAAGACTTCAAAGAGATGCTCATTATTTTATATTCAAGATCTGGAGGAGAGTGAGGCATATTAGGGACAAATTGTTTTTTTTTTTGTGTTTTTTTTAATTGTGCAGCCTAATATAAAGTCACATTAAGAATAACAAAATGCCAGTTCCTGGCTGGAAACAGAAACACCTAAGGTAAGTGTTAGTTCTCCACTGATATAGCCCTTATACAGTTCAGAAATAAGAAATCATATTATCTGATCATCCCGGGATTCAATATTTCTGGCAGTGAGTGTTTATGTGGCAAATCCCAGCAGTAGATGTCACTTTGCTTCTTTGCATGATATTAGATCTGAGCATTGCTGCTTCTTCCTGTCTCTGCTTTAGAATCTAGCATTGTCAGATGTCAGAATCTACAGTATTGGAGTCTAATCACTGGTAACTTTAATAATCTTAACTAGAATCATAGAAGTTTAGAGTTGGAAGGGACCCGGGAGGTTTTCTAGCCCAACCCACTGCTCAGTTCAGGAAACTGCTACAGCATCCCTAGCTATTAGATGCTCTTCTTTCTGTTCACTCTAGAGTACTGTTCAGACATTACCTTGTATGAGTGTACATACGTCTGTGCACTGTACATGTTTTTGTGTGAATGACTGTACTTGAGTTCTTTTAAAAAGTGAACCTGAGAACAGGCCTCTCAGATGCATGGTGCAAACTGCAATTGTAGATATGCTGGAGATAATGTATGAATCTGTGTACAGATATGTTCATGTATACACTGTACACTTGTTGTACGAGTGTTGAATGTAACATGTGAATAAGACTTTGGAGTTTTTCTAAATGTCTCTTTTCTTTCTCATTTCCATTTTTCTTGGGTAGGATTGCACAGCTTGTGGACCCAACCAACCATGCAGCCCAACAACTACATACACCATGCTGTAATGATTAGCCACTAACTTATAATATATTGTCATATTTTCAAAATACACTTTCATGTTCTTTGAGGATCCAGCCAGACTTGAGCACATTAAACAATTTTTTTAAAAAATTACCTCACTAACAAGTTCTCCTGCTTTCTTCGCTTGCTCTATATTGAGACTCCCATCCGCTATCCACCCAACTCCTTTCATCCATGTCAAGTCAGTCTTGTACTGAAGCTGAAGAGGGGGAAAGAAAGCTCATTATCTCACAAAGACAAAGATTTAGTGTTATCATTTAAAGAGAAATGCATTTGCAGGGCCTGGGAAACATGTCTGCAAGTTACACCCTTCAGGAACCTACAATTTTCTACCACAAATACTGATATTTCTATGGGAGCTCTGTTCTAAGGAGTACTTTCCAAAGCCCTTCGACTAAAAAACAAGAGTTTTCTACATAACATTGAAACTGAATTTGGAGTTCAAAATCCCATAGATTTGACAGAATCTAACATCTTGCCAGTAATTATCAATGTTGAGCCTTTCATACAGATAATCAATAAATTCTAGTAAGATCACTGATCTTATCACCTCTGTATAATGTAAAAGAAAATGCCTTGGTTCCTACCTCACTCTGTAGCCCATAGGCCTTTTTGGCCCACTGTGTCTTTAGATCTTCTGGAACCACTGTATATCCGTGGAGTTTCTTCCTATAGTCAAGATCACTAGCCAGAGCCTGAGCTTTCTTTGCATGTTTCAGGTTTATCATGTCCATTGGTAGGTGGAAATGTGATTTACTCTTCTCAAAGTCCTTTTTATATGCAATCTAGGTAATATCAAATGATCACATGTATTGTGACATAAAAGAACAAAGATGGAGGCTGGCATGCCCTGCCTAACACAGGCTGATCAGAACCACAGCTGATCATCAGCACTGCAGGACTCAAACACATGTGCCCATGGTGCTGTGCAAGAGGGCTGTTCTGGTGCAACTCAGCTTGCACGACTGAAGGTTGTAAATAGTGTACAACTAGTAATGATGCAAGGGTGTGTTGTACTAGAAGAGCCCTCTTGCCCAGAACTAAGGGTATGTGTGTTAGAACCCCACAGCAATGTGAACTGTTCAGAAGTGCCCATATTAGACGGCAGGGCATGCCAGCCTCTAATACTAGTAGAATATAGTTTGTTTGTTATATTTGTATACCACCCCAAACCTACGTCTCTGGGCAGTTTCCTACAACATGAAACAAAACAAAAAACATTACAACAATTTAAAACCACAATTCTGTTCTTGGGTGAATAAATGTGTCTTTTAAAGGCTTTTTAAAAGCTGTCAGAGATGGGGAGGCTCTTATTTCAGCAAGAAGTGAATTCCAAAGTCTTGGGGCAGCAACAGAGAAGGTCCGATGAACTGGTGGCAACTGCAGACAGACCTCTCTGGATAATCTCAATGGGCGATGGGGCTCATAGTGAAGATGATGTTCTTTTAAATCTATTAACAACCACCTTTTCTATATGCTGACAATAGATAGATTTTTTAAAATATTCTTTTACCAAAATATTCTTTTACCATGAAAACACAACCTTCTACTTGACTAAGGCTTGAATGAGTTATGTTTTGGTCCAATCTTTTTGCCTGGATTGTGAATGTTTGCCTCAGGAATCTACTGTGGAGTATGGCTTTTAAGTTTCACATAGTATATATTATTGGCTGACATCCAGAACAGTGTAACCCAGATGGTGCCAATCCACCCATGCTGTTGCAGGCTCACAGTGAAACACCAGCAGTCTTTCACTTTTGCATAAAAATGCACACATTTCGAGTCACGAGCCCACACTCTGGAAGCACTAGTTAGATCAGAAAGTCAAGCAACTGGTTTCTGATCCAACTAGCACTACCAGAGTGTGAGCACACAACTCAAAGTTTTTGCAACCGCCAGCACTTCACGTTGGGCACAGTGGGCACTTACAGCGTAGGTGGATTTGCACTGCCCGCATTATGCTGCGCTGGATGTTAATGACTATCATTATTCATACAGTATCTAAAACATTGTATGCTTTTGTTAAAAAAATGTGTTGATGGTAGATGTACTGTTTAGTAAACCATTTATTTATTTTAAAGAAATGTTTTAATGAACTTTTATTTGGAACTAAGGCCAAGGCATAATACTAGTAATTTTCTGGTCATGGAGGAGAGCTGGTCTTGTGGTAGGAAGCATAAATTGTCCCCTTTGCTAAGCAGGGTCTTCCCTGATTTGTATTTGAATGAGGGACATATGTGAGCACTGTAATATATTCCCCTTAGGAGATAGGGCTGTTCTGGGAAGAGCAGCTGCATGCTTGCATGCAGAAAGTTACAAGTTTCCTCTCTGGCACCTCCAAGATATGGCTTAGAGAGATTCCTGCCGCTGCCAGTCTGTGTAGACAATACTGAGCTAGTTGGACCAATGGACTGACTCAGTATAAGGCAGCTTCCTATGTTCAGAATACAATATCTTGTGCATTTCCCCGATCCCCTTTAGCTATACAAATTACCATTCTCTTCCTTGGCATTAACTATAGTGCACTACGTTTGCATGAGCATGATTAGTTCTTAAACCAAGTTTTACAAACTAATTAATCCTCACCATAGGCAGCATCAACCATGAGAAGTGCTGCTGCAGATGTAAAGCTACACCATAGTTTATGGTAATCAGAGAAAGGAGGAGAAAACCAAATAGCATCTCCATGCCAGACAAGTAAACTATCGAGCATAAAGGGATGTATTCAGGCATAGTAATAATTAAAGAAAAGTAGAAATGGTGAAATACTTGCACAGTGAAGAATATTTTTCAAAAATAAAAATTATGTACCTCACTGCTCATCTTTGCTACTTGCAAAGAGTGCAGAAGTCTTGAATCTTTGGTTGCCATAGCTTTGCCTTTTGTTTGTTCATATTTCTCTTTGTATTTAATCTTTAAAGAAAGAGGGAATCATTGTGAGTAAAATTAAAAACTCTGTACTTAAATAAAAAAGCAGACTATACAATTAAAGCATAAAAAATCATAATTGTGGCAAAAAAACTTGAGAATAACCTGCATTGAAATCAATGGGATTTACTTCCAAGCAGACATATATAGGATTGCACATTTAGCTATTAATAGTTTTAAGCAGGGCTGATTTTATTTCATAGGTAGAAAATGTGTGGTTAATGAACATGTTTCTCACTTTATCTTTAAAATGCTCTGGTACAAAAAACACACTTACTTATGTCTATTTACATTCTTACTGAGAGCCCATCAAAAGCAGAAGTTGAATTGCTCACATTTTTCTTCCATGTTTTACTGTATTTGCATTTTGAACTATGGCAAATACAGTGCATGTTAATATGTTATAAGGCTACATTATACAGCTCAAGGGAATGTTGTGAAACTCTAAGGGAAAAAATTACACTGGAAAATATTAGACTTGATAACTGCAAAAGAGCATTAGTCAATGCCGTAGAGACACAATGTGAGACAGCTGTGTATAGGAAATGCCATCTTATAATGAAATGTGAGCAAAATAAATAAAATAAATTGCATGATTTTATGGTCTGAACTGAAATACTGTGAAAGTATTTCAGCTAACATTTAATGCTGTGCTGGCACTATGGAGGAGGGACAATTTTTTTTGCTGATCTCCCCTTCCTCCTACAGCCCACTGTGCCCACAAATATGTCACTGAGGATCATGCAACCACCAGGGGCATATTTTTGAGAGACATGGTGGACTTCAGAGGGATGGAGAGATATCACAAAAATCACCCCTCCTCCACAGTGCTAGCACAGTCTGGATGCCTGGCAAATATTTTTCACCTATTTTAATTCATGGCGAATTTCACAACTATATTTCAATTTTACTTTTTAGACATTTTAAAGATGCAGTTTTCAGCAGGGCAGCCAGTAACATCAGCGTTTGTAAAAGCTTAATTTAAAATAAAATCTTAAAACTCAAAAAGAAACATATTTTCATTTGCCTATGTTATTGTTTACTTTCCTTAGGAATATGTCCTAGATAAATACATATAACCTACATCACTGGCAAGATCTCTTGATGCTTTGGCAGCAAGCAACGACATGGAATCTAACTTCATTTCAAAGCCTTGGCCCTTGCTTTTCTCCCAGCCTTCCTTGTATTTAATCTGAGGGAGAAAAAACACAGTAATATTTCACTAATTTGATCTGAGATAGGAAAGAAAAATGTACTGTAAAGTGTAAACAAACGAAGATCAGCAAATATGATACACAAGACTGGCATGTTTGGGTATATTGTCTTAAGAAAGACATAAGATTGTTTGTTTCTTTCATCAACTTCTTTCATCAAAGCGTCCTTGAACTGGAAAAGGTTTCTCAGATCCCTGCAACAACTGGATACCAAAGATTTAATGATCAGACTGTCCCCAACTCAAGAGCACTTACTAATACCTCACAAATGCAGAGAACAAAATCAATAAAATGTTTGGTGCTTATGTTGTACAGCAAACAAACACAGGCTCCTTTCGTAAGTACTCTTGAGTTGCTACTCCGTGTGTGTATCTGTGTGCGTGCGCACGTGTTTTTGCTGCAATTTATTACATGAGGCAACTAATTATATGAAGATTGTCCAACCCTTTTTGACCAACAGTATTCGTCAGCCTCAGCATACTTATGTGTCTTATTCTGGTACGCAGTTAAAACAAATTTTACCACTATCACCTTGGACAACATAAAACTAATAAGATGAATGTATCCCATGAGTCACTGCTGTACAGCTTCAGGAGCATCTCAGGTATCATTTAACAATAAAGGGTGGCATCTCCTGAAAGCAAGTACACATATTTACACACCACAGAAATCCCTTGGATTTATGCATAACTGGATGCAGGATTGCAGCAATGGCAGACATCCTCATCAATGCTGTGGAGGCCCCGAAAGCACGTGCTTCTACAGGATTCAATACTCCTCCAGGTGCAGCAGGCATCTGGATTATCCACCAATCTCTTCTTCCCCTGGAGCTTTCCCAGACAGCAGGCTTTACACTGGGTTTTCTGCAAGGCTTTACTGTGAGTTGAAAGTTGCCCCAAAAAACCAATGTAAAAAGTGGATTTTTTTTTTAACTCTGGATATAAATCAGGCTACACTCTAATATGCAATGAAAAACCCAAATTGTGTGTGAAGTGCTCCCTGATAGCTCACAGGGACTTTGAGGTAAATTTGACCGATATATGAGCACATACCTCCATTCCGGAGGAGATGCAAACTAAAAGCCAGGTGTGAAAAACTTCCTGGAAGTGCTCTTTAACATGACTATGAAAGTCACACAGCCCTCAGGCTTCAAAGCACTTCCAGGGGAAGAAAAGTAAAATCACACACATATAACCTCACACAGTGGATTACTAAACACTGCAGCAGTGCTTTGCACAAAGCGCCTCCACACTATTAGCAAGAGTGTCGGCCAATGATTCAACCCTACATGGTTGTGGACTGGCTCTTGAAAATACAAGGGCAATATATAGTAAAGGATCCAGAACTGGAACAGTAAGAAGCTCAAATTCACATTGTTGTGCAACTCACATCATTTCTAATTCCAAGAGGCTACTCCATACCTGCAGGTTATACTGTAGTTCCAGAATAAGAAAATCACTGAGGAAGTGACAGATGTCTACTAGCTACGATTTATCATTCATTGTACTTCATAAAATGAAAAAAGTCAAAATTCCATTGGAAGTAATATATTCATTATTGCCAATATATTTCCAATGTAATCTGTTTCCAAAGTAATTGTTGATGCAGAACATGTTTCCTACCTTTGGTCTAAAGGAAAACCTAGACAAATCTTTGCTGTACTTTGAGTCTGCATCTAAAGCAGTGTTGCAGCAAGTTCAGACTGGAAATACCGAATGCTTCCACATCTAAGATTGTCAGGTTGGATATATAAAAAAAGTTGAGATTTCTGAGTTGCAACCTGATATTAAAAGACCACTATCCCTTGAAAAATTGGGAAAAATTGGCCCGTGAAAGCCAAAAAAGAGATTTAGATTAACTTTGCTGTCTGTACATCTGAGGGGGAAAACAAAAGGCTGGAGAAATTGTCATTTTTGGCAAACTGAAAACCTTAACACCATACTAATGTTCATTATTGTTCACAGCTCATTGTTCACAATACACAAATTTATCACTGTAATGTATCCTTACCTCACTATATAATTCTGCATTAGCTTTAGCCTTGACTAACTGTGGCACATCCTGAGGCAAAGTATAATGTGTTTTGGTTTTCTCATACTGTGCTCGGTAGTTCAACTGCCAGAAAAATCAAACAACATATTCAATATGTTAAATATAATAATGCTTAACTATAAAACAATGGCTAACCGTTGAACGCTTCAATCAAAAACAACTGTGAACAATATGATAAACTGAATTGAATGGAACAATATGAAAATTGAATTGAATGTAATCTAGCTTTTTCAAGGAAACACCTAACGAGCAAACTTTTTAAAAGCCTAAATTTAAAGCTGTAACAATGCTGGTGAGAAGCCATTCTAATTCTCATACAGGCACTAAAGAGGCTTGAATGGTCTCCACAGAATAATCATTGCCATGAGTTCTCTTCAGACATGCCCCCAACATGCTTAGACATGCTCGTGTACATCGTCCTGAGACTGCACCGGCAAGCCCTGCTTCTGCACTGACATGCCGAGAAGTCTCACACTGCCACATTCTCCACCATATTTATGGATTTTGTCTAAAGAGGCAAACACTGATCACAGAAGTAACCGCCATCATGCTTATGGCATATTTCTCTTCAGACATACACTGGAAGCATGGCCAGCACAGGGAGGGTGATGCTTCTTAGTGCATCAATGCCAGGGGCAGCATTTCCGGGCATGCTCTTGGGACACTGTACATGAGTACAGTGAGATTTAAGTGAGATTAAGTACAGTGAGATTAACTCACTGTACATGAGTACAGCGTCCCTTTGGGGGGGGGGCATGTCTGGCTATTAAGTGGTCATGAAAAGAGATAGGAAAGTAAGAGGCTGGGAGGTGGCAGACCAAAATTGGCATGAGGAAGGTGCTCCCTGTTTGGCCAAAGCACCAAAAATCACAATGAGAGACAATGGGCTGTTCACAAGAGCAGCCCTACCCAGGCTTGAACAGTCCTACCCAAGCAGGGTTGCTTGTGGCAGGGGTATTGCTGAGTAGCCCAAGTTTCTTACTGGGGCTTTTACTGAGGTAGAAGGGCACAAGCATGCCCTTCTACCTCAGTTCCAGGTCATTTGGCTGTTCGGGCTGCCTGCAGCCCAAGCAGTCACAGAGCTGGGCGCCTAGAGTGCCCGGCAGTGGAGAAATCCCCCAATGCACTATGGTCTTTGTGCGGTGCACTGTGGGACTTCTGGAGGGTGAGTTGTGTTTCTCCAGCCTCCAGATGGCCAGCGCCGCTCCCCCAGCCACACGGATCATGTGGGTGTGCAAGCAGCAGTGGCGCCAAAGAGGATGGCTGAATTGTCTGGGAGGAAGATAGATTCGATCCTGCCTTCCCCTCAGCCCTCCCTGCTCCGGGTAACAAGGCTGTGTGAATGACCTCAATGAGTTTTTTTGAAACAGACACAGGAGTCTGGAGCCTACACAAGAGCCCATCATTAACAAAGCCAGGAACTTAAAAAAAGATGCATGAAATCAACATTTAGAAATATCCCTGTTCACCTAAGAAATGGTTCTCATGCTTTCATATAACTATTGAATCACAGCAGTAGGCCTTACATCACTAAGCTGTTGTGCACTGATTTTCGCTTGAATGATCTGAGGTGTGGAGGTAACAGAACTGTACTTCAGCTTATCTATACTTTGTCTGTAGTTTACCTAAAAACAAAGCAAAACATCACAACAAGTTTAATAAAGCATTTTTCAGGGCCTGGAAGTAGCTGTTATGAAGACTGGAAAATATATTAGCATCCACTACATTCACTGCAGTAATTAAAAATAGAAACAACATGGCTTTTTACTGTGATGCAATTTCATTGGTGAGGTATTTATATATAAAATTAACTTCTTCAACTTTCCTTTTGTCTTTTGCTCACTCACTTACTTTTATTTACAAGAGTTTTTATGGAAAGATTGGTATGCCTTGTCGACTGCCACATTGTTAACTTATAGTTTTGAATGTAAGAATGATAAAGAACAAGTATTAAATGGAACAAATTATTTATTGTGGAAATAACTTTTCCACTTGATGGAAAATCTTAATAAGGCAAAAATGTTATTTCACAGTCAGTGACTGATAAGATCATAGTCAAGCAACTTGCTAATACATTAAGACAGGAGCAACAATACTAACCTATACACAGTAATATATTAAAACCCACAAATTATGCAAAGTAAAATTGTTATGGTGAGATTTCCCTTTAAGGCTATTCCTCCCAAAGACCTCCATGTCACTCTACAGGATACAATTATTATTCTCGGCAGGTCTTAATCAACATTCACCCTAGTTAATTATCTCTTTGCTAGATTGCGAATTGTACATGACTTAAATGTAGTTCATTGAGAGAGGTTTTGTTTTGAGGGGAAAGGACTGTGCCAGGCAAACTGTATTTAAAGCAATGGAATAAAAATGCCATATGCTTACTTTCCCTAAAGAAATAGCTATAACTTTTCTTACATGATAAAAATGATCAATACAACTGAAATCCTTTAGTTTGCCATTTCTGTCTTGATATCCAGCATTCACTTCAGTAGATGATCCTTTGTGATCTGGGAATGCTTGCTGGCTGCAGTTTTCTGTTCAAACTGTTATGTACAGAATTGTAGAATGACTAGTCCAATCCCTGAGATAGTTTGGCCTGGTTATACTTTCAGTAGCTAAAAGAGGACTTACAGCTGACCAGGTACCAAAGAAGCGTACCAAGGGCTCTAGTCTGAAAAGTTATGTTTTTAAAAAGATGTCTATGAACTTTGCACCTCATCAGGTGCAACTTTCTAAAAGTTATGTAGAAAAGGGGGATTTAAGCAGGTACCACCTGCTTTAAGTTCATTCCAGCATGGATTACAAGTGACAAATAAAAAAATGAATAAAAAGGAAATGAATGCTGTTTCAACATAGAAGCTCAATTATTATTATTATTATTATTATTTTACATTTATATCCCGCTCTTCCTCCAAGGAGCCCAGAGCGGTGTACTACATACTTGAGTTTCTCTTTCACAACAACCCTGTGATGTAGGTTAGGCCAAGAGAGAAGTGACTGACCCAGAGTCACCCAGCTAGTTTTATGGCTGAATGGGGATTTGAACTCGGGTCTCCCCGGTTTTAGTCCAGCACTCTAACCACTACACCACGCTGGCTCAAGCTGGCTCAAGCGGATCAAGCGGTTGAGTGTTGAGTCCAGGAATTCATATTTCCCCCTATATGTCTCTCAGCCAGATACGATTTAGGCTGTGTGCAGACCTTTCAGTTTTTACTTCTTATTAAGTAATGACAAGAAGTTCTATGAACTGAATCTAGATGTAAATAAAAATGAGATGATAGATGCTAACCTCTCATTTTCATAAGGCTATAATAACAAGCCCCCATCACTCAAATGGGGATTTGCTATTATAGCCTTATTTCCCTTCTTTTAGTCATGTCTAATAATATATTTAGTCATATCATATCTTCTCACATTATATCTGAGTAGACAGAGCATCTCGGGGTATTTCCTGGTGCACATCAGGGTATACAGTGGAAAATATCCCTACACATATATCTGATATCGGACCTTTGAATAAAGATAAATTCTACACAGGGCAAGCCTATTGGCTTTGATTTGTATATCCATTTCTTCAGTATTCATTATGCTTAGGCTAGTACCTACGCTATGGCATTTGTGTTCAATACTTTGTTCCAGTTGAAATAGGGTTGACATCAAGGGGATTTTTACATCACAGACTTAAAATCATCCCCACTCTCCAGGGAACGCTGAAATTATAGATCTCTAAGGCAGGCAGGAGAGTTCTCAGCACCCCCACTAGGCTACAATTCCCAAGATTTTGACCCCATGCCATGGAGCATGATACAGCAGTCTTGCTAAGCCAAGCAACTCTGGCCCAGTGCCTGATGGAAGACTGCCAGGGAACCTGATGTATGCGCCTTTAGTTCCAACATGGAAGAACAGCTGTGTATAAATTGTTTGGGAGAAGCAATATTAGTCGAAGCAGTGTAAAATCAAGGTAAGTATACAGAATGGATATGCCCTCCCAAGGTGGTTGTAGTGATGACTTTTGGATTACAACCAAAGAAGATATGACTGGCATTGGGACATCTCAGTACAGCAAGTTCTATATGCCATTTCCAATTCCCTGAGCATTCATGATCCTACCAGCTGGAAAACAACTTTTTTTCTTTCTGAGCTCTGCTGTCATCAGCTATGTTTGTCAATGCAATTAAATTACTGCCTTATAAAGGCCCCATGAATTATACTTCTCCCACAGGGGATGGTGAACCATGCAAACAACAGGGTGAGAACTCAGAAGGCTATTTACATCTTTCAAAGGAACCAGCTTCCTTGTTGTCTGATATGAAGGAGTGAGTGTAGCTGGGTAATTGTAGTCAACATCATCATGTGTGTAATCAGATTTATAGGCTATCTGGAACACAAGGAGAACAAAAAGAATCAACTTTTTTAAAGCTGTCATTTGTTTTGAATAATTATCAGACAGGAGAAAAAAGAGAAACAATAATATTAATATTAAACACCAGAAACAAAGTAAGTTCAGTGTCGTCAATGACAAAGAAAATGAAATTATTTGCATAGTTTAGCTGCTAATTGATTCTTTTTCAGCTGCACAATTAATCCAGTGCCAACTGTGGGAGCATTAACTTAACTTCCACCTGTGACACATTCCTTTTATCTTTCTGCATAGTTCCTGAGCTTTTTTCAGAACTGTAAATAATGCACTTCAAGACCTAGTATGTAATGAAATGACATCTTAATGAGCCCTATACAATTAAACCACGTATTAACTGTTCAATGAAAGATTTCATTGTACAGACACCTTGGCCTTGAGACATGTTGCATGACCTCAATTCCTACCAGCCAAAAGTGAAAGGAAAAGAACTCAGCATCCTGCAAAACTAAACAAACTCATCTCTACAATCATTTGTTCATTGTTGCAATCGGGAATTCAGTTCCATGGGGAAATTATACCAACTTCTGCATCCCAAACCACAATGATACACCAGTGACTCTGGGACCTTGTGCTGGCCTGTTAGCCATGTGTGTAATTTACCATTTCAGCCAGTTTGGTTCTATTTTGCTCAAACTGATTTCCAAAAACCACCACCTTTTTTTCTTCACACATCCTTGCATGTCCCCAGACAGACTTAACTATGGCTACCCTTCATTTGATGCCTTCATATGAGAACCAACACCATATCTAAATAATATAGAGTCAAAGTTCAAACAACTTACATTGCTTGCCAGACTTCCAACCTTCATGGCATGCAGTGTACGCCTGTCCATGCCAACACCTTCATAATGACCTTTCTGGTTCCGGTAATGTTCTTTGTATTTGAGCTGCAGACAAAAACAAACCTTCTAAAAGCTATTTATTGTTGTTATAATTATTGTAACAAAGAGATTTGTTGTTGTTATTGTTGCTGTTGTAACAAAGAGGACAACACAAACAATGGAAATATACAGTAAGGTAGAACTACGATTACTGCAAATATATGACAGTACAATCATTTTTATTCCTATTTAAGAACAATGGACTATGAAATATTTAAGACTGTCATTTTTAAACAACACAGTGCTAGACAAATTTGATGTCCTTTCTATTTATGGACAAAAGAGTATACTTAAGGAATCAGAAAGGTTAAGAGACCAATTTCCTTATTGTACTGCAAGAATGAATATATAGTCATGATTGGTTTTTTATGCCTACAGTCACATATTTTGGCTCATCTAGGTCTAATACTACATATTATGTAGCATTAATATATCTACAGCAACAAGATTAACATCAAGTTAAATTCTTAAATCACACTTATTTTAGTGGGGCTTTCTGTTTTTCTTACAAAGGTTTTAAAATATGTTCCACAAACAGCAATGTAACTATTGTGACACCTTCTGTTCATAAAGACTAGGCTGTTTGAATTCAACTGCAGGAATACAGTGCACTAGGCAATAAAGCATTCTTTTTACACATGCAGTTTATAAGCATATGACTTGCTTATGTTCTGCTTTATCATTTGCAAGTCAAACAATGCTTACCTGGTGGAATTAAGAGTCCATTAAGAAATGGACATAAGAGATAAAGTAAATGAGAGATGAGACAATTAACATTAATAATAATTAACAGGAATTGTTTGATTGGATTAGTGATGAATTGTATGTAATCTCTTTCCCCTGTAAAGATTTTTAATATCCCAAGTCCCAGTGCTGCTTTTACCCGGGCTTCATGCTCTTATCGGGAATTCACATATGTACAAACTGTGATTCCAACAGTGACTAAGTTAAGCTTTTACAGAACTGCATGCAAACTACTTAAGACTTACATCACTGGTGTATTTTGAGACCTTGCTAACATTCCTGAACTGAGGGGTTTCACAGTAGTTAATACTGTGGCCTTTGCTGTTCTCCAGATCCTTCTTATATTCCACCTTAAGAATCAGAATTTACAGCAGTGAGAAGTGGAAACAGGTTCATTAACTTCCAACAAAATCAGTTACATCCATAAGTAGAAACAGGATTTTATCATGAGACGGAACTGCACATCAGGCAAGCAAAACAAACACTAGGTTATTCAACAAGCAAGCAATTGGAAACCTTCTGTTTATAGTTAACATTTAGGGACACAATCCAAACCCAACCTGTGCCGTGGGGGGAAGGGAGGGCTGGGCTCGGGGGCTTGGTTGAGGGGTGGGGAGCTGGGAAAGGCATTGTAAAATACAAACTTTCAAAAAACATTAATTTTTTTAAAGGCCTAATTTGTGTAATTGAAAGTCACAGCCAAATGTTTAAATCTGATTGGCCTACATCCTGAGTAACTATCTGCCCATACACTAAGAAGCATCCCTGCTGCTGAGAGATTCCTGAGCTCTGCAGCATTTATTGTGCAAGGGGAGGGGAGTGGCTTTCACGATCTCTCCTTCCACCAGAAGTGCCCTGAACTACTCAAAAATATATCCCTGAGGACTGCATGACCTTCATGGACATATCTTTGGGTGGTCCATGGCACTTCTAGGGGAAATCACTGAACCCATCCTCCTTGAGTGATATGTGCTGTGCTCAGAAGCTTTTCACAGTGGGGACAGTTCTTGCCAGTGAATGCTTAGTCAGGATGTCAACTACAGATTTTAACTTTTGCAGAATTATAGCCTCATACAGAGGTACCATCAACTTATGCCTAAAGTAAGCTTCAATAAGAATGTGGAGGGTAATATTCAAGCAAACCTGTGAGGAATTTCCTTGGTTTGGGCAGGAAGGGCAGGATCACACCTCTCCAAGCTGTCATTTAATGTTGTTTAAAGCAACATTCAGGTCAAATTCCTCCCAGAGAGGACTGGCACAAACATGGGAAGTAACTATGTCATTAGTCTCTGCCTCCCACATAATCTCTCTATTCTAATGCTATCAGAAGGGCTTGGGAAGCAGCCACAGAAGACTGGCATCCACACTTGCCCTCTAGAACTGGAACCAACATTTTTCCAAACTGAACTTTGAAAAAGAATTTCAGGGTTTCTCCAAGAAGAAACTCTGGAGATTTTTCCCCCTCTACATCCTGGTGCTAGCAGCAGCATTAACTGTTATCCTTTCCTTATGCAGTTGAGGATTAGGGGTGCATCTATAATGGCATGAATGGATTCAAAGACACACACACCCCGCCGAGCTCCTGAGGGCCTCCCAGGTCCACCCCTCCCTATTTTCTTAATTATCTTCCTCACTCTGAGGGGCTGCTGGAGAGAGGGGCAAACATGGGCCCCCTCTCCCCTAGCTATGCCACTGTGGATGATATAATGTGCAAACTATGTTACATGCTTGCAAATTTCCATAATTAAATGCAAATAATGAATATACTTGCATATGCATCATGATAATATTTGACCTTCTTACCTCACTGTATAGCTTGTTAACATCCTGGGCTTGCTTAAGAACTAAGTTTTCTTGAGCTGAAAGAGAATGGTAGTGGGCCGCTCCTTTCATCTTTGAAAAATCCTTCTTGTATTTTATCTGAAGAGAAAAAGAAAGGACTGGACCATCATATGAGTGTATTGAGTGCTCATCAACATGGATCTGAGAGCACTGTTCTTGCCTGCAGGAGGGTGTGGCCGAAAAAGTATCTGTTTGCCGTTTTATGGGGCAGAGAAAATAAGATAAGAGAGCTGGGAATTTTAGCTAACTAGAATGAGGCAATGGAGGATTGGAAGTATTGTTCTTGGGAAATCCAGTACAAAAAATAGGCGTTTTACTGCCTGCTTTAAAAATCCACTTGTATATTTCAAAATAAGCAGATATAATGTAGCAAAGACATCATAAATTTCCAGTGCTCACTTCTCTGGCAGCATAAAGAGACCACCCCTCAAACTGCCATGGGAAGCAGAGCAAGTCACTCTTTTTGTACAATATTTTAGTGTCAAGGCAGGTATACTTGTGTGCAATTTAAGAACAGGATGAATACTACTGCAGAGTAGTATGTTTGCTAGACTATTAGACTGGGACTGAGGAGACCTGGGTTCAGAGCAAATCCTTACTCATGAAGCTCACTTCATCCTGGACCAGTCATTGTCACTCAGCCTAATCTATATCAGGATTGTTTTGAAATATTGGTGGGGGAATCTTTGTATGACTCCGTCGAGCTCTTTGGAGGAAATGAATATTATTATGAATATTCTTATTGGAACGTTGTTGGTAAAAACTGTATGCAGAAACAGAATATCATAGTAGAATTATGCACCCACTTGATGATTTTAGAAGTCAGCTAGTTCAAAACTTTTATCATTAACTGAACTTACTATTAGACATTTGAAACTATTTATTTATTTAGGCAGAGAGAGAGAGAGAGAGAGAGTGTGTTACACACCCAAGCTCACCCCATGAGTTTCCTGGCTTGTTGGGGATTTAAAGTCCTAGTCTCCCAAGTCCTAGTCTTCTGGTGTCATCTGGTATGATGGGATGCCGACTCGGCTTGTATAACTGAGACCTGGTTGAGGGAGGCTAGTGGCCAGTATGGGCTCAGCTCCTCACCACTGGGTATTCAGTGGTGGAGCAGGTGATGTAATCAGGAAAAGAATGCGATGATTACTAATTTTTTGTTTTGAAATCTCTGCAGTTAATCTTCATGGAAAACAAAATAGTCTGATTTCTCACACCACAGAAACACATACTGATGCCACTATTTTGCACATCTATTAAAATAGCACCTCAAGTCAGGAACAGTTATATTTGGTATCACTGGAAGCACCACAAGAAGAGCTATGAGTCATAAGCAGTTTCATTCTTTTTATATGTTCACATTACTTGTTCACATAATGTGACACCAGAGAACCTTTGGATTATAATAAGCAACTTCTTGCATCTCATCCATCTTGGCTGATACTTCTTGTTTCATACTTACATCACTGGCCAGTTCATTTGCCTTCTTAGCATTTAGATATGCTGGAGTGATCATAGCAGGAAAGCTCCCTTTCCCTCTGTGCTCCTCATATTCGTCCATGTAATCCTGGAGAACATTCAGTAGTTTATTATTTAGCCATTGATAGCTCAGCCCTATGCATCTTTACCCAGATGTAAGTACCAGGGTGTTCAGTGGTGTTTACTCTCAGGTAAGAAGGCACAGGATTAGAGCCTGTGCACTCTTTATTTTTTTACATCTTAGCCTTATCACCAGTCTGTGTAACATACAGCCATAGTTCACAATTTCCACATATCATAATAAAATGGAGAAAGTGGGAAAGGAACCCTGGGACTTACTTCAGAGTAAACACTGTTCATTTCCATTATGGAAGGAAGATATTAAAACAAGTTAAATTTTTGCCACTGCCAATTTTTTATATGAGCTGCCAGATATAATCTTAAAGCCATAATATTTCTAAAGCTCAAGTTATGTTTACATATTAGACACCTTTATCCCCCACCTCCCTCATTACATCCACTTTCATAATTTTTTCCACTGCATACTTTTTGTGGATATATGTCTTCTAGTAAACAGCAAATCCATAGCTAAAGGAATATATCATCTGCCAAAGTATGATACAGGAAAAAACTCTTAAGTGACCTAATACACCAATCAAAAGTGACATTGTATCTCATTTAGCTATTTAAAAGCTTATTCATTTATCTGAATATAGTATTGTTATAAATCTTTCTTTCATTTTGTTTTTTAAAGGGAAACAATTATTTGGATAGGGCAAAGTGGTTCTTGGTACCATTTATTAAAGTATTAGTAGGTGAGGCCCGTTGTTGACCGGGCAAAGTCATTTTGTGTGTGGTGATGGTGGGGAGTTATTTACTGCTTTCCCACAGCATATTCCAGTGTAAAGAGTAGTGCATTCAGCTACTTTAAGTGGGAAGATTGTTTATGCACAATTTTGTGCAAACATATACACAAACAAATTCTTCAAAAGATATGAGATACAATTTTTATGTATGTAAGAGAATTTTTTATGAATGTGCTTGCAAAAATGAAATAAAAGAACAGTTTGAAATTTGTAGGATCTCAACTTCAAACATTATTCATTCTATTCAATAATTGCCATATACTGTAAATTTGAATCGCAGTAAATTTGAATCTGAGAAAGATCTTCTGCTTCTCCTGGGCATAATATCATTTCTGAATTATTGAGTGTTAAGAATCTGTTAAGAACAATAATATTAAAAGCCCTATTCATTCATGATGCTTTGGATCCAAGCCATTAAATTTAGAAGCAATGTATATTTGCATTGATCCTCACCTGACTAAATTGGTCTACAGTTTCTTGTGATGTGCCAGCAGAATGACTTGCTTTCCCCTTCATCTCCTTTTCATACCTTTGATGATACCTAACCTAAAAGCAAGGAAGATGAAAGGATGGGTTTAAACTGCTGCTCTCACAACCCTAAATAAATGACAAATATTAATTTATTAAAATTGCAATTATTGCAATTAAGCACCCAAAATGTACCCACCCAGAAGCAAACTAGCAAACTAGCAGAGCAGCCAAAATAGATATATTATAAGCTCTATGCTCACTCAGCCCTACATAGGCAGGCAGGCAGCTGCACACCATCTGAATTTTCGGCACTATCTTCATGTGCAGTCCCATATTCAGCACATTACCGTAGTCAAAATTAGAGGGAAGCATATGAATGACAGTTGCAAGGTCCCTATCTTTCAAGAAAGGAATGAATACAGCATATTAGTTTGGCCTAGCCTTCCAGGTTTTTAAAACTGTTTTAAATGTTTTAATTGTTAATGGTTTTATGCAGTTTTTAAATTGGTCTGTATTTATTGTTTTTAAAGGACTGGTGTGTGTGTGTGTGTGTGTGTGTGTGTGTGTGTGTGTGTGTGTGTACTGCCCAGAGCTGTTTGGATGGGGCAGCATATACATGTAATAAAATCATCATCATCATCATCATCATCATCATCATCATCATCATCAGCTTTACTGGGAACAGCCTATATTCTGCGACGATATCTATAACAATTGACAATAAAATTCAGCCATCCCAGGTCCTTGGGAAGGACTCGATGTCTAGATAAAACAAACCAGTCAATAACACCTGTCTGACTGTGTAAACAAGAAATAATAAATGCAGCTGACAAAAAGCAATGCTGGCCATGTTCAGCACCTAGACATCCAGGAGCAAAGCTCTTGACAGAATTACACCCAATGCCTGAATCTGATTCTTCAGGGTGGAGCATGGCTGCATCAAGTATAGCATTTCCACTTCCCCCTTATAACAAGGGCTGCCAACAATTAGCAATGCTGATTTCAGTCTGTTGGCCCTCATCGAGTCCCCAGTCAAAATATAGTCATTCAAAATATACTCATTTTAAAAATAAAAGACTATCAGCATCCCCACAGTAGCCTATCCCCTGCCAGTGCAAATCTATTGGCCCAGAAAAGTACAGATGTTTTCCCATAACAAGAAGTCTTAATTTTGTAAGATACAGTGCAGGTTTTCTGCCAATATATGATAACAACTTTAAAAAATAAATAAATAAAATGATGCTTTTGAAACTTACATCACTAGCTAGTTCATTGGCTCTTTTAGCTATCTGATAAGCCGGGGTGATCATAGCAGGGAAACTTCCTTTCCCTCTTTGCTGTTCATACTCTTCTGTGTATTGTAACTGGAAAAAATCAAAAGCATTAAAAAAATTATGTATAAAGCCACAGACACAGAGAGTCAGAAGGATTACTTATTTCACTAACTTCTTCATCTTCTTCACTTACATCACTTGTGAGCTGGCCTCCAGCCTTTGCATGAAGTATATCTGGAGTATCCACAACACTGGTGAATTTGGAAACCCGTTCTTCATGCCCTCGTTTATATTCCACCTATGGGAAAGAATGGACCCAAAGACAATTTCAAAACCATTACAAACTGCCATCTTATTTCTGGTCATAAAGCATCAAAAGACAAAGGAAACAGATTTGCTAATATAAATTCCTTGGCTCCAAATGCAAAATTCCTTGGCACCTTATATTGATGAAAAAGTGTTGGAATGACAACATAGTCTGACATTCTTTGTCAAAACAATGTACTTTGCTTTAATCCACTCAGCAATTGTCAAAGATTTTTATTTTATAACACAGAGACAGCTGCAGAGGAGTCAATACATAAGAAAAGGTCAACCTATCATCCTGTTAAAGTTCTGAACAGGCACGCTGAAGTGTTGATTTGAATGAAACCATTTTCTTTAAATCACTTGTCCAGCATGTTTAATCAATAACAATTTCAAACAGTTTCATTTTATGTTTCTGGAAAAGCATTATATGTTATTCTTGAAATAATAACTAGAATTTTGCATGGCAATATAATTCATGCATATTGTTACCTAAAATAGTATACTCCTTTTCTTATAGTTGTCAAGTTTCAATTTAAAAAGTAGGCAAGTAGTAAATATATCATTTAAACCTATAGCTGATCTGAAGAGGGCAAAGGTACCATTTTGGAGAAGGGAATAGTTGCTGCCTTGTAACAGACCACTTGATCATTCCTCAGGAGCACCACTATCTCTGATTAAGAGGCACAAAAAAGTAACAGCGAAGATTCAAAATATATTACTTTTTGAAGCATTTTATTTCGAACCATAGATCTTTGACCCCCTGCTTTAAGAAAAATTCTTTCCCTTCCCTGGGAAAGGCAAACTTACATTACTTGATAGCTGAGCAGCCTTTTTGGCTATCTGATAAGCTGGAGTGATCAAAGCAGGAAAGCTACCTTTCCCCTTTTGTTGTTCATATTCTTCTGTATATTTCACCTGGGGTGGGGAGACAAAATATGTGTGTGTTTCAAGAAAACTTTGCCAACTGTCTCCTCGAAAATGTACATATTGGTATCCTACTTTTAGGGATGTGCCCGAAGCACAGTTTGAAGCGTGGTTTGAGCACTTTTAAGAAAAACAGAAGAGTAATTTTAAGGAAAAGGTTGAGAAGGTGGCGCCCCTTCTAGCTTCCTGCTGAGGCAGCATGGGTTTTTTGGGAACCCTTCTAGCTTCCCAAAATGACCATCAGTACGCACATGGCATCCATGCATGTGCGGTGCCATTTGTGTGATCAGCATGATGTTACTGACCACACAAATGGCACCTGCACATACGTGGATGCCATGTGCATGCTGATGGTTGCTTTTCTTTAAAGTTCCCTTCTTGTTTTTCTTTAAAGTGCTTGAACCATGGTTCGGGCACATCCTTTTCCTCTAAAGCCACAGTCCTATGAACGATTACTTGGAAATAACTCCCATCAAATTCAGTAACTTACTTCCAGATAAATGTGCATAAGACTGAGTTCCACTGAAGCTTTAGGCAGCAATTTTAACTACACAGCCTTTCAAGGTAAGTTAGACCAAGAGACAGTAGCTTGTACCAAACCATGCAGTGAATTTCAGGACAAAGCAGAAAGTTCTCACATCCAAGATCATCGAAGCACTGAATCAAGGGTGGCCAACCTGATGCTCTCCAGCTGTAGTTGGACTACAACTCCTACAATTCTCAGTCATAACAAATTTCAGGTAGGAATGATAGCAGTTGCAGTCTAACACAAACTGGAGAGCCTCGGGTTGGTCATCCCTGCACTACACCATAATACACATGTGTTATTGTTAGGGCTTGTTCATATGGTGGCTTCTTCTCTGGCTGGTTGATGCAGCCCTAAACTAAAAATGGAAAATAATACATCCCATTAATGTAGGTTTTATAGCTAAACACCACTTTCCTGCACAGTTGTCTACTGTTTGGACTAACATGGATCAGCTCAGGAATCATAACAGTAAAGTAATTGCAGATTCTCTGACTCTACATGCCTGAAACCCAAAAAGCCCTCTGATTGAATGCAGCTTCAGTCTGTCAGAGTTCTGAAGAAGCAACCTTATTGGCTTGTTCATCTATTTTCAAGATTGGTCCCACATCCAAACCCATCACTCCAACTATTGCACCAAACCGAGTTTCACAGCTTATCAAATGTAAATAACATTTCCAAACCAGTCCAAAATACATCTAGCTTATGTTTGCTGAAAGAGTACACCACTAAACATTATTATTTTTTCACCTCATTGTGAATCTGTTCTCATCATCACCTATATTACACAGGAACATAGGAAGCTGCCTTATACTGAGTCAGACCATAGGTCTATCTAGCTCAGTATCATCTTCAGACTGGCAGTGGCTTCTCCAAGGTTGCAGGCAGGAGTCTCTCTCAGCCCTATCTTGGAAAAGGCAGGGATGGAACTTGAAACTTAGATGCTCCTACCAGAGTGGCTCCATCTCCTAAGGGGAATATCTTACAGTGTTTGCACATCAAGTCTTCCATTCATATGCAACCAGGACAGACCCTGCTTAGCTAAGGGGACAAGTCATGCTTGCGACCACAAGACCAGCTCTCTTCTAACATCTTATTGGTAAGATGTTATTCTGAATACCATCAGGACTTTGGCACACTATCATGTTTGTCCCATAAATAAATCTGTTATAAAATACAAGCTCACATACATCACTGAGAGTGTTCTGTGCTTGAGCTATCCTGACCATTTCTGGATCTGGGATAGTTTCTGAGTACCAGGATTTTCCTTCTTCATATGCAGCACGGTAGGCTCTCTATAAAGAAAACATCGTATCATGAGAAATTGGCACAGTGGTAAAAACATTTGGCTCCATCCCTAAAGATCAGGGGGATTAGATCATACCTGAGTAGATACCTTTATGAATAGATGGCTGGATGTGGGGTTAGCCACATCCTTTTCTTGTGTCTCTACCACACAAGTGCTCATGTTTCTGCTTTTGCACATACATTATTAACTTACATGGGGTTTGCAGAGGACAAGTTCCCAGTAATTGCCTCCACGGTATATACGCACAAGGTAAACATGAAAGATTGACACCTTGGTACTAAACATGGCAGCCGACAGCCAGTGCCGTGTTAGGAGAGTGGAGCAGGAGCGGAGCTAGTATGTCACTGAGCAGCAGAGCACACAGGAAGGGGAGGCTATTTTCACTCTGCTCTCTGTGTCACTGAGGGCTGTTCTCTCTGTGTCACTGATCCTCCTTTTGGAGGGAATGGAGAGCAACAAAAGTCACTCCCTACCCCCCTCATATGCACTCTGCTGCTCAGCACATGCTGAGCTCTCAGAGAGGGCACATCTCTTGCTCCCACCTCCTAACACTGCACTGGATGTCAGCCAGTGAGTTACACATGAACCTGTTTGATGTCAATTAAACTTACATTCCAGTTAACATAATTTTGATCATCACATCAGCCCTGTAGAGGGTAATATCCTAATTCTAAGAAGAAAAAGAGAAGTGCCCAGTGTATCCACCTGTAATGGCCATTGCAAGGCAATTTAATGCGTTGTTTTCTGACACGGCTGTGGCTTTTCACTTTAAGACCACCATTGCCACTAATATTTTAGGGTCAAGCTGCGTGATTTTTTAGGGTCAAGTCAGAACCCAATCCAGCACCCCAGAAAGTAACCACTTGACCCTTTGGTTGCCAATCTTTTCCCTCCCTCTCCACCACACTTTCTGAAATGGTATGGGGAATTAAAAGGAGGAAGAAACAGAAATAGGTGAGAAGGTTTTTGCCTCTTCCCACACCCAAATGCCTTTGAGACTGCACAAGCTGCTGGAAGTGGGAGGGAAAATTCTGTGGTGTTCTGGAAGCAGGGGCATAACTATAATAGGGCAAGGGGAGACAGTTGTCTGGGGGCCCACTGCTTTAGGGGGGCCCCTAGAGGCAGGTCACATGACTGACTCCCCCAGCCACGCACCCTCCTGGGCTTCCTTCAGTTGTATTCATCCTCCGAAATTGATGTGAGTGTGAAGACCTGGAGCTACCAGAACAGCATGTCTTTCTCCAGTACCATTAAATAACTTGCATCATCCACAATTTACAAACCCTTAAAAAAAATAATTTAGGGGGGGCCATTTTAAAATCTTGTCTCTGGGCCCACTCCAACCTTGCTATGCCCCTGTCTGGAAGTGCTGGCAGGCCACTGATAACAGCCTGGCAAGCAAAACTTGTTGCCGGGCAGATTTTCTTCCTTTACATTATTTTTCTGTATGTGACTAGAATGTACTTATTTCTTTTTAAAATATATAGAATTAATAATAATACTTAGCATTTGCATAGTACTTTTGAGTGTTCATAACACTATCCTTACAATAGTGTTTTGAATGAAAGTTATCCAGAAAATCAAGCCTCAAGTGCAGGGGTCTCAACTTTTGGTTCCCAGATATTGTTGGACTACAACTCCTATCCTTCCCGGCCACAATAGCCAAAAGCCATTGAAGCTGGGGGTGATGGGTTCTGTAGTCCAACATCATCTGGGGACTCAGGGTTAAGAACACCACCTGCACTAGTGCCTCTGCCATGGTTTTGAGACAGCTGATCTTAAGAATAAGTCTGCTGACACCTAAACAACTGAACAAGATATTAAAAAAAAAAAAAATGAAATGGTCCAAACAAGCATTTGGGATCCAAATCACACCAAAGCAATAGTAAGCATCAAAATGGTTTTGTTTTTTGTTTTTTAAAAAGGCACACAATTGTGATTTTTCTTACAACACAACATTAGAAAAACATTCCCCTAATGCTCATTTTATTTATTTATTTATTTATTTATTTATTTATTTATTACATTTATAAACCACCCCATCCAAAGGCTCTGGTGGTGTACAACAATTTAAAATTTATTTAAAAAAAAAACAATTTAAGACATAGTGCTAAAAACAATATAAAAACAATTAAAAACCATTTAAAACCAATTATAATACTTTAAAAACAATGTCAAAACCTTGGTAGGCCAGGCCAAACAAGTATGTTTTTAGGGTTCTCTTAAAGGCCGACAGTGAGCCTAAACTGCGGATATCTGCTTGGAGTGCATTCCATTGGCCAGGAGGAGCTACAGAAAAGGCCCAGTTCCAAGTTGCCACCAGGCGCACCAGTGGTAACTGGTGTCAGACCTCTCCAGATGACCTCAATGTGCGATGGGGATCACACAGAAGAAGGCGCTCTCTAAGGTAGCCCGGACCCAAGCCATTTAAAGCTGTAAATGTAATAACCAGCACTTTGTATTTTGCCCAGAAACATATCTGCAGCCAGTGAGACAAGCAACTTGGCTTCTGAATAGTGGGTGAAAAGGAGGCATCTTCTGAATGCTCACAGAACATCATGCCCTTGAGACAGGTTGCCTACCTGACTGCTTAGTTGTTGCATTTTCTGTGCAGCTTCTATATCTTTGGATTTCATATCCCAGTGAAAAACAGATTTGAACCTCTCACCTTCTTCTCGATATTTAATCTGCATAAAATGAAAAGAAATGCAGTAGCAATAAATATGAAGCAAATATGAGGCCACAAAATGATGAGGCAATCACCACTTTAAAGGAGGGGAAGTACATAGCAACTGTAGGAGTTCCAGATATGTGCATATTCTAGTATAGTATGCACATACAGTGGTTGATATCCAGACTAATAAAGTATGGCTGCTATGTGAGAAGTGATGCTGATGGTTTAGACCAGGGCTGCTCAACTTCGGCCCTCCTGCAGATGTTGGCCTACAATTCCCATAATCCCAGGCTATTGGCCACTGTGGCTGGGGATTATGGGAGTTGTAGTTCAAAAACAGCTGGGGGGCCTAAGTTGAGCAGGCCTGGTTTAGACTAACACGATTGCATTGGCAATTATGCATGGCTGGGAATTTTGATTACCTTTCCTTTCCCCCAGAAGTGTTCTGTGCCACCCTAAAATACATCCCTGAGGGTCATGTAGCTCTCAGGGGCATATTTTTGCATGGCACAGAGCACTTCCAGAAGAAGGAGAGGTCATCGAAATCCACCCCTCCCCCTGTGCGAGCACAGATGCTGTATTAATCAGTACTGGCACTTCTCTTGTAGCACACACACTTTGCAAGTGTGGATGTTAGTAAGTTTGCACACGGACAGGCTCTTTCAGATGTTTGTAGGGAACATATGCATGTTTGAGGACATATGTAAATGTTTGTCGTTTGATCCTAGTATCAGGAAACTGATGTGTATGTTGGCTACTTAGTGCATGGATTATCTTCCTGACAGGTACATGAGGATCTCACATACAAAATATTAATATGAGAATTAGTTTTCATGAGCCTCTCTTTGGACCTCAAACATTATTTTCTGATTAAAAGGAACTGGGTTTCAGTGACAAAAGTCAGAGAACGTTATCTCTGATTTTGACAACACACTCACATATGCACACACACGCACACGCACACACAGAGAGAAATTGGATCCCACATCACAGGCTTAAAACAGAAATAGAAATTGCTGTTAATCCTAGACTCATTCCAAAGTATATCTGTCACACACAGTTTAAGATAAAGTGTATGTGTTGCTGTTGTTATATTACTGTTTGGCAAAATCCTGCACAATATAGAACAAGGCTGATAAAGCTGTATGAGGACATGTTTTCCACAATTCAGGAAAAATGGAAGGACAAAAAATACATGTATACTGTTTTTCCCATGCATGGAGGCTGTTCTCAGGCTAGGGCAGCCTTGTGTGGAGTGCTGGGATCCGGGCGGATCCTGGAGCTCCTGCCCAGCCTAACATCACTCCTAAACCTGGCTCTCAGCTGAGGTTAAGGGAGCAAGAGCTCCCTAAACCCGGCTGCTGGGATTGTGTGTCTCCTCAGGCTGCATGTCAATGCACTGCACTGGCCTCCAGAGCTCTGCGCTGCATGGCGCAGATAATCTGGGAGCACAATCTATGCTCCCAGCATCCTGTCTGTGATCACCTGGGGGGAAGGTGAGTTGGAGAAGCCTCCCCCCCCCAGCCACCTGCTCAGTCATGTGAATTTTCCCCATTTATGTCTTCTGATTCTATCTACTGTAAACACTGGGACAAGAGGAAAAAAATTAGTCTAGAAATTTGGATATCTGTAACAGAACGCAGTAATAGTTTTTGAACGAACAGAAGTATTTCACAGGACTTTCCTTCAGCTTCAGACTGAAGGTGGGGGGGAGCATAGCAGTCCCTGACATTTCACCAAATTTACCCAATACAATCATGTAAAACTTACTTGACTTTATATTTTTGTTAAAAACTCAGATCCAAGCCATCTTCATCAGAGATTTGAAAACCTTTTTCTTTTTTTAAAGCGAACCTGGGTTCAGATTCTAATGAATCTGCAGGCACTTTCTGGTTTGGTGTCAAAGATTTGAGAGTTTCAGCTGACTTTCCCTTTGAGTTTTCTGGTTCATTTGAAATGAGAATTCAAAGGAAAACCTGGACTGTGAAACAAAGCTACAGAAAACGTTTGCATGAACCTCTCTGACTGAACCTATCTTGCTTTCCACACCTCAGATCATCATCCCTAGCAATTTTTGAGGAACCAGAGGGAACCTCTAAGCATTCCTACAGTGCTTATTTAGTCAAGACTCTTTCTGATACTCATTTTGTGAGACTAAACAGGTTTCAAAAATATGCAGAAAATAAGGTAAAAAATTTAACGCTTAGATGTTCTGAAACAATGGTTCTTACAATTATGAGAGACAAGCATAATCACTCAGTTGCAGCAATTCCTCATTTTTGTAGGACAAATGGTATTCATTTTTTGCACAGAAAGGTACAAAAGGGTCTTCCTCTTCACCATAATATTAGAGACAGCTCTGAATGTACAGTGTGCATGAAGCTGTCTGCAACACGGAAATGGGAAAATGCTGCTTATGCAACATTTCCATACACCTGAGAACTTCCATGATGCTTTGAATCAAACTGATGTTTTATTCTCTGGTTTAGAAGTGAACTCCACAACAGAACACTAAATGGTCCAGGACAGCCCAATCTAGTCAGAAGCCAAGTCCAGTGTTTGCGCTGGTGCAGAACTTCAGATAATGGACCAAAGTTGACAGTAGTCAATGTAAAACTATTACAGCCTAGGATCTGCTTTTGTGGTTTCTGCATTATGATAATTCAATTTAGTGAAAGGTTTGATGAACATAGGCTCTATCTTCTGTAAGCCTTCTATAAGAAATAAGGCAAAGGCAAAAGTAAGGCTTCTATTGCAAAAATTTCAGTGTACGCCTTCTTCCTTTGCTGAAAAAGGGCTGTGAAAGAGTTTGATTCTCTGATCAACACTGAGCACCCATGTAATGATTATAGGGAGCATTTCCTACACTCTAAATGGCCTTCATTTGTGCTTAATAATGTCAACACACAGCTAATTTAGAATGGGCTACACAGTTTTGTGATGTCATAACATACTGCACAAAGAGGATGCTTGATTGACTAGGATTGCCTGAGAAGCAATGAAAGTAAAGGGAAAAGGCAACACAGAAGGAGAAAACAGTGGCTATTAACGATAACCATCATTGTTTTTCTTCCTCTATGCCACTTTTTTCATGAAAAACCATGGAAGAGCCATGAGAAAGATCGGATTGGGGACCGGCAAATTAGCCCCCCCTATAATGTAAAATCATTATTTTCGCATTGGAAAGCAAATCAGGAACATTCTGCTCAGCCTTAAAAAGAAAACATATCTTTATGCTAATGTATTCATTACAGCTGAACAGAAACACAATTGAGTACTAAAGCATCTTACCTCACTTACGGCTTCAGACTGTTTTTTCACGTTCATATTTATTGGCGTCTCCAAGACACTTGTGAATGTATTGTTTTTTGGGTTGTGTCTATAAAAGAAAGCAGAACACAAATTTAGAAAGCTATCATCAATGTCCTTCAAAAAGGCAGGTCCTCTTTTTATATACTGATGTGTGTTCTCTGTCAGCATTTGAACTGTAGGGTTTTCATTGGTAAGGTAAAGAAGAGGATTTCTCAGTAATTTGGTTGAACTTTAATGAATTGTTTAAGCTTTGGAAAATAGGACATATATCCTTGAAGAGGGTGGGTTTTGGTTTTTTAAAAATTGCTTTTTCCCATTCTGTGTTGGTTGTATCTCATTATGTTTAAGTTGTGTTTAAGGTATTTCCACCCCATCTTTTCTTTCGTTCTATCTTTCTTTTTGTTTCCTTTTCATTATATTCACCTGTATTATCATTATCCCTGATTATGTTTCTATACTGTATCTTTAATGCAATAAAAGAAAAAGAGGGGTTTTTTCTGTTGTTTTTCACTCAGGAGCCCTAATATAATGAATCCTCAATGAAGCTGCTTCACAAAACATCCGAACAAGTATTGACCATTTCCTTTGAATTGTTTCCCCCCTCAAATTTAGAGTGAATTCATACATGGTCCCAGATGCCAGCCACCACATAAATGGATAAACTCACATAATGCAGTGGTTTTGTGACTGCTTCATTACATACTGAAATCTTATTTTATTTCATTGCATACTGGCATGTTATTGTACCTGCTATTCAGCCATTGGAAACTTTTGTCATAATCAAATCTCAACAGACTTAAGGAAATCAGGACCACTTCATTGTGTACTCATATTGTATATATGACATTAGGCTTATTCCAAGATTGTTACAGTAGACTAAGAACATAAGAACAGCCCTGCTGGATCAAGCCCAAGGCCCATCCAATCCAGCATCCTGTTTCACACAGTGGCCCACCAGATGCCTCTGAGAAGCCCACAGGCAGGAGATGAGGACATGCCCTCTCTCTTGCTGCCCTGCAACTGGCATTTAGAGGCATCTTGCCTCTGAGGCCGAAGGTGGCTTATAGCAACCAGACTAGTAGCCATAATGCAAGTAATTATCACTGTTCAAATGGATAGTGAAGAGCCCGATCAAGAGGGTGACTGATGGGCTGGTGACATGCCTGTGGTGGGATTCTAGACCTGCTTCTGGCATTCTACCCATGTTCATTGATGTTACCTTTGAATGCCAGAACAGGGCTAGAATTTCAGGGCAATCCTGATCAAACTGTTCTGGTCAACCAGCAGTTAACCAGGATTGAATCCTGGTTATCTGTCCTGGTTAAATGCTGGTTAACCAGAACAATTTGACCAACATGTCCTAAAATTCTGAGTTCTCACAATCAGTGGCACAGGACTCAGCAGTAATCCTGACTAACTTTTAAACTAGGATCTTTGTGATTGTGTCAGTCCAGCCTAAGTTATTCAATAACTTAGCAACGTTATTCAATAGCAGTATTCAGGAATTATTCTAAAGGACTACTAAATTTCAACAGGACTTGCATTGATGTGCTCAAACCAGTTCAGTGCCTCCTTAGGGAAGCGCCCAACTGGCTCAGATGCACTCATCCAAACCAATTTGGAGGGGCAGGGATTGGTGCCTTTAAAATCCAGGTAAGCAAGTCCTTACCTGCTCCTCTGCTGCCCCACCACTTTTTTGGGCGCAGCACTCACGTTGTAAAAGCCCAGGCATGGCTGCGGCACTGCTCCCAGCAGTCTACACATGGCTGCGGCATGCACATGGCCACCGTGCATGCGTGGCAGACAATGCATGGTCAGCAACATCAAGGGAGCAGCACTGCAGCCGCGCATGGCCTTTTCCAGAGTGAGCACCATGCCTGGAACAGTGTTGGGGCAGAAGAGGAGCAGGTAAGGACCTGCTTTCCTGTTTTTTGAAGGTTCTAATCCCTGCCCCACCCACAGCTGCCTGAGCTGGTTTGGACACATCCCTACTGTCAAGTAATACTTTAGAGTCAGGATGTCAGCCAGTGATATTATAGCAAATTAATTTTAATAAAATTTACAGATCATCTTAACAAGTCTTCAGTAGTATCAGAATTCAATCCATTCTAATTTGTTGAGCCTGGATTACATAGACAATTTTTGTTTCATCATAAAATTAAAGAGACACTTACGCTTGACAGTAAGGCCTTTTCTGGTGGCTAACAAAGTTATTTACGGTTAGCATCATCTTGCAGACCTCGCAGTGAAAGCAGGCTTTGTGCCATGTCTAGAAATAGCAAGGATAAAAATATAATGAATGCTGCTTGTGTTTCACATTTTATTAGTTTGTTTTAAAAGTTTTTAACTGACTGATAAACAACCATTTATCACCGTGTGGAAAAGAGGACATGCCAAACACCCCTCTCACACATAACTTTTAAGAGATAAAGTTGACTGACAAATGAAGTTCAGTTCTAAGAGCAATGTGAATATAGATTATGACAATCTACTAAGTTCAGTTAAAGCAGATGCAGGCTGTATATCCAAAAAGTATTTGTGGGTATACTGTATCAGAAATGTTAGTCATTACCATATAGGGTCTACTGACCTGATCAATGCAGTTAATCTTCTCTGCGGGATAAACTCCAAAGCCACATCTGGCACAAAGCTGAATATTCATCTTGAAATTATTCAAAATTAAAATATATATGTATCAAAATTTCAGAGGATATGATAATGAAAATGTCCTACGAAACACACTCCAATCTACTCGTGCCAATTCCCAATCCAAAGATTCTATCTCTCTCTTGCTGAGCATCTGCTTCAAACTCAGCTGTTGTCTGGTTTTTAAAGCTGCCAGTTACTAAGAGGCGTTATTTTGGCAACTGTGTAAGAGTTCATGGGAGGAAAAGAGGCAGAAGAATTCAGTGACACCTTTCTTTAAATAGAAGAGTGAACTCACAGAAAAGCATCATGATCATATGAGTGAATACATCTGATTGTTAACACTTAACGTATGAGGTTTAATGGTTAGTTGTCAGAATCTCAGGATGGACTTCTAAATATATATCACTTAATCTTCAGATTATTATCTATTAGCAGAGGGTCACCACTAAGGGGTAAAACACATGGAAAACTTCCTTAACGTTTTCCAACCGAGCCTCATACACAACTGCTTCAGTTAGTTAATACCAATTTATATAGAAAAGTGAATATACAATATCCACTATAGCTCGTATCTAGATTGAGAACAATGTTCTCAGTGTATCTGGTGTAAGGCAGTCTCGAATCGGTCTTGCTCACTGAAAAAGTCTTGTAAGTTGGAGTATATTTCTGTATATCGTGTATATTGCATACCTGCCAACATATGCCTATTTTCCCATTCAGGTGAATAGGAAAATAGGGACATGTTGACAGGTATGATATTGTTGAATGGGATAATTTATTTTATTTATTTTAATATTTATATCCTGCCTTTCTTTTTTTGAACAAGTAAGCTTACATTAGTGCAATAAAATAATATTATTTTAAAAATAAAAAAAAAAATCAGGCCAGATCAAATTACAGAAACCAAAGTCAGAAATAACATTTTAGGAAAACAGTGGAAATGCCAGCCAAAAGAAAAATGCCTTTGCCAAAACACAGACAGTCAACTGAGTATTTCAGAGGAGAGAATTTTACAGGGTACAAACAGAAAGCCTTCTCTTGCGTGATCACTCTGCAGGAAGAGACACCCCTCAAGACGGCTTCTCTAACAAATTTCAAAGGATGGCAGATTAATGTGGGAAGACACGGTCAAACCAAAGAGATGCTTTAACTGGTCTACAGTATACATGTTAGGATAGATTAATTTGGCTTGCAGGGCCAAACATTCCCCTCAGAATCTCCACATCCCTCAGCTGGTCCACTTAACAACAGATTCCTAGACAGGGTGAGCCAGGAAAGACTTAACTTTGTTCAAGTGTTTCCCAGGTATCAACAAATCTGTCCATACCCTCCAGAGAGAAACAATGTTTGCTCACTTCTTCTGCCTGCTTTGACACTCCTTTCAATGGTTTAGGGAGCAGATGCATTCCCATGCATCTCAGGTGCACAATGCTTCAGGTACGTGCTACTGTATACTTATCCTGCTGTTCTGTTGACCATCTGTCTTTTCTTCTTTTGTCATTGTGTCGAGGTATTCATAAGAACATAAGAAGAGCCCTGCTGGATCCATCTAGTCCAGCATCTTGTTTCACACAGTGGCCCACCAGATGCCGCGGGAATCCTACAGGCAGAAGTTGAGGGCATGCCCTCTCTCCTGCTGTTACTCCCCTGCAACTGGTACTCAGAGGCATCCTTCCATTGAGGCTGGAAGTGGCCTCTAGCCCTCCAACTAGTAGCTGATGGTAGACCTCTCCTCTATGAACTCATCCAAACCCTTATTAAAGCCATCAAGGTTGTTGGCTGTCACCACATCTTGTGGCAGAGAATTCCACAAGTTGATTGTGTGTTGTGTGAAAAAGTACTTCCGTTTGTTGGTCCTAGATTTCCTGGCAATCAATTTCATGGAATGATCCCTGGTTCTAGTGTTATCATGTGAGAGGGAGAAGAATTTCTCTCTATCCACTTTCTCCACTCCATGCATGATTTCATGGACCTCTATCATGTCTCCCCGCAGACATCTTTTTCCTAAACTAAATAGCCCCAAGTGTTGTAGCCCTGCCTCATTAAAAAGGTGCTCTAGGCATCTGATCAACTTGGTTGCTCTCTTTGCACCTTTTCCAGTTCTACAATGTCCTTCTTTAGAGGTGGTGACCAGAATTGTACACAGTACTCCAAGTGTGGTCACACCATAGTTTTGTATAAGGACATTATATTATTAGCAGTCCCCTTCCTAATGATCCTTAGCATGGAATTTGCCTTTTTCACAGCTGCCACATATTGGGTCGACACTTTCAACGAGCTGTCCACCACGACCCCAAGATCCCTCTCCTGGTCAGTCACCGACAGCTCAGATCCCATCAGCGTATACTTGAAGTCGGGGTTTTCCTTCCCAATCTGCATCACGTTACACTTTCCAACATTGAAGCACATTTGCCATTTTGTCGCCCACTCCCCCAGTTTGGAGAGATCCTTTTGGAGCTCCTCACAATCTGTTATGGATTTTACTACCCAAAAGAGTTTGGTATCTTCTGCAAATTTGGCCACCTCGCTTCTTACCCCTACTTCATTTATGAATAAATTAAAAAGTACCGGTCCCAGTATAGATCCCTGGAGGCCCCCACTTCTTACTTCCCTCCATTGTGAAAACTGTCCATTTATACTTACCCTCTGTTTCCTGTCTTTATCCTGCTACCAGTTAGCAATCCACACATGAACTTGTTAGGGATGTGCACGGAACCGGCTCGCCCGGTTCAGTCAGAGGCTGAATCGGCCGACACCCCCTCGAACCCCACCCACACGTTTTGGTTCGGTCCAGGGGGGTTGTGAACTTAGTTTTCTTTTTTAAATTAATTTTTTAAATAAAAATGTACCTTTTACTACCCTCGGGGGCATTCCTGGAGGCAGGGAGTCCATGGAGGTTCCCCCTTCCGCTGCCGGGCTTCGAAATCACCCCCTCGGCCACTCTTCGGCCAGTTTTCGGCCTTCACCTGGCAGCCGTTATGGAAGCCGTGTGCCTGTGCACATGGCCTCTGCGTGGCCTGGGCCACACAGAGGTAATGTGTGCAGGCCCACGGCCTACATAAGCATCCCCTTGATGCTTTTAGCTAAATGTTGCTCAAACTCTCTTTTTGCCTCCCTTATTGTCACCTTGCATTTCTTTTGCCAGAGTTTGTGTTCCTTAATGTTCTCATTTGAGCAGGCCTTCCAATTTCAGAAAGAAGTCTTCTTCCCTTTTATGGCTTCCTTGACATTACCTGCTAGCCATGCTGGCATCTTCCTGGACTTAGTGGTACCTTTCCTCCTTTGGGGTATGCAATCTCTGGGCTTCTAGTATTGTGGTGTTGAATAAACTCCGTGCATTCTGGAGCAAAATGACTCTCCTGATTTTCCCTTTCAGGTTTCCTTTTACCATACTCCTCATTTTGGAGAAGTTTCCTCTTCTGAAATTCAAAGTGTCTGTGTTAGACTTCCTTGGTGATTCTCTCCCCACATGTATGCTGAATTTGATCGCACTATGGTCACTGTTCCCTAAAGGGTTGATGACACTGACATCCTGCACGAGGTCCTGGGTGCAACTCAGGATTAAGTCCAAGGTCGCCTTCTCTCTGGTTGGTTCCAAGACCAACTGTTCTAGGGCACAGTTAGGGTGACCAGGGTCACTTTCATGACCAGGGTTCAGCTGTAGTGTGTCCAGAGGCTTTCAGATATTGTTGTACTGGTGTCAACATGTCAAAAATTGATGTTAAGAACTGAGCCATTGCTTCAGGCCTACTGAATATGGGATGCAGGCCTCTACAAGTTGAGCTACACTGATGGCTTGATTCCATAACTAATTGGGAAAATCTGGAGTTCCACTCACAGAATTGGATTTGCAAAAGTACAAGCATATTTGACATATACATTTAATGTGAGCTTGGATATAGATAACAGCTAGAAAATAGCTGTTAGATCAGTTGTGCGACTTGTAATATGGGACTAGATGTGAAGACCCTTCATAATGGATAATGAGCAGACAAAGGCCCAGGTTATAAATGCAGTCCATGCATCTTTATTTGATGGCTAAATGGAGTTTCCCCGAAATCCTGCTATGCTGCCTCATCATGGTTGTGGTGGTGGGAGGATGTTCCTGAGAGGGATGAGCAAAGTATGCCTGGAGGTATACTCCGAGTATGGTCACCCAAAGCATGAAGGTCATCCCAGATGCCCAGCTGAAGCAAGCAGGCATCTATATTTGGCAGCAGCGATATAAGAAGGCGCTGGAGGCGGACAATCACTTCAGTCACAATGACAAAGGCATCATTTCATACTCCGGGCAATGGTAAACCACATGGAACAAATGGATCATAGAACAAATCAATCCAGAATTTTCACTTAAGGCACAAATGACCAGGCTCAAACTATCATACTTTGGATCCATTATGCAAAAACCCAGCTCCTTTGAGAACTCCATAATGCTGGGGAAAGTTGAAGGAAAGAGAAGAAGAAGACGACCAGCAGCAAGGTGGATAGACTCAATTACAACCACAATGAATGCACCTCTGAGAGACTTTAAAGGCCAAGTTGAAGACAGATCATCCTGGAGAGAATCTATCTATGTTGTTGCTAAGAGTCGACACCAACTTGACAGTACTTAATCCATCTATCCATCCATCCATCCATCACACTGAGTATGCAGGTCCCCTTCATAATGGGCAATATCTGGACAAGATAACCGTCATGCAACAGAGGCTGAGCATTATGCAAATTACATTTCAACAGGTTATAGTGATTCGATGAATATGTAAGGCAGAAACCAGTTATATTTCAGGTAGTGGAGCTTCATCTAAGAAAAAGTCCAGCACACTATCCACTACACCACACTGCTCATGCTTATATAGCTCCCCTGTTTTTGATTCACATGCCTGATCTCAGGGAAAGAGGGAATTTCCTGCACTAACCAGTGCCTCCCCTTTCCAGTCTTTTGCCTAATTCCATCTTCTCCATCCTCCCCCGTCTCTGTGAACGGAATCTGGATTATAACCACAAAATTGTTGAGGAGGTGGAATCAAGGACTATGGGGAAGTCATGATCCAAAGGTGGCAATCCTGGGCTAAAGTGGAGAATATTCTTCTCCTCAACAATGATAATTATTCAGTCCTACAGGATAGTGAAAGGCAGAGGAGATGCTGGCACAGCAGTCTCCTACATCGAGGACTGGTAGTGGAAGGAAAGTGTTGTATGCAATAATTTTCTCTTAACCATTGGATTCTTATTTCTGGTACTGTTTTCTAATAAACAAGAACATAAGTTTCATTTACCTCATCAGATTTTATTCTTTTGGTATTGTTTTCTGATAGACAAACAAAATAGGTTTTTAGGACCATATCAGATTTTAGTACTTTGGGACACTTTTCTGACCATGCTCAGGCTCTCCATTTGTAGCCACTGCCCTTACCCTGAAGAAAAATCTATCAGAAACTCTTACCCTTTATCTTGCATGGCACAGTTCTGAATTGCTTCTATAGCTTATTGAATATTAAGCTACATAAACATAAGCAGACATTTTACCTTCTGATTCAACTACTACAATCTTATATTGCAGTATGTTCTTTTAAAAAAATTGAACAATGTAATATATATATATATATATATATATATACATACACAGGTGAAACTCGGAAAATTAGAATATCGTGCAAAAGTCCATTAATTTCAGTAATGCAAATTAAAAGGTGAAACTGATATATGAGACAGACGCATTACATGCAAAGCGAGATAAGTCAAGCCTTAATTTGTTATAATTGTGATGATCATGGCGTACAGCTCATGAAAACCCCAAATCCACAATATTAGAATATTAGAATATTACATGGAACCAAGAAGACAAGGATTGAAGAATAGAACAATATCGAATTTGCAAAGTTGCCATGTTTTTAAAGGGAGCCAAAATCCTGCCAGACTAAACATTTCTAGATGTTCCCTGATATCCAATGCAAATAAAAGGAAGCCTGATTACAAACTGTTCCTGATGTTAATTACCAGTCTTCTAATAGGCAAAGCTGTTTGCAAACAAATTTTGCCAGATTCACATAATCTCTTGCAAATCTGTAAACTACCCAAGTCTCCTAATTAACTGTGAAGACAGTGATATTACATAAGCTTTGCGATCAGGACAAAGGAATTATTCAAACAAATGTCTATTCACAGACAAAAAGAATGCTGCTGTTCTGGTGACAACACAGACTCAATAATACAATTTTTTTAAGTATTATATTGTTTGTAATGAATTTATAAAATAACAATATACTATTATACTACATTACTTGAATAATATAATATAGAACTTCAGTACTGAAATGAAAAAGAAGAATGTCTGCTTATGTTTATACAGCTAGGAACTCAATAAAATACAGGAGTAATTTAAAAGAGAGCCAGCATGGTGTAGTGGTTAGAGTGCTGGACTAGGACCGGGGAGACCAGAGTTCAAATCTCCATTCAGCCATGAAACTAGCTGGGTGACTCTGGGCCAGTCACTTCTCCCTCAGCCTAACCTACTTCACAGGGTTGTTGTGAGGAAAACTTATATATGTAGTCTGGGCTCCTTGGAGGAAGAGCAGGATATAAAATGTTAAATACATAAATAAACATCGTGCCACATGCAAAATAAAGGGTAAGAGTTTCTGAAAGATTTATCTTTAGGGTAAGGGCACTGGCTACAAACGAACAGACCGAGCATGCTCTCTTCTTGCCAGCTCTCCAGGCATTTCACAACGGATTCGTCTTTGGGTTTCAGAGTTATTTATGCAAAATAAGACATGCAGCGACATCTGATGCTTTTCTGCAGGATTTGGATGTCCTTTCTTAGCTTTTTGTTTTAAGAAGGTAAGAAAATTTTATGGGAGTTGTGGGCAGAAAAGAGAAACCAGCTTCTTCCGTTAACCATATCGAGGCGAGCATGCTCCACTGTATTTGAGCATGCTCAGTTGCACCAGAAAACAGAATCTGTTAAGAGAAAATTATTCCACAGGGGTCGAAGGACATCCGGCGGCGGTTCTGGTTTCGCTTTTGCATTTCGTTCATTGGAGCGGAGCGGACAGAGGACTTCTTCGGTCGCCCCTTCCTCACAAAGCGCACGAAGGCAAGTTTCCCCTAGGGCTGGTTGGACGGGGGGCATCCTATGCCCAGGCTTGCCCTTCGTCGCATCTCAACCTTAGCTCTTCTACCATTCTCCTTTCCGCTTTGGAACTATCGCTAACTACGTGGCCTTTCACCACAAACTTCCTTCCAGAATCCCCCACTCTTGGCTCCTTGCGCCAAATTTGCTCTGTTTCCTCTCCGCAACTACGTGGCCTCGAGCCAGTTTCTAAAATCCTCCGGTCTTAGCATCTAGCTCTAAATTCTATTCCGTTTCATTGCTTTTTAGGAAGGGCGCCTGTGCCTCGCCCATATTAAGCCTATACATTTAATCCGTTCCATCCAGTGACTGATCTTCTCTATTCTCTTCAGTCTTTTGTGCAACCCCATAAACTCTCTAACCTCTCCATCTCCTCTCACACCCTTCCCACAGGCTAATTCATTCCTTTTACTGGAAGTGATGGTGAAAGCAATGCTGGTTTTATGCCTGCGTGTCATATAATTTTTATATGCAACAAGTGCAGCTTTTTGTGCTAGGAAACGACCTGGGGGATTGATGCCTGCTGTGCAGCTGCTAAATGCTGTGGGGTCTGCTTGTCCATCACTGCATCTCCATGCCTGTGGATAACTGACCTGGTGAATTTTTACTTTTCAAACAGCCATAAAAGTTACTGAGCTTTATCAGAACCTGTTGGCACTGTAACTAAACCTCAGACTTGCCCTAAACTAACTTTTTCTGGTTCAACTTCTTGGAACTGCAGTATTATATTACTCTTTTAACAATATCTCATATGCAGTGACCTCTGCATCCATAGTAACTTCCACCACACCCTGATTCCAAACAGTTGCAGACCTCATCAAATCCTCGTTCACAAAATGCATGTAAAGGATGTCAAAGATTAATTGAGTCATGTGTAGTGATCCTGAACGTGTGTTTTACAGTGATTATACAGCTCATTAGTTACTACTTTACATCTTTTCCCAACCTTGTTCAACATAACCAGATCTCCTGCAGATTGTAGCCTAACAACAGTCTACTGTAGGTGTTTCAAACCTGACTCTTCTTGGCCAAACTACTGGATCCCCTTAACCATGATATTATTGCTTCCCAGAGGCAGCATTTGGGTGGCTATTGGCCAAGTTGGGCACTAGTTGAGGGCCCATCCTATCAGAGGGTTCATCTGGCTGAGCTGACCCTCAATGCCAGTACAAGCTGTGTTTTGTTGGCTTGCACTGCTGCTGTGTCTACCACCCCCATCTACAAATGGTCATGTCCTCTAGAGAATAATTTTAGGGAACTTTCCCATTGGCCGGTGGGGAGGACAGGACAAGCAACAGCTGATGCTTTCACCAAGGGGCTTATTCTCATGCTCTGCCCCATTAGTAAATGGGGCAGGACATAGCCGCAGCTCTTCCTCCTATCCTCATTGCCACTGCCACCAAATGGGTGGGTGGAGCCACTTCAAACCCAGTAAATTGAGGGGCACAAGGGTGCAATGTATCATCAGAGGGCCCAAAGTGCACAGGGGCTAGTGAGGCATGCGCGCGGGGGGGTGTGTGTGTGCTTATTGCAGGGCTTTGCTCCAGGATCTCCAACAACCTTGTACCAGTACTGTTGCTTCTCCCCACCCCACCCCAGTAACTTGGCCTGGAGTGATCCACTGGCCACCCAGAGAGACTTAAGAGGAGCCTGCTGTGATCACTAGTGGACTGATCTTGGGATCTCAGGATGAAGAGTGGTATAAAAAATATAAATAATAATGGTTAGGAAATTAATTAATTATATAGACTCAGATAAGACCAAACTGATGATGGTTGGAGACTCAGTTTACCAGTTCTCTGGAGTATGCCTGTTTTGGAAAGAATCACACTCCTGTAAGGATGAAGTTTGTGGATGTTGCTGAACTCTGCTGGATGTCCACGCTGCTGCTGGACGATAGTTTTGGACAAAACATCAGTTTATGTCTACTGCTGGAAAGTAGTAGCCAACCTGGCCACTGTCATTCAGGTTCTGGTAACTGCTAGATTGGGCAACGATAATGCATTCAATGTGGCCTTTCTCTCTCACATTAAAAAAATTAAATTGGTGCAGAATGCATACAGCAGGCCATATTTTAACAGGTTTGTATTGCTGTATCACCTATTTTCAAGCTTCTGCTAGTAACTAGTTTGTTTCTGGGCCCAATTGAAAGGTTTGGTTGGTTCTTACCTTTAAGCCCTGTGCAGCTTGGGTCCTGAATATCTCAGGGTGGCTACCAGTTGACCATGACTGAAAATGTTACTTCAGATGTACCCAGATACTTGGATTTGCCTTTGACACACATGTGAAAGGATGTGCCTTCCCCCACCCCTTGACAGCAGCCTCCCTTGCTATATCACAATCTGCTCTTAAAGTTCATACTGTTTCAAAAGAAGTATGCCACATGGTGTAAAGGAGTGTTGTTCAAGGCCCAGAGTTGTGTTGTTCTTTGGACTCTATAAACTTTATCTTGCTGACCTTGAATCATTAGAAATGGCATCAGATCCATAACTGAAGTGCCAAAGGTACATTAAACTCAGCAGTCAATAAATTTACATAATTTATTTCAGTTTTCTGGAGGACCAAAGGTGATGAAGTGAGCCAAAATGAGAGGGTGGAATGGCAGAACAGTGGGTTGAACTGCAGGGAAGCAGATTACAATTAGACAGTAAGAGGAATTCGCTATCAGTAAGAGATGTTTGACTGTAGAATAGTCTGTCTTGTGCAAGTGATATAAGCTCTCTTCACTTGAGGGTTTCATACCAAGCTTGGCTGACCATCTATTGGGGTGTTGTTGCAGTTTGCTTCACTAAGTGAGGGACTAGGAATGTGCACAAACATTCCCCTTTTAAGGACCTGTGAACCATTTCGAACAACCGGCTGTTCAACCGGATCTCAGGCGAGGGGGTGACTTTAAGGGTGGGGGAGGGTGCACTTACTCCTCCCCCCGCTTTTCCCATGCCAGCACTCCGTTAGAAGAGGCTCTGTCAGGGTGGCAGCATACCTCCCTGCTGCCCCTTTTCCTCTTTGGCCACCAAGTGCATGTGTGTGCACATCGCGCCCGCTTGCGCGCATGTTGGATGGGTAAGCCCGGCATACGTGCCTGGTACTTCCTGCCAAAGAGGACGCAGGACGACAGGGAGGTGTGCTTCCTCCCCGACAGAGACTTTTCTAACGCGCTGGCAGGGGGGAAGCGGAGGGAAGGGTAAGTGCACCTCCCCCACCCTTAAAGTCAACCCACCCCCCTGCCACCTTCGAACTTCCCCTGCCTGATTCCATTCACATCCCTATGAGGGACGTCCCTTTTAACTTTAAAATTCTATGGTTATGAGAAGTGGTTAAAAATAATAATATTTTACAGAATGCTTATCACAGAACTCTGTGATTTATTTATTTCGCTAGACGGCAGAAGACCTTTCTGATCCTTTATCATCGCAGATGGCTGAAGATAACGGAAAAGGCGATTATGATGTACAGGATGCAAAGCCGACTAGAACAAATCGTTTATCAATATTTTCAAAGTAGGAACCATTTTTAAAAATAACAATATTCTGTTTGCCTATAACTTCCTTTTTAATTAAAGCTTTACATACTGGTCCTTCTGTACTTTACATGTGAACAAATTACTCACATAATTTTGAATTTATTTTTTGACAAATGAACTCTGGAATCATTTAAAGGATTATGGTAAGGAAACCACAGCTTCTGAACTGCTCTGCCTATTGTATTGCCCTTACTGTCAGGTGCTTACTGTGCTACTTTTTAAAGGTTTATTTATAATTTATACTGAGCATTGTACAATGACTGTCCTGTACTTGTACATGCTGTACAAGCTGCCTTTGTTCTGCTCCTTTAAGGTTTGTTTATAATTTATACTGTGCTGTGTACAAGGACATAACAAAGCCTTACACGCACACATGCATCCCAGTTCTCTGTTCCGGATCACTTTTCTTGTTCTAAAAGGGCTATTAGACTAATATTTGCATTAGTATATACAATGTGGGTTGGGCCTAAGTTTGCATTTGAGTGAAAGGGGTTTTACTTTTCTGGAGTGGAGATAAAAGTTCTTACTTTTATTACAATCTAGTTTTTGTTGTCATCCTTAAGACAGATGAGAAGGGAGAGGGATGGTTGAAGGCTTCATCTTCTTCCCCACTGGTCCTGTGTCTCCCCAGAATTGCTCCATGTAGGTGAAACAGCCACTTTAAGAGAGCCTCTGCTCATGCAAGTATGAAGAATGTTCCTTGTGATCTGGAGAAGCAACTAGCATGCTATGATGGTAGTAGGCCTAGTGCCTTGCCTGCAAGTGGATCTGTCCAGCCTGCCACATCAAAGTCTCCCCGTGTTTCCCCTTGAAGCACATCGGATGGATGGGTTGGAGAGGAGAAAGGACTTGATAGCTTCATTTTTGTATGCAGGGTTGTACAACTCTGACCCTACAGTTGTTTTTGGACTACAACTCCCCTCATCCCCAGTGGACAATAATCGGGGATGATGGGAGTTATCGTCCAACATTTGCAGGAGGGCCAGAGTTGTGCAGGCCTGTTCCACATTGACTTTTAAAACACTCAACTCCAAGAACAGATATGACTTCTGCTTTGTAGTAAGCCATTGTTCTTTTAGCAAGTGTTTATTTATCCACCATTTACTCACTCATGGCACAATGATAGATCTGTTTGTTAAGGGAAGGGCAATTTTCCAGTGTGATTAGCTTGATTTGTATTGGCCACAGCTACTGTAAACATATGGATCTGCCTTGTGCTTAGACAGACCATTGGTTCATCCAGCTCAGTAGTGTTTACCCTGAGCTGTCTTTACACTGAGCAGTGGCTCTTCAGAAGTTCCACAGAGGTCTTTCCCTACTCTATCTGGAGGTGCTAGGGACTGCACCTTCTGCATGAAGAATATGTATTTTGTCCCTGAGCTATGGCCCCTTCCCTGAAGGTGCATCCCCCTATCCCTGGGCTGGGATTTGAGCCTAGGATCTCTCGCACCCTAAAAGAGAGTATATCCTTAGACACACAAGACAGCCTAAGATTAGACAGCTTGACATTTCTGTCTTCCAATTTAAAAGGGCAACTATTTGAAGCCTGTACAGCAGCACTCCTAGCTAGTGTATGTGTATGCTTAATGTGCTATGTTTAATCCTATCACCTCCTGAAAGCAAGTCTGTATTCTGACAGTGTGCCCCTATGAGATTTTCAGTTTAAATACTAATACATTTGTTACCTAAAAGAGGTGTGTTTACCCAGATCTCATATGTGATGTTATTCATAATTTGCCCATCTCTGTTTGACTTTGGACCTGGAAATTTGAAGCTATGATCTTGTTACCAAAGTGGGACATCTTAGGTTTTAAAAAAGGAAGAACCGCTAGTGATGTCCCTTGTTTCTATTGGGTTCTGCCTGATCAGTATATAGGAAACAGTTGGGTGAATCTATAACCTTGGAGATCTAGAATCCTTGCAAATCCAAGTACCATCTTGATCTTTCTGAAATGTCTTACTCAAGGATTTTGGAACATGCAAATCTTAAGCCCTAGTTTCATATTCTACCCTAGCAGAGCAGCAAAGAAAGGGATCACCTAAACAATCATTTATTTTGCCAATTGTATGTTTTTTGGTCTGCTTCTACTCAATAATAAACTACCATTATTTATTTATTGGTGTATTTATTTCTTTTTAAATATTTATATGCCACCCCACCAGTATACTGCTGCTCGAGATGGCGTACAACATTAATAAAATAAATACAATAATAAATAAAAATTATTAATACAAGTTAAAAGACCAAGATAAAATCACATTTAAAGTTACAATTTTTAAAAGTCTCAAATTAAAAGTTGTAAATAAAAAGCTAAAAAATAATAAACCTACCACATATGGCAGCAGATGTAAAATCTTAAAAAGCCTCTCTAAAGAGATGTTTTTTCAGTTCTTAAAAACACTGAGGGAGGGTGAAGCTCTTCTGGGAGGGTGTTCCAAAGGCAAGGGGCCACAACCAAAAAGGTCCTGTCTCTCGTCCCCGCCAGCCGGTTCTTAGTGGACGGGCCATGAGCAGGGCCTGAGATGCCAAACCAAGGCATCTCCATTTGAGTGTTGCTTAAAATTGAACCAGGTTTTTGAAAAAGCCTGTCTGGATTGCTTTCCTAAAAGAGTTTCCTTTTAACAAAGGGAACCCAGAACATTAGCTGGAGCAGACAAGATGGCCCTAGATTTTGATGTAGGTCTTCTCCGTGGTTCATCTTTTATTTTGGGATGCCTAAGCAGCCATAATAACTTGGTACTAGCAATTATGAAGCAATGAGCCTTGCTAGCAGACTAAAATGCTGAACACATTTTATTTTACTCCCATGCAAATACGAGGACTTGAAGTAAAAAATCCGTTATGTTAAACTAGCTCTCTGGTTTCCCCATCAGTTGCCAACCACTTTCTTACCACCACTATGGTTTTAAAAATTAGGGAGTAAATTTTCTTCCATGTGTGGCTCACAGTTGGTACTTCTGCCCTAGCTGGGAAATCCCAAGAGAGATTGGGAGGATGAAACAATGGGATAATTCCATGCATAAGGTTTTTTTCTGTCCAAGTCGCAACAGCTCAAGACAGAAACAAGAGAAGTCTACAAATGCTTAGTGAGTCCACTTTCATCTTGAATCTTCATTTCCTTCCTCTTCAACTATCTCACATAGTCATAAAAGAAATGTCAGTAGTGGTAATCCAGTGTTCCTCTAAAGCGTGCCATGTGCATATGCCCAAAAGTTTTTTTTAATGTCTGCTCAGTTAATTTTAGATCCCGCGCAGGTTGAATTGGGGAGACCCCACTCTGAATGCACGTGCACGCACGCTGCCTTGCTACTGCCACCCAGAACAAAACTCATTCCGCACACAGATGAAAAAAATTAGAGGGAACAATGGTGGTCATTTGCAGTACAGAAAATTTCTGCTGTAATTTTATTTCCAATACAAACTGTAAGGCTGAAAATACAAGGCCTAATCTTAAAAAACTGGGCTTATTTTGTATTCTCTCCCACACCATCTCCTAAGTGGGATCTAGAATTAACTGAGCGGATATAAACATGTGAGCATGCGTGCGCACATTAGAGGGAACACTGCCCCTCACCCTGCCCCCCGGCACCCTATTTTGATTTGGACACTGGGTTTCCTCCTTTGGGAGCTTTTGTTATAGGTCTGTGCTTTTTATTTTGCAGGAGAATTTTCTAAGAAAATTGATTTTTTAAAAAAATCCAAACAAAACTGTACAATTTATTCCCACTAGATGGCAGGCAAACATAACTTTGGGTTTTCAGTGTAAGTTATGTGAAATCCTCTTTTACCTGCTTTTGTTCTATTCAAACTTACTGACTTGCAATAAACAGTGATCTGTAGTCAAGGTTCAAAGTGAATTACAGATTGCAGTTTATTCAAGTAAGTAGATTAGAATGAAAGAAAGTCCAGTCAGTTCAGACACAGGCATAGGAGGAAGGACCACGTACTCCCAAGGTTTGGGCATGTCACGTGGGACCAGGCTTTAACTGTGGTCCCCTGTGGCATTTGAACTAGCTCTGTGATTTAAGTACATCAGCAATCCACTTTTAGAACTGTTAAGTGAGCTGCATTCTGGACAATTGGTGAAGTGATCATAGGACCATCTTGCCACAAGCTAAACTGCAGTGGGATCAAGATGACCCATGTTCTCCCATTGTAATAGGTGGATCCTTTCTCAGTAAATTTACTCCAGATTAATAAGAGTTTGGCCATAGATTTTTGACACTTGGTCTTGAACTCAGTAGAAATTATCTCTCAGGTGCACCTGTTGGACAATCAACCATTGTCCTCAATGTGTTCTTGTTCCATTCTCATTAACTTTCATGGGCTTACTTTACATAGAAGAAGTTGTATAGTGCCTGGTATCAAAATAAAGACTTATGCTGGAGATTCTCTTCCTTGTGTGGCCTGTGAGAGACCACTCCAGTCTAAGCACATTTGAAACAGTTATTTAAAGGCATCTGGATTTTCACCTCAACCCAAGTGTGCTTAGGGCCTGTTTTTTAACACACATACACATCCCAAATTACAAATCTTATGTACTTGTATGCTTTGCCTCATTGTGGCTGCATGGGAACATAGGAAGCTGCCTTCTAATAAGTCCATCTAGCTCAGTATTATCTGTTGCAGAGAGTATTCTGTCTGCTTGGATTACAGAGCAAACATCAATGAAAGTTTTTTAAGATTACTTGTGAGACAAAGGCAATACGACAGGGTTTCTTAACCTTGGGCCCCCAGATGTTGTTGTACTACAACTCCCAGAATCCCCAGCCACAAAGGCCATGTCTGGGGATTCTGGGAGTTGTTGTCCAACAACATCTGGGGGCCCAAGGTTAAGAAACCCTGTACTACGAGGTCAGTACAGAACTTACTGACTCATATACAAAGGAACAGGAAGGAGAACAGGGAATAAAATAGTTGGGCTCCTAGCTAGCCCAACCAATACAGAGGAAACTATAATGCCCCTTCTGGCTTTGTAATGGATTGCGTGCAAACTAAACAACAAGCTAAACTGTAGCTGTTGCATATCCCAACATTATCTACACATACTGACAGCGGCTTCTCTTAAGGTTATGGGCAGGAATCTCTCAGCCCTTTCTGGAGATGCCAGGGAGGAAACCTGGAACCTTCTACAAGCAAGCTTGCACATGCTATTCCCAGAGCGGCCACATCCCCTAAGAGGAATAACTTGCAGTGCTCCCATTCAGTCTTCCATTTAAATGCAAGCCCGGGTGGACCCTGCTTAGCAAAGTAGACAATTCATGCTTGTTACCACAAGACCAGCTCTCCTCCCATTTTGATGGGAGGAGTTTCAAACTGGAGAGTTTCCTCTCCAGTTTGATGAGTCATCTGGATGGCACGTGCATACATCTATAGGCATCTATGGACCTATACATCTATAGGTCCAGTCTTCAAATATTGTCTTCTGGTTTTTAAGAGGGAAGCATGTTGCACATGCTCATGTACTACTCAAGTCGCATACTGCCAGTAGAAAATTGGTCATGTGCTTCTGCTGGACGGACTGTACAGGGATTTTTGTTTGGCGAGTATGTGAACCTTAAGCAGTTTTATTTCCAATAAGTTAGATAGGACACATTAATATTCAATATAGATTTTACCTGTCCATATTCTATTCCACATCTAGGAGTGGTATGGGTAGCTGCTTTTTTAATATGAAATAGATTAATAGTGTGAGACTTGCTCTTGAATTTTCACCCAAAATTGTCAGCACCAGAATGCCTTTTACGACTACTTTTTTCTCTTTACAAAAGTTTGATCTGCTGCGTGACTTGCAAAATCTTTGTGGAAGAGAGAGGCTGGAAGATCATTCTGTTAGAGGGGCTTTGAATTCTTCTTTGACAATACTTGCACATAACTTAATAACCAGTTATGATGACAGCTTCGGAAATGTAACGGAAGAGGGAGGGTTCTGTACCAGCCTGCTTCTGTTCTCTGTCTGTCTACCACTATTCCCTTCCCTATGCAAGTAATTTCCACCCACTTCTGATGGCTGACAAGTTCCTGTCCTCTTTTTGACAAACAAAACATTCATAGGAAAAGACAGTGGAACGAATTAGTTCAAAATTCACCCCCTTGATCAATAAAAGTTTGTCTTCTTGGATCTAGATGTGTTGCACACTCTTTGTAACCCCAGCCTTTTAAAAATCTGACCTTTGAAAAGTGAATTTTCATTGGAAGGAGCAGAGCATTGATTTGCTTCTTAAAAGCCAGCACTGTTCAACAAATACTTGACCAATACATTTTAAAAGGTCAAGATATACTTTTCTTGCTCTAGAGGTCTGCAAAATACAGAACCTTCTGTATTTTTCCTTGTCTAATAAATATTAATATTGCTTTTTAACCACTGTATCACATGTAGTTCTTGTACAATTAATTGTGTCAGATGCTGTTTTGAAAACTGACAAAATATATATTGAAAAAGTCCTTTCTAGTGTGTACTTTTCATGACTGCTGAATTTCATATACTATTTTATTATTTTGTGAAATCTCAAGAGTCCTTCATATTTTGCACTAAATCCAGTTTTGTTTGAATACATTCAGCTGTGCATATTTGGCAACTTTACTGCTTGCTTGCTTGCTTGCTTGCTTGCAGTTGTAGAACCTGCTATACAAGGTTCTTTCCTTCTTTTTTGGATTTACATAAGGACATTGAGGCCCCAGAATTGTTGTATCGTAATGCTTTTAGTTTGAGCATATTCAAATCACTTCTTATACTTTTGTTGACATAGTGTAAACCTGTGAATGTGTTATCTAATTTTTCCTGAACCATCCTGCTGTACTTTGAATAACTTACTTGCAAGTATATTGGAGAGGGGAATCAGGAGGAAAGAAAAAGCTCTTGCTATTTTCTCAGTTTTCAGTAATTAGCTGCTAGCCCAAAATGAAGCACACAAAAACAGTCATGAATACAAGAATACATAAGTGTGTACAAAGGTAAAGTGTGCCATCAAGTCGATCTCGACTCCTGGTGCCCACAGAGCCCTGTGGTTGTCTTTGGTAGAATACAGGAGGGGTTTACCATTGCCTCCTCCTGCGCAGTATGAGATGATGCCTTTCAGCATCTTCCTATATCGTTGCTGCCCACTATAGTACCAGCGGGGATTTGTACCAGCAACCTATTATTAGAGAGGGTATTTTTTCCTCCATAAAGAAATTATTTACTTTCAAAGAGACTGTTTGATTTCAGGGAAACCACTTTGTGGAGATAGGTATAAAAATCAGTTTACCTTTAAAGGAAAATATAGCCCTGTTTCCTGCACCCACTGCACCAGGGGTCCATCTCTTCAGCACTTCTTCCTTACCTGTGTTGTCGCAGTGCAGCTGTGATAGAATCACAGTGATGAAAATATATATTTTCTGCCTGTCAGCAGGAGCAGAGGAGATCTACATGACCTCTGCTGCTTGCTGGGCCATAGTTATGGAGGTTTCAATAGTCCTATAGAAAAGTCCAGCGTGACCCATTGCTGACACAGACAAATCCTCAGTCTGTGAACACACCGTAGCCTGCTTTACTCTAGTGCGCTGCAAGCATGGTGGGATGCTGGCATGATTAGAGAAGATTAAGCCTGTTCATCAGCACAAGGGGAACACGAGTTTCAGATGCAGAGTGGTGTACCACTTGATGAAGAGCCAAGGTACTATATATACTGTGTGTTTTAATCTGTATTCTTCTTCCAAGGACCTCACCCCACCCCAGTCTTCTTCTTAGAGCAACCCTATGAAGTAGCTTAGAAGCTAACAGGCCCAAGGCCACTCATAAGGTTGATGGCTTGGATTTGAACACAAGTCTTGTCACTTCTTGTGAGAAAAATGTGAGTTAAGCTATTTCTCAGCATGAGCTAAGAATATAAACGCTTGTAGAATATGTTGTTTAATTATGTGGATTATGTAAGTGAATGCAGTGAGTAAAAATAATTGTGAATCAGTGGAATAGGTGGGATTCTCATGATACAAGGGTAGCAGAACGGCTTTCAGTTGTTTTGACTGGAAGTTTAGATTCGCTCATCCTAAATTATTCCTCCTAATCTGAAATTCTGTTGCTATGAGTCATTATTTCATTGCATGCTCATCCTGAGCTGCATCTCTGAACACTACACAATGTGACTGTAGCATTTGTCAAATTCATATAAACATTTATATAAACATATAAACAAAAAAACCATATTTTTAAGTATTCAGAAGTACTTCTGCTTCTGTCTTCAATTATGTTGAAGGTAATAGTTAACTTGTGAGGCCCCCGAGGACATTAGGCCTAAACCTGAGTAACAGTCCCTGCCCCAGTATCTGGTACCAGTATGAACTAATAACAACATGCATGCAATACAATGCCATCATAACATTTGATAGAAATGATGGTCAAGGGCGTAGCTAGGGAAGAGTGAGTCCATGTTCACTCCTCTCCCCGGCAGCCCTTCACAATGTAAGGAGATAATGAAGAAAATAGGAAAGGGTAGAGTTGGAGGGGCCCTCAAGAGCTGGGGGCCCCAAGTTTTTTGAGCCCCTCTGCTCAATTATAGTTACACCCCTGGTGATGGTGATGCTTCTCTCAGAAGTTGATTACCCTGGCAATCCTATGCATGTTTACTCAGAAGGAAGCCCTACTTTGTTCAGTGGTGCTTAATCCCAGGTAATATGCATAGGATTGCAGCCTAAGTCTGTGAAAAGGAGAACTTCATGATATGATTTACTGTACAGAATATGTGTGCTCTCAATGAAGTCAGTTTCCATGATCCAGTGACTCTACCATATACTGTTATATACTCTGGTGCACTCATATGTACACCTACACACACACAACTTTGCAACTGTAGGGGCTATCCTGTCATTTCGAGGAGTCGGGGATGTCCTCCAGGTGCAATTGTATTGTTTTTCTTACTGTTTTATTGTCATGAAATTAGTATTCTAACTGGAATCCAAAAGGAGACAGATTTGACAAGTTGTATTTCAGGCCTCTAATGGCCTTTCCAGTTCTTCAAGATTGTGGCTGAGGTCCTGACTAAATTTACTGGAGGAAGCCCCGTTGGAATTAAAAGGAAAAGTTAAACATTCCTAACTTTTCTTTTTAATTTCTATGGGACTTTCTCAAATAGATTTAGTCAGCTTATTGTACTTGTACTGACTTTGAATCTCATTGTTGAATTGGGTCGTTTTCTTGGTGGTGAGGGAGTTCTTTTCTTTTCTTTTCCAAATGCTGAACCCACCCTGCTGCTCAGCTTTCTCTCTCTCTGAAATAATAGGGCAGTCATCATGACTTTTTGTTGCCCTAGGTTTTCTCTGCATGCTTTGATGATTCTTTGAATAACAACTTGATTAAAAGCAATGTTTGCATTTGTATCAGGTTACTGATGTATGCAGACAGACAAGCTGTACATTAGGCAACTCTTAAGATTTCCCCAGGAAAGAAGTAAATGCTGTACAAAAATTTCCCAAATTTAAATATCTTGAAAAATACATTTATGTGGGGGTGGGGAGCTATATATCATTTCTAATCCAGTGGTCTTGAACAACATGTTCTTTTAAAAATTCCTCCTGTCACTATTTACCGCCTATTACTAAATTATTGCATGTGTCTTTCTGCCTCTTAAATCCATAATTGTGTAGTGCAAGAGGAAATAGCTTAAGGCCCCAGTTAACAAAACAACATTGTGTTGATATGATTAATGAAAACTTGAGTTCTGGAACATGTAACAGTTTGTTCCCCACTTTGGTTCAGTCCATACCATTCAGCTGTTGGTCTCAGCAGAGGTCTCTCAAATTCACAGCAAAGGTGCCAATTCCACACCTCCTGATTTTGTCGTTCTTTCTCTGTAGCAAGAGAATTTTAACAGTGAAATATTTAGGTAAAATATTTCTATGCTGCCTTTCAGCAAAAGCTTCCGACAGTTTTAAACTCGGAACATTAAAATAACAAAATATTGAAATTTACAAACCACAATAGAAAGGAAGAAACAGCAAAATAAAATCAATCATCTATTCAGTACAATCTATTGGGAGAATACAGTTGTCTTTATCTGATGTTGAAAAGCTAGTAAAGTAAGCACTAGTTGTGTATCTCTGGGACAGGAACTTGCATACTATGTGCAGTGCCTCGTGAATGAAAAAGTGGGGCATACACACTGGCTTCATACTGCTGAAAACCCATTGTCGCTGATAGCAAGCGCAGAGAGCCTCTTTGACTCCCAAGGATTACATCAGAGCTATAGCGCTGATTGTTCCATTGGGAATGATGGGGAAATTGGCGCTATACCTCTGATGCAATCTTTAGGCACCATGGAGCTCTCTGCGTTCACTAGCAGTGTCAGCAAGCTTTGCGGTGGCACAGAGCCAACACATTTGTCCCACTACCTTATTGGTGGGGCACTACACTGTATGCACATCAGTATCCACATAGGTTTCCATCACTAAAAGGACTCTGTCTCCTCTGAAGGTTGCAGCACAACCCAGAGGAAGGTCTCTGATGATCATCATAAAGAGCAAAGCAAATTCACATCAAATCAGACAACCTTTCAGATACCTCTGGTTCCAAGCCTATATGATATGTTTGTTTAATTTGTTCTGCTGCTGGGATGGAGTGGCTCAATTCCTATCTCATAGATTTCAGCTGGCAGCACTTGGTGACGGTGGTTCTTCAAAACAGGAGCTGTTATATGGTGACCCATGCTTTTTAACACCTACATGAAACCACTGGATAAGATCATCGGGGGATTTGGTGCAGGGTACTATCAGTATGCTGATGACACCCAAATCTATCTATCTCCTGTCATCATTGTCATGAAATTGCGTTATATCCCTAAATGCCTGCCTACAATCAGTAATGGGCTGGATAAGGGAATAATAAATTGAAGCTGAATCCAAGCAAGACGGATTGTGCTCATGGGGAGTGGGAAGGTTTGTAATCTGGAGGACAGGATGGAATCTCCTTTTTTTTATATGGGGTTACACTCCCCCAGAAAGAACAGGTGTGAATATTAACAGTTTATATGTTGATATAGTAAAATATTTATATGTAGTTTGGGAGTGCTCCTGGATCCTGGTCTCACCTTGTTGTCTCAGGTTGAGGCTTTGGCCAGGTTACCAGCTTCAGCTAATACAGCAGCTCCTCCCATTCCTTGAAGAGAGTTACCTCAAAACGATGGTGTATCAGCTGGTATCCTCTGAAAACTTCAGTTAGTTCAAAATTCAGCAACCAGATTGGTTGCTCAGAGAGACCACATCATGCCTGTTCTTAAACAGTTGTACTGGCTGCCAGTATGTTTCCATGCAAAATATAAAGTGCTAGTTATCACCTTTTAAAGTCCTAAACAGTTTAGGCCTGGGTTACTTGGGAGAACTTGCCTTTACCTGCAAGATCCCCACTGCTCATTAAGATCATCAGGAGAGGTCTGTCTTCCAGTACCACCAGTTCGTCTGGTGGCAACCTGAGGTTGTGCTTTCTCAGTTGTCACCACTGGGTTGTGGAACACGCTCCCTGTGAGTATGAGAGGCTTTCCATCTTCAAGCGAGTCCTAAAGACCCATCATTTCAGCCTGGCTTTTAATAATATTTAATTGTTTTTAAATGGTTTTAAAATGAGTTTTATGTTAATTTTAACTGTATTCTATGTTACAAAATTTAAATACTATAATATTTTATTTTATTTTAAATTTAAAATTGTGTTAACCGGCTTGAGCCATTCTGAAACTTGTGGTATATAAATGAAATAAATAAATTAAATTAAATAGGAGTCACTTTGCAAAGCAACAAATATAGTCTTTACAATATGGATACTAGGTGGGGTAGCTTGACAGTAAAACATTGCACATTAAACATGCCTGAAAGAAAAAATCATTAGTTTATGAATATGTTTTGTAGTTTGAGCAGGCATACATGAAATGTATGTATGAATGAAACCTCAGTTCATAAAAGTCATGTGTTTCATAAGCTCGCTATTACATTTCTGTCCGTAGGGCCATGTTTGGGAGTAAGTTTCTTGTTTACTGTAGAAATGTATTGCATCACCCTCACTCTCTGAAGTACTTGTATTGAGCATAAATCAGAGAGATGTAGCCATTATCTACTTTTGATTATTCTCGAGCCAATGATTTTATAATCCTTTGCTTTGGCATGTAAATAAGGGAAATTCCAAAACCTTCTGTTTGTACTGCAAATGTACTTCCTTAATGCCTTGCCAAGCCTTGGACAGTTACTCGGTGTTTGTCACAGCTGTCTAGGTGACTTCCAGTAACAGGGATCTGGTCCTAAAAGGTTCCAAGCGGCTCTCCAGGGGCTCTCCAACCTTGTTAAAGTAATTTCCCCAAATTAAAGACAACTTTGAGGAAGCTTGGGCAGTTAAGGTTGATTGTGCAACACTGATAATGTAGGGACAAGCATATAGCAAAGAAGCAGGAGGGAACAGGACACAGGCACAACATATTAGAGAAGCCTTTTTCAAGCTCTGCTCCTAAGAACTCTGGGTTTCCCCAGAATATTCTCAGGAGTTCCTCAGTGAGGAAATTGATTGTGGTAGGCAAACTCCTAGGAAATACAGTTTTTCTACCACAGCCAAACTTCCCATGAATTGTGCGTGACTAGCAGTGAATGTGTTCAAAGGTGCACTCAGTTCTCACGGGTTGATGGCAAGGCCCTTTAGGTTTGAGTAGTGCCCTATGTGAAGCAGCAGGACCAAGGTGTGAGGAGTGCATCTGAACTGAGACCCAGTATATTGGCTTTCCAATCCCTGACTTGAACTGGAAGTTGGGGAGACTTGAACCTGCAATGTAGCAAGCAGTAAAGCACTTGGCTGTTGACCAAGCAGAAGCAGAAGGCCGGCCATCTGCTAATAACACTGGGCCAGTCCAGAGGCTTTAACCTGCTCGCAAATTGTAAGGGTAGATATTATACTTTCCTATTATCTTTTGCCCCTGAAGAGAGCTTTGATGCCTAGGTCCATACCTGTTGATGTTCACTTGTCATCAAGACTCCTACATTTAGTGTTCCCCATTCGTGCTCTGGACCATAGAACAATACTCTGCAATAGAGAGGTTTCTCAGAAGACAAGTCTGGTGTGGAAAAGGTTCCATAATGGTAGAGAGTTGGGAAATCACTATGCTAGAGACAAAAGCTTTTTATTTAGAAATCTGAAATATGGCAATTATGGAAGGATCTTTCTCTTAATAAAGTGTTTAATGTCTATAATATTTTCTAGTGTACTGCTTCAGAAAATTCTGATAATTCTTGGTGCAATGAACACGACCCTTGGTCTGTTTATCAGGTTTCAAGCTCCTTTCCATTGTGCTGCAGCCTTCAGAGGAGACACATTGGCCTGGAATAGAGAACATCATTATCACTTGGTGTGTTCACTTTTAAAGAACCAGTTACGTAAAGGCAGGGTAATTCTTGATCTTTCCTCTCTCAGCAAATACTGTCTCTCTTTAAATAGATTTATGATCTACTTAAAACTCTTTATGACCTTGGGAATAGCATACATATTCATATTAGAAGAATTCTCTCACACACATACGCCTTGTGAACTATGTGTAATATTTTGGGTCTTCTTTATTCCTCCCCTCAAAGGAAATGGTAATAGATGTTCAGGTTTTAGTGGGGGTTAGGGGGGCTTAAGCGGGAATCATGTTCGGTTTCCATGAAAGGTCAGGCACCTTGTTGGCATACATGGTTTACAGGTCTATAAAGTCAAATGAAAAGAGAGAGGTTGCACCCCACAGCTGTTTACCAAAAAAATAAATACATTCTAGGAGGACAGGAAAATGAATTATTGCTATAAAATTGGTTCTTCTATTTATATAATTATATTTATATTTATTTTCCTTCTCAACAATATTTTGAGAAGCAGAGCTCTTGGGGGAAAAGTGTAAGAGTTGGTATACAGACAGGTATACAGACCTGTCTTGTACACCGGTCAAACTCGATGGATAGCGGAGGGTGGGGTGGGGGACACCACATTGCAATTCAGATGATCATCTAATCACATGATAGTGACTAACCCACATTCTAAATCCTAAATGGCATCTAGTCTTTAAATCCAGGGTAGAGAATGTATAGTTTTCTATTCAGATTCTTATTTGTACACAGGTAGAGGAATCTAATCATGCATTGAAAGTATCATCTCAACTGACCCAAAGTGAAGTCCACGTAAATCCTTTGAACCATCGTAACGTGTATAAACTGTTGTTTGAAAGAGTTGATCTTAGAATATGAACATTTAATCTCCACAGACCAAAAAAGAATGGAGAGGATCTGCCAGAGAGCCCTAGGCATTCCCGGACAGCTGGGGTAACAATTCAGTATAGTATGGACTACAAGAAAACTGGTAAATGCATTATTATAAACAACAAGAACTTCGCAGAAAACATAGGTATGTTTTTGTTTTTTAATCTATCTAAAATATAACTCCAGATTATGTTCTTTGCAACTATGTATAGTTGTGTGGGCAAGCAGTATTTTAATAGGTCAGTGACAAATCTCAGGATGCTAACCTCTACATTTCCTTAGAATTGCTGTCATTCTAGGCTGTCATTCACAGCCCTGACTGCTGTTTGAGTGTCTGTAAATGCCAGAGGACTTTAGAGTGATCAATTGCCATCACATAAACTAAAGCTGGCATCATTTGGGTATATGTGAATGTAATATTAGCTTTTCGTGAACACTGCTCAGGAGCCTGAAGTTTGTTCACAGGGGTCATTTGACCCAATGTAGACCTAGACAATTGAATATACTCTTGTGCATTAAGATGTGGCCTTTGTTTCCTATCAGGCATGGCTCCACGAAATGGGACTGATAAAGATGCTGGTGATCTGCAAAAATGTTTCCGAAAAATTGGGTTTGATGTTACTGTCTATAATGATCTCACCTGTGAAGCTATGGAAAACTTACTGAAAGAAGGTAACAATGAACATTTGTTCGGTTAGGCTTCCTGGAGTGGGGCTTTTTGTTTTTGCTGAATAGTGTTTCTTAGTTTAGAAGGCCTAGAAAAAAGTTCTTTGAATTCATATGGAAAGAGAAATATCTTAGTGGGTGGGCTAGCACTGTGCAAAAGTCTACAGAAAAAGGAGGATTTCCAGTTCCTGACAAATTGATTGGTTAATGAAGCAGTTTTAGCAATGGATGCCAAAGTGGTTTAGTCTAGATCAAGAGAATATTGATTTCAAGCGGGGGGAGGAGATAATGCTTCATCTTTGTTAGATATATTGTGGTCAGAAAGCAGTCTGAATTATTTGTTTGTCAGATTTGTACACCTCGCCAAACATTCATATCTGGGCAGCTAACGATAACATAAAACAAGTTAAAAAATACACAAAGATCTTAAAACAATTTAGACAAGCTAAAAATAAAAAACAAATTAAAACTTAAAATTTTCAAATAGCTGAAAAAGCTTGGATGAAGAGGTGGGTTTTCAAGTGCTTTTTGAAAATTGCCAGAGATGAGGAGGATCGTATATCAATAGGGAGCACATTCTACAGTCTTGGGGCAACAACCAAGAAGGCCTGTCTCTGTGTGGCTGGTGAAAACTGGAGATGGACCTCTCCAGACGACCTCAATGGCAGTGGGGGTCATAATGAAGAAGATGTTCTCTTAAATACCCAGGGCCCAAGGCATTTAGGGCTTTATAGGTTATAACCAGCACTTGGTATTTTCCCTGGAAACCTATTGGCAGCCAGTGTAGTTCTATCAACAAAGGGGTGATGTGGACTCTCTGAGATGACCTAGAGACCAACCTGGTTGCTGCATTCTGTACCAGCTGGAGTTTCTGGACTACATACAAAGGCAGCCCCACATAGAGCGCATTGCAGAAGTCGGGTCTGGAGGTTACCAACATATGTGCCACTGTTTTGAGGTCGTTCATCTCAAGAAACAGGCGTAGCTGGCAGTGGTCCCTCTAATTTTTTTTTAATCTCTTTGTGGAATGAGATTTGTTCTGGGCAGCAGTATCAAGGCAGTGTGTGTGCACCTGCATTCAGAATGGGGCCTTCCTGATTCAACCTGAGCGGGATCTAAAATGAACTGAGCGGACATCCAAAAACTTGTGAGCATGCACACACCTTCGAGGGAACAGTGGCAGCTGGAGTATCAGCTGAAGCTGATAGACAGCCCGTCTGGCCACTCCCTCAACCTGAGATACAGGGAAAGGTGTGGATCCAGAAGGACTCCTTGACTATGTATCTGTTCCTTTTGGGGAAGTATGACCCCACCTACAACAGGTAGATCAAAATAATCTCTGGAGTTTTTACCCCGCACAATATGTACCTCTGTCTTATCTGGATTCATTCTCAGTTTATTCTTCCTCATCTAGCCCATTAGTGCTCCCAAGCAGGCATTTAGAGAGGTTATGCCATCCTCTGATAATGTTGACATGGAATAGAATGTTAACATGGAGTATAATAAACTGCTAATATTATAATGCCCTTATACAAAACTATGGTGTGGCCACACCTGGAGTACTGTGTACAATTCTGGTCACCACATCTAAAAAAGGACATCGTAGAACTGGGAAAGGTGCAGAAGAGGGCAACCAAAATTATCAGGGGCCTAGAGCACCTTTCTTATGAGACAAGGCTACTACAACTGGGGCTATTTAGTTTAGAAAAAAGATGACTGCAAGGACACATGATAGAGGTCTGTGAAATCATGCATGGTGTAGAGAAAGTGGATAGAGAGAAGTTATTCTCCCTCTCACATAGCACTAGAACCAGGGGTCATCCCATGAAATTGATTGCCGGGAAATTTAGGACCAGCAAACAGAAGTATTTTTTCACACAATGCATAATCAACTTGTGGAATTCTCTGCCACAAGATGTGGTGACAGCCAACAACCTGAAAGGCTTTAAGAGGGGTTTGGATAACTTCATAGAGGAGAGGTATATCAACGGCTACTAGTCGGAGGGCTATAGGCCACCTCCAACCTCAAAGGATGCCTCTGAGTACCAGTTGCGTGGGAGTAACAGCAGGAGAAAGGGCATGCCCTCAACTCCTGCTTGTGGGCTTCCAGTGGCATCCAGTGGGTGACTGTGTGAAACAGGATGCTGGACTAGATGGGCCTTGGGGCTGATCCAGCAGGGCTGTTCTTATGTTCTAGAAGTAGATCTGGGTGTCATCAGCATACTAATATGCTGCACCAAATCCACTGATGATCTCTTCCAGCGGTTTCATGTAGGTGTTAAAGAGCATGGAATTATGGCAGAAAAACATAGCTGTTCAGCTATGGACAACATGAGACAAAAACTGTAATCAGTTGAGCCCACCTAATTCTCTTCTAGAGTTGGTAGTTAATCACCAGACTTTATTTTTAACAATATTTATTTATTTAATACATTTCTATACCGCCCAAAACACAAGTTCTCTGGACAGTTTACAAAACAATAAAAACAGCCAATAAAAGATTAAAACATTTCAACAATTAAAATTAAAAAGTTAAAACTATTAAAACAGTATCTAATTAAAAGCCTGGGTGAACAAATGCGTCTTGACTGCCCTTTTAAAAGTTGTAAGAGATGAGGAGGCTCTTCTTTCAGCAGGAACTGTGTTCCAAAGCCTCGGGGCAGCAATGGAGAAGGCCTGTCCCTGAGTAGGAAACAGATGAGCCGGTGGCAACTGCAGATGAACCTCTCCAGATGATCTCAATGGGCGGTGTGGTTCATAGTAAAGAAGACGTTCTCTTAAATACCCAGGGCTGCACTATTTAGGGCTTTATAGGTTATAACCAAAACCTTGTACACTGCCCGGAAACTTACCGGCAGCCAGTGTAGATGTTTTAAGATAGGAGTGATATGGTCTCTCCGATATGGCCCACAGACCAGTCTGGCCGCCGAATTCTGGACTAACTGCAGTTTCTGGACTACGTACAAAGGCAGCCCCACATAGAGCGCATTGCAATAGTCGAGTTTGGAGATGACAAGCAGATGTACTACTGTTCTAAGGTAGCCCTATCCACCCCCAGCACAGTACTTCCAGTGACTGTTGCTGGTGTCCATCTTATGTTTCGTTTTAGAATGTGAGCCCTTTGGGGATAGGGAGCCATCTTATTTATTTATTAATTCTATGTGTAAACCGCCCTGAACCATTTTTGGAAGGGCGGTATAGAAATTGAAATGATGATGATGATGATGATGATGATAATAACATCGCACACACTGAAGTTAAAAGAAAAATTGGAAGCGAATACATCAGGAGAGTTAGAAAAATCCTCAAGTCCAAACTCAATGGCGGGAACACAATACAAGCCATAAACACCTGGGCTATACCTGTTATCAGATACACTGCAGGAATAATAGAGTGGTCCCAGGCAGATCTAGAGACGCTAGATCATAAGACCAGGAAAATCATGACCATCAATCATGCTCTGCACCCCCACAGTGATGTCGATAGGCTATACCTCCCTCGCAGCTCAGGTGGAAGAGGAATGCTGCAAGTCCATCAAACAGCAGAGGAGGAGAAAAGAGGCCTTGAAGAATATATCAAGGACAGTAAAGAAGATGCACTTCAAATGGTCAATAACGAGAAACTATTCAACACCAATGAAAGAAAGCAGGCCTACAAGAAAGAACAAGTCAAGAACCGAGCAGAAAAATGGAAAAAAGAAGCCCCTGCATGGTCAATATTTGCACAATATAAGTGGAAAATCAGACATCACCAAGACCTGGCAATGGCTTAAGAATGGTTGCATGAAGAAAGAAACAGAGGGTTTAATACTGGCTGCGCAAGAACAGGCACTAAGAACAAATGCAATAAGAGCAAAAGTCAAAAAATCCTCAACAAACAGCAAGTGCCGCCTTTGTAAAGAAGCAGATGAAACAGTGGACCACCTAATCAGCTGTTGTAAAAAGACCGCACAGACTTTCACCAAATACAAAGATCTACAAATTGATATTGAAAGGCTGTGGCAGAAAAAGACCAAAATCCAGTGGTAATTGGTGCCCTGGGTACAGTCCCAAAAGACCTTGAAGAGTACCTCAACACCATAGGGGCCACAGAAATCACCATCAGCCAATTACAAAAAGCAGCTTTACTGGGAACAGCCTATATTTTGCGACGATATCTAGAATAACCAACAGTATTGATGATAAAATTCAGCCATCCCAGGTCCTTGGGAAGGACTCGATGTCTGGATAAAACAAACCAGTCAATAACACCTGTCTGACTGTGTAAACAAGAAAAAATAATTTATAATTTATCTCAAGAAATGGACGCAGCTGACGTATCAGCTGAAGCTGATAAAAGGCACCTCTGGCCAATGCCTCAACCTGGGCCACCAGGGAGAGTTTTGTGCCCAGGAGCACCCCCAGACTGCGTACCTGTTACTTCTGGGGAAGTGTGACCCCATCCAGAACAGGCAGATCAAAATCATCTCCCGAGTTCCGACCCCGCACAATAAGTACCTCCGTCTTATCTGGATTCAGTATCAGCTTGTTACCTCTCAACCAGCCCATCACTGCCTCCAGCCAGGCATTTAGGGAGGTTATGCCTTCTCCTGATGATGTTGACATGGAGAAAAAGATCTGGGTGTCATCAGCATACTGATAACACCCTGCACCAAATCTCCTGATGATCTCTCCCAGCGCTTTCATGTAGATGTTAAACAACATTGAGACAATATGGAGCCCTGAGGGACACCGTACCGAAATTCAGTTTTTGAAGAACAACAGTCCCCAAGAGACACCATCTGGAATCTGCCCGAGAGATAGGAGTGGAACCACTGCAAAGCAGTGCCTCCCGCCCCCAACCCCCTCAGACGCTCCAGAAGGATACTATGGTCGATAGTATCGAAAGCCGCCGAGAGGTCCAAAAGGACCAACAGAGTCACACTTCCTCTGTCAATTCCCAATTGGAGAACATCCATCAGACCGACCAAGGCAGTCTACACCCCATAGACCACCCAAAAGCCAGTCTGAAATGGGTCTAGATAATCAGTTTCATCCAAGACTGCCTGGAGATGGGAGGCCACCACCCCCTCAATTACCTTGCCCAGCCACGGAAGTTTTGCGACAGGCCTATAGTTGCTCAACCCTGAAGAATCCAGGGCAGGCTTCTTCAGAAGTGGTCTAATAATTGCCTCCTTAAGACAAGGAGGCATCCTTCCCTCCCTCAGAGAAGCATTTATGATCTCTACCAGGCCTTCTACAAGAACCTCCCTGCCAGATAGTATTAGCCACGTCAAGCAAGGGTCAAGAGAATAGGTGGTAGGCCGCATCGATCCAAGCAGCTTGTCCACATCCTCACAAGTCACAAAGTGAAACGGATCCAGCCTAACCACATAAGAGGAGTCGCTGGACACCTCCAATTCAGACACTGCAGTAATTGTGGAGTTTGAATCCAAGTCGGCCCAAATATGAGAGATTTTATCCACAAATAAATCATTAAACACATCACAGCGGGTAATAGATGGACCCAAATTCTGATTCATGGGAGGAGAGGCATTCACTAGCCCTCTCACAACCCTAGACAACTCTGCCGGACATGAACTTGCGGATGCAATATGGGCCAAAAAGACTCTCTTCTTTGCCACCTGTATTGCCAGAGCATAGATCTTCAAATGCGTTCTATGTTGTAATCCGTCAGATTCGAGTTGAGTCTTCCTCCACTTGCGCTCCAGTTGTCTACCTCGCCGCTTCAGCCCCCATCGTTCTTCTGTATACCAAGGGGCCAATTTTGAAGCGGGTCGGAGAGGACGCTTAGGTGCGATCATGTCTACTGCTCTGGTGAGCTTGCTGTTCCAGTTCTCCACCAGGGCATCAACAGGATCACCGGCAGAGCCAACACTAAATCCCTCCAAGGCTTCTTGGAACCCTATTGGATCCAATAACCTTCTTGGGTGGACCATTCAAATGGGCCCCTCCCCCTGCAAAGGTGGGGTGTGACTGTGAGTTCAACTTTAACCAGATGGTAGTCCATCCATGACAATGGGGAAATCACAGGAGTCCCCACCCACAGAACACCGACCAGATCAAGCGTGTGACCTGCAGTGTGCGTCGGTCCTGAAGCCCTTTGTGATAGGCCCATAGTTGTCATGGCCGCTATGAACTCCTGAGCTGCCCCAGACAAATTGGTCCCATAGTGGACATTGAAGTCCCCCAGCACCACAAGACTGGGAGACTCCAACGCCAAACCCAAGAACAAATCCGTCAGCTCAGTTAGGAACTCCACTGGGCAGCAAGGTGATCGGTACACCAAGAGAAGTTCTTATAATTTTGTAAGCCAGTGCAGTATCTCAGATTGGCCATCAGGTCTCATGCCCCATGGTGTGAACATCATGGGCTATCAAATTTCCAGAGTTCAGTTGGAGCTGTCACAGGCATAACTTTGTGAAAACCAAGAGTTTTTGCTTTGATTAAATACATTTAAATGGAAAACCACAGAAAAAGATACATTACCCTTGGTCTGCTTATGTGTGAAGCACAGCTTTTTAGAGGTCCATTTTCCAATTGCTATATCTCAGACACTTCTCAATAGCCTCGCCCCCAATCTGGACATGTGGTGGCACTGGTCACCTAGTTGCTCTGCGTCAAAGTTCTGCCTGAATGGATGGCTTGGATTTTGTGACTAATAAAATGTTCAGGGCTTGGAATGAAGTGCAGTATTTATACCTTAACATGATTATACAGACACTGTATATGATACAGGAAATGTATTGGTGAACTTTTTACAAAATACTTGGGAAAGGGATTTTGGCTATACCATACCTAAAGATACATGGAACACTATTTTGAAATAGATCAAAACTTCAACTGACTGTTACAGTTTACATGAAATTATATTTATTCCTATTAGGCGTACCCGTCACTAATCCCATGTGTGGCAGCTCTCCCGAGAGTTCGGGAGCAGCTGCCGATTAGTGACAGGGATGGGGGAGAAAATAGGGACTCCAGTGGCGGCAGTCTGGTCCAGCCAGTGGGAGCAGGTGGCAGCGGGCCACCCAGCTGGCAGGAGCAGCAGCAGGCAACAGTGGGCCAGCCCATCTGGTGGGAGCAGCAGCGGGCCAGCCCAGCCAGCGAGAGCAGCAAGCAGTGGTGGGCTACCTGGCCGGCAGGCTGCTCAGCTGGCAGAAGCAGGCAGTGGGCCAGCCTGGCTGGCGGGAGCAGCAGGTGCAGGTGGCAGCAGCAGGCTGCCCAGCTGCTGGGAGCAGGCAGTGGTGGGCTGGTCCTGACGCCGGGAATTGGCGGGAGGGAGGAGGTGGCGGGCCAGTTTTCCGGCCGGCCACCAGCCAGAAAGTGGCAGGTGGGGGTGGGGGCGAGAATAAGCGGGCCGGCTAGCCAGCCGGCCCACCAGCCAAAAGCCATGCGCGCGGGGAGGGGGGAAGCGAGCCAGCTGGGCAGCCGAGGTGCAGATTCTCTTGCGTCCGGTCCAGCTAGAAGGATATAATTCGGATGGGATATGACTCCTGTTGGATTAAACAAGATTTTGCAAACTATTGTTTTAAGTGCTGGAAGTATGCAGGTGATCAAACAGTGTAAGATTGATTATTATGAAATTAATTCAGTAAACTTGAATCTTTGTTAAGACTGTGACTATGGCCTTTTGTATCCCTGCAGTTGAGGTCTCATCCACTCTGTTTTTAAATAATATTGATATTTGACTCTAGTTGTCTTTATTAATTGTGAAACTTCCAGCTGCTGCCAGGGTATTAGTGGTGCTTTTCCATTTTTTTATATGAAATTACTAAATTGAACAAATTAATGGACTTCATTTAAAAGAAACATTGAAATAGAGTTTCTACATCTCTGTTCTTAATGGGGAAGTTGAATTTTTTATATATTGGAAAGTAAAGTGTAACATTATGTTGCTGAACATGAAACAAATAACATACAATTATAATTAACTAAGTGTTTTTCCTTGATTTGGGAACTTCTAGTCTAAATCACTTCCTCTAGTTGTGCACAAAAAAGCTTGCCTTTTATTGTTTTTGTAAAAAAGGAATTGAGTCTCCATTATATGACAGAAAATATGTTTGATCTGCAGCTGCCTGTGAAAACCACAGCGATGCTGCTTGTTTTTCCTGCATATTATTAAGCCATGGAGAGGAGGGCCGTATCTATGGCACAGATGGAGCGATGCCAATCAAGGACCTGACAGCTCTCTTCAGAGGAGACAAGTGCCAAAGCCTCATTGGAAAGCCTAAATTGTTTTTCATTCAGGTAAGGCATCTCATGCTAGCCAGTGCTTGTTAGTAGAATCTGTTTTGCAGTGCATAGGGATAGTGAGATAGAACCTGAAGAAATAACCTGAAATGCTTTCAGGGTTTAGGTTTGAAAGTGGAATTGTGATATACTCTGAAACAGAGGCCAGCAGACTTCAGGACTGCAAAGCCTGCATTCCTTTTTGATTAGAAGAACCCTGAGCTCCACCTACTGGAATCAGGTTATTAAAAAAACAGTGGCGTGGTGGAGGAGGGGATAGAAAAGACTTAGAATTAAAGGAACAGGTTGCCTCCCAGCTCATGCTCAAGCCAGGAATTTCAGTACCAGCACTAAGTTAATACAGTAGTCCCTTCACACACAAAATTTACTCTTCTATTTTTCACCCAAGCTTTCTTAATTTAAGCAGCCTAAATTAAGTGGTGCAGCGGGGAAATGACTTTATTATCAAGCCAGAGGTTGCTGGTTCAGATCCCCACTGGTATGTTTCCCAGACTATGGGGAAACACCTATATCGGGCAGCAGCGATATAGGAAGATGCTGAAAGGCGTTATCTCATACTGCATGGGAGGAGGCAATGGTAAACCCCTCCTGTAGTCTACCAAAGACAACCACAGGGCTCTGTGGTCCCCAGGAATCGAAACCAACTCGACGGCACACTTTACTTATTTTAATTTGAGGTAGGAGATGCCTTTTTGTTGTCAAAAAGGCCCTTGCCAAAAACCCCTTGCAACTCACCCAGAGACCTACCAATAAACCCCAATCTAACATATGTCCATCCCTACCCTAAAACCAAACAAAAAAATCACTACCTGTGACCTTTCTTATCCCAGCTTCGCTGCCCTCATCTATCTGATGGTAGCCACCTCAAACTACTCTACCCCTTCTACTTTGCTGCCCTTTATGATGGAAATATCCTCCTAGAATTCCTCTCTGGTGCTATTTCTTCCTTCCAATCCCTTCGCAAAACCCACCTTAGGACCCCCATAGTGCACTGTAACCATTTCTTATTTATTTAATTTATTTATGCTCTGCCGCTCTCTATACTCTGCCACCCCAGTACACTCTCCGGGGTGGCTCAGAACATTAATACAACGTAAAATAAAAGATTAATAAAGTTAAATCAGTTAACTGCAGTAGACCAGGCTACTGTAACTAAGCCCATGTATCTGTAATTGAAACAGTTGTGTGTTTTCCCCAGGGCCATAGAGAGTAGGGTTGCCATGCCCCCCGGAATTCCAGGTACCTCCTGGATTTTCAGCATCTCTTTTTTTAAAAAAAGTTAAGCTCTAGCCCTTGTAGAACCAGAGTTATGGAGCAAAACGTGCACTCACTATTCTGCTCAACCTTTGGACTTGGATTAAGAAAGGAAGGACACAGGAGACTAGCTGGGAGGGTTTCACTTTCACAAGTACAGTAATCCCCTGAGGAATATTGTCTTGTTTGTTATAAGCAGAGGATCTCTATCAGCAGTTGAAAAGATAGCTTGCTTTTGATGTGAATCACTACCTGCCTACCAGGCTGTGTATTGTAATGTTTAAGGACTTCCTTGGCTTTACATTCAATGCATGCGTACTTAGAAGTAAACACCATTGGTTTCGATCATATCTTCTCTCAAATAAGTGCGTATGGAATTGTAGCCTTAGTTTAGAAGGTGTGTGTGTGTGTGTGTGTGTGTGTGTGTTCTGTTGCTGCTGCTAATATGGCAACAACAACAAAAAGGTCAAGCAACGATATCTTCCCCAAATATTGTTGGTAGATATCCAGAGCAAATACAAGTCAACTGGAAAGTGCAGCTGCTAATTTACACATGCAAATTATTTTCATACCAATTTACATAATATGCAAATCAGGCACCAGGATTTGGAGAGCCAGAATATGGCAACCCTAATAGAGAGGTAATTCAGGAGAAACATGGACTTGGGGCCTGCATCCCCCCCTTCCCGATTCTGTCATAGTGTTTGCAGAGCCCTCGGCCTTACTCCCTTTGCTCCCCTGATATACCCTGCCTCTTCCTCCGTTTTCTCTCATGTATCTATTTCCTAGACTTCAAGCTCCTTGGGGCAGGGACCTGCCATTTCATTCATTGCAAAGCAACAAATAATATATAAATTATAATTCCACATATTACAATACTAACGTAAACTTTTGAAATATAATAACTGTTATGACAGTCTCATGGTCATTGAGGGACTATAGTAATCTTTGATGAATGTACCCAAACCCCCTCATTTCTCAAATACCGGTCACACAAGTGGGAACTGAGGCATACACTATGTTGGCTTTTCTGCAGTTCTAGCTGTGCTTTGTGCTGTGGTGTTCTGTTAGCATGCAGTATTTGAACAGCTTTTCAAAAAAAGCTGGACTTTACCAAATTTCATCAGTATAATAAGATACGATGGTGGTAGATCCACCTTAAGTGGCGCAGCGGGGAAATGCTTAACTAACAAGTAGAAGGTTTCTGGTTTGAATCTCTGCTGGTACTATATCAGGTCCATGGTGGCTTCTTTAAGGTAAACGGAGCTGGTGCTCCGTGCCGCCCAGCAGCCTCCGTGGCGGGGAATCTCCTCCGCCACTCACCTGGCTCCCGCGGAGGCGAGCCCCCACCAGCAGCCAGGTGAGTGGCGGAGGTGATTCTCCACCGCAGGGGCTTACCTTAAAGAAGCTGCCCACCGCCCCCCGGAAGCGCGTTCATGAGCCACGCCTGGGCAGCAGCGATATAGGAAGATGCTGAAAGGCATCATCTCATATGGTGAGGGAAGAGGCAATGGTAAACCCCTCCTGTATTCTATCAAAAGGAAAACCACAGGGCTCTGTGGGCGCCAGGAGTCAAAATCAACTTGACGGCTTACTTTACTTTAGAGAGTCATAGCCTTGCAACAGTACTGCAGCCTTGACTCTCTAGTCCTCTTTTCCAGCATAATCCTCAGTGTTTACCTTGCTACATTCAAGTGATGACAAGATCTTTTCTTGAATATTAGGCATTTTGGATCAGCATAAACACACATGTATTCCTTTTTTTAAAAAAGTCAGCATTAAGTGCAGTATTGGACACTTCATAAATAATAAATCACATGGCAGCAGCTATGACTTAGCCTCTCTTTACAAATGAAATGCAACTAAAATATATAAGCTGCAGCCCTGGGTCTCAAGTTTTTGATGCTGAACTTCCATACTAATCCTAGCATAGGTCATTAACGTACAGTGTTTCATTTAAAAGTTTCAGTTACAAATGGTTATGATGTGGGTCTGTCTCAGTTGCAGAATTATCACAGAATGCCACAGATTTATTTTGCCTACTGTTTATATTTTGGTTTCAGGCATGTCGAGGTTGTGAATTTGATGATGGGATTCAGACAGATTCAGGTCCTTCAAATGATACGCTCGAAGCAGATGCTAATCCCAGCTACAAGATTCCAGTGGAAGCAGATTTTTTGTTTGCATATTCCACTGTGCCAGGTATGTTTGGGGAAAGTGACAAATTGACCTACAGATGAGTTAGTGTAAATTGTTGGGGAACAAATATAGGCATTTCAGCTAAACTTCGGAGGGGGGTGGGAATCACAAATAGAAATTCATTGCAATTCTATAAAGATAATGTGTTTTCTTTACACTGACTGACATCCTAACTAACAAAGTGTGTGTGTTAAGGAGGGACTTTGGCGACACGCCAGGAAGCCTCTTGCAGCAACATGTTTCTAATCTTACCGACTACTTCCAAAGCACATGCGGCACACCAAACTCTAATTACTTTTGCGCAGTAGCCCGTGTGCAGGGGGACTAAGGGAGTTGTGCAAAGTCTCCCATCACTGCCCATCCTTGCACATGTGCTTCATTAGTCAGGATGTCAGCCTCTAAGCTTTAGGCCCAGTTTAACATTCTGAAACATTGCTCTTTATATTTTAACTGCAGAAAGGGTCAGACTAGGCTTGCTTCCTTCTGAAAAATTTAGGCATTTCTAGGTCTGCTTTTATTTTTCACTAATTGCACTAATGGTGAAGTCTTAAAAATTTCAAATTGGATTAGCAATAAATCTAAGCTGTGTTCATAAATAGTAGCCCGACCACAGCCTATTTGGTCATTATGCTGTATGACTGTATAGACATCTGTACCCTTCATAGCTGTTGCTAGTGTCTTCCTTACTATTAATTTTTTAAGGTTGTAATATCTTTTGGAACAGGGAACAAAACTAATTAATTTTCAATGCAAACTGCTGAGAATGTTTATTGAAAACCAGTATAGTATTCCTAATAGTAGTTAGCTGCATTTATATTCTTAAAAGCACTTTCTTTCTTTCTTTCTTTCTTTCTTTCTTTCTTTCTTTCTTTCTTTCTTTCTTTCTTTCTTTCTTTTTAATGGCATATGTGTTCCCATTTTAACAGAATCCTCTTCAGACATTACAGTCTGCCCCTGCATCCTATGAATTTTGGGGTAGTGGCAGGCTCTGTCTATCCGCCCATGTTCAAATACATGGCTAATCCATTTCAATCATCTTTATTTTGGTCATAGACCAGGATAAAACCAAAGCTATAAGGGATATCATAAAAGCAATAGCAAGTTATAAGCCTACAAAACTAAATACACTGTATCAAACTGTAAACGTCTGCCAATACAGGGGATATCATAATGACATAAAAGCAATAGCAGATTATAAATCTATAAAACTGTTACACTGTATAAAACTATAAAATTCTGCCGATGCAGGGCATAAGTGAAATATAAAATCTGGAAATAATCTGTTAATAAAACTAATGAAGGCGGTTATAAAAGGCTATGTTAGTTATAAAATACGAGGTAAAAGCAGAATTAAGAAACTGACTAAAAACATGGAGCTACGATCAGGCTGAGGCTGCCACCTGTTTAGAATTATGAACTGCCCTCGGGGCAAGGCCTGTTGGCTATCAGGACCCGACATATCCTACACCCTGCCGCGCAGAACTTGGCAGTGTTATACATGAGGGTTGTATCTTCATCCGAAAGAAGCATCATGGTGTAGGAATGGCTCAGACGTCCAGGGTACTTAGTAGCGGCAGAATGAGCTTTGCACAACTGTCTCTATAGAAGGGGCAGTAGAGAAGAACATAATCTGTAGTTTTGGCCTGCCCAGTATCACAGGGGCATAGCCTCTCCACAATTGGAGTCCTCCTATATCTGCCTTCTAAAACAGCAGAAGGAAGGGCATGCCATCGGCCGAGGGAGAGGCCCTCCTGTGGTTTGGAACTTGGAGCTGTGCTAGATAAGCAACAGGGAACACAGAGTATCTAAGACTTTCCAAGGAAAGGAAGTTTGGGGCCCTACCTAGATCAGTTTGTCACTCTGTGTCCATTATCTTCTGTTTTAATCACTGTTTTTGCCTGGTTATAGCCCATAGGAAGTAGAAAAAAGGAGGAGAAGCCCAAGGTCGACATTTTAGTCCGGGTGGCATTTGAGACACAATGTGGCACTTGGAGCGCCACTCTTTGGACTGCATCCATTCCAGTGGGGCAAAATTGAAGGGGAGGGGCTGAGTGGGTTCCATAGAGGAGTTGTGCCAACTATTTGGCTTTAAACAGTTTAAGTGTTGGGGGACATATTGGCCACTTCTAGTCTAGAGACATTTTAAAATGGCAGAGGAGCTGTTCTGTGCAGTGTAGGTGACATGATTGCTGTGGACCTTTATTGAGCCAGAGGCGTGTAAAACCACCCCCAAGTACTTGAAGCAGACGACCTGTTCAATCTTATGGCCATCTATACTCCAGGAACGGGACTTGGGTCTTGTGGCAAAGGCCATAACGTGGGGGGGGGGGAGTTAATTAATTTTAAGCAGGTCATTTTTGCAGTATTGAGCTCTTCTAAGACCTATGGGAGTCCTGGATATTATTGTGGCGACATGTGCATAGAGCAGAGTGGAGATGCATTTTTCTGCCAGCTTGGCAGGATGTATAAAAGTCTAAAAGCTGAAAAGGAGTGGGGCCAGAATACAGCCTTGTTTGACACTCTTCTGGGTCAGCATCAAGTTCATGAGGTGCCCTTGGGGTTGCACTTTACGTTTAGGGTAATATCTGCATGGAGGATACAAATCAGATAGAGCATGCAGCAATCAATCCTCAATTATTATTATTATTATTGTTGATGTTGTTGTTGTTGTTGTTACATTTATATCCCGTTCTTCCTCCAAGGAGCCCAGAGCGGTGTACCACATTCTTGAGTTTCTCTTTCACAACAACCCTGTGAAGTAGGTTAGGCTGAGAGAGAGGTGACTGGCCCAGAGTCACCCACCTCATGGCTGAATGGGGATTTGAATTCGGGTCTCCCTGGTCCTAGTCCGGCACTCTAGCCACTACGCCATGCTGGCTCCACGTGCAATTGATTGCGGAAGATTCCATCTTCTCCCATAATTTAATTTGGGAGATGGAGTCAAATGCAGCCTTGAGATCTGTGAAAGCTGCAGAAAGAGAAGTAGTATTATTGGTAGAATATCCTCTATAATAAAGTGCCTGGGTGTGCGCCCGTGTCCTCCGGTGACTGTGCCCGCGTCTCCCTCGGCCGTTCTGGGCATGCGCAGAGCGCATGCCCAGAACAGCCGAGGGAGAAACGGTCGCAGGCACCAGGCGGCCATGTTGGTCAGTTGGTCGGCCCGGCCGAGGGGAGGCCGGAGGCGGCCACGGGGAGGGCAGAGGCGGCGGCGGCGGGTCCAGCCCGGCCACGGGGAGAGGAGAGGCGGTGGCGGCGGGTCCAGCCCAGCCACAGGGAGAGGAGAGGCGGTGGCGGCGGGTTGGCAGGCGGCACTTTTGGCGGCGGAACCCACCGCCCGCCCAGAAGGCCAAAGGCGGCAGCGGGCGGCACCACCGTGGAGGCCCCCCCCAACCACCATGAAAGGCGGAAGGTCCAGCCAGGAGGAGGTGGCGGGGGAGGCCGGAGAAGGCAACTAGCGCCCGTTATTTCAACGGGCTGAAAAATACTAGTTTTTAAATAAAGTGCTAAAGCACCAGGTATTGCTGGGGTTGGATGGGGACGATTGCTCTTCCTGTGCTAAATATAAGAGAATCACCACTTTATAAAGTGCTTCTTTGCTCAGTTAGGAGAGATATCCAGCACTGTCTGTGAGATTTTTCCAGCCAAGTGCCCTTGGGAAAATCACAAGTAGGACATGATAGAGCCATGGTTGTTGTTGTGAAGATGGAAGTTCTTTTCTTAGCTCATGGCTGATAACCATTTATATCTATCTCCATCATGGCTTTTGTATAGCCCAGGAGTTCTCAACCATGCATTCCCAGATGATGATGCAGCATAACTCCCATCCTCACTCCCTTTCACCATTACAGCTGTGAATAATGGATATTGTAGCCTGATAGCATCTGGGGATCCAAGATTTGGAACCCCTGGCTTAATCTTTGCTGATGGTCATCCTAATACTCTGTGGCTATAAATTCCATATTGATTGTACTGTGTATAAAGATATTTGGTTTGTTCTGAACCTACACTAATGAAATGTATTAGATGAGGCACAGGGTTCTGCTGCTTTGAGAGTAAACAATTTCTGTCTAGCCTCTTTCAAAACACCATTCATAATTGTATACATATTTGTCATATCTCCAACCCCACCCACAAGTTGTTTCCTTTTTAGGCTGAAAGAGACCCATACTCCTTAGCCTTCAGTTTCATAGCCATGAGGCACCTTTCTGGGATAATTTTAGTTGCTATAGTTCAGAAACAACTGCACATACAGCCAGAGTTTTCTTTGATGGGTTTCCACTGTGAACACTCAGGCTCTTGAAGAGATAAAATGCTTTTTGAAGAGGTGACTTGCTTCTTCAGCAATATGAGTGGCTGCAGTGAGAACCTTAAACTACAGACTCTGCTCTGTTCTGTATTTACATATACCATTCATCATGACCACAGTTGTAACATTTGTTAAACTTTGTGTCCTCTATAAGTCCAGCCTTCACAATCCATGCACCCTTACTTGAGAATAAGCCCCACTGAAATCATTGGGAGTAAATGCACATAGGATTATGTTGCTTTTGACTTGCACCATTTATGCCAATAAAGCAACTTTTCTCTGTTCTTCTTATTCATAGGTTATTATTCCTGGAGAAATCCAGGGAAAGGATCCTGGTTTGTGCAATCACTTTGCTCAGTTCTGAGTGAGTATGGAAAACAACTGGAGATACTACAGATTCTCACTATGGTTAACTTTAAGGTCGCTACACGCTATGAATCACAGTCTGATGACCCACGCTACAGTGAGAAAAAGCAGGTTCCTTGTGTGGTCTCCATGCTTACTAAGGAACTTTATTTCTGAACTTTCATCTGTACGGGCGGATATCAACCACTGATAATTTTTCCCACAGGAAGAGTCAAATATATGGTGCACTACATTCTGTAATACAGTGCTCAACTTTTAATCAGAAGTTATGAAATGAAATACAACTCTAAAATCAGAGCTTCAACTAGAATATTTCAATTATTCTGAAATATGCAATATCAAGATTACCTCAGTTGATTGTTATAATCCTTTTCTACATGCTACACAAGTTTGAATGTGTTTGGAAATGCCTCCTGTTCTTTTGCTATTTCTATGCACACTGAAAGGAATACATTAATACCTCTTTTGCTTGACTATGGGGTCTTTTCCCCCTCCTGCTGGAAATCTCTCATAGCTTTTCTTTAACTGCTTTTACCTTGTTTTACCTTGTTTCTAGCAAAACATTAATACGCCAAAACCATTAATGTTTATCAAATGTCTATAATAGTTTCTTAGTATCTTCAAGGGAGAAAAGGGAGGTTATGAATACATCAGTATGACCAAAGTGTCCTGGATTTTCTTGTTAAGTTTCCCATGGTTAAATATCAGTATCATTGATGTTTACATATCAGAGAACATTACAGTTCTACATATCTTGATTGATCTGAATGCATATATGAAGCAACAGATGGTAACTCTTTTAGCCTTTTGCTGTTGGAAATCCATCTCTTTCTACTTCCTTACCTTTGATATTGAGGCAAACTATTCTTATAAAACCTAGGAAATACTTGAACTGTTCTTTTTACTCAGTATGGGGAAAACTGCTTGAGTTGTATTTTGAGATTCCTGTATAGTAAATAGTCCATTCACATATTAATAATTTAGGAAGATCTGTTTTATTTTGTCTAGTTCCATAGTTAATAAACAGAAAGGACAGTGATGACTACAGATTGTCAGTCCATTCAAAGCGCAATGATTCCAGGAAGCAATAAGTAAAACTGTAGCAAACAAAATAATTAAAAGTAGGATTGTAATTTCTTGCTGAGGAACCACAGTTCTTTCCTTTAGATCCTGTAGGATAAAGGTGACCAACCTGAGGCGTTCTAGCTGTTGGACTACAGTTCCCATCATCCCTAGTCACAATGGCCATTGCATTGAAAATGGGAGTTGTAGTGGGGCTGGAGAGCTTCAGGTTGGCCACCCACTGCCTTAGTTCTTGTCATGGTACCTAGTCACCATGATTAGACACTACATATTCAGTTTTGCACAGTTTTTGCACTTCCATTTAAAGGCATGATCTCTTGAACTGCATCACACAAGCCTATGCATTTTACACTGGGTGTTAAATTTCATGATAATTGTTGGTTCCTTGATTGATACCCAGTGTTCTATAACTGTTGAATGCTTTTCTTATAACAAGTCCAATGCTGTTGCAAGTATGTGTTTACTTCATGTGTTTGCCAGATTCCCATAGATTAGGGGTGTGCATGGAACCAGTATGGCCAGTTCAGTTCTGTGTCCGCCCAAACTAGGTCAGTTCTGATTTGGCCACCGAACTGGGCTGAACCGGTTCAGTGGATATACTTGTAAAGGGGAATGCGGCAAGGATTCCCCTTTACAAGTAAAGGGGCATAGGCAGCGGCAAGAGGAGACTACCACTTGCCACCACTCGCCCTACCAGCTGGCCCCACCGTTTACCGAGCCAAGCAGCTCGGTAAAGGAGGGGGACTGTACCGGGAGGGTGAGTGGCCACATGGGCCAAGGGTAAGCAGTTTTCCTCTCTCACCCACCCCACTGTTTGTCCCATACCAGTTCTCCCGAACCAAGCCCATTTGGGTCCATGATCGAACCTCCGAACCATTCGTGCACACCACTACCATAGTGTGTGTGTGTGTGTGTTTTGAAGTAAATTTGAGACTACACTTCTGTTGTTTTTGGCTTTGTAAAATGGAAAAAGTAATTAAATCTACTTAAATGTAACTAGTCTAGACTCAAATGACCCAGTTTTTCACATCAATTGGACATTTTTTTTTTTTTAGTCTTCTGCTAGAAGAGAACTCTATGGAATGTCAGTGTCTGATGGGATTCAGTGCACAATGGACCCCATGATGGAACATAGGCCTCCTAGGACTGTACAAAGCACCACTCATTTGATTCAGCAGTCAACATCAGCACTTCTGAGGGACCCAATTCAGTCTGGGGTGGCGGAGAGTAGCTGGATTTAAAGCAGTTCCTTCAGTTTGGGGCTGAATCTTCACCCTGCATTCACCACTCCCCCAGTTGCTGAACCTCCTACAGGGTTTGAGGCAGACATCTATACTTCCCTTGCTTTCCCAGTGGCAAGGGAGCAGCTGCCACCCCTCCCCTCTTGACATTACTTATCAGGCATGGGCAAAAGGAAGGGCAGGTTATATTTCATCCTTGTTCCTGTCAGTGAGGGGTCAGCATCTTCTGCGGCTTCCATTTTGAAATCATTTCCAGTACGGTTTTTTTAATTTCCCTGCAATCCTGGGGAAAGTGCAGGGTCAGAGGAAGAACAAGAAAAGGCCTTCTAGGGGTCAATATAAAACTGAAGCAGAAGATGCTACTCCCTCAATGCCTGGAACAAAGATGAAGTACATCCTGCCCTTCTTTCTGCCTATACCTGATAAGTAATGTTGGGTGGAGGGATGAAGTGCTTCCAAAGTGGTCCAGTGTGGCTATAATTGATTCAGTTTGGACTGATCCTGTAGTCTACTAGTTCAGATTCAAATCAAGGCTTTGGTGGTCAATGCAGGCTGAATCTCTTCCAGCATGAATCAGCCACCAAAAAGTGTCACATAGCCCTAACATCTATAATGTTTTTAGCAAAATGCAAAAACAGAATGGCGATATCCCATATCACAACAACCGCGGAATTCACCATGCAGTGTGAAAAGCTGATTGTCCCAATCTACCCGATGAGAACATATACTTCTCTTGTAGCAAGGCAGAGCATAAATCTTAAATTTCAGCATCAGAAGATCCATGGGAGTTCTGCCTTGCAAATGGGTAGTATTCTCAGTTATTGGTGAAAATACTTTTGGCACAAAGAATTTTTGAATTCATTGGACTTCTGCATGTCTGCACAATTATATGCAGAATTGGTAAGAGATCTATTACAGCATTTTCAAAACATCTGCTGTTACCATTGTCCTTATTATTAGAGTTCCTTATTTATGTCCTTATGAACAGAGAACTTGAACAAGTATCTTGAACTACTGAGGTAAATAATTTTTTTGAATGGTAGTGCGTAAAACCACCTTTGTTTTTCAGGGAAGAATACCAAAGCTTTTAAACAATTGATGCAAACATAACCAATCTGTATATTTTAAATATATTTTTCTATGATTATTGTAAGGCAGCAAGGATTATCTATTTTTCCTCCAAAAACATGTTAGTAAATTCATAGAGAAATAGATAATGAAACAAATAAAGATAATTTTCTAACTAGTGTGCTTGTTTAATTTTTTGTCAGGGGGACATGTGACTCGTGCACTTGCAAATCCTTCATCCCCAGAAATTATGGTTGGCCTCTCTTCCAGTTGTTTTAATTGTTTAATATTCATAGTAGTAGAAGTTATAAGATGTGTTTCTATGTATCTCTCTAAAATGTGTTTGTATTCACACATCATTCACTTCCTACCACCTCCACCCCAGTTCTTCACACAGTAGAGAAGTTATCATCTACTGGTTTTTCAGTTTAATCATGGTTAAGTACATAGGAACATAGGAAGTTGCCATGTCCATCTCGCTCAGTATTGTATACACAGACTGGCAGCGGCTTCTCCAAGGTTGCAGACAGGAATCTCTCTCAGCCCTATCTTGGAGATGCTACCAGGGAGGGAACTTAGAACCTTATGCTCTTCCTAGAGCGGATACATTCCCTAAGGGGAATATCTTACAGTGCTCACACATCAAGTCTCCTTTTCATATGCAACGAGGGTGGACCCTGCTTAGCTAAGGGGGCAAATCATGCTTGCTACCACAAGACCAGCTCTCCAGTACAAGTATAGTCCTGCTGGATCAGACCAAAGGTCAATTTAGCTAACACAGGAAGCTGCCTTACACAAGTCAAACCCTTGGTCCATCTACAGCAGTTCAGTATTTGCCTACAATGAATGGCAGCAACTGTGTTACAAAGTTTGCTCTGAAGTTTAGTAAACACCCTTTGTGAATATATTTTGACTAAGGTGGGAGATAACTCAGTACAAATCTGCATACAGCTATGTTGTATATTCAGCGTATCAGAGAAAGTAACTTGGTGCACTGGAACTTAGAGTAGGTAAAAGAAAGGAACATAGCCATGTGTCTTGAAAACAAAGCGTTGCTTTGAATAAGAAAAGGGTGATTAAGCAATGTTTTGCACCCAGTGGATTGCTGAAAACAATCTTCCCAAAAGGGGTGTACAGACTCTCTGAAAAAGGCTTAGGTTGCACCAACACACATTTACCATGTGCATTTGTTTACACCGGAAACCACATGCTGCTGACATCGCCAGAAGCTGTCAGAAGCAGGCCTACATTGCTGGAGGCTGTCAGAAGTAGGCCTAAGTAACCGGAAATAGTTGGAACCAGGCCTATGTCCAGAAAGTGGGCATGTGACCCTTCTATGAACATGCCCCACCACCCTGGACCAGTAGGAACAGGTTTTAGAGCTTGGTGGTGCAGGCCTGACAATGAAGCGAAGGCCATTTTGTGTAACTTTATTGGCTGAAACAAGTTTTGTGTCCACATTTTCATTGCATTCCAGTTTATGGGCAGAACAGTGAGTATGTTAACATGGGTGATAACAAGCGACACTACATTCCTGTGAACAAGCACCACATTGATTGTGAAGCTACACTTTTGCCCCCAGAGAAGTCTAGTTGTTCCCACTAGGACGTTCTGGGTGCTTGAAAATTTCATTAATATCATCCACCAAATCTGTAATGATGGAATAATACCCCTTTCATAAATGGAAGGACCACTTCTTTAACTCCTTAATGTATTCAAAGGGGGTATCCTCTGTATCTCAACCAGTCCCACTTCCCACTCCCCAGGAAAATCTAGGGGCCTTGCTAATTGGATAGTGAAGGCTGAACTAGCTTTCTGTGGGAAAGCCTTGCTAGCATTACTGGGGAGAGTGACGTAAGATCCTCTGTCACCCATTCTATACCAGTTCTCGAAGGTCTGATGCGGACATCCAACTGTTGGAACTTTTCAGACCAGCTTAGCCTAGCCACTTCACTAAGTGTTTTACCCTGCCACAGCCTCTTGCAAGTAGAATTTTTTTCAACCCTGTACAGCTTGTCCTCTTCTGCTTTAACTTTCTGTAAAGATAAAAGCTGCTAAGAATTGCCTCACTCATGCAGTCTTTTAACAGGTAGTTCGGCCTTTCATCTCTTCTGATGACTTGGTCCCCTACAAACAACTCTGAGGTGTACAGGTGAAACTCGGAAAATTAGAATATCGTGCAAAAGTCCATTAATTTCAGTAATGCAAATTAAAAGGTGAAACTGATATATGAGACAGACGCATTACATGCAAAGCGAGATAAGTCAAGCCTTAATTTGTTATAATTGTGATGATCATGGCGTAAAGCTCATGAAAACCCCAAATCCACAATCTCAGAAAATTAGAATATTACATGGAACCAAGAAGACAAGGATTGAAGAATAGAACAATATCGGACCTCTGAAAAGTATAAGCATGCATATGTATTCAGTACTTGGTTTGGGCCCCTTTTGCAGCAATTACTCCCTCAATGCGGCGTGGCATGGATGCTATCAGCCTGTGGCACTGATGAGGTATTATGGAAGACCAGGATGCTTCATTAGTGGCCTTCAGCAATTCTGCATTGTTTGGTCTCATGTCTCTCATCCTTCTCTTGGCAATGCCCCATAGATTCTCTATGGGGTCAGGTCAGGCGAGTTTGCTGGCCAATCAAGCACAGTACACTGTATACTTTTCAGAGGTCCGATATTGTTCTATTCTTCAATCCTTGTCTTCTTGGTTCCATGTAATATTCTAATTTTCTGAGATTGTGGATTTGGGTTTTTCATGAGCTGTACGCCATGATCATCACAATTATAACAAATTAAGGCTTGACTTATCTCGCTTTGCATGTAATGCGTCTGTCTCATATATCAGTTTCACCTTTTAATTTGCATTACTGAAATTAATGGACTTTTGCACGATATTCTAATTTTCCGAGTTTCACCTGTAGTTTTGTTCATGGCCTTTCTCAAAAACTCCTTTAATTTTAGAAATCCTAATGTGATCTCCTTTTCTTAGTACCAGAGAGGCTTGGCTTTTTGTGGATAGTGCTACTGTAAGCTGTTTTCCAAACAGACATAACATGGGTTTAATATCCACACTTGTTTGGTTGCTTCTGTGAAAACTCTTTAGGAATTCGAGCATGACATCAATATACCTGAAGATGTTGTTATCAGTAAAATATATCTCTACATTCCTGTTTTTAAAGTTTGGTTAAAATGTTCCGCCATGCATGCTTTGACATCATTGTTCGTGTCAAGGTGATAAATCCCATGCTCCTTCAACAGGTTGCCTACTGGCTTCTTTAAAAACTCCTTCCCTCTGTCAGGCTTTCGGACATCTCTGAAAATAGCTTTAAAAGCCATGGCCATTTCCCGGCCTGTTTTGTCTTTTAGAGAGACACCACAAGCATATTTAGATAGAATACCCACCACTGTCAAAATGTAGCCTTTGTTGTAATTAGAAAATTGTTGCATGACCACTAAATCTGTCTGCTATTGTGCCTCCCTCCATGAAACAACCATCTTGTTTCTTTTAAAGTGAGTCCTCGCAGGTTTGTGCAGAGTGTAAGCCTCCTGCTCTGAAAGCCAGGCCTCAAATTGCCTTTTGATGCCCCAATGGTATAGTTTGTGGCGATGACATCCACATTGATCCAAGATGGTGGACGTGTGAACTTTTGAGGTGCGAGTGTACTAACTTGAGGACTGTCTAACTGATTTGAACCAAATTTGATATAGTTGTAGTGAGTGACACACAGGGACACCTCAGTGGTGATTGTAATGATGTAATGTAATGTAGTGATTGTAATGATGTAATTCACCATGATCCAAGATGGTGGATGCATGAACATTTGAGGTGCAAGAGATCTAACTTGTGGACCTTGATTTGAACCAAATTTAGCCCAGTTGCAGAGACAGTGAAAGGAAAGTAGGCTGATTAATTTATTTTATTATTTATTCATTTAATACCTTTCTATACCACCCAAAACTCAAGTTCTCTAGTAAGTCTTACTAAAACAACTTGTTTCCCTATGCAGCTTTCATTTCACAGGAGCTTCTGTTTCAGAATCTGATTAACTCTTGCTACTGTGTTTGGGGGCAGTAACTGGAGGTTCTCTGGTTTCAGTTTCCACAGCAGGAGCAGGAGTGGTGTCACAATGTCCACAATCGCATTCTAGTTCATCATACTGGTTCACTGGGAAGGTTGTTTCTGGATCCGGAACCTGATCCATGGTAAAAACAGCCGTCTGGTTGTTTCAGACCTGTGGGAGGATAGGACAGGCTCTTCGGTGTCATATACATGGTCCTGACTTTCCTAGGCTTAATGTTCAAGAGTCCGGGTGGCAAATATAGGCCCACAGACTGTAGCCGAGTCCTAGTGTCCTCCATGGTCTCAGCAGTACTGTAAAATTGCCTCCTCTAAGCACTCTGCCACAGGGGGCTGTACTTAGAGAGGTCACTTGAACCTGTTTCAGCCAATAGATTTACACAAAATGGCCATTATCACACCTTCACCATCAAGCCTTTCTTTCCATGCTCTTAAACCTGTTCCTACTGGTCCAGGGTGGTGAAGCGTGTTCATCAAGGGGTCACATGCCTACCTTCAGGGCATTTCCGGGCATATTCTGGGGAGGGGGGAAGGGCAGAATATCCAGGGTGAAGGCATAGGCCTGTTTCTGAGCATTTCTGGAGATGTAAGGCTGCTTCTGACAGCTTCTGGTGATGTCTGCAAGCATGTGGTTTCTGGTGTAAACAAATGCACATGGCTTTTGTTTGTAAATGAAAGCACGTGGTTTATGACAGCTAATGAGGCTGTTCTCGCAAGCTGCCATGCCCAGGCTTAAGCAGCTAAGGAGCCAAACCTGGCACTAAAGCCCAGCTCTTAGCTGAGGTTAAGGGTGCAACCTTGGTTCTGGGGTCTCCTAGAGCACCCGTCCCCTGGAATAATCCCCCAGTGCACCGCACTCTATGCGTGGTGTACTTTGAGATGCATAGAGGCCGGGATTACAAGTCCCAGCCTTGGAGTGCTACATGGAACAGGATCATGTGGAAGAGCGGAGCATGCTTTCACCAGTCTATGATTGGTCTGGGAGCAAGGCAAGTTTTGGGAAGCTTCCCCACCCCCCATTCCTGCCCGCTAGGTAGTAAAGATGTGCACGGAACTTGCTGGTCCAGTTTGGTTCAAGTCCAAACTGAACCTAGACCGGGCCACTTTGGAACAGCACCTCCTTGAACCCCCGCCCCAGTTTGGTTCATTCCGGGGGGGGGATTCACAATGTATTTATTTTAAAAATAAATAAATAAAGCACTTATCCCCTTCGGGGGAGTTGTTCAAGGCAGTGGGGGGTGTCCATGGAGGTTCCCCCTCCCCCTGCCGGCCTCCCTCATGCGCCTAATTGTCTGTTTGGCTGCTTTTCGGCCTTCCTCCTTAGCACAGTGGCCATTTTGGAGGCCGCTGCACCTGTGTAATGGGCCTCTTCATGGCCTGGGTCATCGCTGCCTCAACCAACTCCCCTGGAGGTGAGGTAAGTACTTACCTTTTTTTATTGCGAATCCCCAGTGGGGTTTGGTCCGAAGTCAGACCAAACGGGATGGTTCGGTTCGACCCCAAACAGTCGAACTGAACCGGTTCAACATCAAACCTGTTTGCACACCCCTACCGGATAGGTCATGTGAATGGCCCCAGTATATCCCTAAAATACTGCTACCTGCTGTCTGGGTTGGGAATCATCTATCCTCTTGGGTGCCTATCCATCAGGGCTAGCAAGGGAACAAGTGTGGATGTCTGTGAGCAAGATAAATCAAGGAGAGAGAGCGTAAGCAAGAGAGAGGGCGCGAACCTCATGGGAGAAAGGATCTTATAGTCCAAAATATGGTCTGATGGCCTGAGTATGTGGGTACCAACAAAAGGACTTTGAATACTTGTTACTGGGTCAGCAGCATACATCCTGTGGGCTAACACTTAGGAGTTCCCCCTTAAATAAAAGAATCTTTCAACAGGTTCCTGCCAAAGAGGCAGATTAAAAAGAAAAGATGAGAGGAGGTATGACTTCTCACCAGCATGACTCACCTGAAACGACTGCAAAAATGAAGGAAAGTGTCCTTGGACTCTTGCCTTATCTTCAAAGCTCATTAAGACGAAAGGAAGCCTGCATTCCATCGTCTTTGTCTTCTTTGTTTACTCTTAGACTGGTCTGCCCTGACTCTCTGTACCTTTCTAGATGCAAAGAGTGGCAGATCCCAATCCCATTATAGTTGCACTAATGACCTTAGGGCACCAGGAAATGCCTAATTAGAATGACCTGTAATGGCAGGAATGCAAAGGGCTAAAATGTCAACACTTTGTAAGCTAAAATGACCAAACTTCTGGTCTGGTTCTGCAACAAGGTGCACAAATGTGAATGTAGTGAGCATGACAACATGTCATCTCAAGTCTCTATCAGGCTTGACCTTGACTAACACTTCCCCACCCCCCACCCCCCAAAAAGCATGCATGCAGCAGGTGCACTCCCGCTTCAGAAGTGCAGATGCTCACATGCAGGAAGCAATCTTCTTCAGTCTACCATTCCCCTGGAAGCGCGCTGTGCAATGTTCAAACATGTCCCTGAGGGCTGTACACATGCATGATCACCTGTGCATGAGCACCCACAGTTAAAGTGGGAATGCATATCTGGTTATTGATTAACTGGTGATAATGATATCCCAGATTTAGGGGAAATCCCTATTTTCCTCTTACTCCCTGTTCATATTGGAAAGTCCAGATTGAGGAATGAAGTTGGGGCTTTTGGTTTCTTGCATATGAGCATCCTGACTTAGACTGTTCTACCCTTTAAATATAGTGTTGGCTTAACTGAGTCAATATTGGACTCAAATTTAGTTGTTGGAATGATTAGGAAAAAAGGAAGCATGTACTTATCAGCTCCTGTGTTACATTTACAGCTGTATAGTATTTCCTTTCTGCTTCAGGTTCAGAAAGGTGCATTTTAAACTAGAGGTCAGATAAACATTGGGAGAAACTGAAACAAGGAAACAAAAAGGCATTAATTTTAACCCCAGTCAGCATGAGTTCAGAGTACATCTATTGATCAGGACCCATTAGTAAATATTACCATGCTACAATCTCCTAGGTTTTCCTTTTCAAAACATCCTTCTTTCAGTTCCACAGATGCACCTTTGCTCACTAGAAAAAAGTTGGGTATTTCCTTATGACTCATCGTACCAGCTGCTTTTAGAAGACTGCTAGTGTAAGGAGGAACTTGTTGCCTACTCAGCATTGAACTAAGAGCAATACAGTGCTCAAGCAATGCACCGTGGATATGACTGGTCACTGTTGATCTTTGGCAAGGCACACACATTGTGCTGGTAAGTACAGTTTTCACTTTGAAATTGTTTATAAGAGTTATTAAAAGTTAGCAATGTCATCTAATTTCATCATGCTGCTTCCTCTTCATTTTAACTAAAGTGGTTTGTTAGATTTTGTTTTATAGGAGCTAAGTTGAAACTCTCATTAAAATTTTGCAAGCAAAACCCAAGAAGCATAGTCATGGAATTACCATTATTTAACCTAAATTAGAGTGAACGTATTCAAAAGATTCTCTATCACGACTATATTTACCTGAATCTAAGACTAGGTTTTTTCCAAGTTCTTTGATGTTAGAAATGGCGGGGGCCGGGGGATGTCATCATCTTAAATTCAGAGTGCTGTTCCTTTGGGATAATTACAGGTATAGCCTAATTTAACCTCTATTTTCAAGAGGGCCATCTTAAATTCAGGGCCATCTTCTGTTTGGAAAAATATTGCAAATGAAATACATGTGTGAAAGCAAGCATACAGTGATTAGATATGCTTCCCCACCACCACTAATCATAATCATTGGCATTCTGCAGATAACGACGGTCCTCACTGTAAGAGAATTACTCTCATGCTTTCTGCATACCATGACATTCCTTCAAATGTAGATGCCCCCTTCCCCCATAATAGATTTATTCAGTGCTGCTTTTGTGTGTGCAGCTTAGCACAGCTTTGATTTATGCTTTGCTTTGAAAGACTATGCCACGTTGTCAAAACTTGCTCAGATGCAAAATGTGTTTATGAAGAAATGGTGGTTTATAAAATAGGTTTATTTGAAACTGTTTAAATGCTCATTTTAAATAATGCCATAAATTGTGGAATTCTCTGCCACAAGATGTGGTGACAGCCAACAACCTGGATGGCTTTGAGAAGGGTTTGGATAACTTCATGGAGGAGAGGTCTATCAACAGCTATTAGTCGGAGGGCAATAGGCCACCTCCAGCCTCAGAGGCAGGATGCCTCTGAGTACCAGTTGCAGGGGAGTAACATGCCATCAACTCCTGCCTGTGGCTTCCAGAGGCATCAGGTGGCCCACTGTGCGAAACAGGATGCTGGACTAGATGGGCCTTGGCCTGATCCAGCAGGGCTGTTCTTATGTTCTTACTTTGCTGTCATCCATTCCATGCTTTCCTGGGTCTGATAAAACCATAGGCTTTCTCTATGCTAAGAGATACATCCCCTGTTGAAAAGAGTATTTGTAACTGTGCCACTAGATACTTGGGTCTAAATTGTGATGTAGCTCGATAGAAGACACAGAGCAGCACCAAAAAGAGCAACCTGTTGCCAACCTTTAGAGATATTCAGCAAAATACATTCCAGTTTGCTTACAATGTTATGTTTTCTGAGTCTCTCAAGGGAAGTAAGGTACGATTGCCAGACAAAGCTGAAACCAAATGATTTAGTGAGCACCTGGCCTGGGTTAACTCCAGTGCCTCCCACTTCCTGCTCTTTTTGGAACACTCTTGATTTTGTAAGGAAGAGAACTGGGTTTAGGACTTGCTTTCCAAAAAGTGAAACACAGTAACTTATCTATATCAAAGTTCATGCTAAGGAGCAGTGCTGAGAGCATTTTCATCACCACTAAATTCTACAATTGATCCTACAAAATTGGTGCTAGGGAGGAAGGCTTTCAGATCTGAGCCTTGTCATAGTCGCAGAGGCACTCTTCCCCCTAGACCTCCAGGTGGAAGTCCAGGGCCTCCACACCCCCTGGGGCTCCCAAATCCTCTTGAGTCTGTGGTGGGTGGTGTGCTGTGCCAGGTGGCTGAGTGTGACTGTGGTGAGAGCGGCGTCTGAGTGCTGTAGCCAACTGCGGCCCACCCAATCTCCCTCCCACTGTATGCAGCCGGGACTGGCAGGATTGACAATGCAAAAATTCGTAATCTTAATTCTTTAATGACTTTCAAGAGAGCCCTTAAAACCCATCGGTTTGGCCTGGCCTTTCAGGGTTTTTAATTAGTTTTAATTGTTTTAATGTTAACCTGGTTTTCAGGGTTTTAATTGTTTTGATAGTTTAATTGTTTTTTAAGATGTTTTTAAATTGGTGTTTATATTTGTATTTCTGTTTTAATTGTTTTTAATGATTTCTGTTTTTTAATTGTAAACCGCCCTGAGCCAGCTCGGAAGGGCGGTATAAAAATCAATCAATCAATCAATCAATCAATCAATCAAATAAATAAATAAAGTGGTACTGCAGGACAGTGGGTTGAGCATATTCCTTGAGCATTGTGAGTGAAAATACGGCAGTTAAAATTGTGGTGTTTAGAAAACTGCATGCGACATGGTGCGTGTGTGTGTGTGTGTGCGCACGTGTATGTGTGCACATGTGCAGGTAGGGGAATGATGCTTATCTTGTGGCAACAGCGGGTGGGGGGGGAGGCTCTTAGGTCCAGGCTCCAAAATTACCTAGGTGTACCTCTGCACAGTCACCATTTACATCCTGAGACAAGTACATAAAATGTAACACCAAGATGACTCCTTTTGATTTAGAATACAGTTATAGGCTGGAAAAGAGCTGGGAACAAGGAGAATTCATGGTGGCTTAAAGCAAAATTTAAACACACAGAAATTAAGGCTACAGTCTTAATTTATACACACTTACTAGGGATAAAGTCTGATTGAAACCATTGGTACTGATTGATTGATTGATTTGATTTGATTTGATTTGATTTGATTTGATTTGATTTGATTTGATTTGATTTGATTTGATTTGTATACTGCCCTTCCAAAATGGCTTACTTCTAGGTAGGCAGGCATAGAATGAATTGCACTATAAATCACAAAAACTCCAGGCAATGCCACATGAGGTGTCAGGATCTCCTCTTGGATGTGTGCAAGGCCTCAGATGGATTCGGGAAGAGGGAGATAGTGGAGAATCAGTTCTAATTTTCTTACCATAGAGAGTTGAAGGGTCCTGCTAAAGTGGGGCCCCTTGGGTTCATTGGTGATTAAATGGGCTGGCTCATAAGCTCACAGACTGTGGGTTGGGAATTCAGTGGGTGCAGCACAGCCATATTACCTGTAGACTGGCCCCCTCATGAGAGGGCTAGCCCACTTGGCAGCAAGCTGCCAGACAGTGGATTTTGATGGCTCTGCATAACCTGCTTTGTCGGGTTACCCCTCACGACATCTTCCCTGGTTATGGTAGGACAGGCCCACCAGCATCCTTTACCCTCCCTATCTGTATGCCCCATCTTAGCAGAAGTGGCTTTCCCTCTCCCCTCCCATAAAAAAGTGGGATTTCAATCCCCCCAGCCCCCAAACCACCCAAGACTTTGTGCTTGTGTGGTGCTTTCAGGGTGCCAGTCTACTTGGTGGGGGCAGCGGTGCCATAGCTGGGAGAAGAAGCACTGGCATTGCAAAGCATTTAAATGTCTCAGAATGCCCTCTCCCTGCCACAGGTGGGTGGAGCACTCCGAAAATGCTTGATCGCTCTTAGAACCGCCCCCCCCCCCTTGAGATCGTGACCAATCGCGGTAGAGCTGCTGACATGGTGATGCTTTGCTCACAGTCTGGCTGCAGAGCTGGCTGGGATTAGGGATGTGCAAAGAGGTTCAGGTTTGAACTGGTTTGCATCCAAACCAATTCAGTTCAAAGGTTAGAATTCGAACCAAACTGGGCATTGCACTGGCAATGCCAATCCAAGTTTGAGCCAATCAAGCCTGGTTTTGTTTGAAGGCTCAAGCCTCCATTTTAGGTGCTATCTTCCATTTTGTGTCACTTGTGTTGTTTGATTTATTTGCTGAGCTCATGATTCCCTGATTGGCCAGATGAGTCTAGCTCTCTGGTAGGCTCTGCAGTGGTGCCATTCTGTGAGACGTGGCACCCTATTGGCCAGGGGGGAGGACAAAGGTGGGGGCTCCCAAAGGAGGGAGTTTCAAGTTCTATTTAAAGCCAAGCCTCTGGCCTTGCAAAATCATTCTTGCTGCAGTCCTCCTTGGTTTGCTGAGTGCTGGCTGCTGCTTCTGCTCTGACTGCAGACTTGTGCTGTGTTTGTTCCCTTCATTCCCCCCACCTGTTTTTATGCTTCCCCACCCCCACTCCCTCTGCTTTAAACCTTCCCCCCCTCACAGTGTGAGTGTTTGCTTCTGCTACTGTCCCCCCCGTGTAAGTGGAGAAAACTTATTCAGAGGGGGGCACCTTGGCCAGTTTGCAGGAGGCTTGGCCTACCAGGCCTACCAGTGCAGTGCAATGCATTGCCCAGTACTTGGAGGAGCCTGTGGAGGAAGACCCCAAGATGGACCACGCACAGTTCTGGGCAGCCCACTGCCAAGCCTGGCCAGACCTGGCAATGGTTGCGGCATGCCTCCTCTCCTGCCTACCAACCAGCATCCAGAGCAAGCAGGTATTTTCACGTGCTGGTGACATGGTAACATCCGCTTGGTCCCAATTGGACCCTGGCTTGGTCGAGCAGTTGGTCTTCCTCAAAGTCAACCTCCCCCTTGTGAGCTACCTCAAGTTGGACGTTGAACTGGGTGAGTTATCGGCCCATAGTTGACCCATGGTGTCGGTCACCTGCCAGGCAACAGCTTCCACTCATCCCTACCCTTCCCCTTTCCTTTTTCAGCCTTGCCATGTCGCAGCATGCCGGCTAGTACTGTGGCATGACAACTGGACAACCCCCCCTCCACACACACACACACACACACACACACACACAGGCATAACCCGATGCTGAACAAGCCCCTGGTTCCACCTGACCACAGCACTCGGGAGGGGGAGCAGGCGCATGGGTGCACACACAAACACTAGGTAGTTGTGTAGATTTGCAAATGTGTAGATCTGTAAATATTTAGATTTTTTAGTTTGTAAATTTTCTAATGTATACAAAAGTGACATGGGGACGATGGCAGCGGCAGGGGTTGTAAAAATGTAGATTTGTAAAAATTTCAAACTGTAAGGGTATAAATATGTGCTTGTGTAGAAGTGATGTGTGCATGTGAGTGTGTGTGCATGTGTGAAGGTTTCTGTTGTGTAGGTGCCACTAGCAGTTTTTTTATTTTGTGTAGATAGTGTTTTGGAAGCTTTGGTTTGTGTAGATAGTTGGTGTGTAAATACGACCGCTGTATAGATGGATATGTGTATATACTTAAAAATAATGTATATGTACAATGTGCAAATACTGCAGCTGTATAGATGGATTTGTATATACTTACTTGTATATATGCATTTGTGAAATGTGTTTATTTAGGCTCCCCTCTCTTTTCCCTCTCCAGTTTAGTTCTGACACATGCACACACATCAAACACACATGCACCAGCAGTAATGAATAAGCAGACTGCTACCACACCGCGTTGTGTGTAGAATCCACTGGACCCACCTCTTCGCTGGACTTTCCTCTCCTTTTAATTTATTTAAGACCCCCTATCTTTCCTCTCTTCAGTCTAGCACACACACACACACACACACACACACCAAACATGCATGCATGCCAATGATTACTGTGTGGTCTGGTGCTATCACGTGCCTTCTGGGGCCTGTGTGGCCTCCAGCAAAGATGTGGTGGACCTACCACTCTAAGACACTTTTCCCCACAGGCAAAACACATGCACAAAGAGAAGGCAGAAAACCAAGTTGCATTACTTTAAGTTGTCCTTCAATGTGGTGTGTTTTTGCCTTGTCCCGCTTTCTTTGCAGTTTGCATGCCGGGTTGGTTTTACTGCCTTGCAACATCTTGCTAGGTCTGTTTGTTTGTGGCTGTTGTAGTTTGTAGTGTTTGGTTTGGTTTCCTTGGTTTTGCATTTGTGCGGGCACAACAGCAGGTCTGTCACTGTGGTGGTTCTTTGGTTTTCAGCTGGGTGGCTTTTTTAGTTGTGTCACTTTCTGTTGAATAATCCCCATTATTCCCTATGGGAGAAATGCAAAAGTTGGAAAAATCTTCAAAAAATCATTAAAAATCACAGGAGTGTTCAATTGCTTTGGGGTTTGGGTGGTAGTTGGCACCTTTGGGTGCCTACCACCCACCCCAGTTTGGTCCCCTTAGGTGCTCTGTATAGGGGCACTATAATGGGTTAGTTCAAGTCCCCATTATACCCTAGGTAGAACCTTTTAGAACTGGTCTGAATTTGAACCAAACCGGGGGGAGGGGGTTTCAAGCAAAACCAAAATCAAATCTCCCCGCCCCCCAGTTTGAATTGGGTTCAAATTCAAACCAAACAGACGAATCTGATTTTGTGCACATCCCTAGCTGGGATTGGCCTTGGAGGCCAAGCAGCAGAAGGGGCTCCCCTCTTCTGCAACTGGAGTTTGCAGGCTGCAATTTACAGTTAAGAATTGGGACCTCAGACATCTTTAACTGTGGTTAGCCATTACATATGAACCTAGCCAAGGAGAAAGTGTTAATTCTTTTCTGTCCCCTGCTGCACAGTGGCAACTCCCCATAGCTGCACTTTAGTTAAACAATATCAAAACAAAAGAGCCAGTCACAGAGCTCCTATGCTACATGTAGTACATTGCCAATGTACACTCATGCTAAACAGTACCCTTATCGCACGATAATTGCTTTAAAAAACCCCTCAAAGCATATATGTCCCGTCAACATTGCAGAGATAAAGAGATGAATTAACTGAAGAAATAATTATATCTAGATTTACAATAAATAAATACTTCCATACTTAAAGTCAGTCTTTAAGTCACAGCCTCACAGTCATAGCCTCAGAAACATCAGACCCAAGGCTTATCTAGTCCAGCATCCTGTTTCACACAGTGGCCCACCGGATGCCTCTGCGGAGCCCACAGGCAAGAGGTATGTGCATGCCCTCCCTCCTGCTGTCGCTCCCCTGCAACTGCAAGGTCATTGTGCTGTGTCAGTAAAGTTATTCATGTGCAATTCTCCTTTCTTTGTGTTTCTCCCCTAACCCACCTCATGTGCCATGTGAGTTCATTCATGCTGTGCAACACATGTTTTCTGTGCACCAATATGACCTGGATGCTACTGGAACATGAATAGTTAATCCTACCTACTGTGCCTGGAACCCTGAAGCTGAGCTCCATGTGGCTGTATAAAATCCTTATCACCAAACTGGAATGCTCTGTGCACTTTTTCCACCGTTAAGAGAACAGGACTGAAGTCGTAGTTTGGAGGTGTTCCTGAGGCCTAATGATGTCTGTTATATAAGCCTGCGTGGCTTCTTTCTTTCTTTCTTTCTTTCTTTCTTTCTTTCTTTCTTTCTTTCTTTCACTCTGAGTGTTCTTTTTTCTACTGCCACACTTTGGTCTGTTTTTTATTTTTAGAGCATCCTTGTTTATTATACTGCATTTCTTTAATAGAGAGTAGAGTGCTTGTCTAGTTTAGATTACTCCAGGTTTAAATCACCTAGCCAGCCAATCCCAAAGAGATAGGGGTGAACCAGCCCAGGGATATGCTACTGAGCCTTTCAGTCATAGGAACATAGGAAGCTGCCATATAGTGAGTCAGACCATTGGTCTATCTAGCTCAGTATTGTCTTCACAGACTGGCAGCGGCTTCTTCAAGGTTGCAGGCAGGAATCTCTCTCAGCCCTGTCTTGGAAAAGCCAGGGAGGGAATTTGAAACCTTCTGCTCTTCCCAGAGCTTCATCCCCTGAGGGAAATATCTTACAGTGCTCACATGTGGTGTCCCATTCAAATGCAACCAGGGCAGACCCTGCTTAGCTAAGGGGACAAGTCATGCTTGCCACCACAAGACCACAAGTCATGCTGAGGGAATGGTGGACTGGGCCTGAGCACCTAGCCAGCCAATCACAAGGAGAGTTGGAATGAGGGAGGGGGCTGGCCATGATGTGCAGCTCTGGCTACTTTAGCTCCAGAATGCAGAAGGAGTTCTTAGGTCATGATTTTTGACTGTTGTATATGGAGATATGGGGAAGGCATTTTCGTGGTCTAGAACCCCCTCCAGCCTTGTCATGCCCCTGACAGAGGATCACCAACTGCCACACCAAACCTGTTCAGGCAGGAACAGCTGGACCAAGCAGGTTTGCAACAACAGCGGTGCTACTTGTCTCTGGGTTATCTTAATGAAGGCCAGTTGCAGTGGAGGCGAATCTGTATGTGATGATATGCAGTAGGGAAAGAAGGCCAAAGAGGTGGAAGGAGTTTTACCTTTATCCCTGCCATCTATTACATATTATATCAACTTGCAATTGCCCTTTCTTATTGCCTCTGTATCTTTCCTGTACTTAATGCATGGGGAAGAGAATAGAAGGGAATGTAAAGGCAAATAAATAGAGCTTCTAGTTCTATGCTCTCAGTAGTTCTTTACAACAATGAATGTTTACATCTTTAGCATTTCAGTTGGGAGAGGAGGAAGAGACTGTCAATAACAAAGGTAAACAGAAGTACTTTTGCCATGATGAGACAGCATAGCAGATAGATAGATAGAAAGAAAATCAGATGTAGTCACAGGAACATAGGAACCTTATACTGAATCAGAGCATTGGTCCATCTAGCTCAGTATTGCCTACAGTACACAGACTGGCAGCGGCTTCTCCAAGGTTACAGGTGGGAGTCTCTCTTAGCCCTATCTTGGAGATTCCAGGGAGGGAATCTGGCACCTCCTGCATGCAAGCGTTCCCCAAGGGTGCTCACATATAGTCTCCCATCCAAATGGAAACCAGGCTGGACCCTGCTAGCAATGAGGACAATTCATGCTTGCTACCACAAGACCAGCTCTCTTCCCATATCCCATGGTCCATGTGTACTGGAGAATTTCATCCCATAGTCATTCTCTTTTCCCTCTACAGGGCTGAATGTCGTTGGCCTGGGCTTGCCTTTCCCACAGATTGCTCCCGTCACATACACTCTCACTGTGGCTGTTCACTGAGAGCCACCAGGTGCAATGAACCTTTCAGATATAAGCTTCAGGGTCATCTGCACCTTTAAAACCTGTATACAAATTTGACTTCTGTAATGTGCTAAACATGTGCTATACTAGAGCTGTCTTTAAGGATTCATGTATTATGTAGCAGGTTAATAACTGAAGGGAAGGGAACACATTACAGGGTTACAGTGTTTCAGTCATAATGCAAGCAAGGTACTCCTTCTAACCTAGAAAGACCAGGGCCTCCTTCCATATGAGACACCATAATCCCCATAGATATTCCATAATCTCTCTGTCTGAGGGCAACCTAGCACTGCTGTTATGTTAGGATATATAAATGGTTGGGAGACACAGAAGACAAATTTAAAAAAATAAATGTTTATAATACAACTCTTGCACTGTTACCCATTGCCAGGCAAGATACTTTTCAGGGATCATCTTCCCAAACTTGCTATCTATGTGCCTTTTGGAAAGAACCAAAGGAAAAAACCAAATCCTAATTAAAAATTAGCAAAGTGAAATTGTTTAATGATTACGTTGTCATTCATTTTCTTTTTAGATCAGTTGGTCTGCTGCTGTCACTGTCAGAATTACCAGCTGGATCTGAATGTACAGCGCTACTTGTCTAGTAGGTATGGTTAGAATTTCAATTTAATTTGTATAACCAATATACATATAACCAATATGTATAACTTTCATATGTATAACCAATGTAGTTGAAACCTGTGTTCATACAATATGCTTTCCACAAAATAAGAACTTCCACAGGGCTTAATTTGTTCGGGATCTCAAGCCTGCCACCTAACTTACAGCCAATTAGATGTGACTAGGCCTTCATTCACAGGCCTGCCCCATTCACGTATGAAGTAGGAGGTTGGGAAGCCCCATCATTAAAAGGAGTAACTGAGAGGGGGACGGACTTCCCCCTTCCTGAGCCTTATCTCACCTTAGCTGGCCGCTTGCTCCTTTCATGGCTCCTATAGCAGGAACGAATGAGCCAGTAATAGAGAAAAGTGGTTGGAGCAATGGACCGAAAGGCTGGGCTCCGTATCCTTCACTCATGCACCACCTTTACTGTTAAAGGAAGATACCCCACTTTTCCCTTTATGTATGGGGTGGGGGGGAACTGTCCACTATTTGGCCCTTGAAAACCTTATGGCTAAAAAGGTGTGTAGCCATATTATATAATTTGGATTCTGACACAGATGTGGCTTCCTGTGGATTTTATTTATTTGACTATTAGAGCAACTTTTTGTCAAGAAGCTTCCACTCTTCCCTCCACCCCATTTCATCCTCACAATGGCTCTGTGATGTACGTTATTAATCAATTTATTATTATTATTTCTTGTTTACACAGTCAGACAGGTGTTATTGACTGGTTTGTTTTATCCAGACATCGAGTCCTTCCCAAGGACCTGGGATGGCTGAATTTTATTGTCAGTTGTTATAGATATCATCGCAGAATATAGGCTGTTCCCAGTAAAGCTGCTTTTTGTAATTGGCTGATGGTGATTTCTGTGGCCCCTATGGTGTTGAGGTGCTCTTCAAGGTCTTTTGGAACTGCACCCAGGGCGCCAATTACCAATGGGATTATTTGGATCTTTTTCTGCCACAGCCTTTCAATTTCAATTTGTAGATCTTTGTATCTGGTGATTTTTTCTATTTCTTTTTCTTCTCTGCTATCCCCTGGTATTGCTATGTCAATTATTATGACTTGTTTTTCTTTCTTCTCGACTACAGTTATATCTGGTGTATTGTGTGGCAGATGTTTGTCTGTTTGTAGTCGGAAGTCCCATACCGTATTTTACGGACTATAAGACGCTACGGACTATACGACGCACCTTAAATTTAATCCAGTTTTTGAGAGTTTTCCTTCTCTGAGCTTTCCTTCTGAGTTTTCCTTCTCTGAGCTTTCCTTCTCCTCTCGCCTCCATCTCCCCTCCAAGCCCTTCCACTCTTGCTTTCGTTCTCTTCCGGGGTGAGCAGCAGTGAGCCCACGTTGTTGACCCGCGGTGGCGGCAGCTGCTGGTTGTTGTTCATCGCGGCCGCCGGCGGGCAGCAGCCTCCCTCGCTGCAGAAGCATTGGAGCGGCAACCGGAGGGAGCCTGGGGAAGGGGGCGGCGGGCGGGCGGGCTGACTAGGATGCTCCTGGCAGGCCCCAGCAAGAGAGGAAGGGAGGTGGGAAGCGAATTCTCCCTACTTGCCCTTCCTCCTCCTCCCCCCCTCTCTTTCCCGACAAGCCCAACTTCCAACAACTTCTCCCCGGAGTCCAAGACGCACCTGAATTTGGGCAATTTTTTTTCAAGGAAAAAAGGGCATCTTATACTCCGTAAAATACGGTAATATTTTTACATCTTCATTTTCGACAACTTTTTCAATTTTATGGTCCCACCAATTTTTGGCAACAGGTAGCTTGTATTTTTTGCAGATGTTCCAGTGTATCATCCCTGCTACCTTGTCATGCCTTTGTTTGTAGTCAGTCTGTGCGGTCTTTTTACAACAGCTGATTAGGTGGTCCACTGTTTCATCTGCTTCTTTACAAAGGTGGCACTTGCTGTTTGTTGTGGATTTTTCGACTTTTGCTCTTATTGCATTTGTTCTTAGTGCCTGTTCTTGTGCAGCCAGTATTAAACCCTCTGTTTCTTTCTTCAAGTTGCCATTCTTCAGCCATTGCCAGGTCTTGGTGATGTCTGATTTTCCAGTTATATTGTGCAAGTATTGACCATGCAGTGGCTTGCTTTTTCCATTTTTCTGCTCGGTTCTTGACTTGTTCTTTCTTGTAGGCTTGCTTTGTTTCATTGGTGTTGAATAGTTTCGCATTATTGACCATTTGAAGTGCATCTTCTTTACTGTCCTTTATATATTTTTCAAGGCCTCTTTTCTCCTCCTCTACTGTTTGATGGACTTGCAGCATTCCTCTTCCACCTGAGCCACGAGGGAGGTATAGCCTATCGAGATCACTGCGGTGGTGCAGAGCATGATTGATGGTCATGATTTTCCTGGTCTTACGATCTAGCGTCTCTAGCTCTGCCTGGGTCCAGTCTATTATTCCTGCAGTGTATCTGATAACAGGTATAGCCCAGGTGTTTATGGCTTGTATTGTGTTCCCGCCATTGAGTTTGGACTTGAGGATTTTTCTAACTCTCCTGATGTATTCACTTCCTGCTTTTCTTTTAACTTCAGTGTGTGCAGTGTTATCAGCCTGGAGAATGCCCAAGTATTTGTAAGGTTCTTTCTCGTCCAGGTTCTTGATCTTGCTTCCATTGGGAAGTTCTATTCCTTCTGTTTTTGTTATTTTTCCTCTGTTCATTATTAATGCAGCACACTTGTCTAGTCCAAACTCCATTGCTATATCACTACTGAATATACGGACAGTGCTTAGCAGTGATTCGATTTCTGACTGGGACTTTGCATACAACTTCAGATCGTCCATGTACAGCAGATGGTTGATTTGACTAGATGTTTTAGATGTTTGGTATCCAAGGCCTGTTTTGTTTAGTATTTGTGAAAGTGGGGTCATGGCGATTACAAACAACAGAGGGGATAGTGAGTCCCCTTGTAAAATGCCTCTTCTAATGCTAACCTGTCCAAATGTCTCGCCATTGATTGTTAACTGTGTACTCCACATGCTCATTGCTTTTTTAATATATATCTGAATGTTTTTGCTGACACCAGTTGTTTCTAAACATTTTAGTATCCATGTATGAGGCAATGAATCGAAGGCTTTCTTGTCGTCAATCCATGCAACACTTAGATTGGTTTTTCTTCTCTTGCAATTTTCTAAAATCATTTTGTCAATCAGCAGCTGGTCTTTTGTTCCTCTGGTGTTCGGGCAATTTCCTTTCTGTTCAACTGGAAGCTGTTTGTTAGTTAATAAGTGTTGCATCACTTCATCTGTTATTATTCCAGTTAATAATTTGAACATGGTTGGCAGACAGGTGATCGGTCTATAATTACTTGGAACTGCACCTTTTGCTGGGTCTTTCATGATGAGATGAGTTTTCCCAGTTGTTAGCCATTGTTCAATATCACCTCCTTGCAAAATGTGATTGAACTGTTTTGATAGTTGTTTATGAAGGCTTGTTAGGTGTTTAAGCCAAAAGCCATGCAGTTCATCGTCGCCTGCCGCAGTCCAATTTTTAATTTTCTTTGCTCTTTCACTTATTAATTCTGGTGTTATTATCAGATCTTGCATTTGTTGGTTACATTTTTTGACCTCTTTCATCCAGCCTGCTTTTTTATTATAATCTATTGGATTGTCCCATAATTTCTGCCAGAATTGCACTGTTTCTTCTTTATTTGGCGTTTCTAGGTTTCTTGCAGTTTCTCCTTCTATGCTTTGGTAGAAACGTCTCTGATTCGACTGGAATTGGAGATTCTGCCTGTGTTGTGTAGTTCTGGCTTCATATCTGCTAATCTTCTTTGACACTGCTGTTATTTGCTGCTTTATTATTTCCAGGACTTCTCTAATTTTCCTTGAATCTAGGTGGTATTTTTGGATCAGATACTGTTTGGTGTTTTCATTCTTCAGCTTCTTGTCTTTCATATCTTTCAATTTACTAGCATCTGATCTGAGCCTGGAGATTTTATTTTCTAATCTAATCTTCCATTTACGTGTTGTACTACTTTCTTTTTTTACAGGTCCACTGATCTCATATCCGAGCTCTTGTGTTGTTGTTGTTGCTGCACTGTACATTAGTTCGTTTGTTTCTTGCAAATTAATGGTTGTTATTTCTGCAAGTGCAGCATTGACATCTTTTAATGCCTGAGGAAGCTGTTTTTTTGGCAACTGTTTTTAGAGCTGGAAGTCGAACCCTGGTGGTTGTTTGGTTCATGTGCTCAGTTATTTTTTGCTTCAGTTCTTGTTGCTTTTCTGTTAAACGGCATTTGGGTTTTTGAGGTGAAGGCAAAGGGGCGGTTGCCTGGTTTTGATTTTGAAACAGTTCAGCAACAGTGGTATACTCTATTTCCAACACCTCCTCCACCTGCGCCTGAGCAACTCCTTCAGTTGGTGGTAATTCTTCTTCCATGTCTTGAGCCTGTGTTGCTCTTTGCAATTCTTCCAGCTCAACTCCTGTGAATACTTTATTTCATATTATGAATCTTCTCTGGTCTGCTAGCCTTTGTTCTGTTATTTCTGTATCTGGATGCTTCTCTTTCCAAATTTGGTACATTCTTTTTAAATAACCTCTTCTAGTTGGACTAGACTTGTAATAGCAGATCATTATTTCCTTGTTGGCATTTTTCGTATATTTTTTTCGGTTAAGCGATGTTTCTTCCAGTAACTTTGCTGTCTTCAGCCCTGGTTGCTCAACTGAAGATCCTGAGTCCTGTTGCCCACTTGCCACCAGATGTCCAGGGACTCCAGCACCTGGTGCGGTCTTTGTTGACCCGGGCTACGACCGATCCGGTATAGATTTATTAAAATTACGTCTCACCATATTGTTGATGGGAGAGGCACTCTTTGTCTGGCTCCTCTGGTGACACCTGTCCAGTATGGTTGGACCTCTGGCATAGCTCTCACCTTCCTCAGAGCACGCAAGCCCCACAACCACGCCAAGGTAGTGCCTCACTGGGGGATGATGATGATGATGATGATGATGATGATGATGATGATGATGAAACATATTTTATACCACCCAAAACATAAGTCTCTGGCTGGTTTACAAGAAAACAAAATACATGCCAACAGAAAAGTTAAAACATTAGTTAAAACAGACAACAGGGGGGGAAATAAAACATTAGTTATAAATAACAGCAGAAAAGTCAACACATTACAACAATTTAAAATTTTAAAATAATATTTTAAAACAATGTTAAAACTATTAAAACAGTATTTAATTAAAAGCCTGGGTGAACAGATACATCTTTAAGGACTTTTAAAAAGTTGTCAGAGATGGGGACGCTCTTATTTCAGCAGGGAGTGCATTCCAAAGCTTCAAGGCAACAGCAAAGACCCATCCCCGAGTCGCCGCCAGGTGAGCCAGTGGCAACTGCAGATGGACCTCTCCTGATGATCTCAATGGGCAGTGGGCTTCATAATGAAGAAGATGTTCTCTTAAATATTCAGGGCCTAAGCTGTTTAGGGCTTTATAGGTTATAACCAGCACCTTGTATTTTGCCCAGAAACCTATCAGCAGCCAACGTAGCTCTTTCAATACGGGAGTAATCTGGTCTCTTCAAGATGACCCAGAAAACTATCTGGCTGCTGTATTCTGGACCAACCGTAGTTTATGGACTACATACAAAGGCAGCCCCACATAGAGCGCATTGCAGTAATCCAGTCTGGAGGTTACCAGCATATGTACCACTGTTCTGAAGTCATTTATCTCAAGAAACAGACACAGCTGGCATATCAGCCGAAGCTGATAGAAGGCACCACTGCCTCAACTTGGGACAACAGGGAGAGCTTTGGATCCATAAGCACCCTCAGACTGCGTACCTGTTCCTTCCAGGGAAGGAAAGACTGAGAGATAGTGATTGGTCCAAGGTCATCCAGTGAACTTCAGAATTGAGTTAGGATTTACACCCAGGTGTATCTGGTTCTACTCTGACACTCTAACCACTACACCACACTGTCTCTTGTTTGATCTCCCTTGCCCTTTCCCTCCCTCCCTCCCTCTCAGAAAGAGAATCCTGAATGTGATCTTGTCTCTCCCCTATGAGCCATAATGCCTGTTCTCCTGTTCTTAATTCATACTTCAGTCAACACTTCCTTCCAGGGGCGTAGCTAGGGGAGAGGGGGCCTGTGTTCATCCCTCTGTCTGGCGGCCCCCTCAGAGTGAGGGAGACAATGAAGAAAATAGGGAGGGATGGAGCTGGAGGGCCCTCAGGAGCTGGGGGCCCGTGTTCTTTGAACCCTTTCGCTCAATTATAGCTACACCCCTGCTTCCTTCCTTTATACAAAGCAAGTCCCTTGGCAAACATTCTGAATTCCCTTTCTCTCCCCCCAAATTCCCAGTTTTGAAATTGAAATCAGTTTTACAGAAAAAAAGAAAAGAAAAGAAAAGTTGTGGAAATATTTTGACAGAAAATCTTCAACACTTCATTTTCGCTTGAGAAGAGTGGGGATGAAGGGATGTAATTGTTATAAGTAGTATACAGTATCATCCCCTTCTCCTTTCCTTTTAAAAAGTCTGTTTTGGTTTTAATGTTTCATGTACTTCTTGTTGAATTTTATACTAGGTAAGTTATGAAATACTCAGTGGCCTACATCCCACTGTGCACCTGCATACTGGGAAGAAGGTAGGGGTGTGAACGGACCGGTTCGGAGGCCATTCTAAAGGCCTCCAGACCGGTCCGGACACGGGTGGTTTTGGTTCGGGTGGGGGGTTCTAAAGGAGTACGGGGGGGGTGTTACTCACCCCCTCAAGAATGGCACCGTATATTATAGAGTAAGCGGGCGGCATACCTTCCTGCCGCCCGCTTCATTCCCCCTCCTCTCGGCGCGGCTGCAGTGAGTCATTGCGAATAATCTTCTTCCTCCGTTTTGAACATGCAATCATCGGGCGGCAGGGTATCACCCAGTCCCTGCTGCCCGGCTCTTCAATTCTCCCGGCTCGGCTGGCGGCCGCCCCCCGCAGCCCGAAGACCCCTGCCGCCCCTTCCCTTCCCATACTCAACGGGTCGGCAGGAGAACTCCCCTGCCGACCCGTCCCCTTCGCCCGCTGAGCTGCAAATGGCTTCTTCTCTAAAGTGGAGAGCGGGCGGCAGGAGAACTCCCTGCCGTCTGCTCGCTTCGCCCGCTGAGCTGCAAATGGCTTCTAGGAAGCCTTTTGCGCAGGCGAGCAAAAGGCTTCCTAGAAGCCATTTGCAGCTCAGCGGGCGAAGGGGACGGGTCGGCAGGGGAGTTCTCCTGCCGACCCGTTGAGTATGGGAAGGGAAGGGGCGGCAGGGGTCTTCGGGCTGCGGGGGGCGGCCGCCAGCCGAGCCGGGAGAATTGAAGAGCCGGGCGGCAGGGACTGGGTGATACCCTGCCGCCCGATGATTGCATGTTCAAAACGGAGGAAGAAGATTATTCGCAATGACTCACTGCAGCCGCGCCGAGAGGAGGGGGAATGAAGCGGGCGGCAGGAAGGTATGCCGCCCGCTTACTCTATAATATACGGTGCCATTCTTGAGGGGGTGAGTAACACCCCCCCTATTCCCTATTGGAACCCCCCACCCAAGTGCCGGACCGCAGCTCCGCGGCTCCGTGCACACCCCTAGAAGAAGGGTCTCCACTGCAAGAGCTTCCAGAGCTCCTCAGCAGTTATTGCACAAGTGGGTGGGGAATATGATTTTTACCAATCTCTTTCCCCCAGAAGTGCCCTATGCCACCCCAAAATGTGGCCCTGATGGTCAAACAGCCCTCAGGCACATATTTTTGATGGTTCAAGGCACTTTGAAGGGAAGGAGAGATTGGCAAAAATGGCTCCCATCTTGTGAAATAACTGCTGCAGTGTTCCAGAAGCTCTCTTCCCAGAGCATGAAATTCAGCCACTGAATCTTATTGTGTTATGCAAAGCTCTCCAAATAACTGGTCTTGAGGCAGAAAGAGTTGAGGAAATAAAATTTTGTTATTCTTGATGTTGTTTATTAATTGCGCAATTCACTTTTGCAGTAATTGTGAGTGCCCTAGGGGTGTTTTCTCACAAAAGCACAGTCTACATTTATGTCACTCTTTGACTAACCTCGTTAATGAGTTACAACAAACAATACATGTTATTTATCGTCTAATAGACTGTTACCGGGTAACAGTTTCTATTTGCATAGCTTCAAGGGGAAGGGCAGGGGAAAAACAAAGTTCCTCCATAATACCCATAATATTCTGTTTATTTGTGAGATTATTTACTGAAAAGCCAAGGTGCCTTTACAAGGCAAGGTGACTATACAAAGTCAGATTATGATTGAGGGAATGGGGAAGTAGATACTGAGCATGAGTAGAGTCATTTGTAATCCTTAATCCTTTGTTTCTTTACCAGGTTAAAGAAGCAATCACAATGGATTCTGCAAGAAGAGAAAGCACAGGTACAAGAATGGATGGAAATTACAAACAAGCAGGTTTAGGGTGGACACAAGGAGGAATTTCCTAACTGTAAGACCTGTTTGACAGTGAAACTGTCTTGAACAGTGGTGGTCTCTCCTTAACTATTCAAACAGAGCTGGATACCATCTATCAGGGATGTTGCAGCACTGAGCAGGAAGCTGGATTAGAAGACTTCCAAGGTCCCTTCCAACTCTAAAATAATTTGTACAGCACAGGGGCATAGCTGGGGGAGAGGGAGCCCGTGCTCACCCCTCCCCTCGTAGGCCCGAGGAGGGGAGCAATAATGAAGAAAATAGTGAGGGACATAATGAAGAAATTAGGGAGGGGTGGAGCTGGAGACCCCTCAGAAGATGGGAGTCCCGGGTTGTTTGAACCCATCCACTCAATTATAGCTACGCCCCTGGTACACCAACTGGAAATTTCTATATCAGGCAGTATAGAAATTCAATAAATAGATGGATAATAACATCCTAAGATTCTATGATTCAGTCTAATGGGATTAGCTGGATAGAAAGTGCATTATTATTTTTGTCACATTTTATCAACAAACAGCCGTGTTTAAAAAATGAATGTAAACAGATGAGCCCTGGATTGAAATGAGCAAGGTTCACCACAATGGCCATACCGTAATTCCCACTCTTCTTCTCCAGATGGGTGCTTGGCCACTTTCCATGCTGATTTGTACAGGGACATTTAAGTCTCAAGCCAGCCTGGAATTCATGTCTCCAAGCCTAAAGCCCTGTATCTATAATCCAGTGTTTATTGGGAGGTGTTACTACTCAGTGATGTGGAAAAGATATCTGCACATGTTCAGGCATATTCTTATTTTTTGATGTTATTGCTGAGCCTTGGCATTTAAAACAGGTTCCAGTACTGAATCTAGCTTAGTCAGCCCTGCTTATGAGTAATCAATAAACTGCATACAAAGCCTTGCATTTTCATTTGGAAACATACTTCTAGTACTGCATTAGCTTTTCCAACAGGAGCAACATAAAGGCAGCCCTGCTTCCTTTAAAAAGTTTCAACCACTTTTATTTATTGTTTATTTTATTTAAAATATTTTTATACCACCGAAAACTTACATCTCTGGGTGGTTGACAACAACAACAACAAAACCCCAGAAAAGTTAAAACTATTAAAATAATATTTTAATTAAAAGCCTGGGTGAACAAATGTGTCTTGAAAAACTTTTTTTAAGTTGTCAGAAATGAGGAGGCTTTTTTGTCAGCAGGGAGCGCATTCCAAAGCTTCAGGGCAGCAGTAGAGAAGACCAGTTCCCGAGTAGCCACCAGACAAGCCGGTGGCAACTGCAGATGGATCCCTCCTGATGATCTCGATGGGTGGTGGGGTTCATGACGAAGACACTCTCTTAAATATCCAGGGCCCAAGCAGTTTAAGGCTTTATCACAGATGGAGCACCTGCTTGTCCATGAGGTTTCCCAGATGTGGGAGAAAGCAGTGTAAATTAGGACAAGTTAGGATGAAGGTGTATAAAGCACATATAAGTGTGTATAAGCATAAATCTGAGTAAATCTGGGCCATTCACAGTGCTGCTTTTTATTGCATTGATTATGGTTTTTCAAACCTTGGCTTGTTCATACAAAAGGCTTCTTCCCATTCATCTCACCCATTTCTGGCCAATATGGTTGCAGAAGAGGTGGGGACATCTAGCCTCCTTATTGGTGCATTCACCTGTGCCTGGGGTAGTAGAGTGGGGGAGGGTGCACTTACCCCTCCCACCACTTTTCCACCACCAGCATTCATTGTTTGAGGCAGTGTACCTCCCTGCCGCCCCATTGCCCCCTTTTCCCGGATATGACTGGAAGTCGTTGACGGTCACATCAGGAAAATGGGGGCAACCGGGCGGCAGGGAGGTACACCGCCTCAATGGGCTATTCAAACAACGGATGCCTGTTGGGGGAAAGTGGTGGGAGGGGTAAATGCACCCTCCCCCACTCTTAAAGCAAGACGGCCCCCTCCATTGAACTGGTGGAACTGCCGGTTCTTTGAACCGGTTCAGAGGCCCATAAAGGGCCTTTGAACCAGTTCTGCGCACATCCCTAACTGAGAGGGGTGGTAGGCAAAGTCCAAAGTCACTCTCAGCCAGGTATCCACACCTCTACCTTTCACTTTATCTGCTTTATTTGTGGGATCTGGCTCAACAAAACATGCTGGAATATACCACACAACTATTTCAAATACTCCAGCAAAATACGTTTTAAAGATGCTTATGTTATGCATTAAAGGCCAACTGTCATGAAAAAAGCCAAATAACACCCCTGACTGTATGAACAGCACCAAGTTGAAGGTTCTGTAAATATCTCCCTTGTTTTAACTCATCCTTACCCTAGGTGTTGTGAAGCAGGAGTAAATCATCGTTTGGAAAATCTCCAGTGGCATATTTGCTATGAGTAAGAGGAACAGGGTGACCTTCCTCAACATTCAGTCTATATTCAGATAAATTGTTGACTCCCTATTCTGATTTTCAGTAACTTGTGCTTCGGTTCCAGACTGTGGCATTGGATACACACAGATTTTGCAGAATATTTTGTATGTTTGAGAACATGCAAGCTGCACAAAAGACTGAGATTCTAACTCAACAATCCACAGATATTCTGTTAAAGGGAAGATGGGAGGGGAGAATTTAAGGACTCAATAATAGAGATGTTGGGCCCTTTCTCACAGTCAGTGAGAAGGGCTACTGGGCGCACGGAGAGGAAGGCTGATGAAACTTACCTCCCCCACATACTATCATTGAATCCATGCTGGGTGCACATATTGCATGCTGAAAAACGGCCTGAAAAATGGGTGAACAGAGCTGTTTTTGAAGGAGGGGAGGCCAGTGGGGGGAGGGGAACCTCCACGGAAACCCCCCTGCCTCAGAGGAAACCCCCCCGGGGGTAAGTTTTTAAAAAATTGTTTATTTTTTTTTCCCATTTGCAACCCCAGACCAGAACAGAGGGAGGGGAATTAGAGGGGGTGCCGGACAGAACTGGCCCAGTCTGGTTCCAATCTGGTTCAGACATGAACCAAACTGGACCAGCCAGTTCTGTGCAGACCCCTAGTCTAAGCCAGGTCCTGGTCTAAATAAATTTTAATTTTATTCCAGAAAAATGAATTTTGGGTGGTAAACGAATATGCTCAAGTACATAAAATAAAAAAGAAATACAACAATTATTTCTGCACAAATCTACAAATTCAATCTGATAAATAATTGTGTAGTCATATAAGCATATTTTTGTCTTATCAGAACAATACAGTCTGTTTTAGAGTCTGTTCCCCCCACCTTCTCCTTTACTTTTCCAACCAATTATATAAAACTTGAAATTGGTATTCAGAGGCCCCTCATAATATGAAGCCCTAAATTGTAGTTTACTTAGTTTGTGCCTAAATCCAGCACTGCAAAAAGCCTTCAGCACAGATACTAGCTTGGCTCCCTGCAGGACAGAGCCTTTCTTGGGCCCTTCTATCACTGCATAGCATGTGGGCCACTAATTTTAAGGCATGCCTTAATCCAGGATTACAATGCATGCAGGATTACAGAGACAAAGAAAGAACATCAGTTCCCACCCACCCCATTTTTAGAAAATATAAAACCTAGCAGTTATTCTGTTTTGCCTTATAAGGAAAAGGGTAGAAGTAGAAAAAGAAATGTGGTAGCCTTTATATTATTTATTTTATTTAAAAATATTTATACTCGACCCTTCCAGTACACTACTGCTCGGGGTGGCTCACAACAATAAAATAGATACAACGTAAAATAAAAATAATAAAATTAACCAGATTAAGTAAACAAGTTAAAAGTCACACTAAAACACATAATCAGTATTAAGTTTCAAATTAGAAGTTATTTTAAAAGCTAAAAAATTAGAATTATTTAAAAAAACCATATATTGAGAATTAAAAGAACTGTATTAGCAAAGCTGGAGATTAATTTTCGATGGGGCTGGTGCTCTAAGTAAAATGTGAATATTCAAACTGGGTAGCATTACTAGAGCATTTTACTACCCCAGATGGTTTTACTCTGCTTTGTAGCTAAGATGTATGAAAACTCACTGCTTACTGGCTTTTTGTGGACCCAATTCCATTTAAACAAATGGTGTGTGACTCTTATCAATTTCTCTTTGCCAGGAAATTATGGTTGTGAGGAAGTTTGGAAGCATGGTTTTTTCATTAAATCGCCACCAGTTAATCTTTTCACCAACCAGGTACTTAGCACAATAGCCTTACTATGGCACTACCATAATAATAACCTGTTATTTTCAATATTCTGCATTTTACTAAGATGTAAAAACTGGCTGTTTTTCTGTAGAATTCATGGAAAAGGAGATATTTTATCCTTTCTAAGTCTGTCAAAAATGGTTATACCCTGAGGTATCTTAAAGGCCGGCAGGTAAAGGGCAACATTGGAATTGATGTGTAAGTATCTGATTTCTACCTTTAAAAACAAAACAAAACACAGTATCACTGAAATTCAAATCCCCTGTTTTTTTTTTAAAGCTCTGTTACAATTTTTTCCTGAACTTTTTAATATGTTTTGGACTAAAGTTATGCATAGACTAGACTACAGTCTTGCATGCTCCTGAACTGGGAGTTGAATCGTTTATGTGTTTGTGTGTAAGTAATAGCAGCAGCAGCAATACTTTGTTCTTTGCATTTTGGAGGATGGCTTAGTATATTTTTTAAATTTAATGTATGTATTAAACATCAACACAGGTACAGAAACAGACATGTCTTTGTGCATATGCAAACTCAGAAAAACATAAATAGACACCAGTTGCATATACTTTCAGAAGATATTTCTTTCTGTCTGGGTCTCTGTCCTTTCAGTTGCCTTTCTGATATCTATGAAAGAAAACAGGCTGCCATAATAGAAATACTTGCTCCTTCACCCTGACTTCAATTATTAATGGGAACAAAGTCCCAGATCCAGTTTCTGGAATCTTGTGGAACTGGCACAGACAGACAAGAACCTGGAAAACCAGCCATAGTCGCTTATGATGTTACAATAGATTGACATAGTGCAGAATCCCATACTCTTTCAGCTTTTGCTTATGTGTAACAGCAAAAGGATTTTGGAGGAAGAAGAGCCTTTAACAGAAATCTAGTTGCTTCACTCATCCTGGATGCTGTAACTACAAAACTATAGTTTGGAAATTATATGCAGTACAGGCATTCTTAGAAAAGGTCTTCATTCGTAAGCATTTCTTTTAAAATGTTATAGAAATTGCCTCCTAAGCACCTTAACATAGATCGTGAGCACATATACAAAAAACTTTGTACATCTGTAGTCATCAGCCACCTCTCCCTCTAAAGAGTGAACAGGAGTGAACCCTTGTCTTGACTGACAAACTGGTGAACTCCAGGACAGCCAATCAGTACACCAGGTTGGTGGGACCTAGAGAGCAATTGCAGGGAATTCAGGGAAGGGCAGTTTTTGTTGTCGAGAAGCACGTGTGGAAAGGCTTAGTGAAGGGCAGTGGAGTTTGCTCCCTCATGGCCGAAGTCAGCGTGGACGTTTCTCTTACAAAACAACCCTGTAGATCCTTAAAAGAAAGGATTGTAGGAAGCTTGAATTCTCAACTAGAGTTTGGTGAGTTCATAGAAAGTAAAACTGGGCTTTGGCTTTAGGAAAATTAATATAGGGAAAGGTTTGTTTAGTCAGACTTTGCATTAGAATTTCTTTGGTCCGTGTATTTTGATTATTCCTGATACTGTTTTATTATAGTTACCTGCAACGTAATTGAAATAAGAAACACTAGCCTATGCCCATCCAACCTAGGTAGTTGCAAAAGACTCTATAAACATTTAAGCATTGCAAAAGATTCTATAAGCATTTAAGTAAATTACTAAGTATTTTTAACTGTATATAAAAGCTGAGAAAAGCCTCATATGGAAGTAGGCTGTAGTAAATAAATAAAACTGTTTTTTAGTTCTTTTCTTTGTACAAGCCTTTCTGAGTTGGTTTTTAACTCAGGAAAAGGGGTGTTTGTGAAGGGTGACTTTTTCCTCTGGTGCAACATGTCCTCAGATGCTCAGCAGCTATCAGTTTTCTCATCCCATGTAAGCTTACATGTAGAAGGTTTTTGTACTTGTCCAATACTCAGTTATAGAGGGACCTTGGAATTATAGCACCCAATCCACCCGTCCGATCCTCAGCAAGTTTTAGACTGCTTGGTGGCAGCCTTTTGAACTTACCAGGAATACAGAATAGTTTTAGGAGAAGTCTAGTCAGGCAGCTTGGCAGGGATGATCCAGCATTTTCTTCCTCACACGCAAACTTGCACTAAGACAAAGGCTTTAATCCACTACAACATCTATCTGTGTATATTTATTACAGGTCTTCAGAAATATTAATTGGCATTGATGACACTGAGAAAATGGCAATTGTAAAGAAGATGTTTAAATGTGAACCAACAGAAGTTATGACCATCAGGACAGAGAGCAGGGTTTACTACCTTATTGGATCAGATAGGTAAGTTTGTCATTCTTGGCAAATGGGCATAATAAGAGATATAAGAAGAAAAACATCTTCCATCTCTATGTCTGGATAGGAAATTGCTGTGTTTGTACTAGAAAGACCATTTTTCAGTCTCTCTTAGAGCACAGAAGTGCGAGCTTCCTGTAGATCTCTTCTAATTGCTTCTATCCAACTGCAAGGGCAGGTCTCCTCAAGGTTGCAGATTCCACCTCCACTAAGCATTTGACGAGTCCACCCCCATCAAACTTAATAATCCGTATCTTCAATCCCCAAAACTATTTTTCTCCACCCAAAAGTGTCTTTGCTCTCCCTTGAAAAATCTCTTTCAAAATTTTAAGTGATTTTTGATGGACAGAAGGCTCCCCAAGCTTTCACTCTGTCTGCACCTCTCGCTCTCCTATCCTCCTGTCTTTACTACTGCCTTTTGTTTTGGGGTAGACTGGATTTTTCAATTAATGACTGGATTTGACTGGATTTTTCGATTAATATATCTGGGCAGTTCTCACTTCCACCTTGATGCTTTAAAAAAACAGGTTACTGAAACCAGAAATTTAGACCTTGTCTCACATTCTAGACTTTTCCTAACTTTATGGATATAATTTCAAAAAGAGAACTTTTTTTGTTGAAAAGCAGCATACATAATCTTCTTCATCATTTCCACATTTGCTGATGGGATGAGGAAGAAAAAAATTCAAGTTAAGCTGACAGAACAAGATGTTTTGACTTCTATGATTCCTGGCCATTTTTTTCTTAACATATTAGAAAGAAAGGAAAGAATGTGGATATCACCACCCTCAAACATGAGGTGTTTGGATTTGCAAGGAATCAACTGTAGCAGAATAGGGTCGTCTTTTGAGTTGATTGTTTTGGAAGGTGTCAGACATTCAGTGCACCTCTCACTTGCCACACACCCCTCTTCCCAGGACATGCTTTGACAGAGATATTCAGTGGTGCTTAAAAACAGGCAATAGAAATATTGTTGGCCACCTTTTCTGAATAGTCTCCCCTCCTTTGGGGGGCATTCATTACTTCTGAAAGCTTTTTTGTCTTAACAAAGACTGACATTGACACAAAACCAGTCTGACCTCAAAGCAAGAGAAAAACAAATAGCCTTTGTTTCTTGCAGTTCAGAACGGAGTGCCAATTTCCTTCATAGCTGCTTCCAACAATTCTGAAATCTGTGTATTTTAATAAGGATGTGTAAACAGAATCTTTGACATCTTTATTTTTAAACTTTCATCACTAGATTATTTTTGTCCCTCTTTCTTTTAGTTGTTCCACTTGGTGAGAGTATCTCAAGCCTTTATTTAAGGGCACACTATTAAGGCTGCCTATCTCTGGTAGACAAGAAACTAAAGCTCTTAAAGGCAAAGGAGCTCTGCTGCCACCACCAGAAAACTGCTGCTCACACAGAAAGAACTGTGTGTTAGAAGTGAGAATTCTAAAGCATTGCTCTTAGCACTGCAGTAATCTCTTCTAGCCACTAAAGGCATGATGTTAATACTGTAGGTCTCTCTTGGCCAGTTAAGGAGTAAGAACAAAACAGTGGTGCACCAGCTTGCGGCCTGCAGGCTTGACTTCTGCAATGCACTCTATGTGGGGCCATCTTTGTACCTAGTTCAGAAACTTCAGTTAGTTCAAAATGCGGCAGCCAGATTGGTCTCTGGGGCAACCAGTTGAAACAGTTGCACTGGTTGCCGATATGTTTCCTGGCAAAATGCAAAGTGCTGGTTATTACCTTTAAAGCCCTGGACAGCTTAGGTCCAGGTTACCTTAAAGAGCGCCTTCTTTTGCATGATCCCCACCACACGTTAAGGTCATCTGAAGAGGTCCATCTCCATTTACCACTGGTATATCTGGTGGTGACTCAGAGGCAGGCCTTCTCTACAGACACTCCTGGACTGTGTGGAATGCATTTCCTGCAGAAATCCATAATTTGAATACTTTATTGGCTTTCAGGAGAGTCCTCAAAACCTATCTATTTGGTCTGGCCTTCCAGGGTTTTTAAATTGTTGTAAGTGGTTTTAATGTTGTAATCTGGTTTTTCAGGGTTTTTTAATTGTTGTTTTATGGTGTTTTATAATTTTTGTTTTAACTGCTAATTAGTTTTAATTGTTTTGTTTTTAATTGTAAACCGCCCTGAGCCATTTTAGAAGGGCAGTACAGAAATTGAAATTACACACACACACACACACACACTTAATAACTGTTTGGTTGTTGTTGAAGGCTAGTGTTTGTTAGTCAGGATGTGCATGGAACCAGGTCGGAGACCCTTTATGGGCCTCCGAGCCGGTTTGACTGACCAGCAGTTCTGCCAGTTTGACAGCAAAGGGTGTTTAAGGGTGGGGGAGGATGCACTTACACTCCCCCCGCCCCCCGCACGTGTTTACCCTGCAGGTGCTCAGTTTTCCAAAAGTCCTTTGGGGCGGCAGCATACCTCCCTGCTGCCCCATTTTCCCCATTGTCCGCATGTGATCGGAAATAGTGAGCACACCTGCATGTGTCGGCATGCGCACACACATTATGTGAGCGTGCTCATGCACGCTCACTACTTCTGGTCACATCTAGACAACAGAGCAAATGGGGCAGCAGGGAGGTACACTGCCGCCCTGAAGGACTTTGGGGAAACCAAGCACCAGTGGGAGAAACACGGCAGGGTGTGTGTGTGTGTGCAAGTGCACCCTCCCCCACCCTTCGACAGCCCCCACTGGTTCCGTGCACATCCCTACTTGTTTGTGGATGTTGTTCTATATCTCTCTCAGTAAGTGATGTTTTAGTTTCTTAATAAATCTTTGTTTTTTGAACTATCCTAATGTCTCTAGATAATCTCTTGGGCCAGACTTCTTTAACACCAGATTATAGTCTGCCATGTGAGGGTTTTAATGGTTTCTCCTCACATCCCTCAACACTATGGTGGTATTAGATGAATGAATTGTGTCCTCAAAATGGCAGCACTGCATTGATTTCCCCCCTCTATAACATATAATAAATTTTAGCCCTGACATCATGACAGTATCTGTTTTGCAACGTCAACCACACTTGAGGGAGAGTGAAGAGCAAGTTGTCTTCCAAATTGTGGGGCCCTTCACCCAGGGACATTTGTCCCCCACCTTGTTCAATTATAGCCTTGACACAGCTATATCTCTGTCTCTTTAAACGTTTTTGAAATAGCAGCGGTGAGAACTGTTCTGGATTAGGACCATGGCATGGAGGAAGGGAGTTAACACTTTCCCTCAGCACTGCTTTTCTGACAGATATTGCCCCTCCTCAAAGGCTAGTTGCTGTGGTAAGAAAAACTACGTGTGGCTTTGTAAACGCATCCACAGGTCAAATTGTCTCCCTCTGCAACACACAGTAAAATGTTCCCTGTATCCTAATGTCATCAAGCCATTATTTTCCCACCAGTGGTGACAAATTCTGTGAAGAAGAGGCAGCAAAGCAGATACTGTCATGATGTCAGGCCTAAAATTTACTATTAGGGATGTGCACGGAACCAGCCCGAGACCATGTTAGAGGCCTCCAAACCGGTTTGGAATTGGGCCGGTCCAGCGGGGGGGGGGTCCTAGCTTTAAGGGCGGGGGGTAGTACTTACTCCTTCTGCTGCTTTTCCCCTCCAGCACTCAGTTTTTTTGCAAAGTTTTTGGGGCAGCAGCATTCTTCCCTGCCGCCCCGGCCCCAACATTGGCCAGAAAAAGAGGAAGTTGCCTCCACACATGCACCCGTTGTGGCACGCACGTGCCTGTCACCGCCATGCGCACGCAGACCGCACACATCACACATTGCATGTGTGATGTCACACGCACAACGTGTGATGTGTGCGATACACGTGGCAGCGGGCAGGCACGTGCCCCAATGGGCATATGCGTGGAGGCAACTTCCTCTTTTTCCAGCCAACGATGGGGGCAGAGGCGAAAAAACAGACCGCCGGAGGGGGGAAAGCAGCAGGAGGGGTAAGTTCTACCCCCCGCCCTTAAAGCTAGACACCCCCCAGTGCCGGACCGTGCCTCCGTGGTTCCATGCACATCCCTATTTACTATATGTTATAGAGGGAAAGAAATCAATGCAGTGCTGCCATTCTGAGGAGACAGTATCATTAAGGAGACAGTATCATTAATCTAATGAACTTACTGTAGTAAATATATAAATATAAATGTTTCTGAAAGTGTCTGTGTGGTGGGAGTGCAGGGCAGAATGTGTCTGCACAGGAGTGAAAGAAAGGGTGTGCCCAGAATGTTTTGTTTTTCACCATGTCCTTACGGTTCTTCTGCAGCAAAGTCATAGAGGAGGAGAAAGGGGGGAGCCTGGGGGCCAGTTTTTACAGGGCCCACTCCAACCCTGCTGAGTCATATATTTCCTGATATATATATTTCCATCATCCTGTATAGTTTGGCCCCAACGGGTAACCCAGTTTCTGCACACACAAAAATTAAATACTACAAACTATAAATGAGAACGCTTGCATATATTGCAATATGTTTTTTTTAAAAGTTTGACAAAGATCACAAAACTATGCCTAAAAGTTGGTTTCTGTCTCCTTAAAAACACAATTTGAAACTCTAGCAAAGAAATTGAGGAATGGACTACCTTCCTAACTGCAGCCTGCCATGGTCAGGTAATATTTTGATTATTAAACACAGTAGTGTTACTCTATAAGCAATTAGTGCCACAATTATCTTAAGGATTCTTGAACTCTGTCATATTTCATCACTTAGTGAATCCCCAAACTGGCCTATGAGACAAATAGTTTTCACAGCAGTGCTCAAGCTTGGGAAATGTTCACTCAAGGCTAAAGTGTTAATATACAGTGGATAGTTTTTGGACATTGTTTCAGTTTTCATATTTTATTTGGGTGGGCCTGAATGTTACTACTCATCATAGGTCTTTCACTATAGTTTGCCTTAAAGCAACACCTGGTCAAAGTCTAGAATATGACTAAGTAATATTTATGTTCCTTAATGGTCAGCTGTTGTCTTTAAAATGGGAGTTAATTATTAGGAGATGGACTTTGCGTACTGGAATTGCCCTGGAATGTTTGGAATGGGGAAAGCCATTGGAGTTGTTTGGGAAAGGCCCTATGTCTCAATCTCCCACAATTAAGGGGAGTGGTCTGGCATGAGTGGTATGTGTGCACGTTCATGCGTGTACACACACACAGTATGCACCTTATCTGGAGAGAGATCTGACAGTTGTCTGAGGACACATTGGAGTGTGTAGTTGTTTCTGTCTGGCCATCTGATATGAGAAAGAAGATAAGATCACACATCTCCTTGATTGCAATATGCTAGCTTTGTAATATTATTTGCAAATGTACATGGCACATACTTGCACTTATGCTCTACTACTTACATATTTGTAAATAATGTTACAAGTCAGCATAAATAGCCTGGGCTCTCTTCTCCAAAGGATAGTGCTAGAATCTCTTTACCTTTCTTGTGAAGTAGGGAGAATATAGCTTTGTTTTCTGTTTAAATGCTTTTAATCTTTTCTAAGTTTCTAGAAGAAAACGTTTCTAGAAGAAAATGTTGTTACTTATTAGGAAAGAGCCTAACAGGGCCGCTGCCATGTTTGAAGCAGCTCTCAGTATCCTGCCATCCTACCCTCTAACTGGGGTCACGGATAGGGTCAGGGAGGGAGGGAAGGAGAGAGAGAGAGAGAAAGTGTCACTCCATCACCAAGATTATGAGCACAGAAGTGGTGGCCCTCAGGACCTATGCAACAGTGATTATCCTTGATGTCAGCCATGGAGCCTTTAAAAAAAGAAGAATGGTGCAAGATTTGATTTTATAATGGCTCTCGTTCCCCTTTTATCATGCATTTAAGACATTCATACATGGGCCAAAATGTGTTTCACTAGACCCTGGGGAAATCAGGATCGAAAGCAAAAGAGGAGCAGAATAGATCATCCCCGAAGGTCCCTGAATTAGTCTTTGTTTAGGACCAAAAATGTTACACAAGCTAAAGGGCAACATTGGCTACTGACACAACAAGCAAAGTGTGTGCTATTTTATCACTTATGTTGAATATGGTAGATGTTCAGACTACTAGCACTTCTCTGTTGCCTTAACTAAACCATGACTTGCAGTCTGTGGGAGGGTTCCAAAATGAGTCTTCCTTGGCAATTGATTAAACAGAGCACCATTTACTGTCAATAAGGAACAAGATACATTGATACTGTGAAGCTAACCCTCAAGGGGAAAGAAGCATAACACTGGTTCTCTCTTCCTCTAGTCCACACGTTTGTACTACTGGTGATTATTTGTGGTATTATTTAAGTTAGTTTCTCTATTAAGAAAATGAAACATCAATAATGTTTTGTAGCACTTGCTAGATTGCCCTGAGCCAGGGTCAGTTTTGTCCACATGCATTAAAATTTCACATTCACTGTTTATTGTGTAAATTCAATTATGTAGCTTCATCAGCTTCCTGAAAATTGATAAAATAGCTGAATTTTATAACTGGACACAAAGTCTAGGCCCATTCATAACTAGTCCTTTTGAATCAGGCTGCAACAGGGGCAGCCCAGGGGGTAAGATACAGGTGCATAGCCCAGAAGAAGCAGGTTTGAGTTCCAAGGCAGATCAGGCAGAAGATGAGATTCCAATACTAGAGCAGAAGGGCCAAAAGCAGGCACAAGATCAAGTCAGCCAGGGCCATGATGAACCCAGGTAAGAATCGGGGGGGGGGAGGAAAAGGTAGACAAAGGCTTCACAAGTTGCTTGGACTGAGGAGCTAGCCCTGAGGTCCAGGCTTTGAGAGGAAGGCATGAAAGAGGCAACCAGGCCAGGGGAGAGCATAATGGCCCCCATAAAAACCAGCTCTGGCCTGTGAGGCCTTTTGGGGCAGCCCCTCCCCCCACCTTTCCAGGAGTAGTGAAAGACCAGTGTGCCCTTAGAGGAAGGCAAGAAAGGATTCACCCAGGCCAGGGAGCTCTTGTCCCCAGCTTCTGAAAAGACCAACAGCCTGAGACAATGTTTTATTAACATGTTGCTTCTTTTAATATTGTAAACCACTTTGGGTGCCTTTGTCAATGCATAAAGGCGGTATAAAAATGTAGTAAATAAATAAATTTATAGAACTATGTACCTGGGATTGGCCCTTTGAGTCAGCTGGCTGGCACTGCAAACTAGATGGCACCATAGAAGCCAAAGGCTTGCAGTCAGAACAGTCTTTTAGGTTTGCAATCAGAACAGAGCATGAGTGACCCTTAAGGTAAGGCACTGGAGCCTGATTGTTAGGAGTTCTGGTTCTGGTTCAAACAGCGCCTTACATCGCCATTATAGTCATTACAATCAACTCTATGTTGGCCCAGTTTTGGCCTGGTAACTGTCTTGATTCATTGTCCTTCTGTACCAAAGCGATGGTGACCTCTTATTCTCTCCGAACGAAAAGATATTTTTAAAATTCACAGGTGGAGGAAAACAAATTCATAAATAGCTGCTACATGCTTAATTCAATTACTGGACCTCAGGTGCGTATTCTGACAATGTTAAAAAAAAAAAGACTTCTGTGATAGTACAGTTACAAGTACAGTTACCACTAAATTTCTGTGATGGTAGAGCTACTATCAACTTTCTCATCAAATGTGAAATTTTGAGGAAAGTGTAGAAGTTCAAGTTCAGGTAAAGTATGAGCTTTTGGACAGAAGCAAAAAGAGGCTATATAGGACAAACTATATTCTGCATACTCCTAGTGAAATTTCCCCCACCTTTATGAAACTGAGATTACTACTTTTCTGTTTGCTGTATAGCTGCTACTATATTCACTTTCAGACCGAACACTGAGCCTTTTATTATGACAGTCACGATGTTAACCATGTCCAACTACACTACTTCTTTTCTTGAACCAGAAATCAACCCTGCCTGCATCTAGAGGCCGGTCAGTATCTTCACCTCCTTCTCTTGATGAACTAGAGCCTAACAACAAGGATTTGCAGCATGACAATCAATATGAAGTGAGAGCATTAAATTATTGCTTTAATCATGTATGTCTAGTTTATTTGTTGAGCTTGATAGTATTAATCATGATTGCTGCTCCTCAATCCCCCTAATTAACACACACAGCACAGACAGGGTGTGCCACAAGCAGAGAAGAAATGTACTACAGTATGGTGCTTCCAAGGAAATGTATATGGTTACAATACTGTCTACCAAGTTCCACCACCTGTGCTGATCTGATACATAACCCCAACCCCTACTCAACACAGGCATACTGTATGCAGTTGGAGTAATGATTTAATAAGGCTTAGGAGAAGGCAAAAAAGGTTGCCTGCCAATCTGACTTCAAGAATGTTTAGTTATTCCCAAAACCTAAACAAGTGTAATCCACTGTGAGGAATGTGGTGGATTCCATTTCATACTAAAGGAAATGTTATTGGAATACAACTTTATGCTCACACTAGCTGTATCTCAGAGGAAGGGGGGGGGGTTAATCCTTTTCTATTTAAGAAACACCTCAGAGGAGGTTAGTTTGTGGTTACCATTAGCTCCTCTGCTGGTGATGCAATGGTGAGCCATTTCTGTAGTTGCTCCAAGGCTGTGGAATGCATTCCCTGTCAAAGGAAGATCTGCACCATCTCAGATGGCCTTCAGAAGAGCACTGAAGTCACACTTGTTTTAGTCAGGCTGTTGATTTTTAAAATTTGATTTTAAACTTTAATTTATCTGATCGATCCAAGTTGCAGCTCATGGAATCACCATTAAATACACTTATGGTTAGCTCCCCTTCAGACAAACAGCACCATGAGCATGTTCATCGGCAGAAGTGGATGAATGATGGCAGCAGGGTGGGACTTCCTCCCCACTTTTGCCACTGTAAGCATGAGCACCCATTGCACTTATAATGTCTGTAGAGGGCTAGATGAATACTTGATTCTGGCACCTGGAATTTCAGTTAATAGTGTAGTATCTAATAGTGTGGTATCCCAGTGACTGAATACAGACATACCTGTAACCAGGGGTGGGGCGGGTTTCTCTGATGTGGTGTGAGCCTCTGCATCTGCTCCTCTAGAGACATACATTCTGCCTCCAGACAGAAAGCTGATGATAGGAACAGCTTGGATAGTAAGTCTGAGCCAGCCCACTTACTGAGCAATTAGGTACATGCATGAGCCCATCCTCATCCCAATGCACCCTCTTCTAATCATGGGGTGGGGCTCAAACCACCCTCTCACACATTGTCATGGATATTAAGAATATATAATTATTTATTTCTTTGTATTCCTTGATTCATCACTCTCATGTCTGGCAGGGCAGGGCAGTGCTGGTCTATCAGACAGGACTCACCAAAGGGAGTGAGGCGTAAGTCAAGGTCACCAAGCCAAGGGATTAAGTCTACATAGAAGTAACATGAAGCAGGTCCAGTAACAAGCCAAGGTCAGAAGCCAGCAGGTCAGGTCTACATGAGAGTAAGATAAAGCAGGTCAAATACCAAGCAAGGGTAAAACCAGGTCTACAGGAGAGATAGGTAAAGCACAAGGGGCAAGCTCAAAACTCAGCAACAATGTTGCTTCAATAAGGTTCTACTGCAAACTGAGTGCTTTTGAAGGGGAAGTGTGGAGCCTGGCCACATCCCTTTGGCTGTACTGCTGCAGGCTTAAAGTGCCTGTGCCTTAGTCTGTAATTGTTGGCTGCGGCGAAGTCAAAGCAATGGTGTTGGGACTGATGTGGCTTCTGCTTCCTCTTCTGAACGAGAAGAGGAAGAAGAGGGCAGTGGGGCATCCTCAGATTGAACAGGAGGTGCAGAACATAAAGGGTCCCCCAAACCCTGGAGGGCATCTGCAGACTGAAAAGGTGTTTCAAAGAATAAAGGAACCCTTGGGTCCTGGAGTGCAGGGACTTCACAGACTGCTCCTTCCTCTGCATCATTAGATTGACTCAGGGTCTGCCTCAGTTAAAGAGGATCAGACCGATGCAGAGGTGTAACGAGACCTCTGGGGGCCAGGGGACAAAAGCTTGGAAGAGGGTCCCCCATCGCACGAGCAAAGCATGTGCACGCCCCAAGCCCTGCCCCCTGCATCTGACATCAGATGCAAGGGGTGGGGCAACCAAAATTGCCCCAAGGCTTCTCCTCCTCCTGTTAGCCATCCCTGACACTGCTGCTGCTTCCCCTGCTCCACCCCCACTTCCTATCTTGGCCCCCGTGGCAGCAGCAGGCACTGTGGATGCTGGGCCTCTCTGGCCGGCTGCACACCTCTCTGGCCAAACTGCGCACCTGCACAGTTCAGCTATGGATGTTGCATGCCCTTGACGTCAACAAGAAAGAAATTCTTCTCCCTCTCACATTACACTAGAACCAGGGGTCATCCCATTAAATTGATTGCTGGGAAATTTCGGTCCAGCAAATGGAAGTATTTTTTCACACAACGCATAAGAAACTCATGGAATATTCTGTCACAAAATGTGGTGTCAGCTAACAACCTGAAAGGCTTTAAGAGGGGTTTGGATAACTTCATGGAGGAAAGGTCTATCAATGGCTACTGGTTGGAGGGCTATAGGCCACCTCCAGCTCAGAGGCACGATGCCTCTGAATACCAGTTGCAGGGGAGTAACAGAGAAAAGGCATTCCCTCAACTCCTGCCTGTACGCTTCCAGTGGCATCTGGTGGGCTGCTGTGTGAAGCAGGATGCTGGCCTTGATGGGCTTTGATCTTGATCCAGCAGGGCTGTTCTTATGTTCTTATAGTCAAACTGTGCAGGCACACAGTTCGGCTGGAGAGGCGCACAGGCCGGCTGGAGAGGTCCGACAGTCACAGCACCTGCTGCCGCCACAGGGGGTGGCCTACCCCGCACAGCTCACCCCTCACTCCCAGAAGCCAAGATAAGAAGCAGCAGCACAGCAGGAGAGGTGACAGGGCAGGGGTGGCGGTGGGGTGGTCTGTTTGGGGGCTCCTTGCAGGCCCTCTGACCCTGTGGGCCCAGGGACATTTGTCCCTGCTTGTCCAATGGACCCTACGCCCATGGACGCATGGATCATGACAATTTCTGGCCTAGAAATGAATGGCATTTTTCCTGTAATCTTTTCACTTGAAACTTCAATTTTTCATGAATTGGTTCTTTTTATAGTTGTAGTAGCTATCTAGTTGTTCTCTCAGACAGAAAGATTAGTGAAAGAATGTATCTACATAAAATAGATTAATAATACATCTTTAAGATTGCGATAGAGCTATCTTTTTAAATTAATGTTGTGAGCCTCCCCAAGCTGTAGTGTACTGGAGGCGCGGGGTATAAATATTTTAAATAAATAAATAAATACATGACAGCTTGTTCTTCACTGATGGACTTTATGAACTTTATGTTTATAATTGAAATGCTGATGTATTTCACTAGTTAGGATTTTCTTCCTGATCATGAGACATTTTAGAATAAAGGAATGTAAACAGGCTATCCTTAAACTCCTTACCTGATTTGGGGCAGCTTAAGGAAAGCTATGGATAAGATTCTGAATTAAGTCTAAGCTTCTCGAAAATATTGTTCATATAAAGTCCTTTGTTATCAATTCTATCTTACATGCCATGCTTTGTCTATGTTCTATATTTTATATATGCAGTACTAGAAGTTATATAAGCAAACAAGTGTTTTAGCAGAAATGTTTCCTTGAAAGTTTAAAAAAACTTAAAACTAAAGAGAGTGTCTTCTCTGCCGTGAACCCTGTCGCCTATTAAGATCATTTGGAGAGGTCTGTTTATGGTTGCCACCAACTAGTTTGGTGGCAACTCGGGGCCGGACCTTCTCTGTGGACCTTCTCTGCCCCAGGGCTTTGGAACGCGCTCCCTGCTGAAATAAGAGCATCTCCTTCTCTGTTTGGTTTTAGGAGGACCCTGCAAACGTACCAGTTTTCCCAGGCTTTTTACTAAAATTTAAATTTAAATGTGTTTTTATCTATTGTTATTTTTATCAGTTTTATGAATTTTAAATTTTTATATTATGTTTTAATTCGTACACTGCCTAGAGATTTCTCTGTCAGGCAGTATAGAAATTCAACAAACACAAAGAAAGAAAGAAAGAAAGAAAGAAAGAAAGAAAGAAAGAAAGAAAGAAAGAAAGAAAGAAAGAAAGTTCTTGCCTTTTGAGACAAGAGCTTGGATAGTGTCAATACAGTACCATATTGAACTCACTCACAAAGTGATGTATTCTCTGGAGGTTTTTCCACTTTTCAGCTAGTTGAGAAAGCTTAGGGCTAATCTAAATGCTGAAGTTGTAAAAAACTATCTAATAGAGTCCACTCTGTGACAACATGATTAGGAATACATGCTAGGAAATGGAATACGACATACTTGTACACTTCTCTAATGTCCAGTAGGCTTGGATATATCATCTGACCCCTATTACCACTTCTCTTCTCCCCTCTCTCCATGCTTCAAGCAGGCTGTCTACTTTGCTACTGTTGTTTTCTAAGCACCACTGATTCAGACCTTGAAATAAAGCCATGCAGTGAGTCATTATTTTGTTCTGTTTAAATTTCTTGAGGTGCAAGATACAGACACTTGCCAGAAAAGCTGCTTCTCTGATGACAAGAAAAGGCCACATTCTGATCCCACTCCTCAAGAAGCCTCTGAAAAAATCCACGTTTATGAGTCACCAAGAAAACTTCTACAACGTATTGTGAGTGTAGAAAATGGGGCTGGATAAATTGTCTGGATCATTTGAAACATTCACTGCATTGCTTTAATGCCTTGTCTAATGGGAATAGTTGCATGAACAGTTGCTCAGTTAATTTCCCATGACATCTGACAGACTATTGCTAATTATTATTATTTAATTATGCTGCCAAATAAATTATTATAGTATCTCGGACCCTTGATTGTCTTTTGGGGCTCAAGGCTTTGACAAATTGACTGAAGTCAATGAAGCTCTTTTCACAATCCATGAGAAGAGCTTCTGTCGGGTCTGCAGGGGTCTTAGCCCTCTCTCTTCTGTCGGGTCTTACAGATGATCAAAAGGCAGCCCTGGAGCGGCCGGAGCGGCCTCCCACTCGACTGCCGGCTCCATCATGGAGCTGGCAGGGGCTACAGGGATCAGGGCCCGAACGGCCCCCGGAAGTCCCATGCGAGTGCTCAGGACATCCTGGAGAGACCTCCGAGAGACCCCCGACCCACGTGTCGTGGTGACACATGAGCAAAGAAATGAGGTTAATGGAGCACTCACTCCGTTAACCTCATTTAAGGGGAGGGTGTTCTAGGCGGGCTAGCCACCTTGGGAGCACCGGGCTCGCCTGCAGGCCCGGTGGTTCCCACGATCAACGGAAAGCGGGCTAAGCTCCTTTAGCCCACTTTCCATTGATCGTGGGAATAGCCTCAATAAGTGGTTGTGCAATGGAATTGCACCCACCCACCTCAGTCACACATTTGCCTTTATATCTACAAGGCATGTACATGCATAGAATCCTACATGTGTACATGTGCATAATACTCAATCTTTACTCCCACATAAAATGTTAAATTTATCCAGTTTGCTAAATGTATGCATTTATCCCTTGTGAATGACTGTGGTTTAGGGCTGTGGTAGGCAGACTTACGGTTTTGGGGGCCTTTTTAATTTTTTTTTTTTTTTTTTTTTGCCAGAGCCTTGGAAGCTTTTAGCACAAAATGGTGGCTTTGGGAGGCAGAGCCAATCACAAAATAGCTGTTCATAAGCAATTTTCCATCTATAAAATAAGGATTTCAACAGAGCTGGACAAAGGCATAATGGAAGGCAAACTAAGGCTGAGAGATGTGTAAGGACAGCAAGTTGTGTCAGCCTTCTTAGACCCATTTTAGAGATAGGGAAAACTGAGGTTCAGAATGCCCAGTTCTTCCACTACACCGAAAAACTCTCTCCTTTACATCATAATTACGGGCCTAGAGCACCTTTCTTATGAGACAAGGCTACAACACCTGGGGCTATTTTTAGTTTAGAAAAAAAATGACTTCTAGGAGACAAAATAGAGGTCTATAAAATCATGCATGGTATGGAGAAAGTGGATAGAGAGAAATTCTTCTCCCTCTCACATAACACTAGAACCAGGGGTCATCCTATGAGATTGATTGCCAGGAAATTTAGGACGAGCAAACAGAAGGATTTTTTTACACAATGCATAAACAACTTGTAGATTTCTCTGCTACAAGATGTGGTGACAGCCAACAACCTGGATGGCTTTAAGACAAGTTTGGATAACTTCATGGAGGAGAGGTCTATCATCGGCTACTAGTCAGAGGGCTATAGGCCAGCCTCAAAGGCAGGATGCCTCTGAGTACCAGTTGCAGGGGAGTAACAACAGGAGAGAGGGCACGCCCTCAACTCCTGCCTGTGGGTTCCGGCAGCATCTGGTGGGCCACTGTGTGAAACCGGATGCTGGACTAGATGGGTCTTGGGCCTGATCCAGCAGCGCTGTTCTTATGTTGCTGCTCAGCCTTTTTATCAGTGGCATGAAGGTTGAGCAAAATATGGTTAATTTGGTGGTATTGGGCCTACATATTCTGGTGAGTGAGGGGAGACTACGATATTTCAGGAGGATATTCCTGCAGAAGTGGAGCAGGATAGGCGGCATTTGTGTGGGAAGAAAATGGGAAGAAATAAATCGTAAAGAAAGTAAAAGCTACCAGAGAGAGAGAGAGATTGAAAACTGTGGAGTCGTATCCCCCACTCAGCCAGACAATTACATTTGCAATATTGGGTATCTGGGAAGGAGAAGGGGAACCTGAAGGCCTGGAGAGCTACTTCAGATAAGCCCAAGCTACCTGATACCTACCTTTGGTTTAGGGTACATTTTTATCAGTTATTTTGCCCAGAAATAGCAGCTGGAATTCATGTCGCAACCTGTCCATGTCCTACATTAAAAGCTCAACTTTCAGTGTATATTGTAGAGAAACAAGTATCTCTTTACTTGCTACTGGATTGGTTTGCGAGAAGAAGGAGCAGCCTGTGTACACTTCCCATTTTGACCCTTTTTAGAGTTTGTTGAGCAAAGAATAATGATACTATAAACATGACAGCACTTTATTTTAGCGACACCTACCAAATAGTCATTGCATTGATCCTCCTGAAGAACAGTCAGATGAAAAGTTCGAAGAGAAAGAACTCTACGATTCTCCACGCAACGTTCTAACCAAGGTAATCTACAAGGCATCATCTTCCGTGTTCTGTATTGTGATGGTTCACTGTTTACATCATTTGTCATTTACAGAATACTTTATCCTAGTTTACAGCATAATGCTATATATACTTACTCAAAAGCAAATCCCACTGTGTAGGGATGTGCAAACCGGCTCAAGATTGAGCCAGTTCGCCCTCAAGCCAGACTGGGCCCATGTTTGGCTCAACATTGAGCCAAACACCCTGGGTGAGCTCAAAGCCAGTTCAAGCATTCTAAGTTTTTAAAAAATTATTATTATCATTAGGATTCTCCACCAGTTCCAGGAGTACTGCCACGGCCCAGGCAGGGGTGCCTCTGCCATTTCCCCCTCCCCCCACTCATCAAAGGGCAGTTTCGGGCCATTTTCAGGCTGTCTTGTCTCTTCCTCCAGTGGTGGTGGCGGCCATTTTGGCCAATGCTCTACCATTGAGCTATGACCTCATCCCCAAAACTATACATGTGTATAGACTTGTATGGGCAAACGCTGAACACAGCTTGTATATGCCTTGAACTTAATATGTAAATAGGGCTAGCAACTAGCTAACAAATTTGTTCCCCACAAATCTGTGTCCACAGACAGCCCCAAGGGCAAGAGGCAGAACCTGGGCCAACAATGAGCAGGAAAAAAAGAGCTGGCACTCAAGAGTTGGCTCCAGTGGTTTCTTGCAGTAATTGCCAGTTTTTATAGCTGCTGCACCAGCAGAGTGAATTGATCCCACCCTTTTTCTAGGAAAGACTCTGTTTCTTAAAGAAGCCTTGCTTTATTTCTTAACTGCTGGATACAGTGATGTTTGGGGGCCCTCATCTAAGACTGGTAGGTCCTCAGGGAACTCCTCTGTGTCAGATAATGAAGGCAGGGCAGTGTTCTCAGGTTGTAGAGAGGATGTTGGCTTGGGATCCCCTGGTTCATCTGGTGTGTGGGGGTCCCAGTGACACAGGATCATGTGAGGTCTGGACCACAGACCTCACCACCATCACTTCTCATTCCCCCCTCTAATTCCCTGAACCTTCCACATTATCTTCCAATTTGTGTGTGTGTGTGTGGGGGGGTGTATTTCCTGTATCTGGGGTCATGACATCAAGTACCTCACAGCTGATTAGTTCTTTTGTTTCAAAACCCAAGGTTCTTAAAGCATCAAAATAGTGGTGCATTAGCTGATAGCATCCAGGTTGACTTTCGCAATGCGCTTTACATGGGGCTGCCTTTGTATGTAGTTCAGAAACCTCAGTTAGTTCAAAATGTGGCAGCCAGACTGGTCTCTGGGGTAACCCAGAGATACCATATTATGCCTGTTTTAAAACAGTTGCACTGGCTGCCAGTATGTTTCTGGGCAAAATACAAAGTGTTGGTTATTAGCTTTAAAGCCCTGGATGGCCACCAGTTACCACAGGTACGTCTGGTGGTGACTCAGAGGTGGGCCTTCTCAGTAGCTGCTCCTGGACTGTAGAATGCACTCCCGGACTAAATCTGTAGCTTGAGTTCATTATTGGCCTTCAAGAGAGCCCTAAAAACCTATCTGTTTGGCCTTGCCTTCCAAGGTTTTTAAACTGGTTTAAATGTTTTAATTGTTAATGGTTTCAAATTGTTTAAAAAATTGTTTTGTATTGATTGTTTTTGAAATGATCGATTTGCAGGTTTTGTTTTTGTTGTGCACTGCCCAGAGCTGTTTGGATGGGGTGGCATATAAATTTAATAAATAAAATAAATTAAAATAAGATTCTGTGTATGCCAATTTATAGTGGCTAATGGCTATAAGCTATAAATTATGTATTTACTTAATTACTCTACTCCAAGAAGATTTTTACCTGTTCCAGTATTTAAGATTGCTACATAAATTAAATTGGTGCAGTTTGATGTAACTGAGCATTTGATGAAGTAGGGATGTGCACAAAACCGGTTTGCCCGGTTCGGTTTGCATTCGAACCAGGTTCGAACCAGGAGGGGGTGGTTCGGTTTTGGTTTTGCTTGAACCTCCCCTTGGTTCGGTTCAAGTTCGAACCGATTAGAACTGGTTTGAACTGGTTCAGACACTCAAAAATTGGTAGGATGGTATCTGGCACCCAGGGGTACCTGCCACCCAAACCCCAAAGCAATCGGACACTTGTACGATATTTTATGAATTTTTGAAAATCATTTATATTTTTTTCTCATAGGATATAATGGGACTCCAACCAGCCCATTATTCCTTATTGTGGAGCACCCATGGGTGCCAAAAACCATGTAAACCCCAAAGCAATCAGACACCCCTATGATTTTTTATGAATATTTGAAATATTTTTAATTATTTTTCTCATAGGGTATAATGGGACCTGAACCAGCCCATATCCCCTATTGTGGAGCACCTAGGGGCACAAAGGTGGGGTAGGTGGTAGACAACCAGGGGTGCCTACACTCCACAAATTTCCAAGGTAATCAGACACTCCTCTGATTATTGGTGAATTTTAAAATTATTTTGGAATTCCTCAGAGAATAATGAGGATTGCAGCAAATGTATAGCTTCACGTCGGGGAGAAAGGGGTGTCCTAGAGTGGAGTGTGGTGGGTGGTAGTTCCCAAGGTGGGCCAGGAAGCTATCAGAATTATTTGAAAGGAATTGGACAAAAGACTGATTTTCAAGTGATTTTTGAAGTTTACGCGACTTTAAGGTTTTTCTCCATAAAGAAGCATGGAGGTGTCAGCAAATGTATAGCTTCAAGTCGGGGGGAAAGGGGTGTCCAAGAGCAGAGTGTGGTGGGTGGTAGTGCCCAAGGGTGGCCAGGTAGCTATCAGAATTATTTGAAAGGAATTGGGCAAAGGTCTGATTTTTAAGTGATTTTTGAAGTTTATGTTTCTTCAAACTTCAAAAATCACTTAAAAATCAGCCCTTTGCCCAATTCCTTTCAAATAATTCTGATAGCTTCCTGGCCCCCCTTGGGCACTACCACCCACCACACTCTGCTCTAGGCCACTCCTTTGCCCCCGACGTGAAGCTATACATTTGCTGACACCTCCATGCTTCTTTATGGAGAAAAACCTTAAAGACGCATAAACTTCGAAAATCACTTGAAAATCAGCCCTTTGCCCAATTCCTTTCAAATAATTCTGATAGCTTCCTTGCCCACCCTAGGAACTACCACCCATAACACTCCACTCTACGACACGCCTTTCCCCCTGACAGGAAGCTATACATTTGCTGCAATCCTAATTATTCCCTATGAGAAATTCAAAAATACTTTAACAATTCACCAATAATCAGAGGAGTGTCCAATTGCCTTGGGGTTTTGTGGGTGGTAGGCACCCCTGTCTGACTATCACCCACCCTGCTTTTGTGCCCCTAGGTGCTCCACAATAGGGGATATGGACTGGTTCTGGTCCCATTATACTCTATGAGAAAAATAATTGAAATATTTCAAATATTCATTAAAAATCGTAGTACTGTCCAATTGCTTCAGGGTTTGGGTGGTTGTTGGCACCCATGGGTGCTCCACAATAAGGTATAATAGCCTTGTTTGAGTCCCATTATACCTTATGAGAAAAATATATAAATGATTTTCAAAAATTCATAAAAAATCGTACGAGTGTCCGATTGCTTTGGGGTTTGGGTGGCAGGTACCCCTGGGTGCCAGCTACCATTCTACCAATTTTTGGATGTCTGAACTGGTTCGAATCGAACCACCCCCTGGTTCGGTTCGAATTCGAACCTGCAGCTCGAACCTGATGGCTGTTTCGGTTCGAATTCAAACCTTCGAACCACCCTGGTTCGAATTTGAACTGTTTTGAATTCAAACTGGTTCGCACATCCCTATGATGAAGTCAGGAGTTGTTTTCAGGAAGCAGAGGCAGCTCTGGGGTTGGGGAGAACCAAAAAACTATCTTCCTTTGCACGACAGAAAACACATCTCTTCTAGTGTGTTAGTCTGGATAGCGCCACTTACTTTGATTATTCCAGGCAACATGTGTATCATTGTGTATTGATAGGCTCAATAACAGGATTTCCTTGAGAGCATCAGCTTTAATGAATTCAGTATTGTACATTGTCTCTGCCTTTGAATTTGGATATCCAAATTGTATATGGTTTTTACTTTTATAGTTGGATTGTGTTCTTTCTGAATTTGATAACCCTGAAGAACCCATTAGTGCAGATGACAACGATACTGGCACTGATGACAATGAAGAATATATGATCATGCAGGAACTGTAAGTACACCTGTGTCCATATCCAGGTTAGGCAAACAACAAGGCCTGAGCTCATAGAGAAAGTTGCTGAACTATCAAAAGGCTGGAGCCAATTGAAATTGTTATATAGTCATCAAGAACCCTGAACCTTCCTGGATCTTTAGACCAGTCCTGCTCTAGAGGGCATCTGAGCTGGTTTCTCCCTCATAGGAACATAGGAAACTGCCATATACCGAGCCAGACCCTTGGTCTATCTAGCTCAGTATTGTCTTCACAGAGTGGCGGCAGCTTCTCCAAGGTTGCAGGCAGGAATCTCTCTCAGCCTTATCTTGTAGAAGCCAGGGAGGGAACTTGAAACCTTCTGCTTTTCCCAGAGCAGCTTCATCCCCTGAGGGGAATATCTTGCAGTGCTCACACATAAAGTCTCCCATTCATATGCAACCAGGGCAGACCCTGCTTAGCTATGGGGACAAGTCATGCTTGCTACCACAAGACCAGCTCTCCTCCTCCTGGGAAGGCTTATCAGGAAGGCAAGCAGTCTGACTCCGGAGCTGGAGCTCAGCTTTAGCATGACATTGTCTCCACTACTGGAACTTGGGGGCAATAGAGGAGGTTCTGAAGATAGGAAAAAGGCTTCACTGGTGGGCACCAGGTCCTGACTGCTGCCCTGAGGGGAGTGACCAACAATAGCTGTTCTGGGCCTGAGGGATCTGGAGAGCTGTTTTTGGAATTGGAAATCCATGTTGGGGCAAGCTTCCCAGTCTCCAATAGGGTCTCCTCTAGGGCTGTTCACAAGGTCAGATTCTGCAATTCGATTTGAGCTCAAATTGAATAGCAGAATAATTGAATTGGTTACTTGAAAACAGCCAGCTTGGTCGTCTGTCTTTACGAATCACCCTCAAATCACCTGAATCATTTTGGGTGATGTGAACACCACTTTAAGGCCCATTTTGCTGGGAAAATGGACCTCAAAATTGTGCCATTTTTTCTGGGCAGAGCTGATCTACCAATTAGATCACTGCACAAAACTGGGTTGCTCGGTTCAGTTTGAGTCTGAACCACACCGGGCATGTTTGGTTTCATGTACCTCAAACCCCCTATGGTTTGGTTCAGGGTCAGGAGGTTCACAATATTATATATTATATTATATTATATTATATTATATTATATTATATTATATTATATTATAATTTTAGAAAAACATGCCTGGTTCTGGCAGTCTTAGGCCTGTTCCAGGCATGCCTTCTGTGGGTCACCCAGCCACACAGAGGCCCATTGGGCATGTGCAGTGGCCTCCAAAATCACCACTGCTGCAGAGGGCAGGCCCAGAACGAGCTGAAGACCTCCAGAACTGGGTTATTTGGCCATTAATGGAGGCTAGAGGGGGGATGGGGAACCTCAGAAGACCCTCCCCCATGGCCTTGGAGAAGCCCCCCCAAGCTGCTGCAGTAAGTTGTTTTTCTAATATATATATATATATATATATATATATATATATATATATATATATATATTTATATATATATATTTATATATTTATATTTATATATTTATATATTTATATATAAATATATTTATATTTTTTACTTAGACCTCTCGGAATAGGCTGGGTGTGTGTGTGTGGTTCTGTCTAATATCAAGCTATTGAACCAAACCAGTTCAGTGTTGAACAGGTTCACAATTGATAGACCAGATCTCCCTGGAAAAAAGGTACCCTTTGAGGCCCGTTTTTCCAGGGAAAGCTGGTCTACCAGTTGGAGTGAGCGGTTAGATCAGTCCTCCACTCCAGATTTAGTGTGTCTGTCCGCCTCAGAGGACTAATCTACTCAATAGACCAGTTGAGGTGGGCTGATATGCTAAGTCCGGAGTGAAGGGCTGGTGTACTTGCCAACCCCAATTGGTAGACTAGCTTTCTCTGGGAAAAGTGCCATTTTGAGGCCCATTTTCCCAGCAAAACAGGCCTCGAAAACCCTGCCAAATCACGTGAATCAATTTGGGTCAAGTCAGGTGTGATTCTTTTCGACCTCAAATCAGGCGCTCTATTTTGAGGGTGATTCATTTCAAGGTCGAACCAGTGAATTGCCCCTGATTCAACCTAAATCAGTTTGAGGTCAAATGAAATTGCACATGCCTAGTCTCCTCAAGGTCAGAGTCCAAGTGAACCTGACAGTCAGCGTGGTATAATCACATATTCTTTCCCTGTTTACATCTGCCTCTATTTCTTTCCCCTTCTTCTGCTTAAAGTTTGTAAACAGACTGTAGGGAACTGTTCCCTCATTCTTTGTAAAGTATCATAGACCTTTACGTTTGTTAACTTCTGTTAACCTGAAGTGAAAACCTATGCATTTGCTCTGCATGCTTTTTCTGGACCATCATAGGTTCACCCTTATTGCATCAATAGAATATTTCAGTCTCCCTGGGTACTCTGTTGTTGACCTCAAAGTCACCAAACTGTAACTGAAAGATATCAAATGGAGGCTCCAGGCTGAAACTGCTGAATTGATTTTGACAATGATCATTATTTATATGGCAAAACCCATGTATATAGCACGTTACAACAAATAAGAAGGCAGGTCCCTGCCTGGATAGAAATAGACACAGGGCGACATCATAGGGAGGAGAGGGCAGAAGAAGGGAGGCACAATAAAGAGGGAAATAATACATGATTGTTTCATGTACACATACTTAAACTTAGTTGCAGCAGTAGGATAAGAAGCTTGTACCAAAAGTAAAGGTGGCCCTTGAAGAGGGATTTGGAGGAAGTAAGAAAGGTAGGAAACTTGATTCTGTTGAATTCAGATTCAAACAAGATTGGAAGTTTCTTTCCAATACAGAAAGTAAAGCCCAACATTTGGTGTTTGACTAGCAAGAAAGAAGTATTTTCACTAGTGACATCTCTCTTCTTTTCTTGTATGTATATAGCCGGTGCATATAAATGTGACAGAGCTACCTTTTGCATTGTCTGCACTGTTTATAAACTTTTTTCTCTCACATGTACAAGTGAAACTCGGAAAATTAGAATATCGTGACAAGGATTGTAGAATAGAACAATATCGGACCTCTGAAAAGTATAAGCATGCATATGTATTCAGTACTTGGTTTGGGCCCCTTTTGCAGCAATTACTGCCTCAATGCGGCATGGCATGGATGCTATCAGCCTGTGGCACTGATGAGGTATTATGGAAGACCAGGATGCTTCATTAGCGGCCTTCAGCAATTCTGCATTGTTTGGTCTCATGTCTCTCATCCTTCTCTTGGCAATGCCCCATAGATTCTCTATGGAGTCAGGTCAGGCGAGTTTGCTGGCCAATCAAGCACAGTACACTGTATACTTTTCAGAGGTCCGATATTGTTCTATTCTTCAATCCTTGTCTTATTGGTTCCATGTAATATTCTAATTTTCTGAGATTGTGGATTTGGGGTTTTCATGAGCTGTACGCCATGATCATCACAATTATAACAAATTAAGGCTTGACTTATCTCGCTTTGCATGTAATGCGTCTGTCTCATATATCAGTTTCACCTTTTAATTTGCATTACTGAAATTAATGGACTTTTGCACGATAGTCTAATTTTCCGAGTTTCACCTGTACATGTCTGTGTGTACACACACTTGCCAACTATGAGTAACACTTCATGCTAGCGCATGCTGAGTTCTAGTCCATGAACATTTATTAGCTTTTAAGCTACCACACAGTGTGTGTGGTTGCTCTTGCAACATAACTACCTTTCTGGAATTCTTTCTTACGCTATTTCCCACCACTTTGAACCCATCAGCAATAGCAATGCATCAGTTCTTGTGCCTTATGATGCATTTTTCCTTGTCCTTCTGATGGCCTCTTCTCAGAAATAGCTCCGCTTATGGCAACTGATTTTCAGGACGTCGAGTCAGTCCTGGCAAACACAGAATTCAGCCAGGATCAAATGTTAGTATTTGTTGGCAAGACCTACCACAATTTCCCAGTTGCGGATACTTAAAACCGCAATTGGGGAAAAACCCATGATTGGCGAGGGATGACTGCAGTTGCTTTAAAAAAAAAACAGTGCTGCAATGGGAGCTTTTTCACTTTAAAAATATCAACCACGGAATGGCCAGTGTGAGTCAAGACTACAGCAATGAAAAGAGTTAAAGCCACTCTCACAGCTATTAGCAGGCTCCACACAGCTGCTATTTGTATTTATAGACAAGCAGGTCGCAGTTGCACGATCTACAATAATCTAGTCCACGTTATCCTGTTTAACTGTCTATAGTAACAATATAGTTTAGATAATGAATAGCTGTAGCATACAGATCTCTGCATGAGTATACTGTACACAATCATGCTCCACATTGTGGTGTGTGTGGTTTCCAACATTTGCCTAAGGCTAAGCTTTTAATCACATGATGAATTCCTTTTAATGTATATAATTATTCATTAGGGTTCCTGAAAAGAAAATTGATGCTGTATCAACAAGTAATGAACAGCTGACCCTTCCCAAAAACCAGGGGAATAATCTAAAAGTGGAAGAGGACAACTCAATGAAACCAATCCCACCACCACGAACCTTCAAATCAGAAAAACCACTATCAGTGATTCAGTTGTCCATAATTCTCAGGTAAGGATGTTTCAGATGCGATTAACTGTCCATGTTTTTTCAGTAGTAATAGTAGTAGAAGAAGAAGAAGACAAGGTAGAGGAAGAAGATTGAATTTCATTTTTAAAATACATTTTCAAAATATATTACTAGTTGTTTCAGTATTTATTTGTGAGGGCTAAAGAAAAGTGTTTCTATTTAAATCAGTTCTGGATGTACTGATTTTTAAGTGATACGATCAGTCTAGAAGTCTATAAAAACAAGTCTTTGAAGTTAGTGCTTTGTTCCCGTATGTAAACCAGGAAAGAATTATTAACCTTTATCTTCCCATCATGTGACCTTACTGAATTCACTAATGCATATATTGTACTTTGTTCCATTAGCTCAACTACTTTGCAGAAGTGCAGTGAAAATGAACTGGTACAATTCTTGTTCCTGCACTAGGCAAAACGTGTTAAGAAAGAAGCCCTTTTCACACATTGCCTTATAAACATGTTCTGAACTTCAAAAATACATAAGAACAGCCCTGCTGGATCAGGCCCAAGGCCCATCTAGTCCGGTATCCTGTTTCACACAGTGGCCCCCGAATGCCACTGGAAGCCTACAGGCAGGAGTTGAGGGCATGCCCTCTCTCCTGCTGTTACTCCCCTGCAACTGGTATTCAGAGGCATCCTGCCTTTGAGGCTGGAGGTGGTCTATAACCACCCAACTAGTAGCCGTTGATAGACCTCGCCTCCATGAAGTTATCCCAACTTCTCTTAAGACCATCCAGGTTGTTGGCTGTCACCACATCTTGTGGCAGAGAATCCCACAAGTTGATTGTGTGTTGTGTGAAAAAGTACTTCCGTTTGTTGGTCCTAGATTTCCTGGCAATCAATTTCATGGAATGATCCCTGGTTCTAGTGTTATGTGAGAGGGAGAAGAATTTATCTCTATCCACTTTCTCCACTCCATGCATGATTTTACAGACCTCTATCATGTCTCCCCACAGTCGTCTTTTTTCTAAACTAAATAGCCACAGGTGTTGAAGCCTTGCCTCATAAGAAAGGTGCTCTAGGCCTCTGATCATCTTGCTTGCTCTCTTCTGCACTTTTTCCAGTTCTACAATGTCCTTTTTTTTAGATGTGGTGACCAGAATTGTACGCAGTACTCCAGGTGTGGCTGCACCATAGTTTTGTATAAGGGCATTATAATATTAGCAGTTTTATTTTCAATCCCCTTCCTAATGACCCCTAGCATTAGCTGGCACAGCCTTCTGTCTGCTCTTTATGTGGTTCTGCTTTGTCAGCTTGTCCTACAAGATGAGCTTCGCCTATATCAAAGTTGACCAAGATTTGTACTGACTGACTGCCTGAGTATTGAATTCCATATCTCTTGCCTGTACTCATAGCATAGGATATTGGAGTTAGTGGTGATGCAACAGGCCCCTTCACACAGGTGCTGAAACCTATGTTTTTGAATGCCATCGTCACTGAATGCTCCCTGACTTTGCTGCTGTAGTATTTCCTCTATCACTTATTGCATGGCATGTTATAGGCATTTCAAGGCCTAAACAAACTTCATAGCTAAGGCAAGAAATTAACATCTAAAATAACCAATTACATAAACAAATATAGCAACCATAGGCTATAGTAAGGCTGTTGTAGAGATGGAGGTTTGAGTTATCTGCAAAATTGGCCATGGATCTATATTTTAGATACAAGACAGCCAGTGCTTATCAATTTTTCCCATTTTGAGAAAGCAATGTTAGTAGTGCCCACTGTTATTTTGGGTTCCATACAATGTACTTCTCTCTTTCAGTAAAATCAAAGATGATAGCCAATTGGAAGAAGTGGATATTACCCTTCCCCAGGGTGATCTCACCTATTGCCTGACACTTACAGAAGCATCAGGGCACATATGGTAAGTTTTTAGGTCAGTTGGTGACCTAAACTCAAAAAAGCATTAATAATCAACTGCACATTAATTATTTCTCAATGAAAGTGGCATTTGAAGGCTCTATAATAATATTTATCCTTAGTGGATTAAATACATTTTTGCTTAACTATCTTACTAAGGAAATGCGCCAATTATTAACAATGCTACTGAACAATGCTACTGAACATCCTTTCACAAGAGCCAGCTCCATCTAATATGATTAGTTGATTAATTAATTATTTGAGTTCAATTGATTTGATTAGAGCTTCAACCCCGGTTATCATGAATTCCAAGGTGCATATATGAGAGAATATCTATTTCCTATATTTTTGAAAATCACAAAAAATGGCTACCTTTTCACATAGTGTTTCACAGCTTTTCACATAGATGTACTAGTGTTCATCCATAAACCCCTACATGCCCTGGATCCAGGGCAGAAGGGACATATTTTTTCATCATCTTCCCACCCAATCTGTTATGATCTATGGGAGACCCCCTACTTTGTGTAAAATTGGCCAAAGCTTAGACTAGGCCAGGGGTGGCCAACCTGGCTCAGCAGCTGTTGTTGGGCTACAACTTTCATCATCCCCAGCTGCAGTTTGTGGTTGTGAATGATGGAAATCCAGTGACAGAGAAACTCAGCTGGGCCAGCCATGGACTAGACAGTAATGTAACTACTTTTCCCAAAGAGAGATGACTGAATTTTTTCTGAAGGAGTGTTATGACCTTTTTGTTCAAACAAGCATTTATGAATTAAATTAAAGTTATGTCTATTTTTGGATTTTAAATATATTTTGTTTGGTTTTTTTTGTATATTTTGTTGTTGATTGATTGCTACCTTGTTGGGTTTCTCTAAAGAAAGAAAATTGGGATATGAATTTTGCAGTGAATAACCAACAAACATTGAGAAAAAGGCTCCCTCAGACTGACATGATTGGCAGGTGTAGCAAATTAACATTGTAACTTGCTTTTACATTTACTTAATGTAGCTGGCTATCACAATTTGGCGGTACAGCTATGTAGGTCTTGTAAGGGAGTTTATGAAATTTGCTCCTTCTGCCAGAGAACAGAAAGTTATCCACATATTGAGAACTGATACTTGATAGGCTGTACAAAAGCTGGAAGTCACAATCAGAGTATTTGCCTAGCAACAAGGTTTATTATTATTATTATTATTATTATTAAATATTTATAACTCACCCCTCCAGTGCACTACTGCTCGGGGCGGCTCACAACAATAAGACAGACACAAGAATGATACACTAAACGTAATAAAATTAACTAAATTAAACAAGAAAAGAAAAAAGAAGAAAGTGGTCAGACTTAAAACCACGATCATTAGGTTCAAATTAAAACTGAAGATTATAAAAAGCTAAAGCTAAAGAACCTGCCAGATATAACAAAATAATAATAATGGAACATTAGAAAGCCTCCTTAAAAGGTGTGTTTTAAGATTTTTTAAAAAAACAAACACTGAAGGAGGGAGCATGGCGAAGCTCTTCAGGGTGTTCCAAAGCCAAGGGACCGCAACCAATTGTTTTTTGCACTATCCTTCCAGCAATGCTTCTTCAGCTAGAGATTATTCTCACATTTGTGGTGGAAGAGTTGAAATATAAAGAGATATATAAAACTCTACAGCCTTTGTGGGCCACAAGATGTCACACTTTCTCTACCAGAGGTAGTTCCATCTGGTATAAAGAAGTCAGTCTGGTAGAAAAAGGGACTACCATTTGGCAATTCATTCAACTCTTTATTTCCTTTAAAACAACACACACACACACACACACACACACAATACTCAAAGGAAAAGATTTTTAACATCAAAATATATAAATAATTCTATAGAGCTCTGAAAGAGCTAAATATCTCCGCATTCTTCAGTGAGCATTCATTCATTCCTTCATTCATTTACGTAATATATCACTTTTCAACAAATAAAGTTCTCAAGGAATAAGATAATAATAATAATAATAATAATAATAATATGGTTAATAATATGGTTCCCTGTTCCCAAAGGGCTCACAACCTAAAAAGAAACACGATAGAGAGACACCAGTAACAGCTACTTGAGGAATGCGGTGTTGGGGTTGAATACAGACAATTGTTCTCCACCAGCTAAATAGAATGATAATAAACAGTCAGTCAGTTGGTTTATTATGATCTTTGAACCACCTTGAGCCATTTTGGAAGGGCGGTATACAAATCAAATCAAATAAATTAAATTAAAATAAAATAAATCTTTGATCAATTCCATATAATAAAGTTGCAAATTAACAGAGTGACTATTAGCATCCCTTCCAGAGTAAAATGAGATAATGACCTAACATACCCTAATCAAATCTTAATTGCTGACATACAAAATTTGGCTACCTGACATGAAATGTTAACATGGTGATCAGATAGGAAGTAAATAACATAAAACTTGTCTGTATTATTGGGATATGTGTTTATAAGGGGAATAATAGTCTAAGACACAAATCTTGATAAAAGGAGAAATATAAAAGTACATGACCAATTGATTCATTCTCACAGGGGCACAATCGCTCCAAATATGGGATTTTCATGAACCTGCCCTCTAACACAGACAACATATCAAACTGTGCAAGTGTCAGAGCCCTTCTATGTTTTGGTAATAACAAATTACAGGAGACCCTCGTGGGGGTTCCGTTCCAGCGGGGGCATGGATAGCAAAATGGTGGATAACGGGGCATTAGGGCAATAGGAAATGGGGGTTAGGTTCCTGAAGCAGCAAAAAATGAGACAAAAAGAACCAAGGGGGAAATTGGGATGGGAGTGCTCTACAGTGCTTTGCTTGTCCCGAGCTCTCCAGCAACGCCCCCAAAAGTCCAAAATCGTGGTTCTCCCATGAAAAATCATTTTTTAAAAAAACCTCCTCCCCACAAAAATGAGCTACAAAATGGCTCCTGTCCTCAGAGGTCATTTCCGCCCATCCCTGACCTGTGGATATACGAGACATAACCTTTTAATTGCCTAATTTTATAGCATATACTGAGTTCGGGTGGCATTTACACAACCGTGGATATGCAAAACCATAGATGCCGGTTCTGAAGTTAGTGAGGTTGGCCTGTGTACAAATAATTAGCTGGTTTGTAAACAACCCTAGCATCTCCAATTTGCGAGTATCTAGGTTCCAGACAATTTTTTTAAATGTTCCATATCAGTCACATGCTGCTTAATAATTAATTCAGCATTTTTGTAGCTCAGTGGGAATAAGTATTCCACTGACAAGCTATAGATCTTAAGCTTTTCAGTAATAGAATTGGTCCAAACAGAGGAATATCCATCACTAAGGATCAAAGGAGGCAAATCCCACTGGAAAAATACATCAATTTCAGCCAAAAATTAAAAGTGTAGATGTCTGCACATATCTCCGATCTAGGCAAGCCTGCCTCCAATTGCAACATAACATTGGATACACAATGAGGGGTTGAAAAGATAGACTTGAGAAATCTAGACTGAATCTTCTCATATAAACAATAACCACTGTACATACAAATTTGGGAGCCATACAGAAGCTGTGATAATACCTTAGACTGAAAAACCCTAATAGCCACATGAATGTATTTACCCTCTGAAGACAAGGAAAATCTCAAAATTGCAGTAGCAGATCTCTGGGCATTTGTCACGGCACCTACCTGTCGCCTGAAAAATAACCCCCAAATATCTATACTGCATTGTTTGCTTGATACTAACCCTATTTGCCATTTATGTATAATAGTCCTTCTGGCAAACATTACAACCTTTGTCTTCTGATAGTTGATAGCCAGCAAAATTTCTTGACAATAATTGCCCAGAGATCTTAGCATTCTCCTCATCCCTTTCAAGGATAATGACAGCAGGGCAGCATTGTCTGCATAAAGAAGCAAGGCTTCCAGTTTATGTAGGTGAAAATCAGAGCTAGAAAGTCTACCCACCATATCATTAATATAATAGTTTAATAGCCAAAATATATAGTCCTGTCGCACTCCTTTCTCTGCGCTTATAGGATTTGTCTTATGTCCCTGTGGGTTACAGCATAAATAGAAGCCCTTATAAAGATTTTGTATTAGCAGGAGTAGCTGACAAGCAATAGTATAATTTGGTAATTTAATCCATAATCTGTGCCATGGGATGTGGTCAAAACTGTCTTAAAATAAACAAAAGTAGCATACAGATATCCCCTCGACTTGCCCTTATATTTATTTACTAAGTGCTTCAAGTTCAGGACCTGATCTAAAGTAGTTTACCCAGCTCTAAATCCCACCTGCTCATCTGCTATTACACTTTCTCGATCAAACCAATTAAGATGCTTCCAATATAAGTGTCTAGCATAAAGTCTGCTAATAACAGAAAGAAGACTGATTAGCCTGTAGTTAGCCAGGTCAGCTTTAGCACCTTTCTTTAAAATCAGGATTATTATGGACAGACTCCAATCTCTAGGCATACATGCAGTCCGATCAATAAAAGAAAAAAGAGAAGCAAGAACTGGGGCCCACCACACATTTTGATTAGCCCCCACAAATTAAGCCTCATCATGCTCCACCGGGTGACCACACCACCTGGGACAGACTAAAGAGGATTTGTGGGCCCCCAGGGGCTGTGGAGGCCCTGGACTTTGGCTCCAAAGTCCAGGGGTAAGAGCGCCTCTGGCCCTCAGCCCCTTCCTGTCTTCCTTCCCTAACCATTGGCCCATTGAAAACTTTCCCCAGCTGTTTTTTGTGACCTCAGGCACTGTTGTGTTCTTTAACGCTATTTGAGGATTGTGTGTGTGTGCGCACACGCGCACGCGCACATAGACCCACATGGTGTCATAAGCATGCATTGCAACCAAGTCTAGAGTCCAGGTAGCCATAGGGAGAAGGAGTTGCATAAACTCTGGACTGGTAGGTCAGGTGTTGGGGCAACAACACTGCTGTGACATATTACTATGATCCCAGTACATGCCACAAGCAAGGTGCCACCATTTTAGATTAGTTCCATCCATGAAAGTGCGAACTTTCATACTGCCTGTCAACTTAGCAGTTGTTTTAGTGTTGGCAATTAAGAGGCTGAAGGACATCTATTTCCCCCACAGGTTCTGCTTAGTTGATAGGCAGTATGAAAGTCAGTGTCCCTCCCAGAATATAAATATCAATGACTGAGGAAATAAGGGGAGGGCCAAAAGGACAGACTGCATGGAGATTAGTGGTACAGTATCTAAAGCTTTAATCTCCTGCTGTGCTCTCACTTGTGCATTCTCTACTCCATTGCAAGACTGCCAGTCACTGAGTTCTACTTTGATGTACTTCACTTACCTGCTGTGCACTGTGTGCAAGAACTAGCTTTCTCAGGCCCTGTCAGTGATAGGAGGAAATGCTTCTCAACGCGTTCAGATATGAGGTCCCCAGTCACAGAGCCCTGATGGAAATGTTTTAAATAGTGAGAAGGTGGGAAAGAGGACCCATGCAAAGATTTCAAATGGTTGACTACATCTACTAAGGATAGGGCAAGAAGTAATGGATTTAAGTTACAAGGAAAGAAATTTAGCTTAAAATGGCTTATTAGGCCTATCTGCATACAAAAGTTGTCCCTGGGTTGTGGTATCTTTTATTTCTACCATTTTTATTTTATAAAATCCTAACCTATAAAATAATCTCTAATTCAGTGTCTCTTCCAGGGCTAGGGATCAATATTAGAACATCTTAATAAATGTGCTCAACCAACATCACCAGCAACTGTACTAGGACTATTGGCTAATTGAGATAATTAAACAGCAAGAAATTGCATCAAACTTAATGGGATGTAAATTAGTCATGATTAACTTGTCTCAATGATTTCAGTGGTTCTTATTTATGACTAACTTACTTTGGCATTTTGCTCCATCTGCTTTTCAGGATGTAGTAGACAAAACTAGAAGCTTGAATACCTGATATCACCTTACAGCAGTCCAGCTGTCAAAGAGCACCTGTGCACTCCTTAGAAATTGTGAAGCAAATATTTTATAGAAAAGTCAAAAGCAATAACAGAGTAGATAAATCAAAGTCCTCGGGTCACAGTATATAAGAACAGGCCCAAGACCTATCTAGTCCAGCATCCTGTTTCCCACAGTGGCCCACCAGATGCCTCTGAGAAGCCCACAGGCAAGAGGTGAGGGCATGCCCTCTCTCCTGCTGATGCTCCCCTGGTAATTTTGAAAAGAGGAAATGAAAAATTTCCTCTTTTCATAAGAAAGAGCCTTGCTGGATCAGGCCTATCTAGTCCAGCATCCTGTTTCGCACCCTTTCGGAAGCCCACATCAAGAAGATGAAGCTACCTTTCCCAACTTTGTTCCCCTGCAACTGGAATTCAAATGTATACTGCCTCCGAACCTGGATCATGGCTAGCAGCCACTGATAGACTTGTCCTCCACTAATTTGTCTAATCCTCTTTTAAAGCCATTCTAACTGGTGGCTATTCCCACATCCTGTGGCATCAAATTCCATAGATTAATTGTGCAGTGTGTGAAGAAGTACTTTATTTTGTCTATCCTAAATTTCCTGCCAGTCAGTTCTATTGGATTATTCCTGGTTTTAGTGTTGTGAGAAAGGGAGAAAAACTTATTTCTGTCCAAGACTTCTCTCTGGCTTCATTCATATGAATCATTAGTTACTATTTCAATATATTTGGGTTGACAAACTACTTGTGTAAAAGTCAAAAGGCAGCCAAAAGCAGCTGTCCCATAATCTATTCTCAGGTTCATGGTCAGGGTCAGAATTAAGCATTTGTTTTGATGTTTAATTTCTAATGTACGAGACAAAATGTGTTCCATATTAGACTCTAGTGTAATTTGTCCCAGAGAACATAATCTTGGTGGCTGACATATAAAGCAAGGGTTCAGTGAGAGAGCAGCCTAACAGAACTTTCCAACTACCTGCATTGTTACAGTGGGGAAGCAGCCATTTTTTATGCCCTCCCCTTCCTCAGGAAGCCCTTCGTACCACCTAAAAATATGCTGCTGGTAGTTGTATAACCCTTGGGGACTTAATCTTGGGTGGCACTAAGGGGTTCCTTGTGAAGAGCAGGGTACAGTGTCCCTCTAACAGGAAATCCAAGATGTTTTTCATGACAACTCCCATAATTCTCTGTCAAAGGCCATCACAGCTGGGGATGCTGGGAGATGGTAGTCAACAACATCTGGAATTCCCTGTTAGTGGGAATGCTGGCTGGGTGAGAAATGTTCCTTCTTCCCAGCTGTACCTGTGCAGTTATTTGAGAAGTACTATTAGACTGCTCTCTCACCAGTGGATCGTCACTCTCTGAGTCAGCATCTGGTAGTATAAGCCCATTTCACCTTCCCTCTTTGAAACTACTTGCTCTTTAATGGTTTCCACTGCTGGTCTGCATTAACTGATTAATTCTCAAATTTTTTCTCAGCCCTTCATTACCTCAGAGTACCAGGGTGGCAGATATCCCTGCTAACTTGGCAAAGAGGCACATTTTAATGTGGTGATTCTCTTTATTTAGCATGGGGAGAGTAACTGGCTCTACCCAACTCCAGCACAATACCTCCAGTGACTTTGCTGGTGTCTATCTTGTGTTTCTTTTTAGATTGTGAGCCCTGCTTTGGGGACAGAGATCCATCTTATTTATTTGTTGTGTCTCTGTATAAACTGCCCTGAGCCATTTTTGGAAGGGCGGTATAGAAATTGAATTAATAATACTAATAATTACCAGAGGAGAACGTATCACAACAGTGTAGGAAAATCCAGATAAATTCATGTTTTTGTTATCACCTCTTCAATCTATTCCAGTGTCTCCCAATGGAAAGATCCATATCGCATAGGATGTATATTTCATCAGGGGGATCATATAATCGCTGTGAATGAACTGAAAGTCAAGAGCATGGATGAGATTTCATTGTTCGTAAGCAGATCTACAAAAAAGGAGGTAAAATCCAGAATTAATTTATTTGGAGCACAACACCAAGCAGTAAATTGATTTCAGGTTTCACTTAGACAGAAGTCAGGTGAAAGTATCATTGGCCATTCATGTTTCTCCCACCTGGCCACTAATATATTGGTCTATAGCAGGCAGCTAGTAGTTGCCCACCAGGATAACCAGTGGTAATAGATATGCACTCCCCGCTCCGCCCTTTAATCAAAGTTTAAATTTGGAGCTTAGTTATGGATTTTTTATTAATTCTTTATCTCTGGAACATGTGAAGTAATAGTAACGGGGCATAGCAAAACCTCCGGGGGCCCAGGGACAAAATCTTTGTAGGGGCCCCCCCATCATGCTTGTGAAGTGCATGCACGTGCCCCAAGCCACGCCCCCTGTGCCTGACATCAGACACAAGGAGCGGGGCAACAAACATCTCCCACCTGCTGCCTCTGCCCTTGCCCTGCTGCCACTTCTTATTTTTGCCCCCGTGACAGCAGTGGGTGCTGTGGCTGGGCTGGGCCTCTCCTCTCTTGCCAGCTGGCATGCCCCCCCTCACCAGCCGAACTGCACATGTGCACATTTCGACTATTAATGTTGCATGCCCGTGACGACATGGATATGCGACTTCCATAGTCGGAAATGCACAGGCGTGCAGTTCGGCTGGCCAGAGAGAGAGAGAGAGAGAGAGAGGCATACAGGCCAGCCAGAGAAGAGAGACCCGGCCCAGCCACAACACGCCACCACTGCCTCACAGGGGCAAAGATAAGAAGCGGTGGCAGGGAAAGGGCAGGGGTGGTGGCAGGGCAAGAAAAGGGGCAGTCTGGTCTGCTTGGGGGCCCCTTGGGGGGGCCCTGACCTGGGCCCAGGGACATTTGTTCCTGTTTGTCCAATGAGTGCTATGCCTATGAATAGTAAAGAGAGATTGTCTTTGAACAAATGCACTAAAATCTCCAGTCTGTTCACCAACCAGATTTTACATGGCCTAAACTTCCTTGATACAAGAAAATTGGTAGTCATAGAATAAGTATGAACATTCTCCTCATGACGGAGAAGGGAAAGAAGGCAGAGAAAGAAGATCAGTTATAGAATGCTGACAATGTGACTTTTGTGAAGGATGTTAAAATTTAATTTAGGCTGGAAGATAAGTCTCATGTGGGGCCTAGGACAGCATAGATTGTTATGATAGTGGGAAGAGATAAATTGTGGAGAAGTGCTGAAGAAACACAGAAAATGCAACCTTAAAAGCTGAGGGAGAGAGAAGGCGCCCATAACACTCTCTTTCCCAAGCTGATGCTGTTCCACAATCTCATCCCTATACACATATTTTAACAGAGCAAAATGAAGTGGGCACATATGTCTTTTTCCCTATTAGACTTTTGTCAGCACAGTACGTTTTATGATCCCTAGCTGTATATTTTTATTTATACCTTGTTCTGATGCCCTCCCCAGCACTTCAGTAGCCCTGCATATTGACTCTCTAGTACTCCAAAACTATCACAACATTTCACATAGCTACTTCAGGCATGGTAACCTGAAACCACTAGACTCTTGCAGCCAGAGCTAACATGCATATGCTCACTACAGACCTGCTAAGAAAGCAGGATGTTGGGTATGTTTGTGGGAGCCTGTTTCAGCCACACACTACACATCCAACTCTTAGATGGAGGAAATCATCTGGTGGGCCACTGTGTGAAACAGGATGCTGGGCTAGATGGGCCTTGGGCCTGATCCAGCAGGGGTGTTCTTATGTCCTTAAGTCACAAGAAGTCACAGTTATTGCTGCAACACTATTCACCTTCTGGATTTTCCAGCTGAAATGGCCTTGCAGCAATTTTCAATCCACAGAGCCAGCTGTGAGAGAGACTTGTTACTGTCATGAAATGATTTCTTATGAGTTCCTGAGGTTTCATCTGCTCAGTGCTTCTGCTATCCAGCTTGCTACCAGAAGTATTTCCCACTGCCTTATGACCCTACCATGGTGGGACCTCCCATCTCATCATGGAAATGATAGCAACAATTGCAGGGTCTTTTTTTGAACCATAGGTCAACTGGCAAAAGGATTTGTTGAGACCGCTCACTGTATTGCCCTGGGATTTCTCATGGCCTCTAACAGGATTCTGATGCCACTCAGCTTCATTAACTGGGGGGTGGGGTGGGGGAATGTGTTTTTTAATTTGCACAAAATTACTAAACTGGGTGGAATCCACAATTTCACTTATCCTGGAATAAGATTCCTTGTTCCAGAGAAAAGAGAACTGTTTATGCCACCCATTAATTATCTTAGTAGCATGGGGAAAATGAAATGATTTAAACTATTTAAGATCTTATTGTAATCATTATATTTTCCTCTTCTCTCCAAAGGTGAAACTGACTGTACGACGGCTGCCAAATTCACAAATTTTACATGCTAAAAAATGCATGTGTTCTTAAGACAGAAAAGGTACAATTAAGGTAATTGCTCAATCTGCCTGCTTTTGTATACATCATTATCAGCCCAATTAAATCAGGATGTAAATAGATTCTGCCTATTCAGAGTAAACAAGGTTAAAATGGCTAAAATCAAAATATTCTAGCTGTGTTGATCTATTGTCTTAGCCCCTTTTAGGGCTAGTAGGGGCCATTCACATTACCAGGTGGGCGGGCAGCAGGGAAGGCTACCCCAACTCACCTTCCCCACAGATGGTCATGGAAATGCTGCTGGGAAAACAACTGCATTCCCCGATAATCTGTGCTGTGTCATGCAGCGCAGTGCTCCGGAGGCCAAGATGATGTGTCCTGGCCTCTGGATGTCCCACAATGCACCTCACCATGAGCGCAGTGCATTGACGGGATTTCCCGTCAGACGGATGCTCTAGGCGCATGTCTGTGTCTCTGTGTTACAAAGAGGAAACAGTCCGAGAAGACCTATGATCCAGCAGCCAAGTTAAGGGAGCACTTGCTCCCTTAAACTTGGCTAAAATGCCAGATTTAGGAATGGGATTAGGCTGGGCGGGAGCGTTAGGACCTGTGCAGATCCTGGTGCTCCACACGAGCAGACTAGTCCAGGCTAGGCTACTCATGAAAACAGCCTTGTAGTAACATATTCCAAGTCTGACGTGACCATAACCCTGTCTTTTATGTTCACTATTGGCACTAAAATGAAATGAAGACATTGGATTCTTTTCAGGGTGAAACTACACACTGAAGCAAAACCAGGATTTCTGATACTGTGTTTGCTTCTCAATTCTAATGCAATGGGTGGGCAGACATTTGCTTGGGAGACATTTGTGTGACATTTGCCAATCGATAAATATTGATTGATTGGATTGATTGATTGGTTGATTAAATGCTGTCAAGTCGGTGTTGACTCTTAGCAACCACATAGATAGATTCTCTCCAGGATGATCTGTCTTCAACTTGGCCATTAGGTCTCTCAGTGGTGAATTCATTGTTGTCGTAATCGAGTTCATCCACCTTGCTGCTGTTTGTCCTCTTCTTCTTTTTCCTTCAACTTCTCCCAGCATTATGGACTTCTCAAGGGAGCTGGGGTTTTGCATAATGTGTCCGAAGTATGATAGTTTGAACCTGGTCATTTGTGCCTTGAGTGAAAATTCTGGATTGATTTGTTCTATGATCTTTTTGTTTGTTTTCCTGGCTGTCCATGGTATCCTCAAAAATCTTTTCCAGCACCAAAGTTCAAAAGCGTCAATACGTTTTCTATTTTGCTTCTTCAAAGTCCAGCTTTCGCATCCATAGAGAGTCACGGGAAAAACCATTGTTTGACCAATTCTAATCTTTGTAGGTATAGACACTTCACAGCATTGCAATATCTTTCCCAAGGCCTTCATTGCAACCCAATCAAGTGCTAGTCATCAGCATATTTCTTGACAGTTGGATCCTTTACTGTTGATGGTCAGTCCTAAAAGGCAGAAGCTATCCACCACTTCATTGTCTTCATTATCAATTCTGAGGTTGGTTGCTGTACCTGTTGTCATCTGCTTTACATTTAGTCGTCCCATTTTCTCACTGTGCTCCTTGACTTTCATTACTAGAGCTTGCAGATCATGCACATTCGCAGTTGTCAGAGTGGTATCATCAGTGTAGCACAGGTTATTGATTTTTCTTCCTCCAACTTTAAAACCATGCTCATCTTCTTCCAATTCAGCTTGTCTCAGTATATGTTCAGCATGTACATTGAAAAAATAAGGAGAAAGGAGACAGCCTTGTCTTACTCCTTTGTCGATTTGGAACTAGTCTGTTTCACCATGTTCCATCTGGACTGTGGCTTCCTGTCCTGTGTATAGGTTTCTCATGAGAACCGTGAGATGTTCTGGGATGCCCATTTTCCTAAGGATATTCCACAACTTGATATGGTCGACGCAATTGAAGGCTTTTCTGTAGTCAATAAAGCACATATTGACTTCTTTTTGTTATTCTTTGGCTTTCCCAATTATCCAGTGTGCATCAGCAAAGATGTCTCTTGTTCCTTGGCCTTTTCTGAAACCAGCTTGAACATCTGGCATTTCCCTTTCCACGTAGGGCTCTAATCTGCATTGGATGATCCTGAGCATTATTTTGCTAGCATGTGAAATGAAGCGTATTGTGCTATGGTTTGCACAATCTGTTAAGTCTCCTTTCTTTGGTATGGGTATGTAGACTGACCTCTTCCAATCTTTTGGCCACTGTGTTGTTCTCCAGATTTGCTGGCATAGTTTGGTTAGAGCCTTAACTGATTCTTCTTCTGTTGCCTGCCATATTTTCTGTAGCTATTCCATCGATTCCTGTAGCCTTCTGACTTGGTAATGACCAGAGTGCTGATCTAATTTTATCTTCCTGTACTAGAGGTTGTTGCAAGTAGGGAATATCTTCTAGAGTATCTTGGATGTTGACGTCCCTGCTGTACAGATTTTCAGTATACTCCTTCCATCTCTGTTTGATCTTCTCTGAATCAGTTACTATCTGTCCTTTGGCATCCCTTAACATACCAGTTCGAGCTTGGAAAACTTTCCTTTCCTCATTGGTGAGCTCTCTCCTGACAGTTAGCTTTTAGGTGGTTTATAGAACTTTTTTTTCCACAAACCAGAGACTGGAGATAAAAATAGCCTTGTGGTGGGTGAGATTTGCAGGAAAGAACCAAGACGTGGTGGAAGGGTAAGCATTCTTACCTCCCACCAGTCAATTATCCTCAAAATGCAAGCCCCCCCCCTTCCACAGCACACACTGCCCACTCCTGCATTTGCATTACATCATCCACTTAAAGGTTTGAGGAAATGTGCTTAGTGGGACTCTGACTGCTTCAGCTTCAGTCTCCAGCTACTCATGCAACTTCCCAAAGCATTATTTATTAGTGCCAAACTACACACTACATTTGAGCTCCATGTATGGAAGTCCCAACATAGTTTTCTTTCAACAACAAAAAATCAACCATGGAAATCCCCAGTTAGGTCAGGGTTGGAGTGAGTGAATGAGTGAGTGTGTGTGTAGGTTAACCCATTGCCTTTGCACTGTTTATCCAACTTAAAGGCACCTCTCACACACAGTTGCTATTAGCTGTGAAGGACAAAACTTACAGGCACCCATACATTTCCCCCTCCACAGCTAATAGCAGCTCGGGGGTGGGGGGGAGAGTTAGATCCCACCTTTCTCCATGCTGCAGAGCCAAATCAGAGACTCTGTGGCTGCTTTTTGAAAAAAGCAGTTACATTGGGAGTTGCAAGCAAGCAACGCTGTGTAACGTGTAGTTTGGCTTAGTGATGTGCCCGGACCAGTCCGGAGGCCATTCTACAGGCCTCCGGACCAGTCCGGGGACAGGCGGTTCGGGTTTGGATGGATTGGGGTGGGGAGTTCCATTAAGGGCGGGGGTGGGTTTACTTACCCCTCCCGCCACTTTCCACCTTTGGCGCCGTATTTTCTGTAGCAATGGGGCAGCAGGATACCTCCCTGCCGCCCCTTTCCCCGCTTGACTGCACGCCTCCTGTAGCAATGGGGCGGCAGGATACCTCCCTGCTGCCCCTTTCCCCGCTTGACTGCAAAAGGCTTTAAGAAGCCTTTTGCGTGTGCGTGCACAAATACCGATCTGTATGCGTGCGCGCGCCTTTTGAGGTCAAGCGGGGAAAGGGGCGGCAGGGAGGTATCCTGCCGCCCCATTGCTACAGAAAATATGGCGCCAAAGGTGGAAAGCGGCAGGAGGGGTAAGTAAACCCCCCCGCCCTTAATGGAACCCCCCACCCCAGTGCCAGACCGCAGCTCTGTGGTTCCATGCACACCCCTAGTTTGGCTCTTAAATTGCACACTTCAGTCAGCAGCATTGGTAATTTTTAAAAGTCCTTTGTACAGTGCTCAGTTTTTTAGGCACTTGATAAATACTAACTCCTTTTATATCATTGTTCTTTTTATTAATCCCCTACTGATGAGGGTAGAGCAGGAGTTGTGTTCTCACAAAGATCCAGTAACCTAGCTGCACACGGGGCTTGGCTTTCAGCCTAGCATGGGAGAGGCAAAAGCCATTTTCACTTTTCTCCCTTCCCCACAAAATCACCTTTCTCTGCCATGAATATGCCTCTGAAGGCTGCACAACCTTCAGGGACATATTTCTGACAAAAATGAGTTGCAAACCAAGCCTCATGCACAGCTGGGTTACTGACTCCTTTTTAAACATATAAGCTCTGCTGTTAGGGGTGAAACAGAAAACCCAGTTTGGTTCATGTCAAACTGGACTTGAACCGGGCCCAGTCCAGTGCATGTCAAGCTGGGCCCTCGTCAGACCGAACTTATTTGGGCCCATTTCAAGGGGTGGTGGAGGAATTTTTAAAAAAAGATTTCCCCTTCCTCCACCAGCCTCCCCCCCACCCACAAATGTCCCTTTTAAGACTAGAGGAGGACACCAGGGGGAGGAAAAACACTGGAGACAACCCCACAGCTGCAGCCCCCGCACAGACCACTGGAGGCAGTAAGTTCTTTTTTAAAAAATCTAATGTATAAACTCCAAACCAGGTCCAAGGGAGTTCAACTCGATCTTGAGCCAAACTGGGCCCAGTCCAGCTTGAGGGGGAGCCCTCAAGCTGGGCTGGCTCGATGACAATCCGGCTCAAAGACAGGCCAGTTCGCACATCCCTATCTGCTGCACTTCAACTAGCAACGTGTGAAGAGTCATTTTGTGGTGCAGGATAAATGCTTGCAAATTGCTAGCCCTGTGTGTGTGTGTGTGTGTGTGTGTGTGTGTGTGTGAGAGAGAGAGAGAGAGAGAGAGAGAGAGAGAGAGAGAGAGAGAGAGAGAGAGCGCATATATATATATTTCTGTTTGGTATTTCTATTGCAGAATCTTCCTTGGGCAAATACAAACAAGAAGCTAGACATCGATTTGACAACAGTGGGACAAAACAGAAAATGAAAACTTGATAACAACACTGTTTGCAGCACTCCCATTCCAAAGTTTGTGGTGTTGCTCTGCTTCCTTGGTTCATCTATAACAGCCTAATTTTCCAAAGATTATCCCTTCCCTTGTTATGGCAGTCTTTTTTTGTTGTACTGACCAAACTGAGGCAGGACTGTATTCTTTTGAAAAAGAGCTATCCACCATTGAAAATATCCACACCTGCATTTCCAAGTCCTTCTGGAGGAATTTCTATAGTTACTGGGCCCCTTTTTCAGAGCTTCACATGTCACATGTCTCCATGAACAGGATCCTCCTACTTCACCTTCCATCGAGCCAAATGATGGTGATAATAATAATGATTTCCATCTACATTTTGTATTATTAAAAACAATAACTATCCTGAAGGCTAAGTTTCAGACCATTTGCACCCCATCTTTTCTTTGGGCTAATGGGCATCCTTACCTTCTTCCCACACAGTGCCAGCTCAAGGGGTTGTGGTGCCCTTGACCAATTTGCTCTCAGGGCAGGGAGGGAGGGCAACTAGGATTTTGGGAGGGGAGGGAATAAATATACTTTCTATCCACATACTTGGTTACTGCAAAGAAGATATTTGCTACACTTGTGGGTGCTTTTTTGTTGGGATTATTTGCAGGCTGGGGGAGGTACTTGAATCAGTCCTCAGATAACAGCAGGAAGAAGAAGGATGGAAGGGATTTTCCTAGTCCTAAGCATATCAGATAAGACTGCCTCTAGGTTGTACAAAGCAGTACATCAATGAAGTATGCACGCACGCACGCACGCACACACACACACACACGGGAGCAGAAAAAGAAGAGGGGAGCTTTGGAGCAGGAGCAGCAGCAGCAGCAAATTAGCAGGGAATCTAGCCCAAATCTGAGAGATTTCTGGGAATCAGAGTGGGGGCAGTGCTGTCATTTGCAACACACATGACTGCAAGGAAGTGATTATTTTTATTTGCCGGGTCTGCTGTGCAGCTGCAGGAATACATAGAAATGAGTTGGTCATTTGGAAATTCATTGCATTCCATGGCCATTTGGAAGGAATCAGTGCTTTTCAGTGAGCATTCCCTGCCATTCGTTTTAGGATGTCCTGGCACTAGTCCACTATAAGACTTTCATGCTGATAGCCCCAGGTTCAATCCCTGGCAGTATCTCCAGGAAGGGCTAGGAAAGACATCTACCTGAAACCTTGGAGAACTGTTGCTAGTCTGTGTAGATGATACTGAGCTAGATGGACCAAGAGTCTGACTCAGTATAAGGCAGCTTTCTATGTTTCTAAGATAGGACCAACGGTAATAAAGGGGTGGAATAGCAAGAGCAGCACATAATTTGCATGTAGAAAGCCAAAGGCTTTGCACCCCTGTTGAGACTCTGGAGGAAAAAAAGCTACAGGACTGTGTCCCTGCAGCACTATGCCACTGGTAGCAGCCTTCAGCTTAGATAGTTTCTAGAGGTAATGGGAGTACAAGGATATTACCATGTTTCAAGTACAGATATCCCTTCAGGATCCTTCCAGCGGGAGCTTTGCAGAAAGCAGCCAAGAGGGTGAGCGAAGCGGCGGCAGCCCTATATGGGCTGGGAGTTTGTTTGGGAGACCCTTGCAGGCCTCTCTTGGCAGGGGCACCTCTCCCACCATGTAGTGGTCCCAAGGTGCTGCCCTGCGGCCTACCACTCCTGCCTTCGGAAGCCAAACTCCTTGGGGATGCTGGGACTGCTCCTTGGACCTAATACCATGCTGTCCTGCCTTTGTCCCTTCCACTCCTTTACCTCAGATGGCCTCTGCCCATGCGCAGAGCCTGCACATGTGCAAAGGCCATCTGAGCCCTGGGAACAGGGCAGCTGGCAGGAAACACCAGCGTGCAGGGGCTGGGAGCTGGGCTGGGGTGTGGCGCTGAGGCATGTGCTCCGTGAGGATGGTAACCTGACAGCCTGGCAATGGGACAACACCATTGTGACCAGTACCTCTTAAACCTTGGTGCCCTTGGCCAGTACCATTTTGGCCACTGCCCTAAGCCAGCCCTGTTCCCACACCCCACCATGTCAGCAATAAAATCTTATGACACTTGCATACAATCAAGGGCAGCCCTTTCATGAGGTGAGGTGAGATGATCACCTCAGGCAGTAGATTAATGGAGTGCCGGCCCAGCAGGGTATCAAGATGTTCCCTGCCACTGCCATCAGAGCAGCTCTTCAGGACTGATCTGATCCTTGAAAGCCATGCAAGGAGCGCTTCTCCTCACACTATTTGCAAAGCTTGTGAGAAGCACAAGGAGAGAAGAGGTGGATGCTGGCAACCTTCCTTCCACTCTGCCTGCCATGCCACTTTCCAAACTTGCTAGGGTTGGTTTTGAAAGGAGGCTGGCCTCCATCAGAGTCATGGGACAAGGTGGAGTTTGGCACTATGCTTCAGGCTCTGCAATACCCTGGGCCACCCCTGCATACAACAGATACTCCATGAGTTAGCTATAACTATTGTTGGGAAATCCAGCTTGATGGATTCAGTGCTTGTGTTCCAACTTCACATTATCGAGCTTGTTTTTAAAGTAAAACAAAACAGTTCCACTGCCTATAATTTCTTATAAACAGCCGCAACAGAAGGAATGATTGAGAAAAATATTTTGTACTGCTCTTTACAGTAATCTTTCACAAATCAATGACTTCTTACTTCAGATACATAGTTTAGTAGTTTCTCGAAACTTCAGTCGCTCACCGAGCCAAAGAAAAGTTTTTTTTAACTACGCAGAGTAAAGTTGAACACAGCAGATAAAAACAATTACAAAAAATCGACTAAAGTTGAGTGTTGTAGTGAAATGCACGGTGGCAAAAGAAATGGAAGGTGACAATAAAAGAGGCGAAAAGAGAGTCTGAGGAACATTTAGCTAAAAGTATCAAGGGGAATAATAAAAACATCTTTAAATACATCAGAATTGTGAAACCTGCCAGGGAGGCTGTTGGACCATTAGACCATGAGGGAGTGAAAGGGATTATTAAGGAGGATATGGAGGTTGCAGAGAAACTTAATGAGTTCTTTGTGTCCATCTTCATGGCAGAGGATACAGAGCATATATCTGTTCCTGAACCAGACTTTTCAGGGATGGAGGCTAAAGAATTGAGCTAGACAGAAGTGACAAGATATGATGTTCTAAACTGTCTGGAAAAATTGAAAACTAACAAATCGCCAGGGCCAGATGGCATCCATCCAAGAGTCCTAAAAGAACTCAAATGTGAAATTGCCGACCTCCTTGCTAAAATATATAACTTATCCCTGCAATCAGGCTCTGTATCGGAGGACTGGCAAGTAGCCAATGTAACACCGATTTTCAAAAAAGGATCCTGGGGTGATCTGGGAAAGGCCAGTTAGGTTAGTGTCCATTCCAGACAAATTGATGGAAAGCCTCCTCAAGGATAAAATTGTAAAGCACATAGAAGAACAGGCCTTGCTGGGGGAGAACCACCATGGCTTCCGCAAAGGTAAATCTTGCTTCACAAACCTTTTGGAATTCTTTGAGAGTGTCAACAAGTGTGTGGATCAAGGTGATCCAGTTGGTATAGTATACCTGGACTTCCAAAAAGCTTTTGACAAAGTTTCTCATCAAAGACTCCTGAGGAAACTTAGTGGTCATGGGATAAAGGGACAAGTACATGTGTGGATTGCTAACTGGTTGAAAGACAGGAAACAGAGGGTAGGTATAAATGGAGAATTTTCACAATGGAGGGAAGTAAGAAGTGGGGTCTGCCAGGGATCGGTACTGGGACCAGTGCTCTTTAACTTGTTCATAAATGATATAGAAGTTGGGGTAAGCAGTGATAAGCAGTGAAGTGGCCAAATTTGCAGATGACACTAAACTATTTAGAGCAGTGAAATCCAAAAGAGATTGTGAGAAGCTCCAAAAGGATCTCTCCAAACTGGGTGAGTGGGTGACAAAATGGCAAGTGCGGTTCAGTGTTAGCAAGTGTAAGGTGATGCACATTGGGATGAAAACCCCCAACCAAGTATACGCTGATGGGATCCGAGCTGTCAGTGACTGACCAGGAGAGGGATCCTGGGGTTGTGGTGGACAGCTCATTGAAAGTGTCGACTCAATGTGCAGCAGCTGTGAAAAAGGCCAGTTCCATGCTAGGGATCATTAGGAAGGGGACTGAAAATAAAACAGCTAATATTATAATGCTCTTATACAAAACTATGGTGCAGCCACACCTGGAGTACTGCGTACAATTCTGGTCACCACATCTAAAGAAGGACACTGTAGAACTGGAAAAGGTGCAGAAGAGGGCAACCAAGATGATCAGGGGCCTAGAGCACCTTTCTTATGAGGCAAGGCTACAACACCTGGGGCATTCTAGTTTAGAAAAAAGATGACTTCTGGGAGACATGATAGAGGTCTGTAAAATCATGCATGGTGTGGAGAAAGTGGATAGAGAGGAATTCTTCTCCCTCTCCCATAACACTAGAACCAGGGGTCACCCCATGAAATTGATTGTCAGGAAATCTAGGACCAACAAAGGGAAGTACTTTTTCACACCACACATAATCAACTTGTGGAATTCTCTGCCACAAGATGTGGTGACAGCAAACAACCTGGGTGGCTTTAAGAGGGGTTTGGATAACTTCACAGAGGAGAGATCTATCAACGGCTACTAGTTATATAGAGAGGTGGGCTATAGGCCACCTCCAGCCTCAGAGGCAGGATGTCTATGAGTACCAGTTGCAGGGGAGTCACAGCAGAAGGGAGGGCATGCCCTCAACTCCTGCCTGTGGTTTCCAGTGGCATCTGGTGGGCCACTGTATGAAACTGCTGGACTAGATGGGCCTTGAGCCTGATCCAGCAGGGCTGTTCTTATGTTCAATAAAAGAGTTAAGAGCATGATAGCAAGGGGCAAAACTCTGTGGTGCCCCCCTCCCCTTGATGCCCTAAGCACGTGCTTGTTTTGCCTTGTGGTTAATCCAGGGCTGTGTAGGGATGAGGGGTAGAATGAACTGGCTGAAGGGATGTGGGGAGAACAGTTGAACGGATGGAGATGAAATGAAGCTGGGGCAGGGAGCCAGATCAGTTGCGGTGGGGGTGTGTGTGCGTGGCGTGAGAGACAGGGAGAACTAGGGGTGCAGATGCTCTGTGCCAGGTCAGCTAATAGATAATACATAACTGTTCTCTTTAGGAGAACATGTATATTTATGAAAACTGTTCCTTCATCCCGCATTCTAAATACTGTCATCTTTGTTCTGCTGTGAATGACTTTCCACTTTTACTGGCTTTTTCAATACTTGATTCCTAACAATGGATGCACCAAAATGAAATAAAACAAGCTGTTGCTTATTTTATATCATTATTTTACAACTTTAAATAGTTTACCTTTTTTGCACAACAGTAACTGACATGATGAACACTGCATTCCGGGGCTGCTGCATACTCTAAGCAGCCCCAATGCTGTTCAGAACCAAGCAGTGCAACCACGGTTTTCCCCACTGTGGTGAATGGCAGGACTGTGGTAGCGCTGCTTGTGCAGCTGCTGGTACTGAACAGAGTCGAAGCTGCCCCGGAATTTAATGATCCAAGGGAATGCTGCCTATCATGTCAGCCACTATATTTTATATTTTCTTGATGACTCAGTAGAACTGTATTTCTATTTTCTAGCTGGGTCCTACTTCTTATTGAGGTTGTAGACCTGAGGCTGGGGCTGTACCACTTCAGACTAAGGGTATGGGGCTCACATAAGTTAATTCTAGTTTTTTGTACAGAGGTTGGTTGGTTGGTTGGTTTAATGGAGGAGCATTCAGTCATATGAGCAGTCTGAAGTGGTACAGAGCCAAACACAACTTTATCATCCTAGTGAGATCTAGCTGTTGCTAAGCATTGAAGAATCAATTCACTACCCAATTTCCCATCCTCTTTTTAAACTGTGGTGTCTAATTTTATCAAGATAATTTGGAATTCTAATTCTGTTTTAAGAATATTCCTCCTCTGCTCCTCCCTTCTGTCTTAGGAGCGGAAGAGTCTAGGTCAGGCGTGGCCCGTGAACATACCTCTGGGGGGGGGGAGCCGGTGTAAACGGAACCAGTGCTCTGTGCCACCCAGCAGCCCCCCTGGCAGGGGCTCGCCTCTGTGGGAGCCAGGTGAGTGGCAGAGGTGATTCATTGGTGCCCACCGCCTCCCCCCCGAGGCACATTCATGGGCCGTGCCTGGTCTAGGTATATGTCGCTGGAGCTACACTAATATTAGTAAGTGGAGTTAGCCATGCAGGTAGAAAATTTTCTCATATCCATTGTTTCTGAACACCAAGCTAGCCATAGAAATAGAGGCACATGAGTGTGCTGTCCAGAGGATTCTACTGTGCCCCAAATCTTGATACAACCAATAGAGCTTCCACAACTGTGCTGATGCAGCTGGTGTCACTTTTTCTCTGACTGTGAAGTCCTACAGCATCATGTCATATAGCCCAGATCTTGTGTGAACATCTGCTGAAGTTAATGAAAAGACCTTGAACTGGATTTTTGGATCGGGCAGCACTCCATCAAATGGAAGAGGTGGGGACTTTGTGGCTTCTGACAAGTGAGTTGCAACATGGTGGAAAACGAGATGTTGCTAACATCTGCTAATCTGAGATGGAAATGTCAGCAGTTGTTCTGTTCTGCTGCTTGGCAAAATCTGTATCTTGAAATCTACCTAATTGATTAAACATCATTTTGATTTAACTGCTGCACCCTGCTCAAATCCCCCATCGCTTAATAGTGAGGGAGTTGAAGCAGCTGTGGCTTTAATTACAAGTTCACATCCCAGCCCTTTGTTTTCATTGCCCAAAAAGTTTCTCAGCTGCTTCTTCAGTCGCCCCCCAGTATCTTTGGGGTTGGCTCCGCTCCAAGTGTTACAGTCTCTGCCAGTGTGATAATTATTACTCTGAGAGTTTTATTTGTTTCGGGCGCTCAGTAATGTGATGAAATGTGTTCGTGCATTCAGCAGATTTGCGACTTTGTGAATGCACTGGGTGCTTCGGAGAACCTGCAGCTGCCAGCCAGAATTGCTCCTTGGAACTTATTGGTGCCCTTTTTGCATTTGGCATCTAATAGAGGGGTTAAATCAGGAGAATGGCAAAGACAGAAATAGAATGGAAAGCAGCTGTGCATTTGGCTGGAATCAGGTTTGGGATGTAAATCAGGACACTGTTTATTCATGCCCCTTTCACAAACTCATTCTTTCAGAGAGAGTGAGAGAGAGAGAGAATCCAGCATATAATGATCCTAATTAATATAACACACTCTACCTATATTGCATATGCTTATTACAGACAGCTGCAAAGAGTAGGGCAAAATGCTTAAATGGTTTGTCGCATTAACACAAGTACTTGAGGGGAAAGGGGAAAGAAAAATTAAATAGGAGAATAAAGCAGGAAAAAGGGGATAAGGAGAAACTGGAGGCCTCTTTTAGTTCTTTCTTTAACTTCTGCTTGTATTCAGCCCTTGGTCATATCTTTATTGTCATTTATTATTTTAAAAAGTGCCTAGAGACTATAGGGGAGATTTTGGGTCCTTTGCGCTGTACATGGATACATCTTTTACAGTGCAGATCCTTTATATCAACCGAAGAAATAACAGCACACGCTAACAGACAACTAACAAAATTTGCAGTACTGGTTATGGAAGCCATGGACACCTTCAAAGGTGTGGTTTCAAAATTATATGATTTGATTATAAACCACACATTTAACCCACTGCTTAATGTCTTGGGGAAATGATTTCCCACAGGAAATCAAAGAGCAGGAGTGGATAAACATATGGAAATGGAAGCCAGTTACTTCCTCTTTGGCCCAAATTAAGGAGAACTTTCTCAAGGTTTTCCATAGATGGTACCTGACCCCAGGAAAAGTAGCATACATCCAAAGAGAGTGTTCTCCCCTTTGCTGGAGTGGTTGCGGGATGAAGGGAACTTATTTTCATCTTTGGTGGATCTGTCCTAGGGTCTTATCCTTTCGGACAGAGGTTTTCACTGAGATGTGCAGGACTACAAACCAGAAAATAGGATTATGCCCCTAGCTGGTGTTAGTAAATGTATGTTCTGGAGTCAAGACAGATGTGACATCCAAAAAAGAATTGTGTTTATAGTAACTGCTGCCAGGTTAGCTATAGCCAAACATTGGAAAAATCAAACCCTGTCAATGGGCATCTGGTACAAGAACCTATGGCATATCACGATCTCAGAAAAGCTAACACATATTATTCAGTCCTGTGCAAACCAGACTACAAATAATTCTTTTAATGTAATTTTGTCAGATTTTATTTTTTATACTAATAGGGGAAATTATGGCTGTTTTCATTCCACAGACAACATTAGAGTGTGTGTGGATAGATGGATTGATGAAGTGTGGTTTGTTGGATTATGTTTTGCTGTTTGTGTTTGGATCAATATTGTCTAGCATTAAAAATTTGTTCTAATAAAGAATTTTTAAAAAATTCAGAAAAGTTCCTAAATAAGTAACAAAAACAAAATGAGCAGGTCCTTGACAACAGGTGCACAGTCTAGAGCAGGGATTTTCAACCTTGTGGCCCCAAGGGACTGCAACTACCATCATTCCCAATCTCCAAAGACCATTTTGACTGTGGATGAAGGGAGCTGTAATCCAACATCATCTGGGGATGCAAGGTTGAGAAATCCTAGTCTAGAAACAGTTTCAGAAAACATCCTATCTTCTTTATATATAATTCGCTAAGGCATACCCGTGGCTAATCCCATATGTGCCAGCATTTGCAAGAGTTCGGAGAACTGCCGGATAGCCAGAGGATGGGTGGGGGGAAGAAAATGGTGGCGGCTGCCAACCAGCCAGAAAGTGGCAAATGCAGGCAGGCAGATGAGAAGAAATCGGCGGGCGGGTGAGCAGAAGCTGGTGGCCGGGCGGGAGAAGAAGCTGGACGGCCAGCCAGCAAGTGGTGCAGGTGGGAGGGGGGAGAAAGAAAAAGGCAGCAGTGGCGAGTGGGCCGGCGGCAGAAGAAGGCAGCGGCGGGTGGGTGGGCCAGCTGGAGATGCAGATGCTCTGCACCCGGGCCCAGCTAGTACTCCTTATTGGCACAGCTACTTATTCTGGTTATGCCTTATGGTTCTGTCATGTCTTCTTTACAGTAATTGCTCTCCTTGCTGTTCTTCCTCTTTCATACTTGCAACCTCTTTTATTTGTCATCTTACATCTATATTTTGTCCTTCATCCAAGGAACTCTGAATGACATGCATGATTCTTCCTTTCCCATGTTTTACTTTCCCTGTAGGGAGGTTAGGCTGAGACAGAGTGTCTGGCACAAGGCCACCTGTGGACTGGGTGAAGATTTGAACTGAGAATTCCTGAGGCCTTGTCCAACACTGTAGCCATTATAGCATGTCATATCTTCTATACATTCACTTTGTGGCTCTTGTTTATTTTGAATTTTTATTCATAACTTATTTTTTTTAAAGAGTTTTTAAATTGCTTTGTATTGTATTTTGTATTTTCTCCTCCCCCCACCACCCTTTTGGTCTGTTATGATTTAATGTGTTGTGTGTTTTTGTTTCATGTTTTAATGTTGTGTTGTGAGCTGCCCAGAGAACAATTTGTTATATAACAAATAAAGTTGATTAATTATTATTATTTTGTCTGGACTGAAGTTTTTCCTCTTTTATTCTCTTGACATTGACTTTTTCCCCAGCGGTGTAGCCACCACTGGGCGACAGGGTTCAAAGAACCTGGGCCGCAATCCTTCAGGGGCCGTACCTCCGGCCACGCTGCAAACACAGTGCTGGCCCCGCATGGCCCCATTCAGGAGTTAAATGGCCAACAGTGCAGCCAGGAGTGGCTCTGGGAAAGCTGCTCCTAGCCGTGCTGTGAATGCAGCACTGGCCTCAATCTAACTCCCAAATCGGCCTGCGCAGCCCCGTTCGGAAGCTAGACCACGCCCACACATCTGAAGTCAGACTTGGGGGGCATGGCTTACCGCCCATGTCTGACATCAGATTATTATTATGATGTATTATTTACATTTTAGATCCCGCTCTTCCTCCAAGGAGCCCAGAGCATGTACTACATACTTAAGTTTCTCCTCACAACAACCCTGTGAAGTAGGTTTGTCTGAGAGAGAAGTGACTGGCCCAGAGAGGCACAATGCCTCTCAACACTAGTTGCAGGGGAGCAACTGCAGGAGAGAGGGCATGCCCTCACCATTTGCCTATAGTCTCCCCGGAGGCATCTGGTGGGCCACTGTGTGAAAACCGGATGCTGGATTAGATAGACCTCAGGCCTAATCCAGCAGGGCTATTCTTATGTTCTTAACAACTGGTGCTAACTAAAAAAATGAAATTACTAGTCACTGTTTGAAAGTGGACAACAGTGATAACAAGTTTCCCCCTGCTCGCTCTCTCTGTTTTTATTTCATTTCTGGCAATACAAGCATTCACCTTTGTGTGGTGCTGCACTTTGCTGTCTGAGAAGCTGAAGATTTCTCTGCTGCTTTGTGGATACTCTGGTCCTTTGTTAAGGTATGTGGTATGGAAGAAAGCTAAAGTGGGAAAATATTTCCCCACACTTATTTTGTTTTACATAAGTGTTTATTTTAAGGTTTGTTTGTGCCAGTTTCTATCAGCTCCATGATACCACGGCTCGTGCAGATCTGACAGAGTGGAAAAATTTGGCTGGTGCCAAGGCACTAATCAGAGACTCGATAACAAGATGGCATTGTGTAATAAAAGTTAAAAGATGAGAGAACCAAAGGCATGGGAAGCAGAAAAGGCATTTCAGGTCACTTCAGCGAGTGCCTATTCAATTGTCTCAAGCATTAAAGCTTTTTCCAGATTCAGTACAAAAATTATTCAGAAAGGGCATTTTTGTCAGCAAAAATAGTAGCAACTTTTCCATGGGCAAAGCACTCATTTAGTCATTTGCCTAATTTGCCTTTTAATTTCAATGATACTATTTTGAGTAATTTCCCTCATTGTGTCAGCCATTGTATTTTCTCCCTCCTACCACAATACTTTTAATGCTTATTGTTTGAGACAGATGTGTAATTTTTTTGTCTCCTCATAGTAGTCTAAATCAAGTCACTATTATTTCTATTTTGCAGCCTGAGAGAATGACTTTGCAACTGGTTTCCCCACCCATGGCCCTCTCCACTCCTAGCTTAAGATTGCAACTTTCCCCCCCGGGAGCACTTCTGTATCCTGTTAAAACAGCTGCATGACAGCCAGAAATTCAACAGGCTCAGCTTTCCCTACTCCTAGTTCAAACTGTAAAAAGTTGCACCTGTTTAATTTCCATTTGTAATACAGCTGTCAAAAGTACAGATGGAAATTTGATACCTTAACAAATTGGTGGTAGTGTTGCCCCTATGTGTGCTGTAAATAAACTGCCTTCCAGGGGACTTGAGGTCTTTTGACCAACTGCCTCACTTGTTGCTCATTCAGCTAATCCTTGCTTTAATCATCATCATCATCATCATCATCATCATCATCCCAGGTCCTTGGGAAGGACTCGATGTCTGGATAAAACAAACCAATCAATAACACCTGTCTGACTGTGTAAACAATAATAATAATTATTGACTGGTTTGTTTTATCCAGACATCGAGTCCTTCCCAAGGACCTGGGATGGCTGAATTTTATTGTCAGTTGTTATAGATATCGTCGCAGAATATAGGCTGTTCCCAGTAAAGCTGCTTTTTGTAATTGGCTGATGGTGATTTCTGTGGCCCCTATGGTGTTGAGGTGCTCTTCAAGGTCTTTTGGAACTGCACCCAGGGCACCAATTACCACTGGGATTATTTTGGTCTTTTTCTGCCACAGCTTTTCAATTTCAGTTTGTAGATCTTTGTATTTGGTGATTTTTTCTATTTCTTTTTCTTCTATTCTGCTATCCCCTGATATTGCTATGTCGATTATTTTAACTTGTTTTTCTTTTTTCTCGAATACAGTTATATCTGGTGTATTGTGTGGCAGATGTTTGTCTGTTTGTAGTCGGAAGTCCCATAATATTTTTACATCTTCATTCTCTTCAACTTTTTCAATTTTATGGTCCCACCCATTTTTGGCTACAGCTAGCTTGTATTTTTTGCAGGTGTTCCAGTGTATCATCCCTGCTACCTTGTCATGCCTTTGTTTGTAGTCAGTCTGTGCGATCTTTTTACAACAGCTGATTAGGTGGTCCACTGTTTCATCTGCTTCTTTACAAAGGCGGCACTTGCTGTTTGTGGTGGATTTTTCGACTTTTGCTCTTATTGCATTTGTTCTTAGTGCCTGTTCTTGCGCAGCCAGTATTAAACCCTCTGTTTCTTTCTTCAAGTTGCCATTCTTAAGCCATTGCCAGGTCTTGGTGATGTCTGATTTTCCACTTATATTGTGCAAATGTTGACCATGCAGGGGCTTATTTTTCCATTTTTCTGCTCGGTTCTTGACTTGTTCTTTCTTGTAGGCCTGCTTTGTTTCATTGGTGTTGAATAGTTTTGTGTTATTGAGCCCCTGGTGGCACAGTGGTAAAACTGCTGCCCTGTAACCAGAAGGTTACAAGTTCGATCCTGACCAGGGGCTCAAGGTTGACTCAGCCTTCCATCCTTCCGAGGTCGGTAAAATGAGTACCCAGAATGTTGGGGGGGCAATATGCTAAATCATTGTAAACCGCTTAGAGAGCTTCCAGCTATAGAGCGGTATATAAATGTAAGTGCTATTGCTATTGCTATTATTGACCATTTTAAGTGCATCTTCTTCACTGTCCTTGATATATTCTTCAAGGCCTCATTTTTCCTCCTCTACTGTTTGATGGACTTGCAGCATTCCTCTTCCACCTGAGCTGCGAGGGAGGTATAGCCTATCGACATCACTGCGGGGGTGCAGAGCATGATTGATGGTCATGATTTTCCTGGTCTTACGATCTAGCGTCTCTAGCTCTGCCTGGGTCCAGTCTATTATTCCTGCAGTGTATCTGATAACAGGTATAGCCCAAGTGTTTATGGCTTGTATGGTGTTCCCGCCATTGAGTTTGGACTTGAGGATTTTTCTAACTCTCCTGATGTATTCACTTCCAATTTTTCTTTTAACTTCAGTGTGTGCGATTTATCAGCCTGGAGAATGCCCAAGTATTTGTAATGTTCTTTCTCTTCCAGGTTCTTGATCTTGCTTCCATTGGGCAGTTCTATTCCTTCTATTTTTCTTAATTTCCCTCTGTTCATTATTAATGCAGCACACTTGTCTAGTCCAAACTCCATTGCTATATCGCTACTGAATATACGGACAGTGCTTAGCAGTGATTCGATTTCTGACTGGGACTTTGCATACAACTTCAGATCATCCATGTACAGCAGATGGTTGATTTTACTGGATGTTTTAGATGTTTGGTATCCGAGGCCTGTTTTGTTTAGTATTTGTGAAAGTGGGGTCATGGCGATTACAAACAACAGAGGGGATAGTGAGTACCCTTGGAAAATGCCTCTTCTAATGCTAACCTGTCCAAGTGTCTCACCATTGATTGTTAACTGTGTACTCCACATGCTCATTGCTTTTTTTATAAATATCTGAATGTTTTTGCTGACACCAGTTGTTTCTAAACATTTTAGTATCCATGTGTGAGGCAATGAATCGAAGGCTTTCTTGTAGTCAATCCATGCAACACTTAGATTGGTTTTTCTTCTCTTGCAGTTTTCTAAAATCATTTTGTCAATCAGCAGCTGGTCTTTTGTGCCTCTGGTGTTCGGGCAATTTCCTTTCTGTTCAACTGGAAGCTGTTTGTTAGTTAATAAGTGTTGCATGACTTCATCTGCTATTATTCCAGTTAATAATTTGAACATGGTTGGCAGACAGGTGATCGGTCTATAATTACTTGGAACTGCACCTTTTGCTGGGTCTTTCATGATGAGATGAGTTTTCCCAGTTGTTAGCCATTGTTCAATATCACCTCTTTGCAAAATGTGATTAAACTGTTTTGATAGTTGTTTATGAAGGCTTGTTAGGTGTTTAAGCCAAAAGCCATGCAGTTCATTGTTACCTGGCACAGTCCAATTTTTAATTTTCTTTGCTCTTTCACTTATTAATTCTGGTGTTATTATTAGATCTTGCATTTGTTGGTTACATTTTTTGACCTCTTTCATCCAGCCTGCTGTTTTATTATAATCTATTGGATTGTCCCATAATTTCCCCCAGAATTGCACTGTTTCTTCTTTATTTGGTGTTTCTACGTTTCTTGCAGTTTCTCCTTCTATACTTTGGTAGAAACGTCTCTGATTCGACTGGAATTGGAGATTCTGCCTGTGTTGTGTAGTTCTGGCTTCATATCTGCTAATCTTCTTTGACACTGCTGGTAATTATTTATCATTATTATTATTAATAATTCGATTTCTATACCACCCTTCCAAAAATGGTTCATGGTGGTTTACACAGAGAAATAATAAATAAATAAGATGGCTCCCTGTCCCCAAAGGGCTCACGTTCTAAAAAAACACGACAGACACCAGCAACAGTCACTGGAGGTACTGTGCTGGGGGGTGGATAGGGCCAGTTACTCTCCCCCTGCTAAATAAATAGAATCACCACGGTAAAAGGTGCCTCTTTGCCCAGTTAGCAGGGGATCCCTTTGCAAGTATAGTGAGCAAAATCACTGAATCATAATGTTGAAAGGAGATCCCTGTGGACCATCTAGTTTAACCCTCTTGCTCAATTCAGGAAAATCATTTTCTGGGAAAATGAAAATCATTCTCTGAGTCCGGTACTCTCCTATATTTAAGTTTAGTGTGTCATATTTATGGCGATCTGCCTAAATTTCAGCTAAATTTGAAATTAGCAAATCATCTTAGTAACATAACCATATTTATCTGAACACTATCTCATTCATGCTAGGGCCCACTCAGCATGAGTTTTGCTTGGGATCAGACGTGATCTGTTTGATGACTAATTTCTTCTTAATTCTGTGATGTCCCTCTGCATGCACAACCTTATGTGAGAGCTGTCTATCATGATTGCAATGGGGCTGCCCTGGGAATTGGAGCAGTCACCCCCATTTGTTCATTTCTTAATTGTCTTATCAAGCTATTACTGAAAACTCACAGCACTAAATAGTGCTGGATTGTCCCCTTATCAGTGTGATAAGTTAGGGCTTTAATCACATGGAGACACCAAAGAGTTTTATTATCACCAAATATGGTATTTTCCAGCGGCTGTCAATGCTTCTCTTCCCTGCTGTCTGGCTCCACCCCTTTAAGCAGCAGGACTCCCTCTGGAAATCTCCATCCTCTACAGTCCTTATAAGGATCTTTCTCTACATTATAACAATCACTATTATCAATATCCTGTTAGTCCAAATTTGGACAAATGATGAGGTGTTGACAGATTAATATCTTTGGCCCCACATAATTCCTCCACTTTGGAGCTGATCCCATACTGCCTTGCTGCTGTCCCTTCACTCCTACCAGTGAAAGGACTATCTGACCACAAGCCCTTCTGATGTAATATAAACACATCACGACAACGTGTTTACCTCATAGAGACTTTGTATTGTCAAATGATAAATGACATAGAATGTACCTGGCTTCAAATGAGCAGAAAATCCAATGGCTGGTTCAGTGCTCAAGGGAGAAATATTTTGTGTGCATCAGCTTTCACTGCTTACATGTTAGTTAATCCTTCTCATTATGTTTGATTACTCTTCTCTGATCTTTTCCAGTTTTTCTGTGTGTGATCTTATTACACTTACCTAATTGCAAATCCATCACTAGAAGAAACAAATTACAACTGAAGGATACAATTGTCTAACTTTGCTCACTGTTACTGAAACAATGAAAAGTCTCTTGTTTGCCCTGAATTTTTAATGAAGGGTGTGTGTGTGTGTGTGTGTGTGTGTGTGTGTGTGTGTACACACACACACACACACGAATATCCAGTGGACTGTTCAAACAGAAACTTTACTTCCATGTTCCATCAATCATTCCTTAACATGTTGAGCAGCTTTTTGTACAATCTGAGTAGTAATGTGTTAACACAGAATTCTAATGATTGTGAGTGCAGAACTAGTGTGTGATTGCTATTCTGAATTCTTTAATCTGGAATAGAAAAATGTGATTTTGTGCATTGTACCACTAGAAATGTAATCCAAAATTATCTTTTCTCAAATGTGTTATTTGAAGGCTACAATTAGAGGCAGCTTTTTCTCTGTCCATATGTTACAGCCAGATTTTTAAAAGCTATGTGTTGAATTCTTACTACATTTGATTTATTGTTCACCTGCTTTTTGTCAAAGACTTGCTGCTGAAATATTCTTTTTTTTAGGTCCCCAAAGAGATGCCAAGTTAATTGGCAGAATGACATGATTCTTATATAATCCAAGTAAACATCCTCCACATCCAAGAGGCAAATATTTGGCTGACTAGATTCCTTCCCTGACAAAGCTCAAAGACTGATCTATTTGAAAACTCAATGGATCCAAATGATTGCTTTTCGACTCATATACTATTAATCAGAGATATGACTCAATGATATGCATTAGAAATATCTAAACACTAGACTAGACAAAAATTAATGCAAATGCTTTGACTCACCTTAATGGTTTCAAGGCCATACAAAATGTGTGTGTCATTATTTCTTGGCAAGAAGAATGACCTTGATTAATATTTTCTGGAAAGGTTTGTAAGCATTCTGGAAATCTCAGAGCTTCTAAGTATCTTGGATTAGCCCAGCCAACTCTCATGTATTTTATTTTGGTGATGTGAAAACACAAATCAATGAACATGACAGGTAACTGAAATGAAGATTGCTTCCAGCCTGCTGATAGCAATAGCAATAGCACTTACATTTATATACCACTTTATAGCCGGAGCTCTCTAAGCGGTTTACAGTGATTTAGCATATTGCCCCCAACATTCTGGGTACTCATTTTACCGACCTCGGAAGGATGGAAGGCTGAGTCAACCTTGAGCCCCTGGTCAGGATCGAACTTGTAACCTTCTGGTTACAGGGCAGCAGTTTTACCACTGCACCACCAGGGGCTCATTAGAAATAAATTTATCAGAAATAAATTTAACCACATTCTTTAAAGTGAAATGTTACATATGATAATATTATAATTGCATTTTCTTGCCCAGTCCAGTGAATTGAAAGTCACAGTTGCTGACAAAGGCAGCAAGAATGTAAATATTTTAAGTCAACCCAGCTCATGACCCATTCCCCCATCAGATGGTATGACTTAACATATTTGCATTCATCTCGCTACATTTGGCAACAATGGTGACTTTCAAAAATTATGCTGGTCTTGAACCATAATAAAGATGATTGATTGATTGACTTTCAAAAATATGCAAGATCACTATAACTGGCCACCTTACCAGAGGACTAGAAGACAAACACAAGAACAGCCCTGCTGGATCAGGCCCAAGGCCCTTCTAGTCCAGCATCCTGTTTCATACAGTGGCCCACCAGATGCCACTGAAAGCCTACAGATAAGCTACATAACACTTGTAACCAACAGATCTAGGGGCAAGTAATGTACAAACCTTGTATGCAGATGGTCCCAGGTTCAATACCTGCTAGCTCACAATAGAAAAACTCCTTTCTGAATTCCTGAGAGCTAGATAGACCAATGATCTGATTCTGTAAAAGCCAGCTTCATATATTCAATAATTGGGAGCGGGGGGGGGGGACTTCTTGGCATATAAGTAGTTATCCCTGTGACATGGTGCTAGTCTACACAAACAACAGACCACCTGGCAAACTGTTCCTCTACTATGTACATATCATGAATGCTGTCCTGTGAAAAAGTTCCCATATATCAAAAACGAACATGCCCTTGAAGGTTAAGCTATAAACTCACCACCACATGATAACACTATGTGCAGGTAACTTCTTTATATGGGGGAAAACAGCAGCAGGCAATTTCCCCACACCATAAGTAGTATAGCCAATATGGTGCCATGGTTAGAGTATTGGATTAGGCCTGGTAAGACTTGAGTTCAAATCCCACCATAACATTCAGTGGGTGACCCTGGGCCAGTAACTTATTTCTCCATCTAATCTACCTCACAGGGTTGTTAAGAAGATAAAAAATAACCATGTATATCAATCTGGGCTACAGTGGGATATAAATGTAAAAATAGTTCAGGTCCAGTTTTAGTATGTTTTCTGGTGTTTGAATAGAATCACTAGAGTTATTCTCTAAAGCAGGGATTCTCAAACTTGGGTCCTCAGGTGTTATTGGACTTCAACTCCCATAATCCCCAGCCTCAGTGGCCTTTGGTTGGGGATTATGGGAGCTGAAGTCCAATAACACCTGAGGACCCAAGTTTGAGAATCACTGCTCTAAAGTCAAGTCAAGTCACTCCATAAGTGGAGAAAAAGAATTTTAAAAAGACGTACCTGTTGAAAGATACACACAGCAACTATCACACAGAGGTGTTTTAATTGTTTTTCTGTTATCAGAAAGCCACCTTGTAAGAAACATCTTGATAAAACAATAGCAAAAGTAGGATCCTCTTACTAATATTATAAGTGGTTTTCCATAGCTGATTGCAATGCCAGTAAAGCAGTCTAAGCATTTCCATTATTAATCATCTTGCTTTTCAGATTCCAGTGGGACAAACATAAATGTCATCCTGCATTTAGAATCATAGGAGCATTTTTCCTACCAGAACGTGGCCAAGTTAAAGAAAAAACTGGGACATTGTTAACCATCAGGGTGGATAAGCTGAAAAGCTGTGGTCAACGCACAAAAAAGAATTGCAGGGCTGCAAGTGTAGGATGGAACAGACATAAGATTGATGCATGAGCACACTGGGAGTATAATGCTCAAGCCACAATTGGACCCCATGTCTAATGACAAGGCAGAAGCCTAATTAGAAACTAACCCGCCCTGGCTTTGGAAAACAGACCATCTCAACTGACACCTGGTTACAATCAAGACAAAGTTAACTGGCTAAAAAGTTGCACATTGATCATATTGGCTAATGCTTTCAAAGGTTCTTCTCTGTCTAGACAACTCTTTTCTGGGATTCATTTATCCTGGGTAGCACCTTCTACTTGAAACTGAAGCAAGAAGAAACTGTTCTGATTCAAGCCTTCTATTTCTCTTGTAACAGCCGATAAAGCATTAGAGAAAAATCTGTACCTTCTGCTCAAGCTTTCACTTTTAATATTATTAATAATTAATTTATTAATTATAATTAATATAATAATGCCCCAGTGCCCATTACCAAGAATGGCCAATTTCCACCTCTTTCAGACCTGAGATTGTTTCTACAGCTACACGAGTATTCTACCCAGCATGAGAAAGGTGGCAAGAAGTTAAGGTCACTTAAGTTTGACTAACTGATACATTTAAACCTTAAAGATTGGCTTTTATCCCATCACCGTTAGTGATATGACTCCTGTAAGATACAGGGCTCTTTCTGTAGTGGTGCTTAAATTGCGAAAAATCCAACAGGATCTTTCTTTCTGATACTTAGGTGGGCACTTGAACCATCTGTATCATCAGACCTTTGAGTTTTGATAGTTGCTGTACTGAAGTTAGAATTATAAAATCTGATTATTGGCCTGATTTGATGCACAGCGTTACACTTAAATGGAACCCTCACGCTCAGAGATAGTATGCTTCTGAATATAAATTGCTGTATGTACTGGATTGCTGCTGGACTAGGTGCATAAATCTTTGTTTTATTTGTGGGGCAGTGTGATCATGTTAATATAAATTGAACTTGTGCCCTGAATACAGTTATATGCACGAGAAGTACACTTGATTACAGTTACTCACATGCTTTGAATTATCAGCGGTCAGGCTTTAAACAAAATACAAAAGCTGCTACATTACTTTTGGGGCATATTCAGTGCATCTTTATTAGTCATTAAAAACCTTCATGCAAAATGTAAATAAAATATAAATACATTTAGGTAATTTAAAAATATTTCTTTTATATAAAGAAGTACAAGATAAAGGTTTATTTTCATATGGTTTTAAAAATTCAGTTATAATCCTCACTGTGCAGTTCACATTCCATGAGGATATAAGCAGATTCCCTCATGGAGCCAATTCTGCAAATAAGTTCAAAAGTAATTATCCAGGCTCTTAAAAAAGAAAGTGATCATTCTAAAGATTCAGAGTACCGTCATGCAGGATAACTTGGGTTCTATGCAATTTGTTTAGGAATCTCTTTTCTGGGGTCCTATGACCTAGATTTTATTTCCCCAAACTCATGAAATGGTTAATCAAAAAATGCTTCATCTTGAACATTTCAGGATACCCCCTTAAACAAGCAAATTAATTCTTCATTAGGCATCCTTCCAGATAACAGTGGCAGGGAGAATGTCCCATCTTTCAATGCAACGTCTTATAATTGTATATTGTCTACTCAGTTTTTTGAGACTCCAAAAAACTGGTAGCATGAAATCCTCCACTAATATCTTTATGTACTTGATTGGATGCAGAGACCCGAATAGATACTGCAATTTGCCACATTTGTCAGATCTATAGGAGAAAAGCTGCATGCTGTAGCTTGGCAGTTTACCACAAAATAAGCCGCCCTGATGTAGATATAATAAACATTGCTCTGGAAAGCAATTTGTCAATGTAATTGCTTCTTGGGGTCAACTCCCATGTCACAGTTTCATTGGTACACAGGCATACATGTACGAGGGTACATGCATTATGCACTATGGGAGTGAGCACAGGTTATTCATCTCTGTATATGCACTGAGAAGTCAATCTCTGTATCACCACATAAACATGTTTATCAAAAGAAAAGCCATACTGGAATGGCTATTCTCATGATATAAAATACTCCTTGCCTTGAACACCAATACACAGTAGGATGTAATAAACAGTTCTTCTCCTTGCAGATAAAAAGGTAGAACAAAGCAGCAATTTAACATATATTGTTCACCATATCTGTCCTGAAAGGAATGTGTATTTGAATCCTATCAGCATCCTGAAAATAATTTAATAGGCTTCTTCATCTCCAAACTTTCTTACCTTTCAAAATGACATCTAAGGGAGCTTAGATATCAAGAGACTTACAGAGATGCCTAGAATTTTACACAGCTACACATCTTTAAGTATTTTTCTATAGCATGGGTGGCCAAGTTTGCCCACCCCTATTCTAGAGGAAACTTCCACCAGTTTCAGTGACATTGAAGTATTTGGCAAATAACTGAAAAAAATAGCTTAGGCAATTTGGAACAATACTGTATCACTGGTTGTGCATGAAAATATGGATCTTTGATTCTGACCAGGACAGAAACACTCAAATGGAATATGACACACACAGCTGTTGTAGCACAACTTCAATTCTTCCTCCTAGTTCCATCCTGCAGTTTCCATCTTCCAGTCTCTGAAATGTTTCTCCATTTCATTTCTGGCTTTCCAGTTACCTATATTTACAGTAGGGATAATTTTGTTGGGCTTCAGCCACTGGACAAACCGTTTCATTTCAAGGAAACTGCTGTGTTCACTGTAAGGGATTCCTGCAAATGAAACACAGAAGAGATTTAGCCACTGTGCTTTGTTAGTGACTTGGGAAAACTATTGGAAACAAAGACGACTTAAAAGAAGTGATTTAATCATCATGATCAGCAACAAGCTGAAGTCCTGATTAAAATAACTTCTGTTAACTGGCCAAAGAAGTGCCATTTAGTGGTGGCGCTCTTATATTTAGGGCAGGAAAAGACCAACAGTTCCTATTCAGCCCAGGATAGCATTTTGCCAGTGGCTGATGCTGGTGGTGGGGTGTGTGTGTGTTTTGAAGACTGAGAATCATTTTAGGACAGAGAACCTTTTCTCATACCTTTTGCTATGTAAACCACTTTGAGAACTCTTTTGTTGGAAGACAGAATATAAATATTTTAAACTGTTATTATGACTCTTATCAAGCATTGATCTTTGTTGTCACTCATCAGACCATCTTTAGTGAAGTTAATGCTCTGTTAGGAAACCCAGCCAGAAATGACTATCTCCAACAAGAAGTTTAACCCTGTCCAAGACTACCATCATAGGAAGGCTACAGAGTAGTACCAATATTCTTTTTACTGACACTCTGCATGTGATTTTGGAGATATTACATACAACAATATATTTTCCGAGAACTATGAACAAAGATTTCCAGCTAATTTAGAATAAAATATAGCCTGGGGTTTCTTTTTTCACAACGCAAACAACGTATAGTTAAAATTCAGCATTGACAACTGTGATTATCTATTCTTTTAGAATATTTTTTGGAATTTCTGAAACATTGGACAGCATCCAACCTAAATTACTCCTGAGTACCCATGTTTAAATCAATTAGTTCTATAGAATAACTCTTGAATAGTACTATTGAATAATTTAGTCCAGATGCTGCTCATTGTTATTGATTTACTGTAACCTCTGAAACTTTGCCCACCCCATATCTAATTGCCATTGCACTGTATTTGGTAACTTATAAACTGGCTGAATTTTAAAAGAATTCTCAGAAGTTGGATTGATAGAGGGCTATTTGGTGGAGGCCACTTGGTAGCAGTGAAGGCCATTAGAAGGACAATGCAAGAAGGCTAAATAAACTGTTCTGCTCACCTCCTGCTAACGATGCAGATACATTCTAGACCATAATATATCTAATCAAAATGTTCTACTTATTGTTTGTTTTAAATCTGTACATCATAGTTTATATCAGACTCTACTGTACTGAAGGCTCATTGGTCTATATTTTGTAGATCTTTTTCTTTAAAACAAAACCCAAAGACAGCACTGTTTTATAAACTATCTTCAAAATTAACTGATCAAGGTTGGTATCATGCATAACATTCCAGTTTTCAATATACATTGACATTCCTTCATCAAGTTTTTGATAGTGTGCATTAGCCAGCACATGTTTTATATCTAGCTTTCTAACTGGTCAGAAATAATACATGAAAAAGTATCCAAAGAAGATTAAATATATGGAAAACTATGGTACCGTATATAGTGATCTTTCCTCTTGTCTGAGGTTGGATATCCCTCAAGGAGCAACACCTATCTGAATAAGTCCACCCGGTGGGTTTAAAAGCCAAAATTTGATCAAAATTCTTAGAAAATCTGTTCAAGTGGTTCTGCAAACTCTGTTGATAGAAAAGAACAGCTGGTTGCTCAGTACTTAACACACATGCTGTGCAAAGAGCTAACAGTCTTTGAATAAATGTGACAAATACTAAATGATAGCAAAGTGCTCCGTGTGTTTTAAAACCAAGAGATCATACCCTTTCTGAGAAAAATGGCAGCTGTCAGTGTTTTTATAAGCTTTCCCTGTTGTTAACACAGAACACCAAGCACAAGAACCTGGAAACTTTGCTAGCTAGTACAGCCAATATTTGTTTTATTGAGCAATTTGCATTATTCCCTTAATTTGCATGTTAGGTCACAGAAATGAAGATTTCCATTTGCTTTGGAATGACATTTCTGTTGCAAATTTGTAGGGGTCCAACTGTGGATGGCCAGAATATAGAGATACTTTCCACAGGAATTACTTTCAAATACTGAAATTCAAAATAATGTAGAGAGACTTTGCTTTTGTCTGTGGCAAGTGAAAGAAACATAGCAGAAAATTTTAAAAGCACACATGCATGCAGACAACAATTAACAATTCTGTTTATGCAGAGATGTTTTGTATTTGTCCTGTACAGGCAGAAAACATGTTGTCCATTTGAAAAACAGAGAGATAAGAAGTCATATTAAAGTCAGAACCAGGACAATGAACACTAAAAAAAAAATGAAAGGAAAGAATATAGAGACAGATGAGCTGTTTAGTTCCTTACAATAGAACCAGCATCAGGTGCTCCAGCAATGACAGCAGGGAAATAAAGACTCTGAGTAATACAGACACAACTACCACAGTTCAAGTATAAGCTATTAAGTCAGAAACTTCTATAAACAGAACAAACAAATATTGGAAAATATATTATCTTTATATGGAAAGGAGTTGCAATGCCACGTCAAGCAATTGTGCACTGTATTTGTGGTGCTAAACAGCACAATGTGAACATAGGAACATAGGAAACTGCCCTATACTGAGTCAGACCATTGGTCTATCTAGCTCAGTATTGTCTTCACAGACTGGCAGCGGCTTCTCCAAGGTTGCAGGCAGGAATCTCTCTCAGTCCTATCTTGGAGAAGCCAGGGAGGGAACTTGAAACCTTCTGCTCTTCCCAGAGCGGCTTTTATCATATCATCCTGCCCAGTACTTAACCCTTTAAGACAGGGAATAAGTATTTAAGGCAAACACACACACACACTTTTCTAATATCAAAGAACTTGGGGGGAAACAGTCTTGGATTCAAGTAAATACGGTATTGTTCAAGGACTTAGGACAAAGGGCAGTGTGTATATATATATATATATATATATATATATATATATATATATATATATATAAATGAATAAAAAAACAAGGACTAAGACTGCAATTATAAAAGTATTCCTGGAAGTTAAAGTCTGACTCATATTACTGGGAATTATTTCCCAGGAAAACATGGAAAGTACAGACTGCAAGTAATATTTTCATAAGAGTTAACTGCAGTTTACTAAAGGTTTACTTCAGGGACCAAAACAGAACGTAGAACATCCCAGTTTCTTAAATAAACTACTAGAGACAAAGGAAACCCTATTAAGGTGATCTAAGGATCAAGTACACCGATAATGTTCATGTAGCTTTTGAAAAAAAGAAAATATAGTCTAGTACAGTACTTTGCACTACCACAGTATATACTTAGCAGTATAACGCAGGTTCGAATCATATAGAAGGTCAGGAGTTAGGATTCATTCTAGTGCCATATCAATGCTGCTAATCTCTTATTACAAGTTTAAAATGCTAGTGGTCTTAAACTGTCCACTCCAAAATCACCACACATGAAGGATGTGTCAGTGAAAGAGTAGCACCGCTATGGTGTTCTGTTTACAAAGACATGTGTGAAGGCAGTTCTGAGACAGGTTATAATTTGAAGTCATCTTCATCGTCTACAAAGGTCAGTGGTTAGCAACTCTTTCTGAAAACTGTTGGCTGGAAAGCTTGAGAGCAGGGGATACATTATTATAATTTATTAAAAATATTTATATCCCCACAACAGCACAATAATGCTTGGGGTGGCTCACAACAGTAAAGCAATAAAATATAAAATTTAAAACAGTAAGACAAATAAAACACAGTGTAGAATAAAATCAGAACAGACCCAATTAAAATTTAAAAACCCATCAATCTGTAGTAAAAAGGATCTCTAAACAAGCAGGTTTTAAGATCTTAAAAAAAAACCTTAAGGGAGGGAGCATGGTAAAGCTCTTCTGAGAGGGCATTCTAGAGCTGAGAGGTCACAGCTGAGAAGGCCGTCTTTTATCCCTGCCAACCACATCTCAATCAAAAGGGCCCTGGCAGGTTCATCTGGGCAAATGCACTCTGGGCAAGTGCACAGACTAGGGGTGTGCATGGAACCGGCTGGTACGGTTCGAGCCTGAACTTCAAAAAAAAATAAATAATGATTTTTTTTTCTTACTCTCAGTGGTGGGTGCCAGCTAGTCTGCAAGTAGGGGTGGATCTAATCCAAGGGCTGCCAAACCTGCAAGGGCTGTTCTTAGGCTTGCCTACTCACCTTAAATGGTCCTCCAGTCAGACACTGACCAAGACAACGTACACTCACTGGCAAAGTGACCAAATATGGAAATGACAACCCTATGCTCAACTTCAGTGACAAGTAGGTGGGAAAAGGCCAATTTTTCTCCAAAGCCAATAAGGCATGATTCAAAAAATTCCTACTTGGCTCCAGAAGGTAAGCGGACAACCATCACTGAAGTAGGACAGGAGGGAGGGGTGCTCAGAAGCAACTGAGAAGGAATGATTGGGAGCCAGCTGCTTATGTAGCTGCTCCAGAACACCCATTGGCTGGCCCATGGCACGGGAGTCAAGATGGCACCCCCCATGTCTGTCTCAAGGGCTGTGAGGACCCCCCCCCCACAAAGCTGCATTTGGTGGTGGGGAGTGGCATAATCATGGGTCCCTTAGCACTATAAAGCACAATGGGAAAGAAAAAACACACTGAGAGCCACAAACAAGGCTCCTGCTCCTGCTCCCTCCTGTTAGAGGGTGGGGATAGATGGCAACACTTTGCTACAGATCCTACTTGTCTTTTACATAAATTTACAGGAATTGTGTAGTTAGAGCCTGCTGTCTTCCTTATGATAAGTACCCCATGCGATCATTGTTCTAAGAAAAAATTGGAAAAGCAAAAGAAAGGGAATGAGTATCACAACACCTCAGGTAATAGGACAGATAATACAATCTATTTTTTAAAAAGCTACTTCAAAAACGATCCACAAACCTTTGAATAAATGCCATCTTGTCTTGTTCCATAAAGCTGCATTAAAGAGAGATTACACATCCTGGGAATTATATTGCTGGCCATTAATTTTTAATTTTGCCTTGTGCTGAAAAGGTTGCTAGTTATCAAAAAAGCATTAACCAACTGTGATGTTAGAAAGAATGGTTAAAGGAATTAAGATGACAAATGTATGTGTTAGGGTGAACCAATATGAGATTAGCTGGATACATCCAAGTGACAGCTTTTAAACTTACCTTAAAATTAATTTGCATCATGGGCAAAAGGTGAAGTAGAGTATCGTTCCAGTCCAAGGTGATGAGGGAATTTATTGTTGCCAATTCCAAGCACTGCAGCGTTTTGTATTTGTCTTGGGACATGCTTACTTTTGAGCCCAGAACTTCAGCAATACCTGCAGAATTAAGCGGGGGGAGGGGGGGATGATGATGGAAATGTAAGTAGGCAAAGAAAATAAAGCATCCTTTTTGATCTGCTTAACTGTATGCATCAACCCAGAGGCACTTCTGATTTCTTACACTCTCTCTTCTGCTCTCAGCTTGTAATGGACTAAAATATGCAAGACACCTACAGGGGTTTTAGGTAAAGAGAAATTGTAGGGAGTTGGACAACTGTATTTATTTTGAAGATGTATACTCTGACATTTGATCAAATGATTCTTACCACAGTTTACTTCAGGATGCAGGTTTTTTAAAAAACAAACAAACACATACACCCACAACGAAGAAGTCCTTAGTTCTCTGACTAATGGCAAAGTCAAAGTGTGCTCTCTATCAGTCCCAGTTCCCCAGGCCCTAACTGGCAGTTGGAATAGAGAGTGGAGAACAGGCTAACTGCAACTGCTTTTTCTCTGGTTGATGGTTGGAGCCAGGCTGGTTTTCCTCTTGCTGCTCTACCCAACTACCCTTCCAACAGTTTTCTCTCATTCTTTGCCACCCCACTCATTAATTTCCTTGCCTGAAGATATACCGTAGTCATTGTAACATTAACAAATAGTGCAATCCTATGCTTGGTTACTTAGAAGCAAGCTCCAGTAAGACCTCCAGCAGGTCTTACTCCTCAAGTAGGCATGCACAGTATTATAGCCAAGGTCTGATTTCTCAAGACTGCTACACTGGAAGTTTCAGAATTACTTTATCACTTATAAAGATCTAACTAGAGAGAGAATATCTATATATGATAATAGATGGCATCCACATGCAACGTGCACCAGCACAAAGTCCTTCCATTCCATCTCTTCCTACAGAAACTCCCAAGAAGCCCTTGCTGAGGGTCAGGGAACCTTTGGGCAATGGCACAGGATACAGTGCATGAGGCTGCACGAAAGGGGGAAATATCCAGAAAGAATGAGTGGAGCACTATCTCCACTAGGGGTTTCATTTCACAGTTTTCAGGTAGAGCCCATCCTACTGCTGCCCACACTCCATATCTTATTACCAAAGCTCACCTAACCCCGAACAATGGCTTTTGTGGGGGGTCAGGGAGTTTCAGAAGGGAGAAGGGAAAATAAAGATGTCTTCCTCTGGCTCATATAGCCCCTGTGGTACACTGAGATCAGGGTTGCACAACCTTGGCCCTGATCTAGCGGTTGATGGAGTCCCATAATCCTAAGCAACAATAGCCAATAGTCAGAGATGATGGCAGCAGCCATCCAACAACAGCTGAAGGGCTGGAGTTGTGTAGCTCTAACTGTACCAACGTGTTCCTATTCAAGGGAAGTAAGTGAATGCTTTATTTGGAAGCTGAAAGTTTGTATTAATGTAAAAAAAAAAACAAAAAAACCCAGAGAAGGACAACCCTTTCTTTATGGTGCTAATTAATTCAGGAGTTCTTAATGCGAGGTCCATAGGGTAGTTCCAGGTGGTTAATGGAAAATTAAATATATAAGAGTAGCTCCCCCAAAACATCAAGTAGCTTACCCCTGCTAACTGGGCAAAGAGGCACCTTTTACCGTGATGATTCTCTTTATTTAACAGGGGGAGAATAACTAGACTTATCCACCCCCAGCACAGTACCTCCAGTGACTGCTGCTGGTGCCTATCTTATGTTTCTTTTCAAATTGTGAGCCCTTTGGGGACAGGGTTCCATCTTATTTATTCATTAATTTTCTGTGTAAACCGTCCTGAGCCATTTTTGGAAGGGTAGTATAGAAATAGAAATCATCATCATCATCACCACCAGCACCACAGTGGTAATTGGTGCCCTAGGTGCAATTCCAAAACAACGTGAAGAGCACCTCAACACCATAGGGACCACAGAAATCACCATCAACCAATTACAAAAAGCAACTTTACTGGGAACAGCCTATATTCTGCAACGATATCTATAACAACAGCAACAACATTGATAATAAAATTCAGCCATCCCAGGTCCTTGGGAAGGACTCGATGTCTGGATAAAACAAACCAGTCAATAACACCTGTCTGACTCTGTAAATAAATAAATAAATAAAAATCATCATCATCATCATCCCTAATAAAATACGGTTAATTTTTCTTGAATTTTAATGATACCTTCACTGTTGACACTGGCTGACATGAGAAGGAAATAGCCAAATTGAAATTAAAAGGAAAAGTTAGGCAATATGTAATTTGCCCTTTTAATTTTAACAGAACCACTTTGAATAATTTTCCTCATCATGTCAGCCACTGTGGACAAGAGACACCCAAGAGTAACAGGCTCTGTTTCCAGCCTTCCCTAGGAATGAAAACGGCCCAAAGCTCCCACTCAATAATTTGTTGTTTTGTTGCCACTTCTCTCCTAGCTCCCATTCTAGGATCCCACTAAAGTCTCACAGGCCTTCTGCAGCTTCTTCTTCAGCCTTATGAAAATATATTATGCAAATAGGTAGGGGTTAATACTTGAGGATCTCAGGGGTTCGTGGGTGCAAAAAAGGTTAAGAATCCCTGGACTAATTCCTTTTAAAAAAACAATTAGAAGATGTAGCTGCCTGCTCGATTAACATTGCTCAACTATTTAACAGCCATTAAGTTAACCAAACTACAGGATTTAGAAGTGCAGTGATTTAAGTATAGGGCATGAAAGGTTTAAACTGAAACATAAAGTGGCTGAGATTAATTTAAGTACAAGCAATAATTTGCAAGAGGAGTTGACGTGCACATTTCAACTGTTTCCAATATGGCATGGAAATAAATTACATTGCATTTGGAAACTTAATGCACATACCAAGAAGCCAAGGTTAAAAGTGTAAAAAGGAAAAGAAAAGAAATGCATTACATTTACAAGACTATTAACAGAACATTTTAAAATTGCAGCATTACTATAAAGGGGCAACAATGATCAGTTCATGGCACATAATGGGTCGGCCCTGTAATCTATGCCAAAATGATTAATGTACCTGGGTTTTAAATATTTTTACATAAATACTGTAATTAAAAAATAGAACTTTCAGAAAAAAATGTTTTAAATATATTCCCATAAAAAATTAAGAATATGAGTCTATTAATTCCAAAGTGCACATTATTCCTGAAAGTGTCCCTGCATACCTAGAAAGACTTTTTCTTTTCCAACAGAGTATGTGCCACAAACAACCAAAGTTCGGGGGTTTAAAGTCACTGTCTCAAAGGCAGTATTGACAGCAAACTGTATAACTTCTTGCTGGGAAGGGAAAGTGTATTCCGGACTGCAGTATCTAGTAAATGGAAATGGAAGACATATTAAAGGATTAGATTTATACAATGGCCAGTGTTAGATTTAAATACAACAGAAGATCAAGATAACTATACCAAACTGTGTGGTGAATAACATATTAAAACAAATAGTAGTGTGGTGATGCATCAGCTTCTTGGGCATGTAACTTTAACACCAATGCCAAAAGCATCCAATATATTTGCTCCAGTTGCTAGAACTGATCACCAGCAACGCCGAGAATATGAACTCATGCCATTCTGTTGTGGGTGGTGACAAGGGTAAATGTGAAAGTTCTTTCCAGTTCTTGAAAGCCAGGAAGGTTCATGGTTTATGACTCCAACCTTTCACGCTGGGGGTCAAGTGACTAGCAGCCAGCAATGCCACAATTTCCAAGCACTGGAAATTTTGCACCACCCACTCTGCTGCAGGCATCTAACAAAACACCAGCACTGTTGCGCAAGCACGCACTTGCATTAAAGCATACAATTGCACAATTAAGCTTGCACAACACTGTAGCCATTATTTCCAAGTACCCAGAAGCAGGTTAATACATGGAGGTGAGTTGCTTTGGGAGGGCTTTCCAACAAAGCTCCAGCAGGATAATAGTAAGACACAGCATTCGTGGACCCAACATCTGCGGTTCTTTGTATCCATGGTTGGGTAATTGACAGCTGACCTTGGCATATATGGGGGGGGGAGGAGTCAAAGGGTTAATTTTGCATATCTGCACGTTCAGCGTGGCTGGAAATGATCTCTGAGATCATTTCCAGCCACCATTTTCAGGATTTTGTGGCTCATTTGTTTAATTTATTTTTTAAACCCATGATGTTTTTCATGAAACTGCTGCAATTGGGACTTTTGAAGAGCATTGCTGGACACCTGAAGACCCGTGGAGCAGGGTAGGGCACTTTCCCCCACAGTATTTAGTGCACTTTTTCGCCATTTTCGACACCTCCAGGACCTAACCCTCCGAATCCCATTGACCCGATGATCAGTTATACACGGTTCTGTTATACTTGGTTGCAGTGGAAAACTGAACACCCACAGATAACAGGGTTCACCTGTATTGTTTTACAGACCAACAACATGATACCAAGGAAAAGCAGCTTACGTTGTATCCAAGTAGAGTGTGTGAACTTTCTGTCCAACCAGAAAAAGATTGCGCTCCATAGAAGGTTCTGCCCTGAAGTCTCCTGTGTGTAATATAACAGTTCCATTTGGAAGGGAAAAAAGGATCATTGAAGCACCAGGGCAACTGTTGGGAAGTGAAGGGAAAGGAAAGGAAAAGAAGAGAGAGAAAGGTGATTTGGAATCCATGTAGCCTCAAACTTGAATGACAGGTCTTTGGCAATAGGTCTTTAACTATTAAATACTGTCAAAGTTACGTACTGATTAGCACCAAGCAACACCACTCTGACGCCATTTACTATGCATTCTGTATCCATTGGCAGGACATGGATGTACTGTTCTTGTACTCTCAGCTTACTCTTCACCAAGTTTGCAGTTATCTGAACAATAGAAAGTGGTTTGTATCAATATATTCTTGTTCTCTCAGAGTTACAAATGCTTTCATTTGTAGCAGATGAAGTCTGGCAAACGATTTAACATTTTAAGGAATAATTGGGGTGAGGGAGTGTGTTTCTTGTGTGCTCACAATGGATTTTACAGGTCAGCTATCCATTTGTTATTAATTAAGGGGGGCAAAACTGTTCACAACACAGTAAGATTATATCAGTAGCAAAGGGTAATGTTAAAATAGCAAAAAAAGAGTCTTCAATCTCCATCACAGTTTTTAGAAAGCATGTGAAATCTTAGCTTTTTACCCAGGCTTTTACATGATTGTTCCTATTGCTGCTGCTTGTATCTTTTATGGTTGAATTATGCTTGTTTTAATCAGATCTGTATTTTTATATTCTAGCTGATATTTTAATTGTGTAATTTTTGTAGTTTTGTGTTAACTTTTGTTTGAACCGCTTTGAGATTGTTTTAATGAAATGTGATATAGAAATTTAACAAGAAATAAAGAAGAACAGCTTTTGGAATTCAACCAGAAAACCAAGGGTTCATTATAATTCTCCTAGAGATGCACTGCAGAACCAATGCAATCCTACTCCCCAAGTGCATGTCTTTGGACGATGCACCTACCAGACAGTCAGCTAACTATACACATATCACAATACACTAACCTGGAGATTAGATCATCGGTCTGTACTGGAGAAGGTAAATTACTCAACTATAAATGAAAACCTACTTTATTTGGTTAGGCAGACATGGTGCTGGCTATATCGCTCAATCATAGCAAAATATGATACGCCTTAATCAAGACCATGAGAAGAGAAATGATTCGAGATGAATTTCACTTTGAGACATGTTAATAATGTTTTTCTTGGTAGTACCTTCCTGTACAATGATATTAACATTCCAAAAGATTATAGCCCAATTCATCATCATTATAGTCTACTAGTACTGTTTTATCATTTTATCAGCAAGCTTGACAGGACATCTGCTTGTTCAGATTTGCAACTATGTATGACAACACAGGACAAGAAAGCCAAGGAAAACCACCAAACTGACTTTCAGGTCAGTTGTGAGATTAGTCATGTCTGTGTGTAGTTGTAGGTATCTCTGGTTGATTTAAAACTTGCAGCTACAGCAGTAGAAGATAAATGATCAAGGGGTTATGCACAGAAAAGCAACAGAACTCTGGGTAGACCACTTTCTTTGTCACCAAGCACATCACCAATGGCTAAGCATTCTCTGAAACCAAGGAAGCCTTCTACAGATGAAAAAGAGCTTAGCCTTTTGAAGTACAGTAAACTGCAAGTACCCCACAACAGTAGGGTACTCAAAGAGGCCCCTTCTTTCCCCAGCAGCTAATCTAGCTTATATTAATAACCCTTCTAACCAGGTGCCTTAAAAGGCTTGCTGCACTAATATTAAAGACATTTGTCTTCTCGTCACTTGAGGAGAGGTATCTGAGCATAATCTTTCCAACATGTGCCCTCTTTGTCTCATTATTACACCATACTGTCCTACAAACGGAATCTCATCAGCTGGAAGGAGCGGGAAAAGACAGCAGTGGCAAGGACTTATTTACAGAGAGAAAGTGAAGACAGACGTAATTTCAGAAATGAAAGTGCAGATAAATGTAAGAAGTTCTGGCCACCATTTGTGCTGACCCAACACAGAGGCATCTCAAAAGAAAACAAGATCATTATTCAATTTAGTTAAAGAGCATAATGCTCTGGCTGTGTATTAGTATAATCTGCACAGAACAAGCATAAATTTCAATTATTTTGTACATTTCAAGTAAATCCATGAACATACTGTACCTTATTGCAGTATATTGGGAATGTAAACTTTTTCGTTAAGCCACCATAATGATCAGAATGGAAGTGTGTAAGAAAATAAGCCACACATCCTTCAATTTCTCCATACTGGAATGCATCTACTACAAAACCTGTTCCTGTAACCAATTTATGCAAGAAGAATCAGTCAACTAGTATTCATAAGAATAGCAAAGGTTAACTTCTATTGAAAGCAAATTTGAAAAGAAAGAAAGAAAGAAAAAGAAAAAACTTAGAGGTAAATCAAGGAAAGAGTAGTCAACATGGCTTTAAGATACATGCTTAAGAAAGGCCAAACAAAACAACAGTAAACTACAGTTACAAATATAATCTATACCAACTCTTTCATTCACTTGTACAGGTATTCTTAAATTGCGTTATAAATAGTTTGTGTTGCTATGAACCACCCAGAGACAGAAGTTTGGGATGGTGTACAAATATAAATAAATAAAAAGCAAGTTTAAACAAAGTTGCATGCAAATTAAACAAATTTACTCAGTTTCCATAATTTAACCCTCTGGTTTAGATAAAAAACCAGAACCTGTGAACAGCAAGGATACTGATGGGCAGTGTTCCCTGTATTGTTAACTACAACTCCCATAATCCCCAGCCAAATGCCATTGCCGCTGGAGATGATGGGAGGAGTTGTTGGCAACAACATCTGGGAATCCCTGCTACAGGGAACACTGCTGAGGGGGATGACGAAAGTGCAGGGCACAGGCAATAGCAACAGCAACAGCAACAGCAAGGACCTTGAAGAATACAGAGGAGGGGCAGAGCTTCCAGTTCTAACATGATACAGCTTTCAGGTATGGGTCATTATGAAATACATCCAGTAGGACATTTCAAGTAAGTGGCTTTGTAAATATGAATCCCTACAGTATTTTGTCAACTAGTATAATTAACTATCCAGATAGTGAAATCCTATGCAGATTTGCTCAACAGTAAATCGCACTGTGTCCAAAAGGGCTCACTCCAAAGAATGTTTTATATAGGATTGCACTATAAGATGCTGAAGGCTATAATCCTATACATATTTTACTTGGGAGTAAGCCCTATCACTTGGATTTAGTTCCAAGTAAATGCACATAGGATAAGGCTATGGCAGCACATGTAGTTTCTCAAGTATTAGTTGCATATAAAATATGAGATACATGATATTATGTTATATGTAGCAACCATGTTTAAAAAGTTCAGGTAGATGTAAAGTTTCAATATTTAAGTGCTTACAATGCAATCATGATTATGTTTATTCAGAAGCAAAATCTCACTTAATTCAACAGGATTTACTCCCTAACAAGTGAGTTTATGATTTCAGTCTTAGTAAGCTTCCATAGCAAGCTGATTTTAATAGTACCTATCTTTTTAAATCATTGTCGGGATATGTTTTTAAAAATCTTCTCTGTTAGTGCTATTCTTCCAGAAAATAAAGTTGCCATTTTTAATTAATACTTTTCTATAGAATTTTCTACATTTTTCTGTAGAGTTGGGTTTATATAGTGTGAACATGTTTGTTCTTTTAAATATATTAAATGCTTACTTTCACATACAGTACCTATCTTCTGGCGATTGTTAAATCCTGCAGCTGATTAATAAAGGATAACCTTGGGCATATGGTAGCAGGCAAGATTTATAGAGAGACATTGCACATAAAGAATGAAAATGCTATTGTCAAGGAACAAACTTAGCAATACAATGAAAGGGAAAATATCTTGTCCTCACTAGCATTATGACAAAATAAAGCTTACTACCTGGTATCTTCTTATAGAAGGGACACTGTTTTTTCCTTGTTTCATCTTCAGCAGAATACGACTCCCTAAACTTCTTTTTCCACCTTCTCTGTCCACTAGATGTTGAGTCTGCAGGGATTGCATTTTCACCTTCAGTGACTACATCCGAGTCTCCTACTGATCCGTCAGCTTTCCTTTTTCGAGTTCTGGGCCTCTTTGCCACAGTAGCTGATGGACTGAAAGTTTGTGCTCTCTCACAAAGATTTTTCTTTTGGTCACTCTCCATTTTTGCTTTCGGTTGCAGTCCAAAGAAAACACCAATGTCCATTTGTTTTAATTGCTTGGGAGGAGTGATTTGGACTTCAGTATTTGCAGCAGAAAAATATGGCAATGATTTAGAAATAATACTAGGAGAAACAGGCATAGCTATAGTACTACAAGATTTTCCTTCTTTTTCTATTGTGGAATATGAATTATTATGAGCTAATATGTCTCCACAAATGCTAGTGATTGTTCTACCTTTACTATTTAAGGTACTACTTTTGCTGTGAAGAAAAGGCCTACCTTCTTCCCTGAATTCTAAAGGCAATGTGACCTGAACAACAGAATTTTCAGAGGGCCAATTATAATCGTAAGAATTGCCCCACCCACATTCACCTGTATTAAAGGCAGAAGGACACAGTTTAGGCCATTCCTTGGTTCTCTTATCATCACCAGGAAGAGTAAAGTCTTCTATGGGATGTTTCAACAGAAGATCATTTGTTGAAGTAGAAAGGTTGCTGAGTATGCTATCTTGGGAAAGAAACTCAGAAGTGTTATCCACACTTTGGAGCGTGTTTAGTGTTTCACAGCATTCATTGTTTGCTATGCAACTTTGTATTTTAACACTGTAATGGTTAAATTCTTTAAGCTGTGAAGCACCAACTGACTTACTAAACATACAGCTACCAGCCTTTTCACTCTTGTTTTCTGGGCTGTCAATATCAACAAGTCTCTTTTGAAAACTTTTCTTTGCTACTCCAGCTTTTCCCTCCACTTCGTCTTCCTCTTCTGTTTCTGTAGCTCCTTCCCCATCAGTATTAAGGGGAGAGTAAGAAATGTCACAGTCACTAATGTCAACTTCTGAGATTAGCATATTTAGTTTGTGTGAGCCATGCTGACTCTCCAGATCCTCACTACTTTCAGTTTTTTGAGCAAGAGAATTGGGATGCTCAGCTTGCTTTGTATCATCTACAGAGTGTATTTCATATTGCTGGAATTCTTTAATGTTTTCCAGAGGAGAAAGCTTTATGTTAGTTACATCCATAGAACTTGTAGTTGCTGAGCACTGTTTTGTTATTGGAGGACAGTATTTTGGAGGTTTTCCCATATTCTGGGAATCATTCAGATCCTCTGACGCTCCAGCTTTGAAGGTGCTACAGCTGACAGATTGAGCAGCATCAAAATCAAAAATATTATTCTCTATACTAGATGGTGAGGATTCAATGAAATAATCCCCTGCTCTGCTTGCAGCAAGTAGGAAATGGGTATATTTTTTGTAATGAGAAGGAATGGTTGAAGTACACAGAAGACCATCAGGGCACTCTAACAAAAGAAACGAGAACATTAGTAACAGAGAGAGAGAGAAAAAATGCATTTCATGTACTACATACATAAAGCATAATATGGTTCCTGTTAGATTCCCATCAGGCCTCTGAGTTTGTAAACTTACAAATATATGTAAAAGTAGTCAAGTGTCTGTACAGAAGCCACACATCTCAGTATGGAACATAATTATGAGGAGATAAGCTCCCCTGATTACAATGCAATGCCTGATGTAATTCTGAGCACCACTTTTTGAGAGAAGAGAGCTTTTGATTCCATATCAGAACTGACCAAACCATATGAACATATTCGCAAGTCTTTCTAAACGCAAGATGTACTTATTCCAAGTTGCAGTGAAAAGCAATCCTCTGAGCCAACACCATATACAGAAATAATTTCTTTTGAAATAAACTGACTTACATCCAAGTAACTGTTGCTATAAATGACTTATGCTCCAAATTGTCAGCTAGGAAATAAACCAAAAACTTTCTAACTGTCCCCAAGAACTAAAAAGCCACTCATTTTTACTAATGCAGTAATTTAGAAGATAGTTTTGGATATGCAGCCTAAAGTATTTTCATCAGAATTTGTTGCTGAGTTGTTTGAAAATATTTAAGTTTCATGAAAAGACAATCATTTCCCACATAAGCTATAACCCACACATACAAGTTAACAAATAGGAGAGAAAGTTCTTGTCCAAAAAAGGCTTGTTCTGCATACAGAAGAAGTATTTTATGTAGGTGGGCTTTACAGAGGGAGTATTGTATTTAGATATTTTATTTTATTTAGCTTTACAGAGGGTGTATTTTGTGGTGTAGCCACCTTAAGTGGTGCAGCGGGGAAATGCTTGACTAAGAAGCAGAAGGCTGCCGGTTTGAATTCCACTGGGACTATATCGGGCAGCAGCGATATAGGCAGATGCTGAAAGGCATCACCTCATACTATGTGGGAGAAGGCAATGGTAAACCGCTCCTGTAGTCTACCAAAGAAAACCACAGGGCTCTGTGGGAGCCAGGAGTCGAAACTGACTTGACGGCACACCCCATTTGTGGTATGAATAGGCCAGCCTAGCCACAGGTGGAGCTGAACTATCACAAAACACAGGATTCCAAATAGAAAACAGACTGGGACAAGCAAGTAGGCAGGGGCTGGTGTAGCAGCACTGCCAGGAACAGGCTACACCTTAAATTGGCAGGAACTTTTTATGTAAGTTTTAATATTTGAAGTTTTGTTTGTAGGAGGCCATAGAGCTTGTCACTGGTCTGAAGTGGTACGGGACTGTTTTCCAAAATTAAATAGTTTTATGCTATCTTTCCAGTTGCAATCTGACCCAAGTTTATAAAAGTCATTATGGAACAGCTTCTGAAATTATTTTAAAGTAGGATTACTATCACTTTTTAATGACTCTGTTTTGTTGTCACAGCAACTTGACAAACAGAAATTTAGCAGGTGTTTTCCTGACATGGAAATAAGCTATGAAAAAAGCTTCACCTGCATGTTTTAGGGATGTGCAGAACCAGTTTTCTTCAAACCTGGTTCAAATAGAACTGGACCGGTTTGATCTTGAAACAGACTAGCTACTCAAAGGGGCACCAGTCCAAATTCAAACCAACCCCAGTTCTAATGGAACTGATTTTGTGGTTCAAGGGGTATGCTTGTAAAGGGGAATCTGGTGAGGATTCCCCATTACAAGCAAAGTGGGGGGGGATGCTACTTTAAAAATACTTCTAATGGTGGCTAGGAGGGGGACAGCGAGAGGGCATTTCACCACCAGCGGCTCCTCTAAACTCCAGACCAGGTCTGGCACTCCAGCATGCATGGAGGCCGGAACTGGGCTACACTGGAGGGCCAGACCTGGTCCAGAGTTTAGAGGAGCTGGCAGTGATGGTAAGGTGCCCTCTCATTGCCCCCTGGCCACGATTAGAAGTATTTTAAAGGCAGGACACCCCGCTTGCTTGTAAAGGGGAATCCTCATTGGATTTCTCTATACAAGCGTACCCCTCAAACCAAATCAAACTGGTTCCGAACCAGTTCAGCTCTTGAACCGAACGGCTCACGGAATGGCTCAGACTGGAATTGGTTCTGTGCACACTAGGGATGTGCACTGAACCGGGTAGGGGAAGTCCAAAGGTGAGGGGGTTGGTCTTTAAGGGCGGGGAAGGGTGCACTTACCCCTCCTCATGCTTTCCCCCAAGCGGCACTCCGTTATCAAAGGCCCCTTTGGGGTGACACCATACCTCCCTGCCGCCCCATCCCCTCTTTGCCTGGAAGTACCTGGTGTGCATGCACAGACGTGTCGCATGGCGGGCGCACGTGGGCGCGCCAGGTACTTCCGGGCAAAGAGGGGATTAGGCAGCAGGGAGGTATGCTGCCGCCCTGAAGGGGCCTTTGATAAGGGAGTGCTGGCAGTGGGAAAGCGGAGGGAGGGGTAAGTACACCCTCCCTTGCCCTTAAAGTCGGCCAAACAGCCGGTTGTCCGAACTGGTTTGGGGGCCCTTAAAAGGTCCTTTGAATGGGTTCGTGCAGACCCCTAGTATGTTGTTAATGGGAACATAGCTAGGAACGAAATGGTAGTAATTGTATCTGAAAGACTCTCCACAATGACTATACCTTTTTCAGCAGTCTTTGAACTATCCAAACATTCAGTAACATGCCACTGAGGAGTCTCAACCAGCAGCAAAGACAGAGGCATCTGACAGCTTGGGCAGTATCCTTCATAAACTGGCCGGGCATTTGTAGTGCTTTGCTTCTTGTATGTTTTCTTTCGTTTTGCTGAAGCGGATACATTTTCTTGAGACTGTGCAACATGGTCATCATTGGAAACACTAAAGTGCTGGTCTGGTTTTAAGGGTTTTTGGATCCCTCTCTGCTTCGGTCCCTTTTTCATTTTTGTTGGTGTTTCTTTTTCCTCTGATGTTTTTCTGTTGCTCCTGCTGCCACTTCTTTGTGACTTACCCTCTCTATCATTTGTTTTCTGTACATTTGTAATGATGATTTCTGAATTCTGGCCTATGGACTTTGTCTTCCTAATAGATTTGTAATCCCAAATGTCCTCCTCCAATAGGCCATCTTCAGACATGACAAGAAAACACCTTAAGATTTAACAGCATTTCACTATTCTCAAATGCATGTATTGCTTTGTTCTAATATATTGGTTTTTACTTCCTTGATCTATATAACAAAAGCAACCAAATGCCATTTTAAAAATTAGGAACACACACACAAAAATTAAACACACACACACACACACCAGAAGTACAAACTTAATAGGTCAAACACTCTGCTTTATAAAAAGCTTAGAATGTTTTACATTTAAAAACCAACTAAAGTGCACTTAGAATACAGAGACTTTCTGAATTAGATGTCCATCAGAGATCAGTCTTTATAATCTGCTTCTAGAAAGTTTGGTTAGAAAATGTCAAAAGTGTTCCACTGACTTCTTTCTTTGCCTCAGAAATCCTGTAATATAGAATGGTATAATTTTTAATTTTAAAAGTATGAGGTATTTGAGAGAAGTCGTCTATAGCAGAAAACTCAAAAAAGCTCAGTTCAGTTAAACTATGGTTTAGCGTTACATGCAAGCATGAGCAACAACAAGCTTCAGATCTGCATGCTCCCTCCTCACATGATGAGAGCTTTTGTTTGCAGTTTATTACTCACAACATAATTCAAATCAATGGAACTTACTTCCAAACATGTTTAAAATCCGAATGTAAATTTCTCTGAATTTGGAATAACCCCCCACCTTAATCTCTGTGTTTGCAAATCCCATTGTTAACAAAGCAATTAAGTACGCTGATTTACAAAGTATGGACATATATATAATAGCACAACCCACGAATTCCTTTGGAGAAACCAGAGCTCATGGCCAGATGCTTCCATCTTATTAATTTTCATGGAGCATTGTGTCTAAATTCTGTAGAATTCTGTCAGATGGCTGCATAACCAATACAGCAGGATCATCGCCAGCCAGAGGAACTGCCATCGGCTTTGGACTACTCCATTGTAACTTACTTCCCAATGAATGGCCTCTACCTTCAAGAGGAAGGCAGAACTCCTGAGCTCAGTGCCTGACATACGAGAGACGATTTTTTCCCTTTCTCACACATAGAAAGCAACCACTTCGCACTCACATACTTGACAGCAGCAGGAATTTCACGGCACACCCTTCCTTTTCCTCGTTGGCAGCTATTTCCGTCTTTTCCCGCTATTACTCGAATGGGTACTGCGCTTTCACCTCCACCCACTTCAACACTGTTTTCTTTAATAAAAAAAACCCCACCATCAAACAATTCTAATATTTTGGCTGACAATAAATCCATACTTTCTAGCTTTCTATATGTATTTTACCACGTATATCAGTATCTCTATTTCTCTTTCAACCGAATCCGCTGAATCAAAATTACCACTGGCCTTTTCTTATTGAATATGCAATTCCCGGGTCTTTTTAAAAAAATACTTTCCCCTACGAACGTGGGAACTGCTCCGTTTGAAATCTCTGGTGGTGTTATATAAAAACGTTAATACACCATTTTTCCCATGGTGGAATGTGTGTGTTTTAACTACAGCGGCCAATGCATTCTCTCGAATGTGCCGAGAACGAAACGGCAGATTGGTAAACAGAGCGCGCCTTCCAGGATTCCCTCAGAGGCAATAGGACAGGAGGGAGGGGAGCAAGATGGCGGCGGTTGGTGGCTTGGCCGGCCTTCTGCCCGCGCAGAACCAACTGGAGTACGCGCTCGAGGATGCAGTGACGCCTCAGGAGAAGGAGAACCTGGTCTATCAGCACCTGCGCAAGGTGGACACCTGGGAGCGGGATTTGAAAGTCCCCGAGTTTGGAGCAGGTGAGCGAGTCCGTGGGCTGGACTTGGCCGGAGCGCTAAAAGAAGAAGCGAGAAGGGGGCGGGCGGACGGACGGACGGCTGTCCGCCTCTTCTCTCTTCCCCTCCCTCCTGGCCGCTTGGTGCACATCCTCGAAGCCATTCAGCGCGGCAGCGGCTTAGTGATGGGATGGCCGGGTAACGCCTCCTCAGCAGGAGAGGCGTCTGGCACTGGCTGCTTTTAACACTCGAGCCCCCTTGGATCAGTCTTTACAATTCCCGTTCCTGTAATTTGAGAGAAAAATCTACGATGTTTAGGCTAGGAGTCTTCAACTTTTTTAGATCCAGGACCTACCTTTAATCTCAAACTGGACAACGGGACCTGCTTTCACTTTGTTTGCCGTATATGCTTGTTTTTCTCCTTTTCCCTTTAGAGTCACTACTAAAGTAAAGTTGTGCCGTCCAGTCAGTGTCGACTCCTGGCGCCCAAAGAGCCGTGTGGTTGTCTTTGGTAGAATGCAGGAAGGGTTTACCATTGCTATCTCCCGCGCAGTATGAGATGATGCCTTTCAGCACCTTCCTATATTGCTGCTGTCCGATACAGGTGATTCCCATAGTCTGGGAAACATAGCAGCGGGGATTACGAACCAGCAATCTCTTGCTCCCTTGGCAAGTTACTTCCCTGTTGCACCATTAGATGGACAGAGTCACTACTAGTGACTTTAAAAGACAGGAGCCCTGCTCCTGGCCTCCTTTATATCTAGTGATTCACTAGATATAAAGGAGGGCAGGGCTCCTGTCTTTTAAATAGTTGTATAGAGAAAGGAATTTCGGTGGGTGTATTTTGTGGAGAGGCACGCATATGCCAAAATCTCTCCTTTTACATGACTTTTAAAGCTAAAGAAACTCAGTCCTCTTTTGAACCTGGGCATACACATATTCTCTCTCTCATCTCTAAAAAGATACTTACACCTAAGTATGTAGTACACCGCTCTGAGCTCCTTGGAGTAAGAGCGGGATATAAAATGTAAATAATAGGGGATAGCAGAATAGAAGAAAAAGAAATAGAAAAAATCACAAAATACAAAGATCTACAAATTGAAATTGAAAGGCTGTGGCAGAAAAAGACCCAAATAATCCCAGTGGTAATTGGCGCCCTGGGTGCAGTTCCAAAAGACCTTGAAGAGCACCTCAACACCATAGGGGTCACAGAAATCACCATCAGCCAATTACAAAAAGCAGCTTTACTGGGAACAGCCTATATTCTGCGACGATATCTATAACAACTGACAATACAATTCTGGCATCCCAGGTCCTTGGGAAGGGCTCGGTGTCTGGATAAAACAAACCAGTCGATAACACCTGTCTGACTGTGTAAACAAGAAATAATAATAAAGAAACCAGAACAGACAGTAATTAGTGGTGGTCCCAACACACCCACTGAAACCAAGCTGATGATTACTAGACATGATAGGCCAAGAAGATTATAGTGGTCCTGTAACTGTTCACATTCCATTTAGAAATGACAGGCTCTTTTCAGTGTTCTAGCGCACATTGTTAAGTTACAGGTGACACATTCCAAATTAAAAAGAAGTTTCTGTTGTAACAACCCACCTTTGCCCCAGCCTTAAGAAAGGGTGTCTGTTTAAGGGGCCCTCAGGAAAAAAGTGGAAATTGTACTCTGTATCAGTGAATAGCGTCCAAGGCTATTGTAGTATTGCCCCGTGAACGGCTTCAGTGTGTGTGTTTGTCTGTCTGCCGTGTGTATGGATGCCTGGCTGCACATCCTCCTTGCCCCTTAAAAGATCCCCCCACCTCCCAGGTGTGCACAAACTAGTTTGTGCACATTCCTAGTGGCAGCTGGGGGAGAGGGAGCCTACCACACTTGGAATTGGGAGCTGGATGGTGACTATTCCTCAGGCTGCATTTTCCTCTTTCCACCTTGTATCGCTGTGTGGAATATGCGCCACTGTCTCAGACTTATTATCTCTCCTGCAAGCTCTAGTAGTCCTCAACACTCACTACCATTACTTTCAGCATTGTAAGGATAAGACACTGGAAGACATTGGCAGTTTTGTTACTGACTGACAAATCCAATAAGCTATGTGTTCACATATCTGTGAAATTGCTTCAGTATTAATTCTAATATTTATTCTAATATTTAATGGATTAGTTGTAAAATCCTTTGCTTTACATACCTGCCCAGCATTACCTTTGTTTATACTTGATCACCGAAATCACTCAAAGTTAAGAAAGCACAAGTTTAATGTTTTTCAAATCATCAAGTAATTGTTTCCAAATTTTGAATTGGCCCTACTATGTGCTATTTGGTAGGCTAAGACTGATGTTGAAATTATATCCCAGTAATGAATTTTCAAGATCCTGGTTCCTCACTGGTACCACTGCCACTCTAAAGGTGCCTAATCATCATCATCATTATCATTATATTATATTATTATTATTATTACATTTTATATTCCGCTCTTCCTCCAAGGAGCCCAGAGCAGTGTACTACATACTTAAGTTTCTCCTCACAACAACCCTGTGAAGTAGGTTAGGCTGAGAGAGAAGTAACTGGCCCAGAGTCACCCAGCTAGTATCATGGCTGAATGTGGATTTGAACTCGGGTCTCCCTGGTCCTAGTCCAGCACTCTAACCACTACACTAAGTAATATTGCAAAAGAGGCATTGTTCCTTTTTGTTGTGAGGATGACCTATCTATCTCTCCTGTCTTGCAAACCACAATCTCCAACTGTGAAAGTTGCAGGGTCAGGAATTAGTTTCATTTCAAAAGTTTGTATGGTCACATTTATATTCAAGAATTGTCCTTATGTGTAATGTTATGAATTTTAATAATGTATTTCATTGTATGTAAATTTTGTCTTAATAAAAGTTTTTTTAAATGGGGGGTAGATAAAATAATATTGCTTTTCTGATCAGCAATAAAGCTGAACAGTTTCATCATTACTGTCAAAAGGATTTAGATTGTTTTTCTGTAAGAGAATGAAAAGTGATTTTTAACTTTTCAGTATAACTTTGCAGTTAAACGAGTGGTTAGCTATAGTTAGAAGTTGGTCTGCCTGAATATGAAATAGATTGGATTTCTAAGATGACATTATATTAGCTTGGGAGTTGCCTGTAATTGACAAATTATTATTATTATTTTATTATTATTTATTCAATTTCTATACCACCCTTCCAATAATGGCTCAGGGCGGTTTACATAGAGAATAAATAAATAAATAAATAAATAAATAAAAAAGAAAGAAAGAAATATGGATCCCTGTCCCCAAAGGGTTCACAATCTAAAAGAAACATAAGATAAGACACCAGCAACAGTCACTGGATGTACTAAAATTGCAAGTATTTTAGCATATTTGCTTTGCGATCTTCATAAAACATTTTCCTTTGAATTTCAGTGTAGCAGAGTCATCAAGCACTGTTCTAAATTAGCTTCATCCCTTGCACTTTTGTTTCTTGAAAATAATTTACTTCTCTGCCGTCTGATTTCAGATCTACTGTGGCTGAATACTGAAGGTCCTCTCTCTCTGTACAAAGACCTTTGTGGAAAAGTAGTGGTGTTGGATTTCTTCACTTATTGCTGCATCAATTGCATTCACCTGCTGCCTGATCTCCATGAGTTAGAACAGAAGTATTCTACAAAAGGTATGAACTGGTCCATTAATTTACTCAAAATAGAGTTTCCTGGAGTTAATTTGTCATTTTAAAAAATGGCAAAATATCTCTGAAATATTATAAATCCATGTATTTGCACATACTTCCAGAAGGAGTTACACATGGCTGTTGATACCTATCTGAATTTAGGGAAACACTGAAGGGTATATATTTAATGTAAATCTAAAAATCAATCTGTTTTAGACTTAGACTGGGAACATGTAATATATAACCCCCTTAGGATTGAGATCATGGCATTTTGAGGATTTTGTGGTAGTAAGATTTTTCAGCTTCCATTTTAAAAAGAAAGGGGGAAAAGGAAGTCTTTATGACTACAGGTGCTAAAAGTGAGAATAATTCTTTAAAAATATGTTGCCTTTTCTAATCATTTTAATTGGTATTATTATTATTGTGGAAACGTGAAGTAATTGTCACTATGGGCAAAAGTCAGCTGCAGAACATGAAAAAGGCTACTATTCAACCGTCCACACTCAGTTTGGTGGTTGTGGGCAGTCTGACTGATCCTGCAATAACACATGGTACCATGAAAGGCTTCATAGCATCAATACCATGAATACAAATAAAAATAAAGCTTTAAAAAGTTCACAAAATAGTCTGGGCATCGGATGAACAGTAGTTATATGTTGTCACTGATAGTATAGTATACCCTATACATTAAGGACCCATGGTTTTCGTTTAGTCACAGTCCACACAGCACTGGCAGCTGTGATTAATGCATTAGCTGGAAGCAAAGTTATTTTCCTTGAGTAGTTGAATGTTTTTCTCAGCTTCAGGGTTTCCCCCCAGCAGTTACAAGAATCTTAGCCTATGTGACTTGCCTTTCTTCTTACTGCTGTAGGATCTATTCCTGTCCATGCCAGAAATGTAGTTGGAGAAGATGGTCTGTTGCTCAAGCTAGCTTCAGGCTAAAGAGGTTGGTGGGAATTTCTCCATAATTAACTCCACTCAGTCCTTAGCTAGCTTCCCCATTTCATGAATACTTTGAATTGATACATTTGGGAGCTGGAAATGCTGGCAGAGTTATCACCTCCTCCAGATTTTCACTTTCACCTTCTCCTCTTGAATTTCTATGATCCCAGCATTAATTTAGAAGAATAAATATGTAGAGACCTGGGCAATTTTCTTTCTTGAATTTGCATATGAATTAGATGCTAAACGTTTCATATAGATTTAGGGATTCGGTATGAGCTACACTTTGGCCACCCATACCCATTTATGTGTTTGTATAATGTGGTGTGTAATTTGGTGAGGCACAGGGTCTTTTGGTTTTCCACTAATAGCCATGCTAAATATATTTTGGTATTAATTAGCTAATACATTGTAAGTAGTAGAGTTGTTCTGAAGGCCTAGACCATCTTGGTTAATCAGAAACTATAGGACTATTAAAATGTTATGCCAAACCGTGGTTTTCTGTGTAAGAATGACGGTTAACTCACTCATTTTTCCTCCCACCCCCCACCCTGCACATGACAATTAGTAACTTCAGATCCTTGTTTGCAGTTTGCAAGTAGACAAGTTATAGTTTGCCACAAACACAAAAATTATTAATCACCATGTACACTGGAATAAAGAAGGAGTGTGTGTGCCCAAGGCTCCTCAGAGCTCATTCTCATGATGCCAGATCATCATTATATCTTATATATGAACACATCCTATGAGTGCAAATCACTGCTTGAGTGAAATTAATCCTTTTTTTAAAAGTAAGATAGATATCTTGTTTTTAGTAGTCCAGTATAAACCTTTGCTATTGTGACATACAGATTTTATACTCTTGAGATGCAGCAATCCCATTAATTGTTTCATATTAAAACTACATCATTATGTGGTGCAGATAACAGAAGATGCTTAAACACAAGGAGCTGTCCCATGACATTATCAAGGCCGTCACATTTTATTTCATTAACACATGCACATCTGCAGCTTCATAGATGTATCTTGGAAAAAAGGTCACTTTTCACAGGAATTAATAGCACCTAGCAAGTTTATCTGATTTGCTCTTGCTCTTATCATTACTAGTGCTATTTTTGCATTCAGAATGGCATTCACAAGGTTATTTTAAACTCGAATGTACATTCATTTCGCATCAGCAGTCCAGAAATGGCCTGTTCAATTGCTGTATGAGGAAATACTCTTTGATAGACATACTTTGAGAGGGGGCCAGTTGGCTGCTATTGTATAATCCTTTCAGCACAAATCTGAATCTGACCCCATTCTCAAATATTAGAATTTTACCTGGAGGTTTTTTACTTTATTCATTTTCGTCACCTATTTGAAATTCTTAACTTAACTATGGTCCTAAGTACATTTATGTATAATAAATCTTGTTTTAAGTTCCAAGAAAATATATATATATAGTAATTTGTATTACTTTATATATTATATATTATAGAGATCAAACACATTACCTCCTTTTCTCAGAGCTGGTGTGGGTCAAGGGGTTCTGACTCCCCCATGAGTAATGCTGCCGCCCTGCTCACTGGCCCACGCTCCCAGATGAGCACTATTGCAGCAAGCAGCATGGCTAAGAGTGTGGTGCATTGGAGGATTTCTCTGTGAGCCAGACTCTAGGCCTGCATTCCAAGCAGACACACAATCGGGGAATGACGTAAGAGTGCATGATCTTACCCCAGCATAATCCTAGGGGGAAACCCGTCAGGCCAATACTGGGATCAGCCTCAATCCCAGTGCTCTACACGAGCAGCCCTACCCAGGTAGGACTGCATAAGCCTGGGTAGGGCTGCTTGTGTGAACAGCCTTGTAGGTTTATAGCTTTTTTGTGTGCTTTCTCTGGGACTATTGCAGTGTGTGGAAGGGGAAATTATATCTGTAAAGTGATGCACATTGGGACGAAAAACCCCAATTTCAAGTATATGCTGATAGGATCCGAGCTGTCGGTGACGGACCAGGAGAGGGATCTTGGGGTCGTGGTGGACAGCTCGTTGAAAGTGTCGACTCAATGTGTGGCAGCTGTGAAAAAGGCAAATTCCATGCTAGGGATCATTAGAAAGGGGATTGAAAATAAAATGTCTAACATTATAATGCCCTTATACAAAACTATGGTGCGACCACACTTGGAGTACTGCGTACAATTCTGGTCACCACATCTTAAAAAGGACATTGTTCAACTGGAGAAGGTACAGAAGAGGGCAACCAAGATGATCAGGGGCCTAGAGCACCTTTGTTATGAGGCAAGACTACAACACCTGGGGCTTTTTAGTTTAGAAAAAAGACAACTGCGGGGAGACATGATAGAGGTCTGTAAAATCATTCATGGAGTGGAGAAAGTGGATAGAGATAAATTCTTCTCCCTCTCACACAACACTAGAACCAGGGGTCACTCCATGAAATTGATTGCCAGGAGGTCTAGGACCAACAAATGGAAGTACTTTTTCACACAATGCGTGATCCACTTGTGGAACTCTCTGCCACAGGATGTGGTGACAGCCAACAACCTGGATGGCTTTAAGAGGGGTTTGGATGACTTCATGGAGGAGAGGTCTATCAATGGCTACTAGTTGGAGGGCTGTGGGCCACCTCCAGCATCAAGGGCAGGGTGCCTCTGAGTACCAGTTGCAGGGGAGTAATGGCAGGAGAGAGGGCACGCCCTCAACTCCTGTCTGTGGCTTCCAGCGGCATCTGGTGGGCCACTGTGCGAAATAGGATGCTGGACTAGATGGGCCTTGGGCCTGATCCAGCAGGGCTGTTCTTATGTTCTTATCTGAAATTCATGGTAAACACACATTTAGAAACTGCATTTGGCCACACTTTCTGGCACACATGTTCCAGGTGTTTTCAGACAAGAATGTCTTCGCATGCTACAAGGATGCATGGAGTATGCAACTGGGAGCTTGTCTTTCATGTAGTGCTTGGTGTTCTAAATATAGTTCTGTATCTGATTTGTAGAGGTTTTGTAGTCTTAAGGGCATATTATTACCATTTCAGTTTTCGTGTATTTTATGTCCTTTATTCTTTTACTTATATCCCAATCCTATATAGGTATTCTCAGAAATAAGTTTCCTCATTTCAGTGTGCATAGAACTGCAGCTTTTCTCTGTTTCATAAAAAGGATCCAAAGTATCTCAGGATATTTCATACATTGAATGTGTGCAGAGTGGGAGGATTTGTGTGGTGGAAAAGCCCTCTCTTCCTCCTAACCTTTTTACCACTCCCACCAAGTGGACTTTTGGTATGGCTGGGTCTACTACAACTGCCCTTCATATTTATCAAGAATTTCAAAAAAACAAAAACAAACCTCAGTAGTGTGGAAAGAATTATAGGCATTAAGACTTATAGGAGACAAATCAATAAGGTTCTAATTTTTTATAACAAGAAAGTTTACTTTTAGGAAAAAATTGTTCAATTAAAACATTTCTTTTACAGAAAAAACAAACAAACTCAAAACAGTTACTTACAGAGCAGGTCAGGGAAATTAAAAGCTGGAGAAACATAATCACTATCTGGCTCTATACTGGTCCCTACTCAGAGTCCTCTTGTACTTTCTTTCTTCTTGGCTTTGGGCTTGCTGGGCAGACTCTTTGTCCTGATTACAGCACAGGTCTGGGGCTCAGTCCAACCTGGCTCTTCCTTTTCTTCCAGTGGTTTCAACTAGAAGGCTTCTCCTTGCTGGCTGCTCACTCTCTGCATGGATTCATTCTAGCAGACTTCCAGAGACTCTCTTCCTTCTTTTGCAACCTCCAGCTCTGACTTGCTCCAGCAGACTCTTTTAACTTCTCCTTCCAGGACTCTGACTTCCCTCTCTAAACACTCCCAATATATACAGTTTTTCTGGCCCATGAGTTTCTCAGCCCAGCCAATCAGAACAAATGAAAACTTCCCTCCATTTAAAAAAATATACCCCCCCCAGAAAAAACCCTCTCAAAATGCTAAACCAAATGTGAAAGAAGAATGAACTTTTGACCCTGCCATCCTTCTCCATGCACAGGGATTTGCAAGCACAGAAATCCTATTTACAATACTGCAGAGTTTTTATGACTATAATATAACACAATTCATTTATCAGGGCTTATTTGCAAGAAGAGGTTTGGGAATATCAATACATGATACAATACAGGGGCTTATTTACAGAAATCCAAGTGGTCTAGGCCTCGTTCCTTCACAGGGAGAAACAATTTTTACTGATTTCTCCCTCCAAAAGTGCTATTTGGCTGCCAGGAATACATCCCTGGGAGTCGCAGACAAATAGCAGTTTTAGAGAGGAGATCAGCAAAAGTCACTCCCCTCTATCATGCATGTTGGGCTTCTCGGCAATGCTTTGTCTGAGCTTCAAAACAGTCCTTTGTGAGGATGCAGCTCCTGTTCTATCCTTCTAGCGCTGTGGAACATGTGAGCCGATATCTATATGTTAGGCCTGTGGTACACAAATTGCTTGGAGATAGCAGCTATTTGAGAGAGACAACAGAGTTTGAGCAAATATTATTTATTTATTTATTTATTTATTTTATTTTTTATTTTTATTTTTGCATTTTTATACCGCCTTTCGTTAAAATATAGCCCCAAGGCGGTTATTAGAAATTAGCTAGCCTTTTTTGGAAGGGTGGTATATAAATCAAATAAATAAATAAATAAATTAGAAACACAAAGAAAATTGCTGCTAAGTCCTATCTATAAAATACAGAAAAGAACACACACCAATTAAAGTGGGAAACATTTTTAGGTAGCCCTATATCAGACAGAATATGAAGCTGAATGTGAAGGTTCCTATGCTTGTGTTAAGTTTCAATTCAAAGAAAGTCTTTATTATATGCTGGTGTCTGATTCTGCATAGGCTGGGCCATATGTATTCGACCTGTCAAGATGTATGAGATGGGAATTAAGAAGCCAATTTGATATATGTGTTATGAACCTGCTCAAGAACAAATGTTTTCTGTATACAGATACTTAACTGTGTTGAGGATTCCTAGCTATCATTTGCCTCCCAACCTCTTGACTATGCTAATTTTTGTAATATCAGATCAGAAGTCTTAGCAGACGATTGGGAACTAACTATTTATCTTCTCACATCCACTAAGTTTGTAATTTGGAAAAATCCTAGTCCCTTGACCTGGAAGATTAAGTAAATTATAGAATATCTGGTGAAATTGACTAATTATGTTGTGCTGAAAGAGAGTTGACAACCAGGGAATAAGGGCGATTTACATACTGCATAGCCACCCACCAATACAAGTGGGTGATGTGCGTGTTGCCTCTGTCTGTCCTGAAATCATGTTGGTGTATCTGGCAGGTACTCCATCCAAATGGTGTGCTTCAACAGAACAGCTCTACTTGATTCACAGTATTCCCAATGCTTCCTGTGCCCTTAACAGGCACACCAGTGCAGTTTCAGGATGGACAGAGGCAGTGTCATCATCACCACTTCCATCGGCAAGTGGCTGTACAATATATAAACCTTTATTTATAAACCGAGTATCTTTATCTTGTAGTAGAATAACAAAACTCAGAATAAGGCACAACTGTTTGTTCTCTTAGGAACAATTTAAAATAAATTTAAATTGACTATAATGAATTCATATTCATTATTATGTTTATAATAATTCATTATTTATGTTTATAATAAACATAAAATGAATTTATTCATAGTAAATAATTTATATTTAGCTATTTTAGACATTTAGCCAACTGTTTGCTCCTGCAAATTCATAGACATATTCCTGAGAATGAAAAGGACTTTTGTGGGAAGGGCAGAGGAGTGAAAATCGCTTTCCCACCCCCTTCCTTTGTGCTTTCTAGGAGTGTGCCGACCTGGTCCACAGCAAACCAGGCCGGTTTGATCATGGACTGGACTGGCCCTGGCAAGAGGGGTCCAGTTCATGATCAAACCGGTCCAAATCCATATCATCCACAGATCGGTCTACCAGTTTCAGCACCTGTAAAGGGGAATCTAGTGAGGATTCCCCTTTGATTCCAAAGGTAATATAAAGCAGCAGGAGAGCAATGAAAGAGAGGCGCCTTTAAAACTGAAAGATTAAATTAAAATTAAAACTGAAAGTGAAGGCACTTCTCAGCAGGTCTGCCTGGCATTCCCCCACCTTCTCAGTGGCAGCAGCATGCAAATGGCCATTTGTGTGCCACCATTGAGAGGGTGGAGGGAGCACTATGCAGGCCTGCCGGTAAGTGCCTTCTCTTTCAGTTTTAAAGTCACGTTTCACTCGCCACTTCCTCGCCACCTTTTATCATCTTTGGAAGCAGAGGGGAATCCTCATTGGATTCCCTTTTAAATGTGTTTGAATCGGCAAATTGGTTCGAGCCTGTTTGGTCAGATGGACCAAACCAGCTGGTTGGTTCGACCAAACCAGTTTGCAGAGCACAGTCTGGTCCAACTTTGGACCAAACTATGCAAACTGGTTCCGTGCACAACTCTAGTGTTTGCCCATTTACTTGTAAGGATGGAGCTTTTGCTCCACCATTGTAAGGCTGCATATCATTTCAGTCACAACTGGTTTTTATAAAACAAAATATTCATGGACTCCAAGTATTTAAACCCCTTATAAAATAAAAAGTTATTTAAAGATTAATTAACAGTAGAGAAAGTGGGGCTTGATGAATCTTCCCCCAGCTGGGAAGCAATCCAAGCTTCAGATCCTGTGTAAACATTGTGACTAGAATCATGCAAGATGATGCAGTTCATTCATCGCAACAGACCCTGGCTAGTTTTAAGCCAGAATTGAAAGCAGAATCCTTGTCTCTCGAGCACAAATGGGAGAGGGGAGTAACTGTTTCTGAGACTGGGAAATTTGTTAAACTAGGATTAAATCCTGGTTCCGCATGACCTGTGAACAAGGCCTATATTCCATAATCTCATGCTGTAATTTCTGTTTAGGAAAACAGAGTTCATGGACCACCAAATTAAGACTACTTAATTTTATTGATCCCTTTAAAATATATTATACCACTCGTCTATGAAAATACCCAAAGCATTTTAATCACAGTATGGTTTTGCGAGAAATTAGAAAACTGTAAGAATATATTTTAATATAGTTGCACACCTGACCTAGCATTGTGACTTGGAAGATGTAAAGATAATAGCCTCATTCAGATATTACGCAGAGCCAGGACTTTGGCACATGTGCTCCTCCCTTCCACTTTGTGTCTGAGGTTTAGAACAAGCCAAGATCTTCTGGACAGAGTTTCCAAATAAATCAGGAGCTGAAGCTGGAATACAATATCAACTTCAGGTCCTTGTTTATTTGGTCTAGAATAAATCTGGATAGCCTGGTTTGGACATTATGACAGATCCTGGTTTGTTCTAAGCCAACATCATATGTAGAATCCTTTCAACCTTTGCATGGAGAGGGGAAGAGTGCTTGCCTGAGGCTACAGTGTGCATGCATGAAATCAGAAACGATCTGAACTGAATTACTGTTTTTATCATATTTTCTTCAAAATGACTTGCCTTCTAAGTCTATCATTTTTCTTATAAGAAAATTGACTCTATGATAGGTTATAATTTTAAAGTCAACATGTTATCATTTAACAGTGTTGAAGGCAAAACGTAAACCATGGCTAAGAAAGTAATCAAATGAACACTCAGGGAGGTAAGCGTGGAGTTTGGTTCCAGTTCCCATACAGATGGAAGAGCTCCAGAAAGTTTCATGTATTACCAGTTAATTATACGCAATATTTATTCAATTACTAAACATTTTAGTGCAGAATGTTAATTTGGCCTTATTTCAATGCTATGTTGGGCTGGCAAAGTTTCAGTGTGATATTAATATTCATGCATTTGTTTAGAAATAATTAAACTTTAGTTTAGTTCACATTAAATGATGTGAACTAAATTTTATAACTGTAAGCTTGGCTTCCTGGAAAAGTCATTACTTCATTATAAATATTTTCAGGGCAGCTTTCACTATTGAAACTTCCTCCTGCCACTGAGGGCCATAGGGGCCAGGTAGTCAGTGAGATTAGTGTGACCTTATTACCTATCAGCTGTTTTTGTTATCAGGCCCAAGATCCCAGTAGCCCCATCCCATACCTTGACACACACACAATTGGATCTAGGAGCCAGACCAAAAATTTAGTAATCCGATAGTGGACACTTGACAAAATTATGGGAGTTTGTAGAGGAAGAGCGTAAATTGGTTTCTCTTTATTCTCTTTTCAAATAACATACAGACTGCCTGGATAAATAATTTTTTATTGGGGGGAATATATGTATGTACGTATGTATGTATGTATGTTTTTATTGATATATAAAATAGGATTTAATCTAACTATCCTAGACTAGGTGCAGTTAAATTTCTAGATGCCACATCTCCTTGGCACCTGGGATTTGTCAAACCCTACCTTATGCATTAAGTTGGGCTCTACCCTGACTCTGGCTTCATCGATAGACAGACTGTAGCATACTTCCAGCTTTAAGCCCGTGGTGTTGCAACTTCGTTCAGCCAAATCTTGTACATGACAGACAGAATCACAGACATTCTTTCTCCAGAGGACCCACGTGCTCTATCCTACTAGTTTACCTCTTCAGTGAGCAACACTACAGTTCAGTTGTGGAAAAGTTAACTTCACTGGGCCTTTTAGCTGTCCTGCCACCACACAAAACACTGCATGCTCCAGAATTCTCTGGACAATTCAGGGATATTGAAAAGTGTTTTCAGCTGAGGCAGAGTAAAGGTAAAGTGTGCCGTCAAGTCAATTTTGATTCCTGGTGCCCACAGAGCCCTGTGGTTTTCTTTGGTATAATACAGGAGGGGTTCACCATTGCCTCTCCCGTGCAGTATGAGATGATGCCTTTCAGCATCTTCCTATATCGCTGCTGCCCGATATAGTACCAGTGGGGATTCGAATTGGCATCCTTCTGCTTGTTAGTCAAGCATTTCCCCACTGCACCACTTAAGGTGACTACACTGCCATTAACTTGGTTATGCCTTGTGGTCCACATATCAGTCTGAGAAACAACTAGACTTTGTAAATCACCTTGAGAACTTTTTTTCCCTTGAAAAGAGACATAAATATTCATAGTACCCTGTTTCCCCGAAAGTAAGACCTAGCAGTAATTTCTGATGTACCACTAATTGCCCTAGTGCATTTTGGGGGGCTAAAATTAATATAAGACACTGTCTTATTTTCGAGGAAACACAGTAGTAGAGCCTTGATCCTACAAGACTGTTAAGAGGGCATCTTTGCCCAAGGGCCTATAAACATATGGAACGTATGAAGCTAGTCTTAGTTGCACTTTATTCAATTTTTAAAAAATTGTTTGTAAATACTTTTCAATGTTATGTTTTTAATGTGTGCTTTCAGATGGTCTTCTTGTTGTGGGCGTCCACTCGGCAAAGTTTCCTAATGAAAAGGTTCTGGATAACATCAAAAGTGCTGTTCTTAGATACAATATCACCCATCCTGTAGTAAACGATGCCGATGCAACCCTCTGGCATGAGCTAGAAGTGTCCTGCTGGCCAACACTGGTTATTGTTGGACCTCGCGGAAATGTGCTGTTCACTCTGATTGGTGAAGGACACAAGGAAAAGTTGTTTCTGTTTACATCAATAGCACTAAAGTATTACAGGGAGAAAGGACAAATCAACAGTAGTACAATTAGAACACAGCTCTATAGAAACGCTTTGCCACCTTCTCCTTTGCTGTTTCCTGGCAAAGTCACAGTGGACAGTACCATGGACAGAATAGCAATAGCAGACACTGGACATCACAGGATTTTGGTTGTCACAAAAAATGGTCAAGTGCTGCACACTATTGGAGGTAAGAATAGCCAAAACGTTTTAAAGGCTTAGTGTGTACATCTTTCATGGTAGAGCTTAAATCTCATATCAGCACCCATGCAGCACTAGCCCCCATGCTGGTCTCCATACTTTCTGAAGTGTGGGCACTATTGCACAAGAGCACAAATATTTTGTGGGGCTTCCTTGCACTCTGGAACAGCTCTGTTACAGCAGAAGAAACTCGCTGAGGGTCAGGCAATTAGAGATGTGCACAAATGGCTCATACACGGGCAGGGGGCAAGGGAGTAGTTTCCTTAAGAAGCTGGTAAGGAGTTCCTTACCTGCTCCTCCCCTGCTGCTTTTCCAGGCGTGTCACCTGGTCCCAGTTGGCCGTGTGGGGCTGTGGCACTGTTCCCTGCAGCTTCCACACAACATTGTGCCAGCCATGTCCATGCCAATGCCATGCGGAGGCTGTAGGGAACAGCGCCACAACCCGCGCGCTGCTGGTTTGGGACTGGGTGCCGCACACAGAAAAGTGGTGGGACAGAGCAGGTAAGGAGCGGATCGTACGCTGGCACCCAAGCCGGCTTGGCACTTCCCAGAGGAGACACTGAACTGGCTCGTGCATGTCCCTACAAGCAATATGGTCAAAACCCTAACAGAAACCACACTTCATAAAGTGTAGAGACTAGCACAGATGGTAGCATTGTATGAGCCTTGATGATAGGAGCCCCACACTTCATTGTTGTTGTTATTTATACCCCTTTCAGAATGGGTATATTATGATCCCAGCAGTCAACTCCGGATAAAATCCTAGCTGCCGCATTTTGCACTAGCTAAAGGGTTCTTGGGGTTTTCTAAAGGGTTCTTGGGGTTGCCTAACCCTTCACCTGGCACACTAGCTGAAGCTGTGCAAAAGCACCTCTGGCCACCGCCTCCACCTCAGCATCCAAAAGCAGAGCCGGCCCAGCAATACTCTCAAGCTGCACACGTGCTCTTTCAAGGGGAGTGCATAACCAGTCAAATCCCTTCATCCCGATTGGCTCTCCTACTGACCAACAGGACCTCTGTCTTGTCTGGATTCAAACTTTCTAAATTACACTATTTGCTCATTTCTAAACAGACTGTTTAAAAGCTGTGGACTAAATCAGGGATGGCCCTGGGAGGGTGCTGGCCTTGGGGCGAGCGGCACTCCCTCTCAGACACACTCCTTCTTCGCTACTGCTCCTCACCCTGCCCCTGGCCTTGCTGAGTATGCAGCACATGCACTGCTAAGAAGTTTGATTGCTTCCCTCCTCATTCCAGCACCGAGAGTGGCTACTTAAGTTCCCAGCACCGCGGAAGCTGGATACTATATGAGAGGCATGCATGTGTTCTGATGCCTAATGTTAAAGCAGCTGCCTGTTTGGGTGCTCCCAGCAGCACCGCTGCATGTGATTTGTAACTACAGGCTTTTAGTTTTGATTTTGACTTGTGGGACCGCAGGCTAACCACTTGCCTACATGGGCTAACTTACTTAACCAAATGACAAATTTAGCAGGCATCATGGGAAGGTGACTCCAGGTCGAACCTAACATACAACTGAAAGGGGGGATTACTCCCCATGCTCCCTCTCTGTTCATGCACAGATGAGGTTGATGAGTAGACCAGAGTCAAGAAGTTATTTCTCTAAAAGGAGTAGCTGAAACTCTTCTCAAAGTTGGTACAAAGGTTTAGCCTTCTAAGCTAATCACCTTCACAGGAAGAATAGATAAGATTGCAGCAGGCTCATGCCTCTGACATACGTGTTAATGGTTGGCATGAAGCATGGGGGAAGTGCTCATTATGTTAAAGAAATCATTGTGTTAAGGAAGACCATCTTGTACCCAGAAGGTCTTCCTGACATGAGATAAGCTCTGAGTCCACCTATTCCATTGTTTTACATACAGGTTGTCTAAACCTTTTCACTTCATTGTGCTCTAGAGCACACCCACCTAGATTGATCAAGACAAAATGTATTCTTTTGTCCACCACAGATGCCACCGTTTTCAGCAAAGAGGTATGGTCCATATTTGGCTGCAGGGCAGACTTCTGCCTATTTGTACTACAAACCCCATCAAGCAGTGTGCTTCTTCTCAAGATTCATCCATTGCATGTTGTGTGTCTGGGCACCAGCTATTCCATCTGGCTGTGCCTTGGCCCTCATGCATGTCTCGCTTGCAACCTGCAGTTTGGCCCTGTCTCCAGGCCCAGTCTGCATAGCACGCTTGGCTGCATCAGAGAACTGGTTTCCTGGGATCAGACCACCTTTAGACTCTTACTGGCTTTCGGACTCGTAAGTGACCTGTGGGTCTCCACTTTTTGCATCCCATTTTCCTGCACACCATTGGAAAGAATACAGGTATACTAACCAACCTCTGCTCCAAACTCCTTTGATCCCTTCTCTCCTTGCTTTTTTTAAAGTCTAAAGTTGTTTTCTAAAGGCCAATTTCTCTGGCCAGCCTTGAGTTGATTTTAAGTTGGATCTCAAGCTAAAACGCCTCTTCATGAGCTTCAGTTTAATATTATTGGTGGTATTAGCTACTATCGTTTTGCTTATTAATCATGCAACACAATATTAACTAATAAAACCTTTCTGTACACCTATCACCCTGAATAAATCTGATTATGTTTTGACTTCAACTCTGTCATCAAGCTTTGCACAAATTCTGTAATGAACAGCTTTCTCTCACTTCGCTGATTTCTCACACAAGCCCAAAAGTTAGTCAGGCATGCATAGCCAACACTCCAGAGCAGTTTTATTAACACTAATCGGTGCACGCATGCCTCTTATTTAGTATCCAACTTGCGATGTGCTGGGAAGTTCAGTCACCTCTCTCTTTGCTCAAACAAGGAGAGAAGCAATTGAACTCCTTAGCACTCTGTGTGCTGCATACTCAGCAGTGCAGGGGCGGGGAAAGGAGCCGCAGTGAAGGAGGAGTGTGGCTGAGGGGTGTACCTTGGGTACGGCCCTGTGTGTAGTCCACAGCTTTTAAACAGTCTATTTAGAAATGAGCAAATAGTTTAATTTAGAAAGCTTCTCCAATTGTCTTAGGCTGGTTCAGACATGTGGAACCTCAGCTAAAACCAAGCTCCATGCTGAGTCGTGGGAATGTGCACTTGCCCCCTTCCATTCCTGTGTGGACATCCACTTCTGCTCTAGGTTAAACAGAGACTGGTTGTGATGTCTAAACCCACCAATTTCACTTCATAGCATATTTACTTCAAATAAATCAGTAACTTACTTCAAACCTTGGGAACAGATCTCAACCTATTTGAAGTAAATAGGCAAGAATAAACCAGAATTTGTGGGTTTGGATGTCATGAACGATCTCAGTTTACTTTAACTTAGCTCATCAGGTGTGGGGAAAGGGAAGACATATTCCCTAGGCTCAGACATCTTGAGGAGCCCAGCTTTAACCAAGAATCTGGGTTGTGATCCCTTGGCATCCATAATAATGGTTCCTGTGCCTGCGTAAGAACCTTGTGGCTGAGAAATATAGCTCCTTGAGGCGCCCATGCCACGCCTCATGCACTCAGTGTGGATGTTATAAAAGACGGGCTAGATGCCATTTCTCCAGTTCCTTTTTGACTGCCATAGCAATCATATCTCGTCACAACAGCTCCTTGAGCAAATAGGTTTCTTCTGACAGAGTTTTCCTAAAACAATAGGGGGAAAGGTTTATCCCTTGGACACGGACCTCCTTTTGACTGTTCTAATCTCTAAACTGACTGGTTTTGGTTTTTCGATCTGCGTTTTCGGTTTGACTTGGACTGCAGACTAAGGATTGCATCTTCTTGACGGACATGGAAAAGATGTCATTAAAGCACTATGCTGATTGCGCAGCTAAGCTTCCATCCCAAGATAAGCATAGCTTCTTTCTTATTTGCTTGAGTGAACAACATAACACGACTATATGCAAAATATGTCTGTCATTTTCAAAACAAATTAGAAGTAATTGGGCACATAGGATGCATGCGACTCTATATGATGATGCCAGCCATTCCTTCGACATCGAAGTCTGTATCAGCATTGCTGTTGACGCCAGGGACTATAACCTTGGTGTCTACCTTATCTTACAAGCTTCCAACAGGTTTGCCCCCTCGACATAAAGAGAGGAGAAGGCATGGCTCTTCAACTGATGACTCCTCAGTGCCAGCAGCACCCCAGAAACATAGGAGCCATGAGGTTACATAGAGAGATAGAGAGAGACCCTCTTCATCTGGGCTGGAAAATGCACCCCTTGTTCCCAAGTCGGCATCAACCTCCAGACCACCTATGCCGAGTGTGTCAGTATCGAAGCCTTCAACTCTGAATCCATCGATATCAAGACCATCCACATCCATTATAAGACACTCGACATCAACAACCCCACGTCTGAAATCAGTTTCTTCTGTTGTGATGCCTTTCTGTTCACTTTCCCGATCAACACCAGTGTATCGACATACAGAGGCTTCACCAAAATTTGACACACCAGTCATTACTGCACTGAAGCAAGTCCTTGGTGTCGAGGGACATCACTGACACAAGTATTTGACATCAATGACAACGCTGAAGCTCTCAAAGCCGGAATTGATCATTCCATGGCTCAGACTCTTCCCTCCATTCTGGATTCAAGTAATAGCATTCCGTCAACAACTACTTTAAGGGTTTCTTGTCCTAGGCCACAGAAGATCCAGAGGTGGACTACAATGTAGTGATTGTCACTACAGCATCCACAGCAACTCGATTGATGCCTTCTATGGGTATTCAAACAACACCTTATGGCTTGCTCAGACCATCGGGCCAGGCACTTACCATGTGTCAGTTAACTGGCCCAAATCCTCTTCTACCCAGTGGCATTCTTATGGCTTTGTGCACCATTCTCCTACTCCCTTTACATGGCTACTTGGAAAGTCTGACATGGGGGTAACCTCGCCAGGCTTACCATATGATTACCACAGTGACAATCTACAGAAGGCCCAACAGTCAAAGACTGCAATACCATCGTATACAGCTTCCATACTTTCCACCACCTTGCCAAGTTCTTCACTTGTGCATACTTTGGCAGTGGATAATGCCTCCACAGCATGGAAGGAGACAAGGTAGCGGTGGCAGCCATTTTTGAACCTACCAAGAATACAGAATAGTATTAAGAAGCCTAGCCACTCAGGCAGCTCAGCAGGGATTTTTCAGCATTTCTTTCCCTCATGTAAGCTTCCTCTGAGACAACGGCTATAATCTGATACAGTGGTGCATCTAAGGACGAAAGGGATAGCAATATTCCCTTAACTAGATGATTGGCTGCTGGCATCAGAAGGCAGAGAAGAGTTAAGTTCTCAGATGTTGTATGTACTATCACTTCTCCAAGATCTGGAAGATACAAGTAAATTGAAAAAAATCTAACTGGGAAGCAGTGCAGTCCCTAAACTTCATAGGCGCAGTATTAAACATGGAGACAAAGTGAGCATACTTACCAGTGGAGCTTGTCCACGCCATCAAGGACCTAGTTCACATGCTCCAGGCTCCACCAAATCATCTTGCACATCAGGTCCAATGCTTTCTGGATCTTATGGCTTCAATGGACCTGACAACAGAAAGGTCTGCATATCAAAGTTTTGGGACCTCTGGCTGTGTTCATGGGAATGACAGCCTTCTCACCAACCCTGAGAGGTCAGATAGTCCAAATACAACTAGACAACACAACTGTCATTGCTTATATCAACAGGCAAGGTGGCACAGTGTTAAGATCCTTATGCACTCTGAGCCTACAGTTTTGGCACTGGTGCATATGCAACAAGATTCACCCTGTGGCTATCCATATAAAGGGGACGGACAATAAATTAGCAGACAGCCTCAGTTGGTCATTTGCACACAAGCAGCAACATGAATGGGAGATTCACATGAAATATCTAAGACCAATATTCAGAGCATGGACTTATCCTGTGATAGACTTGTTCGCTACATCATTAAATGCAAAGTGCAAGAATTTCTGCTCCAAAGCAGGGCACGACCCTCATTCTCTGAGAGATGCTTTCCCAGAGGAATAGACTGGTCCAGAGGAATTATTTATACGTTTCCACCACAGCCACTGATAGGCAGAGTGGTGGCCAAATTACTTGCCATACAGGTATCATGCATACTAATAACACCTTGGTGGTATCGCCAGTCCTGGTTTCTGTTGGTACTCAGACTGTCACATCACAGGTACCGATGGCTCCCAAAGTACCCAGATCTTCTCTCTTGGGACATGGTCTTGTACTGCATCCAGACATAGCCACACTGTATCTCACAGCGTAGCGGATAGCCTTCTAAACAAAATCCTACTAAATCGGCGGAAATTGTCCACAAGACTAAACTATGCTACAAAATGGAAAATGTTCAGAACGTATGCAAAGGCTAATGGTTTTTGTTCTCTCAAAGCCCTCAATTAGAGAAGTACACCTATAGTACACCTGTTAGATGTTAGCTGACATCAGGTTTAGCTAATATGTCCATAAAAGTGCACCTCGCTGTTCTATCCTCTAAATATCTGGAATGGGATGGAAAGCTACTGTTTACTCATCTAGATTGCAAGAGTTTCTTGAAGGGTTTGTCTAATTTATACCCCCACAATCAGAGAACCAATAACACAATGGAGTATATTGCTAGAACTTTCTGCATTGATTTCGGAGCCATTTGAGCCCATGAACTCAGCTCATCTCAAACTAGTGATGTTAAAAACTGAATTTCTAATAGCCATTACGTAGAGTGAGGAAGCTGACAGCTTCGCACATAGATGTGTCGATTATGCAACTCTTCCCTGACAAAGTTGTGATGTGAATGGACCATATGTTCCTACCGAAAATAGTCACTGACTTCCATCTGAACCAAGATATCATATTCCCCACCTTCTTCAGAGACACCTCAACTTCTCTGGAGAAGGCAATGCATAAACATGGCATGCGTAGGTCTCTCTTATTTTACCTATACCACACAAAATCATTCAGGTTAACCAAACACTTATTTTTATCCTAAAAGGAGAGAGCAAAGGGGAACTGTAAATTAAGACAACGCCTTTCACATTGGCTTGTGGAGCTAATTTTGCTGACATACTGCAAAATGTGGAGCTACCAAAATCCATCAGGGCTCATCAACCGCCCAGAGACCCAAGTTTTGGACAGCATAAACATACGTTAAAATAAATAATCTAAGGCCTATGCTACCTCAGCAGCCCACTTATCCACCATAACTTTCAGAGACTTTTGCAGAGCGGCGACCTGATCCTCGGAGCTGCCCTTTGTAAAGCACTACGCTGCTGACCTTTGCTCTGCAGCGGAAGCTAACTTGGGGTGAAGTGTGTTAAAAAGGCTGTTACAATAACCCTCTTCCTAAGGGAGCTAGCTAAACACTCATTCTTATGGATGCCAATGAATCACAACCCAGATAAACAGGTTGCTTACCTGTAACTGATCTGGTAGTGATCCGTTGACATCCATAAGTCCCTCCCTAGCCTCCCCACTGCAGTAGCTGAATGTGCATTATATTATGACTCAAAAGAGAACTCACCTCATTATTTTTCAGTGGACGATAGTCTATGTAGGTGGTCATCCAAGAACTGGGAAAATGGTGTCCCGCTCTTTCTTTTAATAACATCCATGCTGAGCATGTGAGGCGGGGCATGGGCTCCTCAAGGAGCTATAGCATTTGGCTGCAAGCTTCCTGTGCAGGCACAGAATCTGCACAGACATCCATACCATTCTTATGGATGTCAACGGATCACTACCAAATCATCAGTTACAGGTAAGCAATCTGGTTTTCTGTGTAACAACCGAACCAACTCTTATTATCCAACATACTTGCTAGTTTTGTTTTCTAAGGAGAATTTATAATGTTTTTGTTTCCAGAGAATATCCAATATAGCTGAACCGGCGCACAGCATCTGTGCCGCTAGTCTCTCCTAGCTGCTTCCACCCCAGTCCACTCCCCGTCATTTTCGCCCACTGGCTGCCTCCTCTGCAGCTCTCTCCCCTCCCAGCCCCCATGCCCACCACAACAGCCCCAGTTGCTGCGCCAGCCTCCACCCAGCCATTTTCGGGAGCCCGCTGCCACTGCCCACCCAGCCAGGCTCCTCTCTGAGGCGCGGCTCAGCCTCCCGCCTCCTCCTCTCGCCGCCCCCAGCTGCCGGAGCAGCAACCCCCTCATCCTCGGGCTCCCCCTCCGGGTTCCTCCAACCCTCAACCGGCGTTTCCCTCAGTCCTGAACTCTCACAGCTTGTCACAAGAGTTCCACCGCCAAATCCTGGGCATGCATGCTGGCTAAGAGAATTAAATATATAGATAGATGTTTCTATATATCTATATCACACACAACCAACCTTGTTCTCCTGGAGTACAAATTGTCCATTTCTAAACAGTATTCATTTCAGCGCAAAACCAATCCTAGTACAACTTTACCGATTTTTATTTAGGCTCCTATATAAGACATTATATGAAAATAATTCCAGGACTACTCAGTTGTGTTTTTATTCCATTGTATCTCCTCAGTGTAGACCAGTGGAGCTTTTTGTATAGCAAAGTTATTGCTTCACACATCCCCCTATATACTGTAATGGGGGAGGAACCATCTACAACCTGCTGTGACCAGCTTGCATGCCACTTTGCAGACAAAGTTGCTTGCATCCGTGCCAATTTGGACTCCAGGATTTTTGCAATTCCAGCAGATGTGCCTCTGGTCCTATTGTGTTGGATTATTTTCAGTTTGTGCACCCAGGACAAGATCCTGGGCCATGTGCAGGCAACGTCCTACACTCTAGAGCCTTGCCCTTCATGGCCAATAAAATCTGCCAGGCAGGGTACGGACACATGGTTGGAAGCTATATTCGATGCGTTATCAACCTGAGGGCAGAATGCCATTTTGAGGTGATGGGGAGACCACTATTAAAGTTTTCCCTTGACCTCTCCAACCTGAACAATTACTGGACTTCCTATTGAGTACAGGGATTTGAGGCACTGCTTTGGAGTAGCTTCAGTCCTATTTTGGGAGGAAAGGTCCAGAAGGTAGTGTTGTGGGACTACCGCTCAACTCCTTGGCCTTTGGCTTGTGGGGTCCTGCAGAATTTGGTTATGTCCCCCATACTGTTCAGCATCTGCATGAAACCATTGGGAGAGGTCATCCAGGGACTTGGACTGAGTTGTCAGCAATATGCTCTATCTCTCCTTATCATCTGATCCAAGGGAGCCAGTGGTTGAATCGGGGGCTGGAGTTGGGCTAGTAAACTGAGATAGAATCCAGACAAGACAGAGATGCTGTTGATCGGTAGGAGAGCAAACCAGGATGACAGATTGAACCAGTTCTTGATGGGGTTGCACTCTCCTTGAAAGAGCAAGTGTGCAGCTTGGGTGTACTACTGGGCCTGGCTCTGCTATTGGATGCTCAGGTGGAGGTGGGGGCCAGAGGTGTTTTTGCACAGCTTTGACTAATGCACCAGCTGCATATCTTTCTTGAGAAGGCTGATCTGGCCTTCTGTGAGTTACCAATGCCTTATTCGCGTCACAACTGTAACATGCTCTAAGTGGGGCTGCTCTTGAAGAATACTCAGAAACTGCAGCTAGTGCTAAATTCGGCAGCTAGGATTTTATCTGGAGCTGCCTGCTGGGATCTTATTATACCCATTCTGAAAGAGCTGCATTGGCTACCAATTTGTTTCTGGGTCCAATTCAAAGTGCTGGTTTTGACCTTTATAGCCCTTAACAGTTTGTGCCCTAGATCTCTGAAGGACCACCTGCTCCCAAAGGTTTCTGCCCACTTGACAAGATCATTGGAGGGTACTCTGCTGTGTGCCAACGGTGAGAGAGGTTTGGCTGTCAAGCACGTGGGACAGGGCCTTCTCAGTCATTGCCCCCAAGCTTTGGAGTGCTCTCCTGGCTGGCATCCACTCCTCAGCCTCCACCACAGTTTTTAGGGGGAAAGTAAAAATGTGGCTCTTCGCCCAGGTTTATATAAGAGTGTACAGTGTTTGCTGCTGCTGCTTTGTGTTCCTAGGGCCACATGAGATGGATGCTAAATAAGAAGCATGCATGCGCCTTGAAGCAGGGTGCACACTACTTTCATTTAATATCCAGCTTGTATGGCACTGGGAAGTTCTCCTCTTTCCTTGTTTGAGCAAGCAAAGAGGCGAACTTCCCAGCAACATGCAAGCTAGTTACTAAATGAGAGGCGCACATGCACCCTCATGCCTAATCAGGGTGTATGCATGCCTCTGTTTAGTATCCAGCTCGTGCAGCACTGGGAATTTCAGTCACCTCTCTCCTTACTCGAACAAGGAAGGAAGCATGGAACTCTTTAGCACTGCGCGTGTTAGAGACTGAGTGGGGCAGAGGACAGCTGACAGGAAATGCAGGGGTGGTTGAGCCTGGCCCTGAGGCCTGGGGATCAGTGCAATCGCCCCACTCAAAGGACGGGCCTGACTACACAAAGTTAGGCTTCTGCTTAAAAGGGGATCAAGGATTGCTGCCCAGTTCCATAGTAGCTGTACCATATGTCTGTTGATATTTTGATATAAACTCTTCTGCTAATTGTTTTGTTTTCTGTTCTGTTAAGGACCAAACAGTGGAAGAAAAGATGGACCATTTTCAGAAGCGTTATTCAGTTCCCCACAGGGGGTGGCTATAAAAAACAATATTATTTACGTAGCAGATACAGAAAACCATCTGATCAGGAAGGTAAACTTTCATAATTCAGAAACATTAAAAATTATCTTCCCAGTTCCACAGATAGAAACTGACGTCAAAGCCATCATTCAAGAATTACACAATGCAGCTAAAGGTTGTTCAATATTTATATGTATATTTTCAAAGAATTTGAAACGATCTCTCTCTCTCTTCAGATATGCTTTTATGGCACGCTATGACATACAACAATTTAACACTTTCCTAAAGAGAAAGGAATGCAATAATAATATTGTGTGCCATGATTTCTTTGTTCCATTTTTAGATTTAAAATAATGATATTTTGGCTCTATGGAACCATGTGTTTTGTCTCCCTTTTTCCTGAGAAACATATAGGAATATAAGCAAGACTGCATTTATTCATTTCCAGGATCATAGTCTTAACAAAGATTGCTGCAAGATCAACACAGGGCATGTCTTGCTTGGCACATTCTACGTGTAGAATATCAAACCATAGTCAATCATACTCACCATAGAATCATAGTTGAAATGGGGAACAGTAATCTAGTCCACTCAGTGCTTACATGCTGCATCCTGCACAATTGAAACCACAAATTTCAGCCATTTGTGTTTCCTGTGCACACATTTCACACTTCTGGCAGCATTTCCAGCTTGGAAGCAGTGTGGAGCTATGTTGGGGTGTGTTTTGGTGGAATTTGGAGCATAGTTTTGTTTTTTGGAGCCATTACTGTAGAACCTGGAGTGGCCAAGGTACAGTGCTGTACTCTCTTATTTCTGGTCCCTCCCCCTTTTGGGTGGGATTTCTAGTACTTTTTAATTTACCAGGGAAATGAACCCCATCATTCCCATAGGCACAAGCTTTCATTTACTGCAGTTTCGGCATTTGCGGTGGTATATAGCCCCCGCGATAAGAGGGCCGTCTGTGTATCACATACCAATGCCCTCTTTCCCATAGTTTGATCCATTGGCCTCTGCTATGAAGCGTTGTTGTCCTAATCTTTCTTCTTCCTCATTCCAGCACCTTATTTATCAAACTTGACAGATATAAGATTTATCACTTGCTAGCTTAGATGTTTTACCATCTGCTGGTGTTGACAGGCCACATGGCCAGAATTCCTATTGCAGAACATCTTTGTCCATGTGGGTCTTGGGAGGTTGAAGACTTGGTCCAAGTATTGATCCTTTTGTTGTAACCTCTGTCGTGGTTTACATGATATATTTATTCAGCCATTGATTGATTGATTGATTGGTGAGTGAGTGCCGTCAGGTCGGTGTCGACTCTCAGCGACCACATAGATAATCTCCAAGATGATCTGTCTTCAACTTGGCCTTTAAGGTCTCAGTGGTGCATTCATTGCTGTAGTGATCGAGCCCATCCGCCTTGCTGCTGGTTGTCCTCTTCTTCTCTTGCCTTCAACTTTTCCCAGCACTATGGACTTCTCAAGGGAGCTGGGTCTTCATATAATGTGTCCAAAGTATGATAGTTTGAGCCTGGTCATTTGTGCCTCGAGTAAAAATTCTGGATTGATTTGTTCTATGATCCATTTGTTTGTTTTTCTGGCTATCCATAATATCCTCAAAAGTTGTCTCCAGCACCAAAGTTCAAAAGCATCAATGTTTTTTCTATCTTGCTTCTTCAGAGTCCAGCTTTCGCATCCATAGAGTGTCACGGGGAAAACCATGGTCCGAATGATTCTAATCTTTGTAGGTATAGACACATCACAGCATCTAAATATCCTTTCCAAGGCCTTCATTGCAACCCTACCAAGTGCTAGTCTGCAGCGTATTTCTTGACTGCTGGATCCTTTACTGTTGATGGTCGATCCTAAAAGACAGGCGCCATCTACCACTCCAGTGTCTTCATTGTCAGTTCTGAGGCTGGTTGCTGTACCCGTTGTCATTAGTTTAGTCTTCTTGACATTTAGTTGTAGTCCCATTTCTTCACTGTGCTCTTTGACTTTCATTACTAGAGCTTACAGATCATCCGCATTCTCAGCTATCAGAGTGGTGTCATCAGTGTAGCGCAGGTTATTGATGTTTCTTCTTCCAGCTTTAAAACCACGCTCATCTTCTTCTAGTCCAGCTTCTCTCAGTATATGTTCAGCATATAAACTGAATAAACAAGGAGAAAGTATACAGCCTTGTCTTAGTCCTTTGCCGATCTGGAACCGGTCTATTTCACCATGTTCTGTCTGGACTGTGGTTTCCTGTCCTGTGTATAGGTATCTCATGAGAACAATGAGATGTTCTGGGACGCCCATTTTCTTAAGCATATTCCACAACTTGACATGGTCAATGCAATCAAAAGCCTTTCTGTAGTCAATAAAGCATATATTGACTTCTTTCTGGTATTCTTTGGCTTTCTCAATTATCTAGCGTGCATCAGCAATGGTGTCTCTTGTTCCTCTTGTTTTCTGAAACCATCTTGAACATCCGGCATTTCCCTTTCCACGTAAGGCTCTAATCTGTGTTGGATGATCCTGAGCATTATTTTGCTAGCATGTGAAATTAAGGATATTGTGCGATGGCTTGCACAATCTGTTAAGTCTCCTTTCTTTGGTATGGGTATGTTGACTGACCTCTTCCAATCTGTTGGCCACTGTGTTGTTCTCCAAATTTGCTGGCATAGTTTGGTTAGAGCCTTGACTGATTCTTCTTCTGTTGCGTGCAATGTTCAGCCATTACTTATGGCTTATCCTGGGAGATCTTTGGGGTTCTATGAAAAAAATGTACTAGCTGATACCAGGCCCTATATAAGGAAAGTAGCTAGCTTTTTTAGTTTTTGCCATCTATGTATGTGGCAAGCTGATGCAATGTGCCTCATTGTTCTGAATTATTATGAGCCAATGTTTCTGTTTTTGAGTGTCCCATGAATTTTTTATGTCATTGTTTAACTACCTAGTTTTTGAATCAAATATTTTTGATAGGCCTATGGCCAAATAAACAAACTAATTGATTGTAATTTGATTCACATGTTCTGGATTTATCTTGGCAAAGCTAGAGTAATCAAGATGCCCAAGCCAGCACTTGCTGCTTGATTCAAGAAAAATGAAAAACAATTGCTATAACTCTTCACTACTCAGACCTCATATATATTTTAATTGATATTTTATTAAATAATATTAAATAATATTTTTAATAATTTATTAAAAATATTTTACAAATAAATATATATTGCATGTACTAAATATTATACTACTTTTAAAAAGACTCAAAAAATATTTTAGAAGAAAATTAATTTACCTTAAATGCATTTTAATCGTAAAGTATCAAAAAGTTGATTAATACAATTTGCTGAATGGTTTGTTTTACCAGTATTCAGTAAATTTACTACAGTTATTTCTAAAACTGTTGTTCTTCTCCCTCTCATATTTCACTCTTACACAATCTGTCAGTTTTGCCTTTATGGCAAAAAGGTTTAATTTCCCTTCCCATTCTTTGCGTGTAGATATTTCTGCTAGCATCCAATCCAATATTTTTCAAAACGTAACCTGGCAGCAACACACGCACATAAGATAACAATTCAACTGCTTTAAATAAGATAGAACAAAGATGAGAATTCAAATTATCTTTATCTTCAGTCCCCCCCCCCATTTCTTTTCTTATTTGACCCTAAAATTGCTCAGCTGCTGTTCAGACCTCTTACCGTTTAATTCCAGAAATATTTCAGTAAAATTGGTATTTTAATATTTAACTTTTAAAATCCAGAGATCTCTGTAGGGATCCATGGTACCTAACAACTGGGTCTTCTGTGCCTGTGCAGGAGGCCCTCGGAAGAAACTATTGCTCTGTTTTGGTGCTCACTGGTCCTTTAAGGCGTAGCGATAGCGGATCCTACAAAGCTGACTGTAGAGCACCTCCGTCTTCAGTTCCTTCTTGTCCGAAGGTGGTGAAAGCACATTGGAAAAGACCTAATACACTTTCTCAGCCTAATCGGTGCCTTGAAATTTTTTATAGTGTTCAGTTTCAAGAAGACACAGCCTTTTTGAGCAGTCACCCGGTCCCTAACTTACTGTGGTGGAGGCTTCTCTGCAGCGATATCGGGGGCATGGCCAATCTGCCCTGAGTGATAAAGAAGGCAAAAAATTGTACTCCTTTGGGAAAAGACTTTATTCCGCTGCTGCCTTACACTCCAGGGTAGCCAACTACCAGGCCTACAATGCCCGATATAATCATTTCTTGTGGGAGAAGGTGAGTCTCTTTCTGGATCTCCTTCTCCAGGACAAAAGAGATGCTGCTAAGTCTTTTCCTTGGGAGGCAGTTTTAGTCTCCAAAGAGGAACTGTACTCTGCCCATCACTCCGTGGAGTGTGTGGCTAAGGTCATGGCTACGTCGGTGGCACTGAGGCACCATGCTTGGCTTCGGTCTTTAGGCCTGCATTTTGAGGCCTGTGCCAGGGTGGACGACTTGCCCTTTGAGGGCTCAAACCTGTTCTTGAAGCAGACCGATGATACGCTCGAGAAGGTGCAAAAGTTGAGGAACACAGTACATTCCATGTCTTACGCGTCCTCATTGCCCAAACCACAGAAGGCTACCACATGGTCGCCTCACCAGGCTCAAAAGCCCCAGGCACACCGTTATCTGTCCTCGGAGCGGTCCCTTCAGACCAACAAGTTCACCACCAAATTCAAGTCTGGCGGACAGCCCAGTAAACCGGGTTTCCAGAAACCCCACACCAGTGTCCAGCCCAAGAAGCAATGACTTGGGGCGCTTTGGGACTCATCTGAGCCCCTTCGCAGAGACTTGGGAAAGCATGACCACGGATCAGTGAGTCCTTACAGTAGTATGTATGGGCTATGACCTGGAATTTCAGGACTGCATCCCATCTCTGGGACTGTGGTGACCCCTCGTACACCAGAATTGGATCAAGAGGTCACCGCTCTGTTGGGAAAAGATGCAATAGAGGTCGTGTCAAATCCAAACAGCACCGGGTTTTCTTCCCAGTATTTCCTGGTACCAAAACCGGACAGGGGTTGGCGCCCTATTTTGGACTTAAGGGCTCTGAACCGACATCTTGTTTACAAACAGTTTTGAATGCTGTCGGTACCGAACACCATGGCTGTCCTCCACAAGGGCCTGTGGATGGTCACATTGGTCCTAAAGGATGCTTATTATCATGTGTCTATATGGCCACAGCATCGGCATTTCCTGAAGTTTCAGGTAGGTGGGATCACCTATCAATGCAAGGCACTACCGTTTGGCCTCGCCATGGCGCCTCGCGTGTTCACAAAGTGCCTTACTCCAGTGGTGGCGTTCCTGCAAGAACATGGCCTACAAGTCCTGCCATATCTCGACAATTGGTTGATAGCAGCAAGTACCCTGCAGGCAGCTTGGGAAGCCCTGAGCTTCGTGGTTGATACCCTCCAAAGTTTGGGGTTCCAAATAAATATCAAAAAGTCTCATTTGGAGCCTACCCAGCAGATTCAGTTCAACGGACTGATTTTTGACATGACTCTGGAAAAGGTCTTCCTTTTAATGGCCCGCATCGTGGCTCTCCAACAGCTGGCAGTCACCTTTTTGGCGGGAGACCCGCAAACTATGCTCTCTGTGCAGCACCTGTTGGGGCATATGGCGTCCAGCGTTTATGTTTTGCCTCGTGCCCGTCTTTGGATGAGGGTCATTCAGCGCTGGTTTCTGGACGTGTTTGATCCTCTTCGGGATCCAGGTCATCTCCGGCATATCCCCCCTTCTAGGGTGAGGGCAATATCCCGGTGGTGGACGAGTGTCTGGCACCTAAGCATTGGTGCCCCTTTTCAGGTGCCTCCTCACTCCCGTATAGTCATGATGGCTGCATAAGAGCTCAGTTGGGGTGCTCACCTGGACGGCCTTCATATGAGTGGGCACTGGTCTCCAGAGGAGCGGAATCATCACATCAATTACTTGTAGCTGTTGGCGATTTTCAACACACTCAAAGGGTTTCTGCCCCTGTTGCAGAGGAGTTCGGTTCTGGTCCAGACCAACAACACATTGGTGGAAGCCTACCTGAACCACCAGGGCGGTACCTCTTCAAGGAGTCTTCTATTGCTGTCCCTAGACCTTTGGTATTGGTGCCTGGACAACAGGGTGTCGCCACAGGCAGTGCAGATTCAGGGTGTCTTGAATGTGCAGGCTGACGCTCTGAGCAGACAGACCGTGGTCTCCCACGAGTGGATGCTGGATCAGGGGGTTTTGAGGGACATTTTGCAGATTGGGGTGTTCTAGCTCTGGACATGTTTGCCTCGCAGGACAATACTCAGTGTCCCCTGTATTGCTCCGGTGGGGGGGCTTGGGCGAGGGGTCTGTGGGGGATGCTTTCATTCGGTCCTGGATGGGCCCGCTCCTGTACATGTTTCCCCCATTCCCTCTCATTTCCAAGGTCCTGAACAAGTTGAGAGTGGATCGGGCCAGGGCTATGCTGATTGCCCCAGGAGACCCTGGTTTCCGACTCTGGCACTTGACTGGAGGCGTCTCCCTGTTCAGAAAGACCTGTTGTCACAGGAATGGGGGAGGGTGTTGCACGCAGACGTTCAACTTTTTCAGTTTTATGGTCCCACCAATGTTTGGCTACAGGTAGCTTGTATTTTTTGCAGATGTTCCAGTGTATCATCCCTGCTGCCTTGTCATGCCTTTGTTTGTAGTCAGTCTGTGCGGTCTTTTTACAACAGCTGATTAGGTGGTCCACGGTTTCATCTGCTTCTTTACAAAGGCGGCACTTGCTGTTTGTGGTGGATTTTTCGACTTTTGCTCTTATTGCATTTGTTCTTAGTGCCTGTTCTTGTGCAGCCAGTATTAAACCCTCTGTTTCTTTCTTCAAGTTGCCATTCTTCAGCCATTGCCAGGTCTTGGTGATGTCTGATTTTCCACTTATATTGTGCAAATATTGACCATGCAGGGGCTTATTTTTCCATTTTTCTGCTCGGTTCTTGACTTGTTCTTTCTTGTAGGCCTGTTTTGTTTCATTGGTGTTGAATAGTTTCGCATTACTGACCATTTGAAGTGCATCTTCTTCACTGTCCTTGATATATTCTTCAAGGCCTCTTTTCTCCTCCTCTACTGTTTGATGGACTTGCAGCATTCCTCTTCCACCTGAGCTGCGAGGGAGGTATAGCCTGTCAACATCACTGCGGGGGTGCAGAGCATGATTGATGTTCATGATTTTCCTGGTCTTACGATCTAGCGTCTCTAGCTCTGCCTGGGTCCAGTCTATTATTCCTGCAGTGTATCTGATAACAGGTATAGCCCAGGTGTTTATGGCTTGTATGGTGTTCCCGCCATTGAGTTTGGACTTGAGGATTTTCCTAACTCTCCTGATGTATTCACTTCCTGCTTTTCTTTTAACTTCAGTGTGTGCGATGTTATCAGCCTGGAGAATGCCCAAGTATTTGTAATGTTCTTTCTCTACCAGGTTCTTGATCTTGCTTCCATTGGGCAGTTCTATTCCTTCTGTTTTTGTTATTTTTCCTCTGTTCATTATTAGACACTTGGATTAGACAACCACATTTGTCTAGTCCAAACTCCATTGCTATATCACTACTGAATATACGGACGGTGTTTAGCAGTGATTCGATTTCTGACTGGGACTTTCCATACAACTTCAGATCGTCCATGTACAGCAGATGGTTGATTTTACTGGATGTTTTAGATGTTTGGTATCCGAGGCCTGTTTTGTTTAGTATTTGTGAAAGTGGGGTCATGGCGATTACAAACAACAGAGGGGATAGTGAGTCCCCTTGTAAAATGCCTCTTCTAATGCTAACCTGTCCAAGTGTCTTGCCATTGATTGTTAAGTGTGTACTCCACATGCTCATTGCTTTTTTTATAAACATCTGAATGTTTTTGCTGACACCAGTTGTTTCTAAACATTTTAGTATCCATGTGTGAGGCAATGAATCGAAGGCTTTCTTGTCGTCAATCCATGCAACACTTAGATTTGTTTTTCTTCTCTTGTAGTTTTCTAAAATCATTTTGTCAATCAGCAGCTGGTCTTTTGTGCCTCTGGTGTTTGGGCAATTTCCTTTCTGTTCACCTGGAAGCTGTTTGTTAGTTAATAAGTGTTGCATCACTTCATCTGCTATTATTCCAGTTCATAATTTGAACATGGTTGGCAGACAGGTTATCAGTCTATAATTACTTGGAACTGCACCTTTTGCTGGGTCTTTCATGATGAGATGAGTTTTCCCAGTTGTTAGCCATTGTTCAATATCACCTCCTTGCAAAATGTGATTGAACTGTTTTGATAGTTGTTTATGAAGGCTTGTTAGGTGTTTAAGCCAAAAGCCATGCAGTTCATCGTCGCCTGGAGCAGTCCAATTTTTAATTTTCTTTGCTCTTTCACTTAATAATTCTGGTGTTATTATTAGATCTTGCATTTGTTGGTTACATTTTTTGACCTCTTTCATCCAGCCTGCTTTTTTATTATAATCTATTGGATTGTCCCATAATTTCCCCCAGAATTGCACTGTTTCTTCTTTATTTGGTGTTTCTAGGTTTCTTGCAGTTTCTCCTTCTATGCTTTGGTAGAAACGTCTCTGATTCGACTGGAATTGGAGATTCTGCCTGTGTTGTGTAGTTCTGGCTTCATATCTGCTAATCTTCTTTGACACTGCTGTTATTTGCTGCTTTATTATTTCCAGGACTTCTCTAATTTTCCTTGAATCTAGGTGGTATTTTTGGATCAGATACTGTTTGGTGTTTTCATTCTTCAGCTTCTTGTCTTTCATATCTTTCAATTTACTAGCATCTGATCTAAGCCTGGAGATTTTATTTTCTAATCTAATCTTCCATTTAGGTGATGTACTACTTTCTTTTTTGACAGGTCCATTGATCTTATATCCGAGCTCTTGTGTTGTTATTGTTGCTGCACTGTACATTAGTTGGTTTGTTTCTTGCAAATTCTTGGTTGTTATTTCTGCAAGTGCAACATTGACATCTTTTAATGCCTGAGCAAGTTGTTTTTTGGCAACTGTTTTTAGAGCTGGAAGTTGAACCCTGGTGGTTGTTTGGTTCATGTGCTCAGTTATTTTTTGCTTTAGTTCTTGTTGCTTTTCTGTTAAACGGCTTTTGGGTTTTTGAGGTGAAGGCAAAGGGGAGGTTGCCTGGTTTTGATTTTGAAACAGTTCAGCCACAGTGGCATCCTCTATTTCCAACACCTCCTCCACCTGCGCCTGAGCAACTGCTTCAGTTGGTGGTAATTCTTTTTCCATCTCTTGAGCCTGTGTTGCTCTTTGCAGTTCTTCCAGCTCAACTCCTGTCAATACTTTATTTCTTATTATGAATCTTCTCTGGTCTGCTAGCCTTTGTTAGCAATAGCAATAGCAATAGCACTTACATTTATATACCGCTCTATAGCCGAAGCTCTCTAAGCGGTTTACAATGATTTAGCATATTGCCCCCAACATTCTGGGTACTCATTTTACCGACCTCGGAAGGATGGAAGGCTGAGTCAACCTTGAGCCCCTGGTCAGGATCGAACTTGTAACCTTCTGGTTACAGGGCGGCAGTTTTACCACTGCGCCACCAGGGGCTCACCAGGGGCTCATTTGTTCTGTTATTTCTGTATCTGGATGCTTCTCTTTCCAAATTTGGTACATTCTTTTTAAATAACCTCTTCTAGTTGGACTAGACTTGTAACAGCAGATCATTATTTCCTTGTTGGCATTTTTCGTATATTTTTTTCGGTTAAGCGACGTTTCTTCCAGTAACTTTGCTGTCTTCAGCCCTGGTTGCGCAACTGAAGATCCTGAGTCCTGTTGCCCACTTGCCACCAGATGTCCAGGGACTCCAGCACCTGGCGCGGTCCTTGTTGACCCGGGCGACGACCAATCCGGTATAGATTTATTAAAGTTACGTCTCACCATATTGTTGATGGGAGAGGCACTCTTTGTCTGGCTCCTCTGGTGAGACCTGTCCAGTATGGTTGGACCTCTGGCATAGCTCTCACCTTCCTCAGAGCACGCAAGCCCCACAACCACGCCAAGGTAGTGCCTCACTGGGGGATGATGATGATGATGATGAATTTGATTTCTATACCACCCTTCCAAAAATGGCTCAGGATGGTTTACAGAGAAATAATAAATAAATAAGATGGATCCCTGTCCCCAAAGGGCTCACATTCTAAAAAGAAACATAAGATAGACACCAGCAACAGTCATTGGAAATACTGTGCTGGGGGTGGATAGGCCCAGTTACTTTCCCCCTGCTAAATAAAGAGAATCACCAAGGTAAAAGGTGCCTCTTTTACCAGTTAGCAGGGGTAATCCACTGACAGCTGCCTTTTTTCTTTCATGTGAAGAGCTATATGGAGAAATGCAATAAAGTTGCGTTCACCCCTCCCCAAATCCTACCATATTTAAAATAAATATATGGAAAATATGGATAAACAATATGGAAGACATTTTTCTAGGCACGGCACATAGCAATAAAAAGGCTCTACAGCTATCTGACTGGTATATGTGTTTATGGATCAAGTCAAATTCACTTTAGGTCACTATTTTCTCCTAGATTGACCTGCAGATGGAAATGGTGAGCACTGTTGCAGGAACTGGAATACAAGGCATGGATAAGGAAGGAGGGGCCAAAGGCGAGGAACAGCCCATTAGTTCACCGTGGGATGTAGCTTTTGGAACCTCAGGTACTTTTTATGAAGATATATACCATACTTCCATCTTTATAGTGGGATTATTTTACTAACTTTGACAGTCTGCTTTAGAGGCTGCTTCATTTAGCCCTGCTGTCAGAGTGCTTTAGGCCACAAATGATTATCCCTCAGTAGCACCTCTCTGTGGCTGACTACCAGATTCCACACCCTGAATGACTATTGTTATAAAATTAACAAGACCTGTGTACTAGATACAGTATATATACCAAAAGCATAAATCCTTTTGCTGGTCTTAAAAAAAAAAACAAAAAAAAAACCCAGACACAGGAGGGTGGATCTTTTATTGTGCTGATAACATTGATATATTTCTCATGAGGTAGAAAAACATGTCACAAGAAATGCTCTTAAAAGAACATTTTTTTTAAATTTTATAACATTTAATGTATTCAAGAGCAGGTCTTGTGCCCATGTGTTTCAGGCTACTATCCCAAATGGATAACAGAATGGATAATGGATAAATTCACATTTAACTATGCCAGTCATCTATTTTTTTCAATGTTTTTGTTCCTTTTATGTTAATGCCAAAAGCCCAGCTGTTTAAGCATGAAAGTAAGGAAGCCTGTGACTCCCACAGATATGTCACTGAGGACTGCACAACCTTTAGAAACATTTTTAGGTGTCAAAGGGGAGATTGACAGAAATCTTGCCCCGTTCCGCAATAAGTCAAGCACTTCATTAGTCTGAATGTTGTCTTGTGTTTTGTAGGTATTTATTTGTTGAATAAGATAGTATCCTTGCTGAGCTTTTATTTGTCTATACAGTTCAGGAAAGTAAGTCCATAGCATTGGATATGTGGTTAAGATAAATCATTGCCCTATCAGGCTTATTAACTTTGTGTGGAAACGAGTTTAAATATTGATTCAGTGTCATTCTAAATTGCAATGTGTCAAAATTATAAGTCCAAGGGATTTTGAATGATCACACTTAGGAAATGTGACTGAGGACTGAATTTCTGTGGTTAGGTAAACATGTAACAGATTGATAGTTACTGTTCCAAAATCCAGAACTCTCTTTGGGGTGAAGAACATTGTATAGGTTTTGTGCAGTCTAAATCTTGCATACTGTGGGAAAATAAAAAAGCAGCTCTTCATTTTAGGCAGCAATTGACTTTGCTCGAGGCTACATTAGTGTTTCCTCATAGCAAGCTCTCAAATTAGATAATGGACTCGCTTTCTTAGACATCCATATATACGTGGCTGGGATCCTCAGTTATAGTGGATCAAGTGTGGATTTAGTACTGCTTGCTTTCAACAACCCTAAATAAAAATAAAAGAAGATATACAGAAAGTTAAAAAGGACATGGTCTTGAATAAGTTATAAGGCTAAAATATACTGACCTTCTCACAACAGATGCTGGAGCCTCAAGCATCAAGACAGAAGTTTATCTTCCTAAGAAAAACGTATTTTTCAGCTTCAAGTGTATCCCATTTGAATTCATGTTTCTGCCACTCCAAAAAGTGGTTGCTAGCATATCTCTGAAGATGATGCATGTAATCAATGTTAGAATTAATAAATTCCCCCTTTTTGTTTTGTGCTTTATATTCTTACTTTAGAGTTCCTGAATTATGTTATATGCATAGTGCTGGAGTCTTAATGTTCCTTATTAATGATCATGTACTTTTGAGTTTGCTGTACCACCCTCTTCTATTTTTATTCAGTACTGTTGAAAGCAAACAGTGCTAAATGCACTTTTGATTGAAGTGTGAAATGTTCTTGAAAGCTACATTCTCTCTGAGCTATGACCTGACTTTGTGATACAAATGTGTGCCTCAGATTCCAAAATACAAGCTTTCTGATGCACCATGAACATTTATTTATAAAGACATCGCTAGCATACATGGTTTTAAGTAAACTCTATTAAAACTTGTAGTCTCTGCTGTCTTAGGAAGATGGTTTTTAAATAATACTGTGAAACAGGGCATGTATGAATATTGGAAAAGGTAACATGAGGTGGGATAGGGTTTTGCTGAGACTGAGGCAGTCAGTGGGCAGGCAGCCTGCCGTATAATACTGTATGCAAGGAGCTACAATCAGATTGTCCAGCATATCCGAACTCATCTCTCTAATATATGCAAAAAGGTGATGACTAATTGACTGATGGTGATCTGTGCTCTGGTTCATCCTTTCTTCCTATATGCACAGTTTCTGTTTTGGAAAGATTTGATAATTATGACTTTTGTTCTGCATGTTATCTGAGAGTTGTACTTTGCTGTTTAATGAATTGCAGTAAATTGAGCACCTTTTCAAAAGTTGCTATTTAGATAATAACTCTACAAACTCTTTTCTTCCACGTTCATGTTCTCTGGGATTTTGCCTCTTTTTGGGTATCTGACCTTCACTGGCACAAAGCTATTTGAATTGAGCTTTCAAGTGCTTGGCTATCTCTTGGATCCCAGTTCTGAGTTTGTTAACTTGCTGTGTTTATGAATGGATCCTTTTGAATGCACTCTTGTTCTCTTTATTTATCATCGGTGTTTACTATACCAATTCTCTTGAATCAGTGCTCTTCAATCCTTGTCCCTCACCTTTTCTCACCATATTCTGAAGCTGAAGGACATGCTGGTAATGGTGTTGCTCTTGCTCTAAATACTTCAGAAAACAAGTTGTTCATTAACTAATTGGCAGCTAGTGTCAGGTTGATCAGTTAGAGAGGCTCTTTCAATTTATTCAGAATTCAGAATTGAAAAATGTGATGGTTAAAAAAAAAATCACAACCAAAGGTCAGTGTTCCCTCTAACAAGGATTTCCAAATGTTGTTAACCACAACTCCCATAATCCCCAATCAAAGGCTATTGCAGCTGGAGATGCTGGGAGTTGTAGCCAATAACATCTGGGAATCCCTGTTAGAGGGAACACTGCCAAAGGTAATCTCCCACGCAAGTGGAGCAATTTATTACTGTTTTAGAAAGACCTTGCAGTGAATTACTTTTCTTCCTCATACAAGTATGTTGCCTAAAACTGGATAACACCAGTCTTAAACTATGTGTATTTGTTTTTAACATACAAAGCAGGGATGAGATAAACTTTAAAGGCGCTTTTGCATGGCTAATTTACCAAAGTTCCTGATTATCTTGTCTCCTGAGATATGCCGCAATAATTCCAAAAATGGCTTTTTTATAACAACTCTGATATATATACAGTAAAAAGTGAAACCTTTATATATTGAGGTGGTTCCCACAATCAGTAGGAACCGCCGAGATGGGGTTTGCGAGGAGGGCGGGCTTAGCCCGCTCTCCTCACAGACAACCCGTCAGTCGGCTGCAGGTGGCTGAACTGGCCGCCCACATGCCTGCCAGCTCCATTACGGAGCCAGCAGGGGCTGGGGAGTTTGGGGGCCACGTGGCCCCCGGAAGCTCCAGCATACCCTGCACAAGTGCGCAGGGCATGCTGGAGAGACCCCCTGAGCCAGGAGGCTGCATTTAGCCTCCCCGCCAGGGGTCTCCTCATGAGTTGCTGTGGCCAGAGCCGCACTGCAACAACTCACGATCAAAAAAGCCGGGTTAGCGGAGCACTTGCTCTGCTAACCTCGGCTAAGGGGAGAGGTATTCAAGCGGGTGACCCGCTTGAGAACAACCGGGCTCAGCTGTGAACCCGATGGTTCTCACGGGCATACCAAATCAGGCTAGGCTCCCTTAGCCCGATTTGGTATGACCGTGAGAATAGCCTCATTGTGTTTTAAGCCTAAAACCTAATTTAAAACTGACTTAAGTCTTAACAGAGTTGATGGTATTCAGTTTGATTTTTGGAACAAGGCAATATTGTTCCAGATATTTATGGGTCTTGCACAGTTAATGTTGAAATTAAGACAGCTAATTCCTTCTAAAATGAAACTGCAATTTCCTAATTTAGTGAAGGACTTTGTTTTAAATAATATACTGTATGTGTGTTCCTTAGCTCTATTAATAAAACAACAGCAGTCCTTTGGTAGTGTGCCTCCATATACTCCCAGTTCTGTGGGTTGCTAGACTTTTTAATATCAAGAACTGCATAATCAAAGAATAAATCCAGAACCAATAATGAATACCAGCTTTCGGACTGTGGCATTTCCAGCAGTTGTCTTGACAGGACTTGCATAATAATCTTACAGAAATTAAGTAGCAATGATATTCTAGCTTTACGAAATTTGCTTTAAGAGTAGCATTGCCTAAATACTTTATCACATTTTCCCCACAACAAATACCATTTTGGGGGGGCTCTCCCAGATCTCCTTCTTATTTATCACCGTAGTTTGACTGTTTCTTTTCCAAATTTTCCTAGTTTTGACTATTAAAATTTTGACTTTAAAATTAAGTTTGGCAGGCCTATAGTCAAAATTTTGAAATTTTTGTGATGTCAATAATAAGCCTTCCACAGGTTCATGACCACCTATAGTTTCATATTTCTGTAATAATGTAGTCAAAATATTTCTGATCTGAAGGTATTGAAACCAATTTGGTCTCTCCAAAATTCATTTACCCCCATTATCTCTGAAAAATTGAATATTAAAATGTAATAGTAATCCAGCTTCATGCACTAAATCTGAAACCCCTGCTAACTTGGCAAAGAGGCACCTTTTAACGTGGTGATTCTCTTTATTTAGCAGAGGGAGAGTAACTGGCCCTGTCCTCCCCCAGCACAGTATCTCTAGTGACTGTTGCAGGTGTCTATCTTATGTTTCTTTTTAGATTGTGAGCCCTTTGGGAACAGGGGTCCATATTTGTTATTTCTCTGTGTAAACCACCCTGAGCCATTTTTGGAAGGGTGGTATAGAAATCGAATGAATGAATGAATTTTAAAAAATCTTAAATAACTGATACTTAGTTTAAAGAGTGATGTCCACCAGTTATTATGGTGAAGAAAATAACTCATTATAAAATACTAGTAACTTTCAGCCTGTTAAATTGACGGGCGCTAGTAGACCTTTGGGGCCAGCTAACTTTCTCTCTCTCCCCCCCCCGTCTCCGGCGGGGCCAAGTGCGCCCGCCGCTGCCATCAGGCCCAGTCTCCCCGCCGTGGAGCCCGATGTTGGCCGCCAGCCCGCCGCCTCCTCCGGCTCCCCCCGGGCCCGCCACCTTCTCCGCCCTCCCCTGCCACCTCCTCCCGCCCGGGCCCACCGCCTCCTCTGACCGGGGCCAGCGCCACCCTGCCGCCTCGCCCGGCTTCCCCCGCCGCCTCCTAGCTTCGCCTGGCCGTCCGGCGGCGGCGGCGGCTGCTTGTCCTCGGTCCGCCCGCCCGCCCGGCGGCGGCCGCTTCTCCTCGGCCTGCCGCTGCTCCTCCCCCCACCCAGTGGCGGTGGCAGCCGCTTCTCCTCGGCCCGCCGCTTCGCTTCTCCTCCACCTGCCCAACATGGCGGCCGGCGCCCGCTCCATGTCTCTCTCGCCGTGTTCTGCGCATGCGCGCACCACGCATGCGCAGAACACCCGAAAAAGACACGGACGCAGGTACCCAACCATTTTATTATATATAGGATAGTTGTAATGGGATAATCCTGGGCAAAGCTGTTTTTAAATTTATAGCAAACTGACAAAATTGGTAAATTTTTACTAAATCGTAATTTTCATCTTTGACTTCTCTCTTCTTGTTTGACCATAACAAACTATGAAATGGTACATTTACTTCCTTTTGTAAAGCGGACACAAATCGCTGGATTGCTTTAGGCCTGCTGAGCACACTATGGCCCTTTATTTTGCCCCTCTAACCCACTTTTTGTTGTGTTGGGAGCAATTTTGGGGCTTCCGGGAACCTAACCCCCACTATCCCATTGCTCCAATGACTCACTATTCACAGTTTCCATATCTGCAATAATTGCAGAGAACAGAACTCGCATGAATATAGAGGTCCTCCTGCATCTGTCTCTTAGTCCTTTGTGAGAGCTAGTGTTGTTGTATTGCTTGTGTTGGCTTTGGAAAATTCAAGCTCTGATCACTGCTCAGCCATGAAACTCTCTTGGTGGCTTTAGGCAAGTTACTGCTTCTCAGCCTAACCCTTCCTACCTATCTACCTCACAGCATTGTTCTGAGGGTAAAACTAACCCCACATATGTAAGTTTGAGCTCTGCAGAAGAAAAGTGGAGTGCAAGCATGTAATTAATAGTTGGTGGCATTAATCATTTTCCCTTCATTTGTTCCAACCATTATCTAGAAGAGATTAAGGAAACAGTTCACTCTAAGGGCTTGACCATTTCAGATTGTAGGTAGGCTTGCATAATAGAATCCTTCCCATCTATGTGTAGGAAAAAGAGATTACTGCACACCTATAATGTCAGGTGACCTTGAATGATTTTCCATGTGAAAGGGATTTTTTGTCTGGAGGAACCATTCCACAATATTAGCTCCCATCTCTAGTCTGAAGTGGTACAGTCTAGGTTTACCATCTCAGTTAGAACTACTAGGCCTCTATTTCTGCTTGCTCTATAGCCCTGACCTATTGTTGTATGACTATGAGGAAAGGCAGTGTTTTGTTTTGGGTTATTTCCATCAGACTTAGGCTGCTGTGATAAACTTTATTAATAGTGTGGGCCTCCTACGGCTCGATCGGCCTAATGGGCTAGATGCAGCCTGTGGGCCATACACTGCCTAAGTCCATCTATCCTCCAAGCATTATATGACCTGGAATTCTTAACTGTAATGGAAAGGATATTGGTTTTTTAGGAAAGGTAAGAAGAAAGCAGTTATAAGGCCTGATAATACATCAAAAGCTATATTTTATTGTTGGTGCATGTTTAAACCATGACTATCATCACAAGGCTTTGATACTGAAAACAGTACTGGCAGTAAGAATGTACATACGCTAATAAGGATAAGCTACATTAGTTTGAAACTAGTCCCCAGTTGGAATGTAGAGTTTAATTACATAAAAATGAAGGAATTACTTTGTTCTTTTTTATTAGGTTAGCTCTTTTATAGTAAAAGTACTTAGGTAAATCCTTTCCATAGAAGGATTGTAGAAAGTATCTAGGTTTTCTACCAATATAATGAGAAGAGAATATTAATACAATATTTTGGTTTTCTGTGGTATTTTTCAATAAGGCCAGTCTTCCATAGATAGAGATACAGATATTCATATTCTTCTAGTATGCCCACTTAAGATTAAAAAATAACATAACTCATTCGTGGAAAAGATGGATTTTTTTGTTATAGGCTTCATTGTTTAATGTAAGAGAGACTGTTTATAAAATAGCTCTGTAGCAATTTCTTTTCCAGTTTGTGTTTTGTAGACACTGAACAAAGCCAGCTATTTCCAAGATCCTGAACTATTAATGGCCATTGTTCTCTAGTCAGTCCTAGCCACAATCCTGCATGCGATTATAAAATTGGTGAAAATCTCATGCATAATTATTTTCAGGATTGTGGAATATATTATTGTTTTGTAAAATGTCTTTCGAGATACAGCTATATATGGTAATTGTTCTGTCCTTTCTTTAATATGACTTAAATTAAGTCTATCTTTCTTCAGTACACAATTTGTCTGTTCAGCAACCTTGCGAGTTTCATTTTCATTTGAAAGAGAAGTTGGTATGGTGACTTCCTCTAATGTAATACGTATTTTAATTCCCACAAGGCTACTGTTGTTCTTCTGCCTAATGTCTGACACTAGCACAGCAGCAGTTGTTATATCTTCTTTCCAGGATCTTTGGCAAAGTAATTTTCTTATTTTTTACTATTGCATAATCTTTTTGTGGGAAGAGACTAAAATGCTTCATAAATTTAAAATGCATTACGGTTGTTTGTTTATCTGCAGTAGTATATTTAGCAATCAATCCAAAAACTTAATCACATCTGAACTTGAATTATATTAACACTTTAGAAGATAATGATGTGCTTCACATGAGCAGTGTGAAACGCCAAAACATAGTCTGCAAGGAGAGTGAGTTTGACCCGCTCTCCCCGCAGACAAGCAGAGAGCCCTCCCTGGGTGGCCAGATCAGCCACCCAGATTATTACCAGCTCCGTCACGGAGCCAGTTGGGGCAGTGGGGTTTGGGGTCTCCCGGCCCCCCGAAGTCCCAGAATGCACTGTGCGGGTGCGGGTGGCATTCTGGGGAGCCTCCCAACACCAAGAGGCTTGTAGTCTCCCAGTCGGGGGAGCTACTCGTGAGTCGCTGCAGCACGGATTTGCTCCGCAGTGACACAGGATCAGGAAAACAGGGTTGGCGGAGCACGCGCTCCGCTAACCTTGTTTAAGGGGGGGCACTTACGTGGGCTTGCCGCCAGGAGCCACACAGCTCCTGTTGCAGCACACAACCAGCCGAAACCGGGCTGGGCTCCCTTAGCCTGGTTTTGGCTGGTCATGAGAACAGCCTTATAGTGTTAGTTACACTGATATAAAGTATTATTTTCTGTGATTTAGTGCTGAATTAAAGTAGATTTAAATGTTTATCCAAAAAAGCACATCAAAAAGGTTGGGGCAGGAACATATCCTTTATAGGTAAAAAGATCATTCCAATTATAGAAAGCTGTAGGAAGACAGTGGAGTAAAGATGTAATGAACCCACCTGTCCCTGAATGTCAGGATTATAATGGTAGGAGTAGTATTCAGTGAGGCCTGAATCTGAATGAAAGCTTGTATATAGAGCAGGTATAAAGCATATACAGCCATTACTATAGCCAAATCTTCATTGGGATTGAAACTACAGCATTATTATTTACATTCAAAGGAGTGATTCTGCACTGAGCCAAACTAGAAATCTGTAAGTATTTATCTGTCTACTCATAAGCTAGGCATATGTGGCAGTTATTTGTTAGCATACATTATGTTCCATGAAAGCTGGAATATAATTTGTGGTATCTAGTTGTGCAAGAAGTTTTGATCAGCTAATGCATTCAACTTAATCTGATTAACCAATAGCTGAGGAAGAGTAAAGCATCTCTTTGTTAGCATTTCATAAACGACCAAAGAACTAAAGCACTGGGTAGCATCTAGATCAGGCCTGCTCAACTTAGGCCCCCCAGCTGTTTTTGGACTACAACTCCCATAATTCTCAGCCACAGCAGCTAATAGCCAGGGAGTATGGGAATTGTAGGCCAACATCTGCAGGAGGGCTGAAGTTGAGCAGGCCTGATCTAGATGAAGACTTATGCAAGGGGCAGTTTTCACTCATTCCCCTTTCCCTCTGCAACCCCTTGTGCACACCAAAAATATGTCCCTGAAGGTTGGTGTTTCCTCAAAGACATGTTTTTACAAGGTACGGGGAGCTTGAGACTAAAGGGGGAATGAGTGGAAATTGCCCCTTACACCACATGGAAACAGAAGGATTCCACTCGCACAAGTCTGGATGCTGCCTATTGAACTAACCCTTTTTACATATATTTGTTGAATTGTAAGGATGTGCCATATTTTCTCACAAAGAACTTGTAGATTAGCCTTTAAAAAAAAACAGAAGAAGGAAGTGCAGGACTTAAAGGGTGGGGACTTTCTAGCAGGACATTCACAGAAACTAGCTGTCAAGTGCTTTTTCTTGGGGGGAAACTGGAGAATTTTTAGAGGATCCCTGGATTACATAGGTACAAGGAGGCAGCTGAAATGTTCTCTTACCCTTCTTCCCTCTGTAGGAAGCAGCAGCCCTCTCACTTCTCTTAGCAAGCAGTAAGTGTGGGGAGTAGAGTTTACAATCATTAGAAGAAGAATGTAATGGGGGGGAACAGCTGGGGGTGAGCTTTCTGTTTGACTTATAACAGGAAGCTTCTGAACTGCGAGCTCTGGGCAGTTGGAATGTACACAAAACGGATTTTGCATTTTGTTTTGAGCTCTATACGAAACGCAAAATGGCCGAAATGTTTCATCAAAACAGCGAACAAAACGGCTGTTTTGACAAAACAACTTGAAACTTTGAGTGTTTCAGTCATAGGGAACAATAGGGAAATGTGAAACACATAAATGGGCAAGTGGGCAATTTAACAAATTCTTTACTTTCCCCCCCAATTCCCCATAGTATCCTATGAGTGGTAGGTAGCACCCATCATACCCTACCACACAACCCACTTTTGAAATTCCTTCCTTTTGTGTTCCTCCCTCCCTCCATCCAATAGGGGCAGAGTTGCCCATGACAATATCTGATTTGTATGATAAGCTAACCAAGAAGCAAGGAAATTGCAAGTCAATCGGAAGCCAGTGCTAGAAAACCAATCAGAGGAAAATAGGCCTTCAAAATGTCAAAACATTTATAGATTAAAACAGGGTTGTTTTGTTCGAAGCTCAAAACAGGCCCTATTTAAAGAGGGTGTTTTGTTTTGAGCTCAAAATACTTGAAACAGCCCATTTCAAGTCAAAATGTTTCATCGTTGAAACATTCTGCACATCCCTACTAGGCAGGTGTTGTTGTCTTTACTTTCCCCCCCAATTCCCCATAGTATCCTATGAGTGGTAGGTAGCACCCATCATACCCTACCACACAACCCACTTTTGAAATTCCTTCCTTTTGTGTTCCTCCCTCCCTCCATCCAATAGGGGCAGAGTTGCCCATGACAATATCTGATTTGTATGATAAGCTAACCAAGAAGCAAGGAAATTGCAAGTCAATCGGAAGCCAGTGCTAGAAAACCAATCAGAGGAAAATAGGCCTTCAAAATGTCAAAACATTTATAGATTAAAACAGGGTTGTTTTGTTCGAAGCTCAAAACAGGCCCTATTTAAAGAGGGTGTTTTGTTTTGAGCTCAAAATACTTGAAACAGCCCATTTCAAGTCAAAATGTTTCATCGTTGAAACATTCTGCACATCCCTACTAGGCAGGTGTTGTGGGCTTCTGCAATGAGCAGGGATTATGCACGGAAATATGGTATACATTACATAAAATATATGCCCTGTACTTTCATATTGACATTGCAGTGTTGCTTGAGCTTTGAGGGGAAAGTTAGCTCACACAACTGTTGCTCAAGGAATAAATAAAATACATGGGCACACACACATGGCCATGGAAGTAAGCTTCACTGATTTCAGTGGGATATATTTCCCAGTAAGTGCATAAGACTGCAGCCCTGAACTCATCCAACCTATCAACCTCAAACATTAGTTCCTAATATTGTCCACCAGCATGCACTCTGTTTTCAAACAAGGAAGTATTCAGTTATTTTGAATAAACTGTTACTCACATTTCTGGGGGTTTGTAAAATTTTGGAAGTGGTTATTTTTCAGGAAAGGAAGGCTCCTTAGGTAACATTGTATTTGGTTTTTTAAAGCTATTAATTATATATGTAAATTAAGAACAAAAGGAAATGAACCAAGTATGTGTACTATTCTAATTAGTATACAAATTGTTCATTTATCTTGTATCATTTTCTAATTTATATTGTTTATTCATTCATTTAGAGGAGATGAGGGAACACCACATGCATTTATAAGATTTTGGAGCAATATACTGTATAACAGAACTGATTGCCTGATTGCCCTGTCGGCACTGAGTTTCTTTCTTTCTTTCTTTCTTTCTTTCTTTCTTTCTTTCTTTCTTTCTTTCTTTCTTTCTTTCTATCACATCCCTAGCTCTGTCATTGCTTTCAGTGGCCAGCACGGAATGCAGAGGTGTAGGCCACTTCTCCCATGGAAATTATAATGACTTTCGCTCCTTTCCTTTTCCTGTATTCACCACAGGGGAAAACCGACGAGGAAATTGTGCTTCTAAGAAGTGTGGCTTTGTTTTAGTTCTGTTTCTGAATAGCACATTTCACCCTGGTTCAAAAATCCCAGTTTGAGTAGGTGATGTAATTTCTGACCAGAGCTTTTTACTGTTTGCTTTCAGAGTTTTTGAACCTGTTTACCATAACCAAAAATTCAGATTTCTGGAATGAGCAAGAGAGTTTTCAAGGATTTCTGAACAAATAAAGTGCTTATAACATGCCACATAGGTTTACCAAATTATTCCGTTGGAATCTCATAGGGCATAAAGTAGGGGATATAGTTGAAGATTCAAAACCTGACACTCACTCCTTTGGTTGACTACCACAACATCAACTCTAACAGAGCACTGGCAGAACACAGAGAAAGCTCCGAAATATTTGCACTCCTGCACAACAGTGCCTGTACTTTGGAAGTATGGGGGCTATCACTGCAAGCATACTGGTGTTAGAAGCATATACATTGTGTATTAATTATGTCATCATGAAGGGAAGGGATAGGTTGAATCCCCACTGCAGTGGGGATTCCTGAATACATGCCGTTACTTTAAATGCTTCATTTTGGGAAACCATTGCTGGGTGGCTCATTATCTGTTAACAGAAACCCCATGACATTGAGAATATATTCCGTTTAGGGGATGGGGCAGCTCTGGGAGGAGCACCTGCATGCTTGCATTCAGAAGATTCCAAGTTCCATCCCTGGCATCTCCAAGACAGGGCTGAGAGAGATTCCTGCCTGCAACCTTGGAGAAGCCGTTGCAGGTCTGGGTAGACAATACTGAGCTAGATGGACCAATTGTCTGATGGTATATGGCAGCTTCCTGTGTTGCTATGTTGGATGAATTTTCTCCCTCCTGAAAACAGTTCTGGGAAGTAGAGCAATGTACATCTAATATTTCAGTGCATTCTACCCACTCCCAAAAAGCAAGAATTAAATTCACAATATATTAGAACAGTTAGGACCTGGAATATGTAGCTGCTTTTGTGGGCCTGATCATGCTTCACTGCCCTGCCTTTCAGTGGCAAGAGCTGCAATGATGATTGAGATAGTTGCCATTTTGCAGGTTGAGAAAGAGACATAATCAGACCCAGTAGCAGCCAGTACAGAGTGAGAGGGTGGTAAATGAGTGGCAGGTGAGGCTCATTCCCACTCACCTCTCTCCACCCTAGCTGCCTCATTTTGCCCTGCCATCTCTGCTGCCATGTTAATTTCAGGTGCACAGGATGCTTATTCATCAGGTTGGGGAACTGGGTGAATGAGCAGCCTGCATGCCTGGGGTTAACACAGCAGTGGGGATGGTGAAGCAAAATGAGGTGGCCAGGGTGGGGAGAGATGAGTGGGAATGAGCTGTACCTGCAGCTTGTTTACTGCCCCCTCCCTTACTCTACCCATATTGGCTGTGACTGGTCAGACCAGCCTCTTCAGTTTATTTATTTTATTTATTCATTCATTCATCAAACTTGTATACTCTCCCGAACTCATATTTCTGGGCTGTTCACAATTATATAAAACAGTTAAAAACACATAAAAACAAATAAAACCTAACAATTTAGAAATCAGTCACAAAATTAAAACCTATAAATTATCCAGAAGCTGAAAAAGCCTGAGTAAAAAGATGGGTTTTAAAATATTTTTTTAAAAACTGTCAGAGAAGGGGAGGATCGTATCTCAATAGGGAGCGCATTCCATAGTCCCGGGGCAGCAACTGAGAAGGCCCGTCTCCATGTGGCCTCCAGACGAACTGGTGGCAACTGGAGATGGACCTGCACAGACGACTGCAATGGATGGTGGGGCTCATAATAAAGGAGACATTCTCTCAAATACCCAGGGCCCCAGCCATTTAGGGCTTTATAAGTTATAACTAGCGCTTTGTATTTTGCCCGGAAACCTATAGGCAGCCAATGTAACTCCCATCAGCAGAGGTGTAATGTGGCCTCTCCGAGATGACCCAGAGACCAGCCTGGCCACCGCATTCTGAACCAACTGAAGTTTCTGGACTACATACAAAGGCAGCCCCACGTAGAGCAAATTTCAGAGGTCAAGTCTGAAGGTTGCCAACATATGTACCACTGTTTTTAGGTCACCGATCTCCAGAAATGGACGCAGTTGGCGTATCAACCAAAGTTGATAGAAAGCACCTCTGGCCACCGCCTCAACCTGAGAAACCAGGGAGAGGTGTAGATCCAGAAGTACTCCCAAACTGCACACCTGTTCCTTTTGGGGAATTGTGACCCCATCTAGAACAAGTAGATCAAAATCGTGTCTGGAGTTCCAACCCCGCACAATAAGTACCTCCGTCTTATCTGGATTCAATCATCTTATTCTCCCTCATCCAGCCCATTACTGCTTCCAGTTTGGCATTCAGGGAGGATATGCCATCTCCTGAAGAAGTTGACATGGAGAAGTAGATCTGGGTGTCATCAGCATACTGATAATACCCCGCTCCAAATCCCCTTGTGATCTCTCCCAGCGGTTTCATGTAGATGTTAAAGAGCATTGGAGAGAGCATCTAGCCTTGAGGGACACCATATTTAAGCTCAGATTTTGAAGAGCAACAATCTCCAGTTGTAACCATCTGGAACCTCTCCTAGAGGTAGGAGCGGAACCACTGTAAAACAGTGCCTCCCACCTCCAACACCCTCAGACATTCCAAAAGGATACTATGGTCAATAGTATCGAAAGCTGCCAAGAGATCCAAAAGGACCAACAGAGTCACCCTTCCTCTGTCAATTCCCAATTGGAGATCATCCATTAGGCCGACCAAGGCAGTCTCAGCCCCGTAGCCCACCTGACAACCAGTTTAAAATGGGTCTAGATAATCAGTTTCCTCCAAGCGCCACCATCCTCTCAATTACCTTGCCCAGCCATGGGAGGTTGGAGACAGGCCTATAGTTGCTCAACTCTGAGGGATCTAATGCAGGTTTCTTTAAAAGAGGTCTAATAATTATTATTAATAATAATCCTTAAGACAAGGAGGCAGCCTGCCCTCCCTCAGAGAGGCATTCATAATTTCCACCAAACCTCCTACGACCGTCTCCTTGCTAGATAGAACAAGCCATGTTGGACAAGGGTCAAGAGAACAAGTGGTGGACTTCACTGCCCTGAGTAGATTGTCCACATCCTCAGGAGTCACAAGCTTAAACCGATCCAGTCGAATCACATAAGAGGAGTTGTTGGACACTTCCAGTTCAGACATCGAATTAATAATGGAGTCTTGATCTAAGTTGGCCCAAATCCAAGAGATTTTATCTGCGAAAAATTCTTTAAACAGCTCACAGCGGGTCACTGATGACTCCAAATTCTGATTCAGGGGAGGAGGGGCAGATACTAGTCCCCTCACAACCCTGAACAACTCTGGACGTGAACTCGCAGAAGCAATACAGGCAGAAAAGAACTGCTTCTTTGCAGCACGTATTGCCTGAGCATAGATCTTTAAATATGCTCTATGTCATAATCTGTCTGATTTGAGTCAAGTCTTTCTCCATTTGTGCTCCAGTCACCTACCTTGCTGCTTCAGGCCCCGTAGATCTTCCATATACCAAGGGGCCAATTTTGAGGCAGGTTGGAGGGGACGCTTAGGAGCAATCGTGTCTACTTCCCTGGTGAGCAAGTTGTTCCAATCCTCAACCAGGGCATCAACAGGATCACTGGCAGAGCAAACATTAAATCCCTCCAAGCCTTCTTGGAATCTACTGGCTCCAATAACTTCTTTGGGCGGACCATTCTAATAGGCCCCTCGCTCCTGCGGAGGTGGGAAGGAGTCATAACTCTAACCTTAACCAGGTGGTGGTCCATCCATGACAATGAGGAGATCACAGGAGTCCCCACCCATGCAACACCACCCTGATCAGAGTAAAGGACCAAATCAAGCGTGTGACCTGCAATATGCGTCGATCCAGAGATCACTTGAGATAGGCCCATAGTTGTCATGGCATGTATGAACTCCTGAGCTGCCTCGGACAGATTGGTCCCGAAATGGACATTGAAGTCCCCCAGCACCAGAAGTCTGTGAGACTCCAACATGAGCTTCGCAACCAAGTCCATGAGCTCAAGGGATTCCATTGAGCAGCAGGGCAATCGGTACACCAAAAGAAGTCCCAATCTATCCCTGGTCTCCAAACTTAAGTACATACATTCGATGTGGTCTGATACCCTAACAGGGACCCTGGTAAGGGAGATGTTATCCTTATAGACCACAGCCACTCCACCTCCCCACCCATGTCTCCTCACCTTCTCCTCTACAGAATATCCTGGAGGGAGATACTGGGCCCAAACTGGGCCACTAGCCTCTCCCAACCAAGTCTCAGTAATTACACAAGGTCAGTATTACAAGTCTCACTATTACACCAGGTCAGCTCCTTCATCTATAATCAACTCACGGGTGATTCAGGTTTATTTTGGACCAACCTGGCATTGCAGAGAAACAGGATAAGGCTATGTGGGTTGTTGGCAGTGCTCTCTGAGGTCAGAGAGCTGGCAGGACAGCCGGAAGGGGGGACAGTAATTAGATTTCTGACCATGACAACTGTCCTTTCCCTGGAACGGCTGCTGACCTGATAACATTACTCCTTTTATTCCCCACCAACCCTGGGATAGCTGCCCCACATTCAGAGGCGCCCCCTGTCTCCCCATCTCCAGATGAACCCAAACATATTACAGTAATTTCAGCCCAATTCTAAAAACAAATAAACTAATTAAGCAGAAGCCCCACTGTTGAGTAACTCCTCCCTAATCTGATAACTGAACAGAGAGTCCGACCCTCGCCCTCGTAGTCCCCCAAAGTGGCTCCCCCAAAAGGGCAACCCCCTTTGGTGGTGGCCCTGCTGCCACTGGCAGTGTGCCTATATTGTCCTGGGCAGCAGCTCCAGCAGGTGGAATTCAGGAACAAAAACTGTCCAGTCACCTTTAGCCCCAATCCTGCGAGGACTCATCAGCACAGACAGTCCGGTGGGGGAGCAAATGGCAAACAAAGGTGGGAGCAGAAGAGGAAGCAGCCAGGCAAGGACCCAGCCTCTCACTCTGGGGTCTGCAAAGGCTAGATGATGTCTTTCCTCTTCTCTCCTCTGGTAGTTGTGGTGGTGAATAGTAGGGGAAGACTGTTTGGAATAGGAGTGGAGAATGCCAATGGGGAAATGGCTGATATTACTACTTCCCTTCCACTTGCATCATCCCCGACAGTCTTTAGCAACTTTTCTGTAATTATCAGTAAAGTGGATGAACCAGTCAGTGGGAACAAGGGGGTGGGAAATAGATTGGAAATAGTTTTTAGACTATCAAGGAAATACAAATTGAAGCAAGTTGCATTATGTTTTTGATCTTTTGGTAACTTTCAGTACGTTGGGTCTTAAAGTGATGATATCCATTTTTACATGGATGTGATGTGTGATTATCTTATTACTTAGAGACGGCACGGGGCACTCTGGCCAAGTGGGCAGGGAGAGGGGGGAGTGTAAATATATGTATATATGTAATTGCTGTTTCAATATTAGTATTTTACTATTCTTTTCTTCTATGTTCTCCTAATGAAGACTTACTAATACTCAAAATGTGTTTGGGCCTAAGTGTTCTGCTCAGTAAAAGCTTACCTCCTGTACTCATCTACAACTTTTTTTCACTTTATAGAGGAAATAACTCTTCACAGGCCAAGACGTAAATAGTATCTGCTTGTTCTTCAGGGCCTGTTCTGATACTTTTCCATCCTGGGGTTTTGTTTACAGTGAAAACTTAAGCAAACCCTGAGCTTATACACTCTCTTCTCTGCCTCATTCCCTCAGAAACAAGTGAACAATGAAGAGCCTTTGTTTTTACCTGAGTTCTGGATCTCTCTAACCTTGCAAGATAGATGTTTTACATTACTGTGGGTTTTATCTATCAGGATCAGGGAAATTCTGCATTCTGTAAGCAAAGACTCACTCATTACTACCCATAATGAAGAAGATAGGCAAAGAAGCATGGAAGTCAGGTCCTGCTCCCAGTCTTGTCACTGGGTAGAATCCCAAGATGAAATAGTATTATCAACGGGTCCTTATTTGCATATTCCAGTTTGTGTTCTTCAATAATGAATGAGCATAACAAAACTTGTTTAAAAACAACCAAATATCTTTGTTCCCCAAAATTAATTTTATTGGCTGGCATCCAGGCTAGTACTGTGCCCATAGAGTGGTGCTGAGTTCCAGACTTGCTATGCTATGCAACGAGGAAGGGAATTTCCCGTTGCCTCTGAAGCCCATTGCGCATAATGAAAATGGTATATTTTTGAGATGCACAGTGCACTTCAGAGGGAAGGGGAGATGGGTGACAGCACAACATAGTTTGGAATTCAGCACTGCTGTACCTGCACAGTGCTAGAGTGGATGTCAGCCACTTTCTGATAATCATTGTTCACCAGTAGTAACTGTGTCACATGTTATCTTCAGTTCTAACATGATCATTTTAATGATACAACATTTTTTAAATTTATCATATTTTTACACTGCCTGGCATGTGCATTCCTAGGCAGTGTACATAAATTAAAATACAACAAATATAAAAATAGGATGAAATGATTAAAATAACTATAATATAAAACCAATTACAATTAATTAAAAGCCTGAGAAAACAGATGTGTCTTAAGGGTTTTAAAAACAGCCATAGATGGAGCAACTCTGTTTTTAACAGGGTGTGAATTCCAGTACCCTGGGGCAGCAACAGAGAAGATCTGGCCCTGAGTTAGCCATCAAATGAGTAGTAGCCATAACTGGACCTTTCCAGATGATCTTAATATGTGGGAGGGTTCAGACAATGACAGGAGGTGCTCTCTTAAATACTCTGGATCGATTTTTATTTATTTTTATTTTTTTAACATAAATTAGTTTTAATAATGAATCATCATGACTCAGCTTTTAAGGCTGACTTTTTGAATATATCAGGAGATAATAGTAAAAAACATTAGCCTGTTTTAGACTAGATTGTAAGGTTTCAGAGACAGGTTTTTTGTACTATCAGTTTTTGTATAACACTATAAACTATTAAAAATTCTGTGAAGTAAATTCAGCATTATTACTAACAGTTTAGGGCTTGTATTTTTTGTTGTCTACTGAATGATTAGTAATGTAATCCTGTCTTTGAGCAACAGAAGTAAATCTTGTGACAAGCGTTCACCTACTACCAGTTTTATTGAAGTTATTGTATTTATAGTTTCAGCTACCCATGAAGATGACATTCTGTGGATTGCCATGGCAGGTACACATCAGATCTGGGCACTCATGTTGGAATGTGGAAGGCTACCTAAAGGAAGGTTAGTTCGAAAGTTAAAATGGGTTAAAAAGCACCAGTTTAATATTGATGAGAAGAATATATAGTTCCATTTGGCATCACATCTTGCTATATGTTTTTGTATTTTCATTGCTCCATATGCCACTTGCTTATCCAGCATATTCAGGAAGCCGCCCATACTGGCTGACATCCAGAACTTCCAGGAGATAGATTTGGGAGGCAGAAGGGAAGATCACCAAAATTCCCCCCTCACACAACAGAAAACCCTGGCAGTTTGGCAGAGGGTTAGTCTTGATGTCTGCTATTCTTCTGATTCATGAATGTTAGATTAGTGTTCCTGTTTCTTCCAAAGCAAGTGTAATCCTTGATCAGAATTTATTTTTGCTGAGTATAATTTGCAAAACATAATGAAGAGAGAAAGAAAATCCCTGCTCAGAGCTGGGGCAAGGCATTTGTGTGCCCTAGGCCAAGTCTGAAAATTACTCTCCCAATGAATGTATGGAGTACATAATTTTACCTTTTAAAATCAGTTCCTACACCTGTTCCTGACTTCCACACAGTATTTCCCGCCCAGTTTTTCATTGGCGTTTGAAGTTGGGTGGAGCATCACAGGTGAAAGTTGGGAACTGGCACAGGAAATAGAGGTCAGTGGGTTCCGATAACATGCCCACCTGGAGCACACGCTCCGAGTTCCCACCCTAGTGGTTCCAGCCTTACTTTCATATGGTCATGCGCAGAGGCCATGTTCATGCCGGCATGGCACATGGGCAGCTGAGAGATGTCGGGCTGGCGTGCAGGCATAGGGAGGATCACCGGGATTACAGCAGTGGCAGCAATCGGAGTATGGCCCTGCTCTTCTCTGCTTTAAAGGGGCTGTGTAAGCCTTCATTTTAAAAGAGATTCAGATGCTGTGATTCAGATGCTGAATTGCATTTTGAGCACATCCCTACTGCCCTTTTCCTTTGCAGTGATTTAAAGAAAGGGACCTGCCTTCGGTATGCTGGGAGTGGGAATGAAGAGAACCGAAACAATGCATATCCTCATAAAGCAGGCTTTGCCCAACCTTCTGGTCTCTCTGTTGCTGCTGAAGAACCCTGGAACTATCTCTTTGTAGCAGACAGCGAGAGCAGCACTGTGCGAACGATCTCTCTGAAAGATGGAGCTGTGAAACACCTTGTAGGAGGAGAGAGAGACCCAATGGCAAGTTACATTTATTTTTGTTGCTGTTTCCTGCTGGTCCTCCTTAAACTCAATGTAGCAAGATTTCCAGTGGGGTATGGTGAGATGGTATGTGGCCCTTTAAATATATTGAATAGGTGTGTAGGTATGATCATATTTGGGTAATAAAAAACTTAGTCACTGTGGCAGTGCTCCCCACCCCACTAAAATATCTTCTATCTCTAGATAGATAGATACACACACACACACACTCACTCACAGCTGTGTTGGCCTCATATTAGTTATAAAGACTACAAATTGTAATCTGGTATTGCTTTTCCAAGGCTACAGTGATGAAAGGAAGAAGTCACCAAATCAGTTCTACCAAAAAATGTAGATTCTGTTCTCCACCTCCTGCCCCTCATGTGTGCAAACTGAGAAAAGTAGCTGAGTTGGCTAATCAGCAACTGGTCAGAATCCTCCTCCAGAGGGTTGTTTGTGCCACTAATGGCTCTTATCATTCTGTTTGTAGGTTGCCATGAATATTTTTTAAACAAACATCCATGCATCAGTCAATAAGGGAAGTTCAGGGCAAACATTCCAGAAAGTTGGAGGAAGAATGATCTTAGTTTTGTGACTGGGAAAATATACTATTGAGAATGGACTCAAATATAAGAGCACATGGCGCATATTCTTGCAGCACCACTGTAGTATTCCTGGTGGAGGTGGAAGAATTGCATGTTTGAATTGTCTTGCTCATGGAAATCTGGCACATCAGAGTAGAACTAGATTATGACCCTTTCTGATGTCCCACCTTTCCAAAAGTGCAGGTAACTTTTTACATGTGATAACATTTCCAAAGCTGCCTCCATACAAACTCGCCTTTGTATCCATATGCTTATCTAAATATTGTAATTTGATACTATCAAATTGACATGGGAGAAATTTACCTGGTCATAGAAGTGGTCGTTGCTAGAAATGGAAAGGAGAAATCATTCAACAAACCCACCAAAGAATTATCCATCTAAAACAGTCTTATCCTTCACTCTGTTTTGTGTGCCTTAATAGCTAATAGTTTGAGTATTCTTATTCGGCAAGGAATCTAGTTGATTTTCATTATTTGCAATACATTTTAATAGATTTAATAATTGTATAACTCTCTGAATACTTCTTCCCTTGAAAACAGAATTTATTTGCCTTTGGTGATATTGATGGAGCTGGCATAAACGCAAAGCTACAGCACCCTTTAGGAGTAGCATGGGATAAGAGAAGAAGTCTGCTTTATATTGCAGATTCTTATAATCATAAGGTGAGCCTGCATAAATGTGCATTATTCAAAGCTATTTGGGGCAGAAATTGGTTTCCCTACCACTTGGGGTGCAGATATTCAGTAGTTAAACGATATCAATTCTGGAAGTTATTTTGCTTTATATTTTCTTTGTCACAGATTAGTTGCTGAAGAGACCTTTGAAAATGTATATAGTGCCTGCTAGAATTAGTAAGTCTAAATTTCCATGTGGTGATATGGACTCCTAGCATAAAAATATTTGTATTGAGGTTGTAAAGCACCATGGGGTCAATGGACAAAAGGCAGTATATAAATCATTAAATAAATAAATAAATAAAACTCATCTTCAGTGAATATGAAGCAGTATTTTATTAAATCACCTGCCCCTCTTTTTTCCTTCTCCTCCTCTGCAGAAATTTCAATAAAGTTTTTTGAAATCTATATATATATATCAAAAATGCTTAAGGAAGTGACTTTCTTGTTTTCTGTAACAAAAAACCGACAAGCACTTGGTACAAATAATCCTTCATACTGCTAGTAAATAACACTTGGATGCCTGACTCTTTCTGGCCTGCAATGCTGTATCCAAGAAACAAGTTTGTATTTCCTACTAACAGAATGCTAGTCATCATAGCGGGGAAGAGACAGGTGGCAGAAGAGGAGACAGTAGCAGGAGTAGGCTGATATACTGTAAAAAGATACATAGGATTTCTCTTGATGAAAGCCAGAGCACTCAGGTAAGGCAGGTGCAAGAATATTCTAGGTTCAGTACTTTACTTTTTATTATAGGATTGAGTGGCTGCCCTTCACATATAGGAGACAAAGTAAATGGGCTCACTTAGGAATACTGTTGAGATGGGGTTTAAATCTGCATCGTACCCTTGCTGTCTGCAATTCCCTATGAAGGTATAATCCTGCCATCAATGCCCTTTCTGATCTATTTTCTCTGGAAAACTTCATAGGAATCCTTGAGAACAGCCTTTCCACGCAGCCTCATTGCTTTGTACATTGTACAGCCTCATTGCTTTTTTGATTTCTTGGTTCTTCCCAGAATGTGATAGGAAGACAAAATTCCCAGGGCGGACTTTTGTTTGTTGTTTGATTCCATATATGTAAATGGTGGTTCAGTGTTGATGATAAAAGCACATTTATGGTTTCAGCATCGTAACTGTAAAAAAAACTACTGTAAAAAAGCTTTTCGGTATGTGGGATTCAAGCATTAAGCATAGGAACATAGGAAAAAATCAGGAATTTGCCATATTCTGAATCAGACAGTTAGTACATTTGGCTTAGCATTGTCAACACTGACTGGCAGTGGCTCTCCAGTCAGTGTTGGCACTGACTAGCAGCCAGCTCTCCAGGATTTCAGACAGGAAGCGTTCCCTGTCCTAACTGGAGATGCCGTGGATTTAACCTGGAAACATCTGCATGCAAAGCATATATGCTGCACTGAATTACAGACCCTCCCCAAGCAGGAGCAAAAGAGTGTTTACTGCCATCTGAACATGCAGCAGGTTGCTGTAACCAGTCTCAACTGAGGGCATGTACAGTTGTCAATGCAAATTTATTACATATTATATTTTATGTGTATCCATTAGGCATTTTGTTTGTTCATATTAAAGACATGTGAAGCCGTCTGAGGGCCAGACTTCTCCTATGCTGAGACATCAGAGTTTTCCATTGTGCAAGCAGATTTTATTAATTATTATTATTATTGCAATCTGCCCTTCCTTCTGTTGCCACCTGTTCCTCCTAAAACTATGTTCCTGAGGGTCCCCCTACAGAAGGAAGGGGAGAACTGCAAAAAGTCACGCACACCCTTCCTGTATAGAAAATACTGGTGCATTGATCTAGGGTTAGTCTGGAAGTCAGCCAGTATAAAGTTGCTGCTGTGATTATCATCATTCTTGCCAGCTCTGATTAGTACCTATTTCTGCTTTATATTAGTGGATAGCTAATTTCCCCCCACTTTAGATTCTGATTAGTGTTTTGGGAAATCTTGAAATTACTCTGTGTTATAAACTTCCTGATTATGCAAGCATTGAATATTCAGTCTCTATGGTGATTCAAGTTGGGTTCTTAAACTATGATCTTAAACTCACAAACTGCTTCTGAAAATGTTTACTTTAGTGCTCAAAAATTCAGTATTCTCTTGTATGATTTACAAAGTTCCCTGTGTCTTGCTTTGTTTCTTTCACTAGATTAAATTTGTGGATCCCAAAATGAAGAATTGTGCAACATTGGCAGGTACAGGAGAAGCAAGCAATGTTATTGGTTCCAGCTTCACCACATCATCTTTTAATGAACCTGGAGGCCTATGTGTCGAAGAAAAAGAGTGTTTGCTCTATATTGCAGACACAAACAATCATCAAATTAAAGTGCTAGATTTAGAGACCAAAATTGTTTCATTGGTAAGCCTGCTTATATATATAACACTATTTGGCAGTTTTTACTCAAGATAAATTATGGTTGATTGTCTTTCATCAAATCTCCTAACGCTACTGTCTGAATGGCATGAAACATAGCAGTAAGTGCATTCTTATGCTGTTTTATAATCTGGCAAACAGAACAGCTTTTGTGTTAAGGATATCCTGTCCTGTTAGGCTTAAAATAAATGTTCCATCTGTTTTAAGAGGTTGGAAAGGACACTGAAGCAATTAGAGTAAGCAGAGACTGAGAAACTTCATATTCCAGAACTTTGGATATGGGAAGCATGATTAAGTTCCAACTCAATCCGAGTGGCATTGGCCACCATACATTTTTCTTTATCCCACCGAGTCCTATAAAGTTGGCCCCTGTTTATGGGTGTCTTGTGAAGACAAATATTTTAAGCATTTTCCACATGTTTATATGTGTTGTTTCAAATAGCCTCTCTGATCTCAGTCCTTACTGAGCTAGCAGACTCCAGCAGCAGCAGGGAGACCATCAGAAGAATTGTGCTTTTGCTGTGGAAAATGTCAGCATCCCACTTGCACCAGATTTTCCTCCACTGAAGTTTCCTCTACTGCTGGTACTGCTCTCACTACCACTTAAGTCACTGGGAATCAGGAGTTTTCTTTTGCTAGGGATTGCATAGTGCCTTAAAGTGGGGCTGGCGGGGCTGTGTTTGGATTAATCTAGTAAAGCTGAGGATGAGAGCAATTCCTGAAAAATTACCCATTCCAAATCCCCTCTAAATTTTAGGTCCAGTTCATAATGGGCTTGCTTCAGTGCCAGACTTCCTCTTTGTTGGACGTTCCCTTGTACTAGGGATGGCATCAGAGAGGTTTCATGACAATAGAGAGGTCAGTCTTAAAGCATCATTTCCCAGCAGAAATCTTGCAAATCATAGTTTTTCCCATTTTCCTGGCTCAATAAACTAAACCAGCGGGAAATGAGGCTTCCAGCACCAACGGATACTTCATTGCTACCAGGAAGCCTGGAAACTTAAGGAAAAGGTTTCTACCATTGTCGGCCCTACTTGCTATTTGCAATTAAGTTTAGTGGGGGAAACAGTGAAGGTAGGGGTTGCATACTGCCTTCAGGGCGCCTCTGAAAGATCCCGGACTTCTCAAGAAAGTTCAGAAAGATAAAAGGGAGAAAAAAGAGAAATGAGTTTGTCCATCACTATAGCAAGCACTATTGGGTACATCATCAACTGCCTCATCTGGATGTTGCAGTGATTACTCTGGATGCACTTTTCAGCAACCCAAAATACAGACTTGTTTTTGCCATGTTTTCTGGGTAACTGTAGTTGAAGGAACCTGGCACATGCCAGCATGCTGAGATAACCTCATGCACAAACACTTGCAGACATACCACCCCAGCCTGGTTGCAAAAAAGGTGTTTGTAAAGAGCAAGGACAGTATTGGCTCTTCTCCATCCTATCACAGTCATCTCATTGACTTGCTTTAGTGATTGCTGATGAGGTCAGTGAAGCTTCCAGATCAGCATCTGCAGCTCTGAGCATATTGTTACTGGTATGGCAACAAGTTCTTAAACATTGATTAGTGGTGGCTGTGCATTGGATTGCATATTGCATTCCTGGAACTAATAGAAAGCCATCCCCCCACCACCTCTCCAGAAACTTGTATATTGGAACACATTGTTCTGAAAGTGTGAACAAATGTGCAGTTCGTGTCAGGTAGCCCCCAAGGTGAGGATCAAGTTCCCAACCCTCGTCTTCAATTCTCCTTAACCTCCCAAACAATGAAGAACTTTGAAATGCTCAGGAGCACCCACATATCTGATTGATACTGAGGGTGAGAATCTGTTGCACCACTACCACATAAATACAGAACAATAGCCAGCTTAGCCCAGCAGTTCCTTTGACTTGGCAGTCATCTATCCCCAGCCTGCTGGGGGTTCGAGTCCCGCGGGTGCTGTCTGACCTTCTTTTGGGAGAGGAGAACTGGTCTTGTAGTAGCAAGCATGACTTCTCCCCTTAGCTAAGCAGGGTCCACCCTGGTTGCATATGAAAATAAGACCACATGTGAGCACTGTAAGATATTCCCCTCAGGGGATGGAGCCGCTCTGGGAAGAGCAGAAGGTTTCAAGTTCCCTCCCTGACTTCTCCAAGACAGGGCTGAGAGAGATTCCTGCCTGCAACCTTGGAGAAGCTGCTGCTAGTCTGTGAAGACAATACTGAGCTAGATAGACCAATGGTCTGACACAGTATATGGCAGCTTCCTATGTTCCTATGAGAATGATTAAATGAAATCCGTGTAATTTGAAACCATAAGACCTTAAGACAGATCCTAGGCCTACTCAAGCACTGTAAATCATTTAATTTCTCAGTGGCTTTAGAAATGCCAAGCTCTGCAGTGTTAGGGCTGAGCTGCTAACACTAAGTAACAACTTTATCCTGTATAAGTTTCCTTATGGGCAACTATATATAACGTAGTCCCCAGGATGAAGAACTGGAACTGGATCAAGATCCATAAGAATGGGTACTGTGCCTGCGCAGGACCCTCGTGGTAGAATGCTGCAGTTCATCAAGGTGACGGAGCCTCCCCTCCACACCTACAGCATGCTGTTTAAAGGTGGGCCAGGCATCTTGTTCTTCAGTTCTTTTCCAACCACTGTTGCATTCAGTCCCCGGGCTGTTGCTCCTCATTAGTCAAAGTGAGTTTGACTATTTAGTCAAAGTCTTCATGTGAGTTCATCTATTAAAAAAACAAAAAACAACAGGCTGTTAATTTCGGTATTTGGCTTGGGAACGGCTTCCAGACTTCGGCGTTAATACAACCTTTGAACGGACCTAAACTATGATTTTGGATAACCCTAACATGGCTGAAGAGAAATGGACTTTCAAGAAGTGCAAAGGCTGTAATGCCAGACTTCCCTTGAAAGACCTCCATGATCTATGTCTAGTTTGTTTAGGAGAGGAGCACAATGTCTCCTCTTGCAAGATATGCTTGTCATTTTCTAAGCAGACTCGAAAAAATCGGACTTTGCGGCTTTGCACCACCATTTATGACGAGGTGTTAAGCCCTTCGACGCTGGGAGAACCCTGCCTTGCAACTTCAACATCGGCTTCTAAAGACTTGGTGTTGACTCCTAAGCCGACTTCCTTGAAACCATCACAACTGTCAACATCAACCACTATTAAAAGCCCTAAAGCCCTTTAGAAGTCAACTCCTACTTCGACACTGGGACATTCAAAGTTGAAGGGAAAGCATTCAAGATTAGATACTCGTTCGTCTTCTCCACACCCTAAGAAGTCAAAGACTGTGGACTTAACAAAAGAAAGAACGCCATTCCCCATCCAGTCTACAAAGCTTGCCACCCAAATCCTCAGCAACAGCAGTTAAGACTGACCGCCACCGCTCAACATTTAAAACCGTGACATCGAGGAAGGAGACATGACTGGCATCAGAGAAACCACTCAATGTCGACAGCTCTTCAACACAGACAGTGTCGATGTCGAGGGCTCATTCTCTGTCTCCAGCCCCCACTCCAGTCGACTCTTCGGCCCCATCAACACCTAATCAACATCGAAAATCTCCATCGGTGTTGACATGCCTTCCATTGACACTGGCTATGCAAGTTCCGATTTCCACTTTAAATACTCCAGTGTTGTCGGCATCAAGTTTGGTGTATCCACAATGCTAAGCCCCAATAACAACATTCTATGTCGAAGAAGAAGAGGACAGGGATGCCTTTTGGGATCCTACCACTGCCTGCACCTTGCTTTCCATACTGGATTCTGAGTCAAGCACTCCTTTGACATTGGCATTTAAAGGTTTTCCTCCACAATACTCTGATTTGGAAACTCCTAAGGAATCGGTTACGGCTCGATCGTTTGACCAGCACATTCCAGCACCATGTGTTATGTCTGCTGCCACAGGCCCATCTTCATGGCATTCATGTGGCTTCGTGCATTCATCAGCCGCAGAGGCAACTCTTGCATCGGCAACTCTGGGGACCAGGTCCCCTGGCTTATCTTATAATTTTCAAGAGGAACAACCCTTGAGATCCTTGCAACCAAAGTCTTACTTGCCTCTGGCAGCTGCTATGACTCCAGTTCAGATTGTGCAATCTCTAGCTTGAGGTGATGGCCCAGCCTTACCGGTTAAACCCACTATGCAAAGTTTTTCTGTTGCAACGCAGACGGTTGCCTGGCCACCTGTAAAGCTCGTGATGAATATGACCACTCAAACTTTTCAAAGGCACTGATATGGGGTCTCAGACTCTATTCTAGCACCACAAGAAAAAGTTACTGAGTCCCAGAAGTACGTGCCGCCACCATCAGCTCGCTCACCTTCTGAGCATCACGGCTCTTCTGATTTTGAGTCTGACCCTGATGATTCAGAAGACTTGGCCAATCCTCCTACCGACATGCTTCCAGCCACACATGTTTTGTCTAATGAAGAAATGAAGGCTTCTCACCATCACATTACGGAGATGACAGCAGCTCTGGGACTTGATCTCAAGTCTGAGCTAGCCACTATAGATAACCCTGTTTATAATTTTATGATAAAATCTCAGTCATTTCAACCTGTGGTGCTTCCAGTTCTCCCAGTCATTTCTAGAGCTGCTAGGTCTGTGTGGGAGGTGATCCATGCTACAACATGCTACCCCACTTCTAAACATCTAGGAAGTTTGTATCAGATTCAGGAAAAAGACAATGAATACCTTATGAAGCATCCTGCTCCAAATTCCCTGTTTATTGATTGCACCCGCTCCTCTTCTAAGACAGGTCGTTGCCACACTACATCTGCAGACATAGAGGAGAGAAAAATTGACATTTGAGGTAGAAAAATCTACTCCACTGTGTGTCTATCCATTAAGATAGCAAACTATTTGGCTTGCACTGTTAAATATAACCATGGCATATGGGAGGCTCTTCAAAATTATCTGGATGTCATCTCCCTGGAAGAATCTAAGAAAAAATTCCAACAGACACTGAATAAATCAGTGGCACTTACTCGCTAGCAATTGAGTACTGCCAAACACCTGGCTGAGGCAGAATTGTGTTCCTTGGCTGCTGCAATCTCTCTGAGGAAGCATGTCTGGCTTCGCTCCACCAATTACAGGGTGACATGAAAGACAAAATAAGTCATAAGCGCACTTATCAGAGCAAATGGAAATCTAATCAGTCCCAACGTACAAAACAAGTAGAGCCTCAAAAGCATCTTTGAGGTTCAAGTCGACCCGCTGTCACCACAACACTCCTCTTCTTTCCCATCACTGGCAGTTTTAACATCTTGGCATGCAAGGGACAACACCAAACTCACAAACTCTATATTCTTAACGGTGACCAACATCAGGCTGGCAGACCATGCTCCCGCATGGCACCACATAACATTGGACCACCGGGTCCTGAAGATTATAACTTTGGGGTATTCCATAGATTGATTGATTGATTGATTGATTGATTGATTTATTTATTTATTTATTTATTTATTTATTTATTTATTTGGTGCATTTTTATACTGCCCTAACCCAAGGTCTCAGGGCGGTTCACAACAATTAAAAACAAAACATTAAAATCAATTAAATATTAAAAACAGCTTAAAATAAATAAATAATCCAAAATTTAAAAAGTTACAAAGTTAAAAAGCTAACTTTCAAGATGATTCCAAGATTCATCTTCAAGATGATTCCAGAGTTTACGGAGGTGAGGTTCACTTAACCCTCCCTGGCATCACTGGCAGAGGTGAAGGAGCTGTTAGCAAAAGGAGCTATCAACCCGGTGCAGTGGGTACAAAGGCAGGTTTTTACTTCTGCTATTTTCTGATCCCAAAGAGGGATGGCAGGATTTGACCCATCATGGATCTACACCATCTGAACAAACATGTCTGTCTGCAAAAATTCTGCATGATAGCGTTACAAGAGATCTTACCTCTTCTCTATCAGGAGAACTGGCTTGTGACGCTGGATCTCAAAGACGCATATTTCTACATTGGCATCAGATCACAACACAGGAGATATCAGGTTTGCTGTAGGAAACCAAGTGTACCAATACACAGTCTTACCCTTCGACCGCACCCAGGTTATTTACCAAATGCATGCCTGCGGTGCTGGCCTACCTACGGACCCAAGGTATCTCGGTCTATCCATACTTGGACAACTGGCTCCTGACTTCCAGAGACAGAGAAGAGTTACATTCTCAGCTAAAGTAAGTTTTATCTCTCCTCCAAGACTTGGGAATCCAATTCAAAAAAGTCCAAACTGGAGTCAGTTCATGTAATCAACTACGTTGGAGCAGTCCTAGACACAGGCGCCAAGAAAGCATACTTACCTCGGGAGTGTTTCCATTGCATAAGGGATCTGGTACTCGATTTCCAACAACACCCATCTCTACCGGCCCAACTCATTCAAAGGTTCCTGAGACATGGCATCCTGCAACACAGTGGTGCGGTATGCCTGCTTAAAAATGTGCAAGTTACAACTTTGGTTTCTGTCGGTCTTCCGCCCAAATGTGGACAACCAGTGCCTGCATCTAGTGATCCCAGATGAGATTCTATGCTAACTTACCTGGTGGTCGATGGGCAAGAATCTTATGGAAGGGGTTCCTTTTCAGATATTGTCACCCTCTGTCTGGTTAACAACAGACAGTTCTCTGCTGGGCTGGGGGGCCCACTGTGGAAAACATCAGATTCAGGGCAAGTGGACCCCTCAACAGGCACAGTTTCATATCAGTTTCCTGGAACTGCTGGCTGTCTTCAAACCAATGAAAGCCTTCCTGCCGCTTCTACAGGGGAGAGTCGTACAAGTGCGGTTAGACAATACCACTGCTCATCAACTATCGGGGAGGGACAGGGTCCCGGTCTCTTTGTGCACTCAGCCTGCAACTATGGCATTGATGCATCAGGTCTACCCAATAGCCATCCACATAAAGGGCCTGGACAACATTCTGGCGAATGACTTAAGTCGAAATTTCCCACACTAACAACAACACAAATGGGAAATCAAGACAGATTATATTTCACCTCTCTTCACAAGTTGGATAACACCAACTGTAGATCTCTTTGCCACCTTGGGGAACACAGAGTGCACTTGTTTCTGCTCCAGGGCAGGTCACGACCCGAAATCACTGGGGGACACCTTCCATTTGGACTGGCAGCAGGAGATCCCGTATATGTTTCTGCCGCGACCACTGATCAGCCGAGTTTTACCCACCTTCTGACTGCTCCTACATCATGTATCCTGCTGACTCCATGGTGGCCAAGGCAACCATGGTTTCCACAGGTACTCAAGCTGTCAACAAACCAGTCTACCACAAGAGGTGGATCTCTTGACACTAGGCCATAGCAACGTCCTGCATCCAGACATTCTCACTTTCCATCTAACAGCATGGTGCATCGGCTTTTGATAAAATCCTACTTAACCAAAGGAAGTCTTCCGCCAGGCGAAATTACCTTAGTAAGTGGCTTTGTTTCAGAGCTTATACAAGGACGCATGGATTTCAACCTAGACAAGCCACAATCAAGGATGTGCTCCTCTACTTGACTAATCTAAAATCACATGGGTTGGCTAATGTATCTTTAAAGGTGCATCTAGCAGCGCCCTCTTCAAAACATTTGGGCTGTGATAGGAAGACTCACTTTTCACACAAAGATAGTAAGGCTTTCCTGAAAGGCCTCATGAATTTGTATCTGCCTATTTGCACTCCTGTCGAACCATGGAGCATATCCTTGGTCCTTTCGGCTTTAACAGAGGCCCCTTTGGGACCAATGAGTTGTGCATCTATCAAGCTAGTGAATTTAAAAACTGTCTTCTTGCTTGCCCTAACTGCGGCCAAATGCGTTAGTGAATTGACAGCATTGTGGATTGATTCGCCGTACACCAGAACCTATGTGATAAAGTGCTAATGTGTATGGACCTGGTCTTTTTACCCAAGGTAGTGTCCAACTTCTGCCTCAACCAGGACATTGTTCTCCCTACATTCTTCAGGGATCTATCTTCACATTTAGAACATGCAGTGCAGTCCTTGAATGTGCAGAGGGCACTTTTATATTACCTGGACTGCACTAAGGACTTCAGATCCACCAAGCGGTTTTGGGTTTGTTTGTTTTTTGTTATATAGAAGGGCTCTGTGAGAGGCTCCTGCATTCCAAGACAAAGAATGTCCAGATGACTAGTTGAACCGATTATGCTGACCTACAAGTCATAGAACATGCAACCGCCTGAAGCAATCAATGCCCACTCTACCCTTGCCTTTGCTTCTTCAGCTGCACACCTATCAGGGGTAACCTTTGTGGACATCTGTAAAGCTGCAACTTGGTCCACTGAGTTACCTTTCATCAAGCATTATGCCATAGATGTGCACTCTGCTGCTGGGGCAAGCTTCAGGAGAAGCCCTAGAAAAGGAATAAAGCATTCTTGCAGTGTCTTATTCATGGCTTCTGGAATGGCTTCAGGCCATCACAGTATAATTTTATACATCACAATGTAACTTTTGCATAATTATTTTTATGAAATGTGAAAAGCAATTTTAGCCTCCACTAACTAAGCATCACAGAAAAACAATAATGACAGTGGACAACATCTGGACTAACACAGCATGTGTGTAGCAGTGCATATTCCAGACTACAACTGTCCTGCTGTTTGAGTGTCGGAAGGGATATTTTTCAACAATTTATCCTTCCCTTCAAAATCCACTGTGCATTACCAGAATATGTCCCTGAAGGTCAGAGACAGGTCAATCATGTAAAATTTTCAGTATCTAGAATGAATAGTAGATCTCTTATCCTCCTAAACACTTGGATTTAACAACTATTGGAGCTGGGTATCTATTTAGACTATAAAGCACATGCATCTAAACAAGTCAAAATTGCTAAAAGAAGTAATACTTATCTACTCTTTGTTTGTCATGCAAGCTAATAAATAGTCTAGAGAATTGTAAACTATGCCAGATTCTGGAAAATCTTACTCCTTAATAGTAACTTGTAACAAACATCTTTTGATTATAAAGCATGATTATTCGTGTCATTTTACAAAAAAACAACAAAAACTCTGAGTGAGCAGAACACAGAGTCTCTCAGTAAATAAGACAAGTTCTCTCTCTCTCTCTCTCTCACTCTGTATGTGTGTGTGTTTCAATCTAATCCAGCCACTTCAGAATTTGCAGACTGATGGATTAATCACATGTTTACTGCACATCCAATCCCCCTCATTTGTACTAAACTTGGAAGTTGTGCATATATGGAGCTCCTATAAGTTCTTTCACATCCCCTGTGATGTTGTGGGCTCAGCTCCCTATATGCATCCCCACTGCATGAGGAAAGCTGTCCCTGGTGTTTTAGTGAAGGGTGGAGCTTGTGCTTGTCAGGAGTTCTGTGTGGGGAAGGGCTGAGGGATTTAGATAGATAGCAAAGTAGTGTGATTTGTCCTTGTGTACATCTGACCTTTTATTGTTTCATCTAAAAGGTAGTAGCTCTAACCACTCAGAAGAGGCTAGGTAGAACAAACCTAATTTATTTTGACTTCCTCTTGCTCAAGTGAAGTAGTTTGGTTTTCAGATGAAAAGGTAAAATTTCTGTATAGTAGAAGTATCTGCAAGTTGCTTTTCCAAGTCTTACAGTATGTACTTCAAAACAAAGGAACATGCCTTTATTTTCTCTCCCTTTTGACAGCTACCTCTTCTAAGTACCGAAACACTGGACACTGTAGATGCCTCACATGTGCAAAAGACTGATATGGCAAAATTACCAAAGCTGCCAAAATCTGCTCCAAATCTTCAGCTACCATCACTGATTGTAAGCCCGGGCCAGACACTCCACTTCATGTTAAAACTGAGCCTTCCTCCAGTTACCAAGCTGACTGAAGAAGCACCCAGTTCATGGTTTCTCTCAGCAGAAGGTAAAGAATCCCAGCTGTGATTAAAAGTGTACATATGCTGAGCCTTCCAACATTTTGTTGCTTTATTATACTGTACATTTATTTTGAAGGTAGTAAGCTTGTAACAATCAAAAGTGAGGGGAAGAATACAAAATTCCTCCTCTAGCTGTTAGGAGTCCTGGGTAGACTGCCACCATCCACTTTTTAATATGAGCAGATTCACCCTTCCAAGGGAATATTCTGGGAGAGTAAAGTGGAAAGCCCCGCGCTACAGGAAAGGCTTGGGCAGTCTTAGGCCTCCAGGTGTATGTGACTAGGGCAGGATCCAATAAGGAGTGACACTCTTTAACAAGGAATTATTAATATTTGGATGGATGATAAGGAAAACTGTAGAGGCATCGATAATCCCTGCTTCTATTCAAGTAAAACCCTTCCCCAGGAACTACAAAATCCATGCAGTCAGATCCAAGCACTTAAACGAGAATAAATTCCCTGACACATCTAGCTAAACTGGTCCCTATCCTTCCTACTTAGTTCCAGGTCAGGATCTTCCAGTTGATTCCCAGCCCAAGGCTGTTAGTCTCCCTTTCAGTAGTTGATCAGCAGTTGCTGATCAGACTTTCTTCAGAGGCCTCCAGGGAAGAACTGCACTTTAACACACACCTCCCCTACTCCTCTATAGGCTGTAAACCCTGCCCTTCACTCTGGATTGCTTTCTTATTGTGGAGATGCCCAACCTCTAAACAGTTACTCTAATTGAAGCCTAGTCTTCCCTCAAGCCTGACTATCACTACAAAGCAATATCCAAAAGCATAAATCAGTGCTGTATACATGATATCCTAATGATCTCAGAATGTTTGCATTTCAATCCAGACCTCACTTTCTAGCAGCTGCAGAGTCAGAAATTGACAAATGGTTGGATCCTAAGGACAGTTTGTGTACACAGAAGTCATTTTGTGGTGCAAGGGGAAATAGGGATGATTCTTCCAATCTCCCTTCCCTCTGCAGCCTCCTGCACCTCCCCAAAGTCTGTTCTGGGGATTGAGGAACTCACAGGAGCAGATTTTAAGAAGGTGTAGCAGACTGCAGAGGGAATGGAGGAGAGTGGCAAAAAATGCTGTTCTCCCCCTTCCACAGTAAAACTTTTATTTGCACAACCCTTTTCTAGGATCTTACCAAAGGTTGATGTAGCTTTTGCGGATAGTGGAGTGTTACCTAAATTTGATGTCAAATCTCTAAAAAGTGACTTCCAACCAGGTTCTCATCTGATCTACAGGGTTATATTCAAGTTGAAATTTTTATTGCAACATCAGAATGGATATGTGCCATTAATATATATCTTTTAATCCTTCAGACAAATAGGATATAAAAGTATTTAGTTTATCCAAAGTTTGTTTTATGGCTGAGCCTGTGTGAAAGGAATAAAATACTACATATGCTGGTGTAATAAATCTCGAAAATACTGATAGAATACTTTTCTTTTCCAGGCAGTGAATGGTTGCTTCATGAACAGAACATATTTGGAAAAATTGAGGACATTTCCAAACAACCTGTAATCCCACTGCAGATACCCATGAGCTGTCTGTCAGCTGAAGTTGTACTGTCAATCAAAGTGTGCCTTTATTACTGTAGCAAAGACAGCAGTGCATGTATGATGAAAGGAATCTCATTCAACCAGCCTTTAGATATAACCAATGCAAATCAAGGTAGCACAGCTCCAGTTGAGCTTATATACGCATTTAACTAAACCAAAGCAGCTTTTAAACTCCAGTTACTACTTTCTACTTCTTTTTTAATACAAGAAGACATGCTCATAGGGGTTTGTTGTTTTTTATTCCTGGACTTCCAACAGCATGTGGTGAATTCAGTTATGTAATTCAGTTCCAAAGTTCACCTTGAAAGCCTGCGGATAATGTCTGCAGTATGATTGATCAGATGAAATAGACAAGCCTACTGCTGAATCATGAAGAATGTAACATTTTAGCCCTTTACTTCTTTACAGGATAAGCAATAAATGCTAAAGTGGGTTAGGTCACTATGAATAGTGTGAAATCTTGATCAAGGATCCACAGTTTATAGAGTCTACATTTGAAAGTTTAGTTTTAATGCTGTAATGTTTATAAGAAACTTGCTCTTTGTATGGTCAAAGCTACCATGGGCTAAGCAAAAGCCTATGAATTTTATGCCTTTTCTTGAATACATAGTTGAAACACTGAACTTCTTGTTTCTCTGGCTTATAAACACTGTTTTCCCATCTTAAATTGAGGTATTTAAGAAACAAATGTCTTCTGAAATCCTAAAATGAGTATAGGTCTTTTTTTCCTGAAGGTCTGTTATATAAAACTAGTATTTATGCCTTATATGAAGAGCACATTTCTGTGAGAGGTCTAGTAGTAATAGTAGCAGAGCTGTTTGCATTATGAAGTAGAATCTACGTATCAGTAGCATCTTCTTTATATTTAAAAGCCTTAGGATGTATGTCACAAATCCTGTGGTACATGGCACATCTTGTGAGAGTTTTCCAGAGGAGAGAGAAGGCAATGGAGTAGGGCTGAGCAGCGGATGGAGGGGCAGCTGCTGAGGAGGAGGGAGGACCAAGGAGGTGGCACTGCGTCAACAAGGAAGGAAGAAGAGACATTGAGCAGAGGCCTCCGTCACCCCACCAAGTCTCCTCAGGAGGAGGACGGTTTTGATGGAAAAGCGCATCAAGGGCCATGTGTGCTGGCCAGAAGGGAAGCCCTGGCTAGGCCATTCTTGCGAGGAGACTTGGCAGGGTGACGGAGGCTGGCCCTTGGTGTGCTCTCCTGCCCAAATTGGTCATCCTCCTCATGAGGAGACTCAGCAGGGCCACACAACAGAGACCGGCAGTAGGAGCCAACCTAGGCCGCTGCGATGCCTCTCTCCCTAGGAAGTGGGGGGGAAGTTGTGGGAGGGGAGAGTGTGTGTGTATGTGTGTGAGAGAGAGAGAGTTGTGGGAGGGGAGAGAGCACGAGAGAGAGTTGTGGGAGGGGAGAGTGGGGAAGGCTTCACCACCTCCGCTGCCATCCCGGATTGCAGGAGGCAGCTTAAAGTTGGGGATGGGGGGAAGGCAGGGCAGGGAGCCAGATTGTCCAGGGAAGGGTGAGAGAAGAACTAGAGTGCAGATGTTCTGCGCAGGGCCAGCTTGTTCTATATGTTTTTTCTAATTGCCATTCCCATTCACATCTCATGGTGAAAGCTCAGAATGTAATAGCTTTAGGCTGAAGTTATTGTGACCTGATGCTAGGATTTCTTATTGAGATTTTTGGCAACGCTGCAATAAAACCAAAAGAGCGTTAATTGGACTTTGCATCTATGCCAGAGCTTATTAAATTCTATGGGATTATTTCCATTGCTTTATTGTGTTCTATAAAAGACATTAGAGGTTGATAGTATTGCTTAGAAGTATATGTTACATCAAAGCCAGGAGGCGGGCACCATTATCATTTATTGCTCATCAATGAAGCAGTTCTGCTAGGTACATATTTACATTTTTAATCACAGAAATGACTAGTTGCTGGAACCCATGATGGCTTTAACACAAAGCACCTGTCAAATTAATTCAGTAGTCTTTTAATTCAGTAAAATCAACTCAGTAGCCTAATTGCCAACCACACATAAAACATGAGAAACCAAGAAAACTAGCCAACCCCGCACAGAGCATCTGTGCGGTGCTTTGGGGCCGGCTGTTTCCCCCTCCCTCTTCCTCCTGTCCCAGTCTCTACTCTCTTCCCCTTCCCTCTGGCCCGCGCTCTCCAGTCCTCCTCCCCTCCCGTTCCTCCCCACACACAGAGCCGCAGCAGGCGGCCAAGAAGGGCCCTGTCCGTTTCTCCCTCCCGTCTGCCTGCTGCCGCCTTTCTCTCCATCCGCCCACTGCCGCCTTTCTCTCCCCTGCCTGCTGCCCGCCGCCGCATTTTTCTCCCGCTGCCCGCCGCTGCCCTTCTCTCCCCCACCTGCTGCCTGCCGCCGCCCTTCTCTCCCCCGCCTGCTGCCCACCACCGCCTTTCTCTCCCCCCGCCCACTGCCGCCTTTGTTTCCCGCTGACCACCGCCTTTCTCTCCCCCCTCCTCTACCCACCGGCCGGTGGCCACTACTGGCACTTTCTTCCCCCTCTCCTCCTCAGTCCTCACTTCGGAACTCTCGCAGCATGTCGCGAGAGTTCGGCTGCCAAATCCTGGGCATGCATGTCCCAAGGCACGCATGTCCCACTCACCCTCTCTGGCGCCAGGCCAGGGCCAGTCCTTCCCACTGCCTCCCGCCTCCCAGCCCAGGCTGCAGCCTAGACAGCCCCTCCTCACAACAGCCGGGCCAACCGCGCCCAGGCAATCAGGCGGCTTTGTCGGCAAAACAGAGCTCAGCCAATCAGGTGCCTCCCTCGCCGGCATGCATTGCCTTGCCACATCCCCACGCTGGCTGGCTAAGAGAATTAATTATAAAGATATTAAAACTGAAGAAATATATTTTAAAAATAATTGTTCTACAAAACGAATGTATTTTGTAAGACATATTTCAAGAAACGGTACTGGATACCCACATGCACAGGATTTACATCAAAGAAGCCAGCTTTTCTCTGCAAAAGCTACATGAATTAATATTTGTATTTAGGAGTAGCATGTTGTTTTACATAACCTTTCATCTAAACTTGTTCATAGCTATCCCAGTTCAGGGGAGTACAGCTGAAATCATTGGTTGCAGACTTTTCTTGGTAACTCACTAAAATGTTGTTGTTGGGTTGTCATATGTTTGTTTCTGAAGGGAGGACCATATGGTGCGGTATAGCTATCTCTTTCTCCTCAGGATCACTTGCCAGCATAGCTGAGAGTTAAGAGGTCACTCTAAAACCAAAAATAACAATATTCCCTCCAGCACTGTCTACAATTTGAATATTTTAGCTACCTTCCTGGCCTATTATTCAGGCCAGAATTCTGAGCTCTTTTAAGTAAATTCATGTGTATGATAGACACATAAGAAAATGCAGTGTCTATTAGATATTTTGTGGGGCTGGGGGCAGGAATTAAAAATGGACAAGTATTTAATATGATCAAAGGACAAAGATGTATTGCACTGAAACAAAACCAATGATAGTGGAACCTCTACTCTCTTTGAATCATGCAATTATCATTACCCTTTACAATATCTTTCGTAACATTCTTGGCTAAAATCCAGGAAGTAACTTCCAGTGAGTTGATATATTTTTCAATCACTAGGTTTGCAAAAGATGGTTGTTTTGCATATAGCTTTCAGCTAAGCCGGACTGTCTTAACTCAGGATATTAATGGGCTTTGCTCTTTTCCATTGAACAGGATAGTAAAAATGCTGGTTTAACCAACATTTTTTGGTTGCATGTATTCAAACAAGTTTTCATTGGGTGTCAGTGGGAACTAGGTTTATTGATAAACAATACATGCTGCATGCCAGCATTAAATTTAGGCATACTAGTATTTTGATTTCTTTGTAAGTATTCTATGGCTGTGTTCACACGTAATGCAGAACCACAGTTAAATGGGCCAGAGGTTCCATGACCATTACGACCAAATACATGCAAATGGGGTTTGGTGTGACGATGAACCGAAGGATTCAAATTTGTGACTCCAATCTGAACCCTTGGGTTGTAGTGAGTTTTATCACTGTAACCTGAGGTTGGACGTTCCTCCCTCAACTCTGGCCAACTCACGGAAGAAGCAAGCCCACACAGTCATTTACCCCTCATTTCTGCAATCTCACTGACTGCAGAGAAGAAGCTCTCCATGACATCCAAAGCTGAACAGGTGAGGGTAAAAGCACAATCCAATGGAGCTGCTGTTCTGCATTACATGCAAATGTGGCCTATGTGTATCCTCTATTAAATGGCTAACAAAATTGAGTCTTTTAAATGTTTGACCTTTTTCTTATAAACTTTAGAGGGAGTGACTATAATAAGAGGACAGCCATATGAGCTTTTTGAATGTGTAATCATAATAAATCAAAATAAATATGAGTCAATGTTAAATAAAAATACATTAATTTGCAATAGAGTATAAGAACACTTTTATTGTGGGTCCAGTGTTCACCCTCTTTTTCTTGAGTAAAAGTGTACAAATTATGCTAGTTAATATAGTAGCCAGTACAGATGGCTGATACTTTGCAACAGCATTTTTTGCAAAAATGCACAAAGTTGCATCCAGTTCTTGAGTTGCCTTATTGCCACTTAGTCGTTGAGCTGTAAACTTATTCACAGTGCAGAAAAGTATTTCAAAATAATGGTATAGAATAGTTTCAGAGTAAAAAGGGGGAATCTTGTTCCATCAGGAGCTAGCAATGCAATGCAGGTTGTTGCTGCCTAATGCTTAAATGTATACAAGAACTAGTGGTGTGCATGGTCCGGAATTCCCGTGTTCCGGCACGGGGGGGGGTGTTCTCTTTAAGCGGAGGGGTAGTACTCCCCGCCGCCGCTGCTCTTCTTCCTCCGGCGCTGGCGGTTTTCAAAACGTTCTTGGGGCGGCAGAGTTCCTCCCTGCCGACCCTGCCCCCGTCGTTGTCCTTGCTAGCTTAAAAGTAGGCAGAGCTGGTGGCGCGCATGCGCCCTTTGCGGGGCGCGCGCTTGTCTTTGCCGCTGGCGCACGCGCGCAGCATGACATATGCAGCACGCGCCAGCGGCGTAGACGAGCGCGCACACCGCAAAGGGCGCATGCGCGCCACCAGCTCTGCCTACTTTTAAGCTAGCAAGGACGACGACGGGGGCAGGGGCGGCAGGGAGGAACTCTGCCGCCCCAAGAACGTTTTGAAAACCACCAGCGCCGGAGGGGGAAGAGCGGCGGGGGGTAAGTACTACCACCACCACCCTTAAAGAGAAACTCCCCCCCCCCGCCCTTCCGAACCAAACCGCGGGAATTCCGGACCAGTCCTGAGGCCTTGTCAATGGCCTCCAGACCGAACCATGCACACCACTAACAAGAACATTACTATGTGTCTAGTTTTATCTTTAATGTCACATCCATCTAGTTTGCATCTCATTTTTAGGGGAAAGCTTCATAAATAGGAAAAAGAAGTGAGGGGAAGTATTTTGGAGAAGCATGCTTCAAGCATGGCACTGGGGATACATAATATAATATAAGGAACAAAGAAAATGAATCAAAGTTTTGGTTTGTATCAATACATACCCCAGCATCATGCCCCATTCAGAACTACAGTGCTTCTGAACATGAGTATTCAGTTTGGCAACAAAGGCTAATTTATTTATTTATTGTTAGATTTTTATACTGCCTTTCATTAAAACAATCTCAAGGCAGTTTACAAAACATTTCACACAATATAAAACAGTTACACAAAAATATTAAATTGAAATATAAAAATACAAATGTAATTGAAAGTTTAAAAAACAAACACAATGAGACCATAAAATTCAGAGCAGCAGCAACAATTAGCAATAGACCCATCGTCCATACATTTGTCTAATCTTTTTCCAAAGTCATCAAAACTTGTGGCTATAGCCACATCTTCTGGCAAGGAATGTCATAAATAAATTATTCATAGTGGCCCACATGTTATCCAGGCTTGGGTGGAGAATTACACAGCTCTCAGGGACATATTAGAACAATAGGAGCTGGGTGGGTTCTCAGTTTCTAATACAGTTAGAGAGGGATGTTTGCTTTGATTTTGAAGAATTGCAAACATTTATTTAAAATGTTATCACATATTATTGTTATTATTTATTATTGTTGTTGTTTATTTATTACCATTTTCCTCCAAGGAGCTCAAGTCCATGTACATCAGTGATCCTCACTATTTATCAAGCAGAGGGAACTTGGGCAAAAACCTTCAATGTGAGGACCATTTCCCACTGTTCTGACCTCCACACTGTAATGTGCTTTTATCAGTGTTGGGAGGACCCTTTAAGAAAGATGGAGCCGTTTCTTAAGAGCCCTATGGGGAAAGTGCTAGGAAGGGCTTCACTTCCCAGAATTCTGTGCATGCCTTCCAAATGGTTCTGGGGTTCAAGAGGGCTCTGTTTTCCTGTAAGTAGCACCAGTGGCGCTGAGCAAAATGCAGCACCGCATAGTGGGCATGGTCACCTTCACATGGTGCCAGGGGGACTGTGTAGACAGTATTCAGCTTTGGCTGAAGCATCACACAGGCCCAATAAACAAGTCATGGAGTTGCACTTAGGGTTGATGGGGGCTGCCACTGGCCCTGGACCTTAAAATGAAGAACATAGTCCCTTCCCCCTGCCCCCATTTGATCCTCACAGCATCCTTGTGGAGTAGGTTAGGCTGAATTATAGTGACTAGCTGGGCCAGGCACAGAGCTTCTGCCCCTCTAATTCTCCCTCCACTGCTGCCGTTTTCTTTGCCTGCCCGCCCGCCACTGTCATTTTCTCCCCCACTCACTGGCCCACCACCACCGTTGTCGTTTTCTCCCCACCTGCAAGCTTGTCTGGCACTGCAGATTTCCTCTTCCTCTGCCAGCAGGTCACTCGTGAACTCTCACGAGAGCTGCCATACATGGGATTAGCAACGGGTACACCTAAGAGAAATGTATATATGTATATATAGATTGGCACAAGTCTCTACAGGTCTAATAAATTAAGACTAGGAGACTTTATACTCATGTGGAGGTCGGTACAGAGAGTTCAAGGAAAATAGGCAAGGGAAGTGGATGCACAGTTTTGGGAATGAAATGTTTGTTAGTCTCTGTGCAGGCATATACATACCGCAACCAGGCTTAATATTATTTATCCCCATGGTAATACCACAGAAACATACTTCTTCCTCTTTCCATTTTGAAAGAGTGGTTTCCAAACACTGATCTCATCCATAGGTTCCGAAGCAGAAAGCAGATTTGTCACATCTTGTTTTTAGTGATCGTAATCTTGATATTGTTATCACTACAGCCCTTGTTCTATTTCTAAACTCTCTTCCCACCCCACTTCCCCCCACCCTTTTTATTCCTTATAGCTGTTTTTGTTTAATCATTGTCAAAAGTTGTCACCCATGTGTCAAATATTAGCAAGTCAAGAGCTCAGGCTTCTAATTGAGGAATGTTTGTACAGCTACCGTTAGTGATTATTTAGTGTGCCTCTTCTTTGTTGGCAAGGGGACTTGGAACTTACCAGAGAACGATTACCCTATTGAAAACCCTAGCACTAAGTCCAAAGGGAAAGAGATAGAATTTTTTTTCATATTTTACCTACCTACCTGCATACTGATAGTTACAACAGACAAATGAGATTGACAGTACAGCTGTAAAAAGTAATACATTACAATGAAGCAAACCTATAAGGTATCAAAAGGAGAATACTGTATGTGTATTGTACTGCATCCACCCCACCCCTTAACTTGTTCTATCAAAGCATTCTTTTCAGGGTATACAGTAAACTTAGAGTGAGTATATGGTTCACAATATGGCTAAATTAACAACTCTCTGGGTGTCTAAAAACATGCATTGGTCCCTTAAAATTAAATTTTTCTGAGTGGTCTCTCTGTTCACATTACTAGGCTTCACATACTCATGAAGGTGAGACTAGGGACTCTTCCAAGCTCTCTTATCCCTCATTCTATTGGCTGAGGCGCCATCCCCCCATGCTCTGGTACCACATTACTAACCCTTTCCTCCTCAGTTTTTCATTGACCACTGAGAAGACAACATCTCTGTTGATCGGTGAAGTTCCTTTTTTAAAAAGAAAACACTTCTATATACATTTCCCTCGATTTCTTTTGGCTTTTTATTCATTTTCTTCTGTGTATCTGCCTTTTGCATTTTAATTTCTACCCTTGGGTCCCCCCCCTCCACTGAGGGAGCGAGAAATTTTTTTCTCTCACCAGATGGTTTCTAGCTAACAGACTGTCATTTAAACACTGTTATAGCTGTAAGGCTAAGTTCCCTTCCTCGGACAGGCACCGCTTATGCTTATTTTGTCTGGGTGAAACCCACATCATTCAATCTTGAGTCCACTGTCAGCACTTCACTAGACAAGCTTGCCACAATAGGACCTCCAGGCTCTGCACTAGTTTATGGGAGAGGACACTCTTATCTTCTACCATGATGGACTCTGCTACTACTGTTTGCAAGTTCGGATCCTGCAGGTTCCAAAACTCAGACCTTAGACTTGGCTCCTGCTGTGTGAACTCCACCTCATTTGATGGTGACTGCCTTGGCTTCAGGCCAAATAGCTCCTGCTCCTGTGTGACCAGCAAAGGCAGACTGTGCACAAAAGGACACGGCAACGTTGGTGGAGCTGACCCATCTTTCAGCACCAGCACCAAAGAAGAAAAGACATTATCCATCACAGGAACACTCTCTACCTAAAATGAAGGACCATCAAAAGTCGGTCCCGTCACATGTTGCCGCCCAGAGATCTGAAGCAGCGAAGTCTAAACTGGTTCCTACCTTAGCAAATCCAGCCCCACAGGGTCAACTGTCTGAACCTAAGAAGGCTCTTAGGGAATCTAAATGTACGCTACCTCCCGAGCCTGCCTTAGACCCTCCTGCACAGCCGAGCATTACACTGTGCTCCTGGCAGCAGGACAAATCTTTCTCTTCCTTCTACCCCTAGGCGGAACCTGCTCCCTCTCATTCAGATGATGGCACTGCCTCCTATGCCTCCAGCCCATCGGTACCAGCCGACTTTGATTCTATTCTCACAGCTATTTCCTATGTCCTGATTGATACTATGATGGACATTAACAGGGATTATTACTCTCACTCCCCTTACTCTTCTGAGTGCCAATTTTTGTGTGAGCCTCGGGGCAGAACATTTACATGCCGCTCACGATACTCCAGTCACAGAGCTTATGGGAGGAGTATTGCTATTCTGATTACTGCCTTGGTTCTCTTTCCCAGTCCCGATCTCCACGCCAAGATATTTTGGAATAACATTATAGGAGACATTATACCTGCTGTTGGAGGTTCCCCCTCCAACTCATATTTAAGATAGAAATGGCGACCTGGAATTCCACCAGCTGCTGTGCATCCAGCTACCTTGCCTGACTGAAGATACTTCTCCATTTCCTGTTACTAGTAAACAGCCACCGGCCACAAACCCACCTCCTCAGTCAACATCCTTAGAGGTTGTGGACCCAATCCTCCCTGACAAGATTCTTCAATCTTCGGAATCTAGCTCTGAATCAGAAGAGATGGAGGGCCCTAGGGCCCCTGATGTAGTTTTCAGTTCATCGCCACAGGATTGGCTGGGGAACCCAAAGCCTCCTTCCCTGTCGAATGACCGATCCTTTTCAGACCAAGTCGCAAGGATGGCAAGCTCCTAGGGTCATCAGACAAAGAAACCAATGAAGACATCCACAGGCAGGCTTTGTTGGGGGCCACAACAGACAACTCCATGGAATGGGTCCAGAAACTCCGCAATACTGCCAAATCTATGGGTTTCTCTTCTTCGTCTTCTTCTACTACTGCTGCTGCTTTGGAGTTCAACAGGCCCTGGAGACCACAATTTGCTCCTTCTTCTAGATCTTCTGTACAACCTCAATCAGACCACTCCTTTCTTCACAACAGATGCACACAATACAAAAAGAAGCCTTCTCCTCCAACAAGTCTAACCTGCCCAAGAATAAAACTACTTCCTACCATATGCAAGCATGACTATCCAGTCATCGGATCAAGATTGAGATCCTATATGGACACTGGGAAGTTATCACAACAGACAAATGGGTGCTTACCATAATTCACCTGGGTTATGCCATAGTATTATTTGATCGTCCTCCAATTCTGGACCCAGAATCACACTTCCAACTCCTGCGCTCTGGAACAAAGAAAACTCTTCAAAAAGGAGCAATAGGATCTGTGCCAAACCACCTGGTGGACGGTTTCTATTCTCCTTATTTCACAATCCTAAAAAGAGACAGAGGTGTCTGCCCTATCATGGACCTTTAGGATTTGAACACCTTTGTCACTTATAAAAGATTCTGCATGCTTACTGTCTCAGACATCATTCCCCTTCTTTCCAGGAACATGTGGGTTCACTTCCATAGATTTAGAAGATGCTTAATACCATATCACCATACATCCACAACACAGGAGATCCCTACATTTCCAGATAGGATCCCAAATGTTCCAACTCAAGGACATGCCATTCAGACATTCCTCAGTTCCAAGAGTTTATTCAAATTTCATGGCTGTTGTGGTTGCTCACCTGCAAGAGAAGGGAATTCAGATATTCACTTAATTAAACAATTGACTCATTGAAGACATACTCTCCAGGATCGCCTTACAACCACAATCATGTTGCTACAGCAGTTAGGTCTCAAGATCAACTGGAACAAGTCTCAACTGCAGCCTACCCACAAGATAACGTTTTTAGGGGCAATGTTCAATTCTGCACAGATTGCCATTTACCTACCATTAGATTGCATCTTCCAAATAAGAACTATGGTGTTTTCAATCACCTGATGACTCGGCGAAACATTTACAACGGATATTAGGTCTCATGGCTTCAACTACAGCCATTCTACCACTGGCGTGTTTAAGAATGAGAGCTCTGCAGCAATGATTCATAGACTCTTTCTACACTTTGAAGGATCCACAAGACTTGCAGCTCTACGTTCCACAAAGGATTTCTGAGAGCGTCAGATGATGGTCCTGCACAAATAATCTATGGAATTACACCCGTTCAATACTCCAGCCCCATAAGTGCGAATTATGACGGGTGTCTCCGAGTCCGGTTGGGGCACCCACTGCTGGGCCTTGCATCTCACTGAGCTTTTGACTGTCCTAGAAGTAGACCATCACATCAACTATCTAGAACTGTTTGCTGTTTACAAAGCCTCAAAAGGTTTTCTCCTCTGTGTCACTGGCAAAAGTGTGCAGACCATGATGGACAATACAACGGCCAAAGCTTATATCAACCACCAGGGCAGCACGGACTCTCAGTCCCTACTGCAGTTGTCCCTCACAATCTGTAAATGGGCCCTGTGCAGGGACGTAGCAAGGTTGGAGTGGGCCCAGAGGCAAGATTTTAAAATGGGTCCCCCCCTCACTGAAGCTCAGCTCGTGAAGAAATCTTAAATGAGGTTGAATAGTGGTAACAAAAAGTATATATATCTCCCCCAAGGCAGTGGGCCCCCAGACAGCTGTCTCCCCTTGCCCTATTATAGTTACGTCCCTAGCCCTGCGTTATCGAATCTACTTCTCCACTGTTCATGTTCAGGGTTGGAGGAATGTGGTGGTGGATCACTTAAGCAGAAATCACATTCTCATTCACGGAATAGCAACTCCGCCCTTCAACCCTACATGAAATATTTGAGATATGGGGATAGCTCGAAATAGACCTCTTTGCCAACACAGAGAATCATCAATGCCCACAGTTCTGTACTCTAGCAAGACTGGGACATGGCTCCCTAGTACAGAACTTTTGCTTAGCTTTTCCCTCCGATCCCTCTTCTTCCTCCTTGCAGAAGAAAAGACAGGACAGGTCTTGTATAATTTAATTATAAAAGTTTCAGTTTTATTTATTTATAAACCTACTTTATTTATTTATCATATTTTTATACCACCTGATATATAAATCTCTAGGCAGTGTACAAAATTTAAAATACAAATTAAAATACATGACAATAAAAACAATAGAATAAAACAATTATTAAAACAAGTTTTTAAAATTATTAAAATTAATTCTAATCAAAAGCCTGAGAAAACAGGTGAGTCTTGAGGTTCTTCCTGAAAACAAACAAAGAACGAGATGCTCTTATTTCAGCAGGGAGCTTATTCCAAAGCCCTGGAGCAGCCACAGAGAAAGCCCAGTCCTGGGTTGCCACCAAACGAGCCGGTGGCAACCATAACTGGACTTCTCCAAAGGATTGTAAAAGGCAGCAAGGATTATGACAAAGGAGGCGCTCTCTCCAATGGCCTGGACCCAAGCCATTAAGGGCTTTATAGGTAATAACCAGCACTTTATATTTCACCCGGAAACATGTTGGCAGCCAGTGTGGTTCTTTTACTTAAGGATCGTCTCTGAAAGGGAGCCCACTTCGGCTCCTCTGCCCTTAATACTTGCTTATTTACTACATTTTTAAAAGTCTGGTCTCGGCATGTTCTCTAGTAGGGTGTATCTAGTGGCCATTGCAGCACACTGAACTCATCAAGATGCAACCTCGATCTTCCTCATGCTGGAAGTTAAGCAGTTTTTGAAGGGACTTGGTAATTTGCATCCCTATGTCCCCACTAATTGCGAAAGTGCTTTTACACAGCAGCTTTGTAACTCTTTTAACATCATTTGTATAGATAAGCAGGCCACAAATCAGGAGCAAGATGTAATATGAGTACTATGCTTTGTAAAGAATGTCTAACCAATCATATTCCGTGCCATATATATCTGTGTCTGTGTAACCAAACTTTCTTTATTGGAATGTGTGAGAAAACGCAAGTATGTAGTACACCACTCTGGGCTCCTTGGAGGAAAAGCAGGATATAAATGTAATAATAATAATATAAAAAGCAGCCATGGTGCTAGTTTTGGTTAGAAAGGGAGAGTTCTCCGAGCTTGCTAAAAGGTAATAAAGAACACAAGAAATCTATCAGCTGGAAGTCTTTACCTGATTTATTGGGCCTTTTTATAGCCCCTCAACAATGGCTGCTCCATGGGACTTGCCCCTAGTACTAACCAGTCTGGGGAGAAAACCCTTTGAACCTCTGGCTACATGTGACATCCAATTGCTAACACTCAAAACTGTATTTCTAGCAGCTATTACCTTTGCTCAGAGAGTAGGAGAACTTAGAGCGTTAAGAAGCAACCCTCCCAACTTTATCTTCCAACCTGATAAAGTCATTCTTAGGACAGACATCTCTTTTCTTCCAAAAGTCGTCTCCACATTTCATAGGTTTCAAAACATATGGTTGTCAGTCTCTAACCTTCCTTTGCTTTTTTCCACTATTCTGATACCTGCTCTGGTACCCGCCTCTGATGATGATAGAGCTTGTGATGTGCCCAGTAGTGTGAAGGACAGAGACCATTCAGAAGAATATCAGGTTGCTTACCTGTAACTGGGGTTCTTCTGGTGGTCATCTGTCCATTCACACGCCTGCTCAGCTACCCCACTGCAGAGCCATTGGCTGCAGCGGACTCCTAAACTGTGGAGGAAAGGATTAGTCATGTGGTACCAGATCATGGGGGTTGGGTCCTCAGCCAAAAAATGAGGGATAAGAAAGCTTGGAAGAGTTCCTGGTCTCCCTTTCATGAGGATGTGAAGCCCGATAGTGTGAATGGACAGATGACCACCAGAAGAACCCCAGTTACAGGTAAGCAACCTAATGTTGTTGCATATGTTTAATTCTTTTCTTGTAAATGTGCTGCTGTCTCTCATTTGTAATTTTGGTGTATAATATAGTTGACTATACACATGAACATAAGAACAGCCCTGCTGGATCAGGCCCAAGGCCCATCTAGTCCAGCATCCTGTTTTACACAGTGAACCACCAGATGCCGCTGGAAGCCACAGGCAGGAGTTGAGGGCATGCCCTCTCTCCTGCTGTTTCTCCCCTGCAACTGGTACTCAGAGGCATTGTGCCTTTGAGGCTGGAAGTGGCCTTTAGCCCTCCAACTAGTAGCTGATGATAGACCTCTCCTCCATAAAGTTATCCAAACCCTCTTAAAGCCATCCAGGTTGTTGGCTATCACCACATCTCGTAGCATGGTTTGAAAGAATTTGTTACAAGTCAGTTTGTGGTCCAGTTCCTAGAATGTGATGGAAGATTTTTCAAAATAATCTATATTAAAACTGCTATAAGACTCCTGAACTTTGTTGGAGAAGTGACCTACAAACTAAAATGTCAGTAGACAAAGCAAAAATGCGAACTTGCCTTGAATCTACCTAGCTTTCCATTAAACTAGCCTAAATCAAAATTCACTGCTTGTAATCCTCAGTTAAAAAGAGTCTCTGTTATTATTTTGGAATATTTTTTCTGCCAGCATATGCATTACCAGGAAAACTCAAATTGGAAGCCTTGCCTCAGAAGGCAGCAAATTGTGAAGATTAAATGAAGTATGATTGAATAAACACCATGAACTGGTTTTTGTTTTTCTTTTTTTTCTTTCTTTAATTGGTTTGTTCACTTGTCATGCTCCTTTTGCTTTTCATGTTTGTTCCAGTGCACAAGATATTCTTTTTTTGTCTTGTTAATAAGGTGGAAATGATAGAATTGAATTCCGCATATTATATTACAGGTGAAACTCGGAAAATTAGAATATCGTGCAAAAGTCCATTAATTTCAGTAATGCAAATTAAAATGTGAAACTGATATATGAGACAGACGCATTACATGCAAAGCGAGATAAGTCAAGCCAAGATAAGTTAATTTGTTATAATTGTGATGATCATGGCGTACAGCTCATGAAAACCCCAAATCCACAATCTCAGAAAATTAGAATATTACATGGAACCAAGAAGACAAGGATTGAAGAATAGAACAATATTGGACCTCTGAAAAGTATACAGTGTACTGTGCTTGATTGGCCAGCAAACTCACCTGACCTGACCCCATAGAGAATCTATGGGGCATTGCCAAGAGAAGGATGAGAGACATGAGACCAAACAATGCAGAATTGCTGAAGGCCACTAATGAAGCATCCTGGTCTTCCATAACACCTCATCAGTGCCACAGGCTAATAGCATCCATGCCACGCTGCATTGAGGCAGTAATTGCTGCAAAAGGGGCCCAAACCAAGTACTGAATACATATGCATGCTTATACTTTTCAGAGGTCCAATATTGTTCTATTCTTCAATCCTTGTCTTCTTGGTTCCATGTAATATTCTAATTTTCTGAGATTGTGGATTTGGGGTTTTCATGAGCTGTACGCCATGATCATCACAATTATAACAAATTAAGGCTTGACTTATCTCGCTTTGCACGTAATGCGTCTGTCTCATATATCAGTTTCACCTTTTAATTTGCATTACTGAAATTAATGGACTTTTGCACGATATTCTAATTTTCCGAGTTTCACCTGTATATGTTGCATTAAAAGCCTTCACCACACTGCCAGTTTCTCAACTTAGATGCTGGTCCATTATTGAATGCTATAGCTGCCTCTTATAGTTTTTATTGGAGAAACTATTATGCTGGGCTATCTGGAGCAAATAAGGTTTTTTGAACATAGGGCTACTGAGAGACAACTTTCCTGCCTTTTCAGGTCTTATTTTCTTTCATGTCAAGAGACTGTATTACTTCCTCTTCCCATGACTTGAGTACCTGTGATAAATGTGTCTAATCAGTTCCAAATTCACTCAGCTTCCCTCAAAGTCAAATATAACATGGAACTGTGAGAGGAAAAAATAGCAACAGATAATCCACCCACCACAAAGCACTCTAGTAACAGAGGTGTTAAGCCCAGCATATATTAAGTGAAAAAATGTCAAGTGCCCTTTTGGAATTTAATCTTTAAAATAGCCTGTGAATTTGTGAAAGAACATATCTCTCTCTCTCTCTCTCTCAAAAGAATAACACTCCCTGTAGTAATGAACACGTCTAACATATGCAAAGGATTCTTTTTAAAAATGCAATAAATTACAATAGGCTTAATGCAGATAAATATGTACACAGCAGTGGTAGGGATGTGTACGAAACAGATTTTGAGCTCGAAAACAAAATACAGATTGCCAAAATGTTTCATCGAAACATTTCAAACAAACTTGAAATACCCCATTGTTCTCCATGGGTAACTTCTAGGGACACCCAAGTGAGTCGGGTAGTAGAGCATTCAGGGTGCTATCTACCACCAAACCCACAAAAGAAATGGGCAAGTGGTGATTTTAAACAAATTTTAACCTTTTCCCACAAAGCCCCACAGGATCCTATGCATGCAGCAGTGTAGCCTTAAGGAATGCACATGCAAAACCGATTTGCACACATTCCTGATCCAGCAGGGGAAATTCATGTTGAAGCCTGCTTCTGTATATGCATAGCCTTCATTGAATGATTAGAAATGGTACACATGGGAAACTGAGCACATTCCTTCTTTTACAACTCTAAAATAATTTGGGGGCAGGGTTGCAGAATAAGAGTAAAATCATTTTTCCCCCTTTAACACAGTTTGTATTTAAAATATATTTAACATAATACAATATTTTGTTACCACAAACTACTTTGTAACAAGTTATGCTAACCAAAATTCTGCGTCAAATAAAATATGTTGAAGACTATTATAGTTTTATTTGAAAAACAGATTTTACTATGTTCCTCTTTTATACAGCCAAAGATGCATCTTGACATACAAACCAGCCTATAAACAATTGATTATTTTCCAAGTAATATATTTTTATTATGCCATTCTGAGTCCAATGTATCTTGTTGAATTTGTAATTTTCTGTATACATTGATATTAAAATATTCATAATTTGCTTTGCATTGATGTACCTGTTTCTGTCATCTTTGACATTTGCCATTCGGCTGCTTATACTGCTGCAGTTATTTGGATTGTGTTAGATACCAATAAGAGGTGGGTTTTTTAATCATTTCACCATACCTTTCAAATAAACCTGTTCAGTTAGATACTGTGTCATTTTATTTGCAGATTTTGAATGGATACCAGTTTTGCACGTAGCTTACCAACCAGCTTCCATTTGAATTTGGGTCCACAAATCTGCTTTTAGGTATTGAAATGCAAACATTTGGATTTGGGAAATGAGAAGCTGGATAATAAATGTACAAATATATTATAATGGCACAATTGTGCCATTACAGTTAACCGGAGAGTGTTTTCAACGTTCTACCATTATAAGCCCTGCAAGTTCTATTGCTTATAAAATCAAAACCATTTGTTCTATCTGCCTGACCATCAGCACACAGTCACTAGATGACAAGAGACAACTCCTCTGCAAATTTGGTGAAGATCCATTGGGAAAATGGCTTAGAGCAGTATTCTCTTTTGAATAGCAGTTTAAAGGGTTGGTGACATTTTTTTGGACTGAGAAAGTGCTATTTGAATGGCTTTGTAGTCCATTTGCATAGTTTCAGCCTTTATGCTGCTAGGGATATACAAACCAGTTTGACATCAAACTGGTTTGATGTTGAACTGGTTCAGTTCGAAGGTTCAAGGTCGAGCCAAACCTCCCCCGGTTCGGCTCAACCCCAGACCAACACCCCACCCCACCCGCAGGCCATTCGGGGGTTTGTGAGCATTTGTATATATAATTTTTAAAAACATATTCCTCTGGGGGGCTTCTCTGAAGCTGCGGTGGGGAATCTGTAGAGGATATACTCCCCCCCCCGGCGCCAGCCTTAGGTAAAAAATTGCCCAGTTTGGGCATTCTTTGGCCCTCATGGTGGCCATTTTGGAAGCTGCCGTGCATGCACAATGGGCCCCTGCATGGCCGGGTTGTGACCCAGGCAGTGGGGGAAGGGAGAACCTCTGCATGATACAGGCCACACAGAGGCCCATTGCACATGCGTGGCGGCCTTCAAAATGGCCACTGAAAGGGGGGAAGGCCCAGAACGGGCTGAAGAAAACCCAAACCGGGTGATTTTTGACATAAGGCCAGCAGGGGAGGGGAAACCTCAGCGCGTGCACACACTCCTGCGGCCTTGGAGAAGCCCCCCCCCCCGAGTTAGTAAATACTAAAAAAAAAAAAACATTAAAATGCTCGCGAACACCCCCAGGTGTTCAAGGGGGGGGGTTCAATGAGGGCAAAACCGAACTGGTCCAGTTTGGACTCGAACCGAACCATGCCAATCAGTTTTGTGCACACCCCTATATACTGCATGCCACTAAAGTGCCTTTTGTGTATCCTAAATGATTGTTATTTTACAATTGATCCTCAAATTTGGGCTCTAAGAGGCAAGAAAATGCATCTTTAGTGCTAAAAGAGTCTATGAAGTAGCAAGTTTGCAGCCACAATAAACATGGTGGCTGACTCGCCACTGCCCTCCAGCTGCCCTGACCCTGTTCTTCTGGCCCAATGGCTGCTCAATCACTTCAGAGCCGCTGCACTCCACTGCTGGCCCAGTGTAGCTGTGGCTTCCTTGTCCTTGCCACTCTGCCCTTCCAGCTGCCCCATGCCTAGTGCTCAGATGGTGCCCCATGTGTAGACAGCAACTGGCTTTCCTGCAGGCCATTCCCTGCTTCCGCCACTCCTGCCCGTCTGTCCGCTGCTCCTATCTGGCTCACGCCCCTTTCCCTTTCTGGCGCTCACCTTGCTCCGGCCTCAGCCAGCCAGAATTCACTGCCGGCTATCCTAGCCTCCGCCCCCAGGGCTCAGATGGCCTGTGCACCTTTTAAGCCCAAGTTTTTTGGATAACTGCTAAATATGATAGTCGCAACCATGCTTCCTTTGTTTAGATAATGTAAAATAAGTGTTGTTAGGCGCCCGTGTTTGAGGGCTGAGAATCTTGCTTTATTGTATTATTTTTTCTGGAGTTGGTGTCGTATAGTGAATGAGGACATGAGTTAAGGCCTGGAAAAGTTCAGCACAGCCATTAACTAGGTAAGTGATTCTCTGACTTAACCCACCATCTATCATTGTGGGCTTATCTTACCAGCCTACTTCATATGCCAGATATAAGCATGTAGAAGGTGATTTAGTGAAATACTTTGGGGCTATTCAGATGGGCGCGGGGGGGGGGCAGGGTTCAACCTACCTTCCCCCAGATGACCACTCCGAGCCCCAGCAGCCCTCAAGCTGCACACCCACACAACCAGCACTGCCGAGAGCAGCATGGATGACTATCAGCGCTACTCCCAGCAGTGCGGGTAAACAGAAGCCGTGACTCATTGCCGCGACTCATTCGACTCCGTGAATCCCACAGTCCACCATCCACTGAGCACAGTGCATTGGAGGATTCCCCCCCCCCCAGGTTACGGGTGCTCTAGGCTCCTGTCTCTGTGTCAGCGCAAGCTGCAAGCAGCTCGTGCTGACACACAATCCTAGGAGCTGGGTTAAGGGCATATTTGCACCCTTAACCGCAGCTAAGAGCTGGGCTTCAGCCCTGGGTTGAGCACCACAGCACCGCCTGGATCCACACGGATCCCAGCTGTTCTCACAGGCAGAAAAGCCTAGGCTTGGCTGCTTAAGCCTAGACTTGGCTGTTCGTGAAAAGCCTCTTTGACTCCTTAGAAGAACCAAAGCATTTGTAAATGTTAGCATTAACTGGGCTGTTGGGGGATAATTCATGCTTCAGTTGCCCACCAGTAATGCATCTATTGGCTAATAACTTTCCAAACTTAAAACAGACCTCCTAAAAATCTATACAATGGCTGACATCTTGACCAATGAGCCAATAATGCAGTGGAATGATTCAATAATAAGCCAATAATGCAGTGGAAGGATTCCACTGTGTGGGAGGAACAGCATGGAGGAGCAATTTTCACTGTTCTTCCCTGCCTCCAGAAGTGGTCTGTGCTTATGAATTTAATGACTGCATGACTCTCAAAGACATCTTTTTGAAAGGCACAGAGCTCTTCAGGAGAAGGAAAGAACAGAGAAGACTGCACTCCCCGACCCCACTCAGGCCCACACTGTAGGAGTGGTGATGCCTCCCACTGCATCCTCACTTTGTTAGGATGTCAGCCACTGTACACAAGTGGTACACAGGTTGAGCACAACATGTAAATAGGGCTATAGTTTCAGGAGGCACAAAGGGCTGTAGAGGGGCTGGTGAAAATTGCCTTTCTCCCAATGTGCACACAAACCATTCTTCTGCACACATGACGTTAGAATGGATGTAAAGTAAGTGTGTGTGTGTGTGTGTGTGTGTGTGTGTAATAAAATGCAGTTATTTTAATTTCAAGGCTATCTGTATTATAAACATTGATTAAACTTGTGGTGAAACTATCTGCCTACTTAATCATTTAAAATTAGACTTGGATTTCAATTTGCATTGCAGAACATTGCATTTCAGTCCAGGAAATTCAGTACTTCTCCTTTTCCCCTCCAAGTCCCTCTATCATTACCAGAAAGCAACATTTCATGGGTTTATGGTGTGTAGGTCGCAAAATGAAAATGCTACTTTAACTAGAGTGGTCCCCATATTCTGCAAGGTAAAAATGTGTTAAACACATAATCCATCACAATATGGATATTTTCCATCATAATATGAAAAGCAAATGGGAGGCATGAACTGTCTCCTTTGCTAAGCAGAGTCTGCCCTGATTTGCATTGGAATGGGAGACATGTGTGAGCACTGTAAGATATTCCCTTAGGGGATGGGATTGCTCTGGGAAGAGCACCTGCATGTTTGCATGCAAAAGGTTCCAAGTTCCCTCCCTGGCATCTCCAAGATAGGGCTGAGAGAGACTCCTGCCTGTAACCTTGTAGAAGCCGCTGTCAGTCTGTGTAGACAATACTGAGCTAGAGGAGCTATGGTCCTACTCAGTATATGTTCCTATGTAACCCTTAGACTAGGCAAAACCGAGATTTAGTCTAAGCCTCTAGCCTATTCACATTTAGTGTGTGAATAACAAGAGCCCTTCCTCTTCAACTAAACACTTGAAAGATTCCCTGTACAATTCAAAGATCCAGCACAATTTCCCCTATCTCATTTGAAGTTATGGTCAGTTCTGATGCTTCAGGGGAGTGGAGATCCTTTCCTCTTATCTTTTGCAGGTAAATATTAAACTATCAGTTTAAGAGCCCAGAGTTCCTTAACCATTTGTAATCTTAGGCAAACAAAATAGGGGGGTTAAGAGTTCCAAATAAGGAAAAATGTATCTGCTATGTCTGTTCCTTAATTCTGCACTTAAATCTGGACAGTATTCACAAATAAACAAGATGATGTTTCCTGAAATGGTGGGATTAAGTCATTAGCTCAGGAATTTCAAAAGCAGTATGAAGTTCAGTGAATGAGTATCTTTCCAGATTTAGCTGCTACAGGATCCAGACATGTTTATATCTTCTGCAAAAATTTTAATCAGCTATTTAATCTTATGCTGGAAAAACATTGAGATTGTTCAGGAATGTGGGACTACTAGTAATATTTAGTTTGTAAGGATAATGGGAAATTGGCTGCTTAGCGGAAGGCCAGAAACAAAGATAATGTAGGTGTGGCCTGATTTGCTGCACCGGCCATTTGGTGACATATCAAGACAGCTCAGTCAATGCAGAAATATATATATATATATACACACACACATATACATACACACACACTTTAGATGTTACATTTTAATTTCCAGTGGCATGACCTTTAAATGTGCTATTTTACAATATTAATAGCTGTAGCTAATGAAAAGCTCTGCTGGCTACTGCCTCGACCTAAATTACTAGGGAGAGATTCAAGTCCAGGTGTACTCTGACTACATACCTGTTCCTTCTGGATGAGTGTAACCCTTTCCAGAACAAGCAGATATATCCTGAGTTACAACCCCCCACAATGAGTGAAATAACAGAGAGAACGAGAGCCTGAGGCTGGTGATGGCACATTTGGGAGAAATGTAATAGCTTAACGGTCTCAATTTTTAATTTGTTGCATACCTGAAAACTCGATAACAGATGCGTCTACCCTGGAAGCAAGCAACCTTTGATGAAATGGAAATGCTTTTGAAGAGCTCTTACACTTCTTTACCTTGGCTCTTCCAGAACTGTGTTTTTTGGGAATAGGCTTTCCAACACCATTCTATCCATAGTAATAAATATTTTGTGAGTATGCTTCTGGGATCATTGATATCCCAATGCCAACATCATGACTTTTATATTCTATGGTTCCACTGATTAAGTCAATCCAGGGTCAACTGCAAGAGAATTCACAGTTGCCCAACATACTTTGGTTTACAGATTAATGCTGCCCTGTAATATAGCAAGGGGTTTCTACTTATATATATATATATATATATATATATATATATATATATATATATAATGTTCACACATTACTGAACTCAAAGTTTGCTCATGGATGTAATATGTTCAAATTTTGTTAAAGGTTATATGAAACACTGAGAAACAATGTTTTTATGTTAATAAGAAACTTTAATATGATCCTGAAATAGGGAGTTCCATGCTGAGTTAAAAAGTGCCTGCTATCTCTGGCATTCAAATTACAGTGAAAGTTGGATGTATACACCATCCAGAGGTCCTTACTTAAGGAGTATTTTGCTGCTGTAAGACCATTTTCTTGGACTAGTTTGATGTGTAATTACTTTTAATCCTAAAGAATTTGTTTATTCATTTTATTGGATGCTACTTGCAGAACTTCATTCCAGGGTGTGTGGGATCAAAATGAAAATGTTTTCTGGTTTGGATTTTTAAAAATCATCTCTAACTCTCTTCAGCCTGTTTGAGTGACTAAGGCTACAATCTCCAAATATAATTACAAGGGGGGGAAGTCCCATTGAAAAGTGGGGCTTACTTCCAGGTAAATGTGCATAGGAGCATGCAATAAAGGAGGCAGGTTTTCCATCAATCAGCAATGGCCCAAATACTTGGTTAAACAGTGTTTAATTCATTCCAGATATTCCCATTCAACCACATTATGTCACTGAACATCAAGAGGGAATTGTACAAAGCAATTTGCATCTTTGGAGTAGGATGTGAAACTTATCTTTTCTGTCTTAACTTTGCACCATACCCATCAGTCAGTGAATTCAGGCTCAGTGAAATTCTTAATGTAATAACACCAATAGAAATAATAAATGTCAAATTGGCTCTTGCTGGTATGCCTATCTGGGGTTTTTTGGGGTGGTGGGCTGTGTTTTTTTAAAACTTAAGTCTTTTCTATTTAAAGCTCCTGCTACACAAAGAGACTTGGCTACAGACTGAAATTTCTCCAAAAGATCTGAGAATTCATTATAACCAGTCAAATTTGCTGACAGATATATGATTATATTTAAATAGCACTGTCAGAAAATCTCTCCATCACCTAAAGTAAGGGGAAAGAGTAAAAATACTCGGGATTTACCCTTCAGCTGATCCCTGTTCTCACCGCCACTGTGCGCACGCACACACAAAGACAAACTAAGTTTCTCAACTAAGAAAAGGGAAGTGGAGGAAATGAGGGACTTGGTTATTTATCTATTGTGCATGTGTATACAATTGTATTTTACAAAGTACCTCTTCCTGCTGCTTTGGACCTTTGTTCTTCTAACCCATCACATTTAGGGCTGATAAGAAGTAAATGGGAGAAGAATAACGAAACATTTATAAGTGCAGCTTCTTCTAGTCATTTTCACTGTAGTGTCCAGGTGTGCCAATTTTAAGTCTGCCAGTACTGAAACAGTGCTGACTAATATGGTCACATTGCTCTTTTCTGACAAACATGATCTGTAACCTGAAGGACCCCTTTAGATATCACAAGGGCGTGTACAAGCACACTGTAAGGTCCCCCTTATCCCTTGTAGAAGCAACTCTTCATGCTTTACCAGAGCCCATCTGCCAAGCTTGGGGGGTGGGGTGAGGAGTCCTTATCGAGTGGCACAGATAACTACTTTTAGAATCCTTAGGCACCCTGAAGTCCTACTGATTGCACTTAATGTTGGAGCTAGGACCCTGGCAGCATCAGCTCTCAGCTGCAGTGTTTCATAGTGACCACTGGGGGTTTTTTAGGATCATGGATAAAAGTGCTGGACTCCTCCCCTCTTTGTTCTTCCAGCATTAGTCTCAATTTTTGTCTCTCCAGAGATGGCTGTTTGTTTTAGTCTCTCACCCTTTCAGCCTTAAGCTCAGCTTTCCTATCCTTTTGTAACTTCTAAATAAATCTTTGTTGTTCTTCAAACTTAAGAAACTGTTTCTAGCCCTCTTGCTTGGCTGAACTGCCATTCTTCTCCTACACCTAACTCACCACATAGCCCTTGGAATTGGGGTCCATTTTTCTTATAGAACTACACCCAGCCCCAAGTATCCTTAGGTATTTTTCTGCCCTTTTAAACTGTGCTTCCTAAAATGATTATTTGGAGGCTAGGGAAGCATTCTAAATCACAACACACTGGGGAGGGGAGAACAAAATACAACACAAAACAATTTAAAACTTTTTTTAAAATCAGTTTTAAATATCAAAAAAATTTAAAAGGACTGTGTGACAAAACTCCTCCCAAAGTGGAGTGGAGAAAACTCCTACCAAAGAACTTTTCCTTATGTCACAATTCTTTTAATATAGGTTAACCTCGCCATTCAGGGACCTGAACCTGCAGTTCTGCATATCCACGGTTGAGTAATTGACACCTGACCTCAGCATATGCAGAAAAATTGGTTTAGAGAGTTAATTTCCATGTATCTGTGGTTTCAGAATGGCCAGTAAATTTCTGGTCACTATTTTAAGGAGAGGAGCCATTTTTTTGGCTCATTTGTTTTGTTTGTTTGTTTTAATTATATTAAAAATCATGGGGAAATTGCAGATTTTGGACTTTTGGGTGGCATTGAAAGATCAGGGCCTTGCGGTGGCATATAAGGTGGTGGTAGACTGCCTTTGAACACGAAGGTTTTGCATCAGAGGTATTCCACCTAAAAATGGGAAGACTCCACTGAAACCAACACAAGTAAGCTCTTCCCCATAGTGTCTAATCAGATTTCCCTTTTAAAAACACCTGGAAATTCAGTGATCCAAAAACCTTTGGTTTAAAATGAGAGTTAAAATGCTTCACATTTTCACTCGTGACCTAAAAAGAATGGAAATTGCAAATTAAGGGGCCCATCTTAACTTCCATGCCATGTAAAAACTCTGTATAGTCTGATATATGATATAGAAGTGAGGGTCCATGCACCCAAACTTTGCCTTGATCAGAGATGCATCTGGCAGAAATTCATCAGGGACATCTCTAGGAAGTGATTGCAGAAACTGTTAAATGCCTGTCTGGTTGCATCCCTCCCAACCCAATGTCCAACTGAAAGACCAAGGGAAAGTATAGATGCATGAAGCCTCCTTTTAAAAGCCATTATCATATAGCAGACTGTACAAAGTCTTTACAATTTATACAGCGTGGAAGTTAAGATGGGCACCTTCACTTGCAAGTTCCATTCTTTTTAGAGCATGAGTGAAAAATATAAAGCATCTTCTCTCTCATCTTAAACCAAAGGGTTTTTGGATTAGTGAATTTTATACCCCAAGTGGGAACTTTCTTATTTCCCCTCAAACTTCTGAGTAATATTTCAAGCTTTCTAAGACAAAATCTTCCCTGTGCCTATGCAGTATGAGGTCATGTTTATTTTATTGGATTATCAGGGTACTGGCCACCCAAACTAACTCTTTATGATCTAGATATCCTTGTTCTTACTGTTCCTTCTAGATATTTATTTTTTCTACAGTTACAATCTGTTCTTCCTCCAAATTGCTCAGAGTGGCTTTGATATGATTCTCCCATCCAGGCACAAGCTTAGACAGATGAATTTATTTTGTGATCACACACTGGTTGCCATTCTAGTGTTTATATATAAAATATGTCAGCAAAAGAGACGACGTCTTCACACATGCAACATTTTTAATTCTGTTTTATAAAGGTCAGGCCAGGAATTGAAGGCACTGTTATTTTCCACTTCCTAGCAGCCAACACCAAATCTTTAGGAGCCATCCCTAAACAGAGCTAGGAAAAATATTCAAATGTCTAGTAACTCAAATGTCACAGTTTGATTACCATTGAAACTAGTGTGTACTACAAAATAAATGCATGTATTTAAGCAGGAGATCAGGTGCCTAGCATTCTTCCGGCATCTAGCAAAAGAAACAAAAGGGCACCACTTGTAAAAACAATTGTTTTGCTATTTGCAATTAATCTGGTTGCCAGTCTACTCTCAAACTAGTGCTATCTCAAGCAGGTCTGATCACTTATCAATTGCTCTGCCCTATACACTTCAGTCACTGTTCAAACATGCCATATTGTGGCAAGGTATTTGGATGGGTGTCTACCAAGGAATACAGTGAGGCTCTGAGATTAAATAATATATGGAAGCAACTCTTGATGTCCAGCTGTAAAGTGCAAGGGCTAATATCTATTCATTGTCTTTGTCTGTTGAATTTATATCCTCCTGAGTTCCATGGGCTCAGAATGGCATTTTTTCCTAAATGTTAATACTCCTTTCCCCAAAGGGCTCACAGTCTGAAGCATTAATGTATCAGGGAATAAAAGAGGCCAAATGAAATCAAAATAATGTTGTAAACAAAATTCATTTAAAATAAGGAGGGGGGAAAGAGCTCAGTCTGGTATTACTAAAGTCTCTAAAGCACTGCCTAGGATGTAGGTAGATGTTCCCTACACTCCACTAGATGTTTGAGTTTTATTTATTTACTTACTGACCTATCCCATGGGATCACAGCATATTTTCTAAATATTAATAGTCCTCAGCAAACAGGTCCCTCTATTAGCTCAAAAAGGCATTAACTCTCAGAGCTTCCATAGATTAATAATAAACTAGCTGGGCTGGGCGCAGAGCATCTGTGCCTCCAGCCGGCCCACCCACCACAACTGTTCCCCACCCCACCCCAACACCAGGATGCCTGGCTTTCTGGCCGACCGGCCACCCTCCCCACCCCCCGCTTCCTCCCCCACCTCACATTTTCTGGCCAGCCGGCCTGCTTCCTCTCCCCACCGCACCCCACCTTTGCCCTCCCCCCTGGCCAATAGGGAACCAGTTCTCCAGGACTGGCACCACGGGAAAGCCCACCAGAGACATCTGGCCAATTATGGACAGACAAATGACACAAAATGGCCACTAGCACCTAAAATGGAGACTCGAGCCTCCAAGCAAGTTTGAACTGGTTTTATAGAACCAGGCTCTGTTTGGTTCAACCTCGGACTGGTATTGCCAATGCAATGCCTTGTTTGGTCCAAGTTCGAACCTTCAAACCAAACAGGTTCAAATTCAAACCTGTTTGCACACCCCTAATCCCAAATGCAAAGGAAAACATCTTATTATTATTATTATTATTATTATTATTATTATTATTATTATTATTATTATGTAATAACATATTTGATGTGTGCAGCCTGTTTGGTTAGGATTATCACAGTGAATTTCCACACTGGAAACATCCCTCAAGGACTAAGCATTGCAAAAAGCGTCATTTCACCCACATACTTCCCATAACTGGCAAAGGACTGCCCATAAATTATGATTACTCCTTCCACACTAGCCTTTTTATCCACCCATTGAGTAATTTATCCAGTTCTTACGAGAATCCAGGTATCATTGCCAATCCATTGCATTCCAATGGTTTCCATATTGCCCACCTGCCTTTTTTCTGACCTGATTTGTGGCATCTTTTAAAGAGTTACAAGCAGACCCAGCGCATAGCATCTGCGCCGCTAGATTGTTGCCGCACTTCCCTTCCCCGGCCAGGTTCTTCTTGGCAGTGGGGTTCTGCTGAACGTCTCCTCTTACTTTTCCCTCCCCACCAGGCGCGGCAGGGCTCCACCACCCAACCAGCTGGGCTCCTCTTGGCAGCACGGCTCAGCCGCCCGCCACGTCCTCCCACCGCCTCCTCTTCGTGGCGGCCCAGGCACCTCCTCACCCCCGCCTCCTCACTGTGGCCAGACCAGGCCCGCCGCTGCCCACTCGCCCAGCCAGGCTCCTCTCGGCGGCACGGCTCTGCCGCCTGCCTCCTCCTCTCACCACCTCCTCTAGTCTGTCTGTTCACCCTTGCTAGCCACCCCCAGCTGCCAGAACGGCACCCCCTCCTCAGCCTCCTCCTCCGGGCTCTTCCAACCCCCAACCGCCATTTGCTGGTGCCCTTTCAGCCAAAGGCTGGAACTCTCACGCGAATTCCACGAGGCATCCCTATGCATCCCCATGCATTCTGGCTTAGAGAATTAATTCTACAGATTGCAGCACCAGTATCAATTGGCAACACACTACAGAGACTTCTCAGAATGCCTATCCCTTTGAATGAATTGTTTCCTATTCGGTCCCAGATAAAACTTGACTAAATCAGCCTTTTAATTAGTAATTTCTTGTTACATGGTATTGGACTCTTTGCTAATACATTTCCTCTTTGCAGCCAAAGGAATTCCTTTCTTTTTTTAATGTCCATTTGTTATTATTATAACATTTGTACAACTGTAATCAGAAAATAAAAGGATAAGCAATTCCTCCAGCAGCAAAGAAGAAATGAATTGGGGAAGAGCCTGCTGCTGCAATACAGGAAATTAACATTCCAAGATCCAATTTAAAACCCACCTTCCCTCCCAGCAGTGGTCTCCGACCCCATCCATACACATACATTGCCCTTTCAGAAGGTCATCTGTTCAGTCATGTTCAGTCCTTAAATGGAAGAAAACAAGCAGTCAAAAGGATAGTTTTCTTGTGAGTTACTTGGATCAAGCAGATTTTCTGATTAAAGGTTGCAGTCCTAAGCACACTTTCTGGAACATGCCATTGAACCAAGTGAGATTTCCTCCTGAGAAAATATGTTAAGCACTAAGCTGCACAACAAGCTCCAATTTACTCATTCCTCATCCTACACATATTAGCACACTTTTATTTTCATGAAGCAAGGTTACAGTTCTTCTCTGGCTAGTTATTCTGGCATCTTTGTATGGTGTGTCACTCTTCCTTTTTACAGATAGGGAACTGAGGCTGTAGTGACTGATCCCAAACTGCATATTCACAACAGACATAGGATGCATGACACATCTCTGAAATCCCGAGTTCTATTAACTGGACAGGTTTTGCTTGCTTAACATAAATCACCAAGCACTGTTTTTATTTTTTTTTGTTGTTTTTTGTTTTTATTTTATTTTATTGCATCTAAAGCAAAAAATTAAAAAGATTATCTCCAGATGAAGAATGAAGTTCTTTCTTTCTTTTTTAAAAAAAGTACACAGATTTTCAAGCACCACCTGTGGCTCCGCAACCCATTTAGATAATGCATTTTGATTGGGCTCCGGGAAAAACAAGGATTCAGGATAATTATTTTCAATAACTTTATTATGGCTCACCAGGAAACAAATTAAATCCAGTGCAACAAAGAACTTTCATTTAAAAAGCTGTGGGCCCTTTTCATATGCATTGCTGGGAAACATCGAGCCTGTTTCACTGTGGTGTCTCCTATCAGCAGTGTAGGTATAATTAAAATTCGAGGCGGGTTGTGGGGTTAGGGGGGGAGGATGCACCATATATAATGTTTTTACGGAACTATCTTTAAATACATAATTAATTTCCATGGACCTCATGGAACAACAGGTTGCTCATGGACCCCCGGGGGTTAAAAACCCCTGGACTAGAGGCAGAAAAAAATGGCATCCACTCTCGACATGTTGTTGCCTGAAGCAACTGTGTGATTCATATTATTTCCTAGTAAGAGAAAGAAACTATTCAGATGGGCTGCCATCCTAAGCCTTATTTATACATTATGTTCAACACATGTACAATCTGTGTACAGTGTACACACATGCAGTTCTATGATCACAACTATTCACATATATTGAAAGCACACACAATACTTACTATCTTTAACCTGTATTCGGCGGTGGGCTGTACCCAGGTTCACTTTTAATATAAACACATGCACATGTGCTCCTGAACACATGTACAATATATCTATGAATAAGACTTTAGCCCCTTTAGAAAGTTGGTCGTATCCTTACTTCGACTGAAGCCCTTCCAGTGCCAGTTCTCTGCACTTAGCCTTGGCCATCAGTTTTGCCACAATTAATTGCCGTGGCTTTCAGCCACAACACCCGTAGTCTTGAACTTTTGCCAGTTGCACTATCTTTCTTAGCTTCCACAGCTCTTTCCTTCCATCTTCAGTGTAAATGCAACATTTGTATCTATATTACTAGAATGGCAGTTTCTTTATCTGTGCAATGTATTTAAATCTTCTGTGCCAGGCTGATCACTATTTCTCCCATGCCCTCCTGCGAACCTTTGAAGTGGGGGTGAAGAAATCCATTTGTCAATTTATATGTCTGCAGTTCACCCTGTGCCATTTGGGGAAGGGAGAGCTGGAAAGTAGTAATCTAAACAAACATATCTACTGGGTCTTGAGCTACAAACATCCTCTCTCAGCCTTTCAAAAAACTTTAAGACAAAGACCCTCCCAGGCTCCTGGATTAATATAGCAGTCGTGAAATAAAAGGGCAGGCCCTTTTATGGATTTGTAACTGATTAGACAACACAAGATCAAGAGTAAACAGGCAATTCTCACAATGAAGGGAAGTAAGAAGTGGAGTACCCCTCCTCCAGATCTGTGCTGAGACCAGTTATTTAACCTGTTGATAAATGTTACCAGAACTGTCCCAGAGTTCTGGCTAGACACTCAAATTGTGCCTTTAGCTTAACTTAGGGAATTAGCTTGGCTAGAGGGAGCAGTATCCCTCTATTTGGCTTCAGGATCGAATTTGTGCAAGGTTGGTAATTGGAAAAGATGAGGAGGCAGAGATGCAATACAACAGTTTTATTTTGGGTAAATGAGGGTTCAAGAAGGCAAAAGTTAGTTAAGCAAGGCAATGAATCTTAACTAATATTCTAAGCAGGAATATAGCTGGCGATAATTTAGCTTAAAGTCCAAATTATGGTTGATCAGGTTGGCTAAAGTGCTTAGACCAGAGCCTGGCTTAGAGCTTATTGTGGAAAGTGCTTGAAGGCGGAGAACAAAGGAAAAGAAGGGGCAAGAGGCAAGTGGTTATTTGACCTATTCTTGGTCCAGTGATGCACTTGCAGGTCACCTTGCAAGAAGTGGGAAGGTGGGGAATAAAAGGGTGAGGAGTGAAAACTACACTCACTTTGAGGGTCCGTAGGATAGTGATTCAAACAAATTCAAATTCCATGTGCTTTGGCTAGAGCTACTTCTACCTAGAAACATGCCCTGATGGGGTATCCAAGCCATGTTGTCTACCTGAAGGGTAGTAAATTCCATGAAAGACAAAAGAGTGTATTGCTAATTTTTGAGCTTTATCTTACTGAGTGAATTTTGCCCAACAATGGCAGAGGACGCTATGCAAATGCATGGAACATGTGTAAATAAAGAACTGTTAGGCTGTCCGTCTAGGAACAGGATGCCCTCAGGTGTATCAAGATTAGATACTTCTAATTTGGATGCGCTAATTTACCAAGTCCCGGCCAGCTAACTTGTTAATTTAAAGATGGGTTTAAGAAATGCTCTGTTTATCCATGCAACTCCCAAGGATACCTTCCTTGATCAATTCGTCCTTTGAATTAGGGTCTGCTCACTTGGCTCAATGCCTTCTCTTTGGAAAGAGAAGTGTGGAGGTGTGTCATTAGCTCTTTGCTATTCTGACCTGGGGGTATGTTGCCCCCACGCTTTGCTCATGCTGAGCGACCAGCTGTGAGTCTTGCCAACTATAGGGAGGTGAAAAGTTCATGATCCCATAGAGACTGTGGTCCCACAATCTAGGTACATAGAGTGGTGCTTTCTGTGCTACCCCGAAACACAGCATATCTGTTAACAAATCAGGAGCAGGCAGCAAGATAGCCAAATCTGTGGATGACACCAAACCTTCAGGATAATGAAGAATTTGAAATTGATCTCTCCAAAGTGGTTGAATGGATAACAGAATGGTAAGTGAAAGGGCAACCAAAATAACTCAGGAGGTCTATAATCAGGATTTCCCATTTTTTAAAAAATTTAATGTAGCCGGAAAGAGAAACAAATTGGATTGGGACTGTAGTGCTGTGAGATGTGAACACTTCCTTTTCATTTTCTCTGTCTCCCAAAAGCTATTTTCCACTTGGAGGAAAACATATTATATAGGTACCTGTATGTTTTCCACTTTAAAAATGTGGCTCATTTCTCAGTTAGCAGGGTCAAGTAGGAGATTCTGATCACATATCAGCTGCGTCCCTTTCTTGAGAAGGCAGATCTTGCCACAGTTACCCATGCATTAGTCATGTCACGGCTGGATTATTGGATTACTGTAACACGCTCTATGTGGGGCTGCCCTTGAAGAATAGTCAGAAACTGCAGCTAGTGCAAAATGCGGCAGCTAGGATTTTATCTGGAGCTGCCCGCTGGGATCACATCACACCCATTTTGAAAGAGCTGCACAGGCTAACAGTTTGTTTCTGGGTCCAATTCAAGGTACTGGTTTTGACCTTTAAAGCCCTTAACAGTTTGTGACCTGGATACCTAAGGAACCACCTGCTCCCAAGGGTTGCTGCCTGCTTGACGAGGTCATCTAAGGAGGCTCTGGCCTGGGTGCCAACAATGAGGAAGGCTCGGCTTTCGTGTACTCGGGACAGGGCCTTCTCTGTTACTGCCCTCAGACTCTGGAATGCTCTCCCAGTGGCTATTTACTCCTCAATCTCCATCACAGTTTTTAGAAAGTGTGTTAAATCGTAACTTTTTATCCAGGCTTTTATATGATTGTCTCTATTGCTGCTTCTTTGTATATTGTATTTAGAGGAGAGCTGGTCTTAGGAGAGGAGAGCTGGTCTTGTGGTAGCAAGCATGACTTGTCCCCTTAGCTAAGCAGGGTCTGCCCTGGTTGCATTTGAATGGGAGACTTGATGTGTGAGCACTGCAAGATATTCCCCTCAGGGGATGAAGCTGCTCTGGGAAGAGCAGAAGATTTCAAGTTCCCTCCCTGGCTTCTCCAAGATAGGACAAGATTTTTTTTAATTGAACCAACAAACTACCAAAGCACACAGTACGTTGCCAAAGCACAATTATATACAAAGTGGTTGTTTGTACATGGTATGTCTACAAAGATTTACACACAATGATTTGGAAACCCACAAGGTTATGAAGTATATGCAGGTAGTACTGTAACTCGGGGGTGGGGGATTTCAAGGCACATCAGGTAATCGGGGGGGGGGGTTTACAGCCGACGTCCATTTCCACAATTTGTGCCATTGCTGTTTAGAAGAGATATTCTTATCTTTTTGCACATAACCATACAAACTTTTCCAGAAGAGATTTACTGTCTCATCTGCATGAACCTCTTGGTCGCGTCTTCCCTCCCTATTCCTATGCATGAGCATTGCATAAATGACATATAGGTTTACTAACCTGATTACGAGGAGGGGAACATTCCAATTCCCTAGTATGAGAGAGATTCCTGCCTGCAAACTTGGAGAAGCCACTGCCAGTCTGTGAAGACAATACTGAGCTAGATAGACCAATGGTCTGACTCAGTATATGGCAGTTTCCTATGTTCCTATGGGCCTGTTCAGGGGGTTCACAAACTTTTTGAGAGGAGAGCTGGTCTTGTGGTAGCAAGCATGACTTGTCCCCATAGCTAAGCAGGGTCTGCCCTGGTTGCATATGAATGGGAGACTTGATGTGTGAGCACTGCAAGATATTCTCCTCAGGGGATGAAGCCGCTCTGGGAAGAGCAGAAGGTTCCAAGTTCCCTCCCTGGCTTCTCCAAGATAGGGCTGAAAGAGATTCCTGCCTACAACCTTGGAGAAGCCGCTGCTAGTCTGTGAAGACAATACTGAGCTAGATAGACCAATGGTCCGACTCGGTATATGGCAGTTTCCTATGTATGGTTATTTTATGCTTGTATGTTAAATCTTTAGTTAGACTCATGTTTTTATATTTTAGCTTAATATTTTGTGTATTTTTACAGTGTTGTTTTAATATTTCTGTGAATCGCCTTGGGATTGTTTTAATGAAAGGCGTTATATAAATTAAATTAAGAGAGAGAGAGAGAGAGAGAGAGAGAGAGAGAGAGAGAGAGAGAGAGAGAGAGTTGTTTATTTACGATCTTAGATCAAACATCAATATACACAGAATATACACAGTAAAAAGAAAATAATGGAGACAAAGTCTAAAATGTCATCAAATATATAAAATCAGGAATCTTTGACAGTAACCAATTGCTGTGCTCTAGCTTCTCTTAGTTTGGTCAATGTGTAACAGAATTTAGCAACCGCCAGGGATATTGTTGGGTCCCTGTCTTCTAATAAGCATATTAGAATTGTCTCCACTGAGTGGCTTTGGAGATCTTTCAGATACTGAGATAAAAATAAATCTCTTTCATCTGTATAAAGTGGGCAGTGTAACAGTAAATGTGTCAGTGTTTCGGGAGCAGCTCCGCAAAGGCATTGTCTCTCCTCATAGGGTTTTCTCTCAAATTTCCCTACTAGCATCACTGAGGGTAAAGCATTCAAACGAGCTCTTGTAAACGCCCAGCACAGCTTTGTTGAATAGATTGTATAGAAATAGGAGGCTGTGACCCAGTCTTTCTTAGTGCTTAGGAATTGTAGCGGCCTATTTACGGAGGCCCTTTCCTCCTGGAAATTTATGTCCCTAAGCCTTTGTTTGACTAGGGATCTTGCTGTTGACTCGCCCTGTTCTAACAATTGTACTGGGCAGAAGCCCATCTTCCGGAGTCTTTCCTCAACCATCATACACCAACGGGGTTGTGGGGTAGCGGCTAGGAGATGAGGTATAAGTCCTGCCGGGTAAAGATAAGTCTTAATCCAATACAGGATTATGAGCAGCCAGGCCCTGGTCTCCAATTTCCATAGCCCAATCTCCAGCCGTATTAAGGAGTTCGGGACACATTTTGGTACCCCCAATAGTGATCTCAGAAAGCCCGATTGTACTTTTTCTAAAGCTTGTAAGTCTTTTGGTGGTCTAACCTGAATCCCATATAGCAGCTGAGGTATCACTTTAGCCTGAAAGGCTTTATTAGCTGCCGGAATATAGCCACCACCTTGTGCCCAGTGTGTGTGTGTGTGTGTGTGTGTGTGTATATATAAAATCTCCTGTATCACTTACACTTTGACCAGTGCAAGTAACTGTAGTCTCAGCATATATCTTTCTCCAGTGAGAAAGACTCTAGAGACTATTTTGATCTACTTGTTCTAGATGGGGTCACACTTCCCCAAAAGGAACAGGTTCACAGTCTGGGAGTACTTCTGGAGCCACACCTCTCCCTGGTTTCTCAGGTTGAGACGGTGACCAGGGGTGCTTTCTACCAGCTCCGGCTGATACGCCAACTGCACCCGTTTCTCGAGACCAGTGACCTCAAAACAGCGGTACATTTGTTAGTAACCTCCAGACTTGACTTCTGTAATGTGCTCTACGTAGGGTTTCCTTTGTACATAATCTGGAAACTTCAGTTGGTTCAGAATGCAGCAGCCAGGTTGGTCTCTGGGTCATCTCAGACAGACCACGTTACTCCTTTACTGAGCTACACTGGCTGCCAATACGTTTCCGGACAAAATACAAAGTGCTAGTTATCCTCTCTAATAAAACGCTTGGTGTCCGTCCGTGGATGGACACCAAGCGTGTGTTCGTGCCTCCCTTGGCGGTTCTGGGCATGCGCAGAGCGCATGCCCAGAACAGGCCGCGGCAGAAACGAAGACAGGGAACAGGCGGCCATGTTGGGCGGCCAGAAGCGGTCGCCCCGAAGAAGCCAGTGAAGCCTGGCCGAGGTGGTGGCGAAGCCGCTGCTGAGGCCTGGGGGCGCCAACATGGACGGGCGCCTGGGAGACCTTGGGCCACTTGCCACAGCCGATAACCGCCCTCCCAGCTGCCCGACTTCCCCTTCCCCGCACCCCCCCCAAGGATTAAGGGCCTCCGCGGCCACCGCCACAGCCGCTAACCGCCCTCCCGCCCTCCCAGCTGCCCGACTTCCCCTTCCCTGCACCCCCCCTAAAGGAATAAGGGCCTCCGCGGCCGCTGCAGCCGAAAACCGCCCTCCCAGCTGCCCGAGCCCTCCTCACCCGAGTCAGCCCGCAACAGCCGGGCGAAGTGCAAGCATGTTTTTCAAAGGTAAAGAGAGGAGCTCGCGAACAGAGCTCCTCTCTGTGCTAAGCCTCTTCTCGAACTGGTGCTTGGGCAGTGAAGCGTCCTTCGCTGCCCAAGCACCAGTTTGAGAAGAGGCTTAGCACAGAGAGGAGCTCTGTTCGCGAGCTCCTCTCTTTACCTTTGAAAAACATGCTTGCACTTCGCCCGGCTGTTGCGGGCTGACTCGGGTGAGGAGGGCTCGGGCAGCCGGGAGGGCGGTTTTCGGCTGCGGCTGTGGCGGCCGCAGAGGCCCTTATTCCTTTGGGGGGGGGTGCGGGGTAGGGGAAGTCGGGCAGCTGGGAGGGCGGGAGGGCGAATTTGGGCCCCTTCCCTTCCTAGCACCCGTTATTCAACGGGCTAAAATTTACTTGTAACTTATAAAGCCCTAAATGGCTTAGGCCCTGGGTATCTAAGAGAGCGTCTTCTTCACTACAAGCCCCACCACCCATTGAGGTCATCTGAGGAGGTCCGTCTACAGTTACGGCCAACTCATTTGGTGGCTACACAGAGACGGGCCTTCTAGGTCGCTGCCCTGAGATTGTGGAATGCACTCTCTGCTGAGATACCATTCTCCCCATCTCTGGCAATTTTCAAAAAACACCTGAAAACCCATCTTCAAGCTGGGAAGCTTTCTCAGCTTCCTAAACACATTTTAGGTTTTAATCTTTAGTTTATTTTTAAATTGTTACATTGTTTTAAGTTTTTTGTATATGTTTTTAACTTGTTCTATGCTATTGTTAACTGCCCAGAGATGAAGGTTTGGGGCGGTGTACAAATTTGATTATTAATAATAATAATAATAATAATAATAATAATAATAATAATAATAGAGCACCTCAATAGAATCACTGCTAAACACTGTCCGTATATTCAGTAGCGATATAGCAATGGAGTTTGGACTAGACAAGTGTGCTGCATTAATAATGAACAGAGGAATTGGAAGTGAATACATCAGGAGAGTTAGAAAAATCCTCAAGTCTAAACTCAATGGCGGGAACACCATACAAGCCATAAACACCTGGGCTATACCTGCTTTCAGATACACTGCAGGAATAATAGACTGGACCCAGGCAGAGCTAGAGACGCTAGATCGTAAGACCAGGAAAATAATGACCATCAATCATGCTCTGCATCCCCGCAGTGATGTCGATAGGCTATATCTCCCTCGCAGCTCAGGTGGAAGAGGAATGCTGCAAGTCCATCAAACAGCAGAGGAGGAGAAAAGAGGCCTTGAAGAATATATCAAGGACAGTGAAGAAGATGCACTTCAAATGGTCAATAACGTGAAACTATTCAACACCAATGAAACAAAGCAGGCCTACAAGAAAGAACAAGTCAAGAACCGAGCAGAAAAATGGAAAAAGAAGCCACTGCATGGTCAATACTTGCACAATATAAGTGGAAAATCAGACAGCACCAAGACCTGGCAATGGCTTAAGAATAGCAACCTGAAGAAAGAAACAGAGGGTTTAATATTGGCTGCACAAGAACAGGCACTAAGAACAAATGCAATAAGAGCAAAAGTTGAAAAGTCAACCACAAACAGCAAGTGCTGCCTTTGTAAAGAAGCAGATGAAACAGTGGACCACCTAATCAGCTGTTGTAAAAAGATCGCACAGGCTGACTACAAACAAAGGCATGACAAGGCAGCAGGGATGATACACTGGAACACCTGCAAAAAATACAAGCTACTTGTAGCCAAAAATTGGTGGGACCATACAATTGAAAAAGTTGAAGCAAATGAAGATGTAAAAATATTATGGGACTTCCAACTACAAACAGACAAACATCTGCCACACAATACACCAGATATAACTGTAGTTGAGAAGAAAGAAAAACAAGTTAAAATAATCGACATAGCAATACCAGGGGGATAGCAGAATAGAAGAAAAAGAAATAGAAAAAATCACCAAATACAAAGATCTACAAACTGAAATTGAAAGGCTGTGGCAGAAAAAGACCAAAATAATCCCAGTGGTAATTGGCACCCTTGGTGCAGTTCCAAAAGACCTTGAAGAGCACCTCAACACCATAGGGGCCACAGAAATCACCATCAGCCAATTACAAAAAGCAGCTTTACTGGGAACAGCCTATATTCTGCGACGATATCTATAACAGCAGCAACAACATTGACAATAAAATTCAGCCATCCCAGGTCCTTGGGAAGGACTCGATGTCTGGATCAAACAAACCAGTCAATAACACCTGTCTGACTTTGTAAATAAATAATAATAAATAATATATATCAATGATGCAATCCCAGTTAACAGAAACCATCCAGTAAAGGGATCTTGTGGTTATGGGGGATAGTTCAATGAAAATGTCAATTCAGTGAGGCAGAAAAAAAGGAAATATGTTATGTTAAAGATTCTTAAGAATAAGAGGTTAAAAATAAAACTGCCAGTACCATTATGCCTTTATATACATCTGTGGTATCACAGCAGTTGGAAGACTGTGCAGTTCTGGTCACCCACATCTCAGAAAGGACATTTAGTGCAGAAGAGAGGAAAAGCTAAAGCATTTGAGGCTTTTTAGCTTAGTTGACTAAAGGAAGACATTATAAAGTAAATCATGAATGGTGTTCTGAAAGCAGAAGAAACAAAGAATCTTACGGCACCTTAAAGTCTAAGAAATTTATTTTAGTATATGCTTTCTTGCTACAAAACATTTGTCAATCTTCAAAAAGTGCCTTACGTCTCTCTTTTGTTTTTGCTGCGACAGACTAATGCAGCTACCCCTCTGGAAGAAAGCAGACTTGTTTCTCCTTCTCAAATACAGGACCACCTAATTTATGGGTAACAGACTTAGGTCAGGCAAAAAGACACTTCTTCACAAAATACATAACTTGTCGAATGTGCTGCTGCAAGATGTGATAGCCATTGGATTAGACAGCTTTAAAGGGGATTAGTCAACTTTGCGGAGGACAGTTCTATCAAGGATTATGTTCATTGTTTTAATTGCTTTCATTGGTTTGTTTTAATTTGGGTATTGTAATGGTTTTTATCATGCAAACTGTCTGGAAAAATGTTGCTAGGCAGTATAAAAATGTAATAAATAAGTACATATTTGGCATGGTAGCCAGCTAAGTAGAAATTCAATGTTCAGAGGCAGTGTGCCTATGCATACTGGGGGCAAACAACAGGAGAAGGCCATTGCCTTTGTGCCTTTCTTGGTGGCTTCCCCAGAATATCTAGCTAGCTGCTATTTGGGTATGGGGTCATAGCTCAGGGACCAAGCAAGGGCTTTGCATGCAGATGTTCCCAGGTTCTACCCCTGGCATCTCCAGGAGGGGCTGTCTGAAATGCTGGAGGACCACTGCCACTACATGGTCAATGTAGACAATACGGAGCTAGATGGAACAATGGTCTGAACAGGTATAAGGTAGCAGCTTCCTATGTTCCTAGACAGAGGATACTAAACTAGATGAGGCACAGAAGGACATGATGAGGAAAATTACTCAAAGTCATCCCACTGAAATTTAAAGGAAAAATTTAGGCATTGCCTAACATCCTTTTAATTTCAATAGGACTTCTTTGAGTATTTTTTCTTATGTCAGTCATCATACTGAACCAGAAGAAGTATTCTTATATGTTATTCTGATGCAATTCCAATATTTACACACTACTGACATATCATGTCTCCTGATCCAGAACCCACCCACCCCTCCCCCAGTTAGGGAACAGGGTGAACAATACAGAGGACGAGTCAGAGTGGGAAGAACAAAGATCCCCAACTAACCCTAAGCTGATGATGGGCCTCCAGGAAAGCAAGGGAACATCAGCCAGCACATCTACCACAATCCAAGGACCTAGCCCTACCTTCACCCTCCAAGTCAGAGTAGTCCCTTGAAGACCTACTAGTATTTGCAGAAGTCCCACAGCATTGCAAAAGCTAGTGCTTAGGAAATTAGGCAAGGCCCTTTTAAGAAACAGACCCTTCCCTACGGAAGGGGAGAGACCAAGTCTCTCTGCCTGGGCAGCAGCCTTAAAAGCCAGCAATCTACTCCCAGAAACTACTGGAGCTGTTAACAGTGCCATACCAGCTACTTGATACTAGCTGAGGTTCTGAATCCTGGCCCTCAGAGCTGTCTAAGGTCAGATTCTTACCTTTGTAGAAACCATGGTTTAGCAGAGAACAGGATGCATTACTTCAGGGGTTCCCATAATCCCCTGCCAAGGCCATTGTAGCTGGGGATTATGGGAGTTGAAGTCCAACAGCATCTGGAGGCCCCTGCAATACTGCATGTTTGAAACATGTACTGTATAAGTAGGTTCAGGATAGCACCATTGCCATTTTTCTGATCTTTTGTTACTTGATCTAGAAAGAATGACTCCCAGCTGAACCACTGTAAAACTGACACTAGTTCAGCAATCACAGCCATCATTTAACAGTTGTGATTGTATTTGGTCTGTCGATGCCTCATGTATCTATAAGCCCCTGGTGGCGCAGTGGTAAAACTGCCGCCCTGTAACCAGAAGGTTACAAGTTCAATCCTGACCAGGGGCTCAAGGTTGATTCAGCCTTCCAGCCTTCCGAGGTTGGTAAAATGAGTACCCAGAATGTTGGGGGCAATATGCTAAATCATTGTAAACCGCTTAGAGAGCTCCGGCTATAGAGCGGTATATAAATGTAAGTGCTATTGCTATCTAGTGCTTTTTCCATCAATATATCAACCTCGCTCTGCTACATTTCAAATAGTTTTCCTTTAAAAAAATTCTTGGATGTTACTGTATTGAAATTTAAGTACTGCAAAGATAAGGTCTGTTGAACGATGAAGCCTATTGATAAAGTCTATTGACAAGATAAAGCTTTCACCCTGAACTTTGCATAATGGAGTCAAATGCCGTATCAATTTCCAGCCTCATTTTATTGTGCTAAGGAAACGCAGAGCATAGTTGTTTTTAGTAATGTTTTCACCCTGATATCCAAAACAATGCAGTAAATTAGATGAAGCTGTCAGCTGAGATTCAGTGGGCTTAACGGCAACTTAGCCTCCCTCTTTGCCAGCTGACTCTTAGAATGGCAAGGCCTAACTCATCATCCCTCTCTGGAGCTGCGGGGCAGCTCAAGTCAATGAGTGTGACCTGTAGGAGCCCAGTGTTTTGCCTTGGGTGCTTTAAATGCATTTTCTGTTCAAATATACCCGCACAGTGGCACCTCATTAATTGCTCCTCATAAGAATTCATCTTTCCTAATGTTCCTGCCCTGAAATAAGTTTCCCATTTAGCTACCAGTGTTTGTTTTTGACAATGCAAACACATTTCTTTTGACGCATTGTGTGGTAAGTGTGCAGGGAGTTTGCAAAACATATGTAATCTGAAAGTGAAGTGAGGCAGAGCAGATGTTACAGTGCCAAACAATCCTGACAGGCCTGGCTGATTCCAAAAAGAGGAATGCCAAGGCAACATCTTAATGTTGATGCCAGTGCAAAACTGAAGGCCTACTGTTCAGGTCAGAGAATGGTCTATATCCGGCAGGTATTAATTCCAAACTGCCTCCAATTCAGTCATCCCCAGTTAGGGATGCCAGCTTTCAAATCAGTCTCTTTACCTTTCACATCAATTTTATAGGATTAAACTGCCCCTATTTTCTGGGCCTGGTAAATCTCTGACCCTCTTTGTCTTTACCTCTTGAGGATGCCTTCTTTACTTTCTTTTTAATTTCAGTTATTACGGTCGTCATTCTTCAGGGTCCAGCTGTTCTCCTATGATTTCTGCCTCTTTAAGTCCCCACACAGCCCGCATAATTTCTGGCAATAAGGTCAACAAATATATTGAGCTAACTAGGATTAGAACCTACTCTTGTGCTGCAATGCTTTCCTGGCCAAATGGGCATGGATCTTTCCATACAACCAGTCTATATAGACCAGTAGGTATTCCATGCTAACAAGTTTGTGTCTCTGTTGCTTTAATGCAAACATTTCTTTGACAATTACTATGGTGTGTGTTTTTCTGTCTGGAACTTGAACATTGTTGAAAAGAGTGATGTGGGCTTATAACCTAGGCAGCTGTATTTCAGAAATATTTTCACATATTCAGGCTTCAAATGATCAGGAGAGAAGTTGAAGTCATGTTTTGTTTCTGGAAGCTGGGTGCTATCAGTAAACTTACCCGTGAAGAGGCATGGTGCTTTACTGCACCTACTTGCAAATTTCTTGTGAAAGTGCTGTTTCCAAACAGCATGTTGCTTTGCAAAATGGGGGACAAGGTCCATCCAGGTGTTTGCCTATCATCAAAATGGACATGGCAAGAAAACGTTTTTGCTCATTTTCCCACAAAGAAAATTAAGCTGTGAAGAGCATAACATATACAAACCCCAGGATTAGCTGTTCATAGAGCCTGTTCACATAAGCAACCCCTACCTGGGTTGCCCAGCCCTACTGGGGAGGGCTGCTTGTGGGTAGCACCGAGGTGGGGCTTGATCACAGTGCTGTTCTGCTGTGTAGCCCAAGTTTTTCCCCTGGCCAGGTTTTTCCCCTGGGCTTTCCCCGGTACCTGGTCATGTTTTCCCGGTACCCGTTCGGGCTGCCTGCCTGGTGCCTAGAGCATCCGGCTCACATGGAAATCCCCAAATGCATTGTGCTCACAAGGTGCATTGTGGGATTTCTGGATACATGAAGTCCCATGTGGGTACATGAGCGGCGCTGCCAAGAAAATGCTGAGAATCACTTGGGAGAAAGATAGATGTGATTCTGTCTTCCCTCCTGCTCTCCCTACCCTGATCACAGGTCATGTGAACTACTTTCTAGGCTGGGTTCACACAATCACAAGGACGCTGGTTAAAATGATAATCAGGATTAATAAGCCCTATGGAGCTGATTGTGAGAACCCAAAATATCAGGGCAATCCTGGTCAAACTTAACCAGCATTTAACTAGGATAGATAAACAGAACTGAGCAAACATGTCTCTTTCCTCCAGCACACTGGTCTTTAATAACATCAGGGTGGCCCATCTGACCTCTACAAATGCTGCAAATAATACTTTTGAATAATATTTTGAACATGTGCAGAAGGGTGGTTCAAATGAACCACACTTCCCACACAATTAAAGAATACTGCACTGAGGGGAAGACATGGGCACTCACCACATGGGGCAGGCCAGTTGGATGAAGTATAGTCTAAACTGGTGTGGAGTCTCCTCTCTTCAGTCTCCTCAGAATCTTCTTCAGCAGCTTCCCTGGACCAGGGAAGGGGGCTGCATTCCACACATTCAACATTGCACAGGGTTATATCTGGAAGCATGCAATGGCAGCATACAAACCTGTGACCTCTACTTCTCCAGGTGAATTAACTGGGCCCTGCATCTAGAATATGCCTCAGAATTTGGGATTTGCCATCTAAAATCTGGCTAGCCGCTAGCTTTGCACACTAGCTAGCCAAGTCAACATGCTCCCTAACTATTTGGGTCCCTGCACATTTGGTGCTTGTCTTCAGTGAGCAACACCGAATGAGCAGAGGGAACCCTCCATGTGATGTGAAGCTTCATCACCAATCTTGTGGAGGTCCAAGGGGGCATGCCAGGGAGTTATCATGGGCACGGGGGTGTGGCTAGCTGGCACGTTATCATATGCGTCCAGCATGCATTGGTACAGCACAACAGCCATGGGGTAACAGCTATGGGGAAACACCTGCAAAGGGCTATTGTGGAAAGCATTACTGAAAGTAGAAGTTTATATTCCGCTGCCATTGTCCATTGTTATCCAGTATTTTTGCTTCTCATAATGTTCTGCTCATAAATCCCCACAACTTCCTCCCTCCCCACTTTTTGACATCGCACAATTTCTAGCAGCCCACCTAAGCTGGTTTTATCCACAAATCTTGTTTGTGCGGTGAAAGTTCTTTTCTTCGCTCCACAGCTGAAATTAGTAATAAGCACTGTCCTCCTGCTGTCTTCTTTTATTCTGCTTAAACATTCTCGGCTGACCTATAATTTAGATGAAATGTCAACCCCAAAGCATGCAGATTTTAAAATGGAAAATTAAAAGTTACTCCCTTTGATTAACCTTTGTGTCACAGATTTGAAAATTAATGATAATAATTACACTCACTTCCATGTTAAAAAAAAAAGCAATAACTCATGTGACAGCATTTGGGTGCCTAGAGCTCTGTCACTTACTTACAATGAAAGTCATTTAGGCTTGATATTCGCTCAGGCTGCTTCAATATTGTGTACGTACACCTACAAGCACCAAGCAACACAATACAATCAATAGAGAACAAAAACCAACCCATTGACTCAATGACATTCAAATCTACCAGCTGTTCTATGACTTTGACACTTAGGACTGTAAATAGAAGGCTGACATTTGGACAAAATTACTTTAATTTAGGCCATGGATAAAGTAAATCCCTGATTTCCAAGCATCTATTCTCCTCCAGTTTAGTTTCTAATGGCTGGCATGAGGAAAATATCTCAAAGTAGTCCCATTGATATTATGCTTTTTATTTTTAATGGGACTACTTTGAGGAATTATCTTTATTGTGTAGGCTAATCTTTTCTAAATGTAAATATGGAAACTTCAAGCTGAGTAGGATACTCAGGACCAGATTATGATAACAAGAAATTCTTAAAGTAAAGTGAGAACACTAAGTAGTCTAATTAAGAACATAAGAACAGCCCTGCTGGATCAGGCCCAAGGCCCATCTAGTCCAGCATCCTGTTTCGCACAGTGGCCCACCAGATGCAGCTGGAAGTCACAGGCAGGAGTTGAGGGCATGCTCTGTCTCCTGCTGTTACTCCCCTGCAACTGGTACTCAGGGGCATCCTACCTTTGAGGCTGGAGGTGGCCTATAGCTGCCTGAATAGTAGCCGTTGATAGACCTCTCCTCCATGAAGTTATCCAAACCCCTCTTAAAGCCATCCAGGTAGTTGGCTGTCACCACATCTCGTGGCAGAGAATTCCACAAGTTGATTATGCGTTGTGTGAAAAAGTACTTCCATTTGTTGGTCCTAAATTTCCTGGCAATCAATTTCATGGGATGACCACTGGTTCTAGTGTTATGTGAGAGGGAGAAGAATTTGTCTCTATCCACTTTCTCCACACTGTGCATGATTTTATAAACCTCTATCATGTCTCCCCGCAGTCGTCTTTTTTCTAAACTAAAAAGCCCCAGGTGTTGTAGCCCCGCCTCATAAGAAAGGTGCTCTAGGCCCCTGATCATCTTGGTTGCCCTCTTCTGCACCTTTCCCAGTTCTACAATGTCCTTTTTAAGATGTGGTGACCAGAATTGTACACAATACTCCAGGTGTGGTTGCACCATAGTTTTGTATAAGGGCATTATAATATTAGCCGTTTTATTTTCAATCCCCTTCCTAATGATCCCTAGAATGGAAAAGGCCTTTTTCACAGCTGCTGCACATTGAGTCGACACTTTCAACGAGCTGTCCACCACAACCCCAAGATCCCTCTCCTGCTCAGTCACCGACAGCTCAGATCCAATCAGCATATACTTGGGGTTTTTCGTCCCAATGCGCACCACTTTACACTTGCCGACATTGAACCACATTTGCCATTTTGTCATCCACTCCCCCAGTTTGAAGAGATCCTTTTGGAGCTCCTCACAATCCTTTTTTGATTTCACTACCCGAAAGAGTTTGGTATCATCTGCAAATCTGGCCACCTTGTAGCTTACCCCTACTTCTAGATCATTTATGAATAAATTAAAAAGTACCAGTACCAGTACAGATCCCTGGGGGACCACACTTCTTACTTTCTTCCATTGTGAAAACTCTCCATTGATATCTAACCTCTGTTTCCTGTCTTTCAACCAGTTAGCAATCCACACATGTACTTGTCCCCTTATCCCATGACCGCTAAGTTTCCTCAGAAGTCTTTGATGAGAAACTTTGTCAAAAGCTTTTTGGAAGCCCAGGTATACTATGTCAACTGGATCACCTTGATCCACACACTTGTTGACACTCTCAAAGAATTCCAAAAGGTTTGTGAGGCAAGATTTACCTTTGCAGAAGCCATGCTGGTTCTCTTCCAGCAGGGCCTGTTCTTCTATGTGCTTTACAGTTTTATCCTTGAGGAAGCTTTCCATCAATTTGTCTGGAACGGACGTTAAGCTAACCAGCCTGTGATTTCCGGGATCGCCCCTGGATCCCTTTTTGAAAATCGGTGTTACATTTGCTACTTTCCAGTCCTCCCGCACAGAGCCCGATTGCAGGGATAAGTTATATATTTTAGGAGGTCAGCAATTTCACATTTGAGTTATTTAAGGACTCTTGGATGGATGCCATCCAGCCCTGGCGATTTGTTAGTTTTCAGTTTTTCCAGACAGTTTAGAACATCATCTCTTATTACTTCTATCTGACTCAGTTCTTTAACCTCCATCCCCAAAAAGCCTGGTTCAGGAACAGGAATATGCTCAGTATCCTCTGCCATGAAGACGGACACAAAGAACTCATTTAGCTTCTCTGCAACCTCCATATCCTCTTTAATAATTCCTTTCACTCCCTCATTGTCTAATGGTCCAACCACCTCCCTGGCAGGTTTCCTGCTTCTGATGTATTTAAAGTAGTGTTTGTTATCCCCTTGACACTTTTAGCTAAATGTTCCTAAAACTCTCTTTTTGCCTCACTTATTGTCACCTTGCATTTCTTTTGCCAGAGTTTGTGTTCCTTTCTATTCTCTTCATTTGGACAGGCCTTCCAATTTTGGAAGGAAGTCTTCTTCCCTTTTATGGCTTCCTTGACGGTACATGTTAGCTATGCTGGCATCCTTCTGGACTTAGTGGTACCTTTCCTCCTTTGGGGTATACAGTCTAACTGGGCTTCTAGTATTGTGGTTTTGAGTAAACTCCATGCACTCTGGAGTGAAGTGATTCTCCTGAATTTCCCATTCAGCTTTCTTTTCACCATACTCCTCATTTTGGAGAAGTTTCCTCTTTTGAAATTCAAAATGTCTGTGTTAGACTTCCTTGGTCATTCTTTCCCCGCATCTATGCTGAATTTGATCGCATTATGGTCACTGTTCCCTAAAGGGTTGATGGCACTGACATCACACACCAGGTCCCGGGTGCCACTCAGGATTAAGTCTAAGGTCGCCTTCTCTCTGGTTGGTTCCAAGACTAACCAGTGGCGTAACTAGGGAAAACGGCGCCCAGGGCTGAAATTGCGCCCCCCACCGCCGCACCCCCCCTGCCACCCCCCCAACATACATCTGACTGACACACATGTTTCAGAAAACTTTTATTTTAAAAATTTTAAAAATTACAAAAATTACCAATATCATACATGTGGCCAAGCTCCTATCTACCACTTCAGATTTATTTTTTAAAACTATCCAAATTGTGGGGCTATCATTAATTTGTTTGAATAGCTCAGGTTAAAATGCTGGAAAACAACAAATTTCAGTATGCTGGGGCTCATGAAATCCCCAAATATTATGCGGAGTTGTACTTGGAAAAACTAAAAGAAGTGCCTGTCTAATTCTCTGCTATGCATTGTAGCATCACGATTACATAAGTTTTAAAAATAAATGGAGAATTTGACTTTTCCCAGATACTCTGAAAATAATTAAATGATATGCAGAGTAAACTGTGTCACTGCTTGGAATATATTCTAGTATTTCAGAAAGACAGTAAAAATGAGAGAAAGAGCAAGAAACTCCCAGTGGGCCTTAATACTAAGGATTTCACATTGATTCAAAGACAAACTGACCATTAATAGCCATATGATTAAGACATCACATTTAACTCACTTATCACAAGAAGCAAAATAAGAGCAAATGGATACAATCTTAACTCATAAACTTCAGCTCAGTATTCACAAGCCCTTATTCTCTGTACATAGTGCCAATCTGAATATGTGTACAGTGACATATTATATTAATTTTAAAAAATTACCTGTAGCCCCTTCGGGGGACATCTTAAAGGCTGTGGGGGGTCTGCAAAGTTTTCCCCTCCTCCCACTGGCCTCTAGGGCCTCACAGGCACCATTTGAGCATGTGCGGTGGTCATTTTCTAAAATATTTTTTTTAAAAAATGGCCGCTGAAAACAAAATGGCCACTGTGCATGCCCAAATGGCCTCTGCGAGGTGTGGCATGCCCTAGGGCCTCACAGAGGCCATTTGAGCATGCCCAGTGGCCATTTTGTTTTTGGTGGCCTTTTTAAAAAAAATATTTAATTTTAAGAAATTGCGCCCCCCCTTCAAGTGGCGCCCGGGGCACGTGCCCCCCCTTCCCCCCTATAGATACGCCCCTGAGACTAACTGTTCTAGGGCACAGTCATTCAGCATATCTAGAAATTTGACCTCTTTGTCATTAGCTGACTATGAATTTCCCCAGTCTATGTGTGGGTAATTGAAGTCACCCATTATTACAGCCTTGACCCCTCCCTGATTTCCTCCTGCAACTACCAGTCACTGTCAGCGTTTTGATCCGGAGGGTGATAGCACGTCCCCAGTAGCACGTTCCCTTTCAGGCCTTGTATTGTCACCCACAGGGTTTCTGTGGAGGACTCCAGTCCACCTAGGTTTTCTAGCTATCCCTTCTTTAACATACAGTGCTACTCCAGCCCCAAGGCGCCCCTCCCTGTCCTTTCTATAGTGTTTATATCCAGGGATAGCAGTGTCCCACTGGTTCTCACTGTTCCACCATGTTTCTGTTATGCCCACTGTATCTATTTCTGCGTTCGCAACCAAGCACTCCAGCACACCCATCTTGGCTTGGAGGCTTCTGGCATTGGCATATAAGCACCTATATGCTGAATCTCTCACCTGATGTGTGCTTTCTTTCTTTTGACTCTTTGACCTGCTGGCACAGGCTCCTGTCTGCTCTTTATGCGGTTCTGCTCTGTCCCCTTCCATTTTATCTGAATCCTTTGCACCCTCGCACTTTAAAGGATGGCTTTTGCCGAACCAGATACTGCCCAGCTCCCGTCGGCTATTCCCCAGGTGTCATTTTAAAAGCTGCTCTGCAACCTTTTGGTTTTAAGCACCAGCAGTCGGGTTCCATCTTGGTTCAAGTGCAGCCCATCCCTTTGGTACAGGCCTTGCTTTCGCCAAAATGTATCCAAGTGCCTAACAAATCTAAAACCCTTCTCCCGGTAGCAACATATCATCCACACATTGAAACCCCTCAGCTCTGACTCACTGTACCTACGCATGGAACAGGTAGCATTTCTGAGAATGCAACCTTGGGCGTTGTGGACTTCAATACACTACCTATCAGCTAAATTTGGCTTCCAGAACCTCCCAACTACATTTCCCCACATCGTTGGTGCCAATGTTCACCATGACAGCTGTCTCCTCCCCAGCACTGCCTAAGAGCCTATCTAGACGCTGTGTGATGTCCTCAACCTTCGCACTAGGCAGGCAAGTCACCGTGAAGTCAACACACGGGCCACAAACCCATCTCTCTATACTTCTAATGATTGAATCACCCACTACAAGGAGGCCCCCACCCCCCGGAGGAGTATCCCCTTTGCGAGAGGATATGGGCTCATCATCTATGGAAGGGGTCCCTTCTAAAGGAGCATTTCCCTCTTCCTCAGACTGATGTCCTCCTTGCCCGAGACCTTCATTCTCCCTGACAGCAGAGGAGCTATCGGCCCTGGAGTGGGATGCCTCTATCACATCCCTGAAGGTCTTGTCCACATTAAGGGTGTGCACAGAACCGCAGAGCAGCAGTCTGGCACTGTGGGGTGGGTTCCTTTAAGGGTGGGGAGGGTTTACTTACCCCTCCCGCCACTTTTCCCCCTCCAGCGCTCCTATTTCTTGTAATATTTGGGGCAACAGGATACCTCCCTGCCGCCCCTTGTCCCTCTGCAATGCAAAAGTGCACGTCGCGCGTGAGCGTCACGTCTCCCCGACATGCGTCGGGGAAACGTGAAGCTCGCGCACAACGTGTGCATGCGTAAAAGGCTTGCCGGAGCCTTTTGCATTGCAGAGGGACAAGGGGCGGCAGGGAGATATCCCGTCGCCCCAAATATTACAAGAAATAGGAGCGCTGGAGGGGGACAAGCGGCGGGAGGGGTAAGTAAACCCTCCCCGCCCTTAAAGCTACCCCCTCCACCTGAACCAAACCGGCCAGGTCCGGACCAGTCCGGATGATCCAGAGGCCTTTACAATGGCCTCCGGACCGGTCCGGACCCATCCCTAGTCCACATGCCTCTCTGTCTCTCTGAGCTTCTCCAGATCAGCCACCTTGGTGTCAAGGGAATGAATTTGTTCCCTGATTATCTCGTGTCCAAAATATAGTTAGACTCAAAGATGTTGTATTTGCATAACATCCCCAAAAGAAGCTACATCACACTCTTTCATGTGTGAGAGAGTTGCTGTGTAGGACTGCTCTTGTATATAGCATTTTAACAAGGTAGGAGGAAAAGCCATCCTAGATAGCTTCTCTCACACACACGCTCACTCCCCTCTCTTCCTACCTAGTTGCTTGTTCACACACCATCAAAAACTGGGAGCATGCACAGCTCCTGAGTTACCTTAAATAGTGCAGCATGGAAATGCTTGACTAACAAGCAGAAGGTTTCCAGCTCAAATCCCCGCTGGTACTATATCAGGCAGCAGAGATATAGGAAGATGCTGAAAGGCATCATCTCATCCTGCGCAGAGGAGGCAATGGTAAACCCCTCTTGTATTCTACCAAAGAAAGCCACAGGTCTCTGTGGGTGCCAGGAGTTGAAATTGACTTGACGGCACACTTTACCTTACAGCTCCTGAAGTGGGGTGGCATGTTTGTCCTACCAGTTTTTGATCATGTGAACTGCCTTTGTAAAATTCAAAACCATTTTAAAAGCCTGGGTGAACAAACTCCTCCTCTCCACCCGGCCTCCCCACCCCAGTATTGGTGATGTGAATGACTTCACTGGGTGCGTCTGGGCCAGTCACTTATCTCTCAAACTAAGCTACTTCATAGGGTTGTTGTGAGGGTAAACATAACCATTTATACTGCTCTGGGCTCCATGCAGGAAGAGTGGATATACATGTAAAATAAAACAAAAATTAACAGAACTATCAGATTTACTGCATTAAAAATCTCTGATGTGGGGTAGCTGTATTCCCTCTTGCCATCCCAGTCAGCATAATACTGTGCAAGCCACTTCTGGTATTACACTGACCAGAGGGGCAAGAGGGAATACCCCGTGCCAGCGATTTTTAACACAGCACCAGAAGAGGAAGCGTGGTGGGGGAGGTAAGAGCATCCTCCCCATGCCTTAAAGAGACCCCCTCCCACCTCCCAGGTGTGCACGGAACCAGTTCCGTGCGCACCCCTACCAGGAATGGCTCTGTCAAAAACCAATGGCTCTTCTCTGTGTTGTAATTTTTTACAACTTACTTGAACTATCTGAGTGTTTTTGAAAAAAGGTGAGAAGTGGTGATATGGCAGGAGCAGAACCACTACTGATGACATGCCTTTGCCCTCAAAAAATAGAGCTGAAGTGTCTCCCCTATTGATTGGTTTTCATGACTCTAGATCTTCTTTCTCCAAACAAGTCAATAGTTAACATTCTGTGGAACCTTAGGAGGAAGAAGCAAAAGCTCCATCCTCACAAGAATCTAAGGAAGCAACAGTGCACGAGGCTAGCCACACTGCTGCAGCACATTGAGAGAGGGAGGGGGAGTTATTTTTACTTCTCTCCCACCCTACAAAAGGAAGAGCATTCATGAAGATGCTTATGAGTGCTGCACAACCCTCACAGCTATCTTCTGGACACAAAAAGGGGTTTTACAGGAAGGGGAGATAAGTGGAAATTGCTTAATCCTCCCCACCTGTGGCAGTTGCGTGGCAACCCATGTGCTGTTGAATCTGAGTAACAGCACATGAGGCTGCATAGCATGTCAGCCAGTGAATTAGTATTGGCTCTACTGGCCGGTCTGGAGAAAGAGTAAGATAAGGGGGAATCACCTTTTATCAGGTGAAGTATTGACAGATGGGAAACCTGAACCCACAGGTTTCACATATGCCCATTCTTCCGTTGTCCATTCTCACTGTTTGGTAGTCTGTTTGAAACCTGGCACAGGTTCAGACAAGGTGGGTTTGGAATGCAGCTCTGGGAGGGTGTAGAAGTAGTTAATTACAATTTTCCTTTTAGCACATAATATACAAAGTCCAGTTTGTCATAATTGCTCAAACTCAAATGACATTCACAGAAATTTCCGTTTTCAGTACCCTCTTTTGTGCCTCTTATGTAAGCAGCTGAACAAGGCATCTGTGAAATGAAGGTACTCATTAAGGCTGAGACAAACAAAATACTTAGATGCATAACCTGCTCGGTACAACCCATCACTCTAATCATGCCATCTCCTATAGCTCCACTCATTGTTTTAATTATTGCATTTACTGTTTGTTCCAAAGCTAGAGATTGGCCTGTGGTACATTGTTTTCCTTTAATCTTTATACGATAAGTAATATAATATGGAAAATAATGAGGAGCTGCTTGACTTCATGTCCTAGACAAGCAAATGGCCATGCCTCATCTGCTTTGGCATGTACACGAAGTCTCAAGACACTGTTTCTTACAGTACAATCTGAGTTGATAAAACAGAGTAGGGAGCCTTGGAAAAGGTTTATTTGACACCAAAAACCACCACAAAAGTTTTGGACATTAAATCTGAGCTTTGTTAGTCATCCAAGTCTCCTACAAATCTCCTGTGTAGGAGATGTCCTGCTCCGAAGATTGAAGGCAAACTGTAACTTAGGGGTAAGAAGACTCTGACAATCATTGCTACAATAAAACAAAACTTTATTAGTTTTCCTTAGGATAAGCAAATGTTATAAAATGGTTGGACGTCTTTCCTGTCAGCTTGTAATCACCAAATCTTCTGCTCCTTCGGCTGAAATGTTCCAGAATCATTTTAGCACTTAGATATTGATTACCAAATACTGTGTTGGAATCCAACAAAGCACCCTGGGAATCTGGGAAATGTGCCAATCGGCTGCCAGCATAGTGAGGTCAATTGTATGAGGACTGCCAGCAGTATTTAGAGGTGCTTGTAAAACATAACCAGATAGCCTAAACAAGCCATCATCCCACTGCTTCTCTTGTCCACCTTCCTCCCCGCTCCCTAATCTTCCCCACAGCTGCTGGGGGAGAACAACGAGTAAGAGAGCCGGTGTGGTGTAGTGGTTAGTGTGCTGGACTAGGACTGGGGAGACCTGAGTTCAAATCCCCATTCAGCCAAATACTTGTTGGGTGACTCTGGGCCAGTCACTTCTCTCTCAGCCTAACCTACTTCACAGGGTTGTTGTGAGGAGAAACTTAAGTATGTAGTACACCACTCTGGGCTTCTTGGAGGAAGAGTGGGATATAAAATGTTAAATAAATAAATAAATAAATAAGAGAATCAGTGAAGGAATGCAACTGGAGATGCTTACAAGTCTTACTCAGCAGATGCATGAGGGAGAAGCAGCAATGCGTCAACTAGCCACGCCACCAACAGTCACACACTTGCTGGACATGCTCCCTCCCTAGCTGTGCATTGGACATTTGTCTGAAAAGTGCAGACTTCAGAGCCAAATGTGGGGAAGATTTCCCTGTGTTTTGGAGGCCCCTAGCCATTTACAGAAAGTGTTGATGTCCTTGCAGCTCCCCATACCCATTCCCACCCTGTTCTTGAGGACCCTCTGATTCTTGGAAACAACTTTGCAGGGGTCTCAGAGGAGCTGTTGAAGGGGCAGGAAGTTTGCTTGTGCCAATTCCCTTTCATCTGTGGTTATTGAGATTCAACCCACTCTTGCAGACACATATTCAAACAAATAGTCCTTGAATGTAGCTGGCTCAGTATTCTGCCACAAGCCTTCAAAAACTTTACATGTGGAAGTCTCAGAACTGAAATCTGACAAAATGTTTACAACAAGACTTCAGCCTCATATGCAATTATCTGGAAAACTCTCCTGGGGAGAGCAAAGCTGCAGGCTCACTAGCAACTGAGAATTGTCCTGTTCTAACCAAAAACACTATTTCTTCATCTGTTGTTTGGTTTCTTTTCAGCTTAAAAAATGGAAAGCCACATGCATGGATAGAAGTCATGGGACAACACCAATTTTCAACCTTAGCCGAGGTGTGAATTTTTTCTCCCAGTAGTATATGCAGGTCATAGCTGGGGAAACATACAGAAGATCAAAAATCTTGCAAGCTTTTTGAAGATAATCAGGAGATTTCATTCTCTGAAGCAACTTCTTCCACTTCTTCCATCAGCACCCAGTTTTCTCAAAATTAAGATGTGTTGAAGTGAAAACTGTTAGTTAATTCCACACGTGACTCAGAAGGAGATTTGCTTTCTTCCACTATTTGCAGGTGAGGAGGATTTTAAAACATTTTTTAAAAATTTAAGTAACAGCTTTCCCCCATTCATACATCAGAAGAACAAAAATAAACCATACACACTGGTATTTTGGCACTTGGCAGCCTTTTAGGATTTTCTTTTTAATCAATCACACCAGAAATTCCAAGTTGTGCAATCTGTAACAAGACTGTAAACTTCTCTTTCAAGTCTCGCCCATCAAGGAAACAGTTGCTTTGAGGCCACATGATCTATGAAAAAGAAACATCATCTCAAGGAAATAGCAGATTCTAAAAACTAATTAACGTCTTTGGTCATCAATCTTCCCTCAGTAATCTGTTTAAATGATCAATATGCAGAATTGTGGTTTCTGATGATGACAGTGCAATGTGCAGCCATATAGGAGAATAACAAAAAAAATTTCCCTTTTTCTTTTGTTTAAAAAAGGGAACTTCCAACCAACTTATTAATTGTTCCTTTACCTCCATGCATATATACTGCATATTAATTGTAAACTGCCCAGAGACGCAAGTTTTGGGCAGTATAGAAAGATTTTAAATAAAAATAAATAAATAAATAAATATTGCCATATGATTTCCATGTATTTTCAGACATCTTCTTTCCAAAAATTGGAGTGTTCACTACAACCAACACCAATGTTGTACATATGACAAACATAATTGCTGATATGGACTTCAGAAAGAATGCAGGTCAGATGAGGCCAATTACTTGGAGGCCACATGATCAGATAGGTGGATAAGATGAATGGGCGCCCTTGAGCCTCTCAATAAGACTCTCAGTGAGTCTTATTGGCCAAACTGCATGAGGCATGGGCAGAGGCGTAACTAGGGAAAACGGTGCCCGGGGCAAGCACTGAAATTGCACCCCCCCCCGCCGTGCCTCCCCCGCCGCCCCCCCAGCATACATCTGACTGACACACATGTGTTTTTTCCTCACAACAACCCTGTGAAGTTGGCTTGAATCTCAAACAACAGAATTATGATGCAATGATGATACACACTACATCAAGGTTGACTCAGCCTTCCATCCTTCCGAGGTCGGTAAAATGAGTACCCAGAATGTTGGGGGCAATATGCTAATCATTGTAAACCTCTTTACGGGCGGCGTGGAAGGGACCGCTCATGGGGGAAGGGGCTCCGACGCGCTTCCTTGACTGCTGCAGCGCTGCTGCACTGAGCAGGAGAAATTTGTATTAATTTTTTTTAAAAAATTGGTCATGGCGGCGCCCCCCATGTGACCTGAAAAGATGGCGCCCGGGGCACGTGCCCCCCCTGCCCCCTATAGTTACGCCTCTGGGCATGGGGCTGCTGCCTCCTGGCAGCCTTCTCTCTTTGTGCAGAGCCTTTGCATGGCCTTGCAAGGCTTGAAGGGGAAGCTTCCAGTTTGACCCCTGCAAAATTCTGAGGGAAAGCTTTCCCCTTTCCCATGCAGCATCTTTGCAAAGGCTTTGCAAGGACTGGGTGCAAAACTCCCTTGCTAGACACTGCAAAGGGACATAGAGGAGGTGAATAGCCAGCAAACCTGCCTGCCCACCTCACAAACAGCACCTTTGCAAACACTTTATAAGGGCTGGATGGGAAGTTTCCATTCTGATCCTTGCAAGGTTCTGCAAGGGTACAGTGTGAAGGGGGAGGGTTATCAGCAGCCTCTCCTCCTGTGGCACCCTTGCCAGCTTCCTTGTAAGCCCTCAGGGGCAAAAATACCCGTTACCTGGTGGTTATGGTGGCAGCCACCTCAGCTGCTTCCTCTCATCCTCCTCACCTCATCTTGTCCATTGTCTTAAAAAAAAAATAGACAGCTGGGAAAGTGAAACAGAAGAAACAGGCAGAAGACAGGACACAACAACATATTTGTGAACTGCCTGGAACTATCTGGGTGAGGCAGTATAAAAATCTAATTAATAATAATGATAATAATAATAATAAGAGGGAGGGAGGAGGAGAGATGGGCAGTGGAGGTGGCTGGCATGCCACAAGAGAAAAATTGTGGGGCAATGATGGGTAGAGGTGGGTTGAGGTTGCCGGAAGCAGTGGCAGGTTTGTGGAGGTAGCCAATCTGCCACCTCTGTCAATCCACCGCTTGAGGCGACTGCCTCACCTCTCCTGATTGACGGGGTGCCCCTGGGACTGCAGCAACTCATTACTGGGGGGAGGCAGGAGATGAAAATGCTCCTATGCTAAACACTGTTTAGCACTGCAAGCATATGCTATTCTCTAAGTACATTGAAGAACATCTAGAACAGCATCTGAGTTTCGTTCACAAATGTAGAGATATTTACCTCCAAGGAGTCATGGAGTATGTTTGCTCATTCTTCACAGAAGGGGAACCAAGGACACACTCATTCTGTTGTAAATGTCCAGCAGCAGCTCTCATCACCTCCTGTTTCAGCTGGCTGTTTCTCTAGTTTCATTGATGTGAAAATGCCCATTCTTGGAATGTAACATTGGTGCAGCTGACGTGACTGTGTGTGTAGCCAGTAAAAATGTTTGCAGTTAGTTTAGCTCTGCAACTGTGATTTAAGATTGTACCTTAAACAGTCAGGATATTAAACAGCCAGAACAGGGTAAGCTATTTTAGACTGGAACCATAAACCCCAAGTAGGTACATGAAGAAGAAAACCTGTTTATTAAAACTAGGTTCAAACCACTCTTCCCCCAAGGTCTCCACACTTAACTCTCTTATTCGAATGTCTGATCACAGCTTTAATTCAAAAACTAGAACTCAGTGGATGAGATTCAATATATTTGCTTTCCTGCTTGTTATTGTAAAGCTTCTGTCCAGAAATGGTCTTCCACTTGCTTATTTAATAGGTAGGTTGCAATACAGGTGGAAGCCAGGGTAGTGTGGTTTGGTGCTCAGAGTTTCAGGCTAGGAGTGGAGATCCCCAGATTCAGATTTGGAATGGAGAGCTCCAATCAGGCATAAAGGTCACTGGGGGATGTTGGGTAGGCCATTCTCTTGTCTACCCAAAGGACTGGTATCAGGATGAGACCGGGAGAGGAAACCATGCACATCATACTGAACTGCATAGATGCACAATAGGATATAAACACTGATAAGTAAAGTGGCAATGGATACAGGCAAGTTCTCCAAGAAAGTAGGAAGCAGTGCAGCTGGAGCTCTAACAATGCTAGAAAACTAATGTGGAATTGCAAATAGTGGTGGTAGAATTGCAGATCGTGGTGATTCCCTTTATTTAGCAGGGGAAGAGCAACTGGCCCTATCCATCCCCAGCACAGCATCCCTCCAGTGGCTGTTGCCTATCTTCTGTTTCTTTTTTTAGATTGTGAGCCCTTTGGGGACAGGGAGCCATTTTATTTATTTATTCATTCATTCATTCATTCATTCATTTATCCATCTACTCTCTCTCTATCTATCTATCTATCTATCTATCTATCTATTTATTTAGATTTAAACAACTTTGGGAACTTTTGTTGAAAAGTGGTATAGTAACATTCATTGTCTTAGTCTCCAAATTTGCATAGCTGATAGCAGCTATGCAAAAGTGTGCATAGGGCATAAGACGACGATTATGAATGTTATACCTTCTGAGCTTGCCTTTCATCTAGAATTTCAAGTTTCTACATGAATGATGTGCTTCATTAGGAGAAATGTAACTTTATATTACAAATTGTGTTCTGAAACCTCAATACATCTTTAATATACACAACAAATAAGTTGTCTGTTCCTTAGACAGGCTTGTGTGGTCATTTATAGACCTGCTTAAAAAAAAAAAAAAGCACCAGTAAAACATATCTTCATTCTCATCACTAACACATTTTAGATTAAGTAGTTTGGCCTTGATCTTGGTTTGGTGTTTTCCCTTTTATTCAAACCAAATATAAAAAGAGAAGACATCAAACTTTGACAGGGGCCTCAGTCTATATTGCTTCACAGATCTAATAAAACATACAATAAAAGATTTTTTAAGACCAGAACTAGAAATCTATAAGGTGATAAATATTTTCTACTATTACGACCCACACTATTTAACAGCCTTCTAATGTTCCAGGCACTTAATATCTCAGCTCTTCTGGTGGTAGGGTTGACCGTGCTAATCCTCAATTTGCCCTCACATTAAAAAAAATTAGTCCCCTTGGGATATTCTTTACTCAATATGAGCTATCTTGCTGCAGAAAATCTCCCCCAGTGTCCTGACATTTTCAAATGATAATCTTCCCTTTTTACTAGAATGCAGCTTCCATTAGCACTTCAACAACAGTTGCTAATGTCAAATATATTCCCCTCAGCTCTCTGGGCAAACTGAGAAAATGGAATATTGCTCTTTTCATGACAAATTTGACTAAATTGCTTTCCATATGTTGTGCAGCTGGGGATTCTTTAGAATTTGCAGAGTCCCTTCAATTTTGCTTTGATCATACATACCCCCAAAGTGATGAAATCTAGTGAGTAATAACAGTTTTATTAATTTTATGCCGTTCATGGAAACTGGGGGGATGGACTAGTCAACGATTTGCTCAGTTTAAGAAGACAGGAAACTCTCAAGTACCTTTGTGACACACTCTTATCAAAAGGGTTTATTCTAAGCTTTCCCCCCTTCTGTTGCCACCACATCACCAAACCAACCCCCCCCCCCCAAACACACACACACTTCTTGGAATCAGGCAAACAAGAAAAGAGAAAAAGGAGAAGGGGACATTAGAAATTATTCTCTTTTTGGTTTATTTTTAGATTACTTTCCAGTTGGCTTATGAATTCACCTGGCATTCCGTGTGTGTGTGTGTGTGTGTGTGTGTGTGTGTGTGTGTGTGTGTCCCCACCCCACCAACTTCACAATGCCTGGACCAATATGAACCAAATCAGGTACAGTTGTAGGGATACTAGGGTTAGTCAAATGCATAGTTTGTGATGATGTCATGCACCCCAATTTGATGGTGGACACGTGCACATTTGATGCCCTAGACGGCTAAATTGTGAACTGCCTATGACATTTGGACCAAATTTAGTCCAATTGTAGGGATACTGAAGAGAAGTAGGCAGAGTAGTTCTTACTAGAACAACTTGTACTTCATCCATCCATCCATCCTTTCATTCATTCGATTTATATACCACTCTTCCTAAAGTGGCTCAGGGAGGTTTACATGGGGGGAAAAACCATAATAATTAAAATCAAAAACCATTTAAAATCATTACAATAAAAAACCAATTAAAATCAGATTAAAATTACAAATAAAACTAAATATCATAAAAAGCCAGGCTAAAAAGATAGCTCTCTTGAAGGCCTTCAAGGAAGATAATCTTCTTATAGCCACAGGGAGCGTGTTCCACAACCTAGAGATGACAACAGAGAAGGCCCTATCCCAGGTCACCATGAGATGAACCAGTGGCACCCAAAGATGGATGCCTTCTGATGATCTCAATGAGTGGTGGAGATCTTGTAGAGAAAGGTGCTCTCTCAGATAACCTGGACCCAAGCCATTCGGGGCTTTAAAGGTAATAACCAGCACTTTGTACCTTGCCCGGAAACATATCAGCAGCCAATGCAACTGTTTAAGAACAAGCATAATGTGGTATTTCTGGGATACTTCAGAGACCAATCTGGCTGCTGCATTTTGAATTATCTGAAGTTTTCGAACTATGTATGAAGGCATCCCTACATATGCAGTAGTCCAACCTGGAGGTTACCAGCTGGTATGCCACTGTTTTCAGGTCATTCTTCTTAAGAAATAGGCGAAGTTCTCAAATTGATCACAGCTGGTAAAAAGCGCTCCTGGCCACAACCTCAACCTGAAGCACCAAGGTGAGACCTGGGTCCAGAAGCACTCCCAAGATACGAACCAATTCTTTCTGAGGGAATGTAACTTCCAGGATAAGAAGTTCTATCCCGTTTTGCAGATTACAACCCCCAACAATGAGCACCTCTGTCTCGCTTGGATTCAGCTTATGTTTATTATCCCTCATCCAGCCCTTTGCTGCCTTTAGGCAGGCATTTATGAGCTAACACCATTTATTGATATTGATGACAACGAGAAATAGATTTGGATGTCATCAGCATATTGATATCACCCAGCACCAAATCCCCTGATGACCTCACCTAATTGTTTCATGTAGATGTTAAAAAGCATTAATGACAGAATGGAGCCCTGGGGGACTCCATATAGTAGCTCCCATTTTGACAAGCAACTGTCACCAAGCACCACCATCTGAAATCTACCTGAGACATAGGAGTAGAACCACTGTAAAACAATGCCTCCTGTTCCCAGATCCCTTAGGTGATCCAGAAGGATATCATGGTTGATGGTATTGAAAGCCATATTTATTTATTTGTTTGTTTGTTTGTTTGTTTGTTTATTTAACTTCTATACTGCCCAAACTTTCGTCTCTGGGTGGTTAACATAACAATTGGAACACATATAAAAGTTAAAACAATGCAACAATTTAAAAACAGCCATAAAATTAAAAAACAGACAGTTTTTAAAAGCTGGGAAAGCTTGGGTGAAAAAATGGTTTTTCAGGTGTTTTTTTAAAAATTGCCAGAGATAGGGAGGATCGTATCTCAGCAGGGAGCTCATTCCACAATCTTGGGGCAGCGACTGAGAAGTCCTGTCTCTGTGTAGCCACCAAACGAGTTGGTGGTAGCTGGAGACGGACCTCCTCCGATAACCTCAATGAGCAGTGTGGCTCTCTTAAATACCCAGGGCCTAAGCCATTTAGGGCTTTATAAGTTATAACTAGCACTTTGTATTTTGCCTAGAAACCAGTTGGCAGTCAGTGAAGCTCCATCAGCAGAGGAGTAATCTCTCCGAAATGACCCAGAGACCAGCCTGGCTGCCGCATTCTGGACCAACTGAAGTTTCCAGACTGCGTACAAAGGCAGCCCCACGTAGAGCGCATTACAGAAGTCAAGTCTGGAGGTTACCAACAAATGTACCACTGTTTTGAGGTCACTGGTCTTGAGAAACGGGTGCAGCTGGCGTATCAGCCAGAGCTGATAAAAAGCACCCCTGGCCACCGTCTCAGCCTGAGAAATCAAGGAGAGGTGTGGATCCAGGAGTACTCCCAGACTGCGAACCTGTTCCTTTTGGGGAAGTTTGACCCCATCTAGAACAGGTAGATCAAGATGGTCTCTGGAGTTCTGACCCCACACAATAAGTACCTCCGTCTTATCTGGATTCAGCTTCAGTTTATTCACCCTCATCCAGCCCATTACTGCTTCCAGGCAGGCATTTAGAGAGGATATGCCAGCTCCTGAAGAAGTTGGCATGGAGAAGTAGATCTGGGTGTCATCAGCATACTGGTAACATCCAGCTCCAAATCCCCTGATGATCTCTCCTAGCAGTTTCATGTAGATGTTAAAAAGCATTGGAGAAAGTACAGAGCCTTGAGGGATGCCACACTTAAGCTCAGATCTTGAAGAACAACAGTCTCCAATCGACACCATCTGGAATCTGTCCGAGAGGTAGGAGCGGAACCACTGTAAAACAGTGCCTCCCACCCCCAACACTCTCAAACGTTCCAGAAGGATACTATGGTTGATAGTATAGCAAACCGCCGAGAGATCCAAAAGGACCAACAGAGTCACACTTCCTCTGTCAATTCCCATTTGGAGATAATCCAGCAGGCGATCATTGGTGATCATCCACCAATATCTGGACAATATTGAAGTCCAGATCAGCCTGAATGCAAGAAATTTTATCTGCAAAGAACTCATTGAATGTGTCACAATGAAACATTGATTCTGGAAACAGATTTGAAACAGAAGCACTTGCACAACTGCATGCATGTTACTGCACAATGTGCATGAAACTTTGTGCAGTATGTCAATTATTGATGTGCATGTTTGTTCAAGAAATGATGTTTACTACAATATATCTGACCCTTTGATTGTGGACATGGAATAGTTTTAAGAATATGCCTGCTTTTTGTAGTTCACTTGCAGTATTATTCAGGATTTGAGGCTCTCTGCTAGAGGGAGAACAATTTAATGGGAAAGACTCACATTATTGCCCCCACCCACATGACCAGTCACTTTTTTCTGGAATGTGATGGAAGTCTATCATAGGTAGGCAGCTGCCACATCACTGCATGTTTATAGGGCCACAGGGAGCCAGCTTTCTGACAGGCTACATGTACACTGAGAGACATGGGATCATACCACAGGAAAGCAACTCCTGCATTATTTATTTATTATTTCTCTATGTAAACTGCCCTGAGCCATTTTTGGAAGGGCGGTACAGAAATCAATTTATTTATTTATTTATTTATTTTATTACTGATATTTGTGTGAATGGGGCCTGTATCATCCCAAAGGTGGTGTGGAGAACTTCACTACATTTCAGCACTGGATCAGAAATTTGGGAAAGCAGAGGAGTAACTAAATTATCTTTATTATTTGGCAGGACATTACAGGAAGAGCTTACCATGCATACTTGGGGGCCATTCACACAACTGGAGTGAGGGGTGAGGCTGCTTCAACCTTTCCCCCCAGGTGATCAAAGAAATGCTGTTGGACGTGCAGATTGAGCTCCCAGACAATCTGCGCTGCACCATGAAGCGTGGAGCTCTAGAGACTGGGATGATGTGTCCTGGCCAAGGGATATCCCACAGGCACGGTGGATTGATGGGATCCCCGATCAGATGAGCACTCTAGGTGCCTGTCTCTGTGTCTCCTTGGCCTGCATGCAGCTCAAGAAGACACACAATCCCGGCATCTGGGCCAAGGAATCCTCGCTCTCGGCTAAGAGCTGGGCTTAGGAGTGGGGTTAGGTTGGGCAGGAGTGCCAGGATCTGCACAGATCCCAGTGGTCCACAGTAGCACTCTAGCCTGGGCTAGGCTGCTCATGAGAACAGCCTCACTGTGTATGCATACTGTGGCAAGTTATTAATTAGTAAATGTTTTTCTGTATTAACTTATTCTTGTACTCTTATTTCTTGAGCTTTTCTCATATTTTGGGTTAGTTTAGTTCCATTCAAGCCACCTAGGCATTTTGCTCCCCTTCCCCAGTTTTAATTAATGATAGATGCTGATATTTAAATATGATGTTAGAGTCGTATGCAAATCTAAATTCTCAAGGGGGTCTTGTCCTTCCACTTTCTGAAAGCTGCAGCATTTTCATCCTTATAATTGAAGATTCATGCCTTAGAACTATTTTCAACAACGAAAACAACTTCTTGGAATAAGACAATTTATAGAGAGAGAGAGAGAGAGAGAGAGAGAGAGAGAGAGAGAGAGAGAGAGAGAGAGAGAGAGTCTTATTCCAAGAAGTTGTTTTCGTTGTTGAAAATAGTTCTAAGGCATGAATCTTATATATATGTATGTATTAGACAATTATTTCATTAATCACCTGCCAATTTAAATATCAGACAGAACCACAACTATGGATTGCTTGTTAATAAGGAGACATTGATTTACAAGTGTAAGCCCTCTGGTGGCTAATCAGAAGAACAACTCTACCTAGTCCAATGATTAATTGTAATAGCATGCATACCTTTTGAAAATCTGCATTTCAAATTTCAGGGCTAAACATGAATGCAGGATGAGTATTTATTCAGTCTATAGTAGGGATATGCACGAAACAGATTTTGTGTTTCATTTCGAGCTTGAAATGAAACATAAAATGACCAAAATATTTCATCAAAAGAGGGGTCAAGCTGGCTGTTTAGACGAAACAACTTTCAGCAAGTATTTTCAGCCATAGTGTTTTCGAATGTTTCAGCCATAAGGAACAATGAGGGAACTCAAAACATCCCATTATTGCCCATGGGTAGCTCCTAAGGACACCAAAGTGGGTTGGGTGGTAAGGCATGATGGGTGCTACCTACCACCCAAACCACAAAAGAAATGGACAAGCAAGGCATTTTTAAAACATTTCTAACCTTTCACCCAAACCCACATAAAATCCTATACAAAGTAGGGTTAGAAGGGTGGGCACCAGGATCTGTGTGCCCACCCGGGATCCCAGTACTGCCTGGATCCCAGTACTGCACACGAGCAGCTTAACCCAGGCTCGGTTGCCCTAGTCTGGGTTAGGCAGCTCGTGAGAACAGACTTACTGTCTCACAAACAAAACAAAACAAACTCAAGAAAGGAAGGTACTCAAGTTCTGGCTTGGTCAGTCTGAGATCCAGCAAAACCAGATAGTTACAGCAACAATAGCATAGCATAATATACTCTGTGCTGAGAAAAGAAAACCACAATATCAAACCTTTCTTGATTCCTTCCTCCTCTCCTGATATATTCTCTTTAAGAAAGGCATAAGGGCTCTCTCTGCCTCTCAGTCCCTTTGAATACATTTTGAAACTTACTTCCTCCCTCCCCCACCCCACCCACCCACCAATGGGGGGAGAGTTGCCCATGACAACATTTTATTTGTATGATAACTAGCCACCAAGTAGCAAGGAGATTGCAAGCCAATCAGAAACCAATGCCAGAAAAACAATCAGCAAGGGAAATACAGGCCTCCAAAATGGCGCTCAAAATGTCAAAATGTTTTTTATTGAAATGGGGTTGTTTTGTTCCAAGCTCGAAACAGACCCTTTTTAAAGAGGATGTTTTATTTCTAGCTCAAAACACTCAAAACGGCCCCGTATCAAGTCAAAACATGTTGCCATCAAAATGTTCTGCACTGTTGGAAGTGAAAGACTATACGCTGTCTCTTGTCTCAATGACAGTGGAGGACAGACTAGTGAGTCAGAGGGCTAGAGGGTCAAGACATTGGTCATCCCTTCTCTACTGCTCTAACACTATCCCTTTGGAATGTAGATTGCTACTCTTAGGGACACTTCCTTCCTCTCTCCCTTTCTCATCCTGTTCCTTCTACCTTGCAACATGCAAGCTCCTCTCCCTGCACCATGTGTGCAGAGATGCATCCAGCTAGCTAGCTAGATTAGAGATCCCATCTCCTCACTTTCCTATCCAGAATGGAGTTCTCTAATAAATATCATTTATATTGATTTGAAACTATGAACTGGCTCCAAGTTACTTTACTCTCAGCATACACGCATGCCTAACTAAATTCTGCTGTGTTGTGCCTCTGTGCACTCTGCTATAATGAAAAAGGGTTTCTCCTACCAGAGAGAATTCCCAACATGCACATCCCTAGTTTATAGGCTTAATCATTCTTAGATTCAGCCACCCAAGTCTCTATGTTAGTAAAAGCAGCTAGAAAGGCTCAGGACTTCTATAGATTATAAATGATTATCTATACATCCTAGGGTCTGGACACCAGTCTTGTTGAAACGGAAGCAAAGTACTGCCATGTCAGCTCTTTCTAAGACATTTCATATTTTGTGATAAAGAAATGTCAGTCTAACACTAGGGTTTTAGTAATGGTTACAGGGGTGGAGCCACCATTGGGCCAATGGGTTCAAAGAACCTGGGCCGGTGACCAATCAGGGGCCGCGAGAGCGGCCCTGACATGCCCCCCGCATCTGACGTCAGACGCTGGGGCGGTAGTTTAGCTCCGGAGCGGGGGCCGTGCAGCCCCTTCGGGAGCTAAACTAAGGCTGGCACTGCATTTGCAGCACCAGCCAGGAGCGGCTCTTCCCTGCAAAGGCAGCGCCAGCCTAATTAGCTCCTGAAGGGGCTGCGTGGCCCCTTCAGGAGCTAAGACTGGCGCTGCCTTCGCAACGCAGCCCAGGAGCGATTCTTCCCTGCAGAGAAGAGCCGCTCCTGGGCTGCGTTGTGAAGGCAGCGCCAACCTTAGTTGAACTGCCGAAGGGGCTGCGCGGCCCCTTTAGCAGTTAAACTGCAACTCCCGAACGGAGCCTCAGGGCTCCATTCAGGAGCCAGACCACGCCCCCCGTGTCTGACATCAGACGCGGGGGCATGGCTATCGGGGCGCCCGCCGGGGCTATCGGGGCCGCCGGCAGGCTGGCTACGCCCCTGAATGGCTAAGTAACAAACTTACCTAGGGAGCAAGAGGTTGCTGGTTCAAATCCCTGCTGGTATGTTTCCCAGACTATGGGAAACATCTATATCAGGCAGCAGCAATATAGGAAGATGCCGAAAGGCATCATCATCTCATACTGTGTGGGAAATGGAAATGGTAAGCCCCTCCTGTATTCTACCAAAGAAAACCATATAGTTCTGTGGTCGCCAGAAGTCAACACCAACTCGATGGCACAACTTTACCTTTACTTTTAAATAATATGTACTTCAAGTTTGTAAAAGTAGCACTTCAGTATTTAACCTCTGATTCCCTTCCTTTTTCTGTCTGCACAACTGAAGGATACATTTAAGTACAAAATTTTACTGGTCTAAGTACAATAGGGCATCTAAGAAATGTTAATTATTGTATTTCATCCATATAATTGAAAGGTCCTGGTTATCCAAAAGACATTACAGTTCTGATTGACAGTACAGTCAAATCTAGGGCTAGTAAGAAATTATGGGATTTTATATGTGGATAATATATTATTTGTTTTATTTCTCTTTGTAAACCGCCCTGAGCCATTTTTGGAAGGGTGGTATAGAAACTGAATTAATAATAAAAATAATAATAATAATAATAATAATCCATGTTTTGCAATGCTTGTGTAATTTTGACATGGAGCATTGTTATTATGATTATTTAGTATCTCTATATTAAAATGCTTAGGTGACCTGTGGCTAATCTTGGGTTGTATGTGGCACATCTTGCAAGAGTTCCAGCAAGAGGGAGAAGACAGGGAGGAGGACTTAGCAGAGAGGAAAGGGCGAGTGGCAAGTGGGGGGGGGAGAAAAAGCTGAGCGGTGAGTGGGTTCGTGGGAGAGGAAAGGGTGAGCAGCAGGAAGGCGGCAGGGAGCTGAAAGGGTGAGTGGCATGGAGGCAGAAAGGAGAGGAGAAGGCAAGCAGGTAGGGGGAGAAGAAGGGGCGAGCGGTGGGGAGGACGGAAAGGAAAGGAAAGGAAAGGGCGAGCAGGGGGAGAGGGAAGGAGGAAAAGTCAAGTGGCAAGTAGGCGCTGGAGAGGAAAGAGCGAGAGGGTGGCAGGGGGGCAGCGAAAAGGCCGAGTGATGGGTAGGGGGGAGGAAAATCGAGCGGGCGGGGAGAGAGGAAAGGGCAAGCAGGCGGGGGGGGGAGGCCAAGTCTAGGGGGGAAGGCCAAGCAGGAAGAGAAGGCTGAGTGAGGGGACCGTCTGTTGCCCCACCAAGTCTCTGGGGTACAGAAGGCCAAGTGAAGGGGTGAGAAGGCCAAGTGCACTGGCACTAGCACACAGATGCTCTGTGCAGGTTCAGCTAGTTTATTATATACTATCAATTTGTCTTGCAGCTTACACTTTACAAAAAGAAAAGTCCCTGAAGCAAGGAGTTCAACATGGGAGACATTAGAGGAAGGGGAGGGAGATGGAGTCTGGTGTAAACAGTGGTAGAATATGCATTTATTTCAGTTGTATGTGCTTAGGCTTTGTTATGTACTAAGGGGTTGTGCCAAAGACTTCATGGACTTTGTTTTTGAGGAGAGATTTGAAGAGAAGAAGATATGTGGCACCAGGGGTGTAGCTAGAGGAGAGGAGGCCTGTTTTCATCCCTCTCCCCGGCAGCCCCTTGAGTGAGGGAGAAAATGAAGAAAATAGGGAGGGATAGCGCTGGGGGCTCCAGGTTCTTTGAACCCCTCTACTCAATTATAGCTACCCCCCCACCCCCACCCCCCACCCCCGTGGCACACAGAAATGTTTTGAGAAACAGTTCCAGGCCTAAGGGCATATAACAAGAAAGTCTGAGAGAGCAGGAGACTTCTGGGCAGCTAAGGCTGGTAATGTTTTTGGAGGAGAGGTTACAGGGATGTAATTGTACCACTTCAGAGCAGTTGGCATGTTAGTCTGTTATTACATCATACACTTTCATGGACTAGATACAACTTCTTCTCATACATGATTATCTTCAGCTGAAGGAGGGTTGGGAGGGAGAGGGGAGGGAGGGAAAGGGAGATTGTAAACAGGCCAGAGGGCTATGAAAGAGTTACTGTCTGTGACTTTTTCATGCAAAGCTCAAATGTATACAAGATAAGCACTGTGGTCATTCAAAATTGGGCTTATTGTGTATACACTTGAGCTTTGCATAGGAATGTCACAGACTGTAGCTCTTGGATTTCATTGCCTTTTGGCCCCACTATTTACATTTCCCCCCTTTATACTCTCTCTCTCTCTCTCTCTCTGTTGTACAACCAATGCACACTGAATGTAATGTATAACTATTATCTATCATGTATATAAGACACTTCATCCAGTCTTTTTCAGCCACAGTCTTTTACTGTGTTCATTTTTACAGAAACAGTGTAAAGTAAGTGTCACTATTATAATCTTACAAAATACGGCCTAAAGCTAGGGATGTGCACAGACTGGTTCGGTGCCTCCTTAGGAAAGTGCCAAACCAGCTCGGGTGCCCACAAGCAAACTGGTTTGGCAGGGCAAGGAGCTGTTCCCTTAAAAAACAGGTAAGCAGGTCCTTACCTGTTCCTGCACAGCCCCACTGCTTTTCTGTGCATGGCACTCGCTCTACAAAAGGCCATGCATGGCTACGGTGCCGCTCCCTGCAGTCTGCATGCAGCTGAGGCATGAACATGGCCACTACATAGGGGTGGCAGCTGGGGATGATAGGTGTTGTAGTCCAAGAAAAGCTGGACTGCCTTAGGTGGCCCACCACTGGTCTAGAGTCTAGCAGCAATGCACTAGATGTACTGAACTGCACAGAACAAGGTTGGTTGAGGATTCTGTGTAGTCCACTGAATACAGCACAGGACTTTGGCCTGGGGAAAAAGCTGAAATTCTCCCTCATGTCTGGACTTACTGGTTGGTCTAGTCAGCACAATGAGAATTATAGCAACCTGTCTGAGGGCAGACTGGTAACATTTTTGCATGCAAACATAATGTAGCCCATCCCTATCTAAGGCTGGGGATATAATGCAGTGTTTTGTGTTTTGTCTTGGTATTCACAGGGCCAATCTACACTTTGGGCTGGTTCAGATGTCATACAGATCATTAGTTAAAATGGGATCTGTGCAGTGCCTCTGAGCTTCAGGAGTGTGTGTGTCTGCCGTCCATGCAAGTGTTCACTTCTCATCTAGGTTAAAATAAACCAAGAGTGGTCAAGATGTCTGAATACACCAATCCTGGTTTATTCTAGTCTTCTTACTTCAAATAAGTGAAGATCTCCCAAGGTTTGATATAAGTTATAGACTTATTTTAACCTAGACTGGTTTATGTTAACCTAGATGGGAAGTGGAAACTCATGCAGGGATGAGAATGGGGATTGTGAGCTTCCAAGACACAGACATCACATGAAGACTGGTGTTAACTGAGCTTCTATGTGGAACCAGTACATTTTCCAAAATGTATTTTTAAAAAAAGATGTATGCTTAAACATGGAAGCACGTCTCCATGACAAAAAGCATCTATGGAGGACTCAATCTTTATTAGGACCACAGCTAGGGATGTGCACGGAACTGTTCGGCGCTCCATTCTAGGAGCGCCGAACCAGTTCCGTGGACCGGCATTCAAACCAGTTCAAAGGTGGAGGGGGGATACCTTTAAGGGCAGTGGGGGTGCTCTTACCCCTCCCGCTACGTTTTCTCCACCAGCACTGCAGTTTAAAAGGGTCAGGCAGGGCAGCACCATACCTCCCTGCCACCCCGTTGCCTCGTCAGACCGGAAGTGACCGGAAGTGTGTGTGCACACATGCACGTGGCACTTCCAGTCACTTCCAGTCTGACGGGGCAATGGGGCGGCAGGGAGGTATGCTGCCAGGATGGATGCTGTATCCTGCTTGACCCTTTAAAACTGCAGCAGTGTGGGAAGCACAGCAGGAGGGGTAAGAGCACCCACCCCCACCCTTAAAGGTATCCCCCTCCACCCTTGAGCTACCCCACACCCAGTTCCGTGCACATTCCTAACCACAGCAGGCATGGAGGTTACCCTCACACCACTGTCCTTCTGGAAATCTTTTCCCAAGCTGTTGTTTGTCCCCAAAGAGGCTGTTTGCTGAAGGATATCCTGTGCAGTGTCTTGATCTTAACTAGCCACCTTGCTGCATCTTACAAGGTAACTGCAAGGTAACATAGCAGAAGGGTTATGATGTTCCAACTATACCAAATAATATATACTGTAAAGTGGCAATAGGAAGTTCTTCATCATAGACTATAGTGCTGCAGGACAGTATTTTAAATAAGATGTATCTCAGTGGTTCAACAGCTCTGGTATGCAGTCAGGTAGAAGTGGAAGTTGGAAGGTGAGATGCAAGACTATGCAGAAGACAACAGTGCAGAGGAAAACAGCACAGCACTGTGAAAGAATCGCTCCTTCCCATTTTGTTTTATGGTTTGTTTTTCTTCAGTTTGTCCTATGTCGCCTCCAGGCTCTGCAGAGGTTAAAAAGTAGCAACCTCTAACAGCCAAGTCTGAGGTAAAGCTTATCTGCTGCAGAGTTTTGGAGGGAAAGTTACAATGCGTTGTGATTGGTTGTCTCCAGGCAGAGACAGACAGTTCTGGCTGCCTGAGGGACGAGACTCCCTGATTGGTTAACGTATCCTTTTGGAACTGGTTAAAAGGCAGGGCTTTGGGGGAAGCATTCTGTGTGAGAGAGTATGCTGTTGAATGTTGTGTGAGCTGGAAGACTAGAACACCAGCAGGGCAGAGTTGGGCTAAAACTTCCAGGGAAGGTAGCAGTGAGGAAGTTGGTCCTACTGGAACCTGCTAGGCCTTGAGAGAGAAGGTTAGCGAGCTTGTTGTTTTGTATTTTGAATTCTGTACTCTTGCCAACTGAACTTTTCATTATTTGTTCCTGTACCATTTTTTTAAAAATTATTGCAGGCTTTTATAATAGTAAACCTGTTCTGTTTTTATACTAGTTTACTGGTGTCCCTGTTATTTCAGTCCCACTTCACCTGCCTACCTGCCCATTTTATTTACAACACTACTGAGTTTTGATATTGTTTTTGAAAGACAGAGGGTTCATTGACTAGGAGTGGAACCAGTCATACTAGCTATAGAACTTATTTTGATGGCAGCGGATGGTTAGACTGAGGGCCAGCAATGACCAAGCCCTCACAAGCACCAATAAACCAAGCTCTGTTTAATCCCTAGCACAGCACAGAGCTTGTTCTCCAGGGTGTTTACTGTAAAGTGAACTAATCAGCTGTCTTCCAAGGCCCAGGGACAAGAAGAACATTATGAAAGGAAACAGAATCAATGGAACGTTTTTCTTTCCTGCAGCTAGGATGGCTTTGTTAATTTTTCTGTGATAAGTTGATGCAAGGTTTAGGGGGTTCCTCCCCCTTCCACAACACCTGTTTATGTCACTAGGGTCACAGCATATATAGGCACCAATTATTGACTTTGGTTGTGGTAGCTGCGCTAACGCACTTCTCTTTGTTTAAGGTTGCTAAGTTATAAAACCACAAGTTCCTCAACAGGCCAGTAGGTGACAAAACTTTGCTGTCTTCTAAGAATAACAAAAAGTACTGAGGGTTCCTAGGGCAGTGGGAACTGAGCTAGAAAAAAGGCTCAAAGGAAACAGGGTGAATCAATGGCTTGGTTCAGACGTAATAGCTAACTGCAGTTAAAGTTAGCCAAGGTTCCAATTCTTGACTCCAAATCAGGCCACAGACGTTCACCAAACTGCAGCCAGCCAAACTCCAGTTGTAGGCAAGCCCCTCCCTGCTGCTCAGACTCCAAGGCCAATCCTAGCCAGTTCCACAGCCAGACTATGAGCAAAGCATTGCCACGTCAGTGAGCTGGCCGCAATTTGCTACGATCTCGAAGGGGCGTGCCGAGCTCAACCATGCATTTCCAAAAGCGCTCCGCCCACCTTAGGCAGAGAAAGGGCATTGAAAGCCTTTTAAATAGTCTGCAATGCCAGTACTTCTGCCAGCGATGGCACTGCCGCCCCAGATGAGTCTTCCTCTCAGGAGCAAGACTAGGGAGCAAATATACCACCAGGGGAAGGGGCCCACCTTTCTGTGAAACGAATAGAACTTGCTCCAGAATCCCTGCCTGTGACAATCCCTCCAACCCATAAAGGAGCACACACACCCCATTTGTTCTCCCCACCCAGAGAGGAGACGCCCCATTCATGAGCTATCCCTGCAATGAGGCAGCCCTTTGCCAGAGCATACCTGCTTGCGTGGATAGTGAGAACACAGGGGCTGGGCACTGAAGAATTTGTTAATTCTTCACAGAAGAATTAACAAACCCATTCAAACTTCCCGGGCAGGGTTCAGCATGGCTCCATATGCAGATCTCCCAGCACGAGAATGCCTAGGAGAGCAGAATTAACCTCATTTTAATCTCCGTTAACCTATGTTTTTGCTCATGTGTCACTGCAGTGCGTGGCAATACATGAATAGACCCCCGACTGGGAGGCTGCAGCCAGCCTCCCGGGCTCAGGGATCTCTCCAGGATGCCCTGCGTGCTCTTCTCACAGATCGTAAGCAAAGCTTCCAGAGCTACATAGCTGACAGGAGGGGTGAGGCTGGTTTTCTGAGAGGTTTCCAGGAAGAAGCACTGAAAGCATGGAGCATCAAGGTCCTTGGGCTTGAGGCTGCGCTGCCACCTCAATGATTGCAGTTTGAACATCAGTGCAAAACCACGGTTAAAGCTGTGCCAGCAGTCAGAAGTAATGCTTCGGTGACAAAACCTCAGTTGTTGGCAGCGAAACTTAGAGCTCCAAGGTTCAAACTGGAGTTTGGTAGGGCAAACTGGAGGTCGCTTTTGGCCCATAACTGAGGTTTTGTGCATTCAAGCATAATGGAGTTACAACCTTGACCACGATTAACTATGGTTAATTGTTACGTCTGACTGCAGCCAATATCTTGTAGCATGGCTGCTGGCAAAACATCCTCAAAGGGTAAGCTGGGAGAACTTTACACTGTTTAGAGGGCTGAACAGTTTAAAGCTCTTCAGATTACAGTTAAGAATATATCTCAGATACAATATTGGGGGACCCTTTCTGCTGTATATCTATGTGTGGCAGCATACTTCTCTGTCTATTCTCATTTCCCTATTATGCATATAAACTAGTGTAGTGGTTAGAGTGTTGGACCAGGTTGGACTAAGACTGGGGAGACCTGAGTTCAAATCCCCACTCAGCCATGAAACTCATTGGTGGACTCTGGGCTAGTCACTTATCACTCAGCCTAACCTACCTCACAGGATTGTTGTAACAAGAAACATAAACCATGTGAACTGTTCAGGCTTCTTGAAGGAAGAGTGAGATAAAAATGTAAAAATAAATAAATAATAATATCTAGGATAAAGTATCTGCTTTTCATGCAGAAGATCCGAGGTTCAATGCCTAGCAGACTCCTGTCTGAAACCCTGGAGAGCCACTTCCAGTCAGTGTAGACAATTCTGTGCTAGATGGACTAAGGGTCTGACTAGGGGCGTAGCTAGGGGAGAGGGGGCCTGTGTTCATCCCTCTCTTTGGCGGCCCCCCAGAATGCAGGAGATAATGAAGAAAATAGGGAGGAGTGGAGCTGGAGGGCCCTCAGGAACTGGGGGCCTGTGTTCTTTGAACCCTTTCGCTCAATTATAGCTACGCCCCTGGGTCTGACTTGATATAAGGCTTATATACCTTAGCATGGTGTGTGACAGGTTTTGCCTTTATTGTTTTTTCTTATCACTAGGATTCCAGGTGCTTAACATCTTCCTGCAGGAAGTTTCTGGTAGGATCTCTATGAAATCTCCAAAGTGAGGTAGCAAAATCAAATCATTTGATTCTATTTTCAGTCTTATGATTAAAAGCAATTGCCTGCAGCCCTAGATGCTAAAAGTGTGAGATCTCAACTTTTCCAATAAAGAAAAAAAAGAAAGAAAGAAGTCACCTTTCAAGTTTTTAAAAATCAAATCTAAAATCTGAATTTTATTATTATTATTTGTATCCTGCTCTTCCTTCAAGGAGCCCAGAGCGGTGTACTACATACTTAAATTTCTCTTTCACAACGACCCTGTGAAGTAGGTTAGGCTGAGAGAGAAGTGACTGGCCCAGAGTCACCCAGCTAGTATCATGGCTGAATGGGGATTTGAACTCGGGTCTCCCTGGTCCTAGTCCAGCACTCTAACCACTACACCACGCTGGCTTATTTGAAAACATGCTGGTTACATATGGAATTTCATCCAAACAAACAAGACTTTGAAGGGAAAATCCAGATAATATACATTGAATTCCATGGTTCACAAAACATGGAGGTTGTTCTCACAAGCAGCCAAGACCGGGCAAGGGCAGCTAAGCCCGGGCTTGGTTGCCCATAGGAACCACCAGGAGCCATCTGAATCCCAGTGGTACCTCGTTGGCAAACCCGCCTTGGGAGCCCGCCTCGTAAAATGAGGTTAAGGGAGCGAGTGCTCCCTTAACCCATTTACATGACAGTGTGTCAATGTCAGCTGCTTTCAGTCAGCACTGAAACACTGACCATCACTGGGGGGCCGGACAACACATTCTGACCCCGATGCCTCATGCTGCCAGGAGCAGTGGAGGAGCATCTAGGCATGTGATCCACACACCCAGCACCAACAAGATGATCGTCTATAGGGGAGATAAACTTTCCAAGGCTTCCTTCCCACCCGCCCTCATGCTTGATCATGAGAAAGGCCCCATGATGTTGGTTGGCATTGCAGGTGGAGAAGAGGCAGAGAATAAAGCCAGGAAAGGGGGAAAATAAAAATATCAAAAAGCAGAAAGACCAAAAAGGGAAAGCAAACCCTTCTGAAACCACCAGTTGAAATTATCAGAAGAATACCACAAACATCTCTCTGTTGTGGCAATTATCAACTCAGAAATGGTTTTCTAAAAAGTAGACTTGCATGCATTCAATATATTTTTACAGATGGATCTTTATATGTGTTTGTCTTGTTTTAAGAGGGGTTTCTACCTCGAAATATAAACATAACATGATTATTTTCCCATCATATCTGCTCTCACACAGCTCTATCCTCTGCATGTTTTGTTTACTCAGAATGAAATCCCACTAAATTCACTGGCTTAGATACCATGCAGTGCCTTGCCAGTGGAAGAACAGGGCATGCGTGCTAGCTCCATGAGTATGATTGCCCATTGACACTGCTTGCAAATGCACAGAGCCTTCAAGTATCCTAAGAATTGTATCTGAATTGTAGGACACTTCTCTCATTGGGAACTATGGGAGAAGTGTCCTACAGTGATGACAGAATCCTTAAGAGCCGTGGACACTCTGAATATTTGCAAGCAAAATTAACAGGTTTTCCATACGCATGGTGCTAGGGTGCACTTACATCAGCAGCAGTATCTAAGCCACTAGGGCTAAATCCCTGCTAGGTATGCACTGAATCATTATTAATAGATTTGTTATGCATAGGATTGCAGCCTTAGTAACATTTGGGGAGGCTCAGTTCTTTATTTACATTTTAAAAAAACATTTAACAGGGGTTTTGGTTTTTTTCAACATTTGGGGAGGTTCAAGAGTTATTTGAGCTAATTTAACATACATCTGGCAGTCTTAATATGTCTTCAGCCAAAGCTTTGGCTCTACTCATGTAACCACATTGGCCACAAGAAAAGCCTTGACCAAGTTGACTCCCACCTACTTAATTCTGTGCTGAGCCCACCATGCACCTTAACTACAGGAATGTAGGAAGCTGCCTTATACTGAGTAGACCATGGGTCCATTTATCCCAGTATTGTCTACACTGACTGACAGTGGCTCTCCGAGGTTTTAGGCAGGAGACTGTCCGAGCCCTCCCTGGAGATTCCAGGAAGTGAGCCTGGAATCTACTGCATGCAAGCTGGTGGCCATCACCCCATTCCATGGCAGAGAATTCCATAGAATTATATGCTGTGTGAAAAAGTATTTCGGTTTGTCAGTCCTAAATTTTCTGGCAACCAGTTTTATGGGATGATCCTGGTTCTAGTGTTGTAAGAGAGGTTGAAAAATATATCTCTATCTGCTCTTTCCATGTCATGCACCATCCCCTAAGGCAGGGGTGGGGAAGCCCTAAGGGAAGATCTTACAGAGCTCGCATGCAGTCATCCATCCAAATGCAAACCAGGCAGACCCTTTTTAGCAAAGGAGACAATTCATGCTTAATACCACAAGACCAGCTCTTCTCCTATACAGACATGCATAAGATTTTTGGCACACCTCAGCAAATATTCAAATAGAAGAGGCCACAGTCTAGCCAGGCATATAGAAATCTCATCAGTTTCAAAGGAAAAATTAAGCACAGGCCCACTGTTGACAATGGTATGCCAAACATCACATCCTTTATGTATGCATATGATGGGCTCACCATGAACTCAAGCAGGTGCTTGAACTCCAACATGAGAAAGCCTTTTCATCCTACTACCATGCACTGAAGTGCCCATGTGAGTCGGTCGTTTACTTTAAACACTGTCAATACAATGTTCCCATAGGTAGCTTTTGCATTCATTGCCTTTCAAAAGTTCACAGTAGAAGCTGAGAGTCAAGACACCTTTCAGTAGAAACATCTTTCACATGTTAATCAACTTGTCTTTGCATATATCCAACTGCATAAAATGACCTTTTCAAAGTGCCTGATATGCCAAAACTGGGAGGTGAGAATAGAGAATAGAGAATAAGCATATGGATTCCTTTTGTTATTACCTTTCTTTGATACCTAATATGCTCTGTATGTCAGCTTCACACCTGGAAGCTCTCTCTGTCGCTGTGCCAGTGACTAACAGTGATATAATAACATATTAAGGGGAATAGATTGGAGCTTTGATGGCAGATCTAAAAATGCATTTCAAAAGCCAATTCCTCTGATTTTGTCATTTCTCTATTTGTAAATGACCCTTAAATTGAAGTTTTCTGGGAACCTTGAAGAAAACTTGAGGAAAAAAGCAGTTACCACTTTACAAACTATACCTAAGTGGTTCACACATTTAACTCATTGCTTTCTCTTAAATTTCTGCTGAAGTGACTTCATACATTATGCTGAGCATCCTGAAACTTTGCAGGTTTTCAACTCTGAGTGTGAACTACTTATTTATTTATTTATTTATTTATTTATTATTAATTTTTATATCGCCCCATCCAAAGGCTCTGGGCGGTGCACAATCAGTAAAAACAAAAATAACACCATTTAAAACAAACTGCTTTAAAAAATATATAAACAAATTTAAAACAGTTCAGAGCCATTTAAAAGCAATTAAAATTTGATTGATTGATTAAGTGCCGTCAAGTCGGTGTCGACTCTTAGCGACTACATAGATAGATTCTCTCCAGGATGATCTGTCTTCAACTTGGCCTTTAAGGTTTCTCAGTGGTGCATTCATTGCTGTCATAATCGAGTCCATCCACCTTGCTGCTGGTCGTCTTCTTCTTCTCTTGAAGAAGCATGATAGTTTGAGCCTGGTCATTTGTGCCTCGAGTGAAAATTCTGGATTGATTTGTTCTATGATCCATTTGTTTGTTTTCCTGGCTGTCCATGGTATCCTCAAAAGTCTTTTCCAGCACCAAAGTTCAAAAACGTCAATACTTTTTCTGTCTTGCTTCTTCAAAATGCAGCTTTCGCATACATAGAGTGTCACGGGAAAAACCACTGTGTGAACTATTCTAATCTTTGTGGGTATAGACATGTCATGGCATCTAAATATCCTTTCCAAGGCCTTCATTGCAACGCTACCAAGTGCTAGTCTGTGGCATATTTCTTGACTGCTGGATCCTTTACTGTTGGTGGTCGATCCTAAACGGCAGAAGCTATCTACCACTTCAATGTCTTCATTATCAATTCTGATAATCAGAATCAATTAACAATACTTAAGTACAATTTTAAAACCTTGGAAGGCCAGGCCAAACAAGTACATTTTTAGGGCTTTCTTGAAGGCCAACAATGAGCCCAAACTACAGATATCTGCCAGGAGTGCATTCCTCAGGACAGGGGCAGCTACAGAGAAGGCCAGGTTCTGAGTTGCCACCAGACGCACCGACGGTAACTGGAGATGGACCTTTATATATGACCTCAATGTGCGATAGGGATCATACAGAAGAAGGCGCTCTCTAAGGTAACCCAGACCTAAACCATTTGTTGTAAGATGCCTACGTTACAAAACAGTACCATTGGACCATGTTCTCCACTGGAGTTCCATTCTCAGCTAAAGTCATAGATAGCAAAGGCATTGAGGCAATGGGAATTGGGGGCTTGAGTTCCTAGAGGGAGAAAAATGGGTTTAAAAGGCTGAAAACTGAATAAATAATTGAAAGTAAGTGTCATACCCCTGGTAACTGGGCAAAGAGGCACCTTTTACCATGGTGATTCTCTTTATTTAGCAGGGGGAAAGTAACTGGCCCTTCCCACCCCCAGCACAGTACTTCCAGTGACTGTTGCTGGTGTCTATCTTATGTTTCTTTTTAGAATGTGAGCCCTTTGGGGACAGGGTTCCATCTTATTTGTTTGTTATTTCTCTGTGTAAACCGCCCTGAGCCATTTTTGGAAGGGCGGTATAGAAATCAAATTATTATTATTATTTATTATTATTATTATACCATGCTCTGCAAGTCTCCGGCTGTCCAGTAATGCCCCCCAAAAGCCGCAATTCTACCATTTTAGGCCACCTAGGAATCGTGGATATGCAATTTTTTAAATTTAATCTAGTTATTTATTTATCTATCATTTTTATATACCACCTGATATGTGCACAATTTAAACCACACACAAAAAATTGAAACAGAGCAAAAATAATTAAAACAATTTCACAGAATAAAACGTTAAAACAATTTCATGGGATAAAAACAATTAAACAGTTTAAAATTTATTTCAGTTAAAAGCCTAAGAAAACAGGTGTGCCCTGAGCGTTTTCCTAAAATCAGTGATGGAGATGCTCTTATTTCAACAGGGAGCATATTCCAAAACCCCGGCGCAGCCAAAGAAAATGCCCAGTCCCAAGTCACCCACCAAACAAACTGGTAGCACCGTAACTGGACCTCTCCAAATGATTTTAATAGACAATAGGGTTAGCGCTCTCTTAAGTATCTGGGACCCAAGCCATTAAAGGCTATATAGGTAATAACCAACCCTTTGTATTTTGCTCAGAAGCATATAGTCAGTGCCCTTCTTTTAAAATCGGTATTATATGGCCCCTTCACTTTGTCCCAGACCAGTCTGGCTGCCTCATTCTGTATTATGAAATGTAGTTTCTGGACTACGTACAAAGGCAGCCACATGTGCATTTCAGTAGTCAAGCCTGGAGGTTGCCAGCATATGCACCACTATTTTAAGGTCAATTACCCAGGAGCAACATATGATCCATCACAGAGCTGGCAGCAACCATGACACCCCAGCTATGTTTCAAGGGGTTCTTACACCCTGATTTCCTGAAACCCTATCCCTAAAAGCCCTTCAGGTTTTTATAGTTCCGAGTTTTTTATATTAATAACTTTTAATTTGAAACATTTAAAAATTGTAATTTTAAATGTGGTCTTAGCTTGGTCTTTGAACTTGTTAGACTTTATTAATATTTTATTTTACATTGTATCTATTTTATTAATGTTGTGAGCCACCCCAAGCAGCAGTGTACTGGAGGGGGGTGATATAAATATTTTAAATAAATATCTTCACACCTGTCTGCATCCACTTATGCTATCCTTCAATATCTGTAAATAGAACAACTATTTCAAAGACACTGTCAGTGTCCTGTGCTCTCTGATCTAAAAGAAACAAAATCCAGCAGTGCTGGGCACTCCCCATCACTTGGAGAAGTGGGGCACACCATCATTGTTGCTTATGCATTAAACTTCTAGGTGCTAAAGTGAATCAGTGCCCCAACTACAGGTAAGATTTTCCACACTCTTGAAAATGTTCATGTAGAAACAATGTACGGGCTCCTACCCACATACCTAGCAGAGATAGAATGTTAATGGCTCACTCCTATCAGCTGTTCTGCCAGCAAACAAATGTAATGGATCAAGCACAAGGATTCCTGTGCTGACACATTAGAATGTAAAGGATTCTACTGGCAGACATGTTGCATCCGTGAGGCCTACCTGCATAAATATCACTCTACATAATCATTATGGGTGACAATACAAGGACTGAAAGAAAATGGGTTACTAGGGACATGCTATCGCCTCCAGATCAAAACAGTGAGAGTGACCTGGATTTGGAAAAGCAAATGAGAGAGGCACCAAAGAGAGACAGCACTGTAATAATGGGTGACTTCAATTACACTCACATAGACTAGGGGTATGCACGGAACCGCGGAGCTGTGGTCCGGCACTGGGGTGTGGGGGTCCCTTTAAGGGCGGGGAGGGCTTACTTACCCCTCCCGCTGCTTTCCCCCCTCCGGCGCCCATATTTTATTGAGTAATTGGGGCGGCAGGATACTTCCCTGCTGCCCCTTTCTCCTGGCGCTTCTCTGCTCTGCTGCTGCAGCGCACGCACGCATATCTTCTTGAGTAATTGGGCGGCAGGATACTTCCCTGCCACCCCTTCTCCGGTGCTTTGGGAATTCTTTTTACTAAAACCTTTTAGCAATTCTTCCCCCGCTTGACGTGCAGTGCTGTGCAGTGCTGTGCTGTGCAAAAGGCTTTAAGAAGCCTTTTGTGTGTGTGCACGTACGCACGAGTAAACAGAGCAGCAGGATATCTCCCTGCCGCCCCTTCTCCCACTTTGCTGCAAATGGGAAAAGAGGCGGCAGGGAAATATCCTGCCGCTCCATTTACTCGAAGAAATACCTGCACGCGTGCGCGCACACACACACAAGGCTTCTTAAAGCCTTTTGCACAGCACAGCACTGCACATCAAGCGGGGGAAGAATTGCTAAAAGATTTTAGTAAAAAGAATTCCCAAAGCACCGGAGAAGGGGCAGCAGGGAAGTATCCTGCCGCCCAATTACTCAAGAAGATATGCATGCGCGTGCACACTGCAGCAAAGCAGAGAAGCGCTGGAGAAGGGGTGGCAGGGAGGGGTAAGTAAGCCCTCCCTGAACCTCCCCAAACCAACCCCCTACCCCGAACCACCCGAATCCGAACCACCCATGTCCGTTCCATTCCGGAGGCCTTTAGAATGGCCTCCGAACCGGTCCGGGCACATCACTAACATAGACTGGGCAAATTCATATGTGGGTATTGACAAAAAGGCCACATTTTCTAGCATGCTAAATGACTGTGCCTTAGAATAGTTGGTTGTGGAACCAACCAGAGTGAAGGCAACCTTGGAATTAATCCTTAGTGGTGCCCAGGATCTGGTGCAAGATGTCAGAGTTGTAGAACCATTGGGGAATAGTGACCATAGTGTGATCCAATTCAGCTTATATGTAAGTCGAACTTCTTCAAGGCAGTCCAACACAGATGTGTTGAACTTCATTACAGATATGTTGGACATCAAAAGATGAAACTTCTCAAAAATGAGGGAACTGATAAAAATGAAGCTGAAAGGGAAAGTCAGGAGGGTTAAAACACTCCAGAAAACATGGAAATCATTTAAAACCACAGTACTAGAAGCACAGTTGGAATGTATACCAAGAAAGAGGAAAGGTATCACCAAGTTCCTTTTCCTTCAGAAAATGAAAGTCCTGCCCAAATGAAGAGATCAGGAAGGAACAAGGAAGAGAGCCAGCGTGGTGTAGTGGTTAGAGTGCTGGACTAGGACCGGGGAGACCTGAGTTCAAATCCCCATTCAGCCATGAAACTAGCTGGGTGACTCTGGGCCAGTCACTTCTCTCTCAGCCTAACCTACTTCACAGGGTTGTTGTGAGGAGAAACTCAAGTATGTAGTACACCGCTCTGGGCTCCTTGAAGGAAGAGCGGGATATAAATGTAAAATAATAATAATAATAATAATAATAATAATAATAAAAAAAAAGAATAGAACTGCCCAATGGAAGCAAGATCAAGAACCTGGGAGAGAAGAACATTACAAATACTTGGGCATTCTCCAGGCTGATAACATCGCACACACTGAAGTTAAAAGAAAAAGTGGAAGTGAATACATCAGGAGAGTTAGAAAAATCCTCAAGTCCAAACTCAATGGCGGGAATACCATACAAGCCATAAACACCTGGGCTATACCTGTTATCAGATACACTGCAGGAATAATAGACTGGACCCAGGCAGAGCTAGAGACGCTGGATCGTAAGACCAGGAAAATCATGACCATCAATCATGCTCTGCACCCCTGCAGTGATGTCAATAGGCTATACCTCCCTCGCAGCTCAGGTGGAAGAGGAATGCTGAAAGTCCATCAAACAGCAGAGGAGGAGAAAAGAGGCCTTGAAGAATATATAAAGGACAGTGAAGAAGATGCACTTCAAATGGTCAATAACGTGAAACTATTCAACACCAATGAAACAAAGCAGGCCTACAAGAAAGAACAAGTCAAGAACCGAGCAGAAAAATGGAAAAAATAAGCCCCTGCATGGTCAATATTTGCACAATATAAGTGGAAAATCAGACATAACCAAGACCTGGCAATGGCTGAAGAATGGCAACTTGAAGAAAGAAACAGAGGGTTTAATAATGGCTGCACAAGAACAGGCACTAAGAACAAATGCAATAAGAGCAAAAAATCAACCACAAACAGCAAGTGCCACCTTTGTAAAGAAGCAGATGAAACCGTGGACCACCTAATCAGCTGTTGTAAAAAGATCGCACAGACTGACTACAAACAAAGGCATGACAAGGTAGCAGGGATGATACACTGGAACATCTGCAAAAAATACAAGCTACCTGTAGCCAAAAATTGGTGGGATCATAAAATTGAAAAAGTGGTAGAAAATGAAGATGTAAAAATATTATTGGACTTCCTATTACAAACAGACAAACATCTGCCACACAATACAAAAGATATAACTGTAGTCGAGAAGAAAGAAAAACAAGTTAAAATAATCGACATAGCAATATCAGGGGATAGCAGAATAGAAGAAAAAGAAATAGAAAAAATCACCAAATACAAAGATCTACAAACTGAAATGGAAAGGCTGTGGCAGAAAAAGACCAAAATAATCCCAGTGGTAATTGGCGCCCTGGATGCAGTTCCAAAAGACCTTGAAGAGCACCTCAACACCATAGGGGCCACAGAAATCACCATCAGCCAATTACAAAAAGCAGCTTTACTGGGAACAGCCTATATTCTGCAACGATATCTATAACAATTGACAATAAAATGCTGGCATCCCAGGTCCTTGGGAAGGACTCGATGTCTGGATAAAACAAACCAGTCAATAACACCTGTCTGAATGTGTAAACAAGAAATAATAATAAAAACAACTAAAATGTTTAGAAACAACTGGTGTCAGAAAAAACATTCAGATATTTATGAAAAAAGCAATGAGCATGTGGAGTACACAGTTAACAATCAATGGCGAGACACTTGGACAGGATAGCATTAGAAGAGGCATTTTCCAAGGGGACTCACTATCCCCTCTGTTGTTTGACATGACCTCTGTTGTTTGACATGACCCGACTTTCACAAATACTAAACAAAACAGGCCTCGGATACCAAACATCTAAAACATCAAGTAAAGTAAACCATCTGCTGTACATGGACGATCTGAAGTGGAACGGAAAGTCCCAGTCAGAAATCGAATCACTGCTAAACACTGTCTGTATATTCAGTAGTGATATAGCAATGGAGTTTGGACTAGACAAGTGTGCTGCATTAATAATATACAGAGAGAAAATTACAAAAACAGAAGGAATAGAACTGCCCAATGGAAGCAAGATCAAGAACCTGGAAGAGAAAGACCCTTACAAATACTTGGGCATTCTCCAGGCTGATAACATCGCACACACTGAAGTTAAGAGAAAAATAGGAAGTGAATACATCAGGAGAGTTAGAAAAATCCTTAAGTCCAAACTCAATGGCGGGAACACCATACAAGCCATAAACACCTGGGCTATACCTGTTATCAGATACACTGCAGGAATAATTGACTGGACCCAGGCAGAGCTAGAGACGCTAGATCGTAAGACCAGGAAAATCATGACCATCAATCATGCTCCGCACCCCTGCAGTGATGTCGATAGGCTATACCTCCCTCGCAGCTCAGGTGGAATGCTGAAAGTCCATCAAACAGTAGAGGAGGAGAAAAGAGGCCTTGAAGAATATATCAAGGACAGTGAAGAAGATGCACTTCAAATGGTCAATAATGCGAAACTATTCAACACCAATGAAACAAAGCAGGCCTACAAGAAAGAACAAGTCAAGAACCGAGCAGAAAAATGGAAAAATAAGCCCCTGCATGGTCAATATTTGCACAATGTAAGTGGAAAATCAGACATCACCAAGACCTGGCAATGGCTGAAGAATGGCAACTTGAAGAAAGAAACAGAGGGTTTAATAATGGCTGCACAAGAACAGGCACTAAGAACAAATGCAATAAGAGCAAAAGTCAAAAAATCCGCCACAAACAGCAAGTGCCGCCTTTGTAAAGAAGCAGATGAAACCGTGGACCACCTAATCAGCTGTTGTAAAAAGATCGCACAGACTGACTACAAACAAACGCATGACAAAGTAGCAGGGATGATACACTGGAACATCTGCAAAAAATACAAGCTACCTGTGGCCAAACATTGGTGGGACCATAAAATTGAAAAAGTGGTAGAAAATGAAGATGTAAAATTATTATGGGACTTCCGACTACAAACAGACAAACATCCGCCACACAATACACCAGATATCACTGTAGTCGAGAAGAAAGAAAAACAAGTTAAAATAATCGACATAGCAATACCAGGGGATAGCAGAATAGAAGAAAAAGAAATAGAAAAAATCACAAAATACAAAGACCTACAAATTGAAATTGAAAGGCTGTGGCAGAAAAAGACCAAAATAATCCCAGTGGTAATTGGCGTTCTGGATGCAGTTCCAAAAGACCTTGAAGAGCACCTCAACACCATAGGGGCCACAGAAATCACCATCAGCCAATTACAAAAAGCAGCTTTACTGGGAACAGCCTATATTCTGCGACGATATCTATCAATTGACAATAAAATGCTGGCATCCCAGGTCCTTGGGAAGGACTTGATGTCTGGATAAAACAAACCAGTCAATAACACCTGTCTGAATGTGTAAACAAGATAAAAACAGCTCTGGCAACAGAAATGTAAGGAAACAATAAAGGATGCAAAAAGAGACTATGAGGAGCATATAGCTAGATGTGTCAAGGGGAATAACAAAAACTTATTTAAATATATCAGAAGTAGAAAACCTGCCTGGGAGGCAATTGGCCCCTTAAATGATGAGGACGTGAAAGGGATTATTAAGGAGGATAAGGAGATTGCATAGACGTTTTTTGCATCTGTCTTCATGCCAGAGGATGTTGCCCATATACCCTCTCCAGAATTGAGCTTTTCAGGTTTAGATAGAGGCTGAAGAACTGGACCAATTTGAGGTGACATGGGAAGATGTTCTAAATTGTGTTGAAAAACTAAAAAAGTAACAAATTGCCAGAGCCAGATGGCAACCACCTAAGAGTTCTGAAAGAATTCAAATGTGAAATTGCTAATCTGCTAGCAAAAATATGTAACTTGTCCCTAAAATCAGGGTCTGTACCAGGGGACTGGATAGTAGTTAATTTAACTCCAGTTTTCAAAAAGGAATCGGGGAGGTACCCAGGGGTTATCTAGGAAATGACAGGCCAATTAGCTTAAATTCTGTGTCAGGTAAATGGATAGAAAGCATACTTGACAAAATTCTTAAACATAAAGAAGAGCAGGCCTTGCTGAAGGAGAACCAGCATGGCTCCTGCAATGGCAAGCCTTGCCTCACTAACCTTTTGGAGTTCTTTGAGAGTGGAGAAAGGTGATCCGGTTGGTATAGCATACTTGGATTTTCAAAAAGCTTTTGACAAAGTTCCCCACCAAAGGCACTTGAGTAAGTTTAGAATTCATGGGAAAAGGGGACAGGTTCATGTGTGGATTGGTAACTGGTTGATGGACAGGAAACAGAGGGTAGGAATAAATAGACAGTTTTCTCAATGGAGGGAAGTAAGAAGTGGGGTCCCCCAGGGATCTGAACTGGGACCAGTGCTCTTTAACTTGTTCATAAATGATCTAGAAGTTGGGGTAAATAGTGAAGTGGCCAAATTTGCAGATGATACTAAACTATTCAGGGTAGTGAAAACCAAAACAGATTGTGAGGAGCTCCAAAAGGATCTATCCAAACTGGGGGAAAGGGAGACAAAATGGCAAATGTGGTTCAGTGTAAGCAAGTGTAAAGTGATGCATATTGGGACAAAAAACAAACAAACCCAACTTCACATATACACTGATAGGGTCTGAGCAGTCAGTGACTGACCAGAAGAGGGATCTTGAAGTTCGGGTAGACAGATAGTTGAAAGTGTTGAGTCAGCACGAAGCAGCTGTGAAAAAGGCAAATTACTGGTTCAAACTAGTTCTTTGCCCACAGGGGCTGGCCCCACTGATGCTGCAGGACAACTTCCAATCCTCCTGGAAGCGGGCAGTTGATAATAAGGTGGCACTGTTGGCCTTCTCCCTGTCTCACCTTCTTGCTATGGTCAGTGACAAAGCAAAAATGGCCATCAAACAGATGATCCTGGACATGGAACGACAGGTGGACCTAAGTCCTAGCTACCTGGCCTCAGACAGCTCTAGGTTCACGCGCCCCCCCCCCCCCCCGCTACATATTTGACTCAGCTGGAAATTCCAAGCCACAGAAGAGCATTCACCCTCACCCGCTGTCATGCCTTTCCATCCGCTGTGCTGAAAGGCAAATATAGGAAGATCCCATTAATGGAAAGGCTTTGCCCCATGCCTCTGGAGAGGTGGAAACCACTGAACACGTTCTCTTTTCCTGCCCATTTTATAAAGGTAACCGGGAGAAGCTTATATTTCTTCTGCTTCTCAACTACCCTGGCCACCCCAGTCAAGCCTACACTAAGATGCTGCTCTTGGATGAAAAGCGAACCTTCACATACAATGTTGCTAGGTTCTGTGCGGTAGCATGCAAGATCCATCGGACTATGACTGCTAGCCCATAATCTGTGATTTTAACTACTGGGTATCCTAATATGTCTATTTATATACTTCTATTTTCTTAGATGCATTCAACTCATAGATAGTTAACTTTTAACATTTTACTACTCATCTTATTAGAGTTCTATTTTTATAGACTAATTTTTACATATTGCTTATATTAGTTTGTTATCTTATCAGTTTTATTACTTATCAGTTAGCTGTCTTATTTTTTTTAGCTATCTCTCTTTTACCTTTTAGTATGTTTTATAGCCTATTTTATACTTTTAAGACATTTTTATACTCATTGAGAGTTGTATGCATATATGTAGCAACTTTCAATATGGATCTATTATTTATTCTGCTGTATTATTACCTATGCTGGTCTTTGACCGTAATAAAGTTGGTTGGTTGGTTGGTTGATTGATTGTTGAAAGTGTCGAGTTAGTGCACAGCAACTGTGAAAAAAGCAAATTACATGCTAGGGATTATTTAGGAAGGGGATTGAAAATAATAATATCATGCACTTGTAAGGAAGCTCACGTGAAAATGCCATCCCTGCTGAGCTGCCTGGGTGGGCTTGCCATAAAACTATTCTGTATTTCCAGGAGATTTAAATGCTGCCGATACCACCCCCTTATTGACAGAGCCTGAACTCCTCTGAGAATTGGGGTGGAATATTACAGGGAAAACCCTTAATTTTTGCTATTGGACAAGTACCAAAAAACCTCCCATGTGTATGCCTACAACTGATAGCTGCTGAGTGCTTGAGGACATTTCTGCATCAGAGAAAACCCCTTTTCTCCTCCTCCCATTTTTTTCCTGAGTTAAAAACCAACTCTGAGAGGCTTGTAAAAAGAAAAGAAAAGAAAGCAATTGTATTCAATTACCACAGACTGCTTTTGTCTGAGGCTTTTAGCTTTAGATACACTCAAAAATACTTAGTAGGTTACAAAAATAGGTTGTCCTAGGCTGCAGTTTTAGGTTGCATTTAGGCATGCTTAGATGTTTACAGAATCTTTTGTAATGCCCTAGGTGGGTTGAGCATTGGCTAATGTTTTTTTATTTTAATTACATTGCAGGTAAACAATAATAGAACAGTATCAGGAATATACAAAGCACACACACAATGAAATATAAGTTCCTAATGCTCTGTCTGACCAAACAAACTGTTCCCTATGCTGGATTCCCTTTTCCGTGTTCTTATGTTCTTAAGTCCTTCCCACTGTGGGTTCTCTGTGTGTACTGGAATCTATGAAGTGAAGGGCTTCAGTCCCTGAAGCTTGTCCCTGTCCCCTGCAACATGTACTGTATCACTGGGCTATCTAAGAACCATACTGTGGTCTTTTAAAAATAAAATGCAGTAACATGTTTCTTCTTTTTTAAAAATCATTTTTTAGATGCACTTCACAGGTTTTCTTAATGGTGAGAAAACTTGCTGTATCCGTGAGGCTACAAACAGCTGTGCTCGAGAGATTTTTAAGGAGGGAGTGTATAATTTCTGTTTTTCAAAAGTTTGTACATGCTGCAAAACTACAATAAATAAAAATTAGTTATATCCAAAAAGCAATATTAACAGATATTGTAAATTGAATATGCATTGTGCCAATTAAATGTGCATTTTTGTGCTAGATATTCTGTTGATGAAGTATCTTCTGTCTAGTTCGTGCCCAGAGCCAATTTACAGGGAAGTTTTCAGGACAAAATATGTCACTGAATTTGTCAGCTGGGGTCACTTTTGTCTCATGGTGGTGTTGCGTATTATGGAATAATGATAACTCTGCAGAGCATTTGCATCCATTTTATTCATGTTTCATTGTGGTATCCAACAATGAAAATACCTGTAGCCTTGTTGTTTTTTATTTTTACTGTGCAGTACCTACCTGATGTAATTTCTGATCCAAGTTATTAAGGATAAATGAGTAGAGCTCAGCTGCTAAAGTTCTATTCATCTCATCTCTATTATATCCAATGAAAATGAGGAGTGCATTCTGGGCTATAGTTTGGCACTACATACAGAGAGGGCTGAAAAAATAATTCCTTCAAAATAAAGCACCAGGTGTCCACTCTCTGAGGCACTCTTGGGCTGAGCAGACACCACTACTCAACATCTGGGCACCAATCAAGACCCACTCACCCAAACAATCAGAACAAACAAAAACAACCCTCCGAAAAAAGGTCCAGTGGGAGCCTGGCAGGTTGGGAGCCTGGCAACCAAACCCACCCCCCACCCAATTAATCCACCAGGAGGCTTTACAGACAGGGCTTCTACCCCAAATCTCCATCAGAAGAGAGTGTGTGCATTCACACAGCAGCCAAACTTACCCCAAAGTCCCTTTGAGATCCTTAGACCCATGCCACACACAAATCGGGCTTTGTCTTGAGAATTCTAGCTTATCTCGATGTATTTCCGGTTTTTTAAAATGCTGGTTTTAAGCTACTTCTTCTGAAAACGCTGGAGCAAATAGGGAGAGGTACTGATGTAGAATCATTAACATGATAAGAGGAATACTCTCTTTAGAAATGCAGATATAGCTCTTTAGTAATCTCACCAGAGGCATGCAATAATGAACTTGCAAAATAAAAACCAAGATCAGAGGGGAGGGGCTGCTTCCCTCAATGCCACGAGTGTAATTCAAAGTGGCTTTGCTCAACATTTACCCCACAGCATAAAGCCATGTGCAAATAACTCCCAAGCACAGGCAGGCAGCACACAGACAGCAGCAGCAAAGGTAGCAGCAGGGCTGCAAAATTAAAAAAAAAAAAAAATTCCACAGGAGACCCTAGTTATTTAAAAAAACAAAGAAACAAGGAATGAAATTCCAAGCAGCACCCAGTTAAAGGCATTGGTGCTGCTTGTACAATTTAAATAATAATGGCGGAGCGGGTTGATCACAGCCAGCCCAGTTAAGGGAATTGGCTAGTGGCTACAAGCAATGACAGATATCCACACAAGGAAATATACATACCAAACAGCACCCAATTAAGTCAGTAGACTGCTGTTACTATTTTAAAATAAGAGGGGGTGAAGGAGGCTGCATTATCCCGGTTATTAAAGTCACTTGGTGTCGGGCTGGCTAGAAGTGAGAATAATAAAATAAAATTCCAAGCAGCACCTAGTTAAAGGCACTGGTACTGATGGTACAAATAAGCAAAAAAAGTGGGGGGGGGGGGCAGGGGAGGAATAAAGGAGTTGGCAAGCACTGCAATTAAAAGGTTTAAAAAAATAGAAAGACAGAGCAGACACTCTGTCCCTTCACTCACTTCTGGGCCAGGCAGGATAGGCAGGCCCAGGTCTCTCTGCTCTCCTCAGTGCTGCTGCAGTCTCTCTGTCTATCAGAGTTCTCTCCTCTCCTGAGGTACAAAAACAATGGTTCTCTCTGCTTCCAATGCCACCTAATGGTGCAGTGGGGAAGTAACTTGCCTAGGGAGCAAGAGGTTGCTGGTTCAAATCCCACTGGTATGTTTCCCAGACTATGTGAATCACCTATATCAGACAGAAGTGATATAGGAAGATGCTGAAAGGCATCATCTCAAACTGCGCGGGAGATGGCAATGGTAAACCCCTCCTGTATTCTACCAAAGACAACCACAGAGTTCTGTGGTCACCAGGAGTCGGCACCGACTCAACAGCACAACTTTACGTTTACCTCTGCTTCCAAGCAGTCCCTTATATACATTATGAAACTCCCTCCTTCCCCCTAGCCAATGGGGGCAGAGTTGCTCCTGCCAACATTTGATCTGAAAGACTACTAGCTAACCAAGAAGCAAGGAGATCTCAAGCCAATTGGAAGCCAGTGCCAGGAGACCAAGTGGCGATCAGAAAAAATGGAAACAAAATAGTGTCCGCTAACCAAATCGCTAGCAAACCGAGCTGTGCAAATAAGGTGTGATTTGATTCGTAGTTGAATTAGTTCCTGTTTTCATGGGAAGATTTGATTCGTGAATGAATAATCTAATTGCCTCTGACTTGCAGCAGCAATTCTATTTGCTAGTGAATTGATCAGCACACCCCTAATTATGACTAATACTGTGTAGCTTCTCTCCTGCCCACCCTAGCTTCAGTAACCAGCAGCCACCATATAAGCAAAGGTGAAATCTGCAAAACTGTCACTGTGGCTTATCTCTAACTAAGAATTGAGGTCAGATAATCATCTTTGCCACTTTGGGTCCACTCATACCTTTCCTCATCACATCAGTTTTTCCCTGGCACTGTGCTCTCTGGTCCAAAGGAAACGAAAAAGAGTGTTTCATAGTTTCACACAGTTGTGTGGTCAGTCACACAACCAAGGCACCTGATGTGCAGAATATCATTTGGATGCTTCATAGAATCTCCCACAACAATTACTGTTCTTGTTGGAATAAACCACAGTCTGGAGGTGTTCTTTGTGCCATTGACTTCCATGGTATGGAAAATAAGTCAAACTGTAACTGTCCAGGTCAAACCCTAACATCTGGCAAATCCAATTTGTACATGCATTTGATATACATATAACAGCCATAACTACTTGGTGGTCCAGTCATTAATAATGTTGTTATGTAGAGTGCAAAAGGGTTTCTTCAATAGCCTGAGATATGCAACAAAAGTAAATAAGATATACTGCGATATTGCTAAGATTTTTCAGTGTGATATACAGAAAGGGGGCCCTTGTTTCTCTGGGAAATGCATGATCTTCCTTTCTGTTTGTAGAACTAATGATATCTTACTCCTCAGAGGATGGAAGACTTACGTTAAACTCTATTTCAAAACATTGCCTAATCTTGGGGCACTATCTAGGACAGAGTTTGGTTCATGTTCAGGACTCTTGAACTTTTAAAACAGAGAATATCTTGCTTGCTGACGTACAATAAAACATGTTGTTAGCAAGTGATCTGAGAGTCAGAGCGAGCTCTGTTCTTGGACTGCAAATCCCAGCTGAACTTATAAAACTTGGTCTGTGTTTCTTAATCTTAGCATGCCAGGGGTTTATATCTTCATTCTTGTATAGAATCCATTAGTGCCAACATATGGCCTATGAGGCAATTTTTCTTAGTCCCTGGAATTCTTTAAAAATATTCTGCACAAGGACCACCCTACCATGAAGCAGGCTGCCTCAGGCAGAGGGATGGATGTCCCTTGGCCCCTAAGAGAAGGGCTCTCCCATGGGGTGGGTGTCAGCTTCCCCCCACCCTTTCCCCTTGTGCTTCTCTGAAGGATGAAGTTGAGGTCAGGGGCCCATCTTTACTTTTTGTCCCACGCTCACTCCTTGCTATGCCCCTGGTTCTGCTTCAGACATCAAAATGCCATGGGCTAGCACTGATTCTACACATTCAATCTCTCTTTCATTTAAGAAAATATGCATCTAGCTCTCCAGGGCCATTCCAGATGGCAATTTTACTTTCCTTCACCTAGAGACTTTACAGACGGGGCTTCTACCCTGGATCTCCTCCAGGGGAGAAAGTGTGCATTCACACATCAGCCAAACCTACCCCCAAGTCCCTTCAAGAACCTTGTACCCACTCCACACACAAGTCAGGCTTTGTCTTGTGAATTCTAGCTTATCTCGAAGTATTTCCAGGTTTTTAAAATGCTGGTTTTAATCTACTTTTTCTGAAAACTCCGGAGGAAATAGGGAGAGGCACTGATGTAGAATCATTAGCATGATAAGAGGGATAGTGTCTTTGAAATGCAGATGTAGCTCTTTAGTAATCTCTCTCTCTCTCTCTCTCTCTCTCCCTGTCCCCCACACCAATTGGCTAGAAGGAAATCACGTTCGCCTGCCATGTGAACTTGTAAAAACAAAAAATGAGAGCAGAGAGGAGGGGCTGCTTCCCTCAATGCTGCAAATGTAATTCGACGTGGCTTTGCTCAACTTTTACCCCGCAACATGAAGCCATGTGTGAATACCTCCCGTGGGAAGAGCAGGCGTGTGTTAGAGATGTGCATGGAACTGTGGCAGCGAGGCTCGAAGGCGGCAGGTGTGTTGGAGACTTCTGGACATATCTGGACAACGGGGCGGCAGGGAGGTACACTGCCGCCCCAATGGGCTTGCAAGTAAATGGATGCCGGTGGGGGGAAAGTGGTGAGAGTGGTAAGTGCATCCTCCCCCGCTCTTAAAGGTAGAACCACCTCCCCCCTCCACCGTTGAACCAGAATTGCCAGCTCTGTGCATAACCCTAGTGTGTGTTCACATATTGTCTAGATTTACATCAAAGTCACTGCGAGCTATCGGGGAGCACTCCATACATGATTTGGTTTTTTTATTGTACATTGGAGCTTTGCCCGATTTATGTCCAGTGTAAAAAACTCCACTTTTTGCATCATTATGGGGGGGGGGGGGATTCAAAATATCCTATATGCCCCTTAACTCACAGTACTTCGCTCCTCTTAATTCCTGCTGTCTGGGAAAGGCCATGGTTGCCCATCAGCTTTTGAAAGTGAACTTCCAATTCCAGGAAAGTCAAATCCACAAAAGCAAACAAGAACATGTCCTCATGATTTTCCACCTAGCTTCATGAGTATGAACATTCGAAGATGGCAGTACATGGCTTTCAGTCACTGCTGGAAGCTAGGATGCAAACAAAAATTATAGCCTTTCTAAAATTATTAAGAAGAGAACAAAGAGAGATAACTACTTTCCCCTCACACAGCACTAGAACTCTGGGTATTCCAATAAAAATGATGGACACAACAACAAATGTAGTACAGGCAACAAACGAAAGAACATATAATTGCCTGAAGGAATCCATTCACTTCAAGATGGTGGTTTTTAAAAATGATTTTATCTATCATAACTAATAATCACTGACTGACTTTCACAAATTTTTGTAACTCTAATTCATTTATCAGTGGCCATTCAGCATGGTAAGGAAAAATGAACTCTTTAGCACAATGGCACTCTGACTCAGTCCAGGGGGCACTCAGAGCGCTGTTCCACGGTGAAGAGGATGGGGCTTGTGCCAGCAGAGTAGTTGAGAACTGCAGCTTAAAACCATTTAAAGTTTAATATACTGTATACAGCTTTGAAGGTTTTTTTAATCAAACATCACTTTATATCTATAATGCAAAATTATGATCCTGCAACCCAGTGTAAAAGGAACCTGCCCACTGCAAGTTTCTGCCTGCCGCTGAAACTTATTCTTTCTAAGAAGACTCTGGGCTTAAATATTGAGCTTTCTGTAAACAACAGCTCCAGTTTTATGTTTGTATGGGATCCAGATGCAGCATTCAGTTTAAATAGTGCATGATGTATGTTCTGTTGCCCATTTGTAACATACCAAAAAGAAACTCTCTAAGCAACAATCCGGGAGGTAAGCCAAATCCCAATTGTCTTGATTTTCTGCAGGTTTGCTCTTTTCTCTTAACACTATAGTAAGGTGGAATCTTTAGTGCGGATTTCTTTGATAAACTGGAGAAGGTTCACTGTGTGCAGTGCCTGATTTACTGGAACAAATCTGATGACATTCCATTAAAAAGACTTTCAGTTTTGCTTCACATTAAGAGTCCAACTAGGAATGTGCCAACTAGGAATGTGCGAATCAGTTCATGTATCTGGATGTTCTGCCTCCAGGGCCAGTCTTACCATGAAACAGTCACTTTGAAAGTAAGATTCCAGAGGGTCCCATTATACTGTGGAACTCTTCTCACGATCGGTGAGACAATCTCTGGAGCAGCTTGCGGGGAAAGTGAGTTTCGCCTACCTTCTCCGCAGACAATTGTGTTTCCTTCCCTGGGTAGCAGATCCGGGTTCGGGGTGCCGGGACGCACCAACGCGGCCCGCCCCCAGGAGTCCCAATAAAGCACTGCACGAGTGCACAGTAGATTACTGGGATCCCGCTCCCCCTGAGTGTGCCAGCTGTGGCTGCAAGCAGCTACGGCTGACACACGATTTTAAAAAATGAGGTTAAGGGAGCTCTCTCGCCTTTACGCTCGTTTAACTCGGTGGCTACTTTGGTGGATTTGCTGTTGTGTAGCCACCGGGATTGGTCTCAAGCCCAGTGGTTCACATGAGCGTGCAAAACCAGGCCGAGCTCCCTTAGCCCAGTTTTGCACACTCGTGTGAATAGCCTCAGTGACATCCGTCTTCAGGGTCAGCACTCTTTACTTGTACCTATGAAAAGATTATCTTTGAAGGGGAAAAGACGGTCTTTGAAGGGTGTTACGGTCAGAGGTATTGGCATGCCGCTTCCCATCTCCGCGCCCGAGTGGTGGGGCAGGGTGTGGGGTTGTGCACCCGGCTGAGAGGCAGGCACAGCAATGGCCATCTTGGGTCCCCTTCATGTGGCCAGGGTCTGGCCAATCAGGAGAGGGGGCCGGGGGAAAGAACTAGCCCGGCAGCCTCCTCGTCATCAGTCTCTTTGCTGCCGTCAGTCTCTTTGCTGTATTAAAAAGATGGGTGTCTACAATATTTACCCAAATATAAGGTGAGTCTGAATTTAAGACCATACCTTAAAAGACAAAGAGTTAAATACAGGTTATACCTGTATTTACCCAAAAGAAAGAGGACTCTGATTTCAAGCCAACCCCTCTATAATTAACAGGAAAGAAGGGGAGGGGGCTTGTCTAGGATTTGAGTAAGTATTTTATAGCCACGGCAAACTAGGAAAACAGCACACACACAAAAGGGAGCTGATCTAACATGCATCGCCTTTGCAAAATGAAGGGATATGAAGCACAAAATATCTTGTCACAATTGCCTATTTTCAGACTTTGGTTGTTTAAAGCTGAGATTCATTCTTGGGACTAAGATGTGTTTCCTGAATAAACTAATTCATACTTGTTGAACTGCTATTTTTGAAGGTCCAAGAAATAAGAAAGAGAATTGGATTTTGCACTACTCTGTCTTTCACTGATGAACAACAGTAATTAAATGGCAAGGTGCAACCAACTACAGGTGTTTGGTTGTTTTTTTAAATATTACTTTGTAAAGTGATGAAAGAAAAAGGAATTTGCCCTTTTGTCAGACAGTGGAAACAGAATACTGTGCATGGCTGTAACCAAGGGGGAGAGCAGATTGTATTTGTGAGTTGAATATATGACGTACAACATAATTTACTTCTGTTTTTAAATTGCTAATTCAATAGCTTCCTTTTTCTTTTTTTAAACAAAGGCATTAATTGGAATCAAAGTATAAAGGCATAGAATAGAATTGTATGTGATGCTTTCTTTGTGCAAAATAATTGTTATTGCTTAGCATATTTCTAAATATAAAAAAGGCTGCTGTCATTTTTATTTTGATATAATAACTATCAGGACAAGAACAAAGACCACAAAGACTACTATCTCTCAAGAAGAGGGAAAAGCCCACGCTCAGTGAATGTGGTAAGAAGAAAATAATGATGCAGAGGAGATTTCTAACATGGTGTTGACGTTGGAACCCAACCCTATAGTATTAAATTGAGCTCATCAATTTATCATGGCAGTACTGTTTGGATATTCTTATGATCTGATAATCCCTATATGGTGTGTCATCATGCACTCCCTATTCCATAACTTAGATCTAGTAGAATAGTTGAAAATGACTACAAGAACTTTTGAAATCTAATTGTTATAGTTGGGTTTTGTTCACACATTACATTTTTTACACAATACAAAATTAATTGGAAATCACTGGAAATGACAGTGAGATTCTTGGGAGTGTGTGATTAGACACTGAGCATTTTTAGATCTTTTACCACTTAAACGGATTTGCATGCTAACAGGTAGACTTAGCACAAGGAGAAACCTAGTCTTTAACAGGGAACTGTTGACTTTTGCTCTTAGAATGCTTGTGCCATTCAATTGCACTTGTGTATGGTTCAGAAAAGGAAAGACTGTAAGACACCACCACCATGGAAGAGAAACCAACTGTTCATCCTGGTACTTTTGCTTTCAAAATGGAAGAAGGATGTGGATTTAAAAAAAATTAATCCCATTAACAGATGAAGAGGGTAAAAGATAAAGTTGTGCCATCGAGTCTGTGTCAACTCCTGGTGACCAAAGAGCCCTGTGGTTTTCTTTGGTAGAATACAGGAGGGGTTTACCATTGCCTCCTCCTGCGCAGTATGAGATGATGCCTTTCAGCATCTTCCTATATCGCTGCTGCCCAGTATAGGTGTTTCTCATAGTCTGGGAAATATACCAGTGGGGATTCAAACCAGCAACCTCTTGCTCCCTAGGCAAGTTACTTTCCCACTATGACATTAGGTGGCTTGATGAGGAGGGAATTATCACAAATGAATGCAAGACTAGATTAACGATTTTACTACAAATATCACAGTGCAGAGCCCCAGCTGTTGGTACCAGAGTTAATCAGACTCATCACCTGTTAGGCAAAAGGATGGACAGGCAGTAGGTGAAGAATGAAGTCATTTGAGGCTTTTCATTTACTTCAATGGGTTTCTTGTACTCTACTTCTCTTGCATGCCAAACATTATGCCATTGTGGAGGGTGTGAAGCTTGTGAGAAGCATAGGATTCCAACACAGTTGCCACAGTCACATGTAACATGAAGCCACAGTTAAACAGGGCAGGGGATGGAACTCCGTTACGTCCAAATGTGTGCAACAGCAGTTTTGTGGGGAAAGCGATCTGCAGTTTGGCTCGCCAAACTCCCATTTGTACCTTTGCTCTGTAGTAAGTTTTGCCACCCCAACCTGATGTTTGGCCATGGTGGTGTTACATCTGAACACGGATGGTGCCATAATCATGGTTTCCTTCACTTTCTGGAGTCACGATCATAGAGATGGAGGCAGAGACCCCACCTAGGATTGCAACCGCTCAATGCCTGTGGTGTTTCTCACTGGCCACCTCTCCAAGAACTCGCTCCACTCCCCATGTCTCCGATCCAACAAAACAGTTGTTTGGCAACAGGGATGCCATGATGTCCCACCCCAAACTTGTCAGCCTGTCAAATGGCAAAGTCACACAGGGGCATTCCTTTCCCCTACTCTGTCCCTAGAAAACAGGAGAGAAAGGGGATGGGATGACAGGACAGGCACTAAGTGCTTTGCTCCCCAAAAATGAAGTGACTATGAAGAATGTTCACAAGCACACCCCTTTGAGATGGCAGCACAGACAAGGCAATCCCATTAGAATGCAAGAACAAAAATATATGGCAGGATGGCAATTCCTGGGGTGGGGTTTAAAAGGGAGCCTCAACCAGAGATTCTTGTATGGGTAAGGTCTATTTTTTGTACAATGATGTTGGGGAAGTGCAGCCCAACCCCTTCCCCTTGAGGGTATCTATGCAGTCCCTATGCCTACTCATGACAATGGCCTGGCAACAGGATCAGTATTGCCCTAATGAAAGGAGCATTTCTGCATGTATGACAACTAGAGATGCTGATCCGGAGCAGGCCACTCACTCATGAGAGTGTAAGGCCATGCAGACACCCTCTCACAACTCATGAGAAGAACCATCTGTGGGGACAGGGATGTCATACAGAATTGCTAATAATGTACAACGACAATCCCCCTTCTCCCATGGACCACTCTCTCATGAGAGTGTCAGGCCATGGGGGCCAGACGGCAGATGCCACCCAGCCAGGTTGCTCTATATAAGAAATCTGTAGGGATGGGTACCCGACCAAAAGCTCTCCTGGTCTTGGTGACTGTCACCAATAAGCTGTCAAAGTGTGCCTTCTGCCAGCATGGCAACCCTTTTCTCCTGGGGTTGTGGGAAATTGGGGACCCCCTCTCCCACAATTCCCCACAGAGGCAGATCTGCATATGGCAGAACGCTGGGCCGGACCCATGAATTTTGAATGAGAGTAAAGATCTTTCCCCACACACAGTGTTTCCCCAGTCTGCACATGCAGCTAGGCTCTGACACATGGAGTGTCAAAATCTCCTTTGGGTGAGTAAAAGGCTTCCCTGGGTAGGTAGGAAGGGGGTAGCTGTGCAAAAGTTCTATCATTAACCAGAGAGAGCATAAGAAAATAAAATCTAAAGAGCTGGTGATTTATATGTTGATAATGGCCAGGATGGTGATAACTAAAATTTGGAAGCATGCAACATCATCATCATCATCATCATCATCATTACCCAAGGTCTAAGGTCTTCCCCAGTAGACTGGTCCTCTCATGAGAGTTCTAGTCCCCTGGAAGCAAGCCACCATGGGCAGGAGTGTGGTTTGGTCTGCATTGACTGCATTGTTGGAGTGAGCCCTCGCACGAGCATCCTTGGTCAAAGCAGGCCAGACCCCAGGATATTTTGCCCTCCCTCATACGTATACATATCCTCGCCTAGGAAGTCATCATCTTCCCTTCCCTTCCCTTCCCTTCCCTTCCCTTCCCTTCCCTTCCCTTCACTGAGGAACAAGGATATAGTGCCCCCCAAGACCACACCCCAAGAAATTGTGCTTGTGCAATATGGTTTTGTTTGTGGTCTCTTAGGAGGGTGGCGGTGCAGTCACTTTTTTTAAAAAAAAAGGGCTGGCATCAAATGGCATTTAAAGGGATGTAAATGCCCTTTCCCTGCTGAGGGTGGGCAGACCATTCCAAAAAGGCACAATCACACTCGGCATGCCCCCTTGAAGATCGTGGCCAATGGCTACTGTTCTTGTGCCATGCTGCCACCTTCCCCACAGTCTGGTGATGTGAGTGCTACAGAGCTTGCTATTATTATTATTATTATTAATAATTTGATTTCTATACCGCCCTTCCAAAAATGGCTCAGGGCGGTTTACAAAGAGAAATAAAACAAATATGATGACTCCCTGTCCCCAAAGGGCTCACATTCTAAAAAGAAACATAGGACACACACCAGCAACAGTCACTGGAAGTACTGTGCTGGGGGTGGATAGGGCCAGTTACTCTCCCCCTGCTAAATAAATTGAATCACCATGGTAAAAGGGGGGTGGAATGCTAGGATGTGGACTTGGTGGATCAGGAAGAGGAAGGGGGCAGCCAGCCCTGAAACCAGAGGTTGACAAACCACAGTTGGACGAATATCTGCAATGTGATTCACGGATAGGAAAATTAACTGCAAGTCCAGTGGCCTCCAGTTTCCTGTTACATGTGAATGTGGCCACTGTCATACCTACCCACAACATCCCTGATACAGTGGCGTAACTAGGGAAAACGGCGCCCAGGGCAAGCACTAAAATTGCGCCACCCCGCCACCCCCCCAACATACATCTGACTGACACACATGTTTCAGAAAACTTTTATTTTAAAAATTTTAAAAATTACAAAAATTACCAATATCATACATGTGGTCAAGCTCCTACCTACCACTTCAGATTTATTTTTTAAAACTATCCAAATTGTGGGGCTATCATTAATTTGTTTGAATAGCTCAGGTTAAAATGCTGGAAAACGACAAATTTCAGTATGCTGGGGCTCATGAAATCCCCAAATATTATGCGGAGTTGTACTTGGAAAAACTAAAAGAAGTGCCTGTCTAATTCTCTGCTATGCATTGTAGCATCACGATTACATAAGTTTTAAAAATAAATGGAGAATTTGACTTTTCCCAGATACTCTGAAAATAATTAAATGATATGCAGAGTAAACTGTGTCACTGCTTGGAATATATTCTAGTATTTCAGAAAGACAGTAAAAATGAGAGAAAGAGCAAGAAACTCCCAGTGGGCCTTAATACTAAGGATTTCACATTGATTCAAAGACAAACTGACCATTAATAGCCATATGATTAAGACATCACATTTAACTCACTTATCACAAGAAGCAAAGTAAGAGCAAATGGATACAATCTTAGCTCATAAACTTCAGCTCAGTATTCACAAGCCCTTATTCTCTGTACATAGTGCCAATCTGAATATGTGTACAGTGACATATTATATTAATTTTTTTAAAAAAAATTACCTGTAGCCCCTTCGGGGGACATCTTAAAGGCTGTGGGGGGTCTGCAAAGTTTCCCCCTCCTCCCACTGGCCTCTAGGGCCTCACAGGCACCATTTGAGCATGTGCGGTGGTCATTTTAAAAAATATATATATTTTAAAAATGGCCGCTGAAAACAAAATGGCCACTGTGCATGCTCAAATGGCATCTGCGAGGCGTGGCATGCCCTAGGGCCTCACAGAGGCCATTTGAGCATGCCCAGTGGCCATTTTGTTTTTGGTGGCCATTTCCCCCCCAAATTATTTAATTTTAAGAAATTGCGCCCCCCTTCAAGTGGTGCCCGGGGCACGTGCCCCCCTGCCCTCCTATAGATACGCCCCTGCCCTGATATTGATCATGTTTGGCCCTTGTGCTAGTGGAGTTCTGCTGATCTCACAGTTATGCCAATGTTACCATGGTACAACACCAGCATAAATCATCAACATCAAAATTTCTTTGAGCTCCATTGTCATAAATAAAGTTAGCAGCAACCCTTACCCCATCATCATTCAGTGGCATAAGTAAAGGATAGGTTTGTGCTATCAATTAGCTGTCAAGTCCGTCATTTAGCTAATCATTTCGCTATTTGGTCAGACTTCAAGGAACTGCATACCACAGAAAAGAAACAGCAACTCCATTTCCTTTTCATCCTGGAAGCCTCTATTGTCATCTGCCAATTAGGAAAGTACTTTACTTTCCATTTCATTTGATTTTATACCACGGTTTATTTTACAATGAAGCCAATAGAAACAAAGCAAAACTTGTTTCAACATGCCTTCTGTAAACAAAGGCTGTTGAAAGCAGGATGCAAAAAAGTGTGTGTGTGTGTGTGTGTGTGTGTGTGGTGGGGGGTCATCTATGGCTGTCTGCCTTTCTAACTTTGCCACCACATTTTTCCAAAGCATTGGCGTTAGGCAAAGGATGAATGGAAGTATTGTTCAACTTTCCAAACTGGCACAAAGTGCAGTTGAGTCAGGGAAGGAGAATAAAATGGTCCTAACATGATATACTGTAAAAGTATGCAGCAGTTATTCTTTTTTAAATAGTGATTTGTGTCTGAAGGTAGCACAAATAGCATTTCACACTTCATCCCACATCCTGTTGTAGTTAATGCTTCAATTCTGGGTTGGGTTTGGTATCTTGCTGGGCAAGTTAGCACCTCAGTACTCGCAGGTATTATCCTTTGTGCAGTGTCCCTTGTGCTTGCCTAGCTGACACCCTGAAATACACCCCACCCCCATCTTGCCCAGTGTCCAGCAACAAAAGAAAGCTCATAAGGTACTGCACCAGGAAATGCTAGGGCATACATAGGAGAAATCTAAGTTTCTCCTCTCAAACACAGATTTCCTGTGTGGTCTTAGCATAGAAGTACTCAGATCCGTTTTTTCTTTCTTTTTGCAGGGCAAGGCTGGGGAAGGAAGTAACATAGATTGATTTTAGCTTGCCATATGTCAAAGTTGGCATGCATAGGAGGCCTGCAGCCTCAGATTATAAAACCACTGGATAGGGAAAGTGTGTGGCTCCTGTGTTCTGAACAGTAAGTTGTACACACTTAGCATGAACTGTTAAGCAATACGACACATAATGATGACAATTTTTTAAAAGGCCTGAAACTTTCTTAGGTAGTATGAGTCACCTTATATTTAACTGATGGCAGCCTATATAGTACACTCCATACAAAAGTCATCATTGGTTCTGATAATCAAATTTCTCCCAATGCTGATATGTAACACAGGTTTTGGGAAAGACAGGAACACAGGAAGCTGCCTCATACCAAGTCAGATCATTGGTCCATCTAGCTCAGTATTGTCTACACTGACTGTCAGAGGCTCTCCAAGGTTTCAGGCAGGAACTTCTCCTGTCCCTACCTGGAGATGCTAGGCAGTTAATCTAGAACCTTTGGCATGCAAGCAGATACTCTACTACTGTGCGACGGCCCTATCCTCTACAGCAGACAGTGCTCACATGCATTCACCCATCCAAATACAAACCAGGGTACATTTGCTTAGCAAATGCTTAGCAAAGGGGACAATTCATGCTCACTACTGCAGGACCAGTTCTCTTCCCCAAGATTGGGAGACAGAGAGGTCACCTGTCTGTGACAGGCAAGATGCCATATTCTGGCACAATATGATTTAATTCTTAACCCTAAACGCAAAAAGAGTAGTCGGAGTAATAACAATTTCATTTTGTCATGGATTTCTGTTGACCCTAAGGTTTTCTGTAGCAGCAACATATTGTATTAAATGAGCAGTTAATAAGCATGTAACATTATCAATGCAGTATAAAGGTGGATTCCAACATTTGTTCCATGGTTCACTCCACTTTTACTGAACGTTCTTACTACACACAGGGTTGGTTTATAACACAATAGTGTTGTGAGGCATGGTGTTAAAATGTCAAGCAGTAGAGGTGGCTCTCTCCTGAGACTAGGAGTGGCCTTGCTGATGTACAGCTCTGGATAGTCATAAGTAGTTGGTTGTTTTCCAACTCTTTTGATTGAGAGTCACTTCCTGCTGAAAAGGTCTTAAATTGGCTTCCCAGTCTAGGGCTGCAACCCTTCATGCACTTACTTGGAAGCAAGCCACACAAACATACTTATGAGTGAATGTGTATAGGATTGGGTTGTAAATCTCAAGAGCTGAATAGCAGCTATTTAGATTTTGAAAGATATGCTAATCCTCTTGCAACATCTGTCCTTTCTGCCTGCATTTTGCTTCTGTTCAACTGCTCAACTTCTGCACTTGTAAATAAACAGAGCATTCACCACAAGTCTCCAGGGTGTTTTTCTCTCATAGAGAATGACCATGTGAATGGCGGTCTTGTCAATGCTTTGGGGAAGAGATGCACTAAAAACAATACATTTTCTTAGAGAACTTGGCAATGATATGTCTTCTGCATCAACATGATGTACAATGTACACAAAGTGTGATAGGTCTTTATGCAGTTAGTTCAGATCAGTTTTTGCAAAACTGAAAACAGGATGTATGATTTAAGTAGCGGTGAGTTTTTATTGCATTATTTCCTGACTGAAAGTTCATTGTAATAATATACTTTTCTGACAATCTTGCCAGTTTTAGATTGTAGTGATGACAGGATCCTATCTGACAATGGCTGCTAGACGATACAGCTGATTCCTGAGTCATATCAAAAAAGATGAACTTGAGCAAGTTTCCTGGATCGGTTTTTGCAAATCCATGCCATCTCTCTGACTCATAATAAGTATTCTGGTAGAAAATCAGATGATATTCCATGTCTAAAAGTATTCAGCCAGATATACAATGGTCTCTTAAGCTATTATCAGGCTGCCAGCTTAGGAAAATCTTCCAAGATTTAAAACAAAAAATCCCTTAAATTGCAATATTCAAGAGTAAGTCAAATTTTAACTTTCATGTTTCCAACCTTCAGAACTGCAGAGAATATTCTTAAGCCTGTGTCTATGGAAGACATTTTAGGGGGGGGGAAAGCACCTTGGAATTAGGCATATATAGTCATAACATATACATAACATAACACATACAATTCATCACAAATATATAGCCGTATAAAGGCAATATAACAATGAAAATAGACAGTGTGGTAGAGGGACTAGAATACTTGATCTGAATATGGGGAAAGCTAGGTCAAACTCTGATCCATATATGATTGCCCAATAGGCAAATCATCATATCAAATCAACAGGGCTGTTCAGGTCTTCCATTCAAACACTCTAAACTCTTTGATAGCTTTTCCTCAAGCATTTGATTTGAACACTTAAGCAGTCCCATTCCTCCCAACTTCCTCGACGCCCCCACCCTCCCTGCCAGACTTCTCCCACTTTCCCAAGAAAAGAAATTCCTTACAGGAGGGGGAGACAACAGCTACAGAGGACAGGACTATGGGGCAGGAACACAACTTGTAATAAATAATAAACCTTTAGCCCAAGTTCATAGGCTCTGGTAAGTGCCCACAATCTCCAGTGGCAAATGACGGTCAGCTCCTGTCCTCTCCTCTGTGAGTGAGCACATCATGATGGAAATAAGTTTGAGATCACATGAAAAATAGGGAGCAAGAGAAGTTTTCTGGATTCATCAGTGGGATGATAGTGGTCTGCTGCTGGCTGGCCTTTGGTATTTGGGTTTGTTGGTTGGTTGAATTGGCTGACATGATCCACAGCCTTCTGGTGAAGGAAGGTCTACAGAGGACTGCAGGTCCACAAGGAGCCTTCAGCATCTCTACTGAAGGCTCCTTTCCACAGCAGACCTGGTGCAGAGTGGGAGAGGAGCAACTTTCACATCCCTCTCCTCTCTTCAAAAGCCCTTTCTACTGATACAAATCTGTGTCTGAGGGCTGTGCAACCCTCAGGTACAGATACAGATCAGTGTAAAATAAAGTGTAAGATAACTGTGTTTGGAAAGATACAGACTTTTGGAGGAGGGGGAAAGAGAGAAGCAAAAATAGTTTTCTCCCCTCCCTCCACACCAGGTCTACTGTGCAAAGGAGCCTTCAGTGTAAGGACATACATCCCTCCACAGTCATCCTTCTGTTGCCATGGAGTTGCAGATCATGTCAGCCCTTATGTCAATTATTTAGCATCTTTAAAATGTTGTTATGCTATTATTTTTATTGTTATTAGTTTGTGACTCGCCTTAGGAGAAGAAAGGCAGCATAATTTTAAAAAGAACAACATTAAAATAAAGAGATGAAAGAGCCCTCCGTGTTACAAATTGTAAAGACTGGTGGAAAAGAAAGAAACTGGAAATCATGTACAAAGATTACAAATGGAAAATATTGTTATTGTTGGCAGTGGGGTGATATTTTGCTTGTATTATTTTGCACTGATACAAACATTTTTTTAATTAATCACAGGTCAGTTGACAAAAAGGTTAGAAAATGCACAACCAGCATGTGCCAAATTTCTTTAATCCTCTTACTTGTCAAAGAAGATAGAAGTATTTTAGCATAAGAAGCCTAGAAGTTTAGATAAGCTGTTTTAAAACTTAAAAAACAAAACAAAAAACAGGAAGTCAAATATCTATTTTAAAAGATTTTCTGCAGCTGCACTATGAAGGGAAACAAAGCATGATTTGGACTTTTTTTAAAGTGGAAATTTGATACCACGAAATCTGTGCATTTAGTGCTGCCCTGGGATTTTAAACTTCTTTCACCATCTTCCACCATTTATGCTTTTCTTGTTGCTTCATGGTTTATCTCTTCTTTTCTCAAGTACCATCATTTCCTCATTAGCCCTTCAACAGGAGAACTAAAGGGACTTCAGTGGGACTTCAGCCTACCCAAAGCCTACTCCACCACCATTCACACACTACTGTGCTGAAAGTTGAAGTTCCTCTCAAAGGTGCCCCAAGGTGCACAGTACGGTCCACTTCTGAAGGCTGTATCCCTGGTTCCCAAAAATCACAGGCTTCGCAGGGCAGCCACTGACAAGCATGGTGGTTCAGTTACCCAGGTCCTAGCCCTCATTTTTGCTGCAAGAGGAGAGGTCCAGAAGATTGCTGTATCATGGCTTCTCCAGACACCCAAGTGTAGAACCCATGAAATGCCCAATGGAGTCTACAATGCCTTGCAGGGTCATGATGTAGTAATGCTTGTGGCTGTAGTACTTGTGTCGGTGGGGAGGGGGGCACTAAGATCTCCATGTGTGTCCCATCTATACACACAACGAGGACTGGGAATACCTTCTGCAGGAACCCTGTAGGAAACCTCCTGAGGGTTGCCCACTCAGATCACGTCATCAAGGAAGAGCTAGTTCAAGAGAAGAACTACTTCCCAGAAAATTCTGCATGCCATCAAGTGCCAACCGCAAACAGGTTGCTGAGTGTCAGGTAGTTTGCGTTGGAGGCCAACTTGTACAGCATGATGGCAAGGCAATTATGTACTGGCATGGCATGGCACATGGCTGTGTCCTGGCAGTGGAGGATTGGCTCCATTTCACTGGCAAGGAAGCCAAAGGTCTGTCTGGACATTCTGAATCTGCCCATGAAACACTGATCATCCCACTCTGAGATGGTGATTTCTTGGGCACTGTTGGCACAGTGGGCCGATGACCCAAAAATGGACCCATGACAGGTGGCTGGACCCATGAAGGGTACTCTTGGGCGTGTTGTGGATGTAAAGGGCCCATGTCCCCCCTGTGGACCCATGAAGGGTGCCTGCAGCAGTTGGGGTGGCTAGGGCTAGCCGCGGCAGTGGACCCATGAAGAGTGCCTGCGGAGGTACAGAGGTTGGAGTGGCCCTCCTCTGGTTCATTGTCAGGAACACCAGGCCCTATGTCCAGCAAGGGGGCTGTCTGGAACTCCCGGCCAGAAGATTCCTCCACTGCCCTTCCTGGATAACACATCTTCAACAGTGTGTGTGAACATCTTCAAGGGTGTGTGAACAGTTCCTCCACCTGTTTCATGTCCAGTATCTGCTTGTGTGGAGTGTTGCACTCTGCACACAATCGTGCTCCTGGCTGTCCTCGTCAAAGTAGTGGGAGGGTGGGAGGTGCTGCAGGGTCTTGTGTCTCATCATCTTGTGTCTCATCATCTTCCTCTCCAGAGTCTATGAAGTAGAAACCAGACTGGAGTGGCTGTCCCGAGGCATCCACAAATTGCATGAGTACAGGTGCACCACAATCTCTATCTTCCCTGGAAGCTTTGGTAGTGGCAGGCCAACCTGCATGCTGCATGGTGGGTGAGGCCTGTGTGATGGGCCTGCCATCCCAGAGCAGCTTGGAACTTCTGTGGCCCTAACCAGGAACATGGGCATGGCTGCATGAAGAACCATGGCTGTAGCTGCCATTGAACCACCTGGATGGGCAAAGGAGATGGTGGCTGCTGGGGTGGTGGGTGGGACAGCTCCCTTTGCAAGGGGCCTGCTGCTCCCCTGAATGCTCATCATTGCTGCTATGTGGCTTGTGCTTTGCCTCTTCTCTGGCACAGGAGAGAATCCTTGCAGACTGGTATCCCTTCTGTGCCATCTGCTGGGGTATCCAGTTGAATGTAGACTCATCCCTTAACTGATTCTGCAGTTGTGACTGGACACTTTCTGTGGTCCAGAGGTCCACGAACACCCCAGTCTCTGCATCCATCCACAACTTGGCATGGACTTTCTTGCCTCCATCTCCAGCCTAGCTGCTCACGGTGGCGGTGGCAGTGCCACTAGTGGATGACGAGGCAGTGGTCAGACACTGGAACTGGATGGCTGATGCCAGCTTCCAAAGTGGGGTTTTGTGAAGTAGGGCTTGGGTCACTAGCCTGTTCTCTTCATGCAAGTGAGAAGAGGAAGGGATGGGGGTGTCTGTCACATGCCTTCAAGGCCAACACTGCACAGGAGGGGTGTGGTCATCAACATTGTGCAGGCATGGCAAGTGTAGTGCGGAGAACAGCCATCAAGGCCATTTTAAAATTTACAAATTTGCTTTGCCTCTTGAAGACCAACACAGGCATTGTTTGCACATGCAGCTGTCAGGCAGGAGATTGCACCAAGGACACTCAATATGGACAGTGCTGAAAAATTAATGGATGGTCTTGTGCGGGGACAAGTCCAACCATGCAAGCTATATAGGGAAAGCAAGGAACCACATAGGTGGGCGATATCTGCCCTATTTGGGGTACTAATACCTGGTTTTGGGCCCACCCCTTCCCCATCACTCCATACTATCCCTACTGCTAAATGTTAATAAATAACCTTATGGCCAGTAGAAGGGTAATGTAAAGCAATGGTTACTTGAAGTCCACCGCTGAACAAACAGATCTTCCCCACCACTACCGTTTGACCATCCCCTCCTCCCAACTCTCCCCTTTGAGGACTCCGCTCCTCAACACATCTGAAGAAGTGGCTGCTTAGTGGTTGCTTGCTTAGAAGAAGACAGTGTTTTGCATTTCTTCAAACCAGCTCCCCAAATAAAACCCACAGAAGGCATCCCTGATCTGTCCTCCTCTGTGCTCCCTAAAATATCCACCAGCTGGTCACAAATGATGTCTGTTGCCCAGGGTGCATTGGCACATTACACTGATCCCCTGGATCGTGGCAACATCACACATTAACAGCTTGGGGCAATGGCACATTGGCAAGGTGGCACATTTGTTAAGTCTGGCTGGCCAGAATCACAGAGCGCATAGCACAAGCACCATGTGAAGTGGGAGGGACATGGGTGTGGCAGGAAGCAGCCTTCATAGAAATGCACCAGTGTGGGTGCCCCCATTGTAAAGATGGGAGGACAGGGGGATGTGTATGAAAGAGATGTGTGTGCTGTGGGACACGTTCCATACTATATTCCGTACTATAAGGGTTCCATGTGATTTTCATGAGGCATTGCAGTGATTGATTCCTGGAGAACCTTTCCGACTGTCACCATCTCGGTCTAACATTCCTTTCCTGCCAGGGAACACCCAAATCACAGAAGTGGACATCCACCAACATGCTTATTTCTCTTTCAATGCAGGGACTGGAGGGACACAGCATCCCAGTTGCCAAGCAGCAGCAGAAGGAGAAAGGAGATGGAAGGGAACAGGGCGTAGGCTCCAAGAGGTGGCCCGCAAGAACAGCAGCCGCCCTGGAACTGACACATTTCTGGGCTGCTCTGAGCTGGCCTCTCAATGGTAGCAGGAGGAGCTTATGCATGAAAGCCAGGTAACAGCACCAGCAGAACTTAGATGATGCCTTCAAACCTGAGGTTTCAGCAGCAGAAGTCACTACAAACCGGAGGTTCAAATTATGGTTTGGGGTTGAAAACTGATCCAAAGTTGGGTGACAAAACTGTGGTTTCATGCATTCGGAAGACCACAAACTCAAACTCATCGATTTGGCGTTACATCCAAAGGCAGCTTAGGGTTTGCTAATAACCAAACTCTGGTTTCAAATCCTGATTTAAAAATATTATGTTTGGAAATTGATTAGAAAAGAGGATCAAACTTCTTTCTACTCTTGTAACAAGGGCATCATCTAAAATCCATACAGCTGCCACTCCATCTTCTTAAGTTTGCCATGATGCCATCAGAATGCTCTGATCTGATGTTGCTTAAGGAGAAATTTCCAGTACATTTGCCTCCATAGTTAATGGCAATGACACGAATTCAGGAATAGTGATGTTTTGGAGCCTTGATATACAGTGCTGTCATTCCCCTAGATGAAGCATTTGGAACTCTTTCATTAGTGTCTCCTATCAAGTATCATTTCAGGATAGTGTAAATTTAACACATTGTAGTTTCATTTCCCAGTGGCTGTTCCAAATTGTTGAATTACAATAGCTCCTACCTTTGCAAAGCTTACCAGGCTATAGGAAAACAAGCATGAGGGGCCAAATTCTCCCCTGGTGTAGCTCCTCTGGCTTCCAGAGACTTGTTCTATGATACCAAAAGATAATTTCACTCAGAACAAAGAATTCCAAGGATGATTACATCTTCCTGAAAGTAATGGCCATCTTGCAAAATATTCACATTTATAGATATTAAGCATACAACACTTGGTGATATTTCTATGTGTGACTCCTACAAGCCTGCTTGCAAATAATTTTTTTTTGTTTTTACTGTCTTTCCCCGCAGAAATGGGCCTTCTGAATATAATGGTAACTCCCAGCAAAACTGATATTTTATCTCCTACCAGGACCTTGTACAATGTTATTTATAGCTTTAAGAATTTGTCTGTGTCTGTATGAGGAAATGGTCAAAGTTGTCTGTATGAGGAAATGGTCTGGTGACATTTGAGTAGCTGTCAAACCACATAGATTTGCAAGTATCTGTTTAAAAACTTCCAAAGAAAATGTTTAGTTGAATGAGCATTAAGTGGTTTCCAAAGGTAACATTTTGGTTACACAAGAGATCTAATTTCTCACAGCTCCTCAGCCAACCTGTGCACTCGATTTTAGACTTCATGACTTCACAGTCTGTGAAGTCATCTACAAAACTGCAAGATTCCCAGGGGGATTATGTAAATTTGATCTGCCCTCCTCCATAAATCTTTTGCACCATGACTGTGAGGTATTTACAATGCCTTTGAAGTTTTTGAGTACACAGGGCATCAGCAAAGGAATTGCATGTGAGTCAGTACAGCAGAGCATCAGGATTACTACTTAACAAGTATCTATCCAGCCTTTCAGTCCAATTCTAGGTCCCCAAAGCAGATGCAAAACAAAATCTCCATACAAAACCCTTTAGCATCATTTTTAAAGCCACTTTAAAAAGTAACAACTCCAAATATTCAGGAACAAGGCAACTGAAACTCTGATTCCCAAATCTCTGAAGAAACAAAAAGAAATATTTCCTTGCTCCAAATGGTTAGAAGAGAGACAGGTCTCAAGAGGGAGAGTGCACAAGTGGGGTATAACCACTGAAAAGACCCTGCTCATTGCTAATGCCAATAACACTCAAAAGGCCCCTCCCACAGGTGATCTAGGTGCATAATGTGGCTCCTATGGGTGAAGCACTCCTAGGTACTCTGATATATAGTCCTATTAAAGGTTAATATCAGCACTCTGAATTTAGCCCCAAAACAAAATGGCAGCCAGAAGCACTGGCATAATCTGTGGCCCAGTCAGTCTCCACAGCTAATAATCATGCAGCATTTCTGAGACAAGTGAATATTTTGGGTCAACTGAAGTCTGAACTGTCTTCAATGGCAGCAGGAGCGGAGCCAGACGAATGGTAGCCTGTGTTCAGCCCCGCCAGTGACGCCCCATGAGTGTAATGTCACAAACACAGAGGCATGGCTCGGGCTCCGGAGAGTCCCAAGCGAGCTCTCCCTCATTTCAGGCATCATTTGTTTGTTTGTTTATTGCATTCCTATACCACCTAGTATAGAAATCTCTGGGCAGTGTACAGATTAAAACATAATACAAAACAAAACATTTAAAACCCTTAAAAACAGATTAAAAAATCACAATAGATAAAAACACACATTAAGATTTAAAATTTTAACATTTGCTGCCTGGCAGCATTTATTTCCCTTCCTCTCCCTTCAGCGCTGCCTGGAAATCAGAGGGTGAGGACTGGGGCAGGCCCTTGGGCAATCAGGCCACGCCCCCTTCGTGTGTGACATCATGCACAGCGGGTGCTCCAGCAGCCCTTTTCATTGGCGGCCTGGGGTCTTTAAACCCATTCGCTCAATTATGGCTCTGCCCCTGAATGGCAGCCCCACAGAGGGTGCATTACAACAGTCTATTGTGGAAGTTAGCGAGGCATGGATAATGCAGAACATCCCTTTTCGGACATTCACAGCAGCCCTAAATGTTGAGTGGTTGCTTCATTTTAGCTCACAAAATGTGACATTTCAGCTGGAACACTACATCCAGAGTTCTGCCATTTCTGTAATAGCTTGTATGTGCTCCCCCACACTCCCCTGTTCAGTAAATGTGTGAAGAGGAAAATGGAACCATGTCCCCTGTCCATGATGTCAGTGTGCCCTGCTCACAACTTCTACAGGATCAGCAGCTATTTTAAAGCATCTACGTACAACTGTGTGCATGTAGGTTCCCCTTACAGATCTGCCAAATGCAGAGTTTGGGGAGAAGAGCCAATAGGAATGCTGATGCTGGGGGAAGGCTAGGTGGGTGTGGTTCCATTTTATCCTCCACATGTTCACTGAATGCATAGGGTTGGAGGGAAAGAACCTATGAAACAGGCTTATTTCTCCCTATTAGTTTAAGTGCTAGTGGTGGCAGAGGCGTAACTATAGGGGGGGCAGGGGGGGCACGTGCCCCGGGCGCCATCTTTTCTGGTCACGTGGGGGGCGCCGCCATGACCAATTTTTAATTTTTTTTTTAATTTTTTGTTAATACAAATGTTTCCTGCTCAGTGCAGCAGCGCTGCAGCAGTCAAGGGAGCACGTCGGTGCCCCCTTCACCACGAGTGGTCCCTTCCGTGCTGCCTGCGCCCGCCCCCCCATTGCTTTGCTGGCGCCTGGCGGCCAGTCAGTGGCCTGGCTTGGCAGCGGCGGCAGGCGCTTGTGAGGAAAAACCTAAGTATAATGTAGTATGTTGGGGGGGCGGCGGGGGGGGGCGGGGGGGCGCCAGTTCAGTGCTTGCCCCGGGCGCCGTTTTCCCTAGTTACGCCTCTGAGTGGTGGGCTGTAGGCATCCAAGCACACACAAAGCTGGCAGAAATAGGACTAGAGTTGGGATGTACAGTCAGGATGGATCTCACAGAAGGGCCAAGGCAATCCTTCGGAAGGGAGGCAGCATGAACATAGTAGGGGAGGGTCAATCCAGACCCAAAGATCACAGATCAGGGTCCAGGCCAAGACATCCATTCCAAGGAAACTGGATATAAAGGGAGGGGGGAGTAGAAAAGCAGCAGGCAGCCAGGCTGGCCCTACCATGGAACAGGATGATGTAGTAGACCACTTCAGGCTGCAAATAGTGAGCCAGTTCTCACGAGTAACATGGCAGCCCACCAAGCACAGACGGAGATGAATGGATCCTGCAGGGGAAGGAAGAAGAAATAGTGCTACACTACTTATTCTCTTGCCTTCCTAATAGGAAGGAAGGAAGGAAGGAAGGAAGGAAGGAAGGAAGGAAAACATGCAAGAAGGAAGGAATTAGAGTTATGACTCTAAAAGTAAAAAAGAGAAAGGGAAAAGAAGGGAGGGACTCTTCTGGCCCCCAGAGACCAGGTGCTCTATTTGGTGCTCTGTTTCAGGCAGCAAAATTGTCATGGGCCAGCTGGTTTTGTGGTAGCAAGCATGACTTGTCCCCATAGCTAAGCAGGGTCTGCCCTGGTTGCATATCAAAGGGAGACTAGACGTGTGAGCACTGCAAGATATTCCCCTCAGGGGATGAAGCCGCTCTGGGAAGAGCAGAAGGTTTCAAGTTCTGTCCCTGGCTTCTCCAAGATAGGACAAGATTAAAAAAAATAAAAATAGGACAAGATTTTTTTATTGAACCAACAAACTACGATAGGGCTGAGAAAGATTCCTGCCTGCAACCTTGGAGAAGCTGCTGCCAGTCTGTGAAGACAATACTGAGCTAGATAGACCAATGGTCTGACTCAGTATATGGCAGTTTCCTATGTCCCTATGTTCCAGCACAGAGCAGGGAATCTAAAAGTCTGGCCGGTGGAGGGCAGGAGACATATGGCAGGCCAACAGACTGACAAGCCAACATTCCTAGATGGGGATTAGGGCAAAGCAACACAAAACCGTTGCAGGTGGCTTTTCCCAAATATTTTCTGTTCTCACAACAGGCAGCTGAAGAAGTTGCAGTCAACGTTTGTATTGCAATATAAATAATAATAGGAATAACCCAGGCGCGGGCCGTGAATGCACCTCCGGGGGGGGGGAGCGGAGGGCGGCTTCTTTAAGTGTAAACAGAGCCGGTGCTCTGTGCTGCCCAGCAGCCCCCGCGGCGGGGAATCGCCTCCGTCACTTACCTGGTGCTGCCGGGGGCTCACCTCTGTGGATGCCAGGTAAGTGGCAGAGGTGATTCCTGCCACGGGGGCTGCTGGGCAGCACGGAGCACCGGCTCTGTTTACACTTAAAGAAGCCGCCCACCGCCCCCCTGGAGGCGCATTCAAGGCCCACGCCTGGAATAACCTACTGTAAACCGACAGATTTTTTTCCTTATTTGGGATGGTATAGAAATATGCTAAATAAGACTCCAAGAGGCCCAGGAGAGCTAGTCTCATGGTAGCAAGCATTAATTGTCCTCTTTGCTAAGCAGGATCCACCCAGGTTCACATTTGAATGGGAGACATATGTGAGCACTGCAAGATATTCCCCCTGAAGGGATGGGGCCGCTCTGGGAAGAGCACCTGCATGCTTGGATGCAGAAGGTTCCAAGCTCCCTCCCTGGCATCTCCAAGATAGGGCTGAGAGAGTCTCCTGCCTGCAACCTTGGAGAAGCCGCTGCCAGTCTGTGTAGACAACAATGGTCTGATTGGGTATACTGTATGCCAGCTTCCTATGTTCCTAGGAGCAGAATGTTCATTTGAGGCCATCCCCCACTTTCTACTCACTGACTTACATACAGTCTGGTGCCCCACCAATCCAAGAGCCTCTCCCAGCCACGACCACACTGCAAATATGTTTAGAGAGGCTCCATGGCAACTAAGAACTGCATTAGTGCTGAAGCAACAAATACCCCCAAAGCATCGTTGCTGCACTGACACAATTTGTAGTTGCCACAGACCTTCTGAAAAAGTAGGGTGGACATGGTTTGGAGAGGCATAGAACAAGTGCATGCACCCCACTCTTGGATTGGTGGGGCGCTGTGCTGTATGTAAGCCACTGCATTCTCTATCAATGAGATTTTTTTCTCTCAGTTTGAACAAAATGCTAGATATGCATATAATATTTTCAAAAACCATCTATATTGACATCAGAATCAACACAAAAGAATGTTAAGATTTTATTACTGAAAGACAAAGATATACTACTGGTTTCACTTGCCAACATCAATTTTGTAAGGTTTTGAGGGGGTGGGAATTGGAAATACTACCTAGGTGAGCAGTAAGTATTGCTTGCTGGTAGAGAATGGGAAGTTGAGTCAATTGCCGAACCCTCCAGCCAGGCTATCAGCCAAGCTCAGAGAAGGCAATGACCTAATGAGCCATATGTTGATCCTGGGGCGTTATATTTTAAATGATAGTTTTTACTGCCTTGAATGAAAAGGATCAATCCGATGGTTTCAAATACTGAAACATATTTTGGATTGGGGGTGGAGGGGGACAATTGCACACACACCCCAAGTCCTGGTTTACATTATACACCCATTTCATGTTAATTCCTACATGGTTGTGCCTTTTTTTTTAAACTGCTGTTAAACAAAACATATAAAATAATTCCCTACCATAGTCTTCAAAATGTGGCCATGTGTGCAGTGACCCTGATAAGCATGTGCAGTTGAACAGCCCCAGTATTCCTTGCCCTTGGGGACTAGAATTTATCAGCTAGATTTGTGACTTCTTGGAGAATCTTTTCAAACAGTTGAGGAAAGTTCAGATGCCATGTGTACTTCTCTCTTGTTGCACAGCTCTTGTCTCTATTAATTGATGCCAGTCCTGAATGTTGACAAAAGCTAGTCCACGCCCTTTAGGTTCCAGGATCTCGTTGATGTTATATTTGCTTCTCGGCTTGGAGTGCTGAATTATGGAGGGAGTATCAGGTTTCCTGATCATCAGTGCAAGAACAAAGTACCTTTGAGCTTGTACTCATCTGGTTCCAACATTATAAAATTGGAGAACTTATTTTCTGATGCCCTTATCTGTTCTGCTATGGGTTTGATTCCACACCTCTGGTTTTGAAGGCCCTTTTTTCCACTTTTGAAGTTCCACTTTTTCATTTTTACACCGCAGAGATCATATCCTACCACAGTGTGCTAGTTATTCTGTTCTGGGTAAGAAGAGGCTAGCATGGCATGTTCTCTTTAAAAAGTGAAGTACAGAATTTATCTTCTACAGAATTTGTAACCATCATCTTGAGGAAGTCTCCCACAGTAACAAATGTTGACTTTCTTGAAACATGAATGGATTACCTGCACTTTGATATGCAGGCAGGCAATTGCAAGGAAGAAACGTTTTCAAATTGTAAGAAAAGTACACAAATGCAAATATGCATGCTAACTGGGCAAAGAGGCACCTTTTAACGTGGTGATTCTCTTTATTTAGCATGGGGAAAGTAACTGGCCCTGTCCACCCCCAGCACAGTACCTCCAGTGACTGTTGCTAGTGTCTATCTTACATTTATTTTAGATTGTGAGCCCTTTGGGGACAGGGATCCATCTTATTTATTTATCATTTATCTATGTAAACCACTTTGGAAACGTGTTCAAAAATAGTATATAAATATTTTTTGTTGTTGTATATATATAAATATCCATCAAATTCGTATTTTGTATGCAGAGTAAGCAATTAGGAGAACTAGTCTATGGGGTCATTCTCATGACCAGACCTATGGGGGTAGGACAGAGCATGAGAAGTGCTGGGATCATTCCCAATCCCATTGCTCCTCCCCTGGGTAGCCTTGCTTTTCTACCCAGGCAGAAAGTGAGGTAGGAGGACAAGCACATGTCTCCTACCTCACTTTCTGGCCATATGGGTGCTTGAGCTGCCTGCACCTCCTTCTGGACTGCCAGCCGCCACCTTGGCCATAGAGGCTGGGGGAAGGAATGGCCAGGGTAGCAGGGAGGCTAGTAGCAGGAGCAGCCTGGTCATCTGGGTGTGCAGGTGGTGGAGCCCTGTTCGGGCTCAGATCTTGTGTGGGGAAGGCAGATAGGCTCCTGCCTTTCCCCCATCCCACCCCACTTTGGTCGTATGAATGGCCTTTATGTCTCCTAGTGGTGGTGTGGAAATGAATCTGCACATTGCTTTGTGGACTTTCCCATGCAATGATTCACATTACCTAACTATTTAGTATGGCTTCCTTGCTGTTTTAGAAGCAATTTCTTATGGTGATTTAACACAAACATATGGATTGGTTTCAAGATTACTGTTCTGATGGAAATACCCTCTGTGTATTATTATAGGCGCACCCTTCTTAATTGTTACTTCACATTTTCTGTTCTTGGAATTCAAAACTGAATCTGGATTTATCTTATGTGAGGTTTGCCTCAAATTAAGCTCTTCAACAGATGACAAGTTCACCTGGTTGTTCTGGTTATGGAGCCATGCAAAAAAAAAAAAAAAACCCCAAACCTGACAGTATAGGAAGGCTGTTGCCTAATTATGGACTGAGTCATAGAAATGTCAGTCTTCTGACTCTAATTAGGAGATCTGGGTTTTTTGGGAAGTGGTTTTTTTGGGGGGGGGATTGCTTGTGTGGGATGTTTAATTGTAGTAGGATTAGTTTATGTAAGCTGTAGACTTGGGCTCAATTCTACTGAGATCAGTGGGATTTAAGGTGGTTACAATTGTGGTAGCAATAGCAATAGCATTTACATTTATATACCGCTCTATAGCCGGAGCTCTCTAAGCGGTTTACAATGATTTAGCATATTGCCCCCAACATTCTGGGTACTCAATGGTAATGGTCTCAATGGGGTTAAAGTATGTGTTACTTTCGCTGAATTAGAGCCAAGGATGATACCTCTAAAGTGGGCATTTCAAAGCTTCCAGACATTTGAAAGGTAATTTCTCAAAATTCTTATCTAAAATATAATTCTTTTCTGAATTCTATTTGAATTCATATCCATCCATTTTTACAATAGGCATGAAATATATGAAATATTACTTACATGCTAATAGAACTAAATAACTTGTTCATTATAAATAAATACATAACTTGTTTTAATTCTTGGCTTCATCTAAAACTATCTGGCATGCACACCAAGAGCGAGTGTGATCTAGTGGCTAATGTGAGAAAGTTGGAGTCAGGTATGAAGCTCATTCTCTCATGCTATCTCATCTCATGGTCAAACTTTACATGTAATGTGAGCCTTCTGGGTATGTTGTTTACACACAAAAAGCACATGCGAGGAGCATGCACTTTCTCCAGTATTGAGATGTTTTCATTTAAGCTTCAGATGCAGCTGCTTATTAGGGATGTGTGAAATGATTCTGTTACAAAATGATTTGTACCCAAATCTGGCCAATTTGAGTGATTTGTAGACAAAAGAAATCACCCTTGTCCTCAATTGCCCAGATTCGGGTACAAAACAAATCACCCCCAATTCAGATCTGAATAATTTGGAGATTTGGACCTCCATTTTATGGCCAAAGTGGGCTGGATGGTAGTGCCCAATGGGTTGAAGCTACCACCCATATTTCAGAGGAATTGGACAAAGGGCTGATTTTTAAATGATTTTTGGAGTTTACGCATCTTTAAGCTTTTCCCCATAGGGAATGGGGCACATAGGTGGGGGCACAAGGGTGGCCCAGAGTGGGTTGTGGTGGGTGGTAGTGTCCAATGGGTACAAGGAAGCTACCACCCAGATTTCAAAGGAATTGGGCAAAGGGGTGATTTTTAAAGAATTTTTGAAGTTGGCATGGCTTTGGGGCTGATTCAGGGCAGAAAAGGGGTTTCAGGGGCACAAGAGTGGGTCAGATGGTAGTGCCCCAATGCGTGCTTGCTACCACCCAGATTTCAAATTCTCTGGTAGTAAATGAGAGTGCGTTCAACGTTTGTCATTGAATCCAATCTCATTTGCTACCAGAGAATCTACTCATTTGCTACCAGAGAATCTACTCTCAGAACATCTCAGAAACAGCAAAACCCACTGCCCCATGGGCTTGTGGGTTTGGGGGTGGTTGTGCCCTCGAAGTGGTGTTATGGGGCTGCTGAAATCCCCATTATTCCCTATGAGGGAAAGCTTAAAGATGCTCCAACTTCAAAAATTCTTTAAAAATCACCCCTTTGCCCAATTTCTTTGAAATTTGAGTGGTAGCTTCCACCTATTGGAAAATACCACCCACCCCTCTCTTTTGCCCCTAGGATCCCCTTTTTGCCCCAAATTGATTCAGATTTGGAAAATCCAGGGGAAAAATCGAATCTGGGGTGATTTGGTGGGGCAGATTCGGACCTAAAACAAATCAGCAGTGTTTTGATTCGGGTACAAATTGAAATGAAAAATCGATCCGTGCACATCCCTACTGGTTATGGCGTGGAGGCAACAATCTATAGAATGATCTCCATTTAGTCTTTCAGTATTGTCATGCTGCTGAGTGGGCATAGTAATTTAAATAGTGCCTCCATTCACACTCCCCTTAAGAACTGCAGGTTTGAAACAGAGAGAAGAAAATTGCTCCTTTTCCCCTAACACATCCTCCTCCACATTTTGCTTTGTGGAGAAGTGGAGAGAGAAGGTCTTGAAGCAACAATTGCCTTCCACCAATCATTAGGTGGAAAGGGGTATTTTTGCAGCCATGAGCCATACAAATTGATGTTGTTAATATTTAGCACTCTTACTTACCATGTGGTTCCAGACTGAAACAGAAGCACAACTTCCTTCTCATTCAATCTCACCCAATTCCTGTAGAAGTTTGCATGGAGATTGAGCAGGTCTGGAAGTATCTCTGCAGAAGTGAAAGTGAGCAAGGAGATGCAGAGATAACAGAGCATTCAGCCTAACACCAGAGTTGCTCACATACTGTGCATCCAAAATTAAATGTTGGTTTGATAACATTTGGGAGTTACTGGTGTAGGACAAGCACTTTCTCCAGCTAAAGTCTTTGTTCATCCCAACTAAATTTTTCTTTTTAGAATGTTGGTTACCCTTCTAAAAACTTTATTGATGCCAAAAAACCTGCATATACAAGAACTGAAAGATTAAGAATTATTCTTGTTTTATAATTGTATTCACAAATATTCTCAATGAATTAAGTGAAGTGATGGGTCCTATGGGGGTTTGAGGGAAAGGTTAAAATTTTGTTTAAATTGCCCACCTGCCCATTTCTTTTGGGTAGGTGGTAGGCAGCACCCATAACGCCTTACCACATAACAACTTTTATGTTCCTAGGAGCTACTCATGGGGAACAATGGGGTGTTTCCAGTTTCCCCATTGTTCCCTATGGCCGCAACAAGCTGCACTCACAGAGTGCACACAAGTTTTGCATTGCATGCAGTTTGCAATGCATTTTGCAAACTAGCCTTGAAAAACACTGCAGGAGCACACAGTAAAAGGGAATCTGTCCCTCGCAACACAGAACACACATTTCAAACACAGTCCAAAAATGGCCAAGAAAGAATCACTGACCTAGAGCAACTTCAGCCACATTTTGACTGAGTACACCTTGAGATGCAGTAGAGCAGTGAAACACAAGTTAGTCTCAAGTAGGGATGTGCACGGAACCGGTTCCGTGCACTCCCGGGAGGGTGTGGGGCGGGGTTCCTCTAAGGGGCAGGGGAGGTACTGCCCACCTGCCAGCCCCCGCCCTCCACGCTTTCCCCCCACCGGAGCTCTCATAAAAAGCAGGTGCATGCGTGGGAGTACTGCTTTCCTCCCTGCGCCCCAGTCAGCATCTCAGCAGGCGCTTTGGCCACTTCCCGCTTTTTACGAGAGCACCGGTGGGAGGAAGCGGTGGGGTGGGGGCTGGCAGGTAGTCAGTGCCTCCCCTGCCCCTTAAAGGAACCCCACGCCCTCCAAACCAGCTCGAATGCCAGTCCATGGAACCAGTTCAGCACTCCTAGAATGGAGTGCTGAACGGTTCCGTACACAATCCTAATCGCAAGGCCAGACATGGAGCTCATCACAGCAGTCACCAAGAAATACTGCACAACACACACACAGAGCTGCAACAGTCCATATCTCCTCACTGTCTCACAAACAAAAAAAGCCACAACTCACGGGAGGAAAGCAGGCACCCAAGTTCTGCCTTTGTCAATCTGAGATCCAGCAAAACCAGATAGTTATAGTAGCAATAGCAATAGTACAGCATATTGTACTCATTGCTGAGAAAAAGAAAACCACAAAATCAAGCCTGCCTTCCTCCTCTCCTGTCCTGGCATGGGATGTAGTGATGGCCACTAGCATGGCTGGCTTTAAAAGGCGCTTAGACAAATTTACTGAGAACAGGTCTATCAATGGCTACTGGTCTGATGTCTATAGGCCACTTCCAGCTGCAGATGCACGATGCTTCTAAATACCTGTTGCAGGTGAGGTGAGCAACAGCAAGAGAAAGGGCATGTCCTTAGCTCTTGTTGTGGGTTTTCCAGAGGCATCTGGTGGGACACTGTGTGAAACAGGATGTTGGACCTGATAGGACTTGGGCCTGATCCAGCATACCTGCTCTTATGTACTTCTTTGGCAGTTTCTGGAAGCATGTAGCTGAGCACTGTGAGAAAGAGGATGCTGGTCTGGAGTACATATACCTTTTCCAGCAACATTTTGATATCTGAACCTGCAATTCTACAGTACATGCACACCTAGAAGGAAGTAAATTCCATTAAATTCAGTGGGACTTGCTTCCAAATAACTAGGGAACAGTTAAACAATCCCTGGAAAATAGTGTTGAGGTAGGGGAGAATAATGGAAAGGTCCTTTTAAAAATGTGAATGGAAACCCAGCACCCAGTCTGTTCTCAAATAATCTGATATTAGCCACAGCATTCCACCACGTATAAAATCTGTTAGTATATTTACAAGAAAAATGCCAATAATCCCTCCTCTCCTACTTTGTAGAGAATACAGCAAGAAAGAGATAGCAACTGACATAATGAGGAACATTACTCAAAGTTATCCTGCTGAAATTAATAGAACATGTTAAGGAATGCCTAATGTCCTTTTAATTTCAATGAGACTACTTTGAGTAAGCTATTATCCTATCAGCCATTAAGTGGAGGCCTAAGGCTTAAAGCAGAGAAATCTACTCTGTCTAAGCTCAGAGGCTACATAACTTGTGTACAACTTTTAAAATGTACTACTTCCTAGACAGAAAGAAAAGAGACAGAGGGGAAATTTATTAAAAGAAGAAGAAGAGCCAGTGCCAGAAGAGTTCATATCAGCTCCTCGGAGCTCTACTGTAGCCAGAGGACAGAGAACCTGGAAAGGTGGGGGGAGCGAGGGCTGCTGCTGGAGGCCTGTGTGTCCTGAGAGAAAGAAGGAGAAAAAGCAGTCAATAGAAGGACTCATACAGGCTTCCCATCCTGAAGGGAATGACATCAAGCAGGAGAACTGTGCGGTTTGTGGGAAACTTCTGGGAAGAGAATCTGTAGAGACTAAAGCAGTTGTTATTTTTAATGATCCTTGTTGTTTGTTTGTTTGTTTGTTTGTGTGTTTGTTTAAGGAAAGGGGGGGGGGATGTACAGATTTAACATAAGAAGAACACAAATTACCTGCTTCTTGTTTTGTCCTTATTCACTGCTGAATGATCACAAGTGGGATCACACCTCCATGTGAAGTACTGAATCTACTAATTTCATTTAACTGTGTTTTTTTCCCAGGGGGTGGGCAGAGTGTGACTTTATCTTAGCTGAATGTGTTACTAGGTTTTTGGTGTTCAACATCAGGAACATCATTGTGGTTTGACCTCACATGGCTACATTATCTGATAGGTAATTTTGATAGGTAATTTGACAGCTTTACAATTTAGATCCTGATTGGGCTGAGTGGAGTGTTGTCACATGTGCAGACTTAAAATATCCCATAATATCTATGTGTTGTTAAAGGGGGACGGAGATCTTTGCTACTAAAGTGGGAGTGGTATTCTGTGAGTTTGAAGATCATAGGAACCTGCCATATACTGAGTCAGACCATTGGTCTATCTAGCTCAGTATTGTCTTCATAGACTGGCAGCAGCTTCTCCAAGGTTGCAGGCAGGAATCTCTCTTAGCCCTTACCAAAGAACCTTTACTTATGTCACAGTTATGCTAATATAATTAAGATGCAGGAGTTGTTTCGACATTCTAACATTAGAAGCCCTGAATATTCTCTTGGTCATAAAATCAGCCCTATCCGCCTCAGAGTTTGCAGGCATCAACTAGGGGACACCACCCTTTCAATTCTGGTGCAGAAAGTGGCTAAGATGCAACAGTTTAAAATTTGACCCTTAAACTCTAGAAAACAAGTGTTGGCTACTAGGGCTATTCATAGGACATGTAATCCCAGTGAATCTGTAGCATCCCCTTGGTGCTGCTTCCACCATGGCCATCTCTGGTGCAGTCCATCATATTCCCAGTGTTGGGAGGACCTCTTCTGCAGGAGGTAGAGCCCATCGGGCTGAGAATTCACACAGGGACATTAGGAAAGCACACGGGGACATCTGGGGGATGTACTTCCTCCCAGCACTATTTCCATGGCTGCAGTGGAGTGGTGTATGAACTTGTGAGGGAATGCAAGGAGGTGGCAGCGGGTTGTGGAAGAGAACTCAAGGTAGGGTGGATGCTTCTGGGGAAGCACAAGCTGGTGACAAGCTAACAGGGGTCCTTATGAGCTATATGAGGCAAGGGGGTCAGGACGATGAATGGACTTGTGAAGGCACATATTGAAGCAATGAGATGGGGTTCTCCAAATGTTCGGCGGGGGCAGAGCCCCACCACTGCCCTGCGCTCGCTCCACCACAGCCCCATGCCCACCACACCAGTTAAAACTTTTGTTTTACTTTTAACTATCTGCCACTGTACAGCAGGGATGGGGGCACCAAGGTGGCCACTCGAGGGGAGACCAAGGTGGCGTCAGCGTCAATAGCTCCTTCCCTGGCCTGCCTTCCTCCCAAAATGACATATTAGGCCATTTTCAGACCATTTAGGGGTTCTCTTCACATGCACATGCAGGTTCAGGGAAGGCGCTCTTGCTGCCTCTAGGTGTGTGCACGGAACTGGCTGTCTAGTTTGGTTCGAGTCCGGACTAGACCCAAACTGGACCAGGCCAGTTCGGTCTGCTGCCCCCTGGAAACTCCCCTCCCCAGTTTGGTTTTGTCTGGGTGGGATTAGCAAGATTATTTTTTGAGGTTTTTTTAACTTACCTCCTCCAGGGGAGTTGTCTGGGGGGGGGTGTCCGTGGAGGTTCCCCATCCCCCGCTGGCCTCCCTTATGCCCTAAATTACCGACGCCATGCAGAGGCCTATTGTGCAGGTGTGGCGGCCTCCAAAATGGCCGCCGCACCAAGGGGGAAAGGCTGAAGAGTGGCCAAAGAGTGGCTGAATGGCCGAGGAGGGAAGGGCTGGGGGAACCTCTGTAGATTCCACCCCACCCCCCCAGCTGCCTCAGACAACTCCACTGGTGGGGATAAGTTTTAAAAATATTTTTTTAAAAAACTCGTGAACCCCCAAAGGGTTCGGTCCAGGGTCGGACTGACCAGGGGATGGTTCGGTTCAACCCTGAGCAGTCAAACCAAACTGTTTTTATATCGAACACATTCAACGTCAAACCTGTTCGCACATCCCTAGCCACCGCCTCTGCCTCCCCCACCTTGGTCTCTTTTTGAGTTGCCGCCACCGTTCCTGCTGCACACTGGCAGATGATTAAAAGATACCAAAAGAGAGAGAGAGATTTAACTTGCCTCCCCAAGCCCTCAAGCACGGGAGGGAGGGAGTCTCTGAAGCCCTTCAGGTCTGGTCTTCAAAATTACTTAGGTAAGAGCCAGCATAGCATAGTGGTTATAGTGTTGGACTAGGACCGGGAAAACCCGAGTTTGAATCCCCATTCAACCATGAAACTCACTGGGTGACTCTGGGCCAGTCATGTATCTCTCAGCCTAACCTACTTCACAGGGTTGTTGTGAGGATAAAAATAAGCATGTTCACCGCTCTGAGCTCCTCGGAGAAGAAGCAGGTTATAAATATAAAAAATAAATAATAAAATAGATAAATGCACCCCTGCTTAACTCTCATCTTAAGGTTTTTGGAATACTGAATAGAGACCTACGTATTGGGGTGAAACAGCCAACCTTGTTCTCATTTCTGAATGAGATACATATGCTATCTGTATATACTGTATTTCACAACTATGAGGGCTAAGCAGAAAATAATTCTGCCATTTGTGTTATTTTTTGCTTGAACAATTACTGTGGATACACTGAATACTTGCTAAGCTGAAGCTAAGATGTTACCAGGCAGAGAGTCAACAAAACATGCCACAAAGCTGGGGGCAGAGCGAAAAAGAAGAGACAAATAAAAAGAGGTTATGTAGGTTTGCCCTGTTTCTTTGGGCAATCCCAACTTCTGTTCCTTCTTTGCCATTTCCTGTTTTATTCTGGTTCCTCTTTGGCCTTTGCTAGCATGGCGTGTTTTGACTATATGACCACTTCACCTCTTTCCCACAATGTAGCAACTGGGAAATGGTCTGAAATGGGCCAATTAGCCATTTGAATCACAGCAAATAGCTCAGGTCAGAGGAACACCATACTCCCATTCACATAATATTTGAAATGACATGAATTATAGTTCAGCTGCCTCAGTTTCAAAGGTGTGGTAAAGTGGTAGCAACAAAACATGACTCTGTTGTCATGACAACGAGGGTCAGCTTGAAATAATGGGGTCATGTTTAATGCTCCAGAAAATGAATAAGGGCAGAGTCCAGATGGATATGAAAATAGTAGGGAGAAGAGCAGATCAATATCACACCCATGCAAGTATGAACAAGTTCCGTTATTGAATATAGACAAAATGTTTCATATAAAGAAAAGGATTTACACATAACTTTGGATGGAGGTGGTGTCATAAATACAGTTTTGAGTTTGATGCTTGATTACTATAAATGGGTCTATCACTATGGTGTTGCCCTAGTTGCCTCTTGGTTACATTCTGGCATTTGACAACAGGTAGCTGCTGTGGATGATCCCTTGAATTATTATTTTTAGCCTACTTTCCAGTAAGTTTAGGAGATTACTTGGCATTCTTTGTCTGTGTATGTCTGTGTGTGTGTCCCCCTCATCAACTTTGCAATGCCTGGAACAATATGAACCAAATCAGGTACAGTTGTAGGGACACATAGGGACACCCCAACAGCATAGTTTGTGATAATGTTATCCACTCCAATTCAAAATGGCAGACACATAAGCTTTTGAGGCACAAGTGAGCTAGCTACCTTGTGAACCGCCTAACCAATTTGAACCAAATTTACTACTGCTGTAGGGGCACATAGGGACACCTCAGTGGCGTAGTTTGTGATGATGTCATCCAACTTGATCTGAAATGGTGGAAGCATAAACCTTTGAGGCGCAAGTGGGCTAACTTGTGAACCGCCTAACTGATTTGAACCAAATTTGCTACAGTGGTAGGGATAAATAGGGATGCCCCAGTGGCATAGTTTGTGATGATGTCATCTACCTCAATCCAAGATGGTGGGCATGTGAATGTTAGGTGCAAGTGGGCTAACTTGTGGACCATCTAACCAATTTGAATCAAATTAGGTACAGTGTTAGTGAGTGATACACATAATGACACCTCAGTGGTGTAGTGTGTGATGATGCCATCCACTCCAATTCAAGATGGCAGATGCATAAACTTTTGAGGAACAAGTAGGCTAACTTGTGAACTGTCTAACTGATTTGAACCAAATTTGCTACAGCTGTAGGGTCACATAGAGACACCTCAGTGGCGTAGTCTGTGATGATTTCATCCACCCCTATTCAAGATGACCATCTAACCAATTTGAATCACATTAGGTACAGTTCTAGTGAGTGATACACAGGGACACCTCAATGGTGTAGTTTGTAATGATGTCATCCACCCTGATCCAAGACGGCAGATGCGTGAACATTTGAGGCTCAAGAGGTCTAACTTGTGGACCACCTAACCAATTTGAACCAAATTTAGTCTATCTATGGGGATAGTGAAAGGAAAGTAGAACAATTTGTTTAGTTTATTTATTTTACAACCTATCTCCCTCTTGAGGGCCTCAAAGGGTTTTCAAAGCAGCTTACAAAAGATTCCTACAATACAATCATATCAAAGTATAGTATCAGGGATAGAAACAATGTAGTTTTCACATGGTGCCAGGATTATTCAGGCAGAGCGCAGCTTCACACAATCAGCTGAAAGTCAGTAAAAGGTCCGGGAGAGGAAAGCGATGGTATCTGCAGCGCACACGGTCCCATGAGGCATATTGTCTAAAGCTGGCAAAACCAGTTCCTGCTCCACTTCTCCCAAGATTCTACTGAATGACTGACTGACATTTATTTATTTAAAATATTTATACCCCGCCCCTCCAGTGCACTCTGCTCTGTCACCAAGATTTGAAGTTGGCTTTACAAAGTCAGTAGAATCTCAGAAGAAGTCAGTAACAAGGCGGCACACCACAGATACTTCTAGTTCCCATTTTTGGACTTTTTATTGGCTTTCAGCTGATCATGTGAAGTCACCCAGAATTTATTACCTCTATCTTTCTTTGTCAGTTGGTATCTCCTGTTGGCCACTGCCTTCCAGGTCGCGGCTCCTGCTGAGGCAAGGGAGTGGGGCTCAGTAACTGGAACTCCCTCAGCGCTTGATGAGGCAAGTCCCTTGCTGCAGTTGCTGGGCAGAAGCTTCTGCTAAGACTCTCTGAAGGACAATTCATCTGGAGGGGTGAGGTTTGAGATAAGGATTTGACATATTGGGTATGAAACACCAGTTTTGAATTTGGTGACAGAGAAGAACAAAGAGAGATGTGAGTTAGCTGCGGATGAAGCAGCCTGTGGTACTTAATTTATTTCTGGCAATGAGTGGTGAATCTGTTGTCTTGTAGAACTGTTTGCCTCCACCTGTGCTCTCTCTACTTGAGTATTTGTAAATACAGCAAATGTTGCAAAGACACCTGAAGTCTCCACTTGCTCTCTCATCCAAGGGGTGAGATGCTATTATTTAACCCATTACCATACCATCCAACATTTCATCGATGAAAATAGGGATGTGCTTGTGGATCTGGAATGGGGTGTGGGCAAGCAATTGGGGAGGCATGGCATACGGCCCTACAAGCACACCACAAGTGGAAAGCAGCAGGTGGCAACGTGAACATTCACACAGAGCACCAATTCCAAATTGCCAAAGTAGATGAACCAAGCCCATAGACTGCAATATTTAACTGATGGAAATAGGAATACACTTATAACAATAAATTCTCATACCAAGGATTACTGCCACTATTACACATTGCTGAAGACTGGACTCTTCCTTCAACATGCTATGCACTGCATAGTAGCTTATTGTTATGCATCTATTTACATGCAGGCATACTAGAGACACAATGTATCCACCTATCCACTTGGGGATTTAGTTTCTAAGGACCCTGGAAAGACAGATGAATGACGATTCTAGCAACTCACATGAAAAAAGCGAAGGCGTCCCAGGAGACGGACAAAATGGGGCAGTGATTTTCCATTCTAGAAAGTAGGGAGTGCCCTGGTAAACAGGGACAGATGAAGCCTGTGCACTAGTGCTGCTCCTGGAACTTCTCACCACCTGAGAACTTCTCACCACCTGAGAAATGGAAGGATGTAACAAATTAACAATACAAATTCTTTTGTCACAGTGCTAGACTACTGGGTTAACAGCAAGCAACCTTTATCTCTTGGGAGTAAAAGGCCAGTTTTTAAGGCTGCTTGTCATTCTTTGTATGTACTCTAATTTTCATTGTATGTGGGAGTTAGGCCTCAGAAAAGCAGGAGGCCTTCATCAAGGGCCAAAGTTATAAATGCAGAAACAAATACATAAATATGCTGAAATGGAATGGACCTCAGGAATTTGCTCAGGCCATCTTTCTGCACTGAGATGGGTTTTTAAACATTTTTTTAATCCCAGACCATTTCACTCAACTTTATCACACACACTTTCATCCCACGTGACCCAACAAGTCTCCTAAAGGGATGAGATCAAAAGTGCAAAAATTGTGAAGCATTATAGTTTGTTTTGGGGAGTAGTAGGAACAATGCCACTGCCTCTCAGTCTAACTTAATTTACAGGGTTGTTTTGAAGATAAAATGAATTCATACATTATTAATCTATTTTTCTCAGCCTTGGAATAGAACAGGAAAGAAATCAAGTGCAGCAGCACAGTATTGTTTGCCTAACTGGTGGACATAAGAAATACTTAGAAAATTAGAATCTTGGATAAATGAATTTTTCATGGTAGCATTGACATTGGCTATCACAGGACCAGAGAATTCAGATATATAAATTTGGTCTTGATATAGATGAACCACAGTTGTGTGGTGACCATTTTAAACCTCTCACAGTAACTTCCTGCATGGTGCCCCTTTGGTCTGGAGCAACCTCCATGTAGGGACGTCAGCTTTCACTATGTCACAGCTACTGCACTCTGAGAAACATTTATGGTTAAGCTGAGATGGGTGGCTGTAATACATTTTCTCTGCAACCCTTAGGACCATGTATGGACTTAAGTCCCACTCAATTCAATTAGATTTTTAAGAACATAAAAGTGCTTTGCTTCATTTGGGTTGTACCCTTAATATTGAAAGAAGGAAACACAATACACAGAGCAAATGAATTCTTCTTGCAAATTCCAAAATTTTCTGATTTACATAATTTCAGTATATATTAAAGTCGTTCACACGACCAAAGTGGGCACAGCTGGGGGCGGGAAGGTAGGAGCCTACTTGCCTTCCCCCAGATGATCCAAGCCGCTTCTGGGCTCTGCCCCATGTGTGCCCACATGACTGCGGCTGCAGTGAGTCTGGCAGTGAACGGGGGTGAGGGTGGAAGCCAGGCCTCCAGGTATCCCACAATTCACAGTGCACTGGGAAACCTCTCTGCTGCCAGGCTGCTCCTCTCCACTGGCTCTATAGTTAAGATGGCTGCCAGAAGCCCAATCACCCACACGACTGGAGAGTGTGAGGTAGGAGGTGCGTGCTTGTCCTCCTACCTCACTATATGCCCGGGTTTAAAAGCAGGGCTTTTATAGTAGAGCTACTCTACCCAGGGGAAGAGTCGCAGGATTGGGAGTGATCTCAATGCTTCAACGACTGGCCCTACCAGGAGTAGGCTTGTCCTACCCATGTAGGGCTAGTCATGTGAGCGATCTTATTATGTTGTTTACAAATGCAGCTCCCCATCAATTTCAGAATTTCAGCCACCCCAATTACACTGCAGGGAGAAGAGAACAGATTTGAATCTGCCCTCTCAGTCTTATCTAAGCCTCTGAATTGCCACTTTGATGGTATAAACTCAGACCCCAACATAGCTGTGACAGCAAGTTGTGGTCTGATGCATTTCTTTTGCTGTGGCAACAATAGCTCCAGTAAGCTCTTTTTAAAAGATGCTGAGATATTACTGTATGGGAAGTTTATGAAGCAGAAAGTAATGAACATGGCTCGAGTTTTCATATACCAAGTGGAGGAAGCAATTGGAAAAGAAAAATACTTGCTTTTGAACAACAAACAAAACTATGGGGCATGGGAATTATTTGTGAAACATATGAGATGACAAGATGTCATTCATGGATTCTTGAAATGCTAAAACCTTTCTTATGAAGTTCTGTCCCTTCAATGATTTATTTCCTATGTTGTTTTGTAACCTCTCAGATGCGAATGAATTTTTGTTATCATTCTGTATCATATTCTGCTTCATTTGAAGGAGATCCATATAGTTCCAATGGAATATTGCAATCTGGTAACAGAAGCTGCTAAAAGACCCCTTTGGGATAGATGTATCAACTGCCTTTTTGTTGAGAGGTGGCAGCATGAACTGAAGTATTTTCTATACAATCAGTCACAAAAGTGCATTCTGCATGTATGTATAGTTAAGTTAGCTGCTCTGAAACCTTCCACATCTATGCTTTGGATTACAGTCTGTTGGATATGGAGTTCCAGTGCATCGACCTTTTGCACGAAGTATCCTAATGACCATTAGGGGCACTGAGAGTAGAGATAGTGAGTGAGGGTCTCCTTAGCTGTTCTACCTGTCTCTACCCTATGACCCCTGATTGGCCTCTTCAGGTATTTCCTGTGCTGAGTCAAAATCCCTTTCTTTCCTCTTAGAGAGCAGATGGAAACATCTCTCTCTTTCCCTACCTATTCATTATGTAGTTCTTTAGATTAGGGTTAGGTCTTTCCTATCTAAAGTGTACTTCACCAATAAATATTTAGTATTTAGTTCTACAAGATTCTCCATGTTTCTTCTCTAAATAGCTGCAACAACTAAACTCTGCATTCTACTCTATAACTGGAGTGGGTAGCTTCTTTAGTGCTCTGCTAATTAACTGCTAATTAACTGGGGGTAAAAATTACAACCAACAACACAGTCAATGTACGTCTGAATACCAACAGCTTGATTGGCCACGAAAACTATGTAAAAACAATGCAACTCTGTATTAGCACATAGATTATCCATGCATCTGTGCATTGAACCTAGATTCACACCTACATATTCATAACATTCAGAAAGATCAATGGATGTAAGTTAGGAAATAGTTTATCACAAGAAAACATCAGGCATAATGATGTTTCATAACTAGACTAAGGAGAATTCTCAAATTCTTACTCAGAAAAGGCTCACAGAATTAGCCACGTGTAGGATTGTTTAACCTTTAAAGAATTAACCTTTAGGACTGTTAAGCAAAAAAAAGAAAACCACTGGGTTATTTTCTTTACAGTACCTTGGTAAAGCCACCTTAAGTGGCACAGCAGGGAAATGCTTGACTAACAAGCAAAAGGTTGCCAGCTCAAATCCCTGCTGGTACTATATTGGTCAGCAGCGATATAAGAAGATGCTGAAAGGCATCATCTCATACTGTGCAGGAGGAGGCAATGGTAAACCCCTCCTGTATTCTACCAAAGAAAACCACAGGGCTCTGTGGGTGCCAGGAGTCGAAATCGACTTGACGGCACACTTTACCTTTACCTTACCTTGGTAACATAAGAACTGCAACAGCCACACCATACATTATTCCAAAGGCATAAGAAGGAAAATCTGCTGCTACGATTTCCATGAAAATATATTTCAGAATATATTCGGAAATAACTGACCAGATTTTATGAGGGATTCCACAAAGAAAAGGAGCAAATTGTACTATGAATGTATCTGAAACAGCATGAATACACAGACTTCACTAACTGAAGTAACTTGTATGGGCCATGAAGAAGCAAAAAATTATTTTCTTCAGCAAATAGGGGGAAGAGAGCTGGTCTTGTGGTAGCAAGCATGACTTGTCCCCTTACGCTAAGCAGGATCCGCCCTGGTTGCATACAAAAGGGAGACTAGAAGTGTGAGCACTGTAAGATATTCCCCTTAGGGCATGGGTTCTCAACCTTGGGTCCCCAGATGTTGCTGGACTTCAGCTCCCATAATGCCCAACCAAGGCCATTGGGGCTTGGAATTATGGGAGCCAAAGTCCAGTAACATCTGGAGACCCAAGGTTGAGAATCCCTGCCTTAGGGGATGGAGCCGCTCTGGGAAGAGCATCTAGGCTCCAAGTTCCTTCCCTGGCATCTCCAAGATAGGGCACATTTATTTCTATTCAAAACAATGGGGATAAATATGGTAATGTTGCCTCCGCAGCTGCTAGGTTTTAAAAACATTGGACATCATGAGGCTTTGCTGCAGCCTTGCACAGAGCCTTATTCCATTAGACTGCACATCATGGCAGCCAACATTTGTAGGGTTAGTTATGGCAACTTCCAGAATATGGGATGCCCATGCTATAACGAACTGGTTGGTTACCACCGGTTCATTTGGTGGCGACTCAGAGGCGGGCCTTCTCTGTAGCTGCTCCCGGGCTGTGGAATGCACTCCCAGCAGAAATTCATAATCTTTATTCCTTACTGACCTTCAAGAGAGCCCTTTAAACCCATCTGTTTGGCCTGGCCTTTCAGGGTTTTTAATTTGTTTTAATGGTTTTAATGTTTGCCCTGGTTTTCCAGGGTTTTTAGCTGTTTGAATGTTTAATTGGTTTTACTCTGTTTTTATAGTTTTGATTTTAATGGTTAACTGGTTTTACTTGTTTTTATTCTGTTGTAAACCGCCCTGAGCCATTTTGGAAGGGCAGTATATAAATCAAATAAATAAATAAATAAATAAATAAATGGATGAACTACTGAAATATGTTTGCATAATGAGTGAACACCAAAAAGCTGTGGTTGCAAGTAATCAAGACTGCCTTGTTCTGTAATGTATGCAAACTGCAAAGATGACTGTTGGATTTCATTTGTGCATCTGTTACTTTTTGTAAAGCACAGAAACTATGCTCATGATAAAAATGTTAGAAAACACAATTCTGAAGTCTTCAGTGTTATATATTGGAATACATATATTCCAATGTATGAAATCACATTAGAAGGCACTTCTAATGTGTTTCCTCACATATAGTTTCTCACTATTTTAGTGAACAATTAGTTGAAGTTAACTGTTGGTTTTAGCTCCTTGAAGCTAACTGTAATGTTATGCCATCTTATTTATTTATTATTTATCTGTGTAAACTGCCCTAAGCCATTTTTGGAAGGGCAGTATAGAAATATTAATATTATTAATAATAATAATAATCCCCCAGTGAGGCACTACCTTGGATCCAAAAATACCATCTAGATTCAAGGAAAATTAGAGAAGTCCTGGAAATAATAAAGCAGCAAATAACAGGAGTGTCAAAGAAGATTAGCAGATACGAAGCCAGAATTACACAACACAGGCAGAATCTCCAATTCCAATCTAATCAGAGATGTTTCTACCAAAGCATAGAAGTAGAAACTACAAGAAACATAGAAACACCAAATAAAGAAGAAACAGTGCAATTCTGGGGGAAATTATGAGACAATCCAGCAGGCTGGGTAAAAGGGGTCAAAAAATGTAATCAACCAATGCAAGATCTAATAATAACACCAGAATTAATAAGTGGAAGAGCAAAGAAAATTAAAAATTGGACTGCACCAGGCGATGATGAACTGCATGGCTTTTGGCTTAAACACCTAACAAGCCTTCATACACAACTCTCAAAACAGTTCAATCACATTTTGCAAGGAGGTGATATTGAACAATGGCTAACAACTGGGAAAACTCATCTCATCATGAAAGACCCAGCAAAAGGTGCAGTTCCAAGTAATTATATACTGATAACCTGCCTGCCAACCAGGGCCAGATTAAGCCAGTGCGGGGCCTGTAGCATATGTTATAAAGGGGCCCTAAATTTTTTTTTTTAATGCACATAAATATTAAAACGTAAATTATTTACTTGCATAGTAAAGTAATTCAATTTTTTTCATTTGCTATATTTTGGAGTATGAGAGACCAAGCCACAAACTCACACTTACTACAACAACAGTGAACATTTATATACCGTTTTTCAATCAAAATTCTCAAAGTGGTTTACATAGAAAAATAAAGAGTGGATAGATGCTTCTCTGTCTCCAAAGGGCTCACACTCTAAAAAGAAAAATATGGTAGGCACCAGCAACAGCCACTGGACAGATGCTGTGCTGGCCATTCTCTTAAAAGGCACATTTAGCAGAAAAGGGATATTTTATCTAATATGGACCAAATAAAACAGGTAAAGTTTTAACTTTAATTCCCAGTTGGAAGCCGGGCATGTGGGGCCCTCAAAAACGCGGGGCCCGTAGCAAATGCTACATTTGCTACTACATTAATCCGCCTCTGCTGCCAACCACATTCAAATTATTAACTGGAATAATAGCAGATGAAGTAATGCAACACTTATTAATGAATAAGCAGCTTCCAGTTGAACAGAAAGGAAATTGCCCGAACACCGGAGGCACAAAAGACCAGCTGCTGATTGACAAAATGATTTTAGAAAATTGCAAGAGAAGAAAAACAAATCTAAGTGTTGCATAGATTGACTACAAGAAAGCCTTCAACTCATTGCCTCATACATGGATACTAAAATGTTTAGAAACAACTGGTGTCAGCAAAAACATTCAGATATTTATTTAAAAAAGCAATGAGCATGTGGAGTACACAGTTAACAATCAATGGCGAGACACTTGGACAGGTGAGCATTAGAAGAGGTATTTTCCAAGGGGAATCACTATCCCCTCTGTTGTTTGTAATCACCATGACCCCACTTTCACAAATACTAAACAAAACAGGCCTCAGATACCAAACATCTAAAACATCAAGTAAAATCAACCATCTGCTGTACATGGACGATCTGAAGTGGTACGGAAAGTCCCAGTCAGAAATCGAATCACTGCTAAACACAGTCCATATATTCAGTAGCGATATAGTAATGGTGTTTGGACTAGACAAGTGTGCTGCATTAATAATGAAAAGAGGAAAAATAAGAAAAACAGAAGGAATAGAACTGCCCAATGGAAGCAAGATCAAGAACCTGGAAGAGAAAGAACATTACAAATACTTGGGCATTCTCCAGGATGATAACATTGCACACACTGAAGTTAAGAGAAAAATAGGAAGTGAATACATCAGGAGAGTTAGAAAAATCCTCAAGTCCAAACTCAATGGTGGGAACACCATACAAGCCATAAATACTTGGGCTATACCTATTATCAGATACAGTGCAGGAATAATAGACTGGACCCAGGCTGAGCTAGAGACGCTAGATCGTAAGACCAGGAAAATAATGACCATCAATCATGCTCTGCACCCCCGCAGTGATGTCGATAGGCTATACCTCCCTCGCAGCTCAGGTGGAAGAGGAATGCTGCAAGTCCATCAAACAGTAGAGGAGGAGAAAAGAGGCCTTGAAGAATATATCAAGGACAGTGAAGAAGATGCACTTAAAATAGTCAATAACGAGAAACTATTCAACACCAATGAAACATAGCAGGGCTACAAGAAAGAACAAGTCATGAACAGAGCAGAAAAATGGAAAAATAAGCCCCTGTATGGTCAATATTTGCACAATATAAGTGGAAAATCAGACATCACCAAGACCTGGCAATGGCTTAAGAATGGCAACTTGAAGAAAGAAACAGAGAGTTTAATACTGGCTGCACAAGAACAGGCACTAAGAACAAATGCAATAAGAGCAAAAGTCAAAAAATCCACCACAAACAGCAAGTGCCGCCTTTGTAAAGAAGCAGATGAAACCGTGGACCACCTAATCAGCTGTTGTAAAAAGATCGCACAGACCAACTACAAACAAAGGCACGAGTCCAAACTATGAATTTTTGCTGGGAGTGCACCCCACAGGAAATTTTTGTAATTTTTGGTAATTTGGGTAAATTTTGTAATTTTTGAGGTAATATTATGGTAAAATAAAAGTTTTCGGAAAGATGCGTGTCAGATGTATGGGCGGGGGGCGCAATTTCAGTGCTTGCCCTGGGTGCAGTTTTCCCTAGTTACGCCTCTGGGTAGCATATTGAAATCTGCTAATACAGGATTCTCAGAAATGCTGCCCTGCTAACTGAGCAAAGAGGCACCTTTTAAAAGTGATCATTCTCTTTAATGAGCAGGGGGAGATTAATTGGCCCTATATCCAGTCCCAGCACAGCATCCCTCCAGTGGCTATTACTTGTGTTTATCATAGGTTTCTTTTTGGATTGTGAGCCTTTGGGGACAGGGATCCATCTTTGTTAATGTTTACTTCTCTGTGTAAACTGCTTTGGGAACTTTTGTTGGAAAATGGTACATAAATATTCATTATTGTTAAATATGTGTTGTATGAAAAAGTACTTCCTTTTGTAGGTCCTAGATTCCTTGGCAATCAGTTTCACGGAATGACCTCTGGTGACCTCAACTAGAGTGTTATGTGAGAGGGAGAAAAATCTCACACACACACTGTAAAACAATTACACATTGAATAGTGAAACTGCTCAGAAATTTAGATACATAATTTCCTAGACAATTGGCCTATAATTAAAACATAAGGAGAAGAAGAAGGCAGAGGAAAGTTCTGAAACCATAAAGAACCTTTTTAAATCTAAGAACGTTTCCTTTGCAGGTCACTCACTAAGGACATATTTGAATCACTTTGAAACTAGAATCAACCTCATTATTTTCTTTCCACTAGCATTTTTCTTGCCTGGGGAGCTACAACTGGTGCCTATGCCTGAGCTCAGTTTTTGCTTAGTGTAAGTAGGCTCGAGAGAATTGTGGTGTCAGTTGTTTTAAAGTGCATGACTTACTATAGCTTGATATGCAAGAGGGGGAATGCGTGAACAGGCAGAAATAAGGAGCTGTGTTTGCTTTTATTTATATTAGCTGAGTGGGGGATTTTTATTTTTATTTTTTGGCACAGCACCACAATTTCAGCACCATGCAGTAAATTGTAGGTTTTATGTCATTAATTCACTGCATAATTTATGAAGTATCTTCACATAAATTAGTGAATTTATGTGAAACCACCTTGAGATTGTTTTAATGAAAGGCGGTATATAAATTTAAGAATAAAAACAATAAAAATATAACAATAAAATTGTAGTAAATTCACTGTTATTTGTTATGAACATACTGCCATTATTACTGCATGTCCAACTGGGTGCCGGAGTATACAGCCAGGAGACTGGAAAATTACATGAAAGGGGGGGCACCCTTTTCTTCAGGAACACTCTGGAACTCAAGACTACAAAGGCAGCCATGCAAGCAGCAAGCAGATTGCACAGCTGCTATGGTTGTCTTGTATCAGCAGTGCACAACAATGGGAAACTAGTAGAAACTGAAGCACGCTCGCTCGCTCTCTCCAGGACAGCTTGTCACTATGCAAGAATCATATGGTTGTGGATTCTACTTTTGAAGAATACAGAATATTTTATGGACACTAGACTACTGGGGAAAGCAGGATTATTTCCTGGACCCCTTTTTATCCTTCCTTAATCTGTACATTGGCGCAGAAGAGTTACTATTCATAGGCTAGCACCATGTTATATTATTTGTCCCAAGCCTGAATGCCTGGGAGCTGGAAGATAATGATGGTGCCAAGTGAACATGTCTTGAGGGAGACATAATATGGGTTCCACCACAGAAAAAGAACTTTTCTCTGGTAATCACTTACTTCCACTCAGAAGCTGGGAGAGGATGGAGAAGGCTTCTGAGGATAAGCTTTATATGACAGAAGGTGGTCCTTTAGATACCTTAGCCCAAGTCATTTAAAGGTCAAAAACAGCACTATGAACGGAGTCTGCAAATTAACTGTGAACCAATGATCATTATTATTTTTCTTTTTAATGCTGGTACAATTTTTTTTTGGAAGTTAGTCATTTAGCTGCCATGCTCTAAACTTGCTCAAGTTTCCAAATATTTTTCAAAGCAGCCCCACATATAAAAATTACTACAGTCTAGCCTGGATTTTATAAGAGCATTGATAAATATGGCCAGCCCATGCCTCTCCAAAAAGCTGGTATGCCAACTGAAGCAGATTTCCTAGTTGGCAACACAATAAGTTACAGATACCACCTGTTTATCTGACAGCAATGCAGGATCTGAAAGCATCCCAAGGGCTGTGACCCTTATCTTTAAGTGAGAATGCAATCCCATCCAGAATAGGACAGAAGCAGTCTTTTGATTTGATAAAAATTCACCAATAGCACCTCTATCTTGCTTCAACCAAGCTTCAGTTTATTAATTCCCATTCAGCTCATTACTACTAACTTGGTAAAGAGGGACCTTTTAATGTGGTAATTCTCTTTATTTAGCAGGGGGAGAGTAACTAGCCCTGTCCACCCCCAGCACAGTATCTCTAGTGACTGTTGCTGGTATCTATCTTATGTTTCTTTTTAGATTGTAAGCCCTTTGGGGACAGGGTTCCATCTTATTTGTTATTTCTCTGTGTAAACCGCCCTGAGCCATTTTTGGAAGGGTGGTCTAGAAATCAAATTAATAATAATAATAAATAATAATAATTACTTACCACAATCGATGAATTAATTCTACTCTCTTTTTTATCTGCCTGGCATTCAGTTTGAGCTTTGCATCATTATTCCACACCATTCATAACCTATTATCATTTTAAACTCTGGTGTTTTTTCTTTTCTTTTTTTGTATTTTGTCAAACTTATGAATATACTGTAATGACAGTTCCATTGATCCTTTGAAAGGCTGTGGTCTAAACCATTTCCAGTACAGTTTTCACTGTAACAGTGATACTGATCTAGGCATTACCTCCTGAGGTCTATTACTATGGTCACAAATGACAAATCTTTCATTCTTTCTTGAAACCATGATTGTCCAATTTAATGAACTCTTTCTAAAATCATAAACCACCAAAGATGGTAAATAGTCTGGATACTCTCGTTTTTCATACCGAGGTATGGATACTTTGATTATTTATAGTCATTAATCTAAAATGCAAAGAGAGAGACTTGTTTATTATTGTTATTAGCATTGCGAACATGAACTTGTGCAAAGCCAGAATAACACTATTATGGCTATAAACACATAAACAGACTGAGAAGGATTGATGCCATTTATGATTGTTTTATGCCAAGTGACCTCATGATGGATTACAAGGTCAAGGTCAAATTACTATGGAAAGATGCTTACAAAAGTAGCACAGACATTAAATAAACAACAACTATTCCTCTTGTATTATTGATGTGGTCTTTCTGGTACCAAGGTGGTTTCAGCTGTGGGCAAACACGTTAAATGTTGATAAACAAAATTGCTGCTGAACTATTGGAGACACCTTTTACTTCATTTCCCAACTAGTCAGTATTTCATTTGAATTAGCTTGGGCAGTTCTTAGCCAGCTGAGATAAATCTCTCTGTTCGTTCCTGTGTTGTCTCATTCAGCTCTGTCTTGGCATCTACTGATAGCCTGGTGGTATATCATCATTTTTGAGGAAATTTAAAGCACACTTAAGAGGGAACAGTTTGAGACAAACCAGTGGTTCCAGAACTTGGACAGGACCTACCAGAAACATGTTGTCTTCTTAGTCAGAATGGTCTTTGAATTCCAGAGCTTGCTTTCAATTTGTTTATCACATTTTAATCCAACCCATCTTCCAAGGAGATCAGATTGTTTCACACGTGTTTTTCCCCTCTTTTATGTTTACAAAACTGTGAGGTAGATTAGGCTGAGAGCTAAGTCCTATTCACACATTATGTTCAACACACTTACAATTTGTATACAGTGTATGCACACACAGATATCCACAATGCAATGTATGTAAAGCAGGACACTTCCTATCTGTACCTGGCATTGCAGACCGGGGCGAGGGGGATGCACCAGGTTAACTTTTAACATGCTTTCATGTTAAAATTCACACAAAGACATGTACATATGTACAGATGTCTGTACATGCATACAACAGGATGTCTTAATATTATTTATTTATTTATTTATTTATTTACACAGTCAGACAGGTTTGTTATTGACTGGTTTGTTTTATCCAGACATCGAGTCCTTCCCAAGGACCTGGGATGGCTGAATTTTATTGTCAATGTTGTTGCTGTTGTTATAGATATCATCGCAGAATATAGGCTGTTCCCAGTGAATTTGCTTTTAGTAATTGGCTGATGGTGATTTCTGTGGCCCCTATGGTGTTGAGGTTATTATTATTTCTTGTTTACACAGTCAGTCAGACAGGTGTTATTATTTCTTGTTTACACAGTCAGAAAGGTGTTATTGACTGGTTTGTTTTATCCAGACATCGAGTCCTTCCCAAGGACCTGGGATGGCTGAATTTTATTGTCAATTGTTATAGATATCATCGCAGAATATAGGCTGTTCCCAGTAAAGCTGCTTTTTGTAATTGGCTGATGGTGATTTCTGTGGCCCCTATGGTGTTGAGGTGCTCTTCAAGGTCTTTTGGAACTGCACCCAGGGCGCCAGTTACCACTGGGATTATTTTGGTCTTTTTCTGCCACAGCCTTTCCATTTCAATTTGTAGATCTTTGTATTTGGTGATTTTTTCTATTGCTTTTTCTTCTATTCTGCTATCCCCTGGTATTGCGATGTCAATTATTTTGACTTGTTTTTCTTTCTTCTCGACTACAGTGATATCTGGTGTATTGTGTGGCAGATGTTTGTCTGTTTGTAGTCGGAAGTCCCATAATATTTTTACATCTTCTTTTTCTTCAACTTTTTCAGTTTCATGGTCCCACCAATTTTTGGCTACAGGTAGCTTGTATTTTTTGCAGGTGTTCCAGTGTATCATCCCTGCTACCTTGTCATGCCTTTGTTTGTAGTCAGTCTGTGCGATCTTTTTACAACAGCTGATTAGGTGGTCCACTGTCTCATCTGCTTCTTTACAAAAGCGGCATTTGCTGTTTGTTGTGGATTTTATCACTTTTGTTCTTATTGCATTTGTTCTTAGTGCCTGTTCTTGCGCAGCCAGTATTAAACCCTCTGTTTCTTTCTTCAAGTTGCCATTCTCAAGCCATTGCCAGGTCTTGGTGATGTCTGATTTTCCACTTATATTGTGCAAATATTGACCATGCAGGGGCTTATTTTTCCATTTTTCTGCTCGGTTCTTGACTTGTTCTTTCTTGTAGGCCTGCTTTCTTTCATTGGTGTTGAATAGTTTCGCGTTATTGACCATTTTAAGTGCATCTTCTTCACTGTCTTTGATATATTCTTCAAGGCCTCTTTTCTCCTCCTCTACTGTTTGATGGACTTGCAGCATTCCTCTTCCACCTGAGCTGCGAGGGAGGTATAGCCTATCGACATCACTGCGGGGGTGCAGAGCATGATTGATGGTCATGATTTTCCTGGTCTTATGATCTAGCGTCTCTAGCTCTGCCTGGATCCAGTCTATTATTCCTCCAGTGTATCTGATAACAGGTATAGCTCAGGTGTTTATGGCTTGTATGGTGTTCCCACCATTGAGTTGGACTTGAGGATTTTTCTAACTCTCCTGATGTATTCACTTCCAATTTTTCTTTTAACTTCAGTGTGTGCAATGTTATCAGCCTGGAGAATGCCCAAGTATTTGTAATGTTCTTTCTCTTCCAGGTTCTTGATGTTGCTTCCATTGGGCAGTTCTATTTTTCTTATTTTTCTTCTGTTCATTATTAATGCACACACTTGTCTAGTCCAAACTCCATTGCTATATCGCTACTGAATATACAGTGTTTAGCAGTGATTCGATTTCTGACTGGGACTTTCCATACAACTTCAGATCGTCCATGTACAGCAGATGGTTGATTTTACTGGATGTTTTAGATGTTTGGTATCCAAGGCCTGTTTTGTTTAGTATTTGTGAAAGTGGAGTCATGGCGATTACAAACAACAGAGGAGATAGTGATTCCCCTTGGAAAATACCTCTTCTAATGCTCACCTGTCCAAGTGTCTCGCCATTGATTGTTAACTGTGTACTCCACATGCTCATGGCTTTTTAAAATAAATATCTGAATGTTTTTGCTGACACCAGTTGTTTCTAAACATTTTAGTATCCACGTGTGAGGCAATGAGTTGAAGGCTTTCTTGTAGTCTATCCATGCAACACTTAGATTTGTTTTTCTTCTCTTGCAATTTTCTAAAATCATTTTGGCAATCAGCAGCTGGACTTTTGTGTCCCTGGTGTTCGGGCAATTTCCTTTCTGTTCAACTGGAAGCTGTTTGTTAGTTAATAAGTGTTGCATTACTTCATCTATTATTTAAAAACTTTATTTCTTAGCCACCCCATAACAAATTGTTCTCTGGGCAGTTTACAACACAGCATTAAAACATGAGATAAAAACAAACAACACATTAAATCATAACAGACAAAAAGGGGGGGGTACAAAATACGATACAGAACAATCTAAAAGACATTGTTAAACTCAGATTTTTTTTAATTTAAAAGGCCAGAGTGAACAAGAAGGTCTTCACCTGGCATCTAAAAGAACAACATGAATAGGGCTCTAGTGACTTCCCAAGCATTTCCAAGTTTCATTGCTGAGTTAGGTTTTGAACTTAAACCTGTCCAGTTTATTTGCATCTCTGCAGGGCTACTTCCCAGGACTGGCCCGTCTACTAGTTGAGTTAGGCAGTCACCTAGGGCACCAAGCAGGGAGGGGGCTCATGACCTGGGTCACATGCCACCCTTGATTCCTAAGTATAATCCATTGGGTCATGGGTGCTTGCCTACCACCCCACTGCTGAAAGCTGCAGCAACAAAGAGAACTATGAGAGCATTCTGCAGGAGTGGAGGACACCACCACCTGCCCCCTTTACCTGTGCAGGTGCCCCCACCCTTTGGGTGCATGCCTCCCATCGTCCAAGCGAGTGGGCAAGTCAGTGAGTGAGTGGGCAGGTAGTGAATGAGCAAGTGCTCTCCATCCCTGTTGCCTGCCTGCCTACCCACTTGGGCAAAGGGGGCAGGGGGGTACCTGCAGGCTGGCCCTGATACTTCCATTTCTGTAGCCCTGCAGAGAATGTCAGCCAGCACCTCCAATATCTATTTCTGACAGTCTGCCTAGACACTACATTCACATGGTCTTGCTAATTCTCCTATGGGTGTTCATAAATAGGCCTTTTTGTGTTTACGGACAATGATCTAATGAGCCATATTACCTATAAACAATGGCTAACTTATGAATCATGAGATGCCTGGGCTCAAGTGTGTATAAAAGTCACACCTTTGACCCAGATGTACAAAATGGGTTAGTCTCTTTTACTGATATAGCTCTTATTGTCCCTACTTACTTGACAAAGAGTCACCCTTTAAAGCAGTGGCTCCCTTATATTTAGCAGGGGGAGACCAACTATCCCTATTCATCCCAGCCTAACATTCCTCTCAGTAGCTGTTGTGACTTATCGTGTGTGTGTGTGTGTGTGTGTGTCTGTAGTGTGTGTGTGTAGAAAATCCTCTTTGGGCCAGGAAGCCATCTTCTCATACCTTTTCTTAGAACACTTTTGTTGTTGTTGTTGCCATTGTTGAAAAGTAGATTATCATTATTATTACTAGTAATATTAGGTTGAGCCTGGACATCAGGGCTTAATTTTAGCACGGACAAAGCAGGGCTGAACTCCTGGAACCTGTTTTCAGTGCCACAACTGAGTTCTGTAATATGTGGGATAGTCCTCTAGAAGAGAGTGCCTTTGATCATGCACAAAGTGCTGCCTTCTCACACATCAAGCATAAAGCACATCAGAAATGTAAACACATTTCTGTAAATACATCAAGCCTAAGCACATCAGGAATTAAACAGGAGGCGCTCTATCCAAAGGCATCCTTGCTCCAGAGAATACAACCCATGAAGGCTATTCCCACAACCAGCCATAACTGGGCTAAGGGAACCCAGCCCTGTTTTGGCTGGTTGTGTCCTGCCATGGGAGCTGCATGGCTTCCGGCAGCCAGCCCTCTAAAATGCCCCTGATCTGCTAACAGCGCTCTGCTAACCCTGTTTTTGTGATCGTGAGTTGCCACGGTATGGCTTCACATCACGGCGACTCACAAGGAGACCCCTGACAAGAAGGCTACCACAGGCCTCCCAGCGTTGGGGGGCTCCCCAGAATGCCCCATGCACTTGCGCAGGGCATTCTGGGACTTCTGGTGGTCAGGTGGCCCCTGATCCCCACCGCCCCAACCCGCTCTGTGACAGAGCTGGTAATTGTGTGGGCAGCCAATCCGCAGCAAGCAAACGCGGCTGACACATGAGCAGAAAAACAGATTTAGGGGAGCGGTTGCTCTACCTACCCTGTTGTGAAGGGAGGCTTCGTAGCTGGGTTTGCTGCCGTGGTGCCGCCAGGATCGTCCCGATCCCAGTGATTCACATGCCCATGCAAAACCGGGCTGGGTTCCCTTAGCCCAGTTTTGCACGTGCATGTCAACAGCCTCAGTAAGTATTAAGAATAATTATCTGATCATCACTTCCCACATTTGCTATGTCCCTTCATATTCCCACATGTCCCCATGTTTTAACATAGCAATAGCAATAGCACTTACATTTATATACCGCTCTATAGCCGGAGCTCTCTAAGCGGTTTACAATGATTTAGCATATTGCCCCCAACATTCTGGGTACTCATTGCTTTCCATCAATGCTTTCCATCCTTTACTTAAAGCAGCTTTCTCTCAGACTGAAACTGCAGATTAAGTATCAGAGATGACCAACTCCAATCATGATTTATCACAGTGGAAGCACTCCTTCTTTGGGAGAGATTATAATAAGGACCATACCACATTTTGGAATTACCAGTTATTCAGAATCAATAATACAGTAAGGCTCAACAGGATCTTGTGTTTTAACACTGGTGCTCTGTTTTTTCCTTCTGTCATAATGTACACTAGACAAAATTTGTCTCTATGTGTTCTTTCTTGCATACTCCACAGAAGGAAACATCTTTCATGACTTCAAAGCAGTCCATTTCTGTTCCTCACTTGGGAAGGGTGGTTCTGTTTTACTTTATTATGCAGTGTGACAGGTTAATGTTGCACATTTGATGTCTAGCTGAGATGACAAAAGGGTTCCAGATGTATGCTAACAAGCAAGTAATTATCGTTGATGAAATTAACAATACTTGTTTTCTCATTCACCAAAAAGTAGGCAGCCTATAAGCCACTTAAGAAAAGAACAACTACTGTTCTTGCAATCACTAATGACATCAAAACTTGTGCACTATATGAAAAGATGGACATTATGGACTGCAAATGAGATTTTAATATCAGATCAACTGGTTTCTTAATTACTATAAAATGACAGATCAGACACTACCTGGTCTGATAAAGTGCTTTTCTACTCACAAAGACACTAACATGAATATGAGAAATATGTATATGCCGCTTTTCAACAAAAGTTCCCAAAGTGGTTTACATAGATAGATATGAAACAAATCAAAACAAGTCCTGATCCTCCTATTGATACTCTGCAGTCTTTTCTTCTGGGTGGAAGGACAAGGTGTGAAGACCTCTCTGTAGAAATGGCCCATGTCTACAGCAGTCTTCAAAGGCTTGGTTCATGTGTTTATGCCTGCCACCTGATTACTCAACACTTGATAACTCTCAGTTGAAAGTATGAACTGTATCATCAGGTAGTGTGAAAGTCTGCAGCAAATAATCTGCAATGGCTCATTCACACATGCAAGCTATGTTTGATGCTGTTGCCAAGTAGTAAACATTAATATGAGAACTGCTCCATAGATACCGTATGCCTAAAACTCCTGTTTAAAAGGAACATTTTGCAGGTTCTCTCTGGAATTCGTAGTAGAATGGTTCTGCTCATCCTGTCTGCTGTAATTTGTGCCAATAACTGGATTTCTGGCTTGGTCTGTAGTCCTGATTCTGCAGTCAATTATGTTGCTTCATCCCATCTACCACACACTACCTGATGACATACATCCTACAAACCATTTTCAGTATGATAGCACCTTAAACTCTTGCCACACAGACAGCTGCTCATCTGTAACCTCAAGCTATGAAGCTAAGGGAGGAGAGCTGGTCTTGTGATACCAAGCATGACTTGTCCCCTTTGCTAAGCAGGGTCCACCCTGGTTTGCATTTGAATGGGAAAATAAATGTGAGTGCAGAAAGACATTCCTCTTAGGGGTTGGGCCCACTCTGGGAAGAGCATCTGCATGTTTGCATGCAGAGGGTTCCAAGTTCCCTGGCATCTCCAAAACAGGACTGAGAGAGACTCCTGCTTGCAACCTTGGAGAAGCTGTGTAGACAATACTGAGCTAGATGGATCAATGGTCTGACTCGGTATATGACAGCTTCCTATATTCCTGTGTTCCTATAAAATAAGATAACTGATACTTCACTCCAGGATGCAACCATTCAGAAGTCAGGGGGAGGGGTTTCAATCCATTGCATACTGGAGGCCTCAAATGTCTGTCCTTCCACATGGCTACATATCCTCTGATTATCAGTTAAGTTTTTAAGCAGTCAACATACAGAAAATGCTTCTTTGAATCCCTAATTAAACAAAGGCAATTTCCTTATATTATTGGATTGTTCCACCCAAAAATAAAAGAGAACAATATTGGCTATTTTCACTAGTTTCTGATGAATTGAATCACTTGCTGAACAACAGAGACCTCATATTGCTTGTCTATAATTGTGTTAAGTTTTCAGTGCATTTTTTGACACAGATTGACCCCTTGAATATTATCATGCATCATCTCCAGGCTATCCAAGAGATACTGTGAACAGAATTTTGCTTTGTGATGGAAAAGGGGTATCCTGATGTTGGAGAAATGCCAAGAGTGAAATCAAAGTATTTCTAGGAAAGTGTCAAGACAAAAATCAAAGCCTTTGTTTATTATAATAATAATAGAAAGGCACAAATCCCATCACAACATTCTGTCATATTTATATTTTTCTAAAAACAAAGTCCCTGTGTGAATAGATATGTGAATTTGCAAGTGGCAGTTTTTCATTGGCCTGAGATAGGAAAACTATATTCTGCTGAGATAATATTAAAAGCCAGAACACTAGCTTGGGTTTGGTTTTGGTTTTCTCCCTTTCAGAAAGATACATATGCACTAGTGCATTTTAATTTTTTGTTGCTCTTTAATTTTCCTAATTAAAGTATTTGAGGAACCTCACTGATATTAGGGCAGTTCCATGACCATAAACTGGGTAGGAACATAAGAACAGGCCCAAGGCCTATCTAGTCTAGCATCCTTTTTCACACAGTGGCCCACCAGATGCCTCTGAGAAGCCCACAGGCAAGGTAGGGCAAGTGAGGCTCACCCAGATTTCCTTCCCAGCTTCTGAATGAGGTAGATAGAAAAATCGTCCTACCCAGCTAGGACTTGACAGACTATTAAGCTCCCCATCTCTTACCTTGTTTTAATTTCACACACTATGTCAACAGGAGCATACCCAGCTTCTGAAAATGGGTATGACTTGTCTCCTATCCAGAGAGAGAGAAAGAGAGAGAGAGATGTTGTTGTTGTTGTTGTTGTTTAATGATGGTTGGTGGCAAAGAATATTTCCCATCCTTTTCCTCTGAAAACTCAGTGACCAGATGCACAGAATGTCTAAAACTGCTTAGTGAGAAATGTACAGGTTGAGAAGGAAGGAATGACAAAGATATGTGGAACAGAAACAGAAGTTCAAAAACTGTCCTCAGATAAACTCAGTACAAGTTTTGGCTTCCAGAAAGTCTAGCATAAGTGCAGACTGGCTCTGAAAAGAGAAGAACACGTCACTCCCTCATACTCTTTCCCATATATTGTTCAATTTGCCATAGAAACTCACAAGTGAGTAGACAAAACAAGGAGTCAAAGTTCATAGGCTCACTGGGAGAGAAAGATTGCCAAGCAGCAAGAGGTCACTGGCCTTTAGCTGGGGTTAAATAAATAGTGAGTATAGGTAGAGTGTGCCGTCTAAATAGACAAATAATTCACTAATAGGTTACAACACTGTATACCAAGGCAGGGCTCTGAGCAGCTGAGATGATTTCTATCTCAGAGATGAAATTATTATTGAAGTTGCAAATCATCACTGTGCTTATCTTCTATATATTTAAAATGTATTGTCAGATTATACCTGTTGTAATTACTTTGACCGTTTATAATACCTTTTTATTATAATAAACTTTGATTATACCCTGACCTTACTTTGACAGTTTATTTCCATGTATATTTCTGCCAACTGAGTGTTAACACTTCATGTGTCTGATGATGCGGACAATAGCCCATGAAAGCTTATGCTACAATAAATGTGTTAAGGCTGCTGACTAACAAACATGACTACTCTTCTGGAAGAGATGGAATAGGGCTGCTTTGGATGATATTCAGCCCAACACACTCAATAAGGCTTAGGTTGCACCAACAACTCACCCATCCTGACATCTCCAGAAGACATGCAATGCATGTCAGGGAGTCCCTAACTTGCATGAGGAGGGTGTTAATCTGAATCGCCCTCTACACACACTCTAACATGGATTGGGAGCACACATAGAGGCATGATGCAGTTTAACATTCCCCTCATGCAATTACAGGACATCTTGAAAGCACATCAGGTTGTCCTTCTGTGAGATCTGATGTGACCCCCATCAGGGTGTGACCTCATGCTGACCATGTATGCTAGTATATATTTCATAGCAAACAAACAAATCTGAACTGACTCATAGTCACAAATCCTTGTTTTGTTTCCTTACTGTGTGTAGCATTAATGGCCCACAAATTCAGCACATACTAAGGATAGTGGCTCACATACAGCACAAAATTGTGTACACACTGCAGCGGAATATGCATGCAAGTATATAAGAGCACTCTTTGTGCAAATGCAAACATTGCACAAATGCAGTTGTGCGATGGACAGCTATATCAAATAGCTGTCCATTGCACTACTTGATTTGTGCCATTTTTGCATTTGCACAGACTGCTCTTATGAAATGGCACAAGGTTCAGTGGGTGAAACTTTGCACAGTATGTGAGACACCTTACGCAGTAGTTACCAGAAAATGATGTCTGCTAATATTGGTTTCAGATAACATAACTTAGAAAGTTTCTGTCTAAGCTATTTCTTAAATATTACTTTATGTGGATGTCAAACACTATATATTTATTATATCTCTCCTCAGCACCTTCACATTAATGTTGCAAATGCTGTCTGCCTTTAGCTCAAATTATCCATTTAAGGATCCTGGTTATCTAGCCTGGTTAAATGTGGATTAACCGTAGTGGTTTGACCAGAATTGCCCAGAAATTCTGGGTTCTAACAATCAGGGCCGATTTTATTTATTTATTTATTTATTATTGTTGCATTTATATACCGCCTTTCGTTAAAAGGCAACCCCAAGGCGGTTTACAAAAGTTAAAACATACAATAAAAAGACAAAAATATTAAGCTAAAAAATATAAAAACAAGCCAAATTTAAAATCTATAAAATACAAGCATAAAAACAATACAACAGGTAAAAACACACAGAAGCAGCAGTAAAAACGATTATGTAAAAGCCTGGATAAAAAGCCAAGTTTTAACAAGCTTTTTAAAGCCGTGATGGAGTCCGAGGAGCAAATGGCCACTGGGAGAGCATTCCAAAGTCTGGGGGCAGCAACAGAGAAGGTCCTGTCCCGAGTGCACAACAGCCGGGCCTCTCTCATTGTCGGCACCCGGAGCAGGGCCCCCTCAGATGTCCTCATCAAGCGGGCAGCAACCCTTGGGAGCAGGCGGTCCCTCAAATACCCAGGGCCCAAACCATTAAGGGCTTTAAAGGTCAAAACCAGCACCTTGAATTGGACCCAGAAATGAACCGGCAGCCAGTGCAGCTCTTTCAGAATGGGGGTGATGTGCTCCCAACAGGCAGCTCCGGATAAAACCCTTGCTGCCACGTTTTGCACTAGTTGCAGTTTCCGGATATTCTTCAAGGGCAGCCCCACGTAGAGCGTGTCACAGTAATCCAGCCGCGACGTGACAAAGGCACGATGGGGTGGAGGGGAACCAGTACAGATTACCCAGCGATTACCTGGTGATCCAGAAGGGGGCCCAGTAGGGATGTGCACGAAACAGTCTGGAGGCCATTGTGGAGGCCTCTGAACCAGTTCAAATGTGACACAATTTGAAGGTTGGGCACCAGGGGGGTGGTTATTTAAGGGCGGGGGGTGCACTTACCCCTCCCGCTGCTTTCCCCCTGCTGGTGCTCCTTTAAAAAAAAAACTTCTTGGGGCGGCAGCGTACCTCCCTGTCGTCCCTGCCCCCATTTTTGGCCGGAAGTGGCTGGAAGTACCATGCGTGTGCGTGCACATCACACACGCACACTGGATATGCAGGCATGCACACAACGCGTGCATGCACGCACAGTACTGCTGGCCACTTCTGGCCAAAAATGGGGGCAGGGGTGACAGGGAGCTACCCCAAGAAGTGTTTTTTTTAAGGAGTGAAGGTGGGGGAAAGCAGCAGGAGGGCACCCCCCCCACCCTTAAAGAACCACCATCCCCGGTGCTGGACCGCAGAGGCGTGGTTCTGTGCACACCACTAGGGCCTGGGGCCTGACTATGCTGCATATGTTTTTGTCTTGCCTCCGGTTGCCACCCTGCGTCCATCCCGCTGCCGCCACAAGGCCGAACCATCAATCTTTAAAATAATTCTAGCTGCCATGTGAGCCGCCAGGGGGTGGGGGGTGAGGCAAGCACACACACCCCCGTGGTGGTGGGCCGAGTGGGAACAGCTGCTGAGCCTGACCATCCGGCCCAGCAGCCCTTGAGAACTGTGAGGCACTCCAGCGTGCCAGCCAGGGCAGAGCCACCATTGAGTTGACATGTTCAAAGAACCCAGGCCACTGCTACTCAGGGGCCACACCTGGCACCCCAGACACACACCCCGCATATGACATCAGATGGCGGGGCGTGATTTAGCTCAAAAATGGGGCAAAGCGGGCCTGGTTTTTTTTGCTAAAAATCGGGCAGTGCTGCATTCACAGCGCGGCCAGAGTGACTCTCCTTGCCTTTTAAAGGCAGGGAGAGCTGCTCCAGCCACGCTGTGAATGCAGCACTGGCCAATCTAACTCCCAAATGGGGGCACACAGCAGGGAATTGCTCTGGCCACATTGCAAATGCAGCGCTGGCTTTTTTAACTCCCAAATGGGGCCATGCGGCCTCATTTGGGAGCTAAACCATGCCCCCACATCAGGGGTCAGACGCGGGGGCATGGCTAAACATTCCCTGTGTCTGATGTCAGATGCAGGAGGTGGGGCTAGGGGGGCTGCAGTGGCAGCAGAACCCAGGCTGGCGCTGGCCTCCCTCTGCCCCTGCACAGTTTGAATTGAGCGCCAGCACACGATTCAAACGGCGCAGTAATCCTGGAGCGCCTCACAGTTCTCAAGGGCTACCAGGCTGGGCAGTCAAGCTCAACGGCCATTCCTGCTCCACCACCCACCACCACAAGGAGGTGCTCAGCTCACCTCCCACCCCTGGCCACAGACATTGTGGCTAGATTGGCGGTTCAGCTTTGTGGAGGTGGCAGGGCGGGGCTCACAGTGGCAAGGAAGGCAGGACACTCACAGTGGGGGCCCAAAAATATTTTCACTAGGGCCCAAACTAGCTCTCGGCAGCCCTGCTCACAATCAGCTCCTCAGGACTCAGCGATCCTGGTTAACTCTTTAACCAGGATTGCCATGATTGTGTAAATGTAGCCTTTATTTTATTTTATAAATTTGTAACAAAGAATACTACAACTTAATTCTATCTGTGGTTATTCAGAAGTAGGCCCCATTGATTTCAGTAGGCTTTAGTTTTAAGCAAGTGTGCTTACAATTGCATCCTTGATCTCTTCCTAAGTCTTTTATGTTTTCTGCCTTTCAGAATTGCTTGTGACTGGGATATTCAGTGGAGTGGAATGTCCTTTCAGTAAACACAGAGCAGTTTTGGCTCAATTATATGATATCTGACACTGCTTATCAGTTGACAAACACAGATTAACTATTTAATAGGCCCTAGGAATTGCTGCAAATGGTACTGTTTGGCAGCCAGCATGTGCTGATTTTATTTCATGGCATGTTTGCTTGATACCTATGAACCAAATATGGCACAACTAATGAACCAAATATGGCACAACTGTAGCAAGGTGCAGAAAGGATGTGGGCAACTGACCCATTTATTTGCAAATGCAGGCACACTCATATGCCACCAAGTTATCATCTTGTTGCTTGACTGTCACCTCGTTACTAAAACTGAAAAGGATACATATTAGCCCTGTATTTGGGATATTGTAGTTTGATTTGGGTTCTGTGAAATTTCCATGAAACTCAAGGACATGAATACCCAGTTCTGTGTGCTTTATCATGCATCACGTGTTTACAGATAGTCCCCAATCAGCCTGCAACAGCAAATAACAATGGAGTCTCTCAAGAGTGTATATCCTCATATCTGGGGTGGGGGGCAGGGGGCGGGATACCTCCTTAAGCCATAGGTGAAGAAGCATCTGGCAGGGGTAGTAAAAATGTAGAAACCCCTACTCAATTGAGTGCTTGGGCTAAGAACCGTAGATAATTTATGGAAGCTCTCCTAACTCTGCACATTATAATTTTATTGCATGTTAGTCACAGCTGGCAATATTATTTTCATTTCACACTATTTGGATCTTAAAACCAAACAAACTATCTTAGTGATTAGAGAACAATATTAACATGTATTAAATGCTTGGTATTTTTGCAATTGAACCAACTGAACTAGAGGTACTTGGATTTCCCAGTCTTATTGCTTTCAGTGGTGCTAAACCACATTAGGTCAACCAAACAGTCTATTGAACAGGTCTGTGCATTAGAGCTAGACATTCCCAGACTTCCAAGCCGTCAGCCCTAAAAACCATACTTCTTATTTAAGCATATTACCTGCCAAAGCCACCTGGTGAGGTTTATATTTTCTCCACATTAGTCAGTGGTAAGCTAGTGGTACTTCTAACACTGGACACAGCATCATGCAGTGATAATCCGTAGTATCCTCTTATATGGTAAAGACAATTTTACAACTTTCCAGTTACCCAGATTACTGAATGGGTGCAGTAAAATTCTCCTCAAAATGTTCAGCTAATGCTTCAGATGATCAGCTCCCTGTATGGCTGTTTATCTCAAGGGGAGACTTGACAGATGCATATAAAATTATGTATGGTGTGGAGGCAGTGGGTAGAGAGGTTTTTCTCCAAGTTTAGGACCAACAAAAGCAAGTACTTTTTCCTCAGCCATGGAGGAAAATTAATTTACAGAATTCTTTGCCACATGATGTGGTGATGGCACCAGGTTAGATGGCTTTAGAAGGGACCTAAAGTCATGGAGGACAGATTTATCAGTGGCTACTAGTCATGATGGCTATGGGCTACCTCCAGGTGCAGAGGAAGGCTACTGAGTAGACAGTTGTTCTTGGACAGACAGAGGTCCTTTTTGTATTATTCATCTCCAGGGCTGCATAACACAAGAGGATACAGAAACTCTTGAAGCCAGGAAGGAAATCTTTATTTGACATCTGTGAACTCATATAGGTCCATTGATGTAAAGAAATGCATTCAAAAACAGAATCCAATCTCTTTATGTTGTTGATTGAAACCACATTGCTACTATCATGGTTGTGTGCAAAGAAAGGGGAAATAAATCTAAGAATGTTGTAACTTATATTCATACAATTGCTGCAGTTCAGTTTGAAGTAAACAAAAGCAGCAATTACATATAATCCTCTGTTTCTTTCTTTCCTCCTCTGACATGTGCTTTTCAGGCTAAAACTTGCAGAGTTCTTTCCCCCCCTCGTGCCTTATTAAACATAATAACTCTATGCAGATGCACTCTGATGCTTACTGAATTGATGTATTGTAATACTATCTGCAGGTTATATCATTCACTCATTTATGTAACCACTGGACTGGCATTAGAAGCAACACTGGCACAGAAGTCAAAGAGGAAAGGAAGGAAGTAACACGTTCTTTCAAAACAACATGCAACTTTCTTGCAACATGCCTCTGGAAAACATTCCAGAAAGCAAAACCACATAAACATTCAACTCTCTCTCTCTCTCCCCTCCCTCCCTTACACACACACACACACACTTTTCTTCTCTTGATCACAGCCTGTTTCTTACATATGTTATGCAGTGAATGATCAAGCATATGAATGCATGTTTACACATCTGTAACTTCCACTATGCAATGGTTTTGGCTGGCCAATGGCTGTAATAAAAACTGACTGACTATGCAATGGAACGTACCCTCAGGAGGTGTGTCTAGCCATAGATGTCTAGTGACAGAGACTGCCCTTTGCTCATGCCCTCATCTGTCTGCTGAAAAGGCTGATACTAGAGATGTGCAGACCAGCTCGACCTTGAGCCAGATCAGCCTCAAGCTGGCCTGGCTCAAGGGCTTGCCTTTGAGCTGGACTGGGCCCGGTTCAGCTCAAGATCAAGCTGAACACACACGCACAGAATGACTTGGGGCCAGTTCGGGGATTCTGTGAAAAAAATTCTTTTGAAGGCTTACCCCCCACTCTGGTGGCCTCTCGGGGTGCTGCCATGGCCATGGGAGTTGGAGGTGTCCTCCAGCATTTTGCCCTTCCCTAGGTCTGTTTCAGGCCATTTGGAGGCCTTTTTGGCACTTTCCGTGCTGGTAGTGTTCTTCAAAATGGCCGCCACCAGTGCAGAAAGGACGGGAAGGGCCCCCAAATGGGCGGAAACTGCCCTTTAAGGACCAGAGAAGGAGGCCAGCATGGGGAGGGGAAATCGCCGGAGATCCTCCCACGACAGCACCCCTAGAGGCTGCTGAAGGTGGTAAGTTTTTAAAAAAAATAATCCCGCCCCCTCCCAAGCCAGGCCCAAACTGGTTCGGACTCGAGCCGGACTGGGGCCCGGCTCATTTTGCATAAAACTGGACCGGGCCGAGTTCAATTCAAGTCCGGTTCTACTCTAACGAAACTGGGTTTTCCTAGCTGACACAGCTAGGCAGCCTAGCAGACACAAACTGACACAGCTGGGCAGCTACCAAGGCTGGCCCTCCTCAAGAAGGCCCATCAGTGAGGGTCCCCTTGTTGGAGATGAACTTCCAGTGCATCGACCTTTTGCACCAACTGTCCTAATGACCACTAGGGGCATTGGGAGTAGAGACAGTGAGTAAGGGTCTCCCTATCTGTCCCTACTCTATGACCCCCTGAACTGACTCTGCAGCACTTCCTGTGCTGAGGCACAATCCTTCCTTTCCTCCTAGAGAGCAGATGGAAACATCTCTCTCTCTCTCCTTACCTATCCACTATGTAGTCCTTTAGATTAGAGATAGGTCTTTCCTGTCTAAGTGTATTTAACCAATAAATGTTTAGTCTTTAGTCACACAAGGATCTCCATGTGTTTTCACTAAATAGCTGCAATATACAAACTATCCTCTGCTACCTACTCTGTAACTGGAGTGTGTGCTCATTCCTTAGTGCTCTGCCATAAACCTCTAACAGGGTTATGGGCCCGGCAGGAGCAACAGGCTTCTAGGCACAAGCAGAGTTTATTTCATTTTTCATTTTGAAAGTGCAGCTGAGTTAGTTAGGAACTGCAGCATGGATCCTGTGACCACAGCCTACTCAGGAATGGCTCCTTCTTTTCCCAAACTGGATGGCAATAACTACGAAAACTGGGCCCTCAAGATGAACGCGATCTTCATGACAAAAGGAATCTTTGAAGTGCTCATGGAGAGATGGCCAGCCCAAGATGAAGCTGCTCAAGCCTCGTGGGACAAGAAAAACCAACACGCGTATGGTCTTTTAATTTTGAGTATAAGCGATGATTTATTGATCTATGTGGGGGATACTGATTTAGCCTCGGAAGCGTGGGATAGACTGAAAAAGCAATGTAGCCAAGTCTCTGCAAACGCAGCTCTTCTCCTGTATAAAAGGCTATGTGAAAGCAAACTGCAGGAAGGTGGAGACTTTGAAGCCCACATAGCAAGTATCTTAGAAATTAACAGGCTTTTGAAGAGTAACCAATGTGAATTGAATGAAACTATTCTAATTGGGGCAATCCTACAATCCCTGCCTAAAAGTTTTGAACCCCTAATTGTCGCTCTTGAACTGTCTCACTGTGAACTGAAGGTTGATTATGTCGTGTCCAGTTTGAGAAATTTTAATATAAAGTTGCAGCAGGAGAAATTTGAAAGCGATGGCACTCTGGAACATTTCAGCAGGCAAAGTAATTCCAGCATTAGCAAGCGAAGTAGCCTCAGTGACTCATCAGCATATCCAAAGAGCAGGAAACTCAGAGGGCACAGACCTGGTCACCATGGCAATGAAGTAAACACAGGGATGAATCATGGCGACAAACAAAGAAGAGAGGAGAAGCACAGACAAGGTGGCTTATCTGAAAGGGCCAGTAGTAATGCCAAGAGCTACAGCATTACCTTAGGAGAGCGAACACAGGGTCACACTTTCATCCTGGACTCAGGTGCATCCCAGAATATAATCTGTGATTGCAATCTGTTCATTGAACTCGACGCATGCTACAAATCGGATGTCACATTAGCAGATCAAGGAAGATAAGTGTGGCAGGCAAGGGGACAGCAAAGATACTTTGTGGCTCTGCTACTGAAGCTTATGAGGTTAAGATAAATGATGCACTTTTCATGTCAGAGATGCAAGTCAACTTGATTTCAATTGGGCATGGACTCAAGAAGGGGTGCAAAGCAATTTTTGAAAATGAAGCGTGCTACATCTCTAAAGGTGATGAGTTAATCATGACTGCCCACATGCAGGATGATGGACTTTTTGAAGTGGACTGTGCTACTGCACAAGCAAACGTGGCAAGTAGTTGCCAACACAAAAATTGTGATTTCTTATGGCACAGAAAATTGGGCCACTGAAGCCTAGACTTTAAAACTGACTCCCAAATGAGGAAACTAACCGAGGGATTTAATATAAGGGCATGTCCAGAAATGGCCAGCAGATGTCACTGTTGCATTCTTAACAAGGGAGTCAGGCCAACCTTTCCGGCAAGGGGAAGTGTACAGTCCGGGAGCATTTTGGAACTGGTACACTCAGATGCTTGTGGCCCGTTACCGGTCTGTTCAGGTGGAAATAGGTACGTCCTGACTTTCATTGATGATTACTCCCGATTTTGCTATGTGTATGTTCTAAGAGAGAAAAGCCAGGTGTTTGAGAAATTTAAAGAATATATTGCACTGGTGAACAACAAATTTGGAAGGAAGCCCCAGTGTTTGAGGTCAGACAATGGAGGGGAATATATGTCAAACCAGATGAAAGAATTTATGAAATCAAATGGTATCTCTCACCAGACTACCCCTCCATTTACTGGACAGCTCAGTGGGGTAGCTGAGAGAAAGAACAGATCTCTAGTGGAAATGACCAAATGTCTACTGCATGATGCCAATCTAGCAGACAGGTTCTGGGGTGAAGCAGTGATGACTGCTAACTACCTGCAAAACAGATTGCCAACCAAGGCAACAAATAAGACACCATTTGAACTTTGGCATGACAGAAAACCTTCCCTAAGACACAGCAAAGTTTTTGGTTCAATGGCCTATGCATATATTCCCAAAGCAAAGAGGACCAAACTCAATTGCAGATGTGAACTGGGAATTTTTGTTGGCTATGAATCTAGAGGATACAGAATCCTTGATACAAAAAGTGGAAAGGTCAAAGTCTGCAATGCAGTGTATTTCGATGAAAGACAAAGACCAAATAAAGGTGAAGCATCAAAGATTTCCCCAGAAATCCTGATGAATAAAGAGCCATATGATTGGACTCAAATGGATCTGGAGTCAAGCAGCGATCCCGAGGAATCAGTGCCAGATTCAGAAGGGGCTGCACAACCAGAACTAGAACTGAGGCACTCACAGAGGCATAACAAAGGGGTTCCTCCTAACAGACTCTCACTCATGGCTAAAAGAGGAGAGATGCAAGAACCCACTATGTGGCAAGATATAGAAAGGTTGCCAGCTGATGAAGCTGAGAAGTGGAGAAAAGCAGCAATGGAAGAAATTGACTCCTTGCACAAAAAAGAGACTTGGAGACTTGTGGAACTACCCGCTGGAAGAAAGACTGTGGGATGCAAATGGGTCTTCAAACTTGGATATAAAGACTGCCTTCCTACATGGGGAAATTGAGGAAGACATCTACATGCAACAACCACCAGGCTTTGAGGAACCTGGAAAGAAGGGGCTAGTGTGCAAACTACAAAAGAGCATCTATGGCTTAAAGCAGGCAGCCAGAGCATGGAATGAGAAACGGAATCAATTACTACTTTAGGAGGGGGGGTTCACACACAAGGAAAAGCTGACCCCTGCCTATATTCTAGACTCAGAGACAATAGATGGACTTACATTCTGACTTACGTTGATGATTTGATTCTTGCACATGAGGAAATGCAAGACAGTCATGAAATTGTACAACACCTGAACAAGGAAACAGAGGTGAAGGAACTCGGAAGCATCTCATATTACCTTGGCATCCAAATAGAAAGAGAAGAGAATGGAACATTCCTTCTCAACCAAAAACAGAAGATAAAAGATCTTCTAGAATGCCTGGGACTGATAGATGCCAATGAAGTCAGCACGCCAATGGATGCTGATTTCTGGAAGCAAGATGAGGACAGTCAGCCTTTACCAGCCAACAACCAGTACAGAAATGCAATTGGAAAACTTTTGTACATAGCCACAGTGACAAGGCCAGACATTGCCTCAGCAGTGGGAATCCTGAGCAGAAAAGTGAGTGTGCCAACGAACAAGGACTGGATAGCGGTCAAAAGACTGGGAAGGTACCTGAAAGGTACTGCACATTATGTATTGGAGATCCCAGCAAACAGCAATCCCAAACTTGTGGGATATGTGGATGCAGACTGGGGCAAGGACAGAACGGACCGCAAGTCCACAAGTGGACACCTGTTCCTGTATGGAGGTGGAGCCATAACTTGGAGTAGCCGCAAGCAGTCACTTGTTGCGCAATCATCCACAGAAGCGGAGTACGTTTCAGCAAGTGAAGCATGCAGGGAAGCAGTATGGATACACCAACTACTATCGGACTTTGGCATCGAGGAACCAAACCCACAGTGATGTTTGAGGTCAACCAAAGTTGTATCTAGATCTCCCAAATGGAGAAGATGAAATCTCGAACTAAGCATATTCCCATAAAGTACCACTATGTTCGGGACTTGCAAGAAAAAGGGGTGGTCCAGCTGAGGTACTGCCCCACAGAAGAGATGCTGGCAGATGGATTAACTAAGCCATTATCCAGAGACAGATTCCAGATTCTTCGTGAGAAGATGGGAGTCGTGACCAGGTGCGACAGGCGATGAGAAGGGGTGTTGGAGATGAACTTCCAGTGCATCAACCTTTTGCACCAACTGTCCTGATGACCACTAGGGGCATTGGGAGTAGAGACAGTCAGTCAGGGTCTCCCTATCTGTCCCTACTCTATGACCCCTGAACTGACTCTGCAGCACTTCCTGTGCTGAGGCACAATCCTTCCTTTCCTCCTAGAGAGCAGATGGAAACATCTCTCTCTCTCTCTCCTTACCTATCCATTATGTAGTCCTTTAGATTAGATATAGGTCTCTCCTATTGAAGTGTATTTAACCAATAAATATTTAGTGTTTAGTCATACAAGGATCTCCATGTGTTTTCACTAAATAGCTGCAATATACAAGCCATCCTCTGCTACCTACTCTGTAACTGGCGTGTGTGCTCATTCCTTAGTGCTCTGCTGTTTTACCTATTGTGGGTAAAAACCCACAACCTCTAACTCCCCTAACTGGCTGTCACTGAGAAGCAGCAGCCATTTCCACTCACTTGCTTGCCCTCTCCCTCTGCACAGTGGTGAACTTCCCTGTCTATACATTTGTCATCATCCCACCCCCCACCCCCGGCAGTGTGGGAGGAACAGGCTGGCTGCACACTAACTTCCATGCCACCCAGAGAGAAAGCAGAGATGTCAGTGGGTGTTCACTCCAACTGTTCGATCACCAGCTTGGGTGTAGACATGGTGGAGGCACTAACAAGGAGCAGCCACTGCCTCCACTCATTCACCCTCCCTGCCTCACCCACCTCCCTCCCTCCCTCCCTCCCTCTTCATACTAGGTCCAATCCAAAAACCCATAGAATGAAGGCTGTTGCCCCTTACAGGGGCAAGGAACAGCAGCTCCTGCTGCCACTCTCTACTTCCACTCACTGTCCCTTGGGTCAGCTGGCAGGGAAGAGTGAGCCTGCCACATCATGCTCACAACCATCCCATGAAAGAACAGGAAAGATGACACCTGTTCTTTGCAGCTGCCTCCATTGCTCAGAGGGCTGTGGCAGCACCTGCTGTTCCTTGCAACTGGGCAAGCTAGATGTGAAGACCTCTCCCCTTCACCCTTTCCCTCTGGGTGATGTGGCGGCAGGAGGTTGGGGCGGGGTGCGGGGGGCAACGTCTGAAAACATGGCCAGCTCACTAATGAGGCTCAGGGAAACGGTCACCTCAGGCAGCAGAGGCAGTTAACTATTTGCCTCCGCCAGCACACTCTTTGCCTCACCGATAGCTTCATTAGCAGCTGGGCAGCCACCCGCTTTGCCACTGGTAGTGGTAGTGCTCCTTCCTCCTGCCCATCCTGACCCTGCAAGGCAGGGGGCAGGGAACTGGGTACAAAGAAGTGTGTGTGTGGGTCCTTCACACACTTCCTTCTGTTCCGCTGTGTTCTCCATCCTGAAGGACTAAGCAGGAGGAGAAAGAGTGGCGGCAGCAGCAGCAGCAGCAGCCATCACTGGGTAAGGGAAGATCTAGGGATTTGGGGGCAGTAGGGAGATTGGGGTAGAGAGGGGTGATTTGGGGGAGTGAGGGGAAATTGGCCCAGGATAGAAAGGCTGAAGAGGGGGAGACTGGCATGTTGCATGCTCTGATCACCATCTTTAATGCTACCTCATGGGCTGGGAGCAGTGTTCCCTCTAAAAGTGATTCCCCCAGATGTTGTTGACTACAGCTCCCATAATTCCCAGCCAAAGGCACTTACAGTTGGAGATGCTGGGAGTTGTAGTTAACAACACCTGGGAATCCCTGTTACAGGGAACACTGGCTGGGAGACTTATTATTCCATTCTTGTGCTGGAATCTGTCCCATAAACATCAGTTATACTGGCCAGTGGCTGGCCTTCCACGCAATGATACATCATTGAGGTAATGCTGCATTAGAAGTCGCGCACACGCACAGAAATGTGCAAATGGTGTTAAACAAGAGCAAAATTATTTCCAATATGCTTACCCTTGTGTAGCAACATTTGTGCACTTCGCATGCATGCAACTTAACTGCACTCATGTACCTTTGCACGGTATGTCAGGCAGTATTAAGATAAGAAGTTGTTTCAACTTCTAAGCCCTGACATTTCTATTGGTTATAAAATTTAAGCCATCTGCCTGAACACTTGGAGACATCAACTAGGTGACAAGTGACATCACCCCTCCAAAACTTATTTCAAATTGACATGCAGTTAAACAGTGCACAAAGTCAGGAAGAGTTCCAGCCTAGCAATCTTTCATTTCTCCTCCATTCAGACTGAGGGCCAAGAAAGCCCATGCACTGCAGCAGCCTGAAAGAAGGGGAAGAGTCTTTATTTGCTCCTTAAAGGCAGCAAGGGACTCCAGGGAATGGACATCCACGGGAGAGCATTCCAAAGCTGGGGGGCAATACTGAGAAGATCTTGTCTCATAGTGCGCAACAATCAAGCCTCCCTCAATCTTGGCACACAGAACAGAGCCCCTCCAATAACCTTGCCCAGTGAGCAGAACCATCTGAGAGCAGGTGGTCCTTCAAGTATCCAGGCCCTAAACCATTAAGGACTTTAACAGTGATAACCAGTGATCTGGATCTGGATCTAGAAACAAATCGGCAGCCAGGGCAGCTCTTTTAAACAGGCATAATACGCTCCCAGCAAGCAGCTCTGGACAGAACTCTATCTTTTGCACCATTTTTTGCATCAGCTGAAGTTTCCAAATATTTTCCAAGGGCAGTCCCATAAAGAGTGTGTTGTAGTAATCAAGCCATGACATGTCTAAGGAATGGGTAACCATAACCAGATCTGCATTCCTGAGAAAGCAGCACAGCTGTACCAGTTGAAACTGTTCAAAGGAGCCCTGCCCTGGCCACTGCCTCCACTAGAGCATGCAAAAGCAGAGCTGAGTCCAGCAGTAACTGTGAAGCTGCTCTTTCAAAGGGATTGCAACCTCACCAACAGCTAGTTGCATCTCCACATCCCAGCTTGCTCTCCTGTTGACCAGCAGCACCATATAGAAATGCACCGGGTAGAAAGTCATCAGGAGCATCTCTAGCAGGTGATTGGGAAACTGCATCTTTTGAATTTCTTCCAGGATGCATGCATCCCTACCAGTGTTCCCTGTAACAGAGATTCCCAGGTGTTGTTAACTACACTCCCAGCATCCCCAGCTGCAAGTGCCTTTGGCTGGGAAGTATGGGAGTTGTAGTCAACAACATCTGTGAATCACTGTTACAAGGAACACTGATCCCTACCCAGCCCAATGTCAAACTGAAAGTCCAAGGCAAAGTATGTTTGCCTGAAGCCTAATTTGTAAAGATGGCATGAAAATATATGGGGCTGTACAAAGTTACATTATAGTTTATATGGTACAAAAGTTATTTTGTGTATTTACATTTAAATCCAGCTCTTCCTCCAAGAAGGCCAGAGCAGTGTACATTGTATTGTTTCTTCTCCCAACAGCCCTTTGAGGTAGGTTAGGCTGGGAGATAAGTGACTGGCCCAGAGTCACCCAGTGCCTTTCATGGCTGAACAGAGACTGAACTCAGGTCTTCCTTGTGTCCAGCACTCAATTTCCCCGTTGTTGTTTTTTACAACATGAGTGAACATTTAAAGCATCTCAATTCTCATCTTAAAGTGAATGAGAACTGAATTCTCTCATATTTAGCAGGATGGAAATCAGCCGCTTTAGTCCGGCATAGCATGACTCCCTTGGCTGCTAAAGGTGTTTCTGTGTTGTTTTCGTTTTGCTTTTATTTTAAAGATTGTGCGGACGGGCAACCATTTCCTCACCCCTTTTGCAAAGGAAGTCGCCTTGAGAACTTCTGTCGAAAAGCGACTTATAAGTATTTCAAATAACTCCCACCGTAATTTTTCTCTTATCAAAGCAGCCACAGTGGGGAGCTCCTTGGTTGGGCGGGCTGCCGCCTGCCGCGCAGAGAGGGGGGCGCGCGCGGATAGAACCCCCTCCCCAATCTCCACGCCACGATGTACAAAATCTCCCCTTCCCCCAAACCTGCTATTGGCTGCCGAAGAGAAAACCTGGGGGCCCAGACGCGAAAAGTGGCTTGTCGGGGCTCCTACCCAAGGCGCATGGAGCCACTTTTCTCCGTGCGCCGCCGGGCCTTTCCGCGTTCTTCGCGACGGGAATCCCAGGCAGGCACCTTAAACACTTCGACAACAGATCTCCCCAAGAGCCGCGTCAAGCAGCCGGCCCCCTCCTAGCCCAGGAGCTCAACCCGCTCTCCCCCTCCGCGACTGGGACTCCCGGGCGGCAGCTCTGCCCTCCGAGCCCACCGCCGAGCCCCTCTTCTGCTGCGCTCCCGAGCAAGGGAGGCAGCTGCCTCGGCTCCCCATTGGCTGCCCGGCGCCTGACGTCGGGGCTTTGGGGAGGCGTCGTGGACGCCGGAGCCCGCCGGAGAGCGCTCACAAACATGCTGGAGCTTCGGAGCAAGTGGCGGCGCTTGCAGGAGCTGCGCAAAGTCGGTCGCTTCGCCTCCCGCGCTGGCAAGGCGGCAGACCCGCTTCGCCTTCATGCCTCCAGCAGCCTGGCTGCCCTGAGCTGACCCTTCGCGCGCTGGACAGCCATGGGAGATGGATGGGGCTCGCTAAACTACAGCCTGCACGACGGATCCAACTCCACGTCCCTGGCCAGCCCCAGCAGCAGCAGCAGCAGCAACGCCTCCACCGTGCCCTACGCTCCTGACAGCAAGCAGCTGCCCACCGAGGAGATCTCCCTGTCTCAGCAGTGGGTGGTGGGCATGAGCATCCTGATGTCGCTGATGGTGATGTTCATTGTGGTGGGCAACGGGCTGGTGATCGCAGCCATCGGGCGGACCCAGAGGCTGCAGACCCTCACCAACGTCTTCATCACCTCCCTGGCTTGTGCTGACCTGGTGATGGGCTCCCTGGTGGTGCCCTTTGGGGCCACACTGGTGGTGAAGGACAAGTGGCTGTGGGGCTTGATCTTGTGCGAGTGCTGGACTTCCGTGGACGTTCTGTGCGTCACAGCCAGCATTGAGACCCTGTGCGTCATCGCGATTGACCGCTACCTGGCCATCACCTCACCCTTCCGCTACCAGAGCCTCATGACGAAGAAGCGGGCTAAGATCATTGTCTGCACAGTCTGGGCCATTTCCGCCTTGGTGTCCTTCTTGCCCATTATGATGCAGTGGTGGAGGGACGATGACCCTGAGGCTCAGGAATGTTACGCTGACCCTGGCTGCTGTGACTTTGTCACCAACAGGGCCTATGCCATTGCCTCCTCCATCATTTCCTTCTATATCCCCCTCTTTGTCATGATTTTTGTCTACATCAGGGTCTACAGAGAGGCCAAGGAGCAAATGAAGAAAATTGACAGGAGCGAGGGCCGGTTCTACAACAACCACCAGAAGCAGCAGCAGCCAGGCCCCCAGCAGCTGCCCATCTTGGGCAATGGCCAAGCCAGTAGAAGGAAAACATCCCGCATTGTAGCTGTAAGGGAGCAGAAGGCCCTCAAGACTTTGGGCATCATCATGGGTGTCTTTACTTTGTGCTGGCTACCCTTTTTCTTGGTCAATGTGGTTAAGGTCTTTAACAGAGGTCTAGTTCCAGACCAGCTATTTGTCTTCTTCAACTGGCTGGGCTATGCCAACTCTGCCTTCAACCCCATCATCTACTGCAGGAGTCCGGACTTCCGCAAGGCCTTCAAGAGGATGCTATGCTGTTCCAGTAAAGCGGACCGCCGGCTGCATGCCAGTACTGGGGAGTTCTCTCGTTACCCTGGTGGCTTCATCAGTACGTTAGGAAATACTCCTCCGTGCACCCTGGGAGGGACGTGGTCTGATTACAATGGTGGTGCACAGGATGGAAGCGATTCCAGCTTGGAGGAACGGAACAGTAAAACCTCCTATTCAGAATCCAAGGTATAAGGGCGCTTGGTGGGGAGGATCACAGAAATGGGAGGGTGTATTGGATGCTGCAGATCAAGAATGGGCGCTAAAGAAGCAGATGGGGGAAAAATATATATATATCCCCTGGGAGACTGGCTAAATACAAAACACCAGACTGATCTGTCTCAATGGAAAGAGGATTTTATTTACTCAAGGTGAAAAGCAGGTGAACTTGTATGCAGCGTACCTCTTCTGACTCATCAGAAACTAAATCAAATAGAGAGTGACCATTGAACAAAAGAGATTAACAATCCGTGTGTCCAAACCATTTGGATTATTATTATTTACACTTGGGAGGTAGGCGCTGGTGAGCTGGGAAGGAAGCAAAGATAAGTTTGAAGGAGTTTGCTAAAGTAATGTTTCAGGAAGAGCTGAGCTAGTGGCAGGCACTTAGCCTGCAAGGCGTTGAAAAAGGTGGGGGTTTCCTTCCCTGATACTGAAGGAAACAGGATCCAGCTCTTATTGGTCTGAGGTGGTGATCACCTCCCCCCCCCCCCAAAAAAACCCTGCTGTTTTTACTGATCCCAGGAGTTTCTGTAGCAGAAAAGTAGCCTTTCCCCCCCTCCTTTTTAAACAAGTGCTTGTCACCCATTTATCTTCACTGAAAGTCAGTGGAGATTTCAGGCACTCAACACTTTTGCAATTCATGCTAGAAGTCTTTTTGAATAAGCCATTGAGAAGTCTGTTCTGATGAGTTTTACCATGCAGCCTGAGCCTAGGTCTCTTTCATTGGAAGTCAGTGAGCTCAATGAAACTTGCTTAGTCCCAAGTAAGTGTGCATAAGTTTGCAGCCTTAATTTCCTCTTAACATCTAAGAGGGATGGACAAACCGGTAATATTGTAAATGGCCATGATTGTATTTTGAACAAATCCCTCATATTTTTGATCCTTTCATATTTTTGATCCACTGACTTTTCTTCTTGTCTAGACGACAACAGCAATCAGGCTAAGACATCTACCTCAAGCTGTGCATATTGTACAGGGAAAATGTGTTTATATTAAACAGCTTATTTATGTATCATTAGTTAGGGGTTTGTTCTTTTATAGAGGCAGGAGTATCAATCCTCTGTAGACAGTTTGTTCACATTGAAAGATGAAAGGGGAATATTGGCTAGGGACACCAGATATGTTACTGCACATTTGGAAAGCGTGAGAGGGTTCCCCCCCTTCCTTTTTGCACAGTGTTAATAATTGTCATTGCACGTGAACACACACTTACACACACACTCCCTGGAAAACAAAGAGGGGGTTTCAAAGCCATCAAGCCCCACACTTGATTTCTCTTGCTTTCTGATATCTTGCCATTTTATTAAAAATGCCTTTTTATATTATTTAATGGAGGTACTGTAAGTATATTCATACTATCAATGAGTCTATTCTAAGATTTTTTTAAAAAAATAATCTTTTATGCCCAGGAGCTCATGTGAAGCAGTTGTGATTTTAGCACTTCATTGTCATTCCTTGTGTTTCCCCGCTGTGCGCAAGAGTGTGTGTGTGTGTGTATGCATTTTATAATGTATTTATATACTCTGGTGCAGTTTACTACTGTATAAGTCATTGGTCGATGTGCAATAAATACCACTGCAGCACAAGCAAACCTATTGCCAGTGTGTCTCTATAGGTACTGAAACAACACCCAGCCCTGATGGAAAAAGCAGAGAGTTTTGTTGAAAATATGGCTCGCATTACCAATTCGGCTCAACTTAATGGCTTTTCCTGACACAATTATCTTTTTTAAAAAATATGTTTGCGGCACCAAATAAGGTAGCATTCCTTTTGGACCAAAGGCTGTTGACTTCCCTTGAAATTCCGGGGCCAAAGGCAAGTTGTTTCCAGCCTGGCTATAAATACATTAGCTACTTTTCTTTTGATCGTTCTTATCATCTGTTTAAATCTGCTCCAACAGAATGCAAGACCAGGTGGTTAGAGACCCAATATTGAAAGAAGCTGAATTAATTGTGTTTGGTTTCATTTGAGAGTTGAAAATTTTCAAGGAAAGATCAACTGTACATTTGGATGCAGAAGCTATGCATTACTTACTCTGAGTAGTCTCATTGAATTCCCGCAGTTTAGTCAGGTTACCTATCTATTACTCCAAAATAACAAGCCACTCTGCTCTATAGCCACTTAACTCTGCTACACCTTTCGACAGAATGTGAGTGAATGGAACTGATAACTTTGCTCAAAAAACTAGAAGAAATCTTCAGAATATCTGCTATGGTCCAATCACTTAGAGGGAGTATAATTCACTTAAAAGGGACAAGCCCATCCTAAGTGGTATGGAGACTTTTCATGTAGCCTGGGTAAACATTGGCACTATTTTTATTAAAATAACACAATTAGATAGTGTTGTTAGTCTATAATCTCATTATTATATGAAACAATCAGCTGGGGGCAGATAGTTCTCACTATAATCAGAACTTCAGGCTGCACTAATTGTGCCATTAATGTTGAAGTATTAAAAGAAGTGTTGCCACTCAATTTAATGAACACTTTTAATTGTTTCATCTGACTAGCTCTCAATAAATTAACTTCTTGGTCATTTCAGCTCCCTGCCTGCAGCATGTTATCACCTAGTGTTGCCACTTTTATTTGGCAGGGCACCTATGGCATTAACAGCAGTGTGAAAGGCAGAAATCCAAGAGGTGAAGCTTTTCCTCAGTTAGGAAGCCGGAGTGAACACTGGCACTATCTTTAGGGGCACAGAAAAATCTATGCCGGGAGGGGTAGCAACCCTGTTATCAGTTTCATGTGACATTTAATCCATCATCTGGACTGTTTGGGATGTGGAAAGATCAATATTGACTGTGAGGAGATGGACTAGATGCCTTTGGAGGCTCCTTCAGCCCTGCAGTCTTATAATTAGACTGCCACAGTATACTAAACATGTTGAAAATTTTAAAAAATAATAATAATAAACCCAGCTCTGTGTTGGATTTTGGATGGGATCCTCTGTCAAACAGGTTGTCTGAGAAGTGCAGGATTAGAAAATACAGGATAAATGCTGTGGATAAAAATGACTTGTTCATAGCACATGGGAGACCCTGTCTTTATCAGAGGAAAATATTGTTTCCAATTGTCACAGCAGACATCGACTCAAACCACTCCTCACTTATTATAATGGAGCACACTATAATTCTGTGTTCTTTGTCGCATTTCTTCCCCCTTTTACCTTCAAGGAGCCCTCCTCTGCTCCTCTATTCCTTTTATAATAGGGACATACAGTACTGTACTGAGTATGCAAGTGCTGTTAGGTATAAATATATTATGGGCCCACCATATTTTATGTGTCATGCACTATTGTGCACTGTTTCTTAGCTCCAGCACTGTGTCCCATCCCCCAGATATTTGATAATGAAATGTTAATATAGAGAAGAAAACAGTAGCCCAGTGAAATGCTGAGTGGATTTTATTGCAATAACAATAAAGCCTGACAAAATGTGTCAGCTGCTATGCAGCAATAGATCTGGATTCATTTATGCCTTCATTCTGACAGATTTAGAACTGGTATGCACAGGGTGTGTGGAGATTCTCAATGTGAGGGCAGCAGTTGATGCAGCAAGGAGTCCTAAACATTACAGCCAGGGGAGGATCACGCGTCATGGAGAGATCGTTTCTGGCAGCTCCCCTTTAGCAATTGGACTAGGAAGACCCAGGCTCAAATCCCCACTCAGCTATGAATCTCAGTGGAGCTAGTCACTCTTTCTCAGCCTAACCTACCTCACAGGGTTGTTCTGAGGATAAAAGAGGAGGAAGAAAAACCAAGTACCTGAGCTCCTTGGAGGATACAAATGTCCTATACATAAAATGTTATTATAAACAAACAGACGATTGATTGATTGATTGATTGATTGTGCCATCTGCTGAGTAATAGCTGTGTGACACGATACCATGGACAGGGCTTAATGTGTAGCAAAGTTTAGCTCCATAATTTGTCTTCAGTGCCAAGATTTGGGCTGCAGTCCCATGGTCTGCCAATGTCCACAGAGTGTTTGTATGTGTTATTCTCCCCACTATGCATCCAGGTGCATGTGCAAAACAGTCCCTGGGAATGTATTCTTGTAACGACAGATTCCATGCCAGCAGAATGCAGATGTGAGGGTGCTTTTTGCTGGTATGACATCTCATGATGGGTTGCTGGAGAGAACTGCAATTATTCTGTTGTTTCATGTGCTTATGTGCCTAGTGAGAAGCACCATGCCTTTAAAAAAGACTTGGATGCCTTCATTAAGAATTTGTCTCTGCCCACAGCCTCAGAATTTGTAACTATGTGAAGAAAGAAAAGAGGTTGTCTGAGTGTGTGCACTGTGCCTTTCTCCTCATATCTGAGTGGATATACACATAATTAAGATGCGAGGCTTGAAGACACTGGACTGTGAGCTGTAAATTTATAAATTAAATTTTTGATGTTAATGGAACTAGTGAAAGAGATGTAAAGTGCTTACAGGGCAGAATTCCACCACAACAAAACTTTCCATTTTATGTTGTTCACAAGATTCATATTCTTATAGACATTTCCCCCCCCCCCGCCCCCATGTTCAGATTCAGTGAAGCCTCTGCATGGACATAAACTAACAGTTCCTTGCACACATGGTTAAGCAGCCCATTTTTCTGTCCAGTGGCAGTTGCTACACCCTGGGGTGGAAGGGAGTGGGACGCTGACCTTCAAGGGGGGTTCAGGAAGTGCAGAGGAACTGCCACCAAAAGGGGGAAGCTGAAAAGCACCTTCTCGTGAATAGAACATGGGAGTGACTTTGCACTACTCTGAATCCAGCTTGTGTTATAGCTGTGCTATTTCCATCGTAGATAGATCCACAAGCAACAGGTGTATGAGTAAGATAAAATAGTTGCTCTGAGATAGTATACCTAAGTGAGAGCAAAACAGGGGGGAAAGAGCTGCCATCCTAAATTACTCAGTGGAAGTTTCATTCAAACAAATAGGACAAGTTAGACTAACTTGTCCTATTGATTTCAATGGGACTTCCATTGTGTCATTTAGTCAGGATGTCAGCCAACAACAATAAAAGTCTTTGTAACACTGTGTCCAGCTTGCTTGCTTGCTTGTGACCTAAATTTGCCTTTCCAAAAAGATGTGTTGTCCTGGAGTCACCTGGTAGAGTGCTCCTTGCTTGTTTCTCTTTCTTCTGTAACAGCTTCACCCTGTAATAATCAGTCTTTCTTAGGAGCCAGTTCAAATGTGCAGGGAGAGCATATGGTCCAACCTGCAGGTACCCACCACAGAATGCATATGAGCGATAGTTTGTTGGAAAGCAACCCTTCATCAAAGCCTTCCTTCACGGGAAGTACATGTCAAGGAGGTAGTTTATAGCCTTGCCTTCTCCTTGACGCAAAAGCTTGTCATATGCGGGGCGTTTTTGGCATGGGAATGCTTTCACATAAGCAATTCCCCAAGTCCATTTTGAGGGTGTGTTGTCCCATTAGACATGGATTGGCTCTTAGCCTCTTAATAGGAATGCTGACTATTGAGGGTTCTGCCAAAATGCAGAGGGCTGAACTGGATGATCTTCATGTTCTCTCCAACTCTACGTCTCTTTTCTTTCGCGCGCGTGTGTGTGTTTTATAGCACCCAAGAAGTGATGCTTAATAGAAAATAATACTTCGAGGTATAAATTAATATCTTTTCAAAATCAATTTAACATCATGGGACACACACACCCCAGTTAATATCTTTTATATAAAGTGCTTAGTGTACATTTTAGGAGAAGGAAGCAGAAAACAAAAGAAACTACTTTTTATGCAAGACCAGATTACAAGCTGCTGCACCAGAGTTCACAGAAGTTTTGCTACAGTTCTTTGAAATTAGGACGACAGCTTGCATCCTCTTTCTGATTTATCTGTCTGCAGTTAATATTTCTCCTCCTACCTGTAGCAGAACAAGATACCCAATACGAGACACACACCAAGGTGAAGCTAGGTCAGTGATATTGGAGTAAAATATGTTTCTTGCTGTCTTATGGTGTGGTGGAGAATTGTTTAAATACTGAGTTCCTAATTCTGTCTATAGCTTCCCTGGAGTAAATCTAATTACAAGGAAGGTATAATTCAGCTCCCAAATTACCAATGTAAATGTTAGGGCTGTCACTCAGTTCAATAAAACTTAACCAGTTAATTGAATGTTTTAATGGATGAATTAATTAAATCTGCAAAAATTACAAAATAAGAGTTCTGATGGAAACTTATTTTGTTTTTAGATAATGTGCAAATGTCAGAAAAGGCACCATCTCAAAAGAGGCATTATCCTCATGCGTCAGGAAGGAGAGGAAATGTCTCTTTCAAAAAGTGCTTATTTCCATGGATCTCTAAGGACTTGCACTGAAAACATTTAACAAGTTTTTTAATTTTTTTAAAAAATCAATAGCAAGTTTGAATTGAATACAAGTTGCAGGACTACTAATATAATGCTATCGTGACTTATTGTGGGTGGTAGGGTGGTAGCGGTGGTGAAGTGTGTCTAATCCAGGGCAAGGCTCCACCTAGGGGAGCAAGGTCAAAGTCAAGGGCCACAGGAGTCATCATCAGTCATTATCATGCAAGCCAGGCTCAGGTATGTGCAGGCACTCAGGAGTCAAAGTCAGCCAAACCAGGGTCGAGAGTCAGAGAATCAGGTATATACAAAAACAGGCATGAGTCAAAGTCCACCCAAGCAAAGGTCCCAGCCAGGAAGTCAGGTTTACTCAAGAAGAAGGTGAGGCAGAGCTGTCACAAAAATGCAGAGTCATGAAGCAGAGCCCTTATGAAGGGGAACTGGAGCCTGATCACACGTTTTACTCTGAAGGGGTGGAGAGTTTAAAGGGCCTAGTTTGTAAACACAGGCTGGGTTGAGGTGAAGGAGGCTCCCTCATTAGTCAAGACTTTCAGTCAGTTAACTCTCACAACAATCCTGTGAGATGGGTTAGGCTGCGAGAGAATGCAATTGGCCCAAGGCCGCTCACTGAACATCATTTCAGTCTTGTCTAGTGAATCCTCCAGAGAGTCTGAGGATACTGGCAGGGATGCGTCCTCTGGTCGTAGTAGAGGGGGAGGGGCTGATGCAGCTGGGGCTTTCCATTCGGGCGCCTCTTCTGGGTCTGATGCAACTGAGGCATCCTCTCCCATCACCTCCCCCAGTCGCAGAGGAGGGGAAGGGTCTGCTGTGCTGCCACTGGGACCTCCCATCCTGACTTATATCTCAAACTGTCTGTGTCACCCCATAACTGGGAGACCTCAGGACCCAGGGTCATGACCAATTATTGTTGCCAACTGTCCCTCACTACGCAGGATGTCCCTCATTTATTCAATAGCATATAATTCAATTACATATACATCAACGATACTCAGGCTCTTGATTACCAATGCATAGACCTCCCAGCCCCCACCAGCCAGCCAGCCCACACAAACTTGTGTCCCCCGTTCTGGCAATGAAATGTTGGCAACCCTATGACCAATGCCCTGGTCCAATTATGCACATGCATGCCATGTTCATATTGGTGGCAATTGGGCCAAACATCTGTCTGGCAGGGATCGGACAATGTGGCAAGCAACGGGTTGGGGGGGGGAGAGAGAACCTTGCCACCTCCCTACCTCCTGAACAACTGATTGGTGTTTTTCTGATTCTCATATTAGAGAGTTGCTCCTACGGATGCTCCCATGAAGAACTTGATCTGGCTGTAGACACATGTGGACTGTGTCTAGCTGGACTGGTGCAATTTTGCTTATGTAATGAATGCTACTAAGAGCTTGTTTGCTGTTTTGATCTCAAAGTGCTAGCAGCTTTGGAATGCTCTGAATATGATCCTCATTCCTCTTATAACCCAATCCTGTGAGTCACTGCACTAGCAAATACATGTTTAGGATTGGGTGAAAAACTACAGTGCAAATGTAATTGGTGTGTTGGCATTGTGAATGGACTCAGGGCACAAGGGGCAAGAGGTAGCACTGCTTCTTTGGGAAGCATATTGGTTAAACACTGTAAACTGGGATATTCCTCTTCCAAATCTGAGTTTAGCCATGAATTTACTGGCTAGCCTTGGACAAGCTGTTCTGCTACTACTTCTGCAAACTACTGCCACTTTTCAGCAAACGTTCTCAAAGCTGTTCACACAGAAAAAAAACCCCAAAATAATAAATAAGCTGATTTCCTCTCTCAAAAGGGTTCACAATCGAAAAAAGAAATAGAAGGTAGACACCAGCAACAACCACTAGAGGGATGCTGTCTTGGGGTTGGATAGGGCCTATTGCTCTCACTCTGCTCAATAAAGAGAATCACCACTTTAAAAAGGTGCCTCTTTGCTCAGTTAGTAGGGATTCTGAGTTCTCTCTCAGACTCACCCTGCCACATAGATTATGGGGATTATAAGAATACCATCCCACCTTACAAGACTGTTGTAAGGATCACTGAGATAATATCTCTGGAGTGAGCTGAGGGTTACATTTCATTTTAAAATGTATTTTGATTAGGGTGGCTAAAAGCAATGTTTAACAGCAGAACTATATACCTGAAAAGGTTAACAATAAAAATAGATCACAAAAGTGGGTTTGGGGGAAAGAAACAAGGGACCAAGAGAGAAACAATCACCCTGAAGAATTTTACAATAATGAACTTGACAAGAACATTTCAAAAACACTATCTGAATACTAAGTATTTTTAATGTTTGCAGCAATCACTGCCAGATGCAATGTTGCACGTGGCATTGTATGATACAGGACTGGGTGAAGAGAGAAAGGACTGGGTGGACAGAGCATGTGTTGGTTCCTAGCAATGCTGTGGCTGACAAGCAGCACATCATGATGGACGGCACTTTGCTGAACATCAGGCCCCTTGAACGCATCGGTTCAAGCCATAAAGTTAGCCTTTACTGCAAGCCACAAGGTATATGCAGAAGCTGTATGCAGTGTCAGGATAATTTGTCACAGATCTTGCAAGAAACATTCACAAGCAAGATTACAAGATTCCTACCAGATCCTGTTCATGGATTACCTGCACTGAAGTGTAGGTGATCCATGACAGTACATTGCATTTCCTATTCCAATATAACATCTTCCTTATGCATTTATTCATAGGGATCATACCCAGCCATTCCCATGGCGGGGGGTGGGGGGATGTTACATCTGAGTTGACCCTACATCTCATAGTTGTTATGCTGCAAATGCTGAAGCACTGCCTCCCATACCTGTAGAATAGCACCACTGAAGTCCAGGCTCTAGTAATATAAGTAACCAGAGTATTGGAACCTTTGCTCTTTAGATGGTATGCAGCCCAACACGATGTATATTTAAAGTAAAGTAAAGTTTGCCATCAGGTCGATTTTGATTCCTGGTGCCCACAGAGCCCTGTGGTTTTCTTTGGTAGAATACAGGAGGGGTTTACCATTGCCTCCTCCCGTGCAGTATAAAATGATGCCTTTCAGCATCTTCCTATATCGCTGCTGCCTGATATAGTAGCAGCGGGGATTTGAACTGGCGACCTTCTGCTTGTTAGTCAAGCATTTCCCTGCTGTGCCACTCAGAAGTAAATCCCACTGTGTTCAGTGGGTCTTGCTACCTGGTAAGTATACATAAGATTGCAATCTTTGTTCTACTGTCATAGCTTGAATTTGCATAAGTCAGAATGGGTTTTTAAAAAAGCTTTTATGACTTATGAAAAATAATATGCTGTGTAACATGCACTACCGGTACAGATTTCATTTAGCATAGTGTTAGAAAAAACAGTGTAGTGATAAATGTAAAGATTCTGTGGGACATATGGTGTCCATGTGTACGGCAGGTGGGGGGGAATGGGAAGACAATTGGCAAGTGCTGTTTTCTGGATTATTCTCTCAGTACAGCGTGTTCTTGAAGATTGAAAAAGCATACTCAGGGAAGAGTTACAGGACAGCTGAAATAGGGCAAGCAGCGAGTCCAAACATCCATGATGGATCTTTCTTTGAAGCAAACCAGACACGGATTAACAATAAGAGCTGTAGACAGAAGAGCCCAAATATCACACACACTTGTGCTTTGGTCAACTGGAGGAGAGAAGGAACAAAGAAATGAATCACAACCCATGATCACAGCAGCAAAAGTATGTTGACCTTAATAGGTCATCTTGTCCATTTCCCTCTGCTGAGAGCATCTTTATTAGATATTTCTAACCTCTTTTTTTTTTAAGTAAATCTGTGAGCAGGACTCTACACTGTGTCCTACAATTTGTTGCACTGCCCAACTATGTTCATGGTAAGAAATTGACTCCTGATTCTCAGTGTGATTCTTTCCTTCTTTTTGAGCCCATTATCTATTGGCCTACTTTCATTGACCTCCTATTTATAGCAGCCTTAGGACCTATTTGAAAATTGTTATCATGTCCACTCCCTTTATCATTTCCCTTCCGAGTGCTAATCGAGCCCATTTCCTTTAGACCATCTTTCTACCATCCAAAAAAGCAGAGAGAGCATTAATAAATCAACTTTGAATATATTCATCAGATATTCTATGCTTGCAGTATATGAACCATTAAAGACTGGAAGGATGTCAAAAGTTATCTAGTTCATTGGTGTACAACTAGTGGAGAGAGACCCACAAATGGGTCCTAAGGTCCTTGTCCTAAAGTGGAGTACATAAGTGGCACCATCAAAAATTTCTCTTATTTTGTTTGGTTAGGCCTTGAAAAGAAAGGGGAGAGAGGGAGACAAGTAGAGAAAGGAGAAAGCAAAAACGGGAAAACATATATGATAAAAAAAATTAAAAGTAGATATTTTGAGGAACATAAGTACATAAGACTAGCCTTGCTGGATCAGGCCCAAAGCCCACCTAGACTAGCATTCTGTTTCCCACTGTGGCCCTCCAGTTAATGGTGGATTCCAGTTCTGATGAAGATGAAAACTAATAATCTAGTTCAAATCATTACAGTGATACAGGATTTACCACAATGAAAATGTTCCTAACAGTTCAGTCCATACATTTGATTAATATGCTATGCCAAAGGGTCTAAAGTTAGGATCTTGAGGTCACCCCATTGAGCTGAATTAGTTGTTCTTCAGCAACTTAATCTTGTTAGGGACTTCTATAGAGCTTATTAACCGTAGTATCAATTTGCCTGACAGTCACCACGGAGATGGATCTTCATAACAATAGACTGGATTTTCACAGCTATGAAAATCTAATCCACTGAGTTACTACCCCCATTTTATGAGTTCCTGTTCTATAAAGGTGAGGGGGTGACCATGGAACAGCCCTTCAGGATTTTGCAGCCCGTAGGGTTGGGAAGGGCTCCTCTCAGGGGTTGCTCGGCTCACCAACTCAGAGTTGTGCGGCTTGATTTGGGGTGGGTGGAGTAGCCCTCTCCTCGTTGTCGTAAATGCACAGGTGAGAAGGTGTTAGAATTGGGTGCCTGACAGAATCAACACCTGGCCATTCACCCTAGTGTGAGACAGACCTCTTTAGGAGGCTGTTTCACATGGGGTGGAGTACCCACACTCTGGTTAGTTAAGTACCTTATTGCAAATCAATTTAAGTATGTATGCACATTAATAAAGTGGCCCTAGTTTACTCCACTTAAGCCTGTCTTGACTTCTTTGGGGTTTGGGAGTGCAAGGACCACTTCACCACCCTTGTCAATGGGAACTTGCAATTTTTGAGGTTTGCTTCCAGTTAAGTTGTTTCTGCTCAGATAAGAAGCTTTATTCCAGATGGTAGCATACAGGGGCCAGTTTCCAGGGTGCTTCCTGCCCAACCACTGACAAACTGGAAGAGCAGTGTGCCCCTATGTAGATTTCATTCACAAACATTGCGGGGGCAGCACCTGCAAAAGTCATCAGTGAATGAAGGTTGCAGCTAGCCAAGCCACACACATAGATCTGAATATGCTGGCAATCTGGCCTGTGTTGTCCATGGCATGCATTCCAATCAGCCGTTCATTCCCAGCAGCATGCAATGTTTCTTGCAAGCTGCCTCTTTCATTGGGAATGGCAGTGTTTTCAAATACAGAGGCCAATTTTTTAAGCTTCCCATTATTTTCTCTTTTAAGCCTTCTCCTCAGCTCATTTATTAATAACCTCTCAGGAGGTATTGTGAAAACCTGCTTTGTTCTGCACCCTTTCCTAATTTATTGTAATTTCCTATCTGGTTGAATGTGCTGGCTTCCTCTCTCTTGCAGTATATCAAATTGCATGGATAGGAGCCCTGAGCTAGCTGTGCAGACACAGACAAATCCTGCCCTTAGTTTTTATTGTGCAATCTTGGTGAAGTCCTAATTTGCCTCTTAAAATCTAATAGTTTAGCAAAGACATGAAGTGGCCCTAAATAAGCACATTTTCACCAGCATTTGGTGATTTTTGATACCAAAGGTGGGGCAAGTCCAGATTTGTAAATGCCCAAGACAGGTATTTATTTCTAACTCCAAAGTGTTAAACCCATAACCCTCTTATTTCTGGAATCCATGCATTGCTCATCCTTAAAGATCTTGAGAAGCAGACCAAAAGGCACCCCTTCATTGTCCTGCTCCAGAAAAGTTGCCTGCCATGCCAGATTAGAGCCTGAACAATTAAGGTCAACAAGTTCATGCCTCCAAACCACTGCTATCATGCAATCCAAAATCACCAGCAATGATGTGAGCTGGTACGCAATGGTTAAAATAACTTAGAATCTTGTTTGTTGGCCTGTGGTAGGTGATGGGTTGGGATGTAATTAGCGTTTGACTAGCAGCCAGCTTTGTACTAATCAGAAAGGAGAAGACATGTTCTGCTGGAAGGATTAGATTGCTAAAAATAGTTCTGCAACAGCCACATCAGCAAGTGAAATGAAATTCATTCACACAGTCCAACACACATACAACGTGCGCACATGTGCGCACACGTGCGTGCATGCGCACGCGCGCACACACACACACACACACACACACACTATTTCAGTTTCACTCTGAAGAAGCCACAGGTCAGTAAATCGCTTCTCTTTGACAATATGAAATATATAGTAATGTGAGCTGCCGAAATAGTGTTAAGTACCTTCTCCCAACATAATTATTGTTAGCATGCCTCACTGCTTTGCATTCAGAAGCTGCCAAAATCGAAAAGGGCTAAGGAGGAAATAAGTACCCTTGCCTTCTGTGCAAATAATCACGTGGCTCTTTTAAGATCAACAGCAGGATTGTTATGATTGCCTTATAGAAGAAATCAATATGGTTTTGTTAAAACAGATGACCTCTTTCTGTCCCTCCAAAAGAAACAGCCATAGTAACAACAGCAGAGTTGCTCACCTAATTCAATCACCCTCAGTGCCCAACAAAGCCAAAGAGTGTGAACTGCATAAAAGCAGGGAAACATCACCACTTTGATCCCAGCAGCTGCCAAATCTAGAGGATATCCCTCCACACAAACAAGAGCAACATCAGAAGAACTAGTAACAGGCCTATATGTTTGTCTAGATGCAATACTTGCCCTCCATCAAGACTGATTCTCTAATCTATGACCAGTCTCTAAGGGCTGGAACAGACATAAGGAAGGAAATCCATGATCAGCCCTCCCTACATTTTTTCCATGTAAAAGCAGCAGTAGCAGCAGGGAGATCCTCTGATCTTGACTGAAGCAGCAGTGCTTGGAGCGAACCTTTTCTCTTTGTGCAGTTTTATTCAAAATAATCTACAAGCGAGCATCCAACATTAAAAATATTGATAAGTACCAATAGTGAGAGGTATTAAAACTCATAGTATTGATAGGTATCAATAGTGATGCCTATTTCCCCCCCTCCCTGGGGCATTCATTGCTTTGGGGGAGGTAGATCCAGAACATACATTGAATTGGGGGGGAATTAACCACCTCTTGCCCTGCTCAGCCCCAACGCTGCTGTCCCATTCAATATCAGGGCTTTCTCCACACACCCACTTCCCTACCACTGCTTTTAAATTAAAAACAAAAAAGTCAGGATATCAACTTAGCATCTCCTGCATCATGTCTTTTCCAGCAAACCATCTGTAAACAGATGGAAGAAGCCAAGATTTAGGGAGCGAGTCTGTCAGGGGGGAAGTGAAGGTGGTGTTTCATCAGGGCCAGCTCTGCCATGAGGCAGGGTGAAGCAGGCCACTTCAGGCTTCAGATTATGGGCCAGTTTCAAGGTGGCACAACATCTCATTCAGCTTCATGGACGCCTCACAAAGGAAGAAAGGCGATGTGGCACTGCACTGCTTTTCCTCTTCCCTTCCTTGTGGAAAGGGAAGGAATGGAAGAGATTTGAAAGCAGGAAGGAATTAAGGGTGTGATTTGAATAGGGGAAAAATGGGAAAGGAGGAAAGAGAGTAAGTGCTTAATTTTGAGAAGATCAGAAGGCAGGCTTCTTTATGTGGATGTGTTACATGAAAGCACAATGTTACCAAAAATACTGTCAACTGCAAATTCTATCACAGTAAATGCATGGCCAAAATTTCTCAAAGAGAAATTTGACAAATGTGGAAAAGTACTGATGGAGAAGATGGACATGTTTCTTTCTTGGCATGTGTGATATAGCAGGGCATGTTATTTTGCTTGCTCAAAATAGACTCTAATACTTGGCATTTTTCATCTGCATTGATTAACTGGGCAGTGGGACAAGTTATCAAGGGCTGGGAGGAGCTTTATGAAGGGACAGGTGTGCCAGAGCAGCGGGTGGGCTCTTCTCCATCTGTGTACTTCCCTCCTGTTGTAGATTGTGATATTCCAAAAAGCAAAAAGCAAGTGATGGGAAAGAATAGAGAATGAATACCAGACAGATTTCTTAGGTATAGAGGGAGAAAACTTGCTGGATGGAACTGGAACTCTTCCACATCACAACAGTCTCAAACCATAGGAGCCAGCGTGGTGTAGTGGTTAGAGTGCTGGACTAGGACCGGGAAGACCCGAGTTCAAATCCCCATTCAGCCATAAAAACTAGCTGGGTGACTCTGGGCCAGTCACTTCTCACTCAGCCTAACCTACTTCACAGGGTTGTTGTGAAAAGAGAAACTCAAGTATGTAGTACACCGCTCTGGGCTCCTTGGAGGAAGAGCGGGATATAAATATAATAATAATAATAATAATAATAATAATAATATCCCAGATGACCTGGATCCCACAGATACAAGTCTTCTGGACACTTTGGAAAGTCACTGGATAAATCAATGTAAAGGAAAGGTTGGATAAAAGTCATCATTTAACACTAACCCCTTTGGCTGCTAAGTCATTGCTCTTCCACAGTCAGCTGAAAGTGGAATTAAAACTGTGGTTCCCCTATAACAGCGAATATAGTGCTATGTGCTCCATTTAAATCCCACAAGGTCCATCGCCATGGGAAAGTCTTAAGTATGTTCACTCAGAAGTAAGTCCCATTTGGTTCAATGGGATTTATGCCCTAGCCTAGAAAGTGTGCTTAGGGTTACGGTCCTCAATCAGATTAGGTCGCCTCATTTGTTATATTTGAAAAAGGTTTCTAATTCTCCCAAACATCAGCGCTTTAATTAGCTGTTTTCTGTTTTATACCAAGCCACTAGGTTAGTTCTAAGTTAATAAAGTCCTATTTCCTGCTGAAAGGCCCTTTAATTACCTATTTCCTCTTTTCGGCCTTTGCAACTGTCATTTTTATATTATTTTACATATTCTCATGATTGTATTTTAATTATACACACACACACACACATATGACTAGCAGTTGCTCTGGCCTGCAAAAACAAAAAACGGTGTTTAGTAGATGCTGAAAGGCATCATCTCATACTGCACGGGAGATGGCAATGGTAAACCCCTCCTGTGTTCTACCAAAGAAAACCACAAGGCTCTGTGGGCTCCAGGAGTCAACATCAACTCGACAGCACAACTTTACCTTTACTGTACTTAAAGGACCTACCGGCAGGAAACATAACATGACTAACTATAGGGCCAGAGGCCAGGAGACGCAGAAGCTGTCTATAAAACAAACCAAACAGGGAAATGGGAAAATATTTGCTGACTGAAGGCTGCAGTCAGTAAACAACTAACAACTAATTAAGGGGCCGGTAGCCAGGAGAAGCAAGAGTTGCTTTAAAATACAGAAAGATCCCTGCCAACCATTATCAACAATTTCACCAATTGGCTCAGGGACCAGATGTATCAATAGCACTTTGCTGTCCATACTAGACAGACTAGCACTAAAATGACATTTAAAATCATGAAACTTGCCACAGACCAGGTCTTTTAAAAAATGAGAGCAAAACAGAGGAAACTGTATTGGAATGGTCAGGAATTGTCATGAGGATTCTTCATAATAGGTGCCTGCATAAACGATGCTAATTTCACAGATAATGTGGAAGCAACCCATGCATAAATGGAAGGGTGTGGTAGCTAGTTTATCTTTTTGTTTTTTGGTGTTTTTTTTAATGTGCTCTCAAACCTTATCATTCTTTGAAAAGGTTTGGATAGACTTAGTAGTTGACATCCTGATTAATGAAGCACCAGTGCTTCTGAAAAAAGTTCCACTAACTCAGCTCAACTCCAATGGTGGGAGCAAATTTCAGCAACCTCCAGGAAGCACTCTGTGCTACCTGACATATTCCCTGGAAGATCACACATCCCTCACAGATATATACACAGATTGCTTCTGGCAGAAGGGGAGGACGCCCTGCGGTAGGAGAGAACACCCGGTTTCTCTTTGGAAACTTCCATTTTGTTTCCCCCTGCAAGCTCAACTGACCTTGAAAGAGAATAGTTTCTGGAAAATAGTCTGTAGTACTGCATAGTGCTCATGAGTTAAGGCAGATGAAACCAGCCCCTCCTACAATGTCAGACCTGGTGTTTGGAGTGAGTAATTCATTCAGAAGCATCTGACCTTGCAGAAGCAGGGATTTTGAAAACAAAAGCCAAAAGGATCACAACAGCAGCAACCACAGCATGTCAATTTTAGTAAGCCTGGCATCAGTGGATCAACTATCCATAATACATCTCTGGTCTTTTCCCATTTCTCTTAGTGAAATACAGTCCCCCCCAAAAGGGTCCTGCTGTTACCATGTGTGCAGGGCTGTGTTCATCTGATCCCACCCTCAGAGGGATGTGGTGGGGGATAACTATTTTCCCACTGTACAACTGGCAGAGGCTCTCTTGAGCAAGCAGTTGACCTATGTAGGCACTATGAGGCACAACGAGCCAGACACGTCCCAGGCCCCAGAGATGCAACCATATCCACAATGTGAACCATTCTCATCTGTTTGGCTTGGATGGACAGAAGACATTGGTTTTGTATGTATACAAGAAGTACGTGCCCAAGATAGCTGACAAGAAGCCAAACAAAAGATGTAATGATTGTGGGAGACTGGCCTGTAGAATGCATTTGACCGGCTACCACACCTGTGATTATTGCCTTTAGGTCAGTCACAGTGTGGCCTTTCAGCTGTAATGCTAAGAATTGAGATGCTGAACAATAACAAATATTTATATACCTCTTTTCAACTAAAGTTTCCAAAGTGGTTTACATAGATAATTAATTAATTTAATTAACTAAAATGGATCCCTGTCCCCCAAAGGGCTCACAATCTAAATCCATGCTGAAACATAGATTGTCAATGGTGTAGGGTTCGAAATATTCCTTTTTCTTAGCGAACAATTCACATTCTCAGTGAGCTATGCAGTCACACAAGATGCCATGCTGAAGTGACATATTACATTATTGCAGGTTCTGCAGTCTGGAAAAGTGGGGGCATCCAATGTAACCAATGGGATTACTTGGGAGTAGGAAGGCTTACTCATGAGAAAAAAATCATGACTCTGGATGAGGTTTAAGAAGCCTAGAAAGGACTATATCTAAAAGGCTGGTCAATGTTGCTCTAGTAGGCTGGTCAACAAACCACTCTTAGTTTGGTTTTCTAGAAACCAGGTTCGCAAAGGGCCACTTCACATCCAGTGTTTTTCCTAGATGGATATAACTGCCATGGAAAAATATAAACATCATCATTTGTGAAGTGTGTAAACAAATGTTGAATTTGCTATGCCTGTGTGGCTCAGGAAGACACTGTACCAATTAGGTACTTAAGGCAAAACAAACTTTTGCATCTCACTTCACACACAACAGTGTGCTCATTAGGTACACCTATGTAGAGTTATTTCCATAAGTTAAACAGTGTGATGTTTCCCTAAGAGGGTCTCTGGAGCAAGAACCTGAGCAGCTTATGATAATGTCAATTTCTTTATTAATGAGTGTCTTCTGTCCTGAATTTGCAAATGCAGCTTCCATATAAAAACTGTTTTTCAGGCATTAAATGAGCTAGCACAGTCCTCACAACCTCAACACCTCACCCACACTAACTCTCATATAAAATATGTAGCACTGAGTATACAATTCAGTGTTGGAAGCAAGCTATAAATAAAAGCTTAAATTTTTAGCATCTTTGTTATTACTCCTAGATTGGAGAATGCTGGAAGCCATTACTCCACCCCCCACCCTAAACTCCAAAGAGTTCTGTAACAGAAAAACAAAATTGTTATCCTGGACTTAAGGCTGCATTTATTATCCTTTATGAATATATGTACTACCAAACTTTGTGTCCTGTGTGTTAGGGATAAAATGCTGCCAATCACAATTGCTCAGGGGTAAAAGCGTAAAAGTGAAGAATTGTGCTACTTGGATATGGGTGGTGGAGGAATGTTTGGGAGAACATTCCAGTATGTTCTCCCAAAGGACACTTAGGTGGCAAATGGCAGATTCCTAATTAACCTCAATGGAACTGCTCTGAAATTAGTAAGTGATGGTCTGCAAACATAGACTCAGGCATATACTACTACCGTAGCATTTATGGAAGTAAAAATATAGACTGTTACCCACAAGGGTAAGTGAAAACTGCTTACCTTTCAGATGTGCTACTATGTGCATGTGGACAAAAAGAAACTTTCTTCTGATGATAAATTGGGTGTGGACGAATTTAAAACAAATCATAATTGTCATGCCTGGTCTTTCAAACCAGTTCAAGCAGGTACCATGCAGGCTTTGATTCCACAAAGATGGATAATTCTGTTTAAGTCAATATGCCACATAATGTGGTATAGATTGGTGTCATTATTCAGTTATGTGTACTTTATGCCTCCTTCCAATAAAGCATGAGCCATCTAACTCCACTTCCCCTCTTTCAAAATCATGGTGCAACTCTGCCTTGAGAAGCAAATTCAGTTCTGTGCTCCTGAGAAGTTATGTAAGAGTCATTAAAATAATGAGCCAATTTCGACAACATGCCCAACCAGTTCCACTGAATCACATGGGGAGGAGTGTGGATGTGCATGTCTTCTCGGCATCCAGTGCGCTATCCTGCCACTGCATAATGGCATCCTGGGGCAGAACATCCAAACCATCCCTCACCACATGATCAGAATATAATTTAAAGAAGGATTGTGAGCAGCTGTTCAGACATCCTGCCACACACCCCACAACCACATGATTCGGCAGCAGCACCAGTCAGGAAGAAGATGTATGTGCCCTGATTGGGCAAAGCAGCTCAGAAGTATCCAAACGGACCGACTTTCTATTAATCTGGAAGAAATGCACAAACATGCTGTTTCCACATTCTCATCACATGGATAAAAAATATCCACTTCAGACATAGACTGTGTCATCAAGATCAGTGCACACACATTAACTAACCTTCAATGTATTTCAGTCACCTTTATGTTTGTACAACCAATGCTATGCCTCTAGTTATCATAGCATAATTACATACCTAGTCAGCCGAATCCAAACGTTATCCCTGAACGTTATTCAGTCTTGAAAATTGTCTCCAGTCATGGCATTTTCACAAATTCTTTAAAGAACAGCCCATAAGAATCTAAAACTAATCATTTCAAAATGCATATGAAAATACACGGGGGAACCTTCCGTACTGCTTATTTGAACATGTCTATTCAGGCAGTTTTAAAGTTGCTCATTGCATAGCGATGGAGCTTAGCTTTTTAAAAATATGGCTAGGAATAAAACTGGAGTGATCAGCTCAGTTGAAAAACAGGAAGGTGGCACTGCCAATTTCGTGTATCTCTACAGAATTCTAGTAGCACCCAACCGTCCCTGCTATCAGAACTTAGTCACAACTGAAGAATGTGGTGATAATAAGGCTGGATGATTCCAGTGAAGTTATGGCAATGACAAGCACATCCAGGCTAGAGGTGTCCTCAGCAACATCCATACATATCTATGATATGAAGTGCTACATAGTGAGATCATTCACATAATCAAAAACTGTATTCTATCCAGGTTTGGGAGCTTTGTATGCTCCCAATTTTCAGTTGTGTGGATACAAGGTAGGAAGAAAACCTGGGTAGAAGTGATTGCATGGAAGCAAGGTGATGGGGGAAGCTACCCAGGTTTTCCTCCTACCTTGCTTCCACACAACCAAAAACTGGGAGCACACACAACTCCCAAACTTGGGTGGGTAGAACATAGTTTTTGATTGATTGAATGACATCAATCAAATGATTGATCAAGGTCAATCAAGTGAGGTCACTCACTTGAGTGAGTGAGTGTGAGAGAGAAAGTGGGGTGGGTAGACTGTCCATGGTCTAAAAAGAGATAGAGGCATTTCACAAGCAAAGGAACTGAGACTGGGAATTGATAGAGTACACAGACCATATGGCCAAGACACGAGCAGGGACTAATCTTTAACAGACAATTTTTGAAGAGGTGTTGGGGATTGAGTTTGATTGGGTGGGAGAAATTTTTAGTGATCACCCACCTGGACATGCATCAGAGAAGATCCTCAAATCAGAGCAATTGTGTCTATCCATAAGCAACACTGAAGAACCTTCTCTAACATGAAGCTGCCTGTACACTAAGGTCATCTTCAAAGACTCTGCTACAGCTGCCCCAGCTTCTGAGGTGAGACAAATGCTTCCCCCAGAGAGGCTCACCTGGCACCTGTAGAATCCAGAGAAGAAAGGGCTGTAGCACATGAGGCAGTGGGATATAATTAACAACATCAAGAATTTAACAGAGGAAGTATTGGGTACAGCAAGGCAAAGCAGAGTGCTTTTCTGTTCTCCTGCTTGTATCCTATCTGCGCCACACACCCCCCATTGGACATCTCTCTGGAACAATTCATATCAATATGAATCAATATTCATATCAATATCATATTACATTTTGATGTAAACCGCCCTGAGCTATTTTTGGAAGGGCGTTATATAAATGGAATAAAATAAATAAATAAATAAAATAATTATCAACTCATGGGTTTTTAATAAATATCCATAGAGTTTCATTAAGGACATCATACTGACTTTGTTCACACTGATTGGAAATCTTGGAAGAAATATTCATTTGGACTATTTTATTTTATTATAGGAAGGACTGAATTTATACATTTTTAATGAAATGTATTATTTTTATGTATGATTTGTAAGGATTTTAATGTCTGTTATGGGTTATGAGTGGGATCAATGCATAAGCATCAATGAAGGGTTATCATTTATTACACGAGTTTGATTAAATGAGATACTTCATGATTTAAGATTTGTATATTTATCTATCTAACTATCTATATCATATTTTTATACTTCCTGATATGTACATCTCTAGGTGGTATACAAAGTATATGAAGATTTTTATTGGGATTCTTTTGTGCACTACACCCTATTCTTCTGTACACTGTCCTAGAAGCAGAGTTGTGGAAAAGACCTAGGAGTAGATATAAAAAACCTATACTGTGGAGAAACTCAGAGGGGAATGAAGAAGCACATCGGTCACAAGCCAGAACACAAATTCCATGCATAGAACAGAAGGTAGGATAGGTGAGATTGTAACTATTGCTTTGCCTGTGTACAAGGTTGGACATACACAACAGTAAATCATGTCACAGCAGCAGGCACATACAAGCTACAGTGGGAACGCAGCCTGAACCTCAAGATCAACAGTGACCCCACAAGAGGGAAATATGGAACAATGGTGATGAGATGGAACAACAATGAAAAGGCATTAAGTGTAGAAAACAGAAGCAGCATAACATTCAAATAACCGTCAGTCAATAACTTGGGAGGGCTCAAGGCTACAAAAAATATCTTCATCTTCCAACAGAAACTCTGCAAAGAGGTCACCTGTAGTCCTTGGTGAGCCAATTCTGGAGAACAGTGTTCATTGTAGAGAAAACCCTACTCATGCCTAGCATGAACTCACTTTAGTAATTGGGGACATGGGACTGCTCCTTAAGGCAAGAAGAGCCCAGGCCAATTAGGGTTTTAATAACCACCAGCACCTTGAATTGGGCCTTAAAGTGAACTGAATACCACTGTAGATGACCACTGGTCACCACATCTAAAAAAAAGGACATTGTAGAAATGGAAAAGGTGCAGAAGAGGGCAACCAAGATGATCAGGGGCCTAGAGCACCTTTCTTATGAGGCAAGGCTACAACACCTGGGGCTATTTAGTTTAGAAAAAAAGACGACTCTGAGGAGACATGATAAAGGTCTATAAAATCATGCATGGTGTGGAGAGAGTGGAGAGAGAGAAATTCTTCTCCCTCTCACATAACACTAGAACCAGCCAGGGATCATCCCATGAAATTGATTGCCAGGAAATTTAGTACCAGCAAACGAGGTACTTTTTCACACAGCACATAATCAACTTGTGGAATTCTCTGCCACAAGATGTGGTTACAGCCAACAACCTGGATGGCTTTCAGAGGGGTTTGGATAACTTCATGGAGGAGAGGTCTATCAACAGCTACTAGTTGGATGGCTATAGGCCACCTCCAGCATCAAAGGCAGGATGCCTCTGAGTACCAGTAGCAGGGGAGTAACAGCAGGAGAGAGGTCATGCCCTCAGTTCCTGCCTGTGGGCTTCCAGTGGCATTTGTTGGGCCACTTTGTGAAAGAGGATGCTGGGCTAGATGGGCCTTGGGCCTGATCCAGCTGGGCTGTTCTTATGACCCTAGAGTAATATGCGCACAGCAGCTTGTTATTGTTCACAGATAAGCTTCCGTATTCTCCCCTAGCTGAACCCTTTGAAAAGTGTAGTTATAATTGAGCGGATGGGTTCAAAGAACCCAGGTCCCAGCTCCTGAAGGGCCCCAGCCCCATCCCTCCCTATTTTCTTCATTATCTCCCTCACTCCAAGGGGCCACCAGGGAGACAGGCAAACAAGGGGCCCCCTCTCCCCTAGCAACGCCTCTGCTTTGAAATATCATAAAGAGCAACCTTACATAGAGATGCTATTCCCACGATCAAAAGAAGGCAGGCTAAGGGAGCTTAGCCCGTTTCCCATCAATCGTGGGAAACACTAGGCTCGTGAGCAAGCCCAGTGCTCCCAAGGCGGCTAGCCTGCCTAGAACACCCTCCCCTTAAATGAGGTTAATGGAGTGAGCGCTCTGTTGACCTCATTTCTTTGCTCATGTCAGGGGCGTAATTACCATTAGGCAAGGGGAGGCAGTCGTCTTGGGTCCCCACTGCCTTGAGGGGCCCCCCAGAGGCACATCACATGACTCCCCACCCACCTGTGTTGCACCCCCTATGAATTATTTTGCGTCTCTTGGAGATCGGCAGAAGCAGAGAGTAAAAGAAACTCAATTCAATGTGAACTAAGTATTCACCATATTCATAATGGGGATGTGAGTGTGAGTGCACTATATATTGTGAAGTGTGTTTGTGTGTGTATATCAGCGGGGGGCCCATTTTAAAATCTTGTCTCTGGGCCCCCTACAACCTTGCTACGCCCCTGGCTCATGTGTTGCCGCAATGCACCGCGACACATAAGTAGACCCCTGACTGGAGGCTGCAGCTTCTGGGGGCCTCGCAGCCTCCAATCCCTGCAGCCTCCGGCAGGGATCCGGCAGTTGTGTGGGTGGCAATCTGGCCCCCGCAGGGCTGCCCTTTGATCATCTGCGGGGAGAGCGGGCTAAGCTCTCCCCGCAAGCGTGACAGAAGCTCTTCTCACCGGATTGTGAGAAGAGCTTCAAAGTCTATTACAATAGTAGCCCTGCTAGGAGCAATTTATAGATGATGGTAGTTTGATTTGCATTAGGGAGGCAGCCAGCTCAGCAGGCAAAGCTAAGTAAAAGTCACCCCTAGGCACTGCTGCCACTTGGGCGCCAAGCAGCAAAGAGGGATTCGGGAACTCACACTCAAACTGAGCAAGGATATCCTTAGAAGCCTTTTAAAATATACATATTACTTCATATATTATGTGGTTTATTAAGGGTTCTTTTTTGTTGTTCTTGATTAGATTGTGTTGTGTTGTAATACTTTAATTGAAGAGTAGTGCACCTGCTCCTTTAGGGAGCACTGTGCTCCCATCCAGAGACAGTAACCCCACTGTCTCCAACTCAAGAGAACTATCAGTCACCAGCATTTATATGAAGCTGCCTTATATTGAGTCAGTCCTTTGGCCAAGCTTTGCCCTATTTTACTTGGCCACTGCCCTCTCAGTTCTCAGACAGGGGTCTTTCCCATCATCTATGATCTGAACTGGGATGCCAGGGATAGAATCTGGGGCCTTCTGCATGCTCCACCACTGACCTATGCCTCCTCCCTCTTCTGATGTGTCTGGATTAAGCTTCAGTTTGTTTACCCCTATTTGGCCCCAAATTGCTTCCAGATGCTGAATTATGCTCCTGCTTCTGGACTACACGGCATACAAATTGAGCTTCTGCTTCTGGGTGAAAAATATGGAATTGTTAATTTAAAATGTATTTTAAAAGCCATAAAAACATGCAGATATAGCAGGGGTAGCCAGTTTGTGGCTGGGAACCAATGGGATCTGTAGTCCAACAGTAGCTGGAAAGACTGCCCTTGAGATATAGATCCATGAAATTCAACACTGCTCCTCTATTGGATGTAGAACTATAATATTCTATTTTGTGGCTTGGGACCAACTGTGTATGTGATCCCACTGTCAGAAGCAGCCAGGGCTGCACATGTACAGTTCTGTCAAATAAGCTGCAATCATGACAACCAGCTGTTTAGCAGGAAAGGGAGAGGATGAATGAGGGGAGACTAAATCCAGCCTTTGGCTTCCCCCACCGAACTGCTGATTAGTAGCGGGGGAAACTTGGCTAGTACACATGCACAGCTCTGACTACTGCACAGGCAACACCCATTTGTGCATACAGTTCCATATCTGTCTAAGAGAGGTGGTAACCTGCTTCCTTGTGTTTTTGGCCCCTAGATGAAACAGAACATTTCAATTTACTTCTTAAATATTTCTATAAATGCCGCAACCTAAGCAGAAACTTTTATATAGGGTATGATAAAATAGTGAAATAGGATATCCATTTTCATTTTGAGACATCAGAACAGATGGGCGCTCATGCTGGGCCATTCCTTTGTCTTCACATGAGGACTAGGAGGCGCCTTGTAAATTAAGGGGCTGATGCTGCCACATTCATGTCATTAGCACTCATCATGGACAATCTTTCTGGTGGCTTTTGCAGAATGCCTGACTCCTTAGATAAAAGCCTCTGGAAGAAGAACAAGGATGCTCTGAACTTATCATGACCTCTTTACTGCAGTGCTGAAGTTTACTGTGGAAGAAGGGAGGGATCAATGTCTCTCATGCACCCGCTCTTCTTGAGATTCAGTTTACTTAACTACATTTAAGGCTTTGACATTTTAAAGCCTTATATTATAAGAAAAATAATAACAAAAGACTTTAAATGAAAAGAGAAATGTTTTTTCTCCTCTGGTAAAAGAAGTAAATTGATCAAGTGGGGGGGGGAATCAATAACTTCTTTACTGTGCATGCTTTATGCCTCCTAGGCAAACATCATTTCTAGATTTCCCTGCACCAGCATAGCCTGAAGGTTTGCTACTGTAGCAACCCAATTTCACCAGCAGCATCTACTACTGATAGAAACCAACACTGGCAGGACACTAGTAGAGAGCAGCAAAAGTTAGTCCTGATAAGATAAGAGGGTGGCTGACTGGTGTTTATCAGTCCAGATCTTGCACTCCCTTGGGGCCTGATCCTACCCACTTTGATAGCACAACACAATGCCAAGGAAAGATGGAATGTACTCTATCTACCTGAATCAAAGACTAGGCTTTTAAATCTATTCAGTCATTTTAAATCATTTTTATGTGCTAAACCCTTTCATACCACCCTGTATACAAGTCCCTGGGCAGTTCACAATCTAAAAACACAACAATTAAAACACTAACACAATTTAAAATACAGATTAAAAACTCTAAAAATGTAAAACTTTAAAACTATAAACTAAAAACCTGACTAAACAGGTATATTTCCATATCCTTCTTAAAAACATCCAGAGAAGGGGAGGCTCTAATTCTGTTAGGAAGCATGTTCCAAAGTCCTGGGCCAACCCTAGAAAAGGCCTTTGATTCACCACCAACCGAGCCAGTGACAACAACCACAACTGGACCGCTCCAGATGATCTTACTAGGTGGCAGGGTACACGAAGAAGGAGTTCTCTTAAACTTTTTCCAAGTTCTTTGATGTTAGAAATGGGGTGGGTGGGTGTCATTTTAAATGCAGAGTCCTCTTCCTTTATGGTAAATACAGGTAAGGCCTTTATGTAACTTCTGGTTTTTAAGGAGGCATCTTAAATTCACAGCTGTCTTCTATTTGAGTAAATATAAGTTAAAATACTTGGATTCAAAGAAGAATCCCAGACAACTGCTTTCCCAACTCTCTGCCTCCTCAACACAATGGATTATAGGATTCCAACTAACTTCACAACCAATCACAGCACACCATCAGGAACATATAAGACTAGCAAGAAACATGTCTCACAGATCAGGACATATGGCATGGGGCCACAACACTCTGTCTTCAGACTTATGAGCATATATGTAGAGAGTTAGCACCAAGGGAGTACTTTGTACAAACAACAAAGGATAACAAAAATGACCAAACTTCTCTTTTAGAACCCTCAGGCTTTCTACCACAAGCTCCAACACAACTTCTGCATCAGGGGGTCTACGGACAAAACAGGTAAGCAACGGAAAAGTCAACGAGGAGGGGAGATCAGGCCTCAAACACCATCCCTTCCTGCCCCTTAAGCACCCCAAGCAAAAGATGAGGGTCTGTAGTGTAATCCAGTACCCACAGCCACAAACTGTCTCTTTCCTCCCATATGTATTGGTTTAACTCTGAACTGCAGTCAAACGAACAGGGTCCATAACTATGGAATGGTGGTACAGTGCCGCCCAATCCCACAGTGACTGCTGTTTACAGGGCTGCTTTCCTGGGCTATCATATGATAGGCATGGAATCTCTGCACCCACCCCATTACACCACTCCCCCATTCTGCCGGATGGGTCCTAGCACCACCACCACCTGGCCTCTGCAATACCAACCTGCATAGACCTAACAGTAAGTATTACTATAAAAGCTGTCAGCAATCCTCTAGCTTTTCTTCTTGGGCTGAGAACTGTGGGATAAGAGCCCTTTGGCTCACAACTCTGTTTCTATTCATGGTTTTGTGGCACACCTTCCCTTCTCAACTTCTCCAGGCGCCCTCTCAGCTGTGCCCATTCTGCCAGTGAGGACAAGCAGCCAGCTGGAACTCAGCCATCAGAAACTCACTCCGCCAAGACCCAGCCATACAGATATGAGACTGCCAGTCATCAGCCAAGGCACAGCCAGTCAGATGCCATCCTGTTAGTCACCATCCAGCAGCAGCTCAGCAAGATGGAGCTCAGCCACTAGATGCGCAGTGGTTTGAGTCATCCAGGTGGAGATGGAGATGAGAATGGAAGATCCTGGTGCCTGTCTTAAGTGCTTGCAGCTTATCACTTGAGCCGTGTGTGTGTGTGTGTAGGAGCAAGTGGTGATGACCACTCATTTCCCCATTCCAGCCTATGCTTGAGATGGGTAACACCTGTTGATCCCTGGGCAGGGGACTGGGTTACCTTCGCTGTTCCACTCCATAGTCATCCTGGTGGTAGGTGCCTGTCTTCAGGCAAGAAAGGCAAGGAAATCTAGGACCAACAAAAGCAAGTACTAATCAATGGGATTCTCTGCTATGCAATATGGTGATGGCCACCAACTTAGATGACTTTAGGAGGGACTTAGAAAAATTTATGGAGGATCAATGGTGACTAGTCTGGTGGCTATAGGCCACCTGAAGCCTCAGAGGCAAGAGGCAAGGGAACACAGCAGGAGAGAGGGCATGCTCTCACCTCTTGCCTGTGGGCTTCTCAGAGGCATCTGGTGGGCCACTGTGTGAAAAAGGATGCTGGACTCTATAGGCCTTAGGTCTAATCCAGCAGGGCTGTTCTTATGTTCAGGTGCTTATGTCTCCTGTCCCTCCAGGTTCTGACTTGCTTTCAGCAGATATCATCCAGTCTCAGGTGCCCCTGCCATGCTGGCCCTTCTATGATCAGAGGAATTGCAGTGAGAAATAATGGGCAATGAGCCCTGACCCACAGGATGAGCCTGACCCTGCCCTGACTCACAGGATGAGCCTCTCCAACAGCTTGGGCCCGCAACCAAAGGAGCGTGATGACCAAAGGAACACATAAATCCCGACAGTATCCCAAGTAGTGCTTGCTATGACACCTGAGGAGGCTGGATGTGGGGGCTCTGCCAAGTCATTGACAATGATATGGAGGACATCCTTCCCATCTCCTTTTAAACATTCATTCATTCGCAGCTGTAACTTTAACAGCCTCTATTGATGAGTAGATGACCTTTCTGTTTCTCCCTTCCTTATGCCATGGTTCCCCCTGCACACAAATTCCATGTGCAGCCTCACTGTGGCTTGGGATGTCAGAGGATAATGCCAGCTTTCTGACCTCCACATGTGTTTTGAGGGCGGTGGTTCCACAGTTTTAGCACCACATGGCAATGCACACGGCCATGGCTGTGTGGCTGTGGTTGTTGGACCCAAGGGATGCTTGGACCTATAGCAGCCTCAGTGGTTGCCCACACTTTCCTCGGGCAGGGTGATTGTACTTTTTGGCATCCACGTGACAGAAAGAGGCAGGTATGTCTGACTGGATGACATCAGCTGCTCTCACTATGAGTTGATGTCATTGTGACATCATTGGGTGCCTTCCATGCATGGGTCATGTGAGGATATTGAGAACGTGTGTCCTGATTGGTGGGTGGGCAGTGCAGTGTCCAGGCACACTGTAGCTCTTGATACTGCTACCTCAGCACTTGAATGTTCCTATAGTTATTATTGTTTGTGGAAGTGGATAGCCAAAGATCACTGTGGCTGAGGATGATGGAAGCTGTAGTCCAACAATATCTGGGTGTGCCAGGTTGGGAACCCTATCTATCTATCTATCTATCTATCTATCTATCTATCTATCTATCGAGAGAGCGCGCGCAGACTGGTGGCCATGCCCAAACAGCACAAAGGTCAATGATGGTTTGTGTGCTGGATATGAATGAGTGTGCTACAAATCACACACAGATGTAACAAATAAGTAAGTAATTTCTGTCCTGCTCCTGTTCAATAAATTGAGAGGCAGTGTGGTGTATTGGTTAGAGTGCTGGACTAGGACTGGGGAGACCTGAGTTCAAATCCCCATTCAGCCATGATACTTGCTGGGTGACTCTGGGCCAGTCACTTCTCTCTCAGCCTAACCTACTTCACAGGATTGTTGTGAGGAGAAACTTAACTATGTACACCACTCTGGGATCCGTGGAGGAAGAGCAGGATATAAAATGCAATAAATAAATAAAATTAAAATCTAAAAGGCATTTTAAAATGGATGCTACTTTCCCTCTCATATTTCGGAGGTATTTTCATCAGCATTTTATTATTAATCCAATACACAGCAGGAACTCTATTTAGGGTTTTTTGTTTTGTTTTGTTAAATAAGACCCACTGTTAAAAGAAGTACTGCTTGTTGATGAAAAAAAACCACAATTACACTGAAATACATAGATTAAGTTTTTTGGCATCCTAACTATCTAAATAAACAAATTAAACTTATATCCAGCCCTTCCTTCCAGAAGAAAGTCAAATTTGCTTTAGCAGCAATCAGACAAAATCTCCTTTGTCCTTTTTTCTTTCTCTTTAACAGGCCAAAAAGACTCTGGGAATGGTAAACACAGAGAAGGACCCGGCCTTGCTCCCTCATGCCACCCCATTCTGCCCCTCTGGAGCCTCTCCACAAGGAGTGTCACTCCTGGGTGGACTACACCCCTCTGGAGCTGCGCTTCTGGAACGACTCCCAGCTGTCTTATTTTTCTCCTCTGTCTACTATCAAGGCTATGTTGACTTCCCTAGTTCAGTCTGTAAGATTCTTCAGGCATCCAGGAAAAGCCAGAGGAGCCATCAGAGTAAAGTATATTGAGATAAAGCAGGTAGCACCAAGCCTTTAGAATGAGGCCTGCCAGAACTTTTCATTGCTACCAGACCAAGTCTAGTGCAGGGGTTCTAACCATGAGACTCCCGATGTTGGACTACAACTCCCACCACCCCCTGGTGCATTGGAAAGCCATTAGAGCTGGGGATGATGGGAGCTGTCATGCAACATCATCTGGGGATCCGAGGTTATGAGCACGTGGTCTTAGCATGTTTGGAGCGAGCTTAGTACTGAACAAAACCTGGAGAACTTCCAACTCCCAATTCTGGCATGGTAGAGCTTCTAGGAAAACATGGAGTTGATCTCTAAACGTTGCACTACATCGCTGAAAAGGCAAGGATGGAACGCAAGGGGAAGGCTGTTGATTTGTCCCTTATCACATCCCCATTCCTCATCCCTCCCATGCTACTCTGTGCTGTTTCTCAGTTAGTGGTGTGGCCCTCCTTCTCTGGAGCTGTGCGCTTGCCATATTGCATGCTGGGACACACATGATCTAGCTTTTAAAGGCCAGCATTCAGGACTTTCTGCAGCTTTTGAGGAGCTTAGGGCAAAAATAGTCCCCCCCTCCACCCCATGAAGAATCAATATTGTTCCAGCCCTGCTGGGACAGGGGCACCTGTAGGCATGGGGCCCGGGCTGACTGTCCCCAGCACCCGCTGCAAATAACCCTGCCAGTATTATTGCTACAATTCAAATGGCAAGATTATGGAGCCAAGCTACCCATCTTTTGCATGGTCTTACATCATTGCCTTTAAAAACTGACTTGTAGACTATCCTGCTGCTGACAAAATCTGGCAAGGATGCCCTTTAACTGGATAAGCCTTTGTCTTTGTTCCACATAGGAACAGATGTAGGACTATCATTCCTCTTGCACAAGTCCTTTTGCACATTTTCACATCCAAGAGAATCATATCATCAGGATAAGCTTCAACAATGTTCCTAAACTTTTAGTTGCCTTGCCAAAGAGGATTTTTAAACGCCCCACCCCAACCCCGGGAAAACTTCAAACATTTTTTTTAAGTTCATCCATCACTCGCCTTATCTCAAGCACGTCACCAAGAAACTCTTTGCCACTGCAGACTTAATCTATCCCACATGTGACAGTACGTGTGCAACTGGGGCCATCTAAACAACTAGCTGTGTTCCTCCATCTATTTCGGTCTGCCTGACTTCATTAAGTCAAGGTCATCTGCTTGTCCTTCTGCCACCTTAATGACAGCTTCTGAATGCACACAGGATTGGCGGGTCTGGCTTGCAACATGATTTACAATTGCACACGGAGTCTCTTATCAGGATGTTACAGTTACACAATAGCATCGCAGCCCCTTTGATTAGGTATGCGCCAAAATAAAGCCACTGGGGTTAGAAGCTTCAGTGTGAGAATAACCAAACACTACAGCCACCTGGCTCCAAACAGGATGCATTTTTCTATTTTTAAACAGAGAGAGTAAAGAAGTATGGGTAAATGTATAAATCTGTATTATATCACATGGTGTTCTCTGCATGCAGACTGAAACTGGTTGCCACCACAGCAAGAAGTGTGCTTTGCAACCATTTATTTTAGTAAAGTCAACAAAATTTAGTGACTTACATGTTTTGTAATGACTTCTGCACTGTCCATTTCTCCCCAAGGATTTGCTCCAAGCACTCAGTACAGTAACACACCATCAGTTGCTGCAATAGTTCTCTCTTATTTGTGACCATGGTATCAGTGACAATATGCTGGAGCAAAGAGGTGAGGCAACAGACAGTGCCTAACAAGCCTGTTTCTCAATAGTTGCATCATTACTCAAGTGCAGGATTTGTAGAACACTTGTAGAGAGAGTGTGTCATTACAGAGCTTTGTACCTGGCACTAGGCACGTAAGCTTTTCTCGTTCTGAAGCAGAGCTGGAACAATAAATGGCATGTGTGATAGTCATGTCAGAACCATTGCCAGTAACAAGATGACGAATACACACATCCACCCCAAAGACACCTTATTTATTTATATGTTCAATTTTTATACCTCCTTTCATAAGACATCCTCCCCCCCCCCAAAAAAAACCCAAAAACCCCACCCATAAAAAAGACAAACAGAAGCAGGAAAGCTGAGAGACCTGGCAGCCCCTGAGGGGTAAAGGCCTGAACAAATAAAAAAGGTCTTTAGTTGTTGTTGTTTTAAAACAGCCACAGAGGTCAAAGAGTGGACATTCACTGGGAGAGCATTCCAGAGCCTGGGGGCAGCAACAGAAAAGGCCCCGTCCCATGTGCATGACAATTTCGCCTCTCTCAACATTGGCACATGGAGCAAAGGCCCCTCTGATGACCTTGTTGGGTGGGCAGAAACCTTTGGGAGCAGATGGTCCTTCAGGTATCCAGGATCCAGACAGTTAAGTGCTTTAAAGGTAATAACCAGCACCTTGAATTGGATCTGGAAATAAATTGGCAGCCAGTGCAGCTCTTTCAAAATAGGTGTAATGTGCTCTGAGCGAGTGGTTCCAGAGAGAACCCTGGCAGCCGCATTCTGCACCAACCGAAGTTTCTGAATATTCTTCAAGGGCAGCCCCACATAAAGTGCATTGCAGTAATTCAGCCACAATGTGACTAAGGCATGGGTAACCATGGCCAGATCTGCCTTCTTGAGAAAGGGCCGCAGCTGGTGCACTAGCCAAAGCTGTGCAAAGGCACCCCTAGCCACCATGTCCTCCTGAGCATCCAAAAGCAGAGCTAGGTCCAGAAACATTCCCAAGCTATGCACTTTCTCTTTCAAGGGGAGGACAACCCTATTCAGAGCTGGTTGAATCATCCTATGCCAATTGGCTTTTCTACTGACCAGCAGCACCTCCGTCTTATCTGGATTTATCCCCATTTTGCTAGCCCACATCCAGCCTATCACCGCTTCCAGCCCCTGGTTTAGTACATCTACTGCTTCCCTAGGATATGATGTCAGGGAAAGGAACAGCAGAATGTCATCTGAATATTGATGACACTTCAGTCCAAACCTCCTGATGACCTCTCCCAGTGGTTTCATGTAGATGTTAAACAGCATGGGTGACAATACTGAGCCTTGAGGATCCCATAGGCCAAGGAGTCAAGCAAAGTCCCCCAGCACCCCACAAGAAAGGACTGGAGCCACTCGAATGCACCACCCCCAATCCCTATACCTGAGAGGTGGTCCAGAAGGATACCATGGCCAATGGTATCAATCCAGCAGAACCATTAGGGACACACTCCCCCTGTTTTTTTTCCTGGCGTAGGTCATCCACCAGGGTACAGTTTCAGAGCCAAACCCAGGGCGAAAGCCAGATTGAAAAGGGTCTAGATAATCTGTATCATCCAAGATCCTTTGCAGCTGCGCATACACCACACACTCTATCCCCTTGCTTAAAAAGAGAATATTTGAAATAGGCCGATACTTATCAAGATTGGTGGAATCAAGGGAGGGCTTTTTTAACAGTGGTCTTACTACTGCCTGCTTGAGACTCACTGGCATCTGCCCTCCCTTAATCAAGCATCAATAATTGGCTCCACCCACCTACCTGTTCCTTCCCTGGCAGATTTTACCAGCCATGTAGAGCAAGGGTCCAGAGAGCATGATGCTACCTGCACACTGCCTAGGATCTTGTCCACCTGCTTGTGAAGTGTGCATGTGAACATGCAACTGGATACTGTTCTGGTGTGAACTATTGAATAAGGTGCTACACATGGGAATTTGACACAGAGTTGGCACCCTCTTTGCACTAGACCACCACTCACTCTGGGCCACCCCAGCACCCCACAAGTGGCTTTAAGGTTTTTCTCCATAGGGAAGAATGGAGGTTTCAGCAGCCCCATAACTGCACTTGGGGGGTGCTGGGGTGGCCCAGAGCGAGGGTGCCAACCACCTCCATGGGTTGCTAACCCATGGGGTACTGGGTTTTGTTGTTTCTGAAGTGTTCTGAGTGTAGATTCTTTGGTAGCATATAAGATTTTCAATGACAAACCATGAATCCACTCTCACTGCTAACCTTAAAGACACATAAACTTCAAAAATCACTTAAAAATCAGACCTTTGCCCAATTCCTTTCAAATAATTCTGATAGCTTCCTGGGCCCCCTTACGCACTACCACCCACCACACTCTGCTCTTGGACACCCCTTTCCCCCCAACGTGAAGCTATACATTTGCTGACACCTCCATGCTTCTTTATGGAGAAAAACCTTAAAGTCACGTAAACTTCAAAAATCACTTAAAAATCAGCCTTTTGTCCAATTCCTTTCAAATAATTCTGATAGCTTCCTTGCCCACCTTGGGAACTACCACCCACCACACTCCACTCTAGGACACCCCTTTCTCCCCGACGTGAAGCTATACATTTGCTGCAATCCTCATTATTCTCTATGAGGAATTCCAAAATAATTTTAAAATTCACCAATAATCAGAGGAGTGTCTGATTACCTTGGAAATTTGTGGATAGTAGGAACCCTGTCTACCACCTACCCCACTTTTGGTTGTCTACCACCTACCCCACTTTTGTGCCCCTAGGTGCTCCACAATAGGGGATATGGGCTGGTTCGTGTCCTATTATACCCTATGAGAAAAATTATTAAAAATATTTCAAATATTCATTAAAAATCATAGGGGTGTCTGATTGCTTCAGGGTTTGCATGGTTGTTGGCACCCATGGGTGCTCCACAATAAGGAATAATGGGCTGGTTGGAGTCCCATTATATCCTATGAGAAAAATAATAATAATAATTTTCAAAAATTCATTAAAAATCGTACAAGTGTCCGATTGCTTCGGGGTTTGGGTGGCAGGTACCCCTGGGTGCCAGCTACCATCCTACTAATTTTTGGTTTCTGAACCAGTTTGAACCAGTTCAAATTCAAACCAAACCAGGGGGAGGTTCGAGCAAAACCAAAACCGAACCACCCCCTCCTGGTTCGAACCTGGTTCGAATTCGAACCGAACCAGGCAAACCGGTTTTGTGCACATCCCTAGGCTAGACATGTCTCTGTACTGATATGCTTCCTGGCCATGCCCCTGAACAACCCTGCATTCACTAAGTGTCTGAAGAGGCAAGCTCTGAATATGGGTAAAGGAATGCAGGGACATTCAGGGCTGTGGCCAGAAAGCATGTCAATGGCCAGCCAGCACACTCCAACTCCCCCCTCTCCCCACGTTTCATGAACATGGGTATAGAACTTCTGAAGAGGGCTACAGAAGAGATGTCATGCTGCTGAGGTGACTCACAAGCTGCTATGAAAGAATAGCAAAAGAATGTACTAGTGTCCTACTCTCACTTTCAAACATTAGAGCAAACACGGAGAGGGAGAAGAGTCATGCCCACTGGCCTCACTCTGACCTCCATGCATCTGTTGGCCCAACACATTCAGTGTGGAAAGTAAAAAATGGGGCTTGACATGAGCTCTGTGTTGGCTCTTCCACATGAAGGGAATGCTGGAGCGATCTGGGTTCTCAGGCATGCATGCCAAGCCTACATGCATAACCCCATTCTGCATGGCCAGTGAACATGCAGAGATCTGACTAAGGTCTGCCCTCGCAATCTTGCTCCTTCCTTCAGGGCACTGTGCACAACTCAGTGCACAACTCTGTGCACAACACGCACTGTGCACAATTGAAAGTGAGAATAGGCTCTTGTGTATTCATTATTCTTAGCCACTGTCAGGAGCAACCAGGATTGGAACTGGGAATTTTCAGGTCCATACTTTGCGAGCTCTTATAAAGGGTCACTCACGGCCACAATGGGGATTGGGGGGTGGACTCCTTTCCAGTAGTTATGCAAGGGAAACATTTGCATGGAGATGTTTGGATTACAAACTCCTTAGTTTGGAATGCCTCACACCAATAGGAGGTGAGCCCAAGCTCTTCTAAATTAAAGCATGGGCTTATATCCATTCAGCCACCACCACCCCATCAGCCAGCCAGGCCTACTTCCTTCCCAGCTACCCTCTTCCTTCCTTTTCTTCCAAACTTATGAGGCAGCAGGACAGGTGGCTGGGCAGCATCATTTCTCTTCCTTCCCCACAAGAGCAATATCCCAGGAGAAGAGAGTCATGGAAAATGTGGTTACACAAGGGGTTCCTGTGCCCAGGATGCTGCTATTGAAGCATCTGAGCTGCCCCAACACAGGGAGGGGGAGAGAGACCTTGCTGCTGCTGCTGCTGCTGCTGCTGCTGCTGCCCCTGACACTGTTTGTATCCTGTTGTTTGTATCCTGTTTGTATCTTGTTGTTTAGGAGAAAGGAAGAGGGTGGGGGTGGGTCCTACAGATTCAAGCAAGTAGGGGATAATGGGGGCTGTGGAAATGAGGGACACCATACCTGCCAATATCTCCCTATTTCCCCATCTACCTGAATGAGAAAATTAGGATATGTTGGCAGGTATGGGATACCTAATCCACTTTTGTTGTTGCTGCAAACTTTCCTTGTAAGCACTTTAAAACACACTAACATTTTTGAGTGCTCACAAGGAAATATCACAAAAGCAAGTAGAAACTGAGGCAACACACAGGCATCCATGCATCATTCATTCCTAGGGCTATAATGATACTTTCTCATGTTCCAGTATGACTCTATCCAAGCAGCTCATTGGTTTCCCCTAACTTGGTAGGGGAAAAGTTTACAGATCAAGTTTGGGCTATCAGCATATACCTGGCTGCTATAGCTAGTTTTTGCTTACGTGAATGCTTGCTCCTCACCTGCCAGATTGCTCTCAGCAGGGATGTAGCTATAACTGAGCAGGTGGGTTCAAAGAACCCGGGGCCCCCAGTTCATGGGGGCCTCCCATCTCAACCCCTCCCTATGTTCTTCATTATCTCCCTCACTGCAAGGGGCTGCCGGGGAGAAGGGTAAACACAGGCCCCCTCTCCCCTATTACCCCTGGCTCTCGGGTTTGGTCCCTGGGACTCTACATTTACCCAGCTCTAGACTGCATATGGTCAGGTATTGTCATAACCATTAGATTGCTTTCCAACCCTATCTAAAGAGATCAGAATGTAGTTAGAACAAATCCATACCTCATTTTATCTTCACAACCGCTCTGCGGTAGGTTAGGCTGAAGGACCACAAGTTGCCCAAGACTATCCAGTGAGTTTCATGACTGATCAGAGATATGTTTGATTTCCTTCATCCATCCACATTGTCACATGGCTCCCAGAAGTGAACTGCAACCATTTTAAGCAAGAAGAGAAAAACAATTCATTAAAAACAGCATTAGGTTCAAGTGTCACCTGTCCTCAAATCAGGATCCACCAATGGTGCAACCACCCCTTCCCTTTGAATCTATTAAGAATCTAGAAGAAGCCCATGAAGCCCTGTCTAGACTTTTCCAGACTAGAAGAAAACCAGAACATTGTGACAAAAGATACTGTTAAAGCTACACTGTGCTAACACTCTGAGGGCTAGCAGTACTATCACAAACACTGATAGTGTTTTTGATAGGACAAACATAGGAAGCTGCTTTATAATGAGTCAGACCACTGGTCCATCTAGTACTCTTAGTATTATTTCCACTGCTTGGCAGCAGAACTGCAAGTTTTCAGGATAATATTTCCCAGTCCTACCTGGAGATGACAGGGATTGAACTTGGAACCTTCTGCAGGCAAAGCAGTTCCTCTACCACTGAGCTAATAGCCTCATCCCTAGTGTCCCCTCCCCGGCCACCACTTGAAAATCAGGTCCTTTATTTGCCCCAGTGGGCTAACCAATAGGATAATATGTTGCACAATTCGCAAAATACCAACTCACTGGTTTTACTGAAATGACTTTAAAAGGTTTATTCAGACATTAAGTGTTTTCCAGAGAAAGTAACAAAAAATTAAACTTAGATGCATGCACTTAGATGCACTTAGAACTTAGATGCATGCACGGAAAAAAAATACAGAAAGAAACATTTTCAGTACAATATCATGAGCTTCATATAACTATGCAGATAAATCAAACACCTTTCCTCCTGCTACTTAGATCTCCTGAAAGCTCTAAGTGTTCCCAGCAATATACAGTATTAAAGAAAATTCACAGTCAAAATGCAAAGACATAAAATTTGATATCTACCAATCTTCAAGCTGAAGAGTCTTTAGAAGTCTCAGAAGTTAGAGGCACTCTATTAATATTACAAACATGTTACAGGGAAAAAAAGTTTGCCTAAAAAGGGGAAAGCAAGGATAGATGGAGAGAAAGCCACGCAAAGAAGTTTCCCTTCATCCTGAAAATCTATTAGTCTAAAAATGAGAACAACAAACAAAAGCCAAAAAGCCCCAAAAGCCCTGAAAGGAATTCCTCGACATACTAAGCCTCCAGCTTTTATACTTCACCCCAATTACCCCAATTGTTCAGGCCTTCCATTGGCTGCATTCTCTTGGCAACCCAGCAATATTCATATTCATTACTAAAATAAGTTCTGTATTGAGTAATGACTCAGGGCATTTTCAAATACTTTCCTTTTTGTTCTCAAATTTTCCATTGTGGGTACACAAGCAAACTCAGATTGATACAAGCAATGTATCAAGAAGGTTGCTTATCTGGACCCTGTGATCCTCCCATGGTAGCTTATGTTCAGGTATCAACAAGACAGTCAAGGTCTTTCCTCCGGTTACAATTTTAAAAATCTGTCATTTTTTCATGTACTAGTGTTGGCTCATCCAAGAATCAGCATTGTGTTCTTCCTCCATCAGACTGCTGACTTGGCTTAAAAAGCAAATAATGGCTCGGAGTGGTCAATTTTTGACTCTAGCGATCTAAAATGGATCCTTCCAGGTCAAGCTTTCTTTCAGGCACATCTAGGTGAAATTGTCACCTCAACTTCACCACTGACATTTGCTGGGGTCATTTTTAATGCATGCTAGCACAAAGGAAAGTCACTAAGAATGCCAAAATAATGTATAAATTAATGGTTCCTGTCCCCAAAGGGCTCATAATCTAAAAACCAAAAGATACGAGGGAGGCACCAGTAAAGAGCAACTGGAAAATATATTTTGCTGGGATACACAGAGAGAATTGTTCTCCCCCTGCTAAATACAAGAGAACCATCACTTAAGAGGTGCCTCTTTGCCCAGCTAGCAAGGATAATTATAAAGTAAACATATAATTCTAGAATTATGCAATAATCCAACTGCTTCTGTTTGAATTGTCTAGCAGAATTTCAGTGTTTGGATGTAATCAAGTTTAACAAATGTTGGCATGTATGACAAAATATGTTCTATATAAAATTTGCCAATATTTGGAAATATTCATTAGCAGCTAAAGGCCTCCTCCACTTTTATTTTTGTTTAAAACCTGCCATGTATATGTTGCTATTTTGCTGTTTTGGTGAATGTTCCATTCAAAAACTGAAGTTCTATTCTGCCATTGTAATCATTTACTCAGACCTAATTGTAGCAACATTTAGAATGTGGGAAGAATGAGAAAAATGAAGTATAAAATGGATATGTTTTAATTTCAGACTGCTAAAGTAATTTCAGTAAGTCTATTCATAACTTTCAAAATAACTTCAAATGCCATATTGAAGCTTGGATACAAAAGAGCTCTGTAAAATATTATATCTAGATCTATATACCCATTCTCAACAGAATTCATATTGGAAATAGCAAGTAAAGGCACAAGTCAGTTTCCCAAGCCTCACTTTTGTGAGAAATATTTTCTGTTAAATCTAAACACATTACATTGTAAACAGACAGTAATCAAACCATCAATATCCATAACTGATAAACCATAACAGTTGAGCGCGCTTATTATCCCATAACAACTGTTTTACACTCTCCCTAGCTTGTTCATTATCAACATTATTATATAGCGCCTTCACATAAAAACCTTCCATATATATCTACTCCATGTTACCAATACTTTGTAATGCTTCCAACACCTGTTTGGTGCTTTGTAAATGTGCTGGGACAAAATCCAAGCAGTGTTAATATTTTAGTCAGTAACCATCTTAAATGATCTGCCAGGCCATTACACTAAAGATCATACTGATAGAAAGTTTGGGGGAGCTCAATAGAGTAGGGAGCATAAGATTAATGAGAGAACTATCTAATGAACAGGAATTGTTATCATTTTTAGATACTGAAATCTGAATATGTGGGGGCTACGTGGAAACTAAGTGGTATAGGAAGCCCATGAAAAAGGGAATTTTAATGAATAGTAATTCAGCACATGCCAGAACTGAAAAGGAACAGATAGTTAAGAATGTAATACAAAGGGCTATAGGCGTGTCATCTAGTGAATATATTGTGACATCTAGGAAGAATGCTGAAGAGTTGATTCATGTTAATGGTTATAAACTTCCACTAAGTAGGACGCTGATGAGTTTTATGCTCAAGTTCAGTCTGAAATTGACAGAATATGCAAGCAAGATGTGCGGCTAGTAGTTGAAGACTAGAATGCCAAAGTTGTAAATGGCAAAGAGGAAAATACAGTTGGATTGTATGGCCTAGGAAACAGAAATGAAGCAGGAGAATGATTTATTAGTTTCTGCCAAGCCAATGATCTCTTCATTGCTAACACATTCTTCATGCAACCAAAGTGACACCTATACACATGGACTTCACCAGATGGAGTACACAGAAATAAAAATGATTACATCATTGGTGCAAGGAGGTGGACTCAGTTATAACAGCAAAAACGTGGTCAGGGGCCGATTGTGGAACTGATCACAAACTGCACATGTGCAAGTTCCAAGACAAGCTAAAGCAGAAAAAACAAAGCTATCCAGCTTCCATGATATGATCTTGAGAATGTACCCACCATTTTCAAAGAAAACATCAGGAACTGCTTTGAAGTTCTGATCCTCATTGATAGGGAACCAGAGGAACTGTGGAATGAAATCAAAGAAGTTGTTAAGGACAGATGTGAAAAGAGACTGCCAAAGACCAAGAAACAGAAGAAGGCAAAATGGATGTCAGAACAGATGGTAGAAATTGCGAAGAAGAGGAGAGAAGCCAAAGTCAAGAAAGATAAAGACCTCAGGAAGGAACTTAATAGGGAATTTCAGAAAGCTGTTAGAAGAGACAAGGAGCAGTATTACAATGACATCAGTAAAGACCTTGAGGATGGAAACAGAAATGGAAAAACAAGGAAAGTTTTCCAAAAGATATCTGAAGTCAGAAGGAGGTTCCAACCCCGAATTGGTATGTTAAGGGATGCCAAAGGACAGATAGTAACTGACTCAGAGAAGATCAAACAGAGATGGAAGGAGTGTACTGAAAATCTGTACAGCAGGGACGTCAACATCCAAGATTCTCTAGAAGATATTTCCTACTTGCAACAACCTCTAGTATGGGAAGATGATCAGCAATCCAGTCATTACCAAGTCAGAAGGCTACAGGAATTGATGGAATAGCTACAGAAATATGGCAGGCAACAGAACAAGACTCAGTCAAGGCTCTAACCAAACTATTCTCTCCAAACTCTAACCAAATTTGGAGAACAACACAGTGGCCAACAGATTGGAAGAGGTCAGTCTACATACCCATACCAAAGAAAGGAGACTCAACAGATTGTGCAAACCATCACACAATATCCTTAATTTCACATGCTAGCAAAATAATGCTCAGGATCATCCAACACAGATTAAAGCCCTATGTAGAAAGGGAAATGCCAGATGTTCAAGCTGGTTTCAGAAAAGGCCGAGGAACAAGAGACATCATTGCTGATGCATGCTGGATAATCAAGAAAGCCAAAGAATACCAAAAAGAAGTCAGTATGTGCTTTATTGACTACAGAAAAGCCTTCGATTGCATCAACCATGTCAAGTTGTGGAATATCATTAGGAAAATGGGTGTCCCAGAACATCTCATTATTCTCATGAGAAACCTATACACAGGACAGGAAGCCACAGTCCAGACAGAACATGGTGGAACAGAGTGGTTCCAGATTGGCAAAGCAGTAAGACAAGGCTGTATACTTTCTCTTTATTTATTCAACTTATATGCTGAAAATATACTGACAGAAGCTGAGCTGGAAGAAGATGACATGGTTTTAAAGTGGGAGGAAGAAACATCAATAACTTGCACTATGCTGATGCCACCACTCTGAAAGCTGAGAATCCAGATGCTCTGCAAGCTCTAGTAATGAAAGTAAAGGAGCATAGTAAAAAAAATGGGACTTCAAATAAATGTCAAGAATGTTGGAAATTATCTGTGGTGAGAGAATCCCTTTCTCATTATAGCAGAGTGCACAGAGGCACAACACAGCAGAATTTAGTTAGGCATGCGTGTATGCTGAGAGTAAAGTAACTTGGAGCCAATTCATAGTTTCAAATCAATATATAAGGCATTTATTAAGGAACTCCATTCTAGATAGGAAAGTCAGGAGTTAGGATCTCTAATCTATCTATCTAGCTGAATGCAGATGGATTCTGCATCTTCTCTGCAGACATGGTGCAGGGAGAGGAGCTTGCCGTGTTGCAAGGTAGAAGGGCAGGTAGGGAAGAGAGAGAGGGAGGAAGTTGAATTCCCTAAGAGTAGCAATCTACATTTCAAAGGGATAGCATCAGAGCAGTGGAGAAGGGATGACCAATGTGTTGACTCTCTAGCCCTCTGACTTACTAGTCTGTCCTCCACTGTCTGAGGCAAAGAGACAGCGCAAAGTCCTTTAACTTCCAACAAAGAAGACTAAACTAATGACAACAGGTACAGCAACCAGCCTCAGAATTGCAACCAGCCTCTTGCCTCACCAACCTTGTGGAGTTCTTTGAGAGTGTAAACAAATGTGTGGATCAAGGTGATCCAGTTGACATAGTATACCTGGACTTCCAAAAAGCTTTTGACAAAGTTCCTCATCAAAGACTCCTGAGGAAACTTAGCAGTCATGGGATAAGGGGACAAGTACATGTGTGGATAGCTAACTGGTTAAAAGACAGGAAACAGAGGGTGGGTATAAATTGAGAGTTTTCACAATGGAAGGAAGCTGACAGAAGGGATCTGTACTGTGACCAGTGCTTTTTAATTTATTCATAAATGATTGATTGATTGATTGATTGTTAAATTTATATACCACCTTTCATTAAAAACAATCCCAAGGCAGTTTACAAAAGTTAAAAAAACATATAATAAAAATGACAGTTAAAAGTATTAAGCTAAAAATATAAAAACAAATCTGATTTAAAATATATAATATACAAACACAAAAACTGTACATAGATATAAAACACACAGAAGCAGCAATAAAACAATCATGTAAAGGCCTGGATAAAAAGCCAAGATTTAACAAGCTTTCTAAAAACTGTGATGGAGTCCGAGGAGCGAACGGCCACTGGGAGAGCATTCCAAAGTCTGGGGGCAGCAACAGAGAAGGCCCTGTCCCGCTTGCACAACAACCGAGCCTCCCTCATTGTTGGCACCCAGAGCAGAGCCCCCTCAGGTGATCTCGTCAAGTGGGCAGCAACCCTTGGGAGCAGGCAGTCCCCCAGGCCCAAACCTTTAAGGGCTTTAAAGGTCAAAACCAACACCTTGAATTGGACCCAGAAACACACTGGAAACCAGTGCAGCTCTTTCAAAATAGGTATGATATGATCACACCGGGCAGCTCCAGATAGAACCCTAGCTGCCACATTTTGTACAAGCTGCAGTTTCTGGATATTCTTCAAGGGCAACCCCACGTAGAGCACATTAGAGTAATCCAACTGTGACGTGACTAAGCCATGGGTAACTGTAGCCAGATCTGCCATCTCGAGAAAGAGATGCAGCTGGCGCGCCAGCCAAAACAGTGCAAAGGCACCCCTGGCTACCACCTCCACCTGAGACTCCAAAAGCAGAGCTGGGTCCAGTAAAACCCCCAAGAAGCAGGGGTAAGCAGTGAGGTGGCTAAATTTGCAGATGATACCAAACTCTTTCAGATAGTGAAATCTAAAACTGATTGTGAGGAGCTCCAAAAGGATCTCTCCAAACTGGGGGAGTGGGCAACAAAATGGCAAATGCAGTTCAGTGTTGGCAAGTGTCAAGTGATGCACATTGGGACGAAAAACCCCAACTTCAAGTATACCCTGATGGGATCTGAGCTGTTGGTGACTGACCAGGAGAGAGATCTTGAGGTCGTGGTGGACAGCTCGTTGAAAGTGTCGACTTCAATGTGCAGCAGCTGTGAAAAAGGCCAATTCCATGCTAGGGATCATTAGGAAGGGGATTGAAAATAAAATGGCTAATATTATAATGCCCTTATACAAAATGATGGTGTGGCCACACCTGGAGTACTGCGTACAATTCTGGTCACCACATCTAAACAAGGACATTGTAGAACTGGAAAAGGTGCAGAAGAGGGCAACCAAGATGATCAGGGGCCTAGGTCACCTTTCTTATGAGACAAGACTACAACACCTGGGGCTTTTTAGTTTATAAAAAAGACAACTGCAGGGAGACATGATAGAGGTCTATAAAATCATGCATGGTGTGGAGAAAGTGGATAGAGAGAAATTCTTCTCTCTCACACATAACACTAGAACCAGGGGTCATCCCATGAAATTGTTTGCCAGGAAATCTAGGACCAACAAACAGAAATACTTTTTCACACAATGCATAATCAACTTGTGGAATTCTCTGCCACAAGATGTGGTGACAGCCAACTAACTGGCTGGCTTTCAGAGGGGTTTGGATAACTTCATGGAGGAGAAGTCTATCATTGACTACTAGCCGGAGGTCTATCATTGACTACTAGCTGGAACCTCAAAAGCAGGATGCCTCTGAGTACTAGTTGCAGGGGAGTAACAGCAGCAGAGAGGGCATGCCCTCAACTCCTGCCTGTGGGCTTCCAACAGCATCTTGTAGGCCACTGTGCAAAACAGGATGCTGGACTAGATGGGCCTTGGACCTGATCCAGCAGGGCTGTTCTTATGTTCTTATGATAACAAAGACATTGAAGTGGCGGAGAGCCTTTTAGGATCGACCATCAACAGTAAAGGATCCAGCAGTCAAGAAATACACCACAGACTAGCACTTGGTAAGGTTGCAATGAAGGCCTTGGAAAGGATATTTAGATGCCGTGACATGTCTATACCTACAAAGATTAGAATCGTTCGGGCAATGGTTTTTCTCATGACACTCTATGGATGCAAGAGCTGGACTCTGAAGAAGCAAGATAGAAAAAGTACTGATGCTTTTGAACTTTGGTGCTGGAGAAGACTTTTAAGGATACCATGGACAGCCAGGAAAACAAATAAATGGATCATAGAACAAATCAGAATTTTCACTCGAGGCACAAATGACCAGGCTCAAACTCTCATACTTTGAACACATTATGCAAAAACCCAGCTCCCTCGAGAAATCCATAACGCTTGGGAAAGTTGAAGGAAAGAGAAGAAGAGGACAACCAGCAGCAAGGTGGAGAGGAGAGCTGGTCTTGTGGTAGCAAGTAAACATGACTTGTCCCCATAGCTAAGCAGGGTCTGCTCTGGTTGCATCTGAATGGGAGACTTGATGTGTGAGCACTGCAAGATATTCCCCTCAGGGGATGAAGCTGCTCTGGGAAGAGCAGAAGGTTCCAAGTTCCCTCCCTGGCTTCTCCAAGATAGGGTTGAGAGAGATTCCTGCCTGCAACCTTGGAGAAGCTGCTGCCAGTCTGTGAAGACAATACTGAGCTAGATAGACCAATGATCTGACTTGGTACATGGCAGCTTCCTATGTTCCTAAGGTGGACTCGATTACGACAACAATGAATGCGCTGCTGAGAGACCTTAAAGGCCAAGTTGAAGACAGATCATCCTGGAGATAATCTATCTATGTCGTCGCTAAGAGTTGACACCAACTTGATAGCATTTAATCAATCAATTGAGTAGGAGTAGGGGCATAAGGTTTGTGAAATCATGTCTGGCTTTGAAAATGCCTTTTGTAACAGATAGATTTGCATAGCAGGTACAGAAAACTTTGAGTAGTCATGGAGGCACTTCACGCGACACGTGTGAAGCGCCTGATGGGGTTCTACGGGGAGAGCAGGCTTAGCCAGCTCTACCTGCAGATGAACAGCAGCTCATAGCTGGGCAGCCGGATCAGCCACTCACATGGCTCATGGCTCTGTCATGGAGCTGATGGGGGCTGCAGGGATCGGGGGGTGCACGGCCCCCGTAAGTTCCAGGATGCCCCGCATGAGCGCGTGGGGCATCCTGGAGAGACCCTTGAGCCCGGGAGGCTTGCTGCAGCCTCCCAGTCGGGAGTCTACTCGTGTGTTGCCGCACACTGCGGTGACACATGAGCAAAGAAATGAGGTTAACGGAGTGCTTGCTCCGTTAACCTCATTTAAGGAGAGGGTGTTCTAGGTGGGCTAGCCGCCTTGGGAGCACTGGGCTTGCCTGCGAGCCTGGTGGTTCCCACTATCAATGGAAAGCGGGCTAAGCTCCCTTAGTCTTTTGATCATGGGAATAGCCTCATGGAGATAAGGCTGATGTTGTTTCTACAACACCTAAAACTTTAAAACAACATTTGGTTAAATCCTGGTTGTATGATGATAATAGATGTGAAGGAGGGATTGTTGTATCTGTGAGGAGGATGAGGGTTGGTAATGAAAAGTATAAAGAACTCCTGGCTCATATGCAGCAATATAAAAGTCGAGCAAATCCATGGGCTAAATATGAAAAATGAACACAATGGAAAAGTGACCAAAACGCAAGTATCAACTTTGGCTGTTGAAGGGAATTTAATAAGATGTAAGATAAAGGAAGCGATGTTCATAGGACAATTGCAACCTAATATTAATGTTAAGAATGAAATGAAAGAAGCCATGAGATACCTTGGTCACTGAAAGAGTTAATATCTTCTCGGCAAAAAAAGTTTTGCTCTCTCCTCTCTCATCTGTTATCTATGGTCTGTTTCCTACTTTTGGTTTTCAGCTTCTGTAGTCAAGCTGGCATACTAAATGGAGCACTGAGGATGGTGTATCACACCGAAATGTTTGGTTGGTTTTGTGTTAGCGTACATGCTTTGGGTAGAAATCTCTAAGTTATTTTAATAGGTTTTACACATTACAGAAGTCATTTTGAAGTTTATTTTTGGAAAGGAGAAGTCCTCCCACTCCCAGATTTTACCTTTGCTGTGCTGCCACTCGTGTGGGCTCATGGTACAGCGAAGGCAAAGACAATGACGCTCGTCTGCCTGGGAGGTTCAGGCAGGCAAACTCCTGCCTGAGGTTTGTTTGTTTGTATATCATATTTCTATACTGCCTGATATGTACATCTCTAGGCAGTGTACAGAATTTAAAATATTTAAAAGTTGACACATTAAAATATGACACAATAAAAACAATAGCATAAAACAGTTATTACAACAATTTTATTAAAATTAGTTCTAATTAAAAGCTTGCAGGAGAAGAGGAGAGTCTTGAGGGTCTTCCTGAAAACAAGCAGAGAAGGATATGCTCTTATTTCAGCAGGGAGCATATTCCAAAGCCCTGGGGCTGCCACTGAGAAAGCCCAGTCCTGGGTAGGCACCAAATGAGCTGGTGGCAACCGTAACCAGAAGATCAGAGGCAGGGTTGTTTGAATGACCTCAATATGTTGCAGAAATATGGCTATGCTCACTTAATTCTGCGTAAATCACACTTGTACCTGTGCTATCAGGTTACTCCCAAGTACATGTGATTAAAATTGTAGCCATTGTCCACAATGTTAACATTTTTCAGCTGGCAGACCTGGCTAGAGCATACTTGGGATATCTCCTTAAACAGCTATCCCATAATATACATGGCGGGAACAGATACTCTGAGGTAATCTTGTTCTGCCTTTCTTAGTCATGGTCCATTTGTATTACTGAAGCTGAGCAAACAGGATGGTTACATCAGCAAATGATTTGTATGCGTGTTATTGGTAAGTTGGGATATATGGACTCATTTGGCTGGCTGAAAAGTAGATTTTTGCTTTACTTGACAATCTGCTTCCCCTTGTTGTGCTGGTCATAAACCGTAATAAACTTTGAATGAAATGACAATCTGCATTTGATGTGGATATCAGGCAACTTCTTTATACTGCAAATACATTCTCCTAACTTAGTCAGTCTATTTTATAGCTCTTGTATATCTATTAACATGTATCCACGTCAATTAATTGTGCATGGATAGAGAAAAAAGAAAATGTATTTCAGTACAAAGTAAATGCTGTTACCATACCATCGTAAAATTGATGGCCTGTTTTTGCAAAAGTGTACACAGAATATATGGATTCAGAATAGAAAATATTTTGGGAACTACACGAGTAGACCCAGTTAGACATGTCAAGAAACTATGAACTACTCAAAATATAAGTTCTATTTCAGATTATGTTGTCTGTGCATACAGGTGTCTGAACACATGTACATGTTTTTGTGTGAATGACTATACATGCGTAAATTTAAAAAATGAACCTGGCTATAAGTCCCTCTCAAAGACAGGAGGCCAATTCCAACTATACCTTACTGCCACATGCAATTAGGCGGGGGATACAACAAGAGCAGCAACACAGTCAGTGTTTTCCACTGACATCCCAACAACCTCCTGGCCCCTTCTTTTATTACATGCCAGTGGTGGTGGTAGTAATGTTTAAACACATTGGAGCACATGTATAGCAGCCATTTGAATGAAACCACCCTCTCCACACATACAGACAGACAGACAGACAGACAGTACACATGATAAAGGGACATGCCAGGAGGGTGTCAGGACATCTGTGAAAGGTGTCACAAGATGGGCATGCTCTTGGCATGTACCCTTTGTAATCACTTGGGCCAGCAATGTATTGTTCACACTGGCCCAGGGTAGAGATAGGAAGTGTATTACTATGCATATGTTGTACATAATGGGCTGCTTCAGACAATACTTGTGTTGTCCACTGCCAGTGTGGCAGTGTGTCTTCTGATCAAACCACATGGAATAAGGAGGTGTGCATGCTATGAGTGTATACGTCCTCCCCCAACTCCCAAGCTACTGTGGGCATCATTAGTTAATCACGTGGTTGGGGGTGGGATTCAGACAACTCACCCCTCTACCTGCTCTACAAATACTAGTTTAAACTAGTATATGTATCACATGCAAAGGAGCAGTTGCACAATCTGCCTCCCGCACAGTTAGGGGAAGCCATCCTGGCATGCCAGGAGCAGAGAAGGATGTGCACACTCACTGCATACACCCTTGTTTACGACATGTGTTTGGGCAAGTGGCCCAAGTATTGTCTGAACTGGCTCTACATATACTGTAAATTACTGGCTGCACCTGTGTACACTGTACACAGTTTGTATGTAAGTTGAACATAACATGTGAATAGGATCTTAATAGATTTCTCTTAAATTTGAGCTAATATATAGTATTTTATAGATAAAGCCTTATTGGCTCGTGGCAATATACATAAAATACCATCTCCTGTCCATTAGCTCATCACAGTCTGCTGGCAGAACTTGTTAAGGTCGCAGAGGCCATTTGCACATGCGCGGCAGCCTTTAGAATTTTTTTAAATGGCCACTGCGCATGTGCAAATGGCCTCTGCGAGGCCCTAGGCCATGCCAGGCCTCTGTGAGGCCATCTGCACATGCGCGGTGCAGGCAAAATGTCCACCACGCCAGTATATGGAGGCCTGAACGGGTCAGAAAGTACGGCCGAACAGGCCACAGCGATGAGTACCGAGGCCGGTGGGGGGAGTGGGAACCTTCACGGACATACACACACCCCGCGGCCTTTAGGAAGCCCCCCAAAGGGGCTAGAGGTAACATTTTTTTTAAAAAATCACGAACCCCACCCCCCACCCCCGACTGGACAGGGGGAGTTCGAAGGGGGTCTGGACCAACCGGGCCAGCCGGTTCCATGCATACCCCTATGTTCAGTTACTGTTGCTGGTGTCTATCTTAGGTTTCTTTTTAGATTGTGAGCCCTTTGGGGACAGGGATCCATCTTATTTATTTATTATTTCTCTGTGTAAACCTCCCTGAACCATTTTTGAAGGGCAGTATAGAAATCAAATAAATAAATAAATATAAATGTAGGAATTCCTAATAAGTGTCAATATTTTAGCAACTTTAATATGCAAAGTTATTATGCTGCTTGCCCTCAAAACAACACTGCCACTTAGGTTATTATGGTTACCATTATTCTCATTTTGTAGTGAGAAAACTGGGGTTGAGAGACATCTTGACAAAGGTCATTTGATACACCCATGATATATATGTCCTGAACAGCGGCCTCACTGGACCAATTCCAACTTTTTATCAATTAGACCAATGCAATTGGCTGAAACACACTGCTTTTTAACAAGTACATTTCTTTGTTTTCCTGACTCATATCTATTAAACTGGGCAGAGGGGATGAGATTAAATCATTTTAGAAAAGTCAGTCCAGCTGTATAAAACAGCTACATTCAATGGAAATAAAGAAGAAAAACGATGTTTCACAAGCCAAAATAAAATATTTGTTGAAGAAATTAGATACAGCATGATGGTCCAAGTTCTGGTTCCCCTTTGTTGACCATGAGAACCAGGAAGTGGCAGGGAGGGAAGTCAAAAAGAAGAGCTCAGCTTCCAATGGGGTGGGGGCAGTTTATTTCCACATTAAATTGGCAGTCTGTATTGGGAGGAGAGAAGGCAAGTGCATTGTCCTGAGAGGTTGTCCTGTTCCCTTCAGGCTTCTTGTACAGCAGCTGATAAAGCATTTCCTAGAAATGTTCCTAGCCCTGATGCAGCAGAACTGGCTTTTCAGAGATCAACAACTTTTAAGAAATGTTCTTTAAAGTGTTCTTTAAAGCCTCCAGACTGCACATACTAGGAACATAGGAAGCTGCCTTAAACTGAGTTAGATCATTTGTCCATCTCGCTCAGTATTGTCTACACAGACTGGCAGAGGCGTCTCCATGGTTTGTTGTTTTTTTGTTTTTTGTTTTACATGTATATCCTGCTCTTCGTCCAAGTGGCCCAGAGCGGTGTACATAGTTAAGTTTCTCCTCACAACAACCCTGTGAAATAGGTTAAGCTGAGAGAGAAGTGACTGGCCCAGAGTCACCCAGCAAGTATCATGGCTGAATGGGGATTTGAACTCGAGTCTCCCCAGTCCTAGTCCAGCACTCTAACTTCTACACCATGCTGGCTGCAGGCTGGAGACTCCTTCAGCCCTATCTTGGAGATGCCAGGGAGGGAACTTGGGACTTTCTGCATGCAACCATGTAGATGCTCTTTCCAGATCAGCTGCATCCCCTAAGGGAGACATATAGACATGTCTACATACTGCACTCACTGTGCTTACTGCACTAGGCACTCCTGAGAGGTGCAATTTGAGGTCTGCTATTCCTTTCCACTTTGCTGCCTCCCCCCAAATCTATTGTTGTATGTTGTAAAACCCAGCATCTAACTGCACATGGTTTCATATAAGAGCAGCAAAAGCTTTAAGAGACTGACTTGAGATTCGGAGAACTTAGAGGCTGTGGACATATTTATTTATTTTTTAACAAAGCAAACCTAAACACACCTGTGTTTTTCAAGTGTATTTTGTAACTCTGGTGAAATTCAATCCAGCATTAGGAGGAGCAGTCTCCTTCATGTGGCTTAGAACTACTTGTGTTAAGAGTTGGAGACATGTGACCTGAGAGTGTTTGTGGTATTGCTGTTGGGTGGCCTGGATAAACTTCAATATTGCATAGCAATGAGTCCTTTCACTGCTGCACTTTTGTTTCAGACTCAGTTCATGTCAGGGCAAACTGACTCAAACAGCATTCAAGCCCCACTACTCTACTCACAGTGAAAGGGAGCAGTTGAGCATGTTGGCGCTATGCACTGTGGCTTTGTTCTGTGACAGCAGCACTCCTTTTCAGAGTATGAAAACCCCTGCCAACTGAGCAAAGAGGCATGGTTTAAAGTAGGGATTCTGTTATATTTAGCAGTGGGGGGAGCAACTGTCCCTATCTAAACCCAGAGTAGCATCCCTGCAGGGGCTGTTGCTGGTGTCTCTCTTATGTTTTTTAGATCACGAGTCCTTTGGGGAGAGGGAGCCATCTTGTGTTTAAATTGTTTTTTTCTATGTAAACTGCTCTGAGCACTTTGTTGGAAAGAGGCCCAGACATAACTATAGCAGCAGTAGAAGTAGGTTGTAGAATGTGCCCCACCTGCATGTACGTTGGGTAGGCCCAAGACTATTAAGCATGTAGGACTTCATTCCCAGTGTTCTCATCCAAGTTAGGCAAGCATCTTGTGGGCAGTGTATGTCAAAAGGCCCATTCAGACGTTCTCCAACTGGGTGCAGGGGAAATGGGAGCATACCAGCCAGCCACATGTCATGTTATCTTCGGGTTCAGCACTTGTCTGCAGACAAGTGATGAACACCAGGTGAGTTTCTGCTGTTATTTGGAGTGCTGAGTGGCCAGTGTTGCAAACCACTGGGAACTTGCCTCTGTACACAAGTGCTAGGCTCAGGGAAAGCAGAGGTGTGTTTACAGAGCACATGCGCACTGGGAGAAAGATCTATCTGGTTTATCCCATCACACTGTACCTAGGTACAATGGTCAACATCCTGATTATTCAGCAGAAGTCTCATTGGAATTAATAGGATGTTAGTCATGACGAACTTATCCTATTGATTTAGGATAAGGGGGGCTTCATTTGAGTGGTAATTTAATAAGGCGGTTAGCCACTGTATCCAGCTGGAGAATGCCTGAAGAGGGCTTGTGTGGCTTTGAAGTTAGTTGCTACCTATTTGTACAAATGGGCTTGTCATGTTATATTTACCTGAGGTCACACAGAATCATAGAATTTTAGAGGTGGAAGGGACCTTGGAGGACTTCCAGTCCAACCCCCTGCACAGAGCAGGAAACTGTTATAGCATCCCTGACAGTTGGTTCCCCAGCCTGTTCAAAAACATCTAGCCCACCACTGCAAGAGGCATACTGTTCCCCATTCACCATTCTGGTCTCCAAATCACACACATCCCTGACATCTGCCTGCCCCCTTCCCTAAGCTGGAGAGGGGATAGCAATAGCAATAGCAATAGCACTTACATTTATATACCGCTCTATAGCCGGAGCTCTCTAAGCGGTTTACAATGATTTAGCATATTGCCCCCAACATTCTGGGTACTCATTTTACCGACCTCGGAAGGATGGAAGGCTGAGTCAACCTTGAGCCCCTGGTCAGGATCGAACTTGTAACCTTCTGGTTACAGGGCAGCAGTTTTACCACTGCGCCACCAGGGGCTCATGGTGGCGCAGGGGATGAGATTTGTTCCCAGGGGCATAACTATAATAGGGCAAGGGGAGACAGTTGTCTGGGGGCCCACTGCCTTGAGGGGCCCCTCAGAGGCAAGTCACATGACTGACTCCCCCAGCCACTCACCCGCCCAGGTTTCCTTCAGTTGTATTCATCTTCCAAAACTGATGTGAATGTTAAGACCTGGAGCTACCAGAACAGCATGTCTTTCTCTAGTACCATTAAATGACTTGCATTGTCCACAATTTACAAAACCATTTAAAAAAATAATTTAGGATAATGTTCTATTGTGGCACATAGGTTATAGTGTGTGTGTGTGTGTGTGTGTGTGTGTGTGTATAAAATTTATTATTATTTACATTTTATATCCTGCTTTTCCTCCAAGGAGCCCAGAGCGGTGAGCTACATACTTAAGTTTCTCCTCACAACAACCCTGTGAAGTAGGTTAGGCCGAGAGAAAAGTGACTGGCCCAGCATTCAGCCTCACTTAAGATTTCTTTACTTCATGAGCTGAGCTTCAGTGAGGGGGGTCACATTTTAAAATCTTGTCTCTGGGCCCACTCCAACCTTGCTACGCCCCTGTTTGATCCCTTCCCCAAACTCTAATAGCTCTCCCCATTTAAAACATTCAAAGAGATCTCTGTACCCAGAGACCATCTTCTAACAATTAACTCACATTTTAGAGCCACCAACACACCACGAAACCTTAATGTTCATTTGTTAAAACTGAAAACTTGACAGAAACCACTTTAAAGCAAACCCACAGTAAAAGATCTATTTGCAATAACCAGACACCAACCCACAACAATGTTATGTGCATATGCATAGATATAAGTGTTATTTGAGGAGGAGGAGGAGAAAGAATGCGTATAGTCATAGATGCAACCTGCTTTCTGGCTTAAAATTGGCATTATAACCCACAATTCCACCCCCAACAAACTGCTCTGTCCCCATCTAACCTAGTTCTCGGACTAGTCCCTGCATCAGAACAATTACAACCATCATTTCTACTGGGCTCCACCTACTGAAAGAAGAGAATCCTCCAATTACCAAACATCTCTCAGTCATAATTTACCACTATAATTCAAGGGACTTTCTTTTCCTTTTATCTAAATTTCCTTTATTTTCCTTTAACTGAATTTTAGCATTCCTATAGACCATTTAGTACATTATACTACAGAAGACCCTCATTTTCCGCAGTTTCATGGATTATGGCTTCATGTATCAGTGGATGGGTCTTAGAGACCCAGTTCCTTTATCTGTGGCAAGAAATATAGGCAATTTTTGCCTCTCCATGGTTCCTGAATGGCTGAAAATGACCGCCATTTTCTAATCACCATTTTGAAGCAAAGAGCCATTTTGTGGCTTTTTGTTTAAAAAAACCCAACAATTTTTAAACAAAAAATAGGAGGACGGGGGGGGGGGCATTCCTGGAGACCTGTAGTACTATGCATTTCTACCCTTATTCTCCCTTCCTGCTTTTTTGACAATTTTTTTAGAGTAAGGAACCTAACCCCTGGATTCCCATAGGGGTAAGGTTTCTTTATTCATGGTTTCCATATTTGCTCTAATTGTTGGGAATGGAACCGCTGCAAATAAAGAGGGCCTCCTTTATAGTAAATAGAATACAATACAAATATAGTCAAAAGCGATGGCGGAATCTAATGGAGGAATGGTGGAATCTACCAATGTTCCCTGTCTGCTGAGCAGATTCTTACACTAGTCTCCAAATCAAGCAGCTGTTATTCTGATTTTGCTAACACTTCTTATCATGAACAGAAGTTGCTCATGGAGAGAATCAATATTGTTTTCAGTCTATAAATGGATTTTCTAATGGCAGTAGGGTGGCCAACTCTGACTGAAGCTATTCCTGGATATGCTTTTCTCCAATATTTTTCACAATATCAAGCCATTAACATATCCAAGAATCCCTTCAGTAGCCACCTGGAGATCGGTGCTGATTCCTGGAGACTCTAGGCCAGTGCTGGAGGATTGGCAACAATAAACGGTGCCAGTGGGTGGGGAGGAGATTGAGATTGAGACTGAGATTGAGATTGAGACTGAGGCAGGACACCGGGAAGATTGATCTAAATTAATCCACTTGTTTGTGATTTGGTCTTTGTTTCACAGTGATATTTTTTCCACAAATCTTCTTGCAGGTGAAAAACAGTTGACAAAATAGGCCATTCTAGTTCTCATAGTTCCCAAGGTCTGTGATGTCAATAGAGATATTATTATTATTATTTCTTATTCTTTTTTTTTTGGTACTTACAGGTAGTTTTATCAACAAAGTGTTGTTTAATTAAGTTCCAAAATATAAGGTACTTACCTCAATAGACTTCTACATTTTATTTTCTGTTGATCTGCTTGTACAACTACTGTTTCATGGATGACTTTTAGTTATCCTGTAACAGCTCCATAAATGGTTATGGTAAAGGTAGGGATATTGTTATTGTTATTATTACAAATATTTATATCTTACTTTTCAACAAAACGTGCCTCTTTGCTTAATCCGCAGGGATATCTTAGTGCCTCTTAGTCAGCAGGGATATCTTGCAGAAGAACTTTAGGACAGGTGGCTATGGTTTAGTGCCCAACCCCAATAGTAAGATAACAAAATGATAGCATGTCTCATTGAGTGAGAATTTATATAAGTTGTTGCTGATTCTGCACTTATGGAGAAGATAGAGGAGCATCAGAGGTAAGGGTGTGCAGAACCAGTTCACTCACAAACTGGACCACTGCACACCGGGCCAATTTGAGCAGTTCAGTTGCGAACTGCTTCAAACTGCTTTAAGGTCGTTTGTTGCATCAACTGGCCCAGCTGTTCAGTCCAACTGAACTGGTTTGCTTTGGTGCAGTTCAGTCCAAATTCAAACCCCTAACTGAGGGGCCTCACCAATGTTGCTTTTGGATTAACAGTTCCAGTGGAGCCCTTAGTCCTCCTAGCTAGCCACTACACTGAATAAGTAGAAGTCTGGTCCCAGGATAATCAAGATGGTCACCTGCTTTAATGGAGAGAAGAAAACAAATATAATTGACTCAAAATAAGTGAGAGGCTATAGAGCCAGATAGTACTTACTCCATTTCTATTCTTTTTGCCCCAACTGGATCTTGGATTAGTAGGTGGCCAGTTTGGATTATTTGTCCAACTAGCCCTGACTACCACACAAAGAGAAAAATGAGCATACACATCCCTCACTCTACTGGTGCAGCACCCTAAAGCTTCATAATCATATTTGGTAGGGCTTGTCCAAATCTCCTCTTGCCTATTATTTAAATACTACATTAAAATGGCGTTTAAATTGAATGTGTGGGGTGGTTAATCTAAACTGTTCCATTGTGCAATTATGAGGATGCAGGATGTCATATCCGGAGGGATGGGTGAAATTGTGCACTCGTGTCCTTCATCAGTGTGAGTGAATGGGTTGTTTTTAATAAATCTGGGGCAAAAAATGAATCCCAAAGCAAAATCTGAGTGTTCTTTAGCCATTTTAACCTCCAAGAAAGGGGAAGCAAACACAAAAGCAGTTGCACTTTTTAGCAGCAAAATGCATCTTTGCTAATGAGATGTTTGGATTTAGCTCACTAAAAATTGATTGCTCACAGTGCCCACTGTTTTGGATAAGTGTGAAGAATGCTCATGTGGATGGGGATGATGGGAGTTGTAGTTCAACAACAGTTGGAGTGCCAAGGATGCTTACCCCTGCCTCAGACCATGCCCTCAAACCAGAGATGGGCAGTATTTTCAATACTTTTCTATTTTGTACTTTGTATCCAAAATACATTTCACAAAAGTATTTTGTATCAAAAATATATTTGCTCAGGTATTTTGTATTTTTAAAATACATTGCCAAAACCAAAATACATCTCAGCCAAACATTGCTTTGCTTTCTTGCTTCAGGAGCTGTCTTTTTATTGCAAGCAGGCAGCGCATGGGCTTCCAAGCATCCTTGTTTGTGCGCTCTTCCCCCCCCCCCCTCAGGCCCCTTGTGTTTGAATAGTCTTATTCTGCTGCTGACTGGTCAGTCAGTTAAGTTTAAAAATCAAAGGGGAAAGGTTTGTTTTGCTGACATTTGTTTACAAATATCTCCCTATCTGTGTCCCCCATTGTTTACTGTGGCTGACTAATGGTAGCAAACTTCCACTCTTTCCTCTCTGTGAAACAAAGCATCAGCATACTCTCTGTCTGAAATTTACCTCTAGAGAGCTTTGTACTCAGATTGCATGCAGAGTGCTTAGTTGGCCTTCCAAGTTACCTGGCTGTGGTGGGTGTGGGACACATTGAGGTGATTCTCACGATCCCTGAAAACGGACAGGAGGGGTGTGGGGGGAAGTCTGCTTTTAACTCAACTTCTTCCCAGAGGACGAAGCCCCAGGTCTTGGGCATGCCTCCCGTGTGCCCAGACAAGCAGTGCTCCACAGTACAGCACGGAGTGATATCCTGTCAGAACTCGTTGTTCCAGTCGCCACATATCCTATGATATAATGGCGCAGTGGGGAAATGACTTGATCAGCAAGCCAGAGGTTGCTGGTTCAAATCCCTGCTGGTAAATTTTCCAGACTATGAGAAACAATATCGGGCAGCAGTGATATAGGAAAGATGCTGAAAGGCATCATCTCATACTGTGCAGGAGATGGCAATGGTAAACCTCTCCTGTATTCTACCAAAGAAAAACCACAGGGCTCTGTGGTTGCCAGGTCAACACCGACTTGATGGCTCACTTTACTTTACCGTGTGTGGTGCATTGGGGGATTCCCCTGTCTCTGTGTCTCCTCAGGCTGCATGCAGCCCGAGCAGACAGATGATACCCAGCAGCAGATGGGTATCCAGCAGCTGGTGTACTTGCACCCTTAACCTCATCTAATTGCTAGGTTTAGTAAGGGGTCAGGCTGTGCAGGAGTGCCAGGACTCACGAGGATCCTGACTCTTCACATGACCAGCCTAACACAGGCTGGGCTTCCTTAGCCTGGGCTAGGCTGGTTGTGAGAACAGCCTGAGTATCACTGTGGGACACACAGAACAATATGGACTGGGCATCCCATTGTCCGACTGCTATTTTTTAGATATAATACAAGTCTAACATCAAATGTTCCCTTAGAACAGTTATTTTCCTTTCCTCGGATGATTCACAGCCCCAGAAGGCACAACTTGAGTTATTTAATCTTTGAACAACTTGCATAGCTTAAAAGAAATGGAAACAAGTTTAGATAAGGAAACAAGATAAGGAAACAAGTTTAGAACATCTCAAAATTGTTTCCTTTTTTCAGGCATTGTATTTTGTATTTTAAGATGTATTTTAAAATATGCATTTTGTATCTTTATTGGTTGTTTCCCAAGCATTTTGTATTTTGTATCTAAAATACATTTGCTCATGTCTTTTGTATTTTGTATCTAAAATGTTTTTTAGACTTTTTTTGCCCATCTCTGCCACATACCTAGAGTGCTCACTGGACTGTGAATGTTTCTAGGCTTTAGAGTGGCTGCACTCACAAGCCAGACATTGACTTTTCCTGACTGGGAAAGACAGTAAAGTCTGGCTGGGACTTTGCTTGGGTAACCCCAGTATCCTGCCTGTGACATCTTGCTTGCAACTATTAATTCCAGGTTGGCAGCTGTACAAGGCCTGGCACAGATACATGATTTCTAAGAACATTGAAACAGAAGGATGTTTTAGGGATCTGCGTGCAAATGGCACTTATTTTATTACTCACTTTTGCCCTTGCTTGACATGAATTTCCCCTTTACCTCAACACCTCTCTAGCTATCCATGTATTTAGACATATATTGGAACAGTTAGGAAAAAGGGAAGAATCTAAATAGTGATAAAATGACAACACTTTGAGATTTAAATACTACAGTGCAATTTATAAGACTGGAGGGGAGCAGGATGTGTACACTCATGTCCCACAATGCATGGTCGGAGAAGCTACCCGGACATATTGTCCAAACTGGCCCTATGCTTGTCAGGGAGCCAAACTAAGTCAAGATCTGTGATGAAAGTGATTCTAAGCAAATTGTACAAAGAGCACATTTGAGGGCTACAAAAAGGCAGAGGACAAAATTAAGTATGGAATTATGAAAAAATGGGAAAGTATGGAATATATGCAAATAAAGTTAAGTATGGAAGACAAAAGTAGTTTGTAGCCAAACATTCAATAATCTCACGATCTCTTTAAGTCATCGTAGTCAACATTCAGACTAACAATCTGTACACAAAATAACCTTTTGGGCATGCAATGGGCAAAGGGCAATTGTTGCCAACCTTTCCTTCCCTCTTCAGCTGCCTAAATTTACCGAAAGTATGTCCCTAAGGATCCCATAACCCTCAGCAACATATTTTCAGAAGGCACAGAAGGCTTCAGAGAAAAGAGGGAATCTGCAAAAAATGCCCCCTTTTATTACACACACTAGATGTCCTTCTGTGCATGCATTGTCAGTCTAGATGTTGACCAGTATAAAAACCTTTTGGCTCACACCCTAGGTATTATGCCAGCTTGCGGGAATAAACTGATTGTAAGTTATTATAGAATGAAAAACATCAAATACTTTTAGTCTATTGGATTCATGTTTTTTTTTAAGTGTTACTATGGACCAAAGAGTTCTGTCAGGATTGAGCTTTCCAAAAATTTATTTGTTTAAGGGTTGTTTGCTTTAAGAAGGGGCCTATGAAAGTCACAAACATAAAACTTGTTTATCAAACAATTCCTTTAAAAAGTTTTCTTTCCTGGCCTATAATTATCTTCCCTTTAAAGAGTCTCTTTCTAATTTAAAAAGATCCACCTCATAACATAAAGTCCAGACACAAAGAGCTTTTGACATCAATTAATTTTTTCAAATGAAGTGACATGTACTTCCGTCTGTTTATAACAAGGAACTCAAACTAAAAAGGAACTTCAAAACACTGATAAATTGCTTCAAACAATTATTCTAATATTTTCTACCAACAAAATCTAAGCAAAATAAATCTTGGTGGATTACTTAGCAGAATGTATAGGTGCTAACAAGACAACGAGGCACCTTTCAAAGTGGTGATTCTCTTATATTTCGCAGGGGGAGAGCAAGTGACCCTGTGCAAGCCTAGTACAACATCCTCCAAGCCACCTAATGGTTCAGTGAGGAAGTAACTTGCCTAGGGAGCAAGAGGCTGCTGGTTTGAATCCCTGTTGGTATGTTTCCCAGATTATTTCCCAGACTATGGGAAACACCTATATTGGGCAGCAGCAATATAAGAAGATGCTGAAAGGCATCATCTCATACTGCCCCCCTCATGCTGGCCCCTCCTGTGTTCTACCAAAGAAAACCACATGGCTCTGTGGTCACCAGGAGTTGACACTGACTTGACGGCACAACTTTACTTTACTTTACTTTACTTTACTTTACTTTACTTTACTTTACTTTACTTTACTTTACTTTACAGCATTCTCCAGTGGCTGTTGCTGGCATCTCCCTTGTATTTCTTCTTAGACTGTGAACGCTTTGGAGACATACAATCACTTCATTATTTATTTATATATTCATTCTTTCATTCGTTCATTCAGTTGATATACTGTCCTTCCCAAAGTGTCTCAGAGTGGTGTACATTAAAATCAAAAATACATAACAATTCTTTTCTACATAAACCACTTTGAGAACTTTTACATCAAAAGCAGTATATAGGTTGTAACAGTAGTGGTGGTGGTGCTGGTGGTAATGATGGTGATGGTAGTAGTAGTAGTTATTCACTTTTCCTTTTGCAACTCTTTTCTGTCCAGATTGTCTCTCTTTTCACTTACTTTGCCCCTATAAACTTACTTAGGAACATAGGACCATAGGAAACTGCCATATACTGAGTCAGAGCATTCGTCTATCTAGCTCAGTATTGTCTTCACAGACTGGCAGCGGCTTCTCCAAGGTTGCAGGCAGGAATCTCTCTCAGCCCTATCTTGGAGAAGCCAGGGAGGGAACTTGAAACCTTCTGCTCTTCCCAGAGCGGCTTCATCCCCTGAGGGGAATATCTTGCAGTGCTCACACATCAAGTCTCCCATTCATATGCAACCAGGGTAGACCCTGCTTAGCTAAGGGGACAAGTCATGCTTGCTACCACAAGACCAGCTCTCCTCTCCAAAGGTAAAGTGTGCCGTCGAGTTGGTGTCGACTCCTGGCACCCACAGAGCCCTGTAGTTGTCTTTGGTAGAATACAGGAGGGGTTTACTATTGCCTTCTCCTGTGCAGTATGAAATGATGCCTTTCAGCATCTTCCTATATCGCTGCTGCCCAATATAGTTGTTTCCCATAGTTTGGGAAACATACCAGTGGGGATTTGAACTGGCAACCTCTGGCTTGCTAGTCAAGTCATTTCCCCACTGTGCCATTAGGTGGCTTATGGCCAAGCCCTCTTCAAACATTAGGGCTAAAGTAGGGATGTGCATAAAACCGGTTCTCCCGGTTCGGTTCGGGTCCGGACCGGGTCCGGACCGGACCGGGGAGGTTCGGTTCTGGTTTTGCCGGACCACCCCCCCGGTCCGGTTTGGATCCGAACCGGTTCGGATCTGAACCGAACCGGTTCGGATCACAAAAAGTGGCTGGTTTTGAAGGGGACATTGTGTTCTACCTGCCACCCAAATTTCAAGTCGATTGGACCTTCCTCTGATTTTTTACAAATTTTTTTTAAAAAATTAATTCTTGCCCATAACTCGCAATGTGGAGCCCTTAGGGGCAAAAAAGCTGGGGTGGGTGGTAGCCACCCATGGGTGTCCTCCACCCCAAAAATCCCAAGGCAATTGGTTGCTCCTAGTATTATTGGTGAATTTTTGAAGAAAAATTTTTTCCATTGCCTAGAATGGGGGTTTGGGGCTGCCCCAGACCCACCTCTGTGGGGTGGCAGCACCCCCAAAGTGGGTCCGGGGCCATGGCAAAAATGCCCTCAGTCCCTCCCTGCAATCCCCGTAGAGATAGGAGTGATGGTTCTGTTGTTTTTCTGAGGTGTTCTGAGTGTAGATTCTATGATAGCTAATGAGATTTCCAATGAGACACCATGAATCCACTCTCATTTGCTATCACAGAATCCACACTCACTCAGAACACCTCAGAAAAACAACAGAACCATCACTCCTATCTCTACGGGGATTGCTGGGAGGGACTGAGGGCATTTTTGCCATGGCCCCGGACCCACTTTGGCGGTGCTGCCACCCCACAGAGGCGGGTCTGGGGCAGCCCCGAACCCCCATTCTAGCCAATGGAAAAAAAAAATTTCTTCAGAAATTCACCAATAATACTAGGAGCAACCCAACAATTGCCACCCCATCTTTTTGGCCCCTCTCTCTGGGCGCCCTAACACGTAACACCTAGTCAGTCCATCTTAATGCCTACCTACTACCACCACTCCTATCCAAGCAAGTAAGAGGAGGACACTCAGAGAGACAACACCCACTCTCTGATCTAACAAAAAGGCCACTGCTGTGCTGCCTGCCAGCACAGCAGCAGCAGCGGAGCAGCACACTAAGCACAAGAGCAGCACACACAGAGAAGAAGCAGGAGGCGGAGCAGCAGAGCAGCAGACCTGCCGCTCTGCATGATGGGTGACGTGATGCCCAAAGAAACCACCGCCTCACTCAGTGCCTGCCACTGACTAGGCCCGACAGACAGAAGCCAGCCAACCTGCTCTGCTCTGCTCTGATGCTCCCCATGGATGATGCACACACACCCTACATCTGCATCCCAATGACCAGACCAGACCAGACCAAGTGCGCAGAGTCAGCACAGGCCAGCAGCCACCAGCCCAGAAACAACAACAGCTACTACTGCTACCACCACAACCAGTGTTGCCGCTACAATAACATTCCCAGTCCAGTCACGCGCGCCACAGCCTGAGCCTAGCACACAGCCAACAGCTGCTGCCAGCCAGTGCCTGGCAAGCCCAGCCAACATGAGGAGGAGAGAGCTAACAAGTAGACGGCGCACGCACATCACCAACCCATCACGACGGCGCAACTGCAAGGGGAGAGGGCACAATTACAGGCAGCAGCAGGAGGAGGAGGCAAGGCAATCCTAGCACAGATTTGAAAGTTTAGAATCCACCAGGACATCTTCTAGAATCTAGACTTCTGTTTTTTCTACCACCAGCTGTAGTGTCTAGTTAGTCAGTGTGCTGTGCAGCTGAGCTGAGCTGAGCTGAGCTGAGCTGCGTGTGAGGAAGGGTGATTGTAGCTAGTTCTTCAGTTTCAGCAGACTGAGCATTGAGCATGGGCAGTGGCCTTGGGAAGCAACACAATTACACGACACTCACCTGCTGCTGCTGGTCCTAGAAGTTGCCTCTTCTCGTCTTCACCTCTTCGTGTGTGTGTGTGTGTGTGTGTGCAGTGAGTGCATGCCTTTTGCCTTGCTGGAAAGAAATGCTTCTCTGGTCCACCACCACATATCTGCTCAAGGACACAGAGGCCCAAGGCAGAGGTGGTGGTGGCACCAGTGTGAGTGCATGTGTGCTGGTGGTGTTTGCCACCACAGGTGTTTTGTGTGTGTATGTGTGCGCTGCTAGCTAGGAGGGGGGAGGGAGGCAGGGAGGGAGGCAGGGAGGCAGGGGGGAGGAAAGGGGAGGGGGAGAGGGATGTAGAGGGGATTGAAGGGGGGAGGGTCCGGCTCAGAGTTGGTCAGCCACATATTTGTGCACACACGTGCTCACGTGTGTGCTTCGGTGGGAGAGACCAGACTCTCATCATCTGCCAGACCGGGGTTGGGGGCAGGTGAGGCGGTGGTGGGCTGGAAGGGAGGGAGGATGGAAGGTGGTGAAGAGGAAGGGGAGAGGATGAGAGGGGAAGGATGGAGGGAGGCATGGGGGGGAGGAAAAAAAACATGTAGACAGACACACACCAGAAAGCATCCACACACAGAGACAGTGCTAGGCATCCATTCACACAGACAGACAGACAGACAGACAGACACACAACAGGAAGAGACAGACTGAGCCTGCACCACACACACACACACAGACCCGATTCCCCCCCTGCACAGTTATCAATCAATATGTTGTGTTGGCAGCCAGTTCATTGCTATTCTGATGGTTTTGGGTTTTTTGCCATCAGCCAACATCAACAGTGACCACAATCAAGATGAACATAAGATGATAATAATTCATTCGTTTCATTTCAAAAAATCAACCAATCATTTTCTCCATGTAAACCAAGCCCCCCACACATGATTTCTGGTGACATTTTCAATAAAATCAATTCATTTGGCATTCATCATTTTGTTCTCCCTTTGTCACCTTTTTTTCTTTCTTTTGCATAATTTTGAGGCTTGATTTTGACATGGGGTTTTTAAAGAAAAAATTATTTACATGTTTATTTACTAGTATTTACATATCTACACTGCATTTTTGAACGTATACCCGCCGCTGCCGCTAAGTCTAGTACTCCGTGGGCTGTGCTACTTTGGGGGGGTGTGCCATGCCCACGCCAGGTCCCCAAATGCTGACAGGTGGATAGATAAAGGGCCTGTGCTGGTCAGCATTGGGTTTCTTTTTAGGTGGGCGTGGGCATTGTAAACATCTGGCCAGTCGCAGCACTACAACTACTACTACAACTGCATCTCTGTGTGGGCACACTACACGCTGCGACTGGCTGGCACGGCTCAGCATCTGTCACGTCAGCTCAGCTAGAGGTGGAAGGGGGGAGGGTAGGGATAAGCAGAGGTCGAGCCAGGCAGGTGACCAACCATGGGGCAACCCACGGTAATCACTCGCCCGTCTCAAACTGCAGCTTGGGGTAGCCCAACAGGGGGAGGTTCACCTTAAGGAAGACCAGCTGCTCCACCAGACCAGGGTCCAAGCGGGAGCGAGAGGGTGTCACCACGTCCCCGGCACGTGAAAACACCCGCTCGCTCTGGACACTGGTTGGGGGGCAGGAGAGGAGGCGCACAGCCACCACCGCCAGGTCCGGCCAGACTTGGCGGCGGCTCACCCAGAACTGTGCGCAGTCCACGCCGTCTCCCTCCACAGGCTCCTCCAAGTACTGTGCAACGCATTGCTCAGCACTGGAGGGGGGCCTGGCAGGTCGAGCCTCCCGCATACCAGGCATGGCGCCATAGCAGAACCGCTGAAACCACTGGGCGGATCTCGAGTCGGTAGCAAATGGCTGCTGCGATGGCGCCGCCTGGGATGCCGCGCTGCTGGACTGGGAAGAGGGAGGGGAAGGGGAAGCTGACGCCGGCTGGCCGCCCATGCTGCTGCTGGGTGCGGGTTGGGCCGTGAGGGCTGCCCCCGCACCACCACCAACACCCTGGTCTCTGCGGGCCCTAGCGGCCTCCTCCTCCCTAACCTTCTCGACCAGGATGCCCTTCCACCTGGGCAAGTCATCGGCACTCACGGCATTGCCCTTGAGGGCTGGGTGACAGAGACAAGCGAGGACATACTCCTCCCTGTCTCCCAGCACATCAACGAGCCGCTTGTCAACCCCAGACCTCAGCCTCCCAGCCAGAGCACGACCCTCTGGCGTAGTCAGAGAGATATGGAGTCCACCCATCAGCTTCTCGAGACCAACAGCTGTGGGCAGCGCCTGGCTCAAGGGAGTGGTGTCGCCACACAAGCCCTTCGTGGCAAGCTGGAAGGGCTCGAGTGCCGACACCGCCTCGGACATCTGCTTCCACTCTGCATTCGAGAAGTCGCAGACATCCAAGGACTCGTCCCTCGCCAGGGCGACAAGGGCTCTCTCCTGCTCCAACAGGCGCTGGAACAGGAGGAAGGTGGAGTTCCACCGCGTCTCCACATCCGTAGGGATGAGATGGCGAGGAAGGCCAAGGTCATCCTGCTTCTGGCGAAGCAGTCTCCTGGACTTCTCGCTGCGGTGGAAGTGGGCGGCCAGCTTGCGGGACTTATCCACAAGCGTGGCCGTGGCAGCAACAGCAGCTGCGATGGGGCGGGCCCCCTTCTCCTGGGACGCCTTCAGCTCCTTAAGGCCAAGGGCGTCCCTGACGGTCAGATGGAGCGTGTGTGCCATACACCGTATGTTCACACAGTCCATGACTGTCTCGACAGCGGCGGTAACGTTGGCTCCATTGTCGGTGACAATGAAGCCGCGGGAGAGGTGTGGACACCCGCCAATCCACTCCTCTATCTGGCGGTCGAGTACGGCTGCCACCTCCTCCACGGTGTGCCTCGTGTCCATCGTCTCCACGTGCAGGACGGCCCACCTGTGCCGTAGTGGAGCGGGAGCCGCGCCGGACCCGGAAGCATCACCCGCGGAGGTCCCCTCACTCTCCGGTCCCCACCAGTGGGCAGTGAGGGCCAGGAAAGAAGCGTGCATCCCACTGACACTGGTCCAGAGGTCAGTCATGAAATGCACGCTTGTCCCGGCCGGAGCTGCACGCAGCTCGGCCGACACGAGCTCCCTGCACCGGCGGTACAGGGAGGGGACCACGTTCCAGCTGAACGTCGTCCTTGAGGGGATGACGTATTTGGGAGCCAGGTATTGGAGAATCCGGCGGAAGCCGTTGTTCTCGACCACCTGAAACGGCTGGTCATCGGTGGAAATCATCTCCCCTATGAGGCGGGTGAGGTGATGATGGTCCACGCGAACAATACGCTGGCTGCCCGAGGACTGCGTCCACCGCTGGACGGGCAGTGTAGCCTGCCTGCTGGCTGGCACACTGCCGCTGCCCGCCCTAGTGGTAGATGCACAAGGCGCACTAGCACTGCCAGCCTGTCCCCTGAGACCTGGGTGGTGACGCTCTAGGTGTCTCCACATAGGCGTCGTACCCAGGTGCGCAGGGTCCCTTCCACGGCTGACAAGCATCCTGCAGTGGACACAGCGGGCGTGGAATGGGTCATCTTGAGGGACCTCAAAATGCACCCATACACCACTGCCCTTGGCCTCCTGCGCCCTGGGCGCCGTCCTAGGCCGTTTCTCGCAGGGTGGCTGCAGTCCTGGGGGGGGGCGGCCGCCGCTGCCTGCCCACTGCTGCCACCCAACCCGCCCCTTCCGCCCTCCACAGCGGAGGAAGGGCCCGGCTCAACTGGCATCGGAGAGGCAGGCCTCTCCTCCACCACCTCGCCAGACCGCTCCCCACCAGAGTGTCGGGCTTCACGAGGGGGGGCCCCACTGAGCGGCGAAAGGATAGGGGGAAGGGGCCCCAGAGGGAGGGAGAACCTGGCTGCATCGCTGCCAGCCGCACGGTCCTCACCGCCCTCTACCTGCTCTTCCAACTCCACAGTCTCCTCCACCTCAACAACTGGCGGTAGCTCAGCAGCACCTGGTGCCGCCGGCGAGGAGGGACCCGCCACAGCCCTAACGGTGCCTCTGCCTCTGCCGCGATTGGCGGCAGCAGGCGTGGGGAACTGAATCCTGCGCACCAAAGATGGGGCCGGAGCAAAGAATTCTCCAATGGGGAAAACTGGGGTGTCCTCAGGCTCCCCGCGTCCTCTCCCTCCCCGTGCCGCAGGCGCACCCCGCACCTGGCCTCTCCCACCTCTGCCTGCCAGCCTTGAGCGAGCCCTGCCCGCCACACGGCGCTCAGACATGCTGCTAGGTCAGAAGGAGAGAGACTTTAGGAGGAAGGCCAGAGAGGGTCAGAAAAATAATTTGGAGGGGCTTAGGGGCCAAAAAAAAGGCAGCTGATTTGGAGGCGGCGGCGGGGAAGTTTGTTTTCAAAAAAGGAAGCCAATTGGGGGGAAAGGAAGACTTTTTGATATGGGGGGGGAAGCCAATCGAAGTGAGGGGGAGGGTGTCCTTTTTGAATTTGGGAGTCAACCACCAAGCCAATTGGGGAGATGGGTCTGGGAGGGTTTTTTTTTTAGAAAAATAGGGGGTTAAAGGGTGGAACCCCGGTGTGGGAGGGTGGCACGGGCAGTTGGGTGGAGTAGTTGTGGTGTGGGTGGCAAGTTTTTAGCTTTTTTTGGGGGGGAGAGTGGATGGGGGGAGGGCACAGCACCTACCGGGGGTGGGGGAGGGATGCAGTCAACGCTTGGGAACCTGCAGATCAAAGGAGGAAACCCTTATTTAGTGAACTGGAACACAAAGTGTGGGTTCTGGGGGGTGGTTCTCAAGTAATGCTCCTGTGGGGGGAGCATCAAACTCAATGCAGCCTATTTAGTGACTCTGAATTGCACACAACCAAAACCAGAACCCAGTCACACCAACACAGAGGTTGAACCCACCCACTCTGTGACTCTGCCCGCCCAATGCCATGGCAAGCAAGCAGCAGCAAACACTTGATGGCAGCCTCATGGATTGAACATCATGATCATCATCATACGTGTGTATTGGCCCAGCATGTAGTGGCAGCATCAGAGCCCAGCCAGGACCCCACTCAGACTGCCCCAGAGGCAAGGAAGCACTCTGGCATGGCATGGGCCCAGCATGTAGTGGCAGCATCAGAGCCCAGCCAGGACCCCACTCAGACTGCCCCAGAGGCAAGGAAGCACTCTGGCATGGCATGGGCCCAGCATGTAGTGGCAGCATCGCATCAGAACCCTGGACCCCACTCAGACTGCCCCAGAGGCAAGGAAGCACTCTGGAAGGCACCTGTTCAAAAACCACCTGCAAGACGCATGCAATGAAACGCAACACACAGCAGCAATTTCTTTACTGGGCATGGGCATGAAGACACAAGTTTTACAACAGTACATCTCCTCTCCAAGGTTCCCTCCCTCCTCCCCACACCCAAATGCATTTCAGAATAGGGGTGTCCCTATTTAAAACCACCAGCTAGGGAGAGAAAGGGGCAACAAAAGGTGCACAATCGCACACGCACTAACCCCTCTTCTTCTGGTCCTTCTCCTGCCGCTCACTGCTGGTCACGGATTCGCCGCCGCCAGCCAGCCACCCTGGGCTGAGACACAGCAGGGCGGCCGCACGAGGCACACAGGCAACCGGGGTAGTTCAACAACGATGGAGGGGCAGAAGTGAGGAGACAACACTATTTGTGTCGCTCAACTCACCCCCAAGCAGAGACAAAATCAACCAAAAACTATAAAAAGAAAAAAAAAACCGATGGCAGCCGCCAGGTGGGTAGGCTACTGTGTGCGGCTGCAGCTGTGGGAGAGGAGGTGGAAAGTGAAGGGGAGCAGAGAGAGAAAAGACTAAGAGAGAGAGAAAAGAGAGGGGGGGCAGGGACAAAGAGAAAGAGAGGAGAGAGAGAGAAAAGAAAGAGAGAGAGAGGAGAAAGAGAGATGATAGAGAGAAAGAGGAGAGAGGAGAAGCGCAGCGCAGCAGGGAGGGGGGATTCAGGTGTGGGGGGAGGACACAGCAGTAGCAGCGGTCCAAAGAGGTGGGGGGAGCAGAGAGGGTGTGTGTGGTTGGGGGCTAGTGTGTGGCAGGGGGCCTGGGGTAAGTGGAGAGAGTCGGGGGCAAGGAGGAAAAGAGGTGGGGTGGGCGGAGCAGAGAGGGTGTGTGTGGTTGGGGCTAGTGTGTGGTAGGGGGCCTGGGGTAAGTGGAGAGAGTCAGGGGCAAGGAGGAAAAGAGGTGGGGTGGGGGGAGCAGATAGGGTGTGTGTGGTTGGGGCTAGTGTGTGGCAGGGGGCCTGGGGTAAGTGGAGAGAGTCGGGGGCAAGGAGAAAAAGAGGTGGGGTGGGGGGAGCAGAGAGGGTGTGTGTGGTTGGGGCTAGTGTGTGGCAGGGGGCCTGGGGTAAGTGGAGAGAGTCGGGGGCAAGGAGAAAAAGAGGTGGGGTGGGGGGAGCAGAGAGGGTGTGTGTGGTTGGGGCTAGTGTGTGGCAGGGGGCCTGGGGTAAGTGGAGAGAGTCAGGGGCAAGGAGGAAAAGAGGTGGGGTGGGGGGAGCAGAGAGGGTGTGTGTGGTTGGGGGCTAGTGTGTGGCAGAGGGGTGTTGGGGGGATGGGGAGGGGGCAACAACAAACAGCAAAGGAGAAACTGGAACAACTCGGGCAGCAGCAGCGATTAGGCTGGATGGGGTGGTTGGGGGAGGAGCTGGGCCTGGGCTAGGGTCTGGGAGGAGGGAGGGTGGGGGGGGCAGGCAGGGGGGGAGGAGGAGGAGGAGGGTAGCAAAATATATAAAGCAATATATATCAAGAGAACACAAGCCAGAAGTTTAAAAAAAAAATGAAAAGAAAGACTATAACCAGCAGAAAAAACTTGGGTGTGGGGGTGTGGGGAGGGGGAACCAAACACAGACTCTGAGGGGGGCCACTAAGTGAACAGAGACAATGAAACCACAATTGCTGCAAATTAATAATAGCAAATGAATAAGTGGAACTGCAAGCAAAGAAAACTGGACTCTGTTTGGCAGCAGCAAACTTGGGAGAAGGCTGGATGGGGTGGGGTTGGGGTGGGGTGTGGTTGGACTTGGAGGGGCAAGTTTGGAGCAGGGAACCAAAACTGATTATATGGGACAACAAGAAACAACAACAGAATCCTCTGGGGGTGGGGGGGAGGGATTCAGGGAACCAACTCGCAGGGCAGCAGCAGTCAGCAGAAACAAACAAAATGGTACAATTTAAGCAAAACCAGCAAGCAATATATAAATGAAACCAATGGAATGCAATGTGAAAATCAAAAAGTTGGACAAAAACAAGGCAGGACAAAGAGCAATAATTAATGGAAGAAGATTTAAAGCAATGAGGATGCAGTGGGTGGGAGTGGGGGAGGGGGAGGGTAGGCCCAAAGGATGAGAAGGGAAAGGGGGGGAGGGGGGGAGAAAAGCAGACAGACAAGGAACAGGGAAAATTGGGGGAAATTAAGAAGAAAGTAAAGTGAAGTAACACACAGTATACAGACAAGAGACAGACAGAGAGAGGAGACACACAGAGAGTCACAAAGGGCAGGTGGACAAAGGATTAGACAGAGCACACACAGAGAGACACAGGACACAGTCAGGACTCACAGAGACACCAGAGCAGCCAGCAAAGGGCAAGCAGGTCTCAGAGATGATCCCACAACTGCAGCCAAGAGAAGTTTCCAGAGAAGAGGCTTGGGTTTATATAGGTTTGAAATTCCCTCCTTTGGGAGCCCCCACCTTTGCACTCCCCCCACGGCCAACAGGGTGCCAGCTCTCAACAGTGCAACAGCCAAGCAGCCTACCAGACCAAAGGACTCATTCTGGCCAATCAAGGATCAATAGCGCAGCCAATACAATGCCTGGAAATAGCATCACAAAATGGATGCAAGGAGGAGCAAAAGTTTCGGGAAGGAGACACAAAATGGAGGACACACTTGGAACTTTAAAGAGACACTCCAGAGACTCAATTTCGTTCCCGAACCGGTTCGGGAAACCCGAGCCGGTTCGGTACCGAACCGGCTCGAATTCGGTCCGGCTCGGTCCCCGGAACGGCCCGATTTGGTCCGGGATCGAGCCGCCGGATCCGGACCGGTTCGGACGAACCGGTCCGGATCCGAACCGAACCGCACATCCCTAGGCTAAAGGTGCGGTACCCAAGTAGACATCCTGAAAGTGGGATGGAAGTCCTTCTGTGATGAGGAGGCTGGGGTGCCTGAGCCTTCCAATCACAAAAGTACCTGCCATCCTGGATACAACATTTGCCTCTTCAGATGAATGCCGGCACATCCGTGAGCAGAATGGAGGAGGCAGTGCGTGACAGGCCAAGGCAGAACTTCCAACCAACTTCCAGCATGGGTAACCGTGTACCACATTGTTGGCTTCAGTGTCTGAAGAGGGCATCACTGTCTGTCTCGAGTAAGATTCTCATGCCTTAATATCAAAATTCTAAGAATCAATAGCCCAATTCATATAATAAATGTGTGTAAAATCGATGTGCGGTGGAGGAAATGGGATTCTCCTACCTGCTGACTCTGCTGCCACCAACTTCTGTGGAGTCATCTACAGGTAAATCTTCAAACAGAACCTACAGGTTACGTTCTCTATAATGTTATTCTGCTTCACCAGCTTTAGTGGGGAAGGTAGAGAGATACTGTAATTTATCTACAGTTATCTGTAAACCCTTTAGCAACAGAAGCTCTTACACATAGAAATTCTTTAGCAACATTTATGTTCGAAACAAAGGTAAAATCAGGCTGCAGTCTAGCAAAGCAAATAATGTTTATGGGTATTAAAGACACTATGAAAAATATATTGTTCATGTGCAAAAATAACATTTTAAGAATTGATGCAGGTTTTTTTAATGGAAAAGCAAAGCCACCAATAAAGCCTGGTTCACATTAAAATTCTATTGGCTTGAGAAATGCTCTTTCCCATAAACAAGGTTATTTCTTAGCTTCTGGCATGCAAGTGATAGGCATCCCATCCAAAACTAGGAAACTTGTACAATTACTTTTTCTTTTGTTTATTCCTTTGATTTTAAAAGAGGGCAAAAAAGTTAGTTTCTTTTTATTGTTGTGATTAATCTTGAAGCTGAACCCTTATAGTGCCAAGCTTCGACCCAGAGCAAATATTTTATGGCTGAACTATACATTCCCAAAGACAACACCTTGTCTTGAAAGCCCAACAAGAATTTAAAGTAAATCCTGGAGATAACTTAACTATTTTACAAGTACTCCTTGAAAGGCCAGTATTTGTGTTATTGCTTGATAATGTTATTGGCTGACATGATGAGCTAATCATGACGACATTATTTTGAAAATTTCAAAATTTTCCCATTGAAATTAAAAAGACTGCTTTGGACAATCTTTTAATTTCAGTGGGACCACTTTGAGTAATATTTCTCACCATGTCAGCCATTGTCTCAAGCAGAATACACATTGGTAGATACTGAATCTAGGCAATCTCAATTTGTTTTGCCCCAAGGGGGAGAAAAACACAAGACTAACCTTCTGTGGACATCATGCCACATTATTCTGTTGTGCAAGAGGTGAGGACCAATTTTTGTTGTTTTCCCCCTTCCCTCTGCAGCTGCCTGTGCCTCCTAAAACTATATCTCCCTATCTCTGTCAACTTTAAAAAAGGCAGTTAAGACACATTTGTTCAGCCAGGCTTTTAATTAGACTACAGTTTTTAATAGTTCTTAACATTGTGTTGAATTTCAAATTATGTTAATGTTTTAACATTTTGATTTTGTTTTAATTTGTATTGTTTTATTGTAAGCCAATCAGACACACAAGGTTTGGGTGGTATTATAAACATGTTAAATAAATAAATAAATAAATAAATAAATAAATAAATAAGCCAGCCAGCCAGCCAGCCAGCCAGCCAAACTAACTAACTAACTAACTAACTTTCTGAATGTCCTCCAGCTTTCAGGGTCATAGTTTTGGGAGGCACAAGCATCTGCAGAGAAGGGGAGATAGCTGAAAATTGCCTCTCAGTGGAAAAACCAGGTCCAACCATGGAAGGATGGAATGGATGCAATTCTAGTCCTCATGACTGTGAAGAAATGATTGGCAGTTTGAGAGCGGTGTCATGGCAGATGAAGTTCCAAAGAATCTTTTGGTAGGGCAGAAGTTTGATCCACAAATCCCACACTAGGCTCTTCCCAACATCATACAGAAAAAACCCAAAATATGCTGATTCAGCATATTATTTTTTTCTGTATGATGTTGTTGGGAAGAGCCTAGTGTGGGACTGGTGGATCAAGCTTCTGCCCTACCAAAATATTTTTCTGAGAGAGAGGTAATGATACCTCTAACCAATATGGCTCTCTTTAATTCAATTTATAAACATGGGAAATTTTCCAATATAATTCTTAGCACATCACATTTGAAAACAAAAGGAATTTCTACAGATCTACCAGGGTACAGCTTGGTAGTACAATATATGATACAGATGTTCAATATTTTCTGGTCCAGGAATCTGTTGGCCCTCATTGCAAAGGCTTTCTGTTAGAGCTACCTTGGATGAAAATAGAAAAGAGAGGTTCTTACTGTAGCTTCATTTGCAAACTTGAAAGAAACAAAGTGGAAGAAGTTCATGCTGCTTTTCCTTACCTGAGAATAGCAAAGTCATTCATCTTTAGCAAGAATTTCCATACTTCAGGACTGTAAGTGCAGAAAACGGTTAATGGTGCTCCTTTCCCACCCCTCTACCACCTTTCTAACCAACCTTTTTTTTTTAAAGAAAACAGTTATAATATATTTTCTATTTGAGAGAGCTGCACTTATTATTCTTTCCCTTGCCAAAATTTGAGTACAGAATCGTCTTCAGTAGTAGTCTGAAGAAAGTAAGAAACTATTCTAAGAAAGACTGTTTCCTTCTTGGTGGCTTGCAGAATCAATTTACTAGTTAGTTAGTACATTTATATACTGCCCCATACAAAAAAGTCCCTGGGTGGTTCACAATATAACACCATTAAAACATTTGCATAATGTGCCGAGTGCGCTCTCTGTGAATACCTCAAGGTTCAAAGGGGACAACTAGTCTCTGTAACTTGGAAAGTGATTCTGAGTTGTGAGTAGATAGGGACGATGCTAGCATGGAACACTCAGCAGCAACTTGCCAGTGAGAATTCAGTGGCCGACATGATGAGCAGCGCTCTGTTGATGGTAGGGATCCATTAGGACTGCTGCACAACTTTGAGGGCAGCCTCAATGGTATAGCAATAGGGCTGCTATAGAATGCTTTGAAATAGTGATTCCCAACCTGTGGTCCTCGAACCACTTGTGGTCTGAGAGGGTACTGCAAGTTGTCTGTGGTGGTGGTGAAATATTATGTAATAAGAATCAGCATCAGCCTTCTCATTAGGTAAGTGTTATATTTTTCCCACTGGTAGGCCTACTGCAGGTAAATGTACTGTGATGAGTGCAATATATTTGTGAGTGAGTATAATACATTATTACAAATACTGCATTTTAATGCCCCTTGATATATAAGGTTGACTCCTTTCAGCCATAGGCTATGTTCATAATGTTTAAAACAGCCTGCTTACGTGGTGGTCCTCAAACGCTTCCAATGACAATGTAGTGGTTCACATAAAGGACAAATTTGGGACCTGCTGCCTTAACCATTTTCAGGCATAGGGATATAGGAAGCTGCCTTATAACACGTCAGACCATTGGGTCTGTCTAGCTCAGTATTGTCTATACTGACTGGCAGTGATCCTCCAAGGTTTCAGGGAAGAGTCTTTTCCAGCCATACCTGGAGATGCCAAGGATTGAACCTGGGACCTTCTGCAAGCAAAGCAGATGCTCTTCCAGTCAGCTACAACCCCATCCCTAGCAAGCATGAGTTGTCCCCTTTGCTAAGCAGGGTCCACCCTGGTAGCATTTGAATGGGAGACTACATGTGTGAGCACTGTAAGATATTCTGCTTAAGGGATGGGGCCGCTCTGGGAAAAGCACCTGCATGCTTGCATGCAGAAGGCTTCAAGTTCCCTCCCTGACATGTCCAAGATAGGGCTAAGAGAGATTCCTGCCTGCAGCCTTGGAGAAGCCACTGCCAGTCTGTGTAGACAATACTGAGCTAGATGGACCTATGGTCTGACTCAGTATATAGTAGCTTTCTATGTTCTTATGGCATACATGGATTTCCCCTTCAGGCACAGACCACACCAAGACTTGTTTAGCTTCAGCAGCAGGGCTATATTGTGTGTCCTTATACCACCCTCTGGGACCCACAGTGTGCCTCCCTGTTGCCCAGAATGGTTTTAAGGAATTCTGCAGCAGCCCCGTCACTACACCGCTGGGACTGCTTTTGAAGTAGCACATTAGCCCCAAACGATCCCTACTACCTGCCATGTCAGCCGTTGTTTCTAAATGTGCAAATTCTGTTGAAAAGCTGAGCGGGAGGTGAAGATTATTGATTGATTGATTGTTTGATTTGCTACATTTTTATACTGCCTTTCTGCCTTGACAAAGGCACCCACAGCAGTTTACAATATTAAAAGAAGCAAATTACAGAATGTTAATAAAACATTGTCTAAGGCTGTTGGTCTTTTCAGGAGCTGAGGACAAGAGTTCCCTGGCCTGGGTGCATCCTTTCTTGCCTTCCTCTCAGGGCACACTGGTCTTTCAGTACTCCTGGGAAGGTGGGGGGGGGGTTTGCTGCCCCAACAGTCTTCACAGGCCAGAGCAGGTCTCTGTGGGGGCTAATGTTATGCTCTCCCCTGATAATAAGCTGAGTTTGGAGGAAGTGCAGTCTTTTTCACCTGGAAGAAATCAAGAAATGTTCTTTCCCTTAGGAGTTTCTATGGGCATAAAGCATAGCAAATCTGGCTAATCATCTTGCAGTAGCAAGCAGAATCCCCTTGCTGTATCCACACTGCTCTCCTTGCCATATTCATGCTATATGTGTATGGAAACATGGTCATGGGGATCGATATAGCTGCACTGAAATGAAGAGGTGGGGTTTTGAGATAATACAGAAGGGCAGAGGTGCTCTTACTCCTGGACTTCAGGGCCGAAGTCCAGGGCCTCCACACCCCCTGCCCCGCCCAATCCTCTTTAGTTTGTCCCAGGTGGTGTGGTCGCCGTGCCAGCGGCCTGCATTGTGCCAGGAGGCCCGATGTGACTGTGATCTGCACCAGGTGTGACCTCTGCATTAGAGACAGTGGAGGAAATGGGGGGAGGATCTGTGGAATGGGAATATGTTATGTGTTGGAATGTTTCTGCTAATACATATTTGCATAAATATACCTGTTTTATATTCTTACATTCTTGTGAGTTCAGTTGCTGATTGTGCCCTCAAGAACCCACATCGCAAAAATGTTGTGTGTGTCACGGTGTGTGTGTGTGTGTGTAGATATAGGTAGAGGTAGAGGTAGAGATAGAGGGGGATGATGCTTAACTTGCTGGTGGGTGGGGGGTTGGGGGGGGCTTCAAAGGCTTTTAGGTCCAGGCTCCAAAATTACCTAGATGCACCTCTGTAGAAGGGAGCAGCATGTGGAAATAAAAGAGGAAGAATAGAAGAAGCAATGTGTTAGGTACCAGGGGTCTTAGACCAGGGACTCTAGCAACCAAATCTGGATGCCTTAGGACCAAACTATATGTGATGCTAAATATGGCAAGTTAGAGTTTTGCTTTAATCCCAAATAGCACCTTTGACTCTCAAATGCCACAGGGCTATGATTTGGATTGGGACCATGAGCCAGAGATTGGGAGTGCTTAACCCTAGGCCTCTGTTTTGTTTTTGCATCATAAATCTCCTCTAAGTGACTGGCCCTGAACGTTCCATTGTAGCAAATGATACTTTCAGGGCTAAATAGTTCAAAGGAGAGGCCTGTTTTCAGTAGGAAAAAAATGCAGTGGTAAAGATTAAACATCCCTTACTTCTGCATCACAGTCCTAATCCAAATTGTGGCCCCACACAGCTGTGACTTCCAAGTAAAGGAAAGGCCCTAACTCCTTAACACATTTAATGTCACATGCATACTTAACATCAGCAGCGAGGGTAAAGCTGAAAGGAATGTGTAGCAAAGGCAAGGAACCAGGAAATAAAGTTTAGGCTGCCCTTACCCATTCACTTTGCTATAGCCTGTCTTTAAAATTATGTTTCCATATACATGGGCACTTGCTAGTTCTTTACAATGATATATGACTAGAATTCACCATTGCTAGATTAAAACCAGCAATCAAGAGATCAAAATTTGTACTCAAAAACAGTTGCCAACTACACGAGTCACTTACTTCCTAGCTAAATTAATAGGACTGGGTGTCCAGGGAGAACAAGTCTGCAAGGTGTGATGACATCATTAGTATTCAGTAGCCAGGTATTTGTTATCTTTAAGAAAAAAAGGTTGCAGTTGATGTCTTGAGCTGCTGGGATTTAGCACATGTAATCTTTTAGAAATTAAATATAAAGAAAATGGAAGTAAATAGGAAAAACATTTATCGGAAGTAGCACAGTGAAGCAACTAAAGTTGTTTTTGTATTAAGCCTTTGTTTCACACAAAACCCCTTGTACTGTATGCTTAGAAATAACTAAAATAAGATGCTGCCTGTCAGCCTTCCAAACTCTGTTTTATTGACTTGAGAATCTTGAAATGAGCTAACCAGATCAAACCACAGAAAGTAATGATGTGTGAAAATTCACTCCAGTTTTTCAGTCTGTTTTTTTGGAAAGTGAGTGCAGTTCATGATACTTTACTAACACCATATGAGGCAAGTAACTATTTTGAGAGAAAGAGAGACAGAAGCTCTTTCTTTGGCTTCAGCATATCTAAGGAATTAAACAAGAAGGAAAATCAAACCAATCTCAAGGAAAGGGATAAAAATACTTGCTACTGAATTCTGGGAAATGTGCCATATGATGGCAGATTAAGGTGGCCGCCTAGGTAGAACCAGCTGCAGAATTCAGGTGAAGACTGAGCAGAAATAAAACCTATTCTGCTGCGAGTTCAATAGGATGCATATTAGTCTCCTATTGATCCAGGAGACACTAAATATACTCAAAACTGTTCCAGATCCTGGAGCATCAGGATTTAGAGACTTCTGTACCTGTTGTAGCCTGTATGCAATGGAATGAGTACTGGAGCTACAGTTCCATGATGCTACATTATTATTATTATTATTATTATTATTATTATTATTATTATTATTACATTTATATCCCGCTCTTCCTCCAAGGAGCCCAGAGCGGTGTACTACATACTTGAGTTTCTCCTCACAACAACCCTGTGAAGTAGGTTAGGCTGAGAGAGAGAAGTGACTGGCCCAGAGTCACCCAGCTAGTATTATGGCTGAATCGGCATTTGAACTCGGGTCTCCCCGGTCCTAGTCCAGCACTCAGTGTTATGTACTCTCTAGTTTAATCTTCAGCAAATAGCCCCAGAACTGTAAATTATATTAAGGTCTTTAACAAGAAACTACATTAAACATAGCACATTTACGGTACTAATGCTTTAATTTCCTGCTAATCTCTGTCCCTGTGTCTCTGTCTATGCTGCTCCTTCCTATCTCTGTGGCCACTTCCTGTCTCTGCTGCACAGACTGCTGGGACTGTAGTTCTACATTGAACTCGGTAAATAGCTTCACTACCTAATGGAGCAGCAGGGAAATGGCTTGACTACCAAGCCAGATGTTGCCAGTTTGAATCCCCGCTGGTATGGGAAACTTCTATATTGGGCCTATATCGGGCAGCAGTGATATAGGAAGATGCTGAAAGGCATCATCTCATACTGTGGGAGATGGCAATGGCAAACCCCTCCTATATTCTAGCAAAGAAAAACCCAGGGCTCTGTGGTCGCCAGCAGTCGACACCGACTCGACAGCACACTTTACTTTGCCTTTTACAGGCAGGAACATGAGGCTTCCATGTCTGTGTTGCCCTGTATAGTTTGAGTTGGATACAGCCTGTCTCTCCTCCATTCCCCTCTTCGGTAATTTCAATGGATGCTGGAAAGAGCCAGTTCTATGATCTGTAGACCAGAGTGGTTTATCTGCTCTGCCACGCACTAATTACATAATTGATGTGTGATCATTACACACACTAATTGTGTAGGTTCTGTGCAGGCTGAACATGGGTTGTAAGTGACACCTTTTGCTATCATTCCCCTGGATGCTGTGAATAATTTGTCTTAAAACCTGATGGAATATGGAGCAAGTCATTCCACAGTATACACTCAGGTGAGATCACCCATTGATTCAAGGTAATAATATTGTTTCCAAAGAGTAATATATTTGATATTTATAAATAGCTGCTGAGGAGACGATTATTGAAGTGAGAGCAACAGCACACACCAGATTCTTATAATAATTCTACTATTTATCCCATATAACTCATTTGAAAAGCCTGGGGTGGAAAAAAATTAAATTGGTGAAATAACTCGTACAATTAATCGGATGACTGTCTTTGGTTACTGTTCCATCTGGACCTAGCACTCTGTACAACCATGAGGAGATCACACAGCCCAACCACTTACACAGACATCTGCTGTAAAAGTTAAAAACTACTCCCTCCGGTTCTCTCATGTGGCCTGACTCATCCTGAGACCTTCTGGATTTGTTTCAAAGAACCAATGCCCAACAGAGACTGCTCCTTATAGAAATGTGTTATGCTATAGAAACATTCACATTCAGTGTTAATGTGTGTAGAGGGGCTAAATTATAAATTGCAGTATTCTGTAAATTGACTGCTGTAAATGTATAATGGAGAAATGTTCTGAAATATTATGGAGCATTGTAACTACCTTATTCCACGTCTATTGAGACTTAGCATGTTCAAGACACAGGCAATGCAGTCAGTGCAAATAACTTCTTTGGGAAATGGAGTTATGGAATCTATAACTACTATAACTGTCATATGGGCCACCTCCTATAACTGAGTTATGTGGGCCATCTCCAGCCTCAGAGGCATGACCGGCGAGTAACAGCAGGAGAGAGGGCATGCCCTTGCCTCTTGCCTGTGGGCTTCCCAGAGGCATCTGGTGGGCCAGTGTGTGAAACAGGATGCTGGACTAGATAGGCCTTGGGCCTTATCCAGCTGGGCTGTTCTTATGTTCCCCACCTATCCCTGTCTCCCCACCTTTGGTCTTGTAAACGTTGACTGTGTCTTAGCAATATGGTGGGGAACGTCTTGCCAGCAGCAATATGTTACTTTTTGGATAAAGCAGGACAGTGCTTTCAGGTGCAAGTTGTAAGTTAAGGCAGCTTCCTTCAGCCGGCAGTGCTAGCCTGGTGCACACTAAAGTCCAGGCAAATAAGTTAACACCAGGTTAAAAGACACGGGCACAGGGGCATGAAGAAGATAAGCAGATGCAAAGGAGTTCTGGGTTCTTGTATCTTTAATGGTTATGTTGGAGGGACAATTTCAGAAACTGATGCTTGTAATGTAAGCGCATGAAAAATTGCTAAAAGTCTCTCTGATCAGCTATTACAAGCACTGGAATCTTGTCCTTCTTTGCATCTAGCCATCTTCCTGCTAAACTGAATTGTGGGAGTTGATGCTGGGGGCTGAGCATCAGGGTTTATTTTTCCCCTCTTAGAGATGGAAATCCTTGTCCTGTTCCTTGGGAAATGTGCCCATCTGGACTTATCCTCCTACTCTGACTAGATCCTCTGGCTGTTAACCCCAGCTAGTCTTCTGCCTTCACTGAAGCTTGTACCCTTCCCATATGTTCAGGGCTGTCCTTAGGGCAAGGCAAACAGGGCGACTGCCCCAGGCCCCACTCTTTTAACTCCTATTAAAATTAACTGGAAGGGAGCCCCATACTAGCTGAATTGCCCCAGGCCCTACACCCCACCAGGGAGTTCTTCACAAAGCAGGCTTTACCGTGAACTCAATGCTATTAAAAAAAAACCCATGCAAAAAGTGGAGGGGTTTTTTTAACCTCAGATATAAATTGGGTTGTACTCTAATGAGCTGTGAAAAACCTGAATTGTGTGTGAAGTGCTCCCCGATAGCTTGCAAGGACTTCAGGATAAATCTGCCCAATATGTGAATGTGCCCGCTGCATTCCGAAGGAGATGCATGCTAAAAGCCAGTTGGGGAAAACATCCTGGGCTCTCTAAGGACAGCCCTGCTTATGCTAATAACAACACATTCTTACTGCTCTGGTACCTGGACATTCCTGTTTACGTTATATAATAAACCTGTGGGGCCACAGCTATTTCTTGCTTAAAGCCACACTGACTAACAACAGGGGAATCCTTCAGAAATGATCATGAACAATTTGGGTGTGTTTTATTAAGCTCACTCTTCTGTACGATGCACATGGTTGTGATTCTTCCTGCTATCTGCTTGTGGCAAATTGCAAGCTGCATGTTCCTCACCTAATTCTATAGAAGAGTTTCAAGGCAGAGGAATCACTGCGTCTCTTATATCAATGGGAGGAGAGTCTTGACTGAAGAAAAGTGGGTCCCCACAGCCAGCAAGGGATGTGACAATGCCAAACTCAAATATTAACTCAAATATTAATATAAAGCTTATAAAATGCACTATAGAATTCTCTTAGTTTTCAAACTGCTTGGTATATTTGAACTAAATTCATCTCCAATATAAATGCAACCTTTGTGTAAATAGCACTCTTGTTTATCTGAACTTCTGATTGTTTTATGTAACACTGCAGTATCATTTCAAGGGTTTAATTTTATAAAGTCTCATATCAAAGCCTTGCAGTTTAGAAGAATCTACTGTAAAAGTTAATATTTCCACCACAATTATTTTGCTCATTCTTCTCTTTGTGGAAATTGTGCCTGAGTAAAACATGCAATTTGCTGGTAGGGTGATCTTTTTGCAGTTCCATAATTTGAGTTATTGTTAACAGAGGCATGGCTAGAACTGAGCAGCAGGAGGGGACAAACACCTCTAGGCCCATGATGGAGGGGCCCCCCACTGGCTGGGAAACAGCCTGTGCTTTGCTCCTCCTCCCACCACCTCCCTGACTCAGTGGCAAGCTGCTGGCTCCTGATCAGAGTGTGGGGACAGTGTGATATTTTTTGGAGAGGAATGAGAGAAGGGGCATGCTGAGAATGTTTTATTCTTTGCCATGTCCATGTAATTCTTCTGCAGCAAAGACTCAGCGGAGGGAGGGGAGAAGAAGGCAAGGAGGCCCGGGCCCATCTTCACTTCTTGTCCCAGGACCCACTTCAACCTTGTTCTGTCCCTGGTTGTAAAGCAGGCCTCTAACCCTCAGGTACAGATGAAGATATACTTCCAGTCTCCCACACATCAGGAACAGATTGCGTTCCTCCATGAGGGCAAAAGTTATGCGACTCTACTAAAGTACGTACGCTAAAAGTACACTTCCCAACATTCTTTTTCCTATGGAATTATTAATATAGAGGAGACCTGTCCTTCTTTCCACTTCCTGTTCAGCTTATTACATATGATGTTATATAACTGGACAAGAAGAAGACCAAATATTTTTAGTGAATCTGTGTGTGAGATTTTAGGGACACTAACCGCCTTCAGGCAAGTCTGAATGTTGTGGTTCGTGCCAACTTGGAGAACATGTCTAATGGGTGTGTTGCATTCCAAAGAGATTTGATCTCAGTCAAAAATATTCAGCATATGAATAAATAGGTGAGTTTTCATGTTTCGAAGAGCAAAAGATAAAGTACGAGTGTTTCCATGCTGTATGCCAACCTGGTGATTTCTGTTCCATTTCCCTACATAAAACAATTCACAGGATTTGTCGTTGCTAACCTTTGGCTGGATCAAGCCCATAGTGTCACAGTGCATGGTGGTGTCTCAGCTCCAGGCAGTTTTGGATGAAACCAATTACTTCCATCCATTTCAGTCTGGTTTCTGGTCTGGGTATAGGACAGAAACAACCTTGGTAATCTCCTGTAGATAGGGGAAGTGTGTCCCTGTTGATTCTCCTAGACCTCTCAGCATCTTGCAATAACATTGACCATTGTATCCTGCTCTCCTTAGGGCTGGGACTTGGAGGCACCATTTTACAGTCTCTCCAGTCCTACCAGAAGGTGGTGCTGAGGAATGCATGCTCCAACCCTTGACCACTGCTCTGTGGGTTGCCACAAGACTCTGTTCTCTCTCCCATGCTGGTCAACATATACATGAAACTGCTGGGAGATGTCACCACTACCAGCATGGGCTGAGGTGTTATCAATATGCTGATGACACCCAGCTATACCTATAATTTAAATCTGCTGATACCAGGGAGACAGTTCCAGGCTGGATGGGGGACAAAGAAATTGAAACTTTATTCAGATGAGTCAGATGCTCTGAGTCAGTAAAGCTGGTAATCTGAGCATTGGGGTAAATCTGGTCTTAGTGGGGTCACTAAAATGCCAAGTTCATAGCTTGGGGGTCCTGAACCTGATGCTGTACCAGAGGCCTAGGCCTGCTTTTACCAACTCCAAATGGAACATTATCTGGCCTCTGGATCTGACCTCTGTTACCCAGACACTGGTTACATCTTGAATAGATTACTGCAATGAGATCCATGTGGGGCTGCCTTTGAAGAGGGTTCAGAAGCTACAAATGGCTTCAACTGACTCAGAATGCTGCCACACCCTTGGCCCAGATTCAGAGCGCTGGTCTTGACCTTCAAAGACCTACATGTCTTGGAACTGGAGTATCTGTCAGGCCACATTTACCCATGTGAACCTCTCAGGGGGCTCAGGTCCTCATCTCAATTCCTGCTCTTAGCACTGCCACTGACACAGATTCGGTAGATGGAGATCAGAGACAGTAAGGCTATTCACACAGGCATGTGTGAATAGCGGGGAGAGTGGAGGAGGGGAAGGCACAATCTGGCTTACCTTCTCCCCAGACGATTGTGAATGATGTCCACTGCCTGCCAATACAGTCCATGCAGTGTGGAGCAGTGTGGATCAACAGAGGCCAGGACTCGTTTTCCCAGACTCTGGATATCCCACAAGGCACCATGCTACAAGCGTGGTGCCTTGGGAGATTCCCCCGTCAGATGGGTGCTCTGGCATCCGTCTCTGTGTCTGCTTGGCCTGCAAGCAGCCTGAGCACACACACAATCCTGGCCACCAGGTTAAGAGCACACTCACGCACCCTTAACCCTGGCTAGAGGCCGGGCTTCCAAGTGGGGTTAGACGGGCAGGCAGTGCCCGTCTGCAAGGATCTGCAAGGATCCTGGTGCTGCACATGAGCAGCCTAACCCAGGCTTGGCTGCCCTAACCTGGGTTAGGCTGCTCATGAGAACAGCCTTAGTGCCTTGTCTGTAGTGGCCCCCTCATCTTTGGATCACCCTCCCAGAGGCAATTCATCAGTCTCCCTCCTTGATTAGTTTGAAAAAGAATCTGAAACCCCTCCTTTTAAAATTAGCATTGTAATATTGGGTTTAATTAGGTTTCTAGTTTTAATCAGTTTTAGTCCTGTCTAACATTTAATCTTGCTGTTGATTTTTTAATGCCTGTTTTATTATTATCATTTACTTTTTTATTGTTAGTATTATTTCTTGTGTTTTTATTACATGCCTCCCCAAGCAGCTGTGTACTGGAAGGTCAGGAAAGAAATAGTTTAAAGAAATAACTAAGGATATACAGATGGCATATTTTATCTATGCCAGATTCTACCACCATGGAGTAAAAATGTGACACGTGAAAGCACAACTTGTTCTCATCAAAGAGTATGAATCTAGAAAGGAAAAGATACCAGATATCCACTGTTTTTCAGAAAAAGGTAGGAGAGGCCAGACAGTGGCCTGGAGAACTTATGCTTATTAGTTGTTGTTTTTTAAAATGGAGCAGAGAAAGATTTAGGGTGGGCTTGGCTAAAGGTCTGGATAGTGCCTAGCAAGAAGCACTGGAGTGATGCTGTGCTGGGGTTGCATAGGGACAGTTACTCCCCTGCTTGCAAAATGTAAGAGAAGAATCATCACTTCAAAAGGTGCCTCCTTGTCCTTGTTCTCTTAGCAGGGGTTACCCGAGGTGCCTCTTTGCTGAGTTAGCTCACAGACAAAGGCCATGTCCATGATCAACTGCAACAAAATTACATGAGGTGCAATGGTTCATACAGCTTTCCCTGATCTGCCACCTTTTGTATCTGCTTCCCTTGTAAACACAAACCACCTTGAGTTGGTTTGAGAACTGTATTATGAAACTACAGCATTTCATTTCTCGCCTTTCATCCTTCTCTTTCCCTCTGCCCTTCAGACTCCACCTCCATACTCTACAGCTGGGGTCAATAAACTACCAGGAAAAAATTTATGGGAGGGTGCACAGAAGGGGCAAAGTGCATTTATGGGTGGGCAAGTTGTGTCCCACATATTAGATTTCTGAAATACCTAGCCATCACATAATGTTTCCTAGAGCTAGATACGATGCCTTACCATCAACAGTTTTATTTGGGAAATTTCCAAAAATTCCTTTGGCCAGTCGGATCTGCCCTTGTGTTTCAGGCGAGATTGAATCTGTCCACCACATGCTGTTATATTGTTCTTTTTATAATGATAGTCTGCATAATATTATTAGTCCCCTGATATTACATTTCCCTAGCTGAACTGATGAATTTTATGCGGCACCACTTCTTGCAGATAAGAAATCTTCTATCACTCATAATGTTGCCAAATTTTGTGCGGCTGCTGTCAACCTCTGCCAGTAGTTAACTTCTGGCTCTATCTCCTAGATGCCACCTTAAATAGCTACTGTGTTGGTGTGTACTGTATGATAAAATTCTAATCTGAATGAATAAACTTATTCATACATTCATTCATTTCTTAAACAGAAATGGGGGTCAGGTGCCAGCCACTTTTCTGTGTGTGGGGGGGGGGAGTGCTTGCCACCCCTACCACACCTCTGGAGCCACCCTTGATAACCTATGGCATACATCCCAAAAGTGGCACACAGAATGATTTTGAGTGGCACTCAGACTGCTAGGAAGACCAGTCGCTACAATGTCTGCTGCCTTCCTCCAGCTGGCATCAGCTGCAGCAGGCATCCAGGGTTGGCAACAGAGGTCTCCATGGCTGGCTGGCTGGCTAGCTGGCTCTCTCTTTTGAACACACCTGAAAAAATGAAGGCATGTGTGCAAGAGAGCACTAGCCAGCTAGCAAATCCAGAAAGACCACTGCCACCGATCCTGGATGTCCGGGCAGTGGGCATTGTAGCAGATGGTCTTCTTTGCATGCATGCTCTCTTTCTCCTCCAGAACTAACTTTGGTGCTCTGTACGCTCCTGAAATGGAGGAGTCAAAGCACAAAAGTTTGCCAAAGAATTGCCAAGAAATTTAGGACTGACAAAAGGGCGTCCTTTTTCACGCAACACGTAATTAACCTAATTATACTATGAACACAAGATGTGGTGACAGCCAATAGCCTGGATGGCTTTAAGAGGGGTTTAGATAAATTCATGGAGGCTATTCACATGATGGGAGAATACTGGGCTAGCGGAGGCCATGAGAACCACCGGGCTCAGCTGCGAGCCTGGTGGTTCTTCAGCGGGTAACCTGATAAACTACCATTAGCAGGTAACCTGCTAAACTACCTGCGAGCCTGGTGGTTCTTCAGCGGGTAACCTGCTAAACTACCCACTTAAACACTGCCTTAAAAGCAGGTTTGCGGAGCGAGTGCTCCGCAAACCTAGTTTTTTAAATCGTGTGTTGCCATGGCTCAGCTCCGCACCGTGGCAACTCATGAGTAGACCCCTGACCAGGAGGCTTAAAAGCAGCCTCCCAGCTCAGGGGTCTCTCCAGCATGCCCTGCATGCTTGTGCAGGGCATGCTGGAGCTTCCAGGGACCGCGCAGCCCCCGATCCTCCCAGCCCCTGCTGGCTCTGTAACTGAGCTGGCAGTCGTGTGGGTGGCCGCTTCAGCCACCCGGAGCAGACTGCCTGCTCGTGTGCGGGGAGAGTGGGCTAAGCCCTCTCTCACCGCTAACCCTCTGCAGGCAGCTCCCACTGATCGTGGGAACCACCTCCTTGTCTATCAATGGCTACTAGCCTGAGGGCTATAGGCCACGTCCAGCCTCAGAGGCAAGATGCCTCTCAATACCAGTTGCAAGGGAGCAACAACAGGAGAGAGGGCATGCCCTGAGCTCTTGCCTGTGGATTTCCCAGAGGCATCTGGTAGGCCACTGTGTGAAACAATATGCTGGACTAAATGGGTCTTGGGCCTGATCCAGCAGGGCTGTTCTTATATAGCAATAGCAATAGCACTTACATTTATATACCGCTCTATAGCCGGAGCTCTCTAAGCGGTTTACAATGATTTAGCATATTGCCCCCAACATTCTGGGTACTCATTTTACCGACCTCGGAAGGATGGAAGGCGGAGTCAACCTTGAGCCCCTGGTCAGGATCGAACTTGTAACCTTCTGGTTACAGGGCGGCAGTTTTACCACTGCACCACCAGGGGCTCACTCATATAGACAGACAGACCAGCCAGAGAACAGCCTAATGCCAGCTGGTCTGTCTGTCTGTCCTTCAGCAAACACCAGCAAGTTATCTATTCTTCAGTCAGAGAACACTACTATGAAAAAGAGAGAAGATGATCAGTGTGGGGCTTCCAGCCTGGCAGTGAGTCCAGCGGCTGGGAGCATGATCAGTGATAGGGGTGGGACAGTGTCATGGCCCGGCTGACGCAGGGAGTGAGTGAGGCAGGCAGAGGCCTAGTGAGGCAGGCCGGCCAGCTTTTCAAGTGGCACCCCACCTTGAGCTTCCCTGAAGACTTGACACACTTCTGAAAGGATACTGACCTTTGCTCTATAGGAGCCCCACTGAGACAAACTTCTAAATAACAACACTGATTATCAGATAAGATACTCCCACCTCCTTCTGCTGTTATTAAGAACCCCACTACCTGGTGTGTTTTTTCTCCTCTTCACATGAATGGGTGTACCTTACTAAAGTAGTACCAACATTTCTGCCATTGGTCTTCTTGGCAGATGTTTTATGCTATCTCTCTCCCTTGTTCAGTATTGGAGCTTTAAAAAACATGTTATTAATGGTGTAGATATGACTATAATGCCCTTCCCCTCTCTCTTAATCCGACAATTAAAAGAAAAGTGGTTAAACAGGAGAAAAAGAGAGCAGAGTGCAAACTACTGTCACCAAGACTGTCAGCACCGTGCAGTTCTATATTAATTGCTCTGATTTGCTTGCAGAGATCAGCTAGCTGCCATGTTTGAAGCACATATTCAGTCTGTTCCCTGAACTTGGGGGCTCCCTGATCTATGTGCCAAATATGACAGTTCACAATCTGCTTAGGAAGCTGCCGTGCTTTGAGCAGACATTAAAAATGACACTCCGCTGCTGCTATTTGCTCATGAAGCCATCTGAGGGGGCAAGGGCAGTGACTGTACCTGAAGCAGCAAGTGAAGGAGCATATTTTCCTTCTGATCAGTAAATGAAGCAGTTCTTAATGCTTTAGTAAAATGCGACCATCTAGTTGACTGTGTTATTAAAGCCAAGCTCAGCTCAACAATAACTTGGGAACCTCTTACACTTTTCAACCCTGCCAGAAAACACTGCATCTGGGACTTTCTAGAAGGTGGGAAAGGGTTTGCATGGGACTTTTAAGGGGAGTTTTTCAAGGAATAAAGATAACAGCTGGGTGCAGCTGTCAAGGTGGTGACCTGTAAAAACAAAGCCCCTTCTTTTCGGAGCAACAAGGAGGAAAGTCCTGCCAATGGAAAAACCCTTTTGGTCGAAGTCAAAGCCTGACGTTGACTGTGAATCCAGACTCTTAGATGCTTGCTGAATTGGGTCTTTGTTGGGAGACATTGTTTGCACATACTTTTTAAGATCATTCCTTAGGAGAGCAGAGCTCAGTGGTATCTGATTCCTATATGAAAGTGGGCATTGATCCTGAGTGCAGGAATATTTACACATGGTTCAACCTTGGCTGTAAAAATGTTAATTATATCTTGGCAGTAGCCTGTGTCCTCGGCAGTACAATATCTGTCAACCATCACAAGGTATGATATACTGTTTGTTTGGGAGCTGTAATTTGATGAGTAAAAGCAGACGGGTTAATTGGCAGAAGATTAGCTTTTAGAATAACCTTTGTTCGTTTAAAATGATTTCTAAGCTTTCAGCTTTGTAAAAGTAGAAATATTAAAATATCACATTATTCATCAATAAAATACAATACTTAGTCGTCCGAGCCCAATTCAGACATTATGCTGTACGAGTGTGCAGATGTCTGTACACTCATACATGTGTTTGTGTGAATTACTGTACCTGCTTTCATGTTAAAAAGTGAACCTGGGGACAGGCTCCTCAAATGCATGGTACAAATAGGAAGTGTACTGTACTGCTATATCTGCATTCAGCAAAACATGTGAATGACTGTACCTATGTACACTGCACACTTGTTGTACAAGTGTTGAACATTACGTGTGAATGGGCCTCAGAGCTTCTTCTTATATATTGTACAGAAGTACCAGCAGCAGTGAGCACCTGTTTGGCTCTAGTTCCCATGGCAGGACCAGAACAGGGCATTGCATCTTTTCACGCTCAGATGTGTAAAGGAGCATTGTTACTTCCAAACTGAAAAACAAAACAAAACCAGCCAATCATATGGTTCCTTTTTGGAGGCCTAGTTACAATGGAACCAGGAGGGACAAATGTTGCTGGGCTCAGGAGGGAGTGGGGTGGGCCTGCCGGCTGTGCAACAACTTGCTCTTTGCTCGCGCTCTCTCTCCTGCCTCTCAGACTCACTGGTACACCAGCCTCCCGGATCACAGAACTTGTCTTGGCTTCAGGCCAAGATAAGTGCTCTCCAGGGAGGAGAGGAGAGGGGAGGGAGGAGGAGTGTCAGGCAGCCAGGGAAATGCTGTCATTGAGCATCAGACAGTATTTCTCTGGCCGCTCAGCCTATCAGTCAGACTGAGAGAGGGATGGGTTGAGCCTGAGCACCTAGTAAGTGAATCATGTCATGAAGAAAGGAGGAAGGGTGTGTTCTACCGGACCAGGAGTATGCAGTGCTGCCCTGGCCATGAGGCTCCAGAACATAGGAGGAATTATGAGGTCTCAATTCTTGGCTGCTGCACATTAAAGATGGGGGGGCATGGGTGTTGCTATAATTGAGCAGGTGGGTTCAAAGAACCCAGGGGGGCCCAGCTCCTGACGGGCCCCCGCTCCACCTCTCCCTATTTCCTTCATTATCTCCCTCACTCCAAGGGGCCGCTGGGGAGAGGGGCAAACACAGGCCCCCTGTCTCCTAGCTATACCCCTGGGTTTGAAAGGAAGGCAGGGGGTTCACCTTCACTGGTCCCAGGGCCTACTCCAACCTTGCTACACTCCTGCTTTGATTGTCTATAAACCTCCATTTCACAGATTCAAAATGAGGATGTAAAAACTTGCTTCATGGAATTGTTGAAAAAATGAATGCAGTAAGGACTGTAATGCTCAGTCAACAATAGAAAAGATGGCTAAGAGCACCTTTCTCCCTATTATTAAGAGTGCAACATGTCTAGGAAAACAAACACAAGAGGGGGAAACAGTATTCTACCATAGGTTTTGGGGAATTGTCCAGCAACCTGGACTTGTCTTTGGCTATAATTTCAACTGCGGAATGGAATTTTAATTTTATATTTTAAACAACTGGGGAATTTTGCTCATGAAAAGCTGTCAAGTATTTTACTGATGTTGCAAATCGTAAGAAACTCTGATTTGCTTATGTAATGTTTGAAGTGGTTTTACTTTATTTTTATGAAAAGGAACTTTCTGGGCATGATCTTCCTGCATTGTTAACCTTTACTGGCTGACTTGCCTATTTAAAAATATATATTTTAAGGCTTTGAGGAGTGAATATCACAGGTGTAAAAATGTAGGCATTAGATATGATGCTCCCCAGTGAATTAGATCAAGAGAAGTAATTTAGACTCACAAGACATATCTTATCTATATCAATTGGTTTAAGTCATTAAACCACACAGAAGCTATAGCTGGAGTGGAAGGTGGAGAGGAAAGGGCCAGGGATCTCTAATAGAGAATTATTAGCATTCTTTCTAAACTGCAGTGAGGCATGGTGGGATAGGAGGGGGAAGCCATGACTTTTAGACTGATATAAGTTTGTGGTGGAGGTAAACCCTTATAACAGCATTTCCAAACTAAGGATGTTTATGAACTGAGGTCCGTGCACTGGTTTGGCATCACAGTGAGCAGGAGCTTTTTAAAAAAGAGGAGAGCTTTTTAAAAGAGAACTGAGGCAGCGCTGGTCCCAAGTACCCACACGCAGCACCAACACACACATAGTGCCTGTACATGCACAGGCACCATTTGCGTGGTCAGCAACACCATGCTGACCACACAAAGGGCGCCTGTGCATTCACAGATGCCATGTGCTTGCTGGCATCTCACACGGGTTCTTGGGACCAGTGCTGCCCCAGCAGGCAGCTGCATGGGGCAGTGGAAAGCACGTATGGACCTGTGCTCTTTTTTAAAGCTCCCGCTTGGCGCTCCCCTCCCCGTGGTGCTGAACCAGTTCAGAGCTTGTCCGAACCAGTTCTGTGCCGAACCTGTGCATGAATCTTGGTTTGTGCACATCCTTATTCCAAACAGATTTTGTGTGCTGCTGCTGCAGCGTGCCCAACACTCAAAAACCACAGACAGGCTATGCCAATCCTAGTGCTGATCAATACTGCTCCAAGCAGCCAACTGAGGAGATGTAATTGGGCAAACCCTTTGCCCAGTTTGCCCCTGATAAATGGGCAAAGAGGCACCTTTTTAACATGGTGATTTTCTTTTTTGACCATGGAGAGAGCAAGTGGCCCTATTCAGCCCCAGCACAGCATCCCTTCAGTGGCTATTGCTGGTGTCTGTCTGATGTTTCTTTTTAGACTATGAGCCCTTTGGGGATACGGAGCCATCTCTATCTAGCTATGTGATTCTCTTTATTGAGCAGGGGGAGAGTAACTGGCCCTATCTACCCCCAGCACAGTACCTCCAGTGACTGTTGCTGGTGTCTATCTTGTGTTTCTTTCTAGATTGTGAGCACTTTGGGGACAGGGAGCCAGTTTGTTTGTTTGTTTGTTCATTTGTTTGTTGGTTCATTCTCTCTCTCTCTCTCTCTCTCTCTCTCATTCTCTATCTCTCTGTAAAAGAGCTTTGGAAACTTTTGTTGAAAAGTAGTATATAAATATGTTTATGTTGTTGTAATAGTAAGAGAATACCTTTTGCAAAAGCTGCACACACACCCTGCTGCCTCGTGAGTTACTGTTTCTTCTCCTTCTTACAGTGTTGAATCGACTTATAGGAACAGCTGCCATCTAGACACAGCTAGATTTTCAGTGAAAAAGACACCTAAACCAGAATACTCACCGCTGGATCAGAATTGTCCCATGACTATTATTAAAAGCAAGCCCATAACTAACTGTTAACACCACAATGCTGACTCCAGCAGTGACACAGCTAATTTGCCCAGCTCATAAACAAACTGTGGTGAAAAAGATAAGAATGCATTTCGCAGGTTTATTATCAAACCGTTTTTCACCAGTCCACAAGCTGTTAGATCAACGTACAAGGTTTAGCCCATACACACACTGCACATACAAAAATCTGAAAATGAATACTGAAGCTTGTATGTATATGCTGCCACTTCCTCTTCTTAGGAACGGATTACCAGCCATTGTTCTCCATGCCTTCTTTCCCTATGACTGGGTTAAATGTTATAGTGCCACTATCTCCAGAAAAAGGAAGTGGCTGGATATATTCAAAGTAACGAGCACTTTAGCCAAGAGACGCTGATCTCCTAGCACTGTGTGGCTTGGTATTTAAAATGAAACAGTGGTATTGTTGAAGTGTGGAAGAATGATGGCATGCCGTGAGAAGGGGGCACAGAGTCCGGCTGGAAGTTTTGCTTTGAAACCAATGCAAAGGCCAGAACATGCTTGGAATTCCAGGCTAGGTGATACTGATGATATCAATACTATATATAAACTACTATCACTACTGTCTGATAAACTGTCTTTAGGAGGCAATATGGGAATAACAAATGTTCTACAAACAGCTTGGCACCTCTCACAGTAGGAGATAATTAAATTTACAGTAATAGACATTCATCAAATAATGGAATATCAGTTATTTTAATTCACTTATAACATTTAGATAATTGTGTTTTAATGTAATATTCCCACACAGACAGACAAACATATAGATAGGCAGGCAGGCAGACAAGCAAAGAGTAACTGGCCCAAGGTCATCAGTGAGCTTTTTAGCTGAGCTTTTTTATCTGGCTTTGAATCCGAGTCTTCATGGTCCTGATCCAATACTCTAATCACAACAATGCCTCTCTTTTACCGCCCCCTTTGACAAGACTCAACAGGTTCTGAACCTGAGATCTGTAAGATGTCAGGTAAGAGTCAGCCTATGTGCCACTAACCAACCCTGGCCCAAGAAAGGAGACTAATCCCTGCTAACTTGGCAAAGACGCACCTTTTAACATGGTGATTCTTTTTATTTAGCAGGGGGAGAGTAAATGACCCTATCCATCCCAGCACAGTACCTCCAGTGACTGTTGATGGTGTCTATCTTATGTTTCTTTTTAGATTGTGAGCCTTTTGGGGACAGGGATCCTTCTTATTTATTTATTATTTCTCTGTGTAAACCACCCTGAGCCATTTTTGGAAGGGCGGTATGGAAATTGATTGATTGATTGAATGAATGAATGATCAGACCAGCAAGGAATAACAATACTCTATGCTATTTAGACCACCTTAAGTGGCACAGCAAGGAAATGCTTGACTAACAAGCAGAAGGTTGCCAGTTCGAATCCCTGCTGGTATATTTCCCAGACTATGAGAAACACCTATATCGGGCAGCAGTGATATAGGAAGATGCTGAAAGGCATAATCTCATACTGCCAGAAGGAGGCAATAGTAAACCCCTCCTGTATTCTGCCAAAAAAAACCCCAAAAGGCTCTGTGGGCACCAGGAGTCGAAATCAACTCAACTGCCCACTTTACAATATTTAGACATTATTTCCTGATCTCTGATAAAGGCAAGTTGTCAGGAAGGGCCATCTTGAGCAACAAGGGGCCTGTGCTCCTCCTTTGCCTCATGCAAACTCCTGAATATTCTGTCCACTGTGGACCTATCATCCATTGGCTTGAATGTGTGAAGGGGTGGGAGTGAAATTGCAACACCCTCCACCCACCACATGCTCATCTTAATCTGTGAACTGAACCTAAGCACATATATAACTTGTATGATTTTAGTCTCTCTCCACATGATTTGGAAGCCTGCTTGTTGTAGGGTTCCCAGTTGCATATTTGGAACATACATACATATCACTTGCACATGCATATATTCCATTTGCAACTTCGTAAGCACATTTATTTATTTATTACTTCTCTCCAGACCTTTTTTTTAATTGCATAAATTTCAACACAGAAAGAGGAAATTGCAACAAAGAACAAACGTTTCACAAAAGTAAATACAATAAAAGCATCACCAAAAAAACCATTAAGACAACAATTTAAAACATTCACAGATAACTAAAAGCCAGGCTAAAAAGATGTGTCTTAAAGGCTCTTTTAAAGGCGAGTAGAGATGTTGAATCATGAACTGCTTTAGGGAGTTCATTCCAGAGCTCAGGAAAGGGGCTACAGACAAGGCCCATTTCCGAGTTGCCGCCAGACATGGAGGTGGGAACAGTGGACATGGTCCTGCTCCCCACTTCCAACACATATATATCCATGGATATATCACATAAACAAGGATATTACTTTGCTGCAATCCTTAAAAGTCTGTAAGGTAGGTATGAGGCCAAGAGAAAAGGATATGGCAAAGGGCACAATAAAATCAGCTAGCTGGGCCGGGCGCAGAGCATCTGTGCCTCTAGCTTCCCCTGCCCCTGCCAATTTCTTTCCCTGTCAACTACCACCATTTTCTTCCCCACCTGCCCGCCTACCCCCCCTGCCTGCCACTCGCCCGCCGCCATCATTTTCTCCTCGCCCACCCACCCGCCACTACTTTCTCACCCTCCCACCTGCCACCATTTTCTCCCCCATCCCACCCTAACCTGCCTACCCACCCCTGGCTCTGCTGCCACTGTTCTCCACCACCCCCTCACTGACCGCTGCTGCCATTTTCTCCTCTCTACCCACCTACCGCCATTTTATCCCCGCCTGCCCACTGCCATTTTCTCCCCCACGCCCACCCACCACCATTTTCTCCAGCCCATCACCATTTTGTTTTCTCCCTGTCCGCCAGCACTGCCGCTTTCCTCTCTCCCTGCCAGCAGTTCGCTCGTGAACTCTCACGAGAGGTGCCACACATGGGATTAGCAATGGCTACACTTTAGAGAAATATGTATAGAAGATGGCTGGTGTGAGCTATTTTTATTAATAATCATATACCACTTTTCAAGAAAAAAATTCTCAAATTGTTTACAAAGAGAAAATAAGATGGTTCCCTCTCCTAAAATAATACATGGGACCAGGTCTCACGATCAGTGAGACCTGGTTTAGGGCGCTGAGTGGGAAGAGCGGGCTAAGCCTGCTCTCCCCGCTCACGAGCGGGCAGGGAGCCCTGGGCGGCCGGATCGGCCACCTACATGATGGCCGGCTCCGAGACGGAGCCGGCGGGGACTGGAGAGCTCGGGGGCCGTGTAGCCCCCGGAAGCCCCAGTATGCCCTGTGCGAGCGCACAGGGTATACTGGGGAGACCCCCGAGCCAGGAGGCTGCTTTTAAGCCTCCCAGCCAGGGGTCTACTTACGAGGTGTGAGCCAGTATCAGTACCAACCAGGTGTGAGCCAGTATCTTCCTGACTCATGGCTCAGTCTTTTAGCTGTTACATTACATTAGTTTGTTGTGAACAGAGGAAATCTAGGGCCAGTTCCCATGACTTCAGCTTGGGCTTGGCTTTCACCTGACAGTTTCCAATATGCTAGAAATGATATCATCTGTGTAATGCACAGTAAACCTTGCCATCAGCATGGCTGGTTTTTGTACTCGTTGTTGACTACGCATTCAGTCCAGGCTGATGTGAAATATGATGTGAATTGATACTCATGCTAGCCCCAGGGCTACCATTTTGTTTGATATCAAGTAAATAGTAAATGGTTTGCAGCCCAGTCTAAAGAAAATTAATTCTGTCAAATCGTAATTTATGGCTGGGTTCTCAAAATCACAGTGATCTTGGTTAATGTTTAACCAGGATTCCTGAGTCCAGTGGAGCTGATTGTGAGAATGCAGATTTCCGTGGCAATCCTGGTCAAACTGCTGTGATTAAACTGCATTTAACCTGCCTCAGCAATCCTGGTTAACTCTTTAACCAGGATCACGGTGATTTTGAGAAAGCAGCCAATGTTAGTTACCATTAACTTGTACTACTGGTTTCAACGGAATTTGAGCATGGCTGACTTTGGATGGAAGAGCTCATTGGTTTTACATACTTATTTACACATTCACAAACCATGGTTGGGGCAGATTAACCTCTTTGCCGCTTAGAGGCAAAGAGGATTTTGCCACCACAGGGAGGGGGAGGGGTGTGAAGGGAAATCCCCCCTTTTTCCTATACAAATCACTGCTGCCACGATGGAATTGAGCACAGTGTTGGTGGCTGGCTGCAGGGAGGGGTGAGGGGGTGAGGAGGGAAGAGTACCCCCTTTTCTTTACCTTTTTAAAGTGCCATATAGATAACTGCTCTGTGGTGGTGTCCAGCAGCAGTTATCTCTCACAAAGGGGGCAGGGCTCACTGCTCGGCTCCAAAGCTGAGCAAGCTCTCCTCTCTCCCTCATTTCAGGCAGCAAAAGGCTGCCTGAAATGAGGGGGAGAGGCCGGAGAACTCGCAGAGGCTCTCTGGAGCTCGAGGCCACACCCCTGTGCATGTTACATCACAAGTAAAGGGGGTATGGCTCCAGGCTCCTTGTGAACTCTCCTCCTCATTTCAGCCAACCATTTGCTGCCTGAGCAGCATTTATTTCACTTTCTCTCCCTCGCTGGAGAGAGAGAAAGCAAAATAAATGCTGTTCAGGCATTAAACGCAGCCTGAAATAAGGGGGAGAGGAGAACTTGCTCAGCTTCGGAGCCAAGCGGTTAGCCTGCCCCCTTTGTGAGGGATAATGTTACTGGAGGGGAGGGGCCAGCGGCAGCCACCACCATGAAGGAGTCATCTATAAGGCACTTTAAAAGGTAAAGAAAAGGGGTACTCTTCCGTCATCACGCCACTCCACCCTTCCTGCAGCCAGCCACCAACACTGTGCACTATCCCACTGCAGCAGCGACGATTTTTATTGGAAAAGGGGGAGATTTCCCCTCACGACACCCCCCTCCCTGCAGCTACCACTGCCCCCAGGGAGGCACAGCGAAATTTGAGGAGCGGCAACTTTGCCACTCCTCAGATTTTGCCACCATAGGCAGACACCTCCACTGCCTATTCCTTAATCCGCCTATGGCCATGGTGCAAACTTTGGGGCCTTGATTTTAACCATCTCTGAGGGGCTGTTCACATAACCCTGTGTGCGTGGGGAGGAGCGAGGGAGGCAGGGTTAAACCTATCTTCCCGCAGAAGACCCTTTGAAGCCCAAGCAGCACACAAGCCGCCTGCTCACATGACCAGTGCTGTTGGGAACCAGACTTATTGTCCCGGCCTCCGTGAATCCCACAGTGCACCAAGTGCTGTGCTTTGGGGGATTAGCCCAGGGGGACAGGTGCTCTAGGCACCTGTCTCTGTGTCCATGTGAGCTGCAAGCAGCTCGCTCTGACACACGATCCCGGAACCAGGGTTAAGGGCATGTTTGCACCCTTAACCTTGTCTAAGAGCTGGCCTGTGGTGCTGGGTCTGGCACCGCTGGGATCGGTGCAGATCCCGGTGGTTCTCACAGGCAACCAAGCCCATGAGAATAGCCTCTTCCATGAGTGCAGAGATTCCAGGAACAGCCTTCCCAGTCTCCAAAGGCATGCATGACAGATATCACCTAAGAGGGATTTCAGGAGACTGTTGTCGTACAGTTCCATTTAAGAATGGAAAAATCACTCCCAAACCAGACTGCATTTTCAACACTTGATATCACATATTCAGTGTCTATCCACTCTGCAACTGAAATCCACCCCTTTGCCCTATGGTAATTCTGCAGTCTTGTTTTTTAAATGATACCTGCCAGCCGGTCAGAAAACGGTATCCTTTATTTTCAGAGCACCCCAACCTGACAAACCAATCCATCTCCTCCAGACAAATCAGACTTCACTCAGAAGGATCATGCTGGAGGAAATAACTATTGAGAGTCTGAGAGATAAGGGAATTATTTAACCCCATTCTCCTCTCAATATGCAATTGTGTCACTGTTATCCTTGCTACTGGCTTATGGGCTTATTCATCACCCATCACGCCTGTGGGCTTCAATTGCTCTGGCAGAAGCCACTTTTGTGCAAGCTGAATAGTTACAAAGGCTTTTGGGAAGTGGTTTTAAAAGGGTCGTCTGCATTTGCCCAAAACCTAAATGGGCAGCATTATTTTTACCCACTTCCTCATTATGTCAGCCACTTGGAAAGAGAGATGTTAATGGGATGCCACAGCGGCAGCCTGATGGGATCAGGAACTAGAGCCTTCAGATGTTTGTTCTCCTCTGAAACATCTATTAACTTTCACAGCCAGAGATGGCACATCAGACTTCCTGAGATGGTGGTGATAAAGTACCAAGAAATGCTTTCTTTGAAAAGCTGAGGATTGTTTCCATGATCAGTAGCTGCTGGGAGGGATTTTCATTCAGAGCAGAAGCAGCAGCTGTTATATGCCATGCCACCTATAGAAAAAACAGTCATTGGAGAAAGATCCAAATTAAACACGGACTCTCCACTGTGGTCTTCCGAGACTGGAAGAGGAGAGAGCTGACCCGTATTACCAGCATCCCTATTTATAAAAGGTACAGGTGCATTGTACAGATAAATGATACAGAAGCCAGCATGGTTTAGTGGTTAGAATGCTGGACTAGGATCAGGGAGATCCGAGTTCAAGTCCCCATTCAGTGATACTTGCTGGGTGACTCTGGGCCAGTCACTTCTCTCTCAGCCTAACCTACTTCACAGGGTTGTTGTGAGGAGAAACCTAAGTATGTAGTACACCGCTCTGTGCTCCTTGGAGAAAGAGCAGGATATAAAATGTACAAATAAAACAATTAATAATAATAATTTGGAGAATAGGCAGAATCTTTGAGAACAGACCAGTCTTAAGAACAACTTAATCTAGACATAATGAGTTTGGCTCTTACACCTTGCTGAATTTCTTAGCCATCCACCCTCATTCCATGAAGTATGTTAACATGACTGCTTGAAAAAGGTGGGGGTTTGTATCATCTGTATGTATTTATTTATTGCTATTGATCACCTTCTTATACGAGCACAGATGCTGGAGTACCTCAGAACCATTACAGTGATTGGTTTCAGTTGCAGCACCAAATCAGACATCTTAACATAGACCCAGCTATTGCTCAACTGGCATAACACCCACTGACTGGTTTTAAGAGGCTAGGGTCAACTACTCCTGTTAATTCAAAAGGTCTTGTGTCAACGATCTATACCATTATTGTTAGAATTTTGGGGCATGCTTGAGTGTTAAAAGCAGAATGGGAGACAAATATGGGGAGTCCTAAACTAGTAGACCAGTGGACCACTTTGAGGTGATTCAGACAATACCAGCCCACACAATTAGAAAGGGGGCACGCCAAGAGGATGGAGCCATACCTCAGTAGTAGAGCATCAGCTTGGCACGTAGAAGGTCTCAGGTTCCACCCCTGGCATCTCCAGGTAAGGCTGAGAAAAGTTCCTGTCTAAAGCCCTAAAGAGCTGCTCTCAGGGTAGACAACAGTAGATTTTGAATTATCTTATAGACTTTATCATTGTTTTAATGTTTTAACTTTCTTTTTAATCTGTTTTATTGTAAACCACCAGAGACATGAGTTTGGGGCAGTATTTATCTTATTTATTATTTATTTAGTACTTTTATATACCACCTCATACAAAAATGTCCCTGGGTGGTTCACAATATAAAACTATTAAAACATTAACATAATTAAAGCAATTTAAAAGACAATAAAAACTCTAAAACCAAAGCTTTAAAACTCTGGAATAAAAGCCTGACTAAACAGCTATGTTTGTAGGTCCTTCGTAAAAACATTCAGAGAACGGAAAACTCTAACTCCGTTAGAAAGCATGTTCCAGAGTCCCAGGGCAACTCTGGAAAAGGCCTCGTTTTGAGTTGCCACCAATCGAGCTGGTAGCAACCGCAACCGGATCTCCCCCTGTGATCTTAACAGGTGGTGGAGTTGATGAAGAAGGCAGCGCTCTCTTAAATACCTCAGACCCAAGCCATTTAGGGCTTTGTAGGTAATAACCAGCACCTTGTATTTCGCCTGGAAACCTATTGGCAGCCAGTGTCGTTCTTTTAAAATGGGTGTAATAGGATCTCTTTGGGCAACCCTGGAGACCAACCTGTCCACTGCATTCTGGACTAACTGCAGTTTCTGAACTGTGTACAAAGGCAGCCCAACGTAAAGTGCATTGCAGTGGATGTTACCAGCATATGCACCACTGTTTTAAGGACATTTATCTCCAGAACTGTATCTGGAGATAAACATATACATATATAGTAAATAATAAAAATAAAATAGACAGTACTGAGGTAGATGGACCAATGACCTGACTCAGTAGACCACTATTTCCCTATTGTGTATGCCTTGGAACTGGATGCAGTGGTTCATTTGTGTCCAATTGGTCTTTTCTTCATTTTACCTTGTATCCTGTTCTAACAGTCAATTAAAAAATATTTTTCTGAAGAAAAAGCAAAATGTCGTCTTTGTTCAACAGAGAAACACAACCTCTGCACAGTACCATTCTGGGTAGAAATTGGTCTTTGGTTGCTTTTAATTAGGGCTGACACCTGCTTAACGAGATCTTATTTGGCTGGTAGACTCAAACTCCTATATGAAATCAATTACAGTTTGGGTAAAACAATAGCTTTGAACAGCATACTGTTGTCGCTTCTGAATTATGCATGTGTAGTGGCCATCATCTGTTCTTTGTGAGAGAAAATGGAGGGTGCCTCTTAAAATGTGCCCATCATTGCCCCTTTCTACATTTGCATTAAAAGCAACAGATTACCATTAAAAAAAAGGGAAAGCCTTCCAATTAACCAGGGCTACCTTTTCAGCTGCTTACGTTATTTTAATTGATTCATCTAACCATTTAGTTATTTTTTTTACAGCCCAACTTTAATTTTGAGCCCCCCCCCAATTATCTGTACTTCCATTATTCTCTGTAACAAAGTACCTACAAGTGGTGCAAGGTTAGCTGTAGAAGGTACTTTTTACAGAGATGTCATTGCAATGAGATTTCAATTTACACTTGGCCCTTCCAAAACACACCAAGTGCACATTAGATACACATCACTGAACAACAATTTACTAAGTACCAGCACTGCCCAGGGCTAGGGAGAGCTAGTGTGGTGCAGTAATGAGTGTGTTGGAGCAAACACATACCCTGGTTCAAGCTGCCACTTAGACATGAAACTTGCTGTGTGATCTCAGCCCATCCGTCTCTCAGCCGTATCTCCCTCACAGGCTTCTTGTGAAGATAAAGAGGACCATACTCTGACTTGAATTGGTCTTGTGGTAGCAAACATGATTTGTCCCCTTTGCTAAGCAGGGCCTGCCCTAGTTTGCATTTGAATGGGAGACATGTGTGAGCACTGTAAGATATTCCCGTCAGGGGATGGGGCCGGTCTGGGAAGAGCACCTGCATGCAGAAGGTTCCAAGCTCCCTCCCTGGCATCTCCAAGATACAGCTGAGAGAGACTCCTGCCTGCAACCCTGGAGAAGTCGCTGCCAGTCTGTGTAGAAAATACTAAGCTAGATGGACCAATGGTCCTACTTGGCATAAGGCAGCTTCCTGGTCTCTTCATTCATGTAAATATAATACTGTTACAAAAAAGTAAATTATTAAAAATATATAAACAAACTGTTATTGGGGAAGAAAGCACACAGATCAAACCCTGAGTAGCCTTACTCACTACTAAGTATTCCATCCCATCATGATTTCTTCCTCCTTGTCAATACAGAAAATTAAGACCTTAAATGAGCCTCACGCTTTCTGACTATTGGCAGTGGACTTAGGATAATTTTATACTGCCTTACCCCTGCTTTAGGTAGGGCTAAATTGCATTGCAATTGTTTGTTTGTTTTTAAAGAAATATACATGCTTCATTTCCCAAGTTAGTGTTCTGTGAATTGATAGGCTGCAAACCACATCTGTCTTGCATTTCCAATTTATTTCTTGCAACAAGCAAATATATCAGGGGAACTTAGATGTCCATTACTGCAGATACCCCACATATCTCCAGGATTCCTACCCCAGCAACATGAAGTAGTATAGGAGTTCCAACGGGTAAAGTGTGCTGCCAAGTCAATTTTGACTCCTGGCGCCCACAGAGCCCTGTGGTTTTCTTTGGTAGAATTCAGGAGGGGGGTTACCATTGCGTCCTCCCTTGCAGTCTGAGATGATGCCTTTCAGCATCTTCTTATATCGCTGCTGCCTGATATAGGACCAGCGGGGATTCGAACCGGCAACCTTCTGCTTGTTACTCAAAGGTTTCCCCGCTGTGCCACTTAAGGTGAATATTTGTTTGCCTAGCCTGCTGGAGGACAATGTAAGGGCTTGGTTTGGCTGAAATTTATGTCAGTAAGCTTGCTCCTGTATGAAAGACATTGGCATGGCATGTTGCTTCCCATAAGGCAGCCATGTGGCTTGAGACAGGTTACCAGCTCATATACGAATAAGTATAATTCACCCAGCATGCAAATACCCAAGAGAGTGCATTTACTTATTTGGACTACAACTCCCACCATCCCTGGCTATTGGCCATTTTGTCTGGGGATAAGAGTTGCAGTCCCACAGCGGGAGAGCTGCAGAGCCTCAGGATGGCCACCCATCTCCTCTCAGCCCCCCTGCATCACATCCTAGTTTTCCTTTGTTGCTGTGGATGAGAATGTTTATCCCCTTCATCCCCATTGAGGGGTCCGAATATTGCTTGCAATGTGCATCAATGTCAGCTCCATGTGTCTATCTTCCTTCCTGGAACAGGGTGCGTAGCCAAACAAGGATCATTTCCCCCCAAGTGTTGCAACCAAAATATTAGAACATACACACTTGCACATGGTTCATGTTGTTTATTATTTCAAAATCCAGTATATACATAATATATAGCCATGTCTTGGGAGAAACAAAGAAAAAACTTCCTTTATACAGAAATATCTACAGAATATAATCAACTCAAACCATTGTTTTATATGTTTTTTGTTTTAACACACATACATACAGTGGAAGATAGACAGTTTCGCCATCAGCATATAAAACAGATAAATAACATGATTATGAAGATTATCACTTATAATGAATTGAAAGATCCACACAGATATGGCTAAAAATTAAATTAAATTAAATTAAAAACCCATTTTTGTCTTTCCTAGAAGACATGAAAAGGGCTTTCTAGCACCACCTACTGTTACTTATGAACTATTGAACCACTGTACATTTAAACAATTATGAGCAAGGTACAGCAGAACACTCACAGGGGCTTGTGTAATTTCTAAATGATGAAATGGAGTAAAAAAGAACAATCTCACCCACCTCTGTTTCAGGAACAGTTTATCTGGAACAGATGCATTTTTAAAACAGAATACACGTCTGCTGACTTAGCAAATAGTAGGCTCTGGTGCTCATCATAAGCAATAGTCTGTATTATTGGCAATTTTTTAATTTGAAGAAATCAGTTGAGAGCAAAAATCATTAGTGAGAGCAAAGCAATTTTTGGAGGAAGTCAATATCATAGTATTAAGGAAAACAGTCACCTTACAGATAACAACAAAAATCTTCTTAAGATCTTGTTCTCACATTTCCCTCTCTCTCTTCCCCACCACTGGCTCTTCTACACTTTGCTAAGGAGCATCAGGCATCATGGACAGTGATGGGCTGGTAACTGAAGAGGAGCTACCTACCTCTATGACATCATCAAGCAAGCAAGGACTTGCACATGTCAAGCCACCACAAATTTAACATAAAAGGCAAATCTATCACATAATATCCATCAATTACATTTCCAGTGTAGTCAATTCACACATTTGGACAGTCATCCAATATAGCCAAATGATGAAAAATCAAGTAGTGTGTGCACACATGTGAATAAGCCCTAATTTATACGTTCTGTGAAATGCCATGGGCAATGGCTCTACATGCATACCTAAGTCAGTGGCTGACGTCCTAATGAAATGTGTGCATAAGGAGGGGCTGTGGGAACACACCGGTAGCCCTCACCCAACTCCCTCAGTCCCCCTGTGCACACAGTTGTGTGCCATTAGAGTTTGGAGTGCTACTCACACCCTGCTAGTGCTCTGTAAGATCAGAAACAGATCACTAACAGTGTGGGAAGTGCTCAGAAATCTAATGGCTCTGGTGCAACACCACTCACAGGAAGACTGGAGTTGTCCAAGGACTTCCAGAGTGTTCCCTTCATATCTCTTTACCCACATTATCTGGAGATCAGCCAGTGTCTTTTGGTTTGCTAACCTTTCCTCTTTCCACCCAGAGGACTGCAGCCATCTTTCTAGACATGTACAAAATTACCTCTGACAGCACTAATGAACGTGTAGGCGAGACAAAAGGAATTGCTGATATTCTATGAAATACAGGTTGTCCAACAGATTTTAAAAAATCAATTTCTTAAATAACTTATACTGGATCTTCATACAAGATATTTTGAACAAACGTCTGTGGATAAAGGTGCCATTTAAAAATAAGTATCAGCTACTAGGACTGGTTGTCAGGCTGACCTATGTCTGGTAATCCGTTGCCAGTTAACTTCAATAGATGATCAGGATTTCTTATTTCACATTAAACAGAATAAAGTGGAATTTTGAAAAGCAGGCTGGGGAAAAAAGCCTTCCTCGGTTGCTTTTTGTTTCTGTCTTCAACTGAAGAGAGTCCATTATTTATAGAGCTTCAGCTACATTCATGTCCATTTTTAACTCCCTGCCTCAGAGGCTCAATGGCACTCTCTGCTGTAAGGTTAGTAGTTCTGATAATTTGTTTAGCACCAGGTTATGCTGACCTAAAGGACTCAATGAATAGTTCCAGGATGGGTTTTGAAAGTGTAGTATTCTTCAGTAGAGTCTATTGCAATTTATTTGGAGCACATTTTCAAAGGGACTGTAACACTGAATCAGACTAGGCCTACCCACACTGCCTGATTGAAATTCTCCCCCACTTACAAGAGCAACAGCCTAAAGCCAGCAGTTTTCTCTCTTTGGGAGACTCTGATGCAGGCAGTCCTCTGAGGGTCTTTCACTAACCAGGCGGAATTCAACAAAGGTGGCCCAGTATACGGATCCAAATATTTCTGATGGCAAGGAACTAGCATTAGCCATGTTTGCTTCCTTTCAACTGTGTGTACACACACACGGTTTAGCCATTTTCTCCTTCTACCACATGGTAAAGTAGTATAGATATTAGCTCTATATGTTTATCTAGAGAATCCATTAACAGAATAATAGTAGCAAATCAATAGAATATTGACAAAGCTGCATGTACTCAGTGCAAATAAGGTAAAACTAGAAGGTGGTAGTACCAGGTGCAGGACTGAGAAAGCTCAGCTTTCATTCAAACTATTTCTAGTAATTATGGCTAAATAATAGGTTTGGAAGTGTATGGGCAATGCCTGATGTCCTTTTGGAAGATGGAAGTAACAGCTAATAAGATTCCCACTGATCAGTGTGATGTGATTTCAGGGTCCTATATAACTCTTCCCCCGTCTCCATGACTAACAGAAGCAGAACAAAGTATGCAAAGTTTCTCTTGCATAGTATAGATTGCAGAATTTAGTTGTTCTCGTCACAGGACTTGGATTTTCTTGGTGGAGAATTTTGACATTAAATACACACACACACACACACACACACACGAATATTGGCATGCACAGTTTCTGCAGAACACCATGCATGCTACAGTAAAACCTGGAAATAAATTCAGGAGAAAGGCCCTGCAAAACAAGAAGTTCAACAAGAACTGTGAAGCTGAACAAGCAGGGAAAAGAGCAAGCTACGTAAAGATAGTTTTCTTCCTGTTTTTCCTAAACTGCTTGCAGGTCCAGGCCTGTGTGCAAAGTGAAGCACAGTCATCCGCCTTGCAATTCATTTTCCTATAGCCCCAACATAAGTTTTGAGACATCTGTTTTTGATATAGGAAAAAAACTATGACACAAGTGAAGACTATCCATTTTCTTACAAATATGCTACTTAAGGGCAGAAGAAGAAACAAGAGGCAGGGTATCACTACAAAGGCTCTTTGATGACCTTCGTGGAAGAACCATGGAACATTTCAGGTCTGATGCAAAGCCGAAGAACCATCTCTTTTCATCCAATAATGTACTTTCATCATCTAATAATAATGTAAAGTACGGTTTTGTACATAATTTTGGCCATGGAAATGCTCTGCCATGCAACTGCAACCACTATTCATGCTAATAACACAAATGGGTCTTGTTACATACATAATACTATTATTTTTGACAGTTGCTAATCTCAGTAATATTAATAGTGATCTCTCTGTCGTCATTGAAAGAATGGAATCAATGTTGCTTTGAGATGCACAAATTAATTTTGTAGTGCATATATTTCAGGAGGGCTCGATTCAACCCCAGCAATACAGTTGGGCCTAAAGGAATACTTTTCTTGGGGCCAAACCAGATGAAACTGTAGGAGATCTGCAAATGGCTCTTCCAAAGGCAGTGGTGGTGGTTGTTTAAATGGCAAACACAATCACAGTGTGCGTGGGGCGGGGGGGGGGGGGGAGGAAGGGATTGGGGCTGCAGCACTGCGTGTGGAGTGCTAACTTTTTCACCCCTATGCTGTTATCTCCATTGGAATCCAGAAAAATGGCACGGAGGGAAGGGTTAACTCCACCTCACCCAGCACTGTAGTCCTCATGTGAATCCTTCTCCTCCCCCATGCATTTGCCATTTAAAGCCCCCATAAGGTAGGAGATCCATTTATGGAGTTTATGTCATCTTGTCTAGTTGAACACTCAGAACACAGAGATTGGATGTTTGAAAAATAGCAAAACATAGGATCAAGCTCAATGACTTTCTAATGACTCACCCTTCAGAGCAATCTTAAAGCACAGGGCTGATATTAATAAATACTGCAACATTTCCATCAGAAAATACCTTGATAGACAGAAAAGCCATTTCTCCAAACTATTATATAAAATAGAAAAACAGCAGCACAGAAGGAATCTTCTGATTAAGAGATGCAAGATTAAAGCTGCTACCAACATTTTTTAAAAGCACAGCGCAATTGCACTTTTTCCATCTCAACAGTGCTTTTCTTCATTTACAATCTGCACTGGAAAAGCCATATAAACAAGTTACCAGGTCATACTATTGCTACCTATATTTTTCTGTGATTAAACAAAGTAAAACTCGTTGCCAGAATAGAGCACTGGAAACATTAAAATGTTCTGCATTTTTGGAGCCTGGACTGAGAGATCAGCATACAAGAATGACACATGTGCACACAGACAGGTGCTACATTCCAAAGGCTGCCTTCACATGAACATAGACAACTAACATTAGGTGCTTCTTTAGAAGCTATGGAGGACATGCTGTATTTCTGTACTTGTTCACACTTCTGCTTTCTGTACTGGAAGACATTCCTAACCAGAGCATAGTCACTATAGGGACTATAGTGGGGGTGCAAGTGCACACCGCCTCCCCCTCCTCACATCACTGATAATATGGCCAAGCTGCCCCATCTCAGCGAGAAGAGGTGTCCCCTTTAAGGAAGCCTGTTCTCATCACATCGAGTCAGCCCTGCATCACTGAGCTGGGTCATGACAGCTGCAGAAATGCTCTTGACTCAGAGGCTCTTTGACTTGGCTTCAGAGAGCATGGCAAAGGCAAGTGGACGGGCGCATCCTCATAATCTTGCCCAACGGCTGCCTCCAAACTTGCTACGCCACCGCTCCTCACAAAGACGAATGTCAGGGAAAGGACCTCTCAGAATTCTATGTTCTATCAGAATGCTCTCAGAGTTCTTCTCCAAATTTCTAAGATTGATTGACAAGCACCAGGGAAGAGACAAGGGGAACCCTGTAGCACATTAAGAGGTCAGGAGCACAAACACATGCTCTCTCCACACTTGGGATTCTTCCCTCAGGTCTGAGATTGCCAAACCTGGAACACACAGTGGCCACCTTCAGTTTGATCATGTAAAGGCTTAGCTCTGCATGTCAAGGGGCACTGCAAGAAGGAGGCAGTTATGCCTGCCACTTCAAACAGGTGGACTGGTTTGGCAGTGCTGCACATGTCAACTCTTTCACACAAATAGCTCACTGGCAGATGCACAAGCAAGCAAGCGTGCATGTATGCATATCAGCCTTTATTAAGATGGGAATAAGAGGTAAGGCATATTTAAAGGCTTCTCAAATAACATGGCTTTAACCATATCACTTCCATTCAGTAACTCTTTTCTTCTTCCTAGTCTCAGTCAGAAATGCAAATTTTTACTCATGTAGTATCAATTAATACAGATGAAAGGAAGATTCTTTCTCCAAACATCCACATGGTGTGTGTGTGTGTGAGAGAGAGAGAGAGAGAGAGAGAGAGAGAGTGTGTCAGACAGGCCTGGAGGTGCACAATTACAAATATCACTTTTCAAACAAGACCTACATTTGTGGTGCTTAATATTACACCATTCTGAAAATAAATACAATCCTGCCATACAAATGAAGAAGCCCTGTTTTTGTAAATACTGATGTGCTATAATCTCTGAAGTCCCAATTCTCAAAATTAATATTTTGTGATTAAAATAGGACTGTTTCCATGAATCAAAAGATGCACACTTTGACAGTTTCAGCTACTTGCAACCTAAATGATACACGATGAAGCAAAACTGAAAACTTTTGAAGTTCATTATAGGAGGACAGTCCCCCATCTCCTTAAGTATATGATTTGACATAATTAATTGGAAGGCAGAAGTGTTTTGCTACTGTACACATGTATCATGCTTTCAGAAAAATATGAAATGCATGGCTTTTAAAAAAATACAAACTCTAGCATTATATACATATTTACACAATGAATTTTAGTTTCCAAAAAAGCAGTCTTCTCACAGTGGGTCTGAATATATATATATACTCTTAAGATGACGAATGGAGCCATCTGAGGCAACTATGAAAAATATTTGAGCAGAGTTTTATACTTTTGAGTAAACAATGGAAAAGAACATTAGGGCTCAGATCAGAGGTTGCCATCCTCTTCTACAGGCTCCTTCCTTATACCAGGGGTTTGAGGGTGACGAAGTAAGGTGAAGAGTTGATAAGAACTGAAAGGCTGAAGGCATGTGTCAGAGTTTTGATTAGTCTAGGTTTTAAAATAGCCACACATGCAATGAGATCTTTTGCTGCAGACTGCTTCTAGCTTGTAAAAAAGCAAAACAAAACAAAAAACCCTTGATATTTTTGTTAGTGATTAATGTGAATGCATTATTCTGACTTCCTGACAAGGGAGGGGAACGAGGCGTGAAAGGGTAAGAGTTTGCCCAGCCTTCCTCTTCATTCCAGAGCAAGTACAAACCTGAACATGCACTGCTCCGAAAAAGAACCATGAAGCAACACCATTATCACTTCAAGCTTTAAGTGTGGGAAACCAGAGCCTCCTTTCACCTTCCAGCAGAGACTAAGTTCACATCCCTTTATCTTTCCTTGCTCTTTTTCCAACATGCTTACAGCCTGAAAAGACCTCTCTTAGTTTTACTAACCATGTTCTGTCTACCAGTGCGGGTGCGAACATGCTTAATTATTTCTAGTGTACAGGAATTTGTATTTTGGGAATTTGTGTGAACATTTCAGGCACAGATGTTGCTGTCTTATTACCCTCTCCTGGCAGCCAACAGTAAAACAGATGAAAACTATCCACAGCTGTAGCAGGTGGCTGCAGAGGGCTTTTCTGTCCATTCTGTGTAGATCACGATAGGAGTCATTTATGATATCAGATTACCACTGTGGTGTACCTTGTGAAAATTGTGTCCAGAACCTAAGTGCCAAGATAAATGACCCTTTTTCTTCTTCTGCCTTTTACAAGTATCTACTTGTATCGATATGCAATAATTTACGAGAAATTATCTCCTATATTTGTGCCACAATGATTCCTTTTAATCATTATTTCCATTTCCATTTCCAAAGCCCGTTCCTAGGATTCAACATTATTATTAGGTCGCTCAGCTACATATTTTATTAGAGATCTCCACTGCTACAAGCCTGTGCCCATTAACTGCAGTAGAAGTTTTTCGTTTTGCTTTAAAAAAAAAAAATTCAATTTATATCTGACAAGTCAAAAGAGATTCCTTTTTCTTCTAACTTCTCTCTTCTCCAACTGGTAAAATATGCAATACCAGGTCCTTAAATTGTATATGTAAAGAAACAGTGTACTAAGAAGCCCGTTTCCCACACGTTATAAATAAAAGTTGGTTTAAGTTGGTTAATAAACCCCAAAGTGCTGCCCAGTTGAGAAGCTCCAAGTCACATTCTGTGAACTGTGAAAAAAACCAACAAGCCTCTTTCCTCCTCTTCTCATAAGCCTTGCTAAATGCAAAGCTTCTTGGCTTGTTAAACACCGATTCCCGAGACCATGGTTTGATATCCTAGCTTGTTAGGATTGCTTAAACCACAGCAGAGACTACCAGGATCTGTGCTTAATGAGCCAAGAAGCTTTGCATTTAACTGGGCATGCAAGGAGAGAAAAAAGTAGAACTATTTGCCCTAGAGGTGGTAAATTCAGTGGCTGACATCTTAATGAAGGGCACACCTAATGAGGGACTGCAGGGATGTGATTGGGGCAACTCCCCTAATCCCTGTTCATGTAGGCTGTTGAGCAAGGAGTGAAAAGTCTCTGCTCTGCTTGCGCTCTGGAAGAGAGGAAACACATCGCTGAGGGTCAGTGGCATGTTTCCTCTCTTCCAGAGTGGTTCTGGAGTACAGGACCATTTCACCCACAGGTATGTTTGCATGTGTAGAGGGGCTGGGGGAATTGTGCACAGACAGTATCCCAGCATCCCCTCATCATTGGTGTGTTCCGCTAGCCAAGATGTCTAACAGCCAGCTACAGCCTGCAGCAAAACAGCAACAGCTACAACACAACTCTTGCCCACCAGTCTCTCTTTTGAAACTTCTCCATGAAACAAGTTATTTTACAATTGCACAAAGCAGAGATGTTGGGCTTTATCTCTAAGAATAAGGTGGGCTGATATTTAGCTTCAGTGAAGAGTGATATTGACAAAAATAGTTTTCAGAAAAGTTCACCCGTGTCTCCATCTCTTCAGGCAAGGCAGACGCTGTAATCAAGGTCTTGGAAACCTTGCTCACAAGCATATGTCAGTTTGCACTTTTAAAGCTTCACGGGATCGACGAAGGACACTGGCGGACATCCAGCCTGTATACCAAACAGGGTCTGGAGCACCTGCCTGTTCTGCCTCCTTGATCGTGCTCTCAGCTATGTTTGCTTCAACCTCTGTTCCAGTTCATGCTGCTGCTTAATTAGCCGTTCTATTTCTGTTCCTAGTGTTTGCAGATTTTCCTTTGAAGACAAGAAAGTGAAGTATCACTGGGCAATACTCAAAATTAAAACAGAATTACGTCCAGTCAGCAAAGGCAAATTTATTCAATCTACTGCAGTCTAGAAATAAACACATTTGTAAGCAAAACAAGGAGTCTATTCAATCAAAATATTTTATTTCCAGATACACAAGACAGCCTGTCCTACAAAGTGTAACTTTGTGTAACTAAATTGAAGCGGGCACTTATATGCCCCTACTTTGAAGAAACCCTTACTGTAATGATCTGAAATAATCCATGGGGTAAGTACCGTTTTTAAAAAAGATTCTCAGTGTACAAAACTGAGGAACACTATGATAAATTTCTCTGCCTTTTAAACAAAAGCAGTGGATACACCAGACTCTAAACAAAGAAACCCAAATTCAGGATTTAGAATTACATGCTTCAAGCATATTTGCATTTTTGCACATTGGAATGACTTTATCAGGAATAAGATGGTGGAAGGTTCTGGATGGATGTGAGCACAAGGCACCTCTAGCCACTATTCTGTCCCAATTTTTAACTTGAAGCATACACTGTCCCCACATATTTTGAACTCAGCTTTGCAAGCACCAATATTTTGCATAACAATAATAATCTACAGCCCAACACTGATTCCAAGGCAGCACATATTTATTACATTTTTATATTGCCCCAATCCTGCTGGTCATGACTATGTCCCATTAAACAATGGGATTTAAGTTAGCCATGACTAATTTATTCCATTGCTTTCAGTGGGTCCTGCAACTAGTCCAATGCACCAGTCCAATGCATGGTTACTCAGAAGTCCCTCAGAATGCAATGGGAGTTACTGCCTATTAAGTGTTCTTAGAACTGTATGACTAAAAACTGCATGGCTCAGGTAGACTGAGCCTTTCATTTTTAATGCAGTCCTAGTGGTTTCTTACAGATATGCTTATTATTCGTGTGTGTTGTGTATTATGTTCATCACTTCACATATCTGTGGACAGGATTTTTTTTAAAAGCATGGTAACAGTTTTATAAAATAAATTTTATAATTTTAGCAGGAGAACAAGACTGAGGCCGCACAAGCAATTCTCATCCCGTCTTCCTCTCTGCAGCCCCAAAAGCCATTTCTGAAGGGCAGGGGAAAGGGAGCTTCAGTAACAGTGTGGGATGCAGCACCAGTTGCTTCAGAGGAAGGGGTGGACCCTGGAAACCATGCAGAGCCACTTTGCACTCCTGGAAGCTCTGCTTTGTGCATCTCCCTGCAGTCACACCCCATGCTGTTGCCCTTGTCCCTTGAGAACGGCTTTTCAGGTGGTTCTGGGTACTGCGAGGAGGAGGAGAGAAAATGTCTTGTGCTAACTCGGACGTCTACCAGAACCACTGTGGATACAAGTAATCTTTTTTTTTTTTAAATTGCACATGTGTCACTCTGTAGGAATAAAAAGACTCACCTTCAGGGTAATATTCTTCAATAAAGTATCCTCCAGCACTGCCTGAAGTTTCCTGTTTATCTCCAGAGAGAGTTCCAATGTGAGGCCACTGTCTGCTGGATGAGATGTGTAGAGAGAGGCCATGATCCCACCACGCCTACTTAAATGCACTTTGTTGAAGTCCGAGGCTTCAGAGGAGAGTGTGCCAGCTTCTTCTCTCAAAATGTAACTCTGAATTATTCTGTGTAAATAAGAAGCATAAGAAGTTGGCTGTAAAAAGGGTGAGGCTCCAATAATCAGGAGCATTAAACAGGATTTTAAGCTTTTACTGTAAGCTCCATTTTGGGGAGGAACACACCCACACACCACAACAGTTCCTAGTCAGAGCAGCAGCATCTCAAAGCATCTTGTTCTGAATTTTAAAATTACGGGCTATCCAAACCAGGCTGGTTCTCAACAGCAGTAGCTCACAGTGCTCCATATCTAGTCTCAGCACCAACAGCAAATCACAAGAAATTTAAGTTGACAGAACTTTTGTGAATGTCTCAGCAGTCACCAACTGAATGTATAGACCCCAGAAGTGTCATTGAGTTCAAATGACCCTCAGTCAGACAAACAGTGGCATGCAGGTTCAGCTACAAAGACCAAGATCTATCTTGTGTTCTTAAACACCTCCTATACAGCAGCAAGGTTAATCACAGCAACAGGATAAGTGTACCTGTTGGTCTTTTTTCTATGCACATGAAGCATTTTACAGATATAAATAACCTTGCCTTCTGTCTTGCCTCCGACATCAAAATTGCTTTTAATTTTGCTAGATGCTTCAGGTTACCTCAGCTTATTTCAACTTGCTCCTCCAACTCACCCTTCAACTTCCTCCTCCTTTCAGTCACAGGAAGGGTGTGGCTGACCACTGTGTCCTCCTCTGGCTGGAAATGTAACTCTTCTAGCTTCTCTAACTAGCTCAGCATCTCCCCAAACAACCCAAGTCTCAACAGACCTGGAGTTGTGCAATAGCTTGACAAATACACAACCTCAAGAAAGGCATTAAACTCTATGGTACCAATTTAATTTTCCTGAAAAAAGAGACAGAGGCCTTAAAGAATATACTTAGCCCCGATTCTCATGTTTCCTCACGGGGAATTATACCACAACAGTTTGGTGTGTGAATAGCTTAGTTCAGTGGTGGCTCAAGATCTCTGTGTGCTAAATGCCACTTCCCTCTTGAGGACACCCTCCTTCCCTATCTTCCTCTTTTATTAAAGGAAGGGGAGAGAGGACATCTTACCGCCTGATTTGAGACCCAATAATCTGCTGCTTGAAGCAACTGCCTTCTCTCGCCTCATGGAAGAGCCACCACTAGCTTAGTTGAATGGCTCTCTAATTGGTGAGAGCCAGTGTGGTGTAGTGGTAGAGTGTTGGACTAGGACCAGGGAGACCCATGTTCAAATTCCCATTCTGTCATAAATCTCCCTGAGTGACGGGCCAGTCACTTATTTCTCAAGCCTACCCTACCTCACAAGGTTGTTCTGGGGATATACATAACCATGTACACTGCTCTGGGTTCCTTGGAGGAAAAGTGAGATATACATGAAATAAATGAAACAAACAAACTAAAACTAAACTAACATAAAATGAGGGGCCATCAATATATTCTTACTGTGCAAATGAAAGAAGCAGCTCTACAAAACACCCAGAAACTTGGTAAATTAATGATGACTTCATTATATCAAAAGAGTCTGACCCATGTAGCAAAGTGATACCAATCTAGGTCTTCTAGGAGTACTATCTATAACAATCATACATGCTGAAAGTGGATGTATTGTACACTTAGCCACAGTGATGTATGCTACAATTACTTAGCAGCTTCAAACTGAAGCAGCTAATGCAAGTCAACTGTTCTCTGAAAAGAAGTGAAGAATTTAGTGTCTTAACACCTGACAACATAAGGACTGTGGGGAAATTCTTTCAAGCTTAATGTCTTCCCAACAGGTAATTTGCTAAGGTTCAATTTGCATGAAAGGTAGCAATTAGTGAGAAGGGCAAATTGCTATGGAAGTACCTTCAGAATTCACTTTCAAAGCAGGACATTTTTTTTAAGCACAGAGAATTTTGCATACATCAACACACAATTAGCTTTGAATCACTAAAGTTTATCAACATTGCTCTTTTAATTTAATCCTAAGGTAAGTTCTGTTTACTGTTAAGAGATTTCTTCCACTGAATTATTACCATAGATAAGGCATGGAAGAACCTCTCTCTCTCTCTCTCTCTCATCTCACACGCACAGTCAGCCTTCCCACCTTCACCCCAGTAAACATGGAAATACTCTGGGCCTATTTTGAGATGTCTGGCACCATTTGTTCTCTTGATAAACACAGCACAGCTACTTGATTACAAAACACAGTAAGATCCTGGCACCTGCCTTGAGTTTCAATCATCTCACATAGCATTTTTTCAAACTAACGACCACATGAATCAAAGATAGACATACTTGGTTTTTTTCCTGATTTCTTCCACTAGCTGTTTGATATGATCCTCCATGAACTCCATCTTTTCATTTTTCCGAGCATGAGCTTTCTGCAACCTTACAATTCTTTCAATCAATATGGTCTTGTCCACTTCTGGAAAGTGATCTACTGCTACAGAAGAGCCACTGTTTTCTGGTGACCGATCTTCATTGCTGCTTCGAGCATTAAGAGAGCCTGTCAAAACCAAACACATTTGCATTATAATGCTCAGTTCTAAACCAAATTATTTCTTGCCAATTACTATATTTCCTCTCCCCCGTTTCTTCCTCAAATAAATACGTAACACGAGATCTTCCGTACTGTGACAAGTTTTATAGGAGTGATTGTAGAGTATATGCTTTGTGTGGAGAAGGTCCAAGGTTCAATCCTGGCATCTCCAGTCTGCGATGGAAGAGGTCCCCATCAGAAACTCTGGAAAGCTGCGCCAGCCAGCACAGACAATATTAAGCTAGATGGACCTGGCAGCTCTGGTTCAGAATAAGGCAGCTTCATATACTCAAACTTTCTGTGTACACAAGGCTGGCCAAGCTGAGTTGATAAAAAGATTCAGGGATGCCACATCTTTTGCCTTGATAGATGGAAATCTAGCAGAAGAATCAAAACTTTGAACCTCAAAGTCTTTGTAGAATATAAGTTTTGATACAGCTTACAAATCACGTAGGTGAAAGCAGGTTTCAGCACTGAGCAAGAACAAATAATTTCTCTTCAGGTTGTAAGCAGCAGAGAAGCAATGAATTTTAAAGCAGCCATTTCAGTGTCAATTGTGGGAATTGATTTTTCATTTGTGCACTACCAACTTTCGAGGAAGCAATATGAAGAGAGCAGATGTCTCTTTGCCATCTCAGGCACGTGAAGATAAAAACCAAGGTCAAAAGAGGTAGGCTCAAAAGCATCACGATCTATTCCAATATTTTGTGGTAGCCTCACACAACTACAAACACATTTGAGACTTGGAATTCTCAAACCAAACTCACTATTTTATAGGATTTAGAGCAGCTAAACCTACCTGGTACTTTTCTTCCCCCCTCCTCTCAGCTGCCTTATAACTGAACATACATTGCCAATTCCTGTTCTAAATATCAATGGTTTCTGTAATTAAGAAGTGTGGTTGTCATCGATCACTTTTATCCATTAAACCTTGCAGTGATAAGCTATCATAAGCATAGGATAGTGCACACAGCACTGCACTATTTTTTACCTTGACATCAAGTCAAGGAGGGAATTACATAAGAACATAAGCACAGCGCTGCTGGATCAGGCTCAAGGCCCATCTAGTCCAACATCTTGTTTCACAGAGTGGCCCACCAGATGCCTTCAAGAAGCCCACAGGCAGGGGTGAGGGCTTGCCCCCTCTCCTGCCGTTGCTCCCCTGCAACTGGTATTTAGTGACATCTTGCCTTTGAGGCTGGATGTGGCCTATAGCCACCAGAATAATAGCCATTGATAGACCTGCCCTGACAATCCGTTATAATCAGTCTGGGAATTGGTTTTAAAAACCACCCCATCAAGCATGGCATAATCTGGGAAAGACTGTTAATAACAATAGATTGTTAACTAGCAAAAAAACCAAAATCATTCCTATGAATATATTTTAGTTGTTTAAAAATCCAATTCTTAAAACCAACAAAACTACCTGATGAGCTAGATCGACTCCCCATACTGCTGACTTCTTTATCATAGTTGCCATTTTCAAGCTGATCCAATTTTCTTCGCGCTAAGGAAACAAAAACACAAGATCTTGGATATAACACTGAAGTTTAAGCCTCATGTGGCTATATCTTACAAGTCAAGATCTGAGAAATGTTAACCTTGCTGAAGTTGTTTAGTGAGGTCTTTAAGATTTGCTGCCTGTTTTCGCTTCTGAGTCACCAGCTCATCTTTCAATTCGTCCACTTGGATGTTCAGGTTGGCTAATGCTTTCTGTTGTGATGCCAATTCCGTCTGCTGCATCTGAACATTGTTTCTGTGAAGCTCCTCCTCCTTCTGCAATTTACTGGCCTGAATTGATAAGTGAGGAGGAAAAGGTTTATGCATGTTGTTTACCTTTGCTGCTCTGAATTGTTGATTGAGTATTTTATCCAATGTTTTAAGAGCACCACAAAAAAGTGAAAGAAAAGTGAAGGGCATATTTTTCTAGTTTCAGCCTTTTCAAACAGTGCTTCTATAGGCAAATAGTGGCTGACATTAACAAAGAGTGGGGCACTGCTTGAAGTATCCACGCTTCAAGCAGCTGCTCAACTGTATTTTTAATTATGAGCACAATAGCACAATGGCATTAATAATGCAGGGCAATTTCCCACCCAATGAAGAAGCAGAAACACATCCCTGCCTTAGGGGACATGTTTCTGCTTCTATGGAGCACTTTTGGAGCATGGGAGAGCACCTCAAAATATTAGTGATCTAGCACTCATAATTCAGAATGCAATGGAGCAGTGCATGGGCTCTTATTGTGTCCCTGCAGCTGCTTGAAGTGAGGATGCTTTGCTGGTCAGGATGTCGGCCACTGTTTCTATTTCCTGTGTTTTGCTATAGAGTAGTACTAAACATCTGGCACGGCCACCAGGAGTTCTAGCTATTGGACAGCAATGAACCTGACAGGGAACTTACAATCTACAAGAGATGGATAGTGTGATTTACAGTAGGGATGTGCACAGAACCAATTCGGAGGCCCTTTTACGGACCTCCGAGGTGGTGGTGGGGGTAGCTTTAAGGACTGGGGCTGGTGCTCTTCTCACCCCCACACCACACCTGCTGTATTTCCCCTGCCAGTGCTGTGTGCAAAATCAGCCCCATGGGGCGGCAGCGTACCTCCTTGCCACCCTGGTCCAGAAGTGGCTTGAAGTGCCCAGAGCATGTGAGTGAGCGAAATGCGTGCACGAGCACCAGGCACTTCCAGCCACTTCTGGTCCACAAAGGACCAGGGCGGCAAGGAGGTACGCTGCTGCCCCACAGGACTGAGTTTGCACACAGCGCCAGTGGGGGAAATGTGGCAGCAGGGGGGAAGAGCATCCTCCACAGTCCTTAAACCTAGTGCCCCCCCCCTTCGAACTGACAGTCACCGGTTCCATGCACATCACTTATTTACAGATCTAGGAAGCACAAGAAGATTGCTTAAGGCAATCCAGGCCTTTCCCAATTCACCTGCTTGTATCAGGGGATTAGGACAACCCTAGCTCTCCTGCAGCAGGCCCTCCTCTCTCTCCAGTGCTTAACAGGACTCCATTTCCTCCCTGAAAGGAAGCTAACCAAATTAGCCTGGATGAGGAAAAGAAGCCAAGATCTCATATTGCCTTTCTGTAGCACACGGCATATACCAGAGCTGATGGTGTTCTTGCCAACTCATGGTTTTCTTGCCTATCATTCTCAGCTAATTTCCAATTCAAAAAGACTAAGGAGCTAAATCACATGATCATCATGTATATGGCTGCATGTGTGCCCTTTTCCTGCCCAGACTGCACCATGTTTGTGCCAACGGGAACATCATCTTGTCGCAAGAAGAAATCTTCCAAACTCAGGTGCCGACAAAAGCATGGTTTCCCATTGAGATGAACAATTCTGTGAACCCATTGACCACAAACATAGTGCAATCCAAGCGGGGGAGAATAACTGGCCCTATCCACTCCCAGCACAGTACCTTGTGTCTATCTTATGTTTATTTTTAGATTGTGAGCCCTTTGCGGACAGGGATCCATCTTATCTTATTTATTATTTCTCTGTGTAAACCGCCCTGAGCCATTTTTGGAATGGCGGTATGGAAATAGAATTAAATAAATAGACAGTGTGGTTGTGTGAACATGCCTAAAGACAGACTTCAGGAAGGCTTTCAAGCTTCTTTTCAAGTAGAAGGGAATCCTTTTTCTTAGAATTGGGTCTGATTGTAGCACCTCTGTTTTGGTTATGCCATTTATTAAGTATCCGCTGTAAAGCCAGACTTATTCCAGAGTATAAAATACAAAATCTTACTGCACAAACATCCACCAATTAAGTAACAACTCTATTTACCAGCTCATCTCTTGCTTGTCTCACAAGTTCCAGCTGACTCTGTGCCTCTCTCTCCGAGTAGGTGAGCTGATCAAGCTGCATTTGTAAGGAATTTGTTTCCGACTGTAGTTGGGCATTTATACTGGTCAGTTTTTCAGTGAAAACCAAAAGCTCAGACTCTCTTTTCCGGCTGCCATCAATGTCCTTCTGGAAGTCAGTAATCAGTGAATTGAGGCTATCCACTTCTTCCTTCAATGAGTTAATTTCTTGTTCGTCTCTGTGGGATCAAGTGTTGACATTAAACAAGTGTGTGGAAGTTAAACTAGGCATGCAAAGATCTCTCTGTTCCTTGGATTTTCTACACCAGGCCTGCATAACCAGTGCAGCCAAGCTTAACTTACTGGCCATATGGCTTGTCAGCTTAAAAGTAGCCTTAATGATCAAAGTGAATCCTGAAATGCATCATGTCTTCATTTGACACTCTTCCCAGTGCATCTTTTGCAGTCCCAGGTAAGCAGCAAGTTGATTAAGCCCCTGGTAGGGCTGCCAGAAGTGCTTGGGGAGTTTTTCGGCTTGGTGTAAGAAGCTGTGCAAGCCTACCTTATTATAGGAGGGATACTGTTTACTTGAGCAAATTGTTACTGAAATAAAAGCTAGCAACACTGTGGTTCACCGTCATTGACAGGCTTCATTACAGGATTCACTTTGATCGTTAAGGGTACTCATGGTTTGCAAATTGCAGGCACTATGATTGTACATGTCCTACAACAAGCCAATGTTGCAGTGTTAATTGGAGCCAAGTGGTATTTAAGGAAATTCAAATGCTGAGTCCTGCATATCCTAAGGGAGGTTGATGATTGTTGAAACATTGCTGCAGCCCAGATAATTATTGCTTACAAGTGCCATGGGCTGTGTGGGTTGTTCTCAGTTTATATGATGCTCGCCTATATCCACTATGCAACACAGACACCATGAAAGCAGAAAATATTATTTTAAAACCTGGTTCACTCGCACCATATGGAAACACGATTGCACTCAGATGTTTTCATTCCAGCTATCCAGAAGTTAGGCTGTTCTCTAAGGTGGTATTCGACAAGTAAAGCCACTGTAATTAAATGGAGCTTTACTGGTGTCAAACTAGGAGACCAATTACACTATTTTTCCTCTTAAGGGAATGCTTAATAAGAGGACATGAAGAGGACTTGGGCTATGGTGCAGACTGTACAGCAAGAAAGCAAGGCACTTCAGGAAACAGAGATGGCTAAGTGGAAGAGAAATGGAACAACTGCAAAGGAAGATACTGTACAAGTGAAGGGAGAGTGTTTAAAAAATAAAGAGGAGGGGGAAGCCATTGGATGGGCAGATTTAAGAAGCAGAAAGCCATGAGGGAATGGAGTCAAGGCAAGGCAGAGTTAACAGGCTGGTTTGAATAAAACATCTGGCCAGCCCCTGCCCACCAGATGCTTCTGGGATGGCCCAAACCAGGCAATGAAGGCATGCCCTCTCCTGCTGTTGCTCCCCTGCAACTGGTATTCAGAGGCAACCTGTCGCTGATCTGGAGGTTCACTGACAGACCTGTCCTCTATTATTTTAAAAGATTATAGAGATTTGTACAGTTACAGAGCTGTGAGCACACTCCCTTCTCCCCCAGTGCACCATTCTGTGTTCAATGATCGTGTGTGTGTGTGTGTGTGTGTGTGTGTGTGAGAGAGAGAGAGAGAGAGAGAGAGAGAGAGAGAGAGAGAGAGAGTTTGAATGAACTGCCCCCTGCCCCCATGCTGCTGCAGAGTGGAATGGAACACCTGGAGGAGGGGCAGAATATGCATGCGCAGGTCCCAAAATGGCACGGTGGGTGGGGCTGACATGGTCAGATGTATCACTCGACCCAGCTCAATGACTTGACCACATCAAAGCCCATAAGGCAGCAGAACACTCAAGGTCAGAATATCTGCTGAATACTTGGTGTGATTCAGGGGACTGAGAGCGTGTTAACCTCTTTCCTGCCCCTAACTCATTAGGTGGTCTTGGAATGGACTCCATCCATCTATAAAAGTGGGCATGAATAAGAAGCTTCATTTTCAAAAGAGGTTACAAGGATTACTGAAAGAACTGCAAAGTATTCACCACTATAGAACAGCTCTCACATTCTTGAATTCAATAGCTATAACTGGCATCAGTTATTTGAAGAAGCTAAAGACATTTGTAAATCTATTTAAAGGTTGTTCAAAATAATCCTAGACCATTAAGACAATATTAACCATAAATGTGTAGTTTTGATTGCTAAATAATGAATTAAATCAAGCAATTTTCTTTTATTTTCTTTCATGACTTGAAATTGATGTTGCTATCCTTAGCTGTTTTTGATGGCTATAAAACATCTTATTTTGCAAAGTTTTTAATGTGCGTATGTGTGTGATGCAATTGCCAATGCTTTGTCCTGTTGCTCTAGTATAACTTGTGTATGTTGTTTTACTGTAGTTTATACTTTGCTTATTTGTAAGCAGCCTTGTGAGATCAGAGATCTGAAAAGCAGGATATTTTATTTTTAAAACTAAACTAAAACTAGTTTATTCTGATATTATGTAATGAGTGAATACTTCTATCAAAGTTCTTGCTAACTCTCGAAACGTCAAATAGCAATCAAAAACTTTTACTGGCTCACATATTCCACAATATTACGAGGGTAAAATAAAAGCAGTCAATTGTGCACACAGCTGGAGGGTGGAAGCAATTTTTGCTGTTTCCCCTTCCCTCCAAGAGTACTTTTGGATTCCAGAAATATGTCCCTGAGGGCCACACAGTGCAATTAGCTGCATGGTAAGCCTTTTGCAGCAACTTCTCTGCAAGGCCGCAGCCTTTCTTCACCATTGTAATGCTACAGAACATGTTGGCCATTATATTCAAGGTTAAATTATTCAGTTAACTTTTTGACACATACAGCATTATTTGGACTGCATCCAGGTTCCTTGGCTGCACCAGGATGTATTGCATATTAAAAGGAACAAAATATTTTAAAGGCACAATAATCTAAATAAAAAACTAAATCTAGTCCATAAAACCACAGTGTATAAACACAACTAGGTACCTCTGATGCTGTTCCTGCAGCTGATCTACAATTTTTACTCTGTCCAGCAGATTCTGAATCTCAGCCTTTTGACGATTAATAATTTCTCTGTATTTTGATAATTCATCTTCTGTTCTCAGTCGTTCATCCTCAAGGCACTTGACCTAATGACATCAGAACATGTTAAACTGTTTTTTTTTCCCCCTGGTATGTTTCACTGGCTGCTTAAGTCAAAAAGCTGTTATTTGGGCAGTTAAGACATGGCAGCTATCACATGGTCTATCTTTTCTCCTCTTAATCCCATTTTTGACAACTTGTTCTTTATTTGAAGTCTTTCTCTCCTGTAATTCTGGGCACAGGAAGGTATTCTGGATTCTTAGCAAACTGCTGCAATGAAAGTGTAATTTCTTTTTCAGGATCTGAAGTTTCTATGTTATGGAACTCTACCTTCATCCATTGTTAGCTACAGTTAGTTGGTTTGTTAATATCAAACAGTGGAACATATGATCAGGTACCCAACATAGAATCCAGTTATTTAGGGACCTGTGACAACTATAGACCCATGTATTAAGCAAGTCTTGTGGAAACATTTGGGAGGAAAGGGAGAAGACAAATATAAAACAGGAGTTTGCTACAGGAGATGGGATTCCATATACTGCTCATGAGCCCTCCAGAAAAGCTTTCATTTTTCAAAAGTAGCTTTATGGCCCTTAAATTTACAGAGAACACTTATCACAAAAACCAAAACCGTGATGCTGGTAGTATGTTCTAAATGTTTAGAAATCTGGGGGCAAAATAGCAAACTACAAAAATTGGCTGACATCCTAGCAGTGCACTTCTGCAATGAACTTAGTTATGCTCAAAAAAGAAGGTTGCAGAGCTGAATGAAATCTGGTGTTCTGTGATGCTATGTAACTCCTAATAGAAAACCTTCTCTAGGACATATACAAGTTTGCACAACACTGTTGGGCATCTTGTCAACATCTTCTGCTAGCATAAGGACTAGTTTCAAAACAGACTTTTTTTTTTTTAGCGATAACCTTGCGCTATATCCTTAAGCTAGCACAGGAGCACTACACTAATGCAATACTAGCACCTGATATAGCAGAACTCACCACACAATGTTCTTGTGCAAGCACATCATTCAGCAAGTGCACCATTAGGATGTTGGTTGCTATATTTTAGCATCCTCTGCATGTAATGGTCCTTTAATGATTATGAACAGAAAGATTTAGCAACATTCACGTTTCCTAGGTGCTATTAGCGTCAACAAAGAGTCTAAAAATTCTGCTGATATAAAGGACATGGCTTCTTCCAACACAATAGGAACTGAAAACAAAGACATTTGCGTCTGTCAGGCAAATGATATGCCTTAGCAAAAAAGTTCACTATAGGTCCTTGTGAAATGTATCAGTTGAGATCTCAACTGACAATTATCTTTAGCCTCCCCTGCCTCTTGCTGAAAAATTCAGATTTGTGGCAGCACCTGGCTCAGGATACATTTCTACAATAACCCTAGGATTCAAGATTAAAAGCACCAGATATAACCCTGAACCAGTAGCTTTGGTTTTCATTCAGCAATTCATTTGTTTGAGGAAATTAAGTCTTCTGAAGCTGCAAGACAACTTCAAAAGGGGAAATTTAGAGATCAGGGGAGGACAGTGACATCACAGGTGGGTCTGTTGCAGTAACAAATATTTTAGCCAAATCCCATGAACACATGGCCAGCAAAGGCCTCATCGATACTTCTTACACTGGAATAGTACTTTAAAGACCAAATAGTTCATTTTCAACCAATATAAACTGGAAACAAAACACTGAGATTACTGTATTACAGTATTGCTTTCCATGTACTTATGTTAGGAATGTGCCATTATATAATACACAATCATCGGTTTGGATCCAAAGGTGACCTTCCATTAGCAGAAAGCTTCTTTTGCCAGTGGGACTGCTGCTGCCACTCCAGTGTGCAATCAAGAGATATTCTTCAACTACACAGTCGTTTGCAAAACTTAATGCACTACGTATTCCTCTGGATTCCATGTTTGTCTACAGTTTAAATCCCTTACAGAGTAAGAAAAGCAAGCCCCAATGGCTGAAGCACAGTTTCCCATTGCAAAGCATGCTTTGTAACATAGAAGCACAGGAAGATGCCTTATATTGACCATTGGGTCAGACCATTGGGTCCAAAGCTTTAGCCAGCAGTCTCTCTGAGTCCTACCTGGAGATCCCCGGGATTGAACCGGGGACCTTCTGCATGCAAAGCAGATGCTCTACCACGGAGTGCTGGCCCCATTCCCAACCATGTAACAGGGACCTGCATAGGGGTGGATCCACCATAGAGTGGGTGGGTTCAAAGAACCCAGCCTGCACAAGCCCACCGGAGTTCATTCCCAGCCAGAATTGGCTGGCTGGCTGCATTTATTTCCCTTCCTCTCGCTTGCTGGAGGGAGAGGAAGGGGAATATATGCCTCCAGCCACCAAACACTGGCTGGGAATGAACTCCAGAGGGCTTGTGTGGGCCCTCTGGCTATCAAGCCCTGCCCACATGCGTGTGTTGTCATGCCCAAGGGGCATCACTGGTGCACATGGCGCTGCCAGAGATGGGGCAGAACCCAGGCCTCTGTTCCCTGGCTCCACCACTCGGCCTGCATACATCCTCGCCATAAGAACTTGCTTTGCATCAGGAAGTTGTTTGCACTCCAACAATTAGCGATTGCTTTTAGCTGGGACTTGGGGATTTCAAGTGGCTTAACTGCTAGTGGTTGCTACAAGCATTTTGCAACAGTGAACTATTTGTGCTCCAGTCTTTAGAGTGGCTTGTTACACAAAGGGCAAGCTACTGCTTGCATAAAAGCTTGCAGAACACCACCACAACATAAACTCCTTCTGTTCATGCTTCTTTGACTCTAACCTATAAACGCTCTTAGATTCTACCTTTAGAGAAGCAGATTTCGTTATGGACTTTCATAGAGAAAACCATCAATGATTTTGCAACTCCATTTTGCATTGACAATCTATGCCAGGCATCCCCAAACTGCGGCCCTCCAGATGTTGCTGAACTACAACTCCCAGCATCCCTAGACACAATTTTTTGTGGCTGGGTATGCTGGAAGTTGTAGTTCAGCAACATCTGGAGGGCCGCAGTTTGGGGATGCCTGATCTATGCGATCGAACTACCTGGAGACATTATAAAATCAGCAATCTTTATGCTCACTTTGATTCTTCTGGTTACAGAGAATTCTCCTTCCTCACCTTTGTCCTTAGCGTCCGGAGCTCATCCATACCCTCCTTAAATGTTCGTTTCACATCTTCAAGTTCTTTTATTTTGGCATGATGTACCTTTGAAAGGGACAAAGCACAACACTGAACATAGTCTGGAAAAATATGGGATTCCAAACCCCTTACCACCTAAATAGAACAGCTATATTCTGGACCATGCTCATGGTTCCAGCAGGGATCTTACATGATATTTAATATTGTCAAAGTGCAACCACTGAAGCAAGCAATGTATTTTACCTCCAAATGGTCAGACTTCTCTTGTAATTGTTTTTCCAGTTCTCCTTTTGTAAGTCGAAGTTTTACATCCAATTCATTTGATTTAATTTCTTCAGATTCCTAATAGCATTGTAGTTAAATTAAAACAAAAATAGTGAATTAGCAAGTGAATTACTCAACCTAAGCACCCCCAGAAGTCCTAAAATTGCGCAACACAATGGTTACCTAACTTTGGTTACCCTGCTAACTTGGCAAAGAGGCACCTTTTACCATGGTGATTCTCTTTATTTAGCAGGGGGAGAGTAACTGGCCCTATCGACCCCCAGCACAGTACTTCCAGTGACTGTTGTTGGTGTCTGTATTATGTTTCTTTTAGATTGTGAGACCTTTGGGGACAGGGATCCATCTTATTTATTTATTATTTATCTATGTAAACCACCCTGAGCCATTTTTGGAAGGGCGGTATAGAAATCGAATTATTATTATTATTATTATTATTATTATTATTATTATTAATTGTGATAATTCATACATCCAATAGGCATACTCTAGGCATCCAGTTACTGTGTTCATATCTCCCAAAGCACATATGGCCCCCAAGCTTTCTGACTTTAATTTCTAGTAAACCAAGCTTGGAGTCCAACAGTGGATTTTTCCAGCTGCAAGTAACATGGAGCCTGCACAACTCTCAGAGTAAGATACACAAGTTGAACGAGTATGTGGACTACCTCACTAAAGGGGGAATGCACAAAGCTACCCTTTCAGACATCACACTGGAAGCAGGAGACATGCATGTACACTCTAGATGCAGGTCTTGATGCAACAACTGCATTTCCCCCTCATACAGGTGGAGGGATGACATCAGACTTTACTGCAAAGTGGAGAAAGGAGACATGGAAGTCATTCAACAAATCCACTTCCTCTTTGTTCTCTTCCACCTCTCCACCTAACTCAAGAGGTGTAGATTACAGAAGACGTCAACGCAGGACTTGCATATCTGCAATCTCAGAAGGGGCAACACCAAGTTGCTGGAGATCTTGAGGCACAGCCCTGCAGTGAACCCACCTTGGCACTCCTTCCTCCAGAAATGCTTCCATTCTTACCTTAATGGGGAGGGACTGAGAGAGGGGGATGTGGCCACAGGCCAGGCAACAGCAGTCTGTAGTATTTTGAATAAAGTTTTCTCTTTTTGTTCTTTGTATTCTACCTGCCTCTGAGTGGATTTTTAACTCAGGAAAAAGGAGTTTTTTACTCTGGTGCAAACACGTCTCAAATTTGATTGCTCAGCAACTCACTACCAAGAGTTCTCTTCACGTGTTGACTGCATGTGGAGGGGTGTTTTTGTAATTTTCCATTAGTAAATGAGAAGGAGAGTACCCTGGAATTTTGCCCACACCAGGGAGGGATTAAACTCTGTTTAAAAAGTGAGTGTGATGGCAGCAAGCACCAAAGGAATAGTTTAAGTTTTAAAGGAATAGCCTTTGTCGAGCAAACATGGAGGAAATGATTCAGCATTTCTCTTCCCCTCGCGTGGGCTTGCTTTGAGACAAAGGCTGGGCTTTAAAGCTGCTACAGGAACATACCACATAGGTTAAGAGTCTAGAACACAAATTTATTAATGCATTTGGGTCTTTAGCATCACCACCCATAGGTGGTGACACTAACTATAGCCCACACAGAGCCCACTATAGCCCACACAGAGCATTACCCTATCTGGTCTCAGGAAAACAAAGTTACAGTATTAATGCCCTAAGACTGCACACAATCAGCACAATTAATGGGGGCCCTCTATTGGTGGAGAAAGGTGTATAAAGTCATAACATATAGAGAGAGTAAGATGAAATAGTAAGTGTTGTACATTCCAGAACACTTGTTTCAGAAGAAAAAAAAAAAATCTCAACCAGTCCTGTCCATGAAAAGGATGCTATAACTTCAGATTTATGGCAGCAGGGGCTGGAGAAGCTTACAAGAAAGACTGTACACAAGTTCTACATGTTAAATCCCCTCAGGAGACATTATGCCTACTTGATATGTTTTTATCATCTCTTGGCAGTTCTTTCGTATCTGGTCGGTTTCCTCTTTTGCCTGAGTCAACTTGGCTGTTGCCTCTTTAAGTCGCTCTTTGGTTTCCTGAAGAAGAAGAAAAAGAATAGTACTTAACCATTATTAATGTAATGCTAACAGTAAGTTAAACATGGTATGAAATTCCTGCCCAGTGTTGCCATTGGAAAATTCTTTCAGAACTGAGAAATCTGAACATAGGCTGCAATTCTAGGCATCCTTACATGGGAGTAGCCCTCTTGAACTCAGAGAGGTTCACCTCTGGTTAAATATGGCAGGGTGCAGCCCTCAGTGCCTTCTAGTGATGTGCATGGACCGGTCCAGAGGCCATTCTAGAGGCCTCTGGACCGGTCTGAGCATTGGGCGGTCTGCAATGTGCACATGCGCGTGAGGTGTGCACACGCAAAAGGCTTTCTGAAGCCTTTTGCTGCCAAGAGGGGGAAGGGGTGGCAGGGAGGTATCCTTCCACCGCAAATGCTTGCAAAGGGAAAAGCGGCAGGAGGGATAAGTACACCCTCCTCCAGCTCTTAAGGGAATACCCACCCCAGTGCCGGACCGCAGCTCTGTGGTTCCGTGGACATCCTTAGCGCCTTCCGTAAAAGCTTGAGGTCCCATGCAAGCATATCCTCTCTAAGATACAGTCGTTGAACATTGTCTTTATTAACCAGCAGAAGGTGACCAAGTAAAGAACCATTTATTACCCAAATGTACTCAGTGGACAATTGTGTGGGGTGTTTAATTCTTGGTGGATCGGATCACTATCATTTTAAAGTCACTAAGCATTAAAGCAGTGGACATTAGCTGACATTCAAAAAAAGCACTCATGTTAGTAGGATCTGCATGGAAGCGAAAGGAGCCCTCGCACTAGTTCCCTTGCTGTTGTGCAGGAGTGCGGATGCTTCCAAGCACTGCCCGCATCCCAGAAGCACTCTGTAAGGGCAGAAACACACCATGGACCCTACTAATATGCATGCTTTGTTAGCATACCTGCCACTTACTGCAAATCCTCTTCAATACAAATACAACGAATATTTATATACCACTTTTCAATAATAAAAGTGCCCAAAGTGGCTTACATAGATATAAATAAATAAAATGGCTCCCTGTCTCCAAAGGACTCACTCTCTAAAAAAGAAATATTAAGATAGACACCAGCAACAGCCACTGGAGGGATGCTGTGCTGGGGATGGATAGGGCCAGTTGCTCTTCCCCTGCTCAAGAAAGAGAATCACCACATTAAAAGGTGCCTCTTTGCTGAGTTCGCAGGGGATGCGGTGAAACTTACTTATGAGTAAACATGCTTAGGATTGTGCGCAGCGCAGGTACTTACACACAAGAACTGCCTACTTTTCCATTCCAGTGCTTAGTATGAACATCTGCAGAGCCTTTCACTTTCCAGTAGGGAAGGCCTTTCTCAGAAAAAAAATACAGTGGTGCTAAACTGTTAGGCACCACAGTTTTCCACTTTAGATCAACTCCCACCAATTCACCCATTATCAACTTTTATTGCACGGAAACTGGAACAGGAGTATTCAGCACATGTGTAGAACTGTTTCTTGACTACATCATTGTCATTTCAGTTCTTGCCCAACTTTCACATATTACCCTGAACTTTTTAAAAAGCCCACTGTAAGAAACAGCCGACCGAATCTAGGGCTGTATGTTTTAGTGAAGAGTATCTCTGTAACATCAGTGTACCAACCTTGTGCAAATCCATTTCAGCCTTCAGTTTGTTTTGGGCCCATTTAACTTTGATCACATGAGAGTTGATTTCTTCTTTTAATTTCTCTGTTTCTTTTGACATTCTGGCAGCTTCACTTTCCTTAAAAAGATAATTGTAGATTGTTAGATCTGAAGATAAACCTTTTAACTTGGTATCACTAGAGTAGCAGGATCATATGCTGATTAAATATCTAACTTGCCTTTCTCCAAGTGCACACTTAAGAAATTAACTCAAACAAAAAATATTTTGAATCTTTGGAGGATCCTACCTTCCCATAGTGGTATTAACCTGCAACAGCAAAGATGAAAGAGACTTATCTTTGGAAAGCCTCTGAACCTCTTTTGTAATCTGATGATGGTGAATAGAATTAAGCACTTATTTCCCATGCTTTCCCAATGGCTGATGGGAGGTGTAGCCCACCATAATCAGGTACCCAAGGTTGGGAATCCCTGCAGTAAAGCATGGGAAGCTGCTAAAGTTATTTGTAACGCTGGTGAGCATTCTGGCCATATTCGGTTTTACAGAATTACAAAGCAATTGAAGAAATAATCATTTTAACCTCGTGTGTGCCTCATGCCTTTAAGACATGAGACTAAGTGTAACGCACTATCAAGTAATTCAGACATATCGCCACACGGGGGCAGCAAAAATCCTCATAATTCAAAGAAATATGAAATACTTCCCTAAGCTAATGTTTTAATTGTTTTCCAACCTAGGTCTGCTTTAGTTTTGGGCAAGCTCATCCGTCAGTATGAGAAATGACAAGAGATTTAAACATAGTTGCTGACATATTGTGCAACGTCACACACATTTGTAATGTAACATTTGTGCTGTTGCGCAAGCACAAAAAATGCACGCACTGGCATGAAAGTGCAACCGTTATATATAACTGCCACTCCATTTGTGCTATTTTTGCACATTACTGAGTGAACTTTATGTCCCACCACGTGTAACATTGCACAATATGTCAGCCGTTATTTTTATTTGGATAAACTACCAAAACACTTACTGCAATCCAGAAGAATGCTCTGAAACTTAATAACCGACACAAATAATCCAGCAGTCTTATCACCCTAGGTATTTAAAAATTCCATGATCAACCAGACCCCTCCCTCTCAAACCAACAAAACAAACAAACAGACACCAGCAACACATAAACAAAAACTCCACTCCAATTGTTTTCTGGGTCAACCAGCAACACTCAACTTTGGGATTATGGCATGTTTTCAGAGAAGCATGGCTGCATCTTGCTCCCTTTCAACTAGAATGCTCACCTTCATGCTCAGAATCTGTCTCATACGCCACTTCCCTTTCAGATGGTGAAAAGAGAAGTCACTTGCAAAGGGATTATAGCATTTTAAATCATTAATTAACTTTAATTCAAGTTAAATAAGCAGGAATAAGTGAACTACCTAGAAAAAATAAACACCAGTGGCCTACCTTGAGTTCAAAGAGCTGGTGCAACCGTGCTTTTTCCTGAGAAAGCTGCTTTATTTTGTTGGTGAGTTTTTCGATTTCTTTATTGGCATCTCTCAACTTTCTTTCAAGCCCTTCTTTTTCCTTTCGAAGATCTAGGGACTCCTTTTCTCCTCTAACATACTTCATTACCATGGCTTCCTTCTCTTGGCGGGCTTCTTCACATTTCTTGTTTGCCTTTGAATATCAAACATTACACATTTACTTTGGGTAATGAAAGTCAACGTGTGTCTTCTCCCCCCACCCCCAGTGATAGATAAGATTATAAAATCACTGCAGCTGATACAGAGACCTAAAATTCAAATCTACAGAAATTCATCTTCTTATGGAGGATTGAGAACACATAAAGCTATGTTCAGCATAGGACTCCCATGTCTTTTAGCCTGGCTCTCTGCAAAGCCAGAACAGTTAAAATAAACATGTTGCTGCCCAAAGCAGTTTACAACCTAAAATAAGTGAGACATGAGGAATGAAAGCAGTGTGTGCATGTGGGGGTAGGGGAGGGGTAGAAAGTGAGGAACAAGGACACATAAATGATGAGTTAAAAATGTTGTTTCCTTATTATACTTGATCCCTGCCTTTCGTTGGATGAATTTCAGAGCAGCGTTATACCATGTTGTTCCTCGAATAACACTGTAATAAATCCAGGGCAGGCTAGAGTTACCACTGATTTCCCCATGCCCTGACTAATGCTACATTGTACTGCTAACTATTAAAAAGACTGTTCGTTTATCAGTCTGGATAGCGGCAATAAAACATTAAAGGACTCATAAGTACTGTATATGATTCTAGCTTTAACAAAAGGCAATGATTCAGATTTCATTTCTTAAGCAATTCCATTGCAGAAGTACGTTACTTATGATGGTTTGCCCAACTATAAAGGTGCTCAACTTTCAATTAAAAATCTGTTCCTATTTCATGCATACCGTTTGCTTCAAGTTTCTAGAGAGCACATTCCTTAATGACCATGGCTGACAGAGCAAGGAAGTGCTGACATAGTGAGAAGAACAAACAGCATTTCCAGACTAACTCACTGGTATATTGGGGAAGGGGGCATTTTTGATGACCTCTTCTTCCTCAGGCAGTCCTCTGTTCCACCCAAAAGTATGTCCCTGAGGGCTGTGCAATCCTCAGGGACACAATGTTGGTGGCACAGAGGACTTTCTGGGGAAGGAGAGTTGTCAAAAAGTGTCCCTTCCCTGGTGCAGTTAGTCTGGAAATACTGTTAGCTTGTTTCTCTCATTGCACTGGTGCTTTCTTGCCCTGGATGTCAGCCATGTCTGAGATTAAAACTTTAAAATTCCTCTACAGTCACCTGATCTGTACGAAAGGCCATCTCTTTGTGCAGCTGTTGGATAGCATTTTTCGCAGAAGCATCTTGGGATATAAGTTTATCTTTAGCAGCTTTAACTTCTTTTTGAAGGTCTTCTATTCTGGCCTCCAGCTGCAATGGTAAACAGCAGGTTAAGAATAGAGCAGAGTCAGAAGCTATTTTGGTCATGATTGAAAGAAGCATTTAGTTATTTGCAGTTTGCATGCAGGTTTAACAACTGTGATACAATTATTGCATTTGTTATTTGTGAGAAGTGACACAGAACAAGATCCCGAAGGCTGCAATCCAAAGCAGCAATATGTATGTATACCAGAGCGCCTTAAGGTGCTGTTTCTGCAGCAGCTGCAGCAAGTCATTACATTTTTAGCTGTGTTCAGGTTCATCTAAGTTATTCTAGACTGGCTATGGTTAAAGTCAGCAAAAGGAGCCAGCGTGGTGTAGTGGCTAGAGTGCTGGACTAGGACCGGGGAGACCCGAGTTCAAATCCCCATTCAGCCAAGGAAATAATAATAAAGGTTTGGTAACTGCTTTATTATACCTTCAGTTCCAGTTCATGTAAGAAAGTTTAAATATTCACATGATAATGTACAATGATATTCTACTGGTATCGGAATCAAAATATTTAACCAAGTAACTACCCCACCCATACAACCATGTCCCAATGCAAATTGTTACATATTTTCCCCTGAAACATATTAAGGTCGTTCACATGACCGGTGAAACCTGGGTAGGAGTGGACTGGAGAACCCAAGGTAGAGAGGCTCACGTGGAGCCTTGGGCCCTGCTCCTATCCAACTGCTCCAAAGCAGGGCTACCCCATACTTTTATCTTGGTTACCTTCCTACCTCAACAGCCCCAATCGTGTGGGTGATTGAGGCTGTTTGCAGCAGCTTGCTCTCCACCACCGAGTGCGGTCTATAGAGTGGCCAGGAAGCTGGGAGCTGCTGCAGTGACACAGGCAGCCTTTCCACTGCCCATGCAATGCATTGTGGGATACTGGAGGACTTCCTCCTCCAGATCCCTATTCAAGAAATTGTCACTGCACCAATTATGGGGGCACATGTTGCCTGATCTTCTAGATGAGCCCTCATTTGTGTGAGGGAAGGCAAGTTGTGTCCTACCTTCCCCCACAGCCCACCCCAGCCTCTTGGGTCGTATGAACGACCCTACTGGCTGGTATCCTTACTATCAAAGTGTGCATATAAACAGCAGCTTCGTGTGCACAGTGGGATTGCCCCTGCAGCTCAGGTGCTACTGCAGATCCGTTCACTTTCATGCATATTTTTGCATAACGGAGTCAGTGCATTCTCCTTCCGCTGCAATAGAGGGCTTTGGGAATGTAGGAGAGCACCCCAGGAGAAGTCCCCGGCAGTTGCACAAAAATTCAGGCGTAAGGGAACCGACAGGGCTGCAGCAGTGATTCCGCTGCTGTGTGTGAAGCTGCTCAAGAGTCAAGCCACCAGGCACTAGAACTAAAGCTGCTGCCAGATATTTTGAAGGCTGACCTAATGTTAGGTTCTGCCAAAGGTCCATCCTACAGAAGTCCTTATCTACATAAATCTTTCTTGATTCTAAATTTAATTTTGCATGTATACACCACTTTCCAGGTCAGCCTCCCAAAGCAGTTTACATCAAAGCATTAAAGTAACCATTAGTAAAAGCCTATATAACAAGCAACAAAATACTCTTAATAGCTAGATTTTTGCACACTGAGCTCTTAAATCAGGTCATTTGATATGCTGTGACTGTCGCTCCTCCCCTCAGAGCCAGAGGGTCATACAATTTGTGGCAAAGTGACATGAAAATATTATCCACTAACCCAAATATCACCTTAGGAGCAGAGACATGCATTTTATAGGAAACAGTATGAATGAGAGGCATAATTCTGTACCTGCTTAATAATGCTGAGATGTTGTCTTTCTGTTTCTGTTCTTTTTTTCAATTCATCTTTTAGGTTGTCCTTTTCTGAACAAATGTCCAAAATTAATTCTTGGTGCTTTTTGTTTTCTTTGATCAATCTGTCCAGTGAAACAATGAAAACAGTTATTAATGAGGCCAAGCATATAAGATGAACAAATTACTACTATGGCTACCTTGCCAACCTGTGTTCCAACAAAGCCAAGGTTTCCCCCAAGGTCTGAAAGGGATTCCTGAGATGTAGCTGTGATTGCACAGGTATTGGTCATGACCAGAGCACTACTGATTTCCCAACCATATACCATATTTACCCAAACAGAAGATGACTTTGAATTTAAGACAACTCCCTTTAAGAGATAGGAGGTTAAATACAGGTTATACCTGTACTTACCCCAAAAGGAAGAAGACTCTGAATTCAAGATGACCCCTCAATTTCTAACAAGGAAGAACCTTGAAAAACCCTAGTCTTGGATTCAGATAAATACAGCAGCTTTTTAAATGCAACCACATTGTTTCCAAGCTATAAGAAGAAAAAGAGCATCACTGTTCATGGGACCAACTCCTTCTAGCCAAAGAGAAAGCAGAGCTGTTCGGTGTGCGAATGCAGTTAAGCAGACGGTTGCATTTACCATTGTGGCTATCAGCCTATCGCACATATCAGATGCGCAGGCTGGAAGGAACATAGCTCATTTTGTGGTGCCCAAAACACCATTAGCAAGTTGCTCACTGTACTCCCTCTCACCCCACTACGCTCGTCCTCTACTCAGCTTCCAGGTGCATTGATAGCTTTTTATGGCACTGCAGCTGCCAATGGTGGCTGTTGACCAATTCTGCTGCACTGGTACAATGCTTAGAATCAGCGTATAAACTCTGCACACACTACCAGAGGCAGAGACCTTCCTCTGATGTGAAACCTTCTTAAACTTTAATTCCCGCACAACACTGCCCATAACAGAGAGGCTGAAAATGCAATAATAATTCTTAGAACAAGAAGTCTTATGCAATTTGGAAAATAAACCCAACTTAGAAAAATTCTGATATAACACAACTGTACACAAAGGGCCTGATGAACAGGTGGGGGGGGGGCACTGGTATCTGCTGCCTTCTTCTGGATGATTGATGCTGGGCAGGGGGAGGGGGGTCATATGCTGAAATATAGACACTCTTTCCACTCTCAGCCACGAGCTAACCTCTTGCTGCTGCTTTCAGGCAGTTCTTCTAAGATCTTCTCCCAGTCCTCCTGCGTTCTGGCAGGAGAGTCTACCCTTGGCCTCCCCAGCTTCCTCCTCACTGTCCCACCACCAACTGAACCATATTTTCAACCCTCTGCCCAACTCCACCCTTACAACTCCAAGGCCAATGTTAACTTTGCCACAGTCATCCTGGCTGCTATTCTGTGCAGCTATTGTAATGTGATGCTCCCAGCATGGATTCCTATGTCACCACTACCAGGAATGCCTGCAGGTGATGTGAGGAACTCTCCCAAGGCGAATTGCTTTGGAAGTTACAGTCACTGGTTGACATCCCGACTAACAAAGCAATGGCAGAAGGATGTTGTGCTAGCTACTTGTGCTAAGGCTGCATCCTTGCGCGTGTGAAAACTGCAGGATGGCTCATATGCTTGAAATAAAACTTTTACACAAGAGTGCCTTAGCACAGGAACACAATTCTGAAAATCCTAGGTTTTTTGTGCAACCATGTGATCTTTTTGCATTAGCACAACTTTGCTTGCAAGCACTTTGTTAGTCAGGATAACAGCCACTGTGTGGAGCAGCCGATACCCAGGTGTGGTTTTAAATAGACCAGGAGAGCTGGTCTTGGGGTAGCAAGCAGGATCCTTTGCTATGCAGGATCCACTATGGTTTGCATTTGAATGTGAGACGACATGTGTGAACACTGTAAGATATTCCCCTTAAGGGGTGCTCTGGGAAGAGCACCTATGTGCTTGCATGCAGAAGATTCAAAGTCCCCGCCGCTTACCCCAGCATCTCCGCGATAGAGCTGAGAGACTCCTGCCTGCAACCTTGGAGAAGCCGCTGCCAGTCTGTGTAGACAATACCGAGCTAGATGGACCTGATTTGGTATACGGCAGCTTCCATGTGTTTATTCGCTCGTCTGACTCCATCACAGTTTTTAGAAAGCTTGGCTTTTTATCCAGGCCTTTACATGATTGTTTTATTCCTGCTTCTGTGTGTTTTTATCCATGTATTGTTTTTGTGCTTGTATATTATATATTTTAAATCAGATTTGTTTTCATATTTTTAGCTTAATTACTTTTAACTGTTATTTTTATTATATGTGTTTTAACTTTTGTAAACCACCTTGGGATTGTTTTTAATGAAAGGCGGTATATAAATTTAACAATCCATCAATCAATAAAGGCCAGAGATTCATCCACCCACCTAAGCTAGTATCCTATTTCCAGTAGTGACCAGCCAGATGCCAGATGCCTCTGGGAAGTTTTTATAAATAGGACCAAGTAACAGCCTCTCTGTGTCATTTATCCTCAAAAACCAATATTCAGGCGTATAGCCTCAGAACATGGAATTTCCATTTAGCTATCACAGGTAATAGCCATTGATAGCCCTATCTTTAGGAATTTAAGCCTTTTTAAAAAGCCATCTAAACTCTACATCCTGTGCCCAATTATCGGTAGAGCTTGAAGTGCACAGCTGGAGCTACCAGGAAGCTCCTGCAAAATACAGGCACCTCTGTTGTTTAACCTACAAACCACAAAGGCTGCTAGAATACAATGGTTTGAAAGTTTGGATTTTTTTAAAAAGCTTGAGCAGCATTTCAAGGCAAATTACACACTTAAAGCATACAAAGCACTTCACTGTTGTCTAGGCAATAAGCTGCATAGAGAAAGAATAAGCATGTGTTTAACTTGCTGGCCTTACACAAACTATAGCTGAGTCACAACTTCAGAAGATTTACAGCTGTAGCGGCAGTTTTAATAATGCTCTGATCAGAAGTTGCTCAACTCCACTTAGGGTGCCCTTTTGAAAGGTTTCTAATGGCCAACAGCAGTTTCCCCGGCAAGACCATTTCTAGCACAGGCCATTTTGGGGCAGTCCTGTGTAAGGATGACTAGATACCCCATTACAGTAAAGAAATGCTCAAAAGGTCTAAGACTGCATGGGGAGAAAATAAATATTGCATTTACTTGAAACCAAGATTAGGTTTTTTCCAAGTTGGTTGTTAGAAACTGGGGGGCTGTCTTAAATTCAGAGTGCTATTCCTTTTGGATTAACACAGGTATAACCTGTATTTAACCTCTATATTTTAAGGGGCCATCTTAAATTAAGGGCCATCTATTTGGGTAAGTACAATACTGGTGTAGCTCAGTGTGCAAACAATACTGGAGCAACACAACAAATCAGCACTGGTCCAGTGAAGACAAATGAAATTTAACCTGCATGTCCCTTTACAACAATTCTGAATGATAGCCAGCTCCAAGCTATGGTACAGTTTTGAATTATGCCAAATCATACCCAGAGAGCATAGAAATTGATTATGCGAGACGGATGATGAATTAACTTTTCAGAGTCTCCAGTCATAATATTTTGTGGCATTAAGCCAGCGTGGATCTAATGGAAATGGTCCTTTAACCATGGTTAAGGGACTGGGATCATATGCTCCCTCCTACTATCATTGGGTGCACAGGAGTATTAATCTGATCAATCTTGGGAACACAGTTCACTGGTCCAGTATTGTCTACACTGAGTGGCAGGGGCTCTCCTGGATTTCACAGGCAGGTGTCTTTCCCAGCCCTACCTGGAGATGCCAGGCTTTGAACCTGGAACCTTCTGCATGCAAAGCAGATGCTCTACCACTCAGATACAGCCCCATCACCAGTTCAAGAATCTGAAGTTTCTTGGTTGCAAATGATGGGTTAGAAGCAGCCCAGGGTTAACAAGAATGAAAACATTACTCAAACCACAGTAAAGGGCAACAGGAAGGAAGCTTACACAAGAGGGCTGGGGAGCTTGTGGCCTGGTTTCGTAACCATGATTGCTACAGTTGACTGCTTTTGCATTAATAATAATAATAATAATAATAATAATAAATATAAATAATTAAAGTACCGATAATTAAAGTACCAAATCCAGTCAATAACATCTGGTAGACTGGGTGTATCATCATCATCATCCTCCTTTCATCATCACCATCATCCACCAGCCCACTGAAATCCTTAGTTCCCAGACAAAAGGTTACCCTCTTTGAATTTTACCTCAGTTCATAGCAATACAATTTAGATCTGGAAGTTATCGAGTTACAGTGCTGAGCTATTTTCAAGTTAGGCTTACAGCAGAGAATCTCTATTCTTACTGTGGGATCCAGGGATACTTTATGTTTACAATAAATGTCTTTAAGCCCGGAAGCTCTTCACACGCCAGTTTACCTATAGAATCTGTTGTGAATGAGAAGTCTCGTAGGCACAAGCATGCCCTGCTATGGTCTCGACCAATAAGGAATCTGGAGCATAGCTCACCCCAGGACATGACACTCTCTGTCTCTGAAGAAGCTGCTTTGGAAAAAACGGTCAAAGGGCATGATTACTATTTCTGCACTCAAATCTTGATGCTAGGGACTTGGGGCTACTTCTCCCACTGATTTTCATTCATGCAGTCTAGGAAGGGGAAACATGAGGAGATAGTTTCAACAGCGTCCATTTGTGACAAAACTTGGAATGCTCACCTAAGGCATAAAATAACCTCTCAACTTTTTTAGAACTAAAAAGGCTCCAGCAAGCAACAGTGTTTTGTTCAAGACCAGAGTTTCACCACAATATCTCAGTATAGCTACTCAGCATAAAACGTGCAACAGAGAAGATTTATCACCATCAAGTACTCACTTCTTTATTGTGTGCTCTTGTTGCAGATATTTATCTTGCATGTATTTCTCAAATATGGCCAAAGCAGCTTTACTCTTGCATGCCCCATTTGGAAGTTTATGGTCTTTCAATAACTCAGTGGATAACAGTTCAGACTCTATCTCCTCTAACAAAGCTTCTTGAGAGGAAGCATTCTGTATAGTCGAGATAAGGTTCTTGGTACAATCTGTGTCATAAGGGCTTTCTGAGCAGACTCCATCAGACCTTTTAAGATGTTCATACTCTTTTAGATCATGCAATAGGTCTGTCAAGGATTGATCTGAGCCACCAGTTTTTGAAATTTCTTGTTCGCAGTCCCCACCAGGTAAGCTATCTGCTTTCTTAAAACTTTCTCTTGGTATTTCTAAAGATTTAGAACAACAATCTCCACCTCCATTAAAGTCTGGTGTAAGCTGTGCTTCAACTATGTCCCCATTTCTCCTTGCATCAGTAGCAGCTGGACTGGTATCCAACGCCAATGGTTCATTTTCGGTATTCAAACTGCTCTTTTCACCTCCAGGGTCCTCAGTATGCAGACCATCCTGAATTCCCAGGGTTCTGCCAGTTTCCTCAGAAGTTAATGAGCTGGAAGACCCATCATTGGTCTTTGACACGTTGAGTGGCTCTAGAGTAGTTTGCTCTCCTGGTACGTGCTCGTCCATCTTTCCACAAAGTTGCTAGGGAGAAAACTGAAAACAAAGGCAATTTATGAGAATGTGCAATCACCTCTTTCAGGTTCAGCAGCCATGGATGATCTTTAAGGTAACTCAGCATGAACTGATTCAAAAAACCTTGGACCTGAAGTTTACAAATAAAAAAAAGTTCTCAAGCCAGTTTACACGAAAAGGAAATAAAACTCTTTTTTAAAAAAACTTATAGCCTCCATGTGTTCAGAGTCTTCATCTTCCAATGTTTGAAAGAGATTCTCTCATAGGGCATAACTACCTGCAGACGTCAAGTGGTTTAAAGCTTAAATCCTAGAATACTTTCTGGGAGTAAATCCCATTGAACTCAAAGGGGCTTACTTCTGAGTAGTCACGCTTAGGCATACACTGTAATAAGGGTATCTCAGGGCCATGTGGACTAGCCAAACCCTCTGGTAGGGATGTGCACAGAACCAGTGGGGGCCGGGTTGACAGTGTGGGTGGGATAACTTCAGCAGGGGAGGGTGCACTCACCCCTCCCTCTGCTTTCCCTCCACCAGCAGTGGCTGGGAAACCAGTCCTGCGGGGCGGCAGCATATCTCCCTCCCACTCTGTCCACTCTTCAGACCAGAAGTACGTGGAAGTAGTTCACGCCTATTGCCAGTCCAAAGAACGGACGGGATGGCAGGGAGGTACACTGCCGCTCTGCCAGACTGGTTTTCCAGCCAGCGCTGACAGGGGAAAATTGGAAGGAGGAGTAAGTGTACCTTCCCCCGCCCTTAAAAGTTATCCCACCCCCACCAAACTAATCGAATTGGCCAGTGTTCGAACCTGTTCAGAGGCCTCTAAAAGTGCCTCTGAACAGGTCTGTGTACATCCCTACTCTCTGGGGGGTCACAGAAAAAAATTCAGGGCCACTCAAAAAGGGGGGGTGGGACTATGTTCAATTCCTGTGCATGGATCCTTCGGAGCTTGTTACGCCATTGGTTAAATGAACTATCTCCATACTCCACCACAAAACAATGTTTTCTACCTGGGCTGCACAACTTTGGCCCTCCTGCAGATGCTGTACTACAACTCCCACCATCCCTGACCATTGGCCACTGTGGCTGGGGACGATGGGAGCCGTCATCCCAAACCAGACGGAGGGCCAAAGCTGTGCGGCCCGGCTTCATACTAAAGCTAGATTGCATGACACACCCCATGACCAAACACTAGCACTGTCTCACATGGCCCTGCTGAAAAAATGGGAGCCAAATATCATGGGAAGGGAAGTCACCTGGGAGCTGGTCTCTCAATCTACATATTGAGAGGAAACTATGAAGCATGTACACTTTTAAAAAATTGGTTAATTTTTTAAAAAATGTCTCCCCTTTTTCTAATTACTCCACCCGATTAATTAATGAGTCCAGTCTGGAACTCTTAAAGGACCTGCCACTGTGTGTTTAAGCTATCATGACCCCAGTCTGTGGAGCCAGCACTTGCAACAACTACTTGAGCAGGGAGGGGACTCTGGTGGATCGCCCCAGATGTTACTCACCTCCAGGAGCAGCCTCTGTCTCAGCTGGGAAGAGGCTGTAGAACCAGATGCTAAGCTATGACTTTAAAGATGGGAGATGCATGTGGATAAACTTGCATCCCTCATCCATTCAGCCCCAAAACTATCATGGGTGGGGTGGGTGAGTTTTCTTGGGCTCAAAGGATTAACACAAGACTACACACTCATTTATCTCCTGTTCATCATTAGTAAATAGCCAGCAGACAGCCTGCTTCCCCCTCTGCTTTTCCTTTGTTGACCTTAGGAGCCAGAGGCTTGCCGTAGGACCATGGCCAGTAGTAACACTTGGCATCTGATGCCTGAGAAATCTGGTCTCGATCTAATGTGCATATGGTGCAGAAGCTTGACCAGTGGAAAAGGAAGGTTCCTCCACTGCTAAGAAAGCTTGTGTCCTAGAGGAAGCCCAATTTCTGATAGGCAAAGAAAATGTAATGCCCTGAGCACATTCAAGTTCATGGGAAAACTCAGCCCATTCAAAGTACTTCAAGATGCAATCAACTTGAGGAACTCTCTCTGAATATGCAGATTTGGGAACAACAGTACCTTTTTAGTTCTGACCATCACCCGGATATGCACTGGTCCACACCTTTCCCAAGCCCCTGTCTTCTGAGCAGGAAATTGAACGTCCAGATTTCCCCACTTTGCAGGAATCCAGTGACATACATTGCCAGCTACTAAACCAGAGCTGGGCCTAGTCAGACACCTGTAATGTAGGGATGTGCAGAACAGTTCATAGTCTGAACGTTCTGACTGCAAACCAGGCCATTTTGAGTATTCCGAGCTCAGCAACAGAACAGCCTTCAAATGAAGGGCCTGTTCCGAGCTCAGAACAGAATGACCCCATTCTGAGTCAGAACATTCCAAAATGGTGCTCTTCTGGCCTCTACGCACACACAACAGCCATTTGTTTGTCAGCACCACCATGTGAATGGGCGCCATGTATGTGCAGTTGGCCAGAGAGTGCGCCATTTTGGAATCTGAAATGGTGCTCAGAACATTTTCATTGTTCCAACTCAGAATGGGGTCAACATGACATTTGCCTGCTTGGGACCCTCAGTGCTCCCCCAGATTGCTGCAAGCCCCTGTAGAGCTACACTCTTGAGTAATACAACTGCACAACACCACCTATCCTTGCCCTCTTCCAGGAAGACCAAATGGGAGGACCCCTTCAGCAATCCTTGGCATGACACATGATGCCAAGTAAAAGAATTCAAAGTATTCAGGAAAAGTATACAAAAATTTTATCTCCACTTCCAACTTTACATTCTGTCCTTTCTCCCTCCCCACACCCATGCATAACCATCACTTTCTTGTGCCCCCTTCCCATTTGGCTTGCCCACATAACCATCACTTTGTATTTGTTGTACTGGTGCCCACCAGTGTTCCCTCTAACAGGGATTCCCAGATGTTGTTGACTACAACTCCCAGAATTCCCAGCTATCATGGCTTTTGCTTGGGGATTCTGGGAGTTGTAGTCAAGAAAATCTGGGAATCCATGTTAGAGGGAATATTGGTGCCCACATATTATTGCCTGCACAAATTGCTTGTATTTGGTGCAACCAAGATTGTCAGCTACTCTCATTTTGCTTCTGTTATTTCAATAAATTTCATTTCTTGTTTCATAAGCCTAGTCTCTGAGCTCCTCTGAAGGTACTCTAACAACCTTCTGCTTGTTAGTCAAGCATTTCCCCGCTGCACCATTAGATGGCTCATCTGATAGTTACCATCAAGGTATTCAAACCAGTGATGGCATCAGGGCCAAATAGGGAGAAGGAGCTTACTCCCACACCCCTCCAGCTCCAAAGCCGTCTGTGTGCGTGTGCACACACACACACGCCAAGGAGACTGGTTTCAAAGCATTTAATAGGTCAATTTCACCACCCCTGCCACCCTTTAAACGGCAAAGGACCCTGTGGGTGAGGAGGATGAAATTGGGCAAGACGCTTAATTCCCTTCAGCTGAAAATGACTCTCTGTGCTGCTAACATTTCCTGGCAACACGAGGACAGTAAGTATATACAGACTTTGGTCCCCATCAAGGTTTTTTTCTTTTTCTTTTTGGGAGGGAATGGGAGGAGCCCTGGTGCCTTTATTAAAACAAGATTTTCCTCCACATCTCAGGCATCACCACCAGTGTTCAGGAACCTCTTTTGCCCCTTCTGCTACACAGCACTTTGCACCCGGGACATCCAGTGAATTAATCAAGACAGCCATTAAACATTTTCCCCATAGTAACCAATGGTATATTGTTTTAAAACACTAACTTCCAACACACTGCAACATAAGATTAACAAAAAAGGAGATAATTATGAAATACAAATTTCCTGATACTGATCATAATTAGTAGCATGACATTTATTTCTTGTTTTTATGACAGCATATTGCTGGAAGTCCCCAAGGTTTGTACAGTGCACATTAAAAACCCAGCGCCTTGTACAAAATTATACATTTATTCATTCACTTAAGCAAGAAAATGGTAATGTGTGATTTAATATTTACTGGTCAAATCTCCTTATACGCACCTACATATTACTATGAACTGCTAATAGTGGAACAATGCAAAACACTTATTTTTGCATTGGTTAAAGACTCTATGATTTAAACAAAAAATGTTCCCCAGGTAAGAGATCCCTTTTATCACTGAATATCAAAGAGTACCAAGCACAGAACAAAGAGCTCCTCGTTTTCTCTGCTTCTTGGATGTCTTGAGGTCTAGAGAGCAAAGTAAACAGGATGCTCCAGTCTTACATTTTCATACAGGCAAAGAGGGAGTCATTCCATTCATGGCTAGCAACAAAAAATGTTTTGCCTTCGAAATATAAAGAAGAATGAAAGACGTTTTTCACCAGGATCTGATGTTTACTTAAACAGTACACACCAATTAAAGAAATCAGACCACAAATGCAGTAGATATAAATGGGCAGAATGATAAGCAGCCATGCTATACAGGGCGTGCTTTGTAAATGTGTTTAGGCTATCACATTGAATGTGAATGTTCTCTTTAAAAATAATTAGTTCATCAGAAGTCTTTGGAGACAATATTCATAATGCTAGCTGGGCTGGGCGGAGAGCATCTGTGCCTCTGGCCGGCCCACCCAACGCCGCTGTTCCCCCACCACGCCGGCATGCCCGACTTTCTGCCTGCCCAGCCGACAGGCCTCTCATTCTCCCCCCACCCCCCGCGCTTTCTGGCGGGCTGGCCGGCCCGCTTCCTCCCCCCGCCCCTCATGCTTTCTGACTTGCAGGCCGGGCGGAAAGCCGGCCTGCCACCTCCTCCTCCTGGCAGCCGGGTCAGGCCAGCCTGCCACCTCCTCCGGCCACCGCCTTCTCCGGCTGACCGGGCCAGGCCAGCCCGCCTCCATTGTCTCCCCTCCCTGTCGCTATCCACCAGGCAGCTGCTCTTGCGAGAGCTGCCACGCATGGAATTAGTGACGAGTACGTTTAGGAGAATTAAATATATAGATATTGCCAATAAATACATTTTTACTCTCTCTCTTCAAAATGAATGTGTATGTTTCATTTCTTTTTTTAAAAAAGCAAGGAATGAAATGGGTGTATCTCCTTGCATATTATTATGCTAATAGATTAATTAATAGATAGGAATAGATTAATGGGGAAAGCTTCAAAACAAGCAAGAATGAAATCTAAAGAATTGGAGAGAAAATATAAAGATTTTATGGCATAGAGCTGACAAAACATAAGAACATAGGAAGCTGCCATATACTGAGTCAGACTATTGGTCTATCTAGCTCAGTATTGTCTACCTAGACTGGCAGCGGCTTCTCCAAGGTAGCAGGCAGGAATCTCTCTCAGCCCTATCTTGGAGATGCCAGGGAGGGAACTTGGAAGTGAGTCTGCAAAATCTATGGAACAGGATTTCAGGGGCTTCATCTTGCCAGGGCTTTGGGGAGATTCAAGGGGAATGAAGCCAAAGGCTTGTGGCTTTGGAAGTACAGGAAAAGGTATTTCCAGTAAGACTGCATTAGAAGTTATTTTACTTTCTGTGTGTTGCTGTGCATTTCCTATCTGTTTCTGTCACTGAGTAACTAAATTTTCTGTGCCACCTTCGAGAAGATCTCAGCGTTTTAAATATTGTTGTAACCAAGTGTTTTTAAGTGCAACCAAAAAGCTGAATCCTAAGGTCCACTATTTTGTAACAACTTAATAAAAGGCTTTTCTCTGTTTTTACAAACCCTCAGCAGAAAAGGTGTGTGTGTAGAATCATCTAGTGCAAAAACGTCTTCAAGAGCTCAGCCAGCTATCCTTAGCTCTCACCAAGTGCAGGCATATACATGTGGAGGCAGTAGTTTTTATGTTTTGGCCTATTAAGAAGGGGAAGCCAAGTTGAAACAGCAATTTTTAGTTACTCCAATTCCCATTAAGAACGATTATTAAGGATTGGCTTGGTGGCAGCAAAATCTACAGGAAATATAGAATAACTAGCCGATGCCCGCACAGAGCATCTGTTCACTCTTTGGGGCTGGCTACCTCTCCCACCACCCACCTGCCCAAGTCTCTGGGCAGGCCGAGTGCCGAGCCCAGGCTGCCGGGCTGAGTGCCACGGCCGGGCCTGTCGCCTGGCCGCCCCGTGGCCGGGCCCGCCGCCACCTGGCCGCCCTGCAGACGGGACGGGTCTGCCGCCGCCTCACCGCCCCGCCACCGCCCGGCCGCCCCCCGGACAGGACGGGCCTGCCGCCGCCTCACCGCCCCGCCACCGCCTGGCCGCCCCCCAGACGGGACGGGCCCGCCGCCGCCTGGCCGCCCCCCGGACGGGATGGGCCCGCCACCGCCTGGCCGCCCCCCGGATGGGACGGGCCCGCCGCCACCTTGCATCTGCCCAACCAGCCAATTCTCCTGGGTGCGCCAGCCAATCAGCGCCACCTCGCATCCACGGCCGGCCTGGCCCAGCCAGCCGCCGCTGCGCATCCATGGCCTGGTCGGGCCAGCACTGCCGCCACCACCTCGCATCTGCCCAGCCAGCCAATCCTCCTGGGTGCACCAGCCAATCAGGCGCCTCCGCCACCCAGCCAATCAGCTGGGCCGCCGGGACGCACATTCCATGGCACACCCAGGAGAAATAAATAAATAAATATAAATATATAAATATATATATATATATTTGTATGAGGAGCCCACCGAAGCAGCTCAACAGGGGTGACACAGTGTTCATTCCCCTCACATGAGCAGGTCTGAGTGGAAGGTTTGTTCATTACAGACATGCCCTCCAAGAATTTGTCTAAACCCCTTTTAATGCCACCCAAGCTAGCAGCCATCAGCACATCCCATGGCAGAGAATTCCATAGATTACGTGCTGTGTGAAAAAGTACTGGTTGGTCCTAAATTTCCTGACCTTCAGTTTCATGGGATGGCCCCGGTACTAGTGTTGTGAGAGAGGGAGAAAGTTTTCTCTGTCCACTCCATGCATAATTTTATACACCTCAATCACATCTCCCTGTAGCCGCCTCTTTTCCAAACTGAAGAGCCCCAGATGCTGTAGCCTTGTTGCAATGCGCAAATCTTGCACACTATACCCTCAAAGGAAGATACAGATAAAATAGGTAGCCATAATCCTTAAAAACAAAACAATACAGGGACCTTAACACTATTAACAGATAAGGCAGTGGGAAAGGCAGGAAGTGGGCAGAATAAAAACGTCATTTTGGAATCAAGCTTTGTAACTGAGCAAGGGGTGTCTTCAAAGGGCCTTTGAATAATAATAATAATAATAATAATAATTTTTAAAAAATGAAGATGTAAAAATATTATGGGACTTCTGACTACAAACAGACAAACATCTGCCACACAATACACCAGATATAACTGTAGTCGAGAAGAAAGAAAAACAAGTCAAAATAATTGACATAGCAATACCAGGGGATAGCAGAATAGAAGAAAAAGAAATAGAAAAAATCACCAATTACAAAGATCTACAAATTGAAATTGAAAGGCTGTGGCAGAAAAAGACCAAAATAATCCCAGTGGTAATTGGCGCCCTGGGTGCAGTTCCAAAAGACCTTGAAGAGCACCTCAACACCATAGGGGCCACAGAAATCACCATCAGCCAATTACAAAAAGCAGCTTTACTGGGAGCAGCCTATATTCTGCGACGATATCTATAACAACAGCAACAACATTGACAATAAAATTCTGGCATCCCAGGTCCTTGGGAAGGACTCGATGTCTGGATAAAACAAACCAGTCAATAACACCTGTCTGACTGTGTAAAATAATAATAATAATAATAATAATAATAATAATAATAATAAGCATTTCTATATCACTTAACTTCACTAAGTTAAAATTGGCCACCAGGAGCGGCGGCCATAGAGCCCCAACTGCAGTGTGGGCCAGGGAGAGGAGCCCTTCTGCACTGCAACAGGCTGCCTCTCCACTATCCACACAGTGCTATGTGGGAGGACTTCCTAATGATCCAATATCAGGGGACCACCACTGTGCCAGGCATGTGGGCATATGAGCAATGGCGACCCGAAGAGGAAGAGATTGTATGGGGGAAGGTAGGTATGATCCTGCCTTCCCCCCAGCCCCTGTGGTTGTGAGAACTATCTCCAGATTTGGCCACCAGGAACGTGCACGTGTGCTCCCTCCTACCTACCTTGTATGGGCTTCAGTTCTCCCCTGCATTTCCTGGTTTGCAGCAACCATCAGGGTTTTTTGTGACATCTGAACTGGGCAAAAAATGGTTATCACAAACCATTGTTTGCCTTCAAGCCACAAGCCACTTCAAACCGGTGGCCAAGCCATTGTTTTGTTACATCAGAACTGAGAAAATACACTGACAGGAAAAAAAATGCAATTTCATCCTCCCCATAGCACATCAACTGCAATACTGTGTGCATTACAGGATGTTTAAGTACCATAAGCATCAATTGGTTGATTATAACATTATTCCCAGAGACCCTAGAAGAAACTGCCCCTTTCAGCTGCTATGCTTGACAAAAGAAAAGATGGATTTTGTTTGAAGTTCAATCTGCCTCTTATATGCAGCACAAGAACTAGTGCTAGTGGCAGCCAAGATAGGAGACTAAAAATAGCCCCACTTTTAATTAGCAGAGGGTCTTTCCTTTACATGATGATTTTGCTTCATAAGGGGGGGGAAACAACATGACACAAACACAGCTTTGGTTTTTAGATGAAAAGCTTGAAACTGTGTAGTTAAAGGCAGAAGGACGCATACTAAATGAGATGAATAGCAGCTGTGCACTAGTTCTTCCGCTCAGCTGTAGATTTCTTTGCTTCTTATTTCCTCCCCACTATCTCAAGATTTAATATTAATTTCACAAGAATTGTCCTAGCATTATCAGAGTTGTACTTTGGTCAAGATTCAGTTTCAGAGGATCCCCAAGGTAAAATGCAACACAACGCACTGCTTAACCCCTTGGAATGGATTTTATCCCACCTAGTGCAAGGTAATGGTTAACAAAACAGATTAACACGAGGAACATTATATATCTATATACGGAGAGACTGGGACAAATTGATTCCTGTACAACTGGAAGAGAAAAATCTTGGGTTTACCAAAGTGAGATTTCCAAAGGTTTGCAATCAGAATGGAAAAGATCACATACAAGAGTCAGACTATTTAAGACAGGCCTTGACAAATGTTCTTTGGATCTAGGAGCCAGCCCATTGACACTGGACAAAATTACCTATTTAGTGACAGACATTCTGGAGGCAAAGGGTAAATGGCTTCTTTTTATCTCCTCTACAAGTACATGCTTAGAACAGAAACAGGGCTGCCTGGGACATATAACAATTTTATTAAATAACTCTAACTCTGTTGTTTAGGCATTACAGTTAAATTTCTAGGCACCATGGCTCCCTGGCACCTGGGTTTAACAAAACCAATTGATTTAGTTTTAACTAATTAAGCCCTGGTTTAACAAAACAATAAATAGCATTCAAAGAGGACAGAAGAGGAAGTATAGTTGGACAAAACAGTGCTTCTCTCACTCACCAGGATGGTAATACTGTAGGAGAAACTGTTGGCAAATAATTTCTTCACTGCATTGTGTGTGTGTCTCTCTGAGCAGAGAGAGAGAGAATATGCCAGCAGTGTCCTATCCTATGGAGGAAACCATACACACCAGTCATTACTCAGGAGCTGTGAGCAGTTTTACAATACTGCACATAGGAAGGGAGCCCAAAGATCTACTGCGGGCCAAAGAGGGTCTAGCAAGTGCTTCACCAAGGTCTTACCACGGCAGCTATAGTTATAGCTTGGGCCACTCTGCACAGCACACCGGCCTACAATATTTTCCGTATTTATAAGACAGTAAAGATACACTTAAGTTTCTTCTACCATACTGGATGACTACAAAGTGCAATGTGCATTTGTCTTTGCTATCTGGAATGAGCATCAGAAAAGATGGCTAAGGCACAGATTCTGACCATCTTCAAAGGACATTTAAAGTGTCTTTCCTTCAACACTAAGGGCAGTCTGTTCTTAAACACTCAGTAATAAGGAGCAAATATGGAGCAGGACTTTCAGTAGGACATCACTTCTCAGCAAACTTTGGTCTCCCTTCACATTTGTTGAAGTGCTAGATGTCTTGCTATCTTCATTTCTTTTATGTGTATATTAACTGGCGAGTACTGTTGACAGTGGATTACAAATTGAAATACCTGAGAATCTAAATTTTTTGTTCCTATATGTAATGTAATTTGAAAACAACTGTTCTTTTTAAGAACAAACGTTTTTTTTTTAAAAAAATATTACTTTGATTTTTTAAAAAGTGCTAGATGTCTTCTTGAAGCCGTCATTAAGAAAGAAAGTATATCAATTCCTCCTCATATTAGGGGTAAGTTAGGATGGGGGTTCCCAACCTTAAAAACACACACACGTACCTCTTATGTCACAAGCCTTCAGCTCAGGCACCCGGAGAGAGAACGAACACATACCCACACACACAAAAACACAAATTCATGGGTTGCACAGTTAGAGAAACAGGCTATTCCAGTCACTGGCTCACATCCACACTGTTATTCAGAAGGAATCTTATTGAAATCAATGGGACAAGTATTTGTGCCCTATTAATTTCAATGGGAATATACTAAGTGCTAGTTTTCAGAGGCCCATCAGTCAGGCCAGGGAGAGAGGTACTTGAGCTTCAGTGTGTAAACCAATCAGGAGCAAAGAAAGAGGGTCTCCTTCCTCCCCTCCTGCAGTGGCCACATTGCTGAGGATGCTTTGGCTTCAAGCCAGAGATCCTCAGATGGGGAACAAAGAGCATGGCTGCAGCATGGGAGACAGGAAGGCTCCGAGTACCCCTGGGAGCACTTTAAGTACCCTTAGGGGCACTAGTACCCCCTGTTGGGAACCCCTAGATTAGGAGATAGTAATCCTATGGGGATTATTAGTGTATCAAGCATGAATAAAGACAAAATCCCAATAAGGATTAATTGTTTACAGATCTGAGCTTAAATTATGCTAGGGTTCTCAGTCTCAATATAAGTTGTAATAAGTAATAATAAAAATAATAAAGAGTTCCTGCGAGCATATGCAGCGCTTTCTTCACCACAAAGTAGCACAGACTATCCCCACACACTAAGAAGGAGAAGACCTTTCAGAGTAGGCAACATCACTTCCTGGAATATTTTGGCCCATACAACTTTCTTTGTATATACACAGCAGTGCTCAGTGTCTATTTTAGGCCATGATGATAATGCTCACATATATCCTATTCATATATATCAGGAAGTTGTCAATGGTAAAATCAGGTGGCATTCCTCCTGCCATAGCATGCATTAACAGCTAAAAAATCTTGAAGTTATTCTACAGACATAGTCTGTGGTCACAGTAATCAGCAACTACAAAGTCAGCTAGCATTCCTTCCTAGATGAACACAAAACATTACCTTTGCCCTTTCTTTGCCAGTCCCATAAAGTATACTACAGTACAGCCACTGTTACCAAGCAATGGTTACCAATAACTGTTCCAATGCTGATGTATATGCAGACAAGCATCAAATGATGGCAGTCCTGTGACAAAGACGTGAAGGGGGTGGGAGGAATAGTGATGATCTGACAGAAGATGGAAAGCAGTGATGTGCTTGAACCAAAAAGAGAAAGGAACTTGAGTCAAAACCTTTCTGCTACATTTTGTTTTCCATTTAAAAGAGTGTAGGGAACTTTTGTACTGAGGCTTAAAGTTACTTTAGTCCCTATTAGGGATGTGCATGGAACCGGTTCAAAGAACCGTTGGCTCCGTCTGTTCAAAGGCAGCGGGGGTGCCACTTTAAGAGTGGGAGAGGGTGCACTTACCCTTCCTGCCAGCATCCTTTGTTTAGAAAGCTAATCGGGGCGGCAGCATATCTCCCTGCCGCCCCATTGCCCGGATGTGGCCGGCAGTCCCCAATGCGCCTGTGTGTGCCGGCATATCCATGATGTGCACATGCCGCTATACGCAGGTGCGTCGGGGACTTCCGGCCATATCCAGCCAACAGGGCAGCAGGAAGGTACACTGCTGCCCCGATTAGCTTTCTAAACAAAGTACGCCAGTGGGGGAAAGCAGCAGGAGGGGTAAGTGCACCCTCCCCCACTCTTAAAGTAGCACCCCCACCACCTTTGAACCGCCCCACCACGGTTCCGTGCAGGAAGATGCTGAAAGGCATCATTTTGTACTGCGCGCGAGATGGCAAAGTAACCCCTTCCTATATTCTACCAAAGAAAACCACATGGCTCTGTGGTCAGCAGGAGTTGATACCGATTCGACGGCGCAACCTAGCTTTAATAGTAGCACCTAACAAGAGCTACTGTATGGAATCCCATAGAATTCCATTTTATCTCCAATGCTTTTTAACATCTACCTGAAACCACTGGGAGAGTTCATCAGGAGATTTGATGTCGGGTGTTAACAATATGTTGACGTCACCCAAATCTATATCATCCAAAAATGGCTTAACCTCCCTAAATGCCTGCCTGGAGTCAGGAATGGGCTGAGGGAGAACAAACAGAAGCTGAATCCAAACAAGACAGAGGTACTCATTCTGGGAGGTCAGAGCTCAGGAAATGGTTTAGTGCTGCCTGTTTTGGATGGGGTTACACTCCCCCGGAAAGTACAGATATGTAGTCTGGGAGTTCTTCCAGACCCAAACCTCTCCTTGATATCTCAGGTTGAGGCAGGGGCCAGGAGTGCTTTCTATCAGTTTTGGCCAATTCCCAGCTATATCTGTTTCTGGAGATAAACGACCTTAAAACAGTGATGCATATGCTGGCAACATCCAGGCCTGACTACTGCAATGCACTCTATGTTGGGCTGCCTTTGTATGTAGTCTGGAAACTACAACTGGTGTAGAATGTGGCAGCCAAGTTGGTCTGCATGGCTACCTGAAGAGACCACATTACCCCTATGCTAAAAGAACTACACTGGCTGCCAATAAGTTTCCAGATAAATTACAAAGTGCTTTTTATTACCTATAAAGCCCCAAACAGCTTGGGCCCAGGGTATTTAAGACAGAGCTTTCTTCTTCATGAACCCTCATAAGGAGAGCTGGTCTTGTGGTAGCAAGCATGACTTGTCCCCTTAGCTAAGCAGGGTCCTCTCTGGTTGCATATGAAAGGGAGACTAGAAGTGTGAGCACTGTAAGATATTCCCCTAAGGGGATGGAGCCACTCTGAGAAGAGCAGAAGGTTTCAAGTTCCCTCCCTGGCTTCTCTAAGATAGGGCTGAGATTCCCGCCTGCAACCTTGGAGAAGCTGCTGTCAGTCTGTGAAGACAATACTGAGCTAGATAGACCAATGGTCTGACTCAGTACGTGGCAGCTTCCTGTGTTCCTAACCCTGCCGCCTATTAAGATAATCAGGGGAGGTCCAGTTTCAGTTACCACTGGCTCGTTTGGTGGTGACCCCAAACTGGGCCTTCTCTAGGGCTGCCCCGGGGCTCTGGAACACGCTCCCAAACAAAATCAGAACGTTCCCATCTCTGGCTGTTTTTAAGCAACATCTGAAAACACACTTATTTTATCAGGCTTTTAGTTCATAATGTTTCAAAGTTTTATCAATAGTTATTTTGTATTGTTTTAAATGATCTAATGTGTTAATTGTTTATGTTTTTAACCTGTAAACCGCCCACAGATCTGTATACTGTATTTAGCTGAATCCAATACTAGGTTTTTTCCAAGTTCTTTGATGTTAGAAATTGGGATGCCATCTTAAATTCAGAGTACTGTTCCTTTTAGACAAATACAGATATAACTTGTATTTAGCCTCTATTTCTTAAGGGGGTGGTCTTAAATTCAGGGTTGTCTTCTATTCAGGTAAATACAGTATGGGACAGTATATAAATGCAATAAATAAATGTATGCATTTATTATTGGTGGCCAACATGTTCTGCAGCATAACCCAGGTAGTTCTGAGTCATACGAGGTACTGTGGGCTCCTAAGGAACCACCAGACTGGAAATAATGTAAATCGCGCTCCTAAAGTGTGAGTGTGCAACTTTAAATATTTGCACTCTTGCACAAGACCACTAGTGGTTCTGAAGCAACATGGGTGACTCAGAACCACCCACATTACACTGTGGAGCATATCAGTCTATTATTAACAAATAGTAAATAATGTACTCCATTTCTTTCTTTTTTTTACCCAATTTGGTTGTTAAGCAATGGAAAACTGTATAGATATATTACTCAAGGCAAAAGTTAAAATCCACCATTAACACTGTCAACCTGATCCTATATGTATAGGTCACCTGTATCAGCATAATACAGCTAGAACTGTCAAGAGGCAGAATAATAGCAGAATCCTATGCATGTATATTCAGAAGTTAGGTTGTGTCCAGTGGGGTTTACTCCCAAGCTAAGTGTGCACAGGACTGCAGCATTAAAACTGCTGTAGGCCTTAAAGTAAATCAATGGGGGACCCCAACTTGCTAAGTTGCACCACCCACCACTGGCCCCTAATTTCTAGCTAGATCTAATCTAATCTAATCTAATCTAATCTAATCTAATCTAATCTAATCTTTCTAGCTAGATCTAACTGCGAGCAAGAATATCAATGCCACATCTCCTTCAGGCCCAGAACTCCAAGCAAATACATATATTGCTTAAAGATAAATCAGGCCTCAAAAGCAGCACTCTAATATTTTTAGAAAGGAAACTCTATTATGCTTCAGGTCAACTGGTACCCTATTAAAAGACCATACTATTAGAAGTATAACAGAGCTAAAGAATACAGAGAAACCAGCTTGAAATATCAATACAATGTTACTAGGAGCATAGGAAGCTGCCATATACCGAGTCAGACCATTGGTCCATCTAGCTCAGTATTGTCTTCACAGACCGGCAGCAGCTTACACTGAACTGATGTACTAGGTGCTGCGACAGATGCTAAATGCTCATTCTGCACACAGAGCTGGTGCGGCATAGTGGCTTAAGGCTGCAATCCTATATATATTTATGGGAAGAAGTCCGATAGAGTTGCTAGGATTGTGCTGCCGAAGACTGAGGTATTAATCAGGACTACTCTGATTTGAATCTCACCTTTGTCAGGAATTCACCTGGTAGCCTTAGACAGTCACTCACGCTGTCTCAGGTGCAAAATGGGGATACTACTTACTTACCTTAAAACATTAATGTAGTGATAACAAGATAATACATGTGAGGTACTTTAAACACTTAAAATACTAAACAAACACTTATTAGAAAACTGATTCAAACATTTTTGTTCCAACAAGATTTTTGGAGATGGGCCAATAAATATCTGCTATTTCAGCTCTTAATACTACTAGTGTAATTGTTTTTAATATTTCTATTCCCATATTAAATATTACAAAAATATTTTGTAAGCTGCTGAAGTATCTCTTTTGGCCAGAAAATAAGTGCAGGGACAGGAGGGAAAGGATAGAAGTTTATCATATTTTTTTATCCCACCAAACAAACCAACAAATTTGCTTGACAGCAGCTCATACCATCTGGCCCCAGAATATCATAACTAAACATAACAAGCCTTTTCAATAATAGTTCCTTTGTTCAGATGCCCCACAACAATCATCAAATGCATGAGATCTAAAATTAAAATGTGAGACAATCTGATAATAAATCCTGAAAATCACTTAACTTAAGTTATATGGTTAGCTTACACCCACAATTAGTTTTCTTTCAAAGAAGACAATGTTCCAAAAAAAAAGAAAAAGAAACCACCAAAGAACAAGAATGGGTGGGGAGTAAGGCATTGTTAAAACAAAGGCTTCCGTACTATGAAAACCTTTATCTACCAATTCTTAACAGACTTATTTGGATTGTAGAATTAAACACATAGGATGTGAGCCCTGGAACTCAGTAAGTCCAGAAAGACCCTTGTGGCAGCATCAAAGGAGGCTGCAGAAACTGTGTGGAATCATTTTATGAGCCAATTGCTTTCTGGGACCTGGGCCATAACATAAGTGACTTTGTTCATATCGCTTTTACAGGCAAAGGGGCCTCCTAGTTTTCAAACATGGAAGCCACAGAGCCCATTATTTATAGCTCCAAATCAAGACAATAAGACATGCTGAAATTCTATGCACACTTACTTGGGAGTAGGTCCCACTGAACTTAATGGGACTTATTTCTCAGTAAACATAGCTCTAAATCTTAAGAGACTATAAAGGAACAACTTGAAAGAAGAACAAAAACAAGAGTAGATAAAGATTTCATTTATCTTCTCTGTGATTGGAGGCAGGGCAAACAGTAATTAATATTTTCCATGAAGAAAAATGCCAACAATGCAAACAGATAATGCAGGATAGGAGGTACGGTAGCTGAACCAGGAAGTAGTACAAAGATTATCAGGACTTTAACCTCATCTAGAATAAGTATTTTATTTCATCTGCTCCTGAACTACGTTTAGAAGAATTCTATGACTGAATCTCAAAGTAAAGAATGAAGTCCTGCCCATAGCAAGGGCTATGGTTTATAAGGAACAGAATGATTTAATTTTTTATTACATATTAATGATCCTTTTAATAACTGCAGTGTCTACTCATATTTAGAGAAGTGTCAGCAATTGGGTCAAAATGCTAAATGTCCTGAACAATGTTGTCGTTATGTTGACACATAACAAGGAGAAATCTTAACAGAGAGACAAGACCTGTAATGACACTGACACAAACACCTGTACAAAGGTATCCATATAATGCTAACCAGCAAGTAAATATAGACTATCCCTCAATCATTTAGTGTGTGACCTTGAGGGCAAAGCAGTCATCTCTATCAGTTTTCTTCCTGTAAAACAGGTACAACAATGTTCATGTGATTTTCAGAAAGAGAGAGAGAAGGACTTCATTTATCGTCTATAAAATATCTGGGCAAAAGAAACCGTAGAAAACTGTAAGGTGTATCATCAGCACCAAGCAGTATAATTTACTGGTCTACGAAATGATCCACTTGGGAACGCGGGGTGGGGGGGGTTGGAGGAAGAGGTGAAAAGCCAAAGGCTCAGTATCTGTCATCAAAATCATATCAGGAGCTTAAAATGCATCGAACCTGGCACAGATAGGAAATGAAACCACTGAGATAAAATGCACTAAGCAAGACCTGCTTTTTCTGCCTAGTAACAGGTTCTACGTCTGCCTCTCCCAGCCTACATATATTAATCTGTATTGAGGTTAAAATCATTAGATCTTCACCCCCTGCCCCCTCGGGAAGCTCTTACCAGTTTGCTAGGGAGCTGAGAACCAGAGTATCAGTTGCAACAGTAGCTGCTCCCCCATGGCTAATCGTGAGTGAGGGGAGGATTCTTCCCTCCTCTGGCTCCCGCAGCAGCTCCTAAGCGGAACTGAAAGCTGACACATCAACAAAGATGGCTGCCGCAGACACCAGAGCAACTTCTGCTGGGGAGGAGGAGCGGAGGCGGGCCTAGATCTGCTAATCTGCCTGCAAAGGAGGAGGAGAGCGGGACTGGCGATTTTTTTGAAGCAGGCGAGGAGTCAGTGAGAGAATGAGGCGCGCGCCGGGAAGGTTTCTCCTCTGCACACCTTGCATTGCATTTCCCAACAGCTTGAGTCACACGCCCTGAAGCTACCGTCATTTTTCTCAGGCGTACGATGACTAAGAATTATAGTAAACCGGATGGAATCGATGCCTCCTCCTGGTACCTGGGCGCGTCTAATCAGAATTCTACCACACGGGTTTCAGAGGATTATAGCTGCTCTTGGTGATGTGGCTGCATGGTTCTACCTCGCTGCCACAGAGCACAATTATTTCAAAGTAAAATAAAGTCCATACGATTAAACCCCTTATTTCCTTTCCTCTACCCATAGCATAGCTCACAAACCACCGTATTACAGTGGAAGCAGAGTGATTATATACAGATACCACTTCAAGTAGTTTGTGTCTTTATGCTTTAAAGCATGCGTCATAAAATTAGACATTACATTCATATTAGATTAGATGATACGTTTCCTAGAAGTCAGCCTCGTCGAAAACAGTGAGAATGACTTCCTTCCGAGTACATATACACAGCATTGCATTGGGCTTCGCATTTAGATTCTAACTTGTGACCACTTTTCTTATAATGTTTGCACTGTTATGTCCAAGCGAGTAAATATCGCGAGACCATCTTATTAGGATAATTACGGTACTAACTGTTTCGGTGCCATAATTGGTTTCAGCTGTATTAAATGTTATTTTATTGTATAATTTTAACTACGGGCTAATTGTTATAGAGCCCACCCTTTGTAATGGTCGGCAGCTGGTTCCAGAGCGTATATATTTGGAGCTGGCTGAGAGCTAGCAGAGTCGTGTGGAGTCTTGAACAAGAAAGCCGTGAATAAAGCCACTGACGATTTACCCAGCATTGTTGGTCTTCTCACTGGGGCTGTTGAACACAACATATTGGCGACGAGGGTCTGAGGATGAGTTCCTACTCACCCAACATTGGGCCGTTTTGTGTCTTGGAACCAGATAAGTGGAAACTTTATGAACTGCAATTTGCCAACTTTTTGGTTGCTGAAAGGATAGACGGTGAGGAACGACAAAAGGCGTGTTTTCTTGCCCGTTGCGGTTTGCCTACCTTGGAGTTGGCAGTGAATTTCCTGCTGCCTCGGGACATCGCGACTGTGTCCCTGAAAGACATTTTGGTCACGTTGAGGGGCCATTTCAAACCTACGGTATCAATCTTTCCGGCGCGGCTGGCATTCCACAGATGAGATCAACAACCGGGAGAGTCTGTTGCAGACTATACGGCAGCACTTCGTTTAGCGGCTGCTCTGTGCCAATGGGCTGAACTGGAGGAAGTCCTCCGGGACAGGTTACTGCTGGGACTATTGGATGAGGCGGCACAGAGGCGGCTTTTGAAGCAGGAGAGTTTGTCCTTTGCAGAAGTTCTGAAGGAGGCCCTTGCATCTGAAGCTGCGGATTCGGGAGTCAAGGTTTTCAAGCAGAGAACTGCCGAAGTGAGTGCTGGGGGCTCCGCTGTACAAAGACAGGGAAGCCCTGAGTCAGCCACTGATTCCAGCGAGGCCGAAGACGACGTTGGGAAGGTGCACCAAAAGACTGGCAGGGGCACTAAGGGTTCCACCGCCCCATGTGCAGGGTGTGGCAACCGCCATGTGCGTGCAAAGTGCCCGTTTAAGAACGCTGAGTGCCACGGTTGTGGGAAATGGGGTCATATAGCAAAAGTTTGCAGGCAGAGAGCGGAAGGGCGCCGGGGTGATGGTCATCGCCAGTGGAGGGACCAGTCTGTGTCCAAGGTTACCACGGCCCACCCAAGGGAATCTAGGGTGCAGGCGGCTATAGAGAGGTTTGTTGTGGGTGTATCAATACAAGGGACACTTACCTCGATGGAGATTGACTCGGGAACGTCTTACTCGATTATTTCACAGAGGGACTTCCAGACGATTTCGCCTGCTGCCCGTCCCCCTCTACGTGCGCTTAAAGTGTCTTTATGTGACGTGCAGGGGCGCCATATTCCGGTATTGGGAATTGGCACGTTTCATGTAAAATTCAAGGGTCGTTCCACACAGCTGCCTTTGGTCGTCGTGAAGCAGGGTCGGAATAATTTGTTGGGGGTCCAGTGGTTTGAGCCACTGGGAATTGCCTTTACAGGCATCCATGCCGTTGAGACTGATCCTATCCAAGACATCTGTGAGAAATATAGGGAAGTGTTCCAGCCAGGATTGGGAACCTATACGGGACAACCTATTGCCTTCGACTTGGATCCAGGGGTACAGCCCGTCAGATTAAAGCCTCGGCGGGTTCCGTTTGCGTTGAAGGACAAAATAGAGGAGGAACTGGACAGATTGGTCGCCCAAGGGGTTTTGGAACTGATTGACTCCGCCCCTTGGGAGACACCGATAGTGACGGTGTTGAAGGCTAACGGGGACATTCGAATATGTGCAGACTACAAATGTACTATTAATAAGGCGATTCGTGCAAATGCTTATCCAGTTCCAGTTGTAAGTCATTTGTTGGCCTCCTTGCGTGGAGGCAGATGTTTTGCTAAACTGGACTTGGCTCAGGCTTATCAGCAATTGCCAGTTACACCTGAGGCAGTGCTATGCCAAGCTATAGTTACCCATAAGGGAGCGTTTCGGGTAAATCGGTTGCAATTTGGGGTAAACGCTGCTCCTGGCATTTTTCAAGCGCTAGTTGAACGCATTTTGAAGGGAATTAATGGGGTTCTGTCATATTTTGATGATGTTCTCATTTCAGCAGAAAATAAGAGGGAACTGGCTGGAAAGTTGGGGGAAGTGTTGCAAAGGTTTCAGGATGCAGGGTTGCAAGTAAAAAAAGAGAAATGTGTCTTGCATACTGAGGAGGTGGAGTTTTTGGGTTTCAGGGTCACTCCTGAGGGGATTAGACCTTCTGAGTCCAAAGTTCGAGCTATTTGGGGGGCCCCCGCCCCACCTCAAAAACGAAACTGCAGGCATTTTTGGGGTTGCTTAATTTCTATCACACATTTTTACCGCAGAAAGCAGCATGGGCTGAACCGCTGCATCACTTACTCAAGAAACAAACGGTGTGGCATTGGGGACCCCGTCAGGAGGAGGCGTTTAAAAGGGTAAAAAGTTTACTAACGTCAGAAGCTATTCTGACTCATTTTGACCCTAGGAAACCCATACTGTTAGTATGCGATGCATCCCCAGTAGGTGTCGGGGCTGTGTTGTGCCATGATTTGGGAAATGGATTAGAGGCGCCAATTGCTTTTTTACTCCAGGTCATTGACCAAGACTGAAAGGAACTATGCACAGATAGACCGGGAAGCGTTAGCGATTATTGCAGGGACAAAGAAGTTCCATGACTTCATCTATGGGCGGAAATTTACCATAGTGTCAGATCATAAACCCCTCCTGGGCATTTTTGTGCCAGGTAAACAGACCCCCCAAATTCTGTCACCCCGAATGTTACGCTGGGCGATGTTTTTGCAGGCATATGATTTCAGTTTGATCCATCGTCCCGGGGCAGCTATCAGTCATGCGGATGCATTATCTAGATCCCCCATCCCTTGTGAGGAACCAGAAGAGGCCAGGCATCAAGTTCTGTTGATAGAGGCACTACCCAGCCCTCCTGTTACGGCGGTGGATATCGCCAGAGAAACAGGCAGGGACCCGATGTTGACCAGGGTGCGGGGTTGGATGCAGAAGGGATGGCCGGTCAAGCCCCCATCAGATGAGTTTAGGGTTTTCCATCAAAAAAGGGATGAGCTCTTTTTAGAGCGGGGTTGTTTACTATGGGGTCAGCGAGTTGTGATACCGGAGGTTCTAAGGAAGAGAGTCTTGCAGGTTTTACATATTAGCCATCCGGGAATTGTGAAATCTAAGGCACTGGCATGGAGCTATTTTTGGTGGCCCAGGTTGGATTTAGATGTTGAAAAATGGGTAGGGAGTTGTGTGGATTGTCAGGCATCGAGGCCAGAGGAGCCACAACTGCCACATAGGGAGTGGGATACTGCAAGAGGACCATGGTCCAGGATCCATGTGGATTTTGCAGGCCCATTCAAAGGAACAATGTTTTTGTTGGCTGTTGATGCATATTCTAAATGGCTAGAAGTCTTTCCAGTTGCTGGCACAACTTCTACTATCACCATAAGAAAGTTAAGGCAACTATTTAGTACTTTTGGGTTGCCAGATGTGTTGGTCACGGACAATGCACTAAATGATCCACTTGGGAACGCGGGGTGGGGTGGGTGGGTGGGGTTGGAGGAAGAGGTGAAAAGCCAAAGGCTCAGTATCTGTCATCAAAATCATATCAGGAGCTTAAAATGCATCGAACCTGGCACAGATAGGAAATGAAACCACTGAGATAAAATGCACTAAGCAAGACCTGCTTTTTCTGCCTAGTAACAGGTTCTACGTCTGCCTCTCCCAGCCTACATATATTAATCTGCATTGAGGTTAAAATCATTAGATCTTCACCCCCTGCCCCCTCGGGAAGCTCTTATCAGTTTGCTAGGGAGCTGAGAACCAGAGTATCAGTTGCAACAGTAGCTGCTCCCCCATGGCTAATCGTGAGTGAGGGGAGGATTCTTCCCTCCTCTGGCTCCCGCAGCAGCTCCTAAGCGGAACTGAAAGCTGACACATCAACAAAGATGGCTGCCACAGACACCAGAGCAACTTCTGCTGGGGAGGAGGAGCGGAGGCGGGCCTAGATCTGCTAATCTGCCTGCAAAGGAGGAGGAGAGCGGGACTGGCGATTTTTTTGAAGCAGGCGAGGAGTCAGTGAGAGAATGAGGCGCGCGCCGGGAAGGTTTCTCCTCTGCACACCTTGCATTGCATTTCCCAACAGCTTGAGTCACACGCCCTGAAGCTACCGTCATTTTTCTCAGGCGTACGATGACTAAGAATTATAGTAAACCGGATGGAATCGATGCCTCCTCCTGGTACCTGGGCGCGTCTAATCAGAATTCTACCACACGGGTTTCAGAGGATTATAGCTGCTCTTGGTGATGTGGCTGCATGGTTCTACCTCGCTGCCACAGAGCACAATTATTTCAAAGTAAAATAAAGTCCATACGATTAAACCCCTTATTTCCTTTCCTCTACCCATAGCATAGCTCACAAACCACCGTATTACAGTGGAAGCAGAGTGATTATATACAGATACCACTTCAAGTAGTTTGTGTCTTTATGCTTTAAAGCATGCGTCATAAAATTAGACATTACATTCATATTAGATTAGATGATACGTTTCCTAGAAGTCAGCCTCGTCGAAAACAGTGAGAATGACTTCCTTCCGAGTACATATACACAGCATTGCATTGGGCTTCGCATTTAGATTCTAACTTGTGACCACTTTTCTTATAATGTTTGCACTGTTATGTCCAAGCGAGTAAATATCGCGAGACCATTTTATTAGGATAATTACGGTACTAACTGTTTCGGTGCCATAATTGGTTTCAGCTGTATTAAATGTTATTTTATTGTATAATTTTAACTACAGGCTAATTGTTATAGAGCCCACCCTTTGTAATGGTCGGCAGCTGGTTCCAGAGCATATATATTTGGAGCTGGCTGAGAGCTAGCAGAGTCGTGTGGAGTCTTGAACAAGAAAGCCGTGAATAAAGCCACTGACGATTTACCCAGCGTTGTTGGTCTTCTCATTGGGGCTGTTGAACACAACATATTGGCGACGAAGGTGGGATACTGCAAGAGGACCATGGTCCAGGATCCATGTGGATTTTGCAGGCCCATTCAAAGGAACAATGTTTTTGCTGGCTGTTGATGCATATTATAGCAATAGCACTTACATTTATATACCGCTCTATAACCGAAGCTCTCTAAGCGGTTTACAATGATTTTAGCATATTGCCCCCAACATTCTGGGTACTCATTACCGACCTTGGAAGGATGGAAGGCTGAGTCAACCTTGAGCCCTTGGTCAGGATTGAACTTGTAACCTTCTGGTTACAGGGCGGCAGTTTTACCACTGCGCCATCAGGGGCTCATATTCTAAATGGCTAGAAGTCTTTCCAGTCGCTGGCACAACTTCTACTATCACCATAAGAAAGTTAAGACAACTATTTAGTACTTTTGGGTTGCCAGATGTGTTGGTCATGGACAATGCTTCTACATTTACGTCTGCTCAGTTCCAGGATTTTTTGGACAGGAATGCAATCCGGCATGTAACTTCAGCCCCTTTTCATCCAGCGACGAACGGTCAGGTAGAAAGGCTAGTAAGAACTACAAAGGAAGCGCTGAGGCGCATGGGGCCAGGGGATTTAGAATTACATCTGTGCCAATTCCTCCTAACTTATAGGGTTATGCCCTTGGTGTCAGGTCAGTCACCGGCAGAGGTGCTCATGCGGAGAAAGCCAGTTACCCTATTGAATAAATTAGATCTAGGGCGTATGGAAGATAGAGGTACAAACATCGGGGTGGCATCACCTAAGAGTTTTGTAGTGGGCCAGCCAGTCCACTGCAGGAACTATGCCTCTGGTCCCGCCTGGACTAAGGGTAATATAATGGACCAGACTGGCCCTGTTTCATATAGAGTACAAACAGAACTTGGGCAGGTCTGGAGGCGTCATGCCGAGCAATTGCGGCATCGGGTGACCAATGGAGATGGTGGACAAGAAAGTGGGCAGGTTAGTAAGCCAGAGGATGACAAAGAACAGGTGGTTGACCTAGAGGAATCACACGAACTAGAGCAACTAACTGAGGAGCAATCCGAGGCTGTTGAATCAGCTAGCCAGGAGCCTGTGGCAGCCCCAGCAACAGAGCTAAGCTCGGAGAGGGTTGTTAACACTCCCCGGCGGTCCAAAAGAGAGCGTGGGCCCCCGAGGTATTGGAAGGATTATGTCGCTATCTAAGGGGGAAGGGATGTTATGTCCAAGCGAGTAAATATCGCGAGACCATTTTATTAGGATAATTACGGTACTAACTGTTTCGGTGCCATAATTGGTTTCAGCTGTATTAAATGTTATTTTATTGTATAATTTTAACTACAGGCTAATTGTTATAGAGCCCACCCTTTGTAATGGTCGGCAGCTGGTTCCAGAGCGTATATATTTGGAGCTGGCTGAGAGCTAGCAGAGTCGTGTGGAGTCTTGAACAAGAAAGACGTGAATAAAGCCACTGACAATTACCCAGCGTTGTTGGTCTTCTCATTGGGGCTGTTGAACACAACAGCACGAAATTAGGTCACAGTGATTACGGCGGAGCAACTTCCAAGTAGCGTGCTCAAGCTACTGTAAATAGACTTTGGATGATTGGTTGATTGATTAAGTGCTGTAAAACGGTGTAAACTCTTAGGGACCACATAGATAAATTCTCTCGAGTATGATCTGTCTTCAACTTGGCCTTTAAGGTCTCTCAGTGGGTACATTAATTGCTGTCGTAATCGAGTCCATCCACTTTGCTGTTGGTCGTCCTCTTCTTCTCTATCCTTCAACTTTCCCCAGCATTAGGGACTTCTCAAGGGAACTGGGGTTTTGCATAATGTGTCCCAAGTATGAGAGTTTGAGCCTGGTCATTTGTGCCTCGAGTGAAAATTCTGGATTGATTTATTCTATGAGCCATTTGTTTGCTCCTACTCCTTTTAGATTGTGAGCCCTTTGGGGACAGGGATCCATCTTATTTATTTATTATTTCTCTGTGTAAACCGCCCTGAGCCATTTTTGGAAAGCCGGCATAGAAATCTAATAATAATAATAATAATAATAGAAAGGCATAAAATGCCTTCATAAATTCCAGTCAAGTTATGCCATCACATCAGATCATCCTGGAGATAATCTATTTGTGTGGTCACTAAGAGTCGACACAGACTTAATCAACCAGGAGCAAGATGGTAAAATCAATGTTTAATATATTTGGGCAAAGTGCATTTCAGAAAACAATTTATTTCTTACAGCAAGAGAGATTATTTGCATTAAGCAAGTTTATGAACTAGACTTTCTTAGCATGCCTCAGAGCCCTTTCATTTAAATATTGTTAGATTAGGATGTTCTTGTGTAGTTGCTAGAATTTCTGGGAAGGTTGAAATCCCCACTTCTCAGTGCACTGGCTGTCTTATTATTTCACAGTCATCATTTCTCTCAGCCTAATTTACCTCACAGGGTTATTGTGAAGGTAAATTACTGTTCTGAATGGCAAAAGTTCAGCATACTAATCTAATAAAACAAAGGAAGGAGCTGCAATTCAGGGGAAATAACTCTTTAAAAGGAAAAACATCATGGGAAAGAGCAGGTGCTGCGAGGGGGAGCTGTGTTACAAATCATCATTTACATCATGTGCCTGTATTATTTGCATAAACTGCATTCCACACACATATCTCAGCAACAGATAAGATACCACTACCAAAGGGGAGTGGGGGATTTTAGCAATCTGAGACGACAACCAAATGCATTCAGTTTGACCTACATACAGTTCAATGCACATTTACTCATAAATAAGCCCAAATTGTATCAACGGGGTTACTGGCTCCAAGAAAGAATGCATAGGGCTGCATCTTGAGCCACAGTTTCAGTTTCCCGGGCATTTGATTGGGGCTTTTCTAACAGCTGGTAAGGCAACGCTTAGGCCTCGGTCATGTCTCTGTTAACGATGAGGCCCCCGTACAGTATGCTACTCGAAATATGAACATTGTATACGATTCTTCTTTTATGCAGCATACGCATATTATTGCAATGCTGCGATGGAACAATGCAATTGCCAGTGTAGCATGAAACACAGAGCAAAATAAGCGTGTGTATCAGGATCAAGCAGTAACCGTGATACAAACACCACTATGGCGATGTCTTCTGCAGCGAATACGTAGAATAGCGCGTGCCAGGCATTTTGAGCGTGCAAGAGGGTAGTGCAGCAGGCTGCCTAAAATGCATTTCTGAGTCGCTATAAGACGGCGTAGCCACAAGACGATCAACATAAGTGCACAAAAAATGTGTGTGAGCCGACTGGAGCACCTTTAAAAAGCAGCGCGGCTAGTCTGCCACTGTAAGGATAAGTAAGTTGCCCGGCTCCTAATCTTTCCTTCTACTACTAGAGTAAAATAGCGCAACTAAACCAACTTCGTTTCGTCTTCCCGCTTCCTTTCCACGAAGGACGTTCCAGACGCATGCGCGCTTGAAAACGCGAGGTGGCGGGAGCGGGGTGACGCATGAGGTCTCGGGCGCAGCGGCCAGCACGAGAAGCCGAAGAGGAGGAGGACGGCTGGACGGACAAACCGCGGAGGGGGACTGGCTGAAGTAAGAGGGAGCCTTAAGTCTCTTAGGAGGTGGCGGCGGGAGGTGTGCTTCCAGTCCTGTCGGGATTTTGACGCGGGAAAAGAGTTATAGGTACCCTGTCTCGAGCTCGGCCGCCTTTTGTACGGTTGTGCCAAGAGGCGGAGGGGGGGCGGGGCGTGGGTAGCATTGCCAGATTGTCGGCGTGTTTGGTTAATCCATTCCTTGATTCAGGCAGGAGCGTAGCTATAATTGAGTGGATGGGAGGTTCCTGACGCCCTCCTCCTGCTCCACCCCTTCCTATTTCCTTTATCATTTCCCTCACCCCAAGGGGCCGCTGGGGAGAGGAGCAAACACTAGCCCCCTCTTCCTTAGCTCCGTTCCTGGATCCAGGCTAGCTAAAGCTGGCCTGGCCCTGGATCAAGGAATGGGTCAGTCAGAACCACGACAGTCGTATTTTAAGGATGCCGTCCGACGACGCCCGTTTGGTTCACTACGCGGAGCGCCTCCAGAAGCGCTTGTGACGGCGGTGCTTGCCGGTGTTCGCTCCCTATTGTTGCGGCACGGGCAGCCCCTCCCCTTGGCTTCCAGTTAGGTCTGTTTGCACCAGGGATGCTGCCCACTCCCTGCAGTTGTTGCTTCATCGTCGACGTTTAGCAGTTTGACTCCACAGCGCGTCCCCAGTTTGCAGGAGGGAAAGGGACTTGGACTGAGCGAGAGCGGCCAGCAGCAGCTAGCGGTCTGTCTTCCATTTGATCATCACTCACATTTATTTGTTTAATAGTGTGAGTCTCTCTCTCCCTTTAGTGTTGGACACTAAGGCTAGTAGCAAGACTCCGACACAACTACTGTGGAACTACTAGCTTGTTGACGGTAGAATAATAAGATGATTAGTGCAACCTCTACCAGAAACGAATAGATAAATCTTTGATGTAGTATTCTGTTGTAAAAGGAGAAGTTTTTCCTTTCCTGTACTAATGCAGAGTGATTCTGTGACACCTTACTTTCTTTTCCTGGAAGGGACTTGAATTGATAAATAAACCCTACACACTGGTATTCCTTAAATTGGCAAGAATTCACCTTATATTGCCCTCAGCCTGGCTTAACGGTTTGTTTTAAAGTCTGCTATAAAGTCTGCCAGCTGCACTAAAGCTACAGACAGAAATGGTTGAGACTATTTGAGTTAGGATTATCATTAATAGCTGACTAGAGTGTCAAGTATATAGTAATCATAACACTAGGTATTATTGTATGTGAATAGTAACGTCAGGTTTTTTGCAAACAAAACTTTATACAGCAACATATGGTGAGCCATGCTTTGGGGAAATCTGTGGTCCCAGTTAACTGAAGGTAAAACTGTGTAAAAGTGATCCCCAATGTAACTTAGTCAGGACCAAACAAAGGCATATTTAAAACCCTAGAATAGTGCACCTCTTTTTAAAAATTGAACACAGATAGTCATTCTAAGAACAGCCTTGCTGAATTGGGCCCAATGCCCATTTAGTCCAGCATTCTGTTTCCCATTGTGGCCCACCAGATGCCTTTGGGAATCCCACAGAGGTAAAAGCATGCCCTCTCATGCTGTTGCTTCCCTGCAGCTGGTATTCAGAGGCATCCCAGCTCTGAGCTAGGAGGTAGCCTATAATCAAAACTAGTAGCCATTGTTGGACCTGCCTTCCATGTCTAAGCCCATGTTAAGTCTATCCAAGCTGGTGGCCATCACCACATCCCGTGGCAGAGAATTCAGTCGATTAATTATGCACTGTGTGAAAAAGTACTTTCTTTTGTCAATCTTAAATTTTCTGGCAATCATTTTCATGGGATGACCCCTGGTTCTGGTGTTCTGAGAGGAAGGGAAATTTCTCTCTATCTCTTCACTCTCCATACCATACATGTTTTAAAGACCTTTATTAAATCCCTCTTCAGTCACCTTTTTTCTAAAGTAAAAAGCCCCAGGGCTGTTTTTCACACAGCAGCTTTACAATGAGTTACTGTGAGTTTGAAGTTGCCCCCCAAAATGAACAAAAGATTTTTTTGTTATAGAAATCGGGCTTCACTCTAATACACACTGTAAAACTAGAATCTTGAGTGAAGTGCTCCCTGATAGCTCGCAGGGTCTTTCACATGAAATTTCTTATTTCACAGTGTGTAAACCAGAACTATAGACAAGGTAAAGGTGCATTTATAGGGGCTGCAGAGTTGTAGCTTTCCTACAGCTGAGCTCCCTAGTAGAGTCTACATGATTTGAGAATCCATCCTCTTCACATTGGATTTGTAGCTTTTAGTTTTGTACAATTCTTCTGCAGTTTCCCAAACATTGCAAGCTCCATTATGTGAAATCTTGCTCTGATGAATATCTTCTTTTCATACAAGTATTAAAGTTACATGAGCTCTCTGTGGTGATGGTCATAAGAACATAATAGCCCTGCTGAATCACTCCCAAGGTCCAGCATCCAGTTTCACACAGTAGCCCACCAGATGCCTCTGGCAAGCCCACAAGCAAGAGGTGAGAGCATGCCCTCTCTTCTGCTGTTGCTCCCTTGCAACTGGTATTTAGCGGCATCTTGCCTCTGATGCTGGAGGTGGCCTTTAGCCACCAGACCAGTAGCTATTGATAGACCTGTCCTCCATAAATTTATCTAAGCCCCTTTTATGTCTTTAAAATGGAATTAGATAAATTCACAGAGTCCATCAATGACTGTTAGTCTTGATGGCTATATGCTACCTTCCCATTCAAAGGCAGTATGCCTCTGAGTATTAGTTGCAGGGCAGCAGTAGCAGAGAGTGTGCATGCCCTCATCTCCTGCTTGTGGACTTCCAAGAGGCATCTGGTGAGCCACTGTGGAAAATAGGATACTGTACTAGATAGGCCATTTGGTCTGATCCGGCAAGGCTGCTCTTATGTCCTGTTGTTAGCCTTTGTTATGATTTGGATATGTTGAATCGGTATATTGCTCCTTGCCTCATCCACAAGAGAGTCATGGACTTTGGCCCAGTTCACCTTGTCTTGTATTTGTTAGAAAATCAGAATTAAAAGTATATACTTTTGCTTGGAATATACAAAGCTGCCTTATTGAATCGGGCCATTACATTACTCCATCTAGGTCTGTATTGTCTGGCAGCGGCTGTCTGGGGTTTCAGACAAGGGCCTTTCTCATCCCTCACTGGAGATGTTGGAAATTGAACCTTGGACCTTCTGCATACAAGGCATGTGAACTACCACTGAGCTGCAGCCCTCCTTTTAAATAATCTGGTTGAAATAGACTAGCATACCAAACCAAGACAAAGTTTAGTTTAATAATAAATAAATAAGATGGCTCCCTGTCCCCCAAAGGGCTCACATTCTAAAACACACACACACACACACACACACACACACACACACACACACACACACGACAGACACCAGCAACAGTCACTGGAGGTACTGTGCTGGGGGTGGATAGGGCCAGTTACTCTCCCCCTGCTAAATAAAGAGAATCACCACGGTAAAAGGTACCTCTTTGCCCAGTTAGCAGGGGATATGGCCGTTTATTTCTGTCTATGAAATTCAGGAAGGGTAACCATCTCTCAAGAAAATGATCTCTCTAATTTGAGTTCATGGAACTTTTAATATGTAGTGTTTTCTTATCCATTACCATGAGCTCCCATATCTTGTCAAACCACCCTTTAATAGAGGGTTGCTTCCTTCTTTTCCATGCATTGGAGATTCTGAATTTTGCTTCCATTAAAGGTAAACCAATTAAATCTTCATGAATAACTAGACATTGCCATGAGATCCAAGCTCCTAATAGTATCTGATTCAGTGTTCCATCTAATCTTTTTATCTGTTCACTGAATGAATTTTGTTCTGGGTGGCAGTATGTGCGCACATGCATTCAGAATGGGGCCTTCCTGATTCCACCTGAGCAGGATCTAAAATCAGCTGAGTGGACATCAAAAGGTTTGTTTGCACACTCATGTACACGCCTTAGAGAGAACACTGATCTGATTGTATTAATGTCCCAGTTATAATTTTGGTATATTGGATAACTAGTAACCAGAACTTAATGATTTGGGGGCAGTCCCTCACAATTGGGTAATATGATCGTTTACATTGACATCCCCTCCAAGATTGAGGGGAGAAATTAAGAAGCATATGATTGAATATAACAGACATATACTGCCATCTAATAAGGATTTTAAATGATTTAATTCTCTTATTTAAATATGAAGATAAATAAGTTTTGATAACTAGATCTGTTCCCAAATTTTTGTCTTCTATAGTTACCCCTATATCTCCAGGCCAGGCTGTTTTATAATGCTGGTCAGTTTTCCAGGATTCTGCGTTTATCCATTAATACATAAATGAAGTTAAACCTTTATCATGAACTGTTCTATTGAGAATGAATTTCTCAAAACGCTGTATGAACTCTGGAAACTGATTGCAGAGTGTTTTTAGTATGAATTAAATGACTTAGTTGCAAATATTCAAACCAAAGTATATTTAAATTGTTAGCTTTGACTAGGTCACTCTTGGAAAGCAGATAACCTCTGTCCAGAACTGTATTGTATCTCTGAATATTGCCAATTTTCCAGTCCATGAATGCTGCATAGAAATGTCCCATGGTGAAATACTTCTGCCCCAGGCAAGTGGCAATTGATGAAGGTGAGGGGTGCTAAGCTATGTCTCCATAGATAAATCTATGTTTATCCCAGATTTTCAAAGTGAATGAGAGGAATGGGTTTTCATTTACAGTTGATGCTTTGTCTTGTTTAGTTTTCCATAAGGTTTTCCCCAATGTGTATTTTGTAACATAAGCTTTTTTAATATAAATCCACAGTTTGGAGCAGTCGTCTTATCATTTGGAAGGCTTATTGAAGTTGAGAAGCATCCATATATGTTTGCATGTCTAGAGTGCTCAATTCTCCTTTTTTTTTGTTTCACTTGCATTGAGTTTCTTGCTTTGAAACTCTTGGGCTCTTATTTCCTGCAATGAAATTATCTAAACAAAATTGCCAAGTTCTGTAGGGATATGTATAGGAAGAGTCTGAAATAAAAATATTTTGGGGGGGAGAATAATCAATTTAACTGCTTGTATTCTTTGTAGCCATTATAAGTAAGTTCCACTTCAGGAAAGTTGATTTTATTCCATAAAATACTTTAGTATAGTTATTGGGTTGTATTTACCCAGCAATATTGAAAATATTTGTGAAGGAATGCTTTTTCCTTTTGTGATATACAAATCGGGAGTATTTCAGATTTGGTATAATTAATCCTAAATCCCCTAAAGAGTAGAAGCTTTATTCTCCTCGTCTCACACACAAAAGAGGAAAAGAATGGAGCAGGGAATTCCTGACTCTGTGCGTCTCTTAAACTCCATCTAGTGCTAAACCATAATTTAGTGTTGCATCTGAACCTGGGCCTTTGTATGGCACATATAGTCCACATGGGAATGTTGCAGAGATTCTGCTTTTACATCCTTCAGTGGACACATTAATACAGCAGCATGTGAACTTCCTGTGGAGAGCTATCCAAAGGCATGCCTACAATATTATATTAATGAATATATATGGTAATTATGTCCCTGGTGTGGTTCTTTCAAGTTGGTGAGAGTTCCTAATGAGAGTTCCTTCATGCTTCATAAATACCAAGGTTCTTTGGAAGAAGCTGTATTTACTTATTTTCAGATTTTGTAGAATTTTCCCTGTCCAGTTTCCTTTTTAACACAAAGAAATACAGAAAATTGAGCATAGACTTATTCTTTTTTAGTCTGAAAATTTTAACACATGATGGTGTAATACATGAAGACCTCCAAGATCCCTTTCTATTCTAAAATCCAGGGAAGATTTAAAGGTACCCCTTTTTCTGCTCGACTTTGCCCTTGCGGGTCTGGTCAAGTGGAGACAATTGCGCATGCCATACTTTATTGTAACTTTTATTGGGACACCCGCTTAAGATTAGTGTCCCCTTTGTTGCAACGTTTTCCCGGGCACTTGGATGACTTCTATTTGAAGTACTTATTGTCCAGTTCTGATCAACTTAATCATCAAAATGGCAAGGTATTGTCATATCATTTGCACCATCCGCTCAGGTTTTTAATAATGTTCTGTTCTTTTCTTTCCTTCCCCTGTGATTCCTGTTTCATGATTGCAATGGAGGGTGCTCTGCTTAATAAGTTTTTCAGTCAGACCTATTTGGAGTTCACCATAACTGTTCTAATTTTAACTTGGTACTATTGTGTTATAATCTGTCCGTTTTATTATGCTGAGTTTCTTTTCTTATATGTAAGCATGTAAGTATGTATGTTTTAGCTATGCACTGGTCCATGACCGTAATAAAGGACTGACTGACTTCTAAAATCCTAAGATTCTGTTTTGAAAATGTTTTCCCTAAGATCATTGATGCATACTGCATAAACACTAAAGGGCTTGTAAATACAGTGGTCCCTCTACTTACGAAATTAATCCGTTCCGAATGCACATTTGTAAGTCGAAAAGTTCGTAAGTCGAAAAGCGGTTTCCCATAGGAATGCATTGGGAACGGATTAATGCGTTCCTGAGCCTAGAAAAAAGACCCAGACCCCCAGTAAGGCTTGCAAACTGCACAGGAACATTTCTTTTCAAGAATAAACAGGCAGTAAACAGGCAGGTAAGTCAAGGAAATCGCATGTAAAATTCGTAAGTCGAGGAAACCCCATCTAAAAATTTGTAAGTCGAAAAAACCGCATCTAAAACCGGATCTAAAACTGCCGTTTGTAACTCGAAAAATACTTATGTCGAGTAGTTCGTAAGTCGAGGGACCACTGTATGGTCAATTATAGACTGAAATGGAAGTATTACTGCTCTAATGACAATTGCACTGTGCAAAAATACAATTTTGATAAGGATTTGGTAATTAGTATTACATTAGTATAATTTGTCTTGTACAATTGAATCTCTTTTGTTGCTGATTTTATTTTCCTAGTTACTGAACAATTCCTTAAAAGCTGGCAAGAAATTATTCTGATGTAGATGTGCGCAAGATGGCACAGAGGTCTCATATAAGGAATAAGGAGCTCAAAACCTCTAATGTGTCATTGAGAAGTCCCTATACCAGTCCCAATGTCAAAAGCTTTTTACCTGAAGATAAAGCTTTATCCAAAAATTTCTTGATGTGTGACCAGACTAAATTGTTTTTTGCAAATCGTGACAATGGTTCGGGTGAAAGCAACCGTGGCAGCTGTAACAGGAAAATGGTTGTATCAGACATGAATGGAGGGGATGCAACAGGTGAGAGAAGGCATTTTAAAATACTTTGAATTTGTGTAAACCTACATTATTTTGATCAGACCTCATTAAACATGGATACATCTAGGTGAAGAAATGTAGTTACATATTTTTGAGCTGCTATGCATATCTCTGAGGAACACTTCCCTTGTTATTAATATGTTGGACACACACACACACACACAGAGTAGCATATGAACAATCCCAGACATTCTCAATCATTTGCCACTTACTTCTCATCTAATCAGTCTCCAGTGATAAAACTCAGCAGTCCAAAAGGTAAGTTCAGTTTGATTAGAAAACCAACCCATCTCTATGAAAAGAACTACTGGAATACTCTGGAAGCCTATTATGCCATTTGTGTTGTTTGTCTTAACACTCTGAGTGTTAAGAAAAACGAGGAACTATTATTGTTTCATAACCGTACAAAATACTGACTTACAAATTAAATGCATGATTACCTTGTCAAGCAAAATTCTGTTTGAGGTGGTGGTGAATTTAAAAGCTTAGCCTTAGTTTACTGTGTTGATCAGCCTTGTAGCTTGATCATTATGCTTACTTCTGTGATTCTTAGCCTTAAGTAAGTTTACATATGATGTGGCCCTAATTTGTTGTAAGACAAATTGTAATTTCTCTGCTGCCGTAGGAGATCATCCATTGTGGGTTATCTCCACCCACATGCACTATGCAAATATAGATATGGGGATATAGATGTGTTATCCCCATGCACATGCACTATCCAGACCCATATGAACTATGCGAACAAAGGTAACATTTAAAAATGATCGTAGTAGGTTCCCTTCATTTGCTTGTCCTGCTTTTGCTCCAGATAGCCACTTCAGGTTTATCGTTTTCTTTGGTCCCATTTACCTTTCTTCTCTCTCTTTGTCTCACAACTTCAAGAGTCCTTGCTGTGTTTTCACTTAGCCTTCCTTTTGCTGTATGGTAGCTCCTTGTCTTTTTTTTTTTTTTTTTACTATAAATAAATAGTTTAGTTTCTCCTTTTCCCTGCTGTCCCCCCACCGCCCGGCCCACTGCCTTTCCTTCTGACTTCATGGCTTTTGGTCTGAGGAAAATGAATGTTTTGGTCTTTAGGGCCAAACATAAGAAGAATGCTACCTTCCCACCAAAAATATAAGCAAAAGGACCAAAGGCCTCTTCCACAAGGATCACTAGGGGAAACTCTGCAAGCATCTCACGGCCCAAGCTGCTACCCACCGATCGGGTTGTGACTCTCACCACCGAAGTTTGTCAATCACCCACAGCAAGAGGGAAAAGCAGTGTGCAGTCTCCAAGCAGGCGAAGCACCTGCCGTTACCACCATTCACCACTTCTCCAATCTTAAGTGTCCTCCTTGACACTTCCTGCCTTCTCAGACACAGCAGCTGCTGCCATTACAGCAGCTCATGGATCACTCACTTCTCCCACCTTCATGGCTGGTTTCCCTGGAGCAGCCTACACCAACAGAGCACCTGGGTTCCAAGTCCAGCAGTGACAAGGATGCAGAGAAACAGCAAGAAGGTGGGGAAGAAGAACTGCAGGAGGAGATCCCAACAGACTGCGGCCCAGTGAGACCACCTCACCTCCCCCCCCCCCCCACCCGTACTCCTTCCCTAGCAAGACCTTTGCAGCCCAACCTCCCTCCAGGGCCATCCAATCCCTCTGAATGGCAGGATTGGATTAAACAAATAGTGAAACAGTAAATCAAAGACAGCCAGAAAGCACACAAGGCTCACCTCAGAAGGAAGAAAAGTAGAACTTCCTCGTCATCATCTGCAGATTCTGGGGGAAAGTATTAGAAATTTAATAGGGCAACCAAGACACCCCCCCCCCAAAACCAAACTTGTCTTGAGTAATCTGATTCTTGTATCCCTTTTGGGGGACCAGACTTACCCATTTACAGGCTTACACCCTGAGTCGATGGAGTCAGAGGAGGGGGAGGTCTCAGGCAATACTTCTGCGTTACCAGCAAATCAGCATCTCTTTCTCCAGGAGGATTTTTAATTTTTATTCTCACAAGCTATTTCTGCTTTGGAACTTGAAAATATTCAGATTGAATCACAGGAGACACAGTCTAAGGGTTCCCTGGTTCTTCCTAAATCTAAAATTCTACAGCCTAAAGTTCCTGTGCCTTAGGGCTTCATAGACACATTAAAACAGGAATGGCAGACCCCTTCCGCCAATAAGTGCTCTAATAATGTAGCAAACAAAATCTACAATTTTTTTTAAAGGAGATTTTGGACCTCCTTAAGTGAGCGTCACTTCACCGATGCTCCAGTTGTGGCTCTCCTCAGTGGAGCTGTTGTCCCTAAAGATGGGGATTCTATTTTAAAAGAACCGAAGGCTAAAAATGCTGAGGCATTTATGTGCACAGCCCATGAGTCTACATCCCTGGCAATTAGGGCAGACAATACAGCTTCCATTATTTTCAGATCATCTATCTTCTGGATCATTAAATTGCTAAATTATTCCCCCATCTCCAACCTGTTTGGATCTGAGGTGCAAACTGTTGAGGCCCCCAAAGAGCTGCGGCTTTCACAGCTGGCACTACCCTTGCCAGCATCAGGTTTTCTGCAGGAGCTGTGGGTGCTAACACAGTGGCTAGAATAAATATCTGGATGAAGCACTGGCAAGTTGATAACCCCTCCAGGCCAACCTGACCTCTGTTCCTTAACTAGGTTCCAAACTGTTCAGGGACAATGTCCTTAATGACATCCTAATAAAAAACTAAGGATAAGCACTACACCCTTCCCTTAAAAAGGAAGAAAAGAGGGTTCCACACAAGTTTACCCAGACTTGTAGGGCTTTTCACCCTTCCTTTTGTGCTAGAGAGGCCCCTAGGAGCCACCAGCCCTTTTGAAATAGATCGTGCAGCTGGGGCAGGCAGGCCTTCCAATCCCATTCTAGGTTTACTTTTTTGTCCCAGGCCAAGGCTTCCAGTCAGCAGTCCTGACTCCCAACCAATCAGGGTGAGGGTGGGAGGACGTATAATGGACTTCAGGCACACTTGGGATTTGTCTACTTCTGACCAGTGTTTTCTCTCAACACTTCTATCCAGGTATAAAATAGAGCTCCACCATTGTCCGAGGCCCAGATTTTTACCCACCCCATGAACTCACAATCAATTGAAACACTTAGGCCTTCTTCCGGCAGTCCAACATCATCTACAACTAAAAACCATAGAGGTAGTTCCAACTGCTCAAAAGGGAACGGGGATATATTCTATCCTGTTCATTGTCCCCCCAGAAGATGGATCCCTTCAAATGGTGTTGAATCTAAAGTTCATCAACAAATATGTAGTAAAAAGGAAATTCCAAATAGAAACCCTGAGGACCAATAGCAGAGGCCCTACATAGCCAAGATTAGCTGGTATAGTGTGATGAGAACACTCAAAGCTTGTTCCTTTTCCCTCCTCCTCCTTGTTAGTGCTGAGCTTGGGAAAGTATTATCCCTTCTCCCCCAAGCTTTTAATCAGCTTCAGGTGGCTGGGAGAGTTTCAGCTTTTGCCTTAAGAATGCCAGTTCCAGCATTGTTAATCAAGTATTGCTACTGACATCTTGATGTCGAAATGTTTGCTTTTTATAGAATTTTGTTGGATTAATTTCCTTTTATACGCAATAAAAAGGTCTACAAAGGAGAGAGCCAAGATTACCTAGTATCCATCTATCTGAAGGAAGCATATCTGCATATTTCTATTCATCCCAACAGCAGGCACCTGCTATGTTTGAATCAGCATTTTAAGAAGAGGGCTCTCCCTTTTGGCTGATCCTCAGCATCCAGGGTGTTCACCAAAGTTATAGTCTCCCTGATTGCCCACCTGTGGTTTCAAGACATTCATCTGCATTATCTGGACCATCTGCTGATCTGTCCATAGTAGGAGCACATCGGGACCTACAATGGACTCTGTCATGCCTCAGAGAACATGACTTTCTCATCAACAAAGAAAAGCATACGTTTCGTCCCCTGCAGCAAATTTTACCCCTGGGGGTGATCATAGACACCAGGAAAAATTGCCCGTTTCAATCCCAGGAATGCAATATAGGTTCTGATAAACCTAATGCAGTCAGTACTCGAAAGATAGTCAGCAGACCTAGTCCTGCTAGCATGTCTATGGGGGTCTAATGGTGCCTCCCTATGTTTCATCTCAGACCCCTTCAGTGGGCCCTTTTACCTTATCAGTCAGGTATTGGTACCTTACCATTGTATGCAGAAATTGCATATATATTCCAATCCCTGTGCCTCTACAGAATCTCTTCAGTGGTGGACAGTGCCAGCAAACCTATCCAAGGGTAAGCAGTTTGTGGAACCCAGTCACATCCTTGTAACCACGGATGAGTGCCTGACCAGCTGGGAAACTCATAGCCTATCTTCCAAAACTCAAGACAGGTGGACTGTAACAGAACAACACAGCATCAACTAGCTCAAGTTAAGAGTGGTGTACCTAGATATACTTGCTTTTCAGGATCTCATTACAGCTTCCCACATCCTGATTCTCACAGACAATGTATCAACCCACACAAATTGCTAAGGAGGAACCAGATCTCTCTCACTGAATTTACAACCATCAGAAATCATCAGCTGGGTAGAATGCTATCTGGCACCTATTTCAGCACACCACATCAGTGGGATTCTAACACCCAAGCAGACTGGTTAAGTCACTAGGACATCCATCCGGCAGAATGGAGTCTGCATCCTTAAGTATGCAGATGGATAATACAGTGACTGGGTTACCCTCAGATAACCTGTCTGCTTTCCCAAACAACACAAAACTGGAGATTCCTCTCTGTTTCCATCACAAGGGGCAGAGGCAGTGCACTGTCAACGCCATCACCGCTATTGTTTCTGTATGCCTTTCCCCCAATTCATCTTATAGCCAGATGCCTCAGGAAGTTGAGAGTAGAAACTGCAGAAATGATATCGATAACTCTCTTTTGGCCCAGAGGACCCTGATTATCAGATATAAGTCTGGCAACAGAGGGTCTTCTGTTCATCTCTCAAAGGGAGGATCTACTCACTCAAGGTCCAGTTTTTCATCCTGACTCAGCCTAGTTAAGGTTGAGTGCCTGGAGGCTGAGTGTCAATAGCTGATTCATCAGGGTCTGCGTCACTGATACAGTTTTCACCTCTCGTAAACCTTCCACCAATTGCATTTATCAGTTTATATGAAGAAGTTTTCTAAGAAGGTCTTCTGGCCACTCTGCAGACTACAAATTGTGGTTTGATGTAGCTGCTAGCCTTTCTTCAGGAGGGTCTAGCCGTGGGTTTAAGAGCTAACACCTTAAAGAGACAAGCATCATGCTTAGCACCGATGTTGCTTCTATCTTAGTGGTTCTCAACATGTGGGTCCCCAGATGTTGCTGAACTACAACTCCCAGCATCCCTAACCAAAGGCCAATGGGGCTAGGGATGCTGGGAGTTGTAGTTCAGCAACATCTGGGGACCCACACGTTGAGAACCACTGTTCTATCTGATCAAGGAGAGGTGTCACTGGCATCCTAAAATATTCCTTTGGAATGCCACCCATCTCTTCCCTCCAATATGTCACTGTTTTCCTACATGGGATTTACACACTGTCCTCGGAGTCTTGCATCAGTCTCTGTTGGAACCTTTACATAAGGCACCTCTTTGAGTTCTTCAGAGTGGCCTTTCTGATTGCTATCGCATCTGCTAGATGCATCTCTGAATTGCAGGCCCTTTCTGTTAAGGATCACTTCTGTGTATTTACCAAGACTCAGACTCAGACCTGATCCCTCATTTATCCCCAAAGTGAACTCACCATCTCATAGATCGGAAAATATCTATTTGCCTTCATGCTGTCCCCACTGTAAGAGTGTTTAATTTAATTAAAATTAGATCTGATGGTTCACTTGAGCACTGGTCAGTGCTCAAAGAAATACCTGAAATCAGGAGAACCAATTCAGTTTAGGCAAAGTTTCCTAATAGTCTCCTAGAGTGCTCCTGACAAGCAATGCTTGTTCAGAACCCACCAAGAAAGATGGCTATCTTAATTGTTTGCAAGGCTTTATTTAGAACTCACCACATTCAGAGTAGTAGGCAGAAAATGGGGATATGCAGCCAGCTGAAGATGTCCAGACTTCCAGAGAAACCTGAGAATCCTGTACAATGTAAAACTATTTTTATATCCTTTAATGGCGATAGTTGTTTACTGTTTTCTGATTGGATCGCCCCTGCTCATGTATTTTTCATGACTAGGCCCCAAAGAACATACACATTAGGTATGCACAGGAAGCTGTGGATCCCTGATGTGATCCCAGTTGTATTCACACAACTGGGATCTGCAGCTGCACAGTATCCCACTCTGGGAAGATTCTGTAGCTCCACACGACGCTCTGGCTCTGCCCATTGCATGAGCATAAGCATTGGAAAGTGTGGTTGGAGTGTTCACATATCCTGAGTTCCTTTCTGACCATTGCTGAGGTAGCATCGGGAGGTTCTTGGGCTTGTTCAAGTCCCTACCAATGTTCTCTCTAATTTTTTTTAAATCTGTGTGCAGAATGAGTTTTGTTCTGGGCGGCGGTATCAAGATAGTGTGTACCAGTGTACTCTCTAACAGGGATTACTAGATACTGTTGACTACAACTCACAGAATCCCCAGCTGCAATGACTTTTGCTTGAGGATTATGGGAGTTGAAGTCAACAACATCTGGGAACCCCTGTTAGAGGGAGCGTTGGTGGGTACGTATGTGCATTCAGAGTGAGACCTGATTTAACCTGAGTAGGATCTAAAATTAACTGAGCAGACATTTAAAAAACAACAACAGCATGTGAGCATGCACAACGTGAATGCCTGCCTTAGAGGGAACATTGGTCCCTACAAAAGTGAGAAAAACAATCATGGTGTTCTTGGTTCAGTTTACAGGGCAAATTTTGAACTATTTCGTAACCGATAAAAAGAAAGGGGTATGGGATGTTGTAGCGGATTAAAGCCTTTGTCTCAGAGCAAGCGCATGTGAAGGCAAGAAAAATGCTGAATCATTCCCTCTATGCTTTCTGAGCAAGGCTTTTCCTTAAACTTGCCTGTATTTTCTGGTAGTTTCAAAAAGGGCCGCCGCCTCCACCACCCAAACTCTCCTTCTTTTGCTATGGGAAAAATACACAAAAATCCTTCCGTGTGCAAGCCTACACGTGGTGAGAAAACTGGTAGATTGCTGACCATCTGAGGCATGTGTGCACCAGAATAAGACCCTCTTCCAGCCCCCCATTTCCTGATTCAAAAATCCACTCGGAAAGGCTTGTAAAATGCAAAGAACAAAAAGAAAGAAAAATATTCAAATGCTATAGACTACTTCAGTCTAAGGCTCCCTCAGCTTTTAGTTACAGGTAAAAATACTCAGTGGTTACAAGAATACTTCAAAAAGCACCCCAAGTGCAAGGAACAGGGCTGTAGGAAAATACAAAAGCACTTTTAAAAGCTTACAAATAGCTTTGCAACGCCCTGGGTGGATGGGCACAGGCTAGCATTTCTTAGCTTAGTTACGTTACAGGTAAACAATCCTAGAACAGTTGTAGCGATATGCAAAGCACACAAATGAAAAGAAGTCTAACACCAGGTCTGTCTAAATCAACTTTTCCCTAGACTAAACGTCCCAAAGCCAAAACCCTGGTTTTGGAAACCAAAACAAACTTCTTGAACTCACCAAACCATGGTAGAAGATTCAAGCTTCTTGCCTTCCCGGCTTCCCAGGACTTGCAGAGAGATTTTCCTGCAGTCAGACCTCATGGCCACATCTGTTCTTCTCTGCACTCCCAGCCAGCTCCTTCTTACAAAGAAAGCCTTCTACCTCTCTGAACGGCTCTCTAGGTCACACCCACCTGGTGTGTAGATTGGCTGATCCCTGGAGTTCACGAGCCTGTCAGGGCAGCATTCACGTCTGGTTAACTCTTTAGGGGGAGGGCTGGCTGATCAGTGGCTGATCACTACAGAAGTGTAAAGCTAAACTCTCCTCCTCAGACTGGCAGGATTTGTACCTCTTATGCCTTGGAGAAGAACACGAGATGAACCTTTGTAAAAATTTGTCCTTCTTTATACAAACAGAAGTAGAGAACTTCGGCTGAAGGCTACTCTTTATAGCTTAACCTTGTACTTGTCTGGCTAATCCATATTGAGACCAGCAAAACTTGATGTTGATGGGGACCCCATCTTTTCCTAACAGGTCTGTTAATGTATCTACAGCGACTCCAAGGCACAAGATGCCCAGTCCTAATGTCAATGCCTTATCAGCTCCGAAGCAGTCAACATCGATGGCACAACCTATGCCTTCCAAGCCAACCCCATTGACCGTGAAAGAAGCAGTAAATGGGAAACCCAAGTTGACCATGGTGATTTGACTTCAACAGACCCCAAGTGTAAAAAAAACTTGCAGCAACATCCAAAGGCATGATGTCGAATACAATGCACACTAAACCTCAACCTTCTATCTCAACATCAGTGTTGATAGTTTATACCAAACTTACTGTATTGTCAACACCAAAGACTACAACATTGAAGGAATCTACATCAAGTGGCTCAGCATCGGTCATCTCTACTTTGCCAATAACAGGGATGAGTATTGTTGCCAACATCCCAGTTTCATCAGCCACAGGAAAACATCCAATATTTTAACCCTGGATGCACTGACTACTACTCAGTCAGTGATGGTAACCTCTGAGCAACCCCCTTGTAACATATTGGGGCTATTCTCACGATCAGCAAAAATCGGGCTAGCCTCTGCTAGCCCGATTTTTGCTGATTGTGAGAACCACCTGGCTCGGCTGCGAGCCTGGGGGTTCTAGAGAGGGTAACCCGCTCAAGTACCCCTCCCCTTAGCCCGGGTTTGCAGAGCAAGCACTCCGCAAACCCAGGCTATCTGATCATGAGTAGCCACAGCACGGCTACTCGCAAGTAGACCCCTGGAAGGGAGGCAAAAAGCCGCCTCCCGGCTCCGGGGGTCTCCCCAGTATGCCCTGTGCACTCGTGCAGGGCATACTGGGGCTTCCGGGGGCTATGTGGCTCCCCAGCCCCTGCCGGCTCTGTCACGGAGCCGGAAATCGTGGGCAGCCGATCTGGCTGCCCAGGGCTCCCTCCCCACTCGTGTGCGGGGAGAGTGGGCTTAGCCCGCTCTCCTCGCGCACTCGGATAAACTGGGTCTCACTGATCGTGAGACCTGGTCCATTGGCTCTTCCATCTAAGCCTAGAGTATCATTGATCACAGGGACGTATTCTAGGTCATCAAGCTACTCTAATGGGGAGACCCTGATGAGATAGATGATGTCATAGAAGTACCCAAGACACCTACAATGTCTCCTGCTGCACACTGTTCGTCAATGGAAAATGAACTTCATAGACACTTCCCGCCCCACCCCACCCCCCATCACAGGGTGGACGTACTTTTCACCATAGTCCCCTTCAACTTACACCGGTACTATGGTATACGCGTGGCAGGAATAATGTTGATTTTCACAGGAGTCTACACAGCTTACTCTCCTGTACCTCAGTCCTCCTTTGACCGCTGTCTTCAGGGGGAGCATTATGGTTAACCCGTGCGCATTGTGTGTTTTTTGGACGCTGTGAAAGATGAGGAAGGTTTTCTAAGACCTAGAGAAATTTGCCCTTCATGTCTGGTGACTTCAACTTTTGCCACAGTATCTGTATGCCAATCTATCGTGGATACACAAACTGAAACACAACCTTCATCTCTGAGTTGATTGAGATCTGACCCACCAGTGGTTCCACCAGTTGTACAGCCTATCCAAACTCCAGTATTACCATCTGGCCCTGTGAAATCCCAGGAACCAGAACTGGATAAAGATTCTGACAAGTCACTACCTATTAGTGAGTGAGCGATCGGATAATGAGGATAAGTCGGATGCTGAGTCCAATATGGAAGCTCATGCTACCAAAAGGCTTTCAGAACCATCGCCTGATGATATTCTAAAGAAATTCTCTGACTTACCTAAAAGTGAGTGTCTGCGGCACTAAAGGTGTCTGTGGCAATCATAGGACACTGGATCAAAGTCTTCATTTTCTTAGCATGTGAACTGCAAAATTTGCTTCCCCTTTCTCGGGTCATGGCCCACACCACAAGACCAGCAGCTTCATTGGCACCTTTTCTACTAAATCTGCAGGACAGCTATGTGGAAATCTGTCTCCACTTTCTCAAGACATAAATTGTACCTTGCTCCTTCTAGAGCAGCCTTTGGCTCTAGAGTATTGTAGCTGGTGCTTCCTAAGCAGTAGACCCATATAATGTGTTTTCCCGACCCAGGATGTGAGCTGTGGAATATCCCACAATTGGTGACCACCTACACCCGCAGAAAATAGAACATTGGTACTCACCATGAAGGTTTCTTCTTGCTGATGTAACTAACAAAGGTCACCCCTGCCTACCCATGGTTTTATGCGTCTTCTGCTAGTACTAACCTGATCTGCAAATAAATAATTGACCAGCTCTGCATTATTACTGTTTTATAATACCATTGTTGGTATATTTCCCAACTTCTTTGGTTTATTACTTCCATTTATATGCTGCTGTTGGTGGTGGTTTCTTCTCTACCTGGTTTGTGGTTTACCTTTTGCTTTGAGCTTTTCAATGGAATTGAAGGGAACCGCTTACTCGGGTCCTTCTAAAGATTTCCTTCATTTGCATAGTCCTGCCTTCTGGAGCATGTGGGTGGGAATAACCCACAGTGGGTGACCTCCATTACACGAGCAAGAAGCTTTCACTCGATGAGTACCAATGTTTCTTTTGCTTTTCTTTGCTTTTGTGAGATTGGATCATACTTCAGCATTTCTGTTTTCTATTTTAGGAACTCCAGAAACAGTGAATATTTCTTGTAATTTGCTGTCATCCTTAGCAAAGGAAACAAATCCTGTGAGTGACCCCTTCATCTGTCCTCATGCTTATTTTCATTTTCCGTTGTTATGAAGGTGGATAAAGTATTTAAGTTACCTGATTTCAATTGGAATTTTAGGTTCCTTTGCAACATGTTTCTCTTAAAAAAACCAAAAAACCAAGCATTCTAATGAAATACAAACTTAAGTTGGACCTACCGTATGTCGAGACTTCTTTACAGCTTGTCTGAGATTTTAAGGTTATTTATTTCAGTGGGAGAGTGAAACGTATTGTATTTTAAGGCATGTAAATGTTGTTTGAACCTGTTAAAATATAATATATATGTATTACAGGTGTTGGGTTCTGCCTTGATAAGTGCAAAGGAGAAAAGGTTACAGGGCTCTCCAGAGAATGTTTTATCAGTGGGATGTGAAGCACAGTTGCATAATCGATTAAGCCTTTTAAATCAGCCCACTTGCCGTTTCTGTGGTCTCTTTGGTAAGTTTTTATCTATGGCAGAATAGACTAAGTTTTAAACTGTATATGAAGGAAAACTGATCTCACCTTGTAAGCTCTAACTCAGAAGAAGAACTGGGCAAAGAGGCACTTTTTTAAAGTGGTGATTTTCTTTAATGGGGGAGAGCAACTGGCCCTATCCAGCCCCAGCACAGTACTCCTTCAGTGACTGTTGCCAGTGTCTGTCTTATGTTTCTTTTTAGATTGTGAGCCCTCTGGGGACATGGGTCCATCTTATTTTATTATTTCTCTATGTAAACCGCTTTGGAAACATTTGATGAAAAGCGGTATATAAATATTTGTTGTAGTAGTCAAAGTAGTAGAAGAAGTTCAAAGCAAACTCTACTGTGAGCTGGGAAGTCACAGCTTCATATCTCACCTGTGGTCATCTCTCTGCACACATCTGTATTTTGGAGATAGCAATAGCACTTACATTTATATACCGTTCTATAGCCGGAGCTCTCTAAGCAGTTTACAATGATTTTAGCATATTGCCCCCAACATTCTGGGTACTCATTTTACCGACCTCGGAAGGATGGAAGGCTGAGTCAACCTTGAGCCCCTGGTCAGGATTGAACTTGTAACCTGGTTACAGGGCGGCAGTTTTACCACTGCGCCACCAGGGGTAAAACTGTCTTCCTTATGTCATTGCTATAAGGATTACTAGGGTAATGTGTGTGGAGGCCTTTGAATCCTGGGAAGGAGCCATATGAATGCTATTATTATGCCACGTGTGTGTGTAGTCTGTAGTAGGTGAGGTCTGTTGTTAATTGGAAATTTCAAGAAATTAAATGTACGTAGTAGAATTTTTTATTAATGTGCTTTCAAAAGGAAAGTAAAAAAAATAATTTGAAGTTCATAGGATTTAAACTTCAAACATTCTTTTTATTGAAGAATTACCATATATGGTAAATTTGAATCTGAGAAAGATCATCTGCGTCACTTGGGCATTATGTCATTTTTGAGTTCTTCATCTGATTGAGTGTTAAAAATCTGTTGAGATCAATAACAGTTAAAATATGATTATTCAGAATTTCTTTTTTAAAAAACAATTAAATTTCACCCAACACATTTCACTGTAAAAAGTAGTGCATTCAGCTAACTTAAGTGACAGGATTGTTCATGTAAGATTTGGTACCTGTAGGTAATTGGGAAGTATGATATTCAAATTTTCTTCTAAAAAGTTTTATTTTTTTCAAGAATATTCTGGTGTGAGAGGTAGTGCATTCAGCTAATTTCTGTGGTAGAACTGTCTATGCAAAATTTGGTATATGTAGGTCAAGGGAAGAATGACTTTAGCCCTATTCAGACATTATGTTGTACGAGTGTAGAGAGATCTGCACACAGATAATGGTTTTTGTGTAAATAACTGCATTCATTGTAAAAGTGAAACTGGGTACTGGTCCTTAAATGCATAGTACATATAGGAAGGATGCTGTGCAGCATAACATGTGAATAACTGTACCTGTGTACACATTTGGACCTGTGTACACTGTACACTCATACAAGTGCTGAGCATAATGTGTGAATAGGGCTTATTTCTCACAAACTAACAAATTCTTCCTGTCTAGATATAAAAACATAAGACCATCTTACGTTTTTCATTACCAATTAAAATGAACTGGATAATGTGAAAAAATACCGTAGCATTAATATTGGTTTTAATAGAGGTTTTATATTATTCTTATGCAATCATATACTCCTTGAGGGTGATTTCACACAGTCAACCTCAAGCAATATAGTTTCATAAGACTAAATCTCTAGTTCTTTTAACTTTTATTGACGTTATGACATGCTTTCAAAATATCCACATTTCTTTTATTGATGTATAAACAAACAAGGAGAGAGAGTTGTGACTCTTTTATAGAATTGGAAAATTCTGAATGCATACTGTTGTTATTAAAACCCAGATTGTTGTTTCCAACTTCTTCAGGCTCCTTAAGATGTATGCAATGTAAGCAGGTATACTACTGTTCACTGGAATGTCAAAAAAAAGACTGGCAAATGCACAGTATTGTCTGTAGACCAGTTAAACAGAAGTAAGTTAAGGGGTTAAATTCTGTTAATTTGGGTAAGGCCTTTTGAATTAATGTGAATTATAGTTGCTTCATCTTAGTTGATGGTGAACATAGTGCAGTTACCCTTGGTTAGGAATCAGATGCTCTGTGGTTGTTTATATAAAACCTAACAGTGGCCCTGATCCGGTAACAGGAATCCATGCAGCAACTTTCTGCTTTGTGTTATAAACACCTATATACACATCTGCATCTTAAGGCTTATCAAAACTTTGACCTCTTTCTCTTGATGCAGATCTTCCTGTCAACTAGCCACATTTCTTGCAACCTAACCTACCTCAGGATTGTTTGAAGGATAGTGTGAAAAACATATGTACACAATTCTCTGCTCTTTGAAGAAAGGCTGGGATACTATTATGATACACCCCAAAAAAAAATTAATTCTCTTTAGATGTAGAGATAATTGGGGAATAACAGTGTACAACTCTAATTCTGTAGTGATGTAAAAGTCTTACAAACTTAAAATTATTTAGTGGCTGACATCCAGACTAACATTCTGTCAGTGGAACATAGTTTCCATGAATGGAATGGGCATTGCTCTAGTGCAGGAACCTTTCTACTTGCACAGCACCCCTTCGATTAAGGAAAGTGGTGTTCTGCTGATGTGACATTGGTCTGGATGTCTTATACTTTGCACTTTACCAAGTAAAGTCTACTACTTTATGTGTGCAATATCGTATTTAAAAATTCATTTTCATTGTGGTGCTGAATTGATGGGAAATTGCTGCTCCCAAGGGATCAATCAGCAAAAAAGAGAAAAGATAAAAGGCAGGGAGGGCGGGTGGGTTGAAACTACGTAATGCTTTAGGTCTCTTTAAAGTGTGTAAGTGCTTGTTGCTTATTAGTTCTGGCAGTGTCTTTCACTGGCTCAGCCTTTTGTACAATCAGAACTTCATGAATTTTACAATAGTTATGCACTAATAACTAAACATTGGTTTTTTCTAGTACAGATAAGGTTGAAAACAATGCAAAATTGTTGGATGAAATCAAGAAAAAGGTATGACAAGCTGATTGCTTCTGTGACTAGGGGAAACATATCCCTATGTGCCGATGGTAATACTGTATGAGAGTTGGTTTTCCTCTAGCATGTGCAGTTAATTGTTTGTTATTAGCAGCTAGCATCCTACAGAGTTGATCTGCAGTCTAGAGAACCATGAAGTTGTTTCCACATGCGCATGGGACTCTCTTTGGCTTGCTTTGCTCTGTAGTTTATTCCCATGTATCCCTGAAAAGCCACTTATGAGTTTGGTTAGACCTCTAGAGTAGCATTCAGAAGCACAAAGGGAAGCAAAAATCTTCAATCCTGTTACTGTGGAAGTATTTTAGATGTCCATATAGGACTCTGGGTCTCAGTTAAGATTCTCATTTGTTTACTTCACCGGAACTGCTTCACTGTCTTTCATAATGCCTTCCAGCAGGGAGATGGCAGCTACTTTATCAGTACAACAATTAACACTGCTGCTACTCTTCCATAACTGATAAAACACTGCTATGACTGCTGTGCATATGCACTGTGCTTTGTATAGACATAATTCTGTCAACTCAGCCAGTTAATCACAACTTTGGTTGTGGTTCAGTTAGGTGTGTTCTCAGTAGTAAAGGTATTCTAATGCTTTGCAGCAGCATCTAAACTCATTATTTTATGTGTTTTTTCAATCTTTGCTTAAACATGATATATTCCTTTACCTGTATCCCACCTTTATCTCACTTGATATGGTTCAAACTCCTTATTTTAATTATCTGAATGCTCTCCAGTCTTCTTGCCCTGTTTAAAATGCTGTGATGGTAATGGGTCCCACTCCTGCAGGTGAAGCTTACACAGGGCAAAATATTTTCTCATGCCATGCAGTAGTAACTTCTGTTGTGGTAACTCAAAATGTCACTTGATATTTTATAACCAGTGCCATATTGCTGATTTTTTAAAGTATGGATTCACTATATCATATGAATATGACACAGTTCTTACATGCACTATATCAAGCAGCGGTAACAACATGATTGTTGGGGTGCATGACTGTTTATCATATCTTTCTGCTGTAGCACTCAGTGCTGAAAAACTGGCCACTTCTGATCTACCTTAGTTGATGAGAGAAAACAAACATGTAATAGAACAGGTATTCTCATTGTCGGGTCCCCAGATGTTATTGGGCTTTAACTCCCATAATTGCCAACCAAAGGCCACAGGGGCTGGGGATTATGGGAGTTGAAGTCCAATAACATCTGAGGGCCCAACGGTGAGAATCCCTGTAATAGAACATTTACTGACCATGTTCATACTTGTCAGTACAGGCAGCTGCTGTTGCTTCGCATATTAAAAATTCATTCTGACTGTGACTGTTGATTGGTAAGAAGGCAGATCTCACTCAATTTGTAATATGTTGATTGGAAATAGTGACAGTTGAATTGGCAAATATTTTAAAGCTGGTTTTAACTTTAATTCATGCTAGATTGTTGATGTTAATGCAATTGGCCGTGGACAAAATGCCCTTGGCATTTTCATTTTGCAGAAGAAAACTTATGGCTATCCCATTTTGAATCAAGCTCCACAAAGCTGGAAAACCAGAACCTAAGTCTGATGCCTTAACAGACATAAAAACAGGTTGCATACCTGTAACTAATGATCTGGAAGAGATCCGTTGTATTCATAGCCTGCGCAGTGACCTCACGGACCGATTAGCTAGCTCCTCGCTCTGCCTCCAACTGCCATGCACGAGGCCGTGCTGCCCTTTTTTTCAGCAGTTGGGGTGTGTCTATTTCAGTTTCTGGTGGACCGTCGGTTGAGCTCTTGACGATCCTCTACAACTTTGTCCTGCCCACACCTCGCGGGGAGGCTCGGGCGGGTTTTATGAATACAACGGATCTCTTCCAGATCATTAGTTACAGGTATGCAACCTGTTTATCTGGATAGTGATCCGTTGCATTCATAACTATGGGTGATTAGCCAGCTTTTACCCTGGCGGTGGGTAGCATTCATGGCAGGACTCTCTTCAGCACTCCTCTCCCAAACTCTCCTTCTTTCAGTTGTCTAAGGTCCAAGGCATAGTGCTGTATAAAGGGCTGGGTCGACGTCCAAGTCGCCGTTCTACAAATGTCCTTCATCGGTACCCCAGCCAAGTCTGCCGCCGAGGACGCATAGGCCCTTGTTGCATGCGCAGTAATTCGCCCCTGGAGGGACCTTCCCCTGAGCAGTATAGGCAATTCTTATTGCTTGCACAATCCACTGAGCCAACCTTTGGCGGGTCACAGACTTTCCCTTAGAAGTCCCCTTATGTAGGATAAATAGTTTCTTAGTGCGGCGCAAGCAGCTGGTCGCATCCAGGTAGTATAAGAGCGCTCTACGCACATCCAAAGTATGCATTTCCTTTTCGACACTAGACTCTGGGTTTTGGAAAAACGTTGGCAGAATTATGTCCGCATTTATGTGAAAATCTGTCGTCACCTTGGTTCGAAATCTCGGATCCAAACGCAGAGTGACTTTATGCGGGTAAATCTGTATGTATGGCCGGTCCATTCGTATCGCAGCCAACTCGCTCACCCTCCGTGCCGTGGTGATCGCTATCAAGAAGACGGTTTTAAGGGTTTTTAAACGCAATGATGCTGCAGCTAGGGGTTCAAATGGTTTTTGAGTCAGTGCCTTCAGCACCAAAGTTAAATCCCACTGCTGCTGTGGGCGGCGGATTGGCGGAAACAAATTGTTTAAACCTTTGAGGAATCTTTTACATTCCGGATGGGAGAATACCGTTGTCTTGTCCCATCCCCTATGTTCAGACGAGATCGCTGACCAGTGCACCTTCAAAGAAGCGTTTGCCAAGCCCGCCATCTTAAGAGTTGTCATATACAGCAAGATTTGATTCACAGTCGCCCTCTCTGGGGAAAAACCATGCTCCTTAGCATATTGCCTAAAACGCCGCCACTTACTACTGTAATTGAGGCGCGTCGACCTCTTCCTATTATTCAGCAGTATCCTTTTCAATAGCCTATACGCCACGCCGTCAGCCGTAGGGACTCCACCTGAGGGTGTCGCAGTGCTCCGGCATCCTGAGTCAGCAAATCTGGCACATGGGGAAACCTGTGGTAGACCCCCTTGGACATACGCAGCACTATCGGGAACCACTGCTGCCTGGGCCACCACGGCGTTATCAAGATGCCCCTCGTGGTGTCGCTGAGCATCTGCGCAACTACTTTTGATATCAGTGGCTGTGGCGGAAACAGGTAAAATAGACTCTTGTTCCACTTGTATTGAAAAGCGTCCCCTAGTGAATTGTTGCCTACACCCGCACGAGAGCAAAATTTCGGACACTTTGCGTTTACAGTAGTCGCAAAAAGATCCACAGTCGGCCATCCCCAAGTCTTGAAGAGGGCCTCCAGATAGACCATATTCAGCTCCCATTCGTGTTTCTGATTGAATAGTATCGACCTGCTGAGTCCATCCGCTTGTATATTGTCCACTCCTTTGATGTGTATTGCCATCAAAATTATGTCTCGAGCTATGCACCAGTCCCAAATGCTTTGACTCAGCAAGCAGAGAGACCGAGAGACCGTACCTCCCTGCTTGTTCAGATACGCCATGGCTGTGTATTGTCCAGATGGATCTGCACAACTTTCCCCTGAAGTAGGGGATGAAACGCCTTTAGCGCTAAAAACACAGCCAGGAGCTCCAAGTAATTTATGTGTCGCTTCCCCTGCTGCTTCGACCATTGTCCTTGTATCTGATGGTGCAGACAATGCGCCCCCCAACCCTGCAGAGAGGCATCTGTTGTCACGCTGCATGTTGGAGTGAGCGGTTGAAAAGGTACTCCTGTCAGCAAGTTGTTTGGGCTCATCCACCAACGTAGGGTATCCAGCACCGTACCGGGCAGTTTTAGACACTTGTGTTGACTGTCGCGGTTTGGGTGGAAGTTGCTCAAATACCATATTTGCAGAGTGCGCATACGTAGTCGAGTATTTGGCACTGTAGTATTGCATGAGGCCATGAGCCCTAGGAGCCTTTGCACCAACACTGCCCTCTGTACTGGCCGATGAGTACAAGATTCTTTATTTGTTGGTATCTGGACTCTGGTAGGTAAGCTCTCTTCTCCTGCATGTCCAGAATCGCACCTGTATACTCGACCCGCCGCCGGGGGTCTAACCGGGATTTCTTTAAGTTCACTGTAATGCCCAAGTCCTCTAAAAGATTCAGTACATAGCGGACTTGCAAAAGTAACTCTTCTTTGGCTTGGCTGACCACTAACCAGTCGTCCAAATACGGGTATATCACTATAGCCTTTGTTCTCAAAAAAGCAACCACTGTAGCCACCACCTTGGTGAATACCCGTGGCGCTGTGGACAGGCCGAATGGTAACACCACATACTGGTATGCTGTATTTCCTACGGTGAACCGTAGGTATTGACGATGTCCTTCTCGGATGCCGATATGGAAATAGGCATCCTTCAAGTCTAGGGTGACGGCCCACTCCTCCTGAACCAGAAGGTGCAGGATGCCCTGCAGGGTTATCATTCTGAACTTCCTTGTGTCTACAAATAAGTTCAGCCCCCTCAAATCCATAATGGCTCTGATCCCTCCGTCCTTTTTGGGGATTTGAAAATAACGGGAGTAAAACCCCCGCATCCTGTCCATCCACCTCACTGGCACAATCGCCTGTTTTTCCAACAACACCTGTACTTCCTCGCACAGCACCTGGGTTGGTCTGGTATATGTTATCCCCTGAAAGGGTGGCAAAGTTTTGAACTCTATTGCGTAACCAGATTTGATGATCTTTAATACCCATTGGTCTGATGTTATACGTTGCCACGCTTGCGCGTGGCTTGCCAGCTTGATGGAAGTGCTGACCTTCACAAGGCCGATGTTTTGGGCCTTGGGTTCTATTACTTGTGGTGCTGGTTGAATGTTTGATGTTATTGGCTCCAGAAGTGGATGGACCCGTCCCATCAAAGGGACTGTTTCTGCTGGTCCTTGCCCTGCCTTTGTCCTCTCTGGCGTTGTGTGTAGGGTTTGTTACGTTGGTAAGGCTTATATTGCCTTCTGTAATCTCTCTTGTCTTGCCTGTAGGCCGTCCGGCCTTGCTGTCGACCATACGTGCGGTTTTTAGACTGCCCACCTACAGCCACCATGAATGTCTTTGCAGTAAATTTCGACTGCTTCCAAGACTGCATTGTGGAATCGGTTGTCTCAGCAAAGAGCCCTTTGCCGTCAAAAGGTAGATATTCAACCTTCTCTCGCATATCCTGCTGTAAGTTCGTTGAACGTAGCCACGCGTGGCGTCGAAGGGTTATGGCAGTTGTCATTGCACGTGACTCCGTTTCTGCAGCATGCTTGAATGTGCTAAGCATATGCCTTGTCACCACCGTGGATTTCTCATATGTCTTTTTAAAGTTTTCTTGGAACTCCTCTGCAGACATTGTAGCCGAATCCTGAAACAGCGTGTCCCAAATATGGTGCCCATAACGCGCCAAACACGCCGAATAATTTGCAATTTTTATCGCCAAGCTAGACGTGGCATAGATCTTCCGGCCAAGGACATCCAGTTTTCTGCCCTCTTTATCATTAGGCGTCGAATGACGCTGATTGCCCTTTGTTGAGGCACACTCAATCACTAACGAGTTCGGCACCGGGTGCTTCATGAGATAGCCACCATCCTCGTCCTGTATCCTATACAGTCCCTCTAGTTTGCGGGACGTAGCTGTGGATGTCTGCAGTACATCCCAGGCCGTCTTCGCTGCCTTGGTAATAGCCGGCAACATAGGCAGAGATACCGGGTGTGTCACCTTAGCGCGGGCCATCATATTGTAAACAGGGTCCTTTAAGTCTAACTCCGGTTGTTTTAAGTCTAGACCTAAAGCTTCTGCCATTTCCCGTATTTGAATATGGTAGGCTTTCAACTCCTCCGAGGGCGATATTGAAGTGTGAGGAGGCACATCCGATGGGAGCTCAGGTTCAAACGGTTCCTCCGGAATCGAAGGGTCATCCTCCGACTCTGTCTCACTAGAGGAATCAGCATCTCCTGAGTCTGGCACTGTAACAGATGTGACAGGCACTTTAGGCGTTCGTCTCACCACGGGGGTAGGCACTGTTGCACCTACAGTCGGTTGTTCAGTTATAGGTGCCGCGGCAGGGGTCACCGAATTTCCCGCTTGTTGTTGTGCCTTCCAGATTTTGTACTCGGCATAGTCTGCCGGATAGACCACAGGTGGAGAATGAGTGAAGCCACACGTATGTCCTGCCTGAGAAGTGGCCAAATGGGTGAAGCGGGTCACGGGAGGAGGGCGTACAAACAACGCAGAAGGTCCAGTCAGTGTAGCTCTGTCCATCATTAGGGGCCCCGGCGTCTGCATCGGGCTCGTAGACGCCGACACGCGCTGTACAGGTTGCAAAAGAGCCGGTAAATGTAAAGGTTGTCGCTGCGGCGATATCGACGGGGTCCTGGGGACTGATAGGATAGCCGGTGTGTTCGGTACCGACCGTGCTCCGGTACCCTGATCGGTTGATACACCAGAGAAACCACGAAAAGTCGACGCAGTCGGTGTAGTCTCAGCCGAATCCAAGAGACTCAGCAAGTCTGTTCTCGCCTTCGCACCCTCTGCTATTCCCCTTTCCGCCGCATCTTCTCCAAAATCGAGATAGTCCTCCGTCCTGTACTCCAGCCTTGGAGTCATAGCAGGCGAAACCATCGGCGTATGCGCTGGGGTGAGCTCCATCGCCCCCAGACGTCGCAAGTAGGGTCTCGGGACAGGTTCCAGTGGTCGTTGCACTTCTACATTCGTCGATACCGAGCCTGACGCCAATTCCAATCTCGGTACCGGGCAAGGGGTCGACATCGACACACTTTGGTTCTTCGATGCCGTGCTCAACGCCGTGCATGGTGACGATGCCCTGTCCGTAGTCGATATCGAGCCCGACATTGACGCTCGCACCTGCATTGCCGATATCGAACCATGTTTTGGCAGCGGGGCCGCATCTGTCGATCCCGACTGGACTGGGCTTCGTCTCTCCGAACCCCACGGTGCCGAAGCGATGGACTCCGTCGAATCCCAATCCTCACAATCAGATTGTAACGGTATCGGTGACGGAGTACGGCTATGAACTCTAGTCTTTTTCGTCCGTTTTCGGGGGGAGGATGGTTCTTGCTCCTCCTCCGTAGACGATTTACGCTTATGTCTTTTATGTCTATGGCGTCTTTTCCCCATTTCGCTGGGCTGTTTAAACGCCTTCGACTCAGTGGCTTTCGACTGCCTACTGGCAGGGTCCACTGCATGAGCCACCGAACTCGACACCGCCGTCGGTACTGTGGACGGCACCGAGGTGACACCCAATGTCGATGTCGAGGGTCTCGGCGTCGGAGGGCGCAGCGCGTCATCGTACAGCGCCGCCCGTAACCTCAGCGCACGATTCTTCAAAGTTTGCTTCGAAAAAGATGTACATATCTTGCAACTCGCTGGGTTATGTTGCTCCCCAAGGCACAATAAACAAGAGTCATGCGTGTCCGTTGAGGGCAACTTTGCTTTGCACTCCGAGCACCGTTTAAAGGTTGTTTTGGGCTTGTCCTTGGCCGCCATGGCCTCAGCCATCCCCGCAACGGGAATAATCTTGTATACGCTTTCCTTCCTGGGATTAGTCTAGTACGTAGTCCAAAATACAATCCAATGATCGAAAAACCAAAATCTGTTCCAGTTCAAGTTCGCTTTCTAAACACTAAATAACCGAGGAGCTATCACAGTCTGAGGTGTTGACGCAACGGCGGTCAAACAGAAACTGAAATAGACACGCCCCAACTGCTGAAAAAAAGGGCAGCACGGCCTCGTGCATGGCAGTTGGAGGCGGAGCGAGGAGCTAGCTAATCGGTCCGCGAGGTCACTGCGCAGGCGCAGAACCCATAGTTATGAATGCAACGGATCACTATCCAGATCACATGATCAGTAATTCTATTGTGCAATGTCATAAAATGTGCTTGCTTAGAAATTGCCTTCCATGCACCCCGTTTTTCCTTTGCTCTTTGAGGTCCAGCTCAAGATGGGATGCCTGGCACCAGCAATAATACTCCATGCTGTCCATATGGGTGCATAGAAGGCAAGCTGTACATCATGTCATTCCACAACATTACTGATCATGTGAAGTGTCTGTTAAGCATGAGCCTTGGGTTCCAATTTCCCAGCGTTGTGGTACTTCAGCCAGAAATGAAATACTGTACTCAGAAAAAGGTTTATGACCATAGTTAAGGCTATCTAACTTCCATGGTTTATGAAAAGGAAATTTATCATTATAGTGTAGGCAATCCAATATGCTCCCCAATGTCACATTGTGTGTGTGTGTGTGTGTGTGTGTGTGTGTGTGTGTGTGTGTTTGAAACAGTAGCGGGATATTTTGCATTACAATGGTGTAGTAGAACTAGTGTGAAGTAGCAGCTAGACTGTTGTACTAGAATTGGGAAAACTCGAGTTCAAATCCCTGAAATTCTCTGGATGATTCTGGACCAGTCACAAAAGGGGACAACTTGTCAGCTTTCAGCACTTTTGAACTTGCTGTAGCAGTTTTTATTATATTTTCTTAAAATGGGGCACATTTGTAGACCTTGTCTAGTAGAACATGTTTGCCAAGTTTCATGTTATTAGTTCAACAGTTTTCATATTTATAAGTGCTAGAATTTCGGAGCTTACTATGGTAGAACCTTTTTTCTTCAACGTGGTCTCTGTGTTCAACACGAATTGGGCTTTGCTCCTTTGCAGATACCTTGTTGGAGATTCTTCAAGCGATATCCTTCCAGCGTTTTGGCGGTAGCCCCGCCCCCTTAGGCTATATGCGGCTGCACAGGCTTCCCTCCTCAGTCTTTCTTTGTCTGCGGACAGATCAACATCGTTTAGAGTGCCTTTGAGTGACTTGCTTTTAAAAGGTAAAATCCTTCTTTTTCTCTACTTTTCTCCATCCTTTCTCCTTACTTTAGTTTACAGTTCCTCTCTCTATAAATTTAGTGTTTTTCTTTGCCTTTGGTCCCCCCCCCCAATGCCCCTCCGGGGCTCGGCATTTTTCACCGACTCTCTACAACTTATGGCCAAAGGAGTTACTTTCAAATTCTGTTTCTGCTGCCGGGCCAAGTTCCCTTCATCGGACGGACACAGCCACTGTTTATTTTGTCTTGGCGAAGGACACAAGGTTGATTCTTGTGTCCATTGTTCAAAATTCACTAAACAGGTGAGGAAAAATCGCACTTCCCGCCTCCTATCTTGGCTGTGGGAACAAGCCTGAAAATCCCCCAGCGGCGGCTAAACCTTCTAAGATGCAATCGGCGACTTCTACTTCGCCACAGAACTTGGGCCTACAGCCCTCTGTTTCCCCTACCAGGCGGCTCATCTCTAAACCCAAGGCACTCCCACCTTCAGAGCCTACAGCTCCAGCCTCACCGTCGGAACCGACAATGCTTTCAGTTCCACAGTCCTCGAATTCGAAGTCATTGACCTGATTTCCTTTGGCGCTGTCACAGCTTCTGAAGAAAACAAAGTCATGCAAAGTTGCCAATGCTGAGTGACCACCCAAGCGCTCGCTCGCACCCCTCTCAACCCCGCCAGCAAAGAAGAAGCACATAAAGCCCTGTGGTGGGATCGTTCAAACCCGAGCACCATAGCGTTGCTACTTCTATCCCAACTGCTGTCGCATCCGAGACTGGCCTTGGTACTGAGGACAAGTACGCTGCCTACTCAGAGGACGAGCCTGTTTAGGAACCTGACCCTTCCTCGGAGCCCGATGAGGAGGCACTGGGTGACAGCTATACTTACGAATCCCAAACGGATTTGGTTGAGGAGGACTCTGAATCCGAACTGGAAGAGCTTCAACCATTACCTAGACGTGGCAGGTTGGACCTTCCTTAGCATTACATCTATGACAATCACATGGGCTATCGCTCGGTACCAAGAGCAACACATAGAGACCATCAAGAATACTCCTCAGTATCGGGCCCCTATTTGGGGACCGTCGGAACTACCGTCCACCTCCAAGGTCCTCTCACTACTACGACCCTGCAGGCATACAATATCAGCAGGCTTGTCACTCTACTTCCCAACTGCATCAGTGGGAACCTACCAAGGGACGGATCCTGCTCTCCGCTCCGTTCCAGACCCACCCGCCTTACTCCTCTCTGCCTCACCCTCCAGTACTGACTCAATGACCCCCACTCCTCCACCCTGAACAACATCTCTGCTCTCGCCTAGATTTCCTCCTTAGAACCACCCACCAAAGCTTACCACTCCTGCCTCTCTACATGGTCCCAACTTCCAGGACCGCCCTGAACTGACTCCAGCTACCAGTCACCCGGCAACTGAGGAGGAGGAATCTTGGGATTCACAGTCAGATCCCGAGGACCGCACTCCGAGGTGGTGTTTCTGGGCTCCTCACATCAGGAACTTCTGTCGGAACTGAGACTTTCCTCCCCATCAGAAGATTATAAAATTTATATTGATTATGTAACCTGCATGGCCAACTCTCTTGGAGTGCAGATGTCCCTACAAGATAAAGAGGAATCGGACCCCCTCTTTAGCCTCATTGAAGAGGACGCTCAACCTCCAGTATCGCTTTCCCTCAACACATCCCTTATGAAGATCACATGGTTGTTCTGGGAGCACCCATCATCACTGCCACACTCTTCAAAACACACCTTCTATAAGGTTCGCAGCCAGGATGAAAGACTGGCACCTTTCTAAAAAAGCATCCTACGCCCAATTCTGTGATTGTAGAGTCCTCTCTCACTAAGAACAGAGATCATACTGCCTCAACTCCACCTGATAGAGAGGGCAAGAAACTTGACTTTTTTGGCAGGCGCCTATATTCAATCTTGACCTTTCATCTACACATTACCACATACCAAGCATATAATGCACGATACACTCATTTTATTTGGGAACAGCTGGCACCCTTCCTCAGTCACCTCCCACCTGAAAAAAGAGAACCAGTCAAGGTCTTCGTTAAAGAGTCTGCCCAAATCCCTGAACAGGAGCTCCATGTTATGCGCCACTCGACAGAATGCACCTCCAATGGGATAGCCATAGCTGTAGCTATTTGCAGGCACGCCTGGTTAAGATCTTCAGGCCTGACACCTGAGGCACGGTCCTGGATCAAAGATCTTCTCTTTGAGGGTGACGCTCTCTTTGGAGAGAGAACGGATGAGACCCTTCAGAGGGTTCAGCGCCTCCGTAACATGGCCCGCTCTATGAGCTATAAACCTGCTCCATACCAACCCTATTGTCAGCCTTGGTGGCAGCAACTTCAGTTCCAACGACCACAATCTCAGAACCAGCAACCTGACCAATCCTTTTGGCCCTCCCGCTTCCAACCCTACAAGAAATGGGCTTCCTTTCCTACCAATAGAGGCTCCACGCCCAGGTCCAGAACGTCCCCTGCTTCGCAGAAGAGACAATGACTCGCGCCACCTGCCCAGATGGGAGACTCGACGCTCTCCATTCCTCCCAGCCTGGGAACAGATCACATCAGACTCTTGGGTTCTTGTGATAGTGCAAATTGGCTATGCCATAGAGTTTTCAGCTACCCCTCCCTTAAACCTACCACTTCTGACCCCGCCTTCCCCTGCTCTCCTCGCAGAAGTCGACTCCCTTCTGGACAAACAGGCCATAGAACCGGTCTCGAACCCAAACTCTCCAGGGTTCCACTCTACATATTTTATGGTGCCAAAGCCAGACGGAACTTTGCATCCCATTCTAGACCTACGTGAGCTGAACTGCTGCGTCACAGGTGTTTCACGATGGTGACTATCCCCACTATCCTTGCCCTACTCCATAGAGGGGTTGGTTCATCTCTCTCGATCTTCAAGATGCATATTACCATGTTTCCATCAGGCCTCAGCACCACTGTTACCTACGCTTCCAGGTTGCAGGGAAAACATACCAGTGCCATGCACTACCATTTGGTCTGATCTCAGCACCGAGGGTCTTTACCAAATGCATGGCACCAATCGTCGCCCATCTTCAACAGCAAGGGATCCAGGTATTTCCATTTCTCAACGATTGGCTCCTTGTAGCCAACGACCCCCACACCCTTCGCCACCACCTGAACAATACCATATCTCTTCTCGACTCTCTGGGCCTACAAATAAATTGCAAAAAATCCAAGCTGACCCTGACCAGAACCATATAATTCTTGGGGCTTCTCTTTGATTCCAATCAGGTTGCACTGTTCCTGCCAGACAGACAGATCCAGGCAATTCTTTCCCTTGCTCATAACATAATATCATTTTCATACCAGGCTGCGAGAGCCATTCAACAAATGCTGAGCTACATTGCCTCAACAGCACACATCCTACCACACACCAGGTTCTGGTCCAGAAATCTTCACCATTGGTTCCTGCAGGTCTTCACCCCACACCTACACTCGGCCACATATTTCTTCCAGGTACCTCCGCAGGTCCTATGTTCCCTTCGGTAGTCGGCCGATCCAACCAACCTCTGCATAGGGTTGCCGTTTCACCCCCAATGTCCTCGTGTCATGATCATTACGGACGCTTCAGAGACAGGCTGGGGTGAGCACACCCTACACCTCCATGGCCAATGGAATCCTTCGGAGGCTGACCACCACATCAACTACCTCAAACTTCTGGTTATATTCAAAGTCCTCTAGGGCTTCCTCCTCATCCTTCGCCAGTCTACAGTCCTAATTCAGACAGACAACACCACAGTGAAGGTGTACCTGAACTTCCAGGGGGGCACATCCTCCACAGCCTTGCTGTATTTCTCCATCAGAATTTGGCTGTGGTGTATCTGTCATTCCATCACCCTGTCTACTGTACAAATCCACGGCAAGGAAAATGTGCGAGTGGATACTCTCAGCAGAACCACCTCTACCTCGCACGAATGGTGTCTAGACAGAAGGACATTGGAAGACCTTTTCTGAGCGTGGTTCACTCCCACAATAGATTTCTTCGCCTCATAGAACAGTGCCCAGTGCTGCCATTACTGCTCCAGGGCAGGCCTCTGACAGCACTCGCTGGGTGATGCTTTCGCGATGGACTGGACCGGCCTCCGGGCATATCTGTTTCCACCCATCCCCTTGCTACCCAGAGTCCTGCAGAAGATCTCTCAGGACAGGCCAGAGTGCATCCTGATCACCACGTGGTGGCCCAGGCGGCCCTGGTTCCTCCACCACCACCTTCTCTCCAACAACCATTACAGAACAGAATTTTATTATGGTCATAGACCAATATACAAAGAAATACAAACAATGCATCATGTAAATAAAATAAAAAAGAAGTGTATAAACTACTTACGAAATGCACTGCTAAAGATCAGATCGAGTTTTGCAGATTATAAAACAAAACGTGGCCACTATATCAACCATTTTTTCATCTGGGTTAAGTAATAAAAACTTCAAATAAAAATAATCTGGGTTCCCTAAAAACTTAGACAATGGGGAGATTAATCTCAAGCGGGCTTCCTTAAAAAAAACCACAGTGTAAAATTGAATGTATACTGGTCTCCACTTGGCCAGAACCACAAGGGCAAAGGTGTGCAGGGAAAGAGATGCCCTTGAACCTGCCCTCTAAAACGGCAGCTGAAAGGGCGTCCATTCGGGCCAATGTCGATGCATGTCTGAATTTGGGGATAATAATAGAATACAGATAGCCTACTGGCTTGAGATTAAACAATTGCGCCCTGAGATTGACGGTCTTAGAAATAGAAGCAGCTTCCTCTTGCAATCCTACATCAATGATGCATTGTTTGATCTCCTCCTTAGCCTGGTCATTGCCCATCTGCAGCAGAACCTCTGGGGAAAACCCATAGTAAGTTAATTTATCAATAATCAGTGAAAACTATTTAAATTTAAATGAATCAGTCTTAATGAGGGAAGCCAAGCCTGAGCTAGAGGACATAAATTTTAACCAGAATAGGAAAATAGTTCTCCAGAATCCGGTTTCCATTCATAGCAGGCCAACCACTCTTCTCAGTACCACTGATGGAGCACAACGAGGGGACAGCTAATAAGGATCTCAGGAATTTAGCTTGCAAAATTTCTAAATTCGAGAAGTTTCGAGGTGGACCTAATTGGGCACCATAAAACAACTGACAATACACTTTGGTGATAAATAGTTTAACCGCTGCAGGGATAAAAGAAGCACCTCTCTAATAGTAAAAGGAAGTTATGAGTTTTGTGGTGAGTTGAGCCAATATCAGAGAGGAATTATAATGGGCACTACGAGATCCCGAAGAGTGAAAAACAACTCCAAGGTACTTGAAATAATGGACTTGGGCTATCTTATGGCCATTCAAGGACCAATTATGGAGTCTAGGACGCTTAGCAAAGACCATAATCTTGGTTTTTTGATAATTTATCGCGATAGCCTCTTGTGTGCAAAATTTTGATAAGAGAATCAAAGCACATTTCAAGCCAATTGGGGTTTAAGATAGAACTGCCATATTGTCGGCGTAGAGCAAAACTGAGATATGCCTATTAGCAATTTTAGTGGGATGAGTGTAAGGGCTAGAAACAGAGGACACTACAAAATTGATATAAAGATTGAATAACATGGGAGCTTATAAACAACCTTGACGGACACTCCTACGAGAGGGTATGACTGCTGACAAAGCCCCTGATGCAGTATAGCGGGCCCTCAGCAGGGCACCATTATAAAAGGAGATTATCAGACGTAGCAGTCTCCTGTCTATTCCTAGATCCCATAATTTCTTCCAGAGCCTCTCCCATGAAATTAAATCAAAGGCAGATTTAAGGTCAATGAAGGCCATGTAAAGCCCATGAGCTGGCTTGGTAGAATATTTCTCAGAAAGGAATTGAAGGATAAGGGCATGATCCAAGGTTGAGCGACCAGTCGGAAAACCAGCCTGTTCCTGGGCTAAAATATTGCTTTCATCAATCCAGTCCATGAGTTTAAGAAGGAGGTGTTTAGTATAAATCTTACTATTGACACTTAATATACTGATTGGACAATAATTATTTGAATAATCCCTATTGCCTTTTTTATAAATAGGGATCATTATGGCTATACCCCAGTCATGGGGGATTTTAGCCATCCAATCTATATATGTAAAGAGAGAGGTGAGAAGGGGAATCCACCTGTCAAGATTAGCCCGGAGTGCATCAATAGTAATAAAGTCATGACCCGGGGCCTTGCCACAAGGGAAAGAAGAGATAAGCTTATCAATTTCGGAAAATGATACTGGGTCCCAACTAGGAAGTTCAGAACTATGTAATTCTTTTAAAACATTGAAATTATCGTCGGTGCCCAGAGCCTTTTTATACAGAGAGCGGTAGTATTCTTCCCACACATCCACTGAGATGTAGTGTGGAGGGGTAGACATAGTTTTGCTCAATTGAGGAGACACCAGCCTCCAAAAGTTAGCTTGATAGGAAGATCTTGCCGCCTCAAAAAGATGAGCCCATTTCTTTTTGGCAGCAGTGAATATTTTATCTCTTAAAATATTTGTTTATAATGGGATTTTTTCATGGCGGCTACAGATTTAGAAGAAGTTGAGGGATCAGCCGCATGGCTTTTAAAGGCCCTAATCTGATCCCTCTTTGCATTTAGACAATCCCTGTCGGACCATGCCTTGGATATAGAATTAGAGGCATAACTAAAATTAGAATGGGATTTGGTCAAAACTGGAAAAATAAGCATCATAATGTTCTGGTAACTAGAGAGGATACTCTCATCTCCTTGAGGGTCAACCGCCCTGAGCCATTTTTGGAAGGGCAGTATAGGAATCGAATAAATAAATAATGAGGTTAATATAGCTTCACCATAGACACGAGCTTCCTTGGAGTTCAATATTAGTGAAAGTTGGGTGGAACACTTTTCTGTCCACTTGGCTCTAACAGTCCCATGGAGCGAACTATCTTCTAGGTAAATTGGGCTAGTTAAACAAAGACAGAGTTCTAGGGGGGAATGGTCACTTTCAGGGCGCGGCAGTACCCTGAAGGAACTGGCATAAAGGACTAGGTTACAAGATATGATCATATAATCAATCAGGGAAGGCTGCATACCGATCCAGTGGAAAACTGAGCTGGGAAATCAGTGATAACCGAACCATTAAGTAGATGAAGATCTTCCCTATTGCATAATAACAGGATAAACCCTCGCCTATCCTTAGAATGTCTTAAAAGTAGGGGAGGAGGGAGGGGGTTGCCAACAACCGTTACACACACCTACCAGGGATCCCCCACCTCCTCACCCAACAAAACGGGTGCCTTCTTCACCTGGACCTACCTCTTCTATGCCTGACAGTGTGGTGGATCCGTCCACCTTCCCTTTAGATCTTTGGTGCGTAATTTCAGCAGCACATAAGCCTGCTACGATCAGATCCTACAGCCACAAGTGGACATGTTTTGTAAAATTTCTATAGACTTAAGAAGGTCACTCCTAGAGAGTTGTCCTCCCAACTCATCTGCAACTACCTTCTGTTGCTTAAGGAGTCCAGCCTTAAACTCTCTTCTTTGTGGGTACACCTCGCTGGAAGGATCTAGCTTGAAGAATCTCCGAGGTTCTGCACAAGCGCAAAGCCCAATTCATGTAAGAGCACAGATAACCACTAGAAGAACCCCAGTTACAGGTAAGCAACCTGTCGTTCTCGCTGCTGCTGTATGGAGGGCATCTCAGCAATGGGTTTATGTGTTCCAGAGGCAGGACTATGTTAATTAGCTTGAAGCTTTAAGAGTGAGGGAAAGATAGCCTAACCCAGTTTCTTTAGTCCTGCGACCAGCTCCAGAGACAGCCTTTTCTTTCCTTGTTTATCTAAGGCCTCCTTTTTCTCTCTGAATCTGACTTCTATTTTCCAGCTCTTCCTTCCTTCCTTGCCCTGGGAGAACCTAGCCCAGAGTCTTGGCAGCCGGTGCCTTATAGAACTAGGTGTTGTCTTTTCTCCCCAGTATTCTATCTAGGGATTGCAAGATAACATTTTACAACAGACTCTCACCTGAGGGGCTAGGCTCCTTTTTCAGCCAACCAGACAGTCATGAATTTTAGAGCAGCAGCAGCAGCATCCGCCTCTATAGGCATTCTGGGCATTCGCCACTCTACCCTGTACACTCAAATTCCTTGTATTAGTCTGCTCCTCTGGATCTTACATCTGTTAGATCAGTCTCCTCAGAGTTGTTCCCGCTGAGGTCCAGCATCTCAGTGTAATTCTTGAGTCACATTTTGTCTTTACTAGACACATCTGTCACTTCCAAGTCTTGGCCCACCATACAGGAGGCACAGGAAAGAGGTTTGCAAGGACCCCCCCCCCCCATTTCACAAAGAAGTTCAATGAATGAATAGATGATTTGGCAGGATGGAGAAGATCTGAGCAAGGAGGAGGAGTCTGGATAGAAATGCACGGTGTGGGGTGGGGAATAGAAAGTGAAACCAAAAGTAAACAGAACACATTCATGCAGTCTTGAGGAAACCTTTTCCGAGTGTATCCTCTATTGTAGAAGGAAAATGCCTATCATGGCAGCAGGCCATAAAAGAGACTCGATTTGGGAATATTAGTTCCTGTACCTGTATGTAAGAAAGGCATGCTTGCAAAATGCAAACACTGCAACAGTGAAATGCAGTTCCTGGTTGCCTGAATGAAACAGCATTATGAGAAGTGCCCTTAAAACCTACCTATTTGGCCTGGCCTTCCAGGGTTTTAAATGATTAACTGATTTAAATTGTTGCCCTGTTTTTCGGGGCTTTTAGCTGCTTTATTGGTTTTATTGTGTTTTAATAGTTTGATTTTAATTGTTAATTTGTTCTAATTGTTTATCATGCTGTGAACCGCCCTGAGCCATTTTGGAAGGGCGGTATATAAATCTAATTAATTAATCAATTAATTAATTAATGTGTACCTACCTTCTGAAAATGAAACCTACATGTATCTCTCTATATATAGTAAAGATATATTAGACAAGAATATACTTTTATAGAAAATGATTAAATAGAATCTTACTACTCCTTACTAATTTAAATTGTGGTTTAAATCATTAACATTGAGTCCTTCTGTGAAGTGATTTAAATCATGATTGTAACCATCTGCTTCTAACAGGACAACTTACAATCTGCAAATGCTAACAAAGCAGAAGAAAAAGGCAAGAAAACAATGTTTTCTGATCTGAATACATTAGGGCTTAAAAAAAATACAAAACTAGAGGTAAGATCTGCTACTAACTTGCCCATGTTTGAATTGTTCATTTGAATAGATTGCTAACATTGTTGAATTAGCTTATCCTTCTGATTTATAGTAGTTTTCTGATTTGGGAAAGTTGATACCGTTATTTCATTTCATGTATAATCTAAACGGTGAGGTGATCTCATCTGTTAGAGAAATCAAGTTAAACAGATGATATGCTAATGTGTGAAATGGTGATCACTCTTACTATTGTAGATAAGTCTCTTCTAGTATGGCTTCCTTTTCAGGGCACAGTGACTGATTTCATTAATCCTTGTGAATTCTACATACAAGTCAACTCTCCAGAAGTTCTAAGTAATCTTAACAAACTTAGTGTGAAGCTGAAATACCATTATGGAGTTAGTGAAGATGAATATATTCCTGTCAAAGGGGAAGTTTGTGTGGCAAAATATTCAGTGGATCAGGTAACTGTGTGTTTGTGTACCTTGAAAAGACCAGCTGATTTTAGTAAGCTTTAAATAGCAACTTTTGTTAAGTTTATTACATTTTAAGTTTCATTTAAACAAGTGTAATTGTAGAGTGGACAATAGCCTCTAACTTAGCCAAAGTCAGAATGGGTGGGAATATATCGTCAGTCCCAAGTATTGGTTCTAGACTTCTTTATTCACTACATAAAACTGGAGAGATGTGTTAGCACAGTTAGATACATTTTTTATTTATTGTTAGATTTTTATTCTGCATTTCATTAAAACAATCTCAAGGCGGTTACAAAACTTTTTTAAAATGTAGAACTATAAAGCGGTTATACAATAAAAATATCAAATTAGAATATAAAAATACAAATGAAGTTTACAAAAAACATACACCACGAGATAATAAAGTACAGAGTAGCAGCAACAAAAACACTCATAAAAGCCTGGGTAAAAAGCCAAGATTTCACTTGCTCTCATTACTTGGAAATTTATGTTAGGTTGGTATGGTACCTTGAAATGATTTGTTTTAAAACTGAATAAGTTCGTTCTCATGACCAATACTGGGGCGAGGAGGGAAGGGTTCAACCTACCTTCCCCCAGACGATCGATCTGAATGTATTCAATGCAAGAGCCATGCTGCACAGATCAACAGAGGCCAGGACTTGTTTTCCCGACCTCCAGATATCCCACAACATGTGGGATTCTCCTGTCAGGCGGATGTTTTAGGGCCCCATCTCTGTGTCTCCTCAAGCTGCATGTAGGCTGAGGACATACACAATCCTGGCAGCCAGGTTCAGAGTGCCATTGCACCCTTAACCTTGGCTAAGAGCTGGGCTAAGAATTGGGGTTAGGCTGGGCAGGAACACTGGGATCCATGTGGATCCTGGCGCTCCACATAGGGCTAGCCTGCTTTTTGTCAGTTAAAAATTTTCAAGTGGATTAAATATTTCTGAGGTTTTATATATTGTTAATTTACTGCAGCTGTCTGACATCCAGAGCAGCCTAATGTGGGCAATGCTAATTCCCTTGCACTGCTGCGGACTAGCAGCAAAGCACAGGCAGTTCTGAGTTTTTCACAGAAGTGCAAATACTTTGAGGGGCTTGCCTACTGGGAACACATTGCTTCACTATCAACACATTTCTGGTCTAAAGGGCACTTCTGAAGCGTGGGCGAGCTACCCAAAGTAGGGATTGTCAAAACGTTTCTACTCAAAATTGGCAGTTTCAAGCTTGAAATAAAACGCACTTTTTAAAAAGGGAGACCTGTTTCAAGTTCGAAACAAAACAACCCCGTTTCAATAGAGACATCTCTAGCGCCATTTGGGGGGTCTGTTTTTCCTTTGCTAATTGGCTTTCTGGCAATGGCTTCTGATTGGCTTATGCTGATTGGTTGGCTTGTTATCATACAAATCAGTGTTGTCATGGGCAACTGTGCCCCCATTGGCTGTGGGGAGGGAGGGGAACACTTCTGGGGGACATTTCAAAATGTATTCAAAGGGACTGGGAGGCAAGGAGAGCCTTTGTGCTTTTAAGAGCAGTATTTTTATAAGATAAGGTTTTTAAGAGCAGTATTGTGCTTTTAAAAACCATGGCTTTTAATCTTCAACAAGCTTAGCCTGCACAGGGAATCTGCGTGCTAATACTTGAGTGGTTCCCTCACCCACCCACCCCACCACAGCCCCCTCACCTCAGACTTCTCTCCACCCTCACCTGAGCTGCGCTCCTCCATCCCGTTGCTTGCATCCCCTTCATCCCTCTTGGTCATGGCTGCAGCGTTGCCGGTGCAGATTGGCCAAGCTGCAACCCCCTGACCCCAGATACCTCACCCAAGCCCTGCTCCTCCCCACAGGGGTAGCAGCCGCAGTTGACTGGGCCTTTCCTCACTGCTGCCACCACTATGGCTGCTCGTTCCCCTCAGGACACTGACAGGACCAGGCCCTTCCCTCACCCTTCCTTCTTTCTCTCCCCCCTCCTTCTTTTTTCTTTATCTCTCTCTCCCTTTCTGAGTTAACAGATCTTGTTCATCTTGTTTCTTCATCTAATTCACACAACGGCAGCCCCCTTCTGAAGGGGCTCTTTTCACCCTCATGAGCCCTCTCTTTGCACACTCCTGCCTACTATCCTTTGATAGATAGATAGATCAGTTCCTCTCCTCTACAATCAAGAACATCTTCCAGCCAGTAACAGTTGCATTCCAGCTGACCTTAACCATCACACACTCCTCCCTATCTGCATATTGAATCACCTCAGTGTGTCTGTGCAAACTCTTGTGAGAGCTGCCACACATAGCATTAGCCACAGGTATGCCTTAGAGAATCATAGAGAGAGATTACTGGTTCAAGATCCATTTCTGCCCTCTGGGGCTGATCCCCCCCACCTTTTGTGTTGCCCGATAGGTTTCAGTCCACCTGGACACGAGCACTATTGAGCAAACTGTCATCACTTGGCTTTTCTATTGAATATTTGTCATTATTAGGTTACAATCAAGCCAAGGAGATCCTCAAATAGAGGATTTTGGATATTGCACACCAAAATGATTTAAGCTCAATTTTGGAGACCATAAGAGAGCACCTTGGTTACTTTAGCCGGGAACCTGCTAGCTACCTATTGTCTCTTTCTCTACCCAGCCATCACATAGTTTTTCTCAGAGCAAGATACAATGCCCTACCATCTGCAGTTTTATCTGGAAGGTTTTTTAAAATCCCTTTGGCCAGTCAGATCTGCCCTTGTGGCTCAGGCAAGGTCAAATCTGTCCGCCATGTGCTGTTGTTTTCCTCTTTTTATAATGATAGTCTATGTAATCTTATTCACTGTTCCCTCTAACAGGGATTCCCAGATGTTGTTGACTACAAATCCCAGAATCTCCAGCTGCAATGGCCTTTGCTTGGGGATTATGGGAGTTGTAGTCAACAACATCTGGGAATCCCTCGTGGAGGAAACACTGATCTTATTACTCCCCTGCTATCACACCTCTTTGGCTGAACTGCTGAATTTCATGCCACACTTCTTGCTGATAAGAAACCATCTATCACACTCACAATGATGCCAAATTTTGTGTGGTTGCTGTCAAGATCCATCAAGAGCTAACTTCTGGTTCTATTTCTTAGATGCGGCTACAAAAAGGCTTCTATGCTGGTGTATTTTGTATGACTGAGTTCTTATCTGAATGTAGTATTTTTGGTTTGTATGTACGTCTGATTAATGATTTCAATAAAGCTCTTCATTCCCTCTGTATCACTGGTCCCAAATCCAGGCTCGGGTACAAAGAGTTCTCTCACGTCCCTCGGGACCTGATGGTCCTGGCTCAACTGCTGGAGTTGACTCCATCCCATAGGCATGTTGGCATTTCAGACCCCTACAATGGATGCTCTTACTATATCAGGATCAGATCATGGTGAGGTCACATATGCAGGTCACAGTTTCCCATCCCTACAACATTTTCTCAGGTAGTGGTTGTGTTCAGCTCTCTCTTGGGGCCTTCCCCTCAAGGAATCATACCAAATTCTAATTGCCATAGGTGCAAGCAACAAGGGTTGGGGAGTCCACTACACAAGGTCTATGGATCCCTGCAGAGGTTGCCCACAGCATAAACTGGTTAGAACTGTATGCGGTTTGGCTGGCCCTGTTACAATTCCACCCACTAATCAGACAGTACGTATCGATATGGACAGGCAGTTCTGCCACCAAGATTCCTGCATACAGGCAAGGGGAGACACAGTTCCAATCTTTGATGGAGGAAACTAACCTCATTCTAGCATGGGCAGAACTGCACCTACTTTCCATCAAGGCAGCACATCTGAACGGAGTATACAATGTCACAGCAGATGAGCTGAGTTGCCACAACCTCAACCAGGGAGAATGGAAATGGCACACCAGCATCTTCAAGGAAATTGTTCACCTCTTTGGGCTTCCAATTCTGGACTTCTTCACCATACCAAATAATGCCCAGGTTCCTCTATCAACTGCAGGTTTACTGCAGGTTCCTCTGTCAACTAGCAGAACAAACAGATGCGCTAACATCTCCATGGCCTCAAGGTCTTCTGTACACACTCCCTTTGCTCTGATAAGAAGTGTCATCCAAAAGTTCCGTCAGGAGAAAGCGGATCTTATTCAGATAACCCCATTTTGGCCCCAAAGAGCGTGATTTTCCATTCTAGTAGATATCACAGTAGGCCTCACCATGGCCTATTCCATGAGCAGCTGGTCTTTAAGGGCAGGAAGGGCGTCGCTCCTCCTCCAACAAACAGACTGTACAAACAAACGATCTGTTCTAGTTCCCTCTCTCCTTCTCACTGTCAGAAATCTTACTAGATTTGATTTGACTGCAGTCCCACTGGTGTCCGAGAGTGGATTTTTTCTGTCTCTGTGTGTTGTGTGCAAAGACAAGTTCTAAAGAAATGTGCGTAGCAAGGACGAGTGGCAGACCTGGCGCTCACAAATGCAGTAAATGCTGTACCAAATACTGTCCTATGCAATTAACGTATTCACTCCCCAGAAGAAACCTGTATGCGTTGTTTTTACATAGGTTTTTAAAAAAAACAAAAACTACTGTGGCCGTCAGTATTGCCACTCTCACTTTGCAGAGGATGAGTTTGTGCATGTGCTCCATTTGGCTGGGAAAAGAAGGGAGCAGAAGAAGGGAAGTGTTACTGTTAATAGCGGCAGCAGCTGAAGTGGTTGTGGGGCACAGCTCCTGACTCCACCTCAGCCAAGCTTCCTGGGCAGTATGTAGAACCCACTGGAAGACTGACCAAGCTGGCAGGGGAGGGAGAGATTGATCATGCAGCCCCCTCCTCTGCTCCTTCTCCTTTCTCCCCTATTCTTTCTCCTTTTCTTTCCTCTGGTCTCTGTTTCTGCTTCCTTTCCTTCCTCCTCTGCCCTCACGGCTCCCTGGCAGTTTTGGGCAGCCAGCAACCTGGGCAGGCTCCAGGCATTCTCTGCACACTGCCTGGCTGGTGGTTTGGGGTGAATTTAGCACCATGATGCACCCCAGAGTCACTTCAGTGGCTGCCTGCTGCTGAGAGAAGGGGTTGCTATTTAAGAGTGAAACCGGGCTTCTCTGTGCAGATGCTCTTGCTCAGTGGCCAGGAGTTGGGCGCAGCGGCGTAGCTAGGGAAGAGAGGGCCTGTGTTTGCCCCTCTCTTTGGTTAAGAGAGGACGGGGAGAAAGATGGTGGTAGAAAGATTGGCTGGCTGAGTTCAAGGAGCTGCAGGCTGCAGAGGACCTTCATTATCCTGCACAAGGGGTGGGGGGAGAAGCTCTAGCAGAAGACTTCCTTGGCTCTCCCTTCCTGCTTTTCTCTCTCTGTCGACTGAGCGGTGGATGCCTTTCCTTAACTCTCTTCCTCACCCCCACCCCAAAGTAGGCTAGTGGCTACTGGGTTCGGCATTGCTGTCATTGCCCAAATAGGTGAGCTTGTCTTTCATAGCCCCGTCTTTCCTCTGCCGTCTTGACAGAGGTGGACTTTGCAGAGTCTGGCTGAGACTGTTGGTAGAGAATAGTTATCTGAGAGCATGTTTTGTGCACAGTACCTGTTTGTAAATGCAAGGCTTTATTTTGTACAATTCACACACTTCTCTGCCTGTATCTTAGCAGCAAATATTACACAAAACCTGATGCATATTATTTCCAATAATATTTCTTGGAAATTAAAATATAATTGATATATTTATGCAGGTCTTGATAGGTACAATTCAGCTTTTTAACTATGAAAGCTCTCACTCAACGAAGTGCATTTTCAGTTTTGTCAGTTTAAGAGATGGCCTTCCCATCCTCAGTGGCTATCTTGACCCTGTTTTCAGTATGTGCTTGGTAACAACTATTGTATTGTTGTCTGTCACAAAAATGAAGCACTAATGGTTTTCTTGGAGGATGCTTCCTGCCCTAAACATTAAATGAGGTTAGGGTGCTCAGTTTCATCTTCTGTAAAAGGCAGATAAACTGCTTTCAGAGAGCTGGAGATTTTAAGTGTGACTATGAAAGGAACAAAGTCTTCAAGAATTTTGAATCTGTTTTCAGCAGGAGGAAAGAAGGTCTCTGAGCGCAGGCAGATTGTATGCCATGGTAAGCCTGGAATCAGATTGGGGTGGCAATGTGGATGAGGTGGGCAGAAAAGATAAGCTGAAGGTTGAAGACTGCATCTTGTTCTGGAGAATATGTGAGTGATGGAGTGCCTTTGAGCATGGACAGAGTATATTCCATACTGTCCTACTCTCTGTGCCCCCCCCCCAGCCCCAGTGACCACCAGCCACCACTGGCTTATTCCAAATTGTCCAGACCTCCTCACACAGGGACCTCTCTGGGACCCAGACCCTTCATGTCTTCAGCTTCACATGTGGAGACTGAGAGGCACATTCTAGCTGCTACACTTCAGTCATTCAAGACACCATTCTGAGACACCAGGTGGCCTTCCACTACAAGAATCTACCAGACCACCTGGGTGGTTTTTATTCACTGGTGCAAAAGCTGTAGTATCAATCATTTAAGAGCTAGCATCCCTCAAATTCTGAAGTTTTTGCAGGTGAGTCTGGACAAGAGATCAAAACCTAGTACCCTTAGAAGACAGGTCTTGGGTCTTGTCTCTGTCCCCCACTCGTCATCCAGGCCTCTGTTAGCATCACATTCACACATAAAGAGGTTTTTATATGGGGCTGCAAACATCTTTGCCCATAGTGCATAGATTCCACTCTTGGAACCTTAACAAGATAGTGAACTCAAATCAGTTTATCTTAAGATGCTCTCCTACAGGGTTCTCTTAATAGCCATAACTTAGGCTAGAAGAATTTCTGCTATTGATCCAAAAGCATCTGTGCTTACAGCCTGACTTGGTGGTTCTAAAGACTGAGCTTACCTTCAGCCCTAAAGTTAATACTGCATTCCACAGCAACCAGGATATTATCCTGCATTCTTTCTGTCCTCCAGAGCACCCTCAAGAAAAAATATGGCACAACTACATGTTAGAAGAGCTTTAAAAACATACATCAGGCACACCAAGGAACGTCATCAATCAGACTCACTTCTTGTCTTTCCTTCCACTATCAGCACAAAGGTCTCCACAGCCACACTTGCCTGGTGGATCAGAGCCTGCATTATCTTGGCTTATGAAGCACTGTCTCTTCATCCCCCAGGAAGGATTGCAGCTCACTCAACCAGAACCACTTCAACTTCTGCTGCTTTTGGTGCTAACGCCTCTCTGAAATACGTAGAGCAGCAACATGGCCTTCTATCACTCCTTTTGTCAAGCACTACAAGCTTCATGTGTATGAGTCGGTGCAAGCAGCATTTGGCAGTACTGTCTTGCAACAGGTGGTCCAGGCATAAATTCTTCCCTTTTTAACCTCTTACCACTCTGGTACATCCCGTCTAATGGATACCGTCCTACACTTAGGAGGAAAGGAACATTGGTAGACTTGCCATGAAGGGTATTTTCTCCTTGGTGTACAAAGGTATCCAGCCGTGTGTGTGTGTGTGTGGCTTTTGGTGGGGTGGGTTGAGTGGGGAGGTTCTTTCCTGGTGTATTACAATCTCAATTGGCCAAGCAGGAGAACATCTATCACTTTGTTCTGTGTATTGTATATAGTTATGCTGTGTTTATAACACATGGTTCTTGCCTTCTTAACAGCTTGTGGTTGTTTTGTCTGCTGAAAGTTAATGTTTTTTCTGTATTCTCTCGGAGCTCTTTCCATCCCTTGCCAGTCCTGGAACTGGGAGGTGCCTACTCCCAGGGCATCATGGGACATTCAGTCCTGTCTGGGAGCAGCTGGATAGCACAGTCATTCTAATGGATACCCTCATACACTGAAGAGAAACTACCCTTAACAGTAAGTCTAACAATGTTCTTTTTTGGTGATTGCTGTGATGAGCTCCATGTGTGCTTGAGACTAATTTCTACTTCACTCACTGCTCTGCAGTCTTCATTGCAAGGTGTACTCAGTCAAAATGTGGCTGAAGTTGCTCTAGTTGAGCTTATGGCTCTGCTTATGGCTCTGCTTATGGCTCTGCTTGCTGCTAAGTAAAGGTGCTGCTGTGGTAGTTGTTGCAATGCTAGGAAGTAATGTAAGGAGTCATAATTGTGTGTGAAAACATCACTTGTGCCAACAGTGTTACTACAGCACAGGCACTGTGGCTGGCAGTGGATTTTGGGTCAGTGATTCTTTTTTGGACATTACTGGACTGTGTTTAAATGTGTTTTCTCTGTTGGGAGGGACATATTCCCTTTTACCATATGCTTCTGCAATGTTTTTCCAGTCAGGGTTACAGAATGCATTGCAAATTGCAATGCAAAATTTGTGTATGCTCACTCTGTGAGTGCAGCTACTTCCTGCCATGGCTGAAACACTTGAAACATTTTGAGTTTTTTCATTGAAATGGCCAGTTCGGCTGCTGTTTTGACTAAATGTTCTGACAGTTTTGCCTTCTGTTTCGTGCTCAAAACAAATGGAAAATCAGTTTCATGCCCATCCCTAGCTCAAAAGTATTTATTTTCTTGTGTAAGATGGCCCATACTTCCCTGTGAGCCCACAGAAGCATCAGGGGAATGTCATCTCCTGCCTTAAGCTGTTCTGGATGTTAGCCACTGTCTGTTGAATGTGCAGTTCAGTGCTATAGATTTATGCAATTAACATTCTTAAGTATATGTCTCAAAGGACAGGGTGGCAAGGATTAAATGGAACTTGGAATGTCTTAAAACTGTAAGCACATAATTACTGGTATGATAGATCATAACTGATGTGAAAGGATGGAGTGGGCTTTGGTCCTCCTGGGTTCTCATTGGTCCTATCACTTGGAAGAATAAGATAAAATAGATTGCCTAAGCCGACCTCCACTACTTCAAAAGCAGGGCTCAGGAAATCTACTCGTCTGTGATAAGTGAAAAATGATGCCTGATGAATAATGTACCAGCTTAGCTCGAGGAACCATCTGATGAGTTAAAAAAAATTTCTAGCTGTTGAATGAAGCCAGTATTTCTTGACCTCTGCTCAAAGGTCTTGCAGGAATGGACTCCCTGTGAGATTGCCAGTATACATTGAAGTAGATGAGAGAAATCTGAATGGAAATGTAGAAAAAAGTAGCAGATCTCTGTAGGGGTCCATGGTCCCTTACAACTGGGTCTTCTGTAGCTGCGCAGTAGGACCTCGGAAGAATCTTTAGCTCCGTTTAGGCACTCATTGGCCATTTTATTTATGTATTTATTGAGTTTATGTACCACCTTTCATTAAAACAATCCCAAGGTAGATCTCACAGAAAAAATAAAACAAGACTGTAAAAATACACAAAATATTAAGCTAAAATATAAAAACATCATTATTTATAATAATAATAAATACGCCTTTAAGGTATCGGCCTACAAAGCCGGCTGTAGGGTCTGATTTCTTGGCTGACTCTGGACTGATTTTTGGATTCAGTTATGTCTAACCCTAAATATTTTTAAAGATGCATTACTTGTAAGGGCACAGTGCCCTCCACCGATGGGTATTCTGATTGTCTCATCTGCCTCGGTGACTCGCACAATACTAGTATGCACAAAGTGTGTTTATCTTTAAAAAGAAAAGCAACCTAAGTTGGGAACTTTGCCTCAAGGCTTCTTTGTATGAGAATATTCTCTGGCTGGGGATGCCAAGACAGTCCTCCATCCCTGCCAAAAACTACGGCACCTGCCCGGTCAGCACCATCGGTGTCAACCTCAACAGCTTCGGCACCATCAACTTCGGAGTCTTCTACTTTTAAAAAGCCTTAGGAAAGAGGGCACAAGCTATTGTACAAATATAAGTATGATTGCCATTTCTCCGTGTCAGGAGAGCCTCACAAGAAAAAAGAGAAATACTCTCCTTCTATGACCTCAACAGCCTTGGTGCCGGATAGGTCTGAATCGACAACGGGCTTGGCATCGAAGGGCTCTACTCCATCGGCAAAGACACCATCGCCTTCATCGGCTCAGCCTGATACTTCCTATTCTCCTCATTCATCATCCTACAACTACAGGCCTGTCTCCAACCTTCCATGGCTGGGAAGGTAATTGAGAGGGTGGTGGCCTCCCAGCTCCAGACAGTCTTGGAGGAAACTGATTATCTTGACCCATTTCAAACTCGCTTTCGGGCTGGCTATGGGGTGGAGGCTGCCTTGGTTGGCCTGATAGATGATCTCCAGTTGGAAATGGACAGAGGAAGTGTGACTCAGTTGGTCCTTCTAGACCTCTTGGTGGCTTTCGATACTATCGACCATAGTATCCTTCTGGAGCGTCTGAGGGGGTTGGGAATTGGAGGCACTGCTTTGCAGTGGTTCCGCTCCTACCTCTTGGGCAGGTTCCAGATGGTGTCGCTTGGAGACCGCTGTTCTTCAAAATCTGAACTCTTGTATGGTGTGCCCCTGGGCTCCATATTGTCTCCAATGTTGTTTAACATCTACATGAAACTGCTGGGAGAAATCATCAGGAGATTTGGTGCAGAGTGCTATCAGTATGCTGATGACACCCAAATCTATTTCTCCATGTCAGCCTCATCGGGAGAGGGTAAAACCTCCCTAAATGCCTGCCTGGAGTCGGAAATGGGCTGGATGAGTGATAACAAACAGACTGAATCCGGCTAAGACGGAGGTACTCATTGTGCGGGGTCGGAATTCGAGAGATGGTTTTGATCTGCTAGTTCTGGATGGGGTCACACTTCCCCAGAAGGAATAGGTATGCAGTCTAGGGGTACTTCTGGATCCGAGCCTCTCCCTGGTCTCCCAGGTTGAGGCGGTGGCCAGAGGTACCTTCTATCAGCTTCAGCTGATACGCCAGCTGTGTCCATTTCTTGGGGTGAATGACCTCAAAACAGTGGTACATCTGGTAACCTCCAGACTGGATTACTGTAATGCGCTCTATGTGGAGCTGCCCTTGTACGGAGTCCAGAAACTACATTTGGTCCAGAATGCGGCAGCCAGGCTGGTCTCTGGGTCATCTAGGAGAGACCATATAACTCCTGTGTTGAAGGAGCTACAGTGGCTGCTGATATGTTTCAGGGCAAAATACAAGGTGCTGGTTACAACCTATAAAGCCCTAAACCGTTTGGGCCCTGGGTATTTAAGAGAACGCCTTCTTCGTCATTCACCCCTCCACCCACTGAGATCTGCTGGAGAGCTCCATCTGCAGCTGCCACTGGCTCGTCTGGTGGCCACTCAGGGACGGCCTTTCTCCGCTGCTGCCCTGAGGCTTTTGAATGCACTCTCTAGTGAAATAAGAGCCTCCCCATCTCTGACAGCTTTAAAAAAGTCTTTAAAGATGCATCTCTTCACCCAGGCTTTTAATTTTGTTTTAATGGTTTTAAAGCTGTTTTAAAATATTCTTTAAAAATTTTAAAATTGTAATGTGTTGGTTTTTTTCATTTTTGTCTTAACTGATGTTTTACTTTGTTTTTATTCTGTTGTAAACCACCCAGAGACGCAAGTTTTTCATGGTATAAAAATGTTTTAATAAATAAATACATAAATCCAAAACCGCTCTGATGTCATCGGTGTTGGGATCCTTATCAGTGCCAAGATCTTTGGGACCATCAGTGTCGTTCAACTCCAGCTCGAGTTGAGGACTCTTCAGCTCCGAGACCTTCGTCGGCACCTCTTCACTGTCAACATCAATCGATCACTGGCTTAACATTGAGGACTTCAACATTGATGCTGCAGTCGGCACCAAGATGTTTGTCATCATCAAAAGTTCCGACATTGATGCTTACCATTTCTTCGGTTCCGATTACCACTACTGCTCATAGAATTTCACCTGTTGGTTCGGCTCTACCATCACCTATTGTTGTTTCCCAAACTTTGACTCCTGCACATTCACCTCATTATTCACCAATACCAGTAACACCGTCGTTAGACTATCCTTCATTGCAAGTGATACTCCATGAGGAACTAGAGCACCTTCTAGGATCCATGAGCTCTACTCCTTCAGATACCATCTTTTAAAGGCTTTTTATTGTCGCAAGGGCTTGGTGGAGATGAACAACAGTCTAGAGTACAAATCCCTAAGAAGCTGTCAGGTGGTCTTGCTACCTTCACTTCGACCTGCCCTTCTTTCGTATCTTGGAAGGAGAGGTTCAATTTCTCTGCCTCTCATGTTCCTATTGACTCCCTTGACTATAATAGTTCTCTGGGGGCTTTTGACTCACCACGTCTCACAGCCAGGAAACGACTTCGTTCACGTTCCATGTATAACTCGCCTGCCGTACCTTAGGATTTCCAGGAATACAGACTCTGGAAAGCGATGCATCTCAGAAGGGATATACCTGACCCCTTGGATGTGCAACCTGCTGATCCTTTCAAAAGGCCAGCCACACCACTGCCTAGGGCCCTGCCACCCACACCAGTCCTGCCAATGTCACCTGCTCCTGAACCTCCAGAACAATCACAGCCATCTATTCCTCCAGTGGCTCCTGTTCCTGTACGTCCTGCACCCCCATCTGTGCCTGCATTATCAGCTTTCCCTTCACAGCCTATACCAAGGGCCCCTGATCCAAAGGACCCTGATTCCGATGGGGAATCCTTGTGCCCATCTGATCCAGATTCTGCCATTTCTGATGTGCCTTCAGGGACTTCACCTGATGACTCTGTGGGGACTTAAGCCATTGAACTCCCCTTCTGAAGAGACCAAATCTTATCAGGTACAAATCCAAGAGATGATGAGGGCTTTAGGCTTGGAAGTTCCTCCTCCTGAAGAATGACACAGACTCTGTGTACAGCTACTTGGCTACCACGTCTGTAGCACATCTTACTGTGCTACCAATGCTGCCTTCCCTGGTGGCTGCTTCTAAGGCTGCTTGGTCAACCCAAGACTTCTACTCTCCCTTGTAAAAGCATGGAGAACCTCTATCAGGTCCAGGAAGCATCATGCCCTTTTTCTTTTTAAACATCCAGCGCCAAATTCTTTAGTAGTGGACTGTGTACTACAAACCAAGTCTGCTTGGAAACATTTGGCCCCTGTACCATGTTTCCCCGAAAATAAGACAGTGTCTTATATTAATTTTAGCCCCCAAAAATGCACTAGGGCAATTAGCGGTACATCAGAAATTACTGCTAGGTCTTTCTTTTGGGGAAACAGGGTAGATAAGGAAGGCCATAAACTGGACTCCATGGTGTGGAGATTCTACTCATCTGGATAGATCTCTCTTGGTGGCTAACTACTTGGCCTGCATGGCCAAATACCAACAAACATTGTGGGATGGCTTGAAAGATGAGGCTACTGCCCTATCTGAGCCTTTTAAGAGCAGGTTTCTAAGTAACTTGTCTAAGTCGGCAGACTTAACTAGACAGCAGTTAAGCATGGCCAAAAACCTGACCAAGACAGAATCGAAGGTGTTGGTTGGTTCCATCGTTCCCTCATTGGCATGCCTGGCTTCGTTCTAAACCTCTGAAGCCAGGTATGAAAGAAAAGATTGAGAATCTCCTGTTTGACGGTGAGGGGTTGTTATCAAAAGACTCTGATGAAACGATGGAGAAACTTAAGAAGTTGCGCTATACCATAAAGATCTTCACATAGTTCCAGAAGGTTTCTTAACATCAGAGATATCGCCCTGCTTTTAAACAGAGGTACCAACCCCGCCCCACTCGGGATTGGGGAGGTTACCTCAGAGTATCCAGGCCTTATAACAGGCATCAACAACAAAAGGGCCAACAATCAAAGCCCACGCCTCAGGAACAAGCCAAGCAGTTGTTTTAATATTTTTGACCTGGAAGTATCTCTCCCTATTCCCTCAACAGGCACTCATCGCACCCCCTTTCTCCCTTCCTGGCATCAAGTGCCATCAGATGCCTGGGTGTTGTGCATAGTGGCCAAGAGTCTCTGCGATCGATTTTGACTTTCTACCCACCCATGCAGGCATAAAATACATCCAAACAACTCCTATCCTTGAAGAGGAGGTTTCTTCGCTGCTCCAAAAGGATGCCATAGAACCAGTTCCACCTTCCTCAGTGCACACTGGCTTCTGCTCCAGATACTTCCAGGTCCCTAAGCATGATAGTGGGCTGCACCCCATATTGGATTTGTGAGAGCTAAACAAGTTTGTCTGAATGTCCAAGTTCTGCATGATTTCCCTACAGTCGATCTTACGGCTGCTATGGGAGGAGGAGTGGTTTGCATCCTTGGACCTAAAGGATGCTCATTTCCATATCTCCATAAGGCCTTGACACCACCAGTTCTTATGTTTCTGCTTGGGAACTAATATCTATCAGTACAAAGTACTCCCATTCGGCCTCTGTACTGCCCTTAGGGTTTTCACTAAATACATGGGGGCTGTAATTGCCTTCCTTCGCGTTCAAGGCATCTCTTTTTTTCCATATCTAAATGACTGGCTTTTTACAGGAAAAGAAAGGTCTACTCTACTGTTCAGCCTAAAGTTTACTCTCTCTTTCCTGGAAGATCTGAGGCTCAGTGTCAGTCAAAAGAAATCAGTCTTGACCCCCCCAGTGTGCCATCCAGTACATCGGGGCAATCTTGGATGCAGAGCAGAAACGTGCATACTTACCTGTAGAATGCATCCAGGCCATTTCTTCCATGGTTGTAGCCTTCCAGGCAACTCCCTGACAACAGGCTGGATCCATCCAGAAATCTGCTGGGCCTTATGGCCTTGTGCACCTTGACTGTGGTGAATGCACACCTGCAGATGCGGAGACTGTAGCTCTGGCTGCTGTCTGTTTTTTCGACCAAACCTAGACAACCAGAACAAAATGGTTAGTCATTCTAGAGAATGTGTTGCGAGACCTACTCTGGTGGTCCCTGCCAGATTCCCTTTCTCAAGGGGTCTCCTTTCAAGAATTGAACCCTACGATATCAGTAACTACTGAAGCTTCCATGCAGGGTGGGGTGCTCACTGTGGTTCCCTACAGGCAAGGGGCCTTTGGAACTCCCAGCAACAGGAGCTGCATATTAATTTTTTAGAGCTTTTGGCAGTGTTCCTTGCTTTCAAAGCCTTCCTACGCCTCTTCCAGGGCCAAGTGGTTCAGATTCACATCGACAACACTACAACTATCACCTAACTAAACAATCAGGGAGGCACTGTATCAAGGTATCTGAATAACCTTGCATTACAAGGGGGTGGTGCCTGAGATTTGACATCATCCCCATGGCAATACATATTAAGGGGGAAGATAACATCTTGGCCTTAGTTGGGACCTCTTCTTTTCTAATCTCCATGAATGGGAGTTAAATGACTCTGTTCTGTCAGATGTGTTTGACTCTTGGGGTGTCCCTACTATTTGTTGGGAATTCTCTCTGGTAAGAGATACCCTTCTATTACAGCAGAGTGCACAGAGGCAAAACACAGCGGTGTCTGCCCAGGCATGCGCGTTTGCTAAGAGCAAAAAGAAACTTGGAGCCATTTCATAGTTTCAAATCAATATGAGGAGTCTTTATTGAAGAACTCCATTCTAGATAGGAAAGTGGAGAGAGAGAATCTTTAATCTAGCTAGCTGGCTGGATGCAGAGAGATGCTGTCTGCATCTCTGCACACATGGTGCAGAGAGAGAGGCGAGCATGTGTGATAGGGAGGAGGAGGAGGAAGGGATGCAGTATCTGAGAGTAGCAATCTACTTATCAAAGGGATAGTGTCAGAGCAGTAGAGAGGAGGAATGACCAACGTCTTGATCCCTCTAGCCTTCTGACTCACTAGTCTGTCCTACTCTGTCATTGAGGCATGAGGCAGTGCAGAGTCCTTCACTTCCAACACTATTGACTTGTTTGCCACGCCACAGAATGCAAACTGTTCTTTGTTCTGTTCTAGGGCTGGCATCGGCCAAAACTTTGGGGGATGCCTTCCAGCTGCAATGGAAAGGCAGAATGTTTTACCTCTTTCCCCCCTTTTCTGCTAATGTCCAGAGTGGTGAGGAAAATACTTCAAGAATGCACGCAGTGCATCCTAATCTGCCCCTGGTGGCCCAGGCAACCCTGGATACCGGCTTTCCTCTGGCTATGCATAGGGTCTTACCGTCACTTTCCATCTCAACGGTACCTTCTCACAAGATACGGGGGCCTAATCCTACGCCGTGCTCTTCAGACCCTCACTGACAGCGTGGAGTCTGAACTTTTAAACAAAATCCTAGTAAATGAGAGAAGCCTCCACAAGATGGGACTACAAGTGCAAATAGAAGCGTTATACGTCCTGTGTGTCTTCTAAAGCATTTGACCCATTCCAAGCTTCAATATGCCAAATACTCCTCTACCTCACCTCTCTCAAGCATTTGGGTCTCTCAAACTCTTCCCTCCAGGTTCACCTCACTTCCATCTTTGCCCATCATGGCTGAGATGGCAAGTCAGTTTTTGTTCACCCTGACTCCAAATGTTTTTTGAAAAAGGTTAACAACCTGTATCACACACACCCCTGGTGCAGCCACCGGCTGAGCCTTGGAGCCTCTCCCTTGTGCTGTCCACACTCACAAAGGCCCCTGTTGAACCGCTGTTGTCGTCTTCCATGAAGGTGCTATGCCTAAAGACTGCTTTTCTGGTGGCCATCACGTCTGCAAAACATGTAAGTGACCTTACTGCTTTAAGGGCTGACTCACCATATACTAAGTTTTACCTGGATAAGGTGATCCTACGTCCAGAACCTGCCTTTCGTCCAAGATCATGCTAGATTTTCATATTAATCAGATCATTGTGTTGCCTACGTTCTTCTGTAACCCATCTACACATCTCGAACATTCTATGCACACTCTAGATGTCTGCAGAGGTCTCCTTTATTTCCTAGATCAGACAAAGGCTTTCTAACAAACTGTTCATCTCCTATGCAGGAGTTATTAAGGGTCTAGCCATTTCAAGGCAAAGATTGTCTAACTGGCTAGTTCAACTGATCTTCTTTTGTTACAAGAAGCAAGGCATTCAGCCGCCCTCCAAGATCAGGGTGCATTCCACTAAATCCATGGCTACCTCAGCTGCCTACATGTTGGGAATCAGTATGAAGGACATTTGTAGGGCTTCCACCTGGTCTTCAGACCTGCCCTTTGTCAGTCACTACGCTAGGGACTTAAGTTTTGCTTCAGAGGATAATTTTGGTCGGGCAGTGTTAAAGAAAGTACAGTAACTACTAGCTCCCACCTCCTCTTATGGAAGCTAGTCACTCACCCAGTTGTGAAGGACCATGGATCCCTACAGAGATAAACAGGTTGCTTGCCTGTAACTTACGATCTCTATGGGGATTCGTGGTCACTCACAACACCCGCCTGGCTATCCCCTATGCTAGCTTAACATAACCTGTTTACTTAGCTGTGCTGCTGTGGATTGTCTGCTGTTCTCTCTATCTCTCAGTGTTGACAGTCACTTTGCAGCAGACAATTCAGGCACTGAAGAGGGTGGTGCTCTACGGTCGGCTTTGTAGGTTCCAATATCACTATGCCTTAAAGGGCCAGTGAGCACCTAAATGGAGCTAAAGATTCTTCCAAGGTCCTCCTGTGCAGGCACAGAAGACCCAGTTATGAGTGACCGTGGATCCTCACAGACATAAGTTACAGGTAAGCAACCTGTTTTTTCCCAAAGGTTTTTGATGTAAACTGTCAAGGCTAAATTTTTTCCAAATATTTATGCTCTGTACTTGAATTTAATTCTCTCTCTCATCTTTCTGTGACCCTTGTAACATAAAGATGTTTTATACACTGTGCAAGGAGAGTAGAAATCAGAAATATTATACATACGTGATGAAGCCCTGTGGCTATGGCTGATCAGAAAGACTCCAACAGCAGATTGTAGATTGGGAGAAAACATTGACATGGCAGCATTTTAACCTGGGACAGCTTAGGACTCAGTCACTGCAGGACATTCCTATAATTTGGCAACTGTAAGGCTCGGAGGTATTTGGATACAAATACATTACAAAACATGTGAACCAGTGCAGTAGGACCAACTATAATTCTCCCTCAGTGGGGGAGTGTCTCCTCATGATTGACGGGTTGATCGCCTCACCTGCCTGGAGACAGGGCCAATAAAAAATTGAGCACCCAGAGCCCTTTGGGAGGATCCACTCCTCCTGACTCCAGTATTTGCCCTGTCAGCTCGGTAGCGATTAGCCTTTGGGGGGCATGCTTTATTGAATTAGCCTGTCTCCTTCCCCTACCTTCCCTCCCGTGGATCCCCACCGTGGGTCAGTGGGGAAAGGGAGATGGTGTTTGCTGTTCTATCGTGGTTAGATTAGGGCCGAATATTCTTGCTTGTTGTTACTATGGCCACGCTGGCTGGTATAGAGGAGAGAGAGGTGTTTCCCTCTCTCTCCAAAGACTCCACTGCCACCACTGTAGGTAGGCAGGAGTGGGCTCAGGCTGTCTCTGTTGTGGCCGAGCCAGTGGCGACTAGTCAGATGGGGGAACGCTCCCTCCGCAAAGCAATTGCCAAGAGCAAACATACCAAAAAGCGGCTGCTCCTGACACAGGGCACGGAAGCGGAGTGGTCTTCTAGCTCTCCTCCCGCAGCAATCTCTGAAGCCTCCGCCATCCCTTGATTGGCCCGGGTAAGTTCAGGTGGGATCAGCTCCTGCTGCCGTTCCGGTGCTGGAGCTGGTCATCCTGAAGGGGGAATCGGAGGAGGAGATCCCTGAACGTTTCCTAGCGCTCCTCAGATGGGTTGTGGCTGAGGATCTGGCCAAGAAACAGGCCGCTCTTGTTCCCACCAATTTGAGGGCCTCATCCTGAAAAGCCTAAAAAGAGCACCACTAGTGGGTGCTCAAGCCACAAATCTAAGAGGTCTGAGGTGCAGCCAAGTTGCTCTTCCAGCAGCTCAGAAACTAGTTCTCCCTTCAACCCATGTAGGGTCCAAGGCTAAAAGGTCTAGATCTCAGCAGCAACCCCATTTTGTCACCACAGGGGCCGTCTAACCTAGGGGTAGCTGATGATCAGCCTAATGTGCCTCATAATGTGTCAGACTCTGAGGAGCCTGAGTCAGGCAGAGAGGATAGGGATCTCTCAGAGGATGTGGATGATATTTCACAAAATGTTTCTCATCGTTTATTTTTCTTGCATGATTTTCCAGTGTTACTGCATAAGGCTAGGAAGATCCTTAAGCTGGAGGGCACTCTCCCCTCAACGCCCACGGAAACTTAAGGGGACCCTGAGGTTCTCCCCTTAATTCAGCCAAAAGAGGTGGTGGTGCCTTGTCCTCCGTTGTTCTTAAGTACAATACAAGCTGAGTGGAACAAACCTGCAGAGGGCAAAGGGCCCCCACCGCCTGTGCATAGCTGCTATACAGTTCCTATGGCAGTTACGATCAAATCAAAAATTCCTGTGGTTGATGCAGCGTCGCCGCCCTGGTTACAGGCGCTATATTGCCAAAGGGCAGGGAGAATTCTCTAAAGTACCAAGAGGACAAGCAATGTAATGTGGCTTTATGCTGATCACACGAGGCTATAGCTCTGTCCATGCGCGCTGCTATGGCTAACTTCATCTTCGCTATGCTTCTATGTTATGGGTCAAATAGGGATGTGCGTGGTCCGGAGCAGTCCGGACCAGCACCGAAGGGGGGCCTTTCTTTTAGGGCGGGGAGGGCTTGCTTACCCCTCCCGCCTCTTTGCCCCCGCCAGAGGCCGTATTCTACTTCACAATTGGGGCGCTGGAAACCAGCCGCCCCCCCACCCCGCGAGCGTATTAGGGCCAAAAGTTAGTAAACTACTGCCGCCGTCCCGCCCTCCCTCTGCAAGTGCTCACCACATTGTTTCCAAAAAAAGAGAGGAGCCCGCGAACAGAGCTCCTCTCTCAGCAAAGTCTCTGGGGCCTGGGGCGCACGTGCGCGATACGATGCCTGTTGGAACTTCCGCCGGAGGCCCAGTCTACCCGCCAGGACAAGGCCGGGTAGACCGGGCCTCCGGCGATCGGAGGCCCGGTCTACCCGCAGTAGACCCGGCCTCCGATCGCCGGAGGCCCGGTCTACCTGGCCTCGTCCCGGCGGGTAGACCGGGCCTCCGGCGGAAGTTCCAACAGGCGTCGTATTGCGCGCGCGCGCCCCAGGCCCCAGTTGGGCCAGAGACTTTGCCGAGAGAGGAGCTCTGTTCGCGGGCTCTTCTCTTTTTTTGGAAACAATGTGGTGAGCACTCGGGGGGGGCGGGTGGGAGGGAGGGCGGGACGGCGGCAGTAGTTTACTAACTTTTGGCCCTAATCCGCTTGCAGGGGGGGGCGGTGGGGGCAGCTGGTTTCCAGCGCACCAATTATGAAGTAGAATGCGGCCTCTGGCGGGGGCAAAGAGGCGGGAGGGGTAAGCAAGCCCTCCCGCCCTTAAAGGAAGACACCCCCCCCCCCGGACCCGAACCGGTCCGGCAGTTCGGAGGCCTTTAGAATGGCCTCCAGACCGGTTCGGACACACCCCTAGGGTCAAAGAACTTCTTCCCCTGGTTCCCCAGGATGTACCTAAGTGGAAACATGGGCTCAGCAAGCTAGGGAAGGCTGTGTCTTGCATGGCCAACTCGGCCCTGGATGCTACACAACTATCAGCCCAGGCCATGGCATCTGTTGTCTCGGTACGGAGGATGTGATGGCTTAAAAATTGGAAGGTCAGTGCCAAGTCCCGCCTTAATCTGGGCAATTCTGCATTTAAGGAGGGAAGGTATTTGGAGAAGCCTTAGAAGAGCCTGTCCTCATGGAGATGAAGGACAAAAAGAAGGCTATGCCCTCTTTCTCCTCCAAGGAGGATAGCAGACCTGTCAAACAAGTTGCACCTCAATTCAGGGCCCCTAGGTCTTCCTTTCGATCTTCCATTTGGAACCAAGCAAGATAGGACCGATTCTACCCATGGTCCAAACCCCGAAATTCCTTTTGGGACAATAACAAAGGTGGCCAGTAACCCAGCTCTGGCAAGCCAGGATTCTGACACAACACCAAATGACTTGCCCCAGGTCATAAGGGAACGCCTACAAAGGTTTGCTCAGGTTTGGGTGCACACATCCTCAGATGCATGGATTCAGCAGACTATTTCTCAGGGCTACTCCCTGGAGCTGATTTCCCTACCCCTGTACAGGTTTCTACCCTCCCCCAAGTCGGGAAAGAAGGGAAAGCACAAGGCAATGCTGGATGCCATCCAGCACTTGTTACAGATTCAGGCAATCGAGCCGGTACCACCTTGGAGCTTTGGCAGGAGATGTTTTCACTCTTGTTTCTGGTTCCAAAGAAAAGCAGGGAATGGAGGGCCATCCTGGACTTAAAATTTATGAGCCGCTTCCTCTGAAAGCGGGGGTTCCGGATGGAGACGCTCCACACCATATTGATGGTCATTCATAAGGGAGATCTTCTTCAATCGATCTGAAGGAGGCGTATTTACATGTCCCAATCTATTCTCAGGACAGGAGATACCTTCGGTTCTTTTACAATGGGGCCCGCTTTCAGTACAGGGCCCTTCCCTTTGGTCTCTTGATTGCCCCACGAGTGTTCACCAAAATTATGGTGCAACTTGTGGCTCACTTGAGGACCAGGGGAGTTAATTTAAAAGCTTATTTGGATGACATGCTCATCAGATCATCGTCCATCCAAAGGAGCCTCAGGGATGTTCAGCACACCCTGTCTTGCCTGCAGGAACACGGGTTTATTGTAAATTATCAGAAGAGTTCCCTAAATCCTCAGACCTGAATTCTCTATCTCAGCTCATTCATCAACACTTCCAAGGAGGAAGTCTCCCTTATCCCTCCTCAGAGGTTGAAGATAACCAAGGCCTCTCAGGCGTTGCAACACCACCCGAGAGCCTATCTTTAAAAAAACAAAAAAAAACACCCCAAAACCATTTTATATCCCGCTCTTCCTCCAAGGAGCCCAGAGCAGTGTACTACATACTTACGTTTCTTCTCACAACAACCCTGTGAACTAGGTTAGGCTGAGAGAGAAGTGACTGGCCCAGAGTCACCCAGCTAGTTTTGTGGCTGAATGGGGATTTGAACTCGGGTCTCCCCGGTCCTAGTCCAGCACTCTAGCCACTACTCCATGCTGGCTCCTTCTCTTCCTCAGCCAGTTACAAGGAGTTATGATTTCCTCTCTAGGTCTTATCCCATGGGCGTAGTTTCACTCCTGCTGCTTGCAGTGGACTCCTGACTTGGCAGGACCAGATTGCACAGTGCTCATGCCAACAGCTTGCCCTCAGCAAGGAGGTGATTTCTTCCCTGGCATGGTGGATGTCCCAGGCCATCCACAATGGATGTACTTCCTGCCTCTATCTCAGATTCAGGTGACCACAGATGCCAGCCTGTTGGAGTGGGGCAACTGTTGCCAGTCTCTCTGGGCTCAGGGTACATGGTCAGTCGCAGAGAAAGATCACAGCATAAATTGTTTAGAGCTCAGAGCAATTTGCCTAACTCTCCAGCAGTTCCTCCCACAGATCAAGCAGAAACACATATTGGTCAGAACAGACAATGGAACTGCCAAGGCCCACGAGAATCGGCAGCGGGGCACAAGTCTTGTTAATTGATGCTGGAGGTGTGTCTGCTTCTGGCCTGGGTGGAGTCCAATCTGGTGTCTCTGTCAGCTGAACATCTAAAAGGGGAGCTAAATATGGTGGCCGACTGGTTGAGTCGGGGCCAGATGGACCAGAGTTTCTTGAAAGGTGCTTCTAATTTGAACCCGCCCACAGTACACAGGTTTCCCACTCATGGCCCTAACGAAGGAGCCATTCAAACCACTTGGTTCTGTCTCCCTGCAGTTTCTCTATTATAAGGTTCTTTTGTTTAGTTGCCATAACCTCAGTTTGTAGGGTGTCTGAACTGGGGGGCCCTTTCTGTGCATAAGGAGCTTTCCCTGTTCTTTCCTGATTATGTGCTTGTGTGGCCCAACCCCACTTTTGTACCCAAAGTGAATTCATATTTCCATAGGACACAGGAACTTAGGCTGCCCTGCTTCTGTCCCAATCCATCTTCGGCAAAGTGGGGGAGGGAATGGCACTCACTGGATGTGTGTAGGATGTGTGCACACATATCCTTTGAGGCACACCCAGTCTCTTAGACGCTCTGAATCCCTTTTTGTCTCTTTTAATGATTGGGGAAGGTGTCTAGTTCTACGTTATCTAGGTGGATATGCCAGTGTATCAATTTGGCCTATGTCTCTCAGGGCATGGCTCCCCCGCAAGGGAGTTTTGGCCCATTCCACCAGGAGTGCAGCAACCTCCGTGGCCTTAGCCACCTTGGCCCCCCAGTTGATATTTGCAGGGCGGCTACCTGGTCCTCTGTAGCCATCTCTACTAGACATTACAAAACCCAGACATTGGTGTTTGCGGATGCATCCTTTGGGAGATGGGTACTGCTATGGGTGCCCTCTATAGGATGCAGACTCTCTCCCACCCATTGAGAATCAGGAGCTCTGGATGGTCCCGTCAATAATGAGGAGACTCTCCCCCACTGAGGGGGAATGGTGCATTGGCACTTACCTGAAGGGTCATTCTCTTCAGTGGTAGGGAGTTTCTCCTCCCCTCCCTCGCTCATCTGGTTCTCTCCTTTTCCTTACTGTTCTCTCCTGTCGGGCAGTTTCTTATCGGCATTGTGTTAGCTCTAGGGCAGATTCTCCCACCACCCCCAGAATGTTGTAATGTTATTATTACATGGTTGGACTTCTCAGTCCTTTTCGTTTTTCATCTATCTCACCGAAGTGCATATTTTTCAGGGCTTTGAATCCTGGAGTCAGGAGGCATGGGTCCTCCCAAGGGGCTATGTGTGCTCAATTTTTATTGGCCCTGTCTCTGGGCAGGTGGGATGAGCAACCCATCAGTCACAAGGAGACACTCCCTACTGTTGTGAACTACACCTGGTTTCTCACTCTGTACATGCTCAGAGGGAAAGAGGCAAAGTCACATCATACACAAACATGAATTGGTTCTTGGAGATGGTGACCATGTAGGATCTGGGCATGCAAACAGAGATAGAGGGAGACACACTCAGAAAGTTCAATGGGCTTTATTATAGAAAGTTGCTCATCAGGATAAAATAATCCACATTAAAAAAACATGTTTCCGATTCAAATGTAGTGTAATGTTCCTAACTAACATGTGTGTGCAATCAGTAATTACAGCCATCTAATAATCTAACAAATCCTAATAAAACATTTAGAGAGAAGAAGGAAGGAGGGAGGGCTTAGGAGAGGGATGGCAGTGATTAGTAGAAAGGAGGGAAGAGGGATCCAAGGCTTGTGAAGGCAGCATATTACCAGGATCAGAGGCTTGAGAGCGGTGGGGCTTTCAGCTGAAGGAGCGAGGCTGTGACTGGAGACAGGAGCTTTTTAGAGCGATGATCAAGCATGCAGTTTGCTCAGAGCAAGGCTGAGAGTCAGAGCACCATGATTGGGGAAGTCTTGACTTCTCACTGCGCAGCAGAAGTCACAGAGTTCATGTCCATGGACAGAGTTCCTGCTTGTTGCCCCACAGCTTAGCAGCAAACTCTAGGATGGCTCTTGAGCAAGTATGCTTGTTAGGCAAGATTGCTAGCTCTCTGTCCAGTAGGCCTCATTCTTTATAGTTGTATCTTCCTTTGATCTCCCATAGAGTCTATTCAAAATCTCCTCATCTTTCCTGGGTCCCAGAAGGTGACAACTTGCTGTTACCTTCTGGATATCGTCTTTTAATTATTCAGGCAGTCCAGGGAGATCTGAATCCCATCTTCTGTGAGCTTAGAAGTGGGGGACGGGGGACGGGACATTGCTCAAAGCAAATCTGCATCTCTGAGCTGCAAGTGGGCACCTTCTCTACTCCCAGATTTGTCAGCCTGGTCCGAAAAGGTGTTAAAAGGTGTTAGTACAAGGATTTAATCTACAGGTGTTTTCTTTGTGTGCATTTACCTAGAGTGGAATTTCTATAGAGAACAACTGAGTATAGCAGAGCAATCATTGACAAAGATTAACATAGACCTTGCAGGAGGAAGTGAGAGCTCAGCTTCTCACTTCTTCCAGACATTATCTGATAATGGGTTAGATTTTAACATTTGGATGTTCTGGCCTGGCTTTTGTGCTTCTTTGAGTACCCATTTCACAATACAATGCTGGATCGCCTCTTCCTTCACAGAGCATTTGAGACCTGGGTGTCAGTTCACCCTGAGTCCAGGCATTTAATTCATTTCTTAATAAAATGAAAACAGACACAGACCTGAATTCCATATACTTCTGGGTTGGTATCTCTGGGTCTAATGTTGGGGGAGGGCGTCCCCAACACTACCACTGAGGAGAATGACCCTTCAGGTAAGTGTCAATGCACCATTTCCAAAGTGTGAGCATGAGTCTCAGAGTGCAGCTTCTCAAAGTTGTAATTTGACTGGCATCTGTCTCAGTTGAACTAGAACTTTTCAATGCAGCTGATTTAATATTCAGAACTCAATGCAACTCTGATATTAGCTTAAACATACAAAATGGTATTTATAGAGTTTCTTGATATTTATAATTCTGGAATGAAACTTGTCACCATACTGATTGCCAAAAGTAAAATAACAGGATTTCCCCCGCTACAGTAAAGCAAAACTTAGCTACTACTTTATTTTTATAAATCTAAAGTAACATGTTCACATTCAGACCTGGTATAGAGTACTTATAAAAGAAGTGGATGTCCCTAAGAAGCGTGCAGAGGTGCTATATATAGACTATGGAAATAGAGAAAGTGCACAGCTACATCGAATTGCACGATTGCACAAAGATATTGCTCATTTTCCACCCTGTGTAAGTATAATGTTTTAATGTCTAAAGAACTGTGACAAAAAGTTGTGCTCTAGATGAATAGCTCTGCCTGTTCAATTTCTGAAGTGTGCTGTGTCACATAGAAAGTAGTTTTCACCAAGTAGAAGTAGTTCTTTCTCTCGTATACAGAATTTAAAAAAACAAATGCACTGTTTTGTTACTAAGAATGTTTATATATCTCTTCTCAACAAAAGTTTTCAAAGCAGCTTATATGGAAAAATAAGATGGTTCCCTATCCCCAAATTATTATTTATTTATTTAATTATTATTATTATTATTTACATTTTATATCCTGTTCTTCCTCCATGGAGCCCAGAGTGGTGTACTACATACTTAAGTTTCTCCTCACAACAACCCTGTGAAGTAGGTTAGGCTGAGAGAGAAGTGACTGGCTCAGTCCCCGGTCCTAGTCCAGCACTCTAGCCACTGAACCACACTGGCCCCTTGACAAATGACTATCAATCTAAAAAGAAACATAAGGTATACGATGGCGATGAATATTTTATATACCACTTTTCAACAAAACTTCCCAAAATGGTTTACATAGAGAAATAATAAAGTTGGAACCTTGTCTCCCAAGGGCTTACAATCTAAAAAGAAACATAAGACAGACACCAGCAACAGCTACAAGAGGGATGCTGTGCTGAGGATAGATAGGGCCAGTTGCTCTCCCCCTGATTAAGAGAATCACCACTTTAAAAAGGTGCCTCTTTGCGCAGGGGAAAATACACTAGCAGCAACCACGGCAAAGATGCTTTGCTGGAGTTGGATAGGGAGGTACTTCTCTTCTTGCTAAAGGTAAGAGAGTTGCCTCTTTGCCCAGTTAGCAGGAGGGATAAAGTGTCACTTCTATGAAATGTACCTTCCTGCCTACCACTGTGTGTGGTCTTCAAAAGATGGAAGACCATTTGAGGAACAAGTGTGCCAAAATCTTCTCCTTGTCTCTGGTGTAATCTCTCTACAGTTGGACAGTGTCTCTAGCATAACAAAAGATAGTAATGCCAGCTTTGGAAAGAGGAATGAAGCCTCCTGTTTTTGTAGTCACTCAGTATGAAATATTAGCTCGTATATGCAGGGTTTTCAAAATAACATGTTTTGTTTGATTGAATATTTAGTTGCTATCATACAGATGTTGCATAGTGACCATGTATTTAAGACATTTGTATATTGACCATTTAAGAACTTTTAAGTTCTAGAATGTAGCTTTCCCTACTGATGCCATTTTTAGAAACCTTCATAGCTTGTAGTACTGACTTAAAAATAAAATAACTTTGATTTTGTTTTCAGGCCATTAAGTGTTGTGTTGCTAATGTCCTCCCAGCTAAAGAAGAATGGGATGCAAACTGCAGTAGTACTATTGCTCCACTTCTTGTGGGAAAGTATTGCTCCTTGACTATTCTTGATGTCTTGATGGGTGAGACAACATCTTTTACTGTAGATGTTGTTCTACCAGGTTCTGGTAAGTTTGAGTGAGTTCACATTAATAATTACCCTTTAAAGATATTTGTCAATTTAGCAGTAAAGGCAACTATCAAATTAGCAAACTGGCACTTTCAACAGGCAAGATTCCCACCAGGTGGTGAGAATGTGTATGGAAGCCTAGCCTTGCATTATGAGTTGGAGGATCTGGGCAATGGGCATCGACCATGCATAATGGACATAGAAACAGATAGTCAAGAATGGGCAAAAGGGCATACACAAGCAAGCAGTAATCAGCTCAGCATTATTTGGACATGCAGCTTCCTCCCAATGTAGGATCTTAAGGAGCACAGCTGGGACAGACTTCTGCCTGAGACCTTAGGTAGCTGCTACTAATCAGAGGAGATTCTTGTAAAATGGGTTATATGTACTCTGACTCCAAGTCTTGCATAGACTTAAACAGCAGTACTGGTGCCATTGGAGATCATTAGGAGACCCAACTGCTTGTTCTGTAGCCTAGCATGAATACCTAGGAGAAGGCAGTATAGGGTGGGAGCAGGTTACCTAGGTAAACAAGAGGAGTTGCACTGCTGCTGGAGTTGTTGGGGAAAGAGAGAAACTAGGTAAGGGAGAAGAGAAAAGAGCTAATAAGGAGAAGAGTAGAAGAAGGCTACAAAATAAGCTGAGAAGCAGAAGCAAAGACTTGGAAGACAGAAACTTACCTGTTGACACAGTTCCTGTAATGGATTTGGACCAGCAGGGACCAGCATTTAAAGCAGGCATGCACAACTCAAATGACCTGGTGGGCCGAAACCAACTGTTGCTTGGCTCAAGGGGTCCGAGGTTAATTTTTAGGGTGCTGATTATTAAAGTAATACTTAATATCAATTAAATAAAATTAAAGTGAAATTAATAAAAATGAATTTAATCAAAATTTAACTTTTGATGTCCTGGCAGGCCAAGATTAATTGAAATTAATATAAAATAAATTGAATTAAAATTCATTCTAATAAAATACAATAGAATCTGTACAAAATACATAATAAAATGCGTTGTTCTTCCTTTCCGCCTCTGCCAAATCATCACACTTAACATGGAGCATTTGTAAGGAAAAAAATTAGAGAAGTTTTTTAAGATTGTGAGCCCTTTGGGGACAGAGATCCATCTTATTCATTTATTATTTCTCTATGTAAACTGCCCTGAGCCATTTTTGGAAGGGCAATATAGAAATAGAATAATAATAATAAAAATAATAAAAAATAATAAAAAATTTGGATAAGAAGATTACGTTTTGATCAGAAGGAAGAGGGGGAAAGGATGGGGCAGGAGGCTTGGCTTGTGGTGGGGGGGTGCAGGCTTTATGAGAGGAGCCACCCTGTCCTGCCAAACCTCTGTGCTTCTTTCTTTTAAATTTCTGCCACCAAGTTGCTGAGGTATGGATGCCGGGGGGTGAGCCAGGAGTAGTCCTTCCCCCCCTGCCAGGCATCTTTTCCCAATTGCGTGAGCCTGCCCCATCCTTTCCTTCTTTCTTTCCCCCTTTTCCCTCTCTCTCAAGCCAAGCCTTGTGATGAACCTTTCACTGTGCAGGTGTGCCTTGCAGTTGGAAAGAGACATGGGGCCAAATGGCAGGCCCTGTGTCATCCTGGGAGCCACTGCAGCCTCCCCGCCTGGTTGGGGAGAGAAAGACAACTACTGGCTCACCCCCCAGCAGCTATCCCTCAGCCACTCGGCGGCAGAAATGTAAAGAAAGAAAGATTAAAAAAAAAAAAAATACACAGAGAGATGGGGCAAGCGGAATGGACCCACGGGCCAAGAAAAAAAGTCCAGTGACCCATGGGCCGCATGCTGTGCAGGCCTGGTTTAAAGTGTCAGGCATGACTGAGGCTGTGAGGGCATTTGGCCGGACTGTGAGAAGGGGCATCTCTGGAGGTGGAGGAAGCCAAATACATGCAAAAGAGCATTTGTGTAACTGTCACTGTTTGTTTTGTTGACCTGTTTTTTTGACCACTTATTTCTTATTTTGCATCTGCTTCTTACTTTTGCTCATAAATTCTGTTGAACTTAACCTGTTCGTTAGATCTCCTTAATTTCTTAGAACCCAAGGCCCATTACACCACCATTGTGAGAACTGTGGGTTTATCTCCTGCTCTCTGTTTCCTGTAGTTTAACGAAACCGTTTAACCAGTAGTAGGACCGGTGACTGTTTTAACTTCTCCCATACCGCTATGTTTACTCAGGACTTTGACAAGGGACTTTGCCAAAAGCTTTTTTGAAGTCCAGTATATGCTGTCTACTACATCACGTGTACAGTATCTCTTTGTTAGATGTATATACCATTTTTCTTCCAAACATTACAATTCAAGGCAGTGTACAAATCAATTAAAACATAGGGTGATGAAGTTAATATTTACTTTACAATAAATGACCTGGTGACTGCTCTAACAGACTTCCTGCTTCTGTAAAAATGTAAAGAAATTAAGTTGGTTATAGCAGTATTTCTTTAAAAAATCTGCTTTCCCTGTGTGCTACTTGCATTTGTTTTGCCAGAGTTTGTGCTTCTTTTTGTTCTCTTCATTTGGGCAACATTGCCACTTCATAACAGAAGCCGTTTTGCCTTGTATAGGTTCCTTGATCCTGCTTATTGATATGCTGCTCCTTTGTACCACTGTGGTATACATTCTGCTAGAGCTTCCCATACCTGACATCAAGACTAACAAAGCATTGGTGTTATAGGAGAAGCACTGGTGTAGTACCATTGCTTCAGAAGAGTTCCAAATTAATGGTGCACTGATGCTGGTGTGTGTGCAAATTCCAGTGACCTCCCCTTTCCCCAGAAACACAGTGTCACCTTGTACACAATCCTCAGGAACATATTTTTGGATGACACAGAATGCTTCCAGGGGAAGGGGAAGTTGTCAAAATCAGCATTCCCACCACTCCCTGAGTGGTAGAGCTGAGTTAGCTGAACCCTTCAGAAGCACAGGTGGGTTAGTCTAGATGTTCGCTACTAGCTTTGAATAGTCTCCAGGTTTTCTGAAGAGTTGACCCTCTTAGCTCCCTTTTCCTTTCTTTTTAATTAATGCTCTGGCTATTCCTGTATAGTCATTGCTGGCATGTTGCTCAGGAAAACAACATATCAAAGGTACCAAAGCCTTCATATGCAAATTACCATTTTATCCCCATCATTCTTATGCGGAAGAAGCAGTTGGGGTAGTTTCTGGGATGGAAGATTAGATGCAAACAGCCTAGTTTAACCTTCCTTCCCTCTGAGGTGATGAATCAGATTAAATATCTGTAGTTATCAGCCTCCCCTCCTTAACAGGGAGTTAACCCTTGTCTCGACAGACACGCTGGTGAACTCCAGGGCAGCCAATCAGGTTGGCTGGGACCTAGTGTGTGGTTTCTGGGAACAAGAAGGGTGATGTTTGTTGGAGAGAAGCACGTGCAGAAAGACTTAGTGAGGGGCAATGGAGTTTTGCTTCCTCATGAGTTCAAGGAAAAGGGAATTCAGCATAGGGAAGAGTTTTTTTTAGTCAGATTGTGTTAAGAACTTGTATTTCTTTGTGTATGGGTGCTTTAGCATATTCCTGATACTGTTCTATTATTGTTTACCTGCAACGCAATTGAAATAAGAAACACTAGCCTACGCTCAACACGCCTCAAAAGCCTCTGTAAACATTTAAGTATGCATAAAAGCAACCTCTTTTTGTAACTTAAGTATTTTTACTAAAAGCTGAGACAGCCTCAGACGGAACCAGTCTGTAATAATTGAAAAAGACTCTGTAACCATTTAAGTGTTCTTAAATGCAACCTATTACTGAAGCTTAAGAAGACCTCTTTTTGTTGCCTTTTGAATAAGTTTTCTTTTTCTTTTTACAAGCCTCTCAGAGTGGGTTTTTAACTCAGTAGAAGAAGCGAGGTTTATCTGGTGCAAACACATCCTCAGGAGCTCAGCAGCTATCAGTTTTTCTCATCCTGTGTAGGCATACATGTGGAAGGGGTTTTTAAATTACTATTTGCCCAATACCTAGTTACAGAGGGATTTTGGATTAAAGCACTGTTGTAAGTCAGGGATTTTCCCAGCATTCGTCCCTTTTCCCCCCTCCCATCATTGGGAGTGATTTTTACTTGGTCTGTTGTATACCTGAAGTTGCTTGGCAGTAAGATAGTGTGATGCGAAGAGTCAAGTGCCAGCCTTCTTTTCTCTGTTGTCCCGGCAATCTGATCTGCTGGAATTTTACAGTCGTCTTCTGAAACGGTCTGTGTTATTGCAGTGAAAACAGAGAGTTCAGTTTATGTGTTCCTGTTTACTGTGCTGCCTGGTTCTGTCCATCATCTTCCTTTGGCTGTCTGCCAAAAGTCTTACCAGGATTTTCCTTCCTTTCTTTTAGTTTTTGGCTCCTCCTAGGCTTTTGAACAGAGACTTTTTCTGTCCCCCTCCTCTTTCCTTATCAAATTTGCAGGCTTTCCCCTTGTCTTTGCTCTGCCTACCTAAGACTCTTTTAGCTCTTATTATTCATAAACATCACAAATAGCATATAACACAAACAACATTTGACAAAGACAAAACAAGACAACACACAGCTTGTAAATCTGCACCCTTTTTCTCTCTCACACACAAACAACAATCTCTCTTCTGTATTTCATTCTTTTTCCTTGCTAGCCTCATATCTTTATCTGCCTTTCACATTTTTACAAAATGTATGGCAGTGGTGGCTGCAGGGTATATCAGTTTTCCCATTTATATATGACCGACTGTTGGGTGCTCCATCCCATTGCCGTCTTGTCGATCATATAAAGACCGCACTCTGCCTGTTAAATTCGCCCTACGCATTAATCTCAAAAAGTGGCACAGTAACCATAGACTGAATGAATATGAATTCTTTAAAATGTGGATAAAATCAATATATCAAAATATTACATATATTTGTACAATTGTTCATTTATAAAATTTAAGACAATGGCCAACAGTGCACTGTATTTAACTTACAAGCCAATTAACTTCTTCATTCAAGCCAAATGGGGATCATATTTTCAGTGTATGGATCCAATACAGCTCTCTTCATGCCAACCAAGTGTGTACATCCATTCTCCTGTTGTGGGCCTGTTCTATACACCAAAACTTCAAACTTTGTACCTAATGTTGAAATTCTGTAATGTGTTTGACCAAGGGAGCTTGCATTTTCTTGTTTCTAATACAGTTTTTGTGTTGCACTATCCTTACTCTTATCTGTCTTGTGGTCATGCCCACATACAGCAGTCCACAAGGACACTGTATAATATAGATATACAGTGCAGCTCCCTTACAGCTGCAATTTAAATTGCAGCTCCCTTACAGCTGCAATTTAAAAAGTCCCTGATGTGATATATTCTCTGACATTGGGGATTTTGAAATGTAGTAGTCTTTTCAGTTGCCACAAACAGAACAGTGTCCACATCTGAACTGTCCCTTAGGTGCATTTAATACGTCACTGTGTACCAGGATAGCTTTCCAATTCACACTTCTTTTGTGAGCAAACATAAGTTGTTCTTCACATTCCGGAATATCTTGTAATAGATGCCAGTGTCTTCTGATTATCAACGGTGTATCCTGAGAATATGTATCATATGATTGGAATAATCATATTGCCTGTCTCCTTATTTTGAGAAGTAAGTAATCTTTCCTGATCCAAAACTTTAGCCCTATAGAAGACTGTCTTAATTCGGATGTGGTAACCTCTTTCCAATAGTTGTGCTCTTAGGATGTTAGTTTGTCTATAAAAGGCATCCAGATCACTACAATTCCTGCATAATCTCAACATGAGAGAGTATGAGAGATTTCTTTTGAGGCCACCTCAAAAGAATTTTGAAATTTCAGCAGACAATTCACATGTATAGGTTTTTTATACAAGTCCATGGTAAGATTGTTTCCTTTCCTGGTGACTTCAACATCCAAAAAATTCATTTTATCAGTATAATAAGAGACTTGAAATGTAATAGTTGGAAGGACAATATCCAGAAAGTTTATTAACTCGTCCTCCGGTCCTGTCCATATGACAAAAATGTCATCCAAAAATCTTTTGCATGTTTCCTGAAACATTCCAAGCTTTGTTGCCAGCATCACAGCAGAAGGCTTCGCATCCCCATAAGAATACAGGCACCTGCCCTTCTGGTGTGCAGAACGTGCCAACCTAACAAAAGGGGCCCGCTTTTAACAACCATCTCCATCCCTGACAATAACCACAGACGCGTCCATGAATGGTTGGGGGGCGCACTTCAAGAATCTGACTGTGGCAGGGACATGGTTCCGTCTGGAACACAGGCACATAAACTACCTGGAGTTGCTTGTCATTTTTCAGGCGTTGAGATCCTTCTGTCATTGGATCCAGGGATCCCCAATACTGATCCTAACGGACAAAACGGCTGCTCATTTCTACATCAGCAGACAAGGAGGCACGGGCTCTTACCATCTGTCCTGCCTAGTGCTCAGAATGTGGAACTGGTGCATTCAGAAAACCATTTGGCCAGTTGAGGTTCACATAGAAGGGAAAAAGAACACCTTGGTGGATGCCCTGAGCAGGCAGGATTGCTTGTCTCATGAATGGTCATTAGACCCAAGGCCACTGCAGAAAGTGTTCTGCAGATGGGGCAAACTGGCATTAGACACATTTGCAATCCAGTTCAACACAAAGTGTGCCCGATTCTGCAGCAGGTCGGGCAAAGACCACATGTCTTTTGGTGATGCCTTCCTCAGGAGTAGTTGGAGTCTTCAGCTGCTCTATGCCTTTCCACCGATTCCGCTGATCCCAAAAGTAATCCAAAAGATAAAGCAAGACAATACACAAGCCCTGCTGGTTACCCCTTGGTGGCCATGGCAGTCCTGGTTCATTGCCTTTCTACATCTATCTGTCACGCCCTCGATCTCAGATAGTGAGGAGGAAGGGGAGGCTGACAGCCTTTCAGCCGATGCGGGGGTGCCTGAGGGGCAAAGCCCAGCTGTCAGTTCTCAAGAGATGGCTGAGGAAGGTCCGGCTGATGTTTTGGAGCAGGCACAGCAGTCTGGGGCAGCGGAGACAGCGATGGACAGACTGGAGGATGAGCTGTGCGGGCAACCCCCACTGACACCACAAAAAAGGCATGTCACAACCACATGTCTTCTCATGCAAGACCGAGGAACAAAGTTACACCCCGATCTAGACTTTTTCCACTTGACGATCTGGACAATAGAGGGTTCATTGAGCTCAATGAGGATGTAAAGAGAATTATTGCTGCCTCTTAAGAAGCCTTCCACCCAGGAAACCTATGCCCTGAAGTGGAAGCAGTTTTCAACTTGCACCTCCAGCAAAGGTGTAAGATGCTCCCATATCGGTAGTGCTAGACTACCTGTTAACCTTGAAAACTGGTCTTGCTCATTCTTTGATCCGTGTTCATTTATTTATTTGATTTATATACCATCCCTCCAAAATGGCTCAGGGTGATTTAGAACAATTAAAAACAATTAAAATCATTTAAACATTTATATTAAAATCATTTTATTATTATTATTATTTCTTATTTACACAGTCAGACAGGTGTTATTGACTGGTTTGTTTTATCCAGACATCGAGTCCTTCCCAAGGACCTGGGATGGCTGGTGATTTTTGGTGATTTTTGACTTTTCTACTTTTGCTCTTATTGCATTTGTTCTTAGTGCCTGTTCTTTCGCAGCCAGTATTAAACCCTCTGTTTCTTTCTTCATTTGGTGATTTTTTCTAGTTCTTTTTCTTCTTCTTCTTCTTCTTCTTCTTCTTCTTCTTCTTCTTCTTCTTCTTCTTCTTCTTCTTCTTATTATTATTATTATTATTATTATTATTATTATTATTATTATTTCTTGTTTACACAGTCAGACAGGTGTTATTGACTGGTTTGTTTTATCCTGACATTGAGTCCTTCCCAAGGACCTGGGATGCCAGAATTTTATTGTCAATGTTGTTGCTGTTATAGATATCGTCGCACAATATAGGCTGTTCCCAGTAAAGCTGCTTTTTGTAACTGGTTGATGGTGATTTCTGTGGCCCCTATGGTGTTGAGGTGCTCTTCAAGGTCTTTTGGAACTGCACCCAGGGCACCAATTACCACTGGGATTATTTTGGTCTTTTTCTGCCACAGCCTTTCAATTTCAATTTGTAGATCTTTGTATTTGGTGATTTTTTCTATTTCTTTTTCTTCTATTCTGCTACCCCCCTGGTATTGCTATGTTGATTATTTTGACTTGTTTTTCTTTCTTCTCGACTACAGTTATATCTGGTGTATTGTGTGGCAGATGTTTGTCTGTTTGTAGTCGGAAGTCCCATAATATTTTTACATCTTCATTTTCTACCACTTTTTCAATTTGATGGTCCCACCAATGTTTGGCTACAGGTAGCTTGTATTTTTTGCAGATGTTCCAGTGTATCATCCCTGCTACCTTGTCATGCCTTTGTTTGTAGTCAGTCTGTGCGATCTTTTTACAACAGCTGATTAGGTGGTCCACTGTTTCATCTGCTTCTTTACAAAGGCGGCACTTGCTGTTTGTTGTTGACTTTTCTACTTTTGCTCTTATTGCATTTGTTCTTAGTGCCTGTTCTTGCGCAGCCAGTATTAAACCCTCTGTTTCTTCAAGTTGCCATTCTCAAGCCATTGTCAGGTCTTGGTGATGTCTGATTTTCCACTTATATTGTGCAAATATTGACCATGCAGGGGCTTATTTTTCCATTTTTCTGCTCGGTTCTTGACTTGTTCTTTCTTGTAGGCCTGCTTTGTTTCATTGGTGTTGAATAGTTTCACGTTATTGACCATTTGAAGTGCATCTTCTTCACTGTCCTTGATATATTCTTCAAGGCCTCTTTTCTCCTCCTCTACTGTTTGATGGACTTGCAGCATTCCTCTTCCACCTGAGCTGCGAGGGAGGTATAGCCTATCTTCATCACTGCGGGGGTGCAGAGCATGATTGATGGTCATGATTTTCCTGGTCTTACAATCCAGCATCTCTAGCTCAGCCTGGGTTCAGTCTTTTATACCTGCAGTGTATCTGATAACAGGTATAGCCCAGGTGTTTATGGCTTGTATGGTGTTCCCGCCATTGAGTTTGGACTTGAGGATTTTTCTAACTCTCCTGATGTATTCACTTCCCATTTTTCTTTTAACTTTAGTGTGTGCGATGTTATCAGCCTGGAGAATGCAAAAATATTTGTAAGGTTCTTTCTCTTCCAGGTTCTTGATCTTGCTTCCATTGGGCAGTTCTATTCCTTCTGTTTTTGTTATTTTCCCTCTGTTCATTATTAATGCAGCACACTTGTCTAGTCTAATCTCCATTGCTATATCGCTACTGAATATACGGACAGTGCTTAGCAGTGATTCGATTTCTGACTGGGACTTTCCATACAACTTCAGATTGTCCATGTACAGCAGATGGTTGATTTTACTTGATGTTTTAGATGTTTGGTATCCGAGGCCTGTTTTGTTTAGTATTTGTGAAAGTGGGGTCATGGCGATTACAAACAACAGAGGGGATAGTGAGTCCCCTTGGAAAATGCCTCTAATGCTAACCTGTCCAAGTGTCTCGCCATTGATTGTTAACTGTGTACTCCACATGCTCATTGCTTTTTAAAAAAAATATCTGAATGTTTTTGCTGACACCAGTTGTTTCTAAACATTTTAGTATCCATGTGTGAGGCAATGAATCGAAGTCATTCTTGTAGTCAATCCATGCAACACTTAGATTTGTTTTTCTTCTCTTGCAATTTCCTAAAATCATTTTGTCAATCAGCAGCTGGTCTTTTGTGCCTCTGGTGTTCGGGCAATTTCCTTTCTGTTCAACTGGAAGCTGTTTGTTAGTTAATAAGTGTTGCATGACTTCATCTGCTATTATTCCAGTTAATAATTTGAACATGGTTGGCAGGCAGGTTATCTGTCTATAATTACTTGGGACTGCACCTTTTGCTGGGTCTTTCATGATGAGATGAGTTTTCCCAGTTGTTAGCCATTGTTCAATATCACCTCCTTGCAAAATGTGATTGAACTGTTTTGATAGTTTATGAAGGCTTGTTAGGTGTTTAAGCCAAAAGCCATGCAGTTCATCGTCGCCTGGCACAGTCCAATTTTTAATTTTCTTTGCTCTTTCAGTTATTAATTCTGTTGTTATTATTAGATCTTGCATTGGTTGGTTACTTTTTTTTACCTCTTTCATCCAGCCTGCTTTTTTATTATAATCTATTGGATTGTCCCATAATTTCCCCCAGAATTGCACTGTTTCTTCTTTATTTGGTGTTTCTAGGTTTCTTGCAGTTTCTCCTTCTATGCTTTGGTAGAAACGTCTCTGATTCGTCTGGAATTGGAGATTCTGCCTGTGTTGTGTAATTCTGGCTTCATACCTGCTAATCTTCTTTGACACTGCTGTTATTTGCTGCTTTATTATTTCCAGGACTTCTCTAATTTTCCTTGAATCTAGGTGGTATTTTTGGATCAGATACTGTTTGGTGTTTTCATTCTTCAGCTTCTTGTCTTTCATATCTTTCAATTTACTAGCATCTGATCTAAGCCTGGAGATTTTATTTTCTAATCTAATCTTCCATTTAGGTGATGTAATGTTTTCTTTTTTTACAGGTCCACTGATCTTATATCCGAGCTCTTGTGTTGTTATTGTTGCTGCACTGTACATTAGTTGGTTTGTTTCTTGCAAATTATTGGTTGTTATCTCTGCAAGTGCAGCATTGACATCTTTTAATGCCTGAGCAAGTTGCTTTTTGGCAACTGTTTTTAGAGCTGGAAGTCGAACCCTGGTGGTTGTTTGGTTCATGTGCTCAGTTATTTTTTGCTTTAGTTCTTGTTGCTTTTCTGTTAAACGGCATTTGGGTTTTTGAGGTGAAGGCAAAGGGGAGGTTGCCTGGTTTTGATTTTGAAACAGTTCAGTAACAGTGGCATCCTTTATTTCAAACATCTCCTCCACCTGCGCCTGAGCAACTTCTTCAATTGGTGGTAATTCTTCTTCCATATCTTGAGCCTGTGTTGCTCTTTGCAGTTGTTCCAACTCAACTCCTGTGAATACTTTATTTCTTATTATGTATCTTCTCTGGTCTGCTAGCCTTTGTTCTATTATTTCTGTATCTGGATGCTTCTCTTTCCAAATTTGGTACATTCTTTTTAAATAACCTCTTCTAGTTGGACTAGACTTGTAATAGCAGATGTTGTAATACTTGTAATAGCAGACCTTGTTGGCATTTTTCGTATATATTTTTCAGTTAAGCAACGTTTCTTCCAGTAACCTTGCAGTCTCCAGCCCTGGTTGCTCAACTGAAGATCCTGAGTCCTGTTGCCCACTTGCCACCAGATGTCCAGGGACTATAGCACCTGGCACGGTCCTTGTTGACCCGGGCGACGACCGATCTGGTATAGATTTATTAAAGTTACGTCTCACCATATTGTTGATGGGAGAGGCACTCTTTGTCTGGCTCCTCTGGTGAGACCTGTCCAATATGGTTGGACCTCTGGCATAGCTCTCACCTTCTTCAGAGCATACAAGCCCCACAACCACTCCAAGCTGGTGCCTCACTGGGGGTGGTTGTTGTTGTTGTTGTTTTAACATTTATATTCCGCTCTTCCTCCAAGGAGCCCAGAGCGGTGTACTACATACTTGAGTTTCTCTTTCACAACAACCCTGTGAAGTAGGTTAGGCTGAGAGAGAAGTGACTGGCCCAGAGTCACCCAGCTAGTTTCATGGCTGAATGGGGATTTGAACTCAGGTCTCCCCGGTCCTAGTCCAGCACTCTAACCACTATACCACGCTGGCTCTCCAGCTTTGAAAATTTAACCAAATTTGGTTAACCAGCTTTATTTAACCAGCTTTGAAAAACCAGCTTTGAAAATTTAAACAAATTTAATTAAAAGCTTGGCTGAATAAATGTGTCTTGAGCACCTTTTTAAAAGTTGCCAGAGATGTGGAGGTTCTTATTTCAACAGGAAGCACATTCCAAAGTCCAGGGGCAGAAATGGAGAAGACCCATTCCCAAGTAGCAGCCAAGCGAGTTGGCGGCAACTGCAGGCGAACCTCTCTAGATTATCTCAACAAGTGGTGGAGCTCATGGTGAAGAAGATGTTCTCTTAAACATTTACTTACTTACTTACTTATATATTTATTTATTTAGTAGAAACATTTAATGTACTGCCCACTCCAAAGACTCCTGGCAGTGTACAAGAACATGCAAAGCAGGACAACATTAAAATTACGTGCTGAATTAAAAACTAAACTAACAAACAAACAAATAGGTAAACTACAGGGCAAAAGCCTGGCAAAAAAGAAAAGTCTTCAATAGAGATTTAAAAATTAGTAAGGAAGGGGCTAAACAAATCTGAAGGGGAAGGGAGTTCCAGAGAAGTGGGGCAGCAACCGAAAAGGCCTTTTCATGGGTCGTAGCTCCCCGAACCTCTCGGAAATTAGGGACCAACAAAAGGGCCATCTGAGATCTGACCGCATGGGATGTAACTGGGTGGGAGAGGCGGGTCTGTACTGTAAGTAGACAGGCGCCAAACGCCACAAGGCTTTGAAGGTCAAAACCAGGACCTTCAATTGAACTCGGAAGCTAATAGGCAACCAGTGCAATGACTGCAGGAGTGGTGTTACCCTGTCATATTTTCTGGCACCCATGAGTAGGCGAGCCGCTTTATTCTGGACCCATTGTAGCTTCCCGATCATCCTCAAAGGTAACCCTAGATAGAGAGCGTTACAATTATCTAGGCGGGAGATAAGGGCATGGGTCACTGTCATTAATGCCTGCCGATCAAGGTAAGGGCATAATTGGTGAATCAGATGAAGCTGGGCAAAAGCACTTCTGGTCGCAGCCTCTACCTGCTGTTCAAGCAGGAGGCACAAATCCAAAAGGACCCCCAAGTCACGGACAAGCTCCTTTGGGTGCAGCACCACCCCATCTAAAACAAGGTTCACATCCAGCTGTTGGCCGCTACGAGGGCTGAGTAAAAGTAGTTCAGTCTTAGTAGGATTCAGTCTGAGCTTATTTTGATTCATCCAGACCATAACAGCTTCCGGGCATCAAGTAAGCACAGAAACAGCATCCCCAGAATGGTCTGAGATGCCAATATGCAGCTTAGTATCATCAGCATATTGATGAAATCTCACCCCAAACTGGGAAATGACCTGACCCAGTGGCTTCATATAGATGTTAAAGAGGACAGGGGGCAAGAACTGATCCCTGGGGAACTCCATAAAGGAGTGGCCATGGGTCAGATACTCTGTCCTCAATGCATACCAACTGGACACGCCCACTAAGGTAAGAACGGAACCACTGTAAGACAGTGTCCCCAGTACCCAACCCACACAGGCGGTCGAGAAGGATAGCATGTTCGATAGTGTCAAAAGCCACTGAGAGATCTAAAAGGACCAAGAGAGGGACACAACCCTCATCAAGGTCCCGAAGAAGGTCATCTACCAGAGCAACCAGTGCTGTCTCTGTGCTATGCTAAGACCTGAACCCTGACTGATAAAAATTAAGATAACTAATTTCTTCCAAGACCCCCTCAAGCTGGGCAAATACAACCTTCTCTAACACCTTTGCTAAAAAAGGGAGATTGGAGATCGGTCTATCCCAGGTCTAAATACCCAGGGCCTAAATTGTTTAGAGGCCACCTTAAGTGGTGCAATGGGGAAATGCTTGACTAAGAAGCAGACAGTTGCCTGTTCGAATCCCCGCTGGTACTATATTGGGCAGCAGCTATATAGGAAGATGCTGAAAGGTATAATCTCATACTGCGCAGGAGGCAATGGTAAACCCCTCCTGAATTATACCAAAGAAAACCACAAGGCTTTGTGGGTGTCAGGAGTCAAAGCTAACTTGATGGCACACTTTACCTAAGCTGTTTAGGGCTTTATAGGTAATAGCCAGCACCTTGTATTTTGCCTGGGAATGTATCAGCAGCCAGGGTAATTATTTCAACACAGGAGTTATATGGTCTGTCCTAGATGATCCAGAGACCAACCTGGCTGCCGCATTCTGGACCAACTGCAGTTTCCAGACTATATACTAAGGCAGCCCCACACAGAACGCTTTACAGTGATCCAGCCTTGAAGTTACCAGAATATATACCATCATTTTGAGGTCATTCATCTCAAGAAATGGACGCAGCTGGCATATCCGAAGCTGTTAAAAAGCACCACTGGCCAGTTCCAGTGCCTCAACTTGGGACACCAGGTAGAGGTTTGGATCCAAAATCACCCCCAGTCTGCGTACCTGTTCCTTCTGGGGAAGTGTGACCCCATCCAGAACTGGCTGATCCAAATAGTCTCCTGAGTTCCGGTCCTGCACAATAAGTACCTCTGTCTTATCTGAATTCAGTCTCAGTTTGTTAATCCTCATCCAGCCCCATTATTGCCTCTAGGCAGGCATTTACAGTAGGGAGGTTATGCCTTTTCCCAATTAGGTTGACATGGAGAAGTAAATTTGGGTGTCATCAGCATACTGATAACACCCTGCACCAAATCTCCTGATGATCTCTCCCAGTGATTTCATGTAGATGTTAAACAATATCGGAGACAATGTGGAGCCCTGAGGGACACCATAGGAAAGTTCAGATTTTGAAGAACAACAGTCTCCAAGGAACACCATCTGGAATCTGCCCGTGAGATAGGAGTGGAACCACTGCAAAGCAGTGCCTCCCACCCCCGATCCCCTCAGATCTTCCAGAAGGATACTATATTCAATAGGGGTTTCCAGGGGCTTCCTGAAGTGCCCCTGGGTGCTTGGGGAAACATGGAGGCTGAACTGGTATTGGGTAGCCAAAGGCAATCTGTCCACTCCTGCTGTTATTTGTGGGCGGACTGGAACGCAAAAGGCTGCCTAGTCATGAGCAGTGGGAGAGCAAATGAGAGTTTCGAGTGTAGTGTCTATTGGCTATGTAAGAGCTTAGTTATAAGAGTAAAGTAAAGGTAAAGTTGTGCCGTTTAGTCAGTGTTGACTCCTGGTGACCACAGAGCCACGTGGTTGTCTTTGGTAGAATACAGGAGGGATTTACTATTGCCTTCTCCAGCTCAGTGTGAAATGATGCCTTTCAGCATCTTCTTATATCACTGCTGCATGAAATAGGTGTTTCCCATAGTCTGGGGAACATACCAGCAGGGATTCGAACCAGCAGCCTCTTGCTCCCTAGGCCCCTTCCCCGCTGCGCCATTAGGTGGCTCAGTCATAAGAGTAGTCCCTGTTTAAATACAGAGAGAAAGAGATTGTTTAGTTTTTAATGGGTGAAAGAGCTTGTAAACCATTGAGTGGTACAGACTTTTTTATCAGACAAAATGAAATGGCTCTATGTCAAGTTCCTACAAGCCGAGCAACTTCCCAAGGGGAGTCTCTGCTTACATGTTCTCCTGCTGAGTATCAAGCTTTGGAGCCTGCTGGACAGATGATATCCTGGCTTTGTGCTCAGCTGGAAGGCATCTAAATGCCCAGCTGAGTACTAAATTTGGAAGGTTACTGAGAAATGTATATAAATTCTAGGAAAGCAAATACAAATTCATGTTCCTAGTCCTAGTGACTAGCTGTATTCACATAATTTGACAGATGGGAAGAAAGTTTGGGAACAGAGAAGATTACATGGCATACTCTCTTTAATGTGGGTAATCCCATGCCTTGGAGGGTCATTTGCCAGCATAGTGTAGTGGTTAGAGTATTGGATTAAGACCCAAGACCAGGAAGACCCAAGTTCAAATCCCTATTCATCCATGAATCTCGCTGGGTGACTGGGCCAGTCACTTACCGTATCTAACCTACCTCATGGGGTTGTTGTGGGGATAAACATAACAATGTACACTGCTCTGGGCTTCTTCAAGGAAGAGCAGGATATAAATGTAATAAATAAATAATAGTATCGAAAGCCTCCGAGAGATCCAAAACGACCAACAGTTACACTCCCTCTATCAATTCCCAATTGGATATCATTCATCAGACCAACCAAGACAGTCTCCACCGCATAGCCTGCCCAATAGCCAGTTTGAAATGGGTCTAGATAATCAGTTTCCTCCAAGACTGTCTGGAGCTAGGAGGCTACCACCTTCTCAATCACCTTGCCCAGCCATGGAAGGTTAGGAACAGGCCTGTAGTTGCTTAACTCTGAGGGATTCAAGACAGGTTTCTTAAGAAGCAATCCAATTGCCTCCTTCAGACAAGGGGACATCTTGCCCGCCCTCAGAGAAGCATTTATAATCTCTAGCAGGCCCTCTACAACAGCCTTCCTGCTGGGTATTATAAGCCATGTTGGGCAAGGATCAAAAGGACAGGTGGTAGGCCACACCATTCCGAGCAGCTTGTCCACATCCTCAGGAGTCTCAAACTGAAATTGATCCAGGATCATCACATAAGAGGAGCTGCTGGACACTTCAGCATCAAACTCGGTAACAATTGTAGAGTTTAGTCCAAATCAGCCTGAATACGAGATATTTTTGTCCACAAAAAACTCATTTAAAAAGAGCACAGTGAGTAATTGTTGGTTCCAAGTACCGGTTGAAGGGGGAAGGGGCTCACATTAGCCCCTTCACAGCCCTGAACAACTCTGCCAGACATCAGCTTGCAGATGCGATGAGGGAGGAAAAGAATTGCTTCTTTGCTGCACGTATCACCTGCAGTATAGATCTTCAAATGCACTCTTATGTAATAATCTGTCAGATTCGAGTCTAGTCTTTCTTCACTTGCACTCTAGTTGTCTACCTTGTCACTTCAGCCCCCGTAGTTCTTCTGTGTACCAAGGGGCCAGTTTTGAAACAGTCAGAGAGGACTTTTAGGAGTGATCATGTCCACTGCCCTGGTGAGTTGATTATTCCAATTTTCCATCAGAGTATTGATAGGATCACCAGCAGATCCAACACTAAATCCCCCCAAGGCTTTTCAGAATCCTATTGTATCCAATAACCTTCTCGGGTGGACCATCCTAATGGGCCCCCTTCCCCTGCAGAGGTGGAATGTGGTTGTGAGTCCAACCTTAACCAGATAGTGGTCCACCCATAACAGTGGGGAAATCACAGTGGGAAATCACAGTGGGGAAATCACAGTTCCCCACCCATGGAACACCACCCTGTTCAGAGTGAAAGACCAGATCAAGAGTGTGACCAGCAATACACATCAGTCCCAAGACCACTTGGGATAGGCCCATAGTTGTCGTGGACACTATGAACTCCTGAGCCACCTTGGACAAATTGGTCCCAAAGTGAACACTGAAATCGCCCCGCACCCCAAGCCTGTGAGACTCCCAAACCCGAAACCACGTCCGTCAACTCATTTAGGGATTTCGTTGGACAGCGGGTCGATTGGTACACCAGCAAAAGTCCCAGTCTATCCCTGGTCCCCAAACTTAAGTACACACTTAAGTCAGACATTTCAACAGGGATCCTGGCAAGGGAGATATTGTTCTTATTGACCATAGCCACTCCACTTCCCCACCAGCATTCTTTCTAATTTTTTTCATCTGTGTGCAGAATGAGTTTTGTTCTGGGCGGTAGTATGAAGGCATTGTGTGTGCACATGCATTCAGAGTGGGACCTTCCTGATTCAATTTGAGCAGGATCTAAAATTAACTGAGCAGACATCAAAAATGTGTGAGTGCACTCCTTAAAGGGATCACTGTTCCCCGCCCTCGTCCCCTCCTCTGCTCCTCAACAGAGTACCATAGAGGGAGAAGCTGGGACCAGACTGGGCCACCAGCCTCCCCCAACCAAGTCTCTGTAGTACATATCAAATCTGCTCCTTCATCCAGAATCGGGTCACAGATGATTTAAGGTTTATTCTGAACCAACCTGGCATTATAAAGGAGCAGGATGAAGCTCTGTGAGTGGTTGGTATTGCTTTCCAATGTCAAAGAGCTGGCAGGACAGCCAGAAGGGAAAACGGCAATTAGGTTTCTGATCTCCCTTCCCCTGCAATGACCTGCTGACCTGTCAATGTTACTTCTTCTATTTCCCACCACCACTGATAGCTGCCCCATAATCAGTGGATACACCCCCTGTCTCCCCATCTCCAGGCAGACTCAGACACATTAAAACTCAACTCACCCAAGATTTCAAAAAGAAGCCCAATTATAATACCCATTTACACACCCATGAGGGATCTTGAGCCAAACAGCCTGGCCCTCACCCTCGTTATTCCCTGAATTTGCTCCCCCAAAGGGGCGACCCCGCCAGTGGCAGTCCTGCTGCCACAGGCAGCGTTCCTATAAAGACCCAGAACTGGGCAGGTGACCCCAGGAACTACCAGGTCACTCACCCCAGCCCCAATCCTGCACACACACTCTCCCCACAGTTGTAACCCAGAGGCAGCAGCAGTCTCACAGGAGAAGTAGAAGCCACCAGCACCCACTCGGTCTCTCACACCGGGCAGCAGTGGATGGGAAGCAGACAGACTCTTTCTCCCCTCTGCTAGGGGAGAGGCAATTTGGCAGCTATTGCAGCAAAACATACGTTACAGGGTTGTTTTGTGACCCAACAGGTTTTTTTAAAGGCTTGCGTAATGTTCTTCCAAAATAGTTGCCCTCTTGGAATTTGCAGTTGGTTCTGTCCTTCCTAATGAAGCACTTCTTTGGGCCTATGGTTTCCTGCAATCTTAAGTTACTTACCATCAAAACAGCCTTCCTAGTGACAATCGAGGAAGGAGCGTTAGCAAAATAAAAGCACTGAGATATGATTCCCCATACCTGATTTTTCATAGGGATAGTGGTACTGCACCCAGGCATCAACATTCTTCCTAAGGTCATCTCCAGCTTCCACCTTTCCCAGGACATATACTTGCCAGTGTTTTATGCAAATCCTGCAACAAAACAGGACAGTGTGTCACTCTCTAGATGTAAGGACAGCTTTGGCTTTTTATATGAAAAGGACAAAACAGTTTCAACAATGTTATTGTTTGTTGTTCATTAGTTACTCTGGTCCCTCTAAGAGTCTTCTAGTCTCAGCTCAAAGAATTTCAGCTTGGATAAAGGAAGCCATTGCTCTTACTTTTCCAGCTGGCTAAAAAGCCCCTGCCCTTCCCCTTACGGGCCCACTCAACCAGAGCAATAGCAGCTTCTACAGCTTTTTGGAGTGGAGTTCCTCTGGAAGACATCTGTAGGGCAGTGACTTGGTCGCGTGTTTCCACATTTGTTTGACGCTGTGCTCTCGATGTCGAGTCTCGGGCATAGGCTGCATTTGGCTCTGAGGTTCTTTTTATAGTCTGTAATTAAGGCTGCTCCCTCCAACTAGGTAAGCCTAGTTTGCTGGTATCCCAAGTGATGCACAGAGACCACGAAGAAGACCAGGTTGCTTACCTGTAACAATAGTTCTTCAAGTTGTCATCTGTGTATTCACGCTTTCCTCCCTGCCTCCCGGAGCAGAGACATCATTGCTGATGCATGCTGGATAATTGGGAAAAGCCAAAGAATACCAAAAAAAGTCAATATGTGCTCTACTGACTACAGAAAAGCCTTTGATTGTGTCAACTATGTCAAGTTGTGGAATATCCTTGGGAAAATGGGTGCCCCAGAATATCTCATTGCTTTCATGAGAAACCTATACACAGGACAGCAAGCCACAGTCCAGACGAAACATGGTGAAAACAGAATGGTTCCAGATTGGCAAAGGAGTAAGACAAGACTGTATACTTTCTCCTTATTTATTCAATTTATATGCTGAACATATATGGAGAGAAGCTGGTTTGGAAGAAGATGAACATGGTTTTAAAGTTGGAGGAAGAAACATCAATAACCTGCGCCACGCTGATGGCACCACTCTGATAGCTGAGAATGCAGATTATCTGCGGTCTCTAGTAATGAAAGTCAAGGAGCACAGTGAAAAAATGGGACTACAACTAAATGTCAAGAAGATTAAACTATGACAATGGGTACAGCAACCAACTTCAGAATTGATAATGAAGACATTAAAGTGGTGGATAGCTTCTGCCTTTTAGGATCGACCATCAACAGTAAAGGATCCAGCAGTCAAGAAATGCACCGCAGGCTAGCACTCGGTAGGGTTGCAATGCAGGCCTTGAAAAGGATATTTAGATGCCATGACATGTCTATACTTACAAAGATTAGAATAGTTCAGACAATGGTTTTTCCTGTGACACTCTATGGATGGGCTGGACTTTGAAGAAGCAAGATAGAAAAAGTATTGACGCTTTTGAACTTTGGTGCTGGAGAAGACTTTTGAGGATACCATGGACAGCCAGGAAAAAAACCAAACTGATCATAGAACAAATCAATCCAGAATTTTTACTGGAGGCACAAATGACCAGGCTCAAACTGTCTTACTTCGGACACATTATGTGAAAACCCAGCTTCCTTGAGCTGGGGAAAGTTGAAGGAAAGAGAAAAAGAGGACAACCAGCAGCAAGGTGGATAGACTCGATTACAATAGCAATAAATGCACCACTGAGAGACCTTAAATGCCAAGTTGAAGACAGATCATCCTGGAGAGAATCTATCTATGTGGTTGCTAAGAGTTGACACCGACTTGACGGCACTTAAGAGCTATGCATTTACCGTATACTATATATTAATGTGTACTTTCTAGGCGTAGGAATAATTAATTTGAATAATTAAGCTTTGAGACTACCTACTTTAATTAGTATTGTATGAGATCATTGCTACTATTTTTAATAATTATTAAAAATGTATTTTTAGAAATGGAAAGTTCACTTCCTGCATTGAAGGATCTGATGTATTCCACATAGCGGTGATTTTGGTCAGATATTGTGACCATTAAATGCATTGCATGGCAGCTGCTCTCAATATATTGCAAATATGTGTTTTTAGGTAAACACTTGCATGAAATACTCTTGGAAATGGGACATGGTTTGAATGCAAAGGATATGAATGGCCGGAAGGAAAACTCAGCTACTGGTGAGTCCCTTGGCTTTATTTAGTGTCTGGGAATGAACTTACCAAGTATCCTCATTCAGTTAGATTTAATTACTTTGTGTTGGCTCTGGAGGGGGGTATTCGTGGATTGCACAGGCACTGGAACAAGCTTTAACTTGGGCCCAGTGTTCCCTCTAGCAGGGATTCCCAGATGTTGTTGACTACAACTCCCAGAATCCCCTGCTGCAATGGCTTTTGCTTGGGGATTATGGGAATTGTAGTCAACATCTGGGAATCCCTGTTAGAGGGAACACTGCTTGGGCCTCTATGTGAGATAGTTACTTTGCTGTAAGATAGAGGCTCCATTGCCAGGATCCTGGCCTATGGACAGGTACTTGCTTGTTTTTGGATATGTCCTTGGCCAATGCTAAAGCTGTACATACTGAGGTTTGGGATAAGGGAGTTGATTACATGACTTCCTTGTGTATGGCAAGCTTAGCCTGTTGTGAATTGGGTGGTCGGGGGGAATCACAGGCTGTACAACACATGTAAGACGTCAACCCAGTCTTTCCCATCTCTTCCCCATAGACTTTAAAAAATGTTGTTGTTTGTTTAATACATTTGTATACTGCCTACTACAAAAGTCTCAAGGCAGTTAACAAACATGTAAAAAGAGAAATTCAGAACAAAAATCAAAACATATACTGAATTCCTACAAAAATCATGGTAATGCCTGGGGAATACCTCGGCTTCAACCAAGTGTTTTATGTGGTTATGGCCCTGCCACAAATACAAGAAAATAAGATTATGAAATGAGAGAGTGAAAGGCTGCTTAGGAATTGAGCTCCATATCTCCTAAGGATGCTGTACAGCAGGCCTTAACACATTTTCTTTGGATGTAGGCATCTGCCCAAACAATTGTGAAACAGACACTTGGCAAAATTTATGAGACTCAGTGATGGACATTATGAAGGGAGGGCAAATGAGCTTCTCTTCATCTCCTTTGCAAGTAACATACTTAGAATAGAAATAGGGCTGCCTGAGACCTATTTTTAATAAAGAAATAAATGAATAAAGTATAATTTTAATAAATAAAAATTAAGATTTTGTTAAATAATTTTGTTTCTGAATATCCTAGCCTAGGTGCCATGGTAGCCTGGTGCCGGAGATTTGTCAAGCCCTGCTTTAGAGCCTTCCAACTTAAATTAATATTTTAAAAAAGCAATAGAAATTGAAAGTTCTGTTTTTTTAAAAGATTCTGTTTTCCTTAGGTTCTACCATGGGAAAGATTTCCAGCCCACTTAAGACAACTGAAGATAAAGGATTGGTTCATAGTAGTTGTCTAACTCCAAAAGTTATTTCACTATCAATTGGACATACATTTTTGGGTATGGTTGCCCATATACAGACACCTGGAGACTTTTTTTGTCAGCAGATGGAAAATGGCTGTAAGTCCTCATTCAGTTAAGTTGAAATAACTGGGCTTTTCTGTACGGCAACAGAAATGTCAGCTGAACTTCTGGGAATTGGAATACTTGCAGATCAAGTAACTTATACAGGTGGACCTTGCAGATTCATTATCAAGTATAATGAATATACACCTTATACAGGTGTATAAGTAACTTATACAAAGTTATCAGGTAACTTTGTCAGGTTTCAAGTATCCGTAGTCGGGAAAATTACACCTGATCTTTTCATATGTGGGAAATTTTGTTTAATAACACATTGACCTCGGGGGTGGCCGGAAATTACCGTGGAGGTCATTTCCAGCCACCATTTTGGGAATTGGAGCCACAAAATGGGTCCCATTTTTTTTAAAAAAAGTTTTTGTCATTTGGGGGCACATGACTTGGGGGAGCAGCAGAGCAAGGTGAGAAACACACCCATTAAAATCGGTCGATCTTTGGCCATCTTTTTGGCCATCTGCTGCGGGGGGGGGCACAGTGCGACTTGGGAGGAGCGGCAGAGACCAGTAAGGAGCTCCCACACACACATATGCAAAAATTGGCCAGTTTTTAGCCAAAAATGGCTGACCAGGAACCTAACCCATGATCCCATAGGGAGCAATACTTCAATATTTGTGGTTTCCATATCGGCGGCACAGCCGCAGAATGGAACCCCTACAAATATTGAGGTTTACCTGTATTGCACAATTTTGCATTGAGATGAAATTTTGGATCTGGTACGGGATCTATTGATATGCATTAGAATGGGTTCTGCGTCTGCGCGGAAGCCTCTCGGTGTCAAGTTTTCACAGCTCCTTTTCGGCGCCTGTGCCCCATCCCATGTGACCATGTGGTTATTTAAGGTGGGAGGAAGCGCAGGCCGCTCAGTTCCTCTGCGACCGCCGTGGAAATCACTTGGTTTCTGCGGCTCCTTCGTGCTTGTTTCCTTGGCTACTTTTGTTTTCGAATTACTGGTTTTGACTTGGACTGTTTTGACTATTCTTGTGGCTGATTTTGGATATGTCGTTTTGACCCGGACTGTGACTGTTTTTGGCTTCTCTAATCCCCTCTGGCTTGGCAAAAGAACGGACTGTTTCTCTGGCTACTGACCTCAGATAGTGAGTAACATGGACGCCCCTATAGGAAAAAGAAATTTTAAACGTTGCATTGAGTGCAAAGCTAAACTGCCCTCACAAGATCGCCATAGCTTGTGCTTACTGTGCCTGGGGGAAGCCCATAAAACTTCTACGTGTAAGATCTGTCAATCCTTTTCTAAACAGACCAGGAGAAATCGCGAGCTCCGGTTACGGGCCGCGCTATATGACGATGTTTTGGCAGCGCCTTACTCCTCAAAATCTCCTCAGGCGCATGGCTCGAAGGACCTGGGTCCGGCTCAGTCTAAAACTTCGAGGTCCTCCGTGAAGTCCCCTAAGTCCTCGAAGAGGCTGGGTGAGAAAATGGCTACCGCTAGTGTTCCCACCAAAAAGGCACAGCCTCGAACCCAGTCGGAATCAATTCCTTCTCCAGGTACTGCACAAGATGTGGTCTTTGTCTCCGCATCGAGAGCGCCGGCTCCCAGAGATTCAACTTCGACACCGTCGATACCGACGTCTTCGCAGCTTCCAGCATCGACAGCTCCTCCACGAACGGAACCTTCGACATCAGGAGCTCCAACCAGAACTCTGTCGACACCGAGACCTATGTCCCACTCGACATCGACGGCTTTGATATCGACAATCTCGATACCAACGGAGGCCATAGAGACGCTGGTGGTACATGCAGTCTTGACCTCAAGACCAGAAACCTCCATGTCAGTATCGACAGAGACTCGAGAGGATGCTTTGAATGAGGCACCCTCGACATCAACGGTGCTGCCAGCGACATTCTTGATATCGACTACTAGGGACCTAGTGCCGGCACCTACTCCCATCCATTCGCCATCAACCTTGAGGGATGAGGATCAAGCATCTGTACTAAATACCCCAACAAACGTCACGGCTGTAACCCCACGATTCCGGGCGCCAATGACTTTTACTCTGGATGGAGCTGATGCAGAGGACCCTGAGGCACCACAGCTGGATCCTCTTCTGAAAATGCTGGACTCCTCTAATAATACTCCGTCCACTTTCCGAGGCTTTCCACATTCAGAAGAAGATGTTTCCGCCTCTGACCCGCGCCTACTCACTGCTGTACAACTCATAACTTTGACCCCTTGGCACACTTGTGGTTTTAGTCATCAAGTGTCCCCATCTACAGAGACTGCTTTACCAGGTACCATTTCTCCTGGTGCGGGATATGATTTTCAGGAAAACCGTGCTTGGCGAAGCAGATTGGCATCGATACAGACTCCTGCCTTCTCAGCAAACGCTGCTCTGTCTCCTCGTGAAAAGATCTTTACAAATGTGAGCACTCAGACTAGAACTCAGTGCACTTCTGCACAGACTCAAACAGTTTCAAGGCAATACACTAACGCCAGTGCACAAACCGATCCTTTACCGGCTCCTAATCCCCCGAGGGAAACGTCTCCAAAACTTCCATCGTACCATTCTATTTCAGACCCGGATCCTGAGGAAAGTCATCATGGCTCGTCTGATTTTGAATCAGATACGGAAACGATAGAATTGGACCCGTCTCCAGATGTGGCAATACCTTCCCACGTGTCACCAACGGAAGAATTAAAAGCATATCATTCACATGTTAAACATATGGCCAATGTGTTGGGACTGGATCTTACTTCGCAACTTAAGACTATAGATGATCCAGTCTATAACTTTATGCAAAGATCTCAGTCAGTGCAGCCTGTAGTGCTTCCCTTGTTACCCATCATCTCCAATGCTGCATAGTGCTCTTGGCAAGTGCCCCATACTTCTACACCGACTTCTAAAAGACTTGAAGGTCTGTATCGAGTACAGGAGCAAGATAATACCTACCTGTTTAAGCACCCTGTCCCGAACTCTTTAGTTATCGACTGTGCTACCTCCTCCAAGTCTGGACAGTGACATACGACCCCTGCGGACAGAGAAGGCAGGAAACTAGATGTTATGGGAAGAAAATTATATTCTACTTCCTGTTTATCCGTAAAAGTTGCTAATTATTCGGCTTGTATGGCAAAGTACAGTTATTGCATTTGGGAGGAACTGGAGAAGGTCCTGGATACGTTATCTCCAGAAGAGCTGAAACTTCGATTCCGAAAAACTGTGCAACAGGCTGGTGACCTTACCTGTCAGCAGTTGAGCACCGCGAAGCACTTAGCGGAGTCTGAGTCCCGCTCCATCACAACGGCGATCACCCTACGTCGTCATGCCTGGCTAAGATCAGCCACCCTACAACAGGACATGAAAGATAAAATAGAGGGTCTGCCATTTGATGGGAAGGGTTTATTCTCAGAAGAGACTGATGCCACCATGGAAAAAATGAAAAAATCTAAATTCACCACTAAAACCTTCACATCAGCGGCCTCACCGGCTACATCCTATGGAAATAGGCAGCGACCCCAGTCTACATACAGAAAACAAGACCGGAGGGACTTCCGTAAGTCCTACCACCCATTCACTAAACGGGTGACCCAACAGAAAGCAAAATTTTCCTCAGGCCAACGTAACAAACAGACAGACGGGAATAAACAGTGTCTTTAAAGTGCAGAGCAGCCCATCGCTCCCACCTGGGACTCCCCATTGCTTCTACTCCCAGAACACCAGGGAGAATTTGATCCCAGCCTACAACATCACATGACCGGGCCCACTAGCCACCAACACCATCAGGTTGGCAAGTCATGCGAAAGCATGGCGCAACATATCAGATCAGTGGGTCTTAAAGATTGTTACATCAGGTTACGCAATAGAGTTCAAGACCCGACCAAATTTCAGGGGCATACGCTTCACAAAAGCAGCGCCGGCCCTTCTTCAGGAGGTTCGGGAACTCCTGCTCAAGAAAGCAATAGTACCAGTGCGATGGGCAAACCGACGGGAGGGGTTTTACTCCTGTTATTTTCAGATTCCGAAGAAGGATGGCAGGATTCGACCTATCATGGACTTGAGACATCTAAACAAGTTCATCCATGTGAAAAGGTATCGAATGACAACGTTGCAGGACATCCTACCTCTTCTCCCTCAAGAGAGGTGGCTTGTGACGTTAGACTTAAAGGATGCCTACTTTCACATAGGAATCCGGTCCTCCTTTCAAAAGTATCTGCGATTCACTGTGGGGACCTCACTCTACCAGTATCAAGTACTTCCGTTCGGTCTGTGCACGGCTCCCCGTGTTTTTACCAAGTGTATGGCAGTGGTAATCGCCCACCTGAGGACAAGAGGTCTGAAGCTGTATCCGTATCTGGACGATTGGCTGCTGTCCTCGACAAACAAAGAAGAGCTACTTTCGCAGATAGAGTACATGTTACAACTTCTCCAGGACTTGGGCATACTAGTCAACTGGAAGAAGTCGAATCTGACGCCAGTTACAACCATATCGTTCATTGGAGCTCAACTCAATGCTACACTGGGGAGGGCGTTTCTACTAGAAGACCATTTTCAGACCATAGCTTCGCTAGTTCAAGTGTTTCAGACTACACCGTCACAAACAGCGTGGCACGTCCAATGTCTATTGGGACTGATGGCTTCTTGCAGGACAACCGGCGGTATACACGCCTGAAAATGAGGAAACTGCAATTGTGGTTCCTGTCCTCCTTCAATCTACTCAGGGACAACCCCAGAAAACTTCTGACGGTTCCTCTTCAAATTCTTCGATCTCTTTCCTGGTGGACACAACGCTCCAATCTGCTCAGGGGAGTCCCGTTTCAGGCCCAACTTCCGTCGGTATGGGTCACGACAGATGCCTCTCTTCAAGGTTGGGGTGGGCACTGCAATGCCGCCACTACTCAGGGCCTTTGGACCCACAATCAGCGTCTACGACACATAAACCTTCTGGAACTGTTGGCGGTTTTTCAAGCCATGAAAGTCTTCCTTCCCATGCTACAAGGGCGAGTGGTCCAGTTACAATTGGACAACACTACTGCCATAGCTTACCTCAACAGGCAGGGGGGAACGGTCTCCAGATCGCTCTGTGCACTCAACATTCAGATCTGGCATAGGTGAATCAAGAACAGCACAACACCTGTGGCAATACACATAAAGGGATCAGACAATGTATTGGCAGATGGCCTCAGCCGCTCGTTCTCCATGGACCGCCACGAGTGGGAACTGAACAACCGTTACCTTCAATGGATCTTCGACGTTTGGGTCCATCCGGAAATAGACCTGTTTGCTACGACACAAAACATGAAATGCAGGCTGTTCTGCTCCAGAGCGGAACACGATCCACATTCTGTGGGGGATGCGTTCCAAATAGACTGGTCACTTCATCGCTCTTATAGGTCCCCCCCCCCTTGCCGCTCGTGAGCAGAGTAATAGCTCGTCTCCTGCACACTCCAGCGAGATGCATCTTGATTGCCCCGTGGTGGCCACGCCAGCCATGGTTTCCACATTTACTCAAACTGACCTCACACACTTACCAGAGACTTCTGAAACGCCCGGACCTGCTAATTCAAGAAGGCGGTCAAGTGTTACACCCAGAGGTTTTCACACTACAACTGACAGCGTGGCGGATCGACTACTGAAGAAGATCCTGCTGAACGAACGCAAACCGTCTACTAGGCAGAACTATGCTAGCAAATGGAAGAGATTTGCATCTTATGCGGATACACATGGGTTCCGTCCCAAACGAGCCACCATACAGGAAGTCCTGCTTTATTTAACGGACCTTAAGACATCGGGCCTTTCTAATGTGTCTTTACGAGTACATCTAGCTGCCCTTACGTCTAGACATCCAGGGTGGCATGGCAAGACACTGTTTTCTCATCTGGCCTGTAAGAGTTTCCTGAGAGGCCTCACGAATCTCTATCCTCCTATATGCAAACCAATTGAGCCTTGGAGCATCTCTCTGGTCCTCTCTGTGCTAACAGAGCCACCATTCGAACCAATGAATACGACAACTCTTCGCCATGTCTCCTTGAAGACGGCCTTTTTGGTGGCTATCACCACTGCCCGCTGGGTGAGTGAGCTGACTGCTCTCCGTATGGACATACCTTACACTCGGTTTTACCCAGATAAAGTTCCCCTGCGTCCGGACATCACGTTTATACCCAAGGTGGTTTCGAACTTCCATGTCAGTCAAGACATAGTCCTGCCCACCTTTTTCAGTACTCCTTCCACACCCTTGGAAAAGGCTCTCCACTCTTTAGAAGTCCGCAGAGCACTGCTCTATTATCTCTCAAGAGCAAAGCCGTTCCGGAAGTCCAAAAAGTTACTGATATCGTACAAAGGATCTTCTAGGGGCCAAGCACTGTCTAGGCAACGTTTATCACATTGGCTAGTGGAAGCTATTCGCCTTACCTACTCAATACAGGGAGTACCAGCACCAAAAACTATCAAGGCACATTCCACTAGAGCGTATGGCACTTCAGCAGCTTTTTTGTCTGGGGTGTCCTTTCCAGAGATCTGCAAGGCTGCTACTTGGTCATCTGATGAACCTTTTGTTAAACACTACGCTATTGACCTACGGTCCGCTGCGGAGGCGAACTTTGGGAGAGGCGTTCTTAAAAGGGTGTTGCAATAATGCACTGCTCCCTCCTCCTTCTGGAGCTAACCAGACACCCATTCTAATGCATATCAACAGATCCCGTACCAGATAAACAGGTTGCTCACCTGTAACTGATGATCTGGTAGAGATCCGTTGATATCCATTAGACCCTCCCGAACCTCCCCTCTGCAGTGCACCATAGGTCTATAAAGTACAACATCATATCTACAACTGCTTCGGCGGTCTCCAAGGAACTGAGTGGCCTGCGCTTCCTCCCACCTTAAATAACCATGTGGGGCGGGGCGCAGGCGCCAAAAAGGAGCTTTGAAAACTTAACACCGAGAGGCTTCCGCGCAGGCGCAGAGCCCATTCTAATGGATATCAACGGATCTCTACCAGATCATCAGTTACAGGTGAGCAACCTGTTTTTCTCTTAGAATAATGAGACTATTTAAGAATAAAGAACTATTTTTACAAAACATGTATTTTTATATATTTTATTATTTATTTATTTAACGTATTTTGTATACTGCCCAAAACGCAAATCTCTGGGCAGTTTATATGACAGGATGTTGTTGATTCTTTTACATACTGTTCTGTAGCTTTATTATATAACATGATTCTTGTGTAAATACCTATGTTGTCAGGTAAACTTTCTGAGCTTCAAGTATCCCTGCGTGAATACTGCTACAAAATTACTACTAACCCAGATTTCTGTCCAGCAGTAGGAGACATGTGCTGTGCCCAATTTACAGGTAATGGGGAAGAAGAAATTGCATGAGTATCTTGTGGATGTAGACATAGGAAGCTGCCTTCTGCCAAGTCAGACCATTGGTTCATCTAGCTCACTGTCTACACTGACAGGCAGCAGCTTCTCCAGGGTTGCAGCCGGGCAGGAGTCTCTACTTGGAGATGCCAGGAGAGAACTTGGAACTTTCTGCATGCAAGCAGGCAGATGCACTACCCAGAGCAGCCCTATTCCCAAGGGGAATATCTTCCAGTGCTCTCACAGACATATGCCTATGTTCTCTTCCAAGGCTGAACTATGTAATTAAAGACATTGCTGTTGTATATTCTGGATTTATGCTAAGAATGAGCATGTATTTCAGTTTCTTTATGTCTTTGAGTCACCGTGCATGTCAGGGTTTTCCCAGTACTGTTAGCCACATGTGGAGTACAGAATTGTTGATTGTCATTGGATATCGACTTGCTTTTTATTGGCCAACTAGTTAAGGTCTGGTGTTATATTAAAATGCAGCATGTCAGAGTTATTGCATAGTCCTTGGCACTGCTGACCTGAAAACTGCCTCATATGAACATATGTATATGTATATGCCTTATGTATATGTATATGCCTTATACCAAGTTCAACCATTGGCTCACCTAGCTCCGGATTGGCAGCGGCTCTCGTGGGTTTCAGGTGGAGTTTTCCTAAGCCTACCTAGAGATGCCAGGGATTGAAGCCAAGACCTTCTGAATGTAAAGTCTGTGCTCAGACACTGAGCTACAATGACTCCCTCTCTTGCCCTTGCTACAGTTCAGCTGGCCACCAAATGACTTTGACAGACTTATCATGCAAAGATGGTAGGGCCCTTATTAGCTATCAATTCAAGCACTCCATAGGATTGGATTGCTATTACAAATCTCCACCTCTGATGTTTAAGTAGTGTCTGTCTGACTGTGTAGCAAAGCTAACTAGCTTTGCTTGGCTTGACTAGTATTGGGTAAAATGTTGACTGCAGCACTGCTTTTAGGGCTATAGCAAAAATCAAACTATAGTATTGTGCTGTTTTTTGATGTTTTATGAACAACAGATTTGTAATGTGTGTGGTTGACATTCAGACTAAATTACTCATTGAAATTAATGGGACACGCAAGTCATGACCAACTTGTCCCATTAATTTCAATGGGGCTATTCATGAGTAATTTAGTCTGGTTGTCGGCTGATATTTTTATTTTCCAGAAGACGATCATTGGTATCGTGCATCAGTTTTGTCTTATGTTTCTGAGAGAACAGTACGGGTGGGCTATGTCGATTATGGGAACTTTGAAGTTCTTCAATTAAGTAGACTTCGGCCGATCATTTCAAAACTATTAGAGTTACCGGTCCAAGCTATAAAGTGCACCCTGGCAGGTATGAAACAAAAGGAATAACTAAAAGGTGGGAATAGCAGATACAATGAATCTTTTGCTACTTAATGTGTGGGGTGTGCATTCTATACTTGACTTTCTGGCTTGTTTTCATTGTTTCTCATTTACGTTTGCATAGAATTTTTAAAAATGCATTGGAAGTTGTATGTTCAAGTGTATTGCTTACTTTAAGAAAACCCCTTCCCCTTGGATGAGGCTGGCAAAAATGCAGATACTGCTTCTTAACTAAGGTACCGGGCATAGCTGACTGCAGGTTATTCTCCTGCCACCAGCAAGGACAGGAGCTTCATAAGGGAACTCTCACCCCGCTCTCCCTTAAATGCCTTGGTGGTAAAGATTAGCAGCCTCTAGTTATGTGTTTTCTTGGTTTGGAAATAGTTGTTTCACTTTTATATGGCCAGTAGTTCCCTCTCTTTTTATGTTTAGTTGTCTTAATTTCATATTTAGGAGTTGCTTTTCTAAAATACATTCTGGGCTTGAATATAAGCGAAGCAACTCCTTATATTAAAGGAGAGTGTGTGAGAGCACACGAACGAACAAGAGGGTGGTAGGCATTCCGGTATCTCAAAGTTAATACAGTTCCGTTTGGATAAACTATAAAGTGTTTAGTAATTGTAGTCCAGCTGTGAAAAACGTGTATAGATTTTTAGAAGATTGTATAGAAACGTGTATAGATTTTTTAATCCTGCAACATCTTATTGAAAAGTATATCTCCTTGGGTAAACGATCACTTTTTGCTGCATTTGTTGACTTTCATTCAGCCTTTGATTCTATTTCTAGAAATTTATTGTGAGCAAAATTGGCTAATACATCAATTGACAATCGGCTTTTATTATTACATTATAAATTACACGAGAACTCTTCTATCTGTGTTCATTTGAACTCTACTGGTCACTTATCTAAAGCAATTCCAACTACAAAAGATGTGAGACAAGGGTGCATACTTGCACCATTTTTGTTTAATTTTTATGTAAATGATTTAATTAAACGTTTACAGGAATTGGATACTTTTGCCCCTATATTAGCAAACAGAAGGCTGCCATTATTGATGTATGCTGACGATGCAGTGATTCTTTCCCAAACTAGATCAGGTCTTACGAGAGCTCTGGGGGCTTTGGTAACACATTGTCAGGAGGAACATCCGGTCATCAATTATTCCAAAACGAAAATAGTTTGCTTTATCAATAAAGCTAAGAGTTTTAGATGGACTGTTGGGGGACATCAAGTCGAACAAGTAAAGCAAATCAAATATCTTGGTGTGATATTTCAATATAACAGGCAATGCACTCATGCGAGAATGGTTTCTGATTTGGCTCAACGAAGCGCGGTAGCTATTCTGAGATTTCACCACGCGCAGAGCGGAGGATATATTCTTGCCGCCATTAAATTGTTCCTTGCTAAAACTGTACCACAACTTTTGTATGGAATTCAATTGGGCCCCTTTGATAGTTGTATGCCCCTAGAGCGGGTTCAGTTGGGCTTTCTAAGAGCGCTTTTTAGTACACCTAGATGCACCCCTAATGTGGCGCTACGACAGGAGGCTGGGTTGTGGAGGATTGAGACCAGGGCATTGTTGCAGATTATTTTCTACTGGCTGAAGCTCCACCTCCAGCCAGTGGGACTTGTGCCTATGTTTCTTTCGGCTACAACCCGGCCTATTTGACTGGTAACAATTATGGATAAACTTTCCCGTATTGGCCTGGATCCTGAATTTTTATTAGAAACTGTCCTAGTGAATGCCAGAAAATTAGTTCGTCAATGTTTAAATGACAAGGAGCTCCAGAACGAGTTGGCCTGTCTGTCTGCATTTTACAGTCAGTTTAAGGCCAGAGTGGGTTTCCCCCCCGCTTCATATTTGTCCACCATAACTGTCAGAAAGTTCCGCTGGGCTTTTTCAAGAGCATGCTTTAATGCCTTTCCTTCAGCTATACTAACGGGCAGATTTCAACATCTACCGCTGGAGGCTCGCTTGTGCCCTTGTGGTTTGGGTGAACCTGAATCAATGGCTGATATTTTATTATGCTTTATTACGATTCTATAGTAATATTAGATGTCATTTGATTCTGCCACTTCTTTCTAGGTTTCAACATCAATCGGACGACTTGCTGTTGAAATTTTTACTTGAAGATAATGCACTCTGCATCTCTCACGTTGTAGCAAAATTTTGTTACATCGCAATTAGAATTCTTAGTTCATTGATTGATGCTAAAGTTAATGATTAAGTTAATGTTGAATGCTGAAATAATGTTTATTGTTTGTGTTGTTTTGTTTTGGCCATTGGCCGTAAATAAAGTATCTATCTATCCTTTGATTTTTGTGTCTCCTTTTTCTCTTTTAAGGTGTGAAGCCGGAATCTGGAACCTGGTCTATAGAAGCAACTTCTATCATGAAACAGCTGATGCAAAATAAAGTGGTCATTATAGAAGTAGTGGATAAGAAGGAGAACACTTTTGTAGTAGAACTTACAGATGGATCAGAGACTCCAATAAGAAACATGTCTAAATACCTTTTAGAGTCAGGATATGCGGTGGAAGAAGCTGCCGGTGCCTTGGCAGTGCTTGAAACAAAGGTTGGAACATTGCAAGAAATGTGTGGTAAGCATATGAAAAGATCTCACAATAGCTGGCTTCATACAACAGCTGTCGAGTAATGTTTATAGTAAGTGAATAAGATGAAGTTGGTGGGCAGGGTGTAGGGATGGCATTAAGAGCATCCTTTTTGCTCAAATATGTTACCACCATTACTGTTTAAATGCAGAATATTACGTTCCACATAGGCACAGCTTCATTTAAACTACTCAAGCATATTAGCACAGTTGCTTCCTAAATCTTTCTTTGAATCACTTCAGATACTTCAATGTGGTCTCTGTCTTTTACACAAATGGGCTATGCGCCTGCTCAGAGACCTCATTGGAACCTAACAAGCTCAATTCTCCTGTTTTGGGAAGGAACCCTTCCCCCAGCCGCTGTATGTGGCTGCGCCACTCCTCATCCCTCAGTCTTTTGTCGTCCTTGCTTCAGTGAACATTATGGAGTCTGCAGCTTGGCAATGAGTAGGATCTAGCTATCCCTTTGTTGTTTTCTCCCTGTTTCCTTAGTTTTCTTCATTTTCTTTCTTTCGCGTAGTAGTGGTTTTTTCTTTGGCGTTATGTTTTTTGCGGGGTTTTTCCCTTCCTTGGAGCTCCGATCCCAGCTGGGATGGAGTGTGGTGGCTGGCCGGCCTTCGTCGTTTATGCCGGGTACAACAAACTTAAAAAAAATATATCCACTGCGGATCTAAGATCCCTTCCCCCAATACTCATACCGTGTGTCTCTTGTGCCTAGGGGAATCCCACATTATCGAGACCTGCCTTCACTGCCAGAAGTTTACGAAGTAGGCTTACAAGAATAGGGCTTCTCGCCTGCATGCAGCTTTGTGGGATCTGGCTCTCCATTCTTTGGAAGCCTTATAGTTGAAGTGGTCCACAAAAATGGCTTCATCGGTACAATTTGGAATGTGTGGTGTCTGCTCCTGGGGAGGCCAAAAACCCTACCCTGGTACCGGTTTCGGCATCCTCTACCACTCAGCCTTCGGCGGCTTCGAGTAAGTCGGTGTGCTCGGAAGACCTCCCTCAGCATCTGGTGCCTGTGATACTGAAGTCCTCCCCAAATCCCTCGGGATCAGTACCAAAGTTAAAGAAGAAGCTGAAGTTGCATTGTTACTTGCCAGCAGGTCGACACCTTCCTCCCATACCTAAGAAGACAGCGGAGGTTCCTGCATCAGAGGCCCCTGCCCTGTGGCCAAGAAGTCTAAAGGGGCCTCGGATCGTCCCGTATAGAAGTTGTCAGTGTCGGCACACCCTACCTCTCCTGTGGCTGCAGAGTCGGACTTAGCCCACGATTGGGCTAGGTTGAATAGAGAACCTTTGGTGGCAACGGATGAACTGGGATATGCTTCATCGGAGGAGGAGGCCTATTCTCCAGCCAAGCCCACAGAAGACGCACAGTGGTTGCCTAGGCGTTGGTCGCCACCTCAAAGGCACCAGGAGCATATTCCTCTTAGGGACTATGGTGCCCGTTGGGACTCGGAAGAACACTCCTCGACTTATAGGCAGGATCGGTCCTGGGACCATTGTGATCAGTCATATCTGGATTGATACCAGGTGGCAGAATATCGCTCCTTGAGTGAAGTTGAGCCTTCTTATGGCACTTGGCTTCAGGACTCTGGATCATGCAATCAATACTAAATGGACTATCGGTCTGACTACTTGGACTATGTTCGATCCCGCTATGGGGTCTCATTACTTGGATGGTCCCATGTATGGGAACCCCGTAACGATGAGGGGTTGGCGTGAACCCCCTCGCACTCGGAAAGGAGGCCGCGTTCCTGCTCACCACACCGCTCTCCGAGGGATTGAAACAAGCGTTGCAAACCACCCCCTTCGGTTCCAGTGATACAACAGACTACCATGCCTGTCCAATTACTGCTGGCAGAACTTTCTGCTTCAGTACTGGACAATCCGGATAGCAAACCGGGCTCCCCTTCTAGTTCAACACCCATGGCACTAGACACTTTGGCTCCCCCGGAGCACGAATATGAGAGCAATGCTAGCTCCCAGGACTCTGAATTTGTTTCCCTGGGCTCATCCCCGCTCGACATACAGTCGGACTCAAAGCCTTTCTCCCTGTTGGAGGACCTCAAACTGTACTCTGCTTATGTGGTCCGAATGGCTTCAGCTTTGGGCGTGAGCCTCGGTAACCAGCAAAAGGGAGAACTGGACCCATTGTTCAGCCTCATTGATTCAGAGGCCAAGGAACCAGCTGCTTTACCCATGAACCCAGTGTTGTTGCAGGTCATGCGGGGTCACTGGAAGAAGCCGGTGACACTTTCTCAGCCTAAGAGGCATTTGGAGAATTTCTACAGGGTGCAACTGCAGGAACAGATGACCTTTTTGAAAAACCATCCCACCCCAAATTCGATTGTCGTGGAGGCGCCCTTGCAAAGGACCAGAGGTCACGGCCAGTCGGCACCAAGTGACAGAGAAGGCAGAAAACTGGACTCCTTTGGGAGAAGGCTTTATTTGGCCTCAGCCCTCCGCTTGAGGGTGGCCAATTATCAGGCTTATAATGCCCAATATAACCACTTTTTGTGGAAAAAGGTGGGTCCTTTCCTGGATCTCCTCCCACAGGACAAGAGGGATCTAGCAAAAGCATTTTTTCCGTGAGGCTATTCAGGTGGTGAAGCAGGAGTTTTATTCAGCCCAGCGTTCGGTGGAATGTGCGGCTAAGGTGATGGCCACATCCGTGGCGATCAGACAACACGCTTGGCTGCGTTCATTTGGACTGAAATATGAAGCCTGTGCTAGGATCGAGGACCTGTCCTTTGAGGGCTCTGGCCTTTTTTCAGAGCAGACTGATGACATGCTCCAGAAAGTTCAGAAAATGAGAAGCACAGCACACTCCATTTCATACGCTTCATTGGCTACCAGACCGCAGAAAACTGCAAAGTGATCACCTTGCCAACCACAGAAGGCCCGTTCCCAGCAACAGTCGCCTTCGGAATGATCCTTTCGTGGCAACAAGTTCCAGTCAAGATACAAGTCGGGCATCCAGCCCAGTAAACTGGCCTTTCAGAAACAGCACCAGAATACCTTCCAAAAGAAGCAATGACTTGAGGCGCTTCAGGACTCTCCAGGCCCCATTCTTGGCGAGACCAAGAACCAGTGAGTCCTTACAATTATACATTTGGGCTATGCCCTAGAGTTTTGTGGGAAACAATCGGTGTCTGGGATTGTGGTGACTCCATGAAACCCGGAGTTGGACCATGAGGTCACTGCTCTCCTGTCAAAGGATGTGATCGAGAAGGTTGCCAATCCCAACAGTCCCAGGTTCTGTTTCTGGTACTTTTTTGTACCAAAACCAGATGGTAGTCAGCGCTCTATACTGGACCTCATGGCCCTGAACAAACATTTGGTCTACAAAAGGTTCAGAATGCTGTCGGTACCGACCATTATGACCATCCTGGAAAAGAACATGTGGGTGGTTTCCCTGGACTTAAAAGATGTGTATTACCACGTCTCGATACGCCCTCAGTCTCGTCGCTTCCTGCAGTTTCAGATCGAGGGGATCCCCTATCAATTCAAGGTCTTACCGTTCGGCCTCACAACAGCACCAAGGGTTTTTATGAAATGTCTGGCCTCGGTGGTGGCTTTCCTGCAAGAGCAAGGGTTGCAAGTTCTGTCGTATGTAGACAATTGGCTCATCTTGGCAAGCTCCAGATGTTCAGTCCTGGACTCCCTCAAAATTGTAGTAGATACTCTAAGATCTGGGTTTCCAAATAAATTTCAGAAAATCTCATTTGGAGCCGACCCATCAGATTCAGTTCATTGGGTTGCTATTCGATACGACCTTGGAAAAGGTCTTCCTTCTGATAGGCCGTGTAGATACTCTCCAGAAGCTGGCAGCCGCTTTCTTAGCCAGAGGCCCACAGATTATGCGCTCAGTGCAGTGCCTGTTCATATGGCGGCTACTACATATGTGCTGCCTCAAGCGTGTCTTTGAATACGCGTCATTCAGAGATGGTTTTTGGACGTGTTTGATTCCCTTTAGGATCTGGGCCATCTACTCAGTGACAATACAAACAGACAATACAACGGTGAAAGCCTACGTCAATCGACAGGGTGCCATGTCCTCGAGGAGCGTTCTGTTTCTTTCTGTACCTTTGGCATTGGTGCATGGCACATGCAGTATTGCCTCAGGTGATTCATATACAGGGTTACCTGAATGTCCACGCAGACACTCTGAGCAGAATGACAGTGGTCTTCCACGAGTGGGAATTGCACCAAGGTATTCCCAGGGAAATACTTGTAAATTGGCCAGTACTCTGGACCTATTTGCTTCCAGGGACAATCCACAATGGTGCCCTCTATTGTTCCAGGGGAGAAGAAGGTGAGGGGTCTCTAGGCGATGCCTTTGTCCTGTCTTGGACGGGCCCTCTTCTGTATGTGTTGCCCCTGCTTCCCCTTATTCCAAGGGTCCTGCGCAAACTGAGGATGGATCAGGCCAGGGCAATCCTGATAGCTCCATGCTGGCCCAGGAGGCATTGGTTTCTGGCTCTGAGGTGCTTGGTGGTGGATTGGAAACACTTAATGGCCCTACCGGATCTGCTGCCTCAGGAGAAGGGACAGGTGTTCCACCTGGATGTTCGGTCCCTCCATCTGACAGCATGGAAGGTTCTGCCGACTTTCCGTTGAGACTTAAAGAAATTTTGGTTGCTGCCAGGCAACATTCCAAACAGAAGTCATATAATCGCAAGTGGACTTGTTAAGGAGTTTCTGTTTCTTCACTTCCCTGCATGGGTTTGATGCATTTAATCAGTCTGTACAAGACATATGTCTGTTGTCACTTAAGGAGTCTGGTTTAAAGCTTTCATCCCTTAAGGTGTATATAGCTGCCATTGTGGCACATTCCCCCGCTAACTGGGCTTCATGATTTAAAGACCCAGTGGTGAAAGGTTTACTGAAAGGTTTGACACATATGTTCCCAGATGATCCTGATGTCACCAGCTTGGAATCTGTCGTTGGTGTTGGCTGGTCTGCTGTGATCGCCATTTGAGCCTTTGGCTTCTGTTGATCCCTGTCTTCTGACCTGGAATGTTGCCTTTTTGGTGGCCATTATCTCCTCCAGGAGGTTAAGTGCGTTGAAGGCCCTGAGGGTTGATCAACCATATCTTCAATTTCATAAGGACAAGGTCGTACTCGGGCCAGATGTCCAGTTTCTGCCCAAAGTGGTGTCTATGTTTCACCATTAGTCCCCGCTCACTTTACCAGTGTTTTTCCTGAATCCTTCCTTGGATGCAAAGAGACAATTACATCGTTTGGACGTTAGAAGGGTGTTATCATTCTATGTCCAGAGGTCTGCTGAATGGAGGAAAACTCCTTCCTTGTTCGTTCTGTACGATGGGCCGCGTAAAGGTCTACAAGTTTCGGCCCAGTCCATGTCTAGGTGGGTCGTTTCCACAATTGAACTTTGTTATCAATTGTCTCACAAGCAGTTGCCTGCTACCTTTAAGGCACACTCAGTTAGATTGGTGGTGGCCTCTGTGGCCTTTGATCGTGCAGTCCCATTGGACACCATATGTCAAGGAACCAACCTTGGCTTCACCCCATTCATTTATCCGTCATTATGCTATTGATGCCAGGGCACGGAATGATGCTATATTTGGCAGGAGTGTCCTGCAGTCGATTTTCAGTTAATGTGCTTGTTTCTGAAACAAAATTTTCTGGCAGATTATATATTGCTTCATTTCTTCCCTCCTCCTCGGGTGCTAGCTTGTTATGTGCCCATTTGTGTAAAAGACAGATACCACATTGAAGAATGACAGGTTACTCACCTGTAATGTTGGTTCTTCTAGTGGCCATCTCCTTTTAAACACCCTCCCATCCTCCCCGTGGGGTTCACTGAAGCTGGACTCTGTGACTGAGGGGATGAGGAGTGGCGCAGCTGCATATCGTGGCTGGGGGCAGGGCTTCGGCCCGAAGCAGAAGAATTGAGCTTGTTAGGTTCCGATGAGGTCTCTGCCCAGGCGCATAGCCTATTTGTGTAAAAGGAGAGATGACCACTAGAAGAACCAATGTTACAGGTGAGTAACCTGTCCTCTTAACTGCTAAAAATAAAATGTAGCAGTGTATTTAGTGCTACTGACATAGCAGTGTATTTAGCAGTGTATTTAGTGCTACTGGCAGTGTAATGCCAAAATGAGCATTAAATGAGAACTTCAGTGGTTATTTTTAAATTTTATATTTTCTTGTCTTTACCTATAGATCAAACACTGGAAAAAGCTTGGTCCTGGGTCACTCTGGCACCTAAACAGGTGGTAAATGTTGTGGTGTGTGTGCTGTACAACCCCAGCGAATTCTATTGCCATTTGTTAAACAGTGACGGTACAATTTTTTTTTCCTTCCCCCTGTGTGTGTTTGTTTACTTCTTGTATATATTGGTATTGCATTTCACATGTCTAAAGCTTAACTCCAGCCATACTTTTATGGACTCCGGCCTGTCACTATTGTGCTCAGCCTGCTTTAATAAACAAGATTCGAACCTGGAACCTCACAGGTATCCCATTCTTTGTGTTTCACTTACATAGCAGTTTATGCAAACACTTCAACTTAGGTAGAGTTCTTCTGGTTCTTGTGCTCCTTTGTATTTTATATAGAAGAAGAAAAGGTTGAAAAGAGTGTGCTTACCTCTCTATCATACTCTTGTATACAGTCATCCCTTGCCAACCACGGGTTTCCCAATTGCGGTTTTGAGTATCCACAACTGGGAAATTGTGGCAGGTCTTGCCAACAGCGACCTGAGTATCCATGGTTTGGTTAGAATTTTTGACAGTTGGGGGTTTGGGGGGGGGGTTTCCCTTCACTTCTCTTACTGACTCGTGATTTCAGGGTGATATGGAGGGTTTTTTCCTACTTTTTAAACTGTATTTTGTGGTCCTTTCGTGACTGCGATTCCCCTAACTCCCTGTTCGCCATTGATTTCAATGGTTTGGCAACCGCGAATTCACCATGAGGTTTTCCCAGAACGGAACCCTTGTGGTTGGCAAGGGATAACTATACTTCTTTCCTGTTCTTTTTGTTTAATTTAAACTGTTAATGCTAGAGCAATGCAAATGCAAGTAATCAGTTAAGTTTTCGTAAAATATTTTTAAACCCAAGACTGTAATTTGTTATATTTTTCGCTTTATTTTTTGATTTGATTTTATTTCTATATCGCCCTTCCAAAAATGACTCGGGGCGCTTTACATTAAAACTAAACTAAAATGAATTAACTATTAAAATCAAAAACTGTAAAAACATAAAACCATTATTAAAACAATTGAAACAGTTTTTAAAACCCTGGGAAACCAAGCCAAGCCTTTATGGTTTAAAAACAGTTTAAAAACCCTGGAAGGCCAGGCCAAACAGATAGGTCTTAAGGGCTCTTCTGAAGGCCAATAATGAACTCAGATTATGGATTTCTGCCGGGAGTGCATTCCACAGCCCAGGACTAGCTCCAGAGAAGGCCCGCCTCTGGTTTGCCACCAGTTGTGTTGGTGGTAACTGAAGACGGACCTCCTCAGATGACCTTAATGTGCGGTGGGGATCGTGCAGAAGAAGGCACTCTCTAAGATAATGTGGCAATGTACTGGTAATTACAATAGCAGTTCTAGTCTAGTAGCATTCTTCTATATTCACTTTTGAAGATTTTAACCAAGACTCTAATCCTAAACACATTTAAGAACCTAAGAACAGCCCTGCTGTATCAGGCCCAAGGCCCATCTAGTCCAGCATCGTGTGTCTCACACAATGGCCCACCAGATGCCGCTGGAAGCCTACAGGCAGGAGTTGAGGGCATGCCCTCTTGGGGACTAAGCCCCACTGACCTTACTGGGACTTATTTCTGGTAATATTTAGGATTGTACTGCATAATCTAGAGCAACTAAACACATTTGCAATACTTTTTGGATTAAACTTTTGATGACTAATTTACTATCTCAAAAGGTGGAGTAACTATAGTTTTATTTAAATCTTTTGTGCAGACTTGAATGCTCTAAAATATCTCAATACATGCTTAGTAGACTATTGCCAGAAAACTGCTCCTAGTATTTCTAAAGTAGCTAAGGAGAAGCCATGCTGTGCTTATTTCTCTGGTAAGTAAGCTTGCTCCTTCTTATTCAATCTCTTTCTGTGCTGCAATGATGCCTTGTAGACATCCCATTTTCCTCATAACCCATTTCATACATCTTACTAAACCATTGAAGGATATCTGGTTGTGGGCCTGTGTGAAGTCTTGACACTTTGATTGTATTGTAAGGGCCAAACTAGATATGATGCATCTGGACTTGAACCTCTCGTGTCTTCTGCATTTTTCAGTAAGCAGCCATGGGGGATAATTGATTTGGATTCGGAAAGGGGATTAACCGTTTCGTCTACCCAGATTTCCCACCTTGAATCATCCACCTGAAGTTGCTGTTAGCCATGGAGGGGAAAACTTACAAACACAATTTTTGTGCCCATAAGTTTCTTTTTCATGACTAATAGCTACTTCCAGATGTGTAGATTGGGGATTTCCCACTGTGCAAAGGAAAAATGGTGAGACACCTGCAGTGCCACAGCCCCAGTACAAATCATTGGGGAGCTCCATGGTTAGAACTCACACATCATGTCTACCTTGATTCCAAGTTTTAAAAAACAAAGTGAATCTGTGTTAGAAGGATTTCTGATGGCAAATTCTAGTGTAGAGCTGAATGTGCATGATTCAGATTATATTATTATTATTTATGCTATTTACACACAGTCTATCAGATGTTATTGACTGGATTTGGTACTTTAATTATCGGGCCCTTTCCAAGGGTCTAGGATAACTAAAGAAAAATTAAAAATAGCGTCATAGTATTCGTGCTGTCCCGAGTAGTGTGGCCTTCTGTAGTTGATGTATTGTAATTTTATCAATGCCCAAGATGTCAAGATGGGTGTTCAAGTTTTTTTGGTACTGCACCAAGGGCACCAACAGCTATTGGCACCACTATTGTTTTCTTTTTCCAGAGCCTCTCAATTTCAATCTGAAGGTCCTTGTGTTTAGTTATTTTCTCCAATTGTTTTTCGTTGACTCGTCTATCCCCTGGGATTGCAACATCAATTATCAGGTGGTGGTGGTTGTTGTTGTTGTTTACACAGTCAGACAGGTGTTATTGACTGGTTTGTTTTATCCAGACATCGAGTCCTTCCCAAGGACCTGGGATGGCTGAATTTTATTATCAATATTGTTGCTGTTATTATAAATATCGTTGCAGAATATAGGCTGTTCCCAGTAAAGCTGCTTTTTTGTAATTGGCTGATGTTGATTTCTATGGCCCCTGAGGTGTTGAGGTGCTCTTCAAGGTGTTTTGGAATTGCACCTAGGGCGCCAATTACTACTGGGATTATTTTGATCTTTTTCTGCCACAGCCTTTCCATTTCAATTTGTAAATCTTTGTATTTTGTTTTTTTTTTTTCCTATTTCTTCTATTCTGCTATCCCCTGGTATTGCTATGTCGATTATTTTAATGTGTTTTTCTTTCTTAACTACAGTTCTATCTGGTGTATTGTGTGGCAGATGTTTGTCTGTTTGTAGTCAGAAGTCCCATAATATATTTGCATCTTCATTTTCTACCACTTTTTCAATTTTATGGTCCCACCAATGTTTGGCTACAGGTAGCTTGTATTTTTTGCAGATGTTTCAGTGTATCATCCCTGCTACTTTGTCATGCCTTTGTTTGTAGTCAGTCTGTGCAATCTTTTTACAACAGCTGATTAGGTGGTCCACGGTTTCATCTGCTTCTTTACAAAGGCGGCAATTGCTGTTTGTTGTTGATTTTTCTACTTTTGCTCTTATTGCATTTGTTCTTAGTGCCTGTTCTTGTGCAGCCAGTATTAAACCCTGTTTCTTTCTTCAAGTTGCCATTCTTCAGCCACTGCCAGGTCTTGGTGATGTCTGATTTTCCAGTTATATTGTGCCAGAGGCGTAACTAGGGAAAACGGCGCCCGGGGCAAGCACTGAAATGTTGCCCCCCCACCCTGCCCCCCCGTCCCCCCCAACATACTACATTATACTTAGGTTTTTCCTCACAAGCGCCCGCCGCCGCTGCCAAGCCAGGCCACTGACTGGCCGTCAGGCGCCAGCAAAGCAATGGGGGGGGCGCAGGCAGCGCGGAAGGGACCGCTTGTGGGGAAGGGGGCACCGACGCGCTCCCTTGACTGCTGCAGCACTGCTGCACTGAGCAGGAAACATTTGTATTAACAAAAATTTTTTTTAAAAAAAATGGTCATGATGGCGCCCCCCATGTGACCAGAAAAGATGGCGCCCGGGGCACGTGCCCCCCCCTGCCCCCCCTATAGTTACGCCTCTGTATTGTGCAAATATTGACCATGCAATGGTTTATTTTTCCATTTTTTCTGCTCTGTTCTTGACTTGTTCTTTCTTGTAGGCCTGCTTTGTTTCATTGGTGTTGAATAGTTTCTCATTGTTGACGATTTTAAGTGCATCTTCTTCACTGTCCTTTATATATTCTTCAAGGCCTCTTTTCTCCTCCTCTGCTGTTTGATGGACTTGCAGCATTTCTCTTCCACCTGAGCTGCGAGGGAGGTATAGCCTATCTACATCACTGCAGGGGTGCAGGGTATGATTAATGGTCATTATTTTCCTGGTCTTATGATCTAGTGTCTCTAGCTCTGCCTGGGTCCAATCTATTATTCCTGCAGTGTATCTGATAACAGGTATAGCCCAGGTGTTTATGGCTTGTTTGGTGTTCCCACCATGACGATTACAGAGGGGATTGTGAGTGCCCTTGGAAAATACCTCCTCTGATGCTAACCTGTCCAAGTGTCTCGCCATTGATTGTTAACTGTGTACTCCACATGCTCATTGCTTTTTAAAATATAAATATCTGAATGTTTTTGCTGACAGCAGTTGTTTCTAAACATTTTAGTATCCATGTATGAGGCAATGAGACGAAGGCCTTCTTATAGTCAATCCATGAAACACTTAGATTAGTTTTTCTTCCTTTGCAATTTTATAAAATCGTTTTGTCAGTCAGCAGCTGGTCTTTTGTGCCTTTGGTGTTCAGGCAATTTCCTTTCTGTTCAACTGGAAGCTGCTTATTGGTTAATAGGTGTTGCATTACTTCATCTGCTATTATCCCTGATGATGATGATTTTATTTACATTTATAAAACTGCCCATCCACAGGCTCTGGGCAGTGTACAAATTTAAAAAGACATAAAAACACACACCATTTAAAACACAGTGCTACAGTGCTATTAGTCAATTGAAACACCAGAATTTGCTTATCTGGAGGGTTGGCATAATGTGGAACAGAATAACTTAATTTCTGGCAAAAAAAAAAAAAAAATCCCACCCAAAAAAACATGGCATCACTATGAAACAGAAAGGTAGTGTGTATCTATATATGTGTACACCTTGTGGGGGAGAAGCAAAAAGTTCAAGTATTACTACTAATGAGGCAGAAAATCATGTGTATGCTTATTGGATAGTATAAGATTTTTGTTTGCTTTTTTTAACATTTAGGTGATGGTAGATGGTATCGTGCTTTGGTAAAAGAAGCCACTTCATCTGGAACCTTTAAAGTTCAGTTTGTGGATTATGGAAATATTGAAGAGGTTACTCTGGATAAACTCAGACAGATTTCATCTACCTTTCTGAAACTTCCATTTCAAGCGATAAGATGTTCTTTATCAGGTGACAGGCTTCTTTTTTCAGTAGCAGCCTAATTATGCACATAAGATCTATAATCAAACTGAAAAAAAGTCCCAGCAATCATTTACTAAGCTTAATATTGAACATAGTCTTTACAGCTTAGGGACTTATTCTATGAGAGTGCATCTAACACAAACTCTGTAATCTTTACTATTCTAAACCATAGTTTTGAACCAGAGATCCATATTCTTTCATACTGGTTATGCACTTTGAAGCATAAACACAATTTTAAAAACCCAGTCTTCCTTGAGGGTTTACCAATATTCATGTAAAGGAAAACAGTTTATCCTACTTCACAGGGTTCAACAGGGTTGCTGTAAGACACACACTTATCAAAGAGGATTATGCTAACCCGATAAACATTTATTGCTGTGCTCTTAACAGAGCATTGTCAGAAATACTTGTTCTTCCAGTAGAGTAGACCAAAGATTTCTGCTTCTGGCAGTTATCATTTCACGTTCCAAGGCACTGCCAGTCTTTGTGCCTTTCCACAATCCAATCCTCCTTTTCTCTTCTCCCACCTCCTCACCAGCAGCACCGTGTTTCCATTTCAGTTTGCTCCCACTGTCTTCCCTTTATACCATTTTAATTCAAGCCTAGCCCTAGGCAGCAGAGCTTAAACTCTCATCTATCAGTGATCTTGAAAGGCCTGCTGGTACACCTCTTGCCAAAGTACTGGAAAAGCGCTGTTTTGTGCTTTTGTATTAAAATGTAAGCTCTGCACAACTGTGAGAGCATGTATGTGGTTGAGAAAATGCTTGGTGGTGGCTGCTGCTGCTACTACTACTACTACAAATATTTGTATACTGCTTTTTGGCAAATGTTCTCAAAGAGGTTTTACATAGGAAGCTGCCTTATACTTTCTGTTGGCAAAGTCCTGCTAAGACAGTAATGTCTGGATTTAGATAGTTGTTTCAGTAGTAGGAAAATATTTATGTGGATCTCTGTAAGAAACTTATAACATAATCCTGTCCATGTTTAATGAAAAGTAAGTCTTGTTGAGCTCAGTGGTATTAGGAAGCAAGTCTCAGTGAGCTCCTTAGCAAGCACAGGTAAAATGGAGCCTTAATTACCTCAAGGACAGTAGTGGAATATCTTGACTAAAGATTAATGTTATTATTCTTCAGGTGTAAGGCCCATAAATAAGGAATGGACCGCAGAAGCTGCAGCAATGGTTCAGATGATCACGGCTGGGAAGAAGCTTCAGGCCAGAGTTGTTTCGTTAACCACGAATGGTGCTGAAGTAGAGCTTGCTGACTATTCTTTTGGCAGTCCGAAAATGATAAGTGAAATTTTAATTAATGAACATCTGGCTTCAAAAAGAGAAGTGTTGTCAAAGCAGGATTTGCTGCCAGGTAAATTGGCAACCAGTGATTCCCAAGGTAACTAATATGCTAGTTTTGTGAATGGCATGTGGGTTGTCTGTCCTTTTAGGGATATGCTAACTGTTATGGCATTGAACATGTTAGCAAGTGGCTTGTGAACACAAAAGTTTTAATAGTAAATGTCAGAAATGTATTGGGTCATTTAGAATGGTTTAGGTGTTTTACTAACATAACATTTTTAAGTAATGGAAATAAGAATTAAATGTTGTAGTTCTTGATATATAGACTGAAAGAACCAAACCAATAATCCTTTCAATAACAATGCAAATTTCAAAATGGAAAACAGATATGGCAATATCTGTTATCCATTAAGTGTTGTCTGAAAACATTCAGTAAATAAGGAGTCTTGTATATTTCTATATAGCAGGACTTTTCAAGTCCTGTATAGCAGGACGTTTTGCGGGTATAGCTTTTGCAGTAGCACTTCCACCAGGTGCTGTGCAGAGAAGCAGGTAACTTCCCACACAGTTTACCTGAAAGAAGGGAGATGCTTCTCTGTTTGCTGCTACTTCCAGATCTCTTATTTGCTCTGCACCCTCCTTGCGTGATCTACTCCTCTTTTGAAGGGCAGGGCAGCCACACTTTACCACCAGTGACCGCCACCCCAGCCATCTCCACTTCTGGCAGGTTTGGGCCAGGAAAAGCAATGTCTTGCAGTCCCTGTGGAAGAGGGACCAAGTATCACCTGTCATACTGTGAAGCACAACTAGTGGTATTTGTACCACTTGTTGAAAAGCACTGCTATATAGGATGTCAAAATACGCTCAAGATAGTTTCTCACCATTTTTTTTAACATTTATATCCCGCTCTTCCTCCAAGGAGCCCAGAGCGGTGTACTACATACTTGAGTTTCTCCTCACAACAACCCTGTGAAGTAGGTTAGGCTGAGAGAGAAGTGACTGGCCCAGAGTCACCCAGCTAGTATCATGGCTGAATGGGGATTTGAACTCGGGTCTCCCCGGTCCTAGACCAACACTCTAACCACTACACCACGCTGGCTCTCTTTTCATTTCATAAAAAGTGTCGCTGCAGCAGTGATGACTCCTTCAGTACAATAAGTTCTACAAATAGTCTTTATATATTATGTCTCTTCAAAGTTATATATGGCATTGGTTTGTAATTAGGGCATTACAATTCCCTGATTGTATTAATTGTGGACTGTTTTCATTAGATATTTTCTCTTGACAGTATTGATAATTTAATTGATATGTACCAGGGACCAAATACAGAGGTATTTGATAAATGCAAAAATTGTTCTGGGCTTCCATTTGTTGTTTTTGGGGTCTCTAAGCAATCAGGCTTGGGAGTTCTTCTTTGTGCCTGAACACTTAGGAGCCTTGTAGCTCCACAGAGTGCCATTCAGAAGCTTCTAGTGTAGTTGAGTGATCTAGCCCCTGCCCTCGAGCAAAGAGACTGAGTGCACTCTGCATGTCTTGAGAGTTGGAAGAATGCTCTTCTCTCTGTGTGTGTTTCTTTTTGACTGCCATCTTAGCAGTTTAAAGACCGCTTCTTTTTAGTTCTTCCAAAAACTAAAAAGCTGTCCAGCATCTTTTATTAATTCTACAGTAATTACTGAATTATTAATTCACTAATGAAGTAATTCTTCATCTCTTGTTCTTTCAAAAAGCCCCTTCAGGTTGTGTTTGTCATCTTTCCCCACATTGGTTGTATGGGAAATTGCTGTGCCGGACTAAACTAGCTGCAGCCGACTGCAATTCACCTAACAAAAAATGGCAAAAATAGTGACTGTGTGACATCTGCCCTCGCGGCTTAAAAGTCACTAAGCAGGCACAAAAGAAGATGTTGCAGAAACACCATTCCTGTTCTTAACCATTGGCTTCTAGTATTGAGTCAAAGCATCAGTTTTCAGCAACCTGACATTTACATGCTCCATACTGTCTTTGCTGTGAACTAGAAAAAAGGACAAATTAAAACCAAACCGAACATCCAGTTCATAGAAGTATTTAATGGACTCAAGTCCCGAGTGTACCTCCTGAGGGAGTAACCAAGGGGCCAAAGCACTGTGTCCCTCAAAGCTTGCACTGCATATCAGTAGGGGTGTGCACGGAACCGCACAGCTGCAGTCTGGCACTGTGGAGGGGGTTCCTTTAAGGGCGGGGAGGCTTTACTTACCCCTCCCGCCACTTGTCCCCCTCCAGCGCTCGTATTTACTGTAGAAATGCTCCTGTAGAAATGCTCCTTGAAATGAAATGTAGAAATACTGTAGAAATGCTCCTTACGGCTCCTCAATACAAAAGGCTCTGACAAGCCTTCTGTGCACGCGGCGCACGAGCTTCACGTCTCCCTGACGCCGGAGGCCCGGTCTACTCGGCCCCTGCCGGCGGGTAGACCAGGCCTCCGGAGGCCCAGTCTACCTGCCAGCAGGGGCCGAAGCCGGGTAGACCGGGCTCCAGCGTCGGGGAGACGTAAAGCTCGCGCACCGCGTGCACAGAAGGCTTGTCGGAGCCTTTTGCGTTGAGGAGCAGTAAGGAGCATTTCTACAGGAGCATTTCTACAGTAAATCCGAGCTCTGGAGGGGGACAAGTGGCGGGAGGGGTAAGTAAACCCTCCCCACCCTTAAAGGAACCCCCTCCACCCGGACCGGCCAGGTCTGGAGGCCTTTACAATGGTCTCTGGACTGGTCCGGACCCATCCCTACATATCAGTATAGCCTGCATCAGATTACCTGGCACACCATCAGATTAGCCTGCACTCACATTACCTGGCACACGCCCTTCAGGTTTGTCTTGTACCAGACAGATTATGTGCTTTTACACATCCCCTTCCACGTCTATGTTCTCCTCCTTCCCCTCTCTCACTATGAAGAAGTTGTACCTGAATCTTAGCCTTGCAGTTTTAAAGCGGGGGGGGGGGGCATTCAAGTTGCTTGTCTTCTGCCTGTACTGGAATGGAGGCAGTGGAGCTTGTGATAAACACAATGCATACAATTGTTTAATTTTTCTATGGACTTTCCAGTTGACAATTTGCCGTGCATACTGACTTTGCACAGAATGCAATCTTTGAAATGAAGTGAAAATTTCAAACATGGGTTTTTATACCTAGGGTTCAGTAAAGTACAGTTGCTTACAGGCCTTATCCTTCATTTTACATGTTGTCAGGTAGCACAGGTGGCCTTACAGCAGGGAATGAAAGGTCCATTACCAGTTGGTCTCCTCTGTGTCCCATGCAGGTTACTCCCAGTAGTGTCTATGGGGAGGAAAATAGGATTTTCTCCCCATAGACACTATGCCTAGACTCAGACCAGATCAGATCTCTTTTTCTGTATCTATTGTTACATCACAGAAACTAATGGCAGGTGGTTGTTGGGCAAGGCGTTTGCTACATATGCAGTGTTTGAACTATATGTTGTTTGTGTTTAATATTTACAGAGGTGTTTACACATGTACAGTGGAGAACAGCAGAATTTCCAGTTAATGAAATGCTGGCTGTCCGGGTTATAGAGGTGATAAACCCTGGATTATTCTATGTTGTACCAGTGAAAGTCAAAGGTAAGGACTAGAGTACCAAAAGTTGACAAAAGTGATCCTCACATAGAGGTGTTTACACTTTAATTTGAATATGCATACAATTTTGCATCTGCACTGAATATGTGCAAATACCTGCACAAAAGACACGTTGATAACTTTTTTGAATTGACACCTTTTCTAATAAAGGAATTGAGTTATTGAGGCTGGAAATAAATGCTGGCAACATTTTCCAGTGGCTTTGCAAACTCAAAACTTTCAGAGGGTATTTTTTAGCCTTCTAATCTGTCCACTTTATTATGTAGCATGTATTACTCCAATAAACAAGTTTTGTACATTCAGAAGCAACTGTTTAAAGAAATATTTTATGCCAATGAGGTTCTGACAGCATGTGTGTGAGATCAAATATATAAAATATACTTTTCTTCCATTTTAGTGGACCAGCAAAAGCTCTGCAAGCTGATGATTGAGCTTGCAGACTACTGTGAATCTCAGAATGAACATTTATTCAAACCAAAGGTTGGTGAAGCCTGTTGTGCCAGGTTCTCAGGTGAGAGACTGAACATCTATGAATACAAAAGTGACCAGCAAAAACTAACTTGTAAAAAAAAAAGACTAAAACTTGTACAAAATAATGATGCAGATCTTATAGGCTGTAGCTGAAGTGTAAGCCTTCAGGTAGATATAGTTCAGGTTGAAGTTTGAGTTGGTTCACACAATTATGTCTGTCAAAATTTGGTAGATAATAGATAAGAAACATGTCTCTTTCATGGTGTACCTCATAGCTGCGGTAACTGTTGGTGAAGGCAGATATATCTGGTAGTAAGCTTGATTACTTCAGCAGCTGAATAACTGCCTGAATGGATTGTACAAACTCTCCTTCAGTGACTTTGGAGGAAGAGCAACAGGAGTTCTTCTTGGGCTGCAGTGAGCTCATATAACTGCATCCTAGCTTCTGGCTCTGGGTGCAGTGAACTTAGAGAGCCCCATGCCCTGGAATCACCTGCCTTGGACTGTTGCCACACAAGTAGAAATGCCTTCAGCGCCTGTGACTGCTTCCAGCTGATTTCTTCTATCTTGGGGTCTCTTCTATCCTGTTAAGGCTGACACAGAGAAACCGGTCTAGAGAAAAGAGTGACTCTTTTTTCTTCACCTTTGTTGTTTGAGTTTGCTGCTGCTGCTGCTTCTTAAAGTGAGTGTGTGTGTGTGTGTGTGTGTGTGTGTGTGTGAGGGAGAGCAATTTGAAAAATGTAAATGATATTAAAAATTGATACATTACCCAATAAAACTCAATAAACTGTTTCTAATACATGCATTAGATATTTGTTTTCTCTTTCATCTGTAAATAACTCCTCAGTTTTGTCATAATGGCAAAGTCCCATGTGTTATCCATCCATTCTTTCATATTAGGTGTCGCCACTAGTCTCCATTGTTTTGCATACAGAATCTTGGCTGCTGTGAACAAAAATAAGAGCAGCTCTCCTTCTTCTTTCCTAACAAGATCATTTGTAGAAGACGACAAAAATAGTAGTAGATCAGAATTGTCCTATGTATACTAAAGTCCTTTCGCAATAGGATTTTCACTCCCTGCCGCCGCCACCCCAAATTGCTTTGCTTTCGGACAGTTCCAACATAAATGACATCTGTCTCCCTACTGTTGTTTTTAACCTGCATTTAAGTTGCTGCTGGTAGGGCAATGAACAAGTGCTCAGAAGTACTGTAATAGCACTTGTGTGTTCAAGATATGGTTGGGTCTGGAGGTCCACAGTCTCTTCACTTGTCTTCAGTCAAGTGGTGTGATGAAACTGTGTGCTAAATTTATGAAAGGTGAGCTGACGTTTTGCAGATGCCAAATGATAACATAGCATTACATTATCTGAAAGAAGCCCAGTGTGTCATGGTCTCCAAATCAGATACTCAAGCTGTGAAAATCTACACTGTGGCATTCCCTGCTGATTTTTTCTTAGAAATGGAAAACAAGCTTCAGAAAGCAAAAATTGTTGCTCATGCATCCAATGGCAAGATCACCAAGCCTAGGACTTAATTCTCTTTCATTTGTTTAGGTGATGACCACTGGTACCGTGCTATTGTTCTGGAAATAAGTGTGTCAGAAGTGAAAGTGGCATATGCTGACTATGGAAATGTAGAAACGCTGCAGTTTTCCAGACTGCAACCTATAACTGCCTCCTTCTTGGAACTACCTTTTCAAATATTTAAGTGTTCTCTTGCAGGTAACAAACCAGCCAGTGCAATTTTTCAAATAGTTAAGGATTTGAACTTTAATATTATCCATTAACAAATATCCATACAGTTACTATTGTGTACAAAGCCTTAAGCACAAATGTGGCAATAAGCAGTGCTAGCAGTTTTTCCTAAACAAAAATAACTACTAGTAATCGTTTGAGTGAATGAAAATATAGGGATAAAACCTTCCAGAGACTATAAACTCTTCATAAGAGTTCTCACACAATCCCAAATGAATGCCCTTGTAGTAATGCACTGATATTTCCCACTTAAGCCCGTAATTTCTCTCACACACATACTTCTGGAAACTGGCACTTCATTTTAATGTTTTATCTTTGATATGCCTATCCTTCAAGTGATCCTTACACCTGATTGCACTGGCTGACATCTTGACTAAGGAAGCACAGGTGCAGCAGCAGTATTATATTCCAGACTCTGACTGTGTAAATGTCCATGGGATGGGGGAAACCATCTCTCCTTCCTTCTGCAGTACCACCCTTCTTCCCTGTACCAACTGAAAATAGGTCCCTGAGGCTCAAGGGCATAGTTTCAGGTGGCACAAGCAACTGCAGCAGGAAGGGGATTTGGAACGCAACACTACTGCAACAGTGCATCCTTAGGATGTCAGCAATTGTTCCCAGTTTCTTGTATTTCTGAGAATGTCCCTCCCCTTTCTTAGGAGATGTTTCAGGAAGTGTGTACTCAGAAGTGAAATGATGCCTTCTATGACTCTTAATAGTGTTTCAGATGGTAAGCATGATAAACTGTTTTGACATACCAGTTACCCAACATAAGGCATATCTGTTTCCTAGGAATTATGGAACTCGATGGACAGTGGCATGAATCTGCTACAGTGAAGCTAAAAAATCTCTTACTGAATGAGCGTGTGGTGATTACAGTGAGAGGCATCAGTGAGAGTATTCATGCAGTAACTGTCATCAGAAATTGTGGCAGTCGTATTTTGGATGTAGCTGATCAGCTTCTTGGCAAAAATGTGACAAAATATAACAGTGGGAATCGTAAGTACTCTGTACAGATGCAGTTGCTTGTGTATTCATTAAAAAAACCCAGTTATTTCCTTGAAATTCAGAATGTTTGACACACGCACATGCAAATATGTGCTGACAATGTTTTCATTTACAAAGTTGGACACCTTACTAAACTCATCCTTCATGCTGTCCTGCTCACCAGTGGAATAAGAAGCTTCATATGTGTGTGTTTGTTTTCTTGTAGAATGTGCAAAAAAGACTGAATGCTGCTGCACAGAGTTCAGAAAGCAAGTAAGTTTCAACCCAGCCCTGTTTTTTAAAATGCTGATCACTTGCTCAGCCAATCAGCATCTCTGTTTTTACAGAATGTATTGCAGGAATGAAAAAAGCCAGATTATTCATTTGTATACTCTGCATGGTGCATAATGCTGGAAAACAAGACAATAGGACATACTCTTCATGTTTAAATGTTCTCTGGTTCACCTTAGCCTGATTTAGACATTATGCTGTATGAGTGTACAGATCTCAGTACACTTGTGTTTGTTTGTATGAGTGCCTGTACCTGTGTTAATTTGAAAAGTGAATCTTGATACAAGCCCTTCAGATTCATGGTACAGATAGGAATTGTACTTCTGTACTGCATTCAGCATAACATGTGGATGACTACTTGTGTACAAATCTCTGCCGTGTACACTGTACACTTGTACAAGTGTTGAGCATAGCATATGAATGGGCCTCTTATATACAAATGGCACATGGACATGGTTTCTAGCAGAAATCTGAAGAACAGAATTGCCTTAAATTCATCAAGATGTTCCACAAACTGTTGTTCTTGATACAGAAAATAAAGTAGCCAATTTCAGGGTTAAAAACTAGTTGGATTTAGCACTTCCCAAAAAGAACCAGGTAGGGTAAATTTAACTGTAAAATAACCTGTGGTAATGGAGGAGATGGAAATGGCAAAAAACAGCTTGAAACGTCTATCCAGGCTGCTGTTAGTTAAGTTTCTACTTATTCAATAAGGCACATTGTTTGTATTAAAAAGGAAGCTGAGTAGAAACAGCAATGGAGCCCTAAACATGATGTAAACTGGGCCACCAGCTTGTTTGACTTTTCAGTAGTAGATTGGGGGGGGGGATGCTAGTCTGAGCACACTCTTAAGGCAGGGCTGCACAACTTCAGCCCCCCAGCTGTTGTTGGACTACAACTCCCATCCTCCCCAGCCATAGGGGCCAATAGTTAGTGCAGTCCTAGGCTTATCACCTTAAGTGGCTCAGTGGGGAAATGGTTGACTAACAAGCAGAAGGTTGCCAGTTCAAATCCCTGCTGGTACTATATCGGGCAGCAGCGATATAGGAAGGTGCTGAAAGGCATCATCTCAGACTGCGCGGGAGAAGGCAATGGTAAACCCCTCCTGTATTCTACCAAAGAAAACCACAGGGCTCTGTGGGCACCAGGAGTCGGAATCGACTTGACAGCACACTTAACCTTTACTCTTAAGTCAAGACTATATCTTTATAACTGCCGGGATTTTCTGTCTTGTCACAGGTTGCAAAGCATGAAGAGATTATCTATTTTCTTCTAAAAGGCCACATTGGTGAAGATACATTTCCTGAAATAAAGCCATTTGAAGGCTAAACTTGTTTCTCATTGTCTGACGTTATATACTTTCAGAATGATACTGTTAAAATTCTGTTTGTAGAACTTTTGAGAGCACTGACTTAGGCCTGCGCTCATAAGCACACTTACATGGAAATAAGGTACACTACAATTAGTAGGGCCTTTTAAAAAATGTTTAAGATTAGCATTCCAAATAAATACAAGTATAGTTGTAAACATTAAAATCAATGAGAATTTTATACAGAATGTAGGCTGTAGCTAGCAACATATTGAAAGTATCACAAAACTGAAATTCCATGTTGCAGAAGATGCAAAACAAGAATTTTGCAGCAGCTGAATACTATGACAAAAGCTTTCAGAATACAACTTTTTGAGGTACAGCTAGTATAATGTCAACTAAAATCTTAGTCCTATATTGTATTTTAGAGCATAATGCTAACCTTCAGAGAAGGTTCAGGGCAGCATTCCATTTTCCTCTAATCAGTGTAACTAATTGCCTTTTACCAGTATTTATGTTACGATTAGGTGCCTCAGTATTTATATTTTCAGCAGAACTTAAGAGCTATGATGCCTTCTGGGTACAGGTGACTGTACTTCATGCAGTGGCAAGTGACCTGTACCCCAAAGGCAATTTAATCTTAACTATTCTGCTTTTTCTTTTGTTTCATTAAAAAGAAATGAATGCTGTAAATATTTGGTTTAAAACTGTCTGGATACCTCCCAGTGTATTTAGTCTAACTTGGAATTTGACATGGCTACTTTCTGTAATGGTGAGATATTTTGGACTCTTCAAATGAAAATATTGAAATTTTATTTAGTTGCCATAGTGAATGTTACTTTTACGTTTTCTGATGTTTGTTTGCTTTTTAAAATGTAACTGCATTTATTCTCTTGTTGACCCAAGCAAGGTTTATTCTTGAAGTTAAATATATATCTTTCTGTAACTAATAGAATTTGGCTCTCAGAAATGTAACTCTTTGTAAATTTGTATTATGTATATCATGTCATACCCAGATTTCTCACAAATGGTAGATGTTCTATTGGAGTTAGTTATTCAATTATTTAATATTAACTGTAAGAGGAACAGATCTAAAGGGTAAAGCTGCAGTACAGTAAAACCTTGTTAATCACAGACTCATCATTAGGGATGTGCAAATTGATTCAAGTATAAATCGATTTGTACCCAAAACTAGCTGATTTGGGTGATTTGGAGACAAAACAAATCACCCCTGTGGTCTGTTGGCTAGATTCGGGTACAAATCGAATCATGCCTGATTCGAATCAATTCAAGATTTGGCTCCCTGCTATTAATTCCCTCAGATTTCTTCTGTTCATTTTGACTGTCTTTTCGACAGTGCCAACTGTCAACTGCCATGTGCCAACTACACCTCACTCCCACCCATGAGGCAGTGGCATACTACTCAGTTTATGTTCTAGAGTTTTTTCAACTGTTTAGGCTCTTTGGTGTCTAATAACCTTTCCTATGAGGATTCATTACACACCAGAGTCTAAACACCTCAAAATTTCCTAAAATATAAACTGAGTTACCCTGTGGGTTGTGGAGTAGTTGGAACATGGGATGTCACTAATTCCCCACCCCCACCTGCAAAGCAGTGAGGTCAAAATGAACAGAAGAAATGAAAGTATGTAATGAAAACACCAAAGAAGCTAAACACTTCAAAAATAATAATAAACGGAGTACCCAAGTGTGTGTGTGTGGGGGGGGAGGTGTAGTTGACACATGGCAGTTGACACTGTCCAGTGATAGTCAAAATGAACATAAGAAACAAAGGTGTATAATGAATCATTATAGAGATTCATTATGAGGGAAAGTTATTAGACACCAAAGAATCTAAACATTTCAATAATCCTAAAAAAAACTGAGTACCCCACTGCCTTTCAGGTAGGGGTGGATGGGGTGTAGTTGGCACATGGCACTTGACAGTTGGCACTGTCCAATGACAGTCAAAATGTACAGAAGATGAAGGTGTGCAATGAATCCTCCTAGGGATTCATTATAAGGAAAAGTTATTATACACCAAAGAATCCAAGCACTTCAAAAATGATCACACATTTTGCTCCATAACTCCACTTATACAAGGGCTAGAGCATACCTTAAAAAAAAAAGGAAGCTAGGGGTCCATGTTAGGTTTAGGATATGGCAGTTTTGAATCCCCATTGTTTCCTATGGCGGAAATGTTCAAAATCAGTAAAATGTTTTTAAAATTGTTAAATCAACCAAGTGTCCCACTGCCTTTAAATTTAGGTGGTAGGTGGCACCCATGGGGACTTACCCACCACCCAAATTTTGGTGCCCCTAAGACCTTGTTAAGTAGTCCGAATTGAATCAAAGCAAATACACATTGAATCTGGGGTGCTTGGGGGCGGGTAGATCTGGATACAAAACAAATCAAGGTGATTTGTTCTGGGCACAAATCAAATCAAAAAATTTGATTTGTGCACATCCCTACTCATCATCACATATTCACGGTTGGGTAATGGACACTCAATCTCTGCATGGGGGGTGGGGGAGGCAGGAAAAAAATGACCTTGAAGGTTATTTCCTTCTGCCATTTTGAGATCAGGAGCCATTTTCTGCTTTAAAAAAACCTCACCTGATTTTTGGCTGATGTTTACTCTTTGGGGGCATTGCTAGACTGCTGGGGACCCATGGAGCATGGTAGGCTACTTCTCCCCAAGATTCTAGGGCCATTTAACCAGTTTTCCCAACTTTGGGGAACCTAATCAAGCAATACTAGTAGGACAAGTGCAAGTCATTGGTGCTGGAGTAAACAGTAGCACAGATCCTGAGTAGGCAAAGCAGCCAGAGGGTGTACACTGCTGCTGCTACCTGAAGCCCCTGCCCAGCATCATCCTGCTCATGGATACGTTAATAGAAGCACTCATTGGCTGGAGAGGGACTCAAATGAGGATTGGTTTAGTTGGGAATGGGCAAGTTCTGTAAAAAAAATCGGGTCTACATGTTTACCATAAGGGTGTCCTAGAACAAGCTTCACTTTTGGCAGGACCTACATTCTATAGGCAAAATAACACAGAGATAAAGTTCTGCAAAAGAACTTGCACCTTGCACAAGGTCAGAATTTCCACTGCTGCTTCTTCATGACAATCTGGACTCTGAAATTTTCTTCCCAGACAATGGCTTCTAACTTAGAAGCCTATTTACATGGCCGAAGCACCTACTGCACACTTGGGACAGTAGGAACAGCTTTACTACTACTGAAGCCTTCAGACTTGCAAAACTACTGGTGGCAGTGCTGACAGGCATCTGTCTCTCATTCAACCTTCCCTCTGGCAGAGTGTCAGAGATGTCCTTATAATCTGTTGCCCATCACCATTTGGTTTCCTAATGAATGCCCAGCAATCGCCTGTGCTTAGCACTTCTAAAAAATTGACAACACTCTTGGAAGCCCAGTGGTACAAAATAGCCACTGCCATCTGCTTGGTAATGTCATCCTCCATGAATCATGGTTGGTCTTACTCACTTTGCTCACCTGCAGGGGCAATACCATGAATCAGTCTCATGGCAGGAGTATATTCATGTTCACTTATATGTATCCTTCACCACCAGCAGACAATAAGTAGGCTGCCAAATACACTCACCCATACAAATTCCTCAGTCTATTTTCAAAATTGTTCTCACTGTCATCCAGATTTGTAATCTGTCTAGATTACAGACTCCCTGATGCTGATTAGGGAACCTCTCTGCATCTAGATCACAACAGATGAAAATCTAACTGGGGGGACTCTTTGCAAGAGCGAAGTCCAAGGCTGATGGTCATAGGAAGACGTGAGCCTGGTATTTAGCTGTCTCAAATATCAATTAATTTGCCCGGCTCACCAAACTCTCAGGAGGTGTTTATCTAGTGAGAATGGACAGCTCATAAAAGATCATTTGAACTGTCAAGGGGCACAAATTGTTGACAGCACATTTGGGAACCAACAGCCACATATCATGCTATCTAACATGAAAACACTGAAAAGCAACAGCCATTTTTAATAAAAAGCAACAGCAAGAAAGGAGGCAACCCTTAAGGGAGAAAAGCCTGAACAAATAAAATGGTCTTCAGCTGTTTTTAAAAAGCACTTGCAGACATCAAGGAGCAGACACTTGCTGGGAGTGCATTCCAGAACCTGAGGGCAACAACAGGGAAGACTCTGGCCTGCATAACAATTGAGCCTCCCTCAATGTTGGCACATGGAGCAAAGCCTGTCCAATGACCTTGTTGGGCAGGCAGAAACCCTTGGAAGCAGGCAGTCCTTCAGATATCCAGGGCCCAAACTGTAAAAGGCTTCAAAGGTGATAACCAGCACCTTCAATTGACATGTTCATGTGGCTAGGCTACCTCAAGGTAAGCAGGTTTTTTCACAGATTCCACTGTGAAGAAGTGAAATTCTTTATTCTCCAACCGTACATGGATATCTAACTTGAGAATGAGCTGCTGCATGACCAAACCTCCATTTGAGCCATTCAGGTCTGTCCCTCTTAACTTTCTTATGCAAGGTCTTTTTCCTGCTTACTATAAACACAGCTAGGGGTGGGGATTTGAAAGTAGGGTCACTTTCTTTTTCTAAAGAACATCCTTTTCCCTATGATGACTAGGGATTAGTAGACTAGGCAGGAAGGCAACTATTAAAGAGCAGCCTACTGGAGCAAATGGAAGCAGTTAAGGATGCCCTCAGCCCACTGAAGAGGATCAACTTACTTGAATTCAATATTCTTCCCACTATAGCCCTGCTACCTTTTCTTGGCCCTGAACAAGCCAAGTATGCCAAGGGCGTTGAGCAGTCAGATTTCTATCACCCAGCAAATGTCAGAAGAATGCCAGTAGCTGCCAAATGGCCTCCTAAGCAGTACATGGGCAAAATTCCAGTCCTATTACCACAACGAGCTGATGCAGGAGCTGCAAGGAAGCCTCCAGCCATATGTTCCACTCCCTGTAGGCTTCAGTGCCTGAGCCATTTGGCAACCCACAAAGGATGAGTAAAGGCTTGACACTCTGCTTTGCTCACTGTACAAGGGGAAGGCATTTACCCTTTGTACATTGGAGTAAGACTGCCCTGAGCTGTACATTAGACCAGGCCTATTGAACCATCTTCCCTCCACCCCCAAACTTCCTCTATTCTGCACGGGGGAAACTGGAGAAAACACCCCCCCCCCAAGAAAAAGACACCCAACAGTAGGAACCCCTCCACCATGGTAGCAAAGCAAAGCAGGAGAAGGGACTGTCAAAGGTGCTAATACCTATCCTCTTACAGTTGTACACACTGAATATGCATCAGGTAATTGGCACCACCAGCTGCCTGCCTTCCTGACATCTCTGACCCAAGGACACCACAGGGAACCAAGCAGATCCAGGGCTGGACTGGGGGCACTGAGAGGGCAGTGGAACTGGGGAGGGCACCGAGTTTTGAGTAGAATAGGTAAGTAAGGGTGGGAGGTGGGGAGCAGGGGGGCAGTGAGGGGTGCCACACAGCTGGGGCGCACCGGGAATATGCCCTGTGAGCCAGTCCGAGCCTAGGCAGATCCTCCAGAAAAGATAGCCCTCTGGACTGGAGAACAGGCAGATTTGAAAGGAGCCTTCCTCCCTAGCCCGCTCCTCTGGCCTCCTGTCAGGACATAGGAACATAGAAAGCTGCCCTATACTGAGTCAGACCATTGGTCTATCTAGCTCAATATTGTCTTCACAGACTGGCAGCGGCTTCTCCAAGGTTGCAGGCAGGAATCTCTCTCAGCCCGCAGATGAGACAGTAAATCTCTTCTGGAAAAGTTTGTATGGTTATGTGCAAAAAGACAAGAGTATCTCTTCTAAACAGCAATGGGACAAATTGTGGAAATGGATGTTGGACGTAAACACACACACACACACCCCAATTACCTGATGTGCCTTGAAATCCCCCACCCCCGAGTTACAGTACTACCTGCATATACTTCATAACCTTGTGGGTTTCCAAATCCTTGTGTGTAAATCTTTGTAGATACATCATGTACAAACAACCACTTTGTATATAATTGTGCTTTGGCAACGTATTGTATGCTTTGATAGTTTGTTGGTTCAATTAAAAAATCATGTCCTTTAAAAAAAAATAAAAATCTTGTCCTGTCTTGGAGAAGCCAGGGAGGGAACTTGAAACCTTCTGCTCTTCCCAGAGCAGCTTCATCCCCTGAAGGGAATATCTTGTAGTGCTCACACATCAAGTCTCCCATTCATATGCAACCAAGGCAGACCCTGCTTAGCTATGGGGACAAGTCATGCTTGCGACCACAAGACCAGCTCTCCTACTGAAGACTATCCCCGAGGGAAAAGTGAATGTCCAGGAGTGGGGTCCACACTAACTCCATTTCTTTTGGGATCGGGGGCTGGTTTTTCCTAATTGCATTTACTATGTAGACCATTTTGGGAACTTCTTTGGCTGAAAAGCGGCATGCAAATAGAATAACATCTATGCTTTGCATAGTAGTCATGCTTCCTATGATTACATGCTTGCTGCTGGACGCACTCATGTTAAGTGTGAATGGCCTAAGAAAGTCTTTAGACATTTATGTATACACGTGTGGGAACAAAAAGGTTTTAGCTCGCTAATGCTATATATTTGTGGCTGTGCCTTTGGTGTACCTGCAGCAAATGATTAATATGGTGACATCCTAGATTAGGGGTATGGAAGAGGATCCGTTATGCTATATAGAGCCACCTGCAGTGAATCAGTCGCATTATTATACATCTAGGAGATCCACAGAGCTGGAGGAATGTGCTGCATTTTGATAGGGTGAAATACCTTAATCCAGCCTGGCTGAGGAGCAAGAAAAGGATGGTTTTGTCACACACAAAGACAGCCGCCTCTGCCCTTTTCTCTGACCTCTGTGTGTAATTGCTTGTTGACATTCCTGCTCTGCATTCCTCACCTTAAAGGTGCATACTTCTCTGGATCGGAAAGCCCCCCCCCCGCCCCCAAATCCTGCTTGGAAGCAGGGGTGTAGCTAGGGGAGGGGGGCCGTGTTCGCCTCTTTCCCTGATGGCCCCTCGGAGTGAGGGAGATAATGAAGAAAATGGGGAGGGGTGGAGCTGGGGGGCCTTAAAGAGCTTGGGGGGGGGTTTCTTTGAACCCATCCTCAATTATAGCTACACCCCTGCTTGGAAGTGTCTCCCGAATTTAACTGGAACGATTTGCATTTCCAAATGGGCAGCGGCTCCAGTTCTGTCTTGCAGATTGAGGAGGCTGGTCGCAGAGATCAAAGCGGAGTTGAGCGGCACGTCATCCACTCCCACCAACCCACCGGCACCTTGTCCTGTGCGGGAAGAGACTAGGCTGGGGAAGTTATTTCTTGGCGAGTTTCTTGCTGCGCCTTGCTCGGATAGGATTGCTTGCAACGCGGCTTTTAGCAGCTCGCTGCATGCCTCGTTGGGGGAGGTAATCTGCCGCCCCATGGCCGCGCTGTCCTCCTGGGGCAACCAGGCACGGTAAGATCTGCCTGTTCTGCAGCGCCCCCTGCAGCAAAGAAGGGAAAGGGACTGTGAAGGGAGCACCCAGGAGAAAACTGTTGCCATCACCTTCCCGTTTCCCTCCCTCCCCTTCCCTCCTCCTCCCACCCGCCTTCCTCTTCCAACCCCTGGAAAGATTGCTCCGCATTTCAATTGCTCTGTTGCCTTTCAATCAAGCAAGAAGCTGAGGATCTGCAAGCGAATCGGAGTTGGTAAGTCGTACACTTCATTCACGATTTGCTCTCTTAACCAAAGGTCGCAGCAGTAAGACCTGTGCCTGAGAGCTGGGAAGCTGGGGCGTGTTTGTGTGTGCGTCTCTTAACTCCAGTGCTAGCAACAGGGTCAACGCAACTTAGCAGTCCTGCATGTATGCCCTTCTTGCAACTTATCCCACCGCGGCGTGGTGATCGGATGTATGTTTTCTGGAGTATGGTGAAGCTGTCGTCTTTAGCAGAAACATGCAGGCAAAATCTGATTTGTGCCACCACACAGCCCGTTCTATATGCCTGAGCTTCCTCTTGGAATACGTGGAGTGGTAAAGAAGAGCCTTTTTTTCATCACCAGAGTAGCTGCACTTCCAGTCCTCTTGTACGCTCCCCCATCTAGGATTAGGAAACTAGCTTCCAGTCCAGAGGACGTGTCTGCAAACATACTTGAGTTTCATCATCTTCACACAAGGAACAAACTTTTGAAATGAGGGTGTCTAGTACCTGTTTATCTCCAAGGCAAAGGTACTCTTGTGTGATGAGCAACTGTTCAAGACTTGCTGTTTTTTGGAAGGAATCTTGAGGATGGAGGCTGCTCTATTATTCTGTTCTGTCCATTGTATATGTTGGGTTCAGAGGCGGAATGAATGGTGGGCTTGGAGATTCTCTCACCACCCCTGAATTATATTATTTTTATCTTCCATGGAATGCAACATTTTGCTTATATCCTATTCATATATCCATTCCATTCTGTAATACAGTCCTTATAAACCATTCATCTATCTGTCTATCTATCTGATGAATTTGTATACTGCCTAATGGTGCAGCGGGGAAATGATTTGATTATCAAGCAAGAGGTTAATGGTTCGAAGCCTTGCTGGTATGTTTCTCACCTATATTGGGCAGCGGCAACTTAGGAAGATGCTGAAAGGCATCATCTCACACTGCGTGGGAGGAGGCAATGGTAAACCCCTCCTATATTCTACCAAAAACAACCACAGGGCTCTCTGGTTGCCAGGAGTCGACATGGACTCAATGACACACTTCACCTTTATACCGTCTAATATAGAACTCTCTAGGTGGTGTGCAGATTAAAACATAATATAAAATTTAAAACATTTAAAATTCATAAAATGGATAAAAATCACAATAGATAAAAACACATTAAAATTAAAAAAATTAGATTTCATTTAAAAGCTTGGGAAAACAGGGACGTCTTCAGGGTCCTCCTAAAAACAAACAGAGAAGGAGATGCTCTTATTTCAGCAGGGAGCGCATTCCAAAGCCTTGGGGCAACCACAGAGAAGGCCCGGTCCCGAGTTGCCACCAAAGAAGCTGGCAGCAACCGCAACCAGACCTCTCCAGATGATCTTAATAGGCGACAGGGTTCACAACATAGAAGGCGCTCTCTTAAGTATCCTGGACCTATAGGTTACTTAAAGTTCTAACCATTTGGCAATGTTATAGGCTTCTTATTTATACTCCCTCTATCTTAATAGCCTTCAGCACCTGCCAGAGTTATGTTTTCTTGCCTTATGCTTGTCAAAGACCATAATAAAGTTATTGATTGATTGAATATTCCACTCAGTAATGGGTAAACTGCCTATGAATGGCCACTGGCAGTTACCTAGCCACCTTCTTGTGCAATTACTAAAAGAGATTTATGTGTATGTTCATCATCTGTTGAAACTCTACTCTTAACCAGTGCTTGAGCATACGAATAAATCTCCTTTAATGAGCGCAGTGGGATAGGGAGATAATCTGTCCCCTCCATTGTCTGTCTCAAGTGCCCTGGGAACCATGCCAGTTTCCTAAAAGCATACCTATAACCTATACATGTAACACATTGCATACCATGGATACTTTTCTGTAACTGTAGCCACTGCAAGATCTTATTACTCACATGAGCTCATCTGCTTTACCAAGAGAAGCACAGAGGTGAGTTTCCTAAAACACCTAGGTGTAGCTGCTTTTGCAACTGGAACAAGGCAATGGGCCAGTCTTGCGAGATGAGATGAGATGAGGCTAGCCAGGCAGAAATGTAGCCCCGGCAAAGAGGAGAGGGCTGTAATTCCGTGGTGGGCCACATACATTATGTACATACTGTCCTACAATCTTTGGCATCTCCAGTTAAAGGATCATAGGTCGTGTGGCCATGAAAGACTTCTGCCTGAGAGCCAGGATCAGTGAAGGTCTTTTGTGCCAGTCCCACAAAAGATTCTTATACAAAGGAAAAACAAAATGTAGTCCTTCTCTCATTTTAGATAAATTCTCTGTTCCTTCTAGCCCTATTCTCTTGTTGTGTCCACATGGAGAATCTGTGTACAGAGTACTCATGTACAAGTTATTCACACATTATGTTTACAAGTTATTCACACATTATGTTAAGCAGTACATTTCCTGTCTGTACCCTGCATTTGAGAGGATCTGTAACCAGGTTCATTGTTAAAAGGAACACATGTAAAGTCATACACACACAAATATGTACATGTGTACATATACTTTGACACACAGCATGATGTCTGAATAGGGCTTCTGTCTTTATCATTAGCATTCTTGTCTAGTTCATATTTACTCAATTTCTGCAAAAATTAGTATGTATATTTGTCCAACAAAAATGCAAAAAATTAATCAAAGAATATCAATCAATTTATGCATAGTTGTTGCTGGAGTGAATCTGCTGCAGGAGGTATTGGGGAGTTTCCCATTGTAACATTAACTTAGGTTGTGCAAACACTAAGAAGCTCACAACCACAAATAATTGACTATCAATACACATTATGCAAGAATTTTCATAACTGGTCAAACAGTGGTCAACTTCAGTATTTTCTCTGGATAGGCAGATTTGGATACTTCAGGGGAAATGTGTATGAAACCATTCTGGACTTTGATCTCATTTGTTTTCACATGAGACAAAATCAGCCCTGATTCAACTAAATCTAAGAGCTTTCAGGACTCATTTTGTAAAGCATCAAAGGTAGTAAGTAGGGGCCAGATGGTAATCTGTTGATGGATGGGTGGTTACATGAATCACTAGACATAATGAACACCTGATCGCTATCTTGTTCTTTGATTGCTTTTCCATTGGCCCTAGAAGTTTCCAATTTCATGCTGTGTGTGAGTATCTGTAGCAACACACTGTACATGTATTTACTCATCCTGGCTAAGAAATACAGAATAAGTCAACTAATTGAAATGTGTTGGGTCTATAAAGAGAGATTTTCACATTAAATTCTGCAATAATGCAAGGTGCTGGTGAGACATCTGTCCAGGCAACAGATTCCAAGCATGTGAACACTGCATATACAAGTTAAGCAGCCAGTTTAAATAAGATGCCAGGTGAGTGACATGCTACATAGGTGTGTTTTTCTGGCATACCCAGCATCATATTTACATCAGGCTTTGCTGTGGTGTCAAGTGAGGAACGAAGGATACTTGATTTAGAAACAGCAATCTGATGTAAATTCAACAGACACCTAAACAGATCTAAAATCTTCCAGTAATTATACTAGTAGTAGAAGCAAAACTTTGATGACTTGGAATAATGAATTTAATTAGTACATTAAAAGTTGGGTGTGTATTTTATTCCGTTTGCATGAAATGTTGCAAAAGACTTACAATTATTTTTGTAAGGCACTCTCAATATTTCACACAAATGGAATAAAATATTTCAAAGTATATTACTAAGTTACATTATTGTAAGGGATATTGTTGAAAACAATCTGGTTAAGGTTGGACTCACAGTCACACCCCACCTTCACAGGGGCAAGGGGCCCACTAGAATGGTCCGCCCAAGATGGTTATTGGATCCAATAGGGTTCCAAGAAGCCTTGGAGGGCTTTAGTGTTGGCTCTGCTGGTGATCCTGTTGATGCCCTGGTGGAGAACTGGAACAGCAAGCTCACCAAGGCAGTAGACATGATCGCAGCTAAGTGTCCTCTCTGACCCACTTCAAAATTGGCCCCTTGGTATACAGAAGAACTACGGGGGCTGAAGCAGCAAGGTAGACAACTGAAGCACAAGTGGAGGAAGACTTGACTCAAATCTGACAGATTACAACATAGAGCACATTTGAAGATCTATGCTCTTGCTATATGGGCGGCAAAGAAGCAATTCTTTTCTGCCCATATTGCATCTGCAAGTTTACATCCAGCGGAGCTGTTCAGGGTTGTGAGAGGACTAGTGAGTGCCCTTCCTCCCTCGAATCAGAATTTGGAACCATCTATTACCCACTGTGATGTGTTTAATGAATTTTTTGTGGATAAATCTCTCATATTCGGGCCGACTTGGACTTAGACCCCACAATTACTGCAGTGTCTGAATAGACACCTCTTATGTGGTTAGGCTGGATCAGTTTCAGTTTGTGACTCGTGAGGATGTGGACACGCTACTTGGAGCGATGCAGCCTAACACCTGTTCTCTTGACCCTTGCCCAACATGGCTAATACTATCTGGCAGGGAGGTTGTTGTAGAAGGCCTGCTAGAGATCATAAATGCTTCTCTGAGGATGCCTCCTAGTCTTAAGGAGGCAATTATTAGACCACTTCTGAAGAAGCCTGCCTTGGATTTCTCAGAGTTGAGCAACTATAGGCCTGACACCAACCTTCTGTGGCTGGGCAAGGTAATTGAGAGGGTGGTGGCCTCCCAACTCCAGGCAATCTTGGATGAAACTGATTATCTAGACCCGTTTCAGACCAGCTTTTGGGTGGGCTATGGGGTGGAGACTGCCTTGGCCGGCCTGATGAATGATCTCCAATTGGGAATTGACAGAGAAAGGGTGACTCTGTTGGTCCTTTTGGACCTCTTGGCGGCTTTCAATACTGTCGACTATAGTATCCTTCTGGAGCGTCTGAGGGGGTTGGGGGTGGGAGGCACTGCTTTGCAGTGGTTCTACTCTTACCTCTCAGGCAGATTCCAAATAGTGTCCCTTGGGGACTGTTGTTCTTCAAAAACTGAACTTTGGTATGGTGTCCCTCAGGGCTCCGTATTGTCCCCGATGTTGTTTAACATCTACATGAAACCGCTGGGAGAGATCATCAGAAGATTTGGTGCAGGGTGTTATCAGTATGCTGATGACACTCAAATCTTTTTCTCCATGTCAACATCATCAGGAGGAGGCATAACCTCCCTAAATGCCTGGCTGGAGGCAGTGATGGGCTGGATCAGAGGTAACAGGCTGAGGCTGAATCCAGATAAGACGGAGGTAATTATTGTGCGGGTTCGGAACTTGGGAGATGATTTTGATCTGCCAGTTCTGGATGGGGTCACACTTCCCCAGAAGGAACAGGTATGAAGTCAGGGGGTGCTTCTGGACACAAAACTCTCCCTGGTGTCCCAGGTTGAGGCAGTGGCCAGAGGTGCCTTTTATCAGCTTCAGCTGATATGCCAGCTGCATCAGTTTCTTAAGATAAATGACCTCAGAACAGTAGTACATCTGCTGGTCACCTCCAGACTTGACTACTCCAATACGTTCTATGTGGGGCTGCCTTTGTACATAGTCCGGAAACTGCAGTTAGTCCAGAATGCATCAGCCAGGTTGGTCTCTGGGTCATCTCAGAGAGCCCATATCACTCCTATCTTAAAAGATCTACACTGGCTGTTGATAAGTTTCCGGGCAAAGTACAAGGTTTTGGTTATAACCTATAAAGCCCTAAACAGCTTGGACCCTGGGTATTTAAGAGAACGTTTACTTTGCTATGAACCACACTGCCCATTGAGATCATCTGGAGAGGTTCGTCTGCAGTTGCCAGTGCCACCGGCTTGTCTGGTGGCTACTCAGGGACGGACCTTCTCCATTGCTACCCCAAGGCTTTGGAACACACTTCCTGCTGAAATAAGAGTCTCCCCGTCTCTTACAACTTTTTAAAAGGCAGTCAAGATGCATTTGTTCACCCAGGCTTTTAATTAGATTTTTTTTAATTGTATTTTTTAATAGTTTTAAAGTTTTAAATTTTAATTGTTGAAATGTTTTAATCTTTTTATTGGTTGTTTTTATTGTTTTATTGTAAACCACCCAGAGAACTTGAGTTTTGGGTGGTATAAAAATGTGTTAAATAAATAATAAATAATAAATAAAAGAATATTGAATATAATCCCTTGGCATTCTAGAGTATCTCACCATTCTCTGGAATGAACCTGTTGATCATTAAGGAATTAATGGAATTGCAGATGTCCACCTAGATTTAATGGCTGAAATTCAAAATTACTGAATAGTACTTCTCAGGAGTTACTCTAAGGACTATTTAATTTTAGTAGGATTACTCAGGAGTAACTTAGTCTGGATGTCAGCCACTGCTCTGAATTAAAATCTCACACACCTTCCTGACAGAGGGTCTTTCTAAAATTGTCCATGCTTTTTATCTGTCATTATGATCTCTCTCTTTTGGTGGCTCTCAAACTGTGGTCTGGCTTCCCACCAGGGGGCAAGAGCACAGGATCTGCAAGAGAGGTGTGTTGAACTTCCAGGGAGTGAGAAGATCCTGAAAAAGGCCAGAGTTGTTTCCTCTCATCAGCAGAGGTTTTTAGATTTTAAATTGTTTTATTATTTTCAGATGTTATAATCATTGTATACTCATACAGCTTCAGGGCCACTTTAGCAGCAGATAATTAGGGATGTGCGTTTTGTTTCGGATACAAAACGTTTTGTGTACAAAACAGGCTGTTTCGGCTGTTTTGTAGCCAAAACAAAACACCCAATGCTCAAAACAGAAAATTTTGTAGCCAAAACAAAACGTCCCTGTTTCAGATACAAAATGTTTTGTTGTTTTGGCTGTTTTGGAACTCCATTTTGCAAACGCAAAAAGTCTTTCTCCTTCAGTCTCCATTTTTAGTTTTGGCATCTGTTTGAATTTCCAGCCCACAGACAGGCCTGTGAAAGCATGGGCTGATCTGCTGGCAATTGCCTCCTTATTCCTTTTAAGCAAATTTAAGGGTAAATTTTACCCTCATTGGCTAGTGGGGCAGTGTGCATTTCATTGTTGTTGTTTCACACTGTTGTGTATAGATCAATTGCATTTTGGGCGGGAGGGATGTGGATGTGTATGACCTTTGGAAATCTGCCTGATTTTTTCCAAAGCTCTGCTGTTGTTAATGTGTGATGTTGATGTTATTTGGGGTGGATTTGGGACAGAAAGGGGGCTATGGGGGAAGAAGAGTGGTTCAGGTGGTAGTGCCCCAATGGGTGCCTGCTGCCACCCAGATTCCAAAGGAATTGAGAAAAGGGCTGATTTTTAAAGAATTTCTGAAGTTGACATGTCTTTGGAGCAGATTCAGGGCAGAAAGGGGGCCTGAGGGGCAAAACAGTGGGTTGGGTGGCAGTGCTCCAAGGGGTGCCTGCCACTTGCCCTATTCCAAAGGAATAGGGCAAAGGGCTGATTTCTTAGGAATTGTTGAAGTTTATGCTTCTTTAAGGTCCCCCCCCGAGGGAATAAAGGAGGTTTCAGAAGACCCATAACTCCACCTGGGGGGCACTAGGGTAGCCGGGAGCGAGTGGTGGTGTAGTGCACACAGGGTGCTAACCCATGGGGTGCTGGGTTATGTTGTTTTTGAGTTGTTCTGAGTATAGATTCTCTGGTAGCATATGAGATTTTCAATGACAAACCATGAACCCACTCTCATATGCTACCAGAGAATCTGAATCTACACTCAAACATCTCAGAAACCACAGAACCCAGTACCCCATGGGTTAGCAACCCATGGGGGTGGTTGACACCCTATGTGCTCTACACCACCGCTCGCTCTGGGCCACCCTGGTGCCCCCCAAGTGCAGTTATGGGGCAGGAATTATGGAGGTCCATCATTCCCTCTGGGGAAGAACTTTACAGACGCGCAAACTCCATTACATCTTTAAAAATCAGCCCTCTGCCCAATTCCTTTGAAATAATTCTGGCAGCTTCCTTGCCCTCACTGGGCACTACCACCCACCCAACTCTGCTTTGGGCCACCCCTTTCCCCCCCACATGAAGCTATACTTTTGCTGAAACCTCCATTCTTCCCTATGGGGAAAATCCTATACTTCAAAAATTCACCAAAAATCAGCCCTTTGCCCAATTCCTCTGAAATTTGGGTGGTAGCTTCCACCCATTGGGCACAACCACCCCCACCCACTAGTTTTTCCCTGGGGCCATTTTTCAAAATCCAAAATGTTTCAGATTCGGATCTTGCAATTTCAAACAAAGAACAAAATTGGGGTGTTTCGAATTCGGGCCAAAAACAAAACAGAAAAACAAACAAAACAACCCTACAGATAATGCAATGTATAAATAAATTATTGCTATCCACGGAAGCTGCAAGGAACATATGGGAGCTTCTGGCCACAGCTCCTTTCCTTCCTGGCTCCTTGCCTGGCTGGCAGGTTATATGAGGGTGTCTGGGACATGCATTTTCTAATGCCTGTGTTGGCCTAGTGCTCCAGTCCATAGACTCCAATGGGATGGGTTGAGTTTTTAAAAATGCTTTGAAAAAATCAACTGTTCTGCCTCGCTCACACACATGCTTCATGGCCTGATCCCACCCCCACCCCCAACTTTTACACACAGCAGGTTTTACCCCGAGTTTACGGGGAGGCTTTACTGCGAACTCAAAGTTGTCCCAAGAAATCAACAAATAGTGGATTTTTTTACCCTGAATATAAATCAGGCCACACTCTAAAGTGCAGAGAAAAACCTAAATTCGGTGTGAACTGCTCCCTGATAATTTGCAGGGACTTTGGGGTAAATCTAGCCCTTATGTGACTGTACCCCCTCCATTCCAGAGGAGATGCAAATTAAAGTGCTTCAAAAGCCCCATATGAAAAGCTTCCTGGGGAATTATTCTTACAGCAACCTAAGGCTTTATTCAGTTCCCATATACGGTAGTGAAATCTACATTCAGTACCTCCTCTGTCCCCAGATTCTCATCATTCAATAACTCTCAGTGCAAAGCAAGAAAAACATTTAGAAGTACCTTGAAATGTACCTTCTCCTCACTGCCGACCTTTTGAAAGCTTCAGCCAAAACCTCAGCTTTATCAGAACTCTCAGTACTGTACAGGCAGTATCGGTACTAAGCACCAGAGTTGTTATGACCTTTGGTTACTCTGGACTCATCTTTCTCACTTGTCCATAAATTAATGAAACTGTTGTATCCACAGTAAGGTTCCAGCAAAATTCCCTCCAACTGCACCATTTGGCCTTTCTGGCCACTTTTAAAAACGATTGCTCTGCATCGTTTATATTCCAACAGATCCTCCCCTGCCAAGTATGCCTAACCTTCTGAAAGGCAGTATTCCTTGCTTTAACAGCCTCACCACATTCCATAGTCCACCAGTTGTTCATTTGTTTATATTTCTGTAAAAGGCTCCGTTCAGGGACAACCTGAGTGGCCTCTTTCAAGATTCCCAGCACCAACTTTCCAGAGAAATCCTCACCATCAACAAAACCCTCTCAGGCCTCAGTAAATTTCAAACATATCAGTTAAAACAAGTTCCTTCCAATCAGCTTTCTTAAAATTCCACTGGGGTACTACACCAGTGGCTTCAAAAAGACCCATTTCCCCATTGTTATTTTTTTTTAAGGACATTGGGAAATGATCCCTTCCTAAGTTTGTTTCTTGAATAAACTCCATCCACATCTTGAAGCAATGGCCCTAGACACAATTCCTAAATCAAGACATGATATGGAGCCAGTACATAAATCGAATTGTGTAGGGGTACCATCATTTTTTTAAAAAACTAAACCATTCTCCTCGCAAAACTCCTCTAAAAGTGCCCCATTATTTTCCATCCAGTGACTCCCCCAGAATGGATTGTGACTATTAAAGTCCCCACATAATATACAGGGACCCTTCACTTTGCTCAATAAACACTTCAGACTCTCCATGTTCAAAGGAAGAGAAGGGATATATATATAAAAAACCTGACCCATAACCTCTCAGCGAAACCCTTTATGAAACGATACTCAAAGTTTCTTGACCAACTACTTCTGCAAAACTTGAATTATCCCTAATAAAACATGCCAAACCCACACCTCTTCCAGAGTCCCTATTTTTACCAAGTGCCATATAACCTGGCAATACAAAGCTTAAATCTTCCACAAGCCATGTTTCCTGAATACAAATTATGACAAGTGACTCCTGGAAGATACTTAAAACATATTTCAATTCTTGCCCATGGGTGACTTGACTGTGAGCATTCCAACATAATATAGGTTAGAATTAATAGGTCAGAGTTATTATGTTTCAGGGTGGCTTAACAATTCAGATTATTTATGTATATAGGTTACCCACTTCCAACTATTTTCCAGCTGCTTTCAGAATAATTGCCACTTTTCCTGAGCTTTTCTCAGCCTGTGCTGAGCAGTTGATAACTTCTTCCATAAAGGTAACTGGTTTTTCTTTCCCAACAACAATTAGGAAAATGACTCTACACCCTCCCTCTCCACCACTCCAGCATGTAGTGAAGACAAAGGAGCTGGCTGTACAACAAGGGGACCAATCCCCCTTTTGGGGGGACTGCATATGAGATCCCCTGGATTAACTCTTCTGGATTGTATCTCCCAGGCACATTTTGCCACAATGCATCCCCTAAATCCAGGGCTATTATTTCCTCCACAATTAGAACAACCTGGGGATTGTGTACCATCACTTTGTTCAGATTAGTGTGGCCCATCATACGCCACATTGCACATGAATGTGGCATATAGCTGCTATGTCCCTCAAATTCTGACTGATAGCATCTAAGTTGGGGCGGGGTATGTGTGTAAGGATGAACCTGAAAAATCTGGAACCCAAGAACCACTCACTCTGGGAGCTCTTGGCTTCTTATGAAGAGATAAACTGCATTGAAGGGACATAATTCACCATTTTGCCTAAAAGACAATCGCTTAACCTCAAGGACTCATTCTTCCCCCAGCACCTTCATAATATCATTCTCTGAAATTCCTAGAGTTACTCTCATAATCACGCCCTTTTTCTCCATAAAAAACCAGGGGAATTGGCACACAATTTTATTTTTTGCCAATGAAGTGAGTCACAACAGCTTCTCCACTTGTTCCTTACCTTACTTTTATTCTCCACTTACACTCTCCTCCTTGTATTCGTTTGGTGCAAACTATATCCTCAACTGCCTTTTTAAGCTTCTCGGCCAGCGTTAGGAGATTAATATCTCCAGTTTTCACATCCTTTCCTACAACTTTAATCACTATAAAAAGATCCTGCCTCTCTTCCTCAGAGTTCCAGATCCACTACTCTGTATTTCCACAGGCTCCAACCTTGTCTTCTTACTTTGTACTCCTTTTCCACATACCTTCACTCCCTCCTCTATATGCCGAACCTTCCCCCAAATGACCACTCCCTCTTCCTCCTCCTCCATTCCTGGCAACCTCCTATACCTCATCACCAATCTTCCAGAGTGCCTGAGCTCTAACTAAAACCTTCCTCCTCCCTCTGTGAAGTGAACCTGTCTGCTGAGGCAAAACTTGATCATTCTAATGAACAACTCTGTTGCTGTCTTTTTAAAAAGTTCTTCAAATACTTCTGCTAGTTTTTATGTTCCTGAGAATAGAGGGAAGAGCTGCTACTGCTGCTGCTGCTGCTACTACTACTACTACTATTTATATACTGCTCTTCAGCCAAAGTTCTCAAAGCAGTTTACATAGAAAAAATGAAATAAAGATGGTCCCCTGTCCCCAAAGGGCCCACAACCCAAAAAGAAACATAAGGTAGACAATAGCAACAGCCACTAAAGGGCTAGAGAGCAGATGTTCTCCCCCTAGGGCTTTCCCAGATGACAGGCTTAAATGCAAGATTACATGACTAAGCATTAGTCGCATAGAAACTGCATAGAAGCCACAGCCTGAAGCCAAAATAATAACAATTCTGGGGGCATTCACATAGGGCTACTTCGATGCAGAGTTACCTCCATTCCTTTTGAATTTTCCCCATGGACCGTTCATACTGCTTGCTCCCAGGTCTTTCTCTGGCCAATGGCTTTCTAGAGTAGGCAGGATGCTATGCCTCCTCCCTGCCCCCACTACTGTGCATGTGTGGTGTGCACTTCTAAAAACTTCCATTTCAATGAATAAACATTATTTATTTAACTTTTATTTAATTTTTTAAAAAAATATTATTTTAAACTTGTTTTTAGGGGGTCTTCTACAAGATCACCCAGCTGGCAGCCTCCCTCCATCCCTTCCCACCCTGCCTGCCCTCTTGGCTGGAAAGCAGCTGCAGAGGAGGTGGGGAGAGCAAGCCAAGCCAGGCAAGCAGGCAGAGAAACATTGAGACGGGCATGCAGATTTTCTTTCTCTTTTATTTTATTCTGAGCACACACACACCCCACCCAGTGGTTGGTGGACTTGTGGAAAACCACCGACTCAGCAAAGACGAGTCTTCAGCAGTCTTGCTGGTGTTCCACAAGATCACCCAGCATTTTTAAAAAAAATTGCAAAGAAAAAAGTCACTGCTCTATCACTATGGCTCCTCCATACATCTCAACATCAGGTTACTTTGAAGTATCCCAAAAAGCTGCCATAGAAAGTGGAACTTTTTAGCCTGGGGCCATAGTTCCAAGCATAATTTGGACTAAGCTCCAATGCGCAGGGAAAACTCCGAATCGTGTATGGAGTGCTCCATGATACGTTGCAGGGACTTCGAGGTAAATCCCCGCAATGGGCAAACATTTACCCACCACTCCTGGGGTGATCTCCTGTGGACCATTCATACCACTTGCTCCCAGGTCTTTCTCTAGCCAGTGGCTTTCTAGAGTAGGTGAGATGCTATGCCTTCTCCCCCCGCCATGCGCTACTTCAAAGTACCCCTACTTCAAAGTACCCCAATGTTTCTTCTGAGATGTCTGGAGGAGCCATAGTGATAGAACAGTGAGTTCTTTCTTTGCTTTTTTTTAAAAATTGCTGGGTTATCTTGTGGAACACCAGCAAGACCACCGTCTGTGCCAAGTTGGTGGTCTTCCACAAGACCATCAACCACCAGGGGAAAATTCGCCATCCGGGAAGTCCCTTGATAGAATATAAGAGAATCGCCACTTTAAAAGATGCCCCTTTGCTCAGTTGGCAGGGCTTGAGAGATGTGGTAGACATATTGGAACAAATATCTTCTAATACCATTGTTAAAAGTCTTCCTGTGGAAGTTGCTTGGTGCCAATCCTTGTGTATAAAAATACTTTCTGTATTTTTATACTCCAGCAACCAGGAGGCATGAAGTGATCAGATCCTCAGATTACATGTTGTAGGGCAATTCTGTTAATGCTATTTTGAAGCTATTTCTAAAATGGAACAATAAGAGCATAATGCTGTTTTAGCTGTTCTGCAACTATTCAAGCCATTTTTGGAGCTGTACCTTTAAAATAAAAAAGCACCTCTGTGATCTGCTTTCAAGACAAGTGTAAAGAAACAGATTAATCACTAAGTTATATAGTCTGGATTCTAACAATTTACCTCAACACAGAGAAGCCCTGCCATAAAGAACTGTCACTTGAGATGGTTCTTGTTCAAAGTGAGCTTCTCCTAATTACTATCTGGAGGTTCAGAGTGTGTCAGCCAAAGCAAACACAAGCCTCTCTGTCTCTCCCCTCCCCCTCAAACGTTATGATTTACAGTACCAGATGCATCTAGTTTCCTTGGAAGGCTTAACATAAAAGATGATGAAAAATGTATATTTCAAGGCAGCCTATATACATTCCTTTAAAACAAGATGATTTCTTCTTAAAGTCTATTTCCCCCTGCTTAAGATTATACTTTTAGGACCATGCTTGAGTCCTCTTGCTTGAAATAGAATTAATGTTTTGCTCATCTATCCAATGAGCTAGTTTGTTTTAAGTTGGATCACTGTCAAAAAAGAGACAGCAATTAATTAAAGTTGTACTTACTGTTGGACACTTTCAAATGAGTTATTTTTGCCTGTTTGGCACCACTTGTTCAAGGGCCTCGTGTACTAGGATGAAAAACACCTTAGCCATTTGAATCATGATCGTGATTGGTGATAGAGCTAAACAAAATCCCTACCTGGATCATATTCACTGGATTACACACAACCATATCACCGTGTTCTACATTATTGGGCTGTCATCCTAATGCTGCATGTATATCCCTAACAGCAGTACCGACACACTAGCCTTGGTGCTCCCATAGCACAAGAGATTTTGTGCAAGAGCACAACATTTTCAGCACTCTCTCCCAGTGCCCCAGAAGTGCTATTTGACAGTGGAAATGTGCAGCCCTCAGGAACATGTTTCCACAGGTGATACAGCACTTCCAAAGCACTGGGAGAGTGGAGAAAATGGCCTCCATGCTCCACTGGGAGAATGGAAAGGGCACCACTTTCCAAGTGCTGAGGTTACTGCTGCTTTTAGGAGCATTCACACAGTATTAGTCAGGGTGTCAGCCTTGATATACAGTAGGATGAATCCATACTGCCCTGAAAGTGGGCTGGAATGTGGATTCCGAGTATAGGGTTTAGTTGAGAGCGATGATGTGTAGCACCAACCTTTCCCTTTTAAACTTAATTGATATGTTTGGAGTCCATGTGGCATTTCTGGTTCTAAAAGCCAGTTTATAGGACTGAAATTGATTGTGTTGTTCAGGTATGAAATGAAATCTTTATTCCCTGGCTGTCTCCACCAAACAGCCCACCAGTCCTCTGTCTCATACCCAAATTAGTTAGTGTGGTGTGGCACATATGCATGGGGTGGGAAATTCAACATTGATAGAGACCACATGAGATCTGAATTAAAGATCTGATTTTACCTGGGGCAGGGGGGAGAGTAATCAAATGTTAACAATTTTTTTGAGATATTTCTGTATAAAGAATAATAACTGTAAGAACAAAAGAAGGACATTAAAAATGGGATAAGTACATCCAGCTATCTTTTCTTCCTTCTGCTGTGATTTGTCTGTCACTGCTCTTGTGGGTTGTCTTGTTTCTGCTGCTGTCTGATGATCCTTTTGGTTCTTCTAACCTCAGCCCTTTTTATGCCCACAACTCTTCCTACATCCTCTTGAATAGTCAATCAGGAGGGTGTGCTTTATTTACCTTTAACTTTTTAAACTGGTCCTCAGCAACTCTCCAGATTAATTTTTAGACTTTCCCCCCTTAATCTGAACTTTTGGGTTAGGCCAGCAACAGCTCTCAATTGAACTTTTCAACCACTCAGATTTATGACCTGGGCATAACAACTCCCCAAATCAAACTTTTGACCTGGCCACATGAATTTATTAGTTTGAACTTTAACCTTTGTGTGAAGGAAGAAGAAGTAAACCACCCTGAAGAAGAAAAGAAGAAAACCACTCTGCACAACCAAGGTCAGCCAGAAAATTAACCCATGCAACCATTATACAGCAATGAATGGAATTTTAGTTCAGTCCTTCACACAGGCAATTGTATGATTATTCCTGGAAGTATTTTCTTGCCCCACTACCATCAACTAAGACTTTTGCAATAGAAAAAGAGGCTTTTGCAATAGAAAAGGGGAAAATGTGTATTGAGAAAAACAGTTGAACATGTGGTGAAGCATTTCCTTTATGCTCTTTTACATAAAGGAATTGCACTTTCCTTTATGCTCATATTCCACCCACATAATCTCCTTTATGCTACTGATAACGAACTGATATTTAAAATCCAGATGACTTTTAGACAGATCAATAACCAGGTTAGTATCCAGTAGCACTCAGTGCTATATCTCCCCCCCACTCTCTTTTTCCATTAAAAGTGTCAAAATTATTTTGCAAGGTAAAGTCTATTCAACTGCTCTTGAACTACTTCTGGTCTCCACCATTCCAGTTATCAGCCTAGCTATGATACTGATCTTACATCCTAGGTTGGTGATTTCCACATAGAGGTTGAGATGAGGAATGGCCCGCTATTAATTCTGTTAGATCAAGCCTGTTCAAGTTGAATGGAGCCCGCCTGCCATGGATTCCCTAATCTACTGGGATTTCATAAGCCTTCTTCTTCTTCTTTGTCTTTGTCTTTGTCTTCTTCTTCTGTCTGAGTTTTTGATGGCTGCCCCTGAGATGTAAAACCTTGGTTTGATCTAACAAGGCATTTCTTATGTTTTTAAACAAGAGTGCAGACTCAGAATTGCCAAACAGATTAGTTGTGCTGTATAGTTCAGAGATCCAACATATGCACACTTGATCGGGGACATTGTGTGTGCATATACTGTAAATGTACTCCTGACCTCTTCCATACTTCCATACAGTTGTCGCAATTGACAACTGTAAACATTCAAGCCCCCATTGTGATACAGATCTAAGAGCTGATATTAATAAGCACTGACTGACAGTTTGATGTTGAGTCTGTAAGTTATTTTCTGCATCCAACTTTACCCCTGAAAAAGTAAAGCATGGCGGTTGAATGAAATAATTTCCCTAGAGAAATGCTAGATCTAACTATGAGATAAGACAGTGTCATGAAAACATCTTTTTCTCCTAATCCTTTGTGCTGTAGCATCATGGTGGATTCCCTCTGCTTTGCTTACCTGAGAGCAAGTGGGGGCTTGTCCAGGTGTTTCTGGAAATTTGCAGTCAAGTAGTTGTGGTGTGGACTGAACAGCATGCTCTTGAGGAATGGGAAAAACCTAACCCTACCTTCATGGCATGTATTGAGAGATGGAATAGAGAATGAGGAGGTAGTATAACTCTCTTGTTGTACTACCTGCAGATACTTTAGTGAAATACAGAATGACTTGACTGAATGACATAATGACTTGGTTGAATGATCTAAGGATGGGAATTGAGACACTGAGCATTAACCATGTTCCTGAAAGATGAGAACCTCGTTTGTTTGTTTAAAATATTGCTATACTGCCCAAAACTTGCATCTCTAGGCGGTTTACAATGAAAATCATTTAAAACATCAAATCAATTAAAATCATTTAAAACATTAAAATACATTTAACACATTTAATACCCAGTATTAAAAATTTTAAAACGATAAATCTAATTAAAGTCTGGGTGAGTAAATGTGTCTTCAGTGCCTTTTAAAAAGTTGCCACAGATGGAGAGGCTCTTATTTCAACAGGGAGAGTGTTCCAAAGTCCAGGGGCAGCAACAGAGAAGGCCCGTTACCGAGTAGCCGCCAGACGAGTTGGTGGCAACCGCAGACGAACCTCTCCAGATGATCTTAACAGATGAAACCTTGGAATACATCTGGCTGGTGAATGTTCATTGCTCAACCAGTCCAATAAGTGGTGGTGGAACTTGAGCCTTCATAGGAAGCTGCCATATACTGAATCAGACCATTGGCCTATCTAGCCCAGTATTGTCTTTACAGACTGGCAGTGGCTTCTCCAAGGTTGCAGGCAGGAATCTCCTAGAAAGGTTCTTCCTAGAAGCCATGACATGGAAGTCCTGTTGCCAAAGTGGCTGGTAGTGAAGAGGGACAGTACCTTCTCAGTGGGCTCTTCTCCAGTGTGGAGATGCAAAGAACAACTTTGGTTAATGCACAATATGAAGAAATGATGTTCCGGGACTCCTAATGGCTTGTCTGACAACATATTTGGGGACTGAATGACAGTGAGGCCTGGCTTGAATATAGTACCATTCTTGTTCTTCCATAGTTCTAGCTCTGAAAGTATCATAACCAAATTAAACCTAGCAGGGGAGATGTTTATTTGCCATCACTGTATGCCACAAGGAGCTCAGAACAACATACACTGAGTTCTCAGTGGGTCTTTTATCGAGGCCAAGCCCAGACCAGCTTGCCCTCAGGGTTGGAATTACATTATTAGGATAGCTAATTTTATATTCTCTAGATGTTTGTTTATCATATTCTTTGGAATACGAGTAGGATAATCTGGAACAGCTGCTAGAAGGAACTGCTCTGTCTTCAGCAGGAGATATTAACATGCTGTTTCCAGGATTCCAGGGTAAGATTTGCTGTTGAAAAGGTTCTTTGTCTAAAACCTGGTGAGTTCAAATGAAGCTTTGCAAGTTAGGAAAGGAATTAATGTATACAGCATATATAAAGTATATATAATATGGTGTATGGTTGTCAAATGATGGATCAAGACTCACCAGTGAACCATTGCTGCTTTAAATGTACATTACCTGCCTATGAGTTCCATGTACAATTTAAACAATTTTCTTTTGAGTAAACTTGGGCGTTGGACAGATACAGAGGCCAGATTTATGTTCAGAAATGTCACTATGATTTACAGCAGCATAAGGACATTTATAAGTAGTTCATATGTTTAAGAGTTAGCTGATACAAGACTTAGAAAAAGAAATTGGTTTCTTTGTAACTGCATAGTGTACACCAGCATGCAGCTTATTAATATTTTTCTTTAGCAGTCATGATCTTGAAAGCCCATTGAAAGAAACAAGTAAACACTATAATCAAATATACATTTTGTGCAGAAAAACACTGGTTTCAGAGCACTGCAATGGGAATTGTTGCTATTCAGAGAGTTCCAAATTCCTTGAGTGTTTGTTTGTTTGTTTGTTTTAGTGGAAGGTCCAGAATTTTGAAAAACCAATGTCCAAATCCAATAATCCACAAAGATCTCTGGATCAGAGTATCAGCAAGTTTATTTTCAGCTTGTCCCTTTTGCAAAGTCAAGGCTTCTCTAGGATTATTTCAGTAGAGTTTGGGTTGAGGGAGGGAAGAGATATATGAGCATTTGGACTCAAGTAGGTAGGAGAGCAAAAGGGAGATCTATTGAGGAGTTCAAATGTCCTGCTTAATGATTGAAGTATCAGTGCAACTTCATGAATACTTTGGAAGAAAGAGGACACTCAATACCAAGAGACAAGAAGCTATGTATGTTGCTGGTGCATGAATGTTAGGAGGTAGATCAGAGGTACAGTCCCATTCCCCAAGGAAAGTAGTTGTCAAGCATTCCCATCTTACAAAAATGGTTGTCAAATGAAATTAGGATGGTCAACTTGGTAGAGCCATCAACCTTTCTGTTTCTAATCTCTGTTCTCCTCCTTCATACTACACTTTCCAGCATCAGCATTTTCTATGCCATTTGGCACTAATGCGCTGTTGTCATCATCACTGTCATTGGTAAAATTGTTGCAATGTTCTCCCATCAGCATTCACCATGTTTTATGGAATTCCTTAGGATCAAATGATGACTTGCCACAGACAACTTTATCATCTCCCTTTATCAAACTAAGCACTGAAATAATCCAATCCACCTATGTTGTTTGCTGTTCTCTTTTCCACCATTCTGTTTCCTTATTCCTGCTGAACGAGTTCCTGTTTCTGTAGGGGGGAAAGCTCACTTTTATCTTGAACTCAGAACTCTATCCTGCATTGATATAAGAGTAACAAACGGGGGCAAAGAAAGAAATAATCCTATATAAAAATGAATGTACATAGGACTCTCAGTAGAAATAAGATTTCCTTTTTTTTCCAGTGCTGTCATCATGAACCCCTTGCTGTTGTTTGACTTCATTTGCATTTTCCTGTTCTCCAAAGGTAAAGATGTATTTTTAAAATAACACTGGGTTGAAGTTTGATGTGCCACGGAATGCACAGGACAGACCATGCTGCAACTCTTCACCAGTGTTGCTTGTAGGATAAGAAATAAAGTCCATATCACATTACTATGGCAGTCGTTAATCAGATGCTTGTTACTGTGCATCCAGGCAAAGAGATTAAGGCAGCAGATTAGCAAGATCTTTGATGTAAACATTATACTGGCACCAGCATGAGGTCCAGAATGACGTGGAACCAGGTCATCCAGTTTCACACTCTTCTGGCTTTAAGTTATAATACACCTGCCAACCCTTCTTCCTTTATGTCAGGCCTGCTCAACTTTGAGCCTCCTGTAGATGTTGGCCTACAACTCCCATAATCCCTAGGTACTGGCTACTGTGGCTGGGGATTATTTATTTATTTATTTATTTATTTATTTATTTATTTATACATACATACATTTTATATCCCGCTCTTCCTCCAAGGACCCCAGAGTGGTATACTACATACTTATGTTTATCCTCACAACAACAATTATGGCAGCTGTAGTACAAAAACAGCTAAAGGGGTCTAAGTTGAGCAGGCCTGCTTTATATCATAGCAGCAGGAATAGTGGACAAAGCCATAATTAAACAAGACATGCTCAGATGGCCCAAGCAACAACCTCAGAGCCATAAGCACTGGTGGCCAGAGACACCTTTGCATTGGAGGCAGGGTGCCAAATGCCCATTCCTGATTTCAAATGGCATCAGGGGTCAGCAGGGGGCATATTGCCACTTTGCTGGTGCCCAGTAATCTACTGCTTGAGGTGACTGCCTCATCTCTCTTCATGGAAGAACTGCCCTGGCAATAGAACTTTGCCATGTTTTCAAACTGCTTATAAAATATGTTATAACTGTTGCAAAAAGAAGCGTGTTAGAATGTATACAATTATGTAATACAATTCAAGCCATCTCTTTCAATTCCATTTCATCCTCTCATGTTCTTTACCAAAGCAAAATACTTTTAACAGTTATTTACGATTTTATAATGTACAAAAACATTACTTTTAAATTTTAAATAAATTTTATTTTACAAAATTATGTATTTATTTAGCATATTTTATACCACCCACAACCTGCATAATACAGGTGAAACTCGGAAAATTAGAATATCGTGCAAAAGTCCATTAATTTCAGTAATGCAAATTAAAAGGTGAAACTGATATATGAGACAGACGCATTACATGCAAAGCGAGATAAGTCAAGCCTTAATTTGTTATAATTGTGATGATCATGGCATACAGCTCATGAAAACCCCAAATCCACAATCTCAGAAAATTAGAATATTACATGGAACCAAGAAGACAAGGATTGTAGAATAGAACAGTATTGGACCTCTGAAAAGTATAAGCATGCATATGTATTCAGTACTTGGTTTGGGCCCCTTTTGCAGCAATTACTGCCTCAATGCGGTATGGCATGGATGTTATCAGCCTGTGGCACTGATGAGGTATTATGGAAGACCAGGATGCTTCATTAGCGGCCTTCAGCAATTCTGCATTGTTTGGTCTCATGTCTCTCATCCTTCTCTTTGCAATGCCCCATAGATTCTCTATGGGGTCAGGTCAGGCGAGTTTGCTGGCCAATCAAGCACAGTACTGTATACTTTTCAGAGGTCCGATATTGTTCTATTCTTCAGTCCTTGTCTTCTTGGTTCCATGTAATATTCTAATTTTCTGAGATTGTGGATTTGGGGTTTTCATGAGCTGTATGCCATGATCATCACAATTATAACAAATTAAGGCTTCACTTATCTCGCTTTGCATGTAATGCGTCTGTCTCATATATCAGTTTCACCTTTTAATTTGCATTACTGAAATTAATGGACTTTTGCACGATATTCTAATTTTCCAAGTTTCACCTGTAGACTTCTCAATGTAAGAAAGTGTATCAAATTGTTGTCCATCTTTTACATGTGTAAAATTTGGTACTATTGCATAGTCCCATAATTTTATTATCCATTCCTTAACTGATAGAATTCTGTCATATACTTAACTGATAGAATATTTTCTATGCTTATCATACATAAAGCAAAGTTCTTTTACTGTTGGAGCTATGAAATATTTTTCATTCCTTTGTGTCTTCTGCTTCTTCTATATAGAATTAAATCTGAGCTTCTACAGCCTCTGTACCATTGAGCTCTGAAGGGGCCTGTTTATAAGAATTTAACATGGGCCCCACTGGATAATTTCCCAATAGAGATCAGTGGGAAACCCAAAAAGAAAAATAACTCCCAAATGGCTGGTCAGAAAGCTCTGAAATGTCACACGGTGCATGATAGTAGCATTAAGCGTGCAGACCTTTATGGATATTGGTTCACTTGGTGTGTGTTTTAAATGATTTTTTTTTTAAAGCTTCTAAACACTTTTTGTCATAATTGCGTTGTTTCATGGCAAATAAGTTCTGGAATTGAATCCCCACTCTGTCTATCATTCAAGCCTCATTGGGAGGAAACTTTCTCTTGACTTCATAATGAGCTGTACACCAGTTTTTGGGACCCCGTGTTATAACTACCTGTTTGTATGGCAATTTGGTACTTTAAATTGATGCCTCGTTTGAAAAGGAAAAGAAATACTGGCTGCCATGCAAACTAACAAAGCACATATGTAGTGATGCTGTACATGTGCTCTAGGAAAAGGAGTTTTTTTCATCTATCTCCCCTTTGTTCTGGACTGTGACTGCCCCAGATATGTCCCTGAGGGCTGCACAACCCTCAGAAACATATTTTCAGGAGTCAGAGTAGAAAAGAGATAGATCAAAATCACCCCTGTACCAGAGTGTGCATACAGTGAAATTACATGTGCACCACCTTGGTCTGGATGCCAGCTACTGTTTTGTCCCAAAGAGGGACAATCCTTGTTTTCATCTGACATTATTTGGCTGACATAATGCTTTGAAGAGATTTTCCTAGGATGCTTTAGTAATAACTAATTAACAGCACTGGCCACAATTTGATCTTTCAGCATCAGCATTGTGGAGCATTCAAGAATTACATGTCAACCAGGAAACCATTGAGAAAATTTCAGCAGCTGGCCAGTGTAAGTTTTTGTTTATTGCACTTAAAAATACATGAATGTCTTTGCAGATCTGGATGTATCTGCTGTTTCCCCTTCGTTCCCAATAATGCCTTTCCCTCTGCAGCCTGTTACTGTTGGTTCCATGTGCAGAAGTGTTTAGGTAGAACTGTCTTCCAAACTCAGAGTCACTTCCATGTAATGAAGTTGTCACAAGGGAAGGATTTAAATAGGTATCTTTTCATGAGTCAGCATGGGTATGTGAAGCACTGTGCATCTCTTTCAGTTTCAGCATGTTTTGGCTTTCAAGAGCTATGTAAATAAGTTAACACCATAATATGGGACATGACTCTAAGCAACATGAACAATGAAGGTTTCTTTTACAGGAGTTTAGAATTCTGACTTCTGTTGAAGGTCCACTTTGAAATCAGATTATTGTCTTCTTTTAGCCTGCTGCATATCCTACAATGAATCCTTTTCTTTGCTTCCTGGAAAAGCAGAGTTTCTGCTTCCAGAATCCTGAGCATGGCTCAATGTAGAGAAATTTGGAAACCTTTCCAGCCATCTGTCCAAGTAAATTAGATGACCGTGCCTGCAGAAGAGTCTGTGTGTGCAAGGGTCAGCCCTCCCATCCACATCAAGTCATTCCTGCCAGTATTTCTGTATTAATAGCAACACATGTAATATCCTCCTTGACTGCATTGGCATTTACATGATCTTACATTATCGTAAATTCTTCTTTTTTGTTAATTCAGTTCTAATATGATCCTTTGTTGCTGAAACATCTCAGTCTTCCAGCAGCCTTTTAATTAGGAGTGTAATGGACTGTCAGTATACAGGAGTGAACAAGTTTACTGTATAACATGGCTCAGTGGCCTTCAATGGAATGAACTCAAACTTTCAAGCCCTTTTAATCTGTTATTAGAAAATGTCTGGTTTTAATCCTACTAACTAGACAGAAATCTAAAAGGGATAATAAGGTACTGTCCTGGAACAGAAGGTATGTGTATATGTGAGAGAGAAAGAGATAGAGATGCATTTTATAACCAAGATTACAAAAATACCAGTTTCTCATTTCCCTCCGTACAAACTGCTTCTAGAACATAAGAACAGCCCTGCTGGATCAGACCCAAGGCCCATCCAGTCCAGCATTTTGTTTCCCACAGTGGCCCACCAGATGCCTCTGAGAAGCCTACAGGCAAGAGATGAGGGCATGCCCTCTCTCCTGCTGTTACTCCTCTGCAACTGGCATTTAGAGGCATCTTGCCTCTGAGGCTGGAGGTGGGCTATAACCACCAGACTAGTAGCCAATAAGAACATAAGCAGCAAACATGTCAGTTTCTTCACACATTGACATGCTTGCTTTTCAAAATCAGGCTGGCTTAGTTTAATTTCTATCCCACTCTCACTCAAGAACTTGGAAGGGGTACAAACAGTTTAAGGGGGGGAAATGCAATAAAAGTGTACACAAATATATAGAAATTAAAATGAATCCTCCTCCCAATGAGTGTTCCCTCTAACAGGGATTCCCTGATGTTGTTCACAACTCCCAGCATCCCCAGCTGCAATGGCCTTTGGCTGGGGATTCTGGGAGTTGTAGTCAACAACATGTGGGAATTCCTGTTAGAGGGAACACTTCTCCCAATTAAGTGTCAATATTAAATGACACTTAATTGGTATGTCAGTATTGAGGACCATGAAATTCTTCACGTTCCTTTGTCTTCAGCTAAACTTTGGAGACTCAGATCTGTAATCAAATTTCTCAATATTTCAATTTTTACTTTAGAGCGGCAATGCAGTGGATTTGGTTTTTGTTGAAGAAGGGCTGTTTAGCTTTCTCCTTCGGTGATGCTTTCCGATATAATGCCCTCCCCCACTCACATGGGTGTTTTTATTTCAGAACAGTAATACTGAGAGATCTGATCATGGATCTCCTACATCTTCAGTAGTTTGGGGGACGAAATTTGTTAGACACTATTTCAGACTTTACTCATAGACTTTGCTGTATGATCTTAGAAGAAACTGAGGTTGAGGCTTGTGACAACTAAGGCTGTGTCCAGTAGGGTTCCCAACCCTCCAAGAGCAGCCTGGAGTTGCTAGGAATCAGCATGGATTTCCAGGTGACTATTGAAAACAAATTGGAGATTTAATGGCTTGATATTGTGAAAAATATTAGGAGAAAAATGTTGGAGGGGAGGAATCTCCAGGAATAGCTTCAGTGAGAGGTGCTAGTCCCGGTCCTGGTCCTTTCTGTGCCCCCTTTCAGGTGCTGTTGCACAGAATCAGCCCTTAGTCACTGATATTACTAATCCCCAGTCATCTGGACAGATATCTTTATTTCTAAAAGAAACGTTAAGGATGCAGATTATTTCCAGTGACTAAATCTAATTCCACCACATTTTGAAGGACATGTTGTGCTTTGCACAATTTCACAAGATCCTCCCTATAAGGAGAAAGGATAACCTTAACTTAACCTGACTCTCTAAAAACATTAAATGTCTAACTTGGCACATACACCACCATGGCAACTAGTAATTACTTTGCCAGCAAGTTTGTGCATGCTTAGGTAACATCAGGACATGGTCTCGGGAAAACCTGATGCCAGAATGAAACTGACTGTGTGAAAAACATATTTCAGTCAAGCCACAAGTCTCTGATCTGATACGTTTAATAAAATCTTAGGGTTGCAGGAGGTCTTAAGGGTCATTAACTTCAGTTCCTTTTGGCAGTGTATAATGTGCCTAAACTATCCCAAGAGAAGTAACATCCCCTGCTGTGCATCATTGTTTGTGCCTTTATAATACACTGGGTGACTATGGAAAACAGTCTTCCTTTTAATGTATAAACAGCATTAATGTACTGTAGTAATGATTGATCAACAATGTATGATTGCTGTTCCAGATGGAACCTCAATTCTCTGCAGCATGTGGGGTTTAAAAGCCCAGGAGAACTTAATGTTGCTTCCTTTACTGCTAGAAATTCCTGGTAGAGAGGCCATGAATTAAGACATGCAGGTGTCTTGCCTTTCTCAAGGCTAGTACCTGGGATCTTAGTAGTTTGACCTTTTCTTTTTCTCCCTGTGAAAATGTGTGTGGCAGGGCAGGAAGGTTAGTTGAGCTTAGAGGAGTGATCAGTATTTGGGGTATATATTAATTTAGGGCTTAATCCTGAAAGACATTGACTACGCTGGAGCCATGTGTAATAGCTGCCGAAAAGATCACTTGGGCCTGCATGATTCACTGTACCTGCATGAAAAGATTCATTGTACCTGCACGAAGGGATCATTGTTTACAATATTTGGCCACAGTAGTTGACCCAAGGTTACTGTCCGTCAGTTTCCTAGATTTCTGAGTGGCTGGGATTACAATGGTAATACTGATCTGAACCACATAGAGGCTACACATGATTGCCTTTCTCATGTGGTTGCAGGCATCATGGAGAAATCTTAAAGTAGCGAATACATAGCTACCGATCACCTGACTCTACCCATTGTGAATATGATCTAGATACTGGAAATATTAGCAGTTGGGGATATACTGGTAGCCCTCGTTATCTGTGGAGATTCTGTTCCCATCAATTTTCATGGATAACAGAACTGCAGATAACAAGACTTTTAAGTCAATGGCAAAGGGGTGGGGTGGGGGTTAGGTTCCTGGAGTACAAAAAAGAAAAAGAAAAAAGGAATAGAAAGGCAGAAATTGGAGAGATAGTGTACTGTGCCATGCTCTGCAGGTCTCCAGCACTGTTCCCTCTAACAGGGATTCCCAGGTGTTGTTCACTACAACTCCCAGCATCCCCAGCTGCAGTGGCCTTTGGCTGGGGATTCTGGGAGTTGCAGTCCAGGAATCTGGGAATCTCTGTTAGAGGGGACACTGGTCTCCAGCTGTCTACCAATGCCCCCCCCCAACCCCCAATTCAGCTGAAAAATCATGGGGATTTTTTTTTTAAACAAAAGAGCCACAAAATGGCTCTGTTTAGCAAAATGGTGGCCAAAAATGACCTCGGAGGTCATTTCCAGTCACCCTGAAACTGCAAATTCCTACAATTTTTAAAGTTCATATACCAAGGTTGGGTTTCCCTTGCCCAACGATGGATATGCAAAAATGTGGGTGGCTGGATCACGGGTGATGAGGGCCACCTGTACTTTCCCCCCCTTAATGAACAGAGTGCATTTGCTTTTGTCTTCTTCCAGTAATGAATTGTTCCGCCCCAGTGGATATTTTGTTTCTGTTAGATGGATCCTATAGCATTGGCAAAGGAAGCTTTGAAAGGTCAAAACACGTAGCCATCAAGCTGTGTGATGCTTTGGACATCAGTCCTGAGAAGGTGAGCACACTGGTGTATTGTACGCAACTGATACCAAGAACATGGCTATACTGGAAGAATCGTACCACGTTTGTGGGTGCAAAAGCATGCCAGAATTTAAAGTAATGGGGCAGAGGGATTACAACAAGCCTGTAACAGTTATGCTTATGAAAGTGATACATGGTCATTTGGGGGATTCAATGTAAGATCCAAGGATTCCAGGTTGTGTGGATGGATTCTAGGCTATGTAAAAACATGTAGGACACTTGAGGATTTTGGGTGAATACTTACCTGGAGGGTTTCATCTAGTTCCTTTCCCATTTTCCTTGATTAACTAGCTTGAGTGTTCCTAGAGCTGATTAAATTAAATCCATTTTATGGACTTTACCTTTCAGATTAGAGTGGCAGTAATCCAGTTCAGCAGCACTCCGCACTTAGAATTCGCCTTGGATGCATATTTCTCCAAACGAGAGATAAAAGACAAACTTAAGAAGATTGTGTTCAAGTAAGATTATATTATAAGCAGTGGTGCTGTTGTGTCTCACCACCCAGCCTCCCTTGATGTGTGTTTCCTATAGTTTAAATGAGGCAAAAAGAAATAGTTGGAAAGGAATATTTGCATTTTGACAGTTTCCTGTGAATATAGAATACTGTTTGGACTCCTTTTCAGTTTGAATTTTGTTCACAAACTGTTTACACCAGCCCCTGCTAACTGGGCAAAGAGGCACCTTTTTCCATGGTGATTCTCTTTATTGAGCGGGGGAGAGTAACTGGCCCTATCCACCCGCAGCACAGTACTTCCAGTGACTGTTGCTGGTGTCTATCTTGTGTTTCTTTTTAGAATGTGAGCCCTTTGGGGACAGGGAGCCATCTTATTTATTTATTATTTCTCTGTGTAAACCGCCCTGAGCCATTTTTGGAAGGGCGGTATAGAAATCGAATTAATAATAATAATAATAATAATAATAATAATAATAATAATAGCAACCAAGCTGATTTTTTCTTCACAGTATAATTCAATGAGGTTTTTCTCATGTACACCCAAACCCAGGCTAGGGTTAGGCTTTGCATGAGAACCCCCAGAATCGGGCCTAATCCCAGTGGGGCAGCACTGCCTAGCTCAGCTTTTCAACCTGGCTCTTAGCTGGGATTAAAGGCTCCAGCAAGCCCTTAACCCAGACTCTGGGATTGTGTTCACTGGGGCTGCATTCAACTCCGGCAGACATGGAGATGGGTGCCTAGAGTGCCAATCTCTTGGGTAATCCCCTAATGCACCACAAATGTTGCATGTGCATTGAGGGATATCCAGAGGCTGGGACACATCATCCCAGAGCTCCTCACTATGTAATGCAGATCGTCTGGGAGCGCGGTCCGTGCTCCCAGCAACATTCAGGTGCTCATCTGGGAGGGAGGTGAGACCAGCCTTCTCCCCACCACGCGGCCATTTGAATGGCCCCAATGACATTGATTGACTCCTGTTGAAAGTAGGTTAGTAGGATTTATACTGCTTTCAGATGAAATGTTTCAGTGATCATAATAAGTTGGATGCCAGTTTCTACTTCAATAAAAGCAAGCGCTCTCAATGGAAGAAGTTGAATATGCGCATGACTACCCTGTCTGTTTGTCTCTGTTGTGTGGCAGCTCTTGCTCATGGCAAAATGTTATCAGATTCTCTTGCCATGAACAGAAGTGTAATTAAGCATTTCATTTATGCTCATGGCAAATTGAAGACTCGTTGACCATGAGCAGAGAGGTGCCCCAAGTAAAGAAGCAGGAAGAGCACCAGAAGCAGAACAGCTCTGCTCATTATCCCTAAATGTGTAAATATCCCTGCATTTAATTATAGCTAGGACACTGCACTCTTTGTCAAATAATTTCTGGTGTTAAAATCTTAAGTGACATGGGCTGAGTTCACACAATCACAAGAGTCCTGGCTAAGAAATTAATCTGGATTAATGAGCCCCATGGAACTGAGTATGAGATTTGGAGAGGAGTGCTGACCTTGTGGTAGCAAGCATGACTTGTCCCCTTAGCTAAGCAGGGTCCGCCCTGGTTGCATTTGAATGGGAGACTAGAAGTGTGAGCACTGTAAGATATTCCCCTCAGGGGATGGAGCCGCTCTGGGAAGAGCATCTAGGTTCCAAGTTCGCTCCCTGGCTTCTCCAAGATAGGGCTGAGAGAGACTCCTGCCTGAAATCTTGGAGAAGCCGCTGCCAGTCTGTGTAGACAATACTGAGCTAGCTGGACCAAGGGTCTGACTCAGTATATGACAGCTTCCTATGTTCCTTTGAGAACCCATCATTTCAGGACAATCCTGGACAAACCGCTTCAGTTAGCCAGCATTTAACAAAATATATAATCAAATGCTGGTTAACTGGAAAATAAGGGTGGATTTGGATGTGCACTTACCATATCTGAGACCTTAGTCTGACTTTTCTTTCTCGGTGTGTGAGCCCATGTCAAGTACTGACACACATTTCTGCATGTGTCTGTATGTCTTGTTGATGCTGACAATGCAGCATTGCCACACCCCCAGCAAGCACAAGACAAGGCTGCTTTCTGGTGGCAAGTTAACATCACTGCACAAATGTAGTGAGTCATGCATATGGTTATGCATGTAAATGTGAGGTATATGTGTGTTCTATTATCTAGTGTACAGAGTGAGAAAAAACCATCTTGGTTTTAGTAAATTAACTAAATTGAAATCAGCCAGCTCATGGGTTGGAAGGCGTTCCAACTCCCAAATTTAAAAACAATCTGGCCGCACAGAACACAATATATATATATATTTAAAATCATTGCAGACAGCTTTTTAAAAGGAAGTTGTTATGCTAGTTTTGAGTCATTGGGGGGAGTGGAAATAAAACCAGTAATAAAGTGCAGCTGGCTAGGGAAGCTGGGACTGCTACTGCAACACTGTTGATGCTTCCCTGACTTGTGAATTGAGACAGAAAATATTGGAGTAGAGGAGGGACGAAAGAAAATCAAAGCCTGTTCGCAGCCATTTAGAGCACTGAGAATTACAGGGCGGGTGGTGGGGGAACCAAAACCCTAGGGAACTCAAAGCTGAGTATGATCAGCATATACATCGAGAAATAAAGAAATGTCAATAGAGTGTCACTTTAAAAATGAATAAACTTGGCCCAGAATCAAAAGTGCTTAGATGTAACAATAAAGAATAATACTATGTTCAAAAAAGAGAATTGACTTATCCCTAATTACAGTGGGTTAAAATAAAAGTCATAGTAAGAGGTGGTATGTAGGCCTAAGCAAATTCGGATTTAAAAAATTGGATTTTATCCTAAATTTCCCAAAATCGTTAAAAAAAATTGGTAAAATCCAAATCTGATTTTTAAAAAAATCAATAGATTGATAAGTGGGAATTAATTCCAAAATAACAAAGGTAATTTCAGATATACTTCAGAATTTTGGAATTTGCAAAATGGCACCATTCCCCCCCTAGAAGAAATGGGGGGGGGAATCACTGGTTGGTCTTAGAACCTTGAAACCTGCCACACATATGGGGAAGGAGGTCAGGGCCCCCTCTAGTGAATATGAAGAGAATTTTCCAATTACCTGATTTTTGGTAAATTTTTGTCAACTTTGTTTTTTTAAAAGGCTAAAAATTGTGAAATCTGGCTTGTTTCAAAAATTCTGAAACTGAAGACCCTCCTTGTAACATCATCCCACCAGCATGTGGAGGAATCTGCCCTTTGCCTTCATGAAAAGGTGTAACAGTATGCCCCTCCCCAATTTTATATCTCCTGAATGGATGGGCATACAGTTATGAAATCTGGCACACATGAAGTCTACATTAGCAAGACTCTGTAATTTTATTTCAAGACTATTGATAACTCCTCTGATTGGGGGGGGGGTTATTTTGGGGGAGGGATTAAACATTTTAAAAAGGGCTAAAACTGGCTTCTTTCAAGCCAGAACTTTACAAAGTGTTCTGGATCTGAAGCGCTCCCTAGGACCATCATTCCTCCCCCATATGGAGGGGAAAGGACATTCCTTTTATTTTATATTAATTTTTGTCTTCCCCATTGCATAAGCACACAGTTAGTAAAAGTGAAAGTAATTTGAATTTTTCTATTTTTGTGGTTAAAAAGAATTTCTCACTTTCCCTTCTAGGCATTAAGGGGTTAAAAAGTTTGAAGTCATTTTCATCCTTTGAAAAGGTCTGCCTATTCCTGTAATGGGGAAGGAAACAACTAATATAAAATCAAAGGAATGTCCTTTTTCCTCCACATGGAGGTAGAATTATGGTCCAAGAAGGGTCTTCAGTTTCAGATCTTTTTGTAAAATTTGGGCATGAAACAAGCCAGATTTCACTATTTTTAGACATTTAAAAAAAACTTTCAAAAATTCACCAAAATTCAGGGAATTGATCAATTATCTCCAAATTCACTACAGCCCTCCCCCCGCTGACCTCCTTCCCCACATGTTTGGCAAGTTTCAAGACTCTAAAACCAATCAGTGATTTGGGGTTATTCCCCCCCTCCATCCCCCCATTAACTGCTATTGGAGTTGGTTTTTTGGTTTCCCCCCCCAAATTTATGTCAGAGTTTGGATTTGAATTCCAAGTCTGATTTGATATCCAGCATCACCAGAACCCATGGATTTCGGATTCAAAATAGTCAAAATCAGATTGGGTCGAATCCCAACCCAAATTTTCTGAATTCACAGAGGCCTAATACGTAGTGCTCTAAGGTTCTTGGAACAATATGGGTAGCGAGGCCTATTCTCTATCTTAGCTGCTAGCAATAAATTCCTAATATCTGCAAGTTTGTACTGTGTAAATGCATTGTCTCTAATCTCCACAGCAATGTTTATAATCCTCTCTCTTCTTCATAGTAAAGAGAAAAACTGCATCTGTAGTAGTAATTATGTTACTACTACTATTATTATTTATTTAATAGTAGTATTTAATAGTTTACTATTAATAGTAGTAAACTGCATCTGAACCATTTTTGGAAGGGCGATATAGAAATCAAATAAATAATAAAATGAATGAATGAATGAATAGTAACATAATTTGTATGTGAAATGTTAGCATTTTCATCATCCTTTCCCTGATTGTTTTCACAACATCCGGCACTTTAAATATTTTCTCATATTTCTTGCAGTCTAAACACTTTGTGTATTCTGCATGTTCCCCCACACCAATAAATAAATAAAATCTCTGCAGTGGCCAAAATATTGTGCTAGTAGACCTGATGGTCAGCTAGTAAAATCCAAGTGGGTTTCCAGGAACTGCAATTAATGTCTGGGACTTCGGAGGCCTAATTCTTAACAGATGTTGGAGCTGAAGTGTGGGAGCACCCGAAGAAGCTGCACCTGCAGCGGATGCTAGACCTTTAGAAATAGACTACAGCTCTTGGCTTGGGGAAGAGGACAATTTCAGGTCCTTGTGGGGGGAGTCACAGTGATGTGATAGCCAGAGAGAGTTAATGCCTTCCTCTTGGATGGGATTGTCATGTGGAGCGAAGGCGGGGGTGGTTATAAATGTTTTTGTGTAATGTTTAGTTAGGCTAGGGGTAGGCAGCCTTGGCTTTCCAGATGTTGCTGGGATGATGGGAGTTGTCATTCAACAAAAGCTGGAGAGCCGTGATTGTCTGCCCCTGAGTTAGGCCCTAATTGATGATGATTGTTTATAGAATAGGGCTTCACGTGGTTACAAAAATGGTAGGTGTGGATCTACCATTGGGAAACTGAGTGCAGAGCATACAAGCTGCCAGTGGGGTCAGGGTGGGGGGAGCCGCATAATGCCTGCCCCTTCATCCAGTCACCTGCATCCATCCCTCCATGGCTCCCGCTCAGCCACATCACTGCTAATTTGCCTCCCTTTACCAGTGGCGACACAGTCTAATGACATCACTGCCTGGCACCCATGTGATGGATAGGGAGGCAGTGAGTCCACAGGTAAGTGGGAGCCAGGTAGGAAGGCAGGTGGGTGGGCAGAGGCTAGCAGCAGTAGGAGCCACCAAAAATACTTACTGCGGGCCACCGCCAACATCACTATGCTAGTCTCTCTCTCTGTCTCTGTCTCTGTCTCTGTCTCTGTCTCTCTCTCTCTCTCTCTCTCTCTCTCTCTCTCTCAGCAGATGGGTAGGGAAGGAAACAGAAATAATATAGAAGAGCAATATGCATCACCTTAGAAGTATTTTTGAACATAAGAAAAGCCCTGCTGGATCAGGCCCAAGGCCCATCTAGTCCAGCATCCTGTTTCACACAGTGGCCCACCAGATGCCTCTGGGAAGTCCACAGGCAAGAGATGAGGGCTCTTACTACTGCTTTTGTTATCCCACTCATTGACAAAAGAGAAAATATTCTCACCATGCTGTCAAATTACAGCCGTAGGTAGCAGCATGATAGATATGGTATCTTATATACATTTAGTACTAGTGCATTTTTAGTACTAGTATATCCTCAAGGAAAGTAAGCTTATGAGATCACCCAGCTGTGTGTGTGTGTCTCCTATCAACTTTGCAATGCCTGGACCAATTTGAACCAAAGTTAGTACAGTTGTAGAGACAAGATGTCATTTGTGATGATGTCATTCTCTCCAATTCAAGATGGCAGATGCATGAACATTTGAGGTGCAAGTGGGCTCACTTGTGAACTGCCTATCTGATTTGAACCAAATTTGGCACAGTTGTAGGGACTTCTCAACAGAGTAGTTTGTGATGATGTCATCCACCCTAATTCAAGATGACTGACACATTCATGTTTGAGGCAGAAGTGGGAACTGATTTGACCAAATTTGTACAGTTGTAGTGACACATAGGGACAGCTCAGTGGTGTGGATTGTGATGATGTCATTCACCCCCATTAAAAATGGTGGATACGTGAACAATTGAGGCAAAAGTAGATTAACCTATGAAGGTGGTAATTATCAATTAAGATTTTAGTGAAAGAAAAGTAGGCAGATTAGTTCTTACCAGAACTTCATGTTTGTATTTATATTGCTAAGAATATTTTTATGTGTTTTGAAAGCACATAAAACAAAATCCTCCTTGCTTCCCTCAATACTGGTCTTCACCAAATGAATTATACTCTGGCAGTGACACTGAGAGAAAACAGAGATGTTCTGGTGGAAACTAAATGGTATTAATGCCTTTACCTTCTCCTCAGAGGTGGGAGAACAGAAACAGGACTTGCTCTGAAATATGTTCTTCGGAAAGGATTCCGTGGGGGCCGAAACTCAACAGTACCCCAAATTCTTATCATCCTAACTGATGGGAGATCGCAGGGCAGTGTGGCAATACCAGCTAAGCAGCTAAAAGAAAGGGGTGTCATCGTGTTTGCCGTGGGAGTCAGCTTTCCAAGGTAAGTTGCCCTCTAGAGTGGAAAAAGACATTAGACGATCCATTGCTATTGGCATGTAACCAATGTTTTGAAGCAAAAATCCTCGATGCTTTAGATAGCTTGATCAAGATGCAGATAGAGTTGTTCAGTGGGGAGAAATATGCCTATTGTGTAGGAGTTTGTTGGTGAGGAAAGTTCTGAGCACTTGATGTGAGCATGCAAGAAAAGCTACAAAATGTAAGTGTGTGTGCATGTGTGCATGCACGCATGCTTGTGGATCTATTTGGAAGAGTAATGGGGAGTGTTGGCTGAGTGTCAGAAGACATGTTATCAGAGCAAATGTTGTAAGCAGGTATTAAGAACAGAAAAGTCATGGATTCTGTTGGTATCAGTGTGTGTGTGTGTGTGTGTGTGTGTGTGTGTGATCATGTTTAATGTTCTATTAAACATAGATTTAATTCTCTCTCTGTGTTTGAGCATGTACATGTTTAATGCTCAATTAAATGGCTGCAGCACATCAATAGGCCAATTCAGACATTATTCTGTATGAGTGTACAAATGTCTGTACATGTGTTTGTATCAATGACTGACAGAAGAGGAGAGGAGAGCTGGTCTTGTGGGAGCAAGCATGACTTGTCCCTATAGCTAAGCAGGGTCTGCCCTGGTTGCATATGAATGGGAGACTTGATGTGTGAGCACTGCAAGATATTCCCCTCAGGGGATGAAGCCACTCTGGGAAGAGCAGAAGGTTTCAAGTTCCCTCCCTGGCTTCTCCAAGATAGGGCTGAGAGAGTTTCCTGCCTGAGTCCTTGGAGAAGCCGCTGCCAGTCTGTGAAGACAATACTGAGCTGGATAGACCAATGGTCTGACTCAGTATATGGCAGTTTCCTATGTTCCTATGTTCCTAACCTGTATTCATTTTAAAAGTGAACCTGAATACAGGCTCTTCAAATGCATGGTCCAGATAGAAAGTGTACTTCTGTACCTGCATTCAACATAACATGTGAATGATTGTATCTGTGTATAGATCTGTACCTCTGAACACCCATTGTGCAACTGTTGAACATAACTTGTGATTGGGCCTACTGTTGTTTATGACACATGTTACTATTCAGCTACTGCAATGTTGTCACACTTTATTGTACTGGATTTCTGTACAGATGGGAAGAACTGCATGCCCTAGCCAGTGAGCCAGTGGAATGGCACTTGCTCTTTGCTGAAGACATTGATGATGCCTCCAATGGCCTCTATACCACCCTTATGAGCTCTTCAATCTGCAGTGCTGCATTTCTGGGTAATCCCGAAGGTGGTGTTTGTGTACTGATTACGTCAACTTTGCTGTCTGTTTTTTAGGGGCCTTCAGCTGTCAAGGTGACCTTTCTCACATATAGATCTGATGCCTCATTTCCCTTTGAAGCTTGTATTTTTAATCTGGCACTTTCTCTTTATCGGGAGCTAGATGAAATTCAAGTTCTTCAGAGGGAAGCATAAATGTCTGGTGATTAAAGATAGAGCCATACTTTCATGAGGGTTCTGTGTAAATAAACATTGCTTCTAGAATTGTCAGGTGCTAACCTTGACAGCCCTTTGCCTGTCTCTTTAACTTTGACCCGTCTCTTTAAGAGTTTGTAGACAATGAGAGAGTATCCAGCGGTGGTGCTCTCTTCATTGCTGCTACAGCAGTCCCTTTCATGCTCTTCTTTTCTCCTTCAGTTTGTGGCAAGTAGGACGGTACTTACATGCCACCACAGTTACTACAGAAAGGTAGGCAAAGGCACTGTTGCAGCAGCAGTGTGGGAGGCACTTACTGAGCCTCTTCACACAATCATCTAAATCTAGGTTAGAGGCAGATAACTCAGGGTTGCATGCTTGTGTGGAACAGGGCAAATCCTCCAAGCCCTGGTAGTCCGAATCTGGGTAACCCTGCTTCCAACCCTCGAACTTAACCCAGGTTGGTGAAGAGTGGGAGCACCGATACCTCAGGTTGTTGACCATGGGTCTGCTTTTTGTGGGTTTTGTAGGTCTCGCCAGTTGGCCGCCATGTTTGTCAGGGAGTGCTGTGGCTAGAGGGGTAGTGATCTGTGAATGTGCCATTTGGCAAAGCACACTCTATGATTGCTTGCGCAAAATGGCTTGAATGGGGCTTCGACAACCTCCTTTCCCCTTGTAGCCAATCAGAGGGCAACTGATAATGTTAGAAGGTTTTTTTTCTTCTCCTGGCAATGTGGAGCACACTGGGGAGGTTTTCCCAGTGCTCGGAGGTTCCTTCCCCCATTTATCCAGCTCCCGGCTGCAGCAATGGAGAATGTGACCGTGGTGCTCATATAGGAGTGGGGTTTGCAGAGCCAATCAGAGGCTCTTCTTGTCTGTCTTAAATAGGGTAAGAACCCTTCCCAGCCCCAAACTACCCCCTTCTGATCCTGTGTAAGAGCCTACTGCCTGCTTCTGGGCTCCTAAAGTGACAGACTGTCAGAAACTCCAGGATAGCACCTGATAGTCCTGACCACTTATGTGCAAAATCCATATGGGGAAGTGGGTAGAGAATGGCTGAAGATTTGCATCTTAATAATGTTGGGGAAGTCAGGCATGAATTCCTGAGGTGTTTCTATAGCATTTAAAATGTGTCCCTATACATTTATGTGAATGTTATTGTTGTTGTTGTTCTTATTTATTGTTAATAATAATTTATTATTCCTAGAGAACCTCCCAAGAACTTGTACTCATGCCTGGCCCTTCTGTTGTGGTCAAGATGCATATCTTTGGCTATTTATTGGCTGGTTCAGTACCCAAGTTTTCAAAAATGCAACGAGGAAAATGCAGCGTGGGAAACCACCAGAAATCTGGCTGCACAGCCAGACTCAAAGGAACAGCTAACCTGCAGAGAAGCACCTTGAATATTAGCCAAGAGCTTTTCTGAGTTCCTCCTGACCCATTTGTCACAGAGCAGGGCTCTTCAACAAAGATACTGTAGAGAACATACAGTGGGTGCTAACCCCAAATGCTGTGTGATCGACCACTAATAAGTAGCCTGTTTGTTTTTTGTTTGCTGAGCTCCCAGTGGCCTTAGTGGTTGGGTGAAAAGAGCTGTAAAGCAGGGAGACCACTTTTCCAGGGTCAGGGATACATGGTCACTTTTGGTTTGGCGAAGCATCTGCTCTCAAACTGCAAATGCCAATTATGAGACTTTTCTCCTCTTTCAGCAGGCTGCAGGGCTGACTCTTACCCCTGTGAGCGCAAAACACTGGAGAGAGCAAAAGAGCTGGTTGGAAACTACTTCTGCTGGAAAGGATCAAAGAGCAATAATGTCGTTCACACATCACTCTGCCCTTTTTACAAGTGAGTCAGCAGTCACGCTTCATCCTCTGATACTTTAGAATGGGTAGATACGGGAAGATTTAGCAAGTCCATGCTTCATTCATGTTACTACATTTTAGGGAAAGAAGTGCAAAGGCAGCATAAAAGCATCATGCTGGCAAACACCTAAAGAAATGTATTGACAATTTTTCCACAACATGTTGCCCAGACCTCTGACCAGCACAGATTTCTATCCCAGTGGTTTCAGAATTGTGCATAAAATGATTGAACAAAAAAAATTCTGTCCTTCCTTCAAAAAAGGAAGGCCTTCCTGGCCTTTTTAAATACAGCTGGAGAGGGGAATAAGTAGATATCCCCAGGGGGAGAGTTTTTTGCCAGATAGATGTCAGCTATTGGAAGGCCAGAGGACAGGGATTATGAAGCAGATCTTAAGGTTTGGGTAGCATGTGGTCCTTTGGGTATTCTGGTCCCAGATCATGTAGGGCTTTAATGACTAGGATCAACATTTTAGATTGGGCCCAAAAATGAGCTGGTAGCCAGTGCCAATGAAGCAAAATCAGTGCAATAGTAATATACCACTGTGCTTTGACAAGTATTCAAGCATTCGTATTATTCTAAAGCCTGTTCATATTGATTTTTAGCCAAGATAAGCCATGAACGTGCATGCACTGCTGCAGATGAGCTTCAACATTCTGAGACTACTGCAAGTAGCAGTTCTGAAATACTTGTGGTTGAATGATAAAAAGTGAATCCTGCATGTGGCAACTGATGTGTGACATCATGTACCGGGAATCTGAACACACCAGTTTTTCCATGGCAGTGTGGTTCTGTTAAAAAGCCCTGCAGAATGGTGTTTGCTGAAGTTTTGTATGTTTAAAGGATAGAGAGAATATTCTGTATATACGTAGCTGTGTATATTGGAATGGTAGTCACGTTGCTTATCATTTTCAGACCTGGAAATAATTTTCTGCATTGCTGGGGGTGGGTGAGTGGTAGAAACCAGTCTTTCCAGTAAAGCACTCAAATTAAACATACTAACACAAGCAATGGGACTGGTAAGAAAAATGGAGACACAAAAAGCCAAAGGGATCTGTCTGAGATCACAACCTGGGTTGCTGGCAAAGCCAGGAGATTAATATAGTTCCTCTCAGGCACAACTCTTCTTGACCATTGCAATAGTGTTGTTTTAGATGCTGGTCTTGTTTTGTATTCATGCATTTCGTAGAGTGTCACTTTGGATTACTTTCCATGCAATTGAAAAATAACCAGATCCAGAGTTCACAGCTGGCCCTAGTATGTAATTGAGGTCTCTCCGGATGTTTTTCATGCCTCTTGGTTGGAAGAGACACTTCCTCTCTGTCTTGTTCCTTTGACAGTGCTATAAGATTGTCACTGATATAGGGAACAGCTTCAATCACTGGCAGGAAATAGTCCCTGCTCATATTGCAGCCAATTTCAAGCCTGAAGACTGCAAACACAGAGCTATATTGTCAGCTCAATGGCAGTAGGTTAAGCAACGAAATTCCACTCATGATGAAATGAGGATATATCTGAATAATATGTAAGATAATGTCAAATGCCTTTAAAGGAACTGGAAGCATGTTAACATCTTTGTAATGGAGGCTTGTACAATAAGTGAAAGGCTTTAGAATAGACCTGAATAGGAGAATGGATATTTGTGTCCTTTTAGTTTGGTTTGGTTTTTGCATCTAAGGAGTTCTGAAAGGATATAATGTTTTCTCTCCCCACTCACCACCCACCCCCGGCTTTTTTCTCTGTAATAGAAATCCAGCTCTTGTCTATTTTGAGAAACAGCTCTGACTGCTGGGAAAAAGTAGGCTTATGATAGTGTATATGTATGCTCACACAGACACACATCTAGAATATTTGCATACATATATTTAAATAGTGTACCTCTGTTTTGCAAACTGTACTTCTTAGGGTCTGCAGCAAATTAGTCTAACTTTATCCAGCTGCAGGAGTGAGTGGAGATGTGAGATGAATTGTGGTAGGTATATGGGATAGTGGGATAGACTTCTGAGCCATTTGTGATGGAGGAAAATAGAGATGCGTGTGAGATGCAAAATCTCTGCTATTGTGCTCCTCAAGCCTTTTACAAAAAGCTACCCACATATGTTAAAATCTTCTAGAACTGGCTAGAATACAGAATCTATAAGATTCTGAATAGATATAGATTTCTAGACTTTACAGGATTGTTTTAAAGATTACAGATATTAAACTGCATTTGTTTGCCTTCACAAACATGCATCTGGAACCAGGAGAAGGGGTTTGTGCATGTGTATAACAGTTAGCTAGGCCCACCTTCTAAGTAAATCAGTACAGGATTGCAACTTTAATATTTTAACTGAATTATCAGTTCTTGCTTGTAGTCTTTTAAACGCCAGTCATGTTTTATACTGACTTTTTTTTAATTGAAGTTGGAGGAACACTTTTATCAAATATCCATCCAGATGTTACCGAACCACATGCCCAGGTAAGACGTGGTATTTCTGAAATCTTGATTGCACGTTCTTCAGACTAACAAGTATAGATTAAATTAAGGTTATGCATTAATGCATAATTAATTAATTGTTTTTCAACAAAGACAGCTTCATTTCTATGCAGAGTTTTTAATGAAGTTTAGACCCTTTCGCTACTTTTTCATTAACAATTGAAAGAAAATCTTTGTGCACAGTTTTTCTATAGAAACCTTTTGCAAAAACCACCATTTAGTTTTAGGGTGGTTTATTCTAAGATGTCCATTGTTACAATAAAGATTGGACATAAAACTAATATAATTAAGATGAATAAGAAAAAACACTTTATTTAGTGCACGTTTATAGCAACCTGCCTCCCAAAGCCTCCAGGCAGTGTTTCTTCTCATTCCTTTATCATCACAGCAACCTTGAAATGTAGGACCCTGAGAGATTAGCCCTATTCACATTATATTCAACACTAATACAAGTGTACAGGGAAAGCTTGCTGTTCGTGGACTCGCCATCCGTGGTTTCTTGTATCCGCAGTTGGGTAATGGACACCCAACCTCGGTATGCGCGCAGGGGTGGTTGTGGCAAAAAAGGGGTTAAACCCGCACATCTGCAATCTGGGGGTGACCAGAAACGACTTCGGAGGTCATTTCCGGTCGCCATTTTGAGTGTGGGAGCCATTGTATAGCTCACTTTTTAAAAAAACACCACAGTTTTAAAAAAACCCACAATTTTCTGCCAAATTTTGGTGACTTTTCAACTCGTGTGGGGCATGCTTGGACTCCTGAAGGCTCACAGAGATTAGTAGGGCACTTTATTTGGCCCATTTTCATGTTTTGGGGGCAATTTTTTGGGATTTTTTAAAAGTCTGCGAACCTAACCCCCCAATTTCCATTGACTTTAATGCCCCATTATTATCTGTGGTTTCGCGATCCGCTACCCCCACCCCCGCGGAACAGAACTTCCACGGATAACAGGGTTCTCCTGTACAATGTACACAGATACAGTTATTCATGTTATGTTCAGTGCACATGTGGTAGGACACTTCTATTTGTACCATGCATTTGAGGGGCCTGTACCCAGATTCACTTTTAGAATGAGCGCAGGTACAGCCATTCACACCGTGTATGTACCATGTGTATACATGCACTTGAACAATATAATGTCTGAACAGGGCTATTATGGATCAAAGTCACTTAATGAGCTTCATGGCTAATTTGAACATAGGAATTTGAATTCAGGTTTCCCTGTTTCTGGACCGAAAGTCTATTCAGAACACCACATATTTAATAATCCATGGGATCAATTTCCAACCAATATTTGATTAAGATGAGAATCATTTTAAGTCTTTTTTTTTTTTTGGCTTTGTAATTTTTCATTTTAAATTGCTTGCAGCTAATCTCTTGCAGTATTTTACGTATCTAAATGGCAAGGACATCGTGGCTTGGCACAAGACAGAGATCCCAAGGGCTGATTAGGTGTTGTTGCCTGGTGTGGATGGGTTGCCTACAGTTCATCCTGCTTCTCAATAAAAACCGGGCAGTAACACTCATTGATAAAACACTCATTGATAAAAATTTAAATTTCTTCCTGTGTCCTTGTTTTTAGATCCTTGCGATTCCCACCCTTGCCAGAATGGAGGCACGTGCATTCAGCAGGAATTAGAAGGATACCACTGTGTCTGCCCAGTTGGATTTGGAGGAGATGCCAATTGTGGTATGTCTTTTCATCTTATGCACCAGTGCTTTGGTTTTAAACGTGTCAGGAACATAAGTCAGTTTCTGACAATAGCACTGGTTGTCATTTTTATTGTTGTTCTATCTTGGGGAAGAAGAGGGGAACCACAAGAGTAGATAAGCTTTATTTTCTGTTTTAAAGTAGATATTCTGGATGTGTGTGTGTAGGTTGTTTTTTTGGGGGGGTGGAGGGGTTCTTTTTTTTTTTTTTAATACTTCTTACTGTTAATGATTGAGATTTGCAGCCCAGGGCTGTGAGACTAATCACATCTATTGGGAAGCAAATTACTAGTAAATACTCTTTTGGATCCCAGTTTTGTTACTTTTTTTCTTTACACCAAAAAGACTGGGACCTTCAAGACTGCAAACATAAAATAATTTGGTAGTTTAATTTTGGAATAAGAAGTACCAAAACTACAGCATTCAAAATCTCAAAGTCTCTCTTAAAACAACAACAACTTTTTATTCTAATAAAATGTTAACGTTGGCAGCCCTGAGTAGTTTAGTGATGTTGCTACTTGGTGTATTCTGCAAGAAAAAAGTTTTGTTGCTTACACTGGGACTTCTTAAAGATATTACATGCTTGTTTTCTCAATTTTTCAGCACCTAAGCTGAGCCTAGAATGCAGTGTGAATCTTCTTTTTCTTGTGGACAGTTCATCCAGCACCTCTCTTGAAGGATTCTTGCGCTATAAAGCTTTCCTGAAAAGGTTTCTTGAAGCAGTGTGGAGTAGGGACACTCCTGGAAATGTGGGTGTGGCCCAGTATAGCAGTGATGTCAAGCTGGTTGTCAGAGTTGGGGACTTCAGTGACGTACTTAGTCTGGTGAAGGGTGTTGATTCCATGCAGTTCATTGGAGGGAGCACCTTGACTGGCAAAGCTTTATGGTATATCGTGCAACATGGCTTTAAGAATGTTCCAGTCTTTGCTGATGTTCCTGATGAGCTCCCACATGTGGTCGTCTTGCTCACAGATTCAAGTGCTCAGGATTCAGTGGTGGAAGCAGCAAAATACACCAGAGGCCAAGATATCTTCCTCATTGGAATAGGCAGTGAATTTTTGAAAGCAGAACTAGATGAAATTACGGGCAATCCAAAGCAGACAATCATCTATTCAACACCACAAGATCTGTTCAAGAAGATCCCTGAACTACAGGAAAAGATCTGCAGCATAGACAGCTTAGGTAAAGATGCAGTACTAATTGCACCGTCAACTACATGTTGTTTGTTCATCTTAAGTAGGCTATTGCAGAAGGTATAGCCCCCCACATATTTGTAGATATGTGATAATACAGATAGTACAGTTCATCCAGTCTTGTTATCTGCAGTTAAACAGGATTTGCTGAACAATCTCAGATGTTTATCCAACTTGTTCATTAAAACCATCTGAGAAGGTGATGCTACAACTTCCTTTGGTAACCTGTTGCTGGCCAAGAACTGGAGAACTGATTCAGATTTTAAATTGTGTCTTTGGAAATGGTAACATGCCTGCAACTTTCTAAAAAGCTTAATTAATAGCTTTGATATTTAAATAGTTGATTTCTACTGATTAATTATATGGAAATGAAGTAATGGTGTCTCTCGTCACTATAATGGTTTGATCAATGTCTTTGTACAGTCCAGTTGCCATAATTCAAACTTTTTTTTAATTCTGTAAGGTCTTTCACATTACCTCCTACCTGAGAAGTGAGGAGGGAGGGCAAGCTCCTATCTGCCCCCCCCCCCACAGATGATCAGTGTGGAGAGAAATCCTTGCTGATCACACTTCCACACGTGTGCCAGGGTAGTGATTGGCAGAGTGCAAGAATGCTTGCACTGGGTCCTCCATTGACCCAGAATGCAGCGCGTGAGCAACGGAGCAGCTGCTTTTAGTATTGCAGCCTCCCCACTCTGCACAGCTGCTCTTCCCCCCTGGCTCATTGCCAAGAATGGTGGTGGACCGATAGGAAGCCCAGTAACCTGGAGGTGATCATGCACATGGTCGCCTACCAAGTTAAAACCATAGGTTTGTTTTACCTCTGAAAAGCCCTGGGTAAAGGAGCTGAGTTGCTCAGGTCTGGAGCATCTGGGAGTGGAGGGCTACTGGCACTCCAGACGGCATGAGCTGCCTGGGATAACCCAGGCAGCCCCTGTTGTGTGGATAGACATATTGACACCTAGATTTCTGAATGAACTATCTCTTTACCCAAGGTAAAGTCAATAAAGATTTGTGTGAATATTGTTTCCTTGTATTTGACATACATTAGATGCCCTCTATCTATGCATATAAATGAGGCATGTTCTAGAAAGCCTAATGCATGCTCCTCATCCTCCTTTAGGTTGCCCATCTCAGTCCGTTGATTTGGTGTTTGCTCTGGATTCCTCGGCTTCTGTTGGGAGGGAGAACTTTGTCCAGCTGAAACACTTTGTCAGCAGCCTCTCTCTCCAGTTTGATATCAATAGGGACGTGACCCAGATAGGCCTTGTTGTCTATGGCAAAAGGCCCCGTACTATCTTTAACCTGGACACCCATGTTTCTAGTTCAGCTCTCCATGAAGCCATCAGCCAAGCCCCATTTGGGGGTGGCTCTGCTTCACTTGGCAGCTCCTTGCTACATATTCATGATGATGTCATGACTGTCCAAAAGGGAGCGAGGCCAGGTGTGAAGAAGATTGTGGTGGTGGTCACAGGTGGGACTGGAGTGGAAGATGCCATAGTCCCTGCTCAACAACTGCGTAACAATGACATATCATTGTTTGTGATTGGGATGGGACAGCTCCAGATGGGATCATTGCCGAGGATTGCAGGCTCTCATGACAACTTGCTGAGGATTTCCTCTTATGAAGATCTAAAAAATAATGAAGATCTTATCATTGAAAAAATATGTGACGGTAAGATGTTGGTTCAGTTCTTAGAGAATCTTTGCATCAGATTATTGCAATACATGCCTAGGTAGCTAGTGCAATAGCATTTAGTCCTGTCTCAGTTCAGAGGTTCATTTCTAGCTTGTAGAACTATAGTTACTTCCTTGTGATGACTATGACCAGAGTGTCCAGATGCAAAAGAGCACAGATGTCTTGTAAAGAAGAGGGAGGCACTTGCTAAAATCCCCTCTTCTGTATGACTACTGAAGGTACAGGAGCTGACCTCCTGTGCATCTGGTCATCCTATGTGATACCATTAGTAATCATTATGCAGTTTATATACTTGTGTGATGTAATACTCTTTATGTTATTTACATTTTTCATGCTTTTAAGTAAGAGCTCAGTGGCCAAGTTGTGCAAGTTTCCTTCATGTTCAATAGGATTATAAATGCAGGTTAACATCCTGAGTTCTTGGAATGTGCTCCAGTTCCTTAGTGAGGGGACAGGAAATCAGTATTACTCTAAGGGTAATCTCTTCTTAAAGGGAAAGCTGAAGAATTCCCATGAACATTAGTCCATATTTGAAAAATTACATAGAATTTACTTCAGTCTCCAGATTGGAACATTTTGAAGATGATTAGGTTTCATGTATCTCACCTTCACTCTCTTCTGACTTTCTCTGCTTCAATTAATGGCCAACATCTGACAAATGATTCAGGAATGCTATGTGAGAAGCACTGGTGCTTGCTGAGGAGTTCCAACACAACACCAGTGATTGCATAGTGGTAGGGAGAAGTAAATTTCACTTATCTCCCCTTCCCTCGGACGTCCATGGTGCCACCTGAAAATCCCTGAGAGTCGTGTAGACCTTGGGCTTCTGGGGGAAGAAAAACGGCTTCTGGGGGAAGAAAAAGTTGCCATAATTTGCCCCCTGCTGCTTGAGCACTGCTGTTGCATTTAGTCTGGAATGTCTCAGCAAGCCCTGCTACTTCTCACATAGCTTCCCTACATCATTAGTTAGGATGTCGGCCATTAAATCAATCATTCTTGTTTATTGGTGTAACCACTAAGTCTGTGGATACCTGAAGGACTGCCAACTTTAATATGAATCTACCCAGACTGTGAATCATCTTTGGAGGCCTTCCTCAGAGTGGCCCTGCCAGCTGAGGTTAGGTGGGTGGTAGTTAGGCAGAGAACCTTCTCACTGGTGAGAGTGGGGAGACACTCTCCCTGAGGAAAGTGTCTGTAGAAATCTAATAAGATCAAAGTGAGGCTCCCTGAGGAAAGTGTCTGCAGAACACTGTCCTCAGGAAGCCTCACCTTGTTCTTATTTCAGTGTCCTTTCAGTGCCAGACAGCTTATTTTCCCAGACTTTTTAACTGGTTGAAATTTGATTAGCTGCTTTATTGTGCCAGTTTTATTGTTGCCACTGTTGGTTGCTCGTTTTAACGTTGTGTGCTGCCCTTGAAAAATACATATTGAAAGATGGCAAATAAAATCCTTGAATAAATATCATGTGACCAAAGTACTGAACATCCGTGCACAGTGGCATGACCGAATACTGAGGTACTTGAAACATAAATGCAGTGAATGTGCAGTGCTAGTTAGAAAGTTGTTTGAAAAGATATCCAAAAATCCCATTTCTCAAATTTGAAATGCCAGTGAATTCCAGTTCTACTTTTATTCAGTAGAATGTAAATTCAGCTTGTTTGAAAAAGGAAGAATGTTTAAGGTCTACCTAATACTACCTAAATACTACTGAAAAGACAGCAGCTGTGTTACCTTTTTTTCTTAAGTGGAAAAGAAGCAGAATTAAACTTCCTTTCCTGTTCATCTCCAGCATTAAACACCTTCAAATAGTTACTTAAATCTTCTAGAAGTGTCTGAGATCAAAGGACTACCAAATGATCTGTATTTCATCTTGTAATATTTTGTGCATCCTAGATTAGCAGCAGTGCATTCTAAAGCCAACACATCAAACAGTGTTTGCTTGTGGTTACAGGCAAAATGACTAGCTACTCTTCCAAGAGTCAGCATGGTGTATTTACAAAGCAGAACCCAGCGGAATGAGTGTGTAGGTTTAAACTGATGTAACAGCCATTTATTTAATTGTTGGGGAGGTGGTGTACTGTGAGATCTTGTGTGGGAAGGAAGGGAATATGATGACAAACGTGGCAGGCTTTGCAACAGGAACTATGATATAAGGGTTGAGGAGTAGACTATAAATAAGGCCTATTGAAGCACACTGAGGCCCTTAATGCAACAACAAAAAGCTGGTTTTTCAATTCTTGTAGTTTTTAATTGACTAGTGGGGTCAAATGGAAAAAAATAATCTTCCAGTTTATCATAGGGGCAAGGCCTTCCATCCTCTAAGCCAGGGTTTCTCAAGCCTGGATCCTCAGCTTCTGTTGGACTACAGTTCCCATCATTCCAGCAACAATGTTGTGAACCACCCCGAGCCATTTTGGAAGGGCGGTATATAAATCTAATAAATAAATAAATAAATGGCCAAATGACATCTGGAGATGCAGGTTTGAGAAGCCCTGCCCTAAGCAGTTTTCTGCAGTAGGAGGAGAGCCTAACTGACTTCCTCTTCCCGCACAACAAAATGGCGGCTCTTGTTGCAGTAACAAGAGTTAGATTTGTTTCTTTTTCTGCTTGACGGTCAACATAGCCTGCAATACTGTCTGTGCTCTGTCTGTTGCAGAGGCGAAAAGGCCAGTGAACCTCTGCAAACCTAACCCCTGCATGAACGATGGAGTGTGTGTTCCTAGAAATGGCAGCTACCAGTGTCGATGTCAAGGCTGGGAAGGTCCTCACTGTGAAAACAGTAAGGCTCGTTGGAGAGTAACCAAAAGTATTTCTGTTACATATATCTAGCCTCTAACCTAGCTTTATTATCCCCGTTTCATCATCATCATAAACTTTGTTAATCACCCCATAACAAATTGTTCTCTTCATCCTAGTTATCCAGAAGTAGTCTTCTGCTTTTCTATGCCCAAAATAAAGTGTGTTTACTTCCATGTAGATCAGATTCCTAAATGTATGTTAAAAGCTTTTTGTTTTAAGTAATGCGCTTCATAGTATCAGATTTTATGACTGGCTAGTAAAAGTTCTTTCTGGTTTTGTTCTCTATACACATGCAAATCTTCTTTGACTTGGCACTCTCCTTTATAGCGCATATTTTTCTACCACTGAGCTACTACTGAGGCCCATCCCCGTAGCTTCAAAAATGAAGCAATGCACAAATTCACTTGGGACCTGTCTACCACTTTGTGCAGTGAGATCTCCTGTAACATGTTTAAAAAATGAGAGTATTTAACAAAATATTTGTTCTTTACACAAAGGACAGTGGGCAGCATCCAGACTAAGTTAGTCAGCTGAAATGAATGGGACTTAACAAGTGATTCTGAGATATGACTAATTAGTCTGGATGTTCAATGTACTGAATGTTGTCTTGAGGAACATTAATTGTTTGGGGTTTTTTAAAACAGGAATTCAGAGAGGTGACACTTCACCATCACAGATGCATTCAGCAAGGCCCCCTGCTCAACGAAATCGACGTGGTTGGTGGCAGCTGTATGGAGCTCACCAGCATTCAAAAAGGCACATTCAACAGAATCACTGAGGAGGTCAAATGTACTGCTAGCGTCTGTTATTAAAAGGACTATAAACATAGGCAATGCTTGCAAGCAGTAATGCTGTTTCAAAGCACAAGATTTTGCACAGAATCATTTCCTGGTACACCAAAAGGTTACCAATATCTAGCATATTGCTTATGTTAAATATTTATTATTGACATATTGACACTTTCATGGTAAGTTTGGCTGGTCTTTCACATACTGAGTTTCATAGCTTTGAGGACTTTATTTCTTTTACTGCATAGGGAATTTAAGCAAAAGGAGGTATAATTTTAAAGTTCAAATCAAACCAACAAAATTACTAATTAGGGGAAGGTTTATGTTGTAGGCTGCTCAGATCAGTCCTTGTCTAACTAGATGTTATCTTGGCCAACTGATCATTTGGCAGATATAGGGGTTCCAGTCAGTGTTCTCTCGAAGAGGGATTCCCAGATGTTGACTACAACTCCCAGAATCCCCAAGCAAAAGCCATTGCAGCTGAGGGTTCTGGGAGTTGTAGTCAACAACATCTGGAAATCCCTCTTAGAGGGAACACTGGTTCCAGTGTGCCTGGTGTTTCCTTGCCCATACAGGAAAGCCTAATTAATTGCAAATTCACAATCCACGGTTTCACGTATCCATGGTGAGGTAATAGACACCCAACCTTGGTATATTTGAAAAAAGGGTTAAATCTGTGGATTGGGGGGTAACCTTGGAGGTCATTTCCAGCTGCCATTTTGAGATTGGGAGCCATTTTATGGCTCCCTTTGCAAAAAAAGAAAATGGGAGAAAAGCTGTGATTTTTGGCCGATTTATTACTCTTGGGGTGCACTGCTGGACTGCTGGGGACCTGCAGAGCATGGTAGGCCACTCTCTATCCCCCCCTGCATTTCTAGGGCCTTTCACCCCATTTTTCAGACATTTTCACAATCTCCGGGAACCTAATCCCTGGATTTCCACAGCTCCAATAACTCAATGTTTACGATTTCCATATCCACGATAGTAGCGGAGAATGGAACCCTTGCGATTACTGAGGTTCTCCTGTACAAGTATGTCTTCTTACATTTCAATAGAATAGGCCACTCTGTGGATGTACTCATGTATTCACTGTGATGTTTCTCCACCACATTGAAATAAATTGGGTAGTCTGCTTGTGCAGCACCCATGTGTGCATGTTGAGGCACACATGGGGCTTCTGGAACCAGTTCCTCCCTTCCCTTTTATTGCAATAAGGTTACAGTGTATAAATATGATCAAAGATAATAATAATAATACATGTGAATATAACGGGTCATGGGAGAAAGAAAAATCCCTTAAACATAGCTTAAACATAATAAGGTACAATCTAAGCAGGAGGAAATGGAGAGTGGGATTTTCTTCAAGGATATATATCTTATATTTCAAAGCATAAACCATTCATTAAAGTTCAACCAAATAGCTGAAAATTCCTCTTCTTTACCTTGCCGATGGGAATAAACCAGTTCAAATGCTGACAGGGGACACATATCAGTAATCCAAAATTGCAATTGGAGTACATTTGTCCTTCCGGTATTGTATTATAATCCTTTTGGCAACATCCCACTTGCAAAGAATCCAGAATTTTGATGTAGTGCTAAGTTCCATATGCTGGGGATATGTACCATATGTATGTTCCATATGTACTCCAACAAAACATGAACGTACGTATAACTGCAATGTCATATTAACTACCTTATGAATTTCAAGACTTCTGGAGCCAAATGTATGAATTGGTAATAAATGGATCAGGTTTGCTGATGGACTTGTGACATTTTATATCCATTTTAAATGTCTGGATTTCACTAGCCCTATTCACATGTTATGTTTAATGCAGATAGAGTGTACACATGTACAGATCTGTACACATGCGTGGTTTTTCAGACATGTTCCGAGCATGTACAATAGTATGCTTCTTATCGGTCATTTGAGGGGGCCTGCATCCACATTAGCTTTTAAAATAAACACATGTACAGTCCACACAAAATATGTACATATGTATAGACACCTGTATGTATGTATAACATAATGTCTGAGTAAGGCTACTGGATGCCAGCACCTAATGGCGCAGTGGGAAATGACTAGCAAGCCAGGGGTTGCCAGTTTGAATCTCCACTGGTATGTTTCCCAAACAATGGGAAACACCTATATCAGGCAGCAGTGATATAGGAAGATGCTGAAAGGCATCATCTCGTACTGCACATGAGATGGCAATGGTAAACCCCTCTTGTATTCTACCAAAGACAACCACAGGGCTCTCTGGTCGCCAAGAGTCGACACCGACTCGACGGCACACTTTACCTTTAGGGCTACTAGAGATTAAACAGGCCTGCTCAACTTTGGCCCTCCTGTAGATGTTGGCCTACAATCCCCATAATTCCTGGCTATTGGCTGCTGTGTCTGAGAATTATGGGAGTTGTAGTCCAAAAACAGTTGGGGGGCCTAAGTTGAGCAGGCCTGGTACAGTATAACCTTTCCCCAGTATTTGGTTATTTTGTATCCCAGAACAAATCGCACTCTCTCCTTCTGTCACATCAAATCCTAAAAATTGAGACCAAATATTTGAGACCAAATATGCCATTGCCTTGTGTCTGAAATAGATCAAAGAGCATGGTTTACTAACTTAGTCATTGCATTTGGTCTGTAGATCTCCTAACTCATGTGAGTTGTGGGGGGCTGTGTTGCTCTTATTTTTACTCTTTGTATAGCACAGAGAGTATAAGTATTTCAGCAGCCATTATCATCACAATGATCGCTCCAAAATTGAGTGGACTGTGACTAGGATGGTAGAGGGGAAGATCTAGCTTGATCATTATGAAGATTTTGGTTGCTAAGGGTGGGAGGAGGTGAGCCTCCATTAATCCTAGTGCATCAGTTCCTCTAAACATTGGAAGTTCCATATGGTAAATAACTATTAATAGACCAAATGTCCATGGATTTGTCATGAATTTAAGCCCTCTGTGCTGGTGGCTGTTATAACATCCTCTAGCAATATATTCTATAAGTTGACTGTGAAGTGTGTGAAGATGTAGAAGGCAAACTAGAACAGCTCCCTCACTTCAGAAATTGCTACCTATGGTTCTGACAGCAACCTGTGGCCTTGTGTTGTGTCATCATTGAACACTTTCAGTGTACAAATTATGATGCTGTTGGGGATGTGCACGAATCGTGATTTGAAGACCACACAAATGCAGAAGCCCTGTGTGTGCTGCTGTCACATGAGGGCAGCTGGGGAGAGTGCCACTGGCATGCTATGGCAGCTGGGGGGGGGCATACCACCCAAACAGGAAGCTGCGGGTGAGTGGAGGAGAAGCAGGTATGGACTTGCTTGCCTCCCTTGGAATGTGTTGTGAAACGCTCTTTGAATCGCAGTTTGTGCACATCCCTCGAAGCTGTGCCATGCACCGTTCTTTTCTGTATTGTTCTTTGCTCACTTTCTTTAGTTCCATGTTCAGCGTGTGGAAGAAAAAGGACTTCTGTAACATCAGTTTTGTGAGTTATGCCTGATAAGTCACTCCTCGTTGTTCTAAAGCACAGCATAGCAAGTCACGTTGCAATATTTAATAAATGTTTGACTTTCTAGCCCAGTGTGTTTGTTCTTAGTTCTGCTGTGTGGTAGTGTGAAAAATGGCTTGTTTAAAACATGCTGATGAACTATGACACTAGGCATGCATATGAGGAGCTTTTGGCTGAGATAACGCTCTTTTAATCACGCGAGTCAAACAACTGAATCTACTGAATGGCGTTTCTCATAATAGCACTCTTTCATACCTCTTTGGTGCTCATCTTACTGAAGTAATGCTCTCATGTCTGCCAAGTAGGGTCCTTCCACATGTATCTACATCTACACAATGAATAGGCTCACGTACAGTTTGTTCAGTAACCTGAACACAAGGACGTTTATTACATATTTTAGTGCACAGTAGGCTGTAATTGTAATTCATGATACCACCTTGGCAATAAAAATCATGATATTGCTTCCTTACAGGTTAATGCCTTAGCTGTCACTGAAATGAATAAAGTCAAAAGGGGAGAGTGGTTTTAAGAAGTGTGCATGTGCTCAGGGTGCTGTGCTTGTATCTCCCATATCCAAGGATCCATTCAGAGATGGCACTGCCAACAAAGCTTAAAAGTGCCTGAATTATCACTCCACAAACCTACAGGTAACATTTCAGCCCATTGGCATGGTGGCAGGTAGTTAAACTTTACAACTTCTGCTTTCCGCCATGCTGCCTTGCTTGTTTCTAACAAGGTTGCACTATTAAAAGTGAAAACACTTCCAGCATCTCAGTCTTGACAAAGGCACCTTGGGGTCCTCTCACCCAACTCCCTACTTCGACACATCAAACATCTTGGATAACGTAAGGTAAGACACCAGCAACAACCACTAGAAGGTTGCTGTTCCGGGACTGGATAGGGATAGATGTTCTCTCCCTGTTAAATATAAGCAAAGAGCCCCTTTAAGAGGTATCTTTTTGCTCAGCAGGAATAGTTGAGTTTTATCTTTTGAAGATAAGACAGGTTTTGTCTTGGGTATGATATGTCAACAAGCCTTATAATGGCATTATGTCCTGTCTGTGGCCATAATAGAGTTGCTGTTTGTACTGGGAGGGGGGGCGGGTACTGGGTATAGGGTCAGTACAGGACAGACTTCTGTCTGAAGTTATAGCTCAGTGGCAGAGGACAAGCTTTGAGTATAGAAGCTGCCAGATTCAATCCCTCACATTTCCAAGTAGGGCTGGGACAGATCCCTGTCCGATACCATGGAGGGCTGCTGCCGTATAGTGTAAACAATATTAAGCTAGATGATCCACTGTATAAGGCAGCCTTGTGTTTATGTGTGTGTGTGAAACAAAGTACTTATTTGCATAGCACATGCTGAATTTCTAGCACTCCCTCCGATAGCTGGAGTAAACCCTGGCTTTTCAAAAGGGGTTAGACAAACTCATTCAGTTATGAAATTCAGCTATGCTGCTGAGTATCAATTGCTGTGAAAGGCTGTTGCCTCCCTCACTTGTGGACTTCACAGTAGTACCTGGTAGGCCACTGTGGGAAATTGACCTTTTGGTCTACTCCAGCAGGACTTTGCTTATGTTCTTAAGGTGGAGGAGCACAGACACTACTACTACTACTACTACTACTACTACTACTGAGTAGTGGGAGGGAGTGTATGTCATGTCTGAATTTTCTAAACCCTTCAATGTCCCAGAAGGTGAAGAGAAGTATGAGGTTTGGAATGTGAGCATCCAACCTATGGCACACTCTTGGAAATTATATGTTAGTTTGTAATTGAGCATGAACATAGAGAGCCAGTGTGGGCTAGGAGCAGGGAGACATGAGATGAAATCCCCACTCAGCCATGAAACTCACTGGTTGGCTCTGGGCTCTTGGCCTAATATACTTCACAGGGTTGTTGTGGGGATGAACATACCCATGCACACTGCTCTGGGTTTCTTGGAGGAAGAGCGGGATATAAATGTAAAAAACAAATATGTTTTTACATATACAAATGTTGTCTATAAAAGAATGGTTTATAGGAATGCTAAAACATATGTTATGCGCAACACTGTTCTGCATGTCTTGGTTTTTATTTCACACGCAGTTCAAGTTATGATGTCTAAAAAGCATAACTCTTAAAGGTATTGTGGTCATATTTGTGGCTCAAGAAGTTAAATAGTACTGATTGGACTATCTGAATAGTAAACCCAGGATGGATAAGCTGGTCTAGATAAATAATATATTATAAGCAAAGGTTAGTTTCTAGAAAGAAATGGCAGAGCCCAAGACTGTCTGGAAACACTATCATCTCAACTCCTTGTTTATTTAGTGCTGAGGAAAATGCACTTTGCTTGTGCTCAGGGACACTTTCATCTGTTTTGGTCTTCAGAGCTTCCAGGTTGGCCTCTGGAACTGAGAAGAGATGCCTGAGCTCTAGAGTGTCCTCCTGGCACAATTAACTCATAAGGTGTTCCTATTGGTCATTGTCAGAGAAAGAATCCTAGCAGGGATCCCATTTAAGAAGGGCCAAAGGGGTGTAGTGATTGTTCCTTTGGAGCACCCATGTCTTTTTCGTTGATCCAAGAACAGGTCTTTGAAGCTTGCTGTAGATCTTACCCCTACAGAAACATCTTGGTCTCTTCTTGCCAAACCTGAAATGGGATCCCTGGAATCTGAATGAGCTGAATTCTTGGCATGACCCAAGGTGGCCCTTCTTATTATTGGTGGTACTGACTGTGTTTGTGATTTAGTAAAACAAGCTCAATGCACTTTATTAATACTGCAGATGTTTATTATGGATAGTTGCTTATAATAACTAGAATTAGGCAACAACTTTTCAGAAACAGAAACAAAGACAGTTGTTTAGGTCACATTTACTCTCGATTGCAGGATGCTGTGTGTGTTTACCAGTGTACTGTGGGAGAAGCCAAGGAGCCAGTGACCTGATTAGCCCATGGAAATCAACTGGAGGCACAGAACAGTATTTGATGGAAATTAATACTGAAGGCATCCCAGAAACTTTCAAGGCCTTAGGGTAACTAACTCAGGAAGAGAAGGATGAAAGGCATGCTATCCTATTTTGATCCAGTAGTCCAGAGGCTTGACAGTTTAAGAACTTCTGCACTTTGCATATCTCTTGGTGAGTAGTATGTTGCATAGATGTGCCAGCAGGGGGAACATATGATCCAATCCACAAGAGACAAAAGCCTTGGTCAGTTGTTAAGGAACCCAGAGACTTTGCAGTTGGGTGCAACATCCCCAAAAGCACACCCACAAGCGGTGTGCTTTCCCCACTGTGTTCTGAAACCCTGCCCCATAGAATATGTGTGCCAAGCCAAATGTTGTACTCTCTGAGAGATTCTAGGCACCCCAGTATTCACATCATGAGAGGATCTCTGTAGACAAATGCTGAATGCATGGAAGGTAGGGGAAGCAGGGGCGTAAGTATAATAGGGCAAGGGGAGACAGTTGTCTGGGGGCCCACTGCCTTGGGGGGGGGCCCAGAGGCGTCACATGACTGACTCCCCCAGCCACTCATCCGCCCAGGCTTCCTTCAGTTGTATTCATTCTCCGAAATTGATGTGGATGTTAATAATACCTGGAGCTCCCAGAACATCATGTCTTTCTCTAGTACCATTCAATGACTAGCATCATCCACAATTTACAAAACCTTTTAAAAATAATTTAGGATGTTCCAGGTTGGCTGGAGATAGATATAGATATAGATATAGATATAGATATAGATATAGATATAGATATAGATATATGCAGGGCTCATGGGCATGCTCTCAGGGGCGCTGTAGGTGAGTACATTACCGCATTCTCAGTTTGCATAATGCCTGAAGAGGGCTAAGGAGGAGCTAAAACTGGTGGGCTCAGCCCAGCATATGCAGACTGCATCCTACAAGGTGAAATGACTGTCTGTGGCTCTTGGGAACCTTCCATGAAATAAGTACAAATAATTAGAACTTTTAGAAGAAGAGAAGTTGCTGGTTGGATCTGAGCTTTATTGCATTTCAAGCCAAGAAGGAATAACAAGTGTAATGTGGGGTGGGGAGTTACAGTTGGGACAGGTGGGACTTGGAAAGTCTTCATACAAGACTTGGGCGTAAACTTGAGTCATGCACCTAAAGCAACAGAAGAGGATCAGGCTGCCTAAATAGTGCCACAGGGTGTTACTGAACAACCATTTTTGTTGCTTATACATCTGTTCCTGTGCAGGTCACTCTAATCTGGTAGCCTGGCTTTCAGCCTTTTGTCTTTCAAAGGAGCAAAAATCTTAACTACAATTCTAAGACTAGGATGGATTTAAGGCAAGATCTGGCCCAATCAGACCACCCTGCACGTAGTCCAGAGTTCAACCATCCTACAATGTCTACAGCCATTACTAGAAAGAGTTCCCTTTTTCTCAACATATGTTACATCAGCATTGCATATAAGCTTGATCAATGCCAGGTTGTTGGTGGTGGCAGGGGAACCCTGGGGCAAAGTCCTGTACTGGGTCACCCATGGTGCCTTCAGCTCTGGTGGTCCCCTTCATGCTTATTGGTTGCTGGCTGAAAACAGAAGGCAGCTCCTCCCACCCTTCCATTGGTGAATGGATGGGAATGTTCAGTAGCAGCAGCTCCTCAGAGGCAGGAGGCATTATTGCATCCCATCCTCATTCATCAGTGGGGATGGAGGGGTGGGTGGCAGAGGAGCTGCTACCGCTGCTAAGTTCCTTGGTAGAAGCAATTTCTCTTTCTTCCACCCTCCATCAGTCAATGTGCTTTCCCCTGCACAATCACAGGGGCCTCTTGGAGACAGTCTATTTTCTGTTGAGGAATATGCCAGGAGGAGCTGCCGTGTTAGTCTCTTGGCCAAGACTTAGCTCTTCCACCTTTCTCAACAGCCAATGGGAGCATCCCCTAGAGGCTCTGTGATGACCTAGGAGCCTATGTGGGATGCTCTCATTTACAGATGGAGATGTGGTACTGGGTGGTGGCACAGATGTTTTGGCCAAATTGCCCCACTGCTGCCATTGGTCCTGGGGGCATTCAGGGGGTTGACTTTTCATAGACCTGGCTAACTCCCATACCCACAAAGGGACATCCAGGTTTGCTTGATGACTGCAGTTTTGCAGTGGGGTTGTATTCTATCCAGTATCTTTTCTGTTTTTCTGTGTAGAAGTTTGTCCCAGTTGGGATCCTGTAGAAAGAGTGGTGGGGGTGGGGGTGGTAGTCAGAAAGGAGAAGGAGAAAATGGAGTTATTTCTGAATAAAATCTTAGTTAAATCTAAAGACAAGATTATATTGTGTTTGTGAGGGGAACAGTTATACAACAGGGGGATTCATGAATTTGTGCGATTTTCTCTTACTCAACACTAGCTCTCTCCCAAGGCTGATTAACCAAGCATTTAATGCAGGTTGGATGCGAATTGTTTGATTGTGTGGCAATTGTTGTTGTTTTTTTAAAAAATGCTTAGGCAAGCCAAATCCAGTGGTTTCTGCCGACTCTGTTCCTGGTTAGGCAGGTTAGCATTGTCTGTGATCAAAGCGATGATGAATTAGCAACAGCAATTAGGAATTTCCTTCAGGTCAATTACACATTAAGATGAAGATGCATTAATGTATCCCAGTTCCTCTGTAGTTCTTGCAAATAGCAGCAGGGACAGGTATCTGAACTGGAGCAGAGCAAGGAGTTGAACCCTTTCTCCTTTTACTGTTTTCAGCATGAATTCCCACACACACCGTGGTAGCTGCACTGTATTCAGAGTACGTGTGCATTGAACATAATGAGTGGAGGGGGCTTGAGTTTTAATAGGTCTTGAGTTTGGGGACCATCAGCCCGCAAAGGCCTGGCCAGTGCCTCTCTCGAACTGTGTGTTGAACACAGGCCCCAGAGTGATCTTCAGTGCACAGGACTTCTGGGGCAGAGAGGCTGAAATATATTTAATTAATTAACTGTTGCATTTCTATACCGCCTAGTCTAGAAATCTATAGGTGGTGTACAGATTAAAACCAAACATTTATAAAAACAGATAAAGATCACAATAGATAAATAAAAACACACATTAAAATTTAAAATCTAAAATGCAGTTAAAAGCTGGGGAAAACAGATAAGTCTTCAGGGTTCTCCTAAAAGCAAACAGAGAAAGAGATGCTCTTATTTCAGCAGGGAGCATGTTCCAAAGCCCTGGGGCAGCCAAAAGAGAAGGCCCGGTCACAGACCTCTCTAGATCTTAATAGGCGACAGGGTTCATGACGGAGAAGGCACTCTCTTAAGTACCCTGGACCTAAGCCATTAAGGGCCTTATAGATAATAACCAGCACTTTGTAATTCGTTCAGAAACAGAAGCCAGTGCAGTTCTTTTAGAATCGGTGCCGGTGGAAATACAAGGTGGCGGTGGTGGTGAATGGCTGGCCAGTGGGCGGGCAGGCAGGGGAAGAGGGTGGCTGGTCAGGGATAAAGCGGCAGCAGCAGGTGGGTGAGGGAAGCATGGTGGGGGGAACGGTGGCAGAGGGAGGCTGGCTGGCGGGGAGGTGGAAGAAGATGGTGACAGTGACAGCAGCGGGGGGGGGGACGGTGGTGCTAGTGGCAAACTAGAGGCTAGTTATTGATGTTTCTTTAAAACCCTTCTTCAGCCTCCCCCACCTCTGCTTCTGAGGGCAGGGCTGCTTTGTGGAGGAGAGCTGGTCTTGTGGTAGCAAGCACAACTTGTCCCCTCTGCTAAGCAGGGTCCACCTGGATTTGCATTTGAATGGGAAACTACATGTGAGTGTTGGGAGACATTCCCCTTAGGAGATGGGGCTACTCTGGGAAGAGCACCTGCATGCTTGCATGCAGAAGAAGAACTTGGCTTGCATGCCAAGTTCCCTCCCTGACATCTCCAAGATAGGGCTGAGAGAGACTCCTGCCTGTAACCTTGGAGAAGCCGCTGCCAGTCTGTGTGGACAATACTGAGCTAGATGGACCAATGGTCTGCCTTGGTATAAGGCAGCTTCCTATGTGGTTACTAAGGAGTGTGTCTTCACACTTATGACATAACTCCGATCATTCCCAATGGGAATGATGCTGTCGGAAGCAGTGGGGGTGGGTTGCAGAGTGGCTCAGAGGCAGCAAGGGGAGCCCTTCTTGAATTGTTGGCTTGTTTGTTACACAGTATAGGAGCCTAAAGTCTTATTCTGCAAGTATGTGTAACTCTAATGTAGAACTCCACACATGCTCCAGTATATGTGCATGCTATCAATAGAGAGAACAAGGCAGTCTTCTGTGGATGGTGGGGTGCTGCACATGCACTGGAGCTCCTGTGTGCATAAGAAACCGTCGGATTGAGGTACATGTCTTGGGTATCAAAAAGCTAGCTCAGAGTTGCTTGGGAGAAGCAGCACTTTTGTGGATTTTCATTGGCATTTTGTGGACTTTCATTGGAATGCACAAACATGGCTCTGGTCAAAGATGCATACACAGTTGCTACACAAATATGAGTGAGATGTTGCAAGAGTCCCCTCTAGTGGACAGGAGTGTCAGTCCTGAATTTTGTATGAATACATTCATGTAATCGGTGAGAACGAGGTTCTTTTCCACAGCTGTAGATAATCCAAATCACATTGCACAAATAGAAGTCTCATTAAGACTTGGCCAACTATATATTGACACTTTCTCATCATGCCCAAATTTGCCCCCTCCCTGGTCTCTTAATTTGCTGAAGGAAAGTTCTGGATTACTCAAAAATTTTCCAGTACTTAGTGATATTTTAGACAGCCACCTAATTGTGCAGTGGGGAAATGACTTGACTAGCAAGCCAGAGGTTGCCGGTTTGAATCCCCGCTGGTATAGAAAGATGCTGAAAGGCACCATCTCATACTGCGTGGGAGATGGCAATGGTAAATCCCTCCTGTATGCAACCAGAGGGCTCTGTAGTCACCAGGAGTTGACACCGACTCAATGGCACACTTTACCTTTACCTAATAAAGGTAGTATCCTATTTTGGCTATTGCAGAGGCAAGGTTTTGGCATGATCTTGGCAAGTAAAGTTAGAGCCATTCACTAGACTCTTCTTGGTTATTTCCTGGTTTTTGTCTCGGTAATGATTTTTTAAAAACTCATTTAAAATATAGCCAACATTTATTTACAAAAAACCCTTCTAAAATAGCAATTGATTTGGGGGAAAACACATGTACAATGACAACAATTTTTAAAAACATAATAATAATAGCATGCTTCTTTGATTATTAAATGCACATATTGGATCTGAAATGGTTTCCTCTATAATAAATTGCTGTGTTGTCTGCTTGACCACTATCAGCTGACAGTGCTTAGGAGGAGACACAGAACTATGTGGCTGGAAAAGACCGGTTTCAGGGAGCTTGAGATAAAAGAATCACTTGCTACACCTCTGATACTTCCCTACTGATGCTTCCTGTTCTCAGGACATCGGAGTACCAAAGCTTTTTGACCCTACGACCTCCTCCCTGCCCTAATTCCCCCGTCGTAATATTTGCAGCACCAACAAAAAGAGTCAAGGTAATATGGACGTTGCAGCACATGATACGATGGCACTGCTTTGCTGGTCAATGACCGAATAAACTTATAACCGCGATGGCACTGAAGACACATACAGTGGCACCAAAGTGCAGGTCAGTTAAAATCAATACTTCAAGTGTGTATGCTACACTGTCAAACTTTAAAGGCGGATGTTGAGTAGCCAGCTGCCTGGAACAGCACTGTATGCTGTACCTCCTTCCGATGTAATCTGTGGACGCTTGGTGTGCATTCTTTGCATGTGTGCTGTATACAAAAAGCCTGCTTAACACACTAATGCATAACATATTTGCGATTAGATATCCCCCCTGCCCCCCAAGTTTAGACAGCTCTCTGTTGTTACAAGCAAATTCTGAGGTGATTTCATCCCTTAAACATAGCATGGAGGGCTCAGATCTGGCACTGGTGTCATGAGTCATGACCAAAGTCTTTTCACCTGGCCCAGCTTCTTTCCCACGTCTCCTGTAGCACAATCCAGCCCAAGTTAAGCACCTCAAAGGATCAGCTATGGATTGCATTAGAGGAGCAATAATTTGGCTTTCTGTTTTCAGTCTTGAACAAGAGTCACGGGGGGAGGCAATGAGAACCATAATGTATGCAGGGAAGAATATCTAACCCTCTCCCCTTGTACCCCAGTCCTGATGAAAATGTCCACCTGAGCTGCTGTGGGAGGAATGTGTCTATTGGCCTCAGTTGAAGCTTCTTTCCCACAGATGCTCCCAGCTTTTTAAGGGGGGCATTTTTGTTAGGCACGCAACACAAGGAGAAAGGGCTAAATATCTGCATGCCATGGGCCTGATTCCAACCACCCTCTGTGGCTGCTACTGAAGGCTGAAGAAATACAAACAAGAAATGACATATTTAAGGTAGCATGCAATTTGGTCCTAGAACTGCCACCCTTCATAGGTATAAACAGAGGTGACTTACATTCACATAAATGTACATAAGGTGAGATTACAGGACTCACTGGCTGATACAAGGCAAATTGGTCAAACCAGGGCTTGTTTTCAGTGCCTGACTTGTCCTAATTTCAATAGGACTACTTTGACGATTTTCCTCCTCGTCACATCACTGACTTTCAGGGAAGAGAGGTAAGCATGTGTGTGACTGGTCTGTGGTTCCATAGCACTGCACCTTGGGGCTGCTGCAGGCCTCAATGCAAGCCTTAACATGTTCCAAAGCAGCCAGTGTAGTAGCAGACTTTCACAGGTTTCCCGGTTTGTGACAATGGGAAACCTGTGGAAATGCTGCTTTGGCATATACTGCTTCCAAACAGCATCAAGGCTTCTAAGGCAAGTCCACAGCAGCCCAGCCCAGCCCAGCCTTGATGACACTGAACATCATTACTTTAAGTAGGCAACATTGGATAAATTATGCCCCCTTGCATTTTTTTCTTAGCATTAAAGTGTGTGTGTGTGAGGGGGGAATGGTTAACAATATGACAGAAGATTCTTGCAAGATGGGAGAGATCTTTGCTAATGGTCCCTCTCCTTCCACAATTGTTTTAGAAGCAACAGGAGAGTTCTCTCTGAAGTAGAACAGCAGGTGTCAGAACAATTAATAACCATACAATAATAAACTTTAAAAACATATTTATGGCTCGATCCAGACAGCCCCTGATGCATGCTATTAGGCATGTACAATGCTCCCATGAGTGCAAAGCTGTATAGTTGGGGTGGGGTCCTAGCTCAGTGGTAAAGCATCTGCTTTGCGTGCAGCAGGTCCCAGGTTCAATCCCCGATATCTCCCAGTAGGGCTGTGAAAAACCCTGGCCTGAAACCCTGGAGAACACCTACCGGTCAGTGTCGACAGTGCTGAGCTAGGTAGACTAATGGCCTGATTCAGTTGAAGCATATATGTCCATATGTATGTTAAGGCTGCCAACATGGAGTCTTGTGTGTGGAGCCGCACATATAAATGTGGCTGGTAGGATGGCTGATGGATGATGTGTATTTAAAAATGTTCTGAAATGAGACAGTTATGGTGGGGGAGAAAAGGTGTATAGGAACACAGGATGCTGCCATATACAGAGTCAGACCATAGGCCCATAAAAACAGCCCTGCTGGATCAGGCCCAAAGCCCATCTAGTCCAGCATCCTGTTTCACACAGTGACCCACCAGATGCTGCTGGAAGCCACAGGCAGGAGTTGAGGGCATGCCCTCCCTCCTGCTGTTACTCCCCTGCAACTGGTACTCAGAGGCATCTTCCTTTTGAGGCTGGAGGTGGCCTATAGCTCTCCAACTAGAAACCGATGATAGACCTCTCCTCCATGAAGTTATCCAAACCGCTCTTAAAGCCATCCAGGTTGTTGGCTGTCACCACATCTTGTGGCAGAGAATTCCACAAGTTGATTATGTGTTGTGTGAAAAAGTCCATCTAGCTCAGTATTGTCTACACAGACTGGCAGAGGCTTCTCCAAGGTTGCAGGCAGGAATCTCTCTCAGCCCTATCTTGGAGATGCGAGGGAGGGAACTTGGAACCTTCTGTTCTTCCTAGAGCAGCTCTATCCCCTGAGGGGAATATCTACAGTGCTCACACATCAAGTCTCACATTCATATGCAACCAGGGCAGACCCTGTTTAGCTAAGGGGACAAGTCATGCTCGCTACCACAAGACCAGCTCTCGTGATCACTGGTGCTATGATCACCAGTGATATTGTGGGCATTTTCCAAGACATATGCATGAAATTTCAGCACGAATCTCTATTGGCTGACAGGATGTGTAGTTATAATAATGTCTCCTGTTTCCCCCATTTGTGTCAATGGGAATAAAAATTGTAAAACTGGTAGCACTACCACTGGTGTAGTGAATTTTTTTCTTAAGACTGTCAGAATTTCTTACCAGGTAATGTTTTCTAATTAAGATATAGGAGCAGCTTGAATTTCATTTGGAGGCAGTGCCCTTAGCCTGAAAGCTGTCAGAAACCTTACCCTATATCATGCATGCCATCGTTTTGGAGAGATTGAGCATGCCCTTTTCTTGCAAGCTCTCCAGGCATTTCAGCTTCAAATTTACCTTAATAAATACCACTGTAATGTTCCCTTCTTTGTATTTCAGTGTTATTTTGGGTGCCAAATAACACAAGCAGCAAAAGCTGAGGCTTTTTTTGCTTTTTCTTGCTGAATTTGGACTTGTTCGCATTTTGAAGAATAAAATCTGACAGGAATTGTGGGCAGAAAAAAGAAAGCAGCTTCCTTGCTCCGCTGCAGTTGAGCATGCTCAGGTGCATAGGGTAAGAAAATCTGATAGCTAAGGAAAATAAATCGTTACACTGGATCTCTACAGTGGCATAGCTACTTCCTGGTCTGGAGCCGTGGAGTCGCAAGTTCTATAAGAGACATCAGAACTGTGCATCATGTTGATGATGAACTATAATATATGTGTTTGCTTGAGAAGATGCATTTTCCAGTGACAAATATTGTACTGATGGCTGAGAAAATACAGCTTCTCCACAAAAGATGTTAGCTGGGGGAGAGATGTTTAGAGTTGCTTCAGCAACTTTTATATTCAAGTATACATTTATTGCTCAATAAAATTATTGTATGGAAATGCTCTTGCACAGTAAGCCTGCTGATATGACAGTGGTCTTCACAGCACTAAATATTTAATAATTTCTTCCCTTTGTATATGGCCAGTCTTGAAGTGATTTATATCCAGATACCAAGATAAAATCCAGAAACCTGATGATTTTGGCATGAGCCTGTCCCTAACTGAATGCCACACATTGACTTAAAACTTCTTTGGACTTTCTGAATGCAGCTCAGTCAAGTCCTACCTTGCTCGGATTATACTTTTGTTTATAGAAAGAGAAAGCAAAAATATGTTTAATGGGAGGAATTTCCCACTCTTCCAAAGCATGTTTGTGCAATTACATTCACAATACCAGACTAAACCTTGCTCCATTTTTGCTACTTCAACTTCATATTTGTACTGCATTATCATTATGCTGACTATTGTACAGAATAGAGAAGTGTTATGGTACCTGCTCAAATGGCTCAATACACTGCCAGTACATGTATACTTACCTGGACTTAGAGTCACTAAAGTGCATTAAATTCACCAGCAGTGTCTCAAACATGTTTTGGAAGATGGGAAATAAAACTGCATCTCTGTATCCTGCTGTAATCATCTTTAAATGTGTGAACAGCGACGGCTGATGAGTTCTAAGAATTAACTTATCTGTTTTAAATGACATTTTGGCTCCAATCCAGAAGCTGAGCTCCTGTCCATTAATGGCTTCTCAGTCTATTTCAGTGTTCAGAAAAAGATCCTTGTATACTGTGGGATAGGTCTGCAGTGCCAATTCTGACATACATTAGGAAGCCCTTATATTTACAAAGACTGCCCATCAGTTTGTGAAGCACTGCTGTGAGCTGTACTGCTATATGTGATGAAGGACCCAAGCCCAAATTTGCTTTGTACTGTACCAACATTATACGTCAGAACCTGAGTAGCTCTGCTTTTTTCTTGTCAAGAATTTTGTATGGGAAGTCAAACTGCATCATGCACACAGCTGCTCTCTTTTAGTTGTGCTGCTAGGCATCTCTGAGCTTCTCTTAAATTCCCTCCATTGGTTAGACAAGCTCTTATCCAAAAGAGAAGCCCAACACTGATACTTGAACTTGTAGCTGGCTTTTCAGGTTTTAGGCAGATCCATTTATTTATCTGCCTCCACCCAGTCCCTGGCCCTGGCGGAACCAAGACAAGTCCTGTAGAAGTCCCTTGTCCTACTGCAAACCACAAATCCTGGATTGTACTATGATGAAACACCAACATAAAAAATACACAAAAGCATTCTCATGTACAGCAACATTTTCAAGACCTCAATGGGGTTAGAACGAAGCAACATTTCCACTTGTGTTAACTCTCTTAGCTACACAGCACAACTCTGCGAAAAAGAGCAAAATCCTTATTCTGTTGAAGGCCATGATAAACTCTGGCTCAGGTCCATCGTTTCTTCTAGAGAGATGGCACAGTATACTGCTGGCTGTGCTAGGCCGCATCTGGACTCTTTATCGACTGGCAACAGAATCCCGTAGTCCATGTATGTCCAGTTCTAGTCTCAAGTCCATGCCATCATTTCTTAACTAGCACCTTTCTTCTCCCATTCCTGCAAAAGGACAAAGAAAAACTCAAATAAGATTGCCTTGGGGGTTCCAAAAGGAATTTAATATTCATTTCTTTAAAATGTTTATAAGCAGAGTTTCCATAAGCTCAAGGTGAATGACTACTACGACTACTAATGATATTTATATAGTGCTCTTTAACAAAATTCTCAAAGCGGTTTACATAGAAAAATAAGAAATACATAAATAAGATGGCTCCCTGTCCCTAAAGGGCTAACTATCTAAAAAGAAACATAAGGCAGAGACCAGCAACAGCCACGGGAGGGATGTTGTGCTGGCGCTGGACAGGGCCAGTTGTTCTTCCCCAGCTAAATCTTAGAGAATCACCACTTTAAAAGGTGCCTCTTTGCTCAATTAGCAGGGTTTATTACAGAATTACAAAGGATGTGTCAATAAAAACTACAGAAAAAGAACCCCAATGACACATAACCAAAAAAAAAAAAAAAGGAACTACAGTTCACCATTCATATAAATGGAAATCACAAACCAGAAAGGGCAAAGGGCAATTGGAACAATTAAGCAAAAAGGTCTTACAATGACATTAAACATTATCTGGCATAATTTTAATGGTATTGGAGGTGACCAATAGATATTCAGTTGCCAAACTGGACATGGGAATTTCTACTACTACTATGAATATATGCTGCTTTTCAACAGTTCTCAAAGTAGTTAGTCCTCAAATTTCTGAAACCAAACCCTATTTAAATCGTACCACTTCACAGAAAGAAAAGAGCATTTGCTGTGCATAAGCTTCTAGTGATATGCACAGAGGTTCGTGCCCCAGTTCAAAGCTGAACGGCTTTGTGCTGCTGTCAAACTGGTATGGCAGTTCGAGTGCGGTGGTGAGTGGGAACTGTAAAGGTGAGTAAAGCCGGTTTGTGCTCGCCTGCTGCTCCATGCAGCTTCCTGCTGCTGTAGCACTCTCTCCAACACCCCGTGTGCGGTGCTGCAACACATGTGGCTTCCGCACATGCACAGACACCATTTGCTTGATCAGCATGGTGCTGATAACGCAAATGGCATCCACACATGGCCTCATGTGTGGAGACGATGTGTGTGCCCGCTGTTGAAGAGAGCGCCACCACAGCAGGAAGCTGCATAAAGTGGCGGGTGAGCAGGTAAGGACCTGCTGTACTCACTTTTAAAGATCCCACTTGCCGCCCCACCACACACCACACTAGAAAGGTCAAACTGGTTTGGCAGCAGCACAAACCAGTTCAGCTTCAAACTGGGGCATGAACCTCAGTTCATGCATATCTCTATAAGCTTCATGTAGCTCACTCAATCTGTATCGAAATCACCTCAAGCCTCTTCTTTGGCATGCAAAAATGCATGGCTGTGATAAAAAAAATGCTAAGCCAGTATCACACTACTGTCATGTACAGGTTCTCTTTGTAATCTGCGGTCCCAGCACCCACTGTTTCGTGTAACAGCCATCGGGTCATGTACACTGAGCCTCGTTATCCAGGGATAAAAAAATAGTTCAAATTTGCTTATGACCTCTGAGGTCATTTCCAGCCACCATTTTGCTTAACCGAGCCATTTTGTGGGCTCTTTCTAAAATAACAAATTTAAAAAAACATCCCCCTCTTGTGATTTTTCATAGAAAATCAACAGAATTGTGGGGTTTGGGGGTACACTGCTGGACAACTGGAGACCTGGAGAGCATGGTACGTTACTTCCTTTCTCTTATTCCTACCTTTTAAAGCCTTTTTTGCCCTCCAAGAACCTACCTCCCCAATTCCTATTCACTCACAGTCTCATTATCCACAGTTTTGTTATCCACAGCTGTAGGAGAATGGAACTCCTATGGATAGCTAGGGCAACCTTTGTCTTCTGGCCTTGTGTCTTCTCAGCCCCCACCCTTGTTTTTTTAAAGAGGTGCCAATTTCTCATGGACCCACTCCAGATTGATTTACGTTATTCATCTATTATTTTTTTACATTTGTAGTTTTCAAAGAGCAGCACAGATTGTGAGGTCATAGGTGCATGAGAGATGAGACTCAGTTAAGAGGCAAAATAAATTAGATTTGAGCAATGGATCACATCTGAAAAGCGTTTCCAGGCTGCTAATAAAATGCAATTGCTAGTTAACCTGCTAGTCCTCAAGGGGTGACATGCACCTGCGTCACTGTGGCAGCCTAATCGGTGACTAGCACACCATATTCTGCTATGATGAATATAAGTTCCAGGGTTATTGTAACAGCTTTATTGCACCTTCAGAAGTATGTAGGTGTCTTCTAGTTCTGATGATTCCAAAGTGGCTAAAATCAATTGTGCACATGCAATCTATCCCTATCGTGCCCCCATCTCTCTCCTCTGTAGCAGTTCCGCTGCTGTGACACACACAGCTGTACTAATGCTCAGCCCATGGTGTTATATCTGGGCACTTGCAAAACTAATGTAAAGCACTTTGCCTTTTAAAGTAAGACTTGGACTGCAGATACGTTTGTATGGATTCTATCTCTGATATTGTAGAGAGAGCCAGCATAATTTAGTGGTCAGAGCATTGGAATAGGACCAGGGAGACCCAAGTTCAAATCCCCACTCAGCCTTGAAACTCACTGGGTGACTCTGGATCAGTGTTGCCCCTAATTCCCAGATGTTGTTGACTACAACTCACATAATCCCCAAGCAAAGGCTACTGCAGCACTGGACTAATCACTTATCTCTCAGCCTAAGCGGTCTCACAGGGCTGTTGTGAGGATAAGCTTAATCAAGTACACTGCTGGGAGGAAGAGTGGGATATAAATGTAAACATAAATATAATAAAATAAATTATGTTGCTGTTAGTTATAATTTAACCTTGATTTAATCATTCTGGCTTTACTAGCTGGCATCCCAAAGAAGCACCAGCACTTCCAAGCAAGCACTGGTACTATACTTGCACTGGTGCAGGGTTCCAGACTGATGCACTGCATGGACCCTTGTGGGGCAAATTTTTACTGATCTTCCCTGCCCTTGGAAGTGCTCCCTGTGATCCAGAAGTAGGTCCATGAGGGCTTAATGACCTTCAGGGGTACTACTTCCAGGTCACAGGGAGAGCTTTTGGGGCAAGGGAGACTGGCAACCCCTCCCCCATACAAACACAACAATGGAGCTGTGCTATTACGTAGCACAAGTGCTTTCTGAGAAGCACTGGTTCTTCCTCAGGGTGTTGGCCACTGTTTTAAACGTCTGTGTGGTGTTTGCTGCCCGGAATATTAAGGTGCGACATTCTTTTAAAACATTGAGAACAGAACATTAATACGGTGGGTATTTCGTATCATGAACCCAGTGGTTCATCATTCTAAATGCCTTACCTTGGCTTTCTGTAGAACTGTTCCTTTGCCTGTGACCATGACAGATAAAGGCCGGTTTTTTAATGCCATTGCTGAATTGACTGGAGAGTTCTCTGTGCCATTCACAGGGTTGGCAGCTTTCATCTGTATGTATAGGAAAATATTGTAGCTGTGATTCAACGAAGCTGTACTCAAATGGCTACACATTTCATCAGTCACCTGTTGGCGAAAGAGAAGGCCTCCTTGCCAAATGTTAAAAGCCTCTTATTGTGGGTGTTGTGACATTATACACAAGTGTACAGTAAGATTGGATCTGGCCCTTTTAGGCCCTGTGTGACTTACGGACATCACTACCATTAGTCGTTGTGATGATATCTAGCTTAGATAGCTTTAACAAGGGATTAGGCAAATTCATGGAGGACAGCTCTATCAATTGCTATCAGTCAAGGTGGAGCCTCCATGGTCAGATGCAGTATTTGTCTAACTACTATATGCTGGAGACATGACAAAGCCTGCTTGCAAGGTTCACAGAAGCAACTGGTTGAAAGATAAATTGTCCGGACTTTAAGTCTAGGTGATCTCTGAGGTAAAAAGCTAAATCTAAACAGAGCGACATCAAAGTTTTGTTTTCAGTCTTCGTTTTGACCATGTTGAAATGGTAGTATGCAACTAGAAGCCCTGGAAGCAACTTCAGAAAAGCAACTTCAGACCATGGGCCAAACAAGATGTGACTGGGTGCAAGGGAAGATGCCTCAGGGTATCAGCAGTGGCAGATGGAGTATTTAATTCTTTTCCCTGTGCATTTTTCCAGTTGAAATCCACACCCTGAAGTAGCTATCAATTTAGCTGGTCGTTTTCTGCTCCAGAAGTTAGTAGAGAGGGAAACAGAAAACACCATTCTTAATCAAGACCAGGCTGGGTTTAGAAAAGGACACAGCACTATAGACCAGATTTTTGTGTTACATCACTTGATATAGATGTATACAAATGGGCCTCCCCAAAAGATTGTATGCAGATTTTATAGATCTATCCTTGGTCTTTGACTTGATAGAGAGGCTTTGTCTTTGAGACAAGCTTGCCCAGACTAATAGAGACAATAAATTATTTCTGTTGATAACGGGGATTATATATGGACACCGAAATGAGAGTCAGAGTTGGTCATGAGGAGACACTTTCAGATGAAATACAGACATCTCAAGGAATTAAGAAAGGTTTTTTGTTAGCCCCATTTTCATTTAATGTATATATAAACAACCCTGTCACTTAATTTGTTGTTGTTGTTAATTGACCTGTTTGGAATTTCCCCCTCTGCCTGTGCAGGGTAGAAAGATTGCTGTTTTAATGTATGCTGATGATATGGTGTTACTATCTCTGACTAAGGGTTGGGCTGAAGAGAATGCTAAACAAATTTGATGAATACTGTCAAAATTAATTTCTCAAAGTTAACTATTCTAAAACAAAGATGATGGTATTCAGCAAACACACAGCCAGATATAAATGGGACATGAATGCACATGAAATAAAACAAATATCCTTTTTCAAACACCTGGGTATCTATTTAGATGAGACAAGCACATGGAAAACACAGCTACAAAATATAAAACTGACAGCTCTAAAGTTGACTAGAGCTATTTTGAAGTTCTACTATTCTAGGAGAGGCAGATTAGTGGCCCCAGCCCTGAAAATTTTTGTTGGGAAAGTTCTTGCCCAAATCCTATATAAGATTGAAATATGGGGGCAAAAACCAAATGTGTTGAAAGAGCTGGAGGTTTGTCAAAATAAATTCCTGCAGAGTGTTTTGTCCTTACCTCCTGGGACTCCAGATACCTTCCTTAGAACTGAGACTGGACTTCCTTCAGTAGAAGCTAGATCCATAAAGTCAGCTTTAAGGTATTATAAGAGACTAAGAAATGCCTGAATGTTGTCTTCCCAAGCTCTGTTTTTGTGAGCAAGGGAAGAAAGTTGGTTGGGCAAAATTTGGTTTGGATTTGTTATACTCCAAAGGTCTGTCGCAAGAGTGTCAATAATTCTAGATACAGAAACAAGTTAAGAGAATGGCTTAATGGGCTGATATGCATCAGGATATGGAATTAATTAGCAACATTTTCTTATTGGTATTCTTTATTCAAGATCAATCATGAAAGTGCCCACTATTTACAGGGTCTTCCCCTTGCTCCATTAGGAATTGCATTTACAGAATTTCAATTTCAAACCATGACCTCTGCCTTTTTAGATGGAAGACTGAGACAAATTCCTAAAGAATTATGATTTTGTCTTTGTGGCACTTACAAAGTTGAGGATCTAGAGAATTATGTACTGCATTGCTCTCTTTATCATGATCTCAGAGAGAGATCTTTGGGACAAATCTTATATTCAATTCATGATAAAGGTGCTAAAGAGAAAGTGTGTTTGTTGGCTGATATTGATCTACATATTACATATCAAACTGCAATGTTTGCAAAAGCGGCAAAATCCATTCACACTGCATTTTTAGAGAATATTGTTGTAAATTGAAAAGGAGACCTTTTAACCTGAGAACATTTTAGCTCATTTTATTTTTTGTTATGGAATATGCATTTTTAAATTGCTTTGTAATGGCTTATAGCCATATACAATAAACTGGACTGACTGACATACCATTTTTTAACAAAAATGTTTCTCAAAAAGGAGAACAAAAGGATTATGAAAATGGTTGAAAATCATTTTAGTAGCTTCAGGGATGTGTGTGTGTGTGAGAGAGAGAGGATTGATTGATTTTGATTAGGAAAATGATTACATGGGGAGAATCCACTTCCTCAATGCTGATATCCTGAGGCATTCACTCCACAGCAATGGCTACTTTTTAAAAAGACATTGAAAGAATCCAGTCCAATCATAGGTCTCCCACAGCTTGATCTTTACTCTAGGAATAAGCTATAGACTTGCTTCTTCATCTTTTCATTTTATTTATTTATTTATTTTTGCCTTTGTTAATAATGGGAACAATCAGGGACACCCCACAATCGAGGTGAGGTAAGGCGGTTGCCTCAAATGGCAAACTGGCAGATGTGGCAAACTGGCTGCCTTCATGGACTGACTGCTTACTTGGGCCTCTTTACTACACCTGGACCTGCCACTGACCCCCCCCCCCCAAAAAAAACCCCTCAGTTTTTTTTTCTTGTAGTGCACCAGCTACCACCACTTCTTTCACCATCTTGCCTCTTGCCTCTTTGGGCCCTCTGCCTGTTCACAGAGGGAAGGGAAGCTGGAGCAGCAGGCAGTCATGAAACACCCTTCATGTTGCTGCAACCTTTTGCCCTTTGCTTTTTGGACAGGCAGAGGAAGTTTTGAAACCCAGGTTAAGGAGAAGAGACTTCTTGCTGGCTGTCCATCTTATGAAAGATGGTCAAGATGACAAACAAAAAAGGGGGGGCTGCCAGCAAGCAGCCTCTACTCCTCACTCCATCTCACGCTCCCTTAAAAAGGACTTTGGGGTAGAGGGCAAGGTGAGGAAGCATTTTGCTCCTTGCCTCAGGTGCTCAAATCCCTTGGGCTGCCCCTGGCTGGAATTCAGAGTAGAGGCTCAGGTATCTTTGTGTGAGCAGCTGCAGAACAAAATGACAACAATCCATTCTAGATCCCTTTGCTGGAAAGGATCCTGCAACTGCTGCTGCCAGAAATAGCTCATTTTTAAAAACATACTTTGGGGCTTGCGTTCTCCAGATGTGTGGTATCCACCGTGGTGCCAAGTGTAAAAGGACCAGCCTCTGCTTTCCTGAGATTCTCCTTCACTTCCATGAGGCTCAGTTCTAAGTCCACACGCTGATCTTCTTTCCGTTTGCACTCCTCCTCTACTTCTTTCAGTTTTTGCTCCATGGTAGACAAAAGGCTCTTATCTGTCAAGAGAAGCACAAGTGAATGCTCAACTCCATCATCTTCAGGACAATGTGCACACCCTCTGCTCGCCTACTTTCTCTGTTGAGGTAGCAGGAGAGAGAGGGTGGGTGGACTGTGCTTTTAATAAGCAGCTGGCAGCACCAGACCTCAAATCTTGCTCTCCTCTCTCATCTTGTGAGGAATTGAGGCAGGAGGCCTGACCTCCCACTGGCATGGTCTCCTGGACCAAAAGAAAGAGGAGCGGGAAATGAAGATGCTCACTAGTTTAACTGTGTTCTCCCTCCATGAGATTATGCCTTCCTCAACTGCTTTGCTACTCATACCACATTTATGGCCCTATTTAAAGCACACATATCTCACTTGGTGTGCACACACATATTCCACAGGGGTCACACTCTGATCACATAGTGCCATTGGTACACACTTAATTCTTTTCATCAGCCAAAAAAAGCTGACTGGCAGTAGTTCAGATGGACAAAAGAAGCACTACACAGAATATATGCAGGGGCATAGCTCTCCATTCACTCTCCTTCCACCATGCCTCTCCGAAGAAGGTGGGGAGGTAGTGGGGGGCAGAGGCCCATCTTCACTTTTTGTCCCAGGGTGCACTCCAACCTTGCTATGCCCCTGATTATATAATTAGTTTATGGAATTCATTAGTACAAGATTAGTAACCACTTGCTAGTTTGGGTGTGTGTGTGTGTGTGTACACACACACACACACGGAAATATCTATATCTATATCTATATCTATATAATGACAAGGAAACAGACCAGTCTATATGTCAACTGAAGTATATGAAGCCAAACCAATACGTCTCTCCATTGACCTATGTTAGGACATAACGGATTCTCTCTTCTAGTTTAGAAGGACATGGTACTATGAAATCAAGATGGATCTCTGTCACCTCGATCCTCATTCAGTTGGCCTAAAAAACATGTTGGCAACACATACAGCTCCTTCTCTCTTGTCCCTTCTCCACTTTGCACCGTGAGTGGAAATGAGGGGGGCGGCGGCTATGGGTTTACCTGTGCAGCTGATCAGCATCTCTTTGAGCTCCCTTCTTTCTTTCCGAAGTTGTGCTAGCTGAGAGCGGATTTCCTCTTTTTCCTTCTCCAGGCGATCTCTCTCTTCCGAGCACCGCTTCACTTCAGCTTCTGTCCTGTTCTTGCCTAGTTTGATTTCTACAGGTGTTGCAAACAGAGACGCAAAATTAGATTACTCTATGGCAGCTAATCTAACCATACACACCAGTATTTCAGGAAGTTTTCTTTAGCAGGACTGCTCAATACCCCGGCACAACATTTTAAGATGGATTGTAAAGCAGTGACAAGACGACACAGTGTATGTCGTCTGACATCATCTTCATACAGCTTATCTCTGAAGTCAGCAGACTCACCTGTAGTTGCTGCCTTGGAACGATCTACTTTCTCTTTGGGAGCAGACATGATTATAGTGGTGTCCTTGATCTCAGGACCATCTTGAGGAAAGGCAATTTGCTGCTGATGTGTCTGGATTTTGACTGTGGTCATCTGTGGTGGCAACAGCTCATCTGTGTCTCGAGGCCTCTGTTGGGAGTAGGACAGATGGTGGGGGGATAAATGTTTAGCAATTAAGCCACCTGGGGAGTAACTAGCCACAGCTGACTGTCCATTGGTTCCCTTTTGGTACCTGGTCTGGAATTTCCATTGATCTTCTACTCAAGTCTGCTTCCTTGGGCAGCATGGATGAGTCTTTCTCCAAGTCTGAGGAGTTCTTATTGCTTGCCCTTTGTAAAGAAGGGGACACGGAAGGGGACATCGGAGAGTACTTGGGCTTGCCAGCACAATGCAGGAAGGATTTAACTGGATTGAGGTCCAGGTAGACTCTGTCCTGCTCTCCTTCACATTTGCCTTCATCTGGGGGCATTTCCTCCTGTGAAAGATGAAACTATATGTCCTTATAATGATTTCAAATAGGTATTACTCCATCCAGAGTGCAAGAGGTCCCCACTTGACAAACAAATACACCTAGCCCTACTGGTTCACTCCATGGGGCAGCTGTGCACAGAGTTATGGGATCGTAGTTCTAGCCATGGTGGTACATTGTCCTCTCTAAGAGAAGTCTGTAGCTCAGTGGTAGAGCACATGGACATTGCACATCAATGCCTGGTTTCTTGGCATTGGGAAGGACCACAGTCTGAAACCCCCAATAGCTGCTGTAAATCACTGTAGACAATACTGAACCAGATGGACAAAGGAAGCTGCCATATACTGAGTCAGACCATTGGTCTATCTAGATCAGTATTGTCTACACAGACTAGCAGAGGCTTCTCCAAGGTTTCAGGCAGGAATCTCTCTGAGGGATGGAGTCTTACAGTGCTCACATGAGGTCTCCCATTCAAATGCAACCAGGGCAGACCCTGCTTAACTAAGTGGACAAGTCATGCTTGCTACCACAAGACCAGCTCTCCTCTCCAGGACGAGTGTTCTAACTCAATATAAGGCAGCTATCCATGTGAGAATTCAACGCTGATGTATTAGTATTTAATACTAGTATTACAGAAGCATATTTAGCAATGAATAGATTAAATACTTTCATTCTAAAGATCTGATAATTATTACCTACCATTAAGGAAAGGTATGGGCAATAGGCAAACTTGGGACCTTCTGCATGGAAAGATGTTCTACCACTGAGCTACAGCTCATCCCTCAGTTTCATCTTATGCAAGCTTACTCAGAAGCAAGTCCTATTGAGTTCAAGAGACTTACTCCCAAGCAAGTGTGTACAATAGGCATGTGCACATTCAGAAAATTCAGATTCGGATCCAAACCTGAAAATATTGGATTTGGATTCTATGTGCTCTGGCAATATCAGATCAAATTTGGAATTCAAATCTGAATTTCAATATAAATTTGGATTTCCCCCTCTAGTGGTCAAATGGGAAATGTAAAAAAATCACCAAAAACACTAGTTGGTCTGAGAGCCTTGAAACTTGCAACACATGTGTGGAAGGAGGTTGGTGTCCACTGTAATGAATTTTAAGAGAATAAGTCACTCCAATGATTTTTGGTGAATTTTTGAGTGTTTTGTTTAAAATGGCTAAAATTGGTGAAATCTGGCTTGTTTCAAGAGAGAACTTTGCAAAAACTTCTGAAATTGAAGACCCTCCTGAGGCCATCATTCTACCAGAAAGTGGAGGATTCTGCCCACACTCATATTCACATTCATGATAAGGGGTAATAGCATGTCCCCTTTGCCCCCCCTTCTATATTTCCAAAATGGATAGGCGTATAGCTATGAAATCTGGCACACAGGAAGGCCACATTGGAAGGACTCTGTGTCATTTTTTTTCAAAGCTATGGATCAGCCCCCTGATTTTTGGTGAATTTTGGTAATTTTTGTAAAAATGGCAAAAAATTGTGAAATCTGGCTCGTTTCAACTCAGAACTTTACAAAGCATTTTGGATCTGAAGTCCCTTCTTGGACCATCATTCCACCCCCATGTGAAGGAAAAAAGACCTTCCTTTAATTTTATATCAATTTTTTCCTTCTACATTGCAGGAACAGGCAGACCTTTTAAAAGGGATTAAAAGGACTTCTGCAGCTTTTAATCCTTTAAATGGCTGAAGAGAAAGTGAGAAATTCTTTCCAACCACAAAAACAGAAACATTCAAAGTAACTTCACTTTTACTGACTGTGTGCTTCTGCAATGGGGAAGGCAAATATTTGTATAAAATCAAAGGAATGTCCTTTGTCCTCTACAGAGGATGGAATTATGGTCCTAGGAAAGCTTCAGATCCAGAACCTTTTGTAAGGTTCTGGCTTGAAACAAGACAGTTTTAGCCCTGTTTCCTATTTCTAATCTACCCCCCACACCACACACACACCATTCAGAAGAGTTACCCATAGCTTTGGGGGGGAAATTACATTAGCAGAGTCCTGCCAATGTAGACTTCCTGTGTGCCACATTTCATAACTGTATGCCCATCCATTCCATAAATATAGGGGGCAGGGGGGAGCAGCATGCTGTTACCCCTTTTCATGAGGCAAATAGGAGCTTCCTCCACATGGGGGTGGAATGATGGTATGTCTTCAGTTTCAGAAGTTTTTATAAAGTTCTGGCTTGAAACAAGCCAAATTTCATCACTTTTAGCCATTTTTTAAAAGTTCAAAATTTCCCCCCAAACCAGAGGATTGGCCAATTCTCTTCAGCTTCATTATAGGGGGCCCTGACCCCTTTCCCCACCTCTATGGGGAATGTTGCCAATACCAAAATTCCAAAGTATTTCTAAAATTAATTTTGATATTTTGGAATTAATTCCAACTTTACTGATCCAATTTTCAAGGAAGAGAGATTGGATTCGGATTTTACCAATTTGAGGCAATTTCAGATAAAATCAAAATTTTTAAATCCAAATTTGCACAGGCCTAGTGTACAAAATTCCAGAATAATTATTCATAGAATAATTAATTATTCTATGAATAATTAAAGTGAGAATAGTACAAGTGGAAGAAGCAAGATAGCTTGGAGTCCAAGTATATACTCCTGGGCAGTGTTTATCAGGTAAATTTCCTCATTATTTACATGAAGCAGCAAATAGCAACAACATTCATCAAGGCCAGGAGTCTTGAGCCCAGCTACCAGCAGCCATGTACCTGATGCATGAAAGGCAGAGGAAAATGTAACAGCATTTTGAGCAGCACCACAGGACAGAAAGACACAACAGAAATCATTCATTCCCACCTCCTAATAATTAAGGAATGCTAGCTGCCGCCACTGTCCAAGTGAGGAGAAAGGAAAAATTGCTGAGTTGCTCAGTCACACCCTTTGCAGGCAATAAGATGGATCCAAAACTTGTAAGTTAATACAACAATTGAGTGTTATCTCAGTTTGAATCCAAGCGCTTATAGCTACTGCTTGGTTTGGTAATGTTTTAAAAGACATTGGCCAACATGATATGCAGTGATACGCCAGTGTAAGGGACCTGCCAAGACTGCTGCACAAGAAATCAGAAAGGCAGCTCCAATAGTGCTGCACAAGAGATCAGTTATACAAAGACTTAAAACATATCTGTTTAAGCAGTTGTGCAGCACTACTTCAATTGGAAACAATGTGCAACACCACTGTGGCTGCCTTTCTCATCACACAGCAGCCTTAGTGGGTCCCTTACAGAGCTGTACTGTTGTGCACCACTTCGGCCATTGGTATCCCATCCCACAGGAAAACTGTGTTATATTTGGGAGAATAAATGAGTTTAGAGATTTAAATTTTCCATCAATAGGATGATTCCTTCCCTACAAGGGAATTGCTTTGTTTTTCAGATGTTAAAAGTAATTAAGGGGTACAATCCCAAACACACCTACCTGGGAATAAGCTCCATTCAACACAGTGGGACTTACTTTCAAGTAAACATGCATAGGACTGCACTATCAGAATTAGCAAGCCAGGCTGCCATTTCCATTTCATGGTGTAACTAAAAAGTTAAAATAAGCAACATCTGAGCATGCACCAACAGATCGGAACCTGCTGGAGTATGCCTGTGCTTAGTTTAGTCACCAGGTCATTTCAGCCACACAGACAGTGGAGGAACAATTAGTCTAATTCCTGTGCATCTGAGTCAGGGCTTGCTATAGGTACAGGAAATAGGAACACCAAAGATTTCTATTCCAGATTGAGTTTTGGCAGCATCACTAGGCAAAGTTATGTTGGAAGATCATAGGATCACTTATTATTTGCAAGCAACAATCTCTCTATCCTATAATCACAGGAAAACAAACGCTCTACAGCACATGCTCACCACTGTTGCTTCCGGTACATCCACATCATCATAGAGCTCCTCTTGATCCTCCTTTCCTTTTGGCAAATTATCAATGTAGGTGTTGGGTTCAGAGTACTTCCTCTGCATTAAGCTGGAAAGGATGAAAGCAGATGCACCGTCAAAGGCCGCAGATGTCAGATAAGATGACACCAGTCTTTCTTTACCCTTCCATCAGGGCTTTAGTATGCCTCTGCCACAGGATGCTCTATGGCAAGGCACGTGCTGCTCCTGACTACAGCAGCCCATGTTCTACCAAACAGCCACAGATTTGCAGTGAGATGATATATGCACATTGAAGAAACTGGCTCCATTTACCTCAAACTGCAAAAGATACTAGAGGGTAAGATACTAACGGCTAGGTTTTGTTTGGCCCTCATCAATTCATAAGCAGGGTTGTATAAGCACTACATATCTGTGTCAAACATTCAGCACAGAATCTGAACAATAGTGGAAAACAAAGGCCAACATGACCCACAGTGCAACACTGACATTTCTAATCCACCAGGGCTACTGCTCATGTAAAAGGCAGCCCCAGCAGTGTTTCAGACATGGGTAGTTGAAAACAATAGTAACAGTGCAACACAAGAACCCATGTGTTGTTTTAAGTTGTGCAAGCATTGTCCTCTGGAGCGGTATGGAGTGGTATGCACTAGCTGCATATCATATCAACCAAAGTTTCCTAAAAAGGTGACCTTTCATTCTGAATGAAAGGCAAGTTTGTAGCCCTTGTGGTTTTGCAGGCATATTTTTTAATATGTGATAATATTGTCTGCTGAAGGATTCGATATCCAAGGAAAGCTCTCTGAGAAATATCCAGTGGTCAGCTGATAGAACACATATCTGTGTCACTGCCTCTTGAGTCCTGTACCGAATTCTCCTGGTTCTTCTCTAATACCCTTGCCCAAATATTTCAGTCTTCAAACATTTCATTAGAATACATTATAAGATCCCAGAGCCACTGAAAGCTCTCTTATCTATTTGATGTGTGCACCTGCTCCTTAAAACAAGGACACAGAGAGGGGTGCTTGTGATAATTGCCCCACAATTATGGAATCACCTTCCCTTGAAGACTCATCAAAAATCAGAGACTGCACATACGTTGATGCACACTGAGTTTTGATAGGCAGATTTAAGCTTGAAGGAAGAGGTTGGGACTCTCTTTTTAATCTTTTTGGAATTGGCGAGATTTTTTGGGAGAGGCAGCATAAAACTACAATTCTGCAAATGTTAAAAATATATCTATTGTGTATGCTGTATAATGGTTATGTAATTATATAATGGGGTGAGTGTTGTTAAAACCAGCCACCCGTGACCATAAAATACTGTTTTGGTGGAGAAATTGTAAAAACAAAGCAAGCCACACTGCTCTTTTGCAAGTTAAAATGGTCAAAGAAAAGCATATAATTGCAGGACTGGACCTAAAAACCACATCCAAAAGTAATGTGAGATCGTTATCATCAAGGTGATTTTTTCCAATTTCATGTGGTGGATATTTCATTTGAATGTGCTCCATGTGGTGGTATTCACATATCAGAGCCAATTATTTTCCTGCTGCTTCTTTTTTTTCTTTCCTGCTGCTTCTTTTCTATTTCCCTCTGCTAGCAATTATAATCAAATTGTGCATTAATCATTTCCATTTAACTGCCTCTCTTTTTGTAGCTACAATTTTAGTAATAACTTTATTAGCACCAAAGTGACACAAAATCTTAAGCATGTTTTTTAGTTCTTCAGAACGCTTAATCAGACTTTACGTTAAGCAAAAAAAGAGGGTGGGGGGAGGATGGTAGCTGGGTATGGTGTAAGAGCCCAATAAGTCTGCAGTTACAGTCTTAAGATGGAGTTAACTGAACTCCATCTTAAAACTGAGAAACCTGCAGTTTAGGGCCATCATATCATGCCCAGCTTCCCCCCACTCCCAACTTTTAAAAAAATTCCTTTGCATTCCTTAACATCCAGCTTGATAAAGCATTCTGAAGACATTGAAAACTGTATTATTTTGTGTCACTTGGTTGCTCTGAATAAAGTTTTACAAGAATTATGGATTTGGGTGGTTTTTTCCCTATAATGGACCAATGGACAGCTCTCTTGTTAAAGGATCTCTAATGGACAGCTCTCTTTTTAAAGTATCGATTATGGTCCTTCGTTTGTCCTTGAAGGCCCCTGCCATGGACACAGCTGGGGGAACCAGGGACAGGATCTCTGAAATACCCTCTGAAAGGAACTTCATTTCCTCTCTAATCAGTTTTTTAAGGAGCTTGAAAACTCTCCTCTTCCAAGATATGTTCTAAACCTGGTTTTAATCAGTTTTCTAGTTTAACCAATTTTTGCCTCTACATTATGACGCTTTTGCTGCTGTTTGTTTTATCAGTGCTTATTGTATTTTATTATTATTATTATTATTATTATTATAAGCCACCTTAAGTAGCATTGTGGTGGAAGGTGGGGTAGAAATGTTTTAAAACAATACGTACTATTAAATGATATCACATGTGAGCATATATCAACCATCAGATTATATTAACCATAAGAAATTTTGTTTCTGTTTCAATCTCTTCCCACAGTAACTTACAGCAATGAATTCTTTGCCGCGCTCACAATGCAGGAAACCCTGTCAGTATCAACATAATCATAGGTAAGTTCCTCAGGGTCTGTTTTGGAGCCAGATTCTGATAAAAGCAGGCCAAGCCAATGGCCCATTTCTTCACAAGACTTGGCCTATCAAGCAACCAAAGAAGAAACCAACTGTTAGCAGTTGCAGACCAAACTTCCAAGAGGCAGCTAGCTTCCACCTTAGAAAATCTTCTCATCTGGAAAGTACATTTCAAGATTTATCAGGGCTTACTGGAATAAGCAGACTGCATGGAAAGGAAATCAAGGAAATCAAGAAGTGCTTAAGATCCCCTGTGTCAAAATATGTAAACACATTTAATTACTTTAAACTGCCCCATTAAAAAAAACACCAAAAACCTTTGGCAAGAGTTGTATATTTAAGGCATAATTTGTTATGCAACCATGAGTGCTTAACTGCCGGGGGGGGGGGGGGGGGCGGAACCCAACACAAGTAGTTGTACTTTCAATGACCCAGCATTACCCTGACAGGATTGTCTTTTAATTTCTTTGCCAGAAGAGGGCACCAGTTTGACTTTCTAAAATTCTTCTACCCTAGGATAAAAGTAATGAAGATTAAAACTTTTGTGGTGATAGGTGAGGGAATGGCTTTTAAGTAGGAAAACCCATGAAAAATGATTTACAGCCTCCAGTTGGCCTGAACTAAAATGCTGAGTCCAAAGTACTAGAGTTACATGAATGGAGATTGTCTGAAAGAACTTTTGAAGTGGCCCTTATTCAGGTCCAATCGACCTCAGCAACCTTACTTGCTAAACAAAACAGCCTTCAGAGTCTCTGGCAGTCACTAGCAAACCTATTGTAAATATGCCTCCCACTACAAAATGCAGGAAATTTGTCACATTTTCCTGCTCCTACTCTCATGGTGCTGATGTCAGAGGATCTAAGATTAGAAGGGGAAAATGGAAAACAACCCTGATTCAGTATTGGACACAATCTACCATAGTGTGTAAACTCAGCAGCTCCTGAAGTTAATACTCATTTTTCACAAGATTATTTTCATCTTCAGTGTAACTGATCATTTTAACCATTATGTTCAGCTAACTACTAAGTTGGCTACTTATTATGTTCTTTCTTGTTCACACCATGAGGATTCTTATCGTCCTCTGAGGAGAAACCATGGAAAAGTACACTCATGGAAACTCACTCTTTGCAGTGAGTGTTCAACGAAGTGTACAAGTAATGTGTGTTGTCCAATCACTTGAATCATTTCCCCATATAGGAATTGTAGCTGCACAAATTATCTCCGAGTAGATTGTACATACCCCATAACTTTCTAATTAGCCATAGTTTGGAAATGTTCTTTACTATTTTGCCGCAATTTTGTTGTTTAACATGTAATACTGGGTGGTTTTTGTTTGTTTGTCTGTTTTGAAGTAGGTTAATTGTTGATGCTATTCTGTTACAGGATTGGTTGAAATGTAACCTAAAAACTTAACAGACGTACAGTCCAAAGCAGTTTGTCCACAGAAGGAACATAATAATACAAATGTTTCTTCTGCAGGGAAGCCCCTGATAACTGAGCAAAATGGCTCCTTTTTAAAGTGGTGATGCTATTTATTTTGCAGGGGGAGAGCAACTGACCCTATCCATCCCCAGCACAGCAGGTCTTCAGTGGCTGTTGCTGGTGTCCCTCTTATGTTTCTTTTTTAGATTATGAGCTCTTTGGGACAGGGAGCCATTTTATTTAGTTACTGTATATCTATATAAGCCACTTTGGGAACTTTTGTTGAAAAGTGGTATATAAATATTTGTTGTATTCATATTTGGGGGGAAACTCCTTATATTTCTATGTGACTCAATGGAATCAAGTTCAGGAATGTGCATAAATGACTTTGAAAATGCTACATACATAAAGGAAGCTAAAGCCACATGATCTGGTGCACTGAACACACAAGACACAGCCCAACATCAATGCTGCTTCTTAAGAGACTGACAGCCCATACCTCTAGCACGGCCCGTTCTTCTCCATTATGTAGAATACGGAATGAGTAGAGATGGTCAGGGCTTGGGTCAGGGATAATTTCACAGCCTATCAGGTTCAGAGGCTGCTGAGCATATTTGCTTCTGTTTTTATCCTGGTAGAAATGGAGTTGCCCATCCTTCACGTGACACCAACGAGATCTCCACTGGCTGTTCGCTAGTACATTCAGATATGCTGGAAAAAAATTAAGTGTTCTCTTAGTAACATCTTCCCTTCAGCAGGACCTAAAACTGATGTGATGTGCTTTCTCTTCAGCTCACTGCAACACTCAATCTAGACTAGCTGTTATCCATGGTAAGGAAGTTGTATGATTATTAACATACAGGCCTCATGCATATACAAGTGTTAGAGTCAAATTAGGCCAGATAAGAATGTAAGAAGAGCCTTGCTGTATCAGACCAAAAACCTATCAACTCCAGCACCCTGTTTTCCACAGTGGTCAACCAGATGCTTCAGGGAAGCCCACAAGCGGGAGACAAAAGCAATCCCTTGCTCCTAACGTTGTTCCCAGCTATTGGTATTCAGTGCACTGCCTCTGAATCTAGTGGAAGCATACAGACACAATCAAATAAAGGGCTATTTAGAATGCAGATATCCAAAATAAGTTAGGGATATCTGTACATAATTTGATTATTGATCAGATTCTGAGCAAGAAAGAACACTTAACTCTAACAGAAAGCTCAAGACCTTCTTAGTTTAGTTTATTTTCAGGAAGAGAAAGCATACAAGTCTTCTTAATAGTATTTTCTGGTAATGGTCTGAATAGTTATCCACTTCTATATTATCCTCTTGGCTAGTCTTCTCTGGAATAAAAATATAAATATTTCACAGGATTTATTTCAGGTCACTTACTACAAGTATCCAAAGACCTCTCTGGACTGTCCAATGAAGATGATTTCTTCCTCCCAAGGTTCATCAGGTTGCTCAGTTTTAAGCCAGATGTGCCCTTCTTCTTAACTAAAAGAGAAAAACAAAGAAGGAATGAAACAAAACAAACTCTACTGCTGGACACCTAAAACAATATTCATGAGATATGGTATACCCCATTTGTATCTTATCTACTTGTATGAAATCTCACTTGCAGTGCATCCTATGCACTGAAGTAGATCCTGCTGTGTTCAGTGGGGCTTATTTTCTAGTATGACGATGACAAATATTTATATACCACTTTTCAACCAAAGTTCCCAAAGTGGTTTACAGAGAGAAATAAAAATAAATAAAGATGGCTTCCAGTCCCCAAAGAAACTAAATCTAAAAGAAACATAAGATAGACACCAGAAACAGCCACTGGAGAGGTGCTGTGCTGGAGCTCGATAGGGCCAGTTGCTCTCCCCCTGTTCAATAAAGAGAATAAACATTTTGCTGCATTAGCGGGGGAAGTACGTGTATTCAGGAGTACAACCTTAGTGTGGTGCAACAAACATAAATCATGCTCATCTAACATTTTTTGTTCAGTACAGATATGTGTGGTCTATGTACAGTGTGCTTACATAAAGCAAGTAGTTTATGAACAAATACGGCATCGGCCACAGAAAAAGTGATCAGGCTAACAGTCTGATGCTCAGCATCTTCACTCACAGGTCCCACTGCATTCCAAAAGACTTGGGATTATAACCTAAGAGGAAATTCTGGCTGTAACTGATCCGAGTGGCAAGATTCCCACTAATCATAAGCAGTAGGATATGAGGACATTATACCATACTAGTATGTGTAAGCCCGTTGTAATAACGGGCTCTAGTGGGGGGGGGGGTTTCCCGCTGCCGCCTCACCCACCTTGGGCGCACTCCTTGGGCCGCCACCTTTGGCCGAGGCGGCGGCTCTGCCGCCATCTCGGCCGCACTCTCCGCCTGCCGTTTCTCATGGCGGCGGCCGCCGCCATCGGGGCCACTCGCCCCGCCGCGGCCACCACCTCCTTGGCCCGCACTCCTTTGGCCGAGGCCGCGGCTCCGCCGCCGCCTCGGCCGCACTCTCCGCCCGCCGCTTCTGCTCCTCCCGGTCTCCCGTGGCGGCGAGGACTCCACCTCTGGCCGAGGACTCCACCGGCGGCCGTGTCCAACATGGCCGCCCGTCTCTGGGCAGCCGTATCTTTTTCGCCCGATCTGGGCATGCGCTCCGCTCCGCGCATGCCCAGAACGGGCGAAAAAGACACGGGCAGCACGGCCGCACGTCCAAGGCTTTTATGGTAGAGGATGGTTAGGAGATGGACTACAGAAAGCTGGGTTCCAAGTCATACTAAACCAGTTTAGCTAGCTGTGTGAGAGTCTGTCATCAGGAGAGCTGGTCTTGTGGTAGCAAGCATGAATTGACCCCTTTGCTAAGCAGGGTCCACCCTGGTTTGCATTCGAATGGGAGATATGTGAGAGCACTTTAAGATATTACACTCAGGGGATGGGGCTGTTTTGGGAAGAGCACCTGCATGCTTGCATGCAGAATGTTTCAAGTTCCCTCCCTTGCATCTCCAAGACAGGGCTGGGAGAGACTCCTGCCTGCAACCTTGGAAAAGCTGCTGCCAGTCTGTGTAGACAATACTGAGCTAGATGGACCAAGGGTCTGACTCAGTATATGGCAGCTTCCTTTGTACACTCCTCCAAGACACCAAGAGGCTATTCTCATGATCAGCCGAAACTGGGCTAGGGGAGCCTAGCCCGATTTCGGATGATTGTGGGAGCCACCGAGTTCACAGCTGAGTCCGGTTGCCTCCCGGCAGTTAACCCGCCTAAGTACCCCTCCCCTTAAACTGGGTTTGCGGAACGAGCGCTCCGCAAACCTGGTTTTTCTGATTGTGAGGAGACCCCCAGAGGGGAGGCAAAAAGCCGCCTCGTGGCTCTGGGGGTCTCCCCAGTATTCCCTGCATGCTCGGGCAGGGCATACTGGAGCTTCCAGGGCCCGCGCGGCCCCCGAACTCCCCAGCCCCCGCCGGCTCCGTCACGGAGCTGGCAATTGTGTGGGCGGCCAATCTGGCCACCCAGGGCTCCCACCCTGCTCATGTGCTCCTGCCCTGCTCATCTGCTAAGCCCGCTCTCCCCGCTTCCCTTCCCAAACCGGGTCTCACTGATCGTGAGACCCGGCTCCAAATTTCATTAATACTGATATAATCCCATGCAATATGTGGCTATATAGCTTCACAGTACAAGATTTCAGTTAACTAGGACAGCAGTCCCCAACCTAGGACCTTCAGATATTGTTGGACGGGGGGATGGTGGGACTTGTAGTCCAGCAACATCTGCAAACCCAAAGTTGGGAAGCCCTAATCTAGGAAAGCAATCAGAAGCTCTAATCAGTTCTGTATCCATGAGGCAACTTTCAAGATCAGTATGATTTTCAGTGAGAGCTGTTCTAATTCCTCTTCTCTCTTTTCCTAACTCAATAATCTAGTTAGCTTTTAAAATTCCTATTATTTTACCGTCTTTCGTTTCTGTCGGTTCTGGATGACCATCAGTGCTGCTTCCGCTTTCTGACACCACTGAATATCTCTCAGATGGTTCCCCCTGCAAACAAGAATCAGGGATGAAATTCCATCACACCAAGCTAGCACCAGCAATGAGGAACTGGCAGAAATACTGCTCATGGTGAGAAAAGCTGCAGGCAAACTCCCCCTTTACATTTGCCAAGCTTGGTTCAGGAGAAGTCACAAAGGGGTTGCAGAGATAATGTCATTAGCCATGGGTGCTCTTTTAAAAAAGAAGAACCTGACAGCATGCACACATCTATGGTTGTGGGGATGAAGACAAATTTACAAACTGACAATGCAATCCTATGCATGTGTACTCAGAAGAGAGTTCCACTCTGTTAAATGGGGCTTATTCCCAGGTAAGCATGTAGAGTGTTGTATTCTGTCTAATAATCTTTTTATATTGTGTTGTTGAGAAGTTTGTCCCAGTGGGGATCCTGTAGAGAGTTGGGGGGGGGTTAGAGTCGGAAAGGGAAAGGGAAAGGAGAAAATGGAACTGTTGCTGAATAAATCTACTTATGTTTTCTTTGTATGAATGAGCGAAGCAGCTATAAAACAGAGGATTCCAGCCATGGGCTCCTTCCTATTTGACCTGAAAATATGCATATTTTGGAGGTGCCTCTAGAACCCTCTTCAGACTTTTCAGGAGGGGTGGGCTCAGGAAGCCAGTATGTGGTATAGAAGGACAGCAGAGTCAATGATGAGGCTGCTATAACCAGACTCTGTGATAACCCTGGGAGATAAACAGAAGCTGTAGGCAGGCAGGCAGCTCTGTGGGGTTAAGGCTGAGGCTGGCTCTGAGACGCAGCTAGGCCTGGAGCCAAAACAGTAAAGGCCTGCAGAGAGGCTTTGCATTACACAATGAAGCTATTCTCACAAAGAGCGAAAACTGGGCTGGGGAAGCCCAGCCCGGTTTCTGCTGCGCATGAGAACGGCCAGGAGCTGCTGAGCTCCTGGCAGCAGTGAGCTCTCTTAAGTAGCCTGTTGCTTAACCTGGATTTTGGGCGTGAGCACACCCAAGAACTGGGCTAAGTGATCATGTGTCTGCCGCAGCTGCTTGCAGCCATGGTGGGCACACTCAGGAGGGGAGGGGGAATCCCAGTAATGCACTGCGTACCTGTGAGTTGCATTATTTGGGCTCTAGGGGGTGGGGCACCACACGGCAGCACTTCCCTGTGCCCAACCCGTGGTGTGCCCAAGCGAGCTGTGGGAGCACTGCAGGGAAGCCACCGCTTGTCTGGATGGGTGATCCACCTGCCCAGAGACCAATAGAGGAAGGGAAGGGAAGGTTAACCTTCCTTCCCCACAGCTGCCCCAAAGCTCTTCTCACTGATTATGAGAAGAGCTTCTATATATTGTTTGTGTTATTCAGAATCATTTATCTGGATTAAGTTTTGTTATTTCCCCCTTCACTTCCCAGTTCTGAATTCAGGAATCAGTTTACAACTTTGAAATCATCAATCTACAAAGTTCTGTCGCACCTGAGAGTTGTCTTTGTATAGGATATTCCAACTTCCTTGCTCCCAAAATGTTTGCTTATACAAGACTGTCACTGGATGTGAAAGAGGCTCCGTTGACAAGCTCTGCTTAGAACCACTGTGCTGACTCAAAAAAGAGGTGGCAACAAAAGACGTGTAACATCAGGGAATACAAGGCTGCTTGACACTGTTCTAAGCATGTTCTCACACAAACAAGAACTGGCTTATCTTCATATGCAAGTTTCAACCATTTTCCTGTTTTAATGGGAGTGATTCCCCTTGTATAATCAGATGGTGTTTTTTTATTTTTTTTAATTAAAATAATAAGTTGCAACAGATGAATTTAAAAGCTACTCTTGCAAAATAACTTCTCTTAAAAGATAAGACGTACTTTGGGGTAACTAAGCCGCTGGGAGTCTGGAACATATTGGTTCCCCTCACACATCCCATCTGGATAGAGACCACTTGTTTCTTGGATTACCTATGTGGAAAAGAAAGAAGCAAACTATGAGCAAGGCTTTGCCGCCCACGGTCATATTGTTGATGATGTTCTGATGGTCTGCACTATAAGTTCCAAGGTTAACCAACACACAGTTTCATTTAATTAACATGCAGAGAACTGGAGCTCTTTTGAACAATGCACCATCTGAGCCAGGTCGGATTCAATACTATTCACAGTAAATTCAGGCTTCTTATGCAATTGTACTTGCAGGATTGATCCTCCTTTTACATTCTGTAGAAAGGAACAGATATCCATGTACAAAATACATGCACTAATCATCAATCCCCTGCTAACTGGGCAAAGACAGACCTTTTAAAGTGGTGGAGAGAGCAACTGAACCTATTCAGCCCAGCACAGCATCCCTTCAACAGCTGTTGCTGGTATCTCCTTTGTGGTTTCTTTTTAAACTGTGAACCCTTTTGGGACAGGGAGTGATCTTCTTGTTCTTTTTGCTATGTAAACCACTTTGAGAACTTTTTGTTGAAGAACCGCTCGGTTATGGAGTGAGTGATAGCAGGAAGGAAAGGCCAAAGGCATCTTCTGCCTGGCCCACTTCAATGGAACTGGCTACAAATGAAGGACGTGCATGCTATAAGGTCTTGCTTGGAAGCTAAATTTCTCAAACATCTACAAAAGTATTAATGTCCATACAATCCCCTGCCCTTGCCAAAAGATCCATCAATGGGAAAGGGGTGGGATTTTCATATTGTGTCTCTCAGTAAGATGGAAGGTGGGTATGAAGATTTTGTAAGAATCTAACTGTGGTCTAGAACTGCCTGTGCAAACTGAGTTGTTGGATACAGGAGGTCTCTACCCATCCCATCCCTGTCTCCACACACGCCTGTAGATATTTTAGCCTTTGCTTCTGTCAATGGCTGATTTATTTGTGGTTTGAATTATATCTAGTGCTAACTGCTGCTTTCCATTACATTTGAATTCACAGACCACTGACAAACCACAGTTAGGGTCATTGCTCTGCCTCAAAAGGCTGCTGCATCATGCAAAAAGGTTTTGCTGCTCCTCCATGGAGTGAATTTAAGAACTCAAGAAGCTGAGTCCTGAGCAGACAGGAAACATAAAGCAGATGAACAGCTCTAAAATATGGTCTGCCTATTGTACATCAAGAAGCTCAAACATGGGGCAGATTCATAACTATGATTAGAACAACCTATGGTTTCATATTATGTCTGAACTCAGCAACTGAGAGTGCCCTTTCAACAAAGTTAGCTATATCACTTTACACTTATAAAAAAACAGAATCATGATCATTTAATTTTTGGAATATTTTCAAGGATATATACTAGACCTACATACTGACAAGTTACACTCATTACACAGTTACACAGATTAAAGTGAAAACAAAAGTCAGCAAATTGGTGTGCTAAACCCTGCAAATGAAATGATTCCCTCTGCATGCTCAGAATTAATCATCAAGATTTGCAAAATGGGGCCAAGGGTCTCCCACAGTTGTGGACTATTTCATGATCTAGACTCTTTCCTGATGTTTTCCACACATTTTCACTATAAGTGAATTTTACAGAAGGGAAAGCACAAGACATGGTGTTAAAATGCTGCTCTGCAGAGTTTGCTGTTAAGACCCAAAACACACTGTGCTAAAGAATGTGAACAGACCTCCTTCATTATTGCTTAAATGTCTAGATTGTGAAATTCCCCTTGATCTTCCTACATATAGAGGACAAAAGGGATTTGCCTGGATGTGCTCTTGTATTAGTCACAATAAAAAGCCCTGCAAATAAGAGTTCAGGATGGAACAGAGTCCCTTTGCAGTAAAAAGACGTGTGGGAAATGAGGCAGAGCTCCATACCATAAACTGACATGCTATGAGCTGAAATGAAGAGCTTTCAGGATTTTGAGAATATGTCACTCATGTAATATAAACTCAGAGAGGGTCAGAGAGTACAACACTATGAGCCGGGTCTCATGACCCATGAGACTCGGTTTAGTGAGCTGAGTGGGGAGAGCGGGCTAAGCCTGCTCACCCTGCTCACAATTGAGACGGAGCCCTGGGTGGCCACATCGGCTGCCCACATGATTGCCAGCTCCATGACAGAGCTGACGGGGGCTGGGAAGATCGGGGGCTGCACGGCCCCCGGAAGCCCCAGTATGCCCTGCACGAGTGCGCAGGGCATACTGGGGAGACCCTCAGAGCTGGGAGGTGGCTTTTCGCTTCCCCTCCGGGGGTCTACTAGCAAGTCGCCGCACCACAGAGCCGCACCACGGCTACTCACAACCAGATAACCCGGGTTTGCGGAGTGCTCGTTCCGCAAATCCGGACTATGGGGAGGGCTACAGGAGCGAGTTACCCGGTGGTTCTCACGATCCGCAAAAATCAGGCTAGGCTCTCCTAGCCCGATTTTTGCAGATCGTGAGAATTGTCCTTATGGTTTGTATGTATTATTTGTATGTATATGTTTAGTTCCTGCTCTTCTTCCAAGGAGCCTGTGTTTATGTTTTTCCTCACAATAATCTTGTGAAGTCAGTTAGGCTGAGAGAGAAGTGACTGGCATTCATGCCTCCCCTTTTACTCCTTTTATTGGTCTTAATGTTCAATATAATTTTTACTCTATTATATTTTTTAGCTCCATTATATTATGTTTTTTTAACTCTACTATTTTATGTCCCATTTTAATGTCTTATGCATTTTTATGACTTTTAAACATAGTAATAGTATAATTATTATATGCATTTACATTTTTAGTATTTTAGTACTTTTAGCTCTTTTAGCATTCGTATTAACACCCTCATACATTCTAAGTACTATTAGTTCTTTTAATGTTAATATGCATCATCACATATGTAACTACCTTCCATTTCCACTTTTATTTACTCATATTCTCTAACATGTATTTTTATGCTGGTCTATGACTGTAATAAAGGATGATGATGATGATGATGATGATGATGACGACGACGACAACTGGTATAGAGTCACCCACTGAATTTCATGACTGAATGGGGATTTGGACTTGGGTCTCCCCAATCCTGGTCTAACACTCTAACCACTGAGAAACATCCTGTAGCCTTGGAAATGAACTGTGACCTGAGTGGGAATGATTTCCTGCACTGCTTCCACCTAACAGGCTACTGAAGTAACAGGCCCTGATTGCTAGAAATCCTGCTCATTCAGTTTTCCTTGGGCTTCTCATCAGGCACCACTCAAACACATTTTAAAACTTCTCTTTATAGCCCCAAAGACTAGATGAGTGGGTTGGTTGGTTTTTTAAAGAGACCCCCTTGAATCTCAACAGCCAGATACCAAAGTTCATACTTTCATGGTATAGAGGTGGGTTGATAAAATTCATGAAGTCCTGAAGACAGTTATAGGAGCTGTCAAAGAAGTTAGTTATAGTAGTTGTCCACGCACCCTGAGCCATTGTTCTGCCTGGTCCTTACTCTGCAAGCCCAGCACAATTACATCTGCATTCATGGGGATGATCTTCAGTTTATGCTCCTGCTTCCTCACATTCTTCTCCTTATGGATGACGCTGCAGCCCAACAAATTAACATCCAGCTGGGGATTGTGGTCCTTGGAGGTCTTGTAGCACTGGGAACAGAACCAATTAGTTAGTTTATGGATGACAAACATAGGTCTTTCTTAATAGTGAAGTATCTTGTCAGGTCCCATATATTGCTGGACTGCATCTCCCAACATCCTCAACCACAATGGCTGTCCAACCACATCTGAGGACCAAAGTCTGAGAGCCCCTGCCTTAAGGAGATAAACTTGCATCCTGTAAGTAAAGAGGTAAAAACTTTTCATGTAGTAGTAGTAGTAGTAAATTATTATTATTTTAAACGTATTAGAATAACCACCTTCCCAGGAGATATCTGGGAAGGATACCCGTGTCCTGAGGAGAAAGCAGAAGAGAAACAGCCCAGCCCGAGAAACCCTAGCTGCCAACTCCAGTCCTGAAGAGACGATCAGTGGACTGAGACAGCTCTGCTTCTTGATTGTTTTGTCTTTTGTTTTAGTATTTTAAATTATAAATCGTCTTGCATGCATTAGCAGAAACACTTGAGGACATGCACACCATTAAAAACATATGTAAGAAATAACACAAGAGCTGCTGCTCAGAACTGAGAATGGCTGGGCACTCATGAGAGGAAGTTAAAAGAAACCACCAAGACAGAGAAGCTTCACATTCAATGCTCAGATGTTTTATGTGGGTGATCAAATAGCAGCTACCAGCAGTGGTACAGAAAATATTCCAAGGTTTATGGATTGATGAAAAAACTACTGAGTGGCATTCTTTAAATCCCACAAATGGCCATGTGGGCTCATTTCCTAACTGCAAAACCCTTTTCATAACCAAATATCAACAGCAGTAAGGGAATAGCAGTACATTTTAATTTCTTCTTGTTTTCTTAAACAGCCAAACAGGAAACAGCCACAAAGAGTAGATATTTTCTGCAAGAACAGGTTCAATAATGGCCCAGCAGTTCACAGCAGGTATGGGAGAATGGCAGATGTGGTTTTAGCAACAGTAACCCTGTGGTCCCTGCAGTTATTCATGTCCAGTCACACATCTCTTGAACACAGCCACAAACACCCATACACATCTCTGCGTGCACACGCACACACACACACACACACACACACACACACACACACACACACACCCTGACAACTTCCTAGGAGAATCTGGTGGACATGGCATGAACTACCTCCACTCCACCTCCTCTGACATCTCCCCATTGCCTGATCTGAACCAGCATAACAAGCAGAGCTGCAGGTTCCTACTTACGCTGAATCTGATCTGAGTGCAATGTTTCCTCTGTCCAAATACCTACTCTGCAAGCACTTCCAGTCACGGAACCTGATAACTATGACTTGGTCATATTAGAATCCAATTTTAAGAAGTGTCGTTTTCTCTGTTTTGGGGAAAGAAATCATTGTCAACGTGGTGCCATCCCGCCCAATCAATTACTTACCAACAACCTATTGTCCTTGATGACACACAGCTGCTTGGCCCATTGGCCCAGCCACTTCTTCCGCCAGAGGAAAGCGCAGATCCGAGCATCTTTCATGAGTTCTATGGAAGCTTCAGGGGAAGGCCACTGGTGAGGAGTGGACTTGCCTTTACTGCTCTCTTCCTCATCATAGGATTCATAGGAGCTGCTGACTGCTTCTCCATCCTCTGCAATCAAGGAGGAAAATTACCATGATATGGACTTTTGGGTCACTTGCTCCATTAAACAAGCTGGAAAACATTTCAGCACACATGATAGGAGAAACATAATGGCTTGAAGGCTTGCAACATTTAAACAGAATGGTCCAATAAAGATGAAATTTTAACTATGTCTCCCACATCACTTTGACCAGCATGCATAAATCAAGACACAAGTCACAAACTAGCAACTATATCAAAGACTCCGGCCTGCAACCTTGGAGATGCCGCTACCCGTCTGTGTAGACAAATCTGAGCTGAATGGATGAATGGTCTGATTCGGTATAAGGCAGCTTCCTACGTTCCTAAGTAAATGCTATGTTTTCATAATAGTGATTAGGCCTGTGTGCTTTGGTAATATCGGCATTCCGAAGTTGGAATTCCCTGCCTCTACCACCAGGAGGCAGGGTGGGAGTGGGCAGGGAGCACGTAACTGCTCCCTGGGAAGCCAATTCACTGCTGGGAAAACACACAGGCTTCTGAGAATTGGAATACCATGCAGGACTTTTCCCATTGATAACTTCCCTGCCCCAGGAGTGTGCTGCCGCATGTGGGCTGCTAGTGGGGATCACCACTGCAGCAGGAAGCTACCTGGAACAGTGGTCATGCAGGTAACAATCTGCTTACTTACTTTTAAAGGTGTGCTCGCCACTACTCTCCATCTGCCAAACCAGTTTGTGGTTGGGCTGAACCAGAACGAACTGGTTCACGGAACTATGAACCGCACAAACTGAGGTGCTACTGTAGTTCAAGATGAAACCACAAGGCAACATTAAGGGTACTTTATGCTGGGTCTGCACAACATGAGGAATCCTACAGGCATGTTTTGAACACAAAAACTTGAACAAGTGGCATGCTGGCAATCAGGTGGTGGAGGAGATTTCTTTCCTTCCCTCCAGAAAACTGAAGAGAACTTAAACAATTGCTTACCATCTAACTACCATGATCCAGGTTCACAAAAACCACATTACACTTAACACCTCTCTTGATGGGCAGTTTCTGGGCCCAATTTTGTAATGTGTGAATGTTTGCAAACAATTACAAAGTCTTGAATGATGAAACCACCACCCTATCTGGTACATTCACTGAATGGTTCACAATTGTTAGTCCTAAAAAGGTTTTGTTGCTTAATCTCTGATAATAGCTCTGAACTTGCTCTACTCCTTATCCAAACTGTGGTTTTAAATGTGACTACCAAACATTTTGATTTTGCAACTGTTCTGCAGACCCACCCTGCTCAATCTCTTGCTTTAGACACATTCCACAGATGCTATCAAATGTTTTCTCTAAGTTTCATACACTCAGCTGGAAAAGCTAAATCCTGCAGAGAGTGTGCAAGCTATTATTGCCAAGAGTTGCTCATGAATCACCTGGTGCTTCCTAAACATCAAAAGATGTTAGTTTGGTGCTTTTGTTTCATTCAGGGAAATGTTGGGTTTAAATAGTCATTCTGCTCCTGTTCTCCTTGCAGATGAACTACTGGGTCTTCATCATTGTAAAACAATGATGGGTGGATATGAGCACATGGTTGTCTGTATGTGTAAATACAGAGTAAGAGGTTTAATGGAACTATTGATGTGGCATGGGCTGGTGATTGCAAGAATGAGCAATATATGCAACACTTACTACACAGATGTAGATTTTTTTCAAATCTAAAAGTATAGATGTGACTATCAGTTGCATCATTAACCCCATTTCCCCATCATTCTCATTCTCCTGTGTTTACTAAAGATGTGAACAGCCTGTTTACAAATTTAGTTATCAGTCTATAAGGTGGGATGTCTCTTCTAAGATGCTACTTGCCAGCTACAGCTGATTATTTCAGCAACTCTCATTTGGGTTCATTTTTTTAAAGTTGTCCCATTATCCCTTATTGACTTCACAAATTCCAATATAGCTTCTAAATTAAGATCCATCATTGACTCCCTGACCATATAATACCTTGCTTCTTACCATGCAAGAACAATCGCCCACTAATCTTGTGTCCTAAAGCTTACCGAAGTTAAAGGAGATGGAAAGGCCCCCAGCGGCTTAGAAGGATTTTGAAGAAAGCCTTTTGTTTCCACAAGGACAGCTATATTTTTTGTTCATACTCTGCCAAGGGATTGCAACAGAACATGCAGCAACCTGCTAATTCTCTGTCGCCTCTGAACATATGTATGCATTTCTGATGAGACTATGATAATGGGAGAGGCAAAAGCAACCATCAAGCATCACATTATAAACATTGAGCGCCAAACCGATCTCAGCAGTGTCCCCAAATTTCATATCAGTGATGGGCTTAGATATTCTGCTTCTCCAGCAGCATACCTCACCCGACTGGAGGTTCCAACACACAAAAGGGCGTTCACTTTGGCTCGCTGTCATGGCCTCCCTTCAGCAGCGCTAGAAGGCTGTTATAGAAGGACCCCATTTGCAGAGCGACTATGACCCTGTGGCCTAGGGCAGATCGAAAGTACTGAGTGTGTTCTCCTCTACTGCTTGTTCTTTAGAGACATTCACGCCTCCCTCATCCTTCCATTGCTAAGCAAGTATCCAGGTCATCTGAGCCAATTCTACAGCTCCTTGCTACTCTCTGACTCCAAGTCTGACATCACATATAGCGTCGCCAGGTACTGTGCAGCTGCAATCAGCATTCATCGGCAGATGACAGGCAGTGAGTCCTATCAGCCGTAATCTGACTCTTGGTGACGCTGGGCAGGTCCTGAAATTGCTCACGCACCTCCTTTTTTACTGCTCCTTATAACCTTTAATCTGGCTGTTTTCCAATTTTATTACTCAGGATTTTATATATTTATGTCTTCTCATGTCTTTTAACTTTATTACATCAATTCCCCCCCCCCCCCTTATGCCTTTCATGCGTTTTTATGACTTTTACTATTTCTCAGGCATTTAGGCCCTCATGCTTTTATTTATTTACATTTTATATCCCGCTCTTCCTCCAAGGAGCCCAGAGCGGTGTACTACATACTTAGGTTTATCCTCACAACAACCCTGTGAAGTAAGTTAGGCTGAGAGAGAAGTGACTGGCCCAGAGTCACCCAGCAAGTATCATGGCTGAATGGGGATTTGAACTCAGGTCTTCCCGGTTCTAGTCCCGCACTTTAAACACTACATCATGTGTATTTTATCTACTATTTTTAGTATTTTTAGTCCTTTTACAATTAATATGTACCATTTTTTATGTAATCACAATTATCTACTCTCACTTTTAACATGTAATCACCCTTATACTTTATGCTGGTCTGTGACCATAATAAAGATTGATTGATTGACTGACTGACTATGGGAGGAATTTAAGCACTTATATCTCTTACTCTACCTATATGATGAAATACATAGTTTCAACAGAGTTCTAATCTTAGCTCACATGAAAGAAGATTGAAAGACAATGCATGAGTGACAGGTTTTTAAAACATGCCATACCCATAGTTATTGTGGCATATATTACTCCCTCATTAACCTGCAACCCTGGCCTGGATCCAGTAGCTACAAGGCTACCGTAAAGACCTGTATAATCACACATGAAGAAAAAAAGAGAGAAAGAAAGAGATTTACACATGAACCTCGCCGATCATTAACCATGAATTACATTCTTCTTTTTAAAAAGATAATTTATGGTAACATATATAATAATAATTAGAATACTAACATCTTAAAGTAATGTCCACAAGCAAATTATGACTGTCATCATCACCATCTTCTAAAGTAAAATAAAATCAGATGGCTTTATCCAGATGGTTCAGTCTGAATAATTAATATTCAATATTACCCCTTCTGGTGCCATTCAGTTTTATAATATATTCTTGTTACACCATTTAATTATTGCACCTACAGAGCTGCAATGAAGGAAGAGATTTTTACTGTTGTGGGGATGCAAATGTTAAGAATGTAGGCCACTACTGTGTTAATCAGTTAATGGATGGAAGCAGGGATCCACACATTTAGGCTTAGCTCACTAGGCCAGCCATTATTTGTGGTTGCCACCAAGCCCGTCTCTTCCCTCAGGCCCTTTTCTGGCACACAGGCCAATCTTAGGAGAGAAGCAGGTCTTCCATTTGCACTGAGATATGGCGATATAGGAAGGTGCTGAAAGGCATCATCTCATACTGCGCAGGAGATGGCAATGGTAAATCCCTCTACCAAAGAAAACCACATGGCTCTGTGGTCTCCAGGAGTTGACACCAACTCAAGGGCACAACTTTACCTTTAAGAAACAGTAGGCACCTTCCCCAGAAAGGTTTCCTGCTATTTCTTACCTTCTCAAAAATGGTGATGGAAATCAGACCTCTGGTGAGGAGATCTGTGTGGTGCTGTGTGTCACCAGAAGGATGGGCACATTCGACACTGGTGAGCTGGCATTTGTAGATTCCTGAATGGAAGGTCACAAGAGGCAACCAGATGTGCTCTCCACTCACTATATCATAAATAAATCACACCTACATAACATACTATAATTGAGGTTTACCATTATGCTACAAAAAAGAATCACTGTAGTGTGGTAGTTAGAGCCAGGGAGAACTGTGTTCAAATTCCCATTCAGCCATGAATCTCACTAGTAGTGGTTAGAGTGCTGCACTAGGACCGGGGAGACCCGAGTTCAAATCCCCATTCGGCCATGATACTTGCTGGGTGACTCTGGGCCAGTCACTTCTCTCTCAGCCTGACCTACTTCACAGGGTTGTTGTGAGGAGAAACTCAAGTATGTGGTACACCGCTCTGGGCTCCTTGGAGGAAGAGCAGGATATAATTGTAATAATAATAATAATAATAATAATAATAATAATAATAATAATAATAATAAAAAATGTGTTGTGTGTATTCAGTGATTCTGCAAATGAAATGCACAAACCACAGCAACTGTGCAGCATCCGTAATTTTAAGTACAACGGTATTGTCACTTGGACTGTGAAAATCATGCATACAGACCAATCCAGCATATTGTGTTCTCAAGTCATAAAGGTAAAGGTAAAGTGTGCTGTCGAGTCGGTGTCGACTCCTGGTGACCACAGAGCCCTGTGGCTGTTTTTGGTAAAATACAGGAAGGGGTTTACCATTGCCATCTCCCACACAGTATGAGATGGTGCCTTCAGCATCTTTCCTATATCGCTGCTGCCCGATATGGGAAACATACCAGTGGTGAGCCGAATTGGCAACCTCTGGCTTGCTAATCAAGTCATTTCCCCACTGTGCCATTAGGAGGCTACTTCTCAAGTCATACACATACAAAAATAAGCGGATTTGGCATGAAATTGCAGGTCTTAAGGCAAGTAATAAATTAGATCCTAATATAAGAATAACATCATCATCATCACCATCATCATCATCATCAACAGCAGCAGCAGCAGCAGCAGCATTTGTATAGCACTTTTGAGTGTGCAAAATGTTTCATATGTATCTTCTTCATGTAATCCTCACAACAGCCCTGTAAGTTAAGTATCATTAGTTGGGGAGCCGTGGTTGCCTTAAAGCCACTAGTGAATTTTTGATAGAAGTGAGATTCCAACTGGGGAAATCCTGATTCACAACTCAACCCCTGGCCCTGTAAACCATTTAGAAAAAATGTTCACTTTCAGTTGGCCAAGTGACACAAAATTGCAGCATAGTGGTCATCCAGGGAAAATGGGCTAATGGTCAAGACTTTAGACTGTAGTCTGGCACTGTTTATCTAGTGATTTGGTTAATAATAAAGACAAGCAAAGAGCTGTTTGCGTGTCTCTGCATGCTCTTAATTGGTAAATGATGTATTTTTCTATGTGTGAGGCAACCCCCCAAATAATGCAACATCATCTCCTTGGCAAATGCCCATACATGAAAAGAGCCTTCTAGCCTCTTTCAGTGAATGCCGTATGTCTTGCTCTGGCACGCAGGTACATGTCAGAAAACAATTTAGACAGAACTACTGAAGCAGAAGACCAGACACTCCCTTGACACACGACTTTGTAACCGCTTCTCAGAGTGAAGGGGGATGGGTGCTCACACGTTTTGTCATGAAGTACCTCATTTAATCAGACTTGACTAATACATTATGTTTCCTTCATTGATTCCTATGTATTGATCCCCTTCATAACCCATAGTAGTTGACACTATAAAATCCTTACAAATAATCACATATAGAAATAATTTCCTTCATTAAAAGTGTATACATTAAGTCCTATAATAATATTTTTTTAAAGTCCAAATGGATATTTCCCCCCCAAGATTTCCAGTGAACCAAGTATAATGCCCTTAATGAAACTCCATAGATGTTTCTTTAAAATCTATGGGTTGATTTGAATTGTTCCAGAAGGATGTTTAAAAGTTCTTCACAATATGCCAGATGCATCTTTGTTGCCTTTATTCATATCCACTGGAAATCTCAGAAGAGATTATTGCTTTTTAAGCACTAAAATAGTTTTAATCAATCTATGCTCACACACGTTTCCCATGCTTTCCTATAGGTGATGCCATAGCATCTGGGCCTGATTCAGGCATATTTTTGAGGAGGTAAAGGTTGGCCATGCAGTGACCTTATCACCTCATTTTGAATGTGGAGAGAGATTCATATGAAATAATCTCTTGGGGAGAAATCAGACATTAGCAAGTAAAAAGAAAACGTTGAAACATTTTTAAATAACATTGAAACTTCTGCACTTCTCATATACAGGCAGACCCTTGTTATCCTCTGCTTCTTTATTTGCAGATTCGGGGTGTGTGTCTGTGTCAACCTTATGCATCTATGGGTCAGCGGTTGGGGGTGGCCAGAAATGACCACAGAGGTCATTTCTGGCTATCATTTTGTGTTTCAGAGCCTCCAAATGGCTCAATTAAAAAAAAAAAGGGGGGGGGGTGTCTGGTAATTTTTGGCCGATCTGGCAGCACTCAGGGGGAGCAGCTAAGTGTGGTAGGCAGCTTCCCCCTAAATCAGCCTCCCTGAAATCCGATGTTTTCCAGAAACTGGGAACCTAACCCCCAATTCCCCATTGCAGCAATGACTTGATAGTTGAGGTTTTCATATCTGCGGTTGCAGCGTGGAAGAGAACCCCCGCAAATATTGAGGTCCTCTTGTACCGCCAGTTTTACACAGATTTCTCATCACATTATACATGGTAAAAGTCCCTATGTACAGAATTAGCATCTCAAAAATAAAATGAGGCCCTGGTGATTTCCCTTCCAAATGTGCAACATTTGTTGAAAGAGTCACTCTCCTAGCCAGTTTCCACCCCTTTTCACTCTGCTGCTTTCCAAGCAAAAAACTTACTTCATGAAGGCGTGGAGCAACTGGTGGCGGCAAGGGCTCACTAGACATATAAGCAGCCTTGTGGGAATCATCCTTAACTAGAAATTATTCTCTGGAGGAATCATGAGAAGCGAATAAAACTTGGTCTCATGCTTTCTAACAGAAAATAATAGCCAAAGAACATGCTTAAAAAAAAAAAATCTGCTTCCAAATTTGGTTCAGGAGATAGAGAGAATCCAAGCAGGAAATGCCTGTATGCCACTTTACAAAATTAAGAGCCTTTTGCTAGGAAGAGAAATGGAAGGGGTGGAGTATTTGGCTTTTTGAGTGTCCCTGTTGAAAGCATGAAAAACCATTCAAGGTTTTTTGAGCATTCGATGTAAAAATTTGAAATACCTAAGATGAACTGAACTGATGCTGGTGGATTTCTACAACATATTTGATTAAATTTAAACTGTTGTACTTTTAATTGACAGTAGGAAGGCTATAATTCCATATGAGGCTTTAAAAAAATCCAGATGCATTGTGTTTGCTGTTTCCAGAAGTAACTCAATTTTCTGCAACATGGAGGTTAATAACATCATCAAACAAACAAACACAGGAAACACTCTGTTATTTACCATTCACAGATGCACCATAGGGTTCCGCTTCTTCATAGTACCCTTCTGCAGACTCAGTTTTGGAGCCAGAATGTAGTTTTGTTTCTGGAATCTGGAACAAAAAACAACCACCAAGGATATTCGTAGAGAGAGCCAAACAGAAAGACAAAATCTATAATAAATTGATCAAAGGAGGATTTCCTTTATATACACACACTAGTAAAATAGCTTGTAATTTGCAAGCATATTGAAGTCTTATGTCAGTGTATCTCTTGTCTTTTCCTAGCTCTATGAGATCTAATGACCCATTTCTAATGAGAGAGTTTTTCTAGATTTTACAGGGAAGTAATAAATCTTTCTGGGGTTTTGGAATTTTTTGGAAGTCTGGAAGATTTGCCTAGGGAATCTTGGTATACAAATGTACTTACAAATATATACAAATGTACTTACTTACTAAACAAACAAACAAACAACCGAATGAATTAAAATAAAATAAAATAAAATCTGGAATCTAGCTGTGAAAATGCATGTTTCATGGTTTGGGCCCACAGACAAGAGATGAAGACATGCTCTCTCTCTGCTGCTGCTGCCCTGAAACTGGAATTCAGAGGCATACTGCCTCCGAGTCTGGAGGTAGTCGACAACCATCAAGACTAGTAGCCATTGATCGATCAGCCCTCCATGAATTCGTCTAAACTCCTTTTAAAGCCACCCAGGCTGGTGGCCACCACCACATCTCATAGAGAGATTTCCATCGATTAATTATGTTGTGTAAAAAAAGTACTTCCTTTTACACAGGATGCTGCCATATACCATTGGTCTATCTAGCTCAGTATTGTCTACACCAGGCCTGCAACTTAGGCCCACCAGCTGTTTTTTGACTAAAGGTAAAGTGTGCCATCAAGTCGCTTTCGACTCCTGGTGACCTACAACTCCCATAATCCCCAGCCACAGTGGCCAATAGCCAGGGATTAAAGGAGTAGGAGGCCAACATCAGCAGAAGGGCTGAAGTTGAACAACCATGGTCTACACCAGGCCTGCACAACATAAGGCCCGGGGGCTGGATTCGGCCCGCAGGGACTATTTTACTGGCCCCTAGGTATCCTGTAGCAATACAGGAGCTGGAAACTGCCTTATAGCGCCATCCCATGCATGCTTTCTCAGAAATATGCTCCATTGGTGTGCCCAGTGAGGCTTACTCCCATGTAAGCATGCCTAGCATTGCAGTCTGAAAGCAACAACAATTTAGGGAGAGGAGAGGACTTGGCATTTGTTTGGGGCTGGCATGCACTCTAGGGGCCCCACTGATTGAGCAGTGACAGGACCTTTTCTCTGGCCACTATCCTTGGTTAAAACTAGGGGTCCATTGACAGGGGGAATAGATCCACAAGTAACTAATAATAATATTTTTAATTTTAATGCAATACTGTGCTAAAAATTGACCTGGGCCCCTGTACACCAAGTTGTGGATGGTTCCGGCCCTCCAGGGCATTTGAGTTGTGCAGGCCTGGTCTACACAGACTGACAGTGGCTTGCCCAAGGTTATTGGCTCTGCCTCTCTTTCTCTCTCTCTTTCTCTCCTCCGTCTCTCTCTCTCTCTCTTTCTCTCCTCCGTCTCTCTCTCTTTCTTCTGTTTATCTCCCTCTCTCCTCCATCTCAATCTCTTTCCTGCTTATCGCAACCCAAATCATGCGATAACCCGCTTATCGCAACCCAAATCATGCGATAACCTGCACATACTCAAGTAGGAAAGTCCACCTACAAAAATCCATTTGCGTATACTTAAAACCATGTTAGACAAATCCATAGTTGGTGTGACATTATTGTATTCTTCCATTTGAATGCAAACCAGGGTAGACACTGCTTAGCAAAGGGGACAATTCATGCTTGCTACCACAAGACCAGCTCTCCTGGTCGGTCCTATATTTCCTGGCAATCAGTTTCATGCAGAAATGGTAGCCATTCAGGGTGTCCACTTTTTTTCCTGTCAAGGGTGTTGTGTCTTTATATTGCATGACAAGCAGAAATAAAGCAGGTGTAGCTCTTCTGGGCATTGAGCTGCTATGACAACAAGAGTTTCACTAATGGATTTCTACATGTTCAAGGCTTGGGGGTCATGCCCCCCAAATGGCAACAGGTGACATTCAGTCTGCTCAGGTCCAAATTTTTACAGTGATAAAATACCAAAAGGCTACAAGAAATCTAAAGTATTAAGGCTTATAGAGCCATAATACAAATTACACCTAATCAAATAATTGTGGAATTTTCCATTTTACTGAGCCTTTAGTGATACAGGCTAAACCCTTTGGAGATACAATTAACCCCTGCTAACTTGGCAAAGAGGCACCTTTTAACGTGGTGATTCTCTTTATTTAGCAGGGGGAGAATAACTGGCCCTATCCACCCCCCAGCACAGTACCTCCAGTGACTGTTGCTGGAGTGTATCTTATATTTCTTTTTAGATTGTGAGCCCTTTGGGGACAGGGATCCATCTTACTTATTTATTTGTTATTTCTCTGTGTAATCTGCCATGAGCCATTTTTGGAAGGGCGGTAAAGAAATCAAATCAAATCAAATCAATCAATCAATCAATAAACAAACCAGACCAAAGAAAACTGAAACATTGTATTCAGTTCTAAATGGCATACAATTCCAGAAAGAGATTTGATCATTATAGCTCTTTTAAAAACAAAACAACAACAAAACAACAACAATAATAATAGCATTGGCATTTATATGATGAAGATTAGATGTGGCCCCTTGAGACAGCTTGCTGCTTATAAGCCCTTCCTCTTAATTAGAAGCTTAAAAATTATCAATGGACTCCATACAATCAGAACAAAGCCATGCCTTATGTCCTTGTTTAAAGTTGCTCTTAAGCATTTTCCAGAGTTAACAAGACTGTCGTTAACTGGAGAGAAAAAACATGTTGAAAATTACACCCATCTTCAAAGTCAATATAAGCAAAAATAAAGGATGTAGATAAATAGTACTAAAGTAGACCAAGACTCTCAAAAAGATTCCAAGCACTGGGAAATCCCTGGATAGCTGCCAATCCATCCTAGTTCACAGGCCAAGGCTTGGCAGCAAAACAGAAACCCAGGATCCCTTGGAAAGACTTGCATACATGTGGCAACGAGAAATTAATGCAGTTAAAATTTTCAGTACAAGTTGCCTCAAGAGGAAACTGCATTGGCCTCTTTTAAGCTCCCATCTCCAGGAAGTTAAACACATCTGTTTTCTGCTCCTCTGTAGGAACATGTACATGTGCACATCTAGATTCATGTGCAAGGATCTCCTTGTACTAGCCCTGTCAGTGAAGAAACACACTGAACCTCAGGGCCATGCATATATTCCCTTGTCTACACCTGTGGGGCTCTACCAGGGATGACACTACTAGGGATGTGCAAGCTGGCTTGATTCGAACCATGGTTGGAATCAAACTAGCCTGGTTCGGACAGTCCAAGTTCGAACTGGACCAGGCTCGGTTTTAAGAACTGGTTCATGGGACGGTTCAGGAATATACTTGTAAAGGGGAATTCCCAATAGGGGAGCAAAATGGTACTTTTTACATTTAACTTTCACCCCCAGGTGGCAGGGACAGTGGAGACATCAGCAGGGGTGGGGGCTCCTCCAACCCCCCTCCCCCGCCGGGATCCCAAATGACAGCCTGGGCCAGATGCAGCCAGGTTCGGGCCTCTGCACACATGTGGACACTATTTTTGTGACATTCGCACATGCAAAGAGGCCATTTGCATTGCTACACGGTTTGTGTGGTGATGCAAATGGCCTCTGCACATGCGTGAAGATCATGAAAATGGCCTCTGCACATGCATGAAGATCATGAAAATGGCATCTGCACATGTGCAGAGTCCTGAAGCAGGATGCAGATGGCTCAGGCTGTCATTAGGGAGGATGGCGGTGGGTAGAGGAGCCCCTGCCCTTGCCACCAATTTCTCCACCGCCCCGCCACCAGAAAATCAAAGGTTAAAAGTAGCTTTTCTCCCCCACCCCGCCCCCACCATTACTAGGGAATGCCTTTACTTGTAAAGGGGAATCCTCATCAGATTCCTCTTCACAAATATGCCACCCGAGCTGGCCCGCAAGACCAGACCATTGGCGGACTGCACAAATGGCGTTCGTGCATGCATGGAGGCCATGTGTGTACCGGCACCTCATGTGGGTTGTTGGGGGGAGTACCGTTGCAGCAGTAAGCTGCATGGGGCGGCGGAGAGCAGGTAAGGACCTGCTGTACTCCTTTTTGAAAGGTCCCGCTTGCTGCTCCTTCTCCCCTGGTGGTGCCAAACCAGCTTGGCGCTGAACCTCGGTTCATGCACACACCTACAATGAAGAACACTGGCCTATTCTCAAATAATTTTAAGCCCACATTGCTCCAGTTCATGGTGGCTCTATAGAAAGTGATGTATGGCCTTTGTTTCAGAAGATATCTACTTTACAGAGATCAAAGACATACTTCCAAAATATTTGATGCTTTTGAAAATGAGTCTCCTACAGTGCGTGAATTATTTGTTTGTTTATTTAATTATATTTTTATACTGCCCGATATGTACATTTCTAGGTAGTGTACAAAATTTATAATATTTAAAAGTCAGCACAGATTAAAATACATGGCACAATAAAAACAGTGTAAAAAATATTAAAATTCATTCTGATTAAAAGCCTGAAAAAACAGAAGAGTCTTGAGGGTCTTCGTGAAAACAAACAGAGAAGGATATGCTCTTATTTCAGCAGGGCTCATATTCCAAAGCCCTGGGGCAGCCACTGAGAAAGCCTGGTCCTGGGTCACCACCAAATGAGCTAGAGGCAACCGTAAGCAGACCTCTCCAGAAGACTGTTAACAGGTGGAAGGGTTTATGACAAAGGAGGCGCTCTCTCCAATGGCCTGGACCCAAGCCGTTAAGGGCTTTATAGGTAACTAGTATTTTTAAGCCCGTTAAAATAACGGGCGCTAGTACCTTTCCCCCCCTCTTTCTTCCTTCTCCCTCTCGAGTCGCTGGGGAGCCTTCGCGGCTGCTCTCTCGGGCCCCCCGCCGCCATTCCCCCTTAAACATGATTAAGGGCCAAATTGGCCAATGTAAATGCTGCCGTGGCCGCCACCAACCACCCGCCCACCCGCCCTCCCAGCTGCCCGAGTCCTCCTTACCCCTGCCCGCGTCAGTGAGGGAATGAAAGCCCAAAAACTGAGAGGGAGAGAGGAGCTCGCAAGCAGAGCTCCTCTCTCTGCAAAGCCTCTTCCCGAACTGGCATTTTGGGCGCAAAGGACGTCCTTGGCGTCCAAAACGCCAGTTCGGGAAGAGGCTTTGTAGAGAGAGGAGCTCTGCTTGCGAGCTCCTCTCTCCCTCTCAATTTTTGTGCTTTCATTCCCCTACTGACGCGGGCAGGGGTAAGGAGGACTCGGGCAGCTGGGAGGGCGGGCGGGCAGTTGGCGGCGGCAGGCCCAAGGTTTCCCCCCTGCCCAGCTTTGGCGGCGCCGCCGGGCCTCGGCGGCGGCTCCGCCACCACCTCGGCCAGCTTCCCCCGCCACCTCTCCCCCACTCCCAGCTTAGGCGGCTCGGCCATGGCTCGGCCGCGCCTCGACCAGTTTCCCCCGCCGCCTCTTCCCTGGTTTGGGGGGCTTCCCCGGCTTCTTTGCGGCGGCCGCTTCTGGCCGCCCAACATGGCCACCTGGTACTGGCGGTCGTGTCTCCCTTGCTCTGTTCTGGGCATGCGCTTTGCGCATGCCCAGAACAGCCCAGGGAGGCACGGACGGACACCAAGGCTTTTATTAGAGAGGATAGCCAGCACTTTGTAATTCACCCGGAAACATATCAGCAGCCAATGCAGTTCTTTTAACACCAGTGTTATGTGGTCCCTTCATGTTGTCCCAGAGACCAATCTGGCTGCCACATTCTGTACCAATTGTAGTTTCCAGAATATGTACAAAGGCAACCCCACATAGAGCGCATTACAGTAGTCAAGCCTGGAGGTTACCAGCATATGTACCACTGTTTTTAGGCCATTCACCTCTAGAAATGGACGTAGCTGATGTATCAGCCGAAGCTGATAAAAAGCACTCCTGGCCACTGTCTCAACCTGAGAAACCAGGGAGAGCTTTGGGTCCAGGAGCACGCCCAAGCTATGTACCTGATCTTTCAGGGGGAGTGTAACCCCATCCAGAACAGTCAGTTCTAAATCATCTTTTGGGTCCCAGTCCCCCCCACCAGTCAGTCAGTACCTCTGTCTTATTTGGATTCAACTTCATTTGTTAACCCTCATCCAGCCCATACTGCCTCCAGGCAGGCATTTGGGGAATATATGCCATTTCCTGAATTATGGGTAAAGAGGTGGGGGTGGGCAATACAATTCAGATTCCATTATCTGGTTCTCCCAATTTAGGCCAAATCATTCCCTTTACAGCCTTCTAAAAACTAAGTTAGGGAGCCAGACCCTCTTGCTTCCTTGTAATTAAGCACTGGTCCACTACCCTTGGTTCCAACAACATTATTTATTTAACATATTTTTATACTGGCTGATATGTACATCTCTAGGTGGTGTAACATTAGAATAGCTTTAAAGATTACAGGAGTTTAAAATGAATCTTAGTCAACCAAACTCAAAATGAATCTAATCTAATAATAATAATAATAATGTAATAATAATTTTTTTTACTGTAGTCGAGAAGACAGAAAAACAAGCTAAAATAATTGAAATAGCAATACCAGGGGATAACAGAATAGAAGAAAAAGAAATAGAAAAAAAGACAAAATACAAAGATCTACAAATTGAAATTGAAAGGCTGTGGCAGAAAAAGACCAAAATAATCCCAGTGGTAATTGGTGCCCTAGGTGCAATTCCAAAACAACTTGAAGAGCACCTCAACACCATAGGGGCCACAGAAATCACCATCAGCCAATCACAAAAAGCAGCTTTACTGGGAACAGCCTATATTCTGCGACGATATCTATAATAATAACAGCAACAATATTGATAATAAAATCCAGCCATCCCAGGTCCTTGGGAAGGACTCGATGTCTGGATAAAACAAACCAGTCAATAACACCTGTCTGACTGTGTAAACAACAACAATAATGTACATAACAATAACAAGTTGTGCTCTGGGCAGCTCACAACATAATATTAAAACATCAAATAAAAACACATAACACATGAAATCACAACACAAGAAGGGAAAAATTACAAAATACAATGCAAAACAATTAAAAACTTTTTCTAAAAAATCAGTTTTTAAAATCAAATATCAAAATTTGATATTTTGATGTTCCATGTTACACAACCATTTCAAGGTTAAGCCAATTCAATCTTACATCTGCAATGGCCTGGGCATCCCCCCTCCTTCAGCACTGTTAGGGGTTCATATTGATCCTTGTTAATTTGAGAAGACAGTGACAAATGATCGCTTTGCTACAACCACACTGAAGTAACTGGCCTCAATTGGTAAAATATTTACTTACCTTTGTAAAAGGGCTAGATGGAAAACAAGACACAACAGTGCAAAGGACAGATACTCAGAGTTTATGGTAATTATAGACTTCATATATAGAAATCTAGATAAATATTTAAGGGCTTAAAAATCAAGCTGGGGCATTAAAGCACTCTCTCAGTGGGGGCCAGACAGGGAATTTGTCTTTGATTTATATCTCCTGCTAACTCACTTTGGAGCCAGGTGATCTAATACTTTCTATAAAGATTAAAGCAATAAACACATTTGCCAGCTACCTTTGTCTATAGCAGTGGAATGGGTTGCAGTAACTTTCTGTGCTGTGAAGCAAATGCCGGATGGAGGAAAGAGAAAGTGCTACTAAGCATTGTTTCCCATTAACAATGGAAACCAGATGGGATTAGTGGCACACTAGTTTCATCCTTTAATGACTTCAAAGCTCCATATAATCACTTTCTCCCAGGAACATGGCACTCTTTACTATTACTGTAACTATTTGGGGGGAGGGGGGGAAAGTGAACCTGTCTAAAATTAAACTCTTTTAAAAATGTATTTATATTTTAAAGTTTTTTCTAATAAACTTCCTTTAATATAAACTGCTATGTAAAATTGGTTTGAAAAGCAGAATCTAAATAACTTAATACATTTAAATCTGGCTTCTTAAAACATAAACTCTTGCCTTAACTACCTGGCATTGTAAATAACTATCACAATTTGTTTACATAGGAACATAGGAAGCTGCCATATACTGAGTCAGACCATAGGTCTATCTAGCTCAGTATTGTCTCAGATCCTCAATGAGACTTCAGCTTTGCCATAAAGTCAACTTTTCTGTCATTTACTTCACCTTTGGTGCTTTACATACAACTTTCTTGTTGTTCAAAAAGTCTATTATTCTGTACATCTTTTATAATCTGAAGGCAAGTAGTTGGTAAACGAAGAAAATAACCTACAGATATGGACAGCTTTGAAAAGCAGGAAGTTCACATATGTTCCAGATAAAAGATAAAACAAAATGGATTCATCCTTAATAGTCCAGTTTTGTATGGGACCTGGCTCTCAGCTAATCTGATGCTTGCCCCCAGAAATTCTGCCTGCACATCAGAAATGTGCAGCTCTTCTCATACTCCCACAACCGACTCCACTTCTATGGCCCACGAAGGTTTTGTTAACACAATCAAAAATCAGAGGTCACTATCTCAGGGTAATTACCATGAGATAAAGAACCCTGCCTCCATGAACAAGGATATCCATGGAGTATAACTCAAACTCATTTGTTGATTAGCTTTGGTCCTTCATAGATCACTGAGGCCTAGTTTTCACAGATGATGTGGTAAATCCATTTATCAGCTGTGCCACTGCCATTTCAGATTGCAGGCGGAGACTCACATGACTGAATGGTTTCTACACACACACACACAAATCCACATAGAACACTAGATGTCACAGGAGAGGACTCTAAATTAGTTTTCTTCTTGATATGCTAGGAAGAAACTTAAGCACAGATTCTATTGTCCTGACTACTGGGTTAGGGCCAATTTATGAATGTCTCACTTTGGAGCCAGGTGATCTAATACTTTCTATAAAGATTAAAGCAATAAACACATTTGGCAGCTATAAATCATTTCAATAAACACATTTGGCAGCTATAAATCATTTCAGTGATTTATAACTCAAACATTCTCTGTCGAACATCTAAATGTTCCCATTTACAAGTACTGCCTTAGAGGGTTATGTGAAATGATGCAAACATTCTGTCTGTGTTATTTAATCCACAATGGTTGCTTCACAGACGCCAAGTCATCTCTCAGTTATTGCAGTAATCAAATGATGAGCATGCACAAGTGAGGCCACCCCTAGGTATATTATTTCTCCTGAATTTATTGCACTAGGATTTGCATCAACTTATGTGGCCCAATGAAATTAGTAGGAGTGATCAGAATACTGCTTACAATCTAGTGGCAAGTGTCTATGCAACAGAACTGAAGAGTTCAAGTTCCGATTCTCCAGAAACAGGAGAATTTACTCCGCAAATGGCTGAAGATCTCTAGTTGTTTGGATGGCATTCATATTTGTGGTACGATAAAAGTAAAGTGCATAAAGACTTTCTTAATCATTATGTAAGAAGGAGTCTAATGAGAGTGTGGGTAAAATATAAAAAATGGTTGGAATCTAAAACTCCATTATGGCTATCCCCGATTGAAGCTTTAGCACGTAAAGAGATAAATATGCAACCGGAATGGGGTACCTATAGGGATTTGTCATGTTTCCAAGATAACCTAATCGAAGTACAAAATTTGGTTAGTAACTGGTTTCAGTACCATCAGTTAAATGAAATCTATAAGAAGGATCTTAAAGTTGGATTTGAGGATCAAATGTCGAGATTTGAGAAGGAGCTGTGTGAAAATGATGAAAAATTAGTTTCTAAGATGTATTAGTTGTTGCTTTTGGAGGAGACAAGAGATGAAGTGGTTAAAACAACTATGATAAAATGGGCTCAAGATGTGGGTCATAATATAGATATGGCAGCTTGGGGAAAATTATGGAAAATAGATTTAAAGTTCACTGCATGTTATACTTTAAAAGAAAATTATTATAAGATGATGTATAGGTGGTACTTGACACCCAAAAAATTAGCATTAATGTATAAAAATGTTCCAAACAAATGTTGGAAATGTGGACATTGTGAAGGAACTTTTTTTCATATGTGGTGGTCTTGCGGGAAGGCAAAGGCCTTTTGGGATATGATATATAATGAGTTGAAGAATATTTTTTAAATGACATTTCCTAAGAGGCCAGAAACCTTCCTGCTGGGAATAACGCAAGGAGAGTTTTCCAGAAGAAACATAACAGTTTTTATGTACGCAACCACGGCGGCCAGAATAGTATGTGCGCAGAAATGGAAGGACAATGAAATGCCCTCAAAAGAAGATTGGTTGATAAAAATGAGATGGCAAGACTTACAGTACTGATAAGGGATGAAAACTTGGAATCTTTTAAAGAAGATTGGAAACCATTCTTACTATACTTAAAGAACTATTTTTCTAATATGGACCTTTCAGCAGTGTTTGAAATTTAGTAATAATAGCAGGTTGGGTAGAGCAAAATTGAGTTTGCAATGTGAAGGATATATGTTTTGAATTACTATAGCAATGGTTGACTTGTATAGTTAATGAATCGCGCAGATTGATGAGCAGGAAGTCTACATTTACTTAATTAGATGTAACGGGATTGTTAAGATATTGTAAAAACCAATAAAATTTTTAAAAAGTGAAAAAAAGATCTCTAGTTTAGTTCAGTCAAAAGGAGAGAGAAGCTAAAGATTAGCTTAACGAGGAAGAGGGGTGAGAAGTGGCTGAAGCATCATGCAACTCTTTTTTCTCTCATGCCTAAATCAGGTTGAGAGCAAATGCCCTTTGCTCCGCTGCAAGGGCAAGTGATGGAAACCTCTACCTTTCTGACACCAGAGGCTGAACCACCTGAAGTGACATTGCTCTGCTCTAACTCCAGATGCCACAGCGCCTAGAAACAGGAGTGTGGAGCACAGGAAAATGAACCTGGACAAGCAGCTCTCTACTACGGCATGCCTGATTGTTTGGTAGCTCAGACCTAAAATACTGTCAGTGCTCTATAAATGTTTAATAAGTATTATTAATACATAATTTGTCAGCAAAGAAGCTCTGAGAATGTTTTCATCCCTATTATGCGTGGCTTTGAATGGCCATAAATTCCAGAACACAATAGAAATCTAGATTACATTATTGTTACACAGCAAAAGTTCCAAGGAAGTAAAGGAACAAACAGTGACTTACTATTTTTGGAGGTGGAAGGTCTGGCAAACTCTTCTGAGGAGGAGACAAGTGCTGTTCCACTTCTCCATTGGTCAAGGAGTCTCTGTGACCTAACATTAAGGCCCAAACAGAAACAACAATATGCAGTTCTTCCTTGCAAACTGTTTGTTACATAGAGTGTAACATTCTGAGATGCTACAATTTTGTTTTGGAGGAAGCAGCGTGTTAAATTAGAGAGCATATTATAGACCACAAATATGGCGTCTGATACCACCTCCAAGAATATGGTGGAAAAGCAGCTAAGGACACTTTTGCTTGCTAGTTGCAGGCTTACTGGCACATTTTTTACTTGACACCAAAAACTGCAAAGTCTAAGACATCTTAAAAATAATCTGTCTACTTGCAAGGCAAGGCTGGTGCCTATATTGGGCAGTCCTAAGTATTTACCCTGTCATTATTGTTGCTGTGGGTGGTTGAAGGCTGCAGGCAAGTCAACTTTTCTCAGTTCAAATAAAACAGAACTTGCACTGAGAGAAAAAAACTGCAATCTTGGCAGATGGGTTTATCTTTCCAGATTTTCAGCTGGTTTGCAGGTAAGGTGTGGTTTTATTGCCGCCTTAATTCTAGAATCAACATTATATCAGCAATTTAGGGAAGCGAAGGCAAGCAGTAGAGGGCACCAAGACTCTGGCTACATGGGCAGTGCATGGAAGAACCTCTCTCTTTCTCCTCTTCAGGGCTTGATTATGGGTGGAAACAGATGACCACTGACCAGACAGCAGCCGCCTAAAACCACATAGTAGCTACTTTAAAATGTATCACACAGCAGCTATAACTATAAGAAAAGGCAGCTGTCTGGCCTCCAGCTATAAGGTATGTCCAGAATTTGGACCGGCTGTGATGTAACATATAGAAAGTAAACATTTTTGCCATCTTCCAACCCAATGTACAAGTACAGATGTACATATTGTTGTCGTTTTCCTACATGGAGATTATCTGTAGAAGAAATGTCATGCTTGAAGTGGCAGTGCAGTTCCTCAAATATCCCAACCAAGTTTCTGCCCAGAATAAGGACATTTTTAACCTCCGTAGCTGGCTGGCACTCAGGAGGCTGTACATAGATTGCAATGGTATTGGGAAGAATCTGGCCTTAACGTTGCTGCATAATTCTATGATTTAAAAATAAAAAGACAGAGCCACATTAGTCATTTTCAAACTGTGCCTGGGAAGCCACAATAACATAGCTCTGCGTTTACATCCTGTAACAGGCTTCTGGCATAATGGGGGAAGCAGCAGAACCAACTCCAGAATGCACAGTGATGTTATTAGCCAAACAAACTGGACATCTGCTGGCCCTCGCGTGACTTCCAGCTTCCGATTGTTGCTTCTTCATAGCTTAATTATGAAGAATTATGGCACCAAGTAGCAGCACCATGCCCTAAATTTCTCAGTGCAAAACTGAGAATCTCTCTCTGTCAAACTTGGGCAGGGCTGTTGCAAAAGCTGAGAGGAATAAGAGTTTATCATATCAACAACCTATTTGAGGATGAATGCCTAGACCTAATGAATGCAAATTAACTGTTTGATATCTCATCTAACATGGTGTGCATGAAGCCAAAAGAAGCACGTGTGTAAGCAGACACATTCCTGCTTCAGGAGCACAGGTGCTTGTGATGGGGGGGGGGTGGATTTCTATCTATCTCCCCTTCCCCAAGCACAGCCATATCCCTGACAATCACACAGCCCTCAGGGACATATTTATGTGTTGCACAGAGCATTTTCAGGGGAAATTAGTGAAAACCACACCCATCCACCCATGCATGAGTGCCTATGCTGATGGAGTGGAATGCATCTCCTACACATGTGCTTCTTTTGGCTTCATGTGCAGTGTTAGGATGTCAGCCACTTTAGATGCAGCCCTGTGTGTTGGGTATGCCTTTTTAAATTATTATTTATATTACACACACAGAGCTAATGCTTTTGCTTAAATGGGGCACTAATGTTCACTGTGATGCCAACCTGGCTGGCCACAGTTTATCACATGGAGTACGGTCAAACAATATGTTGAGTTATGTGCTTGGTGCCAACATGCTTTAAAAATAAACCCTGCCAAAATAGCACCAAAATTGGCTCCCTTTGCCACAGGATCAGGACTGTGGCATAAGGGATTAGGGCAATTAAACTTTTCCCCTGCCATAGACTTGATCTAGATCGCCACTGCTTCTCCACAGCAGCTATTTACTTTAGGGGAGAAAGCACCCATCTGTGTCAATGGGAACTTTTTCCAGGGTAAATGACAGCCATGAAGTGGGGGCACAATCTGGTTTGGCACTGTGATGATGATAGAGAATTCGATCTCCCACACCATGGTTTCTGTCCACGGGATGCCCAATGCTGCTGCTATTTGGTTAAAAATAAACCACCATGCTTTTAAGCAGGTGCACATGCTTAATGTAGCATGTTGCTTGACCCTAACACACACTCTATTTGACAATCCTCTCTGTTTTAGTGTTGGAAGCAGCATGGGTTGTTTTTTCACCTGTGTTCTGCTGAAGCATGGTACATTCAAAGAATGTACACAGCATGGTTTGGAAAGTGCTGTGACAACATGGCTATACTAACATTTGGTTTTCTAGGAAGTGCTATTCATAATCTGTATTCGCTCATGCAGATTGCTGGGATGCTTAATATGTGGTCCTTTTGCCAAACTGACACATACTGCAAATGCAGAAATGTTGAAGCACTCTTTGGCTGAGTTCTGCACTAGCTGAAATTACCTTAGTTCAAAGACTGCAATGAAATTCAATCACTTATAAATAATAAATCTAAGCAATGGGATCACAAGCTTCACATTCCTACCTTTGTCTGGTTTCTGGAGCTCATCCTGTTGTTTATTGATGGTAACTTTGTTCATGTAAATGTATTCCTCATCACCACCTAGAAAGCAATGGACAGAGAGGTTCCTTACTCTTTTTGTGACATGTAGAGCAAAGTACTTTTCAAAGGCAGTTATAATTATGTGGTCAGGATGAACTTTTTGCTGTTTCCCTTCCATAGCCATTTCATGGATGTGAAGCTCCTAGAGCCTTCAAAGTCAGGTGATATATTAATTAATTACTTAATTACTTGAATAGCGGTTCCTGAGAAGGCTGGTTCTCCCCATTAGTAAGGCTGTTGTACAGAAAAGAGGACAGAAAAAAGGACTCTTGTACCTTTAAGGGATTCACAGAAGCAGGAATTTCCACAGGTGCAGCTTTTCTTCCCCCTGCATGACAAGTTGCACCTGCTGAAATTCCATCTTCTATGGTACAAGAAATTGGTCCTCTTTTCCATTCAGCAGCCTACTTGCTATTGACATGGAGCACAGTGGTCCCTTAATTGACTTGACTCACAGATCTTATCTTGATTAAAACACAGGGGCTTTCACAAGAACCCTAGTTTGTCTGTGTGTGTCCTTAAAAAGAAAAAAAATTACAAACTCAGCCCCTTGCAAAGTTTATCTTCTTATCCTAATTGTCAATTACATGATTCAGGAAACCTAAGTAAGTAAAAACACATCACAGAGCTTGAGACTAAAAACTGAGCAGAAGAAATGCAATGTGCTCAACAGAGGACCTTTGGTGCTCTGTTCTTATCTTGTATACATTTGGGCATTTGCACAGGATTGTGAGGAAGCACTGCAGTCCTTTTAACTTCCCAGGCTTTTAGTTTCACTATTTATAAACTTTCCCCCTCTGTCTTCACAAGTCTACACACCAAGCATCCAAGGAAGTAGCCTCTCTAGTCTGTGAAAGCTTTTGCCCTCAATGAGTGCATAAATGAGTGAGTCTGTAAAATTTCATAGGACTCTTGATTGTTTTCACATGCAATCTAGAACACCATAGATAAAATGTAACATAGGAAGTTGTCGGGTACCAATTAGGGATGTACATGAACCGTAGGGATGCACACGAACCAGTGTACTTGCTATACCAAGTAGAGATGTACACAAACCTGTTCGAATGTCCACTGGTTCAAAGGTGGGGAAGATAGCTTTAAGGACCAGGGAGGGTGCTCTCCTCCTCCCTCCCCACCGTGTTTCCCCCAACAGTGCTGTGCTTTAAAATGGTCCTGTGGGGTGGCAGCGTACCTCCTTGCTGCCCCAGTGCATGACAGTCCAGAAGTACCCGGTGTGCATGCAACATGTGCACATACGCGCACCAGGCACTTCCGGTCTGCCATGAACCACGGTGGCAAGGAGGTATGCTGCTGCCCCACGGGACCATTTTAAAGCACAGCACCAGCAAGGGAAACACGATGGGGGTAGCACCCGCCCCAGTTCCCCCCCACACACCTTTGACCCGGCAGTCGCCGGTTCCATGCATATCCCTAATACCAAGTAAGATCATTGGTCCATCTAGCTCAGTCTTGTCTACAGTGACTGATAGCAGCTCTTCATGGTTTCAGGCAGGAGTCTTTCCCAGCCCCACCTGGAGATGCCAGGGATTGAACCTAAGAGCGTCTTCTTCAAAGCAAATTAAACACTCTGCTACAGACATTCCCAAGCTATGGCTCCATCCAGTTATGGAGAAGTAGGTCACTGTGGATATCAACAATCTACTGTCCAAGAAGTAAATCTGGGGTCTGATTAACTCCACTGAAATCAATGTCCCTTCACATGACTGTACTTACCACTTGATTTTGTGCATAGCCGAAGAAGATCAGAGAGAAAGCTCTTTTTCACGATAGCAGTGCTGCTGAGGTTCTCCTTATCCAGGATCTTCAGAAAATCTTCAAGCTCTGTAAGCAACTGTTCGAGAGCTGAAATAAACACAAAACAAAACTGAAAATGTGTATACACATTAGTTTAATGCAAACAAAAGCTTTACACTGACTCTTGAATAACTAAAAATGTCTTGAATCTCTTTGGCCAGCATCTGGACGAATGAAGTGGCCCTTGGGGACTTATTTTCAGGAGTCAGTCAGCTTCAGAAGGAAAGGGAGACTGATGAAAACTGTCCCTCCTGCAAACATGCTGCATATTCATTGCCCCTGTGCTTTGTTAGCTAAATATCACCCATTGGATTTATGGTAAATCCCCAGTTTAAACCAACATCTATCAGCCTGTGTCTTGGTTGCAGTTTTTGAAAGATTTTGACCCAGGAGCAGTGTTCCCTGTAAGAGGAATTCCTAGACACTTTATTTATTTTTACATTTCTATCCCACTCTTCAAGGAGCCCAGTGCAGTGTGTACATTTTTATGTTTACCCTCACAACAACCCTGTGAGGTAAGTTAGGCTGAGAGATAAGTGACTGGCCCAGAGTCACCCAGTGAATTTCATGGTTGAACGGGGAGTTGAACTCGGGTCTCCTCAGTCTTAATCTGACACGCTAACCATTGCACAACAATGGCTCTCAACACAACACAACTCCCAGCATCCCCAGCTGCAGTGACCTTTGGATGGGATTATGGGAGTTGTAGTCAACAGCATATGAGAATCACTGCCAGATCACTGCCCAGGAGCCCTTTTCATTCTCACAACAACCCTAAGGGGTAGGTTAGAGCTAGTGGTCCAAGGCCACCCTTGGCCTTAATCCATCGGTCTGGTCTTAATCCAACACTTTCGCTTCTGCATCATATTCTCCATTGGAGGTCTCTTCCAGGAAGAGGGAGTGGAGAGCTGGTGTAGTGTAGAGGTATCAAGCCCTGTTCAGCGCTTCATTTGAGCACATGCTAAACATGTAGAAGAGGTAGTGGAATTGCATCTGCTGGCCCAACCACATATTCAGCAGAAGGGTTTCTATGCATGCATAGCTGTGTGCAGATAGGCTCTTTATGCCTTTTGTAACTCTGACTGTGTAGGATTCAAAGTCAAGTGAAGAGTCTACACCCATACAGGTGGTTGAACATATGAACCCCTTTCAGCTGAACATGTTGCATTTGGAGGCAGGGTCAGCAGGCACAACAGTACTCCCCCTCCCATGCCTTCATGCTCCATGTGGTGGCCAGTGTGAAAAAAGCTTTTGAACATGAGGTTTGAGCCGAAGTGGCAGAAATTCAAATAGCTAAATAATAATAATAATAATAATAATAATAATAATAATAATAATAATAATAATAATTATTATTATTATTATTATTCGATTTCTCTACCGCCCTTCCAAAAATAGCTCAGGGTGGTTTACAAAGAGAAATAACAAATAAGATGGCTCCCTGTCCCCAAAGGGCTCACATTCTAAAAAGAAACATAAGACACACACCAGCAAAAGAGGCAGTTGCACTTCCCTGTGTCTACTGTGGACTCCATGGGCCATTAGGGAGAGATGTTTCCATTGCCTCTTTCATTCTCTCCTTCCCCTGCCCCCGAACCCATGTCAAAACATCTGTCTAAAACTTTTCTAACTGGCACCATTCATTTCCCTAACAGACTGCCTTGGCAGCAGAAGGCGTTCAACTTCTAGTTGCAGCTTCATTCTTTGTCGGCTCCAGAAAACCAACAGACCATCATTTGATGCTGATTTAGAGTAAGTATTCAAGTTACAGAATAGTGGCCTGCTGTGGATTTCTCAGAAACCCCGCTCCCTGCACATTCCAAGGCTTACAAGGGTCGGCTGCTGTAGGGAAAGGGAAAGTAGATTGTGATGACAGCAGGAAAACACTATTCTCTCTAAGCGTGAAAAGAAACAGATGTGTTGACAGTGGCAGCTAGGTGACTTTTGAGGCTGATCCTTCTAAGGAACAAAACACACACTTAGACCCTTCTGTGCTACCCACCCGAGATTGCAGTGAAGAGGGAGCTAAGATAATAGTGAGTTATCTGCAATGAAAGGACAGGAATTTCCATTTTCGTCACTCTGCTCTGGTTGCTACTGAGTCTGACATAAGCAAAGTAAGAGAATCCTTTCCTAAGTGATGCTGAGAATGTTCATTTTGTCTTGAACTGGTTTTATCTTTTCAACTTAGGAAAAGATCAGTTTTCTGTGGTTTTCAGACCTTGCAAAGGTGGGTTTTTTTTCCTGTGAATTTTATTCCCGTGGTGTAGTCTTGAAGATGCACATTATTAGTCATCAATCTCCATTTTTATCAGAGGAATAGCGCTTAGGGCTCATAATCTAAAAAGAAACATAAGACAGACACCAGCAACAATCACTGGAGGTACTGTGCTGGGAATGGATAGGGCCAGTTACTCTCCCCCTACTAAATAAAAGAGAATCACCACGTTGAAAGGTGCCTCTTTGCCAAGTTAGAAGGGGTTAGGAAATTAATGGAACTGATTGATTGATTGATTGATTGCTTGATTGATTAAGTGCCGTCAAGTTGGTGTCGACTCTTAGCGACCACATAGATAGATTATCTCCAGGATTATCTGTTATCAATTTGGCCTTTAAGGACTCTCACTGATGCATTCACTGCTGTCGTAATCGGTCTATCCACCTTGCTGCTGGTCGTCCACTTCTTCCTTTTCTTTCAGCTTTCCCCAGCATTATGGACTTCTCAAGGGAGCTGGGGTTTCACATAATGTATCCAAAATTGATAGTTTGAGCCTGATCATTTGTGCCTCGAGTGAACATTTGGATTGATTTGTTCTATGAACCATTTGTTTGTTTTTCTGGCTGTCAATGGTATCCTCAGAAGTCTTCTCCAGCACCAAAGTTCAAATAAATGCTTTTTCTGTACTGCTTCTTCAAAGTCCAGCTTTCGAATCCATAGAGTGTCACAGGAAAGGCCATTGTCTGAACGATTCTAATCTTTATAGGTACAGACATGTCATGGCATCTAAATATCCTTTCCAAGGCCTTCATTGCAGCCCTACCAAGTGCAGAGTATTTCTTGACTGCTGTATCCTTTACTGTTGATGGTCAATCCTAAAAGGCAGAAGTTATCCACCACTTCAAAGTCTTCTTTATGAATTCTAAGGCTGGTTGCTGAGTACCTGTTGTCATTAGTTTAGTCTTCTTTACATTTATTCTTAGTCCCATATTTTCACTGTGCTCCTTGACTTTCACTACTAGAGCTTGCAGATCATCCACATTCTCAGCTATCAGAGTAGTATCATCAGTGTAGCGCATATTATTAATGTTTCTTCCACCAGCTTTAAAACCATGCTCATCTTCTTCCAATCCAGCTTCCCTTGGTATATGTTCAGCATATAAATTTAATAAAGAAGGAGAAAGTAGACAGCCTTGTCTTGATCCTTTGCCGATCTGGAACCAGTCTGTTTCATTATGTTCCGTCTGGACTGTGGCTTCCTGTCCTGTGTATAGGTTTCTCATGAGAACAATAAGATGTTCTGGGATGCCCATTTCCCTAACGATATTCCACAACTTGACATGGTTGATGCAATCGAAGGCTTTTCTGTAGTCAATGAAGCACATTTTGACTTATTTTTGGTATTCTTTGGCTTTCTCAATTATCCAGCCTGCATCAGCAATGATGTCTCTTGTTCCTCGGCCATTTCTAAAACCAGCATGAACATCCGGCATTTCCCTTTCCATGTAGGGCTCTAATCTGCATTGGATGATCATGAGCATTATTTTGCTAGCATGTGAAATTAAGGATATTGTGCAATGGTTTGTGCAATCTGTTAAGTCTCTTTTCTTTGGTATGGGCTGACCTCTTCCAGTCTGTTGGCCACTGTGCTGTTCTCCAAATTTTCTGGCATAGTTTGGTTAGAGCCTTGTCTGATCCTTCTTCTGTTGCCTGCCATATTTCTATAACTATTCCATCAATTCCTGCAGCCTTCCAACTTGGTAATGAATGGAGTGCTGATCTAACTTCATCTTCCCATACTGGAGGTTCTTGCAATTATGGGATATCTTTTAGAGTATCTTGGGTATCAACGTCATGGCTGTACAGGTTTTCAGTATACTCCTTCCATTAGTTACTATGTAGCATCCCTTAACATACCAATTCAAGGTTGGAACCTCCTTCTGAGTTCCTTTCCTTGTTTTTCTTTGTCTGTGTCCATGCTCAAGGTCTTTAAATATGTCATTGTAATACTACTCCTTGTCTCTTCTAAAAGCTTTCTGAAATTCCCTATTAAGTTCCTTCCTGAGGTCTTTATCTTTCTTGACTTTGGTTTCTCTTCTCTTCTTGTCAATTTCCACAGTCTGTTCTGACATCCATTTTGCTTTCTTCTGTTTCTTTGTCTTTGGCAATCAATCAATCAATCAATCAATCATCTTTATTATGGTCCAAGACCAACATAATTCTTTGGCAGTCTCTTTTTGCATTCGTCCTTAGCAACATCTTTGATTTCATCCCACAGTTCCTCTGGTTCCCTATCAATGAAGTTCAGAACTTCAAGCGGTTCCTGCTGTTCTTCTTGAAAATGAAACATACATCGGATTCCACTGTTTCTGAAACAGAAACATACATCGGATTCCTTGGTAACTGCTCATCTAGGCACTGCCCAGACCCATCTTGGTTTCAGTGAGATTGCTGCACTATGTATCTTCAGATTATGGCCTAGGCCCTTGCATGACCAGATTATGTAATAAATTCAACAATAATTGAATTTTAACAACAGAAACTACAACTGGAATATTGTCATTGCTCAGGCAAGGTCTCCCAGCCATGCTAAATGCAGTTCACTAACCATTTCTGGCAATCCAGTATGATTTGATAAACCTTAGTGTTTGCTGTTTATGTGGAATTACAAAACCAGAATAGCTTGCAAGCATCTAGCACGTCAAAGTACCTGGCTGGTGGGTGCATTTGGCTTTGTGAGTCACAAATCAGGCAAGCCCAGACTAGAGAAACTATAAGAGATTAGGAAGAGGACAACAAAAAGAGGACAAGGCATCTCCCTGAAAGCATACCAAAGTCTTTCCCCCCATGAGGGGCCTTTCTAAATAATCAGTCAAGGCCTGCACCAAATAACATTTTCATTTTGTCAGTCACAGTAGCCCTGAGCCCATGCAGGGCTGGCCCGAGGATAAACAGTATTCTGCGCAAGGGGTGCCTTCAAAACTCACTCTCCCTGCTACCATGTTAATTGAACAAGCAGCAAGCCAGCATGTTCAGCTTGGCACCCCTTTGAGGTAGGTGCCCTGGGTAATGCCCAGCTCACCCACCTCTAAGGCCAGTCCTGAGCCCATGGAAAGCATAGCATTTTCTAAAGGTACACAATATCACAGTTTAATTGAGAGTGCTGAAACCAGAGGTGCTCCCTTGAGAAAAATATGCCAATTATCCACAAGAACTGAGAAACAAATCTGCATTTACTGCAAAATAAAGATGGTGAAAGCAGGTCAGTAGTTCACTCAGGTTGTACCTTAGATAGATTTCATGTATGGATTTGAAAACCTATATTTGAAAAGGGTGTCCTTGTCTTTCCATAAGAGAATATGAAATGGGGAGAATATGCAGCAGACAATGGGTCTTGTGGGCTGAAAGCCCAAAGGCTGGACCCAACCAACACAATATGGACCATTCTAGAAGCCCGGACAATCATCTTATTGAAGGGCTGTCATCTCCAAACCAGGAACTCTGAACTTTAACTAAAAGGCAGCAGAAAAGGCACACAAGGCTTCTCAGTTTGCTGAACAAATAACAGACTTGCTCTTCCCCCTTCCCCGGTAGTAGGTGGTGGGAGGATTCAGGAAGAAAACAAAAAGAGAGTGAGAGAGAAAGTGTGTGTGTGTGTGTGCTTGAAAAACACTCAAAAGATAGAATGAAATAAGTTTCTTCATACTGTGAACAATCGCGTTTCTTAATGCCTTACTGCAACTTTCATTATGAATATAGTGAGACTCTTTATAAATGAAGAAGCTTAATTTCATTTTCCCATTGAAAACCTTTTCTTACAGAATTGTTCCAGACTCAATCATAGCTCAGGGAGGGTCACACAAAGCAATAAACTGGTTAGCTGGTTTGAGGAGCTTTCCTAGAAAAATAGAGTTTAAAAATGATTTTTAATACATACATACATAGATTATTTTTTAAAAATGCTTTGCCGAAGGTTTGAGTTCATGACCGCAACAATACTTCCCCTCCTGGACTCTGTTGGATGGTGTTCCATGAAGCCTGCCATCCTCAATGTCTCAAGCTATCCAAGAGGCCTTACAGTCTCCTGGTCTGGCAAGTCCAATCCAATGCACTGCAGCAGATTTTACTAGTTCTAATACCACCTCTACAGAATGCTACCAAACCCACTGCCAGTCCTCAGTGCCCATAGCCTTCCTGCAGTGGTCACAGAATAACTCCCTTGGCTGAATCCCTCCATCATCACCTCCTCTCTCCTGTCCATCCACCAATTCCCACTGTGAACCCTGGGGGTTCCACAGGCAGGAGGGGACCGATGGAAGGCAGAGGGGGCCCTGAAACTTGTAGCCAGCCCTGAAATGCTATCAAACAGATTCTTATGGGAAGGCAAGTCCACCATGAAGCTTATCATCCCTCCTTCTTTCTGAGGTTGGGAAGATATGCTTAGGCACAAAATGTCCTGTCTGAATGCAGGAGTGTTATACTGAGAGATCTATGATCCTTCCCACTCGAATATTCTTTCAACATTGATCCCTGGATGATCCTCTAAGTATCTACAATCCTTCCAATGCTGATCCCTGCAACATTTCTTATGGAAGGACAGTTCTACCTTGAGGGTTATCTTGCCTCCTTCCTTGCTGAGGTTTGGAATATGCTTAGGTACAAAATATCCTGTCTTAACTCAGGGCTGTTATGCTGAGAGAGCTATGATCCTTCCAACTCTACAGTTCCAGTAAGAAATAGGACAATTGACTTGCTTTCTATTAACTGCAGTCAACATGAACACTCATGAAGCAGTGGTCAATACAAACTATAGCTCTCCATATCCTCTACACTGCAGTTTATGAGCCTGGGCTTTGCATTATGCATTCTTACAGACAAGGTAGTCATCAGGTAGAGAAAGGGGGAAATAGAGGCATCACACAGTTATGGAATAAGGGGAATGGAAAGAGTGTGGCAAGTTGTGGGAAGAAAAGAAATAAGACTGTCCATTTGACATGTTGGAGATTACATATTTATGCCTCTTGCACCTTCACTGCCTTCACTTCAATGCCTTCACTGCATGCTCTACAATTCCATATAAAAGATTTAGTAGCCACAACTGCAGCTGCCCATGAGAAATACAGAAAACTGCATTCGATTGTGATCAGCTCTTTCAACCCAAATGATAATCATAAAAAACATTTTCAAAATGATCATCCTGCTGGGGGAAAGGAAATACTTCACCAATGATGGCAGCTGCCAGCACATGTTTCTTTGCAGTGAAATTCACCCCGTGGCACTGCCCTTTTACTGCCGTTCAAAGGGCAGCTTCCCCTCCATCACTGCACCAGACCCTGGCTTTGTTTTCACCTTGTCAGCATCTAGGAACTCTTTGAAGGCTCTTTGTTTCATGGAACCAAGGTGTTGTGTCTTTTTTAAATGAATGTATTTGCTGTCAAACTGCCAGCTATTTTAAAATCCAGCATAGCGATTAATAATCTAGGAGGGAAATAACTTTGCCAGAATGAAATCGGAGCTAGTGACATACAAATAAGAGAATGCCTGAAAAGAAGACACTTTGGCTTTGTATGGGCTTCATTTGCCAATGACCCCTTTCTCACTCAAAACCACAGAAGCAGTCACTCAGTGGAGAAAAGCTACTACACAATTTAAAAAAGTTATAGCAATGACAATGATACAGCAGCAATACAGAAGAAGCTATGAAGTGGCACTTTATGGAGAGCTCAGCAACCCGGTGAGGAAGAAATTCTGGCACAGCTTTATCAGTGTATTCTGTTCCAGGCTGAGCCAAAGCCTCCACCAAGGCAGAGATCAGGGAGAGACATGGACCTCTGACAGTTCCTAGAGAGCTGGCTACAACAAGCTTGATATAGAGCGGACTGCTGGTTCTTCTGCTGCCCATATTCAATAAATTGGCCCCTTCCCTTCCCTATGGCTCTCCTCTTCAATCTAGCCTGATTTTCTAAGGGCTGGTTCCAACAGCTTTCTCCTGGGCTGGCAGGTCTTCAAGAGGTGAAAGCAGGGCCATGTCCTTGGGTCACAGTGGGTGTATTTATTATTTATTATTACTTATCATATTTCTATACCACCTGATATATACATCTCTATGCAGTGTACAAATTAGAAAACACAACAAATGTACAAACAGTGTGATTGATTGATTAAGTGCCGTCAAGTCAGTATTGACTCTTAGCGACCACAGAGATAAATTCTCTCCAGGATGATCTTCAATTTAGAGCCTTGATTGATTCTTCTTCTGTTGCCTGCCATATTTCTGTTGCTATTCCATCCTATTCCGTCTGTTCTGACATCCATTTTGCTTTCTTCTGTTTCTTGGTCTTTGGCAGTCTCTTTTCACACTTGTCCTTAAAAATGTCTTTGATTTCATTCCACAGTTCCTCTGGTTCCCTATCAATGAGGTTCAGGACTTCAAAGCGGTTCCTGATGTTCTCCTTGAAAATGGTGGGTATATTCTCAAGATCATATAATGGAAACTGGATAGCTTTGTTTTTTGGCTTTAGCTTGACTTAGAACTGGCACATGAGCAGTTTGTGATCTGTTCCACAATTGGCCCCCAGCCATATCTTTGCTGTTATAACTGAGTTCTTCCACCTCCTTGCACCAATAATGTAATCAATTTGATTTCTGTGGACTCCATCTGGTGATGTCCATGTGTATAGGCACCACTTTGGTTGTTTGAAGAATGTGTTAGCAATGAAGAGATCATTGGCTTTGCAAAAACTAATAAGTCATTCTCCTGCTTCATTTCTGTTCCCTAGGATATACAGTCTGATGGTTTTTTTCCCTCCTTATCATTTCCAGCTTTGGCATTCATCAACTTCCTCTTCTTTCTGCATCAGTTGTTGGGGCATAGACTTGAAAAACTGTCATGTTAAAGGGTTGTCCACGAAATCTAATTGATATTAGTCAGTCACGGACCGCATTGTACCCAAGTACTGTCATTGCTATATCCTTCCTGACTATGAAAGCAACACCGTTCCTCCTTTGGTTTTTGTGTCCTGAGTAGTAAATGACTGAAAGTGTCCTATACCAGTCCATTTTAATTCACTGATGCCCAAGATGTCAATCAAAAAAAGTGTACAACAGTTAAAATTCACACACAAAAAAACCAATCTCGCAAGATAAAAACACATTAAATAGTTTTTAAAAATTCAGTTAAAAGCCTGAGGGAACAGGTGCATCCTGAAGGTCTTCCTAAAACCAAACAGAGAAGAAGATGCTCTTATTTAAACAGGGAACATATTCAAAAGCCCCAGGGCAGCCACAGAGAAGGCCCAGTCCCAAGTGGCCACCAAACAAGCTGGCAGCAACTGTATTGGCTTTAGTCTCCCTGGTCCTCGTGCTGTGGGGGTTTGGGACACCGAGTCTTCCCAACCTGTCTCATCTCCTCAACTCTCCTCCTTATCCCTCAGCTGGGGGTGGGGTCTGGATCTGGGGTCATAACACAGTGGAATAAATCACTGTGGAATGGTGGTGCCTTTTCTGCTCCTTTTGGGTAACTCTGAAGTGTAGCCAAAACCACGGTTAGATATTTAGTAACTTACATAACTGATATTTACTAACTTAAATATACGAATTATATACACCTTTTCTAGAAACACAGACACCAAGTATTCAAGCACCAGTCCTCAAGTTCAAGGTCATCTGTTCCTTTCCTCCTTATCAGTGGTAGAGGACCACGCTTGCATGCAGAAGGTCCCAGGTTCACTATCTGACATCTCCAGCTGCAAGGATCTTGGGTGGTACAACTGGTAAACTGACTCTGTATAAGACCCCGAAGAACTGCTGCCAATCAGAGCAGACACACCTGGGCTAGGTGGGTTAACAGTCTAACCCATTCTGACAGCTTCATATGGTAGTTCACCTGCTGATGGACCAGAGTGCGTCTTGCAAAATCTGATCAGTAACCATCTAAAATGCTTGGTTATTTGGCCACTTGAAAAACTGTTGGGTTGAAACTATCTTGAGGTCAGTGCAAACTCAGAATGATTCTAGGAAACTCCACACAAATGCATCCATGTAAACAAGTTATTGAAAAGTTATAGTCCCCTGCCCAATGCATCCAATTACATGGGGGAGTGGTGGTTAATGAATGCATAAAGTAGCCTGTTATTTGTTAATGTGGCTCATGAAATTAAATTAGAAACAATCTCCTTGTGTTTTATTTTAGGCTGCTTTTGGTACTAGGCAAGCCACATCAGAGGAGATGATGGAAATCTGTGATTAGCTCTCTAAATTTATATTATTATTATTATTATTATTATTAATAATAATAATAATAAATATGTATATACCACTCCTCAACCAAAGTTCCCAAAGTGGTTTACATCAGGGATCCTCAACGTTGGGCCCCCAGATGTTATTCGACTTCAACTCCCATAATCCCCAACCAAAGGCCACTGGGGCTTGGGATTATGGGAGTTGAAGTCCACTAACATCCCTGGTTTACATAGAAAAATAAACAAGACACAAATAAGATGGTCCCCTGTCCCTAAAGGGCTCACAATCTAAAAAGAAACATAAACCAGATAACAGCAACAGCTACTAGAGGGTTGCTGTGCTGGGGTTGGATAGGTCCAATTGATCTTCCCCTGTTAAATATAAGAGAATCTTATATTTAAAAAGAGACACTTGAAAGGTGTCTCTTTGCTCAGTTAGCAGGGGTAAACAGCAGCTGTGGCATGACAGCCAAATCAGGCAGGGACCATGGTGCTTGAAAGGTGGATTTTAACTGTCTCCCCCTCACAATTTTCCTGATAAAAATCTGTACTGTGATCTGCTATTTGTCCATTAGGGCATGTAAATGTCACAGGTGTGATCATGCTCACAGTTCACAATGCATGCAAACTGTCATGACCTCAGCCTTGACTAGTAACTCCGAGTCTGACCCCGCAGAGACAGCACAAGCACCAGACCTAGTCGTGGGCTCTGACACCAGGCCAGAGCCTTTCCAGAGATGGAGTCCTTCAAGACAACACCTGTTGAGCCTGAACCCCCACAAAGCAATACCCTTGGAATCCAAGCCCCTAAGGGATCCATGGTCTCATCCCTAGTTGGGATGTCCCATTGATTAATATGTCCCATGGATTTATCTATGGTGTTATACTGACCTTGTCTACCTTGCTGCCAGACAACATGGATTCTGTGCCACCACAGGATGAGAGTGGACACAAACATTGAGCACACATCTGCTTCTCAAGGCAGATACACATTTTGTGGGAAAGTCTCGAGAGTTTGCCAAATGTATGTATTGTAGGGAAAAAACATACATTGATATGCACGTTAAGACACAGATTTGTGCATCCATGTCTTTGAAAACTAATGCTAAAGGTGGTCCTTAATTGCTCAGAAGTCCCAGACCTAGGAAAACAGCCATTTAACAGATAAAAGAGATTCTGTGACTTCGCCTGCCTATCCCAGACTCTTGTCTTGCATAAACAAGAGCCTATTATGAGAGAGGGATGATAAGTTGCATTAAACCTCTAAAAGCCCATGAGATAAAACACACTGAAGGTAACACTAATCCTATCATAGATTTAAAAGCTAAGTCACTGTTTTTATTTAATGTTTCAGCAGACTAATGTTTCAGCAAACTGCTGATGAATGAGTTCATGCTCTTTTCTTGGAACATTTTACACTTCTCCCTTTTTTTGCTCTTTAATCTCTCTTTTGTGCTAACAAACCTCATTGCAACTCAGCTGTAATTTAGCTATTTCTTTTCCCTCCGTATCATCACTATTTGATTATTACTTACATTGTACACTGTAATCAAGGGCTGTCTCTATAGACAGTTTCTGAAGTTCTTACTTACAAGTCATAATTCAGAATTGGCTTGGTCTGCAGAATTTCATTCTAAAACCTGGCTTGAACTTTATTGAGGGTCATTAGTGCTGAAATTTTGAGGTGTTTGGCCCATCTCACTTGACTTAAGACATTCAAATGGGTGAATCAGCATAAGAATTATCCTTGAATAAGATGTCTGATCTGGTCAAAGCTCCCTGAAGAGCTTATAATGTACTGTGTTGAGAGAAAAAATAGTACCACTAAGTAAATTAATAGCATACAACTGGTTATTAAAACATTAGATTTATAATTGTTACTTAATGCACTCAATGCCAAATGTTTGGAAAGCTGAGCAAACAGAAGGCAGCAAAAATGAGGAAAGGGGCGGGTATTGCTGTGTACTGCCTCTTTAAAAGGCAAGCTCAGAAGGCACTATGATGTCACAGGCCATGTGAGTGGAGGAATCAGTAGCCTGCATGCTCTCCTCTGAACATTCCTAAGCTCAGATGGATCAGTAACCAGAGACTGTCCTCAGATAAGCTACACTTGTTATTTTACCAATCTATATTTTTGTATGCTGGACCTTTCCAGTGAGTTGAAAGCAATAAAAAGGTAAAGTGTGCTATCAAGTTGATTTTGACTCCTAGCACCCACAGAGCCATGTGGTTTTCTTTGGTAATATACAGGAGGGGTTTACCATGGCCTCCTCCCACGCAGTAGGAGATGATGCCTTTCAGCATCTTCTTATATTGCTGCTGCCTGATATAGTACCAGCGGGGATTTGAACCAGCAACCTTAGTCAAGCATATCCCTACTGCGCCACTTAAGGTGACCTGAAAGCAATAAACAGTAGAGTTATTAGAAGGAAACTAGCATGTGCTGCTGTTCTCACATAGCCAGTCTGATGGCAATGATGATAGGATGTATTATAATTTTTTATGGTTAGACAGTTTTCAGACCTCATTGTGACTTTACTTTCCATGGCAATATATCTGGAGTGGCCAAGCAGTTTTCATCAGTTTAATCAGATGGCCACCTCTGGACCACCCAGTTGTTCTGTTCCATACTTTGCTGTTAGAGATATCTAAAACAGTTGAATGTGGTCCTGGCCCAATGCCTAATTTATATCCAACAAGTCTCAGTAAGTGGCAGATTCATTTTGTGACTAAATCAGAGCTATGGATTCAAAGTCAAAATCCATCTGGTGTGATCCAGTCTAATGGGCACATGTGATTAAGTCAGACCAGTTTACAATCTACTTGTCAAGGCAGTCAGACTCAAGCCCTAATCAGCAGGACCTGTAGTGCTTCAAACTTTATTGTGATCTTACTTTCCTTGGCATGCCAGATAGTGGGTGGACATGTGCACCCACACTCCCCCCACCACATGTTTTGGTAGGCCAGTTGACAAATAAGCATGTACACCACTCTGAGCTCCTCGGAGGAAGAGCGGAATATAAAAGTGATAGATAGATAGATAGATAGATAGATAGATAGATAGATAGATAGATAGATAGATATTGTCAGAACAAGTCCATAGGCAGGCAAGACCTTGTTAGCTTCTGATTGACCCCACTGCTATAACACTTGAAGTCCCTGCTTCCACAGCATTCTCCCAAGCTAACTGGTACCCAGACTTCCCGCCTTTATCTCTAGACTCTTCTCTGCAATTTCAGTTTGATGGCTGTGCTACTTTCATACTTTCCCCTGCTGATCACTACATCTTCAGACTGCTCATTTTAATGGAGTTGGATGCTATCCTGTACAACCAAGAGATTAAGTTCCTATGTACTGATAGGTGACAAAGGTGTCTCTTGGAGACTGTTGCTCTGCAAAGCGAGAATCACTGTAATTCAACAAGGCTCCATACTGTCTCCAATGCTCTTTAACATCTACATTAAACCACTGACAGGGCTGGACTGGGGGCACTGAGAGGGCAGTGGAATGTACGTGGGAAGGGCGCCAGGTTTTGAGCAGAGTGGGTACTTAAGGGTGGGAGTATTCACTGTTGCCAAATGTGGTGAGGTGCAGGGGCGCCCCACAGGTGGGACACACTGGGAATATGCCCTGTGGGCCAGTCTGAGCCTGACCACTGGGAGAGATCATCAGGAGATTTGGTGCGGGGTGTTATCAATATGCTGATGACACCCAATTCGATTTCTCCATATTAGCTTTATCAGGAATCAGGAAATGGCATAATTTTCCTAAATGCCTTCCTGGAAGTGGTAATGGGCTGGATGAGGGATAACAAAATGAAGTTAAATCCAAATAAGACAAAGGTACTGTTTGTGGGGGTGGGGGGTCAAGATCCGAGAGATGGTTTAGATCTCCCTATTCTGGGTGGTGTTATACTCCCCCCAAAAGAACAAGTACATACCTTGGAAGTGCTCCAGGAGCCAAAACTCTCTCTGGTTTCTCAGGTTGAGGCAGTGACCAGGAGCACTTTTTATCAGCTTTGGCTGATACATCAGCTATGCACATTTCTGGAGGCAAATGGCCTTAAAACAGTGGTACATATGCTGGTAACCTCCAGGCTTGACTAGTGTAATGCACTCTATGTAGGGCTGCCTTTGTACACAGTATGGAAATTACAACTGGTACAGAATTTGGCAGCCAGGTTGGTCTCTTGGACAACCTGAAGGAACCATATAACACTGATTTTAGAAGAACTGCACTGGCTGCCAATATATTTCCAAGCGAAATACAGAATGCTGGTTATTACCTATAAAGCACTTAATGGCTTGGGTCCAGGATCTTTAAGAGAGCACCTTCTTTGGCATGAACCCTGTCACCTATTAAGATCATCTGGAGATGTCCGGTTATGGTTACCACCAGCTCATTTGGTAGCGACTCAGGAACAGGCCTTCCTGTGGCTGTTCCAGGGCTATGGAATATGCTCCCTATTAAAAATAAGAGCATCTCTATCTCTGATTCCTTTTAGGAAGACCCTCAAGACACACCTGTTTTTTTCTCAGGCTTTTAGTCAAAACTAATTTTTAATTGTTTAATTATTTTCTAATTCTGTGGAAGTGTTCTGGTTGTTTTTATTCTGTGAAAGTGTTCTGATTGTTGTTATTCTGTTTTGTATATGTTGTATTTTGGATTATGTACACCGCCTAGAGACAAATATATTAGGCAGTATATAAATTAGATAGGTAGGTAGGTAGACAGACAGAAAGACAGATACGACAAATACACAGCCTTTAACTCTTCACACAAATTGTATCTTCATATTTTTACCCAATATAAAGAAGCTATTCAAAAGTTCTGGTGGTTCAGCAAAGCTCTAATAAGCTACAGAAGACTTGCAAGCTTTCTGTAAGGGGAGGAATAATTCATTTTACATGCAAAAGAAATTCATTCTGAACATCTTAGTCCAATTAAAGTTCACATTCCAGGTATTAACCCATAGCCATCTCTTCGGCCAAAAATCTCTACTTCTTGATACTTCAAGGGTGTTTATATCTGGTTATAACAGACAACTTCTGCAGGAAATACAAAACTGATACCTCCAAAGGGTCACATGCTTTTCTTTTAAAATCTCAGCTGCAGAAAAATAATAATGAGTAACTGGAGACCAGTTCTACTTAGTTTCCTAAGAATAATCTGGACTAATTCCTTTCAGCCTCAGGCTTAATTCAACTCAGGATGTGGTTATCTTACAAAACAGGAAACACCATTAAATAATCATTACATATTGGGGAACTCCGATCATTTTTCCATCTTCAAAGTACTTGAGAAATTAACAACTACATTAAAACCTGGGAGGTAGCATCAAAATTTTATTTTAAGAATGGCGCTGCAGCAAAAAGAATTGAACAAAAAAGGATAGCTAATCAAAAATCACAAAGTGACCTAACAGTAGCATTGGGATTCGAGATTTGAAAACGATTGGGTTTTGATACTGTATTTTGCTCAAAAAACGCTTGTGTTCTTTTTGATTTGAACATTCTCAAGGCAAGAAAGAAAGAAATATTTGCTTCTCAGAGCTTATGCAAGCTTGTTTTACAGACAATGGATGGTCACACTGATCAGTATTCTTTCATGAAGGCCTCTTGTGCCACAATACAGTAGCTTTCCAAATATACCACTGAGTTTCCCATGTGTATACCAATGTTACATTGACATTTTCCTGCAGCAAACATGTAAAGTGTGTTTGATGTACATCTCAGAACACCCATAAACTACCAGTAATCCTGGATACATGTTAAAGATGTGCTCATGGAAGCCTGCCCAGAAGGCATCAGAGGGGCTGTTTTCTCATTCCATCAGATGAGCAAGTACATGAGACAGTGAGGAGATTCTCACGATCCACCAAAAGGGGGCTAAGGGAGCCTAGCCTGCTGGTGGTGGATTGTGTGCTGCCACGGGAACTACATGGCTCCCGGCAGCAAACCCTCTTAATCCCCCCTCCCCTTAGCCGAGGTTAGCGGAGTGAGCGCTCTGCTAACCCCGTCTTTTGGATTGTGTATTGCTGCGGCATGGCTCCGTGTACCACAGCAACACATGAGGAAACCCCACCCCACCCCAGGAGGCTAAAACAAGCCACCTGACCCTGGGGGTCTCTCCAGGATGCCCCGCGCACTTGCGTGGGGCATCCTGGAACTTCCAGGGCCCCCGCAGTCCCCGTTGGCTCTGTGACAGAGCCGGCAGTTGTGTGGGCAGCCGATCCGGCCACCCAGGGTTGCTTTCCTGCTCGTCTGCGGGGAGAGCGGGATAAGCCCACTCTCCCCACAAACCCCCTAGAGGCGAGTCTCACTGATCGTGAGACTTGCCTCAGTCTTTCTCAACAGTAGCACACCACCAAGATGTTAGAATACCTTCCCCATGGAGACCTGTTGGGCCCCATCTTTTTATGAGTTTTTAAAATACAGTTTTTGTTTCAGCAAGCTGTTGATTTATGAGTTCTGAGCTATTTAAAGGAGATATGCTGGTTTACTTTCTGCTCTTACGTGATGCTGCTACTTTGTGTATTGTAGTTTGTACTGTTTTTGCTGGAATATTCTTGTTTATGTATTTGTAATGTTCTAAAGCCGCTTTGATCATTTTTTTGACAGAACACCCTCTCTCTGCATCTTAATATAGGCTGTAGGAGATTCCAGAGGAGCTTGCCAGAATAAAAAATGTACTTGTTAGTGGCAAGCTGGCAAACACAATTGTGGGCCTGTGTATTTGAAGCTGGGTTTTCTTAATTTCTTAAACCCAAGCCCAATACACTAGCCCAGGGCTGCACAACTTTGGCCCTTCTGCAGATGATGGACTACAACACCCATCATACCTATTGGCTACTGTGGCTTGGAATGATGGGAGTAGTCATCTAAAAATATCTGGAGGACCAAAGTTGTGCAGCCCAGCATTATCCAATGCATTACATGGGTTTCATATGGAGATCATTTTCATATTGTACATGGCAAACTCTTTCATTGTGTACACTAGAGTTTCCCACAGCACACTTCTAAAGACAACATGGGCATTATGACCCCAATCTCTCCAGTGTTTCCAGGGTCAAACGCCTCCCCTTGCTAGTGGGCCTCTGAAGCTCATTGTGACATCACAAAACTCCTCCCTTCTCCCTCAGGAGAATAAAAATACTGGTGGTGATAATCAATTTAGCCTGGATACCAAGACCAGCCAAATGTTAGATGCCTGTTCAATCATCAGCTAGCTTTTGAGCTCACTCAGGCCTTGAGAAAGCTGCTATCCCTCAACTTAAATAGAAAAGAAGAAGGTAGGGGAAGAAGGTTATATTGACCTGGTCCCTACAGTGGCACTTAAGTGAAAATTTGCTCTTCTTTCACCAACTAGTGTTGGAGCTTAAATATAATGAGGCTGTTCTCATGAGGAGCCAAGCCCAAGCTTAAGCAGCTATGCCTGAGCTTGGCTGCCCATGAGAACTGCCAGGATCCATCCAGAGCCCGGAGGTACTGCTGTGCTAAATCCAGCCCCACAGGCTGGCTCTTTGCCGAGGTTAAGGGTGCAAACGCGCTATTAACCTGGCTCCGAAGATTGTGTGTTGGTGTGAGCTGCTTGCAGCTTGTATTGACACAGAGACGGTCACCTAGAGTCCGTCTCCTGGGGGAATCCCCCAGGGCACACAGCACTTGGCGTACGGTGCACTGTGGGATTCTTGGAGGCTCAGAGCGATTCACGCTGCTATGTGATGCACAAAGCAGCAGCAATCATGTGGGGGCATACTTTATTCTCCTACCAGCTGAACAATGGGGGGAAGGCAAAGTTTGGGAAGCCTTCCCCCACCCACCCAGTTGTGTGAATTGACTGTCTGTAAGGGTAGGTTTGTAAAGAAAGGCTGTTTGGGGAGGAGTGTTATCGAGTGGAGAAGTGAACGGAGAAGAGAATGCTTATCCCTTTCACTGCCTTCTGTTTTTCTGCTCCAAGTCACACCCCAGGAACCTTCACTCCTCGTGGAGTCATAGATATGTGTTATCCCTCTTAAATACACTTCTGGAAACCCAAGAGGAGGTTAGTAGCAGAGGTCCAACTTGGACCAGAAAAATAAGAGGGAAAGGGTTAAATGTTCTACTCCTAGTGCTTTCCTGCTCAAAATTTTCCCCCACTACATAAACCATTATAAAAAGTAGCTCATAGAGGCTGAGCTTTCTTACATGCATTTCTGTGTAACCAGATATAATTTTATAGCAACACGAATTGCTATGAGAGATTGTCCAGGACATCCAGATGACATCAAGGGATGTTGCACAATCTCTTAGCCCCATCTGCTGACAATTTGTGAAAAATCCATCTCTTTTGAAGATTTCTTTTAAAAGTAGTATATTTCAAAGAGGCAGATTTTTGACAAGTTATAAACAAATGACCAGCAGATAGCACTGAGAAACTATGTGGCATCCTTTGATTTTATCTGGACACCCTGGAAAAGCTCTCATCAAAATGTCTGCTCCTGTTGGAATAAATTACTGTCTGGAAATGCTCGAAATCTCATTCTCCGAGGTGATTATGGCAATTCTTTGTCATTTGTGTGAGGACAGAAAAAGGGACATTATTTCAGGAACTCTGGGAATTTAGGATTTTTCCACATGACAGGAGATCAACCACTTGACAGGAGATCAACATTCTTAAAAGGCAGTATGAAGCATGGATCCCAAACAATAATCAGCTCCCTGATAAATGTACATGGCTTTATATCAGTTACTTTCAAAACACACTTCTAACTCTCTTACATGTTCTTAGTAGGTACCCAGCATACAGACACCAAGAAGACATTTGTGAAGTGTCCCTGGAAGGGAGGAGGCAGTAAATTACTACAGCATGAAGCTATAGTATTCCCATGCCCACCCCACTCACTCTGAGCCAGACTCCTGTGCAATTGTAATCCTTCTAGGCAGCATTTCTCTGCTCAATAAGCCGGCTTGCCAATATTAGAAACAATGCTGCCACAGAGGATAGAATATGATGCTTTCACAGGATTTTTTCCTAGCACAAAATGGAAAGCAGTGAATTATTCTGAGACCTATATTGGTATAATGGGGGAGCAGATCTGTACATACCAACACAGCCCCAAATGCCAGTTCTCACCTAATTAAGGTCCAAAATGTGTCTTGCCTTTGTCAGCATTAAGCAGGAAGCATATTGCTATTGGCAGCTGGGAACTGAGTCCAGAGAAGACTTAGTCCAGAAAGAAAAATGAATTTAGTTAGTTAGTATACAAGATTCAAAGAAGAAGCAACAAGTAGCTTAGTGTTTGTGATGGGCTACAGGAAGTCATTAGAATTTAACACACACACACACTTCTCTAAAAGCTGTCATAGGAGCCCAGAGAGCTGTTCAAACCAACAGCTGAAATATCCCTTGGCTCTGTGTTCTGCTGCAACACTACACTGCCATTCTTCTCAGAAATACAGGACTTATAGAGTAGCAACTCCTTTGGGCTCTTCCACTTATTAACCCCCCCTGCGTTTAGTTAACAGTGGCGGGGGATATGAGATTGTGCTTACTGGCCATGTCTTTTGATAATCATAATCATTTTGCTAATCTTAATAATCTTGATAATGCATAATCATAATACTGCATGTGCAGCAGCCAGGGGGCATGGCTAACGGGTCTGTTGGCATCGAGAGGTGTGGCCTTCAAGCATGACTCCATTTCCCCCCTCTATATGCTGACTGAGTGCATGGGAGTTAATGTGAACAGTTATTTTGAATGGTAACTATGTATGACAGATACAATCACCTCTTTATTTGGCTGTCAGAACATCCATATTTTGTTGTCAGAACTAGGGATGTGCAAAACATTTCCATGTTGCAAAGTTTTGAATGTCTCAAGCTCAAAACAAAATGCCCTTAAAATAAAGGGCCTGTTTCGAGCTTGGAACAAAACAACCCCTTTCAGTTTGAAATATTTTGAGCGCCATTTTGGAAGCCTTTCCCCCCCTTGCTGATTGGTTTTCTGGCACTGGCTTCTACTCCTATAGGAGTTTGGGGAAAAGGTTGTTAAAAGTCATCTGCCTGCCAATTTCTTTTGAGGGTGGGATGGTAGGTAGCACCCATCATGCCCTACTACCCAACCCATTTTGGTGTCCCTAGAAGCTACCTATGGGGAACAATGGGGTGTTTTGAGTTTCTCCATTGTTCTCTATGGCCAAAACACTTGAAACATTTTGAATTTTGTTCCACTGAAACAACCGGGCTGACTGCTGTTTCCACAAAATATTTCAGCTGTCTGCATTTTGTTTCAAGCTTGAAACAAGATGCAAAATCTGTTTCATGCACATCTCTAGTCAGAACATGTCAGAAAGATCCAGTGTGCAAATATGTATTATTACAAACCGTCTGGAAAATCCAGGGCAAAACTTAAACTGGTACCTTATGCAAGCAAAGCTTTATCTCAGTTTGTCTTTTGGGCCGAACTCCTCCTCTGTCCTTAAAATGATGAAGCAGTAATTGTATTGTCTGAAAGCAGTGTGCATATTATTGAATCAAAGTGCTGCAAAAAGGCAATAAAACTGCTTGAAAGTCAGTAGTGCTGGCATGAAATATTCTGCCACAAAGCACTATTGTAGTTGTAAAATGCAAAAAGCTTGTAATCCTATGTATGCTACACTTAGTAGGGAGCAGATCCCTGCCCTTAGTGGGACTTCTGAGTAAATATGTTTAGGATTATACAACACGACACAGCACTCCTCTAGCCACCCATACTCTTCCTCTTTCTGATTTCTATACAAGTATTACTTTGTCCATAGTTTGTTCTTAGTCTGGTAAATTGAAATGGACATTCATTCAAAATGTCCTCAATGTAGTATATGCATTTACTTTGTTCTGTATGGTAATAGCAGTCTTGTAGAATATCAACTGATGTTCAACTGCAGAGCATACTGAACCAAGTAAAAATATTATGCATATCATAATTATCTGCCCTTGCTTCAGACTGCTTTTGCGAAGGGCTGTTTGTTTTCCACTTGCAGTTAAGGTAAACCACACATTCTATTTTCAGCCTACATGTTGTGAGCACAGCAGCAGAGAAAGCTCTTAGTTTGGCCTTCTATAACGTGGATAGCTAAGAATTAAAAGGATGGGGAAAGATGTCACGAAGCTTTACTAGCTCAATTAGTATCTGGGGGTATCAATGAAGATACAAGTCAGGTGATGAATAGCCATGTCCCTTCCTAAAGAGCTTGAAATCAAAACAAAATGAAAATGGACAAATAAGGCAAGAATGTGCAGAGTGATTGGGGGGGGGGGGACCTAAGTTCTTGAGCTCCACAATGTTCAGACACATAGACACAGTGCAGGCAAAAGATTCAGAATCCATAATTCTGTGCAAAGTAAAAATCCAGTCCCTCTTCTCATAACAAATTATGCCTGTTTAACAGATAATGACAACTGGATGGAATGGGGGGGAGGAAAGAGTAATATTGTTGAGAATGGAACAAAAAACTGGGTCCTTGAAAAAGGCTCTTCTACAATGGTCTCTCCATTCTCCAGCACACTGGGAGCTCCTGCTAATACCCAAATCTTCAGAAAGTTACACATGTGAATCTATTTTCCTCCCCACAGGACTAGAAACTTTCTATTTAAAAGGATCATTCAATCTTTCCAAATGAATTTAATTTAAGTGACTTAAATTAACTGTTTCAGCATTTCTGATCTCCACGGTCAAGACCAAAAGTGTATTGCAGCGCATGTTGCTATTTGCATGCTAACAAGTACCAGTGCAGGTTTAGGGCAGATGGTATAACCTGTACAGCTGATTTAACACAGTACAACAGACTCCACGCTCAGATACAAAATGCACTGTAGGAAGCAGCCTTGATCTTGCTGTTATCATTCCATTTATGAAGCTTTCCTAATGGCTTTTCAGGCTGAGGATATTAATTTAGGAGAGGTCACAAAAACACAATACTTTAATTTCCTTCAGTGACTGCAATCTAATTCAGTTTAGATTGAAAAATGCATTTTCTTTATTTCTGCATACACAAGCATGTATGCAGAAATGAAACGTCTGTCAAAATACCAACAATTTAAAACTTTACTTCTCTGAAATCTTTTTATGTACACTTTTCACATTTTTGATACAGATGCATAAGTGATCAACCGTGCACAGAAACACTCCACCTTCCCCCCACCCCATAATTCTTCTTTGATAATACCAAGACAGACCACTGAACAGATACATTTGGATTCCAGAAAGCCTTCATTGTCCAAGATGCATTCAAAAGAAGATCTACACAACTCCCCTGATGAAAAACAGGAGCAAGATGAAAAGCCTGAAAGTGGTAAGTGTACAATGAGCAAGGAACTGACAATTAATATTAACATGGGACTTGAGTCAATCTTCAGTTATTGGCTGCAACTTTTTTCATGGACAGGCACTGGCTGACATCAATGGATCAGTCTTTCTCCGCTCTATCCACCCCAGCTGGGGAAATGCTTCACCTGTTCACTTTTGCCTTGATATAACTAGCATGTTACCATCTGTTTTCAGAGACAAACCTCACTTTTAAACTCATAAGCAATAAACCCAATATGACTGCTGTTTAAGCTGGGTTTTGGAGCACATGTGGAAAGGCAATTCAGAGGAACGTTCCTCATGTGATGAAGGGGTGCCTTGAGAGTGCATCAGAACATCCTCCGGTGACATCAGAGAGGTGTGCTCTCAGTGCATCCCCAACCTTATTGCGTATACCAGGTGGCACCTGTCCATCTGACCCATTGCCAGATAAGCTACTAACTAGAAATGGTATACTTCCCTAAGTTGAACAAAGGTGTACAAAATATATGATCTTTCTTATGTTACTATCTAGCAATGTAATACAGGCAGGAGTAGCAATGCCTAAAAAGTGGGCTTCTTTTATACACAAGACAGTGACCATTGCTCAGCGAGAGAGCACATGTTTTTGCCTGCAGAAGGCTCCAGGTTCAGTCCCTGGTACTTCCAGGCAGGGTTGGGAAGAGAAATAATGCCAGTCAGTGTGGACAATCCTGATCCTGAAGGACCAATGGTTTGATTCAGTGTAAGGCTGTTAATATGTTAGCATAAGATACCAATATAAATGCCTTTCATTTCACAGCTTCATGACCTGAGGACTGAAACCTGGCACAGAGCTTAGTCCTGCTGAGCTGCCACTCAAATTAAACCCTAGCCCAACAGATTTCCAATCCAGGCTCAGGGACCATCCAGGTTTGCATCTGAATGTGTGAGCTCCCTAAGATATTCCCTTTAGGGGATGAGGCCGCTCTGGGAAGAGCATTTGTAGGCTTTCATGCAGTCGGTTCCAAGTTCCCTCCCTGGCATCTCCAAGATAGAGCTGAGAGAGAGTCCTGCCTGCAACCTTGGAGAAGCCACTGCCAGTCTGTGTAGACAATACTGAGCTAGATGGACCAAGGGTCTGACTTAGTATAAGGCAGCTTCCTAAATTCCTATGCTAGAGAGTTATCCTGAATTAAATGGGCCTTAATTTAGAAGCAGTGGAGAGGTGAGGAGTCTAGCTGGGAGAGGAGAAAATGAAGCCACAAAAGTACATAAATATCCTACGAACACATTGACAGGAGAGATGGAGGAACCCATTCATTTTAGGTTAAAACACTTAAGCCAAAACAACAATAATAAGATTTTGATACACATCCAAGTTCGTTCCATAATCTCAGCACATTAGACAAAGGCAAAACACAAAAGGCTCAAGGGACATGGAAACACCCAGTCATCCCCTAAAATAGGAATAGATCAGATAATCACAGCTGGAACATGCATGGGATTGTACTCCCTTGCATACCACAGGCTAACAATGCAGCACTCTCACACACAGAATTGCAAGCGGGGTCGGAAAGTCCATTCCTCCACTAAAAATACTCTGAGAAAATGACAGAAAGCAGCACATAGATATAACTCATGCCACTCACCACAGATTTTCTAATGGCAGTAGTTTAAATAAGTGGAAGAAAGGGCTCCACTCTGAAAATCAATCTGGCTGAATGAAATCTAGGTGCTCCCATGGAAAATAAGCCCATCACTATAAAATGGAAACTATGGTGGGGAGCAGGAAGTTGATATTTTCTGTGCTGATGATGCTCACAGCAATGTGTAATCTCCACTTTAAAAGATATTTTAATCAGGGCAATCAAAATTACTTTATGCAAATCAAGCAAATGTGCATGTATCTACTTTCAATGCATCATTTGTTCTGCTAGTCATGTGGAGAGGCAAAGAATAGGACTTCTCCTCAGGAGAACCTGTGCTAATGAGGATGTGGACAAGCTGCTTGGAACGGTGCGGCCCACCACCTGTCCTCTTGACCCTTGCCTGACATGGCTTAGACTATCTGGCAGGGCAGTTGTTGTAGAAGGCCTGATAGAGATTATAAATGCGTCTCTGAGGGAAGGTACGATGCCTCTTAGTCTTAAGGAGGCAATTATTAGACAGCTTCTGAAGAAGCCTACTTTGGTTCCCTCAGAGCTGAGTAACTACAGGCCTGTCTCCAACCTTCCGTGGATGGGCAAGGTAATTGAGAGGGTGGTGGCTTCCCAGCTCCAGACAGTCTTGGAGGAAACTGATTGTGTAAGAGAAACTTAAGTATGTAGTACACCGCTCTGGGCTCCTTGGAGGAAGAGCGGGATGTAAAATAATAATAACAATAACAGAAAAATGGAAAAATAAGCCCCTGCATGGTCAATATTTGCACAATATAAGTGGAAAATCAGACATCACCAAGACCTGGCAATGGCTTAAGAATGTCAACTTGAAAAAAGAAACAGAGGGTTTAATACTGGCTGCACAACAACAGGCACTAAGAACAAATGCAATAAGAGCAAAAGTCGAAAAATCAACCACAAACAGCAAGTGCCGCCTTTGTAAAGAAGCAGATGAAACCGTGGACCACCTAATCAGCTGTTGTAAAAAGATCGCACAGACGGACTACAAACAAAGGCATGACAAGGTAGCAGGGATGATACACTGGCACATCTGCAAAAAATACAAGCTACCTGTAGCCAAAAATTGGTGGGACCATAAAATTGAAAAAGTTGAAGAAAATGAAGATGTAAAAATATTATGGGACTTTCTGACTACAAACAGACAAACATCTGCCACACAATACACCAGATATAACTGTAGTTGTGAAGAAAGAAAAACAAGTCAAAATAATCGACATAGCAATACCAGGGGATAGCAGAATGGAAGAAAAAGAAATGGAAAAAATCACCAAATACAAAGATCTACAAATTGAAATTGAAAGGCTGTGGCAGAAAAAGACCAAAATAATCCCAGTGGTCATTGGAGCCCTGGGTGCAGTTCCAAAAGACCTTGAAGAGCACCTCAACACCATAGGGGCCACAGAAATCACCACCAGCCAATTACAAAAAGCAGCTTTACTGGGAACAGCCTATATTCTGCGATGATATCTATAACAGCAGCAACAACATTGACAATAAAATTCAGCCATCCCAGGTCCTTGGGAAGGACTCGATGTCTGGATAAAACAAACCAGTCAATAACACCTGTCTGACTGTGCAAGTGAGTAAGTAAGTAAGTAAGTAAATAAATAAATAAATGTCTAGATCCATTTCAAACTGACTTCCGGGCAGGCTATGGGGTGGAGACTGCCTTGGTCGGCCTGATGGATGATCTCCAATTGGGAATGGACGGAGGAAGTGTGAATCTGTTGGTCCTTTTGGACCTCTTGGTGGCTTTTGATACCATCGACCAAAGTATCCTTCTGAAGCGTCTGAGGGGGTTGGGAGTGAGAGGACTGCTCTGCAGTGTTTCCGCTCCTACCTCTCGGGCAGGTTCCAGACGGTGTCCCTTGGAGACTGTTGTTCTTCAAAAACTGAACTTTTGTATGGTGTCCCTCAGGGCTCCGTATTGTCTCTGATGTTGTTTAACATCTACATGTAACCACTGGGAGAGTTCATCAGGAGATTTGGTGCTGGTTGCTATCAGTATGCTGATTACACCCAAATCTATTTCTCCATGTCAGCATCATCGGGAGGGGGTGTAACATCCCTAAATGCCTGCCCGGAGGCGGTAATGTGCTGGATGAGGGATAACAAACTTAGACTGAATTGAGGTAAGAAGGAACTTCTTGTGCGGGGTCGGAACTGTGCGGGGTCGGAATTGTGCAGGGTCGGAACTCGAGAGATTTTTTTTATCTGCCTGTTCTTGATGGGGTCACACTTCCCCAGAAGGAACAGGTATGCAGTCTGGGGGTGCTTCTGGATCCAAGTCTATCCTTGGTGTCCCAGGTTGAGGTGGTGGCCAGAAGTGCCTTCTATCAGCTTCAGCTGATATGCCAGCTGTGTCCATTTCTTAAGATAGATGACCTCAAAACAGTGATACATCTGCTGGTAATCTCCAGCCTGGATTATTGCAATGCTCTCTATGTGGGGCTGCCCTTGTACATAGTCCGGATACCATAGTTGGTCCAGAATGCGGCAGCCAGGCTGGTCTCTGGGTCATCTAAGAGAGACCATATTACTCCCATATTGAAGGAGTTACACTGGCTGCCGATATGTTTCTGGGCAAAATACAAAGTGTTGGTCATAACCTCTAAAGCCCTAAACAGCTTGGGCCCTGGGTATCTAAGAGAACATCTTCTTCATCATGAACCCCACCACCCATTGAGATCATCAGGAGAGGTCCATCTGCAGTTGCCACCGACTTATCTGGTGGCTATTCAGGGACAGGCCTTCTCCGTTGCTGCCCCGAGGCTTTTGAATGCACTCCCTAGTGAAATAAGAGCCTCCCCATCTCTGACAACTTTTTAAAAGTCTTTAAAGACACATCTGTTCACCCAGGCTTTTAACTGATATTGTTTTGATTGTTTTAATGTTGTTTTTAGAATATTGTTTTAAAAATTTTAAATTGTTGTGTTTTAAATTTCTTGTTTTTGTTTTTAACTAGTGTTTTACTTTTGTTTTTATCTTGTTGTAAACCACTCAGAGACGTAAGTTTGGGGCGGTATAAAAATATGTAAAATAAATAAATAAATAAATAATTGAATTGAGCAAGATGTTATGGTTCTGGTGGATTTTTATATCCTGGGGATGGCTGCTGCTACTTCTTTAATTCCTATGATGTGATTTTTTTTAATGTTTATGGATTCTGTGATGTCATTAGATCCAACAAGTGTACAGTGCATACCATGTGAAGGGCCTGTATCCAGATTCACTTTATATGAACACAGGTACAGTCATTCACACAAACACCTGTATGAGTGTACTGACATGTGTGCATTCATACAGCATAATGCCTGGATCAGTCTATTGTATAGCAAGATTTCTAAACAAAGAAAATAGGTGAGCAGTGCTGGTGTATGAGAGCAGTGGTTAAGAGTGTCAGAATAGGAACACGGTGACAAGTTCATAAACTCCACTCAGCCATGAAGCTCACTGGAATGATCTTAAGCCAACCACTACCTCTTAATTTAGTCTGGCAGGGTTGTTATGAGAACAAAACAGAGGAAAGAAACAACCATGTACTGTATGCTGTTCAAACAGTGGAGTAAAAATTAGTTAGTTAGTTAGTTAGTTAGTTAAATAAATAAATAAATAAATAAACAGTGCTCACTGAAAATGTATGGTTGGAAACAAAAAATCCGGGGTTAGAGCCATGGTTCCTCAGGCTTTGGGACCAATTTTCCACTCATTTCTCACACATAAAGTAAGATGAAACAAATGGCATTCTAATCTTAAATTACAGCACACAAAACCTAATGACTTCAGCAACTAAAAGCCTCTTCCCTGCATCCACACAGCTGGTTTGATTTTGTAGAGAGGAAAACAATACTCCCCATCACCCCATTTTGATATACAGTACTTTTGAACCAAGAAGTCTTAAAAAGGTACTTTATTATTTTGCCCTGTTCATGTTCTTTCTCTCTATCTTTCTTTCTTTCATGCATGAAGGGAAAGCAAGCAAATTAGCGTAGGTTTTTGGATCATGGGTTCATAGCTTTTTCTGAATTGCTTAGTATTTTCTAAATGCCTCTGTTTTGTTGGGAGATAGCAGAGAACACTATAGTCACTGTTCTTCTAGCTTCCTACACAAGTGGGCACAGCATTTTGTCTTTCCCCCCATGCGTTCTTTTGAAGATTTTTCCAGCGTTCCTCTTGAGTAAATAGTGAAAGCCAGAAAGCTTCTTCCTAGGGTGACTCAGCCTATTATTTGTACTTGAAGCCTGAAGTAGTGATATCAGCTGTAGGGTACAGGGGAGTCTCATTCCACATGAAAGCAGTGTTATATTTGCTTGGTGGGCATTGTCTTGTTGTGCAGTCTCCCATCACCTCCCCAAAACAATTATGAAGCATCAATTGAAAGACTGAAAAGGAACGACTGAATCATCAACAACCACTTTCTATGGGCAAGAAAATTCCCTTCTAAGGTGCATAGCATGCTTCCTAAATAGACTCCCTTGGAAACAAATAAGACACTGTCCAAAATGAACCTCCACTCCTGGTTTTTCAAATGCAGCGACTGATGTTCCAGGCTTTGCATTGTTGCCGATTATAACAGTTTATATCAATTATATCTTGTGGTGGTGTTTTTTTTTTTAACTAATTCTGGAAGACATCTTCTTCTACTCCATCTCAAACTTCTGAGGTGCTGGGGCCTTTGACATAACCCTACTATGCTGGAGGGATGGAAATCATGACAGTGGCCACATTTAGAGAATAACAGATGTTCACTTGTGCTGGGGATCACATCTGGCTAGCTGACTTTTGCATTACTTGTATGAGACATTCCACTGCCAGATCAATTGGACAGGAAGATCCCAATAAAGCTTCCAAAATAGAGGTCAGCCAATGAGCATCCACGCATTCAGAAAGTATACTGTCTTCCTACAGTCTTTAGCCAGATGAACTTTGATTGGCTGCCCAAAAGCATTCACCCACATTCAACTCATCATAGTTCACAAGAGAAAGAAACATTGGTCTTACCGTGAAGAGTTCTTTCTCCTCTGAAGTAGGAGGTCACAGCTTACAATGGGTTGTCTTCCTCCCCTTGCTCCAGGTAGACAGGAAGTCTCAGGTGTTTGAATAGGTAGGTCCGTCCCCCTTCTCCCAGCATGCCCAGGCGTAGTTCCCCAGTTCCGACTGTCGTGCCTCTTGATTGTACAGTGTGACAATGCTCGTTGGTCATCTTAGTTGTTGAGGAGTTGTTATTGGCATGCACGGGTCAGAGGACAGAACCCTGAGACTTAGGAAGGTTAGGTTAGTCAAAGAGGATGAATGTTAGAACAGTGATCTATCACTGCAGCTCCCCGGATCCACGGGTGGGCCGCGTGACCTCCTACTTCAGAGGAGAAAGAACTCTTCACGGTAAGACCAATGTTTCTTTCTGCCTCGAAGTAGGAGGTCACAGCTTACAATGGGACCTACCAAAGCAGTCTAGGTACCCGGGAAGGGGAAGGGGATCCCTCTCAGTGGAGCACCACCTGCTGCAGTACAGTTCTCCCAAAGGCTGCCTGCTCCGAGACCAGGGAGTCGATTTTATAATGTTTAAGGAAAGGGGACGCGGATGACCACGTGGCTGCGCGGCAAATCTCCGCTAACGGGGCCTGGGCCGAGAAGGCTGCCGAGGTGGCTGCACTTCGAGTGGAGTGCGCCGTGATGCCTCGAGGTACTTGTATCGACAAGGCCTGATAGGCCGTGGCGATGCATGCCCTCAGCCATCGCGCCAGGGTCGCCTTAGAGGCCCTGTTCCCTAGGGACCCGGCGTGGAAGGACACGAAAAGGGCCTCGGACCCCCTGAAGCCCTTGGTTCTACGGATGTAGCATCGCAGAGCCCTGTGAACGTCCAGAGTGTGCCATTTCTGCTCTAGTGGGTGCTTAGGACTGGGGCAGAAGGATGGCAGGACAAGCGCTTGGGAACGATGAAACACTGAGTTAATTTTGGGGATGAAGGTAGGATCCGTCCTAAGGACCACAGCGTCCGGCTGGAAGGTGCAAAGCTCCTTACGGACCGATAGTGCCCCCAGTTCTGACACCCTGCGTGCCGAGGTTATCGCTGTTAGGAAGAGAACCTTGTACGATAGGTGCCTCAGCGGAATAGATGAAATAGGTTCAAACGGTGCCTGCGTGAGTGCGTTGAGAACCTTGTTGAGGTTCCAAGAGGGAAAGCGATGAACTGGTGGCGGGGCGATATTGGTAGCGCCTCGTAGGAACCGTGAAAGGTGGGGGTGTAGGGTGGTACCCCCAGCCCTCCTGAGTTTCAGGACCGATGCTAGGGCTGATGCTTGTCGTTTCAGGGTACTGGGCTTCAGGCCCTGGTCCAGACCCGCCTGGAGGAAGGCCAGGACTTGTGGCACCCTGGCCGAGGTAGGGTTGACACCTTTGCGCCTATAGCCCATCTAAGGAAGGCCGCCCAGGTTGTCTGATAAATCCTGTTGGTGCTCTGGCGTCTGGCAGCTAGGATGGTGTCCTGCACTGACCTGGAATATCCTTTTTTGGCTAGCTGTGAGCGCTCAAACTCCAAGCGTGTAGCTGGAGCCACGCTGGGTCCGGATGTAGTACTGGCCCTTGTGACAACAAGTCTCACCGTGCCGGTAGAGGCCACGGATCTGTCCTCGAGAGGAGAACCAGATCTGCGAACCATGGGCGCCTTGGCCAATGGGGAGCCACAAGGATGAGCTGTGCCCCCCTGTGGCGAAGTCTCGCCACCACCCGGGGTATGAGGCCTATTGGGGGAAAGGCATACAGGAGCCCTGGAGGCCACGGTGCATTTAGTGCGTCGGTTGCCTCCGCGAGGTGATGGTGGAACCTCGTGAAGAAGCGGGGAAGTTTTGCGTTCTCCGGTGATGCAAACAGGTCCACCTGGGGGGTTCCCAGTCTGTTCTGGATCTGCCTGAACACCTCGGGGTGGAGAGACCACTCCGCCTGGTCCACCGTCTGGTGACTGAGCCAGTCCGCCTGAACATTGGAGATGCCGCTCAGGTGTTCCGCCCTGATCGACTGGACATGGGCTTCTGCCCACTGGAAGAGGGACCTGGATTCCTCCATCAGGGACCTGGATCTGGTTCCGCCCTGGCGGTTCACATGGGCCTTGGCCGTCATATTGTCGGTCCTGACCAACACGTGTCGACCTAGGAGGATCCCTGTGAAGTGGAGCAGAGCCAGCCGGATGGCTCTGAGCTCCAGCCAATTGATACTGTGTAGGGTCTCCTCCAAGGTCCAGGTGCCCTGTGCAGTGTGTCCCTCGCAATGGGCCCCCCACCCTGAAAGGCTGGCGTCGGTAGTAACCAATATTCTGTCGGGTTCCCTTAAGGGGTTCCCTCTCTCCAGGTTTGGGGAGATCCACCAAAGAAGGGACTCTCGCACCTCCTTCGAAAGGGGAAACAGCAGTCTGGAGCGACTGGCGATCTCGTCCTGGAAGGGAAGCAGGGCCCACTGTAAGGGGCGCGCATGCCACCTTGCCCATGGCAGGCATTCTATGCATGCGATCATGGACCCCAGGAGCTGAGCTAATGTCATGATCTCCACCCGGGGCCGGCGGAAGAGCATTTGAATCTGGTCGCGTATCTTTTCCCTCCTGTCCACAGGAAGGGAGATAGTTGCTGCCTTGGTGTCGAACCAGGCCCCCAGATGCTGAAGGGCCTGCGACGGAAGGAGCTGGCTCTTGGCCTCGTTCACCAGGAAGCCGTGGTCTAGCAGTAGCTGGTGAACTCTCTGGACATCCCTGCGTGCCCGCTGTTGAGAATGTGCCCAAATTAACATGTTGTCGAGGTACGCATGGACCCTGAGGCCCTCCAACCTCATGTGTGCCACCAAGGCGGCCAGCACCTTGGTGAAGACACGTGGGGCCGAGGATAGACCGAAGGGTAGGGCCTTGTACTGATAGTGTTTCTGGTTGTAGCAAAACCTGAGAAACTTTCTGTGGGAGGAGTTGATGGGTACGTGAAGATACGCCTCCTTGAGGTCTATGGAGGCCAGGAAATCGCCAGGAGCAATCGCCTCCCTGATAGAGTGAAGAGACTCCATCCGGAAACGCCGCTTCCGAATGTAGCGGTTCAAGCACCTGAGGTTCAGTACCGCCCGCCAGGAGCCGTCCCTCTTGGGAACCAAGAATAAAATGGAGTAGACGCCACGACGGAACTCTGTTGGGGGCACAGGCTCTATGGCCTGAATCCCCAGCAGGTGGTCTATCGTCTGCCTCATCCGAAGGTGTTTGCCCCTGTTCCTGGATCTTGGGGAGACAATGAACTGCTCCCGTGGCCGGGAGGTGAGTTCCAGGCAGTAGCCCCGCTCCACTATGCCCAGTACCCACCGGTCTTGTGTGGATGCAGCCCACCTGGTGGTGAAGTGCTGCAGCCTGCCCCCAATCTGAAGATAGTCAGTTCTGTTTCCGGTTTTGCCGGCCTCCCGCCTGTGTGCCGGGGAAGCGTTGTTGGCGTGGGCCCGCTCGGCCTTTCTGGTTCCAGTTAGAGTTGTTTCCCCAATGGGGTCGGCCCTGGGGCCGAAATGGTCGGTTGTCCCGGTTGCTAGAACCCTGCTTGTAGGAGCGAAAGGATAGTCTGTTATTACGAAAAGGCCTACATGTCTCCCTGCGCCTCGCGGGCATGGCCTTTTTCTTGTCCTGTGTTTCCACCAGCACCTCATCCAGGGACTCCCCGAAGAGTTTACCCCCATTGAAGGGAGTGGAAGCCAGGTTGGACTTTGATCTAGCGTCCACCTGCCAACTCTTGAGCCAGAGCGACCTGCGAAGGACTACGTTAGCCGCTATAGCTCAAGATGATGACTGAATCGAGTCCAGGCTGGCATCTGCCATGAAGGCCGCTGCTTTAGCAAGCTTATTGAGGCCTTGCCTGAGCTCAGTCTGGCCAGGTTCCAGCTTGTTAAGGAGGTCCTTGACCCATAATACCGAGGCTCGGGCCATGATAGAAGTGGATGCCGAGGCTCGGATGGAGTTGGCCGACGCCTCGTGTGCTTTGCGCAGGAGTGAGTCTGCTTTCCTATCCTCTGGGCCTTTAAGTTGCTCGTCCCCCTCTCTGTTCACTATGGCTCCGGACACCAGGGCCACCACCGGTGTGTCTACTTTGGGCACCGATATTTCAGCCATAGCTTCCTCGGGGAGGATATAGTACTTCTTTGGAAAGGAGCTGGTGTGCCTGGTGGCCGCTGGGTTAGCCCATTCGGCCCGCATAGTGTTCCGGAAGAGAGCCGGGAAGGGCACTACCGGGGATTGGAGCCTGGGCGAGGGGAAAACCTCCCGTGCCAGCTGACCCGGGTTGCCCTGCTCCTCTGGCTGCGGGGCTGCATCGTTTATGGCTCTCCTGGCCTTAGCCAGCATTACATCGTAGGTATCCTGGGAGAACAACCTCAGGATAGGGCCCGGGTTCTGTGGGGCCTCCTCCCCTGACAGCTCCCCTTCCTCCTTGTCAGAGGGCTCGTTCTCACTGCGATTCCCTGTGCTATCCCTGGGGGTCGGTGGGGACGTAGGTCTCGCTGGGGGAGGGGGTGAGACCCTTCCACTGGGGCCAGCTTGATCCTCACTAGACCCCTGACCGCTTGCGGGGGCGACCCTTGAAGAACGCCTGCGTCTTACTGCGTGGGTGCGAGGAAGTGTCCTCTCAGGGCTGTCCTCGGAGGATGAGGACTGGGACCTTATCCCTGACTGTCCGGGGGTGAGTTGTGGCAGGGAGCCCCGTGGAAGTCTCGAGGCCCTCCTCATCTCCCTGGCCACTGCCTCTTTCACTGAGCACGAGAGTGCTTTGGCATTCGCCCTCATCTCGCTGGCCATCATGTCCCGGACCCATTGGGCTCTCTCTTGCATACACTCAAAATCCCCGAACGCAGCACTCACCTGTCGTCGCGTGGGGATCGACGCCGTCTCATACCTGGTTTCGTGCTGGGCCGCCTGGGGCAGATGGTTGAACTGCGGAAGGCGCGGCCTTGCTAGCCCGTCGTCATCCGAACTCCGTGCCCGGGTATATGCGGCTTGGGTGAGTGGTCTATGGACTTCCCCCAGCGTGCGGACATCGCATGTGGCGTGGGTGAGAGGTCTATGGACTTCGCCCAGCCATCCGCTTTCCTCCGTGGCAAGGCTGAGAGGTCTATGGACTTCGCCTGCCGGGCCCCTTGTGTACCCCCGTCTCGGGTGAGCCTCCAAGACTTGCCCCCCGTGTGTTACCTGATTCAGTGTGGGGAGACATGCCGCTTGGGGGTAGCCTAGACTGTCCTGGTGGAGTAGTCCCCAAGCATTGTAGGCTGTGGAATCCACCTCAGCCTCTATGGGTGCCATATGCAGGAGGCCAGCAGGTGGCGCTGCTGCGTTGGCCCTCGGTCCTGCCGGATCCTCCACGTGGTTAACTTCGGCCGTGGAGGGCCGAGTAGAGGCGGCAGACATAGGGCCAACCCGCTGCGGGGCCAGGAAGGCCGGCAAGGCGGCGGAACCGCTGGGGCCGGCAATGGCGGCGGCGGCCGCAACGGAGACGGCCTCGGCGGGCATGGTGGCGATGGCCGAAATGGGGGCGGCCCCGGCGGCCGCAACCGCCGCAGGAGCCTCTACTGAACCCGGGTCCCCCGCAGTGGTGGTGGGAAAGTCCCTGGAGGAGGCGTGAGCGGTATGCGCGGCTGGGGCCGAAAGGAGGGCGGCATGTGCGGCGCTGGGGACCGCAATGGCAGCGGCCTCTGTGGGAGGGGGAGCGGCAGCGGCACCAGCCGCAGCGGCGGAGGCCCCAGTGGTGGTGGCCGCCATGGCGGCTCGAGTAGCAACTGCGGCGGGGGCAGAAGTGGTGGCTGCGACCCTGCTGGTCGCTCCAGGGGAGACTGGCGTGGCGGCGCTTGGTGGAAAGCCGCCTATCCCCAGGGCGCCTAGTAAGGAAGGCCCTGGCCGAGGCGGAAGGTCTGAGCAGGTGGAGGGAGCGAGGGACAAATGTCCGCTTCCCACCGGCTGCGCGCTGGCCACGTGCGTCCCCTAGTCTTTCGGCTGCTGTCGCGAAACGCTGCAGGCAGCCTGGATCAATATCCTCTCGCTCTGTCTGGAGGCAGGCAGGGTTGAAACCAACTTTCCCCCAATTTTTGTCCCCTTGGGGTTCTTTTTTCTCTTTCCCTGGCCCAGTGAGTCAGGAGAAGAGGAAAGGTGCCACTTTTTGGCCCTTTTCTTTCCTGCCTTCTGTTCCTCCCCCCCGGTGCCCTCTGAGAGGGATCCCAGAAGGGAGTCCCCTGTCTGAGCTAGATTCATAGTTAGTATAAGGGAGCTCACCAGAGTAGAAAAAGTTGAGAAAGATCGTTCTTTGGGCAGGAGCCTGCCCAGAAGCGTCTAACCCGGAGCGTAGACAGGAAGGAACTGGGGAACTACGCCTGGGCATGCTGGGAGAAGGGGGACGGACCTACCTATTCAAACACCTGAGACTTCCTGTCTACCTGGAGCAAGGGGAGGAAGACAACCCATTGTAAGCTGTGACCTCCTACTTCGAGGGAGAAAGGCCTGAAATTTTCAGTGTAAACAGTGGTCTTCCCCATGGAAATGTGAGCAGTTTTTAGGGAAATTTTAATTCAGTCATCCTCTAACCCAGCCTAGATTTTGAGGCTATTCACACGATGGGGCGAAATCGGGCTGGCGGAGGCTAGCCCGATTTCGCCCGATTTCGCTGCGAGCCCAGTGGTTCCTAGGCGGGTAACCCACCTAAGTACCCCTCCCCTAAAACCAGGTTTGCGGAGTGAGCGCTCCGCAAACCTAGATCGTGAGTAACCGCGGCATGGCTCCATTCCGTGGCTACTCATGAGTAGACCCCCAGAGGGGAGGCAAAAAGCCACCTCCCAGCTCCAGGGGTCTCCCCAGTATGCCCTGTGTGCTTGCGCAGGGCATACTGGAGATTCCGGGGGCCACATGGCCCCCGAGCTCCCCAGCAACTGCTGGCTCCATCACGGAGCCAGCAATCCGGCTGCCCAGGGTCCCCTCCCAGCTCGTGTGTGGGGAGAGCAGGCTTAGCCCGCTCTCCCTGCTCACCCTTCTAAACCGGGTCTCACTTATTGTGAGACCTGGCTCTTTGTGTAAATCTTGACTAGAGAAGAATAAAGTCATTTTCTAGTTACCTTTCATCATGAATTTTTAAGTGATCCACTGAGCTGAGGAAGTCCATGATAGTCAGATGTGGTGCCGATGGCATTCCCTCCTCATAGACACAAGCTTAATTTGTCACCCACTTAATTTGTCACCCACTTAATTTGTCACTCCCATGTAGTAATTGGTGATCATCTTCTGAAATTCCACATATGAATAATTGGGCAATGTGTGGATAAACCTTGGCACAAGGGCTTCTTTTCATTTATTTAATCAATCAACACCATACCTATTGCTACACAAGGTGCCATATAAAAATTAAGGGTCAGTTCTCACAATAAGGATGAGCAAGGAACTGGGATCCCCAAGCCCTATGTGCTCTGCAGTCTATGTTGTAAGAACCCAGAGCTTTACAGGGAATCCAGCTCTGTTGCCTCAGTGAATCTGGACTAAGCCTGGATCGGTAGTCTAGAATCTGGTCTGAACTGGCTGATCAGGGCTTGATCCAAGTTCCTGTGGCAGATGATCTGGATTCTCGGTAAAACGCCGTGGGTTTTTTGGAACCCAGATTCCACTGTCCTGAAAGGGCCCTAAGGAAAACATGGCCTTACCTGCAGACCAGTGGTACCTCTAATTTTTTTCCTCTCTCTGCAGGATGAGTTTTGTTCTGGGCAGCAGTATCAAGGCAGCATGTGTGCACGTGCATTCAGAGAGAGACCTTCCTGATTCAACCTGAGTGGGATCTACAATTACTGAGCAGGCATTAAAAAAACTTGTGAGTGTGCACACGTGTGCATGCCTTAGAGGGAACACTGCTGCAGGCCTACAATCTAGTGAACCAAAGGCTGCCTCCCTTGGATTTGGTTTGAGAAAGCCATGCACCCACTTCCCAGTATTCACAGCCACTCAGACAGAAACTGGAGCTACATTACGAGTTCTTTGGCTTCTGGGTTAAGAGCATTTGTGACCTGCTGTTACTGTACATTTTGACCATCAGATTAAAAACTGGCAAATGTTTGCAAGCAGCTGGGCTGGAGTCAGATTTTGTAGAGTGGGAAGAAAATAAAATTTTCCCTTCCAGATTTCTTAGCAGCTGTTTCTCACAGATGACATGTGTTAACTTCCAGCAGGTCCACATAGCATTCTGAGCAAAAAATATCCCTCACATTACAGTTTCCTATATGGATATAAAACCATATAGGAAATTCCTGCTGACCATAATGCATGACTTTTATGCTGCAAGTGGGTTGCCAAGCATGCAGCACCTGCCTAAGCCATGAATTTGAAGAACAAAAGATGGAGATTATCTCTGCAAATGACAAGTGCACTAGACTAGACCTCAGATGTGCTGAACGTTCACCTGGCATTAGGGCAAATACTCTTATTGTAAGACAAAAGTTAAGTTCAGAGCACACTTTATGCTTGCTATGATAGATTTTGCTGAAATGGCCTTCTCATACTGAGTTCCCACTGAAGTGCACAGTTAAAAGTCCTAAGTCCCACTGATTTCAATTTTGCAGAATTTATAGCCCACTAAGTTTTCTCTTTTCCATCTTCTTGCATATTAAAAGATAGGGAAATCTTCTCTTCATATCTAACTTGAAATTAAAATACAACTTCCTTTATATTCAGGAACACTGAAAACATTTGAATATGAGAGTGTTCAGATAAATTGAAATTGTGTACAGGTTTAATTACATTGACATAAGACTAGGAGGGGAATAGGCAAATGATAGTCAAGCACGATAAATAATTTGAAATTTCTATATAGCAAGGAAGGCAACATCTCTGCTGACAGCAGCTGACATTCAGACTATTTTACTCAATAGTAATATGCAGTACTTACTTTAAAGGAGCACTTAATTGCAGTAGCACTACTCCAAGGTAACAGCCACCTAATGGCGCAGCGGGGAAATGACTTGACTAGCAAGGCAGAGGTTGCCAGTTTGAATCCCTGCTGGTATGTTTCCCAGACTATGGGAAACTCCTATATCGGGCAGTAGCGATATAGGAAGGTGCTGAAAGGCATCATCTCATACTGTGCAGGAGATGGCAATGGTAAACCCCTCCTGTATTCTACCAAAGACAACCACAGGGCTCTGTGGTCGCCAAGAGTCGACACTGACTCGAAGCCACACTTTACCTTTACTCCAGGGTGACTTAGTCTGGATGTCATACAGTAACTTTAGCTAAGTGAAACCATCTATGTCATTTGGGTCCCAAAGAAAAATATAAAACAGAAAAGGTGGTATTTTTAATGTGGTATTTATGTTGGTGTAGGGAAGTAGCAGCCATACTTTGATGGATAGTGTACCCTTCCCAAGACCCCAGACAACTGCAAGTATCTCCCCAAAGTGGATGTTTTACCTCAGCAATTAAGCAAGAGACAAAGAAGAGGCTGGAACATATAGAGACTGGCTTAGAGGAAACTACCCAGGGGTACACAATACAAATCACAATTTATGCATCACTGATGTTGGAGATTCCCAAGCATGAGACATATTTTTGTCAGGAACTATTTTTAAGTGTGTGTAAGCCTACACTTGAGAAAAACCTTTGTGTCATAAAACAACAACACCTTGCTTACTCCTATTTTGTTTTCCGTGCTACCATTACACAGGATTTCAGTGAGAGTAGAAAAATAATAAGAACATAAGAACAGCTCTGCTGAATTAGGCCCAAGTCCTATCTAGTCCAGCTTCCTGTTTCACACAGTGACCCACCAGATGCCGCTGGAAGCTTACAGGCAGGAGGTGAGGGCATGCCCTCTCTCCTGTTGTTGCTCCCCTGCAACTGGTATTGAGAGATATTGTGCCTCTGAGGCGGGAGATGGCCCCCAGCCACCAGACTAGTAGTCATTGGGGCTATTCTTACTATCACAAAAACCGGGCTAGGAAAATCCTAGCCCGATTTTTGTGATCGTAAGAACCACTGGGCTCGCAGCCGAGCCCGGGGGTTCTGGAACGGCTAACCCGCTCCTGTAGCCCACCCCTTAGCCTGGGTTTGCGGAGCGAGCACTCCACAAATTCGGGCTATCTGCTCGTGAGTAGCCACGGCTACTTGTGAGTAGACCCCCAGCCGGAAGGCTTAAAAGCAGCCTCCCGGCTCGGGGGTCTCCCCAGTATGCCCTGCGCGCTTGCGCAGGGCATACTGAGGCTTGCGGGGGCCGCGTGGCCCCCGAGCTCCCCAGCCCCGGCCGGCTCTGTCTCGGAGCCAGCCATCGTGTGGGTGGCCGATTTGGCCACCCAGGGCTCCCTCCCCGCTCATGAGCGGGGAGAGTGGGCTCAGCCCGCTCTTCCCGCTCACTTCCCAAAACCGGGTCTCACGGATCATGAGACCCAGTCCATTAATAGACCTGTCCTCCATTAATTTGTCTAAGCCTCTTTTAAAGCCATCCAAGCTGATGGCCATCCCCGTATCCCATGGCAAAGAATTTCATAGATTAATTATGTGATGTGAAAAAAAGCACTTCCTCTTGTCGGTCCTAAACTTCCCGACCTTCAGTTCCAAGGGATGGCCCCTGGTTCTAGTGTTGTGAGAGGGGGAGAAAATTTTTTCTCTGTCCACTCTCACCACTCCATGCATACTTTGGTATACCTCAAATTATGTGTCTATCAATCTATCAATCTATCAATGACTACTAGTCTGGTGGCTGTGGGCCCCCTCCAGCCTCAGAGGCACCATATTTCTCAATACCATATCTCAATACCATGTCTCAATACCTTAGTTGCCTCTTTTCCAAAATAAAGAGCCCCAGATGCTGTAACTTTGCCTCATAACGAGGCTAGGCTCAAAACCTCAGAACGGGTCTTTGAAAGAGGATAAGAAGCGAAAGTTAAGTTAATTTGCCATTCCTCTTGTTTAGCCCTTCAGTTATTTGTGCCATCTTCTGCAGCGTTTGAGTCCCACTAACCCACTCACACATTCCACTTTACAATGTGACTGTTCCCTCCAATTACGTCTAAAGACTGGTATTTATTCATGCCCAGTTTTCAGAATCAATAGCATCCTTTCTTACTTACAAACTGAGTTCTAACACAGGCACCAATTTCGGATTATGAGGGCTTCTCAGAAGGACCATTGTTTTCACCCATGAGGAAATTTTTACACAACTTCTATAGAACAGATAAAGCCAGTAGCCAGGCGTCTTTGAAACAAAGTGCCAGTGGACCCCATACAGCAACCCAGTTGTTCTCAGACTGCTCAAGGGTGAGGATTTCTACCCAGTGTCATTACACATTCCTTTCTTTCTCTGTTCAAATTTAAGCTAGACATATCTAGTCTTTTAATACGTAATTACTAACACGCATTCAAGGTTAGACCTTCAAGACTGACAGGCCATATGCTACACATCTCAGCCACAGGCTCTTTGAAGAGGCAAACATCATCTTAAATAGATCATTCATGTACTTGAGCTTAACCCCAAACCAGAAAAGTAATCTTAAAAATATCATTCACTTGGTTTCAAGCACTTAAACAAGGGCTATTTTCTATCAGTGAAAACACCACAAGTATCTTTAGCACTCTCTGAAAGAATAAGTCTAGAAAATAATCTTTAATTAATTCACCACCTGCTTTGAGCACATCTCTTTTAAGAAGCTGCTTTGCAATTTCCACAGAGTTAAGCCCTGTCCAGTACTAACTGACCCTGATTATAAAGTAAAAGGTAAAGTGTGCCATCAAGTCAATTTCGACTCCTGGCGCCCACAGAGCCCTGTGGTTGTCTTTTGGTAGAATACAGGAGGGGTTTACCATTACCTCCTCTCACACAGTATGAGATGATGCCTTTCAGCATCTTCCTATATCGCTGCTGCCCGATATAGTACCAGTGGGGATTTGAACCGGCAACCTTCTGCTTGTTAGTCAAGTGTTTCCCCACTGCGTGGCTTAAGATGATGCCGACCCTGATTATACAAGTGGTCAAACTACCCTCAGGAATTAAGCAATTTGCAATTACACGATATTCTCCTACTATTTCTTTATGGGCATATTTATGGTTGGCATCAAAATCCAGACAGCAAGGGTAACTGGGTAGGCTGATGCACAAGTGAAATGGATGAAATTCCAGACATCCATTGGATGTCCTTTTAACACTCATCTGGATTTTGGGTAGATGACTACAATTGGCTCTGTACATGTGCATTAAAAAGCAAACAACTGCACTCCCAGATTTGCCCTTGTTGTCACATTCCTACCTGCACTTTGGTACACAATAACCAGTTCTGATATTTATCTTATTAATAAAGAAATGACACAGAGTAGAAAACCACTCCAAAATGAAAGGACTCCCTATAGTGGGGTAGTTTCCATCCCATTCCCATGTTAGGTCTATACATTTATTATTTATTAGAATTATACTTATAAACCATCTAATATAAAACATCTCTAGGCAGCTGACATAAAATTCAAAAATCTACAACCCACAAAAAACCAAAAACAAATAAAAACAAAACAATATACAGAAAATTTTAACCACCTGAACAATCAGGTGTGTCTTAAGGGCTTTCTTAAAGGCATCCAGAGATGGGGAAGCTCTTGTTCTGAAAGAGAGCACATCTCAAAGTGGGTAGCCATAAAGGAGAACACTGGGAGAAAAGCCAGCCCATAAATGAATGGACCTTTTATGGTCAGGTGGTTAATATCCTATATCCAAGTTAAACGATAGGATAGAAGAGAATTTTGGAAACCTCAGCTTTGTTTCCCTCTTCACGCTCAATTGATCTTGGAAGATAATAGTTTCTAAAAAATAGTCTGAAGCACCGCATAGTGCTCCCAAGTTAGGGCAGATGAAACCAGCCCTTCCCACAATGTCAGACCTAGAGGCTATTCATACGAGTGTGCAAGAGCAGTCTGAGGGAGCCCAGCTGGTTTTGCACACTATGAACCACCAGGATTGGGCCCAATCCCGGTGACAACACAGCGGCAAACCCGCTTAAGTAGCCACTCTCTTAGATGAGGTTAAGGGAGCGAGTGCTCCCTTAGCCTCATTTTTGTAATTGTGGGTTAGCCGTGGCGGCACACTTGGGGGGGGGTCCCCATAATGCACCGCCTCTGGGGGGCAGGGTAACACCTGGCAGCATGTCCCAGGACCCCAACCCCCAGAGCTGCCAGGAGCACAGCCAGTTGTCTGGGCGGGTGATCCGCCTGCCCAGGGAAGAGAGCTTGGTCGTCTGCGGGGAGGGTGAGTTAAACCCGCTCTCCCCACAGACCTCGAAGGAGCTCTTCTCACTGATCGTGAGAAGAGCTCCCTAGGGTTTGGAATGAGTAAATCATTCAAAAGCATCTGGCATATGAACAGCCCTTCTAGATCAGGTCCTTGGTCCATCCAGTCCAGCATCCTGTTTCCCTCAGTGGCCCACCAGGTACTCTGAGAAACCCACAGGCAAGAGGTGAGGGCATGACCTCTCTCCTGCTGTTGCTCCTCTGCAACTGGTATTTAGAGGCATCTTGCCTCTGAGCCTGGAGATGGCCTACAGCCACTGGACTAGTAGCCATTGAAAGACCTGTTCTCTGAGAATTTGTATAAGCCCCTTTTAAAGCCATACAAGCTAGTGGCCATGCCATCACCACAACCCTGTCGCAGAGAATTCCATAGATTAATTACACGCTGTGTGAAAAAGTACTTCCTTTTGTTGGTCCTAAATTTCCCAGCCTTCATTTTCAAGGGATGACCCCTGGTTCTAGTGTTGCGAGAGAAAGAGAACGATTTCTCTTTGTCCACGCTCTCTACCCCATGCATAATTTTATACACTTCTATCATGTCTCCCCGTAGTTGCCTCCTTTCTAAACTAAAAAGCCCCAGATCCTGTAGTCTTGCCTCATAAGGAAGGTGCCCTAGCCCCTAATAATCTTGGTTGCCCTCTTCTGCACTTTCCCCAGTTCTACAATGTCCTTCTTAAGATATGGTGACTAGATCTGTACGCAGTACTCAAAAGATGGCCGCATAATAGATTGGTATAAGGGCACTATAATATTAGCATTTCTATTTTCAACCCCCTCCCTAATGATTCCTAGCATGGAATTGGCCTTTTTCACAGCTGCTGTGCACTGAGTTGACAGTTGAAACAAGCTGTACTCCACAACCCCATCTCTCTTTCCTGGTCAGTCGATGACAGCTCAGACCCCATCAGTGTATATGTGAAGATGGGTTGTTGTTTTTTGGCCCCACTATGCATCACTTTACACTCGCTTACACTGAATCCTGATTGCCATTTTGTCATGCACTCACCCAGTTTCAAGAGAACCTTTTGGAGCTCCTCACAATCTATTTTGGATTTCACTACCCTAAATAGTTTAGTGTCACCTGCAAATTTGGCCACTTCACTGTTTGCACCAATTTCTAGATCATTTATGAAAAAGTTAAAGAACACTCGTCCCAGTACAGATGCTTGGGGGACCTGCTTCTTACTTATCTCCATTATTAAAACTGTCCATTTATTTCTACCCTCTGTTTCCTGTCCTTCAACCAGTTACCAATCCACACATGAACCTGTCCCATGACTGCTAAGTTTACTTTGTCAAAATCTTTTTGTAAGTCCAAATGTACTATGTCAACTGGATCACCTCATGCCTGTTGGCACTCTCAAAGAACACCAAAAGGTTAGTGAGGCAAGACTAGCCCTTGCAGAAGCCATGCTGGTTCACCTTCATCAAGGCCTGTTCTTCTATATGTTTAACAATCTTGTCCTTAAGCATACGTTCCATAAATTTATCTGGCACAGAAGTTAAACTAACTGGCCTGTAGAAGCAGGGATTTTAGCCACTAGAAAAAAAGCCAAAAGAATCGCAACAGCAGCAACCACATCATGTCAGCTTCAATAAGCCTGGCATCAATGGATCAATCATCCATAGTACACCTCTGGTATTTTCCCAATTCTCCTAAGGGGCACAGCTCCAAAAGATGGCTGTCATGGCCCTGATTTTATAGTTCGTTCAGGGGCTGTGTTCATCTGAACCTGTGCTCAGATGACTGTGGTAGGGGATAACTATTTCCCCAATGTACAGCTAGCAGAGGCTCTCCTGAGCAAGGTGTTGATTTAGGCACTACAAGACACTGAGGTAGGCACTATAAGACACCACACTAGAGATGCAACCACATTCACAAAGGGAACCACTGTCACCTGTGTTTGGCTTGGATGGACAGAGGATGGAGATTCTGTATGTAATCAAGAAGTTTGTGCCCAGGGATAGCTGACAAGAAACCAAAGAAAAGATGTAACAATTGTGAGATCCTGGCCTGCACTTGACTAGCTACCAGACCTGTAATTATTGCCTTTAGATCAGTCATGGCAAATGAGCAGCCAAATCCAGGCTTGGGCCACCCTGCCTGAGTTTTTGGCTACTCTTGTGCAGCGCTGGGATCGCAGAAGATCCCAGCATTGCCTCCTCCGCAAGACTGGGAATTGACCTAGCTTTAATCTGGGATAAAGGGTCTGAGTGAGGTTTGGGGTCATAAGTATGCTTGTCTGCATGCAGCCTGAGCATACACAGAGTCGGGCACCTAGAATCCTAGCCTTCAGAGATCCGCATTACACAGAGCAGCACAGATCTTGTGGGTGCGTGGTGGAGCGCTGAAGAGGACATTGCCAATCACCTGGGGAAAGGTAGGTCCATCCCTGCCTCCCCCCCCCCTTGTGCCCTTTCAGCTGAAACGCTGAGAACTGAGATGCTGAAGCATGAATCCTCATTACTCTAGGGTTTGAAATGCTCTTCTTTCTTAGCTAACAAATCACATTTTCAGTGAACTGTGCAGTCACACAGGGCGTCATGCTTGTGTTGCGGGAGGGGAGGGTTACTACCAGCACTGCACTCCCTTGTAGTGAAATCTTAAATTATTGCAGGTTCTGTGGTCTGGGAAAATGTGGGGGGCATCAAGTGTAACCAATGGGACTACTCGGGAGTAGGAAGTCCTACTCATGAGTAAAAAAAAAAAGATGACTCAGCCAGGTGATTGTTGGGTTCAAAGGTAGTCTGGAAGAAATAGCGTTCACTTGAGGAAAACCAAATTGGACCAGAGCAGCAAACTCACTCCATTCGGAAACTTTAGATTTGTACAAGAAAGCACAGCAAACGCTGGACACAATTCTCTGAACTTATTACTTTGTGCAAACCCTTCTGAAATCAACAGAAGCAGTGGAGCAGCAGTGCTCTTGCATACATTTAACTCATTTTGCTAGGCTTTACACAGAAGGGATTTCCATCCAGTGTTTCTAATACTTTCTTGTCAAAGTTTGGAGTTTCAAGATGTAGCACCCCAGCCATAGTAATCATTCAGTATGTATTTTTACTAAACACCCCTTTCTATCGCCTCCCTTGTATTACGGGCTCTGAGATGAAAACTTTCTAACCACAGGTTTGCTACCCTGCATGGTGCAATCAGCATGGGTCTAATTAGCTGGCTCCATTCTACTGAAGATAACTATATTTTTCAACAAAGATTTACGTTGCTGAATTCTCTCACCATGGTGCTTGCAGCTCATTGGCCCTGGAGAATATGGTGGTTGTTTTGATGTGAAAATGGGATTTTTCAACCCTGCTAAGAAAGATTATTTTAATCTTTTGCACTGTGCAGATATATGGCATATGCAGTACTGTCAATTGCCAAGACTTTAAAAGAAGAATTTTCAAAGGGCACAAACAGCATTAGGACCCACAAACAGTAACTGCACAAGATAGACTTCCAGTTGCCATCTGAACATTGGGATGCTTTCTACTATATGGGGAAGACTAAAAAAAAAAATTCTTCTAGACTACAGAGTAATCTCCTTTGAGGTTGTGGCAGGGAGGTAGAAGTCACATTACTGGAGGCATTTAGGACTGAACTGAGAATGTATGAGAAAATAAACTTTAGGGAATAAACTAGTCCAGGCAAAGAAGCTACAAATCATGAAAATCAATGCCTTTTGGCATCTTTTACTCCCACGAACAGTTCATTGATTTAGGTGCAAATTCCAAGTCCAATTCACTGCAGGGGCAAGACACACATACCTGCTTCTGACTTTATATGAGAAGCAGCAGTATTGTGAGTGATACATGTGTTTGCAATCCCCTTTTCTGTATATTATCCAAATTGGCTTCCATTTTCTGCCTAAAAGATTAATAGACACTTTGAGCAGACATATGTATTTTCTGACCATCATACCAAAGAGCTGAGGTTGAGCCCTTGGTCTAGATCTTTTGAGGTCAGCATATCCATTACTGACCTTTACAGTATCACCATCTGCACACACACACACACCCCCCACACATGCTGTGCTGTCTTCATTGCTTTTTTCTCTGAACCTGCAGCTCCTCTGCTTCACAGTATCAGTTAAGCCACTTTGTATTAAGTGGTGTGCCACCTGTTGACAGCAGAGTGAGAATCCTGGCAAACGTCACTGAAAGAATGAGTCCCTACACAGCACAAGCAGTAAGAGGAACAAGTATAGGAACGTTTCTGCGCAGTCCTCGGGGATATATTTCATGTGGCCTAGAGGGCTTCCTGGGGAAGGGGAGTTTGTCAAAAATTCCAGTGACACTTCCTTATTCTGGAAGATAGCCGTTGTTTATATTTTAATGCATGGATGACCAGTTGAGTGTCCCATACTCTGTGATCTGGACTGCACACTCCCAGCCACTTTTGTAAATAAAACAAACTGTGGGGAGTTTGAAGAATTATCCTACACAGCAGCTTCTTCTTGCACAATGAAGTTGGGAATTTAGTGATTCCACAAGTATTTGCATGGCTACGCATCTTTGACGAAAGTGTGCAGATTAACGTACGCATGAGTCATGGTAGGGAGCAGACGGACTGGCTTTGATCCAGAATGAAAATCTCCCAGGATGTCAGCCATGAAAGAGCTTGGGGGATAGTCTTCTGTCAGAAAACATTTGGCGAATAAAATTTTTAACCAGACTATATTATAGACTATATTGTTGATAATAGCAACTGTGACTGCATTCTGTCTGGGAAATTACATCCTGCCGAATCAAAATCCCCTCTGCGATTTCAAATAGACATGGCTTTGTTCACTTTCTTTCCGGAAAAAGCTACGCATAGAGTGTTCCACTTCTAAGGCCGAGTTATAGAAGAAAATTCTTTTTCTCTACCATGAGAAAAAAAAAAGGTAGAGAAAAAGTCCTTTTCATACTCAGTGGACAAATGGCAGGAACACCTCTTTTTTTGCCTTTGATATTTGATAGGCAGATAACAAAAGTGCCAACTAAAGGATTTTTAACAATGAATTTGCCCAGAAATCATGATTAAGTTTATACCAAACCATGCAATGTAATACACAGATTTGTCTTATGTAAATGCTTTGAACCTTTAGAGTACACTGCAGCCACAATCTCTTATTTGTGATTATGGACTAGAAATAAACTGCACTCTATACTTATGTAAGAAACATAACTAAGAAGATATAGTAAGAAAGCCAGAGGTACTGGACTAACTGGTGATTATGCCAAAGCAGGGGGCCTCAACTACAGGCTCCTTTATCAGTAACGTAATTATTCCTGGGAATTCTTTATACAGTTGAATAATAAGGGGCTTTACCATTTCAAGACACATCTGTCCATAGTAAATGAACACATGGATGATCCCCTATCAGTAATGTCCAGTGCATGGACAGTCAACCTATACCCAGGAGAGCTAAATTCAAATTCCAGCACCAGCCAGGTCTCATTAAATGCCATTTAGCAAGCCTCAACCCTATTTGAGGAGAGCTGGTCTTGTGGTAGCAAGCATGAATTGTCGATTTTGCTAAGCAGGGTCTGCCCTGGTTTGTATTTGAATGGGAGATGACATGTGAGCACTGTAAGATATTCCCCTTAGGGATGGGGCCACTCTGGGAAGAGCATATGCATGCTTATATGCAGAAGTTCCCAAGTTCCCTCTCTGGCATCTCCAAAATAGGCCCTTGAGAGACTCCTGCCTATAACTTTGGAGAAGTCACTGCCAGTCTGTGTAGACAATACTGAGCTAGATGGACCAATGGTCCAACTTGGTATATGGCAGCGTCCTATGTTCCCATGTTCCCATTTGCAAAAGAAAAAAAAGGTATAGTTAAATACTTTTAACTATAGTAATCCTTGTAATTTTGCTGGATGTGAATGAATTAATTAAATGCTATTACTTTACCTGCTTTGTGAGTCTTTGTGACCAGGCTATAAGATCTCCCACATATAAATGTGCAGCCTTTACACAATATCATCCTGTGGAATAGCATATGGTTTCCTTATACTAGATTCAAAACAACTACAAGCACAATGTGTTTGGAGAGCAGTGTTCCCTCCAACAGGGATTCCCAGAAGTTGTTGACTACAACTCCCATAATCCCCAGCCAAAGGCCACTGCAGCTGGGGATGCTGGGAGTTGTAGTGAACAACATCTAGGAGTTCCTGTTAGAGGGAACAGTGTTGGGGAAGGGCAATCTCAGTGGAAGACCACATCCTTTGCATGCAGACAGGCTCAGGTTCAGTCACCAGTATGGCACAGCAGGGAAATAACTTTCCTAGGGAGCAAGAGGTTGCTGGTTCAAATCCCCGCTGGTATGTTTCCTAGACAATGGGAAACACCTATATCGGGCAGCAGCGATATAGGAAGATGCTGAAAGGCATCATCTCATACTGCGTGGAAGATGGCAATGGTAACCCCCTCCTGTATTCTACCAAAGAAAACCACATGACTCTGTGGTTGCCAGGAGTCGACACCGACTCAATGGCACCACCAGCACAACCACAACCACAACAATGTACAGGTAGGAGCGAAAAATACCTCTGTCTGAAACCCTAGGGAACTGCTGGTAGTGAACAACAGCACATGAATGTACCAGTGGTCTAGCTTAGTATAAGGCAGCTTCATATTTTCCTAATCTAAGAATAGGTTTCTGCATCATATTTACCTGCTTCAAGAAAGTTCACAATTTAATTCAACAGAGCTCTTTAATTTTGTTTTCATCTCCAGATCCAACCGTTCAAAAGCAGAGTTTTTCAGATGATGTAGTTGGAGTCATGTTAAGGATGTTTTCTGAAGAGTCTCCCATGGTGGCTGCTCTATGTGGCAAGCCGCTCCAGGTAAACTAGCCTGCACAATGACTGACCACCACAAGTTTGTCTCCATGCTACCACATGGTGATCCACGGAATGGCTCACTGGGTGGAAGAGCTGTTACAAAGAGGAAGGTCCAAGCACCAACATGCAACTGTTGTATTATGAGCAGGCATCTACTAATCCACTTGTCAGCTCGCCAGTGGCGAGTCCCCCCAGCCCAGACTGGCAAGCAGGACATCCAGCATCACACAGATCTTATCACTAGAGGTCTGAGTTTCACTGCCATTTTTGAGAAGGGAAGAAACAGCAGAATTTCTTTCTGATCGGTAGAAGAGAGCTCCCATTACCATCTCCATATCCCAGTGCAAATGACAGAAGACCTGTTTTTCTCTCAAGTCCTCTGCTTGTGTGCCAGAAAAGGATCTGACGGAAGAAAGGGATTGGATGCAACCACAAATAATGGTTGGTTAGTGAGATAACCCTAAATTTGTGGATCCCTGATTATGAAAATCAGAGGAACTGAAACCTTTGTCCAAGAAACAAGTACAATGCCTATAAAGTAGAGCTCTCTTGATCAAAACCCCTTTTATTCAAAATCATGTTTCCTGTAGTTTCATGTCAGTTTAAACCTAATAACACCCTTATTATCCAAAATTAACCCCGGCTAACTGAGCAAAGAGCAAGGGCCCACAAATTTAGAATTAGCTCACTAGTCAGCCATTATTTGTGGTTGCCACCAATCCCCTCCTCTTCCCTTGGATCCTTTTCTGGCACAAAGGCAGAGGTCTTAGAAGAGAAACTGGTCTATCATTTATTTGCACTGGGCAATGGAGGGAGTAAGAAACAGGAGAAGCCCTCTCCTCCTGCTTAAGAAGTATGCCTGCTGCTTCTTACCTGCTCAAAAATGGCACTGGCGAGCTGGCAAGTAGATTTGTGGATTCCTGGCAAAGAGGTACCTTTTCAAGTGGTGACTCTCTTATATTTAATAGGGAGAAACCAACTGTCCTTATCCAACCCCAGCACAGCATCCCTCCAGTGGCTGTTGCTACCTTATGTTTCTTTTTATAGTGTGATCCTTTTTGGGACCAGGAACCTTCTAATTTATTTATTATTTATTTTTCTATGTAAATCACTTTGGGAACTTTTGTTGAAAAACAGTATACAAATATTCATAGTAGTTGTAGAAGAAAATTTTGATTACCCCACAATATTAATGTCCCCCTAACAGATGGTACTTGTTTAGAAAAAGACCTAAGCAGAATAATGATTCATAAATATAAAAAAATCATAAGAAACACATTTGTGTTAAGACCTTAATGGTCAAGACCATGAAGACCTGAGTAGGATGATTTATTTATATGACTACACTGTACAGGGCTTTCTTTTTTCGTTCACCCCTAAAGTTCCTGCTTCTAAGAGAGTTACGATTTGTATCTGTAGAGCTGGAATCTGTAGAGTTGGAAATATTGGTTGAGCTGAAAATGGGAAAGAAAGGGCATCCAAACTGGCTAGTATCTGGAGAACCTTTCCTGCAAGGGGAGGCTAAAATGCTTGGGGTCTTTTATTATATGGGGGAAAGGTAAAGGGAGAACATTACTGAGATTATAAAATTACAAGTCTGTTCTCACAAACAGCCAAGACTGGGCTAGGGCATCTAAGCTGGCTTTGGTTGACCATGGGAACTGCCAGGAGCCACTCAGCTCCCGGCAGCTCCTCAGCGGCAAACCTGGCTAAGAAGCTGTGCTCTTAAACAAGGTTAAGGGAGTGCCCTGTTCAACTGACTGTGTGTCAGCGCTGACCACTTTCAGCCAGCCCTGAAACACTGATGGGCACCCATACGCAGTGCATTGTGGGATTTCTTGGGACGACACATCCCAAGCCCCGCACCTCCGTGCTGCCCATGGCAATTCATGTGCCCAGCAACTCCACGTTGCTCATCTGTGGGGAAGGCAAGCTTCTGCTGCCTTCCCTATGGCCCACTCTCAAGCCCTCTCCCTCAGTTGTGAGAAAGGCTTCTATGCATGCTGTGGGGAAAGTGTAGGGAGAGAATCTTTTTTCCTTCTCTCAGAATGAACACCAGGTACTGGGTACAGGAGGAGGAGAGAGATGCTGTTTTTCTGTCCTGCTTATGGGTGCCTAGAAGTATCAGGTTAGCCTCTGTGGAAAATGGATCTAGTTGGATCTTTGATCTTATTCAGCAAGGCTCTTCTTATATCCTGTTAATCTATCCTAGTATTATATTCTCTTAATCTTATATTAATCTACTTCATATCAATCATGCAACAGTTTGTTTAACCTCTAACACGGGGATTCTCAGTCTTGGGACCCCAGATGTTGTTGGCCTATAACTCTCATCATCCCCAGCTGCCTTTGGACAATAAGGCTGGGGATGATGGGAGTTGCAGTCCATCACCATATACTGATGGACTGCAACTCCCATCATCCCCAGCCTTATTGTCCAAAGGCCCGCGAGGCCTTTTTTCCTGGCCCCCGGGGCTATTTCCTCTTCCTCCCCCTGCTGCTTAAAAAACACCCCCCACACAAAAAAAATTCCAGCCGCTGCATGGCCGAGGAGATGGCTGCGGGGGTGCGGGTGTTCTTCCTTACCCTCCCCCACGGCAGCAGTGACGCACAGCGGCAGAAACTAGAGCAACACTAGGGTCTGCCATTTGGCCCGGTGTTGCTTCCCAACTGCGAGGCACGCCTGCACAGTTAAGACTCTTAAGTCTCTCTCTTTCTCTCTCCCCCACCAAGACTACTCCATTCTCTCTCTCTCTCCCACCAAGACTGCTTCATTCTCTCTCTCTCTCTCCCTCCCACCAAGACTACTCCATTCTCTCTCTCTCTCTCCCCCACCAAGGCTATTCCATTCTATCTCTCTCTCTCCCACCAAGACTGCTCCATTCTCTCTTTCTCTCCCACACACACACACCAAGACTGCTTCATTCTCTCTCCCTCTCCCTCCCTCCCACCAAGACTACTCCATTCTCTCTCTCTCTCTCTCTCCCTCCCACCAAGACTACTCCATTCTCTCTCTCTCTCCCCCACCAAGGCTATTCCATTCTCTCTCTCTCTCTCCCACCAAGACTGCTCCATTCTCTCTCTCTCTCCCACACACACACACACCAAGACTGCTTCATTCTCTCTCTCTCTGCTCCATTCTCTCTCTCTCCCACCAAGACTGCTCCATTCTCTCTCTCTCTCTCCCACCAAGACTGCTCCATTCTCTCTCTCTCTCCCACCAAGACTGCTCCATTCTCTCTCTCTCTCTTTCTCCCACCCACCAAGTCTGCTCCATTCTCTCCCCGCCCACACACCAAGACTGCTCCATTCTCTCTCTCTCTGCTCCATTCTCTCTCTCTCCCACCAAGACTGCTCCATTCTCTCTCTCTCTCCCACCAAGACTGCTCCATTCTCTCTCTCTTTCTCCCACCCACCAAGTCTGCTCCATTCTCTCTCTCTCTCCCCCCCCCCCACACACACACCAAGTCTGCTGCATTTAGGGATGGGCCCGGCCCGGTCCGGACCTGGGTGGTCCGGATTGGGGGTGGGGGTCGCTTTAAGAGCGGCAGGAGGGTTTACTTACCCCTCCCGCCGCTTTCCTGCTTGGTGCCGTAAGTAGTAGTGTAAATGGGGCAGCAGGATACCTCCCTGCTGCCCCTTCCCTGCTGCGGCTCAGAAAATCTCCCAGTAATACTTTGCGCGTGCGCACGTCAGTGACGTGGAGCGCGCGCACAACGTGTGCGCAAAGCATTACTGGGAGATTTTCCGAGCTGCAGCGGGGAAGGGGCAGCAGGGAGGTATCCTGCCGCCCCAATTACACTACTACTTACAGCGCCAAGCAGGAAAGCGGCGGGAGGGGTAAGTAAACCCTCCCGCTGCTCTTAAAGCGACCCCCAACCCCAGTGCCGGACCACAGTGTGGCTGTTCCGTGCACACCCCTAGCTCCATTCTCTCTCTCTCTCTCCCACACCCACACACCCACCAAGTCTGCTCCATTCTCTCTCTCTCTCCCACACACACACACACCTCAAGACTGCTCGATTCTCTCTCTCTCTCTCTCCCACCCACCAAGACTGCTCCATTCTCTCTCTCTCCCACCAAGACTGCTCCATTCTCTCTCTCTCTCTCTCTCTCTCTCTCTCTCTCTCTCTCTCTCTCTCTCAGGCCAAGCCTCCTGCTGCATCCTTTCCATCTTTCTTTCCCCTTCTCCCTTCTTTTCCAAAATTATGAGAAGAGGTTCTCTTTTTTTTCTCCTTAAAAGTGTTCCATGTGTTGTGTGATGATATGGCAGAGGTGGAAAGGAAGAACAATGCATTTTATTATGTTTTTTGTACAGATTGTATAATATTTATATTATTAGAATGAATTTTAATTCAACTTATTTCATATTAATTTAAATCAATCTTGGCCTGCCAGAACATCAAAAGTTAAATATCGATTAAATTCATTTTTAATTCATTTCACTTTAATTCAGTTGATTGGGTGATATTAAGTGTTACTCTAATAATCAGCACCCTAGGAATTTACCTCGGCCCCCATGAACCAAGTCACGGTTGGTTTTGGCCCACCAGGTCATTTGAGTTGTGCAGGCCTGGTATATGGGCACCCAAGGTTGAGAACCAGTATTCCCTCTAACAGGGATTCCCAGATGTTGTTGACTGCAACTCCCAGCACCCCCAGCTGCAACAGCCTTTGGCTGGGGATTATAGGAGTTGTAGTCAACAACATCTGGGAATCCCTGTTAGAGGGAACACTATTGAGAACCCCTGCTCTAACAGAAAGTTCTTTCTTATTACAGTTAGATTGCTTAATGTATTTAGTAGCACAATACAGAGATTTTAAGTGGTATACCCACAACACTGATATGTTATATAAGGTTTGCGGACCACAGAGATTGCCAGAATTATTTTGTTGGAGGTACATCAGGACAAATGTTGGCCTTGGTGGTGTTTCTCTAGATTCTAGCCAACAAGACAGTTGTGTTTATTGAGAGAAACAAGAACATATGTTGCAAAGAGAGAGTTTCCAACAAAAACTCAGACTAGCATGGGAATGAAATTTAATGGCAAAATCTGCATGGTTGGCTAAAAGCCTGCTCATAGGTTGTTGCTTTTTAAATTATATATTTTTAAAAATGTATTTGCCATTCTATGAATCCCTCAACAGACCACCATCCATTACACAACCTTGATTTAAAATTTTATCTATAAATGTAGCAGGGAACATAAGGTTACTTTTGACAGACAGTATAACAACTGTGACAGGCAGTGATTTTTTTATTCCAATACAGTAATGGCTTATTTGACCATGTGATAGCTTAAAAATAGTATGCAATCTTTCAGATTTCATGGAAGTCTTCATCAGTCAAATGAGCATTAGAGCAAAGTGCCCATTTTAAAGCTTTATCTATATACAAAAAGCAGCAAATGATGGTTCAGTAATTAACAAAATATTTGCAAAATGAATGAAAGCTGCACACATCTGCACTCATCAGTTTCCACTATCTACCACACAGTGCTTTGTGCTACAGGTCAAAACCAGTATATTGTTCATACTTTGATTTGAACAATAGCCCAGAAATCAATCATAAAAGCTGAGAACAAAGGGGAGGAAATCTGGAAAACTGTAATCTAAAACAACATCAAAGTGAATATATACACAATACAGGTTAGGAATTCATAAAAATAAACACTCAAATTACATTTCATTTTTATTGGAAACTTTAAACTAAATTAATACTTTTGTATTTTGCAATGTTAATAATAATGTGATTGTATAGTAGCAATAAACTGTCCATCAAAACTCTTGCTGTCAATTACACTTACAGCTTTTAACTATTCCCTGCAAAGTTGTCTTCTAGTAAATTTCACCAGTAGGATATTCACAAATGGAGGCCTTTTAAAAATATTGTAACAAAAGCACCCAGGGGGGGATAATTGTTAAAGTTAACATAATTTCTTTAGTCTTCCAAAACTAACAGTACATTTCAGGGTAACAAACATACTAGTATAAAGTATTACTACAGATTTATCAGAAGACTTTCAAGAATGTGGTCTCCATGTTAAACCAGACCTACTAGAATGTGGTCTCCACAAATGTGTAATATGGAGATGTGTAATATTTTATTCACTGCAAAGAATCCTGGAGCAGTTGACTAAAACTGTGGATCAAGCAATCACCAGTAAGAACTCTTCTTAGTGGATGTGTGTTGTGGACCTGTGCTTATGGAGCTGCAACCAATCAGGCCTCCAGAGCTCATATCAACTCCTTATTGAGGAATAAGCACATTAGTATAGCTGCATGGTTTTCATGCAATTGCATGAATGAACTAGCAACAGTCATGCAATCAGGTTTGTACCAGGAACCATTAGTAAGAGTTTGTATGACCTGGGAAAGGAGTGTAGCTGCAACCTTCTTCAGTTGCTATTAATCCAAGTATGTTGTGCCCAGGTAGAGGAGGGACACGAGCACATGGGCTGGCCCCAACACACTCCTCAGCCATGCCCCCTGACATCCATCCCCAGGTTCAGCACTTGTCTGAGAAGGGCAGTATTGCACCCAGGGATAGCGATGTGCACAGAACCATTCGGTGCTCCATTCTAGGAGTGCTGAACTGGTTCCATGGACCGGCATTTAGACAGTTCAAAGGTGGGGGGTGGATAATTTTAAGGGTGGGGGAGAGTGCTCTTACCCCTCCTGCTGAGTTTCTCTCGCTGGCACCGTGTATTCAAACGGTCTAGTGGGACGGCAGTGTACCTCCCTGCCGACCTGTTGCTTCCTTGGACCGGAAGTGACCAGAAGTTCCCAGTGCACACGCGCATGTTCTATGGGCATGCACGCACTAGGAACTTCTGGGCACTTCCAGTCCAAGGAAGCAATGGGGTGGCAGTGAAGTATGCTGCCGCCCTGCCAGACCATTTGAATACACAGCGCCCGTGGGGGAAATGCGTCAGGAGGGGTAAGAACACCCTCCGCTGCCCTTAAAGTTATCACTTTCCCCGCCCGCATGGTTCCATGCACATCCCTACCTAGGGACACTTTACTCATGCAGTTTAGAACCTGGGTGCCCAGGATTCTAAATCATATTGAAGAACTTCTCTGGGTTCAGTGCAGCCTTCCTCAAACAAGCATTGAACCAGGTACTTGGCTAAGAGCCTGTTAGCAGAAGAAATGGGGTTAACTGCCATGCCCCCATCCCCCCTCTGTCTGGGCATGTAAATCTGGATTAACAATGACTGGAGAGGGCTTCTGTCTTGGCCATAATCAGGTAGAAGCCCAGAAAGAAGAAGGGGCTAAAAGGAATCTCTCCCATTGCCAGGGTCTTGGTAGCTCAGACAGTTACTTGCTGCTTCTACTCCCTGTGCATTTCATCGTCCTGCTCTCATGGTATTTGCCTTGCCTTCCCTGCTGGCTGCCATTCCAACATATGCTTCACATTCAAAAGCTGCCCCCTACCCCCACCACAAGCTTGGTGTTGGAATACATTATGCAAATTAAATTAAGAAAATGCAAATGTGTTCAGCTCACACACACCCCAATTATTTATTGGCAAGAAATTCACATTATTCTGGCACAAGCTGTGCACAGCCATGGTTACTTATTTGTCAACAATATGGTGGAGTGCAGTGGAGCATATGGACCGTCAATGAGGTCAAAAGGTCATTGCCTGGGATACTCACAATGAGTGTGGAAAGTGGACCTGCATTTTCCATCTGCTGAAGACTAGCCTGAGTGGGTGTCTAGGCGGCCCTAATCCACATTCTGAATGTTTATTCTTCTTTTAAAAATAAATACTTTTATCAGGAAACCTTGTTTTGTTTTGTTTTGTTTTGCTCCATTGCCAATTGGTTCTTGAAGCTTACAGGATTTGCCTCAGGAATGTACTGCAACTGCTTTCAGACCAGTGCCCCAGTTTTTCACTTGGCCAACAAGAACTATGCAATGTAGTTTCATAGTGGCCAGTGTGTTAAATTTGAACTGCAAAGAACAGAGTTCAATTTCCTGTTTAGTCATAAAGCACACTGGGTGGCCTTGGTCAAGTCACTCCCCATCATCCTAAGCTATTTTACAACATACACTGCCCTAAGCTCCTTGCAGGAGAAACAGAACAGAAGGTCATAAGTTAAAAATATACCCATACTGCAGATGAGGGAAGCTGAGGCCAAGTATAGCAGTATGCCTAAAGCCATTATCATGAACTAATTGAGTTCATAGCAGAAACAAGGTTTCAACTTGGATGTTCTTGGTTCATAGCTCAGTCTATTATTTATTTATTTATTTATTTACACAGTCAGACAGGTGTTATTGACTGGTTTGTTTTATCCTGACATTGAGTCCTTCCCAAGGACCTGGGATGCCAGAATTTTATTGTCAATGTTGTTGCTGTTGTTATAGATATCGTCGCAGAATATAGGCTGTTCCCAGTAAAGCTGCTTTTTGTAATTGGATGATGGTGATTTCTGTGGCCCCTATGGTGTTGAGGTGCTCTTCAAGGTCTTTTGGAACTGCACCCAGGGCGCCAATGACCACTGGGATTATTTTGGTCTTTTTCTGCCACAGCCTTTCCATTTCAATTTGTAGATCTTTGTATTTTGTGATTTTTTTCTATTTTTTTTTCTTCCATTCTGCTATCCCCTGGTATTGCTATGTCAATTATTATGACTTGTTTTTCTTTCTTCTTGACTACAGTTATATCTGGTGTATTGTGTGGCATATGTTTGTCTGTTTGTAGTCAGAAGTCCCATAATATTTTTACATCTTCATTTTCTTCAACTTTTTCAATTTTATGGTCCCACCAATGTTTGGCTACAGGTAGCTTGTATTTTTTGCAGATGTTCCAGTGTATCATCCCTGCTACCTTGTCATGCCTTTGTTTGTAGTCAGTCTGTGCGATCTTTTTACAACAGCTGATTAGGTGGTCCACTGTTTCATCTGCATCTTTACAAAGGCGGCACTTGCTGTTTTTATTGTTGTTGTTGTTGTTATATCTTGTTTACACAGTCAGGCAGGTGTTATTGACTGGTTTGTTTTATCCAGCCATTGAGTCCTTCCCAAGGACCTGGGATGGCTGAATTTTGTTATCAATATTGTTCTTGTTATAGATATCGTCACAGCATATAGGCTGTTCCCAGTAAAGCTGCTTTTTGTAATTGGCTGGTGGTGATTTCTGTGGCCCCTATGGTGTTGAGGTGCTCTTCAAGGTCTTTTTGAATTGCACCTAGGTTGCTAATTACTACTGGGATTATTCGGGTCTTCTTCTGCCACAGCCTTTCAATTTCAATTTGTAGATCTTTGTATTTCGTGATTTTTTCCATTTCTTTTTCTTCTATTCTGCTATCCCCTGGTATTGCAATGTCGATTATTTTGACTTGTTTTTCTTTCTTCTCGACTACAGTTATATCTGGTGTATTGTGTGGCAGATGTTTGTCTGTTTGTAGTCAGAAGTCCCATAATATTTTTGCATCTTCATTTTCTTCAACTTTTTCAATTTTATGGTCCTACCAATTTTTGGCTACAGATAGCTTGTATTTTTTGCAGATGTTCCAGTGTATCATCCCTGCTACCTTGTCATGCCTTTGTTTGTAGTCAGTCTGTGCGATCTTTTTACAATAGCAGATTAGGTGGTCCACTGTTTCATCTGCTTCTTTACAAAGGCAGCACTTGCTGTTTATTGTTGTTTTTTCTACTTTTGCTCTTATTGAATTTGTTCTTAGTGCTTGTTCTTGTGGAGCCAGTATTAGACCCAATTAATTTATTATTTATTATTATTATTATTATATTTATATTTATATCCCGCTCTTCCTCCAGGGAGCCCAGAGCAGTGTACTACATACTTTATTTATTTATTTATTTATTTATTTATTTTACATATTTTTATACCACCCAAAACTTATGTCTCTGGGCAGTTTCTCCTCACAACAACCCTGTGAAGTAGGTTAGGCTGAGAGAGAAGTGACTGCCCCAGAGTCACCCAGCAAGTATCATGGCTGAATGGGGATTTGAACTTGGCTCTCCCCGGTCCAAGTCCAGCACTCTTAACCACTACACCATGCTGGCTCATGTTTGCCCACTGCTTGAAATAGAAAGAAGTCAGTGTTCCCTCTAAGGTGTGCATATGTGCACGTGCTCACACATTTTTGCTCAGTTAATTTTGGATCCCACTCAGGTTTAATCAAGAAGGTCCCACTCTGAATGCATGTGTGCATCCACTGCCTTGATACTGCCACCCAGAATTAAACTCATTCTGCACACAGATGAAAAAAATTAGAGAACACTAACTGGAGTCCCATAGGACCACTACAGGCCAGGTGATTAGTACCAACAGGACAGAAAGTGGATTCTGGTGGACAGTATCACATCAGTTTTTACGAGCAAAGGAACTGTGTATATTGTAGCCTTCAGTTATTAAGTCAGAAGGGAAAAGAAAATCTTAAAAGTACTATTTGTAAACTCTCATGTGATTTGAGGGCAACCTTCAAATTTAAACAACATATTTTTATACAAAAAATGCTATTCAAGTGGACTGCAGTTTGCCAAGTTCATTTGGGGGGGAGGAAGGAGAAAAAGAGAGCAGCAGGAAGGGGCACTGTTCCTTTCTGCCCAGGCTGTCTGTATGGGATCCCAGTCAGCTACTGGTAATTCCACCAGCAAACAGGAGAGATAAATGCTGCTTTTTTTCTGTTTGCTTGCAAAAATCTTTGACATGATGAATATTTCACACTTCTGCTCTCTGACTGTAGCAGACTATGCTCTCACTCAGGGCTGCACAACTCTGGGCCTCTAGCAACTCTCATAATCTCCAGCCATAGTGGTCAACAGTTAGGGATGATAGTGTAGTTGTAGTCCAATATCTGCAGGAGGGCAAAATTGTGCAGCCCTCCTCTAGCCAATACAGGTTTATCTATTAAGCATGGTTGCCTCTGCAGTTGAGTCAAGGAGGCTAGGAGGCCCCCCAATGCCACCACTCCAACCAGCTCTGTGACAAAGCCGATAATTATCTGGGTGGCCAATCTGGCTACCCAGGGAGGGCTTCCTGCCCGTGTGTGGGGAGAGTGAGTCAAACCCGCTCTCCTTGCAAACCCCCTTCCAGCTCTACACACAGATCATGTATAGATCCTTAAGGTCTTTCAGAGTATCAAACTAACTAGGAGACCTCCAACTTCTTTCTAGCTCCTAGCCCCATCAGTCTTCAGATTCTGTAAGATAGGAAACTGGAACAAGATAAGGCTGGGAGAAGATGGTTATCAGGAGTTTCCATGTTACAGAAAAAGTATTCCATTAAGTTTTTAAATCAAAATTTCCTTCAGGGCCCTTTAAAAGTTGTAAATACATTTTTCAAAACATAGGGAAATATAGCACTTGAAGCTGAAGAAAGCAAATCAGCACATCAGAGAAATACTAGTGGTGTGGCAACACTTCCTTTGACAAAAACAATGTTCTGAATATGTACAGTTTCATAATCCAGTTTGATAGGAAATGAGGAAAACAGGGAAGTACAACATACAAAGCGTAAAACAGCCTCCAATTGTAATCCACACAATGCAGTTTGGCCTCTCACAAACAAAGCCCTCAGCTCTAATTAGTCTCCAGATTCTTCTTCTCAGGCTAGGGTTTCTCATAATTCACTAGCAGCCAGTCACAATATCTTGTGATATGTGCCCCCTTTCCCACATCTTCCAGGGAAGAGAACTGGTCTTGTGGCAGGGTTAGAGCATGAATTGTCCCCTTTGCGAAGCAGGGTCTGCCTTGTTTTGCATCTGGATGGGAGACTACATGTGAGCACTGTAAGATATTCCCATTAGGGGATAGGGCCATAGCTCAGTGGGAGAGCATCTGCAGGCTTGCATGCAGAAGATCCCAGGTTCATTCCCTGGCATCTCCAGGTAGAGCTCAGAGTAACTCCTGCCTGTAACCCTGGAGAGCCGCTGTCAGCAGGTGAGGACAAGTCTGAGCTAGATGAACCAATGATCTGAGTTGGTATAAGGCAGTTCTTATGTTCCTATTAACTTTGCGACCAGTAATTCCCAACACCCTCCTTTCATGTGCAATTTGCAGCTTCCCACTCCATTGCCATAGCAGCAGATCTAAGAAGAGAGGGGCAACACTACACACAAAAGGTGCTCTCCAAATTCATCCTAGTAAGAAGTAACTGAGAGCCAATTAAAGCATGCCAAAATAGCACACGGTGCTGTCCTTACTGGGCTGTAGAACTTCAGCCTGAAGGAGTGACCGTTCCCCCATGTGCAAAAAAGAACCCAAGTACTTACACCTAGATGTAAAACATGTAAAACTCCCATGTTAGGGAGAAAGGTTCTAGGTTAGCAGTTTCCTTTATATTTTCTATTTATTTTTCACATTTATATGCCTCCCCATAAAGGAGTACCTCATTATCCACGGGGGTTCTGATCCTGTAGATTACCATGGGTAACAAAACCATGGATAATGAGTCATTGAGTCTATGGGAATGTGGGGGTTAGGTTCCCAGACTAAAAAAACAACCCCCAAATCACCCTCAAAATGCGAAAACAGGCCAAATAAAGTGCCCTACCATGATCCATGGGCCTTCAGGAGTCCAACAATGCCACCCATAAGTGCAAAAGTCCCCCAAATTTGGCTGGAAATAATGAGTATTTTTTTAAAAAAAACAGAAATGAGCCACAATATGGCTCCCACAAATTACCTCCAAGGTCATTTCCACCCACCACAACCTGCAGATTCACTGAATTAACCCCTTTTTGGCCAGATTTTTTCACACATGACAAGATCAGCTGTCCATTACCCAACTGCGGATACATGAAACCACGGATGGTGAGTCCGCAGATAGTGAGGTAAGCCTGTATACAGCTCTCTGGGCAGTATACAGATTAAAACATAAACAACAATTAACACAATAGAAAATTTAAAACAGTTTAAAATGGTGATCAATAAAACAAAACTTTAAAACATTATGAACTAAAAGCATGATAAAATAGGTGTGTTTTTTAGATGTTGCTTAAAACAGCCAGAGACAGGGTGGCTCTGGTTTTGTTTAGGAGCATGTTCCAAAGCTCTGGCATAACCCTAGAGAAGCCCTGGTTTGGGGTCACCACCAAGCAAGCCGGTGGTAAACGCAACTGGACCTCCTCGGATGATATTAATAGGTGGCAGGGTTCATGAAGAAGAAAGCTGTCTCTTAAATACCCTGGACCGAAGCCGATATGCTGTGCTTATATGTATAGTAGATTTGTTTTTTGTGTACAGGAGCATAAAAGCATGTGAACTTCCACTTGCATGCAGAAATTGTGTGTTCCAGTAAGCACATCATATGCTATTTCTCCTTATTTTAATTGGCTCTCAGCCTAACTAATCAGAAAGGACTCCAAAAATGGTTTCAGGAATCCTGCCCTACAGCTACAATTGTAGGTGTAGCTACAGAGTTTGAAACTGTAAGTTTGAAACGAGGCTATTCTCACACTCAAGCAAAATCAGGCTCATGAATTGAATCCAAGCCTGGTTTTGTCTGCACATAAGAATCACTGAGATCGTGCCCAATCCTGGTGGTGCCTTAGCTGCAAACCCGCTTTTGGAGCCACCCTCTTAAATGGGGTTAAGAGAGCAAGTGCTCTCTTAACCCTGTTTTTCTGTTCCTCTGCCAGCCCCGGTTGAGCTTGCATACAGCGGGGCTCTTGGTCAGCTTCAGGAAGGGGAGGAGGGATCCCCATAAAGCACTGTACACTCACATGGTGCATTATGGGAGTTCCAGGGGTGGAACGATAAGTCTTGGCACCTGATCCTCTGAACTACTGGCAGCAGCCGGTAATCATCTGGGCAGGTGATCTGCCACTCAAGAAACAAAAATGGATCGACAGCAGAGAGGTAAGCTTTTTAAGGTTTCCTCCCCACTGGCCCTGTAGACCTTTCTTACCAATCATGAGAAAGGGCTCATTGATAATTACTAAACCTCTCCTTATGTTTCATTCACAAAAAGGAGGAAAGACAGTTAGAAAAATTTTATTTCAGTTGGGGAAGGCATTATGAGTGGATTCAGTGTTCCCTCTAACAGGGACTCCCAGATGTTGTTGACTACAACTCCCAGAATCCCCACCAGCAAAGGCTTTTGCTTGAGGATTCTGGGAGTTGAAGTTCATAGTCCTGTTCATAGTCCTATGACCAAGTTCAACATCTTGGAATTCCTTTTAGAGGGAACACTGAATGGATTGTGTGAACACTCCAATATATCTAAGGTCGTGCATATTCTGTGCTGACCAAAAATAAATAAATAAATCCAAGTTATACAAGGTATTATGCTCTGGCCAAAGAAGATGAATTCTGCAGTTTGTATAAAGCAAAGCACTGAAAGGCTAACTGCTGCATAGGGCCTTCTCAATCATGGAACCCCATTAATGGATTTCTCTCCCCTGTGAAGCATGCATGGCACCTACATTAATTTTTTTCAGCATCAGGCAAATACTTTTTATTTTGTAAACTTTGTTTTACTCTGATGAGATTTAAACATATTCTGTTGCTACCTTTATATCACTGTTTTAATATGGGCTTTATTGTTTGATTTTTGATTTTTTTAATTTATAATGGGTTTCCTATTTACTGTGAACCTCCACTGAAGGGTGGAATCTCCCTCTTCCTCTCCCTTCCCCCCCCACACCACACCTCAATCTCCCCCATGACTGGCAGCATTGCTCTCACACTTACAAGCCTCTCTTTGAAGTCTTAAAAAATGGAAATGTTATTTCTTAAACACACACATACACACTTCCAAGATGTTCAATATTTGTATCCAAGATCAAGTTCCATATTTGGAGTGATATAATTATGAACTCACAAACTTCCCCAGGTTCTGGATATGTCTCAGATATGAGTCAAGAATATGACTGATGTTCATTTGTTGGCTTTTTAGGAAGCATCTGATGTCTATCTGAAACATGTCATATTATTACTTTGATTGCCACTGCACCAGTGAAAAAATCCAAATTGTGGTGGTTCCTCTATGTCAGGTTGCAAGTCTACTCAGAGAGTCTTCCTCTTATTAGTGGGGATGCAGAGCTTTAGAGGTTCTAGGGGATAGCACCCAACAAAGCTGCTTGCCCAATGGAAGGTGGCTGGAAGTTGTCTGAGAACACCACTGCTGAATACGCTACTGCTTCAAAGAACAGTTACGGAGCCAGTGCAAGTTCTGGTTGGTTTCTTTCTGCTCTACATGTATTTCTGCTTCACATGTATTTTTTAACCACTTAAATTAAGTTTTCAAACACAATGTACAGATGTACACAGTATTTGAAAACTTAATATAAGTGGTTAAAAGAATCCTGTCATATTAGGAGGAAAATCCAGCTGAGATGAACTTGGCAACAGACTGAATATATGTAAGAGGTCTACAGAGGCCAGAAATACTTGACGTTCTTTCCAGTTTACTAAGAATGCCAAGATTTCAGACTTTCAAACCCTGTGGTAGAAGATTTGAAACTCTCAAAATTTCAGTTTCAAAAAGCCTACACATGCAGAACTCAAAATGCAAACAAATGAATTCAGACAAGTTGTGATTCTGTACAATCAATACATAGAGGCAGAATAGCTTCTTTTAGATTTACATAAAGAAATAGCCCTCTCCATTTGATCTGCAGGGCAGGAAGAAATGCTTGAAAGGATTTGTTTCCCCTTCCATTGCTCAACCCTGCCCCCTCGCACTTCAACCTCTTTGATTTCCGACCCCTCCAGGCTCAGGACTATCTAGAGCAGGGCTGGGCAAACTTGGCCCACCAGATGTTGTTGGACTACAACTTCCATCATCTCCAGCCACATAAATTGTGGCTGGGGGTGATGGGAGGTGTAGTTCAACAACATCTGGAGGGCCAGATTTGCCCAGCTCTGACCTAGAACAGGGCTGAAAAACTTCAGCCCTCCTGCAGATGCTGGACTACAAGTCCCATCATTCCTATTGACCACTGTGGCTGGGGAATAGGATGATGAGAGATGTAATCCAAAATCAGCTGGAGGGATGAAATTGTGCAGCCCTGACCTAGAAGCACCTCACCAGCACCACTGACCTCAGAGCACTCCAAGGCCATTGTCACTGTGAAGAGAAAACTCTAAGGGAGAGCAGGTCTGCTCTGTGCACTCTGCTCTCCGTGAGCTGTCTCACCCACCTTCAGTTTTTTGCTTCCACGACTTCTGCCATGCTGAAGTTCAGCATAGCAAAGATACAGATGTGAAAAACTGGCTCATATATAGATATGAGATGATTGCCTGAGAACTTTCACCCACAGGACAGGTAGGCATTTATGGGAATCAGGAAGACCCCTTCTGCCTTGAATTTATCTCACTCTCGTCCTCTCCATTCTCCCTCATCTTTTCCCTGTTTCCGCTCCTCCCCATTCCACACCAATTCCTGTATCTTCCTTATGATTTCCTTCAACACTCAAGCACATCCAGAGAGAGTAGAAAGGCACACCTCATCAGGTCAATAAGCAGTCTTTTGTGTGGGGACATATACATTTTGTGTGGGGACATATACATCCATCCCTGGCAAAGCTTGGCCTTCGTTGAACAGCAGGGCCCTATATCCAAGAAATGGGAAAACTGGGAGGAAGAGAGCGACAAATGTGACCCCTTCCTCTGCTTTGCAAAGCCAGGTCTTCAACTTATGTTTCTTTATCATGATGTAGTGCAATAGTAGCCCTAGAGCATGATAAAGACACAGAATGATGCAAAGTGGCTAGATGATGTGTGGAAGATGCGTTCTCAGACCATGGCGGCCGCACTTTGATACAGCACCAATGGGAGTGTTCCAGCAAGCTCTGTCTCCTGCACCAAATAACCATATTCCCCATGGATAGAGTGTTTGTCTGAAGAGACAAACACTGCACTCAGGAGGAGATCCTCCCTGTGATTGGCAACGCTGGCTACCCACCATTCTCAATCACAAGGAGGCTTTCCCCCTGAGTGCAGCATTTGTCTCTGCAGAGAAACAGTGAGGCTGTTCACACAAGCCTGTGTGAAGCACTAGAATCGAGCCCTGTCTTGGCCCCAAGCCCGGGAATTTACACCAGGCTTTAATCTGGGTTTAAGGGCGCAAGGGCACAGGGCCTGCCCTCTAGCCTGCCAGCAGTTAGGGTCATGTGCACAACCTTACTGTGTACATGGAGACTAAAGAGCATGGTAGCACAGAGGAGAACTTGCTGGTGTGTTCCTGTTGGTGCTTTATCCAGATATACAGTAGTCTCCACAAGCAGAACACATGAACTCTAAGATAATCCCAATGCACATTGTGTGCAATAAAATCTTGGGTTTTTACAAGCATGAAAGAGACTGTGAACGGCTATACACACATACAGTATATATTCTATGTACTAACTAAAACCAAGATAAAAGTTACAGACATGAAGCAAAGAAATACAAGAGTTCTATTGCACTAAAACACTCTTGTAACTTTGGAATCATCAGAGAATGCCAAAGATGGGTCAGTCATGTCCTACACTGAATTAATCAATGAACTGCTGGAAAGTTGCAAATGGCTCCATGAAATCTTCCAGGAGAGAAAGGTTCCCAATTACAAAAGTGCTTACAGACTGCAGAGAAATAGGCAGTAGCAATTATATAGCAGTCTTGTTTCTACCAGCCAGAAAGCCAGCTGTTTTAGCATGAATCTGTAAGACTTTTGGTCTGAGGGTTGTAGCAGATACTTTCAGAATGAGGTCAAAGCCTGTCTCCAGCTGTTTAGGTGTCTTTTGTTTTCCTCCATTGGTCAGTTCAAAGCATACCAGTTTCTGTGGCAACAGAAAGGGAAAGTCAGGTTGGAGCAAGGGTGTAGCTGTCACAACATCCAGCAGTCTTAGACTTCCCCAACCCATTAGATCAGGTTCCTGTTTACATTTAGCTAGACTGGCAGTGACTAAATTTGAAACAATCTACTCATTCTCTGTCTTATGGCTGCCATATTATAACCTTTGTTCATCTTGGGTGACCATCTGAAGATATATTAACCTTTATGCATGTATTAAGAGTAAGATTGGAAACAAGCCCATCTGATCTGCAAGCAACAGCAGGTCAAGTTAGCAAGCTTATATACCCCCCTCAGGTGTGTCTGAATACTGTTGAGAAAACTTGCTCTTTGAGAATATAGTGAAGTACTCCGTGTATCCAGTGAACCTCATAAGTATATTCCATTAAAGTTATTTGTGACTGTTCAATATTTAATGTTAGGTTTTCTAGGATAGATGTTCCACTATCCAGTACTTAGTATTATTTATTTATTTTATTTTTTCATTTTATATCCCGCTCTTCCTCCAAAGAGTCCAGAGCGGTGTACTACATACTTAGGTTTCTCCTCACAACAACCCTGTGAAGTAGGTTAGGCTGAGAGAGAAGTGACTGGCCCAGAGTCACCCAGCTAGTATCATGTGTGAATGGGGATTTGCAAGATATACACTAAGTTGCTGCCCTAAGGATATATATGCAAAAACAAATGGCAAAATAATTGTCGAAAGCAATAATTTTTTTTAAAACAAGACTTCTGACTTCAGCACAAGAGGCATAGTACGTCTGCTTCATGTGAATCACAGTCTGATCCCATAATACAAGGATATTTGCCTCTAGACTTAGTTGTTTGTAACTGGATAGCATTATTGTATTGCCATTCACCAAACCATCATCAGTTGTGCTTTCAGTGGAATCCTGCCCATGAAGGCAATAGGTCAGTGAGGGGTGTGGAAGATATTTCAGTAATCACTGACCCTTGATGTTTGGAACATTAGACCAAACACTCACAGTTTTCCCATGCTTTCCCTCAGTGACTTCAAATGTAACCGCAGATTCAGATACTCAGCAGGCCCCTTACTTCCACAAATTGTGGCTGTAATCTACTGTTAAAACCTCATCCTAGACAATAAACCAGGCTTTCTCAAGCCAGCACTAATAGCCTATGATAAGATTTTTCTTGAGCAACAGCTGTTTTGAAAGAAAGGGACCAAACAGTTCAATCCTTTGGATTACTAGGATCATGCATTCCACTCCAGCAAAGACCATAAGCAACCTAAACTGGGTTGCTCAGTTCTTGGACTCAAACCCCTGAAGCAGCACTTGAAAAGATTTGGATCTTTGAAATTCTCTGCTGTCACCAGCTGCTGACACAACTGGTTTCTATGAAAATGGCCACAATGCATAAGCAAACATGAAAATGCATGTGGCTTCTCCAGGTTTCTCCCTTAAGCACAATGAAACAAAAACCTTTTTGGGAGGTTCACAAAGAAATGAATAATGCAAAAAAGAACCCCAATTGAAAACACTCAATTCAAATATATAAATAGCTTAGATCATAAGACAGCACAATTTAATTAGATATAAGGATACGATAATATACTTGCATTAATATCAAAATATTGATCCCAAATACTAAAAGTCCCATCAAATATTCACAGGTTAAAAACATACATTAAAAACGTGCATAAATATATAAACAAAGTCTCTTTTAAAAGTCCAAGGGTTATATTTTGGGTTGTTCCCCAATCCATGCACAAATTCCATAGACATCTCTAAAGTGTCCATCCCAAAATGGAGGATACAAGAACGACAGACGGTCTATACTCAACTGCATTGTACTTTCTAAATAACACCACTGAGGAAGGCTGTACAGCTGAAACGTGTCTGGTATAGTTTTTAGATTAGATACATCTCTTAGATACATCTCTTTAGATGTATCTAAGAGATACATTAGATACATCTTATTAGATACATCTCTTCAGAACTGCTACTGCTTTCATATGGATTTTGCCCCCTTATAAAATATCATTGGAAACACCTCCAAGCATTTGTTGGTATTTTCTAATGGAAACTTTAGATACGTCTGGGGAATCTGTGTAAAGTCTATTTGTGGATTTTGACTGCATGGATCATGGCACACCCAAAAATATAACCTTTGGACTTTTTTTGTTTAGAGACTTTATGTATTTATGCATGTTTTAATGTATATTTTTAACATGTGAATATTTGATAGGACTTTTAGTATTTGGAATCAATATTTTGATATTAATGAAGAGCTATTATCCTATACTTCTATCTGATTAAATTGTGGTTTCTTATAATCTAAGCTATCTATTTATATATTTGAATTGAGAGTTTTCACTTGGGGTTCTTTTTTGCGTTGTTCTCCCTAAAGTACCCATTTTGATGTGTGTCATTTGTATGGACATTCATACAAATAAACATGGTATCACAGCAATGACTATGGAGCTGTGCATTCTCTTCTTCTCCTATTAATTCACTCTGACTCCCAAATGCAATCAATGGCCCTTGTGCACAGCCCTATTAAAGAGAGAGAGAGAGAGAGAGAGAGAGAGATTTAAATACTCTCTGTTATTTCTGTCTGCAATAGTTACATCCAACTCTTCATTCAGAATATGTGCAGCTCAATCCTATAGACTTGGAAGAAAATCCTACTGTGTTTCATGATAAGTGGGCATTGGCAGAGGCGTAACTAGGGAAAATGGCGCCCGGGGCAAGCTCTGAAATGATGCCCCCCTTCCGCCGCCCCAACATACTACATTATACTTAGGTTTTTCCTCACAAGTGCCCACCGCCGCTGCCAAGCCAGGCCACTGACTTGCCGCCAGGCGCCAGCAAAGCAATGGGGGGGGGGGCGCAGGCGGCGCGGAAGGGACCGCTCGTGGGGAAGGGGGCACCGACGTGCTCCCTTGACTGCTGCAGCGCTGCTGCACTGAGCAGGAAACATTTGTATTAACAAAAAATTAAAAAAAAATTTAAAAAAATTGGTCATGGCAGCGCCCCCCACGTGACCAGAAAAGATGGCGCCCGGGGCACGTGCCCCCCTGCCCCCCCTATAGTTACGCCTCTGGGCATTGGACTGCAGATCCAAAGCAATTTACATGAAGATCCCCCTTGGTCCCTCATCCAAGTACTTCCAAGCCTCCCACCACACAGACCCAGCAAAAAAAGCAGGAAGACACAGCAAAAAAAAGTTTCTAGGCTGTGACCAGGATACTCACAGCCTGGTCAGCAGCTCCTGTTTAAGAGCTTTTTGGCTACACCTCCAAACTGAAGCTTATATTTCAGTTTTGTTTTGTTTTGTCTTGCCCTGCCCTGCCCAGTCCTGACTTGCCCTGAATCCTGCCCGTTTCTCCTTAGCTTATCCTTGATCTATTGATGCTGTCTACATCTCAGCTAACTTCCGGACAGTGTAGTGTCAGAGAATGAGATGCCTGTAGAGAACAACTTGCTCAACTGAAACAGAAAACTATTATCAACCTACAACCTTTATTGTTCCTTAGCACTGCAGCTATCTGCATCTGGCACATAAGAGATGACTATTCAACATTCCGAACTAGGCAGATAAAATGCCAGTTGCATGAGCATCTTTAGACAATGAAATGAATCACCTTGCTTCCTCCTTAGATAAGTGCACACCCTTGTCTTGTTTTGTTTTGCAGCACACTTTCATGATCCCAGGGTTTTCCTCCTCCTCCTTTGATCCCCTTTGTTTGACCCTACACAAGGCACATTTTAAGACCAAACTAGACAACATGTCAATTGTGGGATTGGGGCCTGCGTGTTTGCTTTCTTTAATTAAATAGCAGTTGTATGGGACTCTGATCTGTCTTGGGACCAGCATTTCCTGCAACAAGGATGTCCAGATGTTGACAACTACAACTCACATCATCCCCAACTGCAATGGCCTTTGGCTGGGGATTATGAGAGTTGTAGTCAACTACATCTGGGAATCCCTGATATAGAAAACACTAGTTGGGATGACAGTGAATAACGGAGACTTTAACCCTTTGTCCCTAGCCCCCATCATTACCCCAATCCAGATCCAGGGGGTTCTGTGGCTGCTTTTTAGATTAGGAAGCAAGCTTCCATTGGAGCCAGTTAACTAGATCACCTTTCAACTTACACACTTTCACAAATAGAATTTACGTACCACCAGCAAAAGCATCACTTTATTTTTGCATCTAGTGGAGAGTCGGTTGGTTTTGGCTGTGGGGGACTAGGGTTCAGATCTCAACTGAGAGCTTATTGGTTCAGTCATTAGTTGCTCATTAAGTTTACTAGCTGGTCTTTAGCAAGCCAGCACATATCAGCCTGCAATAGTAAGCAATTAAACCAGGTAAATATTAAGGATGTGCACAAATCAAGATTTGAAGCTGAATCAGCTTGTGGGGCTGCTGAACCAATTCAGGTGGAGGGCGGCACCAGATGGTGGAGGGCGGCACCAGATGGGGTGGCAAATGACGCCTTTAAAAGTGAGGACAGCAGGTCCTTACCTGTTTCTCCACTGCTCCATGCAGCTTCCTGCTGCAGAGGCGTGCCACCCAGCATCCTGTGTGCTCCAGCAGCCCTTGTGTGGCGGCAGCACGCACATGGCCTTCTCATATACATGGCAGTCATTTGCATAGTTAGCAACCATGCTGAAATAATCTAGTAAATATGGTTAAGATTGGGCTGTCTGTTTAATCTACTATATGGGATTAATTTGAGAATATAAAAAATGAATAAAGTGCTTTCCCACATTGACAAAGAGGATGGGGCCATAGCTCAGTGGCAGAGCATCTGTTTCGCATGCAGAAGGTCTCAGGTTCAATCCCTGGCATCTCCAGGTAGGGTTGGAAAAGGCTCCTGCCTGAAACCTTAAAAAGCCGCTGCCAATCAGTGTAGACAACACAGAGCTAGATGGACCAATGGTCTGACTTGGTGTAAAGCAGCTTCTTATGTTCCTAAAAGCTGAAAAGATATGTAATTCCTTGATGGTGAAATTAAATTATCAGTAGTTCATGTCAAACACATAGGCACCTAATGTGCTCTCTCTCTCTCTCTCTCTCTCTCTCTCTCTCTCTCTCTCTCTCTCTCTCTCTATATATATATATATATATCAACATTATTAGGCAACAGGATCAATCCCCCACCCAAGATTTCCCCCCCAGTATTGATATTAACTCCTCCATTTTGAAGATTACAAAATTTAAATGTTCAGGCATAGAACCTGGCAAGAAACCCCCCCTGATATTTCAAGGAAAATGTTGAATTTCACAGGCACGTAACATCTTCAGATCAATTTTTGCAGCGACTGTATTCACACAGGGCTGACTTCAGCAAGTGGCACCTTTGGGCAGTTACTGAGGGCCTGCTGCAGATCAGCTGAGTCACTCTACCACTATTTCCTTCCACCATCCCATTTGCAGATTAAAGCTTTCCCCAAAGCCCCAGCATCTTTGCTTAGGAATCTTAGATCCATGCCCAAAACAGGAATTATCAGAGGAGTCTAGGTTTGGATTCCGACCTCCCTTGGAGGGTATGAGCTAGAGCAGGGCTGCTCAACTTCAGCTCTCCTGCAGGTGTTGGCATACAAATCCCATAGTCCCTGGCTATGGTCCACTGTGGCTGGGGATTATGGGAGTTGTAGACCAAAAACAGCTGGAAGGCCAAAGATGAGCAGCCCTGAGCTAGACAAATTGCTGTGGTGTCTGATGGAGGATTGGCATGGGAGGAGCTGTTGTATGAGTATCTTGGCCAAGATACTTTCATAGCAGTTCCTCCTTCTCGTTCCTCCTTCTCCTGTCCCCAGTCCCCATCAGCCAATGGAGAGATGAGTCCCCACTGGCCAGTGGGGAGGGCAAGTGAATGAGGCGCTGTTGCACAAGTCTCTTCACCAAGAGACACACATGTACCGTGGCAACACAGGGTCCTCTGGGTGAAGGCAGTGGTGGAGGAGTCTGTCAGGCAATTCACAATACCTCTAGTGCTAAGGCAGGTTGTAGGGATTCAGGAGTTAACCAGCTAGGTTTTCTAGTAAGTGTGGTGCAGGGGTCCAGAAATTTAGGCTTAGCTCATTAGCCAACCATTATTTTTGGTCACCACCAATGCCTTCTCTTCCCTCAGGTCCTTTTCTGAGGCAAAGATTCTGGGAGAAATACCGGTCTTTTGTCATTTGCACTGTGATATGAAGAGGGTAAGAAACAGCAGGAGCCCTCTCCTACTGCTCAAAAGAGATTCCTGTGCTTCTTACCTTCTCAAAATTGGTAGTAGATATGAGATCTCTAGTGAGGAGATCTGTGTGGTAGTGGGTGTCCTGCTCACTAGCGGGCTGAAGGCCTTTGCCACTGGTGAACTGGGAAATGCATTTGTGGATGCTTTGAGTGGTACTTGACCTGGCCAACCACCGATACCCTTTCACTAAGATAAAAGGAGCTAATAATAGGAACCAGCAAAATATTTCAGGTGGAATAGGAAGGAGTAGATATATAGGATTCTCTGTCCAAAGTTCCATGGTCTACAACATGGACCAGAGGACTTTATGAGAAGTCAGTACACAAAAGAAGGAATTAGATGCAAGTGACTTCCCTATGATCAGGCAGAATGGGTGAGCCTAGACTGCCAGGTGTTGTGTATGTGTGTGTGAGAAAGAGAAAGAGAATCTGCCTAAAACCAGCCAGCGTGGTGTAGTGGTTAGAGTGCTGGACTAGGACTGGGGAGACCCGAGTTCAAATCCCCATTCAGCCATGATACTAGCTGGGTGACTCTGGGCCAGTCACTTCTCTCTCAGCCTAACCTACTTCACAGGGTTGTTGTGAGGAGAAACTCAAGTATGTAGTACACCACTCTGGGCTCCTTGGAGGAAGAGCGGGATATAAATGTAATGATGATAATGATGATGATGATGATGATGATGATGAAACTGTGGACCACCTAATCAGCTGTTGTAAAAAGATCGCATAGACTGACTACAAACAAAGGGATGACAAAGTAGCAGGGATGATACACTAGAACATCTGCAAAAAATACAAGCTACCTGTAGCCAAAAATTGGTGGGACCATAAAATTGAAAAAGTTGAAGAAAATGAAGATGTAAAAATATTATGGGACTTCCGACTACAAACAGACAAACATCTGCCACACAATACACCAGATATAACTGTAGTTGAGAAGAAAGAAAAACAAGTCAAAATAATCGACATAGCAGTACCAGGGGGATAGCAGAATAGAAGAAAAAGAAATAGAAAAAAATCACAAAATACAAAGATCTACAAATTGAAATGGAAAGGCTGTGGCAGAAAAAGACCCAAATAATCCCAGTGGTAATTGGCGCCCTGGGTGCAGTTCCAAAAGACCTCGAAGAGCACTTCAACACCATAGGGGCCACAGAAATCACCATCAGCCAATTACAAAAAGCAGCTTTACTGGGAACAGCCTATATTCTGCGACAATATCTATAACAATTGACAATAAAATTCAGCCATCCCAGGTTCTTGGGAAGGACTCGATGTCTGGATAAAACAAACCTGTCTAACACCTGTCTGACTGTGTAAGCAAGAAATAATAATAATAAAAACTAGGCCCTCCTAGTTGCCTTGAGCAAATTGCTTTATATGCCATCTGTAAAATGGAAGGTTGTTTAAGTAGTTCCATTGCAGAGAGACAGCAATAGGAAATGGTGATTGTGCCCTGATGCAACAGGAGTTTCTCTTTAAGAACATAGAAAACTGCCCTGTACCTGTTATAATTGTACTACCAGATCCTCTAGTCTTCACAATAGAATAGAGCTCGCTTCTTCAGACGTTAAGTTTTATTGTACAATAATCAACATCAAGAGCTTCTGAAATAACCCACCATGTTATAGTTAACCCCCTCTCCTCCATCACACATCTTCTGGTTTATACGCCCCTCTTTCTATTATTAACCTTTCACTCCCCACAGCACTATTAAATACACTTTACTACAATCCCTATGTCAGGCCATTGGGCTATCTAGCTCAGCACTGTCTACAATGACTGGTAGTGGCTCTCCGGGATTCCAGGTAGGGATCATTCCCAGCCCTCCCACAAGATACCTTGCAAATAGTTCTTTAGTTTTGCCTCACATTGTGAGAGGGGCAGGTGAGTGAATGGATTACTGTAGTAGCACAGAAGGATAGATACTGTTCCCAGAGACTCTCTCTGATCCATATCTGTCAAAGCAACAACTGAGCCAACAATCCTGATGGAGCAGGAAAGTTGTCCACCAACAGTAACATGCTGACATTCTGTGGGCTCTTTTAAGGGCTGACTAGACAAACCGGCCCCCCCTCCAAAAAGAAAAGGGAAACCCAAACCATAGTGGTTTGATTGATGGGCCCAGGAGAGGATATGGTCTGGAAGCATCTCTTGTGGCTCCATTCTGGAGCTAGGATGTGGCTTGTCACCAAACCAATAAAAACTTCTACCCTTGGATTCCAGCTGAGCATGTTATGTTGCACAGTTCTGCTTTTTCTTGCATCATCATTCTTGCAACTCAAAATAATCTCTTTTAGAAATCCTAGGATGTTAGAGGATAAGCAATGATCATCAACCTTTCTTTTAATGAATCAAGAGTGCAAACTCAAAGAACCTATTTGAGCGTGCACATAATATCCTTCAGACTTATAGCTGATGATTGCATCCATTAAAAAGTCACACAGGGCCATGTCGGATGCTTTAAATTCTTCCAAATGAAAGCGTCTCATGGGTCACAGCTGTATGATGGAAGCATCATCTGTCCCCAGTTACAGACACTGCTTCCCGGTGGCAATATATGCAAGCTCAACACCTGAAAAGGGTGCTGCTGGTGTTCATATGATTCTCCTTGAAGAAGTGGTGCCTGAGCCATGGTGCATTAAGCAGATATTACTTCCACTGTGCATCTATATCCAACAGGCTGTTTCACATGGAGGTATTTTGAGTCTCTCAACCAGCCTATAAATTACATTTATACCACTGGGTTAAGTCTAACAAGTTAGTCAGTCTATATAATTAATACAGATACTTATTAAAGATTAAGTTTTTCTCACCTATCCATTCCAAAATCATTCATTTTATTCCATAATATTATCAAACTCCTGGCCAGACATTCTTAACATCAAGCAAAATCCAACTCAGATAATTCTTTAGATATTTTTCTAGTCAGGGATTTGTTGTCTTGACTTAGTATGAAGTTGTTTGCAAGTTAGCTCTCCTGTTTATAGATACTGAACTAGAATCAAGTCTAGAAAGCTATAATAAACATTCTTTCCCCTGAAAGAAAATGTTTGTCAAGTGTCTAGACTCATATGAAGAATGTGAGCTAATTAACTTAAATTGGAAGTTGTCTTCCATCTTGATCTGATGAGTGTAGCAGTATGTGTGCTATATTGGGTTCTGCATTCACAAAAGGGTGCTGTCCAGGGTTTAAAACCTTGCATCTGGCATCCTGGGCTCACAAATGATCACAAAGTATCTGGATGAGTCTGCAAGGGCATCCCCTAGTCTAGCAGATTTTCAACATCGTCAGTATCAATCACTTGTTTAGGTAAGAAGAAATCCAGTCCCCTCCCTGCCCTGCTTCAGGCTCCCCTTAAAAAGTCGTCAGTGCTGTCAAACTGATTGTGCCCATAATATATTCAGTACGCAGGTGTGTGTGTGTTAATGCAGGTCAGAAAGCAGCAGATGGTGCACAGCCCACTGCTACAAATAAGGAGCATTGGTTGCAGTAAAGCAAGACCCTAAGTTTCCCCCAGAGAACTTCTTTTGGGTTGCAGTGGATTTTTCATCAAGGTGTGAAAGCCTCCCATTTCTTTATTGCTTGAAAAATACATTTCTAGCTCTCAGAATTAAAGGCTCAGAAAGCAAGAAGCAAGTCAAAGGAACTTGGCATTTTATCATTTAATGCTGTGGCTGATAGACTCTTGCAGTGCCACAATGGGGAAAGATATTGCTAAATTTAATGTTTAAACAGGCAGAACATCTGTGACAGGGCAATGCTGTCATGGGGACTTACCCCATTAGCACACCCAAGAAGCAGCTAGTCAGTGGTGCTCAGGGGATCTCTCAATTTCAGCTTTCACAAGTTGGTTTATTTATTTGACCTATTTATAACCTGCCCTTTAGGAAAGTTCCCAGATAAAACAGATAAAAACAAGTAATCACTATATAAAATAACCACCAAAAGGCATCAGTCAACTATAACACCACTAAAACCCACCAACTGCAAGCCTTTTGAAAGAGGAGGTTTTCATTGCCTGCTTGAAAGAAGACAGAAAAGCATCTTGATAGATATTCCCAGGAAGAAAATTTCAAAGATGAGGCACCACCACAGAGAAAGCTCAAGTTCTGGTCTCTTGGACCAGCCAACTGAATTTGCATCAGGCAGGTCAGAGATCCACGCCCCAGTCCATGCAGGGTTGTAAAGGCCAAGACCAGAATTTTAAATTGAGCCTGGAAACAAACTGACAACCAATGCAGTTGGTACAAGACTGGTGCCACATGATCATGACACCTTGCCCCCATAAGCATCTGTACAACTGGCATTTTACACCAGTTGAAGTATCTGAACTATCTTCAACGGCAGCCCCACATATAGCATGTTACGGTAGTCCAGCCTGAATGTGAGCAATCCATGTTTGAGTGAGATCACATCTGCTTTTTCCAGGTACAGCCAAAGCTGTTAAAAAAGTACTCCTGGCAGCAGACATACTTGAGTACCTATGGATTGTGCTGGTCCAGGAGCATTCCCAGACTGTAGACCCGGTCATTCAAGGAGCGTGCAATTCCATCCAAAACAGTTAGCACACCATCACCCAAACCATCAGGATTTCAAATGAAACATATTTCCATTTTGTCTGGATGAAGTTTCAGCTTGTTTGTCTTACCTAAACCAGATCTGCCCTCTGACACTGGTTCAAGGTTTCCATTGCCTAGTCACTCCTGCTAACTGAGCAAAGAGACGCCTTTTGAAGGGGTTATTCTCTTATATTTAGCAGTGGGAGGGCAACTGGCCGAATCCAACCCAAGCACAGCATCCCTCCAGTGGCTGTTGCTGGTATCTGCCTTATGTTGTGTTTTTGTTTTTGTTTTTTGTTTAGATTGTGAGCCCTGTGGGGACATGGGATCATTTTATTTATGTAATTTATTTTTCTATGTAAACCGCTTTGAGAACTTTGGTTGTAGAGTGGTATATAAATATTTGTAGTAGTAGTTGAGGGAGATGAGAGGAAGAGTTGGATGTAATCCACATTCTGGTGACAGCCCATTCCTCTCGAGTCTGGATGACCTCCACCCATCAGCTTCATGTAGGTGCTTAAAAGCATGCAGAACAAATTGGAAACCTAAGGTACACCTTGGGTTAAAGGCCACAAGTTGGAGCCGTAGTATTCAGTACCATCTTCTGGGTACAACCCTCCAGGAGTCTTATGGTGACAAGAGTCCCAGAGTGCTAATAATATGGTTAACAAATAACAACAACTACAACAACATGGTTGATTACATCAAAAACTGTGGAATGCTCCAGGAAGCAAGGCTACAGCATTTGGGGCTCTTTAATTTAGAAAAAAGGTGACTATGGGGAAACATGATAGAGGTGTATAAAATTATGCATGGCGTTGACAGAGTGGCAGAGAAAGAAAATTTTCTCCCTCTCTCTCAACACTAGAACCAGGGGTCATCCCATGAAACTGAAGGTCAGGAACTTTAGGACCAACAAAAGGAAGTACTTTTTCACACAGTGCATAGTTATCTATGGAATTCTCAGCCACAAGGTATGGTGACAGCCACCAGCCTAGATGGCTTTTAAAGAGGCTTAGACAAATTCATGGAGGACAGTCTGGTGTCTATGGGCCACCTCCAGCCTCAGAGCCATGATGCCTCTGAATATCAGTTGCAGGGGAGCAACAGCAAGAGAGAAGGCTGTTGCCTGTGGGCTTCCCAGAGGCATCTAGTGGGCTACTTTGTGAAACCAGATGCTGGACTAGATAGGCCTTGGGCCTGATCCAGCCAGGCTGTTTTTATAAGAATCAACAGGATCATACTCTCATATCATCTTCTGGTGAAGGTTATCTACCATGACAACCAAGCAATGTTCGCTCTAAGGCGTGCGCACGTGCGCACACTCACAAGTTTTTTGATGTCCACTCAGTTAATTTTAGATCCCACTCAGGTTGAATCAGGAAGGCCCCATTCTGAATGCATGTGCATACACACTGCCTTGATACTGCCACCCAGAACAAAACTCATTCCGCACACAGATGAAAAAAATTAGAGAGAACACTGCAACCACGGTAGATTCAGTCCACAAACCAGTTTTAAAACCAAACTAGGAAGAATTTCAATAATCAGCATAATCAAGGACTACTTGACCACTACATGCTCTAATACCTTGCCCAGGAAAGGCAACTTAGAAACTGGCTCTTAAATACGTAAATATTAAGCTGGGTAGTGGGGCCCACACCCTGCCCCAGAGATATATTCACAACTTCTAAGACCCAGACAGGTAATAGCTCTCTGATCACCTTAGTAAGACAAGATAGGAAAGCCTCAGGACTCAGGTAGTTGGCTTCAAACATCCAAATGCAAAATAATCTGAAAGGTATCCATTACAATTGGAACACATGGTACATTGTCCACATTCAACTCTGATTCTATCATAACAATCACATCAAATTGGAATGGATGTGAGCAATTTTATTTATTCGATTTCTATACCACCCTTCCAAAAATGGCTCAAATTTTGCAAAATATTAATGCGAAATAGAACTTAGAGTTTACAAAATGTACTAGAAATTGGACACAGCAGACAACTGAGGTTTCCAGTTGTTCTTCTGGGCAAGAAGACAAGAGCTGCCTGATCACTTAGAAAAGCCCCACTGATAAGTAGTATGCTGGAGAAGTATGCTTTTGTTGCTACTATCATCACCACAAAGTAGGCCCTAAGGTGGCTTTGAATGTATAGTTAGTTGTGTAGGTCTGCTTCAAGGCTTCCTCCTTGTGGCTCTAGCCAGCTACCAATTGTGGGAGGTTGTGATATAGTTGTGCCACTATAATATTCTGAATAGACATAATTACTGTGAAAACGATTCTGGGGCATATATACTTATGCAAACTTTTCATTGAAATAACTCAGCCATAAAACTTTCAAAAGGTGATCAATCTCATTACCTATCAAATAATTCAGCCTCAATTCACAAATTATTCTCTGAGAAAGTTGCAAAATCAGTACCAACAATTCCATGAGAACTTATCCCTAAAACCATCCTGTGCAGGCTAAACATTACATCAGTCTGAAAGCAGCTGGAAATTATACACTGATTTATTTGAATTCACAGTATGCCTCATCCTGAAAGATCAGGGTGAACAACAACAGATTAAACATAAAAATGCAACCCTAAAATACAAATTATAATCAAATTAAAGCAGTGAAAGGACAAAACAGCAGCTATATTTTGCAACTAATGATTAACTTTACCTTATCACCATACACAAGCCAGCTTCAAAAGAACAGGTATTGTTTTGCAAAGAGGTTTGAAAGGTACTCATATTATTTCTCACTGAATAATGAAAGCCCTCGGGTATACTTTCAATCACAAAATAGTTGAGATAAACTTTACATGTTGCTAAAATGGACCTTACAGATTTGATTTGCAAGAGAAATTCAATAATTTCATGGACACACAATGTCTCTTTTCCTCACAGAACATATTTCATAGGAATGTGATACAGTACTTGAATTTCTCATGTTTTCTATTTGTGTATAATTAAAAATGTAAAAGAGTCTCAGGCCCAGACAAGATTCCAAGAGAAGGAACTGTCGACTGAGCTATCAAGAAAGCTTCTCTGTGTGCTTTTTGGTCATTCCTAAAGAGCACAATTAAATGAAAAAAAGAGGCGGCGGTCTCCCCAAAAACCCTCTTTCCCCCCGCCTACAAAATGGTCAGGGATTTGTGAATAGAATGCTTTATGCACTGACCCACACACCCCTCCTGGTGCTTCTGCCAGTGCTTGCTCTTGTTCTTCCTACCTTCACCTCCAGGTACAGTGATGAATGAACCCTATCTGAGACCCTGGAAAGCTGCAGTCAGTCAGTGTAGACAATACTGAGCTATAATCTGGCTCAGCATAAGGAACCTTCATATGTCCCCAGTGACTTGCTTTGCCAGCTGTTCCTGTGACAGCTTCTGCTCTTTCTTGAAACACAAGTTTTCAGAAGAATGCAGTTCTCTGTTCATAGCATGCCTTTACTAAAGGAGTATAGAGCTACTTTCTGATATAATCAGGCACTGTAGAAAAGGATCTCCCAGGATTGTGAAAACAAAGATTCTACTTCAAAGTAGAATACCAGCACTGCTTTTAAGACCTTGAAGCTTAAAAAGAAAAGATTCAAAGCCATTGGGTACTTTCCTAAGCAACTTTATTTATTTATTTACTTATTTAACATATTTGTATACCGCCCAAAACTTACGTCTCGGGGCGGTTTACAACAAAATAAAAACAAAAGTAAAAACAAAAACAAGAAATTTAAAAACAAGAAATTTAAAAGACAATTTAAAATTTTAAAACAACATTCTAAAAACAACATTAAACACAATCAAAACAGTATCAGTTAAAAGCCTGGGTGAACAGATGCGTCATTAAAGACTTTTTAAAAGTTGTCAGAGATGGGGAGGCTCTTATTTCACTAGGGAGCGCATTCCAAAGCCTCACGGCAGCAACGGAAAAGGCCCAACCCTGAGTAGCCACCAGACGAGCCAGTGGTAACTGCAGACGGACCTCTCCTGATGATCTCAATGGGCGGTGGGGTTCATGACTAAGAAGACGTTCTCTTAAATACCCAGGGCCCAAGCTGTTTAGGGCTTTAGAGGTTATCCCAACACCTTGTACTTTGCCCAGAAACATATCGGCAGCCAGTGTAACTCCTTCAATATGGGAGTAATATGGTCTCTCCTAGATGACCCAGAGACCAGCCTGGCTGCTGCATTCTTGACCAACTGTAGTTTCCGGACTATGTACAAGGGCAGCCCCACATAGAGCGCATTGCAGTAATCCAGTCTGAAGGTTACCAGAAGATTTTCCATGGTTTTGAGGTCATCTATCTCAAGAAACGGACACAGCTGGCATATCAGCCGAAGCTGATAGAAGGCACTTCTGGCTACCGCCTCAACCTGGGACACCAAGGATAGACTTGGATCCAGAAGCACCCCCAGACTGCGTACCTGTTCCTTCTGGGGAAGTGTGACCCCATCCAGAACAGGCAGATTAAAATCGGCTCTTGAGTTCTGACCCCGCACAATGAGTACTTCCGTCTTATCTGGATTCAGTCTAAGTTTGTTATCCCTCATCCAGTCCATTACCGACTCCGGGCAGGCATTTAGGGAGGTTATGCCCTCTCCCAATGATGCTGACATGGAGAAATAAATTTGGGTGTCATCAGCATACTGATAGCACCCAGCACCAAATCTCCTGATGATCTCTCCCAGCGTTTTCATGTAGATGTTAAACAACATCAGAAACAATACAGAGCCCTGAGGGACACCATACAAAAGTTCAGATTTTGAAGAACAACAGTCTCCAAGGGACACCATCTGGAACCTGCCCGAGAGATAGGAGCGTAACCACTGCAGAGCAGTGCCTCCCACCCCCAACCCCCTCAGATGCTCCAGAAGAATACTATGGTCGATAGTATCGAAAGCCGCCAAGAGGTCCAAAAGGACCAACAGAGTCACACTTCCTCTGTCAATTCCCAGTTGCAGATCATCCATCAGGCCGACCAAGGCAGTCTCCATCTCATAGCCAGCCTGGAAGTCATTTTGAAATGGGTCTATATAATCAGTTTCCTCCAAGACTATCTGGAGCTGGGAGGCCACTACTCTCTCAATTACCTTGCCCAGCCATGGAAGGTTGGAGACAGGCCTGTAGTTACTCAGCTCTGAGTGATACAATTTTGACTGGGAGCTCTGAGGGATCCAATTTTGACACATGCTGCTCTTAAGGTTTGAATATTTCAGTGTAGCAAACTATTCCTCACTTTCATTGTGCACCAGGCCACCTGCAAGACAAGTTATGCCTCCTCTTGGCCACAAAAAGAAAACAGCAAGGAGTGGCACTCCAGAGCGATACAGTGCTGAACCAACTCCCACACTGCAAAGTTATCTGCAGATGGTAGATCTTCTCATTTTTCAGTGCTGAGTAGCTCCATCCTGAAAGATTGGTGGTTCACTGCCATTATTTTTATTACTAATTTCCGGAACATACTTGCCATGGGAAGGCAAAATCTTCACCTTCACCGCATACTTGTCAGGTATGAGCACACCTGGACAAATGGAGGAATGCAGAAGACATGGGCCTCTAATTCCAGTGTGATTTAGCTCAGAAATGTATAGACAGAACCAAAGGTAACCACTAAAACCCTGCTAACTGGGCAAAGAGGCACCTTTTACCATAGTGATTCTCTTTATTTAGGAGGGGGAGAGTAACTGGCCCTATCCACTCCCAGCACAATACTTCCAGTGACTGTTGCTGGTGTGTGTCTTATGTTTCTTTTTAGAATGTGAGCCCTTTGGGGACAGGGAGCCAAGTTATTTGTTTGTTATTTCTCTTTGTAAACTGCCCTGAGCCATTTTTGGAAGGGCGGTATAGAAATCGAATAAATAAATAATAAATACGTAATAAATGTAGTATCTTTACAATGAAACATAGTTTTAATCCTGAAGAACCCTCATAGGAACATAGGGAAGGGAAGGTTGTGCTGTCGTCGAGTCGGTGTTGACTCCTGGCAACCACAGAGCCATGTGGTTTTCTTGGAAGAATACAGGAGTGGTTTACCATTACCATCTCCCGGGCAGTATGAGATGATGCCTTTCAGCACCTTCCTATGCCTGCCGATATAGTTGTTCCCCATATTCTAGGAAACACACCAGCATGGATTTGAACCAAAAGCTTCCTGCTCTCTAGGAACATAGGAAACCACTTTATATCGAGTCTCAGGGATGCACAACTTTGGTCCTCCGGCTGTGGTTGAACTCTCCCAACATCCCTGGTGGGATGTTCACAGTGGAACTGGCCACTGTGGCTGGGGATTGTGGGAGGTGCAATCCAACCACAGCTGGAGTGCCAAAGTTGTGCAGCTCTAATCTAGCTCAATATTGCATACGTGGACTGGAACCAGCAGGCAAAAGTCTTTCCCTGAAATGCCAGGGATTGGACATGAGAACACCTGCATGCAAAGCAGATACGATTCCACTGAGCCACACCCGCAATCCCATTACCTTCATGAAGTTCAGGATATAAAACCAACACTTGCAGGGCTTAATGTGTGACACAGTGTGCCAGGGCTCAGCTGCAGAATCTCTTCACAATCCTGCGCTATGAGGAATATAAAGTCATCATAAAGAAAAACGCTTCTAAGGGTCCTTCCCTCATCACTAGGGAACCACCATGTGTCCCCATGCCAAGTCAGAAAAAAGAAGCAACCTTTCCAATGAAGCAGTGAGCTCCCCTTTCTTAAGTAGGCCGAATGCCTTCAATTATTAATTGCAAACGGAGGATCCACCCAGTGATCCACCCCGCCCACATCCAAATTACCGCCAGCCACTCCTTCCCTATCCTTTCATAGATTCCCCACAAATTAGTCTTGCTAACTGGGGAGGATTCAGGCTAGACCTGGAAGGTCTGCAAAATACTGAAGCTTGCTTCTGCAGAGTATTAAAGAGATGTCCCCGGGCCGGCTGATCTGTTCTGAAGCTAGAGCAATCCCGCCCCCCCCCCCCCCCCCGCCAGGGGAAGGAGGGAGTGTTGAGGCCAGACCCTTGGCTTGTCCGGCGCACGCATAATAAGGTGCACGTCTGGCACCCTCCCCTCGCTTCCTGTTAATGCAACCACAGCCAAACCAGTATTGTTTCATCTTCTGCGATCTCTCTGTTATTTCTCCACTTTTTGATCCTCGCCCAAAGGTCACAGGAAGGTTTGAGGGCATCAGACGGGGAGGACACACAGCATTGCTATGATCACTCGGAGAAGGAGGGCACGCCCCACACAACACAATTTAGCTCACTCCCTTCAAGAGAGAAGCGCATTGTGTTATAATCTCACCTCTCCCGTCTTTCCGCCCCCCACTTCTTTGTCCATCATCAGTATCAGAATTCAAATCCTCAGGGGAGCGGGGTAGGTGGGGGGAGCATTATGATTAGTACATTATTCCAGGCGTTTCTATAATTTTAAAACCAGAGTTTAAGAAACCTCAGTCCTCACTTTTTCAGATAGGTCCGAAAATCTAGACCTAAACCTAAATCAGAATCCAGTCGTCCAATCGGATGGGGATGAAGAGGGGGAGACACAAGCACACAGCTTTTTATCTGCTAGTTATTAACTACACACAAACCCACTCGCATTATTCCTGTCTATTCTTGCTCATTATCCCTACATAATCACAAAGCATGTCTAGACGGAAAATTATGCCACCCTGAATATTGATTTCCTATGGAAAGATCTGCTTCGAAAAATCCAACTCATCCATTAAACACTAAAGAGATCAACGTGTTGGGAGAATCAGAATTACGCCTAGCCACAAACACTGCGGGTTGATGAGGCGGCTCCAAGAAACTGTTCCCTGAATCTCCTCCACCGTGGGAAAACTAACTAGCAGCAATCCTTTTGGAGGACCGAAACTTCCCCTTTCCCACGCCGGGAGGAAAAGCGAACATACCATCTTCCCTTACCTTTATATTTATCCATCCTAGGATTTCTTTTTCTTTTTTTCCGCGCTGGATAGGGCGAGGTGCTCGGATTTCCCACGCGCTCCCCACGCTTCTTACAGATCCTCAGTGGGATGCGTCTCGTTTCTCACCAATTCAAGGCTACATCTGCCTCCTAAAATCTCTGGTTTTGGGGTTTTACTGTGCAATTCGTCGCTGGCTCTCTTCTCCCATAGCTCCGCCCCTTGCGTGAGGTCACAGTCAGCGGCTGGAACCTACCGGGACTCAAGAAAACAGCTTGCTGATTTGTTTTGGAAGCCTGAGGGACTCTGTGGCTCCTTCTGTTGCAGCCGAGAACTTGTATTTACGCCCCGTCTGCTGCAAATCAGTTCGAACTTATCTGAACATGACAGGAGCGTGTCTTTCTATATATAAAGGAAAGAGCGAATGTAAGGTAGTTGTGATTCCTCTGTGCTAAATAAGAATTAACAGCAATGCAGCCGACAGGAAGCGAGCGAAAGCGGGATGTGTTTTGGTTTTTTGAGCTGTAGGGCTGGAAATGATGCCGCCCTCGCTAAAAACAGTCTAGCTAGGAAATATGAAAAGGAGCAGCAATAGGAGACGCGACAGGGATTTCCAGACGGAAGACAAGTAGGTGCATGCATCTATTGAGCTGAAAAACAACAGCAGCTTCTTCACATCAGGGGCGTAACAAGGCTGCGGTGGGCCCAGAGACAAAATTTTTAAAATGGGCCCCTCGCTGAAACACACACACTTCACAATATATAGTCATGTGACTTGCCTCTGGGGGGCCAGCCCCTTGAGGTGTGGGGACTCCCAGGCAGCCGTCTCCCCTTGCCTAATAGTACATAAGAACAGCCCTGCTGGATCAGGCTCAAGGCCCATCTAGTCCAGCATCCTGTTTCGCACAGTGGCCCACCAGATGCCGCTGGAAGCCAAAGGCAGGAGTTGAGGGCGTGCCCTCTCTCCTGCCATTACTCCCCTGCAACTGGTACTCAGAGGCATCCTTCCTTTGAGGCTGGAGGTGGCCCACAGCCCTCTGACTAGTAGCCATTGATAGACCTCTCCTCCATGAAGTCATCCAGACCCCTCTTAAAGCCATCCAGGTTGTTGGCCGTCACCACATCCTGTGGCAGAGAGTTCCACAAGTGGATCACGCGTTGTAGTTATGCCCCTGCTTCACATCATGGGAGGATTGTAAACACTTAACCTTGATTTATTTGCAAAATTGCACAAACTGAGCAAGAACATTCGCTCAATATTATGTTTAGGTGGAAGTGGTTTAACTTAGGTTGAGAAAGGATAAACCAGGAACAGTTTAGCCCCAGACAGAGGTGACTCCAAGGGCTCCCACCAACATATTTTCTGTTCTCTGGCCCACCAAACTAGAACTTGACAGCAAGTGTGTCAGACAATACAGTAGCAGTATATTGTGGTCCTGTCACTTGAATAAATTATTTTAGAAGGCCTCCATTCAGGGGTGTAACTATAATTGAGCAGGTGGGTTCAAAGAACCCGGGGCCCCCAGCTCCTGAGGGCCCCCCAGCTCCACCTCTCCCTATTTTCTTCATTAACTCTCTCACTCCGAGAGGCCACTGGGGAGAAGAGCGAACACACGGGGCCCCCCTCTCCCCTAGCTACGCCCCTGCCTCCCTCACTTAAAGGAGCCTCGTTCACTCACTCCTCTACCCAGAACAAGTAGCAGAACCCAGTGCAGACAGGTAGGTAGGTGTCTCTTCCAGTTTCCCGGAAGCCATCGTCCTTCCTGGCCAGGGCTTGGACTGTGTGAAACTATGTGTGGGGGGTGGGTGGAGGGGTGCAGAGTTAACTGTGGTCTGGTACTGACCGCTCTCGCCCAACCCCAGAAAGAAGACTGGAAGGTTTGGCCTATCCAAAAAGACAGTGACTTATATACAGCACAGTACCCCAACTATCCAAGAGTGGGGTGCACGTCGCTTGCTTGTTCTGTGCCCTTCCTAAACCATGTCCAAGCTGCTAAAAAGCGTGCAGAGGCTCCCTTGCCACTAATGATCACATTATCATTATTCCCAGTGGGAGGCTTGTCACTGCCATGATGATGACACAAATGTAGCATGGAGAGCCTTTGCCAGCATGGATGCAGTTTGGAGAAGCACAGAATGAAAGCATGTGCTCCACTCTTGAATCATCAGGGTACTCCACTGTATGTAAGCCAGTCTTTCCTAAGAGGAATCCAATCCATTTTCTGAATAAGTTTGCAAATGTCAAGTATGCATCATCAATTACCTTACCTCTATAAGTATTTAATGTATAGCAAAATCCTCACTCCCCTAATAACATTCTTTCCCACCCTATTTGTCCTTCAGACCAGTTGTTCTAGAGTCCTGGTCCTAGATGTTTCCGGGGTAGAATCTCTTGTTCAGGTCCACTTGATCTAGAAGTTCCATCCCTTCCTCCTTTAATTAGGAATGGATTCGAACCGAACCAGGGAAACCGGTTTTGTGTATATCCTTACCTTTAATCAGGACCATTTGGTATTACACTCTCCTTTCTTGAATGAAATGGAAGTAGCAATATATGAGAGGAAAAAGATAACTCTGAGCATTTCTCAGACTTTCTCACAACAGTAAACCGCAGCTGCCTGTCCTCATGCTCTTAGAATTCAGTAGAGGCAGGTTTCCTTCCAGGTGCTTAGGAAAATGGTTCTGAGAACACAATCTCCCTCCCCCTTGAAATGTTTAAAGTTTATAGTGTATAGCTAAAATTTATGTCACTATGGTGTATTTGACCATATTATTATCTCACTTTTTAACCACTTAATTTTCTTAAAGGCTGCAGTGGAACTTGAATTGCAACTCTGAGCCTTCATTTCCAAACAAATATATTTAGGATTGGGGCACAGAAGGATATTTAAAGGGGATGGCAGGTGGCCCAAGTCTCTATTAAGTCCATAGGCCAGGCCACTGTTTACTTTAGTGTGCACATATATTGCTTTAACTGGTCTCGCTGTCTTTAGCTGGATTCCTCTGAACTACATTTGCTATGAACTGCTGTTTTAATTTTCAGAGGGTTAGCTATGTTGTCTGTTGCAGCAAGAACAGAGAGTCTTCTAGCACCTTAGGAACATACGAAACTACCTTATACTAAGTCAGACCATTGATCCATCTAACTCAGTATTGTCTACACAGACTGGCAGTGGTAGCATTGCCAACTGTTCCGGATTGGCCGGGACATCCCATATTCGGTGGGGGGTGACATTCGGGATGCCATTTCCCCCATATTTGAGCTGGCACGGGGGTGGGCAGCAACTCTCAAATCTCCCACCTGGTGCCAGCCAGTTCAAAGCTCTCCCTGCATGCTTGCAGCCATTGAGAGGTTCTCCAGGGCAGGGGGAAAGCCAGGATTCTACTTCTCCTCCCACCTGACAATCAGCTGTAAGTCAGGTAGGCGGGGCTTCCAGAGGCAGAGGAGTGTATGGGGAAAGCCACGCTGCTGTATCTGTGCTGCCTGCCTGCAGGCCAAGGGAAATGGGGAATGGCATGGCGTCTTGTGGTTCCCCTCCTGCTTTGTACCAGTGATCTCTCTTGGTTTCTGAATGGTCCACAAGCATTCTGAAGCCATGGCTTGGGGCTTGTGTAATTTTTTCTATATGTCTAGCAAGTTGGTGTTGTAGTTTTTATTTTTCATTTCCCCTACGAAAGCACTATTTGTACAGCAAGTTGGTATGTGATCTAAGAAAGTGTATGTTTGGCAGTTCGTAAAATTAGGCTGATGCTTCTGCTGTTGCTCTCCACTCCAGCCAGGTTTGTGAATCAAGAGCACTGTGTTTGTTTGTTACAAATGCACTCTCTCCTAGACCTGTGGGTGTGTGGTGAATGATCAAAAAGGTGTGTGGATCCATTGGAGGTTATTTCCCTAGAAATGCTCTGTGCTGCATGGTGTGTGTAACTGGTCAAGAAGGTGTGTGATGTAAAAGGATTTCTTACAATGCTGTGTTGAACTTGATTTGTATGAATGTCCACCCTCCCACGAGACTCCCCCCCCCTCCGTCTTGTGTCCCTTATTTGGGCAGCAGAATGTTGGCAACCCTAGGCCCTTGGCAACCCTTTTGTATACAGTCCACTTCTTTGAACATCTGCTGATGTAGGTTGTAATCTCTGAAAACCTATGCTGAAATAAACGAGTTAGTCTTAAGGTGTTACAAGGCTCTCTGTAGTTCTGCTTTTAACATTCCTGTAAAGCCACCTAATGGCACAGCAGGGAAATGCGTGACTAACAAGCAGATGGTTGCCAGTTTGAATCCCTGCTGGTATGTTTCCCAGACTATGGGAAACATCTATATCGGGTAGCAGCGATATAGGAAGATGCTGAAAGGCATCGTCTCATACTGTGCGGGAGGAGGCAATGGTAAAACCCTCTTGTATTCTACCAAAGACAACCACAGGGCTCTGTGGGCACCAGGAGTCGAAATCGACTTGATGGAACACTTTACCTTTAAAGAAAGGAAAATCTTTGTTTCACATGTAGATTAAGCCCTTTGTAGAACATCTGACAGTTTCTCAGAATACAATTGTCTGCAAAAGATTTGATTGATTGATTGATTGATTTGAGTGACATCGTCGGTGTCATAGCGACAACATAGATAGATTCTCTCCAGGATGATCTGTCTTCAATTTGGCCTTTAATGTCTCTCAGTGGTGCATTCATTGTTGTTGTAATTGAGTCCATCCACCTTGCTGCTGAATGTCCTCTTCTTCTCTTTCCCAGCATTATGGACTTCTCAAGGGAGCTGAGTTTTCGCATAATGTGCCCGAAGTATGAGAGTTTCAGCCTGGTCATTTGTGTCTTGAGTGAAAATTCTGGATTGATTTGTTCTATGATCCATTTGTTTGTTTTCTTCCTGGCTGTCCATAGTATCCTCAAAAGTCTTCTCTAGCACCAAAGTTCAAAAGCATCAATACTTGTTCTATCTGCAAAATATTGCATCAGCCAATGCACAAGATTGGCTGCGGCTTATCTGTGGGATGATATACAATGGAAAACCAGAAGAATGGATTCCTGCTGTATATTTAACTGAAATGTAAATTGTGAGATACAGGTTACATAATAATGAGTAATGTGACTTTTGTACCAAAGAGGAACATGGAGACCTTGACCACATAAAGTGTAAAAACTTAATGAAAACTCTCTTTTGTGGATCCTAAAAGAAGAGTGTTCTATGATAAGTATTATTTAGGAGTTTATTATTATAATCACATGTTGCATTGTTGAATAGGCAATATCAGTACAAATATTTGATGAAACAGAGAATCAGCAGGAGAAAGAGGGTTGATACATACCGGTAGGAACATAGGAAGCTGCCATATACTGAGTCAGACCATTGGTCTATCTAACTCAGTATTGTCTGCATAGACTGTCAGCGGCTTCTCCAAGGTAGCAGGCAGCCTCTCGGCCCTATATTGGAGAAGCCAAGGAGGAAACTTGACACCTTTTGTTCTTCCCAGAGCAGCTTCATCCTCTGAGGGGAATATCTTACAGTGCTGACATGTGGTCTTCCATTCAGATGCAACCAGGCCTGATTTGTATACTATATATGCTCATTAGCTAGCATACAAAATTAGGCCTGTTTCATCAGTGTCACAAAGTGACCAGTTCTTTTATATAGTGACCATGTAGGATCTGGGCGCAAGGAAGAAAGGAGATCAAAGCAAACCTAAATGATTCAATGGGCTTTATTGAGTATAAAAGAATAACAGCATCGTTTTCCCCTGAGTAGGAGATCCTCAGATAAGGTGATGTACTGCACATGCTCGAGACAGAACTGGAATCACGTGGTTTGATTGAAGGCATGGTTACCTCTTAGCCCCAGTTCCAGTTCTGTCTCGCTCGAGATAGGATTGTTTGGAAAGAGCTCTGATGCTTTTAGGTATTTGGTGTTTTTCTTCCCTATTCCTGGCTTTTTCCTCTATTACTCCCACCTTTCTGTTCCCCTCCCTCTCATTAGTGTGCAAGGGTGGGAAGGGAGCAGTTCTCAGTTCAGCTTATTTTCCCAACAATTCCTAAAATTACGGTATCTTTTTTAGTTCCAATTCCATTCGGCTCCAAATTTCTTCTGTCCTTTTGTTTTCGGGGCTTCCCATAATTATGCAAGTGGCTCATTCCGAGGAGCTTATGCAGGGCTCCCTCTCGGAGAGCACGCATCTGCCGCAGGACCTGGGCAGTATAGCGCCTTCGTCGGCCTCGCTAAATACAGTGCCGGCTTTCTCTTCAGCGGCTGTTGCTCCCGCGCCTCCGGGCGCCATTTTACTGCCGCCATGTTCCGCCTCTGATCAGCCTAGGGCTGAACTTGCTGGGGAGCCATTGGAACAGCGCTCCACCAAGGCGGCAAAGAAAACTAAGCATTTATCTGACCAGCCCTCTATGCCAAAGAAAAAGAAAAAGCGTAAGGACTCTCGGAGAGAAACGCTGTATACCAACGGGCAGAAGCGCTTGAGCGAGCGGCTGCTCATTCAAGCGGTCTGCCACCGCTCGAAACAAAAGATTGGCAAAAATGGCGCAAAACAGAAGGAGAAGGACAAAGAAAAGAACAAACACACGGTGGCAGTGCCTGGAGTCCGGAGCCCGGTGGGCAACCTGCCGGCTCCAGTGCAAATTCCGGGACATAGCCTTGTGGTTGAGGGGGGACTGGCTGGTCCACGCTGTCCCCCCCACGTCTCCCGCCAAACAGCCGACCACGCTGCTAATTGTGAGTAACGAGCCCTTTCCCCCCAGAGCCACTCAATGGCTCAGGGATTTCTTTTCTAGAGAATTTAATCTGGGGCCAGCCACGGTTCCGTGCACTAGTCAAGGGAACCCGGCTACTTTAGTTAGCTCTGAGCCACCTGTGGCTCCGCATGTTGGGCAACAGGGACACGCGCAGTTCATTGCCCCTGATCCACCTGCGGCTCCGATTTCCTCACAGAGGGGTCCTCCTGCCCTGGCTCCCCTGCCTTCACAAATGGGAGTTCCAGTTCTAACAGACCAAAATGTGATTCCTCCCAGTCTTTCCCTGAGACATAGAGCGCGCAAAAGGGCTAGAGGATAAGGCGCTGATCGCCTCTCCTCTTCTTCTCCTGACTCCAGCCCGCGTCGCAGGGCTATTCCCCTGGGGGAACGGGGTCTCTTCCTTCCCAGACCACCCAGGCGTAGAACAGCTAGTAAACGCAGGAGGCATTCCTCTTCTTCCTCTGCCTTGCCTGATAGACCTATTCATCCACATGGGCCAATTATTCCTCCTAGCAACCCCATTCCCCCCCCCGCCTGTACAGCCTACCCTCCCTCCCCCTCCTCCTTCCCTCCCTCCCAGACCAATACATCCAGTGGCCCCATCCTCCTCCTCGGGGGAGGAGTCATCTCACTCAGGGCCAATTCTTCCCAACCAGCCCTCAGACTCAGAGAAAGAGGAAGGGGAACGGTCTGAGGAGGAAATCACGCCTCCCATCTCTACTTCCACCAGACTATTCTCTTCCTCCGATTTTGACTTGTTACTAGTTAAAGCCAAATGAACTATTAACGCGCTGTCCCCAACAGAGAGCACACCCTCCTCATCCAGCGCCACACTGGACCAGCAGGTTTTCCCCCCTGCAGACCCGGTTAACCCGGTGGTCCCCTTCCCTCCTCTGTTTCATAGAGTGATGTCCTCTGAATGGCAGCGCCCTACCTCCTCCAGAACCACTGGAAGTTTACCAAAGAAACATTACCTGCTGCCACCTGATGTCTCCTCTCTCCTAGCAACACCTAAGGTGGACCCTCCGGTGGTCCAAATGGTCTCAGGAGCAGTAGTCCAATCCGAACATCAGGAACAGCTCAAGTCACAGGAAGACAGACGATGCGACGCGCTGTTAAAAAAGGCCCATGAGGCCTCCGCATCCTCCATCAAGATGGCCACCACCAACTCCATCTTCGCACGAGCAACAGTCCTCTGGGCGAAGGAGTTGGTCCAGCTAGTTCCCCCGGAACTACCAAAATTACGCCAGGGCATTAACAAAATAGGTAAGGCCGCGGCCCTGACGGCTGACTCGAGCCTAGACATTATTCAGCAAGCGTCTAGGGCCATTTCTGCGGGCGTTGCAGTGCGAAGGACCCTCTGGTTGAAACCATGGAATGTCGATGCCAAATCCAAGCTGGCCCTGATGGCTGCTTCCTTCGCTGGCACCTCGCTCTTTGGTCCAGCATTGGAACCTGTACTAGTAGATACTAAAGACAAGAAAAAAGTCATGCCATCTGGTAGAAGGGACTTCAGGCCTTCCTTTCGGGGGGGGGGGGTCACAACTCCTTTCGTCCCTTCAGACAACACTCCTTCCAACCGTTCCATTTCAACCAGCCCAGGGACTTCCGCTCCTCCTCCTACAGAGGCGGCAACCGGACTCAGTGGAGACAGCGGCCCAGAGGTCAAGCCCGAAACCCAGCTTCCTGGCCATTCTCCAATTTCCGTCAGCGTAAACAATGACTATGTACCAGTGGGGGGAAGGCTGTCACATTTTGTTCTGACCTGGATGTCCACAGCCACGGACAAATGGGTCTTAGACACCATATCCAGGGGATACTCCATAGAACTGACTTCTTCCCCCCCGTCCCACTTCATCCCCACACCAAGGTCTTCCGACCCACTGAAACATCTTCGGATGCAGCGGGCAGTGTCTCATCTTCTCCAGATCAAAGCAATAGAACCGGTGCCTGTCTCACAGAGGTTCCAGGGGGTGTACTCCATCCTCTTTCTGGTACCGAAGAAGGACGGATCATGGAGAGCGGTGCTGGATCTCAAATCTTTCAACCACTCTGTGCGCAAGAAAAATTTTTGTATGGAATCTCTCTGAACGATAAAGTAGGCGGTGAGAAAAGGGGACTTCTTGGCTTCTGTGGATCTCTCGGAAGCCTATCTTCATGTCCAGATCGAACCTGCCAGCTGGAAATTCCTCTGCTTCGCCTACAACGGTGCCCACTTCCAGTATCGGGCCTTACCCTTCGGGCTGGCATCAGCTCCGAGGGTCTTCACGAAGTTAATGATCTCCCTCGTCTCATTTCTCTGACTCCAAGGGGTGGGGCTCCACCCGTACTTGGACGACTTGCTTATCAGAGCGCCCTCCAGCGGTCGAGCCGTGGAGGACGTTCGAACCACCCTGCAAGCCCTGAGAGACCACGGTTTTGTCATCAACACTCAAAAGAGTCATCTGAACCCGTCTCAGGAGCTGGTACATCTGGGCACATTATTCAATACCACACAGAACACGATATCTCTACCACCAGAACGCAGGGACCGCATTCTCAAGCAACTCCGCCCTCTCCTGCTGAAACCCCGGGAGGACGTGATGAAACTGGCCCAGGCCTTGGGATCAATGGTAGCCTGTCTGGACTGTACCCCCTGGGCACGGTGGCACTCCCGACCCTTGCAGTGGCTACTCCTTCCATGGCAGGATCACATCATGGCTGCCCAACCTCAGATGATCAACATCCCTCGTGCAGTCAGGGCCTCCTTCCGATGGTGGTTGTCTCCCGCTCTCCTTCGCGGTCTCCAACTAACGGAACCCCACTGGGTGGTGGTCACAACGGACGCCAGCCTCCAAGGGTGGGGAGCCCACTGCCAAGGCGCAGTCATCCAGGGCTCCTGGTCCACCGTGGAAGCAGTCCTACCCATAAATTGGCTAGAACTCCGCGCAGCACGCCTAGCTCTCCAGCACTTCCTCCCGGTCCTGCAGGGGCAGCATGTACTGCTTTGCATGGACAACATCACCGTCAAAGCACACATCAACCATCAAGGGGGGACACGTTCATCTCTCCTGATGCAAGAGACCGATCTCCTATTCAGTTGGGCGGAATCCAGTCTACAATCTCTAATGGCCGAACACCTCAAGGGAGATGACAACGAGGTAGCGGATTGGCTCAGCAGGAGGGTAATAGACCCGGGAGAGTGGACACTACACCGGAAGATATTTCTCCAGGTCTCTCGAGTCCTGGGTACTCCTCTAGTCGATCTGTTCGCCTCCCCAGACAACCACCAACTCCCTCGGTTCTTCACAAGATATCACACTCCTCTGGCAGAGAGGGTAGATGCCCTCCACTCACGCTGGCCAGAGGGCCTACTGTACGCATTTCCTCCAATTCCAATCGTAATGAAGGTCATTCAAAAACTTCGTCTAGAGAAAGCAGAACTGCTCCTGATAGTACCCTTCTGGCCTCGCCGTCCGTGGTTCCCGGATCTCCTCAGCCTAGCAACCGCCCCTCCCTGGTGCCTGCCAAGCCGCCCGGACCTGCTCCATCAGGGCCCAGTACTACATCCAGACCCTCAGTGGCTCCAATTGACCGCCTGGAGGCTGAGCGCGTGCAGCTAGTAGTCAAAGGGTACTCTAGACGCGTCCAGGATACCATCCTCGCCTCAAGATGCCCATCTACTATTAGAATATACCAATCTACCTGATCTGCCTTCATCCGCTGGGCCAAGGCTCACGACAAGGACCCACTGAGGGCAGGAGTAGCAGAAGTACTGGATTTTCTTCAAGCAGGCCTGGATATGAAACTCAGGCCCAATACTCTCCGTCAACAAGCATCTGCGTTGGCCTCTGTCCTACAGATTTCCCCACCTACAGCCGGACAAGGGGTTCTTCATCAGCACCTTTCCAGGTTCCTCAGAGGAGCCACGAACCTGGCTCCCCCTCCACTCAAACGCTTTCCCAGCTGGAGCTTGAACAAGGTACTCAATGCTCTTATGAAGGAACCGTTCGAGCCAATTTCATCTATTCCGTTGAGGACCTTGACATTTAAGGTCGCTTTCCTAGTAGCGGTGACTTCTGCCCGCAGAGTCTCAGAATTAGCCGCGCTTTCGGTGCGTAAGGAATTCTGCACTTTCAATTCAGACTCCGTCATCCTGAGGCTGGACCCGACATTCCTTCCTAAAATTAATTCCACCTTTCACAGATCCCAAGTTATCGTTCTCCCGTCCTTCTGTCTGGACCCAGTTCACATCAAGGAGAAGTTGTGGCACAAGCTTGATGTGAGGAGGGCTCTGAAGACGTACATCAGACGCACTAAGGACTTTCGCCGGGCAGACGCCCTGTTCGTCTCCTTCCGCGCTGCAAACTTGGGTGAAAAGGTGTCTAAGTCAACTTTGGCCAGCTAGATCAAGTCCTGCATACAAATGGCATATGGGGCTCTACAGCTTGCTCCCCCTGGTGGAGTAACTGCCCATTCGACTAGAAGCACCGCGGCGTCTACTGCCTTTGCAGCTCACGTCCCTCTAGCTGAGATATGCAGGGCGGCTACCTGGTCATCAGTCACGCCCTTTATTAAGCACTATAAGATTCCTGACTTTGCTCAAGATCAGGCAGCTTTTGGACGCACCATCCTGCAGCAAGTTGTCTGAACACATCCTTCCCGTCCCAGGTTCTGAGGGGGCTGCTTTGGCATGTCCCTATCTAAGGATCTCCTACTCAGGGGAAAAAGAGACATTGGTCTTACCGTGAAGGTTCTTTTTCCCTGAAGTACGAGATCCTCAGCCCCGCCCGGATGTGCTTTCTGGGTTGGGGCTAGTCCGCCCGTTACGAGGCGGAACCTTCTTAAGATGTCTATTCTGAGGCTGCTCTCAGGTTTATATAGCTCTTAGAATTTTTCTGTTCAAGTCTCTCCTTGGTATTTCCTCTCTTTCCCTTATGTATTACCTGTTTTTTCTTCTAATCTTTGTCATGTTGCCAGTTTTTCTTGAGCTCTCTCCAGTTTATCCATCATGCCTCACTCGTCATCCTTGGAACTGGGGCTAAGAGGTAACCATGCCTTCAATCAAACCACGTGATTCCAGTTCTGTCTCGAGCATGTGCAGTACATCACCCTATCTGAGGATCTCCTACTTCAGGGAAAAAGAACCTTCACGGTAAGACCAATGTCTCTATCTGAGCAGAAAGCAGAACGATCTATCAGTATTACTAACAATATTTCAACCCTAGCCAGCAACATTTACCCAGTGTTCCTAACTAACATATGTGTGTGTGTTAAATCTTCCTAGAGCCTAATATAATTCAGATATAGGTGGAAAGGGGGGGGGTAAGGATGGTTGAGGACTGGCATGTGTTGGGGAGATCAGGAATTAGTAGAGGGAGGAGGGGAAAGGAGAAGGAGGGGAAAGGATGGAGGGATCCAAGGCTTGTGGAGTGGCATATTACCAGGGTCAGAGGCTTGAGAGCGGTGGAGCTTTCAGCTGAAGGAGCGAGGCTGTGGCTGGAGACAGGAGCTTTTAGAGTGATGATCAAGCAGGCAGTTTGCTCAGAGCGAGGCTAAGAGTGAGATCACCATGGCTGGGGAAGTCTTGACTTCTCACTGCGCAGTAGAAGTCACAGAAAGTTCCTGTCCATGGACAGAGTTCCTGCTTGTTGCCTCACGGCTTAGCAGCAAACTCTGGGATGGCTCTTGAGCAAGTATGCTTGTTAGGCAAGATTGCTTGGGAGTATCATGGCTGGGGAGTCTTGACTTCTTGCTGCGTAGCAGAAGTCACAAACGAGTCCTTTCTCCCTGGAAAGAGTTCCTGCCTCTCGCCCCACGGCTTGGGCAGCAAACCCCTGGATTACTCATGAGCAAGTCTTGCCTGTAGGCAAAAGACTGCTTGTAGGCAAAAGACTGCTAGCTCTCTGTCCAGTAAGCCTCATTCTTTATAGTTGTATCTTCCTTTGATCCCCATAGAGTCAACTCAAAATATCCTCATTCTTCCTGGGGCCCCAAAAGGTGACAGTTTGCTGTTACCTTCTGGATAATGTCTTTTGATTATTCAGGATATTAGCCCAGTCCAGGGAGATCTTAATCTCATCTTCTGTTAGCTGCTATCTTGAGGAGGGGACCAAAGCAAATCTGCATCTCTGAGCTGCAAATGGGCATCTTCTCTTGTCCCCAGATTTGCCAGCCTGGTCCCAGAAGGTGTTAAAAAGGTGTTACTACAAGGACTAAATCTACAGGTGTTTTCCTAGAGTGGACTTTCAATAGACAGCAACTGAGTATCCCCTGTGGGCACAGCAGAGCAATCACTGACAAAGATTAACATAGACCTTGCAGGAGGAAGTGAGAGCTCAGCTTCTCATTTCTTCCAGACATTGGACCGGGTCTCACGATCAGTGAGACCCGGTTCCTAGCAGTGAGCGGGAAGAGCGGGCTAAGCCCACACAGATCGGCCGCCCACACAATGGCCGGCGCCGAGACGGAGCCGGCAGGGGCTGGGGAGCTCAGAGGCCGTGTGGCCCCCGGAAGCCCCAGTATGCCCTGCGCTCTCGCAGGGCATACTGGGGAGACCCCCGAGCCAGAAGCCTGATTTTAAGCCTCCCGGTCGGGGGTCTACACACACGGAGCCACGCCGTGGCTACTCACAAGCAGATAGCCCGGGTTTGCGGATCACTCGCTCAGCAAACCTGGGCTAAGGGGCGGGCTACAGGAGCGGGTTAGCCACTCCAGAACCACCGGGCTTGGCTGCAAGCCTGGTGGTTCTGATGATCACAAAAATCGGGCTAGGATTTTCCTAGCCCGATTTTTGTGATCGTAAGAATAGCCCCATTATCTGATAATGGGTTAGATTTTAACATTAGGATTGTTCTGGCCTGGCTTTTGTGCTTCTTTGAGTACCCATTTCACACTACAATGCTGGATCGCCTCTTCCTTCACAGAGCAGTTCATGCGGCAGGCATGAGACCTGGGTGTCAGTTCACCTTGAGTTCAGGCATTTAATTGAACTCTTAATATAAAATGAAATCAGACACAGGCCTGAATTCCATATACTTCTGGGCCAGTACCTCTGGGCCTAAAGTTGGGGTGCCCCCAACATCTTAGTTAATGGGACAAGTCATGCTTGCTACCACAAGACCACCGCTCCTCTCCATTATTTGTGCTCTGTCAAGAAGACAAGAGAGGTCAGCATGGGAAGCTGCCAGTGCTTGATGTTTGGATGCATGCCTCACACTGTGCAAGTGGTGGCACATGCCATTGGGCAGCAAGGTGCAAGAGGACAGTGTCTTCTGTAGCATGTGAGGTCAGCAGGGGGTGGGGCCAGAGAGGGACGGGGCATCAGTGCCATTTCTGGTCCAGGGGGCTTCAAGGGGCAAACAGTAACCAGACAATGCTATTGTGAGGTGCTATTGTCCTTGAAACAATATTGCTTTAAGACAGGACCTCAGTCTGCTACGTTAGTTGATGCCATTTACAAGACTAGAAAGGGTTGTTGTTGGGCAGTGAGCTAGTCTGGTGCTAGATGCAGAGCTGATATATTCACACAATATTTTAATGGATTCATATTTGCATTAATGAACGTGACTTCATTTTATCCTACAATATTCTTTTGTTTTGTGTGCTCACAACTCTTAAGTATGTTTATGTACTTCTTTCCCTGCATCTACACGGAGTGTCCAGATCTTCTGAGAGTTGCTGGAGTCTGTCAGTCCTCTTGTCCCTCAGTACAGGCTGTTACTGGTTTCAATTGTTCTTTGCATCTCCTTGGTAACTGGTTTATGGTTTATGTTTGGGTTTTTTCATCTTTTCTTGTTTTTTGCTTTTTGAGTTTCATAGATGTTCACAGGTTTGAGGCTATTTACTTAATTTTTCTAGTTTTTGAGCTCTTCGTGTATTTCTTGTCTTTTTTTCCAGCTATTTCTTGATGTTAGCCAGTTAGGGACAGTCAGCATAGAGCCCTGCCTACCTTATAGCCCTGCCAACCTCATTCAGTTCTTTAGCAGCCCCACATTTGCCTTGTTTAGGAGTATCTCCACTAGATGGTTTTGACCATTACTCATGTTTAACCATTATCATTCATGTTTCATTATGAGTTGTCTTTCATAGTTTAGTTATTAATTTTCTTACCCTTGTCTCATTGGTCATTAGTATATATTTTCAGTTGTTTTATTGTAATATATGATCTCTTAATACATTCTTGCTTAAGTCACAGGTGGGTTCCTTTCCCTCTGTTTTGCTTAGGAGTCAGAAACAAAACAAACAACATTCTGAGCAATGAGACGCTGGTCCAGAGCAAAATAACTCATATAAGAAACTCTGTCTAGGCCTGGTAGTTCTTGAGACGTCATTTAAGAGACAGAGACAAGTGTGCTAATATATGTGAAATGCTAAGTCCTAGAGTTCCTTAGTTCCTGCAACTATTCCCTATGCACAAGCAGGAAGACCATCATTGTGTGGCAGGTCACTGACAGCCGGAGAGAGGAACAAGCATTATAATAATAAAGAAGGTTGAGGTTGCAAGAACAGAGAGAACCAGTTCTGCTGATAGGAATGTACAGGCCCCATAATGAAAGTCTTTGGCCTGCCGTGCGATGCACATAGAAGGACTCATCCCAGGGGTAGGGAATAATAGCAATAGCAATAGCAATAGCACTTACATTTATATACCGCTCTATAGCTGGAAGCTCTCTAAGCGGTTTACAATGATTTAGCATATTGCCCCCCAACATTCTGGGTACTCATTTTACCGACCTCGGAAGGATGGAAGGCTGAGTCAACCTTGAGCCCCTGGTCAGGATTGAACTTGTAACCTTCTGATTACAGGGCGGCAGTTTTACCACTGCGCCACCAGGGGCTCATTTAATGCCTAAAGCATACCTGGCAGAGAAGCTTATCAGCCTTCCAATTTTCAGGACAGACTTTGGCACCATTATGTAACAGGTCCTTTTCCAATCTGATCATACCTAAAGAACAAGACATCACAGAAACCATTCTGACCAGGGGCGTAACTATAATAGGGCAAGGGGAGACAGTTGTCTGGGGGCCCACGGCCTTGGGGGGCCCCCAGAGGCAAGTCACATGACTGACTCCCCCAGCCACGCACCCGCCCAGGCTTCCTTCAGTTGAATTTATCCTCCGAAATTGATGTGAGTGTTAAGACCTGGAGCTACCAGAACAGCATGTCTTTCTCTAGTACCATTAAATGACTTGCATCCTTCACAATTCACAAAACCTTTTAAAAAATTATTTAGGATGATGTTCTATTGTGGCAGATAGGTGTTTTCACTATTCAGCCTCATTTAAGATTGATTTATTTCATGAGCCGAGCTTCAGTGAGGGGGGGCATTTTAAAATCTTGTCTCTGGGCCCACTACAACCTTGCTACGCCCCTGAATCTGACAGGTGTTTTCTGTGAAGTGAATTCTGCCTAACTTGTGAGGTTGACTTGGCTTTATGAAAAAGGGGTCTAGGCAGGCCCCAACCCACAACATACTCCTTGCCCTGCACAGCTGTTTAATTCAAGTCCGGAGCAATGCAGAATGATCAAGATGGCTCCAGGCATACAGATTCCTAAGACAGCCATTTGAGGACAACATTATCTTGTCCAGTGTGGCCCTGTGGTAAAGTAAATTGTATGCAATGTAAGTGCCCAGCACCATTTGGGAATGTCCTCTTCATAGGTTTTATTAACCTAAAACAACAACTACCCCCAAACTCTTGCATTCTAAAAACACCAGCTAACTCTTTCTGCCTTTAGTGGCATCTGATTGTTTTAAATATGTATTTTTAAATTTTTAATTTATGATTACAAGTAAATATAATATATAAGGTTGGCATTGCTCCTTGCTGCTCACCTTGCCTCATGGTAAGGTTGCTGATCTTTCGGCATCATTTCTCATGAGCTAAACAGTGCTTTGATTCATTCCAGGAAGTGACTGGGAGCTTGCCAAATAAGTGTTGGTAGGGAGAATGCCAAAGAAAGACAAAAGGAAAGTAAGAATCAGTGTGGGATAGAGATTTGCGAACAGGCTCAGCGTCGAACAGGTTCGACGTCGAGCCAGTTCAATTCGACGGCTCGTCGTTGAACCGAACCACCCAACCACCTGGGGGGTTCGTAATTTTTTAAAAAATAAATTATTACCTTTTCCCCCGGAGGGGAAGGTCCTCGAGGCAGTGTGTGTGTGTCCCCCATAAAGATTCCCCTCCCCCTGACAGCCTCCATTCTCACCCCCTCCGACCCATTCAGCCAGTTTTTTTGGCCTGTTTGGGCCTCTGTATTTCAGCATGTGGCCATTTTGGACACTGACACTCATGCGCAAATGGCCTCTGTGAGGCCTGGCATGACCCAGGGCCTTGAAGAGGCCATTTGCGCATGCGCGGCAGTGTCCAAAATGGCCACCATGCCAAAATGCCGAACGGGCCATAGGGCATGAGAACGGAGGCTGGTGGGGGCAAGGGGAACCTTTGCGGACCCTCCCATGCCACCTCGAGGACCTTCCTCTTTGGGGGGGAAGGTAAAAAAAAATAACTTTTTTTTTTTAAAAAAGGAAGACCAGATCGGACCAGGTGGCATTCGAGTGGGTGCCGGACCGAACTGATCCAGTCAGGTTCAAGTCCGGTCCGGACTCGAATTGAACCAGGCCAGCTGGTTCCATGCACATCCCTAGTGTGGAGAGGGCACAAGCAGCTCTCCAGTGGAATTGCTACAAAAGGAGGATCATCTCTGGGGGACAAGTGAAAAAGTTTTGGTTTTCAGCTATCCTAGATCTTAAGGTTGTTCACACAACCGAATTGGCCAGGGAGGCTGGAAGGAAAGCAGGAGCTTACCTGTCTAGTTTCCACCCCACACAATCTGGAACCTGATCCAGGCTCTGCTGTTCACGCACCCACACGAGCACCAGAGCAGAGAGTGGTGGAGCCAGAGCAAGAAGTCCTCTGTCATCCCACAATGTACTGTGCCAGGAGCACAGTGTATTGGGGGATTCCCCCACTGCCGGGCGCTGTTGCTGCCTGGTTTTGTGAATGCTCAGGCTGCAGAGTAGTCACACAATGGGGAGCCACTATTAGCCCAGGTAAAAAAAAAACACCCAGGCTACCTGGTTGCAGAGCACTGGGATCGAGACCAATTCCGGCGCTCCTCACGACCAGTTCTACCCAGGCATGGCTGCCCTATCCTGGGTAGAACCAGTCATGAGAACCACCTTCTGGATTATTTTTTAGGCTGACCCTTAACTTCCAAGTCTTCATCCAAGATAGGTTATTTTTATATTTACCAACAGCCCTAGTGCAGTTATAATGAATGTGTGGTAATGGTAATCACAACACAACTCACCTCCTTTGAAAGTGTATTCATTTCAACCTTTAGCCCACATATGCAGTATTGTGATTTCTTATTCTTTCAGATAATATTGTATTGGGTAAAAGAAGTACTGCTGACAGCTGGGTGTTCCAACATTAGGTATAAGCCACAGAAGTATTGTTCAGTGGTCAAAGCTTGTGGTACTTTCAATTTAAGCAAGACTGGAAGGCAATGATTCCATTTCCTGCCGTCCTTTGAGTCCTCAGGTGATTACTCTTAAGTGCATGCAACTGCACTCATTGAGAAAGGGTTTGTGGCTTTTAAAAAAAAAAAGAAATCTGAAACATGTAGGTTTTAAAAGAGAGTCCTTAATGTCCCTGTCAGATTAGGAGCATTGCCCTCAGTACTACAGAAACAGTTATCTGATGCCAGTTGTGAGCTCAGAGAAGGGTCGTCCCCCCCGGAATATCCCCAAAGATAAAGTTTTGGGCCTTGGTTTTTTCATTAGACAAGTCCACTTCAGTCCAGCCAAAGTCAATAACCTTCAACAGTTCTTCAGATCACAGCTGCATATGTAGGGAGAAGAAGAGGAAAAACAATAACAGCCGCAGAATTCCTCATCTAAAAGTACAGAGGAAACTGAATTTATGTCAACATATTCTACTAAAATAGATGCGTGCAGAAAAGTGTTCTGCCACACATGACAGCATTTGGGAAGAAATAGCTGCTGGTTAATATAGTTATTGTGACCGGTTCAATTTCTTTCTATCCCACTTCTCCTTGCCTCCCTCTTTTGCTTCTGCTGATTTTTATGTAGGGGTCAAGAAGTCAGTTTTGTAAACAACAAAATTTCAACCCTCAGTTTCCCATGCAATCTAGCAGTTTCCGCTGCTGTTTGCTAGCATCATTATGCATTCCATAGAAATAGGTCACATTCTACACATCTCTAATTGAAGTTAGTACTTTTTTTCTTTCTTTTAAAGAAGTTGAGGCAGTTGCTTTTCTACAGGGAAAAAAAACTGTAATTCAAATTGCTTTTTGAAAGGCCCTAATATATCCACATGAGATCTTCTGGCAGAAGCAACTGAGAGAATATAAATAGAAGTTCAAAAGGCGAAGGGGAAAACTTCCAGGAGGGATGAAGCAGTTGAAATTCACTGGTTTAATAGGAAAATGGATGAGTGGAAATACTGTTCTCTGACACAATTAGAACTTTATGTAGGACTTTTGATAATTTTTTGTATCTGACCAAACATTCTGCTGAGGGTATTAGTTCTGCAAGAGGAAAACAGAGATATTGGTCTCAGCCCAATATAGAGTTCAGCATGTTTAGGCCTATTTATTTCAATGGCCATAACTGTTGGCATTGCTAGCACCAGACACAAGGGACACGTGCCACAAATGTCTGGCCACTTGCCCCAGACCTCTTGTCCACCCACTCCACTGACTTTGTTTGCATGAAGCAGAATGTGGAGGTGCAGAATGTGGTGGTGAGGGGGGCAATACTAGATTTTTAAATTTAACTCCAGAAGGTGTTTCCTGTCTCTATCTCTGTTGTCACCAAGCGTCTGACTTTCTTCCTCCATGAGCTTGTAATGAAAAGGAGAAGGGATAGACCAGAGTCCCTTCTCCCCATTTCCTTTTCCACTTGTGCCCAAAGGAATGGAGAAGGGAGTTGCGCTTGCGGCAAGTTCTTTTGGGCTAGATGGATGAGGCAATGGATGGTTCTTAGGCACACCACAACTGCTGGGCTCAGTGAAGGTGGAGGTGGTAGTGGCAGTCCAGGAGAGAGTGAGTACCCCCTTTGTTGCAATCCACCACCCCCAACAAACCCCACTGCTAACCACTCAAACTCTGTTCAGAAAAATTGCACAACAGAGGGGTGAGATAGTACATACATAGTCCTCCCCACCATTTCACATGGTGGCAGGGCCACCACAATAAATGATGATAGAGGAGAAGGTAATTTGAAAATAAAGCAAGTACTGTGGACCACAGATCCAGTCCTCATAGAACCTTAGCAATGCCCCTGGCCAAGCCACTAATATATACCAAGGATGTGCTGGTGATTAATGGCTTCTAAAACTAGAAGAGAATATTGGATTCCTTTGCTGGAGAGTATGAAAAGGTTTAATTATCAAAATGGGGTGGGAGTGGGGAGGCTGTGGGCCTGGGATCTGGATCTTTTCAGTACCAATCAGTGCCCCTGGTGCAAGCTTTCCATGTGGAAAAAGAACTTGGGATGATTCTCAGGTCCTTAATACATGCTGTACTACTTTCCTCATTGTGTACTTCCACCAACAACTCTCCTCAAAGGTTTTTATTCTCAGCTTCTCAGTTATCTAACTTGATCCTGCCTGCCCCAACAAAGCGATAATTGGGACTAAGCACTTACTAGGACACCACTGAGATTTCTCCTAGCAGCTACTTAACATCTAACTGGGGTATTAAAACCATCAAAGAACCAATTTCGAACAATTATTCATTTACTGGCTGTCTTGAAAACTGCTTAAGATTTCTAGCTTGCCTGCAGCTTCAGGTTCAAACAGGTCACTGCGTAGCATTTCTTTACTCAGGCTCCACTGTTTTTCTTTTGCTGTGTCCACCTGAACATTTGTTTGTGTTGGAGCAACACCTAGAGGAAAAACTGGGATGGCATGAATGGCTCATAATGAGCCACCATACATTCTACACACAGGCCTTGCATATGCAGGCAGTGTGCACTGTACAGATGTTGCTCCAGCAACTGATAAGATATTACTGGTGTTCTTGGGTGTCTCTCTCTGTGTGTGTTTTCATTATTACTTATTGGAGCCAGAGAGACTCAGATTCTTTGCCTAATTCTGGATCCGGCCAATTTGGAATTGTATGAATGGTTTCATACGTCTTTTCTCATTTGTTATTGCTGCAGGATTCTTTAATAGAGAAGTTATTTGCAATGCAGAACTGCTACCTGAAGAGCAACAGCGTTTTCAAGGGGGAAAAGCAGAAGAAATTACCATCTGCAGTAATTTGCTCTTGTCAATTGGCTGCCTTGTTTCCTATTACTGAAAAAGGAAATTACTATAGTGTTAAGCTGCTCAAACAGATATTTGCATATGTAATGGGAATATATCTATTTTGACAACCATGTCATTTATTTTTAAAAGGCTCCATTGGCTGACATGATGCGCAGCCCTCCATTGCTAGAAAGAGGGCTGAACAGGGCTGCAGTTGCGCAAGGAGCCTTCAGGGTCCCTGCCTTGAAGTCTGCTTTGCACAGTGGTCCAGCCATGGAGCAGGAGGCAGGAGCAATTTTCTCATCTCTCCCCTCCCTCCCAAAGCCCTTTCTTATTTTAGGAATCTGTTCCTGAGGGTTGAGCATCCCTCACGAACAGATTTCTGCAACTGGAAAGGACTTTGGGAGGGAGGGGTGTGAAAATCGCTCTCCCTTCACACTCGGACCGCTGCGCAAAGCAGACTTCATTGCAGGGACGCTGAAGGCTGCTTGCACATCTGCAGTCCTCCTTCCAGGGATGGAGGGCTGCGCATCATGCCAGCCAACATTTCCTGTCATGGATTAAGTCATACGTAAACACAAATAGATTGTGAGAGGCTTAAACACACTTTTGTTCTCCTAGATAAGTTGCCTTTACATTTGTATGACCAGGCCACCAAGTTATATATCCCTTGAGGTATACAGGCATATATAGCAAGTTTAAGAGACTCTTAGATCTTAAAAATTCATATCTTTATCAGAGAAGACAACTTGAAAGAGACGCTGGGAGGTGCTCATTTATTCTAGCTAGCTTTGCTACCTCCTCCCTCCTGGGCTGGGAGAGTAGCCTAAGCTGTATCTGAAAGCTGGTCTTTCCTCACCTTCCTCCTCTGCTCTTCCTAAATGCTCTAACATCAAGCACATGAGCCAACTCTGCCTCATAAGGTGAGTGAAAGTCACCTGGTGAGGTCCCCCACCCCCAACTTATGGCCCTCATAAAGTAGAGCAACACCACGGGCACAGCCACTGGTGCAGCTCACTGGTAGGTGAGCTGCCAAACGGCCTGGCCTTTCTGGAGGCCTTCGGAGGTGGGACTGCAGGCTGGGGCAGGACCTTCAGATAGCAGTATATTGTTGCCTTATTATTGGTTGTGTCTTGGTATATGCAGGTATGTGTCTTCAGGTTCAGGAGTTCAGGTTCAGGAGTTCATATTGACCATGACAACTATATGGGCATATCCCAGATGGTCTCTGGCCCCAAAACATATTGCTGGTCACATGCTCAATTTGGTCTTCTACTCTGAACAGGATAGTGTTCCATGGATGGGAACTCCTGTTATTTCTCCATTGTCACGGACGGACCACCATCTGGTTAAGGTAGGACTTACAACCACAACCAACACCTGCAGGGATGAAGAACCCATTAGATTGGTCCACCCGAGAAGGTTATTGGATTCAATGGGATTCCAAGAAGCCTTGGAAGGGTTTTGAGTTGGCTCTGCCAATGATTCTGTCGATGCTCTGGTGTAACTTGGAATAACGAACTCACTAGGGCAGTAGACACAATCGCTCCTAAACATCCTCTCTGACCTGTTTCAGAATTAGCCCCAAGGAATTCTGAAGAATTACAGGAGTTGAAACAGCGAGGTAGACTACTAGAGCGCAAATGGAGAAAGATGACTCAAATCCGACAGGTTACAAAATAGAACACATTTGAAAATCTGTGCTCTGGCAATACATGCAGGAAAGAAGCTATTATTTTCTGCCCACATTGCATCCACAAGTTCATGTCCAGTGGAGTTGTCTAGGGTTGAGAGAAGGCTAATATTACCCCCTTTCTCCTTAAATCCAAATTTAGAACCATCAGTTCTGTGACTCTTCTAATGATCTCTTTCATGGTCAAGATATCTCGTATTCGGGCCAAACTGGATCCTACAATTAGGGCAGAGTCTCTTATACAGTTATCCATAACTTCTCTTATGTAGCCAGACTGGATCACTTTCACTTTGTAACTCCTGAGGATGTGTATAAGCTATTTTGGCCTGTACATTCCACTACCACCTGCTCTCTTGATCTTTGCTCAACTTGGCTTATATTATCTAATAAAATAATTTTATCTAATAAAATAATTTTATCTCATAAATGCTTATCTGAGGGAAGGTGGGAAACGTCCTTGTCTTAAGGAGACTACCATTAGACCATACTTGGGGGGGAAAACCTACATTGGACCCCTCAGAGTTAAGAAACGATGGGCCTCAGAGTTAGGAAACTATGGGCCTGTCTCTAATCTCCCATTGTTGGTCTAGGTGATTGAGAGGGTGGTGGCCTCTCAGCTCCATACAGTCCTGGAGTAAACTGCTGGCTTTTGGGTTTGAGACTGCCTTGACCAGCCTGATGGATGATCTCCTATTAGGCATTGACAGAGGGAGTGTGACTCTGCTGATCCTTTTGTATCTCTCAGCAGCTTTCAATACCATCAACCATGGTATCCTTCTGGGTCACATGAGGGAGGTGGGATTATGTGGCACTATTCTACAGTGGTTCCATCCCTACCTCTCCAGTAAATTCCAGATGGTGTCACTTGGAGACTGTTGCTCTGCAAAGTGAGAGTTACTGTATGGAGTTCCACAAGGTTCCATACTGTCTCCAATGCTCTTTAACCTCTATATGAAGCCACTGGGAGAGATCATCAGATTTGGTGCATCTTCTGGTAAATATGCTGATGACACTCAAATTTATTTCTCCCTATCAACTTCATCAGGAAACAGCATAACTTCCCTAAATGCCTGCCTGGAGATGGTAATGTGTTAGATGAGGGATAGCAAACTGAGCTTGAATCCAAATAAGATGGAGGAACTGATTGCGGGGGGGGGGGTCAAGACCAAAGAGATGGGCTAGATCTGCCTGTTTTTGGTGGGGTTACACTCCCCCTGAAAGATCACATGCATAGCTTGGGATTGCTCCTGGATCCAAAACTCTCTGCTTTCTCAGGCTGAGGCAGTGGATAGGAATGCTTTTTATCAGCTTCAGTTGATACATCAGCTGCACCCAGTTCTGGATAAATGACCTTAAAATAGTAGTACATATGATGGTGACCTCCAGGTTTGACTACTGTAATGCATCTACATGGGGCTGCCTTTGAACATAGTTTGGAAATTACAACTGGTACAGAATGTGGCAGCCAGGTTGATTTCTGGGACAACCTAAAGGGACCATATAACAGCGATTAAAAGAACTGCACAAGATGCCAATATGTTTCCTAGTGAAATACAAAATGCTGGTCATTACCTATAAAGCCCTGAATGGCTTAGGTCCAGACACACTGTCAGCTGGGAGGGAAGGTGAGTTGGACCCTCCCCTCCCCGCTCCATCCCCACACGCACATGGGTCATGTGAATACCCTTTATATCTATTTTAAAACAATACATACATACATATACAATTCCTTGGGTTCTTTCCTTGCAAGGGTGTAGAGATTTTTGGCACTTCAGTCGTGATGTCACCAGAGAAAGCAGCACAGAAACTCACCTAAACCTGGGGCTTGTCTTGGGCTTCCTTTGGGAAGTATGAAAATAAAAGCCAGCATCTGTTAAAAATTTGGAAAGGGCACTCCCTAGAACATTTCCAAGCCATAGAAAACAGTCCGTACATGCCCTTAAGGTCCTTTCACAATAGAGATCTGCAGACAGACTGGAGCTTTATTTATTCCCAACCGCAGTACAAATAGAAGTACAAGCAAATGGAATAAGCAAGTATATTGATGTTGGGTGGGGGAAGAACAAAACATTTTGGCTATGGAAGATTGTTTGGAGGAAACTGGCATTTTTTCCCCATGGCCAAGAAAAAAACACAGAGGCTTATGTTGTAGTTCTTAAAGGAAGTGCTCCCAAGGAGCCACATATATTTAACAGCAAATTAGTGCTGACATTTGACTGCGTTTCAATCAGATCTAATTTTTGGCACCATTCTTTGTATTTTTAACATGCTGTGAAGATTCACTTTACCAGCTGCCTTGCTGTGTTGTGGGGCGGGGGGGGGGCAGGGCTTTAGTACATTCTGGAATCATTATTCAGGGGTCAGAAACTCAGAATTATTTTAGTATCAGGGAAACAGGAAAGAAGGCTAGGGTTTGGTAGTTTGGGATTTATTTTTAAAATTATTTGGGATGAAAAGCCAGCTAGTAAATACAGAGATAAAGGAACACTTAGGGAGAATCATTTGAGCCACTATTTCTAGGAATAATAAATGAACAAAAATGTCTTATAGTGTGGCAAGCACCACTTGAAAATAATGCCTAAATGGTCAGATTAACTATGACTTCTGATGCCTCAGCTAAGAAGCAGATCTGGTTTTTTGGATGGCAATTTTGAATACTATGTTGGTTATTCATTTATTCATGATTAATGGCAATTAAAATTGGAGGGGGGCAGTCATCTTGAAGTTCTGCAGACTGTTGTCTCAGTTTCAATTGGGAAAGTATGGTATAGTGGTTAGAGCACTGGACTTGGACCAGGGAGATCTGGATTCAAATCACCACTTGGTCATGAAGCCCACTAGAAGGCCATTCACAGGAGCAGCCCTCCCTGGGCTGGTGCAGCCCTACCTGGGTAGGACTGCTCATGTGGAGTGTTAGGATCTCAGCGCTCTTCACTGGGGTAAGCCCAGGTTTTGTACTTGGGCTTATAGAGAGGTAGAAGGGTGTGAGCGCACACACCCCAGTCATAGGAACATACCTCAGTCCCCAGTCTTATGAATGCTTGGGTTGCCTGCAGCCCAAGCATTCACAGAGATGGGTGGCAAGAGCTCCCCACAGCAGGGAAATCCCCCAATGCACCATACTCCTCATGAAGTGCATTATGGGATTTCTGGGGGCTGGGCTTCATTGCCCCAGACTCCAGATGGCTGTGCTGCTCACTGTGGTGCAGCTGAAAAAAGCCATGATAATCTGGGGGGAAGGTAGAACCAATCCTGCCTTCCCATCCTCCCCTCCCCAGCCCCACACACAGTGGTCATGTGAGTGACTTTTAGGTATGGCCTTTGGGCCAGATACTGTCTCTCAGCCTAACAAGTCTCACAGAACCATCATGAGGATAAAATGGGTGGCTGATAAGCTTGCATGCCTTAAAGAATGTAGTCTTCTGTATCAACCTGTCTCTACACTGTGATCGTCTTCTGACCCTCTCCTTCAGCAACCCCCACCTTCAGAACTGAGGAGATTGGCTATGAGGCAGAGAGTTTTTTTCAGCTGCGATGCACTGCTTGTGGAATTCTTTCTCTGGAAAGATTCACCTAGTACTCTCATTGCTTGCTTTTGCATTTCCCCCCTCTCTGGTCTTTTAACATTGCTGGTGTTTTAATTGCCACGGGCATGATTTGTTGTCATGCTGTGACACTGCAGTCGTATCAGTCCTTACATGCTTTTATCCCTTTTCTTCGATTAACACTTGTATTGTTTTGTACACTGCCCTGGTATCACTGATGAATAAATAATGGGGCCAGTCACACAACCTACCAGGTGGGCAAGAGCGAGAGAAAGGCGTTCCAAACCTTGCCTTCCCCCCAGACGATCGCTGGTTACTTGGTGGGAGCACAGAGTGCACCCCCACACGATCAGTCCTGCTCCATGCAGTGCATAGCAGGGCAGATGGGTCTGAGGCCAGGACTCCCTTTTCTGGCCTCTGTGAATTCCACAGTGCACCATGTGATGCATTTGGGGATTCCCTCAGGAGAGCAGGCTATTCAGGCGCCCGTCTCTGTGTCATCTGGGGCTAAACATAGTCCCAGCGAACACATGAGCCGACAGCTCAACTTAAGGGAGTGCTCAGTTCCTTAACCTCATCTAACAGCCGAGTTTGAAAGCAGGGCTAGGTGGCAATGCCCTGCTGGCATCAGGCCCAATCCTGGCGGTTCACACATGCAGCCTAAGCCGGGCTGGGTGTTCCTAGCCCTGGTTAGTCTGTGTGTGAGAACAGCCTCAGTGAATCAGTGACTTCACTGCCCTGTGCTCATTCAAGGAAAAAATGGATCAAAATACAACCAGTGAATTCTAAGCCTGTTAATGGAAACATATGGCTGCAGTGGTGTCATAATAAGGGCTTCTTAGTGCCTCTGTGCTTTTGTGGTGCTTAGCACACCTCCGTTTAAGCCTTTAATGTATTGGCACAATGCATGTTTCAAGATCTATGATAAGAAACAGAAGCTCAGTCAAATAGGGATTTTAGATCCCAAGAACAAATTCCTACTGAGTCAGTGTTTGGCATGTTTGGTGATGTGAGGGCTCCTATAACCTTCCTCAAGACTTCGGTCCCATCTGTTCAGGCTCTGTCTAGTGCCATTCCTCACACTGCTGTCGCAACTTCTATTTCTCCCTTACTCCCCATCAGTAGTCAGTTCCTGAACAGGCAAGTGTGCATACCATTGTTTTCTTCCTGGGGATGGAAATCCTAAGAGGTTGGTAACTCACTCCTGCAGCCCCCACATCTTTGCCGTAGGCTGTGAATTCAATTACAAGTGTTTCCCAAAGCCTACAAATGGCCAGGGCAGTTCCCAGATGGCGATTTTACTTTCCTTCACCACAGAAAGGGCAGGTGTGCATCCACATATTGTCCATACATGATTCAGGCTTTTCATTGTACATTGGAGCTTTGCCCAATTTATGCCCAGGGTAAAAAACCCCAACTTTTTGCATCATTTTGGGGCAAATTCCAAATATTGGACATGCTCCCGTTACTTGCAGTACTTCACCCTCTTTATCTTGCTTTCTGGGAAAGGCCCAGGTTCGGCCAGTAAGCTTTACATGGCCGACTCTTCTGCTGCAATACAAAGACTGATAGAACAATATAAGGAACAACAGAGCATTCTTGTTAGGGTCAAGCACTTTCTTTCATGGGAAAGAACATATTAAAGCATTTTGGTGGGAGATGGACCCCATGCCCCTTCCAAACAGTGGCATAACTAGGGAAAACGGCGCCCAGGGCAAGCACTGAAATTGCGCCCCCCCGCCGCACCCCCCCGCCACCCCCCCAACATACATCTGACTGACACATATGTTTCAGAAAACTTTTATTTTAAAAATTTAAAAAATTACAAAAATTACCAATATCATACATGTGGTCAAGCTCCTATCTACCACTTCAGATTTATTTTTTAAAACTATCCAAATTGTGGGGCTATCATTAATTTGTTTGGATAGCTCAGGTTAAAATGCTGGAAAACGACAAATTTCAGTATGCTGGGGCTCATGAAATCCCCAAATATTATGCGGAGTTGTACTTGGAAAAACTAAAAGAAGTGCCTGTCTAATTCTCTGCTATGCATTGTAGCATCACGATTACATAAGTTTTAAAAATAAATGGAGAATTTGACTTTTCCCAGATACTCTGAAAATAATTAAATGATATGCAGAGTAAACTGTGTCACTGCTTGGAATATATTCTAGTATTTCAGAAAGACAGTAAAAATGAGAGAAAGAGCAAGAAACTCCCAGTGGGCCTTAATACTAAGGATTTCACATTGATTCAAAGACAAACTGACCATTAATAGCCATATTATTAAGACATCACATTTAACTCACTTATCACAAGAAGCAAAGTAAGAGCAAATGGATACAATCTTAGCTCATAAACTTCAGCTCAGTATTCACAAGCCCTTATTCTCTGTACATAGTGCCAATCTGAATATGTGTACAGTGACATATTATATTATTATTTTTTTTAAAACAAAATTACCTGTAGCCCCTTCAGGGGACATCTTAAAGGCTGGGGGGGGGTCTGCAAAGTTTCCCCCTCCTCCTACTGGCCTCTAGGGCCTCACAGGCACCATTTGAGCATGTGCGGTGGTCATTTTTAAAAATATTTTTTTAAAAAACATGGCTGCTGAAAACAAAATGGCCACTGTGCATGCTCAAATGGCCTCTGCGAGGTGTGGCATGCCCTAGGGCCTCACAGAGGCCATTTGAGCATGCCCAGTGGCCATTTTGTTTTTGGTGGCCATTTTTAAAAATTATTTAATTTTAAGAAATTGCACCCCCCGGGGCACATGCCCCCCCTGCCCCCCTATAGATACGCCCCTGCTTCCAAACCATCTATTCTACTTTCTAGAATGTAGGATTCACCCTAGTTCTACATTGTCTTGATTGGGAGTGCTATTCAGAGGGCAAAGTTCTGTCATTACATACAGTCATATTAATTCAAAGCATTAACAAGTTAAGAATGTACTTAGGGTGAGAAGCTGTAGCTCAGTGGTAGAACACTTGCTTGTGTGCATAAGCCCAAGCTAACTGGGCAAAGAGGCACCTTTTAATGTGGTGATTCTCTTTATTTAGCAGGGGGAGAGTAACTGGCCTTATCCACCCCCAGCACAGTACCTCCAGTGACTGTTGCTGGTGTCTTATATTTATTTTTAGATTGTGAGCCCTTTGGGGACAGGGATCCTTCTTATTTATTTGCTTGTTATTTCTCTGTGTAATCCGCCCTGAGCCATTTTTGGAATGGCGGTATAGAAATCGAATGAATGAATGAATAAGCTCCCAGGTTCAGTCCTTGGCAGATGTTGGCAGAGCAGGGAAAGACATCCTGTCTGAAAGCCTGAGAGCTGACTGGAATATAAACTAAAGCTGCTGAGCTCGTTGGAACTGTGGTCTGACTCAGTAGAAGGCAGCTTTGTATGTTCTCTTGGGATACAAGTGGTCTTGTGACTTACCTATGTCTTACAACACGGACAGGAATGCTCGACTAGTGTAGTGCGAGTATCTGTTTCAAGCATACACCATGGCTTTACTGTCTTTCGTATTTGGCAATAGTACGGAAGCCCTTGCTCAATTACTTTTTTGCCCAAAGGTTTTACATTATTTCCAGAATGCAATCATCATCCAGAACACTGAAAATGATCTCCTTCCATATTATATACACACATGCAGACAGGTCTAGCAGCCTCTGATTTGTTCTATCCAGACAGGAGAGAACACTCTTCCGTTCCACTTATCCTACTTCCCTCGTTCACCACCAACAGCAGCAGATTCCTGTACTGAGCAGGTGGCTAGATAGGAAGACTTACAAGGTGCATACAACTCTAAAATTGTAGGATTTTTACGTTTGCATTTTACTCTAGAATAGCCTGGGTAACCAGTTGTTGCTTTTGCAGGGTTGCTTTGTGAAATACATTCACAGCTCTGCTGTGGATCAATGTTGAAATTTGTTCATATGCATAATGTCAAAACAGATCATCATGTAGAGTGTTTATGAAAGGATAGCTGTGAATGTCACCTGTTTCACCACTATATCAACTTCTGCTCCAAGTATAGATTTACTGGTAAAGCTGTCTACAAACTGCCAGCTCCCTGTTCAGCAGTTCGAGAGACAGGAAGGAATAGGTTTTGTATTTATAGTAAGCGGCTAATGTGAGATGCATGGTCACATTTACCATAAGAATAACCTGAGAATTTAGCCTGAGAACAACCACATGCAGGAATGGTGACCATACACTTGGAGAGAACTGGAGGTGTCTGAATAAGGGCAATTGTTCAAGCACTAGTTATCATAATGTTTAGCACACCTGATCCTCAGAGGTCATGCTGCATTCTGGCACTGTAATTTGACTGTGCCGTGTTTCCTTAAAAAGTCCCCCCTGTTTCCCCTTGGCCTAGGAGATATGTTGTTGTAGACCTAGTTTAAGAGGTATTCCAGGAAGTTGGTTTAACCTGTGCAGAACTTCAACACAGTAAAGGTTCAACAGACATCACACAAGCCATGCAGTATTCACAGATGGGGAGTTAATAGTACTGGGTAGGGATGGACAAGCACTATAATGCTACTGGCTAAATTTTAATTTATAAAGGGATTTCAAAGTATTTTGACATACACAATAAAATGTAAAATACATCATGTGCTGTGGAAAAGAGTGCATAGCAACGCTGGGGTAGGAACTGTCCAGGAGGGAGCGGAAAAGGAAAGAATTGTGGAGGAACAGAACACACACACAGCCTTTCCTTCAGCATAGAGTCATGTGTGCAAAGAAGCAGTCAGGCAAACATATTAAAAAGCAGGACTCTCTGTCACCACACAACATTCACTGCATACAGTTCTATTTTCTGAAGGAGAACTGGAACCATTCACATAGGTGCAGAAAAAGCAGTTTTTAACTCATGAGCTATATAGTCCTCCTCTTGAGGGAATATGGTAGGACACAGCCAGTGTTCTCTCTATTTTTTTTTCATCTGTGTACGGAATGAGTTTTGTTCTGGGTGGCAGTATCAAGACAATGTGTGCACACATATATTCAGAGTTGGGCTTCCAGATTAAATCTGAGCGGGATCTAACATTAACTGAGTGGACATCAAAAACACCGTTGAGGTGTCCCTATATGTCCCTACAACTGTACCTAATTTGGTTCATATTGGTCCAGGCATCGCGAAGTTGATAGCAGGGGACACACACGGACACACATACAGAATGCCGTGAGATCTCATAGGCTTACTTTCCTTAAGGAAAGCAGCCTAAAAACTAGGATGACAATTTGCATACTTAAACTGAACAAGGCTCACTATTTGAATTAATTGTAGGTAGGTAAGATTGTTTTCCCAGTTGTGCAGGTGAATTGCCCCAATATTGAACAGAAATACACCTGAAAACATTATGCAATAGGAGTTCTCATATCCTTTGAAACAATGGAAGCTATTATCCAGATTGGATAACGGAAAATACTGCATGCTGTATGTGTGGCAGGATAACTTGAAAGTGCACTAATGTGCAACTATCTAGATTTAGCTAGTCTGTTCCTAGATATATTAACAGACGTTTGGTATGGGAAATGTATAACCTTTTACAGCATATATACTAAACTTGTGTAATTTGTCCTTTGGGGTCTGTCTGTCCTATCGTGGGATACCCGGTCCTGCTCAGGCCTGTAGCCTAACATGCAATGCCTAGGAAAAGGCATTGGGATGTGAGGGGGTAGGTTACCTAGGTAACCTGGAATAACAATTGAACTGTAGCTGTGAAAATGAGCTAAACTAGGAGGAAAGAGCTACTGAGAAGAGTTGAAGTCTGCAGAAGATTGGAAAGATCTAGGGACTTACCTGATGAGATAGTTCCTTTGACAGATCCCAAGCAGCACAGAACAGCATTAAACGTGTCAGACCTGACTGAAGCTGTGAAGGAGTTCGGTGGAACTGTGCGAAGGGGCAACCCCAGCATTTGGGGAAAGCAGGTCTTATGCAGAAAGAATATTTGCTTAACATTCACAGTTTGTTTTGTTCAAATTTTACCTTTGAGGCCACTCTTATTTCTTTACTGTATATCTGCTTCTTACTTTTACCCATAAACTCTGTTGCAATTACCTTGTTTAATTGCTGAGAACCCAGGACCTGAGACCAGTGACCCCACACATTCAGGGGAAATGGTCCACATTTCTTTGCAGAACACGGCTAATTCTAATATGCAGCTGGTTACATTTTGTGCAGTGCAAAACATTCTGTGCAGTAGGTTGTTTCTTAAAACAAAAAGAAACAGAAAATAAAGATAATAGTTTTCTTTCTTACATAACCGCATACAAAAAGCATATTAGAGCCTTCCCTTAGTCTTTCTCTTATTCTTTGCAAAGTACCTCCATTTTTCTTGCTTTGTCTCTGTCCTTATCTTTCTCATTTTTAGCTTCCTTCCTTCCCTTGTTGGTTTTCCTTTCTCCCTATCTGTATCTTTTTTAAAAAAAAAAAAATTCATGCTCATTTCCCCTTCCATCTTTCCTCCTTTCTTTCTCCTTCAAAAATTTTGGAGTAACTTGATGCTTGTGGATAGGGGTGAGCTGTACCCATTACTTATGCAAATGGAAAGCAAAGCTTTAAAAAACCCTTGTACTCACTGTTCAGACTGAAATAAGTGGTAGCAGGTATTCTTGAAGTCCTCATAGCTGTGGCTTGGGGGCAAACCCCACCCTTGCTGAAGCTGCAAGCCTGGCCCTTCCTCAGCATAGCATTGGTCAAGTGGGCAAAAGACCCAGAGCCACACCCACTATAAGACCTATCAGTCTCTGCAGTTGACAAAGTGCAGAGCTCTGGAAAGGCCTCACCACTGAGGCAGCCACAGGAAGAGCCTCCTCTGCATCCCATATCAGGCAAAGTCTCCCACCCCCCATAACTGGTTTAGGTGGTCCAGGAAAACGTGGGTACTTTCGCTCTACAAGCCAAAATAGTTTTGCTCATCTCTTCTTACATGGCCCATCATAGCAGCATTCCTTGGTGACTGCAAAGAGAGGTGCCACTTTACTAGTAGCAGCCCCCAACATATCCACTTTTAGTGTGTAAAATTTTTACCCAGAATTAATCTATATGGTCTATTGATGAAATTTGGACAGAAACTGACTAAAATAAGTGAAACAAAAACCGTCCATGTTGAATAAAGTTCAAAACTTTATTCATTTACTTGGTTTGAATACAACAGTGATGTAGATTATAGTGGCATTGAGGTGGTTGGGTGACATTTGCATAATGAAAGTAGAGATGAACAGCAACAATGGCCAATGTTTTGTTTTGCAGAAAAGCAGACTTAACTGTACAGACAGGCATCTGTGAATTTTTTTTTAAACAGAGCTCCAAATCAGAGCTGTCCCACGACAAAAGGGGAAATGCCAAACAAAAGGGAAGTAATCTGAAAAAGGCTACTTTGTCTCATTTCTGGAAACAGGTTGGTCAAGAAAGGGAAGAAACTCCTAATTAAAAACCTCAGTTAAAAATTATCAAAGTGAATCAAAATATAACTCATTCAAGTGATCTTCCTACAAAACAGCAGTAAAGCTCCCTTGCTATAAGGGTTGTCAGCAACTTACAGTACTTTGCCCCAGATTGTGTCATTAACCATAAAAAGTGTTTTCTATCATGGAAATGAACAGCACGTGATAAAGGCTCTTCCCTGAGCTTGTCAGGTGAGACATAGCCTGATATTGTTCCTCTTTGCAACAAATTCCATGAAATGTATAATATCCAATCTTAATGGCATCCTTTGATTTACGACTATAGATTTGCTTGGAAAACAGATAATGGAGAGCAATACCTGTATCCATTTGAAGAAACAGCTTCAGGGCAAAATCTATACCCTTGAAAAGCAACAGGAGTTTTGCTATGGATTCTCATTACTGCACAACTTACTGACCTAAATTCCTATTGATTCTAATGGGCTTGAACGGAAGTCTCTGAAAATAATGATACATCTCCTGCAGCGTTGTTCTCACATAGTGAACATTTTAAGGAGGCAACAAACATAATCATTCCTCCCTGTTAGAAAACATCTTGCAGAGTTAAGGAATTTACAAAACTCCCAAACTGATACATTATTTTTTGACTTGGTATTTGGGGTTAAATTATGCCTATCTGACCATCTTTGAAAGATGGGCCTTCAAGTAAGGACACTGTAGAGCAGGAGTGTAGCAAGGCTGGAGTACTGGGTCAAGAAATGGGTCACTGCCACCCTGCCCCAGGAGAGTCGGGGAGGTGGTGGGGAAGAGTGAGCTGTCACCCAGCCAGTGCCCCCATTTCCTTTGGGCCCAGGGATATTTGTCCCATGTTCAGTTATAGCTGTGTCCCTGCTGTAGAGTTGTCATGATTTTCCCAGCAGGTTCTGTACCTTTAGCAGGTGCATTTACCGGCAGAAATTCAGTTGGCACTGCTCACCCCTAAAGGCATCTCCATACCAGAATAAGCAAAACCTGTTTTTCTACTACAGAGTCTCTGCCAGGAAGAAGATGCATACTTGAAACATGAAAAAGGATGCTAACCACCATGTGCAATCTTCTCTATTTGGGATTTGGGATCCAGCAGCAGAACAGTAAAAGCAGAGGCTGCGTAGGAAAAGTTGTCCCTTAATTTAAGCACAAATAGAAATTTCTCACCAGAAGTGACTGAAGCAGTGATGTAGATTTTCCAGAAAAGTTTGAATTGGATCATATGCAATTTTTTATTTAATTGCATTATATCTGCATACAATTTTCTCTCAGAAAACCTGACTATGGAGATTTTCCTGACACCTAACTAGATAGTGATCTGATTTGGCATGTAAGATATTCACCTTAGGGGATGGGGCCGCTCTGGGAAGAGCACCTGCCTGCTTGCATGCAGAAGGTTCCAAGTTCCCTCCATTGCATCTCCAAGATAGGGCTGAAAGAGACTCCTGCCTGCAACCTTGGAGAAGCCGCTGCCGGTCTGTGTAGACAATACTGAGCTAGATGGATCAATGGTCTGACTTGGTATAAGGCAGCTTCCTATGTTTCACATTGTCTGTAGTGATATGGGGTGGAAAATCTTCCACAGAAAAATCTGGTAGCAGGAAATTTGCTGTCCCACATTAATGGACATCTTTTCCATTCAAATAGGTGGTCTCGGTGTGTAAGAGCACCCATCCCACCACAAGAGTTATATAAGCACAGAGTTTAAGAACATGCCACAGATCTAATAGAGTCTTCCATTCCAGTTAATAATCTTCCATTCCAGATTTTGTACGCTTTGCTTTTTAAAGAGCATGGTTTGCCAGAACTACAATTCAGGGACTAGTCAAGTAGAAAGTAACTGTAGGATCATAGTTCATCCGTGTCTTTGAACAGGAAAAAAGAAAGTGTTTTCATTTACATGGTGTTTTTTGTTTCAGTATATATGAGAAGTGCCCATTAACCTTTTTTTGCAATGGCTATGAGAAGTGCCTTGAGTAGTCATTGCAAAAAGAGGGGAAGGCTCCAAATGCTTCTCACACATCTCAGAATTACACAGTTAAAGGCTCAGTCTACCTTCCCGGGATAGAGCCACACCAGGATTGGGCCATATCGGGTGCTAAAATTGAGGGACAAGAGATAAGGGAAACTGGGAAGCTAAGTTAAGAAAGTCATTGGAGAACAGAAGGACTTGATGCTCCGTATAGTTGTATCTTACAAGTAATCAACTCCCCAAATGGTTAGAGCTATAATTAGGGGTGTGTACAAAACCACCTGGCCCAATTCGGAAACCCCCCACCCCAGTTTGGTTCATTTCTGGGGGGCGGGGGTGTTCGTTGAACATTTTTTGGGGGAAATTTTTTAACTTACCACCTCGGGGGGGGGAGTGTTCTCCAAGGTGGTGTTGGGTCCATGCAGGTTCCCTCCCCCCCCCCCCGGCCTTCCTTTTTGTAAAAATGGTATGGTTCAGGGATCTTCGGCCCTTTCCGTGCCTATTCCCCGGCATGGCAGCCATTCTAGAAGCTTCAGCAGCTGCATAGTGGGACCCTGTGTGGCCAGGTAGGCCACACAGGGTCCCACTGTGTAGGCAGGGCAGCCTCCAAAATGGCCACTGCACTGGGGAATAGGCCTGGAAAAGGCCGAAGACACCAGAACTGGATAATCTTTACAAAAATGAAGGCTGGTGGGGAGGTAGGGGGATTTCTGCGGACCCCTCCCACCACCTTGAAGTAGCCCCTTAGAGGAAATAAGTTAAAAAGAAAAAGAAACAAAATTCAAAAACGTTTGACAAACCCCTGAACTGGTGCGTGTGTGTGTGTGTGTGTGTTCGTTCAGTCCGGGGTTGAGCCAAACCAGGGGTGGTTCGGCTCAACCCCGAACCTTATCGAACCGGTTCAGATTCAAACCTGTTTGCACACCCCTAGCTACTATGTGTGATATTTTTCAAGTAGCATATTTATTTATGCTATACAAATAGCCCAAGGTTTGGCATTTCTAACTGTTTCACTGGAGGAAATATGTTCAAGGCACAAAAGACCACAGGAAATGGATACCAAACCTTGAACAAAAGCCATCCTCCCAATCGTTTCAAGATATAAAATATATCCTGAAAGAAAAAGCAAGAGAGAAAACACACATAGATGTGGCCCTAGTGGGTGGGGCTGAAAGTAGCTAGCTTACTGCCTGCACTGCATGTAAAATACGCTACCCTCCTACTTTTCTGTAGGCCAAATATAAATATCCACCAAGAGTCTGCAGCATAAAAGCAACAGCACCAAGCGAAGGAATGTAGAAGGGCATCAAATCATATGGAGAGATCATGAAGATGGTGGTTGCAACAAGAGCAGCAGCATGCATAGGAAAAAGGGCTAAAGCACCCAGCTTGTATATCCCTTTGCAGCTGATTGACTGTGAACCCAGTTTTCTCTCAGGACAAATGTCCCATTTTTCCAATAAGCAGGTTGACCCATGTAAATCATTAAGCCAGATGGACCTTCTGCCTATAAATAGCAGCTACTCTGAATAGACAAATCAACAAAATATCATGATGTAAAGAGTGACTATAATTGAAAATGTGTACTGTAGCTTGAAAGTATTTTTTTAAATGCTGCTACAGTGATGTTGCATAGCCTGTAGAGGCTTCAAAAGGATGATTGGTATAGCTTTCTTCAAGACATGTCTGCCTTCCCCTGCTGGGCTGGGCTCCTGATGCAACTTTCTTCTTAACAGATATATGGTCATTTATCAAGTGATAACTCACCATGCAACTGCTTAGAAAGCCAGTCATTGGTATAATCTTGCAAAGTTTTGAGAAAAATTTGCCACTCCCTCCTTTCCAGACTTCTGGTGTGATAAGATGATCCTCATTACTTGAAAGAACAGTACAGACTGCCACTTGGCCATGATTCTATCAGACATTTCATTCAGCATCTGCATCTGATGTGTGATAAAATCCTTCTTAACTCCTGACGGGGGGCCAACAGCCAAACTACACAACGACAAGAGCGAGCTCGCCATGGAGTACTTTGGCTGTCTGCTTGGGCTCCAGCCAGTTTACAAGTGCCATGGTAAATTACCATTTGGTAAATGATAGTCACTTGTGCTTAGCTTTTAACTTTGTAGGACCAGAAAGTACTAAAATGCCTGCTCTTGTGGGATGTACAGTGACCAAGTGATGTATTAATGTGGAATCTGGGTATCTGGAAAACAAAAAAGCAAAACCTTAAAGGGTGGTTATCATCATTCCAAGTGAAAGATGAACATTTCAGTGCACCATGTTGGTGGGAGGCAGCTCCAAATTCTGTCAAAACAAGGTTTGTGTGTTCTTCACTGAACAGAATGCACACCACTCTCCAAGCAGTTTGCTAGCTGTACGCTACTTCACACCAGACTCTGTGGGAAAGGACTGCATGAAATATAATGAGCCTCATTTGATTCATAGACTGTCTTGTATGCCCCTTCTTTCAGGCACTGAGGAAAAATAAAGAAAGCAATGGAGGTTGCAGATTTGTAGCATTACAAGAAAGTAAAAACCCAAGCCCTCGTTTGCAGAGAGCAGTTACATGAATAACACCAAATTAAACATTGCTTAACTTGCTATATTGTGCAGTGTTGTCAGTGCATACAAGAAAGTGGTCTGATCTGTCACTTCTTATTAGCAGACCATGGCAGGAGGTGCCTTGTCTCAAAGGGTCTTCTCCATAAAAAGAGCTAGAACAGCTTTCTTTTCATAAAAGTCCCAGAGTTTCCCTGTTAGAGCAGGCCAGCACATGTATGCCAATAGTACAGCATGATCTGTCTTCACCACAGGAAAATTGGTCCTAAGTTCAAATGCCTCCTTTATGAGGTAGACCTGCTGTGGCATAGTCTGGTTCTATCCCAGTCCATTAATGTTTATAACAGAAACTCTGTCTCTGATAATGTGGTAACTGCTAGCACCACTAGCCCCTAAAACAGGTGGCAGTGACCACTGGTCCCTCTAACAGGGATTCCCAGATGTTGTTCACTACAACTCCCAGCATCCCCAGCTGCAATGGCCTTTGGGTAGGGATTAAGGGAGTTGTAGTCAACAACATCTGGGGATTCCTGTTAGAGGGAACATTGGCAATGACCTTGGCAGTAACTACAGAATTGCAGTGGCCAGGCCAGGCCAGATCAGCATAGGGCCAAGATCATGCCTTAGTGACTCCAGTGTAAAGGTAGCATTTGAATTAGGCCCAAACTTGTATTTCACTCTGGTTTATATTTGAAAAGACTGCTGAAACCTTTTCTCGCCTCATGGAAGAATGGGAAAACCAGCCTCTTTAACAGACTGGCTTAAGGCAGGAGCTGTGTTAACCAAAGCGGGGGAAAATGGAGGAAGGAAGACAACAACAAACATGGCAATTCACTATTCAGATGCTAGCAGATATGTGTAAGTGCAAGCTGGGAGTTTGTTCTCAAAGAATTTGGCTGGTATGCAGCAAAGCAGAGGCGAGCTGCATCCTGTGGCCTGCTTTGCTGATGGGTATTCGCAGAAATAACAGGCAATTTGAAAACAATCCAATTAATTGTAATGGCTGTGCTCAAAGGATAACTATATTATACAGGATTCCTTCCTGAACTACAGAATATATTCATTTGTTCCTTGGAGAGATCATGACTACATCATTGTGGTGTCCCCCTGGGCACTTCCTGACTCTTTCGTTATAGTCCCTTGACCTTTGAATAAAAAGTAAAGGGAACACAGGGAGGGCAGAGCAGCTTTGTATTATGTATATACGGCATGTAAAAATGTTATATGCATGAAAACCACTGCTGAGACATTTTCATGCCACAACTTTCTGGCAAGCTTGACCAGCCCGTGCACAATCACAAGACATATACAGGTGCCTTTCTCAGATTTTCCCTTTCCCCCACCTCCTTGAGTGGTTGCTCTCCAAAAAGTGTTTGGACTTTAGTTAAGTATAATACAGTATCCTATATGTGATTTTCTTTCCTCAAAGGAGCAGAATGATTCAGAAGAGTTTGGCTTTCTTCTTCATGTCATTGCGTCTCCAGAGGGGCAACTTATCAAATTCCTGTATCGTCATACCGAAGATGTCTTGAAAAACCTCAGGTGCTAAGTGACGCTGAAGAGAGATGGGGAGAAAGCAGCAGTCAGTACAAGGGTACAAACTGGAGAACTGTGTCAAAGGAATCTCATTTAGCCATTAGAGCATTTGCAGTAGGAAGTTCAGCAAAGACAGATAAGAGATGGATGGATTATGAAATAGGAGCAGCAATGTGCAGAATACAGTTCTGCAGTCCAAGTGACCCTCAGACAAGTTCCCTCCCTGACATCTCCAAGACAGGGCTGAGAGAGATTCCTGCCTGCAACCTTGGAGAAGCCGCTGCCAGTCTGCTGTGGACAATACTAAGTTAGATGGACCAGTGGTCTGACTCAGTATAAGGCAACTTCCTATGTTCCATGAATGAAATAAGCCTCTTGTTATGTACAACACTGAAAAAGATGGAGCCATACAGCAGATATATATTAAGTAGAACAGAATTTTTGTGGAAATGAAATAAATTTCACACTCACAAAGATGTGCATTATACTCATTGCCACTTGTGCTGTCTAAACTTACTGGACTATAAAATTGGGGCCCAGGGACTGAAACAATGAAAAAATCTACGCACATAAATTTGTAAAGCAACAAACACTTTTGCTAGTAGAAGATCCCAGATTCAGTCCTCGGCACCTCCAGTTAAAAGGATATCAAGTACCACATCTTAGAAAGACTTCTGTTTGCGACTTTGGAGAACTGCTCAGAATAGGCAATACTAAGCTCTAATTGGGCGAACGGGTTCAAAGAACCCGAGCCGTGCCCAATCAGGAGCCGCCATTCGCAGCCCTGACACGCCTCCCGCGTCTGATGTCAGACGCGGGGGCGGTAGTTTAGCTCCCGAGAGGGGGCCGCGGGGCCCCTTCAGGAGCTAAGACTGGTGCTGCGTTCGCAACGCAGCCCAGAAGTGGCTCTTCCCTGCAGGGAAGAGCCACTCCTGGGCTGCGTTCGTTTGTCTAACTGCAAAAGGGGCCGCGCGACCCCTTCAGCAGTTAAGCTGCTTCTCCCGAATGGAGCCTCAAGGCTCCGTTCGGGAGCCAGGCCACGCCCCCCAGTCTGACGTCAGACACGGGGGGCATGGCTATCTCCTGCGTCTGATGTCAGATGCAGGGGGCGGGGCTATCGGGGTGCCCGCCACGGCTGCACACGGGCCGCCGGCAGGCTAGCTATGCCCCTGACTAAGCTACATGGACCCACTGTCTAATTCAGTATAAAGCAGCTTCATATGTTCACCATTAAACCGGAGTGGTCTACTCAGGTGACTGGAAGTTTAAACAGGATCCTATTTTAAGAGTTGGAGCATTTTTAGCCTACTTTCCAAATGAAAGAAGGCTTATGAAGTCACAGTTTTTATGTATGTGTTTGTGTGTATGTTCCCCTCTAATAATTCTGTGTTTACAGAAGAATATAAACCAAATTCACAGCACATGGGTCTTGAGGGACCCCAACAGGCGTAATTCCCCCCCCCCCCAAATCTTCCATGTTGTTCCAAGATGGTGACCACTCAAAGTATAGACAACACCCCTTTGTAACCTTGTGCTGTCAGTCAGATACAAATCAAATTAACTGCACATGGGAGCAGATCCTATGTAAGCATCATCACATTAAATGAAACCGAAAGTAGGCTCTGTTCTTTCTACTTAGAACATGTTGCTTTAAAAAAATGATGTAACTGTGCTGACTGCAGCGTTCTTTTTAATTAGATTACATTTGCTTTGAAGAAAACTTTAGGCCAGGGCTGCTCAACCGGCTGTCCTCCAGATGTTGGCCTACAACTCCCATAATCCCTGACTATTGGCTACTGTGGCTGGGGATTGTGGGAGTTGTCCATATCAGGGCTTCTCAACATTGGGTCTCCAGATGTTATTGGACGTCAAGTCCCATAATCCCCAGCCAAAGGACACTGGGGCTGGGGATCATGGGAACTGAAATCCAATAACATCTGGGAACCCAACATTGAGAATCCCTGGTCCATAAGTAGTCCAAAAGCAGCTGGACGGCTGAAGTTGTGCAGCCCTAGTCTAGGCAATCAGGTTGTTTGGCTCTTCTTTCTGTTTCTTTTAACTTAAAAAAGTCTTTAACTTCCACTAAAGTTATCTTCATTGCTACGAACCACTGGTTCCCAACCAAAGTGCCTCCAGATGTTGCTGAACTACAACAACCAGCATCCCCAGCTACAATTTATTGTGGCTGAGGATGCTGGGAATTGTTGTTCAGCAACATCTGGAGGAACCTTAATTGGGAACCACTGCTATAGACAATGGAAACAATCACTGACATCCGAAGCAGCCACTGGATGTCACACAGAGAGTCCAGAATATTAATTCAGCCAAGGTGTTGCTGAGCAACAGAGCATGTGAGGGGAGGGGGGCAATTTTCGCTGCTCTCCTTTGCCCCCGTACATGCTCTTTGCCTGCCAAACTTATGTTCCTGAGGGCTGCATAACCCTTGCATCCCCCAACTTGATAACATTTTTAGCTGTAACAGCTAGAGCTGCAGTTCTGATTCAACACATACATACAGATTTTATAAGTACATCAAGCCCATTCAGTTACTACAGTACTTTGCTAAAACATTCTAAGTGAATATGCCATTTATATCTTAAAAACCCTTCATTTCTAGAGCTCTATAAAACAACATGTGTTTGCAGGGTTTTCTTCTAACTGCAGAGCAGTAAAGAATACAGCAAAATCCTTCTTACCTCCAGCCTAGTTCTGTCTACTTCTCTTAGAATTTTAATTCGCCCTCGGTTGGTCACCATAAGCATTTCATATGGGAATATCTGTTAATGGTACAGAAGAGGCATTTATTTAGCATTTACAGTGCTACAAAAAGGCACCATTAAGCTCACAAGCATAATGTGGCCATTGTTGGTAGGCAGCTGCAAGGCCACTAAAAGGCTGCTTTGAGTACTTGGATGCACACAGTGCATTATTTTCCAGGCTTCCTTGAATTACTGGTTTGTTAATAAAAATCAACTCCTGTACTTAGGATTGTTTCTGCACCAGCTCATTTTTGTACAATATACTCATTTTTGCACATTTTTCCATTTACTTTCAGGAGTGGATTTTAAGCTTTGTTGTGTTTCCCCTTGGTACTCTGCTTCCTAGATTGTTTATATGAAAATAAGTGCTTCATTAAAGAAGTAGCCCACATTTAGTCTGGAAAAGGAACTCTTTAATGCTCCTTTTTTCAACTATTACCCTGCCCTACTTAAGTGGCGCAGTGGGGAAATGCTTGACTAACAAGCAGAAGGTTGCTGGTTTGAATCCCCGCTGGTATGTTTCCCAGACTATTGGAAACACCTATATCGGGCAGCAGAGATATAGGAAGTTGCTGAAAGGCATCATCTCATACTGTGCAGGAGGAGGCAATGGTAAACCCCTCCTGTATTCTACCAAAGCAGGGGTCGAAATTGATTTGACGGCACACTTTACTTAACTTATCTCTTTTAAAGAACCTTCCCCCCTTTGTGAAAAGTTAATTTCCCCCCCATATCTCTATTCACTCATTGCAGACAACTCACTAATTTCTTCTTCTAATTCAGAGATTTTCTATGTTCCAGAGAAATCCTGGTATTACAGTACTCAGAAACTGTTTAATGTTCCTCAATGAAAAGATCTGTAATGGCAGACAAGCTTCTCTTAAAGACTGCTTACCCATCAATATCCATCTCCTCTTGCTTTGTACAATCACACAGAAGTACCAGATGTGGTGCACTCTCAATTCATAAGGGAAGATGGTGAGACTCAACAAGTCAGGCCAGAATGCTGGATGTACTGAGCATGTGCCCTAAAACATAGCTGAGCCCAACATCTTCTTTGATGTGCAGAAGTTATTTGGCAAACATGTAGAGTGGAAAAGATTGCCTAAACATTTTAAAACCACTGTGCTAATTTGGGAGGGAGAGAGGAAGGGGTTGTTTCTGGCCTCATACAAATTTGGTCGATTCAAAACCCCACAGAAGCAGGATTGCCTGCCTGCCTGCTTCCCGCCCTCCATTGATGTGGTGCACAACAAACAGTTATTGGGATGTGTACGGGGATGCTACCAACTGTAAATGAATGAATTCATAATTATGAGGAATGAAAACCATAGAAAAATCTGTGGATTAGTGTGACAGCAAAGTTTTTTTCACTAAAAAAAGGCATACTAGTTGAGCATGCAATTTTGAGTATAACAATACCCCCTGTAGCACCAGTAGGGCAAAGGAAAGCTTTGAGAAGCCACAGAAGGTTGGGGTATGTGTGTCAGGTGAAATAACATGACCGAACGCTGTTTCACCTCTCTACCCACTCTTCTGCCTGTGCAATATCTGTGTGGACATGAGAAATGTGTAATCACTCAGGTTGCTTGCTTTTTATTTCTAGTGATTAATGTTAGAAGAAGCTTTTTGGAAGAAAATGCTGCAGGGATTCTGAAATTTGTGGTTTTATTTTTAAGGTAGAATGATTTTATTATTTATTGTTTTTGTGTTTTTATTCATTTTAAACTATTTTTATCTTGGATTTATCTTGGATTTGTATGACACTATTTTACTGCTATAGTACATGCTTTTTCCTTACTGGTTGTTATTGTATATTAGTGGTGAATATTGCTGCTGTTTAACTGCTATATTCTTTTTTAACTGTTTATTTTATTGTTGCTATGGCTTGATGGATGGTATGACATTTTCTCTATGCGGAATATTTTAATCAATTTTTGCATTATGGTCTAATGACCAATGCAAATAAAATCAATCAATCAACCTATCTATCGCTTTCTAGGTCTATCATGATACCTAAGAAAAACAATGAGTAATGAAAACAGGATATCTTTCACTGATATATGTTTCATTGTCAGCCTCTTTGCTTAAAACAATTAGGGCCCGGATTTCTTCCCCACTGATAGAAGACAGTAAGATTTGATAAACTTATCAATATAACTAAGGGAAATAATTGAGACTATGCTAGTTGTTTATTATCAACTGCACCAAGCAAACATTTCAAAAACATAATGAAGATTCAGTCATCAACAAACATACATCATTTTGTTTATTGTAATTAATAGTTATACTTAAATAATGCATACTTATATACAGTTTGTGGTTAGTAGCAGAGTCTGACAATCTCACAGTTGTACATTTCAGTCTAATATATAACTTTAATTACATTGTTTTTGTGTTTTACAATGTCTTATAGCAAAAGGAGTCAAAATCAACAAAATTTTGTTTTTACAAATTCACATGAGTGCTTTTAAAATATTTTAATTTGAATCCAAATTTGGGCAGAGTTTTCAGGGTCTCCATCCCCCTCCATATTTTTAAAGATCAATTTTTATAGCAAATAAATTTGGGCACAGAGTTTTACATAAATAGAGCTCATTTATCATAGCAAGACTAAGTCATACCTGAGCAATTTCCCTTTTAAAAATATCAACAGTACACTATTTACAAAATTCAGACAAGCATTGCCTCTGGAAAAGGCTAGGTTTTGCCACAATATATTCTGCCATGGATTCTTAGCGACAATAGTGAAGAGTACTTATAGTGCATCTAAGAGGAACTCTAGCAGTTGCCCATCACCACACCATCCTCCTCTTGCCTCCTCCCCAATACCATCTAGCATCCAAAATGCATGGCATATCATTATTGTCCTTGGAGATTTCTGGCTATCACAAGCAGCCGCCAATGAAGTGTCATTATTGGGGAGCTGAATTTTGGAGTGAAGTCACATCATGCCATGCCATTTTAGATTACTAGACTTTATGGAAGAGAGAAGATGCCACTGGCTGACATCTTGATCAAATTACTCAATAGTACTACTCAGGAGTTGCTCTAAAGGACAATAAAATTTCAACAGGATGTCCTTTAGTAAATTTAGTCAGGATGCCAGCCAAAAATATTGACTGCCAGGCTTAACCACAGGATATTTTTTTTAAATGGGTAAAATGATGATTCATCTACATGTGGTATATCCACCACATGTAGGGTACAGAGCAAGAGAGGGTTGGCACAAGAAGGAGCAACATTTAAGTTGAAAGCAGGGTGACAAACACATTTTGAGTGACATACCATCATCATTTCCTATGCAAACCATCATTATATTGAAGGAAAGTGAATAATGTCTGCACTTGCCTTTGGTTCCAACATGTTAGGCATAGATACTCCTCTGTCCATTCGCATTCCAGGGACATGACCATCTGGGAGGGACTGTATCGGATACAGGTAGACATCAGACACACAGGTTACATGCAAACACAGACATAGATGGGGTAAAGGTAGTCACTGGGAATATGGACATGAATTTACACTTAGGCCCCAACATTAGACCTTCCCATCAGCTAATGGAATACTACTATTGTTTACCACTTAACAACTTAATGATATACCTCCCCTCTGATTTGTGATTCCTTATTAAAGATCCCCAGTTGTCTTTGAATTAAGATGCTTTCTATGAGGTCCATAAAGGCATTCCTTGTAAGGATTCAATAGTAAGAACCTTTTAGTGAAGAGTAAAACAAGAAATCTGCTGGATCATACCAACAGTGCATCTAACCCAGCATTCTATTTCCAGCAGAATGGCCAGCCAGATTCCTTTGAGAAGCTTACAATCAGGGCAAGAGCTGCCCCCAATTGTCCCTAACCCCTGGTATTCAAAGGCCAGTATATGGGCCGAGCTACACGTGATGTCCATTGTGTGACTGGCCTTTGCATGTTCATTTTTAAGGTGTAAATAGCAGCTGCAGGTGGGGGTGGGGAGAATTGGGGTTGAGTCTGTGTTGAGAAGGGTTTTTAAAAAAACCTTTACCCCTTTACTATGTCCCAATTAAAATGCTTTCCCTGCCATCAGCACAAACAGCAGCTTTCCTCTCAAGGTAATAGTAACCATGGTGGTGGTGGGCATTTTCACTGAGCCCATAGCAAAGGGTAAAAGATTAAATGCCCCAATGTTATATCCCAATCAGCTCCCTTCTAGCTGTTATTTACAACCTGAAAAATACACACTAGCCAATGACCCGATTAATATCAAGTTTAGTTTAGGGATGTGCAAACTGCTTTTATTTATTTATTTATTTATTTATTTATTTATTTATTTATTCAAACTTCTTATATTCTGCCTCCTCCAAAGACTCTAGGCGGTGAACAACAGAAATACCAACAACAATCAATTAAAAAGAAAGAAAGAAAGAAAAATTGTTAAAGGGCAAATGCCTGGCAAAACAGGTGCGTCTTCAGAAGGGTTTTAAAAGCAACCAGGGAGGGGGCTGAAGGGATCTGGGGAGGAAGTGTGTTCCAAAGAAGAGATTCGACATCGAACTGGTTCAGTTCAACTGTTTGGGCTTGAACTGAACTAACCCGTTTGGTCTGACACACACCCCACCCCCACCCCAGCCAGGTCAGGGGGTTCGCGTTGTTGTTGTTTTTTTAAAAAAATACAAAAACTTTTTTTTCAAACTTACCCCCTCCGGGGTAGTTATCTGAGGTGGCCGTGTGTGTGTGTGTGTGTGTGTGTGTGTGTGTGTGTGTGTCTGCAGAGGTTCCTTCTCCCCCCCGCCAGCCTCCCTTAGTTGCAAATTCTTTGGCCCATTAATGGGCCTTTCTCCCTGGTGTAGTGGCCATTTTGGAGGCTGCCGTGCCTGCGTAATGGGCTCAAGCTGAAGAATGGAGTCTGGCAGGGGGAGACAGACACCCCCTCATGGACACCCCACCACCACCACCTCAGATAACTCCCCCGGAGGAGGTAAGTTTTAAAAAGCTCAGAACCGCCCCCCCCAACGAATTGAACTGGGGGGGGGTCGAGGGGGTGTCATACTCAAACCGAACCAGGCCAGCCAGTTCCATGCAGATCCCTAGTTTATTTTTGTGCCAATTAATGTGAGAAATATTGACCCACAGAGCTGGCGGTCTGCATATTCTTCACTTAGTTATTTAAGCTATATTTTAGTTATTTAGCTATATTTAGGTATTTAGACAGTTTTCCCTTTCAATTTTTATTCCACTTTGCTCAGTAAACAAGTAAAATGGTAGGTCTCTACCTATTCCCATTGAAATTGGGACCTGCAAATTCTTTCCTAGTCAAATGGCTGGATGTACAATATAGAATTTGCTACCACTGTCATTACTGTTTTATGTATGGAAACTTCCGTATCAAGCAGTGGTGGACTTTTGTGAGCTCAAGTATTCATAGTTAGGGTTGACATTTATAAAAACAATATTTAATTGGTCAATCTATAGAGCATCACAAGTGCTGGTGGCACACAGAGTCACTTGCCCATGTTACACAAGGTTGCTTTTTCTTCCATGCCCACACTCACAGACAAAAGGAAGAAGGGCAGAGGATCAAATGTGGAAAATAGGAGGGTGGGTATGGTTTCATACTGAGGAGGGATAGGTCTGGACCCTCCTTATGATTGGAGCCAGAAAATTCAAGAAAACCCCCACATTCAAATGCTAAGAGAAAACTGCCAGAAGCTACTTCAGAGTTAACATTAGGAAAATTCACCAAGGAAGTCCCAAAACTGTCCTCTTAAGGTGTAGTCTAAGTTGTGTCTTTTGTATAATGATACAATATAGTTCACATCATTGATTAGGTATAAAACATGCAGATATTCAAACAAATGTGTTAAATTCTTTCCTGTAGCAGAAATTCAGACTTGAGTAACATTGTGGACAGGTTGTTGTTGGTGTTGTTTAAAATCTCTGTTACTTGATGGAAGAAAATCTGTACTGTACCTGGAAATCTGAAAAGTAAGAAGGGAGGGGAGGGGAAAACACATCATCAGGTTTAGGATGCCAGAATAAATGGGTTTGAATCCCAGGGCTTTTCTTACAGGCTAGGTTATCTGAGACTCAAACATAAACTAACATATCAGAATGAAGCAGTTAATGTTCCTGATACACAAACATGTTTTAAACACAATTCTCATTTACCTACTGCCCTATTTACTTTAACTCAGTCTTACTGGATTAAAAAAAACCAAGACCTGTCTATTGGTTTCAACAACAACCATCTGTATATTTCAGGGTGAAGTGTGCTGTCCACTGATCAGAAATGAAACTGGAGGAACCGTTTCAGCTGACCACACATACTGCTGCAAGAACATGCGGCAAAACCCAAGACAGCATAGGAAATAACTATAGCAGCACAGAAAAAGAAACCACATCCCTCAAGTCCTTACCTCGAGCAGCACTGCTCACATCTCCATAACTGTTATACTGACCAAAGTCTGTAGAAACTGGCTGTAACAAGAAACAACAGATAGACACATCACCCCATCAGCCTCATGTCTGGAGCAGGCAAGAGCAGCAGTGGTATGTGTACGTGTGTGTGTGTGTGTGTGTGTGTATGTGCTTGTGAGCGTGTGTGTGTGTGTGTGTGTGTGTGTGCACGTGTATGTGCACGTGAGTGTGGAACTGAGAACTGAAGACGCAAGGAAGAACATCATAGTGAGACACATGGGAATTATATTGTACTGTTGGCATCTCTCCTGGGTCTGTAAAATGAAGTAGCAGACACATGGACATGGGGTGAGAAGAGACTCTAAAGAGCTGGATAGGCACAGCACTGCCCCTGCTAACTGAGCAAAGAGGCACCTTTTAAAGTGGTGGATCTTTTATCTTAAGTGGGGAGAGAGTGACTAGTCCTATCCAACCCGGCACAGCATCCTTCCAGTGTCTACCTTATGATTTTTTAAAAGATTGTGAGCCCTTTCTGGCAGGGGCACAGCAATGCCGCCAACAGTTTGTGTTACACTGCCACTGCCAGCCCGCAGCCCCTAGCCACGCCCCTGCATCTGTTGTCAGACGCAGATGGGTTTGCTGTCAGAAGTTCAGGGGGTGGGTCTGCATTGCAAATAGGGCTGCGCGCCTCCTTTGCAAGTCAAGTATGGCCAGCCCCACATTTACAGCGCCACGGGGACACAGCACCTGCGCATCTGATGTCAGGCCAGGGATGTGGCTGGGGTGCCCGGTGCGGCCCCTGGTGCAAAACAGCCCAGGTTACTTGAACCCATTTGTGCAATGGATGCTATGCCCCTGCTTTCGGGACAAGGATCTATATTTCTTCATCTCTATGTAGATCGCTTTGAGAACTTTATTGAAAAGTGGTATGTAAATAGTACTAGCAATGGCTAGAGTGAGGCTATAATCGCAGATTTGGGGCCACATTCAAGAATATAAAATTGTCTACCGTTTAAGTTATGCTTACTGTCAGGGAGTACAATTTGGCTTGTGACCTTTTTATATTCTGTTTTCTATCAGGTGCTACCTTGGGCTAACCTTGAGGAGACAGTAGTGAAAGTTATGTGTACGCCGTTCTTTCCTATCTACTGCAGCATTTTTATGAATGAGGTCCAAGGAAGCTTTAGGGTTCAGATATAGCATCATAAATGCCAACACTGGCTTAGCTAGCTTAGCAGAAAGGCCTGGATAGTAGTCATTATTTCCTCTTTGAAGGGTAAAAAGCTCAAGGTTTCCAAGAGAAATCTGACTGCAAGTATCTTTCTTTGTAGGATGACAAAATCCACTTCTGCTCCCAGTCACCACTAATTCTGGCTGAGACATCAGTGGCCTTTATCAAATTCTGATAATGCTGTATAGAACAGATAAAAGATTTAAGGGCTAGTTAATTTTTCCCTAATTGCACAAGAAACTGACTGGAAATACAATAAATGCAACATTCTGACAAACACAGTATTTTTGTATGAGAAAAGAATTGCCTGCTTACCCTGTGAAGTCCATTTCTTCCATATCCAGGGAGGGAAGAGGTTTTAGAGGCAACAGCATGTGAAGCTAAATGGGAAGGAGAGGGGAACAACACACCCTACTATGACATTAAAAATGTACCAAAAGTCAGCTTCCTAATGACAGTTTAGGAATCAGCTAAACAAAACCCATAAGACGATTCTTAAGAAGGATGTTGAAACTGCATGCTTTGATCTACACAAGTTTCTTTGGCATAACTTTTAAAAAACACACACGTTGATTTTGGTTTCAGTTAGTGCATGTCTGCAGGGCCCTAGTATGATCATCATATGAATTAGAGTGCACCCAAAGAGAAGAATTAGCAAGGGTCAGGCACTATGCATTTCAATCCACACAGGAGATTTGCAGTTGGGTTGCAAAGCTCTCAATAACAGCTAGTGAACCTCCCTTCCTGCTCCACTTCCTGTTTGGGTGCTAGCACTGATGGGAAAGGTGCTGTCTGGAATAATATTCGGGTTGATGGGATGAACAGCTACACAAAAATTGTGCTGATCCTATTTTGGGTTAGGTTACTACTTACTCCTGGTATGTACAGAGACTAATATATATTTTTGGAGCCCTTGAAAGGGCACCAAGGACATACACACCAACTATACAGAATCACACACAGATCTTTCTGTAAATAAATACTTAAACAGTAATTGTAACTTTGCCTCTTCTGTAATGTAGCAGAGTTTGCCATTAAGACCTGTCTGGGGAGCCCACCATTCATCTGCTATGATCCAGCACTTTGGAATGTGCTGCCTTACTCCCTGAGGCAATGCTGACTTCCTCTTCCAGTGTGGGAAAGGGTAAAAGGCTATGAGAAGCATAAATATCAACAAGGTGTATGCCACTTTTTAATCATGATTTTATGTCTTAAGTTTGCTGGCATTTCAGTAACCTCAATGTTGCTATGACCTCAGCAGTAATCCACATTTTATATATTTCTCAGTATGCATGTGAGCAATAGTTCAATTAAGATGCTCATCATTTTTAAAAAATAATTAAATGCTAAGGCTTTTAGAAAATAATTTTAATTAGCCATCAAACTTGGGATCCTTTATGCATGCCTCATTTTTTATATTTAAAATTGCTCTTGTGAGTATACAGGTGATAAAATGTTACATCAGGACTGATCATACACATAATTTTCTGCAGCCAAATCTAATAGAAATCTAGGGCCCTGCTCATCTCAAAATATGGCATAATGTTTCAATATGATATACTAACAATTCAAGTATGTATTTCAAAAAGTAGTATTGTAGGCTCTCAGCAAAAGAAGCCCCAAAACTGCTAGAAATGGCTACATATCTTAAGTGTGTGCATATATGCCTGCATGTACACATGCAGTTAATAATTTCTTAATAATAATAATAATAATTATTATTATAAGATATTACCTTAGAATTGGAATATTGCACAATTAAGGTTTTTCATCAGAGGCTAATAATAAAAGTAACTTCTACAGGTGACCTCATTACTTGTGGTCCTAACATCCGTGGTTCTGCATATCTGCAGTTGGGCAATTAACACCCTACCTCAGTATCCGTGGTTTTAAAAAGGGTTAAAACCCCTGTATCCGCATTTCCTAGAAAATGTGGTCATTTACAGACATCATTTTGTGGCTCTTCTTTGTAAAAAAACACTCTCTTCTTTGTGGCTCTTCTTTGTTTTAAAAAAACACATTTCCCTGCTATTTTTCACAGAAAAATGATGGAATTGTAGCTCTTGGGGGGCACTGTGGGACAGTTGGATACCTGCACAGCATAGCACGTTATTTCTTTATTTCTGGCCTTTTAAAGCTTTTAAAAGTTTTTTTCCCACTTGCAGGAACCTTACCCCCGATTCTAACTGCCTCAGTGTCTTATTATCTGCAGTGACATTATCTGCGGTTATAGAGATGAATGGAACCCCCCATGGATAACGAAGTCCACCTGTATTTCCAACTATAAGAGCTGTTTATTGGAGAAAACTGCATACTCATCCATATATCTTTATATTGCTTTACAGACCCAAGTAAAGCATGTCGTGCTCTAGAAATCAGCATTATGAGCAGGATTCATATTGTTCATGATTGAACATAGAGTCAACACAAATGTGTGAAACCTTTCATTCCATGAACCACAAATAATACAGATAGTATCATCATGTCCCTGCTGTAATCTGGGAATGCATTTACTCCACAGCTACTTCATTTGATTTGTTTTTGATTTGTTTCATTCATTTGACAAGATTTCTGACTCTAGACATCCCATTTTTACTCAAGGCATTTTGAGAATTTATTATGAAAAGCAGCCAGAGCTAAAATGGTGCTCAGCGATCAGAGGAGTGAGGAAACAGCTTCACATGTTTAGTGGTGACATAATTCACACTGGCCTTATTTTAAACAACTCAGCCCATCATGCCCCACAGACCACCCATGTATCTTTTCTAGCTTTGTTGCTTACATGAATTAACTGGAGAGTCATAACGACTGGTGGAAAGCGATGATCTTTCTTTTTCCATTTCTTCTTTTAATATCAGTTGACCCAGACCTGAATTGAGCTATGAATGGGAATTGAAAATAGTATGTGAGCTATTGAAAAGAAATGTGTGTTCATATTGGCACGTATGCGTGATTTGCATCAAAACGATAACTACCTTCATCAGTTGTTCCTCCTGTAGTTGCCGACGCCTCTGAAGCTCCTCAAGTTCTTCATCTCTGCCAGTGGATCTGCGCCTCATGTCAGAACCTAGTTCAACAAAACCACAGCACAAAGACAGCTTCTTGCACAAATGTACATAAGGAGAGAACTATTATCCATACTTTCTTAGGTTTTCTTATTGAATCCATAAAATAAATGTTTTACTAAAAACACTATGATATGCATTAACACTGTTGCATCCCCCCAATTTTGCATCAAAATAATTATGATATAATGTAATCATTTCCTGAATCACTTTATTGGATTAAGATTTGGACTTGGATAAAGAAGGATTGTTACAATATCCCAACTTTAGTTTTCTATCTACAAAACTGGAATAATATTGACCTACCTTATTGGGTTTTTGTGAGAGCAAATATGAAAAAAAGGTGTAAAGCACTTTGCAAATTAGAAGTGCAACATAAATGATTTCTATTCTAATCATGACCATTCATATATACTATCTGACCAAAATACTTGCTATTCTGCAACTCATAAAATTACAGATTCTGTGATCTGAGATTAATTCTATTAATCCATAGATTTTATTATTCTGCCATGTATTGTAACTGCAAAGATCAGGACTGGTGGAATTTGGACTGAAACATTGGAAATGTGAATAGCAAGGGTTAACTATATGAGTATAAGCAATTTGGGGGAACAATGGATGTATAGGGACATAGGATGCAGAGGCTGTCATCACTGACCATGAGGAATTACCTAAACCATTACATTCTTATGTATGTATTGAAACCAACAACTCGTTTTAACAATGAAATAGTTTTCAGTAAACAAGTGGCAGGTGTGTGCGTGCACTTAGCTCCTTCCCTGCCCGTCATTTTCTACTGCAATTTTCCCCTCAAGCTCCTTTGTGGTACATGGAGCTCAAGAAGTGTGTATATCCGCACACATCAGGAAGCCCTTGGGAGAGGGTAACTTGCGGTAAAAGACTTCAGCACCCCCCCTCACCCGTCACTTGCCTGCCAAAAAAATGCTCGCTCCTGAAGCTAGTTTTCCTTATCAAAAACATTGGGTTTAAATACACAGATGTATAAAACATCTAGTTAAGCACTATGAAAACTCTGCTGTGGGTTTTGAACCTGTAGCAAACATTCCTAAAATATTTTCAAACTTAGTACATGTGAGCAGGTAATTTCTTTTTTGAAAAACTTAAAAATTTTGTTTTAGGTTTCTGAAAAAGTTACCAATTCCATGCTAGAACCATTTACAGCCTGACTTTAAAGATCCCCAAACTGGAGCCTTAGCTCCAATTCAAATTGTACTTTTGGATTTGGTGAAATAGGTATGAGATCCTTTTGCTGTTAGTTTCATATGGTCAATATATGCTATTGACATGCACCCTAATATGGCAGAAAATCAGGATGCTCATCTGTAACTGATGACCTGGAAGAGATCTGTTGACATCCATAAGTAATGGGTTCTGCGCCTGCACAGGGACCATGTGGTAGCCATGCCTCAGCTTGTTGAGGCATCCAAGCCCTGCCCCCATGTTCCTCAGTTCTTAGATGACCACCGTGGAGGTTGACCATCCAGGTACACAGGTGAGTTCATCCATGTTGACGGGATAGGCTACGGCCTGCACACAAGTACGCACACAGCAGAGCACTACTGCAGAGGAATGGTTTGGGAGAGTCTTATGGCTGTCAACAGATCTCTTCCAGATCATCAGGTACAGGTGAGCAAGCTGTTTATCTGGATCAGGACCCGTCGAGATCCATAAGTATGGGTGTACCCATTCAAGTACACGTCTCCCAAAATTAGCCTAGGCAGCAGAGCGTATAATGTTTTAAAAAGGGTATCTCTGTTGACCATGTAGCTGCTTTGCAGATGTCTGCAAAAGATACTTCTGAGAGGTGTGCAGCTGACGAAGTGTAAGCCCAAGTGGAATGGGCTTTGATAGCTTCTGGAGGAGTCTTACCTTGCAACTTGTAGGTGAACAAGATGAGTTTGACCAGCCGGTTTGATAACCTTTGCCTTGAAATGCAGGAGCCCTTGGCCGTGCCTTTGTAGGCTACGAAGAGACGGTTAGAAGATCGGAAATCCTTAGTTCATGCCAGATAGAAGAGCAGCACCCTGCACACATCCAGGGCATACATGGAATGTCCTAAAGAGATCGCCGGATCTCTGAAGAATGTTGGCAGGATGATGTCCTGATTTAGATGGAAGTTGGAGACAACATTTGGCAAGAAGTGGAGTCTAGGCGCATCAGGGCTATCTGGATAGAACCTTGTAAATGGAACATCTATCCTCATCTATCCATAAGTTCACTTACATGTCTCACTGTTGTAACTGCAACTAAGAAGGCTGTTTTGAGGGAAACAAGTTTCATAGGTGCAGACATAGGCTCGAATGGAGCCTGAGTAAGAGATGAAAGCACCAAGGAGATGCCCCAGGGTTCCACAGGGGCTTGAATAGGCTCTCGAATATACATTTGAGAGTCCTTTCAGGAAGGCTTTAATGTCTGGATGTGAGAATAGAGTTTTGCCATCACATCCCGGATGTTTTGATGAGAGGGCAGCTAAATGCACTTTCAAAGAGATGTTGGTCAGTCCCTGAGTCTTCAGGGTAGTCAGATAAAGGAGGACATCCTGAACAGATTCACGTCTTGGTAGGAAACCACAGGCTCTTTGAACCTGAGCCACTTTCCCAAGTAATTACGCCTGGTAGAGGCTTTTCTTTGGTTGAGTAAAATGTGGTTTAGAATGCGATTCGCCAAACAGTCAGATGGAGAGAGGGAATGTCTAGATGGAGCACATGTCCATCGACTTGGAACAAGAGGTCTAGAACTCGAGCGAGATGATGGTAACGATTCTCCGACAGAATGAGTACTTGTGGAAACCATGGTTGCCTGGGCCACCATGGTGTCACGAGAATGCCAGATGTTGGTGAGGCCAGGAGATAGGCCATCACTCGGTTGATTATTGGTTGAGGGGAAAACATGTAGGGTGTTTCCTGGGACCAATCCAGCTGGAAAACATCCCCCAGGGATTGTGGGTTGTGTCCTGCCCTTGAGCAGAAGTGGGTGCACTTTGTGTTTGAGGAGGTCGCGAAGAGGTCTATGGTCGGTTCCATCCAGCGGTCAAAGAGGGGAGCTATGTACTCCATCTTGAGCTCTCATTTGTGTTGACGGTCCTGTAGAAACACTCGACTGAGGTCGTCTGCTAGGACATTCTCCAGGCCCTTGATGTGGATTGCTAGTGGAGAGACGTGATGCCGGATACACCAGTGCCATAGTTGAACACTTAGGGCACACAAGCTTTGAGACACAGTCCTGCCTTGTCGATTGATGAAGGCTTGGGCTGTTGTATTGTCCAGCTGTATTTGGACAACTTTGTCCTGTATCAGAGGCAGAAAAGCTTGTAATGCCTGGAAAACAGCCAGTAATTCCAGGAAATTGATATGCAACTGGGCCTGGTGTCAGGAACCTTTCCCCTGGACTATGTGACCTTTGCAGTGGGCACCCCAGCCCAGCAGGGATGCATTGGTTATCAGCCAGATTGATGGAGATGGTATCTGGAACAGGATGCCATCCAGGAGGTTCCTGCAATCTGACCACCATGACAGTGAAAGCAGAATCTGTGGTGGCAGTTCTAGTCGTTTCTGCTGTCTGTCTGTGTTGGGGTGGAAAACTGACAGAAACCATAGTTGTAGTTTCAGTCGAGCATAACGCATCACCGCATTGCAAGAAGCCATCAAGCCAAGGAGGTGCTGTATTAACTGAGCTGGTTGTAGAGGATATTGCTGGAAGAGTAGAACCAGATCCCGGATACAAAGGTATCTGACTTCTGGTAAGTATGGGTTACTGTGTCCAATATTGCCCCTATGTCACCAGCACTGGATCCAGATGGGACTTCTTCCAGTTGACTTGGATGCCCAGGTCTTGGAGAAGAGACAACACATATTGGATTTGCGAAAGTAACTCTTCTCTGTTTCTGGAGATCAGATGCCAGTCGTCTAAATAAGGGTAAATGGTAATACCCCAGGTTCTCAGGTAGGCAATCACAACTGCCATGCATTTGGTAAAGACCCGAGGGGCAGTGCACAATCCGAACGGCAAAACATTGTAGTGGAAGACTTGGTGGCCTACAGTAAAGTGAAGGTATTGTAGGGGTGAGCAATTCAGATTTTTAGTGTTTCGATTTGGATCCGAATCGAAACACACCTGATTTGTTTTGGGGTCCAAATCTGACCCATCTGAATCACCCCAGGTTCTATTTGGATCCGGATTAATCCAAATTCAAATTGATTTGGATCAAAAAACGGGTCCCAGGGCCAAAAGAGTGGGGTTGGGTGGCAGTGCCTAATGGGTGGAGGCTACCACCCAAATTGCAGAGGAATTGGGCAAAGGGCTGATATTTGGTGAATTGTTGAATTTTCCTTGTCTTTAAGGTTCCCCCCAAAAAGTATAATGGAGGTGTATTGCTTCACGTCAGGGGGAAAGGGGTGGCCTAGAGTGGTGTGGGGTTGGTGGTAGTGCCCAAGGGGGGCAAGGAAGCTACCAGAATGTTTTCAGAGGATTTTGGCAGAGGGCTGTTTTTTGGTGATTTGTTGACGTTTATGCATCTTTAAGGTTTTTCTCTGTAGGGAATCATGTAGGTTTCAGCAATCCCATAACTGCACTTGGTGGGGGGGGGCTCTGGGGTGGCCCAGAGTGAGTGGTGGTGTAGTGAACAGAGGGTGCCAGCCACCCCCATGGGTTTCTAACCCATGGAGTACAGGGTTCGGTTGTTTCTAAGGTGTTCTGCGTGTAGATTCTCTGGTAGCAAATGAGATTTTCAATACAAACCACGAATCCATTCTCATTCAGGTCTGTTCTGCAGGTCAAAAGCCAGTCGAAGTCCATCAGCCAAGCCAAGGCAAAACATCAAAACGCAGTTTCTCAGCCATAAAATTTTTGTCATACACTAAATATCCGTCCTTTTTTTTTTTTAAAAGAGAGATGAACTCAGAGGAACTTTATCAACGAGAGGAGAGGCAGACTGAGGTCCAGACGTGATGGTGGTAGGAAAGGAACTGAGGAACATGGAGTCCAGCCCGCCTTTAAACAGCATGCTGTTGGTGTGGGGGCGGGGCTTGGATGCCTCAACAAGCTGAGGCATGGCTACCGCGTGGTCCTTGCAGAGGCACAGAAGCCCATACTTATGGATCTCGACAGATCCAGATCCAGATCTGGTATTTATCTGCCACAGTGAACCCTTGCCCTCAGTTGTCACATAGTATATGTCAGATTTCATCCACATTTTAAAATTTATATGAAAACATATTTAGGATACAGTTACATACAGTAATTATTTTAAGGGAAACATCACCCGAAGTGCCTTTTCCCACATAAAACTGACATGTTAAAATATCTTAGGCCTAGTTCAGACAATAATTTAATTCATTGTTTGCTACTAAAAGAACAAACACCGAAAAGCCTCGAATTAACATACTCGCCTTCTCATCCTCCTTTGCACATGAGGGAAGGAGGGTGAAAGCTTTCACTTCCACTTTTGCCAAAATCACAGTTTCCCAATATGTGGGAACTCAGGAAACTATAGTTTACTCTAACTCTAGTTAGTACGAATACAAGGAATATTTCTACACCACTTTTCAACAAAAGTTCCCAAAGCAGTTTACATAGATATAAATAAATAAATAAAAGGGCCCCCTGTCCCCAAAGGGCTCACAATCTAAAAAGGAAACACAAGACAGACACCAGCAACAGCCACTGGAGGAATTCTGTACTGGGGATGGATAGGGCCAGTTGCTCTCCACTTGCTAAATAAAGAGAATCAACACTTTAAAAAGGTGCCTCTTTGCTCAGTTAGCAGTGCTTAGTAAACAAAGTAGCACACCAAACTATGGTTTGACCTGTCTTGTGCTAACTAGACAGAATAAAAACAGTTCTCCATGTTCAAACATAACAGGAAACTGTGCCTTAGACAAAAGTGAAAGCTTTCAGGCTTCTTTCATGCACAGAGAGGAGCACATGAACCAAAGGCTTTCCATGGCTCATCTATAATCATCCAAGCCATGGTTCAGATCACTGTCTGAGCCAAGCCTTAATACAAGTGATCATATAACACTGAGAAAACAAAAGGGATCTAAAATAACCTCATATTGACTTCATAATGCCCAAACAGTAACATGTGCATCAGGTTTTAATGTGCATCAAGTAATAATTAGTTATTTAATCTTGTATCCTTGTAGGTCATGGAGAATCATATGGACAAAGAAGATGACATGATGACACACATAGTGGGCTTAAAAAGAATTTAAAATAATAAAAATAGCATGGGAAATAAAATAAATATCTCAGGCTACAATGATGATGTAAACAGACCACCTTTAACTCAATTAACTTTAAAAGCTATTTGTGCTTATTGTCCCATCAAGAACTGTTTGTTGTCAGTTTCTAAATTTTTTTTATTTAATGCAGGAGTTCGAAAAGAAAAACAAATCAATGAAAGAAGTCAGGCTTCACTGATATGTTCAAGGTATCACCTTGGCTTTAAGGAAGTTATCAAGATAAGAATTATTATTTTAAAATACTTAATTTAGGCATAGCCTGTAGAGTTGTGCACAAAATGCGTTTCGAGCTCTGAATTGTGGCACATTCTCTGTACCTTTAAGAGGGAGGAGAGCAGGTCCACAGCTGCTGCTCCTCTGCTTGCCTCCCCAGAAAGTTCAGTGGCGGTCCCCCCAGCTAAGATTGCGTGCTGGCGGGGTATCTCCCAGCTGCCCTCCCGCAACACTGGCATGCACATGGCTTCCGCAGTGGCAAGTGGAGGACCTGCTCTCTGTCTCCTCCTTGTTAAAAGGTGCGGGGAATGTACTGCCATTCAGAGCTCAAAGTGTGTTTCATGCACATTTTTAATAGTCTGCCTCTGTAGACTAAATTGCATAGTCACAATCCTCACAATATTTACGGCCATGGCCCAGAGGATCACATACACACGCACACCCAGATTTTTCCTATTTTCCTTCTCAGAAGGTGCCCCACAGAAGTCTAAAATCCCTATTAAAATAAGCAATTTTTAAAAATATATACTTAGGGGGATGGGGCCCCTTCCAAAAGGGGAAATTGGGGGAAATATCAAGCACACTGCAATGGTCTTTCTTCTTTAAAAAGCTCCTGAACTAAACCCCAATGTTTCTTTATGAGCTCTGGGGAGTTTAAAATGAAGTTTGGGGGGCTTTGTGTTTGAGGGCTTTCCCTTTGATAAGGGTTTACTATTCCCCCCATCACTCTCTCTCTCTCTCTCTCTCTCACACACACACACACACACACACACACACACACACACACACACACACATCCATAAGACACCATAATCAGGTGTAAGCAATGTCCCTCCATCAGAAACGCCCTCCATCAGACACTTTCCAACATTACTATCTCAATTTATTTATAGGTATTAGCCAGCTGGGTTTTTTGGTTGTTTCTGCCCATTTCACTTCTTGTTCCATACCTACAGCCGCAAGTGAGGGAGGACCTGGCCAGTATTCTGTCTCAATCTTTGGAATCTCGTTGGGTGCTGGAGCGTGGGCTGCTGGGAACTTGGAGGACTTGATGATATCATCGGAGGACTTGTTCTGGGCTGCCAGAGCAGCTGCATCTAGATGGCAATCAGGGGAACTTAAGCGCTATCAGATTAAGTTGCTGTATTACAGCAAAATCAATGCTTTTTTAAAACTTCAAGTTTCATTACAATTCAAATAGGTACTGGTTATGTATACCCCCTAGTCAGCAGCAGATAAAATCACCCACTTAACTGAGGGCCACACATCTAAGCCCCCACCTCAACTTCTGCATCAAAATATTGTGCTGTATTAAAAGAATACACTTATTGGGTGCATACAAACATAACATTAAATCAAGAGTCACAGTGGAGTTGTCTCATGGAGTGAGCTTCCCTCTACCTTTGCAATGTAAAAGACAGAAAGACAAACTAGCAATTCAAAAGCAGATGCAGTCATCATTCTGCCCTTCCCACATGCTTCAGTCAGTCTGTCCACCTTTAAAAAAAAAAAAAGAGTGCCCCATATATTGATTTAAATGTTCATTTTTAATTGATTTTAAAAAACAACAAACTGGAACACAATTTTAAAAAGAGTTACAAAACTACTCCAGTGATGGAAGGATTTGGGGTTGGTGACATGACGGATGTCAGCAAGTCAGCCCTGTGCATGACCAACTTCTGCGGCAATCCCACAGAGCCAATTTTTCCTGAGCTCATCCCATGAGATAAAATTGTTTGAACTGAACACAAGGAATGCACTTCCAAGGTGGCCCTGCAATTCAAATAATGATAGATCTGCATACAGCTAAACAATGCTTGTGAGGAGAGCAAGCTCACTGAAATAACACAAGCATTACTTGCCAGGTTTTGTCTCAGTAACAATCTTTAATGAATTCAATGTGCCACTTGTCCATGTAAGGCAAGTAGGCAGGAATATTTTGGTGGTATTCTACTGCTCCTAATCCATTATATTTCACAAAATGCCTGTGACAAACTATGCAAAGCAACAGCAAGGATAAGCTTGCAGTTCTTGCAGTACAAACCTAGGCATGTTTCCACAGAAGGAAATCCCACTGAGTTCAATGTGACCTATTTCCAAGTGAGTGTGTATGGGATTACAACGTTAAGTGCAACATGTTAGGCTGATGTCATTGTGCTTGAAGCAAAAGCGGGTGGGGAGCTATAAACTAGAAAACTAGTGTTTTCTAATATATTGTTATGTTTGATCTAAGATCGTAAATAAACAACTAGCTAACTAACTAACTAACTAACTAACTAACTAATATATTGTCTTTACAATTTCAGGTTTGCATTTTTGAAAGCCTCCAAATCTTTTCTAAGTCTTTTTCATATTTTTCAAATCTTTTTAAAAGTCTTTTTCATATTTCACATTTATCAGCTTGAATATAATCACATTAAGGTATTTGGATAACTTATTCATGCTCAGTTAAACTGAACAAGATCTTATCACATGATCGCTCAAAGTGTGCTTTCAATGTATTTTAGACTTGGTAGAATAATTCCTCAAATCCCCTTTAAAAATGACAATAGTGAGACATACTGGACAGATCGTATTATATTCTCGGGTGAATCTCGTCCTTTGCATGGAACATAGAAAGCTGCCTTATACCGAGTCAAATAATTGGTGCATCTAGCTCAGTATTGTCTACATAGATTGGCAGCGGCTTCTCCAAGGTTGCAGGCAGGAGTTTCTCTCAGGCCTATCTTGGAGATACTAGGGAGGGAATTTGGAACCTTCCGCATCTTCCGCACAAAAGCATGCAGGTGCTCTTCCCAAAGTGACCCCATCCCCTAAGGTGAATTTTTTACAGTGCTCACACATGTTGTTCTCCCATTCAAATGCAAGCCTGCTTAGCAAAGGGGACAATTCATGCTTGCTACCACAAGAACAGCTCTCTGAAGTGAGCCCTATTTGTCTTTCCCACCCACCCAGCACACTAGCCTAGAGGTCCATGGGGAGATGGCAGATCTGAAGCTAGGCTATGTGCATAAAATCCACTATGTGTAGGTATCAAACACATGGTTTGTGATATCCTGGAAAATATCCAGGATATCAACCATGAGGTTGAGGCTAAAATGTGTTTGATTTTATTTGTGCAAGAAGACTTTAGATTTTGGGGGACAGGAAGCAAGGAGGCACTGTTGGATTGGCCCTTCAGGTGTCATCTGAGCTGGCCCGTTTCTCTTTAGACATAATGGAAGAAAAAATCTAGCTAGGTGCACTTTCCTGCACAGCAGACGGCAAAGTGAAGAGTGTTCAAATAACAAAATCCACCCCCACCCCTTTTTAAAGATTGCAAAATGGTAAAATTTTGTGTGGCAGACACAATGCCTTTGTAGTGTTAATCACAGCAATATTGGACTTGTATAATGGGCATATACAGCCTCTAAAAAGTTGATAAATTTTAAAAATGGAATTTGTTTTATCTATTTATCTATCTACTTATTTATTTTTACACTTCTAATTATTACAATCAAAATAATTCACAGAATAGTATGGGCACTATGGATGTGTCATCGTGTTTGTTATTAAACACACTGTAAACAATACCTAATAGAGGCCTGTGACATGCATGGCATGTGACACACAGCAGTCACAACAGCAGTAAATGTGCTATCTGGAAGGAAGAATCATATTGGTCCAGCTGCCAAATACTACTGATTGCAAGATCATGCAGATAATGTTGCAAGATCAGCAGTACAACATAGCCCCAACAACAGAAGTCTCTTTGAGGGAAGAGAAAATGAGATATAAATGAGCCCTCATTTGGTCTACCGAAGGACTCCTGTACAAACAGGTTCTCAATCAACTGAGAACATCTCCTGCATAAGCTAAATTGAAAGAAATGGAAACTGTGCAAGCATTTCACACTGAACAGATCTCGAGCAGCAATCTTTTGTTTCAAAGGACATGTGGGTCAGAAGTTCCTGACAAACTGCAAGGCTTATGGTTAAGTGGCCACCATCTTGGCTCATTGCGCAGGGGTCTACAAAAGCATGACTTCAAACAGTACTTACGTATTAGAAATGATGAGGTCAGTGGTAAAACATTCACATGTTAATGGAAGGTGAGTAGATACAATACAAATAATAAAGGAATAAAAATAATGTTAAGAAAAAATTAAATAGCATGATTTTAAAATGTAATAATAATAATTAGAAATTAAAACCACCCACATGAGACCCATCAGTCAAGGACTCCAACTCTCTTAAATGCTACAATTTGGCATTCTTTTGATTTATTTACAGTGATGTGCACAAAGGGTTCATGCAGCTGGGTGTGTGCGTGCAGAAAGTGGTAGCTTTAAAAAGAGACACACAAATCTTACCTGCTCCCCTGCCGTGGCACTGTCAGTTCTAAAAAGCCACGCTGCACGGTTGCAGCACTGCTCTTAGCAGCCAATTTGAGGCATTTGCACGCACACAGCTGCTGCATGCAGGCTGCTGGAAGCAGCACTGCAGCCGCGCGGCTTTTTAGAACAGGCAGCACCGTGGTCGGTTGGCGGTGGAGCAAGTATGACCTGCGTGCCTCCTTTTAAAGCTATTGCTTACACCCCCCCCCACTTAAATGATTCACTGTGGCAGCTCAAATTGTCTTGGCACCTCTAATGAGGCGCAAAATGATTCGGGCACATCCCTAGTTATTTGTAATCTTTCTAATATGCTTTTGTCCACTTGAATCTTCAACGGCTATTTACATAAGCCTTTAATTATATTTTCTGTTGCTAAGTATTCAGCACAGGATCACCATCCTAGTTAAATTCTTTCAGAAAATACTGCAATGTAACCTTTGCTATTTTTAGAAAAGTCTTTCCTTGACACTTTGTTGTCAGAGCTTAATTGTACAATGAGAAGTCCAAGGGCTTATGGCTGCTAAGAAGGCAAGTCATTTGATCTAGAAGTCTTTATTCCAAATTTCTTAGGGACTGCCATGGATATTCAGTGGGAAGAATAAAGTACTTAGTGGGTATTAATAACACTCTGTTATTAATTCACATCCCCTGGTGCTGAGACAGCACCAAAAGCAGATAAGAATCAGCCCTATCACAATTTCAGCCAGTTTTCTTTACATAAAAGCACAGAAAGCAACAATGGAAAGAAGACCGGCAGCCATGCAAGTCTTAACAAAACAACAGTGAGTTGTGTGTGAGAGAGGAATTTGCTCGCTAGATTATGACTTATCTGTACTCACAGAGACCATCATATCAGTGAATGGAAACCAGGTGACTTTTCTCATCACTGTCTCTAATATTAAAGTCAGTATGTGGGTACACAGTGGGGTAGGAATATGGGGGAAATAGTTGGTTTCTAAAGTCAAAGTATGCTTGAAAAGCATGTAGTTCTTAAAATGCCCCTCCAAACCAGGACTGAACATATGCATTGTTCTCATGCTCTCTCTTAACACTGGCAGCAAAGGCAGTGATGAGGTGTGGGCTCTGAGCTGGCCAAGGATGGGAGTTAAGACTGTGGCTTAAAGTGGGGAGGAAATAGGGCTGGGGGACATGCAACTGAGGGCACACTTCCTCTAAGCCCAATTCTTCCCATGGGAACTGTCCCCTCAGGAGGAGGAGGAGGAGGACGGCGACGACAAACTGGCCTTGGAGAACTATGCCCCCTCAGACAGGCATCCTCCAACCCCAAGTTTTCTCCACAGGAAACCCACCAAACCCATTCTGCTGGGACTGGATGCATCTCAGCTCAAGAAGATGGGTGGCACCTCTCCCAGGAGCCAGTTCTGTGGAGATCTGCCATAGCCCTTCTACTCAAGCCTGAACAAGGGGAGAGCAGCAGTCGTCCCCAGAAGCAGGTGTCCCAATTCAACTAATCCACACCTGGAAGCCATCTTCTGTGTACATCTCAGTTGTGAGATTGAGAACCATGAGTGCTTTATTTGCACTGCACTGAATTAGAATATGTCATGCATGTGGATACATCGAAGTGTATTCCCCATCCAGAATTCACTGAAAGCCATGCAGAGAGAGGCACCTGCACTCAGATGCTCACTTGGATACACACCTAGCTTACACCCATAGTTCCTAATTCAATAAGTGATATGAACATGTGAGCTGCTTTCAAGGATAGATCCACAACTGGATAGGGATATGGAAGTATGAGCAAGGGGTAGAGGGAGAAGATAAAAAGAGGGAAAATCTAAAAATATTGCAGTTTTTTGTTCCATACTTGTCTTTGGTAATTATAGAACTGCTGCAACAGCACACAGAGGAGCTTTGCATGTGCATGCAAGGAAGCTACATAATCAATCAGTTAAACTTTCCTCTGCTCTTCTCACTGTGGGTGTTCAATCCGTTCTTCAGGCAAACCACTTTTGAAAAATAACACTTTGTTTTGAGACCAGCTGCTATGTAAATGGCAAAGACAGCCCCAAAGATCCAAATGGTTCTTTTATGTGTGTGCAGAGTGATTTTTTGAACAGGACTCAGTATTATTCCACAGTTTCACTAGAGATCAAGAAGCTGACTGTTGCCAACAGAGCTGTTTAACTGGCAATGCCACTTTCCAATAAATGCATTCCTATCAATATTTCAGGAAAGATTTGAGGAAATTTCCACTTTGAGGAAATTTGCATTTGAAATGTGAGGTTTTTGTTTTAGATACAACTACTATCTATTCTGACTTGGGAAATGAAATAGAGGCAATTTACAAACAAAGGCCAAAATGACGTATGTTGTGGGGTTCTTGCAGAGTACTGTACATCAATCTAGCCATGGTAATTTACATTACTTTGGAAAATTGCATTCAAAGCGGTGAGGCATCTAATGTTGATTTACGTCTTTCAAAAATGTGCTGTTTACATCAGAGAAATGATAAGGAAACAAAAAAATATGTAATAGCTGAGAAATCCATGCAATAAACAACTAATGTTACAAAATTCTAACATGAATACAAAGCACAGGGTAAGACTACTGTTCTGCCATGCAGGTATTTAATATAGCCAACTGCCCCACTTTGAAGACAGAAAGAATAAGGTTTACCATGCTGTTTGTAGATAGGTGGTTTTCTATAAATATTGATGCCTTGATCTGTAAAAAAACAACAAGAAGCAAAGATGTATGAATATTTCAAACTCTTCAGTTACGGTGGGCTGTGGGGGGATGGCAGAGGAAGAAATGAAACAATAAATTTAATGGATGTTCCAAACCAAGATCTGGTACAAGAATTCTGAAAGCCAACTCTGGTAGCACACAAAAGAGAACTATTTGATGAAAACAAAACATATCACAGATGGGAAAATATCACAGACACATGACATGAAATATTTGACACATACAGTTCAGTTGGCAACATAGTGATGTACCTAAGGCATGAGCCATTCAGTTTAAGTTCTTAGTAGATTGTTAGTGACAGAAACAATTCAGAGGCAATGCAATCAAAGGAGATATGCCAGAGGTGGAGATAGCAGCAATTTGTCAGGAAACATAGCTCCCAAATGACTGCTGGGAAATTGTGTATCTATTTCCCCTCCAACCACAGACATCACATGTAGCTAGGAGGCACATTTACAAGCAGCTTCAGAACATGGTTCTTAATTTACCATGTTGAAGAACAAGCATCTTCTACAAAATTTTGTTGAGCCTGCAGGATATTTTTGTCATGCTAGTTGGTTTGGTGGTAAAACCAACAGATATCACCAAAAGCAAAAATGAAAGTTCAGGAGTATTTTATGGCACATAATTGTTTTCAAAGCCCAGAACTCTAGTATACTGCACCTCTAGCATGGTCTTAAATAGGGCTGACTGCACCTCCGCACCCCACACACCCCCAAAAAGACCTATCTGCTTGGACATAAAGGGAAAATTCATGTTGCTCTAAAATAAAAGAATGCAAGGATGTTGAAATTTGATACACAAATGAAATGTCAGAAAGCATGCGGTACTGTATAAATTTGGGGTGGAGGGGAAAGAGAACCACATAACATTCTTTGGTTTAAGAGATTTTCCCATTTGGGTTAACTCAGAGAAAAAATGTGAATGCTATAATGCCAATTTGGAGTGTTAAGGTAGATACTTGCAGGTATTGCACAACGCGTTCCTCTTATACTAGACATATTGGTGTACTTCAGTTCATGTTGTTTTGTGTGATGGCTGGACTATAAGTAATGGCCTTAGCCATAGCCATGTATTCTAAATGACTAAAGTACTGCAATTCAGTCTTTTTAGGTTGTTTTTTGTGTTTACCTTTTGTGAACAGGAATCACAGTGTAGATGTGGAGTCCATTGAACATGTCCTAAAATCCATGACTATGAAGGCGTCAGCACTAAATCCTAGTTATGTGGCTAAAATAATTACAGTTAGATATATTCCTGCTACTAGAGGAGCATCTCTACTTGATAGGCATGACAGAAAATGCCGCTGAGACCACTTACTGACACAGGACAGGTATAAACAGACACACATACCTTGCTATACACTGCCAACTATGTTGGAACAAGGGAGCTCCAAGACAAACATATTAACTCACCTAATCAAAGTTCAGCCAACACAGGCAAATGATATATTCCTTTATTACTCAAGCTGCCTGAGGAATGTAGCATTTGTATATACACCTCCATTTCTTCCCGGAAAAGAATATTCCAACCTAGATAAGGAGCACTCAACTTACACTGTGCATGTTTGTGCAAGTGCTTTTATTGGTATTAAGAAGTATACAGAACTTAAGAAGCAGCCCTTAGCCACAGTGGTCTCTAGAAAATGGTTCTTACCAAGGTGTGTATGGTGTTAGCAGCAACCAGTAGAGCAAAAGGAGAGTGTTCTACATACAAAGCTGAACTTGAGTAATGTTGCTTAAAGCAGACCTAAAATTCTTTATATCTAACAGACGGTGTATAGAAACAAAGCCGATGAACTAAAGCTCACTCAGATCAATTGCACTAATGAAGAAATGCTAGCTTTTGAACTTCTTCAGGCAGGAGTCCACAGACTGATGATGTCCAGCTTACCAACAGCATCACTGTAGCTACTAAATATGATCTATCTGTCCAAGCAGCACTGTTCCAAACAGAAAAGCACATTCATTGTGAGACAGAAAAACAAAATGATGGCTAAATGCCTGAACCTTGTCTGTCCTTTAAAAGCAATGAAACACAGGAACTAACAGGCGAGATGTTACTCTGGGAGTAAGCAGGAAGAGACTTTGGTCCTGTACATTATGCTGTTACCAAACCCTGTGCATATTCCTCTTTCCAATTCTCTAATATTTACAGTTAAACTGTATAATTTGCTCAAAAGCCAGCATTTTCCAATTTCCCTCAAAGCAAACAAATAAGTCCTGCATTTTAAAAAAAACGGTTTATGGTGTACTCCAACTTTAAAAACCACCCCAAAATAAACAAGTGCTGTATGAAATAATGGAGACAAGACAAAGGTACAAAGGCTACAGTCTACACTATGACAGGACACCAAGACACACAGTGCCAGCTCCTACCTGGAACATGGAAATGTTTAGGGGCCTGAGCGTAAGTTGGTGTTAGAGGGCGGCTGTCTGGCCGATAAGGGGCAGGGGAGTTCCGACCGCTGGACGGCTCATTGCCTCCAATGAGAAGAATGGAAAACAAAAAACAAAAAAGAGCAGTAAAGAAGCAAGCAGAATTCAAAACCCAAACCAAAAGACGGAATAAAAGAAAAAGCAGGGAGGAAACCAACAAAAATATATCGTTTATAATCAAGAAATGTGGCTAGCACTGCTAGTCTGTATTAAGAGAGACATTCACCTTAGGCTGGAATCGCATTTCAGGCAGCTTGCATTATCTCATTCACAGCATGCATGAAGGAACAATGCATTTGTATTAAATGGACAAGCCGCAAAGAGGAATGGAGAGTTACATGGTAATGATTCAACATCAGCTGGGGTGAAGACCTTCACTTTCAGAGTCACCGTGTCTGGCAAGGTCATTGGGCAAGGTTTGCTGTGTCTGGCAAACCCCCAAACAAGCTGGTTTCCAATTTATTTGCACACTCAGAAGAAGAGTCTCTCCAAATCAAATGATCACATGTGTGAGAGGGAAAGAAGCAGTGAGTTATGCTGATTTATGTCTACACAGTTGCTCTTCCTTGTTCTCCAAACCAGCACTGATTCTCTTTTCCCATTAGGGATCAAGTTTATTCATTCTGATAGTTCTGAAGACCTCCTCTTGAAGAAAACATGGGGAAAGATGCACTGAGTTGTCCGAATGACAGTTTCCCATGCTATCCAATCCAGTGCATATGTGCAAAATTGGAAGTGCATGAAGTGGACAAAATAAGGACTCAGAACAGTACGTATATTTCCTCTGCTATGCCAACTACACAGCCATAATAATTGGATTTATGGGCAGGTGAGCAACTGTTGTACACTCAGTCCATGAGCATATTTGGCCTGCATGACTCTTCAAAAGTGTCATATGGAACTGCCTAGAGATTTTTTTCTATTCACTGGACAGATCATGAACACTACAAATCCCTCTGTGGGCCTAAATAGCTGGCACACAGAGGAATTTTCTTTTCTTTGTGCACATAAGTGACAATATACAACATTTGTTTTAAGTTTTCAAGCACAAACAATATCAACAAAGCTGTGGGTCATATTTGTGCTAAATGCCCGTGTCTACTTTCAGGTATCAGACTTCGATCCAGTTTAGTGACGTGTGAACTATCCCTTGATAAAAAGGGAGTGGGATATCAAAATGCTGGGGGGGGGGGGATCCTATTCATTCAATTTGCATACCATCCGGATCAGGATAAATAATGACTTCCTACCCTCAAACCTGTGGCTTCTCAAAAAATAAGGGATTTGTTTTGATAAATTTTTAGTCCTAAATGTTAGCAAAAACTGCATTATTATTTGACGTGCAGTGAGAGAGAGAGATTTCTGTGGAGTATTCATCAGAAAATTTATTCATCAGAAAACACACATTAAATCATTTGAAACAGTGCATTCACAACATGTTATTAATATTCAACATGTGGCAGACTCTGTAGTTGCTCTGGGGATCTGGTGAAGATTAACCATGCATTCAGCAGAGAAGATGTTGAATTAGTATATGCCATTAACTGACTGAAACAACCTGAAACTGCCTCCACACAGGAGCTCCTCAACTTAGGAAGATATTTTGTGATTGGCAGTGTTTTGGAGATAATGGAGACTAATCCGCATGGTGGATTTGGACATGGTGGAGACCAATCCGCATGAAGGAGAGAAGGAATAGGGCTGTCCTCATGACCATTAATTGGGTAGGAGAACCCAAATTCAGGAGCTGTGAGTGCTTCTGTTTTCTGCTTTTGCGTGAGTTAAAAACAAGGTTGGAGGCACCAGCAGTGATTATGTGCTAAGCAGAAGCTGGATCAGAGGGCTTTTCCACCTACCTCATTAAAGACTTGGGTACAGCTGCTGGGTAGGAGGGAGCCCTCCATCCCAGCTGCTGCTTAGCACATTATCACTGCCGGCACCTCTGACCTTGCGTTCATAGGAGTGTGCATAGCTCCCAAATTTGGGTAGGAAGCTTCCCCAAAATGTTTTTCCATTTTGTTAGAAGTACTCTTTATGTTATGAAAGAATACAGATAAAGAAATACGTACCACATGGCAAACTGTCAACAGAAATAACTAGTTCAAGTTATGGTTTTCAGAGGTACCTTTTATATGCTGAATGGAGATAACATTTATAGCACTAAATGGACTATCATGTGTCATAAATCTGCTATAAGGATAAACGCCACCCTAAACTTTCAGCAAAAGGGGTGGGGAATATGTTATCTGCCCTTGGTCATACACTGTGGCACTGGTGGTTCTCCAGGTGTGGTTGACATGCCAATGAGGTATGCCAATGATGGTAGTTACTAGGCCTGTGCAACACCAGAAATATTGGATCAATACTCATCTGATAATGATAATTAAAAATACTGCTATCAGTATCAGCTGAGCATTGACCTGATATTTTACCAATAATCCTTATCAGAAGCAAGCTTGGAGAGAAAGGCCCCAGATCTGGATTTAAAGGACTGCACCATCGAAATTGGAGGATGGGGAGGGCAAGGCATTATGGCCCCCCAGGAAGCACCCACTGGGGCCAGTGGGTGCTTCCCAAGGTTACCTTGGCCCCCCACAACCTGATTTTGGGGGTGCATGGCTTAAAAACCAGGTCAGGAGCTGGCTTGTAGAGACTCACAACCCTTGGTGGTTACTGGTGCCCTCACCCCTCTGATTTTAAAGATGCAGTCCTTAGAAATCAGCCCTGAGTGGCTAAGGGAGAAAAAGTCTATCCAAGCCACAGGGCTGGTTTTGTTTGATATTACTATTGGAGGTAACTCTCCCTGCTAACTGGGCAAAGAGGCACCTTTTTAACATGGTGAGAGCAACTGGCCCTATCCACTCCCAGCACAGTACCTCCAGTGACTGTTGCTGGTGTCTATATGATGTTTCTTTTTAGATTGTGAGCCCTTTGGGGACAGGGACCCATCATATTTATTATTTCCCTATATAAATTGCTTTGGAAACTTTTGTCAAAAAGTGGTATATAAATTGTTGTTGTTGTTTTTGGAGGTAGAAGGATTTCCAATAGGATAGCAGGGATTTTAGTCAGAATCCCAACTATCAGGACCCCTTCCAATATTAAATCCTTCTAACAATGCCCAATCATGGGCATATCAGTCTGATATTCCAATCAGACCAATAAGATTGCACAGGCCTAGTAGTTACCTCTGTCACTTGTACCTCCAGGTAGAATGGTACTTAAATGTTCAGTAATCTGAGAGTAGAAAGTAATATTTGGGCCCCAAATATTGAGAACCCATGAACAACAGAGCATTAAATGACATGGGAAGAGCACAGAAATCTTGTCTTTCTAGCCAAATATAGCAGTGTAGTGATACAGACTGTAACATATATTTGTAAGTATATGTAAAATGGCCATAATAAATAGTTGAACTGTAAAGAACATGTTGTTAGGCAAAACATTAGGAAGAATGTTGTTAGAGTGACAGTTGTGAAGAAGCAACTATCAGAGAGATAGTGATGAAAAATCAGCACAAAGACCCACAATGTATGGGGGTCACCAGAGAATTGAGAGATGGCATACCTATGTAGAATGAAGCTGCATCTGAGAAAATAAAAGGAGAAAATATGTAAACAAGTGGGGAAATAGAGTAGAATGCATTTATGGAGGAAATGGCACATATCAGCTGAGGTAAAAGAAGAAGAGAAAAATCATATAGGGAAAATAGGTAAAGAAATGGAGAAAAGCAGAATGAAGTCATGGAAGAATGGTGGTATTTTTAAAATTCTCTATTCAGTGAGTGAATTCAGAAATAAATTCACTGGCTAATACATTCACTAATGATGTGGAGACACAGTGCCTCAGCAGCGTTTAGTGACAAATGTTTAGTGTGCACATGGTGGGGTGGAGTGATTTCCGCTGACTCCCTCCCCTGGAAGCACTCCCTGACACCAAGACTTAGGTCCCTGGGGATTGTGTAGTCCTCGGAGGCCTAATTCTGGCTGGGTTGCCAGGAGTACTTCTGGAGGAGATCAGCAAAAATTACCCCACCCATGCGGAGCATTACTGAGTGTTGGAGAGGCACTTTGCATGTTGCACCTCTGCTCCATTAGTGAGGATGTCAGCCACTGGAAACACATGACAAAAGTATGCCACAGAATTTTTGGCATCATTGGTCCTCCTGTTACTTAAACTTAATACTTACTTGTGGCTGATATTTCTATGTCTTTTTCCCCTTGTTACATTTTTAGAATAGATCATTAAAAACATCTACATCAGTGATTCCCAACCTGTGATCCTCCAGATGTTGCTGAACTACAATTCTAATCTCCAGCCACAATAAATTGTAGTTGGGGGTGATTGGAATTATATTTCAGTAACATCTGGAGGACCACAGGTTGGGAACCACTTATCTATATCTTTTGGGGGGTGGTGGGATGATTTCTAATTTTTTATAATTGTTTTGGATTTCACAGACACTTCTTTTAAACATTTAGAAAATGTGGATGGACAATATTTGAAAAAAAAATTTTTTTTCTTCCACTTTGCCCAGGAACCTTCAGCTAGAGACAGCTAGGGAGGTGCACGGAACCAGCGGTGTGTCTGCCTTTAAGGGTAGGGGAAGGTGCACTTACACCCCCCCACCGCCGTGTTTTCCCCACCGGCGCTCGGTTTCCTAAAAGTCGATTGGGGTAGCAGCATGCCTCTCTGCCACCCCATTGCCCCCTTTACTGGAAGTAACCAGAAGTACTCAAACCATCTGTGTTGGGTGCACCTGATGTGTGCACGCAACGCACGCGCACTGAGTACTTCCGGTTATTTCTAGTAAAGGGGGCAATGGGGTGGCAGGGAAGTACGCTGCTGCCTCAATGGACTTTTAGGAAACCGAGCACTGGCGGGGAAATGTGTGTGTGTGTGTGTGGGGGGAAGTGCACCCTTTCCCTCCCTTAAAGGCAGACAACCCCCCACATCCAACCTTCGAACCCAGCAGTGTTCAAACCTGTCTGGAGGCCCGTAGGGCCTCCAAACAGATTTGTGCACATCCTTAGAGACATCCAAATCATATTTTCACACATCATGAAAAGGGGACCAGACTGGTGGAAGCCAATGACTGGTGGGGTGGGAGGCAGTTTTTGTGATACTTATGTGAATTCAGTGAATAAGTGGCAAGTTGGCACTTGTTGAATGACTGTTTATGTTCATTCTACAAACATATGAAAGATTACTTTATTACCCTTTTCTGCATTTAATGCATTTTCACAAATTAAAAATATCAACTATTTGTGCATTGCAAGGCCTCTTTGGTAAAATGTTATTTCGTGTTGGTATGCTTTAGTGTAGACACAATAGGACCTGTCAGTGCCATAGTATCTTTTAATTATCTCAGCAACCATAAACTGTCATTAATGGATCATCAATTGTATATATCATAGTATTATCAGCTTCTTTTTCTCCAGTCTACATAAGTTTGTAGGAGACAAACTATTCTGACAATTCTGCTGGTTTTTCAAGTGCACTTGTAATAGGTAGCAGAACTAGAATAAATTGAGCCAGCAGAGTTCCTTTTAAATAAATTTATTTGAGTTCCCTTCAAATAAATCAAGCGTATTATTTTTTTTGAACATCGTTTTACTGCCTGAGGGGAAAGGTATACCTCCACCCCAATGGCCACCACCATTTCCAGCACCATTTCCAACTCCAAACTATTTTTCCTTCCCGTATAAACACATGGTCAACCTCTTCCTTTCCAATAACAGAAAGGAAAGCTCACCAATATGGTGCCAAGCTTCCCAAATTACAGGATTTTTAAAATAAGAACAATGAAACCTAGACAATATGCATCCTGAGGCCCTTTTGGAGATTCCCTTCTGCAACAGGCTGGAGCTGGAGAAGTTGGGACTCAAGGACTGCATATTTTGGACAATATTTGGATGTAGCACAATCCAAATTTGCCACCTGAGTTGGACTCATGATTTGGCTCTCAAGATGACCTGGGCCTGACTCATGATTTGGCTCTCAAGATGACAACAGATGGGACATTGGTGCTTTTTTTCACAGCAGCTTCTGAAATTCACCATCTCTAAATGATAGATCCACTTCTGCGTAGACACCTCCAAAATCTTTCCTCAGTGGAGAACAGTAAAAAAGAACAGCTCACAGCATATTTAATAGTACGAGGACAAAATGTATACATAAAGATGCAGACAGAAAGTAAGCTAACTAGTGTTTAGAAGCACATGGAAAGTGAGTTTCAAAAAACCTGGAATTTCCTTATCAGGGGGAAATGAGATCTTTAAGTGCTTGGTGAATCTGCAGGTTTTGCTAAATATGACTCAAGCAGTATCATCATCCTTCTACTCCATTGCTATGACCCAGATGGTCACAGTACAGAATGCTTTACTTTTCATCCATCCATCCATCCATCCATCCATCCATCCATCCATCCATCCATCCATCCATCTCTCCCTCCCTATATGCACCAGTTTTCAATGTTCTCCAAGCTGCAATGACATAGATACTAAAGGTGGGAAACACCTTTGGAAAGGAAAGGATGGGGAAAGAGAGGTAAAGCTTCAGGGATGTGTCTCAAGTTGTGCCTCTCTCAACTTGAGACCTGGCTTGGGTGAGTGAAAAGTAGAAGGGAAAGCATTTTAATACTATTTCTCCTGCAACACAGGAGCTGGTGTGTGTGTGTGTGTGTGTGTGTGTGTGTATAAACAAGGTATCTCATCATCATCATCATCATCATCATCATCATCATCATCATCAATTCGATTTCTATACCGCCCTTCCAAAAATGGCTCAGAGTGGTTTACACAGAGAAATAACAAATAAATAAGATGGATCCCTGTCCCCAAAGGGCTCACAATCTAAAAAGAAACATAGACATAGACACCAGCAACAGTCACACTGGAGGTACTGTGCTGGGAGTGGATAGGGCCAGTTACTCTCCTCCTGCTAAATAAAGAGAATTACCATGTTAAAAGGTGCCTCTTTGCCAAGTTAGCAGGAGTTTCACCTGGGTGAAACTTCCCATGGGTGAAGTGAAAACCTATGCTTTTACCCAGGGCCTGTAGAAACTAGGATAAAGAAACTGTGGTAGTGGTCAGTGGGATAGTGGCACACTTGGGCGAGAACAATGGCAGGAATAGAAAGGGAGGGTAGGAGGGACCAAAGCAAGGCTGATTAGAGAGAGCACGTGCTAGAAAAGGGCAACAGGTAAAAGCTGCTTCGGGGCCCTTGTTTTTTTTTGCAAATAAATAAAATAGGACTGGACCTCTGTGAATTCTCACAGACTTTAACTTTTATGGACAACCTTACAGGGTTGTCCTGTAATTTTATGGACAACCATAAATACAACATAAAATTTAATACATAATACAAATGTAACACATAAAATGTAATACAACATAAAATTTAATGTTATGGACAACCTGACAGGGTTGTCTCAAAAACTGATGAGATAACATATCTAAAGTGCTTTGGGCAATACAGCTGCCATTACCATTTGCCACAATTCCTATTTATAACTGGGAATCAGAAAGGAACCTGGCATGTTACAAAACCAAACCATTTCAAATTTGATCTGCTTACCACACTATAAATGTCATGGAAGCAGGATTTGTTTTATTCAACTTGATTGATTGAAATTGCCACACAGGATACAGAGTCACAGAACCATACTGTGGGAATGAACCTGAAGGAGATCTTAATAATAGCATGTACCAAGGCTGAATTCTCCACATCCAAACTTCTCAGCACAAAAGCCAGAGACAAACTACTATAGGTCAGAATCACATGTATCTTTTCTCTGATATGTTTTTCTTTTACAAAAGGCAGTCCTGAAAGTACAATCCAGAATGTAAGACTTTCCCCTCTGCCATATTTTTATCTTTTCACCTACTAGAGGAAAAGTAGCTCAAGATGGCGGGAGTGATGGGGGAGGATCTTGAGCCAAGACACTGTGAGACAGGAAAGGGTAAAAAAGTACCCACATTGCTGGTCAAATGCAGATACCTCCAATCAGAAAGGTCCCCACAGCATGTGTCATATGTAATTTGGTCCTAAGGCAAAGGTCTCTGTAAGACATGAAAAGCTACTAGGGAAACTAACAAAGAGTTTCAAATACTGTGAGCATCAAAGCAAAGTCTGTCTAAACCACTCAAGACAACAGTTTTCTTGTAGCTCTTTCACCAGTCTACCACACCTGAGATAGGCTAGCTGTTTTCAACCAAGGCTTAAGAAGAAAAGGGGAGACCTAGGGAGACCTAAGAATTCCAGATCCTTAAAGATCACATTGGAGGCATCAGATTCATACAAATCAATACACATATATACACTTTTCTATACATTTTGTAGAAATAGCCAAAGAGTATTTAAACTCTCAGAATTTAACACAAATAATCTCATTGCACATCAGAAAGGTAGCTTCTTACACTCTCATTTTAGAGCTTCACCTCACAATCACATCAGAAGAATTCCTAGAAGAATAAGCAGCACTTTTATTTTTCCTGGGAGACACTGCTTGAAAACACTACAAGGGCAGCTCTGCACACTGTACAGAAGCCAGTACGGGTTGAAGCCACCAGTGCGTGTGAACTGCAGATATCCCCCCCCCACAAAAGACTTGTGCACACAAACCCCTAGTCATGTTCACAGCTCTCTGAAAGTGCAGTATCTATGGTTATTGTTCAGGAAACACACATTTTCTCCCTGATTTACCTCATTTTGCAATTCAAACTGACAAACCAGACCACAAAATCAATTCTCAAAAGAAACCTATTTCAGAAAGTAATAGCTATTAGCTGATCTGCAGTGAAGATTTGTCATGTCCAATCTAAAAGAGCCACTAGCTCTCAATTGTAATGGGAAAAGCTGGGAAATACCTTTGAAAGTAATGACGATGCTATAGAAGGTTTGTAGCATGGAGATGTGAAACTGGAGTTTATGGATCAAATGCATGCAGATGTGAACTGTGCCTCTGTTTTTAAGGGACCCCATGCTTAAAGTATGAAGTGAGCTTTGCTAGTGTGAGGATTAAAACTAACTGGGAGGAAAAACTTGTGTGTATTATGCTGTTGGCAAAAACTCTAGAAATATACAAATTCCAAAATCAATAGGATTCAAAAGAATGTCAGAGGCTGTGTTCTATTAATATTACAGTCCATGGCAATAATCAGTGTGCTGTTATTCATTTAGCCTCAATATTATTCATTCATTCATTCATTCATTCATTTGATTTCTATACCACCCTTCCAGAAATGGCTCAGGGCAGTTTACACAGATAAATAATAAATAAATAAATATTATTGGCTTTACAACAGGATTACGATATGCAGTAGACTCCAAGCATACACATACTGCCATTTGGGAGTTTAAAGGTAAGCAAGAATGTGAGAAGATAGTCTTCAAGAGATCAGGTTTAGTTACAGCACACATTTGACTTTTGGATGTGGCAGATAACACCACCACTGGCAGGTGATTTTATTCAGAACAATATCAGATGGTGGGACCTGCGATTCACTATGTAAGGGTGCATTCTTCTATTTAACACTTTGAAGAAGTAAATACCACCTCATGCCATTGGAGGGCATATTCATACATACTCCAAATTACCTCATAACCATCAGTAATATCTGGCCTCATATTTCAAGAAAGAGGGGTAGGTTAGGAAGCTTGTATAAGTGATTGATGGCTCTGGGCAAAGCTAGTGTAAGTGGTGGCTTGATGCTAGAGTTTAACTGAGGTGTATAGACATGGAAAGAGGTGTTTTTGGAGACTTTACAGAAAATGTGATGTCAGTATGTCTAAAGAGAGGGAACAACTTTCAGAGTTATGACCTTTCCAAGATAGCATTCCCAAAGGGACAAAGGTCAGGGTTTCAAAAAATCTGTCTCAATTTTCAGGGAGCCACACTTTCCTAAAACACAAGAATGATGACTTTCAACACTTCACTTGGGGAGAACCCTTAGAAAGGACATACCTCCTCCAAGAGAAGAAGTTATGTCTGGTCTAACATAGTCATTATGATGCAGGTCTGAGGCATGCTGGGAGCCACACAGTTGATAGCCATCTAATGGAGATGTTCCTTATTAGCTTTCCTAGAATGCTAATAAATCTCCAGCCTGTTGGACACTAGCTTGAAAGGCCTGTCTCCTTACCTTTGACATGGGGGATGAAGTGGTGTCGGAAGGGGGAGTAGGGACGGGAGTCATTGTGAGTGGAGCTGGGACTGCTAGTGCACAGGTGGGATAACCGCTGCACACCAGTAGACAGCAGCTCTGCAGCAGCAGCAAGAAATCATGAGGTAGGACAGAATGGAGACAAAGAAAAGAAAACACAAAATAAGACAGAGACGGGGAAGTGGCTGAGGGGGATGAGGGTACAGGGAGAGAACGGAGGAAGAAAAGCACTGAACAACTAGGCTCTGAAACGCAGGAAGAAAACATGTTAAAGAAGTTCCAAGCTACAGAAGTGTTAGACAAAGTTATAGGAAGAATGAGAAAACAGACTTGAACTGGACAACCCTTTGCTCTGGGGGTACATTAGTATGCTATGTATATTCAAACAAATAGGTTGCAATAATCATGCTTGCATCTCATGCTCTGAACTCAAATGAGTGTCAGTACCAGCAGCTGTCTAGGTAAATGCTTGACCAAAGAATGCCAATGGAGAGGCTAGAAAGCTCTCTCTGGTTGCTTAAAGACATTCTAGTAGGAAGCTTAAGGCATTTCCCACAAGAGTGACAAGGATACTTTGTTTCCAAAGTGTCAACTTGTGATGAAGGATTTTATGTGATAGAGAAATGGGGAAATGGCAATTCTTAGATAGTATTTTCATTTGGTTTACAAGTGAAGGCAATTTCCATACATTTCTTCATGTCACGTGCAAACACACTCAGGGTTTACAGATCTGGGTTTAAACAAAGACTGTAAACTTTTGCAATTGTGTAAAGAATGAAGCACTTTGTTCAGTTTTATACAACAAAACAAGCGTTTTTCTAAAGGAGTTTCAGAATACAATCTGAAAATATTGTTCTGCCAATATTTTGAACACATTTCTGAAAATATTTTAGGGCCTAGCAGTGGGGCGGGGGAGAACCCCATTGATTCAGCGTAACAGGAAAGCAAGCACAGTCTTTTTCTGAACCTTAGAAATTCCCACAAATCAAAACTTGTTAAAAGGTACTTTCTATATATTCTTCTACTCCAAATTTTAAATTTGATTTATTTATTATTTTAAAATCCTATATCTATTATCCTGAAAATTAAGGGATTAAAAATGTTGAAATACCATATTTGTGTTCTATGCATAGATTTAAGTATTAGCGTTTCTCTTAAATCTTTCCTGAAATGGAACCAGTTAGTTGTTTACTGATTGTCTTTTACTGTTGTTGGTGCATTTATGCTATTCCCAGGGGACTTTATATCCCCATTTGCACTTGAACATTAAAGCTCTGACCCTTCTTGTCTCATATGGGTCCATCTGTATGTCAAAAGGAAGTGAAAGAAAAGTGTTCTGCCACAGAAAACAACGAAACTAGCCATTATTCTAACAAATCTCTTAATCATAATTGAGTTGGATAAAGGCCTGGGTTTATTCATAATCTTCTATGGAAAAATATTACAACAAGCCAGAAATGTGCAGCCTTTTCATTCTGTGACAGATTCAGTTGGCTAAACTAACAAGGCAGAACTTAAACCGTAATAATTGTGTTATCAATATAACATCATACATCAAAATAGGATTTTGCGCAACACTATTAAAACATAGGATTCTACAAACCAAGAGCAATTTTAAAATGTTCAACAAATTTTAAGTCCAACAACAATAAAAACAAAACAACATTGAAATGAAAACTCCATATTTATATTTTGATGACAAGGATCCTGTTTTTAAAATGTATCATTTACATATGGACATGTGCTTGGTCTGAATTTCATAAGCAACCTAATCCAATGAATGAAATTTATGAATTCTCCCCATTCAAATTTATCTCCAGGTTTTGAGACTGCAAATAACTTGTTCTTTTCTGTAGCACTGATGCAGCAGCTATCTGCCATTTTTTCATTTCTTATTTCTGGGTTTTGTTACATTTGCTGCATGTGTGCAGTTTTCAGTTTGTGTCTTCTTTTCTTATAGGTTACCGATACACATCAACATGCACATGCAGCAATGAACGCACAGCACAAAAATGAATCTTGAGGAAACTGCATTATCACATCAATTATGATTTAATCAACATACACATGTACTGATGTGCATTGAGAAACTGTAAGAAAAAAATGTAAAATGCTACAAACATGGGCATCAATTCCAAAATAAATTCAGAAAATAGGGATGTGCATGAACCACAGGGGGACCAGGAACTTTAAGAAAAAGAAGAGCAAGCTCTCTGCCACCCCATGCAGCTTCCTGCTGGGGAGGCATGAGTCCCAATAACCAGTGCACAGCAGCAGCATGCATATGGTGTTTGTGCATGCACGGGCATAATTTCTGTGGTCAGCAAAACCATGAGGACTACACAAATAGTGCTTGGGCATGCACAGATGCCATGTGTGTGATGGCACCTCGTGGGGGATATTGGGACTTGCACCACCCCAGCAGGAAGTTGCATGGGGTAGCAGAGAGCAGGTAATGATCTGATCTCCTTTTTCTCAAAGTTCCTGTCTCCCTGTCCAAAAAAATGCTCAAACCACAGTTTGTGCACATCCCTATCTAAAAATTTAAGTTAAAGGGAAAAGACCAGGTGGATCAGAACATTGGGCAGAAGACCTCATTCTTCTTTTCATTCCTTGTTTCATCTCCCTGCATTTTCAAATGACAGGGAGTGGGACAGATGAACAGGTGAAAGAGGAAGAAACCACTACCTTCTGCAAGTTGAAGAAGATGGGAGGTTGGAAATGGGTTTGTAGCTTGCTGCAGGTAAGATGATCAGGAGAGGGTGAGAAGATTTTTTTTTTAAGGTCAATAAGCTGCCTGAAGCATGTGGGAGGGGGCAAGACAAGGCTTAAAGTACAGTAGCGTGCACATCCGGCACTTGAGTTGTGAAGCTAGATAGAAGTTAGGCTCATCCCATAGCTGAGATGTGCTACAAGTCTCTTTTTATACTATATTTGTCTTTACACTAGGATTTTAAATAACAAATTTTCCTTTTTATAGGATAGCATTAATTTTTCAGCATCAAAGCAGAGACCTGCTTGGTTTGATTATCAGGAATATTCATGAGCTGTGAAACCAGGACCTAATTAAAAATGTGCCCATAGCTTGTTATTTTTGTCACTTAGAAAAAGAAATTACAAGCAACTATTCTAATTATCCAGGCACTGGACTGTGGTGGTCTTCAGCTATAAACCATACATTTGTATTGTGTTATTTTTAAAAGTCTGCCATCTTCCCCTAAGATGCAAAATTCCCTCAAATATCAAGACTCACTGCAGCAAATGTAAGCTATTTTCCAGTTAATACAGTGTCTGTGTCTCAGTTAAAAACAGATATACCTAATAAAAAAAGGGGCGGGGGGACCAGGTTTATAGCACACAAGAAGTATTTTAATCCCAAAGAAGTAGATAGCTTTTCTAAGCAATTCTAGGACACAAAGAAACAAAGATTGTGGGTTTGAGTCACATGGTTGCAGCAGTCCTTACCAGGTCTGTGAAAATGCTGAGGTGAACGCGACATCGTGGGTGTGTAGCTGTGACGACTGTACACAGGAGAGCCAATGGAACCTTGACTGGTTGACCGGTGGATCATCCGATCTCGAATATCTTGATACCCCTGAAGAGGGAACATTTTTAATTATAACTATTAATATTCAAGTTTTTGGTAGTCCAGTTTATGCAAATCTTAACTGAAGGATACAATAAGCCACTTTCAAAGATAATGCTCAGATGTTTCCCTCAAATAGCTCTTTGCTTCACAGTTACGACATTAAGAACCAAGCCAGACACTACAAGGGAAACATGTGGATCCCAATGCTGCATTTCCCTTGTTATATTAGTGCAGGGGCTGGGCTGCTCGTGCCTGGGACAATTGGTGGGCAAAAGGGTGGTGTTTCAGTCTGCTCTTGCCCGTTGATTCTCTCCTGCAAAAGCATTCTACTTCCCTCATCAGATAGGAATCATATAAATGTGGTAACTGAAAAGTTTATTTACAGTATCCTGTAGGCATCTATTCTTAATCTGTGTGCATGCTTATATCAAGCAATAACTATTTTAGATTTCAATAGCACTGATTACAAAGAACAAATGAAGTCCTATTTGACAATAATGTTCCAAACATCCAGGGTAATCAAGTCACTGTGAAGTGCAGCTTTTTGAAAGACAAATCCAATGTACCTCCAAAAAGCAAATATTTTAAGAGAAAATTAATAATTAGTATAATTTCTGCTAATCATTCTATATGCATTTGTTTAACAAAATCTAATATCTAAATATTGAAGATAGGCCTTCTAAGCATTTAAAGTTTTACTAGCTGACCTGGCACAGAGCATCTGCACCCCTAGTTCTCTCTGTCTCCCCCCATCCCTTCAGCCATTTCCCCCCTCTCTTCAGCCCCAGTTGGTTCTCCCCCCACCCCTTCAGTCCTGGCTGCCACTTCCTCTTGGCACCTGGCCGGCCAGCTCTAGCCGCCACTCCGTCTCATCAGATGGCGCTTGCTCTCACCGCCCGGTGGCTGCCACTTCATCTCGCCGGGCAGTGCTTCCTCTTGCCACCCAGGAGTGGTCGGCCTGGCCACCACTTCTTCTCTTTGCCTGGTGCTTTTTCCCCAGCAGTGCCACTTCCTTTCACCAGGCAGCGGCCACTCGCCTTCCTCTCCCCCTCCCCTCACTCACGAAATCTCGTGAGAGCTGCCACACATGGGATTAGCCACGGGTATGTCTTAGTGAATTAAATATATAGATTGATTTAGTATGCTGAAATGCACTAGAACTTTGATTCACAGAAAATGAGAGGGCATCCATAGGGAGGGACAAGCCCCTTTCAGACTGTAATATATTATATTATTGGGTAAGGAAGAAGTTCTATTTTCATCCATTCCCAACATTGTTACACATCAACTTGGCATACATTGTTTCTTGTATTGCTTGCACTGTAAACTACATCAACATGCTTCAGTTTGATTTAACCACTTCTGAAAATGGCTTAAAAACAACAACAACAAAACAACTTTCCATCACCCCCATCCCTGAAATTGTGATGTCCCTGCTGGGTATCCACAGGGCTGCTGCCGCCACTGAGTCTTTTTCTTTTTAAACTATGCACTATCATTTTGAGTTGATAAACAAATTGCCCTGAAGGTAATTAGCTAATAACGCTCTTAAATAAAAATCATCACATAAACTGAATTGACCAATCATATTCAGTTGCCAAGAATGGCAACTTAATGAACCAGAAGACTGATTCAGGACCTGCAACACAGGAAAAGCAATAATATTCTTAGGTAAAGGTAAAGTGTGCCGTCAATTCGATTTCGATCTCTGGAGCCCACAGAGCCCTGTGGTTTTCTTTGGTTTACCATTGCCTTCTCCTGTGCAGTATGAGATGATGCCTTTCAGCATCTTCCTATATCGCTGCTGCCCAATATAGGTGTTTCCCATAGTCTGGGAAACGTATCAGTGGGGATTCAGACCGGCAACCTTCTGCTTGTTAGTCAAGCATTTCCCTGCTGCATTACAGGAATAAAATGGTTTCATCAAACTTACTTCTGCAGATGGCGTTGGAGAGAGTGTCCTTGGAGACTACAAGACAAAGAAAGAAAGAAATAACGGTAATAGAAATACCATTTTGGTCCTGGCTTAGTGCTATATTAATAGTAGTAATACTTTCAGATCTATTATAGGAAAAATATAGGGGGAAAGGATTGATCTGACTTCCAGATCTAGGAAACCGTTCATGTTTTAGGTCTCAAAAAGAACACATGCTTAATTTAAAAAACTATTCTGAAAGAGTAAACTTGTAACCACTGGTTCTGGATGCAGAGAATTTGTGATTGCAAAGAGAACAATCACAAGTATTATTAATTTGACAGCTCTGACTGGTCTGTGGAAAGCTTTCAAAAGTGGAGATCAAACACATACAAATCTCTTTGGCTCAGGGCTTTCAATGACATCAGACATTCTAGTTTCCAGACCATTCCCATGAGACACATAGGGTTGACAGAGCTTTAATGAGCCCTGCCACAGGTTTCATTGCTGAATCTGGTGAGCCCTGGCCAGATAGAGCTGTGATCTAATCCTTAAGTAGGAAAGATTTTTTCAAAATCTATGTAAAAAGAACAAGTCAATAAATTAACCAGCCCTTTTTGATACAACTTCACAACATATTATCATAAACATTTATAAGGTGCACCTCTATTGCTGATTCAAATTACAAGTTGTTATTTCAGGCCTAGGATGCGGAATGAACATATTAATTATGGGTGAATCCGGTTTTCTTCTAAAGGTTCTGTGATCTTCATAGCTGAACAGATCTGAATACACATTCAAGTAATGTAGAACATAGCTGGGATTCTCTGGCTATGTGGTGAAGCAATGGTATAGTTGCTTCACTTATCTAGAACTTAAGAGCATAAGAGCAGCCCTGCTGGATCAGGCCCAAGGCCCATCTAGTCCAGCATCCTGTTTCACACAGTGGCCCACCAGATGCCACTGGAAGCATAGGCAGGAGTTAAGGGCATGCCTTCTCTTCTGCTGTTACTCCCCTGCAACTGGTACTCAGAGGAATCCTGACTCTGAGGCTGGAGGTAGCCTATAGCCCTCAGACTAGTAGCCATTGATAGACCTCTTGTCCATGAAGTTATCCAAACCCCTCTTAAAACCATCCAGGTTGTTGGCTGTCACCATATCTTGTGGCAGAGTTATTATGCATTGTGTGAGAAAGTACTTCCATTTGTTGGTCCTAAATTTCCCAGCAATCAATTTCATGGGATGATCCCTGCTTCTAGTGTTATGTGAGAGGGAGAAGAATTTCTCTCTATCCACTTTCTCCACACCATGCATGATTTTATAGACCTCTATCATGTCTCCCCAGAGTCGTCTTTTTTCTAAACTGAAAAGCCCCAGGTGTTGTAGCCTTGCCTCACAGGGAGGATGTTCTAGGCCCCTGTTCAGCTTGGTTGCCCTCTGCTGCACCTTTTCTAGTTCTACAATGTCCTCTTTGTCATTACCTGACTGAATTTACACAGTCTAGGGGTGGGTAATTGAAGTCACCCATTATTACTGCCCTGCCTCTCCTTAACACCTCCCTGATTTCCTTCTGCAACTCTTAGTCACTATCAGGGTTTTGATCCAGAGGGTGATAGCACGTCCCCAGTAGCACATTTCCTTTCAGGCTTTGTATTGTCACCCACAGGCTTTCTGTGGAGGACTCCAGTCCACCTAGGTTTTCTAGCTTGTTAGATTCTATCCCTTCTTCAACATACAGTGCTACTCCACCTCCAAGGCACCCCTCCCAGTCCTTCCTATAGAGTTTATATTCAGGGATAACATTGTCCCACTGGTTCTCACTGTTCCACCATGTTTCTGTTATGCCCACTATATCTATTTCTGGGTTAGCAAACAAGCATTCCAGCTTACCCATCCTGGCTCGGAGGCTTCTGGCACTGGGCATATAAGCACCTAAACACTGAATCTCTTCCCTGGTATGTGCTATCTTTCTTTTGACTCTTTGACCAGCTGGCACAGCCTTCTGTCTTTATGTGGTTCTTTATGTGGTTCTGCTCTTTATGTGGTTCTGCTTTGTCCCCTTCTGTTTTATCTGAATCCTTTGCACCCTCGCACTTTAAAGGATGGCATTTGCTAAACTGGGTACTGCCCAGCTCCTGTCGGCTATTCCCCAGGCATTATTTTAAAAGATGCTCTGCAACCTTTTTGATTTTAAGTGCCAGCAGTCTGGTTCCTGAAGCTCAGTCCTTGAATCGAATTGAAAAGAACTGTGAAGGAAAAAAGCAACTAATGTTGCTCCATAAATACTCTGCAAGAGTTCTATGCTAGAACAGCTAGGTTCTATATGCTTCCACTTGTGTAAGTGCACAGAGAAGTGCACTTTGGATCCAGCCTCATGTTTAAAAGGTAAAGTACGCCATCGATTTCGACTCCTGGTGCCCACAGAGACCTGTGGTTTTCTTTGGTAGAATACAGGAGGGGTTTACCATTGCCTCCTCCTGTGCAGCAGGAGACGATGCCTTTCAGCATCTTCCTATAATGCTGCTGCCCGATATAGTACCAGCGGGGACTGGAACCGGCAACCTTCTGCTTGTTAGTCAAGCATTTCCCTGCTGCTCCACTTATTGCACCATTAATCAACACAGTCTCAGAGGTTACACAGTGGCATGGTACGTGTGCTTATGCAGCAATTAAAAAGTTATCCCAGATCAACCCTTGCTGATTTGGTTGTATGAATTTGTACAGAAATAAAAGTGCTAGATTCCAATCATCTGCCTCACCAATGCCCCCACAATATGGAAACTAAACATATTTAGGATTTGTCCAACCATTCAAGCTAACACAGAGACATAAGATAAATCAATGTTTGCAAATCAAACATAATACATGACTTCCTTCTTTCCATGCCAACTTTAGCTTTGCATGTTGTTATACCATCAATCACTTCTATGGATTTTGCACGGTCTTTTTTCAACTTACACTTTCATCGTGCACAGGAGAACTGCCATATCTGGAACTCTGAGTCTGTTAAGGAAAGTTTGGGTTCATCATTTTTTGTAAAAAATTTCTATAAATATCTACATTCTGTTTAATTCAAGAAAGGTTTTAACAGAAGATAATGCAAAGCCAAGCCTATAAACTACGACTATTAGGTGCATTAGAGTAGCAAAATGAAAGGTGGGATCTAGTTAGAGTGGAAAGACAGATCTTTCTTAATTTGCTGAGGCTTGATCCTAAATACTTATATTCCATATTTGGACGGTTTTTCAAATGTTACAAGTACAGAGGACAAAACTTGTTAAGGTTTGTTGCTGTAGAGACAGGGCCCTGTTTCCTGACTTATTCTTAATTCTCCAAGTTTTCACAGTGGTAGAGATTTCTACACTAAATTCAGTGGGAGAACTCATGTTAAAACTCGTTGTAAGAGCTTTAAGAGCAGTAGGATATTTCCTTGAGAAGAGCCCAGTACCACAAATGCATCAGTATAAGGTGCATCAACTGTAGTGGCTTGTCCACTAATGCAGACTTATCTGACTGAATATAGGGCTGGGGAAGGGAGGATAGAGTATAAGCCTCCTAGAAACACCCATGAAAATGAGGCCTGTGTCACTATTTTAAGCAGCGGTTTGTCTCATATGCATGGTCCTAAATCATGAAAAGCAGAGTAGCGAATGAGAATTTGCATCCCTGAATAATGTGAAGGAGTGAATTAGATAAGTTATGCATCCACAGTAAATATAATCTGCTCTACATCAGAACCCAATATAATACCATTCTAGCCATGTTTTTACCAATAGATAAAATGATTACATAATACTATTTACTAGTGTTTAGCATCAAATGGTAGTTTTTGCTTTTCTGATCTAGCATTGGCTGTCTTGACCCAAATGACACCTCCACCAGCTCCACTGAGAGGTGCTTCAGTGCTGAATGGGTGGCTCTATCTATTACATAGCAGCAATTAGGATTATACAAATAGGCAAAAGCAGGAAAGCAACAGCAGCAGCAGCGGCAGCAGCTGGTTAGCGCTATTTAAAGAAGAAGAAGAAAACAGTCAAAACAGCATTCCTGGGAAAAGGTGGATAATGATGAAAGGCAGCACAATCATACACCGAAAGCAGTCAGCAGTCAAGAGCTCTGATCCCTCTTGCTTCTCAGGATGCTGGTGGAAGAAAAGCTGTGGGGAGTTTGTAAACCAGAATGCCCCATTCAAATGTATGAAAGAAAGTGTGCATGTGCTGTAAACATGAAGCCTTCCCCTACCAGATTTATGTAGTCTTAGATGATGTTTTAATTCCTTGGCAAATCAGATCCTCAGCATTCACCACTTGGCTGAACACATTATTGAAAACTAGAAGATTAGATAGTTGGATTCCACTAGGTGGTGCCATGTGAAAACATTTTGCATAGGAAGCTCTGAATCTGTTCAGAGACTTCCTTAAGACATCACTGATGAAACTCTTTATAATGGCTAGTTCTAATGCTGCCTTCCTTGCTCACAAATGTTCAAAGCCAAGCTGTGCATTTTAATTTTAATTTATATTTTGTGCACAATGTGGGGGACAATAATATTTCCTTATTACATGGCACACTGTTAGGACTGGCCTTAGGAAATGTGGTATATTATGGGAGTGGGGACACAATGCTTGTAGTGGAACTGGAAAAGTTTCTAGAGAGAGAAGATGCAATACAGAATGAGGTTTCTACTTTCTAGCAGGAAGTTTGCTCCTTTTCTTGTGTGGATTGCATTATCCACACTGACCCCCGCAAGGTTTTCTCCTTCTTCAAGTGCAGACAGACAGAGGACACTCACACATCTTGTGTGTCGGGAATGGACATTCAACGCTTGAAAAGAGCTCTGAGCAGCTAAATCCACGCACAATGTTCCTGGCTGCCCTAGCTGTCTGGAGCAACCATATCTATTGTTTCTATTTCATAAAACACGAAGAAAAGAGAAGGGAAAGACAAAGGAGTCTCATAGCTTTAAAATAATAAGTTTAGGCTAAACATGAGGAAGAATTTCCCCAGCTGTAAGAATTGTTTGGTAGTGGTCGTTCTCTGCCTTGTGCAGTGATGGGCTCTTCTTATCTAGAAGTTTTCAAATAGAAGCTGGAGAGCCATCTATCAGGGATGCTGCAGCAATTTCCTGCAGTGAGCAGGGGACTGGAAAAGGGCATAGCGAGACCCCTGGGAGCCCAGGGACAAAATCTTCATAGGGAGCTTCCCTCTATCGCGCACACGAAGTGCACATGCCCCCAAGCCACACCCCTTGCATCTGACATCAGATGTAAGGAGCGAGGCAACAAACATCTCTCCCCTGCCTCCCTTGCCCCACCACCCCTGCCTTTACCCCACCGCCGTTTATCTTTGCCCCCCGTGACAGTGGCAGGTGCTGTGGCTGGGCTGGGCCTCTCCTCTCCGGCCGGCATGCCTCTCTCTATCTCTTTCACTGGCCAGCCGAACTGCGTGCGTGCACAGTCCGACTATTGACGTTGCATGCCCATGACATTACGGGCATGCAACTTCCACAGTCAGAACTGCGCAAGCGCACAGTTTGGCCAGCTGGCAAGAGAGAGAGAGGCACGCCGGCCAGCCACAGAGGAGAGGCCCAGCCCGGCCACATCACCCACCGCATGTGGGCTAAGATAAGAAGCGGCAGCGGGGCAAGGGCAGGGGTGGTCCGGTCTGGTATGCTTGAGGACATTTGTCCCTGTTTGTCCAATGGGCTGGACTGGAATGGAAGACCTCCAAGGAGCCTTTCTACTCTAAAACTCTATGATTCTTAATTCCCAACTGGTTTCCTGTTGTAGGCATCTTCTGACAGTTCACTTATTTTGAAGGGAAAAAAGCTGGAAACAGCTGCAGAGCCAGTTGTGGCATTAAGCAACTAAACCCTGCCCATAGAAAGAAGACTGCTATGACATTCCTAAGGTGATTCAGGGATTCCTATTCATATTCCAGGTATGAGTTGGATCGCCATGCATGAATGCTGAATAAACTCCCATTGTCTGAGCAGTTGCTTCGTATCTTGAAAGCAGGAGGAAACCCATGCTCTGACTGAACAATGAGGAAGGAGAAGTTCCTGATGAGAATTCCTATCCCATCCGGGGTTCTTCAGGTATCAACATTCTTGGTTGTAGGAGGGTACCCAAAAGACCAACATTATTCAGCATGGAGAAAGAGATTTCATGCACGTAGTTTGGTTTGTTGCTAATTTAGGTATCTGTTCCTGTCACTCAGTCTTCAGTTTTGCCATTGTTTACTACGCAGTTAAATATCTTTGAATTCAAATTAAAGCTGCAGATGAAAGAGAACTCCAAAAACATGACGCTTTTTTAAAAGAGCAAAGGTCAATATCCCCAGTGGAAACATTATGAAAGAATGTGAATGGTGAAGGTAGTGACTTCTTAAAGGATCATGGTAGGTTGTTATTGCTACTATGAAGATTTATACACCAAATATTTATAGATGAATATTTATATAACACTTTTTAACTAAAGGCCCCAAAGTGGTTTACATAGATATGCATAAATAAACAAAATGGCTCCCTGCCCTCAAAGGGCTCACAATCTAAAAAAGGAACATAAGAAAGGCACTGGAGGGATGGATCGGGCCAGTTACTCTCCCCCTGTTAAATAAAGAGAACCACCACTTTAAAAAGAAAGGTGCCTCTTTGCTCAGTTAACAGGGGATTATTAACCACAAGAAGAATAACTGAAAAAGAGAAATGAACTCAGCTTTGAATATTCAAGCACTGGTTTCCTATGGGCCAAACTAGATGTGATGTTAGATGTATCAATGTCTAATTATAGGTTTAATATTTTTGTAATACAGGAAATATTACAGCAAAAATATATCTCTAATGAGGGGGGGGGGGCGGATTCTGGATTGGGACCATGGTTTGTAGGTAAGCAGTGTTTAACCCTTTGCTTACACAACATTTCCCCACTAAAAATCACTCCCAAAGCTACAATGGCTCCTTTATAGCAAATGGTACCTTTAGGAGAGCATAACAACTTTGGAGAGGTAAATATTTTCAATGGTAGAGCAGCACAAAGGTAAGGAGTTAAACACTTGCTCCATTTGTACCACAGTCTCAATCTGGATCATGCTCCTATATGAACTTTATTTTGTCTGACACATCTAGTTTGGTCCCAAGAATTCATTTATTTCTCTTTCATTTTCATTCCTATGAGGTTGTTTACATGGATTTCCCAAGCTACTTTTTGTTGTTTTACTGATCATAACAGAAAATAATGATACATCTAATACTGCAGCCAGAGAAAGACATGGAGCAATGTATTTACTGAGCTCACGTGAATAAACATTTTCAACTCTGCAGAGGTTTGCTGTGTAAACACTTTTAATTCACATGTGAAACCTAAAGTCAATGTGGCATCATGTTTAAATTATTAATTTTAGTTTGCAAATATTTATAAAAGAGTGCCTTTTAGTATAATTCACAGTTACTGCCTGTTTACCCAGAAAGTAGTGAGAACAACATGCTTGCCTCATTTATTCCTTCCTTTATACCTAGAAGACCAATGTTAATTGGGCTTCTTTCCCACTCAATAACTATAACTGTATTCCAGAAAAGTTATAGACCTGTTTTGTACTACATTAGAATCCAGATCTCTTTAAAGCTAGACTCATTTTGGTTTTACCAACATGGAATCACATTTCATCATCAGTGGACAATTATACCGTTCTTATTGAGATTGTGTACTATATTTCTAAGGGCCAAACCACAGCAAAGATTATAGGGGCTTTAACCATACTTCCCATCAGGGTCTCCATCCAGGTCAAGAGGCCCCACAGCTGAAATGTGCCAAAAGCTTTTACTGGTACCAATGGTAGCCTTTTCCTTCATAAATTGCAGCAGCAGGAGAGGAAGTACAGTTCTGGATTAGAATTACGGTGTGGGGTAGGATTTTAAAAAACTGACCCCAAACCATGGGGGCCTGATGTGGCTATTTCATAAAACTGAAGCATGACCATTATTATGCTGACCATTATTACTATGAAGGTCCACATTCAGATTGGCAGCATTTGAGGATGGTGAGCGGGGAAAAGGGACATTCAACCCTTTCCCTGAATACTGTGCTCCTCATAAAAATCATCCCCCAAATGTGAATTACTCTGTGAAGGAAAACATACAGGTACTATATAGCTGTAGCTACTTAATGGCACAGCAGGGAAATGACTTGACTAACAAGCCAGAGGTTGCCAGTTCGAATCCCTGCTGGTATGTTTCCCAGACTATGGGAAACACCTATATCGGGCAGCAGCGATATAGGAAGATGCTGAAAGGCATCATCTCACAGTGCGCGGGAGATGGCAATAGTAAACCCCTCCTGTATTCTACCGGAGACAAGCAGAGGGCTCTGTGGTCGCCAGGAATCAACACTGACTTGACGGCACATTTTACCTTTACTATATAGCTAACTGTATGCTTCTAGCTTCAACAGACAATACTCATCAGGAACATGGCACAGGGGAAAGATTTTGAACCCCTTCTCCCACAGTACTATTATCCCTTTCTGAATTAGGGTTCTCTAATCTATAATACAAATTTTAAAAACAGAGGCAATCCAACTTGGAGGGGACCTCCTGAGACATATGTAATTTGCTCCTAAGAACATAAGAAAAGCCCTGCTGGATCAGGCCCAAGGCCAATGTAGTCCAGTATTCTGCTTCACACAGTGCTCAACAGATGCCTCTGGGAAGCCCACAGGCAAGAACTGAGGGTATGCCCTAACATGCAAGGGCATGCCCTCCTAAAAGGAGTTGAATCCTAATGTAAGTTACTACTTACTTTAAAGCTTAAAGTAAGTTATTAGAAGACAGATTGTTGGGTTAATGTTTGGGCATAACAACAACAATAAGCAAGTACAGAGTGTTCAAAGCATTTCACATACATGATCTCAGTAATCTTTACAACTCCTCTGTAAGGTATGTCATTATTCTTAACCCCATAATGCAGAAGAGGGAGTGCAATTGAGACAGCATCATTTGCCTTAAGCCACCTCAGTGAGTTCTTGCCACCTGCCAAGAACTTGAACAACAACTTTCTGGTTCACAGCTAACTCTATTCACCATTATGGTGCACTAGCTTTCTGTGTTTCATCTTCCAACTGATTTTTGCCTGAAATCTACACAGACCAAGCAGGACAGAATTGTCAGCCATTTCTAAGTCCCATTGAAATTAACAGAACTTCAGTTAGTCACATCTAATTCATTGGTGTTTAGTCATGACTAATTTAGTCTGAATCTTGCCCACTGCTTCACTTCAGCTTAGCTCTACTTCCTGTACTGCCCTGATCTTGTGGCTAATGGCTTTATGTAGACAGCACTTTACGATCTTATCTATTAGCTTGACTTTGTATGATACTACATTTTCTTCCTCAGAGCCCTTGGCTTGTACCATCACTAGAGACCTTAGAGGTCAACAAAGTCTTTTGGCATTTGTGCACTTCCCTTACCTTAACAGATCCATTAAGCGATACAATGTAGAGATATTTGGAGGCATCTCCTATTTCACAGAGTAACCAATACAGTATTCTTAACAGAAATGCAAGAAGGGAGGCTATAGACACATTACTCGCCAAAGGTCACTCATGTGTTAGGATTGTAGAGCTAGGAAAATCACCCAGATTTCTGGATACCTGCTCAATCAAGGGCTCTCTCTGCTATGTTATTATGTATCAAGGTATTAAAGAAGAATTCCTTACAAACATGGGGGTTAAGTATTTAAAGCAGCTTTGTTCATTAAATCAGAGCATTTTGGAGGACTGTTATGCGCATTAGTTTGCAAATGTGTAATTCCTCTTCAGTCTCTCCTATCAGTCAGTGCTTGAATTTTCTCCATAGCATTTATATTCCCTGCAATAAATCTATCAGATCCATTTGGACATCTTCATGCATGAATGGCTTTGGTGCTCATTCCCAGCTTCACAACATCTCTGTTTGATTGATGTGTTCCAAGCAGATTGCCACCCCAAATTCAACCAACATACAGAAGCCAATAACTATAGATATAGTCAACAAGAACAGATGTGAATTGGCACAATCTTCTCACTGTTGGCCGCTGTGGATGGTGGGAGTAACCCTGGGAGTAACCACCAACTGAGTAACCACCAGCTGAGTAACCCTGTTTTAGGGAGTCCTTTGGAGAAGATCCATTCTTCCTAAGTCATCAAGGATCAAGTGTTACTGTGGGGAATGTCACAGCTGTAATTATGCATAGACTTGCTTAACATCCTGGGAGATGATGGGTTTCCGTCCCAATGCCTATATAAATGATGGCACTGTGAAACAGTAACATCCCATTCAGTAACACAACCCACAAGCAAGCAGGTGCTTGTCCTGATTCCATGAACAGCTAACTTGTCCCATAGAATCCCTTAAGTTAATCAATACAGGCTACATTTTGTTTGAAGTTTGGGTCCTGATTCAGTTAAAGAAGCTAACCCTGTTAACAAAAGCTATGGAAATCTGGGAGTGTCTGTCATATTTATGGCATCTCACATCAGGATGCCATCAGGACACATTGTCTGACAGCCAAATTTAATTATTTTATTTAAATTATTCACAAGTGGTCATCCTGACTAACTTATCCCATTAATTCAGTGGGACTACTCATGAGTAATTTAGTCTGGCTGCCAGCCTCTGATGGCAGTTCTATGATGTGACAGTCAATTTAGTGGCACATATCAAAGAAGAGCACAGGGGGCAAAAAGTAGTGTTTTCTGTATCTTGCCAACCCAGGGTTATAAGAAAGAAAGAAATGTTTTGAAACATAGATCAGAATGGCTTCCTTGTAACTATCCAGTCTCTGTGTTTCATGTTTGAGTGTGGACAGTAGGTAGGCATCACTTTTCCTTCCACAGTGTGTGCCACTTCTACTGAAATTGGACTCCTTTATTGTCATTAAAAGCTAAAGAACTCCAGAGTCCCACTAGTGCTTCAAAATTGCATCACTGTGCTTGCTTCATACATGCAGTTGGCAGCTGCCAGGAAGCTATGAGGAAACCAGCAAAGTACACACTTGGGAAGAGATCCTTGTAGCTGTAGGTGTTAGGGAAGAAACACAGAGAAGCCACATGCTTGTTTTTGCAGTAGCAGCAGCAGCCCTTATTCTGCAACACAAAAACCACAATTCTTTCAAGGCTGGAGAGAAGCAAAGCTTTTGGACAGAACACCAACAGCAGCATCAAGAGAGGTATGGCTTATAAAGAGGATGGAAACTAAGCTGGTTTTTAATAATAGTGCATATAAAAAGAGAATGGGTGACTCCCCAGTTCATTACCTCTCCAAGACTCTGCCTCTCCTGTCTCTCCTCATAGGCGGAAGTGTAGAAGGGCTCATAAGTAATTAGGTCTGGACGCTCAATGTCATAAATGGCCTTGACTTTGGGAATGGCTGCTAAATCCTTATAATCAAGGATCTCATTGTCTACTTTTGCCTGAAGGTCAAAGACAGAAGAGAAATTAACACACATAAATACACTTGTAGATTCTGTTGCATGCAACTCATGTTTGAGGGACTTTGCTTATGTAGTAGGTAGGGTAAAAGAAAAATCTGGCTTCCAATACATTAAAATGAAGCAATCAATATTTTCCTTTGGCTTTTATCATCTTAAACAGAGAGGAAGATTTTTGGTTTCCACTAAGACCTGAACTAAGCAATGCACCAGTCTGTTACATATTCTTAATCTGGCTTTGCCAATAACTCAATGGGTAATCTTTGAGAAGTAGCTTACTTATTTGGGGTTTCACTACCAGCAGAATACATCATATGTACACCCATTCCTGCCCAATAACTATCTCAGAGGTATGCTGATAAGAGTAGGGGCAGCACTCTGATGACAGAAAATATTGCAATTGTCTATTTCGTCATTACATAAATTTCCATTTTACACTTCCACAAGAACTTAAGACAGCTTACAACTATTTTTAAAAAAAAACACTTCAATAAATGTTCAATTTACAGACATATTAAAATATAATGCTACATATTCTAAAATTAACCCCTCCGAAGAGGAAAGAAGTTCAAGTTGAGTTCATAATATTGCACAGAGAATGGCTTCAACAAAAAGTCCTCCTAAATGAAAAAACCTGTGTCTGAAAAAATTATCAGCTCAAGAAGAAACTCCAGAACGATGGGACATATTTTGTGCCTCTCTCCTGGCACATAGGTGGCAACTGTAATAAGGCATCACTGGCCGAACATAAGAGGCTTGTACAAAGTGGTATCCTCTAAATATGGTGCAGCATATAGGATGGGGCCATCTCTCAGTTGCAGAGCACATGGTTTGCATATTTTATAAGGCTGCAAATTCATGCAAGAAAGCTGAGAGACCCGGCAGCCCCTAAGGGGTAAAAGACTGAACAAATAAAAAGGTCTTTAGTAGTTGTTTTTTTTAAGCAGCCACAGATATCAAAGAGCGAACACTCTCTGGGAGAGCATTCCAGAGTCTGGGGGCAACAACAAAGAAGACACTGTCCCACATGCACAACAATTTAGCCTCTCTCAATGTGAGCATACAGGACAAAGGCCCCACTGACAACCTTGTTAGGCAGGCAGAAACTCTTGGGATCAGTGTTCCCTCTTACAGAGATTCCCAGATGTTGTTGACTACAACTCCCATAATTCCCAAACAAAGGCCACTGTAGCTGGGGATGCTGGGAGTTGTAGTGAACAACATCTGGGAATTTCTGTTAGAGGGAACAGTGCTTGGGAGCAGGTAGTCCTTCAGGTATCCAGGGCCTAAACTGTAAAGGGCATTAAAGGTAATAACCAGTATCTTGAATTGGATCCAGAAACAACTTGGCAGTTGGTGCAGCTCTTTCAAAATAGGGGTAATATGCTCCAATCAAGCAGTTACAGATAGAACCCTCACAGCTGCATTCTGCACCAACTGAATAAATGTCCAGATATTCTTCAAGGGAAGCCCCACGTAAAGCGTATTTATTAAAGCACAATAATAAATAAATAGTTAGAATGAAGTCATATTAGCTAGAATAATGACTAGTCTCAGTAAAAGGCAGCTCTTTCTATATTTATTAAATTATAGGCAGTATCTAGATTTTTTAGTCATGACTAAGCACCACTGAAATCAATGAAATTAATTTAGGTCCTACTAATTTCAATGGGAATTAATCATGACTTAGTTGGGATGCTACCCATTACAATTAGATCATTAAGCTAAGCAGAATGAAAATAAAGCTTCATTGAGTCACAAACAGAATTACTGATCACACATCAGCCTGTTTAGGACAACCTACAATAATTAAATTCATATACAACAAATCCATATACTTCATCCCTCCAGTGGCTGTTGCTGGTGTCTATCTTAAATTTCATTTTTAGATTGTGAGCCCTTTGGGGTCAGGCAGCCATTTTATTTTTTTATTTATATCTATGTAAACTACTTTGGGAACTTTTGTTGAAAAGTGTTATACAAGTATTCATCATATTTCATATTCATAATAAATTGTTTGCAGGTTGGCCAACAACCGTAAGCACAGTTCAGCTCTGCTGCCTGTTAACAACATACAGAACAATCTGGCAAAGTGCTTAAGGATTAATCCTGATGACAACAGAAGAACAATGTCATGGATGAGTTCAGAAGGCCATTTAAGGATCATATCACAATACACAGAAGAATGGAAAAGTTCTGTTCTTCCATTTCACACCTGATTTTGGTTTGTGTGGGAGGAGTATGGAATTAGATTGTTGGGATAACAGAAAACATTTTGGGGAAAGTCTGGATAAATGGGTGGAATGTTTGCAGAGAGTTACACTGTTACCGAAATATTAAAAGGAAGCTATCATTAAAAATATACTTTCTTTTTGTTTGATAGCAAATGCTTGCTAATGCTGGTTACTACATTATGCTACAAACTTGAATTAAATAATGCTACATCTTCCTGTTTAAGAATTTTCCAGTTCTAACCAAAATTAACTTGTGCGGTTGTAGCTTTTAAAAAAACCAAAGTTTTTTTTAAAAAAGAAGTGAATCATGCATGACTCAACATTTTAAAAGAGTGCGCTTAATACAAGGCATTTTAATTACTCCCTTGTGCACAGTAATAATACACAAAGCTTGCCTGGTGCTGCAGATTAGAGGCTACACCATGTAATGAAGAGTTAACTTTCCCAAAACTTGCCGAAGGCTGTGAATCCACCCATGTCAATGTGCTGGCTGCACTCCAGGGTATGCTCCATAGCTTGAAAATGTGCAAAGCCTACTTTAAGCATAGCCACAGCTGATGTAAACTGAAAAACCTCCACTGTTTCTACTGGATGCCAAATTAACACCCTTTTGTTTTGCTGTACAGTATAAATCAGGTTGTTTCTGTACTTGCATAGGTCCATGAGTTAGCTGCTAACAGTATAACATGGCAGTGCTGATACCAGCTGCAGACATGGAGCTTTCCCAGACAGCAGGCTTTACTGCGGGTTTACTACAAGGCTTACTGTGAATTTGGGACCTATTGGATATTCTGATGCAAAAAGTGGATGTTTTTACCCTGGACATAAATCGGGTTAGGCTCCAATACTCAGGAGAAAACCCAAATTGTATCTGATATGCTGCATGGACTTTGCATGAAATTTGGCCGATATGTGAACGCACACCCTCCATTCTGGTGGAGATGTGAACTAAAAGGCCTGTCTGGGAATGCTCATGGCTGCCAAGTAACTCAGGGCAGCATTAGCTATTTTTCATCCCCCACTGTTGCCTTTCATTTACCCTTACTATTACCCATTTAGGGGACATGGCTATATTACAAACATGTTCACAGTTTCCCCTAAAGAAACCTGGCAGCTCCTTGGTTTGACAGTTCTATACAGTGGGATCTTTCACCTACCCTCACAGAAGCCATAGGTCTTCTGGGAGCCAAGCCAGGGACTTATCCTTGAGGCATTGCATCTGTCTGGTAAACTATTGGATTCCTGGGGCTCAAGTAGCTTCACTGGCTCTTTGTCTTGCTCCACTCCTCCTGCAGAGAGTGATTACTGTCCTTTCCTGTTCCTATACAAACTTCCCCTTTCTGTTACCAGATTTTATTCATGTAACAAAGCACCTACTGGTTACAGCTCACAGAAAGACTGCCTTATCTCTGCCTTTTCCTGATTTCCTCTCTGGTCCTGCAAGCCTTCCCCGAATTCTTCAGTCCTAACATTTTCTTCTTTTCTTCCTGCATGTGCCTTTCTGGAATTAACCTATTATTTCATCTTGCGCCTATCTTGTAGGAAAAGGTCTGGGCCTATGGAGATCCAGAATCTTTCTCCCCTTGAGACAAAGTTGTCATCTCTGACTGAAACTATTCGAGATTTCTGCCCCCACCGACACCAATATTTTTCACAATAGGAAACTATTAAAATATCCAGGATTCCTTTCAACCTTACACTAGAGATCAATGCTGATTCCTGGAGACTCCAGATCAATGCCAGAAGTTTAGCAACCCTGTCTTGAGAGGCCCTGACCCCACGGGGAGACACTTACAAAACAAAACTGTAGCAAAACTACAGTCCCTTGGGTTCCTTGCACCACAGATGACTTAACATCAATTCTATAGTGTAAAAGTAAGTTAAGCTTATTATTTCTGACAGGGTTTGCATTCAGCTATTATTATTTTTAACATCCAAAGCAAAGATTTTTAAAAGGTCTAAATAAATATATCAGTTCATTTTATAAATAGTGCTTAATGATAGGGATGTGTGGACCGCTCCAGCAGTCTGGTCCGGGGGCGAACCGAACCCCACCCGTTTCCATTGGACCGGAACCAGACCGCTGGGTCCGGTCTGGCTGGTCTGCAATTTTTTAAAAAAATTAAATTATTTTTTAATTACCTTTAGCTTTAAAACAATTTAATTTTTTAAAAGCAACAACAAAAAATTCATGGACCAGACCCGGGGGGGGGTTCGATGGGGGGCTGGACCGAACCGGGCCAGACGGTTCCATGCACACCCCTACTTGATGATAATAAGGAAAAGCACTCTGATTATGTGAAAGCACCTTTATTTCAATAAACACTCCTGGAATGGAGGTGGCTGTGCTTGCCCCCTGTCCTCTACTGGTGCTGCACATGAACAGCACGTGTAGGAAGCATATATGTTTTCCTCCAGCATATTCTCTTGCTGAAAGGGAGGAGACTGGATATGATGATTGGGCAACACAACCTGGGCCTACATTTATCCCTGGAGGCAGCTGGGTGACAGGAAGAGGAAGCTCCTGGTGCAAATGGATGAGGACCAAGATGGACTGCATGAATTGTCAGATAACCAACAGACACGCTGGTTCTATTCTCATGATCCCTAATATTGATTAGAATTGTCATTGCACACTTTACAAAATGTTCTCACAGTTTTAACAATATAGAGGAATAAATTCTTAATAGCTTTTAACATCTTTTTTTAACCTACTGTATAAGGTAGGTTATAAAGACCTTCCCAAGTCTTTTCATTTGCATTTCTTTTATGAAGCATCCTCTCAAGTAGTAATGTTTTATTTAGCAGGGGGAGAGTAACTGGCCGTATTCACCCCGAGCACAGTACCTCCAGTGACTGTTGCTGGTGTCTATCTTAGGTTTCTTTTAGATTGTGAGCCCTTTGGAGACAGGGATCCATCTTATTTCTTTATTATTTCTCTGTGTAAACTGCCCTGAGCCATTTCTGGGAGGGCGGTATAGAAATAGAATGAATGAATGAATGAATGAATGAATGAATGAATGAATGAATGAAGTCGTGCTTTTTATTACATATTATTTATCACAATCCTTTCTGTGTAAAGTTGCCAGGTTGACGTATTTAAATGTTTTGAGGGCTTCAGAGCTGTTTAAGTAACAGGCACCACCTTCTTTAAATAAAGATCCAGCAACCCCACTTTCATGTATTACAATAACTACTTCACTCTCCAAACATTTTTTTGAAAAGTCGATCACTACTGCCCTGATCATGGTTAAAGAATATACATAAAGATGGTTAAAGAATGGTAAAGAGTAAATCTCACATAGGGATGTTATGGAATTCCACCACTATCTGGCTTCCAGTCTGAAAGCCTAGTTGCCAGTTGGGGTGGAAATATTCCAAGAATTAAACTAAAACCTACACTCCTGTTCCAGAAATAACCAGAGGCTTCCATCCTAGGTAAGGTATATATTAAATGTATCTTCCCCACTGTCTAAGAGGCCTCATGCTTATGGTTGCCAACTTGACTGGAGATTTTTCTCCAATGGCTGATATCCAGACTAATGCTCTGCCATAGCACAAGGTACGAAGGGCAATTTTTGCCAATCTCCTCTTCCTCTGAAGCTCACTATGCCTCCAGAATTATGGCCCTGAGGGTTGTGCAGCCTCCAAAGGGAAGGGGAGATCAGTGAAAGTAACCCTTCCCCAATCATGCAACAGCTCAGCTTTAGTCTAGATGTCAGTTACTATTGTACCAATGCAGTGCTTGTCTGGATGTCAAGCAGCATTCTTCCCAATATTTTTCACATTATCAAGCCATAATTCACCATCTCCCAAGGTTGAGAGGGAGAGTGCCTTACCCTTCATCTTGTGCAATCGTCAAGTTGCACAAGACCCCTGTCCTTCATGCCTGATGGATTTGACATTTGTTACACTGAATTTGAAAGATAAAAGTTAGCAAACCCACTAGTAAATATGTGAAGGGCAAATGCAAATCTCTAAACAGACAGTGGATTCTTGCTGGGAAGCCACAGCCAATCGGGACTATGGGGTGTGTATTCCCATATGGTTAGAGATACGTCTGCCTTTCCCATGTTACACATTTATTGTAGGAACTCAAGCTGGAAAGAGCTGGGTATTTGTTTCTGAAAACTCTGGTACAAATCTCTGCACACAAACTTGGTGACATGTCCCATGCACTCTCACACAGCTATGCTAATCCTTTCTTCTTCAGAGGATAGAATGAACACCTTCAGTTCTAATTTTTCTTAAGGACTGGAATATTGTTGGCAAAACCTAAACATTAATAATTGCCAAAGTACAATCTTAAGGGCTCTGCAAGGGCTTTGCACATTCCTAGTGAGAGTGTGATCCTAAAGCATCTTAATCTCATTGGTGACTTAGAAAATCTCAGCCGTTAGTTCTTTTGATTGCATGATAAGCAATAAATAAGGGTAACGCAAAATTATGCTTACATAGATTGAATGCCCTGGTGAGCCAGGTATACTGGATCCAGGCCTGGAATAAATACTTTCTGAGGATGTTCTTGTGGGCTGTTAAAAAAATAAGAAAGAGTTAATCTGTAAGAGACTGACTGGACTATACAGCCTGCTTGAAACACAGAAAGCTACATTCATTTTCAAACCACCCAGTCAAAACGTGTAATGAAAACTAAAATTTTCATCAAAAACCTGTGATGCAAGCAGGGTTATTTTGTTTTGTGGACAGTAAAGGGTTATTCTCTAGGGCATACATAGCCAACAAGGATGAATACAAAACACCAAATCATCAGAACAGCATCCTTGTATATTCGCGTGGGTTTGTTGTTGCTTCCCAGCTATGCAAGTAATACTGAGGCCATAGCTCACTGGAGGAGCACATGCTTTGCATGCAGAAGGTCCTATTTTCAATCTCTGATATCCAAGTAGAATTGAAAAAGGTCCCTGGAGAACCACTTCTAGATGGACCAATGGTCTGACTCTACATAAGGCAGTTTCATATGGTGTTGCTGAGCTAGATGGTCCCAGGTCAATAGTCTGACCTCATGTAAAACCATTCCAATGGTTATGCTTGGGCTCCAGAAACTGCCTGTGACAGTGCATGTGTTACCAATATTATCCTACATTGTTCTTTTTTGTGAATCATGAAAGAGTGACACATTTTGCCTATCATGAAAGACTGACTCCTTGGATGTTCTTCAACTACATGTTCTTCTTTAAGAACTGAATGAAACCACTTCCATGCATATATCATTAACTTTGCCACATAACAGACTTGAATATTTCTGCTTCCAGAGTACTAATCCCTATGGGATGCATCTACAGTCACTGAAAAAATGCTAGCTTTGCTGAATTTAGTTGTTGGCTGCCTGGATCCTGAGAGGTGGGATCAAAATATATAACATTCATAAAACAAACACATTCATAACATGCTTATCCTGCATTGGTTCTTGTCAGTGGTGTGTGGTGGGGCCTAGTGAAAGCTCAACCAACTCAAATATGTGATCAGAAGTGCAATCAATCATTGCACTTAGAACTGCCTAGAATGGCCTTGCTGTAAAGTAGAAATGGCTACAATTATGAAGCCTAAGATCTATACTGTGGTTGAAAGCTACATATCCAATTCTGCCACATCTCCTACTAGTATCCATCCCTTCCCCTCCCCACAAGAACCTCCCACTGCCATAGTTCATTTCTTCCTCTTTACTACAGTGGTAGCTCTGTTTTGTACCTCATATGGTGAAGTGGTTAAGATAATATCCTAGAACAGGGGTAGGGAACCTTGGTTCTCCAGCTATTGCTGAACGACAACTCCTAGCACCCTACCTGTAATTTACTGTGACTGGAGATGATCTGAGTTATAGTTCAGCAACAGCTGGAGAGCCAGGGTTGCCTACCTCTGTGCTATAAGCTCCAGGCTCAAATGATATTCCCCTTAGGGAATGGGGCTGCTTTGGGAAGAGCACCTGCATGCAGAAGTTTCCACGTTCCCTCCCTGGCATTCTCCAGATAAGAATGAGAGAGACTCCTGCATGCAAACTTGAAGAAAACACTGCCAATCTGTGTAGACGATACTGAGGTAGATGGACCAATGGTCTGACTTGGTATAAGGCAGCTTCCTATGCTCCTATGAACAGTCCAAGTCTATGTATGTTTACTTGGAAGCACATTCCATTGTATTCAATGGGGCTTGCTCCCAGGCAAAGTAAGAACTGTAGCCTTAGTTTATCCAATAACAAATCATGTTTAAGGAAAATGAAGGAGGAAGACTAATTTTGGTTTAACTGCTGTACAATTCATTATTTTTCCCTACTTTTTTCAGAGCAGCAAGCAATGTGAACCCTTAGCCTTGCTAAACAAATCATGCACAAAATGTTGAGAGCTTCTCGTTCAGCACAATAAAATTAAAATCATGGCAATATAATATTTTTAAAAATGAGTCCCAAATAAAAGGATCAACATGCATGAATATGATAAAAAAGAAATGCCAAACATCCAGCCGATTAAAACAGAGATGGAAACAAAGGATTTCTCTTCAAAGGAATTAGCATACCCCTCCCATCACAAAACGCATGCTCTGGGCATCCTAAAATAGGATGCAAAAAAGAGAAGGTCTCTAGACAACAAGGGCCTTTTTTACAGCCCTCCCAGCAAACAGGTGGTTTGCAGCTCCACTATGGCTCCAGTGTCATTTCTTGGCTGGGTTTTCTTCTTTTTTAGTGATTCAAGCCAATCGGGGATCAAGTAGGCAATACAATGACTTAAGAGCACCATGTAGGTGACAGCATTAGTTATGGCAAATGAACTTGGTTTATTCTCAGTTAAAATGGGTATGGTGAGCTTATATCCACACTACTAAGGCAACAGAGCTGCCCTGACAACAGAGCAGCTCATCTGAATGCACATCCAAATGCTGATGGTGTTCATCAACATTATATTACTTCCAATAGGATGCACAGCTGAAGTGGTATCCCCATCTAGATTGGCCTTGGCAATAGAAAACCATTCCATGCCCTTTCAAGACCTCCATCAAAAATCATTGAAAATGGGGCAGAGGATCCTCTATGCCTCTCATTCTGCCTTTTAAACTAATGCTATTTAGCAATTAAACTCTCGATGAACTTGTCCTCATCTCTCACTGGCTAGAGAACAGAGATTTCACACCAAAGGGCAACAAACAATGGGAATCGCAGACTTCACTCTGGAAATATTTGTGAAGAAAACAGCAAGGCTCATGGGGTTTCCTTAGCTTTTAGAAGAGTTTTTCTCTAATGGACCCTTCCGCCTTTCTGATGGGAAATCAAACTTTCAGCTTTATGGTAGTGTTTCTTTTATAGAGATTAAACAAAATAGTTGTGCCAAGTTGTTTTTTAAAATGGGATGCTGAAAAGTGTGTTTCATTCAAGATTTTTTTCCACATAAACGTACTTTGTGAGTTGCAGGAGGGAAGAGGAATTGAAAGCATTAGTGTTTCATTAGTGTGAGAATTTGAAACAATGGTCCACATGATGCGGAAGGTAATGTTTGGGTTTCTGACTGGTCAATGTTCCACACATAGAAACCAGCCCCAGAGATATTGTGCAAGAGTGCAGTTGTGCAACTGCTTAAAACAGCACACCCATACTTGCACCACAGATTGCACACTGTTCCCAGTGTAAGTAACACCGCACAAGTGCGGGAGCGCTGTTTTAATTGGTTTAGCAACTGCACTCTTGTGCAACACCACAGGGGCTGGACTTCAGTTGTGCAGCAGTGGGGCCAATCAGGAATGCTGGCATTGCCTTCCACATCATGTGAGCAAATGCAGGTTACAAGGGTTCACACCAGAGGATGGCAAAAACCAATGAGTCATGGACCTGTCATACATTTACGGTTGTCACCCTTGTGAGAGTCTGTGTCCTCACAACAGTTTTATATTAGGCAAAAATTCAGCAGGCACTCTTTCTTGTTAGATAGAGAAAAACCACACCTGCTGAATTTTTGCCCATCATAACCTGTTAAATATCCTTCACCAAGGATAAGGGTAGTAAAGACTACATAATCATATTTGAAGGTATTGTCAAAGCCGGGATGAGTGCAGTTCTTGTCCCATATTTGCTGAGTTATGAAAACAAAAAAAGGAAAATGTTTCTTGTCTGATTGGGCAACATCCAGTCTATGTTAATTTAAGTCTAAGTCATATTGAAATTGACAGGGCTTCAGTTAATCATGACTTATGTATCTTACTGATTTCAATAGTGCTTAGGAGTCTTAGAATTTGCTTTCCCCCAAATGTTGCACAAAAGCAATGCCTTTGCCCAGAATTAAAGAGTGACTTGACATTTTATGTGGCAATCATCAGAAGTACGATGTGTGTGTGTGCGCGCGCATGTGTTTAACATCCCTGTACATGTAAAAATTGCAAGTATGCCTGAGAAACTTTCAAACCTGTCTGGAAATGTTTGTGAACATTTGGTAGCCGTCTAGATATTTCTGTACAGTTTCCTATTTCTTATTCATGTAGGAAATGTGTGCCTACTGACCTGTAAACTTGAGGTTAGAAAGGCCTTTAGTTTTGCAAAATATTGCCTATGAAAAAATGCAACTAATTCCCCAGAAGTTGCTACCATTGTCATTCTTAAAGTTTTGGCTCCCTCCTCAAAGTCTCTAGAAATTCAGTCTCTCACTGGTTGGGTGGATGCCTCTTGTCTCTATGGAACATCAGCTTAAGGTATGTGCATGAACAATAAGGCAGCATGCAGGTGGTCACAGCTTGCCAAATCACATATTAACTGGGTTCAGACGTCACATGGAGCCATGGTTTCTTTAGCTAAATCATGTTTTCACATTATTTTTGAACCCAAGCCTGCCCATATACCATGATTTGTTTGGAGTCAACAATACAACATCAGACACTATGGTTTGAAGTTGGTTTGCAAACCAGAGTTTGTGCTAACTGTGGCTTCATATTATGTCTGAAATCACAAACCATTGATAAACCACAGTTAGAGTAATCATTCCACCTCAAGAGGCTGCTGTACCATGATCATGGGAATGAACTTGTGACTTATGAAGCTGAGTCATGAGCAGATGGGAAACAAAAGCTGACAAGCAGCTCTAAATCATAATGGCAGTTCATACAATCATTAGTTGGCAATTCACATGAATTAATTGTAAACTGCTAATTGGCAGTTCATATGATGGTTCTCATTTGTCCCACCCAGCTTCGGGAACTGTGTGCCCTCCCAATTTTTGAAGGTTTGCTAGCAAAAACCTAGGCAGGTAGAGGTGAACTATAAGTCTGAGAGACAGGAGCTAGATAGGATGGCACTGTACTACCCAGCACTTGTACCCAGCATATTAATGAGGTAGGAGGAAAGGTCATCCCACCCAGCTCCTGTCTTGCAGGTGATCATCCCTCCTCCTCCCACCTAGGTTTTTGCTAGCACAACTTACTGGGAGTGCTCACAGCTCCTCAAGGTGAACTGCGTTATAGTTTGCTTGTCGTATGTCTGGCAGCTCAAACCACAATCTTACCTATGTTTAGCACAAACCATGATTTTGTATTATGGCTGAAACTAGCCACTGCAGCTGCGGTTGTCTATGCACTATGTTTTGTTCACAACATATTGCAGGGCAATCACATATTGCAGGACAGAACTCTTCTTCCCTTGAAGAAGAATTTTACTCAAAACACATCAGGATCTACTCTTTAACAAATTGTATTGCACCATTCCCGTTTCCTTCCTTCCCACACTGGTAGAGACAGCAGTTATAGAATAAATGAACACAGAAGGCAGAATAGGGCCTTGAGAAATATGCAACAGGAATGGGGAAGGGGCTTGGTTCATAAACCTTGACATAAAAATTGTGTTACAAGCATGTCTCTATTTTAATTGGCAAACTGTTAGAGAGTATACAGGCACACATATGGGATGTGCTTTCTTTTTAGGCTTTCAAGTGGCGTGAATAAGGTCAAACTGTTTCAGGGATACTAACAGGAGTGTAGCCTTGGTCTCCTCTTCCCTGTTCTCCTCTGGCCTTCCCCATAATTAGATTTTGCTCACTTACCAGCTTTCTGTTATTTTGGCCTTTAGCAAAATTACTGATAGCTCTGCCATTCATCACCCCTCAGCTTGATCACATTTGGCTGTTTTCACTTTCCATTTATGTGAAAACCTTTAGGATCACTGACTTATTTTGGGCTATGCAGGCTTTAGCTTTTTTAAAAAAAATCTCACACTTGTCATCCATATGGATTATTTATGGAATTACAGTTCTTTGTTTAAAGAGACTAGCTATATTTTTAATTCACTACTCTTGCTTTTCAGACTCTTTCCCAACCCCATGAACCCTTCCTGTCAGAGTCACATGAGAACAATTTCAACCACTATTTTCAGAGTGTTTCCAGATTTTCCTATTCTTTTATATGGAAAATTTGCTAGATAATTTGGAACCTGTAATGCCTTTTATCCTCCCTTAAAGACTGCTACTCCACCTTTAAAAGATACATTTTAATAGCTGGAAAACCGTTTGTTTTATTTGGCTGATTTCCTAATACTCGCAGTAACACAGTCTTTGAACACTATGTTTGTTGACACATTGTCCATATGGATATGTTTTCCTTCTTCACACCAAGCCTGTAATCCTACAATCACTTACTGGGGAGCAAGTCCTTAATTCAGAAAGATAAAAAATATTTCCAAGTAAAAATGCATAAGACTGTCCTGCAAGTAATTTGTGTGTGGACTAAAGACTAGCCAAGGGATGAACACCTCAGTCTCCCAACACCTTGCTGTCTTTTCAAAATGTGCTTGCTGAAATTCTGCCTTAAGAATATTGCAGATGTAATGTCCGAAGTCCCCTAAAATAAATGTGGGTCATTCAATTAACAGAAGTCCACAAAAGCTGAAGCACAATGTACATTTTTTAGAGAAATATGCATTTTTAGAGAAATATAGAGAAATTTTTTTAGAGAAATATTTCTAAATATAGAAAAAATAGAGTCAATGATACTAGTCTCGTTTTCCACACTGCCAGGGAGCCTAATCATCAAAGAACAGTCGAAACGCTGCTTTCATGCTGCTCACTCCCTTCTAAACATCTCTCATGTTGCTTCTTGATGCTTCGCTCCCCCACTTGTGTTTGTTGTTTCTTGCTTAACTCCTTTGTGTTGAAGTCAAAAAATGCCCTCATGTTCCTTTGGCATATTGAGACATTTGATATGGTGGGGTTTTTGATGATATGTGGGGTTTTAGGGTATAGGGTTTTATTATTTGGGAGAAGTCCAAAGTTATCACCTATCATATGAAAACCACACACTCCTCAAGAACTTGATTCACCCATTATCTTATATTCATTCCCAAACCCAGGCTTGGTCCACATCTATGACACCTCTGCTTTGCCTTGACATTGGTTTTTACCATGCAATGTACATAATTTAAAGACAGGTCATTTCTAAAAGCACTGGAACCATCCTCATCAACCCAACACAGTGATGTGATGGCTGCCTGCTTCTACATTGCAGATGTTCAAGTCATGCTCTATAGAACTATATGGGGTGAGTACACCATTTCTGAAACAATCCCTTGAACATCGAGCCAAAACTGGATGCACTAGTATAAGGTATAAGGACACTGTGCCAGTGCTGCTTACAGTACCTGCCTTAGTTTTTTGATGGAGTTCATTATACAAGGTGGTGAAAACAGCTGGAGAAGAAGGAATAGGTTGTTTTGTTTGCAGTTATTCTACAGTCATTTCACATTGCTATTAACAGTTTAAAAAACAAAGATCCTTAGAGGCAGAAGAGTAAGGTGGAACATAGATCATATAATTCTCATTGCAAGACAGGGCTAGTCTACAATTACTTTTCATTGCTTCCCACACAGGCGTATTTATAGAAATTACTTTAGGGTGCCTCAAGGATCAGCAACCAGTTCAGATGGCTTGTGGAACCATGATTTAACCCTGATACCACATAACATTCTTGAACCTTTGACTTACATACTGTCCTTGATGCACAAGGAGAGAAAGGTTTCTACTTCCAATGATGATTTAGAAAAGGCCAGGATTTGCTGTAATGCCTAAACCTGGCAAATCCTATTTTGTTTCTAACCATAGGTTAGAAACAAGAAAGGATATGACACTGGGAAAATACATGAAACTCTGAGTTTCTTCCCATATTATTTCCCTCAAAGGTGGAAAACAATCTTGGGGGAAGGAATTTTGAGCGCAAAAATGGCCCACAGGGAAAGAGTTAAATATTGAATTGCCATCATTCACTGCTTCCTGACAACCTATATTTTCCCCAAAAAATTTTTTTAACAGAGTAGACATCACAGGTTTTCTAGCATCGTATGTTGTTGGGCCCTCAGTATACAGTATCTTACTGAGTATATCTTTTCATCTTACTGAGTATATCTTATTTTAGTTCAGTGTCAGGTTTACCAGAAAAGTTTAATTTGTCCAGGATTGGGCTCCAAACCAGTGAATTAAATGAAAATGTCTCATTGCAGCAATATAAGTGACATGAGCATTTATCATGCTTATCATGGTAAGTGACATGAGCACTTGTCAAAGGATCAAGTGCTCATATGTGTATAAGTTTCTCATGTAAACAATATCACATTTCCAGTTACTTGGGCAGTGACAAGACCCTGGAAGTTTGGGAATTAAAATCTCACATCAAATGATCTCTTCCACTAATCAAACTGCAAAGAAGTGCTAAAACAGGTAGTGTTTGCCAATGACTACCAAGGCTGGTGTGGCCATATTGTTCCCATGAGAGTAACAAGTCACAGACTGAGCTGGGTCTTAACCACCAATCCCTACTGAGGTTTGCAGTTCAGAATGGACATTTATAATGAAATAAAGCCTCAGCATATGTGTTCAGTTTATCTCTTTCTCCTGGCTTAAGTTGTTCTCGCCAGGTGCAATCACTTAAAACCTGTTGATTCTTTCATCTCCAAAAATTCTTTGATGGGGACTATGGATAGGAGAAGGAGTGCTAAATAAGATAGATGAGCACATGAAATTAAAACACATGGTAGGAAATAGTTGCAGTGCTGCACTTCACTTTTTAAAACATATGTAAGTTCAGCAGTAGAGCAAGCTAGGCTGTCTAAACCTTTTGCAGCTGTTTCACTCCCATACTTAAACTAAGGTTTCCACTCCCCCCTCCTCCCCCTTCAGTTGGCAACATATGCTTTTAACAGCATAATAGGTTGAAATGCAGCAGGTGACATTTTCGCCACATGAAGATGCAGTGATAAGAAAAGTTTTGTCTGCTGAATTTCACCTTGTCACGTGGCTGTTAAAAGGCACAAGAAGTTCAGAAGCTTTGCCAGAGAAGCCTACAAACTGTACTTGTAAAACAGTTCATGTCAGAAAACATTTGTTTTGACAGCATGCTTAAACTTGTAATAGCCCAACAAGTTTATTTTTAAAATGTCACTCTGCCATCATTTTCTCTCTGCATTGAAAGTTCCTTTATAAAGTGTAAATGTTTAAGGATGTACCAAATGCTTGAATTGAGCTTATAGTAATAAAGTGATTTTTGGCAAAGTTACTTCATGTCTCCCCAAGTTTTCTAGGTCATTGTTTCTCAACCACCAGTCCGGGAACCAGTGCCGGTCTGCAAGGTGTTGGGTACCGGTCTCTGAGGCATCACTAATAAAAATACACCACCACCCCCCAAAAAAATTGGGCTGGCAGGGGCTCTCCGGAGCTCATTTCCAGGCAGCCCTCACGTTCATTTTGCTTTCATTCATTTTGCTTCCACAACATTCATTTTGCTTCCACAAAATGAACATTATCCAGCAGCGAGGGCTGCCCAGAAATGAGCTCTGGAGTTGCCTGAAATTGGTTTTTTGGGGGTGCCTGGGGGTGGGATTGGCTGTGAGGGCGGCGACCCCTTTACTAACTGCTGGTCTGGGAAACTGCACATGAATAATGTAGTGGTCCATGACTCCAAAAATGTTGAGAAACACTGTTCTAGGTAACATCTTCAAAAAATATGGCTACAGATGAAGTTTTGTCAAGCTAAAATGCACGCTTACTCCCTCCTCTTTGCGCAAGAATACCCTTGCTTTGAAAGTGTGGAGGCTAGTGCTGAACAAGTGCTTTTATTAGAAGCATGCAGGCACCATTAGCACATCATTCAGTGCTCCTAAAACTGGAGTATAAGAGGAAATCTCTGATCACACAAACCATTCAGGTCACTTCAAAGCATTTTGCATTCACACACATTTTGTAAACTCACACTGTGAGTTTACTGAGAGTTCAAAGTTGCCCAAAAAAACCCAATGCAAAAAGTGGATTTTTTAAACCCAGATACATATCAGGCTACACAAAGCACAAATCACAGGCTACACAAGGCTGTGCACAATGGAAAACCCAAATTGTGTGTGAAGTGCTCCCCAATAACTCGCAGGGACTTCTGGGTAAATCTGGCCAATACGTGAATGCACACCCTCCATTTTGGAGGAGATGAGAGCTCCGAAGAGAGCCTTGTGTGAATAATGCCACTGTCAAAACTGACTCCAACAGATTTCTCTACACTAGGATTTATATATCTAGATTTATAGATTAAAAAGAGAGAGGAACAAACGAGCTATAAATGCCAGCTAGATTTGTCTTAGGAGATACTGGAATGCTGATGTATTTCTCATCATATGTATATGTATGTATTTATAATTTTCTGTGTAATGAAAAACTTTAGAAAAAAAAAGATATAAATTCAGAGAGATGCCATACTGTCATCTTGACATTCTTGCATGTCTTAGACACCTCAGCATGGCTTTTAGGCAGCTTGGTAAGGTTTTGAATTAAAGCTCCTTAAAATTACTTTTCATATCAAGCTCTTTGAAATAAATTCTATTTTAATGTATTATGCGTTGCCTATGTTTATTTATTGTATTTATTTACTACAGTTATACCCCGCTCTTCCTCCAAGCTGCCCAGAGCAATGTACGTGGTTATGTTTAGAATGTCACTATAGAATTTATTTAGCAGAAATTATAGAAGTAAGCTAGAAAAGCTTCATCACTCAAGTTCTTACTGCTTTAATTGTCAGTACAATAACTACAAGACCTCAGACCTACATACAGGTGAAACTCGGAAAATTAGAATATTGTGCAAAAGTCCATTAATTTCAGTAATGCAAATTAAAAGGTGAAACTGATATATGAGACAGACGCATTACATGCAAAGCGAGATAAGTCAAGCCTTAATTTGTTATAATTGTGATGATCATGGCATACAGCTCATGAAAACCCCAAATCTACAATCCCAGAAAATTAGAATATTACATGGAACCAAGAAGACAAGGATTGTAGAATAGAACAATATTGCACCTCTGAAAAGTATACAGTGTACTGTGCTTGATTGGCCAGCAAACTCGCCTGACCTGACCCCATAGAGAATCTATGGGGCATTGCCAAGAGAAGAATGAGAGACATGAGACCAAACAATGCAGAAGAGCTGAAGGCCGCTAATGAAGCATCCTGGTCTTCCATAACATCTCATCAGTGCCACAGGCTGATAGCATCCATGCCACGCCACATTGAGGCAGTAATTGCTGCAAAAGGGGCCCAAACCAAGTACTGAATACATATGCATGCTTATACTTTTCAGAGGTCCAATATTGTTCTATTCTACAATCCTTGTCTTCTTGGTTCCTTGTAATATTCTAATTTTCTGGGATTGTGGATTTGGGGTTTTCATGAGCTGTATGCCATGATCATCACAATTATAACAAATTAAGGCTTGACTTATCTCGCTTTGCATGTAATGCATCTGTCTCATATATCAGTTTCACCTTTTAATTTGCATTACTGAAATTAATAGACTTTTGCACGATATTCTAATTTTCTGAGTTTCACCTGTAGTGGTGTATTCTCTAGTTGAGAGATTTTCATACTCCTTAGCTAGCTGAATAGCTTAAGGCTGATGTAAATAGGAGTGAGCATGAATTAGAAATCAGGGTTTGATTTGAATTTGCATAGAATTTGCACTGAACTGCATGCTGCCGAACCAAATGGCCAGTCCGGTCCGTTTGACTGAACCGGTTTGGTGGTTTGGGCAGCTAATATTTGTAAAGAGGAATCTGTTGAAGATTCCCCTTTACAAGTAAAGGGGTGGGGGGTCCAGGAAGTCTTCAGGGCATCTGGGCGGGGGTGGCAGGAGAGACGAAAAGGTCCTTACTCAGCTGGTGTCACTACCAGCACCATCAACCCCCAGCACAGCCCCAAGTGTGCTTGAAGCTCCATTTAGGAAGCCACCAGCAAGGCAGCAGCATGGTTCCAGCCTCCGTGTATGAGCAGAGGCTGGAACCACACCACTGCCATGTGGGCGGCTTCCTAAATGGAGCTTCAAGCATGTTTGGGGCCATGCTGGGGTGTGTGAATGGCAGTGGCAGGCAAGGACCTTTTTACCTCTCTTGCTGCCCTTGCCCAGACATACCTTCGCTGCCGAAATGGCTCACCTGAACTGGGCTTGGTCAGGCTCAATCGTGATCCAAACTGTCCCTTGTTCAATTTCTAGTTGAGCCGATGAACCGGTTCGGCGGTGAATGGTTCATGCATACCCCTAGATGTAAATGCTAAGATTGTGAAAAGCCGTGACAAGTGTATACCTATATATAAATTGCACTCACCTTAATTCATACTTTTGATAAAGCAGGCAGTTTGGACAAATGACCAGGAGGTCATTTTTGTTATTTCTCCATAGAAGCAGGACAGTCTTGCCTATGGTGCAAATGGGACAAAAATGTCCTGCAAGTAGATTTGAGCAGGCAGAAGCTGGACATCCCTAACATTACTGCCACTCATCCAAACATATGAATGCCTGCTTCATTCTCAGCCTTATCATTTCCAGGACAATGCAAAGTAGAGAGGTTGTGTTTGTTCTGCCCCCTTCTTCCAAGAGACAGAAAAGAGGAAGGACTGCCTGAAGACCTGTGAGGTAGGCATAGGCTGGACTGCCAGGCTTGCATTTGGGAGTGTGCAGAATAAGGACTACATCTAGACAGCGCCTTTTGCCCAAAACTGACGCTGTTGGAAAATTCCCTTCCTTGAAAGCTGCTTATGATAGAATTCAGTATGATTTCAGCAAACCTTGGTAGGGTATCTAAACAGTGCAAGGAATTCTCAGTCCACATAGAGCAAGTTTGGTGAACCTGGCCCCCACTGGAATAAGTTATAGATAAGGTGATGCCGTTTTCTAGACCTAGCTTCCACTGATGCGTAAGAAGGTAGGGCTATTTATTTATTTATTTTTCAGATTTGTATACTGCCCCAAACTTCCATCTCTGGGCAGTTTACAACAACATAAAACAGATTAAAAATAAAACTATTTAAAACAATTTAAATCCACAGTACAGTTAAAAAGCTCAGGTGAGCAAATAAGTCTTAAGAGACGTTTAAAAAGTTGTCAGAGATGGGGAGGCTCTTATTTCAGCAGGAAGAGCATTCCAGAGACTCAAAGCAGCAATGGAGAAAGCCCATCCCTGCGTAGCCACCAGACGAGCTGGTGGCAACTGCAGACGAACCTCTCTGGATGATCTCAATGGGCGGTAGGGCTCATAGTGAAGCCCACATTTTCTTAAATACCCAGGGCCTAAGCTGTTTAGGGCTTATATGCTGTTTGTTTATAACCAGCACCTTGTATTTTGCCCAGAAACTTATTGGTAGCCAGTGTAACTCTTTTAGTATAGGAATAATATGGTTTCTCCGATTATCAACGTTGCCTCCTCAGGATACAATATGAATACCCCTGAATGATCAGTATCACAGTCATGCAACATAGTGTTTCCATACCAAATTATTGCTTTTGCTAACCCTTTTGAGACATACACATTAGCAACAAACAGCAAAACACTTCTTCTTGCATGCCATCTTTTAACAAACAAAAATGTCAGTTGCGACAAGTGTGTGGTGTGTGTGTGTGTGTGTATAAATGCAATAGCTGGTGTGCATTATACAGTGTCAAAGACAAAGAATGTATCAAGGCAAAAAGTGAAGGCACAAAAAGCCACGTGGGTGGGGAAAGGGTGGAAACAGTAGCCAGAGCAGCAGCTGAGCAGAAACCAGAGATCCTTCCCCAGAACTGCCAGCTAAAAGCTGTACAAATGCACAATCGCAAACCTCTGAAGAGCGTGGCCTGCGAAGAACCAAACTCTTTGGATAAAAGTAATCGGATGAAGAATGCTGCCATGAAACATAAACAAAGAAAAAAGTGAAAAAGGCAAACATTTCTCCTAGATGCATATAAAATTAAAGGATGGTTCCTCTTCCCATGTTATAAAAATTATTTATACCTCCTTAAAATGAATAGGATAACAGACTGCAGTATAACACATTCTATCAACAGAAGAATCATCAACTGGCAGGCAGCTATGAAAGAAACAACCTCTCAGTGCTTATACTTGCACTGCCTTGTTTCCTGCTTATTTTGGCATTAGCAACCTTCTATGAAAAAAATCCAAAGACCATCAGATTTTAAGCAATCATTGTTTTAATGGACTCCACCTAAAATCTAAACCAGTGAGAACTGATTATAGAGGGTGCTATCCAAGTTCAGTTGCAGAGAAAAGCCAGAAAGCAGTGGTGGCTGTCAAAGCGGCTTCAACAACAAAAATGTTTTGGTTTGTTTATTTTGGCTGTGTGGAGGGGGGGAAGGAATCTGATTCTGACCCTATACAATATTAAGCACTTTCCATGACTACCACCTCCCAAGAAGTATTCTTTACACTTTGGGTGCTGGGTACATATGAAAGAGAAAAGCAAAGAGCTACTTGGAGGGAACCTTTGCAGTTTCCTTGGGAACTGGGAATAAACTGGATGGATTTTGAAAGGTCAACTTGATAAATATTCTGGCCAGTGTCTGAGCAGACTGGCTTCTCAAATCTTTGGATATTCAACTCGGATGCAAACGCATGAGAAATGCTTTAAAATGTACACAGCCTGAAACATAGCCATTTCAACTGCAACTCCATCAAAATGTTAAACAAATAAACAAATAAACTTCAGGGCTTACTAAAGCAAGAATTTTAGGATGCAACCCAGTGCACTGGTAAGCATGCTGAACTCTTACTGATTTCCATCATTATATTCTTAACACCATCCTTCGAATTTTAGATCTCCCTCACAACATCAGGAGTGTTTTATTCAGAATCATATTGTCAGCATTCCTGCTTCTATTGGTTAACATCATCCTTACTGACAAATTCCAGAGGGGAAGCTGTTTAAGTCTGTTCCAGTAAAAACAAAATACTGTGGCACCTCAAAGATTACATGAATGGTCACCTAAGTAGTTAAGTACATACACATACAAAAGGGATCTCTCTCTCTCTCTCTCTCTCTCTCTCCCTCCCTCTCTCTCTCTCTCTCTCTCACACACACACACACACACACACACACTCTCTCTCTCTCTCTCTCTCTCTCTCACACACACACACACACACACACACACACACACACACACACACAGAGCAAGAAAACTCAGTAGGTACTGTATGTCCAATTACTGAGCAACATACAAATGAATACAGGAGCCCATCAAATGATTCCAGATTACGTCAGTAAGGATGAAATGAACTGTCCTAACATCCGCTGGGAAACAGCAAGAATGTCAAAGAGTTCAGTCCATCATTTGTTACATCGAGACTGTCTTTTGTTTGGAGCAATATTTATAATGTACTTGGCATGCCACTATTAAAGGAGCATTTGCAGGACTGTGTGTCACTGAAGATGAAATTCAGAAATGGAAACCCCCTGTACAAGGGCCAGACTACCTACTTGCAGTGTGGGAAACAGGGCATGTGTGGGACTCTCCTGTGTGAGGTTGTCCTATGCGGGTCTACCCTGAATAGTCAGTTGACTTTTAATGGAATAATGAACTATACTTTCTCTAGAGGGAAAAGAAGTCGGCTACTGCAGTTGAAAGCTGTCAAGAGTCCTACTTCAGCAGAGCACATCCTTTTCAAGTTTTAAAAATAAATCCTTACCCGTAGCTTTTCTTCTCCCTTTGTGGACTGCTTACAGTCGGGGTGCCAAACTGTGGAACCTGGTGGCAGGACACACAAGATGTCAGAAGTCAAGTCACTTCTGGTCATAACATATTCAACTCAAAAGAAGTGCAGTAAAGTGAAAATATTTTATTTCACACTTTCCAGGGAGGTGGGATGTTCCAGACCAGTGTTGTCTGGCTGAGTTTCCTTTTGGGCAAGTAAGCAACATGATAAAACGGTTCTTTTATAATATTCCATTTATTTGTAAATATACAGTTGAGCAGGTATTGAATCAAGCACAAAGCAAACAATACCAAAGGAATATCAAATCTTGAAATCTCAAAAGCTGCTTCTGCTGGCCAGAAACCTTCTGGCAAGCTAACAGTATCTGTTTGTTCACTCAGGTCTTTTACATTTTGAACTGATTTTAACTGAATTTTTTTAAAAAAAATGTCTTAAAATTTTTTGAATTATATTTTGTATTTTCTTCTCTCACACCACCATTTTTTCCTGTCTGTTATGATTTAATGTGTTGTGTGGTTTTTATCTCATGTTCTAATGTTGTGTTGAAAGCTTCTCAGAGAATGTGTTATGGGGCAGCTAACTACTAAAGTTTATCATCATCATCATCATCATCACCACCACCACCACCACCACCACCACCACAATTAAATATACAAAGTATATAATAATGCCAGCTGTTTCCATTCTGTTTGTTTCTCCCACCTACACTAAGACTGGGCAAATCAGTTTTACCACCTCTTCCAACACTAGATTGTTGTGAGCTGACCATGCAAACAGTCAAAGTGCACTGTCTGTCCATCAATTTGCATCCAGTTATTCAGTGGCAGGTGGGCCAAGGTATTGTGACACCTGAGGCAAGGTGCAAAATGTTGCCTTTCTCTGCAACCATCCCTCCCTCACCCACCTTTCAAAACCAACCCTTATAAGTTTTGAAAGTGGTGTGATGGGCAGAGAGCAGAGAAGGTTACCACTGCCAGCAGCCACCTCTTCTCTCCTTGTTCTTGTAAGCTTTGCAAGGGATGTGAGGAGCACCTCTTTTTGCAAAGCTTGCAAGGGTCAGACTGGTCCCAAAGAGCTGCTCTAGAGGCAATGGGACATTTTGCGTCCCTCCCTGCTGGTGCCCCAATAATCTGCTGCCTTATTGCTGGACCTCTCCTCATGAAAGGACCACCCCTGTTAGTGGCCAAGCCATGCCAAAGCTAAAGGGAAGCTTTAAAAAACAGGACAGAACCTCTCACAAAAACAGTGCCTATCTAGCAAGATACCTATCTTGTTAACCACAATATGATCTGCTAATTAACATAATCTCCTAATTAAAACATTGCACTAGATAGCAATAAGCAAGAAATAAATGAAAATGGAGCCTGGAAAGATTCTTTAGGACAATGCTGAGATGTCAGCTTTCCATGTGGTGGAGTCAGGGTGGTGTAGCTGGCAGTGCCCGTCAATGCCCCAGGGAAGATGATACCTTTCCCCTCATTATCATCTCCAGGCTCACTGTGAGAAGTGGTGGAGCAGGTTCTGATTTCTTGACCTTGAATCTCGTATTCAATTGCAAAGGAAAGACAGTGAGGTAATGTCTCCATTTCTGGCTGTAGTAGCTTCAAAGAGCTTTGGAGTCCTACCCCAAATTCATTGATCTTCCATTAGAAGATGGTCTTGCCTACAAGCAGTTTCATAGATTAGACTAAATCAAGTCAATAGAATTTGCAACTTCTTTATTTTCTGCTTATAAAAGCTTCTTATTGCTTAGGGAAGAAAGGGGGAAGGGCAGGAAAGTAACCTGCAACCAAATCAGACTTGAGCTTCTCATGGAATGTGCAGTACTTGGAGGCTGACCTGTATGTTCCATATGTCAGATTTGTCTTACTGCTCAGACGTAAGCAAGACATGCATTTTCCCCTGCTTATCTGCAAGCAAGAGATAGTAATTTTTGCTAGACAGATGCAGGTTGCAACATTCTTGACAAGGATTAATTAGTGCAGAGTTCCGAAACTTGGGTCCCTAGATGATGTTGGACTACAACTCGCAGCATCCCCAGTCACAAGGTTACTGTAGTCCAACAACATCTAGGGACCCATGGTTGGGAACCCCTGAATTAGTGTGAGGAAGGACAATATCCAGACCAATAGCTATCCCAGTTGTACGTATTGTGGTACTAATATACACTATATGAGTTAGGTGTTTTGAGTCTACATCACAGGTCCTGAGGCACTCAAACACTTGGCAGTGGTTAGAGCAAGCACCTTTCATTTGACCAATTGATAGATAATGTTAGAGATATTCATGGAGAAGACTTCTATTTCTGGCATTAGTTATGAGAGCTATAAAAAACCTCTATGCTAGGGCCTAGCAACAGGAGATTCCTGTCTACCATATTCTGCTTGTGGGCTTCTTGGAAGCATCTGGCTGGCCACTGATGGAACACAAACAACACTGTTGTGTCTAGATGGATAGTGGTATATTCCTGCAAGGCAGTTACTGTCTTCTTGTGTTTCAGCCTCTAAATGAGGCAGCCTCTCTTACTTCAGTTCTACATTTGAGAAGAAGTATTTTTTTATTCAGTGCTATTACTTTAATAAATAAATGTGGAGGGATTTTAAAAAACAGAGCTAAAAGTTACTTTTGGAAAATGCACAACTCTTGAACTTCATCTGCACAAAGTAAGGTCAAAGTTAACTAGCATCTCAACCACAGTATTACTAAGCCGAATTTAAATCTATTTGATTGTGTGGAAAAGAGAACGTGCCTGATGAGAACAAACCACATAAAATTCTAGGAGCTGTGTTTGTATTAGCTACTGTGCAGGCTATAAAGGGAAGGAAATATTTTTCCCACAAAGGCAGAAGGATTACAAAGTAAATGTCAGTGTAAACCTGCTGTAAACCACCCAGACATACATTTTGGGTGGTATAAAAATATGTAAGTTAAGTTCTGTTAAATTAAGTTAAGTTCCATTAAGTTCCATTAAATAAACAGTGTAAATACTGGGGAGAACCTTTATTCCAAAACGTCTTATTTGGCACTGTGATGGACGATACATAATCACATGCTATTTTGTTATCAGCACACACCATCATAAACATTATTCTCAAGAGGATGAAGGAGGGGCTTGGGCTCTTGTGACAGAGTTTAAGTCTAGGTTAAGGAAGACGACAAAGCTGCTCCTTCCGGGCGCTTTCCAGACTAGCTGCTGGAACAGCAGCAAAATGCCACCGTTTGGGCAAGTCACATTTGGAACGTAAACAGCAGGGGGAGCAGTCTTGCAGCAACAAACAACCTGGGGGGGGGGAAAGCAACTTTTTCACGCCGGATATACAATGCCCTCGCTCTATATCACAGTGATTAAATTTGCAACAAGGCATTGGAAATGTGAACGGCACCCTGCTGTCCGCATAGGGATCGCAGTGTCACGACACATGAAGTGTGGAAGCACACTTCCGAGATACGTCCTGACCCCATTGTAGGATCTAGTCTGGAAAGCGCTCAGGAGAAGGAAATCAAAGACTACCTTGCTACAATAATGCTTGGCTCCGAGACAAAGCTACTGAGAGCTTACAGTTTGGGTAGGGAGCATAATGAATATGGCCTATTACCATAGCAACATAGAGGTGGAGGGAGCCTTAAAGACCATCTAGTCCAACTCTTTGCTTGATGCAGGAAATCCAGAGCTAGAGCATCCCTCAGAGATGGCTGTTCAGCCTCTGTTAAAAGACCCCCAGTAAGGGAGGGCTTCCCTTAGTTACTGCTTCCATTGTCCAACTTTAGGACAGCACAGAACAAGTCTTTGCATGACAGCCCTTTAGGGATTTGAAGAGTAGTATCATGTCCCCCCTCAGTCTTCTCTTCTCCAGGCTAAACATTCCCAGTTCTCAGAGCTGTAGCTACAACTGAACAAGAGGGGACAAATTATTCTGGAGCCTGGAGGGGGCGGGGCTGGCTGAGTGATGGATTGCTCTTTGCTCTCCCCATCAAGCCTCTCTAAAGAAGGCGGCCTAGAGTTTAGGGGGCAAGAGCTTCACTTTCGTCTCAAGGCCCACTCCAACCTTCCTATGCCGTTGCCAGTTTTTTCAACCTTTACTCAAAGAACTTGTTTTGCAGACCCCTGGCCAACTTTGCTGCCATGCTCTAAACCTGTTCCCATTTGTCTACATCCTTGAAGACAACATTTTCATTTTTTTAAATTATTATTATTTTATTATAGAGGATACATAATGATCTAAATTGTTAAGCACAAATTAAGTGTGTTACTTTAAAAACAAGGTAGATCCTCTCCAGGGCTAATCCTCCTTTAAAAAAATTTATTAAAAGCATTTATATTCTGCTTCTTCAAGTGCAGTTCAATTGTTTTTAATGGATATCCATACCTTGCAGGTACATTTCTTCTCCTTCTGTGAACATCTGGTTGCATCTGCTGCATCGTGCACAGCTTGGATGGTAATGCTTGTCACCTGCCTGTAGAAAGACAAAATGCAAGAAAATATAGAATGACCTACATTGTACTTCATCACTTTTTATTATAACCTATGGGTATTTTTTTGCCTTGGCTCAAAATCCCATTGATACACCCAGCAAAAAGGTTTATTGGGATAAGGTAGTTAGGCACAACCTACAGCACAGCAAACTGCCTTTGACTTCTCCATCCCAAGGGATTAGTTACCTTCTACAGTTGAATGGGTTCTAGATAGGAATGTAATATGATTATACACCCATACAGTCACTCTCTAATCTTGCTGAAAGACTTCAATGCTGATTTATAAACTCATAGTTCCCACTGCTGTTCTCAGTTTAAAACCAGAGGGACTATTTGCTTACTTAATTTCAAAGGTCAGTTCATTCCATGCTTCTCTCTCTCTCTCTCTCTCTCTCTCTCTCTCTTTTGCACTATTAGCAGGCATTTTTCTCTGGTGGATTACAGAAATTTAATTTGCACTGACCACTCACTGCTTTTAGGATTACCCAGGCACTCAATATATTCATGGCCTGATCCGGATTTGAACTAGTGGCCTAAAGCTGTTACATGCTTGAATCTCACTATTAAATCCGAATCCAAGTCCACCAGGTTTCTTAAATAAACATTTCAGATAAAGTAAGCTCAGAAGATTTGAATGTTATGAAAGAGCAGGCAAAATTAAGATGACACATTTCTGAACATGAGCTTTCCTTAATAAGAGGCAAAAAAAAAAAAAGCCAACCTATTTACATCATAAGGGCCATGTATCATCAGGTTAGAAATGTATAAAGAGGGTGTTGCAAGAAATAGTGTACTGATGTGTGTGTTAAGTGGCTCTTAGTAGCTGATCTTACATTGATCTACTCATTTGATTAACAAGTGAACAAAACAGTCATTAGATAATCTTATTGATGAAGAACTGTAAAACAAGTTATAGCAAGAACCCCGTGCCTGTCAAATCTCAGAATATCCAGTTACTATTCAAATAGAATTTAAAAATAAACAAAACAGCACTGTGAACACATTGCCACATCAACTCACATTCAAAATGAGGCCAAGTTAAGAACTGCCCTGCCCAAATCTTGCTGACATGTCAGTATCCATCCATCCATCCACTACATTTATAAATATGACACCCATTTCCCCTGTGTATTATTAACAGAAGCTTAAATTCTTCTTTGTTTTTATTATCTTCACACAAAAGCACATGTCTCATGTCAAGCCAACACCCCTCCACGGTGTAATAATTATAGCTGTAAAATAGGAAGCTAGTTGGCCCCTTCAACTACTCGTTAAGTTGGATTTGCACATACCTGTCACAGAAAAGATTGCAGATTACCCTGTACTGCATACAAGTACATGCAAAGAAGGTACCTGTCCAACATTATTTAACTGAACACATAGATAGGATTGTCTGGACTTCTGTTCGTTTTTTGATTGTAAGCCATGTCCAAGTGAAATGCAAGGGTGTTGCCCACCTCAGTCTGTTTATTTTAAAAAATTGTATTCTTTGGGTGAATAGAAAACTTTCTCCATCAATGGCCAAAAATCCACTGACCTTCGTCCCTCTAGAAAAAAATGCTGGATGCTGCCCTTGGTTCTTCCTCTGGACTTATGCTGGGCTCTGTCCTCAGACCCCACCCAAGGATCAGAAATTTCTATTTCAAGAGTTGAAAACCATACACATAGATGTAGCACACCAATGAAAAGTACTAGTATGGCCGTTTTTCAGTGTGCTGTTGTGCATGTTACAAGAAATTGCTTACTCAAATAAAAATATAACTCAATGACTAGTAAGGAGATAATATGCCTGGGAAAAACATAGACCTTGATATGAAGTGAATGTATAAATCCACTCCTAGTTAAAAAAGGAACACAACTTATTTCATACTTGTCTTCTCACCCTGCCCCTGGTCCATTTATTTAAGCGGATCAGGATATAAATACAATCATTCCGGAATGCCAAATTAAAATCAAGTTTAATAGAAAAAAATCCTATAGGTTTTTTGAGAAATTGTGCCAGAGAGAAAAGGAGTTTTCAAAGGTTTGCATGAATCTGGAAATCTTGAAGACACAAAGAGTTTCAAAAATGCTATGTGTAGTTGAACCCTGCACATAACCATTTGAGCAGATACACCTTCCTGCAACATTGCAAAATTCACTACAGCAATGGCATGATTCTCTTTTGGGGGTGATGTTCTAGCACAACTTTTAGTATAGCCCATCCAAGAATTTATATACTGTATTGGTTCAAGTTTTACAAGTTACTATTTACAAATACTTTTACCTTAGACATTGTCAGATTTCAACATAGAATGAAATTTTATTAATTGGCATTGCACCTCTGATAAGATATATTATCCAAGAAGTCATTCTGTGTAGGTGTACTACTCAACACCACTACATATACTTGACAAGTGAAAGTAGTACAAGAGATTTAACGGGCTATAGTTCCTTAGCTGTACTTAGTTGCACAATGATCTTTGGCAGATGAAAGACAACAGATTGTTCTCTGCTGCTGCCTCTCACTCGAAGCAAAAGTTAGCATTAGCAAGAGAATTAAGCAGTATAACTTAATGATTTCAACTATGACTTCTTACAGCCTTAGACTCCCTCTAGACAAATTAGAAAAATATCAAGTGTTTGGAAGCTGCATAAACATATTGGAACGAGTAAGACTGTAAGCAAGTTAGACACTAGAGTTTGCATTTGCCAATATTTGCATAACTACAAACTGTAGAATGAAGAAACAAGAAGTTTGTTAAAATATATTTATTGGATAATCAAGTCCTGAAGAAAAATGATGTACTGGGAAATATCTGAACACCCTGCCAGAGGAAGGAGCCATTCTTCAGCAGCGCCATGGAGGATCATCCCACTCCTGCATGGCCAGACAGACTCGACAAGTTTCAGGGACCTGCTGTTGACTCCAGGGAGTTCATAGAATCAGAACCAAATCTAGAGGTGCAGACACTTATGGATACCTCAGCTCCATCCAGAACCCTCAAGGACCCTGCGTCTGCTCCAGAGGAAGACACAGAGACTCAAAGCCACCCCTGCCCCCATGGCAGGGCTCCCCAACCTCCACGAACTGCCCCGAACTCTTCGCCCAGTCCTCCAACCTGCAAGGGCCAGTGCAATCAGGAAGCCCTGCAGGTGAGGCAGAGGAGTGCACGTTTTGCAGCCCGGCAGTTGTCACAAGATGGGTCTCTTCTGGATCAGTCAGAAAGGCCTAGTCATGACGAGGATTTCCAACAACACATTCAGGCAGGAAAGGATGTGTCCCTTTCCTGGCCTACTTAAACCTTCTCAGGCTCTGCTGGAAGTTGGGATGTGCAAAAGATTTCGATGTTGAAATGCCTCAACTGGAGAAGCTCCACTCCAGAAGAGAGTTCTATCTCCTCCCATTCAGAGGCGCAGGGTGAGAGGCTGAGGTATCTGACAGGTGCCACTGTGTGTGCTTCTGCTGCTCCACCTGCTGGACTGCTGTTGCTGCTCATGTGGCTGTTGTGAGTGATAAGTGGATGCAGGACTGGACCCAAGTTAGTGAGGAGCCATTAACATCAGCTGGCTGGCTCTGCTGGCCATATAGGCACGCTGCTTGTGGCAGCAGGTCTGCCACTGGTGGATCTGACTCCAAAGGGGGTCGCCCCTTTGGGGAGACCAAGGGCAAGGGCCACTCCCTTTGGTTCAGGACCTTGGGATTTGTGGGTAGGGTTGAATGGGTTGTGGGGTATTTTGTTTTTAATTGTTTTCTAAAATTGTTTAATTCTGTTTTATATTGATACGGTGTGCTGAGAAGGGGGAGGAAACAATGTGTCTGGGCAGGGAAAAGGTGAGGAAACATTACCAGGGGCACCCATCTCTGTAATGTTGGGCAGGGGTAGATATGGTGTTGGAAGGCAGAGGAGATGAATTTGGAGAAGGGGTATGAGATGCATTAAAGCTATCATCCCTTCCGCTATGCCACTCAGCCAGAAAACTTTGGGGGTCCTGTCCACCAGCCCACTTCTCTGGTGCTGGATGCAAGATCAGTCTGGAATAAAACTTCAGTCACACATGACTGGATTGTGGATGAGGGGGCAGATTTGGCGTGTATTACTGAGACCTGGGCAGATGATTTGGGTGGGCCTTGTCTCACCCTGCTTTGCCCCCCCACCAGGTTACTCAGTGCAGAACTGTTTCAGACCAGTGGAGTGGGGAGGGGATGTTGCTGTGGTCCATACGACTTCTATCTCTCTTAACAGGCAACCATTCTGCTCTGTGACCGTGTTTGAGAGGTTGTTTCTAGTACTGGGTCAGAAGGACAGAATAGGGATGCTGCTTGTGTACTGTTCACTCCATTGTCCAGCAGCCTCCCTGGCTGAGCTGGCCAAGGTAGTCTTGGAAGTGGTGTTGGAGGCCCCTGTGATAGTGGTGCTGGGGTATTTCAACATCCACGCTGAGACGACCCTCAGTGGGATGGCTCAGGTCTCTATGGCCTCCATGGCAACCATGGGGCTGTCCCAATACGTTATTAGCCCAACTCATACAGTGGGACATACCCTTGATTTCGTCGGGTTGGTGGGAATCCGTTGATAGGTGGGTTGGTGGTGAACCCATTGTCATGGACGGATCATTAGCTGGTAAGATTTAGACTCTCAGTGGCAATTCCCTTCCATAGGGATGAGGGACCCATTGAGATGGTCCGCCCATGGAGACTTATGGAATCCAAGCAATTCCTGAATGCTCTGGGGGAATTACCGTTTGGCATGGATGGTGGTCCTGCTGAGGCCCTGGTCTCTCTATGGAATCATGAAATGGCTAGGTCATTGACACAATCGCTCCCAAGTGTCCTCGGTGTTCTTATGGGAGCACCCTGGTATGTTACAGAGCTCTGGGTAATGGAGGGCCAATGGCTAGAGTGCAGGTGGCACACTTCCCGATGCGAGTCTGATCGAGCATGGGATAGAGCACATTATTGTGCCTACCATGTGGCGGTGATGGCAGCGAAAAAGAACCCTTTCCCCACCACTATTGCATCCTTGAGTAGCTGTCCAGCAGAGCTTTTCCGAGTGGTGAACGGCCTAATGACATCAGGCCAGAGAAAGGATGGCATTGGAGTGCCCTTGGAGGCCTGCTGTGATAAATTTGCAGGGCACTTTGAGATAAAATCATTCAGATCTGCATGGGATTCAAGGTCACGTCTCAGGATGATCTGTTGGAGGTGTCCAGAGAACTGTCTAGTTCAACTACTATGGATCAGTTTCAATTCTTGCGGTCTAAGGATGTGGACAGGCTGCTTGTAGGGAACTGACCAACCACGAGTCTCCTGAATCCTTGCCCATCATGGCTGATAAGAGCTAGTCAAACTGCTATAGCTGGGAGGGTCGAGGGAGTGGTCAATGCCTTGTTGCGGGAGGGGGCTGATCCACCAGCTCTTAAAGAGGCAGTGGTGCGGCCCCTCAAGAGATCCTCCCTAGACCCGGAAGTATTGAATAACTATTGCCCGGTTGCTAATATACACCTTTCCTTGGCAAGGTACTGGAGAAGGTGGTGGTGACTCAGCTTCAGGCATGCTTGGAGGCAGCTAATTATTTGGATCCATTCCAGTCCAGCTTCAGGCCTGGTCACAGCACAGAAATGGCCTTGGTCGCCCTGCTTGATGACCTTTACCAGGGCTGTACTACCCTGCTGTTTCTCCTTGATCTCTCAGCAGCTTTTGATACCATTTGACAATGGTATCCTTTTGGAAAGGCTTCGGAAGTTGGGGGTTGGAGGCACTGCATTGCAGTGGTTTCTCTCCTATCTCCAGGGTCAATATCAAAGAGTTGTCACGGAGGGATTTTGTTCAGCTCCCTGGGAGCTGTCATGTGGGGTTCCTCAGGGGTCGATCTTATCCCCTATGCTTTTTAACATCTATATGAAGCCACTGCAAGAATTCATCAAGAGGTTTTGTGTGCGGTGCCACCAGTATGCTGATGATGCCCAGCTCTATCTCTCTATTTCATCTCAATCAGGAGAGGCGGCTGAGGTGCCTGGAGGCAGTAATGGGCTGGATGTGGACCAATAAATTGAAACTGAATCCAGGTAAGTTGGAGGTGCTGTGTGTCAAGAGCTCTCAAGTCCATGAAGTGGGGAAATGGCCTATTCTTGAGGGGGTGGTAGTACCCCAGAAGGAACAGGTTCATAGCTTGGGGGTACTCCTGGATAAGTCACTGTCGCTGGAGTCCCAGGTGGCCAGGAGTACTTATTTTCAACTCAGGATTGTCTGCCAGCTATGACTAGCTACGGATAGAGATAGCCTGGCCACAGTGATCCATGCTCTGGTAACCTCCAAGCTCGATGTGGGGCTGCCCCGATGATGGTTTGGAGGCTGCAACTAGTGCAGAATGCAGCAGCAAGTCTGCTGATGGGCACTTCTGGCCAGATGTGCATCATGCACATCTTAAAGGAACTGCACTGGTTGCCAATTTGTCACCGAGCCCAATTCAAGGTTTTAACTTTGACTTATAAAGCCCTGAACAACCTGGCCCCCAGATACTTGAAAGAATGCCTACGCCCATATAGACCTGCCCATCGGTTAAGATCTGTAGGAGAGGCCCTCTTGGTAGTGCCACCATTATCAGCAGTTAAAGGGGTAGGGGCACGTGAGAGGACTTTCTCTATGGTGGCCCCTAGGTTGTGGAATGCCCTCCCTCCTGAGGTGCGCCAAGCTCCGACATTGTGCACATTCAGGAGAATGATGAAGACACACCTCTTTACTCCGGCCTTTGACTAGTAATGTAGTGGTTCTTCTCCTCTCAGGCACTGTATTTTTTACTGTATTGTTGATTTTATGATGTTGTATTTTAATTATGCTTTATATTATATATTTTATCCATGTATAGTTTTCTGTATTAGTATATTATATATTTTAATATCAGATTGTTTTTATAATTTTAGCTAAATACTTTAAACTCATTTTTATTATGTGTTTTAACTTTTGTAAACCGCCTTGAGATTGTTTTTAATGAAAGGCGGTATATAAATCTAACAATAAATAAATAAATAAATAAAACATTGGTTTTATTGCAACCCGCTCTGAGATCTTTGGGTATAGAGTGGGCTAGGAATGCAAATAATTAATTAAACAAACAAACTTGAAACAGGCTATCTCAAGCTCAAAACAAAATGTCCTTTAAATAAAGGGCCTGTTTTGAACTTAGAATAAAATCAGCCTGTTTCGATTCAAAACGTTTTGATGTTTCACAAACTATTTTGGAAACCTGTTTTTCCCTTGCTAATTGGTTTTCTGGCACTGGTTTTTGATTGGCTTGCAATCTCCTTGGTTTTTGGTTGGCTCATTATCATATAAATCAAGTATTGTCATGGGCAACTGTGCTCCCATTGACTGGGGGCAGGGAGGAGGGAGCCCAAAGGAGGCAATTTCAAAATGTATTTAAAGGGACTGGGAGGAAGGGATAGAGAGAGAGTTAACAATTTGTTTAAAATCACCTGCTTGCCCATTTCTATTGTGGGTTTGGATAACCTAACACCCAACCCACTTTTGTGTCCCTAGGAGCTACCCATGGGGAACAATGGGTGTTTCGAGTTTCCCCATTGTTCCTATGGCCGAAACACTCGAAATGTTTCGGGTTTTGTTCCATCAAAACAATCGGGTCAATCTATGTTTCTATGAAACGTTTCAGCCGTCTGTGTTTGTTTTCGAGCTTGAAACAAAATGCAAAATCTGTTTCATGCACATCCTTAGCTGGAAGCAATAACTCATCTAGAGGACGAGCAACTTGAGATACTTGTTTGTATTCAGTGTTCCTAACCCTGATCGCCAACTCTTTGTTCCTGTCTGAAGCCACAGATCTGTTCAAGTGGGTCTCTTGCTTAACTCCTGCGGCAGGTGACCGGGGCGACTGACTGGGGCCCTGTGCCTGGACAGGCTCTGAAGTGGCTGCAGGAGCAGCGCATACCAGTGGCCAAGTGAACAGTGAGCAGTCTGCCTCTCCACTCACTCAGCAGCCTCGCACCCCGCCTGGCTCCCTGAGCGGCAGCCACCATCCATATGTACTTGCAGGGTGGGGGGGCTACGAGCAGTGAGCAATGTGCCCCTCCACTCGCTCAGCAGCCTCGTGCCCCAGCCACCTTGGCTCCTGGCATGGCAACTGCCATCCATGTGTGCTGGGGGAGCGGCAAGCAGTGAGCAGCCTGCTCAGCTCACTTGGCAGCCTTGCGCCCCCGCCAGCCTTGGCTCCTGGAGTAGCAGCTGCCATTCATGTGTGCTGGGTTGGGCTGCCTGGGATCCACTTTCTTCTCTCCCTAGCTTCTTCCTAGGCTAGGAAAAGCCTGGCAATCTGTGCTGCGCTCTTGTTTTGATGGGACGAATCTGGCGGGAATCGGAGGAAGGTAGGAGAAAGGTTAAAAGGAGCGAGTTGTCGGTTAAGTTGTGGGTTAAAGGGAGCGAGCAGAAACTCCTAGAGAGAGCCCAAGAGGAGGGGGAAGGCTCCGACTTGTCCCCTTAGCTAATCAGGGTCCACCCTGGTTGCAAATGAATGGGAGACTAGAAGTGTGAGCACTGTAAGATATTCCCCTCGGGGGATGGAGCCACTCTGGGAAAAGCAGAAGGTTCAAAGTTCCATCCCTGGCTTCTCCAAGACAGGGCTGAGAGAGATTCCTGTCTGCAACCTTGGATAAGCCACTGCCAGTCTGTGAAAACAATACTGAGCTAGATAGACCAATGGTCTCACTCAGTATATGGCAGCTTCCTAATTCCACCATCTATTTCCAGGACTTGGATGAACCCCCTGATCTAGTCAGTCTGGTGCTCGACAAATTCTACTGAATCATGGTCTGTTTTCTAGCAGAGACCTGCCCTTATTTAACAGGCCTGTTAACTTCAAACCTGAATTGCTTAGAGCCCATGAAAATAAGAACTTTCACTTCCCTCAGCCTCAGACTTCTCATTGTTAATAATAAAATGCTTCTGCAAAGTCTTTGGAGGATCATAAACACAAGACTCCAGACATGTTTTCAGAAATGGGGCTTGCTGGTCAGTTGGAAGTCAATAAATCAAGCCATTACTAGTCTGCTCAAAAAGTCACTATTGTAGAGTTTCCTGTCAAAAACCGAAATGCCAAATTTCTGTCTGCAATGCAGTATTATTCATAAGAATATTTTTAGCATGGTAAAGGGGATACTACTCTAATAGTGATTGGCAGATTCAGTAAAGACAAATGTGCAGTAGGGCACCAGCATAAGCAAGTTCTTTTCTTCTCTGAATCTTTATTCCCAATACTCAGTATAATATTCAAAATGAAAATAGATGTAGCAGCTGCCCAAGTTCTGATCCAGAGCCCTCTACATAAATGCATACATTGTTCTTCAGCCCAAGAGATCTGACTAGGTCCAGGATATCTAAGGAGCACTTCTTCCCAGTGTTCCTTCATATGCTTTAAGATAATCAGAGGAGGCACTACTTAGGATTCCATCATTCATCGAAGTATGAACAAGAGTGGCTAGTTTCCAAGCCATCTCTCTAATGGTGCCCCCTCTTTCCTCTCCAGAAAAAGTGTGCCTGAGCCCTTTTCACACGGGGGTGCGTTCACATATCGGCTAGATTTACCCCAAAGTCCCTGTGAGTAATCGGGGAGCAGTTCACACACAATTCGGGTTTTTCACTGCATGTTAGATTTCTATCTGGGGTAAAAAAACTCCATTATTTGTGCCATTTTGGGGGGACAACTTGGAGTTCACAGTAAAGCCTCCCTGTAAACTCACAGTAAAACCTTCTGTGCATAAGATCCCCTGGCTGACTGCCTTGCAAGCTTCCATATATTAGCTAAGGCTTTCCTTTTTAAAGAAGGCCTTTGAGTTGCTAAAAGACATGGCATGAGATATATCCAGGTTTTAGTGTGCTGCTTTTTTATCCAGTATTTTATAAACTATTTGCTTTTAAATTATATTGGTTTTTAATATTTTATAAGCTATTACAGGAAACTTTGAGCCAAGCAAATCCTTACTGAAACAATCAACATTCCCGTTTCAATGGTATTTAGTTATACTTGCGCCTCTCTCTCTGTTGCAGCCACTAAAATTGTGCAATTCCAGGATGGGGACTAATAAAAGTAAATGTGTAGGGGCAGATTGAGTACATAATCTTTTCTTTGCCCTCCCAACTAAACGAGAATGCTTGGGAAAGCATCCAGATTAGATTGATGTTTTCCGTCTGTGCAAGTGTAAGAGTGCAATATTTCCTAGTACTTCTGACCTCATTCTCATGCTCCTTTCCAAAAGAACAGTCATTGGGAGGTAGAAATGCACTATCAGGCATCCTCTAGGACTTCTTCACTGCCAGGGGATCTGGCAGAAGAAAGGCTAATTATGAACAAACATTTTCTCTTGGCCAAGGGGCGCATTTTTGGAGTATTACAGTGCAACAGCTGGGTTCAGTCCTTCTGTCCCACCTACTCTTTCCAATAATTTGGCAAGGAGTTGTTTTTAATGTAAAATAAAGTGATTTAGGATAGTGATGTGTTCCTTCCACAATGAAAGAGATTTCCCTTTGCACAACATATACCTCTGACAATGAGGTCCTGTAAAATATTTAATTGTACCCCATTTCTGTTTATGTTGCCCTAGTTTTAAACAAGCTCTCAGGAGCATAACACCATTCAGAGCAACCTGTCTTTTTTCAGCTTTGGTATTTTATGACTCTTGGAACTTTAATGGAACACCTTCCAGAGCAGAATGGCCTAATATTTACAATATGGCTTTATTTCAAGAGTTTTCCCAAAGCTACAGGTACTCTCTCTCCAGTGAAATTCATCTGATGCCTTATTCATGTTACATCTGCTAACTTTTGGATTCTTACGTTATGATGATGTGTCACCCCACAGCTTTCCTTACCCTATCTAACATTGGCTAAATGTTATATTTTGGGTAAGACATATAAACACTATTCTCACGAGCAGCCTAACCCAGCCTAGGGCAGCCCAGCCTGGGTTAGGCTGTTCATGTGCAGCGCTGGAATTGGGGCTGATCCCGGCACTGCCACCTTGCCCAATCCTACCTTTTATGCCAGACTTTAGCCAGGGTTAAGGGCACATGTGTATACATGGGTTGTGTGTATGCTCAGGCTGCATGCAGCCCGAGCACACACAGAGTTGGATGCCTAGAGTGTCCAACTACCGTAGGAATCCCCCAATGCACCATGCTCATAGTACAATGCATTGAGGGTTTCCCAGAGGCTGGGAAAACAGGTCCTGCCATCCAACGCTGCATGGAGCAGCAAGGATCATGAGGGTGTATGGTGGCATGCCAAAGATGTGACAGAAGATTGTCCAGAGGGAGGGAGGGGAAACCCTGCCTCCCCCTCCCTACTGCCCCAGGGGTGATCATCTGGATATACTTATAATTTTCCATTCATTTCTCTCCAACTGACAGAACTACTGAGCTCCACTATATTTAAAATAGGCACATTTGTAAACTTTATTTAAAATATCCTGCATTTGTAAACTGAAAATGCTTGGCGAACAAAAATTTCCCAAGAACTCACATTATTTTATTCTATTTAGAATATTTATACCCCGCCCCTCCACTGAACTACTGCTTGGAATAGTGAAAACAGATACATGATTGAAAACAGATACATGCTACAAACAAATACAGAAAGGTTTTTTTACAGTTTGCCTTTCACATTTTAAGGTCTCCTCTTTCTAATTTTCATTTCAGGAATATGCCAGCTGTCTTTTCACTTTCACCACATTATGCTTGCAGATAATTCTGTATGAATTAATAGATGCTACGGGAAACATAGCACAAGAAATAATGCATTAAAAAAAGGTTACAGTGCTGTTTTAATTACTAGTGATTCTAAACTAAAGATGCAGATGTAAAATAGAAAAAAAAACAAACCACCCATGAATGGGCGATATTGCAGCAGATACAGAAGTTTTTAGAATCCACAGAGGGAACAGGCAGAGCTGTAGTCCAACCAAGGTAATTGCATAAAAACATAATAATGGTAAAGTGTGATGCTCTTTTTATGCTCAGGCCAATATTCACATCCATCCTACCACACCCAAGTTAGGGGAACCAGGTCCATTTGGTGGGTGGGTAAAAAGGGAAGCTGGGAATATTCAGAAAAAGCTTTAAAAAGTGGCTAAGCAAGTTCAAGTCCTCGATGACTACAAGCAGCTGTTTTCAGCCTTTGCTGGTAGATAGTCTTCTACATTCCCAATGAACTAGAATATTTAACATAGTAGCATAATCCCACTGAATGCACCAGTGTAAGTACAGCCCCTCCAATCCAATTTACATTTATTTTGCAGTTAAGGCTCAGTAATAGTCCAACAAGTAATATCATTACATCCTGATGAAAGAAGGTAATTGATCCTCTCTTACAATTAATGGTCAAGAATCTCTGATATTCCAATTTATGTACAACTGAGGTCCTGTGCATTCTGTTGAAAGGATACCTATATATATTACTTTGCTGGAGGACATGAGTACCAGCAGATCTGTATTTTCCTTTATGAAGGAAAGAAGAGTAGGGCTTCTAGCAGTAGGCACTAAACAGCCCAGATGTATATTTGCCAGGATCAAGAGATCCAATAGTCTTTGCAAGCTTCACAGCTGCATTTTGTAAAACAAATAAATACCCGGGACAAACTCCATACAGTGTTCGCTCTAACAGAGAATCCCAGATGTTTTTGACTACAATTCCCATAAGTCTCAGCCAAAGTGGGACATCAAAAAAGAATCCAAATATTATATATGAATATTTTAATATTGTAGTAATAAAATTGTATAGTTTGAAAAACTGTCTAAATATGCAAAGTATAGTAAGTCTGAATCAATAAAAAACTATATGTCTCAATAAAACTAATACAAAATTATCATTGAGAGACTCTCAGTGTCCAACTGGCAAGTCCAAAAGTTCATTTCAAAAATGCCGATGAAATGGGGTAAGTATGGATGAATGTTCCCAGTACCATGTTTTAACTAGAAGATTAAATATGTTGTGATTTTGTGAAGATGGGCCCCCTTGTTCCCTGTCTTCTTTGCTAGGGATGTGCACGGTCCAGAGCAGTCCGGACCAGCACCGAAGGGGGGCCTTTCTTTAAGGGCGGAGAGGGCTTGCTTACCCCTCCCGCCTCTTTGCCCCCTCCAGCGCCCGTATTTAACAGACAAACGGGGCGCTGGAAACCAGCCGCCCCCACCCCCCCCCGCCGTGAGCAGATTTACCCTTCAAAACTGCCAATACCCCTGCCGTCGCCCACCAGCCCTCCCTCCCTCCCTCCCAGCTGCCCGCCCGAGGACTCACCCAATGCTTTAGAAAAAATGAGAGGAGCTACCGAACGGAGCTTCTCTCATTACGAAGGCCTGCTGCATACTGAAGGCGCTTTGCGCGCGCGCGCATGTGCGCACCGCAAAGCACACCGATCGCCGGAGGCCCGGTCTACCCGCCGGGAAAAGGCCGGGTAGACCGGGCCTCCGGCGATCGGAGGCCCAGTCTACCCAGCCTTTTCCCGGCAGGTAGACCGGGCCTCCGGCGATCGGTGTGCTTTGCGGCGTGCGCATGCACACGCGCGCAAAGCGCCTTCAGTATGCAGCAGGCCTTCGTAATGAGAGAAGCTCCGTTCGGTAGCTCCTCTAGTTTTTTCTAAAGCATTGGGTGAGTCCTCGGGCGGGCGGGCGGGCAGCTGGGAGGGAGGGCTGGCGGGCGACAGCAGGGGTATTGGCAGTTTTGAAGGGTATATCTGCTCGCGGCGGGGGGGCGGCTGGTTTCCAGCACCCTGTTTGTCTGTTAAATACGGGCGCTGGAGGGGGCAAAGAGGCGGGAGGGGTAAGCAAGCCCTCCCGCCCTTAAAGCAATACCCCCCACCCAGACCCGGACCAGCAAGAGCCGAACCGGTCCGGCAGTTCGGCCATTCTTTAGAATGGCCGCCGGACCGGTTCGGACTCACCCCTTTGCTCCCCCCCATATATATTTGTTGTAGAAAAACTGTAAGGACATGATGGAAACAAGCTTTTTAGCATTCCCTTTCTTTCTCTTCTATGCATATAATATTATACTCTCTTCATATATGCATACACTTTCACCCACTTACTTGTGCATGCAGAGTCCTCTAGCTCAGAAACATTTTTTAACATTTATGACAACTACTGTGACCTGATATATGCATGCATACAACCTTAGCAATGTTTCTATTCCTATTTGCCCCTTTGTACACTCTCTCTCTCTCTCTGTTTCTCTGTCACACACATACACAAACAGCTTATTCTCAAGCATGCAGTTTCAGGAGTTATAACTGAGTGCTACCACACCTCAGAAAGGGGGTCTGAAACTTATCAAAGTTGCTCCAAGGACTCTGGATCCCACATGAGGAGAAGGCTGGCAAGATATGTACACCAAGGCCAACAAAATGAGCCATGGCCAGAGGCAGCCCTATGCTTCCAGACATAAGAAATGAGAAGCTCTAAAAGTAACTCAGTGCATACTTCTGGGAGGTTTCTCACCTGTTTTCATATGGCAGCTTGCACTAGGAAGAATGGTGCAATTGTAGAATGACATAAAAAGTATAAAAATGACACAGAAGGCATGAAAGTGGCACAAAACGAACATCAAAGAGAGTTATTATGCTAGATCCTAAGATCCTGAATCCCAAGGGCCAAAAGTCTAAAAGCCCAAGGTCTTAAAATCTAAAAATCTGCAAAAATCTAAAACTTTGGAATACTGATTATAAAATGCTACTATAAAATTCTAATAAGTGAGCTAAAACAGGGTGATAAGGCTTAGTGCTGAGTCTGGCCTGCTTAAGTCTTGCTGCATGTCAGGACCAGCCTGATTTTTCACACTGCCGTGCAGAACTTGCCAACATTGTACATGGTAGCAGGTTTGGCGTCAGAGAGCAGAAGAGAGGTATAAAATTGGCTTGTGCAACCTGAGAACTTGAGTAATGGCGGGAGACTGAGGGTGGTGTGAATGTCTCTGTAGAACTGGCAGTAGAGGAGGGCATGCGCTGTTGTTTCAACTTGCCCAGAGTCGCAGGGGTACAGGCATTCCAAAGGAGGGATCTTCCTGTATCTGCCTTCTAGCAGAGCTGAGGGAAGGGCACCACACCGGACCACGCTGAAGTTCCTTCTGTGATTTGCAACTGCATTAGCTATGTAGCAGGGGATGCAGTGCATCTTCGTCTTTCATTGATAAGGAAGTGTGGGGCCCTCCCCAGATCGGTTTGTTTATTTATTTCATTTATATGCCGCCCCATCCAAACAGCTCTGGGGGTGCACAGCAGCCAAAACAAAACCTATGAATTGTTCATTTTAAAATCAATCAATACAAAACAATTTAAAAAACAGTTGAAAACTCAAGCTACGGATTTCTGCCAGGAGTACATTCCACAGCCCAGGGGCAGCTACAGAGAAGGCCCGCTACCAGATGTACCGGTGGTAAATGGAGACGGACCTCCTCAGATGACCTTAGCATGTGGTGAAGGATCATGCAGAAGGTGGTGCTCTCTAAGGACCTAAGCCATTCAGGGTTGGTACTCCAGGGTTGGTGCTCTCTAAGGACCTAAGCCGTGCAGGTTTGGCACTAAACCATTAAAGGTTGGCACGCCATGTCCATTATGTGCTGTTTGAGGAGTGTTTTTGCCTATGGCAGGTGGGTACGTGGAGGCGTTTAAACGTGAAATACCAGGAATTTAACCTAGTAATGGGCAAAACAGGTACTCCACCACTGAACTACAATCCTCTTCTCATATGCATGCTCATTTCTTCTGGTCCACCACATGTTCCAAACAGGTTTTTGAAATATTAAAACAACCTGCAACCTGTCACTGAAGCACTTGCAAAAAGTGCTTATAGGACCAAAAAGATCTGTACATACTCTGAGCAGTTACAGCATCACTTTCAACTACAAAATAAATGTAATTCATCAGCCTCAAAAATATTGCACTGAAATCACAAAAGTTATGCAGCAGAAACACCAGGTTTTTCAAACTTAACAGGTAACTCCCAAGGCAATGCAGCAGGAAATCTGGCCAATACTTTCCAACAGGTAATAGAACGTTTAAGTGTAGAATCCAGTAAAATAACAATTTTTTAAAAATGCCTACAAAGCATCATGAGCTATTCCAAAACAATAATGATATACAAATGGTTTCATAACTCCATTTATATTTCTGACACAATACATGTTTTTCTTTGTAATTTACTGTCCCCTGCCTGCTCTGTGAACATATGAATCTGCGTTATACCAAGTCAACACTAGCCCTACTGATACATTATGTTCAACATTCAAATAAATATACTGTGTACACAGGTTGAGATCTGTACACAAGTAAAGCTATTCAATGATATGTTGATCATAGGTACTGCAATACATTTCCTATCTGTACCATGCATTTGAGGGGCCTAAACCCAGGTTCACACTTTTAAAATGAACCTGGGTATATTCATTCACACAAAAACATGTACCTGTGTACAAACATCTAAATGCAGGTTCAACATAATGTCTGAATAGGCCTCCTGGCAGCAGTTGTCCAGGTTTCAGACAGGGGATTTTCTTTGCCCTATCTTGAGATGCCGGGGACTGACCCAGGATCCTTCTGCATATAAAATGTGTGCTCTGCCACTGAGCAACAGGCCTCCCTTTACACATTCTCTTAATACGCCTTCTTCCTGGAATTGCTTTAGACACAAATCAGGCTGTACACTGAACAAATCTCAGTTGACAAAGCAGCTGTGACCAATATGCTTTGTTCAGTTTCACACACTGCTTTTGAACACTCTGGATATATTTCTAAAGTTTAAATGCCTCTGCAGACTCAGACTGAAATGGGTTTGAATCAATTACATTTACAACCAACTAAACAAAGGTAATGTGCAAACACTCTTTAGAAACCACAAAGTTTCTCAGAGTTAAACATGACGGTATACACTACCAATGAAGAAAGTTAATGAGTGCTTAAAATGTTCCTTTCCCACAATAATCTAAGACACCAATCACAAAGTAGTTATGGTAAAATGTAGTTTCTAAGGTGTCTTCTGGGTAGTGACAGTAACACACATAATTATAAAAGAAATTATGCGGCAGCTTTAAAAACAACAACCCACCATTCTGTTCTACTAAGAAGCTTCACCAGTGCATCTATGTGAAGATTGTAGTTAAAAGTTTAATGTCCTCATTTCACAGTAAAACGTTTTTGAAAAACATATAGGTTTGAGTGTAAACTAATATGGAAAACATTTTCCGTGAAAATTATATCTAAAGGAATAGCAGGAAAGCATAGCACGTTAAGGATTATTCAATAAGAAAATAAAATGCAACACAAGGTATATACATAGTAGAATATATCCCCCAACAGAAGGAAGCCACCCCGACTGCAAAAAAGCATATTCTGCTCTTGCAGCCTGTTTGCCATACAACGAGAAGAAACTGGATCACCCCTTATTCCTGCTCCCTATTCTATACTTAAACCCCTTAAAGCTGTATGCTTTTTCAGTGGGAAAGATTCATACATGCACCTTTCCCAGCTAGGGGTGTATATTCCCCACCTTTATTTCATAAGGAGGCAGTTACCTTCTACTCAGGCTTCTCTGGTATACTTTCCAAAACCTGCCAGTCCAGGGAGCTGTACACTCCCCACTTTCCGCAGATGCAAAGAACTCTGGAAATGTCTTGCTGACATCAAGTTGTTTCCAGATCACGTTCTCACTGATCTCTTGTAACCTCCAAGTCTATTTCTCATCCAAACCACAGCCCTCTCTTCATTCAGAATCACTACACTACATTCGGCTTCCCAATCACTGCTGCACAAAGCATGAGACTTTTCAGGCTTTTCAGTTCAAGCTAGCAATCAATGGGCCAGTCCATTGTGAAAAAAGAAGGAGGGAGGTTATATTGCTTCAGGTGAGGGCAGTACCATTTGCTTGTATCTCAGTGTAATAAACTTCACAGAGCTACTAAGAGGATTCCTCTCTCAAAGTGCTAAAGTCAGCACCCTGGGGAGTGAGTGAGAGACAGAGGGTGTGTGTAAAAATGTTTCCGTCTATACCAAGCAAAGCTGAGTTCCAGTGCTTTCCAAAATGGCAAGTTATTGAGGCTGCCCATTATCCAAAATACTACTTAGATATATAGATATATAGCACTTTAAGCAATTAAATCTTTTTCAGTTCACATAAAAGAACCTGCAAATTCATAAAGGACCTTTTCGGAAAAATAAGTTTACTTCAATTCCCTTGATTAGCTTCCTGATAAGCATAATGACAACACCCAAATCTATTTCTCCATGACATTATCATCAGGAAATGCTATAGCTCTGAATGCCTGCCTTCAGCTAAGAACATAAGAACAGCCCTGCTGGACCAGGCAAAAGGCCTATCTAGTCCAGCATCCTGTTTCACACAGACACCCACCAGATGCCTCTGGGGAGCCCACAGGCAAGAGGTATGTGCATGCCTTCTTTCCTGCTGTTGCTCGCCTGCAACTGGTATTGAGAAGCATCGTGCCTCTGAGGCTGGAGATGGCCCACAGCCACAAGTCCTGGGATGGCATGGGTAAGTGATAATAAATTGAAGCTGAATCCAAACAAGACAGAGGTACTAATGGGGAGGAGTCATAATTCTAGGGATATGATAGAACTGCCTGTTCTGGACAGGGATGCACTTGCCCTAAAGGCAAAAGTATGTAGCTAGTGAGTGCTTCTGGACCCAGGCCTCACCCTGGTGTGTCAGGTGGAGGCTATGGCCAGGAGTGCTTTCTATTAACTTCGATTGACACAACCGCTGCATCCATTCCTTAAAGATAGTGATCTCACAACTGTAGTGCACTCACTGTTAACTTCACGGCTTGACTACTGTCATGCGCTATACGTGGGGCCGCCGTTGTATGTCATTCGGAAACTTTAGTTAGTTCAAAATGCAGCAGCCAGATTGGTCTTGGGGTTTTTCTGAGAGACCATATTATGCCTGTTTTAAAACAGCTGCACTGGCTGCCAATATGTTTCCAGACAAAATACAAAGTGCTGGTAATTACCTTTAAAGCCCTAAATGGCTTAGGACTGGGTTACCTGGGAGAGTGCCTTCATCAGTACGATCCCAAGTTTCCCAGGTTTAAGTTTCCCAGGAGAGATCTGTTTCTGGCTGCCACCAGCTTGCCTAGCAGAAACTTAGGATCAGGCCCCCTCTGGAATGTGGTCCCTATGGATATTAGAGGCTTAAGAGTTTTAGCAGCCTTTAAAAGAGTCCTAAAATATATCTTTTAAGCCTGGCCTTTAGTGAGTACTGAAATGATTTTAAACTAGTTTTAATTTTGTTTTAATGAGTTATTTATTTGTTTTTTTAATCTGTTTTTATATTTGTGAACCACCTAGAGCCACCTAGAGTCAGTAAATATTATGTTGTCAGGCCATTTAATAGTTGGTAACTAGATAATTCCTGTATTTGTGAAGCTACCTAAGTCAGCTGTATACTGCATTCAGCTATTCTAAAAAAACTGTACTTGACATGTGCACATTTTGCGGACAAATATTCAGCTCAGCTTTAAACTAAATCTGCAGTTAACTGGGTTAATAATTGGGTTGGGAAAACTGTAATTTCAATCCTCATTGTCACAGTTCTGTTATACTGGGAGTTCTAGTCCTTTTCAATAAACCCAATTCTAATTAGTCAAAATCTAGTGGGAATGACGGTCAGATATGAATCCATGATGCAACCTCTGTAAAATATATTTTACAAAACTATGCCAAGAGCCATGAACTAGGTGTGTCTAGGGGAAGCTACTTAAAGGAACAAAATTCAAGTTCAAACTCATATTAGTCTATGATTGTTTTCTATAGATGGATATTGAAGCAGGAAATATGAGGTGGCAGGAGGAGGACTGGAACATAGGAACATAGGAAACTGCCATATATTGAGTCAGACCATTGGTCTATCTAGCTCAGTATTGTCTTCACAGACTAGCAGTGGCTTCTCCAAGGTTGCAGGCAGGAATCTCTCTCAGCCCTATCTTGGAAAAGCCAGAGAGGGAACTTGAAACCTTCTGGTCTTCCCAGAGTGGCTTCATCCCCTGAGGGGAATATCCTACAGTGCTCACACATCAAGTCTCCCATTCATATGCAACCAGGGCAGACCCTGCTTAGCTATGGGGACAAGTCATGCTTGCTACCACAAGACCAGCTCTCCTCTCCTGGACCATACTCTCTACTGGAATATGATTTAATTGTGAGAACCAAGTTCTCAACAGGAATGATGGATTTCTTATTATAAAATCTGGTAGGAGAAAGTATGCACCTTTATTTAGCATTACAAGGTTAGATGTCTGAATTTTAAAAGAAAATGGCTTCAGTGGAATTTGCACACCTTTAGTTCCATTGAAGCCATTTTCTTTTAAAATTCAAACATCTAACCTTGTAATGCTTGATCTTGTTCAATCAATTTCAGCATCTGAAGATGTGGATGGGATTCCACAAAAGATCATGCTCTCCAAATAAAATACAGCTCTATCCAACTGAGTAGATGCTGCTTAATTCTGCACTGAGACATTTCTCTCAAGCCAGTCATCACATGGAGCCTCTTATTTTCATGTACCCACAAGCACTTTAAAAAAAATGTGGCAAAATGTTGAATTATGTGGCAAGTGGCTAACCCTAACAGCTCACCACATAGAGAAGAGACTCCACATGGGCAGCCACAATGTGACTACCTGGACATACGAGTTAGCACAAATGGTATGTGATGGATATTATTTTTATTTTTGCATATTGAAAGATTGGTTTAATACAATGACCAACTGGAGCAAAGCACAGAGAAGCCTGCCCTAAAGTCCTCAGTGATGGATAATTATAGGCCAGTCTCCAACATCCCTTGGGTGGGCAAGGTAATTGTGAGGGCGGTGGCTGATCAACTCCAGGCCATTTTGGAAGACTAGATTAATTTCAAACTGGCTTTAGAACAGGTTATGGTGCAGCGGGGAAATGCTTGACTAACAAGCAGAAGGCTGCTGGTTCGAATCTCCGCTGGTACTATATTGGGCAGCAATGATATAGGAAGATGCTGAAAGGCGTCTTCTCATACTGAATGGGAGGAAGCAATGGTAAACACCTTCTGTATTCTACCAAAGAAAACCACAGGGCTCTGTGGATGCCTGGAGTTGAAATCAACTTGACAACACACTTTACCTTTTCTTTTAGGGTGGAGACAGCCTTGGTCGGCCTAATGGATGATCTCTACCAAGGAATGCACAGAGGGAGTGTGACTATGTTGGTTCTTTTGGACCTTTCTGTGGCTTTTGATACTATTGACCACAGCATCCTTCTGGATCATTAGGGGGATTTGTGAACAGGTAGTACTGCTTTGCAGTGGTTCTGTTCCTATCTCTCCAGTAGATTCCAGATGGTGTCGCTAAGAGATAGTTGCTCTCTGAAACAAGAGCTATTGTATGGTGTCCCCTCAGGGCTCCATCCTTTTAACATCTACATGAAACCACTGGGTGAGATCATCAGAAAACTTGGAGTTTTGGATGACCAAAAATGTCATTGAATTGGGACAAACTAGAAGATGAGTTCTGTATACAGAATTTTTAAAAAACAAACAAAACAAGATTAAGGACCAGCTCACACATAATCATTTTCCTACACAAACATCATTTACATACAGGAAAAGAACATTGTATCATTGCAACTGAATATTTTAGAAGATTTATATCATCACTTGTACATGTAGTAAAACAAGCATGTATACATTTGCCATATTTGAAAATGCACACTTCTTCCTATATCAAAATAATATCCCTATAGGAAAACACTCATGTGTAAAAAAGCCTGGAGTACAGCAGTGTAGCATCTATGTACACAGAGTTGTAAAATATAAGTTGCCAAGCAATACATTGAACATATCATTCATATACTGAGGCTGAGAAATGTAGGCTGCACTAGGTTAATTTAATGCAGAGTTTATTTATGATAAGCCTAAATTCTTTTCATACCATCAGTTCCTGATACAGGAGGGTTTGAGCAGAAGCCAACAGGAAACAAGCATTTCTTTCCAATCATGCATTTCCAATCCCTCTACTAACAAAAACTGCTGTCCTTTGTTACCATGGCAATAGCTCTGTGTAGCCTTCCCCCAAATTTCATGACTTCTTGAGCGTGTCCCAGATTTTTTCCTTGCTGGATATTTATCACTTTTTAATGAGTTTATATAAAGGCTCATCAGTTTCTACATGTTATAAAAGCCAAAGGACAAAAGGATAAGCAGAGACTATGATAGACATTGTTTTTCTCTTCCTTTATTTTTAACTGGATGAAGTGAGAGAGTGATGGTGAGAAAGTAATCAAGCCTACAGCTATAAAACATTGTTCCCTCCTTTGTAAGAAACACTCCTTGCAAGAACATGAAATGTACAGCATCAGGACTTAATCACTGCCCTATTAATGCTGCTCCCATCATAAACCTTAGATATCCCCTCTAGAATACATCAAGCTCCATAAACTGATTCACACACCCATTCTTTCCTGTGTTGATCACAATAATTTATTTATTTAGCACATTTCTATACCACCCCAAATGCAAATGTCTGGGCGGATTACATCTCATCCATTTATATCATGCAACAGATGAAATACCTGCCTTTGGGAAGTCTATTCTCAAATGTTTCCTGCAGTGTGAGGGAAAGAAGAATTATCCAGTATCTTACAAAGCTATCTTATTCAACTGTTCAAGAGTCTGTAACACCTAATGAAAGTAAGAACTATACTCTTATCTTAACAGAATCTAAACTGGTTGTTCCAATTTACATAGAAAAAGAAATAAGAAAATGATGATTCCCTGTCTCAAAAGGGCTCACAATCTAAAAACAAAACAAAATAAAAACAAGACATACACCAGCAAGAGCCCCTGGGAAAAATGGACAGTTACTCTCCCCCTGTTATATATAAGGGAGTTCTCACTTTAAAAGGTGCATCTTTAGTCAGTCAGCTGGGGATTACTTAAATTTTATTTAGGGATTCTTCATGTATATACATTGAAAACAGAAAATAAGTGGCCTTTATTGATAACACAAGAATTCTAGAATAACTGAAGTTTAAAAAATAAGACCTGAATGAAGATGATTAATGAATTAGCCAGATTGGAAGAATGTAGTCTAATGTGTTTAAACTGATCTCCTAAAGGCAACTCCATTTAACAGTTATTACACGTGAACCCCATTATCCACGGGGATCCCATTCTGTGGGGGAACCATGGATATTGGAACCGTGGATAGAGGGGCATTAGGGCAATGGGAATTGGGGGGGGGTTAGATTCCTGGAATTTGAGGGAAGGGGAAAACATTGGAGGCAAGAAATTAAGTGCCCTACCATACTCAACATGTCTCCAGCCTTCCAGGAATGCACCACCCCCAGTGCCAAATTGGTCATTTGTCTGTGAAAAATCATGCACACAAACAAACAAAATGTTGTTTTAAAAAAAATGAGCCATGAAATGGCTTCTGCTCCCAAAATGGTGGCTGAAAAGGCCTCGGAGAGCATTTCCAGCCACCCCGACAATGTGGAACTTAACCCTTTGTGTTCCATGTATTCTGGGCTCGGATGGCCGGTACCGCGTATAGCAGGGTCCATCTATGCTTCTTAATAGCCAGTACCTTCATTAATCTTGCAATCTCCATCACACTAGCTGTGATGAATTTAAATCCCATTTAATAGATAAAGAAAAGGAAAGTGAGAAAAAGCATGCTGAATCCCAACTTCAATCTATACAATGTTCTTATAGGGACTGGTGCTGCCCTCTAGTGTATTTCTGCTGTGACTGTACTAAACTTTATACCACTTAATTGAAGTATATTAGCCACATGCACACAAGATCTCGTTGTTAAAACTTATGGAATCTCATACCGAGAAAAGACAGAGAAAGAGCAATCAAAAGCTAAACAAAGAAACTTTTATTGCAAGTAATCTTTTGCATGCTCCAAAGCATCAAAAATCTACTTTTAGGAATAATTGAATGAGTTTTACTAGGGAAATGATAAAGAAATCGAACAATCCATCATTTTGAGCTTTTAAAAATGATATAAATTGCAGTTGTATTGAGAACATTACACACACACACACACACACACAATGATATAAATGAATACATATTTGAATGTGAATGTGCAGTGTTGTTTGCATGCTTCTACAAATAGGTAATACTTACAGGTAAGTAAACAGCATATCTAACAGAGAGCACTAGAGTGGCCCTAAAACAACCCCCATCTGTATATAAGACAGGTTCCATTGCATTTCCATTTTAAGATTTTTTCCCCTTCACTCTTTGGCATTTCTGGACCTATGCTAAGTAATTCAGATACATCAAAACCATTTTATCTGTGAGACTCGTGGAAAAAGGCTACTAGAGGCTTTCACACATTTAGGAATTGTGATGGGGCCCTGGCATTCATTCCATCAATCAACCAACCATGTTTGTTCGTATTTCTAAGTTCTACAGAGTCACCAACTTGCACAGAACCAATACAATGATAGGCAGAAACAACTGTAACTAAATACAAGGCTCAGGAACATTAGGGCCCGTGGTCAATGGAAAGGACAAAATAAGTTTTAAATTCTTTTTGTACTTCTTAACTCGTTTTTCCTCATTATAATGTCTTTTTAAATAAAGAAATAGTATACTATTCCCCAACATTCAGCATGTTTCAAGCTCTAGAATATCTGACCCAAATGCTTCAGGTGCTGAAATGCTTTCAAAAACTCAGTACTATAACATATTTCCTTTTAAAATAAAACAATGGATATAAATGATAATGGCGATGAAACGCACATGGCAACACTTCGCCAAAGTTACAAAATAACCTCTTTAATGCAAAAAACAGGATGTTAAAATACACTTGCAAACATTTCAGTAGAAAACACCATCATCAGTGCTCTTTTCAGCATACCAGCTGTTAACACTCCAAGCTTTAAATACAGTAGCCAAACCCAAAGCAGAAACAACTGAGAAGGGAGAAAAGAAAACAAGCAAACTTTTTAACCCTTTCAGCAACCAATATACCTCATAGCTTCTTTCACCTCTTCCTTTACATTAATAGTGGGTTGCAACTGCTCTATAAACATTGCTTCTTTAATCTTACATCCCATTAAATTCCCTTCAACTACGAGTACTGACACTTTTGTTTGTGTTACTTCTCCTTGATGTTTTTCCCTCATGTGCATCACCCACGGTTGAAAACAATGGGTAGAATTTTCCCAAGAATTTAGTGCTGATCAAAGTCTGCCGCCATTGAACAACATTATGTGATGTCTTGTCCTTTAAAACATAGAAAACAAAAGACTGACAGATGGAACATGGCTTACAACAATGCAGTTTGCTTACCTCTAGAACTTTCCCAGTTATGAACTGGTGACATGCTTCACATTTGACACCAAAGAGAACCTGATAGTCCTTTTCACAGTAAGGGGCACCATCTCTGAAAGTAATCCACAAGACACAAATCAGCTCCTACAGTTTTACACCCATTATTTCATGCAGAACTCTCACTAATACACTGGAAAGGCTTGGGGTGAGTGTAAATATTGGGTACTTGGCAAGACAAGTTATGCTATACTTAGCAATGTCAAATATAGCTTGTTATCTTTTGTCATATACTCAACTTGCTATTATGACTAACCACAGGGCATTTCTAAGAGCCAGTATGGTGGAGTGGTTAGTGTACTGGAATATGGCCACAGAGACCAGGTTCACAACCCACTCAACTATATAGTTCAATGGGTGCCTGGGGCCAATCACCATCTCTCAGTTGTTAGTACAACTTCTTGAGCTCCTTAGATAAATACTAAAGATGGGTATGAAACATGAATATGATACATTTTTTGTTTTCAAGTAATTGAAAACAATTTTTAAAATTCATACCTTTGTTTACTGCAAGGGGCAGCCCTTTCATGAGGCAAGGCCATCTGCCTCAGGCAGCAGATTACTGGGGTGCCATTGGGGTGGTAAATTGCCCCCATATACACATACTGGAGCAGCTGTTCAGGAGTGATATTGCCCTTGTAAGTTTTGCAAAATGCTCCTCTCCCCACACTCTTTGCAAAGTTTGCAAGAAGCACAAGGAGAAAAGAGGAGGCTGCTAGAAACCTTCCTTCCTCCCTGCTGCCCCATGCACTGTCACACCTGAACATATTGGTTTTGACAGAGGGCTGGACCCCACCAGGGGCATGTGGGAAATCAGTAACTGGCCATTTGGTAACTGTCCTCAGGCAGCACTATACCCCTCTCTAATGTATACCACTTATTCATGCTGTCTCAAACCTACCAGACACAAACCCTAATGGCTTAGGCCCAAAATAACTTGGTCAGGGCCTCTATCTAGATGTTTCCACATATCCTTTAAGATCTCAATAACAAGCCTGGCTTCAGGTATTATCTTCTAGGCAAATTAGACTGACGAGACACAGAGCAAGGCATTTCCTGTGGTGGTCTTTCTGTGTAGAACAACCTTCCCAGAAAGCCAGCAAAAGCCACGGACCTTTCAACTGCACCATTATTAATTTAATAGTTCAGTTTACTTATTGAATGAGCTGATTATACTGAAGTCATTGATGGATCTTATATTGTTTAATATAAGGAGGGGGGATGGATAGAATCAAATACAGTGCCCTTCTAGGTCATTAAGGGAATGAGCCCTTTGCTTATATATAGATTCCCTCATAAACTGTGCTGGATGGGGTTACACTCCCCCAGAAGGAGCAGGTGCGCAGCTTGGGAGTACTCCTGGACCCAGGCCTCACCCTGGTATCTCAGGTGGAGGCCATGGCCAGGAGTGCTTTCTATCAGCTTCGGCTGATTCGACAGCTGCGCCCATTCCTTGAAGAGGATGACCTCAAAACAGTGGTGCACCAGCTGGTAACCTCTCGGCTTGACTATTGCAATGCGTTCTACGTGGGGCTGCCTTTGTACGTAGTCCAGAAACTTCAGTTAGTTCAGAATGCGGCAGCCAGATTAGTCTCTGGGGCAAATCGGAGAGACCTTATGATGCCTGTTTTGAAACAGTTACTCTGGCTGCCGATATGTTTCCAGGCCAAATACAAAGTGCTGGTTATTAAAGCCCTGAACGGCTTGGGTCCGAGATATCTTAGAGAGCGCCTTCTTTTACATGATCCACCCATGGGGGTGGTTGGCACCCTCTGTGCACTAGACCACCACTCACTCTGGGCCACCCCAGCACCCCACGAGTGGCTTTAAGGTTTTTCTCCATAGGGAAGAATGGAGGTTTCAGCAGCCCCATAATTGCACTTGTGGGGTGCTGGGGTGGCCCAGAGCAAGGGTGCTAACCACCCCCATGGGTTGCTAACCCATTGGGTACTGGGTTTTGTTGTTTCTGAGGTGTTCTGAGTGTAGATTCTTTGGTAGCATATAAGATTTTCAATGACAAACCATGAATCCACGCTCATCTGCTAACCTTAAAGACATATAAACTTCAAATATCACTTAAAAATCAGCCCTTTGCCCAATTCCTTTCAAGTAATTCTGATAGCTTCCTTGCCCCCCTTGGGCACTACTACCCACCACACTCTGCTCTAGGCCACTCCTTTGCCCCCAATGTGAAGTTATACATTTGCTGACACCTCCATGCTTCTTTATGGAGAAAAACTTTAAAGACACATAAACTTCAAAAACCACTTAAAAATCAGCCTTTTGCCCCATTCCTTTCAAATAATTCTGATAGCTTCCTTGCCCACCTTGGGAACTAATACCCACCACACTCTACTCTAGGACACCCCTTTCCCCCCGACGTGAAGCTATACATTTGCTGAAATCCTCATTATTCGCTATGAGGAATTCAAAAATACTTTAAAAATTCACCAATAATCAGAGGAGTGTCCGATTGCCTTGGGGGTTTTTGGGTGGTAGGTACCCCTGAGTGCCTACCACCTACCCCACTTTTGTGCTCCTAGGTGTTCCACAATAGGGGATAATGGGCTAGTTCTGGTCCCATTATACCCTATGAGAAAAATAATTAAAAATATTTCAAATATTCATAAGAAATTGTAGGAGTGTCCAATTGCTTTGGGGTTTGGGTGGTTATTGGCACCCATGGGTGTTCCAAAATAGGGAATAATGGGATGGTTTGAGTCCCATTATAACCTATGAGAAAAAAATAAAAATAAACTTCAAAAAATCATAAAAAATCATACGAGTGTCCAGTTGCTTTGGGGTTTGGGTGGCAGGTGCCCATGGGTGCCAGCTACCACCCCACCCACTTTTTTGAACCAATTCAAACCAGTTCAAATTCGAACCGAACCAGGGGGTGGTTCGATTCAAACCAAAATCGAACCACCACCCCCTGGTTCGAACCTGGTTCCAATTTGAACTGAACTGGGCGAACCGGTTCTATGCCTAATGCCCAGTGTGAAGTGGGGGTGGGGGATCTTGTGGACATCTGGCCAATTTGATTCCACAAGGTGAAAAAATTTCTACTTGGTCCCCCATGAGTGGAAAAGAAGGAATTTTTCCTACTTCTGGCTATTAAGGTAAGAATTACTTTTCTCCTGGCAAGTTCTCCAATATTTGGCAACCACTTGCCTACCATTGAGAAGCAGTGTGAATTGCAATGACAATGGTGGGCAGGTGGGTGCCAAATACTGGTGAACTCAGCAGGAGAGAAGTAATTCTTGCCTTAATCGCCAGAAGCCTTTTTCCTCCCCATTAGCAGCAAAAAGCTTCTACAGCAACCCCCACCATCTTGCCTTGCCCCATGGAAGGTCAGACATAAAGCCCACATTCCTGCCCATCCACTAAACACTGTACAGGAAGGATCATAAATCCTGTTATAATATAATTTTTGAGCTATCGCTTTTTTTAAAAAGCCTATCAAACAAGTTTAAAGTAGGGTAATGCTTTATTTATCACCAACCAAAAAATAACGAAGTATCGAACAGTTAGCTTCCAAGTCATAGAGAATTCTTCATCAGGCAAATAGTAAGCAAAAAGACAAAGGGGATAAGGAAAGGGTTTCTAAATGTTAATGTGTTTTTATCAGATTTTTATCTTTTTATGAATTTTAATTGTGTTATATTTTGTTTTAATTCTGTACACCACCTAGAGATTTTATACTAGGCAGTATATAAATTCAATCAATCAATCAATCAATAAGAAACAAACATGTTTATTTCAAAAACAAACAAGCAGGATCTTACTTGCTGATGTATTCTCCAGTCAGGACCTTTGCACAGGCTTTACATTTGAAGCATCCCAGATGCCACTGCTTATCCAAGGCTAGTAATGCTTGTCCATTTTTTATATCTCTCCCGCAGCCTGCACAATCTGCAGATATAGGAATGTCTATATGTCAAGCTATTCCATTATACTGACCTGCATTCATTAGCAGCTTTCACTCCAAGCTCAAACCAGCCACAGTCATTTTGAAACAATATAGGGCACTTCATTTTCTCAGACTAGATGCCAATAATAATTCCAAGGAATGTCCAGACCACATGCTGCAGATATTATTTTAATCTTAGTTATACATAGATGCAGCCCGGCCCTTAGAATGGGATTCTTTGAAAGAAGTTAAAAACACAGCTAATTTTCTTTCAGATTCATCTAAATGCTAAACAAAGATCAGTTTTGATATTGCATATAGGTAAATTAATCAGCATTTAGAAAGTAACATTTTTGACCTTAGGATGAGGGTGATAATCAGACTTTTCATCTCATCCCTTGGCGAGATGAGGCACCACTGTCCTCTAGATGGCAGCAACATTCTAAATCTGTCATACAAATAGCTGGCAGAACACTTTGCAAAAGAAACAGGACTTATGTAAGAAGGGGGATATGTACAGCTGCCTAACATGAATGATTTTGATAACAGGGAAGCAGAGTCTTATTCTTCTCCTTGTGAGAATAAGTACAGAAAAGGGACAAAGAAAAAGAGAGAGTCAGATAAGTATCTGAAGCTCATGAAGAAAGAAGGCATCGTTATACATCGACTCCAGGCCAAAATTAGGAGTGAAGTGAGACCTTGTCCTGATATTCTGAGATTATTTTACTGGTTCCCAGGATGAAGAAAGGAAGGAGAAAGTAGATCCAGTCACAGTTGCTGATGTTTTTTCATTTAAATAATCAGCAACTGTGATTGGATCTACTTCTTTCCTCCCGCCTTCATCGTGAAATTTATATCATAGAGCCGGAGTGAAGAAAGAACGAGAGCAACCCCTGGACAGAAAAGCAGGAATAGAAAATCAACTGTATACATAAATAAGTGTATTTCAAAGTCTGATAGGCTAATACTTACATAACAAAATAGGAGTGTTACAAAGTTAGAGATGTTCTTAAATTATAAAGTATGTCCAACGTCATAATCCTGAAGATATTACAAAGCAAAGAACCATTTGTCTATTTGTATGTCTAATTCCTATTATTATTTAAACAGTATTATTACAGTATTTGTGTATGTGATGCTTTGCAGAACTTTATAAAGTCAGGTTCCTGCCCTCAAGATAAAAGGAAAGACAACAGATGGTGAGGAGAGAAAGTTAAATCAGAAAGAGAGGATTTTGAGCAAATGCAGTTACTGGTACTTAAACTTGGTTACAGCTGGAAATGAGGATTAAGGGGTTACGCCAAAGCCCTTGTGAAAAAGGCAATGCATGTACCTGCAGAAAAATGCAGAGAAGTACAGTCAAAGCCAGAGGAAGGAATAGGAAACATTACATAAGTAATATCATGCTTTTTAATTGACCAACCTCTATTGGACCAATAACAAAATGACTGGATATACTTTTTACACTATCTTTCAAGCCAAATAAAAATTAAATATCAGAACTACATAGTCAGTACAATGTAAGACAAGGCAAACAAAGAATACAGCTCTTTGGGGCAGGATCCAGACTAAGTTAATCATGACTAAGGCCATTGAATTAAAAGGACACAAGTTAATGATGACTTGCTTGTGTTATTATAGAGCTGCTTAGTCATGACTAATTTAGTTTGGATCCTGATCACTGCCTATTCAACTGAGGAGATTTTCAAATCTCAACAAATAGTTAGTGGTACTAATAAGTGGAAAGTTACAGATCACTACAGCTCACTCAAATATTGCCGGGTTTTCTTCCATTTTCTCGGAGACCAATATCATTAAAGTTTTCAACTTCCAGTTATCTTCTAATCCATTCCCTTATTTCTTATACCGTGGTAAAATTTTGTTATATAGCCATTAGGGTACGTAGCTCCTTGACTGATTCAAAGGGGAGCTCGGACTGTTCATGAGACTGCTGTGATGATGATTTGGTATCGCTCTAATTGCTACTGTGATATTGTTTATTTTTTGCTATTGCAACCTTTGTAATTTCTGGATTTATTCTTGGTCAATGACTGTAAATAAATAAGCTAAACTTCTAATCCATGTTTCTTGAAAATCAGTTCAAATGTGAAACTTTCTCTCCCTTCCATTCAGGCTGAGGGCCAAGATGCCCTTGCATTGCCATCAGCTTGAATGGCAGGGGGAAAGTAGGACATTTTGAGTTGTCAGCAGAGGGCACAGCCCTTCAGCATACGTTTCTCTGCATGAATTCCTATGAGGGGCAAGTTACAAAGAGGTGCAATTTACTGATGTCTGTAGATAGCAAAGAAAGCAAAGCGATCAGAGGGTACCGCCTCTGAGCACACAGAGTACAGTTCTCTCTTAAATCACATGCTCTCACTTAGTGGTGCCTAAATTGTTTTACTGTCTATGAAGTAAGAGCAGACAGGTTCTTAGAATTCTTTTTTTAAAATACACTAACGGATCCTACTGTCATGACCCCAGATCCTAGACCGCCTTCCCTCGCCCAGGTATGGGATGGAGCAGAATATCTGGGAGAAGATATAAACTGGGAGGCATCAGTGACTCAAGTATCAGGTGACCCCAAGCCACAGGCCCCTCCCCCCACCCTGGATGAACAGGAAGGATCCCAGCCCTGGGGTCTTCACACAGCCCTTCCAATTTCTCAAATTTAGAGAAATCTTCAGAGGACCTCCTGGCCCCCAGCACAGTTTGAGCAAGCACCTGTAAAATCAGGCAAGGGCCCTTTTAAAAAACCAAAGCTTATTTATGAAAAAGGGCCAAGTGACTCTATCTGAGCAGTAGGTTACAAAGTTAAGCAGTTCACTGAGATATACCTCTGGAGCAACAATGCCTTTTATTGCAATGCCAAGCACCTGCATTCTCTTAATCAGCTCTGACTGTGATCCTCCTGCTTGCATTTATTTTATTTTAGTCATATTTATATACTGCCCTATATAAAATCTCAGGGTGGTTTAAAATTTAAACAAATAGCAAATAGGAAGTAACATCTAAAAATCATATTTAAAAGATTAAAATTATCATAAATAATACTGTAAAACATCATAAACTAAAAGCCTTATAAAACAGGTGTGTTTTTAAAAGTCATTTAAAAGCTTTTTCTAGTCTCTCATTTTTACAACAAATATATTTTATTAACCCCTTCCCCAATTAACAAAAGAATTTACTCCGGAGGAAACATACAAAGAACTGAATGAGGAGGCACATGCTACAGACACAAAATCCTCCTTCATACATTATCCCAGAGCCTCACTGCAGCTGTGTAAAGTGGGGTGAAAGATGAGAACATTCCACCCCCCATCACTCACCCACGCACCCCACAACTCATGGGTTTGATGGGGCTTGTCTGAAGAGGGAGATGCTCTCCCCATGATAGCAGACACACCCGTCATTGTGAGGGTGGATCAATCCACTCTTGCAATCATGGATGTGCCTCCCATCATGGGGAGAGCTTCTCCCTCTTCAGACAAACGCCATCAAAACCAGGAGTTGCAGGGTGCGTGAGTGAGTGACGCGATAGAATGGGACTTCCTCCCCCTTCGCCCCACTGTACACAGCTATAGTAGAGCTTTTGGATAATATTTGAATCAGGATAATAAAGGCTCAGCAAGCCAGCGATCTCTGCTTTAAACAAGGATCACATCTATCACACAGTTAAACTTGCTATGGTAGCTTGGTTGGTTTGCACAGCTCGTAATAAAGGCAGGCAGCAGCCATCTTTACTGAGACTATTCCCAGCAACAATCAGGCTATCCAGGTGCGTAGGAAGCTGCCGGTGGCAACGGTGCAACCCACTGGAAGCGGCCTCTACGTCCACTAGCCATGGCCCCTGTATTTAGCATCAGATGCAGGGGCGCTCCACTGATATTAATTGATAATTTTAAATCAAGTTGGAAAAAAGAATTGGAGCTTAAGCTGCCCTATATTGGGTTTTCAAGCAAAGTTTTATTCTCAATGGGCTATGAAAAAGCCAGGAGAATATTGGTGCAACGTTTGATACAGTAGATTTAGACCTCCAAGAGGATATACCCAGTTTACCAAGAGATGTTTTTCTTAGCAATTCATGGTGGATAGGAACAGGCTTCCCTCTAAGGTGCACATGTGTGCAACAAACCCCAGGCCCTCACACAGCCATTTCTGGAGGGCACGCAGTCTCTGCCACGCCCACTACTGCCACCAAACTACCCAGCAACCCATTTCCACAGCCAGGAAGGGAAGGGAAGCATTGCCCCATTTCCCCCTCTCTCCAGTTGCACCACTGCCATCTCCTCCTCCCTCTCCCCCAGCCAGGCCTCAGCCTCCTCAACCTCCAGCCAGAGGAGAACAGAGAAAGGGGGACAGGCGGCAGCTCACTCTGGCAGCCCAAAGAGACCGGAGATGGGGGCCTGGGGGCAGGGGAAGGAGGAGGAAGATGGGTGGCTCCAGAAAGACCGGAGGTGGTGTTAAAAATGGGGGGCCTGGGGAATTTTTTTTTTAAAAAGATTCCTGGTGTGTGTATGTCTGTGTGTGTTATGTGTGCACACTGCAATGATATTGTTGCTCAGAACAAAACTCTTTCTGCTCACTGGTAATAAAAATTAGAGGAAACACTGGATAGGACCTATGGCTGCTAACTAGGCAAAGAGGTGCCTTTTTAACAAACTCCCTCAGCATTTAGCTGCACTCATATCAGTGAGTAGCTTATCCAGGTCTATCAGAATGCAGCACAATACTAACCATGGATCTCTGAGGAAGTCTGCTCTCTTTGGCATTCATGCAGCAATACATTTAAGCAGCTGAATGAAAATGTGAACATCTCCCAAGTGTTTTTTTCAATAGAAGTTACTTCTGAAGATATTGCAGTGGACATAGCTAAAAGAGATTATTGAGAAGAATGTCTACTCATGCAACAAAGTTGTATTTGCATTGACTATTTCTATGTATATTTATCTGCAGGACATTAGGATATGATAACATATGAAATCAATGTGTACTTGAGACTAGAAACATAGTTTTCATATCATTCTGAAGAAAGGTTGAGGGGAGAGTCAGAAAAAAGAATGCACTTTCTTATCGCTTGGGGATCTCATCTGACTGGTTTCTCTTTTGCCTGCAATACACTGATTTTTATATAAGAAATCCATTTTGACATGCCACAACTGATGTTCACCATAAGCAAATGACATACTTTATATAATCACGATACAGGCTTTCTAGGCAATACTCTTCTAGTGTATCATGCACTCACACTATATTTACACCCCATTATTTCAATTCACACTGACACCAATAATACATACACACACATGCATACTTGCTCACTCACTCACTCATACACAAACCTGCTAAAATTAACAGAGGAACACTGTATGCCTGTGCAGAATTGTAAACAGCAACTTCAGATAAAAGCCAGCATTCATCCTGAGCAAGCAATATGAATTTTGCAAGGCTTCAACACAGCAAAGGCAGTGGTCTGTATTTACATATATCTGAAATAAATAAATAAAACACATGCCCACAATACCATATTTACCCAAATAGAAGGAGACTCTGAATGTAAGACAATGCCTTAAAAGATAAAGGTTAAATACTGGTTATATCTGTACTTATTCAAAAGAAAGATATCTTAAGACAAACCCACCCCCAAATTTAACAGGCAAGGACTACAAAAAATCTCATCTTAGATTTGGGTAAATATGGTATTCCCATAATGTCAACTCTGCTAACAAATATATTACTACTACTGCTACTATGGATATTTATATACTGCCCTTCAACCAAAGTTCTCAAAGTGGTTTACATAGAAAAATACATAATACATAAATAAGATGGTCCCCTGTCCCCAAAGGGCTCACAGTCTAAATGGAACATAAGGTTGACACCAGCAACAGCCACCGGAGGGATGCTGCACTGGGGTTGGACAGGGCCAGTTGCTCTCCCCCTGCTAAATAAAGAGAATCGCCACTCTAAAAAGATGCCTCTTTGCTCAGTTAGCAGGCATGCACAATTGTGAGTCTAGCAAATGTCTGTGCTTGGGCTGTATTCTTTGCCAGGAATTTCTTTGCCAGGAAATTCTTTGCCAGTATGCCAAAGAATTATTCACCCACATAAAAACACACATTCCCCAAAAGAAGGGACAAATTGGCATCTTATGGTCAACACTAGAGATGTGCAGAACACTGCATGCTCAGAACGGATCGTTTTGAGTGTTACGAGCTTGGAACAGAATGCCCTTAAAATGAAGGCCCTGTTCTGAGCGCAGAACAGAATGGCCCATTTTGAGTTGGAATGGTCAGAGCACCATTTTGCATTCCAAAATGTCACTCTTCTGGCCTCTGCGTGTGCTCAGGAGCCATTTGCATGGACAGCACCACACATAAATGGCTCCTGCATTTGCACAGAGGCCAGAAGACTTACATTTTTAAATCCAAAATGGCACTTGGCATGTTCCGAGTTGGAACAGGGTCATTCTGTCTGAACAGCCAACAAAACCGGCTGTTCCATTGGAACATTCTGGAGATTCAGCATTCTGTTCCAAGCTCAGAATGGAATGCTAAGTCCATTTTGAGCACATCCCTAGTCAAACACGAAACACAAAAGAATTTCTAGTACAATTATATGAAGATAACAGATTTCTCTATATCACACAAAATTTTTCAAGGATTAGAGCAGGGCCCTCCAGCTGTTGTTGGACTATAATCCCCATATTCCATAGCCACAGTGGCCAACTTTCAGGGATGATGGAAGCTGTACTCCAAAACCTGCAGGAGGGCTGAAGTTGTGCAGCCTGCATTAGAGGTAGATGAGCCCACCCGCCCCATCCCAGCCCATTCATGCTGGATTGGTTTGAAAAATAAGTGAATTATTTGCAAGAATTAAAAAAAAAAAATTGAACACAGCATAGTTAATTTTCAAAACCAATCAACATCCAGAATCATCCCTGATTCCCAATACCGTTTCCCCTCTTCCCTTCCAACAGAACTTTCTATCCAGGGCAGCAGCAGCACTGTAAGAGGGAAGGAGGAGGATCTGATTCCACCTTCCCTCTCTGTTGTTCAGTGTACAGTACTCATTACAAGCACTAGGAAGAAAAGTCTCATTGACCTTTGGGAAATGCATTTTTCCAAGAGATACTGCAACTAGCAGGTCAGATCCTTCACTCTTACTGTGGTCAGCATGCTTTTACCGCTGCTGTTGCCCTGGATGGGTAAGTTTTGTTTAAAGGGAAGGGGAAGAAGGTTTGAGATTCATGGGCTAGTTGGTAAGGGGTGAGGTTTAAACTAGGAACCTCTTTCTTGCTTGGAGTTTAGTCCAAACCAGAAGAGAATTCAGGCATATTTGTTTCTTCTTTAAGACAAGCATTATGAACCCAAAGCTCATTACTGGTGAATTTCACCAGCATTTCTATAAGGGGTATTAAAAAATAATTCATAATATGGCAAGGAATACTAGATGTACCAAATGTTTTTTATAAGTTCCTGGGTATACAACAACAGCTTATACAGTATGTAAGTGTGCTGCAGTCACTAGTATCTTCATTAATCTAGGAGATATTGCTCCAGAGTTGCCTACTGTACCTCCTTCCCTTCTCCCTAGAGCACAGTAAGTGCATCTGAAATACAGCTGCAAATGCAAGAAAGCAAGCTATTCAGGGAGGCTCACTGCTCAGTTCCTGAGTTCTGTTCTACTTTCAAAAAAGCAGGATGAAACAGATGCAGAAGTTTATAAAATAACACTATGGCTCAGTTCAGATATCATGTCAAAGGAAGGCTAACTATGGTTTAGTGTGCTGTCTGAATCGTCTGTCGTTGGCCAACGAGAATCGTGACAGAAAACAATGTCTGAAGTGGGTTTGCAAACCAAATGTCTGAATTGTCAGATCTCAGTTACTGCCATTCCTCTCTTTCTAAAAGCATCTGAACCTGAAGAGTGGAAGAGTGGAAAACTAGCACACTGATGAAGAGATTAGCTCTAAACTAAGGTTTGCCAGTGTGTTTATGAGCTCAGGCTATAGTGAGGTCATTCTCATGACCTGGCAGGTGGGACAGCAGGCGGGAAAGGTTGCAGAAGCCCGCCTTCCATGCAGACAATATGCATGCAGATCACGGGCCCAGATGGTCCGCCGGTGCCCCAGGGAGCGTGGAGGCCAAGATGTGTCACGCCGGCACCTGGAAATCCCACAATGCATTCTGTGAGTGTGTGGTGCATTGTGGGAATACCCCCAGTGATGGGTGGGTACCCTTCAGCGCTTCAGCACACCTGATCAGGGAAATGTGGTTAAGGGAGCACTCTTAACCAACCTTGTTTACAAGGCGGGCTCTCTAGGTGGATTTGCTGCTGAGGTGCCGCTGGGAGCCATGTGCCTCCCAGTGGTTCTTACAGGCAGCCAAGCTCAGGCTTGGCTTCTTTCTTCATGCGAACAGCCTCATTGTTTGGTCTCCAAACTATGGCCTGGTATGAGCTAAGGCTATGTGATAAGTGTTACAGAAGGCAATAGACAGAACGAATCCTATTAACATGCAACTGATCCTGGTTCAGTATATGAACTCCTTTTTTTTTTTTGTTCATGCCATATTCAAGACTGAAATTCAAGATCCTCATAATGCTGGATCCTCAGATATTTCAAACATGGATACTTTTTGCTACAATTAATATTCTCATGCAATGTATTTTTCCCTATTGTTCCCTATTCCCAGAGAAACATATGGCAGAGGTAGGTGGAAGGCGAAGCATAGGGAAATAGGTAACAGTTACTTACAGTACTACTTGCTGAATTCCATGCTTCTGAGGAGCTGCTGTTTATTCTCTTTTAAGTCTTTCTAAGTCACATTCTACTGTTGTGTTTAGACAACAATAAGTCAAAGATTTTATTTTCCAATAGCTGCTGTGGGTTTGAGTAAGCCTTTTGGCGATAAATAACCTCAGCAACATTTCAAGGCCTGTATTACCCAGTGTTGCACTGACTTCTCACCTTGTCCAGGAGTAACTTACTTGGCACTGATCCTGCACCACACATAACCTGTTGTGTTGTGAATCCCTTTCTACAGTTTCCCTCAAACAGGAGATCAGTAACATCAGAGTTTTTGTATAGTACATTTACAAACTCTAAAATCGGAAGTGAAATGTGTGCAACAATTTTTAAAAACCTAATGCATGATGCTAACACACACATTTTACATCGTATGGGATAATATTTTCAAGTTTTATTTATTTATTTAATCAAATTTATACCTCACCCAAACTTACATCTATGGGTGGCTAAAAACTATCTATCTATCTATCTATCTATCTATCTATCTATCTATCTAAACAAGTTGTTATTTCAAGAAGTCCTGGACAAAACATGCCACCAGAACCTAGGGAAGTGACTCCCTATCATATTATGAATGCCTTGCTTACTTCAAATAGGTGAGCCTTTTTTCCTTTAGCAGATATTTGATTGTATAATTTTTAACCATATTACACTCAATGTGAATAAAATTCAAGAGCATTTTAAGGACAAGGCAGGGTACTGACATCATTATGTACTTTGGGGATTTCTGGGCTTTTCTTTCAGTTATTTTTTTAATCTTTGCTAGGGTGTGTGTGAGAGAGAGTAGAGAAAGAATCTGTATATGGCTTCAAGGTAAAATGAAAACCAAAAAGAGAACTAGGGTGTGCCATGACTTACGTTAAAAGTTAAAAGCACAGCCTGCAGAACTAGAGTCAGGTTTTAATCAGTTCCCAGGAGAGACTGCTTTAATTGATGCAATTGTTTCAAAATACTCATACAAAATAACAGATTTCAAAAGACACAAGCAGCAAATCTCAGAAATGAAGAAAAGAGAAAGCATAAGCAGGTATCTTGTGGCAGAATTGGGCACATGGTGTCGGCTTGTCCCCAGGCAAATTGTGTAATGATATAAACACCAAGATATTAAGCACATAGTGGGTAATCAAACCCAGCTCTTTAAAATAAAGAAACAACACTCTATAGATTTAATATACTTCTTAAAGAAATGAATAATACTGTTGCAGTCCCGTGGCCAAGGGCTAACCAGAGACTATTCGCTCCAGAGAGAGAAAGTAAGGTCAGAGATCTGGAAAGCCTGGCATCCTCCTACCACACCTACTTGCTGTGCAACAGGGGTTACCTGGTCCAAAAAGATACGCCCCAATGAATAACACCTGGAGATTGAACTTAGTCACCATCGAGAGGCAGGGCTTCCACCTGGGGGCCAGATCTGGGGTGTGTGTACAAGGGTGCTGTTGCACCACCTGTGAATTTGCATTGGGTCTCATGGAGATCAGCAACAGCAGAGAATCAAAAAAAGGTTAACTTCCCTTTCTGCTCTTCCAATCATATTGGTTCTCCTGAGTCTTGTGCTCTTCCCCTACCCACAATTGAATGCAATTGCAGAGCAAGAAAGCTGACTGTTGGGCTTGTTGTCTCCCTCAGATTTTTTTTAAAAACAACCCATATGTGTTTGTGTGTGATTTGTGCCCCTTGCTTAAGTCACTGTTTCTCTTCCCCCACTATGAATATGTGTGTGCACATATGAGAGAAGTCTAACTTCTAATCTCACCTGATCCAGAAAGGCTGTTCTTATGTTCTTAAATTGCTTAAATAGCAAAATATGAAAAAATGGTTCTCTCTCAACATGTCAACCCTTATAATCATTACTATTTTACTTTGCTTTGTGCTTGTAACAGTAGTCCATATATAAATAACTTACATATTGTCTTTTAATAGACTAAAATAAACCCAACGTCTTGAAAATAGCTTCACAAATGACTAAAATGAGCATTAAGCATTCTGCCTCCCAAGTCTATTTTTATCTTCAAAATAGGGCTTTGCCAATCAGATCACAAGAAACTCATTTTTTGAAACTCCCTTTCCAGTGAAATGCTTGGTTGTCTTTAAATCCTATGAAATTGGGGTAACTCCATATATGACATTCTGCTATCCCATAAGAGATCAAACGGGGCTGCTTGCTGCTGCAATAAGTGTAAACAACACTACTTGAATTTGCTTCTGAGTTTACATGCTTAGGATCGGAGTGCATGTGACTAAAAGCCTCTAGGGCCTCGCAGGGACCATTTGAGCATGTGCAGTGGCCATTTTTAAAAATCTTTTTTTTAAATGGCCACTGAAAACAAAATGGCCACCGCGCATGCTCAAATGGTCTCTGCAAGGCCTGGCATGACCTAGGGCCTCACAGAAGCCATTTGAGCATGGACGGTGGCCATTTTGTTTTTGGCAGCCATTTTTTTAAAAAAAATTAATTTTACAAAATGGCGCCCCCTTCAAGTGGCGCCCAGGGCATGTGCCCTGCCTGCCCTACCCCTAGATACGCCTCTGACTGGCACTGAATAGGGTGCTTTATGATCCCAGAAAGTGGGGGGAAGCCCCCAAGGGATTATTAGCTGGGATGTACAAAAATGAATGGCAAGAATGGCAACTGAAAACAGTGGGTGCTTCCAGAAGGTCCACTGGAAATACTGGGAGCCATGAATACCAAGTGACATGCTTGGCCTCTATAGGAATAAATGCATTAATTTTTAGTATAGCCTTCCAAAGCAGTACGATATGGTAACAGCAAAGTGAAGAACATAAAACCATAAAAATCAAGAGTAGCATAAAAGAGAGTCAGCAACTATTGTATAACAAAAAATATGACTGGTATCTCTTCTCTCCTACCCTCTGCCCCCACCGCTGCTCCACTGACCAGCAGCCGCCACTCCTCACAACAACTCTGTGAGGTAGGTTAGACTGAGAGGGAGTGACCCAAGGTAAGCCAGTGAATGTCATGTCTGAGACAGGATTTGAACCTGAGTCTCCTCAGCCCTAATCCAACACACTAATGTCATAAATCTGTTAGCTCAGTTAACCCAACAGGATTTACAACCCCCTTCAGTACTCCCCCTGTGAGTTAACAGAAAGTAGCAGCGAAGATACACAAAGGAAAATAAAAGGCTCACAAAGAAAATAGTAAGTGAATTAAGTCCCCCGAGCTGAACTAGGTACCCCCTCTAACCATAACTGCATAATAAATGAAAAGAAAACACAGAGCAAGGAATGAAATAAGAATGAAGGACACCAGAAGAAGGAATTAACGGAACAAAGCAGGAAAGCACAAACAAGGGCAAACAGGAACTCGGAAAAGTTGGAAATTCAAAATAGCACACGGTCTGCAGTCAGCAAAAGTTGCTAACAGCATCTGAGCAATTGACAGACTGCTAAATATATATGGCTCAAGAGAACCAGCAGCCAATCAGGCTTCCCTGAGTCAGCACTTCTGCTTCCTCTCTTGTGATCTCCTGCGCCTGCGTGACTCCCACTGAGCTTTCCTCTTGAGACATCTTCTCAAGATAGGTTAAATCCCAGCCTCCTCCTCATCAGAAATCATGTCGGGCAGCTGTTCTGAATCCTCAGCTCCAGAGTCTGGTCTCCCTGCCAAATCCTTTTGCTGTGTCTCTGAGCCCTCACTAGCAGGCGAATCCTCTCGTTCCTGTTCTGACCCTTCTGAGTCAGAAGTCTGAGTCATGACAACTAACCACTACATCATACTGGTATACCTGCTACAGATGTGGAGAGGAAGAGAGAGACCTCCCACTAGAAAGCCATTTTGATCAGATGACATAAGAGGATGCAAAGAACTTCTTGGCATCTTGATATGTTGATCCCATGCATTGTTTAAGAGGAACCAAACTGAATCTGCTTTAAAACTACTTTTCCCTTTCATATTTTATTCTCTTTTCCAAAGATATTTCAAATCATTACAGGGGCGTAGTAAGGTTGGAGTGGGCCCAGAGACAAGATTTTAAAATGCCCCCCCTCACTGAGCCTCAGCTCATGAAGTAAAGAAATCTTAAATGAGGCTGAATAGTGGTAACAAAAAGCATATCTATCTATCTATCTATCTATCTATCTATCTATCTATCTATCTATCTATCTATCTATCTATCTATCTATCTTCTATGAGCCACAATAGAACATCGTCCTAAATTATTTTTTTTAAATGTTTGTAAATTGTGGACGATGCAAGTCATTTAATTGTACTATAGAAAGACATGCTGTTCTGATAGCTCCAGGTCTTAACACTCACATCAGTTTTGGAGGATGAATACAACTGAAGGTAGCCCAGGCAGGTGCGTGGCTGGGGGAGTCAGTCATGTGACTTGCCTCCGGGGGGGGCCCATGGCAGTAGGCCCCCAGAAAACTATCTCCCCTTGCCCTACTATAGTTACGCCCCTGAATCATTAGGGCGTTTTGAAAACAATGACTTCTGAACAATGGGATGCCATGACTGAACATGGCTCCAGAGGTGCACCTAGATAATTTTGAAGCCTGGACCTAAATGCCTTTGGAAGCCACCCCTCCCCTGCAAATTAAGCATATTTAGGCTCTACTGAGTGACCAAACCACCTGGGACAGACTAAAAAGGATTTGGGGTTCCCCAGGGGCTGTGGAGGCCCTGGACTTTGGCCCCAATGTCCAGGGGTAAGAGCATCTCTGCATGGCTTGGTATTAAAAACACACCCACATACATTTTATAGTACCTTGTTTGAGGAAACATAGGTACAAACATAGAGGAGAATTGTGGCTGGGGTTTAGGGAATATCAGAATGGAAACTAGGAAGCAAAACCATTGCTTTGATAAAAGCTTTGTGGACTGGTGGAGGATCAGGGTGTTCCTAAGAGGACCTCTAGGGATGATTCATAAAGGAATGCCTCTTGTGCCCCCCACCCCCACCCTGTTGTATTCGTTATAAGCATTTGTGTGGACTTAAAATTATTTTTAAAAGCATCATTACACATTTTCCAAAGGCCAAGTAAGTTGACTGAGGAGATTTACGTTTCTCACTGCAGGCAACAAGATCTCTTTTTAGTCACAAATTGTTGCCAGGTAAGAGTAATGGTTTGGAACTGTTCCTCGGAACAGAGAATTGAGCCTTGTTTTTGTGCTTTTGCTACAAAGCCTGGTTTCCATTTCAGTTAGTGAGAAAATTAGGACAGTTACCAAGATGACACCAGCCTTGAATTGAGAGTTGGGTCTTCTTTAGAAAGGCAAAAGGCAAGAGTCCTAGTGCTCATGAGCAGAAATAATGCAGCATTCTCATTACCAAGGTGCCTTCACAGTTAAGGGGAAAGTAACAATTTCATGAAGGACCTGTAATTTATATTTATAAGCACCTCACAGAAATTTAATAGAAGAGGCAAGAAGCTTTGCAAACATGTATTCTGTTAAGCAAGGAGAAATTAACTGGCCCTATCCAACCCCAGCACAGCATCCTGCCAATGGCTGTTTCTGCTGTTGTCTACCTTGTGTTTCTTTTAGATGGTGAGTCCTTTGGAGACATATTATTGTATTATTTTTCCTGTGTAAACCATTTTGAAAACCTTTTGTTGAAAACTGGTATATAAATAGTAGTAGTAGTCAGGGTGGATTTGATTTAAATCAAACTGATTTAAATCACTAGCAGGATGGATAAAAATCAATGATTTTTTTAAAAAAATCAAAAAAATCAGATTTTTTTTATTTAAATTGGATTTTTTTATTTAAATCCAATTTTTTTGATTTTTTTTAAAAAAATCATTGATTTTTATCCACCCTGCTAGTGATTTAAATCGTGATTTAAATCGTGATTTAAATCGTGATTTAAATCAGTTTGATTTAAATCAAATCCACCCTGGTAGCAGTAGCTGCTTTTAGTACAAAAGTATTGCAGAGATAGTGGAATATGCCACTGCAAAGCCATTGGTGAGATGGGAAAGAGAAATTGAGGGGGAAGTTACCAACATCAGTTGTCTGGAAACAGTTTCTCTCATTTACATCCATTTCCCAGACACCAGAACAATCAACATTCAAAACAGCAACAAGTCACCTTACACAATCTCCTTGTCTTATAATGGAATTTTGAATTTAGTGGCAAATATCAGGTTGCCGATGGACCACATTGTCACTGGGACAGTATTTTAGCTATTTATTAATGAATGTGTACACTACCCTGCAATAAATATTTCCAGAGTGGTTTACATTTAAAAGATATAAAACAATAAATAAAACAACAGTAATCAATAAAATCAACAGTCAGTAGTGAAAGAGAGAGTAATAGCATCAAAGTACCTCATCATTTTGAAAGGTTTGGTCTATACCAACTGTCAAAAGGACATGAAGGAGCCAGTTTGGATAAAATTGGCACAGCCAAATATGGGATGATGAGGTATATGTACGTGCATATTGTTATACCCTGTTTTTCTCAGTACTGTTTAGCTTCCAGGAATATGTGCCTAAGTGCTACATGACCCTCAAGGATATATTCCTGGAAACCAAAAAGTACTTTTGGAGAAAGGAGGAAACATCTACTGCTCAAAAACACACTGGCTGAGCTCTGAAGCAGATGTACTGGTTGTTAGCCAATGGTATTATATTTGGTGACCAACATGATACAGAATGCAACTTTATAAGCCTATGCTTCTGTGCACGTGACAGGTAGGAATGTGCATGAACCTGTTCGGCAATCCTTTTACGGACCACTGAACCGGTTCGGAAGGTCTGCTGTTTGGTCAAACTGGCAGTCGTGGGAGGGTTACCTTTAAGCAGGAGGGAGGGTGCTCTTACCCTCCCCTACTGCATTTCCCCCACTGATGCTGTGACCAAAATCGCTGGTGCGGGGCAGCAGCATACCCTCTTGTTGCCCCAGTCTGCGTCAGACCGAAAGTGGCCGGTGCGTGTGGGCACACATGCGCACCAGCCCCTTCCGGTCTGACAATGACTAGGGCAGCAAGAAGGTATGCTGTCACCCCGCATCAGCGATTTTGGTCACAGAGCCAGTGGGGGAAATGCAGCAATGGAGGGGGTAAGAGCACCCTCCCTCCTGCTTAAAGGTTAAAAACACACAACCCTGCTGCCGCACCAGTGTTCAGCCAGACTGTGCACATCCCTAGTGACAGGCAGCCCTGAAAGTGTAGTGCAAATGGGCAGGTGTACAAATACTTAAAATAGCATGCCCACAGCTGTTCAGCACTACTTCCACTGGTTGCTTTCTATTCCTCTTGCATTATCACAAGGTGGATCCCCCATGAGTCACAGTTCTTTTCCTTTTGTAGCTCCTAAGATCTATGAAGACCACAGCACTGAGTTTACTGCAGTGGTGCCTGAACCAGGGTTAAAATTGCTCACACAAGGCCTTGGAGACCCAGAGAGGACAGAAAAGTGATAGCAATGCCTTCACTCCATAACCAGTAACTAAACATTGTATCTGCTAAGACTCAGGTTGTATTTCCATGACACCCCCACCCTCCGCAAAATAATAGGCTGTGGATACAAAGCAGTTCTTCAGTATTCCTATCGAGTATGTATTTATATTTATTTAACACATTTGTATACTGCCCCAAACGCAAGTCTCTGGGCGGTTTACAACAAAACAATAAAAACAACCAATAAAAAGATAAAACATTTCAACAATTAAAATTTAAAACATTAAAACTATTAAAAACACAATTAAAAGAATATCTAATTAAAAGTCTGGGTGAACAAATGCGTCTTGACTACATTTTTAAAAGTTGTAAGAGATGAGGAAGCTCTTATTTCAGCAGGGAGTGCATTCCAAAGCCTCGGGGCAACAATGGAGAAGGCCCGTGCCCGAGTAGCCACCAGACAAGCTGGTGGCAATTGCAGACGAACCTCTCCAAATGATCTCAATGGGCGGTGTGGTTCATAGCAAAGACGACATTCTCTTAAATACCAAGGGTCCAAGCTGTTTAGGACTTTATAGGTTATAAACAACACCTTGCACTTTGCCCGGAAACTTATCAGCAGCCAGTGCAGATCTTTTAAGATAGGAGAGAATGACATTCTCTGCTTTTCTGACATGTACCTGCACCATTTATAGTCTAACATTTTTTCCTCTTGGACTTGAGTCAAGGAGTTGAAGACAGCATGATGTTTATTAACTCTGTTACAGTCATAGCAAAGTTTCTCATAGTGAACTTGCTCTTATCACAACAAAAAAGGTTTGGGTTATAACCTCTTCGTTTAAAAACTACAAGATGATAGATGTCTGCCAGACCCATGTTTCTGTTCTGTGTTTGTATGCAATCTACAACTACTGGTTGTAGACACTGAAATAATAATGATAAATACAACTAATATTTTCTTTTCTGACATCGGGACATAAAGCTGCTGAATCAGACCTTTGGTCGATTGAGCTCAGTATTGTCTACACCAGGCCTACTCAATTTAGCCCCCACCCCCAGCTACAACACCCATAATCCCCAGCCACAGTGGCCAATAGCCAGGGATTATGGGAGTTGTAGGCCAACATTTGCAGGAGGGCCAAAGTTGAGCAGGCCTGGTCTACAAAGACTTGCAGCAGCTTCTTCAAGGTTACAGGCAGGAGTGTTTCTCAGCCCTATCATGGAAATGCCAGGGAGGGAACTGGGAACATTCTGCATGCAAGCATCCAGATATTCTTCCCAGAGCAACCTCATCTTCTAAGGGGAATGTAAGGGGAATTACAGTGCTCACACAAGTCTTCCATTCAAATGCAAACTAGGGCAGAACCTGCTTAGCAAAGGGGACAATACATTCTTGCTACCACAAGGCCAGATCTTTCCCCATTGTCCTTGTCCCCTTCATATTCTAACATCCAAGGACACCGGGTATGTTGAGAATGGCTCAAGTCAGCCATTTCATAACATCAGCAAATCACACTGAACCTCCCTTTTCCCTTTTCAGTCCATTGCTCCATCCCTGCTCAGCTTTAGTATTAGAAAAGGCAGTATTAGAAAAGGCAGAAAAGCACCTGGAGCAACGGACTGAGAGGAGATAAAGCATGTGTGAAAGTAGGTTCAGCACTCTTCTCTTGTGCACTCCTTTTAGTCTTAAGGCAAGACCAACCCTTCCACTTGAATGGAGTGGACCCGTGAATGATGGCCATGTTACACATAACTTGGCCTTCTCTTTTCAAGGTTGCTATTTTGAGATATTATCCTTGTCTGTGCTAATAAGCAATTCCCGGGCATATGAGGCCCTTTAAAACCACCATTAAAAAATTTGAAAATTCCAGTGCTGGACAGCATGTAGCCCACCACCACATTAAAAATTTGACACTAATTCACTAGGTTGGGTTTGAAGTTAGTTGACTTGCAGTAAAAAGGACTTGATTGTGAATTAAAATTGCCCACATTGGTCCATTTAATTGAGTGTGAAAGAGACCATATGAATAAAATCAGAGACTGGGTGCTTTGGAGTTAAAGAAAGATAAGTGTTTTGAGCTGAGGAAATATATTAATGATGCAAAAAGGTAAAAGGTAGAGTATGGATCCAGAGAACTCTACTATAGAGAAAAGTTGGAGATGAATCAAGAGCCTTCCCATTTAATTATACTTCTGAGTTCTGTTATTATATCTGGGTCATGCTTATTGAGTCATTTAACCTATTTAGCCCTGATATTAAAATGCATTCACTTTCTCTTGAATTTCACAAAGAAAAACACTCAAGCTATCTTTCAACTATTTGTTTTAAATGTTTCTTTTCCCTAAAGAAAAGAAGAACAAACAATATAAAAACATTCAGCAGAAAAGCAGACAGAATGTTAACATTAACAGCAGAAACTTCTCTGGCAGATGCAGCTATCGCTTTTCATCTAAAATCCACAATTAAGGCAACCCTAAAAATTTTTGCATCCTTCTTTCCCCACCTGCCTCTCTTAAATAAGCTTTCTTCCTAATCTACTTAAGAGTGATTAACCAAGTAACAGAAACACATCCTATTAAAAAGATTTATTTCTGAATAGGAATGCATTCCAAAACACGACTTCAAAGGAGGGGAAGGATTGATGATGACTGTAGCTTGCTGCTTCAGAAAGAAGCAAAAGATCTGGAATATTTTACACTCATTAAAATTCACCTGTCAGAGCAGGGGAGTAGGTTGAATCACATCAGAGAGAAAATGAGAACTTTCATTGTAGGAAAAATGGTTACTGATACCAGTTTCTCAAGTTTGTTTACAGAACTCTACCAAACTTTGCCCTCTGTATTTGTATGTGTTTTTCATAGCAAATCTTAACATTCACATTGAGGTGCTTCACACGATTGGTGTGAAGTGCCGGAGGGGGTTCTGCGGGGAGAACGGGCTTAGCCTGCTCTCCCCACAGACGATCAAGAGGCAGCCCTGGGCGACCGGATCAGCCACCCACACGACTGCCGGCGCCATCACAGAGTGGGCAGGGGGCTGCGGGAATTGGGGGCTGCGTGGCCCGCAGAAGTTCCAGGATGCCCCATGCGAGCGTGTGGGGCATCCTGGAGAGATCCCCGAGCCCGGGAGGCTGCTTGCAGGGGGGTCCACTCATGTGTCACCAAGCGCTGCAGCAACACACGAGCAAAAAGATGAGGTTAATGGAGCGCTCGCTCTGTTACCCTCGTCTAAGGGGAGGAGTAATTAGGCGGGCTAGCCGCCTTGGGAGCACCGTGCTTGCCTGTGAGCCCGGTGGTTCCCACGATCCCTGGAAAGCGGGCTAAGCTCCCTTAGCTCGCTTTTGAGTGATCGTGAGAATAACTGTCTTATATATTTGTTGTGACACTGACAAGAGATGAACAAAACCTCAAGAAATTTTACCTGCAAATCATCATCTCTCCAATACAGCACCCACAGAATTACTTACAGACTAATGCTAAACCATGGTCAGAGTTTGGGGCACAGTTTTTGGCTGCTGTTTTGACTCTTTTGAATCCTTTTTGAACCTTAACCGCCCCCTTCCCTTCTCCTGCACATCCCATTACTACATTTGCAGTGCTCTTCTCTTTGGGCTCCCCTCCCCCTTTCTTTTCCTTCGTTCTCTTATTCTGTCTTTCCTTACTAGTTCCGAATCTCTCTTTGATCCCTCTTCCCACCCATCCCTTCCCCCTTCTTCCCCCTTCTCTGCTGTCTTTTCTGACCTTCTTGACTTTTCTTGTCCGCTCCTCCCCCCCCGTAAAACTTCATTCCTATCCAGCCCACCCCCAACACTGTCCTTGCTCTTTTTCTCTTTCCTAGCATTACCTGCTTGCAAATCCCCTCTTTCCCCACATGTCATAGTGTGGCAGCCAAAAGGCCACATGTGGACAAGGAGGTGAACCCACATCGGAAGAGGATACTTTTAGAGAAAACTGGGCTGTACCACCTTGCTACACATGTTTGCAGCTTGCCTTTGGAACACTGCGAGGTCTCTGTTGCTTTCAAAATGAAAGAAAACGTTACCTTCTTCCCAGATGGATTCAGCAAATGTGATTCTTTGATAATATAACAAGAAATGTGTAGCATGAGTTCTTCGATATTTGCTATCCCCTGCTAACTGGGCAAAGAGGCATCTTTTACCGTGGTGATTCTCTTTATTTAGCAGGGGGAGAGTAACTGGCCCTATCCACCCCCAGCACAGTACTTCCAGTGACTGTTGCTGGTGTGTGTCTTATGTTTCTTTTTAGAATGTGAGCCCTTTGGGGACAGGGAACCATCTTATTTGTTTGTTATTTCTCTTTGTAAACCGCCCTGAGCCATTATTGGAAGGGCGGTATAGAAATTGAATTATTATTATTTCTTGTTTACACAGTCAGACAGGTGTTACTGACTGGTTTCTTTTATCCAGACATCGAATCCTTCCCAAGGACCTGGGATGCCAGAATTTTATTGTCAATGGTTATAGATATCGTCGCAGAATATAGGCTGTTCCCAGTAAAGCTGCTTTTTGTAATTGGCTGATGGTGATTTCTGAGGCCCCTATGGTGTTGAGGTGCTCTTCAAGGTCTTTTGGAACTGCACCCAGGGCGCCAATGACCACTGGGATTATTTTGGTCTTCTTCTGCCACAGCCTTTCAATTTCAATTTGTAGATCTTTGTATTTGGTGATTTTTTTTCTATTTCTTTTTCTTCTATTCTGCTATCCCCTGGTATTGCTATGTCGATTATTTTGACTTGTTTTTCTTTCTTCTCGACTACAGTTATATCTGGTGTATTGTGTGGCAGATGTTTGTCTGTTTGTAGTCGGAAGTCCCATAATATTTTTACATCTTCATTTTCTTCAACTTTTTCAATTTTATGGTCCCACCAATTCTTGGCTACAGGTAGCTTGTATTTTTTGCAGATATTCCAGTGTATCATCCCTGCTACCTTGTCATGCCTTTGTTTGTAGTCAGTCTGTGCGATCTTTTTACAACAGCTGATCAGGTGGTCCACTGTTACATCTGCTTCTTTACAAAGGCGGCACTTGCTGTTTGTTGTGGATTTTTCGACTTTTGCTCTTATTGCATTTGTTCTTAGTGCCTGTTCTTGTGCAGCCAGTATTAAACCCTCTGTTTCTTTCTTCAAGTTGCCATTCTTAAGCCATTGCCAGGTCTTGGTGATGTCTGATTTTCCACTTATATTGTGTAAATATTGACCATGCAGGGGCTTATTTCTCCATTTTTCTGCTCGGTTCTTGACTTGTTCTTTCTTGTAGGCCTGTTTTGTTTCATTGGTGTTGAATAGTTTCGCGTTCTTGACCATTTGAAGTGCATCTTCTTCACTGTCCCTTATATATTCTTCAAGGCCTCTTTTCTCCTCCTCTAATGTTTGATGGACTTGCAGCATTCCTCTTCCACCTGAGCTGCGAGGGAGGTAGAGCCTATCTACATCACTGAGGGGGTGCAGAGCATGATTGATGGTCATGATTTTCCTGGTCTTACGATCTAGCGTCTCTAGCTCTGCCTGGGTCCAGTCTATTATTCCTGCAGTGTATCTAATAACAGGTATAGCCCAGGTGTTTATGGCTTGTATGATGTTCCCGCCATTGAGTTTGGACTTGAGGATTTTTCTGACTCTCCTGATGTATTCACTTCCAATTTTTCTTTTAACTTCAGTGTGTGCGATGTTATCAGCCTGGAGAATGCCCAAGTATTTGTAAGGTTCTTTCTCTTCCAGGTTCTTGATGTTGCTTCCATTGGGCAGTTCTATTCCTTCTGTTTTTGTTATTTTCCCTCTGTTCATTATTAATGCAGCACACTTGTCTAGTCCAAACTCCATTGCTATATCGCTACTGAATATACGGAAAGTGTTTAGCAGTGATTCGATTTCTGACTGGGACTTTCCATACAACTTCAGATCGTCCATGTACAGCAGATGGTTGATTTGACTGGATGTTTTAGATGTTTGGTATCCGAGACTTGTTTTGTTTAGTATTTGTGAAAGTGGGGTCATGGCGATTACGAACAATTGAGGGGATAGTGAGTCCCCTTGGAAAATGCCTCTTCTAATGCTAACCTGTCCAAGTGCCTCGCCATTGATTGTTAACTGTGGCCATTGATTGTTAACTACTACTTATCATCATCATCATCATCATCATCATCATCATCAGGAATATGACTGCATTCCATTTAGTGTTAGTTACACTGAACTGTCTAGTGGTGTAGTTATTATGAGTGCTTTTAGTGAAGCATTTTGTGAAGCTTTTAGTGAAGCATTATGAGTGCTTTTAGTGAAGATAAACTATTTCATATACCGGAAGTCCTCATAGATAAATACATGTAATGAAAGGTGATTGTTTATATACAATGAGACAACTACACTAAATAATTTTAGAAGGACATAGATAATATTATTGAGGATATTATCAAGGATAATATATATTATCAAGAAAATACATGCTTTTATTATCTGCGGAAAATATTTTGATTATTTTTGATAAGCATTTCTAAAAAAGAATGATTTCTTTGTGGAAAAGGACTCGATTCCTACTTGAAGCTTATTCAGTGAGACTCACAACTTTACAACATTATTCCATTTGTATGATAGGTTGTGTTCCTTCCAGACAGTACTTACTTCATCAAAATAAGTAATCAAAAATATTAAATATAGGAATTTATTTTTAATGTTACTATACATACTTACTTATTTTGATCAAGTAAATACTGCCTGGAAGGAGCACAACCTATCATACAAATGGAATAATGTTGTAAAGTTGTGTGTCTCACTGAATAAGCTCCAAGTAGGAATAGAATCCCTTTCCACAAAGAAATCATTCTTTGCATATTTTGCAATGTATATGCTCCTTTTTAGATTTAAATATTTCAGCTTTGCTTCTGCCTTGTTTTAGATCCTGCCTTGTTTTTATTATACTTAAACATGGAGTGTAAGAAAATTAAAATCCAATTTTATAAATAGAATAGAATTGTAAAATACACTTCTTTCCTTCCATGTTTATGGAGTGTGTGCATGCAGGTGCACACATGCATATTATATCTCTATAAAGGTAAAGTGTGTCGACAAGTCGATTTCGACTCCTGGTGCTCACAGAGTCCTGTGGTTTTCTTTGGTAGAATACATGTATTCTGTGCCACTTCCCACGCAGTATGACATTATGCCTTTCAGCATTTTCCTATATTGCTGCTGCCCGATATAGTACCAGCAGGGATTCAAACTGGCAATCTTCTGCTTGTTAGTCAAGCATTTCCCCACTGAGCCACTTAAGGTGACATTATATCTCTATAGTGGCACATAATAATGCACATGTGCACACCCTGCCTTGATACTGCTAACCAGAACATAACTCATTCAGCTCATTGTTTTAAAAAATGTGAACGAACATTGGTGCCCATGATTCAGACACCTAATTGTGTTTTGGGCACATCATTAATTTCTGTACTTTGAAACAGGCATAACGTTTTAAACATTGAGTGCAATAGTTCACACACAACATCTAAGACTATGACATTCATATTTCAAGATTAAGAATCGGAATCTTATTAACGGTTGGCCCATCAATGTGGCAGACTGGGCAATGTTCCAGTCTGGCAGACTGGGCAATGTTCCAGGGATTTCCAGATGTTGTTGACTACAATTGCCAGAATCCCTAGCTGCAATGGCTTTTGCTTGGGTATTATGTGAGTTGTAGTCAGCAACATCTGGGAATCCCTGTTAAAGGGAATCCTGGGACTGGGGTGGTTACCTTAAGTGGTGGCAGGTGGGGACGGGGACAGGGACAGGGTTCATCACATGCCTGCCAGCAGCTGCCTCCTGCCTCCAGCCAGTGTCCTCCTTACCTGCACTAGTGACATGGCCAGCTACCATCACTGCTCCTCCTCCTCCTCCCACTCACTGGATTTTAAAAGGGGGAAATGCATAGAAGAGTATGTGTGGAGGACAGAAGAGTAGTGTGTAGTGACCAGCCTCCCCACCCCCAATTGATTTTACCGGAAGATAACTCTCATCTTTGACTGACAGACTGGTGACCCCAGGTCTTGGCCAATCAATCCACCAGGTGGGTGAGAGCTGCTGAGGAGGAAAAGGAGAGTACGGAGAAGCAGAGAATCCAGCATGGAGTTTGCTCTCACGGTATGACTCTGCAGATCCTTGAAAGACAAAATTGTAGGAGGCTTGTTTCTTATCAGGAATTTTGGTGAGTTTTCAAGGAAAGGAAGCCAGGGCTTTTTGGCTTCAGGAATCTAGCATAGGGAAAGGTTTGTTTAGTCAGACTTTGTGTTAGGAATTTATTTTGCTTTCTATGTGTGCTTTGTATAGTCCTAAATAGTTCTTTGTAACTGAGCAACTAAGTTCCATTATGTACCCCCTAAGAAAGATCTGGGTCCTTTGAAGATTTCTTGTAACCAGCCTAAGTAATTTTTATGTGCATCTAAAAAGCTAGAGACTCAGACGAACCAGTCTGCAGTCCTGAATAAACTGTTTTTGTCCTTTTCCTTTTTACCAGCCTTTCAGCTGGTTAGTAACTCAGAAGAAAGTGGGGGGGGGGGGCACTAGTGTACAGCATCTCTGTACGCTAGTGTTCAGCTCCGCTACCTTGTTTTCTTCCCAGGCATACAATGTGGAAGGTTTTTATATTTGCCCAATAGCAAGATAAAGAGAGAAGTCTAGGATGTGGCACTCCAGTCCAGGCTGTCCAGTCTCTGATAAAAGAGTGTCTGGTGGCAGTATTTTAATCTACCGAAGGTCTAAAGTAAAAAGTTTTAAAAGGGAAGCCCACTCAAGCAGCTCAGCAGGTGAGTTGGCTCTGAGTCAAAGGCTTTAATTCTTTATATATAGGGCACTATGCTCTATCTCACTTATCCTCTAGATCCTATTCTACTCTACTCATTGCTTTCTTGTTATAATCTCTACTCATTGCTTTCTTGTTATAATACTCTACTCATTGCTTTCTTGTTATAATTATAATATAAGTAGAAGGAGAAACAGCAGCAGTGGGTGGAGTAAGGTTGGAGCACCCCAGGTGGCATTTTGAATGGTAAGCCCTGCACAAGGGGAGTGGCATACTGCTACACAAGCACCAGAGGAGAGGTTGAGCTTACCCTGCTTAGCGGAAGTCTTGATTTTCATGAATGAATACATTTGCCCTGTGTGTACAATCACAATCATAGTATCTGCCAAGGTCCTAAGTCTGTGAATCTGGAATGTGTTGGGCCTTTGAAATTACATTGCATTGTCAAGAAGGGAGAAGTGGATGATCAGCTGTCTCCATCCCAAACTTCTAGAAAGTTTGAGAGATTTAAAGTCAGAGTTAATAACCTGAAGATGAGTAACACATAGATATGGTAAGAAAGGATCAGACTACATGTTATTCTTTCCAGAGCCCTACTCACACTTTTTGTTCAACACTCCTACACTCTGTGCACAGTGTACACAAGTACAGATTTGTACTCAGGTTCAGTTATTCACATTTGAGGTGGAATGCACTTCCACTCTGTGCCATGTATTTGAGAGACTTATGCCCAGGTTCACTTTTAAAATGAATGCATGTACAGTCACCCACACAAAAATGTATATGACTGTACAGACATCTGAACACAGGTACAACATAAGATCTGAACAGGGCTCATGTTTTACAGGGTTCCGCCCCGCTCCCCAAACAAGAATTTGTCCAAGTCCTAACAGAACCAAAATCCCAGGATAGACAAATAGTAACTATAAAATACACATCTGCACACATATCTATTTGTTCCATATAAAGATCACACTACTTTTGGCTAGTTTTCCAATTCTGAGAGTTATGAGAAGACAAGGCTTTGAAACTCCAGTGAAGCACAACAGATCAGCTTTAAAAGTCAAATATATTTGACTTCAAAGAGTGAAGTCAAATATGAGCTTTCAGTCACAAAGGACCTATGAGATCTAATGCTGCATTACCACTTTTCGTATTTCATTTAATCCTCAGGAGATTTTTAAGGCAATTATTTTAAATACTGCAAATTTATTTTTAAATTTTCCTTCATGGTGCTTTAACAGGAATCTCAGTGCTTAAATCTTTGCTGTTTCTGACAAGGCTAAACCAGATTCTATACTCTATGAGCATCCATAAACAAAAGCACCATGGACTGTGATTAAGATGCCCTTGAGCTAAAAGAAACTGCATAGAATTAGCAGAAGAGACGAATTCACAAAGTATCTTTCCTAAATACCGTAAAACCAAAACAATGGCAAATTGTTCATGGCGGTATGCATGGAATAATTCTTACAGATACAGAGTTCTCTAATGCAGAACTGAGCTGCAGCAAAAAGCCAACACTGTTGAGGCTAGAGACTGAGCAAACTGCACAAAACAGAGAGCAACCCATCCAGGCTTTCAATTTATTTGGGAACTTAGGAAAGGTTATGGAGTACTTACTGCTGGAACTGGAGAGTTCTTTTGGACTGGACGACATTGGCTGAGCACACATTTGACAGAGACAGTCTCTTCCATTAAATGTAACCCGGTCTCCTGGTGGGAAAGGACGTCTGGAGAGCAAGAGAACAAAAGGATTTTAATTCAAGGTTATCCTTGTGGTTTTCATTCTCTCTGTCTCTTTCTCATCTCCTTTCAGCCACCGCCTTTGTTGCAAATCAATATCTCACAAGAACAAGGGCCAAAAATGTTCAATATGCAACACTGGCAAAGCCAGGCATTTGGAAGGAATCCAAAGACTAAATGCACCTCCAGTGGGAGAAAAGCCTGTGTTAGACGAGACTGTCTGATAGCCTGGCTTTGGAAAAAAGATGCAGTATGAAGAGTTTTTATAAAGACACAACATACAAGAATATTTCCTGCTTGGAGAAGTGGCCCACAGATTATGCTGTCTTATGCTTAGAGGCATAGCTAGGTACTTAGGAGATCTGGGGCCCTGACCCACGGCACTGGGGCAGCATTCCTATGCATGCTTACCTGTGTGCAATTTCTAAATACCTATCCGCCATATTAAATGGAAAGAACTGTTGCTTATGTACATATATTATGTAGTGATAGAATTGCAATGTCATATTTATTTCATCCTTTGTCCAAGGAGTTCAGGGCTCCCTATCCTCAGAGCAACCATCTCAGGTGGTTTATGCTGGGAGCTGGTGACTAGATTACATAATGAACTTCATGGCTGAGTGAGGATTTGAACCCAGACCTTCTTTGAACCCAGTGGGCCTCTGTGTGAAACAGGATGCAGGACTAGTTAGGCCTTGGGCCTGATCCAGCAGGCCTGTTGTTATGTTCTTAAATGGCTTTCCCTATTAATTCCAAACTTATGTTAGCTGGTTTTAAAAACTGATTAGACAAATACATGTAAAGTAGAAGTCTGACACAGGCTTCTATATCAGCCATGAGATCCTTTAAACATCAGTTTTAATTGTAAGGCCACATTCTCACAAAGAGAATGATCTTGGTTAAAGAGTTAACCATGATGAGCAAGCCCTGCATGCTTCCACAGAGCGTATCACTGGAACTCAGAATTTCTGGGCAATCCCAGTTAAATTTCTGCCGTTACTCAACATTTAACTAGGAGCCAATTCTGGTTAACAATCCCTGTTGAACCACAGAGATTTAACCGGGATTGCCCAGACATTCCAGGTTCTCACTACACAGTCCGTGGGAGTGCTCGGGGCTTGCTGAGCATGATTAATGCTAACCACGATTGTTCTTGTCATGAGAACACTGCCTAAATATTTTAAAGAAATTATTAATTTTTTATTTTATTATTTATTTATTTTATAAATTTGTATACCACCCACTTCCCAAGTCTCTAGGCGGAATACAGCATTCAATCCTAATTGTAAATTCTTATATGTGTTCCCATTGAGTCATATGCTACTGAGAAGCAATCCTTCTCAGACTGACCTACCTCACAGGGAAGTTGTGAGGATAAAAATGAGGTGCAACACCTAGAGCACCTTTAGAAGCAAGATAATGGCACACTATACATGAAAATCAATGCATAAAAAGGGCAACTCTCAATAACAATCCAGCCCTACTTTCTCAACAAGCTCTGATTTCAGAAAAGTAGAAGAGAATATTTGAGTGTTCGCTTGATTTCAGCAAGTTTCAAGAGTTTCCACCCTGTGTCCAAGAAGAAAGCTGGGCATGCTGATTTGCAAATGTTACAAATATGAAACAACAAGAAGGCTTTTAAACATACCCAGATAAGTAAGGACTGAAATTAGCCAGCCTATAGACAATCAGGCTAAGCTGTTTTAAACCTGCTTAGGTGGCTAAAGTTTATCTCAGTAATTTTTCAGACACAATGCTAATAATTTTTTTTAATAGCTGTATTACAAGGCTTTGCTAGATAGAACCCTCAATTCCTCCTATACTCCCATCCGATGCATTTTTACTTCAGTAAGTCAGTTAGTTCAAAGGGCTTACTCTCAAGTACGTGCACATTACAATGCAGTCATGGCTTTTTAAAAAGATGGATTTAAGATACTCAGAAGAGTTTTCCATGGGTAAGGCAGTAGGCATGTAGATCATATGTATGTTTACACAGACATCTGATCATATGTATATTTACACAGAAATAAGTCCCACTGAGTTCAATTGACTTACTCTCACATAAACATGCATGTGACAGAGTCCGACCTATAGGCATTGAAAACAGATGCTATTCTTTCTGCTCCTCCCCATTAAACAAAAAGACACACAAATAAAAGCAAAGCCACAGCCAATATAAGTTGAATTAGACCGCTAACCTCACAATCTTGCCTTATGCTCTGTTAAAAAAGAAAGTCTTGAATGGTCCAAATCAGGAGTGTAGCAAGGTTGGAGTGGGCCCAGAGACAAGATTTTAAAGTGGACCCCCCTTAAATGATGCTGAATAGTAGTAACAAAAAGCATAGTGATACACACACACACACACACACACCCCTCCTATGTGCCACAATAGAACATCATCCTAAATTATTTTTTAAAGGGTTTTGTAAATTGTGGACAATGCAAGTCATTTAATGGTACTAGAGAAAGACATTCTGTTCTGGTAGCTTCAGGTCTCTCACATCAATTTCAGAGGATGAATACAACTGAAGGAAGTCCGGGCAGGTGCGCAGCTGGGGGAGTCAGTCATGTGACTTGCCTCTGCAACTGTCTCCCCTTGCCCTATTATAGTTACGCCCCTGGTCTAAATGCAGCTGCCATGCTGTTTGTTGTTTGCCACCCTTGAAGTCAATGAAGACTGCACTTGTTTTTATTTCTGCAATTAAACCTGAAAAAGTAAAAATGCAACCATTGCCTCCTCGCCCAACTGTTTGGAGCTAAACACAGCAGCTGCTGCTACTGTTGCCAAGACTGGACCTTTGCCTCAACCTTTGTAACCACCAAAAAGCTGGTGAGCATGCACAGCTTGCAGCTCATTGGCACCCCTAAAGCCAAGGCTGTTAAAGTAATGGTGTACCTAGACTGTTTGGCTGCATGGAAGACAGGGGCATTCAATAATTTATTCCAGACACATCCCTAGGCAGCCTAATACTGGCAATGCCCATGATGTGAATGCCGCCTATGGAGCACTGGATTTGGTAGCAAAGATCTGTTAGTGACATATTTAATGTTTCTATTTTTAGAGCCGGCTGAGCTATTTTTCTTTATGCAAAGAGAGCCTAATTTATTGCAAAGTTAAAAACTGATTTCAAGGGGAATTATCAAGGTTTGCAGCTACCATGAGCATCATTAAATCACAACTTCTGGCCTACGGCCAGCAGAAAGCTGCTCAGCAGCCAACGCTTTAATCCTATGCCTGAGAAAAAGTAGTAAATCTCTAATACTGCTAACAATGTACAGGCATTACACTCACACACAAGTTCCTGATAATATGGTAATGGAAAACGAAAATGCGTCCAGTGAATCATATTTGTTTTCTACCCTGCCACAGGGTGACACAAATTGAATCCAGAGACAGGCTGAATCCCAGTTTCATACCTGGGGTTGGGTCTTGATCCTTAACAATGGTTGGAGTAAGTCAAAACCGCTAGGTTTGATGGTGAATCCCAGCTTGTTGTAAACCATGATGGGAAGGAGAAGCCTTCTTCCTCTCACACATGGAGGGGAGAGCACATGAGCCCAAGGCTCAGGAACATCAGGGACCAGGATCCCTGTTGAAGTGTCAGACCATATTGAATGTGTGTACTTAAGTTTGGAGACCAGAAATAGACTGGGACTTCTGTTGGTGTACCGATCACCCCACTGCCAAGAATAGTCCTTAACTGAACTGGTGGACAAGCTCAGGCTTGGTGTTGGAGTCCCCCAGGCTTGTGGTGGTGGAGGATTTCAATGTTCACTTTGGGACCAATCTGCCCAGGGTAGTTAAGGAGTTCATAGTGGCCATGACAACTATGGGTCTATCCCAAGTCGTCTTAGGACCGACACGCATTGCTGGTCGCACACTTGATCTGATCTTGCACTCTGATCAGGGTAGTATGCTGTGGGTGGGGACTCATTGTCATGGATGGAGCATCATCTGGTTAAGGTTCAATTCACTACCATGTCCCACCTCCACAGGGGTGAGGGGCCTATTAGGATGGTCTGCCTGAGAAGGTTATTGGATCCAAAAGGATTCCAAGAAGCCTTGGAAGGAGTAAGTGTTGGCTCTGCCAGTGATCCTGTTGATGCCCTGGTGGAACTGGGGAAAAAGGACTGGAACAGTAAACTCACCAGGACAGTAGTCATGATTGCTTATAAGCATCCTCTCCAACCCACTTCGAAACTGGCCTCTTGGTATATGGAAGAACTACGGGGGCTGAAGCAGCATGGTAGATGACTGGAGTGCAAGTGAAGAAAGACCTGACTTGAATCCGACAGATTACAACATAGAGCGCATTTGAAGATTTATGCTCAGGTGCTATGTGTGGCAAAGAAGCGATTCTTTTCTGCCCGTATTGCAGAAGCTCACACCCAGTGGAGTTGTTCAGGGTTTTGAGAGGGCTAGTGAGTGCCCCTCATCCCAATGGTCTGACTCAGTATAAGGCAGCTTCCTATGTAGCTCTAGACTAAGGAATGTCATGCAGAACCAAAATTAAACCATGGTTCCATGTAATGTTTAAACCAGGCCACTGAAGAAGTTTCCCCCAAAAAAGTGTTGCTGTCAGGGTGACTAGCTAACTGAATAAAAAACATGTAACCCAATCTCTGCTTTACCAAAGTCACACTTTGGCTGACGCAGTCACGGATATAGTAATGAGATATGTGGCTTCTATATCAATGTGGCCAAGGTCCAGAACAGTGATTATGAAGAAACACAGTACAGCTCAGGAGGTACTAGACACCATTAAGGTGTACAGGAGAACCTTGAGCATGGCAAGTCTTTGGAGATATTGTTTCTCTCTCTGTTAACAGAACATTTGGTGGCCATCCTGACTAGATTTAGATCAGTGGCTTCTAGTTCAGCACCACAGTCTTCAATAGAGGCAGAAGTGCCTTTTACCAGCTACGGCTGGTACGCCAGCTGCAACCCTACTTGGAGAAGGAACGGACCTGACCTCAGTCACTCATGCTTTGGTAACATCCGGATTGGACTACTGCAATGCGATCTATGTGGGGCTGCCCTTGAAGACATTTTGGAAGTTTCATTTGGTCCAGAATGCTGCTGCAAGGATGCTCATGGGCACAAGTCACTTCATGAGTGTCACACCCACCCTGCAGTGGCTTCATTGGTTACCGGTTCACTTCCAGGCTAGATTCAAGGTACTGGTCTTGACCTTTAAAGCTCTACATGGATTGGGGCCAGGGTACCTGTGAACCGCATTCACCCAATTGAACCTGCCAGGGCCCTCCGCTCATCATCTTAGGCTCTGCACATGGCCCTATCACTAACAGAGATCTGGCTGGTGGGGACTAGAGACAGGGCCTTATCGGTTGTGGCCCCTTGGCTTTGGAAATCCCTCCCTGAAGAGCTTCACCATGCTCCCTCCCTCAGTGTTTTTTTTAAAAAACAACTAAACACATATCTTTTAAAAGAGGCTTTTTAATGCTCCATTTTTTGTTATATCTGGTAGGCTTTTTTAGTCTTTAGTTTTTAATTTTTATAATTTTCAATTTTTAGCTTTTAAAATAATTTTTAATTTGAAACTTAATTCTGATTGTGGTTTTAGCCTGGGCTATTAACTTGTTTACTTAATTTGGCTAATTTTATTAGTTTTATTTTAGATTGTATCTATTTTATTGTTGTGAGCTGCTATGAACAGTAGTATACTGGAGGGATGGGGTATACATATTTTTAATAAACAACAACAACAACAACAATTAAAGAAGTATGATCTACAGAACGTGTATCATTTATGTACTATTTGAACAAGCTTTTCTTTCTTAAAATAATAATAATAATAATTAAGCATTGATCCTTATAATGTTTATCCAGGATCAGTTGACTTACTTGCACACAGTGCAGGCAAAGCAGTTGGGATGGTAAGTTTTCCCCAAAGCAGTCACGACTTCTCCTTCCACAAACTCCCCACAACCGTTGCATCGGGTCCCATACATCCGCTGGTAATCCACAGTACAGAGGTACTCCCCATTCTTAATAAAAAAGCCACCTTGAGCCAAGTCGCACCCACACACTGTGAAATAAAACAGGAACAAATCAGTTAAGAAAAGCTCACTAGAACATGAAGAGATACATGAGGGGCTGGGCTGGTAGAAAAAGCACTATGAGAAGTGTAGAGGGGATACCAATGGCAGTCCAAGAGAACGCAGAATGGTCTTGCTGACAGTACTCAGCACAAATTGTGATAGCAGCTTCAGTCCACATGCTTGGAAATCCTACTACGCATCAGTCAAGAAAATGAGAAGTAATCATCATCATACTATTATACATTATATTTATCATCGTGCAGAATGCAGCTGTTGTCAAATGCCCAGTAGCTGGTGTATGTGGGTTGATATTCTCATATTACTTGTCTTAAAGAGAGCTGGCTGCCAACTTGTTTCCAAGTCCAATTCAAAATGCTTGTTGTAACCCTTTAAAGTCCTAAATGACTTGGGTCCTGGCTGTCTCAGAGAATTTCTCCTCCCATATGAGGCCCCTCCACACTTGAGATCTTCTGAGAAGGTCCTATTTCAAATTCCATCCTGCATAGAAGCTATATTAGCCTCTGAAAGGAGCAGTGTCTTTCCTGTGGCAGCTACAAAGCTTTGGAACTCACTTCCAAAAGAAATTCACACAGCCTCATCCCTGCTTCCTTTTCAGAGGTGACTGAAAAGCATCTTCTCTCAGAAGCCTTTTGGCCATTGATGCCATCTACAGTTTTGTTTGGTAGCATATGTTGATTTAGATTTTGCTACTGTCATTTTACTGGATTTTCTTTAAGAATCTGTTTTTTTGTTTGTTTGTTGTATATATTGCTTTTATAGTAGGGTACAAAAAGTTTATATCACTATTCTGTTTTATGAACAATGGTATACAAGTTTATTGAATACAATAAATAAATTATGCTTTATTTGCATGATCTCATAAACGTTTACGATAAAAAGAATTAAAATAAAACATTCAAATGGAAACTATCAAGTATTTCTCTTTCCTTCATCATCCTGAAACCAACTTCAGCCAAGGTAGGGCAAACAGTCAGAACTTTGCTTCATTGCCTTGAGATCTAGTTTTCATTATTCCAGGGAGTAGCCCAAGCTCATACTAAGCAGCTGGCTATCATACACCCAGTCCTTCAGGGTCCAGACAGTTAGCTGCCATTCACATTGTACTTCAAAGGACATGAACTAATCCAAAATCTGTATCCCATTCATCCTTTCAATTACCACCTTGTCAGGTGAGTTGTCATCATTCCAGTTTTACAGATGCAAAAGCGAAGCAGAGACTCTACTGTAGCTTTGCAGTTAGTTCAAACCTATTTGAATGCAAGTCTCCATAATCTATCCACGTTCAACACTATGCTTCTCATCTGCAGGATTCCACATTGGAATGAATAATCTTATCCACTATCTGTTTTATAAAAGTTATCCTACCAAAGTATTTACTTCTTAATGTCTATCAACACAGTTTTATTAATAATTCTTCAATCCAATGAGAACGTTCGTTACTACAATTATCCTTCGGATTTGAAAGAGGAATGGCTGACAGCAAAGGACAAATCATTGTTTCCTCCCTGTCACCCAATGCTATTCACCTCACAGCAAACCATATCCTCTCTGTAAGTAATATAAATTGCTACATCTTGTTGAAAGACAGCGGCATCTGGCTGACTATGTCTGAAAACAGAATGCTGGACTAGGTGAGCTTCTATTCCAAGGAACTGGAGCCTAACTTTTCAATGAGCTGGTATACTAATGCTTCTCATTTCAAGAGATCTCTGTTAGGCTCTTAGTGGATGGCTTCAGTAATTTCATTCATACTACTCCTTTGACCTCAATGCAATGCCACTTTACAATGGTGGCACTATCTCCATTTATCAAATTATCCGTTATAAGGCCAGTACAGTTAGATTAAAGAATATACATAGTACCATGAAGATTCTACTTATGCTAGACATATTGGACAAGATGTGGCAAGTATTATTCACTGATTGGCAAAGACTAGATCCTGCTTATAGCCAGCTTCCTTTAATAATGAGCAAACACTAGCATTATTGTTCTAAGTGGAACTCTCTCCATCTGATCAGACTTATGAAACGTCAACCATCCCTTGATATCATGATCATTATCAGTCTGGAAAGATAAAATATTTATTTATTTATTTTATTTTAAAGTTTGTATACTCCCCTTCTTCTGTAGGACCCAGAGTAGCTTACAAGAAGAACAATATAAATCCACAATCAAAACAAATTCATAATATGATTAGCAACAAACTAAAATACAAATCATTAACAAAACCAGCTGATGAGCTTATCTAGCAACAAAGGCTGTTTCAAACAGCCAGGTTTTTGTTATACATGAGAATCAAAGTGTACAATGTGGGAGTTGGTCAGGTCTCCCAGAGAGCACATTTCAGAGAACCAGAGCTGCTATCAAAATGGCCCCGCTTCCTGTGTATGTCTGCAGAATTCCAGGTAGGAGCTTTCCCAGGCAGCAGGCTTTACCATGTGATTAAGAGGGGTGAAGTACTACAAGTTACGGATATTTCTAATTTGCCTTAAAAACCGAAGCAAAAAGGTTTTTACACCCCAGACATAATTCGGGCTAAACTCCAATGATCAATGAAAAACTCGGGTCGTGTATGGAGTGCTCCCTGATAGCTTGCAGGGACTTCGACAATATGTGAAAGCACACTTGCTGTTCCGTGGTTAATCAAAGTAAAATCACCTTCTGGGAACGCTCCAGGTCATTCGATGCTCTCAAAGCAAGGTCTAAGGTTCCAGTCTAAGTGTTCAGGGGTGCATACAGTCCTTCAGGTACACCTCATACTGTTTAGGGCTTTAAACATAAGTCTTAAACTGTTTAGGGTTTTAAAGGTAAGAACCATCACCAAAATAAGGTCATTTAAAAATGTTTTTAAAAGCATGCAAACTAACATGTCGCAATACAACTCAATATCCGTACATAACTGAGCAAACTTCTACTACAATCCCCTCTTCAGGATCTCATCAGAAAATTCAGCATATCAATCTAATCTTGTAGAGTAACAGTGAGGGAGAAAATATTTTGTAGGAAGAGGATCACACACAAACAAAAATGCCATACGATCAAAGCAACTGAGGTTTTGTTAAAGCTGGAACACTGGGAAACATCCTAACCTTGAACATACAAAAAAGACTACATTCTTAGGATCATAATAGCGTGATAGCATAAAGATGGATTGAGATAACAGAAAAGACCAGCTAATGGTTCTTGTACTGAAAGGAAAGTCAAATTTTCACACAGTTGCTGCTCCTCTAACTTTGATTCTTCTTCGACTGTTCTAATATTCAGTTTCATCTAAATCCTTTAGAACACAGTGACATGTGCTTAGGGACCCTTTCAGAGATAGGCACTTTTGTATTAGATAATCACTAGAGGGTTTCTACCTTAAAGGGTATCTGATTTACAGTATCAAATTGACAGAAAGAAGATTTTGGAGTTCTATATCTTGCCCACTTATACCCATCCCATTTTGCTTATGATCCAGCTGAAGAGTTCTGGAAAACCTAAAAACTTATTTTCTACTTTGTGACATTTTAGCTGGTCTTTAAAAAAGTATTATTTAGTAAGAGTTCTGCAAAAGAATTAAAACATACAAGAACAAGATTGGGGATATCTAACTTTTTTGTAGTGCATGTGAAAAGGAACTCAGTTGGGACACTGAAAGCATTGAACCACCTGCACTTATGCTTTGGATCAGCTCTTTAATGCTGTGATTCTCCACACTGCTTTACACTGGTGGATGCATTGGTGACTAATGGCTTCAAAAACTGAAAAAAAGCATTAGATTCATTCAGATAACATGAAAAGTTTTAATGATTAAAATGGCAGGGGTGGGGGGAGGGCTGTAAGCTTGGGACCAAGATCTTGTACCTAGCACCCCTGGATCTCAGGATTGTAATCAAACACAAGCTAGATAGGAGCCAGCAATGGGATGCAGCTTCAAAAAAGGGAAATGTGATTTTAAGCTGCATCAACAGAACTATAGTTACAAGTAATGAGAAGCAATAGTTCCACTTTACTCCTCACTACTCAGACCCCATCTGGAGTATTGGGTCCAGTTCTGGGCACTTTCGGAAGGATTGAAGGGAAAAACCAGAGGTGGGCAACAAGAGAAGTCCAACAATATAAACAATCACCAGACCAGGCTGCGAGGGCGGTAGGGGCAGTTCTCCCTTGCTGGAGGTCTTCAACCAGAGGCTGGACAGCCATCTATTGGAGACGTTTCTAACTCTGATTTTCCTGCAGTGAACAGGGGGCTAACCTAGAAAATCCACTCCAAATTTATGTTTCTTCTACCCTACAGTGGCTTCTGAGTTATTTTTCCTAATAGAACAACATGACTACTTATTTTTATATGCCTTAATCAGGTAGAGTTAGCATTATAACTGAATTTCTAATCATTAGTAATTTTCTTTCTTCTTTTTTTAACTGGCTGCTTTATATTCTGCTTGGTCCAGAACATGATTCATAAATGCAGAATCTCATAGTTAGGAGATCATATGAGTGCAGTGGCTTAAAAAACGCTAAAACAAGAACAACTTATGTTGCTTCTTATTTCTGAGGTGAGTGGCATCAGAAAAGGATTTTTAATTTGGCATTTAAAAGGTATGAGTGTGGTGCACCGGCTGTGAAGAAGGAAAAGCCTGATACCTGAAGCCTCCCCGAGTATCCTACCTAAACTGCTGGCCCTGTCTCTGTAGTAGACAGTGGCCCTTCTCTTCCAAGGAGCAGGAGGAAGAGCGACCTGTATTCCAGATGCACCACAATAGAGGAAGTTTCAATGTCTCTGCTATACAACTGGCAAAGGATGGAGACATTGTGCACTGGACCACGGGCACTAGCTGTCTTCCTCTATTAGAGGCCTTACAAATGGAAGAAGACAGGATGTTTCTAAGGATGCCTTAAATTTTAAACAATTAGACTCCTGTAAAACTTTGGAAATCTGAGAAGTGCATAAAGTAGCATTCCACAGGGGTTCCACCAACTAGAAACACATGCAAGATACAGCTCTGATTTCATATTTCAAAATAACTATATTCCTTCCCCTAGGCACCTCGGGAAGGAGAATAGTGTTGACATTTGCTGTCAGCTCCAGGATTTCCACTACTAAGGGACTCATAATACATGATCACAAATAACAGAAAAGACTCAGAGTGCCTCCTGTTTCTCAAGAAAAGACAATCAATCAAAACATACTCCTTTTATAGGGCCTCTGGCTTCAAGTGTTTTAAATACCGATAAAAACTTGGATTGCTGACACTGATATTGGATTACGTTTGCAGAGATAATACAAATAGAGATTACATTATGATATGCTTTCTCCTCCTCTAGCTTATACGTCATTATGTGCACTGTAGGGTGATCACTGCTCCAGGCTATGATGAGAGTTGGGAGAAGGATGGAAGATGAAAGCAGTCCAAATTTAGAGCTTCTCAGGGCTGGCAAATCCTCATTAAAGATAGTCATGAGTCACAAGTTCTCAATGAGGGGATTCAGTGGTGTTGGTTTCTGAGAGGTATAGTTTGGGAACTTACCTCAGCAGGACACTGTTATAAATTTGGACACCAAGACCAAATTTATAATAGTGGATGAATATACCACTCAGTTGAATCTGACTTCTTCCTACTCTTTTCTCAAAAATAGAATTGGATTTTAACAGGTGTTACCATATTCCGTTCACGCTGAACATGGGGGAGGCAGAGGTTTATAAATAGAAAAGATTTTACTATTTTATACATTAGAGCAGATGAGCAGCAGTAATTTCATTCCAAGTGCATGTTCCATTTAAGGGATTTCATGGCTGGCTGGTGTTACTTTTGAAACAATGAATATTTCAGAACGCAACATTCATTGCCCCCACCCTCACAACTCCTTAGCAGATTATACTGAGCAGCACTTCCCACCATGTTAATTTCCTTTTCTGTGGCAGAAAAGCCGAGCACTTTCCCCCTTTGGGATTTGAAGCTGACAGGATTCTTTAATTAATGTAAGACGACTCAGCTCTGTGCAAGGCAGAAGAATGCATCCATCTCAGATTTTTTTTGGCATGAAATGGAGCAGATGAGCATTCAAAACAAAAGAATATTCCAAACTCAAACCAAACCACCCAAAATGGTTCTGTGCAAACCCCTAATGGTGATGAAATAGTTCTAGAACAACCCACTGCAACAGAATGATGCTGTTCAACACCTGTTATATGACACACAGATATTGATGTTTTTTTGTAACTACCTCTCGATGATCTGTGTGTAAGGACTGAATTGTCTCTATGATTCATAGCTAACTAAATTGTTTGAAGGGTCCAATATGTCTGAATGACAAAAGGAATACAACTTCAGCATTCAGTTATTGTAAGGGGAAAGTGGCCACAGAAGCCAAGGCATTATAGGCATACAAAAAGAAAAACAAAATGGAAATAAAGTTATTTACAAACAGGAGTGATCCAAGATATTTTGCTGCCTCAGTTGAAGGACAATATGATGCGCCCCTCCCCATCTATTGGCAAATGCTCAGCATCTTCAAGCCATGGTGCTGAGCAGCAGCACTGGTATGTGAGTCCTCTCTCAATCTATGCAACCAAGCCAGGCAGTGGTGGCAGAAGCATTCCTAACTTTTGTTGGTGGGGAGAACAGGGGACAAAAGAGGCACACCCTAGTGGGGCAAGGAGTGGAAAATGAACAGCATGCCCAAGTGGGCTAAGGAAGATCAGTGGTAGTGGGTGACAGGCAGGGGTGGAACCTGTGGTGTTGAAGGGTGGTGGAGCTAGTACCTGCTACCCCCTGCGCCCCTCTCACACCTGCACCTGAAGTGACTGTCTTACCGTGCCTCATAGAAGCCGTTTAAAAGAATATGATTGATTCTTCCAATAAAGAGTAAATATATGAAGTGGCAATTTCATGCACTGAAAATAGTAGCCTCCTAATAAAATTAAGGCTGCAATCGGAGTAAGCCCCATTGAACTCAGAGGAAATTACTTCCCATTTAGTAAACATACATAGGATTGCACTGTAAAACTGTGTCCCACCAGCATATTAGGAACATAGGGAAGTCATCAGCAAAGAGCTGGGTGTCATCAGCACATAGGGAACTGCCATATACTGAGTCAGGCCATTGGTCCATCTAGCTCAGTATTGTCTTCACAGACTGGCAGCGGCTTCTCCAAGGTTGCAGGCAGGAATCTCTCTCAGCCCTATCTTGGAGAAGCCAGGGAGGGAACTTGGAACCTTATGCCCTTCCCAGAGCGGCTTCATCCCCTGAGGGGAATATCTTGCAGTGCTCACACATCAAGTCTCCCATTCAGATACAATCAGGGCAGACCCTGCTTAGCTATGGGGACAAGTCATGCTTACTACCACAAGACCAGGTCTCCTCTCCAATTATCCAAGAAAAATCACATGTATTTGTGATTTAATAATAATCAGTAATTCAATACCAATGTCAACATTGTTGAATTGGCTTTAGTTGCAAGTAAACCCGTTTGAGATTTGTAGACCTCAGCATTAAAGCAAGGCAACAATCTATTATTCTAGGTCATCATTCCAAAGGGTCATTTGAACTCCTCTATATCTTTGCTGAGTTTACTGCTATGCAGTAAGAGAAGCTGCCACCACAATGAAATAAGAGACACACCTAATTATTCTATGCAATTGTGGATTTATTTTTTTGTGGAAGGTGTCAAATTTCCTGAGCAAGCAGCAATAAGATATGAATGTTCAATTAGTAATTTCATCATAATTATCAGTGCTTTCCAGTTTCAAGCTCATGGAATACAACTTGATCAAATATAACAGTATATTAGATACAATAGAAGGGGAAAGTAAGTTGGCTTGACAAAAACAGCGTGCAAAAAATGCAGATTTCCAATTCTCCCACAGGCCAATCCTCTTTTTATGGCAGTTTGCCTCACTTTTTTATATCTAATGTGTGTCTTTCCCTTCCTCCTACTTTGCTTCTCTGTCTTGCTTACATTGTTGGTCATGGGTCATTTCTTACTTCTGAGCACAATGGCTCCTTGACCTAAAATGGAGCCTTCAGACACTATGATAATAAGCATGAAGTAAAACAAAGATTAAATGTGAGCCATATCTGTGCGAGACGACTAGCCTTGCCCATTGCTTGCAATACTGCCTGCACAAAACAGCATTACCATTTGAAGTACAAACAACTTACATTTTACGGGAGACTATTTTCTACATGTAGTCAAGATGCAATTAGTAATGTAATAACTTGATGTTATTAGGAATTGTTATTTTTGTTCTGCAGCAAGGCTGAAATTAGGTAAATTGATCTGTCAGGTAGATTTCTGCAGGGATCTTCTTTGTTTTCACTCTTCTTTCACCCCCGCCCCTTTCCCAACCCAGTAGGGTCACCTTGTCAGGTTTCATTCCTGATGATCCCACTTGTGATGACACAGCATTCATTCCCCAGAGTGTTCCTGAAAGTCATTTCTGTGATCAAAATCACAGCATTAGATAGAGTTACAGTGATGCCTACCTATGGGCAGGGTCATGGTTGTGCTAATGTTCCTTGGAATTCTCAGGATATTACTCTTTCTCAAAAAGGGCAAATCTTTTGAGTCATAGAAGCAGTCCAAGGAGCACTAATTGTACTACTGGAAGGGGGTCTCAAAACAACAACCACCCAGCCTCACTGCAAGCATTTTGCAATACATACAGAACAAAACAATATCTTTGTAAACCTGGACCATCATATTCTTTAGCATATTGAATGGGGTGGGTAGAGGAATTATAGTTAACAGCAGCCATGTTGTACATAAGGAAATCAGCATTTTTTTTATTTATATGCCTTGTTTCAACAACAACAAAAACCTCTCACAGGTGTAGTATGGTCTGAGCAGGCCCTGGGACAAAAAGTGAAGATAAGTTCCTGTCCTTGCCCCACCTCTTTGAAGAGGTGGGAAGGGAAGAGCAAAGAAGCTGTTGTGAACTATACCTGGTTTCGCACTCTGTACATGCTCAGAGGGATTTCTCTGAACTGGCCAATATCCTGAATAATTAAAAGACATTGTCCAGAAAGTAACAGCTTTGTCACCCCCTCTGGGGAACCCAGGAAAAGATGAGATTTGAATAGATCTCTGAACAGATCAAAGGAAAATACACTATAAGAATGAGGTGACTAGACAGTGAGTGAGCAGTTCTGTGCCTACGGGCAATCCTGCTCACAGAAGCCATCCCAGAGTTTGCTGCTAAGCCACATGGAAAAAGCAGGAACTCTGCCCATGGACGATCAGCCGTGCCCTGAGCAGACTGCAAAAGGCTCCTATCTCCTACCAAAGGCCTGGCTTCTTCAGCTGACGAGATTCACCGTTCTCCAGTCTCTGGTCCTGGGTAAATATGCTGCTCCTACAAGCCTGGAATTCCTTCATCCCTTCCCCTTCTCCTGCTCCCTTCCCCTCGTCCCCCTACTAATTCCTGAATCTCCCCCAAACCATGCCAGCCCTCAGCCTACCCCCCCTCTTTTTCTGCCTGTATCTGAATTGTATTAGGCTTTAGGAAGATTTAATGCACACACATATGTTAGTTAGGCACATTACACTACACCTTGAATCAGAAACATGTTTTTAACGTGGATTATTTTATCCTGATGAGCAATTCTTTATAATAAAGCCCATTGAACTTTCTGAGTGTGTCTCTCTCTATCTCTGTTTGCGCGCCCAGATCCTACATGGTCATCATCTCCAAGAACCAACTCTGTTTGTGTATGATGTGACTTTGCCTCTTTCCCTCTGAGCATGTACAGAGTGCGAAACCAGGTATAGTTCACAACAAAGCTGTCATTCACCTGGAGGGGCCCCTCTCCCTCAGCGGCCCAGGGACATTTTCCCCTCCCCTTGTTCAACTATAGCTACAGTACACCCAGTTCTCAAAGCGGTCTACATAGCCAAAACAAAAAACAACCAAGACACCCCAGACCCTGAAAAGATGAAAATAACAAATGTGTTCCCTAACATCTCAACAACATCACGATTCAACAAGGCAAATAAGACCATCTTCCCCAAAATGCTGCTAGAGCAGGTGACTTTCTCTCTAAGGTACAGACCGATTAGATCCAGTAGGATAATCATGGCTGTACTTGCAATTACTGTACAAACACTGGATTTCAACTACACTTTCCCCTTCCAGCTTTGCAACAGTGATGATTCTGTCAACACATCTCCCTCCAGCTCTAAGAATCTCCTCATGCACTTTTCAACAGGCTGGGTTCATACCATGGGGGTTCTTGGTGTCAACCTTTCATTTTTGTTACCACCTGTACTCCATCTTTCATGCCAAATATTCAAGAAAAAAATCAAGACAATCATCAATATTCATGCAGGACAAGCCAATCAGTTTCATCTATTTCAGTACAAACCAGTAAAAGAGGAATGTTTATTGCGGGTGGGGAGCAGTTCATTCTGCTGCAGCTGCTCTTCCCTGTGAGGACAGGAAGATGAGCTTTCAGAGAGTTAATTAGCAGCGACAATAATAACGCACCATTCATGCTTGATAAAGCAAACACCAACAGGTATCCTTGTCAGACTTGTCACCAGGAATCTATGCTTGCCAACAAAAACTATGTCAGAATAGGTGACATGAATCGCAGAACCTTCCTTCCTGGAGCAGAAATGCCTCCATTATATGATCAGAAAAGCTCCTGTGAAAAAGACATTGAGGAGCACGCTGATCTGGATCCAGAGGGCAGTGAAGGATATAGACATAGAAGGATATGGACATATGCTGGCGGCCCAGGAACAACAAATGTCTTACTGTCCCAACAGAATGTAGAGCATTATGAAACAATTCTTGGAGAAGAAGTAAACCAACAAGGAATGTTTGCTCTACATAGACCTCAAGTAATAGTGCTCTACCTGAACCAAGATTACTTTAAAAGGTTCACTATATGTCTGAACAGACAGAGAATGCACACAAAAAGCAGCAGATCTGATGAAAATAAATATGGATCTTCAGCACACAATATGTTCAACAAGAAGCTCCAGTAACTCCTTTTACTGTCCATATGCTACTGATTAAGCCTCTTTTCTTGCAGCACTTCTGCAGTCTATTTGCAGCCTCCTAGCAAATATATGGAACTCCATTCACCATCCACCTAGCGCTGAATTCAATAGGAAACCATAACTCTGTAGAACGTGCTCATGTTAGCAGACTGCATGCATAGCCCCGCCCCACAAAATTCAGCTATAGTCAGCTCAGAAAGACAACTGAGTGGTGAAACAAGAAGGATACTATATTTTACCAGATCTTTTACTATGAAGTTCGTTATTGGAATTAAAAACAAGGGCTGACATGATGGGCAGTGATCTGTTGATGGAGTTGGAGCTGCCTTGAGGCAAGGAGCCTTCAGAGCAGTTGCCCTGCAGGCTTGATGGGTAGGACAGAACACGAGGAAGGGGACGGGAAGCAATTTTCACTTCTGCTTCCTCCTCTCAAAAGCACAGTTCACTTCCAGGAATATGACCATGAGGACTGGACAGCCCACACGTAGGCTGCATATTCATTCATTTTGTTGCCTTAGACTTACATGAAGTACGATTGGCTGTAACCTCCCAGCCAGGCTTCTAAGCTGTATGTATGTAGAACAAAACATTCATGTGCTGGATGGGTCACACTTGGCAATCCACAAAAGAGTTTTACTCTTCTTGCTGTTCTTACTACAGAGCGGTTTTCCACTTAGTAAAAGGTGTAACAGGTGGAGCAGCCTAAGCCTGATTGTTTTGTAACTAAGCTCTGAGCTCTAAACACAGAACAGAATCCATATAAAGAAAGCAACTATGGGTTACTCAGTTGAAAACACTATTTGTGTTCCAGAATATATTTTGCAATTTTACCCCAAATATTCCTTAGACGCTCTCTGAGTAACTCAGGAGGATGTTCAAAATGCTACATTGCAAAATATATTGTCCATTTTTACCCCCATAAGAAAGACAGTTTTCAGCTTTGCTCCTAATTAGCTTGCCTCAGCACCAGCCATTCCTAATCTTTCCTCCTGTCAGTTTTCATCGTTCCACCACTCATAACAGAAGTCTGTGGGAAGTAGTAGGGGATTTTCAGGGAGCTCCACACTCAATGGGAGCAGAATAAGTATTGATAAACTGAGATATCTTGTACACTGGTTGCATGTTTGTTTCCAGGACCAATTCAAGATCCTGGTGATTACCTTTAAATTCCTCAATAATTTAGGCACCAAGTATTTAAAGGATTGCCTTTTTCCTCAGGCGATTGCCCACCACACAAAATTTCTTTCATTTATTCATTCAACAAATTTGTATACCACCCACTACTGAAGTCTCTAAGCAGTTTACAGCATAAAACAAATCAAGAATAAGAAAAACCAAGAATTTAACGATTAAAATATCTATACACACACCAACTAACTAAAAAGCTTGGCTGAAGAGATGTGTCTCCAAGTGTTTCCTAAAAGCCAACACACAAATACCAGTGGAGGGGGCTCAGCTCCATGTGCTGACACCAAGGGAGAGTCGGTTGTTGTGTTTGCAGACCTGTCATCTGTCATTGCTGACGCCCGGTGGCTGTTCACTCCCTCCCAACCCTTTTGGTGACAACCCCTTTTTGTTCTCCTGTGGCTTAGGTCTCTGGCTGCTGTACTACTCTGAACTGGTGGCTATTTGCAATGTGCTGGTTGTGATAGGCCAGCTGACATATTCTGCAGATCTACGAGGGTGGAATAAAGGCTCCAACTTCGCAGAACAGCAGGAGTCTAGCTGAGTCGAAGCCTTGCTCTGCAGCCCAGTGGGGGTGGAGCGGATAGTGATTTTGGCTTCTGTCTTCTTTCCCTTCCTTCAAAAGACCTTTTTGCTACACAAGCCTCAGAAACACATTCCCGGCAGTGAAAAGGGCTTTTGGAAGAAGAGGAGAGAAGTGAAAATCATGTTACTCCCCGCTCCACCTGTGCTTTAGTGTGGAGGAAAGCTCAGCAGCAGCCTGGCTCCCCCCACTGTGCAAGGGCAGAGCCCTTTTTCTGCCCTTGTAGTGGTGTGGAACAACAGGCCACTGGTTTTTATTTGTTTTTCTTAATGATTTCTTCATTTTGTGATACTGTATTTTGTGTTTTAATTCTTTTGTTAGCTGCCACAAGATTAATTATTACATTATTAATCATAACTATTAATTAATAATTAATACAAGTGGCTCATGGAATCACATACCATGGGCAAGACAGCAATTCAACACACTGTACACAATTTTGAACTTCACTGGATCTTTAATCTATAAAATATACAACCTTTTCCTGCTCATAGACATAATCATTACCCTCTTCCCTTCAATCATTAGTCAAAGTAAGAGTAATTCCACTAAGTGAAAGAAGCGCAAGTGAGATCAGAGTGAGGTTCTAATCTTGTCACCAGTCTGATCCCATTTAGTACACCTGTCTGGCCTTTTCATCATGATACAGCAAGTGGTATTCTCTGGTTTACACCCACTCATGCACTTGGATGCTCTGGAAAATCTTCCTGCTTTCTAACAGACATGTCCAGCAATAGCTGAGTTTAAAGTAGTTGCTCTTCTTGATCTGACACATGAAAATTGCCCATTAGCAAGTTTAAGTAGGTTTGGACATCTGCGTAAAGTTACAAAATATTGCAGGAGTAAAGTTTTAGAACAAGGATATGCCCAAACCAGTTCAGGTGCCAAGATTTGAACCTGTTTGGCAGGGCGAGGGTTGGTTCTTTAAAAACCAGGACATTATCCTACTCCTCTGCTGCCCCACTGCTTTTTCAGGCATTGCGCTTGCTGTTCAAAAGGCTGCTCACAGCATTGGCATGTGCGCAGCCATTTGTGTGGTCGGCATGCTGTTGTTGGTTGCCACACAGTCTGCTGGGAGCACTGCTGAGGCCACGCATGATCTTTTGAACAGCGAGCATCGCACCCAAAAAACCAGTGGGGCAGTGGAGGAGCAGGTACAGTCCTGCTTTTTAAAGGAACAGACTCCCCCCGCCCCATCTCTGTACCAGATCACAAAGGCTCTCATTTATTTAATTGTCTGAATTAGTCAGCTGTATCTATTTAGCAGGAATACTGCATGATTGATTTTAATGTGTCTCAGTAGAGGTCTGTAGAAATTGTTCACCTTTGCTTCCCCTATGTCTGTGTGTGTGTCACACACATACGCACACACTTGTGTGCATGCAGCTGTGTAAATGACCTAATTTCCTAAAAACCTCTTCACCAAACATTTTACTTGTAGACAAACATCTAAGGTGTATTTAAAACAAATGTCAATTATTTATTACTATGCATAGAAAATATAGCTAAGGGGGATGGGGAGGGGATCTTTCACCAATCATGGCTTGGTAGAATCAGGATGGTACAAGCTTCTCTTCCCATTTCCTTTACATTTCACAATCGGTAACGTGTGAAGGGTGCTACAGCTGGAGTCTGGATATTTGCAATGAGAAAACGTGACCCAGATAGTTACAGTAAAACAAAATTTCTCAAGCAACAGAGAGACAGCACTCATAAAACTGATACTTGTGGTATTTTCTTCCACCATTAAATATGAACCCTGATCCAGGTTACAAGAGGGGTCAGGTCTCCAGCTGACATACCAGACACAGACACTCCATAGCAGCCCCAGTACATTGTGGGGTGTCACAGCCACATCATACGAGGAGGAAGGACACTGGAGAGAAGGCAGGTCAGTTACTTATTCAACAAAGTTGCAACCACTTCAAGTGCCATGCTAGGTTCCTCCACATTATTTATTTATTTATCAAATTTGTACACCGCCCCAAAATTTCATCTCTGGGTGGTTAACAATAGCATAAAAACAGTTAAAAACATATACAAAAAACGTAATACAATTTAAAATAAATAAATAAACCAGAGATTAAAACCCCCAAAATTTTGGAAGCTGAGAAAGCTTGGGCGAAAAGATACCCTAGAGTGCTGAAAATTCAGTATTATAGTGGATGATTTCTGTCCTGATATGAATTATGTCCTGTAATGCAGCCATGCAGGAGAAGTGAGAATGATGCACATCTTTATGAAGTTCTTGTTTGATACTGTTCATAGATACTAAGACCTTTAAGATATTAAGTGATTCAGAATGATGCCAGCCAGTCTGCCTGCAGCAGTCTTTAGCAACAGAAAACCACAATATAAACCACAGAAAGGAAGGCTTCTTTTCAGAAGATCAGTAGACCAATCAAAGCTGCTTTCTCTTCTACTAAAGCCATTCTCAGAATTCAAGCTACCAGTGAAAAACTATGTAACATGAAAGACTCTAATTAAAAATCTTTAGGAATGAGACTTGCAAGTAGGCAACCAACTGACTGCGAACCATATGCAATTTCATTTCCAATACAAGTACCATTAGAGTTTCAGGCCACTTGAAAGTTTTATCTAGTTAGTTTTAATTAACAACGTTAAGGATGGGAAAGCAAAGATGCTTCCTTTAATCTTGATTAATCTTTAATTCTGACCAATCAACACTGAAGTCAGAAATACTACAAATTACATTATAGTTCACCATATATCCCTACTGCCCCACCCCATGCAGTTGGGACAGAATGTGGCAGCCAGGCTGGTCTCCGGGTCATCTCAAAAAAGACCATATTACTCCTAAATTGAAAGAACTACACTGGCTATCAATATGTTTGTATTTTCAAAATACAAGGTGCTGGTTATAACCTATAAAGTCCTAAACAGCTAGAACCAGGATATTTAAGAGAATGTCTTCTTCACTATGATCCTCATCGTCCATTGAGATCATCCGGAGAGGTTCGTTTGCACTTGCCATCCACTCATCTGGTGGCTACACAGGGACGGGTCTTCTCTGTTGCCGCCCCATGACTCTAGAATGCACTCCCTGCTGAAATAAGAGCCTCCCCATCTCTGACAACTTTTTAAAAGTCTTTAAAGACACATTTATTCACCCAAGCTTTTTAACCTGACTTGTAGTTTTAAATAGTTTTAAGATTCTGATTCGTTTTTAATTTGTTTTATTTTGCTGTAAACCACTCAGATACAGAAGTCTGGGACAGTGTACAAATAAGATGAATAAAATAAAATAAAATAATACCCAAGTAGTCCAAACCAATGTGTACTTTATCCTAGAAAGAGAGGTTCTGTCCCCTTTCTTGAAACATAGCTAGAAATGGTTAGTTTATCATCGGGCACTGATATTCTACTTTGCTTCAGGAAGCTTGAAAGTAAGTGTGAATGTGTTTCTCTTTGCTTAAATCTATCTTCTGCTGCTTTTTATTAAAATATTCTTTATTAACAGAAGTGTAGCTGAACAGTACCTAGCAATGAATTGGATACATGTGAAGAAACAAAACAGTAGCTGTCAACATCCCACAGGCCTGGGAATTAGTGCATTGTTCTTGGAAATGTATAACAGTTGATGTATATCTTTTGTCACTGGATTCAGTTCTGGTAAACCTCAAGATTCCTAGAACTGGTTGAATGATTGGCAGGAAGTAGAATTAATTGCACAAGCATGTGCGCTGACAGATGCCATTTTCAGTCTAGTAAGTTATTTGTTCCTTTGAAGGTCAGTCACAGAGGAACTGTTACAGGTGTTCAGTGGCTTATTCCATCATTTGGAACACAGGAGTAATTAAATTAATGACATTGGATTTTTTAGACTGCAGAGTACTTTGCATTTGCTTTTTCATCTCAAAACCAAGGTAGGTTGCATCTTCCCCATGATGCAAAATGATTCACTAAAACTGATAATCATTTCACACAAGGCCATCCATTATGTCTATGGTTGATGCAGAACTTGAACTCAAAACTCCCAGGCACAAGGCCAATCAGCTATATAGCAAAATAGTCTTGAATCTGTTGGTCCTGTTTTCATTGTACCTACCATAAAGTAGATCACTGCCCCTATTAATCACCATCTCTATTAATCACCTTCCCCATCAATCATTGGACCAATGATTAATTATATAAGTCTTCTATGTAAATATAAAGTATAACTTTTGCCATGTATTAACATGAAATTTTTTTAAAGTATCTGCATACTTTTAAACATAAAAAGTATCATAAAAGTAGCTTTATGATCAGTAAAATAAAAGATTTAATGTGATGAACATTCTTATAATTAGAAAATATTAATTTTTATTCTACACAATTATTTTGTTCATCTCATTTTCATACCATCAGTCAAGTCAAGTAGTTATTTTCTTTGAACAGCAGGTTAGCCCACATTTGTTTAATTCACTATAATTCATGATACTCTCATGGAAGTCTCTAGTCTACAAAATTCTAGTCCTTTTATCTGACATTCCCACTGTAGCCACAACTCCACTTTTTGTTGTTTTCTCTTTCTGAGTTACTGAGTTATGGAGCCAGGTGACAGAGCAAAGGTCAAAAGATCTAACAGTCTGACCGCATTCCAGATGGTTGTTCGGGTGTCCACTTAACAGAATTCCACTACTTCTTCCTTCATGAAATTCCAAGTCAGAAGTTTACATAGTAACTACAGACTAAATAGAGTTTTAGAAAAACCAGGTTCTACAGTGCTTTGAATCATCTCACTAGATAGGCTTTGAGTAGCACAAAGCAGGCAGAAAAAGGTCCCAAATATTAGGAGTCAGGGTTCTACAGTGCAGATTATGTGCGCTTCCAAATGTGTTTATGTAAATGAGAGCGGAAGTATCCCTTTTATAATCTAAATGTACCACAAAATGTCCAACATCATATGAATGTCGAAGCTTGGATAAGCCACTGCCAGTCTGTGTAGACAATACTGAGCTAGATGGACCAATGGTCTGACTCAGTATATGGCAGCTTCCTATGTTCCTATAATGGCTGAGCATTAAGACAAAAAGTGCTATCTAACTATAAAGGAATAATTATTAAGTCTGCCCTACCACTATGAATATTGAGCTGCATTTATTTATCCTCTCTTCCAAATTGAAAGCAATAATTACTCTTTGTGGGAAAAGATACTGCAGTCTTGAAGATGGTTTTCTGCAAGATAGTTTGCTGTCATAACTGTCATTTGGAATTACTGAGTTTGCTACATCTGTAATTAACTTCTTTATTATTATTTTGTACCCAGCCTTTCACACAAGGTCTCAAAGCAACCTACACAGATAAAAATACAAATAGTGGACATCCTCACTAAAGATGTACAGGCACTGTGTACAAAGTATCTTCACAACATTTAGTAATTCAGAGTCTTGCTATGCAGGTGGGGGATGTTTTTGCCATTGCCTCCTTCCCCCATAAATGCTCTTTGACTCACAAAAATGTGTCTCTGGGACATATTTATGGATGCTAAAGATTTATGGATGATGCACTTACAGTGAGGGAAATAAGTATTTGATCCCCTGCTGATTTTGTCCGTTTGCCCTCTGACACAGAAATGACCAGGCTATAATTGGAATGGTAGGTTTATTGTAGCTGTAAACCTACCTTTTAGTTAACCAATTTTAAAGTTTATATTCAGATTTTAAATGACTTTAATAATTTTAATGCTTTATTATTGTTGGTTATTTTCAATTGGTTTTAGTATGTAAACCGCCCAGAGAAATATAGATATATCTATAGATAGATAGCTATTGAGTGGTATGAAAATATGCTAGCTAAATACAGTATATAAATATTCTTGCATTCAGAATATGCACTGTTTTTGCTTCTGATTTTTTTTAAAAAAGATTAATAGATGAAAGAGTTGCATAATTTGTTTTAACAACTTCATTTTGATTTTTCTGATTGCAAAATATAATTTATTTATTTTTAGATTAAAAATTGAAGTCTCTCCTATGGCAAATGACTTTGGGGGCTCCCAAGTTGACATCTAGAAAATATGCACCTGGGGTCACTGAGAGCAGTGGCCTGAGTAAATGAGCTGCAGGAAGTGCACCCATACATACATACATACATACACCTGAAAGGCAGCAGGCAAAATGATGGTTCTGTCACCTAGCAACAGCAGAAGTTGAGACTCCTAACATTTATACCACTAACCAATCCAGAAGTGTCATAAAACCTGCCATTCACAGGGTTTTAATATTTCATACCCCGTTGCTTTCTGTGCATGAGGGGGGCTCTGAAATAGAGCAAACACTGTTCACAGCATCACTGTGGCTACAGCCCTTGAGTTTCCTGGTTCAAACACTGGTGTCTCTAATTCTCCTTTGTTTCGAAAAACAAAAATGGTCCAAAATAGACCAGTCTAATTGCAACCATGAAATGATGATTCCATTGTGATCCATGCCCTTGTTACATCTAGATTGGATTGCTGTAATGTGCTCTGTGTGGGGCTGCCCTTGAAGAACGTTCCAGAAACCTCAACTGTTCCAGAAGGTAGCCATGAAAGTCTTAACTGAATCAAGACTCTCAGACCACATTACACTGATTGTTCGTGAGCTGCACTGGTTGCCAGTTTGTTTCCAGGTGTGATTCAAGGCATTGTTGTATGATGCATCTGAATGGGCTAGCCCAGTATACCTTTAAAGTGATATAATTTGGGACTAGGGTATATGAAGGCACTTTTCCCACATAAGTCCCCCTGGCCTATAATATCTGGCAGGAAGGATTTCCTATATGTGTCGCCATTACTTGAGGACCACCTGATGGCCATGTGTAAAAGAGTCTTTCCCTTCTCTATGGAACTCTCTTCCCTGGAAGGTTCAGCTGGCCACCCCACTTCCACTCTTTATGTGACGTTTATAGAACCATCTGTTAAGCAGACTTCCCCACTATTGGCGAAAGGAAAGTGGTTTTTAAACTGTTTGTACTTCTCTAAATTATCTAGCATTTTTCATTGTTTTTGTATTTTAAATTGTATTCACGTTTATTGTGTTTGTATTGTATTGTTGTATTGTTATTGACCAAAATTCCCACTATTAGTACAGAGGCCCTGCATGCAAAGTGCATCCGCAGCATTTAGTCATCTAGAACAGGGATTCTCAACATTGGGTCTCCAGATGCTATTGGAATTCAACTCCCATAATCTCCAACCACAGGCCACTGGGGCAGGGGATGATGGGAGTTGAAGTCCAATAACATCTGGAGACCCAACGTTGAGAACCCCTGATCTACAATACTGTTGCACAGGTGGAGGAGTGGTTTTTGCCCTTCATTCCTTCCCCCATACAGTGAGGGAAATAAGTATTTGATCCCCTGCTGATTTTGTCCGTTTGCCCTCTGACACAGAAATGACCAGGCTATAATTGGAATGGTAGGTTTATTGTAGCTGTGAGAGACAGAATAACAACAAACAAACCCTCAAAAGCCCAGTGCCCAAAAGTCAGCGATGGATTTGCATTGTAGTGAGGGAAATAAGTATTCGATCCCTTCACAAAAGATGTCTTAGTACTTGGTGGCAAAACCCTTATTGGCAATCACAGAGGTCAGACGTTTCTTGTAGTTGGCCACCAGGTTTGCACACAACCCAGGAGGGATGTTGTCCCACTCCTCTTTGCAGATCCTCTCCAAGTCAGAAAGGTTTCGAGGCTGATGTTTGGCAACCCGAACCTTCAGCTCCCTCCACAGATTTTCTATGGGATTAAGGTCTGGAGACTGGCTGGGCCACTCCAGGACCTTCATGTGCTTCTTCTTGAGCCACTCCTTTGTTGCCTTGGCTGTGTGTTTTGGGTCATTGTCACGCTGGAATACCCATCCACGACCCATTCTCAATGCCCTGGCTGAGGGAAGGAGGTGCTCACCCAAGATCTGACGGTACATGGTCCCGTCCATCGTCCCTTCGATGTGGTGAAGGTGTCCTGTCCCCTTAGCAGAAAAACACCCCCAAAGCATAATGTGTCCACCTCCATGTTTGACGGTGGGGATGGTGTTCTTGGGCTCATAGGCAGCATTCCTCCTTCTCCACACACGGTGAGTTGAGTTGATGCCAAAGAGCTTGATTTTGGTCTCATCTGACCACAACACTTTCGCCCAGTTCTCCTCTGGATCATTCAGATGTGCATTGGCAAACTGCAGACGTGCCTGTACATGTGCTGCCTTGAGCAGAGGGACCTTGCGGGCACTGCAAGATTTCAGTCCTTCACGGCATAGTGTGTTACCAATTGTTTTCTTGGTGACTATGGTTCCAGCTGCACTGAGATCATTGACAAGTTCCCCCCGTGTAGTTCTGGGCTGCTTTGTCACCGTTCTCATGATCATTGCAACTCCACGTGGTGAGATCTTGCATGGAGCCCCAGACCGAGGGAGATTGACAGTTGTTTTGTGTTTCTTCCATTTGCGAGTTATCGTGCCAACTGTAGTCACTTTCTCACCAAGCTGCTTGGCGATAGTCTTGTAGCCCAGTCCAGCCTTGTGCAGGTCTACAACCTTGTCCCTGACATCCTTCGACAGCTCTTTGGTCTTGGGCATGGTGGTGAGTTTGGAAGCTGAGTGATTGCTTGCTTCTATGGACAGATGTCTTTTATACAGGTACTGTAACAAGCTGGGATTAGGAGCACTCCCTTACAGAGGGTGTTCCTCATCTCAGCTCGTTACCTGCATATAGTGAAAAGACACCTGGGAGCCTGAAATCTTGCTGGTTGATAGGGGATCGAATACTTATTTCCCTCACTACAATGCAAATCCATCGCTGACTTTTGGGCACTGGGCTTTTGAGGGTTTGTTTGTTGTTATTCTGTCTCTCACAGCTACAATAAACCTACCATTCCAATTATAGCCTGGTCATTTCTGTGTCAGAGGGCAAACGGACAAAATCAGCAGGGGATCAAATACTTAATACTTATCTCTGGGACATATTTATGGATGCTAAAGATTTATGGATGATGCACTTACAGTGAGGGAAATAAGTATTTGATCCCCTGCTGATTTTGTCCGTTTGCCCTCTGACACAGAAATGACCAGGCTATAATTGGAATGGTAGGTTTATTGTAGCTGTGAGAGACAGAATAACAACAAACAAACCCTCAAAAGCCCAGTGCCCAAAAGTCAGCGATGGATTTGCATTGTAGTGAGGGAAATAAGTATTCGATCCCCTATCAACCAGCAAGATTTCAGGCTCCCAGGTGTCTTTTCACTATATGCAGGTAACGAGCTGAGATGAGGAACACCCTCTGTAAGGGAGTGCTCCTAATCCCAGCTTGTTACAGTACCTGTATAAAAGACATCTGTCCATAGAAGCAAGCAATCACTCAGCTTCCAAACTCACCACCATGCCCAAGACCAAAGAGCTGTCGAAGGATGTCAGGGACAAGGTTGTAGACCTGCACAAGGCTGGACTGGGCTACAAGACTATCGCCAAGCAGCTTGGTGAGAAAGTGACTACAGTTGGCACGATAACTCGCAAATGGAAGAAACACAAAACAACTGTCAATCTCCCTCGGTCTGGGGCTCCATGCAAGATCTCACCACGTGGAGTTGCAATGATCATGAGAACGGTGACAAAGCAGCCCAGAACTACACGGGGGGAACTTGTCAATGATCTCAGTGCAGCTGGAACCATAGTCACCAAGAAAACAATTGGTAACACACTATGCCGTGAAGGACTGAAATCTTGCAGTGCCCGCAAGGTCCCTCTGCTCAAGGCAGCACATGTACAGGCACGTCTGCAGTTTGCCAATGCACATCTGAATGATCCAGAGGAGAACTGGGCGAAAGTGTTGTGGTCAGATGAGACCAAAATCAAGCTCTTTGGCATCAACTCAACTCACCGTGTGTGGAGAAGGAGGAATGCTGCCTATGAGCCCAAGAACACCATCCCCACCGTCAAACATGGAGGTGGACACATTATGCTTTGGGGGTGTTTTTCTGCTAAGGGGACAGGACACCTTCACCACATCGAAGGGACGATGGACGGGACCATGTACCGTCAGATCTTGGGTGAGCACCTCCTTCCCTCAGCCAGGGCATTGAGAATGGGTCGTGGATGGGTATTCCAGCGTGACAATGACCCAAAACACACAGCCAAGGCAACAAAGGAGTGGCTCAAGAAGAAGCACATGAAGGTCCTGGAGTGGCCCAGCCAGTCTCCAGACCTTAATCCCATAGAAAATCTGTGGAGGGAGCTGAAGGTTCGGGTTGCCAAACATCAGCCTCGAAACCTTTCTGACTTGGAGAGGATCTGCAAAGAGGAGTGGGACAACATCCCTCCTGGGTTGTGTGCAAACCTGGTGGCCAACTACAAGAAACGTCTGACCTCTGTGATTGCCAATAAGGGTTTTGCCACCAAGTACTAAGACATCTTTTGTGAAGGGATCGAATACTTATTTCCCTCACTACAATGCAAATCCATCGCTGACTTTTGGGCACTGGGCTTTTGAGGGTTTGTTTGTTGTTATTCTGTCTCTCACAGCTACAATAAACCTACCATTCCAATTATAGCCTGGTCATTTCTGTGTCAGAGGGCAAACGGACAAAATCAGCAGGGGATCAAATACTTATTTCCCTCACTGTATGGGGGAAGGAATGAAGGGCAAAAACCACTCCTCCACCTGTGCAACAGTATTGTAGATCAGGGGTTCTCAACGTTGGGTCTCCAGATGTTATTGGACTTCAACTCCCATCATCCCCTGCCCCAGTGGCCTGTGGTTGGAGATTATGGGAGTTGAATTCCAATAGCATCTGGAGACCCAATGTTGAGAATCCCTGTTCTAGATGACTAAATGCTGCGGATGCACTTTGCATGCAGGGCCTCTGTACTAATAGTGGGAATTTTGGTCAATAACAATACAACAATACAATACAAACACAATAAACGTGAATACAATTTAAAATACAAAAACAATGAAAAATGCTAGATAATTTAGAGAAGTACAAACAGTTTAAAAACCACTTTCCTTTCGCCAATAGTGGGGAAGTCTGCTTAAACAGATGGTTCTATAAACGTCACATAAAGAGTGGAAGTGGGGTGGCCAGCTGAACCTTCCAGGGAAGAGAGTTCCATAGAGAAGGGAAAGACTCTTTTACACATGGCCATCAGGTGGTCCTCAAGTAATGGCGACACATATAGGAAATCCTTCCTGCCAGATATTATAGGCCAGGGGGACTTATGTGGGAAAAGTGCCTTCATATACCCTAGTCCCAAATTATATCACTTTAAAGGTATACTGGGCTAGCCCATTCAGATGCATCATACAACAATGCCTTGAATCACACCTGGAAACAAACTGGCAACCAGTGCAGCTCACGAACAATCAGTGTAATGTGGTCTGAGAGTCTTGATTCAGTTAAGACTTTCATGGCTACCTTCTGGAACAGTTGAGGTTTCTGGAACGTTCTTCAAGGGCAGCCCCACACAGAGCACATTACAGCAATCCAATCTAGATGTAACAAGGGCATGGATCACAATGGAATCATCATTTCATGGTTGCAATTAGACTGGTCTATTTTGGACCATTTTTGTTTTTCGAAACAAAGGAGAATTAGAGACACCAGTGTTTGAACCAGGAAACTCAAGGGCTGTAGCCACAGTGATGCTGTGAACAGTGTTTGCTCTATTTCAGAGCCCCCCTCATGCACAGAAAGCAACGGGGTATGAAATATTAAAACCCTGTGAATGGCAGGTTTTATGACACTTCTGGATTGGTTAGTGGTATAAATGTTAGGAGTCTCAACTTCTGCTGTTGCTAGGTGACAGAACCATCATTTTGCCTGCTGCCTTTCAGGTGTATGTATGTATGTATGTATGGGTGCACTTCCTGCAGCTCATTTACTCAGGCCACTGCTCTCAGTGACCCCAGGTGCATATTTTCTAGATGTCAACTTGGGAGCCCCCAAAGTCATTTGCCATAGGAGAGACTTCAATTTTTAATCTAAAAATAAATAAATTATATTTTGCAATCAGAAAAATCAAAATGAAGTTGTTAAAACAAATTATGCAACTCTTTCATCTATTAATCTTTTTTAAAAAAAATCAGAAGCAAAAACAGTGCATATTCTGAATGCAAGAATATTTATATACTGTATTTAGCTAGCATATTTTCATACCACTCAATAGCTATCTATCTATAGATATATCTATATTTCTCTGGGCGGTTTACATACTAAAACCAATTGAAAATAACCAACAATAATAAAGCATTAAAATTATTAAAGTCATTTAAAATCTGAATATAAACTTTAAAATTGGTTAACTAAAAGGCCTGATCTTAAAAGTACATTTTCAGCTGTTTCTTAAAAACCAGCAGATATTCTCCAAACAGGAAGCTTAAGGGGTTTTTGTTACACAGCCATCAAAATTGCTCCTTTAAGATAATGTCACTCACTGTCTTTTCTACAAATACAGGAGTTGGTCAGTTGCTGAGTAACTGAGATTCTTTGCATATTATCATGCAAACCGAGTTGACTTCCCTGAGGATAAGCACCACTATTTCTAGCCCACCAGCTCTTTATCAGCATTCAGCCAGAGCTAGAAATAGCCAGAGCTTATCTGATCACACTAAAGTGCAGGACTAAAGCTACAATGGACACAGGAGATTTTTTAAAATAGTAAAGTATGGTAAGATTCAGGGGTTATCATAACACAGGAACTGCATTGTTAGTGTCAAGAGGGTTTATTGGTTTATATGAGAGAGAGAGAGAGAGAGAGAGAGAGAGAGAGAGAGAGAGAGAGAGAAGACGAACATGGTGCTTCTAGAAAACAATTACTACTGCTGCCTTGAAGTAACAGGCAGAATCTATGACCAAGATCATTATAACCGTGGATGCATTTTATTTAAATATTTATATCCTGCCTCTCCACCCATACTTATCCCAAGGCAGCTTGCTTACAACAAATACACCATGAATTACAATAAAAAAGCAACAAGAGGAATAACTGCCAGTAAAGCAACAAATAGGTTATGGATTAAAACTTTCACCTCTTGGCTTAGCTGAAAGTTGAAACCTCAGAAAAGGCCCTGGCCCCAGTAGCTATCCACTTCTGCTCTGGGAAGAGCATCTGGGCTTCCAAGTTTCCTCCCTGGCATCTCCAGATATGGCTAAGAGAGACTCCTGCCTGCAACTTTGGAGACGCCACTGTCAGTCTGTGTAGACAGTAATGAGCTAGATGGGCCAATGGTATAAGGTTGTCAATAGACTTATATTACCTAGGATGTCCCGAATTTGGGGACATCTTGGAGACAAGATGAGGGGAGGCAGCAATAGTGGCTGGCAGAGCTGCGCAGCACAAGTGAGAGGGGTCCCCCCTACCACTGCTGTGGCCACCATCTTCCCCCAGCAGCCGAGGCAGGAAGGCCAGCCAGGGAGCATGCCACACACTCGCGTGCTCCACATGCGAGTCCTCCCCTCCAAGAGAGCAGCTCCTGCGTCTAGTGCAGGAGGAGGGAGGGAGTTCAAGGGCTACCTACGCTTTTAATCATTGTTTCTTTCAAAGCAGCCTGGCAACCAGTGGGTGCCTTTTCCGGCTTTCCTCCTGTGGGAAGGTGGCTGAGCAAGCAGCAGACTCTCTTTCGGCTTGGTTCTGCTTCTTCAGAACCAAGCCAAGAGAGAGTCCACTGCTTGTCTCAGCCGCCTTCTCCCAGGAGAAAAGCAGGGAAAGCCTTAAACACGCGTTATGCATAAGACTCTTTTGCTGCCTTTCCAGGGAACTTCTTGCAGGAAGGATAGCGTTAAAAAAATATGAAGGCTATCGGTTTTTATGATTGGCTCCACCCAAGACACCTCTCCATCCCCCTCACACACCCCCACACACTTGTATCCTGTACTGAGGCAACAGAATGTTGGCAATCCTACTGACTCAGTTCATGGCATCTTCCTATATTCCTATGAATTAGGCATGTGTGTGAACCTCAGTTCGTGATCCAGTTCAAATGTGTAGAGGCCATGTGCATGCCAGCATTGCACTGCCACCACGCACAGGCTACTGGGGGGAGTGCCGCCACAGCAAGAAGTTGCATGGAGTGGCAATGATGCAGGTAAGACCTGCTGTAAGGTGCCACCCGCCATCCCAATCTCCCCACCCTGCACTTGAACCACTGAATCAGTTCAGCGGCAACACGAACTGGTTTGTATTCTAACCAAGGCATGAACCGAGGTTCGTGCACATGCCTACTATGAAGTGGGGGGGCACCCAGAGCAGTGCTTCAGCCAAAGGTGACTGGACCATGAGCACAGAAGAGCAAGTTTCGGACAGCGCCCAATTCACACATTAATTGACCAAAAGCATGTGTTCATGGTAGTGCCAGTATAGTTACAATGAGGAGTTATTTCAAAATTCTGCCATTATACACCTGGAAAATTCCATTGGTCATAAAATCAAAGCTCTCTGCTGCCTACTTGCAAGCATCAACTAGGTGAAGACAAACCCATCTACACCCCTTCAAAGCAGGTTTTTTGGAAAGGAAAATCTTGGGCATTGTGGAAAATGGCTGTTTAAAAGTAACTCTTATCCATGTAGCCTAAGTGGAGACTCCATATTCATAGGCAGTATATCTCGGATGTAGAAAGTTCAAGTTCAAAGGCAGTGTGCTGCTGCCTTGTGTGTCCTTGCAAGACCCCCGCCACCTAGCTGCCACCTTGTGTTTCCTTCACAGTCCCATTTGCCTCATCACCCCACGTCCTCTGACCTCATAAGGGCCCTTGTCAGTCACCTTGCCACCATCTCATGGGGTAGGCGGAAGGCTGTTAAGGAAAAAGAGGGGGGAGGGAATCTTTGGTTAAGTATAAAAATGCCAAAGTGTTCCTAGAGTGTCCTTATCAAACAGCTACATTCAGAACCAGGACTGCATTCTCCTGAACTTGCTAGGACTTGCCCCTCCCAACTTGAGATTCAGAACTCTCAGTAAGCAAATCAACAATAAGCAACTTTAGTTGATTTTACTCTGTTATTATACAGACTTCATAGGCTAGACTTCATATAAATACTGGACTGGTTTTTTTCTGTCTCAAAACAACAATGGTTTACATTTCAGCATATACGTTAAAAAATATGAAAAGGGTCATTAACATATATAAGAGATGTTATCTGACGGCAAAAAAGGTTGTCAACAATAAACCTCCTCTTTTTTAGAGCTGATGTTTAAACTGCTGTATCTTAGCCATTTTTGAACAGATGATTCAGATATCCCAAAACCTCCAGCTTAAGATGACATGCTCATCTTAATTTTCACTCATGCTCTAAAAAGGAGAAATTGCAAATGAAGGTGCCTATCTTAGACTTTCTACAGTTTTTTACAGGGTATATCCAGCTGAAACCTTAGCCCATTCTGGAAAAAACTATACAATATCATAACTATACAATATCATAAGTATGTTACTTAAAAGTATAGTCTCACTGATTTCAAGAGACATGCTTTCACCCTATAAGAACAGGATGCTACTCCTTCAGTTATAAATTCACATTTGGGCATCAGGAGGCTCATGTCTGGCAAGCTATCAGATGAGTGACAAAAAGTTCTGCTTTCAAATATGCAGCAGTGCTGAATGGCTTAACCCCAGTGTTATCAAACTGCAGTTTTTAGAAAAATTACAGGAATGAGAATCCCTGGGGGTAAAAAGAGCAGTCTATATTATGGAACACAATAACATACAGCCAAACTAACTCAGATCCATACACATTTTTTTACCCTTGGAGAGGTTATTCACTCTTCATGTGACTTTGGTTTGGAAGCTCATATTACAAATGATTAATCTGTCAGCAGCTTATAAATATCTTCATAAACAACCATGCACAGCAACATGTTATACCCAAAGCTGAAAAGAGAAGGTATTCTATTAAATCAAATCATGACCAGGTCAGCTGCTGCCAGTAAGTATGACATTTTTGTAATGGGAACTCTAAGAGAAACAGCTAAGCCAGCAAAAATTATATCAGGTAAAATCAGAGAAGGAAAGGAGACTGAGAAAGCACACACAGCATGCTTCTCTACCACTGTAAAACCACGGACCAGTTCACACATGGGCTGGTTCAAACTATAAAGTATTCAAATCCTGTGTGAGGAATCCATTCAGAAGTATTGTCTGAATCTGACCAATCCACATGAAATTAGGGACAGGAACACACATTCTGCTACCTCTCCTGGTATGCTTCTCCACTTTGCATAATCGCTTGGGAGGAACAGTTCATCTGAACACCCCTTTCACACATGATTTGAATATTTTAGTATACTATATTTAGTATTTAAATATAGTGTGTCAGGGGATGGTTCAGAGAGTCTCCCTATGCAATTAATAAAAGTAGAATGGCGTCCCAGGAGAGGGAGCAGAATACACACACTCACATCGCTAATGGTGTGTGGCTGGCATTAGTTTGAATCTATCAGAATTCTTAAAGTAGGGACTAATCTACTGAGAGGTTGATACAATACAACAGTTAAGAAACGTATATCAACATGAGGTAAAGCAGGAGAGCTTATAGTCAAATCTAGCTGTCTCTCAAGTGATGTACTGGAGTTTTGCTTTGTTTTATACACAGCACCTAGTTTAGATACGCTGTCTAGAAATAAATAAAAATTCAAAGTAGCATTGGGTTCTTTCTGATTGAGCTGCTCATGGTTTTGCATATGATGCAGACACTTTTCTTCCTTACCAACCACCCCCACACCACTTCTATGGGATTAATCTTTAAGTGAAGAATTCCATCTGGACAGAATAAAAAGAGACCAACTCCAACTCTAAGTGGTCCACCTCATCATGATTCTCATACCTGCTAACATGTCCCTATTATTAGGGACATGTTGGCAGGTATGGATTCTGTCAAATCCCAGCATGTGAATTAGGGCTTTTCTATGTATTTTAGGTGAAAAGTAGTGATGGATCCTAATATTATCTGAGCAAACCTTGGAATATGAATCCAAGCAGGCTCTTGATGCTTGTCTCAGTAGGAGGCAAGCACTGCAGCCCCAAATGTTCTCCTCCAACTAAGATTAAATTTCTTTCTGGCTCACATTTTAAAAATACCCCTCTGTTTCCTCCTCCAACCCATCAATCCATGTGCAAAGCCCCTTAACTAGAGCAGGAGCAGGATGTGTGTCCCTTCTTCCTCTCTTACACCTGGCATGCTGCTATGACCTAGTATGCAAGACATAAGGAGAACTGGGAAATCTAATTTTCCCAGTGCTACTTGTATCTGGTGCACACCTATAGCAACATTCAAGGAATGAGAGAAGGGTGGGTAAAAATAGATCCCCAGCCCCTTCCCTCCCACTACCAGTAGAGCAGCAACATGGGTAAGGAGAAAAGGGATTTAAGAGAAAACAAAGGCAGGTGGAAAGGCAGGAGTGAAAGAGTTGGATGCTCATGGGGAAAACAAGGGAAGAACTGCATATGGTCATGCCCCAATCAGGGGTATTCAACCGGGGGCGGGGGGATAGTTTTTTCCAAGTTTGGCGGAATACATTTCAAGCATAATTCTGAACCTGACTTATCACTATCCACCTGATTGGAGTTTACCCCCTGCCACTCTCACCTGTGTGCAACTTCCCCATTTCCAGGCTGCTCTAAACTGAAGATCGATGATGTGAAGCTAGAAGCTCCTTTCTTCTTGCTACCTATCTGCAGTTTAAAATCCTTGCTGTCCAGATGGAAGCCAGGAGATGGCAAAAGGTGTCATGCCAAGGGAGGTGGGGCTGGTCCGGCCCATCATGCTGGCAGGGGCAGAGGGCTGAACCAGTGTCCGAGGGTGTGGTCCATGGCGTCTTGATGTCCCCTCAGGTGGCACCCCCACTCAAGCCAGCCAGGGCCACTGAGAGCTGGTTCAAGCCCTGGGTGGGAAAGAAATTTCAGGCCCTCCAGCAAGTGCGGAGTGGCTAAAAATCTTTACAAGGGATTTGTAGTGATGTGCAAAAAAAATTAAAAAATAAAATTCCCTACCTGGTATACAAATGAAACATGGAATAGGAAAAGAAACATTTATTCTTAAATCAAAAACACATGTAACATATCTCATTATTATAAATTCACATTGCAGTAAATACTCACAAAATGTAACCTCACAAATTGCAACTTTGATTACCACTGTTATTTAACTAGAGGCTGAAGAGCATATTCATTAGGAGTTTTCCAGTAATGCCAAATGCTTTAGCTCAACTTTCTCCTTCTCCACTTGCCTCTTAATTCCACCCCCACCCTCCGCTCCTTCACACAGTGCTAGTCTCCTACTGTGGTGTCCTTTTCACCCCTTCTTATTTTTCTGCCTATTTCCCTTGCTTTTAAATAATGCTTGGAGTGTGGGAGGATCCTGAAATACGGAAAATGAGAGAGAGAGAGAGAGAGAGAGAGAGAGAGAGAGAGAGAGAGAGAGAGAGAGAGAGAGCGCGCGCGCAGGCCAGTAGCCAGTGTGCCCTGTAGGGGCCCCCACCCACACCTCTTTTTCCCCTAGGTGGCTGACTGACTCACCTGGCTGTCCAAGTAAAAAAATGAATTGTTCTCTCCACTCCTTTTCTGCCCCCATCCCCCTCTTAACTTTACTTATAAAATGAGCATGTAAAGAAGAAGAAGTAGTAGAAGTAAAACAAATGTTCCCGCCAGCATCTCTGCCTCCGATCCTTCCCGCCTTCTCTGCTGCTCCTTCATGCCTTGCCTTTGTCTCCCACAGTGCAGGTGCAGGCAGGCAGGCAGGCAGGCGAGGGAGCAACTTGAGCTCAGCAGACACACTCGGGATCATCATGTCGACAGCGAGTCGGTGGAAGGGTGCAGCCTGCAGCTGCCACCACCACCCACTGTGAACTGTGCTCACTCGACAGCACAGAATCAGCGGCAGACTGGCCTGGCAAGAGGCAGTTGCAGTGAGTCTCCCTCAGTCTCAGGTGCAGGTGGTGCACCCAAGCAGCAAGTGCAAAGCAGCAACATATGCACATCCCGGGCCCTGGTAATTTGTACTGGCTCCCCCCCTCCCTTGCCGGCCCTGAAGCTAGCACTGCACCTAATGGCCTTTCTGGCAAATGTCAGATTGCCAAATGTCCCTGTCTGCCCCAAAGACTGATGAATGGCTGCAAGTGATGCCCCAAACCTCTTCACTAGAAAGATCTGAGCGATATAGCCTGAGTGACCAGATGCAAAGGGAGAACAGTGGGCTGTGTACCAATGGTCACTGATGTACCAATGGTCACTGAGATGGAACAGTAGCCTAGTTACCCTAGAAATCAAGGAAGCTTCTAGTCTGAAGGTCACAAATGTTTCTCAAAAAGCTTAGAACTACACAGAAAACGGAACTCTTTTTTAAGCAAACTACTTTCTCTTTAGGTAAACGTCGAGCTCCTAGCACTCCATGGTTATCTTCAGAGATTTTCCTCACGCTTCCTATCACCTTGCGGAATGACAAATTAAAAGACAGCTTTCAGATAAAAGGAAGACACCTATTGAGACTGAAAAAACAGAACACTACTTTTATCCCCTTAATTTATGCAGGATCCAGAATAAAAACAAAATAACAAAAGTGCTGGAAATGTGTTATTCTTTGGGGGTTTGGATAAACTAAAATACTTTGACAAAATATTACAGATCAGACCTATTCCTGCCGAACTCCAAGGGTAATAAAGGAACTCCAAGGGTTGGATCACTTCCAGTTTGTGGCTCCTGAGGATGTGGACAAGCTGATTGGAATGGTACGGCCTACCACCTGTCCTCTTGACCCTTGCCCAACTGGCTTATACTATCTGGTTGTTGTAGAAGACCTGGTAGAGATTATAAATGCGTCTCTGAGAGAAGGTAGGATGCCTCCTTGTCTTAAGGAGGCAATTATTAGACCGCTTCTGAAGAAGCCTACCTTGGATCCCTCAGAGCTGAGTAACTGCAGGCCTGTCTAGAACCTTCCATGGCTGGGCAAGGTAATTGAGAGGGTGGTGACCTCCCAGCTCTAGACAGTCTTGGAGGAAACTGATTATCTAGACCCATTTCAAACTGGCTGGCTATGGGGTGGAGACTGCCTTGGTCAGCCTGATGGACGATCTCCAACTGTGACTCTGTGTGACTCTGTTGGTCCTTTTGGACCGCTCGGCGGCTTTCGATACTATCAACCATAGTATCCTTCTGGAGCATCTGAGGGGGTTGGGAGTGAGAGGCACTGCTGTGCAGTGATTCCACTCCTACCTCTTGGGCAGGTTCCAGATGGTGTCCCTTGGAGACTGCTGTTCTTCAAAATCTGAACTTTTGTACGGTGTCCCTCAGGGCTCCGTATTGTCTCTGATGTTGTTTAACATCTACATGAAACCGCTGGGAGAGATCATCAGGAGATTTGGTGCAGGGGGCTATCAGTATGTTGATGAGACTCAAATCTATTTCTCCATGTGAGCATCATCGGGAGAGGGCATAAACTCCCTAAATGCCTGCCTGAAAGTGGTAATGGGCTGGATGAGAGATAACAAACTTAGACTGAATCCAGATAAGACGGAGGTACTCGTGTGTCGGAATTTGAGAGATGATTTTTTCTGCCTGTTCTGGATGGGGTCACACTTCCCCAGAAAGAACAGGTACGCAGTCTAGGGGTGCTTCTAGATAAAAGTCTCTCCTTGGTGTCCCAGGTGGAGGCGATGGCCAGAAGTGCCTTTGATCAGCTTCAGCTGATATGCCAGCTGTGTCCGTTTCTTGAGATAGACGACCTCAAAACAGTGGTACATCTGCTGGTAACCTCCAGACTGGATTACTGCAATGCGCTCTATGTGGAGCTGCCCTTGTACGTAATCCAGAAACTACAGTTGGTTCAGAATGCGGCAGCCAGGCTGGTCTCTGGGTCATCCAGGAGAAACCATATTACTCCCGTATTGAAGGAGTTACACTGGCTGCAGATATGTTTCCGGGCAAAATACAAGTTGTTGGTCATAACCTCTAAAGCCCTAAACAGCTTGGGCCCTGGGTATTTAAGAGAACGTCTTCTTCGTCACCAAGCCCACCGCTCAATGAGATCATCAGGAGAGGTCCATCTGCATTTGCCTCCGGCTTGTCTGGTGGCTACTCAGGGACAGGCCTTCTCCATTGCTGCCCCGAGGCTTTGGAATGCGCTCCCTAGTGAAATAAGAGCCTCCCCTTTTTAAACTTTTTTAAAGTCTTTAAAGATGCTTCTGTTCACCCAGGCTTTTAACTGATATTGTTTTGATTTTTTTAAAATAGTGTTTTTAGAATATTGTTTTAAAATTTTAAATTGTTGTGTTTTACATTTCTTGGTGTGTGTTTTTAAATAAATGTTTTTCTTTTGTTTTTATCTTGTTGTAAACTGCCCAGAGACATAAGTTTTGGGCCGTATAAATATATGTTAAATAAATAAATACATACATACATACATACATACATACATACACACACCACTGTAGTGGAACTGATTTACTCAGTGTTGATTCGAATTATTCTGATTTACTCAGTGTTGATGCTAATTAAAAAGTTATAGAAAAGCGCATGTGTGTGCATGCACACACACGTCCATCCCAGACTGTTAGGAACATGCAATAGGCTCACGTGTGCTTTCACCCCTGCTTTCCCCTGCTTTCTTGCCCAGAGCATTGTGACATATAAATCAAGCAAACTATGATTACCACTACCAATCATAACCTCTAAACCATAACCATAACTTGGAAAGGGTTTTTGGTTCTAGTTTTGAGGCAAAATATGGCAAGTTGTAATCAAAGTTTTTCCAATCTGAATGTAATGGCAAACTATGTTCATTGTAGACTAGGACGTGGATGAAGGTATCAGCATATGGAGGAATAGAAGGCAGTTAGAAGGCACACAGCACATTCCAAATGACCAAGCTATCGTTTGGACAACCAGGAGAGTGTGTGTCTGTAGTTAGCTCTGTATGTTGCTGTCAGAGCATATGAAATCATAGCAGATAAGATGAAAATGGCCATTTATTTATTGTTCCATATCTATACTGCCTTTCATAAGGCATTCCAAGGCGGTTTACAAAACTTAAAATCCAATAAAACTTCTTTAAAATCACCTTAAAATCAACTAACACAATAAAAACCATAAATACCCAAACACAAACAACAGACAATAGCAGAGGAGTTAAGAAACCTGGCAGCCCCTAAGGAGTAAAATCCTGTACAAATAAATAAGTCCTTAGTAGTTGTTTTTTTCAACTAATCTTCATTGATACAATCACAGACCAGCAAACAGCTCAGTGCAGATCAAACAAAAGAAAACAAGTGAGTAAACATAATACAATAGCACAATTGGAACTATATCTATCAGTTTCTACCTATACTATAGAGAGTGAATTCGAACCCCTTTTGCTCAGCCTAAACCCACTATGCAGAAATTAGTATTTGTTGCCTAATTTTGTTAGCAGTCAAACAGAACTTGGCAACATTTCAGGATATCTCATCTTTCTGGTCAGACAACAAAAAACTTACATAGAATGATTCCATGTGGCCTCCTAAGTTAATTAAAAGCAGACAGATGTAGTGATAGTGAAAATCCCTATATAACTCACAATACAGTAAAACATGGGGTGTAGTTTCAATGGCACTTGATTCAAAGTCTTTGAACATATGGGATTTTCCTGAATGTCCTTCAAGCACTGCAGTGGGTAACACGTTAAAATGAGCTAATGTAAACAACCTGTGGTATTTTGAAAATGTAATTTCAGTTACACATCTAGCAAGGTTAGAACTAAAAGACTGGCTTCTGAGAAAAACTCCCCTGGGAATCTAAGATTGTTCTGTTTGTGCATCCATGTCAGAAACACGCTGTCCGAGTATCATTTTGGCTCGGGCATATTCCATTCTTAATAAAATATCCAGGTTGAAACCATATAAATTTAGGTTTTGGTAAACTACTCTTTTCCAGGATGAGTTAAAATTATCTACTAGCGTTAAAGGGGCTGAGTCCATGCGATAGAAATTTAGTTTTAAACAGCAAAGACACTTAAACATATCCTGGATTCAACCTTGGGGATGCCCACTTCCAAAACGAAGAACTACATTAGGTACACTTCGAGGTACTTGAAAGATATTTCTCAGGAATTTCGTTTGTACTGCCTCTACTGCTGCTAGGTTAATATATGGTCCAAGCTAAGCTCCATAAAGAAATTTAAAGCGGGCTTTGGCCAAAAATAGTTTATCTGCAGCAGGGACAAAATACACGCCACCAGAGTGGAAAAAGGATTGGATGGCTAATACAGACTTCTGGGCAGTTTGAATTGCATATTGCAATTGTGTTGTGCACTGTGCACCGTGTGCACAATTGCATATTGCAAGTGTGCAGTTGTGCACTGTGCTTACCTGAAGCCTGGAAAACAATGCCCAAGTATTTAAATTTTTTAGCTTGTTTTACTTTGTGCCCATCCAATAACCAATTCCATATTCTTGGGTGCTTTGCAAAGGTAATTATTTTCGTTTTGGTCGAATTAATCTTTAGTGCTTGTTCCTGACAAAATGAAGCCAGGGAGCATAAGGCTCTTTGGAGGCCCACCAAGGTCTGTGAAAGAATGACACCATCATCTGCATAGAGAAGAATAGCAAGATGTCTGTTAGCCAACTCTGGTGCGTGGAAAGTCATATGAGAAACTATGGAATTAATGTAAAAGTTAAACAGTGATGGAGCCAAGATGCACCCTTGTCTAACTCCTCTATGAGTTGGAATTTCTTTTGTGTAATGACATCAGCACTACAGTTAGTTAGTAAAAGCAGCCACAGATGTCAAGGAGCGGGCTCTAACTGGGAGAGCATTCCAGAGCCTGGGGGCAACAACAGAGAAGGCCCTGTTCTGCGTGCACAACTATTTAGCCTCTCTCAACATCTGCACACAGAGCCAAGCACCCTCTGATTATTATTTATTTATTACATTTCTATACCACCCTATCCAAAGGCTCTGGGTGGTACAAAACAAGTAATAATCAGAAACTAACACCATTTAAAACAAACTGCTTGAAACAATATAAAAACAAATTTAACACAGTTCAGAGTCATTTAAAACCAACAAAAAAATACTTAAACACAATTTTAAAAACTTGGAAGGCTAAGCCAAACAATTAAGTCTTTAGGGTTCTCTTGAAGACCATTAACGGGTCCAAACTACAGATATCTGCCAGGAGTGCATTCCTTGTTGGGTGGGCAAAAACACTTGGGAGCAAGCAGTCCTTCCAGTATCCAGGGCTCAAACCATTAAGGGCTTTAAAGGTGACAGAGCATCTGTGCCTCCAGCCAGCCCACCCACTGCCATTTTCTCACCCCCCCGGCCCACCCGGCTTTCTGGCCAACCAGGTTCTCCCCCCCTCCCCGCCTGCTTCACCACCACCCCCTGCGGGCTTTCTGGCTGGCGGGCCAGGCGGCCTACTTTTTCTCTCCCCCTCGCCCTCCCCAGCACTTTCTGACTGGTGGGCCAACCAGAAAGCTGGCCCGCAACCTACCCCCACCTGTCTGCCAACTGGCAGCAGTAGCTGCCTCCTCCTGCCAGCCAGGCCGCCACCTCCTGCTCCCACCTGCCGGGCTGGCTCACCACCGCCTCCTCTCAGTAACTAGGCTGGCCAGCATCCCTATTTTCTCCCCCGTCCCCGTCGCTATCCTATTCGGCAGCTGCTCGCGAACTCTCGCGAGAGATGCCATGCACGGGATTAGCGACAGGTACATTTAAGAGAATTATATACAAAGAACCAGTACACAGATAAGAGAATTATATACAAAGAACCAGTAAATTGATCTGGAAACAAGTTGGCAGCTAGTGCAGCTCTTTCAAAATAGGTGTAATATGCTCTGAGTGAGCAGTTTCAGAGAAAACCCTGGCAGCTGCCTTCTGCACCAACTGAAGTTTCCGAATATTTTTCAAGGGCAACCCCACATAAAGTGAATGGCAGTAATCCAGCCATGATGTGATGAAGGCATGGGTAACCATGGCCTGATCTGCCTTCAAGAGAAGGGACACCGCTGGTGCAGTAGCTGAAGCTGTGCAAAGGCACTCCTGGCTACTGCCTCCACCTGAGCATCTACCATACCTAAGATGTTTAAACAATTTCTAAGTAGTAAGCTAAAATCAGGGACATATAAGTGATACTGCATCCAAAACTATAATTATATGTCTGTAGGACTTGAAATAACATCTGCATTAATCACTACAAGCATACCATAAGCAGATTTCAGCTATTGAGTTACACTTGCTAAATGATCAGCTTTCCATTCATCTAGACTGGAGTGCTGGAAGAGAAAGGAAGGAATTGCTCCAAGGAAGAGGAACCTAAAAGAGATTGGCTAGAAATTGGCATTCAGAAGAACACCATGGTCAATTCTGTAAATCTATTTCTATTTTTAAAATTGTTTGAAGAATTTGCTGTAAGTCTTATAAGCACATTCTCCAAAGAATTAGAGAGGGAGGGATTCACAGAAATGACCTTGCCATTCTTATGTAATGCCTAACAGGTTGGGACTAGGTATCACTGTTTAGTGTTGGTTTCAGTTTTCGCTCAGGCTGGATTGAACAATACACCTGCCACATATGCAATAAGGTAGGAGCCGCTCCAAGAGTGCTACTGCCCTGATGTCACTAGAGGATGTCCCAGTGTGCAAAGGGCTGTTCATCTGAATTGCCCTTTTACACATGTTCCAAATATGTGTTTAAACAGGTATTGTGAGCATGTGTAGAGAGGGGCGATTCAGCCAAACTGTGCCCTCATGCAATCAAGGGATGGCCTGAGAGATTGTCGGGATGGAGATTGTCGGGATGTCCTCCGGTGATGTCACTGGAGGTGCACTCTCAGTGCAACCCCAACCTTATTGTGTGTGCAGGCAGGCATAGCATCCAAAATAGCCACTGAAATAAACTGTTATCTGAAACCAAGGTATGAAGTGAGTGACAGATTGTAGTTTATTACTGTAGGTTAGAATAAACCAAGATCACTTGGTTTGGCTATCCTGACCAATCTAAATTGGTCATATTCTAAATATCATAAATTAAATTAGAATATGATGCTCACATGGGCATGGAAAAGGGGAACACTTGCTCCTGAGGCTTGGATGTCACATGGAGCCAGGCTTCAACCAAGGTTCCTTGTGATGTCTGAACCAGCCCGTTTCCTTTTCATGGGCCCTTTGGTTGAATTCATTCACACACCCGTAAAAAGCAGCCAGAGAGAATATCAGACTAATCACTCACAATCTTTTAAGGATGAAGATTTGGTAAATGATCTCATTTGATCAATTCATACACTTGTAATTTAAAAGAGAGAGAGAGAGAGAGACTATAGTACCTTTGCAGGTAAAGCATTTGATGTGAAAATGCCTAGCCTGGACACGAAGCACTTCACCTTTACATGGCTCACCACATTTATGGCAGTGGATGACTGGCTTCTCAGTCGAGTGAGGAGGCTCCTGAGGGTGGGCCACTGTAAAAAATAAAAAAATAAAAAGGTTAGATTTTCCCCTCACACCTCTGCAGTGTCTCACAAATGATATTCCAAAAAAGAAACAAAAAACAAGCAACAAAAAAAAACCCTGGTGATAGGTAGGATGCAAAGGGGAAGTGGTTGAAAATGTTGCTTGTCTCATCAAACCATATGTAGGTTCCCCACCACCACCACCACCACCCTGTCGTTCTTAATCTCATTCTCACAACTGTGATGAGAGATTCCACCTATAACTGCCTGATCCATAGTGCTTGGATACTCAGTGATGGCTTAAGGAATATCGTTGTGTCACTCCACTCACACATCAAATGTTATCAAAACTGGTGATGGATCAAAAGGTTTTGACAGCAGAAGCTGTCTCAGGTTCCAGAAAAAGCATGTGTTCTAGTACTCCTGAGATTGTGCCAATGCAGAACAAAGGGAATATAAAATGGGCTGTATAGGTCATTGGCAGTATATGGCTGAAATGGGGGGGGGTGATTAGGAGAGAAAAAATTGAATGTTACAGGCAGAAAAATCCCACTTGGATTCACCTACACTCAACAGCTCCTGCTTGACTAGCTTCCTATTTGATGAGTCTTGCTTGCAAACTATGATTTAAATACATTTTGGGTTGAACTTTTACTTTATCTGTACTGGTTAGTAATTTTAAAGATTTTCTACCTTCTCTGAAGCTTTCAATTCAAATCAAGCTGTCGAGAGACAGAATTACTGGCTGGCATCCTGACAAAATTTATTCTGGAAAATCGCATTGAAATGAAATGAACACATTAGGAATTGCCTATCTCATCCTTTAATTTCTATGGGACTTCCTTGTATAATTTTAGTCAGGATGGCAGCCAGTATATTCTCATGTCCTGGTCCATCTCAGTGTTTAACATAACATGCAATGGGCTGTCTATAGTCTATACTAAATTGCTTGATCATATTTCAGGAGTTGATCAGCTATATAGATACTGGCTAGCACCTTGACTAAATTTATTCAAGGACGTTCCACTGAGTTGAAAATTCCTTTTAATTTCAATGAAATGTCCTTGAATATGTGTATCTCAGCCTGTATATTCATATGTCCTGGTCTTTCTCTGTATTTGACATAACACATTAAGGGCTGATTATAGTCTATAGTCAGTTTCTGGATCATTTTTTAAGAGCTGATCAACTGAGCCTAGTGCTTAATTCTCCCCAATTGACATCAATAGAATTTTCAAATCTTTTACTTTGCTTGGATCATGGCTTACAATTTTAAATGTATTCTTTCACTGTCCTGTTTAACCTTTGGAATTTCCCTTCCTTCTGTTTCCCTTTTGTAAGCTTTCCTTTACGAATTTATTTATTTTGCAATTTTGAGCAAGGATCTGTTTATAAAGGAAATAAAGGAAAATTGCTGGGTATACAGATGGCATTATAGAAAAAGTACTTACTCTCTATTTAAAGTATTTTATGGAAACTATGGACTGCTAGGAGACAAAAGCACTTTGTTCCTTTCTCTCTCATTCATAGGTTTCTGGTTTTCCATTTCAAGTGCCCTGTTATTTAATCCTTATAACTACGCAGAACACTGAAGGGGATGCCTGCTAATATTTTAATTAGCAGTTATTTCTAAATAAGACCCCAGCAGTACATAGCCTTCAGTGAACCCTCTCTAATCTGTAAGTAATGAAGTTCTATTTCTAGAACACGAGTGGGGTTATTAGCTTTCCCAAAAAAGACTACCGCATTAACTACTAACTGAGGTACCACAGTATTTATGAAAAAGGGCGGGTGGACCACCCTAGGCACTGGATATTCATTTACAAAATATTACAAGCAATGTAACCCTTTCAGATCCCATTCACATAAACACAGAGATGTTAGGATGCAGACTTAACAAAAATATTTGTTGGTGGTTGATAGCAAACCACATTCAACCCACCCTTGTTGATATAGATGTATTTCAATAACTGTACTGCAAAAATCAGGAGTATTATGTATGTATGTAGCCACTCTAATACTCCTTGGGGAAAGTTATTCTTAAGCCCCATGGACCTCTCTAAGATTATATAACAGGATATATTTACAGTGGCTGACAACCTGACTAATAAAGCACTGGTGCAATGGAAGAAGCACCAGTGTAGCACCAGTGTTTCTAAAGGGTTCCAGATTAATGCTGCACAGGTGTGTGTGTGTGGGGGGGGGGTGTTTCGGTGACCTTCCCTTCCCCAGGAAGCCCTTTGTGCCGCCTGAAAATATTCCCTGAGGCTTGTGCAGCCCTCAGAAACATTTTTCAGGTGGTTTATTGCCCTTCCTATGGAAAGGGAGATTGTCGAAATTTGCACTCACCACTGAGCCACCAGTGGAGCTGAGTTAGTTGAGTTTCTCGGAAGTAGTAACATTTCTTCCATTATACTAGGGCTTAGTTAGTGAGAATGTCAGCCAGAGCCTATTATTTATATAGTACTTAATTTGCTACATTGTTTACTATCTTCATAAGGCTTGTACAATGCCATAAAGTTCTGGTATGACGGAAGTGCAAGCCAAGCAGCCCAGATTCCGCTCCAGTTCTTTATTCACAGGACAGCGGCTTTCAAGTTTTCCATCCCACTTTAAGATGTGGGACTTGCTAGGTTTTCTTTTTCTTTGCTCACTTGTGCTCTCTATGTAGATCTACCCCCTTTTCAGTCTCCTGTTCTAGACAAAAGATTGTAATGACCCTGGTGGGTGTAACTGGCCCAACCCAGTCATGCTTTGCAACTTGTCAGTGGCTCTTTACACACACACACACACAAGCAAGGTGCTACGGGTGTCTATTAGTAGCCTGTCAAGCCATATCAGTACACCCACAAGCTCTCAAACTTGATTTAAAAAACTCTAAACAACAATTCTGTATGCACATCTCCACATTTAATCAACAGTCAGAATTAGCATCTGTCACTGGTGAAGTGTTCTCAAGAAAGCCGTGACTGACAACCCTACCAAAAAGCCATCTATTTTTACTATCCTGTGTGGAACACATTAAATTGGAACTGCCGTCACTCAGCAGGTCACCTGAGGTACAGCTGCTACATCTGGCTATGCCTTTTCTGCCCTTTGGACAGTGAAGAGACTTCCATTCATGAGGTGGGGAGCAAAGTGCACACAGTCAAGTAATGGACCCCGCAACTGCCAATAGTTGAAGGAGTGTAATGAGCTGGAAGTTGGTGGAAACAGCTACAATGACATAATGAGAATTCAGTTTTATAGGGAGGATAAGCTAATCCAGAGCAATGTCATGTGCTAAGGGAGTAGAAACATCCACATTATGATTGTATTGCAGCAGCAGCTCAAGACCTCAGCACCCCTAAGGCTGTGGCCAGCTTTGGCCTCTCCCTCTGTGCATCTTTGTTGTTGCTGCTGTTGAAGCAGCCACCATTTCCAGAGGAATGCAGAGCATGCAATCCCACATGAACAGCCATACCCACATCTTCTGCCTCTCTGTGGTAGTGACACTTGCCACTACCTGGCTTACCTCCATCACATGCTTCTGATGGAATCATAAGAAAAGAAAGAAAGACAAGACAAAATTATAGTGTGTTTAGGAGCGTACTTCAGAAAATAAAGTGCAATAAGAATGTTTAATGTTGTTTCATCATTTCTTTTCCACTTATTTTCATTAGTAGTACTCAGACACATGGATCCTGTGGTTTGTCACCATTCACATGTGGTCTATTCGTCTGAAAAGGCAGAATTCCACATGTAGAAGTGGATGGCACAATCATTTGTCAAAATTTTCTTAAGCAAGACCTTACAAATATGTTATTACACCAATCAAGACCCATGGAAAGCAAAGTCCAACTTATTTCCTGTTCTCACACATTATTGCACATTGTGGTCACAAATTTTTATATGCTTTCTGCATTTATAAGGACTAGATTTCTGTTTAAGTTTGTAAAATCAGAGTTTCTCATAATTTTACTACAGCACCAAGCCCTCTTCACCTTTTCCCAAACATACTAGTTGCGCTCTATAAATCCCTTCAGTTTGTGTGTGTGTACATATCAGATTCCCTACTCTACAGAGGAATTGTGTTCCTGCACTGATTGAATTAAAGACTCCAGGGGCAAAAAAAAGGGGGGGGGTGTTAATCTATCTAGTAGTAATAATGTTATTGTGTAATAACAGTAATGTTATTGTGACCCATATCTTGCTTGCAAGCCATTTCCTGAATGATCTCTTTGATGGTGGCAATTACAGTGCCAGCCACAGTGGCCACAGCCGCCCTATCACTGAAGCTCAGCAGCAGCTGGCTTCAGCACCTTTGAAAGCAGCTAGTATTGGTAAATCTCAACTCCACTGGAAATAAATATTACACGGAAAGGCTCTCAAATACCAAAGTTGATCTTGCATTTTATTTATTTATTTATCTAACATTTTTATACCACCCAAACTTGCATCTTTGGGTGGTTTGTAAAGAGGGGCAGAGCAACAAAAGGCAAAACAAAGAGCGATTGAAAGGGTTCTTTTAATATTTAGATTCCGTGATGTGTCTATACCTACAAAGATTAGAATCGTTCAGACAATGGTTTTTCCCGTGACTCTCCATGGATGCGAAAGCTGGACTTTGAAGAAGCAAGATCAAGAAAGTATTGATGCTTTTGACCTTTGGTGCTGGAGAAGACTTTTGAGAATACCATGGATAGCCAGAAAAACCAACAAATGGATAGAACAAAGCAATCCAGAACAAAGCAATCCAGAATTATCACCCAAGATACAAATAACCAGGCTCAAACTTTCATACTTTGGACACATTATGCAAAGACCCAGCTCCCTTGAGAAGTTCATAATGCTGGAGAAAGTTGAAGGAAAGAGAAGAAGAGGACGACCAGCAGCAAGGTGGATGGACTTGATTATGACAGCAATGAATGAGAGACCTTAAAGGCCAAGTTGAAGACAGATCATCCTGGAGATAATCTATCTATGTGGTCGCTAGGAGTCAACGCTGACTTGATGGCACTAAATCAATCAATCAATATTCACCTTGGCTCTCCAGCTGTTGCTGAACTACAGCTCCCATCATCCCCAGCTCCAATGTATTGTGGCTGAGGATGACTGGAGTTGTAGTTCAGCAACAGCTGGAAAACCAAGGTTGCCTACCCTGACCTAGATGCTCTGAGGAGGATTCTGGGTCAGTTTCAACACAAAACCTTTCAGCCTGAGAACTGAGCATGGTTAAGCCTATCTACATCAGCCTGAGCATCAGCACCCAAGAGTGTATTTAGAATCACAGGTCTGGAAGTGATCCAAAAAGCCATGATTTGCCTAAGGATATTCTACTTACATAAGCTGTTATACTATGTGACTGCTGTTACAGCTAAGACAAAAGCAAGCTTTGAAGCTTTGATTTTAAAGGAAGCAGGATTTTTGATCATTGTGTTTTAGGTAAAAACTGACTTATAAGATGCTAATTAAGAGTCATCCCAGTTTCACACAACAGGATAATCATTTATTTTTTATTACTTGTATCTGCCTAGTTATGTCACTTTACTCACATTGTATAAAAATAATTAAATTTAAGCCTTCTTAGAAATATAACTCCCAACAATTTCTTAGGTACGAAAGGGAAGAGCTGAAATGCCAGAGAACAAAATGTCAATTAGCCATTGACAATTTCCACTTTTTAAATCACATCCTAATAAAAACAGGAAATCACACCTTCACTAGGCCATTCAAATTAAATAGCTACTCTTCTAGAAAAAGGTACATTTCTAGGAACCGTATTTTGAATTAAGAATGTCATTAGCTGCATTACCCCCATTCAGGAGCTCAAAAACCACGTTAGAAACAAAAGTTCTTAACATCACTAATGAAAGCATCTTTGGCCTCTTTCCAACATAACAATTCATCTGCAATCTTTCAACCCAGTGGCTAAAAACAAACAAAACAACTAGTCAGATTAATCAGGTTCATGTTTTAACTTCCCAGGTGAGCAAATGATGGGAAAATGGAATGGCCACTCTCACAGATTCACAATGTGGATGGATCACAAGGATTATTATTATTATTTATTATTATTTATTATTTATTACATTTATAAACCACCCCATCCAGAGGCTCTGGGCAGCGTACAACAACTTTTAAAAAGACATAAAAACATACAGTGCTAAAAACAATATAAAAACAATTCAAAAACAATTAAAACCATTTAAAACCAATTAAAATACTTTTTAAAAAAAACAACACTTTACAAGCCTTGGAAGGCCAGGCCAAACAAATAAGTTTTTAGGGCTCTCTTAAAGGCCAACAGCGAGCCTAAACTGCAGATATCTGCCGGGAGCGCATTCCATAGATCAGGAGCAGCTACAGAAAAGGCCTGATTCGGAGTCACAACCAGATGTACCAGTGGTAACTGGACTTCTCCAGATGACCTCAACGAGCGATGGTTATCATACCGAAGAAGGCGCTCTCTAAGGTAGCCCGGACCCAAGCCGTTCAGAACTTTAAAGGTAATAACCAGCACTTTGTATTTTGCCTGGAAACATATCGGTAGCCAGTGCAGCTGTTTTAAGACAGGCATAATATGGTCTCTCTGGGTTACCCCAGAGACCAATTTGGCTGCTGCATTTTGAACTAACTGGGCAGCCCCACGTAAAGTGCATTGCAGTAGTTGAGCCTGGAGGTTACCAGCTGATGCACTACAGTTTTGAGATTGTTCTCTTCAAGGAATGGATGCAGCTGTCAAATCAGCTGAAGCTGATAGAAACCACTCCTGGCCATAGCCTCCACCTGAGATACCACGGTGAGGACTGGATCCATGACTGGATCCTTGGGAATGCAAGAGCACTCCCAAGCTGCATACCTGTTCCTTCTGGGGAGTGTGATCCCATACAGCATTGAAAGATCTAACTCATCCCTTAAATTCCGATCCCCCACAATGAGCACCTCCATCTTGCTTGGATTACGCTTCAATTTGTTATCCCTCATCCAGCTCATTACTACATGTAGGCAGGCATTTAGGGAATGAATACCATTTCATGAGGAGGAGGAGGAGGAGGAGGAGGAGAAACAGATTTGGGTGTCATCAGCATACTGATAACACCCTGCACCAAATCTCCTGATCACCTCACCCAGCGGTTTCATATAAATATTAAAAAGCATTGGTGACAGAATGGAGCCCTGAAGGACCCCATATAATACCTCTCGTTTTAAAGAGGAACTGTCACCAAGCTCCACCATCTGGAATCTGCCTGAGAGATAGAAGCGGAACCACTGCAAAGCAGTGCCTCCTATCCCCAATTCCCCCAGGCAATCCAGAAGGATATCATGGTTGATAGTATCGAACGCCACTGAGAGATCCAAAAGAACCATCAGAGTTATACTTCCTCTGTCGATTCCCCAGTAAAGGTCATCCATCAGTCCGACCAAGGCAGGCTCAACCCCATAGCCCACTCTAAAGCCAGTTTGAAATGGGTCTAGATAATCGGTTTCCTCCAAAACAGCCTGTAGCTGGTTAGCCACCACTCTCTCAATCACTTTGCCCAACCATGGGAGATTGGAGACCGGCCTATAACTATCCATCACTAAGGGATCTAGGGAAGGCTTCTTAAAAAGTTGTCTAATCATTGCCGCCTTCAAACAAGGAAGCATCATACCCTCCCTCAGCGATGAGTTAATGACATTAACTAAGCCATTACCAACAATCTTCCTGCGAGATAGAAGCAGCCAAGTTGGGCAAGGATCCAGAGAACAAGTGGTAGACCTCACCGCCCCAAACAGCTTGTCCACGTCATCAGGCATCACAGATTGAAACTGATCCAATCTAATACTGCAAGAGGGATTGCTGGACACCACCTTAATAGACTCTGCAGAAACAGTAGAGTCCAAAACCAAATACAAGGGACTTTGTTCCCAGTTGATGATCCCAGTTACTGTCATCTGGAATCCGAACAACGCTTTGCCTCTTTGGGAGACCATGTCACACATTACAAAATATCTGTAGGGTAGGTGCTTTCACATAAGAATTTAATAAGCCACACGCATAGAAGATGTAAAGTGTGGGTAAACCTTCACAACATGTACATTACAGTATATGTAAATACAGCACTTTATATACAGGCAGGATTATGGCACATTACTATCTACACAGATGACTTCATAATTTGTATACAGTGCTTCTCTGTGTAGAAATGTCATAGGAACACAGGAAGCTGCCATATACTGAGTCAGACCATTGGTTCATCTTGCTCAGTATTGTCTATACAGACAGGCACACTGTTATAATGTTTGAAGATGTCCTTACAGATATCCCCAAGTCCTGTGGCTTTTCCTGTAACTCAGAATCCTCAGTCTGTTATTGTGTTGTCTTTGTCATACTGCTTACACGAATTTTGAGTGTGTTCCTGTGTCCTTGGCTCTGCAAAGCATTTTAAAAATTCTTTCACAGATATTACAGTAAATGCACCACAGGTCAAACTGACCTCTGAGGCTGTTTTACACTGAAAATATCAGGTAAACTCTTCAGCAGCAGTGTGGGAGTAGAAAAAGTTCCATGTTGTTGAGAACTGAAATTGCCTGCTATAACATGGGGCTTCCTATTTTCCAATTAATGCTTTAAAATTACACTGAATAATAATTTAAATATACACTGAAAAATAATTTAAAATTACAACTGAATAATAAAACAATCATTTATTATTCAGTTGAAAATTCAATTAAAAGAAGTGAGGGAGTTGGGAGGCAAGTTTGTCACAACTCTATGAGTAAAAATACTGTTTACCCTATGATCAGAAAATATGATCATCTTAACACCTGCCTATCTTAGAGACTACTTTATCTCCACATACTAAAATGTTTAGGGAACACCCTGCTCTCAGGACTGGTATCAGCAGACAGCTCCTTCAGGCAACTGTCAGGGCCCCAGCAACCTGGTCGGACCCATCATGCTGACGTATGTCCAGACCAGTGTTCCCTCTAAGGTATGCACATGTGCATGCTCTCACAAGTTTTTTGATGTTGATTAAAAGAAGTGAAGGTGTTGGGATGCAAACTTGTCAGCTAATTTTAGATCTCACTCAAGCTGAATCAGAAAGGCCTGCATGCATGTGCACACATACTGCCTTGATATCCCCCCAACCCTTGCACAATGTGCTTGATTGTCCCCACAATGCCCCATCATTCTGGGGCATGGAGAGTTTACTCCCCCCACCACAATGCCCTGGAATGATGCTGTATATTGGGGCGGGGGGGAGGGGGGAGTCAAATGGCAACTGTCAAAAGAAGCACCACTGCTGGTGTACAGAAGCCTGAAGTCTGTCTCATTTGGAGGAAGGCAGGGCTGAGGAAGGGAGTCTTTCGCCCGCCTTCTCTCCGACTCCGTACCTGCCTCCTTCCTCCTGCAGTCAGTGAGTAGCAGCTGTGGCAGTGAGTGTTTCAGGAGTAGTGCCTTTCTTTTAGCAGCAGCGTGCCTTTGCCCTTTGCCCGCCCCAGCCAGCCCTTCCCCAGAGAGCATTCCGTTTGGGAGGTGGAAGAGCTCTTGTCGCTGTCCTGCTCCACCACCACTCAGCAGTGGTTTTTGGGGTTTTTTTTTTAAAGAAAAGCCCTGTTCCTAGGTGGCCATGGGCGTGTCCCCGCCTCAGATTCTCTATCCCGCTTTCTGCCAATGCAGTGTTGGCAACCCTAGTCAACTACCCTCATGAACTTTCAGAGGCCACCAAAGTGAGAGGTGGCCCATCAGCAGGCACCTCTCCAATCTGAAGCCAACTCTATCTGCTCCAAATACCACCTTCCAAAATGTGTAACATGCCATCACTGCATTGCAAACAGGGATATAGCTATAATTGAGCGAATGGGTTCAAAGAACACGGGCCCCCAGCTCCACCCCTCCCTATTCTCTTCATTATCTCCTTCACTCCGAGGGCCCGCTGGAGAGAGACAGAGCGAACACAGGCCCCCTCTCCCCTAGCTACACCACCGACTGCAAGTTTCCCTGTTCCCACACACAGCAGCTAATGAAGCTAAGCAAAGAAAACTCACAATGTGATATCATGTGACATCATTCATTTTGTAATAGTAGACTTTATGCGGAGGGGAGGGGAGGGGAATGGAGGTGAAGATGTAGGGCTTTTGTTTTTGTTAGCAACCATGCATGCTCTGTATCATCTAGTTCTGCTCTAAGTTTAAAAAAGAAAAACAGTGCTAGTCCTAGCTATTCGAAATGTGCAGACATCTATATGAATCAAAACAGGCAAAAATCGCACACTAGAGTGGTGTGGATTTGGGGTTTTTTTTTAACAGCAAGGGAGCACCATCATTGTCTTTCTCCAAGAGATGTGGCTTCCTTAGTCCCATGCCCCCACCCCCGCAACTCAAAACCCATGTTGATTAGCACGTAGAACATACAAAGCTGTCTTGCTCTGAATCAGATCACTGGTCCATCTAGCTCAATCCTGCCTACTGGCAGCATCTCCTGTGTATCACACAGGATTTTTCCCAGCCTGATGTTGAGATGCCAGGAATCAAACCTGACACCTTTTGCATGCAAAGCATATGCTCTACCATGGAGTTACATCCCCCATTCCCCCCCAAAATGAGAAGCAGTTTGGCTATATGAACATACAAAGTTGACTTATTATACTGAATCAGTCAGTTTGGTCCATCTCACTCAGTATTGTTGAAACCTGAGCATAGCAGGAGAATACAGATTGCCAGACTGCTATTGGTCTACTTTGTCTCTCACACTTTTCCTGATACTATTATAACCAAGAGACTCCTACTTGTTAATCTATAGATAGTTCATAATGCAATCAAGGTCAAGGGTTAGCCCTCATCCCAACAATGTTTGTGTACCTTCTCTCTCCAATTACTTTCTCCTATATATGTGACTGCTACTCACCTCTTCCCATTCATATCACTGAGGGGGCCCTTTAGTAACAATCACAAAATCCAAATCCTCTTCCTCCCCACTACTTGTCAATTGATATCAAATTTCTGATAGACAAATATAAAGAGTCACTTTCATGGAAGGCCCTGACTGCCCACTGATAAAACTCCTTGAATGGTTTACCCAGAAAGGCTCACCAGTTATCACTGATCATTCATCAAGATCAAGTCAAACAAGACAAAGCAGCTACTGCAACCAAGAATTTTCTCATCAGCTGACATAGTTAATGATGCTTTTCATTCAGAAAATCATTTATCTTGATTTCTAAAAGCAGTGAGTTGAGAGCAAGAGTTTTGTGGGTGATGGAATTAACAGATAAACCAGATTGCTTCCTATGAAGAGAACTGTACACTAACCATAAAGATAAAGGCCTTCACAGCTGGGTATTCAGATATGAGACAAAAATGGCCCTGTTTCTAAGCTCCATTAGTGAATGGGTTTGGTTTATCCACCTAGTTTCTTATTTTCATAGCTACTATTTTAAGATAGGGCAAATTCTTCAAAAATATATTATTGTTCTTACAGCTACTACACACTATGCTCAGTCATGTCTGGTTTTATAAGAGGAGTCCTATGAAGCCACAAATTAAAGCAAAAGACCAGCATGTTGTGGAGTGATTCCTCATCCCTTTCCCCTCTTGCATTTTCTTCACTAAAATTATGCTCTGCTCCTAATTTTTTGTTTGCCTTTCAAAGTTTTTTCAAGGGGCAAAACACGTTTTTAGTAGGGAAAATAGAACAGTGGGAAAAGAAAGACCTTTAAAAGGTCTTCCCCTCTGCAGTGCTATTCCACTTTAATATACAGCCTCCATGCCTACATTTACAAAATACAAGGCCTGAAAGGAAATGTATTAGCAGGGGCGTGATATCACCCTCCTGATCAAAAAGCGGAGGGTGACCTGGAGTTGGAGAAGCAAATCAGGGAGGCGTCAAAGAGACAGAGCTGTAATAATGGGTGACTTCGATTACCCTCACATCGACTGTGTAAATTCACATTCAGGTAATGGCCAATAGGCCAAATTTATAGATATGCTACATGACTGCGCCTTAGAGCAGCTGGTCATGGAACCGATTAGTGAGAAGGTGACCTCTGACTTAATCCTGAGTGGTGATTTGTCTGTGTCATGAACCTGGTGTGAGATGTCGGTGTCACGGAACCATTAAGAAACAGTGACCATAGTGCAATCCAATTTAGCATATACGCAAGTGGAGAATTGCCAAGTGGAGTGCCAAGTATATGCAAGTGGAGAATTGACACTTTAAGACTTGAGAAGAGGAAACAACTTTAAAATGAGAGGACTGGTAAAAAGAAAGCTGAAAGGGAAAGTCAGGAGGGTCAAAACACTCCAGAAAGCATGAAGCCTATTTAAAACCATAATAATTGAAATCAGTTAGAATGTATACCAAAAAGGAGAAAAGCTCTGGAAAGAGGCTAGTGTGGCTAACAAGCTATAAAATACAAGAAGACTTCTTTCAGAAAATAGAAATCCTCCCCAAATGAAGATAATATTAATTAATTGAAAGGTAATATCCTCACTGACACCTTTAAGTAGAAGAGCCCTAAGCTATCAGCCTCACAACTACACGCAGAGAGAAATGGCCATGATCTTAATCTTTATCTTCAACAGTGTTGACTTTGCATTAACTTTTAGCTCTGTGTTATAAACTAGCTAATAATGGTGAGAGATGTTGATGAACCAAGCATGGCTGGATTACCTATTTGCTAAGATCAGCACTTTAAAGAGGCGGGCAGCAGGAGAACTTCTCCAGATTACCCTGAAGTAGCTTATATTTTATGTAAGAAGAAAAAGCAATGTTGTCACTTCTTTATGATACTATACAGTGATTTTTGAATTCTTACCTTCAGAGAATCTTTCCCACATTTAAAAAAAAACCAAAAAACCCTGTGCAATGCAGAGAATTTTGAGATACTCCCCACTCCAACCAAATAACTGTTTTATTACATTTAAGCATTTTGATCCAGTCATTCAGATGATAAAACACCTGTACTGGCTTACATAATATAAGCAAAAAACAGCCAGAATAATAGAAATTTTTTCTCCATCTTGATGGCAGCAAGTAAGATAGTAGACACAACTAGGGTGAAGTGTATGCTGGATTTGAGTGTAATGCTGAATGGGCCTCTTGGGCCTCTCTCCATCACCCCACATTCGCTGAGAGTGCCCTAGAACAGAGGAGGTGAACACAAACCTAAAGCTTCCAGGAGCTGCCTTTTTGTGTTTGTATGCCACAGCCTTGGGAGCTACTAGCACAAAATGGCAGCTTGTACAAAAGTTCACATCAACTGAAAAAGGACTGTTAATACAAAACCACCTAAATTCCCAGAGAATTTTCCTGAGGGGCACAAAAGAGGCTGTTTTGTGGGAGAAGAAACTGGAGAAAAATTAAAGTGAGATAAAGTAAAAGCAATCCTGGTCACTTGAAGGCAGAAGCCTAATTCACATGTTACTGAACACAGCGATCCTTATGGATTGGAGAAGAGAGCAGAGAGGAAGTCCCACCCAGGAGCTGTTACTCACCCGCTCCTGCCCAGTGCTCACGGTTATGGCTCCATTAGTCTGAAGCGGGAAGCACCATAACCTTGATGGCCGGCACTTCCGTGAGCAGTAGTGATGTGCACGGACCGGTCTGGAGGCCATTCTAAAGGCCTCCGGACCGGTCCAGACATGGGGCGGTTCAGCGGTTCAATGCCAGGGTGGGGGTTCCTTTAAGGGCAGGGGGAGGGTGTACTTACCTCCCGCCACTTTTCCCCTGCCAGCACACATATTTTAGTAAGCATTTGGGACGGCAAGGTACCTCCCTGCCGCCCCTTCCCATGGTCGTCAGCAAAAGGCTTCAGAAAACCTTTTGTGCAAGACCGCGTCATGTCTCCGCGACGTGGACGCGTGACGTGGAGACGTGACATGCACATGCAAAAGGCTTTCTGAAGCCCTTTGCTGACGACCGAGGGAAGTCAGCAAAGGGTGGCCTTTTAAAGCATTTTAGTAAAGCAAATGCTTACTAAAATGTGTGTGCTGGCAGGGGAAAAGTGGCGGGAGGGGTAAGTACACCCTCCCCCTGCTCTTAAAGGAACCCCCACCCCAGTGCCCGACTGCAGCTCCGCAGTTCCGTGCACATCCCTAGTGAGCAGCAATCCCAGGCGGTCCAGGTTGCTGCCAATGTTCCCTCTAACAGGGATTCCCAGATGTTGTTGACCACAACTCCCATAATCCCCAAACAAAAACCACTGCAGCTGGGGATGCTGGGGATTATAGTCAACAACATCTGGGAATCCCTGTTAAAGAGAACACTGGTTGCTGCTCAGGGAAGCACCAGTCATCACAGTTACAGCACTTCTCACTTCACACAAATAGCACTGTAACCACAGACACCCAATTCAAGGGGGTGACAGTCAGCCCCTGGGTAGGACTTCCCTCCCACTTTTGAAGCTGTAACTGAGAGTGCAGCAGCACTCAGTCTGAAGGGGGCTAGCAAGATTTAAAATAGTGTGGCCACACCCTCATTCAGTCAGATTTATAGTATTGGCTGGAAAGAAAGGGAGAAGGAAGCAAGCCCAAATGCCTGGAGAGCTGTTCCAGATAAGCCTGGAAATGACCAATAACTCCTGAGCCTGCTGTAGGAAGTCCAACACTCCCCTTTAGCTACACGTTACATAGAAACGTAGTGGTGGACAAGATGTCTTTCAGAGTAACTTGTTCTCCAGACTGAGCTTCTGACTGAGGAACCCCTGACAAGCTTCCAAGGAACCCCAGCCTTCACAAGGGCACATTTTGAAAGTCAGTGGTATGGCATAGGAACATAGGAAGCTGTTTTATACTGAGTTGGTCTATCTAGCTCAGTTTTATCTATATTGACTGGCAGCAGCTTCTCCAAGGTTGCAGGTAGGAATCTCTCTCAGCCCTATCTTGGAGATGTCAGAGGGGGGACTTGGAACCTTCTGCATGCAGATGCAATCTTCCCAGAGTGGCCCCATCCCCTAAGATATATATCTTACAGTACTCACACATGCAGTCTCCCATTCAAATGAAAACCAGGGTGGATCCTACTTAGCAAAGGGGACAATTCATGTTTGCTGCCACAAACCAGCATAAAACTGGACATGTTACTTTGTTTTCTTTTTAAACCCACTGCTTACTTTATTATGAATCTCTGGCTTGGCAATGTTCTTTTACCTCTTACACGGCCTTTGAAATTGTGGGTCAAAGGTTTGAGAGCATTTGCCCATCAATGATATTAAATTACCTTAAATTATTCGATTAAAAGATAATTACTAGATCTAGTTATAAATATGATTCCATTTTATTTGCAAAACAGGTTTTTCTGGCAAAAACAAATTTATTGTACATAGAGAGGCAGACTCTGAATGGAGAAAGTTGGTGGGGGGATAATCACAAGAAAATGCATCCCCTTCTAAGGGCATGACCATGTGGTTCATATTTCAAGAGCACTGTTTCGCCAGTTCCAATACATGTAGTCCAAGCATGTCTAATGCTGCAGATTATGCTGGCGTAGTGGGGAAATAACTTGCCTAGCAAGCAAGAGGTTGCCAGTTCAAATCCCCATTGGTATGGGAAACACCTGTATCGGACAGCAGCGATATAGGAAGATGCTGCAAGGCATCATCTCATTCTGCACGGGTGGAGGCAATGGTAAACCACTCCTGTATTCTACCAAAGAAAACTGCATGGCCCTGTGGTCGCCAGGAGTCAACACCGACTCGACAGTGCAACTTTACTTTACTTTTCCATTCCATACAGTTAGCAGGGACTGGCATGAGCTCTGACTGACTGACTGACTTCCGACAGTAATGACCTATTCACATGTAATGTTCCACACTTGTACAACAAGTGTACAGTATACACAGGTACAGATCTGTATACAGGTTCAGTCATTCACATGTTATGTTGAATGCGGGTACAGCTGTGTGCTTCCTATCTGTAACATGCATTTGAAGGGCCTGTGACCAGATTCACTTTTAAAATGTACACAGGTACAGTCATTCACAGAAACATATGTATGAGTTTACAGACATCTGTACACTTGTACAGCATAATAACTGAATCAGCCTTAAATGAAGGGATGTCTTGGGGATCCAATTCCTGCTTATTTGGGTCACTTCCCATACTCCCAGCAGAATTACACCACTCATCACAAAGAACAAGAACCAACTGCCTTGATATCTGCCAAGATGAACATCCCTTTTATCTATTACATTTCAAATGCAGTGAGAAAGTTGGATGTAATAGTAGTGGTAGTTGCCAAGGATGTTTGTAATTTTGACAGCACCATTACACTGAATGGTATACAGCAGATTCAACTGAGGGGACACAGGGACATAGGAAGCTGCCATATACTGTGTCAGACCCTTGGTCCATCTAGCTCAGTATTGTCTTCACAGACTGGCAGCTGCTTCTCCAAGGCTGCAGGCAGGAATCTTTCTCAGCCCATTTTGGAGATGCCAGGGAGGGAACTTGGAACCTTCTTTTCTTCCCAGAGTGGCTTCATCCCCTGAGAGGAATATCTTCCAGTGCTCACACTTCTAGTCTCCCATTCAAATGCAACCAGGGCAGAGCCTGCTTAGCTAAGGGGGCAAGTCATGCTTGCTACCACAAGACCAACAATCCTCTCCTAAATGCTCTGCTCTTCCTGGAGTCAAGGCAAGCTTCTTATTTCTTTCAATTCATAAGCCGCATTCTAGTAATACCTTTATTAGGACCAAGTAAGGTTGTCATCTCGCCCAGATTTCTGGGAATTTACCATATTTTAAGCATGCTCCCTGGCGACCGGCTGGGCCATTAGCTTGCCCAGATTCCCAGCTTTCATCAAAAACAAACACACAAAACTAAGCTCGACTTGCCACCAAATGGTGCAGTGGGGAAATGACTTGACCAGTAAGCCAGAGTCTGCTGTTTCTAATCCCCGCTGGTATGTTTCCCAGACTATGGGAAACACCTATATCGGTCGGCACCAATATAGGAAGATGCTGAAAGGCTTCATCTCATTCTGTGCAGGAGGAAGCAATGGTAAACTTCACCTGTATTCTACCAAAAGACAACCACAGGGCTCTGTGGGCGCCAGGAGTCGGCACACTTTACCTCTATCTTACTATTACAACTACTATTTATATATCCCTTTTCAACAAAAGTTTCCAAAGTGGTTTACATAGAAAAATAATTCAGGTCATTCCTTGTCCCCAAAGGGCTCACAGTCTAAAAAGAAGCCTAAGGTAGACACCAACAGCAGCCACAGGAGAGATGCTGTGCTGGGGCTGGATAGGGCCAGTTGCTCTCCCCCTGCTCTAGCCCTTGTAGAAAAGGAATTAAGGGGCAAAACTTGTGGTCACTACTCTGTCCATCCACTGGACTTAGAGAAATCAAATAAAGCACAGGAGGCAGGCTGGGAGAGATTTACTGTAAATTATCCCCTGAGCAATGTTGCTTTTGTTTTCTGCCAGCAGGGGATCTCTATAGGGAAGATAAGACGATAGCATGATTTTGATGTAAATCACTGCCTACCTGTGTATTGTAATGTTTAAGGTACATAGGAACATAAGAACCTGCCTTATACAAAGCCAGACCCTTGGTCCATCTAGCTCAGTATTGTCTACATAGACTGGCAGTGGCTTCTCCATGGTTGCAGGCACGAGTCTCTCCCAGACCTATCTTGGAGATGCCAGGGAGTGAACTTGGAACCTTCTGCAAAAAAGCATGCAGATGTTCTTCCCAGAGTGGCCCCACCCCACAAGGGGAAAATCTACTACAGCATTCACATGTAGTCTCCCAGGGTGGATCCTACTTAGCAAAGAGACAATTCATTCTTGCTACCACCAGACCTGCTCTCCTCCAATCCAGTTTTTTGGCTTTATAGTGCAATCCATTCTATGCATGCCTACTTAAAATATGTACCATTGGTTTCAATCAGATTTCCTCTTAAATAAGTGTGTATAAAATTGCAGTCTGAAAAGCTTAGTGTATTTTTTTGTTCTATTGCTGCTATTGATATCTCAAATCTGAGTGTAGTCTTTGTTTATTTTCTATAGATAGTATCTTGTTTTTGTGTGTTTTTAAATTTTGCTTTAAACTACCATGAATTCTCCCAGCCTCCAGCTCTCTTCCAGCCTCTACTAAATCAAAAGGAGTCATTTTGGTGTTACATTTTATGTACTTATCTCAGGATGTAAATGGTGACCATGAAAGGCTCAAATCTGAAAGGCTCTAGCTTGAAAGCCTTTATCTCTAGCACCAATTTTGTGTGGGCAATTGTAGCATTTAGTGGTGATGAAAATGCACTTGGCACTGATCCTTAGCATGAGCTTTAATTTGGTATCTTCATTTTCACCAATAAATAGCATGTTTAAATTAGCACATTTATTATTATTATTATTATTATTATTATTATTATTATTATTATTTATTCGATTTCTATACCGCCCTTCCAAAAATGGCTCAGGGCGGTTTACACAGAGAAATAATAAATAAATAAGATGGATTATTTATCCATCTGTCCCCAAAGCCCTGTCCCCAAAGGGCTCACAATCTAAAAAGCAACATAAGATAGACACCAGCAACAGTCACTGGAGGTACTGTGCTGCGGGTAGATAGGGCCAGTTACTCTCCCCCTGCTGAATAAAGAGAATCACCAAGGTAAAAGGTGCCTCTTTGCCAAGTTAGCAGGGGTTTAAACCAATAAATAGCATATTCAGGTATAGGAAAATGGAGTAGGGTGGTAGTCTGCAGTTGGTGAGGAATCCATGACAGCACTAAACACAGCTTATTATACAGGGTTAAAAACGGAACTTGTATTTTAGAAAGTGTTGGAATATATATAAGGTCTGGGTGTTTTTACTGGGCCGTTTACCTGAGCATTAAAGATCCTCCCCAGCTATTGGAGGACAATACTGTCTACAGAGCAAATACAAGTTGTATAGACAGAGCATCGATTAATTTGCATAATATGTAAATTTGCAAGCAATATGCAAATTAGGCAGGGTGCCCAGATGTAGAGAGCTTGAATATGGCAACCTAATATGGCAACCTTAGGACTAAGCAAGCAACATGACACAAAATCTTAAGCAGTTAGTTTTCAAGTTCTGCAGAATCCTTAATTGGAGGCTAAGAAGAAGGGTTCTTAAGTACTCAAAAACTAGCTGCTCAAGACCGTGAATCATTTTGGTTGATCCTTATATTAATAGAATGTGGCTTTTATTTATTTATTGTTCAATTTTTATACTGCCTTTCATAATGCATCTCAAGGCAGTTTACAAAAGTTAAATGTGAGTGTGCGGAACATAAGCACAATTAGACATCTTTTAATGACTTTATTTTCTTAATTTTAGTATGGAAAGCATTAAAGTACATTATCTTTTTTTAATGTACAAGTTCAACTTAATCTTAGCTGTATAAATCTCAATCACTATGTCCTCTGTAGATGGGCCACAGGCTTTGTGGAACCTTTCTTCCCATAATGGATTAGCACAACTACCTACAATTTTTATGGATAATACCACATTTAGCAATCCAGCAAAGAAAAATGTTTTCTTCTACCTGAAGACAGAACTTTGCCTTTTCTTCTTCTTTTTTGTAGAATGGAATGCCCTCCAACCACTATATAGTAATACCAGTTTGGCTTCTATTGACTTTCTGCCTAGTAAAACATTTAATCTCCAGCTTTGTGGATATAAAAAGACATAGGGATCTCAAACAACAGCCCTCCAGCAGTTGCTGGACTACAACTGGGTATTTAAGAGACTGGCTTCTTTGCTATGAGCCCCACCGCCCACTGAGAGGTCCGTCTGCAGCTGCCACCAACCTGTCTGGTGGCTCTGGGCCTTCACTGTTGCTGCGCCAAGACTCTGGAATTCACTCCCTGTCACGTTGAGAGCCTCCCCATCAATGACAACTTTTAAAAGACTTACCTTTTCACCCAAGATATTGAATTTTATTGTGGTTTTAAATTGTTTTAAGGTTTATAGTTACAGGCTCTTGCAGCGGTGGGCCCTCTCAGCCCCACCAACGGTAAACATACACACACCCCATGAGCTTGCGGGCAGCCTGGCTTGCCCACCCCCAACCTATTTTTAGATAAGGAAATGTGTGTGCCCCCCGCGCATCTTTACAAGCAGGGCAATCGCATTAGGCCGAACTAGTTTGACCCGGTTTAACAGCTTGAACTTGCTCATAGACTAGGCGGCTCAGATAGAGTTTGGTCCGAACTCTAACCAAACTGCCCAATCTGGTTCCATACACACCCCTAGTATTCAACAGCTTCTCTAATCAAACTGGATTTTCTAAAATACCCATACTGTCCATTTTGTCATGGAATAAACCCCATCTCTTAGTAGGACAGATACAATATCAAGATGGATATTGAAGTCTGAGTTAGACATCTGCAACTCTCATCACAAATGAGCACAAAGCTCTCAACACAGCTGCATGATAATATTAGTCGAATTGGGAAACATCAAACCTCTAAGTTTTTGCTGCATTATCCATACTTTGGTAATAAAAATGTTATTTAATTCCATATAATATGACTCAAAGCTTCAATTTAGTTTAATTTTTTTCTGTGGAATTTTGTCTTTAAAAAAATATATTATCTAATTTCTAATTGGATGATCAGATTGATACACCATTTTGATACACCACAGGCTTCAGTAGTAGTTTTGAGCATCAATCTAATTTCACCTAGTGTGAGCTCCCCTTATCACCACAAAGCAGGTTTTGGTTATTCTATAGGAAAAAACATAAATGATTTATTATAGAATCATAGGGCAGAGAAGTATGTACGAGTAATGAAATATGCTCTAAAACAGCATCCTCCATAGATAATTCCTATAATCTAGACCACAGTTTGACTCAAACAAGCTCAGATGTGAACAAGATGCATTAAGGACTTTTGTGGAAGATCCTGGACTAAACAGACTTCATTTGGTGTAACCAAACAGAAAATAACTTCAAAGAGGTTATTTGCTTTATTCTTTGAGGAGGGGGGTCATATTATGATAGTCTCAGCTACAGAGATGATGACTACAAGTGCAATATGCTTACATGTTGTGTCCATAAGAACAGGAAATAGAACTGAAGCAGATTATTCTGACAGTAATTATCAATAAAAATGAAAACATTCCCCACATAGGCTAAAGTATTCATTTGACCGTGCCTCTTTAACATGGGTAGTCAAACCGAAGCTGTTCCCCAATCTAAAAACCAGTTCAAATAATTTCTTTCAGTCAGAGGTGACTTGGAGGGGAGTGGGCACTGCAAATGTCCCGCAAGACAAGTGGTTTGCCCCCCACACTTGCTTCCCCATTTCTGTTTCAAAACTCTAACGTGTTTCAAAACTCTAACGTGGAACTCAGCTTGCCACACATAAATGCACTTGCGGAACATAAATGCACCTGTGGAATGAACGTGTGGAACACAGCTTGCCACACATAAATGTACTTTGCCCCTTCCGTGCCGCCCTTCAATTTTTTTCTAGTGCTGCAACTTCTTTCAGTTAATCAGAAGTGTCCTAGCTGTTTTAAACCTGGATACCAGAAAAAGAACTCTTAGACGCAAAGTAGCAAACAGTTCAAAATAAGTAGTCAATAATCAGCACTCAGTTTCCAGTAGCATGACTAACATTTTCTTTTCAGTTCCTAGTTGTGCCACATGGCAGAGTGAACAATGCAGGGTTTAGCCAGAGATCCAGATTCAAATAAGACACCACCACCATCTCAATTACAAAATTCACTGAATGGCCCAATGCCATTCACTCTACATCTCACTCTAGCCTATCTCCTAGGGCTACAACAACAACACATGACATACAAATTGTGTGAAAAGGAGAACTAGGCAGAGGGCACATCTAGGAAGTCAACTGTAAAGAGAGGATCATTTATGTCTTCTGTTAAACTACATACAAGACCCGCTGCTCCCTGATTCTACTTTGCTGCTTCTGTTTGCTCACCTCTTCAACAACAGAACTAAATAAAATTATGGCTGTAGTAAGTACAGGCCAGGCAACCAAGGAAAAGGATCAGAGACCAACAAGTATATAAGCAGCTGAAAGCACATAGAAACAGAAAAATTGAGGAATTTGGATCAGAGAACTTGGATTGGAGAAATTCTAGGAAGCTTAACCACCATACTCTAGTGAAATGAAAGAAAACACTAACTACTACAATCCAAATAAATAAAATATCTTAAGTAGAAAATGGGAAGGCCTGGACATGCAGTTTTTGTATGTGTAGTCCAGGGATGGAGCCTGACGTTGGAACTGGAAATAGTCTCTCTCACTGCAAGGTACTGTCTCACTGGAAGGTACATCATTCCTTCTTGGCTTGGGAAACCAGTCTTAAGCATCCTTCTCTGCTTCTAGTACTAGCAGGACTTGGGCCTACTTTGAGCATTTAACTGTAAGTATATTGAGTAAACTCATACAATACATTGAGTGCTGGTGCTTCTTTACAGAATGCTATAGAATTGGTGCATGAGAAAGATTTTTATTTTATTTTTATCAGAGCTGGCAGGCTTTGAAACAGGGCCAAATGAAATGTCATTCTTAACAAGATTATCACCCAGGCACCCTTTCAGAAACTGTGAAGTACCATTTTGAGCATCAACCCCCCCCCCCAAATCACATAAACGTCCATAGACTCTATACTGATGCAAGAAATGAAGTTATTTGAGCTTACTGCAGATACATTTATCAGCAACAGGACACCAAACTTTGACCTCCACTAAAGAAGCATTTCTGTTAACAGTGGTCTACCTCTTAGCTGGAAAACATCGCCTTGCTGGAATGTCCACCAACACATTCTGTTGCATTCCTCAGGGAGGCTTCACATTTTCAGTTGACAAATGGACATGCGGAAGACAGGTACACATAAGCCATTTCCCACCCACCCCATTCCTGCATACAGGATAGAGAAGAGTGTCCTTGGGTGTAACAGCAAAGGACAACTTGGCCAAGCAAAGCCAAAACAACAAACAGTTGAGACATACTAGTTAGAACATATGTGCATGAGTAAATATGATACTATAGCTTCATTAAAATATATTTCAAACAATATGTCAATGGCATCAGAACAGCAGTCCAGCTTCCAAGTTTTCTTATGTACATATTAGAGTTGCCTGAGCACATAGACCTTTTTAAGGATGATTTTTAATATCATTATTTTGTTATTTCTGGTAAGTTCTTTAGCTTCTTTAGCATTTTATAATTTTCAGTTTTAATTTGAACCTAATAATTGTTTTTAATCTGACTTAAAAAAAAATTATTACTTGTATCTGTATCTAGGTTATTGTTGTAAGCCGCCCTGAGCAGTATTGCACTGGAGGGGTGGGATATAAATAGTTTAAATAAATAAATAAATAAATAAATAAATAAATAAATAAATAAATAAATAAACAAACAAACAAACAATTAAATAAAACTAATTGACAGAAAAATATATCTACTGATTTGCCCTTCACTCCATTGGGAGTGTCCTTTTTTGTAGTTGAAATGAGACCTGTCAGTACCACAACACATCAGTTTTATGGCTGCCCAATTAATTCATTTTCCCAAAGCTATTTCCTCACAAATTAGCATGGTGGATGGGCTTGGGAATGACAACAAGCTTGTTGATAGAGTCCTGTATGAGGACACAACTTTGGTATTCTTCAGTGTATGTATAGTCAGTGGGTGGAGTCTGCTGTTAGAAATGGGAATAGCCTCTCTCACCACAGGATACTGGAAGCGCCACTATGCATCCCTGCTTCTTAGCTTGGGAAATCATCACTGCTTCTGGTCCAAGAAAGTCTTGCTTTGGGGTCATACTATACAAACGAGGGAATTAATCTCACTGAACTGCATTTGCATTGTGGCCTTGAGCATTAACCAATGTCATTAGTTCAGATCTAGCTATCTCTTCAAGAGGAACTTTCTGTTGAGCAGAAAAATACCAGTGCTAAACAGCTCCTTCACAGTCACCAAAAAAGTTGATGTAAGGCTGCCAATACTTTCTGTTTGAGTTCCTGTACCTTCAGTACCAGGTCTGGCAAGAAGAAATGCAGCAGGTGCAACCAGCTTCAGCATGGAAATGCACTGGGAAAAGTTTTATCTGTTACACTTCTGCCTATCATATTAAATGCACAATGCTGGTGCCAGAAAAGCATCAGCATCCCCAGGCTGAACACAATTAGTTAATTTCCAACTAGTACTGGATCAAACCGCTTTGATCAAAATTAAACTGAATTGTCAGCAACATGCAGATGGCACTCATCTCTATCTCTTACTGTCACCTGATCCTAGGGAGGCAGTGAATGTCCTGAGTTGGGGGCTGGAGGCCATGATGAGTTGGATGTGGGTTAATAAACTGAGATCAAATCCAGACAAGATGGATGTAATGTCCTTGAAAGAGCAACTGGGCAGCTTGGGGGTACCGCTGGACCCAGCTCAGCTTTTGGAACTTGGGTGGAGGCAGTGGCCAAGGGTGCCTTTGCATGGTTTCGACTAGTGCACCAGATGCATCATTTTCTCAAAAAGGCGGATCTGGCCACAGTTACCCATGCCTTAGGTACATCACTGGATTACTGTAATGTGCTCTATGTGGGGCTGCCCTTGAAGAATAATCGGCAGCTAGTACAAAATGCGGCTACTAGGTTTTTATCTGGAGCTGCCCACTGGGATCACGCTACATCCATTTTGAAAGAGCTTCACAGGCCACCAATTTGTTTCCGGGTCCAATTCAAGGTGCTAGTTTTGACCTTAAAAACCCTTAACAGTTTGGGCACTGGATATCTGAGAGGTTGCCTGCTTGCAAGGATTGCTGCCCACTTAGGAAAATAGGAACATAGGAAGCTGCCATATACTGAGTCAGACCATTGGTCTATCTAGCTCAGTATTGTCTTCACAGACTGGCAGTGGCTTCTCCAAGGTTGCAGGCAGGAATCTCTCTCAGCCCTATCTTGGAGAAGCCTGGGAGGGAACTTGGAACCTTCTGCTCTTCCCAGAGCGGCTCCATCCCTTGAGGAGAATGTCTTACAGTGCTCACACATCTAGTCTCCCATTCATATGCAACCAGGGCAGACCCTGCTTAGCTAAGGGGACACATCATGCTTGCTACCACAAGACCAGCTCTCTTCTCCGTTTGACAAGGTCATTGCGGCAGGGGAGGCAGTTTCTATTCCATGTTCTGACAATGAGGGAGGCTCAGCTGTCGTGCAAGTGGGAAAGGGTCTTCTTATTTGTTGCCCCCAGACTCTGGAATGTTCTTTTGGTGGACATATGTTCCTCTGTCTCCATCACAGTTTTTAGAAAGCGAGTGAAAACTTGGCTTTTTACCCAGGCTTTTATATGATTGTTCCTATTGCGGCTTCTTTGTATATTCTATGGTTATATTGTTCCTTTTAAAAATCTTTTAATTAGATTTGTATTGTATTTTTATATTGTAGTTTAATATTTTAGTTGTGTAATATTTATAGCCTTGTTATTAACTTTTCTGTAAATCAACTTGAGACCGCTTTTAATGAATTTTTATAACTTTAATGAAAGCTATAGAAATTTAAAAATAAAAACAACCAATAAAAAACAACCAACAAAAATAAAAACAACTTCTACTACTCCCTCCCCCCACCAAGACATGAAAATTCACAACCATACCTAGACACCTATGCCTGTGTAATATGGAAAAGGGTAACTTGTGTGTTTAATTTCCACAGAATGCATGCATTGACAGAAGAAGCATGACTCTATTGGTCCTTTTGGCTCTCTTGGCAGCTTTTGATACTATTGACCATAGTATCCTTCTGGAATGTCTGAGAGTGTTAGGGGCGGGAAGCACTATCTTACAGTGGTTCCGCTCCTACCTCTCAGACAGATTACAGATGGTGTTGACTGAAGACTGTTGCTCTTTGAAATCTGAGCTTATGTGTGGCATCCCTCAGGGCTCCATACTGTCTCCAATGCTCTTTAACATCTACATGAAACCAATCATCAGGGGATATAGTGCAGGGTGTTATCAGTATGCTGATGACAACCAGATCTATTTTTCCATGTCAACATCATCAGGAGATGGCATAACCTCCCTAAATGCCTTCCTGGAAGCAGTAATGGGACTGGATGAGGGGGAATAAACTCAGACTGAATCCAGATAAGACGGAGGTAGTTATGGTGTGGAGTCAGAACTCCAGAGATGATTTTGATCTCCCTGATCTAGATGGGGTCACACTTCTCCATAAGGAACAGGTACGCAGTCTAGGAGTGCTTCTGGATCCACACCTCTCTCTGGTATCTCAGGTTGAGGCAGTGGCCCGAGGAGCTTTCTATCAGCTTCAGGTGATATGCCAGCTGTGTCTGTCTCTTGAGATGAATGAACTCAAAACAGTGGTACATATGTTGGTAACCTCCAGACTTGACTTCTGCAATGTGCTCTATATGGGGCTGCCTTTGTACAGAATTCCAGAAACTCCAGTTGGTACAGAATGCAGCAGTCAGGTTGGTCTAGAAAGAGCAGAAGGTTCCAAGTTCCCTCCCTGGCATCTCCAAGATAGGGCTGAGAGAGAATCCTGCCTGCAACCTTGGAGAAGCTGCTGCCAGTCTGTGTAGACAATACTGAGCGAGATGGTCTGACTCAGTATATGGCAGTTTCCTATATGTCTATGTATCTGCGTCATCTCGGAGAGATCACATCACCTTTACACTGGCTGCCAAGAGGCTTCCAGGCAAAATACAAAGTGCTAGTTATAACCTATCAAGCCCTAAACAGCTTAGGCCCTGGGTATTTAAGAGAACGTCTTCTTCTTTATGAGCCCCATCACCCATTGAGGTCATCTGGAGAGATCTGTTTCCAGTTGCCATCAGTTCGGCTGGTGGCCACACAGGGGGCAGGCTTTCTCAGTTGCTGCCCTGAGACTGTGGAATGCGCTCCCTACTGAAATATGATCCTCCCCATCTCCACGTTTTTTAAAAGCACTTGAAAACTCACCTCTTTACCCAAGCCTTTTCAACTTTTTAAATTTTGACATTTTAATCTGTTTTTGATTTTTAGATTGCCTAAATTGTTCTAAGATCTTTGTGTATGTTTTAACTTGTTTTATGTTATTGTTAACCACCCAGAGATGAAAGTTTGGGGCGGTGTACAAATTTGACAAACAAACAAATAAAACCCACCACATCAGCTTCTTGAATTTTGCTAAATGTGAACTTTCTCTGGGTAACAGGTGCATGTTGATACACTTGTATATCAGGCTCTTTTTAAGAGAAGACCCAGGACTAGTTCTTTAAGCCCCATTCCATTCTTCTCACTGCCTCAGGAGTCAATGTTATTCCCCCGGCCGATCATATGTCAGAAGCAGGCCTTAGAGCCAGTGTAATGTAGCAGTTCGAGTGCTGCACTAGGACCAGGGAGATCCAGGTTCAAATCCCCACACTCAGTATGATGAAGCTCAGGGGGTGACCTTGAGCCAAAGCATTATCCCTGTCTCTCAGTCCAAAATACCTTGTTGTGATGAGAAAGGGGAAGCTGCTGTAACCTAAGATAGTTTTGTGGGATACAAAGTTATTACTATCTATATTGTATTTACTCATAGTGGCACAGTAATCTCTTCCTTGCATTAGACTCAAGAGGAGTTATGGAAGCTAACCATAAGGTAAGGGCATGCACACAAAATAATAAAAATGAAAACAAAGTCCGCATAAATCATCAGTCCACGTTTCAAATTCAAATCAAGAACATCTTAATTATCTCATCAATAATGAAGAGATGCAGTAGAATCTTTCTTAAAGTGAGCAATTCCTCTTGTGTTTGCATGTTCAGAAGCAAAAATCTAAGAGTAGCAGATCAAGCCATTTGCTCCAGAATATTCTCATTTCTATCTGCAACATTTCTATAAAACCAACTATAGATTTTCTACAGAACAAACAGATTTGCAACATTAGGCAGAGATTCTTAAAGCTGAGGTCTTGTCACTGATTGTTCCGGACTAGTTCTAAAATGGGACCATTTAGAAATTATGTGGGTACAGAAAGCAACTTAATGGTATTTAAAATCATAATGCCAAAGTCCATTACAACAGACTCCTGAATAAGAACTTGTCAAGGCCAAGCACAATAAAAACAAGTCTATGCCTATATTTTAAAAATGGATCAAGAAGAACACTGAATGTATATTTGGAAGCGGCTGTCCCAAAAATACCCTTTAAAGAACTCACTTGCTAAACAAAAAACAACAACAAAGAATTAGAGAATAAAAATGAACAACAAGGAGAGAAAGACCACTGGCACACCAGTTTTTATGAAGAAAATCACACATGATGAACACACTAATTTGTCAAGCCATTTCAATTCTAACCCAGAAAATATATGGTTAAATTACCTTTTTCTTTCACCATGATCAGTGAATCGTGTTGGTTGTGGAAGCAGCAAAGATAAACGGAGAAATTTTACAAACACATATACACACTTGAGCTCTATTTCCAGAAGTAGCGGGCAAAGATCACAACAACAAAATTGTCCAGGAGGGAGTCTTGTTCCAGAGAACTCTCTCTGTTTTCCCACCAGAGCTGACGTAATCAAAACACTTGGTGTCGTCTCTTCCTCGTTTTAACTCTCGTCCTTTCACTCTTTCCTTCCCTGCCTGCTTTACTTTTCCTAACGGCAGCTCTTCCCAGTGTATGGACTCTGCCCCTTCTGCAAGAGGAAGATTTTAAAAAATCAGCAACAGCAGCCGCTGAGTAACGCAGGCAAAATCCCACTGTCTGTAAGCCACAGTCATTGACACCACCTTGCAGTCTTCTGACAATGCACAACAGAGCAGACAACCCAGGACTCCCTCCAGTGACAGATACTAGAGTGCAAGTGAGTGCCGCCACAGAACTAATTCAAGTAAACTAAGTGAAGAAAAGAGTGATTTACTGGATATATTTGTGCATGTGATGTGTGTGTTCTCTCTCTGCCAGCTGAGACAGAAGCCACTCAAGAGAAATACTGAATCAGACAGAGATGGTGCAGGCTGCAGCAAGCCTGTGTTGTATGTAGGGTTTCAGTTATCAGAGGGAGCACAGGAAGTGCACCACAGAACAAGCCAGTTACAGGCGCAAGTTGCGTGAATCATATACCAACATGTTTAAAACAGCAGCAGACAAAATGTATCAAGAGGTCCCACCAATGGAATGTAGCACACATGAAGCACACACTTACAAACCTTGATTTGGAAATATTTCTCTCTCCCACTTTACCACTTTGTCCTCCATGCTCAGAGTCAGCAGACTGATCACCCATTCTGGGCCACAGGCCACATTTCTGAAATCATTTATTTTAAAACATACTGAATTCTAAACTAAAAACCCATATGCTGGGAATGTTTCCATTGTGATATTCTGTTCTTTAGCTTGCTACTTCTTTCTTTTGTTCTTATCATTGAGTAAATTCCTTGGCAATAGGCCCTTGGAGATGTGTTTTTACAGTATAGAGATAAGATCACATCTAGCTCCAAAGAGGGGGAAACCCCAATAATATGACTATATCATTTGTATAGTATTTTTTGCATGCTATTTTACAAACCTTATGTGAGGCTTGTAACTACCTGAGGTACGTCACCATTTTATATAAGGTAAACTGAATGCTGTTTCACATCTTATATGCTTTTCTTACATGAGCAGGACATTTTCACAGCACCTACTTGCATGGACAAAACTAAGAGACAAGACATTCATAGATGCCAGCAGGAATTCCTCTTCTTGTATTGGATTCAAAAAATATCGCTACAGTCAGAGGCATCACTGCTGGTCATATAACTTGGTTCTGATTCACACAGTTGTTTACAAAGTACTCATGCAGGTATAATCAGGAATCCTCATATGGGGGAAATGATTTGTGTTAAGAGGTGAAATGATGCTGCCTTGCTCAAGACCATCCATTGAGACCATTGGATTATCTGCTGGAAGTGTGTGCGTGTGTGTGTTCATCCACATGCGTGCGTGCGTGCGTGCGTGCGTGCACACACACACACACACACTTGTATTCCTTCATGCCACTAAATATACCAGGGATGTAAAAAAATCTGGTCTTCCTTGTATTGTTTATTAATTTGTGTTTGTTATTTGAATACATGAGAAGCACAGGAAAAAATGCATGTGGAAAACGTGTCTGTTCCCACATGAGTCTAGGCTGGACTTCTATTGTGAGATCCCTGATAAGCAGTAGGATCAGTGCCTCAAAAGGCTGGCATTCCAGCATGGTGACTCGTTGAACTGCTAAGAATAGCTCTAAGGCCTCACCAAGTGATAGCGGGTTACAACCTTGTTGCTCTTCAATATTGTCCATCACTAAAAGTTTGCAGGCCAGTTTGGGCTAAATGCTCTTTTGCAGGTTGTACTGCACTCCGGCCCCTAATAGAGGCACATAAGCTGACCATTCATAAATAGTGGCGCTTTCAAAAAGCTGCCATTCTGTAAACCCTCCAGAAATCACTATCTGCACATAAAAACAGTTAACCATTTGTTGCTGTGACCTCACTAAAGAAGTTTTATTCAGTTAAGCACAATTTATTTTCCACTTTGAAGAGCAGCTGACATGTCAGGGCAACCACTGGAGATCAGTATTCCCTGTCCCCAAGTTGCCAAGTCACATTTTTCACATGTGTTAAGGATTTACACGGTTATTTCATCTCTTTCTTAGCACAGACCCATCTGTTTAACATCCAGCTAGAGAAAAGAACCAATTAATCTCCTTCTTCTATCTTGATGCATTTGCAATTTAAGATAATTACTTTCAAAAAATTACACTGGAGAGGTTAGGAATCACATTCAATCTATTCCACAGTCAAAACACTAGAGAACCAGGGCCAAACTAAACCTGACACATGGGAGAATGATGACCCAATCTCTTAACCCGTTCCCCCCGAGTAAGCAACTGTGAGGATTCCCAATTTGGATCAGGGTCACAAGGCGAAGAGGTTAACCCTTCTTTCCCTCCCTGCTACAGTCAGCTATGGAGGAGAAAGCATATAGGCATAATTCATACCTCTTCCCTTCATGGCTTATAGCAGATCAGGGACACGGTGATTTGCACTGGGGAATCAGCAAGAGAGGAGAAGGGTTAACCCCTTCCCTTGGGCCCTGATCCAAACTGAGAAATCCTACAGCAGCTTTCTGAAAGAGAATAATATGTCAGGAGATCCAATCATGATCTCCAATGTCATGTTTTGTTCATCCCTCAGTTGCAGAATTCTGCAAATATTATGTAAACTAGGGTTTTGTGCTTAGGTACATTTTGCTTCAATTCCATTGTAAAGAGCAGTGCTACAGGTTACAATTGTTGTGGGAAACAATGGTGTTATATGTGTAAAGTGTGCCAAATGAAAGCCAGTTATACACATCCTTTAACATCTGTGTGCACATTTCTAGGAAATCCAACTGGATTGTCCAGTTGTAAGTAAACAGTTTCCCAGTTGTATGCAGATATTTTTTTAAAGATGCAGCTACATGCACACTTTACTTCCATAGCTTATCCAACAACTGCAGCAAACAGCACAATTGTAAGCAGCAGCATTGTCCTTAGCTTTGGGACCCAACTGGGGTCCCAAATTCTCACATCACATTTTTGTCTATTAAAATCCATATGAATGAGTATATGGTTTAGTAAAAATATGGGTACCGTTTTTGCAAGAATGGAAAGAAGAGGTTGATGTCCAGAGCTGTTCTCCGAGCACTCTGAAAGTACTTAGAGCTATATCATCAGGGATTTGAACTGCAACTCTGAGTCTCAGATTGGAATGTAGCCTACTGAGGCACCATGAACTATGTACACTCAGGCTCTGAAGAGAATGTGCAGCATTAGCAGAAACTATAAAGCTTCTGGATCGGTAAGGCCTGAAAGAAGGCTAGGAGCCTCACCCCCAACTTTGCTTTGCAGTCACTCTTCCATTCCTTCCTCAAATTATATTGCGATCAATTCACCATAATCAAAGTTATGATCATGTTAACTTTTACAAGGTACATTGCCTAAAGTGAAAGGGAGCCCCTGGCTCCCAAGAAGGGGGAATTTTTTGCTGTATCTGGGTAGTTTCAGATTCAAAATATATCCCCTGATGGTGAGACAAATCTAAGGTCAGAATAGGTTACCAAGTTAATTTCAGTCCACTGGGTTTGTGGAAAGGAAAGTCCAGGACTTAATTTAGCCTGCAGAACATTTTGCAGATAAGATTCTAATTTGAACAGGAAATCTGAAAAGGTTAAAGTAGAGAGTCTAAAGGACTTGGTAGTTTATAGCCTTTAATAGCACTGAAAAGTAACCTGCCACATTCAATAACATGCTTCACTTAGCAATAATGTGCTTAATTTTACCTCATCCGGTCACAGTGAAGGTATTTGTTTCTTCTGTTCCTCTGGACATTAGTGCAAAGCAATTGTCTATAAGCACTAGCCATAACCACAGTTGACAGTTACAAGGTGTAATTTCTTTCAGGCTTAAAGTATAGGAGAAACCAAATGAGTTTTAATTTCATTCAAATTATGAAAGACTCATTATATGGTCTGAACAACATACAGTGTTCAGGTGTTCCTAATATTTAGGATACAACTAAATAAAATACTGCCCCTTATCAAAGGATAGTAAAATACTGTCCTTTATCAGATCTTTAACTTTACTGAAGTCTGCAATCAGTATTTACAACATCCTTACATTAAAACATCTTAAAACAAAATCTTAATACCATTATACATAAATTTGTATAACAAAAAAGCAGAAGAAAAAAATGAGGAGCAATTTTTAATTCAGCCAATGATGAATTCTACAAATTGTAGCACAAATCCATACTATATCATGCAGTATGTACTACTGCAATGCGCTCTGCGTGGGGCTGCCTTTGTACGTATTTCAGAAACTTCAGTTAGTTCAAAATGCGACAGCCAGATTGGTCTCTGGAGCAACCTGGAGAGACCCTATTATGCCTGTCTTGAAACAGTTACACTGGCTGCTGATATGTTTCTGGGCAAAATACAAAGTGCTTGTTATTACCTCTAAAGCCCTTAATGGCTTAGGTCCGAGTTATCGTAGAGAGCACCTTCTTCTGCATCATCCTCACTGCACATTAAGGTCATCTGAAGAGGTCCGTCTCCAGTTACCACTGGTTCGTCTGGTAGCGACTCAGAGGCGGGCCTTCTCTGTATCTGCTCCTGGGCTGTGGAAAGCACTCCCAGCAGAAATCCGTAATTTGAGTTCATTACTGTCTTTCAGGAAAGCTCTTAAAACCTATCTGTTTGGCCTGCCCTTCCAGGGTTTTTAAACTGTTGTAAACTGTTTTAAGTTGTTTTAAATGTTTGCCCTGGTTTTCCAGGGCTTTTATTCTGTTTTTATAGTTTTGATTTTAAGTGTTAACTGGTTTTAATTGTTTGTATTCTGTTGTAAACTGCCCCGAGCCATTTTGGAAGGGTGGTATACAAATTAAATTAAATTGAATTGAATTGAATTGAATAAAATTGAATAAATACATATCCAATCTATCTATGGGGCTATTAACACAACTGTACATGTGCGCAATTGGTCAGGCGGATGGGTGGGAAGGCGGGGTTCAACGTGAACCTGGGCAGCGCACAAGCCACACTCCCACTCAACCAGTGTTACCAGAAGCAGCACGGACAACTATCAGCACTGCTCCCAGCAACACAGGCAAACAGAGGCTGGGACTCATTGTCCTGGCCTCCAAGAATCCCACAGTGCACCGTGTGCCAAGTGCAGTGCACTGGGGGATTTCTAGGTGTCCGTCTCTGCATCAGCACGAGCTGCAAGCTGACACACAGTCCTGGGCACATTTGTACTCTTAGCCTTGGCTACATGCTGGGCTTTGGCACTGCATTTAGAGCCACAGCACCACCGGGCTCTGGGTGCATCCTGGCGGTTCTCATGGGCAGACCACCTCAGGCTTGACTGCTTCAGCCTGGGTTTGGCTACTTGTGAAAACAGCCTCTGTGTCTCTTAGTCGTTGCCTAACCATTGACTTTAGCTTCTCCATACCTGCATTACCTACAGGAGTCTTGAATGATAAATCCAACCCAATGGTGCTAAGTTTATCATTTGTTTCCTTCCATGTCAAATTAAATGCATCTTTTAAAATTAAAGCAACCAACCCTACCAGATCTAACTTCACTTTAAGCCAATCATTACATAGACAGATCCATATTCGAGTCCGAATTTTACACATACCCATTTCCAATCATAAGATGGAATTAGAGGTCTGCCTTGCCATCTACAAGGTTGACCTTAAGAATCTTGTTTGAACTGCTTCAACTGGGCTATAATTATTATAAGGCCCAAGTTGTGCCACATATAATGATCCAACTTCCAAATACAGGAAATCTAGCTCCCAAAGGTGTTTTGTTTGTTTTTTTACATTTATATCCTGCTCTTCCTCCAAGGAGCCCAGAGCAGTGTACTACATACTTGAGTTTCTCTTTCACAACAACCCTGTGAAGTAGGTTAGGCTGAGAGAGAAGTGACTGGCCCAGAGTCACCCAGCTAGTTTCATGGCTGAATGGGGATTTGAACTCGGGTCTCCCTGGTCCTAGTTCAGCACTCTAACCACTACACCATGCTGGCTCTCGCTTCCCTAGCTATTCCCTAGCTAGCTATAGCAAGCACACAATGCCACCAAATGTAAAGGATTCACCCACTGGTACATAACTGTTAAGTGCTAAATTTATGTTTTCCCAGCGTGTGCTGTATATAAGTTTTTGGAAACTATGTACCACCACTCCAAGCCGTGAGAGCTCATCCCATTCAACACAAATTCAAGCAAAGATGCTATCCACCTGGCAACTGCAGAGAGGCAATCTTCTCGGTGACAGAGTCCTCCCTGTCCCTGATGTATATACAAGTAAGATATGCACAGCAGGCAGCCACAATCGGCTGCAGATCCCAAGCACTTAAACATGCAACAAAATAGATATTTATTAATCTTCAAATGGGATGACATGCACATGTGTGTACTCTTCTAACCTGTAACAAGCAAAGCAGCCGATGTGCACTCATCCACAATAAAAATGCATGTCCAGATCATTCTTTTTTAGTCATTCTCGGTCGCCTTCTGTTTACAGGAAAAAAATAGATCTGAGTGCAGTTAGCAGAAATACAAGTATAGAGCAGAAGTGGACTAGTTAGAGTTAGTGCTAATCTAAATTCAGCATCTGTTAATCCAGCAATGAAAAGGTCTGTATGGATGTATTGTGTCTACAAAACACAGACCTATTTAAAAGTAAGGAATAAAATAAGGCTGCCTAGACCCATGGCTAAGACACACACTCAGACCCAGCCACACCAGTTTTATTTGGATAATTGTGTGATTTACTTTCCTTAAGCCTGAAGAATTTGACAACTTTATCATGATCTAAAGAACAAATAAGAACTAAATAAGCTGATCAATCTCTTCCTTGGTCACTGAGAAGAAATCTTCATACACTCAGTCACTCAGGATGTTATTGGAATTCTCTTTTCTTTCTTCACAGACAGAAACTAAGCTCCAACCTTGTCTGCTTATGAGACCTGACAAGATCAGAGGTCACTGCTAAGGTGCTGCTATGTCTACAGGCCATGCCAAGAACACACACCTATCTTTGCCAGTGGACTACTATCAGCTTAGCACTTGTAATGGGAGCTTCAGTCTCAGAGAGAAAGATTAAAACTGAAGTCTCCCTTCCACCGATGGTTTCAAAGGAAACAAAAGTGTCTAGGCACTGAGAACTATCCTTAGAAACAAACTAGAGAAAATTAAGATATACTTGGCCCAGGGAAACAGATTTCCATTTCCCCCCAACCCAGCTATTCTTTTTCTTTTTAGTCCAGTAGCCGCTCTTAGTTATTTCTACATTAATCACAAACAGACGTGTGCACCACAGGCTTTAGCAAAAGTTTGTGCCTACTAACAATATGTACTTAAATCAGCAACATTTAAATACTATGTCTCAAACTGAACTTTTCCTTTAAGTCAACACAGCATTGAACCACACAAGTCATAAACCTAATTTGGGTTCAGGCCAATGCTTTGCTCATACCAGTGCTCATTTTACAAAACAAATGCTCTCCTACTGCCGTGGTTGAAGTAGAAATATTTTTGTGAAAATAATTACTATATTTAACTGCAGGAAGTAAGTTGACTCATTTTGAATAGCTGAGCAAATTGATTTCCATTACATTATGTGAATTTTTTGTGCTGTTAATTCAAACGTTAGCATGCTGAACCTAAACATTTGTGCCAACTGAACTTAAATATATGGCTTAAAGTCATAATGTGTATGTTGTGCTCTACTAGCTTTTGGTATGCCTCACCTACGTTTCTGAGCCTTGGTGCAAAGCATTAGTTAATATTTGTTAGGCCAGCTGGTTCAAGCTCAGACTCCAGTGCTTTAATCCAATAAGCACATACCTGAGAGCAGTGTTCTAAAGCGTCCGCATGTGCACGCACTCACACATTTTTTGATGTCCGCTCAGTTAATTTTAGATCCTGCTCAAGTTGAATCAAGAAGGCCCCACTCTGAATGCACTTGCACACACACTGCCTTGATACTGCCGCCCAGAACAAAACTCATTCCGCACACAGTTGAAAAAAATTAGAGACAACATGCCTGAGACCAAGTCCCATTGAACTCAATGGGACTTATTTCAGAGAAGATATAGCAGGCTAGCATTACATTGTGGATCTGATAAATATTCATCCAACCAGTTCTATACCTTTCATCCAAAACAAAAGGAAGTATTGCATTACATGTAAGTAAGCTAACTTGAACCTTCTGTTTGAAAGAACAGGTGGGGGAAAATACAGTAGTTCTTAAATAAATACATACATAGAACAATGTCTTCAATCTTCCCCATTGGCTTAGACGATAATGGTGTCATGAAATGTTCACAAATGTGTTAGTGATTGAAGAGAGAACATCTGGCATGGGAGTGGCTATTGAACACTGAAAATTACTAGAGCTGCTGTCGGAGAAATAGATGGTAGATTTGACTTGAGGGGAAAATTCGCACAGAGGTCCCTGTTTTCCTGACAGAAAGGAATTAAGGAAAATGCAGAATGACTGGGAAACAGCAGGCGGAAATGTGAGGCAGATGCAATCAAGATGAGGGCTTGATTGCATCTGAGGAGAGGAGAGGAGAGGAGAGCTGAGCTGGTCTTGTGGTAGCAACCATGACTTGTCCCCATAGCTAAGCAGGGTCTGCCCTGGTTGCATATGAATGGAAGACTTGATATGTGAGCATTGTAAGATATTCCCCTTAGAGGATGGAGCCACTCTGGGAAGAAAAGGTTCCAAGTTCCCTCCCTGGCATCTCCAAGAAAAGGCTGAGAGAGATTCCTGCCTGCAACCTTGGAGAAGCCACTGCCAGTCTGTGTAAACAATACTGAGCTAGATGGACCTATGGTCTGACTAGGAAATGGCAGCTTCCTATGTTCCTATGAGGGAGCTACATGGGAGTAGAGAAAAATAAAAGTGATAGAGAAAAACCTCATAGAGGGTATAAGAATGACTGGCGCTGTGAGAGACTGATTGAAGGGATAAAGGAAGCAAAGTGGGGCTACATTTCACCTAACTGAATTAGGCTAGCTAAGTTTTCAGCTTCAGGTTTCTAATGTAGGCAGAACATTAATCATTCAGCACTTATTTATAATATAAATAAATATAAATAATTTTATTCCTCTCCATCTGAAAAAATTAATTTCACGTCAGAAAATTAAATCCAGGTCTCATTGGTCTTTCCCCAGCTTGTTTACAGGCAGTACAAAAGGTTGTCCTTGTTAAACAGAACAAGAGTATTCTGTTGGGCAGCCTTACCAAAAGGCTGTGAAGAAGAGTAAAGGAGTAACATATGTTCTCATTTTTTTAAATTTAAGGTAGAAGAAAGGTTTTACACCAAAACAGAATTGCAGCAACAACATTTTAAGAAGCATATTACAATCTGATTTGGTATGCACTTACCAAACAATTAGGAGCATATATTACCATGCTTAACACATAATTTTCTACCCGCAGATTTTGTAAAACAAAGGGAATCACTAACCATATTCAGACATTATGTTGTACATGCATTCAGGTGTCTGTATACATGCACATGTTTTTAGGTGAATGACTATACATGTATTCTTTTAAAACGTGAACCTAGGTACAAGCTCCCTCAAATTCATAATACTGATAGGAAGTGTTCCGCTATATGTGCATTGAACACAATGGATGAACAATATGTTTATATACACATCTGTATTTGCATACATAGTACTGTGTGTTCAACATAATACGTGATTAAGGCCACTGTCGCACTGATATTAGACAATTCTGTTTTAGTTCTGCAAGCAACAAAACATACATCTTGCTAAGATGCTTGAGTGAAAAACTACAAATGCGCAAACACTGTAAATCTTCTTTCAAGATTCTACTTTAAAGGTCAATGTTTTTCTCAGTATTCATCAAGTCAGTATTTTCTCACAATCTTCAAGATTTCATCTGCTGCCTTCTCAGAACAAAACATCCCCTAGCAATGCCCAATGCATTTTAAGAATGCATTCTATTATTTGGAATAATAGCCTAAGACACTTGTTGCCAAAGGACAAGCAGTGCAGCAGTGAAATCTGCAACCAATGGTTGGTACATTTACCATTTATTTATTTAACATATTTGTATACCGTCCAAAACACAAGTCTCTGACTTGGAGACACACAGGCCTCTGCCCTACCATTCTTCGGAAACAAAATGATTCCATTGCATTTGAAAAAGAATTCCACAGAAGTCAACTGAAATTGTCAAGGTTGCAACAACAACAACAACGAGCCTCTGAATGTCTACATAGTGGTATCACACCACAAAAGCCTCAACTCTAGAGATCTCTTAACACTCAATTTAACAGTCTTAATCCTAAAGGTAGGAATCAAAAGTATCAAAGGAACCGAGTACATTGATCCCTTTGACAGGATAAAAACCATGGCCAGGCTCCAGAATGGAGCAAGTACCTGCTCTGCTCATTCAGGGAAGCGTTTAAGCTCCTGCCTTCAAGAGACAGTTTCTCCTAACAAAGCTCCCCTTCAGGGCTGAGGGACCTCTGGAGCAGAAGCTGATAAAATAAGAGGGGCTGTCACTGGAACAACTTCTTTCACCTTGTGCACAAGAGTGAAATACCTTCCACTAGAGCATAGGAAGAGATTAATTTTCACCTCATGGACACAATTTAGCCACTTAAGCATTTTTAAGACCTATCAATTTCCATTTTTAAAAATTAAGCACTTTAAAGAAAGCGCTTAGCTTTCTCCTGCTGAGAACAGGATTTGATGGAAATGCTCAACTTTGGCTGTAATGTGTTCTATAGTATCTATACAGACACACCAATTGGGGGGGGACTTGCTGTGGCTAATTTGAAAGCAATACAAACCCACAGAAGCTACTTTCTGATGAAGCTACTGGGTTGCCTGGAAATCTGAGACAGGTTTGAAAGCTGACTAGACGAATTCTTTTCATGCATTTGCCACTAATTCCTTGGTGCTCTCTGCGAAGTGTCCTTATCCTTTTGAATTCCTGGTTTAAAGTTTGTAAAATGGAGGCGATAAGCCATTTGTAAAACCCTTGTAAAATCTTGAAGTGAAAGAGATGGGCAGCTTAAATACAAGCATTTATCACCAGTGCTTACAGGAACAAAGAATCCATTGCAAAACATCCCACTACTTCCTTAACAGTGATACTGGAGACATCAGAAGTGCAACAGAAATTGCACTTGCCTCCAGAGAATATTAACATAAAGCAATGATACAAGATCTTTCCAACTCTTAATTTGTACTCTACAAAACCCACTGGAATTTAGCATTTCTCATGATACTTGAGATTGCTTTACAAAAGCAGAAGGAAACCATGAGCTTTTCTCTCATTATCAGGAGATGAAGATCTATCAAGCTATGAACCAATCTCATTAGAGTTCTGCTAGAATACACAGGCACAGTGTATAGTGTCATATTCAGATATAGTGTCATATTCAGAAGGAAGAGTTTTTATTTGGGGCAAGCATCTAACGGTTACAGAACATCTTTCTAAAAGTAATGTTTATCCCAATAACACATAAAAGCCATAGTTTTAAAAAGCTAACTTCCTGACTTGCCAGACCAACAAGATGACTACTCTCTAACCTACAGATCTCTACAATACAGGAGGGAGAGCTATACAAACTAATGCCACGTTAACATCTGCTAAAATGATCATCTTGAGAATTCAGATCTATGCCACCTGTTGGAATTTAATTAGTGCTCTACCATTCCACAAATATTTAGACAAGTAAGGCCAATGGTGTTTCATCTCATAATCCAGAGAACAAATTCTAGATTATTTGGACTGTCTGTCTATCCATTACCATTCCTCTTTGCAAATGTTGTGTCCACCACAAAGTTTGACTACTGAAACTGCATCTACAACAAATCTAAATTAGATCGAAGTTCTCCTACTTACCTGAATCTTCTGAATAATCAAATGCCCATTCACACAAATAGTAGTCATTTGGATTCAGATATGGTAACTGCTTCATCACAGACTCCTTAGGAACGAGGTACAAGACCTCAGCAATATCACCGTCTTCGATAATAGACATCCTTTTGACAGAGTTTTTGTACTTTATCCGCTCAGAGACCAACCTCTTGCTTTTTCCTGATCCGCAAAGCTTCCCAAAACTGTTTAAAATGGGGAAAGATGGCATTTTTATGGTGCCTGTAAAGCGAGCAGCTAAGGAAGTAAACCAGAGTGATTGAGTGAGAGTATGTGCGCGCATATACATAACACTTGTACAGCCATCCGCCTGGCATGCTGTCCTCATACATCCTTATCTCGCTTCGCTAAAGAAGATTAAGAAGGAAGTATTTTTAGTGGTGATCTTCAAGAGATTATAACAAGCACACTTCATCAGGTGATTGCCTGCAAACACTATTGGAACAAGCAATGTTTTGCTATAGTATGCATAAGCACAAAGAGAAAGCATATAGAGTATGGAACAATCGGATTAATATCCTGAGCAAGAGAGAGGACATATCTAAGGTACATAAGCAGATTAGTTTTGTAAAACAATACCCTTGATGCGGTGGTGGAAATCTTATTAGGGAAGAACCATCATAAGCCCCTCACACCACCAATCTGTGCATTTAATCTAACATTTCCCATATGTATTGCAGTCAAGGAAGGCTCACCATGTTCCATTTTCCGAAGGTCTTAGATAGTATTTTGGCCATAAACAGATTTGCCTGAGAGATATCATTTCTGTAGTTCCTATCCAAGTTATCTTTTTTGTAATCTCACATAAGTAGTGCAATTGCTTTTCTGAAAAATATTGTCCAAATTCTGATCTTTCTTTTCTTCCTTAAAGACTCATTAGCAGAAGATTTGCAAAGATCTTGACTGTTACCCACTCCTCACCAGTCACACTTACAACAGGTATCTGCATTAATCCACTCCTAATGACTTGCTAATCTAATTGATTTTCCCCCTTGAGCAACTGTGAAGTTAATCACCATCAGCACATTCAAAAGCAGCAGAAATCATCAGAGCATAAGGATGGGCACAAATTATAGTCACAGTTTGTGACTTCAGGGAATCCTCACTATCCTTATTTCAGATCTGTCTCATGAGTGGTTGCCCACACTGAATAGCTACAATTCCAAGTGGCCTCCATGCTGCTCATTATTCATGTGAAGTGGGCCATGGATGAGATTGTACATTTGTAGTCTTCAAGGTTTGACCCTACATGTCTTGGACAGAATTTACAGGATAAAGTCCAATGGCCCAATATATTCCACTGAAGATTATCTTATAAGGTATGCTTAGGTATGTACTGTTCAAACATTCTTCACCTATTTTTTTTCCTTCGAGGAGTAACATCAAGGATATCCCAGAGCTTTCCTCTGCTTTCTATACAAGGAAGCAGCCCTGCTCTTTTTAATATATAATAATGAAAACAAGTTCTTATATCCTCACTAAACTTTCAACAATACTGTCTTTACAGCTCACAATGGAAGGAATGGAGCATGTCTTACTCTGCGAAAGTTGTCATGAACAATGAGTGTACACTTTCCCCCAGTGTTTACATTGAATCTGTGGGGTGGGAGGGAGTGGGATTGCATGCAGTATTCCCACTCCCAACCCACACGAGCGTCAACGTAATGTGTGAAAAATGCTCCCAAAGGTGGTGCATGGCTGGTATATAAAATAAACAAAAACTTTATTCTTTCAGCAGCAACAGTATATGAGTTAAAATGCATTAACAGTTTGTTAAACTCAAGGTCAACATGAAACTGTTCATGTGAACGTGATGTAAGGTGGCGCGAAGATCTATTTCTAGATACAACCATTCAAATATTACAAATAAAAGGTCACAGCAAGAGATGTCCACCATGTTATGTGAAGCTTTTAATGGCATTTGCTTTTTATGATATCTGGTCCTTCTTTTAACTGGGTGATCATGTTTTTATTCGCTGGCTTTTGCTCTTACCTTTTTTATTGTTTTAATTTTCATTAATATTGCTAGCTGCTTTCAGGTTCTCATGAAAAAGTGGGATGTAAATCCCTAAATAAAATATATTTCTCCTGTCTAGCCTCATTCAGGCTTTACCATAACCGTGCCCTGCGGGTAGGGGTTAAGGTTTTCAGTTTAATTTCATGCTTTCAAAAACCCTTCCAAGTTGCATTTCAGCCTGTCAGTGTTAGTGCATGCTACAACTTGGTCCTAGAATCTTATAGGATATCGCAGGGTACCTGGGTACTACTACTTTATTTATTTATATTTATTTATTTAAAATATTTATACACCGCCCTTCCAGTGCACTATTGCTCGGGGCGGCTCAAAACAATAAGATAGACACAGATACAATAAAAGTAATAAAATTAACTATTTTTTTAATTTAAAAGTCAGATTAAAAACCACAATTATTAGGTTCAAATTATAACTGAAAATTATAAAAAGCTAAAGAACCTACCATATATAACAAAACAATAATGGAGCATTAAAAAGCCTCCTTTAAAAGGTGCATTTTGAGATGTTTTTTAAAAACACTGAGGGAAGAAGAATGGTGAAACTCTTCAGGGAGGGTGTTCCAAAGCCGAGGGGCCACAACCAAAAAGGCCCTGTCTCTAGTCCCCGCCAACCGGATCTTTGTTAGTGGCAGGGTCATGAGCAGGGCCTGAGATTATGAGTGGAGGGCCCTGGCAGATTCATATGGTCAAATACAGTCTGACAGGTACCCTGGCCCCAAACCGTGTAGGGATTTATAGGGCAATACCAGCACCTTGAATCTAGCCCAGAAGTGGACTGGTAGCCAATGAAGCTGACGCAGGATGGGTGTAGTACTCGTGAAGCAACTTGCACCCATGAGCATCCTTGCGGCAGCGTTCTGAACCAGCTGAAGCTTCTGGACAGTCTTCAAGGGTAGCCCCACGTAGAGCGCATCACAGTAGTCCAATCTGGATGTTACCAATGCATGAGTGAGCAGCCAGTATGGTCGCAGCTGGCGTACCCGCCGGAGTTGGTAAAAGGTGCTTCAGCACACTGCCACCACCTGCGCCTCCAAGGACAGTATTGAGTTTACACAATCAAGATCCACGGGTAACCTCAGTGTTGTTCTACTGACATGTAATATTTCAGCTACTGTGTGTTTTACCTACAGAGCTGTGTTGAGTGTCTTAATTTATGGGTCATTTGTGTTTCTCTACGGACCTGTGAATTCTGATCACCAGAGGTAACAATTCTGCTACTCAATATACAGGTGAAACTCAGAAAATTAGAATATCGTGCAAAAGTCCATTAATTTCAGTAATGCAAATTTAAAGGTGAAACTGATATATGAGATAGACGCATTACATGCAAAGCGAGAGAAGTCAAGCCTTAATTTGTTATAATTGTGATGATCATGGCGTACAGCTCATGAAAACCCCAAATCCACAATCTCAGAAAATTAGAATATGACATGGAACCAAGAAGACAAGGATTGAAGAATAGAACAATATCGGCCCTCTGAAAAGTATAAGCATGCATATGTATTCAGTACTTGGTTTGGGCCCCTTTTGCAGCAATTACTGCCTCAATGCGGCGTGGCATGGATGCTATCAGCCTGTGGCACTGATGAGGTGTTATGGAAGACCAGGATGCTTCATTAGCGGCCTTCAGCTCTTCTGCATTGTTTGGTCTCATGTCTCTCATCCTTCTCTTGGCAATGCCCCATAGATTCTCTATGGGGTCGGGTCAGGCGAGTTTGCTGGCCAATCAAGCACAGTACACTGTATACTTTTCAGAGGTCCGATATTGTTCTATTCTTCAATCCTTGTCTTCTTGGTTCCATGTAATATTCTAATTTTCTGAGATTGTGGATTTGGGGTTTTCATGAGCTGTATGCCATGATCGTCACAATTATAACAAATTAAGGCTTGACTTATCTCGCTTTGCATGTAATGCATCTGTCTCATATATCAGTTTCACCTTTTAATTTGCATTACTGAAATTAATGGACTTTTGCAGGATATTCTAATTTTCCGAGTTTCACCTGTATGGCAGCATTGCTTGAGATGAACAGAGTAAATGGCCCTTGGTCCTTTTTTAACTGATCTCCTTCTGAACTTACCACCGCCTCAGGATGGCCTTTGTATGGCCTTGGATCTTGTAAACAAACCTTGAGGGTAAAGTGAGTTCAGAAGTTATCTTCCAATGAAATCTTTTAACAAGCCTTTAAATGGAGAGAAAACCAAAATTAAAAATGGAAAAGATCAAGGAATCACTTTTTTTCTCTCAGTGTCATTTAAACTAATTTACACCACATGTACCAGTCATCGACCAGTATGTCAAGCAACAGGCAAACAAGGTCCCTCTTCAGAACACTTAGCCTTCTCTGCCCAAAGATAATCTATCTTAGCCAAAACATCAAGCTGTGGATATCAAGATGCAGAGCAAGATACCCTCTTGTTTGCATCAGCTTTCCACAAAGAAATTCCTTCACGGGACTGAAAGCAATTCAAATATTTGCTAGCCCATGTATAACTACCCCGAATACATTAAAATATTATTTCCTTTTCTGATTAAAATGAACAATAATAATTTATCACTTATTTTTTATGTACTCAGAATCACCCGATTGTGAAAGGAATGGTGTTTTCTTACATCAAATATAAATATTTGAAATGGGCAGGCAAATGGATTCTTACATTGCTCTTCTGAAGAAAGGCTTCTTGAAATAAATATGGATTGTCCCAAGAAAGCATTTTGCAAAATTATATTTCTTTAACCTACCCTTCTTTAACGAACTCAGGGAAGCATAGATTGTCTTCCCTGGGTTTTCTTCTCACCAAATTTCTGCAAGGTGCGTTAGGCTGAGACAAAAAGGTAAGCTTTATGGCTCGGCAGGATTATGAACACGGGTCTCTAATCCAACACTAACCACTATACCACACTGGTTCTCAGTGGTGTTCATTGGCTAGAACTCCAAAAAGCCCCACATATGAGTAGAAAGCACTTCCACTTGCAGAAGGGAAAGGTTGCCAATTTTCCTAACTGCAACTCTTCATGTCATGTTGAATCTCACTCTGAAGGGTTCCCAGACAGCTGCGAGGAGGGATCAGTAGGAACTGCAGCCCAATGGTGGGCCATAGAAGGTGTCACTGCACACACGACTCCACCATGTTCCACTCATTGGATCAGGGGTGTCATTAGGGGGGTGGCACAGGGGGCATGGACCCCCAATGAATTGCTCAGAGCCCAGAATCTGATCAGTCACTTCTACCCTCCATGACCTCTTCCAGAAAGGAAGTGCAGCAGGAAGGCACCTTCACAAAAGCATGGAAGAAGTCTCCTAGCCTCACCTAGCTCTCTGCTGCTTTCATTTCACAGATGCTGTAAAGGTAAAGTGTGCCGTCAAGTCGATTTTGACTCCTGGCACCCATAGAGTCCTGTGGTTTTCTTTTGGTAGAATACAGGAGGGGTTTACCATTGCCTTCTCCTGTGCAGTATGAGATGATGCCTTTCAGCATCTTCCTATATCACTGCTGCCTAATACAGGTGTTTTCCATAGTCTGGGAAACATATCAGCGGGGATTCAAACCAGCAACCTTCTGCTTGTTAGTCAAGCATTTCCCCGCTGTGCGACTTAAGGTGGTATGTATCATAGCAATATTAGAGAATCTTGAAAACATAAGTAATTATTCATGGGGGAGGGGGGGCGTATGCTTGAGTTTAATTATCAAAAGGGGGCTGTGGGCCTGGGCCCCAGATCTTAAGAGTACCTAGCACTGGATCCCAGCCAAAATCACTATTTTAGCCTCCCATGTACAGTTCCCATTTAAGCAAAAATTTCATTTAGGGAGCAGGCTTACTGTAGTTTAGCAGTACAAATTGCTTTCCTTTAAAATAGTACACAAAATTACACATTTTTATTCCAAACTAAGGTGTAATAATAATTTATTAAAGGACTTCTTTCAGCCGTGTTTAGTTTCTTTGTGTTTTAAAAGTAGGAATCTATTAATTGCAATACTGACAAATAGGTCTGAGGCAGGATTCCCACTAAGAATGCAATTAAAGCTCTAAAGTGAAGTTCTATCATTTCACAATTAGAACAGCACTATATTAAATTCCATGGTATTTGCAAAGTAACCTTAGCTCAAGACACAGCCCAGTCAAAATAACAAAACCACCTTTCATCAACATTTTTCAAAGCATTAGACAAATATTTTTGAACTAGATGCCACTAAAACAATGTTTCAGCCCGACAACCCAACTGTCTGGCCACATAACAAAACTGAAAATAATAATCCATCCATTCGTGTTGTGATTTATCATTGATCCCTGTGTTCGACTTCAGAAACTTTTTTTTTAAGAACTTGACAAAAGGGTACATCTGTAAAAGTCTGTATTTTGCCTTCTGTAATTCAACATGATGAGAATTAGAAGTGAACAAAACAAGGAGCAGTGAAGCCTAGCCATGAAGCTCTCTCAAAATGGACTGGGGATCTCTAGGGTGAATTTTATTTATGTATATTTATTTAACATATTTCTGTACCACCCAAAATTTGTGTCTCTGGGTGGCTTACAATTAAAATCATTTAAATTAAACAACAAATAATTTAAACATTAAAATCATTAACACTGAGCTAATTTAAAACCCAGCATTAAAAGTATTGAAACTATAAACCTAGTTAAAAGTCTGGGTGAATAAATATGTCTTCAGTGCCTTTTTAAAAGTTGCCAGAAATGAAGAAGCTCTTATTTCAACAGGGAGAACATTCCAAAGTCCAGGGGCAGCAACAGAGAAGGCCCGTTCCTGAGTAGCCGCCAGATGATTTGGAGACAACTGCAGACGAACCTCTCCAGATGATCTTAACATCTGGTGGGGCTCATTGTGAAGAAGATCCTCTCTTAAATACCCAGGGCCTAAGCTGTTTAGGGCTTTATAGGTAACTAGTGAATTTAAGCCCGTTAAATTAATGGGCACTAGTAGACCGCTATTGCGGCTCGCTCTTTGGGGCTGGCTGTTCCCTTCTCTCTCCTGCCCCACTCTCCCTCCCTCCCTTCTGCCCCACACTCTTGCCTCTCTTCCCCTCCCTCCCACTCCACTCTCTTGTCCTTCCTCCCCCTCCCACCCCTCTCTCTCACCCTCCCCTCCCTCTCAGCATCCTGCTCCAGTCCGGCGATCAGGAAAGTCCCGCGGCCCGGTTCCTTCCTACATTGTCATTACGCCCGTTGCCTTCACGGGCGCAAGAAGAGTGCCACCGCCGCGGGCGGGCAGCCAGGCCGCCGGGCCCGAGAGTGCCACCATCGCTGTGGGCAGCCGGGCACAGAGTTCCGCCACGAAGAGTGCCGCCGCCGCTGTGGGCGGCCGGGCGGAGAGTTCCGCCGCCGCCAAGAGTGCCGCCCCGCAGTCCCTCCATTCCTGTGGCCGCTGCTTCCAGCCTTCCCATGGCCGGGACGGCCATCCAGCCAACATGGTCGCCTGGTGCCTGCGGTCGTATCTTCCTCGCTCCGCGCATGCCCAGAACGGCCGAGGAAGACACGGGTGCAAAGACACGGGCGCACACCCAGGGCTTTTATTATAGAGGATAACCAGCACCTTGTATTTTGCCCAGAAACATATCAGCAGCCAGTGTCGTTCATTCAACACAGGAGTAATATGGTCTGTCCTAGATAACCCAGAGACCAACCTGACTGCTGCCTTCTGTACCAACTGCAGTTTCCAGACTATGTACAAAGACAGCCCCACACAGAGTGCATTGAAGTAATCCAGTCTGGAGGTTACCAGCATATGCACCACCATTTTGAGGTCATTCATGTCAAGAAACTGACGCAGCTGACATATCAGCCGAAGCTGATAAAAAGCACCTCTGCCACTGCCTCAGCCTGGGACACTAGGGAGAGGTTCAGATCCAGAAGCACCCCCAGACTGCGTACCTGTTCCTTCCAGGGGAGTGTGACCCCATTCAGAACTGGCAGATGAAAATAGCCTCCCAAGTTCCAACCCCACCCATTAAGTACCTCAGTCTTATCTGGATTCTGCCTCAGTTTGTTATCCTTCATCCAGCCCATCACTGCCTCCAGGCAGGCATTTAGGGAGTTTATGCCTTCTCCTGGTGAAGCTGACATGGAGAAATAGATCTGGGTGGCATCAGTATACTGATAACAACCCGCTCCAAATCTCCTGATGATCTTTCCCAGCTGTTTCATGCATTCAATCCAATCTTTATTATGGTCATAGCCGTTTCATGTAGATGTTAAACAACATCAGAGACAATATGGAGCCCTGAGGGACACCATATGAAAGTTCAGATTTTGAAGAGCAACAGTCTCCAAGAGAGACCATCTGGAATCTGTCCCTGAGTTAGGAGCGGAAGCACTACAAAGCAGTGCCTCCCACTCCCAACCCTCTCAAATGTTCCAGAAGGATACTATGGCCAATAGTATCGACGGCCGTCAAGAGATCTAAGAGGAACAACAGAGTAACACTCCCTCTGTCAATTCCCAACTGGAGATCATCCATCAGGCCAACCAAGGCAGTCTCCACCTCACAGCCTGCCTGAAGCCAGTTTGAAATGGGTCTAGAAATAGATAATCACTTTTCCTCCAAGGATAATGGCTCACATATCAGATCATGGCAGCAAGCCAGAAAAAGTTAGACACAGGTAGGGAATAAAAGCTAAATGTAGTGCTGATAAAAGATTATTACTTGATGCATTCTTAAGGTACTTTCATTTAGCTTAAAATTAGAGCAAATATGTTACTCCTATAGTATAAACGAGAGCAATTTGGGTCATTTTAATGATGCCTGAATCTACATGTGTGACGGCGAGTGTGTAAGAAAGAAAGACCAGGAAGATGACCTCATTAGAGTATAGGATTGCCCGACCCAAACACGTAATAGAAGTTACACAATGTTTACTAGCGTGGTGGATCTGGTTGCACTTATTATAAGGAAGCAGTACACCACTGTGTTCTGCTGAGATTATCACAAAAGAGCCATTATTCACAATCTGGGTCTGGTTACCAGTTTTAAAAAGCAAAGTTGGTGTTTGTTCTTTTGTGTTTTTTAAGGAAGATTTGCCCACATGTTGTAGAATGATATGAGGGTGGAAGAAGGTCCTTGCCGAGAGACTAGAGTAGCTGTATAAAGGCTTGTTATGTAGCCCAGCATGCAGGGGATGGGAGAAGCAAAAAAGGCTTTCCCCCACCTTCTCCTCTATGCTCTGGGAACAAGCCTTTCTTCCACCCTCATATCACTATGCAACATGTTACTATATTAGCACTATTATTATAATAGTTATATTCCTATCCTGACCTTCCTCTAAAGGAAAATCAGAACAATGTACAAAGTTTGTCTCTCCCCACGTTATCCTCACAACAACTCTGTGAGGGAAAAGTTCATCTGATAGAATGTGACTGACCCAAGCTAGGTGAAGAGGTCATGACTGATCCTGTGAATTTCAAATTGTAGGGATCTGAACCTAGATCTCCTTGCTTCTACTTCAATACACAATCACATTGGCACTAAAGAAAGCGCGCACAAACAAATATATTGCTCTTAAACAGGTTAACATTCTTGGTTCAAAACTTACTTCACCATCTGCAGCACAGTGAAATGCCAATGCCTTAGGGGTCATGTGCATGCATGTACTGTACACCCCATTCAGACACTGAACTTCTGTAGACAGAGGCCTCAAATTAGTAATGAAATTGTTTTGAAAGCAGTGACAGCCAAGGAAGAGATTACTCACATAGTCAAAAACTGTGTTCTATCCGGATTTGGAATTTCCTCCTACCTTGCTTCCACACAATCACTTCTATCCAGCTTTTCCTCTTACTGTGTTTCCACACAACCTAAAATTGGGAGCACACACAGCTTCCAAATCCGGGTAGAACACAGGTTTTGATTGTGTGAATGATCTCAAAGTCTCACTTCAGATCACTGAGGTTCAGTTGATGCAAGGAGTGTTCTATCTTCTGCAATAATACATCACAGACATTATATCCTAGATCTGATAAGAATATATGTAACCACAATACAAAGTTTTGCCAAAAGCAACAGTAGTTTTTATCAAACAGAAACAAAACTGAGGATTGAAAATATTCGAGGTATAACCTCACTGGTTTAATGGAGCTGCATCACAGACTTTCCTTCTACTGTTATAGCAACTGCAGGAGCCACAAAGTGCATTGTGTAAGTGAAGCTGCTTTTATTCCTGGTTTGGTCATAAAATCTCAAACTCCAGCTGTTGCCATTTCATGCATTTATTTTAATGCATACTGCTGCACATACAAGACCAACATCAGCTGAGGCTAATCAAGCAATTCAATGGCAAAAAGATGAGCAACAGCATTGATGTCCATGAATCAAGTTCTGCCAAAACTCAAGCAGCAATGAGTCACCTTAAATCCAACTCCTTCCTTTTAACTGCTCAGTGAGTAGACTAAGCTGTCAGTCTGTTTCTGGTTCAGTAGAAGTTAGGCAACTTACACTTGAAGCATTGCTACTTTATGAATTAGGTTGAGAAAAAAAGCAAATCCAAATTTTGTTCCTAGGAAAAAAAAATAGAATAAAGGTTTAATTTTTTTTTTGGAAGGGTCAATGTTTTATTTCCATTATTCTCTACCAAGTGACCTATAGATGGTTTCAGATCAATATGATATATGGGTCTCTTACTCAACATCACTATAAATGTGTCTTACTGAACAGGAAAATAATTTAAATGGATTAAAACTTTTTAAAAAGCATACTCTTCATCCACACAAATGGGGCAATAAATCACTTAAAGCACTGGTTTAGCACAGACAAAGTAAAAACCATAGACGCTGAAGTCCAAAGATGTAATATATTGTAATAGAAATCTTCATGGTTTAAAATGCTGTTACTAATGTCATGCAAGTCAAATACACTTAGGCCACAAAAAACATTACAATCTAGTTTATGCCTACATTAATTGTTCAACAGAATTGGTGTGGAATACATTATTACAAACACACACAAAACACACATGAATAGCTACCACAGGGGGAAAATAAAGCTCAAATTAATCTACTGACAATCTGATGGCTGCCACACCTTGCCCATAGCAGGGAGGGAACATTTTCATTGTGATACCTTTCAAACCATATATTGCTCTCATTTCACATACCCATCCCTCCAAAGCAAGCTATGATCTTCTGGGCATATTGGCACAATCCATTCTCATCTGAGAGTTCTTCACGAAAGGTTTGTTCATTCATTGCCTTGAATACCACTACCACTTGCGTCCTTCACTAGCTATAACTTGCTGGAGACAAAATGTACAGCCTATTGAGCTCTCTGTTCCAGATTCTTTCCATTAATAATTCAAGCTCTATTTAAAATCTGCTGAGCTCTTAAAATTGATTGCACCAGCCACTTTATGGGAAAACATGCCCAAATTACAACTAAAATGCCTTTCATAGCTGAACACCAGGAAATATGGTGTTCAGTTCTGCAAGATATCTAACACACATATCAATTTCCACTCAGTCAGATGCAAAGAATGCCTGTCACTAGAACGCTTTCAACTGAAACATGGGATAGCCACAGAAAACATTACAGTACAAGCATTCGATTCATATGTGCAGTAGCATGTATTGGGCTCTTTTACTTATAAGTAGACACTGAATCTTTTAAAAACAAGATTTTTACATAACACACACATGTATGCATTGAAAAATCATACACATAAATGAGGAATTAAAAACTGTTGTATTTCCAAGAAAAGTAATAATACTTTCTGTCTACATTTCTTAATGTAGCATCAGCTAGAACTGGACCTCTATGCTGATACACTATCCTTAAAAAATCCAGATTGCTATGATTTTTATAATGCACTGCCTGTAGTACAAGGTATGTGGTAACGGTACTTTGTCCATTCACCAGAAATGAAAGCGTTAATGGACAAAAAGAATCTTGTCTTGGGGACAAGATAAATATTTGAGACAGAACTGAGCAAAATTTTCCTCATATATCTGTGTTTTCTTCATATGTGTGTTTCAGCTTTGCTTCTTAAACCATATAGGATATAGTCAAGTGGTTTAGATAAGTGGTCTAATAGTGCTGGCCATTTCCTCTGTTGCATGATCTGGATAGGTGAAAGAACATTTGCAGCAATGAACCAAATCAGCCCAGCTATTTCATGAATAAATGATCAATAGAGGACATAAACAGCATTAAGGTTATAATTCATGCATGATCTAACTATCTTCACAAGGATATTGCTCTTTATTGACTTAACCTAAAAGTGTAATGATTTAACTGGGGCTTGAACTGCTTTAATTTGTTGCATGTTTTTAAAGAAATACATGTGTTATGCTTCCAGTAGTATTATTGCCTTCTATAATAGAGATTCTGAAGCACCTGTACAGACATTCCCTGTTTTTTATTTGTATTGTATGGGGAACACAATACATATTGTGTTGGTGCTGGTGAAGATTGCGGATGACAGCCAGGAAAACCAAAAAATGGATCCTAAAACAAAGCAATCCAGAATTTTCACTTGAGGCACAAACGACCAGACTCAAACTATCATACTTCAGACACATTATTCGAACAAAACCCAGCTCCCTTGAGAAGTCCATGAAGCTGGGAAAAGTTGAAGGAAAGAGAACGACCATCAGCAAGGTGAATGGACTTGATTACGACAGCAATTAATGCATCACTGAGAGACCTTAAAGGCCAAGTTGAAGATAGATCATCCTGGAGAGAATCTATCTATTTGGTCGCTAAGAGTCGACACCAACTTGACAGAACTTAATCAACCAATCAATCAATGGGTAACACAAAATTGGTGTGTTGGGAAGACATCTGGTCATGTGGTAACAAGCATAAATTGCCCCCTTTGCAACTCAGGGCCCACCCTGATTTGCATTTGAATGTCTGAGCACTCAAGATATTCCCCTCAGGGGATGGGGCTGCTCCTAAACCCACATAAAATTTGTCAAGGCCTATGTGAGAAGGAGTCAAGCAGGCTACAGGAAGCATTTATTGGTTTACTCAAATGAATTCAGTGAGACTTATTCCCAAATTCCAGTCTTGGACTACTATCATTATTGGCCAACACAAGCTGAATTTTGATACTGATTTGCATGTGACATCCAGAACTTGAGAATGTAGCCACAAAACCCAATCAGTGCCATTGTTGAGCCTCGGCCTGGGCGCCCAGGTTCATATGCCCACTCTCCTAAAGGGCCCCATTATATTTTCCAAGAGAAAAGAGGGGCCCCTTTATATTTCTGGAATGGCTTTGCCCAGAGTTCTGACATTTGGCACAGACATTTAGCAGCACTCTGTGTATTGTTTTTGAAGCACATTGGTCAATCCATTGATTTTTAATGTTTTTGTTTAATTTAAAAAATTCAAACAAGTACTATTTGTGACTTGTTTCAAGGTAGAAAATTACAAAAACTTCTGGAACTGAAGCACCCACCCCCGGACCATTATTCTACCCCCATGTAAAGGATTCTGCCCTTTGCCATCATCAAAAGTTCAACATGCACCCACTTTTTACCCAGCCCTTTACATTTCTAGAATGGATGGGCTTAGTGTCCCAAAATTGGGCAAACATGTAGCCAAAGATGGTAGGACTATGTTTTTATTTCAAGGAAAACAGTCAATCCTATGATTTTTAATCTATTTTTTCCTACTGTAGTAAAGCTGCCAGGAAAGGTTGTCTCTATCTATCGGGTACTTTATACCTAGTGAAAGTGGAATTAACTATCACATCTGAATAAATATTTTTTAAAAAAAACACCAGATGCACTATGCTCAAGTTGGTTTGTGATCCAAAAGGTATGTATGAGAACTGTGAAGCAAGGGGCATGCGTTGTGGTTTTAATTTATTTTCCTTACAAATGCACTATATGTCCAAGTTGGTTTTGTGTTTGGAGCTAGGGACACATGTTGGGTCCAAGTTAGTTTGTGAATGGTCATGAAGCTATGTGAATCCATTGGGGCTTGTGTAGTCTTTTTCTTCTTTTCCCTAATGCACTCCGGCCCAGACCTGGGGGTTTGTGGTAAAACATATAATTTATTTATTCATATACACATCTCTCTCTCCCTCTCCCTCTCCCTCTCCCTCTCCCTCTCCCTCTCCCTCTCCCTCTCCCTCTCCCTCTCCCTCTCCCTCTCCCTCTCCCTCTCCCTCTCCCTCTCCCTCTCCCTCACACACACACACAGAGAAATGATGCTTATTTTATTTTGGGTGTGGGGCATAAGCTCATTAAGTCCAGATTCTAAAATTAACTAGCTGCACCTCTGAGGGCAATCCAGGTTCATGATTTATTGAATAGGGGAGAGGCTGGGACAGCAACTTGTAATTTCACTCCATGTAAAATGCCAATTACATGAACAACACTACATATATAAAAACAACATATAGCAATACATTAGTGTAATTGGAAATTCACATCCAGGTAAATATGATTCAGCTAGAATGCCCAATCCTTTAAATGGTATTTAGAATTGGCACATTAGTAGCGCTGTTGCTAAATCAAAACTTGGAAAAATAAAATTATCTTACTTTTCCCCCAATCAGCAGTTAGCAAAGTACAATTATAGCAGATAACATAACTATTTTAGCTTAACAGTTTCTAAAAAAATAAACATTTTAAAATGGCATTTGTTAACAAAACATTTGATTTGCTCTAAAAGGACATAGAGGACAGCTCAATCAATGGCTAAGGCTGAGGGTTGCAGCATCAGAGGCAAGATACTTCTAAATACCAGTAGCAGGGCAGCAACAGCAGGAGAGAGGGCATGCCCTCACCTCTTGCCTGTGGGCTTCTCAGAAGCATCTGGTGGGCCAGTGTGGGAAACAGGATGTTGGACTAGATATTTTACTGTTGGTTTATGTTGCCATACCTTTTGTTGTAACTGTTACTGTTCTTTTGCTAGTTCTGGTCTATTGGCTGCAGTAAAGATTTGATCGATACATCTTGGGCCTGATTCAGCAGGGCTGTTCTAAAATTGTATCACTTCCTACCTGTGCACCTGTACTCGGGATTACTGAACACTGCAGATGCTCTTCACATGCAGTACCTCTGCACCTAGTGAGGATGTCAAAAGGCCTTGGGCCTGATCCAGCAGGGCTGTTTCTTATGTAAAATTAATTTATTTATTTATTTATTTATTTATTTATTTATTTATACACACACACACACTTCACGCATCAGCCTGCTAGTAGCATAGTAGTAGTTGTTGTAGTAGTATTCTGTTGCAAACCTTCAGCTCAGGTACCCAATAGAGAGAATGAGTGAGCAAGTCACTGCCTTACATCTAGACTAAGTATTACTCATTAATACTCCCACTGAAATCAATACGACAAGAAAACCTGCCTCATTATTGTCAATAAGACTCTTTCATCTTGATGTAAGCAAGTGACTGGAGTAACCCATCTCATAACTGTACTATTTAAGAGTGTGTGTGTGTGTGTGTGTGTGTGTGTGTGTGTGTGTGTGTGTGTAATTTAAATAAGCAATCTTATTTAAATTAATGGTACAAGTTTACTTGTCCTATTATTTTCAATGCGAGTACTCAGTGCTAATTTTCTGAAGCCTGTCAATCAGGATGACAGGAGAGGGATGCTGAGATTCAGCACATAAACAGCCAGTTGGGAGCAAAGGAGGAGGGTCTTCACTCTCCTCCCTCCCCTTCGGCAGTGGACGCACATCGGTGGGGATGTGTTGTTTCCAGGCTGGTGACCCTCAGATGGGGAACAAATAGTGCAGTGCCAGCATGGGGAGGCAAGAGGGCTCTGGGTACCACATGGGAACTTAGGGCACTAATACTGCCTGCTGGGAACCCCTGAGATACCACAATGAGAACAACCGACATGAGCAAAGACAGACAATAAGGTCCTGTTACCACCATTAATCAGAGACACCATCATTCATGAAGTCTTAACACTCTAAACAAAGATTAATCAAGATGGGACCACAACAAATAAGGGATGGAGTGGGTTTTTCAGAGGTGAGGGTCACAGCTCAGTAAGGCACATCAACAACAAAAATTTATATACCATTTTTCAACAAAAGTTTCCTAAGCAGTTTACATAGAGAAATGATTGATTGATTGATTGATTGATTAAGAAAGGAAGGAAGGAAGGAAGGATCCCTGTCCGCAAAGGGCTCACAGTTTAAAAAGAAACCATAGACACCAGCAACAGTCACTGTAGGTACTGTGGTGGAGGTGGATTCGTCCATTTACTCTCCCTCTGCTAAGAAAGAGAATCACCACGTTAAAAAGGTGCCTCTTTGCCCAGTTAGCTAGTGTTTCGGTGCAAAAGCCCCAAGCTCAATCTCTTGTTTCTACAGGTTGAAGAGATTCTTGTCTGAAACCATGGAGAGTTGCTGCCAATTCTCTAAGTACTGAGAGTTAGACAATACTTAGCTAAAGAGAACAACAGTCTCACTCAGTATAAGGTGGCTGCATAATAAGGTTAAAGAAAAAGGAAGGAAGGGAATAGTGAGGCAAAGGAGGAGCCAGGGAGAAGTTAATTTCAAGCAGTTTACAGATATTGCATAGTATATTGTGCCCTCAGCACCCTTTATATTTGCCTGCCATACATACTCTGAGTTATTACCTTAGTAAAGAATAATTATGATCCCATTTTCATCCTTCACACTTTGGACTTGGGTCTGGAATGAGATACCTGTAGTCAAACCTCTGCTCAGTCATGAATGCCTGATCAGACATTTCTGAGCCCTAATTCTCTATCTTCATAACTAATAATACTCCATAACTAAAATAATCATGACCTGCCTCCTGGTGGAGACAGAAGCTATATCATTGTACAGCACTTTTGGTTTTTCACACCCAAAGTACTAACAACGATAAACAATTATATGTAAGAAATCACCCCTAGGGAGCCATTGTTGACACGCTAATCAAATCGGAAGACGGTGCCAGCTATGAAAGCAAAGGCTTAGCTGTGCTGTAAGAAAAATCCTCTAATAACAGAACAAAGAAAAGTCAATGCAGCGTATTATCAGTCACTGCTTTTTATAATGACATTTTTAGCAGATGACCTAATCTGATTCAAATTTGGCAGTTAAGGAGGCCTGCATATTTTCTCTCACACACAAAAAGGTAATATCCAGCACTGTTTTTAACAGATGCCAATTCAAAATCTTCCCCTGGCCACCACTGAATCCATGATAAACAAGAGGAAGAAGTGAACACAAAACCTATATGGATACTGCAAATTCAGGCCCGATTTCCCTCTTTATCCACTGATCTGTTCTATTGCAGTCATTCCCAAATCCCCCTAAACAAATCAATACTTTAAAAAAAAAAATCTCCTTTCTGATGGTAAAGCTTCAGTAAAGAAAAGCAAGGAAAAGATCTAATTAAAGTCATTACTTCTATGCTGCTCAGCTTTGTTCATCTGGCTGACTTGACATGGCCTTTTCCAAATGTATGAAACAATGAGAATAGGGATAATTCCTCAGTGAGCAGTTTCTGTGAGCCAAGAGCCCAACAAAGTGCTGGCTAATGAGATGTAGGCTTGTGTTTCTGGTTTGTTTCCGTCACTGAATATTTAGGTGTTTCCTTATTGACATCTTCCAGAAAGGCCGCCTTATTGACATGAAATTTGTCCTGTCTCTGTTTGTTTGCTTGACAAATGCTGCCCTGATATTAAACACCAAAGAAAACAGAGTATTTTGCTTTGAATTTCAAGGATATCCTTAGGATTTCCAAATTTAACTGTTGTAACAAAGACAAGACTGAGGCAATGGTGATCTGAAGGCCTTGAGATCTGGACAGACACCCCCACTTATACTGTGTTCAGTCTGTTGATCAATCCAGTTCACAACTTTGAGACTTTGAAATCTGGCTGACAGTGTCAAGGCACATTTTTCACTACCCCCTCATGTGAGAATGCTGAGATGCTTTCCTCATAGACTCTAATCTATAGACAAACATTTCAGATTTGATTGTAACCTCAAGGAAAAAATCCAGTTGGCTCTTCCTTAATCGCATAGGGGATGGTTCAAAGCTCTCCTCTACAAGCAGGCTACACACTACTTTAAAGTATTATTTGGACCAAGTGTAAAGGTACATTTCAGATAAATCATACTCTCACATAGCAATAGCAATAGCAATAGCACTTACATTTATATACTGCTCTATAGCTGGAAGCTCTCTAAGCGGTTTACAATGATTTAGCATATTGCCCCCCAACATTCTGGGTACTTATTTTACCGACCTCGGAAGGATGGAAGGCTGAGTCAACCTTGAGCCCCTGGTCAGGATCGAACTTGCAACCTTCTGGTTACAGGGCGGCAGTTTTACCACTGCGCCACCAGGGGCTCATTAAAGAATGCACATTGGGGGAGTCATGCACGGTCATGGTAGCCTATGTCTTTATCATATGCAGCAGGCCAGTTGGGCAAAGTATTGTCTGAACTAGTCCACAGTTTTTTCTCAAAGACAAAAGTTCTAACTCCAGTTAAGGCCTCTGCCATTTCCATGGGGCAAAGTTTGAGAGAAAAGTGGCAATCTATGTGCACAATGAAGGAGGATACTACTATGCTGTTGATGCAGTTACTTATCACTTACATAGCACTGGTGTGGCAGAGTGTAAAGGTAAAGTGTGCTGTCAAGTCAATGTCAACTCTTGGCGCCCACAGAGCGCTGTGGTTTTCTTTGGTAGAATACAGGAGGTGTTTACCATGGCCTCCTCTCACACCGTATGAGATGATGCCTTTCAGCATCTTCACATATCGCTGCTGCCTGATATAGTACCAGCGGGGATTTGAACTGGCAACCTTCTGCTTGTTACTCAAGCATTTCCCCGCCGCGCCACTTAAGGTGACATGGCGGAATGACTAAGGGTCAAATTAGATGTGCACGCACATGTGTGCTAAAGAGTCATGCTTCTAACCAGAAGCGTGTCTTATTTCATCAAAAACAGCTGCAGCAGGAGTCTCATCCTGATCAAGACCATGACACATGGGAAGAGCGAGGTTAGCCATTTTCTCATTTTCCAACTAAAATTTATCCCTACCCCAAAGCGGCTGTTTGCAGGCAATACCTGCTTTGGAGGTGATATTGGGCAGAAAATGGCACAAAGGGAAATATCCTCCCTTATGGTCTTGATCTATTGGGACCCCATGGCTACTGTGGGTGACAGAAGAGCACTTGAACTTTGAAGCTTTTTTAAAAGAGCAAAAGGATGGGAGCAAAGGCCTTCCATGGTCTGTACGAAGCAGGTGGGAGGAAGAGACCTAATGCACTTGAGGAATGAACAAGGTTTTATCTTTGTTTCATCAAAACATGTTCTGAATGTGGCCAAGTCTCAAACCCTGCATTACACTATTTCCTGGTGTACGTGCACTACAAAAACCTATTGTACAGTGTTCTCAGAACAGGAGATCAATAAAAATGAGCCTTCAATCACATTGCCAGGAAACTAAAGAGCCAACTCACACTTTGATAATGCAGCAATCCGATTAGCTCATCCATCTAGTAGTCTACAATCTCTCTCTCTCTCTCTCTGTCATTGTGGCCAAAAATAGTCTGGCACACAGATGCCTCTCTCTACTTCTCACTTCAACCCTCAGCAGACTAGACTAAAATATGCATATGAAATGATACAAAAGGAAATGTAAATTATTCACTTTAATCAGAACTAATTATCATAGTTGAACTATTTCGGCAGTCTTCTGAAAAATCAGAAGTCCTAATTAAATTTCTCATTCACTGGCAGAATCATTATTAGATCATAAGAAATACAGCATTCCTGGGCCATATATGTTTACAGAATCAATTATTACTGCCTCATTATCTGCTCTAAATCAGTGTGCTGATCATAGCACTGATCCCACAAAATGAGAGATGTGTCAAATGTTGGTCCATATTTCACTGGAATAATTTTTCACTCAAAGATAGTTTTCAGACATATAGGCAGTTGAGTTTAACAAAAAGTTGGGGTGCGAAGAGAGAATCCTCACCCCTAGCCCTGGCAAAACACACTGGCTAGCACTAGTAGGAGTGTTTACAGACAGGGCTTTTACTTCAAATCCCCTCCAGATTGGAGTGTGCCAGTCCACATATTAGTTTCATTTACCCAAACACCTCTGCGGGCTCTCAGGGATGAGTACACACCCATTCTGCTTTACCTCAAATTACTATTAAGAATTACTGCACATTCTTGTTTGGCCCAAATTATGTCTGGGGTTTAAAAAAAATCCTCTATTTGAGGCAACTGGTTTTTAAAAAAATGAGCTTTCTGGTATTCCCCGTAGTTTCTCCCAAGATGTGTGGAGGGGGCATAGTGTAGATGTGTAGCGGGGGCTTTTTTCAAAACTCAGTGAAGTGGGGTTTGACAGCTGTGCTGGGTATGGTCAGGTCTGCTCTGAGTGATTTGAAATTGTGAGCACTGGGGATGGGAACACAGAGTTCAGTTCGGGTGCCAGCTATCATTACTTCCCATCTCCCAAGCAGTGAGCAAAACGCCTTCTGAATCCAACCGAAAGCCAAGTAAGTAGGCTGGAAAGAGGAGAAACCACTCCCTCCCTCCTCAGAGGATTTGCTTCCACTGCTGCTGGGCCGCCTGTGGAACAAGAGGAAGAGGGGAGATAAGATAAAAATAATAATCCGGGACGGGACGGGGGCTGGTGCAGCAAATATATAGAGCTGGGGAGCAGGAGAGAGCGGCTGAAGTGAATCCCTTAAGTCACCACTGTCTTCATAAACACCTCATACAATGACCAAGCCCAAGAGGGAATGGAGGAAGGGATCGAGCAAAGGGGAGGGAGGAGAAGGGGGAGCCTCCTCGGCCGTGGCTGGGTTCTTCTCTTCCCCTAAAGCCACCGTCGCTGCCTCCCTCTGTGTACACAATCGGGGCAGGGCAGGGAGGGGATCGCTTGGCCACAGTGAGTTGGTACTGCGGAGGGAGAGAGCCTGCATGAATGTGAGTATTGCTCTCTGTCGAATTAACACCAAAAAAAAGCATGAAAAGGTTTCTGCATGGATTGCCAAGAGGAGTCGAGCCTATGTGAACCGTCCATTTAATTCCCCGAATTAAACATCTGCGAATCTGCTGTGAAGCAGATTCGCTCTTCAGATACCCCACAGCATGAAGGCATGTGTGAATTATTCCCAGGTGATTAGAACTGGGAATTTAGCTACTGAATGAGCAACTGAAGGTTCTGCATGTGCGACAGAGCTTGTTGGCTCAGGATATACCTGCCCTTTCCTGAACATTCCAGGATTTGTCATTTGTAGTTACAAATTTGTAATTAATAATGCCACCATTGGCTAGGTATTGCTAGTCCTACAACAAAAGAAGCAGAGTTAATAACATGCCAAGCCATTAGACCAGAGTGATGCTGGGTGGGAGTTCAGGTTTCTTTAAGTTCTCTAGACTAGGCAATGTAGCAAAACTCACAGTAAAATGAAAACGTAGTTAGTGTCTTTCAGAAGTGGATTCCTCTCGTTTCATTTTTATGTCACAGGAGAGAAATTGGCAAGTATATCTTCTTCACTGCACTTCAAAGAGCCATGTTTCAAAGGAAGAGCACTGTAACTGCTAGATTGTCCATAGGCAGCACATACACCTAAATGAAATAAGCCCAGCAAACTACCAAAGAATTTAGCCAACCTATGACAAAGTGTTCCAGGTAAAGCCAGACTGCTTGCAACCTACTGGCACAGACAATCATCATAGCACTTGGAGAAAGGTCAAAAATTGCCTAGTGCAATGCTTTGCTCTGTCAGGATTCAGACCTGAAAAAAAATCCCATTATATTTTTGATCAGGCAGGCTTCTATTCTTCACTCACACCTGTTCACATGCAACTTTAATCTACAGCCACTGAAAAATACAGTTCAAGGCCAGTCTTAACAACACTGTAGATGGGAATATGCAGTACAAATCAGTAATTAGAGTAAAAGTGCTCTAAAGAGAATGGTTTGTCTTTTACGTTTCACTAAACTTTCAGCCTTGTTAAAGCTGTCAGGAGCATTTAGGTTGCTCATACGTTCTCACTAAAAATGTTGCAATGGTATTTGGCAACTGCTTTCTTCTGGATTAAAGTTCCGTTCATCTCATGCTGCTCTCTTTTGATGGTGACCAGGGAAATTATTGCCAAAAAAAAGAAAAGGGGAAAAATCAGCAGCAGGCTCTTTGGAACTTCTTGTTAAGCCCCTATGCAGTTCTGGAATGTTTTACTTCCAAAGCATGAGGGCCAGGACCCTTTCCCTAGAAGTAATTAATTCTAGCTACTGCTATTACATGTGAAGCACCTTCACAGTGTTCAGTAATCCGTAGTCCTAGTGCACAGGTCGGAAGTGATACAATTTTAGAGCAGTCCTGCTGGATCAGGCCCCAAACTTATAGATCAATCAAATTTTTACTGCAGCCAATAGACTAGAACTAGCAAAAGAACAGTAACAGTTACAACAAAATGTATGGCAACAGAAACCAACAATATGGCATCTAGTCCAGCATCCTGTTTCCCACACTGGCCCACCAGATGCCTCTGAGAAGCCCACAAGCAAGAGGTGAAGGCATGCTCTTTCTTTTGCTGTTGCTCTCGTACAACTGGTATGTAGAGGCATCTTGCCTCTGAGGCTGGAAGTGGCCCATAGGCATCAGACTGGTAGCCATTGATAGACCTGTCTTCTGTGCATTTATCTAAGCCCCCTTTAAAGCCATCCAAGTTAGTGGCCACCACCACATCCTGTGGCAGAGAATTCCATAGATAAATTATGTGCTATATGAAAAAGTACTTCCTTTTGTCAGTCCTGAATTTCCAAGGCATCAGTTTCATGGTCACATTGATTCGAGTAGTGTGAGAGAGGAAGAAAAATTCATCTTTATCAACTTTTCCCACACCATGCATGATTGTATAGAATATCATGTCCACCATCAGTCATCTTTTTTCTAAACTAAAAAGGCCCAGTGTTGTAGCCTTGCCTCATAAGAAAGGTGCTCTAGGCCACTGATCATCTTGGTTGCCCTCTTCTTCATCTTCTCCAGTTCTTTTTTATGAATGCTGACCAGAACTGTACACAGTACCCCAAAATATGGCCGCACCATCATTTTATATAAGGGCATTATAATATTAGCAGTTCTATTTTCAATCCTTCCTAATGAGATAGGACAACCATCATGTCCTACCACCTAACCCACTTTGGTGTCCCTAGGACTTACCCATGGGGAACAATGAGGTGTTTCAAGTTTCCCCATTGTTCCGTATGGCCAGAACAAGCTGCACCCATAAGTTTGGCAATGCCCTACCCTGAAAAACACTCCAAAAGCACACAGTAAAAGGGAATGTGTCTCTCCCAACACAGAACACACATTTGAGACACAGTCCAAAAAGGACCAAAGGAGAATCACTGACCCAGAAACCACTGCCAGCCACAGTGCCTGCGCTGCAGTAATCTCATTGGCACAAGTTGCTCTCTCTCACACACAATTATGACTCCTTACATTACTCCCTAGCATTGCAGCAGCTGCCACAGCAGCACCCTTACTTAGCAGAAAGCATAGCCATAAGCTCAACTACAGTAACCTCAGTCACATTTTGACCGATTAACCCTTGCAATGCAGAGCAGATCACAGCAAAGCAGTGAGTGAAGCTCAAGTTAGTTTCAACCAAGGCCAGACATGGAGGTCATCACAGAAATCATCAGGAAATCTCTCCCCCCCCCCACTCTTTCACACACACAGCGCTGCTTTGCCACTGTCCATTACTCTCCACAACTGGGGGCGGGGTACCGAACCAGGCCACGATCAAACCAGTCTGCAATGAACTGGGCTGGTTCAATCATGGACTGGACTGGCCCCGGCGAAAGGGTCTGGTCCGCGATCAAACCTGGTTTCTCCACAGACTGGTTCGAGTGCCTGTAAAGGGGAACCTAGTGCCTATTCCCCTTTGTTTCCAAAAGGTAATAAAAAGGTGGTGGGGGAACAGTGAGAGAGACGCCCCTTTAAAACTGAAAGATAAGGCAACGGCAGGCCTGTGTAGCACTCCCCCCACCATTCTCAGTGGGGGCAGCATGCAAATGGCCTGTGCACATGTGTGGAGGCCATGTGCATGCTGCCACCACCAAGGGGAGGAGCACTGTGCAGGCCAACCAATAAGCACCTTCTCTTTCAGTTTTTGCCACTCCCCCACCTTTTATCACCTTTGGAAGTAAAGGAGAATCTTCACTGGATTCCCCTTTACAGGTGCTCAAACCAGTGAACTTGTTCAGTCAGACGGTCCATACCAGCAGGTCAGTTTGACAGAACCAGTTCGCAGACTGTGGTCTGTTCAGAATTTGGACCAAACGATGCAACCCAGTTCCACCCACACCACACACACTATCTCATAAACAAAACAAACCACAACTCAAGGAAGGAAGGAAGGTATCCAAGTTCTGCCTTTGTCAATTGGAGATTCAGCAAACCAGATAGTGATTGCAGCAACAGCACAGCATATCATACTAAGTGCTGAGAAAAGAACACTACAAAAATCAGAGGTGGCTGGTGGTGACTGGGGTAGGAGGATTGCTATACAGGACAGGTGATGGGTAGAGCCACAGGTAGTGAGAGGTGGAGTCAACTGTGGGCAGCTGCAGAGGTGCCTTAGGAAGAACTGGCAAAGTGTAGATTGAGTGGGATAAAAAAAAACACACACACACACAAGCACACAAATCTCAATTGTTTATCAACACAGGAATATGGAAGACATTAGTTGCTTTATAGTGCTTAACAGAACTACAGTAATGGGTAGATTTGTATCTAACATGGCAAGATCAAAACACATGTATGTACAGAGAGAGAGAGAGAGAGAGAGAGAGAGAGAGAGAGAGAGAGAGAGAGAGAATGTACAAGCCACAAGTAAAGCACAGACCAGCTACAAAACACTGCTTCTGTAGAGAGTAAATTCATTCTGAAATCACCAGGGCAGCTCTGCATAATTATTTCAAAAATGAAGACTACTAACAGGAAGGAAGGAAGGAAGGAAGGAAGGAAGGAAGGAAGGAAGGAAGGAAGGAAGGAAGGAACTCTGAGCAAGAGTGGTACAATGCCGGATAAATGAAAGTTCAAATCCCCATTCAGCCATGAAACTTACTGAGTGACTCTGGAACAGTCACTTATCTCTCAGCATAAGTTTCCTCATAGGGCTGTTGGGAGGATAAATGTAACCATGTGCACCACTCTGGGCTTCTTGGAGGAACATAAGCCCTGCTGGATCAGGCCCAAGCTCTATCTAGTCCAGCATCTTGTTTCACATACTGGCCCACCAGATACCTCTGGGAAGCCCTCAGGGGAACAGGTGAGGGCATGCACACTCTCCCACTGTCACTCCCCTGAGACTGGTAGTTAGAGGCATCTTGCCTCTGAGGCTGGTCTATAGTGGTCCTATAGCCCTCAGACTAGTAGCCATTGACAGATCTGTGCAGTGTTCCCTCTAAGGCATGCACACGTGCCTGCGCTCACAAGGTTTTTTTTAATGCCCACTCAGTTAATTTTAGATCACGCTCAGGTTGAATCTGCAAGGCCCCATTCTTAATGCATGTGTGCACACACTGCCTTGATACTCCTGCCCATAACAAAACTTATTCCACGCACAGATGAAAAAAATTAGAGAGAACACTGGATCTATCCTCCATGAATTTATCTAGACCCTTTTTAAAGCCATTCAGGCTTTTGGCTCTCACCACATCTTGTGGCAAAGAATAGAAACACAGGCTATACGTATAAAATAAAACAAAATGATATAAGCCACAGGTAAAGCAGAGACCAGCTACACAAGTGTAGAACAAATGCATTCTGATGTTACAAGGGCAGCTCTGCCTGTCTATTTCAAAAATGCATACATTAATAATACAAAAAGCTTTATAAGCAGGTTTTTCAACAATGCTTGCTGCAACTATTAACCATCTCCTGGAACTCAGAGGATACCATGGGAAGCAAATATGTATGGGGAGACCCTATCCCTACTCAGTCTCTGCTGATCAGCTGGCTGCCACTCTCTGCCCACCTTGGGTGCCCACCACTTAGCTTGGGTGTCCATCCTAGCAAGCAACAAATGTTTTCTATAGAGATCACTTCCTTAATCCTTGCCCAATAAACTATAATCCCCAGGGACATATGAATGTTACAGATACTGGCCACAGTCCAGAGAAAAACATGGCTAGCTCTCCGATTTTTAAAATTATTTTCTTTCCAACATAATCCATTCCTTCTCTACATATACCACACTCACATGGAAAGCCACTTCTGCAATTATTTGACAAGACTCAGAAATCTATGCAAATGCCCTAAAAGAACTTTTGGGCTTCTTATACCAGTTCCTAATCTAATTAGTCCGGTCTCACAGTTTGCTGTTCCTTCCAATGTTTTATGGCATGTCATTTTGAGAACGGGCCATAATGCTTTGCATACAAATCAGAGAGCAAGGGAAAGAAAGCAGAGGTTACATTCCTCCCCTCCAAACAAACACAAACAAAGAAGCCAGCAAAAGCTCCGACTTACCAACAGCCAGCTAACAAAAATGGTGATTGGATTCTTCTGAGTAGCTAAAGACTCCCTGCCCTCCGGGCACTCTGATTGGCTACCTGAAGAATCAATCAGCCAAAGCCCTCTCTGCTTGATTTATAGGGCAAGTCCTAGGACTGTCCACTTTGCAAAAACACAAGTGAGCATGCTTATTGGCTTCTGCCTTATTAATATTTTAAAATATTGCTCACTCTCACAATTCTTAAAGCTGCAGCAGTCAAGAGCAGAAGGCGGCAGTAGGCACACAAAATGGAAGTAGAGGCAACATGGCTGACATAAATTTAAGGTGAGCACCACCCACTTTGCCCATAGATAAGATCTGCCCCGACACGAAATCAAGTCTTCTTCGATTCCTTCTGCCTGATTTATCCTCTTCAAGAGAGGCACACTATAAGGGCTCTCTGCTTTGAATTTGAAATTCTCTCCTTTTGTTTCCCCCCTCCCTCCTCCCAGCCAATGGGGGCACAGTTGCCCATGACAACACTTGATTTGGTTAGAGTTCATCTGATATTGCTAAAATATTTTAAGAAACTTGACAACCTTCCAGAAGACCATCTAGTTAAATCATGCTATTGGCACTACCAAGAGGAGAATCGGTGGGCAGATATTCTATCCCATAGTCTACTAACGTACTCTCTGCTTTCACTAGTGGAACTTAAGTCCTAGGTTAAGAGGAGGAAAAACCCATGATGGGCTCCTTGAACAGAATACCAACCAACCAAGACACTGGTTTGGTCCAACATTCAAAGTTCTCCCTATGATATCTTTACATCAATAAAAAAAGTTCTGCTTTGCAATACCTACCCAACCTCACCATCGCACCACTAAGGAAGGCATTTACCAGTGTACATTTTTAAACCATGCCCTCAGCATATCTTGAGAGGAGATTTCACAATGTTCCTGTGGAACAGTGTTTCTGCCCCTGTGTCCAGGGGAAAGTGGAGGACATTCAGCATTACATCTTGCACTGCTCCTTTTATGGAATAATAAGAGAAAAAACACTGGGTCAGATTATTGATAAATTCACTGGTTCTGAAACATAATGTGTTTATTACTTGCTGGCAGATGGGTTTCCTGGTGTTAGTTATCAAGCAGCCATTTTTGCTCTATTGTCTTTTAAAATTAAGAAGATAACTGCTTCTGCTAGCCCTGCTACACTTAACGTAGCAGCTTACACTACAACAAGTTGTAGTTCCAAGACTAGCTCTCTTATGCTGTACCCACCAGAGTTGTAACTACGGTTAGGTATTTAGGATTATCTCTCTTTTCATTTTCATGCATGTTGTTTAACTAGTCATTATGTTTTTAACTGTCTTATGTCATCTGCTTTTCTTTAAACATGATTTATTAGCTATTATGTTTTCTGTTTTATTATGCTTTAATGTATGTGTTATGACCTGTAGTTACAACAATAAACCTACTTAACTTAACTTAACACTTGATTTGTTTGCTAACTAGCCAACCAAGAAGCAAGGAGATCGCAAGCCAATAGGAAGCCAGTGCCAGAAAACCAATCAGCAAGGGGGAAATAGGCATCCAAGATGGTACTCGGAATATCAAAGTGTTTCTATTGAAATGGGGGTGTTTTTTTTTTGTTCCAAGCTCGAAACAGGCCCTTTTTTTAAAGGGTGTTCTGTTTTGAGCTCAACACTCAAAATGGCCCATTTCAAGTTAAAACGTTTCACCGTCAATGTCCTGCACATTCCTATATAGAACCCTGATCTGCCTGCTTTGAGTTCAGGATGCGGGTAGATCTGCATGCCAGTCCTAAAGTGGAACTCATGTGGACCCAGCCCCACAATTCACATGCACTTATAACTCCAGTGCACCTGTCCATATCACAGACATACAATGATTTATATTTTACATGAGCAATATACAACCCCTCCCCTGCCAAAAAAAACCAACCAACAACCACCATCTTTCTGTCTGGTGGTACTCCTAGTGTCCATTATAATTTCACAAGTGTTTTAATTAAGATAACTAATTTTGCTATAGAAGGATAACAATCTGAAATCTTCTGTGAATGTTTGTTTAAAACAGCTCATTTCTTGTAAAATGGTGGGGGTTCTACTATACTGCATGGGTTTCAGTCTATTAAACCATAAAGAGGGTGACAGGCTGTCACCAGAAGCTTGTTATATGGTGCCATCCAATGTTACAAAGTACAACAAAGCTGATCCTTTGTTATTAATGCCTCATCTGTATGGATGTTATTTTATGCTCCAGGATAACAGGAAGTTTAATATGTTGCTTTAATTCTGTTGAAAAGTTCTGCAGATGTCATCAGCTTGAAGATAAAGCGGTCTTCAGAGAACTCCTGAGATCAAAAGCCACTGATATACTGACAGCTGCACAGTGGAGCAGAATATCCAGCACAAAATTATACTCCCATCACTGGCACATACAGCTACATTCCCTCTATACATTGGCATAGAGTTGTTTATGTGTTCAGGTATTCACAGGCAGGTGCAGCAACAAGGTCAGGTTTCTAGTTTCAGATCTCACTATTTGCATGGGGGAAAAGAGTTCTACTATATTTTTGAATTGATACGTGAGTGGAGAAAACCAAGCAATATTCCACCAGAGAAAGACAGCGGCTATTACTGGAAGAATTTTTCTAACTACTTCATAATTCAATAAAATTTAACTATAAGGTTGGATATCAGTTATAAGAGCTGAACAAGTAAACTAGTATGATGCGTGTATGGATAGATATAGTAAGTTCTTCTCTGTTATTCTGAAAGGTTTATTCTTTCACCTTTCTGTGACCTCCATACTTTTTAAAACTTTGAACACTTTGAAAGAAAAACTTTCTACACATTATGATTCAGCAATTAAGGATGCAATCTTATGAACACTGTCCTACCACCCACTAAACACTGTAGGATTTACTTCCAAATAAACATCCATAAGATTGAGTTGTAACTGATACATGGGCACATGCCTATATTGTACAGATTTTTAAATTCACCACTGAAATTCTTGTAGCATGCATATTTAGGATGCCATACTGGTGTGGCACATCTACATGGTGTTGCAGTTCATTCGGGCATTTGCCCGAGAATTATGCACAAAATTAGTAGTAAAGAAAGCGGCTTAAAAAACATTAAATCCAAAAATACAGGAATGATAGCTAATTAAAGAAGTGCTTACAGTTCTAGTGATATTTTCAAGGGGAATAGCCTAAATCAAATTCTGACAACCATGGGAATTACCAGTTAAAATCCTTATGCTCACAGCATACGCTGTGCATCTTTTTATTCTGAAACTAGCTGGCAACATCCACTTATTTCTCTTTAACAATGAATGAACTGCAAGTCAATCTAGACTGTTTTTGTAGTCCTCTTTGTGTTCATGCCAAATACTGGCATTATCCCCCCCCCACACCCAAGGTAATCCAAACACCACACAAAAATCTCATTTCAGATTTCCCCACCATTGCTTTTATCATTAAAAGCAAAAACAAGGGCAGACATTTCACATTCAAAAAGAAAGTTTTCCACATACTTTTATTGCCTGAAGTGTCTTAAAGTGTAAGATCTGACAGAATTGTAACAAGATAAAAACAATACATGAAAGTGAATACATCAGTTTCTCAACACAAACACAAGTGAACATAAAGGAGAAAATAACTCTAATCTTAATCATTTTTAGCCTTCTTCTGTCACTAAAAGTACAGTGCAAAGAAGGAATCACACCCGCCTTTCCTGATATAAATCTGCTATTCCAGTGCCTTGATTATGTGGCAGACTGAATATATAGCTAGTAAACTAATCAGCATTTTAATGGGCACATCTCCTTTTGTCCACTTAGTATCCTGCTGATTGGAGGGGAGTTGCATTCACAAAGCCTTATGTGGCTCTCCTGCTGAGGTAATTGGTTTTTAGCTAGGTTGAGGCATCTATGGAGGTGAGGGGAGCCAAACGAGGGACAGTCATACAGAGAGACCTTACTCAGCCAGGGACTGGATTGACCATATTCCATTAGGCAGTGTGCCAAATATCACCTGCTTGCTGCCAGGGGTGGCCCTTCCATACAGCAGGGTGAGGTAGACACCTCAGGCATGAGCATGTGAAGAGGTGCAAGGGCAGCAAGTGCCAGCCCCCCTGCCACCACAGGTGCCACCCCACAGGCCTTCCTGCACTGCCCTTCTTCATCCCACTGGGGCAAGCTGTTCATTTCCGCCATTCATCATAGTGGGGTGAGCGTCTTCTGTCCCCTCTCCCCCATAACCAGACAGGAGCTAGGAACATCCTTGCCACCATCGTCTGGTTTGGCAGCATACTCTGGGAGTGCTTTGTGTGCTTCCACTACATCTCAGCACCATGGCCCGAGAATGCTAAGTACCCTCCCTGGTTTGAGCCAAACAGACTGTGTGTGTGTGTGTGTGTGTGTGTGTGTGTGTGTGTGTGTGTGAAAGAGAGAGAGAGAGAGAGAGATTGAGATTGAGATTGTCCTTTGCCTCAGGCATCAAGATGTCTTGTATTGCTCCTGCTTACTGCAAGAGGCAAATAGGGAAACGCTGGTAAGCTGATGTATTTAGAATGGTGGAAAGCTTAAATTTTACAACAATATCCTTTTCTCATCTTGGGCTCCATGAACCAAGTGAATGCATGGAGAAGGAGCAGAATTGCTGTCCCTCCTGAACTCCAAGTGTTGGCTGGACATGGGGATGGAGCTTCTGTACACACCATATGATCACAAAAATGGTATAATCAAGTTTTCTGATCATGCAAAGAAGTGTTCACATGCATACTGTTTACGCGTGCACAGAACTCACATTATTCTCTTTGACCCAATACAAAAAGGTTGGGACCAGCCAGCATCACTTTTGCTAGCATTGCTTTTCTGCCAGCTCCCAGAAGCCTTCCTGATTATATTTGAGACTGCAAGCATGTGGGTCTCACTTTTGACATGCCCAAAAGCATCATGAGCCCTCCACTTGTTGGCATATTGGGGAAAGTCACTCAGAAGGCAGTGGGGCAGTTATTCCTAGACAGCAAAAGAGACAAATTGAAAGGGAGCTTGCCTCAAACCTTTCCCATGCTGGGACACCCTAGTAGACTCCCAAAGTTAACTTTCAACAGTTAACTCTCCATTCAAGGTCTCTCTGTATGACTGTCCCTCGTTTGGCTCCCCTCACCTCCATAGATACCTCAACCTAGCTAAAAACCAATTACCTCAGCAGGAGAGCCAGATAAGGCTTTGTGAATGCAACTCCCCTCCAATCAGCAGGATACTAAGTGGACAATAGGAACTCAGAGATGTGCCCATTAAAATGCTGATTAGTTTACTAGGTGTTTCCAACCGAAAAGAGTTACTGTGTGTGTTTGCACATTCAACCACTCCATTTGCATCATCCTATTCACGCACTGTGTTGTAGTGCAGCACAGCAGACACAAACAATGGGATCTTTTGAAATTCTCCAGAATTTTCCTAGCCAAAAAAGAAGGTCAATTGGAATGTCCCCTCAGAACATGTTGTGGGCTTTATTTGCCCCTGGATTCTGGAGCCAGTGTGCTCCTCTTGGTCTCTAGTGCCCCCCACTCAGTTACCACAGTTTGGAGTAACTAGCCACTTGGATGCTGCAGCGGATGCTTTTCATACCCCTTGGCTGTGTCTTGCTCAGCGGGTCACCCTTGCTTCTAGGCCCCAGGTTGGCTCCCTTGCTGGACCCAATCTGCACAGCCCTCTCCTCACCACTACCTGGAGCTTACTTCACAAATACAGATGCCCCTTGGATCCATCCCTACTTGATATTTCACGGCTACTTGTTGCTTCAAGATGGATGGATGCTTGTCCATCACCGAGGAGAGAGATCCTTCAATCTCTCCCAAGCCACGAGGGTCCAACCACAACTGAAGGAAGAACCAAGGTTGTATGATAACTGCTAGTGCTACACCCCAATCTGGGCTCCCTCTATCCCTGTCTCTTCTTTCCTAAATCCAAGTGCCTGTTTCTTTGAGCCTCCTTTCTCTGGCCAGCCTAGAAGCTATTTCCATTCGGACATTACGCTAAATTTCCTTTTAGCAGTTGTATGGTTAATCTTGTAATGTATTTTAGTAATAATATTGCTTTCTAGTGACTCTCTTATTCCACTATACCCTTTACCCACAAATAAAACCATCTCTGTTTTTAAACATCTCTCTCTCTCTCAGCCAGTCATTTTCCTATAACCAACACTTTGCATTACATTTATTCTGATGTGGAAATGATCCACTCTGAGCTAATCTCCCCACTCAAAGCCCACACGCAATTTTGGGGATGTTTGCCAGTCTTCATGGGGAAGTTCCATTAACATCATTTCACTGCATGTGTTTGTTCAACATCAAGCACCCACCATGAGATGAGGACTATTGTCCTCTTACCAGGTAGGCAGGATACGGATATTGGCTCAACATCATCTGAGGCCATACTCAACCAAACATTTTGAGTACCAAAAGGGATCAAAAATTCTAGCTTAAAATGAAATTAAATTCTGTAATCAGGAACAGGATTCTGGAGCTGGAACAACACTGCTATGGAACAACAGGAATGCACATTTGAACCAAGATAATTTCTATTTTTCATTTGTCTGGCACTTTGGTAGGAATTGCATATAGCCAGAAATTGGGGGGTGGTGGTGAGATTCATTCAGTTGAACAATTAAATCAGTGAAAGGAACATAGATTGGGTTGGGTAGGAACAGGGCCTAAGGGTTGCAGTGTGACATACTAAACTCTATAAAACAAACTAAAGTCACATAGTAAACACTTCCCTTATTCCTGCTTTCAAGCATGATTTTTCAGCCTTTAGCAGATATTATCTTTACCTCTTGACCCCAATATTGTCTCTGCAAACACAAAGGCAACGATTGCTGTGCTAGTAAGGTAAATCAAATAGATACAGCTAGAAACAACAGCTGAAAAAGTGACAATTGTGGAAATCTCTGCCAGCCATGCCCTTGTACTGCCAGTTTACATATCACATTCATACATGAAAGAAAAGGAACTCACATTGCAAAAAAGGTTGATCAAGACTGCTCGTTTGTACAAAAAGAAGCAGAAGCATATGTCAGGAATGGAAAGAAAGGCAATAAATGTTCTTTGAATTCTGAACATTAGCTATCATTCAGGACAGAACCATACATTGTGATATACATGCAGTTGTCACCAAACATTAGTGTCTAGTTCCCTCTTTCCTTTCTGAAACATCTACTACAACTTCATATATACTCCACGTTGAACCTATTCATGTCCTGACATCACAATATTAGTTATTTCCCCTCTATCATCAGTGATATGAGACAATGACGTGGAGCAGGAGCAAAAAAACATACAATGCTTGGACATCATGAGTGACATGAGCAAATTGTAACAGATGTTATATAGGGGGTGAAAAGTAAAAGTAAACACAACACCACTGTTACCACATGAATCATATCAGATTTGGTGTTGGATGTTATCAGCAATTATACAATCTCACTACTGTCAACACCTGGAGAAGCTGTGAAGGTTCTGAATTGCTGTCTGGAGTCAACGATGGGCTGGATAAGCATGGACCAACTAAAATTAAATCCATACAAGGCAGAGCCTTTCTGGGTTAGGAGACCTGCTGACTCAGAAATAGAATGTCAACCTGTTCTGGACAGGTTGCACTCCCCTTGAAAGACCAGGTACATAACCTGGCAGTCACACTAGACCTGACTTTGCTCTTGAATGCCCAGATTAGCACTGTGGTCCAAGGGACTTTCCCCCAGGTTCAGCTGATGTGCCAATTGCATCCATTTCTGACTCATGTGGACTAAGCCATGGTGATCCATTCGCTTGTTAGCTCTTGGTTAGACTACTGTTGCTCATGCCATGTGAGGCTGCACATAAAGAATGTGCCAAAGCTTCAGTTGGTACAACTGCAGCTGCTAAGCTGTTAGATACCCTTAATATTACATACCAATAGTATTTCAGCTGCATTGATTACCAGTGTGATTCCAGGCACAATTCAAGGTGCTGGTGGTTACCTTTAAAACAAGATATTGTTTTAACATTTTTAAATTGTTGTAATGTTTTAAACTTATTGTTTTTGTTCTAACTAATATTTTACTTTCTGTTTTTATTTTGTTGTAAACTGCTCAGAGACATAAGTTTTGGGTGATATAAAAATATGTTAAATTAATAATAAAATAATAATAATAATAAATAAAATATTATAATAATAGATGACGCGGTAGAATAAAATAGGTTTAGGACCAAGATGCCTTAAGGCATGAATCTGCCTGGCCCATTAGATTTTTTTGGGAGGCCCCTCTATATGTTCCACCATCTGAAGTAAGGCTGATGGTGATGCCCAAATGGATATTTTCTTTTGTTACCCCTATTCTCTGGAATGTTCCACCATCTGATATGCACTTGGCCCCTCTCTGCCTGCTTTCAGGCAGAAGCTGAAGACTTTCAAGGAGCCTTTTCAGGTTCCCCTTGTTTCTGTATGTTATCCCTGATTATTCTCTGAGCCTCTCCTTTTGCTTGGTTTTAATGAAAGGTTCAACTTTGATTATTAATCATACTTTTAACTGCTTATACTGTAAGCTGGATTGTGCTTCTGGAAAAAGATGCACAAAAATATACACACCCCTCCCCTCCCCAATCATCATCTATTTGTGGTGTTAGATCAATTTCTCTTATATAAGTAGTTACTCAGTGTTTATTTCTTCATCATAAGTATTATTGATAATTAACATTTTAAAAACTTGCAAGATTTTGCAAGTGACAATGGCTGCCAGTCCCGGTAATCCATTAGACTACAATTTAAAACCAAACTAAGAACAATCATCCCAAGTCTCATATTTTGCTTCAGTCAAAAACATACACAGAATATCCCCATGTGGATCTTTTCCCTACTGCCTTTAACATAGCGGCAGCTGTACACATGCCCTGGGGACACTTTGATCTTGAAGTCAATGGAAAAGTCCTTGCAAGCGTGGGAGTCCTGTGCATACATCAAGGAGGTTTGGCTCAATGTGTTGGCCTTTAAAATGCGGCAATATGAATGTGTGCCTGCTTCTGCTTTTAAACTAATTCAGAGATATATTAAAATCTCTAATACATTCAGGGATACATTAAAATAAATGAAGCAATCTTTTGACAATCCGTGTATTTTAAAAACAGAGGCTGACATCCTGACTAAATTTACTCAAACTCACGAAAATTAAAAGGACAATTTAGGCACGCCAAATTTTATTTGTTCATTTATTTCGATTGGACCTCCTCAAGTAAATTCAGTCAGGATGTCACCAACCAGGGATTTCTACTTAAGAGATGTTTTTTAGAAGATATGCAAAGCTACCTGTATTCATCATCCACTTAATTCAGGGCAAAGTATAGTGGAGTGCAAATCCTTCCAAGTAAAGGGTTACACCAATATAATTTCTAAAGGCTATGTAAATCTGACTCAAATCTAGTATGCAGAGGCGCAAGAAAAAGGCTTATTTCTGTTGTGAAACTGCTTTGTTTATGTCTATTACTTGCGCTCATCAGGAACACAGATACAATTGAACTAGTGGGGGAACAAATTCCCATGGGGCTGGGGGGGGCATCAGCTGGGTGACAGCTGCTATTTACTCTCCTCCCCCTTCTCTGAAGAAGAAGGTGGGGGCAGGAGCCTATCTTTGTTTTTTGTCCCAAGGCCCTCTCCAACCTTGCTACACCCTTGCTGCTCATTATGGTGCTCAATTATTTTGAGCACAGTCAAAACCATTTTGAGCACGGTCACTGGTTTTATTTTTGAGATAGGTAAATGAAAAGTACCACACTGCAAGCTTCAAAGTTTATATTTAATCCTTTGATCATTCTTCTTGGTTTTTCAAGGAAAATAAAGCTCAAAAATTATGCAACATTGACTTTAGTCAGTTATTAGTTGAATATAGCAAAGGTTTCCAACCTTCTCTCCCAGTAGTCAAGCAGCAAAATGGGATTTGCAGCAATGAAAACCAACTTTCAATCCTGATGAACCCTACAAAGAACGTTAGGAAATTACAAGACATTTGCCTCTATTGTGAAACAAAACTTGGACTAAAAAAAAACAAGGAAGCTTCTCCTCTTTATTGGTTCAGAAACAAGTTCCCATCCCAGTAACAGAATGAACTGCCAGGAGCAGGAAGTGACAATATATTTTATGTTTGCTAAAGCTTTAAACACAAGAAAGTGCCAGTAATAAGTAAAAATGCAACACATGCCACAATACAATTAGAAAAAGTAAAAGCACAATGCAGAGCACATCATCTACCTTAGGAAATGGAACCATTCACAACCCTGGGATCAATCACAAAGCCACTTTCGGGGGGGATATTGAACATAAGTACATCTGCAATAAGTGCAACTGATTATTCTGAACACAATCACAAATGCAGGTAGGCAGACCAGTCCTATGGTCCCTCTATGCTGGTAGTTGCAGTACTAAAGCCTGCACTGGCATAACATATTCAAGATCCTATGGAGTGTCAACAGCAAAGTCATAAGCACAACAGTAGCTGTAGAAACAAAAGTTAATAGATCACTAATAGCCACACTCACAATGACTCGGGAATCTGGAAGTCACCCACCAATCACAATGATGCCCCAATATTAGCATCACAGAGAAGGCAACAGTCAACACACTGAAAGCCTTGTCCCAGGTTTCACGGGGTCCTTGAAAATTGCCCCCCATAGAACCTCCTACTTAAGTAGGCCCTAAGAGTCACTCCATCACCACCACACAAAGGCTATGGGCACAGAAGTGATCTCAGGGATTAGCGGTAGACCTTTCTGAAGATCCTAGGCCCTCAGAAGCTGCCCAGCAATGCTGACCCCTTACATCAGTTCTGGCACTGATATGAAAGAAGAGACCATCTCAATTCACAAGAATCCATTTTTAGGGCCAGTTCTTGTCAAGTTGAGAGGCTTTTCTTCAGGGTCAACTAAAACTGTTTCTTCAGGGCAGGGGTGATCCTTCCACAAGGCAAGGTAAGCTGGCTGACTCAGACACACAAAGGCATGCAGTGGCAGCAAATGCTAGGCTTCCTCCATTTGATTTGAGCTAGGAATGAGCCTGCCACCACCAACCGATTTGGTGGCATAGTCAGAGTTCTTACATGTTGTTGCTGGTGCCTCAGCATCATAGCCTGAAAATGCTGAGCAGCACCTACAAATGAGGGAAGCATCACATTGTCCTCGCCTCAGGCAGCAAAATGTCGGGCCGTTCCTGCTTCAGAAGAACTGTTTAAAATAATATTATACACGATCTGATAGAGAAACTGGATGCCTACTCCCTGATGACTAGTTTTCTATGTTCAGAGATTTTTACTTCATATTTTGGTATAGAGAAGCATTCAGTCATGTGAGCCCTTACCTGCAGTATGAAGTAGCATAGTCAAAATAAAGTTTCACCACTTCATCTGCTGTTTGTGAGAACTAGGCCTCTGTAGTTCTCTGTTTGTGAGAAATGATCATGCACAGATGAAAGAGGAGTTTGGCCAGCAATAGCAATGTGGAGTGGAGTGCTTTGAGTTGACAGTGGAAGGCGGCTCTGCTTCCATTGACTTCTCCAGTGCATGGGGGAAGTTCACCCACGATGGCTCTTTTCCGGCAAACTGTATAGTTACCCTGCATCCTTCGTAGAAGACACTGTTACTAACTTGCAAACCTCAAGTTCACAGAGAGAGCCAAGCATGGGCTGTGGAAGCAATGCCAGTTAAGGAGCCTGAATGGAAGTCAGGATTAGATCAAGGGGCATGGGGACTGATCCACTCCTGGCAGGCATACCTTGTGTACTCACTGAACCCAAGGAGGGCAGGCCCTACCTAGACGAGGGAATGGCAAGAGAGACTTTAGAGCCCAAAGATTCTAAAGTCCCCCTGCTGAGGGAAGGGTGGGGGAATTAGGCTCAGATCCAGGTATGCTGGTGCCAAGGAAGCTAGGCCTAAGAATACAAACTCACCTTCAGGGCCTGAGGAAGAACCAAGAGAACTTCCTACAAAGACATATGGTTGAAATAGAAACAGACTGTGCTATAATGAACCTGGGCCTGCCCACCAGGCAAGACTGTATCCCACAGCATTGTCATTAAAGGTAAAAGGAACCTTTAATACCACTTTTCAGTAAAAGTGCCCAATGCAGTTTACATAGATATAAATAAATAAAATGGCTCCCAAAGGGCTCATTCTCTAAAAAAAGAAAAATCAAGATAGACACCAGCAACAGCCATGGGACAGATGCTGTGCTGCAGATGGATAGGGCCAGTTGCTCGCCCTGCCAAATAAAGAGAATAGCTACTTTTTAAAAAGGTGCCTCTTTGCTCATTTAGCAGGAATATATGCTCTGTAGATTTCAGGGGCGTATCTAGAGTGGGGCAGGCAGGGCACATGCCCCAGGTGCCACTTGAAGGGGGCGCCATTTTTTTAAACTAATTTTTTTTAAATGGCCACCAAAAACAAAATGGCCACCGTGCATGCTCAAATGGCCTCTGTGAGGCCCTAGGCCATGCCAGTCCTCACAGAGGACATCTGAGCATGCATGGTGGCCATTTTGTTTTCAGCTGCCATTTTTTAAAAAACAAAATTTATTTTAAAAAATGTCCACCAGACATGCTCAAATGGTCCCTGCGAGGCCTTAGAGACCAGAGGGGTGCTGGGGAACCTTTTCAGACCCCCCCCCCATGGCCTTTAGGAAGCCCCCCAAAGGGGCTACAGGTAAAAAAAATTAAAAAATTAATATACTATGGCACTGTACACATATTCAGTTAGGCACTATGTACAGAGAATCAGGGCTTGTAAATACTGAGCTGAAGCTTATGAGCTAGGATTGTATTCATTTGCTCTTACTTTGCGCCTTGTGATAAGTGAGTTAAATGTGATGTCTTAAAAATATGGTTATTAATAGTGAGTTTGTCTTTGGATCAGTGTTAAATCCTTAGTATTAAGGCCCACTGGGAGTTTCTTGCTCTCTTTCTCTCATTTTAGCTGTCTTTCTGAAATACTAGAATTTATTCAAAGCAGTGACACAGTTTACTCTGCATATCCTTTAATTATTTTCAGAGTATCTGGGAAAAGTCAAATTCTCCATTTATTTTTAAAACTTATGTAATAGTGATGCTACAATGCATAGTAGAGAATTAGACAGTCACTTCTGTTTAGTTTTCCAAGTACACCTCCACATAGTATTTGGGTATTTCATGAGCCCCAGCATACTGAAATTTGTCGTTTTCCAGCATTTTTTGGTCTGGCTACGTCCACTGCTAAATAGTTTTTGAAATATTAAAAGATCAACGAGCTTGACTTGTATTTTTCAGCTGATATTATGGTAAAGTTATCTGAAAGATGGGTGTCAGATGTTTGGCACACTTTCAGTGCTTGCCCTAGGCGCTATTTTCCCTAGATACGCCTCTGGTAGATTTGCACATGTGAAATATTCTATAACATATTTACTCAAATACAAGAATACTCTGAATTTAAGACTTCTCCCATTAAAAAGAAAGATTCACTACAGGTAATACTTATATTAACTTGAAAGGGCCACTGATTTTAGGATGACACCCGAACTTCTAACAGCAAAGAACTAGTAAAAAAATCTAGTCTTGGATTCAAGTAAATACAGTATTGTGCACAGTTGAAACCATTAACAATTATGTATGTGTGTGGCTCTGTGGCCACCAATGGAGTTAATACAGGTTTTATCTTCAACACACGTTTTGGCATGCCTGCAGTCTAAACACATACCTGATATTACCACATCTGCAAAACAAACTGCTTGTTAAGTGTTTGCAAAATGCCTAATCTTAAGACCAGGTCTGGTATACCAACAGAGGCAATTTGTTTATACTGTGATGTCATATATACAGGTTCTCTTTCCACAAGTACCAATATTTTAAGTAAATTATCAAGCAGCAAGCATGGTACCCATGTGTTTCACAAAGTGATGAATGAAAAAGAAACAAGCTGCTCTTTTTGTAGACCTATCCACATTTTATTTTTTTCTCCACCAGTTGTGTGCTCTCCCAAAGGAATGAGATGGAGTTATTTTTAAGACCTAAATTGAAAACTAAAATCTATCACAATCGCATGTGTCACCTTCATACATAAGCCAGACTTCTAAACATTTTATTTTGTGGGAAGAAACAGCTGCCTCTTATTGCTTCCAGTTTCAAAAGGACAAGTTAGAGCAAAGCAGGTTTCCTCTGGATGATGCAGCAACTTATCAAGGAAAGGTGTGGAATCATTTTTAAAAGGCAAGTGTTGGAAATAGCTTGGAAATTCTTGCCATTGCAGGAACTGACCTAAACGTTGTACCTCCAAACTCTATGCGTATAGATCATAGATACAGCAAGTTCATATTTAATGGTATTCAGTTTAACCAAGATTCTCCAATAAGCTTTTAACCTGGCAGGTATGTTGATACAGAATCATCCTAGGCCACCCCCTCTGGTCTCTTATGAGATAAAATGTGCCCTATCATACTTCCTCCCATTTTGGACCTGCAGGACTCTTGGGACCTTTAGTAACCACCAGTAGTATAGACATGACCTTATTTTGGTTCCCTTCTCAGATAACTCTGGAAGAGTTTATAGAGCTTATAAGAACAGGGAGGTTTTCCAGCATAGTTCCTTGAAAATATCCTCTAAAGTCATCTTTCCTAACATAGTGGCCAAATAATGAGCAACTGGAAAGACTGAGCCAAGATCAAGCTTTCAGTTCATCTTTTATGTTGATCCAGCTGTCATGCAGGGCCCTATAACTATGTTTATCAGGACTCTTCGGATCTTTCTGAAATTGTAACCCTTCCCCTCTCTTCATTGCATTAACTTGTACATAGATATGTTGGTGAGAATGCACCAACAAGAAGGAAATAGGAGCAAATAAAACACACCATACCAAAGATGCCTCTAGGTCAAAGAATAAGGTTACTAGAATGCATCTAGCAGACCACGTCCAAGTAATCATTCCACATTTAGATGGCAAGGCAAAGCTCCATTACAGCATTACAGTGCTTAGCTGTTGGGTAATTAATAATAGTATTCCCAGGACTAGAGAACAAATGGCAGGACTTCTTGTAGGGGCCAGCAGAACTCTCTATTCCATAATATATGTTTCAGAAACCGGTACTGACCAATTATATGGACAAACCATTGTGATATACAAAGAGTGTTTAAGGCAATACAATGGGGAACCCAAAAGACAGTGTCTGGAAAAAGAGATTTAAAAACACAGCGGCTTAGTAGTACTATGGGAAGAATGAGCTTTAAATTAAAATGATACAATTCTGTGTGTGGTTCGCAAAGATATACAGGTTACGTCTTATCAGCAAACACTCCAGGTTTTTCCCCCTTTTGTTCCTTGTACAGGCAGTGTGGTAGATCTATCTGTAACAAGCAGATACATGCAAGCCTTTTACATCATGCCTGAACAAAGCACCCAAAATCTGAGCCAAAAGTGGAACATGATCAGGTCAGACACACCTGTTCACAAACCTGCAACCTGCTCAACTACCATCTCACAACTCTGCAAAGTCTGAGGAAACTATTATTGGCAAGCACAGTTTATTCCTGGGTGAACATTTAGCCGAACATATCCATTCTATTGCTGACCTTTCCAAGCTTAGGAAGTTCCTGCAACATCTTTAAATGGCATGCCTGGGAGTCAGATTTTTTAAACATAGTTAAATTTACAAAGTGAATCAAAGATTGCCGATTCTTGGGTCAATACGCAGGCTCTAACTCACAGCTGGTTAACACTGAAAAGAGTGCTTTGCTAAAGGGTCTGAGGGTACTAATGTAAATAACTGTATTTTAGTCAGTTCATAAAGACAACCTCACTTCAAATATGACTAGTCATCCATTCCCACTCTGATGAGTAGTTCTGTGTTTCTTGAAAACCTACACAATCTTTGAACAGCAGCAGTAGTTGGGAGTGGGGGCAGGAAATCACATTTACTGCTTTTCTCAATCAACCCAAGCCTGTGACAAGCTGTGGATCATACACACCTAATGCCAACAGGAAAAGTTACTTAGCAGTCAGTACACATATAAAGTGCTTTCCTTTCTCATACCAAGTCCATAACATAATGCAAACCAGATCCCCATTTCCAAACAAGAACACTCCCTACTTGTACAACTAAACAGAATACTCATATTAAAAATATAACCACCCAAATTAAGACATACGCCTAATTCAGTCCAGCAAAACTTCCCTAATCTGCTTCCTGCTTGGATAAACGAAGAATAATATCCTGACAACTGTTTAAACGATAATAGCAAGGCTGGCTCAGGACACACCTTGGCTGAATCCAGAGCTCTGGTGTATTTGTAACTCCATTTGTATTCTCCAGCTGTACCGTCTCACAGTCCAGTAAAGCTAGCGTTTTCCCAAGTGCAACAAGGAACAGCCAGTCCTTTGGAAGGCTGGTCTCCCTCTGGCTCTGTTCTTCTCATTTGGCAAGCTTTTCAGCACTGGGAGGAGTGGCCATGTCAAGCAGGGTGTGCCGCTGCTCCCAACTCATGTTAAAATGCACAGCCAGGATTTGGATGGTGCTTGCTGCTTGCTGGTGCAGAACACCTTTGGACTCAGTTAACATTTCCTAGTCTGCACAAACACACATATAGCTGTGCAGGGACAGCCTCCCTTGTGCCAGCTCCGGCTTGCAGCTAATGAGCCTTGATCACAAAACTGCTGTTGCTGATCAAGGGCTCTCCTAGCTGAAGCCAGGGGAACTCTCAGTATTTGGGCAGGATATTAGCCCAAGACAATTATAATCAAGAATCACAATGTCTGCATTCCACGTGTTGGAATGTGGTATGTACCTAAACACAGGCCCATAGCCAGCGGAAATCCAGGGATGGGATGGGATGGGATGGGATGGGATGGGATGGGATGGGCCTATCCCTCCTCCCATAAGTCTCTCCCCATGCCACCAGCTGCAGTCCCCATCTTGGATGCTATTTCCCCCATATTTGGGCTGCACCAACCAATGCAAAGCTCTCCCCACAAGTCTGCAGCCATTTGGAGGCTCTCCACAAGGAAAGCCAGGCTGCTGCTCCTCCCCTACCCAGCGATCAGCTGTAGGTCGGGTGGGCGGGACTTCCGGCGGCAGAGGAGTGTGTGAGGAAAGCCACGCTGCTGTTTCTGTGGTTGCCTGCCATTTGCCCTGCTGTGCCCCTGGGCCTTATCACCGTTGCTGTCCAGGGTACCTGCCATCTGCCCTGCTGCTATTACCACTGCTGTGCCTCAGAGAATCAGGGCAATGGTGAAAGGGTGGGACTGAGGGTGGGACTGAGAAAGATCTGTTTCCCCCTCCCCCTTAATATCTCGGGAATGGCTTGGCGTAGGGCTTTGAAATCAAGCACAAATATATGGCAGAGCTGAAGGACTGTGTGCATTGGATTTGACATGGATTGATCAATCCTCTGATTTTTAACACATTTTAAAAACTTTTTTAAAACTTCAAAAAAATTGTGTAAGTAGCTTGTTTCAAGCCAGAAAGTCACCAGAACTACTTGAACTGAAGCCCTCACTGAAGGACCATCATTACCACCCTCATGTGGAGGATTCTGTCCTTTGCCTTCATAAAAAAAAGGGTAATGCACCCCACTTTGATGCCCAACCCTTTAGGTCTCCTAGAATGGCTTAGCATGGGGCTTTCAAATTGGGCATAGACGTAGGACAAGGTAGCAGCAGCATGTGCAGTTAATATCAACTCTGTTCCTTGGAACTGCTCTGTGTTGCACTTTGTGTGTGTGAGATTCAAATCCATAGTTTTCTTTTGCTCTGTCTTTTACCTTGACCTCTGTATTCCGATATGTCAAATGGGCACATTTGTTCAAGAATGTTATCATGCTTAATTCAGAGGCAATATGCCATTCACTGCGTGCAAGTTGCAAGGGAAGAAGGCAGCAGGAGAGGGGAGTCCATAACCCACTCATGCTTCTTTGGCTGCTCACTGTGGAACACAGAACAGTGCAGTGGACAAGGCCTCAGTCTGCCCCAATAACAGCAAACAGACATGCTCTTAGAGTGGGTTAAAAACTTCTAAGCATTTTAAAACCCATCTTTTTCTGCAAAGGCAAGAAAACTTTTGCTATAAACTAGAAGTACTCCTGTTGTAGTTCTCAGTGAAGACAGCTTACAGTTTGGTAAATAAAAATGTGGATTTTTATTTCTTATAAATCAAGTATAGATAGGAACATAGGAAGCTTCCATATATAAAATCAGAACCTTGGTCCACCTAGCTCAATATTGTCTACGCAGACTGACAGCGGCTTCTCCAAGGCTGTAGGCAGGAGTCTCTCTCAGCCCTATCTGGAGATGCCAGGGAGGGAACTTGGGACCTTCTGCATGCAAGCAGGAAGGTGCTCTTCCCAGAGCAGCCCCATGTCCTAAGGGGAATCTCTCATAGAGCTCACACATGTAGTCTCCCATTCAAATGCAAGCAGGCAGACCCTGCTTAGCAAAGGAGACAATTCATGCTTGCTACCACCTAATGGTTCAGTGGGGAAGTAACTTGCCTAGGGAGCAAGAGGTTGCTGGTTCAAATCCTCGCTGGTATGTTCCCCAGAGTATGAGAAACACCTCTATCAGGCAGCAGAGATATAGGAAGATGCTAAAGGCGTCATCTCATACTGCGTGGGAGATGGCAATGGTAAACCAAACTACAGTAGAATACAGTTTTCTTTGACTGTATTCTACCAAAGAAAACCATGTGGCTCTGTGGTCGTCAGGAGTCAACACCAACTCGACAGCACAACTTTACTTTTACTTACCACAAGACCATCCTCCCTTGATAAACACTTAACAATGAAACAGACAATTGTCTCCTAGTGCTCCAGCTTTCAGGGCAATGCATAAATAGAAAAATGGGAGAGAAATTGGGAAATAAATAGAAAAATGGGAGAAAGCACATGCTCCCTCGAGTCATCCTGGCCTAAAGTAAGTGGGACCCTAGGAACCATGCTATTTGCTTAGTGGTAATGCTTTAGTAGCTGGAAAGAATGTGTGGCAACCAGGGGCCAGGCAAGAATTAAGAGCTAGACAAGTTAAGTCTTGACTCATTTTTGAACCGTTAAAATAAACTTTTCCTACCAACATAAAGTACATCTTTGCATGTATTGGCCCATGCCCCTTTTCCTTGCATCGCCTCCTACTACTGCCAGGTAACTGGCAATACCAGTATTACAGGTTGCCTATATCAACTTCCTTCGTAATTCAAGCTGTTAAGTTGTCATTTTTGCAACCTGCACTATCTAGAAGCCTTATGGTGGTTTTAGTTTTTTAACTCACCACCATGCATAACAATCATGCTGACATCAGCCTACCAAGGACCAGGCATTATGCTGTTTGTATAGGAAGATGCTGAAAGGCATCATTTCATACTGCATGGGAGGAGGCAGTGGTAAACTCCTCCTGTATTCTACCAAAGAAAACCACAGGGCTCTGTGAGAGCCAGGAGTCAAAATGGACTTGACAGCATACTTTACCTTTATTCTATATTTTAAGACAATAAAGTGATGAATGTACACTAAATTCACCCTGCAAACATCCACACACACATTCACCCTGAATCTCTTGTCACTTTTGCCACCTAGCTGCAATATTTACAGTGTTATATGTTACACACGCGTACACAGGCTGACATCCTAACAAAGCACATGTTTTAAAAAGGACTACACTGCAGGGACCTCAGCAACATCTGTGTCTTCCAAAGCACGAGTGCAAGCAAAGCAGGGATGTTTCACCCACTTGTGCAACAGTGTTTATGTAAAGTGACTGGGGTAGTTGCATATGGGCCGTGGATGCAACCCTTCAGGCTCTCTTTATGCATGTGCTCTGTTAGTATGTTAAGCAATAATAGGCCTGTCTCCAACCTTCCATGGCTTGACAATGGAGGATAGCAGCCTCCCAACTATAGGCAGTCTTGCAGGAAACTGATTATCGAGGCCAGGCCTGCTCAACTTGGGGCGCCCAGCTGTTTTTTGACTACAACTCACATAATCCCCAGCCACAATGGCCAATAGCCAGGGATGATGGGAGTTGAGGTCAACATCTGCGGAAGGGCCAAAGTTGAGCAGCCTGAGCCAGTGTGGTGTAGTGGTTAGAGTGCTGGACTAGGACTGGGGAGACCCGAGTTCAAATCCCCATTCAGCCATGATACTAGCTGGGTGACTCTGGGCCAGTCACTTCTCTCTCAGCCTAACCTACTTCACAGGGTTGTTGTGAGGAGAAACTTAAGTATGTAGTACACCACTCCTGACAGAGGGAGTGTAACTTTGTTGGTCCTTTTGAATCTCTTGGTGGTTTTCGATACTGTCAGCAATAGTATCCTTTTGGAACATCTGAGGGGGTTGGAGGCACAGCTTTGTGGTAGTTCCACTCCTATTTCTTGGGCAGATTCCAGATGGTGTCCCTTGGAGACTGTTCTTCAGAATTGGGACTTTCATATTGCTTCCAGTGTTAATATCTACATGAAACCGCTGGAAGAGCTTATCTGGGGATTAGGTGCAGGGTGTTATCAGTATACTGACAACACCCAAATCTATTTCTTCATGTCACTATCATCGGGAGAAGGCATAACCTCCCTAAATGCCTGCCTGGAGATGGTAAGGCTGGATGAGGGATAACAAACAGGCTGAATCCAAATAAGATGGAGGTACTTGTTGTGTGGGGTCAGAACTCAGGAAATGATTTTTATCTTCCTGTTCTGGATGGGGTCACATTTCGCTGGAAGAAACAGGTACTCAGCCTGGGGGTGCTTCTGGATCCGAATCTCTCTCAGATGTCCCAGGTTGAGGTGGAGGCCAGAGGTGCTTTCAATCAGCATTGGCTGATATGCCAGGCACATCTGATATGCCAGCTGCATCTGTCTTTTTTGAGATGAACTACCTCAGTACAGTGGTACATATGCTGGTAACCTCCAGAACTGACTACTGCAATGCACTCTATGTGTGACTGCCTTTGGACATGGTCCAAAAACTGCTATTGGTACAGAATGCAGTAATCAGGTTGGTCTATGGATCATCTCAGAGAGACCATATTACTCCTGTATTGAAAGAACTACACTGGCTACTAATAAGTTTCCAGGCAAAATACAAGTTGCTGGTTATAACCTATAAAGCCCTAAATGGATTAGGTCCAGGTTATTTAAGAGAAGGTCTTCTTCACCATTATCTCCCACCATTAGCTCCTAGTGGCAATGCTTTAGTAGCTGGAAAGAATGTGTGGCAACCAGGGGCCAGGCAAGAATTAAGAGCTAGACAAGTTAAGTCTTAAGATCATCCAGAGAGGTTCGTCTACAGTTGCCAGCAGCCCATCCCGTGGCTACTCAGGGGGGGGCCTTCTCCATTGCTTTCCCCAGGCTCTGAAGTGTGCTCCCTGCTGAAATAAGAGACTCCCCATCTCTGACATCTTTTAAAAAGTCAGTCAAGACGCATCTGTTCACCCAGGCTTTTAATTAGATTTATAGTTTTAAATAGCTTTTAACATGTCTTAAATTTTAAATTGTATTGTTTTAAATTTTGTTTTAATTGTATTTTTATTGTAAATTGCCCAGAGAAACAAGTTTTGAGCAGTATATTAATTTGTTAAATGAATGAATGAATGAATGAATGAAGCAAGCAAGCAAGCAAGCAAAACAGCTGGTCCCTAAAAAGAGCATCCATAAACAGGGAAAGGGAGAGAGAACAGACATCCTTCATGTCATGAGAAATCTCATATTTTCTGACAATGAAGGCATCAGATTAAGCAAGGTAAATCTGGTAGCAAAGAAGGTATTAGATACAGAAGAATCATTTCTAGCGAGCATTCACTTCAACACACACAAAATGTTACAAATAAAAGCAGGTAAGTCTAGATATTGGCCAAAACTGTTTTAATATCTGCTTTTAACTTGAAATTTGGTTTCACGTTACCTACCCATGGGTACTTTCTAGCATTTTTAATTTCATGTTCTGCTTTTGCCATCTTCCTAGACAGATTTTGGATTAAAGGTCCTAAACTCTTACTTAGCATATGTCTACTTCTTGTCATATGTTCTGTGATGAAACTTTCATATTATTTCCAGCATGGTGTTTCAGCCAGTATTCATTTATAAAATCATGAAATGCCATGTCTGGAAGTCACACTTTTGAGCCAGGATAGCTTTCTTACTGTTATGGTTGCATGAGGGCTAGCTGTGATTATTGAGCAGGAAAGGGAAAGAACAGTGCACATGCTCAGAGGATCTTCTTACTCTTCACATAATAGCAAAGGCCTAACATTCTGAACCATTTATAGGGCCTTGCCTCAAACCTGTCCTAAGCTCCAGTTGTGTTAGTCAGATACAGCTCTCTCATTTATTTTTTTAAGGGAAATCCAATTCATGAAAAAGCTTCCCCAACATCCACCTGCTGCTGTCTTTTAATCACTAAAAGTACTTAACAATCATTAGTTAATTAATCCTTACAACCCTTCCTCCCCAGCCCCTGCACATGCGCACCCATTCCCTATGGCAAGTGAACGTAATTATCTCATTTAACAGAGTGGGAAATCAAATTAAGCAGGAGTGATGAGTACCTGGGATGTTTCAACACCACTCGGGGGAACCAAAGTGAGAAGAAACTGTTCCAATCCTTTCTATCTAATAGGAAGTCGAGGGTGGTCATTGGGGATGCTGCCTCTGTCCCCTGGAAAATGGGTGTTGGAGTTCCACAGAGATCAGAGTTGGCACCAATTCATGTGAAGCCACTGGGAGAAAATATCCATCATTCCTTCACTGAGAACTGGACCCAGCTCTGAATTTCATTTACTGCATGCTACTGCCTCTGTCCTGAACCCCAGCATTTGGAAGTTGAGGTCAGGTAGATGAGTGTTAATGGACTGAAAATGAAACTAGACAAGTCAGAGGTAATGCTAATAGGATCTCATTAGGACTTAGAAGAGGTACTTTGTCCTATGACTGGTTATAATTGCTGCATTAGAGAAATTGATTTACTCTGGACCTCAGACACACCAATAATCCCTGGAGTTCACATCTGCAAAGCCAGAGACTGAAGGGAAAGTGTACTCCTTTGCCATCAGTAACCAAACTGAGGCTGGGAATAAAGCTTTCCCAGAGCCATGTCCTCCATGCCTTTCACTCTAAACAACTAGAGATTATTTTTTATTTGTTTGTTTGTTTATCTATCTATCTAACATTTTGATACCGCCCAAAACTTACATCTCTGGGCGGTTTACAACAACATTAAAACATTAGTTAAAAACAAAAAGGAATTTAAAGTATGACAATTTTAAATTTTTAAAATAATATTCTAAAACAACATTAATCAAAACAGTATCAGTTAAAAGCCTGGGTGAACAGAAGCATCTTTAAAGACTTTTTTAAAATTGTCATAGATGGGGAGGCTCTTATTTCACTAGGGAGCACATTCCAAAGCCTCGGGGCAGCAACGGAGAAGACCCATGCCTGAGTAGCCACCAGACGAGACAGTGGCAAATGCAGATGGACCTCTCCTGATGATTTCAATGGGCGGTCGGGTTCATGACGAAGAAGATGTTCTCTTAAATACCCAGGGCCCAAGCTGTTTAGGGTTTTAGAGGTTATGACCAACACCTTGTATTTTGCCTGGAAACATATCGGCAGCCAGTGTAACATGATCTCTCCTAGATGCCCCAGAGACCACCCTGGCTACCGCATTCTGAACCAACTATAGTTTCCGGACTACATACAAGGGCAGCCCCAAATAGAGCGCATTGCAGTAATCCAGTCTGGAGGTTACCAGCAGATGTACCACTGTTTTGAGGTCATCTATCTCAAGAAACAGACGCAGCTAGCATATCAGCCGAAGCTGATAGAAGGCACCTCTGGCCACTGCCTCAACCTGGGACACCAGGGAGAGTTTTGTATCCAGAAGCACCCAGACTGCATACCTATTCCTTCTGGGGAAGTGTGACCCCATCCAGAACAGGCAGATCAAAATAGTCTCCCAAGTTTTGATCCTGCACAATGAGTACCTCTGTCTTAATTCAGTCTCAGTTATCCCTCATACAGCCCATTACCAACTCCAGGCAGGCATTTAGGGAGGTTATGCCCTCTCCCGATGATGCTGACATGGAGAAATAGATTTGGGTGTCATCAGCATACTGATAGCACCCTGCACCAAATCTCCTGATGATCTCTTCCAGCGGTTTCATGTAGATGTTAAACAACATTGGAGACAATACGGAGCCTTGAGGGACATCATACAAAGTTCAGATTTTGAAGAACAACAGTCTCCAAGGGACACCATCTGGAACCTGTCTGAGAGAGAGGAGCAGAACCACCACAGAGCAGTGCGTCCCACTCCCAACTCCCTCAGACGCTCCAGAAGGATACTATGGTTGATGGTATGGAAAGCTGCCGAAAGGTCCAAAAGGACCAACAGAGTCACACTTCCTCTGTTCATTCCCAGTTGGAGATCAACCATCAGGCCGATCAAGGCAGTCTCCACCCCATAGGCAGCCCAGAAGCCAGTTTGAAATGGGTCTAGTTTCCTCCAAGACTGTCTGGAGCTGGGAGGTCACCACCCTCTCAATTACCTTGTCCAGCCAAGGAAGGTTGGAGACAGGCCTGCAGTTACTCAGCTCTGAGGGATCCAAGGTAGACTTCTTCACAAGCAGTCTAATAATCGCCTCCTTAAGACTAGGAGGCATCATACCTTCCCTCAGAGACACATTTATAATGTCTATCAGGCCTTCTACAACAACTGCCCTGCCAGATAGTATAAGCCATGCTGGGTGAGGGTCAAGAGGACAGGTGGTGGGCCGCACCGTTCCAATCAGCTTGTTCACATCCTCAGGAGTCACAAACTGGAACTGATCCAACCTAACCACATAAGAGGAGTTGCTGGACACCTCCACATCAGACACTGAAGTAATTGTGGAGACGGAATCTAAGTCAGCCCAAATATGAGATAATTTTTTTCCTACAAAGTATTCATTAAACACATCACAGCGGGTAATTGGTGGTTCCAGATTCTGATTCAAGGGAGGAAGGACACATATTAGCCCTCTCACAACCCTGAACAACTCCGCTGGATGTGAACTTGCGGATGCAATACGGGCAGAAAAGAATTGCTTCTTTGCTGCATGTATTGCCTGAGCATAATCTTCAAATGAGCTCTATGTTGCAATCTGTCGGACTGAAGCCGAGTCTTTCTCCACCTGTGCTCCAGTCATCTACCTTGCTGCTTCACTTAAATTAGATTACCATTCACTTCACTTAAACTTTTTCAGACAGCTGATATTTAGGAATGCTGATCCCTCATGCAGGTTCCATTTCTCTCTTAAAAAAACACACCACAAAACATTAAAATCTAAGTCACCGACTATTTAATCTAGACTCCTTTACAATGTCGTCCATTCTTTGCAGTCTCTGATGAATAGGAGATCAGGTATACTGTTCAGGGTCACACAGTTAATTAGTGATAAGTTTGTAATGAAAATTGACAGCCTGGCCCTCCATGTTCATGCAGACTATATTCTACTGTGTTTTGTACAAAGAGACAGTGAACTGCATATCCCTTGAGCTATCTTAAAGGAGGATGAAAAACTGCAACAATCCAGATAAGATTTTCTTTCTGAAGCCAGGGTTCCAGACATGAGTGACAGTTCCAGAAATTTAAACCTATAAATTAAACTCCCGAAATTAAAAAGACTCTCTGTTAACATGAATAAGAGGGCTGAGCACGCTGGATGCTTTGTACTCTCTTTAAGCCTCCAATATTGTCCACAAGGCTGTTTGTAATCTTCTTTGGTGTTTTTCCACAGTTGGGCATAACCAGTGACCCAGCCAATACTAACTAACTGTCGTGTGACTGGGCACCAAGAAAGAGATCAGAAATTGATAAACAGATTTTCTAAAAAACAACACCACACTTGGCAGTATAAAGCTTTAAAACAGAGGATTTGCTTGCTGCCAGTAAAGGGTGGGGAGAATCAACAGTGCTTAACATCCTCATTAATGAATTGGCCTAAATTTCATTTTGATTATTAGCGTCTTCATAATGAAGCATTCAAGTCTTGCCTTTAAGAAGACAAGTGCTTTTGTTCAAGGAGTTCTATATCAGAGGTTTAAGTAAAACTGTTACAAGGTAACCAGTATAACAGCCAGGTCATGAATCTGTTGATGAAAATTAAAGCACATCAGAACCTAAGCTGTGTCTGTCTGTGTCATCAGCTTCCGATACATACTTGTAAGAAAATGTCATTGAAATAAATGGAATTAAGAGTCAATTCACAGGAAGCCTGGCTGCATAGCTTATTCGAGTATGGAGATACTTGAGTGAACCTTGGGCTTATATATCCTGCACCACCACATGTATAACTAATCAAATCATTCATATATATATATATATATAGAGAGAGAGAGAGAGAGAGAGAGAGACAGACAGACAGACAGACAGACACACACACCCTGGTCACCAGATGCTGCTGCTGCTGGTGCTCTGTGTGTACATCTAATGAACAATTTAAAGCACAAAGAAAGGGTTCACAATAGCAGAGCAGATCTCGGTTCAAAGACATTAGTCTGCCACCATTACAACTAGCTTATCTGTTATTGGAAAGTTGATATGCCCAAGGCTTCCTCTTATTCACCCTCCTTGAGAATAATCTACATACTTGGGTTGTGTGACTCCTGGACGTTACTTCCATATAAATGTGTTTTGAATTGTGATGTTCTAATATCAAACTTGGTGACCTCCTAAACAGTAAAATATACATTCCTGCATTAGTGGAAAAGAAAAATGAGACAGAATCATTGCTAAGTCAAGAAATCCCTTCTGGGGTTTATCCAGATCCATATGAGGAATACTGTAAGAAGGTTTGTAGGGTACTAACTTTCACATGAAGACTGGATATGAAGTGCCATTGAGGAGTAAAGGAGGAGAAGATATGGAACATAGGATGATAAATTATACCAAAATGAATGGTGAAGATATGGCCTCCTAGCAGTTTTTTTTTTTTTTTGGTTTTGTTTTTTACACAAAGTACAAGATAATGAAGAATCAGCTCAAGCCTCACATCAGGCATAAACTCAGTAATTTTGCACAAAGCAGCCCACTATCTTACAGACTCCATCTGTGAAAACAGAAATAAAACTGGCTTGTCTCCCAGGCTGTTGTGAAGCTATAAATCATTTGGTACAAGTGCCTGCTGCAAAAATAAAATAAAATAAATCTACAAATACCTTTGGCTTACAGTTTTGCTACAAATTCTGCCAGCTATTTGGAATTAGGAAAACTCTAAGTGTCCCTCAAACACAACTGTCCATGAGATGATCCCATCCCTAACTGAAATAGTTAGGAACGCAATATGTGCTTTGAGCATCCACTCAGGAATATAATCTTTAATTCCTTAATTAAAGCCCCTGGTGGCACAGTGGTAAAAACTGCCGCCCTGTAACCAGAAGGTTACAAGTTCTATCCTGACCAGGGGCTCAAGGTTGACTCAGCCTTCCATCCTTCCGAGGTCGGTAAAATGAGTACCCAGAATGTTGGGGGCAATATGCTAAATCATTGTAAACCGCTTAGAGAGCTCCGGCTATAAAGCGGTATATAAATGTAAGTGCTATTGCTATTGCTATTAATTTAGAAATATTGTCGTGATGGACCACAATTATTTATTTGCCACAGGACCACATTATATGTCCTGCTTTTCAGCTGGGCCCTGTTGTGTTGTTTTCATTAAAATTATATTACAGCTGAAAGCGTTAGGGATATACAGGTCATGAATTCCTAGACAAATTCCATTTTTATTGCAGGGATTAATAAAACATAGTAATAAAGAGCAGTGGTCAAACTAGCCAGAGCCAAGCCCCTGAGACAGTAAGACCCAAATCTCTGGGAGCCATTCTATCCTGTTTCTCCAGCGAAGTGATATTCGTGTCGGAAAATCACCACTTTCCTTAAAAACCATTTCAAGCTCTGGCACCTTTGGCGTCTATGAACGAAATCAACAGAACTGCTTAGGAACACAAATCAATCATATAGTTTACATAGATGGCTGAGACATGCCACCCAATAAGCAGTGGCCTATAATTTTTCTCCCCACTCTTACCACAATGACTATTCTATCACCCTCTGAAGTAAGGCGGGGTGGGAACTGTCCCGTAGTTGTGCTGCACTCAGTAGCAGAACGCAACTGTGGGAAGATCTTCACCCCCTCTCCAGCCTGAGGTGGGTAGGAGAGGATCTGGAGTTGCTGCTTTGTTGTTTGGTGACTGCCAAGCAATGTTCCCTCTAACAGGGATCCCCAGATATTGTTGAATACAACTCCCAGAATCCCCGCCAAAGGCCATTGCAACTGGGAATGCTGGGAGTTGTAGTGAACAACATCTGGGGATCCCTGTTAGAGGGAACACTACTGCCACGGTGCTAAGAGCAGTCAAGAAGCCCAGCACCAGAACAAGGCCAAGTCTTATCCTTGATGGCTAAGCAGCCAACACCTATTTGGGTACGTGGCTCTTTGTTTTTCAGTGTTTGTCATGAAACACCCATAGAATTGCTAGTTCCTTCCATTCAAAAATGCCATGGTTCGATCCAAACACAACAGAGAGCCAGGACTTAATCTGTCTCAGGCAGGTACACACACTCCCCTTCACAGGAGAAGGAGTGTACTTCGGAGGATGGGTTATAACCCTGTGCTTCATTGCAAGGCACGCAAACAAGTGATGGCTCCCATCAACCCTAAGTGCAGCTCCTGACTAATTCTTTATTAGAACTGTATATGCTCAATACTTCACACAGTCCACATACACCCACACCCCTAGCACCGTGTGGATGCAACAATTTTGTTGTAAATCATCACGAGACATGAGCTTTGGGCAGTATAAAAATATGTTAAATAAATAAATCTGTTCCCACCGCACAGTGCTGTGCCTTGCCCAGCACCAACCTTTGAGAGTAATGGAGCCATCTTGAGCCCTAGCACCATCTTGGAAAGCACATATGGAGTGCTGGCAAGCATAGCCTATAGAGCTTTATGGGGAACGTACTGGCAAATGCTTCTCAGAGCTCAGTGCATGCCTTCCCAGATGGTGCTGGAGCTCGATAGGGCTCTGTTTCTATTACAGGGGCCCCCAGCACTGGGCAATGCACAGCACTGCACAGAGGTCAGTATGGTAGGAAATGACTTTCCCATTGAAGGACCCTGTTTGAAAAACAGTGAAAATCACTGGCTTAGAACAAGTCATCACTGGGGAGGAAGGATTCTACTGCACATCATGGCTTAGACACCCAAACCAAATAAGCCAGGATCACCTGCTTCATATGAAATGAGAGATCGTGGCTCATTTTAAGCCACAATTAAATGTAGAATCATTCTTCCTCTTGAATATAAGGGGTAGTGGGGAGCAGGTATACCTGTAATGCCCTGCCTGCTCAGAGTCCTGAACTCTGCTGCCCCTTGTGGCAGCCTGCCATATTTCAAGCAGATTCCTAGGCTTCTGAAGCCCTGAGAAGTGCCATCCCAGGCATCTACACACTGGCCTTCTCACTGGGGCAGGAAGTATAAAGAGACTTCTGGGCTGAAGCAGCTCTTGCCTCAGTATCAAGTTTCTCCTGATCTGGTGCACATCTCCTAGCCATTTCTTCTGATCACTCAGTGTGACCCTTGGCCTATTGTGACTCCTGTCTACCTGTTTGATCACTCTGGCTCCTGACAACTGACCCAGTTTTGACCCTTGGCATGGCTTTGACTCCAGGCTTCTGTCTTGACCTCCCTGACTGGATGACTACTTAGTATGTGTTTCTGCATGTCCTGACCTCCAGCTTCTGTCTCACCCTTTGGCTCCAATTCCTGATGGATTACCTGGCTTGAATCCTGGCATGTACTTGGCTCTTGATCTTCTAGTCCCAATTCATTACTCTCTCAGTCTTGGTTTCTGGACTCACATCTCCAAGTACTGCTGCCTAAGGCCCAGCTGATCTGACAGTACTCAAGGCTAGATATCACATGAAAGAAAGATTTAATTCTGGCTCTGTGTTACATATGAACAAGGCCAGTTTGAATTATCCAGTCATCTAGGAAGCACACAGTAGGAGCTGAACTGGACATAAATATATGATGTATTGTCTGGATCAACCAGAATTTAAAATCAGGAATTCTTGTTTGTCCTTTATCCTTTAACTGGTACCCTTTATCATAAAGTTCCAAAGTGGAACAAGAAGCAGCAACTTAGTTTTCCCTGATGCCAACATGACTGTATTGGTGTTTCAGAAACACATTTCCAGGCCAGGTCTGGTCTTTGCCCATTGAAACCCAAACTATGTCTCAGCACTCCACCTACCAGCTGACCCATTGTCTTCCCTGAACAACTTCCCCCGTTTCAGCCAGTCCACTTGACCATTTTTCTGTTGTCCTACACTCAAGTTTCAGTCACTTTCTAGATGTAATTGATAGACTTGAAATGGACTTTGCTTCCACACTTACTCTTCTGTGGATTTGATCCAGTGCTCCATGAAAATCAAATTTCAAGCCTACTGGGACTTCCATTTCCACTCCTGTGGGTTTTTCCACCTCCTGCCCCATGCTCACAGTCATGAAGTCCTAGGGATTTGAGCGATTCAATGTGAGAATGTGCACTTCGGCTATGAAGCAATGATATTTATATATAAAACTAGCATGTTCTATTTAGAAACACTGTGGCACGACAATGTACCGGTCACATAAGCATTTGCTAGTGGAGTCAAGTTAGCCTGAATTGCTTTTATGCCCTCCAAAACTTGCTTCAGATGAGGAGGTATTCACAGTCCAGTGTTGTGTGTCATGTGGAATGCTGAGGCATCACATACTAGCTCAGAAAACTGTTTTTTCCTCTTGCCTTTTGATTGTTCCTTCACGGCTCATCTCTGTTTTGCCAAAATCATACAAGTATTCATCTGAAAGAAGATGAATATGCCCTCTGGTTGATACCAAACCTAATGATACGGCATTTATTTCTGATAAGGACATTATGTCCTATTCACTGCAGTTGATCTCTTCTCCTTAAACACACTGGTACAGCAGAATAGCTTAATTGGCATATCATTTCTACATGTTAAATAAAACTTTGGGACAGGTAACCCAAGTTATGTTGATGGTCTGAACAACCACCAATGGTATTTGGCAAACAAATTAATCCATAATGAGAAAAACAGTGCATAAATAATCAATGAGGCGACCATCTAATGTTCTTCATATAATGCAGCATCTGTTCTATGGCTGGTGCTGCCAACAGCATGCCTAGAATTTGGTGGACCAGGAACCACTGGTCCTTGTGCATGTTGACTGAAATAGACCATGGTACCACACCAGAATCATAAGGACATTTTGCCAGTGTTGCAGGGGTCCTGAACAAGGGTATAGGATTAAGGAGCTGAAATATAAACACTTCCGTGAAATGCTTTGGGGGACAGCACATCTGAAAAGGTCAGATGGATTACTCAAGATCAGGTGATGCTATCAGAAGTTTGAAAGGCACGACACCACCTGTGGTCCATGCCTACGCGTGATGTTCTTCCATCTCACAGTCATTAGCTTTACTCTAAAGCTGTAGAAAGTAGGAAACTATGTTTAAGAGAGTTTTGCCAGTGAGTCACTGTTTTTTCCAACCTAAAAGCCTTTCTAACCTTCAACGAATTTGTTTTCCAGCTTCAACTCCAAGTCTAAATTCCTTTCACTACTATCTTTAAACTAAGATTCCCATTTGCTATGCAACATCTATTAGTACTAGGAAATGCCTTTATATTTCCAACTAAGTTTGCAAATCATTCCATTTTAAATTGGTCCATAAGCTACCTAATTCCTCTATTTATCAGACCACCCATGCAAAAAAACCAAAACATGGTCAGATACACTACTACTACAACCACCATTTATATATACCATTTTTCAACAAAAAAAGTTACCAAAGCAATTTACACAGAAAAAGATAATTATCTTTCCCAAAGGGCTCAGTCAGTCTCTCTCTCTCACTCACTCATACATCACCAGAGGGACACTGTGCTGGGGCTGAATGGGGCAGTTGTTCTCTGTCTGCTTATATAGGAAGCAGAGAATTAGTCCCTAGGTCCATCTAAAAGGAAAAGGAAATACTGTGCCATCGAGTCAGTGTCGACTCCTGGCGACTACAGAGCCATGTGGTTTCCTTGGAAGAATACAGGAGTGGTTTACCATTGCCTTCTCCCACACAGTGTGAGACTTTCCTATATCACTGCTGCCCGATATAGATGTTTCCCATATTCTGGGAAACACACTAGCAGGGATTTGAACCAACAGCCTCCTGCTCTCTAGGCAGGTTGACAGGTCCATCTAGTCCAGCTTAATAGTAAAGTGACTTTGTAGAGCTTCATCACAGAGACAAAGCCAGAGGAAGAGCTTAACAGAACTTTTTATTTACAGTCAGCGTGTGGTTGTGGCAGAGATGGGTGCTCATCTCATTCCACAACACCAGTTTAATATTGTATGATTGACAATAGCTATCCAATGTTTCAGATGGGTATTTCCCAGACTTACATGGATATGCTAGGGCTTGAACTTCTATTATATGCAAAGCCAATACCCTATTACTGAGCTATACTTCATTTCCAGACAGTCTTTTGTGCAAGATTTGTCTAAACTTTACCTTAGTAGACCTCTTGTATGTCCTGCTTGGTAAATCCTGTAACTAAATACTCCCATCATCCATAATCGTTGCACTGGTTCAGTTCCACTGAATTCAATGGGACTTCACTAGTATACACCGTCATAGAAACATCTTTACTATGTAGAATCCCAAATCAGTTTACTCAGAAGTGTGCTTAACTTCCAAATAAACTCTTGTTAGGTTAGGACTGTAGCCTTAATTATTAGATTTCAGCTTTTACTATCAACTGCAGCTCTAACATTTTAGAATATCTAAAATGGAAACGTCTGCCAGTGCAGTTGAGGATTGTTATGATGAAAAAAAAGGAAGGTGAGTCACAGCTTGGCACTCTTTCCTGATTGCCTTAGGAAAGTGAAAGTTGTTAGTTTAATTATTATTGCTAGTGCTTAATACCACCAGCACTACTGTAATAGTTTCTGAAACATAAGGAACCTTCTGTTCATCAATCTGAATGAGAGGAAAAACATTTCATTTTTCCAGAAATGAGACTTCAGCTTGTAGGATAACAAATGGTCCCCAAACAAAGCTACAGATGATTGCAGAACAATATATTATAGCTACATAGACTGTTCTGGGTGACTCACACTCGTCACTCTCAGAACAGCTCTGAGGTGACAACTTAATTCTGGAGAAGAAGCACACCAGATCTCACACTAGTATCAAAATCAGAAAAGCTACCACCACTCAACTCCCTTTATTTACTCCTGGAAGGTAGGGTATGCCTGTGTTCCTCATTGTAAGGCTTGGGGGGCCAATGGCAGGCCCATCAATCTTAAGTGCGGCTCTCTGACCAATTGTTGATTAGGCCTGTGTGAAGCTCCAGCCAAAGCAAAATACTCCACACAAGATCCCTGGCACCATACAGAGACAAGCATTATCACTGTGCAGTGCTCCACTTTCCCTTAAAGCCCCCACCACCCAGGAGCTGTTCAAAGTGAGCCCTCTTGAGCTGCTGCACCAGCCTGGAAGGTATGCACAGAGTGTTGGGAAGTGTATCCCTTCCCGGTGTTATCCTCTTAGAGCTCCTAAGAGAGGGCACTGTTTCCCTTAAGGAGTCCTCCCAGCACTGAGAAAAAGCATAATACTGTGTGTACACTTAAGGGTTTTTTTTTGCCAAAGTGGCTTCTGCTTGGAGAACAGTGACGATCACAGATCTATGCATACTTCCCTTATTGCTGGCCTTCCAAAAGTATCATTTTCCCTCTTGTCCATACTACATCAAGAGTAACATGCTTTTAAGTGTACCAAGATCTTTGTGGAGTAGGGATGTGCAGAACATTTTGAGCTTCGAACAGCTGAAAGGGGCTGTTCGGAGTGTTTTTAGCTGAAACGCAGCTCCCTTCAAATGAAGGGCTAGCTCCGTCAGAACAACCAGCTCAATCAGTTGTCCCGACTGAACGTTCTGGGCTTTTTAAGGGAGCTGTGTTTCATCTCAGAATACTTCAAACAGACCCTTTTGAGGTACACTGTTCCAAGCTCAAAACTTTCTACACATCCCTATTGTGGAGTTAGGCAAAAGATTCTGAATGTTCAAGACAAAACAAAAATGATTAAAAAAATATTTATTTCGGACAACAGAACATATACACAAGAGTGCAGTAAATGACATGTTATTTATACCCTGATTCAACTTAAAATGTTAAATACCATAAACAGGCTTCATTATATGCACTCATTCCCTTGCCAGCATTTAAGTGCCTTCCCGTACCAGTGAGGATCCTTCCACTTCTAGCAAAAAGCCAGCTGGGGTAAGAATAGCTCTCTCTCTCCTCCACTCTATGGGGAGAAAGAAAGTGGTCGTTTTTCTCCTGCAAGTTGGACTTTACAAATAGCATCACCAGCAGTGCCTCAATTCTGCCTCCTGTAAATACCTAATGGTTAACTCCGTTCCCTTCCTCTTATGTGGAGGAAGGAGGGGTGGTTCTAATTCCCTTCCTACCAAACCTGTGCAAGAGGCAACTGCCATGCATGGTTGATTCCTTTCTACAAAAGCACAAATCAAAAGAGAAAACTGCCTCTTTCCTTCCACAGAGAATGGAGAGAAAGGGGAGAAAGTGTTTCTCTTCCACAAGCAGGGCTATTGCTGCAAGTGCCGTCATGCCTAAAAACCCTAAATGGGAAGGGAAAGGAACTACCTCCATTCCTCAGTGCAGAACAGGAAGCAGTTTCTGTCTCGCAAGTTGGGCTTTTGCAGAAAGTGCTTACAGAGTCTTGCTGCCACCGCCACCATCACTTCCTCCTATAAAATCCCAACTGGAAGGGAAATAAGCCTTCCCTCTACAGGAGAAGAAAAAGAGGGCTTTTGCAGGAGGCAGCACCAGTGATATAATGCTGGTACTTGCTGCAAAGCCCCAACCTAGGAGAGAACTACCAAGAACCTTGTTTGCTTCCCCACAACAGTGGGGGGAAATGTAGTGTAATTTTAGTGTAGCTTTGGCTAGTGCGCCAGCTGCATTCCTTTCTCGAGAAGACAATCCAGCCAAAGTACCCATGCTTTAGTCATGTCACAACTGGATTACTGTAACGCGCTCTACATGGGGCTGCCCTTGAAGAATATTCGTAAACTGCAGCTAGTGCAGAATGTGGCAGCTAGGATTTTATCTGGAGCTGCCTGCTGGGATCACATCATGCCCATTTTGAAAGAGCTGCACTGGTTGCCAGTTCGTTTCCGGGTCCAATTCAAGGTGCTGGTTTTGACCTTTAAAGCCCTTAATGATTTGGGCCCTGGATATCTGAGGGACTGCCTGCTCCCAAGGGTTGCTGCCCAATTGACGAGTTCATCTGAGTGCCGACTGAGTGCCGACAATGAGGAAGGCTCGGTTGTCATGCATGCAGGACAGGGCCTTCTCTGTTGCTGCCCGCAGACTCTGGAATGCTCTCCTGGTGGCTATTAGCTCCTCCGTGTCCATCACAGTTTTTAGAAAGCATCTGAAATCTTGGCTTTTTACCCAGGCTTTTATATGATTGTCTCTACTGCTGCTTCTTTTATTTTGTATGGTTATTTTATGCTTGTATTTTAAATTTTTAATCAGATCTATGTTTTTATATTTTAGCTTATATTTTAATTGTGTATTTTTATAGTCTTGTTTTAATTTTTGTGTGAACCACCTTGGGTTTTTTTTTAATGAAAGGCGGCATATAAATTTAACAATGCATAAAATAAAATTCCATTATGCAGGAAACAGCTACAGCAGTAGCAAGATGCAGCTTACACCTTCTGCAAAGGGCAAACACCCTTCTGCACTGTATGTCACACTAGGGGAGGGGAAAGGGCAATATTTAGCTAATAAGCCAAGTCAAAATTTGTGCGCCTCTTGACAAAAACCAGGGCAGTAATCCACAAAAGTTTCCTGGTTCATTCTAAAAACTAAAAAGCTACCTCTCTTACTTGTCAGAGGCACACATGGCCCTTGCACATGGAAAATGTGATTCAGAAAAAACACAGACTTCACACAGGCCGACATAAAAGCCGATTTCTTTTTAAGGACATATATTCTTTGATCTAGCATGATGTCATGCTCCCATATGCGACAGAACCAATCCCAAGTGGTGTTTGCTTGAAATGTTTCTGCAATAATGACCTCATAAATATGTATTAGAAATAAAGGAACGGGGAAGAAGCCGGTAAGCTGAAAACAGATTGGCAAGAATGAGCTCTAATTTCCAGGCACACTGATGTCAATTTTCTTGAGACAACAGACTCAAAGGGCAGGTTATACAATGGATGCGAGTGCCCCAATAGACCAGGACATAACATAGAGAGAGAGAGAGAGAGAGAGAGAGAGATGTATATGTAAAAGCACAGCCAAAAGACAAAAACATTCCCTCACACAAATGTAATTTTTCATGAGTCAGGCAGCTATTACAATCCCTAAGACAGCACATTGTGAATCTCTATTTCCTCGTCTACATGCTTTTTCAACGTTTAAAACATTTTTTTTCAGCTGAGGTAGCTGTTGTAAAAAAATTATTGCAGGTTGAGTCATTAATGAGAACCAAACTAAATGCTGGAACCAAGTGACAGGCTTTGGCAGCCGAGTCTGCCTTCCAGGCGCCAGGCCAAATGAGCCGGAGCTCTGCAGGGAGCAGATATATTTGTTCCAGGGGAGGGGGGCTGGCACTTGTCTCCTCAAACAGCTGATCCATGGAATAATTCTGGCATCTTTACTGGAGCAAGCTAGGAAGACCAGCTTGCCGAACTGCAAGGGTGAAGTGCCACATACCAGCGGCAGCCGCCACTGAGGATGGAGAAAAAATCCTATAGAAGGAAGGAATAGGCTGAGGAAGGCATAAAGGAGGCAGAGGTTTATCAGCACATAGCAGTCAACGGCATTCTCTGTGCTGCAACCCTAGGGCATTGTTTTTCCTGCACAAGACACATAGGCCTTTGGGCAATACTGTTGTGGCACCGTTTACAGAGATGATTGTAGTCTGCAGTCCTCCAAGATGCTGTAAACAGCAGCTCGCTACAGAAATCCACTATCACGTTTGCCAAATCTGTACCCTGAGCTCTCACTATTTAAAATTATTGTTGAAGACCAACTATGTATCTGAGAAGAATCTAAACTACATCTGCACTGACAGAATCCTGAGAAGAAAGCCTTCGCCACTACCAGAATTTCTATCATATGGCAATACTGGTTTCTTTTTCTAAGGAATAATAAGCCCCTTGGTACTATATCGATGTGCACAGCATGGACAGAGTTCCTTCAGAACCTTAATCACATCACTCAAACCGAACAGCAAGGCACACACAAAAATGCAGCCAAGTTACCTAGTCACTGCAAATGCATGTACTGGCCAAGGTCAGCCACTTCTTTATTTTATTATTTATTTATTTGATTTACATACCGCCCTTCCAAAAATGGCTCAAGGCAGTTTCCAACAAATAATAAAAACACTTTAAAATCAATTAACAGTTAAAATAAGAACTAAACCAATTAAACAATTAAAATCATTTAAACATTAAACACACCAATATTAAAATAATTTAAAAACAGCATTAAAATGTAAAATATGGATCTAATTAAAAGCCAGGGTGAATAAAAGTTTCTTCAGCACCCAGTTTAATCAAAGCCAAGACTTGTTATCTCATATACTTTGTTCAGAAAGTAATTTCTGATTGGGCTGTAAACTTCAAGTTGCTAGAGTTCTTCTACGTCTCATATTTCAGATGTTTTCATCTAGGTGCTCTGGGTCTTTTGCTGCCATCTACCTCATATGCACCGCTTTACAGTCTGGGCTATAAGGACTCCTTTTAAAAATGGAAGAGCAGAAAGAAAAGGAAATTACTTCGCTTGATGCACCAATATGTTGTTCTGCTTGTGCAAAGAAATAGTTTGATAAGGGTGAAGGAGCAATTTGGTCAAAAGAGAGTAGAGCCGAGTAGAACAGTTTTCCCTGTGCCTTCAACTGAGTTGAAAATGCCTTTGCTTATTTGCTGTAGTAATTAGCCATTGGTGATTGTTTTTCAAAAGCAGCAAGCAAAATTCAGTGCACTATTTCTGTAACAAGTGAGGACCCTTCTAGGAAGAAGGCTTTAAATTCATCATTCTGTCTTCAACACAAAGAGACCCCCGAGATACCATAATGAAGAGCAATTTAATGTTGAAAAGGACACTTTTAAAAATCTGAGCCATGGAACGGAACTTCCTCACTCATAAGGTATAATTTCTAGACATGATAGATGAGTTTAGTCACTACAGGCACAAACACCCATAAGCAATAACAGCTTAATTTAACCTGACATCCCACAGTGCTGGAATTATCCCAGATCTTCTGACGTTTTCATTCCCTTACAGCTTGTCCAGAAGGCTGTAGCACTAAACCAGAAAAGACAGAGTGTACTGAAAGGCAGTTAGCACAGGAAATGTATGCAAGCATCATTCTTTTGGAGTGTGGCACCTGTTGGAGGTCCTGCTAGTTCTCACTTGAGTTGAGGAGAGCACTAGTCACATATCATGACTCATGTTCAGTGCATTAATTCAACACAATTAACACTTGAAAGAGCCTCCATATGAAAGCTGAAAGCCTAACAACCTGCATAGTTGTTTATGAAACCATTATTCATTCAAAGTATGTATATTCCACTTCTCAGGTAAAAACTTCTCAAAGAGGCTAGCACTTAAAGCAATCTCCCTCCCTAGGGGTTGTTATGAAAAACATGGGAACAGGGGTAACTTTATTCCACCCTTCTTCCAGGGTGTACAAAAGCGTAACAACCACCATCAAGCCCTAAATGGCTTAGGTCCGCATTACCTGTGAAAGTGCCTTTTCTACAAGATCCCCACCACTCATTAAGATCATCAGAAGGGATCCATCTTTGAGTGCCATCAGTTCATCTGGTGGTGACCTGGAATCAGGCCTTCTCTGAAGTAATCCCCTGGGTTGTGGAACACATTCCCCATGGGTATAAGAGGATTATCTTCTTTGGAGGCCTTCAGGAGGGCCTTAAAGACCCATCTTTTTAGCCTGGCTTTTAATGATACCTAGTTTTAATTTTAAATCTTAATCTGATTTTAATTTTTTTAATTGTAATTGTTTCATTATGTGCTTTTTATTTTAAAGTAAACTGCCCTGAGCTACTTTAGGAAGGATGGTATATAAATTGAATTTTTTAAAAAATTAAACCAGACTAAAACAATATGCAAGAGCTGCAGAAAAGATCATATAACTGTAGCCAGTATTTATGTACTTCAAAACCAAGTTTCCTTTATGGCTCACCATAAATCTTACTCTCGATTCTTTTTGAAAACTCCCAGTGATAAATTGCATATACCATTCGTTTTCTTGATAGTATGCCCGTCTAAGTAAAGTCCACAGCACCACCTTCAGCACAGTTAGGAGCTTGCCTCAGTAGTTAGGAGAGCCACACACTTTTCCTAGGGCTCCTTCAAGGCAAGTCCCCTTATAGCCCAGACAGAAGCAGAACACCTCTTTTGCCACTGAAATATCCAGGGCCCACAGAGAGAAGGAAGGGCTGCCATTTGAATCACAACAGTCAGCTAGCTCAATAGCCCAGTAACTGGGAGAAAGCATCAATCTAGGTCCCATAGGTGACAGGCCTTCCAGGAATAGAGCTTGACTTCCATGGCAGAACCAATAATTCTATAGATAATGCTAACTAACACACCATATCTGTATGGAAGGAACAAGCTTCTTGATAGGAGAGGAATCTCTCAGATGAGAAATAACAGCAAGATCACAGCAGGCAAATCCACGAGCAGCCAGTAGGCTCACTAGGATTTTACAGTGCAACGGGAAACAAAAGAGGCAGTTTTTCGAATTTAGAAATGCGGACACCACAAGGTAAAGCCTACCCCAGATTCAGCTGGAAACAATCATTTTAGATTGAAAAAGTGGCCACAGGAATACCACCTATGTCTCCCAGTCTTCACGTCAATATGTTAACCACACAGCCACGAGAGTAAACAAAAAGCCTATTACGGACCTCTGTCATTTCCCAGAAGCCCAGTCTATCATATCTCCCTCCTCACCCCACATACTTGGAATGCTCAGTCACATAGCCTTTTACCCAAGGGGTCCTATGTAGACCTATAACTCAGTGAAGCAGTAGACAAGAGGCTTCAGATTCAGTCCTTGGCCATGAATTCCCAAGAGAATGGGTTGGGAAGAAATGCATGCATATACCAGAGGCAATGAACTGCTGTAGCCCATCAGAAGAGAAGTACTAGGACCAATGGCCTCTCTTAAACAGCCGTCTGCCTCAGTTAGACCCCAGGATGCAATTTATTTTGCCCAGTCCCCTTTTTTTTCATTGGCCATGCTACCCAGTATTCATTTGGTTGATTTCTAGTGCCAACTGATTGTTTTCTGGGACGTAGAACGTGCTGGTGACATAAGGCATCTTTCTCTGCAGCACTGATCCTACAGCCATGTCCACATCTGTGCATTCCTTCTCGTCAATGCTGTTTTGGATGCACTCCATTTGACATACGCAAGGAACTGCACTGCAGTGAATACCAACCCTACAATTACTGGTATTATGGACAGGGTCAGAAGTAATGAGAGCACAATAGGGAGCAGTCAGGAGTGGTGGCAGCTTGGAGTTTTTGTGCAGAAAATCTTTTCTATTTGAACAGAAGTCATTGCCGTACCACTCTTAAAATCTGGGATGGATAAGGCAGCGATCTTCACTAATTTTCAAGCAAGCGCCACTCTGGCAAAAAACATTCCGCATGAGAGCCATTTCCCGCTGTGCTGACTTCCACACAGTAAATGCGCTTTACTGGGAGAGTCCTTCAAGAGAGAAGGAGCCCTTTCTTGAGAGCTCTAGGAGGAAAGCACTGGAAAGAGCTACACTTCCCAATGCTCTGATCATGCCTTCAAGTTAGTACAAGGGTTTGAGGGGACTCCGTTTCCTTTCAAGGAGCCTACCCACACCAGCACTGGCAAAGTGCAGCACTGCACAGTGGAAGTGGTCATCTCCACATGGTGTCAGGTGGAGGCAGAGTATTCAGTTTTGGCTGAAGTTTCACACAGGCCCAACCAATAATTAGTTAGGGGGCCACACTTAAAGCTGATAAAGAGTGCCAATGGCCCCTGAGTCTTGGAATGAAGAACATTGGATAAGGGGTACCAACAACTCTGCCTAGTTCTGAATTGTGCAGCCTACCAATTAAGCTTTGGTACTTCTACCCTACTCTTTCTACCCACTCCTTGAGACCAGTTATTTACTATCCAATAAACAATTTCCTACTTCATCGAAGGGTCTACCCATCCAAACAAGGCCACTCATCAATTCTGACAATTTACACTCTATAGAATTCTGCCAAGTAGAGTGATAATGGGGGATAAAGCAACCAAATGGGCCCTTGAAATGGCAGTGGGAGGGAGAATGACTGCCTCTGATTAGCCCAAACTCTATTTTAATCTGTAATGAAGCCATTAATTGGCTAATCACACTGATTAATCTGTTAATGCTTTCAGCCCTAATTATCAGTTGTAATTACTAACAACACATGCCTCTATCCCAGAGCTCATTTTTCTTTGACACTAAGCACTGTACAGCTGAAAAGTAACAAGAAAACGCTGCACCAGTGTGGTCTAAAACCTTATCAAGATTTATCTCCATATTCAGGCTGACTAGAAAGAACAGGGAATGGGAGCCCTCCAGCAAGTCACGTCCCTTTGCCAATGTGCCCCTCTAGTCATGCCCCTCCCCCTCCCCCACTCTCCCTAGGTTCAGGGCTTGTCTGTCTCCCTGCAATTTCAAGCACTCATGATCATGGGGAGAAATTCTCCCTGGGTCCAGGACTTGACTTTGTAGACAAATGACTGAAACTGGAGAAATCTAGTGGGCGGCTAGAAGGCATGTCAGTGCAGGGGGTGCACCTAGCTGACAGCTTCCTGTTTCCTCCCCCACATATTCAGGCTGAACTCCTGAACAAGGCTCACACATAACAGATTCCAACTCGAGGAGTTTCTGCCGTGCTCCTCACAGCCAAGATCTAGGGCGGGGTAGCCACCCCTGAAGCTCTCCAACTGTTGTTGGATCCTCAGCATCCCCAGCCAAAATGATTGTGGATTGCTACTAAAAAATAGTAGTCGTTTCCCTATTCAAGAGGGAAACATAGGACAATCCATTTGTACATTAAAAATATTATGCATAAAATAGCTGTGTCCGCTCTGGTGCAATGGACTGCAGAGAGTTCTAGCAAAATTCTGAAGAAAAAAATACAACTTTCAGAAAAGATACTACTTGCAGCCATTTGGCAGTCCAAGGAAGTGGGATGTGAAGCAACAATGAGTTAATGGCATGACTGAAGAATACAGATTATTTCTTCTCTACAGGCCGCTTTCAACTGCATGTTAGTGGTATGGGAATACTGTATTGCGTGACCTTCCAGCGACACTCTGGTAAAACTGGAGGCTCAAACACAAATTTGAGGACCAAAATTGCTCTTTCACTGCAAGCATCACCTTCCCAAGAACTTAAGCCACAGAGATATGAAGCATCTTCTCATGTAATCCAGGCCTTCTGGCACCCCGGTGGAAAGCAATACACCACAAAGGCATATACACAACACTACAACTACAACAAATATTTATATACTACTGCACTTTTCAACTAAAGTTTCCAAAGCGGTTTACACAGATATAAATAAATAAATGAAATGGCTCCCTGTCCCCAAAGGGCTCACAAACTTAGAAGAAAAGGGGGGAAAGACACATAAGATAGACACCAGCAACAGCCACTAGAGGGATGCTGTGCTGGGGTTGGACAGGGCCAGTTGCTCTCCCCCTGCTAAATAAAGAGAATCGCCACTTTAAAAAAAGGTGCCTTTTTGCTCCGTTAGCAAGGGACAACTGAGACAATACTGAAATACAACAGAGACAATGCCCACCAAAAGGCCATCAAACATCTGTAACTGCCATGCTGGAAGCTGTTAAGCAGTTAGCATATAGCTGCCTGTTGCACCATATACTCCTAGGTGCAGGCAGACTAGCCTCACTTGCCCCGCCCCCACTCCCATTCTTTTTAACAAACATGTCCATGGTCTGAGAGGATACACAAAGATCTTACATTTAAACTAAAAGAGGTCTGACATCGTGCATGCAAAGCACTCAGTGGAAGTTTCAGAGCTGTTTACTATGCAATGCCGTAACCTATTACACTAATGCTTTTCTACACTGCCCTAAGTGGAGAGAATGGCTTTCAGTTGCATCTTCTGCTTCTCTGAATACATGGATATGTCGTCTTGGGATGTGTCAGTGTCTATTCTGGGCACTGTGGAGGGATTTTCCAGTCTCAGCAAGAAATTCATTACTGCAAACAACACTGGTGTTTCCCCCAGTGAATGTAGACAGTCACACACTGGGAGGAATTTTGGATTGAGAGGTTTCATTTGCCCCCTTCATATACATGAATCAGCCTCTGGTTCAGAAAGAGGGGATTTTCAGCAGCAGCCAGTCTCAATGCTGCAGACTGCACTACTAGAACCTAAATATTAATGAAAATGTTAAATATGGGAATTCCATTTCCCCTTCCTACATGAGTCAACCTTGGGCTTAAGGAGGGGGTGGCATTTCTAGTAGCTACCATAAATGTGCATCTATGTTTGCAGATGCAAGTGACATTACTAGTATTGAAATCTACTTGAAAGATCACAGTATGTACCATGCAGAATATTCTGGTCTCCATGGATACTGCATCGCAAAATACTGCTATCAAATCATAACATTTTTGTTTTCCATTGTATTTCATAGACTGTAGCAGCTGTGGAGAGCTTTATATAGCATTTCTCTAGTAGCAGCCAGATTTGGCATACTTTGTATATAGGATTGCCAAACTGACTCCACTACATTTTAGACTGAGCATGTGCATGTGTTTAGAGTGGCTGTATTAAGGTCAAGAGAAGGAGAGAGACTGAGAGTGTATTAGTAGGTGAGGCCCATCGTTGACCAGGCAAAGTCATTTTGTGTAGATTCAAGGTTTAAGAAGTTAAATATATGCAATATAATTTTTATTATTAATGTGCTTGCAAAAGGGAGGTAAGAGGAAATTTTTGTAGGAGTTCAACTCCAAACATTATTCATTGTATTGTATAATGACCATGTATGGTAAGTTTAAATCATAGTAAATTTGAATTCAAAAAAGATCTTCTGCTTTTCTTGGGCATTATGTTCTTTTGGAATTTTTTATCTGATTGAGTGTTAAAAACCTGTTGAGAACAGCAGCCGTTAAAATGCTTATTAATTTAGAATTTCTACTTTTAAAAACCCTCCAAAAAGTGTCCCCAAACATATACTGGTGAAAAAGGCAGTGCATCCAGTTAATTTAAGTGACATGATTATTCACTCAAAATTTGATATATGTAATCGGGAAGGATAATACTCAGAATGTTGTTTTTTTTTAATCAAAACAATTATTTACATTTTCCTTGAGTATATTCCCAGTGTATAAAGTAAAGCATTCAGCTAATTTCAGTTGCAGGATTGTGTATGCAAAAAATGGTATCAATCCAATCTTTATTACGGTCATAGACCAGAGTATAAAAATGGTATCTGTAGGTCATTGGGAAGTATGACTTTATTTCACACGAACACTTCGAAATCTATAATAGATAGGTTTAAGTAAAAATTTCATTGGTACCAAAAATTACAAACAAAACCATGCAAGTCTACCAATGCTTCCTAAAATCCTTTGTAAGGAAACATGTTGTAAGATGTTCTTCATGGCAAAGTAAAACTCAGAAATCCTACCTGACTGTTCTAAGGAATCCTCTATGGGCTACAATAAACCCTTGGCATTCTAACACACCAGCTATCATAGTACACTCCGAAATGAGCAGATGATGCAGCAAAACTGACCCAAGGGATACAAAAATGCTCTAGAAGGAAGACACATCTCTTCCATCCAAGGACTGGCCAGAGAGCAAACAAAAGAACAACAGTCTGAAAGAACCATAAGCAAGACCAGGAAGAAGATGCACAACTTCCTTGATGATACCAATCACTTGATTAGATAAAGTTATATCCTCCCTTTGCCATAGAAAACTGCAATGTTGCTTATTCAATTGGGTCTCCTTCCAGCTCTGGTAAAAAGTAGCTGCATGGATGACTTCCATGGTCCAGAGAAAACATCACTATCTGCCTCAGTCAGTACCTGTGATCTAGGGGTATGAGAGATACACAGCATTGTGTTAACTATTACCATTTTTTTAGACAAAGCACCCAGTAATCAATATATGCCATGCCCTCTCAACATCTATAAGTTAAAAACAAGTACTCATGTTATCCAAGAGAGTGGGTCAGAGATTTGAGTATTCAAATCTTTTATTCATTTAAATAAATAAATAAAAATATTCCAGGTCCTGAGATTACTTCTTGTATTTGTATGGGGGGCTCTAGGTGCTGATATGTGACAATCCACATGAACCTATCACAGGGCACCAATTAACACTTCTTGGCACTTGGGTTTGTTTTGTACACAAGAGCAGAAGGTTCCAAGTTCCCTCCCTGGCACCTCCAAGAGAGGACCAGGTTTTTTTTGTTTGTTTGTTTTTAAGGACAAGATTTTTTTATTGAACCAACAAACTACCAAAGCATACAGTACGTTACCAAAGCACAATTATATACAAAGTGGTTGTTTGTACATCATATATCTAAAAAGATTTACAAATAAGGATTTGGTAACCCACAGGGTTATAAAGTATATGCAGGCATTACTGTAACTCGGGGGGGGGGATTTCAAGGCACATCAAGTAATCGGGGGGGGGTTACGTCCAACGTCCATTTCCACAATTTGTCCCATTGCTGTTTAGAAAATATACACTTGTCTTTTTGCACATAACCATACAAACTTTTCCAGAAGAAATTTACTGTCTCATCTACATGAACCTCTTGGTGGCGTCTTCCCTCCCTATTCCTATGGAGGAGCATTGCATAAATGACATACAAGTTTACTAACCTGGTAACGAGAAGGGGAACGTTCCAATTCCCTAGTATGAGGGCACCCGTTCTGTCCCGTTTCCTTGAAGGTTTCTTTCTGGGACCTCGAAAAGAGGTTCTATCACTCAAACCCAAGGTTAGTTCCTCCCAAGTCTATTTTTCCAAATCAGGCCTCTCTAACAACTTACTTCCTGCCACACTCTTTTGGCTACCACACAATCTTTTAAGAAATGTGAGTGGGTTTCTCTGAATGTCTTGCCTAGCTCACTAGCTTTCTGTTTGCAGGTGATTTTAGGACACTCTTGCTGGTCTTCTGGGAGCCATGGCTTAGCCGCATTAAGCGGCAGTACTTGGTGGTATAAACGCCACTTCGTTTCCCATAAATGAAAAGGGACCTTTTTCTCCTTAAAGAGTGCAATAGAGTGATCGGGTTGCAACAAGTACTGTAAAGTGTAGTGTTTGTAGCGTTTACGTTCTGAATTGGGTTTTTAAAAACCCACTTCTAGAATCTCTCCATAAATTGTTTTCCTTAGCTGCTTAACTGAGGAGGATCCTTTAAGTAGATCCGGTTCAACTTTCCATTTTTTTAGTGTGAATAACAAATCTCTCAAGTAGTCCGGGTGGTCTCTTTTCAATACTTGTGTGATATTACCATTGAAAGAACCTTTACCCCACCACGCTATGCCCCATGCTGACTTTCGCCAACATAGAGTGAAAAGCAAAACCCAGATTTTTTGTAGGAGGTTGGACATGTTATGGACATTCACAAAAATCCAGTTTCCAAAATTGTAGGACATGAATTCAGTTACAAAATAGGGTTGCAGGGCAGGTAGAGCTAGGACTTCCCGCTCAACCTCCTTAAATGCTACCGCATGGGGCAAAGGGAAGGACACCATGTGCCATACTAGATGGAAGACCTGGCTTTCAACTCTCCGAAGGATATCAAGTGGAGGAGGGTAGACTACCACCAGGTTGTGCACCGGGGGTATCAGGTAAGTCCGGATGTAAACCACTTTCTGTTACGTGGCAAGGCTCCATTTTTTCCACATGGTGATTTTAAGCATTACTTTTTCTTCCCAATCTGTCCAATTTCCCCCCCAGATTTTTTCCCTTAATCCCGTATTCAATCCCCAAAATATTTATCTACCCACTTCAATTTGGACTCTGGGGCCTCTTTGCTTTTACATTCGGAGATGGGTAGGCATGAGAGTTGCTGGCGTTCGGGTCCATTTTAACAAATACACTTTTGTCAGCATTTAATTCTGAGCCCAAGATCCTGCCATATTGCCAGAAAAGGTCAAGTATAACAGATATTTCATTTTCATCCGATAACAGTAATGTAACATCATCAGCATGAGCTACAAATTTTACCTTAAACTCAGAATGCGGTTCTGAGTGGTCAGGTTGTTTAGCCATCCCATCACTCTTCCTCCTCCTGCCTCCCAGGAAGTTCTTGCAGGGTGGAGGGATAAAGACCAAGTGTCCTCTCAGATGGGGTTCTCTCTGAATCCTGATCAGGATTGGATCCAGGGCAAAAACATAAAGTAATGGGCTCAGTGGGCATCCTTGGCGGACACCTGAATGCAAAGAGATTGGGTCGCCCCGCCATTCATTAATCTGCGGTGTCACCTTTGCATTCTTATAGAGCAGCTGTATCCAAGTAACGAAGAGGGGTGGTATACCTTTAGCTTTCAACCATATCCATAGGTAATTATGGTTAACTTTGTCAAAGGCTTTAACGAGGTGACCTTTCCAACTTTCATTCTGTACAGAGTAAAAAAGTTCTCTCAGCAGACACGAGTCTGTCATCTTTCTTCCTGAGATAGCGCTTGTCTGCAAGCTGTGAACCAATTTAGGGGCCACTTTCGCCAATCTATTATTTAGGATTTTGGCAAAGATTCTATATTCAATATTTGTGAGGGTTATCGGCCTCCAGTTTTGTGGTAAAGTCACCCTTCTTCGGGGGTGGGGGGAATTCAGAGGCCATCTCCAAATGACCTATTTAAACGCCCATTGTCTAGGACAAAATTAAATAATTTTACTAAGACTGGTAGTAGCTGGTCTGCGTAAACCTTAAAGAAAGGCCATGTCAGATCATCAGGCCCAGGGGACGATGTGTTCCTTCCCGCTGAGGTAACTGCTCTGACCTCTTCTATCGTTACAGGATGGGTCAAAGAGCCCTTTCCCTATTCAATGAGGGAACAGCCGAGACCATATTCATTCAGTCTGCAGAACTTATCTAGATAATATTGAATGTCCTTTACGGAAATATCTTTCAATGCATACAAGTTTGTATAAAACTGGGTCATGATCTTTAATATATCATGGAGGTTGGCCTTTAGTGGGCTACTTCCAAGATAGGGCTGAGAGAGATTCCTGCCTGCAACCTTGGAGAAGCTGCTGCCAGTCTGTGAAGACAATACGGAGCTAGATAGACCAATGGTCTGACTCCGTATACTGCCTATGTTCCTAATCTTATGGAGAACTCCTAGTAACAAAAGCACCAGATTTTATTTGAAGAACTGGATTATTCCTGCACAAGTAGTATGTATCTCTTTCCTTTGTAGTTCTACAGCAGCTTGCTCTTAATTAAAATAATTTTAGATTATTTTTTCTCCAATCATGTTAATACTCTAATTATGCTTTATATATAAAACATGTTCTCTAATTATGCTTTGTGTTTACCTCAGCCCTTTCAGGAAAGTAAACATTCAAGTTAGCAAGTGTGAGTGTGGGGGGTAGCCTTAAAGGTGAGAAGGGATCCTTTTTAATTGTTGTTACCTGTTCCCTCTCCCCCATGACAGCTAGAAAATCAGCTATTTCCAGTCATGGAAGTCAGTACTTAAAGCTACAGTTGTTTATTGCTTGTTACAGGAAGAACAAGAGACTGGCTGGCCATATCAATCATGCCACCAAACATTAACAATAGCAATCAATAGTTAACCAGGCAGGAGAAAATTCTGTCAGCTCTCTGGAATGGGACGGCATTGTAGAAAGAACCACAGAAAGCGCCAGCAACAAAAGGATTTCTGCCATCAGGATGTTGAGCTATTGTATTCAGAGTTCCATACACAATTGTTCAGCGATTATTTATCCACTAGCACTAATGATATTAATCATAGCTTCAAAGCAGTCTATACATGTACATTTTCGTTAATGGAGTAAGGAGTAGCCTTGGGGGAGAGAGACACATTTTATTGTACTGGGTGAACAGTGTGCAAAGTGTTTAAAAAAAAACCCTTGCCTAGCATCATGGTCCTGATCCAGATCACTCATTTTCCACTCTCAAAGCTGACAACATTTAAGGATCATGCATAGATCTCTTTCTTTTTTTATTAGTTACATTTTACCCTTCCTCCAATGAGATCAGGGTGATGTACATGATTTTTTCCATCCTCCATTTTAACCTCACAACAAAGTAGATTCGACAGAGATAGTGACTGGTCCAAGTAGTGGTGAGTTCCACCAGCAGTGTCAGACATGTTGGTTGGAATCTTGTGTACCTTTAGATGGAGACCATAATTATATAAAAATTATTGAGCCTCATTCACTGAGAAGAGCAATATCAAAAACTGCTAGGGTACTTCTATAACACAGCAAAGGTTGGAAACTGGCCACTCAGTTTCCCTATCTTCTGCTCATAGCAATAGCCAGGCCTCCAGCAGACACCAAATGTGACAAAACCAGACCTCCAGCTTAGCTCAGAGCTTTGCATGAGGCAGGGAAGGGACAGACCTCAATATTTTGTAATTGAATGAGGGCAGTCTTGCCTCTTATTATGCAATGCACTCAGACAAAGTAGACTCTCATCTTAATCCCTTTTTTTACAATAGATGACCAGCTCAAACCCAGATTGGCCTAATGTTACAATAAATATATGCTGGCACTTTGAACAAGAGCCATTTATCCCTGGACGAGTGAGGAAGTCCACTCTATATCTTGGGGCCAAGTGTCTAGCCTTCTTGTCACCATTTTCCCTAGGAGATTTTTTGGAGCAGCACCCCCTTCAGGCAGTCAGAATTCAGTCCTTGCTAGATACACCGTCTTGCCTTGTGACTGCTACTCTGAATTTCTCCCATTCAGCAACCAGTAGCAAAAGATCTCAACCTTCTTCCAAAAGCAAGTCTGCAACACAATCCCTGGAATCCGCATCAAACCGCTTCTGACCAATCTGTTCTGGGATAGGTAACTATACATCAGAGTATCTTTTTCTCTGACCCCATTCCTTAGCAACTCAACCCCCTTCCCTTAGGGCTAACCTGTAAATGGCCATCCAGTGCCCTTCTCAGAACACTAACCCCTTAAGGGCAGACTATTACCAGCAACCTTGTTGTGGTGCTAACACTGTCTTTGCTTTAACTCTCTGCTCTTCAATAAAACTCAACTTTCCTTTTAAGCAATGTATATGTACACTATTGTTCCCCTTTGTTGAGGAGAAATCCAAGATGGAGACTTGAACCAAAGTTTGCAGTCAAGCCTCACTCCATTACTGTCTGGTATTTGTTAAGAATCTGCAGGTGCAGATTTTGAACAATGTACAATGGCCTTACTGTAGTACAAGGCCAAGCATGCATAGTAGCTCTGAAGAAGTGTATCATGTTAGTTAACCATGATTGGTCAAGGTTGATTGGAAGATGGACAATGTATTGGTGCATCTTTCCCTCCCTCTATTTACATATACAATAAGACTTTAGTATATAATCTGTAACCACCATTTTGTGGGGTTCCTTCTCCCTCATTTCGATGTTTGGAGAGGGCTCGGTATATCATGATCAATAAAGCTTTGAATCTGATGGAATGGTGTGGCACCTGCCTAGAAAGAACCCTAACAGTAGAGGAGTATTTCTCCCACACCCTTTGTATTCTAACTTGTGTGTATCCTATCCACAGTCACTTTCCCCAGTACCTCAGTTTATAGTTTGCACTAACTTGAGTTAAATTCACCACATTAAACCAAAGCATAGTCACAAAGGGTGCTACCCATCACACTTGCCTGTCCTCTGCCTTGAACAGGCACGTCTAAATTGGGCGAGGTGGTTAGTGGTAGCGGCAGGTCTGCCGCTACCATTCTGCCACTTCTCTGCTCTAAGCCAAGGCTTCCCAACCTCTGGTACTCCAGATATTGCTGAACTCCAATTCCCATCATTCCCAATCAATCAAGTGTAGCTGGGGATGATCAGAGTTGTAATTCAGCAACAGCTAGAATCCCACAGGTTAGGTACTCCTGCTCTAGGTGATAGCCTCACCTCCTTAACAGGTGTTAGAGTACCCCTGCCTGAAAGACACAAGGAGGCTTTACACTCAGGGCCTCTACCCTGAATCTCCTTTGGAGAGAGTGTGTACATACACACACTCGCCAAACTTACCCTGAAGTCCCTTCGAGATCCTTGGATGCACTCCACACCCAAGTCAGGCTTTGTCTTGTGAATTCTAGCTTATCTCGACGTGTTTCTGAGTTTTGAAAATGCTGGTTCTAAGCTACTTTTTCTGAGTAAATAGGGAGAGGCACTGACATAGAATCATTAGCATGGTAAGAAGGATACTCTCTTTAGAAATGCAGAGATAGCTCTTCAGTACTCTCTCCCTCCGCCCCACTGGCTAGAAGGAAAACACAAAGGAAAACATGTGAACTTGCATCAAAAGCAGACCCAAAAGCAGAGGGGAGAGGCTGCTTCCCTCAGTGCCATGAGTGTACTTCAAAGTGGCCTCGTTCAACATTTATCCCGCAGCATGAGGGCACTGGGCAGCCACTGACAGTGAACAAACCAGCCAAGCAAGCAACAGCTGAAAAACCAGTAACGGAGTCATTAAACTGGTAAATGAGAGTCTACTGTCTACCTATTACTAGTTCTCCAAACACTCCTCTCCTTTCTATTATGCTGTGTGGCTGCCTGTGGGTTGTGGGGGGAGGGCGGTGGTGGGGCAGGTTTGACTGCTTGTGTGGCTGCCTGTGGGTTGGGGTCTTGGGTTTGGGGAGGGGTGGTTTGGCACGTGGAAAAGCAATTTGATTGTGATCCATTTCCCTGCTTGGTCCCTGATTCTCTTCCAATATGATGCTGCCTAGTTTTTTATATATTGGTATCTTGTGTTTCTCCTGGAAAGCCCAGAATACATAGTTATTTTTATCCTCACAACCACCCTGTGAGGTAGGTTGGGCTGAGAGATAAGTGATTGGCCCAGAGTCACCCAGTGAGTTTCATGGCTAAAGGGGAATTGAACTTGGGTCTTCCCTTTCTGGACCTAGTCCAACACAGGTTGTAGAGGACAACCACCTTTGGAGCCTTTGTATTATGCTGTTTGAGGGCTTCTGGACCTCAGTCCTTTGCATTATAACTGGATTTCATTATTAGCTTTTTGCAATGCCAGTGCTATTGTTTGTGTGTGTGTATACATATATATATATATATATATATATATATATATATATATATATATATATAATGAATAAAAAATGTACACCGAGCACACACCTGCCTAGCTTAAGGAAACATTCTGAGAGCCTTCGTCTTGCCCCTTACTTTAAGCTGTATCATGTTGAAATGTTTCTGCCAAGGCATATTTGCATAAATATACCTGTTTATATTCTTACATTCTTGTGAGTTCATTTACTATCTGTGTCATCAAGAATTCACGTGCTTAAAAATAGTGTGTGTCAGTGTGTGTGTGTGGGGGGGTGACAATGCTTAACACAGTGGAGGTGGGATGGGGCTCCAGAGGCCTTTAGACAATGATGGTTAACTTGTGGGGGGCCCTCGGGAGGGTGGGGGGTGCTCCCCAAGTCCTTTAGGACCAGGCTCCAAAATCACCTAGGTGTGCCCCTGCACACAAGGAAAGGCGGGGAAAGGGAATGCGTTACTAGCTAGTGGGCAGGGAATCCTCAGATGGAGGTAAGTCAAAGCATGACATAGTGGCAGGAGCCTGCCCCGCCCTTGATATACATTTGACTTGAAAATAGTTTTAAACATGTTCTGAGTAGCCCAACAGTTTCAACTTAAATGTTATTTTTAAACATTTTAATACTGAAGTCATTCTGGGTCAAATCACACCACCGTTTTCTAGTCCCACTCAGGGGTTGCAAATGAAGATATTAACTCTTAACTGAACTTGCTGCATTGGGTCCTTTAAGAAACATTTTTCACCCCTACCAAGGGGAAAGAAATAAAGGCAAGCCTTCTTATCGAAGAGAAACATTTTGGACACAGAAGTTTCTGTTTTTCACCAGCTAATGAGGGCAAAGGCAACTGCTTGTTCCTTTGATTCAGGCCGATGATTAATTACACTGAAGTGGAAGCAGAGCAGCAGCTGTGTATGCCAAGAGACTCGGTAATTAACACACAGCGAGCCACGTGTGAATCTGCATCAGCATTAACACTAAATCTCTTGTGATTTTTAACTGGCCGAACTCCTCTAAGGAATGTTCCCTCCCCCACTGTCATAACTTGCATCTCCAGCCATAGGGCTGCATTTGCAACATGCCCCAGTAGATTACCTTTGCAAATAGGACAGTGCAAAAGCTATTAAAACTTGTGGCTAGGTTTGATATTTCTTTATTGGACATTGTCCATCAGAGAGGTTTCCTGCATGGAATCCCACTAAAATGAATAGGAACTGTGCTATCTAGAGCAAGGGTGGTGGCAGAACCCTCTCCCCATGTCTGGGACACCAGGGATTCTGGGGTAAGTGGAACAGCCCTCTCTCCCACTGACATGGTTCCCCAAAGCTTGAAGGAACACCTGGCCCTATCCAGCTCCAGCATAGCATCCCTCCAGCGGCTGTGGCTGGTATATACCTTAAATTTATTTTTAGTTTGTGACCTCTTTGGGAACAGTGGACCATCTTATTGATCGATTTTTCCTATGCAAACCTCTTTCAGAACTATGGTTGAAGAGCAGTATATTAGTATTCATAGTAGTAGTAGTAGATGAGGGTGCACCAGGAGAGGACCAGGACCAGGACTCCCCCATCTCCACCAAGCCCCCATAAACAAAGCCAATGAACCTGAATGCAGTTACTTAGAGCATCATTTTTAGGCTTTGGCTTACAGTTCCCTTGATGTTCCCTCTCTCTTCTATTTCTGTCTCAATCAACAAAAATAGATTTTCTAACCATCCTAGCACATGTGTACAGCCATCATAATCATCATCATTATCAGCATGCCAGAAAAGGCAACTGTGTGATCATGATCATTGTCTGCACTCGTTCAATTCCAATTGGATACTGCCCAACTCCTTTCACTTGTCACAAATCAAGCCCAACCGCCTTTGTTTTGAGCTGGGTTTCTGGCATCTGAAAATATCTTTTGCTGTTACTTCAAAGTAAAATATGTCAGTCTGCTAGGCTATCTTTTTGCTCTCTCAATGAATATTGTTACCAGCAATCCTTTTCTGCCAGCTCTCAGGAGCCCCCTTGCTTGTGTTTGAGTCTCCAGGCTTGGAAATATCACTCCTGACATGCTCAGGAGCCTCACAGTATCATGAGCTCTGTTTGTGGCAGCTGGGGACAGGTCACTTACTTGACAACGGGCCAGTCATCCCTAGATTTGGCAACTAACAAGCAAATTGCAAAGGGAAGCAGATAAATACCCTCCCTATCTGGGATACCCTAAGAGGACCCCAGAAGTTAACTAAAGCAGGTTAACTTCCAGCCACAGCCACTCAGCACTCAGAGTGAACTGCCTCGGTCCCTCCCTTCATTTCAGAAAGGATAGCAGCAAGCTAATGCGCCAATTAACTCAGCAGGAAGAACGCAAGGCTCACAGAGGTAAATCTCCCCCCTCAAACAGGAGGTTGAGTCAGCAATAAATATCTAGAGATGCACCCATTAAAAGTACTGATTGGATTATTGGACTCTCCGTCCATGCAGATTTCCTCTTCTCACATCTATGCACTCTATTTTGATGACAATCAGCCTTGGCTTGCCTCAGCAATTCCCACATTGTTACACCCAGGAAGAGCAATCAGCAACAATGGAATCCTTGCCAGTTCCACCCAACACACCTATGCAACAAAAAAGTTAAATTGGAATGTCCCCCCGGGACATATTTTGGGGTATATCAGATCCCAATTCCACGATCCAGTGTCCTCTTTGCATACCATCTGCCTTGCAGTCACCTGCTCCTTGTTCACACGCCATCATGCCAGGCTGTGTCTAGTTCTTCATGCCACTCTCCAGATCGGCTTTCTTGCCTAGCCTGATCTGCTCTGTCATCCTCACCAACAAAAGAAGCTGGTTCCATGGAGCAAGCACCCTTGTGGATTCACCGCTACCAACTAACCCCTCCAACCTTCTCGTCTCTGCTTTTGACCGAGCTGACCCTGAGGAATGTGGTCCTTCAGTTGTTCCAGGAGCCCAAAGGTTTTTTTTGTTCAAATCAGGGCTTATGAACCTTTGCCCCGTGCTGGGCCCATCTCTATCCCTATTCCATTTTCTTACATCCAGCCACTGCCCTCTCTAAAGCCTCTTTCTCTTGCCCGCCTGGGAAATTTATACAATTAGAACTTTTAAGCTAAACACCTTGTTGCAGTTGAACGTATCTTTAACAACAACATTGCTTTAACCACACATTTCTTTCTGCTGCACCCCTCCCTACAATACAAGCTTTCTTTTTGTTTTGAAACTTAGGTCTTTCCTCAGTCCAGTCATTTCCTGGGTCCACAACTTTGTACACGTTTATCTGATGTGGAACTTGCATTTTGGGTGGTATACAAATGTGTTAAACAAACTGTCAGATCTGAGCATTCACGCAAGCCTGAATGCAAATTTAGGGGTTTTCTCCAATCACCCCGAGACAGTTTCATTAACAATATTCTCTCATTCATATTTCTCGTGTCCTCCATTGCTTTTTCTTTTTAACTTACTTCCACAATGATTTTTTTTAATGTCCCACTTCTCATGCCCCTGAACTCTTCAGCATGTGAAAGGCAACTGAAACTTCACCACATGCAACATGTCTTTCACAGTGAGACATGTCAACAAGCAAGAAAAGCTCTCTGTGTGTGCAAGCACACGCATGCACACACACTTACAACAATGGATCTTATTTCTTTTAGTAAGTTGTGGAGGGGCGAAGGATCATCAGGAAGGACTAGCTTATCCTCTGTCCATCATTAACTAGATGGTTTTATAATAAATTAAAAAGACAGAGGAGAGAGAACAACAGAACATTAATGCACAGTTACAACAGGTTATCGAGCTAACACATATCAGACCAGAGTGGGTCTAAAATTGATTTTGGACTACCAACTACTTAACAGTAGTCCAAAACTTTGCACCCTTTAAGTTGCGAGTATCAGCTGGCTATATAATGTTATACCACCCACATTTAGACAACTAAAAGCTTTTTACAACTTTAAAATAAAATTGATCTCAGGACAATAATGCGGATTTAGACAAAGTTTTCTAGTCATTTAGGTATGGAAGATTTCAACAGGTCCCAACATTCTACTTTTTTTGAAGCTCATAAACTTTGCCTGAAATATCATTCTATATCACCAAGGTCAGCTATCAGCAATTGGTTACTCATAAGTAACATCCCTAAAAAAGACAGTTGGCAAATTTCATTGGTCAAGATTACTTTTTGTTCAACATTTAGGAAGAGGTATTCCCTAAAAATAAGTTTATCCTTGGTACCATCGTCATTTTACCTCTCTCTCATATATATGTACATTGATCCTGACTTCAATCCTAGTTATGCAAGGTCTGTTGCCTAGTTTCTACTATTCTATTTCACAAATTTCCTAGCCTGAATAGGGTAACCCACCACTTGCTGATGAGTAAATAAACTGGCAATCAGAGCTTCCTTCTGAGAGGGGGTATAATCACATTGACCATAGAATAATCAATTCCACATGCATGAACCTTTGTGCATTGGTACCATTTTCAACTATTCTTAAAAGCTGCTTTGCTAATATAGCAACTTATTGAGAGCAAGAGCCCTGATGTCCACACCAGGAAATAACTTATCCCCTCACACAAAAGCTGAAAGTCCATTCCATTCAAGGTGTGGTCTTTCACAATACTGGATTAGTGTGTCTCTCCATCCATGGAATAACTGTACCATGAAAGAGGCAGTTGTACAACCTGGAGCAGGAAGAACAAGTTCCACTCTTCCTCCTTCTATAACACACTACAGACTGTTGGAAAGTTAAAGGACTTTGCGCTGTCTCTTGCCTCAGACAGTGGAGGACAGACTAGTAAGTCAGAGGGCTAGAGGGTCAAGACATCTGTCATCACTTCTCCACTGCTCTGATGCTATCCCTTTGAAATGTAGATTGCTAATCTCAGGGATTCAACTTCATTCCTCCTTCTCTCTCTCTTGCTACCTGGCTGCCTACCTTGCAACATGGCAAGCCTCTTTCCCTGCACCATGTGTGCAGAGAGGATGCAGAATCCATCTGCATCCAGCCAGCTAGCTAGATTAGAGATCCTAAATCCTCACTTTCCTATCTAGAATGGAGTTCCTTAATAAATGCCTTCTATATTGATTTGAAACTATGAATTGGCTCCAAGTTACTTTACTCTCAGCACACACGCATGCCTAACTAATCTACCGCTGTGTTGTGCCTCTGTGCACTCTGCTATATTGAGAAAGGAATTCTCTCACCACAGAGAATTTCCAACACAGACCTTATAGGATATATAGAAAGCAGATTAAATGTATCAAGGTCAACTGGAGAAGTAAAGCAATTGAGGAGAGGGAGGTTCCTGACATGGAGAAAAGAGCTGGCTTCCTCTGTCCCATTTGTCAAAAAAACAGGATTGTGTTTCAGCAACAGTATTGTAGATCACGCTCTCTTCTGCTTCAGCTTAAGCACAGGCTGTAGATAGTCTGCACAGCTGAATTCTGCTGTCAAATCTCCCAGTAACAAGATATATTCTTATTCCGCTATGAAAATTTAGCTTGTTGTGATCCCCAAACTAGGAAACAAACAAAAACAAAACCCTACACTTTCAACTGTACTTTTGGCTACATTACCATTATTCAGATTACAGTTCCAACACTTAATGGCCAAAGAGGAAGCATTAGAATCACCCAGTCTAACCTCTTACGATCAAGCTTTATGAATAAAAAACCCTGGTCCAAAATATTCTACATGGAACATAATTCATATCGCCACATACCATCTGTTAACCATCTACCATCTGTTAACAACTGAGCCAGTTGCTCATCTAATCTAAGAAAAACAAAACTAAGCATACTTTAGTGAACAGGTAGCTTTAGTCATCAAACCACTATGGGGCACTTACAAAGGCATTAAAAATCTTGATTATCTAATAAAACACATGTGAAATGTATTGAACTGCCTTACCATGTCAGATAGAATTGAAGCTTTTTATGCTATACCAATAAAGAATTGAGACCTTCAAGCAGGAGCTGAATTCAGACCTTCAAGCAGGAGCTGAAACTCCTGCTTGAGTTATATGCTTTAGCACACATCCACTGGAAGGTAGAAGAAGCTCATTCTTAAAACTTGTCTTGCAGGGCAGCTTTTGCACCCAGGACATGTGGGCTTGTTCCCAAAGCTAGCTCAAGGTTTCAGAGGGCCTGCCCACCATAATCCCCACAAAGTGTCACTCTCCCCATCAATCCCTAATTGGAGGTCATCCAAAAGGCTGATCAAGGCTGTTTCAACACCATAGCCTGCCCAAAAGCCAATTTGAAATGGGTCCAGATAATCTGCTTCTTCCAAAACTGCCTGGAGACACCACCACCCTCCCATTGCCCAACGATGGGAGGTTGGGGACAAGCCTATAATTACTTAATTCTGAGGGATCAAATGCAGGTTTCTTCATGAGTAGTCTAATAATTGCCTGCTTGAGACAAGGAGGCATCCTGCCCTCCCTCGGAGAGGCATTAATGATCTTAACAATAAGGCCCTCTCCAACAGCCTCCCTGCTAGATCGTATAAGCCATGTTGGGCAAGGATAAGGAGGACAGATAGAAAGGCTAAGTTTCCTAAGCAGCTTGTCCACATCCTAGGCAGTCACAAACTGAAATTGAACCAATCTAACCATACAAGGGGATCTGCTAGACACCTCCACAGTAGACTTTGCAGTAACTGTATAGTTCAGCTCGAAAATAAGAGATTTTATCTGCAAAAAGCCTTATTAAGAACATCAATGGGTAACTGATGGATCCAAATCCTCATTCAAGGGGACACGTGCTAGTTCTGGTAACACCTTCTCACAACCCTAGACAACTGTTCCAGATGTGAGCTTGCAGAAGCAATGCAGACAGACAAGAACTGTTTCTGCTGCATGCTTTCCCAGAGCATAGATCTCCAAATATGCTGTTGTACTCTGTCGGGTTCGAGCCAAGTCTTTCTCCACTTGTGCTCTAGCTCCTGTAGTTCTTCCATATTCCAAGGAACTAATCTGGAAGTGGGTCTGAGAGGGCACTTAGGAACATTCATGTCTACTGCCCTAGTAAGTTAATTATTCCAAGTCTGAACCAGGGCATGAACAGAATCACTGGCAGAACAAACCTTAAAGCCTTCCAAGGTTTCTTGGGATCCTATAGGATCCAATAACCTTTTCGGGCAGACCATCCTAATAGGTCCTTCACCCTTGTGGCGGAGCGCTGTGGCTATGAGACAAACCTTAATCAGATGGTCGTCCATCCCTGACAATGGGCAAGTCACAGGAGTCCCCACCCATGGAACATCATCCTGATCAGAACAAAAAACCAATCGAGCATGTGACCAGCAACGTGTGTCCATCCAGAGACCAATTGGGATAGACCCATAGTTGTCATGGCCGCTATGAACTCCTGAGCTGATCCTGACAATTCAGTCCCAAAGTGAACATGGAAGTCACCCACCACCATCAACCCAGGCATCTCCACTGCCAACTCTGGAACCAAATCCAATAGCTTGGATAGCTCCCCCAAGGCTGCACAACAAAGACAGCTGTAAAGCAGGAGTGAGTTGATGAACAGAGGTTCGTGTACAAGTTTGGTGCCAAACGGGTTCAGGTGGGGTCCCAACCAGTTCGCCGCAAAGGGGGCAAGCAGGACCTTTAAAAGGGGAGCAGAGCAGCTCCTTACCTGCTCTCTGCCACCCCATGCAGCCTCCTGCTGCGACAGCACTCTCAAGGAACCTGCATGTGGTGCCGGCACACAAATGGCATCCACACATACGCAGACACAATGTGAATGTCATGCTGCATTCACTGGCAGGTCCCCAGGACAGGCAGAAGCCCAGGTCCCTGGGGGGAGCCCTGTCACAGCAGGAAGCTGCATGGGACAGTGGAGAGCAGGTAAGGACCTTTTTAAAGGTTCTGCTCAGCACTCCCACACCACACCACCCCCAGCAGCACCAAACCTGTGCACAAACCGTGGGACAAACCGTGGTTTGTGCACATCTCTTCCTCCTAGGCATGATGGTAAAGCATAAAGACATGTATGGCCATGTTACACTGTAGTAGAGTACACAAGATTCACCAGTCGCAACCAAGCCCAAATATATGAACCGGGTCACAGCTTAAGAAACCAGTGATACCTAAAGATATGCATATCACCAGATAAAGAGAATGTCTTATGACAAATGGGGGTGAAAGAGTTGTTAGAAGGCACAACCTTCAATCAATGTGCCACATATCTGAAGAGCACTTAGGTTCCAAATTTGGTCCAAGCCCAGTTTGAACATGACAGTTCTCCATGGAAAAAGACTGCATATAGAGGAACAGATGCAAACAAACAAGACTGAGAGGAGCATATTAAAGCAACGGAAGTAAACTAGACATTCCTCACTCGAGAATTCTATTTGCTATGGAACAAGGATAGGGAACACTGATGAAGGCTTAAGTGTTAGACTTGTCTGTTCTTGATTCTGTTCTCAGTTTTACTAGACACACTTGATATGATACATTATTTCTTTTGCCTATCAGGAGTGATGTGCATGCTGGGCATCTCAATTTTAACTCCCTGAATGTTTTTTAAAGCCTTTATTATTACAAATTATGATATAAATGTGTTGTCAATATGCAGGTAAAAGCTTATGATCATATGGAATTTTTAAAAAATCTAAGTAGTATCATCTTTTGATTTTATTTTAATCATGCCTTATTAGCTTCCTGTTACATAAACCAACTTTTAAGAATCAGAATTTGAGATGTTGCATACTGTTTTGCCACAGATCTTTCACCAATTGCTTTCCCAATAAACTTGTAATTGTTTGCAATGATAAAAATACTTGTCATCCTACCAATATTCAACTACCATAATTTCACTTAGAGCAAAATTAAACATACTTAGTACCTATACAAACACATGTGGTTTGTTGTTGTTGTTGTTACTGTTACACTATCCATGATGCTTGCTTATGCATTTCAGCTGACTGCCCAGTGAATTAGTCCATTTCAAAATCCCCCTTTGGCTCCACTACTAATATTTGCTAAAAATACTTCCAGAGCTCCTAAATAGCACGATGGATGCAATTCATAAAGCCCTGCAGGACATACAGCCTTCTTGCTTCTGATGATTACAGAGAGGGGATAATGTACTGAAAAAAATCATATCCATCCAATGGTTTTTTGAATCTATTTTGCCTTTCAGATTTATTTATTTTGGGGGGGGGGGGGAGACCGGAGCTCCAGCTTCAAAGGCTTGCTTTTTCAACACATGAACCTCAGCACAATAAATATAGCAAATGCAACCACCCCCACCTGCACACAAACCCAATCTTATTGCTGGGGTTCCACTCCTGTTTTTAAATCTGCATCCCACTTTAAGAATTCCTATTGAAAAGCAAGATATAAAAACTCTCCAAAATAAACAAATGCAAAGCAATTTCTCAGTCAGGGGAAAATGCAGAGATTTTATCCAAATATGATTTGGCTTACCTAACAAAGCAAGACCTATTTAAGAAGGGGAGGGGGACCACCCTCAAAAAGACCTTTTCTTTTCTTTTCTAAATGGCAGCTTGATGCATATTATATACTTACTGACTGCTCTCCTATAGGCAACAGTCTTCAAACGATAATAAAAACACAGTGAAGTGAGTGGTATGAAGACTGAATCCTTTGAAATCTGGATGTATTTTGAGGTCACAACATCTTGGAGGTCACTTGCTATGTTTTGTTGACTAAGTGCATTTCCTGCCAGACACGTGGCTCCTTTTACGTTGAAATCTACTTCCAAAACTCAGCAAATCCAAGAATCTCACACATCTCCAACAATAAATGGAGCAAACAGTTTATTTTTTTCTTATTAATATACAGAAGCTAAACAGAATTTTATGGTAGGGAAAATAATAAATACCGCTGCACAAACAGTAATTTTGGAAACTAGTATTTCAATAATATACATATAAAATCAATTGCTCTACACATTTATTAGATTATGTTCCTTTTAAACTTCTTTTATTATAGGTTGATAGGATCCTGCTTGCCCACTGAGATCTACTGGGAAAGCACTAAACTACAGCCCACACCATCTGGTTGTTGGGTATGTAGGGCAGATTTCATTATCATGGAGTCAGACCTGGAAAGTGCATTTTAGGCCTAGAAGAAACATCATATCCAGTTATTTCCTTTATCTCCCCTTCCCGCTAAGTCTCCTGCCAGTATATTTCAGTCACTGGACATGCCCAAAATATGTGGAAAAGATATATGCCTCTCTCTCTCTCTCTCTCTCTCTCTCTCTCTCTCTCTCTCTCTCTCTCACACACACACACACACACACACACACACACACGACTCCCGATAGTGATTATTTCAGGCAGATATATGGTGCAAAGGGGTTAAGTACCAGCATAACTACTTGCTGCAGGGGCTGTAGCTGCCTGAGTGGAAATCCAAGACTCTCCCTTTCAAGAGTGTAAGTGGTCCAATTGTATCCAAGCCAATGTCTTCTCCTGTTTTTCGGTTCTCCGCTTTTAAAATAAGCCATTAGCCTAAATAGCTGTGATCAAGCCACAGCAACCTTTGGGTTTTAATGCTCACACCCCCTTCTCTTCCTCCTCCACATAGAAAAAGAGAAAAGTAAACACTTTCACATTATAGCGAGCCGCAGTTCCTCATTACATGTGAATGCACTGCAGTCTGTTAACTAATTAGAGTTAGAACACATCAGACTATCAATCAAAGCAGGCTCAAAACTATGACTTGATATACTCACTTATTCTAACTCTAGTTGGTTAACTAACTGCAATTCCTTGAATTGATAAGTTATGCAGTACAGCAGTGTGTTCCTAAAATTAAAGCAGAAGTGCTTAGTCTCTTCCTTTCCTATTCAGAGGAGGAGAAGGGCGAGCACGCAAGCCCAAAGCTCAGTACCATTAATTTTCAATAAGCCATTTTATAGCTGCTTCCCTCATAAACACAAAGCAATCATGGAGATTTAAACTAGGAGTTGTTTCTGTATAAACCCCATTTTCCCCTTCTTCTCTCCTTCCCTTTTCCTTCCAACTCCACCCCCACACTCTCTACACAATCCCCACTGGGACAAACTTCTAAACAAAACATAAAAGACTACTAGATAAAATACAATGCATATGATGATCAGAATTGGACCACAACCTCACCTGTTAGAATCAGGATTAAGATCTCATTTACATTTATTTATTATGTACCCTGTTTTTTGTATAAATACCACAAAGTGGTACATATATAACAAATATTATATACAATTAAAAACCAAATATTTTAAAGAACGAGTATCAGAACAAAAATTTGATTCAGTAGAGTTAATCCTCTATTAAGCTGTAGCAAGATCATGTAATAATAATAATAATAATAAAGAGCAGAATCTGCAAAGATCTAAACAGGATTTCAAAAACCCCTCTCTCTCTTTCCTTTGGTGGGGGCGGGGCAGGGAGGTCATCAGTAGGAGCTGGGACAAATGTATGTTTCACATCCTCCACTTCCACTTACATTCTGATGTCCTTTAATGGCAAATACTAAAAAATGGCTTCTTTTAAGACAAATTGGAGGTGGGTGCTACTTTGATGCCATAAGAACACAAGATATAAATATCTAACCAAACCAAATGCTCTGGAGTGCTCTGATAAGCGTGCAGTTGAACAAGGAAAACATTCAACCATCAACACTGAATACAAAAATGACAATGACAATAAAAATTGTAATCTGGCAGGGGGTGACAGTGGGAGGGCAAGCACATCTCTGATTTAGAAGCAGGTTTTTTGTCAAGCTACTCCTAACAATGGATTGCAGTGCAATTGACACAGCTGGGAAAGCCTGCTGGTGGCCTCAAACTCATTAGCAAGATACATCACTGGTATGCTACATAAAGCAAAAATCACTTTGTCCGAACCGAAAGAAGAAAGAATGTCCTAGTGCCAGAATGGAAAGGAGGCATGGCTCTAGCCCTGCTAATTAGTGAAAGAAACCCCTTTTCAAGCAGTGGTTCTCTACATTTAGCATGAGGAGAGAAGCACAGTATCCCTTCCAGTACCTCTACTAGTCCCTCCTTTGTGTTTGTTTTTGATAGTGTGCCATTTGGGGGACAGGGAATAACTTTCTCATCATTCCTTGGGCTATGTAAGCCGCAATGAGAACTTGAAAAGGCAGTACTGTGTATAAATTATGTTGTTAGTAGTAGTCATAATACAATGGAGATTTTCAAGATTATCTATCTGTGTAACTGCAAAGATTTACCCATGATTTATGAAATCATTTCATAATGTCATTATGACAACTAATGCAATAACCAACACCAAAAGCCACAAGTTTTACATGTTTTACATGTCAATATCGGAGGACTAGAATGCACGTCAATATCGGAGGACTAGAATGCACTATCACAGTGGCAAAAAAAAAAAGAAATGTTATTCAAAAGGCCTTTTGAATACATGTGCATTCATTCTTAACCCCCGCCCCCCCAACACAAATGCCCGTGTCAAGCATCTGGGCCAGTCAAGCCAGCTCCAACCATCTCCTCCTTCTCCTGCCATTCACCATCTTCTGGGCATGTGGAGAAGGAATTTAAAAATTCCATCCCAGCATACGCAGAAACCGGTAAGGAGGAGGAGGGAGCAGCACACCCTCTCCTCTCTCACCACCAAATGGCCTCTGAGAATATATTTTCATATTCACAAGGCATTTGCCCATCAGACTTTTAAATATAATCAGTCATGATAAAAATGGGAAAGAGGGCTCTTCTGGACTAATATTATTTCCTGACATTTAAATGAGATGTTCTACAAATCAAGACCCTACTTAAATATAATGTTTTAAAGTCCAGAACGGACAACACCATGTTAAAAAAAATAGAAGGCAGATAATTTAAATACTTGTAAGATGTTGCGGGAGGTATACTAGGTTGAGTGACATAGCATCATTTGGCTATTTGGATGAATTGATTGATTTGCACATGAATAGATCTGGGACAATTCAGGCGTGATTCGATTATTCTACCCCAAATCAAATCAACCTGAATACAAAAAGCCAGATTAGAGGTAGAAAACAATCACCCCAGATTCAACCCAAATAGATTCAGGCGCCATTTTGAGGCCCATTTTACTGGAAGAACAGGCCTCAAAATGGCACATCTTTCCTCATCTACCAATTGAGATCAAAAGGTATACCAGCTCTCTGAGATGGGCTGACGCACTACGTCTGGATTGGAGGGTTAATCTACACGCTGATCCCAGCTGGTAGACCTGCTCTCCCTGGAAAGAAGTGCCTTTTAAGGCCCCTTTTTCCAGCAAAACAGGCCTCAAAATTCTATTTGGGTCAAACCAGGGTGATCCATCAAAGCAGCTGGCCAGGCCAGCTACTTTCAATGAATCAGTTGGGGGTTCTGCAATTTGATTTGACCTCAAATCAAACCTTGTGTTTTGACTACCTGCAAGTTCTAGGGCTCCCAGTGCAGAAGAGGCCAAAGCAGGCTTGCTACAAACTAAGTACTCATGACTTGGCTACTTAAGAATCTCACTGCTTCCTCAGATCGCTGCAGGCTCATACAGAGCCAGTTTTGAGCACTGCGCCAACACCCCTCAACCCATCCTTGCCCTCTACTGGGAAGCCCTAATGAAGGACCCCCACCTCTTCTCATGCATGCAAAGCCCTTTTTGCTATCGCACACAAGATGACGATCGAAACAAAAAGCAAACCTTTTTTCTTCTAACTCTTCTCTCTATTTCCCGTTTTTCAATGCCTTTCTTCCCTCCCTTTTTTATTTTGCCCACATAATCATCACAGTCTGTAGTCTTGTATTATTGCCCACATATCTGTTATTTTTGATGCAACCAAGGTTGCAAAATACTTCTGCTTTGCACTGTGCTTCTATTATTTCAGTAACATGTATTCCTTGTTTCACAAGCATACTTTCTGACTCCGGGCTCTTCTGGGGTAATCTGGCATTGATATCTGCTGTGCCTAGACTGCGATTCTTTGTTATTGCACACTTTTTTGTTTCAGAGCTCATTCTCCCAATTCGAGTATAGTTATAGATATAATCATTGATATGTGTCTGAACAAGTGTGGTATTTGTTTCTGCTTTTGTAGGAGAGCAAGAAACTGGTTTTAACGAACCATAGTTAGTTAACAAACCAAGATCTGATCCCGTTTGGCCATAGTTGATCAGATCCTGATTTATTGGTCAACTATGGATTGTAAAAACTACAGTTTCCAATATCTGGGCAGAACAGGGAACAGCACTTCATTACAACCTACAAACAGAAATTTCTAACTGTGTGTTGAGGAGGAAGGAAAGTGGGGCAAGTGTGCGAGTCTGAGCATCTGAACGAGGCCAATGTGATAAAAGATTAAAAAGGAGGCTTCCACATTTTACAGCTCTGAATTTTTAAAATTTTGACTCAATTCATTAGTTAAGGGTGGGGAGAGAGAATCTATAACCAAGTTCCGTTGCATCTTGTATGATATTATTACTATTATTATTATTATTATTAATTCGATTTCTATACTGCCCTTCCAAAAATGGCTCAGGGCGGTTTACAAAGAGAAATAACAAATAAGATGGCTCCCTGTCCCCAAAGGGCTCACATTCTAAAAAGAAACGTAAGACACACACCAGCAACAGTCACTGGAAGTACTGTGCTGGGGGTGGATAGGGCCAGTTACTCTCCCCCTGCTGAATAAAGAGAATCACCACGATAAAAGGTGCCTCTTTGCCCAGTTAGGCCCATGCATTCCTCGTTGCCCATGCATTCCAGATATATCCGTGTGAGCGACAGCATGTTAAATTGTAAAATCTGAGGGGGGGGTGCCTTCTAAACACCTCTAAAAGGGATTGGATCTGCTTTTCTAACCATAGGCTGATGCTTATTCTTCTCCTCTAAAATTATTTTTAAATATGTACATCTAAAATAGCTTATGGTTCATTGTCTCAGCAAACAATGAGAGGAAACTACAGTACCCAACCATTTTGGTTCCCAGTAATTCTAAACTATTTCTCATTCTTTTCCAGAAGTTCCAATGAACTTGTAAACAAGATAAAGAGAGAACAAGAAATGTTTAAGATGCCACCCAAGATAAACTTTAAAAGACACAAATTAGTAATTTAATATATTGTTTTCTTCTCATAAAAACGGCACCTGATTATAAACCGAAGCCATGAGGTTAATTTATAGAGAAGTTAAGTGTAACTGATTCATCTGAGTAATCTCAAGCGACAGAGTAGCCAGTGATCGCTAATTCTCTTCCAAGTCAGCAGTTGCTAAACATATAACACATCAGATCTTCTAAAAGCACAGTGAAGTCACATTGGAGGACACAAAATTCACGCTAGAATACCCTTTACCTTACTAATCCCTTTGATGTTCAAATACCCCAATCAGTCATAGCACTGATTCTATAGAATTCACATGAATAACTATTCCATAAACAGAAATATATTTGTTCTAAAAACCATCAAAAGCTTTATAAAAAGGCATTTACTTAATGGATTTGTAGCTCATCCTTCAAAACACAAGTACATGGGACAATTCACAAAGTTAAAAACAACGGGCAGCACAATAAATACTAAGGAACAATAAAACACAGCAGGCAAGAACAGCATATAAAAGCACAGCAGATAAAACAGCCAAGGCCAGGGAAAATAAAAGAGACCTTTGCTGGGTGCTGGAATGACAGCAGAGTAAGTGCCAGGTGAGCTTCTCTGGGGAAAGCATTCCATAAAACAGGACACTGTAGCTATATGATGAACAAGAATGTATATACCAGTAACATTTATGTGCTGTTTTTCAACACAAGTTCCCAAAGCGGTTTACATAGATACAAATAAATAAATAAAATGGCTCCCTATCCCCAAAAGGATCACTCTCTAAAAAAGAGAGTGAGTTTCTCTAAAAAAGAAACAAAGATGGATACCAGGAACAGTCACTGAAGGGATGCTGTGCTGGGGATGGATAGGGTCAGTTGCTCTCCCCCTGCTAAATAAAGAGAACCACCACTTTTAAAAGGTGCCTCTTTGCTCAGTTAGCAGGGAAAAGTTAGAAGCTGAAAAGCCTCCTTCCCTGTTACTATCTAAGTTACTCACCTCAGAAGGCAGGAGCATTAAGGAGAGTTTCCAATGATTGCACTATTCAATGCAAGCAGCGAGCAGCCAGGTCTGGGTGGTCCTCATCATGCCTGCCTAGCTGCTGCAGCACCAGCAGGAGCCGACTAAAAAGCCACTTTACCCAGCACTGAAACTGGCCCTCCAGTTAGAAATGGAACCACCAGAACACCATGTCCCCAATCCCCACCCTAAAGAGCCCATCCAGTTTGGATTCAATGGTTAGAGTGATAGATTAGGACCGGAGAGTTCAAATCCCCATTCAGCCATGATACTTGCTGGGTGACTCTGGGCCCGTCACATATCTCTCAGCCTAACCTACTTCACAGGGTTTTTGTGAGGATAAACATACCCATGTACACTGCTCTGGACTCCTTGGAGGAAGAGCAGGATATAAATGTAAAATAACAATTTAAAAACTTTTGAGGATATGGAAAATTGTTGACAAATCTGGGGAAATTAACACTAAGACATTTCCAACTCTTCTACTGACCGAGGGCATCCATCTGGTCCTTTCAAGGTCTGAAACCAGACTGGAATGCATCTAAATAATCAGCATCAGCATCAGCCCTTCAAGCACCTTGCCCTCAATGGGATAGTTGCAACCAGTCAGTTGAGCTGGATTGGATCCATCAGGTGATCAATGGTGAATTTTAGAAATGGCAAGATGAGATAAGTGGTGCACAGCGAAAGGTAGCCACAGCCATTTGGTTATGTCAAATATTATCAACTGTTATATCATCTGCACAAGTTAAGTATGATCCCATCCTCAAGCAAAAAAATAAAAATTAAAGTGGCTACAGCAACTTGATCAACTATACTTGTCTTCTCTTATACATTTTTTTCAAAAACACCAAGCAGCATCAATAGTACTACGTAACTCAGGGATTACTCTGTACAGAACCAATTAATTTTAAAGTACTACACAGGAGTATTTTCATCTGGTGCTGCACTTATGTTTTGCCTGTGTAAAGTTTAAGCACTTAAAAGATACGCAGAGGCCTCCAAGTGATTAGCCATACAATACATGAATGGAGGCAGGCAAAAGGTACAAACTGAGAGAATAATTGCAATGGAAAGCCTCAAGTTGCAATAGCGTTCGTTAGCATCTCCAGATATTTAACTTTTCATGTGACTGGTGGGATCACTAAATGTGGCCATACCAAGTACGTATGCAATTCAGGTGGTCCAAGTGCAGAAGCAGCTCTTGCAAGTTTGAGTCTGTAACAAAAAATCTAGGCTAGAATCGTGGAGTTTGAAAATTACTTTTATAACAGTTATAGCACAGATATTACTATAATTCGCCCAAAGTAAGTTCCGTGTTTTTGCACACCATAGAATTGTCCTCCATAGGACAACAGTCATTGTTCACAATATGTACAAAAGGTGAAAGGGTGCTGATTGGAGCAGCAAAACTGGAGTAGCAAGGTAATTCGCTTTAGTAAAAGATCCAGTTATTTACTAGTATAGCCTGATTATTTAAATCCACTTTCCAGAACTGGCCTAGAATCAGCCGTATTGAACTGTTCTGGATCCAATACCTGTCATTTAAGACTAGCACACAGCACACACACACACACACGCTATCAACCAATGAGATTTAGGAACTTAAGACTACAAATTACAAGCATTCCAAGGTTTTAAGTTTTCAGGATCACAATATCTGAAAGAAGGTCTAATGCTATAGTCCAACACTTTTATTACTCTTAGCGGCTACTAAGAAGGTGACCGAGCAGAATCCTCACATTTCCATTATTTATTATTAATAAGGTGCCCAATATCCACAAGGTACTGTACAGAAATGTATGGTTAATACACACACATCCCTGCCCACAGGTTCAAAATCTAAAAGTGATGCACACACTATATGCTGTCGACACCTTCTGTGACAGTATCACAACACTGGGGGAAGTAACTAGAAATATTTTCTTACGCCATTAACTGAGGACCTTCTTAGTTCTTCATCACTTGTGATAACATGATTTCTGCTGAAGTGATTTTTTAAGAATCTGATGAGACTAATCAGTGGTTAACATGAATCTTGTGGTTCCAAAGGTTGCCACCAGTAGATTTGGGCAAAATGTGGCAAAAGCAGCATTATATTTTTTAAAGGATTAAATTGGAAGATGATGAACAATGATAAGGCAATGGAGAGAATTTTTTTAATTTTTTTTTAGATTTAGGAACCCCTGGTTTACAGAATAAAGTCTGCAAATAAATCCAATCTAGTTGACAACTCTCAAGAAAACCAAACAGGTTTGGGTTAGTTTTCCCAGAATGGACATTTCAGCTGAGTCAGGAGTGTGACATCACAGCACTCTGAAAGGAGCTACAATGAAGAGGAAGCTTGGGATAAGCAAAGTTTCTCCCTTATTATTCTCCATCCCAACACAGCCACACCCATTGTATCCACAAATATGGCATTCTAGGCAGTGCCTCTGCAGACCAATAAAATACATGGGATGACATTCTAATGCCACCAACATGTGGCCATTGCAGTTTTTGGACTTAACTCTGCCCAACAGAGTTCCATTCAGAACACTATACAATGAATAAATGCACTTGTAGTATATGGCATGAAAAACACACAACTAGTACAATACAGAGAATTTGAGAGTAACTACTCTTCAGATTCTCTCACCATTCCTTACATATACTTTCATTTAAAAGGTTTTGTTAAAACCTCTATGTTTCTATAGAATTGCTAGCTGTTGCTAATACCTGCATCAGTTTCTCAAAGACCCAAGCAGAAGAGCTTATTTTAACCACTGTAACATCCCCATGTTAGATAGATATTATCATCAATCTATGTAATTCGTTATTAAAGCCTCTCACAGCACAATCCTATGTTTACTTGGCAATTATGTTTAGTGAGGCTTACGCTCAGGAAATTGCAGCCTTCAGTATTGGAAAAATATGAATGATTTCAAGAATTAAAATGCTTTTGCACATACATAGACCGTTGCATATCTCTACAAAAATTACCACTACTGTTTAAAAAAATGATTCAGACTATATTATCTGTAACACTTCATTAACATGAGCACCTTTTGGACTGCAAATGACTATAAAATCACAGCGGTAGTGCCATACTGCAAACAGGGAAATGCTGGAATCTATTTCCTTATCTGTTCTTAACAATTCACAGTTCTGGCTTCCAAATTATTCAGAGAAATATTTAAATAGACCTGCAGTAAACGCAGGCTGGGAGAATTCTGAGGGATTGTAATCTCCCTCTCCCCACCAAAAAAAAGAAAAGATGCACTGCAGCTTTAAATATCTTGGCGCATCAACCCTTGGAATTTTTCCATCAGTAGAACTGCAAAATGGTACCAAGAAGGGTGGGGTGGAAAAATCTCGGCGCACCCCACCCTTTTCCGTAGAAAATAAGTAGCCCAACCCAATCCCCCTCGCACCCACAAAAGGGAGCTGTGGCGTGCAACAGAATCATTTGCCAAAGAATCCTCCCTCCTTTCCCTCCCCAAGATCAAGCCCATCCAGAATTCAAGGAAATCCTCAGCGAAGTTTCTTTCCGAGACAGGTGCGCGTTGCAGTGCACACTTGCGAGAGAGGAAGAAGAGAGCGAGTGAGACGTGCATGTGTACTCCCGCTTCACAGAGTCGCAAGCAAGGCAGGGAACTGGCCCTGCCTCATCTCCTATCTCCAAGCATTCGGAGAATGGGAAGATGCTGATCCCTGCCGGCCCCCTTTCCAGGCGGAGGCTCTCACTTACCTCTCGCAGACATGGCTCAGACAGAGCAAGGAAGCGTCGGCGAAGCGAGAGCTTCTGATGCCACCCGGATGCAGCTGAGCAGCATTTCCCCATGTGCTGCCGCGACTCAGATCGAGAGGGCGGTACCTGGCTATCTGCAGCTCGGCGAGGCGAAGCCAGGGAGCGCCAGGGGTGATCACCACAGCCGGCCGCTGCAGCCAATGCAGGCGGCGAGCGGCCGGGTCTGGGCGGGGCTCATCATGCCTCCCTAGCTTGGTGCTGCAGCACTAGCAGGAGCCGGCTAAGGAGCCGCTTTACCCGGCACAGCAATGCAGCCAGCCAGGGTCTCTGGCGCGCGCGAGAAACCCATTTGCGGAGAGAGGAGACTCCCTCGGCAGTGCAGTGCAGAGCAGTGCAGTAGCAAACACTGCGGGAGAGGGAGCTGGGTGGATCAGCCTCTGTGGAAAGGCTCGACAGGGCTGAAGCCCTGCAATATGTTTTCAAGGCCATGTTTGCATGGGCTATTGCCGGTTGCCATGTTATACAGTTTCCCTGATGAATTTCGCCTTGCTGTTGCAGGATGAAGAATTCTGTGTCTATCTGCTGCTACACTGCTGCTACTACTACAACTACGGTCCTGATAATACCTAGCATGGGTGACTCTGAGCTAGTCACGTATCTCTCAGGCTAACCTAACTCATAAATAAATGCTATAAATAAATAAATTGTCTTGATGTGGTGCAGTGGGGAAACAGCTTGCCTAGAGTGCAAGAGGCTGTTAGTTCAAATCCCCCGTGTGCTTTATTTAATTCTTTATTTATTGTTAAATTTATATACCGCCTTTCATTAAAACAATCCCAAGGCGGGCATTGTTTTAGTCCAAGACTGTGCCTAGTAAATACATTTGTAGTCACCTGTAGTGGGCAGCAGCAATATAGGGAGGTGTTGCAATGCATCATCTCATACTATGCGGGAGGAGGCAATGGTAAACCCCTCCTGTATTCTACCAAGACAATCACATGGAATGTGATCGTTGGAGTCAACACCGATTCCACGGCACAATCTTTCCTTTTTAATCCTACAACAACCCTATAGGGTCAGTGAGCATTATTATCCCCATGTTGTAGCTGGTTACCTACAGTCAGCTCATGAGTTGATGGCAGGGGCAAGATTTAAACCAGGGATGTCCTGACCTGAAGCCCAGGAGCATAATCACTAGCTATGCCAGTTCCAAAATGTGACTTAGGATGCAAGTCCCACTTAATTTGTGAAGCATGTAAACCCACATAACATCTTCAAAGGCGCTTTAATGTGAGAAAGAGATGTGAGGGGGGGAGGAATGGGAGAATCTCTTCTCTTTCTCTTTACAGTCAAGTTAATTTGCACCTGAGAAAATTGGAAGGCAGGGCTGAGTAAGCCACAGCATTATGGGCTGCTTCATGTGATCACCATGTTTCCAGGGAATGCGTATTCCCAGTGAGTGTGATATCCAAATCCACCGATATCCAGTTTCTGAGCCACAGTTCCTGAGCCCAACATTTACCCAACGTTCTCCACCCATTTGTAGCCTACATTTAAGCTTGGGCTAAGAATGACAGGTAACTATCAGTCAAAAGGCTTGGGAATTGGACTTGGGCAGGGGTTCGCACAACAAGCCCACTAGGACGATGTACTCCCTGGGAATCAGACTTCCCAGCAATCATGTTGTGACATACATTGTCATACAAGTGTACCAAGTATAGTTCAGGACATTTAGTGTATTTGAACTTAGCTGAAGACAGGTTCAGACACTACTGACATCTTCCTCTCATTTTCTAGGACAAAGGTGGACAATCTTGGCCCTCCAGCTGTTGTCAAACTAAGTCCCATCACCCCTAACCACAATAAATGGCTAGGTGACTGGGCAATTCCAGGTACTTCCGGTCTGCCACTCACCGGGGCGGCAAGGAAATACGTTGCCCCACCACAGAACCATTTTAAAGCACACTGCCAACGGGGGAAATGTGGGGGGTGGGTTAGAGCACCCTCCCTGTTCCTTAAAGCTATCCCCCCCCCTTCGAACCAGCAGTCACCAGTTCCGTGCACATCCCTAACTTCCAGTTGGATATTTGTATTACAATGTGCAGGGATGGAAAAGTAGGAGAAGCTAAGGAACCATAACAAACCACTAGGGACATCATTAGTGCCCCATGGGGCATGGACTCCCAGTGAATCTCATCAGCTACCTCCACGGTGGAATCTCATCATCTCCTCCATTACCTCTTCCCAAAAAGAAGTGCAGCAGTAAGGCATCTACACAGGGCATGGGAGAGACTTCTGCTAGTTCGCTGCTGCTTCCACTTTCACAGGTGCTGTATTATAATATTAGATACATTAACAAGTTGTTCTAGTAAGAACTAATCTGCATACTTTTCCTTCACTATCCCTACAACTGGACTAAATTTGGTCCAAATCAGGCAGCACGTTAGCCCACTTGTGCCTCAAACGTCCATGCATCTGCCATCTTGAATTGGGGTGGATGACATCATCACAAACTATGTGCTTGAGGTGTCCCTATGTGTCCCTACAACTGCACCAAATTTGATCCAAATCCATTCCTACTTGCACCTTAAACATTCATGTGTCAGCCATCTTGAATTAGGGTGGATGACATCATTACAAACAACACCCTTGAACCATCTCTGTGTCCCTACACATGTAGCAAATTTGGTTCAAATTGTCCACAAGTTATCCCATTTGCGCCTCAAATGTTCATGCATCCTCCATCTTGAATCTGGGTGGATGACATCATCACAAACTACACCACTGAAATATCCCTATGTGTCACTCACTACAACTGTCCCTACAACTGTGGGGGGGCACATACATATGCGGACACACAGACACACGCGTGGACTGGTGAGTGATCTCATACGCCTACACGAAAGAAGGCTGAAAACTGCACTGAAGAAGACCCACACTTGAGAGCTTTTAAGTACCTAGCAATCCCCTCCAAACCACTCAGCCAATGTTCATAGCTTCAGAGATCATCAGCAGTGATGAAGCCTGGAATAAGAAGAGATTATTGCCACTGTAACATTAATGACATGGGAGAACCCAGTAAGGCAGTATCTCCCAAAGGCTATGAATATATGTAGTTTCATTTCAGATTTTCATCTTGCGTTCTTTCTCCAACTTTCCAACCCCATTCAATCTCCTACTTCATATTTAGGACCTACATTATACACTTCTATTTTCTTGGCTAATTAGAACTTTCACTGAAGGCAATGACATTTGTTATTGGCAGAAGATGCAATAACAAATATAGCTCCCAGCCAATAACAAGAAATGTGTATTTAAAACAGTAGATAAAAGAACTTCAGTAGACCTTATTTCTATGTTAATTTTTGTTGGCCCCGATTTTAGTACATTTTCCCCCATGTCAGAAAAGAAAGGCTGCAGGAGATGCTTCTGTGAAGACATTTCTGCAGCCTGTATAAATGTTCTCAAATATTATTTTTATTTTATTGTACACAGTCAGACAGGTGTTATTGACCGGTTTGTTTTATCCAGACATCGAGTCCTTCCCAAGGACCTGGGATGCCAGAATTTTATTGTCAATGTTGTTGCTGTTGTTATAGATATCGTCGCAGAATATAGGCTGTTCCCAGTAAAGCTGCTTTTTGTAATTGGCTGATGGTGATTTCTGTGGCCCCTATGGTGTTGAGGTGCTCTTCAAGGTCTTTTGGAACTGCACCCAGGGCGCCAATTACCACTGGGATTACTTTTATTATTAATTTATTATTATTATTATTTATTATTATTATTATTATTATTATTATTATTATTATTATTATTAATGATTATCTACATTTTATATCCCGCTCTTCCTCCAAGGAGCCCAGAGTGGTGTACTATATACTTAAGTTCCTCCTCACAACAACCCTGTGAAGTAGGTTAGGCTGAGAGAGAAGTGACTAGCCTACAGTCACCCAGCAAGTATCATGGCTGAATAGGGATTTGAACTCAGGTCTCCCCGGTCCTAGTCCAGCACTCTAACCACTACACCACACTGGCTTTTATAGGGATGTGTGAGCCAGTTCACTTTGAGCTGGGCTCAATATCGAGCCAGCTCAGTTCAGGTGGTCCAAGTTGGAACCAGACTGGCCGCCCCAAAGGGAGAGTCGGTCCAATTTCGAACCAGACCACCCCCAGTTTTAAGAACTGGCTTGCAGGCCAACTTGGGGATAATACTTGTAAAAGGGAATCCGGCTAAGATTCCCCTTCACAAGTAAAGGGATTCCATAGCCTAATGAGGGTGGTATGGTGAAAAAGGAATATTTACCATTCGTTTCCTGTCAGTGGGAATGGCAGTGGCATCGGAGACATTGGAGGGGGCTCCTTCTCCAACCTCTCAACCCCTGCCAGCCTCCCAAATGACAGGCCAGGCTGACTGCAGCCCGGATCGGGCCACTCATGGAGGCCACTGGAGTGGCCCTGCAGCTGGCCCAGCCTGTCATTTGGGAGGCTGGTGAGGAGGTTGGAGGAGCCCCGGCTACCTCCAATGTCGCCACTGCAACCTCCACTGTCCCCACCAGTGGGAAGCTATCAGTAAATATTCCTTTTTCACTCCCAAGTAGGCTAGGAATTCTACTAGCTAGATTTCACTTTACAAGTATTACCCCTGAGCTGGCCTGCGAGCCGGCTTGGCCCAGCTCGATGGCGGGACCAGACCCGGTTCAGCCGAGCCCAGACTAGGTCAGTTCAAATCTGGTCCAGATTCAAACTGAGCTGGCCAAACAGCTAGCTTGCACACACCCTTATTCTCAACTGACATTTCTTATCCAGCCTCTTTAGAAATTGCCGTCTCTTACCCAGATAAATCTTATCTCTCTTCCTTGGCACCCATACAATTCAGTCATATTTATCATATCATTTTGTTAGCGCACTTGCAAATAGGAATGAACCCTGCAGCAGACGTGAATAAAATAAGTAATTCTCATCCCTCCCTCCATTTCCATCCCTAAGGCACTAGCCTTGGAAGCTGATCTATTGCTACAATAAAACAGGGGACGGTGGCATGTGCTCACACATTAACATCTATTTCAAAATCTAGTTCCCCTGGCTCTCCTTCCCTTCTGCATGTGCAATCATTAAACATATCAATTTGCAAACTACTCAACTTTCCCCTTCATCTACTCTGAGAGCCAAGATTTTGCTCAGTCAGTGTAATTTGATGGCAGATTTTTACATCCTTAATAACAAAGCCATTTCCAGTGCACTTCTCTCTCCATTATTCTCATGGGTTCCTCCATGTGATGCTTAATATGTTGGCATTTAGAAAGGAATTGCACAAAGAAAGCACGTTTTAAAAGATCACACACACACACTTTTAAAATATCTGATTCCCAGAGAAAAGCAGGAGAAAATATTTACACACATCACTGATGTTTTATTTTTATTTCTATCCAACTTTCTGTCTCATTACTGGGATGCCAAAGGCAGCAAACAACAACATTTTTAAAACAGACAATAAAAAGGGAAATAATTGCAAAACCAAAAACAATTAATGAACTTGGCGGCGGGGGGCGGGGGGCGGAATAAATATTCAAGAACCAGTCATGCCATAGGCACAATGGAACAAAACAGTTTTTACTTTGCATCTGAATATGTGAGGGGGCACCAGCTGCCTCTCCTGGGAGTTCCAAAGCCAGGGCACCACAACAGATATCTGGTCCCTATTCTTAATTCTATACTTGAAATGGGCAAAGATAAAAGACATGGGGGTATTATGTGTAATAAGAGCATATTCTCATTGTTGTTTTCCTGGCTTGATGCTGTCTCACAGAATGGGGAACGTGGAAAGTGGGTCCCTTTTCCATCAAGGACAGATGGGTATGCCCATAATTATATTTTTGATCAAGCAAGTCAGCTTTACAGACACTACAGTCCCTGTTAGTTCTACAACAGACCTTATTAATCTATTGGGGTGGGGGTGGGAGCACCTTAGGTGGATGAAAAATATGTAGGTGCAGAAACCCATTGCCTATTTATACTACATGAATTGGATTACAGTTCTCTGAGACTGTATGCAGACCTCTCACACTTTGTGGGAGAGTAAATTCTACTGAATGTCATAATACTTACCAACAGTGTAAGAATGCATAGAGTCAAGCTGCAAATCAGATCTCTAAATTAGGATATACATTATAATAACACATACACACATAGCATAGTGGCTTAGAGATGGAGGTGTGAACCAAGGAAGTCCCCGATTAAAATCCAGTATCTGCTACAAATTTCTAGCTGGTGTTAGCCAAACCATTATTTTAGTCTACCATACAATATGGGATATACTATTGACTGACCTATGAGGTTGTTGTAAGGATAATATGATAATGTATATGAAGTGCTTTGAACATAAATACACTATAAAAATGCTAAGTATTATACTAATCTAGCATTTCTTCCAGTTGTCTCCATCTGCCATTTTTAAAAAGTTAGATTTATATAATTATATTTATTTAAATTAAGTAAAAATAATTTTAACTCCCAATCTGAGCCTTGAAAGGCTCTGCAAGGGCACTATGTAAGGAGGGAAGATTGCCAGGAGCTTTCACCCCCTTGCTTCGAACCTTTGCAAAACCTTTGTAAGGGCCAGGTCTGGAAAGGCAGGGAGGGAGAAGGAAAGGACAGACGTAGTGGCTGGCAGACCACAATTGCATGGAGGCAATGGATCTGGGGGATGAGGTAGCCACAAGCTTGCCTTATTAATGGGGCACCCCTGGTTGTTAGCATACAATCATACTTGCCATGTTTACAAAGCAGAGAACAATACAGCTGGCAGCCATACTAACCTCCAACAATTCCAAAGTGTTGGGGGCACTGCAAAGAAGGTGGGACAGTGTATGACACGAAGAGGCATTCTTACCCCTGGACTTCCGGGCTGAAGTCCAGGGCCTCTACAGCCCCTATGGGCCCCCAAATCCACTTTAATCTGTCCCAGGTGGTGTGGTTGCCCAGCTGACCATGATGATGCTTAATTTGAAGGGGAGGGGGGACCTCCAAACTAGGTGGCCAGATTTGGCTTTTAAAAAGCCGAATTCTGGCTTACGGCCCATTTGACCCACGAGTATACCCCTTAGGTTCTGGCAACCCTGCTTCCAAAGTACTTTAGGCCCAAGCTCCAAAATTACCTAGGTGCACCTCTGATGACAGGACACAAAGGTAATCCTTAAAGTATCAAGGGCCCAGGCTGTTTAGGACTCTGAAAGATAAGTACTATTCAGTGCTTACTGAATATTGCTGAATATTGCTGATACTGAATATCAGCAAAACTGAATTGCTGAACATTGACAGGCAATCAATGTTCTTTACTGGTTGCTGTATACTCTGTATATAGTGAACGAGTGGGATAATTGAATACATTGAAATTGAACTGATGATGATTATGATGATGATGATGGGTTTTCCTCAAGAGCCCTGATCTATAGTCAACACCCAGGCAGCACACAAATTTAAATTAAAAAATAAATAAAAACCACCTCTGGTGCAGAATGTTGGACTTGCCCTTTTAGTGTAGAATGTGACATATGCTGAAGTGGTTTATTAATTTTCCAGAGGATTAAATACACTGACATTTGATTTTAAAGCATTTTAAGAGATTTAACAGAAGGGCCGAAATAGGAGAGGATCACAGCCATATCCACCTAGGAAATCTGCACAGTGAGAGAAAGAGTCCCCACCCCACTTGCAGAATATTCAAAGTTGCTAGCTTTTGCAGATATATTTCTGAGCAGATCAGGAATTTCACCTACTGTACGGAGTGTCCGTATTTATGCTAGTGTAGGGGGCTGAGAAAATAGGATGGGGAGGGGGGAAGCAAACCAGGATGCTAGCTGCAACTGCTCAGCTTGACCTACAACTTCTAAGTTCTTAAGCTGGGACTGGACATTTTGATCACATCACAACGGTGTGTCATCAGTTGCACTGGCTCCTACTCCATTCCCAGGCCCAATTCAAAGTGCTGGTTTTATCCTTTAAAGCCCTATACAACTTGGGACCAGGTTATATCTGAAAGAGCGCCCTGCCCCACATGTCCTTACCTGGATCTTAAGACTTTCTCCAAGTGCCCCACCAAATGAGGTGAGGCTAATGGTTACTAGGGAGAGGGTGTCTTCAGTGGTGGCACCCTGTTGATGGAATGGCCTCCCCAGTGAGACTTGCCTGGCACCATCACTATGTTCTTGTAGATACCAGGTGAAGCCTTCTTTTTCACCCAGGCTTTTAAAAAAATCTTTTAAAAATCTTTTTGTATTTCATAGTAGTCTTTTGTTTTTAACATGTTTTTAATGGTAGGTTTTATTCCATTATTCCATTATTTTTCATTGTGAACAGCCCAAAGAACAATTGTTATGGGGGAGCTAATACAGAAAGATGATGATGATAGATAGATTGATTTTTATTTTTATTTTATTTTATTTTATTTTATTTTATTTTATTTTATTTTATTTTATTTTATTATGCCAGCTTCTGAACAGAGAGCTTCACCTCAGTTATCCATGTCCAAGTAATATTCAGACTTGATTACTGCAATATGTTATTTGTAGGGCTGCCCTTGAAGGCTACTAGGACATTTCAGTAAGTTCAGCATAAGGCAGCTGGATGATTGACCAGAACCAGGCTATATCACCATTGTTAAAACATCTTCACTGCCTTGTTTCTGAACACTATTCAAGGTTCTGACCTATAAAGCCCTACATTACCTAGTAACAGGGTGGAAGGACACCTGCTCCCACATGAACTTGCACACACTTTAAGGTCTTTATGAGAGGCCAGTTTCCTGTTGTTTAAAATGTTTTATTGCAAATGTTAGGTGTCAAGTAAAGACAATAGTACTCTTGTGAGTCTTAGTGGATATTAATCATGCTGTTTTATTGTTTGTTTATTGCTACTTATTGTTTTATACTTTCTTTTATTGCTGCATTTTAAAATTATTGTGTATGCTTTGATTATTTTAACTAAACAGTTTTAAGCAGCACTGGATGTTTATATTGATAAGTGTGATAGATAGAATTATTACAATATATACTGTTATTTATACTGTTTTTCAACAACAACAACAAAAAGTTCTCAAAGTAGTTTACATAGCAAAAGGGACAAAAGGTATGAGAAAATAGTTCCCTGTGTCCCAAGGTGCTAGCAACAACCAGCGGTGTACTGAGGTCAGAAGGGGCTCGTGTTCAATAAATGAACATCCTCTCCTCTTTTATGCCGCACCATAAGTGCGGCCAAAAACATTTTAATCTTTGTTTTTGGTGGCAGCCTCTGCTGCCACCAACACAAAGGCCGCCCCCCCTGCAAAATCTCTCTCTCTCTCTCTCTCTCTCTCTCTCTCTCTCTCTCTCTCTCACACACACACACACACACACACACACACTAGCAGTGTTTTAATTTCTTGCAGTGCCTTGCCTCTCCCTCTCTCTCTCTCTTTCTCTCTCTGTCGCTCTTTCTCTCTCGCTCTCGCCTGAATCTTTCCTGCCTGCCGCCAGCCGCCACTTCCCAGCTGGCTTGCGCAGCGGTAAGGGGTTGAATCAGCTCTTTCCTCTCTCAAGCAAACAAGATGCCAACACTCTGTGTGGTCAATGTCAGGGCACATTCACGCCCATCCTTTCCTGCCAGTTTGCGTGCCAGTTGCAGCCTGGATTGCCTCTTTCCCCCTCTTGTTCCCAAGAGAGAGAAAAGAGCCGATTCATCCCCTTACTGCCACATGAGCCAGCTGGGAAATGGGGCAGCAGGTGGGGGTGGACAACAGGTGAGTGGTCCTCGGCAGCCCCTTGGCAGCCCCTCTTTTCTGGGTGGCCCATGTTCTCAGAACATGTCCGCACAATTAAGGTTACGCCCCAGGCAACAGCCTCTGATACTGGGCTGATTAGGGACAGTTGCTCTCACCTGGAACTAACAGAGAGTTTAAAAGGAGCTGCTTCCCCCAGTTTCCATCACACTCCTAGATGCTATGCTGAATGCACAAATTAGCTAGTGCATGGGCTGGGTGCAAAAGCACAAGGCACCTCCAGCGTTAGGAACTGGGCTTGCAATAAACTGATGTTTGAAACATAAGCATTAAGATACCTTATCCTTACCCTTGAAAAGGGACTGTTGGCCTGAAGCAATGTCAATGTATCTCATCTATCAATCCGCTTTTGTAACATGCTTATCACTGGGATATTTCACCTCATCACTGACAAGGATTAGAAAACAATGAGGCTGCCCATGGATAGTCTTTAAAATCTACTTAGTTTGTAAATTTCACATTTTCATTAGGCTGAGAGCAGAGAAAAAACAACAGTAGGCTTTATACAGAAAAGTAACTCACCAGTGCAAACTAATTCTGCAGCCTGTTAGAATACAGGCACATCAGGAGTCCATCCTCATTTATCAACACAGTTTATATAAGCAGTTAAGTAGATGGGACTTACTAATTTATAGAGAGGAGTGTGGCCGCATGCAGTATTTTAGCCCCATCTCTTAGGATCATAGGAAGCTGCCATATACTGAGTCAGACTATTGGTCCATCTAGCTCAGTATTGTCTACACAGACTGGCAGTGGCTTGTCCAAGGTTGCAGGCAGGAATCTCTCTCAGCCCTGTCTTGGAGATGTCAGGGAGGGAACCTGAAACCTTCTGCTCTTCCCAGAGCGGCTCCATCCCCTGAGGGGAATATCTTACAGTGCTACACTTCTAGTCTCCCATTCATATGCAACCAGGGTGGTCTCTGCTTAGAGGGCAAGTTATGCTGCTACCACAAGACCAGCTCTCCTCTCCTTATGATGTCATATTATCAACTAACTCTGTGTACAAGGCTGTCCATCCACACAGTACAACTTTATTGTCATTTAAATATTATGAATAAATTAGTACTGAACTTACCAAAACATGCCAGGTACTAATTTAGCTTGCAGTGCAGACAAGAGCAGAATTGGATTATAATTACTCCTCTCAGCCAGGGTGTAAAGCAAGGTGGAAGTGGTGGTCTCATTTAAGCAAAGGGTGGTGAGATGGACATTAGCTAAAAACAAAGCAAAAGGGTTAATTAAATTTTAGCCAACATTCATAATAGAACTCATAATGCAGAATTACCTGGTCCCCTTTGGAACACAACTAATGGGCTGCAAATCCAATGTTACCCTTCTTATGGGAGAATAGGTAATGCTAATTTAACGTAACTTATTTACAGATCTGTGAAATAATCAAATGAAAGCCACCAGCTAGCTTTATTGAAGCTGAAGATCACACACATAACTCTATTTGGTTAAATCAAATCTGAATTGTTAGATTCTCACATTCAGTTCACAACAAATTTCATAACTTACAGATTATTCTGAGCAAAACATTTGTGTTATCTGCAGTTTCATTTCACTGATGCCACCCTGCAATATAGCCTATCTGGATTTAGGCTATGGAAGGAGGATGGTTAAAAATATCATTCAAGTCTGTCCATTACTTTTTAAAAATGGGAATCAGGCCCAGAAAGGTTTCAAGAAACCATCCTGCATTGTTGGTCAGATAGCTTATTGACCAGCAGTGTATTAGGCGGAGCTTACTGTTCTGCAGTGTAAGAGAGTTTCTTGTTAAATATGAAAAGAAAAGAAAACCTTGGGTAAAAAAAGCTGATTTTTATACTGTGTGAGACTTCCAATAAGCATTCATAGGATTGAGCTGCCACTCTATGATGACAAATCCAACCAAAAGTTAAGCGCTTACCCCATTTATTTCAACTGACAAGTTAAATACAATATTAAACAGAGCATCCTGAAAAACAAAACGTCCTGCTAGCTGCCTGTATTTCAGAAGCTGAATATAAGTACTGGAGCACCTGATTTACTCCTCACTGAGCCACATCTGTAGTCACCTATATGGGCAGCAGTGATATAGGAAAATGCTGAAAGCCACCTATTGGTGCAACAGGGAAGTAACTTGCCTAGGGGGCAAGAGGCTGCTGGTTCAAATCCCCGCTGGTATGTTTCCAAGACTATGAAAAACACCTATATTGGGCAGCAGCAATATAGGAAGATGCTGAAAGGCATCATCTCATACTGCGGGGACATGGCAATGGTAAACACCTCCTGTATACTACCAAAGAAAACCACATGGCTCTGTGGTCACCAGGAGTCGACACCGAATCAACGGCAAAACCTACTTGTCACTGGGCAGGAGCGGAGCCACCACTGGGTGCAGGGAAGAGCTGCTCCTGGCTGCGCTGCGAATGCAGCACCAGCCCCAGTCTAGCTCCCAAAGGGGCTGCACGGCCTCTTCAGGAGTTAAATGGCCGGCGCTGCAAATGCAGCCGTGGGGCTCCGTTCGGCAGCCAGACCACGCCCCATGCATCTGACATCAGACGCCGCATCTGACATCAGATGCGGGGGGCCGGGTTGGGCGGGGCTGCCGCCACAGCCGCACACGGACTGCTGGCGGTCAGGCTCCATGCCTGTCACTGGGTCAGTTGTTACATGCAAATACAGTCACACGAGGTTTTTTATTCTTTACAAGAGCTAATATCAACACAGACTTGTGTTGATTTGCTGGTCAATGACCGAATAAACTTATAACCTAACCAGACTTGTGTTGGGAAAGTCCTCATTCCTAAACTTTTCATTATTTTCATGAAGCATATGGTTAGCTCTTACAATCTGCGCCTTCTTTCTCCATTTTGTTAACCACAGGCAATGATCGTATTTAATTTCCAACACTATAGAGACGCATGACCAGCTGGATGCAGAAGTCAACCCATCCAGCTGGCAGAACTTTCTGTAATGTTCAGAGCTGCCCTTATTCTCCCTCCATCTGATAAGACTCTATTATTGAACATTACCAGGGGGGCTTGAGGGTATCTTCTTTAATCATCTTGATACCAACTGGTTTGCTTCTTAATCTTTGGACAGCACATCTTTAGTCTGATACTAACAAAAGTTTATTATTCACCATAGGCCACAGACAGGGTAGGTGGGAATAAAGCTAGAGGATTCAAGGGTTTTTAGAGGGGAAAAGGTTACTTAGTGTTTCCTCACAAATAACCAGCATGTTTGAAAAGGGACAAATCCCTAGCTCTTCTTGTTTGTTGCCATCTGGCAATTGCATAACTGGGATAAACCCCTTTAATATGTGTGCCTGTGTGTGAGACAGAGCGAGGCATGAGTCTTAGAACATTTTCTCAGAACTGCACTGTTTTTCTAAATGTGAATGCTAGCAGCAGTACATTATTCTGCCCACTGTGGTACACACATATTCAGAGACATTGTGACACAAATTCTAGAATCACAGTTTGTGAGTATTAAAATAATAAAATGAGGTTGCCTCATGGCGCATTTTTGTGTGCCTAAAATCCATGGGCGGTGGCACAGAACATTTTGAGAATGCACCACCACCCTACCACCCCAAACCCCACTGGACTTAAACTCAAAGTAGGTGAACCTTGAGTAAGATCCTACAGATACATGGTATTCTGTACTAACAACATGCTGGCAACACCCAACACTGTCTTCATGTGGTCACATTCTTGCATTTGTAAGGAAACTATAGTGTTCCTAGATTGCCAACCTTTCAAGCATCAATTCCCAGTTGACTACTGAAAGCAATCTTGGAAATTTTAACAACTTGGTACTGTGAAAAAATGTGGTGGAGGTGGTGGTGGTGATGATAGTGGGGGATCTCCATTAAAAGCTTTGGTCAGAAGCAACCATAAGTGCCCTACAGTTGAAGGTACAGGTGGATAGAATCCTAAAATATTGAATCAAAGTATTTCAGATCTTATAATTGAAAATAAAATTTATTTATTTACTTATTTATCATATTTTTACACCGCCCAAAACTTATGTCTCTGGGCGGTTTACAAGATTAAAAAGTAAAATATTAATTAAAAACAAAAGCAAAACAAAACAAAAATGTAAAAGCAAGAAATGTAAAACACAATTTAAAAATTTTAAAACAATATTCTAAAAAACAACATTCAAAACAATTAAAACAATATCAGTTAAAATTCTGGAAGAAAAGAAACAAAGAGAACAAAAGGCTGGAAGAAGAAGAAACAAAAGGCTGGAAGAGAAACAAGAAAATAAACAAAAGGCTGGCTTCTTATATAAATGCAGGAATTGTAATTCTCCTCTTATCTGAAGCTAGATAGTTAAAGGCTTCTGTCTAATGTAACTGGCCTTGCGGATTCAGGTGTGGAGACATTGAGAGTTACCAGGCTTAATTTTATCCTTCCCAATTTTGTTCATGTTATCAGTAGACCATTCTTTGATGTTCTAGTCTTAATGAAGCAAATGAAGTCCACAAAACTTTATGTCCTAGAACTTTCACTCTTTCATTCCACACTCCCTCCACCTCTCTAGCGTTCCACTGAAAGCGCAGGTGCCAATTAAGTGAGAGAGACAGACCTCTCCTTTTCCCTTTTTGTATGCTTCCTGCTTCACATGTAGTGAGAAGCTCCAGAGGCAGTGCTCCCGGGGTTTCTCTTCCTTTAGAAGAGAGATCACTGAAGGCTTATGACGACTTTGTATGTATGTATGTATGTATGTATGTATTTATTTATTTGATTTGATTTGATTTCTATACCACCCTTCCAAAAGTGGCTCAGGGCAGTTTACATTTTGTTTATTCATACATAAACTCTTATGGCTTTCCCACATTTAGTGAGTTCTCTACAGAACACTTAATAATTATATAAAAATATAATTAATAAATAAATTAATTAATTATTAGCATTCCGTAATCAGATCCCACACACTGACTAGGCATCACTTTAGACCATGCACAGTATCAGACTCCAAGCTCGTAACAATTATTTTTATTTTGTTTTTATAAACTGCCTTGAAACAAAGTGGAATTTGTTGTTTTAAATAAAACAAACAAATAAGCAAATATGTCTCTTTCAGAATACCTTTTGAAAGCAAATGTTAGTAACAACTTATGTGATCCTTGATTTACATTGGGAATTAATTGGTCTTTATTTTTGAATCCATGGTATAATTGCTCACTACATGAAAAAGCAAGCATTTTCATTAATCACTCACTCTGATGACTCCTTACATAGTTTTGATGCCCACTTGGGTTTCCTTGGCTTGCACAGCTAGTATAAGGACAATCCAATATTGCAAGGATACACATGCGTGAATAATGTATGCCACACAGGCAGAGCCACTTGTATGGATCTCCTTTTCCTTCTCTGTGGGAAGCCAATTGCATAAAAAATAATCACACAATTGTCCCTTTCCACATGGTGTTGCTAGAACAGCCTGTTTAAGAACATAAGAACAGCCCTTCTGGATCAGGTCCAAAGCTCAACTAGTCCAGCATCCTGTTTCACACAGTGGCCCACCAGATGCCACTGGAAGCCTACAGGCAGGAGTTGAGGGTACACAAACAAAACTCCAATATGTGATTTGGAACCGCAGGTTTGCAGTCTCCATTTTGGCTATGAGCTCATGGGGCTGTGAACTCTGCACATGCCCATATTTGGTAAAACTCTCAATTTGGTTACTTAGCATGAGCAAACATGGGGTAACAATTACCCAAGGTCAGTATAACAAGCAACTGCCAAGTATAAGGGAGCTTTACTATTCTCTTGAGAAATAGTCTCTCTCCTTAATTTGTGTCTGACTATGGCCCCTCTCTATTCAGAGAAGGAAGCTGACTAGGCAGACGTAAATTAAGGAGAGAGACTATTTCTCAAGAGAATAGTAAAACTTCCTTTTCTTGCATAAAGGATTAGTTTCACTAATTGTCTTCGCGGCAACTCCAATATGGCTGAGCACTCCCACCCAACTATCACTGTGCTAATGGTCTGGCACAGACCAGCAGGAATGGTCATTGGCTTCAAAAGAATCATCTCCCCACCTGGAAGGTCTTCCTGGTGTGCCAGATAAGCCTTGAGCTCGCCCATTCACTCCAGCCCCTACAGGTTGTTTGAACCATTTCACTTTGCTGATCATTGAGATCACATCTACCAGTTACTGAATCAAGCAAGATGAATTCTTTTGTCAACCATGGATGTCAGCCCCAACACAAAGGGGGTGTGACCCATGGATGGCCTGAAGGCATTCTTTTGCCTATTACTAGCCTAAACACCAGCAAATGCTGTGCTTTAGCAATAGCATCATCTACAGCTTTTGCTCCAGCCTCAATTCCAGCTCACATCCCAGGCTCCGGTTTGGACCTGTCTTCAGACCCAAACCATGCACTACACTTGGCTGTACTAGAGGATTGGACCCTAGAGACCTGATCACCTCTGGACCTTTCTTGGAACCAGACACTATCCTGGTTTCCCAACTTGTGAGTGCCGCTTGTCTCTCCTTTTTCTTGCCTTCCCTCCTTGTCCCTGTGAGGAGATCCACCAGTGCACGCTACCCTGCAAGTGTGACTGACACACCACCAGATATTGGATTAGGAATTATTAATTGCCTATCTTCCTAACTCACACCACCCCCTTTTCTTTTCTCTTTAAGTCTAAAGCTGCTCTTCAGGCCCCTTTTCTAGCAAGCCCTAAGCTGATCCTGTAATAATTTGAACCTTATGCTAAAACACCTATTTGTGAGATTCCAAATTAGTATTATTAGTAATATTTTATTGACTCCTTGCCTGCTTGATTAATTTTTCTCCTGCTGTCCTCCTAATTCCTTAAATAAATGCGATTGCACCACATTTCCGACTCCTCTTCATTTCCCAGACCAAAACCTTGCAAACTGATACTGTAATGAACTGTTCCACCTAGTCATGCTGATCCCCCCATGTTAGCCCATAAGCCGAAACTGAGTGTTATAGACAGAACAGTTTCATTAACAATGGTCGCATTATTCAAACACGTGTCCCAGCGGAATGTGATGGCACCATGTGCATATGATTCCCAAAATATTGCCTGCATATATAAAGGGGGTCATAGATCCTAGACATAGTGGGAAACTATATGTGGGTCAGCCAACTGAGGATCAAGCCAGAGAAGACAAATTGGAACAAATTGCAGCTCCTCAAGACCAAATTCTTGTTCAGTCACAAAATTCACCAGGTGACTCTGGGCCAGTCACTTAAATCTCAGCCTAACCTGCCTCACAGGGCTGTTGTGACATAACCATGTACACTGCTAGGCTCCTTGGAAGAAAGTGGAATATAAACAAACAAACAAACAAACAAACAAATACTTTGAGACTTTGGTTTGGGGCAGTATAAAAATCCATTACATACATACATACATAAGATAAATAAAGGCTGCTGTCATATGTATCTGATAAATTGTTCATTCTGTCATTGTTCATTCTTTCATAACTTTGAGGTTAACTTTGTGTGTGTGTGTGTGTGTGTGTGTGTATGTATGTATATGTATGTGTTGTTATTTCTTGTGTTATGTGTTGTTACTTTTGTTGTGAGCCTCTCAGAGAACAATTTGTTATGGGGTGGTTAACAAATAAAGTTTATTATTTATTTATTTATTATTAATTATTATTAATTATCATTATTTATCATTATAATCATCATCTATATAATTAATTCTCTTAGCTGGCATGAGTGTCCAGGATTTGGCGGCGGAACTGCAAGAGTTATGGTGAGAGGCCCGGAGGAGGGAGGAGGAAGAAAGTGGTGGCGGCGGGTGGGCGGGGGTGGGGGAGAGAAAAGCGGCAGCGGCAGTGGGGAGAGAAAAGCAGCGGCGGACAGGAGGAGGGGCGAGAGAAAAGCGGTGGCCGGCGGATGGGGGGGGAGAGAAGCGGATAAAAGCGGTGGAGGGGGGAGAGAAAAGCCGTGGCAGCTGGCAGGAGAGAAAAGCGGCGGCAGGCGGATGGGAGGGAGAAAAAAACGGCACTGGCGGGTGAACGGCGGGGCCCTTCTGGGCCGCCCGGTGAGGCTCTGTGTGGGGGGAGGAACGGGAGGGGGGAGGGCTAGAGAGTGCAGAGCTGGAGGGAAGGGGAAGAGAGGAGAGACCGGGGCAGGAGGGAGAGGCAGGGAGAAACAGCCAGCCCCAAAGCGCCACACAGATGCTCTGTGCGGGGTCGGCTAGTTATTATTATTCTGCTTATGTGGGACCATCATTGATGCCTGTTTGGAAGCTGCAGGTGTTGCAGAATGCAGCAGCCCAGCTCTAGTATGGTCAAGACCAGGATTTAAGGAGCGTGTGAGCTATGGCTCTAGCATCTGTAAGGTGTGTGTGTGTGGGTGGAATTTATTGAAGAGTGTTGGGAGAAACATAGATTGATTCCCCATACAGCAAAGTAAGCTCTAGTCTGTAAAGAGGTTTAGTCCAAGAGATTTTCTGGAGACAGTAGGTTGAGTTCAGAAAACAAATAAAGATGTATTAAGAAACTAAAACATCACATACTGAGAGAAAGCCCTTGAACAACATGGCTCTGAACAATTCTAACTGACCAAGAGAGACCGATTAACATAACTCCCCATGCCTGTAGTGGTCAAAAGAAGTCACTGCGATGCTAAGAGTGAATGCTGTAGAATTCTCACTTCTAACAGAATTTCCAGGGTGGGGTTTGCTCTCCTTTCTATGCGATGGAGAAAAGGGGAATCTGTGTATAGAATTATAAATGAGGGGAGGGAAGACCCGGATAGAATTTAGGCAGGGAGTGCCTGGTCTGATCCCTTCCCTGCTTTGCAGGGAGTTTTCCCTTTGGCTGCCTTGCTCGTCCTTCTTTCCCGGGGGGGGGGGCGGGAGGGGGGCTTTGATTTTGACAAGCTCTTGGGCCTTCCACCAGAAGGCATGCATCAGGAAGACACTCTGGAGAGCAGCCCCAGCAGGAGGAGGAGGAGGGAGGCAGGACTGCCAGGATAGGGCAGGCAGAATCTCCACCTCCTCAGTAGTCTTGTTCATCTTCCAAAGGGCCCTGCATGCTATGTGCTGCCCAGGTAGCATCCCAATGGTCAGCAGGCCTCCATTAATTTATGCCCACCCATCGGAGGCACTTCCAGGCAGTGTCCTCTTGCAGTGCAGAGGAATCCCCTACCCAGTTGGACAGCAGACACAAAGCCTCAACCAGGAATGAGCAAGCTGTATGCCTCATCAGGAAGAAGGTGGGAGCCCATATTAACCAGTGAAGCCTGAGGCATATGCTTGCCTGTTAACTGCACTCTGAAAACAAACGTTACTTCCCATGGGCACTTAGGGGAGGGGCTGGACCCCTTAGAGGTTTTTCTTCAGATTTATTGGACATCAGTAGATCTACAGGTCACCCCAAGTCTGTTGGTACCTCCCACTTGCCCATATATACTCCAGTTCTCTGTCCATAAGGATCTCAAATTTCAGCACTTTTGGAAATAGTACACAGACAATACAGGAGGCCCTCTTTATTTGTGTGGGTTCCATTCTTGCCTTAAACTGTGAGTAAGGAAAACATGAATAAAGCAACCTTGCCCATATGGGAATCCAGGGGTAAGATTCCTTAAGCAGCAGCAACAACAATAACAACCAAAAAAAGGGGGGGGGAGAGAAATATGTGGAATAAAGCATAGTACTTTGCTCTCCAGGTCTGCAGCAAGGCCCCTCCAGACCCCAAAATGCATTGAATTTCAGCAAATATTTGCTAGATTATTTTTTTTAAAAAAAGAGGTATAAAATGGTTCTACGTTGCAAAATGGCAGCTGGAAAATGACACCAGAGGTCATTTCCAGTCCCTCAGGATGTCCCTTGGATAGGTGATCTTTTGTATTTATTTAACACACATTTATTTATTTAGCCTATTTTTCAACCTGCAGATAAAGAAACTGGGCCTCTAAGAGACAATCACGGATACGTGAAACCGTGATCTGTGTCCACAGATATTGAGGGTGTCCTGTAATTAATAATACATACATACATACATACATACATACATACATACATACAATAGTGCTGTGAAATATTGAATCCAGAATTCCAGAAATGGCCCTTAGTGGGCTGTTCCAGAAGATATTTTTGATAATTCTGATCCAGAATAGGGAAGCTTATTCCAGTCTAGAATGATCCAATATGATCTTAGGGGGTTTCCAGACCATTCTGGGGCAATTTTTGGCATTCTGGAGCTCTAATTAGCTGCAGAAACAGAAAATGGAGCCCCTACTTCCCACCCCCGAACGTGGCTTGGTGGGGTGGAATCATCTTCTATCTGCCTGCCCCTGAATCTATTTCTTTATTTTGCTGATTAGTTTACTTACAAATTAAATAAAATGGTTCATTCTTGGGTGTTATATCACTTTTCTTCCATTATCCTCTGATGTGAATATGATTTCTGGGTTACGTTTAAAAAATAATTTAAAAACAACGAATGGATGGGCTACTTGTAATTAAATGCACAGAGGCTTGCCATCCTTACCTACTTGTGTGCCAACTTTCAGAGCTCCCTGTCTAGCCTTTTTTTGGGGGGGGGGTTGGTTGGTTGGTTGGTTGGTTGGTTTTAACATTCTCCATAGACTCCAATTGGATTTCTAACAAAAACTATCGGATTTCTAGAAGGAAATCTGATACCGAATTTGAGACCAGAATTCTGAAGGGTCCAAAGGACCTTAAAATGATATATAGAGTTTCAGATTGGATCAGATTCAGATCCAATCCAGAATTTTCGATTGTGTCCAGGCCTAAATAATACCTTTAAATGCCTCTTCTTATTTCCTCAATACTGGTGTGGTATTCACAGAGAGAGCTTGGTTGAGTTTACTTTAAAATGTATTAACATGCTGCCATCTGCAGGGCAAACAAATGAATGCATTTTCACTGTCAACAGTATCTGACATTGTACATCATTTGGAATTCATTATCAAACACCTACCTATATAACTCAGGATACCAGTTGGAAGAAGTTGCCAACTACATACACCAATAGATGTGATAATGCAGCACATTCCTTTTAGGCCTCCATAAAACCAGACTATAACTTATATAAGTACTACAAACATTGCTCTGTCTCTTAACCAGTTGGATGAAGACCAATGGATTAAAATATAACACAAACTAATTACAACACAGCATATGTGAATAATTATTCTAGTAGATGGGTAGATTATTATTGTGGAGTTATTATTACAAGAGTGTGATACTGATTTCAAGCATAATATATGGATCTTGGCAAAGGTAATGTACATAAGCAGGAATACTTGGTGACTGTTATTACAGATATTTATATACCACTTTTCAACCACAACAAATACATCCTTAGAGTGGTTTACTTTGAGAGTGGATATAAGAAATGGTGGACTCCAGCATGTTCTATTAATGGCTCAGAGAGAGCTGGAAGGAGGAAGACTTAAGAACAATGTTGTTAACATTATTAACAAAAAAGGAGGAAGGAGGAAGTCTTAAGAATAATGTTGTACTCCACGCTTCTGTCCTGACCTCTGTATCTTATAGATTCAAGGATATTTCCAAATATATCATTTTCATTCACACTGGGTTGCACCCACAAGTCATTCCCATGATTAAAAGTCTAATATTGAAAAGATTTATGCCTTTATTTCTTAGTCATTAAAACTGATGCTGAGGCATAACCTTGGACAAGTCCTGTAATGAGTCCTGCAGATGTGATGTTTTTCATCACAAGAGGGAGTTCCAGGTGCACTCCACAGAGTGATGAACTGTAACAATGAACAGTGGCCTCAGGGTCCCTGCTTCCTAGATTTTAGAATAATTGAATCCTAGGAGGAAAGGGTAAGAAAGTTATGTCCAACCCCCATGACCAAGGCAGCATTTTCCACATGACAGCCCTACAGAGATTAACTAATTTATACCATAATATACAAGCAAAAAGCAGGAGGAAATTAATTGCACTGCACTAAGGTGCATTTGGAGCAGCTGATTGAAGCAAATTACTATCAGCTTCTCTGGCGATTACTGCCCACCAGACTCTTCTTCGTCCCAATTTCCTAAAGCTGTTTAGCATATATTTGCATACCTTAATATCATCATATACATCTGGATTTCAGGAAATTGCTGGGTGCAAATGCATTATTTATTTGATTGGCTGGCTGGCTGGCTGGTATAGAATTGGCCTTGGCTGGCTTTAGTATAAAATCTTAAAGAAACAAACATCTAGATTAAATTATTTTATTTATAGTATTTTGACAAACACACCAAAATTCTATATACGTTCAGCAGACAAAAAATATTTAACATAATGGATTTGTTGGAAATAACTGTCTCAGGGGAAAATAGCATTTGTGGGGAGGGGGCAGTGATTTTCAGCAGGATCTGTCCGGGGGGAAGGACAAATGCAACACCACCATTCACTACAAGACACATTGGACCAGTCTGCACGAGCAACCGGTCCAAAAAGCGAAAAGGGTGGCGATGCACCAATAGCACACCTGCCCTGATGTCACTGAAGGAAGCCCTGACACTGGCCAAAGTCCAGCGCTGATGTTGTCCTTCTTTCCCTTGCTGGCCTCTTTGATGGCACACTGCATGTCCTCTGGCTGACACTGTTGCTTGATCTAGCAGGCAGTGGGCATCCACCTTTGCCAGCCATTCTGTCTCTTGCTGCCACCACTGCACTGCTGCTCCAGAGTGCTCTTCCCACCCCACTTCCAGCATGAAACTTGTCTGCTTTGGAGACAAAGTGGAGAAGTTCCATGGAATGCTGCAGGGAAAAGAGAGAGAGAGACTTGCAACAGCACTATAGCAGGCACAGCAAAAAACAGACTAGCCAGCGAAGGTCAATGCCTGCTACCTGCTACAATGAGCAATAGTGTCAGCCAGAGGACCAAGTGCAGTGCATCATCACAGACACTAGCAAGTGGAAGAAGGGCAGTGTCAGTGCTGGGCTTTGGTCCAGGGGGAAGGGCCAGTGAGGCAGGTAGTGGGGCACTGCATTCGGGACTGTCCTTAGAGAGCCCTGGCAGTGTGCGAAACCTGGGGCAAATCAGCCAATGTGGGGGCCCCTTCCAGTTGATTTTAATGGGGATTACAAGAGCGAGGCCCAGGATGACCGCCCTGCTTGTCCTGTTCTAAGGACAGGCCTGACTGCACTGACCCAGGAGGTGGGGCATCATGTTGCAAGTTTGTTTGTTTACATTTATATCCTGCTCTTCCTCCAAGGAGCCCAGAGCGATGTACTACATACTTAGGTTTCTCCTCACAACAACCCTGTGAAGCAGGTTAGGCTGAGAGAGAAGTGACTGGCCCAGAGTCACCCAGCAAGTATCATGGCTGAATGGGGATTTGAACTCAGGTCTTCCCGGTCCTAGTCCAGCACTCTAACCACAGCCAATGAGTCGCCTCTGTCTGTTTGCAGTCATGCACAGGAATGTGGCAAGTCCTAGGGCTATTAGGTACCCAGAATGTTGGGGGGCAATATGCTAAATCATTGTAAACTGCTTAGAGAGCTTCCAGCTATAGAGCGGTATATAAATGTAAGTGCTAAGTGCTATTGCTATTCTCCCCCTAGGATATCCTACAAATACATTTCTTATGTCACAGAAGTGTTTCATTATCTATATTGGTGAGCTACCGAAGTCTAAATACAAATAAATGATCTTTGACACAGCAAGCATTAAAGGGGAACAGGAATGTCCCCTTTATGCAAACTGTCCCGATTTGGAGGGGGCGGTATATAAATGTAATACATAAATAAAATAGTAAAGATTAGCAGCAAAAAAAAAAAAAGGTTTTGCCATTATAAGCTTCAACACTGAAGAACTAATAACTTGGAACTTGGCACGTGTGATCTTCTTGATGAGGTCTACAGATGGGCCTAATTTCCACTGAAAAGTGACATATTGACCCCGTTTTGTCCAAACTTTATCCAGGTATATTATCTAAATCACATCACACACTACACAAACACAAACCACTAGGGATGTGTACGAACCTGTTCAGAGGCCCTTTTACAGGCCTTTGAACAGGTTTGAACACCGGGTGGTTCAAAGGCTCGAAGGAGGGGGTGGGGGACAACTTTAAAGGAGAAGGAGGGTGCACTTACAAGGACATTCACAAGAGAAACAAAAGAACTTCCACCCAGTGGCGCACCTAGGTAGTTTTGGCACCCGGACTGCCTACACTGCTAGGCCCCCCCACAAGGCCCCCCCTTAAAAAGGAAATCTGCTTTTGGGGGCCTCCTGCCACCACCCCATGCCCACCCCACTTCCGTTCCCCGCCCCCCATAATTTTAGCTGCCATGTGTGTGGCCGAGGGGCAGTGTTCCCTCTAACAGGAATTCCCAGATGTTGTTGACTAAAACTCCAAAAATCCCCAGCTGCAACAGCTTTTGCTTGGGGATTCTGGGAGTTGTCGTCAACAACATCTGGGAATCCTGGTTAGAGGGAACACTGCTGAGGGGTGAGCACACACAAGACTGCGGTGAGGTGGTTGTGGGGCCTGAAGGCAGATGGAATGGGGGTGGGGTGACAAATAGTTTTGTGAGGGCTTAGGAGGCCCTGGCTGGGTGACAGATGGACTTGCAAGGGCAGAGCATGGTGGTGGATGGAATTGCAAGGACATGTGAGAAGGTGATGGGGTGGCAAATCAATTGCAAGAGAACACGAGGTGGTGATGCGGTGGCAAACGCATTTGTGAGGGCATGCAAGGCTGCAGACGGGTGGTGGGGGCCTTACGAGGAGTGGCAAGGTGGTGACGTGGTGGAAAATGTATTTGCAATGGTATACAAGGTTGTGGCAGGTAGTGGTGTGCACGGAACCAGCGCCTGCCAGTTCGAAGATGCAGGGGATCTCTTTAAGGATGGGGGTGGCTGCTCTTAGCCCTCCCACCACATTTCCCTTGCTGACACTACCTTTTTAAATGGTCCAGCGGGGCGGCAGCGTACTTCCTTGCCGCCCCAGTGCCTCCTTGGACCGGAAGTGACCAGAAGTTGCTGCTGTGCATGTGCATGTTGTGATGTGCGCATGCAGTGGCAACTTCTGGTGCCCCACTAGCCCAATGAGGAGCCGAAAGACCAAGGAAAAGTATGGGTGCATGATGCCTAATTTGTAAAGCGAGAATAATATACAAGACTGTATAAATACTCTCATTGCAATCTAAAGGTTTTTAGATTATGGAATAACATTGCTCACAGGGCACCATAGATAAAACTGGGAATACTTTTACTGTGGTCATCGTAGCTTTCCAAACACAACGCTACTGGCATAACTGCTCTTGGGGACCTGGAGGCACTCTTGCGAAGGAATATTGCTCAGATGTCTCAGGACACAAACTCAAGATCAATTTTATGTAATTATACTAGTTTTTAACAGCTCTGATGAAAGAAGAAGCCAAAACTTTTAATAAAATGTTTTCAAGTATCCAGGGGGGATCCTAGAAATTACAGGCTGGGTAGCTTAATGTTTGTTGCAGGCAAATTGATGGAAAGCATTCTCAAGGATAAAATTGTTAACCATATATAAGAACAGGCCCTGTTGAAGGAGAACCAGCATGGCTTCTGCAAGGGAAAGTCTTGCCTCGATAACCTTTTGGAGTTTTTTGAGAGTGTCAACAGGCATGTGGATAAAGGTGATCCGGTTGATATAGTATATTTGAACTTCCAAAAAGCTTTTGACAAAGATCCTCATCAAAGACTCTTGAGAAAACTTAGTAGTCATGGGATAAGCGGACAGGTTTATGTGTAGATTGGTAACTGGTTGAAGGACAAGGAAATAGAGGATATGAATAAATGGACAGTTTTTACAGTGGAGGGAAGTAAGAAGTGGGGTCCCCCAGGGATCAGTACTGGGATCAGTGCTTTTAAATTTATTCCTAAATGATCTAGAATTTGGGGTAGGCAGTGGGGTGGCCAAATCTACAGATGACACCAAACTATTTAGGGTAGAAATTCATAATAGATTGCGAGGAGCTCCAAAAGGAACTCTCCAAACTGGGGGAGTGGGCAACTCATTGTTACCATCTGCATTTGCAAATGCAGTTGCAAATGTAAGCAAGTGTAAAGTGATGTATATTGGAGCAAAAATCCCCAACTTCACATATATGCTGATGGGGTCTGAGCTGTCAGTGACTGACCAGGAGAGGGATATTGGGGCCTTCGTGGACAGCTCATTGAAAGTGTTGGCTCAATGTGCAGCAGCTGTGAAAAAGTCCAATTCCATGCTTGGAATCATTAAGAAGGGGTTTGAAAATAAAACTGCTAATATTATAATGGCCTTATACAAAATGATGGTGCGGCCACATTTGGAGTACTGCGTACAGTTCTGGTCACCATATCTTAGAAGGACATTGTAGAAGTGGAAAAGGTGTAGAAGAGGGAAACAAGATAATCAGGGGCCGAGAACACTTTCCTTACAAGCCTTGGTTACAACACTTGGGGCCTTTTAGTTTAGAAAAAAGACGACCGAGAGCGACATGATAGAGGTCATAATTTTATAATATAAAATTATGCATGGTGTGAAGCTGATAGAGAGAAATTTTTCTCCCTGTCACATAACACTAGAACCGGGGTCATCCCATTAAACTGCCATGAAATTTAGGATTGACAAAAGGAACTACTTTTTCACACAATGTATAATCAACCTATGGAATTCTCTGATACAAAATGTGATGACAGCCAACAGCCTGGATGGCTATAAGAGGGGTGGAGGACAGGTCTATCAATGGCTACTAGTCTGAGGGTTATAGGCTACCTCCAGCCAGAGGCAAGATGTCTCTAGATACCAGTTGCAGGGGAGCAACAGCAGGAGAGAGGGCATGCCCTCAGCTGTTGCTTGTGGGCTTCCCAGATGTATTTGGATGGCCACAGAGTAAAACAGGATGCTGGACTAGATGGGCCTTGGCCCTGATCCAGCAGGGCTTTTATTATTTTCTTAAGTATACCTCTCTCCTTTAAAAAAAAAAAAGCCACTAATTTAAGTTTCTGAAATTCTGCTAAAGTTCCAGTTTACAACCAGGCTGTTTAGATGTTTCAGGTTTATATATATATTAAGTTACTCCTTAAGCATTCTGAAGCCGCATGCCATACTTCAAAGAATTACTGTACTTTTAAAGAGTGTGAAAATGGTGTTTCCACAAACATCTTATGTGGGTTAAAGTAGGAACTCTAATCCAGGGTTTCCCAACAGGACATTCTAGTAACCCAGGGGTTAGGGAAGTGCTCCCAGAGAGGACTCAGAGCCCTCCTGCCTCTCCATGCTGCTGCGGTAGTGTGTGTTCTCCACAGAGATACACCTAGGTAATTTTGGAGCCTGGACCTAAAGGCCTTTGGAGGCCCCTCACCCCACTGCTGCAAGTTAAGCATCCTCCTTCCACACACCATGACACACACAGTATTTTTAACACATGGGTTTCTGAGGGCACAAACATCAACTGAAGTCACAAGAACGTAAGAATATAAAACAGGTATATTTCTGCAAATCTGTATGAGCAGAAGCATTTCAACACGCAAGCATTTCCCACCCTACATATTTCTTTCCCCACTCATCCCTCTGTGTCTAAAGCACCCAGTGGAGGTCACAATCACACCTGGCTGCCTGGTGCAGCGCAGCAAATGCACCACCCAGGAGAGTCTAAAAAGGATTTGGGGGCCCCCAGCGGGTGTGGAGTGCTGGCTGGCGATACCGCCGACAGCTGCAAGCTGTGAGGAGCAGCGACACACCACCCAGCATCCCGAGCAGCAGCTGCCCTGCTTACAGAACTCACCTGGCCTCTGCGCATGCGCAGTGGCCATTTGTGTGGCCAGCAACGTGACCATGCAAATGGCTTTAGTACATTTGCAGAGGCTAGGTGAATGCCATAGGCGGGGCAGCCACTGCTTGGGATACCGGGTGGCAAGCTGCTCCCCGCTGGCAGTATCACCAGTAAGCACTTATAAAGTAACATCTTGCTGTCACACCCCCACTGGCCCCCACTGCATGCATGCATGCATGTACACACACACACACAGGTTATGGTTATGAGACAGGCTACTCCAGTTGCCGGATACATCCACACTAAGTTACCCATAAGCAGTCTTACTGAAATTAATGGGTCAAGTTTTCTTGTCCCACACTAATTTCAATGGGAGCATCATGAGTAACAGCCTGAATGTAAGTCAATCACAGTGACTGGAGTAGCCCATCTCATAACTATAACATTTAAACGTGTGTGCATGCACACACAATTTATATGGCGTATCTGTGCTGAAGGTTTGCGGAAGAAGGGGTACACTTGTTTTAAAAGGTTGGGAACCCATGCTCTAATCCATTTTAGCGATTCTAAGTGCAGAATCAAGAAGCAGCTGTTACTGCAGGTCAGTTATTGCGGGATAAAAGGGTATGTTGTCATGATCGGGTCAAAACATGGGGCTCTTGGGCAGCGCCCCCTCTAAGGGCATGCTCACACATTTGTTGATGCCCGCTCAGTTAATTTTCGATTCCACTCAGGTTGAATCAGGAAGGCCCCACCCTGAGTGCATGTGCGTGCACACTGCCTTGATACTGCTGCCCGGAACAAATCTAATTCCACACACAGATGAAAAAAAAATTACACTGCTCTTGGGAAGAAGTAATGGTGTAAACAGGATGCACATGAGCAGTGATGTAGTTGCAAGTTCAGAGACGTACAGGCGCTCTCCAGGACAGCAGCCCCCCATGGGCATGCCCAGCCCACCCCAACAGCCAGAGCAGCCGAGAAGTACCGGCGACCCGTCCCTGTTGCGTCCCCACCCCCCGTTGATTCCTGTGTGCTTGGCAAAGCTGTTTTTGTTTCGGGGAATGCCTCTTGTTCTTTAGGTGCCTGAATCGGAGAGTTGTCTTCTGTCTAAGCCTCCGGATCTCGGCACGTGGGGAGAAAACGATCCTCTAATCCGGCGGATTTCTCTTTTGCACCTTTCCCCCTGCCCTTTTGGTCTCTGTGGGATTGGATACGGCCAAGGGATTTCAGAGGCGGCGGCGGCGGCGGCGGCCCCTCCAGGCCAGTCAGGGAGGGGAGGGAAGAGCGACGCAGCCGCTACCGGGGGAAGACGCTCGGCTTCCGGGCGCCGAGGCCCGGCGCGGGTGGGTGTCGGACTTCGTCGCTGCCACGGTGTCTGCTGCGGGCAGAGAGCAACAGAGACCGCGGAGAAGCCCGACCTGCTCCACGACGAGCCGCCCTGATCCGATCCCCGCGGCCAGGCCCCCTGCATGCAGCCCTCACCCTGGAGCGGAGGCGGCGGATCGAGGAGCTCTCGCGATCCTCCCGGCAGCGGCTGCTCCAGTCCAGGGACAGGATGTTCTCCAAGTTCACCTCCATCCTGCAGCACGCCGTGGAGGCGGTAAGGCCGACGAATGCGCCTGCCACGCAAGTCCGGAGATCCTGTTGGGCCTAAGCCGGGGAGCGCACTTTCGGGTCCCTCTCGCGGTCTTCTCCTCCTCCCTCCTCCTCCTCCTCGGGCTCCGTCCCTCTACCTACCATATCCTCAACCCCGATACACCCCAATTTGCCTCTGCCATAGAAAAAAATCTCGCCCGGGCTAGGGGCAGTGGCGAAGGGTAGTTGGATTGCCAGGAGCTCGACAAGTTCCAAATGCAATTCCTCATTTGGCTTTTTCCTCCCAGTCCCCGTTTGGGCTGGATGGACTACGTGGCCCTATATCGCTTGCGGGCCCATAGAAATCCATGCTTGTTTATGGCTCCCAGTTTTATTAAATCACTTAAAGTAAGCTCTCCCCTAACCTCTTGTGCGTTTATCTTGGGGGAGGGAGGGGAGCTACGATAGTAAGACACCCCTCCCCCCTTTAAGAAGCACACAAAGTTCTCCGTTCCCTCCTGTTCCTACAATATACTGGCCAAATAGACCCTCCAAGTTAAATATTTACTGTGCCCACAACTGCTGCACTCTAGAGCCATCCAGGAAAGTTTCCTTGGGGTCATAGAATACTGGATTGGGTTTGATACTAGCATTGCATTCTGGAATATCTGAAGCAATTACGGAAAGTGTCAATGAGCATGTGCTGATTTTTATCCCCTCACTAGTCAGTTGTCACAGCCCCTTTCTCCACATTGTTGGGATTAAAAAGCACAACAAAAGTTCCAGGATAGAGTGTGGGGATGAGAGATTTGGCTCCTTAGCAGGCGCAGGGGGGAAATGACTTGGTGAGGAAGCCAAAAGCTGCCGGTTCGAATCCCTGCTGGTATCTCTCGCAGACTATGTGAAATACCTATATTGGGCAGCAGCTATATAGGAAAGATGCTGAAAGGCATCATTTCATACTGCGTGGGAAATGGCAATGGTAACCCCCTCCTGTATTCTACCAAAAGACAACCACAGGGCTCTGTGGTTGCTAGAAGTCGACACCGACTTGATGGCACACTTTACCTTTACTTTAGAAACGGAGCACAGAATAGCTCATCCCCAATTTGATCGCTCAAGCTTAATTGTTCCTATGCCTACAGTTCCCAAGATCCCTTAGAGCAAACTGCTTGTGCATGAATAGAGCTGCCCATCCCCCAACACCCACAGAACAAATTAACTATCAACACAGAAAGCTGCCTCATACTGGGCCAGATGATTGCTCCTTCTGTCTCAGTATTTTCTATGCTAGGCCAGTTTGTATGATGACTGACCCTGCCCATGACAAGATTGCAAAAGAATGTGATGTCCCACTGTACACCTTTCCACTCTGCATACTTTCAGCGGGGGCACTGATCAAACCACCCCTTATTGTGTGGCTCTAATGCTAAATATTAGAATGATGTGACACTGCAATCTGGATAGTCCCGGTTTGAGAAGGGGGTGATGTGCACCCTTGTTTCTCTACAATGGGCCACAATTGGTTCTGCCCTTTATGTGTTTACAAACAAATGTGTGTCCGTCCTGCTCCCATATACTGTTCCACAGTGTGTACTGACGTTGAGGGTAGACTGCCTGAATTGTCCCTCATTTCATCATTCTGATACTGATATTAAAACCATGTGATTTGTGCAGTTGGATGGTTCTGGGTGGGGAGGATGAGATGTGCCTCCAGCAAAGCAGGAGTTTGCTGTGAGGGCTCTTGTGATTGTGACTGGGTGGGACTGGTGAACAGAATTGTCCAAACCGGCTCACTGTCAGTGACCCTGCAGGGTTTCAGAAAGCCTCATCAAACCTTACTTGAGATACTAGGGATTGAACCTGGGGCCTTCTGCATGCAAAACAGCTGCTCTCCCACTGAGCTACAGCTCTTTGCCAACTCCACCCTGCAAATATCCTTACAGCTCTGTAGTGTGTGTGTGTGTTTGGTTTTTTTTAAAACTTGGTAGTTTGGGGAATATAGTCTAGCCAGGTTCCGGAGCTAGGTGACTGCCTTTTCAAATAAAAGCAGGATGTTTGGGCTCCTGGCCTCTCTACACTAAGGGGAAGGGTGAGGTGAGGAAGTATTTGTATTTGTGGGGAGGAAGCACATGAACCCAAGACCTGCTTCCATTTTGATTGCCTGCGGTGGAAAATAATATCTTGAAATGAATACAAAGCATTGAGACCACAGGGTTGCCGAATCATACTTTCAAGAACAGCACAGAATTGTGTTATCTGTTTGGTCAAAGGCTGAAGATCTGGCATAGATTGAAATAAGAAAGATGCTTTATGTTCTGTAGAAATCTCTAACAATACAGTTTTGGGAAAAGAAAAAGTAAAAAATGAGTGGAGGTGGGTAAACCCACTTGGTTTCCACTTGCTTTTTGAGATTTTTCTTGCAAGAGCTGAAAAAACCCTTAAGTCTTTTCAAGCACTTGCAAGGGACTGCATACAGCAAGTGGATTAAATCAGGGATTCTCAACGTTGGGTCCCCAGATGTTATTGGACTTCAACTCCCATAATCCCCAGCCCCAGTGGTCTTTGGTCGGGGATTATGCAAGCTGAAGTACAACAACATCTGGGGACCCAAGGTTGAGAACCCCTGGATTAGATTATCCTTTCCCTTTCATGTGAACCCCGAGTCCTTCCCTGTATCTTGGCTTCTCCCAGATTTTGTTGGTGGTGGAATAGGGGTAGCATCTTTAAGGTCTCTTTCCCTCCTCCTCTTTCGGAAGACGTGGGTCTCCCTCACACAGTGCCTAGAACACTGCAACAGCAGCTTCCCAGGCACAAAGAGACTTGGGAAAATGTAGCTTTCTAAGGCCCCCACGCCTGGGCAGCAGATAGGTTTTGGAGGAAAATAGGAGAAGGGAGTAGAGGATGGGCTGGCAGTATGGTGGTGGTGAAGATGAAGGGACCCCATATGAGATAATACAAGCCCAGGTTCAAATTTGAAAGAGTCTGAACTTGCCTCATATTGGTAAGAGGCATGGGAGAGTTTATAGTTTTCAATCTGAACTTTGCTTCCATAAAAGGCATGTAGCATCCCTAGTAGTTCAGGCTTCAGGACTGAGTAGGCATTTTTGTTTGTCAGTGATGCATTATGACAGTTGTGCCGAGGGTTGATTTGATATAAATCCCTTCGTAGTAGGGCTTAATTTTAACGATTTAAATCACTAGTCAGGAAGATTCTATTTAATACTCATTTTCTAGTAAATGTACATTCTTGTTCTCTAACCTTAATACATATCCAGGAATAGTTGTAGGTTTCATTTTTTAGAAAGTAGGTACAGGTGGACCTTGTTATCCGTAGGGGTTCTGTTCTTGGCTAAAATTGTGGATAACAAGGCATTGAGGGAATGGGAATCATGTGTGTGAGATTCCTGGAGGCTTATAAATTGCTAAAAATGTAAGAAATAAGAGAAACAAAGTCCCAACCTGTGTTCTGAAAGTCTCCAGCTGTTGAGCAATGCCCCCCAAAGCCCCAATTCTGCAGTTTTTCCGTGAAAAATTGTGGATTAAAAACAAAAACAAATGAGCCATGAAATGGCTCCTTTCATCAAAATGGTGGCAGGAAATGAACTCGGAGGTCATTTGAAACTGCAGATACATGAAAATTAGCACTTTAAAACGTGTATACCTTGGCCAGGTGCACATGGCCCGATTGCGGATTTTATTTATTTATTTATTTATTTATTTATTTATTTATTTTTATTTAACATATTTTTATACCACCCAAAACACAAGTTTTCTGGGCAGTTTACAAGAAAATAAAAACAACCAATAAAAAGATTAAAACATTTCAACAATTAAAATTTAAAAAGTTAAAACTATTAAAACACAATTAAAACAGTATCTAATTAAAAGCCTGGGTGAACAAATGCATCTTGACTGCCCTTTTAAAAGTTGTAAGAGATGGGGAGGCTCTTATTTCAGCAGGAAGTGTGTTCCAAAGCCTTGGGGCAGCAATGGATAAGGCCCGTCCCTGAGTAGCCACCAGATGCCGGTGGCAACTGCAGACGAATATCCGAAACCATGGGCGTCGGGGCTGTGTGTAACGAGTTCCAGCTGTACACATTATGATAGGTGCACACATCTCATAATGCTGTTTGATTTGGGCAACCTAGTGTTGCATTTCTTTGTTGGACTGTTTGCATTTCTCATGCATGTCAGTCTTATCCTCAGGTACAGGAACATTTATTTATTTAATTAAACATTTTTATACCGCGTCTCTGAGCAGTTCACAACAGAACAAAAACAAAGCAAAACATTCATCAAGACAAAAATGGGAAAAAACACACATTACAACAATTTAAAATCCTTAAAACAATATTTTAAAACAGCATTAAAACCATTAAAACAACATTAATTAAAAGCCTGGGTGAAGAGATGTGTTTTCAAAGACATTTAAAAAGCTGTCAGAAATGGGGTGGCTCTTATTTTGCTAGGGAGCGCATTCCAAAGCCTCGGGGCAGCAGCGGAGAAGGCCAGTCCCTGAGTGGCCACCAGACGAGCCAGTGGCAACTGCAGACGGACCTCTCCAGCAGATCTCAGTGGGTGGTGGGGTTCATGTCGAAGAAGGCGTTCTCTTAAATACCCAGGGCCCAAACTGTTTAGGGCTTTATAGGTTATAACCAGCACCTTGTATTTTGTCCGGAAACATATCGGCAGCCAATGTAGCTCCTTCAATACAGGAGTTATATGGTCTCTCCGAGATGAACCAGAGACCAGCCTGGCTGCCGCATTCTGGACCAACTGTAGTTTCCGTACTATGTACAAGGGCAGCCCCACATAGAGCGCATTATAGTAATCCAGTCTGGAGGTTACCAGCAGATGTACCACTGTTTTGAGGTCATCTGTCTCAAGAAACGGACGCAGCTGGCGTATCAGCCGAAGCTGATAGAAGGCACTTCTGGCCACCGCCTCAACCTGGGACACCAGGGAGAGGCTCAGATCTAGAAGCACCCCTAGACTGCGTACCTATTCCTTCTGGGGAAGTGTGACCCCATCCAGAACAGGCAGATCAAAATCATCTCTCGAGTTCTGACCCCGCACAATGAGTACCTCCATCTTAGCCGGATTTAGTCTCAGTTTGTTATCCCTCATCCAGCCCATCACCGACTCCAGGCAAGCATTTAGGAGGTTATGCCCTCTCCCGATAATGCTGACATGGAGAAATAGATTTGGGTGTCATGAGCATACTGATAGCAGCCTGCACCAAATCTCTTGATGATCTCTCCCATTAAAATATTGGAGTTAAAATATTAACTTCATTAAAATATTGCCAAATCGAGTCTCTTTTATGGTTTGCTGCCATGATAGGCGTTTCCTTTCTACAATGGAGATACACGTGGAACACATTTCCTCAGGACTGCATGAATCTGTTCACTTTTGGTTTCACTTTCTGTTCCCCTGCCCTATCCCTTGGTTTTATATCCAGACTTCTCCTCCTTGCTCAGATCTACTCCATCCCCCCAAATCCTCTGTTCATTCATTGGCCTTCTTTAGCCTATTTCAGACATTATGTTGTACGAGTCTACAGATGTCTTTACACTTGTACACATGTTTGTGTGAATGACTGTACCTGGGCTCATTTTAAAAGTGAACGTGGATACAGGCCTTCAAATGCATGATACAGAAAGGAAGTGTACTTTTGTACCTGCATTCGACATAACATTTGAATGACTGTACCTGCATACAGATATGTACAGTGGAGGAGGGAGGCTTGCGGTGGCCCGTGTTCTGCCGCTGCCCTCTAGCTCTGCATCTGATGTCAGACGCAGAGGCATGGTCTCCCTCCCAAACAGGGCCGCACTGCCCCATTTGGGAAGGAGATCGGCCCGTGCTGTGTTGGACAACACGGGCTGGAGCGATTCTCCCTGCCTTTATAAGGCAGGGAGAATCACTCCGGCCACGCTGCCAACTCAGTGCAGGCCGATTTCGGTCCCAAATGGGGCTGTGTGGCCCTGTTTGGGAGCGAAATAATGCCCGCACGTCTGACGGGTTCTTTGAACCTGTTCACCCAATGGTGGCTCTGCCCCTGGATCCGTACCTGTGTACACTGTACTTTCTTATGAGTGTTGAACAAAATGTGTGAATGGGCATAATAATGTCTTTGCATTTTTAGAGAGAGGGGGGCAAGGGTGTTTGTGTGTATGTGCGTGCACGTGCTACATGTATACCACCTGCAGAATAGGATTGATCAGGCCTGTTATTATATCCATATGTTACCATGTTCATAGAATATAATTAGAAGTTATGATTAACATTCATGATGATACCTTTGACCTAGGTTCTTCTTTATTAATTGTTTTTTTAAATTTAAAATTAAAAAAATCTGAATTAAATAAAAAAATATTTTAAAAAAAAAATCTTCAGTTTTTATCAACCTTGTTTGTACCAGTTTGGACAGTGAGTGAGATATGTGCAAGGCCTGTCTAAACGTTCCAGCAAACAGATACACGTTTCGTGTCTAGGCCTAGGTAATGGCATAGGTTTTCTGATATGTTTCATATACTAGCAGATTTTGACACTGGGGCAAAAGTTCATTACACATACTGTTTTACTTTCATACAGTAGCCAAGTTACTCTAGCTGATTTTATGACCTGTGGTGAAAAATTCCAAAAGTTGATTATAGATTGTGCAAAGTGGAACTTGCCTTTGAGCAGTTGCATTGCCCTTTAATTTGCTTTAGCATCTTTTGTAAGCTTTATTGGAAGAATTAAAAATGAAGCCTCCAGAGCCTTCTTTGGTATTTATTTTATTGTTTAATAAAATAAAAAAAACTACCTCTAGTTTGTATAGCTTCTTACCAAGTCAATCCCTTAACATCAGAGCTCTTTATTCTCCTAATACAGTACTGACTTCCTATGAACTGTTTCACACTACATGTTTTAATATGTGTATAGTGTAAATATGGCAATTTTGCAGCTCCATATGCCGGCCCAGGCTCCACTTCAGTGTTAAGTGCCCTGTAGAGTTTCAACCACTACCCTCTTATAATATTTAAAAATGGAGTTTATACCAATATGGATACTGCCAAGCCCTATTGCAACTGCATGGCAAACAGAAAGCAAACAGAACCATAAATATACTTTATATATTTATGGTGTGAGATGATCAGATACCCCACAAAATGTTGTAATAATGTAATAGCTCTTTATAGATGCTTAGGCCAGAGCCTGTTCCTTCCATTTCTTGTGGGAGAGGAGCATAGAAGCGGAACATACAATATTTTATCTGTGTTAATAATATAGCTTTATACCGTGGGATGACATGTATCTGCGTACCTTGTTTGTTGTTTTATTCCTTCCCATAAAATGTTGAATAGTAAATAAAGTATTGACTTTTTACTTTGCAGTTGATGTCACACATAATGGAAGTCTCAGGTGTTTTTTTTAATAATGTATGGATAAGTAGGGGTACTTGTTATCCCAGAACTGGATTGACACAGTATACTTGTAGTATCCTTGGAGTACTATTGTTCTCTCCCCCCACCCCAATTTCTAGAGATATCGAGAAGCATAAAGCATTGGCTTACTACAGACAGAAGCAGATAGAAGCATTGGCTTACTACAGATATAGAAAATATATTGTATGTTTGGCCTCTGTGGAAGGAACGAGTTCTGGTCCAAACAGTTATAGAAATAAAGTTTACAGGTGGAACTTGTTATCTGGGGGGTAATGCAGACTTTCATGGGTAACAATGACAGGGCATTAAGGTAACAATGACAAGGCAAATGGAATGGGGGTAGGATTATGTTCCTGGAGGCTAGAAAAATCACTAAAATTGGTGAAGGGGGGGGGAAGGAAAATAAGGTGCCCTAAGGAGCTCTGTGGGTCTCCAGGTGTCCAGGAGTGCCCCCCACAAGTCCCCATCCCCCCCATATCATGTAAGAATGTTTTTGTTTTTTTTAAATGAGCCACAAAATATCTCCTTTCCCAAAATGGTAGCCGAAAATGACCTTGCAGGTCATTTCCAGTCACCCCAACCAGTGTTCTCTCTAATTTTTTTCATCTGTGTGTGGAATGAGTTTTGTTCTGGGCGGGCAGTATCAAGGCAGTGTGTGCACATGTGCATTCAGAGTGGGGCCTTCGTGATTAAATCTGAGCAGAATCTATGTTATCTTTTTGCACTAGAGCAACTTTGTCTGTTGTGCAAGTGCAGCATTTGTTAAGGTGTCAGCCTGTATTTTTATTTGAATAGATTTCTCTCTGTAGTTTGTGCCAAACTGAAAGTGGATTTCCCCCACTGAAGGAGACAGGAAGTCTACTTCCATAGATCAATGGGAGGAATTAACCTAGTCATGGTAGGCAAACTTCCATATTTATTTATTTATTTTATTAGAAACATTTAATATACCGCCCACTCCAAAGACTCTGGGTGGTGTACAAAAACATGCAAAGCAAGACAACATTAAAATTACATTCTGAATTAAAAACTAAAGTAACTAACAAAAAAGAAAAAACCAGATAGGTAAACTACAGGGCAAAAGCCTGGCGAAAAAGAAAAGTCTTCAATAGAGATTTTAAAAATCAGTAAGGAAGGGGCTAAACGAATCTGAAGGGGAAGGGAGTTCCAGAAGTGGGGCAGCAACCGAAAAGGCCCTTTCACAGGTCCTAGCACCCCAAACCTCTCGGAAATCAGGGACTGACATGTTTTCCTTACTCCAAGGAAAAGAAACACTCATGTATTGTAAGCCCAGCATTTCAATCATAGCTCTCGTTATGTTAGCTCAAAGAGTTCGGGGTGCAAAGTAGGAATCCATCATATAATAATAACCACCCAGTTCCACGCTTTGAAATCTTAGCCTTGGATGTGTCTAGCTCGGTGTAAGATCTAATACTTTGCCAATAGAAGCTGATATACTTTCTCTAAAAGAAAAACACAAGCTTTATTTTGTATGTTTTCAAGAAAGAATAGTCCGATGAGCAAAGGATCAGATCCTAAGAGCACTTAATTGGCGGTAGGTCCCATTGAAATCCATTGACTACAAAAAAGTATGTTTAGGATTGAGGGTAGGCAATTCCTAAGACTGTTCTGAAAATGAATGGCTTCCATTAGAACTGACCATAAGAACTAGATTGGACTTCTATTTCGGGAAAGATAATATATACAGGCAAACCTTGTTATTCTTGTGTGTTCTGTTCCTTGCCTACTCCTGCAAGTAATGAAACTGTGAATAACAAGACATTCTGCTTATGGGAAAAGGGGGATTAGGTTCCAGAATGGGGAAAAAAAGGTTTAAAACACGCTAAAAACATCAAAGAAACCCATGAAAATAATATAAACTGTTTATTGTACTGTGCTGCCATGTGCTCAGGAATGCCCCCCAAAATAGTGGGGGAAAGGATTTTTTTAAAATGAAATGAAATGAGCCACAAAATGGTGATGGGAAGTGACCTCCATGGTCACTTCCAGCCCTCTAGGAACCACAGATACATGGGTTTTAACCCTTTAGTATCCGTGGAAAATGAAAAAGGGTGTCAATTAGACACTTGTGAATACGCAGAATCACAAATAGCGGTTTCGCAAATAATGAGGTTCTACTGTCTTGCCATTCCAACACTTACAATTTTATTAATCCAGGAAGTAATGTTTCCCTGATCTCAGTTATTTCTGTAAGTCGCTCTTAAGATTGTAACCAAGACCTAGCCAAGATCACTTAGCTACATTCTTGGGAATGCCTGATGTTGACATATGACATCAAATCAAGCTCATGTCAAGTTTATTAGAAATAGCAGCCTGTCTGATACATGATCAGAGGCCAAATCATGCCATCATAATTTTTGTGATTTGAAAATGTTGTGAAGAAATATGATGTGAAATACGTGTGCTGTTACTTATAGTGTTAAAAATAACAACAAAAGAGTGCTGCACTCCTGAACTTTAAGTAGACACTTCTTAATGTCATTTGTAATTTATTATGGCTGCAACTTATAGATCAGTTGGGCCTTTAGAATGACTTAGCAGCAGATTTTTAAAAGAAGCTAACTGTTTTGATAACAAGACTGAAACTGGTTATAAAACCGTAAAAAATACTCTGGGTAGAAGAAACCTTCCCACTTCTCTCTTGCCCATGAATAAATCTAAGGTGGTTCCTACTGCAGCATGAGTGCAAAGCAAAATAACACCTTTCCAGTATAATTATTTTATTCACATACACGTTGATTTTAACTCATATTATTAATTGGCTAAAGTTTCTTTCAGTGGGTGACAGTCCTAATTTTTATACATGATAATGCTGGTGATCACTCTTGACCTGATCTCTTGTGATGTGTTGGCACTGACAGTGCTACAGAATGGACAAGAGTCTCTCAGAACAATGGCTTGCCTTTTTGCAGGGATGGCCTTAATAAGGGGTACTCATTGGAGGTGCCATCTCCATGAGAGGATAATTTAGTTGGAATGTCTATGTAGAGAATAGCTTAGAATCTCATTTTCTGAAGCAATGGTGTGGGCGGGGGTGGGGGGGAGGAAGAGTATTTGGATGTGATGACCTTGCTGCTGGTACTTTCCTCCTTTTTGTCTTTGCTTTTCAAATTTTATGATACGCTGATCCCTACACCCTATATTCTGTTTCATATGCAAGGTTAAGTTCACTTTTTGTGGAAGGACTCCAGAATTTGGCCGTGTTCATCCCGTTCCCTTTTGATCACTTAGAACAGAAGGACTGACCGGTTTTTTCCTTAGCCCGGATAGAGGATCTGCTTTTGTGTGTCATGGGCATCATTTCGGTTGACACAGCTCTCTCCAGCTTGGAGACATATTGCTGAAAATACCTGCCTGCCATTTTTGTCAGTAAAGGCACAGAACTCTTTAAGGGAAGAAACATGGCTGTCTTTTGAAGGCAGTCTTGCCTGAGAGAGATTGGGGTCAAGCAAGCCTGCACCACTGCTGCACAGTCCTTAGATGAATCATTGCTCACACTAGAAATTGAAGTTGCATCCTGACACATTTTATGAGCCCTGAATTCACCTAGAGAAGTCATGAGTACTGAATAAAAGCCAAGAGCGAAATGTGCCTGTCGAGGGTCAGTTTTTCCTGTCCATTGAGCCATTCTTTAAAGTATGTGGCCTTTAAAGCCTGCAAACAAACTCTTCGTCCTCAGATGAGTCCTCTGCTTCCCCTTCTCGGAAGCCAGCCTGCTATTCTGTGTGTGTTTTATTACAGGCCTAACGAACAAGCTGATTTTATTATTTTAATGGTAGCATTAATAGTCCAGCAGCAAATCCAGAAGAGCCTGATGTACACACACTTGTATCCCTTGGCTATATTTTGTTCAGTGTTGCTTAGAAAGCAATGACATCCAGTTGGGGGTGTGGGAATAATTTAACTGCTGTGTTTCCCATGCCAGGTTTTCAATGGCGTTTTGCAGCACAGCAGTTGAAATGGTGCATAGGAAGTTGCTTTACTGGTATTAGAATGGCTTCCAATGGTGGAAGCCAGTGAGAAAACTTCCACATGATGGTACTCCATGTTGGAGCTGTCATTATTAAAATCTCTTACTGTGGTTAGCCTTGATGGTATGGAGAGTCGTTATACCAGTGCCATGTATTTCTAGTAGCTGGTGGCATGGGGGCTCTGCATGTTCAGGGAGAGCCATTCTGGGCTAACACCTGAAATCTCCCCTTTCCTAATCAGAGAATTGATGTGAAGGGAAAACTCTCATACATACCTAAAGAGTGCAACCTGGTTTTAGCAGTAAACAAAGCAGTAGTTTGTGGTTTTCTATAATTGCTGTTTACACTGTACCCTTGTAGACTGACAGGCTGAAAATGTGACAGGTTTATGACCTAAAAATTGTTGGGACTCCAAAGGCATTGACTCTCAACACCTGTAATTCCTATTGACTACTGGGTACATTAGGTGTAGAGCTGGAGAGTGTAAGACTGCCCCCTTGTTCTCTCTTCTTTCTCTGTCTCTGCTCTAAGTCTCTTGTAACTGGTGCTCTTAGAACATTACTTTCTAGCGGTGTGCAGTTTGATTCACTGTCAAATCTGTTTGGGTTGAATCCGGGGTTATTTGCGAATTCGGCCCCAAATTGAATCACCCTCAAAATAGAGGGCCCGATTTGGGGTCGAGGAGAATCACTCCTGATTCTACCTGAATCAATTCAGATGATTCTAATGCCATTTTGGATAGACCTGTTCTCTGAGGTGGGCTGATGTACCATGTCTGGAGCAGAGGTATGATCTACCCACTGATCCAAGTTGGTAGCTGTTGGCTAGCTTGCCATAGCTGCTGGCTATGGCAAAAAAGCCACCACAACTCCACTAGCATATCAAGTTCTTTTGCCCAAATTAAAAACAACAACACAACCCTGATAAAACAGGCCTGCTTTACAGGATCCTGGCCACCATTGTTCCCTCTAACAGGGATTCCCAGATGATGCTGACTACAACTCCCATAATCCCCAAACAAAAGCCATTGCAGCTGAGGATTCTGGGAGTTGTAGTCAACAACATCTGGGAATCCCTGTTAGAGGGAACACTGGTCTCCACTTAAGTGACATATGTTTTGCTCTAGCATACTTAGCATAAGGTGGGTAGTTCTGTAGGTCCTCTTAAGGCCAACATTTAGGAAATGTCTTATGTCTGCTCTGTATTTCTTTTCTGCAGCTTGCACCCTCTCTTCCATTGCAAGAAGATTTTGTTTACCACTGGAAGGCGATCACCCATTATTACATAGAGGCTTCAGGTAAGGAAATTTATTTGCATCTTCATCACCAAAGTAGGCAGATTTCACTTAAAAGTGATGATCTGGAAAGTAATGAAATCAAGAAGTATATACTTGGTGGGCCTTGCATGATAAACTTCACGGTCACTTTCAAAACATACTTACTGGTGCCAACCCTAGAGATCTGAAACCTTTGGATGTTGTAATTGATTCCTATGACCTTGTTCCTCATTGTGTTCAAATGACAGTTATTTGTAGACAGTTGCATAAGAGGGAACATCAGGCTTGCCACTAGAATATTTATGTGCTTGCATCGTAGCAGTAAAAATGATTTCCAAATTCATCATATAATATTACCATATCTCTACTTGCAAATAGCAAATAAATACAGGATAGACTCGAATGATGTTAATTTATGTCAGTTTAAGAGTAGAATAAGTTTTTACTTTGCATCTCTGATAAATTACCTGTTTCTTTGAATACTACATTACAGCTATGCAAAATACATTCCGAACATGGTGAAAGTGTATAGTTGAGTTTATCTTCTCGAAATGTGTGTGTCAGTAATATATTCAAAAATCCCAATCTTCTTGTTCCTTTCTGTTCATAAAATTAGTGGTTCAGTTCAGCTGTCACATGGAGTCAGGATTTATTCCTGCTTTCTCATGATATACCTTAGCCTTGGGAACATGCGTTCCTTCCCTGCTAATTTAATCACGAAGAAAAGAAGGGATTCTACTACCTGTCCTGGCATAGAACACACCAGAATTTGTCCTGACTTCTGAATCAGGTGATCCTGGCTTATTCAAGCCAGAATTTCTAAATAAACCAGACAATGAAGCTGGAGGAGAAGCATGCATCAGAGGCTAAGGGACAACATGTGAAACCGGGAATCAATCACTTAACTAAAGTAACAATCAAGTTGACTGTCTTTTTCAGTTTGTCCTGTTATATGAGAAAAAGGAGGGAAAGTGAAAATGTGTTTGCAGGTAGAGTATTGAGAACGAAGGCTGTATTTTTAATGGCACCTCTTTCTGCAGATGACAAAGCTCCTGTAACGGATACGAACATTCCGTCCCACCTGGAGCAAATGTTGGATATTTTAGTTCAGGAAGAAAAGGAGAGGGACTTTGGGGAAACGGGGCCTTGCATGGAATATCTGCTACATCACAAGATCTTGGAGACTTTGTACACCCTGGGCAAGGCCGATGTAAGTATGTTAGATTGTCCTACAGCAAATGGTGCCTCTCATATTTTGCTCTTCAACCCAGTATAGCATCCCACCCAGTGATTGTTGCTGGGGTTCTTTTGTTTCCTTTTAGATGGTGAGCCCTTTTGGAGCAGGGAGCTATTTTCTCTTTTCTTTGCTATGATATGTAAACAGGTTCAAGAACTTGTTGAATAGTAGTAGATACATATTGTATATAATATGTTTCTATAAATGTGCATGCTTACTTTTTGCATGTGCTTTTTAAGCATTTGGAATTTTTGTGTACTCATAATTTTCTCCAGAGAGAGAAATGTTGTTGTTTTTAAATTGAACTATGCCTACTGTTTTTCCAAGGTATGGGGAGGGCATCCATCACATGACAAAGGGTTGTCAGGCTCTGCATGCTCTGAGACAGGGCCAATCAAATTCAATCACGTCCTCTATCCCTTCTGCGTCGCCCTATCTTACCCAGTTCTGGTCCTGTCTCTCTCTGTAGACAGTTCTATTTGCCATTAAGTTTTCAAAGCAGTTTACATAGCAAAAGAAATTAAAAAATGGTTCCCTGTTCCAAAGGGGTTTATAATCTAAGCTAAGGGAAACAACAGCCACTAGGAGAGAACTATGCTGGGCTAAATAGAGAGAGTTGCTCTCCCCTACTGATTATAAGAGCACCACTACTTTAAAAGATCTCTGCTCAGTTAGCTGGGGCAATAGGAAATGCTACTGATGTGCTGATAGAAACAGGAGTGTGAGAAGACTGGAGAAAGTGACTAAGGGTAATAGAATCCTTGGAGCTGTGCTAAGCGGGGGGGGGGGGATACTAGCCTTCTACCACTGGAATTGATTGGCTCCTGCCTTGTTTCTTCCAGAAACTGGCAAATGTTTATCAGTTTTTCTCGGTGTATATGAGGGCTAGATTCAGGGTCCTGCAGAAGTTACTGGATCCCACATCTGAAACTGTCTGCCCTGCAGTTGTCCAAATCTGTAGACCCTTTACTGTAATTAGCAGTTTTTATTAGTTCAATTTTTATACTGCCTTTCATAAAGCATCCCAAGGCAGTTTGCAGAAGTTAATATACATACAATACCATTAAAATAATTCAAAATCTTCAAATCAGTTAAACAGTAAAAACCAAAAAAAGCTGAGAGGCCTGACCCTAAGGTCTTTAGTTGTTTTTTAAAAGCAGCCACAGATGTCAAAGAGTGGACATTCATTGGGAGAGCATTCTAGAGCCTGGAGGCAACATGGGGTCATATTTCCCCAGAAGCAACAGATAGGCAGTTTGGGGGTGCTTCTGGATCCAAACCTTTCCCTGGTGTAGCAGGTTGAGGCGGTGGCCAGAGGTGCTTTATATCAGCTTCAGCTGATACGCCATTTCTTGAGATGTATGACCTCGGAACAGTGGTTCTGAGTGGTTCTGCATTCTGAGGCAGTGGCCAGAGGTGCTTTCTATCAGCTGAAGCAGTTGCATCTGTTTCTTGAGATGAATGAACTCAGAACAGTGATACATCTGCTGGTAACTTCCAGACTTGACTACTGCAATGTGCTCTGTGGGGCTGCCTTTTTATGTAGTCTGGAAACTATAGTTGGTACAGAATGCAGCAGCCAGGTTGCACTTGGAGAGATCACATTATTCCTATACTAAAAGAGCTACACTGGCTACCAATAAGTTTCCGGGCAAAATACATGCCCTAAACAGCTTAGGTCCCGTGGGTTTAAGAGACCATCTTCTTGGTTATGAGCCCCAGTGCCCATTGAGATCATCTGGAGAGGTTCATCTGGCTCATCTGGTGGTTACAAAGGAACAGGACTTTTCTGTTGCTGCCCCAAGACTCTGGAATGCGCTTCCTATGGAAATAAGAGCATCCCCATCTCTGACAACTCTAAAGACTTACTTTTCACCCAAATGTTTTAATTGGACTGTGGTTTTAAATTTTTTATTAAAGATTTTTATTTTTAATCTGTTTTATGTGGTTTTGAACACCCAGGGATGCGAAATATACAAATATGAAAAATAAATAAACAACTGAGAAGGCCCTGTCCCACGTGCATGACAGTAGCCTCTCTCAATGTCAGCATGTGGAGTAAAGGCCCCCCTGATGACCTTTTTGGGTGGGCAGAAACCCTTGGGTCCTTGAGGTATCCAGGCCCAATCCATTAAGGGCTTTAACAGGTAATAACCAGCATCTACCATTGGCTCCAGAAACAAATTGGCGACCAATTTGGAGTGCGGCTCTTTCAAAATATGTGTAATATGGTCAGAGAGAGCAGTTGCTGAGAGAATCTTGGCAGCTGCATTCTGCACCAACTGAAGCTTCCAAATATTTTTCAAGGGCAGCCCCACAAAGAGGCTGGGAACTTTTGGGAGCTTTTGGAAAGTTCCCAAAGCGGTTTACAGACATAAATTAATTAAATGGCTGCCTGCCCCCAAAGGGTTCACAATCTAAAAAAGAAATATAAGGCTGACACCAACAACAGCCACTGGAGGGATGTTGTGCTGGGATTGGATAGGACCAGTTGCTCTCCGCCTGCTAAATAAAGAGAATTACCACTTTTAAAAGGTGCCTCTTTGCTCAGTTAGCAGGGGTTAGAGAACCAACAGGGACGTACTCCCCATGTCTAGTGTAGGTTATCCACCAGGGTGACCAAAGTAGTTTCAGTCCCACACTCAGGGTGAAAGGCAGATTGAAAAGGGCCTAGATAATCTGTATCATCTAAGATCCTTTGCGGCTGCATAGATGCCACACGCTCTATCACCTTGCTTAAAAAGAGAAGGTTAGAAACAGGCCAATAGTTGTAGCAGAATCCTCTGGGTTCAAAGTGAGAGATTGACACCAGCAGTTGAGAAAAAGCAGAATTTATTGCTAGCAAAATTGATCTCGGTGGAATAGATTCCTAAGCCTGAGATGCCCATTACATCGTGACTTCAGCTTTTATATCCATTTCAATTACATTCAGTGGATACAATCCTCATTGGTTAGCATCACTTACCGGTAATCGTCATTTTACAATTATTACAATTAGACAATATTCCTCTAACTATAATTGAGCATTCCATCCCCTCCTCCTCCCTCCATACAGCCAAACTATTTCACTCCCTTTTCCAAACGTGTCCTTGAAGGTGTCGTAGCTAGCGCCCTGCTATCTGGAGATATCAGAGAGGCCCCAGCCTGCATTCCACAGTCAACAGAGTTATTGTGCTGTTTGCAGTTTGTAATTAGAGCAGCTTGCAGACCCTATTAACCATTTCTTGACCACAACAAACCTGAGTCTGCCTCATAGTTATCAAAATTGATGGAATCAAGGGAAGGCTTTTTTAGTAGTGGTCTTACCACTGCCTGCTTGAGGCTTGATTGCATCTTGCTTCACTAAGGGAGGGCTGTTTCTAGCCTTCCCTTTTAAAGCAAGGTTATAGAGTGTGCGGTGTCTATACAGCTGTAAAGGGTCTTGGATGATACAGATTATCTATACCCTTTTCAATCTGGCTTTCACCCTGGGTTTGGGACTGTTTGTTTGCCCTGGTGGACAAACAGAAAACAAGCAGAAAACAAAAACTAAGTCCCTCCCACCCTGCTTCCGGTTATTCTTTCCTCCCTGCTTTGGCTTTAGAATGTGATAGCATTGCTCAGTATGGAATAGTGCTTCAGCATAAGGATAACCCCACCTTTGTAACTTCTGCTGCAAGAAGCTGACTTTCTAATGTAGAAAATATGGAGGTGAGTCTCATGATCAGTGAGACCCGCTGGAGGGGGTTCTGTGGGGAGAGCGGGCTTAGCCCACTCTCCCCACAGACGATCAAGGCAGCAGCCCTGGCAGCCGGGTAAGCTGCCCACATGACTGCCAAATCGGCTGCCCACACGACAGCCGGCTCCATCATGGAATCGGCTGCGGGGATTGGGGGCTGCGCAGCCCCCAGAAGTTCCAGGATGCCCTGCGTAAGCACGGGGGGCATCCTGGAGAAACCTCCAGGGCCAGGAGGCTTGTTTCAGCCTCCTGGCGGGGTTCTCCTTATGTGTTGCTGTGGCACAATACACGATCAAATAGACGGGTTTAGCGAAGCATTCATTCCACTAACCTTGTCTAAAGGGAAGACTACCTAAGTGGGTTACCCGCTTTGTGGACACCAGGCTTGCCTGTGAGCCCAGTGGTTCTCACGCTTGCCCAAAAGCAGGCTAGGCTCCTTTAGCCCGCTTTTGCCGATCGTGAGAATCTCCACATGATTTTCGAATGTGTGTGGAGATGTTTCAGTTTCCCTTTCCTGGCAGCTGCCCCCTCCCCAAAGCTGGAGATACTCTGCAGCAATTCCCCATGAGGTATTGGAGATACAGCCAGAAGTAAATATTTGGTCAGCCCTCTGAGCATTGTTGAATCTCTTTGTTTGTCTGTATGGGTCTGTTTGGATCTCAGCCCACGTATCTAATTAGTTTGAAATGCTGCTATGAAGTACATAATGTATATTGCAAAGATCTGACCGGCTTAAGTGATTTGGATCAGCAGTTTATTGTAGAATTAGTCAGATGTTGGATATATTTCATGTACTTGTTGACACATTAATGTTTCCAGGCTCTCACTTTTGTTTACCAGTTTCTATATTCTTTTTGTTGTTTTCTAGTGTCCTCCAGGCATGAAACAGCAGGTTTTGTCTTTTTATACAAAGCTTCTGGGAAGAATACGACAACCTCTTCTCCCACATATAAATGTACACAGGCCTGTGCAGGTACTGAGATCATTAAAGAATTATGAAGATTTTAAAAATTGTATGTTTTTAATTGATTCTCCTTGAATATTGGATATAATAGTACATTTTTGAGATTTTAAGAACTTCTAATAAGCAGTTTTATTATCTTTGAAAACAGAATTCTAAAATATACCCAGAAGTAGCCATTTTTTCTGTGGGTTTTTATTTCTTACAATGTTATTCTTTTTTTCCTTTGGCAGAAATTAATCAGACTTTGTGGTGAAGTCCTGGCAACACCCACAGAAAATGAAGAAATCCAGTTTCTTTGCATAGTGTGTGCAAAGTTGAAACAAAATCCATACTTGGTTAACTTCTTCCTAGAGGTGGGTGAATCACATAACTCACTAATTGGGTTTATGTTACAGAAAAGGCATTCTAAGAATGTTGTTGTAGACTTTGTGCTGACTCTGCCATTTAAGAATTGTATTTCTTGCAAAGGTAAACAGGAGCTTATCTAGGTTCATCAGGACACTACCATAGACCTATACTGATGGTGCACTTTTAACTCAAGCGTACATGGGTCGGTGTTGTTCTTTAAGAAAGGAATTAAGTTCATTGAAGCTCTCTAGGAGTAGTCCTGAATTCTTTTCTGCTGTGATTTCCCCAAATTCCTTTTAGCCCCTCCCTCATTACAGTACATCTGGAGTTTGTATCTGGAAATAACTTGGTTAACTTCCATAGGGTTGCTTCCTAGAGTTGAAGCAGTTGACCTCTTAACTGAAAGGTTGTTGAAGAGAACCCTACTCTGCTAAGTTTCTCATGAACAAAATAGTTCAAGTATGTATTATACTTCCAGTTTTCCCCTTCTTTCAGCTTTTGTTTCAGTGAAAACCAAAGATATGTTAAAGCACTTAAAAATCTATCAAATTGTCATAACTGAGCACAAAATCATTTTCTTTGTTTTCTTTTGCTGTATGAGGCACAGATGTTAGGTAAAATATAGTTTTGCTAGCTAGACATATCAGTCAATCAGTTTCTTATCTTCTCTTTCCTCAGTTTTGCCCATCTGTCTTAAGAGAATTGCAAGCCCCCTAGTCTAAGACAGGCAATTTCTGTGATAAGTGCAGAATCCAATACATCTTAGCACTAAGGGAATGTAAAATAGAAGTAGTAATTACAGGATCCAGCCCTGCAGGACTGCAATTTCAGGGTTGCCTTTCTTCATCAAGACGTTGCTGGAGAACACTCATGTCAGTATGGAGAGGGAGGCAGTACTGACTGCAGTGTAATCTCAGTGGATGCTAATTGAGACCCTGGAGAATTTGGATCCGGGAGCTTTGATTTGGTAGTCCCTGAAGACCAGTTGTTTGGGCTTCCTGGAGGCATCTAGAAGGCCACTGGGGGAAACAGGATGTTGGACCAGCTATGCTGCTCTTATGTTCTTTATCCAGGTAGGAGAGCTAGTCTTGTGGTAACAAACATGAATTGTCCCCTTTGCTAAGTAGGATCTTCCCTGGTTTGCATTTGAGTGGGAGACTGCATGTGTGAGCACTGTGAGACTCTTTAGGGGATGGGGCCACTCCGGAAAGAGCATCTGCATGAAGAAGTTTACAAATTTCCTCCCTGGCATCTTCAAGATGGGCTGAGAGAGACTCCTGTTTGCACCCTTGGAGAAGCCGTTGCCAGCCTTTGCAGGCAATACTGAACCAAATTGACCTGTGGTCTGATTCAGTATAAGACAGCTTCCTATGTTCCTATGCTAGCTTCATCACAGTTAGTGTGATTTGCTGGTGGCGGGCGGGCAGTAGGTGTTGATTGGTTCCTACTGTCTTACCAGCAAATCACACCCACTGTAATGTACAGGATGTTGTGTGAAGCCAAGGTTTAACCATCGGAACCCATCCAGTGTGCCAAACCATGTATCCTTCAATGCAGATTGTGGTGGCTCTGGTGCAGTCTTTTGTAGCATTTCCTCCCGACAGCCTTAGCAAAATGCAGCATGTGCCTCTAATTAAACAAGTCAGCAGCTGGAAAGAGGACAGAGTTTTGTGTCATTGTTTTGCATTACATGGTAACGTTTTATATGAAGCTTGGTGTACTCTTGGCAAAATTTGGCAATGCTTTTTTCTATTTTACTTTTTTCTTTCTAAGAAAATCTTTAGTGAAAAGGCAAGGGCCATGTAACAAGTGATAGAAGTTACATGGGAATCCTTGCAGTCGAGTGAATTTAAAAACAGTTTTATTTTCTACCAGCTACTGGATCATGAGCAACCAGATTCTGCAAAGACTTTACATAGTGGTCTGTGTGCCTTATTGGTGGTGTTTAGGCATCCAGCTGTATCATTTACAGATCTGGACTGTGATCCGTTGCATTCATAAGGAATGGATTCTGTGCCTGAGCAGGGACCTCGTGGGTAGACTGACTAGAAAGTGATGCCCACTCTGCCCTGCACATACTCTGTGCTTCCGTTGAAATCGACAGTTGGGGGCACCATTTTCTCATTTTTCTATTTGACCGCCAAAGCATCAACACCTTGTTGCTGAACCCTCGGACTATCTAGAAACAAACAAAAAGAAAGAGAGATACTGATTTATTGGATTTTATTGACTATAGGACTGTTTTGAGACCATTCTTGGCTTAATGGATTGGATTGGTAAAACGACATTTAAGAGATATGTAGAATGCCATGCACAGCTACCATCTACGGACTATCATGACTCCTGTTTGCTGTGTTTGGGAGAACGGCACAACACTGCAGCATGTAAAGTTTACAGCTTATTTTCTAAACTGACAATGAAGAACTGAGGTCTTCGCTTTCGTGTGGTGCTGTATGATGAGGCGTTACAGCCGCCAGCACCAAGACCAGGCTACCCCTCAACATCAAGAACGCGATCAGGCTCAATGTTGAGCACGCAGGGATCTGCGAGAGTGTAGTCTAAAACCACTGCAGAGGGAGCAGAGCCCGTTTTTTAAAGACCAAAGGAGGTCTCAAAGTCAGCTCACCATCACAAGGATAAGAAACGCAAACACTCCTCTGACGAGGAAAGTGAATCTCCGCCCCAGAAGAAGCACTGTAGCAAAGCAAGGGGGTGAGACACACCTTCCCCAACTGCAGTGCAAATGTTTAGCCCATCTTCAGAAACAGGAGATACTCAGTCAACATTGAGGCATCAATGTTTGACAATGGAGTCGATGTTGAAGGCTCCAATTTCAGCATCCACCGCTACCAAGATTGTGGACCAAATGACAGCATCAACATCGACTTTGATGTCAACATAGATGTCGATGCAGCCTTCTGCATTTACAACAAAAGCTATGGCTTCGCCTTTAGTAGCAGTACCACCTAGAAGGCTGCTCCATTTGTCTCCAGCACAAACACCAGTGTAATCACCTTCTACTACCCAACATGAGAATATGAGGGGTGGGGGAATGAATAGAATTTTTGGATCTTGCAACAGAGCATAGACAAGATGATGCTGTATCTTTAGACCAAAACACTGCTACTTTATTACTGGCAAAGTTGGAATCTTCAACAAGTACCTTTTCGGGTTCGACTGTGCATGGATTCCTTAGTACTGGCCTTATCATTGAACAAGATGTCAAGGAGGTGCCAGTGTCACATCCAAAAACTTTGTCAATGTTGCCACTACACAGCACTACAGCAACATTTTCAATCAGTGTTCTCTCTAAGAAATATTCCCAGTTGTTGTTGACTACAACTCCCAGCATCCCCAGCTGTAGTAGCCTTTGCTTGGGAATTATGGGAGTTGTAGTCAACAACTTCTGAGAATACCTGTTAGAGGCAACACTGTCTGCAATGCCTTTTCGGATTATGTCTCCCTTACGTGTACCAGAGCATGTGGTAATGTGTACTGTCCTTGTACTATCGAGACCAATGACACCAGCTACAATGACATCAGCTTTTACACTTCTCAAAAACAAACAAACAAAAACACCCCATTCTACAAACTTATACTTATGGACAGATCACTGATGTGTAGGATTAACATCAGTCTTATTAGAGCAGGGAGACTGGGGGTAAATAACTATCTTCAAGGTGCTTGCCTATAGCCTGCAAGCACCCACTAGAATTCTGGTGCCTGAGTGAACTGCCTCTTTGCCTCATTTAAAACACCAGAAGTTTAAGGCAAAAAACAGGCTTTTGAGAACAAAAGATACATAAGAGGTGAGAACTCACTTGCATTTGTAAACTTGTTTCTTTTCATCCAGGCCAAGCCTGCCCTTGAGCGATAAATGGATGTGTTTGTGCATAGAGGTTGGCTTGTGAAACAGGACTCTGTGGGCACCAGGAGTCGAAATCGAGTTGATGGCATACGTTACCTTTTTTTGAAAAGAGGAGTCCATAGCAAGCTTGTTACTGTATTTAAGAATCTTACCTCTTATGATGGGTGTTTCACTGGAACATTAACTTCTTATTCAACTGTGGATTATTCATTTGTGGATTTCTCTCTATCTATTACAAGCTCAAGTGTTCGGGATTAGTTTATCTTGCTCAGTTTTCACAAAGATCTTAAGTACATAGAATCTGGAGTGATGCTTTTTGTGTAGATGAGAAGCAGACCTATGGAAAGGAATTTCATGAGGATTAATAGCATTTGCTAGAACCGATTTTTTATCTGAATGGTACTTAGAATTTATTTTCCATAGTGACATTGCTGCAGTGATCATTGTAAGCTGCATAAGGGAGAATTCTGTATTAAGGAAGCCTAATTCTGACATACAGGTTTAAGTCTGTTTGTATACATTGGTTTTGGACATACCAGGCAAGTCGGAAATAATAGTCATGGCAGAAGTCTTATCTGTCAGCATAAGGCCGTGGTTCCAAACCTGGGGTCCTGCAGAGGTTGTTGAACTACAACTCCCATCAGCCCCAGCTGCAGTTTATTGTGGTTGGGGATGATGGGAGTTGTAGTTCAGCAACATCTGGACACACCCAGATTGGCAACCACTGGTATAAAGTATTAAAACTTTATGGTGATGGGAAGCTGCTCCCAGCTTTCTGCTAGCTTCTGAGCTTTCATCAGATACTGCTTATCCCTTTTCATGTTCTTTTTCTGGAGTCATGCCTAGTCACTGCTTTAAAAGCTGTGATTTGGGGGATGCAGATTCCCATGCTAGATAGCAGATTCTATACCTGTGATGTTCCAGAAGTGTGGAATATACACAATCTGCTGCATTTCTCAGTGTATTCCTTTTGCTTTTGAATAATTATCCCTCTGCATGAGACATCACTGTGTCACTGATTTGGTTGTCTTTAAAACAGTTTGAAGTGAAAATACATGAGAGATGTTGTAACAAATAGAGGATTTAAGCCCAGCTTTTGTCTCAAAGCAAGCCTACATGGGGGAAAGAAAAATGCTGCATCATTCTCTCCATGTTTGCTCAACATAGGCTGTTCCTTTAAAACCTAAATTGCTCCTTTGGTAGTCCAATCACTGCCACCATGCCCACTTTTTAACAGAGTTTACTCCACCCCACCAGTGTGGGCAAAATTCCAGGGAAACTCTCCTTTACCAATGGAAAAATACAGAAAACCTTCCATGTGCAGCCTACACGTGAAGAGAAAACTTGGTAGTGTGAGTTGCTGAGCAATCAACATAGAGACACGTTTGCACCAGAGTAAAAACCCCTTTTCCCGAGTCAAAAATCCACTCAGCCAGGTAAAATACAGGAACAAAAAGAAAAAACTTTATTCACAATAATACAGACTGCTTCAGTCTGAGGCTCTCTCAGCTTTAAGTTACAGGTTAGAAGAAATACTTAGAACTTCACAGATTACTTCCAAAGATCACTCCAGCTGGTATTTGGAGTGGCACACTTTAAAACCATGATTACCCAGTTGCAAGGATAATTCAACAAGTACCCCCAGGTGCAAGAAACCTTGAAAAGCAACTTTATAGGGTACGGAGACTTCTGCAAAGCCCTGGTTGAATAAAAGGGCTCAGGTTCAGTTCTTCTTGGTTATGTTACAGATAAAAACACAATAAACCAATTGTAAGGATTTGCAAAAGCACGATATCAAAAGAAATCTAACACAGGCTACTTAACACACAGTTCCCTGGCTAAACTTCCCCAAAGCCAAAGTCCTGGCTTCCCTCCTGAACTCACCAAATCCATGATAGAGACTTCAGGCTCCTGTAGAGCTCCTACATTGGTTGCCACCCTTGCCAGGCCAGGGACAACCTGTTGTTCACTCTGCCTGTCTCCAACTGAGAACAAAGAACCCCCTTCACTTCCTGCCTCCAGGAACCGCCCACCGTGTGCTGAGTGGCTGATCCCTAGAGGTCACTTCTGATTCACTCTTTAGGGGCGGGGAGGGCTGATCACCACAGATGTATTTTTTAAAGTCTAAATTCTATTGTTACAAAGAATACCTCAACCCAATTGAAGATTTCTTTTCTATTTTTTCTTAACTTGAACAGCATACTGAAGGGATGCTTTCCACATGCTATTTGCTGCTGATCTTAGTTGCTTTTCTAATAGCAGCAAACTGTAACCTTCTTCTTCCTATTCCCAGTGGTCTGGTAGTGAAGTTGCTTGGTGATGTTCTTGAATCTGAAAATATAGAACCTATTTCATTAAACTTTCCTATTAGGTAAATCAAGATCCTGTCCTACACACTTCCAGGAGGCAGGTGAGCAGGTGGGCTTCAGAACTGTGCATGACAAACCAGTGAATCTCGGCCATTTTCTAAGCTTGATGCATCTACTGACATTTGTCTTTTTCTTTTTGCAGAGCACTAACCTTTAATGTGAAGAGTAGATTCCAGTCTGTAGCCACCATTTTGAAGTGGCCAACAGCCCTTAACTCTGAGAAAACACTGAACAGCTTGGAGCTGGGCAAGCTCAGGCTGCTCCAGCTTCCAGTCTGTTTCTAGGCCTGCTCCTTTAGGTCCATGTTGTGCTTTCCAGCCAGTAGCCTTGTCGTCCTTTCCCCAGTATTTGAGGGAAGTAATGGAAGAACTATCTATGATAATCCCATAATCTACTGCATTCAGTCTAGTTGAAAGCCAAGAAGGAGTTAAGTCTAGCCCATTTGTAAATGAGGCACAATATTTATATAGATGGAATGCTCCTGAACTCACTATTACTTCTCCCATCTTCCCCTTCTGTTCCCTTGCACAACACTGAGTCATACATTAGGAATTATCTGTGTGCGGTGAATACAAACCTAAATATATTCAACACCTATGAATTAATTTTCTATGATGCATGGAGCGTTGCATGGTCTTCCAGCATGTGTTGGGAAGAAAAGTTTAAGTCAGACCATAAAGCATTGCTCAAGGATAGTTATGTGTGCATTTGATGTTTATGCAAGCTTATTTTAATAGATGAGTGGTATTCTATTGACTGTAATAAAGTATTGTGTGAGATCTGTTAATTGATCTTCAAGGATAATGAACTGTATACACACTTCATTTTTTCCTACTGTAGTGACTGATGCTTTCAATCGTTATGCTCACTGGCCATTCTGAAGGTCTCTCTAAACACCTGAAGCAGATTAATAGGCAGGAGTATGATTCTCCCACTTAAAGAAGGTGAAGCAAGAAACCTGAAGCCCTTGGGAAAGGTTCACATGATTTTGTTTTAGTGGCAAGTGCTCAGTAATAGATTTCATGGGAGGGAAGATACAGAGTTACAATTTTGTCTTTTAATAGATTTCCTGAGAATAACTGCAGGTTCTGGGAACACCTTTTGCTTATCTTAGAGGCATGATTCTTAAAAGCATGATTAGATTAGAATCTGAAACTTTGTTTTCAGAACCACAGAGATAAGGTGGATTGAGGTCTTGACCTGAAAATCCACATTTTCTGTTGAATGTGCTGATGTCGAAAGGTTACCTACATATAGAAAATGTAACATTCATACTGAAGATCGAAAAAATCAAATCACATCAATTTACTCTGGTGGCTTGATAGAATAAGGAAAGGCCATTACTTTGCAGGCCTTTTGGAGTGTCTAAAGATTGGTTTAGTTTAAAAGACAGATGTTGAAGAGGCGTTCTAGTCATTGGGTTCTATGTGATCTCTTAATCATTTTGTGCAGCCTGTAATTGGTGTTAATTCAACCCACATAAGGTATCTTCAGCTTTTTCTTTTCTGTGGAATGGAGAACAGCAAAAGCAAAGCCTACATGTAGAGTTCTGTGTGGTCATTGGTCTAGATTTGGCCTTGTTGTGCTACTATCCTTGCTCCCATTTTGGAGGAGAGCATATGTAAGATCTCCATAATTGATTATAGAATTTGAGGGAGATTTGTGGAGGCTGTACATTTGTCAAATGGATGTATGTGTTTTGGGCCAGTTCAGATGTCTTATAGAACCATGATGAAAACCTGGTTCTACGTGAGGCCTCAAGTCTCAGCAGTGCACAGTCCTTCCCACTCCTGCCCTTGCAAGCCTCCCAAGAATTTTACTTCCAATTTAGGTCATTAAAAAAAAATTTAAGATTGGTTGTCACATTTGAGATGACCGGTCTTGTTTTTTCTAACCAAATTGCTTGGAATAAACCTAGATATTTAAACCAGTTCAAGACTTGGGTTCATATCTAGGCTTTTTCCAAGCAATTTGGTTAGAATTCAATAAACCAAGATTGGTTGGTTTGGGCATCATGACTGATCTTCATTTCTTTCTAACCTAAATTAGAAGTAGAATTAAGGGAGACCACAAGTGTTCCTGAGGCTTGGGGAAGTTGAGCGGAAGCAATATTTAATAGTGATTCTGCCTAAACATCTGAACTGGCCCAATATGTTTTATGACAGCTGCACCTAACTTCATTGGTGAGAGCAATTTCATGTGTGTTAGGAAACAAGAGAAGTAAACCACTAGAAACAACAGATCAGATTTGATAATGTACAAATATTTTTTTAATAATATGTGCATATGAAATATACTTCAAATAACCACAGGATAATATCTGTTGAACTTAAATCTAAAATATATAGATATGGACTGGACAGGTCAAAAGTCGATTCAGGGGTCAGTAAACCCATACAAAGGACCAATTTGGAAGCGAAGCTTCATCAATCCTGTAAGAGATTCTTGAACTGGCAGCTTCTCTATACTGGCTTAACTACTTCTCAGAGAGTTAAAAATACATTTCTGTGTTAAAACCCAAGAGTCCTAATGAAAAGCTTCCTCAAGTGACAATCTGCATATATTCACATGAAAAAGTTTTGGCTACTGAGAACTTAAAGAGCCACATTACTTAGATTCTTCAAGGAGGAAATACTCCAGATGGTTGCTGCTGCTTCTCCTGTTTCTTGGTTTCTTCAGGATAACATATTTTATCTTTGTGCCTACTTAAATTAGGGAGCATTCCTTTTGCTATATCACTGCAGTGGTTCACAAACACGAGTCCCCATAAATTGTTGGACTCCAGCTCCCATCATCCCCAGTCACAATGGCCAAAGGATGGGAGCTATAGTGCAGAACATCTGGGGACCATGTTTGAGAACCCTTGTATTTCTTGGTTAGGGCAAATACCTAACTTTTTTTTTTTTTAATTCTTCGTCTGTATTTAACACTTTTCAGAATAAGCTAAAAGGGCTGGCTTCAAAAGGTTCTGCAAGCTTAATTACAGAAGACATGCTAAGAGGTCAAGATTCTGAGGCCGGACAGTCTGTTGAAGAAACATCAAGTGGAGTGGAACAAGCAGCAAGAGAAAATGATCTTCCTCAGCAGGCAGATGACCTGTCCGCAAGTCTAGAAGAATTGAATATCCCTTCATCCTCTGAGTCTTTGTCTTTTCATCCACATGGGGACTATAATTTGGTGAATTCTCTGCTCAGTCTCACCAAAAGTCCGGTGAGTCACTCTGTCAGATTTATTTATTTGATTTCAGATTTATTTATTTGTTAGATTTATAAACCACCTAATAAAACCTCTAGGCGGTTACATACAATTCAAAAAAATCTAAGAACAACCAACAATTAAAACAAATAAAGCAATTAAAACTGTTACAATAATTAAAAACAGTATATAGAAATTTAACTAAAAGCTTGAAGAAACAGGTGTGTCCTAAGGGCTTTCTTAAAGACAGCCACAGATGGGAAAACGCTTATTTTGACAAGGAGCAGGTTCCAAAGTCCTGGGGCTTATAGAGAAGGCCCAGTTCTGAATCAGCCCTGCAACCAGACCTCCCCTGATTATCTCAGTAGGCAGCAGGGTTCATGATGAAGGATGCACTTTCTTAGCTAGGCCTGCTAAGGGCTTTATAGGTAATAACCAGCACTTGTATTCCACCTGGAAACATATGAGGCAAATTTTAATATTTAGGATTTTGAGAGTGAGTGTGTATGTATAGCTAGAGATATTTAGAGCTACACGCTTTAATTCATTGATCAGAAATTATTGAATAAAATTTCATATGGGCATTTAAGGCCTCTAAACAAACTGGCTGACATCACAGAGCAGCCTTCTGGTAGCACATCAGGAAGGACCAGGGAGAGCTTCCCCATTTTTCTGCTGGCCACACAGCCTTGGGCATGCAGCAGTGGAAAGCAAATTTTGACTATTTGCTCTGGCTCTGGAAGTGCCCTGGATCACTTGTCCCTGAAGGTTGTACAGCCCTCAAGGACATATTTTTGGGTGATGCTGAATTTTTCTATTCCAGCACTCATATCATGAATGTTACTATGTGTAGTATTTAATTTTGGGAAAGGCTTCAGCCTGGTGGAAAATGCGGCACCTTTTTCTTGTTCTACAGTAAAGTATTCCAGTCAGGTAGGATGCCAATATAAACCTTCTATTACTAATTGCAAATGTTCAGAAACCTACACATTTCCTCAACATTGTGAGCCAAGCTTTTAGAAAAGCTGAAGTTTGAAAACAAGGTACATTTGTTTGGTTGCTGAACTGTTGTCATTTCTATTATGAAGACTGCAGGTTTATTTTTAACTGGAGCCTACAGGCAGCTCAGAATTTTTTCAGGGTCATATTGTTGGTTTATTGATCTGCTTTAAATAGTATATACTAAAATAAATGTAAAGCAAACTTGTACAAGTTGCCTGTGGTTTTGAGTTGATCTTGTCAAATAAGGTGCTTTTTAGTCAGCTTGCATTCATTGATCTTATGGTATTCCAGTCATTTTAGTGGAAGGCAAATTGTAAGTGAGAAAATAATATTTGTACTGTTAATGAACATCTATTGCTTGAGGGAAATGCACAATGGCAAAAAAAATATGAGGGTCTTCTGGCCAATATTCTTCAGGGTCATGAATCTGGTTCCAACCAAATAGCCATTTGCAGCCCAATTACCTTTTAATGGGGATGGTGATAATACCTAGCATTTATATAGCACTTCAGAACCTTCAAAGTGCTTCTCATGCACATGTTGTGGTAATTGCTCTCCATAATCATTACAGCAGTCTTGCAAGGTACAGTTCTCCATATTGCAGATGCGGATCTGAGGCTGAGTAAATTGTACAGGAGGACCTTGATATTCGCAGGGGTTCCGTTCCGAGGTTGTACTGTGGATAAGGAAATTGCGAATATCAAGGCATTGAGTCAATGGGGAATTGGGGGTTAGGTTCCAGGTTGCCAGGAAAATGAGAAAAAAATGCCAATTTGGGGGCAAATTTGGTGGGGTGGGGACATGGGGGAAGCCCCTGGAATGCCCCCAAATCTACAAAAAAATCATCAAAAACAAAAAATAAAAAAATAAATAAATGTTTTTAAAATGGGAGCCATTTTGTGGCTCCGAGAAACAAAGGATATGTGAGGTTGATGTGCTTTTTTGTTTGTTTTTCTTCCACGTATGCCAAGGTTGGGTGTCTTTTACTGAGGATACACAAATCTGCAGATAATGAATCCATGGATAACAAGGTCCTCCTGTATTTGCTTAAAGCCCCCTAATGAGTTTATAGCTGAATTGACTTTTAATTCAGGGGCTTTGCATTTCACTGCTCACATTATCTACTCTCCAACACCAGATCCATGAGATTAGAGATGTCAAAGGCTTAACTCATTGGGGCTTCCTTCTGTGCAGAACATGCATAGAATCAAGCTGAAAAGCTCCCACAGCATCATTGCAAGCTGTTTCATTCTCTTAGGATTCGGACATAGAGAGTTTCCTATGGGAAGGATGAGCCTTGGAGAGTTGCAGACTCCCTGTCCTTTCTGTGCCTTTTTAAGACAAAAACAAAAACTTTCACTAAGAACAAACCTCAATTCCACATTGGGTTTAAGCTAAGGGAACTACATTTTGTAAACCAACTAGAGTTAAAATAATCAAGTGTTAGAGCATGCAAGAATAAGCCTATATCAAAGCAGGATCAAGTTATGGTTTCATCCTGCTTTGATGTCCTGGTTATTCTAACACATCCCCAAGTTCGTGTGTGATGAAGAGCTGCCATTAGTTGTTAAAGCAGTGATGTGGGGTGGAAAAGTTTCCCATACTTGATTTTTCTGTGGGGAGGAAATCCATTTCTAGGATGGTCTAAAAACTTTTGAGATACAGTGAAGGGACATTAATATGAAACCTAGAAAACAGCCCTATACCAAACCGGACATTGGTCCATCTAGCTCGGCATTATTTACACTGGCTGGAAACGACTCCCCAGAGTTTCAAGCAGGACCTGGGACCTTGTGTATGTAAAACAGATGCTCTGACTCTGTGAGCTATGTCCTCATCCCCATGGTGGAGGATTTTTTAAACTATAAACTAACATGACAAATCAGATCACAATCTACTTGGGGCATCAGGAATATTTGTATATCATTTAAAAAAAATTTTTTTTTTAAAGAAACAATGCAGATTTTATGCAAATGAGGAAATCTGCATGGGAAATTTTTCCAATTCAATTCATACTTTTCCGGAAAACCCACATCTCTGCCCTAAAGTAAAAGCAAAAGTTGTCATTCTCCTCAACATGCACAGAGGAGAAGTGGGGAAGGGAAATGTTCAAGGACCATGTTTTCTGTTACGTCTGAACCTGTCTGGTGTGCTATAAGTGGTTTGTGATAAACTAGTACATTCAGCAGAAATAGCTTTTCGAGGCTTTGCACTTGAAAGATGAAGAAAAGTGATGCCTCTGCCTCTTCTCTTGTGTGATAGGATGGCCGAATAGCTGTGAAAGCTTGTGAAGGCCTCATGCTTCTAGTAAGTCTGCCTGAGCCCGCCGCCGCCAAATGTTTAACACAGAGTACATGCTTATGTGAACTGCTGACAGACAGACTGGCATCCCTCTACAAAGCTCTTCCTCATTCGATGGATCCCTTAGATATTGAAACTGTGGAGGGCATTAACTGGGGGTAAGAAAGTTTTCCTTAAGTATGAATTACATTTTATGCCTTGTGTATGTGAGACATTTTAATTCATGTCTATCCCACCCTACCCATTATGTATGAACTATTTCTGAAGTAAAAATATCAAAGCATGAATACAATGTCGGCAACAGCTAAGCGTTTAAATTGGAAATGTTACTTATTGTGATGTAAACAAGCTGCAAATGTACATCTTTGGTTTTGGTTTTTGTCTCCCTGCACTTCAGCTTGGATTCCTACAGCCACAAAGAAGATGCGTCTGCCTTTCCAGGGAAAAGAGCCCTGATTTCATTTTTATCCTGGTTTGATTACTGTGATCAACTCATTAAGGAAGCTCAGAAGGTTTGATTGAGATACTTGCTTTATCCATTATCTGTCTATAATACAGACCAAGTTTGGATGAGTACATTTTTAAAATCAGTAATGCAACTTCTCTATGCCCTCTTCATTTCAGACAACTGCTGTTGCCATGGCAAGCTCAGTGCGGGAAAGTTTTTTTGTTGGTGTCATGGAACCCCAGCTGATGCAAACGTGAGTAGTCTGTTTCCGTTGCAAATTGATACTAGTTTTTCCTCCTCCCCTTCTCACAATTGTTGTTATTTTTAATAAAAAGGAGGAACCCATGTCATTTGCTAAAAATCCTTATGTTCAGTTCAGAGATTGGCATTCTCACATCAACTGCCTTGTTGCATCGTATTGTTCGTCAAGTCACTTCCGAGGCTTTAGTGCGTGAGATGGTTTGCTTCATCCTTGGAGAGCAGAGGCAGCCTGAAAATGTGACTGACATCAACAGACACCCTTTGCGACATCGCTTAATTGAGCACTGCGATCACATTTCAGATGAGGTAAGAAGCAATAACACAGTATGTACACAGTGATGTTTGCCAAAATGCCATTGTCAGTGCCATCAGTAAACAGCTATATTCTGATCATTAATAAGTGAGCGAATGGGCCTTTTCTCACAATCCATGAGAAGGGCTCGAAGGGGCGAGGGGAATAGCAATAGCAATAGCACTTACATTTATATACCGCTTTATAGCCGGAGCTCTCTAAGCGGTTTACAATGATTTAGCATATTGCCCCCAACATTCTGGGTACTCATTTTACCGACCTCGGAAGGATGGAAGGCTGAGTCAACCTGAGTCAACCTGAGTCTCGAAAAGCTTACCTCCCCTACAGACTATCCTCTTCTTGTTGCTGGGTGGCCGGATTGGCCGCCCAGACGATTGCTGGCTTCTATCGATAGCTCAGAGGATCAGGGTGCTAGGATGTGTCGTACCACCCCCCAGAACCCCCCCCCCACCCACCAGAACTTCCATAATGCACTGTGCAAGTGCACAGTGCCTTATGGGGATCCTCCCCTCCCCGAAACCAGCCAGGAGCCCTGCAGTCTGCCAGCTCCAGCCAGGGCTGGCAGACAATCAGTAAAATGGGGTTAGGGTTAGGGTTCACTAACCCTAGGGCTCACTCTCCTAACCCCATTTAAGAGGGTGGCTCTGGAGGTGGGCTTGCCGCCGAGGCGCCACCGTTCCCGACAGTACACATGTGCAGGCAAAACTGGGCTGAGCTTCCTTAGCCCATTTTTGCCTGCGCATGTGAATAGTTTCAATGAGTGTTTAGATGTTTGGCATTGTCTAAAAATTGTGTTTAAGTAGTTCGCCCTCATTTATTTTATAGCCGTTTTAAAACTGGTTTGCAGCATGTTGAATGCTACATAAGGATGATAGTACAGTTTTCACTGGTTCTGCTGCTAAGTTCTTCCACTTGTAGTGGACTGGAGGATCCATTTTAAAGCAGAGTAATACACTGGGGTACAGATACCTGAGAGTCTGGGGCTCAGTGTCTACCCATGTGTACCCCCATTTTTCATGGGGGATATTTGTGCTGGTGGGGAATGGGAGAATCAGTGTTGCTACTATCTGAGTCCTGGTGACAATGCATGGACTCAAGTTCAGCCACAACTGAAGGCCTGGGCATGGAAAATAGCACAGAATACCACCAGGCCATGTGCTACTCCCATCTCTGATCCTCAGTTGACTGCTGGGGTGACTTAGTGGCCCTGCCCCACTCGCCCTTGCTGAGACTGCTAGTTCAGAAAGAAGGAAGGCTTTGCAAATGCTTCCAGGAGTGTTTCTCTAGGTTTGGGCAAATACAAATATTTGTAAGTGCCTTACTGACCAAGAGATTGATGGGGATCAAGAGCACAAGATCTCAGCTTCTGCCTGTAGAGAGATAAAACCTGTAAATAAATATCATAATAGCTTCTTTTCTGGGATATCTCTCCTTGTCCCTGGCCTCCAAAATAAAGAGTTTAAACATAAGTTGCCTACGAAGTCAGATGGACTCCCAAACCCAGGCTCCTCATAGCAGCTTGCTGTCTCTTGTCTTAATGCAGGCATTGTGAGGATGAATGGATAATGTGCTATAGTAAGGGTAGATTATGACTACTTTGAAACACTTAACACCTGTTTCTCATTATAATCTTACCTTTTCTATACCACTTTATCCATTCATTCTCACAACTGCAGAATGGAGCCAGGAGCCAGCAAGTTGCTAGAATGAGTCACTGGTTCATCTGAGGTTCTTTTGACTTTGTAAATGACCTTTCTGTGGCTGTTTGGAGGTCAGGGCATTAAACTTTATGCTGTGCAGTGAAGTCTGCATGAGTATACTGTAGGATTTGAGAGTATTGTGTGAAGCAAGTTATATTTTAAGCTAATCGGATTAATCATGGATGCACAAAAAAATTGACCAATTCAAATAGAATTTGAATCAATTGTACTTGAAACTGCTTGCACAGAATGGGATTCATTAGAACCTATTCAAATTTGCCTGAACTCAAATAGACTTCACTCAAATTTGATGTGAATTTGTTACAAATTTGCCCAAATTGGCATCTGTGCAAGCAGTTTTGAGTTGAATCGATTCGAATTCAGATAGATTTGGTCAATTTTTTTGCACATCCCTACAATCATGCTTATTTTCCTTACATGAAACCTATGTTACAGATTAGACTTTGCCCCAGACCTAGACTAACTGACAAACTGAACTGTCCTTTATAAGTATTGATTACAGGGAGTCAGTGTGAAGTCTAGGGTACACAGCATATGGACACAAAGCTAGGGGTTGAATCTCCCTATCAATTTTCAGTAGTTAACATTGCTGAAATGTGTGTGGAAAAGACACTTCATAAACATTAGAGAAATAGAGCACTTTTCAATGCTTCAGCATCTCTTAATGACTTTTTTTTTTAATATTGCAGATCAGCATAATGACTCTCAGAATGTTTGAGCACCTTTTGCAAAAGCCAGACGAGCACATTCTTTATAACTTGGTTCTTAGAAATTTAGAGGAGAGGAACTATACAGAATATAAACTACCCTGCCAAGAAGATAAAGATGTGGTGGAGAACGGCCAGATAGCAGGAGCTGTGTATGTTCTTTTCTGTCTGTCTTCCTGTCTTTCCCTGTGTCACTGAAGAGTTCTGCAGTATCCGGAATACCGTTTTAGGATCCTGATTTAATGTTGAATCAGAATATGCAGTTAATGTTTTAGACTAACATATACATTTCAGTATTTAAGGGTTGTCAGTAATAGAAAAGATTATTTTTCTAGATAAAAAATCTAAATGGATTTAAAAAAAAAAATGAAACCCTTTAATTTTACATTGTTCATAGTGTGTCTTTGCAAATCAAACATTTTGTTGTCTAGTTTGGGTTTATTTTCATTTTAAAATAGCAAGTGCATGTGGGCATGATCCAAGTTGTCATGGTGGTAAAGAGTATTTAGCCCTTTACCTCTGCCTCATTTGCCTTCCAGCATTCTGCCCCCAAACTACTATAGGCCCTTAAATGGTGGCATTTGCTGCAATGGCACCTTTTGGGAAGGCCTAGAGCATGGTAGGGAAGGATTTTCAGCAGGTAAAGAGTTAAATACACGCCCTCTGTGATCCAGACTGGGCTTGTGCACGGCTATTTCAAAGTAAACATAAACCCCAAACTAGATGATGTGTTTAATGTCACATCTATTTTGGCCTTCAGCGACATTTGAAAACACTCCAACTACTTGTTGATGAACTCATGGAGCTTGCTGTGACAAGCCTTTAGAGATTTCTTATTTTGCACATCTATTATATGTTTTGAAAAATTTGTTTGTGTGAAATAGTCACTCTTCCTGATTGACCACATTTTCCATACACAATCCTGCCACTGAAGTTAGCTGAATGCACTACTTTTTACACCAGAATATGCTCAGGGGAAATGTAAATAATTTTTGTAGTTCTTAACAGACATTCTGAACTAATGTCATATTTTAGCTGTTACTGTTTTCAACAGCTTTTTAACACTCAATAATCAGATCAATAATTCCAAAATGACATCATGCCTACAAAAAGCAGATCTTTCTCAGATTCAAATTTGTAATTATTCAAATTTACCATATATTGTCACTATACATTAAAATGTATCATGTTTGAAGTTGAAATCCTACAACTTTCAAACTGTTCTTTTAGTTCTCTTTTGCAAGCACATTAATAAAAACTTCTATTACATGTATTTAATATCTTGAGCTTTCCTAGAAGTGTAATCTGTGACCCATTTGAAGACTCATGCGGTGGCGGTGCATGCGGCAAAAAAGAGTTTTTGGTCTGCGTGCATTGAGGCTGTAGGTTCGCACTCAGCAGAGCTATCCCGGGTTGTGAGGAGTTTGATTTCTGCTCCTTCTCCCTCAAATCAGTCCCTGGGGTTGTTCTGCTGTGATGCCTTTAATGGTTTTTTTACGAACAAGATCTCCTGTATATGGGCTGACCTGGACTCCACTATTTTTGCAGGGTCTATGGAGGAGGTGTCCAGCAATCCCTCTTGCAGTATTAGATTGGATCAGTTTCAATCTGTGACTCCTGAGGATGTGGACAAGCTGCTTGGGGCAGTGCGGCCTACCACCTGTTCTCTGGATCCTTGCCCAACTTGGCTGCTTCTCTCTAGCAGGGAGATTGTTGGAGATGGCGTAGTTATTATCATAAATGCATCGCTGAGGGAGGGTAGAGTGCCCCCTTGTTTGAAGGAGGCATTGGTTAGACCATTCTTAAAGAAGCCTTCTCTGGATCCCTTAGCGATGGATAGTTACAGGCCAATCTCCAATCTCCGTTGGTTGGGCAAGGTGATTGAGAGGGTGTTGGCCGACCAGCTCCAGGCAGTTTGGGAGGAAACCGATTATCTAGACCCATTTCATACTGGCTTTAGAGCTGGCTATGGGGTTGAGGCGGCCTTGGTCGGCCTGATGGATGACCTTTATCAGGGAATCGACAGAGGGAGTGTGACTCTGCTGGTCCTCTTGGATCTCTCGGCAGCGTTCGATACAATCGACCATGGTATCCTTCTGGATTGCCTGGGGGGAGTTGGGGATAGGGGGCACTGCTTTGCAGTGGTTCCACTCCTATCTCTCAGGTAGATTCCAGATAGTGGAGCTTGGTGACAGTTGCTCTTCAAAATGGGAGCTGTTATATGGAGTCCCCCAGGGCTCCATTCTGTCACCAATGCTTTTTAATATCTACATGAATCCGCTGGGTAAGGTTATCAGGAGATTTGGTGCTGGGTGTTATCAGTATGCTGATGACACCCAAATCTACTTCTCCTTTTCATCTTCAGGAAATGGCACTCATTCTCTAAACACCTGCCTAAAGGCAGTAATGGGCTGGATGAGGGGAGAACAAATTGAAGCTGAATCCAGAAGGAGGAGGTGCGCAGCTTGGGAGTACTCCTAGATCCAGGCCTCACCCTGGTATCTCAGGTGGAGGCCATGGCCAGGAGTGCTTGATTCGACAGCTGCGCCCATTCATTGAAGAGGATGACCTCAAAACAGTGGTGCATCAGCTGGTAACCTCCCGGCTCGACTACTGCAATGCGCTGTACGTGGGGCTGCCTTTGTATGTAGTCCGGAAACTTCAGTTCGTTCAGAATGCAGCAGCCAGACTGGTCTCTGGGGCAACCTGGAGAGACCACATTATGCCTGTTTTGAAACAGTTACACTGGCTGCCGATATGTTTCCGGGCAAAATACAAAGTGCTGATTATTACCTTTAAAGCCCTGAATGGCTTAGGTCTGAGTTATCTAAGAGAGCGCCTTCTTCTGCATGATACCCACCGCACATTAAGGTCATCTGAGGAGTTCCGTCTCCAGTTGTCACCGGTTCGTCTGGTGGTGACGCAGAGGCGGGCCTTCTCTGTAGCTGCTCCTGGGTTGTGGAATGCACTCCCGTTAGAAATTTGTAATTTGAGATCATTGCTGTTCTTCTGGAGAGCCCTTAAAACCTATCTGTTTGGCCTGGCCTTCCAGGGTTTTAAATGATTGACTAATTGTTTTAAATTGTTGCCCTGATTTCCAGTGTTTTTAGCTGTTTAATTGGTTTTATTGCATTTTGTGTAATAGTTTGATTTTAATTGTTTTGTTTTTACCATGCTGTAAACTGCCCTGCGCCATTTTGGAAGGGCGGTATACAAATCTAATATAAATAAATAAATAAAATCTGTGCAAAATGACTTTGCCCAGTCAATGATGGGCCTTACCTACTAGTTGTCCCATATTTTAGAAGTTCATAAGCCCTTTCATGCTGTGAGAATATATCTTTTCTCCTTTATCCATCAATCCATACATTAAAGTAACCTTACTTAACACTGGTTCATGTTAATGTTCTCAAGTACAGGGTAGTGCAGTCAGGTCATCTTCGGTACATATAAGGTTGTTGAAAGCAGACAAGTAGGAGAAGATCCAAACAATTGTGAAATTAATTCCACTGCCCAAAGAAACTTTGGGCTTCTGTTTCTCAAGTAGTAGTCCCTATGCCATATGACAAGTTGTTTTTGAGGCACATTTCAAAAGCAGTTTGTGATTTGACATTGCATGGTTAGGAAGGTGGGGCATTAATGGGGGGGAAAGGCAAAAAACAAAACCCACTGCAGGCCTTTCAGCCTGCCTGAAGTAGATCTTCTGGATCTTTGCATGAGCAAGTGAATAGAGTTCTGTGCTTTTGTTGTTGTTTGTTAATTAACTCTTTTCTGTCCTTGTTTTCCCTACCAATTCACAGAGACTTAGAAGAAGATCCTTTATTTACTGATCTTTCTCCTGATACCATGCTGTCAAACCAGGAGTGGCTTAGTGCTTCTCCACCTGCCAGTCCAGAACATCCGAAAAATGATGGGAAGACTGAAGTTCATAAAATTGTAAATAGGTAAGTTAAAATTAATAATGAAAAAGACTAATCTTTTGAAAGAAATACAGTATAATAAAATTTCTCCTATTGTCACATCCTCTCAAATTCTGCTTCATTCTGGTAGTGCTCTTTCCATATTATCAAAGCAGGTTTGTAAGATGATTGGGTAGCCCACACACTACTTTTTTGTAATTATAAAATATAATAAATACACAGTCACACACACAAATCTCTACTGAAAGTGACATAACTATAATACAGATTCCAAGAATGTATAACTCTTAACTGCTTATCTGCCCGAGAGAGTCATCCCAGTTTCTCCTGTGAACATTATCCGACAATTTATCCATCTTGGCAAGCTCTAAACATTTAATTTGCAGCTGCTTGGTTTCAAGCACTATGACCCTTTTCAAATGTCTCACAAGTGTAATTTTTGCAGCAACCAGTGAATTTGGTATTTGAGAATTTACAGAAGTTTGTATCCAGCTGTCTAAATTATTCAGTAGTATGGTTTATAATTCCATAATGCTAAAAATGCCTATAGTCTGTGCAGTGATCCTAACAGCCTCTGTTCAGTGCACTTGAACTACAATATTACTCAATCAAAGATGGACAAAATCCACATAGTTCAATGTGCGCTTCCAGCAGTTAAGCCTGTTAGTATGATAAATTCTCTTCATCTTCGCAGGCATCATATACCAGAAGTGTGTAATCTTTTACTGAACCTCGAGTAGGATATAGTTAGCTGATGATTGTTTGACATAGTTATCAATGCTAGATTATAACTGAAGAGAGAGGTATATCCCAAACCATTTTATAGCAATCCTTCCTATTCTCAGTTTCTCATTTCAGCTTTAAAAAATTGTACTGTATTTTGTGCAATTTTAACTGTTTTTACTCTGTTTTATATTGTGTTTTAAATTTTGTACATCAGGCGGTATAAAAATATGATAGATAGAAAGAGCCCTTGTTTAATGTCCCATCAGTTATCCAGCCTTCTCAACATGTTTAGTCCCACTTTTTGATCGGTGCTCTGTCAGTCTAGCATTTCAGTTTGCACTGGTTCATTTATGAGATTTCTCCATTAGAGACTAAAGCTCTAAAGTAGAGCAGCTCTAATCTCAGCAGGAAGTGCATTGTACAGCTCTGGGGTAACTTCAGAGAAGGCTCATTTTTTAGTCATCACCAGACGATCCGGTGGCATCCCCAGATGAACCTCCCATGAAAATCTTAAAAGGCGGCAGGGTGCATAACGAAGAAGGTGTTCTCTTAAATACCCTGGACCCAAGGGCTTTATAAGTAATAACCAGCACTTTGTATTTTGCCTGGAAACCTGTTGGTAGCCAGTGTAGTTCTCTTAAAATGAGAGTGATGTGGTTTCTTTGGGACATGTTGGAGACCAATCTCGTAGCAGTATTCTGCACCAATTGCAGTTTCCGGATTGTGTGCAAAGGCAGCCCCATATAGAGTACATTGAAGTAGTCAAGCCTAGAAGTTACCAGCAGGTGCACCACTGTCTTAAGGTCACTCATTTCCAGGAAAGGCTGCAGTTGGTAAACCTGCTGAAGCTGATAGAAAGCACATCTGGCCACTGCCTCTACCTGAGTGTCCGAGAGAAGGTTGGGTCCAGAAGTACTCCCAAACTGCGAACCTGTTCCTTCTGGGGGAGTGTAACCCCATCCAGAACCAGCATATCTATACCATTTCCTGAACTGTGACTTCCTACAATGAGCACCTCCATTCTTGTTTGGATTCAGTCTCTGTTTGTTAACCCTCATCCAGCCCATTACTGCCTCGAGCAGGCATTTAGGAAAGTTAAGCCATTGCCTGATGAAGCTGACATGGAGAAATAGATTTGGGTGTAGTCAGTGTACTGCTAACAGCCTGCACCAAATCCCCTGATGATCTCTCCAAGTGGTTTCATGTACAGGTGAAACTCGGAAAATTAGAATATCGTGCAAAAGTCCATTAATTTCAGTAATGCAAATTAAAAGGTGAAACTGATATATGAGACAGACGCATTACATGCAAAGCGAGATAAGTCAAGCCTTAATTTGTTATAATTGTGATGATCATGGCGTACAGCTCATGAAAACCCCAAATCCACAATCTCAGAAAATTAGAATACTACATGGAACCAAGAAGACAAGGATTGTAGAATAGAACAATATCGGACCTCTGAAAAGTATACAGTGTACTGTGCTTGATTGGCCAGCAAACTCGCCTGACCTGACCCCATAGAGAATCTATGGGGCATTGCCAAGAGAAGGATGAGAGACATGAGACCAAACAATGCAGAATTGCTGAAGGCCGCTAATGAAGCATCCAGGTCTTCCATAATACCTCATCAGTGCCACAGGCTGATAGCATCCATGCCATGCCGCATTGAGGCAGTAATTGCTGCAAAAGGGGCCCAAACCAAGTACTGAATACATATGCATGCTTATACTTTTCAGAGGTCCGATATTGTTCTATTCTTCAGTCCTTGTCTTCTTGGTTCCATGTAATATTCTAATTTTCTGAGATTGTGGATTTGGGGTTTTCATGAGCTGTACGCCATGATCATCACAATTATAACAAATTAAGGCTTGACTTATCTCGCTTTGCATGTAATGCGTCTGTCTCATATATCAGTTTCACCTTTTAATTTGCATTACTGAAATTAATGGACTTTTGCACGATATTCTAATTTTCCGAGTTTCACCTGTAGATGTTAAAAAGCATTGGAAACAAGATGGAGCCCTGAGGGACACCATACAAAAGCTCTCACTTCATAGAGCAGCAGTCTTCAAGTAACACCTTCTGAAATCTGCAAAGCAGTACCCCTTACTCCCAGTCTCCCCAGGTGATCCAGAATGATACCATGGTTGATAGTATCAAAAGCCACGGAGAGGTCCAAAAGGACCCACAGAGTCACGTTCCCTCTGTCAATTCCTCTTTGGAGATTATCCATCAGGCCGACCAAGGCAGTCTCCACCCTATAACCTGCCCAAAAACCCATTTGAAATGGGTCTAGATAATCTGTTTCATCAAGACTGCCTGTTGTTGAGAGGCCACTCAATCACCTTGGCCAACCACGGCAGATTGGAGACAGGCCTATAATTGCCTAACTCTGAGGAATCGAGTGTAGGCTTCTTTAAAAGCAGTCTGATAATTGTCTCCTTTTGCATCCTACCTTCTCTCAGCAAAGCATTTATGATCTCAACTAGGCCCTTTCCAACGCTCTCCCTGCTTGATAATATAAGCCATGTCAGACAAGAGCAGGTGGTAGAAGCAGTTCCAATCAGCTTGTTCACGTCCTCAGGAATCACAAACTGAACCTGATGACACAAGAGGAGTTACTGGATACCCCTGCTAAAGACTCTGCATGAACAATGGAATCCAGCTTGGCTTCAATTCGAGAGATTTTGTCTACAAACTCATTAAAGGTTTCCCAGCGGCTAACTGATGGCTCCAAAGATGGAGCGGAAGGGCCCTATATAAGCTCCCTCTAATTTTTTTCATCAGTGAGTGGAATAAGTTTTGTTTTGGGTAGCAGTATCAAGGCAATGTGCGCACATGTGCATTATTATGTACCACTTTTTAAAAGCAATTGTATTTGCTATTGGTGGTTAAAAATAGCCTATAAAATAATAATAATAATAAACTTGTATAAGTTTTTTTAAAATTTAAATTTGAGTTCATCCTTGCTTTCTTATTCTTATCCTGTAAAATCTTGACTGCCTGAGTGTTAGTTGTCCCTATAATTTTATTTTGTCCCTAGTTTTATTTTGTCTCTACTTGTCCCTATAATTTTATGCCCCTGCTAACTTGGCAAAGAGGCACCTTTTAACGTGGTGATTCTCTTTATTTAGCCGGGGGAGAGTAACTGGCCCTATCCACCCCCTGCACAGTACTTCCAGTGACTGTTGCTGGTGTCTATCTTATGTTTCTTTTAGATTGTGAGCCCTTTGGGGACAGGGATCTATCTTTATTATTTATTTATTTTCTGTGTAAACCACCCTGAGCCATTTTTGGAAGGGTGATATAGAAATCAAATTAATAATAATAATAATAATAAGCCACTGCATGGTCAATATTTGCACAATATAAGTGGAAAATCAAACATCACCAAGACATGGCAGTGGCTTAAGAATGGCAACTTGAAGAAAGATACTGAGGGTTTAATACTGGCTGCACAAGAACAGGCACTAAGAACAAACACAATAAAAGCAAAAGTTGAAAAATCCACAACAAACAGCAAGTGCCGCCTTTGTAAAGAAGCAGATGAAACCGTGGACCACCTAATCAGCATTGTAAAAAGATTTCACAGACTGACTACAAACAAAGGCATGACAAGGTAGCAGGGATGATACACTGGAACATCTGCAAAAAATACAAGCTACCTGTAGCCAAAAATTGGTGGGACCATAACATTGAAAAAGTTGTAGAAAACCAAGATGCAAAAATATTATGGGACTTCCGACTACAAACAGACAAACATCTGCCACACAATACACCAGATATAACTGTAGTCAAGAAGAAAGAAAAACAAGTCAAAATAATCGACATAGCAATACCAGGGGATAGCAGAATAGAAGAAAAAGAAATAGAAAAAATCACCAAATACAAAGATCTACAAATTGAAATTGAAAGGCTGTGGCAGAAAAAGACCAAGATCATCCCAGTGGTAATTGGCGCCCTAGGTGCAATTCCAAAACAACTTGAAGAGCACCTCAGCACCATAGGAGCCACAGAAATCACCATCAGCCAATTACAAAAATCAACTTTACTGGGAACAGCCTATATTCTGCGGCGATATCTATAACAGCAACAACATTGACAATAAAATTCTGGCATCCCAGGTCCTTGGGAAGGACTCGATGTCTGGATAAAACAAACCAGTCAATAACACCTGTCTGACTGTGATGATGATGATAATAATAATAATAAATAATAATAATAATAAATAATAAATACATCACTGAAAGCCAAGAAGAAATGTTACAGGAAGTGAGTAAGACAGGACTGTTGAAAATAAAGGAATCAAAGGATGAATATAAAAAACAGCAGATGAGGAATCGACGAGAAAAATGGCATAACAAACCATTGCACAGTCAATTCTTTAATGACATACAATCAAAAGTCAACAATAGCACTACATGGCAGTGGTTAAAGAAGGGACACTGAAGAAAGAAACTGAAGGTCTCATTTTTGCAGCCCAGGAACAATCACTACGAACAAATGTTATAAAAGCAAAGATTGATAAGACCCAGAAAGACAGAAAGTGTCAGGTATGTAAGGAAGCGGATGAGACGGTTGACCACCTTGTATGTTGGTTGTAAGAAAATCACGCAGACTGATTATAAGGAAAGACACAATAAAGTTGCTGCGATGATCCACTGGAACCTCTGTAAGAATTACAAATTGCCAGCAAGCAAGAATTGGTGGAATCATCCAATTGAGAAGGTCACAGAAAATGAGGCAAAAATCCTTTGGGATTTTCGAATACAAGCTGATAGGCATTTCGCACATAATATGCTGGATTTGACAGTCATTGAGAAGAATCGGGTTCTGATAACTGATATTGCAATCCCAGGGGATAGACAAGTTGGCGAAAAACAACTGGAGAAAACAATTAAATACAAGGACCTTCACACTGAAATTGAGAGGCTCTGGAAAAAGAAAACAGTAGTGGTGCCAATAGTTGTTGGTGTCCTTGGTGCAGTAGCAAAAGAACTTGAACACCATCTTGACACCTTGGGTACTGATAAAATTACAACACATCAGCTACAGAAGGCCACGCTACTCGGGACAGCACGAATACTACGACGCTATCTTTAATTTTTCTTTAGTTATCCTAGACCCTTAGGAAGGGCCTGATAATTAAAGCACCAAATCCAGTCAATAACATCTGGTAGACTGTGTGTAAATAGCAAAATAATAATATAGTCACACAATAGACTTCCCATTTCCTTCCAAATATCCTGGAGATTGGAGCTAACACATGCCTTAGATTAGCCAAGCTAACTGCTTGCCAAAGGACCTTAATTGTAGATGGATTAATTTGTTCCTTTTCGTTGCATCTTTTTTTGCTGATTCGAACCTTCAAGGCAGGAAATAACATCAGAAATTTAAAGATAGATAAACATAGGAAGTTGCCATATACAGAGTCAGACCATTGGTCTATCTAGCTCAGTTTTGTCACACAGACTGGTAGTAGCTTCTCCAAGGTTGTAACAGGCAGGAGTTTCTCTCAGTACTATCTGAATATGCCAGGAAAGGGAACTTAGAACTAATTAAACTTAATTTTTATAATGTTACAACAAAATACACCAGAACAGTGTGTGCTATTCAAAGTTGAATGCCTGATTATTATGGCACTTGTGTTTAGGGGTTCATGTTAAAGGCAACTGAACTTCTGTTCCAATTTACTGTGAGAATTTCTCTGAACCAGTTTTCAGGTTTGGTTCAACTTCCTGTTTTAATCTTGATATCAAAATTGCCCTGAATATCTGCCTCCCTGGATCCTTTTCTATATTGTATAAATAGATAAATTGCCTGTTGTAATCTTATGTGTTCTCCCCAGGAGTGCTAACACACACACACACACACACACCCCAACATTCTGCCACTTATATTGTCAGAATCTTTACCCGTTACTTCCTTGCGGCAGCCACACCATGGTGCTCTGGGCTACCAGGAGCCGCCTCCACCTCCATCCTCCGCTGGCTCTGTCTGCAGATCTTGATAGCAGTCTCGCAAGAGGGGACTTTGGACTCTCCCACGAAACTTTGGATGAGATCCTCAGCCAGAACTAACGGAGAAGGAGACCTGGCCAGGGCGAACTTTGGATGAGATCCTCAGCCAGAACTGAAGGAGAAGGAGACCTGGCCAGGGAGAGGTGGCGGTGGCCTGCCCAGGAGAAGGGCAAACCAGGACCCTGGCAGGCAGTGGGCATCAGTGTTGGGAGCAGCAGCATAGCAAGACTACGTGCCTGCCAGCAAAAGCTGCGAAGGGGACTGACCTTTTGTTTGTGCATACGCGCACACCCTAGAGGGAACAGTTCTCACCACCCTTGACAATTCCGCTGGAAGCAAACCTGCGGATGCAATATGTGCAGCAAAGAATTGATCCTTTGCTGTACATATTGCCAGAGCATTGGTCTTCAATTTTGCAGTGTGCTGTAATCTGTTGGATTCGAGTAAAATCCTTCTCCATTTGCATCCTAGTCTACCTAGCGGCTTCAGATCCCATAGTTCTTCTGTGTACCATGGACCATTTAGAAGCGGGTCGGAGAGGGCACATAGGAGCGATTGAGTCTTATCCTAGTGAGCTCACTTTTCCAATTTTCCACCAGGGGGTCAACATGATCACCAGCAAAGCCAACATTAAAACCTTCCAAGGTTTCTTGGAATCCTATTGGATCCAATAGCCTCATCTTAATAGGCCCCTCACTCTGCAGAGGTGACTAGTGGCTGCAAATTAAACCATCATCAGGTGGTGGTCCATCCATGACAATAGAGAAATTATACAAGTCCCCACCCACGGAACACCTTTTGCTCCTTGATAAGTGCAAAAAACTATATTGAGCATGTGACGAGCAACATGTATTGGACCTGAGACCACTTGAGAAAGAACCATAGTTTAGGGATGTGCAAAAAATTTCGGGCACAGAACGATCTGTGCCCGAAATGAACAATTTCGGGTGATTCGGGGCCGAACCGAATCACCCCCGATGTCCCCTGAATTTTTTCGGGCACGAGCCGAATCACCCGAATTTCGGGCACAAAAAATTCGGGTGATTCGGTTCATGGTTGATTTTTGGCGATTTTTTAAAGTTTTAGTGACTTTGGGGCAGTTCGGGGGCATAGGATGGGATTTGGGCAAAAGGAGTGGGGTGGGGTGGTAGTGCCTAATGGGTTCAGGCTACCACCCCAATTTCAGGGGGATTGGGCAAAGGGCTGATTTTTGGTAAATTTCTGAAAATTTCATGTCTTTGGGGCAGATTGGGGCATATTGGGGCAGAAAGTGGGGGCTGGGGCAGAATAGTGGGGTGGGGTGGTAGTGCCTAAAGGGTGCAGGCTACCACCCCAATTTCAGGGGGTTTGGACAAAGGGCTGATTTTTTGAGAATTTTTGAAGTTTTGGTGACTTTGGGGCAGTTTGGGGGCAGAAAGTGGATCTGCCCCAAAAGAGTGGGGTGGGGTGGTAGAGCCTAATGGGTGGAGGCTACCACACCAATTTCAGGGGGATTGGGCAGAGGGCTGATTTTTTGAGAATTTTTGAAGTTTGGGTGTCTTGGGGGCAGATTGGGGGCAGAAAGTGGATCTGCCCCAAAGGAGTGGGGTGGGCTGCTAGATAGTGTCTAATGGGTGGAGGCTACCACCCATCCCCAATTTAAGAGTGATTGGGCAGGGGGTGAATTTTGGTGAATTTATTTTTATGAGGTTTGTCTTCATAAGGTGAAGTGTGCTAAATTGATTACTTCCTCATATTATTCATAGTAAAGGAAAGTGTGAAAAAGTGAAAGTGGGGTCATGAGAGTTGTTTAATTGAAAAAAATCTCATTTGCTATGATAGAATGAGAATTCACACCTCAGAAGTTTTGGATTGGATTGCCTCAAATGAGGCAAAGCTAGAGTACAGCCCAAGGTGATTACCATATAACAATTAGGATAAAACCTTTGCCTCAAAAATCTTAACAGCAGATAGAATAATCCTCCTCTAGATGGATTAAAAACTTAAAATTGCCGCTGTGATCATCTGAGCATTTTGAATAGAGTGTCTTATCTGAGCATTCCAGCTTCCTGAAGCATGAAAGACTACTCCCAGATACTCAAAACACTTTACCTGTTCAATCTCTATCCCATTAATTACCTATCTATGCTTCATTGGCCATGTGAAGGAATTATTACTGGTCCCACCTTTGTGGTACCCCATGTGGTGGAAGTACTTATCTTACCAGCCCCATGATATCTATTCTTTACCACTGTCACCAAGTAGACTTCTCTTTTCTATGGCTTTATCTACTCAAATAACCCTTCAACCTTTGCAAAAATACAAAACAAAAAGCAAAACCAAGATCTCAGTAGAGTGGAAAGGCTTTAGATTTTGGGTGGAGACAATCAAACAAGCTTCTAATCTTTAAATGCAATAAGAAATTTTACTTTGGAAAAATATTAGTCAATTTAAAACATTAGCTTTTGCGGTGGCGGCGGGGTGTACAGTAGAACTTTTCAAAAACAAAATAGTTACCATTCAAGCATAAAAGGAAGAAATAAAAGGGTTGGATAAAACACATCCAACTAATTTTATTTATTTATTTATTTATTTTTGCATTTTTATACCGCCTTTCGTTAAAATATAGCCCCAAGGCGGTTTACAAAAGTTAAAAACATACAATAAAAACACAATAAAAACAACATAATTTAAGGAGGAGAGCTGGTCTTGTGGTAGTAAGCATAACTTGTCCCCTTAGCTAAGCAGGGTCTGCCCTGGTTGCATCTGAATGGAAGACTAGAAGTGTGAGCACTAAGATATTCCCCTTAGGGGATGGAGCCACTCTGGGAAGAGCATCTAAGTTCCAAGTTCCCTCCCTGGCATCTCCAAGATAGGGCTGAGAGAGATTCCTGCCTGCAACCTTGAAGAGGTCGCTGCCAGTCTGTGTACTGAGCTAGATAGACCAATTGTCTGATTCAGTATATGGCAGCTATATAATCAGCACAACTTAAATTCTCTCCGTATTTAAAATATAACCAATTAATCAAACCTCCCTTTCCCTCCAAAATCACCCCAGTACATTGCATTATCTTTAACTGAATTTGCTTGAGTAGAAGCCATGAGCTTTTGACTCTGCCAGCAATTTTCAACACAACATCTAGCAAGCATTTTGTATATACACATAGACCTCATTATCCGCAGATTCATTATCTGGATTCACGGTTGGGTAAAAGACACCTGACCTCAGAAAATGCAGCACACCTCCCCCCCCCCCCAAAACCCCACATCAACCTCGCGTATCCGTGGGTCAGAGGTGGCCGGAAATGACCGTGGAGGACATTTCCAGTCGCCATTTTGTTTCTCGGAGCCACAAAAATGGCTCCTGTTTTAAAAACAAAAAATGGCATTTTGGGGGCGGTTTGGGGGCATTTTAGGATGTGGGGAGAGCAGCAAAGCATTCCCCCTGTGCCCCCCCCCCCTGCAATTTAGCCGAAAATCTGCATTTTTATTTTCATTTTCCTGGCAACCAGGAACCTAACTTCCAGTTCCCCATCGACTCAATGCCTTGATATTCACGGTTTCTGTATCGGCCGAACAACTCCTGTGAAGAATAGAACCCCCCTGAATATTGAGGTCCTCCTGTATAATCTTTTTATAACAAAAAAGAGGTTTGGGCCTCATTACTTCACAGGCTGCTTTGCAGAAGCCAAAACCTAGATTTGCTATGATTAACTGGCAACTCATTTTCACAACTCTATTGGGAGAGTGCTTGCAGTGCCCTCCTCAGGCCAATAATCATTCTAGAATTGTTGCTACATCATCTGCATAGAAAAGAGTTGATATAAATTTGTGGGTAATTTTGGGGGGATAAAATGTCCAACCTTCAAGCTGTTTAACTAAGAAATATTAAATTAAATAGGGGATAAATATAAAAATTAAATAATAGGAGTAGTGTGCAGAACTATGAGCTGTGTATGAGACAATAAAATATAGCTCAAAGAGACACTCAGATGCCACTAGGTGGAATCTTTCTTTCAGTAGTTAAATAGATAAAATCAGTTAAGGTTTACATTGCATTTTGTCATTATAATTTTTGTTTGGTTTGTTTTGCAAAAAGGAGTTTTTGAAAGATCACAGGTAAGTATTCTGTTCAAAGCCCAGACCAGCATAGGGCCTCAGCCAGAAGTCTGTGCTGCACCGCTCTGTCCCCCTTACATATACCTCTTCATACTAGGTAAATGCACATTCTGTTTACTCAGGTACAGTGTTCATCATCCTAAGTAAATATTGGAACAATTATTAATTACATTATGCATAACTGTAGGGAGAGGAGACATAAATTAGATATTAACAGAAGATTTCTAGATACCTCTGTAATTAACTCATGTAAATCTCTACAAACCAGGGTGTAAATGAGATTTTCAAACAAAGGGGAAAGCAGATTTTAAAATGTGCAGAATTTAAAGACCTGTCAGGAAAATTTCAACAGAATAAAAAGAGCTGGACTGTAGTGGTACCTAAGCATCAGCAGGAGAAAGACTTAATGGTAAAGACTCATCTCTCTCATTGCATGTTGAGCTTGATGTACCAAAGCAGTATTGCACACATGTTAAGACTAATGAGATCAGAAACGACCAAAGCAGCCTAATGGAAATAATCCGCAACTTGTGTACCCAGCACCACAGGTACTTTCTCAATTTCCCCAGAATTCCCTGAAAAGCCAAAATGCAGAAAAGCAAATACTTATCTTTGCATGTCACAACTTTCCCATGATTTCCTGAAGTATGGTAAGCATTATTGAAAATAAAGTGATAATATGCTTCATTTAGTACTGCATTCCACTTGTGTGATGCAGCAGTAAAAAGAAATCCAGTATAGACTTATAGGCGTGAACATCAAACTGTAAAGTTGTGTTAAATAGGGGTTATTGTTTAGATTTTGTTCATCCCTTAGTGTGTGCTGTGAGTATGGTATAATTGTGGCATCTGAATGCACTCTGGAATCAATAATAACTAAGACAGTAGTCTCTTCTTATAATGCAACATCTCAGTAGCCAGACTGACATAACTGCCTCAACGTATTTCCTAATTTTGTCTTCATTGCACAACAATACATGCAAGGGCTTAACTATGTTGGATATACCCATTGCTAGAATGCGGAGGGAACAAATTCTTTTGACTAGTTACTTGTTTCTCTTTTCAGTTTTCTCTGTTTAGTACCAGATGAAGCCAAATCTTCCTACCATGTGGAGGGCACAGGTTATGATACCTACCTCAGAGACGCCCATCGACAAGTAAGTGACAAACAGAAAATGTTGAGGTGGCTGATGCCTGAAGAAGGGACAACATTATTTTGTATCTAGGTGTTAGTTCATTCTCTCTCTCTCTCTCTCTCTCTGCACATATATGTACATATCTGTATCTACACACACACACACACACACACACACACACACACACACACACACATATAAAACAGTTATAGCTGTTGAAGGTGACATCTGTGCCAAAACATTGAAGTGCCTCTGTTTAAGAAACATGGATTGGATTGGATTTTTCACTTTTGTAGTCAGCTGTTACTTAGAATATCTTGTTTCTTATGTTTTCTGCAATGCATCATAGATCAGTTCCTCATGTTTTTGACTTTTGTAAACATTCATTGAAATCTACATAGGCAGTTGAGTATATTTGCTATATTTCATTCAGTGTTCTCAATGTGTGTTTTCTCCATACATTACTATGAACTATACTTCACAGATCCTTGCTGAAGAATTCACAGATCCACAGATAGTCAAGGTTCCAGTACCTTAACAACAGTGAGCCAAAATTGTGCTCCACACACAAGGGGTTGTATTTTAATGTTTCACTCTTTCATTTCCTATGGAGGAAGCAGGATTTCTCCAAAGCAAGAACTCCTTGTTCTAAAGGAAGGAGTCTTCCTCTGGGGGCGAGGAGTTGGATATCCAATTATATATTTGGAGTTTTTGAATATTGGCAACCATACGTACAATACTTTATAAAATGTATAGGTCGACCTTGTTATCTGCAGGGGTTCTGTTCCCTGCAACAACCACATATAACAGAACCGTGGATAGTGAGACCTGAAGTCAATGGTAATTGGGAAGGTTAGGTTCTTGGAGGGCAAAAAATGCTTTTAAAAGCAGAAATAAGACAAAGGAAATGACATATCATATTCTCCAGCTGTCCAGCAGTGCCCCCCAAATCCCCCAATTTCTCCAAGTTTCCATGAAGAATCATGGGAATTATTATTTTTTACAAAAGAGCCACAAAATGGCTCCTTGCAACAAAATGGTGGCTAGAAATGAACTCAGGGGTCATTTCTGGCTTCTTAGGAACTGCGGATATGTGGATTTTAACCCTTTGTAAACCATGTTGTAGCAGATTACAAGCCTTTGTCTCAGAGCAAGCCCATGTGAGGGGAAGAAAAAATGCTGAATCATTTCCTCTGTGCTTTCCGAGCAAAGGCTTCTCCCCAAACTTCCCTGTAATCTTGGTAGGATCTAGGCTGCCACCACCACTCAATTTTTGACGGAGTTTAAACCCACCTTGGGCTTGGTTGGAAATCCCAGGGAAAACTCTTCTTCTTTTGCTATTGTAAAAGTATACAAAAACCTTCCATGTGCAAGCTTACGTGTGGTGAGAAAACTGGTAGTTGCTGAACGTATGAGGCATGTTGCACCAGATAAACCCCCTTCCCGCCTCCCCCTTTCCTGAGTTAAAAATCCACTCAGGGTGGCAGGCAAAATTCAAGGAACAAAAGGGGGGGCATTATTCAAATTCTGCAGACTGCTTCAGTATGAGGCTCTCAGCTTTTAGTTGCAGGTAAAGGAAATACTCAGTAGGTTACAAGAATATTTCAAAAAGCACCCCAGATGACAGGGTTCACTTCCGGTTAACTCTTTAGGGGAGAGGAGGGGCTGGTCTGTGTCTGATCACTACACGCGCATACCGAGATTGGGTCTCCATTCCCCAACTGTGGATACGCAAAACCATGGATGTCAGAACCATGAGTGACAAGGTCCATCTATATAGATATTCGTGGGGAGCATATAGTCTCTCTTGCCTTCAAACATTCTGTTAAGTCTAGTTCAGAGGAAATAACATTCTTCCAAGTAAAAATGTTGAGTTACTTGTGCTATTTACAGAGTATTAAATATAAATGTGCACTGTATGCAATCTCTTAATTTCCCTTAATATTTGTCTGCGATGGCAAGTTCCTTGACAGGAGCACGTCACTGCAGAAAAGCTGCACAAGAGTCATGACTTGAAAAATAAAGCTCTGTGCACGTAATATGCACCCTCAGGCATGCAGTTTTGAAGTAGATGGTAGAAAAAGGAACTTTAGTGTTCTCATTTGAAACCCCAAACACATTTCTCTTTCAGAAACTTTAAATTTCCTTGTTTTGAGGGCAAACTGCCCTTGACTGCAGCCTCATAAATAACTTGTGGATAATTGCCAAAGGGCTCTGAGTAAATGTATGAGCAACACAGATGTGTGGAATAATAATTTTTTTTAAGTGTTGCACTCTTGGAAACAAAGACAAGTTAGTATCCCAGTCAAGCGCAAAAGCTATCCTTTCTGCTCTCTCTTCTGCCTCTTTTACTTGCCTAAAATTGAAGAGAATTATAGGAGAAATAAGGGGAGATGGAAGAGGCACGTAAGATTCTCACAGTACTCTGCACTTGAATATAGGAACACAGGACTGTTCTTAAAGACTCATTCATGTGGTGCCAAACTGTTTGAACACCAGGCTTCCATGTGATTATAACCCAGTTGCTGCTTGGTTTTATTGTGTGTGCTTCTACCTCTCCTTGTGAAACCTTTGTGAAGTTTTGCCTGTGTCAAATAGACAACTATGAAACTTTTGAATTTTGCAGTCCTTGGGAGACTTCTGTGTGAAAAAGTAGCTTGCCTTTCTGTTCAGTTGGGACAAGTGTAAATGTACTGTATTCCAAATATTATTGGGGGTGGGGTACAGAGAATAGTTGCATTATTTCAGCTTAATCATCTACCCCTCAGGATTGCTAGGATAAAATGAGGTTGACAGGACATCATGTATGTTGCTCTGAGTTTCTTGGAGAGGGAGCAGAATAAACCTGGATGTCCTCCAACATGTTCCCATTTTGAATAAGGGAGATCTTTAGAGCTGCATTTCCTGTCTGTGCTGATCACCAAAGTTACACAATTGCATACTGCTCCAAGAGCCAATTCACACATAATATTTTTGTCAGGGACTATTTTCATTGGAAAATGTTTTCGAAGGTGAAGCTGCTCAGGGTAGATCCTCAGCAGCATCAGAGTGGATCCTGCAAACCTCCAATTTGTGTTATTGAGAATGATTGATTTCAACAAATGTGAAATGCAAATTAATCCTCTAAAGCAAGTAACTTTTGATGTTTTTAGAATATTGTAACAGTCCATTACAGGGCCTTTTGTTTATTCATAAATGAGTAATTGATCAGATTTTCTGCCTCCTTTAGTTCCGAGACTACTGCGCGATATGCTTACGATGGGAATGGCCAGGTTCTCCTAAACCTTTGGAAAAGTGCAATTTAGAAGCTTCATTCTTTGAAGGACATTTCCTGAAAGTTCTCTTTGATAGAATGGGCAGAATTCTTGATCAGGTAGGTCTGCAGTTCTTGATATTTTCTTTTCTGACATGGGTGATTTTTTTTCTATATCATTCCTTCTGGTAGTAAAATTAGTGGCCTTACTGTTATAGCAATGACATGAAGCCACTTAGAGAGGATGGGGCAGATTTTGTGTGCCCGGGGATGCTCTAGGTATGTGTAAAAATAAGTACTTTTTATGTTCTTGGGTTATAAGAGTTCCTTTATTCTTGTTCTGATACATTATGGTTAGAAAAATAAATACTCGTTTAAAGCCCCTTGTTGTTACATTTCCTTGTTGGCGATTTGAAATTGTCCACTGACAAGATACTTTATGATGTCGAAAAAGAGGTGAGACTGAAGAGCACAAATAGCACACAAAGTTTCTCGGATGCGTGTTGAAGATCTGATACATATATTACATTTGGTTGTCTTTTCAGAAGCAGCAATGGGCAGTGACTTTCAGGCAGACGTACCACAGCAAAATACCACAATCTTTTCACACATCTGTGTTCATGTTTTGTGTATGGTTTTTTCCTGTGTACAAGTAATCGTGTCAGACCCATATCCTTTCAGTGTGGGCCCACTCAGTCATGATTAAAGTGAGAGTGGGGAGTACACTGTAAAGTGCAAGAGTGTAATGGAGGTAAAGGGTGTGAAACAACCATCTCTGCATTCTCCTTCTTGAAGGATGGACCCACACCCTCCTGCCCAACCACCTTGTCTGCACTTCAGATTACACACCCCACCTGCTACTTTACACATGTTTGAACGTGTAGCCTGACCTTTAGACTTTTGTCTGATGATTTTCACATTATAAAACTGCACCTGAAGCCAGTTTCTATCTGCTTCCCTCTGTGTGTTTCTAAATAATTGGCAAGAAAATGAAACTGAATTAGGCTCTGTTAATAAATGCACTTTCTACACATGCCTCATTTCAAGTGAATATTGGATTTGAAACTTAAATTTGACTCTCAGTAGCTTTAGGGAAACTAATCTCATGCATATGAAAATTTGATCCAATTGATGAGGCCCAAATTATGAAAAAGAAAAGACAATTCCTCACTTGAAGGTTGTCAGGGGAACAAATATCTAGTAGTGTAGCAAAAAAAAATACTATGGGTTATTATGGCACAGTGTCAATTTGATATAGTACCTGTCAGAATGACAAAATTTCTGGATCAGTCAAGCATGCTGCTGTTCTCTCTCTTGTGTCAAGGGCAACACCTGATTCTCAGAGATTTAAAACATGCAGTAGTTGGGGAAATGACTAAAATCCTCTCCTATTGTTTAAAAACACTTTTTAATTCTGAGCCAGGGTGTTTTTCCCCCCCTTAAGGGCAAATTACTCTAAAATGCTAATATAAATCAGAAATCGTAAACTGTTGGTCCTGTCAATTGAGATTAAAACAGCAAGGTTGATATAATAGCCTGGTTCAGATGTCACACTGAGCCAGGATTAAATCCTGGTTTCACTTAATGTGCCCAAGCCTCAGGTGCATGAGAGGAGGAAGGATTCTAATTCAGATCATGGCTTAGAACTAATCAAGATCCATCGTGACATCCAAGCTGGGTGAAATTCTGGCTAGAATAAGCCAGCATTGCCCAGTTTGGTTATCACAATGGATCCTAGTTTATTCAAAGCCAGGGTTGGATGCAGAATCCTTCCCCTGCTCTTATGGTTATCACAATGGATCCTAGTTTATTCAAAGCCAGGGTTGGATGCAGAATCCTTCCCCTGCTCTTATGAAGGGGATGGGGGATCATGCTTTCCTGTGTCTTGGGGATATTGCATGAAACAAGGATTCATTCCTGGCTCCATATGTCGTTTGGACAAGGCTGTTGATTGTCAGTTAACTCTGTTATGCCAATCTTTTATACTATTCTTTTATACTATTATACAATCTTTTATACTATTCTTCTGGTACAGAAATGTTAATTCATCTTGTTCTGCTTCTATGCCCTTAAAAGAAAGAAGCTCTGGAATTTTGCACCCAAATTCTACAATTATAAATAAATAATTATTTTTTATAATTGTAAAAATCATAAATTCTACAAACACAATATATCCCATCATGTCTAAGATTGCAGACAGCCATTAGCAGGCATTACAAATAAACAAAACATTGGTGTAAAAGGAGATAGACTCATTAAACTTCATCAATCCTTCTTGATTTCTCCTTCCCCTGAAAATCCTTCCATTTGTGGAAGGCTAGAAATTGCTCCATTTCATTCTAAATGTTTTTGCTGTTCCTAGTTAACAGAATAATAATAATAATAATAATAATTAATACCACTACCAAAGATTTGATGTAACAGTTCACATTGCAGTGCCTTGGGCTGCCACTGGATGGCTTGAACATCTGCAGATCTCTTCTTGCTTTGCTGCATGAGAAGAAAAAGTATATACTAAATGCATCCAGGATCAAAGCTAGGTGTGATGTGGTGGACAACAGAAAGACTATATTTAGCTTGAGATGGAATGAGAATTGAATTAGGACTGTGACAGGGAAGGGATTATTTAACCCTTTCTTGCCTGCTTTCCTGATTTAAATTCTCTCCCCCAAGCTATTTGCCTTTGAAGGAAAAACATACAAGTTCCATATTGTTACCTCTATATATATCTTATGGAGAAAATAACACGTTCAGGGAACTGTAACAACCTTTTCTTCCATGCAAGTTGCCCCCCCCCAAAAAACAACAACAACAACCACACAAACACCCTATCAGTGCTGCAGTCCTGATCACCCAATATATACACAGCCAATTTTACCTTTTTAAAATTAGTGGAGATCCTGTTTGCAGATCTCTTGCATGATGTATAGTTTGACACTTAGAGTACAGATTTCTTGATTGTGCTTTTGTTTTTTCCCCTTTCTGCATTCATGTTCTCGCGCTCATATGGCTGCCACATCAGCACTGGCTTGAAATGAAGTCTCTAATATTATTACATTGTTGTAAAGTTATTAGGGTTGCAGCATTTAATCAGTTAGTTAATCACAAATCTTTTGATCAATAATAAAGATACCACTGAATTAGGCAACAGATTTTAAAGAGTGTTAATTATTTGTAATACAGTACAGGTATTATGGATACTACAGGTGACCTTAAAATTAAAATTTAAAAAAAAGGTTGCAGAGCAGCTTTTAAAATGAGGCCTGGGGGATTGCCATCAGGTATTGGGTGGTATCTGGTTCAGCCAACAAAGTCTCCTAAGGTGTGAGGGTGCACACGTTTCGGATAAACCAGAAGGGGACAGAGTAGAGCCAGAGGTTGCGCAGAACGAAACACATATCATCTGGCCAAAAAGGTCAAATGATAAGAGAGATAGCACACACCACCACCAGGTGAGGGACTCTGCATGTAGGTGTCTATATACCAGTGTCAGAAGTCTCCAAGTGAAGGTGGATGAGCTGGAGTGCTTGGTTACTAATGAAAACATAAATATAGTGCATGTAACAGAAACTTGACAGAATGTTGAAAACCAATGGGACACTGTTATTCCTCTACAGAAAGGACAGGGAGGGGAGGATTTGTGGCGGCAGGGGTGGGGGGGATAGCACTGTATATTAAAGAAGGGATAGATTCAAACAAGCTTGAAAGCCCAGGTGGACCAGAGTTCTCCACAGAAGGGTGACAATACGAGGACTGAAAGGAAATGTGTTATGAGGGATGTGCTGTTAAAATACTAAGAGTGACCTGGAGTTGGAGAAGCAAATAAGAGAGGCATCAAAGGGAGACAGAGCAGTAATAATGGGTGACTTCAACTACCCACACATAGAATGGGTAAATTCACATTCGAGAGGCCAGATTTCTAGACATGCTAAACAACTGTGTCTTAGAACAGTTATTCACGGAACCAACCACATAGATGGCGACCTTAGACTTAATCCGGAGTGGTACCCAGGACCTGGTGTGCGCAGACATTGGGGAGCAGTGACCATAGTGTGATCCAGTTTAGCATATATGCAAGTGGAGAATTGTCAAGGAAGTCCAAAACAGATGCATAGACTTCAGAAGAGGAAACATCTAAAAATGAGGGGACTAGTAAAAAGGAAGCTGAAAGGGAAAGTCAAGAGGGTCAAATCACTCTATACATATAGCTAGAAGTGTCAAGGGGAATAACAAAAACTTCTTTACATATATCAGATGTAGAAAACCTGCCAGGAAGACAGTTGGCTGCTTAGATGATGAGGGTGTGAATGGGATTATTAAGGAGGATAAGGAGACTGCAGAGAAGCTGAATGAGCTGTTTGTACCTGCCCACGGTGGATACTGACCATATACCCTCTCTGGAATTGAGCTTCTCAGGTTTAGAGGCTGAAGAACTGGGCCAGTTTGAGGTGACAAGGGAAGATGTTCTAAACTGTCTTGAAAAACTAAAAATTAACAAATCGCCAGGGACGGATGGCATCCACCCAAGAGTTCTGCAGGAACACAAAAATTGCTGAGCTCCTGAGGGGGGTGGGATGTAACTTGTCTTTACAATCAGGCTCTGTACTGGAAAGCAACCAATGTAACTCTTGATTTTCAAAAAGGGATCCAGGGAGGATACAGGAAATTACAGGCCGGTCAGCTTAACATGGATGCCGGGTAAACTGATGGAAAGTGTACTTGAGGATAAAAACATATAGAAGAAAAGGCCTTGCTGAAGGATAACCAGCATGGCTTGTGCAAGGGCAATTCTTGCCTCACCAACCTTTTGGAGTTCTTTGAGAGTGTCAACAGGCATGTGGATAAAGGTGATCCAGTTGACATAGTATACTTGGACTTCCAAAAAGCTTTTGACAAAGTTCCCCACCAAAGGCTCTTGAGTAAACTTAGCAGTCATGGGATAAGGGACAGGTTTATGTGTGGATTGGTAGCTGGTTGAAGGACAGAAAACAGAGTGTAGGAATAAATAAACAGTTTTCACAGTGGAGGGAAGTGAAAAGTGGGGTCTCCCAGGGATCGGTACTAAGGCAAATGCTCTTTAACTTGTTCATAAAGGATGTAGAAATTGGGGTAAGCAGCGAAGTGGCCAAATTTGCAGATGATGCTCAACTATTTAGGGTTGTGAAATCCACAAAAGGTTGTGAGGAGCTCCAAAATGATCTCTCCAAACTGGGGGACTAGTCAACAAAATGGCGAATGGGGTTCAATGTAAGCAAGTATAAAGTGATGCATATTGGGGTTAAAAACCCCAACATCATATATACGCAGATGGGGTCTGAGCTGTTGGTGACTGACCAGAAGAGAGATTTTGGGGTCATGGTGGACAGGTGCGGCTGTAAAAAAGGCCAATTCCATGCTAGGGATCAATAGGAAGGGGATTTAAAATAAAAATGTTAATATTATCATGCCCTTGTACAAATTTATGGTGCAGCCACATCTGGAGTACTTCATACACTTTTGGTCACTATATCTTAAGGTGGATATTGTAGAACTTGAAAGGGTGCAGAAGAGGGTAACCAAGATAATCAATGGCCTGGAGCACCCTTATGAGGCAAGGCTTCAGCATTTGGGGCTCTTTACTTTGGACAGGAGGTGACTAAGGGGAGACATGATTGAGGTATATAAAATTATTCATGGAGTGGATAGAGACGTTTTTGTCTTCTCTCACAATACTAGAATCAGAGGTCATCCCATGAAACTTAAGGTCAGGAAATTTAGGACCGACAAGAGGAAGGTACCTTTTCACACAGAGCATAATTAATCTATGGAATTCTTTGACATGGGATGTGGTGATGACCACCAGCTTGGACAGCTTTAAAATGGGTCTAGACAAATTCATGGAGGACAGGTCTATCAATGGCTACTAGTCTGGTGGCTGTGGGCTACCTCCAGCTTCAGAGGCACCATGCCTCTCAATACTGATTTCAGGGGAGCAAAGCAGGAGACAGGGCATGCCCTCACCTCTTGTCTGTGGGCTCCCCAGAGACATGTGGTGGGCCACTGTGTGAAACAGGATGCTGGACTAGATGGGCCTTGGGCCTGATACATCAGGGTTGTTCTTATGTTCTTAGGTGACAAGCATGTCTTAGAGAAGTAATCCTCTTCTAACGCTAGAGAAAATTCCTCTTGTGGTTCAGCAGGCAGTATCTGTCATCTCAAACAAAGGAATAATCCTTTTCCTTAAGAATGATTATTCATGCACCTGCATGTATGATTGATGGATCAATTAAAACATGTACCATTTAACCGAAGTAAACCTATTTAGGGGAATTATAGTTCCTGAGTGCTATTGTTCATTCCCCTTTTCCAGTCTGAGGAGGAGAGAAATTCCCACAGTCCAAGGTTCCTTCACATAGACTAAATCACATAGAAATCACAGCAACTTCATGTGTGGGGTTGATTATGTAGTCCTTTTCCACCAGATGGATGCTTTCTCTTTTAGCAGGGTGGGGGAAAACCCACACACTGTTCTTTGTGGTATATTTATTTATTTAACAATACTTGTATACCATTTTTCAGACAATGGCTGTTAATGGAATGGGAGTAGGAGACAATGAGGTATAAAAGTCCTCTCCCCAGACCTTCTGCTGATGTTGATGCCTCACCAGACCCACGTGACCTCTACCCATAGGAATAGGCTTCCAAGCTGTTCTGCAGCAGCCAGATGCCTTCAGTCTCTATCGGGGTGGGCTTCATTATCACTGCTGTGGCTCCTGGCTCTACTCCCTTGAAAGTCAGTGGCAACAAAGGGGAGAACTGGGAGCTGATTTCTTCAGCCTGTTTGTCCATCCATGATGTTCTTGTTGCCCTGACGACAACAAATATTTATACACCACTTTTCAACAAAAGTTCCCAAAGTAGTTTACATAGAGAAATAAAAATAAATAAAGATGGAGTCTTGTCCCCAAAGGGCCCACAATCTAAAAAGAAACATAAGATAGACACCAGCAACAGCCACTGGAAGGATGCTCTGCTGTGGCTGGATAGGGCCGTTGCTCTCCCCACTACTCAGTAAAGAGAATTACCACTTTAAAAAGGTGCCTCTTTGCACATTTCGCAGAGGAGTTAGCCTTGAGCAGACAGCATCAGTGTTAATTATATCAGTAGTGTCCACACCACATGCAACCGATGCATGGGACAGCACCAGGGGGAAATGGCTCTGTGTATGTGCATAGGGGGCAGCTTAATGTTCTCTCCTATGTTGGACCTAGTTTGCACATTGGAGTACTGGTCTCTGTTATGAAGTATACTATGTACCAGATTTTGGCTGTTAGATATAACTTTCCCATAACTTTTCTAACCATCAGAATGTCTTCAACTATGTGTACCTCATTACAGATTTCTAGCTGATTGGGATGTACCCTAACAGTGTCAGTACCCCCATCAGTTGAGTTAGTGAGTCAATGAATCCCTTACATACATACCTTGTGCATTTATTTACTTAGATTTTATTCCTGCTGTTCTTTCAGGGAGTCAGGGCTACATGCCTGGCTCTTCTTCCCGCTCCCACGATTTCTCCCCTTTGTCAAGCCTGAGGGATAGCTATTACCCAGTGAGCTTCATGGCAGAATGTAGTGTTACTCACCCTAAGTTCCTAAAGGTAAAGTATGCCATTGAGTCGGTGTCGACTCCTGGCAACCACAGAGCCCTGTGGTTGTCTTTACTAGAATACAGCAGGGGTTGTCGCTACAATTCTAAAAACAGATACACACCAGATTATTATATTTTACTTAGTTCAGTTTACAGATTGCCCTATGCTAGGAACCCTAGATTCCTAGCACAGGGCAATCGGTAAACTGAAATAAGTAAAATATAATAATCTGGTGTGTATCTGTTTTTAGAATTGCAGGTCATAACCCAGCATTCACTTGCTGTGTGCAGGCTTTTCTTCCCTGTACTTCCAGGTTTATTAGTCTTTGTTCTCGTGTTCCTTGCTGCTGTGATCTTTGTAATTGCAACTTCAAAATGTAGCATTGTTCCCAAAGGTTTCTGCTTGGCTATTGGGCAGCTCACAGACAACCTCCTCCTATCTGCTTATCCCAGTGTCTGATATCCATGACTTTTTGCCAGTTGCTTTGTGTCAGTCCACTGTACTGTTGATTCAGGTCAGTAGACTGTGAATAATCAATCCTCAACGACCCCGTCTGGGGGATTCTTGCATCTTGCATGTGCCTTTGTGGCTGCATTGCTGGCAGCAGACCTCTCTTGCTGTTCCCATGCATTGATCTAGCAAAGGCTGTTGTGGGCTTTCTGCCAGTAGTCAAGAAAAGGCTGTTGAAAAGCTTGAGAAAACACCTGAAGTAACTAGAAGAAATTAAGGGGGTGGGGGGTAAATTCAAGGGCAGTGTACGAAAGCACTTATATTTGGAAAATGGCTTCAGTTTCATTGCCAAGAATCAATGGCAGCTTCCCTCCTCCTTTGGATTAGGGTTGTAGTGCTAAACCGGCGATCATTGGGGAAGTACAGAAGGAAAAAGGCATATCTCTCTATGTGCTGATCGCAGGCTGTCATTTCGGTTGAAGGGGTCACCCTGGCCATTATGGCAATCTCAGTATTGTTTGCAGGTGTCAGGTGTGCTGAATCAGCATGCTTGGCATGCAAATAGCCCTCATCTAGGAACAGCCTAAACAGGAACCACAGCTGTTCCTTTGCACACTTGCTTTCCCATTTATGCTTGCAATTTGAGAGATTTTTCATATTGATTGTTTTGGGTAAATAATTATCCTAAACACATGGAACTGAAAACAGAGCAATTGACTTTACTTTGGTATTATAATAGGCTGTCAGATTTGTAGAGAATACTTGGGTTGTAGTGAGTGTGCCAGGCTTGTTTAAAACAATGTGCCTATGCAGCTAATGACCACCACATACTGAAAACGTTGCAGACAGAAAATCCCAGCACTGTTAATGTTCCATTGAAAACTAGATGTATTGTAATGAATGTGACCACTTGGGGAGGGCCAAAAGCTGTTCCATTCCTAATTTTATTATCTATTCCCCCCCCACAGCCATATGATGTCAATTTACAAGTCACATCCGTGTTGTCCAAACTTTCTTTGTTTCCTCATCCACACATCCATGAATACCTTTTGGATCCCTACGTCAATCTGGCTTCTGGCTGCCGCTCTCTTTTTTCAGTAATTGTCAGGGTGAGTAAAGACAGAGCATGCAGATTGAACAATATTTCAACATTAGATAGCTTTCTAAAATACATAATTGCACTCACTGTTACTGTTTAACAAATAATAAATGTCAGATAACTTGCCTTACCTTGTAGACTGCCTGTTTGTTTTTGTTTTAAAGCAGCTTCCCGTCCACTGGTTAGGCACTGACCTAATCTGCTCCAGAACTCAATTAGCAATGAGACAGATGTTGCATTTGGTCAATGTTCTGAAGCATTAGGAGGGTGGAGGAAGAGCTGTGTCCTTGCAGAGAGGCTGTTGCGGAGCTCAGCCAAAGGCTTGTCCTGCAGTCAGGATGTGGAGAGGGGTGTGTGATTTTCATTGCTCTCCGCTCCTTCCTGAAGTACCCTTTGTGTGTCAGAAATATGTCCCTGAGGACTGTGTGACCTTCAAGGTCATATTTCTGGAAACCAAAAGTATTTCTGTAGGGAGGGGAGAGCAGCAAAAATCACCTGCCTCCACATATGCTCTGCTGAAGAACAAGCCTGAGCTCTGGATCAGCCTCTCAGACATTACAATGTTTACACTTCATTTTACATAGAGAATATTCACACAGGAAATATATGTCAGTGATTAAGTCAGTCACATTAAGTCAGTGATGTTCACTATTTTTCAAGAGGGGGCCACTTTGGCCATAATAATAATAATCATCATCATCATCATCATCATCTTCAGTGTGAGAGCCATATCTCATTTCCATGCAATGCTGTGCTTTACCTAGTGCTGGCATGTAGGGAACTTGAAAAGTAACAGAGCCCCATCATCTCCTAGCCACCTCTTGGACAGTGCATAAAGGGTGCTGAGAATTTGAATTCTTCCCAGTGCTTTATTCATAGAGCTCTATGCAGAAAAGCTCTGTGAAGGAGTACACTTCCCAGCATCTCATGTGCACCTTTCCAAGATGACGTTGGGGAGTGAAAGGGCTCAATTTTTCTTTTAAAGCACTGCTTGTTGGAAATGGTTGCTTCCGCACTGTGCTAGTGGACTGCACTGACTATTCTGCTTCACAGTTCATCAGGGAGCTGCACTACAACCGTCACTGACTCCCAGGTCTTGCAATGAAGAACTCTGCATTAAGTGGTCTTCAAGGCTTCTGGCCATACTTCAGACATCCAAACTTTGAATTAGCAGGACTATAAGCTGTTCCTTTCCTCCAGTGGCTTTTGTTCATTTCACTTATTGCTGTTTGGTCTTATGTGCAGGTTGTTGGGGATCTCATGGTGAGGATCCAGCGCATACCTGATTTCACGTCTAAACTTCTCCTGGTCAGGAAGCGTCTCCTTGGCTTAGAGCCAGAAGGGCCCATGTAAGTGTATTAATTACCAGGCCATTGCAGGTAGTTTCCAACAGCATTGTGTGTGAATGTTAACTCTTTCTCTTCTTTCTGCAGTGTTGACCACATGACATTGCTAGAAGGTGTGATTGTATTAGAAGAGTTTTGTAAAGAACTGGCTGCAATTGCGTTTGTGAAATACCATGCATCATCCACGCCATAAGCAGCTACCTTGAGTGTCCAAACTGCAAGATCATCTTGTGTTTCAATCTGAAAAGACTAATAACTCTCCCCAGGCAAGAAAGGAAAAAGCAAAGCATTGGCATCCATTCAAATGGTAGTGCTGTTTTTTTAATTCATTGGCACTGACTCTCTGGATATAAGAAAATGGGTGTTTTGCCTACAACACAATCAAAAGGACATTGACAGAACAAACCAAGCTCAAAGAGCTATGCACATCAAGACTTTAAGGGGTTTTCTTGTTTTAGTCACCTTCTAGGAGGCAGGAGTTTTTATATCCTTTAGGGTTCATATGTTTGTTTGTTTTAATAGTTTTTGTCTCATAGCTGAGTTATTTTATCCCTTTAATGGAAACCAATAAGCAATTAAAGCATTTTAAAGTATTTAAAATAACATATAAAAATAAGAGGCTGCAGATGCACAAGCAGCTTCAAATGAAAATGAGATCATTTTTCTTTGTGTCTTTCATATTGTTTGAGCCCTTTATTCACTGTTTATTACAAATGTATCTGTTACACTAGTGTAACAGGTGATCACACGTATACTCAAGTGTTGGTTTCCCTTGAGTCCTTTGTTCTCCTTTGTTATACTTCATAACTTTATTTGCCTTCTCTTTCATATTGGAGCCCTAGCTTGCTTGATCCAAATGTCTATTTACAGGAATGGTAATAATACAGGATACTTAATAGGACAGGTTTTCCTTAGATATGTCTGTGATTAATTGGCTGAGGAGTATCTTGTGCCTTGATGATTGGCAGTATCAGTGTTTTGTGATTTTAAAATACTTTATTGCTTATCTAATTGAATGGCTGTAGCATCCAGGCCAAGGGATGGCTGATATTGCTTCTCGCTGATGCTACTTTTTAATAATGTATATAGTGTCAAATTCTTTGTAGGCTGTTGCATGCCTTGTGTTGCAAAATTTGTGATCTTATTGTTTGCAACAGGAATGCATTGTAAACAAAGGATCCCGTTATTCCGTTATAATCTGTTATCAGTTAGATTGGCCAATCTAGGACAGACACTGGAGCCAGCTGTCCCTCCCTTTCTTGCATTTTATTCACCAGTGCCAGTCTCTTCTTAGGCAAAACTCCAAGCCACTATACTGTCTGCCATGAGTTGGAAAGAGATACTATAAGAAACATGTGGTGGTGGTAACCATGTGTGGAGAGGCTAGCTTGGCTATATTACTCATTTAAAAAGCTAGAAGAGCACAGGTGATTGGCTGATCAGATTTGGCTTGTGGGCTGGCAGGGTGATTGTAGGTTGCTGACTATTGGAGTTGAGTTGAAAATACACTGGCTCAAAGTGATGAGGGAGATTAGCTACACGTGTTTAATGCTAACCTGTGGATTAATCGTGGCATAGCGCTGTGTCTGAATCCAGCCAAAGAGTTGTCTTTTATTACAGGAGAAGCTCAGCCAAATAACAGCCTGACTGAGCAAATTCATGTGTACCCTCTGATCATCAAGGTACTTGCCTTCTTTGCAGAAATTGGTAGCACAGTGAAGATGGTTTTTTAATGTCCTTGTGCATCAAATTTCTGAACTGGCTCACAAATGCAACTGGAGAAAGTAAATATAAGGAAAGGGTTCACTTATTTTCTGAGCATAAGATGGACATTAGGAAGTAAATAAACAACATAGCATATGGAAACAGGCCACCTGAAAAAGTTTTTACCTTTTTAACATGGCAGGTAAAATGAATAAAAATAAATAAGGTAGGATATAGATTATGTTGTTAAATAGGAATGATAGTGATTAATGCAATGTGTGTTAATCTGGGCCTCTTCAGTACAACAGCACTCGAGCAAATATCTGAAAATTGATCATGTGCCTAAATCTCAAGTTAAGTTCCTAAGACTCGGGCATATGCCACAGAGAAGATGCTTGAGCTCCATATGCTTTGCTGATGCTCTGTCTTGTGCTGAAATCTACAACCAACATTCTCTAGAGAAAACCCGTGGGAAGTTCACTGAAGTCAGTGAGATGTCTGCAGCAGTGCCCCAAAGTAAGTGGGAGGCAGCCTTAATTTTTAAAGTTTTCCTGGAGGTGGTAGTACTGTTTTCATTCTTTTCTAAAATATTTTTAAAGCAGTCCTATGCCCTGTTTCAGATGTACATTTGGAAGAATATAATTACTCAAAAGTATATGGAGTAAAATTTATTTCTCAAACTTGTGTACTGTTAAACCTTTCTAATTCTCTACAATTCTAAAGCTATTCAGACTACATTGCACTTCATTTTCAAATTTGGTTTTTGTGTAAAGACTATATCTGTTCAAGCAGAATTGTACAACATGCAAGTTCACTTTACTTTTAAAAATGTCAAGATCCAAGTTTGATTGCATAGGCCAGGCATATTGAAGATAAGAACATATATTGAACACATGAATATTTAGTTGGCCAGTAAGCCCCAGTGATGTCATTTCAACAACTAACATTGTCCCATGCCCTTTTAAGAGTTAAGATGTGGACTTGTCATGATACATATCACAAAACTAGGAAAAGCTTTAACCCTTTCTCTCTTCATGGGAGTTGCTTTTATGGACCCATGCATTATAGCAGCTACTTCTTATTTTTGTAAAAATGATTTCCTTCCCAAACCAAGTTGTTTAATTTTTATATCTTTTCCCCCCATGCACTTTTATTTTAAAGGCTGGTATAGTCCTTGTTTAAATTGTTTAAATCTATGCATGTCATAACCCTCCCTGTTCCAACTAGAGAGAGAGAGAGAGAGAGTGAGTGTGTGTGTGTGTGTGTGTAAGTGCGCGCATGTGTGTAGATGCATGTGTCGTTATTTATTATCCACCAGAGAACGTATAATCTGCTTTCCAGAAGTACTGAGCAACCACCAGTTGTAAAGATGTTAGTGGTAGCTATTGGGTTCTCAGTATCATTAAAATACAACAAACAGTGTTTATGTATGTGGATGGATGGGGAAAGCTGGAATCGCTTGAGTTCCATGATGCAGATCCAATTTTAATTTTTACATAAATAAAATGTATGTAAATAAAGGCACCTTTTTCACTTTTTTGCTATCTATTGTATGTATTTAATTTAGCTTATTCTGTAATAAGCAACATGCTGCATCTAGAAAAACAGCCATTTCTCCTTAGTCTGTTTTTATTATGGTTGTAGATGTCTGCCTACTACTCTGATCTTTTCTATGCATTCTCATATAATGTGTTCATCGGTGCAATATGGGAGCTGTGATACTAGCCACAGCTTCAGCCTGGTTGTACATCATCTGTTTACGTGTGTATATTTGTATACTAATGGACTGAAATGCAGCATTTGCTTGCAGTGTTGCCAGTGCAAAGACTGTAACGCTAAGTTCTACAGGGCACAGTAATCATAGTATTTCTTTATAAAAGCATGACAGCTGCTCACTATGAGCTCCTGAATGCAGCAGAGCCTTCAGTGTGAAATAACATCCTCATTTAACTTGGTATGAGATACAGTGGTCCCTCTACTTACGAAATTAATCCGTTCCGAATGCACATTTGTAAGTCGAAAAATTCGTAAGTCGAAAAGCGGTTTCCCATAGGAATGCATTGGGAACGGATTAATGCGTTCCGGAGCCTAGAAAAAAGACCCAGACCCCCAGTAAGGCTTGCAAACTGCACAGGAACATTTCTTTTCAAGAATAAACAGGCAGTAAACAGGCAGGCAAGTCAAGGAAACCGCATGTAAAATTTGTAAGTCGAGGAAACCCCATCTAAAAATTTGTAAGTCGAGGAAACCCCATCTAAAAATTTGTAAGTCGAAAAAACCGCATCTAAAACCGGATCTAAAACTGCCGTTTGTAACTCGAAAAATACTTATGTCGAGTAGTTTGTAAGTCGAGGGACCACTGTACAGCAAAGTACAATGCTAAAGTTATACATTCATTGTTGTCCTCAGTTGTGTGATAAATTAAGATCTGCATCTAAGATCTAATTAAGATCTGTATCTAAGAAATTAAGATGCATCTCTTCTCACACATACACACACAGTACAATCATGATTTATAATTCCTGTGCCCTGTTATCTAGTGCTACAAGGTCTCTCTCTTTATACACGCACACACACACACACTTTTCTTTTTTCCCTCCTGTCTTGTTTACATTAAACAGAAGATGTTCAGTAAACCTTCCCTGTTGAACTTTGTGTAGTTCACTTGATGACAACATTTGCCAAGGTATAATAGACCCATGGGGAATGGTTGGAATGGCCATGTTACAGTATACACAGCGTTAACTTGTGTCAGCAACTTTAATTCAGACACGTTTTGTGGTTAAAAAGCATGCATGAAGGATTAAAAGGGATACAGTATTCTTAAAAATAAATTAATATAATTTAAACCAAGTGACTGATTGCTTATCTTTGCAGACGTTTGTGCATTTTAAAACTTTTATGTGAAGGAGGAGGAAAGAACTAGAAGACAACTGAATGCTGAAATTGCATCTCTTCACCCCATTGACAACTAGACTCTCATGGGTAGCATTACATTTGATCCTTCCCTTGGCATTGATGCCAGGCTCCAGTGGTCCTGTTTCATATGTTTCTTGCAGGGCATAGCGCGTGAGTCAGTGGACTGGAGTCAAGTGTAAGGCTTGGACATGAGAAATTCAGATTCAGTCTAGGGTGAGAGTGGGTGTTGTCAGATGGCTAAACATGTTGGGAGAACAAATACATGTTAAATGATCTTGAGAATGCTCCTCAGTTCCTATTATCGCTTCTCTGCTACCCCTCCCATTTTCTCCATGCCTATGCCAAAAGGCATGTAGGGAGTTTGGTGGTCACTGTTTTCTCCCCCAATAATGTCTTCTTATGTTATACAGCTGTTCCGAATGCTATAAAACTGCAGTGCCTAAGACTGGCTTTATAGAAAGCCTTTTTTGTAATGTGTGGCAAAAGGTTTTGTTGTAGTTTATGAATCTGATATTTGAACCAACAAGGTCCATCACAAAACCTCTCAGGCTTAACATGTACCTCATTATAGCTTTGTCATTAAACTGCATTCCAAAGAGCTGCATTATTCACTGGTGTATAGAAATTAGCCAGCATGTAGTGTTTTACAATAATAGCTAACGAGCTGGTCTTGTTCTGAGAGGAGAGCTGGTCTTGTAGCAAGCATGACTTGTCCCCATAGCTAAGCAGGGTCTGCCATGGTTGCATATGAATGGGAGACTTGATGTGTGAGCACTGCAAGATATTCCCCTCAGGGGATGAAGCCGCTCTGGGAAGAGCAGAAGGTTTCAAGTTCCCTCCCTGGCTTCTCCAAGATAGGGCTGAGAGAGATTCCTGCCTGCAACCTAGATAGACCAATGGTCTGGCTCAGTATATGGCAGTTTCCTATGTTCCTAAGTATACCTCTTCTACCCAATCACCTCATTTAAAAGATTTCATTGGAACTAGTATTTACATACTCAGATATTTCACTTGTGAAGCAGAACAGTTTGAAGGATTCAGGACTTAAATCAGGGTCAGCTGAACTTGGAGGAAATGTTTCCATTGACTTCTTTAATGGGCCTCCAAAGCATTCGACAGTGTAGCTTGAGAGCCAGAGTGTTGGCTAGCACCAGCAAGATCCAAGTTTAAAATCCTCTTGTAGCCATGAAGCTCTCTAGATTTCCCTGGGCTAGTCACTACCTCTCAGCCTGATGTACTGCACTGGGTTGTTGTGAGGATAAAAAGTGTGTGTGTGTGTGTGTGTGTGTGTAGATTTAGGTATGCCACCCTGTTTTTGTAGAAAGGGTGGGAAATAAATAATACAATAAGAATAAAGCATCTTATACACAATAGTATTCCATTTAGACTGATGATTTTACACACTGAAAGCATGCCTGTTGGGACATCCTGACCCCCTCCTGGCACATCCCTTTATTGTGTGAGGGGCCCTGTTTGCCTTATACACGGCCCTTATACACACACTGCAAATAGTGGTTTAAAACAGTACTTGGAGTGCATGTAGAGGTGTCATTTGGATGAACAGCTCCTCCATGCAACCAAGAGGTGTGCTGCGAGAGTGCTGGGACATTTGTGTCCTTGGCGCATCCCTTTGCTGATTACATGGGTGGGAATAGTATCATCCAAACCAGTCCCATGTGTCTTTTGTAAATTGTATGGCTCAGTCATACCACCAAGGCCCAGAAATTGTTGTCACCTGTCATGGAATGGAACAGTTTTACAAAAGTTCTCCTAGAGTCCTCAGAGCCAGAGATTCCAAGCTGCCACTAATAGTGGCAGTACTAGTAGTAGTAACAACACATTTTGAACATTATGCCATGTTAGAAGCAGTGCAGTTTTGCCTGGTCAAAACTTTGGAAAACACTCTTTGGACAAAAGAAATGGCAGCAGCTTAAACTGAGTCCTGGTTTACACATGCTGCAAAATGGGGTGGTAGACTGGACTTGGGAGAAATCTCTCCCTTGAGACTGCAGGGGGTAGATCACATTTGTGAATACTTCCCATCTTAAAACAAAATACTGCTGCTGGCAACTAGGCATTAGCACAGCAAGGAGCAGAGACCTCACTTTAAGCTGCCAAAAAAGTTCCCTGGAGTGTGTCTGTTTATATACATGGAGTTTACGGGGAGGAGCTTAAAAAAAAAAAGTGACAGCTGCTGCTACTTATTCGTGGAAACCTTCAGTGCCGGATTAACCTAGTAGCAAAAGTAGCATATGCTACGGGCCCCGCATTTTCGAGGGCCCCGCACTAAATGTTTGCAAGCTGTCTGGTGAAATCGGCATCTCACCGTATTCTCACAATCTGGCAATGCTGTTGTTTACATGTTGTGGGGAGCTGCATGCTGCATGGTACGTGTTGTTGCATGTGTGCAGGTATGTGTTGGTTGGCTCCTTGCTGTGTCATGTGCAGGTGTGGTGTCCTTTGTACTATCTCCCACGCTCCCAAGCCGTTGTAGCGTGCGCTGTTACACCACTGGAGGGTGTGCCACCGTGGAGAGCCTGCGACAAGGGATGTGCGACTCCAGGGCTAGACGCAGTCAGATTTCAGTGACTGTCAATTAATTACTGTCACTTTGTGACTTGCGAGTGTGATTGTGTGCCATGTATAAATGCCCACTTTGAGGGAGGGAGGGGGAAGAGAAAATATACGTGCAAACTCATCATGGTGTTCTTCCTCGAGCATGACTGAAGTCGTACGTAATCATTACGGACGTCATTAATAACATGATACGAATAAATAATTTCATTCAAATTGAATTACTTTACTATGCAAGAAAATAATGTATGTTTTAATATTTATGAGCATTTTTTAAAAATTTAGGCCCCTTTATAACATATGCTACAGGCCCCACACTAGCCTAATCCGGCCCTGCCTTCAATGCAGCATATCTTCCCTGCTTCTCTCCCTTTCAGCTGCCAGGAATATTAGCTACAAAGAGAGAGAAGCAGCAGAAGCTCAAGTATGTTGCTAAGGTCGGCTGCAGATTTCCCATCTTGCATTATCCAATTATACTCACACATTCGCAAAAGAGGAGCAAAACCATAGCTTTGTTCACAATGATAATAGCAACGATGGCACAGTAAAAATGCTGTAGGAAGCCCCAGTAATACTAGTTATAGAAACTAGACCTTTTCTCAGTACATGGAAACTTGCATTGTGAATTTTTAAAATTTTGCTAATAGATTTTATTGTACTTGACACTGATTGGTTCTGTTCTGCTTACAGTAATGGAATTATAGTGTTTACCATGAAAACTAGCCACTTGCTCATTATAAATGAGTTGCACCATTTTCAAAGGGTATGTTTTTAGGTGTGTACCTATGTTCCACATCTCCCTAAAAATATAAAGTGAATTTTAGGGGAAAGGGCTAGAGTCAGTGCTAGAGCATATACTTTGCATGCCATCCAGAATGTTCTAGGTTCAATCCCTGACATCTCCAGATAGCGCTAGAAACCCTGGTGGGGGGGGGGGAGGGTGTACAAATAGCCATGAGAATAAGCATGTACAAAGCTTTATTTAAAAAGCCAGCTGCATTGAAATTGGCTAGATTCTAGAAAAATGAACTTGGTTGTGAATATTCCACTCAATACATAACATGTATAGAAGAATGGCTTAAAGAATTGGTGGGGGGAGAGATGTTTTACAAGCTCACAAAATGGCTGCAGTCACTATCAAACAAATGATGCCCTTAATTAATTTTAGTTTCATTGATTAACTAGCATTTCCTCAGTTTAGGTTGGCACCGAATGCCGGCCTCCTGCCTCAACAACTTAGTAAAGCCACTCAAAAGCAAAAGAAAATGATTATCGCAGCTGACCCATTCTTCCACTCTAGATCAAGTTATACAAAGAAATGTTTCTAGGGAGGATATTACAAAGTCAATCAAGTGGTATGTATTACTAGAAGGACCAACACTTCCAACAATAAGCATTTTTTTTAAAGCATTTTTCTTCTGGGCCTATTGCATTTTGACAAGTAAGCATGCTTTTAAAGTGTTTTGTGGGACTTTTTAAAGGGGGGTTTGCTGAGGGAGAAGGTTGGTTGTGTGGGTTTTCTATCAGATCACTGTCTTGGAAAATAATGTTTCATCTGTGAGCTTTCTAGAAGCATAAGGACTGAGGAGTCAAACTTCATTTAGATTCTAAATCTTTTATGTTTGAATTCATAATTGTAAGTACATCCTTGTTCATACATAATATCACAGTAGTCTATAGATTCAAAACAGCATCTGCATAATTGACAAAATTAAAAAGCATTAATATAAAAATAAAATTAAGCAAATCAGCAAAAACAGCATTAGAGTGCCCAAAATATTAAATCATAGCATAAAATAAAGCAAAGAACAGAGAAATCAATCTAGAAGCGTTAAGAAGAAGCAAAGTTTTCACTATCTTCCGAAGAAAGCAGCAGTGAGGAGGCTGTATGGCACATATGTGTGTGCACCACTCTTCAGGAGGCCTTCAGGGTTTCCTGTAGAAACGGTCTGAACCTAGTCTCCACACGAGATGGAACACAGAATAGGACCTCATCAGAACAAGTTGAGTACTCGGGGAAGTTGAATAGGAAGACATCGTCCCTGAGAATCAAGACTAAATCTTTAAAAGATTTAAAGGTAAGAACTAGCACTCTGAATTGGCATTATGTGGTAGCACCTGTCCATACCAACAGGCAAGCCACCACATTCTGTACTAAGCTGGAATTCCCATATAGTGGTGCTCTCACCTCCAGACCTTGGGGACCCAGCCCATGGCCTCCAATGTCCGGAGGAGCCCTCGGGGGGGCGGGCACTCGCTGTGCCAAACTTTCCTTTTAAAAAATTTCAGTTGCCACGCGGCCGAGGGGTGGCTGCCGGGGGTTTGAGCCCAGCAGTCCTCCCCCCACCCTCCCGGCGGTGGCAACCACTGGAGCAACATGGAGGCCTGCCTTTCAGCCTAGCATCTCTAACTGCAAGGCATGCCTGCGCGGTTGTGAGACATCGTCACAAGCTCATGATGACACAGGCTTATGATGATCTCTCACAACTACGCAGGTATGCCTCGCAGTCCAGCTGGGCCAAACGGCAGGCCCCAGTGTCGCTCTGGTGGTCGCTGTCACCAGGGGCGGGGTGGGAGGAGAAGGACAGCCACTCCTTGCTGCATGGTGGCTGGATTTTTTTTTTTAAATATAAGTTTAGTGGGGTGGGCACAGGTGGTCCTCCCACCAGGGGCGATCTGGCTGCCAAAATGACCTAGGTGTGCCCCTGTTTCCATACTGTAATCAGGGAGGCCCATACACAGGCGCTCTTACCCCTGGATTTGGGGGCCAGTGTCCAGGGCCTCCACACCCCTGGAGGCCACAATCCTCTTTAGTCTGTTCTGGGTGGTGCAGTCGCTGCACTGCAATGCTGGCCCACACAGCGCTGGGTGGCCAAGTATGATTGTGACCTGTCCTGGATGCTTTAGAAAAAGAGGAGGGAGTGGAGACATAAATATGTGGGATGGGAATGTGTTAAATTGCATGTTGAAATGTTTCTGCTTACATATTTGCATATATGTACCTGATCAGGATTGTGATCCATTGGAATCCATAAGTACTGCACCTGTGCATGAACCTCATGGCCAAGTGCTCTAGTTCCTCTCGACATCCAGGCTCCTCCCCACATGCTCAGTGTGGATGGTATAAAAAAGCAGGCAGGAAGCCATTCATCAGTTCCTTTTTGACTACCATAGTGTTTGCACCTCTGGTCGCTCTGGCTCCTTGTTGAATTGGTTCATTGTGTGTTCCGGGGGGGGGGGGGGGGAGTTTAGTTTCTTATCTGCTGACTGGACTGTTTATTGACTATTCTTTCAGGCTGTTGTGACTGTGTTTTTTGGACAGATCGACTGCCTTTGACTATTCTCTCAGTAAATGGACTGTTTTGACGCTATCTCGGATCCTCTGGATAGAAGTGGAATGGACATGGAACTGAACAAGAAATCTTTTAAGCGCTGTGAGAACTGTGGGTGAAGTTACCGTATATACTCGAGTATAAGCCGATCCAAACATAAGCCGAGGTACCTAATTTTACCTAAGAAACAAAAAACCTGAGTGACTCGAGTATAAGCCTAGGGTGGGAATTGCAGCAGCTACTGGTGAGTTTCAATAATCAAAATAAATGCCAATAAAATTACATTAATTGATACATCAGTGGGGTATATTGTGACCAGTATGTACGGTACTTTATTACAGGGGGACATTTTAGCACGGGCAGATAGATGACTCGAGTATAAGCTGAGGCTGATTTTTCCAGCACATTTTCGGTGCTGAAAAATTCGGCTTATACTCGAGTATATATGGTACCTTCCCAAGATAAGCATAATTCCTGCCTTATTTGCCCCAGGAGCATAATACACCTACTTGCAAGATATGCAAGTCATTTTCAAAGCAGAGCAGGCGAAATAGGGCCCTAGTTGGGTGCAATGCTCTACGCCAACGCCCTGAACCCTTTGATGTCAGGGCTGGCAACCCCTTCAACATCGAGGGCACCTACTTCAAAGGTGTCAATGTCAGGGTCTGTACTTTCAAAACAGTCTAAACCCCCAATGCCTACTTTTAAGCCACCACAACATTCTCCCCCACGCCAAGAGCAGAAGAGGCATGCTTCAGTTCCGGAGGACTCCTCCATAATGACTGCAAAGAAGCACAAGAGTCATGAGGGACTCTTCCTCATGATTCTTGTGAGGGAACTTCAAGGGCAACGCCGTTCCCTTTGGGGCTTCAGTCGGCGCCCTTGACATTGAAGTTGACACTGACTTCAAAGCCCTCTACACTGAGCCCATCGGTACCGAGACCTTTGACCCCTATGCCCACAACACTGACAAGGTTGGCATCTATGGCATCCCTTCTGTCATTGATATCTCCAGCAGTCACGCCCATCTGATCTCCACTAGCAACATCACTTGAAGATCAATATGGAGGATCATCGACACCGACAGCTCAAGACACAAGCAACTCTCCAAAAGTACATTCACCAGTTCTTTCAGCATTGAAGCACGTAACCCCTTGGTATCGAGAACCATCACCAGCTCCAGTTTTCTATACCAAAGATGAGCTAGACAATGAAAATGATGGTCTAGACCAGGGATCCCCAACCTGCGGCCCTCCAGATGTTGCTGAACTACAACTCCCAGCATACCCAGCCACAATAAATTGTGGCTAGGGATGCTGGGAGTTGTAGTTCAGCAACATCTGGAGGGCCGCAGTTTGGGGAAGCCTGGTCTAGACCAGGGATCCCCAACCTGCGGCCCTATGTTTCCAAACTACAATTCCCATCACCCCCCAGCTACAACTTATTGTGGCTGGGCTGATGGGAATTGTAATTCAGCAACATCTGGAGGGCCGCAGGTTGGGGGCCCCTGGTCTAGACCCATCCACGGCCCAAACCTTGCTCTCGATACTCTACTCGAGTACTAGCACACCTTCTACAATCTTTTTTAAAGGTTTTCTGTTGCAAACACTAGCAAATGAAGATGATGACCAGGAAGTAGTGCTTTTCATGTAGACTACACCTCAAAATATTGGTCCCCCGGAATGTCCCCAGGCCTTGTCAGCAAGCCAGCTAATGGGACAGACTTCAACCTCCTCACCATGGCATCCATGTGAGTTTTCGCACCGCTCCCTGGTGCTGTTCTCCTGGCTACCTAGTAAGTCACAGCAGCCTGCTTAACCCCATGTTGGCAGCAGCAGATCTCCCTACATTTCAGCATAAAAATCTGTAACGATGACTGCAGTATCACAAACAAATGTCTCCCCAGTTATATTACCAACAGATAAACCAATCTATATCTACTACTACTACTACTACTACTACTACTACTTGCTGATCCAGGAATGAAGCCTGGAATGTCCATAACTACCCAAACTCAGTCTTCCCTGGAAGTGGTCAAGAAAACATCTACCACGCAGACTCAGACATAAACCCAGAAGGGTAAGAAGATGCTGATTCCAGTGGATTCTGAGCCTACCTATCCTCCTCAGTCACCTAAAAAAGAGCACAACAGCTCCTTCAATTTTGAATCAGATCCAGAAACTATTGAACCGGAGGACCCTCCACACAACGTCCCATTTTCTATGCACGTATCAACCACAGAAGAGTTAAAATTTTATCTTCTCTAGCACTAGGCCTTGACCTTAAAATTCAGTCCACGGTCGTAGACGATCCACAGTTGTAGATAATTTATGGCAGCTTCCCAGGCTGCATAGCCAGTGGCCCTCCCTTTGCTACTGGTCATCTCAAGAGCTGCTGATTGGGAGGTCATCAATACATCTACGCCCACGTCTAAACGTTTAGAATCAATCAATCAAATAAATAAATAGATAGATAGATAGAAGGTCTGTACCTTCAAGAGGAGGACACTACTTACTTGCTAAAGTATTTTTTTCCAAATTCGCTAGTCATTGACTGCACAACATCATCCAAGTCCTCACGGAGGCACATCACCCCTGCAGATAAAGAAGGAAGAAAATTGGATGTGATGGCGGGGGGATGGTGTACATGACTGCTTGTCTATCAATCAAGATTGTCAACTATCTTGCCAACTAAATACAACTACTTGCTTTGGAAAAACTTATACCAAGAAATAGACAACCTTTCCCCAGAGGAATTCAGACATTTTTCAGACACTATGGTGAAATCCACTTTGGTTATGCAACACTAGCTTAGCACTGCCATACATCTTGCGGAAACAGAATCCAGGGCTATGACAGCAGCCGTCTTGTTACGCAAACATGCATGGCTATGTTCGGCCTCTCTTCAAGCTGATATGAAAGATAAAATTGAAGGTCTGCACTTTGATGGGAAAGGCTTATTTAGCGAACATAGAGACCAAACCATGCGGAGGGGCGGGGATGAAAAGATCAAAATACACTGCTAAGACCTTCACTGCCCCATCCACCTCTACTTATACACATTCAAGGTTCAAGTCCTACCAAAAACAAAGACTGCATTTCCACCAACAAGAACGTAGGGACTTCAGAAAATATCACCCCTACAATAAGCGCCCTTTCAAAAAAAGGTACATGGGCAACCAAGGCAAAAGGAAACCAGTGGACACTCAAAAACAGTATCTTTGAAGTCCATGTAAGTCCACTGTACCAACCACAACATCTTGCAGATTCCAACCATCAAGCATACCAACCATCACCAAATTTCCTGACATTCAGGTTCATGGGATGGCCCCTGGTTCTAACGTTGTGAGGGAAGGAGAAAGATTTCTCGGTATCCTCTGCCATGAAGACAGATGAAAATAACTCATTCAGCTTCTTTGCAACCTCCTTATCCTCCTTTATAACCCCTTTCACACCCCTTTCACACCCTCAAAGTCCAACTGCCTCCCTGTCGGGCTTTCTGCTTCCAATGTATTTAAAGAAGCTTCTGTTATTCCCCTTGACACATCTAGCTATATGCTCCTTAAACTCTTTTTTTCATCTCTTATTGTCTCCTTTATATCTTCCAGCAATGAGCATAACAGGCATATCAACAGAAGCAGAGACAAAACGCCCAGGGCCACAGCTGCAGTCTGGGAAATTCAGGAGCAACAGTGTGTCCAGCAGGACCCACAGGGACTATGATCCCATCTAGAACAAGCAGCCCCCATCTGGCTGGTGTATTGGCTCGTCATTAAAGGTAAAGTTGTGCTGTTGAGTCAGTGTCAACTCCTGGCGACCACAGAGCCATGTGATTTAATTTGGTAGAATTCAGGAGCGGTTTACAATTGCCATCTCCCGCGCAGTATGAGATGCCTTTCAGCATCTTCCTATGTTGCTGCTGCCCGATATAGGTGTTTCCTATACCAGCAGGGACTCAAACCAGCAACCTCTTGCTCCCTAGGCAAGTTACTTTCCCGCTGCGCCATTAGGTCATCATTAGCAATGTCTTATCTGGATGAAGTTCATTTACTCCTATCCAATCCTTCACACATTCACAGACTTCACTGTCTCACAAGGTTTAATGAAAAGAAGAAAAAGAGTTGGAGCTTCATAAGCCCTGACAAGCTCTCCCAGAAGTTACATGTATATGTTGAGAAACACAACATGCAGTTCGACTCTGTGAGAAGCCTCACAGAACAAGTCCCACAAGGACAAACAGGTTTCCCAACTCCACTTGGAATTTGACCTCCAGAAATGAGCAAAACAATTCCAAAGTGATGTTACTTACTCATAAGAACATAAGAACAGCCCTACTGGATCAGGCTCAAGGCCCATATAGTCCAGCATCCTGTTTTGCACAGTGGCACACCAGATGCTGCTGCAAGCCACAGGTAGGAGTTGAGGGCATGCCCTCTCTCCTGCTGCTACTCCCCTGCAACTGGTACTCAGAGGCATCCTGCCTTTGAGGCTGGAGGTGACCTGTAGCCCTCCTACTAGTAGCCAATGATAGACCTCTCCTCCATGAAGTTATCCAAACCCCTCTTAAAGCCATCCAGGTTGTTGGCTGTCACCACATCTTGTGGCAGAGAATTCCACAAATGGATTATGCGTTGTGTGAAAAAGTACTTCCATTTGTTGGTCTTAGATTTCCTGCCAATCAATTTCATGGAATGACCCCTGGTTCTGGTGTTATGTGAGAGGAAGAAGAATTTCTCTCTATCCACTTTCTCCACACCATGCATGATTTTATAGACCTCTATCATGTCTCCCCACAGTCGTCTTTTTTTCTAAACTAAAAAGCCCCAGGTGTTGTAGTCTTGCCTCATAAGAAAGATGCTCTAGGCCCCTGATCATCTTGATTACCCTCTTCTGCAACTTTTCCAGTTCTACAATGTCCTTTTTGAGATGTGGTGACCAGAATTGTACGCAGTACTCCAGGTGTGGCCGCACCATAGTTTTGTATAAGGGCATTATATTATTAGCAGTTTTATTTTCAATCCCCTTCCTAATGATCCCTAGCATGGAATTGGCCTTTTTCACAGCTGCCACACATTGAGTTGACACTTTCAACGAGCTGTCGACCACGACCCCAAGATCCCTCTCCTGGCCAGTCACTGACAGCTCAGATTCCATCAGTGTATACTTGAAGTTGGGGTTCTTCGTCCCAATGTGCATCACCTTACACTTGCTAACATTTAACCGCATTTGCCCCTTTGTTGCCCATTTACCCAGTTTGGAGAGATCCTTTTGGAGCTCCTCACAATCTGTTTTGGATTTCACTACCTGAAAGAGTTTTGTATCATCTGCAAATTTGGCCACTTCGCTGCTTACCCATACTTCTAGATCATTTATGAATAAATAAAAAAGCACTGGTCCCAGTACAGATCCCTGGGGTACCCCACTTCTTACTTCCCTCCATTGTGAAAACTCTCCATTTATACCTACACTCTGTTTCCTGTCTTTCAGCCAACTAGCAATCCACACATGTACTTGTCCCCTTATCTCATGACCACTAAGTTTCCTCAGGAGTCTTTGATGAGGAACTTTGTCAGAAGCTTTTTCGAAGTCCAGCTATACTATACTATACTATACTATACTATACTATACTATACTATACTATACTATACTATACTATACTATACTATACTATACTCAAACCCCAAAAAGTGATCCAGAAGGATATCCTGGCTGATGGTATCAAAGGTCACTGACAGCAAAGGCTATTAATTTCTTTAATACATATATGTATATACACACTCACTCACTCACTCACTCACTCTTACAGTTATGAGATGGGCTACTCCCATCACTGGTGTATATCCAGATTAAGATAAGCAGTCTTACTGAAATTAATGGGGCAAGTTTACGTCACATTTTGAACAACTTTTCTTATTAACAAACTTACATAAACCTAGACAGACTTATTCTGAAGGATTAACATACACAGCAGGCAGGGCACCTGGCCAGAAATTGTGTATTATCTATATCTGATTAAAAATGATTGCTTCAAAGAGTGTTTAAAAGGAAGAGAAATAATTAAATCCCAGCAAACCATTCCCAGCATCCAGAAGAGAAGCTAAGGCTGCAGTGTTTTGTTTTGTGCATATACCTCCAGGCATTTCTAACTAATATTCTCTGCAGGATTAATTTCAATCTCTGCTCCAAGATGCAAGGACTGTACAAGCTTTGTGCTCAAAGCAGAGGAAAAACACAATTTGAACTCTCTTCCAAGGCTGGATTTCAAATGCGTGTATTGGGAGAATATTGGTCATATCCTGCACTGCAGGACATTTTTGCGGTTTGGGGGTAGTTTCTATATTCAGTAAGGTCAGGCACCAAATATGCATGGATGATTTTAACTTGTTTACTGTAAACAAGTTGGCTATTGTTTACTCTAAGACACTTTGTCCTGAAAGCCAACCTTGAATGTGCCCGAACGGTGGTTTGAAGTGCAGATGGAGCACTTTTAAGGAAATTAGAAAGGGAACTTTACGGAAAAAGGAAAGAAGGTGCTTACCTGCTCTCTGCCAGCCCTTCCATCTTCCTGCGGGGGGCAGTGTGTGACCCAAAAGGCCCCGTGTGCTTTCAGCATGCAGATGGCATCTATGCATGCACAGGCACCATGTATGTGGGCTGCATGGTGTTGCAGACCACTCAGTTGGTGCCCGCACATGCACAGACACCATGTGCGTGCTTGATGGGGTGCACGGCTTTTGGGGACACACACCACCCCAGCAGGAAGCTAGAAGGGTTGGCTGAGAGCAAGTAAGCACCTTCTTTCGTTTTTCTTAAAGTTGCCTTTCTAATTCATTTTTTAATTTAAAGTGCTTAAACCGTGGTTCAGACATATCCCTAATTAGCATCGTCATTTACCATTAAGTGCACTTCTGGGAAGCTGAGAGAACAAGCAAAGGGTCCATTTTCCTCTCAGTTTACCCACATAACACAAAGTGGAAGAATGTTGGGTGTAACGGTGATAAAAGTTTGAGGGTGTCTGCCACATAGCCCCATTCTATGTTCTAGTCCCCTGCTAACAGGGCAAAGGTACACTTTTTAAACTGTTGACTCTCTTATACTTAGTGGGAAGAGAGCAACTTCAGCCCAGCATAGCATCTCTCTTATTAACCCCTGTTACCTGGGCAAAGAGGCACCTTTTACCATGGTGATTCTCTTTATTTAGCAGGGGGAGAGTAACTGGCCCTACCCATCCCCAGCACAGCACCTCCAGTGACTGTTGCTGGTGTCTATTTCATATTTCTTTTTAGATTATGAGCCCTTCGGGGACAGGGATCATATATATAATTTTTATTTGTTGTTTTTTTTTAATGTAAACTGCTTTGGAAATGTTTCTTGAAAAGCAGTATATAAGTTGTTGTTAAAGGTGGGTAAACCTGGCACTCCAGCTATTGTTGAACTACAACTTCCATCATCCCCAGCCACAATTTTTTTATTGTGGCTGGAGATGATGGGAGTTGTAGTTCAACAACATGGAGGCCCATTTTCCCACCCCTGGCTGCTGCTGATGTCTTGTTTGTGTGTTTTAGATTGTGAGCCATTTTGAAAATACTTTCTGTTGAAAAGCAGCATATTGATATTTGTAGTAGTAATGATATTTTAAATTGGAAATAAGTCCATTGTATAAAATGGGACTTGCAGACAATTGTTTATAAAATAGTCTAACTTATCTAAGGCAGCAACTGACAAAGCAATGCATGGTTTAAAGGGGCAAAAACATAGTGGTATCAGTTTCCATATAGCTGGGAAGAAAACTCTTTCAGAGTTTTATTTTCACTTATTGAGGTGAGTTCACGATCAGTGAGACTTGCCAGAAGGGGGTTTGTGGGGAGAGCGTGCTTAACCCAAATTGTGTTGCCAAGGTGACCCATAATAAAGCAAACAAGGCCTGCAATGATGTACCTTATTCCATTAGTTTGCTTGCACATCCTCATTCCTTAGGTGTTCATAATGAGAATTATCATCTTACATCTTCAAAGCATGGCAGTCTGTTTTAAGCTATTTCCACACATGTACACATCAGTTCTGTTGTCATGCAACAAAGCCATTAAAGGATTAGAAATAAGCAGTTATATTATGGTCTTTTCTTTTTGTTATAATGTGGGCTTGTCAGTTATATAAATGTTATATGGTCTTCTGTTGGAGATTTGCAGTCCCAATGGACCATTATCCTGGTCACACTATTATCTTTTCAATGTGTGCTATAATTCGCTGCATAGGTGAAATGGAACAAGAGCTATTAAAATGGCCTGTACTGAAGAAAGAGTAATTTTATGTGCCCATCTATTCTGGCTCTACCTCAAGTGACACGCAAAGTGCCAGGAAAAATGTTACATGTACATCTTGCTTTTGTAACATGGAAGCCCATCTGGACTTTTAACTATTTTAGAGGCAAACCCATGCATAAATATAGCACCTCTCTTGAGCAAAACGTGTTTTATACAACAGATCACACACCCGATATAACTTCTAAAAAGAGAGAGAGTAACATTTGCATAATTGGACAAGCAATTTACATGATGTCTTGAAATACATTGTTTTACAAAAGAAATTTGGAGAGTGGGTTATTTTGGGTCTACTGTATCTCAGATAGGTACCTTTAAAAAAATGTAAATTGGAATCAATATTTTTTTGGAACAGACATCTTAATTCTCCCAGTGGTGGTGTCGCCAATAGATATCTTAAAGGAACAGGTTCTGTGTTCCAAAAACCTCGTCTGGAACCACAAAGAGATGGTAACCTAGGACTGATCATTTACATGTGATCTTCTCCTTATGAAGGCCTAACTTTGTGCATTAATCTTAGGCTTTCTTGTTGCATGATGCCTTTCAGGTGTCCCTATGTGTACCTACAATTGTACCAAATTTGGTCCAAATAGGTTCACTTGCACCTAAAACGTCCACGTGTCCGCCATCTTGAATAAGGGTGGATGCCATCATTATATACTAAACCCTTGGGGTGTCCCTATGTGTCTCTACAGCTGTAGCAAATTTGGTTCAAATAGGCAATTCAAAATTTAGCCCACTTGCGCTTCAAACATTTATGTGTCTGCCATCTTGAATTGGGGTGGATGACATCATTACAAACAATGCTGATCAGGTGTCCATATGTGTACCACTGTACCTGATTAGGTTCAAATTGGTCCAGGTATTGCCAAGTTGATAGGGGGAAACACACAAAAAGACAGAAACACAGAATGCTGGCTGATTTCATAAGCATACTGGAAAGTAGCCTAAAAAGTAGAGATAGTATCAATCTGATAGAGAATGCCAGGGGCTGGATATACTCCCCCCACCCACCCACTTCAAGCAGCTGATTGGTGCTGTCTCTTCCAATTATAAGACTTGGGCTATGTGTAGAATGGAGGAGGCCAATTGCACTAGTTTCCAAGGAAACATGCCTAGAATTGAGCTGTAATCCTAAGCATACTTACTTGGAAGTAAGTCCTGTAGCAGATGTGTTATCTTTTGCTATGCTGCTCTTGCACCTCTGGGACTCGGGAGTCTAGCATGGTCAGAATTCTGGTCAACGAATAGAAATGTAATATGTTCCTGACCTGATGTAGTGACCAAATCTGTAGTGCTTCACTTCCATGAAGCCACTTCCCCTTTCACCAGGAGGGCAATGCTGCATGTTTCTTTCGTGAAGTAAAAAAATGAGTCAAGTTTCTATTTCTAAGGCAACTAATGGCAACTAATGGCAACTAATGTAGGCACATTACACTCATAAGTTTTCAGATAAATCGAATGCCAAACTGTCCTCAGCCACAGTAATTACTCATTCCCATCTAAATTTAGGAGCATTCTGACTATGAAATGCAATTCTATCCAGTACCTGGTGTTGGGCAGAACTGTAAGCAGCAAGCTTATTAAATATGAATGAACTAATCAGACAAATTGTATGGCTGGGCATGAGCTTCTCATTAATGTTCCACTAAGAAGCATTGAGAGAGAAAAAACATGCTGCATTGGATTTAGGAATAATGGATGTACTTCAGAAACACAGCAACTTTAATAACCTCTCAGATAACACCCTAGCTTGAAATTAGACAATATTAGAAAAGACTAGGGGTGTGCATTTTGGAATTTTCTTGTTTCGATTTGTATCCTAATCGAAACACCCCCGTTTTGTTTTGTACCCAAATTTTCTGAATCCGAATCAGCCCTGTTTTGTTTTGTAGCCGAATTTTCCGAATCCGAATCGATTTGGATTTTTAAAAGGGGTCCCAGGGCAAAAAGAGTGGGTGGTGGTGGTAGTGTCCAATGGGTGGAAGCTACCACCCAAATTTCAAAGGAATTAGGCAAAGGGCTGATTTTTTGTGAAATTTTTCAGTTTACACATCTTTAAGAATTTTCCCATAGGGAATAATGGGGATTCCAGCAAATGTATCACTTCAAATCAAGGGGAAAGGGATGACCCAGAGCGGAGTGTGGTGGGTGGTAGTACCTAATGGGGGCAAGGAAACTTCCAGAATTATCTCAAAAGAATTAGAAACATAGGAAACTGCCATATACTGAGTCAGACCATTGGTCTATCTAGCTCAATATTGTCTTCACAGACAGGCAGTGGCTTCTCCAAGGTTGCAGATTCTCTGGTAGTATATGAGATTTTCAGTGAAAAACAGGAATCCACTCTCATATGCTACCAGAGAATCTACACTCAGAAAACCATAGGAACAACAGAACCCAGCACCCCATGGGTTAGCAACCCTTCCCCTGGCCAATGTGGGGTCAAGGAGGGAATTGTCAGCAGGTCAGCTCATGATTTAGGTCACCGATCAGAAGGCTGGAAGGGTGGGAAATTCAAAGAGATGTCAAACACAAAATGGAGACTGACTCAGAGATCACCACAAATGGAGGTCCAAAACAACAAAATGTTTTGTAGCCGAAACAGGGATGTTTTGTTTTGTATACAAAACTTTTGGATCTGCAAAACTTTTGGATCTGGAAAATGGGTGTTTTGTTTTGTCTACAAAACACCCGAAACAGGCTGTTTTGGGTATGAAACGTTTTGTATCCAAAATGTTTCGCACATCCCGAGAAAAGACATCAGGCCAGCCCATTTGGTTACATGTAGGCACACACGCCAAAGCCTCCTTGCGCATCTCTAAGTTAGGTAACACAACGTTCTTAACATTCCAGCTAATGCTTCAATATACAACTGCACAATAATAGCCATCATCAAGGCTCGCCAACATTTAGCCCAGAAACTGGTTTTACAGTGCTAGGCTGCTTCTGTGGAATAATAAAGTAGTACTTGTTTAAAAAGTCCTTGTTCTGAACAAGTGTAGTCGAGTGTATTTCACATTGCGTTGCTAGCACTGAACACAGGGGGCATGTACCCCAGATGTTTGGGTGGCACCCTGGAGCTCTTGCCTGCCTGCTTATCCTCCATCATCCTCTTGGAAGAAGCAAGAGGCAGCAGTGGGACATTCTCTGGAATTCTTTGTTCCAGTTCAGCAGGTGCTCCCTGTCACTATCTCCTCCTGTTTCCTCATGCTTGTAATGGAAAAGGGGGGAAGTGCCATCCTCCCCATTTCCTCTTCCACTTTCTGTCCCTTCTCATTTGTATGCAAACAGGAAGGGAAGGCAGTTGTGCTGGGGCCAGGGCCAGGCACTTTCAGCATTCAGGGCCTCACATGATGTGCAGTATCATGTTTTCATAATGCTGTGATCTGGGCCTTCTGCAGACTTCTAAGCAGCCCCGATGCTGCTCTGAACAAGCAGTTATGCAGCAGCGTTGCTGCGGTTTCCCTCATTCACAACAAAGATGGAAACCGTGGCAATGCTGCTTGCGCAAGCGCTTGTTCAGAGCAGTATTGGGGCTGTTCAGAACTCCACAGGAGCTCCAGGGCTCAGTGTTACAGAGATATATCACTTTGCAGCTGTGGGGTGGATACCTGGCTGGAAACAGCAAAAAGAAATAGCAGTTGCCACCCAGGCTCATCAAGCACACCTGGCCAAGGTGGGGGGACACAAAGGTGGCACACCTGACCAAGGTGCTTGCATATTTTGGATGGGCGGGGCACTAAAGTCGAAGATAAAAAGGAACCTGAAGAGTAGAAAAGCCCCAGTTTTCCAGAGGTAAGCTGCCAGTTGGTGCAGAAGGAAGCCTAAAGCAGAGAAAGCAGTTGGAAGAACACAGGCTGAGAAGGTACCAGGAGGCAGAAGAGTCATCCTAAGAGGAGTGGAAACCTGCGAGGAAGACTTCCTGGGGGAAGCAGATGGTGTTTACTGTGATGTAACTGGGCCCATGTAAGATGCCTGAATCAAGAAGAAGGGGGTAAGCACTGTATTCCTGGGTGAAGAAACCACAGGGTGTAGGACATCTCCAAAAGACTGCACAAGAAAATGCACGAGGACACAAAGGAGAGGGAAGAACTAGTCATTGTTGGTGAAGCACTTCTGTTGTTTGAATCTCTCTTTGGTTGGCTTCCCTCTCTTGTTGCTGTTAGTCCTTATTGTGTATCACTTTCCCCTTGAGGGGATGGTGATACAGCACCATGTAAACCAGGCCTGCTCAGCTTTGGTCCTCCTGCAGATATAGGCCTGCAACTCCAATAATCGCTAACTATTGGCCACTGTGGCTTGGGTGTGGGGGCGGGGTGGTGGCAAATTTGAGCAGGCCTGATGTAAACCAATGAATTCAAATGAATACACTTTTCACCATGTTCTGCAGTGTATACAAAGTCATAAACCTCTTCAGAAGTGGTGCCACAGTTATAGGATGTTTCCTTTCTTTCTTCAGGAAGTCTATCAAAATGATGCCCTTCTTAGCTTCAGATGCAGGCAAACCAAAAAGTTTCAGGTTTACCCAGGCTTTCAGTTGCTCATATTGACACATTCTCTAAAGGATTGTGTGTTTGGTATTTTGTCTTTTGCTGACTTACACTCCAGTGTCTTCCTGTAATTTTTTAAATGATCATTTCACTTTGAGTCTTAAACAATTTTAGGTATTAATCTATAAGCCATGTTGGGCATTGACTTTGTAAGAGAAATGTGACTAGAAGAAGAATAAAATATGCAATTAATATTTTGATCTGTCATTTTCCCTGCCTCTTTCCCATTTGTTAGTACTAGTGCAATATGTTTAGAAAATTCATTTTGCTCCTAAAAACTATGTTTATAAAACATCTTTCAAATTGGGATAGGAGCTTATGAAACTGTCTGTTTGGAACAAATTAAAAGGACTGCAAAAATATACTTTGTTTGCTTTCCACATTCCTAATTATTTTGTTATCACGTTTTGCTGGGTCTCATGTCATTTCAGAAGCAGGCAGACAGATATTAGAGATGACAAACCACATGCAGCTTAGAATTAATTATAGGTTTTCTCCTACTCTGGCTAGAAAGAAAAGCTCTTTCTAAATACTGGGCACCACACAGCTCTTGTATAAATTGAATAAGGTAGTAGCTAGGGAATCTAGAAAAAGGATGTCTACTTTAAGGAAATATTTGAGTTTCCTTGAATGTACAAGTTCTGCAATTTTAACCGTACATAGGAAGCTGCCTTATACCGAGTCATACCTTCAGCCCACCTATCTAGCTCAATACTGTCTACATTGACTGATCAACAATATTTCAGAGGGATATTTCCCAGCCCTACCTGGAGATGGCAGGGATTGAATCTGGAAACTTCTGCATGCAACTCACTGAGCTACAGTCATTCTTCCAATTCGGCTTTATACACTGCTGTTATAAGTAGTGAGTTAAGCTCAGGTCAGTTCTACTTAAGGCCAAGCCTAGGAGTAGAGAAGAATACACCCAGCACCCAGGGATGTGTGGGTGGTGCTTCTGTACCAGATGCGTCATCATCTGGTCAATGTTTTCTATATTAACACATGTCGAGGGGAGTAAATTGCAAGACTGGGGCTTGTGCTCTTAACAACTGACTAGAGTTGAGTCACAAATTCAGTATAGCTGATTAAATCACAGAGGAGCTGCCTATAAGACATTTCTGGCCAAAAAAATGCGGGTGGGGGAGACATGGCTATGGGATTATGCAAAAATTCAGATAGAGAAATATTTAGTTCAGACAGGGGTTTCACTACCTCACTGTCAAGCAGTTGGGCCATAGGCAGCAATACCTGGAGGGCACAAGTTCAAAGCCAGGACTGGGGGATTTGTGAGTTCACCAGGAGTGAAGTCGGGCTGACAATCAGGAGAGTCAGGCTGAAGCCAGAAGTCAGGAACACATCAAGGGTCAAGGCCAAGTAGTCACAAGTAGCCAGAGGATCAGACAGGAGTTGGGAACAAGCCAATGATCAAGCCAGGTGAATAGTCAGGAGCCAGGGGGTCAGGCAGGTAATCCAAAGTCCAAAACAAGCCAAGAGTCAAGCCAATCAGACAGGCAAACTACGGAGACAAGGGCACCAGATCAGGGAATACTTGATACTAAGGCAAGGGCAGTTTCAAACAATAAGGCCACATTTGCATGTAATGTGAAATCAGAGGTTGCTGAACCCGGGGTTTATTTTTCTAACAATGAATTGCATTGCAGATGTTTGCCCAACTGCAGCCCTGCAATCTACATTTTCTGTGCAAGGGAGCCTCTCCCTCTCCCTGGTTCACCAAGTCCACATCCCAGAAAGCGCCATAGTGCTCTTGTCGCCAGACTGTAGGCAAGGCTTTGGAATGTCTGCAGGGTAATCATTGGCCATGACTTTCGAGGGGGCCTGCTGACTGTGATGGTGCCTGTGTGGAATGGACATTTAAATGCCATGCTAGCCCTTAATTTGACAGCGATTGCACCGCCTCCCTCATAAGAGCCTGGCAACAAAAGAGTCTCGCACAATCACAATTTCAGTGAGCAGGGAGATGCTGATGGGCACTAGTTTCCTGTTACTAAGGGAAGGGAACAGGATGAATTCCTAGGAGGGGATATGAATAGGAGAAAGGACAAAGGATCATGGGGTCTGGCCCATTGTGACCAAGGCTGCTTTTGTGATGGCTCAACCAGGCAAAGCATTTCATGGAGACAAAAACCACACTATTGCCCCCCATGTCATCTGACTACTGCTCGGGGATTAGCATGCTCATGAGAGGGCCAGTCTACTGGGGAGGACCTTAGACTCAAAAACCTTAGGTTTTCTGTCAGACTGCACCCTTATGAGTTGAGCCATCCTGAAAAAGGCACTCCTGATTGTATGAGGCCCCCATTCTCTCTTTGTACTTAGTTCAGTAACTTCAGTTAGTTCAAAATGCGGCAGCCAGACTGGTCTTTGGGATAACCTGGAGGAACCATATTATGCCTGTTTTAAAACAGTTGCACTGGCTGCTGATATGTTTCCGGGCACAGTACAAAGTGCTGGTTATTACCTTTAAAGCCCTGAACTGTTTAGGTCCAGGTTACCTTAGAGAGTGCCTTCTTATGCATGATCCTCACCGCACGTTAAGGTCATCTGAGAAGGTCTGTCTCCAGTTATCACTGGTATGTCTGGTGGTGACTCGGAGGTTGGCCTTCTCTGTAGCTGTTCCTGGACTGTGGAATGTGCTCCTGGCAGATAGCTGTAGTTTGGGCTCATTGCTGGCCTTCAAGAGAGCCTTTAGGACCTATCTGTTTGGCCTGGCCTTCCAGGGTTTTAGAAATTGTAATGGTTTAAAACCATTTTTAAAATTTTGTATTGATTTTAAAATGACTGATTCGTGTGTTTTGGTTACTGTGCACCAGCCAGAGCCATTTGGATGGGGCAGTATATAAATGTAATAAAATAAATAAATTAACCCAAGGGGAAAGGGCTGGGGCCCTCTTCTCCAACAAAAATTAATACCAGAGCCATTGTACAAAAAGTAGAGCTGAGCCATTCAAGAATTCCTGGGTGGGGCTGCCTTTTAAACCTGACCCCAGGTATCGCCGCCCTGCCATATGTCACCATCCCAGTGATCTAATGGGGTTGCTCTGTTTATGTTGCCATCACGACTGCATGTGCTTGTGAACATACATCTATTGCTTCATTTTCGGAGAGCAGACCACATAGTGCCCATCTTGCCATCACATCCCCTTTTTCTCCTGATTGCCAGGAGGGGGGAACAAAGGACAGAGTAGGAAGAGGGCATGCCCCCATGTGACTTTCCTGTTTGACAGGCTGACAAGCTTGGGATGGGATGGGATGTGGTGGCATCCCTGTTGCCAGGCAACTGCTTTATTAGATTGAAGACGGGGGTGGTGCAAGTGCTCAGAGAAGTGGCCAATGAGAAGGACCGCAAGCATGATCCTGAGTGGGTCTGGGCCACTCTCTCTATGGGCTGCCCTCCAGAAATAGCACAAAACTGTGGTTACAGCAGTGTCTGTATTCGGACGTAACGCTACCACCACAAAACCTCACATAGGGGCAGTGAAACTCACTATAAACAGAAGATTCAAACTGGAGTTTGGCAAGGGAAACTGCAGATAAGTTTTGCCCAGGGGTGTAGCAAGGTTGGAGTGGGCTCAGAGAGAAGATTTTTAAATGCCCCCCCTCCCCTCACTGAAGCTCAGCTCATGAAGTAAAGAAATCTTAAATGAGGCTGAATAGTGGTAACAAAAAGCTACGCCCCTGCTTTTGCCGTGAGACCATGTTTTCACGTATCTGGGCATCCACAAATTTCAACCTCTGTCCAATTTAACTGTGGTTTTGTGTTAGGTGCAAATGCATCTTAAGTATCATATATATTCATCCTGTCTGTAGAGGAGCCAATAACAGGGCTGGGCCAGCAGAGGCCTTAGAAATTCCAGAGTTGCTTCCGTGTAGCAAGCATTCCCCAGAGGCAGCATGGAGCAGAGTTCTTTGCACAGGAACTCTAACACTTGGCAAAGGGTATTTAAAGTCAAGAGGAAGAGATTTAGTCTATACAATAGAAATTAAACCTATTTCCTTATCTGATACATCTATACCAGACTATAAAGAAATATCGATCATTATTGTTGTACATTTGCACAGAATTACACCACTCCAAGGAAAATAAATGGTTTTCAGAATGTCTTTGCTAGCTCCTGATGTCTATTGTTCAGCAAAGCTGGACTAGAAAGGGGTTATGGAAAACTGCAGGAGCAATCTGAGGAAGCTTCTGTGTTAGCATTAGCTGATTAGATCATGTTGTCACTAGTAGAGTAATCCTATTCATAAGCAGAAGTAACTCCCAGTGCTTTTAGTAGGGTTTACTCCCAGGTAAGTATGCATAGGATTTCAGTCTTATACACTTACCTGGGAGTAAGTCCCACTTAATTCAATGTAACTTATTTCTAAGCAAACAGCAATAGGATTGATTGTGTTAGAAGACACTTATTGCAGACCCAGTGAGCTGCTATTTGGTTATAGTGATACTTAGGATCTTGCCATTAGTCAAAAGAGCAAGAGAGCTGGTGAAGCTATGGACTCAGTGGACAAAAAATAATTACTGTGTCTCATCCCCTTTTTTCCACCTGGGAAACTGAACTAATAATAAAGAGATCTTGAAAGAGTTGCCAGGGTGATTCTCTATCTATTGCTGAGGAACATTAAAAGACTTGGACTTGACATTATCCTTGCTTCTGCTTGTGATAAAATGATACAACATTTCTCTCCACAAATATTCATTCCATATATGTAATAGGAAATGCAGCTGAAGCCATACAAAATGAGCCACTTAACATTATTGCTCCCTCACAGATTTCCATTAACATGTCTTCAGTAAATAATCTGCCTTTCAGAGTCTTTTCCCTTTGCAGCTGTGGTCCATTAGTAACACTTTAGAGAAGACCAAATTCCAACTTTTTGTAGGAAGTGGAGACAGGCTTATAAAATGAATTTCTACTCTCGTCCAGAGCTTCAGGCACCCTACACAGACTGAGGGACTATAAATAATGCCTGCTTGTTCAATATGTAGTGAACTTTCCTTTTTTGTGGAAGACAAATATTTAGTATCTTATTGAGTAATGCTATCAGATTATTTAATCTACCAGATTATTCTCAACAGATAAACATTATATAATTGAATATATATGAATATAAGCCAGTTCCATATTTCAGACTCACAATGGCTACTGCCCCATGTCTGCCATGTTGACTCTAAGATGTCATTTCCACTGTGTCTCTAGAGAAGCATCCCTTAGACCAGTGGTTCCCAATCTGAGGGGCTCCAGATGTTGCTAAACTACAACTCCCATCATCCCCAGCCTCAATAAATTGTAGCTGGGACTGACGGATAAACAAAATGGATCCCTGACCCCAAAGGGCTCACAATCTAAAAAGAAACATAAGATAGACACCAGCAACAGTCACTGGAGGTACTGTGCTGGGGGTGGAGAGGGCCAGTTACTCCCCCCCTGCTAAATAAAGAGAATCAAAAGGTGCCTCTTTGCCAAGTTAGCAGGGGTATTTCACATCATCACTTCCACAGTTGAACTTGTCAATCATTTGTCTGTCATGAGAAAAAACTGGCCCTTTCCCCTGAAACTAGCTTGCCTTTAGCAATGCTGAGTATGGGTGCTTCAGGAATGCAAACCTCCCCCCCCCCACCAGAACCTGCATTAGTATTAAGCAGTGCATTCTCAGGATCCAAATCTTAGTTAATGACAATATCATGTAGATATCATGCTGTACAGACATCACATTGGCTCCATCATATTATCAGACAACCAAACCTATGGGGTACATCTTGCCCCTGAGTGTATCCTGTGACTCTGAGTGATGCATTTTACACAGAAACGGAAGGAAATGAATGACTAAGACCAGGATAGAAGGAAGTGAGCACTAGGCATTCTTCTTTATAGGATTCTACAGAAGCAGTTAAGATTAATGAACTGAACAACTGGTCAATGTCATATAATTCTTTTAAGTCACACAATGAAAGTGCAATGATTATCCCAGTGATGGGAAAGAAGAAGGCAGAAGCAGCAGCTTTTGAAGCCAATTTATCAGAAAGCAGTGGCGTTTCTTTGCTCAATGTGACATATTGTCTCTAAAAGTTCTTCTGTTTCTACTAGGTGATAGAGTGTGAACCATGTACCCATCTAAGGTGATTGGGAAATGGTATTTATGTGTAAATAGTGCACACAAGTGAGATATTCAAGCACTCCACCGTGCAGCAGGTGAGGGCATGGGCATAGCTTCAATTGGACAAGGGCGGACAATTGCACTTGGACCCACATGGTTTTCACACAACGCATAATCCACTTGTGGAATTCTCTGCCACATGATGTGGTGACGGCCAACAACCTGGATGGCTTTAAGAAGGGTTTGGATAACTTCATAGAGGAGAGGTCTATCAACAGCTACTAGTCAGAAGGCTGTTGGCCACCTCCAGCCTCAAAGGCAGGATGCCTCTGAGTACCAGTTGCAAAGGAGTGACAGCAGGAGAGAGGGCATGCCCTCAACTCCTGCCTGTGGCTTCCGGCGGCATCTAGTGTGCCACTGTGCAAAAAAGTATGCTGGACTAGATGGGCCTTGAGCCTGCTCCAGCAGGGCTGTTCTTATGTTCTTATGAGAGGCCCCCGAGGGCCCTCAGAGCAGTCTCCCTAATCCACGAGTTGCCCCACCACACTGTCGTCCTCGCTGTGTTCGCTGCTACTTCCCATCTTTGCCCCCCAGGGAGTGGTGGTGGTGGGCTGGCTTCCCATCACTCTACTACTGACCGGCACGTGGGTTTCCCTTCTTCCAAACAGTATGGAGTATGGAGACAGTCGCGTGCCATGATTTCACAGCATGTGATGGTCTCCATACTCAAAGAGAGCAGAAGTGCTGTTTGAAAGAAGGGAAGCCTGCGTGCAGGCCAGTAGTGGAATTGAAGGAAGCCAGGGAGAAGCCTGCCGCCACTGCTCTCCTGGCAGCGAAGAGGGGCAGTAGTGATGGTGTGGTGGTGGCGAGGCCCCACATCTCCAGAGGTAATGGGGGGGGGGCCCTCACAGATGAAGGGTGTGTGGTTTCGGCAGTGGGGTGCATGTGCTTTAGGCCCCCTGCCTAACTTTGTCCCCTGGCCACCGGGAACCTTGCTACGCCCATGGGTGAGGGGATGTGGGCGGGGAGGTGGTGTGGCTTTGTGGATTCCTTATCAGGATTCCGGTTAGGGAATTGTCCTATATTGAATGTGTGCACTTAAGTCTAGGGACCAGGGATAGACTGGGACTTCTGCTGGTGTACCAATCATCTCGCTGCCAAATAGAATCCCTAACTGAGCTGACGGACTTGGTTGTGATGTTGGTATTGGAGGGTTGCTGGTGATGGGGAACTTCAATGTTCATTTCAGCACTGGGTTGTCAGTAGTGGCTCAGGAGTTAATAGTGGCCAGGATTACTATGGGCCTATTCTAGTTTCTTTCTGGAAGGAAACATGATGCTGGACACACACTTGATTTGGTCTTTTATTCTGATCAGGGAGATGTTCTGTAGGTGGTACTCCTGTCATCTCCCCATTGTCATGGATGGATCACCATCTGGTTAAGGTAGGACTTGCAATGACAACCCTCCTCTACTGGGGTAAAGGACCCATTAAGTTACCCATTAGGTTTGTCCACTTGAAAAGGTTGTTGGATCCAACTGGATTTCAAGAAGACTGGGAAGAGTTTAGAATTAGTGATTCTGTCGATGCTCTGATACAAACATGGAATAAAAAAATTATTAGATCAGTATACACAATCGCTCCTAAGTGTCCTCTCCGACCTGCTTTAAAGTCAGCCCCATGGTATTCAAAGCCATGGAAGCTGAAAGGGCAAGGTAGACAACTAGAGTTCAAATGGAGGAAGACTTGGCTTGAGTCTGACAGATTACAACACAGAGCACATTTAAAGAGCTATGGTCTGGTAGTGGAAGCAGCAACGAAGTGGCTCTTTTCTGCTTGCATTCCTTTTGGAAACTCATACCCAGCTCAGTTGTCCAGGGTTGTGAGAGGGCTTGTTTATGCCCCTCCCTCATGAATCTGAATTTGGAACCAACAGTTGCTCACTGTGACTTTTTAATGACTTTTTTGTGGATAAAATAACTCGAATTTGGGCTGAGATGGAGTCCACTGTATAGGTAGGTATCCAGCAACTCCTCTTATAGGATTAGATTGGAAGTTGACAAACTGAGGAAGAGGACAAACTGCTTCAGACTGTGCATCCTATGATCTGTTTTCTTGTCTCTTGCCCTTGTCCAACTTGGCTTATTTTAACTGATAATTGTGTTATCAGAGAGGGTCTGGTAAATATAATAAATGCTTCCTTGATGGCAGGCAGGATGACCTCAAGGAGGCTACTATTAGACCTTATTTGAAGAAAGCTTCACTGGACCCCTCAGAGTTGGCTAATTACAGACTCATCTCTAATCTTCCATGGTTGGGCAAGGTAACTGAAAGGGTGGTGGTCTCTCAGCTCCAGACAGTTTTGGATGATATGGATTACGTAGACCCATCCCAAATGGGTTTTTGGAAGGGCTATGGGGTTGAGACTGCCTTGTTCACTCTGATGGATTATCTCCAGTTAGCTGTCAACAGAGAGAGTGTAACTCATTTTGGATCTCTCGGTGGCTTTTGATACCATCAACCATGTATCCTTCTGGGCAGAACTGTTTTGCAGAAAGAATGTAATTCGTTTTGGATCTCTCAGTGACTTTTGATACCATCGACCATGGTATCCTTCTGGGAGGACCTGCTTTTGCAGTGGTTCTGTCCCTACTTTTCTGGCAGATTCCAGATGGTGTTGCTTGGAGACTGTTGCTTTGCAAAGTGAGAACTAAAGTGTGGAGTTCCACTAGGCTCCATACTGTCTCCAATGCTGTTTTACATCTATATGAAACTACTGGGAGAGATCATCAGGGAATTTAGTGCAAGGTATTATCAATATGCTGATGACACCCAGATCTATTTCTTCATACCAACTTCATCAGGAAATGGCATGGCTGCCTGGAGGTGGTAATGGGCTGGATGAGGAATAGAAAACTGAGGTTGTAACCAAATAACTAGGAGGTACTGACTGTGGGGGGATGGGATCCAAGAGATGGTTTATGTCTGCCTGTTCTGGATGGGGTTACATTCCCCCTGAAATATCAGATACTTAGTTTGAGAGTCATCCTGGACCCCAAACTCTCTGTGGTTTCTCAGGCTGAGGTGGTGCCCAGGAGCACTTTTTATCAGCTTCAGCTGATATGTCAGCTACGAACATTAGCTTCAGCTACGACAATTAGCTTCGGCTGATATGTCAGCTACAACTATTTCTGCAGATAAATGACCTCAAAACTGTGCTGCATATGATGGTAACCTCTAGGCTTGACTACTGTGATGCACTCTACATGGGGATACCTTTGTATGTAGTCTCTACAATTTGTACAGAATGCAGCAGCCAGATTGGTCTTGGAGACAACTTGAAGGAACCATATTCCCATTTTGAAAGAATTGAACTAGCTGCCAATAAGTTTCTGTGTGAAAAAACAAATGCTAATTACCTACAAAGCCCTTAATGGCTTGTTTCCAGGGTATTTAAGAGAGTGCCTTATTTGTCATGAACATTGTCACCTACCAAGTTCATCTGGAGAGGTTCAGTTCTGGTTGTTGCCGGCATGTTTGGTGGCAACTCGGTACTGGGCCTTGCCTGTGGCTGCCACCGGGCTTTGGAGTATGCTCCCTGTTGAAATAAGAGCAACCCCTTCTCTGTTTTTCTCCAGGAAAATCCTCAAGACGTACCTGTTTTCTCAGGCTTTTAGCTGAAGATTTTTAAATGTAATGTGTTTTTATCTGTGATCTTTTATTACTGTGAATCTTAACTGTTTTAATATTTGTTGTGTTTTTAATTTGTACACTGCCTAGAAATGTCTATATCAGGCAGTATAGAAATATGATAAGATAAATAAATAACATGTTGCCTATAAGATACAGACTTACTCAGAAGAACTCCAGTTCATCTCACCCTCCCTTCCAATATAATTCTAAAGGAAGAACTGTAATACTTCCCTGACAGTGCATTAAGTGTGAAATGGAAATCAATAGGATTTTTTCAAGTAACTACTGAGGGATGATGCTATTGTCTGTAAATAAACACAGAAACTAAACCCACCACCTGTTATGCCATTATGCATGTGCCCAGAGGATAAAATGTACAGTAAAGATGTAGCTAAATATTTTTCAGAGTACGGGATGGGGTTTTTTGACGCGTTCAGTGTGCTTAATATAACAGAATTCCACAACTGAATTCAAAAAGAACTCCACATTGCAGCAACTAGCTTAAAGGCTCATTTTGATGTTGTGGTTAACTTAGTTAGGTAGTAGTAGTAGCAGTAATAGTAATGAAGAGATGATCCTTCATCAAAAAGGTTACTGCAAACCTTTTTGAAGAAGGATCTCATGATGAGAAGCCCCTACGTTTATTATGAACCCATTTCAGTCAAGCTCGTTAGTCAACCTCTAGTACAGTTTGAAGCCACACAAGTATTATGATTCTGCATCTGGTATTGTAAAGACAAAGTGAGCACGTTCGGATTAAAACTAAGAACTCTGCTCGATCGTAGTCTGCATCTTGTAAACAGTCCAATAAGAAGTGTAGACTACAACTCCCACAAGCCCCTTCACCCGAAACAAAAAAAGAGGACTACAACTCCCCCAAGGCTCTGCAGCTTATGGGCGGGGCTCTTTCTCATTCCAAGGGAAGTAGCCGCTGTTGCGAGGACTCCGCTGCATTTTCTGTAGAGCCACGTGGTCAGAAAGCGGAACTGTAGCTGGAGGAATCAATGCCACAGAACTGTGGTGCTCTTGTTCCTATAGCTTATGGCTGGGACAGTGCAAGGAGTGTTAGGTGCGGTAACAAGTAAAACAGTAGCTGCTAAGCTCCTGTCTCTTAATGGACTGTTTGCTGTATATAAACCCAAAGGGACCACTTCTGCAGCTGTACTGAACCAGCTTAGGGAGAAGCTATTGACAGGTACCACTATTGAGGGGAAAGGGCTGGAAGGGAATGTCTTGGAAATAGCGGGTGGGCTGGGGCTGTTGCTAGGTAACGTGACAGCGCAGCTGAGGATGGGTGGCTTTGAGAGAAGTGGGGACTCAGGGTACTGTGTAGTAGAATCCCCGAATGACAAATAAAGTTGGCCATTTCCTACACAGTCATTGTAAGGGATTAGTATCCACATTCGTTCTCTGTCCTCCCAATACAATAAGTGGGGACTGACTTGGTAGATAGTGTTTCCCCAGTTGGCATTGGTATGAAAGGACTCTGGTGCAGTGGTTGAATTGAACACAGATGGGAATTGATACGCTCCAGTGAGTGGCTCAGCAGCACTGCACAATTGTGTCGTTCCTGTGTGCCCAAAACAATATAAAAGATCAGGAAAATCTAATATAATCCTAAGCTATAATATATAACTCCAAAGAAATAATATAAATGGATATTTTAGTGATAAAAATTAAAAATCCTGCATAAAATTGCTTACAACTCAAGAATTTTAAAAAAGTCATAAAACATTAAAAATCCTCACATATATGCTGATTAAGTCCTCAGACATATGTAGTAATATTGTAAAAGTCCTCAGACATATGTAGTAATATTGTACTGCCAAGTGAGCTAAGTCATCTTGGATTCTTATTAACTCAGTGCTATATTTCCAAGTGAGTTGAAGTCCTGTAAACTTTGCATTAAATGTTTGTATTTTAAGCCAATGTATTTGGTTTGTATTTGAATAATAAGGGCACAACATACAGAATAAAAATGTGCCAATAAGTGAGAAGGGTGAGTCAGGAGGCATCATGTCTTTGTGAAAATGAAAATATATGAAAAGTCACTGAGGAAGAAATTCTGTCGAAATTCATCGGACTTGACAAGATTTTAAGAGTATTTCAACTCACTTGGAAATACAGCACTGATCTAAGAATCCAACTCAGGACTGGATTGATTAAAGCAAGCTTCCCTTAATTGTCCTAGACAACAACAGTTGACTGTGACATTAAAGAGATGGCAGCAGTGGAGTGACTGCTGTTGATCTCTGAGCTCAGTTTGTCTGCCTAAGAATGGGAGGCGGCAGTAACCACATTGACTGGGACTGCCTGTGTCTTAGGAATTGTTTCTGCAGTGTGTAGGCTGTTCTTCATGTTGAGGATCCTGTCTTGTTTGGAGTGGACAGGTGTGTCAGGAGAATGCTCCGTCAAGAGATGAGTCAGAAAGCAAACCATTTGGGGTAAGCAAAGCCAAAGTTGCAGCATGTAAGGGAATCAATTCATTAGGAGCAAGCTAGGTCAAAATCACAGCTTGCAGCCAGAAAAATCAGTCCACCAGGTGTAAATCAGGGCAAAGTCACAACAAGCAGGTGATCAGGAAACCAGAACCAGTCAGAGAACATCCATACCAAAGTTGGATCCACACACAAGAGGCAGAAACAAACTGAAGCCTTGAAAAGAGTGAGAAATGCAGTCCTGCCAGAGCCTGGAATGCCCCAGGTCTTAAAGGGCCTGTACCCTGTTTTCTAAATACTGGTTATGGTGGAGCTGGGTAAGTGTTGGTGAAGTTAGTAGTGTCTCAGCTTTATCTGAGTCAGTAGGATAGGGTAGGGGGTACAGCCATCCCTAGTGGTTTAGGTTCCCAAACCGAACCTTGTCCTGTGAGTCTTCAGTGTCAGACCCAGGTATTATGGGGTCAGGCTTGGTGTTCATGACAGATCCATATTGAAAGTGCTTATCAAAGTTTAACATCCAACTTATTAAATCCAATAACTTATTAAAGTTATTAAATGTACAAGTTGCATCTCTTACTGGGGTTCTGGGTGCAACATGGTACCAACATATATTAGCAAGATGTGGGGATATGTTGTAAGTTAGCTTCTTAGTATTTTTTCTGTGTCTTGGGGGGGAAAAATTATTTTTTCGTTCCAAGGAGGTTGTTCAATCTGTTCAGTCCAGACTCAGTTTAATGCATTCAAGTTTAGGTACTTCTTGGCCCTCTGATTTCAGAGGGCCAAGAAGTACCTAAACTTGAATGTATTAAACTGAGTCTGGACTGAACAGATTGAATAACCTCCTTGGAACGAAAAAATAATTTTGTATTGTTTTGTATCTGTAAAAATTCTAGAATGGAATAATATTGTAAAGGTTGCTAATTAATAGTATTAACCCTTATTCACTGTATGTTGTTCACTATTGAAATATACAGAGGCGATTCTCACAATCACCAGAAAGTGGGCTAAGGGAGCCTAGCCCACTTTTAGGCGAGCGTGAGAACCACCAGGCTCGCAGGCGAGCTCGGTTTCCTTAAAGTGAGTAACCCACTTAAGTAGCCCTAACCTAAAACAAGGTTAACGGAGCGAGAGCTCTGTTAACTGCGGTTTTTTTATTGTGTATTGCCTCGGAGTGGCTCCGCACCGTGGCAACACACGAGGAGCCCTCCTCCGGGGCTCGGGGGTCTCTCCAGCATGCCCCCCGCACTTGCGCGGGGCATCCTGGAACTTCTGGGGACTTCTGGGTGCTATGTGGCCCCCGATTCTCGCCGGCTCTGTGACAGCTGGCAGTTGTGTGGGCAGTCGATCTGGCCGCCCACAGCTGCTGCCTTGATCGTCTGCTAAGCCCGCTCTCCCCGCTAACCCCCTTACGGTGAGTCTCACTGATTGTGAGACTCGCCTCACAATAGTCCAATCCCATTCAGTCTACAATATGCAACCTGTTGAGTTTTTAAAATGTCTTTACATGTGTACCTCGCCCGTCATCCAGGTGATTCAGAACAAGGTTAACCTCACAACCTATCCCATGAATAGGTAAAAACATAATCCCTGTTCACATATAAGCAGCTGGGTACAAAACAGCCAGATAGAGGGGAAATTGAGAACATAGTGGTGTACTGAAGCTGTAGAGGGCAGACAACATGATTCTGGAGCATGTGAGCATACCTGCCAACATGTCCCTATTTTCTCATTCACCTGAATGGGAAAATAGGGACATGTTGGTAGGTATGCATTAGCACCTGGGTATCGTTTCTCGGTGGACTTTCTTTTCCCCTGTACCTGAATATACTGTACCCAATACATTAGAAATTTGAACAGGACTTTTGTGAGCTTCAGAAATTGGTTAAGAGTTGAACCTGAGTTTTACCTCTGTACAAACTGCTTACTCTCGTTTGAGCACTATGTGGCCATCTGCCTATGATGCAGTAGCTGGGATATGGAAATATAGCCAGGGCTTTCTTGTTGTCATTTATGGAACAGTTTGCAATCTTGTGTGTTATCTTTCCATAGCCAATGAGGGACTTGGTTGTGCATGCAGTTTTCTGGATCTAAGCCATTATATGTAATTAAATGTGGGAAACATATTGAAAGACTGCTGTGCCCTATTGGCAACACTAGAAGATTTCTCTGATTGTTACCAGTTACGGTTTTATTACTGTAACAAATAAGTAAATGTGAGATTCCTTGTATATTGCTGTGGAAAATAAAGCATGCTGAATGTTAAATATATTAAAATTATTCTCTGATGCTAGCTAGTGCTAGAGGTGAGAAGTAATTCTGGCTGTTCATTTTGATGTGGAAATTCTTATGATTCTAATTCACAATTTTCTATCCTCTTGGTATTAAGATGTTTTCACTGAATTAATTGTGCCACTTTGGAACTTTCCGATATCAATGTCAGACTTGCATATCTGCCTTGTTTGTTATTTCTGGAAAAGTTATATGCAACTTCTTATTCTTATCTTATAGCTTTTTATAATTTTCAGTTTTAATTTGAACCTAATGATGATTGTGGTTTTTAATCTGAAAACTATTGTATCTCGTGTCTATCTTATTGTTGTGAGCCGCCCCGAGCAGTAGTGCATTGGAGCGGCGGAGTATAAATATTTTAAATAATATCCTTTGGATTCTTCTTTCCCCCAGAAGCTGGACTACCAAAACCTCGTTGGAAGAAGAGGAAACACATTTTTAAGATTGGACATGGTGGGACTCTGGACAGCATGGCTACAGGAGTACTAGGTAACTTAAAGAACTGCATGTATCCCCCAAGAATTGTTGTTTACTATATTTATATCCTTCCTATATAGCTCTTCCTCCAAGGAGACCAGAGTAGTGTATATAATTGTTTATCCTCACAATAACCTTGTGAGGTAGGTTAGGCTGAGAGATAAGTGATTGGCCCATGGTCACCCAGTAAGTTTTATGGCTGAACGGAGATTTGAACTCGAGTCTCCCTGATCCTAGCCCGGCACTCTAACCACTACACCACACCTCCCCCTCTGACATTAATGTTCAGATTTCAGTGTTCATTTCTGTTCGTCTTCACTGTGCAGGAAATTGTTGGGACATACCTGCAGTTTTAAAGTCTTTAAGTTTTTAAAGTTTTGTGGAGTAAATATAAAGACTCTTAGATGTTAGGTCTTGGCTTCTAGAAATCTCATTATGTTCTTTGAATAATTAAGGTTTTCAGAAGTGAGGCTTACAGATTCTGTAACAGATAAGAATCCTGAAATGCCTCTGAGTTACATGTACTGATGATGATTGAACACCCTGCTGGATGAGACCCAAGGCCCATCTAGTCCAGCATCCAGTTTCATACAGTGGCCCACCAGGTCCTTTGGAAGCCCATAGGCAAGAGCTGAGGGCATGCATTCTCTCTTTTTGTTGCTCTACTGCAGGGCTGCTCAACTTTGACTCTCCGGCTGTTTTTGGACTACAGCCCCCATAATCCACAGCCACAGTGGCCCAAAGCCAGGGGTTATGGGAGTTGTAGGCCAACATATGCAGGAGGGCCAAAGTTGAGCATCCCTGCTCTACTGCAACTGATCTTTAGAGCTATATTGCCTCACTCGTCTTTTTTCTGAACTAAAAATCCCCAGGTGTTGTAACCTTGCCTTGTAAGAAAGGTGCTCTAGGCCCCTGGTCACCTTGGTTGCCTTCTTCTGCACCTTTTCCAGTTCTACAATGTCCTCCTTAAGATATGTTAACCAGAACTGTACACAATATTCCAAATGTGGCCCCACCATAGTATTGTATAAGGACATTATAATATTGTTTTATTTTCAGCCCCCTTCCTAATGATTCCAAGCATGGAATTGGCCTTTTTCACAGCTGCCACAGACTGAGTCAACACTTTAAACGAGCTGTCCACCACGACCCTGCAAGATCCCTCTCCTGGTCAGTCCCCAACAGCACAGACGCCATCAGTATATATGTGAAGTTGGGGTTTTTTGCCCCAATATACATCACTTTACACTTGCTAACACTGAACCTCATTTGCCATTTTGTTACCAATCCCCCAGTTTGGAGAGATCCTCTTGGAGCGCTTCACAATCTCTTTTGGATTTCACTACCCTAAATAGTTTGGTGTCATCTGAAAATCTGACCATCTTGCTGCTTACCCCAACTTGTAGATTATTTATGAATAAATTAAAAAACACCGGTCCCAGTCAAGATCCTTGGGGGACCTCACTTCTTACTTCCCTCCATTTAGAGAACTGTCCATTTATATCTACCCTCTGTTTCCTGACCTTCAACCAGTTAGCAGTCTACATATGAACCTGTCCCTTATCCTATGACTGCTAAGTTTTCTCAGGAGTCTTTGATGAGGAACTTTCTCAAAATCGTTTTGAAAGTCCAGGTATCCTGTGTCAACTGGATTACCTTTATGCACACACTCATTGTCACACTCAAAGAACTCCAAAAGGTTGGTGAGGCAAGATTCACCTTTGCAGAAGCCATGCTGGCTCTCCTTCAGCAAGGCCAGTTCTTCTATATAGTTAACAATTTTATCCTTAAAAATGCTTTCCATCAATTTTCCTGGAATAGACATTAAGCTAACCCACCTGTAATTTCACGGATGCCCCCGGATCCCTTTTTGAAAATTGATGTTACATTGGCTACTTCCCAGTCCTCCGGTACAGAGCCTGATTGTAGGGAAAAGCTATATACACACAGTATCTTTGCAAGTTTCACATTTGAGTTCTTTAAGGACTCTCGGATGGATGCCATCTGGCCCTGGTGATTTGATAATTTTTAATTTTTCCACACAGTTTATAACATGATCTCTTGTCATCTCTGACTCAGTTATTTAGCCTCTGTCGCTGAGAAGCTTGGTTCAGGCACAGTATCCTTTGCTGTGAAGACTGATGCAAAGAACTCCTTTAGCTTCTCTGCAATTTCCATTTCTTCCTTAATAATCTTTCATGCTCTCATCATCTAATGGACCAACCACCTCCCTGGCAGGTTTCCTGCTTCTGATGTATTCAAAGAAGTTTGTTATTCTCCTTGATGCTTTCAGCTAAAGGTTCCCCCAAACTCTCTTTTCACTTCCCTTATTGTTTTCTTGCATTTCTTTTGCCAGAGTTTGTGTTCCTTGCTGTTCATTTTGGCAGGACTTCCAATTTCTGACATTTCCTTCTCTTTATAGCTTCCTTGCCTTTACTTGTTAGTCCCACACTTAGTGGTATCTTTCCTCCTTTTTGGTATATGTTCTAACTGGGCTTCTATTATTGTGGGTTTAAATAACTCCATGCATTCTGGAGCAAAGTGACTTTCCTGATTTTTCCCTTTCAGTTTTCTTTTCACAAAACTCCTCATTTTAGAGAAATTTCTTCTTTTGAAAATCCAAGTGTCTGTGTTAGACTCCCTAGGCGATTCTCTCCTCGCATGTATGCTGAATTGGATCACACTATGGTAACTGTTTCCTCAAAGCTCCATGACACTAACTTCCCGCCCCAGGTCCTGTACACCACTCAGGATTAAATCCAAGGTCACCTTCTTTCTGGTTGGTTCAATGACCAATTGTTCTATGACACAGTCATTCAGCATATCTATAAATCTGGCCTCTTTGTCATTACCTGAATGTGAATTTACCCAGACTGTGTGTGGGTAATTGAAGTCACCTAGTGTTATAGTTCTGTCTCTCTGATGACTCCCTGATTTCCTTCTGCAGTGATTTCCAGTCACTGTCAGTGTTTTGATCCGGAGGGCGATAGCATGTCCCTAGTATCACATTTCCCTTCAGGCTTTGTGTTGTCACCCACATAATTTGGGTGCCCTTACTCTTGCCTATAGAGTAAGAGCTTTTAGGTATCGCCCTGTTTGCTGAATGGAGTTCAGAGTACTGTTGACAAATTAGTCCTCTTGAGGTGAGGATGTTATTGGCCACTGTGAAAACTGGAAGCACAAATAAATTATGCTTCCTGTTTTTGTGTAGCTGCCATAACATTTGGGAAGAATTCTATGGAGAAGAGGTCAGCCTAATTTCTGTACTCAGCTTGTTTGTATCTCCTATGCAGTTTACTTTAACACAGCTGGTACAAAAAAGGGAGTTTACTTTACTTGTGCTTCCTGGTTTTTTTTTGATCAGGTAACATGCAACACCATATCTCTATCTGAAAACAATTTGGAATATATGCAGCCAATGAGGTGTAGCCTAAATATTCTAGTATACTATGTGTAGTCTAGAATTATCCATGCAGAAGAAAAAGGTATACCATGGTGATACATCCACATATCCTTGGCTACTAGCTACCGTAGGTCAATAACCATGGATTTCCTGTTGTTTGCCTATAGAACTATGAATTCCACCTATTAAAGATAGCAGCCCTGTAAATAATATAAGAACCACATACACCCCACTGGCTGGATCAAACCAAAGGTCCATCCAATCCAGGGTCCTCATTCTCATATCTGCCAATCAAATGTCTCTGGGAAGCCCACACACAGGGTGTAAAGGCAGTGCCTCTCTCCTGTGCTTGCTTCCCAGAAACGGCATACTGCCTCTGAACGTGTTATTTGTTGTTGTTGCTGTCCCAGGATAAATACGGTCTTGCTAGGAGCAGCTGATTCACTCTGATGTGTCCCTTGAATATATGAACAATTCAGATGTTGGAAATGCAACAGGGATTATTTTGTTGGGATAAGTGAGTGTATAAACACATCCTTCATGTCAGAGAGTGAGTAGTTAAGAGTGATATACAGATGGTTACTCAGTAGCCAGGGTCATATATTCAAACCAAGCTGAAGTACAAACTGACCACTTGCTGTAGATTCTTTATACTGAGTAAAACTCACTATTGATTGACGAGTGAAATTATTAAGTTGTGTTTCTGATGTAATTGAGTGTCTTTTGTGCTTATGAATTTGACTGCCATGGTATGTCAGAATAAATCTTGGCATTTTGCAACTGAATAGTCTCTCTAATTTCCTGTAATGTTGAGTTTTACAGCAACTTGACACTTCTAGATGCTTTGTCAACTGAAAAGAATTGGAGATCCTTCAGTTATATATGCCTGGCTGCCCACTATGTAGCTGGCCTGATCAGTGATGCTGTCTACATCTAAGTGTTATTCTCCATGAGCGGGTCATGAGCTGCACAGTTGAGTTATACAAAGTATTATCTGAACTTTTTTCTGGCTATGCACAACTTTAACTGAGACCCAGATTTTGTTTTTTTTCAGGATTAGTGGAGTGTTTTGACAATAGAGGAGTTTGGGGTTGTAATATAATCCCCAATTTTGCATAAAAGCAAAAGCCCAGCAGAGGAGAGGTAGAAGTCCATCTGCTTCCCACCCAATACTGCCTGGGGTGAGAGACCAGGTGGGTCTTGGGGGCTCCTTCTGCTGTTGCCTGGCTACTCCTGCTTCCCCTGCGGGGCTGCTGCCTGTAGGTAACATCTGTGGGGTCTGTGTGGAGAGTGAGTGCAGGACTGGGACCAGCCCCTGACTGACTCAGCTGTTCCTTGGGTCATCTGCTCAGTTTTGGGCTTTATAGGAGGCTGCTTGTGGCTTCAGGGTGTTAGAAGCCCAGCGGAAGAGAGGGAGAAGTCCGTCTGCTTCCCACCCAATATTGCCTGGGGTGAGAGACCAGGTGAGTCTTGGGGGCTCCTTCTGCTGTTGCCTGGCTACTCCTGCTTCCCCTGTGGGGCTGCTGCCTGTAGGTAACATCTGTGGGGAGTGTGTGGAGAGTGAGTGCAGGATTGGGACCAGCCCCTGAGTGACCCAGCTGTTCATCTGCTCAGTTTTGGGCTTTATAGGAGGCTGCTTGTGGCAGCGGGCCCACCACCGGCAGGGCGACACCAAAGGGGGTCGCCCCTTTGGAGGAACCACTTTGGGTGAGAACGAGGGCTAGAGGGCCTCTGTTTCATTGGTTTTTAGCTATTTGGGAATTGGGTTGAAGTTGCTGCAATGTGTTTGGGTTTGTCTAGATATGGGGAAACGGGGCACCTTCATTAACTGTTGGGCAGCTATTCCGGTGGTGGTGGGTAATAGAAGAAGAAACGTTGGCAGGTCTGCAGGCCGTTCCAGGGGAAGGGTAGTCAGAAATGTATTAGCTGTCTCCCCTTCTGGCTGTCCTGCCAGCTCTTTGACCTCGGTGAGCACTGCCAACAACCCACATAGCCTTACCTTGCTCCTCTGCAATGCCAGGGCAGTCCACAATAAGCCTGAACTCATCCATGATTTGATTATGGATGAAGGGGCTGACCTGGTATGTATTACCGAGACTTGGTTGGGCGAGGCTAGTGGTTCAGTCTGGTCCCAGCTTCTCCGTTCAGGCTATTCTGTAGAGGAGCAGGTGAGGGGACATGGGTGGGGAATTGGAATGGCTGTGGTGTATAAGGATAACATCTCCCTTACCAGGGTCCCTGTTAGGGTATCGGACCATATTGAATGTGTGTACTTGAGTTTGGGGACCAGGGATAGATTGGGACTTCTGTTGGTGTACCGATTGCCCTGCTACCCAACGGAATCCCTTACTGAGCTCACGGACTTGGTCGCAGAACTCGGTTTTGGAGTCTCCCAGACTTTTGGTGCTGGGGGACTTCAGTGTTGGTTTTGGGACCAATTTGTCTGGGGCAGCTCAGGAGTTCATAGTAGCCATGACAACTATGCGCAAGTCCCAAGCGGTCTCTGGACTGACGCATATTGCAGGTCACAAGCTTGATTTGGTCTTTTACTCTGATCAGGGTGGTGTTCTGTGGGTGGGGACTCCTTTGATCTCCCCATTGTCATGGTCGGACCACCATCTGGTTAAGGTTGGACTTACAACCACTTCCCACCTCCGAAGGGGTGGTTGGCCTCTTAGAATGGTCCGCCCGAAGAGGTTATTGGATCCAGTAAGATTCCAAGGAGCCTTGGAGGGATTCAATGTTGACTTTGCTGGTGATCTTGTAGATGCCCTAGTGAGAATTGGAACAACCTGCTCACCAGGGCAGTAGACATTATTGCCCCCAAGTGTATCCCCCACCCCTTGGGGGTGGGAGGCACTGTTTTACAGTGGTTCTGCTCCTACCTCTCGGACAGATTCCAGATGGTGTCGATTGGAGACTGTTGCTCTTCGAGATCAGAGCTTAAGTATGGAGTCCCTCAAGGTTCCGTACTTTCTCCAATGCTTTTTAAGCATTGACTCTCATGATGTCCACCACCTCATCAACTTGGTGCTGAGTCTGCTGCAGGCGGAGGTTGCTGCCAAGGGCAGCTCCAGCTGGACCACTGGTTGATATGCTGGCGGTGGCAGCGGAGCTCCACGCGAGGCTGAGCGGAAACTGCGCGGCGCAATATGGAGAGGAGAGCTGGTCTTGTGGTAGCAAGCATGACTTGTCCCCATAGCTAAGCAAGGTCTGCCCTGGTTACATATGAATGGGATACTTGATGTGTGAGCACTGCAAGATATTCCCCTCAGGGGATGAAGCCGCTCTGGGAAGAGCAGAAGGTTTCAAGTTCCCTATAGGGCTGAGAGAGATTCCTGCCTGCAACCTTGGAGAAGCTGCTGCCAGTCTGTGAAGACAATACGGAGCTAGATAGACCAATGGTCTGACTCGGTACATGGCAGTTTCCTATGTTTCCTATGTTCCTAACATCTACATGAAATCACTGGGAGAGATCATCCGGAGATTTGGATCTGGGTGTTACTAGTACGCTGATGACACCCAGATCTACTTCTCCATGCCAACTTCCTCAGGAGCTGGCATATCCTCTCTAAATGCCTGCCTGACAGGTTCGCAGTCTGGGAGTTCTTCTGGATCTATACCTCTCCTTGATTTCTCAGGTTGAGGTGGTAGCCAGATGGGCTTTCTATCAGCTTCGACTGATACGCCAGCTGTGCCCGTTTCTCAAGATCAATGACCTCAAAACAGTGGTAGATCTGTTGGTAACCTCCAGACTTGACTTTTGTAATGCGCTCTAAGTGGGGCTGCCTTTGTACGTAGTCCAGAAACTCCAGTTGGTTCAGAATGTGGCAGCCGGGCTGGTCTCTGGGTCATCTTGGAGAGACCACATTATTCCTCTGCTGATGGAGCCTCACTGGCTGCCAATAGGTTTCCGGGCAAAATACAAAGTGCTAGTTATAACTTATAAAGCCCTAAATGGCTTAGGCCCTGGGTATTTAAGAGAGCCACACCGCTCATTGAAGTACTCAGAGGAGGTCTGTCTCCAGCTACCACCAACCTGTTTGGTGGCTACACAAAGACAGGCCTTCTCGGTTGCTGCCCTGAGATTGTGGAATGCGCTCCCTGCTGAGATACGATCCTCCCAATCTCTGGCAATTTAAAAAAAACACCTGAAAACCAATCTTTTCACCCAGGCTTTCCCAGCTTTTAAAAACTGTCTGTTTTTAATTTTATGGCTGTTTTAAAATTGTTGCATTGTTTTAACTTTCATATGTGTGTTAATTGTTTTTACGTTAACCGCCCAGAGACAAAAGTAATTAATTAATTAACTTTAAACCCAGACTTGCTTCCATACTGGGCTAGCAACTTCTGAATTATTGGTAAGAAGGATGGGGGTTTGTCATGTATAAAATGGTGTCATCTACAAGTAAGCTAATTTTATGGCACATTGGAATAGTATGAACCACTTGCATCCTTGGTAAATGATGACTTCAGGAAACAGTTTAATAGAAGCAGCAAACCAGGTTGATTGCAGGTGGTGGTGGGTATCCCTGCATGTTTCCCTTTTTATTAAGACATTTTCAGACCTGTAACAACTGATCATCACTTGTGCTCCTGAAGCCTCATATAGTGTCTCTGCTACTGAGAGGAAGCCGATGCCAAATTTAATGTGCTTCAGTGCTATTGGGAGTCTAGATTTAATAGTACTTCAGTACAAAATGCTTTAAAATTATCATCATCATAATCATCCTAAATGGCTCTGTGAGTTAAAGTAATCAACAGTGACCTGCCCAAAGCCACCAGACTCCTTCATGGCTGAGCAGGGATTTGGGTTTGACCATCTTGAATACACATACAACTCTTGGTCTTCTGTACCTCACTGGCTCACAATTTTGATTTTGGGAGCCCCTCTGTACACTTAGCTATCTCTCCCCTCCCCCAACCCCCGGCTCCTGGCCACATATTCCCTTTCTCTTCTTATGGAACAGAGATTGAATTGGTCTTCTTCATATAAATTGCTAAAATTGTGTACTTGCAATAGCTACTTGTTTAACAGTACCATTTCAAATTTTACTGTCATTGGGGCAAAACACAACAATGGACACTGCATTTGGACAGTGTGTTGTTATAGCTTTCTGTTACCACTGTATTTCTTTTTATGGGCTCCTGATGCCAAGGAGTGTGGGATGTTGGGAGGATGGCAGTTGTGGAGGAAGAAGAACAGAAGAAGATGAGGGGGGAGGAAGAGTGAAGAGCTGGTGGGTCCTCAGGGGATGATATTGATATTATTATTATTATTTCTTGTTTACAGACAGGTGTTATTGACTGGTTTGTTTTATCCAGACATCGAGTCCTTCCCAAGGACCTGGGATGCCAGAATTTTATTGTCAATGGTTATAGATATCGTCGCAGAATATAGGCTGTTCCCAGTAAAGCTGCTTTTTGTAATTGGTTGATGGTGATATCTGTGGCCCCTATGGTGTTGAGGTGCTCTTCAAGGTCTTTTGGAACTGCACCCAGGGCGCCAATTACCACTGGGATTATTTTGGTCTTCTTCTGCCACAGCCTTTCAATTTCAATTTGTAGATCTTTGTATTTGGTGATTTTTTCTATTTCTTTTTCTTCTATTCTGCTATCCCCTGATATTGCTATGTCGATTATTTTGACTTGTTTTTCTTTCTTCTCGACTACAGTGATATCTGGTGTATTGTGTGGCAGATGTTTGTCTGTTTGTAGTCGGAAGTCCCATAATATTTTTACATCTTCATTTTCTTCAACTTTTTCAATTTTATGGTCCCACCAATGTTTGGCTACAGGTAGCTTGTATTTTTTGCAGATGTTCCAGTGTATCATCCCTGCTACCTTGTCATGCCTTTGTTTGTAGTCAGTCTGTGCGATCTTCTTACAACAGCTGATCAGGTGATCCACTGTTTCATCTGCTTCTTTACAAAGGCGGAACTTGCTGTTTGTGGTGGATTTTTCGACTTTTGCTCTTATTGCATTTGTTCTTAGTGCCTGTTCTTGTGCAGCCAGTATTAAACCCTCTGTTTCTTTCTTCAAATTGCCATTCTTAAGCCATTGCCAGGTCTTGGTGATGTCTGATTTTCCACTTATATTGTGTAAATATTGACCATGCAGGGGCTTATTTCTCCATTTTTCTGCTCGGTTCTTGACTTGTTCTTTCTTGTAGGCCTGTTTTGTTTCATTGGTGTTGAATAGTTTCTCGTTATTGACCATTTGAAGTGCATCTTCTTCACTGTCCTTGATATATTCTTCAAGGCCTCTTTTCTCCTCCTCTGTTTGATGGACTTGCAGCATTCCTCTTCCACCTGAGCAGCGAGGGAGGTAGAGCCTATCTACATAACTGCGGGGGTGCAGAGCATGATTGATGGTCATGGTTTTCCTGGTCTTACAATCTAGCGTCTCTAGCTCTGCCTGGGTCCAGTCTATTATCCCTGCAGTGTATCTGATAACAGGTATAGCCTAGGTGTTTATGGCTTGTATGATGTTCCCGCCATTGAGTTTGGACTTGAGGATTTTTCTGACTCTCCTGATGTATTCACTTCCAATTTTTCTTTTAACTTCAGTGTGTGTGATGTTATCAGCCTGGAGAATGTCCAAGTATTTGTAATGTTCTTTCTCTTCCAGGTTCTTGATGTTGCTTCCATTGGGCAGTTCTATTCCTTCTGTTTTTGTTATTTTCCCTCTGTTCATTATTAATGCAGCACACTTGTCTAGTCCAAACTACATTGCTATATCGCTACTGAATATAGGGACAGTGTTTAGCAGTGATTCGATTTCTGACTGGGACTTTCCATACAACTTCAGATCGTCCATGTACAGCAGATGGTTGATTTGACTGGATGTTTTAGATGTTTGGTATCCGAGACTTGTTTTGTTTAGTATTTGTGAAAGTGGGGTCATGGCGATTACAAACAATAGAGGGGATAGTGAGTCCCCTTAGAAAATGCCTCTTCTAATGCTAACCTGTCCAAGTGTCTCGCCATTGATTGTTAACTGTGTACTCCACATGCTCATTGCTTTTTTTATAAATATCTGAATGTTTTTGCTGTTGTTTCTAAACATTTTAGTATCCATGTGTGAGGCAATGAATCGAAGGCTTTGTTGTAGTCAATCCATGCAACACTTAGATTGGTTTTTCTTCTCTTGCAGTTTTCTAAGATCATTTTGTCAATCAGCAGCTGGTCTTTTGTGCCTCTGGTGTTCGGGCAATTTCCTTTCTGTTCAACTGGAAGCTGTTTGTTAGTTAATAAGTGTTGCATCACTTCATCTGCTATTATTCCAGTTCATAATTTGAACATGGTTGGCAGGCAGGTTATCGGTCTATAATTATTTGGAACTGCACCTTTTGCTGGGTCTTTCATAATGAGATGAGTTTTCCCAGTTGTTAGCCATTGTTCAATATCACCACCTTTCATAATGTGATTGAACTGTTTTGATAGTTGTTTATGAAGGCTTGTTAGGTGTTTAAGCCAGAAGCCATGCAGTTCATCGTCGCCTGGCGCAGTCCAATTTTTAATTTTCTTTGCTCTTTCACTTATTAATTCTGGTGTTATTATTAGATCTTGCATTTGTTGGTTACATTTTCTGACCTCTTTCATCCAGCCTGCTTTTTTATTATAATCTATTGGATTGTCCCATAATTTCCACCAGAATTGCACTGTTTTTTCTTTATTTGGTTTTTCTACGTTTCTTGCAGTTTCTCCTTCTATGCTTTGGTAGAAACGTCTCTGATTTGACTGGAATTGGAGATTCTGCCTGTGTTGTGTAATTCTGGCTTCATATCTGCTAACCTTCTTTGACACTGCTGTTATTTGCTGCTTTATTATTTCCAGGACTTCTCTAATTTTCCTTGAATCTAGGTGGTATTTTTGGATCAGATACTGTTTGGTGTTTTCATTCTTCAGCTTCTTGTCTTTCATATCTTTCAATTTACTAGCATCTGATCTAAGCCTGGAGATTTTATTTTCTAATCTAATCTTCCATTTAGGTGATATACTGCTTTCTTTTTTTACAGGTCCACTGATCTTATATCCGAGCTCTTGTGTTGTTATTGTTGCTGCACTGTATATTAGTTGGTTTGTTTCTTGCAAATTATTGGTTGTTATTTCTGCAAGTGCAGCACTGACATCTTTTAATGCCTGAGCAAGTTGTTTTTTGGCAACTGTTTTTAGAGCGGGAAGTCGAACCCTGGTGGTTGTTTGGTTCATGTGCTCAGTTATTTTTTGCTTTAGTTCTTGTTGCTTTTCTGTTAAACGGCATTTGGGTTTTTGAGGTGAAGGCAAAGGGGAGGTTGCCTGGTTTTGATTTTGAAACAGTTCAGCAATGGTGGTATCCTCTATTTCCAACACCTCCTCCATCTGCACCTGAGCAACTGCTTCAGTTGGTGGTAATTCTTCTTCCATATCTTGAGCCTGTGTTGCTCTTTGCAGTTCTTCCAGCTCAACTCCTATGAATACTTTATTTCTTATTATGAATCTTCTCTGGTCTGCTAGCCTTTGTTCTGTTATTTCTGTATCTGGATGCTTCTCTTTCCAAATTTGGTACATTCTTTTTAAATAACCTCTTCTAGTTGGACTAGACTTGTAATAGCAGATCATTATTTCCTTGTTGGCATTTTTTGTATATATTTTTTGGTTAAGCGACGTTTCTTCCAGTAGCTTTGCTGTCTCCAGCCCTGGTTGGTCAACTGAAGATCCCGAGTCCTGTAGCCCACTTGCCACCAGATGTCCAGGGACTATAGCACCTGGCGCGGTCCTTGTTGACCCGGGTGACGACCGATCCGGTATAGATTTATTAAAGTTATGTCTCACCATATTGTTGATGGGAGAGGCACTCTTTGTCTGGCTCCTCTGGTGAGACCTGTCCAGTATGGTTGGAAATAATAACAACAACAATAATAATAATAGTAATTATAATACATATACTTATTATAATACTTATTATAATATTTACATTTTATATCCCGCTTTTCCTCCAAGGAGCCCAGAGCGGTGTACTACATGCTTAAATTTCTCTTAACTACCCTGTGAAGTAGGTTAGGCTGAGAGAGAAATGACTGGCCTAGCATCACCCAGCAAGTATCATGGCAATGGGGATTTGAACTCAGGTCTCACCAGTCCTAGTCCAGCACTCTAACCACTACACCACACTGGATAGAGGAGGTTTTTGTTTCCATGGCCAAACCATCAGACCAGTGAGGGGCAGAATTCCTGTGAGTAGCAGGCAGTAGTGGGAGGTCTGCCACACAGGCACCTTAAAAGACTCTAGTGCTGCACTGCACCATCTGAGCCACTGTCTGAGCATGTTGTTGGACAAAAAGGTAATATATTTGTTTCAAAAGTGTGTGGAAAGGGGGGAAATTGACAGATTTAAACTATCAAAACATAAAGATAAAAGTCTTGTTCTATCTTCGCCCCATTCTAGAACAGGGTTGCACAACTTCAGCCCTCCGGCAGGTGCTGGACTACAACTCACATCATATCTGACTACTGGCCACTGTGACTGGGGATGATGAGAGATTAAGTCCAAAAACAGCTGGAGGGCCAAAGTTGTGCAGCCCTGTTCTAGAAGAACCTGTGTTTTCCACCTGCCGCACTTGCTCACTACTAATACAGATTTGCAAAAACACTAGAGATTTTTCTGAAAATCTCCCTGAATGGTCTCTCTAATTGTAGTGTAGTAGTGAACCAGTGTAGTGGTGAACCTTTGCATTCCTGCTTAGCTTCAATGTGTTAACGAAAGCCAAGCGTGTTACAGTAGCTGCCCACATCCAAGTCCTTATTTTGAAGCTCACCTTGGTAGATCGTCATTAACCTTGAAATCCTTTTATATAACACTGTTTCGCATACATACTAGTTTGCCTCTTGTATTGCCTTTGCCTCTTCTTTTGTGCAATGTTTGATGATGTTGCAAGAAATCAACATGAAACCCACAAAACCCATTAAAGCTGTTAGATCAGCATCTGATTCCTGGTGATCTGTAGAATCCGTTATTTATTGGTAATATTTCTAAGATAATCTCAGATTTCGCAGTTATTTTATAGGACCATGGTGAGAAAATAAGTGGTAAATTAATTCCTTAGTAATCTTCTGCCGCCATAGTTGGGTTCCTACTGAATGCCAATAATGTTTTAAATAGTTCATTAGTTATAGTGATGGCTTTCCTTGCCAACTGATGAACCTTTCTAAGACTTAAGCAATGGCACGCAGCTGTCTTAGATAGTCCTGCTAAGGAGTTTTGTAACAGTGCTTGCAAGAAATGCCCTTGGCAAGGAATGACCAAAGTGTAGAATTAAGGTCATTCTAGCAATGAGTTACACTTGTCTGTGCTGCTTTTTTCTCAGCTCACAGAAATGCAGGACAGTAATTCTTCTTCTAGACCACATTAACATTTCGAATCTGTTAATGTAAAATTCTGAAAGTGTGCAAAATCGTGTTTCTGCCTAGAGTGACAGAAATCAATGAATACAAAAATGACAGAGCAAGTCCTGAAGCCATAAAAGGCAGTGGCCAGGAGCACTTTTTATCAGCTTTGACCGATATGTCAGCTGTGCCCATTTCTAGAGGTAATTGTCCTTAAAACAGTGGTGCTTATGTTGGTAACCTCTAGGCTTGACTACCATCATGCACTCTCCATGGGGCTGCCTTTGTTCATAGTAGAGAAACTACAAATTGGTACAGAATACGACAGCCAGACTGTTCTCTGGGACAACATGAAGGCATCTTATATATAACATCAATTTTGAAAGAACGGCACAGGCTGCTGATACGTTTCCAAGCAAAATACAAAGTGCTGGTTATTACCTATAAAGCCCTCAATAACTTGGATCTAGGGTACTAAACGTCCTCTGCTAACTGGGCAAAGAGGCTCCTTTTAAACGTGATGATTCTCTTAATTTAGCAGGGGGAGAGTAACTGGCCTTCTCCAGCCCCAGCATAGTGCCTCCAGTGACTGTTGCTGGTGTCTATCTTATATTTATTTTTAGATTGTGAGCCCTTTGGGGACAGGGATCTATCTTATTTATTTGTTATTTCTCTGTGTAAACTGCCCTGAGCCACTTTTGGAAGGGCGGTATAGAAATCAAATAAATAAATAATAGAGAGTGCCTTATTTGTCATGAACCCTGTTGCCTATTAAGATCATCTGGAAAGGTCCAGTTATGGTTGCCACCAGCTTGTTTTGTGGCAACTCAGGACTGGGCCTTTTCTGTGGCTGCCCCAGGGCTTTGGGATATGTTCCCTGTCAAAATAAGAGCATCTCCACCTCTGATTGCTTTTAGGAAGCCCGTCAAGACACACATGTTTTCTCAGGCTTCTAACTGAAATTAAGTTCAAACTGTTTTTATCCCATGAAATTGTTTTAACTTGATATTCAGTGTAATTGTTTTGTTTTGCTCTGTTTTATATTGTGTTTGAAATTGTGTACACTGCCTAGAGATACACATATTAGGCGGTTTATAAATATGATAAATACTTTAAGGCCTCTTCAATGTGTAAAATAGAATAAACATTCTATTAGATCTTCCAAAATGAAGCAAACACATTTCAATGTACAAACACCATTATCAGTGCTCTTTTTCAAGCAGCTGGAAACACTTAAAATTAAATACAGTAACTACGGCTGAAGTGACCAATCCAAGAACAGGAGAAAAGGAAGGCGGGGGAAGCGAGTGGCTCTCCAAAATTAACTATTTGTGCTTTTACTGGCCAATAAATTTCATTGCCTCTCTTGTTTCCTCCTCAGTATGAATTGACATATTAATGTTCAGTATACATAGCCTCTTTAATCTTTCTGTCAGTAGCCAGAACAAACACCTTTTGTTTGTGCAACTCTTTCTTCATGTTTTTCTTTGATATGTTTTGCCCAGGTTTTCAATTGATCTTTATTATATTGCATGTCTGCTAAATGTTCTTTTTAAATACATAAATGAATTAAATATTTGTCTTCCTTAACAGTGGTTGGCATTGGAAAAGGAACTAAAATTCTGAGCAGCATGTTGGCAGGTTCTAAGGTAAGGAATGAGTGGTACCTCCTGTTTTCCTCAGTCTCACTTTCGACAAACAAATGTATCATGAAATGGGGAAAAATACTACCAGTATTTTAAAACTACTAAATACTACAAGAATTGACAAGTAGTGAAGGCTGGAAATGTCACTGTTAGGTTCCATTACTCTAATCCAGGGGTTCTCAAACATGGGTTCCCAGATGCTCTTGGACGACAGTTCCCATTATCCACAGCTACAAGGGCCTTTGGTCTTGTGTTTTGAGAACCTCTGCCTAATAATGTAATAACTCTGAGAAAGCAAGACCAGCTAAAAGAAGTGAGGCCGATCTTACATTTGAATCCTGGTTGTTCTAGTTTAATGCAGAATACTTCTTAGCCTTTTTAACATTTCATGTCATTCATTTAACTGAAAATTATTACTTCAGATTCATAATATATATTTTTAACTTTTAGCTATATCTTAATTCCATATTTGAATTCACTTGTTACAGAAAATCAAGCTGTTCCTAGCTGTGTTTTTCACTTTCAACACTAACATTGGGTGTGGGGGCGGGCGGGAGGAGAGGGTGTGTGGGTACTGTCTATTTTCAGCAGGGAATCTATAAATAAACAAAAGAACAGTGCTTTACCTGGTTTCTTTATGATGGTGCTCCCCAACAACTTCACAAATACACTGATGATACACTGAGTTGTCGGTGACTGACCAGGAGAGGGATCTTGGGGTTATGGTGGACAGCTTGCAGAAGGTATCTACTCAATGTGCAGCAGCTGTGAAAAAGGCTAATTTCATATTTGGAATCACTAGGAAGGGGATTGAAATTAAAACTGCTAATATTATAATGACTCCTTATACAAAACGATGGTGTGGACACATTAAGTACTGCGTACAGTTCTGGTAAAATATCTTAAGAAGAACAACTAGAAAAGGTGCGGAAGAGGGCAACCAAGATGATTAAGGGCCCAGAGCACCTTCCTTACAAAACAAGGCTGCAACACTTGGAGCTTTAGTTTAGAAAAAAGACTGAGGGGAGACATAATAGAGGTCTATAAAATCATGCATGGTGTGGAGGAAGTTGATATGGAATTATTTCTCTCTTTTACATAACTCTAGAACCAGGGGTCATCCCATGAAACTGATTGCCAAGAAATTTAGGACCAACAAAAGGAAGTACACACACAACACATAATCAACCTATGTAATTCTCTGCCACACAAGATGTGATAGCCAGCAGCCTGGAGGGCTTTAAGAGAGGTTTAGATAAATTCATGGAGGACAGGTCTATCAATGGCTACTAGTCTGAGGGCTATAGCCACCTCCAGCCTCCAAGGCAAGATGCCTCTAAATACCAGTTGCAGGGGAGCAACAGCAGGAGAGAGGGCATGTCCTTAGCTCTTGCCTGTGGGCTTCCCAGAAGCATCTGGTGGGCCACTGTGCGAAACAGGGTGTTGGACTAGATGGGCATTTGGGCTGATCCAGCAGGGCTGTTCTTATGTTAACTGTTGTTTATGCAGCCAGGCTCTGAGAAGAAGCTCAGCTGCAAGGGAAAATGGGGATATAGCCATAGCTTACTGACAGAGAACATGTTTGTATGCAAAGAGTCCCAGGTGCAATCCATAGCATCTCCATGAAGGGGTGGGAAAAACTTTTTCTGAAAAATTAGAGAGCTGGTTGGTGTAGACCATAGCTGAACAACTTTGGGCCTCCAGCTGCTGTTGGACTACAATTGTTGTTATCCCCAGTTACAATGGCCAGTAGTCTGGGATTATGGAAGTTGTAGTCCAACAACAACTGGAGGGATAAAGTTGTGCAGCCCTTTTGTAGACAGTATCTACCGAGATGAACCAATAATCAGATTCATCTGTTCAAAATGGCCTGGTGGCCATTTGCTTTACACTTGCTCATCCTGCCCTTCAAGTTCTCCTCTCCCTCTGGTTGTTGTAACCAGCAGACACATGTTTTCTGTTAGAACACATGGTTCCACCTTCTCTTTATTATGTAATTATAGTAAAGGCTAGCAGTTGTGCACTTCAGAAATGAAGTACTTTTTTAGACAATCTATCAGTAGTTTAGGAGACATAGTTGCTATCAAAATCCATGTGCTTTTGTTTACAAACAAACATGTGAATGAGGAATGATGTCATGGCGCCCACGTGGGGTGCTAATGTCATGGGAATTGTCAGAAGGTCCTTACGTCACGGGAAATGGTCAAAGGAGGAGTTAACGTCCTAGGAAATAGACAGAACCAGGGGTACACCTTCACCCTAGACGTTCTGGCCCTGTCCTTCCACCCCCACCCTAGAATATGTTTCAGAAAGAATACCTCTTTTAAAAAAGCCTCTTACAGCATGAACAAATACCATTAGTGTCTAAACAACCTAGTCCTCTCTTCCGTATTCTACAGTATTAAACACACACTAAAATAAATTATCCCCTTGAAATACCAAGACCCAATTCAACACATTGGGCAGATCAGATTTAAAATGAAATGTAAGCCATTCAAAACAAATATACAAACAAACAAACAAACAAACAGAAAAGAAACACAACACTGATAATAATCCAGGAATTATCTGAAAATGGAGCAATCCCTCCACCCACAGCCCCTCCCAAATGGCCATGCTTTTAGTTTTTTAAACCCACTCCAGGAAACCTCATTTAAACTACAAAAGGGGGACAATAAATTAATACTGGGGGTTGTTACGAGGAATAGTAACTTGCTATTTACAGATCTTTCTCTGCTACTGAATGATTTCTGGGGAGCTCTCAGGAAGTAGAAAGAGAAATACTTCCTGCTTCACACTGTTTTATCATTTTGAGTCAATTCTCCACATGATCATCCTTGAGTTTTCTGATTGGTTATCATTCCTGCTGGTAAACACCTGCATGGTCACTCCTTATGCTAATGAAAGTCTCTTCTACAACTCGGTGGGATTATCTGGTGAACTCATCTGGGGACCTCACCCTTCTTGTAAATAAGGTAGACAGAGGCTTTTCAGGAAAAAAAGTCACTTTATTTAGAATGAAGGCATTTTTATTTTTTATGAAATGACGACACAATAAATTGGCATTTAATAGGAAAACCACATGGACACAGAAGTATTCTGTAGCTGTGTTTCTGTGCTCCTCCCTTTGTATATCTTTTAAAAAGTTTGGTTCACTTTTATGCTGAAGAGAGGTTTTTTCCTTTGCAGGGATACTTAATGAGATTATCTCATCCGGTTCCTAAGCAACATAGGAATCCTTCTGCATAGAAACAATGTATGATGAAAAAACACCACAAGATGGCAGCAATGTACAGCATTAAATTTATATTTTGAGAGGGAATTTATACTGTTGTAGGGATGTGCACGAACCGGTTTGGAGGCCATGTTGGAAGCCTCTGAACCGGTTTGGAACCGGACCGATCCGGCGGTCCGGCACTGAGGGGGGGTCTACCTTTAAGGGTGGGGGGGTAGAACTTACTCCTCCCGCCGCTCTTCCCCCTCCGGCACTGCAATTTAGGTCGAAGTTTTTGGGGCGGCAGCGTTCCTCCCTGCCGCCCCTGCCTCCGTCATTGCCCGGAAGTCTCAGTAATACGATCACGCATGTGTGTGTCGCAGCGTGCGCACGCCTGCCGCCGCTGTGTGCACGCCTGCCGCCGCCGTGTTCGCGCCTGCCGCCGCCGTGCGTGTGCCGCCTATGTCACATGCATGCTGCGTGTGACGTAGGCGGCGCATGCCCGCACAGTGGCGGCAGGCGCGCGCTGCGACGCACACATGCGTGATCGTATTACTGAGACTTCCAGGCAACGATGGGGGCAGGGGCGGCAGGGAGGAATGCTGCCGCCCCAAAAACTTCGCTCAATCAGGGAGAGCAAGTGAGTGCGAGAGTCGTGGGGGGGGAGTGAGCGAGAGTCGTGGGGGGGGAGTGAGCGAGAGTCGTGGGGGGGGAGTGAGCGAGAGTCGTGGGGGGGGAGTGAGCGAGAGTCGTGGGGGGGGAGTGAGCGAGAGTCGTGGGGGGGAGTGAGCGAGAGTCGTGGGGGGGGAGTGAGCGAGAGTCGTGGGGGGGGAGTGAGCGAGAGTCGTGGGGGGGAGTGAGCGAGAGTCGTGGGGGGGAGTGAGCGAGAGTCGTGGGGGGGTGAGCGGGCGGGTGGGAGTCGGTGGCGAGAGCGAGGGGAACACGGTGCAATGCACAGTTACAAAGGGGAGGACCAGCCAAACGAATTCCCCCCAACGAATTCCCCCCAAGTAAGTAAACTACTACACAGATGCTCTGTGCGGGTTCAGCTAGTAAATTATATATTTCTTAAATGGGGATGTCCCTATTTAGGCTTTATTCAGTTCTGCTTACTGATGCTCAACTGAGTTGACCTTCACAAGTATGAATGCAAAATAAATACAAGGTGTGCAGCTAGGCGGAATATGAACTTAGACCTTCAGATTTTATATCAGAGATGTAACCAATGCAGAGGAAAAATGTTTGTGATTTCTAGCACATAGGTAGATGTGTTTTTCAGTTTTACATATGCTGTTGGCAGTAGCAATAAACCTGCAGGGTGTAAAAGTACAGTTAATGTGTATAATTTGTTAAGGGAAACAAGCATAACATAATGTAATCTGAATGAACATGTTGGACACAGCTGGAGGATATGTTACGTTTCCTCTTTGATACTGCATATGAAACTTCTGGTGTGAGATTTGAAGTGGCAGTTACTTGGTTGTTTTGGAAATTATTCTTGGTTAATTGAGATCTCAATTTATCCATGCTGGTGAGTTTTCATCCTTGCTCACAAATATATGTACTGACAAAAAAGAGAGTGGCCTCAGTTTCAAGGCATGAAGAATAAGATTAGCACTTATTAATCTCTAGCTGTGCAAGTACAGAACTGTACCAGATAGTAACTCTGCCCTTGAACTCTTGACAACTTAATTATAGTATCTGAGCATGTCAGATTCGAAGATTGTGTTGTTTTAAAAACTGTCATAATTGTAGCTATAACGCATATTTAAATTAAGATTTGCTTTCTGGCTTTCTAATAAGATTTTGCAGGACAGAGAAAAATACTATGTTCCAAGTTATGAACATGTGACTTACAAAAGCACTTCTTGAACACAACCCATGTGAAAGTTTGCAACTTTCTGTACCTGAAAAGTTGGATGTAGGCCATGTTTGGCATATAGAAATATTTCATGGAATTTATTTCAGGGCAAACGGAGATGGGGGTGGAGGGGTCATTGCCTAACAGCCCAGGTTGACCTTAAAATGTACTTGTAATTTGTATAGTATCCTGCTGAGAAAATTGTTTTTGCTTTTCTTTAGCTGTGGTTTCCCCTACAGAAGTTAGGTAAAGCAATAGTTCTAGCTACTCACAGTTATACAATGCACTTGGGTGATGTTCAGTTCATTCTAAGTTACTTTTCACAAAGCTGTGGTTTACTAGGCCAGAGGTTCCCAATTTTTTTAAACAAGTGCACCTGTTCTGTCGCAAACATTCAGCTCAGGTAACCCAGAGAGAGAGAGAGAGAGAATGCGTACATACACAGAAATTTAAATGTTATAGTTATGAGATGGGTTACTTTAATAGAACAAGTTATTTCAATGGGATTACTCACTGCTAATTCTTTTGAAGTCTGTCAGTCGGGCTGATGGGAAGGGAATGGCATATAGCCAGCCAAGCAGGAGCAGAGGAGGAGGGTCTTCTCCCTCTTCCCTCCCTTTCTTCAGCAGACATGTCACTGAGGACACATAGATTTCAAGCCTGTGATCCTCAGATGGGGTACAAATAGAGTGGCTGCAGCATGGGGAGACAGGAGAGCTCTGAGTACCCCCTGTTTTGAATCCCTGTGCTCAGTTTTGCTCTGAAGGGAAGGTGCAGATAATTAAGGAAGAGTGCATTAATGGCTACTGAACAAGTCAAAGATCCCAGTGTTGGGTAGCATCCCTTCAGATTCATTTTGTTACATTGCAAATAATCCACTTTGGGGTTTTTTCCATGCAAAGGTAGCCCTAGATTCCACAAGTAGGTTAAACCAGAGTAATTTCACTTGGGAATGAGGGGCCCAGCATCTCTTCAGTTTACTACTTATTGAAAATTTGCTCTCTGATAATGGACAGATATAAAGCTAGCTGGGTCCATCCACCCCCCCGGAATACCCAGAAGCTTCTGTCACTTGTAGAAAATTAGAATTGATTTCCCTACATTAATTGCAACTTCTTGTTTAGGCAGGTGGTGAACTGATCATTTGATCTCAAAGGTTGCCGTCTCTCCAGAGAGGACTTTTGTTGAAATGTCACCTTGATAGCATCAAATCCAAGCTTCTAATGGTCTCTGAGGCTAGAGAAGACAAGAAATCAAGGATATAAGGGAGATACTGAACTAGGCCTGGTGTTGAACTACTCAGGTTTTTTTATAGTAAAAATCCCAGGGATCCACAAATGGCCAGTGGAAGCCATTCAAATTAGCCATTCAGTTTTTAAATGAAACAGTACTACAGGAGAACCTTGTTACTTGAGGGAGTTCTGTTCCTTGCCTACTACCGTGAGTAACAGAGAGGAGAGCTGGTGGAGAAGAGAGCTGGTCTTGTGGCAGCAAGCATGACTTGTCCCCTTAGCTAAGCAGGGTCTGTCCTGGTTGCATTTGAATGGGATACTTGATGTGTGAGCACTGCAAGATATTCCCCTCAGGGGATGAAGCCGGGAAGAGCAGAAGGTTTCAAGTTCCCTATAGGGCTGAGAGAGATTCCTGTCTGCAACCTTGGAGAAGCTGCTGTCAGTCTGTGAAGACAGTACTGAGCTAGATAGACCAATGGTCTGACTTGGTATATGGCAGCTTCCTATGTTCCTAACCGCGAGTAACGAGGCACTGGGGCTATGGGGAAAGGGGGGTTAGGTTCCAGGATGGAGGGGGAAAAGCTCCCAAAAGGCTTCCAGAGGGCCCCAAACTTACTGTGCTGTGTTCTGCGGGTTCCCCATGTGCCAAGGCATGCCCCACAAAGGGCAAAAAATCATGGGGAAAGTCTCTTTTCCACCGGAAAACGAGCCACAAAATGGCTCCTCCTGTCTTCTCCCCTCTTCTTTAGATGAAATGACAGCCCGGAAGTGACCTCCACTTCTGGCCCTCTAGGAACCGCAGATACGTGGGTTTTAACCCATTTGTATCCACAGATACTGGAAATGGGTGTCTATTAGACATCTGTGGATACGCGGAACCACAAATAGCAAGGTTCTCCTGAATTTTATTTGGTAACATGGGCTGCCAGAGAGATTCTTACAGGATGATGTCCCATTTTGTCTTTAGAGGCAGGCTACCTTGCCAGCTTAGAGTCTTAATATATTTTTCTGGTCGCTGTTGCCACAGTTTCTAAAGCAACGTATTCCTCATTCTACACCTACACACCTTTTTCATTTGACAGGATACACATGTATTTTATACTTAAATATACATATCCAATTATAAAGAAAAGCTAGATTCAGTCTTAATATCAAAGAGCCATTTCACACAAGACACTAAAACTTTTCATGCCGAGGCAAGGTAGACGTTGTATAGGAGCAGGAACTTGTAATATGTAACTCACATTTCATACCATGAGTGATTTTTTTCATTTTTGAAATCCTCTCTTCTGTTTGTGAATCAATCCTCCCTGTACATTTGAGAGGAAGTTGAATGTGTAGAAATTTTCTTGGTTTAGTGTGCCTCAGAAAACTTGATGAATGGAAACTTATAAGAAGCTGGAAAATACACAATGAAAGGCATTTGTTTTTAGGCACATCATTCTTAGTCCATCATACTTGGGATGTTTTATCTAGAACCATGAGAGCTTGAAACTCAAAAGCTAACTTGAAAATCTTGAGATTTTAATGAGCTGTGGGTCTCACAAAAGTGCTTCAGGAGATATTTGCCTAATGGTTCCATGCTTATGAATTCAGATTATTGTGGAAGGAGATTATTATCTTTTGTCATCTGCTGAATTGGAGTTAATTGGTAAGATCTACTAATACATTTAATGCCATTCTCTCCTGAAAAAGTGTTCTTTGCATAGTGTTGCTTTGGAAATAGCAAACTGTGCATATTTTTGGTGAACCACATATACCGCAGTATGCACTTTGGCTAAGCATACTTAGCACAATAAGCCATTCATTCTAATGGAACTGCTAATTCATGGCAATGATGTAAATTTTAGTGGTAGACAGTTTTACTGTAGCTCCGGCAAAGCCTAGAATCCATTAAACACCTGTAGTGTGCAAGTAATTATTGCAAATGATGATAAACAATTTTGAATTGGATTGGAGTTCTCATGAATGTATTTAAATAAGTCTGCAGACTAGCTTTGCTAAGCAATCAAGGATTTAGGGATATTTTACTAGGATGACTTTCTGCTTTGTTCATAAAGCTGAATTTGCCCCCCTCCCCATCATACTCACTGCTCTATTTTTAAGATCCATTCAACCAACAAATAGAGGTTAAATATTCCCATAAGGAATTAAATTTTCTGCTATTCTGCCTGTTGATTGTGTTATATAAATGACATTAGTTGACATGAGAGTTGTTTCCTTGGTGTTAGATTGGTGATGCCTCATTCACATATATACACCATTACCTAATGTTGCAATCACAAGTGATAAACATACATGTGTGAACAAGCCCAGAAAATGCCATTCCATTTTAGAACCTACAACTCTAGGAGATAAAAATCTTGCCTTTACTCAGAAGAAAAGCACCCTGTCTGCTGTCAGCACTCAAGAGCTTGGATAAAACACACTGGGATCATTTTTATGCCACTAAAAGTGGAATAGTGGCATAAAAATGATCCCAGTGTGTTTTATCCAAGCTCTTCAGTACTGACAGCAGCAGAGTGCTTTTCTTCTGAGTAAAGGCATCGTTTGGGAATGGCATTTTCTGGGCTTGTTCACACATGTATGTTTATCACTTGTGATTGTAGCACAGCAGGCCAGATTGGACTAGGTGCACCTCTGTCCCTGCCACTCATTAAGATCTTCAGGAGGGATCTATCTTCGGGTGCCACCAGTTCATCTGGCAGCAACATGGGATAGAGCATTTTCTGTTGTCACCCCTAGGTTGTGGAATGCGTTTCCCGTGTATATAAGAGGGTTATCTTCCTTGGAGGCCTTCGGGGGATCCTTAAAGAACCATCTTTTTAGCCTGGCGCTTTAACAATATATAGTTTTAATAGTAATTTTAATCTGCTTTTAATTGGTTTTTTATTTTAATTATAACATTTTTTATTTTAGTGTAAACCACCCTGAACCACTTTAGGAAGGGCAGTATATAAAGCAAAGCAAAGCAAAGCAAAATAAATAAATGGAACTCATGCCCTTCAATAGGCAGATTCTCATTCACTGTAACACTGACATAGTCTTGGGAATAACTAGAGAACAAGCATATGGCACAATCTAGAGCCAATTCTTATACTGTTCAGAAAATAGTGTTGCAATACAGCATGATATCTTATTAAATTTTGGAAGAGTCCATCTTGTTTTTTTAATAGAACTACCTTAAGTGGCGCAACGTGGAAATGCTTGACTAACAAGCAGAAGGTTGCTGGTTCGAATCCCCACTGGTACTATATCGAGCAGCAACGATATAGGAAGACGCTGAAAGGCATCACCTCATACTGCGTGACAGGAGGCAATGGTAAAACTCTCCTGTATTTTACCAAAGAAAACCAAAGGGCTCTGTGAGCGCCAGGAGTCGAAATTGGCTTGACAGCACCCTTTACTTTACTACAGTGAAAGTTTCATAGGAACCTTTACATAAGTACTGTACTCAGTGTTTCATGGATATAAACCTCTTTGACCAGAGAAGTCATCCACAGCAGATTCTTCTTTAAACTCATTTGTATTAAGTATTTCATTATTTTTCTCTTTCCCGAAAGTCTGGACATTCTGTGAGTTAGCCCAGACTCAAAGTAGAGGTGGATATAGAGGGTCAAATGATCTGACTAGTTGTAGGGTAAAGATCTAATAGTTCTTCAACAGTGACAGAATAATTACAGCACCTGGCAGTAAAAGAAATTTAGTGTGATGTTAGTACAAAGTCAGCTTTTTCTCTCTGGAGAAAAATTATTCTAAAAGAGATGTAACGTTTCTCAGAATTAAGATGCAACATTGGCTGCTTGTTAACTTGAAATTTGCTCTGTCCACTCATCATCTGCTCTTGGCTTCCAGCTCTTGCCCCTTGGCCTTGAATGAATTATTTTTTTCATTTGATTCAATATTATTTCATTCAGTAATAATAAATTATTATTTATTAACATAGTTTTTTTAAGTCCTTGGATGTAATTGGGACCAAATAATAATTTATTATATAATTCCTGATTATATAATCATATGTTAAACTTCTACTCCCTGTTGTTTTGTCTTATTTATGTAGGGAGAGATACTGATTCTGAGTTGGCATTTTTAGATTATCAAGCTTAGCAGGAGACTTGCTTAAGAGCTCACTATGGTAAGGATATATAATGGCATACCTTGTTTAGGAGTTAGTGATACGACTTTGTGGGTAGTTAAAGAATCCTAAAATCATATAGCTTGGATGTTATCCAAAGTTTTGGTGGAGTAGTGCTCTGTAGGAAGCACGTTCTGCTTGTGGAAGGAGAGTTGTGCTGCTGCAAAGATCCTTTCGGCTCACAAAAGGACCCTGTGCATGACTGCAGCCCCTGTGTTGATGGAGTACTGCATCACCAAATGTTTGGGTTCAGCCGCCTGCCTTGTTTTGAGTGCTCTAGGTCTTCCTACCATCAGGAGTATGATGGGTGGGCATGAGGGACATAATCTTCTTCCATGTGCCACCAAGATGTTGGAATGCCATTTCAAGGAACATCTGTTTGACACCATCTTAGTTCATTTTTTTGTGGGCAGCGTTTCCATTTTTCAGATGGTATTGAGCTCTCACATCTGCAAGGTCTTCCCCATACACTTGTTATGTGCTGGAGCACATGTTTTACAGACAGAAGATCCCAGGTTTAATCCCTGGCATTTATAGATAGCACTGAGAAAGATTCCTACATGGCACTAGGGATATGCAAAACGTTTCAAACTTGAAATGTTTCACACTCAAAACAGGCCATTTTAAGTGTTATGAGCTCAAAACAACCTTGTTCTGAGTTGGAATGTTTCGAGTATTCTGAGCGCCATTTTGGAGGGCTGGTTTTTTGGGGAGAGATGGTATACCAATTGGGGTTGGTGGGTAGACCAGGCCTCTGCTCCAGACTTAGCTCGTTGGTCCACCTTGAAGGACTGGTCTGCCAGAAACCAGTCCTCTGAGGCGGGCCAACTCCGGGGTGGAGGCCTGGTCTACCCGCCGCCCCCAATTGGTAAACCAGCTCTCTGCAGAAAAACAGCTCTCCCAAATGGTGCTTGGAGCTGTAATAACTAGCCTCCTCACCCCCGCTAGTTAACATGAAGTGAACCCCTGTGCTTGATGGACAGACTGGTGACTCCAGGTCTTGACGAATCAATCCACCAGGTGGGTGGGACGTGAGGAGAGCTGCTGAGGCTTCTGGGATGAGGCAGAAGGAAGTGGAAGGAGAGTGCAGAGAGGCAGGGAATCCAGCATGCTCTCGCAGTATGACTCTGCAGATCCTTGAAAAACAGCATTGCAGGAGGCTTGGTTCTCAGGAGTTTTGGTGAGTTTTCAAGGGAAAGGAAGCTTTTTGGCTTTGGGAATCTAGCATAGGGAAAGGTTTGTTTAATCAGACTTTGCGTTAGAAATTTATTTTGCTTTCTGTGTGTGCTTTGCATATTCCTAAATATCTGTTCTTTGTAACTGATCAACTAAGTTCTATTACATACTGCCCAAGAAAGATCTGGGTGCTTTGAAACATTATTGTAACCAACCTAAGAATTTTTAAAGTACATCTAAAAAGCTAAAGCCGCAGACAGACCAGTCTGTAGCAACTGAATAAACAGGGGTGTTTTTGTGCTCTTTTCTTCTTACAAGCCTCTCAGAGTTGGTTATTAGCTCAGAGGAAGGGAGTAGGGGGAAAGCCCACTAGTGCACAGCGTCTCTGAAAGTTCAGCTCAGCTACTTTGTTTTCTCCCCACGTGTAGACATACACGTGGAAGGATTTTATATTTGCTCAATAGCAAGATAAAGAGAGAAGTCTAGGCTGAGGCACTCCAGCCCCGGCTGTCCAGGCTCTAATAAAAGAGTGTCTGGTGGCAGCATTTTAATCCTACCAAAGGTCTAAAGTAAAACATTTTAAAAGGGAAGCCAACTCAAGCAGCTCAGCAGGGGTGACTCAGCACATTTCCCTCTCACGTGAGCTGACTCTGAGTCAAAGGCTTAACTCCTTACAGGAGCACTTGAAACACTCAAGACATTTAAGTTTTTGTTGAAACAGCCGGCTTGGCTGCTGTTTCCATGAAACATTTCTAGCATTTTGTGTTGCATTTCAAAATGAAACGCAAAATCCACTTCATGTATAGCCTTACTTGGAACCCTGGAGAGCCACTGCTAAACAATAGACAAAAGGATGGACCAATGGTGAGATTATATAAAAGGCAATTTCATATGTTATCCTCAATTTTGGGGGGTTATCCCATTTTTATCTCCATATCTACTTCACAGGATTGTTCAGGCTGAGACAGTGAGTGAATGAGTAGGTTCAGGATTGCACAAGGAGCTTCACAAATGAAGAGGAATTTGAACCCAGATCATCTCCGTCCATCACAGTTTCCACTATGTACAGGAGATGGATATGTGGGTACAGTTATACAAATGTGAAGTTTCTTGCTAATTTAAAAACCCACAATTTCTGCCTTAAATATTTATTATTCAGTTTTTATACCGCCTTTCATAATGCATCTCAAGGTGGTTTTAAAAAGTTGTTTTACAAGATGGCTTACAGAATACAATAAAATTTAATAAAAATTACATTTAAAACTTTAAAATCAGTTAAACATTAAAAACCACTAAAAACAACAAAAATATTATTCAATTTTTATTGAACAATTGTTCAATATGTTCAGTTGTGAACAATATGTTCATGTTAAGGCATGATTAATTTCATGCCTTAAATATGTTGATTTAGGAGTGGATTAGATGTTAACCAGTGCATTGCCAACATATTTATTTGATTTGCCAGCATATTTATTTGATATTGCTTATTAGCTCCTTTTGCTCAAGTTGGCTTCCTTCTTATTAAAATACAGTACAATAGAATAACAAAAGCAAGGCAAAAATACAAAATGACAGAGCAGTGAAACAGACAAACCTGGCAACTGCTTTCTTTGTAGTGTCTTGCCTCTTTAATAGATGATGAACTTAACATTCCCTGACACAAGTTATAATTACCTTCTTAACCCATAATTCCCTTACTCTTTTCAGTGTCTGCCACAGTATCCTGCTTTTACCCCTTCTCTCCCACCTGCTCCATCCCCATATTTAGCACCTGCTGATTCATGGTAAAGTTCTCTTGATGAAATGAAAGGAATATATATGCAGGTCAACCCACTGCATATAGAATCTTTAAGGTTTGCTGTTACCTGTGACTCTCTTTCCAACATAATAATAATGATTAATAATAAATACGCTTTATTCGTTAGCTGTCCCATAACAAATTGTTCTCTGGGTGGCGCACAACACAGTATTAACATACAATAAAAACACACAGCACATTGAATCATGGCAGACCAAAGCAGGGGAAAGAAAATACAATATAAAGTAATTCAAGATCTTTTAAAATCAATTTGAAAATCAAAATTTAAATTTAAAAGGCCTGAGTGAACAAAAAGGTCTTTTCTTTAGCCTCTAAAAGATCAAAGCGATGAAGCTAGGCGAACCTCACTGGGGAGGCTATTCCATAAATGGGGTGCAACCACCAAAAAACCTTTGCTCTAGTAGCTACCTGCCTCACCTCTTTTGGCAGGGGCACTTGGAGGAGGGCCTCTGAAGAAGATCTTAAGGTCTTGGTTGGGACATATGGGGCAAGGCGCTCTCTCAGGTAGCCTAATTTAGGGCGTTAATGTTTTTAAAAAGCACTTTGAATTGGGCCCAGAAATAGATTGGCAGCCAGTGCAGCTGACAAAGCACTGGCGTAGTATGCTCGAAATGCCCAGTCCCAGTTAATAATCTTGCAGCCCTATTTTGTACCAGCTGCAATTTCCAGACCATTTTCAAAGGTAGCCCCATGTACAATGTATTGCAGTAATCTAAGCGAGAGGTTACCAGAGCATGAGTAACTGTGGTCAAGCTATCTCTACCCAGGTAAGGTTGCAGTTGGTGTATCAGCCAAAGTAAATAAAAGGTTCTCTGAGCCACAGAGGCGACTTGAGCCTCTAGTGACAATGCTAGATTGATGAGCACCCCCAGACTGCAAACCTGGTCCTTCTGGGAGAATGCAAGAGTACTCCCTAGAACAGGCTGAACATCATTCACCTGGGCAGAGGAAGCTCTGACCAGCAGTACTTCTGTCTTGTCTGGATTGAGTCTCAGATTGTTCACCCCTATCCAGTCCATTTGCTTCCAGGCACAGATTCAGGACAGTCACTACTTCACTTGTGTCTGATGAAAAAGATTTATTTATTTATTTATTAAATACATTTCTATACCGCCCAAAACACAAGTTCTCTGGGCGGTTTACAAAACAATAAAAACAGCCAATAAAAGATTAAAACATTTCAACAATTAAAATTAAAAAGTTAGAACTATTAAATCACAATTAAGACAATTAAAACAGTATCTAATTAAAAGCCTGGGTGAACAAATGCATCTTGACTGCCCTTTTAAAAGTTGTAAGAGATGGGGGGGGGGCTCTTATTTCAGCAGGAAGTGTGTTCCAAAGCCTTGGGGCAGCAATGGAGAAGGCCCATAAGATACAACTACAAGATATAAGATACAAGATATAAGATACAACTGAGTGTCATCCGCATGACACTGATCCAGGCCAGATCTCTCGATGACCTGTCCCAGCGGTTTCATGTAGATGTTAAACAGTATAGGGGAAAGTGTGGAACCCCAAAGCATAACTGCCAAGGGGTTGGGCAGTAATCTCCTGACACCACCTTTTGGATACAGGCCTCAAGGTAGGAGTGGAGCCACCTCCAAGCAGTGCCTCCCACACCCAACTTGGCCAGGCCATCCAAAAGGATACCATGGTCAATCATACTGAAAGCCGCTGATAGGTCCAGGAGAATTAATAGGGTTGTACACTCTCTCTGTCTCTCTCCCTCCTCCCCGCCCCGTCTCTCTCTTTCTCTCCCCCCCGCCCCGCCCTGTCTCTCTCTCTCTCTGTTAGCCAGAGGTAGGAATGTGCACGGAATCGGTTCGGAGGCCCTTTATGGCCTCCAAACTGGTTCGAAGAACCAGTGGTTCTGCCGGTTCAATGGCAAGGGTGTGTATAACTTTAAGAGTGGGGGAGGGTCACTTACTTCTCTTGCCGCTTCTCCCTCCACGCTGTTATCTGTTTTTTTAAAAGCCCATCGGGGCAGCAGTGTACCTCTCTGACACTCCATTGTCTGGACATGACTGGAAGTCTGATGCACCTATGTGCGCCAGCAAGTGTGCGTGCCCGTGCTGGCATGAGCAGGTGTGTCGGAGACTTGTGGTCATATCTGGGCAATGGGGGCAATGGGGTGGCAGGGAGATATGCTGCCTCCCCAATGGGCTTTTAAAAAACTGGATAGCGGCGGGAGGTGTAAGTGCACCCTCCCTGCTCTTAAAGCAGCACCCTCACCGCCTTCAAGCCTCCCCCCCCAAGGTTCTGTGCACATCCTTACCCACAGGGTAACCAAAGCAGTTTCTGTTCCGAAGCTGGGCCTGAAGCCTGATTGAAATTGATCTAGATCAGAGATTCTCAACGTTGGGTCCCCAGATGTTATTGGACTTCAACTCTCATAATCCCCAGCCCCAGTGACCTTTGGTTGGGGATTATGGGAGTTGAAGTCCAATAACATCTGGGGACCCAACGTTGAAAATCCCTGATCTAGATAATCTGTTTCCTCCAAGAGTATTTGGTGAATGACTGCTGAATATATTTTACTTCCTGGTCCTAGTCCCAGAAAGGAATTTACGCTTCTTAAAAGCTTCGCAAAGAGTCAAAATAGAGTGTAACAAAGTTTTATTCCAAAGACAGATGTCTTCTATCTGTTATGCTTCAGTTTGACCAAAGGTTCTGCAATACTCAAAAGATTCCATAACCTGTTATCAGATTGTCTTGGATCAATGTAAAAACCAAACTTTATGCCAAATTACCTCCTGTAGGAGGCTGGCGAGACATTGGGAACTCAGCCTGCTACATATAGTTGTGTTTCCGAGGTTGATGATCTCTTTTTAAAGTCGTTCTCTTGTGGCTTCTAAAAGCTTTTAAACAGATAATTTAGGGGTTCAGGAATTTGGCTGCTATCCCACTGAAATGGATATCTATTAGCAATTCAAAGGGAGAAAGCTTGGCTTTTCATGACTCTTCCTCATAATTTATACTTGTAAATAGTATGCCTGGCTTTTTGCCCAGTGTCTTCCATCACTGTGAAGTGGACTGGGGGGGAAAGCATCCCATTCCTTGTAATGAAAACCCGTTCATTTCCCCCTGCCCTATAGGATGCCACAAATAATATGAAGCACCTTGGACACATGAAGGCCAGAGCAGGTGGGCCAATTGCTAGTGGGATGACACCTGAAAACAGCCTTCCCATAGCAACTGAATTCTGTGTCACTTCGAAATGCTTACCATGTAGAGTTGTGCTTTGTGAGTCTCTTTGTCCTTGGCCCTCTCCACTTTTTTGTGGCTGCTGGAAGGAGCATGAAGACTCAGCATGATGGTTGAGCTTGATGTGTGAAGTGCAGATAAACATCATAGACAATGGGGTGGGTATTAAGTGTCTGCAGAAAATATTTGGCATTCTGATGGTGACAGCACCATATGCTCTAGCCATAGATTATTCCATTGCGTTCTGCAAGAGGCGCATTTGGCTATCTTCAAAGTTGCCAACTGGCTTACTACTTTTCTTCCATTAATCATAGCAGTAAGAACCCAGCTCTTGTCATTTTGAGGCAATAGCAGTATGCATTTGGGTTAGTTTAAGAACAGAAGAAAGAGCTCTACTTGGATCAAACCAAGGGTCCATCTAGTCCAGCATCCTGCTACTTACCATGGCCAACAAATGCCTCCTGGAAGCCCATAATCGGGGCTTGAAAGCAAAAGTTCTCCCCTGCTGTTGCCCTCCTCCCCCAAAACTGTATTTAGAGGCTTTCTGCCTCTAGACATGGATGTTCCATATAGCATCATGACTAATAGTAATAGACCTTGTGGGTGTTGCTGCAGATAGTTTGACATCAAAACCCCAAGGGATGGCTGGGAATAATTGAAACAGACCATGCGGTATCTCAAAAGCGGTAATTCAAAGGTTCTTTATTGAAGTGAACACCCTCAAGGGAAAGATACCACATTCTCCCCCTCTTCCATCCGGGACCCACGTTTCTTTACAGGGCCTTCATTCTTCCCTTCTCCCTTCTCACATGGAGCTTCTTTGGATGCTGTTCCTTTGTGGGTGGCTAATGTGATTTCCCCTGAAGTGCCAGGCCAACTCTTGCTGTAGGAGGTATCCTAGATCTTCAGGAGTGTTGGCCCTCTCTCTCTGAGTGGCCCTCTCAACTAGGACTGCTCTACTTCTCAACAGGTGTAGAGGGTGAGGTTGCTGCCTAGTGCCACCCCCACAACCTGTCAGTGGCTGCGTTTGAGGCTGGCTCAGCCAGGTATGGTCCTCATATTCTCAGGCTTCCTATTCATTAACATCAACACGGGGGTGGTGGTGTCAAAAGTAGTGAACTATGACATTGCCATGTGCCTTGTCCTCAGCAAGCCTCTTTTGGTGGGCAATTTTGAGCCCACAGGCCTATATTGAATATTTTTTTCTAATCTCCTAATAAGAACATGCTAATCTGTAAGAACACAGTGGGTCTCCAGTATCTTGGGTGTGTAGTCTTTTGTGTTTTTCTAAAGTTTACTCAGTACCTTCTTAGTGAAGTCTTCAGGCTTGAAAACACACAATTGGATGTGGAATACCAGATAATAATTAATCATGTTTTTGAAGGATGATACATTATTAGGAAATGGTTATGAAAAAACCTTGCATACCCCTTTTTGTACCCCTTTAATACAAAAACCTTTGTTAAGCCTTTTTGCAACTATGACCTCAAATGTGTAGGAGGGTTAAAGAAGCAGTGTTGCAAGCAGTGCTCAATTTGATTGAAATTTCTGAGTTTCAGTATCTATTTAGAGATAATATTCTTCCACTTTTCCTTGTCCATTCTGTATTATTTCGTGTACAGTTTCCTTTTCTCTCCCCAGAGATGACAGCATTTACAGCGAGGACTGAAGTCATCTCCATCTCTTTCTTCTTTGTTGTGATCTGATTTTATAGCACTGTACAAATCCCTCTTGCTGACAGGCTCACTGAAGCAGATGGAGTGTATTTCCATGTTCAGCTCTTTGTTATTTCACTAAAATATTCTAACACTAATGCCCTTTCATGAATATGACTTACAGTTTTTATAACAACCAATTAGTATACTTCTATTTTTATGAATACTCTAAATCAGAGATGATTTGTGAACTAGATATCCCTACATACATGTTTTCTTTTTTCATATTGTCTGGCCTGTTGGAAGAATATTACCTCAAGTTATTGCCAATATTTTTCATTAAACCTCTCTCTGTGCTTTTCTTCATGCCTGTTACACTAATTATTTTCTTTCCCTGTAGAAATACACAGCTGTTGGGGAGTTGGGGAAGGCTACTGACACGTTTGATTCAACTGGAAAAGTAACAGAAGAAATGCCTTATGGTAAAGAACAAACTGATTTGATACATTCTTATATGTTTACTGCAGTCCTTTGTTTAAACTGAATTAAAGCAGGATCAAGGTGAGAATCTGAACTTATTTTTTGAAGTAGTGATGTTAGTCTAGCCAAGCAATATGCAATACTGTATGTAATGCTACCTTGAAATGGGGATTGTATGTTAATTTTAGAACTCTGATGTCTGAGAAATTTGAAGTCGCACATGTAAGATAATATGAGCTTCGAGATTTTAAGCTAGATCATTGATGTTCAATTGATAATTTATCTTCAAACTTCTAAGAAGCTAGTAACAAGGTGAATGGCATAAACTGATAATCTCTAACGTGCTTGGAGGACACTAAACCTAATTGCTTATATTTTATCTCTACATTGTTCTCTCCCCAGTAGCTGTTGGCATTTGCAAGATTGTTCTGTTCCAATCCATATTCTAGGATCCAAGAGGCATTCAAAACTTTAAAAAAATACCATGTTCTACAGAGTTTAGTAAGCTATTTGCTTTGTGAACTGGGACTATGGACTAGCAGGTATCAGCCTTTTAAAATTTCCTTGATTGTATAAAACTAGGAGATGATACCGCTTACTCACCATGAAGTTACTCATCACCTCCCAAGGAGACACAAAGGAGGAAGTCTACCCTTCTCTCTTTTCCCTTCCGCTCATATGGGAATGATGTGTGCTGAATCAGGGTACTCATACCTCAGTAAAAAGCTTGTGTGTTATGTGTTCAGTGTGGCTCAGTGCTTATGGTTTAAATCAGAGTACTAGTACTGTATAGTATTGCTCTTTCTTGAGCTTGTGTTGTGCTATTGAGGTACTACCTAGTGTGCTTCGAATGGCACAGGATGTGCAACTTCTTCCTCATTTCATTTACAGTGAAGTATGTAGATGGTGAAAAAACAGGGTTGGGTGTTTTTCTGGAAGGGAAGACTTATAAGTGCAGTTTAGAGGAAACCACTGGATAGTCCCTGCTGAGGATGAGTAAATCTTTGTGATGACTGCTTGTGAAGGCATAATCATAAGGGGAAAGGCTTCTATGGCCCGCAGGCATGAGTCATAATGGATCAGATGATCATGTAACTTTTAAGCCATGGTATATAAATGATCATGAACTACCCATGGCAATGATCATGAACGACCTGTGGTTTGATACCATGCATTTTTGACTAGAGTTAGGATAAATCATCATTCCCTGGCTGACATCCAAATTAATGTTGCACTAGTGCCACAAGGAGCCACCTAATGGTGCAGTGGGGAAGCAACCTGCCTAGAAAGCAGGAGGCTGTTGGTTCAAATCCCCACTGGTGTGCCTCTCAGAATACAGGAAACTCCTATATTGGGCAGCACCGATATACAAAGGTGCTGAAAGGCATTATCTCATACTGTGCGGAAGAAGGCAATGGTAAACTCATCCTGTATTCTATCAAGAAAGCCACATGGCTCTGTGGTTGCCAGGAGTCAATACCGACTCAATGGCACAACCTTTCCTTTCCTAGTGCAACAAGAGAAGGTGTATGCAGTTTAAAATTGCAGAGCTGTGTGAAGCTGAAATAAGATGTACATCTTGCATGAATGTAACACTAGTCAGGAACAGGAAAAAAATCTTAGCAAAATTATTTTGCACCATGTCATAGTAGTGCAGTGTTTGTGTGAGCACAGCACTAGTTTGAGTGTTGGTCCCTAAGTTCATATGTAATGGGAAATTGGTTTAGTTGAAAGTTTCCCTTTCTTCCTGTTGTGCATGGAGGAAAGGGAGAGCATGCAAACCCATGGTTTGCAACAGCTTGTTTGGAATAATCTTCAACATTGTCTAAATAGTCATCATCCGGCTAATTGCCTTGTTATGCTGTATGTTCCTACTGTACTTAGACTAGTGCATTGCGGGCTGGTCATTGGCTGTGCCCTCACTCCTCCAAGCACACAAATGCACTTGTTAAGAAGGGAAACTAATCAGAAGGGGGGGGGGGAGAAGAGCCATTTCCTCTGAAAAGAAGTGAGCTTGCTTCAACCTCTCCTCGCTGCTGTTGCTGGAGCCTCCTTCTCTCCCATGATTGGCCAGATAAGGTGCCAATCAAGCTATCCTGTTTTCTGATCAGGGGCTCTCCGAATCAATGCCCACCCACGCTCAACGAAAAATATACAGGCTGATTTCAGCAGCTTTGGTATTTTTTTCATCCTTTCCTCCCAAAATGGGGTGTGGGGGGGGGAGGTGGAAATACATACACACTGTTGCCACAGCCTGTGTATCTGTATATATATAGAAGACTTGAGTGGTCCATGGCAAATGGAAGGAAGGGTGAGGGACAGACCTGGGTCTGTCAGCAGCCTGAGGGGAATGAGTAGCCATGCTGGCAGTGGCTGCAGCAGCAAGGAAGGGCCCAGTCAACTGTTGCCGCTGCTTGGAGCTATAGAGGCCATTGGCGGAGGGGAGGCAGGCAGGCGAGGCACGGGCCTGAGTCTGTCAGTGTCCTGAGGGGAATGAGCAGCCATGGCAGTAGCGGCAGCAGTGAGGAAGGGTCTGGTCAACCATTGCTGCTGCTTGGAGCTACAGAGGTCATTGGTGGAGGGAGGGAGGCAGGTGAGGGATGGGCCTGAGCCTGTCAGTGTCCTGAGGGGAACGAGCAGCCATGGCGGCAGCAGTAAGGAAGGGCCTGGTCAACTGCTACTCATGTGGGGAGGAGCAGGAGTGGAGTTCAGGCCCAGGTGGGGAGGTCTCTGGAGTTAGGGGGCTGCGGCTTGGCCAATTGGCACTGGCAGTGCTGCAGCCACGACCAAGAAGGGTGAGGAGGATGGAGCAACAGGATGGAGGAGCAAACAAGAGGGGTGAGGGGATGAGGGGGATGGAGGCAATGGGGAGGAGGAGGAACAGGAGCACAGCTCAGGTGAGGGTGGAGAGAACTCTGAGGTGAGAGTGCTGTGGTGGTGGGTGAGGGGAGCAATCAAGTACTAGCACACCGATGCTCTGCACGGATTAAGCTAGTTGTTATAATGTGTTTACTTTTTTTCTTCGGTGGTTGGGGTGGGCAGTGCTTAGGGGAGGCCTCCAGCCTCCATCTTGCTTTTGTTTTTCTCCAGATTGGGTGAGATTCTCTTCTCTTCACTTTTTTCCTGCTTTTATTCCTCTTCTTAAGAAAAAGAGAGAGAGAGTAAGAAAACACTAAAATTTCTTCCACATCTGCCTTTACCTCCCTTGCCTCTCCCTGCTTCTTTCTCTTCCCCCTACTTCCTCTTCATGGAATTTTCTGAGGTGGGGAATACCCTGGCAGGCTCCCTCTCAGGAGGGTTAGGACACCCTGTAAGCCCAAAGCCCCAGGAATTGACACCATTGCTCAGCATCACCATCCCCTCGCACCAACTAGTCTGGGCATGGGAAGCCCAAGGGGGATGACACCATCTTGAGGTGGGAAGGGCCCAAACCAAAAGTGTGAAAGCAGAGATGAAGCTTTCAGACCAACAAGCAGCTGCAGCTCTCAACAGTGGGGTAGGGCAGCCCAGGTTCCCATGCTCCCACCACGAGCTACTGAATGGCAACAGTGAGTCACACCATGCATCCACCTTTTTTTGCTTTCTTGCCTGCCTTGCATTGGTTGTATGCAAAGATGTTTCTTCTCTGTATTTCTGAGAAATAACATGTTGCTAATTGGGAAGCAAACTTGCTACTACTTGCAATAATTCCTTCACAACTTAGAAGAGAAAGCTATAGATAGCTGGTTTCCTAGCAACTGCTATACAGTCCACTGTATGTATAATACCCAGTAACATGTGATGCTAGTTAATTATTTTCTATTACTTTGTGAAAATAAAAGGGATCTCTGGGTTTTTATTTTTGTATGATTTCTTGCATGTTTTTTTCACGAGCATTTGTTACTATTTTGGCATGCCCCTCAGAACTGCACTATGAATATTTTGGGGGCATATGACATCTTAGTCTCTTTAGTGCTCACAGATCTTCCTCCATTTGATTCAGTTTCCAGTGACTTTTTGTTGGTGGTTGGTGTTGCTGGTCTGCTATCAAGGCGATCCATTGTCAAAGTTACACAAAATTACCTCAGCACACTGTAATGAGCAACAGCAACATTTAGGCATCTTTGCATGTTAGAAAGTATTGTGCCAAGTTACTAACAGATGCTCAGTTGTGTGATACTCTTACAGGGTCGGCGCTGTTCCTTATGCTCCTGTTGAAGGTGGGGGGTGGGACCAAACCCTGAAGCATTATGTACAAGTAAGCTGTTAGACTGAAGATGAATTTCCCACATGGATGTGACCACTAGTAGGAATTTCTGTTGTCTTAGAGTAGATGTGTCTGAGAATGGGAACTTAGTTGTGGGCCGGAATGATCTGAAACTGTAATTTGCATTAAACAATAATGCTTCTCTCTGAGTAAAAATGGGGCCCTACATTTAAAAAGAATTCTATTTCTTTCAGCGAGGGACCAATAAACAGCAATAGAGTACATGCTTTGCACGTAGAAGATACTTGATTCAATTCTTAGCAACCTTGTTGCTGCCAGTCAGTGTAGATGTTATTGAGTAGATGGAATAGTGGTCTGACTTGGCATGAGGCGACGTGTTATGTTCATAAGAGCCATCCAAGGAAAAAGGTATGGAAATGTTCCGAAAGATGCTGCTGGACTCAGAGCATACCATTGGCTTAAGGAAACTTTCTGTGTTTTTAATCAAAGCAAATACTAAAATTATAATCTTGCCAAGGTCTCCAGTGATGATTTTCTTTAAAAAGGCATAAAATACCTACCACACAAGGGTGTTACAGGTTTTATTCTTTCCCAATCTATTTCTCAGAGAGGAAAGTAACTTCAGTTAGATTGACTTCCATGACACTTACTCATACAAAAATAGTGTTCCTCTTGCTCTTTATAATACATGTGGACTGTTGTGGTTGGTGCACTTTCAGTTTATTGCTCCTCCATGATACGTAGAGACACATGGACTTAAATGTACTGCCCTTTTCTGACTGTGCATACATAAAATTTTGGCAGAGGAAGTTATAACAGAATCTGTATCTACTGCCTAAACTTAGCATCACTTTTCTTTTTGTTTAGCCATTTGCTTGCCAAATAAAATGTGGAAAAAAGCTTTGTCTGTCAGGACCTGTTGGTGCACATCCCTAATGGTCATGTTGTCCATAGCCTTGGAGAATAAAGCATTTCTGCTGTGGACTACAACTCCCTTTAAATGAACTCCCCATGTTTCCTTGCCTTCTCCTGGAGCAATTTGTACAGCTCACTTTAGCAAGATTTATTTATTTGTCGTATTATTAACTTAGCAAGATTTATTTATTTGTTGTATTTCTATTTCACCCCATATAAAATCTCTGGGTGGTTTACAATTAAAATAGCCACCAATAAAACTGAAAACATTATAAAGTTAAAGCCTGATAAAATATGTGCACTTTCAAAAATCATTTAAAACAACCAGAGATGGGGAGGTTCTGATTTCATTTGGGAGCATGTTCCAGAGCCCTGGGGCAGCCCTAGAGAAGGCCCAGTTTTGGGACAAAAAAGATAACTCCAGCCAAACCTCCCCTGATGATCTCAGTAGGCAAGGGGGTTAATGAAAAAGAAAGCACTCTCTTAAATACCCTGGGCCCAAGCCGCTCAGTACTTTATAGGTAATAACCAGCACTTTGTATTTTGTCCAGAACTAATTGGCAGCCAGTGTAGTACTTCTAAAATAGGAGTAATGTGGTCTCTTCAGGTAGCCCTGGAGACCAACCTGGTTGCCAAGCCCCTCACCAAGCCCAGTGCTGCTCCACCCCTTTGCTTGTGATATAATTTGCTTTGGGTTACACAGATTACTCTAAATGCCAGTTCCTGAGTTATGGAGAAGACTCGTAGCTCATTGGTACAGCATCCATAAAGCCCCAGACTCAGCTTCTAGTATCTTGTCCAATTCCTGGATCAGGGAAGGAAAAATACAGCTGAATAAGCTCTGTGGTTGAACTGTTGGGCCAGTCTATATTGAAAAAAGAAGCAATGTGGTTCCTTCCCCGTCTAACTCAATTGTAATGTGAAAAGAAGATTTGCAGATTTCATCCCTGAAATTTGTAAATTCTTGATATGTTTCTCACTGTAGTTGCACAATTCAGAGCTTAAAGCAGAAGTGCAACATTTGCATTCTGATTCCATATAATGTATGAACCTGGTCTTAGGAGAAAAAGAGAGTACACCATGCCAGGGATTCAAACTCGCCCTTCCCCATTCCAGCATTTATTGTTCTCCTTCTACAACCCTGACTGATTTATGAACTGCTACAGCATTATTATTAATGACACTTCATTGGACTGCTGCTGGGCACAGTGTCAGCATCTGCCATTAACGTTCCAAATGTTCTGTTTGTATAAAGTGAGATATTAAAGTTGTTTCCTTCTGATATGGCATAAGAGATGAAATGTTTTCTTTTCAGGGAATAACCTCTTATCTGTATCACAAGAGCCATCTGTTCAGGAAGAGATCTGCAAGTGCCAAGAAAAAGTAAAGAGCAGGGATTAAAGCACAAGAAAAAGGCATTCATGTTATTTGTTTATTCTTCAGCAGGAATCCATTGGGATTCACTGGAGAGAAGGAGGGTGAACAGAGGATGTTCAGCTTAATACCTGAACAAGCGATAGCCAGACTCAAATCCTCCTTATAGTTGCAAGATGAATATTGGAATTCTGTTGTATTATTTAAGTATCTTGAAATTCCACATTTTGGTTTGGATTTTGTATGAACAAAGCAGCTGGCTACCATGTGTGTTAAACTCAGATATTTTAAAAAGCTTCTGTTTTAAGATTAAAGTACTTACAATTTTCACATGTGCTCTAAAAAGTGTGGAAACTGCAAGTTAAGGTGGTCACCTTAACTTTCATCTCATATAAGGAGTTAAAACTTTGTACAGTCTTCCCTCACCAACCACGAGGGTTCCATTCCTGGAAACCCTTGTGGTTGGCGAATTCATGGTAGACAAGCCATTGATTTAAATGGCAAACGGAGTTAGGGGAATTGTGGTTGTAAAGGGACTGAAAACAAGGTTAAAAATTGAAAGAATCATCCCTGGACTCCCGGAAGGGTTGCCCCGGACCCTCCCCCCCAAATTACCCAACCACCCCCATTCTTTTGTAATCACCAAATTGAGGATACTCAGGTGGCGATGGCGGTTACAATTTCCCAGTCGTGGGAACTCAAATCAGCAACTGGGGAAACGGCGATAGGTGAATGTACAGTATGCTGGTGGGTTTATTGCTCACAAACACACACATGCCTTTTTAACAGAAATGTTTGAGCTTGACTTTGACTTGATACCTTGCTATGGCTGCAAACAGAGCTAGAGCATGTCGAATTGTAGAATGTGCAGACATGCATCCAACAGAAACAACTTTTTAGCTCATTCACATTTTACTCTCTTCTGATAATGTCTGATATATCTTCTGATTTCTGAACCATGTGTTTTACCACTGGTGGCGCAGTGGTAAAACTGCTGCCCTGTAACCAGAAGGTTACAAGTTCGATCCTGACCAGGGGCTCAAGGTTGACTCAGCCTTCCATCCTTCCGAGGTCGGTAAAATGAGTACCCAGAATGTTGGGGGCAATATGCTAAATCATTGTAAACCGCTTAGAGAGCTTCCAGCTATAGAGCGGTATATAAATGTAAGTGCTATTGCTATTGCTATTGCTAATCATAGGTTAATGTCTGTTACTGATATCCTTACTAAGGTTCTGTGTGTGCTACATGAGATCCGCTTGTGCAGTGGAAGGCTGCACAACTAACACAACTGCAGCAAACACACAGGACAGGCAATTTTCACTTTTCAATCTCCTCTTCCCTCAGAAGTGTCCAGTGCAACCCAAAAACATGTCCCTGAGGGTTTTGCAACCCTTGGACATATGTTTGGGTGACCCCGAACACTTCTGGGGGAAGGGGAGATTGGTGAAAATTGCTAAGTGCCACTGCTGTAGTTGTTGGGAAACTTTCCATAGTGTGGATGCCTCCTCAGTGTGCATGCAGACTTAGTCAAGATAGCCTCTGTGTCTGTGATGTTTCTCTCTCTCATCTCGCACTAAAGAGCAGTAACTTTCTTTCCACAAAATGTATATTACTGTATGAATAATCCATGCTGAATATGTGTGTGTTCTTGCTTTTGACAGATTGGATAACAAAAGATGATATTGAGAATGTTCTGCAAAAGTTTATGGGAAGCATAATGCAAGTTCCGCCACTGTAAGTGTATTAATGCAACAGTCAACCATTGCCTCAAAGCTTGCTGGAAAAATTCATTCTGCTTGCAGCAGAAAATGACCTCTTTACAGAACAATATTAGCAAGACAAGGCAGGCTTAAAAGAATTGATTAACATGACAGAGTAACAGCAATGAGTGATATTAATTTGAACAGCATATGCAAATAGCTCTTGTGTCCAAATAGCTCAGTGATAGCCAAAGGCCTGAAATTTATTCACCAGTGCGAGCTTTGGTGACTAGATTTCAGGCCTTTGGCCATCACCACTAAATTCCATACAAGCTTGTATCTTGCCCTTGATACTTGAAACACAATCAAATGGCACTGCATAATTGTCAGGGGTTACTATTCATGAGGAGTATGTATAGCAAGAGTAGGGAGACTGTTGGTGTGGGTGGCAACCTTTTGAAGGGACGCTTGAGGCAGTCTATTTTATTCAATGGTTGTCCAGTCTTCAGGCTTTCAAGGAGCATGGTCACTTGCTAGAGAAACCTGCAAATGTTGCTCTCCTTTTTGGGTAAGTGCCCATTTCATTATGGTACCTTGAATCAACATGAAGGAAATATATATAGCTAGGAAGGTGATGAGTAGCATCATAGGTGTCTTCCATCAGGATGAGCTAATTGCAGTCTTGCAGGACCTATGCTATTTAGCACTGTATAGGTTATATCCAGTACCTTGCATTTTGCATCAATTGCCATTTCCAGACTATATACAAAGGCAGCCACACAAAGAATGCATTGCAGTAGTCAAGTCTGGAGGTTACCAGCAGAGGTACTACTGTTTTGAGGTCATTAATCTCAAGATATGGACATAGCTGGCATATCAGCTGAAGTGGATAAAAAGCACCTCTACCCACAGCTAGCATATCAGCTGAAGTGGATAAAAAGCACCTCTGTCCACCACTTCAACCTGGACACCAGAGAGAGGTTTGCATCCAGAAGCACTCCCAGACTGTGTACCTCTTCCTTTTGTGGGAGTGTAACTTCATCCAGAACTGGTAGATCGAAATTGTCTCCTGAGTTCAAACCCCGCACAATAAGCACCATCTTATTTGGATACTATGGTTGATAATATCAAAAGCTGCTGAATGACCCAAAAGGACCAACAGAGTCACACTCCTTCTGTTAATTCCCCACTGGAGATAATCCATCAGGCTAACCATGGCAGTCTCCACCCCATAGCCTGCCCAAGAACCAGTTGAAATGGGTCTAGATAATCAGTTTCCTTCAAGATTGTTGGGAGCTGAGAAGCCACCGTCCTCTCAATTGTCTTGCCTAGCCATGGAATGTTGGAGATAGGCCTATAGTTGCTTAACCCTGAGGGATCTAATGCAGAGTTCTTCAGAAGAGGTCTAATAATTGCTTTCTTAAGACAGAAAGGCATCCTGCCATACCTGAAAGAAGCATTTATAATATCTACCAGGCCTCTGTTTGGGAACCACTGACATAGACAGTGGGGTCAATACTAACATTTCCGTACACACAAAAATGACACTTGGCAACAGGTTCATAGTACTTTTTGTTTATCATTTAATACAATTGAGATAAACATGGTCCCAACACCATTGGAGTATGCACCACAATTTACAAAAAAATACAAATAGGGAAGATGAAACAGAACAGGGCAACTAACCACATTAAGGTTGAGAAAGATGAGCAATGTGAAGTTGTAGAAAATTGAAATCCAAGTTGTATCTTTTTTGTTGTTGTCTACTCAGAGTCAGTTTAGTCCCCCCCACCCATCTAAGTAAAAGTTACGGATGTGCAGAACTGATCGTGAACTGGTCTGCCATGAATTGGGCTGGTTCAAGTGATTCTATTACGAACCACTTCGTACTGGTTTGTCGACCTGACTGGCCCAGCCAGTGGGTTCGACTGAATTGGTTCGGAGATCCACAGCAAATGGTCCATGCACACCCTTAGTCAAGTTTTTTTAAGAACATCAGAATTACCTTGCACCTGGTGAGTAATGAGAATTACTCATCCACCTGGTGGTGGATTGTCTGCAAAAATCCCAGCAACCAGCAGGCACTTTGTGGTCCACCAGTAGATAATAATCTGCCTTTTGCCCACCCCATCATACACTTGCCCTGACACAGCTGTTCAAGGTCAGGAGGGAGATCGAGCCAGTTGGCTGTCAGTTTCTGTTTTTATTGTATTTCATTGATATGCTGCTTTTCTTCCAAGGAACTTGAGATAGTATAATTAAAAGACCCAAGCAGTCTCTCATCTAGGCAGAGTCCAGACCAAGCCCTGAACAGTTTCAGCATAGTTGTTATATCATGTGCTGTAAGATCATGTCCTTGGATTCTTTCTCTTCTTGTATGACTGGTTACCTAATTGTCCCTTCTCCCTTATTCTGAACCCCCTCTACTTTTGAGGGAAACTTCCCCAAAAGCAACAATGGGAATCCCTAATACCTTGGAGATGGAAAGGTGCTGCTTGGTATTGATCCCCACCCCCAGTGAGTAAATCCACAACAGTTGGTGGGATGCTAAAAAGGTTAGGCCAGGAGTTTGTTTGGATTTTTATCCCAATTTTCTCCTAAAGTCGGTTACCATGTTAATAAAAAGCAATAAATACATTAAAACTTTCATCAGCCTATCTTATAAGATGACAGGTGGTCTCAGCCGGGCCCATGGAAGGGGCCTGGCTCTCTAACTTCTCCATCTGCTGCAACCAAATGAAATTGCTGCTGATGGATCCAGTTCTTAGAGTGCAAGAGATCCAGCTCTTATTCTGGCTCTTGGATGCCAAAGGCCCAGAATCTTTCTCATGAGCAAGGCAACTTGGATAGGGAAAGCTGATGAGTAGATTTGACCAAGTCAAAGCAGACTGATACGTGAACCAAACCAAACCAAACCAAACCAAACCAGAGGATTAAGTTTTAAGTAAATTATCAGCAGTCTATCTTACCATACAATAGATGCATATATGTACAATATTGCCCAGAAGTTTTGGGTTTTAGCCAAAAAGACTTCACAGGGGCCTTATGTGTATTCCACAGTCTGACATATTATCCTAAGAACAGCCCTGCTGGATCAAACCCAAGGCCTATCTAGGCCAGCAACCTGCTTCACACAGTGGCCCACCAGATGCTTCTGGGAAGCCCACAGGCAAGAGCTGAGGGCATGCCCTCTCTCCTACTGCTGCACCCTAGCAAATGGTATTTAGAGGCATCTTGCCTCTGAGGCTGGAGGTGGCCTAAGACCTGACTTAGTGTTCAGGTTATTTTTACTGATCATTTTGTTAGCATAAGAATATGAGATTCTTTGATTGTTTTATTTGCATTTAAGTAAAACTGTTTGCAAAGCAAATATATACAGAGGTACAGACTTGCTGATAAGAGTGGCACTCAAAACCAGAACTTTAACACTTGTTGAGGAATAAACGTTGCTGGAATAAGTTCATCATGACAGATGTGATAATGTACTTATTTCACTAATGTTTATTCCTCAGTAAGTGTTATTACTGGGAGAGCAAAGCTAATTTCAAGGAACAGACTCTTATTTCATTTGTCAGGCATGTGATTGTGTACCTGTATTAATGCAAATGTCAGTTCAGCATACCTAAGATACTAGTCTTGCAGTACTCTCTAACTCCACTTAAGACCCTCTAGTACTTGATTGGATACTGGGCTTGGAGGCAGGCCAGCAATGCTATGATGGGACTCAGAATGACCACTGGAACCCAACCCTACAGTATGAGCTATTGTCTAATCATAACTGTAAGAGGAAATATACATCTTAGAGTATGCATAGTTCTGACTAAGATGCCCTACTAGTTTCTCTCTTCACAAGCTACAAATTCAACCGTAAGGATAGCGTTTTGTATTGGGGTGGGGGGAGTACATATTTCTCTTATCTAGCTACTCTATCGGGATTTTCTTTCAGTCAGTTCAGATTGCAGTAACTTTGAACTTTCTCTGTCTCTCTTTTTGGACTAAGAACATTTGGAAAGCATTTAAAAATAAAAACCACCTTACGTTCACTAATTATGCTTAAGGCATTATATTCCTGCCTTTTTCAAATGATGTTTTTCATACCCTCTTGTGTGTACTTTCTGATCAGCTATTCTGCCCTGAAGAAAGATGGAGAGAGGTTGTCAACTCTAGTTAAGGAGGGATATGCTGTGGAAGCAAAGCCTGCCAGGCCAGTAATGGTATACAGCCTCACTCTCAGAAACTTCAAGCCACCCTTGTTCACACTTGGTAAGGGTCAAAAAGCATTGGATGTTGGGTTTGCTGATCAGTTGTTTTCATCTTTTCCATCCATTCTGGTATGATTTGCATTTAAATTAAAATATAGTGCCCTTTTAATAAAAGCTGTTTGGAAGTCTATGCAGTGTGCATAGACTTTATCAGAGAGCCATGGGAGTAAAAATTTCTTCTAAGGCAAACTGGATCCAATGACACTCTGTACAAAATTGCAAAAATCTGCCCATCCTTCTACACCCCGAGATAAAAATCTGGCTCATGTCTTGATACTTTCCTGTCTTCCATATCTCTTTTCTCTTCTCATTTCTCTTTGCCATACTTCAGTCCTCTCATCTCATGCAAAACTCCACTGACAAAAGACCAATGAATGGTCTCTGAATTCAGAGAAAAATTGGGCAGAGGGGGGATAAGCTCTTAAAAGCACTAATATTTATAATTCAAATTAATACACATTTACACATATGTGCATTTATATCAAAACACTGGATTCCAGTTTCCTCAAAATATTATTATTTACATGGGCAGAAACAAGGCAAAATAGGAGGAGTCTCATCTAGTTTCTCCTCAAGTTCTTCTCTTCCTTTTCCTCAAAGAATTCCACCTCAGAGCCTCTCTCCTCAAAAATGTAACTAACTATTCTTCCAACAGGGAGCTACACACACCCAAACAGTCACACTGCCATGCCTGAATCTCCTTCTCTGTAGTGACAGATGGTACTATTTCTCATCCCCCATGTATCTCTTTAAAGGCCTTTTAACTTAAGTTATTGATCTTCATTCTCAACTGCAATCAAGTTTTAAGGACATGTAACTGGACTTTTCCATATTTACCCTATCTTACCCTTATGCCTCTTTCTCCCCTTCCTCGGTTATTCCCTGCTGATTATTTTAGATGATAAATTTCTTAGGCTGTAGGTCATATAACCACTTGTTCCAGTATTTCAATAAACACTTCTGGTGTTTCATTTGAAAAAAACTCATCACATACAGCCACAATATTTACCTACTGGTGATAAGAAAAGGCCATTTTAAAGACATAGAAAAAAGCCAGTTACTAACATTAAAGTACCGAGTTTGTTCATGTAACTTGACAAAGTACCATGCATGTCAATAGCACTGTATTAAAAATAACACTGCTGTTGCTTCCAATATTAATGAAATGTGAATTAATGTAAAACAGTTAAGAAAAACCTAGGATGAGTCACATGAAGTTTAGTTTCTTTAGCAGGTTTCTACAAGGCTTACTATGAGCTAAGGAACAACACTATTTTATTTATTTATTATTTTTACATTTCTATCCAGCTCTTCTTCCAAGGAATGCAGAGTGGTATATATGGTTATGTTTATCCTCACAACAACCCTGTGAGATAGGTTAGGCTGAGAGATACATGACTGGCCTAGAGTCACTCAGTGAGTTTCATGGCTGAATGGGGATTTAAACTCAGGTCTCCCCGGTCCTTGTCCAACACTCTAACCACTGCACCACACTAGACCCTATCTTGAATTCCAGGGCTCAGTCCTGGCTCAAAAAGGTGTCCCATTGAATACATGTAGAAGATAGAACAAGTTGTAGCTGTCTGAGTAGTTTCCATTCCATAGCAATGCAATATTGATGTATCTCCACAGAGAATCTCTGGGTATCGCCTGTTGTCCAATACCACATGTAGGCCCTGTGTTTCACAGGGAGGCTATTGTGGATACAATAGTGAGATGCCTGCAGAGCAGTGTTCCCTGTAAGAGGTATTCCCAGATACTGTTACTACAACTCCCATAATCTCCAGCCAAAAGCCATTGCAGCTCGGGATTCTGGGAATTGTAGTCAACAACATCTGGGAATCCCACTTACAGGGAACACTGCTGCAGAGTCCCTTTGATAGGCAGGGCTAACATCCATGAGGAATGATTTGGACTGAAATTGTAGAGCATGTATCAAGTGTTTTTGCTGGTCGAACGACCTTAACAATAAAGATGATAATGATGATGTATCAAGTGTGATGAAAGGGTTATGTTCAAGTTGATGGATGTAGACCCAGGATACAACTACAACTACAGTGAATATTTATATACCGCTTTTCAACAAAGTTCTCAAAGTAGTTTACATAGAAAAATAAATAATAAGATGGTTCCTGTCCCATATACAGGTGCCCATTATTATTCACGCAAGTTCCGTTCTGGCCTACAACTGCTGATACTAAAAACCACGGATAATGAAAACTTAAGTCAGTGGGAATTGGGGGCTTAGGTTCTGGAGCCCAGGGAAATGTCAAAAAAAAAAAATCACTGAAAAGACAGGATAAAAGCAGATACAAAGATGGAGCACAGCACTGTACCTTGGACACCTCAGCCCTCCCGCTGTTCAGCTCTTCCAGTAATGCCCACCAGCTTCTCCTGTAATGCATAATCATAACGTTTCCTCACCCCACTTTTGAAGTCCAGCACTTAGCAGCACAAGCCACTTGGCCTGATTGGTTGGTAAGTTGGCCAAAGATGGAGTACCAGTCAATCAATGATCTCTATTATAGTCCAAGACCAGAAGAGGCACAAAATTAAATCAAATTCAAGTAAAGACACACAGAATGTGTGAAAAGCGGGACTAAGAGGAGAATTAATTTATAATAGATGATTAAAATTAATTTTAATATTTAATTTAAATTGAATAATAAATACACTTTGTTAGCCGCCCCATATCAAATTGTTCTCTGAGTAGCTCACAACATATTAAAACATTGAGTAAAAACACATAAAACACATGAAATCACAACACACACACACTACAGTACAAAACAATTCAAAAACCTTTTTAAAAGTCAGTTTAAAAAATCAAATTCAAAAGGCCTGAGTGAACAGAAAGGCGTCTAAAAGAACAAAGTGATGATGCCAGGCAAACCTCACTGGGAATGCTGTTCCATAAATGGGGTGCAACCACTGACATTGCAATTTAAATTAAATACAGTATCAAAATCAAAATGCATTTTCATTTGAAATTTTAAAGTAAAAATAAAATTTTATCAAAATCAAAATTAGATTTAGAAAAGTGATAATTAGCATCTTACAAACTGCAAGAGGCTCCAAAAATGGCTCCAAGAAGCTTCACAGAAATGGCTCCAAAAGGTCTCCAAAAGCTCCAGAGTAATGGCTCCGTAAGGATACAAAATGCTGCCAAGTGCTACCCAAAATGGCTTTTAGAAGCACAAAAAAATTCTAAACATGCAGACCAAATCCCTCCACTGTCCCCCTCCAAACTCCTCTCACAACCCATGAGCACATGCAGCAAGAGCACGTCCATGTAAGGGCAGAACTGCACTGCTGAAAACTGCGGATATGCAAACCCCCATACCGTGGATACTGAGGTCAGGTATATATTGCCCAACTGCAGACACATGAAACAATGAGTGCTAAAACCATGGATCACGAGGGCCACTTGTATTACAGTTGCATACTGTTATATCTAACAGTATGGAAACAGGCCAGCATGTGGTGAGTGTCCTGGGAAAATTTACTATTGCTCAGCCTTTGTCTTTTATATTGTAAGAAGCGCATGTTGGTAATTTATCTCATGGAGACAGCTGTGAAGACAATGAAAAAAAACCCCCGATGTAAACAACTTTGCACATTTTGAATGTCATATTGAATGCCAGTTAGTAAGGCTAGCAGTTTCTGGTTGTGAGGTTGACTTGCAGCCTGTTAAAGTGAACTTCTCCTTTGCACCATGTACAAACTGTATGTCAATATGCTTTGTAGTTCCAGTGGCTGCTTTATTGGTTGGATAATTTGCAACTGATTTGTGGCAGGCAGGGTAAACAAATAGGGGTGGATTTTAAAATATCTCAGGTCTTGACAGGTATGCATGTTCCACACAGGCTTTAAAGTTCACTTGGTACTTTATTGTTGGTAGTTGGTCTTTGCGATCTTTTGGTCTTTGAAATCATCTTTTTCTATCACCAGTAGATAAATATCATGACCTTATGTGGTACGTTTTTTCAGATGAAGCGCTTTAAGTACTTATTGAAATCCTGAAGCTAGTGGTTATAAGGTGAATGATTGTTAATTTATATGGTGAATTATTGTTGAGCTGGTGTCTCTTTTTCCTGTTTGCTTTCCTCTCTTCGCTAGCTTCACAATCTCACCCACACGTTACAGGATAAATAATTTATATTATAACCCATAAATATTTTAATGACTCTGTTGTTTGCTTAGTGCAGTTTTACATTTCTGTGCAAAGTAGATTTTTGTGCACTCTGACAGTTTACCATGTCACTGTTACTATTCCAGATGTTGAATGTGGCGGTGGCTTTTATGTCAGAAGCTTGGTCAACGACATTGGCAAAGGTAAAGACAGACAAAGCTCAATCGTTTAGGAAGCAAAGGTGTCTGTTACAAGAGGACAATATTTACTGTCAGTATCTCTGGCCGCCAGATGTATATGCTGTGAGGTTTGGCATCTCTAGTACAAAGAGGATTTGTGGGAATGTCTATAAAAGTGTTGTGTGAGGGCATCAGTAAAGTGTTAGGTAGGCAACAGAATTGGAACCAGGGGAAATTGATCTCTTGGCTGGAAGATAAGGAGATTAGAAAGGTGAAGCAAAAGAGTTCTTATCTTTAAAGGTTATAATAAATAACACTTTGAAAGCAGAATGCACAAAACCTAGTCCTGAATGTGACATCTGGAGGAACCCTGGTTGGAACCACTAATTTAAAGTGTGACCTATTAGAATTTTTTTTATGTGGTTATACATCATCCAAGGAATTACATGATCATTTGTAAGTAGAAAAACGGCTTGATTTACATTTTCAAAAATTAAGTTACTGTAGTTAAGATGCTGCTCAACATGGTAATCAAGAGCTGTATACTAAGAATTGTTGTCGATGCTAGACTATCCTCAGGGCCGGCCCACCCGCTATGTGAAGTAGGTGGCTGCCAAGGGAGGGCACTGATGGCCTAAGTTACAGGTTGCCCCCATGGGCAGGAGCAAGGCAGCGGGCAAGCGAGCAGGCACTCCCCATCCCCACTGCCTGTTCTCACCGTGGCAGGCGGCTGCTCCTGCTGCCAGCCTGCCACTCTTGCCTTCAGCCTGCTGCCGCATGTTATAATGAAATTGTATGGCAACTTGGTTATAACATGCTGCAGCGGGCCAGCGGCAGGGGCAGCAAGGAGAATGGGCAGGCAGGTGACAGGATCCACATTCTTGCTCTCCTCAATGCAGCAGGCCACTGCTTCTGCTGCCGGCCTGCCATGCCATGACCCGTTGCTGTGTCGTATGGAGACCTCATTATAATGTGATCAGACAGGCTGGTGCTAGGCGGCCTGCCGCAGTAAAAAAAGCAAGTGGGCAGGTGAGCAACAAGGGCCACCACCTGCCCAATGGAAGGTGTCCACCTGGAAAAATGGGGCATGGGCCACCAACATGGGCAAACAGGGTGCAAGATGCCTGCTTCGCCTTGGGCACCCCAAGCTTTGGGCCGGCCTGGACTACCCTCTTCTTGCCTCTCCCTAACTCATTAAGCATGTTGCCCAAGTCACCAGCCTGCAAAGGTTTCCCAGGGGCAACCATGTAATGTTAAGTGTAGAGTTGGTGTTGGCTGTGGGGTAGAGGAAATGGACCCCGATACCTGTTCCGGGAAAAGGTTATGGTAAGGTTGCATGCAATTGTGCATTACAAGTAGTTTGGCTTTAAACATATTATAAAAAGTGGTTATGCAATATAATGAGAGAATCTACGTTTATCTAGGATTTCACTGACACAGGAGGGGGCACATATAGTATATCTGAATAATGAAATGCTAATTGTTTTTTAAAATATAGTATAAAAATGCATATTATGTGACTTTAAAATAGTATATTCTATCTTGGTGATGACATTAATATACCTTTTAAGGAGTTTAATTATTTCTATTAGGATGCTGTAAATTTTGATTTGCTGTTGATAGATTTGATATTTTTTCTTGCCTCACTTTTGATCCTGTAGAGCTGTCCTCCTGTGCCACTGTTCAGGAGCTGACCCGAACCAAACAGGGACCATTTACACTGGAAGAACATGTTCTTTATGAAGACAAATGGACAATTGGTGAAATTGCCCAGTCTCTGGAGCATTGCATGCCTCTTCTCCCTGCAGCACCATCTCGTAAAAAATTAAAGACGGAGTTGTCTGAAGAACACACTGTGAGCTGTGAAGATAAGTGATAAGTCAGGTCAAGGAAAAAGACTGAATGACTGAGGCATTTTAAGATTGCTCTGGGATTGTCTTGTCCTGCCCTGTAAATTTACAGCTCTGCGTGTGGAGGATGACAAATTACAATGCAATGAAAACGATACCTTTATATCTCTTCTGTTCATGCTGAAACAAACACAAAATGATGTCCAGTGCTTTTAATTTCCTCTCTGTCTATGAGGCATTGTAAATGTATTTGTCAGGGAAGCAGACTCATTGCTATACTCATAAAAGGAGCTTGTAGGACACATTTCTAATTGATTCCAGTTTACCATTCATTATTTTTGAGTATGTGATTTGTCTATAGCCATCACGAAAAACAATCAAATTTTTCAACTGCTGTTGTTGGCTGACATGCTGAGGAAAATTACTCAAAGTAGTCCCATTGGAATTAAAAGAACAAGTTAGGCATTGTCTAACTTGTCGTCTTATTTTCAATGGGACTTCTTTGATTAATTTTCTTCAACATGTCAGGATGCTTGGATGTTTTTGGATGTTGAAGTAAACATAATTCCATGCATATAAAGATTAAGGACATGAGATACTGCTTCACTTTGATTTCTTCCTCTTATCCCCATTCTGATTTCTTTAAATAAAAATAACTTTATTCCGTATGAAGTGAGTTTGAAGTCCGGTAGGAAGTCTGAACAATATTATTTTTATTTGCTATAATAAATGCCAAAAAGAGCACAATTTGGATATACATGAGTATTCCTTTAAATTACTTGGAAATGAAGCTCTGAACCTTTTCTAGTCATTAGCAGATAAAGGGAAAGGTGATATTGCCCTCTTTCATATATTTTGTGCTCAATGCAAAGAAGCAACTCCAACAGGCAGTAGCAAACAAAAGGAAGTACACCTTCATACTATGTGTATTTTAATATAGGAAATCATTTGCTCCATAATTTTGAGATGACCACTGTCATAGCTGGCCTCTTAAAATGATTATTAGCTTCATTGGATGTTTTCCGTCTTATCACCCAAACAACCTTCATGTTCAAGGGCAGCATGCCAGTGATTATCAGATGCTAGAGAGACACAGTACTTGGTTAGATAGATCTTTGTTCTAATTCAGGACAAAAATCCAGAACTTCTGCATCAGAAGTTTATTCTAAGAAGTTAGCAAGTCCTCTGTTCTCCTTAGATAGCTCACCAAATCCAGATATATCTCAATCTTAAGAGAGTGCCTTCTTCATCGTGAACCCTTTCGCCTATTAAGATCATTTGGAGAGGTCCGGTTATGGTTGCCACCAACTCATTTGGTGGCAGCTTGGGACTGGTCCTTCACTGTGGCTGCCCCAGGGCTTTGGAATGCACTCCTTACTGAAATAAGACCATCTCCTTCTCTGTTTTCTTTTAGGAGGACCCTGAAGACATACCTGTTTCCCCAGGCTTTTAACTGAAATTCCGTTTTGATGTGTTTTTAATCTATTGTGATTTTTATCTGTTTTTATAGATTTTAAATGTTTTATGTTATATCATGTTTTAATCTGTAAACCACCTAGAGATTTCTATACTAGGCAGTATAGAAATGCAATAAATAAATAAAAAATCTGAATTATTTACAAGGACACTTAAAATTTTTGATAACACAGTTCATGCGAATGTATTTTTGAAAAAAAGCTTACAAATATACTGTGGAATGTAAAAAAGAAATGAATAAAACACAAGGATATCCAAATTCTACTTCTGTATAAAAATAAAAATGACTGCCAATTGAAATGTTAAGTTTCTTCCCCATGAAAAATGACAGCCTTTGTGAAATATGATGAATTGGTTTCAAGTGTGTGCATATTTGAGCATGCTTCCATTAGAGCTTCTGATTGAATGGTGGTTATGGTTATTATTATGAATATTGTGATTGCTGTGCGTATTATTGTATACTGCTTTTCAACAGAAAGTTCTCAAAGCAGTTTACATGCTTCGTGTGCCAAAGGGGCTCATAATCTGAAAAAGAAACACAAGGGTCTTGCATTTATAACCATTGGGGGGATGAATAGGAACAGTTGCTCTGCCCCGCTACCTATGAGAGCGACCACTTTAAAAGGTCCCTCTCCCCCCGCCCCCCGTCTCTGCAGGAGTTGTGTTGATCCCTTCCTTTTCCAGTCCCTGAGACTGCTGGTAAGATCTGGTGCTAGTGAATTGCCAGATTACTTGTTTGCCTTGGGAACAATGAGTACATACAGCTATTAGGTGTCTAAAATTACCAGACTGCATATTGAGCTCTATTTACACATTATGTTCAACACATGTACATCTGTGAATCGTGTATGCATGTACAGATCTGTACGCATTACAGTTATTCACACGTAGGCTCAAAGCACATACAGTAGTACACTTCCTCTTGTGTTTGAAGGGGCCTGTATCCAGGCTCACTTTTAAAATGAATGCATGTACAGTCATTCACACAAAAACATGTACATGTGTACAGATGTCTGTACACATACAACATAATGTCTGAATAGGGCTTTATTGATTAGGGAATTTAGGTAGGATTTGTCTAACAGATTCAAAGATGTCTTTGTTTTCAGAGAATTGACATGTACTATGTTACTGTTGCTAGTTCTGAAGCATACAGTATTCCATTAGCTGCCCAAATCTGTTTTGAATTCTCCACACAATGTATTTATATGCATTACCATGAGTACTCCAAGATAAACATATATACATTACCTGTACCCTGTTTTTTAGTTCCAAAAGATGGTATTAATGCATTGTTAATCTTTACTGGTTCAATGTTGCCATTTTCAGTACTGGAGAGCAGAGCTGATCGAATTGTGAGATACTTGACATGAAACATAATGGCAAAGTCTGTATCGAGCAGGTGAGGATGCAGTCCGCAGTTCAAACTTGAGGGGGGAAGCACTTGGGCAGGAGTGAATACCTGAGTATCAACAGCAAAATGGAGTCTACGAGCACACCTAGACCTCATGCCTAATCCACCAGGGAGATGATGTCCCATTAAAAACTCTTCTTATTGAGACGAGTACAGTAGGTCACCTTCATCCATACACTGCACATTGATTCATAGAGGCAGTTTGCTTTTGGCTCTGCAGAGAAGGAAAAATAGAACTGGGTGGCAGCTACATAACAAAAATGAAACTACATAGTTTCAGCTCAGACCTGGTTTTTTTAATATTAACACGAAGCTGGGAATGACAGGGATTGAATTCAGGGCTTTCTGTGTGCAAAGCGTGTGAGCCAGAATCCTCCCCTAATTTTGAATTTTCTTTAAAAAGAGCGTGGTGTAAAGAGGAAGGAATCTGTTCTATTCTGTCATAATTCTGAACTGCTTCTTCAACTGAACACAAAATTTTAATTTAATTTACATCCCGCTCTTCCTCCAAGGAGCCCAGAGCAGTGTACTACATACTTACGTTTCTCTTTCACAACAACCCTGTGAAGTAGGTTAGGCTGAGAGAGAAGTGACTGGCCCAGAGTCTCCCAGCTAGTATCATGGCTGAATGGGGATTTGAACTCGGGTCTCCCCGGTCCTAGTCCAGCACTCTAACCACTACACCACGCAGGGTCCCCACTCCACCACACTGACTCCATTTCAAATTCAAATACCTCCTTTTGAAGCTTGGTAAACTTTCCTGTGGAGGAAATAGGATTGCACAATAAACTTGATGGTTGCATCCTGAAGCAAGTAGTGTTGTTTCTATTTTATCTGTCAAATTGCTGTGAGTCCTGTCATCACCTTTTGAAAGGCAATACATTACTATTATTGATGGGAAATATATATTAAATAGAACAACTGCCTCTGTGTATTGGCATACATACTTTTGTTGTGGAAATGCAATATCTCTTCTTGCTTGAGTTCTTTGTTACAAATCCTGTATGTACTTAATTTGAATATGCACTGTTTTTCATGGAAGCTCTATATTTTGCACAACAGAAAACATACAGTTGAACAGCGTTGTAATTTGCCAACACTCCAGTTCATTCAAAATTAAAAGCTGAGTAGTTATGTAGCCTCGTGTTAAAAAAAGAAAGATGTAAGTTGATAAAACTGCCATATACTGAGTCAAACCACTGGTCCATTTCAGTTAGTATTTTTATACTGGCTAGCCACAGTTCTCCTTTTTGATGGGTCATTTCCACTCCTCACTAGAGATGGCAAAGTTTGAATGTGGGACCTTCTGCACACGAAGGATGTGCTCTACCATTGAGATGGTTTTCTCCAGAGTAGTGCTTTATTTTCTTCTGATTTAGGAAAGCGCCTTGGTCATCTTCCAAGGAAACTAGGTTCTGCTGCATTCCTCTTCTGCCATAAGACTCTTGCTTGTCTTCTGAAAGTCTGTGTTGAGCCCCAGTTTCGCAAGCTGTTAGGAATGTATCAAGTCCCTGATTGCAATTATGCATTGAATCCAAAGTGCCCTTCCGCAGACGGAAGATGTGGGTTGCGGAAGATGTGGGTTGCACTGTTGGCATAAAAGATTGTGCAAGCTCTGGTGCAAGGGGAAACATGAGAACTCTCTCTACAGCAGGGTTCTTAGATTTGGGTCCCCACATATTGTTGCACTACAATTTTCCCATTATTCCACAAATGCCATTGTGGCTGGAGATGATGGGAGTTGTAGCCCAGAATCTGGGGACTACATTTGAGAAGACCTGCTCTACAACTCCGCCTGCCCCACCCTGCTTTTATAGGAGCTCTGTTCTACCTATTAGCACTGCAGGAAAGGTGCAAACATTTGTTCAACTGCGCTAGTGACTTTCCCCCTTCTGTTTGCAGTTCTTTGGAGTCAACCCAATTTTTGCAAGAATGTCTTAAACCACACAGAGACAGCAATAATGCTCTGGTGAGAATGTATAGAAAATAATATGTTCTTGTAACTGAGAGGATTGCCAGTAGGTACCTTTATCATAGTTGTCTCACTCCTTATGGTGTAGAAGTGGGCACTAAACCGTTTACATGTAGCTGCTTCAGTTGTAACACGTGAAATGCCCTCAAGTACCTTTCCCATCCATGTAATTACTTTTAATTGGAAATGAGAATAAAATCAGTCCTACAGTGAAAGGATAAGTGTGTATTTTTCCAAAGAGAAATTCTCTGGGGCACGTAGTATGAATACTAATTATCTGACAGAACATGAGCTCTTTTTTTTTTCCAGGGATAAAAAGTTTAGCCTTAAAGAGTTACAGCTGGGTGACGCAAATTTGAGTGTGTTCTGTATAATATTGTTCAGAAATTCTGCATGAATTTCAAATAAGTCTGTTCAGAGTTATGCAAACTAAGCCACATTTTAATGTTTTGGTGGAGTTAATTGTATGTAGCCACATTGTTGATAAAGGTAAGTATCTTTCATGCCTTTTAAATCCTGGTATTAATATCAGTTCTAAGAATTATTGATAACTGTATCAGAAACCTTGCTATGAATTACAGAAGTTGCATTTCAATTGCAACATATTTTTAAAAAGAATATTTTGAGTTGAACTTGGATTCATGTTGTCAGTTATTCAAAGGACTATCATGAAATCTTTTTGAGTGTAGTGGAATTAAGCAACATTCAATACTTGTAGGGTGTGCTTGCTGTAGATAACAGACATGGTTCAATTTGTTTGCTCTTCATCTTAAGAAAGAAAAATAACCATTTGTAAAAAGTTGTTTCTTAGTAAGCTTTGGGGGGAAATGTTCAGCCCATAATTTCTCAATATAGAATGCTCCTGATTTTTGAAAATTGCTCATTTTTGTTCAAGCTAGGATACTTGAACAGTTGAATTAATGCTAGTATTTTATTTTGCTGCAGTCTCTGTGTAATTGGGGGCCAAGTGATACTGAGCATCAAGGCCTAGTTAGAACATTATCCCTCTGATGAGATTCACCAAATATGACTAACTCGAACCTAAACATACTGCCAGGGATGTGCATGAACTGGTTCGGCAGTCCTTTTATGGACTGACCTGCAGTATGTTGGTGGATGGTTCAGTATGCATGCAGGCACAGCTCTGGTGCAAGGTCTGGCAGATGGATGGATCGGTGGCAGGGGGAATACCTTTAAGGGGCAGGGAGGGTGCTCTAACCTCCCTCCCTGCTGTGTTTTCCCCCACTGGCACTGTGCCCAATATCACTGTGATGTGCGCGTGCACACTGGGGTGTCAAGAAGGTACTCTCCCACCCTACACAGCGATTCTGGGCACAGCCTGGTGGGGGAAACATGGCAGGGGGTGTTAGAGCATCCTCTTTGCTCCTTAAAGGTAACCCACCACCACCACTGAACCATCTGCCTGCCAGACCTTGCACATCCCTACATACTGCAGGTCATCCTTCCTATGCCAAAGGGATAACATTTTTGACCACTATTTAATAATTAGTTGTTTGGTTGCTATACCTGTATCACACATGCTAAAAACATATGGGTTGAATCCAAAAAACTACCAACTATGTTCTGTTCACAGAATAGGGCTTTCTTGACCTTTTGTTTATGCTTTAGCCCCCAGAACGCCCCAAAAGTTCAGTGAACTTAAAAGATCAGTGGACCCTTGAGAATAGTGTGGGATGTGGTGCAGGGGATGCTGTGAATAGATAGAGGAGTTGGTGAAAATCACAATCTCCCTTGTGTGTGGGGATTTTTGCCTCCCTGTTGTGCAAGGTACTTCTGTAATCAACTCACAATATATATATTTTTAATTTTTTATGTGATTTCTATACCGCCCTTCCAAAAATGGCTCAGGGTGGTTATAGTATACTATAAAATATAGTATTTAGAACCATGTTAAAACATATCATAGAAACTCATTGGTGGCCCAAAGTATCTTGGTGCCTGAGGCAGGACACCATGTACCCTTCTCTTTGTTCAACAGGCGGCAGTGGGAGGCAGGTGCTGCCCTGCTGATGCCCCAGTAATCTGCTGCTTGAGGCAACTGCCTCGCCTCACCTATGGTGCATCATCTCTGTAGATACTGAGTACACAGTAGTGCTCCCTCTTGCATATCTGGGTGAACTCATTTCTTCTTCCACAAGAGCTGGTCTTGTGGTAGCAAGCATCACTTGTCCCCCTAGCTAGGCAGAGTCTGCCCTGGTTGCATTTGAATGGGAGACCACATGTGAGCACAGTACGATATTCCTCTCAGGGGATGGAGCCGCTGCTCTGGGAACAGCAGAAGGTTTCAAGTTCCTTCCCTGGCTTCTCCAAGATGGGGATGGAAGAGATTCCTGTCTGCAACCTTGGAAAAGCTGCTGCCAGTCTCTGTAGACAATACTGAGCTAGATAGACCAATGGTCTGACTCTGTATATGGCAGCTTCCTGTGTTCCATGTTAAGAAGTAAGTATAATGTGGCTAGGTGATGCTACTGTTAGGTGGATCCAGAGCTAGTTGAACAACTGTACTCCTCAATGGTTCCAAACGTACCGCAGGGAGGTATTGAATGGAGTGCCACAGGGCTCTGTCCTGGGCCCTATGGTGTTGGAACAATTTTCATAAATGACTTGGAGGAGCGAGTAAAGGGGAGCTTATCACATTTGCAGATGACGGGTGTGTGTGTGTGTGTGTAATGTAACACATTACAAGACTGAATGAAGATTCAATCAAATCTTGACAGGGTCATAACCAACAACACAAAGTTCAACAGGGTCAAATGTTAAATCCTGCATTTGGGTCAAAAAGCAAATGCGCAAGTAACAGGTTGGGGTAGACCTGATTTGGTGGCAATACATGTGAAAGGGTCTTCGGTGTCCTTGTGGACAGCAAGCTGAACATGAGTGTGTGATGCAGCTGCATTTCCAGGCTGTGTTATCAGAGGCATAGTGTCCGGATCATGAGAAATAAACTGCTGTATCAGTCCCAAGGCCCATGTAGTCCAGCATCCTGTTTTCCCATAGAGGCCCACCAGATGTCTCCGAGAAGCTCACAGGCAAGAGGTAAGGGCATGCCTCCCCTCCTGCTGTTGCTCCCCTGTAATTGGCATTTAGATGCAACTTGTCTCTGAGACTGTTCCCGTGGAACTGGAACAGTCTGCCTTGTGCAGTGATGGACTGTCTTTCATTAGAGGTTTTAATCTAAGGGTTGCACAAGATGCTGTAGCAGTTCTGTGTGCTGAGCAGAGGAGTTGTACTAGACAACCTCTACGGTCCCGTCAAATAATTTCAGTAGGATTTGACTTGGATTCTTACTGTCAATGTTATAATATTGGCTCAATCCTGTTTTAGCACTCATTCCCCACAAATGGAGAGGTAGTTCAAATTGTTCATTCTTGCTATGCCATATAGATATTTTCAGTCCACCCTTCTACTTGCATTGTGCAAAAATGAATTCTTGTGTGAGTAATTCACTCCAAAGCCACAGCACAAGTGAGCCCATCATGAGCAGCACAAAGAAAAGGGGTACAACATTAATCACAGATTGTTTTACAATCTGGGTTAATAGTGGAATGTTTAGGCAAGAAGTTATCTATACACACATTCACTATAAGTAGACAAAATCTGTCAAAAAGAACCCCCGTTTTTGAAAATGTGATGTGATCCTCTGCTCATAAAATTTTCAGTGCCTTGACAGGTGCTTGAGAGCACATTGCTTGCCTGCTTCCCTGATTGAAACACTTTCTTGATGATCCCTGTGAGCAGACTCTTCCCAGCCATAGCTCTTGATGATGTGCCCAGTATGCAGCATAAATCATAACTGGATGCCTCTGTTTGCAAGTGGAGACATTACAGGTGGCCTATTGGAATGCAAAACCTATGGCAGGGTATAGCATGCATAAGGAGTTGAATGGATGAATAGATGAAAATGAAGTGTGTGTGTGTGTGTGTGTGGCTTCATCGTTAAGAGAGCTTCTGCATCCTCAACTCATTACTTTCAAGTGCAGATTTATGGATGCAGGATTGCAGCAGTTATTTGGTGGGGTTGAAGCTCATACCAGTTGGTAGGCTGCTTACCTATCTTTTCTGTTAATCCAGTCTGAAAGTAAAAGAATGATATGCACAACTTATGCTTTGTCTGTAAATACTACAGAAGGTATATTGAAATATATTAACTAAAATTCTGCTTGAGTCTACCTTTACTATATCTTTTGTAAAACCTCTGGAGTGCTACATGTCAATAAGCTGCCACTCAGAGACTGAAATTCAGAAAAAAGATGCATGATTATGCTTTGTGTATAAGCTATAGAAATACTTTGAGTGGAAATGTTGGTAGAGCAATGGTAGCACTTTGAATCTCTATCTAATAACTTGCCTGCATAATTATTCAAATATGCTCTTAGGAGTAAATTTGTGCATTACAGAGATATGAGATATGTAAATGGCTCTTGCTTTGGTTCATTGAAAAGGTAGTTATATTCATCTTCATACTGAACTTCTGGGTCTTAAAATGTTATTTTAAAATGTCCTTGTTGTGTAGAGATGGTAATGTCTGCCCACATCTGAAAGCCAGAATTGTTATGCTAATGCTAAGCTTTCTTGGGACAAGCAGAACTTCTCTCTAGATAATTAACTGAGCAGAAAATGGCTGTGCTGAAATTTCCGAGTTGTGTTGTAGGGTTGAGGGGACAGGCTGTCATGTTTTATTGCCACTAATATCAGTAGAAGTTTCTTATGCAACTGAGCATAACGTTGGTCTGACTATCGTAGGAGCTCAAGGGTATCTGCTGAATGTTGTTAAAATTCAGGTGTTTGTGATTTATTTATTTATTTATTTATTTATTTATTTATTTATTTAAAAAACCCTGAGTTCTTTTTTGTGGTAGGTTCTTATCTAGTAATGCAGAGATGCATGAAGAAGAAGAAGAAAGAAAGAAAGCACGGGGGTGGGGGTGAGGGAGAGAGATGCTAGAAAGCACCCAATTAGTTCTGCTAAGCCTCAAGAAATATATTTCTAGCCTCTCGGCAAGTTGCTTGTCAGAGCTATGTTAATTCAGCCTATAGCTCAGGCTTGGATGGCAACAGTGAATCTTTGCAAACTGAGATATTTCTCTTGCCTATTAGGATAAGATGTGTGTTAAGTGAAAGTACGGGCTAACATGATGCACAGCCTTCCATCGCCCTGACACTCCACCCTGTGGCTACTGTGGAGTCCCAAGGCAGCAATCCTGGGGCAGAGTGTTAGTGGCACGGAAGACTGTGCATCAGGTCAGCCACTATGTTATAGGTAAGGGCATAGATGACTATGGTCATCTTAACTTCTGTGCCATATAAGCTGTAAAGACTTTGTACAGTCTGGTATATGATGATGGCTTTAGAAATGAGGCCATGCATTGCCCTCCTCCTGGCAAGAAGCATTTATCTCTCTTATCCATAAAGAAGGGAAGGATACAACTCGTCCAGAATCATATAGACCAATCTCTCTGTTGAATGTTGATTGTAAACTCTTTGCAGCGATTCTGTCAGGAAGGTTGAGAGGCTTTCTGATTGATATAATACACCCAGATCAAACAAGATTTATACCGAAGAGACATATGGAAGACAATACAATAGACAATATTTCAAAGAAGAGCAAAGCAGTGATGATTTTCCTGGATGTGGAGAAAGCTTTTGATAATTTGGATTGGTCCTTTTTGTTGAAGATTTTGGAAAGAATGAACTGTGGGTCAAATTTCCTTTCATGGATTCAAAGTATTTATTAGGAGCAATCAGCAAAGATAATAGTGAATTGGATGATATTAAAAAATGAGCCATTAACAAGGGTACCAGACAAGGGTGCCCTCTCTCTCCATTGCTATTTATCTTGGCCCTTAACCCTTGGCAAAGAAGATTCAGCAGGAGCAAAGAATTTATGGAATTAAGATGGCAAATCTAGAGCATATAATAAAATTGTATGCTGATTATATGGTTCTTACAATTACTTGACCAAAAGACGCTCTAGATACAACAATGGAACATATAAACCAGTACAGCAGGATCTTGGGATATAAGATTAATAAAAACAAAACACAGATCATTACATGGAACTTACCAGTTATGGAATTACTGTATTTGAAAGATAAGACTGGATTTCAAACAGCAAAACAGGTTAAATATTTGGGTATTAATTTAACAGGGAATAATAAAGACCTATTCAAGAACAATTACTTACCAGTGTGGAATCTTATCTTAGCAGACCTAAATAGGTGGAAAAAAATAAATCGTTTTTGACTGGGGAAGATAGCATCAGTTAAAATGAATATTTTACCAAGAATGAATTTCTTATTTCAAATGATTCTAGTTAAGATAGAAGAGAAGATGTTGAATATGTGGCAGAGGCATATAAACTCCTTTATTTGGGCATATAAGAAACCAAGAATCAAGTTTAGGATTATGCAAGATGCAAAAGAACAGGAAGGATTGGCTGTCCCTAACTTGAAATTATACTTCCATGCCAGTTGTTTGACATGGATTTCGGATTGGATCAAAGAACCATATGGTCCGATTATGGATATGGAGGGATCAGATCTTTCAAATGGGTTACATAAGTTTTTATGGACTAACATGAAAAGAAATGACCAGGACATAAAATCTCACACAATTAGAAATAGTCTGTGAAGTGTTTGGGAGAAGTATAAGAAAAGGATCAGCCTGGATCTATCACCTTTGGCATCTATTTTAAATATTTTTTTCCAAAAAGAAGAAAAAATTAATAAGTTTGATCCTTGGAGAGACAAGGCATACAATATGTAAAGCTTAACTACTGGAAAAACAAATATATTCAAATCCTCACTTTGGAATGGTCTGAGGAACTTTCATGGTTTCAGTATTTACAAATTAGTTCTACAGTGCAGGAAGAAATACAAAGACAAGGTAGTAAACTTAGAGATTTAACGGAATTTGAAGTACTAATAACTAAAAATGTTGATCATTTACTGGGATTGATATATAAGTTGCTGTTGAAATATAATTCAGAAACAGAACAGATAAAAAGACTGCATGATTAAGAGGATGCAAAATTTAAACAGGACAATTGATATCCAACAATGGGAGCATCAATGGAATGTGAATATTAAATTGACAGCAAATAGTACCTTAAGAGAAAATTGGTACAAAATGTATTTTCATTCGTACATTATTCCCACATTGATTAGGAAGATGGACAGTGATTATTCTGGAGACTGTTGGAAATGTAAGAATCATGCAGGGACATTCTATCATATGTGACTTGTGGCAAAGCACAACAATTTTGGGAAAAAATTCAGTCTAAGATGCAACAAATTTTAAATATAAACTTTCCCTATTCACCTGAGCTTTTTTTTTTTTTTGGTTAAATATGACTAAACCTTATATACCTACTAAACACACGGAGTTGTCCTTATATATGATTACTGCTGCCAGGATTCTCTATGGTGCCAATTGGAGATCACAGGTAACCCCGACCTTGGATGAATGGCTATTAAAGCTATGGGAACATGCTTCGATGGCTAAGATTTATTTATTTATTTATTTATTTATTTATTTATTTATTTATTTAATTGTTGCAGTTATATACCGCCTTTCATTAAAAACAATCACAAGGCGGTTTACAAAAGTTAAACATACAATAAAATGACAATAAAAGTATTAAATATAATAACATAATATAATAACTAAAAATATAAAAACAAACCAAATTTAAAATCTATAAAATACAAGCATAAAAATGATACACAGATAAAAACACATAGAAGCCTCAATAAAAACAATTATGTAAAAGCCTGGATAAAAAGCCAAGATTCAACAAGCTTTCTAAAAGCTGTAATGGAGTCTGAGGAGCGAATAGCCACTGGGAGAAAATTCCAAAATCTGGGGGCAGCAACAGAGAAGGCCCTGTCCCGAGTGCACGACAGCCGGGCCTCCCTCATTGTCGGCACCCAGAGCAGAGCCCCCTCAGATGTCCTCGTTAAGCGGGCAGCAACCCTTGGAAGCAGGCGGTCCCTCAGGTAACCCGGGCCCAAACCTTTAAAGGCTTTAAAAGTCAAAACCAGCACGTTGAATTGGATCTGGAAACGAATTGGCAACCAGTGCAACTCTTTCAGAATGGGTGTGATGTGCTCCCATCGGGCAGCTCTTCAAAGGCAGCCCCACGTAGAGCGCGTTAGAGTAATCCAGCCGTGACGTGACTAAGGCATAGGTAACCGTGGCCAGATCTGCCTTCTTGAGAAAGGGACACAGCTGGCGCACTAACCGAAGCTGTGCCTTTATCACTGCTCCTTTATGGAATACCTCAGATGAAATATTTGCATTAACCTGGGAAACTTTCATAAATTACAGTTTTTCACAGGGTCAACATCCACACCCAAAATTTCTATAATATAACTTATATTATGTAACTTATATAACTTAACTTAATATAAGCTAGGGACATCACTATATTTTGTAGCAGTGAGTTCTACAAATGCATTACACATTGTGAGGAAAGGACTGTATTTTGCCTGTCATGAATTTACTGACAATTGATTTCATTGGGTGCTTCTGATTTCCAGTAATTTCTCTAATTAAAGCATTGCTTTGCAACTAAATCAAGTTTCTGTATAACCTAATATGGGAGATTCAACGCAGTAAAGAAGGGAAGGAATCAAGATAGGGGAGGACTCCTAGCAACAGTTGCTAACAGGATGAGAATACTGGATTTTTGTGAACCGCTAGAGCCTTTGGAGTCAAATTGAATCAATAATAAATACAAATATAGAATAAATATTCATAATTTGAGAAATGAATGGTGGAGGTGCTAAATATTTTTAAGTTGCACCAAAAGCAGTCAACCAGGAGGATAAGATTAATATCCCAGAGCCACAACCTGGGCATTGCCGATGAGAAGGCTTTGTCCCATATAGCCAATGACCATCCTTCTAACAGAGGAAGACTATACAAGAAGGCTCCTGATGACTACAGGGAATGGGCATAGGAATATAGTAAGCTGCCATATACTGAGTCAGACCATAGGTCTATCTAGCTCAGTATTGCCTTCACAGACTGGCAGCGGCTTCTCCAGGATTGCAGGCAGGAATCTTTCTCAGCTTTATCTTGGAGAAGCCAGGGAGGGAACTTGAAACCTTCTGCTCTTCCCAGCGTGGCTCCATCCCCTGAGGGGAATATCGTACAGTGCTCACACTTCTAGTCTCCCATTCATATGCAATCAGGGTGGACCTTGCTCAGCTAAGGGGACAAGTCATGCTTGCTACCACAAGACTAGCTCTCCTCTCCTAGACCAGCTCTGCTTTCCTAGCAGATTTATAGCGTGGGAGATGGCCCTTCAGGTATCTTGGACCCAAGTCATCTAGGGCTTTAAAGGTGATACCAAGCCTTGAATTTAGTCTGGAAACTAATTAGTAGCCAGTGCAATTGAATTGAAGCAAATATCAATATCATTTTTGTTTGAAGGGTGTGTGTGTGTGTGTGTGTGTGTGTGTGTGTGTGTGTGTGTGTGTGTGTGTGTTTGATAGATGGTCATGATTCAGTTTTAAGACATAACTATAGACTTGTGTTGATTTAAAATGCAATTTGGATTTATTTTTAGAGAGACACTATAATTGAACTTCTAAAAGTTTACAGAAAAGTTTAAAAACTAACATTTAAATAAATAAAAATGATCAATTTCTATCCGGTTTGCACTTAATGATGTGTAAAGAGTCAGGAGACACACCTACAAAGCAGCACTCTGATTCCAAGTAACAGGAGATAGGTCCATGTCCATTGTGATCTTATGTGGGAATAGGATTATTGTTCCTTGGCTGGGCTCTGTTTTCTCTGTCCTGGCACAGAAGCTGATTAGGATATAATCATGTCAAGGTTAAGTTCTGATGAACCATTCAGAAGATGTTCATGTGTGATGGGGTGGGGGTTTCATGATTGCAGATACTGGCAAATATCCACTAAGTGCTACACTTCAGATTTGTCCAAAAGGAGATATCCACACTCAAAGATGTGAACTGTCAGGGGAAAGAAGCTGTTAAGAAACTGAGCTAACATCACTGGACTGGAATTAAGTTTTGGTTGTAAATACAATCCTGATAACTGTGAAATAGTCAATGGTGGCTGTGACATTTTTATAGCAGTGTTTCAGGGGTTTATTTGAAGGCGTGAAATGTGCAAAAGGAATGCAAAATCAAAGACATCTTGCCTTGCAGAGGTTAGCATGATCAGGAATCTTGGAAGGGTCTAGACGAAATCTGGAATTTTTAAAGCTCAAGAAATACTGTTTTCCTACTGTCATTAAACAGAGTGCTTTTCCACACAGATGAATAATATATTGGCTAAGATTGATTGGTGTGAACACTTTAGGACCCTTGCCTTTGTCCTAATAAGCTGAAATGTGAGAGATGCTTAAATCTTCCCTCATCCTGCTTGTGATATCAGTTGAAGAATGGTTGAGATAATTGTCCCTTTCCTTGAAGAAAGGCAGTGCTCAGTTGATGTTCTTGAAGGTACCACATTTTCATGCATGAACTCCCACAATCAGTAAGTTGGAACCATTCCTGAATGAAAGCAGAGCTAGAGATGGCTCCATAGGTCTTGCCCTAGGGACACGATACTCTGGGGGCACCAGAAAGTCAGTTTTCTCCAAAACTGGTCATTCCAATGGGAACTGGAAGGTGTCAAGCCTAGGAGCTCCTGAGGGATATATCCATCCCACAGCAAGGTTTTGCCCGAGACCCTAGATAAGTGCTGCCAGTTGAACCATATGAGGGTACTCAAATTTGGTTTTTTATGTATATATGTGTACACACACACACACACACACACACACACTCTCTTAAATGTTAGTTATGAAATAGGCTATTCCAGTCATTGGCTCACACCCAGATTAAGTTTCTCATCAGCAGTCTTATTGAAATCAATAGGGCAAGTTTACTTCCACTATTAATTTCAATTTGAGTACTAATGAATAACTTAGATTTGATGTGAGTAACTAGTCTTGAATGCTTGATGAGCCAATGACTATTAATATTTTTGCTCTCCCTGAGCTGAAATTTGTGACAGGAGTATGCTTGTCAAAAATGGTTGGGACCCCTGGTCAGGGGGCGTATCTAGGGTGAAGCAGGCAGTGCATGTGCCCCGGGCGCCACCTGAAGGGGTTTTTTTTTTTTTTGCCATTTTAAAAAATAATTTTTTAAAATGGCCACCAAAAACAAAATGGCCACCACATATGTTCCACCTCACAGATGCCATTTGAGCATGCACGGTGGCCATTTTATTTTTGGTGGCCATTTTAAATTTAAAAAAAAAAAAAGGCCACCACATGTGATCAAATGGTCCCTGTGAGGCCCTAGGCCTTACCAGGCTTTACAGAGGCCATTTGAGCATGTGTGGCAGCCTCCAAAATAGACACCACACCAATCTTTGTAGGCCCCAAAATCAGCCCAGGACAGGCTGCAGCGGTGAACTAAGAGGCCAGTGGGGGAAGGGGGAACCTTTGCAGATCCCTCCGCACAGCCTTTAGGAAGCCCCCAGAAGGGGCTTCAGGTATTTTTTTTTTTAATTAATATAATATAAGTAACTGTACACATATTCAGTTTGGCACTATGTACAGAGAATCAGGGCTTGTGAATACTGAGCTGAAGCTTATGAGCTAGGATTGTATTCATTTGCTCTTACTTTGCTTCTTGTGATAAGTGAGTTAAATGCGATGTCTTAATAATATGGCTATTAATCGTGAGTTTGACTTTGAATCAGTGTGAAATCCTTAGTATTAAGTCCACTGGGAGTTTCTTGCTCTCTTTCTTTCATTTTAACTGGCTTTCTGAAATACTAGAATATATTCCAAGCAGTGACACAGTTTACTCTGCATGTCCTTTAATTATTTTCAGAGTATCCAGGAAAAGCCAAATTCTCCATTTATTTTTAAAACTTATGTAATAGTGATGCTACAATGCATAGTAGAGAATTAGACAGGCATTTCTGTTTAGTTTTCCAAGTATACCTCCACGTGGTATTTGGGTATTTCATGAGCCCCAGCATATTGAAATTTGTCGTTTTCCAGCATTTTCTGGTCTGGTTACGTCCACTGCTAAATAGTTTTTGAAAGATTAAAAGATTAACAAGCTTGACTTGTATTTTTGAGCTGATATTATGGTAAAGTTATCTGAAAGTTGGGTGTCAGATGTTTGGACAGGGGGTGCAATTTCATTTCTTGCCCTAGGTGCTGTTTTCCCTAGATACGCCTCTGCCCCTGGTTTATACAGAATGGCAACAGTCCTCCAGGGTTTCAGAAGGATATTTCCCAGCCATACCTGGAGATGCTAGAGACCATCTATATGCAAAGCAAATACTCTTCCTCTGAGCTACAGTTCTTTCACTGAAATTCAGATCTGGGCTGCCAGTGGGCCCTGTACAGTGTGTCTTATAGATTGTTTTATTGCTGGTTATTTTATTGCTGAAAGAGCAGGATTGAATTGGATGGGATGTGGGGTGGGGGTGGGGGGCAGAAATGACAGCAACAATTTCTCTTCGCTGAGTCCTTAAGAAAAAAAATAGGTGTTTATAGATGCCCACAAGGCTGAATATGTGAAGGTTTGACATTGTTGCACATGCCTTGGAAATTTCCTGCAGCTCTGATTGTTGAGGTAATTAGAATCCACAGCAAAATTCCTTGTTTCCAATCAAGTGGATCATTAAATTCCACAGAGCTGGATGAGAGGAGAAGCAATCAATGTGACTTTAATTTGAACCAGGATTCTCTAAGGCTTAGGCTCTTGTACCCATTTTTAATTGTTGAGCTTGAAACAAGGTACATTATTTCTGGAAGAGGAAAGCCATCCCAATTAGGGAAATGTAAGAAATGCAATAAACAAGATTATGTGAATTCTATGAGAAACAAAATGCAAACATTGGCATAGAAGAGCCTTGTGTGCATACAACTATGCAAATAGGACCCCTTTCACACTAATTTAAAGCTAAATCTACAACTACTGGGGTGGGGGCATGGCCAGTTTGAAGCCTACTCTGAGAAGAGCAGAAGAAGTGGCAGAAACAGCAGAAGAAATACAAAACAACAGCAAGCCTACTTCCTTTAAACAAACTAACAGGAGGAGGAGAGTTTGATGTGCTTGTTTCTCTTTAAGGGGGAAATTCCAGTGTGTGACTCTGTGTTATTTTTTGTCAGGGCTAGCACTTGCCAGGGCTTGCTTTGGGGGCTCTGTGGCATTTAGTTGTTGTTTCTCTCTGCCTGGAGGGGGACAGAGGGAGGAGTTAGCTAGGGCTGTAGTGAGTCACACCTGGTGGAGGGGCCACATTCCTGTGAGTCACATTCCTGTGTCTCAGTTTGAAGCCTACTCTCTATGTAAGAGGTGAAAGCCTGAGAACTTAGCGAACAGAGCTTAGCCAATAGGAATAGCAAAAAGAGCACTGGAGTTTTGCATGGAGTTTTGGGGAGAAGTGTGTAGGGGAGCCTGAAACAAGTCCTCTTGATCACAAGGAGCCCAGTGGAAAGAGAAGGGAAGTACTAAACCCCCCTTCATATGCTTGAGAAATGAAGTTTGAACTGTTAAATAGCTGACCAATACAGCTAAGAACCAACTTTCTAATAAACAATCTCTAAATACTGTAAGCAGCCAGCAAAACCAGTTATGAAGATAGAAAGCCAGCAAGGCAGGGGGCACTTCCCAGTGTATTGCATAGAGTGTTACATGTATGACTATTTGCTCCATGGGCAGAAGTCATGGGTGTGTGCTCAGTGCAAGGAGCTCCTGGAATCTCAGGGAACATGTTCGTTTCCTCAAAACCAAGGTGGCAGGTTTGAGAAGCCCAGAGAGACAGAGAGGCATGTGAATGAAGGACAGGGTAGAGGCATTCCACTCTAAGGCTGATAGCTCCTCTGCTGTCAGGTAGAATGAAAGTCTTGGGCAAGAATGACATCTATCTGAAGAGGAGGAAATGCTTCCTTAGAAGGGACCCCTTCTGTGGATGATAAGCCCATATCCTCTCACACAGGGGATACTCCTTGGGGGGGGGGGCTCCATGAAGTGGAGGGGTATAGAGAGATGGGGCTGTGACCCATGTGTAGGCTGCAAGTGACTTGTCTGCCTGGTGTGAAGGTTGCGGACATCATGCGGCATCTAGGTAGCCTGTTAGGCAATGCTGGGGAGGAGCCAGCTGTTATTTTTTTATTATTTTATTTATTGTTACATTTATATACCGCCTTTCATTAAAAACAATCTCAAGGTGGTGCACATCAGCACATCGGCACCCACGCTATGGGGAAATTTAGTTGGGTGGTCCTGGAAGCCAAATTTGGGCTGATAGGTAGCATATTGAAGTCCAGGAACCCTAAGGTAGCATTCTCAGAAATGCTACCTGTTCCACATGCAGGGTCAGTGAGACAGTCTCAGTACATGGATGAGATGTTGGTGACGGGAGTAAGGGTTTAGATTTGTTAGGCATTGAGATAAATTTTGAGGCAAGCAAAGCCTGTACAAAAGGGACAGGCTCCACTTGAACCCAGATGGAACCAGACTTCTGGTGCTTAAAATCAAAAAGGTTGCAGAGGAGCTTTTAAAATGACACCTGGGGAATAGCCAGGAGCTGGGCAGTATCCGGTTCAACAAATTCCATCCCTTAAGTTGCCAGGGTGTAAAAGATTCAGATAAAACAGAAGGGGACAGAGCAGAACCACATAAAGAGCAGACAGAAGGCTGTACTAGCTGGTCAAAAAGATCAAAGAGCTAAAAGAAAGATAGCATACACCGGGTAACAGATTCAGCTTATAGGTGTTTACATGCCAGTACCAGAAGCCTCCAAGCCAAGATGGGTGAGCTGGAGTGTTTGGTTGCTAATGAAGAAATAGATATAGGGGGCATAACAAACATGGTGGAACAGTGAGAACCAGAGGGACACTGTTATCCCTAGATATAAACTGTACAAATTGACAGGGAAGGGTGCCTTGGAGGTGGAGTAGCACTGTTTGTTAAAGGAGGGATAGAATCTAACAAACTAGAAAACATAGGAGGTCTGGAGTCCTCCACAGAAACCCCGTGGGTGACAATACAAGTCTTGAAAGGACATGTGCTACTGTGGGTGTGCTATCACCCTCCGGATCAAAATGCTGACAGTGACTGGGAGTTGCAGAAGGAAATCAGGGAGGCATCAAGGAGAGGCAGAGCAGTAATAATTGGTAACTTCAATTATGCACACATAGACTGGGTAAATTCACAGTCAGGTAATGACAAAGAGGTCACATTTCTAAATACTCTGAATGACTGTGCCCTAGAACAGTTGGTATTGGAACCAACCAGAGAGAAGGCGACCTTGGACCTAATTCTGAGTGGCACCCAGGACCTGGTGTGTGACGTCAGTGTCATGGACCCTTTAGGGAACAGTGACCATAGTGCGATCAAATTCAGCATACATGTGGGGAGAGAATCACCAAGGAGGTCTAACACAGACACTTGGAATTTCAGAATAGGAAATTTCTGTAAAATGAGGAGCTTGGTGAAAAGAAAACTGAAAGGGAAAATCAGGAGAATCAGGAAAAGTCAGGAAAATCAGCTGAGTTAGATAGTATACTAAAAAGGGGGAAAGGTACCACCAAGTCTGGAAGGATGCGAACATGGCTAACAGGTAAAGTCAAGGAAGCTATAAAGGCAAAGAAGACTTCCTTCAGAAATTGAAAATCCAGCCCAAATGAGAACAGAAAGGAACACAAACTCTGGCAAAAGAAATGCAAGATGACAATAGAAGAGGTGAATGTCACCATCTTTCTTTAAAAGGCCCCTTGGAAGAAGATTCCACAAGCTCCCTCATTGGCTGATTTCATTCCTGCAGTGCTGCTAATCAAGCTGCTCTTGCTAAAAACATGCATAGTACAAAACATCTCAGATATCCCCAATGCATGCCTAACTTCAAACCATCTTCTTTCCCACTCTCATCTTGCAGTGGCAGATCCGCCCTGTAGCTGCCAATCTGGGATTAAAATTTTCATTCTACAATATCAGAAGTGATGATTTCTGAAAGGCGTATTCTTCCTGGTTTCCAGCAGAAATGTATCTCTCCCTTCCTTTTCAAGCCACTCTAGAGAACCATGTTTCTCAGTACTTAGAGATGTCAGCATCTGTTGCCAAGGAAATTGAGTTCTAAAATTACACTAGTAGCCACAGTTCTCTTACACTATATCACATTTTTCATTCAATGCTCCAGCAACACAGGCCTAAAGGCCCTATATTTTTAAGCGGATGGAGGGGTGTTTTTTTTTTTGGTGAAGGAGGGAACATTCAAACATGCCACCTCCCCCTGTCCACATCACACTTTCAAATGATACAGTCTTGGGAAACATTACCATTTGATTCTGTTGATTATATAAACGTTTAGGCTGTTAAAAAATGAAAAATCCATCAACAGATACTGGATGCTATTTGTTACAATAGCAAGTGCAGGTGCTTGCATTGGAGGCTCCTCTTTAGGGTCAAATGGGGCCAGCCCCCCTCCCCCCAAGAAAGAGAAATAAATCAAATCAAATATTTATTTGCATTAAATCAATTAAACAATGACTTCTGTGTGACCTTAATGACTGCTGACTGTTTAATCCTGGTTTTATTTTGGTTCTTCCATTGCTTCTCTCACGTCTGAATCATGAGTCGATGGGTCTTGCATAGAAAGGGACCTGAAGATTACAGATCACATGATAAGGTTTCTTTGCTCCAGTCTTTTCAAAACCTGGAGGACCAAACTGGCTTCTCTTGTCTTGGTCCCCTCTGGGCAAGAAAAGTTCCATGGAAACTACTGATTTGGAAAATGATCAGCCAATAGATATTTTCAGCAATCGGGAATTTTCAGCCAATCACATAAAGCGCAATGGCATAAAGTAATCTTGGGCAGTAGCCCTTCAATTACTCCTTCAGATACAACTTCTCTCTGACTGTTCAACTTTCCACGGTGAGGGCTGGGCCATGAACAAAGAGACCTGTTGGCATATTGGGAAGAAGGGGCACATTAGGGATGTGCACAAAACCTGTTTGCCCGGTTCGGTTCCAATTCAAACCAGGTTTGAACTAGGAGGGGGAATAGAGAATAATGGGCTGATTTGAGTCCCATTATACCCTATGAGAAAAAATACCCCCCCTAATATTCATTAAAAAATCGTACGAATGTCCGATTGCTTTGGGGTTTGGGTGGTAGGTACCCATGGGTGCCAGCTACCACCCCACCCACTTTTGGAGGTTGAAACCAGTTTGAACCAGTTCAAATCGAACCACCCCCTGTTTGGTTTGAATTCGAACCTGCAGCTTGAACCTGATGGCTGGTCTGGTCCAAATTCAAACCTTCAAACCACCCTGGTTCGAATTCGAACCGGTTCGCACATCCCTAGGGCACATTTCTAAAGAGCAGCTTAGTCCTTTCCTCCTTTGCTTTGTTGTTTCTAGACACAGCAGAAGTGCCTGGCTCCATTGGATAGCATTCCAGGTAAGTAGGCTAGTAGACCTTTATTTTCAAATTCGTGACCCAGTTAGTGTTGGCATGTCCTACGGAAAACAATAGTACTGAGTACCCTCCCACTACTGAGAATCCTCCCTGGCATTTCCAAGATACGGCTGAGAGAGACTCTTGCCTAGAACCTTGGAGAAGCCGCTGCCAGTCTGGGTAGACAATACTGTGTTAAATGGACCAATGGTCTGACTTGGTATAAGCCAGTAGGCTTGTACATTTCGATATGGTTACAAAATGTTTTGTCCCAAAAAATGGCAATTTCGCAGGTTCTGTAACCAAAACAAAATCAAGAATTAAAAAACAGAGATTTTTGTTTCCAAATCGAAATGACTGTGTTTCAGACAGAATGCTTTGTTCTTCAAAAAAGCATTGCAATTCAAATTGACTTCCCTGACTCTCTCCACTCCAGCTGAGGCACTGAGTGATTAGCAGAAGATAAGACATGCAAAAATCTGTTGAGCATGAATGGTTTAGTTAAGTATGTGTTGTATTCCATGTGACTGAAATGCAAACTGACCTTGCAAAGGGATTTGGAAGACAGCATTTTGAGACAGAAATACCCAAATATCTTTGGGAGCTCAATGCAATTCCAAAGCTCTTGCTAAAAGCCATGGTATAAATTGTGTAGAGAAGCTTTTCGAGAAGCTGGTTAGGAAAGTTCTGAAATTACACAGGTTTTTCTTTCCAAAGGTTTAGAAAGAATCTCATGACTTGTTCAGGGGTCTTTTGAAGAGCTATTTTGTTTTTCTTCTGATTTTTATGAGTTATAGTGGTGTCTAAGTTTTGTTGCCCAAGTTGAGCAGTCTAATATAATTTAGGCCACAATGTAATGTGGTGGGACATGATGTCTAAGCCAGTGGTTCACAACTTTTGCCATTGCAGGGACAGGTCATCCACATGGGACTACAGGAGACAAAAGGAGGGGTGGGTGGGGAATACCGCTGTCAGTCTATTGACATCCCCAGGAATCTTAGTTGCGTCTGTCTTTCTTGTAACCGTGATCCATGGTTTTGCACTTTCTTAAATGCAATGATGAGAAATCTCAACAATTCTGAACAGTAGGCTGATTTATTTGGGCTACGGCTCACTCCATTTCAATTAAAAGAACATTTGAAGCTGTTCCATAGTACCAAGGCAGTTCATTGGTCTATCTTGCTATCTCAAATGACCTGTGCTCACTGTTCCATGGGGAGGGAGTGTTTTTATTGAAAGATTGCTTGAATCCACAAATGGGTTGTGCTGCTGTGCTAGTGCCACAGGGACAGGCTCACACCCACTGCAAAATTCTCAAATAACTGTGCCAAAAAATTACATGTCGTTGTTGTTCATCATTCTCTTCACTCTTTCAACGTGTTTATGTGGGGCTTCTGGGGCAAAACAGTGGGTTGGGTGGCAGTGCCCCAAGGGTGGTGCACCCAGATTCCAAACAGGGCAAAGGGCTGATTTCTTAGGAATTTTTGAGGTTTATGCATCTTTAAGATTTTTCCCCCATAGGGAATAATGGAGGTTTCAGCAGCCCCATAACTCCACCTGGGGGCACTGGGGTGGCCTGAAGCTAGTGGTGGTGTAGTGCACAGAGGGCACCAACCACGCCCCCAGATTGCTAAACCATTGGGGTACTGGGCTTTGTTGTTTCTGAGGTGTTGAGTTTAGGTTCTCTGGTAGCAAATGAGATTTTTTAATGAAAAACCAAATTATCCACTCTCATATGCTACTAGAGAATCTACTCCCAGAACAACAAAACCCTGTACTTCATGGGCTGGCAACCCATGTGGGTGGTTGGCACCCTATGTGCACTACACCGCCACTTGCTCTGGGCCACCCCAGTGCCCCTCAAGTGGAGTTATGGGACTGCAGAAACCTCCATTATACCCTACAAGGAAAATATGAAAGATGTGTAACTTGATTAATTCTTTAAAAATCAGCCCTTTGCCAAATTCCTCTTTAAAAAATTGTGGTAGCTTCCTTGTACCAACTGGGCACTACCACCAACCACACTCCTCTCTGGGCCACCCCTCCTGCCCACCCGTGTGAAGCTATACTTTTCCTGAAACCTCCATCATACCCTATGGGGAAAATCTGAAAGACATGCAAACTTCAAAAATTCACCCCAAATCAGCAGTTTGACCAATACCTTTGAAATTTTTGTGGTAGCTTCCACTTATTGGGCACTATAACCCCCACCCACTCTTTTGACCATGTGACCCATTTTTAAATCTGAATTAATCCGGATTCAGATTTGGATTAATTCGGATACAAAACAAAACTGGGGTGATTTGGAAAGCTTAATTTCAGACAAAATACATAATGGGGTTGATTCGGATTTGGTACAAATCAAAACAGAAAAAATACAAAACGTGCAACCATATAAGGCAGCTTCCTATGTTCCTGAATCTATTACAGCAGGATCCCCCCCCCCCATGTTTTTCACAATATTAACTGAAAGGAAATTCCTGCCTGGCTCCTGTAACAGGAAACCTAGTGGGTGAATTATTTAAGGTACTAGGCCTAAGTTATTCCTCAGTATGATTTTCCACACTCAGTGTTTTTCACAATTTTAACCCAGGGAAAGGACCTGCCTGCTTCTCAATGTTTACATAGCAAAAGGAATGAGAAAAGTGTCCTCTGTGCCCCCATCTGGCTCTCCCCAAGAAAGACTGTGATATGGTTTTTTAAACCCTGACCTATGCTTATAACAGCAGTGTATACAAATATCATTTACATATTGTCTGTTTTTATAAGCTTGCAGTAGAATAAAATATACCTGTTGCAAAGGCTTACAAACTCACAACCAAGAAGTACACATTCTCCCCTCCCTTGCCAATAATACAATATTTTGTGCATCAAGATAATATTTTGAAAAATATTTTGTTGCATCAAAATAAGATTTTGTAGAATGAATCATGGGGAATTGTCTTAAAAGATGCCCTTTTGCCAATTTGAAATCAAATTTGTGGCCAATACCTATTTGCCTAAATTGTCTGCAGTTTTGTGTCTTTTCCATCTTGATAGATCTTTTGGCAAGGTACTCCTAATCTAAATGTTTGTGAGGAAGAAGCTGTATTTGCCCATTTGAGAATCTGAATAATTTCTTGACCACACTTAGTGGTATTCAAAGGGATATTGCCTCTGAATCTGGATGATTCACATTATAGCCATCATGACTAACAGCTAGTGACAGACCTTTCTTTCTCTATGAATTAGTATAATCTGTATTTATATCCTATAAACTGTGCTAAACTGGTGTGTGTGTGTGTGTGTCCCCCTGGCCTTGGATGGAACTGACAGTGAGGGAATTATAGATCCTTGAGGGTGTTAGAGCGTAGGAAGCTGTGAAAAGGAGCCAAAACCTGACAGTCACCCGGTACAATGGGATTATCAGGGGTAGATTTAGTTAAGAGTTCCAAACTGTTCCCCTTTACTTTCTCCCATATAGGTGAGTGGAGTGGCCTCCATTGATGCAAATGGTGAAAAACAAAGCATTATGCTTGTAAACGAGAACACTGCAATAAGTCCCAAATCTACTTGTTTGCTTCCATCTGTCCATCCATCCAGAAGTGGGTAGCCCAGGATAAAAGCCTGATCTCCCCAAAAGAACACTTGTCATAATGGCAGGTGTTTTACTAAATATACCCAATTTCTGGGTTCCATCACTATCCTTCTTCTCACCTCTTCTTCCATGTGTCGACTGAACACATGAACGAAGAGTGTTGCACCTCCTGCTTCCTTTCTTCACCCTACACACATCCAGTGCAAGGTGAGAAGAATGGACCTCTGTACATGATTGGGGACCCTGGAATGGTCAGGATTTCCTGGAAGTGCAAATCCTGCATTCATATAGTTGTAAATGCATAGTGCCGGCACACCTTTAACCTACTACATAGAGGTCAGTGCCAGGGAGTGCAATCCTGCTTTGCCTTCATTCATTCTGTCAATGTATGGAAGCAAAGGTGAAAGGGCTATGAGGACTGGAAGGTATGTGGTCAATCTCTTATGCTGGTCTTGGGCCATAGTGTAGTGACTAGCCTCCCCTCCCTCTAAAGAGTTAACAGGAAGTGAACCGTGTCTTGACTGACAGGCTGGTGAACTTCAGGGCTCAGCCAATAAGCACACCAGGTGGGTGGGACCTATAGAGCTGTTGCCAGGAAAAAGGGAGTTCTTTATGAGAGAAGCTAAGCTGGAGGTGCACAGGAGGACATGTTGCCATGGAGGTTATCTGCAGGAGAATAACTGTAAAGCCTGGGAAGACAGGATTACAGGAGGCTTGAAGTCTCATCAGAAGTTGGTGAGTTCAAGAAAAAGGGAAGTTTAGTCTAAGGAAAAGTTTGTTTAGTCAGACTTTGCATTAGGGATGTTATATTTCTTTGGTGTGTGTGCTTTTGCATATTCCTGATACTGTTCTATTATTGTTTACCTGTAATTAAAATAAGAAACACTATGTATGTATTGGTTTATTTTGGCCCAAGGCCAGCATAAAATAAGAAACACTAGTCTATGCCCATCCTACCTAGGGTGTTTGAAAAGACTCTATAAACATTTAAACATGCATTAAGACAACCTATTTTTGTAATCCTACTAAGTATTCTTAACTGTATCTAAAAGCTGAGAAAGCCTCAGACAGAAGCAGTCTTTAGAAATTGAATAAAACTGGGTTTTTTTAAAGTTCTTTTCTTTTTACAAGCCTCTCCGAATTGGTTTTTAACTAAGGAATAGGGGGCCCCAAAGGGGGATTTCTCTGGTGCAAACACGTTCTCAGACCTTCAGCAGCAATCAGTTTTCTCACCACGTGTTGGCTTGCATGTGGAAGATGTTTGTACTTGTCCAAGAGCCAAATTAAGAGAGTTTTTCTTTCTGAGTTATCCCACCCCAAGCCCAGATAGTTTCTGTAGACAAAAGGGATGGTGGCGGCGGCAGCATTTCGAACTTACTGATTATACAGAATATTTTTAGGAGAAGCCTAGCCAGGCAGCTCAGCAGGGATGATTCAGCATTTCTTTTTCTCATGTGAGCTTGCTCTGAGAAAAAGGCTTTAATTCACTACACATAATAAAGATGATTGATTGATGTGGTCAGTCTACTGATCCTGTTCACCTGCCTTTCCGCATCTGAATCCATAAGGAGTCCCAAACAGAATGATGTTGCCCTTCTATATGGGCAAACATAACAATTCAGATTCTTAATTTCTAAATGCACTTGGCTCCATTTGTCTAGCAGTTATTTGCAGTGCTGTACAGCAAGGACACAGAGCACACAGTGATGTATTATGTAAAAGTGGTAGGAGCCTTAACATGAGCTCTTGTTTGAACATCTGCTGCTCAATCTTGAAAAGAGAAAAGGACACTGCCAATGTATTAGTGCATGGCTGAGGGCTGGGTATATATTAAAGTATACGGTTCAGATAGGATTTAGAGTAATGAATGCTAGCGCGCTCTCTCTCTCTCTCTCTCTGCTTTCCTGCACTAAATGCTTCTTTATGAAGAGTGGAGTCTGCAAAGCTGCTTAGGCGTTTGCCAACAACTAATTGGGTAAGTGTGGATACTCAGGGTAAATCTGAAACTGCAGCTCTATTTGTTGTGCTTGTCTCATTAAGGTTTTATTGTTTGTGTTTCTGGAGCCAGGGATTCTCCAGCTGGGACCAAAGCTTTGATAAATTGCCATTGCAAATGCTTACAAAACTAACTTTGAATTTTGAAATGTACCAGATTGCATTTGACATATTTTAACTGCTGCTTTAAAAATTTATGTGAGAGATGATTTACAGTTTTAAAAGGATCCTGACTTTGCTTTTAGACCTACTAATACAGCATCTTACTTCTAGTGAGCTTGTGGCCTTAGAAAGATGCCTTTCTTTTGGCTTATTGGATGCACCCTGAAGTTATAATGGTTTGCTCAATAATCCTCAATTTCTTCCCCCTGCCTTTGTCATCTTGTACTAATATGTGGATTTGTAAAATATAACACTGATGTGAATGGAATGGATGCAAGCTTACAATGATATGATGATGACTCAAATGCAGTTAAAAAAATTGCTGGAGACTAGTAGAGCATGATGGTGGTGCTTTCCCCCTTGTTCTTTCCACTTTGTGCAAGCTTACTTACTACCGCCCCCTTGGTATCTTCTCTGGTTTCTTTCTCTGAGCTTCTATGCTGTTTCTGAACCGAAACTACAGAAGAAGGTGCTCTCCCAGAGTAACGTGGTCCTAAACCGTTTAGGGCTTTAAAGTAGTTACTAGCACTTTGTATTTTGCCCGGAAACCTATTGGAAGCCAATGCAGTTGTTTTAAAATGGGCATAATATGGTCTCCCAGAGAAACCCCAGAGACTAATCTAGCTGCTGCATTTTGGACCAACGGAAGTTCCCACACTACATACAAAGCAACTATCTCTGAGTGACACCATCTGGAATCTACCAGAGAGATAGGAACGGAACCACTGCAGAGCAGTACCATCTATTGCCAAATCCTCCAAACGATCCAGAAGGCTACCATGGTCGAAAGCTGCATAAAGGTCCAAAAGAATGAACAGAGTCACACTCCCTCTGTCCATTCCTTTGTAGAGTTCAACCAACAGGCCAACCAAGGCTGTCTTTACCTTATAGCTTGCTATAAAGCCAGTTTGAAATGGATCTAGGTAATAATTATCTTCCAAAACTACCTGGAGTTGATCAGCCACCATCCTCTCAATTACCTTGCCCACCAAAGGGAGGTAGGAGACTGATCTATAGTTATCCATCACCGAGGGCTCTGGGGCAGGCTCCTAAAGCAAAGGCCTCACAATTACCTCCTTCAAACATGGAGGCATCCTGCCCTCCCTCAGCAAGGCATTTATGATGTCAACGAGACCATCTCTAACAGCCTCCCTGCCAGCTGCGGAGCGAGGCTGGTGGTGGCCCGTGTTCGGCCACCGCAGCCCCTGGTCCTGCCCCTGTGTCTGATTTCAGATGCAGGGGCCCGGTACAGGGGTGTGGTCCCATTTGGAAGGCAGATTGGCCTTTGCTGCGTTGGGCTGTGTGGGTCGGAGCGACTCTCCCTGCCTTAAAGATCAGCCCTGCTGCATTGGCAGTGAGACCAGGAGCGGCTCTTCCTGCCTTAAAAGGCAGGGAGAGTTGCTCCAGCCTGCACTGCCAATGTAGCACGGGCCAATTTTGTTCCCAAACAGGGCCACGTGGCCCCATTTGAGATTAAAATAACACCCCCCCCGCGTCTGACATCATATGCGCAGGGCGTGTTGGGGCCACGAGGCACAGACCCTAATTGGTAGCCGCCCAGGTTCTTTGAACTCGTTCGCCCAATGGTGGCTCCACCCCTGCTCCTTGCTAGATGTTATAAACCATGTTGGGCATGGGTCCAAAGGACAAGTGGTAAGCCAAATGCTTCCAAGGAGTTTGTCCACATCCTCAGGAGTCACAAATTGACACTGATCCATTCTAATTGAACGAGATGAGTTACTGGACACCTTTGCAATTGACCCTGCCATAACAGTGAAGTGCAAGTCAGCTCAAATGTGAGAGATTTTATCCGCAAAACATTGTTAAAGCATCACAGCGGGATGATGAACATCTAAATCTAAGTTCAGAGAGGAGGGAACTTGAGTCATTCCCCTCACAACTCTGAACAACTCCGCTGGGCGTGAGCGTGTGTATTGTGGATGCAATACATGTAGAATAGAATGGCCTCTTTGCTGCACGTATTGCCATGGAATGAGCCTTCAGATGGGCTTTATGTTGTGTCTTATTGGATTCAAGTAGAGTCTTGCTCCACTTATGCTCTAGTCTTTTCCCTTGCCATTTCAGCTCCCGTAGCTGTTCAGTATACCATGGAGCTAGTTTTGAAGCAGAAGATTCTTAGGGGCGATAGTGTCTACTGGCCTGGTAAACTCCCTATTCTAGGTCCCCACCAGGGCATCAACAGAACCACTGGAAGAACCAACTCTAAAATCCTCCAAGGCCTCTTAGAATCCTATAGGATATAGAATAGCCTTCTTGGGTGGACCATCCTAATAGGTCCTACACCCCTGAAGAGGTGGGTTGAGGCCATGAAACCAACCGTAACCAGGTGGTGGTCTATCCATGACAATGGAGATACTCTAGGAGTCTCCACCCATGGAACACAACCTTGATCTGAGCAAAGGACCAAATTGAGAGTGTTACCAGCATTGTGAGTTGGCCCTGTGACCAATTGAGATAGGCCTATAGTTGTTATGGCCACTATGAACTCCTGACCTGCACCAGACAAGCCAGCCCTGAAGTGAACATTGAAATCACCCAACCCTAAAAGCCTGGGTGACTCCAACACCAGCTCCATCAGCTCAGTTAGGGACTCCATTGGGTAACAGGATGCTTGGTACATGAACTGAATCCCCAATCTATCCTGAGTCCCAGGCCAAGATACACACATTCAACATGGTCCAGTTGTCTCACAAGGATTCTGGTAAGGGAAATATTGTTCCAATGGATCACAGCCACTCCACCCCCTGCCCACTTCCTCTAACTTGTTCCACCACAGAGTACCTAGCAGGGAGAAGCTGAGCCCATACTGGCCCACTAGCCTTCCCTAACCACGTCTCAGTTATAAAACCAAGTCAGCTCCCTCATCCATGATCGACTCATAAATTATTTCGGTCTTATTCTGAACTGACCTGGCAATGTAAAGGAGCAAGGTTGGAAGGTGGTTGGAACTACTCAACAAGGCCTGATAATTGACAGGACAGCCAGAAGGGGAAACAGCTATTAGATTTCTGGTCTCCCTTTCCTGGTAGTGGCCTGCTGACAAATCTTCTATTCCCAACCACTACTGCAATAGCCACTCCTGAACCCCCAAGGGGTTCCCTCCTCTGTATCAGAATCCTGACATATAACTGTAACTAGCTAGGCACTAACAAAGAGCAAAAGGAGTTCCTTCATAATGACAAAAAGGATCTCCAAAAAAAAGCTCTTCCCCCAAAATGGACTATGAATGTTTCTGACTCCACCCAAAGGCTGTCAAAAATGCAAGACAAACATAACCCACCACCCACCCTCTGTCTCACACTGAAGACTTCCACCAAAGACTGGACCCCTTTGCGGCTGCCTGCAGGCGTCATGCCCAGCGGCCACACCAACAGCTGTGCTGGATGGCTGCTGGCCGCCCTCTAATCAGTAGGCGAGCCAGCCACATGTCTCACTCATGGGCTCCCTCCAGCAGGTGTTACATATCAAAGTTAACTTACAGGGAGACAGCAGAAGCCAGAACAGAGAGAAAGCTGCAGCAAAGCCCTCTCATAGCGAAAGTTGTAAAAAGGCCAGATGACAAAGTGTCCAGCTTTACCATTCTATCCATTCTATTCAAAACTTTCCCCTCAACCTGCCTTCTCAACAAAACATTTCCTGGACCACCCAAATCTCACCTTTTCATATGAAATGTGAAGGTGCACATGGGTCTGAGACATAGTGCAAAAAGAGTTATCTCAGGCCACTGGTTGTTTTTCTGCAGGAACTGCTACCATGAGCTCCCTGGCTTGGGCTTCTCCTCTCCTGCCCCTCCTTACCCGGTCAGGCTACAGAAAATATGCTTGTGAACTTGTGCATCTGAGTATATCATGTGCTTCTAGTGCATAGCCTGGCCCTGACTGTCGAAGAATTAGAAAGGTGATTTGCTAGACTGAGGCACTGGACTGGAACTCAATCTTGGGTTGGCAACTGTCCTAGATCTGCAGTGTTGCTCTAATTTTTGGAAAAAAAAAAAAATCAGAAAGCTTCCAGCTGCTTTGAAAAGATCCTCTGAAGGATACCTCAATGTATCTTTCTCATTTTAGCCTTTTAAGGAAACTGGTTTAAATGGATTTTGAATGCTTATAGTATAGGTACCTTGCATCAGCTGGTGGAAAGGCGAAGCATACACTTGCTCTTACTACTACTTTGATATTTTGAGGGTTTTCTTTTTAAATAAAATGTTATTAAAATTTCCCCCTTCAAAATACAATGACAGTTAGGTATGGTGGAATAACAATAAGTTATTATTCTGTAACATATAACATATTTATAACATCAATTCCCCCTGCATTGTTAAATTAACCAGTTTCAAACATACAGACTAGAATCAGCTGGTTTCTACAAATGAACATTCAAGTATACGTTGATGGGATCTGAGCTGTCAGTGACTGACCAGGAGAGGGATCTTGGGGTTGTGGTGGACAGCTCGTTGAAAGTGTCAACTCAATGTGCGGCAGCTGTGAAAAAGGCCAATCCCATGCTAGGAAGCATTAGGAAGGGGATTGAAAATAAAAATGTTAATATTATAATGCCCTTATACAAAACTATGGTGTGGCCACACCTGGAGTACTGTGTACAATTCTGGTCACAAGGACATTGTAGAACTGGGAAAGGTGCAGAAGAGGGCAACCAAGATGATTAGGGGCCTAGAGCACCTTCCTTGTGAGGCAAGGCTACAACACCTGGGGCTATTTACTTTAGAAAAAAGATGACTGCGGGGAGACATGATAGAGGTCTATAAAATCATGCATGGTGTGGAGAAAGTGGATAGAGAGAAATTCTTCTCCCTCTCACATAACACTAGAACCAGGGGTCATCCCATGAAATTGACTGCCAGGAAACGTAGGACCAACAAACGTTAGTACTTTTTCGCACAATGCATAATCAACTTGTGGATTTCTCTGCCACAAATTGTGGTGACAGCCAACAACCTGGATGGCTTTAAGAGGGGTTTGGATAACTTCATGGAGGAGAGGTCTATCAACGGCTACTATTCAGGTGGCTATAGGCCACCTCCAGCCTTAAAGGCAGGATGCCCCTGAGTACCAGTTGCAGGGGAGTAACAGCAGGAGAGAGGGCATGCCCTCAACTCCTGCCTGTAGGCTTCCAGCGGCATCTGCTGGGCCACTGTGTGAAACAGGATGCTGGACTAGATGGGCCTTGGGCCTGATCCAGCAAGGCTGTTCTTATGTAACATTCACTTTCACCAAGAGTAAATAGTTTAGAGCATTAGAGTCATGCATTGGGTCCTTACCCTCTTCTATATATTTCCAGAAGAGCTCCCACCTGGCATAGTATAGTGCGCTTAAATTTTGATCAGTATCATTTTTCAGCAGTAAAGACATTTTATCCATAACCATTGTAGACCATATTCTGTTGAACCATGCTCTAATTGAAATGTGCCCTTTTTTCTTCCATTGTGAGGCGATGACAAATTCTGCTGATATAGTTAGGAGGCTAAGGAGTTCTTTGTTTGAAGTGGTGAGTTGAGACTGTAGCGGTAAATCCAGTAAATAATTCATTGGGCTTAAGTCTAGGTCTGTGTTTAATATTGAGTTTTAAAATCTGTTTTTATGATACCTTTTGCTATTTTGTTTAATTTTACAGATAATAATGTATATTTTAAAAAGGAAGCCACCTTGGGATTTTTTAAAATTGCAAGGTGGATTAAACATATGGTCAGTATATTTTTGTTTATCTCCAAAGAATTCAATATGATGAGTCTGTCCCATAACAATAGGCTAGCACTATATGGGGCTTGAAAGTTTTCCACTTGGGATTCACTTTGTTTGCTCTCTAGTTTTTGTGATCAGGAACTGACTGTGATTACAGTACATTTGTAGCCTTTGCAAAGCAATGGGAGCTAAAATGTCCTCCTCTGAAAAATGAAAACTCAAGAGCCTCAGGATTCTGACAAGAGCCTGTAGGCTAACATGTAAATGTCCCAGAGGTGGGAGTAGGAATGTACGGCCTGCTTGCTATGTGGCCCGCCCCTTCCTTAGAGGAATTTGAAATAGTAATTTGAAAGGTCAAATTGCTGCAGATGTATTCATGGCTTCCTAGCCCTAGAGAAATGAATATGATAATGATTTCTTTTTCAGGAAAAATGAGGACTTCTAATGGTGTTCATTGCCACATTTATCTTTAAGAATATGTAACATTCATACAATTAAACTAAATCTTGCACAAAGAAATGATAGTAGGAATAATTCCAATAAATGGCAAAGTTTTCTGATGTTTAACTTTTGCCCTTTGATTTAACCTTCACCACCTTTTTCTGTTTGAATAAGAAACAGCATCTTCAGGCTGAATTTTGTTAGTAAGATACCCATCACTTACACTGTGTTATGTCGTGGAGCTATAAATTAACATTTCTGAAGGAAATAATCCGGATTTATTAGATCTTATATTGTCTTTTATGTTTGAATTTCACTGATATTTTCTCTCTCTTCCAATTCTTCCATTACTCTTTTGTTCACCTTGCAAGCTTTCAATAATTCTTGCAGTCATTTAGAATCCAGGCCCCAAGGGCAGTACTTGAGTACCTGAGGTTGTCTGTCTTTGAAAGATGCCATGTGACAACAAAACAAAAAGCAGCTGCAGAATAGAAGATTCATTTCAATGAGTTTCAATTGATAAGGTTTTAAAGGAATATTTTCACTGAACTGCCTGGAAGAGGTACTTGACTGCAAGAATCCTAGGCAGACTGATAGGAATATAGGAAGCTGCCATATGTAATGGCACATGTAAAGGCCATTTTAATGTAAACCGCCCTGAGCTTCTGGAAGGGCGGAATAAAAGTTTTAATAATAAATAAAATAATAAATAAATATACTGAGTTAGACTATTGGTCCATCTAGCTCAGTATTATATATACAGACGAGCAGTGTCTTTTCCAAGGTTGCAGGCAGGAGTTTCTCTGAGCCCTATCTTGGAGATGCCAGAAAGGGAACTTGGAACTTCCCAGAGCGGCCCATCCCCTAAGGAGAGTATCTTACAGTGCTCACATGTAGTCTCCAATTCAAATGCAAACCAGGGAAGACCCTACTTAGCAAAGGGGACAGTCCATGCTTGCTACCACAAGACTAGCTCCCCTTCCTCCTCTTTCTCTCCCAACATACTGATGAATATGTTCAACTCTTAGGAGTTGATGTCACATGACCCATCAGGAAAAAACTTTCCATGGTACTGGCTCTTGTCTCCAGGACAGGGTTTTCCAGGAGAACTTTACTCTGGACTACACTGAAAGCACTGGACAATTTAGACAGCTGTTGCACCCTTTCACTATGCATCATCAGATCTTTCATTCCAAAACCATATTTGTCAAAGGATCAATCACAGTTCCTAGTACTTGCCTTAATCTTGTTATCCTCCTTACCAGATAACATTAAGAGCCCCTACTTTCTCATGGCAATTTGCTTGTCAGTTTGCTTTAGAGATCATGCTTCTTTAATGTCAAAGATGATGGCTTGTCTGATTTTGCTCAGTAAAGAGCTAAAACAGGAGTTAGAACTGGGCTGAAAATTGGGCTATGTTGGATTGATTAAGCTTGGCAGGAAAGGCCAAAGAACTATGCTGCCAACTTCTGAATGGAAAGTTGTTTTTGTCATTCATCTTTAGGCAGATCCATTGTAGGCTCTGACACCAGAAGCAAGCTGGAGAGAAAATGGCTTAAAGCTATGGAATGCAGCAAGAATGCTGGGAAGGGTGCTGGGATTCTCTTCTATCCTCTGCATGTTCCTCTTTCTTTAGAGATTTCCATCCACACTTTATGTGTGAATGGGATAGATGTATTTAATGTAAATGTGATTGTCCCACATGTCTAGTTTGGCCCTCAAAAGAAAATAAGATCCCTACTCTTTATTATCTGGCATGCTGAACAGACCCATTGTACCTCTAGTCTGATAGTTAGGGAGTCTATAACCTTGACTTATTTAGGGAAGTCCATAACTTATCTATCTATATAATTCTCTAAGGCATACCCATGGCTGATCCCATGTGTAGCAGCTCTTGTGAGAGTTTGCAAGCAGAAGCACTGTGGTGATTGGGCAGTGGGGATTCCATATGCAGATAGGGAGGAGGATCCTGTGAGAGCCTTTCAGTATCTCTTTCAGTGTACATAAAGGGGGAAAGGGATGAAATACTCAACTAGTCGATATGACTTGTACTAGTTTAAATAAGTTGTTCTAGTAAGAACTAATCTGCATATTTCTTTTCACTATATCTACAACTGGACTAAATTTGGTTCAAATCGAAGTCCACTAGTTAGATCTCTTGCACCTCAAATATTTATGTGTCCACCATCTTGAATTGAGGTGTCCCTGTGTGTCACTCACTACAACTGTACCAAATTTTGTTCAAATTGGTTGGACAGTCCACAAGTTAGCCCACTTGCACCTCAAACATTCATGCATCTACCATCTTGAATTGGGGTTAATGACATCATCACAACCTACGCCATTGGGGCATCGATATGTGTCCCTACAGCTATAGCAAATTTGGTTCAAATCGGTTAGGCGGTTCACAAGTTATCCCACTTGCACCTCAAAAGTTTACACTTCCGCCATCTTGAATCAGAGTGGATGACATCAACACAAACTATGCTGTTGAGGTATCCTTATATGTCCCTACAACTGTACCTGATTTGGTTCATATTGGTCCATGCGTTGCGAAGTTGATGGAGGTGACACACACATGGACACACAAAATGCCTGGTGATCTCATAAGCCTACTGGAAAGTAGGCTAAAGATGAGTAGAATGTTCATGAGTCCTAAAGAATGGGAGAATCCTCTACTTAGTCCCAGCCTTCCTTTTCCTGAGAAGATGCACTTACTGTCTCTTCTCTTTTTGGACTAGTCCTAGGAGAGACTTCATGCGCCCTGTCCCAATAGCTGCCTTAAGGCATCAGTGGGTCCTAGGCAAAGCATAAACTAATAGGCCCTTGCTTGCTTTTTAAAAAAGTACCATGTAAAGTGTGTTGTCGATTCGGTGTTGACTCCTGGCGACCACAAAGTCCTGTGGTTTTCTTTGGTAGAATACAGGAGGGGTTCACCATTTCCATCTCCCGTACAGTATGAGATGATGCCTTTCATCATCTTCCTATATCAGTGTTTTGATATAGGTGTTTCCCATAGTCTGGGAAACATACCAGCGGAGATTCAAACCAGCATCCTTCTGCTTGTTAGTTGAGCATTTACCTGCTGTGCCATAATGATAAATTACATTTATTAGTGATAAACATAAGGAAGTGCATATAAAATCCATCATATATAGTAAACACAACCAGTGACATGCATCTTCAGTCAAAAGGACTTTTCAGGTAGGACTGAGACTACCTTCTTTGTTCTGTCTGTCCATCTATCCCCCTTGGTCATTTAAATGTGTTGTAATTTGTGATTGTTTAGCAAAGCACCAAGAAGAAGCTGCCCACTCCAATGAAGTAGCGCAGAGCCTTATTGTTGCAGTTAGTTAAGAACAAGCATGGAGATTGTAGTGCAGTATAAAGGAAATAAGATTTATTAGGTTAAGTACATTTGAGATGGGAAAGACCTATCTTAACTATGAAATACATAGTGAATAGGAGGGGGGAGAGAGAGATGCTCCCATCTGCTCTCCAAGGAGAAAGGAAGTAGAACTTACTCACTACAGGAAATACCTGAGGAGTCAAGGCAGCGGTCATAGAGTAGAGGCAAAGCAGGGACAGGTCACTAACTACCTCTACACCCAATGCCCTTCGACGTCATTAGGATAATTGGTGCAAAAGGTCGATGCACTGGAACTCCATCTCCAACAAAATGTGCAGACTCCTACTATCTGTAGATTGCCTTTAGCACTGTATTCCAGACCAGTCATCCCTCATTCCCTTAACAGAACAACTTGGCAGACTGAATAATCTAAAGTTTTCAAGCCTGCACTCTTTGGTACAAACAGTGACTTAAGGATACGTCCCATAGAACGGAACAGGACATACTACTGAATCGACATGCATAGGATTATTTTGCAGCCTACAAAGATCTTCTGTCCTCCTTCTTTCCATGATATCATAGGCTACCAGATCATTCCAGCATTGCTTGGCATCGACACTAACTCCGCACACTCTCACCAATTCATTTCTCCCTTCCTGTTGAGTTGCATTCATTTCCTTTAATTCATTTCCCCCTTAACTAGGGTGGAGATAAATAAATTGCATTTATCGCCTTCATTTTTATTCCAATTTATTTTCACGGTCCTCTCCTGCTTCCCATTCATTTATTCTCCTCCTCTCTGAATGTCTTTCATCACTCCTTCTTCGACATTTGTGTAATATTGGACATTATCACATTAAATAGCTCTTTTTAAATGTTGCTACTGTGCTATGATCAGTTCAGTCAGTGAGGCCTCAAACATCAACATGCTCAGTGGTTTTTCAACAGGCTTTCCCCCCCTTACCATGCAGGCATTCATTTAAGGAGGAGGAATGGCTGCTGTTCTAGTCTGGCATGCCTAATTTTCAAGCAGCCAATCAATGAAAACCAGTCTACTGACTGACAAATGAGGTAGAAACAGTTGACTGTAAGGAACAACCTAACTCCCTGTCCCCTGCCCCCCCCGGCTTCGCAAAGTAAGGGCAAAGAGACCAGTTAGGAACAGTGCACTGAAGCGTTTGAGGAAGCAGCCATTCTGCCAGTGAGCATCACCAGTGTACTATTTGCTACAGTGACTTCCTCATGTAGTTCACGGCCTACTGGGGGCAAGGTAAGAGTCTAAAAGATAGATACAGGCTCAACTGAAGGCATTTCCAGGCATCCTCATATTTCTAAGCTGTTATATGAAATAGCCTTTAGCCTTCTCCAAGCCAGGTGGGCCCCTGAGAGTGATCCCATTGGATAAGAGGGCCCTGACGGTCCTTGCAAATCTACCATACCTTCCATTATCACATGAGACTGTTTGTAGCTCATCATGCAGATGTCTACTTTGCCCATAAGTCACAATGCCCAGCCTGTTCAGACCACGTTCACTATCACTGTTTGCCTTCTCTGTGGCAAATTTTCACGTTGTTCTCTCAAGCTGAAAGCTGTAGGGCAAGACCTTTTTAAAGAGCTCTATCATCCTTATCCCACAATGGAAAGTGAAGACCCGTGATGTTCACCTCATTTGGTGTGGCGGTGCAGGTGGGGAGGGAATATTGATGTTGGGCTTTCAGTTCACTGGACATAGCTACTCTTTCCACCGGACTCAGATGGCCAGGATTTGATTCTCTGTTCTTGTGTGGAAGGTATTTTCCAGTGTACATTAAGAGCTTGAAGGATGGTGCATATTAAACTGTCCTTTGGGTTTTTAAGATATGAGTGTATGGAAGAAAGAGATGGGAACCATATGCAGTCTCATTCAGATGTGGAGTCTCATTACTGAATGTGTCCATGCAATTATGCATGAATAATGTGCAATATAAATTGGCACTGAAATATTAGAGACAATCTACCATAACATCACCTTTTAAGTAAATGTGGTACTCGGGAGCAATATTGCTTAAGCTAATACATTTACAGGAGGCCAAATATACATTCTGATCTCTGAGCTATGCATTAGCTCATGTACATCCGGTTTCCACACCCATCTGCCAAGGAAATATAAAATGCACAATATATGTCCCTGACAACCAGTAGAATTCTATTTTGAAATTAATTGGATACATTCTGTTTTATCATTTCTACGACAGCTGAAAATTGCTGCTGGAGCACTTTTTCTCTCAAAAGATTTTCACCTTAAGAACGTTGCAGATTTGGCAGTAGTAGCTTCTAAAACTGAAATGTCTATTCCATCCAGAAACCCCTTCGCCCATCCATACCATATATACAAACAGATAAAATGTCCACTATGCAGAATGTTTCCAGTGTGCATGAAGTAGACACTTTGTGATTCTGCTATTATGTACCATTTCTAACAGAAATATTGAAGTAATCAGAAGTGATCCTCCACTGAACTCTCTCTTTTAGATTTGTTTAGTCAAACAGGTGCAAACTCATGTGTGGACATGCTTCACTTGTTTTATGGCTGTATGTGGACTCAATTTAATTCACAGGAATCTGCAGAAAATTCCCCAACACAATATGCTCTTATAATAGTGGTTGCACCGAGTGCTCTTCCCATTGTAAAAGCTAGCTGTAATGTACCATCTGTTTGTTTCTTCCTTAGTCAGTAGGAACTCTTTATCTTGAAATATAGAGTAATAACGTCCTGAAAAGAGTGTCGATTTGCTGCTTTTTGTTAATATGTTTTGCACACATATTTGCATGTTGATTGGAAACCAGCCCATAAGTTCTGGGGCACAGTGGTGGGCTCCAAGCATGCTCTTGCATACAGAGATTTCTTTATGCTCATCTGCTAAATGGATGGGCTGGGTGACCAATTTTGGCAGTGCTCATCAGAAAGGGGCTAGATTCTGTTCTTGTTAACCCTTAAACAGGTGGGGATTCCTGCCAGCCATATGTTGGGTGTATGTGGATTTGTGTAGGTGTGATGTGTATCTGCATGCGGAGATGTCCAAGCTCCATTATGAGGCCTACCATAACTAGACAGGGTGAGGAGACTCCCCTCAGGTAGGACATTCTGAAGTACCAATAAAGGACAGCAAAATATCAAGTATTTCATCTATTATATTTTAAAACTACATTTACATACAGCCTCAAAGGGACGATGCCTCTCAATACCAGTTGCAGAGGAGCAACAGCAGGAGAGAAGGCATGCACATACCTCTTGTCTGTGGGCTCCCCAGAGGCATCTGGAGGGCCATTGTGTGAAACAGGACTAGATAGGCCTTGGGCCTGATCCAGCAGGGCTGTTCTTATGTTCTTATGGACATTATGATATTTTTACTGTATCTTTATGGTGGAGGGGCAATCATTTGGATTTTCTACCTCAGGCACCCATATTCCTTGGGTTTTTTCTGCCTACTCTCAACCATGAGCACTGAATTTCCACTTCATCCATTAATCTTTGGCAAATGGAACCACCAATGGTGAGATTGCCATGGAGATTCAAGAGGGCTACCTTTAAAATAATAATGTATGTCAGTAATTGCCCCTGTTAGCATATGGCCTCTTTCCCTTCCATATCCTTTGGGACTCTGGCTTTCTACAGAGAACAATGGAGACAGAGCATTGACCAGATCTGCTCAACTTTGGCCCTCCTGCAGATATTGGCCTACAACTCCCATAATTTCTGGCTATTAGCCACTGTGGCTGGGGATTATGGGAGCTGTAGTCCAAAACAGCTGGGGGAGGGGGCAAAATTGAGCAGGCCTGGCATAAACAGACACTTGGTGCCAAAGAGAAAAATGGCCTCTGCTTGGATCAAGCAGCAGTGTCACGCTGGTGAGCTGATGTAAAAACTACCTAAGAGGAGCTAAAAAATACCTCCACTGAAATTACTGCACCCCCACTGAACCTAGTGTGTTCTTAACAAAGCTAGAGACCCTGGTTTTTAGTGCTCATGAGTACAGAGTTTAGAGAGCCTTTGTACTGTCAAAAGCACCCAGGAATGCATAATCAAGTACCATGTCAGTTGTGTAGATTTGGCATAAACAAGACCTGTGCTTCCTCTGAATAGCCACTGCTACAACCACACCCTCCTCAAGTACAGTCCCTTTGTCCACCCTGCAACCTAACAGTTTTCTGCCTTTGCTTGCTGCAGGCAGAAACTTATAGGAAAATAGGAAGCTGCCATATACTGAGTCAGACCGTTGGTCTATCTAGCTCAGTATTGTCTTCCCAGACTGGCAGGGGCTTCTCCAGGTTTGCATACAGGAATCTCTCTTAGCCCTATCTTGGAGAAGCCAGGGAGGGAACTTGAAACCTTCTGCTCTTCACAGAGTGGCTCCATCCCCTGAGGGGAATATCTTACAGTGCTCACATTTCTAGTCTCCCATTCAGACGCAACCAGGGCAGACCCTGCTTAGCTAAGGAGACAACTCATGCTTGCTACCACAAGACCAGCTCTCCTCATAAAAGTCCCTGCTTTCCCACCATGTCTCTGTGTGTGTGAGAGAGAGAGGTGTGTGTGTGTGTTCCCGAGGAACGTCTTTGCTGCTGCCTTTGTGGAGTCTAGTGCTGCAAACTGGCAGCTACTGCTCCATAAGCCTTACCCAGCCAAGTATCCCTGTGTATTCAAACCCTTTCCCCTCTCTAAGCTGAATCACTGGGCCACTGCTGAGCCTTAATTTAGAACACTGGGCCACAGAATCCAGAATCACTACTGAGCTAAAATCAGTAGTCTTGAGCATTCTTGGTGTGGGACAATTTGGGGAGAGCTGCACTGGACTGCTCTGGACAGTCTTAGAGACTCGGGTCCTTGGGTTACTTTATGCTCAGGCTCACCACAAGACCATCCCTAAGCCTGACAGCCTGAGAACCCTTAGACTCCTAAGCAGAACACTAGAGAGGATGGGTCATTTTCTAGATGGGCTTGTCATGGCGTAAGCCCTGTGTCTGACTGTTTGGGAATCCCCAGAGCTCCCTTTTGCTAGCTGTGGGCACACACACACACAGCCACCTTGGAGCCACCCTGGCACCTCACAGTGTGTCCTTTCCCTCACTTTGGCAAAACTTTTGTGAGGAGTGTCAGATCTTGTTTTGGTGGGAAGTCCTTCCCTTTTGGCATTGCTCATGAAACAGCATATACGGACAGGTAACAAGCTGCTCTTTCCCTCCCATTTATTCTCTATCTCTCCCAGTCCTTTTTCTGCCTGTATTCCAAAGCCCATCAACTAGGGATGTGCATGAACCAAGGTGTGTGCTGGCACCATGTGCGGGTTCTTGGGGGGAGTGATGTTGCAACAGGGTGGCAGAGAGCAGGTCCTGTTCGCTGCTCCCCCCACCCCCGATGGTGCCGAACCTGCGCATGAACCTCGGTTCGTGCACATCCCTACCACCAATCACTAAGCTATTAGAGCCTTCACTCCTCCTTGCTCCTTATCTAATCCTTGAAGTTGCATTCACTCACTTTGCAACTGTGACACTATCAGTGTCAAAGTATCAGAGGGAGAACAGCTTTGCGATCCACCCGCCCCGTGTTTTAAAAAATCAATTTAAAACACCTCTTTTAAAAGAGGCTTTTAAATGTTTTATCTGCTACTTATATCTGGTAGGTTCTTTCGTTTTTATAGTTCTCAGTTTTTAGATTTTCATTAATAACTTTTAATTTGAAACTTTTTTAAAAAAATCGTAATAATTTTAAGAATTTATCATAATAATTTGGCTTTAGCCTGGCCTTTTAACTTGTTTAACTTTACTAATCTTTTATTCTTCCTTGTATCTGTTTTATTAATGTTGTGAGTGGGAGAGGCGGGCATGGTATAAATATTTGTGGTCAGTCTTTACTACTGTCTTTGACCAATATCAGAACATCTAAAACAAATGTAAAATTTAAACATAGCCATATTAATAACATATCTGTACACTGGATCAAACCGTTAGCAAGCAGAGCGCATCAAGCTTGTATTTCAGAGCAACAGAAATTTGCACTTCTGTGTGTGTGATAGACGGATTCACATCTATTAACAGATATTTGACGTAGAATTTATCTGATCATCCTGGCAGATTATGTAAAACAGGCCAATTAACCTTCACCTAAGACCTATATAAAAGACACATCACAGGAGCACATGTGCTACTGACTCAATCTCTTCAGAGTTACAGGGGCAAGATCTCTGCTCAGTTGGCATTCTACTATATCTACCAGACCAAAGTTCCGAAGGGAGGGCATTCATATGGGCCCTCTAAAAGGCCCATCTATGTTTAGGGAAGGTGAGCAGGAATTGATAATCTGCTGGGCAACTTCTCATCCCACCACTGAGCAGGTGGAGTGACCTAGATGTCCTCGAAACATTCTGAAACTCAATATCCTAGATCCTTCGTTTAATAAGTTCTTTGGCCCTGACCAATCCCACAGAGAGGATTGCCTCAGGCGAAAGACCGTAGGTACGGAGTTTCCTGATACAGTTTTCCCACCAGCTCGAGCAGTGCCTATCCAATAATAACAAGGGAAGGAGACGAGAGGGCATTAAGTTGATTCTTGCCCAGTTTATTAGTATTAGATACCAAGCTCTGGCCTCAATCAAGAGATATAAATATATATTTAAAAACAAATAAAAACAAAGTTGCCAAATACCACCGTTTGCTTTGTGCCTCTGCTTTATCAATAAACCTATTTCTTTGTATTAACGTTCTTGAGTCTGTTGCTCCTTTGTGATGCCCTAATGTTGGGGTTTGCCTATCTCCAGACTGGTTGTTATGCACAGTTGCAAATTTGGTTTTGAGCTAAATCTCCAGTTTGCCCTAAAAACATAGGTAGACATGTAGGCACTACATGTGTCTGAGCAAGTGTGGTAACAGCCATTTTGGACAAAAGGGTATGTGTGATTTTTCTGGAGGGAGGGTGTAGAGGATGGAAAGTTTTCATTGTGCTTTCGGGAGAATATGTGAAATGCCTATGACATGGAAAAGATTTTATTTGCATCGGTGCTGACTCGATTAAACAAATCATAGGGAGGTTGGGAGAAAGTTAATAGTGCAGTTTTTTCTGCTCCGGCTGATAAGAATCAGGAGGGTGGAGGTGGGGGGACTCTAAAGCAGGCAAATGTTGTGAATGAGGTTTAATATTTTTCTCTGAGACTGTTTTTTTTTTTTAACTACTAAAGTAGCTGTGACTGCAAAAGATTACCTTGATGCACCTCTAGCTACTATAAGCTGTGTTCTTGTAAATGGTAGGAGAGGATCAAGGTTAAATAAGGTTAATGTACTATTTGATGGTTCTGGTTTGCAATTTGCTATTTCAGGCCATTTTTTTCTGAGACATCCCTTTTCTATCAGAATGCAAAAGACCTAGCTTAAACCTGCCAGAACTACAGAAATTAAATATCAATATTGATACAATGAAAAACATTTTAATCGTATGGCACGGTGATCTGCATTGACACAAAAGGAAAAACAGACCTACTTCCACTCCCACAATAGATAGAGAATTAAAAATTGGACTTCCTAACACAGTATTGATTTCCTTTAAGTGAATAAAGAGGAATTTCCCATCACAAAAAGGCTTCTGACAAAAACCCATCAATAATGAAGGAAGATTGGAAGACTGTGAGAGATAAATAGAATTACATGTACCTCTTCTCAGTTTTCTTTGAACAGTCTCTTTAAAGACATCTAGGACGAAAGGCAATCATTGGAGGGGAAAATGTGTTGTCTTGCATTTCATTGCTGCTGTTTCTGCCATGAGAGACCAGTGTTGTTGAACTGATCTTAGAAAGGGGGCTAAATAGGATGAATTAGGTCCAAGGAAATGGTGTGTGTGTGAGGACTGAATGGGTCAAAAATACCATCCACACCATTCTTCCCTACCATCCCCAATCTTCTTAAAAAAAAAAAAAGTCCAAAGCTTCTGAGAGATTAGCTTATGATTGAGGTGTAAAAAGTAAGTAGAAACAATAAAGCAGTATAGTGGTTGAGAAACAGCTATGAATCAGGAAGTCACCGATTTAAATTTGCTATGAATTCACATGGTAGCTTTAGGCCAAATAATTCAATTCAATTCAAATTTTATTTACGGTCTTAGACCAAAACAGGCCAAATAATTCTTTTTTGGCTAATCAGGGGTGGAGCTATTGGTATTCCAGGGTGGCTCCAGAACATGAGCCCATACGCTCCTTGGGACCATGCCCTTTCCCCCCTCCCACTGCTGGCCAGTTGGCCAGCCTCTGCTACCACCATTCCCACACGTTGGCACTTACAGCCTCCCACCTCTGCCTCCACTAGTGCCTGCCTCCATTTCTGCCACTCCTGCACACAGAAGCAGGAAGCACAAACAGCTTGTGCTGGCAGAGGAGGGTGAGGAGGAGAGGGAAAGAGACGCACGGGGTGGGGGGCGGTGTCTGATTGTGGCAAACACAGGTCTTCCATGTGCTGACTACACCCGTGAGAACAATAATACTGGGTGCCAGGATTATAAGATAATGTAAGTGAAGCACTCTGTGGAACATTCAAGGTCTATATGAGTGTGATTTATTATTAAGGAGCACAATGCAGAAAGTGTATATGGATATGTTATGTATAGATATATATTCATTCCCTTGGGGAGGAAATGAAGGCTCTACATATAGATAATAGATCAGTACGATATAGTGTGTCAGCTGCTGCCAGAGAGGGTTACACAAACATCCAGAACAGATTATGACCATATGTCATAATGTCTCCAATGTTGGAGAATAGGACCATAGTTCAGTGGAAGAACATCTGCTTTGCATGTAGAAGGTCCAAGGTTCAATTCCTAGCATCAGGCCCAAGGTCCATCTAGTCCAGCATTCTGTTTCCCACAGTGGCCCACCAAATGCCTCTGAGAAGCCCACAGGCAAGAGGTGAAGGTGTGTCCTCTCACAGCAACTGATATTTAGAGGCATCCTGTTATCTATCATCCACACTAGTAGCCACTGACAGACCTGTCTTCCATTAATTTGTTCAAACTCTTTTTAAAGTCATCCAAGCTGGCAGCCATTACCACATCCCATGGCAGAGAATTCAATCTCTGCTGTGTGAAAAAGTACTTCCTTTCATCAATTCTAAATTTCCTGGCTGTCAGTTTTATTAGATGACCCCCAGTTCTGGTATTGTGAAAGAGGGAGAAAAATAGGCTCTTTCTCAATGCTCTTCCCTCCATGCATAATTTTATAAACCTCTGCAGGTTTATAAAAGCCCCTGGTGGTGCAGTGGTAAAACTGCTGCCCTGTAACCAGAAGGTTACAAGTTCGATCCTGACCAGGGGCTCAAGGTTGACTCAGCCTTCCATCCTTCTGAGGTCAGTAAAATGAGTACCCAGAATGTTGGGGGCAATATGCTAAAATCATTGTAAACCGCTTAGAGAGCTCTGGCTATAGAGCGGTATATAAATGTAAGTGCTATTGCTATTGCTACCATGTCTCCCCGTAGGGGTCTCTTTTCCAAACGAAAAAGCCCCAGACGGATTGCTTGCTTTTTTGTTTGTTTATTTGACTTTTATACCGCCTCACCCAGATGGCTCTAGGCAGTTCTTTAGATCTGAAGGAGGAATTTAGGTATGTGAATTGATCCACAGTGTGCATGAGCTCACTATGTGCTAAAATAACCAGTTTGACACAGTTGCTTTCTAGGTCATGTAGTAGCTAATTTTCATCCACTGTTCTTGGTACACTTTATTGTGTATGTGTTTCTTCATAATCATGTATCCTCCTGATGCTGCTTATGCAGTCACACAATGTAGACACTGTATTCTGTAACAATGCAGCTTTTTTACCCTCCAGAGGACAAAGATTCCATTATTCAGTGCTGCAGTATGAAGAAATTGAATTCTATGGGGATAACAGAGAGAGAGAGAGAGAGAGAGAGAGAGAGTTGAAAGCAAAGTCAAATGCAAGAAAGCCACTTGCAGTAGTTATTCCTATCCTCTCAGTTTTTTGCTGTGTGTTTGTGGTTGATCGATAATAGTAAAATAAATGCATGTAAAGCCACAGTGTGTTGAGCTTATATAATCTTTGCAGCTATAGGTAGGATCTGAAGAATACCTCCACTAATTCTGCATGCGCAGTGGAACTTTGGACACATGCAGTCCTCATTCTGAATGCCAGGCAGCTTTTGAAATACATAGAATTTCAAATGTACATGATGTGCAATATAACATGGAAAGTCTTCTGTTAGTGGTAATTTTTATTAATAATAATGGCTAACATGATGTGCAGCAGTAAGTCAGCTTAAGAAGAGCTGTGGGTCCTCAGAGAGTCTCTAGCATCTCTGCAGAGATGGCCCTTGGCTCAGCCAAGTGGGTGTGGAGGAGGAGGAGGAAGTATTTTTTGCTTATAACCCCTCTTTCCAAAATGCATGACTGAACATATTTATGTAAGTGGAAAACGCTTTTTTAGGGAGGAAAGAGATGCGGAAATTCCCTCTCCGCTCCCACTTGGCCGTGCAACAGTCCATCTCTGTCGGGCCACTAGAGGCTCCCTACAGATCTTCTTAAACTGACCTACTGTTGTGCATCATGTCAGCCAACAATCCTATTGTGTGAACCTGAAGTAGCTCTTGGGTCTTAGACGGCGCATATAAGAACACACCTGCTGCACAAAGAGAATACACGGAAGTGCATCATGTTATGTAAAGCACATGAAAGTGATAAGGGCACATGAATGTGGTAGTGAACCATGCCTGGTTCATAGGACATCTGTGAGCCAAAGTAGGAACCCATAGAGATTGCCTAGCTTGCACAGTCACTACCTTCACTTGCATCAGCCACAGAGACAGGAATGGACCACCAGGAGGAGTAAACTCAGAAGTGAACATAGGTTTCAGTGACTGGTTGCACTGTTTGTCTCAGTTCCCAAAATAATTGCAATGTATATGTGTATGGGTCCTGTGACAGAGGGAAAGGGAGCATAAACAAATGATGAAAATCCATCCACTACCAAATTGTCTCAGAAGCCTGTCATGTATTGATGGGGCATCTACTTGTCCCTAGAAAGAGCAATTGAAAGAGGGCCAGCTTGCTAACTGGCAACAGTGACTGCTTTGATTGCCATTATTGCTAGCAAGGTTATACATACGTATGAATAGACTGGGAGCAAGAAATGTAATTACTTATTAATAACTTGCAGACTTCATGCATCACGATGCCTGAACATTTGCTGGCACATGCATTTTTCTTGTAATTCTTTGCAATAACAAATGAAGGGATTCGGCCAGTTCTGGATGGGGTTGCACTCCCCTTGAAAGAGCAGGTGCGCAGCTTGGGGGTATTGATGGACCCAGCTCAGCTTTTAGAAGCTCAGGTGGAGGCAGTGGCCAGGGGTGCCTTTGCACAGCTTTGGCTAGTGTGTCAGCTGCGTCCCTTTCTCAAGAAGGCAGATCTGGCCACAGTTGCCCATGCCTTAGTCATGTCAAAGCTGGATTATTGTAACATGCTCTATGTGGGGCTGCCCTTGAAGAATATTCAGAAATGGCAGCTAGTGCAAAGTGCAGCAGCTAGGATTTTATCCAGAGCTGTCTGCTGTTCATGTGACACCCATATTGAAAGAGCTACATTGGCTGCAAATATTTTTCTAGGTCCAATTCAAGGTGCTGGTTTTGAACTTTAAAGGCCTTCATTGTTTGGGCCCTAAATATTTGCCTGCTTCCAAGGTTTTCTGCCCAATTGACAAGGTCATCAGAGAAGGCTTTGCTCTGCATGCCGACAATGAGGGAGGCTTGGCTGCTGTGCATGTGGGACAGGGCCTTCTCAGTCATTGCCCCCAGGCTTTGGAATGCTCTCCTAGATGGCAGCCACTCCTCAGCCTCCATCACAGTTTTAGAAAGCAAGTGGGATCTTGGCTTTTTACCCAGGCTTTTATACAAATGATTTTGTTGCTGCTGCTCTGTATTTTATGGAGTCATTGTGTGCAGTTTTAAAACTTTTAATTAGATTTGTGTTTTCATATTCCAATTTAATATTTTTATTGTGTAACTTTTTAAAAAAGTTTTATATTGTTTGAAATGTTTTGGAAACCTCAGTGATATTGTTTTAATGAAAGGCAGTATAAAAATCCAACAATAAATAAACACAGTAGTACAGCTAAAGCCATATCATCTGCATCTTGAGATCATCTGGATATCCTGACTCTCTGAATTCAGAGGGAGCCATTCAGATGTTAATTTACCTGCCCACACAATTAGAAAGGGGATGTGACAAGAATGTGTCTGTCATGATATCTTTTGTAGCATTCCAACACCCTCCTGGCACATCTTTATCATGTGGAGAGTTTATTAATCTGAATGGCTCCTTGGAGCATGTATAGAGTGGCTGTTCAGATGAACAGTCCCCCCTACCCCAAATGACATGCCAGGAGGGCATAAGGAGATTTGTAGAAGAGGTTGCGATGGGCACACTCGTGGTGTATCCCCTTTCTAATTGCATGGGCTGGTATAGAAGACTCCAGAGCACTACAGGACTGTAAATACACATGAATGAACTGAGACAGGATGGAATAGAATTAAAAATTCCTGCAAATTCTATGCATGTTTGAAGATTTGATGACCTATGATTTTTTCTTGTCAGTTTGTTATGGTTTACAATTCTTGCATTCATTATAATAAATGTTTTATTATACAGCCAGAACTTGGTTCTCTGCTTGCATGAATGAGGCATCAATATTGTAGTGCTTTTGACAATAATATACTACTATGCAGTCCAAGTGAGAAAAGGTAATTCAGAACTATGAAATAAAACTTTTTGTCGGATTTATCCATCAACACATCAGTCAGAAATTATTATAACAGAGGAAATTGAGAAATAACTGTTGGATTTAAAGAAGAAATACAATTTTTGATATTAGGGTAAGCAAAAGGTCTGCAGACTTTGAAAAAATATCCAGAAAATTATCATCCTATTCCTTTTGATAAAGCAAATGTCACAATCCAGCAAGGGAAGTTTGAATGTGAAGACATTCTTCCATATGTGCATCTGATGCAGATGTGCATCCATCTCTAAACTGTGATGTTCACGCAGGCTTGAAGTGTCCTGATGCAGGTAAGAGTGTCTCTCTCCATCCAGAACCACTAGTTTTTGTGTACAACTAGAGGTGGATCAGGTCCAAAGTATATAGGTATCACTATGCTATTAGATAGAGATCAAACACAGCTAATTTCAAGTGTATTTTCATGATACACTTGGGATACACTTGGATACACTTGGGGTCATGATACTTACTCATATCTGGACTGTGTTACTTTGTGTCTATTATTAATATTTATTGAATAGAGCTGTGCAAATCCTCAGAAGCCTATTCAGATTTGACTTAAATTAAACTTTACAGTTTGGGCTCAACTGGAGCTAAATTAAAGTATTGGTCCAATTTGACTAGACTGCCAAACCTTAGTTTTGGCCCATCTGCCATTCTGCCAGCTGAAGGAACTCACCAGGGCACTTTCCAGATTGGATACTGCAGCAGTAGTGGTTAGAGTGCTGGACTAGGACCAGGGAGACCCAAGTTCAAATCCCCATTCAGCCATAATACTAGCTGGGTGACTCTGGGCTAGTTAATTCTCTCTCAGCCTAGCCTACTTCACAGGGTTGTTGTGAAAGAGAAACTTAAGTATGTAGTACATCACTCTGGGCTCCTTGGAGGAAAGTGGGATATAAATGTAATAATAATAATAATAATAATAATAATAATAGTGTCCTTCTGTACTGCCTGTGTTTCTACATCACATTCTCTGCACTGTCAGCAAGGTGCTGTTCACATTTCTAATGCCTTATTTTGGATTTTCTCTTTGTGATACAGCACTACGAAGTTGTAGAATAATAGCTGTATTTCCCCCTTGCAGGGAGGTTTGTGTAAGCTAGGAAAGACTGCTTCCCCTGCTGATGGCTTTGTTTAACAACCTCTATTTACAGCTTCAAAATTATCCTCAAACGATTCTGCCAAGCCGAAGTAAACTGCCACTGAACATCAGGGAATCTGGAAAGCGCCCAGTTCAGGCAGGAGGCTGGTAGTTCATCTGGAGTATCGGTACTGGCTTGAGACTTAAACCAGTGGCCATGGCTGGAGCTTTGGAAAAGACTACAATTCCCGGAACGGTAGGGCAAAACTTTCCAGAAGTTGTCTTCAATCTCAAGCCATCACTGGCACTCCCTCTCCACTTGAATAAGATGAATTTCTTCTAGCCTTTCTCCTATCTGGTCTGATAAGTACCTTCAGAGCAGCACTTGAGGGAGTGGCAGACAGAGACCGCTTCAGCCCTGTATCAAAGCAACCACTTTGAACTGGGTTGAAGCAAAGCAGGACCACCCCCCACTGAAAGTCCCATATCAAATCTACGGCCCCTCTCAAGCACTGAGGCAGCCTCCAGATCAAATCAGGGCTGCTTTATACAGTCCCATTACAAATTCATGGATATGACAATACTGTTTAATGTTATTTAACGTCCCTCCCACCCGCTTGCCTCCTTTAGTGTGGGAGAGTTTTTCTTAATCAGTTTTCCTGGCGTGGGGTCTTGCACATATTATCAGAGCTCATACTAGTATCTTTCTTACTCCTTGTATTTGAGACATTGGCAAAGGCACAATTTCTTTACAGCCACAGATTTGTCTTCCTCAGATGTTATCATCCTCTCTTCTGTGTCCTTGGAATGTGTTCTCTTCTTGCTGAATTCAGTTACTAATTTGTGGCTGTTAACTGTGTTGAATTTGATCAGATTCAGTAGGACTCATTGTGCCATCTCTTACCCACGTGACCACGCCCATCAAGGCTTGTAATAGCTTGCCATGACCGAGTGGTGGCCTGGGGCAAAAAGACAATTCAGTGCCTATTTGAGGAAGGCAGAATTTCTGTCTACATAAAAGGCTGTTGTACAGCCTTAGTTGCAAAAATATTTTCTGCACCTTCTTATTTAAGTAATTTAAGCCCAGTTCAAACATCTGTCTTCTGGCAAAAGTGATGGACCAGGTGATAACCCAGCAGTTTCAGTCTCTTCTGGATGAAACAGATTTACTACATGCACTTCAGTCTGGAGGCGAGACAGCACTAGTCCTAGTGCATGGCTTTGCTGTTGGTGGCCCCTGTTTTGTGGAACTTGACCCCTGCAAAACATTTTTGATCTGCGCCTTCTGTAGAAGGCCACTAAGAATATTTTTATTCTGCCAGCACATTTTAAGTTATTGTACTATTTTTGTTTTAAACTGTTGGTTATATCCATTTTATTGTGTGTGTGTTTAAATTGCTGATGTTGTTTTAACATTTATTGCATACTTTTTGGAGGGGAACAACAAAGTTGAGAAGCAACAAATAGAGTGAAATAGTAAATAAACATCACACAATTATTGGGGACTGAATTAAGTGATTCTCCAACAGTACTGTATATGGGCAAAAGAAAATGGCTGACATACAGTGCAGGATAATACAGGTGGTTCAGTACTACCCACACCCCTGCTATGGATGTGCATGAACCGGTTCAGAAGGTCCTGTGTTCTGCTGAACTGGTGGCTGGGGGGTTACCTTTAAGGAGTGAGGAGAGTGATCTTACCCCCCCCCCCCGCGTTTCACCCTCTGGCACTATGATGAAAATTGCTGGTGCAAGGTGGCAGCATATCTCCTTGCTGCCCCAGTCAGCGTCCTCCCGGAAGTAGCTGGTGCACGGCAAGGAGGTACACTGCTGCCCTGCCCCAGCGATTTTCTTCATAGCGCCGGTGGGCAAAATGTGGTGGTGGTGGGTAAGAGCACCCTTCCCACTCCTTAAAGGTAACCCCCCCCCCCCGGCCGAACTGGCCCAGACCCAGTTTGTGCACATCCCTAAGCCCTGCATGGGTCTAAAACATTGCTGTGGTGTTGCAGAACAGCAACACTGACTTAAAGTTATGCATTCACAGTATCTGCCTATTCTGCTCCGACTTAAAATCTGCTCTGACTTAAAATTATGCAACCACAATTGCGCGAAAATTGCACGATTTCACCATTTCCCACTGCCTCCATGGGAAATAATGAGGTCAGTGTCACACAACTGCAGCTTTGCAACTGCAGCTTTGCAAGCCAGAGCAGAACAGCCCTGTTCCATAACACTGTGGAGAGTGTTTTAGACACTCACAGGGCTGCGGGCAGTGCTGAACCATCTGCATTACCCTGCACTGTATGTCATTCACTATCTTTAACGTTAGGATTTAGAACCTAAGCTCGATGAACTGTAATGTGCTTCAGACTGCAGGTGGGCATATCTCATATTTGATCCATCAACCTATTCATCTCTAAAATGAGCCAGCGTGGTGTAGTGGTTAGAGTGCTGGACTAGAACTGGGGAGACCCGAGTTCAAATCCCCATTCAGCCATGATACTAGCTGGTTGACTCTGGGCCAGTCACTTCTCTCTCAGCCTAACCTACTTCACAGGGTTGTTGTGAAAGAGAAACTCAAGTATGTAGTACACCGCTCTGGGCTCCTTGGAGGAAGAGCGGGATATAAATGTAAAAATAAAATTAAAATTAAATTAATAATAATGTAAGTTATATATAACCTACTGCACACAGAAAGTTTAAATGCCAGAGAAAGAAATTCTAGCACAGCCTTCTTCCCGACATGCTAATTCTGGGAAATGTTCATGTAGAATGAACGCTGTAGTTCCACATGACACTGCCATAGCACTTACCAGAGCACTATGAGGTCACACTATGGGGCAGTAACTCCGACCTTGCTCTGAATAAATGTGAATTGCCCATCACTCTGTCACTTAAGGGGATTGTATGAATCCATCCCTTAGCTATGTCTACATACATCTTCCACTTTTGTCTCTTCAAAGAACAGAATTTTTTTAAATTTGATGTGAGCCAGGACTGGGCCAGAACCTATTTACAATGCCAGGGTTCAGCCATGGACTCCTGAGCATCTGCAAAGTCTGTTTCCCATCTCATTCCAATTTATTTGAGCTTTAGGCATCAGACTTCCAGGAGAAAGGGCATGGATTTCAGTCCAATTTGAGACCTGGCATCTGCCAGTATAGATATTTTCTCTAATCTCCCCTAACCTTGGTGTTGGGATAACAGCAATTTGGACCCTGGAAGCTGCAGCATAGTATGGGACATAGCAAGCAACTGCATTTTGCTGTAAAACAGAAGTTATATGTATGGATTTTTTTTTTAGGAAGAGGAGGTTCTTTGAATTCTTAATCCTAAGAATTGATCAAGCTCTACAGGTTACAGACTTAGCAAATATCAATGAAAAGGGGAATAAGGTAGATAGTTAAACATTTTTTAGGAAGGGTGGGGTGTCCTTGCTTGCACATCAGTATGAGGGGGAATGTTCCTTAATTGGTTCAGGTAGATGGCTGCTAAGTGTAGAATCAAGTGAACAGTCTTTACTATATATGTTCCTTGGGGAGGTTACTTCCCTTTATTTGGCTGTAAAACTCAATAGACACCTATGGCACGGCAGTAATATTCACTGTGCCTCCACTGACTTTTAGTGTGTTCTTGGGCAAGAGCCCAGAATCAAGTCTGCATCTGAGAAATGACTGCAGTTCAACTTCTGGCAGTGTAATGAAATGCCATCTCACAGCATGACAACGGTAAGAAACTTGGGATAAGTTGTTTTTTTTATTTCTAATAATTTTGTTTCAGTGCCTTATAATGTTGTCCTGAAACACACAGGGTTAACCTTAAAATGGAATCTATGAAACAATTTCCAATCAAGAAATTATATCTTTAGAAAATATGGTAGACAGAATGAAGGAATATTTTGCACAAATCTGGGAAATATTTCAAGAACATAAAAGGAGGGTGGGAACACCATATATGAAGTGAATGTTGCTTAGCAAACTAAAAATGGGAGATTTATTATATTGTATTTTCCCTTTCCTGAGCAGTGGAAGATTATGTGATAATTTTTCTGCTAGTGATGGCTTCTTCATCGTGAAGGGTCCAGATGAGGCATTTGCCTGAAAAAGAGTTGAGTTGGCTCTGTGCTAGGCTTGCCACCTGTTCCCTATTTCAAGGTACTGTTCCTTATTTACAATTCAAATGCAGCATTTCTTTTCAGGTTAATAAGGAACAAGTTGTTCCTCCCGCCCCCGCCCCTTGGGGGCTGGGCCGGGGCCACTGACTTCAATGGACAGCACACACAATGACAGGATGTCGGCTTCATATTGCAGGTCAGCAGTCTTCAGACCTGTTGGCCAGTCAGCAGCAGGGATGACTCCAAGGAATATTGGGCACTCCTCCCCAAATATTTCCCACTCACCAGACTGGAACTTTACAGCAAAGTTTCAGGAAATACAGCCATTGTATATTATGGTCCTATTGCTTGAATTAAATATTTTTAAATGCCCCAATTGTTTAAAGATGCCTCATTCACTCACTTCTGTATCCCAGAAGTCAGTGCAGCCAGGTAGGTAGGAGACATTAATGCCTTGCTAATGGAGGACAAACTCATCCATGTTTGAAGGAGGCATTGTTGAGACCTTTACTTAAGAAGCCTGCCCTGGAGTTCTCAGTGATGGATAATTACAGGCCAGACTCCAACCTGCCTTGGATAGGCATGGTAATTGAGAGGGTGGTGGCTTTGGAGCAGGCTATGGGGTGGAGACAGCCTTGGTTGGCTTGATGGATGATCTCTACCAAGGAATGGACAGAGGGAGTGTGACTTTGTTGATTCTTTTGGACCTTTCTGCGGCTTTCAGTACTATCCTTCTGGATCATTAGAGGGATTTGGGAATAGGTGGTACTGCTTGTAGTGGTTCCATTCCTATCCCTATGGTAGATTTCTGATGATGTTGTAGGAGATAGGTGCTCTCTGAAATGAGAGCTGTTGTATGGTGTCCCTGAGGGCTCCATCCTATCTCTGATACTATTTAACATCTACATGAAACCACTGGGTGAGATCATCAGGAGATTTGGATGCTGATGACACCCAAATCTATTTTTTCCTTGACATTATCATAAGGGAGTGGCATCACCTCCCTAAATGCCTGCCTACAGGCAGTAATTGTAATGGACTGGATGAGGGATAATAAATTGAAACTGAATCCCAACAAGATGGGGGTACTCCTGTTAATGGGTCATGCTTTGAGGGACATGGTAGATCTGGATGGGGTTGCACTCCCCCTGAAGGAACAGGTATGTAGCTTGGGAGTGTTTCTGGATCCAGGCTTCACTCTGGTTTCTCAGGTTGAGTCTATGGCCTGAAGCACTTTCTATCAGCTTTGGTTGATACAACAGCTGCATCTGTTCCTTGAAGATAATGATCTCAGAACTGTGGTGCACTCTCTGGTAACCTCTAGACTTGACCTCTGCAACACGTATGTAGTTCAGAAACTTCAGTTGGTCCAAAATGCAGCAGCTAGATTGGTCTCCAGCATTTCTCAGAGACATCATATTATGACTGCTTTAAAACAACTGCATTGCCTGCCAGTAGGTTTTCGGACAAAATACAATGTGCTGGTAATTACCTTATGGCCTTAAATGGCTTAGGTTACCTGGGAGAACGCCTTCTTCTGCATACTTCCCACCGCACATTAAGGTTATTGAGAGAGGTCCATCTCCCGATGCTGCCAGCTCCTCTGGTGGCAACTTGGGAACAGGCCTTCTCTGTAGTCGCTCCTGGCTGTGGAATGTGCTCCCTATAGACATTTGCATCTTAACATCTTTATCAGCCTTTAAGAGACCCCTTAAGATCCATTTATTTAGCCTGGTTTTTAGTCATTATTGAATGTTTTAGATGTTTGTTTTAACAGTTTTATTTTGTTTTTACTTTATTCATCTTTGTGTACTGCCTAGAGCCTTTTGAATCAGGTGGCCTAAAATAAAATAAAATAAAATAAACTTTAATTACCTCAATTCACTTATCTTCATAAGTACTTAATTAACAGCAAAAATCCTCACATACAGACCCCCCAATAAAATACTTTGCTACCCCTTTGCTACCTCAGAAAAGATGTTCTAGAATTACTCCTGGGTAGCAGACTACAACTACTACTCCCATGAAGCTTTTTTCTGGAGTCAAAATTCAGCTTTGCCCTTACAAGCAGTGGGAGGGAGGTTAAGCCTTGTAGAGCAGAGCAGCCAAGCCTATAAAGGCATGGCTCTTTCTGAGAAACTTTCTCTCTCTCGGGTTTAGAGCAGCTTTGTGGGGCATACTGTTGTCATGGCCTCTTTCTCCACTCAGCTTCCAGCACACACACACAAATGGCAGATGGATGCAGAAATATTGTGAAGAATGGGAAAAGGAATTATGTTGGCTGTTTAAAGTGCATTATAATGCTTTGTAAGTTCATTGCATTGTGTGCAAGAGAGACTTCTCACTTTTGCCTAGTAGAATGTGCAATGTGGAACAGCATGCAGCTGGAGAAGGTCACATTCACAGCATTCGAATGAGGACCCAAGTCAAGCTGCATCCAAGTTGCTAATTAGGTTTCTCAGATGCCTATATGCTATCTCTCTGTTGTACAAACTTAATCTGGATGCTACCCCTGAATTCTAGAAACTACTTGCTTAGAAAGGCAGTATATAAATATATGGAATAAATACATTTAATACATTACTAGTTAAACCCACGCAGAGCATCTGCGCACTAGTACTTGATTGCTCCCCTCACCCCACCGCCATTGCGCCCTCACCTCAGAGTTCTCTCCACCCTCACCTGAGCTGCACTCCTGCTCCTCCTCTATCCCATTGCTTCCATCCCCCTCACCCCTCTTGGTCGTGGCTGCAGCGTTGCCGGCACCAATTGGCCAAACTGCAGCCCCTAACCCCAGAGACTTCCTCACCCTCATTCGAGCCCTGCTCCTGTTTAAGTTACCTTTAAACTTCTCTATTGTCATTCTAAATTCCAGTGATCCATTTGTGTGTTCCAGCTTGTGTTTGGAACATACTTCCCTTGATTCCAAAATGTGATCAGCACATAACCATTATGGTTCTTTCTGAAGGGTTGGAAGTGGTCAGTTAGACAGCTTTCGTAACAGAGTAGTCAATGAAAAAATGCAGTGGGGAAAAATTCTTTGAGTATGGCTTTAAACAAAGAAACGGAGCGAGCAATTGTCTTGAGCTATGTAACTGTAGACTCTACCATTTATGGATATAGATGAAAGTTCATGGCCATTTCTTTGATGGCTAGGGTGCTTTCGCATGGGTAGAGCCAGCCCTGAAACACTACCCTCAAGCTTACTGTGTAAAATCAGTGAGCATGTGGAAAAATGAAACAGAGATGGTCACTAAGTGGAAAGGTCACACCATTTAGTTATTATCCTGCCCTGTTTTCTATGTGTTTACCAAATGTACATAGCACCAAGTTGATACTCTAACAGCTATGTGTTGAACAAATCCAAGCCCAAAATTGAAAACACAATCCAACAGAAACTAGACAAATGCTAATGAAATGAATCAAATAGGATTTGTGCAAGAGAACCCTCATTTCTTTCAATGAACTGTACCCACTGGCAATGGGATCCCTGAGGACAAAGCAGCAAGTGGTTTGGTGAATTCCAGACATTAGTTTGTGACTGGATGTTGCGCTCAGAATAGTATATACAGTACCCATTTATTAATGTAAAAATTCTTTATTTCTTTTTGCCCTTCTTTTCCATAGCCTTTCCAAATAATACTACCAGCAATTTGCAAGACAGCCTTTAAGATGATGGAGATCTGTGTAGAATGATACTTTGCCCCTTTCCTTTATCCAGGACCAGAATCAGTCTCTGTAAATAGACACTGTTCTTTTGGTGGTTTTCCCTTCTAGTAATTCTACTGGGAAAGGAATTGTCATGCGTTTTTAATGATGAAACGTTGAGATCTACGTTGAGTGCTTGTTAAAATTACATTGCCACTTGCACTTGCCGATTGCTACTGTGATTCAAAACCTGTCTGATAGCTTCCCTTCAGTCAGTTAATGCATTCAGAGACCTATAACTAATTCTGGGAGTGATGAAAACATGTCATCTTTCTGACATGTGTTCGCAATGAAGAGCCTTTTACTTGTCTCCTAGAACTACAATAGACAACCTGAAATATCTCCATCCCAGCTGTAATATTTCTGGCCTAGACTGAAAAGCATTTTATTCATGTTACGGAGCACTGACTCTCACAGAAAAGCCTCATTGTACCAACAGAATCAACTTGGGTGTAACCACTCACATGAATGAAATGGTCAGAGCCCTCCATCCAGCATGTTATGATTTAATTTCAATATTGCCCCCCTCCCCTCAAAAAAATTGTTCACTGTGTCATTATGCTGTTGTGCACGGAATTATTGATGACTTTCATAGCTCAGGAAAGCAATCTTGATTTATTAACACCAAGGGGCTTGCAACTGACATCAAAGGAATGTGATTTTCACTCAGTATTTACTGGAAATAGCACTTGTACCTCACTAGATTTTTTTTAGCATATATATTTATCTAGGGATGTAACCTGGAACAAAAAAAGAGATTGCATTATTAATATTTTGGGAACAAAAACGATTTGAGTACACCTGCAAGAATGTAAGCTTCTTCCTCAAATACATCTACTAACTGACTTTCATTTCTTTGTTGGGAATGTTTACTGCAAGTCATAATTATCAACATTCAGAGTAGCAGAACCATATAAAGTCATTTATAATGTATGTCTGACAGGTAGTAGAATATGAACAGGTGTTGCTTATAGACCTAGATGCTTCTCATCAGTGACAGATGTTAGCGTGTCTTCCCATCTTCTCACCCCAAAATATTTTCCAGTAGTTACAGTTGAAAAGCAGATTTGCCTAAAATATAAATCTCTCTAATAGAATGGCAGGCAGATTTGTCACACAAGCCCATAATCCAGAATGAGAGTTTAGGGTACTTAAACTTAAACCCATTGATTTCAGCAGGCTGGTGTGCTTCATTGTCAGTTGGATTGTGGTCTAAATGTTTAGAATTGTTACTAGACTCTCTCACTACACCATTTTGCGTGCTTCATTGTATCCCTCAAAAAAGAGAAACTTAGCCATTTTCCTAGCCTGCTTGGAAGAGAAGCTTTAGCTGGCTGCACTCCAGAATGCAGGTCGTTCTGATAAGGTGCTTTCCCATGGTGCCCCTAGTCATTGCAAGCCTCTAATGGACTAAAGGACATGCTGCTCTGATTGCATCCGAACATATACAGAGAGATTTGGAGCAGGTCAAATCAGAGGATAAAAGAGACTAAAGCAAAGGAATGCTAGCGCTCTTCCTCCCTTATGAAACTGTATTGATAAAATGTCTCAAGGCTACGTGGGAGTCTAACCCCTTCTCTCCCTTGTTAATGAGACTGGGTATGTAATGCCAGGAAGTGTGATGTGTGGCTCCTCCCATTTCTATTCAGGTTGCTGCCCTCAGCAATCTTTTGTTAAAGATTTCTTTTGTTTATGGAGCACACAGGAGAACTGGAACATAACCTAATCAATACTCACTATTCATGCCATTGGGAGCAAGCACTCCTAAACACCTAAGCTTCCAAAAGAAACACCTTATCAGTCTCCTCCACTGAAGCTCTTCAATCATGCTTCAGGATATGTTTTAACCTATAAAATCCTCCTTAGGGAAGGCATCAATCACATGCAACTTTCTTAGGACAATTGTGCACGCTGCTTGTGTATACCTTATAGCTCATCCTGTGCTTGATCCAACTGAAGAGAAGGACCTCAGACAGATATGAACAATGGCTTTGTTCTTTCACCCTCTTTGTTCTGCTCCCCTTCCCAGCCTTAGAGTATGGTGAATGTGCTTTAGGAGCTACCTGAGCCATCTCCAGAGCATCTGCCAAACCCCATTATGGGAAGACCATCGTTAGCGAGGTTGCTAGATGCTAATCTCTTGCATGACCACCCTTTTTTCACTTTTTGTATCCCATTATCCCTCAAAGCAACCCTTTGTTTTCAAAGCAGGTGTCTACTTTCTTTGGTCCTTTCCTGCGTGTCCACACCACGACCAGCTTTCTCAAATATTTTTGGGTTAATACAGCTGTGGACAGCTCTGCACTCATTTGGAACTAATTTCCCCCACTTTAAGACAAGCATAGTTGAGAAAGGTGGTTACTACCACACTTCCACACAGACCCATTGACAGAATTAGGATGCTAAGAATATGTTTGCGCTTGCTTCATTAAATAAATTTGAAACCTTATTTCATTGAAATAGGGTACTGTGCACAATCCATTGATTTAAACAGTTGTTAATTGTTGTAAACCTTAAATTGGAAAGAAAATACAGCAAGAGCAAAAAAAAAAGAGAGATTTCTCCTTGAACAGTGCAACAATTAGGCTGTATCATTGTGTAACAGTGTCATTTTCTATAATGAGTCCTTTTCAATGGCTTTATGTTTCTGCGGGGAGAGGGGGGATACAAGCTGATTCATGGTGAAACAGGCATTATCTGAAGCCTTGCTTTGAATCTTTGAATGAGGGACCTGAGTTGTCACAGGTGGAGACTGCTGGAGATGATTATCTGTCTCTGGTGCTTCTAGAAGGAGCGTATATCCAATTATTTTTAAGAAGAGCTGACTGTACAGTAAACACATCCCTTTTAATAGTGACAGACCAACTGGAAGAGAAGGGAATCATAAATCTTATTCTCTAAAAGTGAATTGGCCAAACCTACTGAGAAATAAAAAATGCCCAAGTACAATTGAAGTTTGTACAAACTACATGCAATGAAGTTTGGTGTCAAGAAGGAAAAACTGGGTGCTTTATCTTTTCTTCTACTTTAATGGCTCATTTCTGAAATAACATTAATTCTTCGCATCAATTGGCCCAATTAACCATTAAAATCACATAGATATTAACTGCTACTCATTAAGGATGTGCACAAACAGGTTCGTGTACTGGTTCGGCACTGAACCTGTTCGGATGAGGTACGTATTAGTTTGGAGCTGCGGGGAGGGAAGCAGTAAGTGGGATCTTTAAAAAAGAGGAGAGCAGGTCTTTACTTGTTCTCTACTGCCCCATGCAGCTTCTTGCTGTGATGGCACTGCCCCCCAAAACCCACGTGCAGCGCCAGCCATACATGATGTCCATGCATTCATGGGCACTATTTGTGCAGTCAGCAACACCATGCTGAACATGTGGTACCCTGTTTCCCCGAAAGTAAGACCTACCCCGAAAGTAAGACCTAGCAGTAATTTCTGATGTACCGCTAATTGCCCTAGTGCATTTTTTGGGGCTAAAATTAATATAAGACACTGTCTTATTTTCGGAGAAACATGGTAGCAGAGAGCAGGTAAGGATCTGCTCTCCTCTTTTTTTAAAAAAAGATCCCTCTTTCTGCTCTCTCTTCCCTGCAGTGCTGAACCAGTGCATGAACCTCAGTTCATGCAGATCCTTACTACTCATATTTCTGTGGAATAGGCATGCTTTCTGCCAGTGTTGCTGATTTGATTTGATGAAGAAGGTAAAAGGATAACAATTTTTAAATGTATTTACTGCTTCCCCCAAAAGTCATTCAAGCCAGCTCACAAAAATATTCACTATAAAACCTCCCAAAGTGGAAGCATAACATGCAGTTGGTGTCAGGAGGACTGCGGGTCTGCAGGGACCTGAGTTCCTGTGGTGATGGCACATTGTGCAACTAAGCAGGTGCAGAGGGGAACCAATTTTTGCATATTTCTCCTGCCTCCAAAAGTTCTTTCCACTTGCAGGAATATATTCTTGAGGGTTGCTTGGCCCTAGGAACATATTCCTGCAAGTGGAAAGGGCTTTTGGAACAGGAGAGAGAAGCAAAAATAGCTCCCTCTCCGCAGATACTGGAGGCTCTCTGCAGACTCACAGTTATTCTTATGCTGTCCTACTGATGTGCATCATGCTGGCCACTATAAATAAAGCCTGAGTAAAATTACTGAAGCTACAGAGTGAAAGACAGAATGGGAACTTGGGCATCCACAAACCAGATACCAAATAGATGTGCATGCATTTATGAGGCTGGATCCAAGTTTCAGGGGGCCCTCAGCAAACTGTCCTCCATATGCCCCATCCTACTCGGTTGGCCCTGAGAGAGTCACTTGATCACCACTAGGGATGTGCATGAATTGAGATTCATGTACAGATTTGAAGCACAGCCCCCCGGCTCATGAGAGATGCTAGGGTTCATGAAGCTGCAGTGGGAAGCTGTGTAGAATGGTGAAGAAGCAAGTATGGACCTGCTCTCCTCACTTTTAAATGTGCCGAATCTGGACTTTGAATCTGTGCACAAATCTTGATTTGTGCACATCCCTAATCACCACCAAACAAGTGCTGAGGGTACAGAGGTAGTATCAGTGGTGGGCCTTTCAAGGTCCTGTGCATTTTTCAGGAACACTATATGTGATTGCACACTCTCGCGCTCTCTCTCTCTTCCTCCATGCCTGGAATCAGTACTTTAAGCTTCTAATTGGACTGTGCTAGTCATCTATGTGGCAAAGCAACACATCATACCAGTAAATGTTATTTGTGTGTATAATCCATCCATTTAACTCTCCGTATTCATGTTTTTCAGAATTTGAGAAAAACTCTATGCACATAGGCTCTGTCTCAAGTTATGCTAAATGAGCATGGGCAGGGGCCAGGGCCAGGGGACATGATCTCATTTGACCATCTATGTGCCTTGACTGTATACACCTTTACTGTGTGTACAATGAATCCTGTGTGTGCCTGCATCTGCATGCAAAGAGCATCTGCTTTGCATGCAAAAGGTCCTAATTCAATCTCTGGGGAAACATTATTGCCTAAACACTGGAGAACTGCTGCCCATCTGTGAAGGCGGTACTGAGCTAGATTGACTAATGGTCTGACTCAGTAAGGCAGCTTCCTATTTTCCTGTCTCCCAACACCATATAGGGGGTGGGGCTGTAGCTCAGTGGAATAGTATCTGCTTTGAATGCAGAAAGTTCCAGGTTAAATCGCTGGCATCTCCAGGTAGGCCTGGAAATGACTCCTGCCTGAAGACTTGGAGAAGTAGCTGCCATTCAGTGTAGACCATACAGAGCTAGATGGACCAATGGTTTGACTCGATATAAAGTAGCTTCCTTTGTTCCTATGTGTATGTGTTTTAGCCTGTATAAAACTTTTTTGCATTATCTTTTCTACACACAGGAACCCTTCTTTAAGAATGATTCATGCATCAAAGCCTGGATCATGATGTTGTCATTATCTAATAACTGGTGTCAACAAGGTATATTGGGCTGTGTCCTTTAAAGAGGGCTGTTCTTAGGGCATGGCAAGCAGGGCAACTGTCTCGGGCCCCACTCTTTTAACCCCCATTAGAATTAACTGGAAGGATGCCCTGCACTCCGCCAGGGCTCTCTAAGGACAACTCTGCCTTTAAAAATTAGGATTACCAGTCCCATTGAATTGGATTTAGTTGTCCACTGGGACAGCTACTTTGATTTCAGTGGTTTAGTCATGACTAACGTTCTTACAATGTAACCCAATGATATCATTTTGCTTGAAATAATCATACAGGATCTGCAGATTTTCCTGTTGCTTAGGTGGATTTATCCGTATTAGTTATGCCTTAGTTCTACTCAAAGAAATAACATGGAGATGGCTGTGGATACTGAAATGAAAGGGAACATTTGCATATTCTCAAGTTGAATGTATTTACAATTTTTGCATATTTCAGAATGTACTGCTGTGACGTTCAACAAGATTGACAGCCATATCATCTTCTGCTTACCTATGTTCTTGTAAATCAAAGCTATATGGTACCTTGCCAGTGTAAGGTGATTTACAAAATTACATTATGCTTCACTATGTGCTTGCTGAATGGCAAACCGCAATGCAATGTATATTTATACTTTTGCCTAGGACTTTGCCTAGCATCCCACAAAGTGTTATGGAATAACAAAAGTAAAGCAAACAAAGAGAGCCAGCGTGGTGTAGTGGTTAGAGTGCTGGACTAGGACCAAGGAGACCCGAGTTCAAATCCCCATTCAGCCATGATACTAGCTGGGTGACTCTGGGCCAGTCACTTCTCTCTCAGCCTAACCTACTTCACAGGGTTGTTGTGAGGAGAAACTTGAGTATGTAGTACACCGCTCTGGGCTCCTTGGAGGAAGAGCGGGATATAAATGTAAAATAAATAAATAAATAAATAAATAAATGTGACGCAATGACTGTTGTACCTTACCTGAAGAAAGGATGGAAAAACAAATCTTTTGTCTCACAGTTGATATGATTATGTGATGTGCAATTTTCTGTTAGGAACTGGACTGAGACCAAGAAGGACAGAAGTTTAAATTAAACTGAGAAGGACCAAAATTTTCATATCTCTCTGGTCTTTTTATGTAGAATTTCTCTCATCTATGCCTGTGGGAAAACATAAGAAGCAGCAGGCAGATTATGAGCATACATTAAAACTGCTTAAATTAAGAAACCTGGAGAAATATTGAACCAGTTGTAAATTTACATAAATATCCTTGCATCCGAAATTTTCATATTAAATCTGTGCCACAGCTTGAAGACGTTTTGAAAGGCTGATGTAGCCACACATCTTCCCATTACCATGACTACATATCTAATGAGATCAGGATGAATAAATTATCTCATCAAAGGTCAGTTGTGTAACAGCATCGATATTTAATGCTGCGTCCTGGCGAAAACGATATTCCTTCATTTAATCTCTCTCCTAATAACACAAATTTCCAGGTGATTCAAGCCACCTTAATGCCTGTGGCTTAACGTCTATTACCTGAAAATGACGCCTTTTGCTGAAAATGCAGTACAGTAATACCTTACTTTGGACTGATTGATAATAAAACTAATCCTTACGTTTTATTCATTCCCCTCCCCCCACCATAAGTATTGATTATATATTGCTGCATTTGCTCTGAGATCATTCTAGAATGCTGCCGCTTGCCAGTTGCTAACTTCCTGACTAATGTAGCATGCATGCTTTGGGGGTCTATCAGCATGCAGCGGTAGCCTTCATGCAACTCTCCCAGTCCTCTAGCATGCACACTTCTGAGCCGAAGCCCTAATACTTTGAGTGCTGCCCATGCTTAGAAGCACTCTGTAAGACTGGAAACATGTTGCTGAAGGTCAGCAACGTGTTTCCGATCTAAGAGAGTGCTTCTGAAACATGGGCAGCACTCAGAAGTATTAAGTGGCGCAGCAGGGAAATGCTTGACTAACAAGAAGAAGGCTGCCAGTTCAGATCCCCACTGGTACTATATTGGGCAGCAGCAATATAGGAAGATGCTGAAAGGCATCACCTCATACTGTGCAGGAGGTGGCAATGGTAAACCCCTCCTGTATTCTACCAACGGCAACCACAGGGCTCTGTGGGCACCAGGAGTCGAAATAGACGGGGTGGCACACTTTACTTTAATAGGACTCTGGTGCAACAACACACCTGCTAGAGGACGGAGGGAGTTGCATGAGGGCTCCCACTGTATGCCATGGTGCAGTTACTAGTATATCTTCAGATACAAGTCCACTGTTATTAAATATCAACGTTCTCAATGAATATGAAATCAGCCCATTAAACCATGCTGTCAAAACAACTCTATTTTGGAGTGACACCAAAAGCACCCTTCTATGCAATTGGAAATGTGGGCTCACAGTCTCTTTTCTGGATATTTTATTTTATGGAATCATGTACTTTTCACCTGTGCATATTCGGCAAAGACTCTTCTTTGGCAAAGGTCGCTTGGCATGAGCAAAGCATGGGGTGAGGTGCCCCCAGATCACAATAGCTAAGGCTGCAAGGGGCCATCCCCAGCCCCTCTCTCATTATTTCAAGAAAGGGCAACGAGCCAGCTAGTAGATCTAAGTCAAACGTACTGCTCAAGGGGAAATAATACTCTCTTCTCGCAAGAGAGATAGTATGACCAGCACTCTCTGTAGAAACTCAGATAAGAGCAAGCATTTCCCAGCCCATCAGCAATAGACTAATTGGCTGTCAACAACCAGAGCAGAGGGAGCCCATTAACATTTAAATATATATATACCTTTACACCTGGAGTGTCATCTCCATCTTGAAGATAAGCCTTAAGTCTAGTTATTCACATTTCCACTTACACAAACCACTCTTGCCTTTTCGTAGGCAAGGCAAGACTGACCAGTTCATGTAACTATGAACTTTATTGTTCTGCCTGAGTTTCTGTTTCTGTGAGTTTCTTTAAGAGCCATTAAAGAAGTCTCTCCTAAGGTGGTGTCACAACAGCAAACTAGTTTGGACCAGATCATAGGAACATAAGAACAGCCCTGCTGGATCAGGCCCAAGGCCCATCTAGTCCAGCATCCTGTTTCACACAGTGGCCCACCAGATGCAGCTGGAAGTCACAGGCAGGAGTTGAGGGCATGCTCTGTCTCCTGCTGTTACTCCCCTGCAACTGGTACTCAGAGGCATCCTGCCTTGAGACTGGAGGTGGCCTATAGCCTTCAGACTAGTAGCCGATGATAGACCTCTCCTCCATGAAGTTATCCAAACCCCTCTTAAAGCCATCCAGGTTGTTGGCTGTCACCACATCTTGTGGCAGAGAATTCCACAAGTTGATATGCATTATGTGAAAAAATAAAGTCATGTTTTGTTCTGCCTCTTCACTTTCATGCCCGGTCCCTTTCCCTCCTCTCTTTAGGGAAACTATGCCAGCAGAATGGAAGGTGCCCTTTTTGGCCAAACCCACAGTCCTATGCCCTAAGAAACTCTTCCTGATAATGTTGTGGCTTTCTTGGTTTCTCCCAATATAAAGTAGATGCTCTTGTTATACAATTAGTTTCTGGATCACTCATATTCCTAGGATGGGGACGAGCAACTCAAGGTACCTGAGGATAGGAAATGTGATTTTCTTCTTTGTGAGGCTCATGACTCTTAGACCTTGGTCATCAGAGCTGCCACCACTAATTCCATTTTTGCACATGCTTCTGTATTATGGGCTTGGTTGGTTCAATTTGTGCCCTTGAAAACAAGAAGCTTAGACAAGGCATCAATAAATTGGCTAAGGCTGCAGCCTTCATGGTCATTTCTAGTTTGGATTGTATACAACAGGCTTCCAGATCTGTTGTAGCAGGGATGGCAGTTGCAAGGTGTCTTTGGCTAAACAACTGGCAGGTGGACCCAAAATCCATATTCAACCTTACTTCGCCCCTCTTCTCAGGGGCCAAATTATTTGGGGACTTCCTCAAACTTCTTATCACAATGTGAGATAAAAAGAAGGCTATGGCCTCTACCAGAAGGGATCCTCATAGACTCTTTAAACCTACATCTAATAATTTCTGTCCCCACAGGTCAATCTCCAGAACATTCTCCAACTCCTTTAGGGACAACAGGACATAAAACTTCAATTCCAGTTCTTCCTGGCACCCCCAGTGGCAGCTGTGAAACTGAGGAAACTCCAGAAATCAACCTTTCAGATAATCCAATGGCTCTGTCCCACAACAATGACTCCTTACCCATCAGAGGCTGGCTCCTACAATTCTCAACAGCTTGGAACCAGTCTACCTCCGACATCTGGGTTCTGAAGTCCACTTCTCAGGGGCTCTTGCTAGAGTTCGCCACCTTACCTAAGTGTGACTTCCGGAAGTTCTTTCTTTCCCCCAGGAGGGCTTGGACATTGGACTTCACTCCAACATGTTGTGCAGACAAGTCTTGGCCCTTTCTTTGGTCCTGGACCTAAACCTCTAAGGTTCTTCCCTTCTTCATCTGCACCTGAGACACTTTCTAAAGGGAGCCAATAACCTGACTCCTCCCACCGTACATGGATATCCCTCTTGGGATTTCCACAAGGTCCTCAATGCTCTTACACAGGAATCATTTGAGCCTCTTCGTTTGATTCCCCTGGAGATAATATCCTACAAAGTCCTTTTCCTTGTGGCCATTACCTCAGCCCAGAGGGACTCAGAGCTAGGTGCCCTCTTGGCACGTAAGTAACTCTGCTCCTTCCGGCAGGACGCCATCCTCCTCCTCCTAGATCCCACATTAATCCCAAAGGTCAACACTACTTTCCACCGGTCTCAAGACGTAATCCTCCCTTCCTTTTGTCCTCCTCTTGTCCATCCCAAGGAGAAGTGTTGGCACATGCTGGATGTGCGCAGAGCACTATGCCACAGAGCACTACGCCCTTTGGCATTCTGACCCCTTCTTCATCTCATTCCATCCCACTTTGTTGGGGAATAAGGTTTCCAAGGCCACCCTAGCCAAATGGGTTTGAGCTACTATTGTGTTAGCCTACGAGTAGCTCTAACTCTCTGTTCCAAGGGGCATCATGGCTCACTCCACTCATAACACCAGCACCTCTGCCACATTCTCAGCCAACGCCCCTCTCCAGATCATTTGTCAGGTGGCCACATGGTCCTCTGTATCTCAGTTCCTTAAACACTACAAGATTTCCTCCTTTCGTTCAGCCCAGGCAGCCTTCGGCCGTACAGTCCTTCAGCAAGTGCTTTGTACAGTCCTTCAAAGCAGCACATCTGCTTTCCCTGCCCGATTCTTAATTCTGCTTGGGCATGTCCTATTATTTAGGATGACCTCAGACAACTGTGGAAAAAAGAAACTTTGGTCTTACCTGTGAAGAGTTCTGTTTTGCAGTGTCTGAGGTCACCTGGCCCACCCGTGGATGTTTTCTCTGCTTACTTCAAGAATATTGGGGGCCAGTTGCTTCAGGTTCTACAGTACAGAAGGACCTCATTACTCGCAGATCTGGCATCCATGATTCTATGTATCCGTGGTTAGGTAATTGGCATCTGACCTCGGTATACGCGAAAGAAAACGGGGACAAGGGTGGGTTAATTCCACATATCCATGGATTGGAGGGAGCCAGAAATTACCATGGAGGTAATTTCCGGCCACCATTTTGTGCATTGTAGCCATTTTGTGGCCTTTTTAAAAAAAAGTTGGAAAATCACGATTTTTTAAGCAAAAAACCTCCCCAAACCCGCCGGATTTTGGCACTTTGCGAGGGAGTATTGCTGGAGTACTGGAGGCACTCTGTTTTGGCCAATTTTTACTGCATTTTCCAGCCTCCAGGAACCTAACCCTGCAACTGTATTATCTTCAATGATCTGGTATTCATGGTTTCCTTATCTGCGGAAATGTCAGGGTACAGAACCCAAATACTTAGGTTTTCATCCCTGATTATAGAATTAATGCCAGCTTCCCATACTAGGTGTCTGGGGTCTGCATCTGCAGTGAAGATTATTGATGAAGATCACTGTTGATCTCAGTGTCACACCAGGGCTGAAATCCAATACTGAGCTTTTAAAAACATATAGTATACAAGTGAGCTTAAATTAAGGGTTTAGATAGTCATGGAACTGAATTTTGAAAATAGTATTGCTGGCTAAGAGTCTGAATCCAGGTTTGTTTCTTTGAACAAAGGCCAAACAACAGCAACTTTCAAGCCATCTGGCATCCTGCCTTCCTTAACAATGCACTTATAATGGAAGCCAGAAAGGCCTCTACTTTCCCAGCTGCCTTCCATTTGCCAGGATTGGAATAGATCCAACTAACAAGTGGTTGCCCTCCAAGCACAGCCTCTGTCTCAACAAGTGAGAGAACTTGAAGCCAAACTGTAAAAACAGAAGACAGAAGCTCTGATAGCACAAACCATACTCCAGGTCAAATCTGAGCAAATTTGTCTAGAACTGAACAACTCATCATAATGGACTTGAGATGACCCAGTTTCTGGACAAAGGAAGCCTGTTTTTAACAGATGATACAGCGGCAGCAGCTGTATTTAAGAAAACAACTAATTCTGTTTTCTGAGTTATTCCGCAAATAAGCAGTGACCTTAGCAGTGACCAGAGGGTGTAACTATAATTAGACAAGGAGAGCCAGCTTGGTGTAGTGGTTAGAGTGCTGGACTAGGACCGGGGAGACCTGAGTTCAAATCCCCATTCAGCCATGATACTTGCTGGATGACTCTGAGCCAGTCACTTCTCTCTCTAGCCTAACCTACTTCACAGGGTTGTTGTGAGGAGAAACTTAAGTATGTAGTACACCGCTCTGGGTTCCTTGGAGGAAGAGTGGGATATAAAATGAAAATAATAATAATAATAATAATAAATAATTTAAAATAATAGCTATGTACTGATCAGTTGGTTTTACACTCATCGGTTTCCCATTTATGTGACACTAACTTACTTAGTGCTTAGTCATCTCCATTCTCACTTCACCTGTCCTCTGTAAGCAAAGGTCTCACATTCGGGTGGGGGCCAATTTGTGCCTAATGCAAAATATTGGGAGGTCCTGTGACTGGTGTCAGCTCATGCTATGGATGCAATAGTGACTGCATCTGTCTCTTGGACATCTTGCTTTCTGCCAGTCAGAAAGGCAAGATCATGCCACATCATCCTGCTCCCTGACAAGAAAGATGTGAGAGTGACATCACAGGCTTGTGGCACTCTATCCTAACTGCACAGTTGCACTGGAGATTCCTTGCAGTTCTCAAGGGGCACTGGGCTGAACGGTCTTGCCCAGTGGCCAATCCCACTCCGTCCACTGATGCTGCTACCATGGGGGTGGGGGAGGCCTGCTCAGCTCATCCCACACCCCTCATGGCGGCTTGAATTCTTGAAGTGTTTGGCGCCACAGTTTGGTGCCATGGGGTAGTGGTGGGGTGGGGTGGTAGCAGGAGGCCCCCACCTGGACCTTTGGAGACCATGGACCGTGGCCCCAGGGTCCGGGGGTAAGAGCGCCTCTGTAGGCAGCTAATTCATTTAGCTTCTCTAATTAAGAAACTGAAAGAAAAAATGTTGGTTTATCTGAGGAAATGGAAATAATGGAATAACTGAATAACTAAGCAAATAGGTATCGACAAATATTAGGATTAGAATGTCAGTTGATATTAATGTCAGTTGATATTAATATTTCAGTATTATCATGAAGCAAGGTAGAGCAGCTTAAGAGGCAGGTTTTAGAGGAGCGTCCATTTCGACTCCTGGTGCCCACAGAGCCCTGTGGTTGTCTTTGATAGAATACAGGATGGGTTTACCATTGCCTCCTCCCGCACAGTATGAGATTATCCCTCCTGGCTGGTTAGAACAGCTGGTGGGAATGTTAATTCTTGGCTACGGGAGTTGGTTAACTCTTTGCTATGTGAGGGTTTCGTACCAGCAGCCCTGAAAGAGGCGATAGTTCGCCCTCACTTGAAGAAACCCTACCTGGACCCTAAGGTCCTTGACAACTACAGGCTGATCTCCAACCTCCCTTTTGTAGCGAAGGTGTTAGAGAGGGTTGTATGTGCCCAGCTTCAGAGGGTCTTAGAGGAAACTGGCTATCTTAATTCTTATCAGTCGGGTTTCAGGCCTCGGTATAGCATGGAGACACCATTGTTCTCTCTGGTAGATGACCTTCTTAGGGACCTCGATGAGGGTAGTGTTCCTCTCTTGGTCCTTTTAGATCTCTCAGCGGACTTTGACACTATCGATCATGCTATCCTCCTTGACTGCCTGCGTGGGTTGGGTATCGGGGGCACTGTCTTACAGTGGTTCCGTTCTTACCTTAGCGGGCGTGTCCAGTTGGTATGCATTGAGGACAGATGCTCTGACCCATGGCCACTCCTTTATGGAGTTCCCCAGAGTTCAGTTCTTGCCCCTGTCCTCTTAACATCTATATGGAGCCGTTGGGTCAGGTCATTTCCCAGTTTGGGGTGAGATTTCATTAATACGCTGATGATACTCAGCTGTATATTGCCATCCCAGACCATTCTGGAAATGCTGTTTCTGTGCTTACTCGATGCCTGGAAGCTGTTAAGGTCTGGATGAATCAAAATAAGCTCAGACTGAATCCCACCAAGACTGAACTACTCTTACTCAGCCCTTGTACTGGCCAACAGCCGGATGTGAACCTTATTTTAGATGGGGTGGCGCTGCCCCCGAAGGAGCTTGTACGTGATTTGGGGGTCCTTTTGGACTCGCACCTCCTGCTTGAACAGCAGGTGGAGGCTGCATCCAGAAGTGCCTTTGCCCAGCTCCATCTGATTTGTCAATTACGCCCTTACCTTGATCAGCAAGCATTAATGACAATGACCCATGCCCTTGTTATCTCCCGCCTAGATTATTGTAACACCCTCTATTTAGGGTTACCTTTGAGGACAATTGGAAAGCTACAATGGGTCCAGAATGCAGCAGCTCGTTTACTTATGGGTGCCAGAAAATATGACAGGGTAACACCTCTTCTGCAGTCATTGCACTGGTTGTCTATTTGCTACCGAGTTCAATTTAATGTCCTGGTTTTGACCTTCACAGCCTTGTGGGGTTTGGCACCTGTTTACCTACAGACCCGCCTCTCCCATCCAGTTACATCCCTTCCAGTCAGATCTGCTCAGATGGCCCTTTTGTTGTACCCCAATTTTCGAGAGGTTCGGGGCACTAGGACCCGTGAAAGGGCCTTCTCGGTTGCTGCCCCACTTCTCTGGATTTCCCTTCCCCTGCAGATTCGTTTACTGTAGCTCCTTCCTTGTTGATTTTTAAGTCTCTATTGAAGACTTTTCTTTTTCGCCAGGCTTTTACCCTGTAGTTTACCTAATCCCCCCCCCCGTTAGTAACTTTAGTTTTATTTAGAATGTAATTTTAATGCTGTTTTGTTTTGCATGTTTTTGAACACCGCCCAGAGTCTTCGGAGTGGGCAGTATATCAAGTGTTTCTAATAAATATTAAATAAACAAACAAAATAATGCCTTTCAGCATCTTCCTATATCACTGATGCCTGATATATGTCAATTTGTGAAGAGGTTCAGGATGAAAGAAGAGGTTTTGGGGAAGTTGGAATATTTCCCAGAAACTTTCTTCTTTGTAACTGTTCTCCCATCCCCACTATTCACTGCAGTTGCTTCCCCTTTTTGCCATTGTTTTGTCCCCTTAGTTTCCTTGAGTGGTCCCAGCCAATCAAGGATCATGGAATGATGTCACAACAACATATAGAAATCAGATTTGGCAATATAATGACATCACAAAATGAATTCAGAATAAGGGTAAGAAACACAGAGTCTGAATAAGTTTTATGATATAGTTATTTGTCCATATCAGGTTGGCTATGTGGTATTGTCAAGAAGCCAATTTAGAATGAGGTCAGAAAGCAGGGGTAGGTACCCTGTGGACATTTTTTTCCTGTTTGGAAAAAAGGAAAGTAGGGGAATGTTGTGAGAAGTTAAAATGTTTGTGAAACATACCTTCTCTTTTTGATTATCCATTCATAATGAGGATAGTGCTTCCTGTCCTCACTCTGAATTAGCTACATTATGACACCATGTAGTCAAACAGATCTGGCTACATGACACTCAGCAAGTCAATTTAGAATGAGAACAATTTAGAATTCCATTCCACATCTCCATGTGGCATTTAAACAATGATATAAAGTGTGTGTCATTTTTCTTTTTACTTCAGTGTGAAAATCTCTCAACCTGACAGGCTTGAGAGTGAGTGTGTTTTTAATGTTGAAATCGCCAGTATTGTGTTATTAATCCCAGTACATTTGCATCATGGAGCATATAGTTCAGCTATGTGGCAGGAATATTTGAACAAAACATCATACTGGGACACAGTCTCTTCTTGTGCACACGTGTCAACTTGCATGAAAAAATGATGTAACATTGGAGTAAGCCTTTAAGACCGTTCTTATATTCTCATATGAAAAGAAAGCATGCACGTATTTTACCATACTTTTTTTGTTATTCCAAGTATTTGTTATTTAAGAACTGTATAATATGGTATTGGTTACATAAATCTGCAAGAGTCCCTTTCACTTTACAAAAGAAAAGAAAAATCTACTGAAAGGAGAGTTATTTTCTTCCATTCCCTCAGTGGTGTTGTATAACGGCCTTTAAAATGCTTTACCTTTTCTTTCTTTGTTGTCCTTTTAAGCATTGATCTTTAAGCAAAATGTGTTTATGTTTAAAGAAAGGAAAACCCTGCAGCACACACTGTGGCACAATGATGAGACACTACCCCCCAAGAAGATCTGATATAAAACAGCAGGGGATATTGCCAGTCAAGAAATTAGTTAATTGTTCTATGAATATGCATCAGAAATGCTTGATCACATACACTTTGCCAATACTGTTGTTTGTCCCCAAACAATTGAGCAATGAATTCACTTAATCAGAGATGCAGAACAAAGTAAGTTGTACAACATGCCTATAAGCCAACCATGTACAGAGGCAGGCTAGTCACACTGAATAAGGATTTCCACTCCACAGTATTTAATATCATTGCAACATCTGCAAATAATCCAGATTCCTCCATTTCATGGTGTGCAATTAACTTATGGAATTTGCTGCTGCATGATGTGCTGATGGCTACTAGTTTAGATGACTTTAAAGAGGAACAAACAAGTTCATGAAGGAGAGGTCTATTACTGGCTCTTGGTCATGTATACATCTGAATATGAGTTGCTGGGGGAGGCAATAGCAGGGGAGGGCTATTGCCTTCAGGCACTGCTTGTGGACTTCGCAGAGGCATTCAGTTGTGGGAAACTGAATGATGGACAGTGGGGCTTCCCTTATTGTCTTCTCTTAGAAGAAGATATACAGTATTTATGTGTATAGCTACACATAGTGGTGATTCATGGATCTGGGCAAGAATAATATGAGAGAGAGAGAGAGAGAGAGAGAGAGAGAGAGAGAGAGAGAGAGAGAGAGAGAGATGTTGGTGGTAGTGGTGGTGGTGAGATGACTATGAATGCCACAGTTTAAATCTTTAACTTTATGGCTTAGCCTGTGATCATTTCTTGCCCTGGAGTTTCGTCTCGCTTCAACTCTTGTTCTTACTGGCCTTTCTGTTTTGCTCTTTGGTTCCATGTCTCCTGTGCTTTGGACCTGGATACCAGTCTTTGATCCTGCAATGCTTACTAAACCTCATAGCAGTTCAGTAGTAGACAACTACTTTCCCTTTATGTGGTGTGGATGAAAATGGGTAAAAGGCACTTGATACTGTTCTTGTGGAAGGATCTTCAAAGAGGAAATACCTCAGAGATAAAAACTGCCTAATGGGCTGCTTGATGCTAATAGGGAGTTATGGTGGGTAGTGTACAAGGAAAGGATTTTGTGTGTGCAGTGACTGAAAGAACGCACTTCAGATTCATTTTTAATGAGGAAGGGATAGTCATAGTTTCTGTTATTAAAGTCTTGTTCTGGAGAAGTCGTTTGTGTGTTAGAGGGAAGTTGAACTGTGCATTTCCCCCCCTTCTGTGTCTGTTCTGGAACTTTTGCAGTGAAATTCACTGTGAAATATAATAGTTATGTTAATCAATAGGGAGATTGTCTCTCTGGATAAAGCAGAACAAGGAGTAGTCCTGCTTTGCAGATATGACCAGCAGGCATTAGATATGGATTCTGTTGTTGGCTAATGTTCAAATAATGTTCATTATTTAAAAGAAAAATAATAGATTTAGGTGCTATCCATATAAGATAGCCAATAATGTCTGATGAGTATGTGTAACTGTGTTAAGAGTACAGATACTGTACGTACATGAAAATAATAAAGGTTGCATTACTGTGCTTGCGACTTACAAAATATCATCTCAATGGCACTCCAATCCTCAATACATTTAGACCTGAGTCTATGCTCTGCTGTCAGTGTTGTGTAGAACAGAGGCTCACACTTGCAGAATTGAGCAGTGCTTTGTCATTTGTGTTGGCTATGATAAACTGAAACGGGGGAAAAAACAATATTCCAGAAAAACTTAAATAACTTTTGTATTTCTTCATCAGGATTGCAATACAACGAGTAGTCACCATTAGCTCTGCAGACAAGCAGCAGAATGGGAATAATAAACCATGTCCTATATTTCTTTCTTGGCTATTTATTTCATTCATATCCTGCCACAGACCCCATCCTCAGTTATGACCAATGTGAAGAGCTGTTATACATCATTCCTTGGGACCCCATTGTATACATCCCGCCTACAGAGCTTCAGTAAAACTCCAGCAGGTTGAATTTCAATCCACATCTGAAATATATTTTGAGAGACTAGCTCACATTTGATTTTCCCATAAAGTATATGATGTATAGAATTGGACTGATTGGGAAGTGGGAAGGAAGCAAAGAATGCTGAGATTCAAATAGAGGTGGTGGTGCTGTGGGGGTGGGGTTTTTTTTGTCTCCCACCCCCCAACATTGCCATACTAAGATTAATCTTATTGCAGAGTTCTTCCAGGATGAGATGTGAAGGGAGGGTAGCCTGGATGCCAACTGACCTCTGTTGGCATGCTCTAGAAATTTTTTTATTGGAGAACATTTCTCTCTCACTTATATTTTCTTTCAGTATGCTTAAAAAAACCTCTCTCCCCCCCCATAATTTTTTTAAAAAGATGTGTGGGGTCAAATGTACATCAATTCCATAATTTTATTTCCCACTGCTTCAGTATCTGCTGTAGTTGTTCCATCTTCCAAACAGACTATGATTGCACAAGTCATTTTCTGTGGAGATCTTGCCTATTATGTATGTTCTTGCACCTTTTAGCTACTATTCAGGGAAGAGCTAGATTTTAAAATACATCAACATGAGTATTGGATGAGAGCCAAATAAATCCTGGATTTGCAAGAATGTGCTGTCTCAGCTTCTTGAAGAGCATAATGGATAGGCAACTCCTTCAAGCACTCATTAAGGGGGATTCTGGTAACTGATGCCTAGCAAAATTAGATGAGAAACAAATCATTAAGCTACCAAGCAAATATCTGGGGGGGAAAAAACCCAGAATACTTTACTCTGTAGAACCTGGAACTGAAGTGTAATGTATACATACCTCAAGAGTATTGGGATGTTGGATATAGTAATTGCAGTGTCAATTTAGAGCTGTATATTACTGAGTGATATATATATTACTAAAGGTGATGTTCAAAGCCATTCTTAGAAACTAGGCAGAAATGCTTACAGAATAATAATATACAGCAATGGCTCTTTATCTTTTGGGAGTTTGAGCTTCACAGTATTTTACTAAATTAACAATTAGTAATATTCTTTGTAAATTTGGGCTCTATAGTTATTTTTCCTGCCTTTCAGATTCCCAGTAAATACTAACATTGGTTTGTTAGTAGGTAAAGATAAAATTTTAAAAAGAAAAGAATGAGACAGAACTTAGAACATGGAATATTCAGTTTATTTTGTGTAATGATCAGTTATTGTAAACCCACAAAGTAACTAAGGATATTCAAGAAATTACAAGGTTGTGACTGAAAATTAAGTCAGCAACATTCAAATTAGCTCCTTAGTAATATCCAACTAACGTTCTGATTTCAAAATAATTTCACTTCTATACAGCCCTGGAGAACCTTTTATGCTTTCATTGTTCAGGCTTTTAGTGTAACTTGAGTCACTTGTGGATCTACTCACAAAAACCTGTACCATTCCTATAGCCTGGTCAGCTTGTGTGAATGGAGCACTTACTGTTCTGGAAAATCCTTTTTCCAGATAGGATTTTACTCTTCTGCAAACCATGAACCCAATGAGGTTGAGATGAAATCATTTTGTTAGAAGATTTATATTTACCTAGATTAGGAGTTTCCTCGATTTGCAAATACTGAAATATTTGCAGTTGGGAAGCATATATATTGCAATTTTGTGTAGAAAAGAATTGAGAAAGCTTTATACATGTTTCTCTTGGTTCTAAATTAAAACTCTGTGTTGTTATTTGAGTAAAACTGCAAGCATTTCAGAGTTTTTTTTGTCAATTGTTGATAAAGCAAATGTCATAACATTTCTCTGCTAGGACAGGTTATTTCTTTATGTAAGCTACCTTTCCAGGTGGCTAGGTCCTACTGCTAATCTTTCTTCCATATTCATTTTATCATCTCTGCTTTCCTGGTTATGTCAGAGGCCACACACCTATGTCAGGAATACTGCAGATGCCAGAGCTGAATGTCAGGTTTGTTTCCTTGATACCCACAGATTATTTGCTTTTACTTCCCAATACATAAAATGTGGAAAGGTTTTATGGCAATTTTATCTTCCTTTCTTGGTAGTTTTAGAGACGCTGAAGTCTGTTATTCACTGTTCTATATGGGTAACCCAGTCTTTCCCTTCCTACAGGTATTGCAATACAGGGGCTGGCAGAGCAAGGTTGAGGTGCCCCTGGAATATGGGTCCTCCACATACCCCCACCATCTTTGATACCAAAGAATTGTAAACAAAAATCCTGAAAAACAAAATATTGTTGGCATGCCTTTTCTCTCACTTCTATGCAAATAACAACACACTTTCACACAAACATTGGCACACATGCATTCCCATGGTTCAGAAACATTTTGAACAATTGGGAGAAAAAGGAGTGGGAAAGTGAAGAGCGAGCTGTCACCCAGCAGACAGTGGGCTCCTCCTGCTTCAGGCGCCCAGAGACATTTGTCCCACCTTGTTCAATTATGCCCCTGTTGCAATGCAAGTAGCAGCTTGTAATGCGATATATTTTTACAACATCCAGTCTAAGGCAAACAGAGTGTAGCTGTACAGTACTTAATTTGTCTCCAAAAGCAATGGGAAAGTGTCTTGATACAGTTCCTAGCAGGCATACAACTATCATGGTATTGGGAGCTTGGGTCCAGTACTTATAATGGAGGGCAAAAAAATTGATGAAAGCTGTTTCTGTTCCCTTTCCCTCTTAGAATCATAGAATGGGAGAGGTGGAAGGGACCTTGGAGGACTTTCAGTCCAACCCCCTGCTCATTGCAGGAATCTGCTACAGTATCCCTGACAGTCCATGATGACCATTTCCTGCTTCAAAACCTCAAGTGACAGAGAGCTCACCACTGTGAGGCAGACTGTTCTGCTGACAGACAGTTTTTTGTAACAGTAAGACAACTTACAGTTAGGAAAACCCTCCTGATGTCTAGCCTGAATCTGCTTCCACGTAATTTCAACCCATTGGTTCTAGTCCTGCCCTCAGTAGCAACAAAGACAGACCTTTATAAAGATCCTTGAGTTATATTTCTGCACCATATAAGGGACTCCCTGCAGTGCTGACATAGAAGCGCCAATGGCTGAAGCAAGGGGACATGCACCTGCTCTGGAAGTCCTGGTCCTGATCCTATGTTGGGGTTAGCATGCTTGGAAATAAAATATATTTTAATGATTGGGCAACATATGTTATCCACACAGATGCAAAGATCAGCAATACTTAACAAGCAGGCAGAACAAAGCTTCAGACCAAAAGCAGTTTTTGAATGTGGGGTAGTGTTAGTGGCTGACATACTGTCTAATGAAGCACCAGTGCTCCATGAGGTGTGTGCTGCAAACTGGCAGTGCTCCATTGGTCGCACAAGTGGGGGATTTTAGCCCATCTCCACCACCTTTGGAAGCTGGTCCCTGAGGGTTGCGCATCCTCTACGAGAGTATGCACTGCTTTAGCCTGGAAGGCAAAAGCAGTTCACATGATTTTTAGGTTCAGTTTGGCACTATTGAAGTACATTTATTTTATTTTTTAACATTTTATATCCCGCTTTTTTATATCCCATTTTATATCCGAGCCCAGAGCGGTGTACTACATACTTAAGTTTCTCCTCACAACAACCCTGTGAAGTAGGTTAGGCTGAGAGAGAAGTGACTGGCCCAGAGTCACCCAGCAAGTATCATGGCTGAACAGGGATTTGAACTCGGGTCTTCCCTGTCCTAGTCCAGCACTCTAACCACTACACCATGCTGGCTCAAGTGTGCTGTCAATTCGATTTTGACTCCTGGCGCCCACAGAGCCCTGTGGTTTTCTTTGGTAGAATACAGGATGGGTTTACCATTGCCTCCTCCTGCATAGTATGAGATGATGATGCCTTTCATCATCTTCCTGTATCGCTGCTGCCTGATATAGTAGCAGCAGGGATTTGAACCGGCAACCTTCTGCTTGTTAGTCAAGCATTTGCTCGCTGTCCCACTTAAGGGGGCTGGTCTTCCACTTGCATCCAAATGATACAAGTTAGTCATGTCTGCTTTTAAATCCTATGACTTAGTCATGACTCACTTTGTCTGGATCCTGCCCAATGCACTTAAGTGCACTTACTCGGCCCACTTAGTAAGGAATGTGGAGTACACATCAGGAAATTAGTTGGGGACCACATTCTGCAACAAATCTGGCAGCCAAGTATATCATTTATTTATTTATATTTTTTTAAGTTTTTAAAAAACTTTTTAAAAATTCTATATTTTCACTCTAACAATTTTCAAAAACTATGTACAGTTTAAAAAATAAATTGCACAATAAAACATCAGTTCTCCCAATATGCAATAGCAAATAGTGAAATGTATATCGTATGTGTGGGATTGATGGTGGCTCTAACACATTGTTCTGTGATAGTTCTACTGATATGTATACTAGCCCAAATTTATGTTAGGGCTTATTTTTTTCCCTTTGTGTCTAAAAACAGGATCTGGAAGAGGCTGAACTGTGATTGATGCAATTTGTGATTTAAACTATCTTCTATTAATCTCAACCAAAAAACCTTTCATTGTTCAAAAAAAGAAAAACTAAATGCTGGTAAACATAAAAACATAAGACGTTTCAGTGTAACACACCACAAATGAGCACAAATGAAAACCTCCTCCGTTCCCCAGATGTTACATACCTTAGATGTGGTAACACTCTGTTCCATGACTGGCGGAGAGATAATGAGTGAGGGGTGGGGAAAGAGAGAGAAAAGGGGAATCACCTGATTTTTCTCGGAGGCTAATAAACTTTATGGCATTGGCCAACGTCTCCAGAGCATTAATGTCAGGTCTCAGTTTCTCTATCAATAATGCTTCCTTGATTTTCCTTCTATGCAGGTTTGTCTCAATTGCCAAAATAGATATTTTGGTAGGCACCATTTGGCCTTCATGCTTAATCCTCATGTGCAATGACCAGAGTTTCTTTCTTTGTGCACAGTGCCTCATATCTGCTAGATGTTCTTTATATCTATCTTTCAATGATTTACCAGATTCCCCAATATAGAATGAAGTGCAACATAAACATTAGATATTATATATTGCACATTACTTGCTACAGTTTCCTTCCCCCTGTTCACATATTTCACAGTCTGGTACATCACATCTGCTATCACACAATCTAGAGTTGACTAACAGTTGTTTGTGTCATTGGTGCTGTACAAACCACATTCACCTTAATTCTCTGTCTTTTCAAGATTCTCTGGGTTTGCCATGTATCAATTAATATCATAATATTGATATTATTGATTAATTATTTATCAATAAATACTAAGCAGTTATTGGAGGCTTTAAATGGAATTGGGATGGAGAGGAGCAGGTATATTTTGAAAGTTTTGATGTTGAGGCATTGTACATGAATGTAGACAATGAAGGGGCAAGGCAGGTATGTTTATTGGAAGAGAAGAGTGATGTCACTGACATCATCTTCAACGGAGATTGTATTTTAAAATTTTTAATGTGTTTTTAATGTGTTTTTATCTATAATTTTTATCTTTTTATGAATTTTAAATGTGTTATATTGTATGTTTTAATTCTGTAAACTGCCTAGAGATGTTTATACTAGGCGGTATATAAATCCAATAATTAATAAATAAATAAATAAATGTTTTTGATTAATGATATTAATGCAATGATTACTGTATGCCTGCAATGTAAAACCTTTAAATTTGATAGAAAGTACTATGTGCAATGACAGGGGCTAGCAATGGGAAATAGACTAGCATCTTTGCTGGCTATTTCATGTATGAATACCATCAGAAGGAGCAATTCTGATGTAATTCTGTATAAAGGGTACATAGATGATTTGATTATTATTACTCCTATTCAAAAGCAGGCAGATGAAATATTAGAGAAACTGAATAAGGGAGGGAGTATCAGACTCATGAGGGGAAAACCAAGTGAGGAGGATTGGCTTTCTTTTCTAGATACTGAAACAAAATTAAGAAATAATCATTTAGAGACCAAATGGCACAGAAAATCAGCCAAAAGGTGCATTCTATTAAATAATCAATCACCCCAAGTTAATGAAAATACAAACTATGCAAAATGTGATAAAGAGGGCAGAGGATGCCTCCATAGCTCAACATCAAAAGGAATCTAGAGGGAAAGCTGAAAATCTAATTAGAAAGAATAGGTATGAATTGCCTGTTTCAAAGAGTTGGAAAAGAGCTAGATTCACTAAGGGCTTGCCTGCACTTGAAATACCATTAATTACTGATAGATTTACATGGCAAACCCAGAAATCTTGGAAAGACAGAGAATTAAGGTGAATGTGGTTTGCACAGCACTAATGACACTTAAACCATTGTTAGTCAAATCTAAATTGTATGATAGGCAGAGGTGCACCCAGGTAATTTTGGCGCCTGGACCTAAAGGCCTTTGGAGGGCCCCTTCTCCTGCAAATTAAGCATCATCATGCTTGGCCAGGCTGTAATGACCTGCCTTGGCCGATTGCCCAGCAGCTGTGGAAACCACTCTTTTCAGAGGGGAAGGGAGAGTGGACAGACAAGAACGGAGATGGAGAGTAGTCACCAACATTGCCAGAAGTCAACACCTGGAATTCCACAGGTTCGGGGGTAAACACAAATCGTGGCCAGTCTCAATAAACAGGTCCAGATTGCAAGGTCAAGGTTGCTTACTGTAAGGCTAGGCACCACGAATATTGTTTCCAGCACAGACCCAGCTTTCAGGCTGCTCTAAATAGGCAAGTGTGTTGAGAGTCCCACCCATCACTGCAGCTGAGTCTTGTCTGGGAAATACGGCCGAGTCAGAGCTGGAACACCTGTTCCTTCTGGCCAGCCTCTCTGACCTTTGGTGTTCCTCCTTCTGAGCCTGTACTGTGGCCAAATGTTGCTGCCAGGAATCTGGGGCAGGCACCTCAGAGGGTTCATCGGGAGGAGGGAGAGGAGACAGAAGGACCTGCAAACCTGTCAGCTCTGGCTCTGCTGAGTAGACTGGAGTTTCAGCCTGCTCCCCCTGCTCTGGGTCTTTATCTGAGGAATCCTCCTCCATGACCCCCATAAGAGTCATTACACGAGCGAGCACACCACCTGGGACAGACTAAAGAGGATTTGGGGGGGCTCCAGGGGCTGTGGAGGCCGGGGACTTCAGCCCCAAAGTACAGGGGTAAGAGTGCCTCTGATGATAGGAAATGTGATATACAAGATTGTGAAATTTGTGATTAGGGGGAAGGAAACTGTGGACAGAAATGTGCAGTATATACAATTCAATGTTTAGGTTGCACTTCATTCTATATTGGGGAATCTGGTAGATTGTCTGTCTATCTATCTATCACATTTAAAAACATTCCCATCCAAAGACTCTGGGCAGTGTACAACAAATTTAAAAAGACATAAAAACACACACCATTTAAGACACAGTATTAAAAACAATATCAAAACAATTCAAAAAACAATTAAAAACCATTTAAAACTAATTAAAATACTTTAAAAAACCATTTAAAAACCTTGGAAGGTTTTTAACAAGTAAAACAAGCCAAACAAGTAAGTTTTTAGGGCTCTCTTAAAGGCCAACAGTGAGCCTAAACTGCAGATATCTGCCAGGAGTGCATTCCATAGGTCAGGAACAGCTATAGAAAAGGGCTGGTTCCGAGTTGCCACCAGACATACTGGTGGTAACTGGAGACAGAACTCTCCAGGTGACCTCAACGAGTGATGGGGATCATACTGAAGAAGGCGCTGTCTAAGATAACTATTGAAAGATAGATATAAAAAACATCTAGCAGATATGAGGCATTGTGCACAGAGAACGAAACTCTGGTCATGAGAATCAAGCATGAAGGCCAAACGGTGCCTGTTTATTTAACTGAGGATGGTTTGTTACACCAAAACTTCTTATGTTTTTATGTTTACCAGCTTTTAGTTTTTCTTTCTTTTTGTGCACAATAAAAGGTCTTTTTGTTGAGAGTTGGAGTTAATATATGTGCATTGCATCACTGGCATATCAACTTACACCATCTTCTATTATATTAATCTGTCTTTCAATGGTATTTTAGCATGTTTTATCCTAACATTTTTGGTTCATCTACCATGAGCCTAAAGGATAGAATAGGATAAAAATAAAACTAAATAGATTATTTCAGAGGGAAAGATAAAGTTTCATACCGGACTTCCTTCCTTCCTTTATTACTGGCTTACATTTAACATGATCATGCCATGTTGTAGTCTATCTAGTTATCTTTTTGTGTTTTATTGTTTGGATGTTTGTCCCAGTGGGATCCTGTAGAGAGGTTTTTTGGGGCGGTGGAGTGTGGAATCAGAGAGAAAAAACAAGGAGAAGGAGAAAATGGAATCGTTGCTAAATAAACATTTAGTTAAATCTACATAAGTTTTATTTGTGTGAATAAGCGAAGCAGCTATAAAACATGCCATGATCCGGTTTTTCTTATTGGAATATCAAAATCTGTGATTTAAGAATTTCTTCTATCAAGGATGGATTAAGTATTTCATACCTGCATGGAAATGCATATGTCCAAGATGACATAGCTTAATCAAGCTGACTGAATGAAATCAAATATGAAGTCAGGAGTCAAATACGGCTGACTAACCTTGGTCAACTCACAACATGTATGGCCCTTTCTTGAGTGAATATTTTGTACTTCTGAAAACCTCAGATTTGCAGCACAAGATCATATTATACAGAAAGCAGAGGCTGGAAGGGGTTATACAATTTAATTTTCTAAGTTCATAAAGTGTATTCTTTAACTCCACAATTAGAATTAAATTATAGCTTCCCCCTCCCTGCCCCCGGAACCTTATCCTCTCTGAAGGAGCCTATTTAAACTTACTTTTGGCTTCTTTTGGAAATTATATTAAGGATGTAAGCCATTTTGAAAAAAATGCAAGTGATTCTATATTGATAAAGAAAAAAAATATTCAGAATGTGAAATACCATATCCGATGAAAAGGGAATCACTTAACAGTTCTCCAAGTCACAATTACAGATTTGCCTGTACAAGTCTTTACTCAGACCTGCCAATCTAACAGAAAAGTTCACCATCAGATTAGCGTACTTAATCACATCGTAAATCTTACACTAACCAGGTTTCTAATTTCTCTAACAATTTTACATGACACATAATAGTAAAAACTTTAATTCCTTCATTCACATTAATAATTAGTGTGCTGAATAGACTTCAGACTCACAAAGTATACAAGTACATATGCATGAAATAGGAAATGTTATAATAAAAATCTGATTTCAATAGCATACTTAGTTACCTCAATATAATTACAATTACAATTCTATTAATGTATTGCATGGCACTAACACAATATATATGCAGAGAAACAAAAGGAATAAATAACGTGATTTACTGTTTCTTTGTTTGCATTAGTGTTCCATCAGTGTATGTCCCTGCCTAATTAATGTATTAGGCCGATTTCAAGTACCAGCTTTTGTGGAGCGAAAAGTCCAGTTTCTTTGGACTTTGGATGTAGCTAGGTTGGAGTGAGCCCTGGGGCAAAAAAAGAAGATGGGCCCTGCCCTCCTGCTGCCGCAGAGAGGTGTGAGGGGGAGAGCAAAGAGCATTCTGACACCCAGCAGGTGACCTCTCTCCTTCAGGGGTGAAGGGATATTTGTCCCCCTTGTTTGACTGTCGTTACACTCTTGATTTTCATAGCAAATGCTACCATTATAAAAACATACTTAAACTGGTCCTGTTGCATATAAGATGACTGAATCACATAGATTCTGGACTGCTTCCTTCAGGCTTATGGAAGCTCTTGTATCATTCTTACCATCTTCTATGGGCCAGAAGGTCTCTGCTGCTACAAGTGCAGCAGGCTTCTATTGCCCTGGCATACGAAATTCAGCACCTGCCTGCACCTATTAAGCTGATGACTCACTCCATGAGAACTGCTTCTACATCATCTGCATTCTTTACAAATGCACCATTGGCTGAAATCTGTAGCTCAGCAACATGGTCCTCTCCACCTTCACCAAGCACTAGAAGCTTGATGTTCATCATTCCTTGCAGGATGCTTTCATCAGATGTGTTCTCCAACATGTTCTCCCCCTGCCCCCCAGTAGACAGTGACACCACCGTCCGGGTCTTCTTAGCTGTGACAAGTCCCACGTGAGATGTCCTCATCTCGCAGCAGAGAAAGGAGCATTCATCACATAATGTGAAGGCTTCTTCTTGCTGCTAAGTTTGAGGACATCCCAACCCACCTGTCTGGGCATCACGTCTACTGGTGTCTTATTTTTTCTCCTATGCTTCGTTAACCTTCTTTTTGAACCTTGACTTGGCTAAACAGACCTGGGAGGGGCTATCCTTCCTGGCCTTTTAAAGCTTTCCTTAATTGAATTATCCTGCCCTCTGGAGCATGTGGGAAGATCGACCCATGTGAGATGTCCTCAAATCCAGCAGCAAGAAGAAGCCTTCACGGTAAGTGACCAATTATCCTATTTATAAGTTTGTTCTGCTGCAGCTTATACTTCTGATATATAGCATATCTGCGTAGCAGATTACAAGCCTTTGTTTCAGAGCAAGCCCACGTGAGGGGAAGAAAAATGCTGAATCATCCCTTCTATGCTTTCTGAGCAAAGGCTTCTCCCCAAACTTTCCTGTAATCTTGGCAGGATCTGGGCTGCCACCACCACCCACTTATCAACAGAGTTTAAACTCTCCCCCTGAGCTTGGGTGGAATCCCAGGGAAACTCTCCTTCTTTTCCTATTGGAAAAGTTTACAAAAAAACCCTTCCACTTGCAAAGCTACACATGGTGAGAAAACTGGTAGTTGCTGAATATGAGGTGTGTTGCACCAGAGAAACTCCCTTCCAGCCCCCCTTTCCTGAGTTAAAAATCCACTCAGTGAGGTTTGTAAAATGCAAAAACAAACAAACAAACAAACAAACAAAAAACCTTTATTTAAATGCTACAGACTGCTTTGGTCTGAGGTTCTCTCAGCTTTTAGTTACAGGTAAAAATACTCAGTGGTTGCAAGAATACTTCAAAAAGCACCCCAGATGATATTGGGGCAGCACACTTTAAAAATCGTGGTTGCCCAGTTGCAAAGAACATGGATGTAAGAAAATACAAAAGCACCTTTAAAAGCTTACAGATAGGTCATCCTAGAAAAGTATCAGGGATTTTCAGAGCACACAAAAGCAATATAAGTTTGTAACACAAAATCTGACTAGCAAACTGTTCCCTAGGCTAAAGTTCCAGAAGTCAAAGTCCTGGTGTCCTTTATCTTGGACTCACCAATTCCTGGATGAGGACCCAAGTTTCCTGCCCTCCTGTCTTTCAAAGAGCTGCAGAGGTCCTTCCATGAGAAAAATCTCCCAGCTAGCTTTTGACCATGAGGGAGCAAAACTCCATTGCTCCTCAATAAGCCTTTCTGCCCATGCTCCTCTCACCTCCAGCCTAGCTTCTTCTAACAAAGGAACCCTTCTGTTCCTCCTCATGGCTCTCTAGGTCCCACCCACCTGGTGTGTTGATTGGCTGATCTCTGGAGTTCACCAGCCTGTCAGTTAGGACAAGGTTTTCTTCCGGTTAACTCTTTAGGAGAGAGGAGGGGGTTGGTCAGTGACTGATCACTACAATCTGTCTCCCTTTTCTCATTCTTTTGCTGGTTGCAAACTTCTACAGGCCAATATTCTACCCCATCCATGCCTTAAGAATCATTGTTATATTAGGCAGATTTCAAGTACCAGATTTCAAGAAATAAGGTTAAAAAAAATCTAATTTTCAACATTTTCTAAGAATCAGGATGTGTTGGAATACATATGCAGAAAATTCCAACATAGAGTGAACTGGTTCAGATGTCACACACTGACCCTGAATCTCAGGAGTATACCTTCCCTCCTCAGCCCATGCATACATCAGAAGATTTCTATTTGAAATTGTAATTAAAAACAATCCAAGATTGGTTGTGACATCTGAATCTACCAGCCCTATTTTGTCCTAACCAGCTTATTTGAAATAAGCCTAAATCTGAAATCCACTTAAAACCTTGGGTTCAGATCTTGGTTTATTTAAAGAAAGTGGGTCAGAAAAAACAAAGAATGCTCATGTCAGCCAAACTGACCAATCTTGAGTATTTTTTAATTTAAATTAGAAAATATCACATTGACACTCAACACAAAAATTACGAGTTACAAAAAGAAAAAACACAATTATTAAAACATTAACATTAGAAAATTATTTAAAATTTGTACTTCATTTTATATCTTTTTATAATACTCTCTAAAGAAAGGAAAACCTTGCAAGCATAGAATCGTTGTCCTGTATAATACTATTCCAGTAGCCTATAAATAGGCTCCATCTCTCCAGAAATCTATCTTGTCTCCTTCCTTCCAATGTGTTTTAATAATATGTTAATTTTATCATAAAGGCAGTGTGCCAGACCTTCTCAAACCAGTTCTGGGGGGATGGGGTCCCATGCTCTTTCTATCTTGCGGCTATACACACTCTGTCCATGGCTAGTAAAGTCAGTAACATTTCTAAATCCACTGCAAGAACTTCTTCCTTTATATAACCAAATAATAATATTCTTGGATCTTTTGGGAGTGCATATCCAGTTATTTCTGCTATTTTCCGTTGGCCCTCACTCCCCAAACCTTTTATTAATGGGCATTTCCACATCATATGGTATATATCTGCTCCTAACTTACACTTCCAGCATTGACTTTGATTCAAATTATAAATATGTTTTAGTCTAACTGGAGTCAAATATCAACAGAATTGAACCTTTAAGAAGCTCTCCTTTAATGATATACTCATCAGCTTGTTGTTTTCACAAAGCCATTCTTATTGCTCTTAGGCCAACTCTTCTCTAAGTGCCAAGTTCTTTTTTCTTAAAAAACAACAACAACAAAACAACAACAACCCATAATTGACAGGCTTATCCTCCAGCTTTTGTAACAACCGATGCCATTCCATTTGACTTTTTAGCAACGGCAATTTTATTATACGTTCTGCCCGTGTAAGATTTCTTAAAGGCCCAAAGCATTGTACAGTATCAGTTTTGTTACAATACTACGTAACTGAAGAAATTGAAGCCTACACAGCTTAACTCCTGCTGTATTCTCCCTTATTTGTTCATATAAGATTGGAGTTCTGTTCTCCAACCAATCTTTTATTTCAACTATATATAAATTCTCCCAAGTTGATATATCCTCTAGCATTTCCGAATCTGGGGCTTATGGATTATAAATGACAGAAGTTAGAAACAGAAGTTAGACAATCATGGGCTTACCTTGTTTCTTACTGAGTACCACATTTCTAATGCTTTCCTTGCTGTAATTATTGGAGACACTCCTGATATTTTCTTAAGACCCCTAACATTTCATTAACTCTTAGCTTCTAAAAAGGTCAGATCAAATAGGGTCAATTCATGGGTCATTTTGTCATCAAAATGTTTTGCTAGAAACTCCCTTTATGAATATGTGAAGTTGTCTAGACTGTAGTGATTTTTGTGGTAGAAAGGGTGGAATTGCACACTGTTTAAAATCTAAAGTGAGTGAGGGCCATATACACACCCAGGTTTTGTTCTATTTCCTCTGTGCAATTTTTGTGCTCTTTTCTGTCCCTACACAAACTCATTCCAGAATATTGCTGTTTTAGCCCTGCATCCTTGCCTTGTCTCTGTCCATTACTGCCCCCACCCCCTTCAGTTCCATTTCTCCCTGCCCGGTTGCCACCCCTCTGCCATCCTTTTTTTCTTTCAGAGGAAAGCAAAGCCCACTTTTAAAAGCAAATTATTTTCTAAAATTCTGTTCCTGTTGTTTTTTCTCTGCAGATAATGGATTGCTTCAGAGAAACGGGATTCCCGGACTATGTGGGGTTGATGGATGAGTTAGGGTTAGGGAGGAGATTAATACCAGAACATGAAGCATTACTGCTCCATGCTTCTGCAGGGCACCACGGATCACACAGGCAGATTCATTGACATAGAGATTGGGTGGAGTGGCAAGAACCATGATGCCCATGTGTTCAGGAATTAATTTCTTTGCCGGGCTAGCGATACAGCAGTGTATATCCTGGGAAACCCAACTATTTTGTGTGTGTGTGTTGTGTGTGTGTGTGTGTGTGTTCAAATGCCACTGCTTATCCTGGTGGATGGTGCACCTCTGATGTGAAAATGGCTGATGGAATTTTATCCAGGGCACAGAAACCGCAGAGGGCAAAGTTCTACAAGATTTTAAACAGGTGATGGAATGTAGTTGAATGAGATTTTGGAAGGTTGAATGTAAGGTGGATGTGTCTTGCAGCACCATTTAGAGTAGCAGAAGATCCTTCTCTTTCTGTTATTACTGCCTGGGTAATCCTCCACAACATCTGCGAGCAGTAAGGCTATCAGATCACTTCCAAGAAAGAGGTTCCTGTACCCTGCCTCATCACAGATGCTGGGGAAATAATTGCTGTAAAAATCTGGATGCAATGTTTGACGAAGGGAAGCGGTGAGAGATGGAATTGTTTCCTGGCTGCACACCGGCCAAATGTGTGGGTGAATCCCTCTCCCCACCCTTCTGTATGTGTGACTTGTTTGGCAAATAATGCTTTAATGCATTTCCTCTTGTTTGCTTTGGTGCCTTCGCTACCCTGGCACCCATTCTGGTGCTTGTATAGGGTTACAAACCAGAACAAAACAAATCCTCTGTTTGTCCATTTCTGGGGGTGGTGGGGGCTGCAGTGCAACAAAAAAATTGGGAATTCTGCTTCAGACACTTTGCCCTACTTCCATAGCCTGCACTGGGTTGAGCACTGGAGTGCTCCAAACCTCCTGCCCCTCCAATGTTTTTATCAGATTCTCCATTGATAAATGTCTCATTATACCCCCATTAAGGTTTCCACAGGCAGGGGAGGAGGGAGCACATTCCTGAGGTATGGAGACATCATGCAGAATCACTATTTAACCATGGTTCTGCATGATGTCTGAACTGGCCCATATGTTGAACTTGAACCAATTTGATTCCTCCCTTACCCTCCAGCAGTGAATAATAATAATAATAATAATTTTAAAAAAATACATCAGGAGAGTTAGAAAAATTCTAAAGTCCAAACTCAATGGTGGGAACACCATACAAGCCATAAACACCTGGGCTATACCTGTTATCAGATACACTGCAGATACTGTTATCAGATACACTGCAGGATAATAGAATAATAGAATAATATTCTAGAATAATAGAATAATACACTGCAGGAATAATAGACTGGACCCAGGCAGAGCTAGAGACGCTAGATCGTAAGACCAGGAAAATAATGACCATCAATCATGCTCTACAGCCCCACAGTGATGTAGATCAGCTATACCTCCCTCGCAGCTCAGGTGGAAGAGGAATGCTGCAAGTCCATCAAACAGTAGAGGAGGAGAAAAGAGGCCTTGAAGAATATATCAAGGACAGTGAAGAAGATGCACTTCAAATGGTCAATAACATGAAACTATTCAACACCAATGAAACAAAGCAGGCCTACAAAAAAGAACAAGTCAAGAACCGAGCAGAAAAATGGAGAAATAAGCCCCTGCATGGTCAATATTTGCACAATATAAGTGGAAAATCAGACATCACCAAGACCTGGCAATGGCTTAAGAATGGCAACTTGAAGAAAGAAACAGAGGGTTTAATATTGGCTGCACAAGAACAGGCACTAAGAACAAATGCAATAAGAGCAAAAGTCAAAAAATCAACAACAAACAGCAAGTGCCACCTTTGTAAAGAAGCAGATGAAACAGTGGACCACCTAATCAGCTGTTGTAAAAAGATCGCACAGACTGACTACAAACAAAGGCATGACAAGGTAGCAGGGATGATACATGGGAACATTTGCAAAGAATTCAAGCTACCTATAGCCAAAGATTGGTGGGACCATAAAATTGAAAAAGTTGTAGAAAATGAAGATGCAAAAATATTATGGGACTTCCGACTACAAACAGACAAACATCTGCCACACAATACACCAGATATAACAGTAGTTGAGAAGAAAGAAAAACAAGTCAAAATAATCGACATAGAATACCAGGGGATAGCAGAATAGAAGAAATAGAAAAAATCACAAAATACAAAGATCTACAAACTGAAATTGAAAGGCTGTGGTAGAAAAAGACCAAAATAATCCTAGTGGTAATTGGCGCCCTAGGTGCAATTCCAAAAGACCTTGAAGAGCACCTCAACACCATAGGGGCCACACAAATCACCACCAGCCAATTACAGAAAGCAACATTACTGGGAACAGCCTATATTCTGCGATGATATCGATAATAACAGCAACAACATTGATAATAAACAGCCGTCCCAGGTCGATGTCTGGATAAAACAAACCAGTCAATAACACCTGTCTGACTGTGTACACAACAACAACATAATAATAATAAATTATTATTAATAATTTGATTTTTATACTGCCCTTCCAAAATGGTTCGGTGGGTTTAACAAAACATCATAAATCAGTAATTAAACAATCACAACAGTTAAAAACCCTGAAAAACAGGTTACAACATTAAAACCAATTACAACTATTTAAAAACCCTGGAAGGCCAGGCCAAACAGATAGGTTTGAAGGACTCTTCTGAAGGCCAGTAAAGAACTCAAATTGTGGATTTCTGCCGGGAGTGCATTACACAGCCCAGGAGCAGCTACAGAGAAGGCCCACCTCTGAGTCACCACCAGACGAACTGGTGATAACTGGAGACAGACCTCCTCAGAGGACCTTAATGTGACCTCAGATGACATTAATGACTCAATAAGGCCTAAACAGAGGAAGAGTTCCTTTGCTTCTGCAGACCTTTACTGTACTCTGAGATCTTTTATTCTGAAACATATTGCACAGTCCTAACCTAATTAAAGATGCAATCACACATAAATGTGAGTGATGTCCACTGATGTCCATATGTGAGTGATGTCCATTGAATACAATACTCAGAAGTGCATAAATATCATAGGCTTCCTGGGCTATAAGTTTACAAGAATGTCTTTAAGGTTACAATCCTATGCATACCTGGGAGAAAGTATCATGTTTTACTTCTCAGTAAAAATTCATAGGAATAGGTTGCATTAGTTTTGGTCTCACCAAGAAATGTTTTATTTCCCCACGCTGCTCCAGATTAATTTTTTCTTTATCATCCAGACTAAGTTCTGTGTATCAACCAATTATTATTATTTTTATTTAACAGCAAGACAATTGCCTTACTAAATACCAAAGAGATCTGTGTAACTCATTTAGCCCCACTGTAAACATTCATTGGTCCAGATAAATGTATTATTTTATTGGTTCTGAATTTTATTATAAAGAGCCAGCATGGCTACTTGATTTGTATGTTTATACACCCATACAGAACAATACTGAAAGCAGAAAGAGCATAATTGACTTTTGTCATTAACTTCTTTTCATTTTTTTGTCCATTTGTAGCAAGCCTCGTATTTGATGGACAAACATATTACTGCAGCAATGCTGTATAGAGCTCCCCATTGTTAAAAGACTCCAGTCCTTCAGCATTGTCTTTATTTTGACTGTCAGTTTTAAAAAATAGGGCTGACTTTTTCTAATGGGTAACAACAACAAAAGTGAGCAAAATTCTTTTTAAAACACCAACCAAAAAAACTTCCTCTCTATACAGTGGATTAAAGAAACCTGTAATAAATGGTGGATATGGCCTGAAACTTAATATTTTGATGCCTCCCTCCCTGGCTTGTGCACAGATTGCTTAATGTGGTATGAAATGAAGAACTGAAGTTGAGCTCATTTGTATCTTAATACATAATCTTAAATTAATGGAGTCAGTGGTTTCACATCCCTCTTTAACAGTAGATAGTTATTCGAAGGACTTATTCAGATTTAATTAGGAACAATTAACAAGCTGCTCAGCAAAAATACAGAAGTGAAGTTTGTTTTCAGAAAGTATAAAGCCAAAGATGCTTTTCTAAATGAGCCAATTCATTGCAAACTACTAGAGTATCAAAATTTGTGAAACTGCTAGCAGGTGGACTGAATCATCGGGATGAAAGATGTTATCTGAAAGATGTTATCAGGGAGGCAGTGAGTGAGAAACTAGAATGCAAATTGTGAGGTCTGCCGCATTTTCTCCTAGAATCTTCCACTCAGTGTGGGCAACTTTTCTCCTACACTTAGGGCTGGTCAGTCAATTAGAAAGACCATAGCCTATTATTTGTATGAGTTAGGGATGTGCACGAACCTGTTCGGAGGCCCTTTTAAGCGCCTCTGAACAGGCTCGAACACGGGGACGGTTCGAAGTCCAACACAGGCAGGGGTGCCGCTTTAAGGGTGGGGGAGGGTGCACTTACCCTTCCCGCCGCTTTCCTCCCACTGGTGGTTGTTGCCAGTAAAAACCTTCGAGGCGGAAGCGTACCTCCCTGCTGCCCCTTCTCCCTCCTTGGCCGGAAGTGGCCAGAGGTACCGGATGTGCATGCACATGTCGTGTGCCAGTCTGACGTGCACACGCACGCATGCGCACACGGTACTTCTAGCCACTTCCGGCTGAGGAGGGGGAAGGGGAGGCAGGGAGGTACACTGCTCCCTGAAGGTTTTTACCAGCAACGAGCGCCGGTGGGGGCAGAAAGGGCTGCTGGGAAGTTTTAGAAGCTCATAAATATTGCGGAAGAAACGCCAGCCGCATGGAAGAGAAGGTTTGGGGGTCTGATTGTCATTCCTCCTCCCCCCCGCTGCTCGGACTTTACATCTGGCCCCTCTGGGTTTGTTTTTCTATCTTGCCTGGACGAGGAGCTGTCTGCCAGGCTGCTGCCTTCAGAAAGCTTGACAATTAACACCTGTGTCAGCCAGCAGTCCTTTGTGGCAGAAAGGGCTGCTGGGGAGTTTTAGAGGCTCATAAATATTGCTGAAGACATACCGGTGGCGTGGCGTGGCCGCGGCCTGCCTGTAGGCAGCCGCCAAAGGGGGCCGGCCTTTGGGGGTGGGACTGAGGGCTGGGGGATGGTTGTTCCATGGGTGGGTGCATTTTTGGGTCAAAGTGCTGTTTTTATTGTCCTGAGTTGTTCCAGGCCTAGTTGATGAGATGTGTTTGGGCTCTCCTGAGGGGGATGATGCAGGGGGTGTGCCTGGCAGCCTTGGGGCAGCTATTGCTGTAGTGGTGGGGAATAGAAGAATTGGTGCTGGCAGAACAGCTGGCCGTTACAGGGGAAGAGAAATTAGTAATCTAGTAACTATTTCTGCTTCTAACTGTTCTGACAACTCTCAGGCCTTGGGGAGCAGCACCAACTACCCACAGAGCCTGACCTTGTAACGCCAGGTCAGTTCAAAATAAGACCGAAATTGTTCATGATTTGATCATGGATGAGGGAGCTGACCTGGCATGTACAACTGAGACCTGGTTGTGGGAGGCGAGTGGCCCAGTGTGGGCTCAGCTTCTCCTATCAGGTTACTCGGTTGTGGAGCAGGTTAGGGGAAGTGGCCCGGGAGTGGTGGGAGTGGTGGAGTGGCTGTGGTCCATAAAAACACTATCTGCCTTACCAGGGCCCCTGTGAGACAGTTGACTTATACTGAGTGTGTATTTCTGAGGCTGTGAACTAGGGATAGATTGGGGATTCTGTTGGTGTACTGCTCACCCCGCTGCCCAACTGACTCCCTAACTGAGCTGACGGAGCTGGTCGCGGAGTTGGTGTTGGAATCTCCCAGGTTCTTGGTGCTCAGGGACTTCAATATCCACTTTGGGACTGGCTTGTCTGGTGCGGCTCAGGAGTTCATAGTGGCCATGACAATTATGGACCTATCCCAATTAATTTTTGAACCAACTCATGTTGCCAGCCACACACTGGATTTGGTCTTCTGTTCGGATCAGGGGGGTGTTCCGTGGGTGGGGAATCTGGTGGTTACTCCATTGTCATGGACGGACCACTAACTGGTTAAGGTTGGTATCATGGTCACAATCCACCCCTGCAGGGGTGATGAACCTATTAGGATGGTCCGCCCAAAAAGGCTGCTGGACCCAGCAGGTTTCCAAAAGGCCTTGGAGGGTTTCGATGCTGGTGCGGCCAGTGATTCTGTCGATGCCCTGGTGGGAACCTGGAATAGAAAACTCACCAGAGCAGTAGATATTATTGCTCCTAAGCATTCCTCCAGGCCTGCTTCTAAGATGGCTCTCTGGTACACGGAGGAGTTGCGGGGATGAAACAGCTTGGTAGGTGACTGGAACACAAGTGGAGGAGAACTCGGCTCGAATCTGACAGGATGCAGCATAGAACCCATTTGAAGACCTATGCAATGGCAGTGCGCGCAGCAAAAAAGCATTTTTGGTTGGTGCGCATTGTGTCTGCGGGTTCACGTAGGGCACAGTTATCCCGGGTGGTGAGGAGTATAATTTCTGCTCCTTCTGCCTCAAATCAGCTCCCGGAGATACTCTGCTGTGACTCCTTTAGTGGGTTCTTGGCGGATAAAATCTCCTGTATTTGGGCCAACTTGGACTCCACTATTTCTGCAGGGTCTGTGAGGGAGGTATCCCGCGATTCCTCTCACAGTGTTAGGTTGGATCAGTTTCAATCGGTGATTCCTGATGACGTGGACAAGCTGCTTGGAGCGGTATGGCCTACCACTTATTCTCTGGATCCTTGCCCAACCTGGCTGCTTTGATCTAGCGGAGAGATTGTTGGAGATGACCTAGTTAATATCATAAATGCATCGCTGAGGGACGGTAGGGTGCCTACGTGTTTGAAGAAGGCAATAGTTACACCGCTTCTTAAGAAGCCTTCCCTGGATCCCTCAGTGATGGATAGCTATAGGCCAATATCCAATCTCCCCTGGCTGGGCAAGGTAATCGAGAGGGTGGTGGCTAACCAGCTCCAGGCGGTTTTGGAGGAAACTGATTATCTAGACCCATTTCAAATTGGCTTTAGAACGAGCTATGGGGTTGAGACAGCCTTGGTCAGCCTGATGGATTACCTTTACCGGGGAATCGACAGAGGGAGTATGACTCTGTTGGTCCTCTTGGATCTCTCGGCAGCGTTCGATACCATCGACCATGGTATCCATCTGGGTCACCTGGGGGAATTGGGAATAGGGGGCACTGCTCTGCAGTGGTTCCATTCCTATCTTTCGGGTAGATCACATATGGTGGAGCTTGGTGACAGTCGCTCCTCAAAGCAGGAGCTGTTATATGGAGTCCCTAAGGGCTCCATTCTGTCACCAATGCTTTTCAATATCTACATGAAACCGCTGGGTGAGGTCATCAGGAGATTTGGTGCTGGGTGTTATCAGTATGCTGATGACACCCAAGTCTACTTCTCCCTTTCATCTTCAGGAAATGGCACTCATTCTCTAAATGCCTGCCTACAGGCAGTCATGGGCTGGATGAGGGATAACAAATTGAAGCTGAATCCAAGCAAGACGGAGGTGCTCATTGTGGGGGCTCAGAATCTGAGGAGTGGGTTAGATCTTCCTGTGTTGGATGGGGTTACACTCCCCCAGAAGGAGCAGGTGCGCAGCTTGGGAGTACTCCTGGACCCAGGCCTCAGCCTGGTTTCTCAGATGGAGGCCATGGCCAGGAGTGCTTTCTATCAGCTTCGGCTGATTCGACAGCTGTGTCCATTCCTTGAGGAGGATGACCTCAGAACAATGGTGCACCAGCTGGTAACCTCCAGGCTTGACTATTGCAATGTGCTCTACATGGGGCTGCCTTTGTACGTAGTTTGGAAACTTCAATTAGTTCAGAATGCGGCAGCCAGATTAGTCTCTGGGGCAACCTGGAGAGACCATATTACACCTATTTTGAAACAATTGCACTGGCTGCCGATATGTTTCCGGGCAAAATACAAAGTGCTAGTTATTACCTTTAAAGCCCTGAAGGGCTTAGGCCCGAGTTACCTTAGAGAGCGCCTTCTTCTGCGTGATCCCCACCACACATTAAGGTCATCTGAGGAGGTTCGTCTGGTGGCGACTCGGAGGTGGGCCTTCTCTATAGCTGCTCCGGGGCTGTGGAATTCGCTCCCTGCGGAAATCCGCAATTTGAATTCTCTATTAGCCTTCAAGAGAGCCCTTAAAACATATTTGTTTGGCCTGGTTTTCCAGGGTTTTTAAATCTGTTTTAATATTCTAACCTGATTTTGGGGCTTTTAATCACTGTAATTGTTTAATTGTTGTTTTAAAATGTTTTTAAATTAATTGTTGTTATATTGTTTTTAATTTGTTTTAGCTCTTTATTGCTTTAGTGGTTTGTTTTAAGCCATTTTGGAAGGGCGATATATCAATCAATCAATCAATCAAATAAATAAATAAATAAATAAAACGGCACCCCTGCCGGCATTAAACTGCCCCGCTGCGGTTCCATGCACATACCTAGTATGAGTTATGATTTATTAAATCTGCATTAATTTGTACAGAAAATTCCCCAAAATTCTGAAATAATTTGACTTTTTTTTTAAAGATAATGAATGCCTGTGTCACAGCTACCATCTTAAGAAGCACTGCCTGTGTAGAAAGGACTGCTTCTTCTAAAATGGTACAGATAATCCACAGTTGTAAGCAATGTATGAAAAAGAACAAAGTTGCTGCCTATTTTAAATCAATCTGAACTTTCAAAAATTAACTAATTAATCAATTAATCAAGGCTATGTTTAGCTCTACTTATACTACATTTACACCTGCAATTGCTAAAACCTGGCAGCAGCTCAGACCGTTCTTGTAAGATGATTTCATAAAAATCACCTTGATTCTGTGATTCTATTTGGCACTTGATTGGCATATCCTGTAACTGCATGGGTAAACTGACAAATGAAAATGCAGTACAGGGAGTTGGAAAGTCCACATAATTAATGGCTGTTTGTCTGTTGTGGAAACTCCATTTTAATGCTGTCTCAAACCTATCATGCTTCTGATTGGTGACATCTTGCCCTATTCCATGTGATCCTTCTATGCCTTTTCCTTGATTGTCCAATCAAGTTCAATTTATCCTAGTTTGATCTTTTGGAAACAGTTTTTCTTGATATCCTGGTCATAGGAACATAGGAAGCTGCCATAGCTGGTCTTGTGGTAGCAAGCATGACTTGTCCCCTTAGCTAAGCAGGCTCTGCCCAGGTTGCATATGAAAGGGAGACTAGACGTGTGAGCACTGTAAGATATTCCCCTCAGGGGATGGAGCTACTCTGAGCAGAAGGTTTCAAGTTCCCTCCCTGGCTTCTCCAAGATAGGGCTGAGAGAGATTCCTTCCTGCAACCTTGGAGAAGCTGCTGCCAGTCTGTGAAGACAATACTGAGCTAGATAGACCAATGGTCTGACTCAGTATATGGCAGCTTCCTATGTTCCACTTTTAGGAGAGGAGAGCTGGTCTTGTGGTAGCAAGCATGACTTGTCCCCTTAGCTAAGCAGGGTCTGCCCTGGTTGCACTTGAATAGGAGACTTGATGTGTGAGCACTGCAAGATATTCCCTCAGGAGATGGAGCCACTCTGGGAAGAGCATCTAGGTTCCACATTCCCTCCCAGGCTTCTCCAAGATAGGGCTGAGAGAGATTCCTGCCTGCAACCTTGGAGAAGCCGCTGCCAGTCTGTGAAGACAATACTGAGCTAGATAGACCAATGGTCTGACTTGATATATGGCAGCTTCCAATGTTCCTATGAGTCAGACCATTGGTCCATCTAGCTCTTTATTGTCTGCACAGACTGGCAGCGGCTTCTCCAAGGTTACAGGCAGGAGTCTCCCTCAGCTTTATCCTGGGGATGCCATTGAGGGGACTTGGGACCTTCTGCATGCAAGCATGCAGATGCTCTTCTCAGAGTGGCACCATTCCCTAAAAGGAATATGTGCTCGCATGTAGTCTCCCATTCAGATGTAAACCACGGTGGATCCTGCTTAGAAAAGGGAACAATTCATTCTTGCTACCATAAGATCAGCTCTCCTGGTCTGAAAATGGACTAATGACTCTGGCTTTTCTGCATTTCTAACTATAGATTTGTTCCCACTTTTGTGACTCTACAATGATTTGGCAATAATTTCTGATTCCCTCCCTCTCAGTTTCCTTCTTGATCAGCCTCTGTCAAATGAACAACCTGAATACAAGTGACTCTAGTGCCAGTGTGTGGTGACTCTAGATCAGAACTGCCAACTTTTATATTCGTTTCTGACCTTCTCACAAGCAATGCTCTTTCAGATTGATATCCTGTGGAAAGAGGACTGGACTGTCGCTGTGTCTACTCCTGGGCTGCATTCCTATGCACATTTCCCAGGGAGTATGCTTCTGAGTAAACTTCTGAGTTCAGAGGTGTATCTAGGGAAAATAGCACCTAGGGCAAGCACTGAAATTGCGCCCCCGTCCAAACTTCTCACACCCATCTTTCAGATAACGTTACCATAATATCAGCTGATATATTTTTTTTAATGGCCGCTGAAAACAAAATGGCCACCGTGCATGCTCAAATGGCCTCTGTGAGGCCTGGCACGGCCTAGGGCCTCACAGAGGCCATTTGAGCATGCATGGTGACCATTTTGTTTTGGGCAGCCATTAAAAAAAAATTCTTTTTTTTGAAAAATGGCGCCCCCTTCAAGTGGCGCCCGGGGCACATGCCCTGCCTGCCCTACCCTAGATACGCCCCTGTCTGAGTTTACTTCTGAGTCAGCAAGAATAGACCTGCACTGCCAGTCCATCTAAATGCTTCCTTTGTCTTATTCAAGAACATGTATCCAAATAGTCTTCTCCATGCTCAATGTGGAGCTGAATACTACTCATTCTGCATGGATTGGCGTGTGTCAAGAAGAAATAACCCAGGGTTTGTAATCCAATGAAGCATTTTTTCTTTAAACATAATCATGGGCTGCCAGTAGCGCCTCTACGTTAAGGATATCAAAGTTTGAACTTGTCAGTGCTTAGCAATTGCACAATGCCTGCCTTTATAGCCTTGTCCAGGGCAGATATGTTGGTTCCAGCTACAGGGACATATACACAAAATAGTAGCCCTAGGATGATTTATGTTTGAAGATTTTGGTTAAGTGACAGTAAAAAAGTGGCAGATTGAAAGTAAACATCACCCTGCAGCGAAGTTGTTGCAAATTCAGAAGTTCTCCACGATAGCCCCATAGCCACACCCAATCTAACAGCTATGCCCATCCCAATGGCCACACCCCTCACACAGATAGATGGAATAATTTCAGGGGCTTTGTTACAAGAACTTAACGATCATGTAGATTCCCGGGAATGTACTAGAATGAATGATTGGGAATGCCCACTGAAATGCACTGGTTCCTTCCAAATGGCCATAGGAATGCATTGGTTTTCCCAATGGCCATTGCATTCCATGGCCATTTGGAAGGAACCAGTGGATTCCCAGTCATTCATTTTAGGATGTCCTGACACTAGTCCACCATAGGACTTGCACACTGACAGTCCCAGTTTCAGTCACTGGCAGCATCTCCAGTGAGGGCTGGGAAAGACTCCTGTCTGAAACCATGGAAAGCTCTTGCTAGGGCGGTATAGAAATTGAATAAACAAACAATAGTAAATGTAGACAACACTGAGCTAGATAGTCCAGGGGTCTGACTCTGTATAAGGGAGCTTTCTATATTCCTAAAACAGAAGGATGATGATAATTATTATTATTACTACTACATTTATATCCCGCTCTTCCTCCAAGGAGCCCAGAGCAGTGTACTACATACTTGAGTTTCTCTTTTCACAACAACCCTGTGAAGTAGGTTAGGCTGAGAGAGAAGTGACTGGCCCAGAGTCACCCAGCTAGTTTCATGGCAATAATCAGTCGGAATAGCAAGAGCAGCACATTATTTCCATATAGAAAGCCAAAGGCTTTACATCCCTGCTGAGACTAGGGAGGGGGAAAAGTACAGGGACTGCATCCCTGACGGTCCCAGCCACACTACACCACTGTCTGTCTGCTGTTGTGGAGAGATCTGAAGTGTTGAAAGAAGTTCATGGAATTAACTTCATAAGCATGCTGGTTTAACATGTTCAATAAACCAATATCAAATTACCATTAGTTGCAGCTGTATGAGTAAATGTTATATATTCTCAGTTTATTATGAGTGGATTCTACAAACGTTGGGAACAAGCAAAGTGCAGTTAAAAAGTGTAGTTCATTAAAGTCTGATAGTTTTCTTGAATATGAAATCTTGTATGTTGACCTAAAGTTTGGCTAGTCTGATACAATTACTTGCCATCCCATTGTCTGGTTTATAATGTATCAGAAAAAGAATGGCAAGTGACCAAAGGGTTGTTATTAGCTTAGCCTAGCAAGAAGATGTAGTAATGGGGGTGGAGGATAGCAAGTTACACGTGTTGAACGCAGTTTTGGCTCAGGAGACTCAGGAACTTTGCCAGGTAGGGAAAAAGAGGTGGCAGCCCCAACCCGGGCAAACAATACTGCCCACCCCCCCCCACTTCCTTTTGCTTCAGTGAGTCAGCGGACTTGTAAGAAGTTTCTGGAAAACCTCCCTGTTCTGGATTTTGTTGTTGTTTAAAGAAGTTCATAAACTTGCTTTCTCTTTTGTGGGAAGCAGGACAAGCCCTTTCGTTGTTCTGTGTAGCAAGAATGCGAAGGCTCACTCCCTTCTCCCAGGAGAAGAGGGGCTTTTGCTCTCCCTCCAGCCTCCTTTAGCATTACGCTAAAAGTGATGCAATGTAGCAATGCGCTGCGCCTTTAAGGGGGCTTATCCGCCGCTGCTGCACATGCTCAGCTCTTCTTTGTGTGGTAGTTGTGCTCTGAAGCTCCCAGCCTCCCTGCAAAGCTATAGAAGAGGCTAGAGAAACAGCAGCAAGCCCCTTTTGTCTTTCTTTAAAATAAAATAAATAATAATAATAAGACAGACGAAGCAGGAGAGACATTCCTCTTGAGCCCGACGCCGTCAGTGTCAAAGGGTTCATTTTGAGGCGGCTGGGACAGCAACTTCCGAAGGGCGGGCGGGAAAGAACCAGCCTGACTCTGCGCTTCCCCTCGACTTCTAGTAGTGGCCAGAAGTGGACTGTAGTCTCCATCCTTTTCCAGTGCAGTTGCTCCAACAGCAACCAGTATCTTCAGCTGGCGAGTGAGTCGTTCGCCTCTGCCTGGCTGTGGGGATTCCTCCAGAGAGGAGCCGCCGCCGCTCACATTGGCTGAGTGAGGAGGGGCTTGGCAGTAAAAGAAAGGGACGAATCTAAATAGACCCTGCGGAGCGGGAGGGGGAAGAAGGAAGAGGAGAGATTCAGCTCACCACCAGCCGCTTCTGAAAGCAGATTACAATTAGCCTTTTAAAAATGGCTGCTTTCAAACTGTCAGCTGAGGCAGAAGAGGACTTTTGAGTCTCCCGTTTTAAGGGAGCAAGAGAGACAAGGAGTGCCTGTTCCCCCCGCCAGCTCAGGCCCACTTGGGTTGGAATGCTGGAAGGGCTCCCGGGCGGGGGGACTCTGGAGCTTTCCTCTCAGTGCCTGCTTGAAGAAGCATCACCTCCACCGCCGTCCTTGCCCTGCTGTTGCTGCTTAAGAGGACGAGCCGCACAGAACAGAGCGGGGAGAGGCGAAGAACGGAGAAGCCACATTATTCTGTGCGGTTAGGGGGGGATGTACAAGGTCAGGAGCCCGTCTTCCGTTCGTGGAAGACGGGGGCAATGAGCCCTGAGGAAGAGGAGGAGGAGGGACGGCTGCTGCGGGCGGCGTTTTACCTGGGGGATAAACAGGAGGAGCTGTGAGGATAATTGGCAAGGGAGGAAAAGCAGCACTTGGAGGACTTCCCCCCCGCCTCCCTTAGCGGAATTAGCTAATCCTCTTCAGGACACATCTTCCCAGCCTGTTCGTGTTTCTGTGAAGACCCGCTCTGTTTCTTCGTTACCCCTGCTGAGCTCGCTCTGATCCTGACGCGGGGGAATGTGTGTGGAGTGGTGGGGATTGCTTTCATCCTTGTCCGATCTGCACAAGGAACTGGGTTAATCTCTTTTCCCACCCCCAGCCCAGCTCTTCAGAGAGCTGGTTGCGGATGTGCTCTGTGGCAAAGATGCTGGGGAAAGTCCTGCGCAGGATGGGAGGCCCTCCTGTGATCCTTGGCGCCTGGAGACCCTTTTCTTGTTCCTCGTGCTGCTTCTCTTCCTTCCTGGATATGAACAACTGGCTGCTCTTCTATGGATTATTGTACCTGGTGCTCTATGCCCAAGTCTCCCAGTCAAAACCTTGCGAAAGAACCTCCTGCTTCTCGGGTCGATGTGTCAATTCCACCTGCCTCTGTGACCAAGGCTGGGTAGGGGATCAATGCCAGCACTGCCAAGGCAGGTTCAAGTAAGTTTTGTCACTTGATCCTCTCTCTGTTTTGGCTTTATACCTGACATGTGTTTGTAGAAGTTCATTTCACCAAAAGTAAAGCCCTCTGCCAAGAATCCCTAGATTAGTGCACTTGATCTTAGAAAAGGCCAGGAAGACTTAAAACAGAATCTCATCACTGTGTTTCCTTCTGAGCTCCTCATGACAGTGGCATGCTTGAAGGTGCTTTCCTCGGAGCAATAGGTTTTATTTCTCTTCATGTTTTGGTTGTGAAGCTGTGCTCATTCAAGTTCATCCAACAAGGTGCACATTGATAATGTACCTAACTGCATATACTGTAAATGTTTTAACTCATTATTGAACTGTAATGGTAAGTTGCTCTAGGAGGTAGTTATAGTAATCTCCACTAGTAATTTAATAAATCTGCTTGCTAAAACTGAATGGGTGAGTCATTCAGCAAAAGAATAATAGCAAAAGAAGATTGAGGAAAGTGGCTAGGCTGTATGTGAATGCATACTGAAAATTGTGCTCTGTGGATATGCTGCAAGGTATAGCATCTTATTCAGTCATACTAAATTCACCTGAAAAATAACCTGCACATGGCTTAGTAAATAGTTACGTAGGTTAGGAATGACATGGATTTATTCCTAATTGTGTTAATGCTATGAGGTGTGACCTTGGGAAAGTTAATGTGTGCTTCTCCATGCTTTCTTATTTAGCAATCTGTAAAATGGGAAGATAATTACACACTGTATTGAGAGCTAAAATGTAAGAAATTACAACAACTAGGTGTTAAGCTGCAAAAGGGGAAAAGAAAAAAGCAATTAAAGGTTGCATTTTTGGCCTGATATGAAAACTGGATTGAAACTATGTCACAAGGTGTGATTTCCAATTATGATTTTTATGATGTAATATTTTGATCCCTACAAATGCAAACTACTTGCTGATGTTCTGTAGGAAACAAAATTGTTCTGGACAACTTTAATGGAGTAGAAGGGATGTTGGTGTTTTTAAATGTCTGCAGTGATTGACTTGGGATGGGAAGGACAAAAATTGATAATGTAATAACAGTGATTTTAGCAAGTATATATTTTGAGGCTGAGTTCTTTTTATTCATCTATTATTTGCAACAATATACTAAATATACAGATGCTGTAGTTACTTAGAACTGCTGTAGCAGATGTTTGAGGAAGCATGTCTGTATTGGAGTGTCCTTCCTTAAAGAGAAGATCTTTTTATCTGGTATAATTTGCATGCAACTCTTTACCTTGGCAACACTTGGATAATTTCCTGTTAGGATATATATAATCTTCAGATCATAGTGTATATCTAGCTTATAGTTGATGGCTACAATAATAGATGTATTCTCTGGCGATACTAGGGTACTATTATGCACCTTTTAGGGAGACTTGGTTGATTAGTTAGAATTAAAGGATTTATTATTTGTCACACGCATTTGAATTAGATGGGATTGTACTTGGTGCGCATACGTAGAGCACATGTGTTGCATGCAGAAGATCCCCAACATCTCCAGGTATGACTGAGAAAGACTTATGTCTGAAATGCTGGAGAGTCTTTGAGGACATTATGGAGGTAGATCGGCCTTTGATCTGATTGGGTATGACTATATCGTATGCCATATGATATCAATTGATAGAGAGAATTAATTAAACTAATTTGTAGAAGAACATTTAATTTTTCTTCCCAACTTAGCATAAAAATCTGACTGCATGTTAAACAATTTTATATTATATATAGCAACAGTGTTTTAATAGTGGACTTTTTTGAGGCTTTTTGCAAAGTAAAAATACACTTGCCATTAATTGTTTCATCTCCATAGCAAACACCTTTTAAAAACTGTTTATTGAATGCATCCTTATAGTTTCATACTGGAGAAATAGATTTGTGGTTTTTTGGAGCAACCTCTCTGCAAAATGTATTCTGATGGGGTGCTGTAAAGTTATCTGAAATAAAAATGTTCTAATTCAGATTTAGTACAGTATTTTTCTAATATGAATAGTATTTTGAATGTGAACAGTAAATATCTAATTCTGTGTTGAAGCAAACTTTATTTCTCACCAAGGAACTTTTAAGGCTTGAACTGTCTTCCGCTAGGTGCCTTACTATCAAGAGGGTCAGTTTAATATTATATGACTGAATGTGTGCCAAAGAGTATATACTACAGATTTGGACACTTGATTTATCTCAAGGGCTTTGTCCGTTATAGAAACTTGTAATGATTTGATAGAAGCTTATTTTGCCTATACAGTACAAGGGAAACATACTATCTATAGCTGGAAGCAGCTGACATTGTAATAATTGAGAACTGTCTTAGCAGATGTTTTAGAAAGAATAACTGGTTTGATGCTGATAATCTGTTGCACTAACTTGAATGTAAAGTTGTGCCCTTGAGTTGGTATTGACTCCTGGCAACCACAGAGCCATGTGATTTTCTTTGGTAAAATACAGAAGGGGTTTATCATTGCCTCCTCTCCTGCAGTGTGAGATGATGCCTTTTAGCACTTTCCTATACCGCTGCTGCCCGATATAGATGTTATACCAGCGGGGATTCGAACCAGCAACCTCTTGCTCACTAGGCAAGTCATTTCCCTGCTGTGCCATTAGGTGGCCAGCTTGAATGTAGTAACATTTAATGAACACTTGGTAAATATTCTGCTGAGTTATAGGTGTGTACTTGATAGGATTAGTAGTCTGATCTAAATTTCAGCTAAAGTCCTTAAATTTTACTAGATGGTTCAGTTCACTTATCTGGGTCTGATTCCACCCCCCAACCCCACCCCGACCCAAAATGCCTCTGAGAGGGATTATTTAAATAATTAAGAAAAAAGACCAATTTAATTGTGTTTTACATTTCTGCTTCCATTATATCCTGAAGTAGGTCATGTGGTATTTTGGAGTTATTTGACAGTGTCAACAAGTGTGTGGATAAGGGTGATCCAGTTGACATAGTATACCTGGACTTCCAAAAAGCTTTCAACAAAGTTCCTCATCAAAGACTCCTGAGAAAACTTAGCAGTTATGGGATAAGGGGACAAGTACATGTGTGGATTGCTAACTGGTTGAAAGACAGGAAACAGAGGGTAGGTATAAATGGAGAGTTTTCACAATGGAGGGAAGTAAGAAGTGGGGTCCCCCAGGGATCTGTACTGGGACTGATGCTTTTTAATTTATTCATACATGATCTAGAAGTAGGAGTAAGCAGCGAGGTGGTCAAATTTGCAGATGATACCAAAATCTTTTAGGTAGTGAAATCCAAAACAGATTGTGAGGAGCTCCAAAAGGATCTCTCCAAACTGGGGGAGTGGGTGACAAAATAGCAAATGTGCTTCAATTTTGGCAAGTGTAAAGTGATACACATTGGGACGAAAAACCCCAACTTCAAGTATATGCTGATGGGATCTGAGCTGTCAGTGACTGATCAAGAGAGGGATCTTGGGGTCGTGGTGGACAGCCCATTGAAAGTGTTGACTCAATGTGCAGCAGCTGTGAAAAAGGCCAATCCCATGCTAGGGATCATTAGATCATTAGGGGACTGAAAATAAAATGGCTAACATTATAGTGCCCTTATACAAAACTATGGTGCGGCCACACCTGGAGTACTGTGTACGATTCTGCTCACCACATCTAAGAAAGGACATTGTTGAACTGGAAAAGGTGCAGAAGAGGGCAACCAAGATGATCAGGGGCCTAGAGCACCTTTCTTATGAGGCAAAGCTTCAATACCTGGGGCTATTTAGAAAAAAGGCAACTGCGGGGAGACATGATAGAGGTCTATAAAATCATGCATGGTGTGGAGAAAGTGGATATAGAGATTCTTCTCCCTCTCATATAATAGTAGAACCAGAGGTCATCCCATCAAACTGATTTCTGGGAAATCTAGGACCAACAAATGGAAGTACTTTTTCACACAATGCGTGATCCACTTGTGGAATTCTATGCCACAAGATGTGGTGACAGCCAACAACCTGGATGGCTTTAAGAGGGGCTTGGATAACTTCATGGAGGAGAGGTCTATCAACAGCTACTAGTCAGAGGGCCACCTCCATCCTCAAAGGCAGGATGCCTCTGAGAACCAGTTGCAGGGGAGTAACAGCAGGAGGGAGGGCATGCCCTCAACTCCTACCTGTGGCCTCAAGCGGCATCTGGTGGGTCACTGTATGAAACAGGATGCTGGACTAGATGGGCCTTGAGCCCGATCCAGCAGGGCTGTTCTTATGTTCTTAAAAGGTTATAGATATAAGTGTAGGCTTGATTTTAACACACTTGTATTAAATTTAAGTCCACCCTTATTAGGCTTTTTAAAAAGTAGATTAAAAGCCCCATAAAAAAACACATTTCCAAATCCACCTGTAGAGGTTGTTTTGAAGTGTGGTTTTTACTCTCTGTTTGGTCAATGACTGTAAATAAAATTACATTACAACATACTATGACCTTTTAACTATTTAAAATTAACTTGTACAGATGCTGAGTTGTATGTGTCTGTCAAACAATTCAATAAAATGATGAGAGAAAGTACAAGAATCAAACTCTTTCTGGAATGAATGATTGGCATTGGCAAACACTGGTGGCATTTGACACCAGGAAAGTATCTGTTGAGGGAATCTGGGTGTTATTAATTTCACACAGGAGATTTCCCCCCCCTTTAGCTGAAAAACAGTAACTTAGCAGAGAGACATCAGAAATGATTGATCAATCTTGGTAAGTATGTGTCAAAGTTAATTGACTGATTCCATGGTAACCTAGTATTTCCTCTACAGGGAATTGGTTAAGATGGTAAGATCACTCTTTAAATGCTGCTCTGGGATGGATTAAAGATAAACGATAAGGAAGAAACAATGGGAGTACAATGTTGTTAGGGCTTTTCTACTTGTCTCTTCTGTACAAATTAGCACACCTTTATTGAAGTATTATGTTCCCAACATCTTCCAACGTGCCCCCCAAATAGATAAAACATTTGCAAAATGAACACATCTGCCTACAACACAAGCTATAGTGAAAAGAGGAAAAGGCTCCCATGACATGGATTTTGAAAGATAGATGTGATAGAGCTATATATCTACAGGTGCCATCTCTGCTTCTGTTGAGCTATCCAGGTTTTCTTATACTAACTAAATAATAGTGCAGTTTCCTACTCTTTTTTTTTTTTTGCTTATACTGATGGTTCTCCATGTGTGAAGCAAAGAGAGGCATGACTACATGAGCAGTTGTAATGGCAGGAAGAGTTTCATTCCTGAGCCCTTCCAGTTAATCTTTAGCGTTAGAAATTGAATGAAATCCCTTTCTTTTCTGGACTTTAACATTCTACCTTTTTAGCTCTTCCTCCTTTTTGAACAAGGATTGCATATGTACTCCCTAATTCTACATATAAATGCAAGAGCTCTCAGACCGAGCTCACCCAGTATCATCACAGCACAGCAGCACACTATGTCTTCCCTGACTTTCAAGTGCCTATCAGTTAAAACAGTTTACCAATATGGAATTTTAAAAGCAAATGCTCATGAAACAGATCTGTGCAGTATTGTATGCTGTACTAGCAGATTCTGGCATACATTTATTCTCCCGCTGCCGCCATCTATTTCAGAATTGCTTGGATCCATAATGCCGATATAGAACTACATTTATTGCTGTGAAATTGTAATGTCATCAAATATTTAACATCTTGGTATAATGTAAAACTAGACATGGGCAACCTAAGAACTGTAACTCAAATGTTCAGTTACTTTCTAAATGAAACATTTCAGTACTTCAGTAATGCTTTTCTGTAATGTGACAAATATATGATGAACATTTATGTATCGCTTTTCGACAAAAGTTCCCAAAGCAGTTTAGATAGAAATTAAATAAATAAAAAATTCTGGAAAGTTATCCAATGAGTGGAAACTCAATTGGGTAGGGAAGGGGAAAAATTATTTTTTTCATTCCTAAGAATGGTGGTGTGGCTAACTGCTCATAAGTATGCATACATTCAGATGGTGTGGCGTGATATACACGGTTTATTCACGGTTTATTAGAGTAAGTTGGAGATATCCTGCTATTGACCTTAGGCTGACTTTCTACTCTGACATCTCTTTAAGCATTCTTGATTGAAAAAATGAATAAGAACATAAGAACAGCCCTGCTGGATCAGGCCCAAGGCCCATCTAGTCCAGCATCCTGTTTCGCACAGTAGCCCACCAGATGCCGCTGGAAGCCACAGACAGGAGTTGAGGGCGTGCCCTCTCTCCTGCCGTTACTCCCCTGCAACTGGTACTCAGAATATGATGTGCAGGTTCTAAGATTCTTCTCAAATGTTAATCGTAAAACAAAAATAACACAAATTATTTCCACTTCAATCCATTTAGAGGCTGTCATTTTGAAAACGATGCCTGATCTCTTCTTTTGGGGAAAACTGATTGGGATGCTAACTTGTATGAACAAGCTAGAATTCTGTCATTTTATATAAATGCACTGAGTATGGATCTTCAACAGAAATAAAAATATCAAGTCAATTAATATGGGACCTGTGTATTGCGCAATGCAGGAGTGCTATGTCCGTATTGTAATGGGCCCGTTTTTCCTGGGTTGCTTGCTCAGCAAAGGGTCTGTTCTAAACATGACATATGAAATACATTGGGATACATTTTATTCTGTCATGAGTACAATAACTAATAGGGTCAGTCAGATTTGGCGCGTGGTGGGGTAACAGAATGAGGTGAATGATTCCTTGATTGGAAAACCTTTTTTAAAATGTATTAAAGTCACTTGAGGTCAATGCAAAAACATTTTTTCCTTGGCAGTTCCCATTTTGAGTGCCAATTCAGGAAATTCTTTGCACTTGAAGATAAAATGGAATGATTTCTGTATGAAGACTTTTCGCTTTCTGAAGTAAGAAATGTTCACTCTTGGCCATAGTCTAAATATAGCACTTTAAGTGGTCCTCTAAGGGGAGGCTCTTAGTCTATTTTATCCTTATGCATTCAAAGTGGTTTCCCACCCTCCAGGACAAATAAAAGTTGCATGCTTCTCATCTTTCAAAATACATTTTCTGTCTTTGCCCTGTTATGTTGAATAGTTTTATCTAAGCATTCTGCCTATGTCTAAAGGTTATATATCTTATGCTTTTGTACGATTTACCTATTTTGTGTCTTTATTTATTTGATTTCTATACTGCCCTTCCAAAAATGGTTCAGGGTGGTTTACACAGAGAAATAAATGATAAATTATAAGATAGATCCTTGTCCCCAAAGGGCTCACAATCTAAAAAGCAACATAAGATACCTACCTATAGCTCACCACAGCAAATGCCGGCTTTTAGAGGCAGTATGTCAGCAGCGTCAGCCACGCTGCATTCCCTCTCTGCGTTTGATCACTCACAATGAAGGAAAATCGAAAGCGGCTTGGACGGGAGCCATTTCCTTTCCCATGAACAATGAGACTGGTATTATCTTGGGGGAGGGGGAACTTGGCATCCCGCTTCCCCCCGCAGCCCAGCCAGCAGCACCAAACTTCACGGCATGGAATGAGCAGCCTCGAAACCAGCCAACTCTTCCACCTCGGACGGACTCCATTCCTTCTGCTGCGTAGGGGTGTGTCCGAACCGGCCTGGAGGCCATTCTAAAGGCCTCCGAACTGTCCGGACCGGTTCGGACCTGGCCGGTTCGGGTCCTGGTGGGGGGTCTTCCTTTAAGGGCGGGGGGGCTTACTTACTCCTCCCGCCTCTTTGCCCCCTCCAGCGCCCATATTTTACTGTGTAATTGGAAACCAGCCCCCCCCGCAAGCGGATTAGGGCCAAAAGTAAACTACTGCTGCCGTCGCCCGCTCTCCCTCCCTCCCAGCCGCCCGACCGAGTCCTCACCACATGTTTTTCCAAAAAAGAGAGGAGCTCGCGAACAGAGCTCCTCTCTCGGCAAAGTCTCGGCTCCAACTGGGGCCTTGGGCGCGCGCGGGTAGACCGGGCCTCCGGCGGAACTCCCAGTCGTCCTTTGCGGCGCACGTGCGCGCCCAAGGCCCCAGTTGGAGCCGAGACTTTGCCGAGAGAGGAGCTCTGTTCGCGAGCTCCACTCTTTTTTGGAAAAACATGTTGTGAGGACTTGGGCAGGCGGCTGGGAGGGAGGGAGAGCTGGCAACGGCGGCAGTAGTTTACTTTTGGCCCTAATCTGCTCGCAGGGGGGAGGTGGCGGGGGTGGCTGGTTTCCAGCGCCCCAATTACACAGTAAAATACGGGCGCTGGAGGGAGCAAAGAGGCGGGAGGGATAAGTAAGCCCTCCCCGCCCTAAAAGAAAGACCCCCCTTCGGTGCCGGTCCGGACTGCTCCGGACCAGGCACGTCCCTACTGCTGCGGTCCCTGTGAGTAATGCAAATTGGGGGGGGGGAGGATTTTGAAAATACTCATCCCCTCTCAGATGATACCTCCAAGTGGCTAAAACAGTTCATTGTGACGTAATTTTGCACTCTCCAACCCTCTATTCCCCCAGCACCCCTCCAACCCCTCTCCCACGAAGAAATCACCCTAACAGACTCAGAGCCCCTTCCAAACATTTTCTGTCATTTCCCCCTGACCCCAGCCCAGCACGTAAGAAGATTCCCTTGATGGATCAGAGCAGATTTGTACCTAAACCTGTTCACACACATAAAAGGTGTCAACCTCCTCCTTCCAAAGAGTGCCAAAGAGACCTCCGCCATGAGGAGAACTTCTCTTCGTCCCACCTCTTCCTGGCCTACCCCTTCCCAGCCTTCCAATCCTGCCTCCTTCTCCTCCTGTTCAGCCTAACCTGCCAGTTAGCTCAGAGAGAGATCACTGCTGAAGAGACCTCCCCACAGGCTACACAATTTAACCACCTCTTTCATTGGGTGCAGGGTGGATTTGATTTAAATCAAACTGATTTAAATCATGATTTAAATCACTAGCAGGGTGGATAAAAATAAAAAAAAATCCGATTTAAATCAAAAAATCCGATTTAAAAAAAATAAAAATCGGATTTTTTTGATTTAAATCGGATTTTTTTTATTTTTATCCACCCTGCTAGTGATTTAAATCGTGATTTAAATCAGTTTGATTTAAATCAAATCCACCCTGATTGGGTGGACTTTGAAATCCTCATGGCTAAGGCCAGGAGAACAATTAAGACTGTTTCTAATATAGACATTCCAGCTACCAACTAGGAATCAGATGAAAAGGCTTTCACCTCAACTTCATCTTCTTCTCCTTCTGTACTCTTCCCTTCTCTCTTTCACTCTACCATGTTGGCCGAATGGGCAGTTCCGTTTGCACACAAGCCCATTATCCCCTTCTGGGGCAAGTTGTACTCCTTACCACAAGAAGTCTCAGTGATCCTAGCTTCTCCTGTGGTAGATGCCCCCGTCTCCCAACTAGTGTCGGGGGTAATCATGCAGAAAGAGGGAGAAGAGCAACTAAAAATTCCTGAATACAAAAAATGTGAGTTCCTTTTAAAAAAAAGTCTCATGATGCCTCAGCCATAGTCATCAAGGCCACAGCTGCTAATTTGATTTTTGCCAGAGCATTGTTTCTCTGGGCCAAGGAGCTATCACAATACATTCCTCCAGAGAACACAAAACTCTGCCAAGGAATCAACAAAATGGCCAAGGAGGCAGACTTCATTGCTGATTCTAGTCTGGATTGCATTCAGCATGCATCCAGATCTATGGTCTCAGCTGTAGCTGTAAGGAGGTTAAACACTGGAAGGTGGGTTCTAGAATCAAACTGAACTTAGCTTCCACTCCCTTTAAAGGAACCAAGATTTTGGTGATTCCTTAGACCCTATCCTTATTGAGACTAGAGATAAGAAAAAAGCCATGCCTTCCTTGAGAGCTGACTCCCATAGAACTTTTAGAGGTAATCCATCTCCCTTTTGCCCTGCCTTTATTATTATTATTGTATTCAATTTCTATACTGCCCTTCCAAAAATGGCTCAGGGCAGTTTACACAGATAAATAATAAATAAATAAGATGGATCCCTGTCCCCAAAGGGCTCACAATCTAAAAAGAAACATAAGAGAGATACCAGCAACAGTCACTGGAGGTACTGTGCTGGGGGTGGAGAGGGCCAATTATTCCCACCCTGCTAAATAAAGAGAATCACCACGTAAAAAGGTGCCTCTTTGCCAAGTTAGCAGGGGACTTTAGGCACTCAGGCTATTCTACCAACAATTCCTTTGGTGATAACAGGAATTTCAACTTCAGGTCTAACGGTTGCTTCCAGTGGCAACATGGCAATGGAGGAACATTTCAACTACTACAACAGTTCCAATTCCAACCATCTGCCCCCCAGAATTGAAAACAATGACTCCCCACCAGTCAGAGGCTAACTCATACTTATTTCAAAGGAGTGGGCAGAGATCACCTCCAACCGCTGGGCCTCAGTCCAGTCTCCGAGGGTTTATCTCTAGAATTTTCTTCTCTTCCAAAGAACTGTTTAAACTCCACTCCACTTTCCAAAGCCCCAACCAAACCCCGATGCATGCTCCAAGCAATCTCACATCTTCTTCAGATCCAAGCAGTGCAATATGTCCCCTTGACAGAATTATGGCAAGGTTTATATTCCATACTGTTTTTGGTCCCAAAGAATTACAGCACATGGAGGGCAGTCCTAGACCTCAAGGCACTAAATAATCACATCCTCAAATGGTCCTTCAGAATGGAGTCCCTCCAGACCAACAAAGAGGCGGTGAAGAAAAAGGATTTTCTAGCTTCAATAGACTTGTCAGAGGCATACCTCTGTGCCCCAATTCATCCAGACCACTGCCATTACCTTTGGTTTTGTGTCAACAACCTTCAATATCGAGCAATGCCCTTTGGGCTCTCATCAGCCCCAAGGCTTTTCACAGAGATTTATTTATTTGTCAGATTTGTACACCGGCCCAAACTTTCATCTCTAGGCAGTTAACAATAACATAAAACAAGTTAAAACACATACACAAAACTTAAAATAATTTAAACACTCTAAAAGTCAAAACAGATTAAAACTTAAACATTTAAAAATCTGAAAAAGCTTAGGTGAAGAGGTGGGTTCTTAAGTGCTTTTTAAAAATTGTCTGAGATGGGGAGAGTCGTATTTCAGTAAGGAGCACATTCCACAGTCTTGGGGCAGCAACTCAGAAGGCCCGTCCCCATGTGGTTGCCAGGCGAGCTGGTGGCAACTGGAGAAAGGCCTCTCCAGATGACCTCAGTGGGTGGTGGGGCTCATAATGAAGAAGACATTCTCTTAAATATCCAGGGCCTAAGCTGTTTAGAGCTTTATAGGTTATAAACAGCAATTTGTATTTTGCCCGGAAACCTATTGGCAGTCAGTATAGTTCGATCAGCAAAGGAGTGATGTGGTCTCTCCGAGATGACCCAGAGACCAACATATCTGCTGCATTCTGTACCAACTAGAGTTTCCAGACTACATACAAAGGTAGCCCCACATAGAGCGCATTGCAGAAGTCAAGTCTGGAGGTTTCCAGCATATGTACCACTGTTTTGAGGTCATTCACCTCAAGAAATGAGCGCAGCTGGTGTATAAGCCGATGCTGATAGAAAGCCTCTCTGGCCACTGCCTCAACCTGAGATACCAGGGAGAGGTGTAGATCCAGTACTCTCAGACAGCGAACCTGCTCCTTTTGGGGACCCCATCTAGAACAGGGAGATCAAAATTGTCTCGAGTTCTGACCCCGCACAATAAATAGCTCCATCTTATCTGGATTCAGTCTCTGTTTGTTCTCCCTCATCCAGCCCATTACTGCTTCTAGGCAGGCATTTAGGGAGGTTATGCCATCACCTGAAGAAGTTGACATACAGAGGTAGATCTGGGTGTCGTCGGCATACTGATAACACCCTGCACCAAATCCCCTGATGATCTCTCCCAGTGGTTTCATGTAGATATTAAAGAGCATTGGAGACAGTATGGAGTCCTGAGGGACACCATACATAAGCTCAGATTTCGAAGAGCAACAATCTCTTAAGACTGTCTGGAGCAGAGAGTCCACCACCCTCTCAATTACCTTGCCATGGGTAAGGTTGGAGACAGGCCTATAGTTGCTCAACTCTGAGGGATCTAATGCAGGCTTCTTTAGAATAGGTCTAATAATTGTCTCCTTTAGACAAGGAGGCATCCTACCCTTCCTCAGAGAAGCATTTATTATTTCTACCAGCCTACAACGCCCCCCCCACCCCACCCCCCCCGGCTAGAAGGCATGTTGGACAAGGGTCAAGAGAACAAGTGGCAGGCCCCATTACTCCAAGTAGCTTGTCCACATTCTCAGGAGTCATAAACTGAAACTGATCCAATTGAACATATGAGGAGTTGCTGAACACTTCCAATTCAGACACCCCAGTAATTGTGGAATCTCTAAGACAGCCTGACTGAGAGATTTTGTCTGCAAAGAACTCATTAAAAATATCACAGTTGGTAACTGATGGCTCCAAATTCTGATTCAAGGAAGGGGGTGCACATACTAGCCCCCTCACAGCCCTGAACAACTTGGCTGGAAGTGAGCTGGCAGATACAATATGGGCAGAAAAGAACCACTTCTTTGCTGCACGTATTGCCTGAACATAGGTATTTAAATGTGCTCTGTGTTGTAATCTGTTGTATTTAAGTCAAGTCTTTCTCCACTTTTGCTCTATTCACCTTTTTTGCTGCTTCTGCCCCATATACCAAGGGGCCAATTTCAAAGCAGATCAGAGGGGATTCTTGGGAGCAATTGTGTCTACTGCCCTGGTGAGCATGTTATTCCAGTTCTCCACCAGGTCATCAACAGGATCACCAGCAGAGCCAACATTAAATCTCTCCAAGGCTTTTTGGAATCCTACTGGATCCAGTAACCTATTAAGGCAGACCATTCTAATAGGCCCCTCACCCCTGTGGAGGTGGGAAGTGGTTGTAAGCCTAACCTTAACCAAACAGTGGATCATCCATGAAAATGGGGAAATCACAAGAGTCCCCACAGAACACCACCCTGATCAGAGTAAAATACCAAATCAAGTGTGTGACTTGCAACGTGTGTCAGTCTAGAGACTATTTGGAATAGGCCAGGATTTGTCATGGCTGCTATGAACTCCTGAACTGCCCCAGAAAAGTTGGTTCCAAAATGAACATGGTCGCTCTAATCACATTCATGCACAGACAGGCTATTCACAAACACCCCTAACTGGTTGACCTCCTGATCTGTTCATCATCTCTCCATCTCGCCCAGAAGGATGTTTAGGAGACCCTCATATTGCTCCAGTCACACAGCTTCATTGTAAACCAGCAGAAGAGTCAGCTTCTCCCATCTCAACGATTATATTGTAGACAGCCAAGAAAAAGAGAAACACAAGCAAGGCAGCTTCAAATGTGCGCAAGTAATTGTGCAGTCTATAACCCAACACGTTTTGAGTTGAATATTCTTCCTCCAGGGCAGCAAAAACTGAACATATTGTTTAGAAAGGGCTTTATGGAACAGTCTGATAATACTTAGCATTATCAGGTTGTAATGTGCCTACAGAGCTTTGTACATGCTACCTTTTTATCACGTTTATAACAACTCTGTAACGCAGGCCAGTATTATCCCCACGCTATGGATGGGGGGCTGAAACTGAGCAATGGTGGCTTGCCTAAGATCATTTAGTGAGCTCATCTATGAGTTCATTCACAGATATGTGATTTGAATTGGGGATTTAATTACCCATAGCTCTGCTCTACACTAAAAAGTAACATTGTGCCGGAGAGTCGGTGTCAACTCCTAGCGACTACAGAACCATGTGGTTTTCTTTGGTAGAATACAAGAGGGGTTTACCATTGCCATTTCCTGCACAGTATGAAAGGATGCCTTTCAGCATCTTCCTATATCGCTGCTGCCCGATATAGATGTTTCCCGTAGTCTTGAAACATACCAGTAGGGATTTGTACCAGGAAACTCTTGCTTATTAGGCAAGTTACTTCCCTGCTGTGCCATTTTATTTTCATATATGGAGTGTATTACTGTTCCATGGAATTCTTTCAAAAAAACATATTTAGTTGCCCTGAGGAATAGTCCTTTGATTTGGAAAGTGTTGGAACATACATGCACCTTTTGAGGCATCCCTTCTTTTGCTCCTGTATTGTAGATAGCAATGCAAATGTATTTATCTTCAAGTGTGTCAGGAGTTCCTTTGAATTATTTACAGACAGATCAAATATTGAGAGCTTTCTGTGTAAAGCATAGCTGTTTAGAAAGGTGGTTGTGAGCTTTGACTTAAAATCTTAAGACTATCAAATTGTATTGGAAAGGACTAAGTCATTTTGAATGTGTTGAAAAAGTTGGCTTTGATCCTTGGTACAAGAAGTTGGATAATAAATTATTAGGGTACCAGGACATCTGTGACTTTAAGCTACAGTGAAATTAACCTTGTGCCGCCCAATGCCACACTTGGAAGTAAGTTGCACTGTATTCAAAGGGCTTTACTCCTAGGTAACTGTGCATAGAACTGCAGCCTCAGTGAATAACTTCCTACTCTTTGGCACAGGTTTTTTTTAATTACTTGTTGCTTTGAAAGAATGATAGTACTTACACACTTGATGAAATATAGGAACAACTAATTAAAGAACCAGAGAAAAGGAAGAGCTAAAACTTCAGTGATGCCATGCCTGTGAATGAAGGTGATACTTGAACAACTTGTTATTTCTTGTAAGAACTAATTTGCCTACTTTCCTTTCACTATCCCTACAACTGGACTAAACTTGGTCCAAATCAGTTAGGCAGTTCACAAGTTGGTCCACTTGCACCTCAAATTCTTGTGCATCTGCCATCTCGAATTGGAGTAGATAACATAATCACAAACTCTGCCGTCGAGGTGTCTTGAGGTATCTCTACGACTGTACCCAATTTGGTTCATATTGGTCTAGGCCTTGCAAAGTTGATGGGGGACATGCGCACACATGGAATGCTGGGTGATCTCATAAGCCTACTGGAAAGTAGACTAACATAAGGGGAAGTGAAGGATGGTTTACAAACTCTCTGCTGAGCTAGATCTGACATTTGAAATGCAATAACAATAGGTGACATTCTCCTAAGGTGGATACTTTTATTGAAGTCCAAACCAGAACCACCCCTACTTTCTTCCCCTAGAGTTCAGTTGTGGCTCAAGCTGAAGTTTGTCCATTTCTAACCATGCCTCAACATAGCTTCGCCAGTATGGGTGAGGCAATGACTTATCTTTCATATGTACGCTCACTCACTCACTGGTCTGGGAATCTGGTCTGGGAATGACAAAGCAGAAAACACAGAAATACAACCAGCTGGTAGTGTTGCCATTGTAAAATGCAAGTGAATAAAAGAGTGCAATTCCAGAGAAAACAATTCATGTGTAGAAAGCATAGTCCTTCGAAGCTCTCTAAACTTGCATGTTAAATCTAAATCAAAGCTGTACAACTTTGGCTTTCTGGCTGTTGTTGGACTACAACTCCCATCACCCCCAGCCACAGTGGCCAGTAGCCAGGAATTATGGGAATTGTAGTCCAATATCTGCAGGAGAGCAACTAAACTCCATAGATCTGAGGCTTAATTGGTTTTGTTTAAGTTTTCATCATAGGTGACTACTGTAGGGTTACCTTATTAGCAGGGACATCCCTTATTTTAGCCCAAAATTGTCTGCCCCTTATGGAATGCCATTTGTCCCTTATTTTCAGCTAATGGGAGGGACCTATGGCTCAGATCAAACAAGTTATTTTAACTCATAATGAAATAATAAATGAGCTCCAACTTGCTTCCCTTCTCCCTCCCTGAGTACTCTTTGGTTCTGGTGGGCTGCAGGCTTAGAGTTGCCAACAGTCCCATACTGGGGACATTAACAGAAATGTTAACATTAACAGCCATCAGTAGTAGGTTCTCGGCATTATCCAGGTATTAGGATCATGCAAACCATGCAAGTGATGACTGCTAGATAATGCCATGTGTGAACCTATTTTTACTGGCTAATCCCACTTCACTTTCTAGAAAACAAAATTACATCACATCCAGTTTGGTTAACCATAATTATATCAATAAACAGAGGAGAAGCAATCTAAGTTGTAACTTACACCATAGTTTAAGTTGAAACACACATGCAGCACTCAGGCTCTCAATTACTCACGCATACTGCCTGCCTTGTGTCTCTTATTTCGGCAGTGGAATGTTGTCATCTCTAGCACTGACTACTGTTTGTGCTTTAATAAACAGTTTAAGTTAATAATAACTTGACTTAATAAACAGTTAAAAAAAAACCTAGGGGCTACAAAATGAAATTTAAAGTCAATTGCCACTACCAACAAAAACAGGTTTTCCTTAAAATTAGCTATATTTTAACAGAGGGTTTAAATCAAGCTATACTTATCCACTGTTAAATCTTATTTGTGTAATTTGACTATCTGGGGATTTCCTCTAACTTTTAGATTGATGTTAGGAGACTGGAAATTACTGACATTTAATATCTCTTTAAAGGAGCTGGAAATTAGAAGTAGACATGAGCCCAAGCACCCTGTAAAAGTGGGCTTTTATATATGTTTGTATTTTGGTTGGAGAAAGTTTACTGATGCTTTAAAAAGAAGTTTAGTTTAGAATGTATCAAAAGGGCTGAAAACATGGGTCTTTGTCCCAAAATCTCACAAATTAAGGGCTCACAAACTAAAGGCGGGTTCAAATGACCAACAGCAAGTAAGGTTGATGCAAACTGCTGTTTCCTGGTGAATGCATGCTCCTGGCTTAAACTGGTATTTTTGCCCCTTTTGTGCTGTGCAAACCTGCCAGTGTCGGATACCCCAACTGCACTTGCTTCAGGAACCAAGATTTGAAGTATTGGCTTGCACCAGGAGTGTGTGCTTGCTGGGAACTGGTGGTTCACACCAGTCTTACTTGCCACCAGGTATCTGAACCTGCCCTGAATATACATGTTTGTGCATGCACACGACACCAACAGAAGCTATTGGGGAAAACACTATGCTGGAATGAATAAGCATAGTTCACCTCCTATAAATAGAAGGGAGTGGTTGGCGTGCTGTTGTTTATAAATGACTAAAGTTCCCTGAAGCAATAGAAGTCAATTGATTTGTCATGCTTATTGTATGAAGATTCTAGTTATGCTGTTATATCTGGTATAATGTTAGGATGAGCTTAAAATTAATCGGGTTCCCTGATTGCATTCTAGTTGCATGTAATTACATATCACAAGTTACACAGTTGCACATCTAATTTGAGAGCAAGGTAAGCATAGATTGTTAACAGCTGCATTTTGATAAACATTCAACTTAATGCTCACAGTTCCTGATCCAATAATTGATAGGCATGCAGAAGACTCCTTCTATACACCATTCTCTGTATCTGGAGGCATGTTAAGCTTCTTCACTGAATTGGGTCCATCTGGTAATCAATACTGTATTTCCAGCCTGAGAATAAAGTGTGTATGTCTCTCTCTCTGCTAACGTTAGACTTCTGCCTAACATTAATATAGCTTATGCTCTGGGTAAAATCTAAATTTCACTTGATAGAATTTGGTTCAAATATTTGAAGCCCTGGAAGTTTTTAAAAAAATAGTTTTGGGAATTTTAGAGGCTTGCCTGCCTCTGTGATATGCTGCCTAATACCATTTTTTGTCTCAATATTCCACACTATTTCAAAAGTACTGCTTATACGTGTATAGTGTTTAAATTGGTTATTGTAAAACATGTCATGCCCATCTTTTTTTAAAGGAAACTGCTGTTTTTCAGTATGGTGGCCATTTTGAACCTTGGCCACATGCATGTGCAGTATTCAAATGGTGGTACAATGTTGGGAAGTGGATGCCAAGATGTGCACAGAGTTGAGGTTGGGGAAAACCTTTTCCAAGATTGAATATTGCCTATAGTGTCCACCAAGTTTTTAGCTTCCAGTAACATATTTTGGTTCAACTTAACTTTCATAAAAGTATAGCATACTCTATATCTGCAGAGAAAATAATCTCCTGTTCATGTGAATTACATTTCAGGTTGCTATCCTGTACCACCCCTCATCTTCCCCCCACCGGAAAAGTGTGGACAATTAGTATTTCTGCACTGAAATAATCTTCTAAGCCCCTGACTAACTGCCAAAATGACTAGAGATGTATATTTTAAGGGCTTAATAGGATTGGTAGTGGTTATGAGGATAATAGAATTTACTAAGTTGTCCAATAATTTGATCTTGGTGTGCAATATTTAGCTATCACTTAATTTGGTAATAGCCTGTTAGATTTCCAAATGCAGCTTTATTTGAGATTTATACAATTATAATATAACTAAAATAGAAAATACTGGGAAAGTCACAAAGAACACCTAAAACTGCATAACTTGTGAATGACTTGGTTAAATTTCGACCTACTTCTGAAGAACCATGCACTGACCTACTTTTCTCACTGCAAACACCAGTAAAGTATGTGTCTAGTACATTTATGCAGGATGCTGATTCTTCTTGACATGGTGAACAAACACAACAGCAAGTTGGGGAAACATTTGCTTTTAAAAGTTCTGCTACTTTAAAATCTCTCTATGGCAAGGACTACAAACTAGACTAAGATAAGGTATGTTTGAACTGAGATTCATAGGGTTAATAGTCCAGATTAAATAGGAAGTATGGGTGTTAATGATACTTCATTTTTGTTGTACGTCTATCACAAATGTGGTTGTTGGATCCATATTTGCAAAGCGTTGTCTGAGTTCAAATAATAGTTTAAGATAAATACTAGAAAGAAATTGTTTCATATGTGCCACTATATGCATTCCTTTCTTTTGTGTTTTCCATCTTTCTTATTTTCCTGTATTTGCAAACCAAAAAGTGCTCAAGTTATATGTATGATACAAAACATTACTGGAATGCATTGAACTATCTTCTTCTTGTCCTTCATGATGGTTAAAGAAGCCAGTTGCTGGTGAAGATGAATCCAGTACCCTATCATATGCACTGTACTCTCTGCACAGTTGTTCAAAAGTAGACCCCACTATGTTCAATTGTGCTTACTTAACTTTATATACAATTGCAACCTAAGTTTTATATATACAAATATAGTACAATAATTGGGAAAAGTTGGTGATGCTTCTGATACTTTGAGAGGAGAGCTGGTCTTGTAGCAAGCATGACTTGTCCCCTTAGCTAAGCAGGGTCCACCCTGGTTGCATGTGAATAGGAGACTTGATGTGTGAGCACTGTAAGATATTCCCCTTAGGAGATGGAGCCACTCTGGGAAGAGCAGAAGTTTCCAAGTTCCCTCCCTGACATTTCGAAGATAGGGCTGAGAGAGATCCCTGCCTGCAACCTTGGAGAAGCTGCTGCCAGTCTGGGTAGAAAATAGTGAGCTTGATGGACCTATGGTCTTAGTCAGTATATGGCAGTTTCCTATGTTCCTATGATTCCAGAGTTTTGTAGATTTATTGGCAGGATGTAATTTTTAGAGGGAAAGCAAATAAGCAAATGTAACTTTTGTGGGCATAAGTTAAATGACAAGAGATACTAGCGCCTGAATCTTGCATTCTTGACCTAATTATTGATTCTAGTAGAGTTATGTGTGTGTGTGGTGGGGGGGGGGGGCGGCAAAGAACTTTATATGACCATAGGAATTAAAATGTAACACCGTGTCTGGGCAGAGGTGTTTTTTGTTTGTTTTGATTTTTGACAATTTTCCATTTGGCCCTCAGTCACAGTATTTATATGCAGGGAAGTAATTATAATTATGCAGATGCTTCAAAGAATGCAGGCTGCCCCTGCCACTCTGCCAACCCTCTTGTTCATCACTGTTACTATGTAGGGACCAGCGCTAGTCCCTCTACATGCCCTCTTGTCCTGTTCCCGCTGCCTTCTCAGTCTGCTGCCCCTGGCTGCCCGGCAAAGCAAAAGCTGGCCTGGAAATGGTGGTGGGTGTGCAGACACACCCACCACCATTTTCCAGCTGGCTTTTGCATCTCTGGTTGGCTGGGAGGATGAACTGTTTCTTCTCTGCCACAAGAGCCAGTAGGGAAATGAGGGTCAGTGGCAGGGGCAGCAGACAGACAATACAGCAGTGGCAGAAGGACGTGGCGGTGGCAGAAGCTGTTGCGAAGAGGAAAGTACCACATGAAAATAGAGGTGAATGGGGGTTTGGTGGAGTGCAGGGGGCTCTGGAACTGGGGCCCCACCATTGGCTGCTTCAGGGTATCATATGCCCCTGCTTTTAGCCTGATGTGGTCAAGGTTTTCATTGGCAAAACCAGCTTGACAATCATGAGCAGAGGAAGCGGGGGCAGGGGAATTCTAAGGTATGAGGCTCCAGAACAATTATTTAGGCTGGCTTTGCTGCACAAACAATTCATGTGGTCGGATCTTAGACAATTATTTACTGAAGAGAAAATGCTTAATCAATTCTGGGCTTCTAAGGATTGTGACTTCGAAATAGATTTGATAACGGCATTCTGGTCTGATGTGGGGTCACAGGTTATTAAACTGGAATAGCAGTGAAGAGTAAGGTAGTAGGGATGTATGGGTTTGTTTAATGCAATCTGCAAAATTATCAAATACAACTGTTAAAAAATTGTCAGAGATGGACTGCATATAATACTTTGGTTACTTACTTAATGAAATGCACAAAGAGACAGAATACAAATATTCAGTAGATTGGGAGAAGGCTCCTTAGCTGACCAAGAGAATACTTTACACTCACACAGCCTGATAGTGGAGCACAGAGGACCTCTATGGGGAGAAAGTGAGGTGAGGAGCTTGTTCTGTTTAGGATGTGGGTATATTAAACATATGTGTCCAAGCAATGATTTATCCTTGGTCTAAAATTGAACACTTTGCCTCATCCAGTCTAGAATCAATGTATTCCAGTGATGGAAAACCATGAAGGATTATACAGCATTCTCAGAACTATCTGTACTCTGAACAAATGCTAGTGTGCTGCCAATGTCACTTTTCTTGCATAGTTCTTAAGGTTGAGAAAGATGCTTCCTTATCCCTGCTGAGGGCATATGTTAGACCTTAGTGCTTCTGCTTCTGGGTATATTTGGCACCAAGAGACAGTGTGGTGGAGTTGTTAGAGGGTCAGACTAGAACTTGGGAGATCCTATTCGAAAAATCGACTGAGCCATGAAGCTCACTGGATGATTTTGGGCCAATCACTCTTTCAGCCTAACCTAATTTACAGGGTTGTTGTGGGGATAGAGGGGGAGAGACACCATGAATGTAGTGCTGAGTTCCTTGAAAGGACAAGTGGATAGAAATGAAATAAACTAAAACTCCTGCACATAGTATTTCTAGTTTTTGATATAAAAAACTGGAACAAACAAATGAGTTTGGACCACAGGTAACATGATTGTTTTAAAGAACATCTCTGTGGTAGTCTAAATGTCAATGTCTGATGAAATTATTTGAAGGCGTTTAAGCCTTCAATTAGTTTAATAATGAATTTGTGGCTTGCATGCATCCTTCTGTGTGGGTTGATCTGGAATGCTGGGTTAGGGAATTCTGATGTGTTGATGGTCCCTTCTGTAGGTAGGTGTTGTAGTGATTGCTCCTTTTCTGCGCCATCAAATGTTACCATTCTTTGATTTACTTAGTCTGTCTGTTATTTCCTGGGTGTGTTACATGACTATAAGCATTCTGATCTCAGGCCATGATTTACAAAAGAGAGAGACATGCACACTGTGGACTGGCAGCACAGGCCACTGAGGAGACCACAGGCAGTCAACTCTGGAGTTGAGAAACTGGGTCGGTGCTACCCTTCAAACTGTTTGTGGGACATGTTGTAATGCACAGGAGAGCTGAAGCTGAAGGAGACTGGGTACCTGCTATAGCAGGACATAATATGACATCTTCATGAAGGCTGGACTAAGCCTGTGCTTTGTGGGAAAGGAAGACGGTCTGAGCTTGAGAGATCCAAATCTGTGATGCAGAGAGCTGTTCCAGAATAAAGGGAACCTGGTGGGGGTGACAGGACCCCACAGATTGCCTTGTGGCTTAAGTCATTAAACCTGTTACGACAGCATATGTCTGGCCCCAGGATTCATTTTATGTGGAATAGTTTTCCCTTGGTGGGGGAAAGTGTTCTTCATACTGCTGCTAAAACAGCCTGTTTAGGGACTACAAACAGTACTCCGCCATGTAATTTGAAACTGCAGGCTTGCAGACTCCATCTTGGCTGTGAGCTCATGGGTCCATGAACTCTGCACATGCCCATATCTGGCAAAACTCTCAAGTTGGGCGCTTAGCACTAGGGATGTACATGGACAGTTTGTGCACTCCCTGGGATGGCACAGAGGTGCCTTTAAGTGAGCAGGTAAGGTGTCACTTAGCTGTTTGGCCCCCTCACTGCAGCTTTGCCCCCACCTGCGCTCAATTATGAAAAAGTTGCGTGGGGCTGTAGCATTCCTTCCTGCAGCCCAAATCGGCGTTGGCATGCACACAGCCAGTTGAATGCTGGTGTTTGAACAGGTTTGGCACTCCAGAAAGGGAGTGCTGGACCTGTTCGTGCACATCCATATTTTGCACAAGCAAACACGGGGCAACCATTATAACAAGCAACTACAAAGTATAACCCTATGGTCCCTCTCTCTATTCAGAGAAGGAAGCTGGCTGAGCAGATGTGAGTTAAGGAGAGAGATTATTTCTTGAGGGAATAGTAAAACTCACTTTTTGGCATAAAGGATTAGCTTCACTCATCATCTTCACAGGAATTCAGAAAAGGCTGAACACTCACACCCCACTATCGCTACATTAATGGCCTGGCATGGACTAGGAGGAACCTTCATTGGTATCAAAAGAATCATTATCTCTCCAACTGGAAGGTCTTCCTGGTGTGCCAGATAAGCTTTGAACTCACCCATTCACTCCAGCCCATACAATTTGTTCAAACCATCTTCCTTTATTGTTCATCAGGATAATACCTACTGGTGATCGAATCAAGCAATATGAATTATTTTGTCCACTGCGGATGTCAGCCCCAACAGCAAGGTGATGTGATTTGTGTATAGTCTGAACGCATGATTTTGCCTATTTCTAACCCAAATGCCAACAAACGTTGTTCTCTGGCTTTAGCTATACCATCAGCTACAGCTCTTGTTCCAGCCTTAATTCCAGCTTGGATCCAAGCCTCTGGTTTGGGTCTGTCTCCAGAGCCAAACCGCATACCACACATAGTTGCCCTAGATAACTGGGCCCTAGACTCATGACCACCTCTGGACTTTTCTTGGAACCAGATGCTATCCTGATTTTCTGGCTTGTGAGTGGCATACTTGCCTTTCTTCTTTTCCCTGCCTTTCCTCCTTCTTCCGGCGAAGAGATCTACCAACAAACATTACCCTGCAAGTGACAGACACACCACCAGATATTGGATTAGGTATGACTAATTGCCTATCTTCCTAAATCTCCTTGTTCCTTCTCTTTTTCTCTTTAAGTATAAATCTGCTGTTCAGGCCCTTTCTCTAGCCAGCCCTGAGTAGATTCTGTAATAATTTGAACCTTAAGCTAAAACACCTCTTCATGAGATTCCAAATTAGCACTATTTAATATTTTATTGTCTCCTTGCCTTCTTAACCATTTTTTTCTTCCTGTACCCCTGAATCCCTAAATAAAATATTGCTGTACCATATCTCTTTCTCTCCTCATTTCCAGACTAAAATGTTGCACAAATTTATTCTGTAACAGTGTTCAGTTCACTATAATCTTGCTAGTTCTCTACACAAGTCTAAAAGTAGGCTAGAGGTGTTCCACCAGCACTCCAGAACAGTTCTGTTAACAACACACAGATGGATGCACACCAATTTATCCTTTCCCAGTTGCAAACTAGTCTTTAGGTTTAGGCTTCTCTTGCATGATGTTTTTGCAAAAGAGGAAATGTGCTTGTGGAGCTAATCTGTCTTTAAGATCTTGAGAGATGTAGGGTTAAATTCTCATTGATGATTCATCATGGCTCTAATACATAAAGCCATGTGCTGTGAAAATGACCAAGTACTGTGAAAATGTGCTGTCAAACTGGCCAAGGACTTGTCCTATAAGAACACAATATGGTTCTGGTAAATTATGCATTTCTCCCTACAAACCAAGAGCATAGTGACTATATCTCAGTCAATTTCACAGCCCATTTCCTTTACCCTTTTCAGAAGCATTAAAGGTCTAAGCTATAAAAAGAGGAATCCCTACACAGGATAAGGCTGAACTGTTTTTACTGATTGGTTTGGATCTTTTCTCCATATTCAAACTATGGAGAAATTTCCATGTCGCATGTTTGACTTCACTATTGCCTTCTACTTGGACAGGAGTGGTGTTTTTCAAGGAACATATTTTTATCTTCTTCGTAGCCTCTCCACCAAGCAGAGAATATCTTGCTCTATCTTGGTGATTATCCAAGTTGGTAGCTGTCAGTTTCAATCTTTTAAAAAACTGGTAGATGTGTCTAGCTTAAAAAAAAAAGAGATACATTTTACTAGAGAAACTGGTTTCCCCTTGCCTGCTCAAGTGAGGTATCCAGACTATACTTGGTCTATATTTTTGATTTCAGCAACAGGACAGAAATGTAATTGGTTTATAGAGTTCCTCAGTATCTTCTCTTAGGAGTTCTATCTATCTATCTATCTATCTATCTATCTATCTATCTATCTATCTATCTTTCAATTTATATACCGCTTTCCATTAAAATCTCAAAGCAGTTTACAACATAATTAAAATGCATAATTAAAATACAAATTTACAGATGATCTTAAAAATTAAAATACACAATACAAAAGTACAGATAATATAAATATAGAAATCTCTATATAAAAATTTAATAACCCATAAAATAAAAAGAATACACAACAAAAAGCAACACCAGTAAAAAAAACCCCAAACCAATACTCTCGTTCAAAAACCTGAGTGAAGAGCCCTGTCTTTCCTTTCCCCCTAAAAACTATCAAGGAGACTGAGGAGTGGATTTCAGCTGGGAGAGCATTCCAAAGCCTGGGGGCAATGACTGTGAAGGCCCTGTCCCGTGTGCTCGACAACCAAGCCTCTCTCACCATCGTCACATGGAGCGGAGCCCCTCTGATAATCCTGTCAAGGGGACAGAAACCCTTGAGAGCACACCACCAGATAACTTACTATAGCTGTTTACTATATGTAGGATTGTCTCAATTTTTGATTTTAAAAAATTACTCTTGATCCTTCACCACACACTTTTTGATCCTTCACAACAAACCCCACCAGTGTGGAAGACGAGAGAGAGGGAGGGTATGGGGGAGGCTTGACCAGAGTGGGTGGGGAAGAAGGGATAGGGCAGGCTTTGATGAGAGAGGAAGGGAAGGTTCAAGTTTTATGAGGGTGGGGGGAGAAAGAAAGAGGGAAAGAAAGAAGCAAGATAGAAAAAGTATTGACACTTTTGAACTGTGGTGCTGGAGAAGACTTTTGAGGATACCATGAACAGCCAGGAAAAAAAACAAATGGATCACAGAACAAATCAATCCAGAATTTTCACTCAAGGCACAAATGTCCAGGCTCAAACTAGCATACTTCAGACACATTATGTGAAAACCCGGCTCCCTTGAGAGCTCCATAATGCTAGGGAAAGTTGAAGGAAAGAGAAGAAGAGGACGACCAGCACTGCTGGAGTGTGCACGGTCCGGTCCGGGCACAATAGAAAAGACCGCCGGACTGGTCTGGATGGGTGGGGGACTGTTACTTTAAGCGGGGTGGTGGTAGTACTTACCCCCCCCCCGTCGCTCTTCCCCCTCCGGCGCTGGTCTTTTGAAAAACCTCCTCGGTGCGCGCGCTCGTCTGACGCTGCCGCACGCGCGCCGTGACGTATGTGGTGCGCACGCCGTGATGTATGTGGCGTGCACGCCGAGGAGGGCGCATGCACGCCACTAGCGCTCGTCTCTTTTAAGCCTTTACAAACAACGACGGGGGCAGGGGCGGCAGGGAGGAACTCTGCCGCCCCAAGAAGATTTTTCAAAAGACCAGCGCCAGAGAGGGAAGAGCGGCGGGGGGGAAGTACTACCCCCCCGCTTAAAGTAACAGTCCCCCCGTGCCAGACCGGGGGTTGCACCGGACCATGCACACCCCTAACCAGCAGCAAGGTGGATGGACTCGATTATGACAGCAATGAATGCTCCACTGAGAGACAAGTTGAAAACAGATCATCCTGGAGAGACTCTATCTATGTGGTCGCTAAGAGTCGACACCAACTTGATGGCACTCAATCAATCAAATGTAAGAGTTACAGGCCCAACCTGGGTTTTGCTGCTCATGTGTGACAGTTGGAAATATTACTGGCAAGTGACAATAGTGATATTATTGGGAGGGAGGGGAGGGAGAGGATGGGTAGTAGCTCACTCTACTGAAGAAGCTGACCAGAGATTTAGGACACAATAGCCAGCTGGAATTGTAGAACAAGTTTCAGTTTTAATGATAAATGATGTTTTAACAGTCTCACCATGAATACAGAAACAAGGAGTGAAAGCACCATAGACCCAGTGCATGTCTGATAACCCAGCTTTCCAGTAAAACTTCAGACGCCCACTCCAGAGTCATAAACTCTCTGACAAAAACTCAAAGCAGGTTAGATATGTTGTTTCCAGCAGTTTGTTTAAGGCACAGGCTTCCAAATTTATAGTCTGCAGCCATGTGTACTTAATCAATACTCCACTGCCAGCTGCCATAGATTCAATCTGGCTCCTGCTGCTTTCTTGTCAGTTGACTACTTCTCCATAATTCCCTCATCTGCTGTTGACGTTTTCCCCACCTGCATCCTCAAGGAGATAGTGGCAGTTTCACCTCTGGCTCAGATCCTGATCCTTCTCTCCCAACATTACCCAGCCCTTGCTGGCTCTTCCTGCGACACACACTCGCCCTGGCCTGTCTCAACCACTTCCCCATTCAAATCACCGGCCTGTTCCTCCTCAGGAGCCTCCCCAACTTGTAGTAAACCCCCTGCCCCCCATTCCTCTCCAGTGTCCTCAAGTGGGGGCATGACCCTGGGTCAGTCTTGGCTTGACAAGAGAGAGAGAGGGGGGAGGCGTGATGGTGCAGGTTTTATGATGGGAAAAGGGGGAAATAAAGAAAGGGAAGATGAGTGGGTTAGGGTTAGGGTGATCTAGGAAAGCTGAGCTGGGAAACGCCGAGAGAAAAGACTCACCACAGCACCGCCAACCCCTGTGGGCCACATTTGGTGTAGATGAGGCCCCGCTGGGCTGAGAATGTTGTGGATGAGCCCTGATGTAGCACCCTCTAAACCTCCGTCAGCCTTTGCCCTTTTGCAACAGCACCAGCCCCCCCATGTGCAGGATTTGGCACCAGTACAGCCTGGCAGGCCCAAAGTCGCCCCCTAAATGCTGAGGGAAAGCCCACTGCTTATATCTCACCGCCAACTCCTGGCCTCCACTGCCAGGCCTCTGGCCTAGCAGCAAACTCCCTTGACGGGCTGCACATCGGGTCAGGGAATTCCTTGGAAATGAAGGTGCATGTGCACCCTGAAGGAGTTACAGGGTGCATGCCTGTCCTCATTCAGAGCACACATGTGTCCTGTATCTCCTTCAGGGTACATGCACACCCTCATTTCCAGGAAGCTCCCGGCCCAACAGCAGCCGAGCATCTTGGGAGCTTGCAAGTGGGGAGAAAGTGATCCCTGTGGAGGGCTCAGGAGCCAGAGGGAATGGCTCTATGGGCCAAGAAAAAAAAGGTCTTGAAGGCTGGATGTGGCCTGCAGGCCATATGTCAGCAGGACACCCAATCCTGTGTGAGCCACGTAGGCCCCTAAAACAGTAAAAATAAGCAGGAGGAGACAGAAAACTGTACTACCAAATCCACCTTATGGGAAGAGTGGAAGACTTGAGGCAAAGCCACTCAACACATCTACCTAACCTGAAATAGAAACCCCAGTACTTCAGTCACTTCAGCTCCTGGAAACCTGTATGTTTCCCCAGAAAACATGTCTGGGGAAGAGCATCCTGGAGATGGGACATCAAAACCATTCATTCATTCAATTTCTATACCGCCCTTCCAAAAATGGCTCAGGGCAGTTTACACAGAGAAATAATAAGTAAATAAGATGGATCTCTGTCCCCAAAGGGCTCACAATCTAAAAAGAAACATAAGATAGACACCAGCAACAGCCACTAGAGGGATGCTATGCTGGGTGTGGATAAGGCCAGTTACTTTCCCCTGCTAAATAAAGAGAATCACAATGTTAAAAGGTGCCTCTCTGCCATAAAGCAATTGCCAATAATATTTCCAAGTGTAGCACATGAACAGAAAAATCTAGGTTGGGCCTGTAACTTACATAGGTCCTGCCTAAAACAGCTTGAGCTGATACTGCAAACCCCACTGACCAGGACTGCTGGAATGCCCCAGTGGGCTGTGCCCAAATGCTACCCATATGTATCTGTGCATGCCCCTTCAAGGGTAGCCATGTGTGCCACCGTGGGTGATGGCACTCCGAGGGCAAACCAGAGCCCAGCAGCTATGGCCATACAGCTGCCGAACTGCATGGGCCCAACAAAATGGAAGTGTGTGTCTGTGCTTCTTTTGCAAGCCAACCCATGACAACAGGAAGAAAAAGACCTAAGAATAGGCAGAGTGCCTGATTCCTTGTAGCCTCACTACTGGGAGCCATCACATGATGCATTCTAACTGACCTAGGTCTACCTTCCTCCAAGCCAATGTTATTGCCTTAGAGAGAACCCTGCTATGATGGCCACTGACTTAGCCCTGGTGAGGTGGGTCCTCATGTTTTCATCAAGATGAAAATGGGGGGGGGAAGGGTAAATAGCAAGCCCCAGTTGGGCCTTACCTGTTGATCAAAGGCGTTCAGGTCACAAGGCGGTTTTCCAGTAGCACTCCAGGCTCAAAAGGGGCTTCCAATAACACCCCACCTCATCCTGTCCAGGGGTTGTTCCAAAAGTGGATGCATCACCGTTGCTTCAGAAGCATCAGCAGGTGAGTTGGAGAGATCCAAACCACCAGCAGCTGCGACTCCACCACTCGGAGACGCTTCATTGGCAATGTTGCAGAAACTCTGCTTTTGATGAGGAGATATGTGCCTGCCAAGAATGTATTTTATCTCAATTTAGGCTTTTTCTCCCCCATCAAAATGAACACCTGTGGTATTAGGCTATGCTAAACCAAGGATTGTTCAGAAAAGTTTTTTAAAAGTTGGATTTTTGCCCCTCTAAATGTCCCTTAATTGCCAGTTATCAAAAATCAAAATTCAAACATTGACATGTCAAGGCACATAGAGGTTTTCAGATTTCACAGCAGTAGCAATAACAGAAATCAAAAGTTGCTAAGCAATGCAAAAAGCAAGCTAAAAATTACTTGCTTTTTTGTTCCTCTCTCTCTTGGAGGGCTTGCTAAAGAAAAAATTGACCTTTTCATCCCAGATAACTCCAAACTGCTTCAGAGTGGACTCTGCCCTCCCTGGTAATACTGCCACAAGGGTAAGCGGCTGCTGGAAAATGCCAAGTAGGCTCTCCTTGTTGAGGGGTGTAAGGTCAACTTTGTCCAAATAAGATTGAGATTGCTGGGCTAACAAGATGGAATCTGAAGTGTTGTTGTGAGCAGCCATCGGAGCACAAGCAAAAAAAAAAGGCGTGATGCACACAGAACAGGATGTGAATGTTGGCACAAAAAGTGAGATGCTGTCCAAGCTGTGGTCAATAAATACCCCAGATTCCTAGCATCTCACAAAGCTATGTGAGAGGCAGGGAGCATGAGGATTCTGGCATTCCTTGACAGAATGGGCATGGGGTTATGAGTTGTATGAGCAGGTGCTTTGTTGCTCAAAAGAGTGCCAGTGCAGCATAATAGCTTGAGTGTTGGGTAGAGGAAAGGTGGTATATAAACATTATATATAAATTCTGCAGACAGAAAGAAGTTTATATAGGGAAAGGAAAAGCAACGACTGATCACATATAAGAGGGAGGAAAGCAAAGATTCAATACAGTGACTTGGTTTCCTGCAGAGATGCAATGCTTTAAAGAGGAAGTGTTCCAGCTCAGCTCTTGGAAGTCCTCCAGTTAAAGGCTTCCCCCTCCCCCATGGACTTTGGCAGCCACTAACATGGCAGTTGTAAGCCAAAATCAATACAAAAATTCACTTTTTCCCTTAAAGATTAAAGACAGTTTGACCATCTGACTTCTGAAGGTGGTGTACAACCTAAGAGTATACACCAGCTTTTCTTTCAAAACAAAAAATTATGATATGGAATTCTGGTTGGAGGTGCTTTGTGTATTTCCCCAAAGGAGAAAGAATATTCATGCTGTACATGCAGGTACTATTGTTAAGAAAAGAAGCAGATGTTTACCAGTGCCTGTTTGTAATCTAGTACTAACATTGAGAGTCTGAAACCCTTATTGATACAGCTCTCTGGAACACTGCATAGTTGGAGTCGTAGTTGGAGTTCAGACTATAATGGTTTGGATGTGATATGCTAAAGATGTGTAACAAAATATGACCCAATTAAAACTTATTTTGAAAGCTGCAGATTTTAACTACTTGGCTTAAGCATTGTTTCCTGAAAGTTTTGGTTTTGATATAAACAAACAAACAAACAATATTAGTTTGCTTGCAGCTTGTTGAGAAATTAAAGTCTCTCTTTTGTATCCTATTGATGTTGGCTTATAGGATTTTTGCAAAGTTTGATTGCAAATTTAAGAGCTTATTTTAAAATAGCAATCTTCTTCACTGTGCTCCAGGTAAGAACAACCCTGCTGGATCAGGCCCAAAGCCCATCTAAATCAGCACCCTGTTTCACACAGTGGTCCACCAGATGCCAGTGTAAGCCTACAGGCAGGAGTCGAGGGCATGCCCTCTCTACTGCTGTTACTCCCCTGCAACTGGTACTCAGTCAGAAGCATCCTGCCTTTGAGGCTGGAGGTGGCCTATAGCCCTCTAACTAGTAGCCATTGATAGACCTCTCCTCCATGAAGTTATCCAAATCCCTCTTAAAGCCTTCCAGGTTGTTGGCTGTCACCACGTCTTGTGGCAGAAAATTCCACAATTTGATTATGCATTGTTTGAAAAAGTGCCACCGTTTGTTGGTCCTAAATTTCCTGGCAATCAATTTCATGCAAGGCAACTGATGCCCTAAGCACAGCCCAACAATGGTGCCCCCCTTCGGCCCCCTCCATTGCATAACTGACAAGGCATTAAGACTCAAGCAAATTATTTACGTATACCTTAATATTTATTTAAATTTTAAAAAGTTTTCTTCTAGATTTTTTAAGGTAAAACAAAACAGTTCAACTGCCTATAATTTCATATAAATAGCTGCAACAGAAGGAATGATTGAGAAAAATATTTCATCTTCAAGGTCAGACATATCATAAGAATATCATAACATACGACCATCTTTTACGTGAAGTTTTATCAATATTTTGTACTGCTCTTTACAGTAATCTCAGAAATTAATGACTTTTTACTTCAGAGTTTAGTAGTTACTTGAAACTAGTTTAGTAGTTTCTTGAAACTTTAGTCGCTTACCGAGCCAAAGAAAACATTTTTTTAACAATGCGGAGTAAAGTCGAACATGGAAGATAAAAACAATTACAAAAAATCGACTAAAGTTGAGTGTGGCAGAGAAATGGAAGATGGCAAAAGAAATGCAAGGTGACAATAAGGGAAGTGAAAAGAGAGTTTGAGGGACATTTAGCTAAAAGTATCAAGGGGAACAATAAAAACTTCTTAAAATACACCAGAAGCAGGAAACCTGCCAGGGAGGCTGTTGGACCATTAGATAATGAGGGAGTGTTATTAAGGAGGATATGGAGTTTGCAGAGAAATTCAATGAGTTCTTTGTGTCCATCTTCACGGCAGAGGATACAAAGCATATATCTGTTCCTGAACCAGACTTCTCAGGGATGGAGGCTAAAGAACTGAGTCAGATAGAAGTGACAAGAGATGATGTTCTAAACTGTCTGGAAAATCTGAAAACTAACAAATCGCCAGGGCCAGATGGCATCCAAGAGTCCTCAAAGAAATCACATGTGAAATTGCCAACCTCCTTGCCAAAATATATAACTTACTAGCCAACCCCGCACAGAGCATCTGTGCAGTGCTTTGGGGCCGGCTGTTTCCCCCTCCCTCTTCCTCCTGCCCCGGTCTCTCCTCTCTTCCCCTTCCCTCCGTCCCTGCGCTCTCCAGTTCCCCTCCCCTCCCATTCCTCCCCCCCCACAGAGCCGCGGCAGGTGGCCAAGACGGGCCCCGCCCCTGCAGTTTTTCCTCTCCCCTGTCCTCCTTTCTCTCCCCCCGCCCACTGCCAGCCGCTGCCTTTCTCTCCCCCCGCCCACTGCCAGCCGCTGCCTTTCTCTCCCCCGCCCACTGCCAGCCGCTGCCTTTCTCTCCCCCGCCCACTGCCAGCCGCTGCCTTTCTCTCCCCCCACCCACTGCCAGCCGCTGCCTTTCTCTCCCCCCCGCCCGCCGCTGCCTTTCTCTCCCCCCTCCTCCGCCCACTGTCCAGTCACCACTGGCACTTTCTTCCCTCTCTCCTCCTCAGTCCTCACTTTGGAACTCTCGCAGCGTGTCACGAGAGTTCCGCTGCCAAATCCTGGGCACGCATGTCCCAAGAGTATTAAATATATAGATCCCTGCAATCAGGCTCTATACTGGAGGACTGCAAAGTAGCAAATGTAACACCGATTTTCAAAAAGGAATCCAGGGGTGATCCAGGAAATTACAGGCTGGTCAGCTTAATGTCCATTCCAGGCAAATTGATGGAAAACATCCTCAAGGAAAAAGTGGTAGAGCACATAGAACAACAGGCCCTACTGGGGGAGAACCAGCATGGCTTCTAGAAAGGGAAATCTTGTTTCACAAACTTTTTGGAGTTCTCTGAGAGGGTCAACAAGTGTGTGGATCAAGGTGATCCAGTTGACATAGTATACCTGGACTTCCAAAAAGTTTTTGACAAAGTTCCTCATCAAAGACTCCTGAGGAAACTTAGCAGTCATGGGATAAGGGGACATGTACATGTGTGGATTGCAAACTGGTTGAAAGACAGGAAACAGGATAGGAGGCTGGTCTCACGATCAGTGAGACCCACTTTATCCAGGTTTGCAGGGAGAGTGGGCTACTCTCCCTGCAGATGATTGGGAAGCCGTGCCTGGGCGCCTGGATCGGCCGCCCACACTACTGCCAGCTCCATGATGGAGCCAGCAGGGCCTGGGGAGTTCAGAGGCCACGTGGCCCTGTAAGCTCCAGCATGCCCTGAGCGCTCTGCAGCACATGCTGGAAAGACCCCCAAACCCGGAGGCTGCTTTTCAGCCTTCCGGTCGGGGGTCTCCTCATGAGTAGCCATGCTGCGGACCCACGCTGCGGCTACTCACAATCCAAAAAACTGTCCTTCAACCAGTTAGCAATCCACACATGTACTTGTCCCCTTATCCCATGACCGCTAAGTTTCCTCAGGAGTCTTTGATGAGGAAATTTGTCAAAAGCTTTTTGGAAGTCCAGGTATACTATTGTCAACTGGATCACCTTGATCCACACACTTGTTGACACTCTCAAAGAACTCCAAAATGTGTTTGAGGCAAGATTTACTTTTGCAAAAGCCATGCTGGTTCTCCCCCAGCAGGGCCTGTTGTTCTATGTGCTTTACAATTTTATCCTTGAGGATGCTTTCCATCAATTTGCCTGGAACGAACGTTAAGCTAACCATCCTGTAATTTCCTGGATCCATTCTTGAAAATCGGTGTTACATTGGCTACTTTCCAGTCCTCCAGTACAGAGCCTGATTACAGGAATAAGTTATATATTTTAGCAAGGAGGTTGGCAATTTCACATTTGAGTGCCTTGAGGACTCTTGGATGGATGCCATCCGGCCCTGGTGATTTTTTAGTTTTCAGTTTTTCCTGACAGTTTAGAACATCATCTCTTGTCACTTCGATCTGACTCAGCTCTCTAGCCTCCATCCCTAAAGAGCCCGGTTCAGGAACAGGTATATATTCAGTATCCGCTGACATGAAGACAGACACAAAGAACTCATTCAGCTTCTCTGCAACCTCCATATTCTCTTTAATAATCCCGTTCACTGCTTCATTGTCTAATGGTCCAACTGCCTCCCTGGCAGGTTTTCTGCTTCTGATGTATTTAAAGCAGTTTTTGTTATTCCCCTTGATGCTTTCAGCTAAATGTTCCTCATACTCTCTTTTCACCTCCCTTATTGTCATCTTGCATTTCTTTTGCCATCGTTTGTGTTGCTTTCTGTTCTCTTCATTAGGACAGGCCTTCCCATTTTGGAAGGAAGTCTTCCCTTTTATGGTTTCCTTGACTTTAAATGTTAGCCATGCTTGCGTCCTCCTCGACTTAGAGTTCCTAGTTCTCAAATGATAGTTTGGAACTTTTGAAAAATATGGGTTAAATACAAAAGGCTAGTCTTTCTCCATATGCAAAGTATCTAAAGGCATGAGACCAGAGAACCTCATTCCAAGCATGTGTGCATTGTAGTAGCCAGTCTTCCTTCTGCTGCTATTTTATGTTACGAAAAGTAGGTGTTTTTATTATAAACCAGACTGAATCTTTTTCTTGAAAGGCTATATAGAAATATTTAAATAATTCATTTTCTCTTCAAGCTTTCTTGGAGAAAGCACTAAGTCTTCCCTAGAGTTCTCAGAGAGTTTGGAAAGGCCAAGACCAGGGAAACTCCCTTCCAGTCTTGGCCCTTCTTCTTTGTGGCCCAAGCTTAGCCCTGTGAAGGATGGGGCAGTAGCGAAAAGGGCTGGTATGAAAGGCTTCATCTCTGGTAGAGGCCTACTTCTTAATGCCTGGGCAGAACATCTATTGCTATCTGGAAAATGATGTTTCTAGTTCCTGTCTGTTGAGTGGAGGTTTGCTAGGCTCCTTGCTAATGAGTGCTCCGCCCCAAGTGTCTAGGCTTAAAAGACGCCTCTGTCACTGCTGATAGTCTCTCTTCTTCACAATGGAAAGTTGGAAGACGGGTGGCAGAGGAAGCTCTTCCTGGTGCTGGCATTCAAGTGAAACATTAAGGGACTGACCCAAACTTTGGGACAGTTTGGGTTTATCTCATAACTCATCGGCTGATGTACAAATTTGGTATATGCATACTACAGAGGGGTGATTTTCAGTGATCATCCTTTCCCTCTGAAGCTCTTTGTGTCTCCCAAAAATATGTCCCTGAGGGTCGCATTTTCAGGAGGCACAGTGGGCTTCAGAGGGAAGGAGAGATTGGCAAAATTGCTCCTTGCACACATGCACAGCACTTACTATGCACGCACAGCGCCAATTTGCTTGCCAGCCTTTTTTTCTAAACTGTGAGAGCTTGAATCTGAGCCCTTCCCTGCATCTTAATTTTGACACCATCATCGCTATTTACACAGCAAGTGTCAATCTTAACTAAATGTCAGATAGGAACATAGGAAGCTGCCATATACTGAGTCAGACCATTGCTCTATCTAGCTCAATATTGTCTTCACAAACTGGCATCAGCTTCTCCAAGGTTGCAGGCAGGAATCTCTCTCAGCCCTGTCTTGGAGATGCCAGGGAGGGAATTTGGAACCTTCTTCTCTTCCATGAGCAGCTCCATCCCCTGGGGGGAATATCTTACAGTGCTCACACTGCTAGTCTCCCATTCATATGCAACCAGGGTGGACCCTGCTTAGCTAAGGTGACAAGTCATGCTTGCTGCCACAAGACCAGCTCTCCTTTACAGATATTGTAATATGCTGAGAATTATATTGTAATCTGTAGTGCTTTGGGAAAGGCACTACCTTTAATAAATAGGCATATTGTCTCTGAAGATGTATAATACTAATGGGTTACATAGTGGTGTGTAGAAAAATAGCATCCAGCATGAGTCAAATGAGGTGCATCCATGTTTCTGTGTTCCCTTTCAGTAATAATTTGATTTTTTTTAAAAAAAGTCATAATAAAGTAACTATTTTTCTTTTATGAGATACTTTTTTCTCTCAAACCGATCAGTCACTAGGGATCTGTAGATCTGCATGCCTACTCATGCCTCCACTCTTTCTGTCCCATCTATGTAATAACTCCTGTATTGTATCTGATACCCTTGGCAATTACTGTGCTGCTGTGGACTGGGGTAATGGCTTGGCCCCTAAGAGCATTACTGTGATGATTGCAGAAGCAGTGATGATTTCACCCTGAATGCCACTTGGCTGCCATAGGAAATTTTAAGATTGAATTGCAAGGCTTTGCAGTAAAAATATTATGGGGATTCTGTACAGTATGAGGCCAATGCAGTGTAGCCTTTGGTGTGCGGTTGCTCAGATTCCATTGTATGTAGCTGCTGTGTATTAAACCATCTGGTGTTATGCTACTGTGAATCTGCCTAAATCTAGATTTTGCATGTTATAGCCTTAGCAGTTGGAAAGGTTATCAATAGCCAAGAGCTATTTCTCAGTGGCATTTAAAGAAGTTGCTATCTACAAGGTGGTTCATTTATTTTAGTTTTTGTGTTGAAGAACTTGTTAAAAATCACTTAGAGTTTGGGGATGAAGGATTGCTGGTGGATTGTGGGGTTTTTGTTCTTGCTATAATAGGCCTGTTTCTCTGGCAGTGGACCTTTGTTGTTGCTTGAATATGTAATGAAGTTATGAATCTAGGTTTCACAGGGGTCTGTTGCTATGAAACCGATCATTATTTTACAAGTACAGCACTGACTTACATTCAGAATTTAATAGGAAGAGGAGCTGAATTTGTGAAGCAGGAAAAATAAATAGTATTGCTGATTAGTTAATACCAAATGGGGAAAAATAAAAGGAATAATTTTTATGTTTTACATTAGATAACTGGCTTATTGCTTACACACAGAATGCATAATGTATTTCATTGTAGATTAACTAAGATAATTTTTATTGGTTTCAGCATTTTTCATTTATCTTGGAGTTTTTGCTTTCATGAAAAAGTAATTATGTAGTTTGCTTGTGTAAACAGTGACAGTTTTAGATGGAGAACCTTGTAGTTGAGAGTGTGTACTCACTTTATCATCTAGTTCTAGAATTTTGTATACAGAAAAACTTCATTATTTGCAGGGGTTCCATTCCTCACCTACTACCGCAAGTAATGGAACCGCAAGTAACGAGGCATTACTCATAAGGGAAACAAAAGTTAGGTTCCAGGATGGAGGATAAGTGCCTAAAATGCGGAAAGAACATAGGAAAAACCACAAAATTATGTACTGTATTATGCTCCATGTGCTCAGGACTTGTCTAGGAATACTTCCAAAGCTGCGAAATGTCCCCTAAACCATGGAACAAATAAGTCTTTCCCCAAGAAATTAGCCACAAAGTGGCTCCGATGGACATGGTGGCTGGAATTGACCTCCACAGACACTTCCGGCCCTCTAGGAACCATGGATACGTGGATTTTAACCCTTCCATATCTGCAGATACTTAAAATGGGTGTCAATCAGAACCCACGGATACGCAGAACAGTGAATGGCGGTTATACATGGCTAATAATCCTCTATAATAAAAGGCTAAGTGTGTGCCCATGTCAAATGCCTGCCATGCGTCCGTGTCTCCCTCGGCTGTTCTGGGCATGCGCGGAGTGCATGCCCAGAACACGCCAAGGGAGACATGACCACCAGCACCAGGTGGCCATGTTGGGCGGTTGTTTGCCCGGCCATGGAAAGGCCAGAAGCGGCCGCTGCGAAGCCGGGGAAGAGGCGAAGCCGGGGAAGCCCCACGAAGCCAGGGAAGCCAGGGAAGAGGCAGCGGGGGAAGCTGGTGGAGCCATGGCCGAGGCCTGGCGGTGCTACCGAAGCCGGGCGGGGGGGAGAGGCGGCGGGGGAAGCCGGCCGAGGCGGCGGCGCCACCGAAACCGGGCATGGGGAGACTTTGGGGCCCTTGCCCGGCTGGGGAGACCGGCCGCGGCATGGAGGCTGGTGGCGGCGGAAGGGGGAATGGCGGCGGGGGGGCCGGAGCGCACAACTCTACTAGCGCACGTTATTTAACGGGCCTCAAATCACTAGTGGTGAATAATTGTACACACATTCCTTCTGTGTATGTTGACAGTATCTGGTGAGCTTGGTCATCCATTTTCCCGTACTGCTAAGATATTGACTGAATGTGGCATACTTCCCAATGATCTCTTTGGGTAGCAGTGACTGTTACTGGAGTAATAAGTAGCTTAGCCAGCAAGGAACATGTTAGGGTCAGATATGCCTCTCTTCTTTAGACCAGTTGTATGCTTCCAGCTTCCCTTTCTTGAATTGCTGGTGGTGGTATGGTGAAATGTATTCTGCATCAGTTACAGTTTCTAGGCTATAGGAATGTATTCTCTCAAGCCTGAAAGCATTTTAACAGTCACTGTTCTGAAGTGAATAAAAATTGATGGGGTATCATTGTTTCTCTAGTACTGAGTTTTGTGCTGGGAAAGAGGAATGAAGAGGAGGAATATTTATTGCTCAAATTCTACTCTTTTGCAATCTGCAATAATATGTTAAATGATTTGGAAGCTTTTCCTTTTCTCACTGAAGTAAACTTGCTGTAATGTTCATGCCAGTGTTACTCTATTATAACAGATTTCTAATGCTACTTGCAACATATTGCCTAGAAATAATTATATGCTTTGTGCAAATGAAACAAGTTATTTTCCTGCTCTTTCCCCATGTTTGTGTGAGAGAGAAATCTTCAAAATGTGTTCCTTCTCATACTGACTCCTGTGTTGTATTCCTAACCCTCTGTGTTGTATTCCTAACCCTTAAAAATTCTAGTTTTACTAGAATTTGGCATTCAAGTGGCAATTAAGTTGTTTCTGTTGTGAAAGAAACCTAAATTATATTCTTTTTGTTGGTATGACATTTACATACCTGTAGTGTACACAGATCTCTGGTTTTTGTGATATCTAAATGAAAGCCTTTGAAAACTACAGGATACTTGGCTTCATAGTAAGAATAATAAATAAAAACTGAAGACTTCTCACTGATTTATGGAGCAAATACCATTTGCTAAAAATGCAAGATCTAATTTCTTATAACTTTCATTGCAATATAAGAAGAACCTGGCAATTGTAATTAGTTCAAATGAGTAGATTTTGATGCTCAGAGAAAAATGGCTTATTCAAAGCAAGAACTGTCAAATAAAACCCACCACCACCCACCCCAAGTACTGGTTTGGATAATACGTTTTCCATGATATAGGGAGGTCATCCTCAACGTGGTGGGTTTATCAGCTCTCTATGCTCTGAGACAGGACAAATCAAAATTCAGGAAGACTAGTTCCTTGGAAGGCAACTGTCAGTCAACCCCCAGTTCCGGTCCTGTCTTGCTCCATTATTTTATTTATTTATTTATTTTATTTCTATACTGCCCTTCCAAAAATGGTTCAGGGTGGTTTACACAGAGAAATAACAAACAAGATGGACCCAAAGGGCTCACAATCACATATCAAATACTGAACCACCACCATAAAAAAGGCCATGGCTATGCCTCTGGTCACAGTTTACCAAGGATTCCCCTAATATCTTGTATTTCAGAATCAAATGGTTTAGAAAAGGAGTAGCAGTTAGTTCTAGAAATGCTGTTGTTTGGTTAATTCTGCTGGTAAAATTTTGGTTAAAAATGCACAATATGGTTCAGAAAAATAAGGAAGCACCACCGTTTAAATTAAACCAAAAGCAGGATGAGGCATTAGACATTAATGAGGAACGTGGACAATCCAATTAATGGATTGTCCCAGAAAGAGAGGGGAAATGCATAATTTAAGAACACACATATTTATCATGGCCAGCTTACTAGTTGTTGTTGGTTTTTTTAATTAGAATTAATTAACAATTTTAATTTGTTTTATACTTTTTTTTAATTGTGTTTCATGTGTTTTAATCTGTGGTTTTTAAAAATATCATATATTTTGTACACTGCCTAAATATAAGGTGGTATAAAAATGTGATAGATAGATAGATAGATCTATAAAGAAATATAAGATAGATACCAGCAGCATCACTGGAGGTTCTGTGCTGGGGGTGGATAGGGCCTGTTACTCTGCCCCTGCTAAATAAAGATAACCACCAGGTTAAAAGGTGCCTCTTTGCTAAGTTAGCAGGGGTTAGGGTTAGATTAGACAGCTCTTGGTTCAAGCTCCTGCTCAGAAATCACTTTACTTAAATTTTATCAGGCTAGTTCTTTCCCTTCCTTCATTAATTCCATTTTTTTCTGTGTGCAAGGGTGGGAAGGGAGACTTGTTTGTTTATTTTTATACACACACACAGACAGACATGTGGGTGAGGGCCAGATGCTATCCATGACAGCCCCATAAAGATACCCACTCTGATAGCCACGCCTACAGCCACACACCGAAATGAACTATTTATATCATTTGGATTTTAATGCAGTTTTATGATGAACTTATTATTTTGTCTGCAGATAGGTAGGCTGTAAATAATCCTTGTAAAAAGAAACCTGCCCAAAGTATACCTGACTATATTGGTGCCAACAATTGGTTACATTCTGAGAGTTTTTAAAAAAGTGCTAAAAAGCCTTAACTTTTGGAAGCAAGTTCTGGAATTGAAGCCCTGACATCGACCATAATTCAACCCTAATTTGGAGGAAATCGCCTTTCTCTTCATAGGAAAGGGGTAGTGCTCTACCTTTTTTGTACCTCATCTCATGATAGAATTCTGGAATGGCTGGGCAGAAAGTTCTCAAAACTCACATGGTGGGTATGAGTATGACACATGACAGAACACACGCAGGGCCCTGTAATGACTGCTGTCTTTTGTGCTGTTTCTGAGTAGTTTGCTTTTCCTGTCTCTCTTCCCTCCACCCTCACTGTTTGCAAGAATGCAAGCATGCAGATGCTGTTCCACCAAGCTATGGCCCCACTCCCATCGCTTAAGATGGAATATATTACAGTGCTCATATGTAATCTCCCATTCAAATGCAAGGCAAGGCGGAACATGTTTAACACCATTTAGTTTAGTTTAGGACAATTCCTGCTCACTACCACAAGATCAGCTTTCCTCTCTGAGTACCCTGAGGAAATTCAGTCCACTCAACCCAACTCATATTGGGTTACAGAAACCAAACACAGGCTAATTACTATTACAAATATTTGTGTTGCTTATCAACAACAAAAGTGTTTACAGTTTGTAACAACAGTTTACAAAGTGTATCCCTGGCTCAGACAGCCAACCCCAAATCAGCAAGCAACCTTTACTCACCGCCCCTCCCCGCAACCCTAGCTAGAAAATTAGAGAAATTTCCCCAGGCAGCTCAGATGCACAGAAGCAAGCAAAACCCCCACAGTTCCATTCCCACTCAGAAGCTGATACCTTAACTGCCCCCCCCACCCCAAATTAATAGCAGCAGCAAGGCAGCAGCAGCAACACAGCCTATAGTGCTTTTAAATTGTAAGGACAAGAAACCAGCTCCATGAGCCCTATTTAATCTGAATTCTGAAAGTAGACAGATCTTGCTTAAAAGAAATATATTTGTACTAGTCTGAATCTACCCTTTTGACTGACATTGCCAAAAGATTGAACATGAGTCCAATGGACTCCTAAATCAGATGAAGTAAGCAACCTGAAACATACATATAAACCCCGTCATTTGTTTTCCCTTGGCAGGGCTGTGGTGCCTTTTCACAGTGTCGTAACAGACAGAAATTCAACCTGCACCACATTTCCCTTGCATGGAGATGGAGTGTTAGAACAATTACTACTGATATTTATATAGTGCAACAAAAAGAAATGAGGATTTCCTGTCCCAAAATTACTACCACTCTGAAAAGAAACATAAGGAGGCGAGATGGGGTTAGGCGGAGAGAGCAGGCTTAGCCCGCTCTCCCTGCAGACAAGCAAGCCTGTAGCCCTGGGTGGCTGGATCGGCTGCCCACATGACTGCCGGGTCCGTCACGGAGCCGGTGGGGGCTACAGAGATAGCAGGCCGTGTGGCCCCTGGAAGTTCAAGGTTCCCCCGCGAGTGCGTGGGGCATCCTGGAGAGATGGTGGTGCAGTGGTAAAACTGCCGCCCTGTAACCAGAAGGTTACAAGTTCGATCCTGACCAGGGGCTCAAGGTTGACTCAGCCTTCCATCCTTCTGAGGTCGGTAAAATGAGTACCCAGAATGTTGGGGGCAATATGCTAAATCATTGTAAACCGCTTAGAGAGCTCCGGCTATAGAGCGGTATATAAATGTAAGTGCTATTGCTATTGCTATCCCCAAGGAGGCTGCTTGTAGTCTCCCAGTTAGGGGTCTACTCGTGTGTCTCTGCACTCTGCGGCGACAAACGAGCAGAATACCGAGGTTAACGGAGCGCTCACTCCATTAACCTCGGCTAAGGGGAGGGGTAGTTTTGGCGGTTTGCTGCTGGGAGCCGCGTGGCTCCTGTGGCAGCACACGATCACCACAAAGCGGGCTAGGCTCCCTTAGCCCACTTCTTGGCGATCGTGAGAATCGCCTCAAGATATTCTGTTGGCAGGTTGCTCTGAAGCGTGGCAGTAATCATCCTTTGTGGATATGCCTTGCTCAAAGTGGGGGCAATGAGCTTTAAATGGGTACAGACTGGCCCACAGCTATGTTGACCTTAAAGTACCTGGGAAAATTGATTGCAGTGTGGGCACTTTGGAAAAACAAAGAGTGTAGGCACATGCCTTGAAAACAAAGAGTTGCTTTATAATAATAATAAATGTTAAACAAATTGTTCTCTGGGAGGCTGACAACACAACATTAAAACATGAGATTAAAAGACATATTAAATTATAACAGACAAAAAAGGTGGGGGAGAAAATACAAAATAAAAAAAAATAACATTTTAAAAACATTTTTAAAATATCAGTTACAATCAGATCACAATGTTTAAAATTTAAAAGGCCTGAGTGAACAAAAGTCTTTACCTGGTGTCTAAAAGAACAATGCAATGAAGCCAGGTGAACCTCACTGGGGAGGCTATTCCATAAACAGGGTGCAACCACTGAAATGGCTCTCTCCCTAGTAGCCACCCACCTTACCTCATTTGCCAGGGAGCCACCCACCTTACCTCATTTGCCATTGTCCTGGAAGCTGGAGAAATCCCAAGTCAGTGTCCCGCCTTGTCCAAGATACAATACATCCTTGGTAAATATTCAGATACTAAATGTAGAAAAAAGAATTCTCTAGCTAATATGAGATTTGTATAATACAAGATACTGTACCAAAATGGCCAACATTACCTCAAAGCACAGTATTACATTGACACCGGGAGCATTCTTATACCTGTTCTTTACTCTTACTCATTCTGTAAATGGCAGTGCCTTGAGTTGCATTAAATAATGATTAGTTGACCCAGTCTCTTGTTTGCTCTTATCACTTTGTTGAATAATATTGTGTAGGATGACGCTTATGCTTACTATATCTTTTGCACTGGCTATGGAGCACGTTTTCATTTCCTTCCATCTTCTTTAAAGCTTAAAGGAAACTCTTCTGAAGTATTGTTATGTGCAGATAAGAAATATGTAAGATTAGCAATAACAGAAATGTTTTTAATAAATATATGTTAGGGAAACTGATAGTAACTTTATGTAGAAGGTTGCCTGACCATTTAGCAAATTGCTTACAGTCGGGGTCCGCTTGGTTTTCTGACAGCCAAGGGCACATCTGGTCAGACTGAAACTTCAATACCAATGGCATTAGTTAGCCTAGATGCGGGTGCCACTGTTGTGCCTGCCATTTACAAGTGGGAGCATTTCCCAAAGGTCCCTGAACCATTGTGAGCCCTCTAGGGACACTTACATTAGCTGATGTGATTTGAGAGGGGCAGTGTCATGTCCCCACTCAAGGACATTGGAGAGGAATGGGAGGCAGGTGACTTACTAGAAAGTGGGCAGGCGCCTGAGGAAGATCAGGCCGGTAATATGAATGGGGAAGTAATTGAGACAGGCCAGGGCAAGTGTTTAGTGCAAGAGGGGCCAGCAGGGCCAGGTGATCTTTGGAGTGAAGGGTCAAGATCTGAGCCAGAGTTTGAATGGCCACTATCTCCTCAAGAACGCAGATGGGGAAAACGTCAAGAGCAGGTGTGGGAATTATGAAGGAGTAATCGACTGGCGAGAAGCCAGAAGCCAGATTGAATATATGGCAGCTGAAGGGGGTGGAGTGCTGATTAAGTGCACATGGCTGCTTACTATAAATTGGGCAGCCTGTGCCTTGAACAAACTGCTGGAAACAACACATCAAATCTGCTTGGAGCTTTTGTCAGGGAGATAGTGACTTTGGAATTTGGGCTTCTCACTCCTCACTTCTATATTCTGGGTAAGTCTGTTAAACCTGACTATTTAGCAGTAAAACTGAAACTCTGATTCACTTCTCTGGGCTCCTTGGAGGAAGAGTGGGATATAAATGTAAAAAATACAATAAAATAAATAAAACTTGAGCTACTGGCTATTGTGTCATATATTTCTGGCCAGCGTCTTCCGTCAAGTGACCTCGTGATAAGCAAGACAAGAGGAATCACCGGGGTCTCGCCTGAAGCATCTCACTATTCCTGCTCTCTCCAACCCTTTCCCCCCTTTCTCTCCCTCCCCATCCAACACTACAGTGGTGCTTCACAGGGATAGGACCATGTAATCCCTAAGCCTGCTGTAGCAACTTCTTGTAATTTCCTAAAATTGTTTAAGAAAGGACTTCATTGTGATTAATAGTGTGCTCACCAGTAGTGTGTGTTGTCATTGTGACAGTAGAACACATGTTTGACATCTGTGGCATGTGAGTGGTGTCACAGAATTCATCTATCACTATATCACTATAACTATCACTATATCTCTTAGGCGTACCTGTTGTTAATCCCATGCATGGCAGCTCTTGTGAGAGCAAGCTGCTGGCAGAGGAAGAGCAAAACGCCGGTGCTGGAAACAAAACAGGCGGAAAACAAAATAGCGGTGGGTGGGGGGAGAAAACTGCAACAGCGGCAGGCAGGGGAAGAAAATGGCAGCAGCAGGCATGTTGGGAAAGAAATTGGCAGTGGGGGTGGGCAGGGGAAACTACAGGCTCAGATGCTCTGTGCCTAGCCCATCTAGGGGCTAGGTGGCGCAGTGGTAAAACTGCCGCCCTGTAACCAGAAGGTTACAAGTTCGATCCTGACCAGGGGCTCAAGGTTGACTCAGCCTTCCATCCTTCCGAGGTCGGTAAAATGAGTACCCAGAATGTTGGGGGCAATATGCTGAAATCATTGTAAACCGCTTAGAGAGCTCCGGCTATAGAGCGGTATATAAATGTAAGTGCTGCTATCTAGTATTGCATATTTGCAAATTCCAACCCTAATGTTTATTGGGATGAGGTGCTTCCTGAAAAAGTTGATTTCCTGCTCCTATGTACATTAAAAACATCTTTCAGTCTGCACTCACAAAAGTCATTAGCTTATTATGAGGTAATTGGCAATTGCTTTCAGGGTTGTTGTTGTTGTTTTTAAATGGTTGGAAGCTTGTAGACCTTCCCATATTTCCATCTCTGGGAGGTTTAAAGTAAGGGTAAAATGTGCTGTCAAGTCAGTTTCGACTCCTGGTGCCCACAGAGCCCTGTTGTTGTCTTTGGTAGAATACAGGAGGGGTTTACCATTGCCTCCTCCCACGCAGTATGAGATGATGCCTTTCAGCATCTTCCTATATCACTGCTGCCTGATATAGTACCAGTGGGGATTCAAATCAGCAACCTTCTGCTTGTTAGTCAAGCATTTCCCCACTGCACCACTTAAGGCGACTCCTGGGAGGTTTACAACAATGTAAAACAAATCAAACAGAAAACCTTAAAACAATTCAAAACCACAGTCAAATATAAAAGCTTGGGTGAAAAAATGAGTCTTTTGGGACTTTAAAAAAGTTGTTGGAGATGGGGAGGCTCTTATTTCAGCAGGAAGCACATTCCAGAGTTTCAGTGTGGCAACAGAGAAGGCCTGTCTCTGTGTAGTGCCAATGGAACAGCCCTGGAGTGCTTGGTGACACCACAAACTTGTGTTCAGATTTTGTGTGGGGAAATTAGCTCAGAGTGGAGCAATTCCACATCAGAATAAATTTTGTGCAAAGGGTTAGTTACAGAGAAATGACTGACTGAGAGAGAGAAATGTTGTATTTGAATGTAAGGTGTACAATGGAGTAAGAGAGTCACTTAAAGCAATGCTGTTGTTTAATAAAAATATGTTATGAGATTAACCATATAACTGCTAAGAAGACATTTAGATAATGTCCGCATTAAAGTAGGTTCTAGGCTGGCCAGAGAAAGGAGGCTTAGAGAAAAAGGCTCTTGGATTTAAGAGAGAAGAAGTAGGGATAGAGGGAGCCCAAACTGGGGCGCAGCAGTTAGCATACAACCTCATTCCTTCCTTTATTGGAGGGTGGACCCTTGTCGCTCAGGAGCAACCGAAGGACCTCTTTCCTCAGGGATGGACCATGAAATAGCGAACAGCAGCAAAGATTCATAGGGGTTAGATGGCAGGGATAGATTCAAAGGATATCTGTTCTCGTGAAGCTAGCTCCAGGTGGTAGTGAGGAGGGCTGTGCAGATAGGATCCGGCAAGAGAGCTGATCTAGAGCCTGGAATCAAGGGTGGCCAGTAGAGCAAAATACAGCCAAGTGGTATGGCACGTGTCTGCTGCAGTGTCCAAGTAATGGGTGACTCCAAAATGTAGAAAGCAAGTGAAGGGCACTGGAGACAAAATGGAGCACACTAGCTCAAGGCTCCAGTGGCATTTAAAACCCAATTTGTGTCCTGGGGCAAATTGCCCTTCTTTGTTGAATAGGGTAGTTCTGGGGAATTTCAAAAGATCCAATTTTTTGTCTGCTGTGCTACATTACAACACAATGCTTGAATAGGTCAATGCAAATGGAGTGATTGGACGTGCAAACATGGGAACTCTTTTAGGTCAGAAACACCTAGGAAACTAATCAGCGTTTTAATGGGTACATTTCTGAGTTCCTATTGTGCACCTTAGCCTTCTTTTGATAAAGAGGGAATGCGCATTCTCAAAGCCTTATCTGACTTTTTTTGCTGAGGTAATTGGTTTTTAGCTCCTTTGAGGCATCTATGGAGGGGAGGTAAACCAAAGGGAGGTCAATCATGCAGAGAGACCTTGAAAGGAAAGTTACCTTCTGTGAGTTAATTTCCGGAGTCTACTTAGGTATTCCTGCATGGGGAAGGCACAAGGCTAGTTCCCTTTCAATTTGGCTTCGGCAGCTGTTAAATCTGGGGGTAACTGTACCACTGCCTACTAAGTGACTGATCCCCAATATGCCAGCAAATGGAGAAATCACAATGGCATGAGGCTCCTGAGCATGTCAAAAGTGAGACCATATGCCTGCAGTCTCAAACATAAGCAGAGCGGCTTCTGGTAGCTTGCAGAAAAGCAGTGCTAGGAACAGTAGCCACCAGATAAGCTGGTGGCAATTGCAGATTAACTTCTCCAGATAATCTCAATGGCCAGTGGGGCTCATGGCAAAGATGACATTCTCTTAAATACCTAGGGCCTAAGCTGTTTATTTTTATTTATTTTCTTAATTTATTGGCCAAATTTGTATACCACCCCAAACTTGCATTTCTGAGTGGTTTACAACAAGAGAAGGTCTTGTTTAGGGCTTTATAGGTTATAACCAGCACCCTGTATTTTGCCTGGAAACTTATTGGCAGCCAGTGTAGCTCTTCTAGTATAGGAGTAATATGGTCTCTCTGATATGACTGAGACCAACCTGGCTGCAACATTCTGTACCAACTGCAGTTTCCGCACTGTGTACAAAGGCAGCCCCACATAGAGCATTGCAGAAGTCAAGTCTGGAAGTTACCAGTGTATGTACCACTGTTCTGAGGTCGTTTATGTCAAGAAGCAAACACAGCTGGTGTATCAGCTGAAGCTGAAAGAAAGCACCTCTGGCAACCACCTCAACCTGGGAAACAGAAAGATGTTCGATTCCAGAAGCACTCCCAGCCTGTGTACTTGTTTATTCAGGGGAAGTGTGACCCCATCCAGAACCAGAAGATCAAATTAGTCTCCTGAGTTCCGATCGCGCACAATAAGTACCTCCATCTTATCTAAATTTGGGCTCAGTTAGTTATGGCTCATCTAGCCCGCCACTGCTCCAGGCAGGCATTTAGGGAGACTATGCCTTCTCTTGATGATGTTGACATGGAGAAATAGATTTGGGTGCTACCAGCATACTGAAAACACCCTGCACCAAATCTCCTGATGATCTCTTCCGGAGGTTTCATATAGATGTTAAAAAGCACTGGAGACAATATGGAGCCCTGGGGAACACCATATAAAAGTTCAGATTTTGAAGGGCAACAGTATCCAAAGGACACCATCTTGAAACTGCTCAAGAGGTAGGAGTGGAGTCTCCCACCAGTGCCTTAATCAAGCTTAACCTTAATTTCTGAATAACTTTATTGTAGCATATATTTTGTTGGCTAGTCTAACATGCATAGTGAACTAATGAAGAGGATGGTAGTCTATGAACGTCTATGCTTGAATAAATAAGGTGTCAGTTGATTTTTTCTGTAAGTAGTTGCTTCTTGCCTTTACCTTTCTTCAGCACAGAAATATTAAGCCTCATCCATGATATTCAGCTATAGAAATTCAAACTTTTTTTGTACTATTATCTGAAAAAGAAATTTATCAAAAGAATATAAAAGACATAAAAGATGCTTGTTAGGTTTAGTGGACCTGATGTTCTGGAATAAGGAACAACTTTCAAAATCATTATTAAGAGGCAACAGACACTTAAGAGGCAACAGACAACAGGAAGTGATTTTTGGTTCAAAGTATTACCCTGAAAATCAGATTACTGTGTGCGATTATCTTTAACATCACTCCTGTAAGCTTGTATATGCTAAACCATGCCTGTTTTCTCGACAGTGACAATTAGCTGTAAATGTTTTTTTGTTTTGAAACATCCAACCAATGTTTCACCAAACACTGTAGCAGGAATCTCAAGCACTTAATGCATGTATGCACATCTGTTATTAAGCTGATGTATGGATCTGATCTGCACTGGCAAGTGCACAGTTGAGGAGGAACATTTGGTTAGGAAGTGGACGGAAGGACAGATACAAATCAGTTTCTCAAAGTAAAAATGCTTCCTTAAAGAGATTTATGCTTCATATCTCTGTTTTTGTAAGAACTGATCAGCACATTTTGGTGATAGCCTTTTTGTATTACTGATCTCCCTTGATCTCCTCTAACTCTCTCACATCAGCCTTCAGCCTATTCTGGCAGGACATGAGATATGCTTCCTTTGTCACATACCAGTATATCTGCGGGAGACATGAACAGCTGCTTATCTTTCTCATTTTTTACTTTTTCATACTCAACAAATCACCTTTACTAAAAAAAATAGCTTCTCTTCCCTTTGCTCCCTCTAGCTTGGGAAAAAACCCTGAAGTAACTACATATGCAAGAGCATATCTTTTTATTTCAATTTGAGGTTCCCTCATGCTATCTCAGGTTATTCCTCTGAATGACAGAAAGTTATCTGACTTGGGATTCCCTAAGGCCTTCATTTTTTCTTTTGTCTTTTTTCCTTACAAACAGAAGAAAATTACTTTGGAAATATGGGACAGAAGGAAGACAGCAAAAGGAATTGGTGTTGCTAAGGTGCCTCAGCGAGCACATGTGACACCTTTGCTTGTTCAGCTGCACTGGTTGCCAGTGCAGGTTTAAGGTATTAACTTTAACATTTAAAGCCTTACATGGTATGGGCCCTCCATACCTCCAGGAATGCCTTGTTTGATATGTCCCTCGCCGGGTCCTGAGATCAGCCACAAGTAATACCTTGGTGATCCCGGGCCCTAGGGATATTAAACTGCAATCAATGAGAGCCAGGGCCTTCTCAGTGGTGGCCCCGTCTCTATGTAACGGTCTGCCGGATAATATCAGAGCTTGCCATTATCTGTTAGCTTTCCGTAAAGCATGTAAGACTGAGATGTTCCATCGGGTGTTCGGTTGCTGATATAGCTGGTCGTAGAGTGATCTTGTAATCTATGGTTACTATGTCATGTGGAATGAGTACTGTATGGGGTTGGGTTTAGGACGTTATGTAAGATGTATTTTATAGAATTGTGTTGCTGTGTATGTTATTGCTTGTAAGCTGCCCTGAGTCCTATGGGAGGGTGACCTACACCCATAGGACTAAATAAATAAATAAAAGGAGGGAAGTATTAAGAACTAGATAGTATTATATGGATGGGTTCATCTCAACTCGGCTTCATCTCGCCTGGCAGGTCTCTAGGGTAAAGGCCTCAGAAGTACCAAGGGGAGATGGTTGTTCGTCACCCTGATCCTCGTCCTTGATGTCAGGGTCTGCCACAGCCTCTCTCTGGAGGCCTGTGACTTGCTCCTTCTCTCCCTCATCATTGGCCCATGACCTCGTTATAAGACGCTGCACAGGCAGCACAATCCCAGCCCCCTCCCGACAAGCCCCCGCCCCGCTTCATTAACCCCCATAATTTCTGACAGGCCTCTGCTGCGCTCTCCCTGATTGTTTCCTTGCTCCCTTCCTCTGATTCGTCGATGCGAATCAGTGATGTCATCACAGTGCTCCTCACCCTCTCTCTCCTGGCCAGGCCTTCCCATCTCAGGAGCTTCCTGGCCAGCCGAACAGCTCCTTCGTCTTGGCTATCTTGGCAAGCTGGGGAGTATGGCTGCTGCCTTGTCTCAGGGACTTGGGCTTACCTTTGGCTAATCATTGGCCCCGCATGCTGCTGCCCCGGAGGTGCTGGTAAGGCTGGCGGGTGGTCCTGCCAGACAAGTACTTAAAGAATGACTTGCAGTTGAAAAAAACATTTAATCCTCCCCCCCGCACTTAACGCAAAGTAGTAGTAAATGTGTGCTGTATAGTGTTACAGCCATGAACAAAGCTGAACCAAGGAGTATATTCCATCCATCATGTGGAGGCTTCACATTTTGAAGACATGGTTTTACAACTTTTTGTCTCGCTTTCATGTATTGGTTTATTACAGGTACATGTGAACTTGCCTAATACTGAATTGGCCCGTCTATGTCAGTATTGTCCAAACTAACTGGCAGTGGCTCTCTAAGGTTCCACACGGGTCTTTTCCAGAAATAAACCTGGAGCTGCCAGGGATTGAAACTGAGACTTCGTGCATGCAAATTATGTGCTCTACCACAGTGTTGCAGCTCCTCCTCCTATGTGGCTCTTTAGAAACTACACTTTCAGTTACACAGAAAGTAATGCACACAGCCTTCCATGTACATAGGTGCTTGTATATTTAACTCCTGTTCTGGAAGAGACTGTTGCCAGTCTGTACTTGTGTGGTATAATGGTTAATATGCTGGATTTGGACTGGGGAGATTGGTGTTTAGTTCTTTGTTCAGGCCATGAACTCACTGGCCCTATCCAACCCCAGCATAGCATCCCTCCAGTGGCTGTTGCTGGTGCCTGTCTTAAGTTGCTTTTTAGATTGTGAGCCCTTTAGGGATGGGGAGTTATCTTTATTTATTTTTATTTCTCTATGTAAACCGCTTTGGGAACCTCTGTTGAAAAACGGTATTCATAGTAGTACTATTTTAAGGATAAGGGGGTAGCACAGTCCCTGAGCTCCATGGAGGAAAGGTAGAATATACATGTAAAAAATAAATAAATACAAATGTGAGAAATAATAATGAATGTGCATTGGGAGTTTGGATTTATTTATTTATTTGATTGATTGATTGATTGATTTCTATAGCACTCTTCCAAAAATGGCTCAAGGTGGTTTACATTAAAACAAACTAAAATATTAAAATCAAAAACTGTAAAAACAACATAAAACCATTATTAAAACTGTTTGTAAAACCCTGGAAAACCAGGCCAAACCTTTATGGTTTAAAAACAGTTAAACAACCCTGGAAGGCCAGGCCAAACAGATAGGTCTTAAGGGCTCTCCTGAAGGCCAATAATGAACTCAGATTATGGATTTCTGCTGCGAGTGCTTTCCACATCCCAGGAGCAGCTACAGAGAAGGCTTGTCTCTGAGTCATCACCAGACGTGTTGGTGGTAATTGAAGACAGACCTCCTCAGATGACCTTAACATGTGATGTCGATCGTGCAGAAGAAGGTGCTAAACTAATGCCTTCCACATCACAAAATGCCTTCCACATAACCTTGCAAATAACAAAATCCAGATCTGATGTATTCACAGGAGAGCTGTTACAAACATGAATTGTTATAACACAAAGAATTTAATACTTGGCTGAATTACCTGCATAAGAAGCAAGTTTGTAACTAGTAGAATGCCATTGCAGAGCTGGAACCTGATTTTGTCCTTGCCAAGTCAAAGTAAATTCTTATCATTATAGTTCAGAGATAAGACTTAAACTTATCTTTGCAAATTGTGTGAGAATGTTCTTTGCAAATTGTGTGAGAATGTAAATGAAGAGTTCATGTTTTACTGTCAAGTGTAAGTGATATTTATAGTTCTAAAGTTCAAAGTTTTTTGAGTTTTTATATGTATTTTAAACTGTTGTGATTACATTAATGTTTTAATTGTTGTTTTTAGATTTTGAACCAACTATGGGCTTACATATGGGGTGGTATAAAATTTGTGTAATGATAATGATAATTAATAATGCTTTCTTGGTAATAATGTCTTGTAATAGAAACATAGGAAGCAGCCATATACCAAGTCAGACCAGAAGTCCATCTTAGCTCAGTATTGTCTACACAGACTGGCAGCGGCTTCTCCAAGGTTGTAGGCAGGAATCTCTCTCGGACCTATCATGGAGATGCCAGGGATGAAACTTGGAACCTTCTGCTCTTCCCAGAGCGGCTCCATCCCCTAAGGGGGAATATCTTACAGTGCTCTCACTTCTGGTCTCCCTTTCATATGCAACCAGGGCAGACCCTGCTTAGCTAAGGGGACAAGTCATGCAAAAAGCTGCCACAAGACCAGCTCTCCTAATGCTATGTTGTTCAACCTTGGTAAGGTAGAGGTCTAGAAAATTATGCATGGTGTGGAGAGAGTGGACAGAGAAAATTTTCTCCCTGTCTCACAACCCTGGAACCCCAGGGGTCATCCCATGAAACTGGAGGTTGGAAAATTTAGGACCGACAAGAGGAGGTACTTTTTCACACAGCACATAATTAATCTATGGAATTCTTTGTCATGGGATATGGTTGTGGCCACTACTTGGATGGCTTCAAAAGAGGCTTAGACAAATTCATAGAGCAAAGGTCTGTCAATGGCTACTAGTCTGGTGGCTGTGGGCCACCCCTCGTCTTAGAGGCATGATGCCTCTCACTACCAGTTGCAGGCAAGCAACAGCAAGAAAGAGGGCATATTCTCAACTCATGCCCGTGGGCTCCCCAGAGGCATCTGATGGGCCACTGTGTGAAACAGGTACAGCTGTTTCACACAGCTACAGGTAAATTGGGCACAGGCAAGAAAAAGAGGCAGCTATGGGGACAAAGTGGAAGTGTTAAGCATGATCAGAAGAAGCAGGGCAGAGTCCAGTTGTAGTGGAAGGGGAGGAAGAGCTGAAGCCAAGCTCAGCCAAGGTAAGAGAGTGGCCATGAGGATGAGGACAATGGAGAAATGAAAAGGTGGGACTGGGGGAGGCAGCAGGAAAGCGGAGGCAACAGGAAATGGGAAACAGGTCTATGAACACTATTGTCTGAACCTATCTGTAAAATCTGAAGTCTATAGGATTGGGGTCCATAGAATCGAGGTTTTTTAGCTGTGGTAATAAAGGAAGGTGGTTTTACTGACAAATGCCTTGTTAATAACTGTGGCTGAAGACTGAAGAACATGAGCCAAATGTCTAAAACAAACTGTAGTGTCAGGGGTCCACAAACTGCAGCTGAAGTTAGTAGCCAAGCTGAACTTTCTAGTAGTAAGATGTGATTCAATTCTACACTATTGAAGTGGGATTTATTTCTAAGTAAAGATGCTGAGGATTAGGGATGTGCACGGAACCAGCTGGCCTGGTTCGGTTTGAGGCCTGCCTGGCCTTGAACCCAGCTGGGCCAATTCAGTCCGGCACCCTCTCAAACCCCCACCCCCCAGTTCAGTTTGATCCAGGCAGGTTCGCGAGCTTAATTCTGTAAAAAATAATAATATTTTTTAACCTTTTATTCCTCTCGGGGGAGTTCCTGGAGGCGGCAGGGTGTGTGTGTGTCTGTGGAGGTTCCCCCTTCCCCTGCTGGCCTTCAAAATGATCCCCTTGGCTGGTTCGCCTGCTCTTTGGCCGGTTTTGGGCCTTCACCCGGCAGCCATTATGGAGGCCAAGTGCCTGCACACATGGGGGAGGGGAAACCAAAAGCTGGCAGGGGGAGGGGGAACCTCCGCGGACCCCCACTGCCACTTTCAGGAACTCCCCCGAGGAGAGAAAAAATGTAATTTAAAAACAAACAGAAAAACAGAATTAAGCTCACAAATCCCATGAACCTTCAGGGAGGTGTTGGATCCGGGGTTGGACCGAACAGGGGGTGGTTCGGTTCAACCCCAAACGGTTGAACAAAACCGGTTTGACGTTGAACCTGTTTGCACATCCCTACTGAGGATTAGATGCTTAATAAATATCACTACTTTTAAAAAGTAGCTGCTGAATAGGTGACTTCTGTATCACTTTTGTGTGCAGAATAAGCCAATCTTGTAATTTTTCAATTAAATGTTAATGATACTTTTTTGTTTGGTGTAGTTGCTTAGCCTAAGGCTTCACACCTAAACACTGAATGTATTTTGTATATTCGAAATATACATTTGCTGATATTTTAAATGTTTAAAATTAAGAACCATCTGCTTGTTAACTTTGTTAATAAAACATCAGTAAGTTAAGTACTGTTGCATGTTTTAATGAGATGGCTTAATTAAACAGAGTTTCCTGTTTGTTTAAATGTACATGCTGTACACTAGAGCCACAAGCATAAGTATTGCTTTTTGGCTTATATTTAGTGAGCCTTCAAATAAACACTAAAATAAGCATGATTATAGAACTTGGGTGTTCAAAGTGCTTCATACAGTATATATTATCTCAGTAGTCATTTCAGCAGTCCTGTAAGCAGTTGACACCATATTGCAGATAGGGTGCTGAGACTGAGAGAATTGTGCTTCACCTAAGGGTAAAAGGAAGAAGTTCATGGCAAAAGTAAACAGGAGATTGGTTGGCTAACTGTGCTCACCGTTGGCCTTTGTAAGACAATCCAGGAATTCTGAAAACTGACTCCTTGCATATAGTTCCCATTCATTTAAAATGCCATGTGAACACTGCCAGGGTTGGGCTAATTTTCATTGTATATGTAGCTGTTGTTTCAGATTATTGACCTACTAACATCATTTTGCACTTAGCTGTGATCCGAGTTAAATGAGATCAGGAGTGATTTGAGAAGAACAAATAAGTGATTAATTGTATGGAACGTCTATAAAATTGCATTCGGAAATAAATACCAGGACAAATAGAACAGACATTAGTGCGTAATTATAGTAGTATGCATTAATTTCAGTCTAACTCACTACAAAAATGTACTTTGCTAGCAGTAATGTACTTTTCTAGCAGTAACATGCAGAATAATGGAAGTAGGTAATGTAGATAATACAGATAAACAGTAGTCATTAGTGTTACTCTGGCCTATATTTTTGGACTATGCTGGACTATGGAAGCTCATACAGAAAAAAGGGAACAACTGACTGGAAATTGGACTAAATGGAAAATCTAACATTTTTGCTGTGTGCTATGGAAATACTCTAGCAGAGAGGCCAAACTCGGGTTAAATGTGCATGAAGGAAGGGGCCTCCAGCAAGAGAGGCAGACACAGCCTGATACCATATAGCCAAAGAGAGTCTGTGGAGATAAGGCAGCAGATAAATCATTGGGATTATACGTCTTTCAATGTATGTGAAGACTGGAAGATCCCTTTCATCTGCACCTTGTAAAAAATGGTATATGGTTGTTGGTACTGTATCAAGATGAAGAAGAGTGGTGGTATCAGACTGGTGGTAGCAATGAATTGTGGGAGTAAACAAGCCCTGTCAAAATGTGGGATTTGGATTTTTGATGGAATCTAGGTTCCCATGATGAACACAGAATATTAAATTTCTAATAGCTATGGAGATGAGCCTAAAGAGCTAATGGGAATTTGGGGTGCAACAGATGGGAACCAATCAAGAGTCTGAAAAGACAGACAAAGAAGAGAAGTGTGACTTTTGAGGTATAAAATGAAAAGTCAGCCTGAAAATGGGGCATTTTTCTATTTGTTCACTTATATTTTACTTCTACTGTCTTACACATCTTTTCTTGTTTCACCCTCTCTCCTCCCCCCTTCAAGATGTCTAATCTCTCAGAAAATATTTTCTTTTCCATTTTCACCTTCATAACAATCATTCTGATTAAGTCTTAAGCATTCTATCCTCTTCTAAATACATATGCTTCTGCTAAGCAACGTGTATTCTGATATACACATCTATCTACCGAGTAACTAATTTTTGTTTAGTTCTGATTTCTTTTTGGAGAATCCTGAAAACATCTCAACCTGCCAGAAAGGTAACTATGATTGCTCATAGGGGTATTGTTTAAGGGCTCTAGATCAATTTAGTGGGTACGGTTTTATTAACTCACAACATCACTCTTGACATTGGCTTCAAATGCCACATATTTAACAAATTTTGCTTATGCTTTTGTTTTGATTTATCTTTTGGCACATATTTTGCCACAGAATAGAAGAATTAACGTTGGCAGTTCAGCAGGCCATTCCAGGGGAAGGATAGTCAGAAATTTAATAGCTGTCTCCCCCTCCGGCTGTCCTGCCAGCCACAACCCACATAGCCTTACACTGCTCCTCTGCAATGCCAGGTCAGTCCAACATAAAACTGAACTCATCCATGATTTGATCATGCATGAAGGGGTTGACCTGGTATGCATTACCAAGACTTGATTGGGGGAGGCTATTGGTCCAGTTTGGTCCCAGCTTCTCCCTCCAGGATATTCTGTAGAGGAGCAGGTGAGGGGACATGGGTGGGGAGGTGGAGTAGCTGTGATGTATAAGGATAACATCTCCCTTACCAGGGTCCCTGTTAGGCAGGCCTGCTCAACTTTGGCCCTCCTGCAGATGTTGGCCTACAACTCCCATAATCCCTGGCTATTGGCCACTGTGGCTGGGGATTATGGGAGTTGTAGTCCAAAAACAGCTGGGGGGCCTAAGTTGAGCAGGCCTGCTGTTAGGGTATCAGACCATATTGAATGTGTGTATTTAAGTTTGGCGACCAGGGATAGATTGGGACATCTGTTGGTGTACTGATCACCCCACTGCCCAATGGAATCCCTTACTGAGCTCACGGACTTGGTTGCGGAACTCGCATTGGAGTCTCTCAGATTCTTAGTGCTGGGGACTTCAATGTTCATTTCAGGACCAATCTGTCTGGGGCAGCTCATTAGTTAATAGTGGCCATGACAACTATGGGCCTATCCAAAGTGGTCTCTGGATTGACGCATATTGCAGGTCACACACTTGATTTGGTCTTTTACTCTGATCAGGGTGGGGTTCCAGGGGTGGGGACTCCTGTGATTTCCCCATTGTCATGGATGGACCACCATCTGGTTAAGGTTGGATATACAACTACTTCCCACCTCTGCAGGGGTGAGGTACCTATTAGAATGATCTGCCTGAAGAGGTTATTGGATCTAGTAAGATTCCAAGAAGCCTTAGAGGGATTCAGTGTTGGCTTTGCTGGTGATCCTGTTGATGCCCTGGTTGAGAATTGGAACAACTTGCTCACCAGGGCAGTAGACATGATTGCACCCAGGCGTTCCCTCCAACCCGCTTCAAAATTGGCCCCTTGGTATAGGGAATCTACGGGGGCTAAAGTGGCAAGGCAGGCGACTGGAGCGCAAGTGGAGAAAGACTCAACTCGAATTCAACAGTTTGTGACATAGAGCACATTTAAAGATGTATGCTCAGGCAATATGTGTGGCAAAGAAGCCATTCTTTTCTGCCCGTATTGCCTCTGCGCGTTCATGTCCAGTGGAGTTGTTCAGGATTGTGAGGGGACTAATATCTGCCCCTCTCCCCTGAACCAGAATTTGAAGTCATCAGTTACCCACTGTGATGTGTTTAAAGAGTTTTTCGCAGATAAAATCTCTCGGATTTGGGCCGACCTAGATGGTGCTCAATGACTCCTCTTATGTGATCCAACTGGATCGGTTTCAGTTTGTGACTCCTGAGGATGTGGACGAGCTGCTTGGAGTGGTGAGGCCTACCACGTGTTCTCTTGACCCTTGTCCAACATGGCTCGTTCTATCTAGCAGGGAGGTGGTTTTAGACAGCCTGGTGGAAATCATAAATGCTTCTCTGAGGGAGGGCAGGATGCCTCCTTGTCTTAAGGAGGCAATCATTAGACCTCTTCTAAAGAAGCCTGCATTAGATCCCTAATGTCAGAACTCTAGAGACGATTTTGATCTACTTGTTCTAGATGGGGGTCACACTTCCCCAAAAGGAACAGGTTCTCAGTCTGGGAGTACTTCTGGATTCACACCTCTCTTTGGTTTCTCACGTTGAGGCGATGGCCAAGGGTGCTTTCTATCTGCTCCAGCTGATACGTCAACTGTGCCCGTTTCTCGAGATCAGTGATCTCAGAATAGTGGTACATTTGTTGGTAACCTCCAGACTTGACTTCTGTAATGTGCTCTACGTGGGGCTGCCTTTGTACATAGTCCAGAAACTTCAGTTGGTTCAGAATGCGGCAGCCAGGTTGGTCTCTGGGTAATTTGGGAGAGACCATATTACTCCTCTGTTGATGGAGCTTCACTGGCTGCCAACTGGTTTCCAGGCAAAATACAAAGTTCTAGTTATAACTTATAAAGCCCTAAACAGCTTAGGCCCTGGGTATTTAAGAGAGCGTCTTTTTCACTATGAGCCCCACTGCCCATTGAGGTCATCTGAGGAGGTCCCTCTCCAGTTACCACCAACTTCTTTGGTAGCTACGCAGAGACGGGCCTTCTTGGTTGCTGCCCCGAGATTGTGATATGCGCCCCCTGCTGAGATATGATCCTCCCCATCTCTGGCAATTTCTAAAAAACACCTGAAAACCCATCTTTTTGCCCAAGCTTTCTCAGCTTTTTAAAATTGTCTGTTTTAATTTTATGGTTGATTTGCAACTGTTGATTGGTTTTAACTTTTATATGTGTGTTAATTGTTTTATTATGTTTACCGCCCAGAGATGAAAGTTCGGGCGGTATATCAGTTCAATAAATAAATAAAATATTTACATTTCATGTGTCTTTTGCTCCATTTTACCATTCTATATGCCTCAAGTCTTTGAATAAAACTTTAAAAGGTGTGCTCGTTGGGCTCTAGGGTTCTGATCATACCAAAAGCCTACTGAGGCAATAAAAGAACCAATTATTTACAGCAAACTTTCATTTGGTGTATAAGAGGAGGATCTTGGAGGCAAATCTGAGTAGGTTTTAGCTTCAAATGCTGCTGTGGTAATGAAACACTATGCATAAGCATGAAAGAACAGCCTTGCTGGATCAGGTCCAAGGCCCATCCTGTCCAGCATCTTGTTTTGCACAGTGTCCCACCAGATGCCTCTGAGAAGCCCACAATCAAGAGGTGATGGCATACCCTCTCTTCTTTCACTCTTTTCCTGGTAGACCAACATTTGCAGTAGGTCAGTTGTTCCTGCTGCTTGTCCTACATTAGTGAGATGAAAGCTGCTTGCTAAGGAGACATGACTGTGTTTGAAAACAGCTTTGTCAATGGGACATAGTGGTTCTGAATGACAGAAGAAATACATATAAAATTATGTAGCACAAATATGTGTCACCTGACACATAAGAGAGAATAAGCTCTGAATTCTTTGCTTTTGTGATTGAGTTTTTAAAAAAAGTATTCAGAGAACTCTTCCAAAACATTAAAACCTTATATGAAACACTAGTTATGATGTGAAATTTCAAATTTCAAATGACTTTGACCTCCAAATATGACCTGTGCTTTGAGAGTTGCTTAACTTTGAAATGTTAAACATGATGCTGAGGCTGACATCAGTTGGTTTGAATGTGTATGGCTCTTTAAAAGGTCCCTGATGTTTAAGAATCCTGTTCCTGGTTTTCATAAGGATTGAAGAAAATATTTGAAGAAGAAATGGATTCTAAGATTCATGTAATTGCATTAATTCCCCTACAAAAATTTGATAAACTTAAGCCTGATTTGATAGGCAGATATAAACATGCAAAGTACAATTAATAGATGAAAGAGTTATATGGATTACAGGATGTGTATGTAGTCCACAAATGCCTTTAAGCTATTCATATACCACATTAGGCTTTTGTTTCTTTCCCCTTATGAATGCCACATTCTATCTTCTGTGCAGCTTAGAAGATCAGCTAAACAGTTACTTTTATTTAATATTCAGCCTCCTCAGTTTGCTTAGGGCCTCCCATTCCTAATTCTCTGCAGAAATTAAATGTTTCACATGGACAAGCATGTACTGATTTCTCCACTGGCCATCTGTGCTCCCATTTGGTAGCTGTGGAAAAAAGAAATATGTTAATAGCGCAGCCAAGAAATTACTTGACTAGCAAGCCAGAGGTTGCCGGTTCAAATGCCTGCTGGTATGTTTCCCAGCAGTGATATAGGAAGATGCAGAAAGGCATAATATCACACTGTGTAGGAGAAGGCAATAGTAACCTCCTCCTGTATTCTACCAAAGACAACCGTAGGGCTCTGTGGTCGCCAGGAGTCGAAATTGACTTGATGGCACAATTTACTTTTTAAAATCCAAATGAGCAGGAGAGAGAGGCTTATTACTATAAGCTTGTAATATTAGCTAGCTATAACTCAAACAGGGTTAACGGGTCACACATCTCTTTTATAATCTTTTCTTTTATAATTACAGATACAGAGTAGCCATACATCACCTTTTGAACCTGGTATTGGCTTGTGTCTGGTAAAGGATGGTGACCAGGCTGTGATTTCCCTTGCTGGTCAGTAGGGGGAAATTGTATTGATTTGTAAGTAGCATGGTTCAGTTCCCATTGCCTTCTTAAATAGCAACCTACAGCAGAAGGACTTGTGCTGAAGTAGAGATTTGCTGTATTTCTAAGGGGAAAGTAATGTTAATTGGAGCTAAGAAGTTCAAAGGGTTGATTTGTTACCCACTTACCTGAAAGTAAGCCCCACTTTAGCTCAGTCACTCTTACTTTTAAACAAGTATGCATAAGAATGCACTATTAATAGTTTAAGTTAATGGACCCTTTTAGTATTGGGATAAAGTAAAACTGATATGTTGGGTATTTAATACCTAAAAGGTAATGTTTAATTACTTTAATAAGTAATTTCTTTAATAAAGTAATATTTAATTTTAGGTATTTAATGCCTAAAAGTAATTAATTAAAGTAATATTTAATTTATTTAAATAACTTTAAAAAGTCATTAAAAATCAACAGGTGGACTGATATGCTTGGATATCTACACATTTAATGTTAACATCATGTTAGGAACACCATGTGAAATTTCAGAGCTTTCTGCCCAGCCGTTTGGGAGATATAAATCTTTGAGTATTTCCCATTGATCTCTATAGGGAAATTATGATTTTAAGTTGGAAATTTGGGTGTGGCTCCCCCCTAGTGGCAGCCTGTTTTCATTGCACATGTTTGTTCAGTTGTCAACCCACCCCTGTGTTAAATGTATTGTATTTACTGATTTATTTGAAATCAATAAATGGCCTCCAAAATGGCCTCAGGAAAAAAAAATGCTTCCAATAGCATGTCAATCATCTATGTACCAGTTTCCACACTTTTCAGGAGCTACAATAAATTAAAGCTGACAATAATATGAATAATGTAATTTATTTATCCTAGTATTTTATTTATTACATCTCTAATTTGTAAAACCTTAAGTTGAAAACCAAGAAATGTTGAGCAATATAAATGGAATAGGAAGGCTGAGAGAAGCCATCTATATATTTAATTCTCTTCGGTGTGCCTTTCGAACATGCGTCCCGGAAGCCCAGCTGATTGGCTGGGCTGTGGGGGCGCCTGATTGGGTAAGGCGCACCCAGGAGAACCAGCGGGCCAGGCTGTGGGTGGCTATGGTGGCCGCCGCCGCCGGGTGGGCTGAGGAGAAGTGGCCGCTGCGGCCGCCTCCGCCGGGCAGGCCGAGGAGAAGCAGCGGCCGCTGCTGCTGGGTGGGCGGGCCGGCTGAGGAGAAGCGGCCGCCACCGCCGGGTGGGCGGGCCGGCCGAGGAGAAGTGGCGGTTGCCGCCACCGGGCGGGCAGGCCGGCCGGCCGAGGAGAAGTGGCCGCTGGCGCCGGGCGGGCCGAGGAGAAGCGGCCGCCGCCGGGCAGGCGGGTCGGCCAAGGAGAAGCGGCCTCCACCGGGCGGGCGGGCGGGCCGAGGAGAAGCTCCTCCAGCCCAACACCAACTTGCAGCTGCCTATCTGGCTGCTGCTCCTGCGGTTGCTGTTGAAGGTCTCGGGTGATGCGACTCCGTCCTTAGCAACTGGACGCCACGCCAAACCGAGCCTGCGCCTCTCCCGGCTTCCTCCTCTCTGTCCCCGGGCGTTTGCTATGGAAGCCTGCGGGCTGCAGCTGCCTCCTTCTTCCGCCGCAATAAGCAAAGGGCTCCGGCCGGCGACTGAATGGCGACTTTCTCTCGACGGGGGCTCTTTTGCACACTGACTCGAGTTCTTTGGATGCCTGTCCTCCTCCTTCGGTCTGGGGAGAACGGACGCAAGGGAAGCGGGCTGGACTCCTTAAGGCTGCTGTCCTCAAGGCACACTACCTTGGGAGTCAGAGTCCCATTGGATTCCCTCCTTGGGAGTAAGCGTCCCAATGAGCTTTATCCTGATTGCACATTGTAGCAATCAATCAAAGTAAAAATGGCTATGGCCGTGCTTGCCAACTTTTACTGCCAGACACACTTTTCACACGTTGTTATTTTACTTTATATGCTCATACAGAGTCATCAGTGTGCATGGCACTTTATAGAATAACAAACAAGACAGGTCCCTGACCTGATGGGCTTGCAAACTGACACAGAGGAGGGGACTATAGAGGGAGGGAAGGAAGATGGAATGGAATGGAAATGACGGTAAAGGGAAGATGTGTTCAAGTGCATGTATTAAAGCTTCGTTTCTATAAGACTTCACCAAAAAGGTGCATTTTGAGGAGGTACTGTAATTGAAACATTTTCATCCCTCAGTGCCATCCTGGTATCCTAGCTATTTAGGAGTGGTGGAAGCCAGAGCGTGTGAGGAGTGCTGCAGAGAGGGAAAGAGGCAGGAGAATTAGCAGATGCTCTGCGCCGGGCCAGCTAGCTAGATGATAATACCGTTGTACTCAAACAGTGCACATCAATGGCTCCTCCAGACTTGAGGGAAGTTTCATGTGGAGCTGCCATGGGCTCTGTCCTGGGCCTAATGCTCTTCAACATTTTAATCAATGAAGCCATTGATTAAAATGTTGAAGAGTATCAGTCCCAGGGCATTGAAAAGCATAACACAGGTGGTACAGACCTCACCTGCCTACATCGCTGGGAGATCTAAAGCACCTGACAGCACTGCTACACAAGAGGGCAGAACCAGCACTGTGAGTGCACGTTGTGAGCTACTTCCATTGGGAATAATGGATGTGTGATCACGCAAGAGTCAACAGTGCTGGCATCACATTACACTGTGAAACATGTAAGCCAATGATTTAGATGAAGAGGTGGAGTGAATCCTTTTCACAAGCGCAGATGACACTGAGTAGGATTAAGTTATCTGAAGATGTGTATCTAAGTTATGCAAAAGGAATAAAGAACAGATGTATTTAGATTGCATAATTTGTCCTAAATCAGGATTATGGTTTCAGGAGTATGAAACAAGAGTATGGTAAATAATTTGAAAGAATGTGCGCAAACTCCAGTCACATAATCTATATTATTAATTCTCCAAGACGGGCCATGCGTGGGGACGTGGTAGAAAGGAGGCGATTGGCTGTAGAGGAGAGGAATCTATCTATATATAAAAGGATAGCAGGGGAAGAGCAAGCGAGCTGCAGGGGGAAAGCGAGTGAGTGAGCTGCGGTGGGGGGAGCAAGCGAGCGAGAGCACTCCGGGGGAGAGCGAGCAAGCAAGCAAGCGCGCTGCGGGGGGATGCCACAGGCTCAGTGCACAACTGCACAGATGCTCTGTGTGGGGTCAGCTCGTTAAAAGAATTCCTTGAAGACCTGAGTACAGAAGCAGGAAATGGGTTTACCTGCTCCATACATCTGAGATTTTCTGCATGTCAATTTGATGTTAAAATATTGGGAAAGATGATACCAAGCTTCATGGTCTTGCCTTTCCCCACCCTCTTCCTTTGAATGGATTGGTTTTAACTTCCTTTCCTCCCTCACCCATTTGTGCCTTTTGAAGGAACAAATCCTTCAAAATCCTAGTGCTTTTTGTTGGAATTTTCTGGATCTACTGTAGTTGCTATGCAACTTGAATATGGATATGGATATATCCACCTACCTACATCTCTGCTACAGCAGCCAGACAATTGGAGTGGGGATGGGGAAGAGAAACCAGCAGCTAAATAGGGAGATGGGCAGGTTTAAAGAAGGATTGGTGGTAGGATTTTGAACCTGTTAAGCTTCTGATGTTGTCAGCACAACATCGGGCTTTAAAAAGAGTTAATAACTGAACTTGGAAATTGATCACGTTTTCTTTTTAGCCTGGTTAGCTGAACCCAATTTCAAATCAAGCCTGGAAGAGTTTGCACATTGCTAGTCTCCTTTAATGATGTGCTGAGAAGTTATGTGTCAACACTGGCAAAAACAAAAACAAAATCAGTCACAGTGTAACAATATTTTATTCCCAGTCACATTATATTTTAAAAGGATGCTTAGAATTGTGTTACTACTTGTTTCAAAGTGCCTAAAGAGACAGAGGGAAAGCCATATAGGTTACAGCAAACACAAATATTTTAAAAATCTCAAACTGAAAAGCAACAAGGTATGCACTGTCCTGAAAATGTAGTTTGAAGACTTAGAGCACCTTCATTCTAATCCCAGAAGTGTGGGAACTGGCTTTGGCTACCATGCTGAGAGAAGCACAATGCAAATGCTCAGAGGCACCTTTTAAAACATGTATTTCAATACGAAGCCTTGGTATTGTAAACAAGTTCTGTGTCTTAGTCAACAGAGGTTTAATTTACACATTGCTTTCTCTAATCACACAAGTACACATTGCTTTCTCTAATCTTCCAGTGTTTTTGTATATGTATATTTACATTTACACACACACAAACACAGACACAGACACACACACACCTATGCCTGGTTCTTGTACCTTAAAGTAGTATGTAACTTCACCTCTGCCTTAATGCTTGCTGGGTATGCCAATAGACTCTCACATCTTCATTTATATTGGAAGTTGCAGCTATAATTTTATACTTGGATGCAATTATTTTTTGCTAAACAGATCAGGTCCCAGAAAGCACAGGATGCTCTGATCAGCCATCATGTGGTCTAAAAGGTAAAAAGACTCCTATGTTCTCTTGGGAGCATGTGCCAATTAGAAGTTGGTTGTCAAAAATAGAAAATGAGAAAGTTGGAAGTTGGATGACACACAGCATTAGAGCTTGAACTGCCTATCTCAGAAGGCTTAAGTTAAACCCTGAATTAGGTCACAAGTGACAATGAGTTTATAGATGTGCACTATATAAAGTGGTATTGCCTAACCATTAATTTATCTATATGCTTTCTTTCTCCTCCTCCATCACAGAAGATACTAGACCTGTGTGTGCAACAACATATTCATGAATATGAGCTCACGGAGGGAATGAGATCTTGATATCACTGTCCACACATTTATCCGAAGTGACCCCATGCATGTATACCCTCTCTGCAACATATGTACATGAAAAAGTCAGGCTTCCTGATAGTCAATAAGCTATTAACTTGGAATGAATGTTTGGAGGTCAGGAAGCAGGACCAGCAGGCATGCTCCTCCTCCTCCTCCCTCACATATTATGCCATGCGAACAAGGCATTTAAGTGGTGATTGGAAGACTGTGTATAAAGAAAAGTAAAATATCTTCTAGGCCTTTTGTTTTTTGAGTTCTGCCTCAGTGTCCATGGTACAATCCCATTTTTATTGGGCCAGTTTGGATGATGTGTCTAATTAGTCCCTCAAACCACATGGTTAGGAACGTGCATGTCCCTCTCAACCTTCTGGTATGACAGTGCATTCATAATTGCCTGTGAGGGCTGGTTCATCTAAATACACATGCATCTTAACTGCCATCTCACATGTGGTGTAAATAATACTTTAGTACAGGGCTGCTCAACTTTGGCCCTCCTGCCTATGTTGGCCTACAATTCTCCTAATTTCTGGTTATTGGCCACTGTGGCTCGGCATTGAGGGAGTTGTAGTCCAAAAACAGCTGGGGGGCGGGGCTAAGTTGAACAGGCCTGTTTTAGTACTTAGAATGTGAAGGAGTGGTTTGAATGAACCTCCTGCCCCAACTACGATTATGAATAATTTAATGGTAAGCCAAGAAGGGGAGGGGAAGTGCATCCTTGTGTTGGGTCAGTTAGGTATATCATCGGAATTGCTCAAATGTTTACATGCTTGATGTGATTAATCTGGATGGTTATTTAGCTTTAAATTAATCTGAATAATCAGATTTTTATGGTAGAATTTTACCTTGCTTCAGAGTAATGACTTACTATGTAGGGATTTTTTAGTAAAAGACACACTTTTTTTCTAGGAGTAAGAATGGCACAAAAGATTGTTCTTGTTAGGCAAATCAAGCAAACATTGGTTCTTAATCTCATCTTTATACAATGAGGATGCATTTCATTTGACCAGGGTCTTTAAAAAAAATATTAATTAAGCCAACATTACAATTTTTCTGCTGTGCTCTTGGCTAAACAAAAAGCAGATGAAACAGCAGTAACAATGGTTACTAGGTCAGTGCAGGAAGATGTTTTTTCTAATTCCTAGAAAGACAATCGGTTTATGTAAGCTTTTTCTGTTGTTTCTCTTGTCTCCCTTCCCCTACTGAAAGGGAATCAATAGAGCTTAAATGATTTTTTCTACATTTATTTAGAAGTGTTCTATCTGGGTTTTCTCAGAGAACCTCAAAGTGACTTCCAATACATAATATTGTTTGTGTTAAAACAATATTTGGCACTTTAATAATTATTTTATTTTTTACTCTAAAAATTATACCCTGCTTTATTTTATTGAAAAATAACTCAATAATTGATGCACTTCATATGTCTTTTTAAGCTTGATTACTCTTCCTCTAACTTTTTCAAATACATGGAAGCTTCTCTCTGTTTTTTCTCTCTGTATGAATCCAGAAGCCTCTTTGGATATATTTGCTCATCTCCAGTACTTGTGTTGCCACATTCCCTATGCTGCTTCCTCTTCTATACGCCCTGAATTATGTTCCTCCTTCAATTACATCACCCTTATCCCGTTATCCCTTTAATCTGAGGTAAACCCCTGCTAACTTGGCAAAGAGGCACCTTTTATCATGGTGATTCTCTTTATTTAGCAGGGGGAGAGCAAATGGCCCTATCCACCCCCAGCACAGTACATCCAGTGACTGTTGCTGGTGTCTATCTTATGTTTCTTTTTAGATTGTGAGCCCTTTGAGGACAGGGATCCATTTTATTTATTTATTATTTCTCTGTGTAAACTGCCCTGAGCCATTTTTGGAAGGGTGGTATAGAAATCAAATAAATAATAAGCAGCAGAGAATTTTCAGCTCTCTTCCTCCCTTTCTACTATCTGCAACAGAATCAGGTCTGCTCCAGTTCAAGGGGGATCCCTCTAACACTGGTTGGGTTACCCTCACATGAGATAAATTTCCTGGATTATTGTGGATAGAGAGCAGTGGTGTGCGGAAGACAATAGGGTGCCAGACAGTACAAGCAGCAAATGTACGAGGAAGAGCTGGGTGACGAAGGCAACAGCAAAAGCAGGCTGAAGAAGATAATGCTACCACTGCCATGTAAGTCGCTCATTCCTGGCCCTAATGCAGTGTCATTCCAGTGTGACACTATATTGCAGTCGAGGTTGGTGGAATGTAAATGGTGTACACTCCATTTTGTCGCCTGAGCTCTTGCTTTTGTCGTCTGTACTCTTCCTTTTTTTTAAAAAAAAAGACTTGTCTCCACTGTTTTTCCTATATGCATATGAGAAACTAGTATTGAGGTTTTCATCTGTGTATGGGTTCACTGAGGCTAAGAACTAGATTCACAAGTTAATCAGCCTAGAAAAATATATTTCCAAGTTGCTTTTAAAAGAGAGATCTAATTTGTTTTTGAATGTCCCTGGTTGGTGTGATGACATACCAATTGTCGTCATGCATGTTGCTTTTTGTGTGCTCAAAAATGCTACCCATTGCCATTTTTATAGGATATGTTAAACATCATGCAGTCAGGAAGAAAGCCCTCAGGTGCTATATTCCTCAGTTGACACCTGAGGAGCATAGCTGCGCTCTGTGCAGACTATGAGAAAGTTTCATGGCAACAGTGCCCCAGGGAGATTTAACATGCAAGAATTGTTTGATACCTCGGCAGCACTAGAATATTAGTAGTTTTTCCTTCAACCTGAAATTACAAAATGCATTACAAAAGGTCAAAAATGAAATTTGTCTTAAGCATGGCTGGTGTTGAGGGAAGCCTAGAGTCTCCATCGATTTCATACAGTTTTGTTGTTTCTGTTTACTGGCCATTATTGTTTTGTTTCATGTTGTTTTCATGATTCCAAATATTTTAGAAATGCTGTATATCATGTTAAGACATTCTATGATTCTCTCCTTTCAGCCATTGCTCTGTACCTTCATCTCTGTCAGTGATAGAATATTGTTCCCTTAAATAATAGAATACATACAAATCAGTGAGTAGTGTAGTTTGAGTTGACTCTCTGCTGGCTTGTTTGAGATACAGCAGAGTACTGAGATTTTCATTGATTTCTACTGCAGATAAATTATTTAAGGAGTGGAGAAGTGTGCTTCGAAACTGTCAGCACTTCATTTAGTCCATATATCAGGTGCTGAGACTTGACCTATTTTGTTATATAAAATGTCACCTGTGCAGTGCAGTGCTGGGCTTTTTGTAATATTTATAGTTACTGTATTCTGAAAACAGTGTGGATTTTTTTTTGTCCTTTGCATATTTCTTAGACCTTTTTAGGCAGAAGTATCTATCTACTATATTGCTAGTGCTGCAATGCAATTCATATTATGAAGAATAGTTATATATTTGGTAATATGCATGTGGGAAAACCATTTTTAGAAAATAATTTCAATAACCATTCCTTGTATACCCTGATAATAAATCATAGATATATACTGGGGAGTAAGGAGCAGTTTATTTCTGCTAAATTCCCCCACATGCGACTATCCAGCAAAACTGCAAATGTGGGTGAGATGTTAATATGAAATAGGCTTGGAAATGACTTGCAGACATTTCACTATTATAACTCCACATTTTCCAGCTGCTATAATTGCAGCAAAACTGCAGTTGAATTCCCCATGTGATCACAAGCATGTATGTGGCCAAGGAGAGGTTGTGGCTGCTTGAATGTAGAGGAGACACTGTGTGAACCAGTCATAAATTTAATTGGTTTCATTTCATAAGCCTGTATCCTTAAAGATCTATTATATTGCACAGAATTGGAATTAAATTGTTTTTATCTATAGAGGTTTAACTTTTGTAAGAGAAATGAGTTTGTTTCTGTTTATCACTAATGTACTAGATCATAGGATAGATATCAATGCAGAATTGTAAAATAATTGTTACAAATAATATAGTAAGAACAAGAATAAAACTTTCAAGTATGGTTGGTGATGTCAAGTAATTAGTCATTCACAGTCAACAGAATAGTTGACGCTTGGGCCATGACTGAAAACATTAAATTTAAGTTATGGGGATGGGTTTTCAAAGTTGACATGCCTATTCAAGAAAAGTCTCCACTTCTTTGAGTTAAAACAGTCCATACAAATCACTTACGCTTGACCAGTACTCAAAGCTGAATAGTGTAGAAAGAGGAAAGTGATCGATATTAATGATCTGATGAGATAGCATATTCTGGGGAGCAGAAAAATTTAGGTGCCCAAGTGAAAATAACATGGAAAAGACAATTGCAAAGTTGTGATCCACATGTCAGTACAGTTCCAAACTTGTATTGCTTTCAACTTTGTATTGTCAGGTAAATTGGTCTGATAATCCTCAGTGCCTTATAACTTAAATCACAGGTTTGCTCAGTTTTACATTTGTGTTAGAAAAAGAGATTTCCCCTTTGCTTTCATACGGGGAAATTTATGCTATGTGGTGGGAGAGGTGGATAGCACCTTTCCTTGTATTTGAGTATCCTATTTGGGGGCCTGCCTAATTTCTAGTATTGGATGTTAGAGCAGGCAGAGGGTTTCTGGAGCGGGGGAATTTGCAACACTTGTGGAAGCTTGTTCTGGGTGCTTTCCAGACTAGACCCTACAACGGGGTCAGGACGAATTTTGGAAGTGTGCTTCCACACTTACTGTGTCGTGACACAGCAGTTCCTAGCGAACAGTCAGGTGCCATTCACATTTCCAATGCCTTGTTGCAAATTTAATCACTGTGATGTAGAGCAAGGATGTTGCATATCCGGCTTGAAAATGTTGCTGTTTTTTCAGGTTGTCAGTTGCTACGAGTCTGCTCCCCCTGCTGTTTATGGCCCAAATGTGACTCACCTGAACGGAGGCATTTTGCTGCTAATGAGCAGCTAGTCTAGAAAGCGCCCTGGTCTTGACAGTGCTTTTGTTTGCCCTGTATTTAACTTCTAACTACCAGATCAGGTTTTCTCCAAGAGAAAGTAGGAGCCAAGGGCTCACCCTTTCCTGCAACGTCAGGCCTCAAATGAGTTGTATGTCTCCATAGAAAATGTTTGATCTATTTATTTGATTGCACAGACTAGAAGGTAGGTGGTATTTTTAATCATTTAAAAAACACCTTGTTTTAATAACTATTTTACTCTGTTTTTATTGTCATGTGACTTTAAACTGTGACTTTTAAATACTTTACATATTGTACACTGCCTAGAGATGGACATATCAGGTGGTATAGAAATATGATAGATAGATATTCCTACAGTACTTATAGGTAAGAAGAGTAACTATGACTATGTGGGTGAAAAAAATTTCACTGCTGTATTTTTCTGTGGAAAACTTGCCATTTCTAAAATGCATTGTCATAACACAATGAATGGGTACTATTCCAATCAAATGGGACAATTTCAAAGTTACAATTAACTTTTTCCAGAAGAATATAACACTCTTCAGGAGCATACCTATATTTGAATCTCTGTGTGTGTGTGCGTGCACCCTGGACCCGTGAGAGGTGTGTGGCCACTGGCTGGGCAGCAACTCACTCTTCATTCTTCTCCTCCCACCTCCCTGACCTGCTATTGGCTCCTGATCAGAGGAGTCGTCTGGAGTTCAAAAAAGATGAGTCCTTTTCAAGAGAGAGTTATGAAGGTAGTCAGTATTTATATTTCTGAAGCAAGAGAATGCATGCACACAAGTTTGTTTGTAAAAGTGTCTGCATGAATGGAAAGTGTGTGATATTATTGGCATAGGTGTGAGATAATTGCATAGGCAGGTTTTCTGGAGGAGAGCTGGTCTTGTGGTAGCAAGCACGACTTGCCCCCTTATACATATGAATGGGAGACTACATGTGTGAGCACTGTAAGATATTCCCCTTAAGGGATGGAGCTCCTCTGGGAAGAGCATCTAGGTATCAAGTTCCCTCCCTGGCATCTCTAAGATAAGGCTGAGAGAAATTCCTGCCTACAACCTTGGAGAAGCTGCTGCCAGTCTGTGTAGACAAAACTGAGCTAGATGGACCTCTGGTCTGACTCAGTAGATGGCAGCTTCCTATGTTCCTATTACAAGACCTTATTACCAAGACAGCATTATTAATTATTATTACACACATTTTATACTGCCCCATATACAAGCCCCTAGTTGGTTGAAAATCTTAAAATAACAATTAAAACATTTCAGTCTGTGTCAGTCTGTGCAGACAATACTGAGCTAGATGGACCAATAGTCTGACTCAGTATATGGTAGCTTCCTATGTTCCTATAATGTTTTGTTTTTAATGATGTCCTTACATGGAGCTGGGGAAGGAGAAGAAGCTGGGGCAAGGCAGGGCAGGGCCCATATTCACTTTTGTCCCAGGACCCACCCACTCCATTCTTGCTACACTGCTTATGGAACTGCTCTGGGGTGATTGGCGAACAGCCCTAAATGCGTTCAGGTTTGTCTGGGGGAATTAGTGAGCTAGAGTGGAGCAGTCCCACGTCAGAATAAATTTGTGCAAAGTTCTGGTCCCAGGGAAATGAACTGACAGAGAGTAAGTTGAGGTTCACAAATATAATTGGTTTATTGAAAAATTAGGGGTACAGTAGAGAAAAGAGTTGATTAAGACAATAGTATTACTAAAATATGTTACAAAGATTAACCAGGTAGCTTGCAAAGAGGCAATTAAGCTTGCTGTTGGAATTAAATGAATGCTAGGCTGGCTAGAGAAAAGAAGGCTTTAAAGAAACAGGTTTTTGGATTTAAGAAAGAGCAGAGATAGGCAGAGCCCAGAGGGCTCTGTGGTTATCATACAACTTCAGGGGCGTAACTATAATAGGGCAAGGGGAGACAGTTGTCTGGGGGCCCACTGCCTTGAGGGGCCCCCCAGAGGCAAGTCACATGACTGACTCCCCCAGCCGCACACCCGCCCGGGCTTCCTTGAGTTGTATTCATCCTCCAAAATTGATGTGAGTGTTAAAACCTGGAGCTACCAGAAGAGCATGTCTTTCTCTGGTACCATTAAATGACTTGCATCATCCACAATTTACAAAACCTTTTAAAAATTAATTTAGGATGATGTTCTATTGTGGCACATAGTTTATATATATTTAAAAAAAATACTATGCTTTTTGTTACCACTATTCAGCCTCATTTAAGATTTCTTTACATCATGTGCTGAGCTTCAGTGAGGGGGGCCCCATTTTAAAATCTTGTCTCTGGGCCCACTCCAACCTTGCTACGCCCCTGTACAACTTCATCCTTCCGTTTACTGGCAATTGGACCCTTGTGGCTCAGGAGCAACTGAAGAACCTTTTTCTTCAGGAACGGAGCCTGAACACTGTACGGGGGTAGGCAGCATGGGTAGATCCAAAAGCTGCCTGTTGCCATGTAGCCAGCTTCTCATAGCAGTGAGATGTGCTGGGTCAATGGGGCCATCGAGGAAGGCCGATCTGTAGGCTGAGAGCAGGAACAGCGCAAAGAACAAGACCTAGCCTGGTATTATGGGAGGTGTCAGGTCAATTGCCCAAACTGTGGGTGACTCCAAGGTATAAAAACCAAATGAAGCACACTGGTTCATGAGATCTTAGCTCTTTTGTGACGGGAAAGTGAGTACTGTTCACAGTGCCTTATCTGCTTTCCTGCTGAGGTGATTAGTGTTAGCATGTTTGAGGCAACTGCAGAGAAGGGGGAAGTGAAAGGATCAATCTGTGGACAGAGAGACCTTGAAGTGGAGTTAACTTGAAAGCTCACTATAGGTCTGCTTAGACATTCCCAACATAGGAAAAGCACGAGGCTAATCCACTTGTAATTAGCTTGGTAGCTGGTGAACTACTTGGGGGCGATTGTCCCACTGCCTCCTAAGTGACTTGTTCCCATATGCCAACAAACAGGGACCCCATGATCCTGTAAGGCTCCTGAGTATGTTGAGAGTAGTCCCAGACACAAGCAGAGAGGCTTCTGGGAGCCTGCAGAATAGCAGTGCTGGCAACAACACTCCTGGCACTTTCCCCATGTTATGTCCTCTGCAACATATGGAGAGGGAGCAGGATCATAGCCACTTGGTCTTGCCCCCAGCTACCTCAAGCTAAAGGGAAGGTGAGAAAAGACACTATGTGCCTATGCATAGAGCTCATTTTAATCTTCGGCTAACTGTGTAGAGGTTGGGGACAAAGCCAGAAGGCACTACCCTTTACTCTCTCCCATGTGTTCACTGAATTAATGGATGGAACATGGACAAGGGAGCTTATATCTAGGAAGTACTTATATATCTAGTGTGCAGCTTTTTGGGCGTACTAAACTTAGTTTGTTGAGAGCTTGCACCTTCATTCTTTTTTCCCTCTGCTAGCTGCTGTGTGTCTGTCTTGAGAAGAGCAAATGCCCCTGGCCCTCTTGCAAGTAGATTTGTGAATGTTGTTTCTTTGTTTTATATTGGATACCCCTGTTTTGACATGATAGCTTAGACTCTAAAAAGTTAGTTTGTTCCTCAAGGTAAGGGGAGGAGAGCAGATTGGAGCAGGAAGGAACTCTTTGAGGTTTCGGCTCAAAGTTCCTTTGGGATCAGACAGTGGATTTGTTAGATATTATGTAGAGCCACGATTAAATCATGACTTTGATACCCTGTCATGGCCATCTCTTAGCCATTGTAGGGTATATTTCACCTTTACTAAATATAGCCGTAGATTCATATGCACTGTGAAGAATTAATCTGCATTAGCTTAGTTATATTGGTGTTTGCTTCAGTTAAGATATAACCTCTGGGTGCACTGCAGCAAATATGTTGTAACCAATGAAGGATCGGTTTTACTAGGCTGGCTGGTTCTATCTCACACATACCTATGCCAGCCCTAGAACTCAAGTGGCATGCAAGGAGATGCAAGGCGTTCTAAAGAGTTGGGGAAAAGAATGACCAAGCATTATAACATCAATTTGGCAATTGGCAAAGATGGAGAATGCAATGAAATAGAAAGGCGAGGTACAACATTTTGTTGGAATTACATTGTTACACAGGCAACTAGCCTTCCAAATGCAAGTTTATAGACACTAAAATGTAGTTAAAAGGTTTTAGGCTATCCTTTTTGCTTTTAAAAACCTAAAAAATGAGTACAAATGTGATAAATGGATATTGTTTACCACTTGTCCTATAACCAGACTTCATTATGAACAAAACAGGAAAAAATTCTTAATCTCAAATTACTCTAAGCCTAAAAGCTGTATTTTCAGATCACTGGCTGACCAATTGTTTAATAGTATCCATTGAGCATATTGTCTTGGGAAGATGGGGGTGCAGAAGTATGAAGTACCATATATTGTAGGGGTTGAAGTCCTATTTGTGGAAGCGTGGGATATATGTTTAAATGTACAATTGGCAAGTGTTAATGGGAATGGGGTGTAGGGGTTTTACTTTAGCTGGATTCAATGTGTGTTGTAACTTTATCCTTCACTGTATATAAACCAATTACTTGTTTAGGTTACTTGTGCATAATATAATGGCATATCTGTTTAACTGGAGTAGAACTACATTAAGAGGAGAAATAAGGACCAGTGTGGTTGTGTGGCAGGTGCTTGAAATTAGTTTCCTGCCTGTGGTGACTCATATGTACACTGTATGCATTTAGCACACATCTTGTAATCCATATTTAGGGTACTATGTGATGGTGATCAAACAACTCAAGTTCTTGCACAGTGGTGTCTGCACTTGACTAGCTCACCATGGACAGAAAGCCAGTGCGCTGTTATCAGACAGCCTGCTTCTTCCTTGATCATTTTCCATTTCTCCATATGGTAAAGGCTGCTCTGGAACCGTGGCCCACAGTGAGACTTGGTATTAGATGCCTTAGAGGAAGAAGAAACAGTTTTGAATAGGGCCAGGTAGCAATGTTAGCCAGAAGAAATAGGAGCCAGTGGAAATTTCACTTGGGCAACAGGAGGAAATTTCATGGTCATCCCATGAAACTGATTACCAAGAAATTAAAGACCAACAAAGGGAAGTACTTTTTCACACAATGCATAATCAACTTGTGGAATTCTCTGCCACAAGATGTGGTGACAGCCAACAACCTGGGTGGCTGGAAGAGAGGTTTGGATAACTTCATGGAGGAGAGATCTCTCAACGGCTACTAGTCTGAGGGCTATATGCCTCTGAATACCAGCTACTGGGGAGTATCAGCAGGAGATAGGGCATGCCCTCAACTCCTGCCTGTAGGCTTCCAGCGGCATCTGGTTGGCGAATGTGTGAAACAGGATGCTGGACTAGATAGGCCTTTGGCCTGATCCAGCACAGCTGTTCTTATGTTCTGACAAACTAAAATGAAATTGGAGGAAAGCTACTCATTAGCCAAAGCACAGTCTCTTCCAAAAGATTTGGAGGGAGGGAGCCATTCATATCTCATCATAGAGCAACATCCACTGCCTGGGGGCAATTGCCGAATAGGCCCTGTCCTGTGTACTTGATAAATGTGCTATCACATACTGAAGCTCATGGAGGACAGCCATCTCAGCTGATGTATTCAGGTGGATAAATTCTACTGAGAGCAGGTGGTCCTTAAAGTACCTAGCACTCAAATTGTTTAGGACTTTAAAGATAATAACCAGCACCTTGAATTGTACCCAGTAACAAATAGGCATCTAGTGCAATGTCTTCAGGATAGGTGTAATATGCACACTTGAAGGCAGTACTAAATATCAATCTGACTTCAACATACTGCACCTATTTGCTAAATATGTTGTTGTCATGGTTAGGCTCCTCCTTCTCCTTGTTCAATCTCACTACCCCCCCCCCCACCAAAAAGAATAATATAGGAGCCCTCTTTCCCCATGGATTCAACAACCGCAATTTCACATATCCGCAGGTGAGTCTTAGACACCTGGTTTCTTCATCGTGGTCTCTGTCTTTTACACCAATGGGCTTTGCACATGTGTGGAGACCTCAGAGTCTTCCAAGCGTGATTGTTTTCTTTTGGCGGGGACCCTGCCCCCAGCCGCAATATGCGGCTGCACCTCTCCTCATCTCCTAGCATCCTGTCCAAAAATTGTAATATTTTGACTTCATGCTATTGTAGTAATGCCACCACGGGGGCCATAAACTTTGTGAAGACCCTCGGGGCTGATGTTAGGCTGAAGGATAGCACCTTGAACTGGTTAGTCTTGTCTCCTATCTTGAACCACAGCTATGGCTGATGCTATGGTCTTATAGAGATGTGGTAGTATGCAACTCTGAGATCTAGGGACATCATCCACATGCCACTTTCTAGAAGTGATAGAATGGTCGGAACAGACAGCATGTGGAAGCATTGGTAGGCGATATACCTGTTGAGCTCACCGAGGTCCAAAATAGGGTGGAGACGTCCGTTGTGCTTCAAAACTGAAAAGTAATGGGAAACGAAACCAGGGATTTCTGTGTTGGAGACCTTCTCTATTGCATCCTTTAGTAGGAGGGCTCTGACCTCCTCCTCGTCTAGGACACATCCTACAGCTTTAGTACTTCAAACCTCACAGGGATTCAGTCCATGTCTTACTTCATGCACTGAGTCATGTTTGCGAAGCAGTCTCTATGATTGAACTATGCTATAAGTTGGTCCGTAAGGACTTACCACCAACCATTAAAGCCCATTCCACTAGGGCTGTAGCTTCTTCATCGGCTTTTGATAGGTCTGTCCCACTTCAGAACTGTTTGTTTGTTTATTTATCTATTAGATTTATATACCTCCCTTCCAAAATGGCTCAGGGCAGTTTACAGCATGATAAAAACAATTAAAACAAGTTAGCAGTTAAAAGCAAACTAAAATCAAATAGAATAAAACCATTTAAACAGTTAAAAACCCCTGGAAATCAGGGCAGCAATTTAAAACAGTTTGTCAATCATTTAAAAACCCTGGAAGGCCAGGCCAAACAGATAGGTTTTAAGGGTTCTCCTGAAGGACAGTAATGATCTTAAATTACGAATTTCTGCTGGGAGTGCATTCTACAGCCCAGGAGCAGCTACAGAGAAGGCCCACCTCTGCTTTGCTACCAGACGAACCAGTGGCAACTGGAGACGGACCTCCTCAGATGACCTTAACGTGTGGAGGGGATTATGTAGAAGAAGGCGCTCTCTAAGATAACTCGGACCTAAGCCATTCAGGGCTTTAAAGGTAATAACCAGCACTTTGTATTTTGCCCGGAAACAAATAATGAAGACATTGAACTGGTGGATAGCTTCTGCCTTTTAGGATCGACCATCAACAGTAAAGGATCAGTAACAGTAAATATGCCTCAGACTAGCACTCGGTAGGTTTGCAATGAAGGTCTTGGCAAGGATATTTAGATGCTGTGACGTGTCTATGCCTACAAAGATGAGAATCATTCAGACAATGATTTTTTCCATGACACTCTATGGATGCTAAACTTGTTGGATGTTGAAGAAGCAAGATAGAAAAAGTATTTATGCTTTTGAACGTTGGTGCTAGAGAAGACTTTTGAGGATACTATGAACAGCCAGGAAAACAAACAAATGGATTATAGAACAAATCAATCCAGAATTTTCGCTTGAGGCACAAATGACCCGGTGTGAATTATCATACTTTGGACACATTATGCGAAGACCCAGCTCCCTTGAGAAGTCCATAATGCTGGGGAAAGCTGAAGGAAAGAGAAGACAATGACCAGCAACAAGCTGGATGGACTTGATTACAACAATTAATGTACCATGGAGAGACCTTAAATGCCAAGTTGATTGATCATCTTGGAGAGAATCTATGTGGTTCCTAAGAGCCGACACTGACTTGATGGCACTTAATCAATCAATCAATCCAATCAATCAAATCCCACTTGAGACCATCTGTCGGGCTGCCATGTGGGCATCAATACATTCTTTCATATAACACTACACTAGTGATGCCAGGGCACATAAGGACACGGCGCTTGGCAGAGCTGTTTCCAGTCAATATTCACTGGAACCCACTACCAAGTATGACAGCTTGCTATGCACTCATCGGTTACAGATGGGCAGAGACCATGTTAAAGAACAACAGGTTGCTTACCTGTAACTTTGGTTCTTCTACTGGTGATCTGTTCTTTTTACATGCCTTCCCATCCTCCCTGCTGGGACTCCTGAAGTAGGACTCTGTGACTGAGGAGAGGCACAGCCACATATAGTGGCTGGGCATGGAGTTCACACAAAAAGCAGGAGATCAAGCTTTGAAGATTCTGACAAGGTCGCCATGCATGCGTGAAGCCTATTGGTGTAAAAGGATAGATGACCAGTAGAAGAACAAAAGTTACAGGTTTTTTAAATCCATGGCATAATAGGCTAAAATTCACCTTTTTGTGGTTTTGAGTGGCCAGAAATGACCCAGACATGAATTAATAGCAACTGCCCTGTTGCTATTAAACTTATCTGGCTGTCATTTTAAAGTGCAATTTTAAAAGTGGCGCTTGAAAAATATTTCCTGCCATTTTCCATGGAAAAATAAGAGGAATTGGGGGTTTTGGAGGGGCATTGGTGGAGAGAAGGTATAATACTTTCTCTTATTTCTGCCTCCTCTCTGCTTTTTTACTCCTTTTTGTATGTGTAGGAACGTAAGCCCTGGATTCCCATGGGGTAAGGTTTCATTATTAGCTGTTTCCATATTCATGCCCTTAGGTGAGAATGGAATCCCCATAAATAACAAACTCCATCTGTATACTCACTCTGTTCTGATATCTCTGTGATAGTCCCACACCAACTATCTGTGGGATTTTAAGTTGTTCGTCAACTAATTAGCTTCCTATCTTAAGAGTGTGGGTACATTCAGATATTGTGCAAAACCTTGAGCACATGTTTTCCCCTGCACCCCTGTGCTAGTGCCTACTTCCTTTCCAGGTTAGGATATGTCAAGATTTGCCACAACGTCTGTACCCACCAATCTTGGTTTACCTTGAATCTATTTGCTTCAGAGAACTTGACAGGATAGCTGAACCTCAAGCTTCAGATTCAGACCTTAGATTCTATGAAACAAACCAGTTAGGATTAGCTGAGATTGGTTGCAATGTCTGAACCCACCAATCTTTGCATATGCTAACCTTGAGAACAAATGGGCACCTATGTAGGGATGGGGGAGGGGAGCATATGCTCCTGGGGCTGAAAGCAGTCTCCCAAAGCTCAGTATAAAGTAAGGTACTGTGAAGCTGCTCCATAACTATTAAATGTATTAGGGGAAGCAGATTCTTGGAACGAGTGCAGAACAGTGTCACAACTTTTTGATGACTTCTTACTTGGAGTGGGTCAGGCAATGTTATCACTATATTCCCATTTACTTTGGTTATGATTTCATTATGAAGCTCTAATGTGCATTCCCAGATGTTGTTGACTACAACTCCCAGAATCCCCAGCCAAAGGTCACTGGGAGTTGTAGTGAACAACATCTGGGTATGTCTGTTACATACATACCATGTATGGGTTCAGTGATTGGGACCTAAGATTTATGTAAGTTTAAGTAAGAAACTTGTAGGAAGTTGGTAGTATATTTCAGTGTTACCTTGGTTATAATACATTCAAGAAAAAATTATACTTGATCACTGCATTGTAGGGGGAAAAGGTTTTATCTAGGATTATCCCTATTCCTCTAGAAATTGTTATCCAGAAAACCAGCTGGTAAAGAAATGGAAAAGTAGTTGCTATTTTACTTGTGCCAGTGGACTGAATCTAATAGAAATGACCCTTGTGTCACTTCCATTGTGTTACTGAAACTGGCGAGAATACATATTGTACAGGAACACCTATTGGCTTCAATGATACCTACAGTGAAAACTGTGGTTGCCTGTAAAAGTAAAACCAGCATTTTGTAGTCTTTCATACCAAGAGAGCTTGTAATGATTAATTTAATATTTTGGGAATTCTCCCTCCCCTCACATGTTGAATATATTAAAGCCGTAGTATATCCTTTATTTTAGAATATCATATGTGCACAGAACAAGCAAACATCTCATAATTGAGACATCCACATCATAGAATGAGGGCAAATAATGGGATTTAGTTTAGTTTTTCCCTGTATAAAGATAATCCTAATTAATGTTGAAAAGTCAATCCTAGTCCCCCCCCCCAACTTTTTACAATAAAGTGGCTTATGTTCCATGCAGTCAGCTGTGCACCCAAGAGGGATGAAGACTTTCTGGCTGCACCACACTCGTCAATACATGGACACTCCTACTGACAGTGGGGAGGCTCTGTGCATCCTAAGCAGTGTCATGGAAGTTGTAACCAAGTCCCATAATTCCCAACAAGAGTAGGTTGTCGCTTCTCTCATACAATGCTTCGGATGCACGGAGCCTTCCTGTCTATCAGCAGGAATGTCCATGTGCTGGTGAAGTCAGCAAGCCTGCATCCATCTTCAGTACAAGGCTGGCTGTGTGAAAAGTAAGCCACTGTATTAATGAACTGGTATCAAAGAATCTACATTCTTGACATGCTGCATGAAGTTAAAAACTCATTATAATTTAACTTGGAAAGTCTTTGGATTAAGGTTGAGCCAAAATGGGGGAAAGGCTACACTTGAAACCTTTTTGACTGATGAACATCTTGCATTTTGGAAGTGTATGTGAGGGAACTGTGAAATGGCGCTCTCTCTCTCTCTCTCTCTCTCTCTTTCTCTCTCTGCCTTTTTAGAGTGAATGGAAAGCACTGTCCTGAGTTGGCTATATAATGTCATTATATACCCAGTTCTGATTGGCTGATATGGCAATATTGCCCTGTTTATTAAAATAATTATATCAAAGCTCCATATTGGGAAAGAATTGGTGTAAGCTAACAGTGTGTGTGGGTGGGGGGAAGGGGGAATCACATGTCCCCGCTCCCCAAAACCTCTTTCATTTCAACCACCACGAATTACCCAGGATTTTTTTCTGTCATTTTTATGCCACATACTGCAGTCTTATACTGAAAGTGCCAGTGAGCTGTTCGAGTACTGTTCTTGAGAACCTTGCGGTACTGTTCTCCATAAGTTTGGTTTACTGGGGCCCACTCTATACTAGGAAAAGGCAATAATTGTGATGGTGTTAGATTCACAGATGAGTCCAGTGTTACCCAAGATAGCATCACTTGAGAAGTTTTATGGGAAGAGCACCATGGGGGTATCTGCAAATAATTACTTTGCAGAAGCGTTAATGCTACATCTTGCTATGAAAGCTCCCTAGGAGGCTGCAATCCTGAATGTCTAACCCAGTTGCTGTGTTAGAACAGCACAATGGTCTCTTGCATGGCAGTAAGTTCTTCCTTCAGTTATAGATAGATGGTTTTTGCACTTTTGTTGTGCATGGAGAATTATTTGGTATGTCTCTGAAGTGTATAGTCTTACTGATTTCCCCTACTAGACCGGGGGAAAAGCCTTTATATACAGATGGTGAGGAAATGAGTGTAGTGAGCAGCATAAGGGCAACTGTGAAATGATTTTCCATAATTAAATTGGAGTGAAGTCGCAAGCAGCTGTTTTAGGGTCAGCTGATTCACTGGCTATGTACCTTCTGGGATACTAAGATGTGGTCACTGTCATTTTAGGTATTTTATTCTGCCTTTTGCAACAGCTTACAGGCCACTATTTGTGCTTTGGTAACAACTTTGGATTGATTACTGTAAAATGCTGTATGTGGGACAACCCTTCACAATTTGGAAGCTTCATCTGATTTGGAAAGCTCCTGCCAACCTTCTAAAATGAGGGGGCAGAAGGAAGCATGTAATTTCAGTGCTCTTCTTAAATTCCAGGCATCACGGTGCTGCTTTTGACTTAAACTTCTTGAGTCCAGTGTTTCTTTGGCCACATGTACCTTATTGTTCCTTGAAATCGACAGAGGAGGCAACCTCCGGGTTCCTCCTTTGCTCGAAATTAAGCGGTAAAGCCTTTTCTGTGAAGGCTCCCAGCCCACTGAAAATGAGGCCTATTTTGAATTCCTTTTTATATGCATTCCTCAAGGCATACTTTTTTCAGCAGGCTTATGGCACATAGAAAATCTCCATGCCACTTTGCTTGGATATTTTTACATTAGTTTTTGATTACTTGTATTGAAAACTGCTTTGAGCAATATTTGGGGAAGTTGTTGAGAAATATGTATATATTGTGTCATAATGTGAGATGTGTTTTTTTAATTGCATTTTCTAAATATTGCCTTGTAAAAATAATTATTTCTGGTTTATTCTTGTGTAGGTTAACTGAACCTTCTGGATATTTAACAGATGGACCAATAAATTATAAATACAAAACTAAATGTACATGGTTAATTGAAGGAAGGTAAGCATATATTTTGCATTCATATCTACCCTAAAATGCTTATCTTTCACAACTTTAGAACATACAGTAGCCTAATTCTAAAGTGATGCAAAAGATAATGCTCACCCCAATGTAATTTTTCTCTCTGGTAAACACTAAGGTATGGTCAACAGCAAATGTTTAATTATGTTATAGATTTCCAAATAACTATGTTTGCCTATCTAACAGTGGTTCTCATATATATATATATATATATATATATATATATATATATATATATATATATATATATATTTAGTTGCATGCACTTAATTTGTGAATGATTGATCTGATAGAGTAACAGCTAATGGATATCACACTTACTGTGAAATATTCCAGTTCCACAATTGGCATGCTCAAAGGTTTGAAAATAATGCTGGTTATAGTTGGGGCAATCCCAGGCTTGAGGTAAGCTTCAAAATGCTGCCTCACACCTTTCTCCAGAATTTAAAGGGGCAGAGGACAAGGAGAGGAGACTGCTTAGCATCACATTTGCCACCTTTCAAGGCTGGTGAGGGGCGGGGGGGATGTGTGATGAGAAGAAGCTGCCTGCAAGCAGTTTTCTCTCCTTGCATTCCAAAACTGATTTTGCAATCGTCTGGAAAGGTGCTTGCCTCAAAAAGAGAGAGGGCTACCTACAGCTTTCCTTTCCTGTGTGGCACCTCTCCCATGTGGTTTGCAGGACTTGGAGGGAAAGCTCCCTGTCTGAGCCTTGCAAAGGCATCTCATGAACAGGGAGAGCTGCCAGTATCCTGTCTCATGCATCACCTTTGCAAACAACTTGTCTGGGCTTGGAGGGGAAGCTCCCGATCCCAGCCTTGCAAGGGCACCTTGTGAGTGAGAGGGCTATCAGCACTCTCCCTTGTGGTAAGCTCCTGATCCAAGCTTTGCAAAAGCTGCTGCTCCCCTCTCCTGCCACTCACATGGCACCTTTGCAACGCTTCAGGCGGATGCAACTATCTTTACAGTTGCACTTGAAAACTACCCTTACCTTTTCAATAATATATTGTCATGTTTATATGTAGATTTTTTGAAACAAGATGTGGTATTTTTTGCACAGACTGTAGCCAATATTCTTTCTATTTTCCTCTTCCCTTCTAGTCCTAATTCAGTTTTAAGATTGAGGTTTAATCATTTTGCTACAGAATGTAGTTGGGACCATATGTATGTTTATGATGGAGATTCAATATATGCACCTTTAATAGCTGTATTTAGGTGAGTACTTCATTTTAATAGCTTTTATTACAATTTTATGAAAACATTAGTATGAGTAGAAGGCTTTATTATTAGAGGATTTAAATCTGCCTTCTTTAGAATTTTCTTTTCTCATCTAGGGATACAGATATCAGTTGGTATATAAATATTAAAGATAAAATCTGTTTCCCTATTATAGATGCATCTTTGAAAAGAAAAACAATGTTTTTTCTTTTAAACTAATTCTTCAGTGAAACCCCCCCCCCCTTTTTTTTTAGCTTCTCATGTTTGGCTTGCTTGTGTGTCCCACCCAGCCCAATTCACTCCCACTTTGGTAAAGAATTATGAACACTACTTTTTAAATTGTGTCCCAGTCAGTTCAGTGTTTTGTATCCAAAGGAAGTTAGTCATCACTAAGTCCCATTGAAATTAAATCAAATCATGACTATCTCAAGTCACATTCATTTCAATGGTATTTAGTCATGATTAATTTTTTTTACCACCTCCATATTGCTGGAAATGTATTTATTTAGCATATTTTACACCTCCCCAAGCTCATGTATCTGGGCGGTTTACAATTAAATTAACAGATGGAAAGAATACAATGGGTGGGAACATTATTTATATGTTGTATGGGGCTGAATACCTATTCTATGTAACAAACCACTTGAACTACACTTTCTATCATCGAGTCATGTGAGTACCTATTTAACAGCAAGAACACTGCTTTATTCCCTCCTAGTCATTTCAGTTGGTGCCTGCTTGTGTTAATCCTTGCATCCCTCACTCTCTCTGGAATATATCTTGAATGGAGCATGTTCTTGGATTTGGTAATAGAGATTACTCATCCTGAATTTATATATGATCACACTATTGCATGCATTCAGGGCAACACCTTCTCCATTGTTTGGAGTAGAACTGGCATGGAGCTAATCTCCTTTCTGGCAAATGAAGTAGCCGGGTCCAGAACAGTCCCTGTAGTGGAACATGTGTGTTGAGAAGTTAATTTGGTTTTTTCCAGCACTTTCTGTGTGAACTTTTCTCTTTTTGCTTCCCTGAATTGATTGGATTTCTCATCATTTATATTTAGATTGCATTTTAAAACTTTTAAATCAAAAGCATTACATATCCAGTGGTTTTTAGTGGTGGTTTGCTAATATTTAAATAGCAATACATATAAACTTGACAGACATTTTTGAAATTAAAAATATCTAGAGAATCCTTTTTTTATTCAGGATGCAAGTATTTCTGTACCGTTTTTAGACTTTGCTTCAAATAGTGCATGAGGAATGAAGTTATGGAATGTTTTCTAAATTCTGCTGAGCCTTCACCTGATTATCCAAATCCCTTTCTTGTTAGTAATATAAACCTTTCATGTTAATCTTTTGCAGTGGTCTTATAGTTCCTGAAGTACGTGGAAATGAAACTGTACCTGAAGTAGTTACTACATCTGGCTATGCATTGCTACACTTTTTTAGTGATGCTGCTTATAATTTAACCGGATTTAATATTTTTTTCTCGTAAGTATTATCAGCCATGTGTGTGTTTACTAATAAGTAGATATGTTATAAATAAGATTTAGATGTTAAAATTATTTGAAGTCTTATGCAAATTGGGATTTTCAGAAATAATGGATGTATTAGCATCCATGCAAAGCATGAACAATTATGCTGATGAGAAGAAATGCAGTCTTAAGCAGAAATGGGTGCTTTCAGGAGAAATTATTAGAATGAGTAGTGTGTCTTCAGGGTAGGAGTTGGTGGTGCATGAGGCTGGAGAGTAAGTTTTATTGCGAGATTTTTCTAAAGTCAAGCAGAATAAAAAGATTTAATATCCATTTAAACTGGATTCAACCTAATGTCTGTAGGAGATGGGTGCAGAGTTAGGATAAAAGTGTTACTAGGTTAACCAAAGGAACTGTGGAACAAAATCAAAGAAGTAGATAAGGATGAATGTGAAAAGAGATTACCAAAAACCAAGAAACAGAAAAAAGCAAAATGGATGTCAGAACAGACAGTGGAAATTGCCAAGATGAGGAGAGAAGCCAAAGCCAAGAAAGATAAAGATCTCATTAAAAAACTTACTAGGGAATTTCAGAAAGCTGCTAGAAGAGACAAGGAGCAGTACTACAATGACATCTGTAAAGAACTTGAGGATGGAAATAGACAAGGAATAACAAGGCAAGTTTTCCAAAAGATATCTGAACTCAGAAGGAGGTTCCAACCACAAATTGGTATGTTAAAGGATGCCAAAGGACAGATAGCAACTGATTCAGAGAAGATCAAACAAAGATGGAAGGAGTATACTGAAAATCTATAGAGCAGAGATTTCCACATCCAAGGTACTCTAGAAGATATTCCCTACTTGCAACAACCTCTTGTATGGGAAGATGAAGTTAGATCAGCGCTCTGGTTATTACCAAGTCAGAAGGCTACATGAATTGATGGGATAACTACAGAAATATGGCAGGCAACAGAAGAAGAATCAGTCAAGGCTCTAACCAAACTATACCAGCAAATTTGGAGAATGACACAGTTGCCAACAGATTGGAAGAGATCAGTCTACATACCCATACCAAAGAAAGGAGACTTAACAGATTGCACAAACCATTGCACAATATCCTTAATTTCACATGCTAGCAAAATAATGCTCAGGATCATCCAACGCAGATTAGAGCCCTATGTGGAAATGGAAATGCCGGATGTTGGTTTCAGAAAAGGCTGGTTTCAGAAAAGGCTGAGGAACAAGAGACATTATTGCTGATACATGCTGAATAATTCATTTTGGCTGAAAGCCAAAGAATACAAAAACGAAATCAATATGTGCTTTATTGACTACAGAAAAGCCTTTGATTGCATCAACCATGTCAAGTTGTGGAACATTCATAGGAAAATGGTATCCCAGAACATCTCATGGTTCTCACGAGAAACCTATACACAGGACAGGAAGCCACAGTCCAGACAGAACATGGTGAAACAGACTGGTTCCAGATCAGCAAAGGAGTAAGACAAGGCTGTATACTCTCACCTTTTCTACTCAATGGATATACTGAACATATACTGAGGGAAGCTAGACTGGAAGAAGATGAGCATGGTTTTAAAGTCGGAGGAAGAAACATCAATAATCATAACTTGCACTATGCTGATAACACTACTCTGATAGCTGAGAATGTGGATGATCTGCAAGCCCAAATAATGAAAGTCAAAGAATACAGTTAAAAAATTGGACTATGACTAAACGTAAAGAAGACTAAACAAATGACGATGAGTGCAGCAACCAGCCTCAGAATTGAGAATGAAGGCAATGAAGTGGTGGATAACTTCTGCCTTTTAGGATCTGCCATCAACAGTAAAAGATCCAGCAGTCAAGAAACACACTGCAGACTAGCACTTGGTAGGGTTGCAATGAAAGACCTGGAAAGGATATTTAGATGCCATGATGTGTCTATACCTACAAAGATCAGAATTGTTCAGTCAGTGGTCTTCCCTGGGACACTCTATGGATGCGAAAGCTGGACTTTGAAGAAGCAAGATAGAAAAAGAATTGATGTTTTTGAACTTTGGTGCTGGAGAAGACTTTTGAGGATACCATGGACAGCCAGGAAAACAAACAAATGGATCATAAAACAAATCAATCCAGAATTTTCACTCGAGGCAAAAATGACCAGGCGCAAACTATCATACTTCGGACATATCATGTGAAGACCCAGCTCCCTTGAGTAGTCCATAATACTGGGAAAAGTTGAAGGAAAGTGAAGAAGAGGATGACCAGCAGCAAGGTGGGTGAACTCGATTATGACAGCAATGAATGCACCACGGAGAGATCCTAAAGGCCAAGTTGAAGACAGATCATCCTGGAGAGAATCTATCTATGTGGTCTCTAAGAGTCAATATTGACTTGACGGCACTCACTCACTCACTCAAGTCGTGTATTTCCAAGTTTGCACAATAATAGTTAAAATTCCACTGTTTCTACAGATTTTTGGTCAGATGTGAGAATGGAATAAAATTAGCCTTACCCTTGTTATGATGATACAGATGACTAGTTTAACATGTGATTATATACATGCATAAGTTACTACTTAGTAATAGTCAGCTGTATTCATCCCTGGACTTAGAATAGTTTTGCTTCCTTTACCAAACCTGAAAGGTGAGGTTACTCATATTACTAATAGGCTCTTGGCACATTAAACACATACTGTTTTCATATTTGAGTTGTTGGTTGATTAATACAATAATTTGTTTGAGAAACTAGCACTGGACAGTTTCTAGTAATGTAACTAATATCACCTGATTATTGTAAGAACTTAGTCAAATAGACATGAACGTTTCTACTAACTTGAATGACCAGATAGAGTGGGAATCAAGGACAATTTGGAAGGTTAGAAGGAAACAAAGGGTGACTACTTAAGTAATATAGCAAGTAAGATTCCAGTGGTGAGCCACTACTTGTCTGAAGCCAGAAATGTTTGTTTCTGGCAATTCTGACTAGATTTGAAGTTGGTTACAGATGTTGGATCGCCAGAAGGATGTTCTGTAAGTTAAGCTGATGTTTCCAGACTTGGATGATATGATGGGTATGGCTTGAGCCAGGAGTGTGTGTTTGTGGGATGTTTCTCTGCAACCTTACTGCTGCGGTATATGTGAAGCTGCCTGTAGTGATGGGAAGGGTTTGAAGGAGGACTAGGCCTTACTTAGAGCTACTGCTGGGAGGGTGGGCCTTTCTGAATAAGGGGGAAAGCCTGGGAAAATCAAAACAGGAGGACGAATCCAAAGGGCTGGGGGGGAACTACACTCACAGCCACCAGTAGAAGAGGAGAAAACTTTGTTGTGTCCTAAGAGTGCCACAAGGAAAGGGTTGGCTGAGAAACTGCTGTGGAAATGGGAGGCCACAGCCTGGAGACCGGAAGTAGCAGGAAGGCTCCTGCTTATAAGTAATAAGATAGGACCATTTCAGTTACATGCATGAGGAAAGTTATTTTCCTTTATTGTATTGCTTGAATCTGAGTTGCCTGGTTAATGAAAACTTCTCTTTCTTAGAATCTGCTTTATGAAGAGACTATTGTTCTTATTACATACTCTTGTTTTTCTTTTAATATAATAATAAACCCTTCTTGGTGAAGGTTGTGCTACTCTTCATTTTGGGTCTGCCTTAGTCACACACCTTTGGAGGCCTAGGACTGCTCAGCCCTTCTAGGGATGTTTTTGCCAATTTACTCCCTCATAAATCTTAAATGGAGAGTGGGCTTTCCCACATCAAAATAAAGAAGATGGCAGCAGCCTACTATGAATCCCTTATAGTCAAGGAGTCACCCCAGTGATGTCTCCTTCTCTGGCTCTGGTAGGAGCTATGACACCATCCAAAGGACCTAGCTTTTGAAATAGTTTTAGATTTTCTGTGGAAGAGCCTGTAGGGGTTTGCAATGCTCTATATCAGTGATTCTCAAACTTGGGTCCTCAGGTGTTATTGGACTTCAACTCCCATAATCCCCAGCCTCAGTGGCCTTTGGTTGGGGATTATGGGAGTTGAAGTCCAATAACACCTGAGGACCCAAGTTTGAGAATCACTGCTCTATATGTTTAAACAGAGATTATACGAAAGATTCTTATACACACCTTCTGGAGTTTTACTTTTGAAACATGCTTTATTTTTGTGACTTAAGGGCCAGCAAGAGATCTTGGACCCACACTCCCCCATGATGCTCTGAAGGCACTCCTATGGCCTACCAGCTGGGTGGGTAAAGAAGAGGCACAGTGACTCCTCCTGCTTCTTTCCTCTGAAGGGTGGGAGTAAAGAGTGGTGCTGCTGAGGCTTTTGGTAGTGCCTTCTTACCACTCATGCCAGCTGGTAGGATTTTCTCCAGGCCCTTGCAATTACATGGTGACCTGGAAAGAGACCATTGGCCAATGAAGGGATTTCAAACAGCAAAGATTATTTGCCTCCAAGGACAGCGTCAAGTCCAGAAGCACCCCCAAGCTGTAGACTCTCATTCAGAGGGAGTGTTACCCGTCCAAGACCAGATTTATCTTGTTACTCGGATGATCAGTTCTACCAACCTAAAGTACTTCCATCTTATTTGGATTACGTTTCCGCTTGTTGGCCCCCATCCAGTCCAGAATAGTCTCCAAGCCTGGTTCAGAGCATCCACTGCCTCCCTGGTGTCTGCTTGCTTAAAGGTAGAGCTGGGTGTCATCCGCATATTGATGGCACCACAGCCCACAACCACAGAATACCTTTCCCAGAGGTTTCATGTAGATGTTAAACAGCATGGCGGGCAGAATAGATCCCTGTGGCACCGCATAGGCCAAAGGCCAAGGGGTGGAGCAGGCATCACCCAGCACCACTTTCTGAGTACCATCCTCCAGCTAGGAGCGGAGCCACCGTATAACCATGCTCCCAAGTCCCAAGCTGGACAGACGTCCCATAAGGATACATGGTTGATGGTTTTGCAAGCCGCTGAGAGGTCCAGGAGAATCAACAGAGTCACACTCCCACTGTCGTATCTCCTGGCATAGGTAATCCAACAGGGTGACCAAGGCAGTTTCTGTCCCATATCCAGGTCAGAAGCCAAACTGGAAAGGTTGTAAGTAATCAGATTCATCCAGGGCTGCCTGTAGCTGAGACGCCGTAATGCTTTCCAACATCTTGCTCAAGTAGGGGAGGTTTGAAATTTGTTGAAAGTTATTTAAGTCATCTGGGTCCAATGAGGGCTTTTTAAGGAGAGGCCTAATTACTGCATCCTTCAGGCTAGGGGAGATCACCACCCCCACATTCACCACCCCTGCCACCGATGGACCCAGTCCCTCCCTAGAAGCCTTCACCAACCATGAAGGGCAAGGGTCAAAGATGCACGTGGTGGGCCTCAGCCTTCCAAGCAGCCTGTCCACCTCCTCAGGCAACACATTCTGAAAACCATTCAATATAACAAGACCAGATGGTGCATTGGCAACATCCACTTCCGGTGCTACAAAAATCTTAGCATCCACAAATGGATACGAGCTATTTTATCCGCAAAATATAATGCAAATTGTAGGCTGCTGAGGGTTCTGTTTGATGGTCTTTGGGGTCCTCATCTAGTTGGCCACTCAAAAAAGCTCCGCTGGCTGACATTGAGCTGACATGATGGTGGCGCAAAAGTAGGATTTCTTTACTGCCATTGCTGCTATAGAGTATGCCCTAATTTGAGCTCTAGCCTGTGCTCAGTCACATCCATTCTGAGTTTTCTGCCAATGATGCTCAAGCCGTCTTATCACCCGGCTGAGGTGTATTGGGTCCACCCTCAGTTCAATCTTCACCAGATAGTGATCCGTCCACAATAACAGTTTTGAGGCCTTCTGGACTATCCACGGAGCACCACTGTCCACCATTGACCCAAAGACCAAGTCAAGCATATGGCCTGCCACATGTGTGGGACAAGAAATCAGTTGACAAGCCCATGGTCATCATGGAAGACATGAAGTCCCGAGCTGCACCAGGCAAGGTGGCCTCAGCATGGATGTTAAGGTCCCCCAAGACCGCTGTGGGGTCCCTCAGTGCCACATCCCAGACCACCTCAAGCTGTTTGTGCAGGGTGGCTGTTAGACAGTGGGGTGGGTGGTATACCACCAGTCACTATTGGAATGACTCATTAGATAGCTGAATTTCACTTCTGTGAAATAACACTGCAGTAAGGAATTCAGGGGTGAATGTTCATGACATTTGTTTGTTACCTCTTGTTTCACAAAAAGATGAGATGTTGGTAATTATATTAAACTCTGCATTCCTTCTTATTACAGAATTAATTCATGTCCCAATAATTGCTCAGGGCATGGAAAGTGCACAACTAGTATTTCCATTCCAAACCAGGTGTATTGTGAGTGTGACAAATATTGGAAGGGAGAAGCCTGTGATATTCCTTACTGTAAAGCTAATTGTGGAAGTCCTGATCATGGCTACTGTGATTTAACAGGAGAGAAACTCTGCGTGTGCAATGACAGCTGGCAAGGTGAGTTGGCAAAATCTTTTGTAAAAACTTCTGTCCCATTCTTGTGTCCTCAGATGACTCATGAATGCTAAATGCTCAGGGTATCTATCTATCTATCTATCTATCTATCTATCTATCTATCTATCTATCTATCTATCTATCTCAAATACATATTTTTTATTTGCATGAATAAATGACTAGTTTAAAATGCACACAACGTATTCAGGTTTGAAGAACTTTAAAATTTTCTTAAAGTGCAAAAATACAAAGTTGTATTATCAGCTAAAATAATTGAGAGGAGAGAGAGAAATCACAAGCCAGTACTAAGTATATACCTCATTCTGAACATAAAAATAGGTCAGGCTAAAAAAATATAGAACATTCAGTTTCCAGTGTTGGCCCAAGATATCTTGTTGCCTGAACTGGAGTGCAAATAGTGCTTCCTACCTTGTTCATTTTCTTTCTCTTCCATTCTTTTAAAAATTGCACCTCTGCTTTCTTCTTTCAAATCTCCCACTTCTGAATGTTCCTTATAATACCCTGTCTTTTATATCTGCTTAGGGAAGCAAATATGAAATTCAGGATTTCCATTTCTCTGTAAATTCATGTAATGTTATGTCCAGAAGAAATGCCTCTGGTTTTTCTTAAGATCTTATTCTAAGATGGCAAAGGAGATGGCAAATATTAACCATAATATTAAGGCAACTACAATAAGGAAAGATATACTTTCGGTTTTAAGGTTTTTATTTTCTGTGTTTTAACTTGTTTTGTGTCGCTGTAAATCGCCCAGAGATGAAAGTTTGAGGCGGTGTACAAATCTGATACATATATAAATATATTTAGCATTGGTAACAAATAATAATAACAAATAATAATTATTCTTGCCAAAAATAACAGTTGCAACCATGAAAACAGAAACCCACCAAGGAAATATAGTTTTAGGACAACAAAAGAAGTCTCATTCATATCACAGGTATACTTCTCTTTACATAGCCAAAAAATTGGCCAACCTTTTTTGGCTTAGGTGGTGCTGGATGTGGTCAACAGAATGAGGGAAATGTGCACAGGTCTTGAGTTGCAAGATGGTGATTTCTTCCTAATTCCATGGACTTGCTGATGTATTATATAGATGCTCTGGCAGGGCAGTCTTCCTGGCTTATGGGCTCTACTCCTAGGACATGTCAATGGAAAGTCCCTCTAGGCCTCTTAGCATGTCTCTCCTTTGGGAAGTCCCTTGGAGTCTAGGCTTTGGCGGCTGGTCCAGGTCAACTTGTCCTAAACATGTTCAGGAGATAATTTCTCTGCCATTGGAGATGATCCAGCTATTACATCCCACTCTATTCATCTCTCAAGCCTCGGCTCTTAACATATTTCCTTTTCATCCTCTAATCTTCAGCCTCTTTGCCTATTTGCACTCAACAAACTAATTAAATCTTCACTCATATGTATACGCGCGCACACACACACACACACACACACACACACACACACACACAGAGGCCCTCCTTAGGGCGGGGTGACCGGGCCCTAGGTCCTCTGCACCTGATAGGCCCCACAGGGGCAGCAGCACATCACAATCTGAGTGAACGGCAAGCTTGCGACTCTGCTTGCTCACTCGACATGACAGTCAGCCTTCTCACATGGTGGCACCGCTATATTGGAGGTGGGGCCTTGCTCCCGGTGAACGGTGAGCAGCCTCTCTATGGCGCTCGCTTGGCTGGCCAGGCAGGTTCGCACGGTACTTGGTGTGGCAGTTGCAGCTCTGCTCCCTCCTGTACCATATTGTCTGGACTCTGGCCTGGAGGGGAGGGCAGGGGGGGCCTCCCCTCTCCCCACCGGCAGGGAGGGCCTCCCCTCGCCCCCCCCGGCAGACATCCTCCAAGCGAGCAGCCTGCTTCTCTCAGTGCTCATTAGCCACAGCAGGCAGCCTCGTGCGGAAGTGCTGCCCGGCTGACGTGGCAGCTGCAGCCCTGGCACATCATTATGAACTGGGGAGAGGGGTGCTCTGAGCGAGCAGCAAGCGGTCTGCCTCTCTGCTTGCTCAGCCCAGGGAGCAGCAGGGACTATATCATGAAGTGACTTGTCAAGTTAGCTTAGCATTCCAAGTATGGACAATTACATTATGATGGCTTTCCCCTTCTTAAATAACTTAGCATGGCCGGCCATTGAAGAAGAGAGCAGCTAAATTTGAAGTGCTGAATGAAATACAGCACTAGAAAGAATGTATTTGTTGAAGGGGGAGGGATGTTTTCAGCCCAATTAATGACTAGGTTGTTGAGTATATACAGTAATATATCTTTTAAAAAAACACACAGCCTCTTTGCATAAATTCATTCTTTAAGTTTTCTTTCTTATGCGAGGTATTTTAACAACAGTGTAAATCAGATTTTACAGCTTACTTTCCTCCCCATTCAAATATGAAGTTCATTAAATGTGTGAAATTCAACATTAGGGACAGGGTGTGGCCAGTGGTCAGAGACTGTAATGAATAGCAAATTGTGCTATTCAAAAGGGAAGAAGACTTCCTTCTGAAATTGGAAGGCCTGTCCAAATGAAGAGAACAGAAAGGAACACAAACTCTGGCAAAAGAAATGCAAGGTGACAATAAGGGAGGCAAAAAAAGAGTTTGAGACACATTTAGCCAAAAGTATCAAGGGGAATAACAAAAACTTATTTAAATACATCAGAAGCAGGAAACCTGCCAGGGAGGCGGTTGAACCATTAGACAATGAGGGAGTGAAAGGGATTATTAAGGAGGATATGGAGGTTGCAGAGAAGCTGAATGAGTTCTTTGTGTCTGTCTTCGTGGCAGCGGATACTGAATATATACCTGTTCCTGAACCGGGCTCTTTAGCGATGGAGGCTAGAGAGCTGAGTCAGATCGAAGTGACAAGAGATGATCTTCTAAACTGTCAGGAAAAACTGAAAGCTAAAAAATCACCAGGGCCGGATGGCATCCATCCAAGAGTCCTCAAAGAACTCAAATGTGAAATTGCCAACCTCCTTGCTAAAATATATAACTTATCCCTGAAATCGGGCTCTGTACCAGAGGACTGGAGAGTAGCAAATGTAATGCCAATTTTCAAAAAGGGATCCAGGGGCGATCTGGTAAATTACAGGCCGGTTAGCCTACTGTCTGTTTCAGTCAAATTGATGGAAAGCATCCTCAAGGATATAATTGTAAAGCACCTAGAAGAACAGGCCCTGCTGGGAGTGAGCCAGCATGGCTTCCGCAAAGGTAAATCTTGCCTCACCAACCTTTTGGAGTTCTTTAAGAGTGTCAACAAGTGTGTGGATCAAGGTGATCCAGTTGACATAATCTACCTGGACTTCCAAAAAGCTTTTGACAAAGTTCCTTTGTCAAAATTTGTTCCAATTTGACAAAGTTCCTCATCAAAGACTCCTGAGGAAAATTAGCAGTCATGGGATAAGGGGACAAGTACATGTGTGGATTGCTAACTGGTTGAAAGACAGGAAACAGAGGGTAGGTATAAATGGAGAGTTTTCACAATGGAGGGAAGTAAGAAGTGGGGTCTCCCACGGATCTGTGCTGGGACTGGTGCCTTTTAATTTATTCATAAATGATCTAGAAACAGGGGTAAGCAGCGAGGTGGCCAAATTTGCAGATGACACTAAACTCTTTTGGGTAGTGAAATCCAAAATGGATTGTGAGGACCTCCAAAAGGATCTCTCCAGACTAGAGTGGGCGACAAAGTGGCAAATGCGGTTCAATGTTAGCAAGTGTAAGGCGATGCACATTGGGACGAAAACCCCCAACTTCAAGTATATGCTGATGGGATCTGAGCTGTTGGTGACTGACTAGGAGAGGGATCTTGGGGTCATGGTGGACAGCTCATTGAAAGTGTCGACTCAATGTGCGGCAGCTGTGAAAAAGTCCAATTCCATGCTAGGGATCATTAGGAAGGGGATTGAAAATAAAACGGCTAATATTATAATGCCCTTATACAAAACTGGTGCTACCACACTTGGAGTACTGCGTACAATTCTGGCCACCACATCTTAAAAAGGATACTGTTGAACTGGAAAAGGTGTAGAAGAGGGCAACCAAGATGATCAGGGGCCTAGAGCACATTTCTTATGAGGCAAGACTACAACACCTGGGGCTTTTTAGTTTAGAAAAAAGATGACAGTGGGGAGAAATGATAGAGGTCTATAAGATCATGCATGGTGTGGAGAAAGTGGGTAGAGAGAAATTCTTTTCCCTCGCACACAACACTAGAACCAGGGGTCACTCCATGAAATTGATTGCCAGGAGGTCTAGGACCAACAAACGGAAGCACTCTCTTCCACAGGAAGGAACTCTCTTCCACAGGATGTGGTGACAGCCAACGACCTGGATGGCTTTAAAAGGGGTTTGGATGACTTCGTGGAGGAGAGGTCTATCAATGGCTACCAGTCGGAGGGCTTTTGGCCACCTCCAGCCTCAAAGGCAGGATGCCTCTGAGTACCGGTTGCAGGGGAATAATGGCAGGAGAGAGGGCACGCCCCCAACTCCTGCCTGTGGCTTCCAGAGGCATCTGGTGGGCCACTGTGTGAAACAGAATGCTGGACTAGATGGGCCTTGGGCCTGATCCAGCAGGGCTGTTATTATGTTCTTATGTGCTCAGATTTAAGTTTGGATTCTGTCTCCCCTTGCCATAACTTTAAAATGACAGCTCTTTCATGAGAGGGAGAGGGAAGGAGGGAGAGAACACTCACCAAGTCACTTTCTCTGAACTATGGGTTAGTTTGTCTGCAGTACAGTTTTATTTCATGATTGCAAAGTTGTACTTCCGGTTGATTTAGGATATCACAATTACCGCAATACAGAAAAAGTTAATTGTGATTATTTTGTCTCATTGATTTCAATAGGATTTAAGTGTGAATTGATTTCTCTGTATTGGTACTTGATCAGACTTTACCCTATTGTATTACTTGTGAATGAAAAGAATAGGCTGAATGATTGAAGGGAAATTCAGTGGCCAATACGATACACAGCAGTAAGTCAGTGAGAGTAGGGATGCTCCTTTGCAAAGAGTTTCCAGTGTCCCTGCTCTGAAGGCTTCTTGCGCAGCTGAGCAGGTGTGGAAAGGGAGGGAGAGAGATTTTTGTATCTCTCCCCTCTCTGCAAAAGACTTTTCAACCTTGCATAAGTAAGTGTGTGTGTGTGTGTGTGTGTGTGTGAGAGAGAGAGAGAGAGAGAGAGAAAGAAAGAGAGAGAGAGAGAGTTAGTTGCATGTATATGTCTAAGAATTTGTATGTTTGTGTGTGTGTGTTTTACATATGATGTATATTAGATAAAAATGATAATAAGGAGGCCCCTGACATGCTGTTGTGCCCCACGCCCCCCTAGGGACGGCCATGCATGCGTGCGTGTGTGCACAGACACACACACACTTTTCATCACATGTCATGACACTTGTCTTGCCAAATCCTGAGCAAATAATAGTAATAAACAAGGTGCTTTATAAAGTTCAGAAAAACATCTATTAGTTCACTTTATGCACTTCAAAACTCCTTGGAAGCAACCATTTAAAAGTAGAAAAACGAATAACACAAAGAGCACTTCAAGGTCGTTCTGGTTCAGACCTTAAAGCACTTCTTAGCATGAGCACAGCCATTTTATATTTAGGCAGCCATTTTAAGAATGGATAGTTTAAGAAAGGAACAGTTCTGCCTAGCACAACAATAAGCATATTAAGCAAGTTCACTTACAAGTAAGTAGACAAATATGATAAGGCCATAATCTGTTGTCTAAAGCAGCCCACTTTGCACCACTTCACGGCATGACTGACCCTGCCAATTTGTCTTTGAGTAATCTTTTCTTGTGCTATATTAGTTATTTAATGTTACCTATGGGAATGCCTTTCCGTGTGTTCCTTAATTTTCCTTGGTACCAGTAGTACACAGGTGGACAGACATGATCTGTGGCCCTCTGTCCCTGCCCTGAAGACTTCTTTGCATAGCGGACTGGAAAGCAATTAACATTTCTTTCCTTCAAAAGTACTTTCTACTTGTAGAAATCTGTTCCTGAGGGCTATGTGGCAAGTACAGTTGTTGCAGGGGATGGGCTAATGTGTGGACTTACTTATCTTTGCATATGTCCTGCCTTCATGGGGTCAGCAAGATGTGGGTGAACACTCACAGGCTAGAGCAGTGCTGGGAGGATTGCAGGGCTGGTTGGTGCTTAGGTTTAGTTGAGGGCAGGACAAAACTGAAGCCAGATTCCAAGGTTGTCTGGTACTGAGGTCATTCAAGGGAAAAGAGACAGGAGGGTAGTTCTGCAGTGGGGCTGGGAACTAGGTTCTGGGGACTGGAGTTAGGGAGCTGGAGATCACAGCTAGCAGAGCTGTTGTGCCAGCAGCCATCTTGAGATTCTGGAAGGTTTTTAAAGGTTCTAGCAAGTGTTCCCTCAAAGGCGTATGCATGTGTGGGTGCTCACACAATTTTTTTAATGTCTGCTCAGTTAATTTTATCTCCCTTTCAGGTTGAATCAGGAAAGCCCCACCCTGAATGCATGTGCATGCACATGCCTTGATACTGCCACCCAGAACAAATCTAATTCTGCACATGAAAAAAAAAGGGGGGGAGAATACTGGTTCCAGCTGATAGCTGGTCTCTGGCTCATTAGGTACTAAAGTAGGTCCTTGGATTCTTCCTGAGAAATCATTGTTGTGCTGCCAGGTGAACACTTCACCACCATTCCTGGAGGTTGGCTCGGACTCTACAGTGATAGCACCTTTGGATGCTGGGCAGCTCCTCTCTTTCAGGCTCACTAGGATCCCCCTGGGGATCTGGAGATGGAGGGAAACCCCAGGAGGAGGATGGCTGGGAATTCGCAGTGTCATGGCTCAGGGGGTCTTGACTGGGGCTCTTTTGGAGATCTCCTCAAACTGGGCCCATGTGGGGGATGTGCAAAGGTCTTCCTCAGGGGTCCTGTTGGGGTCCTCCTCAACCTGGGGTTCATCCTGGGACAAGCTGGGGTCTTACCTGGTTCAAGACTCTCCAGGGGCCATGTCAAGGTCCTCTGCTAAGGATTCCCCTTGGACCATGCCGGAGTTGTTGTCCTCCGAAGACTCCCCAAAGGCTGAGCTGGGACAGATCCTGACAGCATATTTTTGGACTGAAAATTTGAGTTTAGGTTCTGAGACAATTGAAGTAATTGGGAGTTTGGATGTTTTCCATGATCATACTGAATTCTGGTGTTAAGCATTTGGCATAGTTTTCTACCCAGTTGCTTCATGGTTTCTAAGCAACTAGCTGGGCCGGGCAGAGAGCATCTGCATCTCCACTGGCCTGCTTCTCCCCCCCATGCCTGGCCCGCTTCTTCTTCCCCCACCCGGCGCTTTCTGACTGACTGGCTGGCCAACCTGCTACCTCCTCCCATCCACCCACCAATTTCAGGCGGCCGGGCTGGGCAGCCTGCTCCCATTGGCCGGTTGCCCACCCACTGGTGGGAGTAGTCCGCTTCTCCCCACCCCCTGCCTGGCGCTTTCTGGCTTGCAAGCCAGCCGGAAAGCCAGCCCACCACCTCCCAACTGCCCACCAATTCCTGGTGGCTGGGCCAGCCCCCTGCCGCCTCCTTCTCCCAACGCCCAGCCCTCCACCGCTTCCTGCTCTCAGTGGCTGGGCCAGGCTGGCCTGCTGCCTCCTCCTTCTCTTGGTGTCTGGCTCACCGCCACTTCCTGTTCCTGGCAGCTGGCTGGCCTGGCTCACTACGCCATTGTCTCCCCATCCCCATTGCTGTCCCCCAGGCAGCTTCTTTCATGAGAGTGCTTTGCATGGAATTAGCGATGGATACGCCTAGGAGAAATAAATATATAGATAGTTAAGTCTGTCTTTGATGACTAAGGCATTAGAATTTTAAGAATCTCAACTGTACCTTGGTTTTAAAACCTTTAAAGGGCACTTCTGCCTTTTGTGATGATAGAAATTTTTTGAGAATGTGACTAGTACAGTGGGAGAATCTGAAATTGTATTTCTTGAATACAGCTAGTCTATCTTTTAGCACTGTCTTTTCCAGCCTAGCCTATGGTGGCAAACAAGATCTCAAAATGAAAGAGAGATGTCCATGCATTGTGGTCTGCTATGGAGAATAATCTGTCATTTGGTAGTTAATAGACACTAAGAAGTGAAAAGAGCAAATCGGGAGGATGGGATGGCATATGAAAGGCAAAGGTCATTATGGATAAAAGGGGCACAAAGGCTATATCAGCAGGGCTAAAATATAGCAAAACATTGGATGAATGAAGTTGCAGTATGGTATAGGGATTGTGGAAATACGAAGGAAGAAAATTGCCTTTGTCTATGAGTTTGCAGTTATTCATGGCCAGGATGCATAGATGGGATGTTTTCTTCTAAGCAGTTAGTCCTCTAAGAGTGGGTTATTTTTTTCCAGGAATGTTAATGTTTGTAGAGGTGCTTTAAGATACTGCCATGTGGTTTGCGAAGAGAGAGATGTTTATCCATTGCTCTATTTTTTAAATTTAGTACATGCTACTTAAACTAGTGTGATAAATTCCACTTAAAAAGAAAATATTGCAGACCCAGCTCTATTTCTGTGCTAGACAAAGTCATCAAATGATCACCAAAAATTGTTTAGTTCAGGGAATAAAGAGAATGTTCAGTAGTGTCTTCCTAAGCAATTGTGACATCTGGTGGATGCTTTAGAATGAACATCTTGTGATAATCATGGTTGTGGGAGAGAAGAAAATAATTATACAAGCACAAATATTATAAAAGGACATACTTTAAAAAAAAATCTACTTCTTATAACAGAATCTTCATTGTAATGCTGTCCATTAAGGAACATTCTATACATATTTAGTAATCCCTAGTTTGTAATCCCTAATGTGGATTATTTATTTATTTTATCAAATTTGTACACTGCCCCAAACATTTGTTTGGGAGGTTAACAATAGCATAAAACAAGTTAAAAATATATATAAAAACTAAAACCAATTTAACAATTTAAAAATAAACCAGAAATTATAACCTAAAAATTTAGGAAGCTGAGAAAGCTTGGGCGAAAAGATGGATTTTAAAGTGTTTTTTGAAAATTGCCAGAGATGGAGAGGATCGTATCTCAGCAGGGAGCGCATTCCACAATCTCAGAGCAGGGAGCGAGAAAGCCTGTCTCTGTGTAGCCACCAAACGAGTTGGTGGTAACTGGAGACGGACCTCCTCAGATGACCTCAGTGGGCAGTGGGGCTCGTAGTAAAGAAGACGCTCTCTTAAATACCCAGGGCCTAAGCCGTTTAGGGCTTTATAAGTTATAACTAGCACTTTGTATTTTTCCCGGAAACCTTTTGGCAGCCAGTGTGGCTCCATCAGTAAAGGAGTAATGTGGTCTCTCCAAGATGACCCAGAGACCAACCTGGCTGCTGCATTCTGAACCAGCTGAAGTTTCCGGACTATGTACAAAGGCAGCCCTTTGTACACATAGAGCACATTATAGAAGTCAAGTCTGGAGGTTACCAACAGATGTACCACTGTTTTGAGGTGACTGATCTTGAGAAAAGGGCGCAGCTGGCATATCAGCTGGAGCTGATAGAAAGCACCCCTGGCCACTGCCTCAACCTGAGAAACCAAGGAGAGGTGTGAATCCAGAAGTACTCCTAGACTGCGAACCTGTTCCTTTTGGGGAAGTGTGACCCCATCTAGAACAGGTAGATCGAAATCATCTATAGAGTTCTGACCCCGCACAATAAGTACATTCGTCTCATCTGGATTCAGCTTCAGTTTATTCTCCCTCATCCAGCCCACTACTGCTTCCAGGCAGGCATTTAGGGAGGATATGCCAGGTCCTGAAGAAGTTGGCATGGAGATGTAGATCTGGGTGTCATCAGCATACTGGTAACACCCGGCTCCAAATCCCCTGATGATATCTCCCAGTGGTTTCATGTAGATGTTAAAAAGCATTGGAGAAAGTACGGAGCCATGAGGGACTGATGTATGATACACACAGGACCAGTATGGATGATACTTTCCCTTCTTGTGCAAGACGATAGAGTGTGTTGTGGTATCAGAAGGTCTTGGATGATACGGATTATCTAGACGCCTTTCACTCTGGTTCCATCCTGGATATGGGGCTGAAACTGCCTTGGTTGCTCTAGTAGATTACCTGTGCTGGGAGCTTGACAGAGGATTGTGTCCCTGTTCTTGGTTCTGCTGGACCTCTCAGTGGTTCTGCTGGACCTCTGCCATTTACCACGGTATTCTTCTGGACTGCCTATTGAGTATAGGGATTGGAATTACAGCTTTGGAATGGCTTTGGTCCTTTCTTGGGAGCAGGGTCCAGAAGGTAGTGTTGGGGGACTACTGCTCTGCTCCTTGGCCATTGATCTGTCGGGTCATGCAGTGTTCAGTTTTGTCCCCCATGCTGTTTAACATCCACATGAAACTGCTGGGAGAGGTCATCCGGGGACTTAGACTGAGTTGTCAGCAATATGCAGATGCCACTCAGCTCTATCTCTCATCACCTGATCCTAGGTAGGCAGTGGATGTCCTGAGTTGGGGGTGGGGGCTGGGCTGTAGGCAGTGATGCATTGGATGTGGGCTAATAAACTGAGATTGAATCTGGGCAAGACAGCGGTGCTGTTGGTCAGTAAGAGAGCCAATTGGGATGAGGGGATTTGACTGGCTCTGGACAGGGTTGCACTCCTCTTGAAAGAACAGGTTCTCAGCTTGGGGGTATTGCTGGACCCAACTCTGCTTTTGGAAGTACAGGTGGAAGTGGTGGCCATGGGTGTCTTTGCACAGTTTTGACTAGTGCATCAGCTGTGTCGCTTTATCAAGAAGGCAGATTTGGCCATGCCTTACCCAAGCTTTAGTCACATCACGGCTGGATTATTGTAACACACTCTATGTGGGGCTGCCCTTGAAGAATATTTGGAAACTGCAGCTAGTACAAAATGTGGCAGCTAGGATTTTATCCAGAGCTGCCCACTGGATGTCTCCAGCGGTACTAGATCTGAAATACAGTGGTCCCTCGACTTACGAAGATAATCCGATCCAAATGCATGTTCGTAGGTCGGAATTTTCGTAAGTCGAAAAGCGCATCCACGGAGGTCCGGAACACTCGTAAGTCGAGGAAACCGCATCTAAAAATTCGTAGGTCGAGGAAGCTGCATCTAAACCAGCAACGACTTCCGGTATTTTTTGTCGTTCGTATGTCGAAATCTTTGGATGTCGAGTGCTTCGTAAGTCGAGGGACCACTGTACTTGAACAAGTACGTGAGGGCGCGAAAGTTCCAGATGGAATCCCTTCGATCAATCACAGAAGCGTTGCAGCAAGGGGACCTGCTCTCTTCTATAGACTTAAAAGAAGCCTACCTACATGTACCCATCCACCCAGAGAGCAGGCACTTCCTTCGCTTCAAGTACGCGGGAACGGATTTTCAGTACAAGGCCCTTCCATTCGGTCTATCGTCAGCTCCCAGGGTCTTTACCAAGGTCCTGGCCCCCCTCTTAGGACACCTGTGCCTATGGGGGGTGCACATTTTTGGATACCTGGACGATCTCCTTTTAAAATCAAGCTCCCCAGAGTCTGCAAGGGCTCACCTGGAAATGACGCTCTTTACTCTGGAATGTCATGGGTTCCTGATCAACAAATCCAAGAGTCAACTGATACCCATGCACAAGATCCGCCACCTAGGAGTAGTTATAGACACGATGCAAGGTCGAATCTATCTCCCGGAAGACAGGACTCAAACCCTAATCTCAGAGGCACGACTGGCCTTCATTCATGTCTTGGAAGTCTCCACTATTTTCGCTGGCATGGCTTCCGGGCCTGATGGTCTCTACCCTGGAAGCGGTCCCGTGGGCGAGGTTCCACCTGAGGGAGCTGAAGTGGTTCCTTCTGTCCTTTCAGAGCCACATCTCGAGAAAGCGGAACATCAGGGTCCACCTCCCATCCAAGGTCAGAATATCGTTACAGTGGTGGATCTGCGCTCAGAATTTGTCCCAAGGGAAACGGTTCATAGAGTTTCCAAAACTGATAGTGACAACAGATGCCAGCAACAGGGGCTGGGGAGCTCACTGTCTCCAGTACTCGGTCCAGGGGAAGTGGGACAAGGAGGAACAGTCCCACTCCATCAATTGGCTGGAGCTAAGGGCCATAAGGCTTGCCCTGCAACATCTTCTAAAAATAGTCAAGGGCAAAGATGTGTTGATCAAGACAGACAACACCACTGCGAAAGCCCATGTCAACCGGCAAGGGGGAACGCGTTCCAAGTCCCTTTTCCAGGAGTCGGTGATTCTGCTTTTGTGGGCGGAAAAACACCTCAACTCGATTTCAGCACACCACGTCAAGGGGGACCTGAATTCCATTGCAGACTGGCTGAGCAGGGAGGATCTGCTGCCCAGGGAATGGGCACTGAACGACCAAGTATTCGGTCAGTTGGCACTCAGGTGGGACCGCCCGGAGGCAGACTTGTTCGCGACTCCCCTCAATGCAAAGCTGGAGACATTCATAACCAGGTTCCCTTGCCGGATGGTGTGGGGGACGGATGCCCTGTCCTGCAAGTGGCCAAGAGGCCTCCTGTATGCGTTCCCTCCAATACCCCTTCTCACAAGAGTTCTGTGGCTAGTCAGAATACAAAAGGCGGAGGTCATTCTGGTGGCTCCTTATTGGCCAAGAAGACTGTGGTTCGCAGATCTGATCTCCCTGGCGGTGGACCGACCGTGGCATCTACCAGTGACACCAGACCTACTACTTCAGGGGCCAGTACAACATCCCAACCCGGCTTGGTTTCAACTAGCCGCCTGGAGACTGAGCGGAGGCTGCTGACTGCAATAGGTATCTCGTGGGTTATTGTAACACACTCTATGTGTGGCTGCCCTTGAAGAATATTTGGAAACTGCAGCTAGTACAAAATGTGGCAGCTAGGATTTTATCCAGAGCTGCCCACTGGAATCATATTACACCCATTTTAAAAGAGCTGCATTGGCAGCTAGTTGGTTTCTGGATCTAATTAAATGTGCTGGTTTTGACCTTTAAAGCCCTTAATAGTTTGGGCCCTGGGTATCTGAGAGGACCACCTGCTCCCAAGGGTTTCTGTTCACTTGACAAGGTCCGGTTGTCGTGCACATGGGACAGGGCCTTCTCACTAATTTCCTCCAGACTTTGGAATGCCCGGTGGGCATCCACTTCTCAGTCTCCATCACTGTTTTTAGAAAGCAAGTGGAATCTTGGCTTTTACCCAAGTTTTTATACATGTTGTTTTTGTTACTGCTGCTCTGTATTGTGTGTGTGTGTGTAACTTTTAACTAGATTTGCATTTTATATTCTAATTTAATAACTTTATTGTGTAACTGTTTTATCGTTTTATATTAAATGTTTTTCAAACTGCCTTGAGATTTTTTTAAATGGAAGGCTGTATAAAAATTTAGTAAAAAAAAACAAAAAAAAACCTTTCTGCCAGACCTGCTCCTCAAATGATGAGGGATGTGAACACACACACATTCTCCTCCCCCTTTCAATGCACTATTCCATATTGCTTAATCACATGGAAGGAACAGACTGTCCCTTAATGGTGTGTGTGTGTGTGTGTGTGTGTGTGTGTGTGTGCAGTTTGGATGATATGCTCCCCCTTTGCATGCAGTTATTTGAAGCTCACTGGGAAGGGCATGTGTGCCCATGCCCTTCATTGCATGTTGGGTTGGGCCAGTGTAATTTGGTCATTGTCCAAACCAGCCCATTGGAGTAGGGTGGGAATCCAGTTGTCTTTGCTGCTCAACCTTACTGAGAAGTTCTGAGCTCTTCTGGCAGCAGAAAGGTACTGAGCATCCCTTTATAAAGGAACTTTGTTCTCTCAGTGTTACAATCTTGAATGACAATAGAGGCACCAGGAAAAGGATTTTCTTTCTCTAAAATACATAAAGGGCTCTTTGACATGATCAGAGCGGGGTGGTTTGGGGCTGGGAACAGACGAGTAGAGCCTTTAGTCGGCTCTGCAAGACCCACTGCCAGACAAGCACTGCAGCCTCATTCTCCATTGTTGCAGCCTGAAGCTGGGGGAAAAAAAAAAGAGGCCTCTGAGCACTAGGGAGCCTCCCCATTGTGCTCTATACTGCCAGGAAAAGGAAAAACCTCCTGATGTTATCAGCCACCCTCTGGTTAGCAGTCAGGAGGCAGAAGGTGGGAGTAACCCTATTCAAGCCATTTGGGTCAAAGGAGCTGTGCTGTGTAGAGCGGCACATTCAGAGATGGCAGCTCCTGTGGCCATATTGCTCTTATCACAAAATGGCAAGCTGCTGTCAGGAGCTTTTAAAATGGAAAATCCAACACATGAGCAGCAAACTGGGGGTGGGAGGGGGGCTCCTATTTTTCTCAAATCTGACCAGGGTTTAGAACAGGCCTGCTCATCTGTGGCCCTCCTATAGGTGTTGGCCTACAACTCCCATAATCCCTGGCTATTTGCCACTGCAGCTGGGGATTATGGGAGTTGTAGTCCAAAAAGGCAGCTGGGGGAGGAGGCAAATTTGATTAGGCCTGGTTTAGAATCTAGGTTACTCTGCTGTTAGTGAGCTTGTTGGATTCCCGTGAGTTCTTACAACTGGGTATACTGCTTCTAAGCTATACTTACATGATCATAAGAATGAACTCTAAATAGGTTGGAGATGTACACCATCTCTCAGCCGTTTTCCTAATACAGTTCAGGGAAGATTAGACACCCCACCCCCCGATGAATAATATTGATCTTGATATAAAGAATTAGGTTTTGAATCCAGGTCTAACGGCAGCCCTTCACCAAGTGATTGAAACATTGGAAGGTTCAAGCAGTCATGCAAATGATGGTGTGGTTTTGTCTGCTTAAACTTATACTGTTGACAAATTGTACAACTTTCACACATCCTTTTTGCATGACTAGAGAAATCTGAAGCAAATATTTTCTACCCTCTGATCATTCCCCACCCCTTTGCCTGCATGAGCCAATTTGTGCCCCAGGTGGGCAAGCCAAAGGGTAACACAGATTTGGGCACGACAGGCCAGCCATGCCTATCGACTCCAAAGGTGATCAGTCAATTAAATGCAACCTGCTGGCTCCCAAGAGGCTTTCTCCTCTTTGCTGGCAGCGTCCTGAAGGGATGTCAGATCTGAGGTGCTCTCAGGCAGTTCAGTCTCGGAGACATACATACCAACAGTGGACAGAGATGTGTTTGTTGCAGCAGCCTTTGCTGCAAAATCTGACAAAGCATTCCCTTGGCTACATTGCTGGTGAGCCACACATTTTACAACAGCAATCTGAGAAGGCAAAAGAATAACAGACAGTAAAGCAAATTTTTAACTGGAGACCTGGCTGAAGTTAGGAAGCCATGCTGCTTCCAAATCATGCCAAAGCCATGCACTACTCTAAGCCATAACGTGAATCAGTGCATACAGTGACTGGTCCTTAATCAGAAGGCATGCACGTGTTAAAGCAACCAGCTCTGCAAAATGGGCAGAAATATTCTGCCTGATATTTCTCAGCCGGGGGGGGGGTAGGTGGGGTACTCTCCATAATAGAATGGCCAGTGCAGACAGCATAACCTGGAATCACCACTCTCCTTTCATTTCTCATGGAGGAACCATCCACATACAAGACCCAATCAGGATCCTGGAGTGGGACATCTTTGAGGTCTGGCCTGGGTGTCAAAGGGGCAGTATTGGTCTCCATGTAGTCATGCTGGTTGTCATTGTCTTGCAGATAAGCTGTAACTGGCAACAGGGTAGCTGGACTCAGGACAGAACAACGGACACATTAGGAGAGGATAATAAAACCAATTTATTCTTAGTTAGCCTGCTAACTGAGAGGTGTCAGATAGTAGCAAGGCTGCTACTGAATAAGGAACAGATACAGTAAGAGGAATATCTGGAAGGCTCAGAGGAGGGGCTGCTTCCAATGAGGCTTTTAGTGTTTAAAAAGATGCTTTTGCTTCAGGGGTCCACTGTAAGTATTAGGGTTACAGTGGCATGAGTAAAGGAATAGAAGTGATTCGGTTAGGAACCACTGGAAAAAATGAACAGGTGTCCTTGCCTGGCTTCTTATCAGGCAAATTTGATTATGGGTTCTCACAGGTACCCCTTAAACTCTCAGTGAGGCAATAACTAATCAACCAATGTAAGTAAGTTAGTAAAACTTTATTTCGGTCATAGACCAGCAATACAACAGTATAAAACAAATAAGATGATGATGATGATTGATGATAATAAGATTAATAATAATAAATAAGATAATCATATAAATCAGACTACATTTATATGCATTTGGCATATTATATAATAGTATTTGGCCACAACATGAATAACATCTAAGTTAAGATTAGTGAGCAAATAGTTTAAATAAAAATCATTTCCACAACCCGGAAAATTAATCAAAAGTGAGGCAATTAGTTGGCATCTTATGTCTCTGTAATAATCACAATACAGAAGAACATGAGCAGTTGTTTCAACATTACCAGATCCGCAAGGGCATAATCTTGATGCATATGATATACCCTGGAATCTCCCATGGAGCACAGCTGTTGAGAGAGCATTTACAAGGGCAAGTGTTAGAGCTCGTGTAAACTTTGGAATTAGGATGCTACTTAAATATGTATCAGGCTTGAGCTCGATGCTCTGACTTCCTATGTAAATGTTACTCAGTAACTTTGCACGTTCCATCTACAGCTCCATGTCATGGCGACATTGCACAATTGTTCTTCTAGCCTGGTTAAAACCTAATCTAATAAGATCATCTTGAGAGAATCCGTATAGTAATTTTTTTTTGTAATTTCCAATTTCCATTTGGATTTAAAAGAGTCTTCCAAAATTAAATGTACTAAGCCGACTTTTGTGAATACCAATTTTAACCAGTAAAGTATAATAGATCTCCAATAATATGATTCGAATCTAACCAGACCCACCTCCCTTCTAAGGACAGTATTTGACACACAGCACAGCAACTGTAATATAGTTCTTATGAACTTAGTTTGAAGAGTTTCTAGCGGAGCAAAATTACTAAATGGGCCCAATTGTGCACCATACATAATCTGAGGATACTCTTTGGTCAATAGTAGTTTTATTGCAACAGGGATGTACAAAGCTCCCTGTGAGAAATGAAATTATTTAATTAGATTCATTGATAATTGGGCACTCTCAATAATATGTTTTTGATGCGCAGTATGGAAGCCAGATGAATGGAATACAATTCCTAAATTTTTATAAGATTTAACTTGTTCAATTGTATTCCCATTCATGTGCCAGGTATATCTCTTCGGCCGTTTAGCAAACACCAAAACTTTTGTCTTTTGGTGGTTTACCTCTATCATCTCTCTGTTACAAAATAAACTTAATTGTGCCAATGCTCGACGTAGTCTTATGGGTGTCTGGGATAAAAGGATCATATTGTCTGCATAGACCAGGACTGCAATATATTTCTGTGCCAGTCTTGGTGGGTACACAGATATGTTGGATAAACAGCTCACCGCTGAATTGATATAGATGTTAAATAGAGTAGGTGCCAAAATGCAGCCCTGCCTTACTCCTCTACTAGTTGGAACATCTGACGATAAATAACCCTACTGGTTACAACGGACCTGCAGTCTAGACTTCTCATATAGCTTATAAATTAATAGTAATAATCTCTTATCAATTTCCAAATATTAGTTTTTGGCAGAGCCTGTCTCTTGAGATGGAATCAAATGCCGATTTCAGGTCTATGAATGCAGTATAAAGCGCAGCACCCGGATTAACTATATATTTTTTCAACAAGATAATGGAGGGTCAGAGCATGTTCTGTAGTAGAGCGACCTGCTCGAAAGCCAGCCTGTTCAGCTGGAAGAATGTTCTTATTCTCAATCCAGTCCACCAGCTTAATCACTAAGTGTTTAGCATATATTTTACTAATCACACTCAGGAGACTTATAGGTCTATAATTTGCGGGATCACTCCGTCTACCTGTTTATATATTGGGACTATTATCACCACTCTCCAATGGGGTGGAATTTTTGCCTTATTATCAATATGCGTGAACAGTGAGGCTAAAACTGGAACCCACCAGTCTAAGTTAGACAGAATCACCTCTATAGTAATATAATCAATTCCAGGGGATCAACCAATGTTTATTTCGATCAAAGATCAAATACAGAGTTAAAACAAACAAACACATAAATATTACAACCAACTGGATTATGACTGTGTAAATTATTGTCATATTTTTACTGCAGCTACACAGAATTTAGCTACCGTACAGGTTATGGTTTGATTTGTATCAGAGAACAATAGTTTGGTTTAGAACCCCTCCAATCTGTCTGGGTACCTCTGCAATAAAGGGAAAATATATCTTGTGTGGGAGTCCTTGTAAAAGGGACAGTATAACAGGATATGTTAAATTGTTTCTGGCTCCTCTGTCCCACATGGGCAGGTTCTATCAGCCAATGGGACTTTTGAGTATCTACCCTGCAAGACTGTGGAGGAGAGAACATTATATTTTGCCCTGAAGAATTCCTTTCCCAGCCTCAAGAAGGAGAGTGTTGCTAAATAACTTGCAGGTTCCCATACATAATTTGCTGCCCAGTCCCTCATGTACCGGGGCATTCTGCTAACATCATTTTGATATTCTACATCATCTACCTGTTGAGAAAATGTCTGTTTGGCTTTCTCGTAGCCTAAGGAAATAAGGAGTTCTATTGAAAGACCCAGTGACAGCAACTTTTTGTAATTTTCAATTTCCACATGGAAAGGTTCTTTTCAGATGGTCATCTGAAAGAACCAAGGGAGTTAATCCAATTGGGAAGAACTGCACTTCAAGTCAATAGTTGATCATATACTTCTAAGCCCTCACCTCAATTTTGGGCATCCCAGTGTCCAACCCAAGCACTGCACTAGGCACACATCTGGGGCCAGCAAGAATAGATGGCAAGAATTTTGTTTGGGTTTGTTCTATGGAAACTTGGTTGAGGTAAACACCCACTTGGCCCCATATAGGATTTGGGCTAGAGTTTTGGCTTAAAAAACTTCAAGCCTGCTGGGATTAGTTCTCCTCCTTTATGTAGAAAAACCTCTTGATAGCCATTGATGACCTCTATACTGTTTGCACAGTATGCTCAATGTGGGACTTCCAAATCACCATGGGGTGGAAAACTACTCCAAGGTATTTAAAATTAGACACCTGCTCAATTATGTTTCCATCAACAATCCATTTTTGCAAACCTCATAACTTTTGGTTCATGGAAATCTATAACCAGCCTGTTCTCATTGCAGTACTGGATTATGGCTCTCACCATTTTAAGCCCAATTGGTGTGTGCACGATGATTGCCACATAATCTGTGTATAAAATAATTGGAATATCAGTACCTGCCTGTTTAGGAGGGTGGAAATCTGGGTTATCCAAACAAGAGACCATCGAATTGATATAAGAATTGAGTGGGTGCCAAAATACATCCCTGCTCAACCCCTTATATGTGGAAATCATTTTCTAGAGAAGCCCTTGTGGGTTGCAGCTTACTCTTAAATCGGTGTTTGTATAAACCTTCTTGATGAGGAGAAGCAGACACTTATCAGTAGATGACTCCTTAATCCCCCCCCCAAAGGATCACTCTAGAAGTTAAAGGCAAATTTAAAATCCACGGAGGCGACATACAAGGCAGAGTTGGACCTGCTGGTATACTTGTCTATTAGGTGGTGCAAAACTAAAATATTGTCCATAGTCAAGCGACCAGATCTAGAACAGGCTTGCTCATCACCAAGTATACCTTCAAGTTCAAGCCAATCCTGTAGCCTCTGGTTTAAATGCCTTGCGTAGAGCTTGCTTACTACACTTAATAGGCTAATAGAATGGTAGTTGGTTGGATCATGCTTATTATCCTTTTTATAAATTGGAATAATTATCGCTACTCTCCAATCCTTGGGGATATGTGCTGTCCGGTCAATGTGTGTAAATAAAGATGCTAATAGGGGCCCCACCAATTAGGGTTTGCTTTAATTATCTCCAGGACAATAAGATCACTACCTGAAGGCCTTCCCCACCTCCAGGGTATCGATCAAACAACCCACCTCCCTTAAAGTTATCGCAGGCCAGGGTGGTAGTGAATCAATATTGACCTGGTTCAACTCCAGCTCAGAATCATTAAATAAGGTTCTAAAATGTTCTTCCCATACTTGTACTGGGACTTGGTTTGTCAGGCTCCTCGGAGTTTTACTAAGGCCTCTGGCTATGATCCACCAAAAGAGAGAAGATGATAATGAGGACAACAACAATTATTTATATACAGCTTTTCATCAAAACGTTTCCAAAGTAGTTTACACAGAGAAATAACAAACAAATAAATAAATAAAGATGGATCCTTGTCCCCAACTGGCTCATAATATAAAAAGAAACATAAGATAGACACCAGCTGTAGTCACTGGAGGTACTGTGCTGGGGATGGAAAGGGCCAGTTATTCTCTCCCTGCTAAAAGAGAATTACCACGTTAAAAAGGTGCCTCTTTGCCCAGTTAGCAGGGGTTTAAAATCTATAAAGAATATCCTTCAATTGTCTCAAGAAGAGTCTCTCTCCTTGACTGATTGGATCAACAATTGTCAGGATTTTTTTAAATATGTTCCCTATTTTTCTCTTTAATTAGGTTCTTATATTGTTTTTTGAATTCTGATAACTCTTGTGGGGAGAGGGGGAGGGAATTGAAGAATGTTGTTTATAGGTTTTAAAGCCAACTACACACTTCTTTCTGAGTACTACACATTCCTGGTCAAACCATTCCTGTGATCCTCCACCCTGGTTGGAATAGTTCTCATTTTTTCTTCCAAGTAAAAACTATGCAATTTAGTAATAAAATGAGTTTAATCTCCTGCTTAAGTGGGCTAGGCCTTGGGGGCACTGTTCTTCAGTGGTTCCAGTCCTATCTCACTGGGCGATTCCAGTCAGTGTCGATTGGGGGTGGGTTCTGAGCCCTTGCCCCTTTCTTGTGGTGTTCCACAGGGCTTGGTCCTTGCTCCCATTCTTTTTAACATCTACATGAAGCCTCTGGGCCTGGTCATCCATCGGTTTGGGTTAATTTTTCATCAATATGCTGATGATACTCAGCTTTGTATCTCTACCCCGGTCAAACAGGTGATGCCGTCCATGTGCTGGCTCAGTGCCTAGAGGCTGTCAGGAACTGGATCGACAAAAACAAGCTCAGTCTTAATACCTCCAAGACCAAGTTGTTGTTCAGTTTGCGATCTGGCCAATTGCTGTGTGTAAATTTATCTCTTGATGGGGTTGCTCTTTCCTTGAGAGGGACGTTTTGTGATCTGTGGGTTCTTCTGGATTTGTGGATCCTGCTTGAACAGCACCTAGAGGCTGTGGCCAGGGGTGGCTTTGCCCAGCTTCGGCTGGTTTGCCAGTTATGGCCTTTTCTTGACTGGCAGGCCCTGGCAACAGTAACTCGTGGCTTGGTTACCTCTTGTTTGGATTACTGTAATGCTCTCTACCTAGGGTTGCCTTTGGAAAAAATTTGGAAGCCTCAGCTAGTCTAGAATGCAGCAGCCCGCCTCCTCATGGGTGGCTGTATATTTGATAGTGTCATACCTCTTTTATGCTCACTGCACTGGTTGCCTGTTCACATCCGGATCCAATTCAAAGTGCTGGTTCTCACCTTATGGGCTTAGCACTGTATATCTCTGGGGTCGCCTCTCTCGGCCGGTTGGATCCTGTCCTGTGAGGTCTTCTCAGCTGGCCCTCTTTAGTGTCCAAGGGCCTGGTGTAGTGCGTGGTGCCTGGGTATGTAGGAAGGCTTTCTCTGTGGCTGCCCCTCTTCTTTGGAACACTCTTCCCCCACCACAGATTCATTCAGCCCACTCCCTAGATGCTTTGAAGGCCCTTCTTAAGACCTACCTGTTTCGCCAGGCGTTTGCTCTTAACTTTTTAAAAATTGTTGTTGGTATTGTTGTTGCTCACAGCATAGAATCTTTGGAGGTATATAAGAAAATTTTAATAAATTAATAAATAAATATCGATCAATTATAGCTATCTACTGGGACCTTTCCTATTAGGGCTGAGCAGATTTCTAATATAGCTGGAGAATTCAAGCAATCAACTGAAGCTTTGGCATTCCTCTCATTCCACCTAACCCAGAGCAAAATCACCTTCATCTAAGGTCAGGACATACCTTTCTTCAGGTCTACCATGTTAATTGGAGAGTAACATTCTCAGAACCAGTGGGAAATGATTGCTTTCTAATCGAGGTTCAACCACCATATTCACCAAAGAAGTGGATAAATCACGTGATACAAGCCGATAATCAACTGTGGAATGATGCCTCCCCCCACAAAGGTAAATTCAGCTGGGCAATCTCCCAGCAAAGTACCATTTAGCACAGAAAGATTGAATCATACGACCAATTGTTTTAAGCAAAATCCTGCCCAATTGCTTTTTCTATCTTTTGCCAATCTAGCAGGAAGAAAAAAATTCAAACTCAGAATTGTTTAAAGAGCTCGGTGTCATTTGCATCCATCCTGCTGTTAAGGTTTCCTCCAATAATCATTGAGGCTTCTGGGAAATGTTCTTTCTAATTTTTTTCTTTTGTGTGTGGAATGAGCTTTGTTCTGGGTGCCAGCATCGACTGTGTGCACACATGCATCCAGAATGGGGCCTTCCTGATTAAACCTGAGCAGTATTTAAAATTAACTGAGCAGACATCAAAAAACATGTGAACGCGTGCACACCTTCGAGGGAACACAGCTTCTGGGTAAGATTCAATATACCTATCTATATAATTTCCAATCCACTCCCAATGGGCTTTAATTTGGGAGTGGGTCTTGAGTGGGGGTATATAGGTGCTGAGCAACAAGATTTTAATCCCTTTAAAGCACAATAATGAAGTCACCACCAGATGGTCCAGAGAGGGAACAGACACAGATCTAACTTGTAAACCCGTATTCACCAAAATACCTAATCCCCCTTTAGGTCTTCCACTTTTCACACTGGGAGTTGCATTAAGAGAGTTAACTTCAAATCCATCTCTAAATCTTTCAAGGCCCATGTTTCCTGTAAGAGGAGAATATTGTATTTAGATAGGTATCAAAGGCTGGATTTCTTATGGCACTTTACCAGCCCGCGAGGTTCCACATGAGCAGGGTGAGGTTAGCTGGAACAGCCAATTGTCAATTATTCTGTTCTGGGTTGCTCAATGGGGGCAACTCAATCACTGCAGCTGATGTAGCCAATAAAAACTCTCCTCCCGGGAAGCTCCTGTCTACTCCTTGAGTCTTGCAGAGGGAGGAGAAAATCCTCTCCTCAAATCCTCAAATTCAGCGAAGAGAATGACAAGGGCTCTAGTGTGTTAGTTGAAATAGGTGCTTATCGATCATTTGCTACTGATGGTGGGGCCATGGGCTTATCTGGCATGGGTTCCTCATCTTCCATCCATGACGAGGATGTCAAAGGTACACCAGCAATTACTTGATCCCTCTGTGAGGGTCCTTGAAGTACTCCATTCCTCAGCTGGTTAGGTTGGTCTTTCTTTAGAGATTCTATAAATTCTGGCAGTGAAGATCCCTCAGATTTTCAAATGTTGAGATAGGCTCAAAGGAAAATTGCTGACTTTGCTCTGATCTCAAATGAACTGCAGAGGATTGTCTCTGTATGCTTTGCATAATAAGAGCAATTTGCTCTAAGGGGTTAACAATAGTATGTAAATTCTGCTTGGCCGTCTGCCCCAGTTCTCCATCATTGTTTATTATTTGTTGCTCATTAAAAAGAGCCAGTTGTTTTTCTAATTTCCTCTGGAGTATATTGTGTAACGGATCAGTTGATTTTTGTACTTAGAAGGAAGCTTGTGTTATCTTGGAGAATTTTGAACTTATTATAAACTTCTCATTAGAGATTTTATCAGGAGAAGGGATTTTTTTTCTCTGTCCCAGATAATTATAATGACAGCCCAAGTTTTTTCACAGTCTGAGCAAGATTAGAGTTCAGTAGAGAGTTAGTTGGCAAACCCAGGACATCTCCATAGTGACGTTAACAGGCTCCTCTCTTGGGATGAGTTTCTTTTTGAGAGTAAATGCTGTGGCCAGCAATCTTGGAAGACATGGCATATATAAATAGAAAATGATTTTAGGAGAGGTATCAGCTGCAGTACCATGAGGGGAAGGACAGAACTAAGAAGAAGTATCTTAAAGTTCTGCTGCGGTGGCAAAAATTCAAAAGAATCCAGGTCAATTTGGCCCTTTACACACCTCAGGATCTGGGACAGAGATTGAAGCACCTGCATTCTGTTCTCCCATCTCCCCTGATTCCTATAAGTACATTCTATACATAATGCCTCCTGTTTGAGTTGGAATGTTTTTTCAGTTTTTCAGTTTGCTGATCTCATTAAAGGTGTTTTTTGCTTGGTACAAATGCCAGGGGGGGAAAAGGAGTTATTTCCAAGCCCTTCATCCTGTAGCCATGGCTGTGATTTTGACTGCAACAAGTACTCTTTCTTATGAATGTCTTATGCCTGAATGTCTGTTCTAAGGGCCTATATCTTATCTCTAAGGGAGTGTATTTTTTCAAAAAACTAGTTGGTGTTTCTGCTGTAATTAAACAATTTGTTTCGATATACTCTACTAGAGACTCCCACTTAGGCGACAGAGACTGAGTATGAGGCAGTGGATATTGACAGTATCTCTTGCCTCTTCTTCCCTCCACCCCCTCCTTCTATTCCAAGTCATCCTCCTCAGAGTTCTTTAGTAACAGTTAGGGGTCAGGTTCGAAATGTGTGAACCAATTTACCCCCACAAACTCAGAAGAGCTGCCAGTTATTATTTAGTCAAAAGTTCATCTTATTTGCGCTGTTTACTTGTCTTGGGGGTTGCTTGATCCAGTCCTTGTTTGGGCCTTTGCTTCCTTCTACACTTCTTTCCCATTGCAAAATCTGCGAGCTACCTCTCCAGCAAAACAGCCCAAGTAGAAGCCAAAACAGTCATATAATTGAGGCAAAGGGAATGGAGCCAATTAAAATGAGAGAAAACTACTAAATCATATTATTATTGTTGTTGTTGTTTACACAGTCAGACAGGTGTTATTGACTGGTTTGTTTTATCCAGACATCGAGTCCTTCCAAAGGACCTGGGATAGCTGAATTTTATTGTCAATGTTGTTGCTGTTGTTATAGATTTCGTCGCAGAATATAGGCTGTTCCCAGTAAAGTTGCTTTTTGTAATTGGCTGATGGTGATTTCTGTGGCCCCTATGGTGCTGAGATGCTCTTCAAGTTGTTTTGGAATTGCACCTAGGGCGCTAGTTACCACTGGGATGATTTTGGTCTTTTTCTGCCACAGCCTTTCAGTTTGAATTTGTAGATCTTTGTATTTTGTGATTTTTTCTATTTCTTTTTCTTCTATTCTGCTATCCCCTGGTATTGCTATGTTGATTATTTTAACTTCTTGTTGTTGTTGTTGTTGTTTCTTGTTTACACAGTCAGACAGGTGCTATTGACTGGTTTGTTTTATCCAGACATCGAGTCCTTCCAAAGGACCTGGGATGGCTGAATTTTACTGTCAATGCTGTTGCTGTTGTTATAGATATCGTCACAGAATATAGGCTGTTCCCAGTAAAGTTGCTTTTTGTAATTGGCTGATAGTGGTTTCTGTGGCCCCTATGGTGTTGAGGTGCTCTTCAAGGTCTTTTGGAACTGCACCCAGGGCGCCAATTACCACTGGGATTATTTTGGACTTTTTCTGCCACAGCCTTTCAATTTCAGTTTGTAGATCTTTGTATTTTGTGATTTTTTCTATTTCTTTTTCTTGTGTTCTGCTATCCCCTGGTATTGCTATGTCAATTATTTTAACTTGTTTTTCTTTCTTCTTGACTACAGTTATATCTGGTGTATTGTGCAGCAGATGTTTGTCTGTTGTTGTTGTTGTTGTTGTTATTTTACATTTATAAACCGCCCCATCCAGAGACTCTGGACGGTGTACAACAACTTTTTAAAAAGACTTAAAACCCACAATTCAAACACAATGCTAAAAACAATTCAAAAACAATTAAAACCATTTAAAACCAATTAAAATAATTTTAAAAAACAACACTTTACAAGCCTTGGAAGGCCAGGCCAAACAAATAAGTTTTTAGGGCTCTCTTAAAGGCTGACAGCAAGCCTAAACTGCGGATATCTGCTGGGTGTGCATTCCATAGACCAGGAGCAGCTACAGAAAAGGTCGGTCCCGAGTTGCCACCAGACATACCAGTGGTAACTGAAGACGGACCTCTCCAGATGACCTCAACAAGCGATGGGGATCATAACAAAGAAGGTGCTCTCTAAGGTAACCTGGACCCAAGCTGTTCAGAGCTTTAAACGTAATAACCAGCACTTTTTATTTCGCCTGGAAACATATCGAAAGCCAGTGCAGCTGTTTTAAGAATGGCATAATATGTCTCTCTGGGTTACCCCAGAGACCAATCTGGCTGCCACATTCTGAACTAACTGAAGTTTCCAGACTATATACAAAGGCAGCCCTACATAGAACGCATTGAAGTAGTCAAGACTGGAGGTAACCAGCTGATGCACCACTGTTTTGAGATCATTCTTTTCAAGGAATTGACGCAGCTGTTGAATCAGTCGAAGCTGATAGAAAGTGATCCTGGCCATAGCCTCCACCTGAGATACCATGGTGAGGACTGGATCCAAGAGCACTCCCAAGCTGCATACCTGTTCTTTCTGGGGGAGTGTAACCCAATCCAGCACAGGAAGATCTAACTCATCCTTTAAATCCCAATCCCCCACAATGGCACCTCTGTCTTACTTGGATTCAGCTTCAATTTGTTATCCCTCATCCAGCCCATTACTGCCTGTAGGCAGGCATTTAGGGAGTGAATGCCATTTCCTGATGAGGATGATGATGAGGATGAGGAGGAGGAGGAGGAGGAGGAGGAAGAGGAAAAATAGATTTGGGTATCATCAGCATACTGATAACACCCTGCACCAAATCTCCTGATGACCTCACCCAGTGGCCCATGAAATGTAAATATTAAAAAGCATTGGTGACAGAATGGAGCCCTTAGGGACTCCATATAATAGCTCCCATTTTAAAGAGGAACTGTCACCAAGCTCCACCATCTGGAATCTGCCTGAGAGATAGAAGAGGAACCACTGCAAAGCAGTGCCTCCTATCCCCAATTCCCCCAGGCGATCCAGAAGGATACCATGGTCGATGGTATTAAATGCCGGCGAGAGATCCAAAAGAACCAACAGAGTTACACTCCGTCTGTCGATTCCCCGGTAAATGTCATCCATCAGGCCGACCAAGGCTGTCTCAACTCCATAGCCCGCTCTAAAGCCAGTTTGAAATGGGTCTAGATAATTGGTTTCCTCCAAAACTGCCTGGAGCTGGTTAGCCACCACTCTCTCAATCACCTTGCCCAACCATAGGATATTGGAGACCGGCCTATAACTATCCATCACTGAGGGATCTTGAGAAGGCTTCTTAAGAAGTGGTCTAATCATTGCCTCCTTCAAACAAGGAGGCGTTCTATTCTCCCTCAACGATGAGTTAATGATATTAACGAAGCCATCCCCAACAATCTCCCTGCTAGATAAAAGCAGCCAAGTCACGCAAGGATCCAGAGAGCAAGCTGTAGGCTGCACTGTCCCAAGCAGCTTGACCACATCATCAGGCATCACAGATTGAAACTGATCCAATCTAATACTGCAAGAGGGATTGCTGGACACCACCTTAATAGACTCTGCAGAAACAGTGGAGTCCAAGTCTGCCCGAATACAGGAGATTTTGTCTGCAAAGAACACATTAAAAGCATCACAGCAGAACAAAGTCCCCGGGAATTGGTTTGAATTGGAAGGAGCCTGAATCAAATGCCTCACAACCCAGGACAGCTCTGCCGGATGCAAACCTGCAGAAGCAATGCGCGCAGACCAGAATTGGTTTTTTTTGCCGCACGCACCTCCTCATAAACATTCAAAGGAGCTCTATGCTGTGTCCTGTCACATTCAAGCCGAGTTCTCTTCCACTTGTGCTCCAGTTGTTGCTTTGAAAACTGCCTTGGAGGGTTTTGATGTTGGTCCTGCCAGCGATTCTGGCACCTTGCTGCTTCAGACCCCGTAACTCCTCTGTATACCAAGGGGCCACTTTTAAAGCAGATTGGAAGGGACGCTTAGGAGTGATCGTGCCTACTGCCCTGGTGTCTACTGCCCTGGTGTCTACTGCCCTGGTGTCTACTGCCCTGGTGTCTACTGCCCTGGTGTCTACTGCCCTATTCCAGGTTCCCATGAGGGCATCGACAGAATCGCTGGCTGGACCAACATCAAAACCCTCCAAGGCAGTTTACAAAGCAACAAGAATGAAAGGATGATTCCCTGTCCCAAAAGGACTCATAGTCTTAAATAACAAGAGGGCATTGTACTGGTCTGAATAGAGACAGTTTATTTCATTCATTCATTCATTCATTCATTCGATTTCTATACCGCTCCTCCAAAAATAGCTCAGGGCAGTTTACACAGAGAAATAATAAATAAATAAGATGGAACCTTGTCCCCAAAGGGCTCACAATCTAAAAAGAAACATAAGATAGACACCAGCAACAGTCACTGGAGTTACTGTGCTGGCGGTAGATAGGGCCAGTTACTCTCTCCCTGCTAAATAAAAGAGAATCACCATGTTAAAGTGTGCCTCTTTGCCAAGTTAGCAGGGTTGCTTTCCTCTGCTAATATAGAAGAACCGTCTTCTTTTTAAAGAAGGTGCCTCTTTGCCCAGTTATCAGGAGTTGTAGAATGCATCCTTATAGTTATCTATTCTGGCCTATGTGCATTTCCCATATCCAGGAAAGAAAGGCCATCTATCTCAAATCTCATGCTACTATTTCTATGGGACAGGGTAGGTATAGCAGCAGACCTGTGCATTACATTCAAGTTACTGCTGAATTATTAAAAAGTAGAGGTGAGGATAAGGGGCAATGTAAAATGCAGCATGAGGAGTTGGGATAGGAGATAGTGAACTTGGTTCCAATTTCTCTCTCTCCAACTGCTTTTGCTTCCCTGAATCTGAAAAGGCACCCCTGCCATTTCACACATGCAGTTCCATAACCTGGCACATTCTAGAGTATAATATGGTTCGTGCTTCCCTCCCCAGTGCTGGCAGAAGCAAAACTACTGGTTAGGCACAGAAAACAGAAAAGTTCATTTTGGATGGCAAGGTGTCTTCAAATACTACAGACATTCAGCAGTGGCAGGTACACTGTGTGTTTGGTGGCCTGATGCTAAGTGAGAAATCCTACCCCCATGCCTGAGTAAAGAGTAGGCTGAGTGTCTTCCTGCTGAATTCTTTTCTGATGTCTCTGGAATGCAATTGCTTGGGGGAATTTGTGTGGGTTACCTCTCCAATATCTTGAGAGCTTTTCCCATAGTTGCATAATTCATCCTGCCCTAGTTTCTTTTCAGCATTTTTTTAAAAAAAAAAACCAAATATTTTGAGGAAAATATTACACCAGGACCACAGGAATGGCAGGAGGTGGGACATGCTGTTTTTCAGTGCATGTGCCATTTTTAAAACTATGATTATTTAAGTATTATGTGTGCAATGGGGAGGAAGATATAAAATGTGCTGAAGCTGCTCCCCTTGTACACTTGATTGAGCCACATCTTTGGTTGCTGACAATTGCCCATTTTTCTGACAATCACACCTATTTTAGAAGCCACAGGAGCTTGCTTTTTTGCTCTTTAATGATTACAGGGGTTATCAGGAAACTGCCCCCCCTCCCGATTCTAGTATTCAGTTTATGCACATTGATGTGCTGATTGCAAAGTTTCCATAGCCTAAGCATAGTGCAGACACCTGTGAGGTATGCTTGAGATTCAGCAGGCAGGCTCCCCAAGATTCAATCTCTTGCCTCAGTATGTGTACTGAGAAAACACATTAGTTTGTTGCTGAATGGAAACCATTACCAAATGGTAGCTCTATCTTCATAATATGAAAGTAGTGAACTACTAGGAATAACAGGTAAACAAGTGTAGAATTTTTTTTAAAAAATCTGTGAACATGTGCATACTCACATAAATGTTCTATCTTTTTAGATTTAAAAACTTTTTGTACAAGGTTTCTCAGTCATTCTGGAAAACAATTGAGCTTACTCAGCACTGCGATGCTGTTAGACTTCTGTTATTCTTGTATGATTTGTGCTAAGTTGGTTCTTGATGGAGATTACCAGAAATGGATCAATTGACAGGGTACTAACTAAATCTTTGCAATCTTGGACTTTTTAAATAAACTTTTGGTTTTTATCCATCATTGATATACTTTGGATTGTATTTAATCATCCATTTTGTGGTTTATTTGAAATTTGTGTTATATATTTTCATTATTAAAACATTATTTGTATTCTGTACACTGTAATTTGTCATCCCCAATGGTCCACTACTTCTGTATTTTCTCTTTTTGTTTTGAGTAATATTTGTTTGTGCAAGCTCCCTCATTGTGTATAGTGACAGCCATAAAAGTAGATTTGAAGTTGAAAATTTGGTGTTTGAGGTGGTATTGGCTATGTCAGCTGCAGCCTCCAAGCCAAGCACACTAACTAGCATGAGAGAGAAGATAGAAAGTCTCTGCTTTTGAATTGATGACAGCTAGCTTGGGCTCAAAGACCGAGTCATCACTAAATGAGAATTACTGTGCCTAATGAATTTGATCATTGCTCACCTTGTCACCTCCAAATCCCAAAGAAAGAGATTCTGCACTGGAGTCAGCAGTGGCGCTGAAGGACACTGACCAATGTCACAATCTCTTTTATATCTTAAGTTCATAAAAAATTTAGACGTCTGTGCCATACAAGAAGTATTTGCAATACTTTCTCTATTTCTCCCTATGAGGAGAAACACTTCATTTCTTCTGTTCATGATGACTGCCATTGGACAGTGCCAACTGTCAACTGCCATGTGTCAACTACACCCCCGCCACACACACACTGGGATACTCAGTTTATTTTTTAGGAATTCTTGAAAAGTTTAGATTCTTTGGTGTCTTCATTACATACCTTCATTTCTTCTGTTCTTTTTGACCCCACTGCTTTGCATATGGGGATGGGGAATTAGTGGCATCTCATGTGCCATCTACTCCCTCCAACCCTCAAGCCACTGGGTACTCAGTTTATATTTTAGGAATTTTTGAGGTGTTTAGATTCTTTGGTGTGTAATGAATCCTAATATGGATTTATTATGATGAAAGGTTATTAGACACCAAAGAGTCTAAACACTTCCTAGAACTTATAGTGAGTAGTATCCCACTGCCTTGCGGGTGGTTGGGTGGCGTCTAGTTGGCACATGGCAGTTGACAGTTGTTACTGTCCAAAGACAGTCAAAATGAATAGAAGAAATGAAGGTGTCTAGTGAATCCTCATAGGGATTCATTGAGGAAAAGTTATTATACACCAAAGAAGCCAAACACTTTTAAAACAGTGACCACATATTTTGCTCCATAACTCCATGGGCTAGAGCTTAGCTTTTTTTAAAAAATGAAAACTGTGAATCTGGGGGAAATGATAGTAGGAGTCCGTATCTCGAAGCAATTTGCATTAAATCTGGCATGATTTTATTTGGACGCAAATCTAGCCAATGGACCACAGGGGCGATTTGTTCTGCCTCTAAATCACCCAAATCAACTAGATTCGGGTACAAAGTGATTTGTACCCGAATCAATTCACACATCCCTAGTTAAATATTTCACTTTGGATGTGGATGCTTGCTTAATGAATACTGTCTAAAGCTAAATGTGAGAATGAGTGAGCTACCATGTATGCTTGTTTTCATTAATAATTTGTGTTTTTATAAAAAAAATTTGTTGAAGAGCCATAATTTTTGCTCTGATTCGCAAGATAACTTAAGGAAGTTGAAACAAAATAATACAAGAGCTAAGATTAGTAGAGTAGGATTTGTTAAATCTCTGATGTGGAATATAGACACCTATATGTAGCATAGGTCAATACCTTTTGTTTCCCTAAATTCTCTTTTGTAAAAAAGATGTTTTCTTAATTAATTAGCAGTTAACCATCTGAACTAAAGGAGGCTAGTTCACAAAATAACTATTTTAGTTCACTGGAGGTTAATTCAAATAGGAACAGACATTAGATTTTTCTTTATTATACCCCATAGAGTATAATAAAATTAGTCTGTAGTTCACAAATATATGAGAGAGCGCAAAATATTCTAGTCCCATGTGAAATGATAAAATTTGATAAAACATTAAAGTTTTCTTTGGCACCATTAAACATTTTTTTAAAGTATGCGTTTGTATAAACATTTGATGGTATGAAGAGATAATTTATATCTCAATATCTTTAAAGCGTGTCAGTGTTTTTTACTTGAGATGTCACCCATATTGTCTACAGTACTGGTCATATTGACTACATTCTCATTGCTTTTTATTGAACACGAAGTAAAGAATTGTGTACTATAGCAATTATTAGAAGCCCCTTTTCTTAAATTATACTATAAAAATCCATTATTTGTATGTTCATAGGTAGCTTAAATGTATATGTGAATGCTATTTCAGAGCACTTGCTACTATTGCAGATATATGAGATATCAATTGAAAGATTCTAAACAATAGTTTTACCTAGAAGCATTGTAGAGATGGAGATCAAATGGCTTAATCTCTTTAAGAAAACTTTATATAAGCAAGAAACAAGAATCCGCTCCACAGTTCTCCTTTAATGTATGAAGTAACAAAAGGTCAGTTTGTAAAAGTCAGTTTGTCTGAAGCTCCCACCTGTTGGTCTGCAGCTGTATCCAGGCCTGAAGGAGAACAGGTCTGTTGCTCATTTCTCTCTTGAATATATGAACATGAGGACATATTCAGTTTCCATTCTAAATGTAAATGGTATTTCCCCCCCTTGCCTGTCAAAAAAGGAGTGTGTGTTGTATTTTTTGCACCTCCTTTATGCCATCATCTGTAATCTTCCTGTTGTTCCTGCTGACTTCTGTTACTTTTCTGTATTAGAACAAAAATGTTCTAATTTTTGAAAATTGCCATTTATAACTGAGGCAATTTATAAATGAGGGTGTACAGGTTAAAAACCCTCTAGCGATCCCATTAGATGTGTTTGACCTTTAAAACAACTCCAGTGAGGTTACAACTAATTGTCTAACTAATATCAGAGGTTACCTATAAAAAAATACACAGGGAGCTTCGTATATCCCGGTTGTAATAAAACTACTACTTGCCAAAATGTATCCTCAGATTAAGTATGGTGCACAATTGGGCCCATTTATTAATTTTGCTCTGCTAGAAACTCTTCAGACTGAGTTCATAAGAACTATATTACAGCTGCCATGTTGTTACTGGAAATCCATTATATTTTATTGGTTAAAATTGGTATTTACAAAAGTGGGTTTAGTACATTTTATTCTGGGAGACTCTTTTAACTCCAAATGGAAATTGGAAATTATGAAAAAATTATTAATATACAGATTTTCTCAAGATGGTCTTATCAGGTTAAGCTTTGACCAGGCCAGAAGAATTATTGTGCCACGTATCCAGGACGTGGAGTTGCAGATGGAACACACAAAGTTACCAAGTGACATTTACATAGGTAGTCAGGGCACTGATCTTAGGCCTGCTACATATTTAAGTAGTATCTTAATCTCAAAGTTTAGACGAGCTCTAACACTTGCCCGTATAAATGCTCTTCCAACAGCCACACTCCATGGGAGATTCCAGGGTACACCATACATATTAAGATTATGCCCCTGTGGATCTGGTAACGTTAAAACAACTGCTCATGTTCTCCTGTATTGTGAATATTACAAGGACATAAGATGCCAGTTAATTGCCCCACTTTTGATTAATTTTCCGGGTCGTGGAGATGATTTTTATTTAAACTATTTGCTTACTAACCTTAACCCAGATGTTATCCATATTGTGGCCAAATATTGCTATATAATATGCCAAATTCACATTAATGTAGTTGGATTTTACAAGATTATCTTATTCTGTTTATTTGTTTTATTATTTGTTGTACTGCTGGTCTACGACCAAAATATAGTTTTACTTACTATAGAAAAAACATGTTTATTCCTATAGTTAAAAAGTTAACACTTACAGTGAAACCAAGGACTGGGATCCAATGAGCTACTTCAGCTGCTCTAGAGGCTACAGAGTTCCCAGTAGGACTTTTAATGCTTAGAACACCACACCACCTTCTGCAAATTATGTTGCAAATGGAGATTAAAGTATTCGTAGTTTCAATTGGTTAATTGTTTTTCAATGTGGAATAGGCTGGCTGCTGGTGAGTGTGTTAAAAAGCAAGCTCAAAGTCATTTGGTCATGTGCAACGTTGCACATTTGTTTGGGTTTTATCAGTATTAGAACAATTAGTTAAATTAATGAAGACAAGAAGAGCAGGAACATTTTAACCAAAGAGTACATTTGGATCAATCAAAAGGTTCATTCTGTTATTGACCAGAAGAGCAGGAACCTTTTAATCAAAGAGTACATTTGGATCCATCAAAAAGTTCATTCTGTTAATATATGATCCAGAACAAAAAACTGCTTCACTTTGTTCTGATGAAGCCAGCCACCAATAGAGATGCCACTCAGTCATCACCAAGGAATGAGTATGAAATAGCATACAGGAGAGAGAACAGCAAATACATGTAACAGTAAAACCAGGTAGGAGAGTAATCAGCTGCATCTCACAGTTCCAAGGACTTCAGGGAGCCAAGAGCCAATCTGTTCATGGCACACATAACAGTTAATGGTAAGATTATTGTGGCACAACCAAGTTTTTGTTTACAGTATCAGATTTCATGTGCTTAGTGATCTGGTTCAGAAATGCTTAACAACTGACACAAAGCAAACTGCACCATCAGATGCTACTAATTTGACTAAGCACACGCTAGCATCTTGAGATTAAAAAAACATTGTGGAGTCCCTTAAATGCACAGTTTATGGGCAACTTTGCTAAGTTTGGCTTTGTTATCCACTATGAGACACTGGATACCTGAGGAAGCAAAGAAAACATTCATAGTTCTGATACAAAGATGAAGATAACTTGGAATGAAACTGAAGTGGCAGGTCAGTTTGCATCATGCACAGCTCTTGTAAAGCAAATGCACTCATTCTGACCAAAGTTCTCAATGAAATTTTGTACATTTCAACTTAAATCCTTGATGTATATTTCCATAACATCTCTCGCAGGTAAAGCATTAGTTGGTAAATTGTGAAATAATTTGTTTCTTTTTTGGTGTTTCAGGAGTAAGTGTTTTACCACTTGGTGTCACTGTTCTTCACAAAATATTGCTTCTATAAGTTAAAATGAATACTGAATTATATCATTCATGTGTTTCTAGCAGCTCATTTTAAACATATGAACAATTTAACATAAGAATAATAAAATTTTGTCATTTCAGTAACCAATAAAACAAAACAGGACCATTCACCTGTTGGGGGTTTACTGAAACTTAGTGAGATGAAACACATAATTGGAATTTAATACTTAAAAGGTATAACTTGTTCAAAAGGCATAGACTCAACCAAAAGGCAGGGTAGGATGGGGGAAGCATTATAGGTAAAGGATATATGGACCTACACACTAATCTATGAATACGAGTGTGGAAGCCCTGTTGAACTGTCTGGGTAAAAATAAAAGTGGTCATTTAGTACAGAGCACCTGGCCAAACAGAAGGCATGGATATTGCTGTCATTAAATTAGATCACCAAACTTTCAAAGAGACAAGCTATGGTATTAATGGCAGACTTCCGCAATCCTGACATTTGCTGAGAATATGTATAATAAATGCTTGCCTTATGGACAACTTCATCATTCTACAGGTAGAAAAGGAGGTCAGCTATCATGGGCTTTATGCATACTAACAAGGAAGAACTGGTTGATAAAGTGAAAGTGGCAGAAACTTTGGGGGAAACACATCCATGTCACCTTCAAATTCACAATATCAAGGGGTGGGGGGAGGGTATTTGAACATATACCCTGGATTTCAGGAAAGCCAATTTTAATGAGCTCTGAAGGAAAATGTGGTAGGATCCCAAGGCTAGATATTTCAAAGAAAATAAAATTGGAGGATTGGGAGATCCTGAAAAGTGAAATGCTAAAGGCACAATAATAGAAAATTCCAGTGAAAAGGCAACATGGGAAACATTTCAAGAAACCAATGTGGCTGTACAGTGAGCTTTCTGAAAAGCTGAGAAATAAAAGGGCATGTATAGCAAATAGGGGAACATATAACCAAGGAACAGTACAAAAACTGTCCCCAAGCTCTAGGGATTGTGTTAGGAAGGCTAAAGCTCAAAATTACTGGAGGCTTATGAGGGATGCCAAAAACAACAAAAGGTATATTTGAGATATGTCTAAAGAAGAAAGTTTAGGGAATAAGTTTGTTGCTTAGAGAAGATGGTGACATGGTAGTAGGCAACACAGAGAAGGGGCAGCTGCTTCACTCCTGTTTTGTATCTGTCTTTTGCCACAAGGGATGGGGCACAACCTGGCAACAGTTCTGCTAAGGAGGGCATGGGTAAAGAGATAAAGGAATTCTTAGTTACTTTGAATGTGCGTCTCTAGGGTCAGATGAATTATATCCTAGGTACTTAAAGGAACTTGTAAATGTGATCTCGGAGTCACTGACCTTACTTGACAGGTGAGGTGCTGGGAGACTGCAGATGAGAAAATGTCTTCAGTAAAGAACAAAAGGAGTCAGGCAATACAGACCTGTCAGTCTGATGTCAATGCCTGGCAAAATCATGGAACAGGTTATTAAATAGTTTGTCTGTGAGCTCTTAGAAAATAATGTGATTAGTAAGAGCCAGGTTAAGTTTGTCATTAGTAAGTGACAAACTAATATGTGACAAACCATACTTGTATCTTTTTAATAGAGTTGCTAGTTCAGTGGATCATGAGAATGCTGTGGATATTGTATATCTTGATTTCAATAAAGCATCTTTGCTGACAAGAGAGTAATGTGGGTTAGATAATACTACTGTTAGGTTGAATCACAACTGGTCGAACACCCGCCTCTTCAGTGGTGCTGGGCCCATTAGGATGGTCTGCCCAAGAAGGCTTTTGGATCCTATAGGATTCCAAAAGGGCTCGGAGGGTTTTAGTTGGTTCTCCTGGTAATTCTGTTGATGCCCTGGTGGAGACCTGGAATAGGGAGCTTACCAGGGTAGTAGACACTATCGCCCCTAAGCACCTTCTCCATTCTGCTTCAAAACTAGCTCCATGGTATACTGAACAGCTACAGGAGTTGAAGCGGCAAGGGAGAAGACTAGAGCGCAATGGAGGAAGACTCAGCTTGACTCAGCACAAAGCCCATTTGAAGGCTTACTCTTTGACTATACATTCAGCAAAGAAGTGATTCTGTTCTGCAAGTTCACCTCCAGTGTAGTTGTCCAGAGTTATGAGGGGATTAATTCGGGTTCCCTCCTCTCTGAACTTAGTTCTGGATTTTTCATTCTCCCACTGTGAGGCTTTTAACAACTTTTTTGTGGATAAAATCTCTTGCATTTGAGCTGACTTGGACTCCATGGTTATGGTGGGGTCAATTGTAGAGGTGTCCAGTAAGTCCTCTAGCTCAATTTGAATGGATCTGTTTCAATTTGTGACTCATGAGGATTTGGGAAAACTCCTTAGAAATGTTTGGCCTACCACTTGTCCTTTGGACCCATGCTCAACATGGCTTATAATATCTAGCAGGCAGCCTGTTAGAGATGACCTGGTTAACATCATAAATGCCTCACTGAGGGAGGGCAAGATGTCTTCATGTTTGAATGAGGCAATTGTGAGACCTTTGCTTAAGAAGCCTGCCCTAGAGTTCTCAGTGATAGATAATTATAGGCCAGTTTCCAATCTTCCTTGGGTGGGCAAGATAACTGAGAGGTGGTGGCTGTTCAACTCTAGGCAGTTTTGGAAGAGACTGATTATCTAGGTTCATTTCAAACTGGCTTTAGAGCAGGCTATGAGGTGGAGACAGCCTTGGTCGGCCTGATGGATGATCTGTACCAGGCAATGTACAGAGGGAGTGTGACTCATTTGGTTCTTTTGAACCTTTTTGTGGCTTTCAGTAGTGTCGACCATGGTATCTTTCTGGATCGTTTGGGGGATTTGGGAATAGGTGGCACTGTTTTGCAGTGTTTCCATTCCTATCTCTCCTGTAGATTCCAGTTGGTGTCGGAAACGACAGTTGCTGTATGGTGTTCCCGAGGGCTCCATTCTGTTTCCATTGCTTTTTAACATCTACGTACATGAAACTGCTGGGTGAGATCATCAGGAGATTTGGAGCAGGGTGTCATCAGCATATCAATATGCTGATGACACTCAAATCTACTTCTCCATGACATCATCATCAGGAAATGGCATAGCCCCTGCAAAGTCAGGAATGGACTCGATGAGGGATAATAAATTGAAGCTGAATCTGAGCAAGATGGAGGTACTCATGGTAAGGGGGTCAAGGACGTGATAGATCTTCTTCTTCTTGGTATGGTTACACTCCCCCTGAAGGGACAGGTATGTAACTTGGTAGTACTTCTAGACCCAGGCCTCACTCTGGTTTCTAAGGTTGAGGCTATGGCCAGGAGCACTTTCTATCAACTTTGGTTGATAGGCTAGTTGTGTCCATTCATTGAAGATAGTGATCTCAGGACTGGAGATCAAAGCTGGAGTGCGGGGTGGGGGAATAATTAAACCCTCAGAAGACAGTATCAAGAGTCAAAATGATCTGGACCGGCTCAAACATTGGGCCAGAACCAATGAGAGAAACTACAATTGAGATAAACGTAAAGTCCTGCATTTAGGAAAGAAAAATTAAGTGCATAAGTATAAGGTGAGAGAGAGCTAGCTTGTCAGCACTATACATGAAACGGGGTCTAGGTGGGTCTAGTGGGCCACAAGTTTGAACAGGAGCCAGTAGTGTGGTGCAACTGCTAAACAATTTAATGTATCTTGGACTGTGTAAACAGAGCTGTAATATCCACATTATGAAGTAATAGTTCCTCTCTGTTCTGTGCTGATTAGACTATATTTGGAATACTAAGTCCAGTTCTGGGCACACTATTTTAAGAAAGACATTGATGAAGTGGAATGGACTTATAGAGGGACAGTGGAGATTTTGAAGGGTGAGAGAATGTTGAAGGAGCTATGTACATTTAGTCTGAAGAGAAAGTGGGCTGTGGCCACATTGAAATATGTAAAAGAGTATTGTGTAGAAGGTGGAGTAGACTTGTTCTCTGTTCCTACTGAGGCAGAACTATAAGCAGTGAATTGAATTTGCAAGGAAACAGATTTAGCCTAGACCAGTGGTTTCCAACCTGGGGTCCTCAATATGTTGCTGAACTACCCAGCATCCCCAGACATAATAAATGGTAGCTGGGGATGCAGAGGTGTACCTAGGTAATTTTGGAGCCTGGACCTAATGGCCCTTTGCCCCTGCCCCCCCAAGATAAACATAATTCCCCTACGCGTACACATACTGTGACACATACAGTATTCACTGCGTGGGTTCTTGAGGGCACAAACAGTAAGAATGTAAAACGAGTATATTCATGCAGATATGCATTAGTAGAAATACAATGTGTAACTTAACCTATTCCCATCCAACATAGTTGGATGTTGCTGCAGCACAGCAGAGATCAAGCCAACAACTATTTATCTGTCAGCTGCCTTGGTGACACAAGGAATAAGGCACCTGGACCCCCTTTGCCTGATTCGAGACTGCGCTTCTCCTGCCAGCACTTTTTAGTATACCACTTTTTCCAGCTTTCTATCTTATGATGCCAGAAAAGTGAAAGTGCAATGAAAACTTGAATACATACTGATCAAAGTGGCAAATAAGTGACAGTGTAAGATCCAAAACATGCAACATATGCTCTACAACCAGCTGTCTCCATCTGGTCTTGTTTTAGGTGGTGCACAGTGAAGAAAATTCTGGTTGCAAAAACCAGGAGGAAAATCCCAACTCAAGCACATTTTCTGGAAGTAAACTGCAGACAGGAAGGCACACGTTTCTTCAGAGTGTACTAAACACAATCTCTCTCTCATTAGTAACAGCTCTGGAATATAAGAATTTGGATTGGAGACTGTAAAAGGTGCATTTGTCCTGCAAATCCAAAGGTCAGCCTGGATTTAAAGAGTTTTTACTTATCAAACTGAACACAGAATGAAGTGGAAAGCTTTAAAAAAGGAAGTGCGAGAAAAAAACTAGAGGGGTGTGTACAAAAAAGAATGGCAATAAAAAGGTGCATGAGAAAGCACACAGAAAAATAAGTCTCGAGAACATAATGTGTGAATGATAACACATATTTTTGATAGCAAGAATTTCATGCATGCACAGTTCAGAGGCTCTAAAACAGAAGCTGCAGAGGCAAGTTTATGCAAAGGTCTTGGGTGAATCCTTGTTATATTATGAGAAGTGTAGTTTAAAATGGAATGTGAAAAAGTATTAGACAGCGATATGCTTTCTGTGTGTATGCCTCTGCGCACATGTTTTACAGGATCTACCATGGGGCTTTTATTTAGCCAACTGTAATCTAACAAACAAAAAAGAATCAATTTTAATAAACTGTCAAAGTATACATGAAGTGATGCATGCAAATTAATTGTAGTTTAGGAAGGGTGGCTTTATTGTGCCTCAGAAGTCTGGAGAAAACTTTACAGGGTGACTTTATCACAGAGAATCTAAAACACAAAGTAAAACTAGGGGTAGCAGAGAGAAGGAAAGCTTGAAAAGTAACTCATTTAATTTGTGGGGGCAGGGTTAGAAAGACACTTTGAGTGGGGAGGTATGGGTTATTAGGTGATGAGGAGGGGAGCTCAGTAAATAAGGACTGGGAGACTCCTCAGATACTTGGAGCAGGATCTGCAGTCCTGTAGGAAATGTGCTTTTACCTGAGGTATTTTACCTGAGGTATTTGCTCTTCCACAAGCAAAGCCATGTGAAGGGTCAGTTTCAAATGCCAGGAATGAGACAGAAAAAAACTACTCTGCTTATGCCACAAATGGATATCAGCACTTTACCTGTTTGTTCTCGACTGGGTTTTTTTCTTGCCTGTGTGTGTGTCACCCAGCCAGCCAAACACAAGAGGCACGCACATGCGCTGGCTGGCTCGCTGCTGGGGCAGGAATTGGTGCTACCTCTCAGCTTGAGAGTCAGTGACTGCAACCTGCCTGCTTCAGAGTCTCACTGCCTGCTTGGGTCCTTGGCCAGGCCTCACGGCTGTTCGGCAACTCCTGCTGTTTCTATGCTGCCTAATTCACTCTCCTCGTGCCGTCGAGTGGCACACACTGCAGGCACCGTGCTGGATGTCCAGGCAGAAGCAGTTGTCTGCTGCTCGGCAGTCTTCTCACCTGGCCTTGCCCCACCATCTCGTGCTTGACTGGAGGTTGGATCAGCCAGCAGGAGGCGGGCAGTAGTAGCCCTCAGCCCTCAGTCACTGCCAGTCACACTCCTCACACTTGGCCACTCCTCACGGCACCACATGCGGGTCAGCGGTGGCCCGTCAAGCAGCAGAATTTGGGGGCCCGGACTTACATCTGCAAGTCCAGGGAGAAGGATGTCCCTGATGCTGGGAGTTGCAGTTCAGCAACATCTGGATCACCCCAGGTTTGGAACCACTGGTCTAGACATTAGGATGAGTTTCCTAACTTTCAAAGCTATTCAACAGTAGAACAGTTTGCCTCATGCAGTGGTGGGCTCTCCTGGAGGCTTTTAAGCAGAAGTTAGACAACTATCTGTCAGTGATGTGGCAGCAGATTGTTGGACTAAACAGAGGATTGTATTAAAAGATCTCTATGGCCTCTTCTAGCTCTAAATTTTGTGTTTCTATGCCGGTCCAACCACATAAGGACTGGCATCACTGGTGGGTCAAGTCAGGCACGCCATCTTGAGCTGGGGTAGATGACATCACAAACTACGCCATTGAGGTGCCCCTATGTGTCACTCACTACAACTGTACAAAATTTGGAGGCAGTCCACAAGTTAACCCACTTGTGCCTCAAGCGTTTGTGTGTCCGCCATCTTGAATCAGCGTGGATGACATCATCACAAACTATGCTTTTGAGCCATCCCTATATGTCCCTACAGCTGTAGCAAATTTGGTTCACTTTAATTGGTTAGGCAGTTCACAAGTTAGCCTATTTGTGACCCAAACATTCACACGTCCACCATCTTGAATTGGGGTAGATAAACTACACATCTGAGGTGTCCCTATGTTTCCTTACAACTGTACCAAATTTGGTCCAAATTGTTTCCCACTTGTGCCTCACACATTCATGCATCTGCCATCTTGAATTGGGGTGGGTGACATCATCACAAACTACACTGTTGAGGTGTCCCTATGCATCCCTAAAACTATACTAAATGTAGTTCATGTTGGTCCAAACATTGCGAATTTGATGGGACACACACCCCCACACCCCTCATAAGTTTATTTTCTTTAAAGAAAGTAGGCTAAAAATGTTGGTTTAACATTAAAGAAAATGTTAACTTTAACTTTTATTTAAATCAAGAGTAAGCAAATCAGACATGTTTTCAAATGCATAGCACAATGTGTTTCAGGATCTCAGTTTAATTCATTTATTTTAACAAGTTTATTTTTTTTAAAAACCTTTAAATTGTTCTAAAGTTTTAGATTTCCTTTTGGAACAGATGCTGAAAGAAATATTATCAATTTGTTTTTAATAAATGGGAATGTGCCCTGTTTCCCTGTTGCTTGTCAAATCATCAAACCTTTGAAGTAGAACAAAAATTCATATAAATGTCATACTTCTGCATTCATAAATATCTGATCTTTTGGACAGTTGTAAATTTTCAATCAAACATAATACAGCTCTCTGCAGTATTATATCTTTTAAAAGGCACCTTGTCCACCAAAAATTGTTGACTTGGGTGTGACTTGCCTTTTCAGCATATCTGTGGAGTGATATCTAAAATTTTGTCAGCTGTGAAGCTTTTCCATCTAACTTGCTAGTGATTTTAACACGTGTGCCTATCAGGTTGTTCAGCTGCACTCAAGTGTGACTTTTTTTTATATATACAGGTCCCGATTGTTCGTTGAATGTTCCTTCCACAGAGTCTTATTGGATTCTACCTAATGTGAAGCCATTTAGTCCATCTGTAGGCCGAGCTTCCCACAAGGCAGTTCTACATGGAAAGTTTATGTGGGTTATTGGTGGATATGCTTTTAATTACAGTACATTCCAAATGGTATTAAAGTAAGTAATTTTTGTGTGTCTGTCTCATTATTTTTGTCTGAATTTTTTTGTTGTCACACTCTTTCTTCCATGGAAGCTTTATGGCTCAGGTTTCAGAGAGACAATTTAGTATTTTCTGAAACAGAGTGCAAACTAACTTGCTAGGTAATAAAGTACTCTAACTCTTCACTATTTTCATATCGGCACATTTAGAAGTAAATTTGCACAATACTGCATAGTCTTTTTGGACTTGATGCACAATCAGGAGTGAAGATCAACAGCATGGTAAATCTGACAATTTGAGGTGAATGCTTAAATGTTGTGTTAATGCTATGTTCCATTTGTTAATAATCAGCATGCACATATCAATCACACAGTAACTCTTGTGAGATTTAGTGGTGGAAGCAGGTGCTATTTTATTGGAGGGTTATAGAAGATATTTGTTTTGTAAAGCGAAACACAGTCCAAATTGGCATTTTCAAGACAAGAATAGGACCCAGTTAAAGTTTTAAATCAAAATGTAATAAGTAAGATAGAGTGGATGAGAACTGATGTTAAGACTAGAACTGTTGGAGGTAAACTGAAAGTTTAAAAGATAGGAACAAACAAAAGAAATGGCTATCTCCAAAAGAAACCACTCATGGGAAAGCTTCAGAAATGTGTGTGCCATTTCATATTCCTATATGTTTCATGAATGGTTATCAAACAACAACAAGGCACGTAAAGGTGTGGATGAGCAGGATCCAAAGGGCACACACTACGCACCAGGAGTTTTTAAAGTTTCCGTGTTGCCTGTAACCCCAAAAGGTTGCAGGACTTTCAGTAAGTCTGTGATGGAGGGCTAGGAAGCAACAAATAAGGTCATGTATGTTTCAGAACATTAAGATTCATATCTGAGCTAACGATGACCCAGAAATTATATAGACATTTATACCATCCCAGCAGTTGGATGTCATTTCAAGGTAATCCTATTGTAAGATTGTTGTGTGGATCCAGGAACAAGACATGCATCCAAACCTTGGCGCAAAATCTGAATGTAGCACTTAGTATTATAGAGCAGGACCACCAAGAACCATCTCAATAGGAGTTAGATGATTGGGAATACTCCTGTTTAGTTGATTACTTCCTGTGTCTTTTGAGATGGTTTATAACCACTGTTGACCAATAGGTTTTTCAAGTCACACTTGCAATTAGTTAAAAGTCAGGTAGGAGTAATGAAGTATTTTATTAATCAGGCATGATCAGAATTCTTCTGCACTCCATTCGTGCTTTTAAGTTGACTGACTTCTTGTAGCTGTTCCTTAACTCCTCCTCCTCCTCCTCCTCATTGATTTATTAACCCTGTCTGGTTTTTTTAAAATTTCTTACTTAGTTCTATGTACATTGATGCAGTATACAGCAGGTTGGTGTGTGTTCCAGTCAAAATAGTAGAGATGTAGTGTTTCCAGCTGGCTGGTGCTCCTACACCAGTGGAAGTCAGCCTCTGTAGTGGTGTGAAAGAATGCAGTTGCACAGTGACTTAAAATGGTGTACCCACACTTTTGCAGTGCTACTTACATTGGAAACAATGTAAGTTCTGCTGCACAAGGGCTGGTGTGCTGTTTTAAGCCATTGCACAACTGTGTTCTTGCATAACACCACTGGGGCTGGCTTCCACATGTGCAGCAACAGAGGCCGACCAGGAACACTAGTGTTGCCTTGCATACTGGGGGGGGGGGCATTGCTCTAAACTTAGGATACACAAGTCTGAGAGGGGGCAACCTTGCATTGTTCTTTGAGACAATTTAAATGCTTTCAATAAAATATGATTAACAGTCACTATTGGGGAATATTAAATAGCTTTAAACCATTTTAAATCACTTTTGAAACATACTTCAAAAACAGTATTAAAAACATTATTATAATACTGTGAATAAAAAGGACCACTCAGTCTTATCAAAAGCTTTTTCTGGTGTCTAACAACATGACTAGGAAAGATTCGTTTTCTTAGCATATTCCATAGTATTCACTGTTTCTGTAATGTTGTTGTTGTTGTTATTATTATTATTATTATTAATTCGATTTCTATACCGCCCATCCAAAAATGGCTCAGGGCGGTTCGCAAAGAGAAATAACAAACAAATAAGATGGCTCCCTGTCCCCAAAGGGCTCACAATCTAAAAAGAAACATAAGACACACACCAGCAACAGTCACTGGAAGTACTGTGCCATTCTGTTGGCCATTCTGCACAATGCAACACTGGTGTTTCTGACCTGCTGGGGCTGCTATGCATGTGAAAGTGACATTGTTTCCCATGGAAGTAGTGCTGCATAAGTGCCTGTGTGCTATTTTAGGCTTTTGCACAACTGCCTGCCTGTGCAGTGCTGCTGGGGCTACCATTCATGTGTGCAGCAGCCCCAGAGGGTTGGATATTCCAACACTGGATTGCACAGCATGTTAGCCATTAACTTTTAAATATCTATTGTTTAAGAATTTTATCTAGTATAATTGCTGTTATTGAACAATCTTTATTTTGTTTAAGGGCAACTATAATTTTTGCTTCATTACAAGAATTAAGGCAAAGACCTGCATTTAAGCATTTAATTCTATTTCAATGAGGCATCAAAGGATTAAGGCAAACACCCGTGTGAAGCCCTTAATTTATTACATTTGACAATGGGACAATTAAGAGAGCAGCAGCAGGGACAGAGCCACCATTGAGCAAATGGGTTTAATGAACCAGGGCTGCCACCAATCAGGGTCCATGCCTGGCACCCCTGCCACACCCCTTGCATATGACACCAGACACAGGGCACAGCTTTGCTTACAAACATTCCCATTTGAGAGCAAATACTGGCCAACGCTGCTCTCGCAGCATGGCTGAGAGATGCTCTCCCCGCCTTTAAAGACAGGGAAAGCATTCCTGGCTGCGCTGTGAATGCAGTGCTGACTAGTATTTGCTCCCAAACAGAGTGCATGGCCCCATTTGCAAGTGAAGTTGCTCCACCACCAACCAGCGCCACATTCACAGCTGACTGGTATCAAACAGGGAATGCAGCCCCATTTGTAAGCAAAGATGCACCTCCTGCATGCAGCAGCATCCGATGTGGCAGGGGGGAGGCACCGCAGCGGGAGGAACATGGGCTGCCAGCTGGCTTCCTCCACTGCTGATCAGCAGACATTCTCTATAATAGCTTTAAAATTCCTTCATTATTTCTGTATTTTTACTTACCACTGAATTACTTGGTCTCTATCGACAGCACTCTCATTTTCATTTGTTGTTCCTTTAAATTTAAAGTACAGGAGTTTATTAGCCTTCCCTGCTTTTTCAAAGTACTTTTGTTTTGTGTAATTCAATCTCTTATGTTTTATATAATGCATATTAGCTGCAATTTCCTTCAGAAAGAGATTATTAGTATTCTTATACAAAGCCAGATGAGAGAGACTATAAAAGAACCACCTGTTAAGAGTGGACAGATAAGCCTGTCATTATCTATATAACAGGGATTGAGAAAGCTCTCTATAGAAATAATTACAGTAAGTTGTATCAGAAAATTAGTTCATCAAATTGAAACATGGTACAAATTAAATCTCTGAGTTGAAAGGATGAATACAATAACAATTATGCTTCTTTCACAAATAAGCTTTCAGGCTATTCATACGTGTGTGCAAAACTGGGCTAAGGTAGCCCAGACCTGTTTTGCATGCACTTGTGAACCACTGCGATTGGGCCCAATCACAGCGGCACCGTGGCGGCAAACCTGCCTATGGTGTCACCCTTCAAAATGAGGTTAAGGGAGCGAGTGCTCCCTTAACCTCATTTTTTTGTCATGTGACAGCTGTGGCTGCAAGCAGCTATGGCTGACAGACTTGGGGTGGGGTGATGCCTCCCGGTCCCCCAGCTGGCAACAGCCAGTCTTGTGTGGACAGCCAATTCACCCACCAGGGATGGCGGAATGCTAGTCTGGTAAGCTCTTTTGGGCTTCCTCCCACAAACCTGGTAGCCCTTTCTCACTGCTCTTTGTTTCCCAAGACTTACTTATTTAGACCTCAGTTGTTAAATTAAGCTGTGGCAAAAGCTTAATCTCTTGTTTAGCGATTAATCTCTAATCTGTGGTCTTTAGAGCCATATTCCTCTTGCTCTGAGGAATATTGTCTTCAGAAGGCAATACTCCTCAAAGCAGAGGGATATGGCAGATAATTTAAATTTCACACTGGCAAACTATGGTTTGAGAGGGCCTCCAAACAGGGTTAAATTGTGGTTTGCAGTCTTGGTTTGGAGGGCTCACTTTGATCACAGCTTTCTTTTAGACTAAGCTGCTATTTGATTAAGTGAGCAAGTCATTTAATAAGCTGCATACAGGAGGGGTGGAGGGAGTGCAGGAACATATGGCTCTTTCTTCTTTGTTGTCTCTGTGCATCATGGTATTCGTGCCTGTGCAGAGGCCATTATGGAGCCTTCTAAAGAATTAGATTTTTGGCAGTAGCCGCGCTTCCTTTTCAACTACTCTGTGGCTTTCCCACTGCCTCAGTTTTTCACCTACTGCCATAGACTGCTCTGAACCGTCTGTAAAAGAAAAGAAAAAGGACTTTGTAAAGAGAATATATCTTTCCTGAATAAAGTACCCATTTTAATTCTTATTAGTTTTATTCTATCTTGCTTCCGTAGCATTGTATCTGCCTATAGGTCTTGCATTTTCTTTGATTGGTTGCCCTCCCCTTCACCCTTCCATAGTTGATAGCTGGTACAGCTTTGTTCTAATGCTGTACTGCCTGCACTGCAAAGCTACCAATTTTGGATGGCCACTACGAGTGCCTCTCTTGCTATGGAGGAAGGCACAGAGTTGAAGCGTACCCAATTGGCAAGGGATTCATGAGGCATTACAGCAGGCTTACCGTAACAGGGCCACATGGCTAATCCCTCCTCTGGGTGAGAGCGTTCCTCGCTAGCTCTATTCAGCCCACAGGGATAACCTTTACCGCTCACCCTTTGAACACAGAGCCAGGCTTCAGATGCTGCGCTAGACCCTCCCTAACTGGAGCAAGATTTGGAGCACTACACAGAGCAACCTGTCCTTCCCAGTGGTTTAGAGAATAAAAAACAGCTTGCTATGAAACTACTTTATTAGTAATACCTTTCATTTTATATAAAGAGAATTAAGGATAATTCATCTTGGTCTCTGGACATTGTGTTCTTGAACGGTAGTTCATTATTGTATTTTTATAATAATATTTGAGCTAAATGAAGTGTAATATAGCTGATGAAATGGTAGTTTAACCAGAACATGAAATCTTGAATTTTAAGTACATTTGTAGCGACAGAACGTTCTTAGTAGATATTCAGTAGCTATAATAGTGTTGAACACTCCTCACTTTCCTGAGCAGTGAGAAGTTTCAGAGCAGCACTACTGGATCACATTTTCCTTGGAATACAAGCGCACTGGAGATTAAAGATTCCTTTGTAGTAATTGTGGTGTTTATACATATGCATATGAAACAAACAGCAAGCAGTCTGTAAAGTAGCAGATCCCCAGAAGAGAGTTTCTTACACTCCAAGTTGTTACACCTTTGGCCAACTCACGGTCTCTAAATTCAGAACTATTGTGCACGAGAAGCAATTTGCCAAGCATTTTTCTCAGTCACCCCCCCCCCCCGAACCCAGGGGATGCCCAGATCTCTTTTGGAGTCCTGGGTATCTGCCAAATGCCCAGGTCTCATCTGGAAGCAGTTTAAGCAAAGCCATTGTGATAGACCCATTTATAGCAGCTTTAATTTGAAATGTTTGCTTTCTGTACTCAGAGGATAAGGTTAGAATTGTCAGATAACATATGGCCTTTTATTGTTTTAGATCACGTATTTGGAAAAAATCTTTGCAGAAAGTAATCGGTAAAATCTATATAAAGTAAATTCATTTAGCTGTGGAAACAAAAATTGAAATTCTAAATAATTTATGGAACTCACTTCTTATGTACACAATGAATGAATAGGCAAGGATAATTAGTTTCAAAAAGTGCATAGGTTTAGAATTCTTCATAGCTAACAACTTTTTTTTTTAAACCTTTTAGCTATAATTTGGAAAGCAGCATCTGGAATGTAGTACCTGTATCGAAAGGACCTCTTCAGAGATATGGACACACTATTGCTTTATATCAGGTTTGAAACATTCAGGGTAACATTTAATTTCAGAAACTTCTGTTTAACTATTACATGTGTTATTACTATGTCACACAGGGGTCATGATATAACCATGCTGTTAGCCTTAAAGATAACTATACTCACTTCAGTCAAAGCAGCCTCATCAGTTTATGCTTTGAAATTTCTATCCCTAGACTAACTGTAACAGGCCCTGGTCAATGGATTTTTACACATTGATGTATGCTAGGAACTTTCCTTCCAAATAGGTGGCAGGTTTTGTCAGCTTTGATGGTTCTGATCACCTGCTAGGAAGGGAGCATGTGAGGGAATACCTAGAATCTTTCTGCTGTTTCTCCCAGCAGGTAAATTAAAACAGTTAAAGTTGACAACACCAATTGTGTCTTTGAGAGTGTTGTAGGGTGTGAGATATGCCACTTGGCTGCTGGATTCAGGTTTTTCAGGTTCAGTATCATTTTGTTTGAATAGGTTGTATCCAGTCCAGAAGAATGATCTGCGTGTGGATTGGGATATAGATATGTGGGATACATAATGTGTGTGAATGTGAGAGTGTGAGAGAGATGCATATACAAGCACACTGCTCTTCTTTTGAAAAATCTGGATACCTAATTTTAACCAGCACCCTTGTATCTTTTCAGTCTAACTTTAGATGGGTGTAAAAGATTGGAGACAGCTTTATAGTTCAAAACCATCTTATTTGTTATTTCTCTTTGTAAACTGCCCTGAGCCATTTTTGGAAGGGCGGTATAGAAATCAAATTATTATTATTATTAACCAATTGAAGGCACAAAATGCAATATCTTATTTCAGTTCTGCTCTTAGAAACTTTTTTCAATTTAAAGTTGAAATACTGTATTGTTGCCTTGAAGAATAAATGATCATAGTTGTTATTGCCATGATAATTGCCTAACAGCTTATTCTAATTACATTTGCTTGGGTATACCCCATTGATCTTCAATGGGAGTTCCAGGTGAGTATGCTCAGGATTGTGGTGGTTTGTTTGCAATCCTAGGGGCATTTTCTTGCATAAATGTAAGTCTCATTTACATGAAGTTTTATTCCAAGTAAACATGTATACATCTGGACTATGAGACTTTTAAAATTGATTTATGAAATAAAGGATAAAATGCAAAACTGTATTGCCTTTAGCTCTACTTAAATTGTGACACCAAAATATTGTACAGCTTGTTTTTGTGGTCATATATGAATTAAGCTGAAGTGCTTGCCTCTATAATAATTTGTTCTAGTTTCTAATAATTTGAGGAAAAGAATCTGCTTAAATAAAAGTATGTTTAGCACTGCAATAGAATAGGATGAAAAGGGTGTCTTTGGTCAGCAGATTAAATGCTGAACTTGGTTCTACATTTAAATATCAAGCAACTGTTCTAGAGAATAGGAAGAGTAATCAGAAGGCTTTTGGGAGGATAAATGAGATGATTATTTACAGAACACCTTTCAGCTTCTTCCAGCCGGCAGATATTTAATTTCATTGCTTTGGTGTTAGTTGTATTCATATATAAAAATAACTGAACTTACGTGATGGTTAGTTTAAAACCATTTTAGACTGTGATCCTAAAACTAATGTCATAGCAAAAACAGCATTGGTTTTAATGAAACTTGCCTGTATGGTTCTCTGAGAATCAGGATATTACTTCCAGTCATCTGCTGTTCATTAACACAAGGATGCCTGAGCACAGTGGAAGGAAGAGAAAAATGATCTAACTGATAATTGTGTCATTCTGTATGTCTCCTACTAGCTAACATGATGCACAGTACTTATGATAATTGAAGATACTGTTGCCATTGCTGCTGAAGACCCGGAAGCAGTGGAGCTGCTGAGAGAATTTGCAGTCATGCTACGAACATTACTGTATTTTTCCCCATTCCTGTAAATGAGAAAAACTTCAGTAATGCTTGTAGCACTATCCTCTCAGAGGCCCTGCTGTTTCTGAATCTTCAACAATGGCAACACTTGATGTATTCTGCACCCATAAGTACTGTGCAACTATCAATCACTGTCTACTTGTCGTTTCCATCCGCAATTCCGAGAAATACTAACATTCTGAAGAATCATGCTGTTATTCCGAAACCTTTCCTATTGTTTAAGAAAAGCAAGTTATGATGAAATAATATGATTATTCCTTGGTAGATTCTTAGCGTAATTTTGACAAATCACTTTCTCATAAAAAGGAAAAGCAAATTAGAAGTGCTTTCAGTTGTAATCTAAGACATTCAAGCAGTAATGTTGTCTACAATAGAAACAATTTAAATCTGTGCCTAATTACAGTGGCATAATCTAGATAGGAGTTTTGAGCATAAAAGGGTGTTGAATGAACATAGTGGGAAAGACTATCTATCGTATCTCTACTATAAGATTTTTAAATATGGGTGCAATATTTATTGTAATGTATGAAGGGAAATTTTGTAATGTGAAATAGGTGATGAAGTCTGAGCTGATTTGATCTGGAATATTCACTCAGGAAAGATGGCAACCTTGGATTTCTGTGATGATCCATCTTTGTGAGATTAAATAAGATGAAAAAGTCTCACAAAAGAAACATGAAAGGCTGTATAGGCAAGATAGGGAAAAAGAGGATTGCAAAGCTTCGTGGAAAGAGATCTGACCAGTGGCAGTACTTCAAGAACCTTCCTATGTATGCAAAACAAAATCGATTTTCTAAAAATTTATTTATTTATTTATTTATTTATTTATTTATTTATTTATTGCTTGCTTGCTTGCTTGCTTGCTTGCTTGCTTGCTTGCTTGCAAAATTGCCATTAATGAATCATTGGTTTTACCTTAAAAATTTACAGTCTATACCCTAGACTTTACCTGGTAGATCTAGGGTATGGCTAAAATATTTATACAACTGCTGAAATTTGTGGTCTGTGAAGAAATATGGGTTTAAGTCAATATTTTAGGATTCTCTTTGCTGAATTGTTTGTGAAATCAGAATATCTGCTCACTATGGCTTAGTAGAATATGAAAGTAGTGTTAGTCGTTTCTACTAATGTAGTTAGTAGTTTCAACTACATCTGACAAGAATGAAACAGAAACAAAGATATGGGAACAAATTAATTCTTAGACGAACAAATTGATTCTTTCAGAGAGAGGTTACAGTTGTACATCTTTGTTTCAAGCTTAGTCATTAACTTTCATGTAGACATGCTTGTCAGTATATTGAGAAGGTATTATCTGACTCGTCAGATAATATAATAGTTGCTAACCTTGTCTTACTATCAAAGATATAGGGCATATTAAGTTGTAAGAACAGGAATGCCCTCTAGGACCTTTTTCTATTTTTATTCAAACATTCCACAATGAATTCATGGTTAGATCAACCAACAGTATTCTCCCAACAGCTGAATTCCTTTGATGTTGCTATCTAGATTGCGTGCTTTATAGTAAATCTGATTAGTTAAAAGAAAAGAAAATGTTTTGTTTTTCTGATGCTGGTGATCATCATGGTGATCAGCCTTTTCTGAATTTTGGGCTGCCTTAGAAAACTGCTCTAGAGAAATCCAGACAGGTAAATGGCTTATTTCTCAAGTGAAACATTTAGTACAGGAGAACCTAGTTAATCATGGGCCTGGCATACGCGGTTTCGCATATCCACAGTGGGTAATTGCCACCCAACTGCAGTATACACAAACAATTTAGGCATTTAGGGTTCAGACCCAAATATCTGTGGGTTGGGCATGGGCAGAAATGACATCTGAGGTAATTTCTTCCCACCATTTTGAGGGCAGGAGCCATTTTGTGGTTTTGTTTTGTTTTGTTTTGTTTAAAGGAAGAAAAAATGTGATTGTGACCAAAAAAAATACCACCCCACAATTTTTTTGGGCATTGCTGGGCAGCCTGGGACACACAGAGCATAGCAGGACAACCCTCCCAATTTCCCCCACTTTCAGTCCATTTTTTGTCCCATTTTTGCCAGCCCTTATGCACCATTTTTGCCCTCTTGCCCAACTGCCTCAGTAACCTAACTCCCCAATTCCCATTGCTCTAATTCACCATTATCCACAGTTTTGCTATTCAACCCCAACTCTCATAACGGAACACCCGCAGATAATGGGATTCTCCTGTGTTCATTTTGTTACTATGTTAATTTTGTTCCTAGATTTTAATTCTTGGTGTTAACAAACGACCTGAATGTATTTTCATATGGTATTGGAATGCATCATAGATTTGATTTACAGTGTATCCTCTCAATGAGTCAAAAGCATAATCAAGTTCACAGAAGCCAATTCAGGCTGTCTTGGCTGGAAAATCTGTTCTCAACATTGCAAGGACTGTTTCCCTTGCAAGGAAGCATAAGAAGCATTTCTTACCACAGCCAGGATTCACTCTTTGAAATCTAGCCTTATACTGAACCAGCAGCACCTCTTTGGCTACAGCTGACTTTTCTTGAGTAGACCAGTGGGCAGGCTTCTGTCCTCCTGTCTACTTGTGAGAAACTGACAGGATCATATGGACTTCAGTTGTCATGTATTGCATCTCTGCCATTTCCCCTTTATCTTTGTCTCCCTAGCTTACATGTTATGCAGCATTTCGGAGGCTGCTGTGGACCCTTAAGGCAGCCCCAACATTGTTCAGAAGCAGCAGTTGCTCATGCAGTCCTACTGCATCTCTCCGCCCCCCCACATTTGCCACAATGTGGGGAAACTGTGGTAGTGCTCCTTGTGCTATGGCTGCTTCTGAACAGCGTCAGGGCCTGCCTTAGGAGTCTGCAGGAGCCCCGGGGCACCATGCTATGGTTCCACAATGCAGTACATCATGTCAGCCACTTGGTTTAATGGGTGCTTGCCCCACCAATCATTGCAGCCATTTGTATATGGCTGTCTAATAATTTTGTTCATTTCATGCACTGGTGAATAACTAGCTCATTCTGAAATAGCTCACATTAGTTCAACTTTATGGTGTCATAGGACTATTTATTACATTTGACAGCTATTCTTCTGCAACCTCAGAGCCTTCAAGAAACAACTTGAAACAACAACAATATAAGATGCTTTCTATGGGGCAACGTTCTTATTCACAAACCAGTAGCAATGTAAGCCTGGCCTAAGACAATGAACTAAGTGCTCTAAACCAGGACAAAAGATTTATAATAAATAGAAAACATTTATTCAAATAATAATGCAAAATATTTGAGGACAACTGGATGGAATAAAATTGCCCTACATTCACAATAGCAAAAACATTTGTTAAAAACATATATAAAATATCCCATATATAATTATATATTGCATACACAAAACCACCTAGAAGTTCTCTCCACTGTAATATCTGCTTGCTTTGAGCCTCTTTCTTGATTACACAATTTTCATATATTTGACCAAAGTAGAGACTATTCAAGATCCAGCAGTTAAGACAGTTTTCACACAATAAACTGTGAGTATGTTTTCCATCAAGAAGGCAAAAGCTTTCTTTCTGGGAAGCTGTTTGCGAAGCACTTTTCTTGTGGTTTGTGCTAATTTCAAATCATGTGAGCAAAGCCACTGAAAAAGGGCTGACATGGTTATGTGGTAAAAATGGCGGAATGTGGGACACATTTCCACCTTGTAAAAAGGGGTGTTGAATGTTCTTGAAGGGAAAATTGTTTCAGGACAACAGTTTCTGTAAAAGCAAAATCGCAGAATCTGGAGTAAGCACAAAATATCTTGGCATTCTGGAATAAAGACAAGGACATGACACAACAGATATGATTCCTGGCTCCTTTGCTCTTTCCCTACTGTATTTCTCAGTAACTAACTTCTCAATCCACATTGTATTCTGACATTTGTAGACGGTTGTAAGTTGGCTTGGCATTGGAAAGTGGTGCAACACTTGGGTAAATGAAGTTACTATTAATTGGAGAACTACTTGACCAACAGGATAAGCTTCCCAATAATTTAATTTAAATTTGTTTAGAAGGAGTGGAGTTGTTGTTTGTAAAAAGTAAGAAGCATGCAACACTAGGAAATGGAATCCTGGGGGTATGAACATCATAAGCTATTGTAGAATACAATAAAACATGCGAAATGGCAGCGGTAGTTCAGAGGGCAAGCAAAATGACAGAGATGTTCATGTGAGGAGAGATGAAAGATTGCCTGATGGTGAAGCTTGCAAAAGGCCTCAGAGAAACTTTATTTTTATGAACTATGATTTTGAGGTAGAACATTTTCTCATTGTATTCATATCTGTGGGCTGTAATGAGAGAAAATGGCTAGGAATAAAATCAGTGCAGTAAATACTAAAATGGAAAGAATGATGGTAAAGACAAATGAATCTACCCAGGGTGATAAATAAGGACCATTGTGTGTATAAGAAATTATTTAAATGCTGAAATGCATTAGAAATTCAGTACAATTATAGTAAGTTGATGTGATTTCTGTTTAGTATAGTTCAGCAATACAGTAATTCCAGTATTGGCTGCCTTTTTGTTCAAACTTTATTTGAAGTTCATATGCATTTCCTTTTTTCCCCTCATTAAAACAGGATGACATTTACATGTATGGAGGCAAAATAGAAACAAATACCGGGAATGTCACTGATGAATTATGGATTTTCAACATCCCCAGCCAGATTTGGAGTCCCAGAATTCCAGCAGTACTTGTTCATGGCCAGCAATATGCAGTTGAGGGTCACTCTGCACATATAGTGGAGCTGGATAGCAGGGATGTTGTCATGGTCGTGATTTTTGGGTATTCTGTGATATATGGCTATACAAGCAGCATACAGGAGTACTATATCAGTAAGTTTTGCTTTCTATTATAATTGTATTGATAGATCTGAAACATTATGATACAGATTGAAGTAGTTGAGATGAGACAGAGGAAATAACCAAATAGCATGATTCTTCTTTTGAAATAACCAAATAGCATGATTCTTCTTCCTCCCCATTTCCTTTATGATGAACTATAGGAATTCCTTCTTAGAACTCAAGGTGGCTTCACTTCCTGCTTAATTAGAAAGGGAACATAGGAAGCTGCCTTCTACCGAGTCAGACCATTGGTCCATTTAGCTCAGTATTGTCTACACAGACTGTTAGTGGCTTCTCCAAGGTTGCAGGCAGGAGTCTCTCTCATCCCTATGAAGGTATGAATGAGCTATTCCTTCATCAAAAGGGCATTCATCTCACTGTGATGGAGATTTGGTTCTTAATCTTTAAGACTTACTTAGAGGATAATTTATATATAATGTATGATATGAACTGAGGAAGAGTCTTATATAGTAGCTTTACAGAGTATCAGGAAATGCAGGAAGGGGAAATGGGAATGGGTTGCACTTCTTTTTTGTACTACTTGGGTAACTTAAACAGAGGAAATTTGCACCTTTGCTCTTGCAATGAAAGTTGGAATCAAAGATTCATCCAATCACTCTAAAATCTGTGTTTAGTTCCATAAAAGCCATTTATTCCCAAATTCACCTTCCTCTGAATCTTGTTGCCACTGATATTGTTACTTATCCTAACCCTAATTTTTTTTAACCCCAAAAGCAGGATTCTCAAATGTTTTGATAGTATAACCAGCCCTCCCAAGATAATATATAAAGTTAGTGACTCCCCACTACCCCCAAAGTTAAAGGCACTGGATTATGTGATGCATAGTCTTGAGGCAGCTGAAAGGACTTTTCTGGGCTGCTGTACAACTTCAAAGGCAACCCCAGTGGTATAGCATGACAAGACTGTTGCAGAAATCCTAAAATCTGGTTCTGGGCAGTAGAGCAGTTCTGCTGCCATTGTTTCCCATGGAAGGAGTGCTGTGCTGCTTCCTGGAGGCGGTTTTTAGGCATTTTGCTGCAGCACCATTGGGCTGCACCATCAGTGCTGCCTTTGAAGTTTCACAGCAGCCCCAAGGAGTCTTTTCCATACTTTGGAGACTTCGCATCATGCAAGCCAATGATTTTATTAAGTAGAGGTAAATAAAGCACATTTACCTTTTCATTGAGAAGGACTTTGTGTTTGGCAGCCCCAGTCTAATTTCAGACTTCAAGTTTATTTTTGATTGGTATTTTTTCTGTATAGTGGCAGTTGCTGAAAACTCAAATAATTCATATAAGTAAGATACTGTGAAGGGAATCAATATTTTCACAGCTTCTTTATACTCAACTTGCACACTAATCCAAAATTGAAGGAAGAGATGTTGGAGCGTAAAGCAGTGCTGAAGAGCTGCTCCATCTCCAAAGTGAGGGGAGGTGGGCAGGAAGACAGAAGCCAACAACCACCCGTCTCCTCCACTATTCACAAAGCTGAGACTAGGCACAGCAGCAATGTCTCTTTGGTTTGTTTATTTATTTATATTAATTTTCATCAAAAACAATCTCAAGGTGGTTCACACAGAAAAATTAAAAGAAGACTAAAAATTACACAATTAAAATATTAAGCTAGAATATAAAAAAATAGATCTGACTAAAAAGATTTAAAATACAAGCACAGTATAATCATACAAAATACAAAGCAGCAGCAGTAGAGACAATCATATAAAAGCCTGGGTAAAAAGCCAAGATTTCACATGCTTTCTAAAAACTGTGATGGGGACTAGGAGCCAATAGCCACCGGGAGAACTTTCCAGATCATTCCGTTCTGACTGGCCAGAAGAGAATTCTTCCTTGGGAAACATTCCCTAGAGCTCATATCTCAAGAGTGAACTTGCTTCTAGCTTATCAGCCTTTGTTTTGGCTTTTGTCACTCCTGACCATTCTTGAGTCCCAGACAACTGATAAAGTCCTTGCCTCCAGACCCTCTTCAAAGTTGCTTGTGAGTTGTTCAAGGCTCCCAACCACTGGTTTGAGAACCCTTGAGTACATTACACTCAAAATAGCCACTCAAAGCCACTAAAATTGAATTTTGACTATCACCTGTTGAGAACTACTATTGAGGTTTCCTGATATATTGAGGTATTACAGGTGAGACTTGGTTCATGCTCATTCTAATAATAATTAAATCTTGAGAATTTGTCTTCTGAAAAGAATTTATTTCAGCATTTACAAGGCTTGAATTTAATGGAATTGCAGATAATTATTTGGATGTTTATTTGTATTTTTTGAATACTGAAATCACTTTAATTTTTAACTGCAGTTTCACTAGAATCCAGCAGGCTGCACTCCTGGATCATCTTGTTCACTTATGAGTTCCAAGAAAAATGTTTATCATCTGAACAATTTCTTTTACATCTAGATTTCTTTTCTAGTTGGAGTAACATGTTAAAAGTGCATTTTTTTGGTACATGAAAAATATAGCTGATAATTAATGCTGTCACATTCACTAACAGGGATATGAAGAACTGTATTTCTTTCTGTTACTCCAAGGTATATTCCTGATTTCTTTTTTTTAAAAAGGATTTGTATAAAGACTGCATCCACTGATTTAGAAGTATTATATAAGTTAGTGGTATATGGTTTTCAAAAATAAGTATTGTCAGAACTATAGTCAATATTTAATCCCAAGCTGACCTGGCGCAGAGCATCTGTGCCCCTAGTTCTCCCTCGGTGGCCACTTCTCCTTGGCCCGCCAGCCAGCCTGGTTGCCACTGCTTCTCCTTGGCCCGCCAGTGGCCACTTCTCCTTGGCCCGCCGGCCCACCTGGCTGCAGCTGCTTCTCCTCTGTAGCTGGCCAGGCCACCCGTGCCTGTCATTAATTGGCAGCTCGCTCACAAACTCTCACAATAGCTGCCACATATTGGATTAGTGATGGGTACGTTTAGGAAAATTATATAGAGAGATAGATAGTAAGTGTACAGTCTTTTTAGATATTGTACTTGCATTTGTAGCTTCATATATGTGATGTTTCAAACTAACATTGGACAACATCCAGACTAAGTAAGTTATGACTAAGTCACACTGAAATGAATAGGACTTGGTAGTCATAATTAACTTGTCTTATTAATTGCAATAGTCCTTAGTCATGACTGTCTAGATATTGCCCACTGTATATCTAAAAACCTGAGTCTGACTTCTTAGTTCCTGACCCAGTATCTGAACTGCGGCAAAGTGATAAGATGTATTAACAGTGTATGCATCAACAATTAGAAATTTATATAGGAGGTCCTCATTTTTCATGGGGGTTAGGTACCTGGCTACTCCGCAAACAGGGAAACTGGGGGATGGGACACTCAATAATTTTGAGCCTGTGGGAATCAGGCGGCTACATTCTAACCTGTCCCCCAGATTTTTAAGTCCTCAAAATCATCCAAAAATGTGGGGGGTAGAGAGCAGAAATAAGTGAGGAATAACTTGGCTGCTTCGGCTGTTCCAGTCATGACTCCAAAATCAGTCCTTGGTCCAGCTCTGAAAAGTCTTGTCCTTGGTTGTCAGCAAATAATCACAAATCAAAGGAGTTATGTCACTCATCTTAAGTTAGCAGCACTCCAGCTCTAGAAAGTCTTGTCGTTGTTTGGCATCAGATTATCACAAATAAGAGGAGTTACGTTACACTTCTGGAGTTAACAGCACTCCAATTCAGAAAAGGGGAAAAAATGGGAGGGAGGGAACTAGGAATCACTCCATACATCTGTGAGAAGTATCTGGCTTCGTTGGTAGAAAAATAAACTGGAGGAGGAGAGTTATGTCACTCCACTGGAGTTAGCACCACTCCAGCTCAATTAAAAAAAGAGAGAAAGAAACAGAACATTACTCCACTGCAGGATAAGACCCTCGATAGGTAGTGGGACTGTCATTGTCATCATTCTCTTCAAACCCTTGGAAAGTGGAGGTGTCACTCTCAGGTCTTGCTTCTTCAGGTGAGATGGTGCTCTCAACCTTCCTGAAGAATCTGGTGGTGGTGGTCTGCTCTGCCTTTGTCTGAAGAGCCTTCTAGGCTTCTCTGTAGGACACAGCCTCCAACTGACCCTTGAATGTTATGCTGCACTCCATTGATTGGTCAACTGTCAAGCCTTTCTCAGCCAAGGCAGTCCCCAACTTCAGAAACTCAGACAGGACCTTGATAGTTAAAAGCTTTGCTGCCATCATCTCCTCGTCTCATTCCTCTTCATAGCTCTCAGCAGCAGCTTGAACGAGCTCCTCCTCTGTCAACTCCTCCTGATGTTACTCTAGCAATTCCTCCATCTCTTCCACCTGGCTGTCCTCGAAACTTTCACCTGCAACATTGTGCACAAGGTGTACAGTTCATGCCACTTTGTCCTCTGTTGAGGGAACAGCCTGGGTGGATGTGAGAGTGACTGCCTCCAGCCATAGTTTTTTCCAGCAGGCATTCCAAGTTCTTGGCTGGATCTCCTCAAGAGATATCTTGATGACCTGAATGTAGTCAGCAATGCGGTAGTTTCCCCAGGATATCTTTTAGAGAGGGGTCACTTTCCATTAGGTTGAGAACCCTCTTTGAATGTCTTCTAGGTGTATTAGGACTTGAACGCTACAATAAGACCTTGGTCCATTGGCTGGATTAAAGAGGTGGTGTGTGGTGGCAGGAAGGCTACCTGCAGATTCGGGTGGACATCCTGCAGGGTATCAGGATGGCCAGAGGCATTGTCCAGCAGCAGGAGAACTCTGAAGGCAAGATTGTTTGCTGCCACATATTTCTCCACTTGAGGTAGGAAGCAGTTGCTGACCCAGTCAGTGGTGAAGTGCAGTAGTCACCCATGCTCTTCTTTTTGAATGCCAGAAGACGGAGTGGTTCTTGTTCTGCACTCTGAGAGCATGAGGGTTCATTGCTCGGTAAGGCAGCATTGGCTTTACTATGTGGTCTCCATTAGCATTTCCGCAGATGAGAAGGGTTGTCTGATTCTTGGCTGCCTTAAATCCTGGAGTGGTTTGCTCCTGCTTGGAGATGAAGAACCGGGCTGGCATCCTTTTCCAAAACAGGCCTGCCTCATCCATGTTGAAGTCCTGTTCGGGCCTGTATCCTTTCTCTTCTATCAGCTTTCAGAGCTCTGCTGGGAATTTTTCTGCTGCTTTGTGGTCTGCCAATGCAACTTTTCCTGCCAGCTTTACATTATGGAGGCTGTAGTGGTGCTTGAACTTCTCAAACCTGAAAAGTGCATGCAGCTCCACCAGATGTCCCTGTACCTTCAATGGCCAAATGTCTGTACAGCCTCACTGCTTTTTCTTGGATGTGAACCAGATTCGGCATGTTCAGTTTTGGCACCCCATCACGCAGGGCCCAGTTCAGTTTTAATTTGTACTGGGCCCAAACTAACTAGAATTCAAACCGAACTGGGCCCTGCTTGAGGGGGTGCCAAAACTGAACATGCCCAATCCGCTTCAAATCTAGTTCGGATTTGAACTGAATTGGGGAAAGTGGTTTTGTGCACAGCACTATTTGCAACTGCAGCTCTTCAGGGTTTCAGATGAGCTTTTTCCAGTCCTTTCTAGAGATGTCATGGGTTTACTTCTTATTAATAGAATTAATTCTATCAGTTGATGACTGAATTATAGTCGTGTTTGAGGAGGTAAAGTCCCCCCCTCCCAGCAAGTTAAGTTAAGGGAAAAGGAGACCAAGCTTTTTGAGGGGTTGAAAAACAAAATCTTTCTGTTGAAGAGAAGACAGCATAAATGTAAAGAAAAATAATGCAAGATAGAAACTTGAGGGTGGTGGTGGTAGACAAAGGGATCTGAGGTAGGAGGATGCAAACAACCAGCCTTGAACAAATGGATAGTTTGAGAACTAAAACTTTCATTACATCCCCAATGGAAACTGTTCCATGCTTTGCATGTCACAGTATCTGTAAACTTGTGTAAGTAGAGAAACTTGCCATTCTTCATAGTTTAAAAGTTAACACAATATATTAGCTGTCTAGATGTCCTATAGCAGCCTTGCTTAAAATCGAAGATATAGCTGGAGAGTTTCCCATACTGCTCACATCAAATATAGTTTTCCTGAGCACAGGTCTAACATTAGCTTCTTTTAATTCTACTGAAACTCTGCACCTCAAGATTTTTCAACCAGCACTGGAGCCACCAATTCCCCTATGAGCTTTTCTGAGCCAGACAGAAGTTGAGCTGTGGTACAAAATCTGAAGGGGGGAAAAAAATCTTCTGGATAGTGTACCATGTAGACACTAATAAATGGAGGGATATAAAATAAGCATAAGTCATAATAACTTACTGTGTCACTGCATTGTTCATTAATAGTTAACACTGTGAAAATTATATTTCTAAGTATTAAGTACTTGGATGAATTCCAAACTCTAGTGTATGTAAGATATATGGTTGACTAGATTAAAGAGAGAACTTCTGCTTCACTTAACAATTGAAATGAAATTTTCATCGTTCATTGAATAGTTTATTACTGGGGCTGCACTTGAAATATAGGACTTGTTTTCATTTTATGACTTCCTTTAGAATGTTAAAAATATATTAATAGAGGATTTGTAAAACACTCTACTCCAAAGCACATTTTAATAAATTTCAGTTCATGGCTTTAAACTTTGTGTGGTGGCAAAGCATATTTTGCATGGCTAGCAGTTGTTATAGTTCAGGATTAATCTCAACTTGTATATTTCCTTACAATGATAATGGATTATCTACATCAAATATTAATGAGAAATTTATAATAGAGAGCACATTTTTCTCACAAGAGTCATAGCCGGGCAATCTTTTATTACAAATGCCATTGGGCATTTATGTAAGCATGGATTTATTTGACAAAGCCTTAGTTTGCAGGATCTGGTCTATGCTATGTAGTTCATTTTCTGAAGTCAATAATCCTCATGTTTCATTTCACCTCTGCACATTCTTTTTACTAAAGCAGAATACATTTTGTAGTAAACTTTCCTAAATTCCCTAGCAGCATTTATCTACAGTCCTGCAGCTGTAGGATCATTTTTAAAACTATAAAATTCCAGATGGTAACTCTTAATTCAATACAACCTGGTTTTTGGAACTCAGCAACAGCAGAAAGCAAACCTGCAGAGTATGAATAGTGATATTCTGTAACTGCGAGGCACAGCTTTAGCCTGTTTAGAGAGATAACTTCCTAAAAATGCATTCAGGTTTTCTATCTGTTTCAGTTCCCAATATTACTTGTATTCTAGCATGATCAAGAAATGCAGTCTGGGACAGAGTTGACAGAGATCTCTCCTTCTTTTCATCCCAGCAGTGTTCCTCAGTGTACTCTTTACTTTTTCAATAGGTGGGAATGGTAAAACAGTGTACCTAGGGACCTGCCTTCTATTCTTGACACTGCACAGCCCAGCTCTCACTGACAAAAATCCAGAAGTGGACTAGGTCCACCCTAGGGTCATAGGGTAGTCATAAAGGTCCCTGTGTGATCTGCCATTTTTCAAGCTACTCCAGTTCATAGGGTAGTTGTGAGGATAAAATGTCGAGGACCATTTTATCCTTGGAGCAAGAGTGGAATAAAAATGCAACCAGTAAATCCTGCAAAGCTGAAGATGCACTGAGCATGCCCCCTAGGCCAACTTTAATATATGTAAGTTGTCATAAAGACAAGCACTTTGAGTGCATGAAGTTGTTGTGGATTAGTTTTTGCCCTGATCCTGCAGATCAGCATGCATATCACTTGCAGTAGTTCCTTGCAGTCTGGCCTCATTTGCAGCAATTGCCCAAGCTTAGGATTTCTGGTCTTCATTTGAACCTGTCATTGTTGTGTTGACACTTATTCTGTGGTCTGAATCCAGACTTGTGGATTGTGAACTTGGATTTGTCCTTGAAAAGTAGTTATATCCCTCTTGTACTGTGTGAACACTAATGATCACATAGTCCAAATCAGTGGGAAGGGATCCTTAACATGTACTTCCTCTGCCCTGAACTATTGCCTCAGCCACTTTGAGCACATATAGTGACACCTCCATTTGTTGCTGATTCTTAACAGTCAGAGGGTCACGTCTATCCACTCACTCTGATGTATGTGAAAATTAATCCTAATTGTGAGAGGTGTGCAAAGGTTTAACAGTGCATACAATTAGACATTGGCAATTTTGGTATGTTAATTGCTGTAAATAGAGAGATTTCAACAGGACTTTCAAAAGAGAGTGTAATTATTACAGATTTATGGGTCTGAATTGTTCTTTTCCCTACCATGTTAAAGCCTTAGGAGAGGAATGATTGGGAAGAAAACAGCTGCCAGAAGGAATTTCTAATGATCATTATATTTCTCCAAGATATTTTCCCCTAGAGCATTTTGTCTGCATATCAGTGGGAAAGCAGAGTAAGTACATATTATTCCCGAAGAAGAAAAGCAGGCTCTGCTTAGAGCCAAAAATGCTATTAGTTACTTTAAAAAAGGAAAAAGCCAAAGAAGCTTCATTTGGTTTTGAGAGCAGACGCCAGTCTGCTACTAATCCAAACAAGTAAGTCCAGAAGAGACTTTATTCAGAAATTTTCTAAGACACTGTCTAAGCTTCAGCTAAAGCAAAACAATATTATATTATCCTTGAGACTCACATTGAGATTCTTAGAGAGTTTATGAGGTATTGCTAACCTAAAGCAAAATAAATTTCCCTGTGGACCAGCCCAGAAAAGCTTTATGGTCCAAGTTAGTAAAACTATCCATACCATTTCCCTCCTGAGATTTATAGACCCCACCTCTCTCCAAGCCATAATTCTCACAACAGTAAGGAAGGGCAAAAGGAAGCTCCTTTGCTCTAGCATCAAACCCAAAGGTGATCATAACATCTTAAGAACATAAACATAATTCTGGACTCCCACACAATAGAAATTCAGCTGAATATATCCACTTCTGCTGAGCGTTTTATTTGAAAGAAAAAAATTAGCTTTTGTTTGAATGGTAGGACCTAACTTTATCTATTAAGGGAGACACAATTTGGAGAAAATAAAGATGTCACAGATAGCTGTACATTAGATTGAGATGGGGTTAAAATCCTTTTATTTTAATATATTTGTTAATCATATTTTAATGCTGTGTGTTTGCTATTGTTTTATTGTTTGAGTTGCTATTTGATCATAGATATCCGTGAGTGGGTTTAACAGAAAAGAGATTAATACTTTTTATAAACAAATGAATAAATGTTTGATCAATTATTAATCTCATATTATGAGGCCTTGTATACATTCTAATCTGACTTCAGTTTATAATAGTAAGTAGATCAGAGTGAAGCCAGGGAAAAGATGCAGGTTGTTGGCTTCACACTCCTGATGGAGGATCACACTGCTTCAGAGGGTAGGGGAAATACAAATTTCCCAATCTCATGCTAATGTGAAACTGGGTGGGGAGGGTGGCATTTGCAGGGGAAAATCAGTGTGAAGGAGAATGCTTCATCCTCTTTCCAATTCTCCCTTGCAAATATTTTGTGAGATGCACTGGAGGGGCAGGGTATAAATATTTTAAATAAAAACTTGCCCCTGCTAGTGTGTTTAACACCCCCACCCCTTGCCACCACAACTGTGTTCTGAAACTGGTTGTGAGCACACCTGGGGGAAGGGGAATTATTTCTGGGCCGTATAGTAAGGCAAGAATTGGTTGACACAAGATTAATTAGGCACCCCTTCCTGGCCACTGATTGTGCCCTAAAAATGTCTAATTTCTATTACCTTGGTCATCTGAGGGTACAAATAGGCTTGGCATCATGAGTGGACCAGGCTGCCACTTGCCCATGCCCTCTTGAGGACCCACCCACACATGGCAAACTCCTTTGCAGTGCACAAGTCAGCCAGCCACTTCTTCCAGCACCAGGCACCTCTGTTGGCCAATGAAGGCCTCAGTCAGACCTCTGTGTTTTTGTGGGTCCCATTGGCTGCATGTTGTAGAGGGAAGAGCTGATTCATGGTATGCCAGTTGCTCCTCCTCCTCTCTGCCCTATAGGCCAATGAGCTTTCTCCCAGGCAGGATAAGCTGTTCGTTGATCTAAAGTTTCGAATTATGTAACTTCATTTTCTTTCCTAAAATTCTAAAACCCAAGATGAGCCATCATGGTTATGATTTTGTTTAAAGAGGAATGCAAGCATTTAACCAATCTTTAAGCTAGATTAGTCTTCTGGAAATGACAGTGGCAATGTTGGATATGAAATGCGTGATACTAGTTGACAGGAATGATTAGAAATGGGGGCAGCACATGACCTTTTTCTTCATGCTTAGTACTTGACAGACCTAATTATCTTAAAAGTAGTGCTTTAGACAGAATGTTACAGCTTTGTAGAGCATTTGGAAAACTGTCAAAACCTTTGACAAGAACTGTAACTGAGCTTTTAAGATTCAAATTGTAGGTGATTGCTTTATGGAAATATAGGCCAACAGGAATATCTTGCTATTTTCTTGTTGGTTTTGAAAGCTATTCTAAATACATTTCTAAACAAACAAATCTATTGCTGTGTATGTCATTGTGGTTATATTGGGATTAGACAGGAGATTGGGCTAGTTGGCCTGTTTTGTTCTCTGAGACCAGAATAGCTAATGCATCAAGTAAAAAGATCGTCTGATCTTTCAAATTGAAATGTTTGGGGAATAGAAACAATTCTAGGATAAAGAGCCATGGCTGGTTTTTTGTTTCAAGAGGAAAACCTGTCTGCAGCTGTGATTCTTAACCATAGACACTGCATTACCTCCATATTATTATATGGACAGTTGAATAAGGTACCTGTGCATTCCTGCCCCTTTTGTTACAAGTGACCACTTTATACACTTTAAGCTGGCAATAAAAAAGGATGTGTTTGGACCACTCTCCAAGACAGAGGCCTAAAATGGTTAATGAAAGTTTTTTGACACCAGTTTTAAGTAATAGCATGAGGCTGTTTGTAGGTGGTTGTGGTGGCAAGGATGTTGAGGCTAGTGATACTTCTCAGACCCACTCAGAATGCTGTGGGGTCCAATGTTTTATTAGCCTTTCATGACTGAGAACCACAAATCCTTTACCATTATAGCATAATGTGTGAACATACGCTGTAATGTTTTCACATTTGAATGAAAATACTTCGTATAGCCTACACTTTTGTGAGTAAGTTAATATTCAGGATGGTGCTTGAGAACACGAGAGGCTACAAAATAAAACTTCTGCAGGCAAGCATTTAGCTACTATTTTCAGTGCCAAAGTTCAAGTAGCTTAACAATATTGATGGAAAGGGCAATGAATATGAAGACTTCCTAAGAGGTATTTTTGTAGCACTTTCCCCTGCATAATTCAGTTTACCCATGCAGACAAACCTTTTCCCCCATTGTGCCAGAGGGAACTACATACTTTCAGTTGCAAAAAAGCAAATAAATCTGTATAATTTAGCCATTCTACATGTTACGTAAGAATATAGGAATATAAAACAGGACATTAATAGCATGATGACTTGTTATTGTCCAGTTCAGATGTAATACTAAACTATGCTCTAGTGTGGTGATCATCATTATTTTTCAAGTGTGTGTGTGTGGGGGGGGGGGGGGTACTTTGGCAAAAAACTAAATACAGTACTGCTCTTTCCTGTGGTGGGAGGGCCTATTAGGGGAGAGAGAGTCCTCTCTTAATATTCCTATGGGGAAAGCACTGAAAAGAGCTACACTTTCCAGCATTCCGTGCACATCTTCCAAGAAAATGCTCAAGAGGGCTCAGTTTCCCTTAATCCTACTGGTACTGGACAGAGTACATCACTTCATAGTGGGAATGATCGCCTCCACATGGTACCAGGGAACTGCAGAGATTATTCAGATTAATCCAAAGCTTTGCACAGGCCCAATAAGCAATTGGTCAGGAAGCTGCACACAAGAGCTGCCCCGGTTCCTGGAGCTTACAGTTAAGAAAACTGCTCTAGCATTATGTGGACAAGCATGCAAACGTTTCCATCACTTCTGCCATTCTTTGTGTGTAAGCTGAGGATTTACATCATGAAACTGATGTAACATCATGAAGCTTTGGTTTACATCATGAAAGCAGTTTACACTTGCTTTCAATGTAAGCAAATGTAAAGTGATGCATATTGGTGCAAAAAACTCCAACTTCACATATACACTCATGGGGTCTGAGCTGTCAGTGACTGACCAGGAGAGAGACCTTGGGGTCATGGTGGACAGCTTGTTGAAAGTGTTGACTCAGTGCACGGTAGCTATGAAAAAGGCAAATTCTATGCTAGGGATAATTAGGAAGGGGGTTGAAAATAAAAATACTAATATTATAATATAATATCTTTATTCAAATCTATGGTGCAGCTACATTTAGAATACTGAGTGCAAATCTGGTCATAGTATCTTAAGAAGGACATTTTAGAACTGGAAAAAGTGCAAGGAGGGTAACCAGGATGATCAAGGGCCTGGCACACCTTCCTTATGAGGCAAAGCTACAGCATCTGTGGCTTTTTAGCTTGGAAAAGAGGCGACTTTGGGGAGACATGATCAAGGTGTATAGAATTCTGCATGGAGTAGAGAGAGTGGACAGAGAGACATTTTTCTCCTTCTCTCACAAGACTAGAACCATGGGTCATGCCATGAAACTGAAGGCCAGGAATTTTGAGACCAACAAAAGGAAGTACTTTTTCATACCCCATGTAATTAATCTATGGAATTATCTGCAGAGATGCAGGGCAGACCCTAATTAGTGTACAGAAGAAGCAAAAGAAAAAGGATATATCCTCCCATATATGATGATGAGAAGGCTAAACAAAACTTCTCACCTCATTTTCCCCCTGCTGTTATCAGACTTGAATGAGCAATGCCAGATTGTGTGATGTGCCACCCTCCCATATCTATTCAGGTGCTCACCCTCAGCAATTTCTTTGTGAACATCTCTTTGTCTAAAGGAGCATACAGGGGAGCCATCCCAGACATAACCTAATCAATACCCGATATTCAATGCCCTCTTTGGAGCAGGACTTATACAATCCTAAACATTCCTCAAGGAGGCCCTTTATCAGTCTCCTCCATCAAAACTCTTCAATCATGCTTTAGGTTATGTTTTTGCCTATAACCCCCACCGCCGGCACTGTTCTCTTACACACCTGCTCTGCCAATGGACTATGTGCCCCATGCTGCTTGGCCGCACCTCATTGCTCGTGCTTGAGCCAATTGGAGAGACAGATCCCTAGCTAGAAGCAGGTAGCTATGACAAATACTATACTGCCTTTCTCTTTCTTTCACACTCATGCCTCTTTCCCCTTCCCAGCATTAAGGCTAGCCACCATTTTTCAACATTGTGTATTCTTCTTGTTGCTCAATAAAGCAACTCTTTGTTTTCAAGAACATGTGTCTACTCTCGTTCATTTCTTCCAGTGCATCCACACCACAGCCAACTTTCTTGTAGTACTGTGAGAATAATATTGCTGTTGATTGGTCTGCACCCATTTGAAGCTAATTTCTCCTACTTTGACTAATTTCCCTCACTTTTGTGCAAAGCATAGACACGGAGCATGGTAGCTGACATGCTTCCATGCAGACCTCTTAACACGGAACATGCCCTAGATAGCTCAATGGGGAAGAGATGCTGGCTGTGGAGCCAGGGGTTCAAATCCCACAGGGATACATGGACAAAAGTAACTTAAATAATGGGAGGAGAACTAGTCTTATGGTAGCAAGCATAAATTGTACCATTTGATAAACAGAGTCTGCCTTGCTTTATATATTTAAAATATTACTCTTAGGGGATGGGGCTGCTTTGAGAAGAGCATCTGCATGCTTGCATGCAGAAAGTTCCAGGTTCCCTCCCTGGAATCTCCAGATAGGGCCGCAAGAGACTCCTGCCTGCAACATTGGAGAAGCTGCTGCCCATCTGTGTAGATGGCACTGAGCTAGATGGACCAATGGTCTGACTAGGTATAAGGCAGCCTTCAATGTTTCTATGAGCCGGACCTCAAGTTAAGAACTTCTGAGCTAGCATATCAAACTAGAATCAGATTATTCTGAGGAGCATTATATGGGAAAAAATGACAGTCCTCATGAGTAAATGTTATCTCTAAAATCACCAAAAAGCCACCACTTTCATAGTCTGCAAATGGGGCTGTGAAATTTGGAGGTGGCATTTCAGGACAGTACCACATAATAAGCAAGCATTGAACATTTTGGTGAGAGTAAGAGGTTTAACTATTAGTACCGCCATCCCTCACCAACTGTGAGGGTTCTGTTCCAGGAAAACCTCGTGGGTGGCGAATTCATGGTTGGAGAGCAATAGGAAATGCATTGGAAATGGGGGGTTAGGGGAATCGTGGTTAGGAAAAGACTGAAAAATAAAGAAAAAAGAAAACCCACCAGAATACACCTGGAATCAGCTATAGTTAGCAAGACTTGTGAAGGGGGACCCCCAGAACCCCCCCAATCACCCAAACTTCCCAAAATCACCCTCAATGTGCTCTGTGTGGGGTTGCCTTTGTACGTGGTCTGGAAACTGCAACTGGTACAGAATGTGGCAGAAAGGTTGGCCGCTGGGACAACCTGAAGGGACCATATAACACAGATTCTGAAAGAATTTTAGCTCTGCTAAAGAAGATATTCCAGCGAGCCTGAGTGCCTGCTGTATTCACGGAGGTGAGATTCCCTTTTACAGGAGGAGTGGGAAGATCAGTTAATGCGGCAATCAAAGCTGCTGTGGGACTAAATAAAGCACAAACACATAAAGGCTGGTTGTTTTTTTAAAAAGATGGTAATCTCCTGGTGGTGACTTGTATTGCTGTGGGAAAAGAAAGACTTGAGGGGGAAACAGCTGGGCAGAAGGCTAGTAGCAGAAGAAGGACCATGTGCAACAGCGGTTCATTCATTGCTGCTGCTGAATCTTTCTAAACCTTTCTTGACTGACTTGATTTGACTAAGTACCTTTTCAAACCCTCTCAAAGAACCCCAAGAGATTGAGGTAGGAGTTCCACTAATAAATCATTTATATTTATAAACAATAAGTTAAGTATTGGATGCTGATGCTGGTATGGTGATGTGGAAATAAGACAGAATTTTGACTCAGAGATCATTTCCAGCCACCATTTTGTGGAGGAGCCATTTTATGATCCATTTTTAAAACACTCACACACACAACCCTGTGATTTTCTGCCAAATTTGGGGGACCTTTGCACATGCTTGGAATCCTGATGGCCCATGGAACACAGGGCACTTGGCCTGCTTTTGTGTTTATGAGGCAATTTGCGTTTTTTCTTTTTCATCTGGGAACCTAACCCCTGTGATCCCATAGATTGAATAACTCTTTATCCATGGATTCATTATCCATGGTAATCTGTGGGAACAGAACCTCCATGGATAATGAGGTACTCCTGTACATACATTAGTGGCACACTAGTCTAAACTGGATTATTATAGAACTTTTTATCTATAACAACCTATCTGGACTGGAAGAGCAGGACTGGAAGAGCCAGGAAGATTGTCACAAATATTTCCTCTTAAAATAAAAGCAGGGATAGTAGAAATATAGCTGAATTAAGTTTTGAAAAAGTGAAGGGAAAGTGACAAGCTAATTTGATTGGTTTAAGGTAATATTGGCTAGGAAGAAACATTCTTTGTATAAGTTATCTGTATTAATGTTTATGTTAATGCTTTATAGTGAAGTATGGGCTAAAAATAAGTTATGATGCATCATTATAAATATTTAGTTGCACATATGATATAATTCCTAGACAAGCATATGTCTAAAATTGAAATATGGAATCTATGCTAAGACTAGATCTCAAAACACCAGCTGTTTCTACCGTTTTGTAGGAAGACCATGCATTGATGATGTCTAATCAAGTTCCATTTGTCCTTCCTAAAAGGATAATTTCTAGCTCCCATGAAGGATATGTGATGAGGAGGACCCAACTTGCCTTAATTACTAAATAAATATATTGATACTGGTACTTCTTATGCATTAATATGAATTGTTATGGACCTTCAATACTAATTTGAAAAATTACTCTGTCTATGGTAAGTTAGAGTAAAATTGACTTTGATTACCTTCAATTTTTCTTTTGTATTTATCCCATCCTTTCTAAAGGGTCAAATTCTTGGCTTGTGCCAGAAACAAAAGGAGCAATTGTCCAAGGTGGATATGGCCATACCAGTGTCTATGATGGTACAACAAAATCCATTTATGTTCATGGTGGATACAAAGCATTGCCTGGTAATAAATATGGATTGGTTGATGATTTTTACAGATATGAAGTTAACACTAGGACCTGGTGAGAACACATTTGTGTTTTTTGTGGTGGGTGTGGTATGGTGGGGGACCCTGATGATAAATATGAAATGATTGAGCTTATTGATACCCTAAATATTTACATTCTCTTTGATCAGTTTGGCAATAAGGCCATAATATTGTATACATTGTAAAAGCAGTAATACCTTTTTCTTGACTACTCTGTGTACTTGGAGTACTTGAGTATACACAATGATAGCAGAGATTCATACAGAGGGTCTATCTGTGATGCCAGAACACATGGTTTCTGCTAGTTCTTTTACAAGGATTTAGTCCTGACTCATGTGCGGTGAAGGAGCAAGTGATATGAATGAGCAATAGGAGCCATCTTTGCTCTTGTTCTGAAGTGTAGAACTATTACAAATAGAGCAGCACAGACAGGATTTATCAGGCTCAAGGATTGTGCAATCCTCTGGCAGAGTGTAGCAGTGTGTGGTTTGGAGTGGAGATGGAGACACTTTTGACAGGTTCAATAAAGAAACTTAGAGGTGTTTATTTTTAAAGGTGAGTAGCATGAACTGGATAATTTTGTTTCCCTCTTGGTGGGATAGCTAATGGTAGAATGTAACTATTAACAAGAAATGTTGATATATTTTTGGGAGGAGGATGGTGAATATTGATCTTTAAACATATGCAAGCAATTCCCTACTGAACATGTTTGTCCTAAAGTGCTGTTCCTTTTCCATCTAAATGTTTTTTCCCCAACAAAAGGTTTTTCCCCACCAACACCCATGTTTTGCTGTTGGGATGACTCATTTTGTGTGTTTTTTTGTTTATGTTAATATTTGTAAGAAGAATAGAGCATTCCAACAAGATAGTATGCAGGCTTTCAGAGACAGACTTTTGATCGCTCAAAAGGCTTTGCAAGCTGGAGGAACAACTGTTGTCTAGATGAAGCAGCTCTGATTATAGGCCACAGAAAGGAAATTTTGAGTGCTAGTTCTAGCATGGCGACATTCACTTGTGTTGCCATTTTCAAGAAAATATGAAATAGCAACCACACTTTGTGGTTTGGTTTAGATGTCATGCAGAGTCATGATTAAAGTTCTGCTTCACTGAGCTTCAGGAATGATTGCACCCATCCCCTTTGGCACAAGCCTTGAAAGTATTCTTCTGAAAACAAGTCACAATCAGTCATAACATCCAAAGTGACTGATCTTTGATTATTCTAACCTGACCTTATCAGGTATACCATACTGTGAATCTGGCTTCAAACCTCTGGCTCAGATATTTATTTATTTATTTATATTCTATTTCTATACTGCCCTTCCAAAAATAGCTCAGGAAAATACACAGAGAAATAATAAATAAATAAGATGGATCCCTGTCCTCGACCCCTGAAAGGGCTCACAATCTAAAAAGAAACACAAGATAGACACCAGCAACAGTCACTGGAGGTACTTTGCTGGGGGTGGATAGGCCAGTTACTAGTGGTGTGCCCGAACCGGTCCGGCGGCCATTCCAAAGAATGGCCGAACTGCCGGACCGGTTCGGACTGGGCTGGTTCGGGTCCGGGTGGGGGGTATATCTTTAAGGGCGGGGAGGGCTTGCTTAGCCCTCCCGCCTCCTTGCCCCCGCCAGCGCCCGTATTTAACATTATAGGGGCGCTGGAAACCAGCCGCCCCCCCCCCCGCCGCCGCCACCGCCGCCGCCGCGAAATCACTCTTAAAAACATCCAGCCCTCCCTCCCTCCCAGCTAGCTGCCCGCCCGCCCGCCCGCCCCCCCACCCACCCACCCAGTCGCTCACCCGGTCGGTAGATACTAAGCGAGAGGAGCTCCGGCACAGAGCTCCTCTCGCTAGGAAGGCCTCCGGGAGAATGGTGGCTTGCGCGCGCGCGCATGCGCGCGCCGCAAACCATGCCGTTCTCCGGAGGCCCGGTCTACCCGCCTAGCTGGGAGGGAGGGAGGGCTGGATGTTTTTAAGAGTGATTTCGCGGCGGCGGCGGTGGCGGCGGCGGGGGGGGGGGGGGGCGGCTGGTTTCCAGCGCCCCTATAATGTTAAATACGGGCGCTGGCGGGGGCAAGGAGGCGGGAGGGCTAAGCAAGCCCTCCCCGCCCTAAAAACAAGGCCCCCCTTCGGTGCCGGTCCGGACTTCTCCGGACCGTGCACATCCCTACCAGTTACTCCCCCCCTGCTAAATAAAGAGAATTACCATGTTAAAAGGTCGCCTCTTCGCCAAGTTAGCAGGGGTTAGCAGATTTGAAGAAATCTGGCTAGAATAAGCCAGGATTGGTTGGTTTGTATGTCATGACTGGTCCTGGCGTATTTCTAACTGCAAGAAGTAGAATACTTCTGAGGCTCATGTGTGAAAAATATTGAGGGGATCATGTGCTTCTGAGGTTAATGGACAGGGCACAAAGTGAAGGTTTAATTTTGTTTCAGGTGACATCTGAACCAGCCCAGTAAATGTATATAGTAACTAAAACATAGCCCATATATTTAATTTTATTTCCATGTTTGGGGGGGTGGGACAAAACAAAACAACATAATCCCATGCAAGCACCTATCTAATAATAATGATCTTAATGAAATATGGTGCATGACAGTATTTATTAAGAATAAACATCAGTATAATAGAATTTGATTAAGCAATTGGGAATATAACTGAAATTATTGTGGGACTTTAATAGGAATGAAGGTATCACAAAGAAATGGGATAAACCAAGAGACGTTTTGATAACTTTTAACTCTCCTAGAATTAAAGAAGCAACTTTACCAAAGGTGTAGTGATAGGTTTGTTTTTGAAGAGCAAGATATAGTTACCTTGAAGGAGATACTGTACATCCAGATGTTTACTATATAGTCTTATTAAATTGAATAAATATTTTAAAAAGAGTAAACATCAGTATTTTGATCTAAAAATTTTAAATAACTTTTTACTATTTTAGTAAACGCTGGATAAACAGGAAGCATAGCAATCTTAAGAATGATAACACTTCCCATAATAGAACTTTGCAATATATTTCTATGAGTATGCTTTTTTTAAATGCACACTTGCTTGCTTGGTATATTAACTTAAATAATCTGAAATAATGTTTCTCTACACACTCATGTACTTCTTATTTTTAACAGGACCATTTTGAAAGAGAGTGGTTTTGCAAGGTATCTCCATTCGGCTGTACTAATCAGTGGAGCTATGCTAATTTTTGGTGGAAACACTCATAATGATACTTCTCTGAGTAATGGTGCAAAGTGTTTTTCTGCTGATTTTCTGGCCTATGACATAGGTAGGTACTATAAGGTTAAATGTTTAAAATTAAAGCATTCGAGCCGTAATATAGAAAAGCTCATATAATATATTCACATGGTATTTCATTCTAGAAAGGTATCTTTATATGTAAAGACAAAATTTCAAATTGCTTTTTTGCACTAATAAGACAGGCCATCTGTTTCACTTTATTCTTAATTAAATTTGATTCCAGCACAAATAATCATGCATGCATACCATTTAAAGCACTGCTAGAACTGTATTGGAACTCAAGTCTCTACATGCAATGGTGAATTAGAGTTTCTTGATCTATAAGTGCTGCCAGGAAGAATGTTCCAGTCCTTGTTTTAGGCAATTCCAATAGATCTGACTCGGGTTACACAGAAGCATCCTATTCTTTATTCTCCTTTCATCACTGTCATTTTGATGATATCTAGTCATCTTTGCAAGAGTTATATTCTTTATAGTGGATAATGAGAAAGCATGTCTACATATCAAGAAAAAGATAAAACCTAAAGATGTGTCTCCTAAAATGTTGAAAACTAAACAAGCATGTGAACTGAAAATAAGATTTGCCATGAAGTTTCAGATACATTAGTTATACTTCATTTGCTGCTACCTATGAGTGTTAGCAAGACTTTATTAGACTGAGCTGAAGAGTTGTGATAGTGTATGGGAGAAGGCATTTTCATAAATTGCTGATATGGTAAAGGTCTACAGCAAGTCTGCACAACATAAGGCCTAGGGGCCAAATCTGGCGTGTGGGGACTCTTGCTGGCACACAGGAAGGTATGTCCTGAAGCCCTAGCAGGAGCCATGAAGAGCTCTTGGCTATCCTGCTGATGAGCAGCAGTGGCTCAGTCAGGGGCGTAACTATAATAGGGCAAGGGGAGACGGTTGTCTGGGGGCCCACTGCCCAGGGGGCCCCCCTGAGGCAAGTCACATGACTGACTCCCCCAGCTGCGCACACACCCGAGCTTCCTTCAGTTGTATTCATCCTCCAAAACTTATGTGAATGTTAAGACCTGGAGCTACCAGAACAGCATGTCTCTCTCTCGTAACATTAAATGACTTGCATCGTCCACAGTTTACAAAACCTGATGTTTTATTGTGGCACATAGGTGTTGATTGATAGATAGATTAGATATGGTTACCACTATTCAGCGTCATTTAAGATTTCTTTACTTCATGAGCTGAGCTTCAGTGGCAGGGGGCCCCATTTTAAAATCTTGTCTCTGGGCCCACTCCAACCTTGCTACGCCCCTGTTTGTTCCCTTCCCTAAACTCTAATAGCTCTCCCCATTTAAAACATTCAAAGAGATTTCTGTACCCAGAGACCATCTTCTAACAATGAACTCCCATTTTAGAGCTACGCCCCTGGGCTCAGTGCAGTTGACCACTTGATACCAGATGGCCCCTGCCCTCCTTGCTGGCCCTGCCTCTGGCCCAGAGTCCACTGACACCACCCTTCATTCTTCTTTTCCCTTCATCTTCCCTCAGACTCCAACCCTCTGCCCTCTCACTTTCATTAATATTTTTAATAATTAATTTTAATGTAGTAATTATTGTCTGAAAATTTATCTCAGCTTCCACACAACACATCATAAGAAGAGCCCTACTTGATCAGGCCCAAGGCCAATCTAGTCCAGCATCCTGATTCACACAATTGCTCACCAGATATTTCTGGGAAGACCACAGGCAAGAGTTGAGGGCATGCCCTCTCTCCTGCTGTTACTCCCCTGCAACTGGTATTTAGAAGCATCTGCCTCTGAGGCTGCATGTCGTTTATAGCCCTTGGACTAGTAGCCACTGGCAGAACATGAATTTATCTAAACCCTTCTTAAAGTCATCCAGGCTGTTGTCTGCCACCACATCTTGTGACAGAGACATCATGGTTGGTTCCAGGGTATTTTAATTGTGCACCCCCGTCTACAGCCATGTTCATCATTGTTGGATTCTAGAACTGGTTTTTGAAATTCAGAGAACACCAGTATAGACCAGAGAACAGATACTGCTGTTTCCTTCCAAATTTTCTGACTAGCAGAGTCAGTGCATCTAAGGCACACAATTACATTGCAGTTGCAATGTCCATTTAGTTGTTTTTTGTTTTGGCAGCATGAATTACCAATATTTCAAATATCTTTGAATTTGATTACACACAATTCTTTATTAATTGGATATGGAGAGAAGTGCTGAATTGCTTAAAGGCTGTAATTTTTATATGTAGCACTGAATTAAAATATGTAAGCCCCGTGAGCCACTTCAATTGATTACCTCTAATGGTTATATTTTCTTGTCACACAATACAGAAATGGTAATCAGTTGTGTGTGTACTGGGACAGTTATAACTTTAGACCCCTTGCATAACTGATCTTTATTTTTTAACATAAAAATTTACAATGTGCTTTATTTCTGAAACTGTAATGCTACATTATTTCTGTTTTTAGATCATTAAAGCACTTTACTTTATTATCTATTATCTATAATTATCTATAATTTTTACCAGTCTCATTTTCCATGCATTATTAATTTGATACAATACAAATGGAACAGATGTACTTTCTTTCTTATTTTAAAATTTGGATAAAGATTAATTAGATGCTAGTTTAATCTTCTGTGCTTTCCCTTTGGCCAGATTAAAAACTTACTCCAACACACATCAGACAGAAATATACTTAGTGAGGACAGAAAAATGAAATTTCTGACATTTTACATTTTTGTTCATATAGAAATCTCTGTTTACAGAAATAGGCACTCACCCAGGTCAGATTGTGTTTTTGATCCAAAACAACTGAGTTATTAATTATTTTTTATTTCTAACTAGCCAACCTTCACAGAGCATCTGTGTGCTTTTGCGGGGCCTGCTGTTCCCCCCCTCCTGCCCCATTCTCTCTTGTCCCCCTCCCTCCTGCCCCACTCTCTCTTGGCTCCTCCCCCTCCCTCCTGCCCCACTCTCTCTTGCCCCCTCCCCCTCCCTCATGCCCCACTCTCTCTTGCCCCCTCCCCCTCCCTCATGCCCCACTCTCTCTTGCCCCCCTCCCACCACAGCCAGGTCCGTCTTACCCGGGGCAGTGGTGGTGGGCAGAAAAGTTTTCCTCCCATCCCAGACTCCAATGCCTCCTGTCTCCGGCAGCCAGTCCCGGCCAGGCCGCCGCCTCTTCTATATCTTAGACGGCCCGGCCAGGTCGTCCCGGTGCCTCCACCTCCTGCTTGGTTGGGCGGCTGCCGTCGCCCCTCTCATACCTGGGACGGCCTGGCCTGGCCAGGCCGTCCTGCAGCCTCCGCCTCCCGCTTGCTCAGGCTGCCGCCAACGCCACTCATACCTGTCACAGCCAGGCCATCCCACCACTTCTCACCAGGTCGGGGGGCCGCCGCCTCCTAGCAGCCAGCCGAGGCCACCTCCTCTGGCCATTTTGCTTGTGGCTCTTCCCCACCGCTGCCATTTTTTCTGACCCCTCAACTCTCACTGGGCCCAGGAACTCTAGCAATGTCTCACAAGAGTTCCTCCGGCAAATCCTGGGCACGCATGTCCCAAGAGAATTAAATATATAGATGTTTATATCCTGCCTTTCTTCAAAGTAATCAGGGTGGGTTTTTAAAGAAAATGTCAAGTTGATGTCCCTGCTTTTCTTTTTCTTTTTTTAAATGAGGAATTAATTGGCTTGTCTGCTAGGCAAAGCCAACTACAACATACATGAAGGGTCATAAAGGCCCAAGCCAATTGAGTCTTTTTTGGACTCAGTTCAGAGACCAAAATTTGCTAAGTACAAATAACCTACGTGCATAATTCTGCAACAACCTTACTATGCATCTACGACAACAGCCACTGACAAAATGTTGTGTTTTTTTAGTAGTAGAAATTTCTGACACTGCGATGGATTTCAGGCACTGTGATGGATTTATGAAAGGGATGGTGGTATTGTAACAGCATGTTAGTGAGACTCTTAAATGATTTGAGAATCTAACCAAATTTATCAGCAGTGTGAGAGATTTGCCCCACAAGATGATCATTAACCCGATGTGGGATGCGCAAGTTCTTCCTATGGCTCTCTTGCATATACTCACTTTGTAGGCCTTGGTAGTCTCTCTCCTTTAGGCTTTTGAGGCAGAAGTAACAAGATCATCAACTTGCATCAACAGGCTTTTTTAATTGAACAGGAACAGGATAAATTGGTAAAGACTCGAATAGAATAGAATCCTTGACAAACTCCAGCCATACAATTTTGGTGGGAAATGTAAATTGACAGTACCAAATCACACAGGATGGAATACATTTTTTTTAAAAAAATGGCTACAAATTAAACATTTATAATCACCAGACCACCTTTTTTGTCTTATTTAGATGCGAGCTTTGTGAAAGGGGTACAGCAATTTACAACTTTGAATTAATAACTTTTGGTAATTTTGATAAGTCATGAATATGGATGCAGAGTCTTCTTTCTTTTGTGATGCCCTTTTGCATCTTCAAGATTTCATTCAGGAGAGGAGAGCTGGTCTTGTGGTAGCAAGCATGACTTGTCCCCTTAACTAAGCAGGGTCCACCCTGGTTGCATATGAATGGGAGCCTTGATGTGTGAGTACTGTAAGGTAATCCCCTTAGGAGATGGAGCCACTCTGGGAAGAGCAGAAGTTCCCAAGTTCCATCCCTGTCATCTCCAAGATAGGGCTGGGAGAGATTCCTGCCTGCAACCTTGGAGAAGCCATTGCCAGTTTGTGAAGATAATACTGAGCTAGATAGACCAATGGTCTGACTCAGTGTATGGCAGTTTCCTATGTTCCTATCCATCTGTGTGAGGAGACTTATTTTTCTGCACTGTGTCTTTTTTCTTTGCTTTTTGGTTAATGTCTTCCTTTTGTCTTCTGTCTGATGTTTCTCTGTCTGGTCTCAGACTGGAGTGGATGAAGGAAGTGGGTAGAAGTCACCCTTGTCCTTCTCTTGTCCACACTCCTGGTAGCTTCTCTTGCCTCTGGATGCCTCTGCCTCACTCTGCCTCAAAGGCAGGATGCCTCTGAGTATCAGTTGCAGGGGAGTCACAGCAGGAAGGAGATCATGCCCTCAACTACTGCCTGTAGACTTCCAGCACTATCTGGTGGGCTACTGTGTGAAACAGGATGTTGGACTAAATGGGCCTTGGGCCTGATCCAGCAGGGCTGTTCTTATGCTCTTATGGTTCTGTCTTCCTGCCCCCATGGATATGTGTGGCAGAACCATCAGTTCTGTCCTTCCCCCCACTTTATTGGCCTCCCCTGTTCTTCCTTTAAATAACCCTTGACAGCATTGGCATTTACATGCCTATGCAAGTGATGCTCCATTTTATGAGCAGAGGTCTCTTGAGACTTTGCTTTCAGTAGGCAACTCTGGCAACGCTGCTCATTCTGCTGTTGACAATGACATTCTCATCTGTCCTTGCCTACCTTATCCTTTCAAGTCTGTCTGACTGCTTCCCTGTGAACTGTGGTGGGCTAGGCAGGATTGGCTGGGGAAACTCTGACAGGAAGAATTTGGAATATTATATAATATAAATATGAACACACACAAATGTATATACATCCTACACATGTCTGCAGGAAACAGGGAACATAGAGACAGATTGATTCAGTAGCTTCAGCTCCCTGACAATTGGGAGTATGTTTCTGGATAGACACTTCTGGTTTCTGCCACAGAACAACAAAGCCACAATTACTCTGAAAGAATGTATTCAAAGAATGTATTCAAAGAATATACCACACTTATTTGAAGTGCAGCTGTACATCTGGGCAAATCTGTGTAAACCTACTTCTAACAGAGGGTGCTTCATGTATCACTGGTGTAGCTAGTGCATAGGAGGCCTGTGTTCAACTTCTGGTGTGCGGGTCCTTCACTCACCCTTGGTGGTGGAGGCCCAGGAGCAGTGCGTGTTCTGAATACACAGCCCACTCACCCTTTGCCCCCCTGCTGCCTGTTTGCCACATGCTGCTGCCTCTTCTCCTCTCACCTTTCCCTCTCCTCTTCCTCTTCCTGTGCATGATATTTGCAAGCACTTCCTGTTTCCGCATGCAGGAGTGGTGGAGGAGGAGACAGAAAGCGGGCAGGAGCATGAAGGTGTGGGAATGGTGGCAGCAATGGCCATCCAACTGGTGGGGGGTGAGAGGAGGGAAGAACACAGCTCCGAGGGGCAAAAAGACCCCAAGGGCCGATGTACTCATGGGCCACCCTGTCCCTGTCTTGCCTTTAAAATCTTGTTGGATTATATAGATTTGTCTTTGATGAAAAGCTGCACTTAAAACTTATGTCAGACATGTATGCTGCTGCTTTCATTAGCTATGTTCCCTGCTACTAAAGAGAAGACCTTAAAAAAAACAGGGGGGGGGGGCTTTACTAGTTACTGATTAGTTTTGGACCCAGTTCAAGGTGTAGGCTCTTTTCTTTAAAGTTGCTTTATGGCCTAGGTAGGATCCACATGCCTCAGAGACATCTTATTTTATACCTTAAGTCCAGCCACTGCTTACATTTTGCAGGAAGGATCCCTGTTCTGTGTGTCCACAGTTTGTGAACTGGAGATATATGGTATAGAGTAAGACTTCTACTTGTGTTTTGGGCAGTATAGAAATGTATTAAATAAATAGATAGATAGACAGACAGACAGACAGACAGATAGATAGATAGCTCTGAGGCCATGAAATGATCACTTAATGAAGCTTTGTAACTGATCTGACTTTGCGGGTTCCCGCTTTCCTCCACAAAAGAGGGTATAAAAACCTGTCTCTTCTGCATGTCTGCTTAATGAGTCAGCATGTGTTTCCAGAGGTGTTCTAACCCTTGGATCTTGGGGTCCCAAGGTCGGGGGTGGTGGTAGCTACAAATGGCCAGAGTAGCTAACTTACATGCTATTTTTTTAAAAAAATCAAAGCTGCCGTGGGGTGGTTGCGGGCTGGTGAGCCGAGTAGTCGATCCCCCCCCCCCGGTTGCGGGGGGAGCAACTGCTGGACATATCCTCTCAGCCCAGCGGCTGTTGTGAACTGCGAGGCACACCTGCGCAGTTCAGAGAAAGAACGTTGCAAGCTGTGCATGCCTTCTCTCCTGCTGTTGCTCCCCTGCAACTGGTGTTGAGAGGCATCATGCCTCTGAGGCTGGAGATGGCCCACAGACTTGTAGGAAATTGATTATCTAGACCCATTTCAAACTGGTTTTTGGATGGGCTATGGGGTGGTCTGCCCTGGTCGGCCTGATGGATAGAAGACGAGAGGTCTATCAATGGCTACTAGATGGAGGGCTATAGGCCATCTCCAGCCTCAGAGGCAGGATGAGTAACAGCTGGAGGGGAGTAACAGCTGGAGGGAGGGTATGCCCTCAACTCCTGCCTGTAGGCTTCCAGCATGGGCCACTATGTGAAACAGGATGCTAGACTAGATGGGCCTTGGGCCTGATCCAGAAGGGCCGTTCTTATGTTCTCCAATGAGGATTTGACAGGGGCATAGTGACTCTGTAGGTCTTTTTGGATCTCTCAGCGGCTTTCAGTTCTATCGACCATAGTATCCTTCTGGAGAGTCTGAGAGGGTTGGGAGTGGGAGGCACTGCTTTGCAGTAATTCTGCCTCATACGTCTCAGGCAGGTTCCAAATGGTGTTGCTTCTGGAAGACTGTTCTTCAAAATGTGACATTTTATATGATATCCCCTAGGGGTATATACTGTGTCCAATGCTTTTTAATAGCTACATGAAACCACTGGGACAGATCATCAGATTTTGTGCATAGTGTTGTCAGTTTGCTGATAACACCCAAAACGTTTTCCTCCATGTCAACATAATCGGGAGAAGGCATAACCTCCCTAAATGCATGCCTGGAGGCAGTAATCGGATGGATGAGGGATAACGAACTGAGACTGAATCCAAATAAGCTGGAGGTAGTTACTGTGTAGGTCTTGAACTCAGGAGACAATTCTGATCTGCCAGTTTTTGGAGGGACTGTTCCAAACAGAAGGAACAGAAGGAAAAGGTACACAGTCTGGGAGTGCTTTTGCACCCAAACCTCTCCCTGGTGTCTCAGGTTGAGGCAGTGGCAGAACAGTAGTATATATGTATTTATTTCTTTTCTTTCTTTCTTTCTTTCTTTCTTTCTTTCTTTCTTTCTTTCTTTCTTTCTTTCACCACACCATCCAAAGGCTCTGGGTAGTGCACAAGTTTAAAAAACATAAAAACAACCACCTTTTAAAACACACTGACAACTGCAATGCACTCTATGTGGGGCTGCCTTTGTATGTAGTCTGGAAACTTCAGTTGGTACAGAATGTGGCATCCAGCTTGGTCTCTGGGTTATCTCGAAGATACCATATTACTCCTATGTTAAATAAACTACACTGGCTACCAATAAGTTTTCGAGCAAAGATACAAGATGCTGGTTATAATCTCTAAAGTCCTAAAGAGAACTTCTTATTCATTATGAGCCCCATCTCCCATTGAGATAATCTGGAGAGGTTCATCTGCAGTTCGACTGGTGGCTACACAGGGACAGGCCTTCTGTGTGTTGCCACTCTGAGACTCTGGAATCTGCTCCAAGATCCTCTCCATCTCTGACAACTTCGCCCAAGCTTTTTAACTAGACTTGTAGTTTTAAATTGTTTTAAGGTTTTAATTTCTGTTTTAATTTGTTTTTTGTTGTAAACTGCCCAGAGATGGATGTTTGGGGTGGTGTACTAAACAAACAAACAAATACATAATGTAAATTCAGCGGATCAAAACTAAGTTACATTATGTTTATTAATATTAATGTAATATACAGTTTCTCCTTCCCTCTTTTTCTGAAGCATCATTTTGTCAAACTATTTGTTGACTCTGTTTTTTGCTTGTAATTAACTGATTTTAATTCAGATTAGATATGTATCAGCTGAATCCATTTTGAGGTGAAATACTCTAATTCTGTGTGTTCAGTAACAGCAAAAATCAATATTACTGTATAATATTTGCAATTTATACCATGTAATATGAAAAGTAGGAGGTGGATCTAGCTTTGACAAACATCCATAATTGAGTGGTTCATTGGCTTACTATCTCTCAAAATGTAAAGTAACATATTATATATTTGTGCATACTTAAAAGTCATGAATGTAACTGTGGTGCAATCTGCAGCCTCAGTTCTTGCTCCAATATTAGGAAACAAAAATATTTATAGTATAGGGCGCTAATTGGTTTGAATCAATTCAGTTTGTCTATCTATTGAAGGTTGTTTGGGAGAGAATCTATTGTTCTATGTAGGCTGTGCTGTAGATGTTATACCTGTAGTTAAAATTTATTATATGGCATTTCAGGCAGGTCGGTCTGGCTTTATGTTTTGCTGAGAAAGTGGCCTTTTTATGACCAGAATAAAGACAGAAATTTATTTGACATGGAATAAAGTGGTAAAGAAGTTTCCCACTCTTGTGCCAAACTTCAATGATATATTTTATTTGTTGTCTTGCCATCCAGTCCTGAAGCACAAAGACAAACATATATTTTAAGTCCATGTTGGGTGATGTTTCTTTATTGTACACAGGCAAACAGGAGAAGTAATTTTTATTTTCAGTGATACTCAGTTGTTTGAATCAAATTTATGTGGATTTAGTGTGTGTATCTCATGCAGTTCAATTCAAAAACAGCTCCTATATTCCATTTCTGAATAAGTGGATGTCCCAGGTCATTTTGATCAATGAGGCTGTGGAATCCATGCTAACCTATTTATAACTAGCCAACCCTGCACAGAGCATCTGTGCGCTCTTTGGGGATGGTGGTTACCCCCCCCCCGCTTCTGCCCCAGACTCTACTTCTGGGCCCAGCCACCTCTCCTCTCTACTGCCACTTCTGCCCACCACCACTTTCTCCCCCCCCCCCAGGCCTTGCCTCTGTGGCCGGGCCAGGCCTGCCACCTCTGGACTCCATGGCCAGGCCGCTGCTGCGGCAACCAATCTTCCTGGGTGTGCCTCAGCCAATCAGGCACGTCCACAACCCAGCCAATCAGTTGGGCTCTGGGACGCACATTCCAAAGCACACCAGGGGAATTAATAAAATAAGATTTCTCTCCTCTACAATCAAGAACTTCTTCTGACCAGTAACAGTTGCATTCCAACTGACCTTAACCATCACAGCCGCCGCCTCCGTATCTGCATATGGAATCCCCACTGCCCAATCAACATGGTGATTCTGCTCTCACAGGCTCCTTCTCCCTATCTGCATATGGAATCCCCACTGCCCAATCAGGTGCTTCTACTTGCAACCTCTGTCAGCCAATCGCCTTCTTTCTCCCATGTCCCCACGCATGGCCCGTCTTGGAGAATTAATAATATAGATGGTCTGTATATAGGATATGTGTCTAAAATAGGGATGTGCAAAAAATTTCGGGCACAGATTGATCTGTGCTCGAAACGAGCAATTTCGGGTGATTCGGGTCCGAACTGAATCACCCCCGATGTCCCCCGATATTTTTCGGGGCTGCCGAATCACCCCTGATTCGTGCCCGAAAAATTTGGGTGATTCGGGATGACATCTCTTTGAATTTCCCGCCTTTTTGCCTCCATTGATTTGAATGCAAAAAGGTCTGATGTGATGTCAGCTCGAATTTTGGGTCCCAGGGGCAAAATAGTGGGGTTGGGTGGTAGTGCCTAATGGATCTACCACCCAACCCCACTATTTTGCCCCTGTGACCCGTTTTTCTTACCCGAATCGATTCGGATTTAATCTGAATCCAAACCGAATCAGGGGTGATTCGGGTAGCCCAGATTCGGGCACAGAACAGAACGGGGGTGATTTGGTTCGGGTCCCGAACCGAATCACCGAAAACCCGAATTGCACACCCCTAGTCTAAAATAGACTTGGACAGTCATGCATTTATACTGGGCTGGTTCAAACATCATGCAGAGCCAAGATTAAATCTTGGTTTTATTCGCTGTCAGCCAGTCTTGGGAGATGTGCTTCATTTCCTCCCCTGCCCGTGTACTTTCAGTTGTGAAACCTTGGTTTCAGACCATGGTTTATTTCAAGTACTTGGTTAGAATAAGCCCAGTTAAAACCAATTCTGGCTTGTTTCTAATCACAATGGGAAGAAGAATTTTTCTGACACATGAATGGGAAGGCAAGGTGGGAGCATATGTCCCCAAGGTTGGTTGACAGCATATGAAGGCAAGACTTAGTTTTGGCTCCATGTGACTTCTGTACTCATCCACTATCTAAATGTTCACACATTTAGGCAAAGACAAGCTGAGGTTTACAGAAGGCAAATGGTACTCTATCTTGTGTTAAGTGTCTATCTGCTTGGAAATGGCTTCACTTGATGGGCAAGAATATAATTCCGGTCCAGGTTTTAAAGCTAAGGAAAACTATTTTTCTGCACAGAGCTCTGTTCAATGTTTAGCAGTTATTGAGAAAGCTAGGTAAGATAAGAAGAGAGGCTATTTGTAACATGCTTCTTTTTCCTTCCCATGCACTATTGAAAAGACCTGTCAGTTTGATAAATAACATGAGCAAGCAAGGAATTATTATATCTGGAGCCTGCAAGAATTCCTTATCTTAAACTTGACTTTTAATAATGATTTTATAGGGTTTTTTCTTTTTCAATGCAAAATCCCACCCTTTTCATAGGGGAAAAATAATACAAACATTGCCTTGAACTCTTCCCTCCTCCCCCTTAGATCAAATGAAAATGTATGGTGTCTGTGGCTTTTGTAGGGTGTTTTTTTCCCCCCTGGTCACCATACACATAGATCTTTTTATGTGCTCCAGTAACCTGTCTCTGAGACATCCACTGAATTATAGGAACTTGAAGACACTTGAATTTATAGCATAATGGAAAGATCTTGCTGGGAAGCTGTTGTGATAAAATATGTCTGCTTTGTATAGCTCACATGAAAAAAAATGTTCCTGAAATAGAAATTGAATTCATAATTGTTCATCACTTTTATTTTCCTATAAATAATATAACTCTTTGTCTAAGTCTCTTGTAATCTAAATATGAAAAGTGCATCCAGGGCTGCTGGGCACCAGAATAAGGAAAACACACATCTTCTTTTTAATATCAACCTCTTGTTCTGCTGCTTGTGATCAATATCCATTAATTGCTGGATGACAGTGGTGATAACACTTCTAATGTATTTTTGAAGCTGCTCTTTCAAGAAAGTGCATTTCTTTTGAATACTGTTGATGCTACTCATCATTGCCTATCTCGCAAACACCATGTTACTCAAATATTATGAGTTGCAATATTCTTGATAGCTTTTTGGCCACCCATTAAAAATGAAGGTGTTGAGTTGGTCCTGGTGGAAAGGTCAACACATGTTTCTATCTACCTAGGTGGTAAACCATGAGACAGAGTGGTAATTAACTCTAAAAAACCTTTCCTTTCTGAATGAAAAAGTATATCCAAGGAAGCTCACAATTTTAAAATCCAATTGCATATCCAAACAGTAAATAAACCAAAATGCCATAGCGAAGCATTGTAATTTTGTGAAAAAAATCCATTTGTTAAGCAGCAAAAACAAACTATCGGAACATTTCTTTGGAAGGTCCCCAAAAGCCCTCTGGACAAACATGGCCATTGCTTGCCACCTAAATGCCATAAAGAGGAGGCAGAAACTTTTTCAAAGTTACAAGGTTTGTGTGCCACCATTGAAAAGGCCTTGTTCCAGATAACTCTTCAACCTTCTGTAGACAAGGCCCTTCACAGATCCATAGTAGAGCTTCTGAGGACCACTCAATGTACAGGTCCCTCACATTGAGATCACGTGGCCCTTAAGGTAAATCTAGAGAGTAAGCTAGGAAGTTTGAGTCTGAGGAAAAAGTTTATTGTTCTTTGAGGGACAATCAAGGGGTAATGGTTGCCTGATTAGTGTGAAGTTGCCAATTGGAGAGTAAAGCAAAGGCGACTATCAGAAAAAGACATTACAAAACGGAATGAGGAAGGATTTATTGCAGAACATGCTGACTGTAATCCAGACTAATAACGAACAAATGGACAAAGTTGTGGCAGCACTAGGAAAAAATCAAGGGTGACACAGAAAGGGTCAAAGTGCATTTACAGATGGAGAGCTGTGTCCCACATATTAGATTTCTGAAACAGAAATGGAGTCATGTTGGGGCGGGCAAAGCCACTTTTCTGGGAAGGTGCTTGCAGGGGCGTATCTAGGGTGGGGCAGGCAGGGCACGTGCCCCGGGTGCCACTTGAAAGGGGCGCCATTTCTTAAAATAAAAAATTTTAAAAATGGCCACCAAAAACAAAATGGCCACTGGGCATGCTCAAATGGCCTCTGTGAGGCCCTAGGCCATGCCAGGCCTCGCAGAGGCCATTTGAGCAAGCATGGCAGCCATATTGTTTTCAGGGGCCATTTTAAAGAAAAAATTATTTTAAAAAATGACCACCGCACATGCTCAAAAGGTGCCTGTGAGGCCCTAAAGGCCAGTGGGAGGAGGGGAAAACTTTGCAGGCCCCCACATCCTTTAGGAAGCCCCCCAAAGGGGCTACAGGTATTTATTTTTTAAAAAATTAATTTAATATAAGTCACTGTGCACCTATTCAGATTGGCACTATGTACAGAGAATCAGGGATTGTGAATTCTGAGCTGAAGTTTATGAGCTAAGATTGTATTCATTTGCTCTTACTTTGCTCCTTGTGATAAGTGAGTTAAATGTGATGTCTTAATAGTATGGCTATTAATGGTGAGTTTGTCTTTGAATCAGTGTGAAATCCTTAGTATTAAGGCCCACTGGAGTTTCTTGCTTTTTCTCTCATTTTAACTGTCTTTCTGAAATACTAGAATATATTCTAAGCAGTGGCACAGTTTACTCTGCATATCGTTTAATTGTTTTCAGAGTATCTGGGAAAAGTCAAATTCTCCATTTATTTTTAAAACTTATGTAATCGTGATGCTACAACGTATAGCAGAGAATTAGACAGGCACTTGTATTTAGTTTTTCCAAGTACACCTCCGCATAATATTTGGGTATTTCATGAGCCCCAGCATACTGAAATTTGTAGTTTTCCACATTTTCTTGGTCTGGCTACGTCCACTGCTAAATAGTTTTTGAAATATTAAAAGATTAACGAGCTTGACTTGTATTTTTGAGCTGATATTATGGTAAAATTATCTGAAAGATGGGTGCCAGATGTTTGGACAGGGGGCGCAATTTCAGTGCTTGCCCTAGGCACTATTTTCCCTAGATACACCTCTGGGTGCTTGCCCATCCATGTCCACCCTCTGGTTGTCCTTGGCTAGTAGATGTGTGAAATTGCACTTGCCCGCAAAACAAGTGCCACAGATTGCAAACTTTGTGATAGTGCAAATGTGTTTACAGTAGTGCAACGCTAGTCTGTAATGCAAGCTTTAGACTTAGTGCAGCTAGCTAGCTAGCACAACAGCCTTGCACTAGCATAACATCATTAATCTGGATGTTGCCCACTGTAGATACCCATCAGGGAGCTTGGGTCAGGGCTTCACACAAATAAGAATTTTTATGAAAACCCATGAGAGTCTTCATGAGAACTCTTCGGCTTTGGTTTGAAGGCCCATTTATTATCGATTGTGTTTGTGTGATCATGATTTTTGCAGGCTATGCTAATAGCCGTTAAATTTTAAACTATTGCTGAAAAAAGGACGAGATATCTTTATACATGTCTGAAAAATCCGCAATATGGTTGGTTTGTTTTTAAAATTACTTTCTAAACTACAAGGACTGGCAGCTTCTTAGAGGAGAAACTGAGAAACAAATGTCCTTCCATGTTGAGCATTTGAGAAACAACATTAAATATGAGGAGGTTTTAGAATAACTGTTTACATGGGGAGCTAATGTAAAATGCACTGTTTTGTGACATGTGACCTTAAAAAAAAGTTACCAGCTATGCTGCTTCACTATAGCAGTGTGTTAGTATAACTATCAACCTTAAATTGTTACTATTAGTGTTTTGGAAGGCATTGTTTTATAATATTATTTTACATTTCTATACTTGACAGTGGATAGTTTTTCACATAACTCTATTCACAAGTTATGTTCAACACTTGTGTAATGAGTATAAGTTATTTACATATTATGTTGACAACAGGTGCAGCAGTTCCAAGCATATGAGTCCTCCTCCTCCCTGCACTTCCCACATAATTCCATTAGTTACACCCACCTGGAGCATTTTCAGATAGCAGGCTTTATCGTGGGTTTACTGCGAGGCTGTACTGAAAATTCAAATTTGCCACAAAAATCCTGACACGAAAACTGGATTTTTAAACCCTGGACATAAATTGGGCTACATAATGAAAAACCCGACTTGTGTGTGGTGTGCTCCCCAATAGCTCGCAGGGACTTTGGGGGAAATCTGGCTGATATGTGAATGTACATCCTCCATTCTGGAAGAGAAGGGAGCTAAAAGCCCCATCTGGAAATGCTCCTGCACTCTGAACTTGAACACTTTAAACCAGAATTGGTTCAAACCAGAATTTTAAACCAGAAGTGCCATTTTACTTAAGAATTTATTTAACAATAAATAAATAAAAAATATTAGCAGTTTAATTTAGAAAGCAAATCTCATATTTTTTTTGTTATAGCCCATATAACTTTGATTTAAAAGTCCTATTTTATGTTAATATGTTAGAATAATTTGCTTGAACTACATGACAAGAAATTTATTCTCTTATATCTTATTAGCTTGTGACGAATGGAAAATTCTTCCAAAACCTAACCTTCATCGTGATGTGAACAGATTTGGTCACTCTGCAGTTGTCAGCAATGGGTAAATACGTATTTCTAAAATTTGTCAAAGTGAAATAAACTATTCTGATGGAGTCGCTTAAATGTACATTGTTTATTTGGAATGGATGCACGTTAGTTTCTGGTTTATAATTATTTTATGAGGGCCAGTATAGTTTTGTAGACTCGGCCTGGGATGACCTGGGTTCACATTCCTGTTTATCCTTGAAACTCACTGGCTAATCTTTGGCCAGTCACCACCTCTCAGCCTAAACTATTCTCACAGGACTCTGGTGAAGATGAAAGGAGATGTACCACTACCCCAACCTCCTTAGTTGAACGGTGGGATACAAATGTGCTAACTGCATAATTATCATCCATAAGAATGTTGGACAAGTTGAAATTTGTACAATATATCCATTTTGTATAATAATGATAGAGCATGTTGCCTTAAAAATTTAAATACTGGGAGTGCCAGCAAAATTCTCTCAAGCCAGGCTCAGAACATAATTTCAGAAACTTTTTAAAGCTCATCTCTAAGGATATATGAACTTGACAAACCCACAAACTATTCTTTAACTATATAAAGAATCATTGGAGAAGAATCATTGGTTCCTTCCCTTCCTTTTAAAATGTAATGAAGCTCTGTAACTCTGTGCTTTATAGCTACTTCCATCTCAAACACAAAGTAATTTTATATAGATTTAACTAAGAGTTTATTCAATAGAAAGAATTCCATTTTCTCATTTCCCTTCCTTTTCCTTTCTGATCATACCCCCGACACATTCAGTGGGATTCCCACTGGGACACATTTTAAACAACAAAACATAAAAGATGCTGGACAGAATACATCCATCCCCTTTATAACAACTGAGAACTGAAATGATTTAAAACTTTGTGACAAAATCTTGAAGTCTTTTAGGTGGTTTCCAAAACTGGAAGTAACACGGGCGCATGCGCCTGCTGCCACTGTGTGTGTCACGCACGTCACTGTGATGTGTGCAGCTCACGTATGGCGGCGGCATGGGCGGCAGCACGGAATGCTGCCGCCCGAAAGATTTTGCCAAAAACTGGAGCGCCGGAGGGGGGAAAGCGGCGGGAGGGGTAAGTACAACCCCCACGCCCTTAAAGCAACACCCCCCTGGCGTTGGACCGCGCCTCCGCATTCCATGCACATTACTAGTTAAATGCTATGTTCTTTTTTAAAAAGAAAACTCAATTGAGCAAATTTTGAGGCAAATGTCTAATAAATTTAGAGTAATACTCACAGAATCCTAAAAATGATTGAAGTGCATCTTTGTTGTGTGGCTCTGGGGCTTCTTGAATAGCTTTCACCAAGTCTGTTTTGGGATATACACCACAATGAGAATATTGTGGGTCCCAATTATGTCACTGAGTGTGTGCAAAATTGACATTTCTCTACAGAGATATTGTCCCTATTGTCATAGTTTTCTTAAGACTTCTATCAGTTTAGCATCAAGCTCCACAATGGCTTTGCCATACACTAAAATGTCATCCTGAATGTATGTGAGGCCATCCATAGTCGCAACATTGCATGCATCATTCTTTAAAATACCAAAGCTGCAGAGGTTAATCCAAAGGGCAGTCTTTTGTATTGAAAAAGACCATCTGGGGTAATGAAGTATTTGTGAAAACTCTTGAGCAGAGGAATTTGATGATAGGCCAAAGACAAGTCCAGAGTGGGGGACACTGAGGCCTCTTTCAGAGTAAGCAGCATTTGATTGATAATGGACAATGGATGACAATTCACTACCATATTGGAGTTCATAACTCTTAAATCTATGCACATTTGGAATGTACTGTTTGATTTCCTCACAAGAACAATGGGAGAGACCCATTCTGATTAATCAACAGGCTCTATGATGTCAGCATGCTGTAGTCTTAAGAGCACCTCTCTAAGTGGTTGGCGCAATGCTATGGGTATGTTCCTCACTTTGTGTTGTGCAGATACTGCAGTGGCCTTAATCTGAATTTTATGTTTGAAATGTATGGCAGAGCCAGGAGTATCAGTAAAAATGTCCCGGAAATCAGCAACCATATCAGCACATGTATGCTCCATCATCTGTAATACTATTTGGTTCTAAAACGATCTTTCTGAAGTTCCAGCCCAATATTGAGACTCCTTTTTGTGACATATACATTTCCCCTTCTACAGTACATCCTTTGTATTCCAGGACAGTAATGAAGTGTCAATTTATGGCAATAGGGGAACCGCCATATCCCCATGGGTGGATGTCTGAAGGCTTCAGGTGCAGATCTGATGTAGTAAGGAGTTTGTTGTAAAGCAGATGGAAATTGTAGTGTACGGAGAACCCGAATCAGCCAGTATCTGCACTTCATGGCCATTAAGTTTAACTTCACAGTGTGGAGAAGCAGTCTCAGAATCTGTCACACTTAAAACTCTGTCAGGAAGAGGTTCATTTGCCTCATCCTTACCATATAGTAAATCAGTAATGGAGTGGACAGCAGACTTCAAACCTAAACAAAGTGTCCACTTTTCTTGTGCCTATTGCAAGTGATCTTATGTGCAGGACAGTGAGCAAAATTGGCTTTGCAGGCAGTCTCTCTGCATTGGTAGCTCCTCCTTTCTTCTTCTGTCACTTTCTGGGGCAGTGCCATATGAGAAGATTGGGTTTGGAAGGATTTAGACTGAACAGCCTGGATTACAGGAAGTTGGTTTTAGGGAACCAAAGATAGCAATTTTGGAAGTGAAGAGCATTTCGCTCTCACTTAGCCATCTCTATAACTTATTCCAAGGTAAGTTTCCACTCCAATAGCAGTTGTTCATGCAGTTTGGAGCAGTTTGTTTTCATAACAATCTGATCCCTGATCATTTCATCCGTAAAGTTCACAAACTCATAGGCTACACTTAAGGCACACAATGCTGTGACATACTGATCAATAGATTCATCAGGTAGTTGAGATCTAGAATAGAAATTGTAATAATCAGCAATCACATTCAAAGTAGCATTGAAATGATCGTTTAAGGCTTGAAGAGAAGCTTCATAAGAATTGGCATTCCCTTCCAAGCTGGCAGGAAAGGGCAAATGATTATATATTATTTGGCTTTCAGGGTCCAGACAGTGAAGCAATATAGGTTTCTGCTTTGCTAGAGTAAAATCATGGGTCTGTATTGTGAGGAGGTAATTGCAGAAATAGGACATCCATTGTTTACAGGGAAGATCTTCTGCGTGGCATGTATTGTTCACACATGTATTGTTCACACATAGGCTTCCACACGTGTGCAGGACCTACCCTTCAGAACTTTCCAAGCTATTCTCTCAGTAGATTTTTGATGGAAGCTTCTTCTTCTTCACAGCCTTGCTCTCATTTCCCCCTCAGTTCTTGGTTATTTGCCAAAGAACTTGAAGCCTTTCTGGTGCCTTCCTTGGTTATTGCTGTTTTAAAAGAATATCAGGTTATATTGTTTATTGTTTTCCTTAATTTTAGTGGTAGTTTTATTCCCTCCTTTCCTTCCTGTTTACTCCTCCTCTCACCTTCTGTGTCTTGCTTTCTCTTCGGGGCCCTTACCCCTTCCTTCCTCCTGGGAGGAATGTTGACAATATCTGACAATTTTTCTGCGGGGAGTTGGGCCTTGTTGCTCTCTCCCCAATGCAATCTCAATTTTTCAGAGGGAGTTGGGTCTCATTGCACTTTCCCTAATCTCCCCCCACCACCACCACCATTTTTCTGAGGGAACTGAGCCTCACTGGCCTACTCCCCAGTTTTTCCATGGATGGAGTTAGGCCCCATCACCTACTCTGCTGCTTAGGGAATTTTTCCAACCAAATTTTCCCTTCAATAAAAAACATTTTTCCGAAGGGTCTAGGCCTTGCCTGGTCGCTATATTTTTTTCAAGGGGGAATAGGCTCCATCTGTCTCTTCACCAATCTGGACTATGGTGCATGGCCAGTAAAGTGACCTTAAAACGTTATATTATCTGCCGCACAAAAATGCCACCTGTGGGTGCACACTCCCTCGGCCTGTTTTACCTTGGTGAATCCCACAAGTTTGACTCCTGTGTTCACTGCCTCAAGTTCATCAAGCAGACTTGTAAAAACTGGGCTGTTCGCCCTTGATCCCTTTTCTGGGAAAAAGCTTTGACTCCCTCTATGGTATCGAGACACAACTTCACACAGAATGTGCCCTGTTGAAACAGATCCCTTCCACTTTGAGGATCCAGGACTCAATCTCAAGGCCATGGAAACTTTGCTCCTGGTCCCTTCAGGTTTGGTCCCTACACCGTCGAACCTGATACCTTCGACCTCTTCACAGACTCCTCATTCTCCTCCAGAGGAATACTTGGTTTATGTCCATTGACCTCAAGGATGCTTATTATCACATGACAATACAAAATATTTTTGAAACATCAAAAATACCTCAAAAATATCTCCATTTTCAAACAGGAAAAGACATCTACCAATTCAAAGCCCTGTCCTTTGTACTCGTCTCTTCCCCCACCCTCACATTTTTACCAAGAGATTTTACCATCTGTTGTCACTTTCATTCAGGTAAGGGGAATCTAGGTAGCTCTTACTGGACGACTGGCTCCTCATGGCAAGATCCAAAGATATTCTTTTGGACAATCTCTGCAGCACTTTGGACTTGCTGCAGAGCTTAGGCCTTCAGGTGAATGTCAGAAAACCTTGTTCCCATGAAGGCTACTTGGTTCGTGGGAATCATCTTCAACTCCACCTGCCCACCGATTGTATCACCACTATAAGGGACTTGACGCAGTTTATTATGTGCTGCTGCTGCCACCCAGCGAAACACACCCAAAGAATCTTGGGCCTCATGGCCTCCACCATATCTCTTTTTCCTGATGCTTGCTTGCGAATGAGAATCTTACAGTGTTGGTTTATAGGCGTATCCAACCCACTTCAGGATCGCCAGTCCACAATATTCCATGTTCTTGATAACATTCACCAATTCCTTCAGTGGTGGATGGTGGAGACTAACTTTACCAGAGGCATACTTCTCGAGCCTGCTCTTCCATGTCATGTTGTCACCACTGATGCTTCAGAGATGGGATGGGATGGCATTGTGCCTCTTCAACGCTGAGATAACTTCTGAGATAACTTTGGCCTTTGAAGAGGTCAAACATCAAATAAATTAATTGGAGATGTTGGCAATTTTCAAGGCACTGAAGGACTGATTCTTTGAGGCAGCACGGTGCAAATCCAAATGGACAACGCTACAGCAAAGTCCTATATGAACAGGCAGGGCGGTATGGGCTTCAGGCCGCTCCTGTCACTCACATTGCATCTATGGAATTGGAGACCATATTCCACAGCTTCACGCTTTCTGCTATCCACATGCAGGGTCGGAACAATGTTTTTGCAGACACTCTAAGCCGCTGCCACCACAAGGACTTTCATGAGTGGCACTTCAGCTATTCCTGCCTTCTCAATCTTTCAGCTATGTGGCACGCCTGATATCCATGTCTTCGCCTCGCAGGAAAACTACCAACAGCCGAGGTTCTGCTCAACAGCAGGTAGAAGGAAGGCCCCTCTAGGGGTTGCCTTCAGCCTGGATTGGAGCTCAGGGTTTCTCTGCATGTTCCCGCCCATCCCTCTCCTCCCAAGAGCCATACAATGAATTCAGAGCCAGTGGGCCACAGTTCTTCTCATCATGCCTTGTTACCCTCAGAGACCCTGGCTCCTCACCTAAGTGATTGGCACCACTTACCTCATATCCCAACCTCCTGACAATCCAAGATAGGTGCATCCTACATCGAGATGTGCTTCACCTTTACCTCATGGCCTGGCTTCTCCTGCCATCTTGGACCCATCTCTCTTAGAGATCTTTGAGGTGTCGAGGAAACCTGCAACGAGTAAATCATACCAACTGAAGTGAAAACGCTTTCAATCTTCATGCGTGACAAGGGCTGTGGCCCTGATGCCCCTTCAACCGCTGATATACTTACCTGTCTTCTCAGACTGAAGTGCTCATGCTTTCTTCCATCGGAGTCCATTTAGCATCCATCTATGTGACTTGAGTGGAGAGACCTTCCTCCTTTCAAAATTGATTATTAAGCAATTCCTAAAAGGCCTGGCCCATACATACCCCAACCAGCCCATATTGCCTTGCCTTGGGACTTACCTCCTGGTCCTAATTTTTATTTATTTATTTGATTTCTATACCACCCTTTCAAAAATGGCTCTGGGTGGTTTATACAGATAAATAAATAATAAATAAGATGGTTCCTGTTCCCAAAGGGCTCACAATCTAAAAAGAAACACAAGTTAGACACCAGCAACAGTCAATGGAGGTACTGTGCTAGGGGTGGATAGGGCCAGTTATTCTCTCCCTGCTAAATAAAGAGAATCACACATTAAAAGGTGCCTCTTTGCCAAGTTAGCAGGGGCAAATGCAGTTTATGGAAGCCCCTTTTGAACCATTGGCCACCTGCAATCTCCGCCTTTTGACCTTGAAGATGATCTTGCTAGTGTGGCCCTGACTTCAATCAGAAGGAACCCATCGACAACAGCGGAACATAAACTGCACTCCCTCAATGTTCGCCAGGCTCTTGCCTTCTATACCCAGTGCACAAAGGATGTATGTAAAGGGCCTAAACTCTTTGTATCTTATGCAGAACATTCCCTGTGCCCAAGCTATCTCCAGATGGATAGTGGACACTATCAACTGTCAAAAAAGCAGTTAACGGGACCTAAATGGCTGCATTCTGCTTGAGTGATGGCTGTCTCATCTGCATTTGAGAAGAATCTCCCTTTGGACACTGCTTGCCAAGCAGCTACGTGGGCTACCTCACATTCCTTTATCACACACTATGCACTGTATGTGCGGGCACACCAGGACGTTGTTTTTGGCAGAATAGTGCTGAAGTCTCTTTTCCAGTGACTGCTACTCATTTCCTATCAGATAAGCTTGTGATGTACCCATGTGTGAACAATAGAGACCACGCAGAAGAACAGCAGGTTGCTTAACTGTAATTGAGGTTCTTTTAGTGGTCACCTGTTCGTTCACATTCCCGCCCTTCCTTCCCCACAGCAGTCTTTTCTTTTCTTTCAGATCAGCAGACTCCTTAGCTGAGGGGAAAACGAGAATGAACCTGGGAAGGAGGAGGAGCTACGATCCAAAAATCTACTGAGGAAATTGCGTGGAAGGTTCCAAAGACTGGGCCCCACACACGTGTGGAAGTCCATGTGTGAACAAACAGATGACTACTAGAAGAACCTCCATTGCAAGAAAGCAACCTGCTATTCTCTTGGGGTAGACATTAAGGAGGTAGTGGGATCAGTCATGCTGTAATGGGCATCCAGTGAACAACAGAGCCCAGGATTTATAAGGAAAAAGTACCTTCAGGGATTGTGCACATCAGGAAGCAGCAGCAACAGTAGAAAGCCGGTCAGGAATGTAGGCCCAATAATGCAATGAAATGAAGTTGCAGGGACACAAACACAAGCTTTGCAGGCACACACACTTAGCTGGTTCAAAAGCTCATCGTGAAATGTTTTATAGCTGCTTCGCTCACAAACACAAAGTTATCTTATATAGATTTGACTAAGAGGTTATTCAGAAACAATTCCATTTTCTCCTTCTCCCCCCCCTTCCCCTCTGACTTCACCCCCACACTCTATACAGGATCCCCACTAGGACAAACTTCTGAACAACAAAACATAATAGATGATACTGCATAGAATACAACACTCTGTTACATATAATTGGGCCAAACAGGAGCTTTTGAAGAGAGATACTCTGGAAAAGAGGAGCAAAAATAATCCTCACAGGGGATTCTCCGATCCTTAGGGTCCCTTGTGGTGGTTGTCTTCCTTCCTTCCTCCTAATTTCTAGGGTGCAGCCTATGAAAACCGACCTGGAGCTGAGCAGCAGAGATTTTCACCACTGCTGTGCTCTGAGGTTAGTTTTGAAGGGCTGTTACCTTGTAAATCAGGGGGAAGGGGAGCAGTAGCAGTCCCCCACAGGGGACCCTCAATCAAGTCACTTAGCTAACCAAGAGATGTTTCTCTTTTGCTTTCCTAGGAGGCTGCTTTTTTGAGCCTTAGTTTGGCTCGCATGAGGAACTGAATTATTTCTGATTTGGGGGGAAGTAAATTCATTTCAGAGTCTGAGGTGATTCAGCATACTATTAAATTTTCAGGTGTGACATGTATAATTGCCGAGAGGAATAATAATTTAAAGATTTTCCATCTTGTGCACCATGACATTGGTTTTGGATTTACTGATGTAGTATAGCAGTGAATGTGAAACAAAAACATGCGTGGGTGATTTTTTCTATTAGAATTTGTATGTTACTGCAAGCAAACATCCGTGAAGTTTTAAATTAACAATTTTTTATTATACGAATTGCATTTATTTATTTAAAATATATGTCTCCTCCACCTCCAATACAGTACTGCTTTGAGTGGTTCACAGACAATAAAACTAATAAAACAATGTAACCTGTTAAAAACAAGACCCAGTTAAAATTATGTTGTCTGAAGGGAGGCAGAGATAATCTCAACTAATGTAATGTTAAAAATATTGTATAATATATTTTGTAATATAATATGGGTGTAATCCAGGCTTGGTTAAGCATTTGGTATCCCATTGTTTTGATTGGGGTGGGACACACACACACACACACACACACACACACACACACACACACTCACTTAAATATCTCCCATGGAAATCAGGGAAACTTAAATGTTCTTAAGTTTGGCAGAATCATGAAGTATGCAGATTTTGCATACACACACGGCAGCTTTCAGAACTCTGTGGGTTTAGTGCAGATAACTAAATATAAACATATAACATGATGGTAGTAAATAAGGTACACTTAATGACTATGCTCTTTTTTCCTTCATAGGTCCATGTATATATTTGGAGGCTTTTCAAGCGTTCTGCTAAATGACATCCTTGTGTATAAACCTCCCAACTGTGAAGCATTCAGGGATGAAGAGTTTTGTAAAAATGCTGGGCCAGGATTAAGGTGTTTATGGGACAAAAATCACTGTGCATCATGGGAGTCTGGACATACTAATATCATTCTTAGGGCAAAGTGTCCCAGAAAAATAGGTAAGTGAATTGTCCCTTAAGATTCCTTATAATCGTAATAACTGCATGGCGAAGAGGGAGGCTTGTTTCCCACCCCCAACCTCCACCATGCTCCAGAGCAGTGGGCCATGGGTAGAGCAGAAGTCCCATATAGGGATTGAGGAGGGTCCCCCCCGCCCCCGCTTGGTTGCCCTCTTGATGCACCAGAGTGGCTCTTGGAATTTGGAGTCTTCCTACAGCCTGTTAATTTTTATTTTATTTTTACATTTTATATCCCGCTCTTCCTCCTAGGAGCCCAGGAGTATGCGGTGTACTACATACTTAGGTTTCTCCTCACAACAACCCTGTGAAGTAGGTTAGGCTGAGAGAGAAGTGACTGGCCCAGAGTCACCCAGCTAGCATCATGGCTGAATGGGGATTTGAACTCGGGTCTCCCCGGTCCTAGTCCAGCACTCTAACCACTACACCATGCTGGCTCTCTGTTGCAGTTCATTTGCTCTACAATAGTGCTTGGGAAGACTTCAAATCACAAGGGTCACTAAGCCTTTGCTTTGGTGTACTGCAGAGCAACAGATCACACAACTGTGATGGCACAACTTTACCTTTACCTTAGAGCAACAGATCAGAACCACCACAAAGGGAGGAAAGAAACCTCCCCAAACCCCACACAGCATCACCACCACCAAATTTTCCATGGCCCAGTGTTTTGGAGCATGTCATGGCAATGATGATGGAGGGTTGAGAAAGCAAGTCTCCCTTGCTGCTGTGTAGTGCTGCTGCTGTGTTCACTATCAAGAACAGCAAGTAAAAGTTAGAGCTGGTGGAGAGGCTGAAGTGGAGGCTGGTGAACCTAAGTTCAGGCTCAAAGAAGAAATCATAGGGCAGTTGACATTTACCACCCCTTTGGGAATCAACAGATCACCATAATTTTCCTTCTGTTTTATTTGGTAGTTTAATGGGAAATAAGTGAATATTTTCAAATTTAATCTTGTGTCTTCATTTAAAGATTATCTAGACCCATTTCAAACTGGCTTTTGTGTGGACTATGGGGTGGAGACTGCCTTGGTCGGCCTGATGGATGATCTCCAACTGGCTATCAACAGAGTGTGACTCTGCTGGTCCTTTTGGAGCTCTGTGTGGCTTTTAATACCATCGACCATGGTATCCTTCTGGACTGCCTGGGGGAGGTGGGATTGGGTGGCACTGTCTTACAGCGGTTCTGCTCCTACTTTACTGGCAGATTCCAGATGGTGTTGCTTGGAGACTATTGTTCCACTTAGCGAAAACTGGCGTGTGGAGTCCCACAAGGCTCCATACTGTCTCCAATGCTTTTTAACATCTACATGAAACCGCTGGAAAAGATCATTAGAAGGTTTGGTGCTGGGTGTTACCAATATGCTGATAACACCCAGATTTACTTTTCCATGCCAACCTCATCAGGAAATGGCATATCTTCCCTAAATGCCTGCCTGGAGGCAGTAATGGACTGAATGAGGGATAACAAACTGAAGTTTGTTATCAAATAAGATGGTGATGCTGACTGTGGGGGGACAGGACCTGAGAGATGGTTTAGGTCTGCCTGTTCTGGATGGGGTTACACTCTCCCTGAAAGATCAGGTACTTAGCTTGGGAGAGCTCCTGGACCCAAAGCTCTCCCTGGTTTCTCAGGTGGAGGTGGTGGCCAGAAGTGCTTTTTATCAGCTTCGGTTGAACATTTCTAGAGGTGAATGACCTTAAAATAGTGGTACATATGCTGGTAACCTCCAGACTTGACTACTGTAATGCTCTCTGTGTAGGGCTGCCTTTGTACATAGTCTGGAAACTACAGTTGGTACAGAATGCAGCAGCTCTGGGACAACACGAAGGGACCACATAACACCAGTTCTAAAAGAACTGCACTGACTGCTGATACGTTTCCGGGTGAAATACAAAGTGCTGGTTACTACCTATAAATCTCTTAATGACTTGGCTCCAGGCTATTTGAGAGAGCACCTCTTTTGTCATAATCTTTGCCACCTGTTGCAATCTTCTGGAGAGGTCCAGTTATGGTTGCCACCGGCTCGTATGGTGGCAACCCAGGACTGGGCTTTTTCTGTGGCTGCCCCAGAGCTCTGGAATAAGCTTCCTGCTGAAATAAGAGCATCTCCTTCTCTGTTTGTTTTCAGCAAGAACCTCAAGACCCTCCTGTTCTCTCAGGCTGTTAATTAGAATTAATTTTAATAATTTTAAAAAACTTCTTGTAATAATTTTATTATATTGTTTTTATTATCATGTATTTTAATTTGTGACTTTTAAATATTTTAAATTTTGTACAATGCCTAGAGATATACATATCTGACGGTATAAAAATATGATAAATAAATAAACAAAGATACTTACTGCTTTACTAGAAAACTAAAATGGAGGGAAAAGCAATAAAATATTTTGTATTTGGACTTCACTGCATGTATTAACAGTTACAAATCAAGTTTATCCATGGTTCATCTGACAACACAAATATGAATATTAGTAACTGTCCACAGATTTTAAAAATAACAATTATTAATTTGATTTTGCATCATTCATATTGCTAAGATTCATTCCCTTTTTCATATGGATTTCATATGTATTTCATATGTAGGAAATTATGTAATAGGGATGTGCACGGAGTGGTTCATGCGCTCCTGGGGGGTGTCCTTTAAGGGGCAGATATGTGCGTCAGCCACTTCCAGTACAATGCTTACTGGGGCTGAAAGGGGGTACATTGCAGCCTCGCGCCAGCAGTTTTGGTGAGAGCGCTAGCAGGGAGAAAGCAGCAGTGCTGGTAAGGGCACTCTCCCTGCCCTTTAAAGGACCCCCCCCCCCGAACCAGCTCGAATGCCAGGCTTCTGAACCGGTTCAGTTCTCCATAAAGGAGTGCTGAACCGGTTAGTACACATCCCTAGAATGCAATGACATGATTGAAGCAGGAGGAAGGGACAGTTGAACTGAACATAAATTTGGTTCAGTCGGTGGGTTTTTCCTGTTGCAATCCCCTGATAGTATTTCATGGCTTTTTCTTGATAAATGATGAAAATAATTTGTCTCATTTGAACTTAGACAATGTTAATGGACAATTTAAATTTCTCTACACATACTTTTATACAGGTTTACACTATTTTGACACACTATTTTCCAACCTGAGCTCTAGGTCCTGCACTGATAGAACATATTTTTAGATCAGCCTGTTGGTTTAGATGAGTTCATTCCTATGTCTATGTTCATTCCTATGACAATAACTGTATTGCCAAACTGAATGACCTGGCCATTAAAAATCACCTTTTGTCTATTCCCAAAGAGATGCAGGTTATTCTTTGTTGTTGTTTGGCTAGTCCGAGCTCCTGGCCACCTTTTAGTTCCAGGAGCTATAAGACTGAGGCAGAAAAATGGACAATTTTAGCTCTTTCCTCATTGCATCTGGAGGAATGTCAGGGTGCATTTTTTGCTTCCTTGAACCATAGTGAAAACTAATATTGAGAAAAGATTGTGGTTAACAGCTTAAGCCAGTTCTGTATGCCCCTGAACTAATTGAATCCAGATTTCAACTCCAATACCAACATTCAGCATATTGCTAAGTTGGCTAAAATCAGAAATGATCAATCAAACTCTTCTGCATCTGGCTTGGTTGGCTATTCTGAACATTTTATTTCCACAATTTAGATGACAACAGAGTGAAATGTTCCTTAAAAAAAACAACAAACTTATTGTGGAAACTCTCAAACATATTTGTGACCTTAAAAATAATTAAGCCTTCTAAACTAGAAAGTGTACTTTTTTCTCCTATTTTAAATCAATAATAACACAAAATTAAGGTATAGTAAATTAATCTGCCCTATTGAGGGATGTTTTGTTGGGCAGTTTGGGGAAAAAAATAAAACTATTAAAACTAAAAATAAAACTAATATAAGAAGCTGCAGCGGAGACAATCATATAAAAGCCTGGATAAAAAGCCACAATTTGACATGCTTTCTAAAAACTGTGATGGACTCTGAGGAGCAGATACCCACCGGGAGAGCATTCCAGAGTCTGGGGGTAGCAACAGAGAAGACCCTGTCCTGAGTGCATGACAACCTAGCTTCTCTCATTGTCGGCATCCGGAGCAGAGCCCCCTCAGATGACCTCGTCAAGCGGGGAGCAACCCTTGGGAGCAGGCGGTCCCTCAAGTGTTCTGGGCCCAAACCATTAAGGGCTTTAAAGGTCAAAACCAGCACCTTGAATTGGACCTGGAAACGAACTGGCACCAGTGCAGCTCTTTCAGAATGAGTGTGATGTGCTCCCACTGGGCAGCTCCAGATAAACCCTAGCTGCCACATTTTGTACTAGCTGTAGTTTCCGGATATTCTTCAAGGGCAGCCCCACGTAGAGTGCATTACAGTAATCCAGCTGTGACATGACTAAGGCGTGGGTAACTGGCCAGATCAGTCTTCTCGAAAAAGGGACGCAGCTGGTGCACTAGCCAAAGCTGTGCAAAGGGATGCCTGGCCACCGCCTCCACCTGAGCTTCCAAAACCAGAGCTGGGTCCAGTAGTACCCCCAAGCTGCATACTTGCTCTTTCAAGGGGAGTGCAAACCCATCCAGAACCTGTAAAATCTCCTCATCCCGATTGGCTCTCCTACTGACCAACAGTACTTCCGTCTTGTCTGGATTCAATTTCAGTTTATTAGCCCACATCCAACCCATCATGGCCTCCAGCCATGATTATTCCTTGGGAGCATATTCCATAGACGTGGTGTTATAACCGATACAGCCACGTATCTTAGGTTCACCTGCTTCACTTCTGAAGTCAGGAAAACATTAGGGGTGTGCAAAACTGGTTTGAATCTAATCAGGTTGTGGGACCCTTGACCAGTCTGGGCCCAGGGATAGCCACACCCCTTTGTCCAATGGATGCTATGCCTATGCTCTCACTCCAGATAGATATTTGTAAATCTTAAAAAACAAAATAGAGCTGTCTTACTTTGCTAAATTAATGAGGAAGATGAAGTATGAAAAAGCTTATATTTGGGTATGGATAGTTTTGGTTTTTATTTCTAGGAGAATGTTTTGGCAGATCTGAGGCCAAAAAGGTGTTCTGAACTCTGGTTAAGCGTATGTGTGTAGCTAACATGTTTAGCTTTGTGTTGAGGAACTTCAACCTTGGTTTGAAGGTCATATTTATAATGAATAAGAGTGCCAAGCATTGATTCCAGCAGCTGTTAAAAATGTGTAGCTAAGAAGTGTGATATCCTTTGTTTCTCATCTTGATGCTTTGCTTTGTCTTTCATTTGTATTATAGCCGCAGCAGATGACAGATGTTACAGATATGCAGACTGTGCCAGCTGTACTGCCAATACCAATGGCTGTCAATGGTGTGATGACAAGAAATGTATTTCAGCAAACAGTAACTGTAGTGTGGTGAGTATTTATGAGACTATGGTGGTTTTGTTAATGACACTGCTTTGTAACCATTAGCTTGCTCTTTGGTGCTGTCGAATGTAAATGTTACATTATAACCAGATGTTTGAAATACATACTAAATCACTACATCATAAATTAATTGCAAAGGAAATTAATAAAATTGAAAAGAGAAATAATGAAACTAACAGAAACACCTTATATTCAAATTTCCCTTGATAATCAAGCAAATTACTTAAGTTTTATATAACTGTCACAATAATTTAATATGTTCCAAAATGGTTTTCTTCAGCCATTTGGGAATTATGGGTAATTTACAGAGAAAGAGCTTCAATTACCTCCTTTTTTTTGGTGGTTTTTGTTTTTTGTTAAACCTTCTCCAGCCTTCTGACTATGTTTATTTATTTTTATTTATTTATCAAATTTGTACACCACCCCAAACTTTCGTCTCTGCGTGGTTTACAATAACATAAAACCAGTTAAAAACATATACAAAAACCCCACAATTTAACAATTTAAAAATAACTAGAAATTAGAACGCAAAAATATTAGGTAGCTGAGAAAGCTTGGGAGAAAAGATGCCAGAGATGGGGAGGATCAAATCTCAGCAGGGAGCACATTCCACAATCTCGGGGCAGCGACCGAGAAGGCCCGTCTCTGTGTAGCCACCAAACGAGTTGGCGGTAACTGGAGACGGACCTCCTCAGATGACCTCAATGGGCGGTGGGGCTTGTAATGGAGAAGATACTCTCTTAAATACTCAGGGCCTATGCCATCTAGGGCTTTGTAAGTTATATCTAGCACTTTGTATTTTGTCCGGAAACCTATTGGCAGCCAGTGTAACTCCATCAGTAAAGGAGTAACATTGTCTCTTGGTGATGACCCAGAGACCAACCTGGCTGCCGCGTTCTGAACCAACTGAAGTTTCCGGACTACGTACAAAGGCAGCCCCACATATAGCGCATTACAAAAGTCAAGTCTGGAGGTTACCAACCGTTGTACCACTTTTTTGAGGTTGTTGAGGTCGCCTCAACCTGATAAACCAGAGAGAGGTGTGAATCCAGAAATACTCCCAGACTGTGAACCTGTTCCTTTTGTGGAAGTGTGACCCCATCTAGAACAGGCAGATCAAAATCGTCTCTAGAGTTCTGACCCCGGACAATAAGTACCTCCGTCTTATCTGGATTCAGCTTCAGTTTATTCTCCCTCATCCAGCCCATTACTGCTTCACAACTGTACTACAAGACCTATCTAGACCTATTTCAAACTGGTTTTTGGGCAGGCTAAGGGGTGGAGACTGCCTTCACTGGCCTAATGGATGATCTCCAATTGGCAGTTGACAGAGGAAGTGTGATTCTGTTGGTCCTTTTGGATCTCTCAGCGGCTTTCGAGTTTCCATTTTTGGAAAATCAAATTATTATTATTATTATTATTATTATTATTATTATTATTATTATTATTATTATTATTATTAACCATAGTATCCTTCTGGAACGTTTGAGGGTGTTGGGGGTGGGAGGAACTGTTTTACAGTGGTTCCGCTCCTACCTCTCGGATAGATTCCAGAAGGTGTCGATTGGAGATTGTTGCTCTTCAAAATCCGAACTTAAGTGTGGTGTCCCTCAAGGCTCCGCACTTTCTCCAACGCTTTTTAAAATCTAAATGATACCGCTGGGAGAGATAATCAGGGGTTTTGGATCTGGGTGTTACCAGTACACTGATGACACCCAGATCTACTTCTCCATGTCAACTTCTTCAGGAGCTGGCATATCCTGGTTAAATGCCTGCCTGGAAGCAGTAATGGGCTGGATGAGGGAGAAATCCAGATAAGATGGAGGTACTTATTGTGCGGGGTCAGAACTCTAGAGATGATTTTGATCTGCCTGTTCTAGATTGGGTCACACTTCCCCAAAAAGAACAGGTTCACAGTATGGGAGTACTTCTGGATTCACACCTCTCTCTGGTTTATCAGGTTGAGGCAGTGGCCAGGGGTGCTTTCTATCTGTTCCAGCTGATACACCAGCTGCACTCATTTCTCAAGATCAACGACCTCAGAACAGTGGTACATCTGCATTCACCTTCAGTTTGTAAAATGAACTGTAGTTCTTACAACTCCACTGTATTTACAATACTGAAATGTATAGGAGTCCATTCTTCATTTCCCCCCTTAAAAGGCAGATCATTTTCAGTGAAGTAATGAGGATGTATTGGAATCGTACTCAGTTCTACAGTGCTTTCTAGACAGAAACTAGATTTTCTGTCTCCATAAAATAGAAGTAATGTGTGGAGGGTTGTAGCCACAATTTCAAAAGAATAAACAGTTTGAATTTGGGATTCTAATACTCACTTTAAGTTAAAATAGGAAGAGTTATTCAGTGTGTGTGTATCTCAAATAACTGTTTATGTGCACATGGCCTTCAGTGGAAATTATATAGCTTGCAGCACTTTCAAAATATGGTTGACTCATAGTGAAAAAAAAGAGAAGACGATCTTGTTTAGAGATCCAGAAAACCGGGACAGAAACATGGGATAGAAAAACAAATCTGAAAGAAAATTATTGTCAGGATTGTTAAGGAGAAATGTAACTGTTGAGATATATTAGAATCATCATGGAACTTTTAATAAGTAAACAAGCATTTACAAAAACCTAGGCAGAAAAAAATGTCATTTGTAGTGTTGATAAGGAGCAGGGGAGTACTTAAAATAACCAGAAAACTGACATAAACAAAACAAACCTTGAACTACTTTAATCAGTTGGTCCACTGTATATGCATCTATGGAACTTAAGGGAATTAACTAATGAACATACTGAACCACTAGCAATTATTTTTGATAAGTCATGGAGAACAGTGAAGGCACCAGAGAATTTGTAGGGGAGGTGGGGGGAATATGCTTCCCATCTTATCAGAATGAAAATGTAGGAAAAGCCTACTGCCTTGCAATTCTTAGTGAATTTAGTAAATTGAGGCACTGTACAGACAGAATCTTCACTAACCTGGGCTCTAACTAGTGAATAATGATGATGTGAATAAGGTGCCCCAAGAAAGAGGGAGCCAAAGAGTACAGGGGTTCTTGCATTACAGATGTTCTTATGGATTCTGCTGTGCGTATTGATTCTGCTAGTGTTCCAGTTGGGCTGCTTGCAATAAGCGTGAATAAATATTATCACAGCTATAAAAAAGCATAAAAGCAAACTGTATGTTGAGCTGCTCTAGGAGAAAATGATGTTCACCTTTTTTTTTTTTTTTTGGCCTCATCATGCTCATCATCTAGTTTGCCTCATCATGTTAGTTTACTTTCCATGAAGTACCATGCTAGAAAACAAAGATATGCCACCATTGTATAAGAAAACAAAGATAATGCAATTTGAAAATGATTCAATTTGTTTATGTCCTTCCATTCATGTAGTTTACACTTCTTGCAGCTGCATGAACACTTACGCAACAGATGTGCTGTCATAATTCTGAATTTAATTGGTTTTGTTGGCTTAGGCTAGAACTTTGGTGTTAACCAGAATTACATATTGGATTTGCATCTACACTAGACTACTGAGATTTGTCCAGAAAGAAATGTGTAAATTAGATTTAAAGGAAATAAGGATTGAGAATAGGGGAATATGTAAGAAAATACAGAGAATAGTTGCTAGTAGTTTGAATTTCCTTTTAAATGTTGTTAAGTAGCCTTCGGTTACTTGCAGTCAGAAAACCACATTGTGAAAAACTTTCAAAAATACAGGGTTTTCTAAATTGTTTTTTTACAATTAACATTGCTTACTACCATATGGATTCAATTTTTAAAGCAGCCTGAACTTTTCAGGATTTTGACATTGTGATAATGATGTGTTAAGTGAGCAGATGGTGCTTACTTGCAAGTTAAAATTCATTGTAATGCACCTCTTAGGCAGCATTGTCAATAATGTATAATGACTGAGCCAAACTACATGCAAATAGGTATAAAGAGGTTTGCTGAAATTCATTTGTGAGTATTTTACAGGTGCACCTTCTGTCATTTTGCAGTATTTTGTTCTGACTAATTTGTTGTGTATGTAGCTATGAAAAGCCTCTATAACAGAATATGTTTCTCATGTTTGGCCTACAAAGCCTTTCTGTAAGATCGTCAGAATTATGGGTTTATTTCATAGAGTATTCCAGAATGCATACCTGGCTCAATAAGAGCATGCATCACTGGTTCGATCTGACAGTAACAATGTGATTTTGTCTATGACTGGGACCTTATTTTTGGAATGTATGTTCTGAATGAATGTATGTGTTTTGCAATTTTCAAGTGTAGATTGTGTTCCTAATACCCATATTAGGTAGATCTACTAACACTGTGCTATTGCTGCATAGGCTATTGCTTTGTTGCTTTTAAATATGCAAAACACCTTCAGTTTAAAAAGAGATTTAAGATGAGTTGCACTTTAACTCAAATTTTACAAAGAATGAAATTTAATGGAACATTCACTTCTACTCCATATTACAGTTTCTGTAGGCTTCTGTATTCTTTTCTGTTTTCAACTTATGCACCATCTACCCACAATTTCCCATCCTTTGTTCACTACCACCCTTATTTCAAACTCATATCTACATCAGCAAATTCAATAGGCACACCATAAATAATGACTTCCTATATTTTGCAGTCATCAAAAAATCATGATGATTGTCAGCCGCATCCTGCTTGTGTTGTGCTAGTGAACATCACTAGTGTAATACTATTTTATTGGCACAAGGATGTGAAAAGAAAGTAACATTTGTTCCAGATTAGGGCTTGCACTAGCAGAAGATGTTGCACAACCATCAGTGTAATATGGAGCACTAATTGTTGCACAACAGTTGCAGTACCTCTAGTACAACATGAGATATCAACTATCTGTTGCTCAACACATTGCAGAATCTTGTATATATCTCATAAAGGGTTTTTGACTAGGAGCTGACTAACGTTGACTAACATTTTGACTAACATTGCACATGTCATTTAGAGGCATATATTTGATTGTATTATGGAAGCACAGCACTAATCTGGATCTGGCCAAGTATATAGGAAATGATTGTTTAAGGTGACAAAACCCCTTGAGTTTCACGTTATAGAGATGAGTGCTAAGGTAAATGTGAGAATGAAAGAGCAAGGGAAATTATAGGTAAATGGAGTGTAAGCTGAGAAGGGAGAAAAATATAAAAGACTATAGAAATTATTATTTCATTCTTTTAAAAAATTGGGTTAAAGTGGGACTCATCTTAGAGGAGAACTGGTCTTGTGGTAGCAAGCATGACTTGTCCCCTTAGCTAAGCAGAGTCCACCCTGGTTGCATATGAATGGGAGCCTTGATGTGTGAGCACTGTAAGATATTCCCCTTAGTGGGTGGAGCCGCTCTGGGAAGAACAGAAGGTTCCAAGTTCCCTCCCTGGCATCTCCAAGATAGGACAAGATTTTTTTATTGAATCAACAAGCTACCAAAGCATACAGTACGTTGCCAAAGCACAATTATATACAAAGTGGTTGTTTGTTCTTCATATATCTACAAAGATTTACACACAAGGATTTGGAAAGGGTCTGACTCAGTATATGGCAGCTTCCTATGTTCCTATTTTAATCTCTCCTTAATCCAAAGGGTTTTTATTCAGTTTTTTATTTTAAGCATATTGGTGTAAAGATTAAGAAGTGTTGGAAACCTGTTAGGGGTAGAAATACGTGTGTGTGTGTGTATGCGCGCGCACCAATAGGTTGAAATGACAAGGGAAAAGATTTAGGCTAGACATTAGGATGACTGTTTTAGCTGTAGGGAGCAGTTTGACAGTGAAACAGTCTCCCTCATGATGTGGTGAGCTTTTCTTCTCTAGAGGCTTTTGGATAGAAGGTGGATAGCCATCTGCCAGAGGTGCTGTAGCAGTTCCCTGCAGTGAGTAGGGGCTGGACTAAAAAGCCTTCAAAGTCCCTTCCAACTCTCAAATTGCATGATTCTCTGTGTTCTTTTATTTATTGGTTCTTATCAAGTCTTCCATATACTTTGAGATGAACAAGATTAATTTCAAACAGCTTATGATGGTTTGTGGCGAGTTTGTCTATATGTTGAGCTCCTTGTGTGTTGGTGTCTAGTGTGAGGTTGGAGAGACCTTTTTCTTATTTTTAAAGTGCTTTCATTCCATCTGTATATGGAACAATTGGTGATCTTTGTATTATGTCCTTCCCTCTGAGAGACACTATGCGGAATCACACTCTAGGCCAGAATACTAATAAAGAGGGGTTCTATAAATCAATCTTAAGAACCAATCAGCTGCTGACAGACAGATCCGCCGTGCTGGTTGTGGGGAAAATTGTCGCCTCAAGAGCAACATTATAGGTTCAATGTTAGGACAAGAAGGTGGGGCAGTGCTGGCAACCAGTGACGTTGATAACCAGTTAGATCACAACATGGAGATCTGCAATATGTGTTGTGAACGAAATAGTCAGGTGATTAAGCATGTGTTAAATTCTAGTATCCAAAGAGTGTTACAAATGCACTGTGATTGCCCAAACAAAAATAGGAAGTTATAGTGGCCACTTCAGAGCTTTATAACGATAAAAACAAACAAAACACAACCTCAAAAATCAGTGTTTGAAATGGGAAAAGCATATAGTCCGTGAGTATATCTCCAAACTTCAAGTATACTCCAACCTGAATTTTGGAGAACAAACAAAAAGAGTAAAAAAACTGAAGAAAGGTATGTAATCCTGCCATGGTTTTAGGTTCCTTATATAGGATAACTTTGAAATTGCTATATCTAGCACATTTCAGACCACTCTTTTTGACATTTAGGGGCAGTATAGTGCTTTTTTCTTATTTTATGGATGCCAATTTTTTTAAAAAATTTTTTTTATGAAAACTAGAATTTATGAACCCTAGAATGTAACAAATTTACATGGGAAATGGGCTGTTTTTCAGTCTCATCTTAAATATAAAGTCACAATAGTAACTCTATGATTTACATTGAACAATTAATGTATTTTTAATCAAAGAGGACAGTACGTGTGCTTCTTATTCCACACCACAGTGGCAAGCTTGCCTAGAATTTATTTTTCACAAAAATAAATCCCAATGTCTGTGTTCTGGCAGCTACATCCCCGCCCGCCCAACAACTGCTATAATGTTCTGCCCTTTATTTCCACCCACCCTGTAGGCAGCATGCTCAGTTCCTTTGGGCTTTTCTCAGATGTCATACATTCCAAACTCATCTGATACTTGGTGCATCTCTTCATGTTGTCCAGTTCTGGCTTGGATTCTAAGTCCAAAATATACTGTCTCTAAACAAGTTTGAAGGAAACACACATGTAACATTTGAGGGAACACATATCAAATGGTACATGTGCTACGAAGTGGAGGCCTCATCCTTTCCTGATCATCCTTCTAATTAGTTTAAAAGGATGCACACCAGATTTTTCAGACATGGCTCTTGATGTCGCCACACTGGACTTGAAAGAAAGCAAGACATCACATTATGCTCAGGATACATGAGAGTTCCCCCCAGAATTCTGAAATATGTAGGGTTTATCTTCTTCTCTTGTTTGGGTAAAGGTTTGCTGAAGGAAAATAAATGCTGGTGTGTATATGTATGTGGAATGCTTCACTTAGGATTAGTGAGTAGGAAAGATAAAAATAACTGCAAATACATGACTGACATCACTGATTTCCCCACATAGTCCAGGCTACAAGGTGTGACCAAGAGAATGCAGGAGCAAAAAGCTGATCATACTTGTATGATTCTTAGATAGTTCTATAATTTTATATGGAGCTCTTAATGTGGAGAGGTTTTACAATATTGGTATAGTATGCTCTTGCATACTCTATGTTCTTGTTTCATATACTAGAGGTACTTAGAATGAGAGGCTTACACTTGTTTGAAACCACCAAAATAATTTGTGATTTTGTAGGTCTTTCAAGTCAGGCCTCCATATGTTAATTCAGAATTCTTTCCACTTGACTCTTTCCTTTTAGAAATAACTAGTTCACTAGCCCCAGGAACGCTTACATTTCTACAATTTATTGTATGTATGTATTTGTTTATTTCGGCCCAAGGCCAGCATAAATACAAAAAGAAAAAGAAACAACAACAGCAGTAAATACATAAAATACGTAAAACATTAATACCTTCAAATACCATATACATGGCTAATTTCGTTCAAATAAAACTGGTTAATCTGAAGTGCACAACCCAGCATTTCGTGCCTCAGTCACTCTAAACCGAATCTTGCTTGCTATGAAGAGAAATTTTGCTACCCTCCTGTAAGCATACTCTGACCTAGCAGTAAGCAGGAAAGGGACTTTGTCCCCATCAGAAGGGCAATTTGAATTGTAATGAGTTAGTAGTGGGGAGAGAAGCTTTCCCCTTAATTCACTATAAAATCTGCACTTCAGCATCAGATATTCCGTAGTCTCCACTTCACTGTTCTGGCAGGGGCATAATCTTTGATCATAGGGCACCTTCACAAAACGTCCTTCCAATACTGCCATATGAAGGGCGTTAAGTCTAGCCGCTGAAAGAGCCCCACGATGATCCCCGTTGGAGATCCTAAGTAAATATTCAGCGGGGGAATGACTGCTGATTTGATCTCCTAAGAATAGGCTAGGGCCTATTTGAGCAACATCCCCCTGCTTTGTCATATCCCAGATATGTTGAGTTATGGCAATTTTGGCCTTGCTGTGGCCCAGAGTTCTAATCAGGGGCAAATTTATTGTAGATGTAATAACTGATAACTGATCTCTGTGGGGGTTTTGTTTTTTTAAAAATATGTCAGCTGTCAAATTTTTTAAAAGCAGTCTTTAAGACATCAACTTTTAAGACAACTTTTTTAAAAAGAGGTTAGATGTTTTCCCCAAATATTATTTGTCATCTATGTATTGATCTCTCTTTTAAAATTCAGAAAATAAGAACATCCTGTTCTTTACATCTTATTTCAAACAAGAGTAGTACATGGATATGCTTCAGTGGATGCTATAAACGTCATATACATAGACAAAGCTTTTAAGCTAATTATTATATAATTAGACCAATCAACTCCTTCTGTGGTTTTCAATACTCTGCTTTGTTCAGAAAATTAACACACTTTGTATATGTGTTTACATTCTAGTCAGTGAAAAACTACACCAAATGTCACGTACGAAATGAACAGATCTGTAATAAGCTGACTAGCTGTAAAAGCTGTTCACTAAACCTCAACTGCCAGTGGGACCAGCGACAGCAAGAATGCCAAGCTTTGCCAGGTAAAGGCGGAAGGACAAGTGTGGAAATTAATTATTCCTGTTTGGCCATTATTAGAGAAAGGGGAGGATGTGTTATTCTTCAGAACTAAATGCAACTGTGACCTTAACTATTTGGTATAATAAATACAAAAATGACAAAGCTAAGAACGTGCACATTTGGCTTTGGTTCAAATGTAGCTCTACTCTTCTAGATAACATTTAATTTCCGCATGGTTTTCTCAGGCACCCATCAACATGTCACCCAATGTTAATCTGATGGTATAAAGCATGATAATACACAGAAGCGTCTATAAATCACAAACCTTGTTATTGCCCTGAAATTACTTGCTATTAACCCATTGTACAACTCATTGTACTGCTACTTAGGTTATTGCTTTTCTTTACTAATTGAAACTTTTAGTGCTATTCAGACATTCTAATGTAAATGTCTGTTGCAATGATCTTTTTTAAAACTTTTCTACAATGAAAATATAAAAAATAAAATATAGGTGGTATGCCTGTTAATGGAAAAGTTAATACTAAAGCCTAGTTCTAAATGTGATGTTTTTTTCTTTCACAACTACTTTTATGCTTGTGTAACTCTTTACTAGCTCATCTGTGTGGAGAAGGGTGGAATCATGTTGGAGATGCCTGCCTCCGTATAAACTCTAGTCGTGAAAACTATGACAATGCCAGACTTTATTGCTATGGCTTAAATGGGATCCTTGCTTCATTAACAACCTCAAAAGAAGTAGAGTTTGTTTTGGATGAAATACAGAAGTATACTCTACAGGTAACTAGAATAACTGATTGTTAAGTACACATTCACATGTGAGGTAATGATTTGGTTTATTTGTCTTTTAGTGATATTGATGGAACCAGATACATCCTAGAAGCATTTGTGCTCTTTATGTCTTCTGCTGGAATTCTTTTCAGTGAAAGAACTGGTGTTAGCAGGTCACCAGGGCTTCTGCACATGTAAAAGATAGCTCCAGGTTGTTCCAGAGGTAGGCTGCTGCAAAACTCCTTAAAACAAGGTGTGGACACTTATGCATCACTATTTCCATTGGAAACAATGGAAACAGTGCAGTGCAAGTTCCTGCCGGCCTCTTCAACGACTCCAGGGCTACAGAAGCCCTGGCAACTTGTTAACACCAAGGTTTTACTGCATTCACCACCACCACCCCGCTATGGTTATTTCTGTTTAAATAATGTAAAATATATTTTGCTAATTTGACCCCTTTTTGCTTGCAGTACATATAATTTTACTTTTTAAGGCTAATGGGTTGAATCCAAAAGGAGTGTTCTTTCCTCCAAGGGTGTGGGAACGTTTAACTCCAGCCCATTGATAACTGGACAACTGTTTGCGATTATACATTCAGCAGAATTATTATAGCTAGAGGGCTACTTCATCCACCTGAAGTGATCTTGGCAAAAATTAGTTACTTTTTAAAAAAGACTTAAATATGCAGTAGAACTGTTGTTGCCAATACAATATTTTCTCTGGAAATAGCAGGAGGTAGTTGTTTCTTGACTTTTAGTTAACTGTACTGTACTTTGAAGGTCTTCTGGAACACTGTTTACTGCTCCCAAGATTTTGTGCTCTTCACTGTTAAAAATTAACATTGTGGCTTGCTGTCAATTAGAGAGAGACACAACTCTCTCTCTCTCTCTGTGTGCTTATGCATTTAGGTACCATCAATTTATTATTGTTGCTGTTGTTAATTACATTTCTATACTGCCCAAAACTTGTGTCTCTGGGAGGTTTACAATTAAAATAATTTAAAACATCAAATCACTTAACAATTAAAAATACTTTAAACATTAAAAATTTTAATTTTATTTATTTTTATTTTATTTAGCATATTTTTATACTGCCCAAAACTTACGTCTTTAAAACATTTAAAACCCATTATTATTATTATTATTATTTTTAGAACAATAGATCTAATTAAAAGCCAGGGTGAATAAATGCATCTTCAGTGCCTTTTTAAAAGTTGCTAGAGATGGGGAGGCCCATATCTCAACAGGGAGCGCATTCCAAAGTCCAGGGGTTGCAACGGAGAAGGCCCATTCTCGAGTAGCCGCCAGACAAGGTGGCAGCACCTGTGGACGAACCTCTCTAGGTGATCTTAGCAGGTGAGTGGGGTTCATGGTGAAGAAGACGTTCTCTTAAATACCCAGGGCCTAAGCTGTTTAGGGCTTTATAGGTAAAAAAAAGAACCTTTACTGCCTCTAGGCAGGCATTTAGAGAGGTTATACCTCCTCCCAATGATGTTGACATGGAGAAATAGATTTGGGTGTCACCAGCATACTGATAACACCCTGGCCCAAATCTCCTGATGAGCTCTCCCAGAGGTTTCATGTGCAGTAGATGTTAAACAACATCAGAGACAATATGGAGCCCTGAGGGACACCACAGGAAAGTTCAGATTTTGAAGAACAACAGTCTCCAAGAGACACCATCTGGAATCTGCCTGTGAGGTAGGAGCGGAACCACTGCAAAGCAGTGCCTCCCATCCCCAGTCCCCTCAGACATTCCAGAAGGATACTGTGGTCAATAGTATTGAAAGCCGCTGAGAGATCCAAAAGGACCAACAGAGTCACACTCCCTCTGTCAATTCCCAATTGGAGATCATCCATCAGGCTGACCAAGGCATTCTCCACCCTATAGCCTACCCAAAAGCCAGTTTGGGTCTAGGTCACCAGTTTCTCCAAGACCGTCTGGAGCTGGGAGGCCACCACCCTCTCAATCATCTTGCCCAGCCATGGAAGATTGGAGACAGTCCTGTAATTGCTTAACTCTGAGGGATCCAAGGCAGGCTTCTTCAGAAGTGTAATGATTGCCTCCTTAAGACAAGGAGGCATCCTGCCCTCCCTCAGAGAAGCATTTATGTTCTCTACCAGGCCCTTTATAACAGCTTCCTTGCTAAATTTTATAAGCCATGTCGGGCAAGGATCAAGAGGACAGGTGGTAGGCCGCACTATTCCAAGCAACTTGTCCACATCCTTGGGGTACATGAACTGAAACTGATCCAAGGTCATCATATAAGGGGAGATGCTGGACACCTCAGCATCAGATTCCATAACAATTGTGGAGTTTGAATCTTAAGTCAGCCCGAATATGAGAGATTTTGTCCACAAAAAACTCATTTAAAAGGTCACAGCAAGTAATTGTTGGTTCCAAGTACTGATTCAAGGGGGAAGGGGCACACATTAGCCCCTTCACAACCCTTCACAACTCCACTGGATGTGAACTTGCAAACACGATACGGGAGGAAAAGAATCACTTCTTTTCCGCACATATGGCCTTAGCATAGATCTTCAAATGCTCTCTATGTAATAATCTGCCAGATTCAAGTTGAGTCTTTCTCCACTTACGCTCTAGTCGTCTACCTTGCTGCTTCAGCCCCCATAGTTCTTCCATATACCAAGGGGCCAATTCCAAGCATCCTTCCTATAAAGCCCAGAGCTAGGCAGCTGACCCCAGGAACTGCCGAGTTACCCACACCTGGCCCTAGTCCTGCTCACACTCCCCAGATGTTACTCAGAGGCAGCAGGGTGCAGTCACAGGGGAAAGCAGAAGCAGGCAGGTGGTAGCAGAAGGAGCTGACAGCACACACTCAGTCTCTCACCTGAGCAGCACTGAAGGGGAAGCAGATGATGATCTTCTCACTCATCTGCTGGGCTTCTCAATTTAGTATCTTGCATAGTTGATTATAATTTTTAATGGACTATGTCACAGCAGTTTATTAAAATATTAGCTCTGTAACATTATTTTGATGGGGAGGAACTGTATCTCAGTGGTAGAATATAGGCGTTGTATGCAGAAGGCCCAGGTCCAATGCCTGGCATTTTCAGGTACAGCTGGGAAACATCTCTCAAAAGTCATATATAGATTAGAGTTGTTTTCCAGTTGTTATGATCCATCTTTGGAATAACCAAGATGCTGTTGGAGTCTGGATATCATCTTTCTGGATAAGATGACACTGGTGGTGCCATCTTGCTTCCTGGTTGGTGTCCCAATTATCTGCTGCCTGAGGCGACTGTCTCACCTTGACTCATGAAAGGACCTCTGCTGGCCTTATTGAATCAAACAGACATGGTAAAAGCACTCCACATACATGTGTTATATTCAGTTGTTCATTACTGACATGGGTTATCTCATGCAAAGAAAGTGGAGAAGGCTATTCCTGAGGTAGGTTCCAGTCAGATTTGCAGAAACGTAAAGTTCTATTATTTATTTATTTGATTTATATACCGGCCTTCCAAAAATGGCTCATATTTTATGAGGAAATGATGTCTGTCGGTATCTTCAGCTAAGTTTGATTATGCTGGACAGTACAGGGTGACTATGATCAGTCGCTCACATACTGTGCAATTCAGCACAGGCAGTTAGGGCACCATCTGCACTGCTGTGCACATGTAAACATGGTTGACAATGATGTGACCCCAGCACCGCTCCGCTACAGCATAAAGTTGCACAACAGGACACTCATTCTTTCCAATGGGCATCCTGTTGTGCAGCTGGTTTTGTGTAACTCTGTGCTGGAGAAGAGCGGTTGACAACATTGACAACAATGTTTACATGTGCACAGCAGCACAGGCAGTGCTGCAACTGCCAACATTGCACAGTATGTGAGCGAGTATTTCATCAATAGGTGGAACCCAGAAAAACGTCAGTGAAAGGAAAAGAAAGGTGAATTGCAGAGAATGTTACAGATGAATTATTTGTCTGCATGATATATTTTCATTAAAATGTGTCTTTTGTACTTCACTGCGTTAAGCAAGTCCTTTCTTGACGTAAACAACTTTTCAGCAGTTTAATGTCTTGTAGTTGGGACTGGGGGAATGACATTTCCCTCTGAGAATATGAACATATAGTTAACACTTAGCTACCTACAAGGTCTTCCTCTTTCCAGTCACTTAAAGATATTGTGTCATCTTGGCATGTGTGTTAAGGAAGAACAAATTCCAAAAGGATAAGAGAATCATAGATGCTGATAAACAGCGGAGCTGCCATTAGAGAAGCCTCAGGTTAGTTGGATAAGGGAGCCATCTCACACCACACCTACAGAGTAAGATACAGTGTCTGGTACTAGTGGAATAGAATAGAAAAGCAGAAGCTCCAGAAATGTTGTGGGCTGGGCTGTTGTGTGGGGCATTGTTTTATTTGTATTTAATGTGCTAATGCCTGCCCAGATCCTGTGGAGAGATGAAGGAAAGATGGAATGGTACAAAGAAGCCCCTCAGATCTAAGAATACAGCATATGACAACCTGTCGTTTTGACGGTGTGCTGACTAGTTTGCAGTATAGATGAGAAATGGTTATTTCATTTTCTGGATTTTGTTAGGTTTTAAAACTGAAAACTTCTGCAAGGTGACATCGCACCAAGCATATCTTTATTCAAATGAATTATGTCTTGAGACACCAAAGCTCTATAAATTTGAGATAACCCACATGTGGTATACAACAAAGGTAGACAAATGCATGCACTTCAAGGGGATATCTTGGGTTAAATGATCATTTACTTATCAAAACCTTCTAATGTAATGTTACAATGATTTATACTTTATCTCATTTCTGTTTTCCCCAAAAAGTAATTTCTCTTTCATTCCTATCTATCCCATTCCATTTACTCTCTGTAAGTCATTCTGAGTGTGCTATCAGTTGCCACAGAAGCTTGCTGAGATTCTCCTTGATTTTCCTTTATGTGCCTGTTCTTTCAGGCTCCAATCATGATGATTTAGGGCATACAATTTCATTTTAGATGACTTCTCTTTGTTATGGCTAGTTTAATAGATTCCACAAATATAGGCAGTGTGGCTCAGAAATGTCTAGTAGCTTGAAATACCTATGCTCATATTTGACTTAAGATATTGTAATATTTAAAACTAGGACTTGTGGCATATAAAATCCTCAGTATTAATAGAAAGTATTTGGATATAAGAATATACTTCATCCGCAAAAATATAAATGTATTATTTTAGAAAAAATACTATTTCAGCAAAATAGTTTGACTATTTAAAATTGAAATGTATATGTCCATATTACATATGGGCATAAATAGGAGTAATCTATGTTGTATTAAATGATTGGCAATTGAATTGATCTCCATAGTTTTTATAATAATCAAAGGCCTACAAGTCTGGATTTTGTCTACTATAATTTCCCACTAGAGTCTGAATGAATTATTGATTGCCCAGATTCTTTTAAAAAGCTGAAATGACTGCTAACCCTCCAAATTCTAAGAAGCCATTTTTACAATTTGGGAAGTCATCGTGTTGATGAATCCTCTATCCCATTACCAAAAAGGAAATACAGCTTCAGTGGATGCACAGTGTTTTGCAGAAAAGAGGAATTTCCCCCTCCCCTACAGTGGGAACATACTGAGAAAAGAAATGACTTAAAAGTATGACATGTTCAAGCTGTGCTTAGCACACAGTATCAAAGCTAAAGTGGAGTTTTAGTTATTGGGCAAAATCTTACACTTTTTAAAATGTTAAGATATTGAAATATGCAAGGCATCAATAATTAGAAGTATTATTTAAACATAATACAAGAAAACAAATGAGAATAATGAAGAACAAAGTCAGCATTTGATCAGCTTTTAAAATATGAAGCATGTTTCTAGCTGAGCTTATTCTGCCTGGCTCCCAGAAGCCTCCCTGTTTACAGCTGCATCTTTAGGCCTGGAGATTGCATTTTTGCTAAGCTCAGGAGCTACACCGCAATGTATGTTACTAGTTTAAGTTATACATGGGGACAAGTTGCTTAGCTGGCAGTGGACTGGTCTCCAGTGGATTTGGGCTGTGAGTAACACAAATTACAAAGGGGATTAGCTTAACACCCCCTCTCCCTATGTGGTGGCCCAGCTAAGCAGACTCTAGAACTAGCTATTGTGAGTTATCTGGCATCCAAGGTCATTTTGGATTTAGGATGAACTCTAAAACTCCCCTCATCCTCTTACAAGAGAGATACCTGTTGCTAACGAAGCAATTAGGCTAGGAAGGGAAGGCAGAAAAGAGAAGTTCTGCAGCAGACTCTATAACAAAAGGGGTGAGTCAGTAACATGACTTTGAAAGTGTGCCTATCGAAACATTTGATAGAATTATTGGGAGAGTCAGTCACAACACAGGATATTCTTTGACGCACCTGTATACTCTAGTTTTCATTGCAACCAACCTTGCGTACAATAGGCTATTTACACCCCATTCTACCCAGAAAGGATGATCAGACACAATGCGTTCCATGCCAGCCCAACCAGGCTCTTCTATTCAGCAAAGTATGACAAAAGAAATATGACTCCAAGGGACATTTTGGGATATAAGTATCCATGACCCAGTATGTTCCCCTTTCCATCCTGCTGGGGACTCGATTGTGTGTTCCCTTGTCCTTCCAACTCGGAACTCTAAATGCAAAACATCGTCATTCTCTCTTGTGCCTCACACCTGGGACTCCACTGCAACAAGAACTTCAGCAGACCACCTTGGTGTTCCCCTCTCCACTGGGGCCACCCGAGCTGAAATCACTGCTTTAATTGGTCTGTGTGCCCTTCCACTCAGCATCCCTAACTGGCGTAGGGAGTTGGTCCCACCGAGATACCTATCTCGTGGGCATCCATTCTTTTACTAACCTCTGCAATCCTCCTGCCTTACACTTCGCTGTCCCTGAAGGATGTGAGTCTCCCGCTGCTCGAAGGCCCGTTGCCTAGAGCTGTCTCAGTACAGTATAGCAGTTGTCCGGCTCTCATAAGAACATAAGGACAGCCCTGCTGGATCAGGCCCAAGGCCCATCCAGTCCAGCATCCTGTTTCACACAGTGGCCCACCAGATGCCACTTTGAGGCTGGAGGTGGCCTATAGTCCTCTGACTAGTAGCCAATGATAGACCTCTCCTCCATGAAGTTATCCAAACCCCTCTTAAAGCCTTTCAGGTTGTTGGCTGTCACCACATCTTGTGGCAGAGTATTCCACAAGTTGATTATGACCCCTATCTATCGCTTAGATTCAAAGTTTCCGCTTTCCCCCCTCTTAGCATCTCTTTCTTGCTCGCCTGGGAATTTACACATAATCTGGAACTTTAAGCTAAGTGTACCTTACAATAGTCTATTTTAAAATATATTTGTATTGCCTTTACGTTAGGGCCACCTAGTAACTTAGTCTTATTGCTTTTATTTGTTTTTCTTACAACAAATTCCTTTTTGTTAATTAAAACTTCTCTCTCAAGCTGATTTTGTTGAGTTCAGATGCTTGCACAAATTAAAACTGCTTGGAACCCTTTTGAGCTAAATTGCCCACATTCACCCCGACTGGGGGTGCTTACCAAACACCACCGAGTCCGAGACAGTTCCATCAAGGGCAGAATATATATTATTGTAGAGTTGGAGGGGATCTTGGAAATCCAATCCCCTGCTCAGTACTGGAATCTTCTGCAGCATCTCTGGAAGATGACCATCTAGTCTCTGTGTTGAACATCTCTAGTGATGTAGTTAAGAAACACTTCCTAATCTCTAGCCTAAAACTGCTTCTTTGTTATTTCAACCCATTGGTTCTAGTCTTGCCCTCAGGAACAACAAAGAACAAATCCAGTCCATCTTCTGTGTGATAGCTCTTCATTTATCTGGACAGCTATCATATCACCTCTTAGTCTACACTGTCCAGGCTAAAGAGACCCAGCTCCTTTAAGGATTCCTTATGGGACATGGTTTCCAGAACCCATACCATTTTTGTTATTGTCTTTTGAACAAATTCCAATCTATCAATGTTCTCCTTAAAATGGAGTGCCCAGTATTTCATTATCCTTGCCTAAATACAGTTCTTTATATGTATCTAGACTGAAATCTGTCTTGTTGGTTCTGGTCCAATGTTCAAGCATGCCAGAATCAGTTTGAATCTTGGTTCTAAGGTTTTAGCTTTTACCCCACTTCCCAGTTTTGTAATATTTTTAAATAACAAGCATCCCCTCTATTCCCTCATCCAAGTCATTTATAAAAATTTGAGCAGCACAGAACCCTGTGGCATTCCACTAGATATCTCCCTCCAGATTGGCATGGAGCCATTCATGAGACCCCAGCTTGAGTACAGCTGATCAATTAGCTATGAATCTACCTGAGTGATATAATCTAGCCTTCATTGTGACATTGTGTCAAGCATACTATTATTCAAATGTTGACCATCCATCTTGTCAACAAGGATAGTTTGGGAAACTCTCAAATGCTTTATTGAAATCAAGATATACTTTAGTCTGTTCAGGCATTCTGATCACAGGAAGGCATGCAATCACATTTACAAGATTAGTCTCTTCAGACTAACACTGCAGTAAATGTGAGGAGCAGGGCTGAGAGGCATTGGAGACCATGGGCATTGCCTCCTACTAGATTCCCTGTTGTTAATTTCTGAGCACTCTCTCTCTCATCCTACTTCCACCTTTGTCACATGTGTTCTTGTGCCTAGCAGAGGTGCAGCTAGCTACCCACCCCCAATGCAAGTTAAACATCATTTTTTGACACATAGGTTCTTGAGGGCATAAACCACACCACTCAGGACAGACTAAAGAGGATTTGGGGGGCCACAGGGAGCCACAGGGATTTGGGGGGGCCACTTCAGCCCCAAAGTCCAGGGGTAAGAGTGCCTCTGGTTCCTAGTACTTTGTTCTGGGTGTTTGTCTCCTTCCCATTGAGAATTTAGTTTTAAGCCGTCTTGATGAGGTTTGCGAGGCTCCTGCCAAACATGTTCTTCCCAGTCTTGTGAGATGCGACCTTCTTGTCAGAAGTCCTTCATGTTGGTTGCATAATTGAAGAAATCAAACTTTTTTCAATGACGCTGTCTTTGGAGTCAGATGTTTACTTCAGGGTTCTTCTTTCTCTTCTTATGCTTGATCTTCAACAGGAAAAATTGAGGAACATAACATGTGCCCCCAGACCTTTCACTTTCCTTTCCGGTTTCTTCTTTCATGGTTTCTCCTGGCAATATCATTTGTTCCCATGTACATCAATAGGAGGAAGAAATTGCAGTTGATGGGTTTCCTGAGTTTCAGCAATCTCTCAAAAAGGATATATACATTGGGAAGATAACACCTTTCCTGAGATTACATGTCAGGTTTCCACACAGCTGACACTCACAAAGCCAGGTGTCTGACAGAACAGGAATGTCTTAATTCTTCTTCTGAAACAATAGAAGGCAAATGCCAGACTAGTCTGTGGTATTCAGTAGCTCAATTGCAGCCTAATAGTTATAAGAACAATAGCTATGGTGGTAGTCGTAGAGTAGATAGCAACTGTGTAGTTACCCACCCATCACATAATCACTCACAAACATAATCACTCGCAAACATCATCTTGGGCACCTGTGCATTGAAAGCACCAGTCAAATGTCAGAACCAGATTACTCCTGACATTGAGTAATCATTTCTTCTACACTATGGCTGCAGAGATGGATAGCATATTTGGAGTGAACATCTGACATCCCTAGATTGTATGGAAAACATGGAATGTCTGCCACCACCACCCCAAATCCTTTAAGAGGTCTAGTCTTTCACACTCAATCCCCTGGCCCCCAGATACCTATTTCTAGGAGGATATTTGCTACATTGGTTTTCTTGTCCAGTACAAAAACAACACAATGGGTAGAGCTGTACATCATTGCTAAAGCACAACTTTCACTTGCTAGAGGCCCTGGGATCTTTCCCTATCTGGAATTTCAACAGGTTGGAAAAGATTGTCTCAGCATGTGACAGACTTTCACCAAGCTGAAGCAGCTGAATGAGAAATGGATGGACAAAAAGTTTCACACAGGAAAAAGCAATTCTTTAAATGCTCTTATTGCATACAACTTCTCATTTTCCCCTTCCCTCCACTTTGACCAGCTTTCCTAATTGCCAGAATTGTGATCTAAGGATGGAGGAGTGTATGTCAAAACTTCTGTGTTCAAAACCCTCATATGAACAGAGAGCTGGATGTATCCGTTAGGATTTGATTGAACACTGCAAGGTATAGGGTAGGCTGTAGCAGCAGCAAGGTAGAAGAGCTGCTTTTCTGTGGATGGTTCCTGCTGTAGGCTCTTTTGCTGTCTGCATAGCACTAAGGGAGGAACTGTCTTCATCTTTGTGAGCTTTGCATGGCTGTCTGGAGGCACAAGATAATAATCACACTGAATGTTTTTCGGTGGACTAAGACAGTATCTCTTACTGGCTGCTCACCAGAGGTGGGTAGGTGAGTGGATAAATATCCACCTTCCCATTGCATAACTGTGTTCATCTGTCAAGAGAAAGAATGCTGTCGGGGGCAACACATGCCTTTTAAAATGAAGTATGTTTCTTTGTAACTGTTGTCCAGTAACAGTTTGATTTTCTGTCTGTCCTTTGATTGTGCTCCTGCAAAGAATACCAGCAGAATACAGCCATTTGGGCAATAGTGCTAATAAATGAACTTTGGTAGCCAGGCCTGGAAAGCCTGTGCTCCTATTTCTCTCATCAAAGCTTATTTGGATTTGGAGCTTTGTTTCCCACATTCAGCCAGATCCAGTTTCCCTTCTGATAGGGAGAGTAGTGATGATGTTTGTGGCCACTGATGTCAAAGGGTTTTACATGTATTCTGGCAATGCTTCATTGGAATAGGGTTAGGGATGGTAGATTGGGCAGTGGCATTTTTGTTCTTCTGGATGGACTCCCTCTCGCATATTGGTGTGGGATGTTTTGTCCTTGCACTTGTTACTTGTAATCTTATAACTATTATATACATCAGGGATGGAGAAGCCATTATTGATGTATTCCAAATATAATACAAAAGTATTAATATGAAATTTGAAAAGAAAGGCAATATTGTAATTGACTGCCCAACTGATTCCTGTGGTCCCTTTTCATTCTGCTTTACAGAAAATATCGCCATGGGTGGGTCTACGCAAGATAAACATCTCCTACTGGGGATGGGATGACATGTCTCCCTTTACGAACACGACATTGCAGTGGCTCCCTGGAGAACCGAATGACTCCGGATTCTGTGCCTATCTTGAAAGGGCAGAGGTTGCAGGTCTGAAAGCAAATCCATGCACAGCTATGGCTGATGGCCTTGTATGTGAAAAGCCTGTTGGTAAGAGAGCTATCCTGTTGCAATATTACTTGTGGAACCATTTGTTTTATCAAATCTCTTTAGTATTTGCAAAATGGGAATGAACGCTGGGAAATTCTAGTTAATAAATGCTGGCTAAAGTTAATATTGCAGCCACCTAATGGTGCAGTGGGGAAATGACTTGACCAGTAAGCCAGAGTCTGCTGTTTCTAATCCCCGCTGGTATGTATCCCAGACTATGGGAAACACCTATATTGGGCAGCACTGATATAGGAAGATGCTGAAAGGTATAATCTCATACTGCGTGGGAGATGGCAATGGTAATCCCCTCCTGTATTGTACCAAATAAATACCACAGGGCTCTGTGGTTGCCAGGAGTGAACACCGACTCGACGGCACACTTTACCTGTTACCTTTAAAGTTAATATTAGCTTCAAGTTAAAGTGTCTAAGTTTAATCACTGGACTTAGGTAGGATAGAAGAAATACTGTTCTTAATAACAGATCTCATATCTCTGAAAGCTAATTTAACCTGATAGTTTTGTGTCACACTGGAGTGTTTTAGTAGAGTAAAATGGTATATTAATATTTGCTTCAATGATGTCTTCTGTAGGAGAAAGATTATTTGAAAAGGAAGAAAATATGCTTCAATTCTTCATGTCTCTAAATCTGCTCTTTTCATTTGAAGTAAATAGGATCGTTCTTAGCTGAAGCTACTTGCTTCATTTCATTTTTTTTTTAAACTGTGGAAAAGTTCCTCCTTACTTGGCCAACTTTTGTTATTTGTTGCAAACACACTTTATTTCAGTGCTGTTTTTCTCACCATCATCTCCCTCTTTTGCCTTCAGTCCTTATCCACCCACACTACTGCTTAATGCAATTAGTTGCGTCAGCCCTTGTGATTTTCCTGATGTCACAGCGCTACATCTGATATGACAACATCATGGCTACTTGTAAACAGAGTCATATGGGTTACTACAGCTAATTGGTTTGAATGACAGTGTGAACAAATGAAGCTGGGCTTGCAAGGGAAAGGAAGGGAGAAAGGGCACCGAGAAGCAGAGTCAAAGGAGCAGAACTATGTTGAAAAATAAAACAATTGAAAAACTATGTGGATAGAGAAGTATTAGGGAGGGGTCATCTGACTGGGTAGGTCCAATATGCTGCCTTTGAAGAAACTTTCAAGAACATTTGCTGCAGCCCTGTGGGTAGTATGGGTTAGCATGGCATGCACAACATGAGGTTCTCAAATGATCTCGTAAAGGGCTGTGGTTCAGGACAATAGCATAATGCCTCCTATACAGAAGGACAATAGCATAGTATCCCTGATGCAGTATATCTACATGTTCCACAAAGCTGATGCCTTTAAATTATAGTTAACTACCAAATATTATAAAATTCCCATGCAGAATTTGCGTTTCACACACACAAAAGTGGGGCGGGGGGAGGTAGCAGAATGACTCCAAGTGTGTTATATTGGGAATGGAGGTAGTATAACTAAATGTTTGTAATTGTTAGGTCTGTTACAAAGGTTTGCCAGTTCCTCTTTTTACTTACCTTATACATCCTCTTCAACCGTACATATCCTTTCCTTCTGATGATAAAAAAAGTTTTTGCATTCCCTCCATTATGCGGGATTTTAAATATAGAAGATCAAAGAGAAATTGATCAACTTTTCTCTTTTGAGAATGAAGAGTCACAACTGTGTGCCATAAATATTGCCTAGAAGGAGAAAGATCATTAAAGAAGTTAGATATAATAGATTTTACTTTAATGTAATTGACATAGCAGTCATGATAGATGAGAAATGTCTACTATATTGTCCAGTTAACATGAACAAGTGAAAGAGAAAATGAAAATGCCTAACAATGCTGCAAGAGACTAAAATACATCTATAAGTTGACGTTTCATGAAGTAAATGCAGTCACTGGAATGCTGTAAGCTTCCTCTGTAAATCCATTATTTTTGCAGATGATAGTATGCATTAGGAAGACTTTATTTTTGTATTAATATTATGGAAACATCCTATCTGAAGAAACAATGTAATAAGACCATAGGAATATTAATTCTCTTTCCTTTGCTCCCATAAAAAAGAAGGGTTTTGTTATTTGAAGTTCTCCATGGAAACTTCAACATATAAATAAAACATGGATTCTACAAATTGTATACCTTTGTAAGAAGCCTTACAAAGACAAACAGGTAACACCTGCTATACATAACCACACATTAGGCAGAGATATGCAAACGGGTTTGACATCGAATGTGTTTGACATCGAACCGGTTTGGTTTGACAGTTTGGGGTCGAACTGAACTACGTCATGACCCAGGCCACACAGAGGCCCATTGCGCACGCGCAGCACAAATAAACAAATAAAAGCGGGGGGGGGGAGAAGCTCCACGGACCTCCAGTGGCCTCGGACAAGCACCCCAAAGGGGGTAAGTACTACATTTTTAAAAAAAGACTTGTGAAGCCCCCCCTAAACTGAACACAGGGGGGTTAGATGGGGGGGGGCGAAATCAAACTGGCCCGATCCTGTTCAGACTCGAACTGGGGTAGCCGGTTTTATGCATAAGCCTAGCTGAAGGCCCATTGATGGACTTGCCATTGATACCATCATGAGATGTTATAATCTGATGGTATAAAATCAATAAATACATAAAAATTATCCATTGTATGATTTTTTTTTTTTGAGGGAGGTGTATCATGAATTCACTGCAAATATGTGTATTAGATGATTAGATTCTAGGGTTATGGGAGGAGGAATACTTCCCCCTATCCAATTTCTCTATACAATGCATAATTTTATAAACCTTGATCATATCTACTCTTAGTTGCCTTTTTTCTGAACTAATAGGCAATGTTGTGTAAGGATCTTTTATGGTGCAAAAATGAACAGTCTCTTTAGGTGTATACACATCTATGTGCTGTAGAAACATAGGAATTATTCTTTTCTCACTATTTGATGCTTCACACATTTGTTTATAAAAAACCTACATGTCTGTTTCTTTGTTCTAGTTATAAGTTTTAGTATTTTGGACAATACATGCTACTAAGAAAGACAGAATGCACTCTGCTGTGAAAATATACTCTCTAAAATGTATAAAAATGTTTCTCTAGGATTTATCTTAGCATTTGTACTGACTGCAAATATGTACACCAGGGGGCAGATGCTCACCTGACAAATCACACTCTTAGACAAAATACACCCTGTTTTACAGGAAAATATATCACCGGTGAAGTAAATAACTATTGTTTATGCACTGCTTAACAAATGCAACAGAACCAGATGGTCATGTATTACCATACCTATTAAAGTATATTCTGTCATGTTGTTTCACAATGTATGTACAGTTAACTGACTGTGGGTGTCACATATATTAACTACAGAACCTAAGTAAAATATTTGTAGATTACACCTCCAATAGGAAAAAAAATATGTTGCTCAGGGTTGCCACACAGAAAAACTGTATGAATCTGTGTAGTTTTAGTAGAAGAACTAATAAGAAAAATTGAAAACTAAATACACTCGTCATGAACTAGCATGGCCTGAAAGCATTTCAGAATAAAGAAAATGAAAAATACTTGTGTTGAATCACATATACTAAAAAGAGAGAAAGTGATTTAGGACCAAAAAAATTGAATTTCTGTTTTTTAATTTCTCCTTCAGTTAGTCCAAATCAGAATGCTAGACCTTGCAAAAAGCCATGTTCCTTAAGGACAACGTGTTCCAACTGCACAAGCAGCGGCATGGAGTGCATGTGGTGTAGCAGTACAAAACGATGCGTTGACTCAAATGCCTACATAATCTCCTTTCCATATGGGCAGTGTCTAGAGTGGCAGACTACCACCTGCTCTCGTAAGTACTTGTGCGAAATGAACTTTAACTGTATCGGTTGATAGGAGGACAAAAGTTATTATAAGAGTAGTAGAATTATATAGCATACAACTAAGGTTTCAAAGCACTTTGCATTATCTCATAATTCTTACAGCAGCCTTGTGATTTGGTGTTGTGCAAATGTGGGTGGTGCTGAGAGCCAGTGATTTATGTACAGTCATTTAATGAGTTTGTGGCTGTGGTGAAATTTTTACTAGTTTACAACCATAGAGGAGGGCCTCCATTCCTTTCTTTTCTAGTTAAAGGGATTTTGTGTAGCAGGCTTGGGAAGGCTTCACTTTATTTATTTATTTGATTGATTGATTGATTGATTGATTGATTTCTGTACCATCCTTCCAAAAATGGCTCAGGGTGGTTTACACAAAGAAATAATAAATAAATAAGATAAGATGGATCCCTGTCCTCAAAGGGCTCACAATCTAAAAAGAAACATAAGATAGACACCAGCAGCAGTCACTGGAGGTACTGTGCTGGGGGTGGAGAGGGCCAGTTACTTTCCCCTTGCTAAATAAAGAGAATCACCACGTTAAAAGGTGCCTCTTTGCCCAGTTAGCAGGGCTTTGACTGAGACCTTGAAGGGCCCCTGCCCCAGTACAAGTAAATGGTGCTCTGCTAGACAGACAGATATCTTGACTTAGCTTCCAGTTTTCCTATTCATTAACTACACTAGAAATATTTGGTGGTGGTAGAAGTTCAGTGTTCTAGTGAAGCTAATGCTCACTGCCCCCATATTCTAGTACTTGCATGTCAAATGCTGTCAGTAGGGATCAATTTGTTGGTACTCAAATGGTGTTGTAGCCAGTCTTTATTAGTATAGCCAATGGCCAGAATTACAAAAATAAAATCATTTAGAATTAACAACTTCATTCTGAATAACACCACAAATGTAACAGAATTTAACAACATTGAGTAAATTCTCCTCTTTACAATCTTTTAAAATTAAGTTTAAATAGTCCATTTCAGTTAATCCTGGAATCAGGATAAGTTGAGGTAAAATATATTTCTTTCTAATGTCACTGTAAAATTGGCAAGACAAAAAGACATGAGCCGTGGTCTCAACTTCTCCCAATCCACACGGACAAACACGACAATGATAAGGAGTATTTTGGAATCTCCCCTACAGCACAGCTGTATTCATGGCGTTACAACGGGCCAAAGCTAAAGCCCTACGAAATTTAGGTACTGTAAGAAGAGATAAATATCTAGCTGGAGAATAGCTTACAGTTTCAACATTCAGAAAAACACCCCTAGGAATTAGACTCCTGTCAATCTGAGATTCCACATCCAGAATCCTTTCCTTAAGTCTGCCCCTAGCCTCCTCATAAGACAAACTAAGAATGACTGCAGGTGAAAATCCGTAATACTGCAATCTCCCTTCAATAGCTTCCAACCAGGCTGAACGATAAGTATCTTGAAAAATCAATGAGACAATAAAATTGTGTTGTATGTAAACATTTAAAATGTAATTAGTAGTTGAGCCTGTTGTATATTTCTGTGACCGTTGAGATTAATCTTGAGATGTCAACTGGACGTGGAAGTTTATTTATTTTATACAAGCAGAAGATCTTGCATGTAAGTGTCGTGGAGAGGATCCTGTGTGTGTGTGATGGTAACTGTTGATCAGCTTCACTTATCTATAGAACCCCATTTTGTTGTCCCTCCTGTTCAACATGAGCTGGGGGAATGTCATTATGTTATATCAGCATGTAGGTGACATGTAGCTGAATCTCCCTGATTTTCATCTGACATAGATATTGTGTATACCCAGTGTCTTCATCAGCTGATTGGACTCCAGAAGTTACTTGAAATTTATTTATGGATTCTTTTGAATTGCAGCCCACAGCAGCTGACATACACAAAATGTTAAAGTGCAAATATAATCACAAAACTTTACTGAAAGCAACAGAAAAAACCTAGGTGTAATTTAGCATATATTAATATAATTCAAGAGGGCTTGAAGCTGCAGAGCAACAACTTGCACAAAAGAATCTGCCTTCAAAAAGGATTGGAGATATGGTTCGGAATTGGAATCTAAACTATGTTTTTTTGAAAGTGGCAAATAACAGTGATTATGCTCTATGGCATGTTATCTCCTCTTTAGGCATGCATTGATTACTTCAGCTAATAGATACCCCAGCTACTCCTGGCTGGCCTACACCAGCCTGAATGTGCATGAGTTCTGTTCATACCTGGTCAGTTGCATATTCTCTGCTTTAAAAGGGGGGCGGGGGGCGGGGGAGACCTGAATGGAAACAGAGAGTAAACTGCTTGCAGTGTGATCTAGATTATAGTGCAATCTACTACTATGAATATTTATATGCCACTCTTCAACCAAAGTTCACAAAGTGATTTACTTAGAAAAATAAATAATATATAAATAAGGTGGTACTCTGCCCCCAAAGGCTCACGATCTAAAAAGAAACATAAGACACATACCATCAACAGCCACTGGAGGAATACTGTGTTGGGGTTGGACAAGGCCTGTTGCTCTCCCCCTGCTAAATATAAGAGAATTGCCACTTTAAAAGGTTTCTCTTTGCTCAGTTATCAGGGGTACCATCATATCTAATTTACCTACCTACCTAATTTACCTTCTTACTAGTAGAGCATGAATAACTATCTTAATGGCATAACTGTATTTGTAACAACATTGTATTGATGATCTTGTACTTTGAATGATTTATCAAAATGTTATCTTTTGGTTTCATCTTTGATTTCCAGAATCACTTTAATGACACAAAGTGTCAACAATAATTACTCTTAAATGGCAAAGCAGAAATAATACAGATGCATGAAAAGATTTTATGCTTTGCTTAATATTGAAGTGTGATGTCTGAGATTCGTAGATGCTATCTGATAGCATTGTTCAGACTTTTTCTCTTAGAATTCATGTTGGTTGAATTTAAATAGCAAATTGTTTTGATTAAAGGGATGTAAAAATTAGTGGCAAAATTATATTTGTAAGCAAGAAAAACATGCTGTTTTAATGCAAATATTGGTTATTTTAGTGCCCATGATTATCCCCTTTCTGGTCTTCTCTGAAGTTTGGTGGGAATTGTCCACATAAGATACACAAACATTCTGCTAATTTCTTGTCCTTAGTCAACTGGATATATGTTATCAGATCCATGTAGATCCTTCAGATGATGCAGTGGGGGGCGGTGTATATCAGGGCACTTTCCTTCCATGCATCTTTCAGTACTAAGTATGAAAAGGTGACTTCAGACCCAACCCTTAGTGGTGTATATTGCTGCAAATTAATTATACTTTGATCCATTTAGGCAGTTTATATCACTGTGCTCTTAACCAAGCTTGATTCATATTCTGAATTCCTGTTATGGTCGATTTACATTTTATTCTGAGCTCATTTCTCCCTTTAAGATGTAATACAAGCCCACCCCTGGTGTGTTCCAATAGAGATTCCATCTTGGTTTATGTGGGATCATGAATAGTCCCCAACAGGCTTGGCTAGTGTCCTAGAAAGGTCTCTTAAATCCTCTGCAACTTGCAGGGATTTCATGCTCAGGTGTACCTCCTATTAATGTGGAAAGTGTTCCCTAAGTAGCAAATCTTAAAAACTGCTGCCCATGATCAACAGGCTAGGTATGTCAAATACTGATTTAAAATAAATTGACAATCTAAATATAATTTTACATCCTTAATAATTTAATTCCAGGTATTAAAAACGAACTAAAATGTCACCAAGTTTTTTTTAAAGTCCAACTTAAATATCTGCATGGTGACCAGTGGCATGCATATGTTCACTGTAGACTCAGCACGAGAACTCTAATGAATAGCTGCGTGCAAAAAAAGTGACAGCTTCTTGCGGACATTCTGTTGTCTGTGCATATGGTGAACATATGCCTGAAAAGAAAAATTGCTATGAGAGAGGGGATACATATAAAATAATGCAAATATATTTTGGCTAACAAACTTGAGTAATGTAGTCTGTGAGGAGGAGGATGGTAGAACCAAAAGAGAGGATTTTTTTTAGTACTAAAATAATAGTAATAAGCCCACTTAATGTACTCTGAATAAAGGTAAAGTAAAATGTGCCGTTAAGTTGGTTTCGACTCCTGGTGCCCACAGAGCCCTGTGGTTTTCTTTTGGTAGAATAAAGGAGGGGGTTACCATTGCTTTGTCCCACGCAGTATGATATATGCCTTTCAGCATCTTCCTATATCGCTGCTGCCTGATATAGTACCGGTATGGATTCAAACTGGCAACCTTCTGTTTGTTGATCAAGCATTTCCCCGCTGCACCACTTAAGGTGACGTACATGCTCCAAAATGACTTGTCCAAGACCCAGATATTTTGCAAACAGCTCAGATGGAAATATTAACTCCATTATCTGGGGCTGAATTTGAGTGGTTCCAGTAGTTAAGCATCTTCATCTGAGTTTATTTCCTGATAACTCCAGTTTACCAATGTAGTGGTTAGAGTGCTGGACTAGGACCGAGGAGACCCGAGTTCAAATCCCCATTCAGCCATGAAACTAGCTGGGTGACTCTGGGCCCGTCACTTCTTTCTCAGCCTAACCTACTTCACAGGGTTGTTGTGAAAGATAAACTCAAGTATGTAGTACACCGCTCTGGGCTCCTTGGAGGAAGAGCGGGATATAAATGTAATAATAATAATAATAATAATAATAATAATAATAATAATAATATAATATTGACCATGCAATAATAATAATTATAAATAATAATTATTATATTATAAATAATTATATTATAAATAATAATAATTGAGCTGGAAGAACTGCAGAGAGCAATACAAGCTCAAGATATGGAAGAAGAATTATCACCAATTGAAGAAGTTGCTCAGGCGCAGATGGAGGAGGTGTTGGAAATCGAGGATGCCACTGTTGCTGAACTGTTTCAAAATCAAAACCAGGCAACCTCCCCTTTGCCTTCACCTCAAAAAACCAAATGCCATTTAATAGAAAAGCAACAAGAACTAAAGCAAAAAATAACTGAGCACATGAACCAAACAACCACCAGGGTTCGACTTCCAGCTCTAAAAACAGTTGCCAAAAAACAACTTACTCAGGCATTAAAAGATGTCAATGCTGCACTTGCAGAAATAACAACCAATAATTTGCAAGAAACAAACCAACTAATGTACAGTGCAGCAACAATAACAACACAAGAGCTCGGATATAAGATCAGTGGACCTGTCAAAAAAGAAAGCAGTACATCACCTAAATGGAAGATTAGATTAGAAAATAAAATCTCCAGGCTTAGATCAGATGCTAGTAAATTGAAAGATATGAAAGACAAGAAGCTGAAGAGTGAAAACACCCAACAGTATCTGATCCAAAAATACCACCTAGATTCAAGGAAAATTAGAGAAGTCCTGGAAATAATAAAGCAGCAAACAACAGCAGTGTCAAAGAAGATTAGCAGATATGAAGCCAGAATTACACAACACAGGCAGAATCTCCAATTCCAGTCGAATCAGAGACATTTCTACCGAAGCATAGAAGGAGAAACTGCAAGAAATCTAGAAACACCAAATAAAGAAGAAACAGTGCAATTCGGGGGGAAATTATGGGACAATCCAATAGATTATAATAAAAAAGCAGGCTGGATGAAAGAGGTCAAAAAATGTAACCAACAAATGCAAGATCTAATAATAACACCAGAATTAATAAGTGAAAGAGCAAAGAAAATTAAAAATTGGACTGCGCCAGGCGATGATGAACTGCATGGCTTTTGACTTAAACACCTAACAAGCCTTCATAAACAACTATCAAAACAGTTCAATCACATTATGAAAGGCAACAATGGCTAACAACTGGGAAAACTCATCTCATCATGAAAGACCCAGCAAAAGGTGCAGTTCCAAGTAATTATAGACCAATAACCTGCCTGCCAACCATGTTCAAATTATTAACTGGAATAATAGCAGATGAAGTGATGCAACACTTATTAACTAACAAACAGCTTCCAGTTGAACAGAAAGGAAATTGCCCAAACACCAGAGGCACAAAAGACCAGCTGCTGATTGACAAAATGATTTTAGAAAACTGCAAGAGAAGAAAAACCAATCTAAGTGTTGCATGGATTGACTACAACAAAGCCTTCGATTCATTGCCTCACACATGGATACTAAAATGTTTAGAAACAACTGGTGTCAGCAAAAACATTCAGTTATTTATTAAAAAAGCAATGAGCATGTGGAGTACACAGTTAACAATCAATGGCGAGACACTTGGACAGGTTAGCATTAGAAGAGGCATTTTCCAAGGGGACTCACTATCCCCTCTATTGTTTGTAATCGCCATGACCCCACTTTCATACTAAACAAAACAGGCCTGGGATACCAAACATCTAAAACATCAAGTCAAATCAACCATCTGCTGTACATGGACGATCTGAAGTTGTATGGAAAGTCCCAGTCAGAAATCGAATCACTGCTAAACACTGTCCGTATATTCAGTAGCGATATAGTAATGGAGTTTGGACTAGACAATGTGCTGCATTAATAATAAACAGAGGAAAAATAACAAAAACAGAAGGAATAGAACTGCCCAATGGAAGCAACATCAAGAACCTGGAAGAGAAAGAACATTACAAATACTTGGGCATTCTCCAGGCTGATAACATCGCACACACTGAAGTTAAAAGAAGAACTGAAAGTGAATACATCAGGAGAGTTAGAAAAATCCTCAAGTCCAAACTCAATGGCGGGAACACCATACAAGCCATAAACACCTGGGCTATACCTGTTATCAGATACACTGCAGGAATAATAGACTGGACCCAGGCAGAGCTAGAGACGCTAGATCGTAAGACCAGGAAAATCATGACCATCAATCATGCTCTGCACCCCCGCAGTGATGTAGATAGGCTCTACCTCCCTCGCAGCTCAGGTGGAAGACGAATGCTGCAAGTCCATCGAACAGTAGAGGATGAGAAAAGAGGCCTTGAACAATATATCAAGGACAGTGAAGAAGATGCACTTCAAATGGTCAAGAACGAGAAACTATTCAACACCAATGAAACAAAACAGGCCTACAAGAAAGAACAAGTCAAGAACCGAGCAGAAAAATGGAGAAATAAGCCCCTGCATGGTCAATATTTGCACAATATAAGTGGAAAATCAGACATCACCAAGACCTGGCAATGGCTTAAGAATGGCAACTTGAAGAAAGATACTGAGGGTTTAATACTGGCTGCACAAGAACAGGCACTAAGAACAAATGCAATAAGAGCAAAAGTAGAAAAATCCACAACAAACAAGAAGTGCCGCCTTTGTAAAGAAGCAGATGAAACAGTGGACCACCTGATCAGCTGTTGTAAGAAGATCGCACAGACTGACTACAAACAAAGGCATGACAAGGTAGCAGGGATGATAGACTGGCACATCTGCAAAAAATACAAGCTACCTGTAGCCAAGAATTGGTGGGACCATAAAATTGAAAAAGTTGAAGAAAATGAAATTGTAAAAATATTATGGGACTTCCGACTACAAACAGACAAACATCTGCCACACAATACACCAGATATAACTGTAGTCGAGAAGAAAGAAAAACAAGTGAAAATAATCGACATAGCAATACCAGGGGATAGCAGAATAGAAGAAAAAGAAATAGAAAAAATCACCAAATACAAAGATCTACAAATTGAAATTGAAAGGCTGTGGCAGAAAAAGGCCAGAATAATCCCAGTGGTAATTGGCGCCCTGGGTGCAGTCCCAAAAGACCTTGAAGAGCACTTCAACACCATAGGGGCCACAGAAATCACCATCAGCCAATTACAAAAAGCACCTTTACTGGGAACAGCCTATATTTTGCGACCATATCTATAATAACCAACAGTATTGATGATAAAATTCAGCCATCCCAGGTCCTTGGGAAGGACTCGATGTCTGGATAAAACAAACCAGTCAATAACACCTGTCTGACTGTGTAAACAAGAAATAATAATTTTTATATATATATATATATATTCAAACATATTTTTACAAGTGGGTCGTGAAGTGGGCATAAAACCAAAGACATGGCTCTGCCCTTTTCCTTGGTTTTATGCCCAATTCACTACCTACTTGTAAAAATATATTTGAATATATTTGCTGAAATATGATATATGTAGCAGGAAAAAATTAAGAAGTGAGGTACAGATTTGCATATCATCAGCATTTAAAATAGGGACATGGCTATGACCAGGCAATGTAGGTGTCATGGTGTACAATTCTGACTACAAGCATGCCACAAATGGAAAACAGGAAGTAAAGGGCATGCAGAACATATGATTCCAGCTTACCAAAGCAGATGAGTCAATGCCATCTCCTTCAACATTTTGTAGGTGAAAACAGGGATAAACTTTAAAAACCAGTTCTCATACCAAGGATTACTTCTCAAACTATCCTCCCCACCCCCATGATTACAAATTGCTAAATACTGATTGCCACCTGTAGTGTGCTGAGGACTAGTGTAGTACTTTAGTGTGGTACACCTATTTACATGCAGGTGCTCTAGAGACATGATATATCCACCCATCCAGAGATTAAATTTATAGCGACTCTGGAGAGGGAGAAGAATCCCATAGAATGACAAGAAACTAGTATGACATGAAATGACAAAAATTATACAAGGCATCCCAAAGAGGTCAAAACAGGTTCAGTGATTTACATGAACAGATTCAAGAAAATAAGGACTGTCCTTGGTCAATAGGGACAGTTGGAGGCTATGGACTTGGAGGGGGCCTGAGGATAGTTCTACCCAGGGCCCTGCACTGAAGGAGAATTCACTGTGTATGCATGCACATAGAAGATTTTCAACAGTCCATGGCTTGACGTGCCTGTCAGGGATACTGTAGCTCCAGGCTTGCTTCCTAGAGACAGCAACACCTCAGCTAGGCCAGCAGTCCCTGCACTTAGGGACCAGAACTGCCTGCCTGCCTGAAGAATGTTTACTATTTTAAATTCTGGGAGGGGAGAAGGTTCTCTCCTATTTTTCTGTCCCCTAAATAAAAATGCCTCAGCTCTTTATTCCTTCCTTCTGGCTCTTCAAGACTTCTAGCTCTTATGCCAGCCAGAGAAGCCTTACAAAGACAAACAGGTAACGTGTGCTACCACAGCTGGCCTCCTGCTAGGTGGTTAGGCGGTTAGCTGAATCATGCGTGTCAGCTGTGCCCCTGTGTTCATCGGAGAGGGTGCTCCCCATCCTGGGGAGATCCCACTTCCCTGCTTGTTGCCAGCAGCCTCATTATAATGTGCTTTGGCAGACTGGAGCAACAGGCAGAGGCACGGAGGTGAGCAAGTGGGTGCCCACCCGATGGGGTTGCCCACCCACTGGCTCACTTTGCCGTCTCTGTCCACTGTTCTTGTGCCACCCTCTACTCCTGCAATGTGCCAATGTGTCATAATGCGCTGCCACTGCAGCAGGGCAGCAGTAGGAGAGGCGAGCAGGGAGTGTGTGTTATAATGCTGTGGCACCATCATTATAACACACCTTGGCAGGCTGGCTAGCCAGCTGGCCAGGCAGCATTATAACATGCTGTTACAGAAGCAGCTGGAAGCAGGGAGAGGCAGAGAGGTGCACATGTGGGTGCCTGTCTGCCCACTTGCTGGACAGGTGGTAAATGGGTAAATGGGCCATGGGTAAATGGGGCGGCACATTGGTGGGATATACCTAGGGCACCTAGGATATACCTTGGGCCACCCTGCTTACTACACTTTTGTTCCAGCCTCTGCTTATGTTATGACACTTCCTTTTGAGTGATGCTCTGTTCAGTAGGAACATTCTCTGTTTCATAAGGTTTGTTAGGGCTTTGGTGTGGTTCTATTTTATTGCTGGTTTTCTGAGTATCTGCAGCTCTTGATCGGTGCTGTGAAGCTTGCTAGAGCCTTTCACATAGGGTGAAGGAAAAAGATATACCTTTATTAGGGATGTGCAAACTGGTTTGAATCTGAACCAGTTTGGTTTGACGGTTTTGAACTGAACCAGGCATTGGTTTTGACCTGCCGGTTCGAATTTGAACCAAACTGAGCCTGGTTCATTTTGAACTGGTTTGAGCCTGTTTGAGCCTCCAAAGCTGGGTTGGGTGGTAGGCACCCATGGGTGCCAACTACCACCCGAACCACAAAGCAATCAGACACTCCTATGATTTTTTTTGTGAATTTTGAAATTTTTATTATTATTGCCCATTATTCCCTATGTGGAGTACCTAGGAGCAAAATACTGGGGTTGGTGGTAGGCACCTAGGGATGCCTACTACCCACCAAATGGCAATCAGAGACTCCTGAGATTATTTGTGAATTTTTGAAGTTTCCCCCCCATTTTTAAATTCCTCCCATAGGGAATAATGGGGATTCCAGAAAATGTATTGCTTCACATCAGGGGGGAGGGGTGGCCCAGAGTGGAGTGTGGTGGGTGGTAGTGCCCAATTGGGGCAAGGAAGCTACCAGAATTATTTCAAAGGAATTGGGCAAAGGGCTGGGTTTTTGTGATTTGTTGAAGTTTACGCGTCTTTAAGGTTTTCCCCATAGGGAATAATGGAGGTTTCAGCAGCCCCATAACTGCACTTGGGGGGGCGCTGGGGTGGCCCAGAGCGAGTGGTGGCATGGATTGCTAACTCATGGGGTACTGGGTTTTGTTGTTTCTGAGGTGTTCTGAGTGTAGATTCTCTGGCAGCATATGAGATTTTCAGTGACAAACCATGAATCCACTCTCATTTGCTACCACTGAATCTATGCTTGAACTTTGTTTTGTAAGCTACTTTGGAGTTTTTGAGCAGAAATGTCATCTTGGGTTGTGTTACAAGAACTGCACAGGAGCGATTGGTTAGGCACTTGGGTTATGCTTTTTGGCTAAAGTGGGGAAATCAGCTTGAGTTGAAGTACAGTTCTGTCATGGTATCAATTTAAGAAAGTCTGGTGTATTGGAAAGGATGAGGAGACATAACAAAAGTTTCAAGGCTTTCGTTGGGGTAAAAATGGGGAAATACAGGAGGCAAAAGAGTTTGGTTATCAAATTCTATTTGGCTAGTGTTTCTAAGAGAGAGCATAATTAAAGGTGTTTACTAGGAAGTGCCTGGAGAGCGAGGGAGAGAAAGAGACAATGAAGCTCAGGGATAGATGGCTGGAGATGTTAGCATTACCTATCCTTCCTGTGTGCATTTGGTCCACAAAGGTTAGGCAAGGGGCCTTCTCACAAGTGAGAGCTGGGTGTAGTAGCCACAGCTCACCTGTGTGTGAGTGTGGCTAGCAACCTCCAAGAGTCTGATGGCTTCTAATTCCATGTGGCTCTCTTGGGGGTAAATATACTGCAGAATGCAACTTGAGGCAGTTGCTGATTCAATCAGGTAGCTATCCCACCCTGTGGGGCAGGGAGATCATTACAAAACATTGTAGGGATGGATGAGTCACTGCAGGTGCGTCCTTTAAGACAAAGGCAAGGTAGAGGCTGTGTAAATGTCCATATGTATGAGGAGAATGGGGTTATCTCAAGACCATGATATCCCAGGTGCAAGAAGCACATCTTTTATTTACTTATAAATGGCTCATCCCTTATCTTTGTTAGTCAGTTCATTTCAATTTTATTACAGTCATTGACCAGAAAAGAGAACATAAAGAATACAAATAACAATGTCAATAAAACAAATATAAATAAAATAAAGGAATAAGATTATAATTAACAATGGTAAAATATCCAACTAAGGAGTATTCATAACCTCCAAACGTATCCTACTCACAATGTAACAAAATTTGGCAACCTTCCATAATCTGGGTATGTTCTGTTCAGCTAAAAGATGAGATAAACATAAATTATCATCCAAATCTGGGTATAAGGCAAGTTCAGGGCAAATTATCTCAAATCTAGCATCATTATAAAACTGGCAGTGTAAAATAACCTGGGCCGTACTTCCCATCTCTCCCGAACCACATGGGCACACCCAATCTTCCTGGGGGATACCATGAAGCTATACGGGTTGACTGGCAGCAATTGATAGTTGCTGCTAAATCCAAAAATTCTTCGGTATTCTGGTGCTTGATTGCCTCTCACTCCCATGGTTGTTCACTGAGACTGGATTATATGATTCCTTCGTCTGTATGGGAGGAACACTTTTCTCAGCTTTATAACAAGCCTGCGGACTTAATAATTTGATTATACCCCGACAGATGATTTCAGTCAGTTACCCCAGTGGCCCCCTGTGACCTGTGAGGAAATAGGTGCCTTAATTGCCCAATTAAAACCAGGCAAGGCTCCTGGATCTGACAATATTACGGCGGAAGTCCTTAATAACAATTTGGAATGGTGAACAACAATCCTGGCCTCCCTATTCACATTTATAGATAGGACTGCTTTGGTTCCTAATGATTGGGGAGTGGCGATAATTATCCCTATTTATAAGAAAGGGGATCGTAAGTTACCAGCAAACTATCGCCCTACTAGCCTGCTTAATATTATAGGCAAGTTATATGCTAGACACCTATTCAACAAACTACTAGATTGGTGTGATGACCATGGGATACTTAATGAGGAGCAATTTGGTTTCCAGCCTGGCTGATCTGTAGTAGATCCCACTTTAATTTTACATCATTTGGTTGCAAAGTACACCTCTAACCCAGGTGGAGCCCTATATGCAGCTTTTGTGGACTTTAAGGCAGCCTTTGACATGATTCCTAGGGTAAAACTATGGATCAGGCTTTTGAATTCAACAATAGACCGCCGCCTGTTGTGGCTGATAAGTCTACATAATAACTCCCGAATAAGAGTCCACTGTAGTAAATATGGCCATATTACCAAAGAAATCCCAACCCATAGAGGGGTAAGACAAGGATGCATATTGATGCCACTGTTATTTAACATATTTATCAATTCTCTTGTTCCTCATTTATGTAAAATAGAACATCACCAAAACTAGAACAACTAAAATAGAACATTCACCAAAACTAGCAGATAAACACCTTACAGCTCTTATGTATGCAGATAACTTAGTGATCACCTCGCAAACTCAGGTTGGCCTAAGATGAGCGCTACACTCGCTAGATGATTTCTGTAAATCAAATTCTCTTGAAATCAATTGTGACAAGACCAAAATCATGGTATTTGCAAAGCGCCCAAAAATTTCTTTATGGTCATTAAACGGTTGTAGGCTAGAGCAGGTTAAGCACTTTAAGTATCTTGGATTTATCTTCCAGGCTTCAGGCGCCTGTACAGCCCATAGAGACTATACTATACAGACTGCCAAAAAGAGCACTTTTTTGATTCAATCTTATTATTGATCTAGATATGCCCAATTCAGCCCGGCAGCAATCAAACTGTTTAAAGCTAAAGTATGTCCACAGCTTCTAAACGGTATACAGCTGGGCATTTATCCTTGCTTTAATAAATTGGAAGCTGTACAATCAAATTTTTTGAAACATATATTCCAAGTTCTTGACTGTGTGCCTAGAGCAGTTTTGTGACTTGAAGCTGGGATGGTGAAATTGGAGGCCAGGGCTTGGATAGCTATCTTTGACTACTGGTTAAAACTTATGTTGTGCTCCAAGGGTCTGGTATCTTTAGTACTTAAAGACACATACCATTCTGGTTGGATTAAGAATGTGGAGAATAGATTAACATACTATGGCTTCTCTCCAGCCACTATACTATCCCTAAAGTATGATACTGCAAGGACCAGGCTGCGAGAGAGAATTTTTGACATGGAACGCCAGATTGATCAAGGAGCCATTCCGGCAAATGTGTTTCTGGGCAGCCAGATGTGTTTCTGGGCAGCCAGATTTCGAATTATTCAAGCCAGAAACACAATGCAATACCTTTTCCACTTATCTATCTCTAAATTTTGTTGGGCCCTGACTTTAGCCCACTGTAATGCTTTGCACAAAGCAGTGTTGGAAGGAAGGTTTCATGGTATCTTTGTTAGTCAATTTGTCAACTTTAATCGGGTGAGAAATGGCCGTATTTGTGCTTCTCCTGCAAGGCATTTGTGCTTCTCCTGCAAGGCATTCTAACTGCTATCTCAGGGGCAATTTGCTGCTCCCAGAACAATTTGCTTTCAAGAGGTCTATTCAGATGGCTTTACCTCTGTTAGAGGAGGTGTAGATGCGTCCTGTTTCGGTTTGTTGACACTTGAACCTGTAGGCACGCTGCCAAACTCAGCCTGGGGCTTAATGACCAATTGGTGCCAAACTGAGGTGAAAGGTTCATGGAGACTACGACCCCATAGTCTCATACAGTTAGTGCATCTGATAGAGGGGTGCCTTTTTGTGGTGTACATGGTTATGTTTATCCTCACAACAACCGTGTGAGGTAGGTAAAGTTGAGAGATGCATGACTGTCCCAGAGTCATCCGGTGAGTTTCTTGGCTGAGTGGGGATTTGAACTCAGGTTTCCCCAATCCTAGTCCAACACTCTAACTTCTACACCACACTGGCCTCTCTTAATATAACATGGCATTACATGGCATCCCTTGTTATAGACCTTTGATGTATGTAACTTGAGATGTTATAATTTCAATATTTTCTTTTGTTTGTAGCAGTAGTAATCCATGTGTTTCTTCAGCAAAGATGAATATGGTACCAAAAAATCAGTTATATTGAACTGTGCCATCAGCTGTGCTAAAGACCTCTCCCATGGAGTTTAATGTATTATCCTAATCTGTGTATTGCAGCTCAAAACTGCTCCGGCTTGAGGACTTGTGGACAGTGTCTGGAACATCCAGGATGTGGATGGTGCAACGATCCCAGTAACACAGGCAAAGGCCATTGCGTGGAAGGGTCTTCAAGGGGGCCAATGAAGTTCAGTGGCATTCATTCTGCTGAAATGGTTCTTGACAACAATCTTTGTCCCAAAGAGAAAAATTATGAATGGTCTTTTATCCAGTGCCCAGGTAAGACCTGCTTATTACTGTTTGAGTTTTTACATAGATAGAATAAAATCCTAGAAGTGATGACTGGCTTCTAGGAATAGGACAGCTTTGCATATCATTTTTATTTATTTTATTTATTTTTACATGTCTATCCCGCTCTTCCTCCAAGGTGCCCAGAGCAGTGTACATGGTTATGTTTATCCTCACAACAACCCTGTGAGGCAAGTTAGGCTGAGAGATATGTGACTGGCCCAGAGTCACCCAGTAAGCTTCATGGCTAAATGAGAATTTGAACTTGTGTCTTCCCGGTCCTAGTCTAACACTCTAACCACTACATTATGCTGGTTCAATTGATTGTTCAGTATCAATTATTTATTTATTTATTCATTAATTCATTTATTAAATTTATACCTCGCCCAAACTTGTGTCTCTGGGCAGCTTAGCATATTTTCAAAGTGTTCTTATCTAAAACTTCTGCAACATTTTTTTCCTCTTGAGCATAGAATGGTAATGTTCAAAATCCAATGGTTTGTGCACACCCCTATTATCTGTTTTAATGAGAATTGACCTTAATCCTGGGTAAGTGTGCATAGAACTACATTCTAACTGCCCAGAGACATAAGTTTTGGGCAGTATAGAAATATGTTAAACAAACAAACAAACAAAGTGTCCGCATTTGATCCAGACAGTCCACTATTTGAATAGCTGTCTGGGTTCTGGTCTGGTATTAGCTCACTTCCGGTATGGAATGCTGCTAAGGCTATTGAATTCAGTGTATCTGTTAGGGGTGTGCACAAATCCAAAATTGTGGTTCGGTTCAAATTCAAATAGAATTCGAATTGAACTGTATTCCTTTGAACTGACCAGCTGGACCAGTCCATTCAATTGAATTAGTTCGGCGGTTCAGGCAGCAATACTTGTTAAAGGGGAATCTGGTGATTATTCCTCTTTACAAGTAAAGGGGTGAGGGAATCCGGGGAGTGGTGAGAAAGGTTGTTTAAGGTTCTTACCAGCTCGTCACTCCCTGTACATCCCATTCGCTCCCCTGCCACCAGCCTACTCCCTTTCGATGTTGAACCAGTTCACATCAAACTGGGCTTGGTTCGATCACAGACTGAACCAGCCCTGGTTAGATTTGAGATCCAGCTGCCAAACTGGCCCGGTTTGATGTGAACCGGTTCAACATGGAATAGTTTGTGCACGCCCCTAGTATCTGTTTAAATGAAGAATTGGTCTTTTGTAGCAGCAGGATTCCAGCAGAGGGTGTTTGTAGCTCACTAGCATGGATATATTGGGTTGGAAAGAGAGGGAGTGAGACGAAGAGATAAGGACTCTACAAGGAAGACAATTTGCAGCTTATGCTGGCTGCTTAAATCTACAAAAGCAAAAGTAAGGAGGCAGCTTGTTGGTGTGTATGTGTGTGGGATCAGGAGGGAGTACGATTGAATTTTTAAATTAGTTTTAAAATGAAAGACACTTAAAGCCCTGAATGGCTTGGGTATGGGCTACCATAGAGAGTACCTACTTCTGCATGATCACCATTGTACGTTGAGGTTATCTGGAGAGGTCTGTCTCCAGATACCACTGGTATGTCTGGTGGCGCCTCAGAACTGGGCCTTCTCTGTAGCTGCTCCTGGCCTATGGAATGCACTCCCGGCAGATGTTCACAGTGTAGGCTCGCTGTTGGCCTTTAAGAAAGCCCTAAAGACTTGCTTCTTTGGCCTGGTCTTCTGAGGGTTTTTAAAATTGTTTTAAAGTATTTTAATCAGTTTTAAATTGTGTTAAAATTGTTTTTATATCATTTTTAGTGTGTTTTAAATGAAGTTTGTTTTTATGTTTTTTAAACTGGTTGTGCACTGCCCAGAGCCTCTAGATGGGACCGTTTATTAAATGAATGAATGAATGAAAGTGGACTACTGCTACTGCAGCAAATGCTTTTTATCAATCCATGAAACTTGATTCTTTCTACTAAGGAGAATTTTAAGAGGTTACAATTGGGATTACTTTCATTAATAGGAATAGAAGTTGTTTTCAGGATGAGAGAGTGAGCATATTTACTCCTATGTATGTTTACTCAGAAGTAAATCCCATTGGGTTTAATTAGGCTTAATCCTAGGTCAGTGTGCATAGGATTGTACTCTAAGTCTTCTATGAAGATGAAATATTTGGCACCACTGGATAACTTGTAGGATATCTGTATTGGATATATTAATTGGTGAGTGTGTGTGTGTGTGTGTGTGTGTGTATTTTAACCTGGTTTAGTATGCATAGTGTTGCAGTCAGAACCTTCCCTTAGTTGAGTCCTCAGTCCATAATCTGTGAATAGTGCCAAAAGAAAGAAAACAGTTAGTTAATGTTGATGGAGCCATGCATTATAAAAATGAACCAAAAATGAAATGGTGAGCCAGGTTTTCTTCATAAGAAGGCAGTGCTGAGTTGTAATTCTGTTTGTATAAATTCACACAGTTCACATCTTACCGATATAAAATTTGCACATGCACATTTTATACAACAATGTATCCTCTTTTTCTCTTTTGGCTACATGGGACCTCCCTTTCTTTCTCTGGAGGAGGGGGATGATATGCACCTGGCCATCCTGCTCAAGCACTCTTTTAGCCCTTTGTCATCCCTTCTTACAGAGCAGATCTTGCCGCAAGCCAACCAAATCACATACCAGGTGCTTCAGAATGTGTGTTGTGTGAAGTTGTTGAATATGGCACAACATGGCAGACCCCTTGAACTTTTCACAAAGTATAAAAAGATAACTCTTTCGCTTTATCATAATCAAATAAATAATAAAAAGGTTGTTATCTCTGATATGAAGAGATGTGAGAATTAGAAATAGATTTCCCTTGCAAACATTTTGTGGTTTAAGAGTGGCTGGACACAGTGGGCAAATAGTTGTGACTAAAACCTGTAATTCTCTTGTTCTTCAAAGGCTCTGCTGATTCAAGATAGCAGTGTGGAATAAGAATAAGAATGTTTCAAAAATCAGGCAGTGTTTGTTTCTATACACCAGGCTTAAGTGCTGGATAAAAACACTAAACCATGATTTCAGATTCTAGTTTAAAATTTAATTTTCCAACAGTTTCTGAAAAATTAAGTAAACAGAAACAGACTGGATAGTAATATGCCCATTTTTGTGTGTGGGGTAGGTGGTAGATGGCATCCATCATGCCCTACCACACAACCCACGTGGGTGTCCCTAGAAGCTATCCATGGGGAACAATGGGGGTGTTTTGAATTTCTCCTTTGTTCCCTATGGCCAGAACAAGTTGCACACACACATTTTCCAATGCATTTTGCAACCCTGCCCTGAAAAACACCCCAAAAGCAAAAGTAAAAGGGAGTGTCCCTCCCAACACAGAACACAGTCCAAAAAAGGACAAAAAAGAATCACTGACCCAGAATCAGCCACAGTACCTGTGCTGCAGTAACCTCATTGGCACAAGTTGCTCTCTCACACACAATTATGATTCCTTACGTTACTTCCAAGTTCCTAGCATAGCAATAGCTGCCACACCAGCACCCTCAGTAGCAAGCATAGCCAGAAATTCAACTAGAACAACTTCAGACACATTTTGACTGAGTACACCTTGCAGTGTTTGCAAGAGATTGCAGAACAGAACAGAGCAGTGAGTGAAGCACAAATTAGTCTCAAGGCCAGATGTGCAATCACCAAACAATATTATACCCACAGAGGGAGATAGAGCTACCTCTGTCAAATTTCTTGCCACAACACTATCTCACGGACAAGCCAAACCACACCCCTAGGAAAGAAGGCACCCAAGTTCTGCCTTTGTCAATCTGAGATCCAGCAAAACCAGATAGTTTTAGCATCAATAGCACAGCATATTATAACCAGTGCTGAGAAAAACACAAAATCATACCTTCCTTCCTCCCATCCTGCTTGACACAAAGGGACAGAGCAATCATGGCCTTGGCACCTCAGCTCTGAGCTCAGCTTCTGAACAGGGTGTTAGGAGCAGGAAGAAATGTGAGCAGCATTCTAAGATATTACCCCTGGGTGATGGGGCCGCTCTGGGAAGAGCATCTACATGCTTGTGCATGCACAGAAGGTCCCAGGTTCCCTCTCTGGCATCCCCAGATATAGGGCTGAGGGAAAGACTCCTGCCTGTAACCTGGGAGAAGTCTGACTCTGTGTACTGTAGATAGAGGTGCCCATTGGAGCAGACTTCTGGGCAGAAGTCCAATCCCTCACACCCCTTGGGTCCCCCAAATCCTCCCTTAAATGTTGTGGGTGAACGTTTGGCTGCCTGGACAGCCACCTCCCCACCTGGTGATCCATGGCCACTGACAGCTCATCTGTCATGTAGTTAATGTCCAGCACGTGCACATGCAGCCGAGCCCACCTGTGCTTGGCTGCAAGGGAGGGGCTGGCCATGCCACCAGCCCCTCCCTTGTCCTCTCACTCTCCTGCACCCACCAGTGCACTGTGAGAGACAGGAAAGAAGTTTGCAGCCCATTGCCGCTGATCCACAGATCAGCATTGAAGTGCACGCTTGTGTCAGGCACTGCCATGCATGGCAGTCCCTACATGCCTCTCCACAGGCCTGGTTCAGGGAGGGCACCACCCTCATGCTGGTGATGCACGAGGGGAACTTATAGTTGGGAACAAGCAGTAGGAGCAGCTGGTGTAAGGTGGCATTCTCTACCAACTGGAATGGCTTATTGTCCAAAGCGATCATCTCGGCAATGGCCCTGGTGATGAGATGAGCTTTACACTACCAGACTGCTTGCCCAATGACTTCACCCTGCTGGGTACAGGAGCAGGTGCCTCGCCGCTAATTGAGGGCACACCAGACCTACTGCTGCCAGCAGGAGCAGGTCTCCCTGGGTGATGCCATTGCAGCTGCTTCAGCATCCCTGACATACTAAGACATTTAAGGTCCTTCCCTCTGCTGACCTGTGCCCTGCAGAGGATGGACAGCATGGATTGGGTCAACATGGCAGAGCTCAGTGTGGTCCGACACCATGCTACCATATGAGCTGGTCCAGTCCTGTTTTAGTGGTGGGTACTGGGTTCTGGGGGCCACCACCACCACCACTATCCTTGGTCCAGGCAACAGAATGACTTCCTCCTGCTCCTATTCAGTCACAGACTGGGGCGGGGGGAGTCACACTGCCAAGGGAATTTGGGGAGGCTGGTGAAACTGATCTGGCTGTGCTAGTAGGCAATACAACTACCCCCCCCCACTCTTACAGGAAGAGCTTTTTCCCTGACAGGGGAGGACCCCCCCACACCCTAATTCTAGCTCCTGCCACCAGCGACTGTGCTGCAGGACCACCTTCCTTCCAGAAAATTCACCTGCATGTCAGCCATACAAGTGTGGATAACTCAACGGGGAGTAGGCCCCTCTTGCCCTCACATACCATGACCAGCATTACCCCTCCCTCTCACTGCCACTCTGCTTCTGCCTTGCACCTTCCTGGACAAGGTAGGGGTTTTTAAAATTCAAGCCCTAATTCTGATGGTGGGGAGAAAAAGTGCCTTTACGGCCGGTATTTTAAAAAGGGTTGTGGGGTTGGGTGTGGTCTATTTATGCTGTGTGTGCCACACACAGTGCTATCTTTGGCAATGTAGTGCACACATAGAAGCTAGAAAAACTACCCCTCCAAAGCGGCAAGCTTTATTGGAGGAGTAGGTTATAGAGGAGCAAGCAACAATGGGGTAAGTCTAAAGGAAGGGATTACTGTGGCCTCTTCTCCTAACCCATCCTCCCGTCCTACAGTCCTCGCACCTAAGGCCTTCCCCAAACTGGACTCTATTTAAAGAACTCCAATCTTACTGGTGGGGGGCGGGTTACCTTCTGGTGGTTTCAGTTAGGAGTCTGGCCAGGTGCTGTTCTCAGAGGCACTCGGGTCAAGCAGACAGCGGGACACAACAGCTGGGGGTAGGACAGATGGGCACTAGGCACAGGCAGGCACCCACCCAGCCACCCAAAATAATTTTTTTAAGCGGGGGTGGGGGAACTACCAGGGAAACAGAGAGAGCCTGGTAGGTTGGGCACCAAACAGAAGTCAAAGAATACTCCAGCCTATAAAAAACGAAAACAAAAAACGAAGTCCAGTCCAGGCACCTCTTTCCTGCCTCTTTCCTGCATGCTTCCTCAGCCTTTCCCACCCAGTTTGCAGTCAGTGTCGGTGTGCTAGCTTGGGAGTTTGCTTTCTAGTGAAAAAACAACCTCCCAGCTAGCAAACTGGCTATACATCGATTGGGAGAAGCTGAGGAAGCATGTAGAAAGGAGGCGGAGCCGTCCCCCTCATGCTTATGTCTTGAGTGCCTTGCAGAATCACCGTATGTACCACTCTTGGTACATGTGCCAGGGGTTGTCAACCCCTGTGTAGGGGTTGACCAACCAACAAGCAGCGGATTAAAACAAAACAATGTAACAAAAACAATATAACGAAAACAAAGTAACAAAAAGAGCTGCCAAATGGAGCAGCAGACAAATACAAAAAGGTAAGAATTTGTTATCTTTTCAGGGAACATTTCTAAAGATCCCTCTTTTGTGTGCCAAATGCTTGCTCATGAACATTCAGCACAGCCCAAATAATATGGTTCTAAATTATTAAATGTCTCCGTTGGTGTAATTTAATTAAGTACTGTTATATTTGTAATGGACCAGAGACTAAGTAAATATCAAAGTGAGCAGCAACAAGTTAACTATTCCCAAATTTGTAACCATTATCAAGTTTAATAAATTACACAGTAATCTTCATTTAATCAGTATTACAAGGGATAATTGAATAAAAGAGAAACTATGATTACAGAATCAAAAAAATTTATCAGTGCTTTATGATGAAGAAAAGAATGCAACATCTGCTCCTATTAACCTGGTGAGACTAATATCTTATTAACCTCAGATTATTGTACAAGCATTCAAGCATAATCTGTTTAATAGATGAAGCATACATTGTAGTAAAATACCACTTATCCAAGCACTCAATTGTGGGGCAAAAGCTCTCTTAGTTCACTCGTTTATGATATAGTGTGGTTTGATCGATGAAAACTCTGTGACCAACATATTTCCCTTTCAGCAAGGGGGATCCCTATCAGTGGAAACTGGGGTCACCTACTGTTGAGAGCAGACTGTTCTCACTAGAACAATACCCCCCACTGCATTATTACTTCACTATTTTCCATATACCTGTAAGTAAATGGGGAAAAATAAGTGAAGAGTGTACTCAGACACCAAGATGGGGTTGAAATCTGTGCTGATCCTTTTTTCTTTTTTTGAGAGAGAGGCAAGGTACTGTCCAATTGGAGCCTATTTCATTCATCCCATAGAAATTAGGAAAACAAATGGAACAGACTGTAATCAGGAACAGAGTTGAGGGAGGGCAAAACCTCCACACATGGTGTTTCCAGTGTCTGGTGAAAATGACAGATTTAGCTTTCTCAGATTTGTTGATAGTACCTTGGTGGTTTTCTCCTCTCTAAATCAATGGGGACCACTGCCTAGTTCCAACCTGGCCTGTGTTCCATTTCTTGGCATGCTATTGATGTGCATTCTTATTAGGCATGTATATAAGGATACATTAAAGTTGCACAATGACTATGCATTTTCTTATTTTGGTATATATTAATCTCTAAATGTGATTCTTGCAGCTCCTCCTCCTTGTCCTGCCCTCCCCATCAGCTAATGGGATTTGTCCCAAGTGCTTGCAATAATGCAATGGGGATACTCTGAGTCATCGTCAAAGGCCTTCTCCTTCAAAATGTGGGGTGATGGCAAGGAGAACGAGAACTACTGTTTCTGCCTGCCCAGTGCAGTTGAGTGTGGGATCCCCCTCGTACATGTGCTGTTGGTGGGGCCTAGGTCTTGGTTTTTATTCATTTAGCATAACCCTTACATTCATTACTGTCGCAGTCTTCTGTATGGTGTGTTATAATTCTTTTGGATTCTTTGTCTTTTGATCATGTTCTAATTACTGAAACATGGTTGTCATATCTTTTGTATTACAGCTTGCCAGTGCAATGGACATAGTACCTGTGCTAATGGCAATGTCTGTGATCAGTGCAAAAACCTAACCACAGGAAAACAATGTGAAACGTGTATGCCAGGCTATTATGGGGATCCAACTAATGGAGGGCAATGTACAGGTAAGTGCCTTAAGAATATGTTTCAATAAACGGTACATCAGAAAAATATTTTCTCAATTGATTGCTTTTGATTGATTGGTTTTTTAAAAAATAAGCAGAAACCCCTAAGTATTTCAACTGACATGTTGGACATGCCCTGCAATTGTGTCAGTTTAGCTATTAGGCTAGTGCATTTGAAGTCTCTACATTGCAGCAGCTAGTATGAAGTGAAAACATTTAGAGGATGCTTAGTAGTGTCTACACTGCCTGGTCTGTGTGCAAAGCAAATGTACTGAGTTACAGCTCTTCTCCTATTAGGAACATAGGAAGCTGCCTTATATTGAATCAGAAGACCATGGGTCCATCTATCTCAGTAATGTTTACAATGACTGGCAGCGGCTTCTTCAGTTTTTTAGGCAAGATTCTTTTTCAGCCCTACCTGAAGATGCCAGGGATTGATCCTGGGACCTTCTGCATGCAAAGCAGATGCAATACTAGTGAGCTACAGCTCCATTCGCAAAGGTGGCCTTCATAGGTCTCCTATCCAGACACTGCCCAGACAAAGACCTGTTACACCAATTTGTACCTAATTCTGCCATATATATCCTGCAAATGTATCTATACCTGGGAAATGTCTTATACTATTGCAGTTGTGCTAAAAATGTAGAGAGATGGCTTGGAAATGTAAAAGCGTGTATATCATAGGATGCAGATAAATATGCAGTTTTAAGTGATCTTTCCCAATATTTTCCAGTGGGAACATACCAGTACCAGTTACTGGAACAATGGCGGTACATTCTTAGCCTCACTTGCTCACTTTCTGACTACAGTGAAGCATTTTCACACATGCCTATGTTTTCATAGGAACATAGGAAGCTGCCATATACCAAGTCAGATCATTGGTTCATCTAGCTGAGTATGGTCTAAACAGACTGGCAGCAGTTTTTCGAGGGCTGCAGGTAGGAATCCGTCGCAGTCCTATCTTGGAAATGTCGGGGAGGGAACTGGGAACCTTTTGCATGCAAACATGTACATGATCTTTCCAGAGTGGCCCCATTGCCTAAGGGGAATATCTTACAGTGGTCACACATTTAGTATCCCATTCAATTGCAAACCAGGGTGGACCCTGCTTACCATATGTTGGAAATGGTAAGAGATAAGAGATCTGGTAAGAGATACCCTTCAAATATACCAGAGTGCACAGAGGCACAACACAGCGGAGTCTGCCCAGGCATATGTGTATGCCAAGAGTAAAATTACTTGGAGCCAGTTCATCGTTTCAAATCAATATAGGAGTATTTATTAGTGAACTCCATTCTAGATAGTAAAGTGGAGAGATCGGATCTCTAATCTATCTATCTAGCTGGATGCAGATGGATTCTGCATCTCTGCACACATGGTGCAGGGAGAGAGGAGCTTGCATGTTGCAAGGGAGAAGGAAGGAAAGGGAAGGAAGGAAGCGGCAGGCAGGAAGTAAGTAAGTTAGTCCCTTAGATTAGCAATCTACATTCCAAAGGGGTAAAGTCAGAGCAGTAGAGAAGGGATGACCAATGTCTTGACCTCTCTAGCCCTCTGACTCACTAGTCTGTCCCCTTCTGTCATTGAGACATGAGACAGAGCAAAGTCCTTCACTTCCAACAGCATAGAGGACAATTCAGGCTTGCTACCACAAGACCAGCTCTCCTTCTTTACAAGAGGAGACTTATTTTATTTATTTATTTATTTAGCATTTATATACCACCCACTACCAAAGTCTCTAGGCAGTTTACAACAACAAAACAAATCAAAAAATTTAACACATTTAAAACATATATAAAATATAAAGTTAAAACAATAAATAAAATTCAACTAAAAACAGCAGCTAAAACGTCAACTAAAAAAGCTTGGCTGAAGAGATGGGTCTTCAGTTGTTACCCAAAAGCCCTCAGGGATGGAGTAGTTCTAGAGTATTCCGCAGCCCTGAGGCAACTACAGAAAAGGCTCATCTCCTGAGTCGCCACTAGATGAGTTGGCGGCACCCTCAGATGAACCTCCCTTGATGGTCTCAATAGAAGGCAGGGTTCATAACAAAGAAGGTGTTCCTTAACACCTTGTTCTGCCCCCTCCCCAGTTACCTCTTTTTAAAAAGCACACCCAAACCGCTCTCACTGACATCTGACTAGTGACATCTGACTGGAGTTGTATTCTGTGTGGGAATATACATATATGTGTAAGTGTTTTGGCTCTGGACTAAATTTATTAAGTGCTCACATGGTACAATTTCCAAATTTCTGAAGTTTCTGGTTTCAGATGGTACATTTCTTTTGTGTTACTGATGATGATCTGTTAAGGACCCTTTATCCTCCTTAACTGATTATCTTGGTCTCTTGACAGTTTTAATATACAGTACTGGGTTAGGTGAGCATGCACATTTGGTCAGCTAAAGCGAAATACATTGGAAACATATTGAAGAAAAAGATTAAAGCCTACCCTTATTGACAGTTGCACATTTTCTTTGTGTTTTATGAAGCTTTAAATAATGCTTAATAGTTTTCTTATTTCCTGAAGTTGACAAAATGTTCTTATGTGCTCTATAGCTGCTTTACTGCAAAGTGATATATTAAAACAGCTTTTATTCTTCAGGGATACATTAGCTATCTAACTAAATAAGTATACTGTCACTTTCAGTGAATTATGTGTAATGTAATAATGGCTGAAATCAATTTATAAGCCTATAAAATCATAAATTTTACTACTGGTTTCTGGAGTTCAAGCAACATGCTGCTGGAATGAATTCATTGGAGACTTGATTTCATAACAGACAGTTTTAGCTTCTGTACAGTTTAAAAATAATAGTTTTTATAATAGGGCATTTTCTGATTGGATGTGTTACGTTACAGTACAGTGTAGTGATTGAAAATTGATCATACACCTTAATTGATTCTCAGAATATATTTAGGAACATAGCAGGCTGCTTCATACTGAGTCAGACCACTGGTCCATCTAGTATTGTCTATACAGACTGGCAGGAGCTTCTCCAAGGTTGTAGGCAGGAGTCTCTTTCATCCCTATCTTGGAGATGCCATGGAGGAAACCTGGAGCCATCTGCATACAAGCATGCAGGTGCTCTTCTCAGAGTGGCCCCATCCCCTAAAGGGAATATCTTACAGTATTCCTATGTAGTCTCCAATTCAAATGCAAACCAGGGCAGACCCTGGTTACAAAATGTTATAGTTAGACTCTTATTCAGGCTTGTGTGGAATTTTATTCCATCCACGCTAGTTAATGATTTGCTTCTGGACCCAATTCAAGGAACAGGGTAATCTTCAAAGCCTTAAACAGTCTGGCTCCAAGCCCTCACCCCTGCCTGTGGGCTTCTCGGAGGCATCTGGTGGGCCACTGTGTGAAACAGCATGCTGGTCTAGATGGGTGTTGAGCCTGATCCAGCAGGGCTGTTCTTAAGTCCTTATGTAACTGAGTCAGAAAGAGCTGACGAGGAACGAAATTTTAAGCCAGCGTGGTGTAGTGGTTAGAATGCTGGACTAGGACCGGAGAGACTCAAGTTCAAATCCCCATTCAGCCATGATACTAGCTGGGTGACTCTGGGCCAGTCACTTCTCTCTCAGCCTAACCTACTTCACAGGGTTGTTGTGAGGAGAAACTTAAGTATGTAGTACACCGCTCTGGGCTCCTTGGAGGAAGAGCGGGATATAAATGTAATAATAATAATAATAATTAAATAAACAGTCTGGAAAAATTAGAAATTAACAGAGGTTGGAAGGCTAGGCAAAGGGAGGGAGGAGCTCTTTCACCACTCTGAGTGCCCACTCCCTGCTTCTAGTGCATTCAGCCGCCTGCCATGACCCACCTGCTGTCATGCTTTGACAGGTGGGCGCAGAGCTCTTGCTGTCATCCATCCCTGCTGTGCTGCCGCTGCACAGCAGCATCTTTAAAAGTTAAAAAAAGGGGGGAAAGTTAAAAAGCGGGACAACCGCTGGTAAGTGCACGCCCTTGTCATCTGGGGCCAAGCCCCAAGACTCCCTGTCCCCCCCTGACTTCTGTCCTGATTTTGGCCAACGCAATGCGCATGCATGCATGTGTGCAGAGGCCTGAAATCAGCCTGCTCTGCCTCATTTGGAAGAAAGGCTGGGCCGAGGGAGGAGGTCCTTTGCCACTGTCTCTCTGAGTCTCATAGAGACAGCAGTGAAGGAGCTCTTCCCTCGGCCTGGCCTTTCTCCCAAATGAGGCAGAGCGGGCCGATCCTAGTTGTTGTTATTTATTCTATTTCTGTAGTTGGCAATCCTGGTTGGGTCAGCCCCTCCCCCAGCTTCCTAGGAGTACGGAAAGATCAGTATTCCCTGAGAGGAAAGCAAGAAAGGAGCTACTCAGGCCAGCGAGCTCTTGTCCTCAGCTCCTGAAAAGATCAACATCCTGAGACAACAGTGCTTTTAATCTTATGTAATTTCTTTGTTCTTTAATAGAAAGAACAAAGCAGTAAACTGCTGTGGTTGCCTTTGTCAAGGCAGAAAGGTGGTATAATAATACAATCAATCATTAAGTTCAGCTCTCCTCCTCAAATATGCTCTCTTGTTGAATATGGGTATATAGCTATCTCTGTGATAAATATTCCACCAACTTCATAGCTGATTTTCCATGATGGTTGCTATCATTTTTGTATATCAGCACATGCTAATAAATATGATCCAGAAAAAGGTAGTCTCTCCTGTTGTCAAACCAGAAGTCCTGTAAGGCATATTAGGGGATTAACATGATTAAGAAAGGGTATTTCAGAATGACACAAGTTTGCCAATTAAGCAAGGAAAATAAGAATTAATCTAGGGATTGGGGAAAAATGGAGAATGACTTGGTGGATATCACATAAACTTTACCTTTTCTCAGGAAACTTATGGGAACAAGGGAAATTGGTCTATGGTCGAAAATTCCAGAAGGGGGACAAAGGTTATATAAACTGAGACAGTTTGAATTGGGGCCTTGCCCACTTTTCACTGACCTGGATGGTGAAGGATTAAATGGGAGTTTGAGAATAAATAAATTTCTGCTTGGAAATCTATGGGATTTGTTAAAGATAGAGAACTAGTAAGAATGTTCTTCTGAATGTTACTATTTTGTGTATTCGAATACATTTCATAATTGTTCAGTTTATGTTGGCCTTGGGCCGAAATAAACCAATACAGATACATAATTGTTCAGTTTGAATAACATTGAAATCCAAATATTTGGATTGGCAGGAAGTTGTAGAGAAGGAAGGATGGGTTGGGGTCCTTCTAGAAAGAATGAAGATTTTTCTCCCTTCAGTTCTGTGTCCCACTGAAAGAACTGATTGGTGTCTGATCAATTGTGTAGCCAAGTATCTACATCCATTTCATTGCTATATAGACATGTTGGATCAATAAGATTAGAATTAGAAGAGTGATAATTAATATGCTCCAGTTTAGTTTATATGATTTTTCAAATATGCTTGCAGTTCAGCATTCCACTGAATGTTATTAGTACTGTATTTTTGCCAGATATTTATAATTTACTTGGTCAGCATGGGATGTCAATACATTTAATATTGCTTTTATTTTTGCGAGCTGTAGAATGTATAAATGCATCAATTTGAAAGTGTGTGACATGCATACAATGCATATTTTCTGATAAACTTGTGGTGTGCCCTTAAAAGACTCTATTAAGAATCTTTTGTTATGGGATTCTTAATTATACATTCTGAATATTGTTCAGGTGCATATTTTGACTGAGTGTCTTATTGGCACACACATAAATTTAATCCAACAATTCAATCCAAAGTGATGGTATAAGGTAAAATCAAAATTGTTTATAGTTTATATACTGCCTTTCATAAAGGCATATCCCAAGGCATACATGATGCAAGGTAATCCATAATGTGTAATAGATGATAATTTTAATACATAGTCTGTTAAATTTTATTTATTTATTAAATTTATATACCTCCTGACTCTAAAAGCTCTAGGTGGTTGTCACAATGATTATGATAGTTGTCACAATGATTATAAGTTGGAGAGAAGTAAGCAATACTGCAGTAAATGAGCCAGAACTCAGAAAATAGTAGATAAGCTTCAAATAAAACTAGGGCAATGTTTAAATTGTTCCTAGTAGTGTAAAGAGTTGGACTGTGTCTTCGACCTTATTGTTTCAGTAGAGAATGAACAAGCTCAACTTTTGGACAAACAAATCATCCACCTGCAGATACTATGTAATTTATTCTGTTTGTTTAATTTATTCACTGGAAGAGTGCTGTCATAGATTACAGAATAAGACCAAAAATTGCTTGTTTATTTTCATCAAAGAGACAGCAGTGTTCAGAGGAAGCAATATGCACATGAGCCACAGATGTCAGTGGTAATATATGCTCTGATCCAAAGGACAACATAATGCATTTCTTACATTCAAAGGGGCCTTGAACTGCTGTTTCACAGGCAATCCCCCTTTTTGAGGGCCGTTCAAAAGCAATTTGTAATATGGCATGGAGCTCTACTGTTCAAATGGAAGAATTTTTTAATAAAAAAAATTGCATAGGCATGCTCAAGTCCTTTTAGTTCTTTGGATCCTGGCCATAAAATTTTAGTGACAGGAAGTTATAAAGATGATTCTGGGCAACAACAACATTCTGAATTATAAAGTCAGCTCAATTATTTTTGCAGTTGAGCTGACTTTATAATTTGGAATGTTATCACCCAGTAAAGGAAGTTGACTATAAACTTGCAGCCCTGAGGCACATGCACACAGAAAGGACCTTCTCCTTTAGGGGTCAAAAATGAAAAACAATACCACAAAAAACCCCGACAAAACTATTTTTTTCTTTCTTGCCTTCAGAGCATGGGATGTGCTTTTAGGGATTGATCCATTTTATTTTTATTTATTGATCCTACTATATACCACCTAGGCAGTGTACATATTTTAATACAATAAATGTAAAAACAGAATAAAAACAATACTTTTACAGAATAAGAGCAATTAAACAATTTAAAATTTATTTTAACTAATTGCCTGAGAAAACAGGTGTGTCTTAAGCATCTTTTAAAATTCAACCAGACATGGAGAAGCTCTTATTTTGACAGGGAGTATATTCTGTACCCCTGGGGCGGTCACAGGGAAGGCGGAGTCCTGAGTCAACTTACCACCAAAGGAGTTGGTGGCAAGTGTAACCAGAGTTCCCCAGAGAAACTGAATAGGGTTCATGACAAAGGAGGCACTCTCTTAAGTACCCTGGAGCCAAGCTGTTAAAGGTTTTATATGCGATGACCAGCACTTTGTATTTTGCTCAGAAACATATTGGTGGCCAGTGCAGTTCTTAAAAATCAATGTTTTATGGTCTCTTCAGGGTGCCCCAGAGACCAGCTTGGCTGCCGCATTCTATACCAATTGTAGTACAAAGGCAGCCCAATGTAGAGTGCATTACAGTAGTCAAGCCTGGAGGCTACATTATATATACCAATGTTCTAATATCATTTTAGCTTGATATTTGCTGAACCTGCCCACTGATGATGTCAATCAGTTGGGGAGAGGGAGAGAGCATGCATGGAAGAAGTGTGTGTGTGTGTGTGTGTGTGTGTGTGTGTGTGTGTGTGTGTAATCATCCAGATTTGTATGGGGCTAATCTAATGGTATGCTGCTGTGGTGACTGGAGAGAGAGCTGAAATTTATATTATACACTGTATTAATTATAGTGTAATTACACTATAATGTATTATATAATATTAATTAATAATATATTATACACTTCCCCAACTTATCTAAAAAAATAAGACTTTTTAAAAGTTAGACTGCTTTTTCAGTACCCTCAAAAAATGACAATGTAGAAAGAAAATAATTTCTTTCAGGATTTTACTAATTATGATTAAGGGTAATAAGTACAGGTTGGTATTTTCTTCTCAGAAATTAAGAGAAAACAGAATTTTGTTTAAGACTTTATTATCTAGATTCCACTTTCAGCCAGCAGGTGCCAGAACTATATAATTTTATGTTACGGAAGCCAAGATGTTGAGACAATGGAACTTTATAATATGTTCTGGGAACTTTATGCTAAGAAGAGTTACATCTTCTGTATCTTAGGAAGTGGCAGATACTACTAGGCCTAGTGAGGCAGAGGCAGGATTCAGAACATGTGAGGATAATACAGGGTGCCTAAGCCAGATAATTGAAGTAGGGAACATACAACACTGAGGAAGCTGTAGGGTAAAGATCAGCAATTGGTGGCTGCAGAGGATGCTGCCTGCCTCCTCAGTAGCCATCCCAGAGGTTAAAAAGGGGAGGACACATAACAGGCTATTTGGATTTTTTTAAAACAACAACAACCCATCTATAAATTTATATACCACCTGACTCCAAAGGCACTAGGCAGTTCACAAGCCATAAATACAATGACACACAATAAAACAAACTATTAAAACAACCATGAGTAACACAATTTAAAACATTCAAGGATTACTAAAAGCCAGGCTAAAAAAAAAAGTGTCTTAAGGACCCTTTTAAAGGCTGACAAAGATGTTATGCCACAGATATCTAAAAGGAGCACATTCCACAGCCCAGGAGGGACTACAGAGAAGGCCCGCTCCAGAGTCACCGCCAGATAAGCTGGCGGCATCCGGAGACAGACCTCTCTTGATGACCTTAATGTGTGGTGGGGATCAGAAGAAGGCTGTCTCCCAGGTAACCCAGACCTAAGCAGTTTAGGGCTTTTAAAAGGGAATTACTAGCACTTCTTATTTGGCCCGGAAAACTTTTGCCAGCCAATGCAATTGTTTTAAAACAGGCATAATGTGGTCTCTTGGAGAAACACCAGAAACCAATCTAGCCGCTGCATTTTGGACCAGCTGCAGTTTCTAAACTACATACAAAGGCAGCTCCACATAGAGCACATTGCAGTAGTCAAGCGTAGAGGTTACCAGAGAGTGCACATTCTGTGATCATTTTCTTTGAGGAATGGACACAGCTGTTGAATCAACTGAAATTGATAAAAAGCGCTCCTGGCCATAGCCTTAACCAGAGTGAGGCCTAGGTTCAGAAGCACTCTCAAGCTGCATACCTGATCCTTTGGGGCAAGTGCAACTCCATCCAGAACAGGAAGATCTATCATGTCCCTCCAAGTATGACCCCTTACCATGAGTACCTCAGTCTTGTTTGGATTCAGCTACAATTTATTATCCCTGTTAAGCCTTATGATTGGACCTCTACAGCAGAGACTACAAAGGAACACTATTAGGTGATATGTTTAAATTAAAGGCTTCCACCACAGAGATGCAGAGAAGCTAAAAGCCAGGGAACAGATTGTTGTTGTTTTTTAAAGAAGTGCTGTTTGAAGATGATCTTTGGTAGAAGGCAAGGCAAAGTCAAACAAGCAAGAGGTCAGGAGCCAGAGATCAGTCCAGTCGGGGCTAGGGATGTGCATGGAACCATGGCAGGGAGGCTTGAAGGCTGTGGGGGTCTCCCTTTAAGAGCAGGGGAAGGTGCACTTACCCCTCCCACCACTTTTCCTAGGCCGGTGTCTGTGTTTCTTAATGCCCATTGGGGTGGCAGCATACCTCCCTGCCGCCCCATTGCCCTCGTCTTCCGGATATGACTGGAAGTTGTCGACGCACCTGCATGTGCCGGCATGGACACATGCACATTTCACACACACACATGCGTCGGCGACTTCCAGTCATATCCAGAAGATGAGGGCAACGCGGCGGCAGGGAGGTACTTGAGGGCAACGGGGCGGCAGGGAGGTACAGGGAGGTACTAATCCCCAATGGGCATTAAGGAACAAGGACACCGGTGGGGGGGAAAGTGGCTGGAGGGGTAAGTGCACTCTTCCCCGCTTCCCCACCACCTTCGAACCGGCGGAACCTCCGAACCAGTTCCGTGCACATCCCTAGTCGGGTCAGGCAAGTCAGTCAGAACAAGCAAAGGGTCAGAAGCCAAAGATCAGTCCTTAGACAGGCTTGCAATCCAAAAACAAGCAAAGGGTCAGAAGCCAGGGAACCCAGCAATAGGGAGCAGGAGCAGAATCAAGGTGTAGCATATGCATCCACAAGAAAGTTGCTTCAGGAAATGGTGGAAGCAGATGGAGGCCTTAAATGCAGAGCCAGCACTGCAGCCCCACCTGAGCCTGGAATGTCTTTAAGGGGCTGCACCCTATATTTTAAGCGCTGGTTGCGGCGTAGCTGGGTGCCTGCTGGTGGGGATTGGGATACTTCTGGTTCATCTTCCCACTCAGAGGACACAGGCAAGGGTGTGTTGAGGATGTCAGCAGGTGCTGGAATTTCTGTTGGTGGGTGTGAAGGCCTCTCAAAGCTTGCCTTGTCCTATGCGTCTCTTGGTCAGAGTTGGACTCAGCCAGGGTCACAACCATTTCACTTCGTGAGCCCCTGGTGTCCAGCTCAGGGGTCATGACCCATTCATCTTGGGACTCCTGAGTGTCAGGCTTGGGGTTCATGACAGTGGAACTGAGAGGAAAGAGATTTAAAATCTCTTGAGATTACGAACATGCTGCATTGTGTTCCAGATTACAAAATCTTCTGTGTCTGGTCACCTATGCATGATGTGTTACAGTGCTTCTATAAGTTATATAGCTTGTTTCTAGAAAAAAGCACAGAATAAAACAATTAAAACAATTTCACAGAATAAAACAATAAAACAGTTTAAAAATAATTTTAGTTTTAAAGTTGTTAGTAACATGATTCAGTTACAGGTTTCTAGAAAAAATAATTTAAAAACACAAGGTCTTTTTTGTTTGCACCTACAGCATTGTAATGTGTAAACAACATTAAATAAAAAGGAGCTCATGCTAAATAAAATGTTGCAAAATCAGGGGGACTAACCCTTCTTGAGATAGTTTCAAAATTAATCACACTGATTTTCACTTATTTATTTATTTTGTTTGTTTGTTTGTATACCGCCCTTCCAAAAATGGCTCAGGGCGGTTTACACAGAGAAATAACAAATAAATTATTATTAAATTATTACTTGAAGAAACTGGTAAGAAATGTTATCTAAATTATAGATAAGAAGGGTAAAATATATGAATTAAAGAAACGTTAGGGCTCACTCACATGTTCAGTTTTGTGGGTGGCTTCACATTTAACACTGGAAAGTAAATATGGGAGAGCCATAATGCACACCCACTATCACCCAGTGCCTGTGACTTGTGAAGCCACAAATGTCAGGCGGAGAATGTTGGTTACCGACCTCAGCCTGTCATCATCAAGTCAGCTTCAAGTGTATGGTGTAGTTAACGGTTGGACGCTGGCATCTCCAAAACTGCTATAAAGAGATACATTTCAAGTTGTATGAATAAATCAACAGACTGTAATAGAAATTAACTTTTGTTCAGTGTTCAGCTGAAAACCACCAAGACTAAAAAAAACTAGTTGCCTTAGACAGCCGGCTACATGCAGACATAATGTCAAACCATGGATTAAATGCACAAGCAGAACCTCAGGCTCACAACACCTCCCCTCCCCTCTCCACCACTTTGTGTATGAGGTAAGGATTGCAAACTTGCACTTTTAGTTTAGACATTTTACCAATATATCTGAACTCAGAAACTGTTTATCCCAATTACAGTTAGTTCACAAGCCATATGGAGGGAAGAGGGGGACCATGCATGTCAAAAACTCACCTCTCCTCAGTTCTACTTGTGCACTGAACACTAAGCCATGATTCTCTGTTACAATTAGCCATCATTTCACAGTAGGCACTCAAAGCTGGTAGCCACCTCATCTCGCAGCAAGAAATGACTTGACTAGCAAGCCAGAGGTTGCCAGTTCAAATCCCCACTGGTATGTTTCCCAGACTATGGGAAACACCTGTATTGGGCAGCAGCGATATAGGGAGATGCTGAAAGGCATCATCTCATACTGCGCAGGAGGAGGCAATGGTAAACCCCTTCTGTATTCTGCCAAAGACAACCACAGGGCTCTGTGGTCGCCAGGAGTCGACACCGACTTGACAGCACACTTTACCTTTACTCAAAGCTGCGTGCCTACTGTGATAACCTGAAACAATTTCTGAAAAAACTGTTTAAGTCTTCTGTGCTATGACAAATACTTCCCACAATGGAAAGAAGAATTCTGGGGAACATTTATATTGTACTATCTTAAAAGAACAGTGCTAACTCAAATTCCTTTAAGTGATATGTTTTGTGCTAACTCAGCAGCTTATCCCAAGAACACAGTGAACTCAGAGGTCCTGTAATTGATGACTATGTATTACTTAGATTGGTACAGAAGAGATCCAGCAAGTTGATTTATGTATCATCCCTTTATCTTTTTCATGCTCATTTGATCACTTCCATAGGATTAATGATAATCTTATAAAAGGTTCCACTTGATATTAGCAATCAAGTTTTCCTACAAATTATTGTGTACCTTTTTGTTTCTGGCAGTGATAAATTAAGTTGGCCTGGAATTTTCTGTGAGGTTTCATCCATTGTGTGTATAGTATAAAATTGTTCATCATCACATTGTTTTTCTTAAAAAACAACAAACCCTTTTATAATTTTTTAAGTTAGTTTATAGTGGTATTTGTCTTGCATTTAAATTTAGTTTTTAACCTCCTTATGTCTCCTTTTTATTTCAATAAATTCCCAAGGTAGTCTCCTTTTTATTTCAATAAATATGTCTCCTTTTTATTTCAATAAATTCCCAACAAACCTATTTAAAGAAGTAATGTAATGTCTAGAGCCTTTTCCCCCTAGAAATACAGGCATAGTCATCTGTTCTCAGCTCAGAACTTTTTGTGTAAACGTTCAAGTTAAGACAACAGATTATCATGACTGAATTTCTAAAAATAAGCTATAGACATCACGTTAAGTTACAAAAACTAATGTGAGGAATATGGTGGCTAAGAAGAACCAGTTGTGGGAACTAAGCTAAATTGAGGCTTTCATAAGTTAAACCAATCTTACCTTTGACTGTATGGCGCTGAAGTATTTCTGTAGTGATGGTGATGAGAGGCCCAAAGTGCTATTTTTGGCAAAGATACTGCTATTTCTTTAACTTGAGGTTATATAAAGAGAAACTGTACTTTGTGCCCAGACCCCAGCCCAAAAAGACACGGACACAAAATATAATTTTTGGGTAAAGGACCACAACTTTATTTAACCAATGCAAGGCATAGCGGACTGACAACAAAGTGGGTGATTAATCACCCTCAATTAACAGTGCGGGTCTACCAAGGCTGGGTTAGGACTCCATCCTCCTTCCCCAACCTTTAAGGGCGACACACCTTGGCTCAGGCAAGAGGCAGGTACAACCTACCCCCTGCCTTCAAGGCCAACCCCCCTTTTAAAAGGGGGCCTGAATACTTCTAGGTCTTCACCAGCCCCGGACCGCACAGCCCAAGGGCTGGTGAATTCCCAAAGCTGGTGTCATGGCGAATCAATCTCCCTGGGCCGCACAAACCACAAGGAAGCAATTGACCAATCGACCTATTAAATATTCAAAGGTGCTCACCAAAGTTCTATTCCTGAAATTAACCCCCAGCCCACACTGTTCCTGCCAAGCTGTGACCTGCCTATCTAAGCTAAATGCCTGGAATAGAACAGAGTAGGCGGAAAAAACCCCAACAGTGGCCAATGTGTTGGGGGCAAAAAATTCCTATTCGGCCCCCAAAGGGCGACCAGTCACTAAACCCGCTCTGCACCAGGGAGTGGGAGGGTGGGGAAAGCCGGGCCAAGACTGAGAGTTTGGGGCGGGCCTCACGAGCAAAGAGCTCAAGCCCCGCCCCCTCTCAGCCTGACCAATGAGGTTGCTTTTTGGCCTCATGCAGGGGGCTGGCACAAATCGCCCTCCCCTCAGCACGAGGCCAAGGGGAGGGGCAGTCTTTCAAAACTAAAATAATATAATATAGCATTCCTTCTGGATTTCAATGTTTTCATGCATTATGTAATGGATATTGAAAAAACGACCCCTTTTTCCTTTAGTTATTTGATGCAGTTCTGTCTTAGAAACTGATGACCTTCATACCGTGTTTCCCCGAAAATAAGACAGTGTCTTATATTAATTTTAGCCCCCCAAAATGCACTAGGGCAATTAGCGGTACATCAGAAATTACTGCTAGTTCTTACTTTTGGGGTAGGTCTTACTTTCGGGGAAACAGGGTACATGTAACCTTTCCTCATGAAACTCAACATTTTTCAAGACATTTTTACGACCATATAATTATCCTGTTTTAGTTCTCAGTTGTCTTGGTTCCTCATACAGAAGGCTTGGTGAAAGGATTTATATCTACATGAAAGGGGTTAATTATATATCTGAGTTGTAGTAACAATAGGACAAAATGAGGAGGAAGTTCTACGTGACAATTAGTTTCCTATTAGCAGAAAATTGAATGCTGATGTATATACATGTACATTTTGGGATTAAAAAAGAGAATTGCTTATCATATAAAACAGCAATTTTCTAGTTTCTACTCAGTTCTGTTTTGTTGTCTTATGTTTTGTTCCTGTTTATGTTCTATATTTATGTGGTGCTAGGAGCTATATAAGTAAACTAATATTTTTGTAGAAACCTTTTCTCTTCTTGTCTTTAAGATTAGCAATACATTAACCTATGTGAATTTGGACCTACACAGTGGTCTTTCCAGTTCAGTTTTGTGCCCAGTCAAACCAGACCCAGTTCGAGTTTGAACTGAGCCAGTTCAAACTGGCTCAGAGCTCTTCTGGTAAAGGGGAATCTGGTGAGGATTTCCCCTTTACTAGTAAAGGGGCAGGGGAGCCTGCCTAAGGGTAGAGCGGGTGGGAGGAGAGTAAGTAACTACTTAAAAGTGCCGGTTGCAGCAGGGCCATGGGGGAAGTGATGGCACCTCCCCCCACCCACGCTGTCCTCTCTCAGTGTAGGCAAGGCCAGCGGTGGCCTGGTTTGGGCTTTCTCCAGCCTGGTTTGGGCCTCGGTGCATGTCTGGAGGCCATTTTAGTGATCTCCACTAAAGGAGGTCTGAACCAGGCTGCCGATGGCCCTGCCCAGGCTGCCGATGGCCCTGCCCACTCTGCAAACTCTAGCGGGGTATCGGGGAGCCACCCCCCTTGCCCACTACTGCTGGCACTTGTAAGTAGTTACTTACTTGCCTCCAGCCTGCTCTACCCTTAGGCAAGTCCCCCTACTAGTAAAGGGGAATTCTCCCTGGATTCGCCTTTACAATAGAACTCTGAGCTGGCTCGGTTTGAACAGGGCCCAGTTTGGTTTGAACTCGGACCAGCCAAGTCCGGTCCAGTTGATCTTGAACCTGTTGAGCTGGGCCGGCTCAACACTGAGCCCGGCTTGAACCGAGCCAGCTCACACACCCCTAATTCATGTTTGGCTAGCTTAATAGATTAAGGCTGATCTAAATGCTATGGGTGTGGCAAAGCTCCTATTAGAGGCAACTTTTGACAATTGAACACATCTTCACATGTGATCATTTACATATGTCATCAGCACATTGTATGTTTTAACTGGTTTTATGCATGTTCACCTAAAGCTTGACTGGCAAATATACAATACATCACACATATTATATCTGGAAATTTTTCTCTGAATTTAGGATTTAATGTGTTTCCTATATCCGCATGGATACCAATAAAGGATGCTTCCAACAACATCTAATATGGTTAAAATTTTACTGAGAAATGGTATAATGTCTTCTGTTATCGTAAGCTAGAGAAAGCACTTGAAGCTATATGCATAGACTTCCCCAGTTTTCCAGCAATGTACACAATAGCTGTGGCACTGGCTTTGGGGTTTGTCTTCACAAAGCATAGAGTTATATTGCTGTTATTTTGCAATAATAAAATAAAAGATTGTACAATATGAATTATGAGGCAGTCTGAAGTATTAGACTCTGGATAGTTCACCTATTCGATCTTTATCAAATATTTGTGTCTTGCCCCCCAAACTGTTTTGAATAGGCCAACAGTTGCCTAGAAGTAATACCCTTCATCTGTGTATACATCTTTGACCTTTTCCTGCATTTGATGACTTTTTCATAAATATGCTTTTTATGTTTTACAACACATTGCACAGGGCTGGAGATCGTCCTTTGAGAATGTATGTATGTATGTATGTATGTATTTGCCTTTGAGGAACATACAGATTATGAAAGAAAAATGCTTTTGCTTCTAATCATAGTCACATAGGATTTGTTTTTCCCTTAATTTAAACAAGTTGTTCTAGTAAGAACGAATCAGCCTACTTCCCTTTCACTGTCTCTACATCTAGACTAAATTTGGTGCAAATTGAGGTCCACAAGTTAGATCACCTGTGCCTCAAATGTTCAAGTGTTTCCCATCTTGGATCGGGATGGATGTCGTCATTACAAACTGCACCATTGAGGTGTCCCTGTGTGTTATTCACTACAGCTGTTCCGAATTTGATTCAAATTGGTTAGACAGTCCTAAGTTAGTGCACTTGTGCCTCAAAAGTTTATGCATCCACCATCTTGGATTGGGGAGGGTGATAACATCACAAACTACACCATTAGGGCATCCTTATGTGTCCATTCAGCTGTAGAAAATTTGGTTCAAATGGGTTAGACTGTCCACAAGTTAGTGCACTTGTGCCTCCAAAGTTTACATGCCCACCATCTTGAATTGAGGTGGATGATATTGTCACAATCTTCGCAGTTGAGATGTCCCTATGTGTCCCTACAGCTGCAGCAGATTTGGTTCAAATCGATAAACAGTTCACCAGTTAAACCCACTTGTGCCTCAAAAGTTTTGTGTCTGCCATCTTGAATCGGCGTGGATGACATCATCACAAGCTATGCCATTGAGCTGTCCGTATGTGTCACTCACTGCAACTGTACCCAATTTGGTTCAAATAGGTTATGCAGTTCACAAATTAGCCCACTTGTGCCTCAGATGTTTGTGCAGCCACTATTTTGAATTGGAGTGGATTACATCATCACACACCATTTGGGCATCCCTATGTGTCCCTCCATCTGTAGCAAATTTGGTTCAAATTGGTTAGACTGTTAACAAATTAGCCTACTTGCGCCTCAAAGGTTTACACGTCCGCCATCTTGGATCGGGGTGGATGACACCATCACAAACTACACCATTGAGGTGTCCCTGTGTGTCACTCATTGCAACTGTACCTAATTTGGTTTAAATTGGTTAGACAGTCCACAAATTAGCTTTCTTGAGCCTGAGATGTTCACATGGCTGCCATCTTGAATTGGAGTGACACACACTACACACTTTCGGCATCTCTTTGTGTCCCTACATCTGTAGCAAATTTGGTTCAAATTTAGCCCACTTGAAGCTCAAAAGTTTGTGTCCACCATCTTGGATTGGGGTGGATAACATGATCAAAAACTACGCCGTTGAGGTGTCCCTATGTGTCCCTACAACTGTACCCAATTTAGTTCATATTGGTCCAGGCACTGCAAAGTAGATAGGGGGACACACACGGACACACACACAGAATGCTGAGTGATTTCATAAGCCTACTAGAAAGTAGGCTAAAAAAAAAAATGTGACAGACCAATTTACATCTTTCAAGTATACTGCATTAAAATCGACTATATTTTTATTCATGTGTTGTGTAAAAGAATTTGAAAAAGCTTGAAATTAGAATAGGTTGCATGTTTGAGTTATAAACCCATGAAAACCCATACTAGCAATCTGTCCTCTCTGGAAGGAAGTTCTCCTTTATAAGAATATTTGTTACCAACACAGTGAGCCTCAGCACATAATGGTGCTAACCCAGGTCAGTGGTGGACAAGCTGGTTAGCTAGTTGTGTGGAAGGGGTCAAGGTGCCAAAACCCAGGCTAGCCAAAAGTCGTTAATCTCACTTCAAAACCTCAGACTTAAGCCAGCTGGTGGTGTGGCCAGCTGAAAACCCCATACAGATGCCAACTTTCTCCTCAGCACCAATAAGGTATCATAGGTTCCCATGAGAGGAGCAGATGTTGGGTAAGGTACACACTGCCCTGCAGAACCAGGCAGACATGTCCCAGTCTGGAGCAGCCCCAGCAATGGGCTGCCTGGTAACTCATTACATCACACATGCTGGCTACACCCACTCAAACACCTGCCACCATGCACCACCTGTCTGCTGAAAGGGACAGTGGACATGTGGCAGTGAACATTCATGAAGGGAAGGGGAATTGCCCTGAGTCCAGTGGTGTGGTGGAAGAGTGCCATGCAGGGATTAAGTGCCAGTATTGCTTGGCTGTAGGGATGTGCGAAACGTTTTGGGTACAGAACGATCTGTACCTGAAACTGCCCATTTCGGGTGATTCATTGCCGAAACGAATCACCCTCTTGCCCTCCCAAAATGTTTTGGAGCTGAAACGAATCACCCCCATTTCGGCTCCGAATCATTTGTAGTTTCCGCCCTCCATTTTGTGGCTGATAAAGTGCTTCTTCTTCCTTCTCCATTTTGAGTTCTGACGTCTATTTGAATTTCCAGCCTTTTTGCCTCCCATGGACTTCAGTGCAAAAAGGTCTGATCTGACGTCTACTTGAATTTCTGGTCCCAGGGCCAAAAGAGTGGGGTGAAGTGGTAGTGCCTAATGGGTGGAGGCTACCACCCAAATTGCAGAGGGATTGGGCAAAGGGCTGATTTTTGGTGAATTGTTGAAGTTTACGTGTCTTTAAGGTTTTCCCCCATAAGGTATATGCTCGCTCGCTCTCTCCTCCGCAGCTCTCTCACTCACTCTCCCTCCCACAACTCTCTCACTCTCTTTCCCCCACAAATCTCTTGCCCACTCTCTCCCTCCACAACTCTCTCGCTCCCGCTCTCCCCTCCACAACTCTCTTGCTCACTCTCCTCTCACACACACCCCGTCCTTCGTTTTTCTATCTATCTTGCAGTCCTTGCTTCCCCCTGCCACTGCCAGGAACTGTCGCCTGCTCGCTTGACAGCCTACGAGCTCCCTGCCACTTCATGGTGCAGCTCAGCCAACCGTCTGCCACTTGCAGCCCCCAGAGCCAACTGTCCAGCTCCCGAAGCCACCTTCAGTCTCCGAGCTCCCTGCCGCTTCATGGCACCCCTGAGCCAACTGTCAAACTGCTTTCCAGCTGCCCCACAAAACCACTTGCTGCTCCGGAACTCTCTTCCACGCTGTCAGCCAATTGCCTCCTCCTCCTGTGTCAGCCAATAGCCTCCTTTCTGCCACGTTCCCATGCATGGCCCGTCTTGGAGAATTAATAATATTGATGAGCTGTTGACTCAACTTCCCCAGAACCACAAGTACAGAGATGCTCCTTATAGGGGATCTTGTGATATCTCCCCTCATGTTCAGCTGTTTCCAAGACATTACACCGGGCCAGTGTCAGAGTGAGTGAGAGAGTTGTGGGGGCGGCGAGAGCGAACGAGAGAGTTGTTGGGGCAGCGAGAGCAAGCAAGAGAGTTGTGGGGATGGCGAGAGCAAGCGAGAGAGTTGTGGGGGGCATTGAGAGTGAGCGAGAGAGTTATGGGGTGGCAAGAGTGAGTGAGAGAGTTGTGGGGGTGGCGAGAATGAGCGAGAGAATTGTGGGGGGGAAGAGCAAGCGAGAGTTGTGGCGGGACAGCTAGAGCAAGCAAGAGAGTTGTGGGGGGATGCCACAGGCTCAGTGCACGACCGCACAGATGCTCTGTGCAGGGTCAGCTAGTGTTATTTTAAATTGTCAGTTCTACCAAACCTTGCGGAAGACATATATCAGTGGGATGTTGTGTCTCATAACGTGGCGAGGTTTTGTTTTTGATAACAAGTCTTGGAAAAGAAATGTCAAAAAGCGAGACATGGGGTTGGGTTGAATTAAATTAAATTTATATTAATATAACTTATGGAGTTTTGTTTATGCCATGTCATGCCATGTTTGCTTTTGTGTAAAGTTTATGTAAAGTTTTATCTTTTTATGTTTTGCTGGTTGAATGACCATAATAATAAAGAATGAATGGATGAATAAATGAATGATAAAATTTTGCCAGGTTGCTGGCAACATGAGGTCTAGCAGTATTTCAGAGGCATGTCCAGAGGTCCTGCTGGGATAAGCGAGGACTGGCTGTTGTTGCTCACGGGCTTGGCCACTAGGTGTGCATGTGCCTAGATTCCAATAGGGATGTGAGTATTGATTTGGGTACAAAATTATTTATGCCCAAATCTAGCTGATTTTGGTGATTTGTAGACAGAAGAAATCACACCTGAACAAACCTCCCTGGCTTCTCCAAGATAGGGCTGAGAGAGATTCCTGCCTGCAACCCTGGAGAAGCCACTGCCAGTCTGTGAAGACAATACTGAGCTAAATAGACCAATGATCTGACTCAGTATATGGCAGCTTCCTATGTTCCTTATTGCCCAGATTTGGGTACAAAACAAATTGCCAAGGTTAGGACCTGAAAAAAATTGGAAATTCGGACTTCCATTTTTTGGCCACAGAGGGTTGTGTGGTAGTGCCCAATGGATGGAAACTACCACCCAAATTTCAACATAGTGGCTAAAGGGGTGATCTTTAACAAATTTGTGAAGTTTGCACATCTTTAAACTTTTCCCCATAGGGAATAATGGGGATTTCAGCTGCCCCATAACCCTGTGTGGGGGACACCAGGGTGGGCCAGAGTGGGTTGTGGTGTAGTGCACATGGGGTACCAACCACTCCCCAAAGCACAAGCGAATGGGGTACTGAGTTTTTGTTATTTTCAATTTTTGAGGTGTTCTGAGAGTGGATTCTTAGGTGCAAAATGATAGTGGATTCTCTGATCACCATTTTGCACCAAAAATGACGAATGAACAAAGATGTTCATTCATCATCTTTGGTGCAAAATGATGAACTATTTTATGGAGGAGAGGTCTATTAGTAGCTACTAGTCAGAGGGCTATAGGCCAACTCCAACCTCAAAGGCAGGATGCCTCTGAGTACCAGTTGCAGGGGAGTAACAGCAGGAGAGAGGGCATGCCCTCAACTCCTGCCTGTAGGCTTCCAGCAGGATCTGGTGGGCCACTGTGTGAAACAGGATGCTGGACTAGATAGGCCTTGGGCCTGATCCAGCAAGGCTGTTCTTAACTATGATAGTGAATTTTTGTTCATCTTTGTTCGTCTCTGTCCTCCCTATCCTTGGGGCATAGTGAACCAAGTCAGTGCTTCGTTCAACACTGAGTCACTCTTCCCATCGTCAGCAGTCAGCGCTTTGTTCAACACTGACTTGGTGCTCTGAGAGTGAGCTCTGAATAAAGCATTGATTGTTGAGGAATAGGAGAGAGTTTAAACTGCCCCTCTTCCCTGTGCTGGCCACGCCTTCCAGAGTCTGACATTTACACAGAGGGCATGGTTAGCTTGAGTGAGTGTCCATTTTCAGTGGGTTAGGGTGCCACCAGTGGGAGCTTGGAAAAAGTCTGTGGATATTCATGTCTATAATCATCCAGTGTGGGAATGAATGGGCCCCAGCACCCTTTTTATATTGGTGCTTAATTACTGCACCATAATCCTGTTCTTAACTACTTTGCCTCACTATAACATGTTCACCAATGTTTCCATGAGTTATTTGTCCTATGCTGCTTGGGATCTATGCAAGAGGAACAACGTATTTCCATTGTTGTGCAGCACTTCCATAGTTACAAGAGAGATCCTAGAGAGCTTCACATACAGCCTGCTTTCTCTTTATAAAGGGAGGGCTATCTCTCTGTTAAGTTTCTTAGGTACCACTGAGGTGGGTGGTTTTGGTTTTGTTGTTGTTGTTGTTGTTGTTTGCCTTTGTAGTTCCCTTCTATTAATATTACAGAGATCTTGTAGATCCAGCCCAACAATATCTAAAGGAAAGCACATCCAAGTGTTGGCAGCTTTTGTTGATAACCTAGAACAGGCCTGCTTAACTTGAGCTCCCCAGCTGTTTTTAGACTACAACTCCCATAATCCCCAGTCACAGTGGCCAATAGCCAGGGATTATGGTAATTGTAGGCCAACATCTGCAGGACAGCCAAAGTTGAGCAGCTCTGACTTCGAAACATGAAGTTAGTGAGTGATCTTTTTAAAAAGAAAGAATAGTTTGAAGATATGGCAAGCATTTGAATGATAAAGAACTCTTCATTAGGCACAATGAATATTCACAACACAATAAAGGCACATATATCTGAACAAAAGCATTTCTGCCGTATGTCCATATTCTGCAAGACATATGGTCTGTCCTGCTAGTTCTCATAGGGTTTAGGAATGTACAAGATCAAACTTGTGATAGACTTCTGTGAGAAAGACTCTAATTATATATTGACTAGTAGTTAGCATAAACCCAAACTTTTACTGATGTCCATACTGTGCAATAAATGTTCTGAAACAACTTGGTATTTTTTTTCATTTTTCTGTGTGGTGCAACTTCAGAAATAACACATTTCTTGATTCACATTTTTCTTGCTAATTAATATAGATTTAAAAAACACTTGTCTAGTAGGAAGAATGCATGTTTGACCAAATATTTAATTTTATTCAGTATATGCTAACATTCACCATATGGTACTCAAAGAGTACAGTAACTTTTGACATATGAAGCATAAGTCATAAAAATTCTGATCTTATAGCGTCAAGAGTTCATTAGTTTTCAGATGGTAGGTATTAACAGTCATGCATAGCAATATACTTCTTCATTGTCAAACATTTTGTTCCATTCACACTAAGATTTAACTTAAACCTTTACCATATTGTGCAATGCTTCATTTTCTAATTGTGTGCAAAAATAGCTATTTTCTCTACAAATACTGCACATTATTGAAAGTTTTTATTTAAGCCATTATTTCTCACTGGTTGTTAGCAATGAAAGAGAAGGTTTTTTTAAAAACCCTAATACTCAAAGTGGCTTACAACAAAGTTCAAAATAACCACAGATTCAACTACACAATTGAATAATTAAAACAACATCAAATATCTAACAAGAAAATAATAATGATTTTTTTCATGTAAAAGTTCAGTACTATATAGTAGTTGTGTGTTACGAGTGTGCTTGACTTTAGCCAGTGCACCTGGTTTTTAAAACAGGGGTGAGGATGGGGGGGGGGAGAGAAGAGAGCGGGTTGGGGGAAAGAGAGGTTATAGAGGGGATTATAACCAAACGTTTGGAATGTTCAGAAGCAGCGGGGGGGGGAGTGGAAAGTATTTGAAAGAAGTCATCAGTGGCTCTGGAGGAGAAGAGATATAAGAATGGAACAGAAAAAAAGGAAAGAGAGCGGAGGAGGAAAGGGAGAGAGAAAAGGGGGGAAAGACAACACATGAGAAGTCATAAAAGAAAGCAGTGAACATCTGGGCCCCACATAACAATGTATCACTTTTAAACTAAACATCCTCATGACACTATTCATACTATTCACTATTCATATTAATATGAGTCCAGTATTTTAAACTGTCTGAGAAATTTACGTGTAATATACATTTTCCTGATCATTTCTCTATTCCTTATTATTAATGCCTTGTATGTTCTTCTTTAATCAAATAACTTGATTAGTAAATCTATTTATAAAGTTTTATATTCATTTAGTCTTTAAAACATATAAAGGTTCCTTTCCCCAACTATATAAAGATGAGGAAAACTATAAATGGGCAGGGCTAGGAGAATTATTTCTCCCCACCACAGAATAAAGAAATTGGGACCCCCTACTTAGGGCTAATCTCCTTAAGAAGGGCTAATTTATAGCAAAATATACTGATGAAGTTCAGATGTGGAGATTAGATTGAATCTGTGAGTGGACCTCTGTCAAACCAGTTTTGAGAGTCAGGGGACCATTGGGAACAAAACTTGATGTAGACTCTGGGCTGCAGTGTGAGGAGGAAGAGTTGGTGGGAATTTGGGATTCCTCACCCTTTTCATGAGTAGAAGTGCCTTTCTGCTTACACATGAAAGTCAAGCCATTTTTCTCCAAGCCATTGAAATGTGATGTAGTTTAAGTTAACAAACTAGAAAAAGAGTGATGCTGTAAAACATGGCTCATATAGAAAGACATAATACTTTCATGTTAAATGTGGAATATTTTTATTTCAGTGGCACTACCTGAAGGTTATATAGGAGGCTGCCTGAAACGAAGTCAGATCGGTCTTTTTAGCTCAGCGTTGCCCACAGTGACTGCCAATAGTTCTTCAGAGTTTCAGACACTTGCCTTTTTTGTGCTACCTGGAGAATCCAGGCCAGAGGCAGAGCTACCATATTACAACATGTCCTTGGAATATGGGCCCACCGGGGTCTGGGAGTCCCCTGCTGCCACCATCATTTCTAACCTTTGCCTCCATTGTTCCTGGGCCCACCTTCTCTGCTATTCCTCCTAGCTTCTCCTCCTGCTACCACCCAGCTCCCAGCAGGGTCTGACCCCACTGGGAGCTGAATGGGAATGCAAGGTGCGCATGTGCCCTGATACAGACACAAGGAATATGTGAACTTTACATTCCCATCTGGCTCCTGGCAGGGTTGGAAGCAGCTTCCTGCTCCTGACCTTGCTGGGAAGCAAATGGCAGTGGGGGAGAGAGACGAGGGGCAATAGCAGAGATGGCAGGGCCAGAAGTGATGGTGGCAGCAGCGACAGGGGCGTAACTACTATTAGGCAAGGGGAGGCAGCTGCCTGGGGGCCCCCACGCCTTGAGGGGCCCCCCAGAGGCAAGTCACATGCCTATATATTGTGAAGTGTGTGTGTGTGTGTGTGTGTGTGTGTGTGTGTGTGTGTGTGTGTGTATCAGTGAGGGGCCCATTTTAAAATTTTGTCTCTGGGCCCACTCCAGCCTTGTTACGCCCCTGAGCAGCGACATGGCAGTAGGAATGGCAACAAGGCCACTCCTTGTGGGGAGGGGGCTGTTTGCCACCATGTGGGAGCTGCACTGCAGAGACAGGAAGCCTCTCATATTCAATGACTGAACATAGGTCCACTTTGCCCTTACTATGCCACTGAATTTGCGATATTTTGCATACAAAACATGTACTCAATTACTGAGCTCCCGTCCTCCTCCAGATCCTTTTGCCCAATCCTATGGAGCCTCTGAATTTTACTTAAAGTGAAATTTGAGATGGGATTTGCAGGATTCTGCCCAGAATCCTAAGGGAAGTAAAAAACAGTGTTATGTTATGAGTGAGCCTCCTGTTCATTTTGGAATTCAGCCTTCACCCTGAGAGAGACTGTTGTAGAGTTGAATATTTGGTATCATGAGGAAAACAAGCCTACCAAAACATTTTGACCAAAACAGCATAGTCACGTAACTTGACCAAGTGCAAACAGCCTAGAGAGGGAAAGCACCTACCCAAGATCTTTGAATTTGTAATGAAGTTGAATTTCCATATGAAGTAAATGGTGTCTTAGGACAAAAGTCAAGTCATAAGAAACTGAGTAACTGCAACCTAAATATAGTTAAGACAAGTAAGTTAATTCAAGTTGGCATCTTAGTGCCATTTTGTCATGGCAGTGATTTGGATAGCAACTTGCCCACCCTAGGGATGTGCAAGCCAATTTTGTTCGAGCCAGACTTGGCTTGAAGGGTTCGGGATCAAACCAGCCTGGCCATGGTCATGCAAATGGCCTCTGTGCCTGTGTGGAGGTCATTTTAGTGATCTCAACACCTCTGGAGGAGCCCGAACAAAACTTGGCCCAAACCAGCCTGGGCTACTCAGGGGGAGGCTTGTGGGGGTGATCCACCCCCTTCGCAGCTGCTACTGCAGCTGCCACCGGCGGCAGTACTTTCTTACTCCCCTCCCCTCATCTCCTGGAAGAAATTCAAGCATGTTTGAGCAAGGAAGCCAAACAGCCTATCTCTGAAAACATCAATACTGGTTTCTACTCCAAATTCATTGTCATTTCAAAGAAGGATGGAAGACTATGTCTCATTTTGGATCTTAGCAATCTCAGGCTCTTTGTATGAAGCATGGATTCTATAAAATCATAATACCAATTTTCCTAGTTTTCCTGTTCAGAGGGCCATGGTTTGCATCCATCAGTCTCAGAGGTATTTACTTCCACATCTCAATTTGACCATAACACTGAACATATCTTAGTTTTCAGGTGTAATCTAACTTTTACCAGTAAAAATTTATTCTGTTTAGTCTTACCTCTTGTTATGAGGATCTTTACAAAGTGCATGGCAGTGGTAGTTACACACTTTCAGAGCAAGGGCACACACATACTCCTATTTAACGATAATTGACTACTGGTAGCAACTTTGAAGCCCCAACATTGCAAGCACATAGACCGCACTTTATGTCTGGTTGATTCTTTGGGTTTGCAGCTAAACATCAAGAAGTCCAAGCATGATCTCTCCCAAACTCTGTTTCCAGTTCAGAGAGAGCTGCTGGGGTTTCTTCCACCAGATTGTATACATTCCGGGAAGCCATCATGCTCTGTAGTCCCCATATGCAGACAACTCACTTCATCCAGCAGCAGCTCGGCTTAATAGCTGCCATATTACAAATTGCTTAGTTAAAAATGAGACTGTAAGAAATGGTTCTTAGATCATCACAGCCCAGCTGTTCACCTCTCATCCTGACTCCTGTTGGTACTGACATGCATTCGACAGGCAACATTGTGGTGGATTCACCCAACGACCTGAAAGACAGTCGACCATTCAAAGTACCTACTCATCATTTGAATGTTGAATGCAACTATCTTAGGTTGGGGAGCACCCACCATATTGTTGAAGGCTCATAGGACTCTTGGGAAGAGAGCCACCACAAAAGCTTTGTAGAATTGTTTGCTGTTTTCAAAGCATTGAAAGCTTTCTGTCATTTACTTGCAAGAAGTGAGTACTGTGCTGGACAATACCACAGCCTGGTCATATATAGAGGAAGGGAGGTATAGTATCCAAGTCCCTTCTATCTCTAACCATCCAACTTTGGGTCTGTTCATATCAGTTGCAAACAGAATTCCATCATGGATATACTGAGTCACAAGAAGAACTCTTTCCACTAACGGAGATGACATTCCAAGGATCTGGCTGAAGTTTTCAGGAATTGGTACATCAGGGTTGTTGTTTTTTAAGCAACTTCACATATTGTCCTCCCTTCTGCAGCAGGACAGGTCACAGAACCTGGCTGACAAGGGAGGCATTCATTCAATTTTGTGGAAGAGTCCTGCTTTACATGTTTCTAACCTTTCCACTCATCAATCAAGCTAGACAGAGCCAGCTGCATACTAATAGTTTGGGGAATAAGCATCCCTGGTTCATGACTTTTCTAGTTCTTTTCAATCAAATCTTTGTTCACTTACCTTGCTATCAAAACCTTCTTACAATGAAACCATGCCACATCTGTATCTTATCACTCTAGCTGACAGTCTGGAAAATAGAGAGGAAACCATAGGTAGCAAGGATAATGTTCTCATCACTAAACCATCTGTACTTCTGTTATGTTATGAAGCAATGTGGAAACATTTTCTCCATTGTCCAAATAAGGACAATGTAACTCCACAACCAGTGTCTTTAGATCTCTCCAATTTACTGCATCTTAGGAAGGAGGGCTTGGCTCTGTCATCTCTAAGGGTACACCTAGTGGCTATTTTTGATCACCACTCAGAACTCTCTCCCCTGCCCTCCATATCTATCAGAAGATTTTTCAAAGGCATTAGAATGTGCAAAGCCTCCTAAGAAATTTTTATAATCTTCTCAAAATTTAAACCCTTTGTTTAGAGGGTTTAGAGGCTTTGTTTTAAAGCTGCCCCACTTGAGCAGGGTTCTCCAAGTTTCTTCTTGAATTTCACTCTATGCAGAATTTGGTGACATCTCTGTCTTTGTAGTAATGAAAGATATCAGCATTGTAATATACTTTGCATTCCAACAGTACTATGCTTTGTTTTCTTTCCCCCCCCAGAGTTAAATCGGTAGGGATGTGCACAAAATGGATTTTGCATTTTGTTTCGAGCTCAAAACAAAACATAAATGGTTGAAACATTTTGAAATTCCTTACTTTTCTGTTCCCAACCTCCTTCCTCCCCGCAGCCAATGGGGGCACCATTGCCCATGACAACACTAGATTTGTATGATAAAAGCCAACCAAGAAGCAAGCAGATCACATGCCAATTGGAAGCCAGTGCCAGAAAACCAGTCAGCAAGGGAAAAACAGGCCTCCAAAATGACACACAAAATGTTGAAAGGTTTTGATGGAAAATTTTTGAATTGTTGCGAGCTCAAAACAGGCCCTTTATTTAGAGGGTGTTTTGTTTTGAGCTCAAAACACTCAAAATGGCTTGTTTTGAGTTGAAATGTGGTTTTGGGTGGGGTTTTTTTTGCATTTTATATCCCGCTCTTCCTCCAAGGAGCTCAGAGCGGCATACTACATACTTAGGTTTCTCCTCACAACAACCCTGCGAAGTAGGTTAGGCTGAGAGAGAGTGACTGGCCCAGAGTCACCCAGCTAGTTTCATGGCTGAATGGGGATTTGAACTCAGATCTCCCTGGTCCTAGTCCAACACTCTAGCCACTACTCCACACTACTCCAAATATTTTGACGTCAAAACTTTTTGCAAATCTTCACAAGTTGGTATTCATTATAATCATAAACAAAGCCATCAACACCTTGAAATTACCAGTTATACTTAAATCATTGTTATGTTTCCACAATGTCCATGTCTACTGGCTAGTTCCAGTCTGCATTGGTTTGCTTGAATAGTGCCCCAACGGCTAAGAAATCAATATAACATGCCAAGTTTAATGGTAGTGATATACCTCTTTAATTATACCTTTTTATTATTGATTCGTGAGGGAGGCACAATTGACGTTTTCTCAAGTACTTTTACACATTATCCATGTACACCTGTTTTGGTGTAGTAATTCAAAGTAAAGAAAGACTAATCTATGTAGTGAACTCCTTTGGAAACAGAAATTCTCTTTTCAGCTCTACTTGAAACAAGGGGGAAAGCAACCACTGCATTTTAAATTCAATTGCTTAAAATGTAGGCTTCATGGAAATGTTTGTAGTAGTTCTTCTGTCAGCATAAGAAACCACATTTTTAAGCTGAGCCAGCAGCCCAGAAGCAATCACAGCATAGGGTTATTATTTAATATGTTTTATATGGGTGGTAATTTCACTGTATGGATTTTCTTTAGTAAATTTTATTGCATTCAAGAATCTTTTTGTTCTTCTTGCAATCTCTATATTGTATACAGCAGGGCGTGGGTATAGTTACACAAAATAGCATTTAAATGCATCTTTTAAAAATGTAATAGAAACTTAAAGCATTCAAATGCTTGCTGCTTCAAAAATGTTTGTGCACTTTTGCATTAACCCCACAATAGGAATGGTTACCAACACTTAATTATTTTGAAGATAGGATTATTTTTATGCAGTGAGTCCAATATTGCAATGTAGAAAACATGTGATGGTGACTTTGAAAAATATTTTACTCTTACCTAGTAGGCATGTGCAAATGTTTGACTCCAAATACCTGAAGCTGAATTATATGCACAAGCCTCCTGGTATAATGGGTAACCCCTGCTAAGTGGGCAAAGAGGCACCTTTTACCATGGTGATTCTCTTTATTTAACAGGGGGGGAGTAACTGGCCCTGTCCACCCCCAGCACAGTACTTCTAGTGACTGTTGCTGGTGTGTGTCTTATGTTTCTTTTTAGAATGTGAGCCCTTTGGGGACAGGGAGCCATCTTATTGTTTGTTATTTCTCTTTGTAAACTGCCCTGAGCCATTTTTGGAAGGGCAGTATAGAAATTGAATTAATAATAATAATAATAATAATAATAATAATAATAATAATAATAATATATCATGTAGAGGTGACCATTCCCACCACTCATAGAGCTCTATTGGGACTGAACAAATTATTCAGCTTTGGGTACTTGGAGTGGAGTATTTGTACAGGCCTAATAGCTAGCAAGAATTTAATAAATTGTTGAAAAGTTAGGAGGAGGACTAGTTGCATAAAGGAAATGTGATGCAGTCAAGGCCATGTTAGTTTATTAGAACAATGGACGAGAAAATCCTACTCACATGTTATTTTCCATACATGCACAATCTATGTACACTGCACACACACACAGTTTTATAAGCATGTACAGTTGATCACAACTCCAAGCTTACCTGATTGGAGAGGGGGATCCAGTAGTAGTGTGAAGGTAGCCACAAAGAATAGGAGGTCAATGGTGGTGATAGCTCTTCCTTGGGTGGGGGAAGCAGGAGCTGCCGCCGCTGCCATCACCCCAAAGTGTGTTAATGGTGGCTCATCCTTGTTGCTATGAGCACCCCAAAATATTAATACATATATAGGCCTGTATCTGATTTCATTTTATTAAGAGTTCAATTAGATCTGCCTGGGTACTGCCTGGTAAATGATTTGTAGAGGCAGGGGTAATCTAGCATTGGTTATCAGCGTCTGTGGAAACTCACTGAGACAATGGATCAGGCTTAATTACCAGTCTCACACTGCTGAAATTAACCTGTGTCCAGTAACAGGATGCTTCTGCCTTAAGTCAAATGTGTTGATTAACTTGCCTCACTCATGCTTACCCTTTTGATGATACTTTGAATATTCTTTTGTTGCAAATACACACTAGATAGAGGTATACAAGAAATAATGTCTCACACAAATAGAATTAACTCCCTCTCACTAATTGCTAACTTTTAACACCTACTGGGACCAGGCTAGCACATCTGGGATGCAGATTTGCTTTTGGACTTTGTCCCCTCCTCAAGATAACAGCTAACAGGAGATGAGAGTGAGATCTCTCTGGACTGATCAAATATCCTGAGCTAATTTGGGTAATTAAAAGACAATATTCCAAGGACAGCAGGAATAAATGCCTTTTGTGATCCAGAAGACTAAAAAGGGACATCAAAGGATGGAACCACTATAAGAAGGAGTCTCTGGACATGGCAGTTTAGCAGTTCTGTGCCTACGGGCATTCTGCTCACACACTAGCTATCTTGTGCCTACAGCAAGATTTGCTCAGGAACTCTGCTCATGAACAGGAACTGTCTGTGACTTCTACTGCGCAGTGAGGAGTCAAGACTTTTCCCCAGCCATGGCACCTTCACTCTCTGCCTCGCTCTGAGCAAACTGTCTGCTTGACCACCAGAAGCCAGACCATCGCTCTGTTGCTGCTCCCAGCTACAGTCTCTCCTCTTCAGCTGAAAGATCCACCATTCTCAAGCCTGGGTAAATATGTGGCTCATACAAACCTGGAATTCCCTCATCCCTTCCCCTTCTCCTACACCCTTCACCTCTCCCTCCTACTAATTTCTGAAACCCCAAAACCATACCAGCCCTGAGCCTTCCTCCCTCCCTCCCCCTTTTTCCGCCTGTATCTAAACTGTACTAGGCTCTAGGAAGATATAATTGCACGCACATATGTCAGTTAGGCACACTGTGGAATAGTCAAGTCAAGTCAAGTCAAGTTTTATTTACGGTCCTAGACTATATTGGTACTGGTTAGGATGTTCTGTTTAATTACTGTTGCTAAAATTGATAGAGTATTCTGCTTTCTGCTTTGCTAGATTATGTTGTTAGTCTTTATACTCAATAAAGCCCATTGAATCCTTCTGAGTAGTTTGATCTCCTTTCCTTCATTTCTTCCAGATCATACGTGGTCATCAATATAAAAGAACTTGGTCCAGATCTGTTTTATATACTAGCTAATGAGCATGTTCAGTATATAGATCAGGCCTGGTCTGTAACATTGTCCTTTCAGAAAAATGTGTTTTTCTAAGAGGTCCTCCTAGGGGCTCTAGGAGGAATTCTCTTCCTGAAAGTGGAGGATAGGAGGAGAAGACAGGTGAGAGAAGACAGCAGCGGCACAAGAGGCTCATGGCACCACACTGCTGCTTGTTGTTACTCTCCTCCCCCATATAGAATCTGGCACTTCAGGTTCAGCTGTGGCCCGTGGCCTAACATGGCCAATGCCATCACTGCTTGTCACTCCTTCAGACCTCAAGGGGACAGTGGAGTTTCTGAACTGTTGTCTGAGGTCACTGGCAGACTGGATGAGCTGAAAATTTATCAAGACAAGGCAGAGGAGAGGTGGTCAGTAGGAAAGCCGATCCAGTATTAGGTGTATAGATCATTTTTTATATGACTCCACTTCCATTTGAAGGATTAGGTTTGCAGGAAGTTCTCCTGGATTTGGTTTTGCTGTTATTATCAGGTGGCAGCTGTAGCCAGGGGCATTTTCAAACAACCCTGGCTTATCTGTCTATCAGATTTTTATACCACCTCGCCTATATGGCTCTAGGTGGATCACAAATACAGAAACAGATTTTAAAAACACAAATAAATAACTCATTAAAACCAGTTTAAAATAATTTCAGTGCTCACTCAAGGCCAGGCTAAAAATATGTTTTCAGGGCTCCTTTGAAGGCTGCTAAAACTCTTAAGCCTCTAATATCCATAAGGAGCTCATTCCAGAATCCAGGAGCAGCTATAGAGAATGCCTGATCCCAAGTTGCCACTAGGCTAATGCATCAACTACAACTTTTTATGCAGAAGTTAGATATGCCCACTGTTGCACATGCCTTGGTCACATCCAGATTAGTGTTGCACACACTCTACATAGATCTGATTTTGAAAGGTGTTTGCAAACTGCTGTCGGTGCAGAATACTGTGATTTGAGTGCTGATGGCGGGATGTTCTGTGTAGCATGTTACTCCAGCATTATTCAGTTTTCATTGGCTCTGAGTTTCTGAGTGCAGTTCAAAGTGCTGATTATCTTTTTTAAAGTCCTAGATGTTGGGGCTGTGGTATTTATAGGATCACCAGTTCAAACAAAATCCTGCACACTCATTGAGAACTTCAGGGGAAACCCTGTTCTATGTCCCACTACCTTTGAAACTGATGTGAACATAAGAGAGGACCTTCTTGGCTGCAGCACCCAGACTATGGACCTCCCTCCTCTGAGAAGAATTGTTAGCCCCTTATTGACCTTTCAAGACCTAGTGAAAACCATATTTTTCACATGCCTTCAGTAATAGTTTGGTTGTTCTCCTGATTGACTGGCTGTTCTGCTGAGTTTTCATTTTTAAATTGACTTTTTATTATATTTTAACTTGTTATATTTTAATTTGTATTGCCCTTAATGCTATCCGCCATTCTTCTGCGCTAAACTCCTGAATGTGTATAGGAAGCATTTGATGCTGTTCTTAGAGATTTAGCCTCTGGAATCAAACCTCCACTAGCTAGCAGCTCCTCCGGAGATAGCTAACAATTGCAAATTTCTGTTCTTCAATAAACTTAGTTTCTGCTTTCAAGGAATTTGTCTTGACTCTGTGGCTCCCTCCTGAGTGCCCGAATATGTGTCTCTGCCATTCAAAGCTAAAAATAGCTTCATGTCTGCTATACATTTGGATGACTATAGATAGCAGAAGCTGAGAGGAATTAAGTGGATAGGAACAACCATTTAAAGCGCTTCTGGGAACATAGGAAGCTGCCATATACTGAGTCAAACCACTGGTCCATATAGCTCAGTATTGCCTACACAGACTGGCCATGACATCTCCAAGTTTGCAGGCAGGAGTCTCTCTAAACCCTATCTTGGAGATGCCAGGGAGGGATCTTGGAGACTTATGCAAGCAAAGATACAGGTGCTCTTCCCAGAGCAGCCCCATCCCCTAAGTATCTTAGTGCTCACACATGTAGTTTCCCATTCAAATGCAAACCAGGGCAGACCTTGCTTAGCAGAGAGAACAATTCATGCTTACTGCCACAAGACCAGCTCTCTGGTCTGGAGCACAATAGGGGTGTGCACAAAACCAGCTGGCATGGTTTGGTTTGAGGCCTAATCAGATCAGAACAGGAGCAGGCCAGTTCGGTTTTGCCTCCCATTGACCCCCCCCCGGCCAGGTTCGGTTTGGTTAGGCGGGGTGCACAAGTAATAATATAGATATATATAGGTATAGATTTATTACTTACTCCCACCAGGGGGCTTCTCTGAGGCCACGAGGGATCTATGGAGGTTTCCCCTCCCCCTCACCAGCCTTCCTCATGCCAAAAATCTCCCGGTTCGGGTGTTCTTTGGCACTTTCTGGGCATTTCCCCCTCGCAGCAGCCAATTTGGAGTCCGCTGTGTATGCGCAAATGGGCCTCTGCATGGCCTGGGTCATGACCCAGCCATAAAGGGGCCCATTGTGCATGCATGGCAGCCTCCAAAATGGCCACTGTGATGGGGGAAAGATGGGGGGGTTGGTCTGAACAGGGGGTGGTTCTGTTCAACACTGAACTGTCGAACCGAACCAGTTTGACGTCGAACCTGTTCACCATTGAAGCTGTTTGCACATCCTTAGAGTACAGAACAGTGTGTTCTGGTGTTCTGGAGCACAGGACAGCCATTTAAGGACAGAATTACCAGCGAGAGCTCCTTTCCTCTTGGACAGCAGCAGCAGCTGTGGTTATTGTTTGCTGAAGCTTTTTGTTTGTTTAACAAGGTGTTCTTTTTTACCTGTGCTGCTGCAAAAGGATCGCTTTCATTTCTTGAATATATTGAAGCAATCCTTCTGCAGAAGCGCAAGTATGTAAGAGCACATTGTCAAACAAACAGAAAACTTCAGCAAACAATAATCATAGCTGCTGCTGTCTGAGAAGAGAGAGGTACCATTGCTAGCTATTCTGTCCTTAAATGGCTGTTCCGTGCTCGAGAACAGTGCTTTAAATGGCTGCTCCTATGTGAAAATTATGTTGTGTACTCCACATCCACTTAATTCCCCACTCCAGGGGTGCAAAACCTTGAATACTCTGTGGATTAAATTTGTGAATGTATGTTAACACCTTTTGTCATATTTCCCCCTATCTAGGGTGTACCTTAAAAACCTGGAGGGCTTTCAGAGGGGTTTGGATAGTCTGAGGGCTATAGGCCACCTCCAGCCTAAGAGGCAGGATGCGTTTGAATACCAGTTGCAGGGGAGTATTTATTTATTTATTGTTGAATTTATATATCGCCTTTCATTAAAAACAATCTCAAGGCGGTTTACAAAAGTTAAAAACATACAATAAAATGACAATAAAATATTAAGCTAAAAATATAAAAACAAATCAATTTAAAACCTATAAAATACAAGGGTAAAAACTATACACAAGTAAAAACACATAGAAGCAGCAATAAAAACAATCATGTAAAAGCCTGGATAAAAAGGCAAGATTTAACAAGCTTTCTAAAAACTGTGATGGAGTCTGAGGAGCGAATGGCCACTGGGGGAGCATTCCAGAGTCTGGGGGCAGCAACAGAGAATGCCCTGTCCCGAGTGCACAACAGCCGAGCCTCCCTCATTATTGGCACCCGGAGCAGAGCCCCCTCAGATGACCTTGTCGAGTGGGCAGCAACCCTTGGGAGCAGGTGGTCCCTCAGATACCCCAAGCCCAAACCATTAAGGGCTTTAAAGGTCAAAACCAGCACCTTGAATTGGACCTGGAAACGAACTGGCAGCCAGTGCAACTCTTTCAGAATGGGTGTGATGTGCTCCCATCGGGCAGCTCCGGATAAAACCTTCTGACTGTAGGCCATCCTTTTGTCTAGATTCTAAATTTTGGGCAAAATGCTATGTGCTTCTACTCAGGCCAAGTCCAGTTCTGAATATGTGTCTTGAGTCTTTGTGCTGCTCAAATAAGGTTTATGTTCTTTCATCAGAGACTCAAATGCAAGATCCTGGTGTCCTAGAAGTACAATTGCATGTAAGTAGGTCCCCCATATTGCCAATTTTAGTGTAAAAGCAAAATAAAATAGCTACTATGTTTTTCTTTCCAACCAAAACAATTCAGTATATTTAATTCAGTTAACTGTCATTGCTAACAGCTATTCAACTATTTTAGGTTCTCTAGCTGTCCGACCTTCTTGTAATCATTTGCTATAAAATCAAGCATTTAAGCTTTTGTTTGTGGTAAATTAAACATTACACATTGCTTATATTAAATGCTCGTTATTTCTTGTAGAATTGTCAAGGGCAGACAAGTGGAAAAAAATAAACACAGACTTGCAAACATAATGAAGTGTAATGTATGTTTCTCACTAAATGTGCTATAAAAACATGTCATTGCTGCTCCTGCTTTTATACATTAACACATAAGAATATTTATATTGATGGCATTTGAAGGGGTTTTGGTAGAATTTAGTGATAGACTAACCCTGTAAAGATGTACTTTATATTAACAATTTATGCTCTTCTTAAAACTCATTTATTTTCCATAACTGGCATAAAAATAGCTGCTGGTCGAAGCTGCAGCAAATATTCATTTCTGAAAAAGTAAAGACCTATCTTCCCAAAAAGAGATTTTGTAGGCTAACAAATTGATCAATATACTATATTCCAGATTACTGGGGGAAAGAAGGAAATGGTTTGAATTTGCACACATGTGAATAGGGCTGCTATTGCAGTTTCATATGTAAAATCAGCTGTTAAAGTAGCTATTAGGATTTGAACCAGGAAAACATTTTTCACCATCTTTGCAAAAGCAAATTGCTTTACTTTAGTTGCTTTGAATCTGAGATTTAACTTTGTTCCTTAGATTTTCAGACCAATTTCAGTCATAGCTTAAGCACAGAGAATTCAGATCAGTAGGTCAACCCTAAGTTAACAAAGTTTTTTGCTTTGTCTTCTTTCCATTGTCACAACTACTCCTCCAGTTCCTTTCATTCCTTTGCCGCATTTTCACCTAGCCTGCCTTTCATCTTTAATTTCTCTGTTCTCAAATATTTGAAATATCTCTCAAACAAAAATTATATTTTAGTTTCTCCTTCCTCTGTGTCTTCTGTGCCATTGCTGAAGTAACCTCTTGCTTGTGGGCAAATATAGATGATTGCACCCAACAGATTAAATATAGTCAGATAGGTTACTGTCCTAAATAACTTAAACTAGTTAAATGCACTTGTTTTATTGGCTTATGTGCCTTTAGTGTTTGACTTTGAACTGAAATCGCAACATTTCACTGCAACATTTAGTGAAGAGGGCGCTTGAGTAGCAGAGAAGCACTGCTGGGTCCTGTGTCAGCTTCAGTCACAGTTCTGATTGCCCTGACAAGCTGCAGCTGTGTGGGGGCTGTTCCAGCTGCCAGTTTCCAGAAGTCCAAGCAAGAGGTGGGGTTTGGGGGCTTTTTGCTTTAAATGGAGGAGGGCAAGCCAGAGGTGCAGCCACTGATGCAGGCCGCCTGCAGGTGGCCACCAGATCTGGCCACCAAAAGGGCCAGCCTTTCGTGGCGGCCTTTGGGAGTGGGACTGAGGGCTGGGGCCAACCTATTGTCTTGGACTGCTGGAAAAAAGATTCCTGCTTACCTCACTGTTGCCTCATACTTAGGGCTGGTACAGGTATGTGTTTGGGGTTGAACAGAGATGGGGAGGCGGGGGACAACTCTGAGGCAGTTATACCAGTGGTGGTGGGGAACTGATGAAGATATGGCATTGTTAGGCCAGTGGGCCATTATAGGGGAAGGGAATTCAGAAATTTAATTGTGTTTGCCCCTTCCAGCAGGGCTACCATCTCTTTGACCTTGGAAAGCAATGCCAACTGCCCACAAAAACCTTACCTTATTACTCTGTGATGCCAGGTCAGTTCAAAATATATTTGAGGTAGTCCATGACTTGATTATGGATGAAGGAGCCGACTTGGTATCTATCACGGAGACCTGGTTGGGAGATGCTAGTGGTCCAGCTTCTCCCAGACGGTTATTCCATGGTGGAACAGGTGGGAAGATGTGGGCGGGGAGGTGGGGTGGCTGTGGTCTATAAGAATACCATCTCCCTTACCAGGATCCTTGTCATGGATTTGGCCTATATTGAATATGTGAAGATAGGTCAAGGGCCCAGGGAGAGACTGGGACTTCTGCTGGTGTACCGACTACCCCACTGCCCAGTGCAGTCCCTAACAGAGCTGACCTGGTTGCTGAGTTGGCACTGGAGTGGCCCAGGCTGGTGGTGGGGGACTTCAATATTCATTTTGGGACCAGGTTGTTGGGAGCAGGTCAAGAGTTCATAGAGGCCATGATGACTGTGGGCCTATCCCAGTGTGTCTCTGGACAGACACATGATGCCGGTCACATGCCTGATTTGGTCTTTTGCTCTGATCAGGGTGGAGTTCCGTGGGTAGGGACTCCTGTCATCTCCCCATTGACATGGATGGATCACCATCTGGTTAAGGTAGAACTTACAAGTACAACCCACTTTTGCAGGGGTGAAGGACCTATTAGATAGGTCTACCTGAGAAGGTTATTGGATCCAATAGGGTTCCAAGAAGACTTGGACGGGTTTAGGGTTGGCTCTGCTAGTGATTCTGTCAATACTCTAGTGAAAACATGGAATAATGAACTCACTAGAGCAGTAGACAGAATCACCCCTAACGTCTTCTCCGACCTGCTTTAAAGACAGTCCCATAGTATTTGGATGAACTACGGAAGCTGAGGTGGCAAGGTAAATGACTAGAGTGCAAGTGGAGGAAGACTCGGCATGGATGATCTCCAACTGGCTATCAACAGAGGGAGTGCGACTGCTGATCCTTTTGGATCTTTCCGGTTTTTGACACCATCAACCATGGTATACTTCTGGACCACCAGAGGGAGATGGGATTGGAATTGGAACCACTGTTTTATAGTGGTTCCATTCCTACCTCTCTGGTAGATTCCAGGTGGTGTCACTTGCAGACTGTTGTTCTGCAAGGTGAGAACTAAAGTGTGGAATTCCACAAGGTTCCATACTTTCTCCAATGCTCTTTAACATCTACATGAAACCGCTGGGAGAGGCCATCAGGAGGTTTGGTGCAGGGTGTTATTAATATGCTGATGACACCCAGATCTACCTCTCCATGTTGACTTCATCAGGAAATGGTATATCTTTCCTTAATGCCTGCCTGGAGGCAGTAATGGGCTGGATGAGGGATAACAAACTGAGGTTGAATCCAAATAAGACAGGGATACTAACAACAAGATATGCTCTGGCATGGTGCTAGCTGATCACTTTTCATTAAGCTGATTATTTTCTAATGGCAAGAAACGATTAACAAAGATTTCACAAACAAGCACTAATGGTGAGAGATGTTCTTCTCCCCACATTTGAGGAAAAATTTAAAAGCCACAGTGGGGTTATACTTTTATTAGGACCTAAAATGCCACCTAATGGTGCAGTGGGGACTAGCAAGCCAGAGGTTCCCAGTGAAACACTTATATCAGGCAGCAGTGATATAGGAATATGCTGAAAGGCATCATCTCACACTGCGCGGGAGATGGCAGTGGTAAACCCCTCCTGTATACTTCCAAAGACAATCACAGGGCTCTGTGGTCACCAGGAGTCGACACCGACTTGATGGCACACTCTACTTTACTGACTGTGGGGGGGTCAGGACCCGAGAGATAGTTTAGATCTGCCTGTTCTGGATGAGGTTACACTCCCACTGAAAGATCAGGTACCTAGCTTGGGAGTGCTCCTGGACTCAAAGCTCTGCCTGTTGTCTCAGATTGAGGCAGTGGCCAGGAGCACTTTTTATCAGCTTCGTCTGATACGTTAGCTACTTCCACTTCTGCAGGTAAATGACAGTGACTTATAACAGTGGTACATATGCTGGTAACCTCCAGGCTTGACTACTGTAATGCACTCTATGTAGGGCTGCCTTCGTATGTAGTCCAGAAACTACAATTGATACAGAATGCGGCAGCCAGATTGGTCTCCAGGACAACTCAAAGGGACCATATAACACCGATTTTAAAAGAACTGCCTTGGCTTCCGATATTTATTTATTTATCATATTTTTTTACCACCTGATATATACATCTCTAGGCAGTGTACAAAATTTAAAACAATATTTTAAAATCAGCACAGATTAAAATACATGAAACAATTGAAACTGTAGCATAAAACAGAAATAAAAACAGTAGCATAAAATAATTGTTAAACCAAATTATTAAAATTAATTCTAATTAAAAGCCTGTGAAAACTGGTGAATCTTGAGGATCTTCCTGAAAACAGAGAAGGATATGTTTCTGGGTGAAATACAAAGTGAAGGTTATCACATATAAAGCCCTTAATGGCTTGGGCCCAGGATTTTTAAGAGACCTCCTTCTCTGTCATGAACCCTGCTAACTGTTATGATCTTCTGGAGAGGTCCGATTACGGTTGCCGCTGGCTCATCTGGTGATGACCTGGGACTGGGCTTTCTCTGTGGCTGCCCTGGGGCTTTGGAATATGCTCCCTGCTGAAATAAGAGCATATTTTTCTCTGTTTGTTTTCAGGAAGACCCTCAAGACACACCTGTTCTCACAGGCTTTTAATTTGAATTAATTTTAATAATTTGTTTTCATAACTGTTTCATGTTATTGTTTTTATTGTGTTTTTTGGATTTTAATCTGTGACTTGTATATTGTTTTTAAATTTTGTACACCTCCTAGAGATGTATATATCAGGCAGTATAAAAACATGATAAATAAATAAATAATAGTTGGGTCATTAAAAATCTGATAGACAAAAAGTTACTGCTGTTATCAAAAATAGAACACATGTCCCCCCTCCCCCCAAAAATGTTTATTTTTTAATACAAGTTTTTTGCTGGCCAATGGCCATAATAAAACTGATGATGATGATGAATACAAGTCATTGCAAAAACATAAGATGTCTGGCACCATCCTAGAAGTGGCAGTCTTCCTCCATGTTTGTCTCAAATGGGATGGAATACTTTTTTCTTTAGAACTTTGAGTGCAGTTGTGTTACTTATTGAATACTATTCCATAAACATCCAATATATAAGAAAAAGTGTAGTTGTAATATATAATATATGCCTTTCTTGAAAGCTGAGTAACAGCTGCTATTGTAATAATACTACAAACACTTTACATGTGCACTTTACATGACACTTTACATGTGCATTGGAAAGGAAAATAAAGCATCCAAGACATGTTTCTATCCCCAGGAGATTATCCATCTACATTTTTCAGGTGAGAGAGTAACCAGGAGGAGGAAAGGGAAAGTCATGGGTAACACACAGCAGAAAGAGGAAAGAAATGAAAGAAACATCACACAAGTCTAGCATGGGAGGAATCAGAAGTTTTGTTTTTCAGTTTTCCATATCAAAGAGGTTAAACCAAAGGCTCCACAAAAAGTGGTTACACTCTCTGGCTGTTCCTTTTACATTTCCACTCTTACCTTAAGATTTAGGAAGTGTGCCTGTGGCTAACGCAGCTGATTATCAATGGTGATGCACTGACTCAGTGATCATGAATCACTGATGGCATATGTCTGGTGGCATAATAAATCCCCTGATTTACCACTCTGAAAGGATATGTATGACTAATGAAAAAACAAGTGATATTTGGCCAGTCTCCCATGGCCTATGTTTTTGCTCAAAGTAGAAGAGGAATTCAAAGCATGTTTTAAAAGATAGCATCACCAACAGTCATCAAATCTCTTTTAGTTTATGATTGATATTTGAACTCAATATACAGTACAGATATCTAGATATACACTTTACTATGGAGAAATAAGATTCATGCTGCTGATGAATTTTCAAGTCATGAATAATGCAATAGGATCTAATAATAATACTAATATTGCATTACAAGAAGACAGTTCTTTTCATCAGATACATGCATTCAGTCATTACCTCTTCTAGCCAAACCCTGCACATTTCCATACAAATGAGCTCTGATAGTGATTTAGCAACATACTCCATACAAAAATAGGTCACAGTTATTATTATCCTGAGTTCCTTGGTAAACCTGCATGGTGGAAAGTTCCTCATAATTTGCAAGTTATACTGTTGGTTAAAGTCAAAAGATAAATAAGCCCTGGAACCATAATTATTGAATGTTTATTAAAAAAAACTAGTTCCTTAAGCAATTAACTGAAGACATTTCCTTCCTGAGTGATGGTCAGTATCTTTTCATGTTTCACATCAATTGTTAGCTAGTCTCCTACACTTCTTAACCTTTCTTATTTTCCTGCTTTCTCAACTGATGAGTCAAGTACTTTCTTGTTATCAGCAGTCCGCAACGTGCCTCATCGATCCCAACTAATTTTGTACATCATCTTTTGAGAAATTTACTTTTAAAGGTTGTATCAAAATATGCAAAATAACTTGTGAAATCTCCCCAGAAATAGCCCTCCACATAATCACCCTATCACTCTTATTTGCCTCTTGCAAACACACCACTGTTTCCCCAAGTCTCAAAAATCTTTGAAATCCTCCCTCTCCAAGTAACACACAATTGCTCTTCTATCCTTTATCTCCAGACTCCTGGAGCATGATGCTTAGGAAGAACCCTGAAATTCTTGTCCAAATTTCAGTTTCTACTTAGAGGAAATCTGAAATTCTTTGTTTTCACTTTGGAAAAATATTGGTTTGACACCCCCCCACCCCAAAAACCCCCACCTTTCTACCTATTCTTCTTTGCTGTTGAAATAACTATTCTTGCCATCTACCTGTTGTTACTGACCACAAAAGAACCCTCTTTAAATCTCCGCACTGTTTCCATTCTTACCTTCAAAATCCTTTACAGCTTTGCCTTTCATCTTCTGCATAACACCTTGACTCTCTCTCTCTCTCTCTCCTTTGCTTTCCTATGTTCAATCCATCTTCAAATCATATTTTCCTTTTCCTTTTTACAAAATTGCAAAAATATGGCCCCTGCTTTTTCCCCTCAGCAAGGATTATCAGATTTCCTCCAAGGAGAAACTGTAATTCAGAAAAGAATTTTTGTAAACAGTGCTGGTCTGTGACTGCAATAAAGGAATTGAATTTACAAGTATTTCAGGGTTCCTCCTAAGGAGGGCTGAAGGTGTTTATAATCTACTCAGCTGAAGTAGGGCTGAAGTAGTTATAATATACTAGCTGAGCCGGGCGCAGAACATCTGCGCCTCAGGCTGGTACCTCCTGCTCCCACTGGCCGGCATCCCTATTTTCTCCCCCGTCACTAGTCCAGCAGCTGCTCACAAACTCTTGCAATAGCTGCCACGCATAGGTGTAGTGGTGGGTACGTTTAAGATAATTATATACTGTATAAAGATTCTTTCCTCACCCATAATGATTATTTTCTCTTTTCTCATGTCCATGCTATTGATGCATTAATCAGAAGAACCAGCAGTTCCTAAAACTAAATTCCTGAAATTTGGAACCAGTCATAAGCCCCCTTCTACTAGTTTACAAGCCAACAACAGTTCATGAAAGTTCTCTTTGTTAAGCAGGGTCTGTCCTGGTTTGCATTTAAATTAGAGACTACATGTGAGCACTATAAGATATTCTTCTTAAGGGATGGTGCCACTTTGGGAGGGGCATCTGCATGCTTGCATGCGAAGGTTCCAAGTTCCCTGGCATCTCTAAGATAGGGCTGAGATAGACTCCTGCCTGTAACTTTGGAGAAGCCGCTGCCAGTCTGTGTAGACAATACTGCGCTAGATGGACCAATGGTCTGACTCAGTATATGGCAGCATAGGCTGAAGAATGAACCAGCCCACAAAATCAATGTAAGTACCTCAGTGTTGCTTCTTCTTGAACATGATATGCCAGTGGTCCTTCCTATCACACAACATCAGCCTAACACCTACATAAGCTGATAAGTATTAATATCCAATGTATTGCATTAGTATGTAATTACAGTATTTTTGTTAAATCTGTTTCCTCTTTGTTTTTATAGCTTGCACATGCAGTGGACATGCAAATATTTGTCACATGCAAACAGGAAAATGCTTCTGTACAACTAAGGGGATCAAAGGAGACCAGTGTCAACTGTGAGTACAACCCCACCCCCCACCCCATTTAAATGTAAGTTTAAAATAAAATAATATCAGCAAAATTCATTTTGGATTGAACATAACCCCTCAAGTATCATTTGCCACAGAAAATGAAATGAGTGTCCTATGTTTTTGAACCAAGTCAAAAGTGGATTAGCAGTTAATGTCACACAGTAAAAACAGAAATAAACCCAAATTATACATGGCGGCTGACATTCTAACTAATGAAGCACTTGCATAAGGAGCAAAATTGGACTTTTGCAAGAAGATTGCATAATTGCACTAGAAACGCCCCCCCCAAGGTTCTGTGCAAAAGTTCAATTTGAAAAAAAATGAGAATGCTTCAGTTGCATAGTGTTGTGCAAGCCTGCCTGCAGTAGTACAACATTAGGCTGGAACTCAAACTCCAGGCGGTGCAAATAGCCAGCACAGCAACTTTTCACTAGTGCTTTGTTAGTCAGGATGTCAGCCAGTACACACAAACACACACACACCCCTCACACAACTGTGTCTCAAAATTGGTGTATTTCATCAAATGAGATGTGTATTCAGAGGAGTTCAACATTTCTAAAATATTATGAACCTTAGGACTAGTTGAAAGCTAATTTTTAACATGTATGATTTCCATGCTCCTTGGCAAGAAAAATAATTTTTCCTGCCAAAGCTCAGTTTGCTCCAGTAGTAAATTGCATCTGTAAACAAACCAAAAATGCTTAAAAATAATACTAATAACCTTATTATGTTTTGTTTTGAGTTGCTTAGCTCTTCTGTTTTGTGTGTTTTAATTTTTGGACAGAACAGAATAAAATATAATCAAACCATACTTGTTTTCTGTCACTTTATTACCAATTCCATTCTAGATGCTGTATGCTTTTAGTGTGATAAAGTGATGCTGCTATGTTCAACTAACATATTATTCAACAGTCCTAAGAGGATTGAAGTGCTCATTCTTTTCTTGTCCGTTTTCTTGTCTTGTAACTGATTAACTCTCTGAAGTTCTTTGAAAAGTACTTTGAAAATCAATGGGACTACTTCAGAATAATGGTGCAGGGCCTTTTATTTTTAATGTGCAGCCAGACACAAAACGTTCAGGTCCAAAAAAATGAAGTGCTGTTCTAAAAGAACATTTATGTAGCTCAAAAATTCAGGTAATGCAAAGGTTGTATTATGTAAGAAGTTGTACTGTGATGTAAAAAGTGATTGAAAAGTAAGGTGAGTAGTTCAGGTTCTGGTAGAACCCAAACCCTAATCAAGTATACCAGTTTCTCCTCCCGCTGCCAAAGATGCTTCCTCTGGACTCCAAAGATACTTTTCACAGGGTCTTCATCAATGGATATAACAACAACAACAAATATTTATATACCACTTTTCAACAAAAGATTCCAAAACGGTTTACATAGAGAAATAATAAATAAGATGCATCCCTGATCCCAAAGGGCTCACAATCTAAAAAGAAATGTAGGATAGACACCAGCAACAGTCACTGGAGGTATGGTGCTGGGGGTGGATAGGGCCTGTTACTCTCCCCCTGCTAAATAAAGAGAATCACCACGTTAAACAGGTGCCTCTTTGCCCAGTTAGCAGGGGTTATATAACACTCTATAATTGCTGTGATATTCTTAGTTCTGAATTTTCCTTTAAAACTTCAAGGAATTTTTTTCCTTGGGCAAGGAAATTTTTTCTTGGATAAGGTTGGACATTGAAAAGGCCTCAGTGAATGATGAACAATGTGGGCAACATAATTTCAGCATGATTACAGAATCTGCCTTGCCACGGACTCAAATGTATTTCCTATTCCAAGAACATGCTGTTTCACAGAGACCTGTGATTTCAGGCCATCACAAATTGTTAAATGTAGCATCAGATGTACATTTGTAAGATGCCAATTCTCCAAATCCATAGATTTGTCTTTCATATTTTGGCTATTGCTGTTTGCTGTTGAGAAGTCTCACTAGAACGATGTACAGATTGTGATAGTGTAGTTTGGAAGGCTACAGCATGAGTATGATTAAATTGGAATGTAAGACTTGTAATTAGTTATCATATGATCCCAATAGTTTCGGGTTAGAACTGGGCTGTTATGGTTTTTCAGCATATTTTCTTAATATTTTGTGTTGTATAAATGCTTAAATTGTTGTGCAGTTAAAAAGAAATGATGCTGTGAATATGAGCACAGCATACATCTTTGTTAAACTCAAAATAACAAGGTAGCATATGTGTTCCCACTACTACTATAATATTTTCAGTACGCAGTATGATTTATTTATTTTTGCTCTTTATGAAATCTCTGCCACCACCTCACCTAGCAGCAGTGGTTAGGTTTCACAATGAGGATATATCATGGTGTGACCTTCATCATATATGCAGTGCTTTGACAGCAGTCTGGGTCAAATGGAACATGTGAAAAGTAGCACCATGTAGGGATAGCAATAGCAATAGCACTTACATTTATATACCGCTTTATAGCCGGAGCTCTCTAAGCGGTTTACAATGATTTAGCATATTGCCGCCAACATTCTGGGTACTCATTTTACCGACCTCGGAAGGATGGAAGGCTGAGTCAACCTTGAGCCACTGGTCAGGATAGAACTTGTAACCTTCTGGTTACAGGGCGGCAGTTTTACCACTGTGCCACCAGGGGCACATGTTAGGGGATGTTAGTGAACTTATTCCATTTCAGGTATGAAGAAGAATTGGGGGCAGGGCTCAAAAATATAACTTATCCCTCTAATCAGGCTCTGTACCAGAGGACTGGAAAGTAGCAAATATAACACCGATTTTTAAAAAGGGATTCAGGGGTGATCCAGGAAATTACAGGCTGGTTAATTTAACATCCATTCCAGGCAAATTGATGGAAATTTGCCAAGGATAAAATTGTAAAGCTCATAGAAAAACAGGCCCTGCTGGGAGAGAACCTGCAAAGGATTTCTCCTTTGGAGTTCTTTGAGAGTGTCAACAAGTGTGTGGGTAAAGGTGATCCAGTTGATATAGTATACCTGGACTTCAAAAAAGCTTTCAACAAAGTTCCTCATCAAAGATTCTTGAGAAAACTTAGTAGTCATGGGATAAGGGGACAAGTACATGTGTGGATTGCTAACTGGTTGAAGGACAGGAAACAGAGGGTAGGTATAAATGGAGAGTTTTCACAATGGAGGGAAGTAAGAAGTGGGGTCCCCCAGGGATCTGTACTGGGACCGGTGCTTTTTAATTTATTCTTAAATGATCTAGAAGTAGGGGTAAGCAGTAAGGTGGCCATATTTGCAGATGATATCAAACTCTTTCGGGTAGTGAAATCCAAAACAGATTGTGAGGAGCTCCAAAAGGATCTCTCCAAACTGTGTGAGTGGGCTAAAAAATGACAAATGTGGTTCAGTGTTGGCAAGTGTAAAGTGATGCACATTGGGATGAAAAACCCCAACTTCAAGTATACATTAATGCTAGGGATCATTAGGAAGGGGATAGAAAATAATAAAACTGCTAATATTATAATGCCTTTATACAAAACTATGGTGTGGCCACACCTGGAGTACTGCATACAATTCTGGTCACCGCATCTAAAAACGGACATTGTAGAACTGGAAAAGGTGCAGAAGAGGACAACCAAGAAGATCAGGGGCATAGAGCACCTTCCTTATGAAGCAAGGCTAGAGAGCCTAGGGCTATTTAGTTTAGAAAAAAGATGACTGTGGGGAGACATGATAGGGGTCTATAAAATCATACATGCCTCTGAGTACCAGTTGCAGGGGAGTAACAGCAGGAGAGAGGGCATGCCCTCAACTCCTGGCTGTAGGCTTCCAGTGGTATCTGGTAGGCCACTGTGTGGAACAGGATACTGGACTAGATGGGCTTTGGGCCTGATCCAGAAGGGCTGTTCTTATGTAAAGATGAGACAAGCTTTTAAGCCCCTGATCATTCTTCATCTAGAATCCTAGCTGGAAAAGCCAGTGAGTGTGTGTGTCTGTGTCTGTGTCTGTGTGTCTGTGTGTATCTCTATCTCACTTTTCATCTAAGTCAGTGGTGCCCATTTTTGTGGCCTCCAGATGTTGCTGAACTACAACTCCCATAAAGTACCAGCTACAATTTATTGTGGCTGTGGATGATGGGAGTTGTAGTTTGGCAACAACTGTTCTCCTTCTTATTCTATTTATTTATTTTAGTACATTTATATACCGCCCCATAAAAAAAAAATCCCAGGGCGGTTCACAATATAAAGCCAATTAAAACATTAACATAATTAAAACAACTTAAAATACAATAAAAACTCTAAAACCAAAGCTTTAAAACTATAAACCTAAAGCCTGACTAAACAGGCATGTTTTTAGGTCATTCTTAAAAACATTCAGAGAAGGGGAAACTAATTTCGTTAGAAAGTGTGTTCCAGAGTCCTGGAGCAACTCTAGAAAAGGCCTGGTTTTGAGTCTCCCCCAACTGAGCCGGTGGCAACTGCAACTGGAACTCCCCAGATGATCTTTACAGGTGGTGGGGTTGATGAAGAAGAAGGCGCTCTCTTCAGTACCTCGGACCCAAGCTGTTTAGGGCTTTATAGGTAATAACCTGCACTTTGTATTTCACCTAGAAACATATTGGCAGCCAGTGTAATTCTTTTAAAATGGTTGTAATATGATCTCTTCGGGCAACCCTGGAGACGACCTGGCAGCTGTATTCTGTATTAACTAGTTTCTGAACTACATACAAAGGCAGCCCAACGTAGAGTGCATTGCAGTAGCTGAGTCTGGATATTACCAGCATATGCACCACTGTTTTAAGGTCAGAAATGGACGTAGCTGGTGAATCAGCTGAAGCTGATAGAAAGCACTCTTGGCCACTGCCTCAACCTGAGAAATCAGGGAGAGGTTTGGGTCCAGAAGTACTCCCAGACTCTCTTTCCTTTCCATACCTGCTCTTTCCGAGGGAGTGCAACTCCATCCAGAACTGGTAGATCTAAACCACTTCCTAAGTCTTGACCTCTTCTGCTTCCCGGGCAGTCTCAGAGCTGCCATGTGCCGCTCGTATGGGCGACCAGTGCTGGCAAGCCGGAGAGCAGCTGGAATCGTGTGGGGACAGGCAGGACGGTTCTTGCCTTCCCCCGAGCCCCCCCCCCCCCCCGGCCAGGCAAGTAAGGTCGTGTGCATGCTCTTACTATGGTTATAACATTATAACTAATAAAATCATTATATAATGTTCAGCTAAAATCTCTAGATATTTATAACTCATGTATACTTTACTATAAAGTATACAGGCATTATAAATATCCAAAGATAAATCTATTATAACATTCATTTATAGAAATCAGCATATAAAAATATGAGCACATTGTATTGTAACTTATAAAATATAAATTCTGTTTAAAATTCTATCATTTATGATAAAAACAGAATTTAAGTTTTTCAATTAGATTGATAGAAAGCAATTTTAAGAAGCTGCATGGGTAAAATGCAAAGAGTGGAAGCTCAGCAACCATGGGACTCTCCTGCCTTAAGGGTCCTCCATAGCCAGTGTACTTCACCACATTTTTGGATTTTGTCCATGTTCCATTTTAGATTTTACTTTCATTGTAATGTAGCGAAGCCTCTCTAAGAAGAGACTTAAACAGACTGCACAGACAAAAACACTGGTGGAGGAGCAAATCCACATTTTACCCCACTAGGTTTCTGCCCATGGTAAAGGTAAGGTAAAGTGTCATCAAGTCGATTTCGACTCCTGGTGCCCACAGAGCCCTGTGGTTTTCTTTGGTAGAATACAGGAGGGGTTTACCATTGCCTTCTCCCATGCAGTATGAGATTATGCCTTTCAGCATCTTCCTGTATCACTGCTGCCCGATATAGGTGCTTCCCATGTTTTGGGAAACATACCAGCAGGGATTCTAACTGGCAACATTCTGCTTGTTAGTAAAGCATTTCCCTGCTGCGCCACTTAAGGTGGTTTTGCCCATGTAGATGGTTCAAATTAAATTCTTTTCATGACCAGGAAGTCTCCCCTAGCCATGGTGTAATTTAACAGATGGGCATGTGAAAAGTTTGTAAGCCAACTCTGATGGTCAAATGAAGAAAGTGGTGTGTCCACATTCTGATTGTCTCGGAATGGCTTAGCTTATTTCTCAGCTAGTTGAACATGAACTTTGTGTGCGGCTTGGCCATCTTAAGTTCTATGATCCTGTCATCTTAGTATGGACATCAGGATTTTTTGGAAACAGATCTTTCTGTTGATCTTTCTGCCTGGGATGCTGCTCAAGCATTGGCAAACACCTAATGAGGCCCCCATAAGGTCCCTACACTACAGCTGCTTAGTAAGTCTGAATGACTATGGGAAAGAGGCAGCCAGGGCAGAGAAGGCTGGCAGTGGGCTTTGTGCATGGAGAAGTTTTGGGCTCAGTGTTTCTCAAGTGTCAAAATTAGTTCCAAAGCTCCCCTTCTGAACTCTGGTATTTCAGTGCCATCCACACTCTCTATGTTGAGCAAATCTAGTCCTAATTAATTTCTACCATTCAGCTGTTGTTCAAGATTATCCTCTATAAGATGGATCAAGGAAGCTTGCCATTATTATATTTTGTTTGAGAAAAACAAACAAAAAACTTGCATTTTTCACAGCTTCTAGAAATTGCAATTAGAATTTAAGACTATAATGTATGTCCTTTGATGAAATCTTACCAAAACCAGCATAAGCTCTTAAATATGTTGAGGAAACAGAGGTGTTTCTTGCACCTAAGTTTTAATTCCAGAATCTACTTTGCCCTTCATTATCCACTCCCCAGGACCCCCCCCCCCATGATACAAGTGTCAAAGGGACTTACTCCAAAACATGTGTATGGTCAAAGCCTTAATTCATTAAAAACAAGGCAATCCTCCTTTTAAACTACTGTATACCCTTAATGTGTTGATAGTCCAAATCAGAATATTCATTTGGATCTGTTCTTGCAGTTGCACATTGCATATTAAATTGATGAAGCAGGTAAAAGTCATTTTCAGTGTTGTTAAATTTATATCTGTTATATTTTACACAACTACCATTTGTACCAAGGACTATGTACAGTACATGCTCAAATACTGGTAAGTTGTAGCTGGATATAAATTGTTTTCCTACTTGTTGGGCAAGCCATTGTGCAATCTCAGCAACAAGCCTATAAATCTGTGATTACTAAAGTAAGGATTTCCATGAAAATTTCAAACTTTAGCTGTTCACTGTGTAAGTTAGATTTATATTCCTGTCAAGGATTCTATTGATTACAGAATCATAGCTGCAGGGCGCCATGGTGCTCCTCCCACCCCTCCCTTTCTAACTGTTAATGGTGTGCGATGAATACCATGCCCTAGGAGTAGGGGATTCTTCGAAAATATAGAGACTGTATAAAATACATTATTGCAGAGTGGAAGAAGCTATAGAAATCCAGAGAGAAAGAGATGCTTATCCCTTTCAAGGCAGCCAGACTTTCCATTTGGAAATGACTGGTTTTCTTTTCAAATATAGAATACATTTGCTATAGAGTTTAAATATGAGTACTATTGAATAATATTTTTAACTATTGTACTGTTTTCTAGTACAGTGTCTTTCTATATCAACAGGGCATATTGCTTTTCAGTTGCAGTGGTGAACATGATTGCTACCACACAACATACCTTATCACCAATAGGACTAGAAGCTGGTTTAAAGATTACAAAATAACTGTGAATGCTGTTGAACACTTCTTCAGACTGGTATGGCTTTCATGTAGGAAGCCATAATGACAATTTACTATATTTGATGGAACTGATCACAGAAGCAATTCTGTGTTTATGTCAGAAGTTCCCTGGAGAATATAGCACTTTCTCAGAGTCATGTGACCAACCCAATTTTGTGGCTAATTGTTTACCAATGTTGTTGTTTTTGTATGGATTACTAGCATGTAGACACATTTTTAAGCAGTGCCCATGAAGGGGCTATAATGTTTAGACTACCTTTTGCTTCCAAGCAGGGCAAGCTGCACTGGCTGGGTTTTGTGTCTTGCTGTTTGTTGAGTGTGCTGTCTGCAGTGAGCTAGGTAGAAAAATGGCAATACAGATAAACTAACCATAGGTTAGGGGAGGGACACTGAAGGCACCCCTGGCCCAGGTGCTGTTTACCCTAGGACCAGTCCTGCTTCAAAGCATGATTATGCTAATAGTATTCTTCAGTGTTCCCAATCTAATCTAAATAAAAACAATTTATCTTTCTGGCTGATTTGTATCTAGTTAACATCTCTTTCTAGTCAATATCTGGGTTTTTCGATAAAAAGAAGTTATTGATGCCCCTTTTATCCCCTTTCTCCTTTGTTCCTGTGCATGACAAGCAACTAGCTGAATCTTTCTCTAGCAGGTGAAAAAGTATTCCCTGCAGCTCTAAATCAAGTGTACTGTTTTCCTGGTATCAGTGGAATTACATTCATATATTTAGAGGTACATTTGACACCTTTTTGTGTCCTGTTTCCTGTTGAAGTTCAGGTTCAGGTACCAAGAGAAAAATAAATAGCAATTCCATTGCAATAACATTTAAAAAGCACTTCCTTGATAAAGGAAAATGCAATAAAATCTAAGAGATGTATAGCTTGGTAATTAATAACATTCTTTTTTCTAGCCAAGAAGCTTTTTTAGCTGTCTGCCAGGAGGAAGATAGATAGATGAATACTCTTCCCTAGTTTGTTTCCTCGATTTTACTCTTTTAGAGTTAAACAAAAATGATGCTGAAGAAGCAACTGTAAATACTTATGAAGATGTGTGCTTGTAGTTGTAAAAATGCCTGGGGTATAGCAAATATTGTTCCATTGTGGCCAAGTTGTGAATGCATTGTAGCATTAGGATACATCAAGGAAACAAATCTCTGTAAGTGGCTTCAGGTTAAAAAAAAATGAATGTAATATTTAACCATTTGATTTTCCAAGCAAGTAGTGAATTAAAATGCATATATTTTTAACATTTTGACTGCAATTATTACAATAGGTTGGTCTTTTGGAACTTTCTTCGATGGCAGTGTTATGAAATTGTCTTTCTAATCCTTAGAAAACTATCACTCAGGGAAGAAAGCTCCTTTGTGATGAAATTATCACAGGCATGGAGTGTTAACAAGTTACCTAAATCCTCTTACAGATGCTCCTCCAAGGGAAGTATTAACTGATAGACACTGAGCCTTTCTCATGATTACGTGAGGGGGCTTGAGAGTGGGTGGTAAGGAAGGCTCTTAAAACTTACCTTCCCCGCAGACTATTCCTCCGTCCTTGCTAGCTGCACTCCCTGCGCACCCAGACGATCCTCCACTGGTCCAGGCAGCATCCACTGGGTCAGGCATCTGGGCCCCTGGAAATCCCATCGTGCACTGTGCAAGTGCATTGTGAGTATCCCAGCGGTGATGGACGGGCACCCTTCTCTGCTACAGTGCCAACTAAAAGCAGCTGGCACTGCACACGATCGAAAAAGCGAGACTGAGGGAGTGCTTGCTCCCTTAACCTCATTTCGGAGGCTGGCTGTGCAGTCGGGTTTGCTGCCAAAGCACTGTCGTGATCGGCTGACTGAAGGCCAGGTTCTTACGAGCAGCCAAGAGCGGGCTTGGCTACCTTAGCCCTTCTTGGCTGCATGTGAGAACAGTCTCATTAATTTTAAAATCCCTGCTGATTCATTGGTACTAAAGATGTACAATTTGTGGAAATTTTGAAGCCAAGGTGGAAAAACTTTTTTCCCGGGTTTTTTGTGGGGGGTTTTTTGGACAAAATTGAAATTTTGAGAAGAAAAGATGCCATATGCCATGCCTTTTTCCCCTTTAGCACCCATATTACAGTGACATATATTACCTCCCTCATCCTACTGTTACTGATCAAGTTTCCAGGAAGATCAAGCCATTTCTACACCTCTCTGCTGCTCTCTGACGCTAAGCCCACTATTTTGCCAAGTTCTGCATGAATGCGTGTAAAATCTGCCAGGTCCTGACAGGCCAGACACAGCATTCAACTTCATAGCATAGTTGCAGCGCTCTCTCTGCACTCTACTGTAGTTTTTAAAACATGCTACATGCAAGTTTTACAGTTGTATAATTTTTATCATTTTATAGCTTTTACAGTTATATAGTTATTCACAGTCTTATAGTCTTTACCAAGACCCTGGAATTCTAAGTCACTGGGTTCCCAGAACCTCAGGTATTGGAGAATACTCTATCTATGTTCTTTCTATACTACTGTCATGTTTTTAAGCCTTATGGTTTTTTATGCCTTTTATACCTTGCATGCTTGATGAGACAATGCTTTTATAAATTTTTAGCTTGATGAAACAACGCTAATGGTCAGCATCTGATGTTTCTTTGTTCTGCAGATGGATAGAAATAACTTGAATATTTCAATTTCAGCCATTTTATTTGCAGAACTGGTTTGGGGAAACACTCAGGATTATAAGGAAGAAGCCATTTATTTCAAGGCAAGAGTTTGAATCTTATGCTGCTATTTCAACTAGTGACCCAGTTCTTGTATCACACAGGAAATACTGATACTGGCATTGAATGCCTGTCTTGATACAGTATCACACAGAGACCCCCCAAATGCTTCCCTTTTAAATGTCCAGAGATGATCTATACTGCTGACCTTCTTGTCTCAAAATAACAACTTAAACCAGCACTGGTTTCATCTTTCGGGGGGACTCTTGATAAACTGCTCTCCATAAGCTTCCTCCTACCTGGGTGGACCCTAAGAAAGTCACTCCACCTCCATGACATGAAGACTATGGGGCAAAGAAGTGACCTTAGGGATCAGCAGTTGGCCCTTATGAGGGCACTGGGTCCTTGTCAGGCGTCCAGTGATGCAAGCCTTGGCTCAAATAATGCTTAACTGATGTTTCCCTAGGTAGAAATCATGATAGAAATCCATGATGGAAAACAAAAAGCTCCATACCTTCAATCAAACTAACTTGTTATGAACCCAATTCATTTCTCATTCAACTATATGTAGAAGCTAAAAGTGCTTCAGTAAAATACATGCATGTTGTGTCTTCAGTGGATGTCTTATCATTGTGCAAACGATGGTCTGTAATACCCAGCTACTGTAAGATCCATGCTTAAGAAGAAGGGAAGCTAACCTAAGTAGGGATGTGCATAAAACCGGTTCTCCCGGTTCGGTTCGGGTCCGAACCGGGTCCGGACCGGACCGGGGTGGTTCGGTTTTGGTTTTGCCAGACCACCCCCCCGGTCCGGTTCGGTTTCGAACCGGTTCGGATCCGAACCGAACCGGTTCGGATCACAAAAAGTGTCTGGTTTTGAAGGGGACATTGTGTTCTACCTGCCACCCAAATTTCAAGTCGATTGGACCTTCCTCTGATTTTTTACAAATTTTTTTCAAAAAATAAATTTTTGCCCATAACTCACAATGTGGAGCCCTTAGGGGCAAAAAAGCTGGGGTGGGTGGTAGCCACCCATGGGTGTCCTCCACCCCAAAAATCCCAAGGCAATTCGTGGCTCCTAGTATTATTGGTGAATTTCTGAAGAAATTTTTTTTTTCCATTGGCTAGAATGGGGGTTTGGGGCTGCCCCAGACCCACCTCTGTGGGGTGGCAGCACCCCCAAAGTGGGTCCGGGGCCATGGCAAAAATGCCCTCAGTCCCTCCCAGCAATCCCCGTAGAGATAGGAGTGATGGTTCTGTTGTTTTTCTGAGGTATTCTGAGTGTAGATTCTATGATAGCTTATGAGATTTCCAATGAGACACCATGAATCCACTCTTATTTGCTATCACAGAATCCACACTCACTCAGAACACCTCAGAAAAACAACAGAACCATCACTCCTATCTCTACGGGGATTGCTGGGAGGGACTGAGGGCATTTTTGCCATGGCCCCGGACCCACTTTGGCGGTGCTGCACAGAGGCGGGTCTGGGGCAGCCCCGAACCCCCATTCTAGCCAATGGAAAAAAATTTTTTCTTCAGAAATTCACCAATAATACTAGGAGCAACCCAACAATTGCCACCCCATCTTTTTGGCCCCTCTCTCTGGGCGCCCTAACACGTAACACCTAGTCAGTCCATCTTAATGCCTACCTACTACCACCACTCCTATCCAAGCAAGTAAGAGGAGGACACTCAGAGAGACAACACCCACTCTCTGATCTAACAAAAAGGCCACTGCTGTGCTGCCTGCCAGCACAGCAGCAGCAGCGGAGCAGCACACTAAGCACAAGAGCAGCACACACAGAGAAGAAGCAGGAGGTGGAGCAGCAGAGCAGCAGACCTGCCGCTCTGCATGATGGGTGACGTGATGCCCAAAGAAACCACCGCCTCACTCAGTGCCTGCCACTGACTAGGCCCGACAGACAGAAGCCAGCCAACCTGCTCTGCTCTGCTCTGCTGCTCCCCATGGATGATGCACACACACCCTACATCTGCATCCCAATGACCAGACCAGACCAGACCAAGTGCGCAGAGTCAGCACAGGCCAGCAGCCACCAGCCCAGCAACAACAACAGCTACTACTGCTACCACCACAACCAGTGTTGCCGCTACAATAACATTCCCAGTCCAGTCACGTGCGCCACAGCCTGAGCCTAGCACACAGCCAACAGCTGCTGCCAGCCAGTGCCTGGCAAGCCCAGCCAACATGAGGAGGAGAGAGCTAAGTAGACGGCGCACGCACATCACCAGCCCATCACGACGGCGCAACTGCAAGGGGAGAGGGCACAATTACAGGCAGCAGGAGGAGGCGGCGGCAAGGCAATCCTAGCACAGATTTGAAAGTTTAAAATCCACCAGGACATCTTCTAGAATCTAGACTTCTGTTTTTTCTACCACCAGCTGTAGTGTCTAGTTAGTCAGTGTGCTGTGCAGCTGAGCTGCGTGTGAGGAAGGATGATTGTAGCTAGTTCTTTAGTTTCAGCAGACTGAGCATTGAGCATGGGCAGTGGCCTTGGGAAGCAACACAATTACACGACACTCACCTGCTGCTGCTGGTTCTAGAAGTTGCCTCTTCTCGTCTTTTCACCTCTTCGTGTGCGTGTGTGTAGTGAGTGCATGCCTTTTGCCTTGCTGGAAAGAAATGCTTCTCTGGTCCACCACCACATATCTGCTCAAGGACACAGAGGCCCAAGGCAGAGGTGGTGGCACCAGTGTGAGTGCATGTGTGCTGGTGGTGTTTGCCACCACAGGTGTTTTGTGTGTGTATGTGTGCGCTGCTAGCTAGGAGGGGGGAGGGAGGGAGGCAGGGAGGCAGGGGGGAGGAAAGGGGAGGGGGAGAGGGATGTAGAGGGGATTGAAGGGGGGAGGGTCCGGCTCAGAGTTGGTCAGCCACATATTTGTGCACACACGTGCTCACGTGTGTGCTTCGGTGGGAGAGACCAGACTCTCATCATCTGCCAGACCGGGGTTGGGGGCAGGTGAGGCGGTGGTGGGCTGGAAGGGAGGGAGGATGGAAGGTGGTGAAGAGGAAGGGGAGAGGATGAGAGGGGAAGGATGGAGGGAGGCATGGGGGGGAGGGAGTTGGGGGGAGGAAAAAAACATGTAGACTGACACACACTACACACAGAAAGCATCCACACACAGAGACAGTGCTAGGCATCCATTCACACAGACAGACAGACAGACACACAACAGGAAGAGACAGACTGAGCCTGCACCACACACACACACACACACACACACACACACACACACACACACAGACCCAATTCCCCCCCTGCACAGTTATCAATCAATATGTTGTGTTGGCAGCCAGTTCATTGCTATTCTGATGGTTTTGGGTTTTTTGCCATCAGCCAACATCAACAGTGACCACAATCAAGATGAACATAAGATGATAATAATTCATTCGTTTCATTTGAAAAAATCACCCAGTCATTTTCTCCATGTAAACCAAGCCCCCCACACATGATTTCTGGCAACATTTTCAATAAAATCAATTCATTTGGCATTCATCATTTTGTTCTCCCTCTGTCACCTTTTTTTCTTTCTTTTGCATAATTTTGAGGCTTGATTTTGACATGGGGTTTTTAAAGAAAAAATTATTTACATGTTTATTTACATACAGCATTTACATATCTACACTGCATTTTAGAACGTATACCCGCCGCTGCCGCTAAGTCTAGTACTCCGTGGGCTGTGCTACTTTGGGGGGGTGTGCCGTGCCCATGCCAGGTCCCCAAATGCTGACAGGTGGATAGATAAAGGGCCTGTGCTGGTCAGCATTGGGTTTCTTTTTAGGTGGGCGTGGGCATTGTAAACATCTGGCCAGTCGCAGCACTACAACTACTACTACAACTGCATCTCTGTGTGGGCACACTACACGCTGCGACTGGCTGGCACGGCTCAGCATCTGTCACGTCAGCTCAGCTAGAGGTGGAAGGGGGGAGGGTAGGGATAAGCACAGAGGTCGAGCCAGGCAGGTGACCAACCATGGGGCAACCCACGGTAATCACTCGCCCGTCTCAAACTGCAGCTTGGGGTAGCCCAACAGGGGGAGGTTCACCTTAAGGAAGACCAGCTGCTCCACCAGACCAGGGTCCAAGCGGGAGCGAGAGGGTGTCACCACGTCCCCGGCACGTGAAAACACCCGCTCGCTCTGGACACTGGTTGGGGGGCAGGAGAGGAGGCGCACAGCCACCACCGCCAGGTCCGGCCAGACTTGGCGGCGGCTCGCCCAGAACTGTGCGCAGTCCACGCCGTCTCCCTCCACAGGCTCCTCCAAGTACTGCGCAACGCATTGCTCAGCACTGGAGGGGGGCCTGGCAGGTCGAGCCTCCCGCATACCAGGCATGGCGCCATAGCAGAACCGCTGAAACCACTGGGCGGATCTCGAGTCGGTAGCAAATGGCTGCTGCAATGGCGCCGCCTGGGATGCCGCGCTGCTGGACTGGGAAGAGGGAGGGGAAGGGGAAGCTGACGCCGGCTGGCCGCCCATGCTGCTGCTGGGTGCGGGTTGGGCCGCGAGGGCTGCCCCCGCACCACTACCAACACCCTGGTCTCTGCGGGCCCTAGCGGCCTCCTCCTCCCTAACCTTCTCGACCAGGATGCCCTTCCACCTGGGCAAGTCGTCGGCACTCACGGCATTGCCCTTGAGGGCTGGGTGACAGAGACAAGCGAGGACATACTCCTCCCTGTCTCCCAGCACATCAACGAGCCGCTTGTCAACCCCAGACCTCAGCCTCCCAGCCAGAGCACGACCCTCTGGCGTGGTCAGAGAGATATGGAGTCCACCCATCAGCTTCTCGAGACCAACAGCTGTGGGCAGCGCCTGGCTCAAGGGAGTGGTGTCGCCACACAAGCCCTTCGTGGCAAGCTGGAAGGGCTCGAGTGCCGACACCGCCTCGGACATCTGCTTCCACTCTGCGTTCGAGAAGTCGCAGACATCCAAGGACTCGTCCCTCGCCAGGGCGACAAGGGCTCTCTCCTGCTCCAAGAGGCGCTGGAACAGGAGGAAGGTGGAGTTCCACCGCGTCTCCACATCCGTAGGGATGAGATGGCGAGGAAGGCCAAGGTCATCCTGCTTCTGGCGAAGCAGTCTCCTGGACTTCTCGCTGCGGTGGAAGTGGGCGGCCAGCTTGCGGGACTTATCCACAAGCGTGGCCGTGGCAGCAACAGCAGCTGGGATGGGGCGGGCCCCCTTCTCCTGGGACGCCTTCAGCTCCTTAAGGCCAAGGGCGTCCCTGACGGTCAGATGGAGCGTGTGTGCCATACACCGTATGTTCACACAGTCCATGACTGTCTCGACAGTGGCGGTAACGTTGGCTCCATTGTCGGTGACAATGAAGCCGCGGGAGAGGTGTGGACACCCGCCAATCCACTCCTCTATCTGGCGGTCGAGTACGGCCGCCACCTCCTCCGCGGTGTGCCTCGTGTCCATCGTCTTCATGTGCAGGACGGCCCACCTGTGCCGTAGTGCAGCGGGAGCCGCGCCGTACCCGGAAGCATCGCCCGCGGAGGTCCCCTCACTCTCCGGTCCCCACCAGTGGGCAGTGAGGGCCAGGAAAGAAGCGTGCATCCCACTGACACTGGTCCAGAGGTCAGTCGTGAAATGCACGCTTGTCCCGGCCGGAGCTGCACGCAGCTCGGCCGACACGAGCTCCCTGCACCGGCGGTACAGGGAGGGGACCACGTTCCGGCTGAACGTCGTCCTTGAGGGGATGACGTATTCGGGAGCCAGGTATTGGAGAATCCGGCGGAAGCCGTTGTTCTCGACCACCTGAAACGGCTGGTCATCGGTGGAAATCATCTCCCCTATGAGGCGGGTGAGGTGATGATGGTCCACGCGAACAATACGCTGGCTGCCCGAGGACTGCGTCCACCGCTGGACGGGCAGTGTAGCCTGCCTGCTGGCTGGCACACTGCCGCTGCCCGCCCTAGTGGCAGATGCACAAGGCGCACTAGCGCTGCCAGCCTGTCCCCTGAGACCTGGGTGGTGACGCTCTAGGTGTCTCCACATAGGCGTCGTACCCAGGTGCGCAGGGTCCCTTCCACGGCTGACAAGCATCCTGCAGTGGACACAGCGGGCGTGGAATGGGTCATCTTGAGGGACCTCAAAATGCACCCATGCACCACTGCCCTTGGCCTCCTGCGCCCTGGGCGCCGTCCTAGGCCGTTTCTCGCAGGGTGGCTGCAGTCCTGGGGGGGGGCGGCCGCCGCTGCCTGCCCACTGCTGCCACCCAACCCGCCCCTTCCGCCCTCCACAGCGGAGGAAGGGCCCGGCTCAACTGGCATCGGAGAGGCAGGCCTCTCCTCCACCACCTCGCCAGACCGCTCCCCACCAGAGTGTCGGGCTTCACGAGGGGGGGCCCCACTGAGCGGCGAAAGGATAGGGGGAAGGGGCCCCAGAGGGAGGGAGAACCTGGCTGCATCGCTGCCAGCCGCACGGTCCTCACCGCCCTCTACCTGCTCTTCCAACTCCACAGTCTCCTCCACCTCAACAACTGGCGGTAGCTCAGCAGCACCTGGTGCCGCCGGCGAGGAGGGACCCGCCACAGCCCTAACGGTGCCTCTGCCTCTGCCGCGATTGGCGGCAGCAGGCGTGGGGAACTGAATCCTGCGCACCAAAGATGGGGCCGGAGCAAAGAATTCTCCAATGGGGAGAACTGGGGTGTCCTCAGGCTCCCCGCGTCCTCTCCCTCCCCGTGCCGCAGGCGCACCCCGCACCTGGCCTCTCCCACCTCTGCCTGCCAGCCTTGAGCGAGCCCTGCCCGCCACACGGCGCTCAGACATGCTGCTAGGTCAGAAGGAGGGAGACTTTAGGAGGAAGGCCAGAGACAGGGTCAAAAAAATAATTTGGAGGGGCTTAGGGGCCAAAAAAAAGGCAGCTGATTTGGAGACGGCGGGGGGGGGAGTTTGTTTTTAAAAAAGGAAGCCAATTGGGGGGAAAGGAAGACTTTTTGATGGGGGGGGAAAGCCAATTGAAGTGAGGGGGAGGGTGTCCTTTTAGAATTTGGGACTCGGGAGTCAACCAAGCCAATTGGGGAGATGGGTCTGGGAGGGTTTTTTAAAAAAATAGGGGGTTAAAGGGTGGACCCCTGGTGTGGGTGGCACGGGCAGTTGGGTGGAGTAGTTGTGGTGTGGGTGGCAAGTTTTTAAGTTTTTTTGGGGGGAGAGTGGATGGGGGGAGGGCACAGCACCTACCGGGGGTGGGGGAGGGACGCAGTCAACGCTTGGGAACCTGCAGATCAAAGGAGGAAAGCCTTATTTAGTGAACTGGAACACAAAGTGTGGGTTCTGGGGGGTGGTTCTCAAGTAATGCTCCTGTGGGGGGAGCATCAAACTCAATGCAGCCTATTTAGTGACTCTAAATTGCACACAACCAAAACCAGAACCCAGTCACACCTAAACAGAGCTTGAACCCACCCACTCTGTGACTCTGCCCGCCCAATGCCATGGCAAGCAAGCAGCAGCAGCAAACACTTGATGGCAGCATCATGGATTGAACATCATCATCATATGTGTGTATTGGCCCAGCATGTAGTGGCAGCATCCGATCCCCTGACCCCACTCAGACTGCCCCAGAGGCAAGGAAGCACTCTGGCATGGCATTGGCCCAGCATGTAGTGGCAGCATCCGATCCCCTGACCCCACTCAGACTGCCCCAGAGGCAAGGAAACACTCTGGCATGGCATTGGCCCAGCATGTAGTGGCAGCATCCGATCCCCTGACCCCACTCAGACTGCCCCAGAGGCAAGGAAACACTCTGGAAGAAGGCACCTGTTCAAAAACCACCTGCAAGACGCATGCAATGCAACGCAACACACAGCAGCAGCAATTTCTTTATTGGGCATGAAGACACAAGTTGCAACGGTACATCTCCTCTCCCTCCTCTCCACACCCAAATTCATTTCAAGATAGGGGTGTCCCTATTTAAAACCGCCAGCTAGGGAGAGAAAGGGGGCAACAAAAGGTGCACAATTGCACACGCACTAACCCCTCTTCTTCCGGTCCTTCTCCTGCCGCTCACTGCTGGTCACGGATGCGCCGCCAACAGCCAACCCCCTGGGCTGGGACACAACAGGGCGGCCGCACGAGGCACAGGCAACCGGGGTAGTTCAACGATGGAGGGGCAGAAGTGAGGAGACCCCACTATTTATGTGTTGTTGCTCAACTCACCCCCAAGCAGAGACAAATGAAATAAAACAACTTTCAAAAGAAAAATAACCGATGGCGGGGACCTCCAGGTGAGGTCGGAGGTAGGATACTGTGTGGCTGCAGCTGTGGGAGGAAGAAGAAGTGAAGGGATGAGGAGAGAGAAAGAGAGAGAGAGAGGAAGAAGAGAGGAGGAGCTGTAATGTAGCAGCAGGGAGGGGGATTCGGGTGTGGGAGGCAGCAGCAGCGGTGACGGTCCCAAGAGGGGGAGAGACCAACAGAGGGTGTTTGGGGGGTGGAGTGTGTTTCAGGGGGTCTGGGGTATGTAGCGGGGAGTCGGGGGCAAGAGGGGGAGAGACCAGAGGGTGTTTGGGAGGTGGAGTGTGTTTCAGGGGGTCTGGGGTATGTAGCGGGGAGTCAGGGGGGCAAGAGGGGGAGAGACCAACAGAGGGTGTTTGGGGGGTGGAGTGTGTTTCAGGGGGTCTGGGGTATGTAGCGGGGAGTCAGGGGGGCAAGAGGGGGAGAGACCAACAGAGGGTGTTTGGGGGGTGGAGTGTGTTTCAGGGGGTCTGGGGTATGTAGCAGGCAGTCAGGGGGGCAAGAGGGGGAGAGACCAGAGGGTGTTTGGGAGGTGGAGTGTGTTTCAGGGGGTCTGGGGTATGTAGCGGGGAGTCAGGGGGGCAAGAGGGGGAGAGACCAACAGAGGGTGTTTGGGGGGTGGAGTGTGTTTCAGGGGGTCTGGGGTATGTAGCAGGGAGTAGGGGGCAAGAGGGGGAGAGACCAACAGAGGGTGTTTGGGGGGTGGAGTGTGTTTCAGGGGGTCTGGGGTATGTAGCAGGGAGTCGGGGGGCAAGAGGGGGAGAGACCAGAGGGCAGGGTGTGTTTTGGGGGGATTAGTATGCGACAAGGGGGATGAATCTGGGTGGGAGGGGGCAGGCAGGGCAGGAGTGGAGGAGGAGGAGGTGGCAGTGGGGGGAGTGGGTTTCTGGAGGGGAGGGAGGGGGGAAGCTGGGAGCAGAGGGCCACACAGAGAGGGGAACAATCAATGAATCAATCAAAGCAAACCAAACAATATGAAAAAAAAGTCCCCCCCCAAAAAAAACACCTGGGAACAATGGGCACAAAGTCTGGGGGGGGGGGAGAGCAACCAACAACAACCAGCAGGGAGGAATGGGACACACACACAGCAAAACCAGAACCAAAAGAAGCTAATTGATTTCACACAAAAAACCAAAGTAACTAAGACAGGACTCAACAGGCAGCAGCAGCAGCACCAGGGAGGATGGGGAACAACACTCAGTCTGGGTGGGAGGGGGCAGGCAGGGCAGGAGTGGAGGAGGAGGAGGTGGCAGTGGGGGGAGTGGGTTTCTGGAGGGGAGGGAGGGGGGAAGCTGGGAGCAGAGGGCCACACAGAGAGGGGAACAATCAATGAATCAATCAAAGCAAACCAAACAATATGAAAAAAAAGTCCAAAAAAAAAAAAAAAACACCTGGGAACAATGGGCAGAAAGTCTGGGGGGGGGGGGGAGAGCAACCAACAACAACCAGCAGGGAGGAATGGGACACACACACAGCAAAACCAGAACCAAAAGAAGCTAATTGATTTCACACAAAAAACCAAAGTAACTAAGACAGGACTCAACAGGCGGCAGCAGCAGCACCAGGGAGGATGGGGAACAACACTCAGTCTGGGTGGGAGGGGGCAGGCAGGGCAGGAGTGGAGGAGGTGGCAGTGGGGGGAGTGGGTTTCTGGAGGGGAGGGAGGGGGGAAGCTAGGAGCAGGACCACACAGGGGAACAATCAAATTTGAATCAAAACAATCTATACACAAAGTAAAAAAAAGGAAACCAAAGGGCAGCCAGAAAGTCTCAGGGCGGGGGGGGGGGGGTAACAACTACCAGGGGGAGGGACTGTGGGAGTGGGTGGGACACACACAGGGAGCAAAACCAAAACCAGAACCTAATTCCACAAAGAAATCCAAAGAATGCAAGGCTCAACAGGCAGCAGCACAGGAGGGAAACAATCTTATCTGGGTGGGAGGGAGGGAGGGAGGGGGGAAGCTAGGAGCAGGGCCAGAGGGGAACAAATTAACAATCAAAATCAGAACACAAGGAATCAAATTGCAGCAATAATATAAACTAAATCCTCAGAAACACAACTCAGACAGGCAGCCAGCAATAACAATAGCAGAAGTTATTAATTAAAAACCAAAATCAGCAAATATATAAATTTACACAGAAGCAATAATTGAATGAAACTCAAAAAGTGGAACAAAAGTCAGGCAAGGCACAAAAACAGGAAAGCAATGCAGAAGAGGGGGGTGGGGGGGGGAGGAGGGAAAGCCAAAACTTTGGAAGAAGGGTTGAGAGAAAGGGTGAAGAGAACAGAAAACACAACAGGAAAAGTTGGAAAAAGTTGAGGGGAAAGTATTAAAGAGGTTTGGACAGAGACAGACAGAGGGCAGATGGACAAGGTGGCACACAACAACACACAGAGAGAGCAGAGAGACAGACACACACTAATGTGACACACAGTCAGCAGGGACTCACAGCAGACACCAGCAGCAAAAGAGCAAGCAAGGTCTCAGAGATGATCCCACAACTGCAGCCAAGAGAAGTTTCCAGAGAAGAGGCTTGGGTTTATATAGGTTTGAAATTCCCTCCTTTGGGAGCCCCCACCTTTGCACTCCCCCACGGCCAACAGGGTGCCAGCTCTCAACAGTGCAACAGCCAAGCAGCCTACCAGACCAAAGGACTCATTCTGGCCAATCAAAGGATCAATAGCGCAGCCAATACAATGCCTGAAAATAGCATCACAAAATGGATGCTAGGAGCAAAAGTTTCAGGAATGAGCCACAAAATGGAGGACACACTTCAAACTTTAAAGGGACACTCCAGAGACTCAATTGAACTCCCGAACCGGTTCGGGAAACCCGAGCCGGTTCGGAGCCGAACCGACTCGGATTCGGTCCGGATCGGTCCCAGAAGGGCCCGATTCGGTCCGGGATCGAACCGCCGGATCCGGACCGGTTCGGGACGAACCGGTCCAGATCCGGACCGAACCGCACATCACTAAACCTAAGTATAATGCTATTGTTGAGCTGGCCTGTCATGACTGTTATAGTTTGAAAATGCTATTCATCCATTTGCAGTGGTATAGGCAAACACAACTGTTCGATCTCCTTCAGATTCTGTCTTTTGCATGCCCTTTTAGTCTTAGGCAAGACTTCCTAGAAAATAATGTTCTCTTTTCTTCTGCAATATAAAGATCTTGAATTGCAGACGTTTTTGTCTGACAAATTGTGTCTGTCTCTGTTAATTAATGACACTGTTAAGTCACAAACAATTAAAATGGGCAGCTGTGGCTCTGTCATATCCCTTCTACTTGCCAATTTATCAAGCAAGAAACACTCCTTCAGGTTTATTTCAAAAAGGATAAAGAATAATCAATGTGATCACGTTTTTCCGTGATCATGTGCAATCTCTGTTCTTTGTTACTTGTCATAAATATAAAACAGATTTATACAGTTATAGTAGCATAATAATAATTAGGTCTGAAATTAGCATAGTGATGACAAATATGAATTAGCTTTACAGTGAAGGGAAAGGTTACTCCTTTCATTATAAATTAATATCATAGAAACATCTAAGGCATAATGGTATCAGTAAATGGTGAGTAATATGTATGTCTAAATACCTGTAATGCAACAATTTTATAATAGTTAAATATCAGAAGTTGTTCTTGAGGCTAGTATTCATATATCATTTATCATTTCTACTTCCTCTAAGTAGTTGTGTTGGGTGGGCTTACTGCCTTCGCATGCGCACCATGTTTGTTTCTTGTGTTTAGTACGCATGGAGATATGAATGCACATGATGATGGAAGCAAATATGTAAAATGTTGAGCAGAAAGATGCAATGACAGCATCTTTCAAGACCAAATATAGACCAAATATAGAATTTTGGATCTAAATGAAATGGCATTCATGCTGGGAAATGCAAAGAAAGAGAGATGAACACAGAATTGGGAAAAGATCAGGCATGAATGTCCATACTGAAGCTGGGCTGTTGCTTTGGTTGTTATGTTGCTATGTGTACAGCCTTGGACTGCAGTATGTTTTGTTTGTTTGTTTTAGGTTCTCCTTTAAAATGGCTAGGGCCCTGGACAGAGGAAGTGAGTGTAGCAGTTTTTCTTTGCATGTTTCTGCCTCTCTCTCCCTCTCCCTCTCCTTTTGCTGGTTCACTTCTTCTTCAGTTATTTGGAACAGCAGGGATGTGGGAAGAGAATGGGAGACACAACAGAGAAACAAAGAACTGGGGTTGGGGCCGGGGCAGTGTTGAACCTGCAGGTGAGTAACTCATTTGTTTTTAATTCTAAGCTCTGATCATTCATTTCAGAATTAATCAAAAACAAACTGAATGGGCCCCATTCAGTCCATTTTCCCCATCTGTTCTCGACTTTCCTAGATGTTAGTGTCCAGCCCTGTTTCTGTGTAATGAACTCAAACAGAATGGTGGCAGCAGAGGCCATGGTAAATTCATGACCGGTGCCCATGACCAATTGTATTCCAACTGTGCAAAGTTCAAAAGAATTTTTAAGTAGCCTATCGCTCATGGTGAGCATGGGTTTTCCTTGTCCCATTTGCCACATATATGCCATAGATCTTGCCTTTTGGGGAAAAAAAAATCTGTACAACACACACAGGTGGAGGAAGAAATTTTGAATGGAATGGTTGGGAAAAATTCTCCTTTTGGAGGCTTTAGTAATCCAGCTTGACTGCAATCATTAATCTAGTGTCTAACCTAATGATGATGCGTGTTACAATGCTTCTCTAGTCAGTGGATAAGCTATCAGAAAGAAGAATCATAACCTGTGGCAGACCTTGAATTCCATCTAAGTAGACTGAAATGTTTTCCAGTGAAATATGTGAAGGTCACATTGAGCAGCACATTGTCTCTTTAGAGGAGAGGTGTCAGATTATGATCTAGGCCAGCTAATTCCAGCTCACAAAAGAATGATTCATACGTGCATATACTTACTTGACATCTGATCACTTAGTTCACAACATCTGCTAACCCCTGCTAACTTGGCAAAGAGGCATCTTTTAACATGGTAATTCTCTTTATTTAGCAGGGGGAGAGTAACTGGCCCTATCCACCCCCAGAGCAATACCTTGTTGCTGGTGTCTATCTTATGTTTCTTTTTAGATTGTGAGCCCTTTGGAGACAGGGATCCATCTTACTTATTTATTATTTCTCTGTGTAAACCTCCCCCCCACCCCAGCCACTTTTGGAAGGGCAGTATAGAAATTGAATAAATAAATAAATAAAGCCATTCTCTGCTGAATGTATGATCCACCTCCATCAAAAGTTTTCTGGTGATATGAAAGTTCAGGCTGGGGACCTTTGTTCATGTTTGCAAGTCATCACTTGAAGATTTTATTTGTTTGTTTGTTTAGTCAATGAGTAATGTACATGCATGTGTGAACTAGCATTGTGAGCTGGTGGGAGACAACTCTAGATTAGTTTATTCCCTCTTTTAGATACTGAAAAACAATAATTGGTACTAACCATTTCTGCAATAATAACCATTTCTGCAATAATAAATGTTCTGTTTACTGCAAGCTACTGTAGTGTAGCACACTGCTCTTGGGTTGGACTGGGGAGACTCAGATTCAGATCCCTAAATAACAATGAAGCTCACTGGGTGACCTCAGCCTCACCCACCTTGCCATGTCATTCCATGGATAAAATGCAAAAACCCACTGTATACTTCTTTGAGCTCCTCACAGGAATGGTGACCCAAATGTAATTTTAAAAAAATCAGCTTTAGGAATATGGTGATTTTCAGTGGAAACAGATAATAAATGGCCCCAGGAAGTGTTAAACCAATAATCATATAATATGAATAGGTTCTTATTGAAACCTTCCCCTAGCTTTCAATAAGCTCTTTTTCATATTATGTGGCTCTGAATGTCTATTTATATGAAACTGATATTCCAGCAAAATGTGCTTGCTTGTTTGGAGGTAGTGGTATTTGCTTCTGCTAACAGGGATGAGATATTTTACTGGAAATGAAAACAAATGAATTGCTTCCCAGTTACATACAATTGGCTATAACAATGTACATAAATTATGAAATGATATCGAACATATCTAGAAAAGGCATTACAAAAATGAAAGTTACCTATGAAGTTGTTATCCAGCTGATTGGGAGTTAATATCTATTCATTAGGGCACATAGGATGGGAATGAGTGCACGATTACATGAAAGAAGTCTAGGGTGCACCAGGGAATGGAGAGGAACAGCATGTTGTGACTTGTAATATTAGGAGACATTGCCAAGGAAGAGACTCTGGCCCATTTTAGACAATACATTTAAACCTGGGACTGTTCTGAACATTCATTTATAGCTGGCCTGTTAGGTGGTTTTCCTCCCTGGGTTTCATATTCTGAATAAGTGCACAAAGTTCTCATGCTTTCCTTTAAAACTGTAGCCAGAACAGTCTAGAAAAAGTTGAAAACAACATACTGATTTAACTAACTGTGCTTAAATGTGAGCAATCTAGCTCTTAAATGTGGGATTAGTTTCATTCGAAATGAAAACTTCATTTTTTTCTTCATGGACTTGAGGTGAGGATAGCATGAGTGTTTGTATATTTATATAGGCTGACTTGATTTAGGCATGGGGGAAATTGTAGATGCCTCAAGTGTATACATATTTGTGAGTGTACTGTTGTAGATCAATGAGATTTTATAGTAGTAAATAAAACATGTTATAAAGTTACGAAGTTTTTGTTAGAAGTGAGAATTGTAACAGCATTGTTAGAATTCTACAGCATTGACTCCTAGCACTGCAGTAACATCTTCTGGCCACTAGAGGAATGAGGAGTAGGGGTGTGCATAAAACCGGCTGGCCCGGTTTGGTTCGAGTTTAGACCGGACTTGAACCTGACCAGACCAGTTCGGTCTGGCACCCTCTGAACTCCCCCCTCCCAGTCCAGTTCAGTTGGTGGGGGAGGGTTTCGCTAATTTGTTATTTTTATTTTTAAATTAATTTGCCTTCAGCCCCTTTGGGGGCTTCTTGTAGGCCACCGGTGGGGGGGGTGCCAAGGTTCCCCCTCCCCCCACTGGCCTCTCACATCACCGCTGCATCCTGAATTTAATGTTTACTGGTGCGTTGGCCATTTTGGAGGCTACTGCATATGCGCAAATGGCCTCTGTGAGGCCTGGCATGGCCAAGGACCTTGCAGAGACCATTTGCGCATGCGCAGTGGCCATTTTTCCCCCGGCGGCCAATTTTAATTTTTTTTTAAAGATAGCCACCGCACATGTGCAAATGGTCTCTGCGAGGTCCTTGGCCATGCCAGACCTTGCAGAGGCCATTTGCGCATATGTGGTGGCCTCCAAAATGGCCACCATGCCAATTTACTGAGGCCTGAACGGGCCAGTAAACTTATTAAATTCGGGCCGTGGTGGTGATGTAAGAGGCCAGCGGGGGAGGGGAAACCTTGGTGGATCCCCTTGCAGCCTACAGGAAGCCCCTCAAAGTGGCTGAAGGTTAATTAAATTTAAATTTTTAAACAACAAAGAAACTTGCGGACTTGTCTGAGGATTTGGTTCTGGTCTGGATGGAACCGTGGGGGGGGGGTTGGTTTGACCCCGAACTGAACCCCCGAATCCCCGGACTGGTCACACATCCCTAATGAGGAGTTATGTTTTATTTATTTATTTATATATTCATGTTGCGTCCCTCCAGTACACTACTGCTCGGGGCAGCTCACAACATTAATAAAATAGATACAGTGACAAATAAAGTTAAAGCAGTTAAGTTAAACAAATCAAAAGACGGGCGAAAACCAGATTTAAAATTGCATTTTTTAAGAAAAGTTTTTAAAATATTAAACTAATATTTTATGGACTAAATACTGCTTACATGAACAACTTGAAACCATACTTGATACCACATTACAGGACCAACAACATTTGCAGCATGCGGTTTTTTAATTATTCCATTTTTATTTCTTTTTACATTTATATCCCACTGTTCCTCAAAGGAGCCCAGAGCAGTATACATGGATGTTTATTTTCACAACAACTCTGTGAGGTTAGATTGAGAGATAAGTTACTGGCCCAGAGTCACCCAGTGAGTTACATGGCTGAAGGGGGAGTTGAATTAGGTTTTCCCTGGTCTAGTCCAACACTTCAACCATTACACCACACTACTACTAAAATCTCAATCAACGTATATGATCATGAGTGTTCAAAACACTTCACTTAGAAAATATAAAATAGAAGCATCATGGAATGCATCATGGAAAATATTATTGACACTGATCTCTCTAAAGTCAGGAAAACAAAGCTTATCCATATGCAAAATATAAGAGGCTGAATATTTACTTCACCAGAGTATTTGTTTTCCAAAAATAAATATTTTCTAACAACTGATGGATTCTCTACACAGTTGTCACACACAATTGAAATTGTTTCCCTTATGCCTACACTATACCTCACTTGATAAAATAATTCAGTGCTCAGCAAATGAAAAAAAGGATGGATAATCAATATTCACTTATTCAAGATACACACAAGAGGTATAAGAAGCCTTCTGTAAACCCATACAATATGCAAAATAGTCTTTGAAATATTGCAAAGAAGACTCAGAAAAATCTTTAACTTTAATAAATAAATAAAAACATGCTGTAAACGATCACAAACATAGTGAGAGCGAGAATAAGATGGAGAGAGAGAGAGAGAGAGAGAATAAATCTTCACAATTCCAAGCAAGTGGATTGAAATGAAAATGATGGTGGTGGTGGTGGTGGTGGGGAGCCCAGTCACTGAATATTAAGCAGGGGTGGTGGTGGTGGGCATCACTTACTCACTCACTCTTGGAGCCACATTGGATAGACACAATGTTCAGAAGACCTCCCATCAGACTTATTGTAGGGAGAGAGCATATATGTTTGATGGGAAATACTTTGAATTAAGTCATGTGCGGGTTGAATGAATTATTTTTTGTTACATTTCGATCCCACTGTTTGTCCAGAATAGTGCACATGGTTATATTTATCCTCACAACAATTTATCAATTTAACAATTTTAAACAACTTATTTAAGAAAATTTATCCTCACAACAAACAGCCTTGTGAGGTAGATTAGGCTGAATTAACATTCCTCCTTAACATTCCATATGATTACAGAATCATACTGACTGATGACATACTGTTTAATTAGTGTGAGTGAGTTTGGGCTTGTCCAGCCGGCTTGGACATATAGTGCATAGTCTAGGGGTGCTTCTGGATCCGAGCGTCTCCCTGGTCTCCCAGGTTGAGGCCAGAAGTGCCTTCTATCAGCTTCAGCTAATACGCCAGCTGCGTCCATTTCTTGAGGTGAATGACCTCAAAACAGTGGTACATCTGCTGGTAACCTACAGACTGGCTTACTGCAATGTGCTCTATGTGGGGCTGTCTCTGTATGTAGTCCGGAAACTACAGTTGGTTCAGAATGCGGCAGCCAGATTGGTCTCTGGGTCATCTCAGAGAGACCATGTTACTCCTGTACTGAAGGAGCTACACTGGCTGCCGATATATTTCCGGGCAAAATACAAGGTGCTGGTTATAACCTATAAAGCCCTAAACAGCTTGGGGCCTGGGTATTTAAGAGAACGTCTTCTTTGTCATGAACCCCACCACCCATTGAGATCTGCTGGAGAGGTCTGTCTGCAGTTGCCACTGGCTCGTCTGGTGGCCACTCAGGGACTGGCCTTCTCTGCTGCTGTCCCGAGGCTTTGGAATGCACTCCCTAGTGAAATAAGAGCCTCCCCATCTCTGACAGCTTTTAAAAAGTCTTTAAAAACGCATCTGTTCACCCAGTCTTTTATTAATATTGTTTTAATGGTTTTAATGCTGTTTTAAAATATTCTTTTTAAAAATTTAGATTGCTGTAATGTTTTAAACTTTTCATTTTTGTTTTATCTAATGTTTTACTTTGTTTTTATCTTCTTGTAAACCACCCAGAGACATAAGTTTCGGGCGGTATAAAAATATGTTAATAAATAAAATAAAAAAATTGCAGGGGGAAACGTTAATAGCACAGCACATGCCCCTTGCTTCACAATTCTCACTTAGACCTTCTGGATTGCAAGCCAATCAGGACTCTTAAAAATGTTTTTAGGGGGGGGGAAATCAAACTATTAAAATTCAACAGGCTGCCCAATCTACTTCCAAATAAAGATACAGAGTCCTCCCACCCTGCCCTACATCTATGCCTTATATCAAAGCCCTATAGCTGGCCATTCCATAAATATACAAGCGGGGATGGCACAGACTCAGCATGGTGGTAGGGCAGGGAAGAGGGTGTGCACAATGTTCTGGTGGGCAGCTAGTGCTGGCCACTCTGCCTCCTTTCTTCTCTTTTGCCTGCAGGCAGCCTGACAGCCCCACTGGAGAGCTTCAGGGAGGCCCGCAGAGAGGCCTTTGGAAGCCCCACCCACCCGCCACTGATAGTTGGTGGAGAGGGAGCTGTAGCAGTGTGCTGACAGTCATACATAAGAACAGCCCTGCTGGATCAGGCCCAAAGCCCATCTAGTCCAGCATCCTGTTTCTCACAGTGGCCCACCAGATGCTGCTGGAAGCCACAGGCAGGAGCTGAGGGCGTGCCCTCTCTCCTGCCATTACTCCCCTGCAACTGGTACTCAGAGGCATCCTGCCTTAGAAACTGGAGGTGGCCCACAGCCCTCCGACTAGTAGCCATTGATGGACCTCTCCTCCATGAAGTTATCCAAACCCCTCTTAAAGCCATCCAGGTTGTTGGCTGTCACCATGTCCTGTGGCAGAGAGTTCCACAAGTGGATCACGCGTTGTGTGAAAAAGTACTTCCATTTGTTGGTCTTAGATTTCCTGGCAATCAATTGCATGGAGTGACCCCTGGTTCTAGTCTTGTGTGCGAGGGAAAAGAATTTCTCTCCAATTTCTCCAAACCATGCATGATTTTATAGACCTCTATCAGGTCTCCCTGCAGTCATCTTTTTTCTAAACTAAAAAGCCCCAGGTGTTGTAGTCTTGCCTCATAAGAAAGGTGCTCTAGGCCCCAATCATCTCGGTTGCCCTTTTCTGTACCTTCTGCAGTTCAACAATGTCCTTTTTAAGATGTGGTGACCAGAATTGTACGCAGTACTCCAAGTGTGGTCGCACCATAGTTTTGTATAAGGGCATTATAATATTAGCCGTTTTATTTTCACCCCCTTCCTAATGATCCCTAGCATGGAATTGGCCTTTTTCACAGCTGCCGCACATTGAGTCGACACTTTCAACGAGCTGTTCACCATGACCCCAAGATCCCTCTCCTGGTCAGTCACTTTCAATAGCAGGCAAGCCTCCTGATCCTGGCCAGCCCCATGCTGCCATTGCGCTGGCTGCAGAAAAGGTATCTCAGCCATGTGAGTGCAGGGCGGGGAGGCAGGTGCAGGGCCTTCAGGACTGTGGGGCTGGGGGTGATTACCCTAGCACCCCACCCTAAGGATGGCCCTGCACACAGGACAGTGACGGAAGGAATTGCCTGGCTGGGTGGTTGGCTCTTCTGCTTTGCACATAAGACGACTGGCCTGCCTCCCTCCTTTCCTGGACGGAAGCTGCTTTTCTCTTGGGAAAGCAGCTTGCATGCCAGCCCCAGCAGTCAGCTAGACAAGCCCCTGCTGAGCTTCAGGGAAGAGTGAGAGTGTGTGTGTGTGTGTGTGCGCACGCGCGCTTGGCGAAAGCAGAGAAGCCCCTCATCATTTAGAGCTCCCCCCCTCTTCTGCCTGTAACAGCATCTGAAGTCAGAAAGGCTGTTGACTCATTCTTCTTTAAACCACCCACCCCCGCAATGAAGGGAGAGGAGGCAGCACCCAGTCAGCTGGAGAACTCTTCTGCTAGTGTTAATGCAAAGCTGATGGCTGGCCTCTCTTTCTTTCTCCCTCCTTGCCCCACAGCTCCATGTGGTGAGTTCCTATTTTACTCCAGCATGGGAGGGGTCTAGTCCCACAGTCAATCATTGCAGACTATGATCAGATTTTCTCTCCCCTCCAATCTGCTACCCCTCACTAGCAAGGACTAACTAAAGACCATCCACATGCCAGACTATCATTTCAATAATAAAAAATGGGGTATCCTCTCTGTACATTCTGTAAAAGCAGTCACAAATATGTCCTCCTCCTCAAGCAGTTGGTGTGTGTAAAAGTAGCAAACTCAACACTGCCACACCATGCTACTTGTTCTTCTGAATGAACTCGGGGGGAAGATGTTTGCTAGTTTATATAGGACCCCTCACACAGAAGCAAGGGCACTCACTTCCAATAAACTCTGTTTCGCTCAAACTCCCTGCCTCGCCTCCCTCTGTACCACTCACTGGATCAGTTTAGTGGTAGTCTATGCCCCCTACTGGAACAAATAGGTGCAACTTCTGGTTGGCTGGGAGGATCTGAATATTCAATTTAGGCAGGAATATATTATGTTAATTAAGGCAGATATGGGCAGTGAACTCCTTAGGCCCAGGAAAATCAGAAGATATGTTAGTAAGCGCAGCCCAAAAGCTGAATATGAATGCAAAATAGTGGTGTGAGGGGATTTTAGGAGGGGTTGCGCCCACCCTACCTCACCACAGGAAGGCTATAATACTTGTGAAGTGGCTAGTACCCATGAGCATCCTTGTGACAGCCTTCTGGATCAGATGAAACTTCTAAACTGTTTCAAGGTCACTTTCACTTAGAGTACATTGCAGTAATCCAGTCTGGATGTTACCAGTGCATGAGTGACTATGGTTAGTTCCAGTTTCTCCAAGTAGGGCCACATCATGTACCAGCTGTAGCACTCATACACACCGCCGCCACCTGTGCCTTCAAGGACAGCATCAGGTCCAAGAGTACCCCCAAGCTGTGAATTTTGTCTCTCAGGAGAAATGTAACCACATCTAAGACTAGATTTATCTCACCACTTGGATAATCAGTTTTATCAACCCAGAGCACTTCTGTCTTATCTGAATTCAGTTTTGGCTTGTTTGTCCCCATCAAACCCAGAACAGCCTCCAAACACTGGTTCAGGATGTCCATAATCTCCCTGGTATATGCTAATGTAAATGATTAATAGAGTTGCATGTCAATTACATACTGATGATGCCATAGTTCATAACTGCAAATAACTTAGGAACATAGAAAGCTGCCTTCTACTCAGTCAGACCATTGGTCCATCATCTACACAGACTGGCAGCGGTTCTTCCAACCTTACAGGCAGGAGTCTCTCCCAGCCTTATCTAGAGATGCCAGGGAGGGAACTTGGAACCATCTGCATGCAAGCATGCAGGTTTCCTTCCTGGAGCGCCCCCATCCCCTAAGGGGAATATCTTACAGTGCTCACAAGTAGTCTCCCATTCAAATGCAAACCAGGGTGGATCTTGCTTAGCAAAGGAGGGTCTAGTGAGGGCTTTTTAAGGAGAGATCTAATGACCACCTCCTTCAGCAGGGTAGGCACCATACCCACCACTAGATAACCGAATCCCTCTTTGGTCACCGGCACCAACCATGAGGTCAAGTATCAAGCATGGAAGTGGAAGGCCCCCAGCTTCCAAGCAACCTGTCTACCTCTTCAGGCAACACAATCTGAAATGTACCAATTTAACAAGACCAGGCGGTGCATTTGTAATATTCAGTTCTGGTTCTGTAAAAACCATAGTGCCCAAGTCAGCATGGATATGAGCAATTTTATCTGCAAAATATGATGAGATTTGGTCACAGTGGGCTGAAAAGGGTTCAGATTGATGATCATTGGAGCCTTCATTTAGGAGCCCCTGAACCACCAAAAAAAGCTTTTCTGGTTGAGGTTGAGCAGATGCAATGCTTATGTAAGTAATACTTTTTCTAACCAAGTGAAGTAGTTAGACAATTCCAAGTATTATTGAATCTGTAATCTAAATGATGTTATGTATGTATGTATGTATGTATGTATGTATGTATGTATGTTTAGTTAGTTAGTTCGATTTTTAGACCGCCCTTACAGGGTGGTTCACAAATATAAATCAGTTAAAATCAATCAATGATCGGGAATGAAAATTTTAAAATACAATAAAACAGCTAAAAAGAACCAACCAAAAAAACAAACAATTCAAAACCTTATAAAAACCCAATACATTAACAACCCTTTAAAACAATTTAAAAACCCTAGAAGGCCAGGCCAAACAGGTAGGTCTTTAGGGCTCTCTTAAATTCCAATAAAGAATTCAAATTACAGATTTCTGCAGGGAGCGCATTCCACAGTCTAGGAGCAGCTACAGAGAAGGACCGCCTCTGGGTAGCCAACAGATGAACTGGTGGCAACTGGAGCCAGACCTCCTCAGATGATCTTAGCATGTGGTGGGGATCACACTGAAGGAGGCGCTCTCTAAGGTAGCCTGGACCTACAGTAAGCCATGCAGGGCTTTAAAGGTAATAACCAGCACTTTGTATTTTGCAGCTGTTTCAAAACAGGCATAATATGGTCTCTCCAAGTTGTCCCGGAGACCAGCCTGGCTGCCGCATTTTGAACTAACATACAAATGCAGCCCCACGTAGAGCGCATTACAGTCGTCAAGCCTGGAGGTTACCAGCTGCTGCACCACTGTTCTGAGGTCATCCTCTTCAAGGAATGGACACAGCTGTCGAATCAGCCTAAGTTGATAAAAAGCACTCCTGGCTACAGCCTCCACCTGAGATACCAGGGTGAGGTCTGGATCCAGGAGTACCCCCACGCTGCGTACCTGCTCCTTCCGGGGGAGAGTAACCCCATTCAGCACAGGGAGATCTAACTCATCCCTCAGATTCTGAGCCCCTACAATGAGCACCTCCGTCTTGCTTGGATTTAGCTTCAATTTGTTATCCCTCATCCAGCCCATTACTGCCTGTAGGCAGGCATTTGAATGCCATTTCCTGATGAAGCAGATGAAAGAGAGAAGTAGATTTGGGTGTCATCAGCATACTGATAACACCCAGCACCAAATCTCCTGATGACCTCACCCAGCGGTTTCATGTAGATATTGAAAAGCATTGGTGACAGAATGGAGCTCCGAGGGACTCCATATAACAGCTCTCATTTAGAACAACTGTCACCAAGCTCCACCATCTAGAATCTGCCTGAGAGATAGGAACGGAACCACTGCAGAGCAGTGCCTCCTATCCCCAACTCCTCTAGGCGACCCAGAAGGATACCATGGTCGATGGTATCAAACGCTGCCGAGAGATCTAAGAGAACCAACAGAGTCACACTCCCTCTGTTGATTCCCCGGTATAGGTATAGGTATAGGTCATCCATCAGGCCGATTCCCTAGTATAGGTCATCTATCAAGCCAATGCTGACTCAACCCCATAGCCCTCTCTAAAGCCAATTTGAAATGGGTCTAGATAATCAGTTCCCTCCCAAACTGCCTGGACCTGGTTGGCTACCACCCTCTCTATCACCTCGCCCAACCAAGGAAAATTGCAGATTGGCCTATAACTCTTCATCGCCGAGGGATCCAGGGAAGGCTTCTTAAGAAAAGGTCTAATTATCACCTCCTTTAAGCATGGAAGCACCTTACCCTCCCTCAGCGATGCATTTATGATATTCACCAGGCCTCCTCGAATAATCTTCCTGCTAGATCAAAGCAGCCAAGTCGGGCAAGGGTCCAGAGAACAAGTGGCGGACCGCACTATCCCAAGCAGCTTGTCTACATCCTCAGGAATCTCAGATTGAAACTGATCCCACCTAACACTGCAAGAAGGATTGCTGGACACCTCCTCCATAGACCCTGTAGAAAAAGTGGAATCCAAGTCGGCCCGAATACAGGAGATTTTATCCGCAAAGAACCCACTGAGGGTGTAACAGCAGAGCACTTCTGGGAGCTGATCAGAAACAGAAGGAGTAATAATTAGACTCCTCACTACCCAGGATAACTCCACCGAACGTGAACCCATGGAAACAATGCGAGCTTACCAGAACTTCTTTTTTGCCATATGCACTGCCTCCGCGTAAGCCCTCAAGTGGGTCACATGCTGCATCCTGTCAAATTCGAGCCGTTCTCCTCCACCTGCGCTCCAGTTGCCTACCCAGCCACTTCAGCCCTCGCAACTCCTTGGTATACCAGGGAGCCGATTTTGAAGCGGGTCTGGTCTGATTGCTTAGGAGCAATCATGTCTACTGCTTTGGTAAGTTCCTTGTTCCAGGTTCCCACAAGGGCATCGACAGAATCGCCGGCAGCACCAACTTTGAAACCCTCCAAGGCCTTTTGGAACCCTACTGGGTCCCGCAGCCTTTTTGGGCGGACCATCCTAATTGGTCCATCACTCCTGCAGGAGTGGATTGTGGCCGTGATACCAACCTTAACCAGGTAGTGGTCCATCCATGACAATAGGGAAACCACTGGATCCCCCACCCACGGAACACCCCCTGATCTGAACAGAAGACCAGATCGAGTGTGTGGCCAGCAACATGAGCTAGTTCAGATACTAGTTGGGATACGCCCATAGTTGTCATGGCTGCTATGAACTCCTGAGCCGCATCAGACAAGCCAGTCCCAAAGTGGATATTGAAGTCCCCCAGGACTAAAAGCCTGGGACACTACAACACCAACTCCGCGACCAGCTTGGACAGCTCAGTTAGGGAGTCAGTTGGGCAGCGGAGTGATCGGTACACCAACAGAATCCCCAATCTATCCCTAGTTGCCAGCTTCAAACATACGCACTCGATATAAGTCAGCTGCCTCACAGGGGTCCCGGTATGTATGTTGATGGAATAAGTTAAGACTAGACATTATAAAGCAAAGTGGTGGCATAAGTTATGGCTAGGTAATATAAAGGAGCTTAAGTAGAAGTAGTATGGAAGACCCCCACCTGAGAGCATTGAACGTGCTGCAGATCAGAGATGATAATAATAGGCAAGACAGTCTAATTGTCTAACTTGAAATAAGATAGCATTGTATGATCAAGTATCACAGTGCCAAAGGTAAGACGACAGAACTTTGAACCTACCTTTATAAACAAAAAGGAACCTGGTATTCAGGAAATTCAACTAGAGAAAGTCAACTGAATATGTAATTGATAGGCTGCTTTTTATATTTCTCTCTAATCATTGAATTTTTTATTTGTTTAGAATGTTTATATAGAGATTTACATATCAAAAGGAACAAGAGCATGGTTCCCTGTCTCAAAGAGGCTCACAATCTAAACGGGGACATAAGCAGTCACCACTGGAAGGGATAAAAGCATGGGTTGAATAGGAAGAATAGCTATACCCATACTAAATAGAAGATAGCTGCATTAGCGGAGACTAACACAGTAGGAAACAAAGTACGTTCTGCTCTAATTTGTGAAAACTGATATGTTCCATAATTACTTATGCTTTTCATAATTACACTTATTTTCCTTATAATTACTTACAATTCTGTGGGGCCAGGGAGCTGTGGCGCCCGGATTAGGATATTTTGAAGTAGAGTTATTCAATAAAATCAGTATTTGTCCAAGGCAGTCCTGCATCTTTTTAAAGAACTTTATTTATAAAGGAGATAAAAAGAAGCCCTCCACAATGTCCATCAATAAGACCAGTAATTTTGTCAAGTGTCCATTGTCTGACTTATCGATTTTCGGACTGGCTCCTAGATCCAAATAAAAATAGTTACGTTACACACTCTGACTGACATTCAGACTAGTGTTGAACTAGCGCAATAAGAAAGGTTTCATGCACTTAAGAAGTTTGGCAGAAGTGCATGAAGTTCTGGGGCTTAGCAATGCTGTGCAACAGATAATGGAAGGCATACAAGATTGTGCAATCTCTCTGAGTTGGGATGGGAGCACTCCTTTACCGTAACTTCCATCAGTTCTGTAGGCTTGTATTCAGATGTCATTCATATTCAGAAAGAGGAGGAAAAGAAACTTATTTTCATAAAACTATAAAGAAAAGCTAGGCTAGTTGGCACTGGTGTCAGTCTGTGTTTATTAGAAGGCTCCTGGTGCAGCAAAGATTGCTTTCTTCTTCTTATGGCCTCTAATGGATGTAATATGCATCCACCTACTGATATTTTCATTTCCCATTTTTTCCATCTCTTAGGCAATAGTGTGAAGTGTGAATAAAGAAGAAACATTTTAGCTGTAGTGTTTATTTTTATGCTTGAAGACGGAGAGTAGCCTTTCATGTTACATTTCCATCTTGTTGCCAGCTATCATTAATGCTGATTGCTCTGGTGTACATCAAATATATAACAAAGATTTTACATTAAAAATTGTGGTAATTGGGCATTAACAGTTAAGGGATTTAACACTGTGAAAAATACAAAGCAGGAGGACTAGAACAAACTTTTCTTTGTTATGCTTCTCTGATTTTGCTGCCATCAACATTGCCTGCTGATTTTATTTATCCAAGCTGTTCTTAATTTCTCCTAAAGTGCATCCGTTCTGACTTAGTTTTTGTTTGCTTCAACCCTACTTCCTTTAATTGCCTATACAAGACTGCCAGTTGTAGTCTCTTCCTTCCATGAATCTGAGTGATTAGACTGGCATTAACAAATTTAGCTGCCAATGGAATAATGTAAACTGGACTCCCATTTTTCCAGGTGAGAGACAAAGAAAAGATAGAGCCTTAACTGAAACCACTAAGCTTGGGTGTGGAAATACAAGGACAGAATCCAATAGTCCCCAGCTGCTAGCTTTCCTGTGTAGATGCTGTTAGAATAATGAAGGTAAGGACAGTGGGAGATTGTAAAAGAGCAGGCTGATGGACCTCTCAGCTTCCCAAAGTCCACTCTATAACAAACAATTTAACAATGGAAACAATATAACAGTGGATTCAGAATGGCCAGATAGGGAGATGGGATTGCTCAGGAAATTAAATGTCTGAGACGTCTAATGTGCCGTTCTTTTACAATCCCACACTGTCCCTACTTTCATTGCCCATGGCACTATGAAGGTAGGGACAGTAGGAGATTGTAAAAGGGTGGGCCGATGAACGTCTTAGATTCCCAAAGTCTACTTTGAGAAGCTGAGCAGGACATTAGACGTCTCAGACATTTAATTTCCTGAGCAATCCCATTTCCCTGTCTGACCATTCTGAATCCATTGTTATATTGTTTCCAGCCAGGAATTTCTTTTACAGATAACAATTAAGCAGAGCGAACTCTTGGTCCTTGAAGTGTCAAACTGCTGGCCTGCAGGCCACATCTGGCCTGTGGAGCTCCATTCGTCCGCTTTTGAGCAGGGACTAGGAAACAAAGCATCGCCACATTTCTTACCCCCACTACTGTGTGCCAGAGCGTCAGCATTCCTCCCTGCTGGCTGACTGGCTCTTTCATTCCTTCCTCTCCCACCAGTATTTCTCTCCCCCCCTCCCCAATCCACACTCCAAAGCTAAATGGGAAGAATTTCTCCTTCCTCCCACCAAAGCAGTGGCATTCCTCCACTACTTGCTGTGGCTGGCTGGCTCCTTCTTTCCTTCCTCTGCTGCCAGTATTTCTCTTCTGTCCAACAGGTGCCCCAAAGCTAAAGGGGAAGCATTTCTCCTTCCTCCAACTCCTGCCACGTTCCTCCCCACGCATCCTCATGGCTCTAAAGCACACTGGTGGAGAATAAGGCAGTGTGAGTGGAGGGCAAGGGCAGGAGGAAGAATGAGAGAAAGAGGCACCTTCTCTGCACAGGAGTGGGTGAAGGGTAAGGGAGGGGGAAGAGGGCTTCTGCTTTTCTTGGGCATAATGTTGTTTTGGAATTAATGATCTGGTCATTGAGTGTATAATGATTATATGCAAAATCAACAACAACCACCATCTGCCACACAATACACCAGATATAACTGTAGTCGAGAAGAAAGAAAAACAAGTCAAAATAATTGACATAGCAATACCAGGGGATAGCAGAATAGAAGAAAAAGAAATAGAAAAAAACAACAAAATACAAAGATCAAGATATTGAAATTGAAAGGCTGTGGCAGAAGAAGACCAAAATAATCCCAGTGGTAATTGGCGCCTTAGGTGCAATTCCAAAACAACTTGAAGAGCACCTAAACATCATAGGGGCCACAGAAACCACCATCAGCCAACTACAAAAAACGACGTTACTGGGAACAGCCTATATTCTGCGCCAATATCTATAATAATAACAGCAACAACATTGATAATAAAATTCAGCCATCCCAGGTCCTTGGGAAGAACTCGATGTCTGGATAAAACAAACCAGTCAATAACACCTGTCTGACTGTAAACAACAACAACAACAACAACAACAACGACGATACAATTAATAATCCAGCCTTTCCATGGGCATATTCTGGTTTAATAAGTAGTTCATTCAGCTAATTTAAGTGGCAGGGCAAGGGAGGGAGGCAGGGAGAAAGCAAGAGAGGAGGAGGAAGAAGACAGAAGGCTGTATGAGGCTGCCCCCCCGTACATTGGAATCAAATCCAGCCCACCACCCCTGCTCGAGAAGGTTCCCTCCTCACTCTATAAGAATAGATAACCAAGCCCTCCTTCCATTGGTGTAGTTTTTCGACTCCATCCCAAGGCTGTTGCCCCTCTGCTTCCCATTCATTGCACCCCAGCTTTGTTCCCAATAATCTGGCTTCCAGTTGACAGGTAGACTAGGGAGTACCACTTCCCTCCCTGCTCCTGGAAGTTTTCTATTTTTCATCCCCAATTCCCCCTCCCCAGTGAGTGAGTGAGTGAGTGAGTGTGTGTGTGTGTGTGTGTGGTTCCAACCTGCTAGGCTAGAAGGTTTTTTAAAGATCTTTTACCAGATAAAGCAGGAGGGCAGCTCCTTCTCAGAACAGAAAGAAGACTTTTGTAGGGACCCTGACCCAAAGGTCTGCCCAAAGACTGCAGATTCATGAGTGATGGTCCATTCTGGTTTGACCAGTAAATGGACTTGTTTTCTCTTTGCACACGGACCATTCTCTTATTAGAGTGTGAGCCAGAATCAGAGAACTGTTTCTTAGGCTTTAGTGTTCTAGTGGGAATGTTCTCTTGGCTGGGGTACCACTCTGGTGTCCCTTTAATTTCAGGTGACTTCTGCCACATAATCTTTTCCTCTCATCCCTAGCTGCCCAATCTTCTGCCATTCCAGTATGGACGTCTTGCACCCTATCAGTGGCCCCTTGGGGACACAGGTTTCGCTGTTGCATTTCACTTCCTGGTTCCCAGCAACCTCCCTTCCTTTACATAGCCTTGCCCCAATAGTTGATCCATAGCCAGAAAGCTGAGCCATGGCCCTCCTTCAAAAGAATGAAGCTGTTTCTCTCTGATCTTGCCTATCAGCTCTACCCAAACCTGTTCAGGTTTCTTTCCCTTTCCAATCTGCCCCTTCCTCTGGTTCTCTGGATTGGCTTAAACTACTTCCTTCACTTAAACCCTTTCAGGCTTCTCTTCCTCTGTACCCCACTGCCCTCTCTGGATCTCTGGACCAACTCAAGTATATTTTTCTGACCCGAACCTGTTCAGGTTTTCTTCTTCCTTCCCTGGATCTCTTTATCAACTCTACCCACTCTCCTGACTTTAATTTGGTTGGATCTCTTCCTTCCACAACTTCTCCAGACTTCCAGATCGACTCAGTCTATTTTCTGTGCCCAAACTCCCAAATTCAGGTAATTGTCCTTCTCCTCCTCTGTCTTCTCTCAGTCCTCTTGACCAACCTCTCTTTATCTCTTTCACCAAACTTCTTGGGATTTTTGTCCTCCATACCTCCTTTCTCTGGACTGGTTGTGGTACCAATACAACTGTTCTTGTTTCTTCTCCCTGTCTTCTCTCGGATCCTTGCACTACTAACCTCTGCTAAGCAGACCTACCCATTACCGCTTCCCTTCCCCCACCCCTCTTATTCATACTCCCAGGTAATAACCCTATATACATGCAGAGGTTAAGAATTAAAGCCCAGACACATGGACATTTAAGAGTCTGTGTGATATGGAAAACCCCTCAACATAGTCAAGCCTATTCATTGTATTCAATAAATATATTTTATTTGGATTTTTAAACCTGTGGTTGTGACTTTCCTGGGAAACTGCTTGTTTTGTAACTTCACCCACAAGATCCCCGAAAGGGAGTAAAAAGCATTGCTTGTAACAGAAGCAGAAGTCATTCTCATTGTGCTGTACTGGCCAAGAAGTCCCTGGTTGTTGGACATAGTTTGTCTATCAGTAACAGATCCTCACTTCCTTCCATTTCATGAAGATCTGATGAGCCTAGGGCCTGTACTTCATCACAACCCTAGTTGTGGCTTGCTGCATGAAGGCTGAGTGCAACATCTTGACACAACAGGGTTAGTCTTCTCAAGTTGAAGATATGCTCTTGGCTTCCCAGAGACCATTTATGTACTACATTTACCAATGCTCTTGAAGAGTCTTCCTTCCTTCCTTCCTTCCCCAGGATGCCGTAACATTGTAGACCATCAATACTTCTGACACTTCTTTTGAGATGCAACCCTTTTAGTGCCACCAACTATACATTATTTTCCATCCTGGAAATTACATACAGTTCCCCATCTGCTGCCATTCGTGCTACCATGCACAGCTTCCTTACAGATCCTTGTATTTAAATTGGCATTCCTGGCTTCATGCTCTTTCAATCAAGGACCACCTCTGCACTTTCTCTATATGAATGCAGTACGTCTGATGCCTGATCCTTCCTTTATACAAAAGGTTAACTCTGCTTTTTACAGGTCCCAGGACATTTACTTGCCTTCCTTCTGTCCTCGTTCCCACATGCCCCAAGGAGAAACAATGACATAAGCTGGATATGTGTCAATATACATTCCCCAAACATCACCATTCTGTAAATTCAGCTCATTAATTTGGATTATTTTTACCAGCCACCATGGGCCAGAGTGTGTCTACTTCTACAGTTGTCCACTGTATTAAAGCTTGCATCTTCCTGGCATAAAAAGTGCAACCTACCTGCACCAACCCAAGTCATGGTTCACTCCACCAGATCCGCAACTGCATTGGCAGCATTTTCACTGCTAATTTCACTTCAAGGAAATCTGTAGCGGCTACATGGAAAACACTATCTACTTTTACCAGACACTGCAAACTAGACTCATATGCCTCATCCAGAGCTGTCTTTGGACAATGAGTCTTACAGCAGATACTCCCTACCCATTAGTCTCATTCTTTCCCACCCTGGTAGTAAGCTATGGTGTATCTCACAATGGGTGCCAGGGGTGTAACTATAATAGGGCAAGGGGAGATGGTTGTCTGGGGGCCCACTGCCTTGGGGCCCCCCCCAGAGGCAAGTCACATGACTGACTCCCCCAGCTACGCACCTGCCCGGGCTTCCTTCAGCTGTATTCATCCTCCAAAATTGATGTGAGTGTTAAGACCTGGAGCTACCAGAACAGCATGTCTTTTTCTAGGACCATTAAATGACTTGCATTGTCCACAATTTACAAAACCCTTTTAAAAATAATTTAGGATGATGTTCTATTGTGGCACATAGGTGTGTATATATAAAGTTTACTATGCTTTTTGATACCACTATTCAGCCTTATTTAAGATTTCTTTACTACATGAGCTGAGCTTCAGTGAGGGGGGGGCATTTGAAAACATTGTCTCTGGGCCCACTACAACCTTGCTACGCCCCTGATGGGTGCCCTCCTACATCAGCAGAGAATGGAATGTTGGTACTTATCGTGAACTCTCTTCTTGCTTGTGTAACAGAGGGCACCCATGCCTTGCCTTTGGCAGCTGGGTCTTATGGGTCAAACTACCTCTGTTTCTCTCCTGTATTTACAGGCACCTCTACTCTACTTTTACTACTACCTGCTTGGATGCTGTTTTTTCTGTAAGTTTTATTCACTCAGTAGAAAATCTTATTATTTGGCTAGACAACAGAACTGAGCGATGATCTCCGTCTCTATGCTCTTAAAGGCTTTCTTCATTTACATAGTTCTGCATCTGGATTACGTGGGTAGCGATAACCCACAATGGGTGCCCTCTGTTACACCAGCAAGAAGAAACCTTTACAGTAATCACTAATGTTCCATTCTTGCATAATTGGAATGTGGGAAAGAGGTAGTAGTTAAGCCACAAGCAAGTCTGTAATCCCAAGGACTGCTCATCGAATAAAAATCTAGATACAGAATTCCTTTCTCTAGCAGTTTGGGTTTAAGGGCCTATGAGGCCACCAGTGGTCCAAAGCCCCAATGTGGCTTGGATGCAGGGTAGGAGTGAATTCAGCATGAGTTAAGCTGAAAAGGAGAAAGCCAAACAATCTGCTGATATGTTTAGTTCCAAGGAACATCCAGGGAGCATGAGGGTGGGGGAAGAGAGAAATAGCCTGTAGGCTTCCTGCAGTGGAGTGGCATTGTGGGAGGACTAGTCCTTGCAATGGGGGCTTTTCTTCTCATGAGATCTGTGCTGGCTGTCAGGAACTGTTTAAAGCCCTGGCTGATGATCAGTGGATTAGGATGCAGATCTACAGGAGGTGCCAGAGGAGTCAGAATCTGAAGCAAGGACCAGGGAGACTGGGATGAGCCACCCTACTCCCTGTATGGCCTGCCCTTCCATTCTGGGGCAAGTATAGAGAGGGAAAGATAGATCAGAAGGTGTACCACCCCCAAGGCCACCCTGTCTCCACCATGGAAATTCTCAGTTTGGACTCTACCTTTTGTGCATGATGAGGGCACCAAGGGACGGAGCATGGAGAATGCACTTGATTGTTAACAGTGACCATACAAGCTCAAAAACTGCTTACAGTTTTATCAACTATAGCAGTGGGGTACAGGTTGGGGCATATCGGCCTCATGTTAGTTGATGTCACATTAATACACAGACTGCCATTGACTGATATTGTGCAAAATCTTCCATGTTAGCTGTTCTATATGACTCAAATAATTTGACAGTTGCAATTAGCATGAGATAAAGTGGTTAGACACGCCCTACTATGTTTGGTTTTCTATTGCTCACACTTACTACTTTAATTTGTTGGCCCTTATACAGCCAAGTGAGTTTTAAATTCAGTACTAATAACTCAAAACTTATATTGTAACATTTATTAAGTAAAATCAGAATGCATTGATTTTACTTTTGTTTCATTGACAAGCTTGCTTTCCAAGCTGACAGTATGGAAATAGTGATGATTGTATTCCCTACTTTTGTACAGGTGACATTTCTGAGTATGAGGACATGTATACTGCCATACAAGAACAAGTCTTAACAGAGAATCTAATTCATGCCATAGAGTGGAAAGGAGATAATATGAGGAATAATGCAACAACAGCTATTCATTTTTATAGTATTTGTGTTTTCAAGATTAGATCACTGGTTGCACTAGCTGAGAGTATATGATTCTTGAACTTGCAAATATAGTAATCCCTGTGGTCTGCTGTAGGCATGGCATTTATCTAAAGACATGGGCACTTACTGGATTGTATCCTGATTCAAATGCTGTTCTGGTTGGAGTTCAAAAACACTTATCCCCAGTTTTCCTTTCTATACACTTTCTCTTGTTCTTCAGAGCCTACTTTGACCATACAGTCAAGGCAATATGATATGCTTATCCCTGGCTATTCCTAAATGAAATGGCTGTCTCCTGTTTGTAAGGCAAGCCCCATTCCATTCCATTCTGAAGGGATTAGGAGATTGCTGCAAGCACTCCAGCTCACCCATATTGGCTTGGAAGCTTCTGGCATTGGCATATAAACACCTATATGCTGAATCTCTTCCCTGGTGTCTTCTATCTTTCTTTTGACTCTTTGACCAGCTGGCACTGCCTTTTGTCTGCTCTTTATGTGATTCTGCTCTGTCCCCTTCTGTTTTATCTGAATCCTCTGCACCCTCACACTTTAAAGGATGGCATTTGCTAGACCGGATACTGTCCAAGTCCTGTCAGCTAATCCCCAGGCGTCATTTTAAAAGCTGCTCTGCAGCCATTTTGATTTAAAGTGCCAGCAGTCTGGTTCCATCTTGGTTCAGGTGCAGCCCATCCCTTTTGTACAGGCCTTGCTTGCCCCAAAATATATCCCAGTGCCTAACAAGTCTAAACCCCTCCTCCCAGCACCAATGTCTCATCCACTCATTGAAACCCCTCAGCTCTGCCTGTCTCACTGTACCTGTGTGTGGAATAGGTAGCATTTCTGAGAACGCTACCTTGGGCATCCTGGACTTCAAAACTCTACCTATCAGCCTAAATTTGACTTCCAGGACCTCCAGACTAATTTCCCCACATCGTTGGTGCCGATGTGCACCACAACAGCTGTCTCCACCCCAGCACTGCCTAACAGCCTATCTAGACACTGTGCGATGTCTGCAACCTTCGCACCAGGCAGGCAAGTCACCGTGTGGTCAACACGCAGGTCACAAACCCATCTCTGTATACCTTTAATGATTGAATCACCAACTACAAGGAGACGTCCATTCCCTGGAGGAGTATCCCCTGTGTGAGAGCATATGGGCTCATCATCCACAGAAGGGGTCCCTTCTAAAGCAGCATTTCCCTCTTCCTCAGACCGATGTCCTCCTTGCCCAAGACCTTTATTCTCCCTGACAGCAGAGAAGCTACCAGCCCTGGAGTGGGATGCCTCTATCACATCCCTGAAGGTCTTGTCAGCATGCCTCTCTGTCCCTCTGAGCTTCTACAGTTCCGCCACCTTGGTCTCGAAGGAACAAACCTGTTCCCTGAGAGCAAGGAGCTCCTTGCACCAAGCACACACCCATGACTTCTGCCAATGGAGCAAACAGTCATACATGTGGCACTCTGTGCAATACACTGGGAAGTACCCCTTCTCCTGCTGGCTTTCTATCTTCATACTGGTTTTGTTGGCTGTTTACAGTATTTAGCGATAGTTGATTAGAAGGATAGGTCTCAGCTGTAATGGTCAGCTATTTAACTGTCCAAACAGCATTTCTCAAGAATAAGAGGGAAGATTTGTACTTCCCTTCTCTTCTCCACCAGGCTCCTTGTGATCACAAGGGCTTGTTCCTGGCTCCCCTGCACACTTCCCGCTAAACTCCTGCAAAACTCCAATGTCCTGTTTGCTATCCCTGTTGGCTATGCTCTTTTCACTATGCTCTCAGTCCTACAGCTCTTATGTAGAGAGTAGGCTTTAAACTGAGACACAGAATGTCTCAAAGGAATGTGGGGCCTCCCCTAGCCCTAGCTGACTCCACCCCATCCAGGCAGGGAGAAACTAAAACACAGGAGTTTGCTAGCCCTGGCAAATAACACACACAGAGACTAGGACTTATCCCTTAAAGAGAAACCAGCCCCTCACAAGCTTCCCTCCTCCTGTTAGTTAGTTTAAAGGGGAAAAAGACTAGATGTTGTTGATTAGAAAAGCTTGATCACCTCCTGAAGCTGCTCCTGCTTTTCCCAGAGTAGGCTTCAAACTGAGACACAGGATTTGACTCCCACTGTCAAGAGCCTATCCGTCTCGTGTCCAAGTCAAAGCTCCGTCACGGCCGTGGGAAGTCCCTCGGTGTCCTCTCTGGTCTGCAAAGAAAACACAAGAGAAACTTTACTCGAAGTATCAGGTTCAGACAGTCTCCCCCACAAACTCAGTCTGCTCACTGGATAGCATGGGTCCAGAGCAAAAGGAGTGCAAGGTGTTCTCCAGGGAGATGCTGCAGCTAGGGCAGTTGTCAGGACTCAGTCAGGTAGCAAAGTAGAATCAGGAAAAGCCTGGGTCTCTAGAGGCCAAATACAAAGCTGAGGTTTCTTCTGAGAGACTGAGGCTTGGCTGCAACAGGCTCAAAAGAGACTCGTTGCTTTCAGCAGCGTTCACTGCCTGTTGGCCTTGATTTTTAGTGCTTGGACTAATTGGATTCCTCCTCCAATCAGCTGCCAAGGATTCAGCATTTATATTGCTTGTTAAGCAGTCTCTTGCTCCATCTAAGTGTTTCCAGCTATTGTTGTCGCTGCTCATATTTCCTTTGTTGGGGTGTTATTATTTGCACACTCTCCGGCTCCGGGCTTGGCTCTGCAACCCCCTTGTCCTGTGCAGCCTCTGATGGGCCCCCAGGAGCTATAGTCCCACCTTGGCCTGCCTCTGTTTCTTCCTGTGGCCCAACAGGTGAACTCTCCCCCTGTTGCTCTTTTGGAGGGTTGCCAATGTCCTTCTCTTCACTATCCGAAAGTAGGGGCATGACACCCAAATCCTCTCACCTGATCCACCATGGAGTAACCCTCTGGGAGAAGCTGGGAGCAAACCAGACCACTAGCCTGTCCCAACCAGGTCTCCGTGATACATACCAAGTTGGCTCCTACATGGATTACCTCAGATTTATTTTGAACCGACCTGGCATTACAGAGTAATAAGGTGAGATTCTGTGCATAGTTGGCATTGCTTTTCAAGGTCAAAGAGATGCTTCAAGGGGCAACAGCAATTAAATTTCTGAATTCCCTTCCCCTGTAACAGCCCGCTGGCCTACCAATGCCATATCTTCATCGATTCTCCACCACCACTTGTATAGCTGTCCCAGGGCTACCCCCACCATCCCATCTCTGTTAACCCAAGACACGTATGTTAACCCAAGACACAACCGCCCGGAGACGTAAGTTTTGGGCGGTATAAAAATAAATAATAAATAAATATCTGTACCAGGCCTTACTAGACAACAATGAAGTGATCAGGATTCTTCCTTCCAGCAATCGAAGAAAATAAGTCGACCCTAGCCCTCAGTCCTGCCCCTAAAGGCCACCACCAGAGGCGGCTGGCTTTGGCAGCCGCCTGCAAGCAGCCTGTGCCTCTTACTGCTCCTCTGGCTGCTGCCCACCCTAATAAAGGCCAGAAGATCAGAAGCCCAACCGATGAGGTCCAATTATATCTTAATTTTCAGGAAGATAGTAACATTAAGAAGCCTGCATCAACTCTAGATTTGAATGAGCAAGGGATTTTTCAAGTCCAGGCAAAAAATAAATACAAAAAATAAAATAAAAATAAATACAAAGAAGTCCAGATGTTAATTCAATTTTGTAACACCTTTATTTCAGATCCAGTCATGTGAGAAGAAACTAGCAATTCAGAATAACACATCTATTGCACATGCTAATATTGTACTGTATGCAACATTTGTGCATACAAACCCATTAACAATTACCATATACATAAAGAGATGAGGATCTTAACTTTTTGTTCATGGGTTTTCATTTTTGGTTAACAATTAAGAATGATAGGGATACATTTGAGAAATATGAATGCTGACTTTCTCAAAGGGCATTATTTAGCAGCTACCTTTCTGTGCCCCTTTTTCTTGGTAATTCCAATGTACTTGCTATTCCTCACATGCATTTGAATGATTCCTAAACAATTTGCTGCACAGACCACCTAGTGTGATTTAGATGTTGTCCTTTATGCTACTGAGCCATCAGTATGGCAGTTGGGTTATAGATCTAAATTACAAAACAGATCCCTGTACAATGATTACTTTCTCAAAGTGGATGAAGAGGAAGATCAACAGAAGGGAAGAATAGGAAATGATCAGACTACAATTACTTGTCTAGATAAGGAAGTGTTGGATGGTGGATAGTAGGGGTAAAATGACTCTTTTTGATGGGAGTCAGAAAAAAATTGGAGGAATAGAAACATACCAGTTGTAAATTTTGAAAGTTTTTGAGGCAGCTGAATATCAGGCTTTGTAGTTGAGAAGCAGGGGTTGGTTAACAGTTGAGGAAACAAGTGTTATGTTTGCAAATAATACATGTATGCGTATGTTGTGGGGGGAGAGAGAGAGTGAGTATTCTGTAATGAATCATAGTAAAAGAGGTATAGTGAAGGCAAAGTAAATGGCTGAGGAGATGAAAACTGGGAGATAATTATGATAGTTAAATGGCCACTCGGTTGGTGGTGATGCACTTTATGGTGCTCCCTGCTCTATGCAGCTCCCTGCCACATGAAGTCAGGCTGGCATCTTCCCTACCAGTTTTTAAATGCTGACTGAAGGTATTTTTATCCAGCAGGCTTTCCCACATTACCTCTGAATGACTGTTGTTCTTTTTCTGTCTTAAAGGTGCTCTAGATGTCACCCTCCCCCCCCCCCAATATTTGTAAGCCATTGGGTTTTAAATGCTGACTGTCTTATTACTATATTTATGTTATTCCTTTTCTTTCTATGTTTGCTGCCTTGAATCTTTTTTAGAATAAAGTGGCATGTAAACTTGAAAATAAAAGGGCTGAATTACTGGAGGAGTATGGAAACTAGAGTAAATGATGTGAGGCTCCACCAAATGTGAATATTACAGAAGTCACTTTTTTGAGGGCACAAAATGCCCCTGAGCCCCTCTGAAACACCTTTCTCCATTTTTGTTTATGGCTGTTCATAGCAGTTTTGTTCCATTTCCACCACTCCGCAACACTTACAATCCTTTACTACAGGGGTTCTCAAACTTTTTGATATGGTGAACCCCTAGTACCAGGGGTTCTTAGACTGTGGGTGAGTTCTTAGACTGTGGGTCAGGGAGTCAATCAATCATTCAATCAATCTTTATTAAGGTCCCAGACCAGCACAAGAATAAAAAGCATACAAGGGCATGGAAAAACCATCAAATATTAAAAATACATCACAATAGCCAGTTCCTACCCTACAATAAAAATTGTGTTATATATTTAAACTATAACATATACTAAAAGGTAAAAGCGGGATTGCTAAAAATAAGGGAAAGCAGTTAATAAGTCTAATAAAATATAAACAATTTGATACAATCTATATAAAAATTGGTCTATAGGAGAATAGGGCCCTATCCACTCCCAGCATAGTACCTCCAGTGACTGTTGCTGGTGTCCATCTTGTGTTTCTTTTTAGATTGTGAGCCCTTTGGGGACAGGGAGTCATCTTATTTATTTGTTATTTCTCTGTGTACACCGCCCTGAGCCATTTTTGGAAGGGCAGTATAGAAATCAAAAGAAAGAAAGAATGAATGAATACAACTCTAATGGAATGTCTAATAAAATGAAGGTAAAACATAGTTAAATATATAAGTATATATATAACTATAAGTTAAAAGCAACTAAGATAGTAAAAATCTTTAAAAGGACATGTTAGAATAAATTGGTCAGTAGTTAAAATCACGGGTTATGGACTGGCAGTCAGAGTCTGATGGATCTTGCATGCTGCCGTGCAGAATCTAGCAACATTGTCAAAAAATGCAAAAGAAATACAATAGATCACGTGAGTAAAGAGAAACATTGGACTTATCGTGAAGGGTTCTTTCTCCTCTGAAGTAGGAGGTCACGGCTCTGTTGAGGATCCAGACTTACTGTCTCATGCTGTTGTCCCTGTCTGGTAGCCTCTGTGGCCCATCTGGCACATGGGTCCATGTTGTAGGCGCAGCCTGGCTGCCCGCTCATTGACCGCTGAGCACGGAATGAAGGTTCATTTTTCATCCGAGAGCAGCATCTTACTGCAGACTTGACTGGAGTGGCCAGGGTGGTGTCATAGCTCAGACCTCTGAGTCAGAAGAGTCAGAGGAGGAACGGGAGGATTTGGTTGGGAGTGCAGTTTCAGAGACACAGCAACAGGATTTGGTTATTAGAACAAACTCTAGAGCTGGGTTGGAACAGCAGCATACAGAGGAGTCTGGGCAGCTGGCAGATATGAGGGCTGAAGAGGCTGATCAGGAGGAAGCTGGAATTTCACCTGTGTTAAGAAGGCATCTCAAGAAAAAGGCTTAGTGGGAGACACGCAGGTGCAAGATATCACAGGAGAGGAAATAGAAGTGCTGAGTCAGGAAAGCCTGATTGGCTGCCAGTTATCTTGAGCCCTATATTAAGCAGACTGTTATTGGCACAGATTGCTGTTAGCAACTTTTGCTTAGGAACATAGGAAACTGCTATATACTGAGTCAGACCATTGGTCTATCTAGCTCAGTATTTTCTTCACAGACTGGCAGTGGCTTCTCCAAGGTTGCAGGCAGGAATCTCTCTCAGACAACCACTTTGTATATAATTGTGCTTTGGCAACATACTGTATGCTTTGGTAGTTGGTTCAATAAAAAAAATCTTGTCCTATAAAAAAATAATAATAATCTTGTCCTATCTTGGAGAAGCCAGGGAGGGAACTTGAAACCTTCTGCTCCTCCCAGAGCGGCTTCATCCCCTGAGGGGAATATCTTGCAGTGCTCACACATCAAGTCTCCCATTCAGATGCAACCAGGGCAGACCCTGCTTAGCTATGGGGACAAGTTATGCTTGCTACCACAAGACCAGCTCTCCTCCTCCACGGTCTGCTTACTGCAGACCGTGTTCATACTTAGCACTCTTCAACCTTTCATGTTCCAGCTTGCCTTTGTTCTGTTCTTTCCTTGCTCTGTTGTCCCTTGTTCTGTTCATTCCTTGCTCTGTTGTTTTTTTCCAGTTATTACTCAGTTATCATAGAGGGGGCTACCTAGTTTAGTTCAAGGGACTTTATTTTGTTTACTACTATTTTTCTTTGGGAGTCTTTTTCACTTTCATTTGTGCAGCTTCGCTGCTACTCTTATTTCCAGACTTTCTGTTTAACTCACAGAAATAGAGCTGAAGGGGTTGTAAATCCTGTCGGGTTAGCTGAGCCAACAGATTTACAACAGGTAGTTGTGAAGTAGAGGAAGTATGAGCTTCTCCCGGCTATCTTTATAGAACAGACAATTCAAGAGTATGTGTTCAGTGGTTTCCACATCCACAGAAGCACAGGGGCAAAGCCTTTCCGTAAATGGGATCTTCCTGTATTTACCTTTCAAAACAGCGGATGGAAGGGCATGACAGCGGGCAAGGGTGAATGCCCTTTTGTGGCTTGGTATTTCCAGCTGGGTCAGATATCTAGAGGAGGATACCGTGAACCTAGAGCTGCCCGAGACCTGATAGCCAGGAACCATACTTAGATCCATCTGGCATTCTGAATCCAGGACCCTCTATTTGATGGTCGTCTTTGCTATGTCACTGCCCATAGCAAGAAGGTGAGATGGGGAGAGGCCCAATAGTGCCACTTTATTCTTGACTGCCCGCTTCCATGAGGATTGGAAATTGTCCTGCAGTGTTAATGGGGCCAGGCCCTGTGGGCAAAGAGCTAGTTTGAGCCAGTGATTGAGAGCAATCATCCAAATGTTAGCCTCAATTTTTATCATGCCAGTTTCCAGATGCAGAGTGGCATTGGAGATACAGCTAGGCACCTGTAAGGCCACTCTTAGGGATTTAGATTGGACACATTTCAATATACTAAAGTTAGAGGGGGGGCCTGGGGGGGCACTATAGAGTAATTGTGCCAGTGGCTTGGCTTCATATATCCGGAGTGCTGCAAGTACATAATGTCTACCTCTAGTTCAAAGGAACCTCAAGATGGCAGTGGTGCTCCTCTGTGCTTCTAGGGCAATGTGTTCACAGTGGGACTTTCATGCATGAGAGGCCTGGAGGAACACCCCCAGATATGTAAAACAGGTGTCCTGTTCAATTCTGTGGCCATCGATACTCCAACAGCAGATCTTTGGTCTTCTGGCAAAGGCCATGATCTTAGTTTTTTGGTAATTTATTTCAAGTTGTTCATCTTTGCAATACTGTGACAGAGCAGCCAAGCACCCTTCTGAGGCCTATAAGGGTCCTTCAGAGGATTGCAGCAGCATCCGCATACAGTAGGATGGAGATGGATCTTTCAGCCAACTTGGGAGGGTGGAAATCAGAGTCGTCAGGCAGCTCACCATAGCACTGATGTAAAAATTAAACAGAAGTGGGGCTAGGATACAGCCTTGTTTGACTCCCTTCTGGGTTGGTACATGGTTTGTGAGGTGTCCTTGCGGGCTATGAGTATTGTATCAGTGTGGAGGGTGGATTCACGCTTTCCCCATTGTTTAACTTGAGAGATAAAAATGTGGCCTTGAGGTCTATGAAGGCAGTGTACAGGGAGGAGTTATTAGAGGAATATTTTTCAATGAGGTGTTGGAGCACCAGGCATTGGTCAGATGTAGATCTGCCTTCCCTGAAACCTGCTTTTTCGTCTGCCAGCAGTTCTTCTTGTTCCAGCCAATCCTTGAGTTTCCCATGTATGTGTCTGGCATATAGCTTGCAAGTTGCTGATGGTATTGAGCAGGCTATTTGGCCTATAATTGGCAGGGTCATCCCTGTGCCCCTTTTTTAATATGGAGACAATGATCGTCAACTCCCAATCCCCGGGAATGTGACCCTGAGAGTCAATATGCATAAATAACAAGGCCAGAACTGGGGCCCACCACTCCAGGTTATTTTTTATAAGATCCATAGGGATGAGGTCTTCCTCTGGGGCCTTGCCCATTTTAGATTGTGAGACAAGGGATTCAACCTCCGATATTGTGACTGGTGGTCAGCTGAGCAAGTCTTTTATATCCCTTAGAGAGGGGCCTGGGTTTACCGTGGCCTCTTCATATAGGTTCTGAAAGTGCAATTGCCAGGTTGATGGGGGGACATGGGACTCTATCAGGGTCAAGCCATTGTAAAAAGGATTAGCTGTGATATGCCAAAAAGTGGGAGAGTCCTTTGCTTTGGCAGCCTGAATAAGTTGTGTCCAGGTAATCCTCATGGCCTCTCTTTTCTTGATTGTCTGAAGGGGTTTATGTTGTTTCTTGAGGAGTTGGAGATGTGAGAGGGCCTCTGAGGCAACTACTCCTGTACTAGCTCTGTACATTCGGTAGACAGAAGTAAGGGCTTTCCTGGCCTTTACACAGTCCTTATCAAACCAGGGTTTGGATGGGCGCCCAGATGGCATGGTGGAAGAGCCACTCTTCCTGCATAGATGTTTTTGAAGCTCGTGCACCAGGCTCTCATATGTCTCCAGGGGGGCTGACGCTGAGGAGAAAGTTACAAGGTCTCGCCAGTAGCTCAGAAAGGGTTCCGTTGCGAGTAGTTCCTTTATTGTTTGGTCAAGCTGGGGTGTCCATTTTGTACAACATCTGCCTTGACCCTCTGTCAGAATATTGGGTGTGTAGCAAGTTTCCAGGCGTGACTGTTGAGCAAGGGTCTCCAGTTGTAAAAGGAGCGGAAAGTGATCATTATCCAAGTGTGGCATGACTTCAAAGTTCAGAACAAAAGGGAGTAGGGGTCAGGGAGTCACAAGTGACTATAAAGGGTGTTCAGAGGTTGCCGTGGAAGATAGCAGCCTTGCCATGCCTCAGCAATATCGGTTAAGGTCCCTGCCTTTCTGGCAGCTTTCTCCTGACCCCCTTTCAAGTTGTTTGCAACCCCCCATGTGTTATGGGTACTAACACATAGTTTGAGAATTCCTGCTTTATTACATAATCCCAGCTATTTGGGATAATTGTAGTTTCATTGAGGAGAAGTGTGGAAAATAAGCAGTGTTGGCCTGATTGCTTTGTAATGGGGATATTTCTCTCCTTCCATCTGCCCCTGCATGATGCATAACAGTGTTCTTCTCCTTTGACTCCTCCCAAATTGCTAAATGGCAGTGTGTGTGTGTGTGTGTGTGTGTGTAATGGCCTCCTTCCTTGGCTGAGTCCCAGAGAGAGGAAAGAAATGACAGAACTGATAAGCAGGATGGATTGGATGAGTTTACAAGCTGGAAACTGGGAAGAAGAGAGGCTTAAGTTTAAAGAAGCTTTTTATTAGAAAACTTAGCAGAGACTGGAGAGGTTGCAGGTGTTTGTCTAAAAAGACAATAGGTCTGATTTCATCTGTTGGTTCCCTGTTATCTTTAATTTTCCTATCAGTTTCCTTTTACTGTATTCCTAGGGTATGTCCTTATAAGAACTTCCTTCTAGTTATCTATTTCAGCATGAATCCTGAAGTTCAAGGAGCAGGGCCAGGAAAAAGATGCCAGCTTCTGGAATGTTTCCTGTATCCCTCCGCTATGTGGACAGCACATACCAATCTGACCCTATGATTTCTGTACTCTGGCATGGATTCTAACCTATTCAGTGGAAGTGGTATGATTTGTGGCAGTGGGTATCTGAGATGCTGAATCAGCATATCAAAGCTTCCATTCCATCTAAATGCAGTACTGACATGCCAGCAAACATAACTGTACAACTTGAACAGCCCCTGCTATAACTGAGCAAAGAGACACCTTTTAAACGTGGTGATTATCTTTTTTTTAACAGGGGAGAGCAACTGGCCCTATCCACCCCCAGCAAAGTACCCCTCCAGTGACTGTTGCTGGTGTCTGTTTAAGTTTATTTTTAGATTGAGAGTCCTTTAAGGACAGAGATCCATCTTATTCATTCATTCATTCATTCATTCATTCTCTATGTAAACCACTTTGGAAACCTTTGTTGAGAAGTGGTATATAAATATTTGTTATTGTTGAAAAAGACACCCATAAACTAATATGTAACTTCTCTTTGGATGTTAGTGCTTTATTAAAATCCTATTGGGTTAATTTAGGAAAGCACATTGAAGTTCTTGATTCACTCGATGACTTCCTTTTTTCCTCTTGCTGTTCTCATACTACTGCTGTCTGCTTACAAAAGATTAGCTTAGATAAAACTGAAACTGACAAATGATAGCTGTTTCAGTGTAGCCTTTGTGCAACTGGGAAGATTGCTTACTTCAGTTTGATGAATAAAAGAAAAGATAATTCAGGAGCAAGGCATGTATCTCAACCACTCTACACAGTTCCTGCTATCCACTGCCATTCAGGCAAGAGTAAAGTGGCCCCACAAGTGGCTGCTGTGTGAATCCATTTCTGAAGGAGTCCAGTGATGCAGAAACTGGGTAATAACATAGTAAGTTGAAGAGAATAATTTGCTCACCATCCTACACGGCAACAGTTTTAATACTGAGGAAGGGATATTTATGCTTACGCTGTATTTATATAAGTTTTAAAAATATTATTTTTCTATCATATTTGAAGGTGATAAGCTGGTTCAAAAATAGCTTCAGTTGCTTTGTTCTGGAGGGTTTTGTTTTTTTTAATAACACTGCTGTGCTACCTATTTCTAGGGCTTATTTTTCTTTTGTAAACTGCTTCACCAAACATGGTAAAATAATTTTCTAAATTCCTCTTCTGAAATCTGTGATTAGAGCTGCCTTTGTGTTTGACATTGCAAAACTACATCTCGTGTTCTGCCTTTTCTCCTCATCTACTCAGTGACCTTAAGTCAATCTCTCCCTCCAATGCAAGTTACATTAACATAGCTGATGTGTGTGTAATTTCCTTTCAGCTATTGTGCATTTCAATTGACTTTTTAAAAATTCCATATATACCACGTCTTTGTCCTCACAACTTCATTTTCTTAATGTCAATATTCCCGGTAATGCTCATCAGCTTGTTATAATGATTCTTACTATATTTACATCTTGTGAAGTTTTATGCTGATGATTGTTTATTGCAAAACTAAGCATGAGTTCTAAATCTTAAAATACATAGTAAAAATAGCTATAGTAATTTTGATAAACTGTTAGAAAGTGGGATTTTAGAAAGGGGATTTTTTAGAAAGTGTTAAGGGGTTTGGCGAGAGGGTGAAGGTTAGAATCAAGATGGCTTCATATATTGTGTGTGAATCAGGCAGTATTCTAATATATACCTAGCAGACATACAAATTTATACCTAGCAGATGGCCAGGGCAGTCCCTAGTGGGGTGTGGGGTTGAAACAAACCACTTGGAGGACTTTTGTTTTAAAACAACAACACAAAAACCCAACTATTTGTCCAATCCACTTCAATTTAAATATACATATTCTTCCCACCCTTCTCTACATCTCTGCTCAATACCAAAGCCCTATGCCAAGTCATTCCAAGACAGGTGATCTAAAGGCTGGGGAGGACAGGGTGTTTTACCCTTTTTTATGAGGGCAAAGGGCAGGTTCTTCCATATGGCGGTGGAATGATGGTCTAAGGCGGGGTGGGCTTCAGTTCCAGACATTTTTGTAATTTTCTGCCATGAAGCAAGCCACATATAGGACTTTTTGGATATGGGTTTTTTAAATTAAAGGGGGGGGATTAAAAACCCACAGTTTGTCCAATCCACTTCAATTGACATATACATATTCCTCTCACCCTCCCCTACATCTTTGCTCAATGACAAAGCCCTATCCCAAGTCATTCCAGGTGATCTAAAGGCTGGGACTGAAAGGAGGTTGTTTTACTCTTTTTATGAAGGCAAAGGGCAGGTTTTTCCATATGGGGGTGGAATGATGATTGGGGGGTGGGGGGCTTCAGTTCCAGATGTTTTTGTAGTTTTCTGCCATGAAACAAGCCACTTATAGGACTTTTTGGATGGCTTTTTTTTTTTAATTAAAAAGTTAGAAACCAACAATTTGTCCAATCCACTTCAGTTTAAAGACACACATTCCTCCCACCCTGCCCTACATCTTTGCTCAATACCAAAGCCCTATGGCAAGCCAATCCCTAAATATTTGGTGGGGGGAGAGAACCACAAAAAAGAAATCACACCATACCTCCATTACTTGGGCTGGGCAGAGGGTCTGTAAAGAGCTCTGGTTCTGGACACTCTCTGCCTAGTTCCTTGCTTCCTTCCTCCCTCAGCTTCAGGCTTCAGCGAGACCTACATGGAGGCCCCGCCCATGTGCTGAACAGCTGAGAGGTGGGGAGAGAGGGAACTCTAGCAGCTTCCCTGGGAGCCTTTCAAGCTGCACACAGACACAAAAGATTGGCTGCAGGGAAAGATAAGTGGCTGGAACTGGGGGAGAGAGGAGGGCAGGATGCCCTGCAGTGTGCCAAGAGTGGGGCCTGTGCTAGCACAGGGCTTGGGGGCCGGGGCAATTGCCCCGGTCACCCCACCCTAATGACGGCCCTGCAGATGGCATTCATTTATGCAGTAAGCTGGGAAACCTTTTCAGAGAACACTTTTATGCAGGCTATGCCTGCCTCAAAACAAAAGCAGTGCAAGGTTTGAGTGGGCCCTGCAACAAGAAGTGAAGATGGGCCCTTGGGCCCCATCTCCCCCCCCCCCCTTTTGTGTCTTTGATGCAGAGGAACTGTAAGGACATGAAGAACAAAATATTCTTGACATGGCTTTTCTCTCATTCCTATGCAAACAGTATCATCAACTTCCTATGTATGCAAACAATCTCTTGCTCTTATCCCAGATTTTCCTAGATTTAGGGCAAATTGAACCAATTTCCTAAGGACTGTTCTTTCTATTGGAGGGTGAGTAGAGAAAAGGAATATTATAGTTTGATTCTGTTCTTCTTAACAAGGGCAGGTGATGGTTTTTTTTAAAAGGGTCCTTGAACTCCATATATATATATATATATATATATATATATATACACACATACATATACATATACATATACACACACATACATACACACACATTCATATATATATACTCTTTTATATATATCCTAAACATACCTGTTGCCAATTCCATGTGTGGTAGCTCTTGCGAGTGTTCGCAAGCGTGCTGCCTATTAGCAACAGGGATGGCGGGGGGGGGGATGAAGTAGAGGCCTGCTGAGAAGTGGGGGGCAGGGCAGAAAGAAGGAACAGCCTGTCAAATGGCTGGCTGTGAGGGGTGGAGGGAAGCTGTGGCCTGGCAAACCACCAGCTACCGGTGGGGAGAAGCGGGGCGATGGAGAGAAGCAATGGCCCAGTGAAATTCTGGCTGGGGGGGGGAAGAGAAGCAGCAGCCTGGCAAACTGCTGGCAGGTGAGAAGCGGGGGGGGCGGGGGCAGAGAGAAGTGGCAGCCCAGTTAACCTCTGGCCAGTGGGAGGAGAAGCAGGTGCAGAAAGAAGCGGCTGCTTGGCGGCTGGCTGGGTGTGTGTGTAGAAGCAACGGCCTGGTGAACGGCCAGGGGAGAAGGGGGGCGGAGAGAAGCAGCAGTTGCTCCCCCTCCCCCTGCGGCTGGCCACCAGGAGAGGATGAAATGGGGCTGAGGGGGTGCACAAACTGGGGCTGAAGGGGTGAGCATGAAAAAAAGATGGTGGGAGAGAGGGAGAACTACAGGTGGAGATGCTCTGTGCCAGGTCAGCTAGTTTAATATAATATATGTTGAGCTCTGTCTCAGCTTCAGGAGGGAGGGGAGAGGAGTGTCAGGCAGCATCCCTCCTTCCTCCTCATGACTGGCTGGCTGACGCAGAATAATAATTATCTTGCTTTTGAACCTGACGGCAGGAGTGGGCAGAAACATGCCAGCCAGGTTAGAGGAGAGAGGGATGCTCAACTCAGTTGAAGCTATAACAGTCCTCTGATCAGGAGCCAAGAGCATGCCAATGAATCAAATATGTGGGAGGGGAAGAGTAAAGAGTGAACCTGGGGACATTTGTCCCACTTTGTTTTATTATAGTTGTGCCTGTACTTCAATGTGCCCATCAGGAAAGAGTGAATAACAAGGTTTAGGATAAGGTGACTTTGAAACAAACTGAAGTAAGCACCATGCCTAAACAGTAGTCATAATGTGGAAGACAAGTTGTAGAGAGTGATTCTGAACTGCAGAAATTATACTAGCGATTGGAAGCCATCATCATCATCATCAACAACAACATCATCATCATCATCATCATCATCATCATCATCATCATCATCATCATCATTTATTATGGCCCATGACCAGCTGCAATTACAACAATCAACAGTTACAGGCAGTACAACTGAAAGTACTCTAATACTAAATAATAATGAATGAGTTGGCCCCACACAGAGCATCTGTGCACTCTTTGAGGCCAGCTGTTTTCTCCTCCCTCTCCCTCCTGCCCAGGTCTCTCCCCTCTCCCTTCCTCTAGCCCCGTGCTCTCTTGCCCTCTCTCCTTCCATTACTCCCCCTGCACAGAGCCTCACCGGGCGCCGGGCGGCCAAAAATGGCCCCGCCGCCGCCGTTCCTCCTCCTGGATGGTGAACAGGGAAGCCCCGCAGCCCAATTCCTTCCTGCCCCAGGCACCCGTTCCCCACTCACCCCTGCCAGCGCTGCTCGGGCCAGGGCCAGTCTGTTCCACTACCTCCCACCTCCTCCCAACCCAGGCCGTGGCCGCAACAGCAGCCAGGCTAGGCCTGCAGCCGCCGCCACCTCCTCATAGTGGCCAGGCCAATAATCAGCCAGATTGGCTGGGCGGCGGGAGCTCATGTGTGGCTGGGGTGGCAGCGGCCGCTGCCTCACCACAGCTGAGGCCATTGCTGCTGCCATTTCCCCCCACAGCAGCTCAACTCAATGGCCTCCTACCACGTGTGAGCTCCCTCCACCCAGCCAATCCGGCGCCTCCACCGCCCAGCCAATCCCACGGGCCCATCTACAAGGATTAATCTAATAGATAATGCTAAATAATACTAGGACTACCAGCCCATCACCACAATTACACATATACCTTACATGACATAGGGGTTAATCTTTGGTTCCTAATAATGCAGGCAGTAGTGCAGAATTTAGCCACATAATAAGTAATCTTAGCATAGAATCAGAAAGAAGGAGATTTACTTGAAAGTCATCCAGCCTGCCTGGATAGTGTAACAAAATTGGACCAATAAGAAGATAATGTATATCTTCATAAAATATACAGTAAAGTAATACATGTTCCACTCTCTCAATCATACCTGAACAGCAGGGGCAGAGCTGTTGGGAATATGGCATATGGTGAAATCTTGCCTACAAAACAGTGAAAGGAAAAACATTTAAACGAGCCGGAGTAAAGGCATGGCAGAACTTGGGAAGAGCAAGTGTATATTAATAATTAACTGGAGATAAGATTTGTCTAGAATTCCCTACAACTACACAGTGTGTAATTCATGCTCTGTCCTTTTGAAGCGCAATATCCCAAAAGTGCTGCTGAATTAATTGTTTATCCTTAAAAAGGCCTATACAAGCCAAATCTGAAAGCAGGAGACCATAACACCAAAGTTCCTTCTCCACCCTATTTTCCCATCTGGAGGAGAAGCTATTTATTAAAGTAGGGTGGCCAGACTGGAAAGGCTGTAAGAGTAGCCAATTCAGATTATATTGCTATTTCCAGATATTTGCAAATGCGCTTAGATAGAAATAAAATCCAAAGGTTAACATGAGGAAAATTACTAAAACTAGTCCCATTGAAATCAAAAGGATAATTTAGGCATTGCCCAACTTGTCCTTTTAACTTCAATAGCACTGCTTTGAGTAACTTTCCTCTTCATATCAACCATTGAACTCATTGTGACTTACTTCCATATAAATTTGCATAGGATAAGACTGTTAAGAACATGAGGATAAGACTGTTAAGAACATGAGAACAGCCCTTCTGGATTAGGCCCGAGGCCTATCTAGTCCAGCATAGGGATGTTCAAACAGGTTAGACGTCAAACATGTTCAGTTCAACTGTTCGGAGTCGAGCCAAACCACCCCATCTTTGGTCCAATGAACACTCCCCCCCCCACAGCCAATTCAGGGGGGGGGATTTAAAAAAATAATTAACCTCCCCCAACTTACTCCCTCCTGGGGGAGTTATCCCTTCTCCCCACCAGCCTCCCTTAGTTCCAAAATCAGCCATTCTTTGGTCCATTTGGTTCCCCCGCCGCGTCAGATAACTCCCCCAGAGGGGGTAGGTTTGAAGGGAATAAAATTAAAAACTATTTTTTAAAAAAGGTCATGGGACCCCCTCCCCCCCACTGGACTAGGGAGTGGGAATCAAGGTGGTGCCGGACTGAACTGGTCCAGTGTTCGGGTCTGGTTCGGACTTGGACTGTACCAGCCGGTTCCGTGCACCCCCCTAGTCCAGCATCCTGTGTCCCACAGTGGCCCACCAAGATGCCTCTGAGAAGGCCACAGGCAAGAGGTGAGATCATGCCCTCTCTCTTGCTGTTGCTCCCCTGCAACTGGTATTCTGAGGAATCTTGCCTTTGAGACTGGAGGTGGCCTATATTTACCAGATTATTAGCCATTGATAGACCTGCCCTTCATGTATTTGCCCAAGCTCCTTTTAAAACCATCCGAGCTAATGACCATCACCACATCCTGTGTCAGATGATTCCATAGATTAATTATGCGCTGTGTGAAAAAGTACTTCCTTTTGTCGGCCCTAAATTTCCTGGCTATCAGTTTCATGGGATGGCCCATGGTTCTAGGGTTGTGAGAGATGGATAAAAATTTCTCTCTGTCAACTCTCATACTCCATGAATAATTTTATACACCTCTTATGTTTCTCCGTGTAGTTGCCCCTTTTCCAAACTAAAAAGCCCCAGATGTTTTAGCCTTGCCTCAAAAAGAGGGTGTTCCAGCCCCCTGATCATCTTGGTTGCCCTCTTCTGCACCTTTTTCAGTTCTACAATGTCCGTCTTAAGATACAGTGACCAGAACAGTATGCAGTGCTCCAAATGTGGCTGCACCATAGATTTATATAAGGGCATTATAATATTAGCACTCTTCCTAATCCCCTTCCAACCCCTGCTAACTTGGCAAAGAGGCACCTTTTAACATGGTGATTCTCTTTCTTTAGTAGGGGGAGAGAAACTGGCCCTATCCACCCCCAGCACAGTACCCCCAGTGACTGTTGCTGGTGTCTATCTTATGTTTCTTTTTAGATTGTGAGACCTTTCGGGACAGGGATCCATCTTGTTCTCTGTGTACACCACTGTGAGCCATTTTTGGAAGGGCGGTATATAAATTGAATTAATAATAATGATTCCTATCATAGGATTTGCTCTTTTCACTGCCACACACTGAGTCGACACTTTCAACGAGCTGTCCACCACAACCCCAAGTTCCCTCTCCTGATCAGTCAATGACAGTGATACCACATCAGTGAAGTTGGGACTTCTTTGCCTCAATATGCGTCACTTTACACTTGCCAGCATTGAACTGCATTTGCTGTTTTGTCACCCAATCCCCCAGTTTGGAGAGATCCTTTTAGAGCTCCACATAATCTGTTGTGGATTTCACTACCCTAAATAGTTTAGTGTCATCTGAAAATCTGGCCGCTTTGCTGCTGACCCCAACTTCTAGATCATTTATGAGCAAGTTAAAGAGCACTGGTCCTAGTACAGATCCCTGGGGGACACCACTTACTACTTCCATCCATTGTGAAAACTGTTTCCTACTCTCTGTTTCCTGTCCGTCAACCAGTTACCAATCCACACATGAACCTGTCCCCTTATCTCATTACTGCTTTTAAAAACCATCCAAGCTAGTGGAACCTTTGGTGGGAAATTTTGTCAAAAGCTTTTTGGAAGTCCAAATATACTATGTCAACTGGATCACTTTTATCCACATGCCTGTTGACTAGGGTTGCGCGTTTTGTATTTTTTCTGTTTCGATTTGTATCAAATCCGAATCAACCCCATTTTGTATTTTGTCTGAAATTAAGCCTTCCGAATCACCCCAGTTTTGTTTTGTAACCGAATTAATCCGAATCTGAATTAATTCAGATTTTAAAATGGGTCACATTGTCAAAAGAATGGGTGGGGGTTATAGTGCCCAATGAGCACCTCAACAAAAATTTCAAAGGAATTGGGCAAACTGCTGATTTTTGGTTAATTTTTGAAGTTTGCACATCTTTCAGATTTTCCCCATAGGGTATGATGGAGATTTCAGGAAAAGTATAGCTTCACATGGTGGGGTGGTGGTGGCCCAGAGTAGAGTGTGGTTGGTGGTAGAGCCCAGTTGGTACAAGGAAGCTACCACAATTTTTTCAGAAGAATTTGGCAAAGGGCTGATTTTTAAAGAATTAATGAAGTTACACATCTTTCAGATTTTCCTCGTAGGGTATAATGGAGGTTTCTGCAGTCCTATAACTCCACTTGAGGGGCACTGGTGTGGCCCAGAGCAAGCGGTGGTGTAGTGCACATAGGGTGCCAACCACCCACATGGGTTGCCAACCCATGAAGTACAGGGTTTTGTTGTTCTAGAGGTGTTCTGAGAGTAGATTCTCTAGTAGCATATGAGAGTGGATTCATGGTTTTTCATTAAAAATCTAATTTGCTACCAGAGAATCTAAACTCAACACCTCAGAAACAACAAAGCCCCGTACCCCAATAGGTTAGCAATCCAGGGGCGTGGTTGGCACCCTCTGTGCACTACACCACCACTCACTTTGGGCCATCCCAGTGCCCTCCAGGTGGAGTTATGGGGCTGCTGAAACCTCCATTATTCCCTATGGGGGAAAACCTTAAAGATGCGTAAACCTCAAAAATGCCTAAGAAACCAGCCCTTTGCCCTATTTGGAATCTGGGTGCACCACCCTTGGGACACTGCCACCCAACCCACTGTTTTGCCCCTGAAGGCCCCACATAAACACGTTGAACGAGTGAAGAGAATGATGAACAACAACGACGCTTAATTTTTTGGCACAGTTATTTGAGAATTTTGCAGCGGGCGGGAGCCTGTCCCTGTGGCACTAGCACAGCAGCACAACCCATTTGTGGATTCAAGCAATCTTTCAATAAAAACACTCCCTCCCCATGGAACAGTGAGCACAGGTCATTTGAGATAGCAAGATAGACCAATGAACTGCCTTGGTACTATGGAACAGCTTCAAATGTTCATTTAACTGAAGTAGAGTGAGCCGTAGCCCAAACAAATCAGCCTACTGTTCAGAATTGCTGAGATTTATCATCACTGCATTTTAGAAAGTGCAAAACCATGGATCATGGTGACAAGAAAGAGAGAAGCAACTAAGATTCCTGGGGATGTCAACAGATTGACACGAGTATTTCCCACCCCCCTCCTTTTGTCTTCTGTAGTCCTATGTGGATGACCTGTCCCTGCAATGGCAAAGGTTGTGAACCACTGGCTTAGACATCATGTCCAACCAAATTACATTGTGGCCTAAATTACATTAGACTGCTCAACTTGGGCAACAAAACTTAGACACTACTATAGCTCATAAAAATCAGAAGAAAAACAAAATAGCTCTTCAAAAGACCCCTGAACAAGTAAAGAGATTCCTTCTAAACCTTTGGAAAGAAAAATCTGTAATTTCAGAACTTTCCTAACCAGCTTCTCAAAAAGCTTCTCCATACAATTTATACTATGGCTTTTAGCAAGAGCTTTGAGCTCCCATTGAGCTCCCAAAGATATTTGGGTACTTCTGTCTCAAAATGCTTTCTTCCAAATTCCTTTGCAAGGTCAGTTTGCATTTCAATCACACTGAATACAACACATACTTAACTAAACCATTCAACAGTTTTTTGCATATCTTATCTTCTGCTAATCACTCAGTGCCTCAGCTGGAGTGGAGAGAGTCAGAGAAGTCAATTTCAATTGCAATGCTTTCCTGAAGAACAAAGCATTCTGTCTGAAACACAGTCATTTCAATTTGGAAACAAAAGTCTCTGTTTTTTAATTCTTGATTTTGTTTTGGTTACAAAACCTCTGAAATTGCCATTTTCGGGCACAAAACATTTTGTACCCGAATCGAAATGCACAAGCCTACTGTTGACACTCTCAAGGCACTCTAAAAGGTTTGTGAGGCAGGACTTGCCCTTGCAGAAGCCATGCTGGTTCTGTTTCAGCAAGGCATGTTTATCTATATGTTTAACAATTTTGTCCTTACGTATGCTTTCCATCAATATACCTGGCACAGACATTAAACTAATCAGCCTGTAATTTCCCAGATCCTCCCTGGCATCCCTTTTTGAAAATAGGAGTTACTTTCCAGTCCTCTGGTACAGAGCCTGATTGTAGGGACAAGTTACATATTTTTTCCTAGGAGATCAGCAACTTCTCATTTGTCTTCCTTCAGAACTCTTGGGGGATACCATCTGGCCCTGACGATTTGTTAATTTTTTGTTTTTCAAGACAGTTGAAAACATATTCCCTTGTCACCTCAAATTGGCCCAGTTCTTCAGCCTCTAAACCTGAGAAGCTCAATTCCGGAGAGGGTATATGGTTAGCATCCTCTGCAGTGAAGACAGATGCAAAGAACTCATTCAGCTTCTCTGCAATCTCCATATCCTCCTTAATAATTCCTTTCACGCCCTCATCATCTAGGGGGCCAACTGCCTCCCTGGCAGGTTTTCTACTTCTGATATATTTAAAGAAGTTTTTGTTATTCCCCTTGACACTTCTAGCTATATGCTCAAACTCTCTCTTTGCATCCCTTATTGACTCCTTGAATTTCTTTTGCCAGAGTTTATGTACCTTCCTGTTATCTCAATTTGGGCAGGACTTCAGTTTTCTGAAGGAAGTCCTCTTCCCTTGTATTGCTTCGCTGACTCTCAATTCTGAGTCTCAGTAAAGCATACAATATTTGGAAACATTCTCACTTCAGAGGATTGCAACACAATCTTTCTCCCCAGAAAACATAAGCAACCGTATGCCTTTTGGTATGGGTGTAACAGAAGATTTGTTTTATCTTGCTACTTTCACTATGTTTTGTTTGTATTTATTGATGAAATTTTATTCTCTTTTGCACTCACTTCCCATTCTCCTGGGAATTTGCTATTTTGTTTTTGTACTAAGTAGGATTTGAGATTTTGGTGAGGACTATAGTTCTATTCACATGTTATGTTAAATACAACTACAGTAATATACTTCCTGTCTGCCCATGAATTTGAGGGACCTGGTATCCAGATTCACCTTTAAAGTGAATGCCAGTACAGCCATTCACAATAAAACATATTCATGTGTACAGACATCTGTAAGCATGTACAACATAATGTCTGAATAGGGCTTGTAGTTCTCCTATTCAGTATGGAAATATAGACATGAGTCACTATCTGAAAAAAAAAGACCTTTCTTTATGCAGTACACATTTTTTAAAAAATAGTAATGTTTCTAACATAGCTTCAGTCACCCAAATAACCGGGGCGGGGGGGGGAATATGGTTTTATAATCCATATGAAATATGGATTATCTGGAAGGTTTACATGGAAAGCTTGCCAAAAAACTTGTCTCCTTCTCAAAAGCATTTTTCCAGCTACTCTACTACTTTATGTTTATGGAATATATGGATTTGTTTGTCTATATGGCAGATTGCTTTAATAACTGGATATTGTCTTTGGAGTGACATTACTAGGCTGTACTTTTATTTCATGTCTTATATTCCAAATTATAGTATCATCATTGCATGACACTGTTTTCTGGGTGATTTTTGAAATGAAAAAGCTAGACCAAGAAGCAGCACAAGTCTGTACATGCATAGAGAGTTTTCTTTCCTCCATATCACTGTACTGTAGCTCCTTGCATTGATACAAATTGGTTGTATCAATGGTGGATCCTCCAGAGCAGATTTGATGCAAGGCTTCAACTAGCAAGAAGAAGTGGCAGTCCTTCCCTCTGCAAGCAAAAGCGTGTTCTGCTCTCCTTCAGGGCTACTTGAATCCTGGTCCTGGTATAAAAACAGGAAATGAAAGACAAGCCCTTTTAAAAAGATTGGAGGGATGTGGCTGAACTGCAAAAACAAAAACAAAAAAGGAAAGCTGTATTATTGAAGTTCTCTTGGCAGAGTGTTGTTTTTGTGTGACCAAAGAGCTGACGGTTTTGTGATTCTCTTGTAATAGTAATTAAGACAAAAGCCAGTAAATTTCCTAACTGTCTGGATGCTAAAAACTATTGTCACAATGTTGGACTTAGAAACAGGTTTTATTAATTATTGTGATTGAAATAACGTGGCTCAGGACTGGTTCTGATGCTGGCATGCAGAACTAATTTAATTCGAACAGAGTCTGTAAGTGTATTTGCAGCTTCTTATCCTATGGAGGGGTTGAGTTAAGAAGCTTGATCATAGTGAACAACATATAGTGAATGGAGAAGGAAGAGAGAACATATCACCTTAGACCAAACATTAATGTCTAAACTGAGTCAATGAGAGTGACTTTTTTGAAGGAATTCAGCATTAACTAGCCAAAATTAACTATCTGAATTAATAATTTATATAAAGGAGGGAGGGAGAGAGGGAGAGCGAGATCAAGGTAAGTTCTCTTTGCTTTCCCAGTCTTCATCATTCTTATTCCCCTCCCTGTAATTTATGAAATTGAACACTTAGAAGAACATCATGGTTGACTGATTGATTAAGTGCCTTCAAGTCAGTGCCGACTCTTAGTGACCATATAGATAGATTCTCTCCAGGATTATTTGTCTTCAACTTGGCCTTTAAAGTCTCTCGGTGCATTCATTGCTGTTATAACTGACCCCATCCACCTTGCTGCTCTTCAACTTTTCCAATCATTATGGACTTCTCAAGGGAGCTGGGTTTTCACATTATGTGTCCAAAGTATGATAGTTTGAGCCTGGTCATTTGTGCCTTGAGTGAAAATTCTGGATTGATTTGTTCTATGATTCATTGGCTTGTTTTCCTGGCTGTCCATGGTATATTCAAAAGTCTTTTCCAGCACCAAAGTTCAAAAGTGTCAATAATTCTTCTGTCTTGCTTCTTCAAAATCCAGCTTTCACATCCATAGAGTGTCACAGGAAAAACCATTGTCCAGATGATTCTAATATTTGTAGGTATAGACATGTCACGGCCTCTAAATATCCTTTCCAAGGCCGATCTGGAACCAGTCTGTTTCACTACGTTCCGTCTTTCCTGTGGCTTCTTGTCCTGTGTATAGGTTTTTCATGAGAACAATGAGATATTCTGGGACACTCATTTTCCTAAGGACATTCCACAACTTGACATGGTTGATGCAATCAAAGGCTTTTCTGTAGTCAATAAAGCACATATTAACTTCTTTTTGATTTTTTTTTGCTTTCTCAATTATCCTGCGTGCATCAGCAATGATGTCTCTTGTTCCTCGGCCTTTTCTGAAACCAGCTTGAACACCTGACATTTCCCTTTTCACATAGGACTCTAATCTGTGTTTGATGACCCTGAGCATTATTTTGCTAGCATGTGAAATTAAGGATATTGTGCGATGGTTTGCACAATCTGTTAAGACTCCTTTCTTTGGTATGGGTATGTAGACTGACTTCTTCCGATCTGTTGGCCACTGTGTCGTTCTCCAAATTTGCTGGCATAGTTTGGTTAGAGCCTTGACTGATTCTTTTTCTGTTGCCTGCCATATTTCTGTAGCTATTCCATCAATTCCTGTAGCCTTCTGACTTGGTAGTGACTGAAGTATTGATCTAACTTCATCTTCCTGTACTAGAGGTTCTTGCAAGTAGGGAATATATTCTAGAGTATCTTGGATGTTGACATCCCTGCTGTACAGATTTTCAGTATACTCCTTCCATCTCTGTTTGATCTTCTCTGAGTCAGTTACTATCTGTCCTTTGGCATCCCTTAATATACCAATTTGAGGTTGGAACCTCCTTTTGAGTTCATCTAATTTGGCCATTAATACCTATCTCTCTGGAATATTTGTGGATGATCTTTATTAGATTGATTGATTGTTTGATTGATTAAGTGCCGTCAAGTCGGTATCGACTCTTAGCAACCACATATATAGATTCTCTCCAGGATGATCTGTCTTCAACTTGCTGTGAAAATTATTCTTCTTGCTAGAAGCTCTATTTAAAACATCGATATCTAAAATTGCAGTAAAGATACTAGACTTGGAAGGTTTTGTGATTTAGAAGTGGAATAGAATTTTGATGGAAATGCAGTAAAGCTGCTACCTGAAAGTGTTTGGGCCCCATATTCCTTCACAAGAGCAGGCCAAACAAATTGAGATATTGTACATATTCAGACCAGAAGATCAGACAAAAACAGTCACCATAAGTTGATGCATATAAGTAGCCTCCTAAGGGTAGCTTAATTTTATTGAGGGTTTTTCCTGTAGAGAATGCCAGAATTAGGTTTTTAAGGATTTGGCACAGAATGTCTAAAGAGAATTAGTTGTAGTTATGGAGTCAGTATGCACACAGTGTACTAAAAGATTACACCAGATGTCATATATATGATCAGAATCAATTGCTGGGTAGGTGGAGAGGGACTTGGGAACTAGTGGGAAGATGGGAGTTTACCCAGTTCTGGTGCTTGACACACTGTCATAAGCAGCATCAGGGAAAAGGTGGAATAGAGACCTTCCTCTTCTGGCAGAACCGATGCAGTGATATACACACAAATATGAGTAGTTCTATCTACAATTAGATACCGATAAAGTATATACAAGTAAATATATTGTTTGAGTCAAAATGTATTGACTCAAAAACTGTATACATTGACAGTTGGACAAAAAAAAACCTGTGCAAAGAACTAAGACTGTATGAACAAAGAAGGAATAATGTAGTGCTAAGTTTCACATTTCGTAGTCTTCATGAGTTCCAAACTGTTGACAGCCAGAAGTTATCTTATTTTTATTTGTTTGTTTGTTTAACATATATCTATACCACCCAAAACCTGCGTCTCTGGGCTGTTCTTAGACAGGTAGTCTCAATGAACATCCTTTTCTAAGTCTTCTAAAAAACAAAATATCAACAGTTCATGAATGGACATCAACTGAATAGTAATGATACAGTTAAAACATAATGTGGAGCCTTACTCACTCAGTTGTTTGCAAGTATCCTTCCAAGAGACAGACCTGTATATGAAGTCTTGTTTCAAATGTTCATTTGATCAAAAGTGAACAAAAATGTGAGCAGTTTTTTTTTTTTTTACATTGAACAAAAATGTTCACTGTAAAAAAGGTCCAATAATTCTTTAGGAACCTATTTCATTTAAGATCTTCATAATCTCTTTATGGAGAAAATATTTTGAAAAAAATGTATTATGTTAAACTTACTAGATCTTGAGCCATGCAATCAACCTCCTTCCTATGGTAAATTGAACTCTAGACAGAAAGACAACTCCCCAAGTTGCTGCATACAAAATGGCTTAGTACCAGCAGCTGGGTGGATGTGTTATAGGAATTGAAGACTTACCATTGGGTTGAGTCATCTAATCTATATATATAATTCTCTAATGCGTACCTGTGGCTAATCCTGTGCGTGGCAGCTTGCAAGAGTTCGCAAGCAGAAGCACCGTGGTGGTCGGGCAGTGGGGATTCACTATGCAGATAGGGAAGAGGAGCCTGTGATGGTTAAGTTCAGTTGGAATGCAACCGTTACTGGTCGGAAGATGTTCTTGGAGAGGAATCTACATATACATAAGGATAGTGGGCAGGGGTCTGTGAGGAGAGGGGTTGTGAGGGAGGAAAGAGCCCCTTCAGGAGAAGGAGGCTGCCATTGTGTGAATTAGATGAGGAAACAAGATATACAAGATCTTTTAACTCGGGAATGGAGAGAGAGAAAGACAGGGAAAAAGGAGGGGAAAGAGACAGGGGAAGAGCAAGTGGAAGAGACAGAAAGAGAGAAAAAGAAGGGAAGGGAAGAGAGAAAGGAAGGAAGGGCTAGGGATGGGCCTGAGCCTCTCATGAGCCTGAGGGGAATGAGTGGCTGTGGTGGCAGCAAGGAAGGGCCCAGTGAACCACTGCTGCTGTTTGCGGCTACCAAGGCCATTGGTGGAAGGAGGCAAGCAGGCAACGGATGGGCCCAGGCCTGGCCTGAGGGGAGCAAGCGGCCATGGTGGAGGTGGCAGCAAGGAAGGGCTCGGTCAACCGCTGCTGCTCTCCTGTGGGGAGGAGCAGGAGTGGGGCTCAGGTGAAGGTGGGGAGGTCTCTGGGGATAGGAGGCTGCAGCTTGGCCAATAGGTGCCACAATGCTGCAGCTGCAACCAAGAGGTGTGAGGGGATGGAGTAAAGGGGTGGAGGAGTGACCAAGAGGGGTGAGGGGGATGGAAGCAACAGGATTGAAGAGGAGCAGGAGTGTGGCTCAGGTGAGGGTGGAGAGATCTCTGAAGTGAAGGGTGCTGTGGCAGGGAGTAAAGGGAAGCAATCAAGTACTAGTGCGCAGATGCTCTGCGTGAGTTAATCTAGTTTGGATTAAAATCCAAGCGAGATAATGTGGGAGGGGTGGGGAAATGAGACTGTATATGTTATAATGCTTGTTTCGTATTCCAGATGAACACAAGAAGTCACCAGAGTTTGTACTCTGAGCCTAGACATTACGTACTCCAGTAGCATCTCTAACTATATATCAGCTTAGGATAAATCTGCAGGAAGGAGTCTTTGGCTATGAATGTTACAGTTCAGTACTAACTGTGACTGACACAAGCCCTGACAGAAGACAAGTACTGCAGATCCTTTGAGGACTAAAGAACCTGCTGATTCTACTAAGTAATTAATTTGCTTTTATAAATTGATCAAATTCCATAATTAATATGGGCACCAATCTGGAGTTATGGATTCATTCATTCATTTATCATATTTATATACCACCTGATATATACATCTCTAGGTGGCATAGAAAATCCAAATTACAATATAAAAATAAAAACAATTTTCACAGATTAAAAACATTTTCACAGAATAAAAACAAAAACAATTCAGAGTGAAACAATGAAAATCATTCCACAGGACAAAAACAAAGTTTAAATTTTTAATTAAATTTAGAGAAAATCTTAAGGGTCTTTAAAAAGCAATCAGAAATGCAGAGGCTCTTATTTTGAGTGGGAGTGCATTCCAAAGCGCTGGGGCAGTCAAAAGGCCCGGCCCTGAGTTGCCACCAGACAAGATGGTGGCAACCATAAGCCAGACCTCCACAGATGTTGTTAATAGGTGGCAGGGTTCATGACCAAGAAGGCAGTCTCTTAAGTACCCTGGACCTTAGCCATTCAGGGCTTTATAGGTAATGACTAGCACATTGTATTTTGCTCAGAAACATATCGGCAGGCAGTGCAGTTCTATCAGAATCAGTGTTATATGGTCCCTTTGGGTTGTCCCAGACACCAACCTGGCTGCCAGGTTGGCTGTACCAGTTGTAGTTTCCGAACCATGTACAAAGGTAGCCTCAAGTCGAGTGCATTACGGCAATTTATTTATTTATTTGTTGTATTGTTTTATGCCTGTTTTTATATGTTTTTATACTCTTAGCATGTTGTTTTTATTGTGTTTTTTATTGTATGTTTTTAACTTTTGTAAACCGCCTTGGGGCTATATTTTAACGAAAGGCGGTATAAAAATGCAAAAATAAATAAATAAATAAATAAATCAGGCCTAGAGGTCATTTACCTCCAGAAGTGGGCGTAGCTGACATATCAGCCAAGACTAATAAAAAGCACCCCTGGCTTGGTATTCCAATAGCATTGTTGGGGCACCAGGTCCTAGAGGTCTCTAAACACGCCTAGGTCTCTTGGCATCACATACATTATAGCTGCCAGTTGCTAAGATGCATCCTAGGACTCAGAGCATAATTCTAGCCTCAGTGATGAAAATTGGGCCTTTGCTACTACCTTCATTAAACTATCCGGGGAAGATGGAAGCAGGAAGACCCTGTACCCCTGTACTTAAATGTCAGCCTGTTTATATGCCTGTGGTCTATATACCTGTGGGCACACAGAAACTACATTTCCCAGTATGCTCATGTAGAGCTGATAATATTCCAGTCCATGCACCATGATGTGGCCTGAATGATTCTCCCTACCAAACCTCCTGTCGATCCCTGAGCAGTCATCTTGCTGGGGAGAGATAACAGATGCTGCATTTGTGGAGCAGTAGCACATACTTCTCCTAGTAACTGTTTATTTCTTACAACTCTTTGCAAACTCCAGTGCATAAAATTTAGATATGAGCAGAAATAGAACAGCTTACCTGCACTCTGTGCAGTCCAGCACCAATACCACCTGTGTTCTGGATTGTTAAAATCCATAAGGAGATCATACAGGCCCAGCCGGTAGCATAGGTTTCTTCCCAAGCCTCACAGGTTTGTGTTGTAAAGCTGAAACTCTTTCTCCATTTTCATCACATGGTGTGTCTCATCTTGAGGCCTTCTAGGGTTGGCAGGGAGGCAGTACAAAGGCAGTACCCAACAGAGAATCCAGCTCTCACCATTCAGGCTGCAACCTGCTCCAAATCCTGGGAATTCCTCTCACCACAGAGGAGCTACATTTTCTTGATGCGAAGGATTTGGGGCTTGTTCAGTAACATCCCAGATGTCAGAGGCAGATTGGGATGTCCTTAGAGAGTCCTGGCGGGGTGCGGGGCCTGGGGCAAATCATCCAGTGCAGGGCCTCCTTCCAGTTAATTCTAATGGGGGTTAAAAGAGCAGGGCCCAGGGCAGTCTCCCTGCTTGCCATGCCCTAAGGACAGCCCTGACTGCACTGACCCAGGGTCCTTTCTCTGGATGTGGGGTGGAGTGGAGAGAATCTGGTCTCCTCTATTTAGGTTACAACGTGGTCTGAGATTCCTAGGCTCTGGTGCTTGTGGATGAAGATATCAACATGTCCCAAGGCCTAGAGACCCAAGCTCTTTGTGGCCCAAGCTCTTTCTGGTTCAACAGAATTATTTTCCCAACACAATTAGGTATTCACATGCTCGATTACATGTAGATAGGGTACTTACCCTGTTCACATGTAAGTACGTTGTGTTCCACGTACTTACAATCTGTGTACAGTGTACACATGTACAGTTATTCAGACATTATGTTCAACACACTTACAGGAATACACTTCCTATCTGTAACCTGTATTTGTTTATAATGAATGCATGTACAGTCATTCACACTACAGCATGCATTATGTTGTAGGGATGCCTGTACAACATAATGCCTGACTAGGACTGGAGTCTACAGCAGATCCAAAAGTTTGTGCATGGCATCATTGGATTGTTGGAATTCTGTCCCCTCACCAATGGAAATCCAGATTATATTGTAATTTTCAGATCTCTTTTTATAATAATCTATAGTCAGTGACTTGAGTCCTGTTTAGATGAGTGGAAGGGGCGAGTGGACTGTATGAGTGGAAGGGGCGAGTAGGATATTGTGGCACTCATGCAGTCAAGCATCTGTATAGAGCCCACACACACATACAAGTTCTGTGCACATAGGTTCTCTTTGTGTAATCAGGGACACTGCTTACAAATACAATTGCACATTTGTACAGTTCAGAGGTTTGGCTGAATGTATAGAGGTCACAAATAGGGCCTGTTCAGTGGATGATCCCGCTTCCATCTGCATGTGTTCAGTGAACAGGGCTTAATAGATGCAAAATACTTAAGTACAGAAGTTTCTTTTCCATAGATAGCATATTTCTAAAAGCAAAATTAATTTGCATAGCTTTCTCTATAGGTATACTCTTTAAAGACAGCTTGATTTCCAAATTGTGGATTTTGGTTCAAGCTGACATGCTTATAAAATTTTTTATTACAAACTCTGTGCCTAAGTAACTGAAACATGATTAAAGTGATTTTGAAATGGCAAGCAGAAAATTAAATTGTCATTCTCTATATTCTGTTCTATTAGTTACAGAAATTATAGGGTACAGGTGATATTGCTGCATATGTGTTTCTAAAATTGCTTAAAAACTGGGGACACTTTTGTGGATTCTTCTTGTATGAAATGTGATTTTATTCTGAACATTAAAGATGAGGAGGTGGAACAATCACTTCAAAGCATCTGCAGATATGTCTGCTCATTTAATGTTAACTTTTTGCCTGAAGAATATGAGAAATTATTTCTTTGTAAGGAATTGAATTAATTCCAATTTTGTTACGATTGTGTTGAACAATTATAACAAAAATAATAAAAATCCAAGCTGTTTCCAATTAAAGGTGATACAAATATTTAAAAGCATGGAATCCATAACTATTGGAGAATACTGAATGTTAACATTATGTGTTTTACAAAAGCATTATTAAATATATTGCTATCTAAATTAACTATAATTATACATCACTATAATTACACATCATCATTAGATCTGTGATTCAGTGTGATGCTTCTCTATGATCTAATGATAAATTTTAACACTTCTGCTGGTGATATAATTTAAGATTTTGAGCTTTATTGTGTTAACTTGTACAGTATAATACTTCCACTCTCTATGCCCTTAGGCATCAGGAACTCAGGTTGAGAGAGCCTAGCTTGCTTGCTTGTGTGCATGCTTATTTATTTATTTATTTATTTAACATATTTATATACCCACCACTACCAAAGTCTCTAGGCGGTTTATGATAACGAAACAAACCTCAAAAGATGAACACATTTAAAACATATATACAATTTAAAGATAAAGCAATAACATCCAACTAAAAAGCATCAACTAAAACTTCAGTTAAAAAGATTGGCTAAAGAGATGTGTCTTCAGTTGTTTCCTAAAAGCCATCAGGGATGCAGCAGGAAGTGTGTTCCTCAGCCCTGGGACAACTACAGAGAAGGCTCCCCTTTGAGTCGCCACCAGATGAGCTGGTGGCACCTTCAGACGAACCTCCCCTGATGATCTTAAAAGGCGGCAGTGTTCATAACAAAGAAGGCATTCTTTTAAAGACCTTGGGCTTTGTTGTGTTGCCCATGACAGCACAAAACTTGCAAAATGTACCTATATCACTAAGAGTTCTTTCTGGAATAGCTTTCCCCAGAATGACAAATCTGTGGGTAAATTGCCCCATGGTAGATTCTCGAGGCTATCTGGGCTGCTGCTCATAACAAAAAACCCTGCTGGATCAGACCAGGAGTCTATCAGGTCCAGCATTCTGTTTCTCAAAGTGGCCAGTCGAATGCCTCTGGGAAGCCACACAGAAAACATAACTGCCAGAACAGTCTTTTGTTGTTGTTCCCCAGCAACTAGTTTTCAGAGCCATACTGCCGGGAGGTAGCATATAGCCATCAATAATGAATAACCACAGATAGACTTATCTGCCATGAATTTGTCTGATTCTCATTTGCAGCCATATAAACCAGTGGCCGTCTCCGCATCCTGAGTGGTAGGTAGGATTTCGTCCATGGGCATTGCTTACCACTCCATTGCATATTGATCACAGTGACTCTCAGGATTAAAATAGATGTAACATTGAAGATCCATTACCAGATCTTATGATGTTTTGTTTAGTTTTACAGCAGCTGAGAGGAGGTTCCAGTTTTAATCAGGACAAACAGCTGTTACAAGCTAAGAGTGAATAACCCCAGCTTTAGGGGTGAAGTGGGGTATAGTATTTAGATCAGGAAATATCACCGTGGGGAAAGTTAAACACACTTCTCCGTGGCTGAAAAGTGGAAACCCCATGGCTATGTTAACTGTTTTGGTTTTTTTAAGCGATTCAGTGCTAGGATATCCTATTTCATGTCTGTTCTGGCCCACAGTCTAGTTAACTAATCAGGAGCTTTTCCAAATGGTGATTTAACAATGCCTCGCTACACTTTGCTACACTTAGGGTAGGGGAAAGTTTCATACGAGTGATGGATTTATGGCGAATTCAAAACAGTGCATTTCATACAGCAAACTGCTTTTTTCATGATGATTCATGATGATTAGCAGTTACAGTGCAGTATCTCCATCCTTTAAAAGTTGCACTTTTAAAAATATTTGTGTGTGATACTCTGGATTTTTGGAGAGACTCAACTCCTCTGTACTGCTTCTTGCCTTGTCACCACCTGTTTCCCTTCACCTTCCCTGATGATGTCTTTTCCTGCTCCACCTCCTGCTCCACTTCCTTTTGCTTTCCTGTCTCCGCTGCCCACCACCCATCTGCTCACTTGCCTACTTGCGGTGTGAGTGAGAGGACAAGCAATCCCTTCTGCCCTCTTGCTGGCTTCAAGTGGCACGCCCTCAAGTGGCGCACTGGGCGGGATGGGTTGCTTTCTCTTGGGTACAAGCAAGAGAAGCAACCTCATGCTGACAAGCTTGCACACTGGGAGGATTGGCTGCTTTCATGCTGGCAAGAGGCTGGAGAGGGTTTATTTTTCTCTCACTGGCCAAGAGATAAAGCAGGTGAGTGGCAAGCAGGCAGATGGGTGCTGGGGCAGGCATTGGGGGCAGGCAGAAGGAGGAGGAGGAGGAGGCGGGGGAGAAGGTGAAGGCAGCTATGTGAACAGCCCCAATTTATTCTCATTTTCACTTATTTTTGCTTATAACCCATTTATGTACTCTCATCTTAACTCGTCCCAGTTCACACCACTTCTTCTCACGCAGTAAAGCCTCACTGTCTGGAAAAGCTCCAGGTGCCAAGATTCAGGACTACTGAAACACACACCATCTGATCTGAAGCTCTTTTTCTTTATCCTACCACTGGGAGCAAGCTGAGGTGATTTCTGAGTGGTAATGGGAATACAATATGCACAGGCTGCGGTCCCTTTTCCCTTTATTCTTTCCTCACATCTACCACTACTGCACTGAGGTTCCAGGGCTAATGCCTCAGGAATGTCTAACACAAATTAAGCTGTGTTCATGTTTCTTGCTAATGAGTGAGTCTCTGAGAGAGGAAAAAATTAGGTTACTGTTTTCTGTAGGCTACTTCTTACTTTATGCATCAGTACCTGAAAGATTGATTTTTATCAGTTGCACCAGCAGCCAGTTCAGAAATCTTTATATTACAGCACTTAGATTCTCTAATTTTCACTTGCTGCAGAAGAGGATATTTCAGCATTGAGTAGAAGCGTTATAGAATAGTGATGCCCAAGTGCCTCATCATGGGCCATAGCTATTATGTAGTATGCAAAGAAGAAGGCATACAGAATCAAATGAAATACCATCATGTACAGTAGTATGCTAAAAAGGAAGCTAGCACTAAAGTAATACTTGAAAGTTGCCTGGTAATTTGTTTTTGAAATGCTTATTTAAAATTCATTGCAGGAATTTGCATACTTGGGAATAGTTTGATGCCATTTTAAACCTATTCATTATTGTTTACATTTTGAAATCTCTTGTAAATATTTCATTCTGAATCTACATCTTGCTTGCTATTTGATTCCTGTTGCTGATTTGATTGCTGTTTGATTTTTGGTCCTGGGACAAAATATTCTGGCTCATTACATATTACATTTTTAATCACACCACTTAGACACTTTTCTGGAAATATTTTTTTTCATAATAACTGGTCCAATTATTTTCTGAGAGAAATATATTAACAGACAATAAATTCTATTTTAACAACCTCTCTATATATCTGTGGGGCAAAAGTAGTGATTCCTCTGGATTTCACAAAATACCTTCTATGAAATGAATTTCATGAAATATCTTCTGGTGCAGCAGCATGGAAAACTTTGGACTTTGCAATCTGAAATTATGTACTAAAACTGTAGGTTCTACCAGTAGAAAACATAAGTTTTGCTACTAGACAAATCTTATATATTTGCATAATGGCTGAATTAGATTTTTACATTAATTTTTGAATTTTTTCACTTGTGGGGGGTAAAAAATTGGAAATGAAAAGGTAAAGTAAGGAGAGCAAGCCTCTAAGACTTGGAAAGAAGTTAACAGTTGTGCTAACTGAAGTACCACCCTTTCTTTTATTTTTTCGTTGTTTTCTGTCAGATCTGGCCTGAGGCTCACAAGTGCCTGAGGCATTGTGGTGAGTTGTGCCCTCCCCCAGCACATGGGGCAAACCTGGCACAGATTCCTGTCCTGCCATGCCAAATTCCAATCTCTCTCAGTTTCTGGTCTCTCTTTAATTTGCTCATGGTACAGAGGCACTCCAAACACAAATTCTTCCCTTTTGGCCCCAGTTTCTCTACTTTCCAATCCCTGGCCCTTTCCCAAGCTGCTTGATACATGCAGAGGTGTGCTGAGCACAAGTTCCCATCCCCAACGGCCTCACACTCTCTCCTTTCCAATCCACCAACAACTTTACTTGGGTTGACAGTGGTGGCAGCCACTGCTTCTTCTCTGCCCTACTGCTACGATTTCTTGCTCTTCCTCAAGGTGGAGGGAATGGGGAAAAACTGCAGGAAGCATGTGAGCACATGCTTATACTCTCAACTGCAGGAAGTATGTAAGCACACGCTGCCTGTTGCACCAGTCTGCACTCCTGTGGGGAGAACAGGGAATAGCAAAGGCAGGGTGGGGAGTAGGAGATGAGTGAGGTCTTGACTGACAGCAACATTTTACTGCCATCATGTCAATTTCCTATGGCAAGCAAGGTTTTGGGGAGGTGGCAACCCCTGTCACCTCTGCCTTTACTAATCTGCCACCTGAAGTAACTGTTTCACTGGGTCCGGCCCTGTTTCCTTTGCATTCATATCCAAATAGTTTCCACCCTTCTAAGTGCTTACATGTTTTATATAGCAAAGAAAGTTTTTCTGGGGATGTGTGCACCCAGATAGTTGATTCCCACAGTCAGAAATATAGAAATAATTTATGTACATATACTGTACACCTCCAGTTCAGGGTGCTGTTCCGTATGTTGGGACTCCTGTGATTTCCCCATTGTCATGGATGGACCACTATCTCGCTAAGGTTGGACTTACAACTACTTCCCACCTCCGTAGGGGCGAGGGGCCTATTAGAAGAGGTTATTGGATCCAGTAGGATTCCAAGAATCCTTGGAGGGATTCAATGTTGGCTTGCCCGGTGATCCTGTTGATGCCCTGGTTGAGCTCTCTTGCTCACCAGGGCAGTAGATGCGATTGCTCCCAAACACCCCTCAGACCCACTTCAAAATTGTCCCCTTGGTATATGGAAGATCTACGGGGGCTGAAGTGGCATGGTAGGCGACTGGAGCGCAAGTGGAGAAAGACTCGACTCGAATCCGACAGATTGTGACATTTAAAGATCTGTGCTCAGGCAATACGTGCGGCAAAGAGGTGGTTCTTTTCTGCCCATATTGCCTCTGAGAGTTCATGTCCAGCGGAGTTGTTCAGGATTGTGAGGGGACTAGTATCTGCCCCCGCTCCCTTGAACAAGAATTTGGAGTCATCAGTTACCCGCTGAGATATGTTTAAAGAGTTTTTCGCAGATAAAATCTCTCGTATTTGGGCCGACCTAGATGGAGACTCCACAATTAATTTGATGTTTGAACTGGAGGTGCCCAACAACTCCTCTTATGTGATTCAACTGGATCGTTTTCAGTTTGTGACTCCTAAGGATGTGGACAAGCTGCTTGGAGCGGTGAGGCCTACCACTTGTTCTCTTGACCCTTGTCCAATATGGTTTGTTCTATCTAGCAGGGAGGCTGTTGTAGGAGGCCTGGTAGAAATCATAAATGCTTCTCTGAGGGAGGGCAGGATGCCTCCTTGTCTTAAGGAGGCAATCATTAGACCACTTCTAAAGAAGCCTGCATTAGATCTCTCAGAGTTGAGCAACTATAGGCCTGTTTCCAACCTCCCATGGCTGGGCAAGGTAATTGAGAGGGTGGTGGCCTCTCAGCTCCAGGCAGTCTTGGAGGAAACTGATTATCTAGACCCATTTCAGACTGGCTTTGGAGGGGAGAGGGGACCATGGGGTGGAGACTGCCTTGGTCGGCCTGATGGATGATCTCCAATTGGGAACTGACAGAGGAAGTGTGACTCTGTTGGTCCTTTTGGATCTCTCGGCGGCTTTCGATACTATCGACCATAGTATCCTTCTGGAATGTCTGAGGTGTTGGGGGTGGGAGGCACTGTTTTACAGTGGTTCCGCTCCTACCTCTTGGACAGATTCCAGATGGTGTCAGTTGGAGATCGTTGCTCTTTGAAATCTGAGCTTAAGTATTGTGTACCTCAAGGCTCCATACTTTCTCCAATGCTTTTTAACATCTACATGAAACTGCTGGGAGAGATCATCAGGGGATTTGGAGCTGGGTGTTACCAGTACACTGATGACACCCAGATCTACTTTTCCATGTCAACTTCTTCAGGAGCTGGCATATCCTGTCTAAATGCCTGCCTGGAAGCATTAATGGGCTGGATGAAGGAGAATAAACTGAAGCTGAATCCAGATAAGATGGAGGTACTTATTGTGCGAGGTCAGAATTCTAGAGACGATTTTGATCTACCCGTTCTAGATGGGATCACACTTCCCCAAAAGGAACAGGTTTGCAGTCTGGGAGTACTTCTGGATTCACACCTCTCCCTGGTTTCTCAGGTTGAGGCAGTGGCCAAGAGTGCTTTCTATCAGCTCTGGCTGATACGGCAGCTGTGCCCGTTTCTTGAGAACAATGACCTCAAAACAGTGGTACATCTGTTGGTAACCTCCAGACTTGACTTCTGTAATGTGCTTTATGTGGGGCTGCCTTTGTACGTAGTCCAGAAACTTCAGTTGGTTCAGAATGTGGCAGCCAGGTTGGTCTCTGGGTCATCTTGGAGAAACCACATTACTGCTTTACTGATGGAGCTTCACTGGCTGCCAACAGGTTTCCAGATAAAATACAAAGTGCTAGTTATAAGTTATAAAGCCCTAAATGGCTCCGGCCCTGGGTATTTAAGAGAGCGTCTTCTTCACTGCAAGCCCAACCACCCATTGAGGTCATCTGAGGAGGTCCGTCTCCAGGTACCGCCAACTCGTTTTGGTGGCTACACAGAGACGGGCCTTCTCAGTCGCTGCCCCAAAATTGTGGAATGTGCTCCCTGCTGAGATATGATCCTCCCCATCTCTGGCAATTTTTAAAAAACACCTGAAAACCCATCTTTTTGCCCAAGCTTTCTCAACTTTTTAAAATTGCCTGTTGTAATTTTATGGTTGATTTTAAACTGTTGATTTGTTTTTAACTTTTATATGTATTTTAATTGTTTTATGTTAACCACCCAGAGACGAAGGTTTGGGCGGTATATAAATTTGCTGGATGAATGGATGGATGAATAAATAAATAAATAAATAAATAAATAAATAAATAAATAATAAAAACTAGCCCTATTGGTTAATTAAATTGTTAACACGCAGGTATGGCTAGTAAAAAACTGGGGGAAACAAGATTTTTGAGAGGAAGCCATTACAATTGTATATGCTGTTCTTATTATGGAGGTACTGTTGATTTTTATAACAGCTTTATGACTCTTACTCCTTGATTTTCCTATCTCTAGCCTCTCCCCTCCCCCCCCCCCGCCATGATTGGACATGTTCTGTAAGCTTTTGCAAGGTTTTGCTTTTTTAGAGTGATTATAACCATCCATGTATCTGTAGAGATGGATTTTTTTTGGTACTTATGTGTTTTAGCAGTCAGTGTTGTTTGTTTGCCATGCTGTTGCTCATTTACAGAGCATGTAGACAGTACAGCATCAGTTTCAAAGTTCCAGTGAGAAGGAGCTAAGACTGCACTTTTCACCATTACAACTGATATAATATTATGTATATAGGTATGCGGCTATTTAACATATGGATGTGTCTCTGTGTGGTATCGTCACACAAAGAGCAAAGTAAATATGCAAAGATGTCATATCCTTTTACATTAACAAGCTGTGTGTGATACATTAGTATGCTGAAATAAACTCACCACTTTCTTTGGACATTGTTATATGAAAGGTTATGTATACATCTCCCTCTTTCCCTCTGTTGCTTTTTTACAAAGTCCCATCTGACACCATGCAAGTTGATACCTTGTACCTTTTAGGTACTGCAAGCTTAAGGAAATTAAAGACAGTCTTGATTGTCTAAAGCAGATGTTATTAGTGGAAAGTAGTCATCCAGAGGAATTACTACTTTTGCCCACAGATATATAGAGAGGTAGTTAAAATAGGATTTATTGTCTATTTAGGGAAGTAGTAGCTTGGAAACCATCCAAGTTTCAAGGTAAGATGAATTTCTTCATGTATATATCCAAGAATGGTAGTGGTGCATGTGAGGGGTTTTATTTAAAGTGGCAGCAAATTATACCTGAAAACTTGTCAAGCATTAGAGCTAACTTTTGTTTACACATGTATTATTAATTCCATGGCAGTTTCCACCATCTGGCATTTTTGACCATTTGAGTGAGTTGTGAACCCATGACTAGGACTTGATCACCTTTATCTCAGGGGAAGGGTGCAATTTTTTTCTTATTAAATTCAAAATATTCAGAATTATTTGCAGGAAAACTGGAAAGAAATTTCCCACTCAAAATATTTTGATACAGTGCACCTCTGAAGCTCACAAACTTACTCATGCTGGTTGGTTCAGCAGTAGGTGCAGCTTCATACATGTGGAAACCTGGTAGCAGCTGAGCTCCGCACAGCCTCCCTCAGCTTAGGGAGCATGTGCTCTGTTCTCCTATCCCCGTGTGAGTGCCTGCTTCCTTTCTTGGTATATTTGCTTCTGAAAACTCAAGTCCCAAAACTTACTTGAACCCAATAATAACTGTCCATAAGAAGGGCAATTAATCTGATATATTGAATAGCAATGGGACCAAGTGGTGATTTTGTTTAGGTAACACTTTTAAAGCGCTCTTGTATACTGTATGTCTCTGGACATGGAGAATGAACTTTTGGTGTCATGGCAGAGTAAAAGCAAAAATTCATTACTGCTTTTTAAAGCAAATGATTCAGATTACTTTATTTACAGTCAATGACCAAAAGAGAGATATACAATGGTAAATGACATAAAATAGCATAATATCCTTAAAATAAACATATACATATATCTAAAAATGGTGATTTTAAAATACACTCATAACTTTGGGACTTTTATTTTTAAAACCACATAACAGTACTTAGCAACTATTCTAGAAATTACTGAGTCTTCATCAGCTAATAAATACTTTACGAGGAAATCCCCGGCATTTCCCTTCAGATTATTTTGCAGGGGATTAATTAATTGCTGTCTTACATCCTGGTAAAGTGGGAACTTTAAAAGAATATGGGCCATTGAAGCAAATGATCATGCATCTAAGTGTTTTATTTGTCATCTAGTATAATGGCTCAGCGGGGAAATGCTTGACTATCAAGCAAGAGGTTGTCAGTTCAAATCCCCGCTGGTACACCTGTATCTCATTGTTCTCATGAGAAACCTATACACAGGACAGGAAGCCACATGGTGAAACAGACAGGTTCCAGATCTATACTTTCTCCTTCTTTATTCAGTTTATATGCTGAACATATACTGAGAGAAGCTGGATTGGAAGAAGTTGAGCATGGTTTTAAATTGGAAGAAGAAACATCAATAACCTGTGCTATGCTGATGACACCACTCTGATAGCTGAGAATGCAGATGATGTACAATCTCTAGTAATGAAAGTCAAGGAGCACAGTGAAAAAAATGGGACTATGAGTAAATGTAAAGAAGACTACACTAATGACAATGGGTTCAGCAACCAGCCTCAGAATTGATAATGAAGACATTGAAGTTGTGGATAGCTTCTGCCTTTTAGGATCGACCATCAACAGTAAAGGATTCAGCAGTCAAGAAATACGCCACAGACTAGCACTTGGTAGGGTTGCAATGAAGGCCTTGGAAAGGACATTTAGATGCTGTGATGTGTGTAGACCTACCAAGATTAGAATCGTTCGGGCAATGGTTTTTCCCGTGACAGTCTATGGATGCAAAAGCTGGACTTTGAAGAAGCAGGATAGAAAAAGCATTGATGCTTTTGAACTTTGGTGCTAGAGAAGACTTTTTAGATACCATGGACAGCCAGGAAAACAAACAAATGGATCATAGAGCAAATCAATCCAGAACTTTCACTTGAGGCACAAATGACCAGGCTGAAACTATCATACTTCGGACACATTATGCAACGATCTAGCTGCCTTGAGAAGTCCATCATGCTGGGAAAAGTTGAAGGAAAGAGAAGAGGATGACTAGCAGCAAGGTGGATGGACTCAATTAAGACAACAATGAATGCACCACTGAGAGACCTTAAAGGCCAAGTTGAAGACAGGTCATCCTGGAGAGAATCTATCTATGTGGTCGCTAAGAGTTGACACCGACTTGATGACACTTAATCAATCAATCACACCTATATTGGGCAGCAGTGATGTAGGAAGATGCTGAAAGCATAATCTCATACTAGATGGAAGGAGGCAATGATAAACCCCTCCTGTATTCTACCAAAGGGAACCACAGGGCTCTGTGTTTGCCAGGAGCTAAAACTGACTCAATGGCACACTTTACCTTTATAATTTACAAGTTAGGGATTAGAGTTAGGATCTGCTATACAGAGTATCATTGGGAGGAAAGAAAGTGGAGCCTACACTGTCTTTCCCCCTCTCCCAAAAGAAGGTGGGATCCTTTGGAAGTGGTGACCATGAAATCAGATCATAGCCCACTTCCACATGCACTGGAATCTAGATTTCAAATCCCCTTCTCATGACTGTTGCATAAGAAGTATTTTGAGCCCTTGCAGTAGCCTCCTGTATGTGCAGAAGGGGCAAGCATTGTACAGAAACCTATTTGCCTGGGGTTGTGGCTGTAGTTGAAAAATGAACTGTGGATTCTTTTTAAAAAATATTGAAATCTTTTATGTTTAGGCCTAAAGCAGAGGTCTTCAACTGTTGAGTTGTGACCTAAGGTGGGTTGCGGCACTACCACTTCAGCTATTTTGAAAAACAAAAACAAAAAACCAGTGTTCTTTAATATCTTGCTCACACCATGGTCTTCATCTGGACTCTCTCTATGGCTGCTTATTTGCCCTGGGAGGGAAGCTACTAGGTTTGCTCTGAAGTGTTGTAGTTACCATCCTTCATGACTATGTTTTGGCTTATTGTGGGGAAGCTAACTAAAATTAGTGCAAATCTGCATATAGTCAAATTATAAACCAAGGTATTGGGAAAGATGGAAGGATGCACCATGTTAATATATTCAGAATGCAGAGAAGGGGAGGACAAAGTACAGACACATTTCTTGCAAGCAAAAATGAGTTTTATTGAAGTGCAGAGATTTACATGTGAAAAGCAGTAATTAGTGCCTTGGCAGACTTGCTGGCAATGATCTTAAGGAGTTAATGCTCCGAGGATAAGAACATAACATAAGAACATAAGAACAGCCCTGCTGGATCAGGCCCAAGGCCCATCTAGTCCAGCATCCTGTTTCGCACAGTGGCCCACCAGATGCTGCTGGAAGCCACAGACAGGAGTTGAGGGCGTGCCCTCTCTCCTGCCGTTACTCCCCTGCAACTGGTACTCAGAGGCATCCTGCCTTTGAAGCTGGAGGTGGCCCACAGCCCTCCGACTAGTAGCCATTGATAGAACTCTCCTCCATGAAGTCATCCAAACCCCTCTTAAAGCCATCCAGGTTGTTGGCTGTCACCACATCCTGTGGCAGAGAGTTCCACAAGTGGATCACGCGTTGTGTGAAAAAGTACTTCCTAGACCGCCTGGCAATCCTAGACCGCCTGGCAATCAATTTCATGGAGTGACCCTTGGTTCTAGTGTTGTGTGAGAGGGAAAAGAATTTCCCTCTCTCCACTTTCTACACACCATGCATGATTTTATAGACCTCTATCATGTCTCCCTGCAGTTGTCTTTTTTCTAAACGAAAAAGCCCCAGGTGTTGTAGTCTTGCCTCATAAGAAAGGTGCTCTAGGCCCCTGATCATCTTGGTTGCCCTCTTCTGTACCTTTTCCAGTTCAACAATGTCCTTTTTAAGATGTGGTGACCAGAATTGTACATAGTACTCCAAGTGTGGTCTCACCATAGTTTTGTATAAGGGCATTATAATGTTAGACGTTTTATTTTCAATCCCCTTTCTAATGATCCCTAGCATGGAATTTGCCTTTTTCACAGCTGCTGCACATTGAGTTGACACTTTCAACGAGCTGTCCACCATGGCCCCAAGATCCCTCTCCTGGTCCGTCACCAACAGCTCGGATCCCATCAGCATATACTTGAAGTTGGGGTTTTTCGTCCCAATGTGCATCACTTTACACTTGCTAACATTGAACCGCATTTGCCATTTTGTCGCCCACTCCCCCAGTTTGGAGAGATCCTTTTGGAGCTGCTCATAATCTGTTTTGGATTTCACTACCCGGAAGAGTTTGGTGTCATCTGCAAATCTGGCCACATCGCTGCTTACCCCTGCTTCTAGATCATTTATGAATAAATTAAAAGGCACCGGTCCCAGAACAGATCCCTGGGGGACCCCACTTCTTACTTCCCTCCATTGTGAAAACTCTCCATTTATACCTACCCTCTGTGTCCTGTCTTTCAACCAGTTAGCAATCCACACATGTATTTGTCCCCTTATCCCGTGACCGCTAAGTTTACTCAGGAGTCTTTGATGAGGAACTTTGTCAAAAGCTTTTTGGAAGTCCAGGTAGACTATGTCAACTGGATCACCTTGATCCACGCACTTGTTGACACTCTCAAAGCAGTCCAAAAGGTTGTTGAGGCAAGATTTACCTTTGTGGAAGCCATGCTGGCTCACTCCCAGCAGGGCTTGTTCTTCTAGGTGCTTTATAATTTTGTCCTTGAGGATGCTTTCCATCAATTTGCATGGAACGGATGTTAGACTAACCGGCCTGTAATTTCCCGTATTGCCCCTGGATCCCTTTTTGAAAATCGATGTTACATTTGCTACTCTCCAGTCCTCTGGTACAGAGCCCGATTTCAGGGATAAGTTAAATATTTTAGCAAGGAGGTCGGCAATTTCACATTTGAGTTCTTTGAGGACTCTTGGATGGATGCCATCCGGCCCTGGTGATTTGTTACCTTTCAGTTTTTCCAGACAGTTTAGAACATCATCCCTTGTCACTTCTATCTGACTCAGCTGTCTAGCCTCCATCCCTAAAAAGCCTGATTCAGGAACAGGTATATGCTCAGTATCCTCTGCCATGAAGACAGATGCAAAGAACTCATTCAGTTTCTCTGCAACCTCCATATCCTCCTTAATAATCCCTTTCAACCCCTCATTGTCTAATGGTCCAACTGCCTCCCTGGCAGGTTTCCTGCTTCTGATGTACTTAAAGAAGTTTTTGTTATTCCCTTTGATACTTTTGGCTAAATGTTCTTCAAACTCTCTTTTTGGCTCCCTTATTGTCACCTTGCATTTCTTTTGCCAGAGTTTGTGTTCCTTTCTGTTCTTTTCATTTGGACAGGCCTTCCAATTTTGGAAGGAAGTCTTCTTCCCTTTTATGGCTTCCTTGACGGTACCCGTTAGCCATGCTGGCATCCTAATGGACTTAGTGGTACCTTTCCTCCTTTTTGGTATACAATCTAACTGGGCTTCTAGTATTGTGGTTTTGAGTAAACTCCATGCACTCTGTAGCAAAGTGACTCTCCTGATTTCCCCCCTCAACTTTCTTTTCACCATACTCCTCATTTTGGAGAAGTTTCCTCTTCTGAAATTCAAAATGTCTGTGTTAGACATCCTTGGTGATTCTCTCCCCGCCTGTATGCTGAGTTTGATGGCACTGTGGTCACTGTTCCCTAAAGGGTCAATGACACTGACGTCACACCCCAGGTCCTGGGTGTCACTCAGAATTAGATCCAAGGTCGCCTTCCCTCTGGTTGGTTTCATGACCAACAATTCTAGGGCACAGTCATTTAGCGTATCTAGAAATTTGACCTCTTTGTCCTGACTTGAATGTGAATTTACCCAGTCTATGTGTGGGTTATTGAAATCACCCATAATTACAGCCCTGCCTCTCTTTGAGGCCTCCCTGATTTCCTCCTGCAACTCCCAGTCACTGTAAGCATTATGATCCAGAGGGCAATAGCACGTCCCCAGTAGCACGTTCCCTTTCCAGCCTTGTATAGTCACCCACAGGGTTTCTGTGGAGGACTCCAGTCCACCTAGGTTTTCTAGCTTGTTAGATTCTATCCCTTCTTTAACATACTGTGCTACCCCTCCTCCAAGGTGCCCCTCCCTGTCCTTTCTATAGAATTTATACCCAGGGATAACAGCGTCCCACTGGTTCTCACTGTTCCACCATGTTTCTGTTATGCCCACTATATCTATTTCTGCGTTGGCAACCAAGCACTCCAGCTCACCCATCTTGGCTCAGAGGCTTCTGGCATTGGCATATAAGCACCTATATGCTAAATCTCTCCCCTGATGTATGCTATTCTTTTGACTCTTTGACCTGCTGGCACAGGCTCCTGTCTGCTCTTTATGCGGTTCTGCTCTGTCCCCTTCTGTTTTATCTGAATTCTTTGCAGCCTCACACCTTAAAGGATGGCTTTTGCCAAACGGGATACTGCCCAGCTCCCATCGGCTGTTCCCCAGGTGTCATTTTAAAAGCTGCTCTGCAACCTTTTTGATTTTAAGCGCCAGCAGTCTGGTTCCATCTTGGTTCAAGTGCAGCCCATCCCTTTTGTACAGGCCTTGCTTGCCCCAAAATGTGTCCCACTGCCTAACAAATCTAAACCCCTCCTCCCAGCACCAACGTCTCATCCACGCATTGAAACCCCTCAGCTCTGCCTGTCTCACTGTACTTGCGTGTGGAACAGGTAGCATTTCTGAGAATGCTATCTTGGGGGTCCTGGACTTCAAAATGCTACCTATCAGCCTAAATTGGGCTTCCAGGACCTCCCAACTGCATTTCCCCACATCGTTGCTGCCGATGTGCACCACGACCACTGTCTCCTCCCCAGCACTGCCTAGGAGCCTGTCTAGATGCTGCGTAATGTCCGCAACCTTCGCACCAGGCAGGCAAGTCACCGTGTGGTCAACATGAGGGTCACAAACCCATCTCTCTATCCCTCTAATGATAGAATCACCAACTACAAGGAGGCCCCCACAGAGGAGTATCCCCTGTGTGAGAGGATATGGGCTCATCATCCACGGAAGGGGTCCCTTCTAAAGGACCATTTCCCTCTTCCTCAGACCGATGTCCTCCTTGCCCAAGACCTTTATTCTCCCTGACAGCAGAGAAGCTACCAGCCCTGGAGTGGGATGCCTCTATCACATCCCTGAAGGTCTCGTCCACATGCCTCTCTGTCTCTCTGAGCTTCTCCAGATCTGCCACCTTGGTCTCAAGGGAACGGATTTGTTCCCTGAGAGCCAGGAGCTCCTTGCACCGAGCACACACCCATGACTTCTGCCCATGGGGCAAATAGTCATACATGTGGTACTCTGTGCAATACAGAGTTGCTTCCAATACACATTCAGAAGTTAGCACTAAGGGGTAGGGGATAAGGTGGATAAGGGGTAGGGGGTAGGTGTGGGAGATAGGAAAAAGGAGCAAGAGAGAGGGAGAGAAGGAGCAAGTGTGGGATAGGGATACAGATGTACAGCTACCTGTTCCTAGGTTGATTGGAGTTGGTTCCAGGAATTGTAGTTGTAGGCTTCTTTCATGGTAGGAAGTTTAGACCTTTTGTCATTGTGGCTGAGTGGAGGGACTCTAGGTCACAGGACAAGGCAATGTGCCTAGCAAGGACGGGTGGGGGAGCACCAAGCCTTTGGGACAAATGGCAACAGCGAGACAAGCAGTGTGCTGTTCCCCAAAAACCTTCAGTATACTTGTCACCTCCAATAAATGTGTACTTGTTGCCTCCAATGTGGGGTGGCAAGGAGAGGGTCTTTATAGCTTCAAAGTAGCTGGAATGCATGATACCGGTGCGGTGCATCCATTGTCTTGCGGTCGGGGAATAGTCTTATGCAAAAGTTTGGGAACAGTGACAAAGCTGTGGGGTAGTGAGTGCTTTTCAGGTTGGCCTATGCATTTCTCCCAGAACAAAGGAAATTAGAGAGCAGTATAGGAAATTTGGAGGAAGGCATGACTTTCAGAATTACTCATGCCAATCAACTCTAAAGTTCTTATCAGAGGGAGAATGTCTGACCTTTGTTTCTTGGCTTATCTGTGTTTTGCTTGTTAAGAGAAATAGGCTGCATATGACTGAGCTCCATTTTAATTAGCGTAAGCTTTGCCTAGTCTGATTCACTCTGTGTATGTGTATGCTCAGGGGCAATGACTAGCAGCGATTTTTCCTGATTCTTCCTAATCCCGTAGGATTGCACTAATGACCTGGGGGTACCAATAATACCTTGTCAGAATGACCCATCTCCTCTTCCTTGAATTAAAGGAATGCAATGAGGCAAGAATGCAATGAGGCAAGACAGCAATGCAATTACTTTTAAAAATACAATATTTAATTGGGGTACAATCAAGACAAACCAACATAGAAACACTACCCTTCATGCCAATGAGACTTTCCATCCTGGAGCAAGGAGCATTCATAGTGGGAAGGCAGTCTAGACTGGTACTGTAGTAGGGCAAAGTATTCAAGCATCCTTCCCACATATGCCATGGTCCTGATCAGGACTGCCTGCGCCAATAAAAAACAAGCATATCAGGGCCAAGAGTGTGCTTAATGTAAGTTTCATCTTCTCCCATATGAACCTGTCCTTTAATTAATATTGTCTCTAAGAGCCCTGAACATTGGGTTGTAGGTGATTAGCTACTAGAGAAAGCGCTTTTTCTGTGGTGGCATCCAAACTTTTTGACTCTCTTCCCAGGCATGTTGGCCTAGTGCTATTGCTGCTAGCTCTTTGGTGCCAGATAACTGTCCTGTTCTCTTGTGCCTTTAATGGTACAGGTATTTAAAACCCTTTTTATTTCACATTTAACTACTGCACTTACCTTACTGCTGAGCTGCCATTTTTGTTGTGCTTATTGCTTCATTGATCATTTTCTTTGAAACAGTATTTATGTGCATTTTTAATTAGTCACAAAAGGGCTTTCAGAGACTGTGCATAAATTCCCTAAATAAATAATAAGACAACATATACAACATACAATATACAACATAAGACAACATCCCCTGCTATCTGGTCAAAGAGGCACCTTTTAAGGTGGTTATTCTCTTTATTTAGCAGGGGGAGAGTAACTGGCCCTGTCCACCTCCAACACAGTACCTCCAGTGACTGTTGCTGGTGTCTATCTTGTGTTTTTTTTAGAATGTGAGCCCTTTGGGGACAGGGAGCCATCTTACTTACTTACTTATTTATTATTTCTCTGTGTAAACTGCCCTGAGCCATTTTTGGTAGGGTGGTATAGAAATCGAATTAATAATAATAATAATAATAATAATAATAATAATAATAAGAAGAAGAAGAAGAAGAAGAAGAAGAAGAAGCTGCTACAGGTAGCTTGTATTTTTTGCAGATTTTTTTTTTTTTTGGAACATCTGCAAAAAATACAAGCTACCTGTAGCCAAAAATTGGTGGGACCATAAAATTGAAAAAGTTGAAGAAAATGAAGATGTAAAAATATTATGGGACTTCCGACTACAAACAGACAGACATCTGCCACACAATACACCAGATATAACTGTAGTCGAGAAGAAGAAAAACAAGTCAAAATAATCGACATAGCAATACCAGGGGATAGCAGAATAGAAGAAAAAGAAATAGAAAAAAATCACCAAATACAAAGATCTACAAATTGAGATTGAAAGGCTGTGGCAGAAAAAGACCCAAATAATCCCAGTGGTAATTGGTGCCCTGGGTGCAGTCCCAAAAGACCTTGAAGAGCACCTCAACACCATAGGGGCCACAGAAATCACCATCAGCCAATTACAAAAAGCAACTTTACTGGGAACAGCCTATATTCTGTGACGATATCTATAACAACAGCAACAACATTGACAATAAAATTTTGGCATCCCAGGTCCTTGGGAAGGACTCGATGTCTGGATAAAACAAACCAGTCAATAACACCTGTCTGACTGTGTAAACGAGAAATAATAATATAAAACAGCAGAGTAAAATGGTAGTTAGAAGAAATAAATTAATTATAGCTGATTACAAAAAGGGCTAATTTTACTTGCCATCCAAAATGATGACAGGTGAATATGCCGGGGAAGAGAGAAGAATATGCCATGTCTATCAGTGGTTACTAATCTGTTGGCTATAGGCCACTTCCAGCCGCAGAGGCAAGATGCCTCTAAATACCAGTTGCAGGGGATCCACAAAAGGGCAGGTGCTCACCTCTTGCTTTTGGGCTTTCCAGAGGCATCTTTTGGGCCATGGTGTGAAACCGGCTGCTGTACTAGATAGGCCTTGGGTCTGATCCAGCAGGGCTGTTCTTATATTCTTAGGAGAGGACAAGCGTATGTGCTTGATAATCAGGAATGCAAGACTATGATATTGAGGAAGACTTGATGAGTCGTGATGTTGAACATTACTGATGTTTAAAATCAATAGTTAGCTACTGCAGAGGTTTCACATTAAAGCAAGAGAAAGAAGTGGAGATATTGCTGAGTGTGAATACAAATTTCTTTTTATAGAAAGAAAGGTTATTTATGCCAGGAACCTGATGGGAGAAAACAGGCTCCACTATCTGGAAACCTATGGAAAGAATATGCTCCCTCATCCAGGACATTCTTGCAGGGTGGCGGCTTTACCCCACCCTGCTTTGATGAAGTACAAAGCAGAGGGTGAAGATCCAGTCAGAGGGAAGGAGCACTGTGTGGCTGAGGCTTAGGCAGCTGTTACTGCTTTGCCCCTGCCTCATTTGGCATCTAAATGGCCATCATTTCTTCCCCCATGAGAACTAAATAAGCAGTGCTTGTTGTCCTGTTGCGGGGGGGGGGGAGCAGGAATTGTTGTCTTCCTGGATGATTGTCCATTGTTAAGAGGTGGTTCCCCCCACTACTTTATTTTGTTCTCACTAGCTAAATTCAGTGTGATGCTAGGTCACCACTGTGCCAGTTAGACAGTGGCTCAAATTTAGTGCAATGTTCTATTTGTGTTGCAGTAGAATGTGTGCACAGTTGTGCAATAGCGTTGTTTTCGCAAATGTACAAATTGCAAAAATGTGATTGCGTGATATACAGCTAGTGGAAATAATGGCCATCCATTGCACAACTGCATATGCAAATTTTCTTGCTGTTTTGCAAAGAGCACTATTGCACAACTGCACACACTGTATGTGAGCCAGTGTGGGTAGGTAAACATGTATCAAGAGGTGATTGGTTGTTATTATTTATTTATTTATTTATTTATTTATTAGATTTGTATACCGCCCTTCCAAAATGGCTCAGGGCGGTTTACAATTAAAACAAACCACTAAAACAGTAAAGAGCTAAAACAAATTAAAAAACAATATAATAATTAACAATTTAAAAACATTTTAAAACAACAATTAAACAATTGCAGTGATTAAAATCCCAAAATTGGGTTTTTAATTTTTAAATAAACCAGATATTAAAACCCCCAAAATTTAGGAAGCTGAGAAAGCTTGGGTGAAAAGATGGGTTTTCAGGTGTTTTTTGAACATTGCCAGAGATGGGGAGAATCGTATCTCAGCAGGGAGCTCATTCCACAATCCCGGGGCAGTGATCGGGGCAGTGATGAGCCACCCTAAGGCACCATTGAGGGAGGGTATTGAATAGATTGTTAGCAGGGGCATAGCTATAACTGAGCGAAAGGGTTCAAAGAACACAGGGCCCCCAGCTCCTGAGGGCTCTCCAGCTCTATCCCTCCCTATATTCTTCATTATATCCCTCACTCTGGGGGGGTGCCAGAGAGAGGGATGAACACGGGCCCCCTCTCCCCTAGCTACACCCCTGATTGTTAGTCTTTATGGATTTGAGAATATTGATGGGGACTGTTCCCTGATACTAAGGGGCATCACCAACCTAAAAGGCTGTACAGCTTGGAGCGGGTCAGTGCTACTGGAAATACTTTGATCCTTCTAGATGGTTAGCATATTCAGCAGGGATCAGCCTTGTCCAAAGGATCAAGGTGTTCTCTGCTGCTCTGAGCCAGGGTGTGATTGCCCAATGCAGGTTAAGGGAGGGATCATACATCCTGGCTCTGCCTTTAGTTAGTGTCTGCATTGTTGGAGGATGAAGTTTGTAGACCCTTTGCAATCCATTGGTTCATATAATAAATTTCTGGCCCTTTATACCCAATTAATTTCTTGTTTCTTTATTGGTGTTGGGAACAATGATTTCAGCCATTTGTTTTGCAAACAAAACATAAAGAATACAATGTGTACTGTTTCTGTTTTCTAAAGTGTTGTAGCTGAAGATAGCAAAAAAACAAATTGGTATAACTGAGGTTCACTCTTGCAATGAAAAGTGAGCTATTACCAGCAAATTGATTTTGCCATATAAAATATGTATACTTTAATCATAAGTGATGGCATTACTGAGTAAAGGAACAAAAAGGAGCATGTATAATGGCGTGAAAGTTCTTTGTCTTGTGTAGCCCTACTAATGGGCTAATTTAGGGGTTTCTTGCTTCTGCAGAAGTCATCACTCGCTATTATGCTGCCTTTTTCAACCTGTCTTCAAGGTAAACAAAGCTATTTGAAACACAGAAGACAAAACTCTAATAGACAGCAAACAAAAACCTACATACATGCTGTAGAAGAATCGGGTTGTGTTAAAAATGTCACTGATTATTTCTTTTGTGCTACAACATAAAAGCACTCTGCACCCACTGCACCTGCGTTTTGGAATAAAATGACTGAAATAATTACTATGTATTTGACTTGGAACTGTTAAGATCAACAGTAAGCAGATGCAGCCAAATTAAAAGATACATTCATTTTGTCATCTCTGTCGGGGGCAGCCTTCCATGAGGTGGTGTGAAAGAGACACTGCAGGAGCAAGGAGGAGGCTCAGGGGGCTGAGGGCGCCACCTCACAGGCCTCTCCACTGTTCACTGCCAATCCTTAACCCCACTGAGGCAAGCTGTTGATTTTCCTTTCCTTGCCACTCTGTGGCACGCCTCTTTCTCTGTCCTATACTGCTCCTGCTGCTACTGACTGACTTTGTGGCCTAAGCCTGAGACTGATTTTGCCTGATTTTGCTGCTGCCATGGCAGCATAACCTGATAATGCTGACCATCTGTCTGGGGATGTGAGGATGTATCATATTGTCCTTCATCTCAGGCCGCAAAATGTCCTGGACTGCCCCTGATCTCTATATTTCCATATTTGTTCGTGTGTGCAGATTGAATTTTGCAGGAATTTTGAAACTTTGACAGAAGTCAGACTAATCTCTTTCTGCTTGGGAGCTGTGCATGTACCAGAGTAGAAGACAATCACTTCTTCATTTAGTTCTTTCCTGACCAAAGGCAGAAAAATGGCTCAAGGAGGTTTGGCCTTGGTGGTGGGTTATCCCAATTATTTCCCTGCCCAATTACTTAACATGTGTTAATGTTTCTATTCAGGTGGTTAGTCAATTGTTTCTATTCAGGTAGCTCCCTCTTTTCTCTAGCCCCAATACACACGTAAAAGGGATTATCGGTTCCCTTGTGGGGTGGAGGTTGGTTTAAGTTCTTCAGTTGACTTTCTAGAATCATACTTAATTTGTTTAGCAGGTCCCCACTACAGATGACCACTCCCTGAGCAGGATGCAGACTAAGTCAATCATAATTAAGCCCCACTGAAATAAACAAGACAACCTAGTCATTACTAACTTAAGTCCTATTAATTTAATGGGACTTCGTCATGACTAACTTAGTCTGGATCTTGCCCCCGTGTCTCTTCTTTTGGATTGAAATCTATGCCATGGAAATGTGCAGGGGTTTGCTTGTCATTCAGAAAAATAACTAACCCACTGCAACTGAACAAGCAAGTTTGTGCTTACTTGTTTCTTTGGACAAATCTTTTTAGGCTGTCCTGCCATTATTGGCAATGTTCCTTGTGATCAGGGATGCAAAACAAATGCATCTTCCCAAACACTGGACACTGACCAACAAAAACTGATCCCCCTTCTGCTGGCTAAGGCTTTTCTTCCTGCAGAGCTGTTGTCCTCCAAGTAGAAAATGATTGGGATTACTGATGGAAGCCAACCAAACCCAACTCAACCCAGGGAGCACTGGCAGTTGGTTCCAATGACACACTCAGTGGTTTGGAGAAACAAACAACTAGGGGTGCATTACATGTCAATGGGTGAAAAGGAGCCTTCATCTGTGTGAAAAGGAGCCTTCCAGGGCACCCACAATCTTTCTCCAAAGACTCACAAAACATACCTTTTTCAAACTTTTTTTACCCATTTGTTTTATTATATTTCTATATTGTTGCATCTGTCAGCTCTGGGCAGTTCACAATAAATAAAACACCAACATAGAAAGCTGCCTTATACCAGGGTTTCTCAATGTGTGGGTCCCCAGATGTTATTGGACTTCAACTCCCATAATCCCCAGCCCCAGTGGTCTTTGGTTGGGAATTATGGGAGTTGAACTCCAATTATATCTGGGGACCCACATGTTGAGAATCCCTGCCTTATACCGAGTCAGACCCTTGGTCCATCTAGCTCAATATTGTCTACACAGAGTGGTAGCCTCTTCTCCAAGGTTGCAGGCAAGTGTCTCTCTCAGCCCTATCTTGGAGATGTCAAGGAAAGAACTTGGAACCCCTGCTAAATCGACAAAGAGGCACCTTTTAAATGTGGCGATTTTCTTTATTTAGCAGGGGGAGAGCAACTGGCCCTATCCACCCCCAACATCATCCCTCTAGTGGCTGTTGCTGGTGCCTATCTTATGTGTATTTTTAGATTGTGAGCCCTTTGGGAACAGGGAGCCATCTTCTTTATTTGTTTTGTTTGTTTATTATTTCTCTATGTAAACCCTTTGGAAACTTTAGTTGAGAAGCGGTATACAAATATTTGTTGTTTTGTTTTGTATGCAAGCATGCATATGCTCTTCCCATAGTGGCCCCATCCTGAGGGGATTATCTTACAGTGTTCACACATGTCTCCCATTCAAATGCAAACCATCAATTAAAACCAGTGCCCAAAAATTCCTAAAAACAATATAAACAGTTTAAAACAATTTCAAAATAGTTTAAAAACCATGGAAGGACAGACCAAAAAAACAAAAAAGTCTTAAGGACTTAAATAACACTATTGTCTTCTACCCCTTTCAGCAGCTGTTTTGGAGCATTTGTTTTCCCCCTTCAGGGATGCCAGGCCATTAGAGTGTAATCCTAACCAATCAGAAGATAGTTGGTACAATCATTCCTTTTTATATGGAAAACTGAAAACTAGGCCATATGGACAACATGGTGTCCATTCTTTACTCTTTGAGTGGCAAAATACCAGATATATCAGACCAGAGACCAGAACCTTTTTGCAAAACAAGGTAACTGCAAACCATGACTAACTTCCTGAGCAAGAGAGAACAGGCAAAGTGCAGTTTGAAGCCCTGATTCCTGAAAATAATGCTGCTTCACTATGGATATTTATTTGGGAGTAAACCCATCCGAACTCATACTTCTGAGTAAACAGGATTACTCAGAAGTAGGATTAGCCTAAATAACTCCTCCTTACTCAATCCACACAATTTTTCACATGACTTCTTGAAGAAAGACTAATATGAACAGGACCAGCTATGCAGACAGATGAAGCCATTTCCATGATCTTCACTGGACTTTTTCAAGCAGCTGTATTCATGGGGGTAACGGCTAGTTCAGGTGTATAAGCTGTATGTTTCACTTTAACCTTTCTCTATGCAGTTGTGTGTAGCCACGTGCATAATCTCACGAAGTATTTTGACAGTGTGACAACTGACTTTTGGGGAGCACAGGTTTAGACAACCTTTATCCAGATTGTAAAATTTTAGAAGCAATCATATTCTATATTTTTTCTATTATCTTCTCTTGGCAAAATACAGGATTGTATACCAAAGAAGAATTAAGTTGCCATATCAGCATTGTATTAGGAAATAAAAAATATTAAGTTCTGTAGGACATAACGGGCAATTTTTAGACTCAGTGTGTGGTGCAGTGCCCCCATGGTTCTTTATTGTGGATCTTTATTTTCAAAAGCTATTTTCCAGACTTTCATTATTACAGAAATAAATTTTTGTCTATGCTGACAATTTTTTTTAAAAAATGCAGCTTTCAGTGTTAAAAAAAGTTGCTTTTCTATTATCTAATTCCGTTTGTTTATGAAGTTTAGAGTTTACTCTGTTTTTCAGTTGTCCTAACAGTGTCTAGTTTTATAAGTAACTCGCTTTTTTCTTTTTTGTCATCTTGTTTTGCTCTGCAGCTGTGATTCTGAAAACAGGTACCTTGGTAATCCTCTCAGGGGAACATGTTACTGTAAGTACATCTATGTTTCCTTGGCCTTTGAGCTTGTTCATTAAATTATATTAATTAACCTTTGACTTCTGACTGATATTAGCTGGCTGCTATTAATTTGTGAGGTGTGTGCTATCTTATAATATATCATTCGATCATTGTGTGCAGTGCTAAATGAACTGGGAAGACCTGTTCAGATATAAAACGGAACCTTGGCACTCCCTTTCAGCCTAACCAACATCACAGGATGATTGTAAAGATAAAATGGGATAACGATATGTTTCCCAGACTATGGGAAACACCTATATCGGGCAGCAGCAATATAAGAAGTACTGAAAGGCATCATCTCATACTGCACGGGAGATGGCAATGGTAAACCCCTCCTGTATTCCACCAAAAAAAACCCCACAGAGCTCTGTGGTTGCCAGGAGTCGACACCAACTTGATGGCACACTTTACCTTTACACTGCCATGTGCGCGCACACACACACACACACACACACACACCCCACACATCTTCTCTTATTCATTATTTCAATAGGTCAGTGAGACACATTATTATGATCCCCAATGTAAAAGAAACCAAACTGTGAGACAGTGGCTTTTTCCGGGTTGCTAATGAAAGTATTGTCAACCTGGGATTTCAGGCCAAATCCAGCAAGCTTTGTACTAGATTGTACTGGCTTTCTTAGTTTTTCTAATATAATCTGAATTGAAACTTATAGGGACTGTACTAACTATCCATCAAGATTTAAGAGTGGGTATTGGTCAAGTATCTAATCACTACAGTTTTGTAAGGAGTTGTGCACTTTGAAACTCCTGCTTTTCCATTTATACAGTGGTAAAGTTGTGCCATCAAGTCTGTGTCGACTCCTGGCGACTACAGAGCCATGTGATTTTCTTGGTAGAATACAGGAGGGGTTTACCATTGCCATCTCCCATGCAGTATGAGATGATGCCTTTCAGCACCTTCCTATATCACTGCTGCCTCATACAGGATTTTCTCATATTCCTGGAAACACACCAGCAGGGATTCAAACCAGCAACAATATAGATGACTAAACTTCTATATGTTCTTTGTCTTTGTCTTTTTAATGTTATGTTGTTAGATGTTTAGATAACAATGGTTAGCAAACTTTTCAAAACTGATGTAAATTAATGTTAATTTCATTTAAGCTTATATATATAAATCAAAGCCCAGGCAAAACAAATAGGAATCCAGCTGTGCAACTAGAACTTGTGTAAAGAATGCAAATAAAACAGAGTTAAACTTGGCCAATATGCATAATTCTAAGAGCAAAATGTGTGTATTGTGGTTGCCTGTGGAAATTTTGGAAGATAGCAGTGAGACACAAATAATGATACTAATAGAATCTTTTACTTTATGTAGACATTCTGAGTTTCTCTCATCTAAAAATAAATACTTCACATGTAAGTGATGAAAACTGTTAGACCAATAAGACTTGTAGAGACTGGACACCTCCAAGAAAGATCTTATTCCTTATTATCCTCTAGTAACTCTGCATCATAAATCTCTGTCTGAGATAAATTGTGTCATATCTAAATAGCCTTTCACCTTTAAATATACAAAGCTATTTGTCTTCTGCCAGGTTTTAAAATATTTTAAAGATTTTGTGGTTTTGGACTGATGTCACCTTCCAGCTCTTTTGTAAAGCTTAAACCTACAGTAAAATAGATTAATTAACTTTAATATTAATATAAATATCATATTGCCTCATTATCAAGATGCTTTTTTACAAGAGAAGAGCAGTTTTCATTTATTTTCATGGGTCGTACCTGAATGGGGAACTTCTAGGATAGATCTAATTGATTTAAGGAGAAAAGCTCTATTTTAAGATGTTCAGGGGCTGCAGGCTAATTGATTCTCTGTTCTATTTCAATTTGATCAATAACTTTATTTTAATTCACAAATAATTAGTGACCCAGGATTTCAATAACTATTAACTACTGGTATAATAAATTCTGCTTTCTTTAATGGCTCATTGGGGTGGAGATGGGAGAGCCAAATGGAAAGTATATGTCAAGTACACTAGATAATTATATGAATTCCATGATGGGAATTTTCTTAAAAATCTGTGTTTGTGATTATTTTAGAGAAAACATCTCCAGTTGTTCCATATTGCACACTTACACTAGACTTTCTGGAAAGCTGTTCACATTTGTGGAGGTGCAGCTCTACTCCTAGAAATCAATAGACCTTTAAAAAAAAATCTTAATGGAACAGGAATGAGTCGGTAGTGTGTGGTTTCAGTATCTTCAGTGAGCATCAGTGTCAGTAACCTCAGGTCAAAGTACTGACAAGATCCAGGTCGCAACTGCTGAAGAAGCAGCAGATAGCAGAGGCAAGGCCAGCAAGGCAGGCACAATCCACAGTGTGGAGGCCACTGGATAATCCAGTGATTTCACTCAGTAATGAGTTGCTCGGACTAAGGGAATGCAGGAAGCTAAAGGCAGTGGCACAGGATTAGATCTCTGGAATCAGCTGATTACTAGGATCAGGAGGCTTCTAGTCTGTCATGTTAGTAACTCAGCGTGAGCTGCTTGCAAATTCCTTTTGATCAGTGGCCCTGGTGGTCTAGGGAGTAGGAAAGTGGAGCCTGCCTTCCAGGGGAATTGACATGAGCTTCACAGTGCCTGATAGCCAGTGAACTAGGTCAGCAAAAGTGCAACCTAGTAACTGTTGTAAACCACTTTAATACAAAGTGAATACTGTATGACATTTGCCTGACTTTTGAAATTCTAGCAGCAACGTCCTGAAGTATTGTAAATGTCAGAGTTCAGGATGGTCATTTTGACTCATGGTACAGGTTCAGAGCTACTAAAGTACCTCTTGAATAATTTTTCATGCTCTTAATACCATTTATGACAGCAGGGGAAATGTGGAATAGAAACATGTCTGAAAGGCCCTAAAGAACCTCCAAATATTCATATCACATTAAGTGTATGTTCATCTAACCATTTTGATATGGCAGGTGTTGTGTTTCCCTTTGTCCTATGTGATGGGCTGGAATCCATAGAAGGGTGGGGAAGGAGGGGAGTATGGGAGCATAAAAGTGAATATTCTACAGACTATGCTGGTGTTGGGCCCAATTTATGCACCACAAGAGCCAGTGGTAGCTCTCCTTCTTCTTCACTTTCTGATAGCTGTGGCCTAGAGCTGGAGCTCCTTCCACATTCCCACCACCATAATAGTATTGCAACTTCACTCTTTCATGGTGAACATGTTTTACAAACGGGGTCTACTCTTTTATGTATGCATTTACTTGTTAAAGTTCATGTCAAATTTAAGGCTATACACAGTGTAGAAGGTGAACAAGCCTAAGGTTCAGTCCTGTGCTCCACTGCATAGATAACCTAGCCTCTTGGGCTGTGTGTGATGTGCTCTAGAGCCTGTTTCTAGGAGCTATTCCACCTCATAGCTACAAGAAATGGTGTATTAGGGTCAAACTGCACATTACAAGAAGCACATGATTGTTTGTTGGTATTTTCACCCCTCAAACAGCAGCTACAGGACGCTTAATGTAGATTGAGACCATGATGTGGGGAGTGAGGGGGATTTAGCTTTTAACCATGGTGTGGTCTTGATTCATACTGGGAGCCCCCATGGCTGTTACTTGGCCTGGGAAGAGGCAATCCAGTTCAGGATCACGGATGGTGGAGATGAAGGATTAAAACCCTCCTTATTCCTCAGAATGGTTCCAATCCAGATTAGGGCTGTGCATGGACCGGTAGAGGTAGTTTGGTCCAAATTCATACTGAACTGCTGCTCCGTGAACTGGTTCAGTCAAACTGACCAGTAGGTGGGTCGAACCAATAAACTAGCTCAAACCAGTTCAAAGTTGGTTGCGGTTGAACCGCTTGAACTGGCCCAGTTCACAGAAGACCAGTTCGATTGTGAACCGGTTCTGCACATAATCCTGATTGCCCCCTCTCTTCAGATGCTGTTTAGTGGAAAAACAAGAATGAAAGAGCCATTAAGTAACAAAAGATCACTGCTCATTTTACTGTTTTTTAATCATGTGAATCAATTCATTGAACTGATGCATCAGTGAGCTGACATAAAACTTTGTTGCTTAAAGTAATTTTTGTTTTCTAGTATGGAAGCAGTGTATAAATTCAGACTTGATCTTATCATAAAGTAAAAGAAAAGATGTGCTATCGGTTCAGTGTCAACTCCTGGAGACCACAGAATCATGTGGTTTTTCTTTGGTAGAATACAGGAGGGGTTTACCATCGCCATCTCTCGCAGAGTATGAGATGATTCCTTTCATCATCTTTTTATATCGCTGCTGCCAATATAGGTGTTTCCCATCTTATCATAAGCCTTCCAAATTTCAATAGTTCATTAATGTAGGATTGAGTGACATTGTCATACTCCCAGGGGACGAGGTGGGCTTCTAGCCCTTCTTGAACTCCGTAATGACTGGAGCATCTCCAAAAGTTCAGCCTCAGGAACAGCCAGGGGAGGAGGTTAGCTTGTCACCTGAGTTGTCCTCCTCCTGGCTTGTTGCATTCAGCCAGTTCCCTCTTCTGGAGAACTCCTGGCTCCGATACTCAGAAGCAGCCCACCATAATCAGTTACCTTGTCTTTAAATACCCCAGTGCAGAGCTGACAGGGCTTAAAGCCTACTTCCAGCCCCACCCCCTTCCTGACCTTGCTTCCTGTTTCCTGCCATACCCAACCTAGCTGTCTCCCTAGAGCTGTTTCCTGCAGCTCTCCCTGCCTTGCCCTCTCAACCTCACTGGGATCTGACCAGCCTGGGCCCTTCTCCTCCCCACTGCCCCCTCGAAAGGAAAGAAAGCCTCAAAGAAGGGATGCTACGCCCTTCTCCAGCCTCCACAGGGCCACCTGAGTGACCAGGTAACATGGCATCATGACAGACATTATTCTTGACATAATAATGTCAAATGTAGACTATTAATTATGTTTACGTAAGTGGTGAAGATCAGAGACAGAAGATGTGGGAAACAGGGATGTGCGAACTGGCTAGCCGGTTTGATTTGACAGTCCGGGGTCAAATCAAGTCACCCCCTGTTCAATCCGGCCATGGACTGAACCCCACCCCCCGACTGTTCGGAGGGGGGTCACAATTTTTTAAAAAATGTTTTTTAAAAGATATTTTTTAACCTTATCCCCTTTGGGGATGGTCCTTGAGGTGGCGGTGTGTGTGTGTGGGGGGTCCCCTCCTCCCACTGGCCTCCATTATTATGCCAATGCTTCAGCCAGTTTGGGCCTCTGTAGCTCAGTGTGGCAGACATTTTGGGCGCCGCCGCACATGGTCTCTGTGAGGCCAGCATGACCCTCTGAACTACGGATGCCCATAGTTGCAAGATCGCAACTCAGTTAAGCCGAGATGCTTCCTGTGAAACTGTCCTCTGCTGACAAGCACCTTGTTACTGCACAGCCGGCTTGTGGGTTGGGCTGCACTTCGCAGGATGTTATGGTTTCGGGGTGTTTTGTGGTGTGCAGGAGAAGAAGCGAGATCTTGAAGAGTCTGATGGCTTATTCGGACGCCAGCAGACTCTCAAGCATCGACACCGCCCAGGGGAAGGCTCCCCCCACCCCAGACAGCGGCTCCTTCTTTTCAATTCTTCCTATTGTGGAAGGGGGGGAGGGGGCTGAGAAGGTATTTTCACAGCCTCACAAGGGTAGCCTTCCAAGCTGCTGCTGCTTTGCCTTGCCTCTGTGTGAAGCAGATTAGCCCCTTTGGATGGACTTGGTTAAGCATTGTGCCGAGGAAAATATCTCAGTGTTTGCTTATGAAAAACCATGTAACTGGAAAAGGGGGTGGGGGTGGTAGAAATCATGGTAACATCAACTTCTGGAGCTGTTGGCCAGGCAATTATTTTGCTGACTGGGGTGAAGGTCTCGAAGCATCCCCACCTCAAGCTCCCTCGCATGTCCCCCCAGATCCTTGAGAGATCAACAAGAGGGCAAGAAGAGACATGGAGGGGGGCACAGGCCCTCTTCCCTCCCACCCCGCCATTTCTGTCATGAGTCCCGAACATTTTTAAGCGTATGAAGTAGCATTTGCTTGGGGTGGTGGTGGATAATAATACCTTGTCAATAACAGAGTCGTTATTTCTGCTCTGCTCATCCTCAGCTAGATGCCCACAAGTGGGTGAAGCCACTTAACTCGCAAGTAGCACCACTGCTTTAAGGAACATTGTTGCCCATTCAAGTGGCTGAGGATCGAGGCCTTAAAATGATCCGGTTTTTGACAATTTTTATTTTTTATTCCTATTAAAACCCGCTGGGTCTATTATTCATCACACAACCCAGCCAAGCCAAAAGGGGGTCTATTGACAATTTTTATTTTTTATTCCTATTAAAACCCGCTGGGTCTATTATTCATCACACAACCCAGCCAAGCCAAAAGGGGGTCTATTGACAATTTTTATTTTTTATTCCTATTAAAACCCGCTGGGTCATTCATCACACAACCCAGCCAAGCCAAAAGCATGGGTGTGGAAAGGAGAAAAGCCGACTCACAGGCTCATCACCAACTCAGTTTTGAAATACTTGGGGTATTTTAATCTAAGTACCAATTTGGTTGGTCCCCGGGGGCTGGAAAAAAAGAAGAGAGGCTTAACATGCAAGGATTTGGATTTGGGGCATCAGTGCATTGTAGTCCATAAGGCAGGAATACAGTCCAAGGGCTTAACTGAGCTGAGAATCGCCTTCAACTTCAGGATTTTGTCTCATTGCAGGAGAGATCACGTTAAGTTTCAAATAAAGGGTTTTTTACGGCAGGACTTTGGCTTATCTGAGTTGTGGATCGGGCCAAGAGACTTATTACTTTGCTTCATTCAGCTCAAAGGTTCTGGCTTAAGTGGGCTGTGAATTAGCGATAGGGATGGAGCCCCTTGCATCCAGAGAATCCTATTGATTCCAATGCACGGGAGGTGCGACCTAAGCATCCCTGTAGGATGAGAACCAGGAGTATGTGTGGTGAACCTGTGCCATCCCCCAGAAGAAGTGCAACTTCTCACTGTCTGTCTTGAATTTCCCCTTCCCCCCCGTCACCGTGCTACTTAGTAGCCTATACAATTGCATGCTGTGACCTAGCATAAACTGCGGTCCTATGCCAGCTTCTCGGAGAGCACGTCCTGTTGGACTCCGTAGAATTTACTTCTGAGTAAACATGCAGAGAATAGAGTAGCAAAGTCTTTGGGGATTCAAAGCTGCCAGCCTAAACCACTGGAAGTGTTTACCTGGAGGTCAGCTCCATTCAAATAAACAGGTCTTACTCCAGGTAACCATGATTCAGAAGATAATTTAAGCCAATTTGGCTTCTAAACTAATTCAGAAGCTGAACAGTAATGGGGTTTAGGACTATGAGGTGCCAACTGGATTGTGGATCTGGCTGCCTTCCCTCCAAAAACTTTGGGGATTCTCAGTTCTGGGACTTCTCAGTTTTGTCTGCTTTGAGTGTACTTGGAGTCTCAACCTGTTTGGGAAAATTGGAGAGGGAAGGAGGGCCACAGGTCAGCATCCCTCTCCTCCAATTCTCATCCATTGCCACCCCTTTAAATCTAACTCTACTGAAAGGAGTTTATTTAGAAACCTTTTCCCCAACAAGCACTGGGAACGATGCAGATCCTCCACCTAGTCTTGTTGGGTCTCCCCCAAGCGTTCAACAATGCGAGCTTTGATGCGCTCCGGAATTCACTCAGTAGGAGATTAAAGGGTGATGTAGCGCTTTCTTCTTTGCCAAGGGTGTAAAGAGCTGAGCTAAACAGGTGGCCAGAAGCACCAGCTACAGCTCTCCACCAAGCAAATCCATTGGATTTCCTTCGTATTCTCCTTCCCACTTGCCAGCACAACCAGTTTTTGACCCAGGGGAAGATCTTCATGTCACAAAAACAGCCTCATCGGCAGTTCTCTCAAAGCCTAAACTGGCCGCTGGATTGTTCCAGACAAACAGAATAATCTCTCCTTCTTTCTCTTGCATTTTTGGCACACCCGCTTCCGTCCTCACTCGCAATTCATTTTTCTCTGAAAAAATAAATTTACCTTAGCTTTAAAAAAAAAAAAAGTTATGTAGATCAGGATTTAGAATTGACCTAATCATGTGTATCTGGAAGCAAATCCCTATGATTTCAATGGCACTTTCTTCCATGGAACGTTTTTAGGATGAGTTGTCAGCTGTCTGGAAGACATTGAACACACTTACCTGAAAGCAAATGCTACTTATATTAATGAGACCTGATTCCGCATACATATCTAAGGATGGGGAGAATCGGTCATGCCAGGCCTCACAGAGGCCATTTACGTATGTGTGGCAGTGTCCAAAATGACCACTACGCCGAGCTAAGGAGGACCGAACTGACTGAAGAGCCGGCCGAACCGGCCAGAGGGGGTGATAACAGAGGCTGGCGGGGGAAGGGGGAACCTCTGTGAACTGTCCTCCCGCCACCTTGAGGACCACCCCTAAAGGGGATAAGGTTCAAAAAAAATTGTTTTTTAAAAAAATCCCAAACCCCCTGGAACGAACCAAACTGGGGGTGGGGGAGGTTTGAGGGGGTACCAGACCGAATTGGGCCAGCCAGTTCCGTGCTGGATTCTATGATAGCAAATTAGAGTGGATTCATGGTGTTTCATTGAAAATCTCATTTGCTATCATAGAATCCACACTCAGAATACCTCTGAAACAACAGAACCCTGTACCCCATGGGTTAGAAACCCATGGGAGTGGTTGGCACCCTATGTGCACTACACTACCACTCACTCTGGGCCACCCCAGCACCCCCCAAGTGCACTTATAGGGCTGCTGAAAGCTCCATGTATACCCTATGAGGAAAAACCTTAAAGACGCGTAAACTTTAACAATTCCCCCAAAATCAGCCCTCTGCCCAAATCCTTTGAAAAAATTCAGGTAGCTTCGTTGACCCTACCTGGAACTACCACCAACCCCACACTGCTCTAGGCCACCCCTTTGCGCCCCGCGTGAAGCTATACATTTGCTGACACCTCAATGCTTCTCTATGGGGAAAAACCTTAAAGACGCGTAAACTTTAACAATTCCCCCAAAATCAGCCCTCTGCCCAAATCCTTTGAAAAAATTCAGGTAGCTTCGTTGACCCTACCTGGCACTACCACCAACCCCACACTGCTCTAGGCCACCCCTTTGCCCCCCGCGTGAAGCTATACATTTGCTGACACCTCAATGCTTCTCTATGGGGAAAAACCTTAAAGACGCGTAAACTTTAACAATTCCCCAAAAATCAGCCCTCTGCCCAAATCCTTGGAAAAAATTCAGGTAGCTTCCTTGGCCCTACCTGGCACTACCACCAACCCCACACTGCTCTAGGCCACCCCTTTGCCCCCTGTGTGAAGCTATACATTTGCTAACACCTCAATGCTTCTCTATGGGGAAAAACCTTAAAGACGCATAAATTTCAAAAATTCCCCAAAAATCAGCCCTCTGCCCAATCACTCTGAAATTGGGGTGGTAGCCTCCACCCATTAGGCACTACCACCCCACCCCACTCTTTTTGCCTAGATCCCACGCTATGCCCCCGATCTTCCCCCAAAACACTAAAACTTCAAAAATTCCCCCAAAATCAGCCCTTTGCCCAATCCCCCTGAAATTTGGGTGGTAGCCTCCGACCATTGGGCACTACCACCCCACCCCACTATTTTGCCCCTGGGACCCATTTTTCATACCCGAATTGATTCAGATTCAGATTCGGATTTAATCCGAATCCGAACCAAATCAGGGGTGATTCAGGTAGCCCAGATTCGGGCACAGAACAGAATGGGGGTGATTCGGTTCGGGTCCCGAACCAAATCACCGAAAACCCAAATTGCACACCCCTATTCAGTACTTGGTTACATATAGCATAGAGGACCATATTGTAATTTCCCCAAATACCCTTTTAGCTTCTAGGGCAGTGCTACACAACTCAAATGCCCTAATGGGCCAGAACCATTCACAGCTTGGCGTGCAGGGGCCGAGGTCAATTTTTAGCACATTATTACATCAAAATTAAAATATATATTTATTATTAGTTACTTGTGGATCTATTCACCCTATCAATGGACCCATAGTTTTAACCAAGGATAGTGGCCAGAAAATGGGTCCTGTCCCTGCTCAATCAGTGGGGCCCCTGGAGTTCATGCCAGCCCTGAACAAATGCCAAGTCCTCTCCTCTCCCTAAATTGTCATTGCTTTCAGGCTGCAATCCTAGGCATTCTTACATGGGAGTAAGCCTCACTGGGTACACCATGGAACATATGTATGAGAAAACATACATAGGATGGTGCTATAAGGCAGTTTTCAGCTCCTGTGTTGCTGTAGGACCCTGGGGGCCAGTAAAATAGTCCCTGCGGGCTGAATCCAGCCTCCGGGCCTTATGTTGTGCAAGCCTGTTCTGGGTGAACTGTTTCATGAGAAGCCAGTCAACCAAGGAATCAAGTGGATTACTTTACACAGACCCATGTCCACTAAAGTTACAAACATCTGTGGGAATGAGGAGTGCATCTTTTAAATGTTGGTTATCCTGCAGTTCCAATAAGCTTAACTTTACACAATACACAAAGCATGGGCTTTGTGTATTGTGTAATTTTTTTGGCTTTGGTAAAATATTACCATAACAAAACTATAGATCTATCTGGAACAGTTTTATATGTGTAACTGATGCTCCTGCAAGATCTTGAGTGCTTTCCCTTCTCTGTGAAGAGACTATGTTGCTCCTAATGACAATCGAAAGGGAGAGGAAAAAGTCTGCACAACAAAATATGCACAGAAAGAATAGATGGATACGTAATTACAATATGAACACATAACCCACTGCAGACATTAAAGGGGGTAAATTATTCAATACAGTAGAAAGAATGAAACTGCAAGTAATGAGCTACAATTAAAAACTGTAAATTTTAAGCTGAATAATGGAAACCTTGTTGGCAAGTTCAGTGACCTGGGTTGCAGAACACTATTTATTGGCAAGATATCTCATCATCTGTCACATTTAGGGACTTCTTATTGTTCCCATTGCAAAACGTTCATATTTGAAAACAAAATATGGATACCAAATGGAAAAATGCATATTTCATGCATAGTTTTGCTTCCAAATCTAAATTCAAAATAACTTGAAATTAATAATTTATTTCAAGGAAATAATTTGAACAGCATTATAATAACTTATAGATATCATTAGTGAAATTTATGCTATCACTATAGTCCTTGGTTCTAAACATCTGTGTGGCTAGGCCACTTCCTTCAAGGAGTTGCTCTTGTGATCAGGGATTCAAACCAATATTTCAATGATAAAAATAGGGATATGCCTGAGAATATGTTGGGGGTGTCACCAAGCAACCTGGGAACTGTGGTGTGCCATATGCATGGGGCATGGCCAGGCAACCTGGCAGGCATGGTATACACTTCTGAATGCTCCAAGCTTTGCACGGAGCTTGAAGAGAAGAAGTCATCCTTCTCATTCTCCTTGCAGAGCTTGGAGGGGTTGAACTGGGACTGAATTAGGACTAGACTACAAGCTTTCAAGGAGCATGGGGAGAGAAGAGAAAACAGAGAGGTGATAGTAATAAACAACAGAGGGAAATACAGTGGTCTGCTTCCAGACTAGTGTTACGCTAGCGTAATGCCTGTTGTGCTGGTGCAAGGATGTAGCATGAACATTGCACAAAGAAAAGAATGTCTGTTCCAGACTAGTTCTTGCAGTAGCAGAAGATGCTGATTGCACTGCATAACACGTTGTATAACCTTGTATGTATCCCAGACAAGGTATTCCACTAGAATTTGTGCAACAACCCAAACCACTGCAGCTTTGTTCAATACCTTCGAGTTCTTCTGTGCACATAACTTCTCTTCTTGTGCTAGCGCATAAGCGCAACACTTGTCTGGATGTCAGCTGCTACTTTGGAATATATGAATATATTTACATCGGTAATATTTTGAATGGAGCTAATGAGAGTAAATTGAACTCCGGGTTTTCAGTGAATTCAGTAACTCTCTGGATGGGTGCAGTCAGGAGAAATGATATGTACAAAAGAGTGAATGTTGTATGTTTGACAAACTAAATATTTTAGTAGTTGTGCACAAAATATATTGTACACAAAACATATTGCACATCCCAAGTTTTTTTTGTTTTAAGTCGACATTATATGTTAATTATATGTGAATTACAAAGATTTGACACACATGCATGAATTCCAAGTGGACATGAGTGATGGTTTTATGGGTGTACACGGCCTGTAAATGCAATATTTTGTCTCAGCACATTTATTTTTCTTTTATTTTTGTAACTGCCAAAATGATGAATGTTGATGAATCCTAGATGGTAAAAGAGGCATCCAAATTTCTGGATTAGTTTTTCATATATCAGCATCTGCAGTGTGTGTGGCTTCAGTATCTGCGCCCCTGGGTATGAGTGAATAAGTTGTAGAAACAGATGGTTTTGGACTGATAGGACAAAATCGGTTGGATCTGATGCCATTTTCCAGTTTTAACAAATCATGTTTAAGCTAGATGCTGAGTGCAACATCACTGATCATTAAATTTTCAGAAAAAACAAAGATGTTAGAGTTAATTGTTTAGTAAGCTGTCCAAAACTGGACCTCTCTAATTTAGAAAAAAAGGAAAAGATGGAATAAAGTTAGAAGCTTGACTGGTGTTGAGACACTGATTACCTTCTTATAACTCTGTAATTCTGGAACACACAAAATATACAGGTGGCAATTCCTAATATGTTAGTAGCACTTCCGTCAGAGGGAGCCTTTTGTTCCATCCCTAAATATCAGAGCTGCTGACCTGCAAAGAATATCTCCTTACCACTCTTACTAACATTTTATATATACAGATAAGTTTGCATTATTATACCCTTTTTATATATCATTGGGGTGAGGGGAGACTGGGCAAGGACCATTTGCCCTGGACAAATGAATCATTTAACTAGACTAGCTGTTCTGAGGGCTCATTATTTTGACTGATAGTGACCTTCAAATCTGGGTCAGGCTGAATGTCAGACACCTTATTCTTGAAGTGAATGAGGTTACTCCTCATCCTAGTTCTTGTTCAGATCTTTCTGACTTTATTCATAACTCATCTTTAAGGGAAGAGGATGAAGTGTGACTTCAAGGGTTTTTTTTTTAATGTCTAACCCCAGTACTACTGTTCATTCTCCACCTTTTCCTTGTTTTACTCCATTTGAAGTGTTGCTTGTGCTCAGTTGCCTTAAAATAGTTCATTAATCACTCCTGTCTATTCTGACCTTGTACATCTAGAACTCATCTTTGTAAAGAGGAAGTGAAGAACCCTTAGTGATCTGAAGGTTGTTATGCCTGGCTTCATTGTTTTTTTCCATCTTTCATCTATTCTCAGCTTTAATTGTTTTGGAGGAGCTCCTGTTCCTCAGTAGACTTAAAATATTTCATTAATGACTTCTGTCCAATGATAATTTATTTTAACTCTAATTCTCCATGATGTTCAAAGGGTTTTTAAAAAACTAGCTGGGCTGGCACAGAACATCTGCGCCTCTAGTTCATTGCCACTGCTGAACACCTCCCCCTGCTGCCACCGTCTGCTCCCCTGCCCGCCCACTCACTGCTACTTTCCCAGCCTGCTCACTGCTGCTGCCGCTGCCACCACCATCATTTTCTGCCTGCCAGCCGTCCCTCCCTCCGGCCGGCCAGTTGGCCGGCCACTGCCCTTAGCTGGAATTTTGTTTCCCTGCTGGCTGGCCGGCTGCTGCTGTTGCCATTTTCTTTCCTCCCACCCGTCCCCATCACTAGCTGCCACACATGGGATTAGGAATGGGTATGCCTAAAATAAAAAATATATATGAAGATTCTTCCAAGAGGGAATGGGAAACAAGCTTCCTATCCCAATGTTATCTTCATGTAGTACAAGGGTCTTAAACAGCAGCCCTCCAACTGTTGGACTACAACTCCCATCATCCCCAGTCACAATGACCAGTAACCAGGGATGATAAGATTTGTGAGCCAATATCTGCAGGAGGGCCGCAGTTTGAGACTTATGCAGTAGCTCTCCAAGATATCATGGCGTTCCGAGAACAGCTTGTGTGTGTTTTTTTAATGCTTTGCTGGTTGTCATGTCTTGAATAATGTTCCACCTTAGAGAGAAACAATGGTTTTAGAAAGCTGGCACCATTTTGGAAGCTCTTCCCTGGCCATCAGGAGAAGAACAATGAGGAGGAGAAGTGATTGTGGCTTTTGCCCCCCATAGTTTAAGGCTGATGGGGGCAGAGGGGGAGAATAATGGCGGGGGGGGAGATGCTTCAGATGTTACAACATCTACAGGCACACCTGAATCAAGGAGCTGCAAGCAACCTCTTCTCAAGTGTAGAGCTCAACACTCATGATCATATCAGGAGATAATCTGTATTTATCTGTTGTACTGAGCAACATTTATTTTGATCAATTACATCAATTAGCTTTTTAGATAACTAAACCCAATATGCTTGTTTTTCATTACTTTTTAACAATAGCTTATTAAAGCAATCACAAGAATCTACCAATGTGTTTGTGCACATTTAAGTGTTTCTTAATGTAGAAATGTATGTAGCTTTTGAACAAGTTACAGACATAGTAACAATATGCAATAACGCGTAGTAGAGAGGACTAGCAAGCACTAGGTGGCAGCCTTACTATGCTTAAATAGCTTGTTGAATTCAAACCATGTTTTGGGATGATATTTTAGAAAATAAATGAAAGTAATACTAATATCGTCATAAATCCGCTTTTATCAATGAAGTTGAATGTCCAAAGTCAAGCTAAAAATTTGCTTTTTGCATTTGAAACATATGTATAGTTTGGGTGAGCTGTGAGTGAGTAGTGGCCTAGCAATTTGATTTTCTGCTACTGCTTTTTATTGCTAGTTTTCTTTTGGGACACCATTTGTTTAAACTAAATACCTACTGTAATTGTAAAGCTGTCATGCTTGAATTAGAATAATGAGTTTCAGCAATTATATCTGACACTAATTGACTTTGCAGATTGAGGCTATTTTTATTACTGTTGAATGTAGTAGTGATGATCACCACAAACTGTCATTGTGCTTTCAATATTTGGTAATTTAGGAAGAAAAACTGTCTAAAAAAATCTCTCTCCAATATTTAAGCATGGCTAGTGGAACAAATTACATCTTGAATTATAGTCCCAATATAGTATCTAGGAAATAATAGATTTAGCAGATGTTTTAACCACAAAGTATGATATAAAGTAATGAAGGCATTGAACAAAAACAGCTATAGCCTTATATTAACATTTTTGGCTGCCTAGAGAATTGTAAAATAACCTTTGCAAATAGTGGTAACTTGTACATTGGGCATTGCTGAAACTACTTGGTGCAGACATCCAGATTAATGCTGTGCTGACATGTTTATCGGTGATCCTCTGTTCCTACTCCAGCTGCCTGTGCCTCCTGAAAATATGGTCCCAAGCATCTCCCAACCATCAGAGACATATTTTCAGGAGGTGCAGAGGGAATGAGAAACCACCAAAAATCATACCCTCCTCCCCCACAGGAAAATGTTGTTGCACCAGTGTCATGTTAGTCTGTATGTTGGCCAGTATTTTCTGCCTTGTGTGTTTGTCTGCAGCGTGTAGTGGCTAGTGCTTCCAAAACATGCGAGTGCTAGAATTTTTAGCACTCCCATTTTCTTTCCTTCAGCTCTTTCCTTCAATTTCCCTTCAGCTCTAACCATCCAAATCTGCTCCTACCTGCTCCACCCACCAAAGGCCTTTCTGTGATAACTAAAGAGGGCTTCCATGTTAAAAAGCTGTGTGCCTCTGAATATCATGCAGGGAAGAAAGGAGGAACGGTTGTTCTCATGCCCTGCTGGTAAGCTTCCTAGATTCAATTGACTGGGCACCTCTGAAAACAGAATACTGGACTAGAGCCAAGTGGGTTAGCCAAGGCAGCATTGAGCACAAGGCAGAGACAGTGTCCAAGCCACACACACCAAAACGAATGACCACTTTTTGGAATCATCCCCCCCCCCAGTTTTATGGTGTGTCATATTCTGATCGCCCCAGTTTCTCATGTTTGTAAAGACAAATTGTAAAACAAATTCGTGAAGCAATTAAGCAATTTTGCACATATTACTTCATAATTAAGATAAGGCAAGGGTTCTCAAACTTGGGCCCTCAGGTGTTGTTGGACTACAACTCCCATCATTCCTATCACAGTGGCCATGGCTACTGTGGTTAAAGCTGATGGGAGCTGTAGTCCAACAACACCCGAGGGCCCAAGTTTGAGAACCCTAACTTAAGGAATTAATTTTAGAGCTGTTGATTGTGAATGGTGGCCAGTAGCTTAGCTGGACTTTTAAAAGGATTAGACACATTTGTAAAGAATACGTCCATCAACAGTTACTGGCCCCAAAACCTTTATGTACCTTTTATTCCCCCCCCCCACACACACACAATTTATAGTACGTTTATTGAAGTTTAAGTAAGAAAAACAAAAAAGGTTACATCTCTGAGAGTATGCTGTACATGATTACACACAGAAGCTTATCCAGCGTAAACAAAACTCCTCTATATGCAAGATACAAATGGTAATTGTATATATTTCTATATGTGTGTGTGTATATATAATTATAGAATAGGAAATGTTAACATAGGACTCAGTCTTACCATCAGTAAAATTACGAATCTAACAGTTAAACAAAGTACAGAGGGAAGAGCCAAAATGAGCAACAACAAAAAGGAACAAGGCAGGAACATATATACATGAATATTAAGGTTAATTCAGGCAGAGCAAAACTTCCACTACAGGGGTCCCATCTCATACCTACAAACTCAAAGATATTAATAAACATATTATTAATTAATATTTTATCAATAAAAGCTTATGATTAGCCAGGAGAAAAAAATAGAAAGAAAAATTAAAACCCTGCAAAAAGTAGAACCTTCATGAATGTAACTCACTGAAATCCATGGCTTCAGTAAATATGGTTTCCCTACATAAATATTATCCTTCTTTTAATCCAAAAGGCCTGTATAAAAATCACCCAGAAGCTTTCTCAAAATAAAGTTCGAAATGCACAGGTCTCTTTCTGGTCTTTCCCATCCCGGTTCTTCTGATTAGCGCATAATTATACAATCTAACATACATGAAAAAGCAAGAAGATTATTTTTAAAAATCCTTTCCAGATCCATACCTGACACAAGAACAGTGGACAGCTTCTTCTAAAAGGAACTGTAAATTCAATAGGCCTATGATGTCAGATAAAAAAGTATGAGGGGGGGAATTCCTAGATCGGATTTCAGTGTTATGTTATGTAAACAAAAAATGAAGAGACCATTAGTTATTACCTGACTTGTAAAAGCTATTAGTTCTATACAGATATCTAAAAGCCATGAGTTCTAGATAGGAACTCCAAAGTAATAGTATAAAAATAATAAATAATATTATTTTTTATAATAATATGAAAATATATTTTTATATCTCCATCAAAGTACTTAGAAGGGTCCCTCAAAGCAGAGCAAGAATCTGCCAAAATGTAACGCTCAACACCGAATCATGCAACAAATCTTCACGTATATCTATTATCACTTCATATTTGGCTCTCCTCCCTAGGTGACACTACTCCACAAAAAAATCTATGACAGTGTAATAATGCAAATAAAACATTTCAACTCTCAACTGTAAAGATCTCATTAAAACCAAAAGGTCCTTTGGTTATGTACCTTTTAATATACTCTGAATACCAGATGCTATAGACAAGCAACAAAAGGGAGACATAATTTTTCTGCCCTGTTGATGACTTCTAGAGGCATCTGGAGGCCACTATTGGAAACAGAATACTGAGCTAGATGGACCTTGGTCTGACCCAGCAGGGCTCTTCTTATGCATCAACCAAATGCATTGGCGCTTGTCTAACCCATATATACTAAGAGAGAGCAAAAATGCTCCCCCCCATATTTGTCACAACATTCATAGGCAGCATATTGAAGGGATCATTTTGGCAATTTTTCAGGGTAGGAGGGAAGTTTTCAGAAGTGGGGGCTGTCACACACACACACACACACACACACACACACACACACACACACACTGATTTAGAAGTGAGATATCCAGAGAATTGTTTGGAGAAGGGAATGGCTGCTACCAGGACCTTCAGGATCTTGGGTGCCCGGGTTCTTTGAAACCATCCGCTCAGTTCTTTGAAACCATCCGCCCCCTGTAACTGACAATGGCAGGATGCTTGATCATACAGTGCATACTTTAATGTATGGAACCATGGATGAAAATGAACCAACTTCCATTTTCAGTAATCTCAGTTGGTAGGTGTTGGAAAGATTTTCATCAAGATGTGAAGAGTTCAGTATACATTTCTAGTCAGGGTTGCAGCTACTGGGATGGGACAGCAGATTAAATTGGTGTAAAGCAGTTCTTTTATCTCCTAGTGAAAAACATGGATTCTCTCTAGAAGCTGAGAACTGCTATTGTATTTGTATATACACATTGAAGCCTAATGATGAATCCATAAAAGGAGAATGTTTCTATAAGTAACTTTCCACTTTTCTGTCTATAAACAAAGGATAACAAAAGCAGAAAAGGGATAAATTTTGTTTAACTTGTGTTGAAGGAAGCAAATGTGAGTTCATCATATAAAAGATGGTGAAATGTCCTTAATGAATAAGATGGTTTCATCAAATACTATTAGAATATTTACATTACCTGAAAGTGCCTTCTGTTTTCTAAAATGTTTAGATCCTTAAATTCTGGACAATATGTAAAGACTGAGGCTGCAAATCTATGCAAACTCTTTGGGAGTAATCCCTAATTCAATTTAAAGTGTGCCGTCGAGTTGATGTCAACTCCTTGTGACGACAGAGTGCTGTGTTTTTTCTTTGGTAGAATTCAGGAGGGGTTTACTATTGCCATCTCGTGTGCAGTATGAGATTTACTGCTAAGTAAATATGCTTAAACTTCATTAGCAACTCCCTTTTTATTCAGAATGTTCATTTAACTCATCTATTGTCCTTTTTCTCTAATAGATACATTGTATAGTGTAATATTTTGCTAGAGGACAGATTCACAATTGTGTATTGTGCAGAAAATATTGCTGGAAGTGTTTATTTTGCCTCAAGTGTTACATCAAATTTTTGTTCATTTTAAAAAAAAAATCCTCACCAAAATGTTGAGGTTGGCATGACTGGTTGAAGCAAAACCTGTGAAGATTAGATATTGCCATATTTCTAATGTTAGTAACTGTTTATCAGCTGAACAGTAAGATGGGCTCTTTTATTAGCTTTATTAATAAAATATTGGTGGCAAGATATTTATCAGTTATTATTAAAAATAGCAGTAATGACAGATATTTGGGGGGAAGCTGTTTCTGTTATCTTCAGCTTTGTTCTGCTCTTAGCAGAATAAGTAAGTAAAATTATAGTTATAGAGGGGAAAAACTTGATAAATTAATGAATATTGATAAGTTAAAATACAAGAAGAGATGTGGAATGGATGTGACAGAAGTAACAGAATGTTGTATGAGTCTGACTGCTCTAAAATAAAATAAAAAGAAACACATTTTTTAAAAAGTTAAGGAACTGTGAGAAGAAAAATGCTTTAGTGAAGACAAATATTTTTAAACCTGATGACTGGGAAAGAGCAATAAAAAGCTTTTCTATAGGAAACCAAGAAGAAAGAAAGATACCATTAAAAAGAAAAGTACCCCAAGGAGCAGACTAAGAATGTTGGCACTGTGGTGTGAATGATGTTGCTGCATTGTACAAATCCACACAGGGAGTACCATAATTAATACACATTACCAATGGTTTGCATGCCTGTCCTATGACTTTTACGTTCTCTCAGAGGATTGTATATTGGTGCGAAGTTTTGTTCAAGTACAGAAAGAAAGAACTACAGAAAGTGTACTGCATACAGTAATAAACCTTTATCTGATTGATACTGCTTAATTGTTCATATTTTACAAAATACCTGCCATTGAGCTCATATAGGTCAGTTCTCTACACTGACAGCCGTATCTGAAGTTACCCACATTCTCCAACAATTTTCCAGTGACTCTGCACATCAACCTCACCTACCGCTGAACAGTATGTTTAATATTGATCTAGATTTTCCAAGCAATTGGCTTTCACCTTGATGCTACGACTGTACAGCTTGAGTTCAAAGGGTTGCAAGCCTCTTTCATACAGTGCTCCCTTCCATGCAGTTGGATGCAGGTGTCAGAGAGAAAGGATCAGAACAGAGTGAGCATCTGCTTTGGTCAACATTTTCCCTATAAACACTATGCTTCCTTTGTAGCTGGGAAGTAGGCAATGCTCTGTTTGTTTGCCTGACGAAGAGCTCTGGATAAGTGAAAAGCTTACATAGTTATAAGACGTTGCAGTAAAAGAATAACCTTACACACTTCACATCTCTTACTTACCCTTTGGGACTGTTAAGACACCAGCAAAGGGCCAATATAGCAGTATGAATATAGTGTTGGATTTTACTATGGATGAAACCTGAGCACGGTGCCACTATTGGTTGTGTGAGGTCAAATCTCCACTTCGAGCTTCCTGGAGATATAGCCGTATAAACATGTAACCAATTACTCCTTTATCCTGTTTGGCCCTTTTATATAAGTGTGGGTTGCTCTGCCTAAAATGCCACTCAGATCCTTGGTGGAGAGGAATGTTACAGATGCAGATAAATAAACCAACTGCTTATGCACAGCTATCCACCAAATATTTGCCATCCCATAGTCTTAACAGCTGGTGTGTGTGTGTGTGTGTGTGTGTCTGTGTGTCTGTGTGTCTTTTGAAATTTCCCTGAATTGCTTTGAAACCACATTCGACAATAGTTAAGTCATAGCAGCCCTTTGTAAGCTATTCCTGATGATTGAGAGACCTTCTACAATATGATTGGATGCCGTGTGGATGACGGCAGGGATAGATGATTCCATCTATCTGCCCAGAACTGGGCTGAGACACTTTCTGATGCTTATGGAATTTAGAGAATTCTCTTCTCTCCGTGCAACCACCAACACGACATCTGATATGCTTGACGAGGGTCCCTTGACATGTGGGAATGACTTTTCAGGGGGCTCTAGCAGCTTCAGTGAGCGGAAGGGGGACGAGGAAATGGTTTACACTTGCGCTGTTCTTCGAGCACCACTGTAGATACTAACCTATATTTATACTAGCAGTTCAAATCTGACTGTTTTAAACTGCTAGTATGTAATGTGCTGAGCTAAACATAAAAAAAGTTAAGCCAATTTGAAATAGTTTCAGTGATGGTATAATTTGCAGTTGTGGCATAGTTTGACTACAGATTCTGTTTCGGTTGATAATTGAGTACTGTCATGAATGTCACAGTTCTGCAAATAGAAATGGACCTGAATATATTGTATTCAGTAAACTCTTTGCAGAGATACAAAACAATATCTGCACAGAGTACAAAAGAGAGAAAAATGATTGTACAATAGATTGATAATGGCATGCACTATTTAAAACCATGGAATCTCCTAAAATGAATAAAAATGTGGACTGTGACTGAATAAATGTTCCTTTTAAACCAGTAAGCAAAAATAACATAATAATATTTTGTGATTTATTTTCTAGAGAGAGGGTCCTTTGTATTCTTTTTTACAGTCCAGTCCTGCAAAACTGAAAACAAAACTGTTTTCAAATGGTGCAACAACTGAATACTGGGAAACAGCTCCCTCTTCCCACATTTCCTCCTCCTATTCAAACTCTAGAAAATACAAATCTGTACAACCACTGAAATCCTTTCTGTAATATAGCTTGTAAAATCAAGTTATCAGAATAAAAGCAATTCGTAATCTCATGTGGTTGATTGTATAACTTGATAGAAACATAAGGTAGAAATATAAGATGAGAGAACTCTGTTTTTCCCCTTTATGTTAATTTCATTTAAATATGCAGAATTGCCTTTTAATAACTGCAGTATGTTGAGGAAAGGGCAGTTGTTCACATAATGGTTAACAAGATCTCTCTCTCTCTCTCTCTCTCCCTCTCCCATAGCAGCCTGATTTTGAAACATCTCACGTATTATGTGGCAAATTCAAACCTTTTTGTACCTTTCAAAGAACTTGCATCCCTAGGTTGCAGTTGGCAAGTTCTGCAGAATTGCCCTTAACTATGGTAATCAGTTGCTCATTGCCAATTCCAGTCTTGCCAATGTAGAACCACATTTTTGTAAAATAATCACTTTTGATTTCAGTAATTTTTAGCTTTGAATAAATAGCCTAGCTTTTAGGGAAGCTAAAAACTATTACGCTTCCAATACATCCCACAGTGAACAAAAAGAAAAGTGTTCTAGTCAAGCTTTACTACAGCCATATAGTACAAAATCCTTTCTTTGAAATAGCAAGTGCGACTTTCATATGCAGGCAAAATGTGTAGTGGCGGCTTATTGCAATAACTCTGCCTCTCTGGAGGCTTAGGCTTGCCCTCAATGTGATGGTGTCCTATAAAGAGGCTAAATGTTAAGGTATATTTTACAGGGACTGGACGTATTTTACAGGGACGTATTTTACAGGGACTGGACGTATTTTATAGGGACTGGACGTACAGGGACAATGGGCGTATTCCCTCTTGGATACAGGCACAACACTCTCATTAACCTTCTCTGGAGTCATGTGTGCTCATCAGAAAAGGAATTGCTCCCTAAAAATTAAGGAAGCATACCTGAAATTAAACTGTTGCTTAGAATTTTATCTCTTTATTTAAATTGTTGTTTTCCTTTAAGTCTTGATTTTCTCCCCACAGTGCTCATTACTGACATGAAGAGTTGGTTCTAGGTACTCTACCTTATCGCAAATAATCCTCTGATTTTGAAGTACTGGTGTGTGTTAAATGTTTTAAAACCCATAACCTCCAACTTTTCTGCTATCTACAACACAGTTCAAATTATTGTAAAGAGTGGCTTGCTTCAGACAGGTTCTGATTTTCTGCAGACCTTAGTGAGTGCAAAGTGGTGTAAAATGTTTCTGCTCTGATGTAGTACCATTTTATATGGACTTTGAAGTGATGCAATTGACTATACAAAGCACACAAAATAACAGAAAAACATGCCCTGTTATACAGGTGTGTTTAATGATTTGATCTTCTGTTCTGCCATGGGGCTTTGCTTTTAAAATTTATGCAAATAATAAACAGAAAGACGTACTCTCTAATATGAACGGTAGTATTAAGATTTCAGTGATGTAAGCCTAACAATTTAGAAAATGCTACCTTTTATACATTTAAAACTGGGTAATTAATTATTTTAAGTGTTTATACAAATATAGAAATTAAAAGGTTTTAATAGCATATAATTCACCATACACTCTAACATCTCATGATCTTCATTAAAATTTGTCTCTGTTAAGAAAGGAATCTATGTAGAATGCGATACATTTAACAGCTCGTCCTTTTAAGAAAATCATTATAGCTAATTAACACTTTGCAAATGAAAAACGTGCTGTGAATTGCATATGTATAGGGACCAAATGTGTCCAAGACAAGATGAATCAATTCGTGTGTGTGTGTGTGTGTGTGTGTGTGTGTGTGTGCGCACACGTGTGTGCGCACAAACTGCAGAATACAGTGCTTAAATATTTTTAGTCAAAATAGACTTCCATATTATTATTTATTTATTACATTTTATATCCCGCTCTTCCTCCAAGGAGCCCAGAGCGGTGTACTACATACTGAAGTTTCTCCTAACAACAACAACAACAACAATGAAATAGGTTAGACTTAGAGAGAAGTGACTGGCCCAGAGTCACCCAGCAAGTATCATGGCTGAATGGGGATTTGAACTTGGGTCTCCCAGGTCCTAGTCCAGCACTCTACCATGCTGGCTCTCCCATATCATCACCATGCTTGTACAATGACATACTATGAAACATTTTGCATTAGGAATTCAATTGTATTTACTCATGGTTATATTGCATGAAACGTGGATGTATGGCATATGGATCTATATTGGATAAGAAAGGTTCTCAGATTAACCTTTGTATTTGAGGCAACAGAATATTTGTTCAAGACAAACCTTTTAAGAAAATGGTTCTTTGACGTGGCCTCTGTCTTTTACACCAATGGGCATTGCTTGTGCACAGAGACCACAAAGGGAATCCTTCCAAGCTTCATTGCTCTCTCTAGCTTTTTGGCAGGAACTCCACCCCCTCTCCTTCTTTGCAGCTCTGCCTCTCCCATTCCCCCAGTCTTTCAGACTTCAAAACCCCCCACAAACTTCTTATCAGGTTACTTCCACTCCCTTTACTTAGTTCTTATTTATTTACCTTGCTTATTCATATTTGGATTATTCAGTTAGTTCTTGCTATCTTGCTATCTATCTTTCATCCCCCCACCACCACCACTTTTCCCTCTCTTCCCAGACTGGATGGAGAGAACTTTATTTTGACTTTGGCATATGGCTAGCAAGGTCACATTTAAAAAGTGTTTTCTCTGCAAAACAAAGCTACACACATCAGAGAGCCACAGCAAATGTTTATTTTTCCTGGGTGAGGCCCACATTGTTCAGTCCTGTGTCCACTGTTTGAAATTCATGAAGCAAACATGCAGAAATCGGGCCTCAGGTCGTCTCTGTGGGAGCAAGGTAGGAGGTTTTCACAGACACTGGCATCATCTGTCTCAGTTACCAAGTCCCTTCCTGGACCATCAAAGTGCTCAGAGCCTCAGTCCTCACAAGGGAACCAAGCTAAAGTTGGTGCCACTGCAGTCACCTACACTCCAGATGGTACTGTCTCCTTCGGTATTGCTTGAGTCTCCGCACCCGACTTTGCTGTGGGCACCGAGACCAACAAGTATATCAACTCTGCTGCCGATTCCTACATTGGCTCCAAAAGAGCCTGTCACCCCAATGGCTCCCTAGCTGCCACTGCCTCCTCCTTCTCAAGCTGCTTCTTCATACAGTTGCACAGCAGGAGAGACGCCTCAGGCTCCTTTACTAGCAGGTCAACATCTACATAAAATTCCCCAATGGAAGATGCCTTTAGACCCGAAGGCATCTGAAGGTTCCAATTTAAATAAAGATGAAGAAGCTGCAGCCACCAGTTCCGACTGCTTAGCCACAGACCTCAGAGTCTTCAGACCTGTCTAAGCCTGGTCAGGTACCACTCAATCCTAGAAGACCTGACACCACTCCAAGTGAAGTCATCTGTGGCAAAACCTCATGCCTACAACATTGGTGCACAGCGCATAACCGGAATATGAGGCAACATTGGATTATGACCTGGACTGGCAACATTCTCCTAGACCACAAGGGCTGGGTTCAGTTTCAAGTACAGGATTCGGTTCTTAGGACCATCATCCTGCCTTCCCTTACCTGGATTAAAGAGATCAGCACCTGTTCAGACCTCGATCACCTTGCATAGATTACCTGGAGCCTCAAGACCAAAGGGGGGATTACACCTTCTACCTGGAAGATCGATACCACTCAGATTACTATTATGATGAACCCCTATTCCCAGAAGGCATGTTTATGAACACATATTTGCTCACTCTCCACAATAGGATCGCTATGAGAATGACCGATTACAGAAGAGGATGCAGGTCTTATGATCAATACTGAGAAGATCAGAGAAATTACAAATGGTACAGAGAAAATCTTCAGTCCTGATAAGACAGGGACTATAGATCTTACACTGGCCAATATAGACATCACATTTCCCAATCTTGATTATGTTCATCTGTTTTTTTCATGACCCATGGGAAACACAAAAGTACCAGGCTCAGCAACAACCATGGCTCTAAGCTGGACGGATACAGGAATGCCACCCTAGAGGACCTGACTTTGACAGCTCTGAAGGTTCTGGTGCCACTTGCTTTGGCATTGACATTTCTCACTCCATCTCGTGTAGACCCAGATTTGTCGCCAAAAAAACCTCAGACATTTTTTATCCAGACACAGACTGTCACTCTCTCTGACCCTGTGATCCTGAAGGGGTTGATTCCACTCAACTCACAAAACGATGACTCCTCCAGTTCTGAGATGAAGGAAGATCTCCCCGCTGAGGATTAATCCCATTCTTTCCATTCTGACTTGTTCTCCCTTGGCTCTTCACCCAATGAACTGCTTATTGATTCTAAACCAGTGTGTCCATCTGAAGACCTGAAAATTTATTCAGATTATGTTTCCAGAATTGCATCATCTCTGGGAATAAGCCTAGAGCAGCAACAAAAAGGGAACTAGACCGTCTATTTGGTCTAGATGATGCACCAACCTCTTTTCGCTTGAACTCAGTGCTCCTGGAAACTGTTAAGGGATACATCTTTACCACAACCTTAAAAATTTATAGAGAATTTCTACCATTTTCAGTTGAATGGTGAAGAGGCAGTTTTCTTGCAGAAACATCCCACACCTAAATTTGGTGGTGGTAGAAGCCTTGCAATCGAGGGCAAGGCTGAAACCTGCTTCTACACCAGCTGACAGAGAGGACAGAAAATTGTATGCCTTTGGCAGGTGCTTATATTTAGCTGCAGCATTGCATCTGAAGATCTTGAACTATCAGGCTTACAATGCCAGATAGAACCATTTTCTTTGGGAGAAGATATCTCCATTTTTAGATTTATTACCCCAAGATAAAAGAGACCCACCTAAGGTGTTTCTAGAGGAGGCAGGACAATTGGCTAAACAAGAACTTTATTCTGCAAGCCACTCTGTGAAGTGCACTGCCAAAGTTATGGCCACCTCCATTGCTATCAGTAGGCATATGTGGCTATAATTTTCAGGCCTCACCAATGAACCTCTAGTTAGAGTGGGCGATCTGCCTTTTGAAGGGGATACTTTATTTGGGGATAAGACAGATGACACTCTTCAGAAGGTTCAAAAACTTAAGAGCACAGCAAGATCAATGAGCTTTCAAGCTATGTCTCAAAGAGCACAAAAGCAAACTAGATGGCAACGTAGCCAGCCTTTGAGATCTACATCCTAACAGTCCTCTTCAGACTGTTCCTTTTGATCATAACACTTTCTTTCTGTCAACAACCAATACTCAACAAACAATACTCGTTTTCTGCACATAAAACACCTTTGAAAAGCAGAGGAATACCTCGTATAACAAGGAACAATGACTCACTCCCACATCATATCGGCACTCATCTAGCCCTGCATCTTTTAACCTGGGAGAGTGTCACCTCCAACCACTGCGTGCTCACCATAATTCACATGGGCTATACTCTAGAGTTCTTGCAAAGATTCTCGGGTTGTGATAACAACCTCAATGAGAGCATTAAAGGAGATCTACTCTTTTTTTCCCTTCAAAAAAGACCTATAGAGAAATATTAAGTATTTTCACCCAATACTTAAGGGTTTGTTTGTTTTTTACTCCCTATATTTCACTGTTCCAAAACACGACTGTGGACTGCACCCCTATTTTGGATCTCTGGGAGATCAACCATAACTTACAGATATTTCTGCATAATCTCTATAGCTACCATCTTTATTCTGTTGTGAAAAGGGATGTTGTTTCTGTCTGTGGACTTAAAGGACATTTATTAGCACATTTTTAATCTGTCCACAGCATCGGAGGTTCCTACACTTCAAGGTTGGTGTATCAGTTCATTTGCCAACCCTTTGGACTGGCCTCCACTCTGAGGGTATTCATAAAGTGTATGGCCCCAGTGGTTGTTTATCTTTAACAATGCAACTTCCGGATGTTCTCATTTCTCAACGATTGGCTCATAGCAGCAGATTCACTAGAAGATATATCCATAGCTGTATGCAAAACTATAGCTCCTCGAAGATTTGGAACTAAAGGTAAATTACAAAAAATCTCTCTTTTCTCCTGAGAGGCAAATACAATTCCTGGACCTCATCTTTGATTCCCTGCAGACCTGGGTTCTTGGGTTTTTCTGCTGAGGGAAATAATTGCCATTTTAACTGTCCTAGCTCCAAGGTGGCCACTGGAGGTACCCAAACAGCTCAGTCCCTGCAAAGCCTTCTAGGGTATAATGCAGCTACCATCTACGTGGTATCGCATGTTTGTTTAAGGATGCAAATATTGCAGCATTGGTTCCTAGACAAGTTTTGTCCCCACACAGACCCATAGAGTTTGTGCCTCCATCCTCCAGAGGCAATCAGGTGCTCAGTGGTTTGGTGGATTGAATATCATCACTTAACACCTGGCAGCCCCTTTCACTTGCCCACCCCAGAACTCATATTGACCATGGACACCTCAGAACAGGGCTGGGAGCATTTAGGAGATATCAGCTTGCACAACCACTGGCATAGTACAGAAAAATACAATCATATAAACTACCTAGAACTTCTAGCGATTTTCAAAGCATTGAAGGCCTTTCTCCCACTCATCTGGGAGCAATGAATCATGATACAAACAAACAACACTACTGCTAAAGTGTACATAAACAGACAGGGAGGTACCAGCTCCAGGAGTCTCTTAAACCTTTCTCTAGACCTGAGGCATTGGTGCATAAACTATGGCATCACCCCACAAGCAGTCCATGTTTAGGGGACAGGCCAACATCCGAGCAGAAGCTCTGAGCAGATCTCAGACCATGTCACATGAATGGGTCCTCTGTCCTTCAGTGATTTGCCTCAGTTTTCACCATTGGGGAATGCCAGAAATAGACCTCTTTGCAACCAGCACAAACAGTCAATGCCCATGCTTCTGCTTCAGTCAGGGAGAGGCAAGAACTCTATAGGAGATCCATTTGCAATCTCATGGGCATGTCCTTTCACTTACCTGTTTTCTTCAATTCCCTTGTTGCCAAGGATACTCAAGATACAAACGGATCAAGCAAACTGCATACTGATAGCTCCATGGTGGCCCAGGGGACCATGGTTCCCAAGTCTCAAATGCTTAGCCGCCATTCACTTCCATTTACCAACTTACCTGTGCCTTCTGTCTCAGGCCTTGGGTCAGGTTCTAAATCTGGATGTCTCCTCCCTACATCTCACAGCATGGAGGATACATGGTTGTTTCCTGAAGAATTGCAGACAGTCCTGACAGCTGCCCATAAACTTGTAACAATTCAATCATATGATCGTAAATTGACAAGTTTTCATACATTTGCTCAGTCCCAGAAAATGGATCTGAATTCCCTTTCCATATTGGATAAGGAAGATTCTAAGATGTTTGCATTTTAGGCAACAGGATATTTGTTCAAGTTCAACCATTAAAGAAAATTACTGGATCTATCCCTTCTTGCCTTAAACAAGGACGTCATGCCACCAAGCAAGTGACCTTGTTTGCTGCCATACCTTTATCTTGTATTCCATTTCTGAAACTGGCGTGTCACTTGACAAACTTACATTAAATTGTTGTGCAGACTAAGCAAATGTATTAGTTTTATGATGTTCTTTTCAGAAATTCCCTTGTAATGACCAAAAGCGCATCCGGTCCCTCAAGTTCTTCCTAGATATGGCTGGCCCTCAATCCAGAGGAAGAAAGCTTATGAGCACCAAAGAGGCCAGAAGACCAGTGGTCTCTAAAATGACTGGAGGCTGCAGTTGTTAAAAATAGGAGGAGCACAATAAGAATTTCTTACTTAAAATTTTCCAGACAAAATTATAAATCGATACTAAAACTATTTAGCCCCAAAGGCTAAATGACTTCCATTTTCCGACTCCATTCATAAGTAGGAGGTTCTGTTTCTTCACTTATTTTAATATCTAAAATTTGTCTTATATAAGATTTGCATGTCTTGCTACAACATATAAGTACCATTCAGAGACTGACGTTGCCCAAAACTTCACTTATCCCCTGGGGTGGTTTTGTTCTAAAATTCAGATTGCTCCTTTTAAAATATATATTTCTTTCATCCTTAGAAGATTCTAAATCCACTGGCTGACATCCTGTCTTGTGATGTGCTAGTGCAAAGAAAGAAATTGTGTGCACTTAAGACACCTTTGGAACTGGGTTGAAGTTGTGTTGCTCCATTATGTTACATTTATTAGTGAAAGAACTTCTCTAAAACACATGCAAGGTTTCACAACTTGTTACACAATGTGTTGTGCAACATCTTCCATTTGTGTTTTGCAGCTTTTTGCAACATGTTGTGCAATGTGTCAATATCTTTCACTTACTCCAAAACTTAGTCTGAAACAAGTTTTCATTTCTTTCCACAAAGTCATAGCCCAATATCCTTGTACTAACACAACAGCATTTTGATCGTGCAACATTAGTCTCAATGTAGGCCACCGTCCTAAAGATAAAATCTGTAGACTTGTGATCATACTCCTTGAAAATGGTAACCCTGTCTTCTAGTGATAAATGTTGCATCTCCAGGCCCCAATAAAGACAGGACACACTTAACTGGACAAAACTAGGGCCACTTTATTGTTATTTCATGCATACAACCTGCAACGAAGAATATAAACTAATCAGAGTACGGGTACTCCACCCATGTGGGTTAGCCTCATACGAGGGACTGCTCCACAGCAGGGCAAAGTGTTATGTGCCGATTCAGCCAGGCACAAATCTGGGCAATGAGCCAAGCCACCCTCCAAGTGGAGGTGTATCCCAGCCCAACGGGCCTCAAAACTCTGAGGGGCTGTTCCTTGGCCCCTTCCCTCCTTACATGGTCCTCCAACCTAACACTTTTTATTACCTACCCCAATCTGTATTCTCCTGCCAAGTGACTGAAGATCCTATGTAGGGATGTGCATGAAAATCTTTGGCGCCTACGGGGGTAGCACTTTAAGGGCGGAGGAGGGTGTACTCACCCCTCCCACCGCATTTCCCCCGCCGGCACGCTGTTGATTTTAAGCCCCTCGGGGTGGCAGCATTCCTCCCTGCCACCCCGTTTCCCCCGGCTGGAAGTGGCTGGAAATCGCAAGTGCTCATGCACCCGTCATGTGCCCGTCATGCGTGTGCACACGCCCTTCTGCCGTGCGCGTGTGCACGCACAATGGGCGCACGCGCGCTCGCGACTTCCAGCCACTTCCAGCCGATGGGGGAAACGGGGTGGCAGGGAGGAATGCTGCTGCCCCGAGGGGCTTAAAATCAACAGTGCGCCGGCAAGGGAAATGCGGCGGGAGGAATGAGTACACCCTCCCCTGCCCTTAAAGTGCTACCTCCTTCGGCGTTTCGGCGCCGAAACTGCCCCCAGTGCCGAAATGTTTCAGAGGCCTTCATAATGGCCTCTGAAACGTTTTGGGCACAAGCCTAATCCTATGTCCAGTGGAACCCCCTTATCATAAAACTCAGTGAAAAGTTGTCAGGAAAAAAATGCACCTAATCTTGTGCAACAAAAAAATTCCTACTTGGCCCTGGATGACAACCGGATAACCATCACTGAGTACAGTATGGGCAGGTGGGTACCTTGCCACAGAGCAACTGGCAGGCATTTCAAGAAGCCTGCTGCTTATACAGGCACATCCTGCATCTGCTTGACTGGACCGCACCATGTGTGGGGGGAGGCCAGTCAATAACTTTATTTGCTGTCCCAGGTCACATGGAAGGAGAGGCAAGATGGAGGCCCATGGGGGCTGGGCATACAACCCCACCCCACCACAAATTGCAGCAGCAGCGAGTGGCATTGCTTTTGTAGTTCTCCTATTCTTACTTGTATTTGTTTTACTCTTTTATCTATACAGTTATAAATTTAGGTCAGGTACCACAGATTACATTGATGGTGATAATGATGCTTAGCATTTATACAGTGCTTTCAAGACCTCAAATATTTTAGGGTAACATACTATGGAAATCCTATTCTCTTTCATCTATAGGTTTCTGAAAAGTTGTCAACCTTGTAGTTCATTTACAATATGCACAAGAGTTATAGAGAAAAAGATTTTTCAAGGACACAGTCTTAAGGGACCCTTTGTCCTTCATATGTTTATATGGAAATATTACTATGGACCAAAAATGGTTTTGATATTCTTCATTGTCTTACTCAGTTGCCTAAGAGGTGCCACTATTTGTTTATATGGTGTCTTAGGTGTTGGCAGTGTTTAATGTCAGGCTATAAACCACTGCATTTTTTCGTATTCTTTCTCGGTCAATGTTGAAATAATTTCCTTCCCTCTTTGTCTTTTTCAAAGGTGATCTCTGTATAATTTGCTAAAAGGCCATTTTGGACAGAGTGTCTGATTGGCCCTGCTCGGCGTACGAATAGGAATGTGGGCATACATCTCTCCTACTCACACTCTGTGCTCATTCCAATTTTCTAAATTTGGGCAGTTCGTCCAACTCACTCCCCCATCTCACACATTATATAAATACTACTTGAAAGTAGTTATTTAAATCACATGTGAGGAAGCAGTTTGGGTTAACCATCATTGGAACCAATCCCATGAAAAGTGGAATGGCATGCCTGGAGGAGGAGTGGTACATCTTCATTCACATCTCTAATGGTATGGGGTGTGTGGAGTTGGTTGGACATATTATTCAAGCTGGCCCAGAGATAATTTTATCACTCAAATTTAGAATTAACCTTGGTTTCTTGGCAGTTATAGTCTAACGGCTCTTAAAGAATTTTCACTTCAGTCTAAGTAATTGTCCTGGTATTTGGTAATCAGGTGTTGGAATAATCCAGTGGATGGCCAGTGCCTCTTTTATACTGAACATACATTGTTATCAGCTAGCATTTTCTAAATCAACATTTTATTCTGTAGACTCATGTATGGGTTAATTTGGATCTTGATCTCACTTCCTACAGCCTTGAAACTTTGGTGTTTTCCTGAATCTGGTGACTGAGTGCATTGCTTTCTACATTCCTGGGTGCTTCTGACCATAAATTCTGCTGTGCCCCTGGGCTATTTGCTTCTTTTAGCAAAAATAGTGCAGTGCCTTGATAGTAAAGTGTGCCACTGAGTCAGTGTTGACTCCTGGCGACCACAGAGCCCTGTGGTTTTCTTTTGGTAGAATACAGGAGGGGTTTATCATTGCCTCCTCCCGTGCAGTATGAGTTGATGCCTTTCAGCAACTACTCATATTGCTGCTGCCTGATATAGGTGTTTCCTTGTTTTTATAACATTGGTGGCATTGAAGTGATGGGAACATAATGTCTGGCTTCTTTAAAGTGATCAGATTTTTCACTTTCTTAATGCTAAGCATCTTACTTTAATTTGATCATGATCAATACTGGTTTCTTTCTTAATCAAAGTAATTTGTTTTTCTAAATCTGTCTTATGTAAACTCACAAACATCCTCTTGACGAGTTTATTTAGAGTGTAAAGCGTATGGATATATAAGCTGTAGTGGTTTTTATTAAATGTTTTGCAATACAAATAAAGTCTTTGCACTGATTTGTTAGCTGATGGAAGTGTCTTGGTAATAAAATGAATCTTCTGGCAGTATACCTAGGTAAATGGGTGTTATTTCATGGATTTTGCCATTTTTGCCATTTATTTTGTAAAAGTATATATGCTGCTGCCTTATTCACAGTCAACACACACCCCCTCTCCATTTTTATTTTTAAGAACGTCTGCTAATACTGTCAGGACATGGCTTTTTAGCAGGCAAATATTGTTTTTGTTTTACTGCCCCTAACACATGGTCAAAAATCTTTTGTGAATGAAATGTGGCTGGCTGGATTATTGTTATAGAGATGTGCAAGATCACTGAGAAATAAACCCTGGTTGAAATGAAATACATATTGAAATACAAGTGAAAAAATGAGAATTCTAGAAGTTTGGGGAATGTGTGGAATTTAGTGAGTTTTCTCCTATATGGGTGTCATCTCTCCCCCCCCCATTTCCTGCCTCTATCAATGTTAATGTCTAATAAACTCTAAATAAAGTTTGTGACTGTGTCTATTAGTAAAAGTAACATATGTGATACTTACCAGGCAGGGGAGATACCATGATCATGTAACATATGATCATATTGAGCCAGCGTGGTATAGTGGTTAGAGTGCTGGACTGGGACCGGAGAGACCCGAGTTCAAATCCCCATTCAGCCATGAGACTAGCTGGGTGGCTCTGGGCCAGTCACGTATCTCTCAGCCTAACCTACTTCACAAGGTTGTTGCGAGGAGAAACCTAAGTATTTAGTACACCGCTCTGGGCTCCCTGGAAGAAGAGTGGGATATAAATAAATAATGTAATTTTCTGTTTCATTTGCTACTTAGTTCATTTTTGTTCCCATTGATTTCAACAGAGGAACCACATCCAATTCTCTTCCCTATCACTTTGTGGCTTTCCAAACTACATGCAGTTTACAGGCATTTGAGGACCCTTTCAGAGCTCCTGCCCTACTAAGTTTAAGACAGACAGCACTAAAACAATGCAGATCCTGTAGCTTTCCCATCAATTTTTATAGGGGGTACCAGCTCTATTTCTCCAGCTCTGACTGCTATTTTTCTGCTTGTAATTTGCAGACATTTGTCAACCCCCTCCAAGGAATCACTTCTTGGCACTTGCATACAGCAGCATCAAGGTCAAGATAGAAATGTGAACTATGGCCACAGTGGAGTGGGTATCAAAGGGGAAGCTTGGACAACAGGCTCAAGGACAGAGCAGGAGTGAGCAAGATTTCTCTTTTAGATTGGGTTAGGAAATAGAAAAGTTGGCCTGCACATCTGCTTTCTCCCAGGCTTTGGAGCCAAGGCAGAAGGCAAAAACTTGGCTGACGAACTATGACCTGTCATCCTCATCATGGCTGCCAGAGTTCCTCCAAACCCAGTCTTAAATCTCCTCCTTCAGCTTCATCCAGAAATAGCAAGCCAAGTTGAAGGTTCCTGGCCTGTAGCTTCCCTCAGGTGGAACACTTTGGCCATTATTTAGCCAGTAGGGGTGAGAGATCAGTGAGTGTGCCTACATATGAAGATGAACATGAACAGAAATGAGTACTCAAGAGGAAATACATTAACAAAGTGTCAGGTATTATCTCAACTGACACCCAAAGAGTCCTCAGAGGAAGAACTTACAACCAGTCATTCCCCTGATCCAGAGCCAGAGAACTTTCCATTTTTTAGCCCCACCTCTTACAGTCCTATGAAGCATTAGGTTTCCATGGCAATAACACAGATGTAATTTCCTTAACATATCGAATTATTACAAGCCAAAACAATTTAAGTTGTGGGCAAAACCACTATATATGAAGATATGATGCCACTTGACCACAAAGTCTCCAGTTGAATATTCAAGAATTACATGGAAGGTTTTTGTCAGTGTTTTGTACCATCTAGGTAAGGAAGAGGTGGAAAACAGACGTCTAGACCAGGGATCCTCAATGTTGGGCCCCCAGATGTTCTTGGACTTCAACTCCCATAATCCCCAGGCCCAGTGGCCTTTGGCTGGGGATTATGGGAGTTGAAGTCCAAGAATATCTGGGGGCCCAATGTTGTGGATCCCTGCTCTAGACCATATATTTGTCCATATAGATGTATCCATCTCAACTCAAGTGTTGTTCATATGAATACATTCATAGCTGAGTGGTACTGAAATCTCTTTTTTGGGGGGAAAACCTGTTACCTATGGATTCTACATGTTAGCATCCCAAAGAGCAAACTATGGAGTGCTGTGATGAAGGATACACTGTTGGCTTCTCCTGGCAGTGTGTATGTGGGAAACAGCATCAGATTTGTTCTATGACATCATCTTGATGTTCTTGCCTTCATAATGTGTTAACTGATGCCTTCCATATATGGCTAATGTCTCATTGTGATTTGGATGTGGAAACCCAGTTGCTAGGAACTCTATAGAAGTGACTGTAGTTATTGCATGTCAGCTTGCTTCTACTACTATTAATGTGCTTTTAACTTCACTGCTAGCAGAGTAGAGAATCCCAAATAAAACCAGTGTAAACCTTGAAGGCATGATATGGATTTATGTCCCTTTGCAATATATATATGTATTATATTTGATATTAAAAGTCTGTGCCCTCCAATCTTACCTAATCTAGACATTTTTAGGCTTGATTGCTAAAAGGCTTACAGGCTGCTGGAAGTTTCTTTCATGCACACAAGATCTGTTGTCTGTTATAAGTTTACTTAAGTTTGAGGTTTGATCAAGTAGACAAGATCTCACTGTTTGCTGAAGAGAGAGTATTCAAGCTGTTCTTGTAAAAGCTGCTATCCTAGCAGTTGTGAAATCCTAGTAGAGAAACTGAGCTGTTTCCTGGAAAGCCACTGAACTTAGAGCTTCTTATTGATAATATTAATTACAACTATTAGGAAAGGTGGTGCATCTCAACTTTTACTACTATTATTATTATTAATAAATTTGATTTGCTGAAGAGAGAGTATTCAAGCTGTTCTTGTAAAAGCTGCTATCCTAGCAGTTGTGAAATCCTAGTAGAGAAACTGAGCTGTTTCCTGGAAAGCCACTGAACTTAGAGCTTCTTATTGATAATATTAATTACAACTATTAGGAAAGGTGGTGCATCTCAACTTTTACTACTATTATTATTATTAATAAATTTGATTTCTTTTGAACTGTAGTTTTATTTAAAGATGATTTATTCAACTTGGGAGGTTACATATCTTGGTCAAGAGTGTGCTGACCAATGAAGTCTGTTTTCTAATGATTGTTTCCTGAATTGATTGTGTAATATGCAACTTGCATACATGTAGTTGTGTACATTGTCTTCTCTGTGATGGAGCCTCATGAATAAACTGATCAAATGTAGTTGTAACATATGAGGTCTCTGTATGTAACTTATACTATGCTCTGAGTCAGGCACCCTCTGACTGTAGACCACAAGAGAAAAACCTCTATACTTTTCTGACAGGCCTCAGAGGAGTGGTGGCCATCCTAAACTGGATTATATGATTGAAATGTCAACATGTAATCAACAATAGGGATGAGCCCAAATCGTTCTGGAGCCTCTTTGGAGAGGTGCTGAAACGTTTCGGTGCAGGGTGTGGGATTCTCTTAAGAGGAGGTGGGCACGTAAATGTGCCAGTGCTGCATGAGGGATGCCAGGGATACATCCCATCGCAGCAGCGTGGCATTTCAAAGGAGCAAGAGGCACAAGCTGCCGTTTGCACGGAAGTCTTTCTGTAACAATAGCGCTGTAGCGGGCCAGCGGGGGCTTGGAGGAAAGGCAGATAGGACCTGCCCACTTCCTCTTAAGAGAACCCCACACCGCCCTTGGATGTGCACCGAAGCAATTCAGTGCACATCCCCAATCAACAATTCCTTGCCATCAATATGTCCAATATACCCACTGGTAATGATTTTAAGCGAACTGCAGCCTTTTTCTTTTCTTTCTGTAACAGAACCAGTATAACAGTACTGTCGTCCTTCGCCAACTGCAAATTCGCGGTCGGCGAGGCAGTGAAAACAATGGAAAACGGGGTTAGGGGAACTGCAACCACGAAATCACCTAGAAAATAAAGGGGGAAATGCTAAACAAAAAACAAAAAAACCCAAATCACCAAAACTCCCTAAATATCAAAAGAATCAGCAAGAGTTACCAAGCGTCACCAAGAGGAATGAGCAGATTGAGCCCATTGAAAATTCCTGAACCCCAAACTACTCAAATGCACTTTAAAATCACAAGAAAAAAGCAGAACACAAGAAACCTTAATGAGAAGCTTTTCCTACCTGACAGCCATGCAGATGGTCAGGATGTGGTGGATTGCAATCAGGGGGAAGGGAGCTGTGGGGAGGGGTGGGGAGGGAGTTTTCAAGGGGAAGAGGAGGTACCAGCACCCTCCTCCTCCGATGACAATGCGCCCTCTGTTGCAAGCAGTTCACAGCTGCTCCCCAAAGTGACAGGCCACTTGGAAGTGACAGGTTGCGCTCTCTTGAAAAAGCTCAGGTGGGTTGGCTGTGCCATCTTCTTCCTGATGTCTTTCTGGACCTCTGCATAGGGCCAAATCAGTTCATTAAGTCTCTGTATGAATGTCAGGCTGTGCTGCATAAAGGGGTCCATGTCCACTGCCTCATCTGCCAGCTCTGAAGCATGTTTGAAGAACCTATTGAACTTTTAAAGGGTCAACTTTGCTGTGGCCCTGCAGTCTTCCTCTTCTTCACCAGCTTCTTCATGATCACTGGAGGATTTGATCAGGGCCTCCAAGTCTTGTTCTGTGAGCTTCTCAGAGTGTGACTCCAGGAGCTCAGCAACTTCATCCAGCTGGATGTCCTCAAAGCCGTCGCTGCCAAGTCACCTGGCAGAAGCCTCTGCCCTCCAATCTCTTCCTGCACAGCTGGCACAGAAGTGTTGCCTCTCAAAGCCTCCTTCCACAGCTCGCTCCAACAGGCTTTCAGGGTGGTGTTCCTGAGCTCATCCATCACCTCATTGATGATGGTCAAGGCATGGGCAATGTTGTAGCCCTTCCTGCTTCCTTCTGGGTCATGCAGGGTTGCCATCCATCAGGTCAGCAATATGTTCAAAGTTCCACCTGGTGTAGTATCTCTTGAATGCCTGGATGATGCCTTGGTCCATTGGATGGATAAGCGATGTGGTGTTTGGAGGCATAAACATCACTTCCACATTGGGGTGGGCAAGCAGCAGGTCCAGAGGATGCCCTGGGGCATTGTCCAACAGCAGCAGCGCCTTGAAAGCTAGGTTCTTTTCTCTTAGGTAGTGCTCCACCTAATGCACAAAGCAGTCATTGAACCAAGACATGAAGATGGTGTGCATTACCCAGGTCTTTGAGTTTGCTCTCCAGAACACAGGGAGGTGGTTTATGTTTTTTCCCTTCAGTGCCCATGGATTCAGGAACTGGTAGACCAGCATTGGCTTGACCATCAGGCCACCTGAGGCATTGGCGCAGAACAGAAGGTCAGCCTGTCCATTGCAGCCTTGAATCCTGGAGCCCTTCTCTCTTCCTTGGTGGTGCAGCTAGGCATCCTCTTCTGAAAGAGTCCAGTCTCATCCACATTGAAGATGTGGTCAAGCACACAACCCTTTTCCTCGATCAGCCTCTTTAGCTCAGCAGGAAAGGCAGCTGCAATCTCCTGGTCTGCGGAGGCAATCTCCCCAACAAGCTTCACATTGCAAAGGCTGAAGTGCTTCTTGACGTTCTCAAACTAGCCCTTTCTGGCTTGAAACTTTTCAGGGTCTCCCTCTCCAGAGCTCTCCTCCAAGTGGCTGTAGATCCCCATGCCTTGATGCAGATCATGCAGGTGCTGAGAAGGACCTTTTTCTGTGCTTGGTCCTCCATCCAGAGGTTCAGGGCCTTCTCCATCTTCTCAACATTGGGGTCTCGTGGCATGTACGAAACCTTAAAGAGAGGACTTGGTCCCACTGGCAACACTGCGCTCTGATGACATCCTTATTCTTCTTGAAGCTGCGGATAGTCGATTCATTGACCCTGAACAATCTTCCAACTGCACTGTGGCTTTGGCCCTCCTTCAGGCACTCCAAAACTTTGATTTTGTCCTCCGGGGATATGACATTCCTTGGCTGCTTGGCAGCAGCATCTTCCTTTCCCTTGCCTGCACACTTTGGGCCCATTTTCTGAGCGCTAGTGTGCTCTCTCTCTCACCACTGCTCCTCTCTCTCTTACTTCCACTTCTCTACCTCTAAAAAGCAGTACAAATGCAGTAGAACAGGGACAGCAGCCATGCAACCCCCCAGCACATGCAGGCTCCCCACCAACAGCAAACAGTAAAATGCAGGCTCCTCCCAGCAACAGTGAATGCACAGCAGCCATTACAGTACTGTACTGTACAGCCCCCAACATCTACAGCCCCCAGTATTATACAGTTTCCACACCTCACCTCCCCCTCTGCCAATCGCTCTCTTTACTCCACCTCTCTAGCACCTCTCCAACGCTCCTCCAACTTTCCACAGCACTTCTTGACTCTTTCCTGTCACTCCTCCTTGGAAAATCATGCCACTGAAGTCCCGCAAGAATCGCATATACACAAGTCGCAGGTTGGTGAGACCTGCCACAATTTCCCAGTCATGGATACTCAAAACCGTGATAGGGGAAAGCACAGTTGGCGAGGGATGACTGTAATGATATATAGTTGAAAGCCAAAGATCTATTTTAGAACAAGTTTGTCATGTCAGAATCAGAAAATGATGTTTTGTTGTTAGGAAGTTTAGTCACTCTAATTGCTGTGCCGCTCAACTGTACAGGGCAGTTAAGTGTACAATAGTGTTACACTGAACATGAAATATTTAAATACATTTTAACAGAACTCATGGAATAGTTTATGACCTGAAAACTTTCAGGTTTCCTACTGCATTTTCTGATACCCTGAAATAACATGTTTTTTTTAGTAGTTTGAACAGTAGGATACTTTGATTTGGGTAAAAGTAATACATATTTGTTCTGTGAAAAATAATAAATGATTACATTAGTGGTTCTGGCTCAGTTTAGAATTCATAATTTGGTATTCTGTTTGAGACTATAAGCGTCATTAATTTATTGTCGGATAAAAAATAAATACATAAAAGCTTGTGACTTGATCTTAACATAAGATTAGTGAATAACATCCAGAACAACACAATGCAGAACAGCACAATGCATTCAGAACAGCACAATCCATCTGTGCTGTTGCATGATCATAGTGAAGTGCCTGTGATCTTGTGCTTTTGCTCAAGAGCATGCACACTTCAAATAGTGCATCTGCATTCTGGAAGCACTCATTAGATTGGAAGCATGCTGTTTGACTGTCACAGATATGTTTCTGATCTAACTAGTGCAGGGCTGCTCAACTCTAGCACTCCTACAGATGTTGGCCTGCAACTCCCATAATACCTGGCTATTGGCCACTGACTGGGGACTATTGGAGCTGTAGTCCCAAAAACAGCTGGGGGCCCTAAGTTGAACAGGCCTGAACTAGTGCTTCCAGAGTGCAGATATGCTACTTGAAGTATTTGTGTCCTTGAGCAAAAGTACAGGACTACCAGTGCCTCATTCCAAGCCTGCAGCAGGATTGGCACTGCCCACATTATGCTGCACTAGATGGCTACTAGAACTTCTCCCAGCACCGTCAATGGGAAAATGTTTTGTTCTCATTCAGTACTGTTGCATTCCACCTGCTTCTGTTTTCTGCTATGGCTTCAGCATACAATAGCCAAAAAGAATGAATGGATCAATACATCATGAAAAGGGGAGAAAACTCACAGGTCATGTTTGTTCAGTCCCCAATCAAAATGCATTAATTGTTCTAGACCCTTAGTAATCTTATATTGGTGACTTCATGAATCTGAACTAAAAGTACATTGTACAATTTAGCTATACTAAGTTTAGCATAATAATTGCATCTGATCATTGTTAAATGTTTTGTCCACAGATAGCTTACTGATTGACTACCAGTTTACCTTCAGCTTGTTACAAGAAGATGACCGTCATCACACTGCCATAAACTTCATTGCAAATCCCGAACAGGTGAGCCATTATAGGTCACTGTGGTCAACACGATTATTTAGTGGCTGTAGTGTATGTTTATATTATATTGGATCTTTTAAATATCTTTGTAGGAACTGAGACTTACTGATAAAGAAAGAAACAAGCAGTGACCAACTAACATTGTGCTTGTGGAGGAGCAATTTTTGTTACACAAGGGAAGAACAATGTTTAGCAATCTCACCTTCCCTCTACATCCACTTGTGCCTCCCAAAAATGAGTTCTGTTGAACCATCAGACACACATTTTTGGAGGCACAAATGGCAGTGGTGAGAAGTAGGGGGTGGGGAGGTTCACAAAAAATCATACCTTTCTTGTCATGTAACAAAAAGTGCTCTTGGATATCAGCCAGTGCTTCTGATTCAGGGAAAACAGGAAAGATGTCTGATTCTGATTCTGATTCAGGGACAACAGGGGAAGGTATCATCACCTTATCTTGTATTCTTCTCAGTCATGAAAATATAAGAACTCTGCTGGATCAGACCAAGCATCTGCCAGGTCAGCCTTGTCTTTCCCATTGTGGCCAACCAGAATCGCCTAGGAATCCCTGCCCCCTCTTGCTGTCACTCTCCAGCAATTAAAACATTCAGAGGTATACTCCCTCTGAACTACTTCTTCAGGTTGATGAGCAGAATAACTGAGAAGCAGTATATTGAATTGAGCTGTGTGCATCCTCACCCATTAGGATGATAACAACTATATTTAATGGCTATCACATAACTGGGCAGGTCATAGGATACAAAGTTTTCCTTTTACCACATCTAGATTATTGTCTCACCGCGATAGCAGCTCAGATGCGGAGTTGATTGATGAGTATTTGCTTTTTACTTACTTAGACATAAGATATGAGCCAGTTGGATATCTGACCTAGTAAATGGTTGATATCTATGGACTAGGTCAGGGAAGTCAAACTGTGGCCCTCCAACTGCTATTGGCCTAGAACTCCCTTAATCTCCAGTCACAGTGGCCAGTAGCCAGGGATCACGGGAGTTGTAGGCCAATGGCAGCTAGAGAACCGCAGTTTGACACCCTTGGACTAGGTGGTTGATGTGGATGTTTGTAAGTGTTCAGGAAAGTGTGTATGTATTAATAGACATGTATACTGGAATGATGAAGATTACTGAGTTTAATGGAATAAGACCTCTAGTAGCTGGGGAAGCAGAAAACTATCTCTCTGAAAGAGTTTACCCAGATTGACTAGCAGAAAAGTGGCAAGAGGTGAGTAACTTTAGAGCAGATCCAGACAGTGGAGTATTTTCTTAGAAAACCCTGGAAAGGGCAAAAAAGAGACAAAGGAGTCTTCAAAAGAATTTTATTGCAAGAGTATGCAGCACAAAGGCTGACTATTTAGTATTTGTTGTAGTAGCAAGATGGAAGGCCATTCTGAGAAGGATGGGGAAATGGAGGCTGATATAGCTGAACTGCATTTGGGGAAAATGAAAGTGAGAAAGTAGTAGGGAGAAGGAAGGAGAAGAGAAAAGACAAGTATTTTATATCTTGTGCGCATGCGCGTTGGCCATTTCTGGGAGGCTGCTGATTTGGCCTGCAGGGGAGCATGTTGTAAGCCCATGCACCTGCTTTTTACAAGAGTGCTGGTGGGGAGAATCAGCTGAGCAGGTGATAGCAGGTAGGCAGTGCCTCCCCTGCCCCTTAAAGGAACCCCTGCCCGCTGAACCGGTTCAGCTCTCCCAGAATGGAACTCCAAATGGTTCCGTGTACATCCCTAGTGTCTAGGCCAGCAATGGATTTTAAACTGTTTTTGTGCGCAGCATGTGACACAAGCCAAATCTGAATCCAGGAAGAGGGGTTCAGCACAGGCAGGTGCTCAGATTGGAGTTTTAAGGTAGTGCCAGGCAGGGTGTCCAAACCAGTCCCATGTCTGAAAGTGACCCAAGGCACAGCCTTCTGATTTCTAGAACCTCGGGGCTCTGAAAGGCAGGAAACTTGTTACATTGATGTTTTATTGGTGTGGGGGGACTTGGAAACTTAGTAGTTAAATCAGTGCTGTTCAGAAGGAGTAAAAAAGGTGGCAGAATTCTAAAATGCCACATATAAATTAGTGGCTGGAAATTGCTCTGATTGCATTAAGATGCAGTCTCCTGGAATCTCTCCTTTGGTCCAGGAAACTTATTTGCATGGGGTGGCAATTCAGGAGAGGAGAGCTGGTTTTGTAGTAGCAAGCATGACTTTTCCCTTAGCTAAGTGGGGTCTGCCCTGGTTGCATATGAATGTGAGACTAGAAGTGTGAGCACTGTAAGATATTCCCCTCAGGGGAAAGAGCCGCTCTGGGAAGAGCAGAGTGTTTCAACTTCCCTCCCTGGCTTCTCCAAGATAGGGCTGAGAGAGATTCCTGCCTGTAACCTTAGAGAAGCCACTGCCAGTCTGTGAAGACAATACTGAGCTAGATAGACCAATGATCTGACTCAGTATACAGCAGCTTTCTATGTCCCTATGTTCTGTGTTCTAGTTTTATAGAAAATGTAAGAGCACTGTCTGAGGTCTTTTCCTTCCCAAGCTCAAAACATAATACCCCTGCCTATGTGATCATTTCGCTAAGAGATGCAGACAGAGGGAAAGCTTGAAGAGCAACTCTTCACTTAATTTTTATTTTTATTTTTATTTTTTGAGAAGGAGGAAATATGCTTTTGTAGGGAGATATGGGTTATTAGATTTGGCAGAGGGGAGTTCAGTAAAATTCTTGTGGGTGGGAATTTGCATCCCAATTTTGCTTGCCTAAAATGGAAGCTGGCCTTCAATACTCAGGCCTAGTCTGAGAGTGCAGTCATAGTACTTGTGTGCTGCCATCTCTGCTTTGGCAGCTTGGCCTGAGAAAGGTGAGCAGCCTCTCACATACTGGGAGGGGAATAGTGTTGTCCTTTGCCTCTGGCAGCAAAATGTCTTGGACCGCAACAAGTTCCTCTTGTCAGCCATTGCTGCATTTTCTCTTCCCCTGTTGACATAAGGCAGCCACAGTTGCCCTTGAGGGCAGTTTTGCTGTCTAGTGCCCATTAGCAATTCCCACTTAAACCAATAAGACTAAAAGTGGGAATTAAGTTCACTTGACCTCGGTAATGGCTGCACCACAGAAACTGTTATGCACAAAGAGTTCCTATTGCTACCAATGGTTTTACAAGTTCATAAGGAACCTTCCTATTTTCATCTGTAAAAGGGAAAGGCTTCCTAGCATGTACAGAACTGCTTCACTGGATCATACCCAGTGTGTTTAGGATCAGGGTGTAGGTTATAATAAATATCGTTAGGGTACAGCCACTACTTTAAGCAATATATTTAAGTAATGTTCATGTTTTCATTTTACAATTTTTAGTCAAACAAAAATTTGGACATATCAATTAATGCATCAAACAACTTTAACCTGAATATCACTTGGTCTATTGGCTCTACAGGTAAGAAAGCCCTTGATCGTTTCCCTTCTCCTTTTTTTCTTTTCCATATTGTGTTACGTACTGATAGTCTAAACTATATTTACATGATTGCCTTTTTGTTTCTGTTTAGTAAAGCTTAATAAAATGTATTCTTTTCCTATTCTCATTATGCTATTATTAATGATATTACTTAAAACCTAGATAATTTGCAATCTGAATAAAGGTTCATTAACATGTTAACTCTCTTCCCTATTCAATTAAAATTAGTTGGGTAGCAAAACCTTGTATGCTCTTTAAATTTTTAGAATGGCAGTGTTGTGAACGCAGTGATTTTAATTAAGATAAATTACTTTCTTAACTACTGCAGAGACTGAGATTTTAATTTCTTTGTTTCAATATTCAAGCTAGGAATTTAATTATTAACCTTAACATTGATATCAAACAATAAAACCCTTCTGTGTGTGCTGATAAAGAACCTGCTTATCTTCCCTTTTTTCAAATTTTGAACCCCATTTCTCCATTGGCTTTAATAAAAAGCTTTGTTTAGAAAGTTTCTTTGAATTGGTTCTGTTGACTTTCTGAAAATATATCCAAGGAGAGCATCATTGATTGAATTTATAATTAATTATGCAGAATGATTAAGTGCAGCAGAGTCTTCACACTTTGCATGCTGGTTCTGTTTCTTCAACCATCTATCTATCTATCTATCTATCTATCTATCTATCTATCTATCTATCTATCTATCTATCTATCTATCATATATACCACCTGATATGTGCATCTCAAGGCGGTGAGATACCTGATAACACCATTGTTTCCCAGTGTGGGTCCATAGTATGTTCCTGTGTTTTATAGACATGTTGCTCCCTTTTATTTTTGATTCCAGAAATCAAGAAAACATGCATGATGTGTGAAGGTTTTCTAAAAGCATGTTGTTCAGCATGTTGTCTGGAATTCCATGCAGTACACGTGTATTTATACCCCACCTTCTCCAAATATGGTGAAGCACACTTTGTGACAATTTCCTGTTAGTGTTTCAAGGTGCTAGCAATACTTATGCTAGCAGACTGCTTGAGAGGAAATGCTGTAGTTGAAGGAGCTTTCAGGGATGAAAGAGGATGCTTCAGTTGTTGTCAAAGGTCTTCTCTTCCCTTAACAAGCTCCTTCCTCTGGTATTTATAGTAAAATGAATCAGAGTGCTGGACTAGGACCAGGGAGACCCGAGTTCAAATCCCCATTCAGCCATGATACTTGTTGGGTGACTCTGGCCAGTCACTTCTCTCTTGGTCTAGCCTACTTAACAGGGTTATTGTGAGGAAAAACCTAAGTATTTAGTACACCGCTCTGTGATCCTTGAAGGATGAGCGGGATATAAAATGTAAACAACAACAACCCCTCCTGGAGGATGAAGCTATAATTTGTGTGTGTTTGTGTGTGTCTTTGTTGATGTTTAAAGGTTAACAACATAGAGATAAAAGTAGGTAAAGTGACAGTTTTTGTAGGAAGGTGCAGGAAAAGAACAGAATATGGGTTCTTCCATATATAAATGGATGTGTTTCCTAGGGTATTGCTGAATGTAGTACCCTTTGATGTTTGACAAATATGAGATTCCCAGTTCCATGATTGTTTCCAGCAAGCAATGCAAGGCCAGAGTGGCATTTGTAAGGAAAAGTGGTGGGCCTGATGATGGAGTGCTGAAACCATCTTCCTTTTCTCCTGCAATCCCTTCCACCGTCATTTCCCAAGCCAAATGGGAAAAGTGGTTGGGGAAGGCTGCTAAAAGAAAGTGGCAAAGTACTAGGCATCCCCATACCTTCCCTTCTCTCCTGCAACATTCTTCCCCCTTCTGCATATAGCAGCCAATCCTATCTTTGCCTCCAAATGTCTAATTCTAGCCAACAAATATTTTCCCTGAGGTCTATTATGATTTTTTTTACCTCAGTATTGCTAGGAATTCCCATTTGTTTCATTTCATCAATTCAGCAAATGGAATTGTAGAAAAGTCCCATGACTTGCAAATGAGATGTGTTTATCTGACAATATTAACTTCTTAAGAGCAATTGAGATGCTAAAGCAATATTTTACAATCAAGACAAATACATTTTCCACACTTGAATAACCTGTGCATTTTTAGTATAAATTCCTTGTGGAACCTACATTAACTGTATAGTTAAATAGGGATACATTTGCTCTAAATTCAGATCCACTATATCTTTTTTCAGTGTTATGAATCATTTCATAATCTTTAGAAGCAGGCATAGAAATGGTGGTATCATAATGATATATAAATGTGCATTTTATATTCAAGTTGCTGGTTTTTCATCTAGAGTCCTATAAGAGCTTGAGTCTTCATACTTTACAGACTCTCCTCTCCCACAGCATAACCTTTAAGGTCAATCAAAAGTGCCCTCTTAATTATACTGCACAATCCAGTGCATGCTTACTCACAAGTAAGTCTCATTGTGTTCAGTGGCGTTTACCACCCCCCACCTCCCAGTAACTGAGCATAGATTACAGCCATAGAGAGGTATTTTTTGAGGCTGTGCCATAGACCAGTAACATTCCAAGTTGCTTTGTTCGAAAGTTTCATACAAGCTTGAACTTGAACATATCCTGAAACTGTTGTTGGAGCTTCTTCCTTGGAATTAGCAGCTTTCGGAAGCTTTGTCTCATTCTACACTTTTGTTACAGTAATACCTGTATACTAGTTGGTTTTATTAAGTGTTATGATCCATTCTGTGTGTCTTGGCATGGAGTGTGTTAGAAATGAAAAGTAATGAAAATGTGTTTGCCTTTCATTTTATTTTTTCGTACTGTTATAGCTGGAACAATATCTGGAGAAGAAGTTCCTGTCGTTTCAAAGGCCAACATCAAGGAATACCGAGATAGCTTTTCCTGTGAAAAGTTCAACTTCAGGAGCAACCCAAATATCACTTTTTATGTATATGTCAGCAACTTTTCATGGCCAATCAAAATACAGGTTAGTATATATTTAAAACACACATACACATCCTCTCCTGATCTTTCATTACAACTTTTACTGACTTTTACAAATGCAGACCTGGCTGTACTGTGTACAGAGGGATGCTTTGTCATTGCATTCGCCTTGCAGTACTGTATACCTTTCTAGTATTGTGTGATTCGTTGGGGTTTTTTTTTAAAGCTCTGTCCATAAAGGAGGGGAGAGAAGGTTTCTGCATAATATTGCCACCATGTCCAGCCCACTTTTAAATCTGTTTCCATGGTACCTGTCTTCATGGAGAGCAATTTGCTATGGGGAAACAAACCCACACAGGAAATTAGGTAAAGTGTCCTTGATGTTTTAGTCCGTTTATGATGAAAAAAGACTGAGGGGAGAAATAAAAAGGAGTATTACTGCAGGAAATACCTGAGTGTGAAATGGTAGTCAAAACATGTTTGAAGGGTAACTAATTTCTGTTAAGTGAGCTTCAGCATATGCTCCTAGATCTGTATGCTGACAATGATAGGCTAGGTCTAGGACTTAGAATACATAATATAGTTACATCTGTCTAGGAAACTGTTTTTTCACAGTATTTTCCCATGAATTTTTTAAAAGTATGAATATAGATTCATATAAGAATTGGTCACTGATGAAGAGTTTACAGATGCAAACTATCTTAAGTTCTAGTGAAAAGTTAAGCTTATTTTCTCCCCCACAGTTTGTAAGGCAAGGTACTTAATACTGTAACAAAACATTGCTGTGATAAAGTTCAGTATGTATTGGTCTTAATTCTTTCTGCACTGTTGAACACATAACATAAAAATGATCATTTCAAACATTAGTGGTTCAGAGCTGTTTCTGAATGCCTCCTTCAGCAAAAAGAAATTTCTGGGGAAGTTTTTTCAAATAGCAATTTGGTAGTGTCCTCTCTTGCTTACCCTGAGGTTCCAATATAATGTTATACGAATCTGTAGCATCTGCAGAAATCATGCAGAAGTTATGTATAGTACAGTAAGACAAAATTGTTTTTTAAAAAAATGTTTAAGCAGCAGGCTTACTGAAGAAAGAATAGAAAGCTCAGATAGCAATGGAACTTTATCTGGAACTTGACTTTTTTGAACAACTATTAAGAACTAATAAACATCAAGAATGTACTTCAAAATGAATTAAAGTTGTTTATATTCCAGTTAAAGGTTTGTTTTTTTTAAATACTTCCAGGATGCATTTTTAAATGACATTCCTTTTGTCATATAGCCTTTCCCCTGACATTTTAGTTTCCTGACTGCAGGCCCGGCCATATCCTTTTTGTTCTCTTCTTCCATAGATCCTACATTGTTCAGCTCAAACAGTGACAAATAAATTGGCCCTGTGAGTGTCACTACTGGAGCCATATGGAGCAAATAGGGAATGCCTCAAAGAGCAAGGAAATATGTTGGGTGCTGCCCCAATAAAATTTCTATTGGAAATTAAGACCTGTTTGGATTACCCTTTCCTTTTTCACTTTTACTGCAAATAAGTACTGTTTGGATTACCCTTCTCTTTTACCTGCATGTGCAGGAAAATCAGGAATGGGCCCTATACGTGCATGCTGTTCCCCACTCCCCCTCATTATGCATGGAAGGTTACACCTGCACTAGGAGGTCCCAGGTTTCTTTGAACATTGAACAACCCTGGCCTTGTAATAAAAGGGTTCATGTGATATGTTTTTGTTCAACAGGCAGGGGAGACACACATTCAAGTATACAAGAGTTCTCCTTATTTGGGTGCTACTTTTTACATGCAGTGAGGTGGGAATGGAAGGAGCAGTAGGAAGGACGTGTGTGAGCCCAAAATCTGCTCTCAGTCTCACCATAAGGAGAGATTGGTGGTATTATCTAATATTATCTAAATAGAGCCCTAGTGGCTCATGTTCTGGGTGTGGTGGCTACTTAAAAAATTTTTTTTAAAAATTTATTTTACATTTATATCCTTCTCTTCCTCCAAGGAGCCCAGAGCAATGTACTACATACTTAAATTTCTCCTCACAACAACCCTGTGAAGTAGGTTAGGCTGAGAGAGAAGTGACTGGCCCAGAGTCACCCAGCAAGTCTCATGGCTGAATGGGGATTTGAACTCAGGTCTCCCTGGTCCTAGTCCAGTTCTCTTACTACTACACCACACTGGCTCTCTTGTCATTTTTGGGATTGATAATTCTTCCCTCACCATCATATCAAAAGGGGTTGCCTTGCTCCGCCAGATGTGACTTTCTTGAGTCATCAGGAGCTATTTTGCTCTACTCTTGGGCAGTGGATCTGCTTGTTTGTTATGTCCTAAAGTACACTTTGTGCAGATTAAACATAGTGGTGGAGAAAGAAAGATTATATGATTAGGTTCAGCCTTGTGATGAAAAGTTGATGATTTTGCTCTTATCCAATCTAACAAGTCTAAATGCCTAGTAGACTGCCTTTGATGAGCATATGCATATACAGGCTTTTACCCTGCAGTTTATCTATGCCCCCTACCCCCCGCTGTTAGTTACTTTAGTTTTATTTAGAATGTAATTTTAATGCTGTCTTGTTTTGCATGTTTTTGTACACCGCCCAGAGTCTTCGGAGTGGGCGGTATAGCAAATGTTTCAAATAAATAAATAGATAGATAGATAAAATATGCTTCAAAAACACACAGCAACCAGTTTAAAGCTATTAACATTTTCCAACTGCTTGTTTGGACTAGAGAGACTTTGGCCTCTGCAATTCTATGATAAGTTGATTGCCTAATAATTCTCTCTACTCTTCTTTCTTTCTTTCTTTCCTTCCTTCCTTCCTTCCTTCCTTCCTTCTTTGATTTCTATACCGCCCTTCCAAAAATGGCTCAGAGCGGTTTACATTAAAACATTTATACTGCTTTGCAAAAGCAGTATAAAAATCAACACCCCCCAAAGGAAAAAGTATTCATATAACATTGATATTAGGTAAAGGTAAAGTGTGCTGTTGAGTTGATGTTGACTCCTGGCGACCACAGAGCCCTGTGGTTGTCTTTGGTAGAATATTGGAGGGGTTTACCATTTTCCGTGTTTAGTGAGGAGGAATTCTCTAAATAGCCTTTCCACCCTCTTGCACTAAATTATAGGCACGGGCATTGCCTCAGAGTTGGGGGAGGAGGGAAGAATATTCACTTCACTCCTTCACCTATCAACGGAAGCCAAAAGTCTGAGCTCCTCTCCGGGAGTCAGGGGCATAGCAAGGTTGTAGTGGGCCCAGAGACAAGATTTTAAAATGGGCCCACTGAAGATCAGCTCATGAAGTAAAGAAATCTTCAATGAAGCTGAATAGTGGTAACAAAAAGCATAATAGCTTTTTGCAGCTGTGGAGCTGATATCATCACTGTTTCCTCCACCATTCTGCTGCCTCTTGGGCTGCACCCACCCATCCCCCAGCAGCTGTTGCATGCCTCTCTGAGCCCTTCCTGACTTCTGAAAGGTAATTATTGGGGTTGTCTCAGCAACTAGAGCCCTCTGCTTCTCTTGGCACACTGCCGTTTGACTGGGTAAACAACCCTGTCTCACAGAGGAGGGTAGGAAATCCCGACATTGCCATCTCCTGCGCAGTTTGAGATTATGCCTTTCAGCACCTTCCTATATCGCTGCTGCCTAATATAGGTGTTTCCCATAGTCTGGGAAACATACCACCAGGGATTTGAACTGGTAACCTCTGGCTTGCTAGTCAAGTCATTCGCACAAAATGTGCATTTTCAGTAGACAAACAATGCTGACTTGGGAAAACCCTAACAAAAATGTTCTGAAGATCTGAAGTTATTTGGTACCATAACACAGATAGATTACTGAATATGAACAAAAGACCTCTCATATGAAAAGCCTCAAGGATGTTAGTCCTTTTAAATGAAAGAAATATTGTACATGCACTAACATGTACAAACGACTGCACATAGAGCTGTTCACAGCAGTGTAAGTGATGCAGTAATCGTGATTTACTGTTCAAGGTTCAATTTTCTAAACACCTTAACGGCTTCTGGGGCAGATTCTAGTCATTATATTATAGCTTTGTATGCGAAGACTATAATTCTTGAAATATTGATTGGGAATTGATAACATCATGGCAGGGCACATTAATTTTCTAAAACTACTTTGAATACATCATTTTGGTACACATAAAATCTGTTATCAAATAAGGCTAGAAATGGGATTCAAATAAAAACAGGGTATAGAGCTGTCAGGAATATTTTTGGGTTTAGTGTTGCAGTTAAGAGCTGAGCATTCCTTTGATCTATGTGCCAATCTTGAGTTTGTCAAATGGGACACCTTGAAGCCAATGGCTGATGAGTCAGGTTCTATTATTTTAGATTTGTAATAAAGAGAGGTTAAATAGCATGGGATATGGGTCTGTGATATATTTTCACAGATCTGCTATTAATTGATGTTATTGTGCTCAAGTTATTGAATGGAATTCTGTATTTTACTCACAGGTTAAAAACCAAGCTAAAGTAGAGCAGTTGTAGTAAGGAATGATACATTTTTGCTTGATCATTTTCATTTTTATATGGTTTAATTATTTCCCCTCCCTACTAAGCTTTGGAGGTCAAGCAAATGAAAGACAACAGGCCAGTAATAAATACTGTTTATTAACACTGTGTTTAAAAACACAGGCCAATAATAAACAGTGTTTAAACACTGTAGAGACACTTGATTAATCAGAAGTTACTGTATAATCTTGAATCTTGATTACCATTTTTTTGTTGAGTTTTAGACATAATAAGCTAAACAGTTAAATGAGGCAAAACTCAAAGAAAAGTGATAAGGACTGAGATTTCAAAACAATTTGGAAGTATGGGGTGTTGAAATAATTTTGTGTGACTTAAATTAATCTGCCAACATTTAAAAATCTCTTTTGGGTCTCCTCGCAGTCAGAAATTAGGCTGGGGACAATTGAAGGGAGAGCCTTCTCAATGATGGAACCCTATTTATGGAGCATTCTCCCCAGACAGGTCTGTAAGGTATCTTTAGGTGTCGGATTAAGATCTTTTTATTCTCCAAGCACTTTAATTAAGCAACTTTGCTGCTTTTATCAGCTGTTTTTATGTGATTGTATTGTTTTGTCATAGTACCTTATTGTTTCACTCAAATATTTTGTTAATTATTACATAAAAACATTTTCAGTTAAAAAACAACTTCATATATGAAATCAGAAACAGGGTTTAAGAAATTTTGCATAAGCTGTAGACCAATATTAAATCATATTTTAAGTTAAACTGGTGCATGGTTATTTATCACAACCATGAATATTTTACTGTGTTATTACTGGTCCGATGCACTTGGGAAATAAAGCAAGTTGTAAGGAAGCTCTATAGTCCTTGATAAAAAGCGTTTTGAGACAACTGGACACATTTGCTGGGAGAAAATGTATTTATAACATTCCTCCAAAGACCAGAGCTTGGACCAAGTGACCCCCACTGCTGCTTCCAGCTGCAACATTCTTCACCTCTTGGGTAAATGTGCAAATTTTAAATAAGTGAGATAACAACAGTTATTCAGAGAATGTGAGCACTGTTAATAGTTCAGCTGATGGTTTAAAAACAAGCCCAACACCTAATTAAGAGATAATTAGTCTCCAGTCACACACAGTTTTAATTTGTATATCATTTGAATGCCAGAGATAAGAACTTTAGTAACTAATGTGCCAATTGCATAAGATTCCCTCCCCCTCCTGAAATAGATCGAGACATCACCCACTGGTGATTGTAGAACACAATAGAGATATGTAGATATTGTGTTTCAAATAAAAAGTATCTCGCTGTGATGTTTTGCAAGCAGATATTGAGATTTGCTTCTGCCAGTTCCTATTTCCTTTATCTAGTTAATTAAGGAAATTGTAGCTATCATATTTGATATTTAATAGCAAATGTTGCTCAAAATATATTTTACTTTTTTATGAAAAACAAAGTTTCTGGTTGATACTTCATAACTAAGGAATATATGGATCACACGCATGGGCTTTGCTGTCTCTTAAAACAAATTATGTTAAAAGAGTAACTTTGTGAGCATAAAATATTCATGATTTACTGGTCTATGGAAAACTAGGAAGGTCATGAATGGCAGAGTTGTTTGGCATGTCTTTTTTCAAAAAAACACAAGAAAGGAAAATCAATGTGTTTGATGGTTAAGACAAGCATATCGTATGTATATATCAAAGCTAAGACTCCTCCTGACTGAGGGGACAGCCAGTGCGGCTGGCTGCTCCGTTATGCAGGGAACACATCAGGCAAGAAGTGGCTGAGAGATGGCAGAGTTCTGGGCTCCAGGCCCAGGGCATGCTCCTTTAATGATCCACACTCGGCAACAGAGAGGTGGAGCCAAAGGGAGGTAGTCAGGCCCAGGAGACATAAAAGGACGCAGTTGGCTGGGATTTCATTGGGTCATCTTGCTCTCTAAGGTCCTGCAAACTAGCTTTCCCTCACTGCCAGCCAGAAAGCATATTCGTTTGCATTTTGTAGTTCATCTGCATAGGCTTGTTGCTAATCTGAAAAATATCATTTCTCGAAAAGCAAACTGCATTTACTTTTTGTCCCTCCTTCTTGGTTCCTCCTTAAAAGCTAGCTGCAGAAACTCTGTCTTCTTCACTGTCTACACTCCAGCTACCAAACTGTTTCTCTCCAGTTCCTGCCGAAGTAGATTTGATGTAGCTACAAGTTATCACATTTTTATTTTAAGGTTTCTAGGCTAGCATCTTGACATTCTGTACAAGAATCCCTGTGTGTATCTCGCTGCCTCTGGATCCTCCTATGGTGACTCAGAATCAGATGGTGTGAGCTTTTCAGTGATGAGAGCCTCAGAGTCCTTGTCCTTGGCAAGCACTTGAGAGGGGAGAGTCCCTCCAGTTATCAGAAGAGTTTTCACAGTATTGGATCAATAATTTATACTTCTACTGAGTGCTTTCCATATTAGCCACTCAACAGCAGCAAAATGCTTGCATTCAGGCAAATCACATTCAAAACGTAAATAGCAAAGCGCCCAGCACGGGGAACAGTCTCGTGAAAACTAACAACCTGAAAAAGCAGCAACTTTTTTACACTGGCTATACAACGTTATAGCACTATATAGCAATGATTAAATTATTATTATTTACATTTTACATTTACAAAACAAATTCAAAATTTACAAATTACAAATTCAAAATAAGGCATTGGAATTCTGAACAGCACCCTGCTGTCAGCATAGGAACTGCGGTGTCACAGCACAGGAAGTGTGGAAGCACACTTCAGAGAGTCGTCGTGACCCCATTGCAGGGTGTAATCTGGAAAGCGCCCTGGTTGTAAAGCTTCTCCTGATTCTAGTTGTTGTTTTTTTTAAAAGGCAAGATGTTAAGGAGTTCTTCCTTTCCCCGTAGCAGTGTTCTTATTTCACACCCCACAACACCTAACATTTAGAATAACTTATTTCAAAATGAATGGAGATGGAGGAATCAAGATACAATATACCCCTATAGAATATTGAGGATATTACTGCCATAGCTCAGTGGTTGAGCATCTGTTTTGCATGCAGAATGTCCCAGGTTCAATCTCCAGGTAGGGCTCAGAAAAATTCCTGCTTGAAGCCCTGGAGAGCCGCTGCCATTAAAAGTAGACAGTACTGAGCTAGAAAGACCAATGGTCTGACTCAGTAGACTGCAGCTTCCTAGTTTCCTGTCCCAACAAGAAAATTGTGCATATTCATGGAATCTATGAAACAAGGGAGAATTTGTGTTGGTATACAAATAATTTGAAATAAAAGTTTAGTATTTGTTCTCCCAATGGTTCATTAAAATATTCTAATGATATAACTGTGAGGTATTTGTTTTTAACTGCTTATTCAAAACATATCCTTTAAATTGCAGAGGTGGTGAAGCTCGATAACACCTTAGAAAGGCTTGCTGTAATTCTTATAGTCATGAACAGCACTAGATGGTTTTTCAGTATATGGCAGTTTCCTATGTTCCTATATATTTGGGGTGTTCAATTGGTTAACCCCTTGTGCATCAATGGAAATAGATTTTTCCCCTCAGCTCTTTCTTTCCCCATAGCTATTAGGAAAGGGGAAAATGTGACTTAATGCATACTGTGCCTGTAATAACCTCCCTAAGCTGATTAAGCACTTTTTGCAAAATGATTGCACTGGTTTTTATAACTTAATAAAACTTAATTTATATTCGTGGGCATTCACCAAAAGACTGCATTTGTTTAGAAAAAGACTTTTTAAAAATTGTATTTGTCTGTGCCAGGAAGCGGGGGTGGGGCGGAGAGAAATCAATTACAGTGGTATTACTTGCAAAGCAATCAATTTGGTTCTGTTGTAAGTAGAAGAGGTATCCTGAAGGGTTGAAAAAGAGTCTGAGAGCCTGTTTCTTTCTCTCTCTCTCTCTCTCTCTCTCTCTCTCTCTCTCTGAGAATGAGCCACACTTCTTTGCCTCTGAATTTTGTCTAGAAGGCATATAAATAAGGGTAATGAGAAAAATACTGAAACATTTCTATAAATGTAGATACTCTGAATTCTTATTCTTTGTTTTATGATGCTTTTCCTTTAAGCCCTTCAGTGGACAGCTCAGCTGCCAACTTCAAGTTTAACTAAGTGTAGGGATGTGCATTTCGTTTCGGGCACAGATCATTCTGTGCCCCAAACAGTGAATTTCGGGTGATACGGCACCGAGCCGAATCACCCACGATGACCCCCGAAATTTTCTGTGGCCGATCCAAATCACCCCAGTTTCGGGGTGAAAAAATTCGGGTGATTCGGACCACCGTGGCCATGCCAGCAGCCTCCATTTTGTGCCAGCAGACTTTTCTTCTTCCTCCCCCTCCATTTTCATTCTGACAGCTATTTGGATTTCCCGCCTTTTTTCCTCCATTGACTTCAATGCAAAAATTTCTTCCCATTCACCTTCATTGAAAAGTTCCTACCTGCAAAGGAAATGACCATATAAGGTTAGGGTTAAGGTTAGGGTACTTAAAGTGGGATCTGGGGCAGAAGAGTGGGGTGGGGTGGTATCGCCTAATGGGAGGAGGCTGCCATCCCAATTACAGGGGGATGGGGCAGAGGGCTGAATTTTGGGCAATTTCTGAAGTTTTAGTGACTTTGGGGCAGATTGGGGCAGAAAGTGGGATCTGGGACAGAAGAGTGGGGTGGGGTGGTAGTGCCCAATGGGTGGAGGCTACCACCCCAATTTCAGGGGGATTGGATAAAGGGCTGATTTTTTGGGAATTTTTGAAGTTTTTGTGTCTTTGGGGCAGATTGGGGGCAGAAAGTGGATCTGCCCCCAAAGAGTGGTGTGGTGTGGTGTGGTAGATAGTGCCTAATGGGTGGAGGCTACCACCCGTCCCCGATTTCAGAGTGATTGGGCAGAGGGCTGAATTTTGGTGAATTTCTGAGGTTTTTCTTCATAAGGTGCTGTGTGCTAGATTCATTGATTCATTCATCATACTCATTACTCAACTCTCAATGACCCCACTCTCACTTTTTCACACTCTCATTTACTATGAGTATGATGAATGAATCAATCTAGCACAATGCACCTTATGAAGAAAAAGATTATGAAGAAAAAGAGGATTTTGAATCAATTCCAGTAGTATATGGCGTGATTTGATTTGGACCCAAATCTAGCTGATGGACCAGAGGGGTGATTTGCTCTGTCTCCAAATCAACCAAATAGATTTGGGTACAAATTGATTTGTACCCGAATCGATTTGTACATCCCTAGTATAAATAGATATGATTGTTCCTTGTCCCAAAATGACTCTCATTCTAAGAAGAAACATAAGGTGGACTCCAGCAACAATCACTGGAGGGATGCTGTGCTGGGGTTGGAGAGGGCCAGTTACTTCTCCCCCTGCTAAATATAGAAGAATCCTACAATGGCTTTCATCTTTTGTATGTCATTTTTAATTCAAGGGACTTGTGATATTTCAATCTATTACTGCTTGGTTTCTGGCAACAATTCTATCCCAATAAATGCAAATTGAAAATAAATAATGTTGGCTTTGAGCAGCTTTATAGATATAGGAATGTCAAAATACATTTTGGATGTTCACTGTATAACATATAAAAAGTAGAGTTCTTGGTAAAATGCAATATGTACCATATACAATTGTCCGGTGGGGTCCCTCACTGGCTTTACCAGCTCCAATGTTCCCTTGGCGGCTGAGGCCAGAGAGGTCCCAGGTGAGGCTGCTGCCCGAGCATAGCAACCCAATGAGCACCCAGCCGAGACACTGTAGGACCAAGGAGCCGGGCTAGAGGGGCTGGGGGAAAGGCGGGGGTGAGTGATGGAGGAGGCAGCAGCAGACAGAGGCACAGCTTAGGGGGATACGGGTGAGAGCATCCTGATATGGCAGGGCAGAGGTCCAATTAGCGGGGGCATGGGATGCATCAGTTGTCAGGCGGGATTTAAGGCAGGCTTGGCCAGTGATGAGGGGCAGTTGGAGGGTAACTGGTGGAGGCCTCCAGAGAGAGACTTCCACAGTGACCCCGAGGAGCCTGGAGGAGGAGGAGCTCAGGTGAACCAAACCCCCTCCCTTCAAAAACTCTGAGCCCCCGCCTGGTGAGAAGGAGAAGTAAACAAGAGAATGGCCATGGAGAGACCAGTGTCATGACAACAATAAAGTACAATATGACAGTATACTTTTTGCTATGACGTTTAAAAAAAAAAATCACCAGGTTGTTTTTAAGAGCTGTTCTAGAAAATTCTTGCCCCCCATTCCATGACATAATATCTATGACAGAGCATAGCAGTTCTGCTGGAAAAGTGTGACAGTGTTTGCTAACGTTGTCCAGTCTTCTGCAAAACCTTGCTGTGTTTTATGTGTTGGTAAAGATTGCTATGAAGTGAAAGGAAAAAGAGATCTACATTAAATGCTAATGAATTATCTTTTACAAAATATATTAACTTTTCTAGTTAACATTGATTACAAGAAAAGGGAAGAAATCAGGCAATTAGAAATGAGTGCAGTATAAAAAATGTCAGCAATGCTTCTCAAATATTAATTTTGTAGAGTCTGTAAGTGACTTTCATCTAACTTTGCCACAGTTTGGTACATATTATCCTCATTTACCTTGAATTCTAGAATAAAATTGATATGCAGCCATATGGCTTCATATGCTAAATTAGAATGAGTTTGATCCAGCCAATTCTGGGGGTAGCAACCAGATGTGGAGAGATTCTCATAGGACAGGGCTGTACTGCTTTGCTTTGGCCCTCCAGCTGTTTTCAGACTACAACTTCCATCATCCTCAGCTACAGAGGTCAAGAGTCAAGGATGATAGGAGTCATAGTCCAACAACTGCAGGAGGGCCAAAGTTGCACAGCCCTGTCATGCGGCATGCCAGAGCATGTTTACCTCCTCTGAATGCAAAACTCATGTTTCTTGACTGAGCTGAAGTGTAGGGGTGGATGGAAAGAGGAGAAGGGACACACAGGCCTCCCATTCTGCTCATGGCTGCTGTGGCTTCTACATGTACAAGGAGGAGGAAATAGGGCTGTGTTATGACATGAGTTTCGTGTATGCACAGTGGCTGCACACATGATCAATTGGTTGAGCCCAATATATTTCTGAATTTAAAATGCCAGGCATGGCTCTTATCCCTGCATCTCTATAATGCTAGAGGCTGTTGTTTTTATTGGGTTGTGTTTATATTAACTGCATGTGTGCTTTTAACAACAGCACATACACAGAACATCAGCACACTCCAGACACACTCAGTTACAGCAAAGGCATGTCCTTGAGGGTTAGGGATGTATCTCATCTCTCACAGAATGCTTCTGGAGTGTTGAGAGAACTCCGGAAATAGTTGTACTGTTGTGCAAAAGCAATTTTAGAAGAGTGAAGGCTAGCACTTTATGTGCACTGTTGTTAGTTAGACACACACACCTTTAGTCAGAAAGTCAGCCAGGGTGCTTTAAAATTCTGTTGGAAGCTACCCTGAATTCACATGTGAAGAATGGTGCCATGTAAAAGTTCAAAGTTGCTGAATCTTCAGCGAGTGATGACTAGGGTCCAAGAGGATATGGAGAAAACGTATAGTTGATTTTTACACAATATGAGAGAGAATTTATAGAATTGTAGCCAGAAAAACCTTTTGCTCCAGTGGTTGGTATAATTTCATATATTGTCTTTGCTGCTGGGGACAGTGGACCACATGTTGCACAGGGTAGTTCTGATTAGGGTGTGCAAACAGGTTCGACATTGCATCCAGTTTGGGGTTGAACTGAATCACCCCCTGTTCGGTTTGACCCCAGACCGAACACCCCCCGAGTGTTCGGGGAGTTCATGAGCTCCACTTTGTAAAAAATAAATACATAAAAATATTTTTTTTAAAAAAATATTTACTTCCTCAGGGGAGTTCCTGGAGGTGGTGGTGGTGGGTCCACAGGGGTTCCTCCTCCCCCGCCGACCTTCCTCATGCCCCCCTTGGCTGGTTTGGCTACTCTTTGGCTGGTTTTCAGCCTTCACCCGGTGGCACAGCTGCCATTATGGAGCCCATATGCCTGTGCACTTGGCCTGTGTGGCCCGGGCCAGTTCGGTCCAGCAGCCCCCTCAAAAACCCCACCCCCCATGGTTCGGTTTGTTCTGGGGGGGTTCATAAGCTTCACTGTGTTAAATTTTTTTTTTTAACCTTTACTCTGCTTGGGGGAGTTCCTGGAGGCGGTGGGGGGTGGTCCATGAAGGTTTCCCCTCCTCCCGCTGGCCTTCCTCATGTCCCCCTTAGCCGGTGTGGCTGCTTTTCGGCTGTTTTTTGGCCTTCACCCAGTGGCACGGTGGCCATTATGGAGCCTGCACACCTGCACACTTGGCCTCTGTGTGGCCCAGGCTCTGTGTGGCCCACAAGTGCACAGGCGCGTGGGCTCCGTAATGGCCACCAGGTGAAGGCCAAAAACCGACCGTAGAATGGCCGAACTGGCCAAGCAGGGCATGAGGAAGGCCAGTGGGGGGAGGGGGGACCTCTGTGGACCCCCCACCGCCTCCAGGAACTCGCCCTAGAAGAGTAAAGGGTTTGTTTTTTTTACAAAGTGAAGCTTGCGAACCCCCCGGAGCAAACCGAACTGGGGGGGGGTTGGGGGGTTGCTGGACTGAACTGGCCAGTTGCATTCAAGGCCAGTCTTATCTCGAACCGAACTGGGCCAGCCAGTTCCATGCACATCCCTAGTTCTGATCACCCTGCATGGCTGCAGGTATCTAAGGAAGCATCAATGGTGTTGTGTAAGAATGCAAGGGTGTGTCTACTTAAAGATGTGCACCCACAGTTTTGTCTCCAATGTAAGTTGTGCTCCTGAGGTGCTGGTGTGTAACTTTAAGTATTTGTGCAGAAGAACACATTTGTGCAGAAGAACACCAGTGCTTCCTTAGATGATTACAACAGCATGGACTGATCAAAAGCACCAACATGAGACTCCACAACATATGGGCCAGTAATTTTCCCCCCAGGCTGGCTTTTATTGGCCTAGAATATACAGGAGATCATTTTATTAAAGGGGTGTTTTTGATATTTACTTATCTATTTATGTGTGTGGATATTGCACATTGTTACTTGGAAACAAAAGTAGACTTAAGGTTGTAACCCTGGCAGACTTGCCTGGGAGTCAGAGGCGTAACTAAGGAAAACGGCGCCCAGGGCAAGCACTGAAATTGCGCCTCCCCCCGCCGCCCCCCCCCAACATACATCTGACTGACACACATGTTTCAGAAAACTTTTATTTTTAAAATTTAAAAAATCTTAAAAAACAACAAGCTCTCTAAACTATCTTTCAAAAGTTATTGTATTTATCTATCAGTGTACTGAAGAGATATACGAGAAACTTCCTACTATCCTCCTCTAATGGACATTTAACATGAGAATTGGAAACAATATAGTAGAAGGGTATTATAAGATATACTTTACAATGACCAATATACATTTACTGGTCATACTAACACAGAGTTTCAAATCAAATGCATGATGTTGATCACTTATGTACTATCACCTAAAGTGTACATAAAGTCAGACATCTATTTAAGGAAATGCTCTGGCTGAAAATCCAGTACAGTCCTGTATTGCAAAGTGTCCTTGCAAAATTTCAAGCAATGCTGGATTGATTCTTTAGAAATTACTACAAGCCTTTACTTTACAGAAATCACAGAAAAGATTCAAAAAGTATCATGGAACACGGACTGATGAATTAAGCTTTTATAGCTCACTGTAATTTCCTTACACCATTGGGTGATGAATGGGAAATCTAATAAGATTAAAAAGAGTGGAAGAATATAAAATACCTTTTCTGCTTCCCATATTTTCTGAGGGGGGGGGAACCCATATATTCTGGGTTTAGGAAAATATGAGCTTAACATAAGCAGCAATGTTTAATTATTTTCTTTGCATTATTAAAAACAAAACAGTTCCAGTGACATGCTAGTGCTCAGAGTTTTGTGATCATCACAAATGGAAGCTTCTTGATCAGCTTCCATTTGTTTTTAAGGCAACTCAGAACTACACAGGTACCCAATTGTGTAGTTTCCTGCTGAGCACTAGGGAAGTTCTCCTGCAGTTCCAAAGTCAAATAATACAGCTAAAGTGGGCTGGGCTGAGAATGTAACTAAGCAATTGCATAAGATGTTGGGCAACATCAAGACTTTTGTCAGATGAACAAGTTTTTTTTGTCACTAAAGGAACACAAGCTTCAGCTTCTTACTTCACCAACACAAATAGAATGAAATCAATCACATATACATGTGATTCAAAAAGAAAACATACTTGCAGTTATGGGCAGCAAATAAAGTGTTTAGAACACTAGAGCAGCTACATGACTTGCTCACATACTCCATGAGAAAAAACACAAGATTTTACAAAGTCTATAAAATAACACTCAAGTTTCAAAGAGAAACAGTGGGTCCATCTGCTTCTTTAAACAGTTTTTTATGAGCGAAAATTACTGAGTCACTTTAGTTTAATATTGATATATTATTATTCTTTTGAAAACTTAGCCTACAAGCATTAGCTTCCCTGCTCCAAAATAAAAGTCAAACCAAAAGAGGACGCGCGGATTTGCATCCAACACAAACATCTGGTCGTGGCTATACTTACTGCAGTAGGCTATCAGGAGACCAACCAAGATCATAATTGCCCAGAAAGTTGAGGATGCGCTTGGCGGAGCGTTAGCATCTTTCCCGCGGGTTCACCTGGGAGAAAAGACGCCGAGCTGGGAGGACGGACAAGCTGGGAGGACGGTCGCCGACGCACACATGCAAAGCGCGACTAGACCCTCTGGCCATAAGTTCCGTCATTGCGAGCCAGCCAAGCACCGTGCGTGCAAGCAGAGTGGGACGGCAGCAGCAGAGCCAAGCGCAGGCAGGCACACATCCCCCGGGGTGGGGGTCCAAGGATCTGGGATGCCCAGGAGGAACAGCAATGCGCATTGGTGGGGAGGGGGGGTGGCAGCGGCGGCGGACTTTGTGCCCTCCGGCGGCGAGCTTCTGCGGGTATGAAGGGTGGGTGCAGCCAGGGGCTGCTGCCGCCGCGTTGCTTGCAGGATCGGTCCCACAGCTGCCTCGGTAGGCCACGGCAGCTTGGGGGGGGGCGCGGGCGCCATGCGGAAGAGACCGCTCGTGTGGGAGGGGGCGCCGACGCGCTCCCTTGACTGCTCTGCTGAGCCGGAGAAGTTTTTATTTTTAAAAAAATGTTTTTAAAAAATTTTGGGATCGGCAGAGGTCATGGTGGCGCCCCCCACGTGACCCGCAAAGATGGCGCTAGGGGCACGTGCCCCCCCACCCCCCTATCGTTACGCCTCTGCTGGGAGTAAGCCCTATTGAATGCAGTGGGCAGGATCCAAATTAAGTTCATCATGATTAAGCACCAGGGAAACCAATGGGACAAGTTTGTAATGTCTAACTTAAGTCCCTTTAATCTCAATGGGACTTGGTTTGGATCTTGCCCAGTGGGAATTTCTGAATAAACATATATAGTGTTGTGCTGTGAAATCAGCTTTTGCTGTATTGTTGTCTGCCAGTGTGTTGTCCTGTTTTCACTGTAGCGTTGCCACCATAAAGTAGCAACAAAGGCTAAGATTAGGGATGGGAGTATGAATTTTACTGATGATTTGAACTACTACTCAGTTCTTTGGCTACAGATTTCTAGTTCAGTTGTACTGGGTTGGATCCTAAGAAGCACAAGTGGTGTTACTTGTGGCACAGGTTTTTACTACCCCCCTCCTCCCTGCTGTACTCTCCTACACCCCCTTAAATCTTGATCCTAACAGTGAGGTGACCTCTGGAAATAGTGCAGGATATGGCACAGAGGTTGCTGCAGAGGGAAGGAGAATTGACAGAAATTTGTGCGGCGGTGGTGGGAGGGGCCTTGCATGAAGAGAGGAAGGGCACCTCTGGATCCAAGTCATTGTAGTTTTACATATGTATTCTCAGGACTCAGTCTTGCCATAGTTAAGAACGTTTAAGTCCTATAGTTTTCATAGGAGAGAAATATATGTTTTAACTTTCAACTAGCTGAAATTAATTGCTTGAAAGTCCTAAATTTTGGGTAGATCTGTCTCTTAAAGTGTTTGTTTTTTGTAAGCTTATGTTGTACTTCTTTCATTTGGCAATAAATAAAGTAAGCAATGTAAACTCATACTGTCAAGATCATGATCAAGTTACTGAATGCAGCTGCCTTTTATTGCTGTTGGGTTTGTGGTCTGTCCCTTTACTTTTAGGGGAGCATTGACAGAGAAAAGAAGAAGCTGTAGTTACCATAGCAGTAAAGGAGAAAGACTGCTAATTCTAAGGTTTAAAGATATTTTTTAGAATTAAATAGTGATTGTAAAGAGTTCTGCTAATGCATCTGGAACAAGAACTAAATGGTTCTATTTTTCAGCCTTGATAGTTTTGCAAATACTTAAAGAGCCAATGAACTAAGTCTTTTGCCAATTGACTTGTCGCTCAACAGCTAGATCATTGAAACTGCTTTGTGAAGCCTGATGTAGTAGCTGCTATTGTAATTAAATAATTAAATTCATTTATTTTTGTGAAGCACTGTGAATGTACAAATTGCAACAAGCTTTACTTTGTATGGGTTTTTAGGTTTTTTGTTTATCTTAAATGTTATTGTATTTTAAAAAGAAAAAATACAATAAAATACATCATTTATGTTAAATGAAAATAATTATGCATAATGGTTTTTAAAATTCATATTTTCACCCAACACATTTTGTTATTTCAAAACATTAGGAAATTTAAATCTTAAGTTATATTGAGGTTATCAAAGAGTTATGGTAATCATTCATTTAAAACCATTCAAAACCAAAACAACCCTTGTTCTTCCTGTATAAAATACCTTTTCTTCCTATGGATTTTGAAGACTTTCTTTCTGTACTGTTTAATATAAATGATATAGGCAATAGTCCATGGCTTTTAATGTGGAAATTCCATTACCTCTTTTCACCACCCTGCATCATTTGAACTAACCATGAGTTATGGCATCTATCTAAATGAAGCCCTTCTTGTCATTAGGCATACCATGCAGAATGTTTTCTAATGTTTTGGGTTTTCATATGATTCCTCTGAAGCCAATGAGAGGAGGCCACACAAAATAACTTCTCATTCAAGCTGGTAGTTTAGAAACCAAACTGAAAGGAGCAATTTGTATCCAAATTCAGCAAGCAAACCAAGTCAATTATCCAAAAGGGTAGAGCAATGAAAAGTAGCAAGCAGGGCTGAGCTACATGAGGAAACAGGAGAAGGACTGGCGATGAAAGCTTGGAAGACTGAACAGGTGAATGATGTGGAATGAAATGATGGACAGGAATGAAAAGCAAAGTCTATAATGTTTCTGGACAAGTTGCAAGAAATCTATCATGTAGATTTGAATGAACAGAAAATAGGTAGGCTGCAATTTAGTCATCATTGTATGATGTCTTGTATGATGGTGGGCCAAGGAGTTCCCTTTGATGATCCCAGGATCCTGTGTGTTTTTGGTATGGAACTGATGAAAAAACACATGGAGCTTGAGTGTTTGGTGATCTATGTACAAATCTCCTAGCTTTTGCTTTGACTCCAGTAGAGAAGGCAGCTCTGTATGCTGCTTGGAACAGCTAGCTCTTATAAATGGGGAATTCATTAGTATTCCCATTTCCTTTAAAGAATTCAGGATTGTGCACCTCTGTTCTGTGTTTTGATTTTTCTAAAAAAGCAGTTAAATCCATTTTAAGCTCACTTTCTCATTATGGATTAATCACAATGTTATAACATTTCATAGATATTCTGTAATTGAATATTTAACTGCAATCTGGATACTTTGACCTGAAAACAAACATAATTATATTGAACAGCCTTCTAATTTCATTATGTACATGTTAATACTGTTGTAGCAGGCTGTCAAACACCACACAAGGACTTAATGCAATTTATTATCACACTGAAGAGAGCTAAAGTTTCCAAATCAGTATATCATGAAGTAAATCAAACTGCTCTTGCTTATTTTTCTCCATTATATCATGCAGAGCAGCACTTGAATTTCTGGAATAATCTAGTTAACTTTCTAATAAGGACATGCTTGTGCCATATCCTCTACATAATAATAAAGGTAGATTTCTCTTAATCAGCTGTCATTTTATGCAATTCGTAACATATCTGTTGCTTGTCATTTTCAGAGCCACTAAGGGAACTGGGACATCCTGTGTCCATTAGCTTTAGTAGGAACAGGTCTTTGAATTTCCTTTAGTGATATTGAATTCCTCAGTTCTATTTAATATGCACTTAATATGATCTGTTTGATGTGCAGACAGATATTTGTGTATTTGTAATGACAGAAGTCTCAGTCTGCAGGTAAAGCCAATTTCCAAAGGTCAGTTATACAGTATGTTATGACTATAGCATGAACAACATGACCCTAGTAAAGGATGAGCTGCCAATGGCTCACATCAGATTGACTTGGAAATAAGCTGGACTAAAGTTGTGCTGTCGAGTTGGTGTCGACTCCTGGCGACCACAGAGCCATGTGGTTTTCTTTGGTAGAATACAGGAGGGGTTTACCATTGCCATCTTCTACTCAGAATGAGATGATGCCTTTCAGCATCTTCCTATATCTCTGCTGCCTGATATAGGTGTTTCCCATAGTCTGTGAAACATACCAGTGGGGATTCGAACTGGCAACCTCTTGCTCCCTAGGCAAGGGACTTCCTCACTGCAACATTAGGTGGCTACTTCCCCCTACATTGGGAAATAGGTCAGTTTATAACTGACCCTAAAATTATTTCCCCTTAGCCACCCATCCAGTCTCAGATTTGTAATTTACAGCTGAGGATTGTGGGCATTCATAAGATGCCACAGCTCCAGTTGCTAATGACTACTCTAAGCTGAGAAGATAATGTCAATTCCTAAAGAACTCAAATGCGGGAGTGCTGATCTCCTAGCAAAAATATGTCCCTACAATCAGGCTTTGTACTGGAGGACTGGAAAATAGCTAGTATAACACTGATTTTCAAAAAGGGATCCAGGGCAGATTCAGGAAAATACAGGCCAGTTAGCTCAATTTTTAATTTTTAAAGACCGTTTAAAACATCATCTCTCATCACCTCTATTTGACTCAGTTCTTCAGCCTCCGTACCTGAGAGGCTGGGTTCAAGCACGGGTATATGTTAGGTAACTCTGCCATGAAGACAGATGTGAAGAACTCATTCAGCTTCTCTGCAATCTCCTCATTCCCCTTAATAATCCCTTTCACTCCCTCATCATCTAATGGTCAAACCACCTCCCTGGTCGGTTTCCTGCTTCTGATGTATTTAAAGAAATTTTTATTATTTCCCTTGATGCTTTTAGCTATATGTTCTTCAAACTCTCTTTTCACTTCCCTTATTGTCTTGTTGCATTTCTTTTGACAGAGTTTGTGTTCCTTTCTGATCTCTACATTTGGGCTCCATTTCCTGAAGGAAGTCTTCTTGCCTGTTATAGCTTCCTTGACTCTACCTGTTAGTCATTCTGACATCCTCCTGGATCTGGTGGTTGTTCTGAGTGGTCTTTGTCCATCACACAGATGGGCTTTGTGTTCATGTGAAGAAACATTTGGGGGGAAACCTCACAAGCTTCTCTCTCTCTTTCTCTCTCTAGTACTAGGCTCCTCCCCTTCATTCCTAGGTCATGTGCTCCACACTCTCCTCCTCAGTTCATTTTCGTCTGCCGAAGAAGAATCATACTGGGAAACCTTGCTAGCGCTCTCTCTCTCTCTCTCTCTCTCTCTCTCTCTCTCTCTCTCTCTCTCTCTCTCTATATATACATACAGTTAGTTAGTTAGTTTTATTCGCTCCTTATCGTCTATTTATATTTCTCCCTGTAATTTGTGCATTTTTATTTTATACCGTGTTATCCTTTACCTCCCCAAAATATTTTTATCCCCTTCAGGGGAAGGGGAAGATTTTACCTGCCCAAATTGTGTGGCTGGCAAAGTGACGTTTAAACATTGTTCTAAGTGCCAGTCTAATATGCCTTTGTCTGATGGACAAAGTCTTTGCCTTTTTTGCTTTGGGGAAGCTCATCTGGTCTCCACTTGTGTGCATTGCCAGAGTTTAACATGACAGGTGAGGAGAAATAGGGTCTCCAGGCTTCGGCTATTCCTCTGGAAGTGCACTCTGTCAACTCCAGCAGTTATGGAACAACCAGCTGCCTCCACTGCTGTTCTAGGGAGCATAACTGGAGCTTCAGTTACAGGAACTATCCCTCAGGGAGGGCCTGGGACTCTGCCTATGACTCGCTCTGCCTCCAAAAGTACTGTGCCGCCTGTTCTGCTGTTGCCACCCACGTTACCACCTCAGGTGCAATCGGGCCTGGCAGTTGCCTCACTGACCTCAGGGGCCCCAACTGGGCTAACCCAGCCCCAAGTCCCACCACTGGGATTCCATCCCATCAGAGCCATCGTGGTGTAGTGGTCAGAGTGCTGGACTAGGACCGGGGAGACCCGAGTTCAAATCCCCGTTCAGCCATGATACTTTCTGGGTGACTCTGGGCCAGTCAGCCTAACCTACTTCACAGGGTTGTTGTGAGGAGAAATTTAAGTATGTAGAACCCCGGTCTGGGCTCCTTGGAGGAAGAGCAGGATATAAATGTAAAAATAAATAGTAAATAAATAAAATAAACTGTCAAAGCGACAAAAAAAGAAGTCCAAGTTACTGATACTGTGCCCCGGCCAAAGAAGAAGAAGCAGCTGCCGAAACCCACTCCAACGCCAGAGATCTCTGATCCCTCGGCAGCCGCACATGCACAAATGGCACATTCAGGATTGAAGCAGCAGGGACCCGGCATGCAGCTGACAAAAGCAGCTGCGAAGATACCGTTGGTGCGCTGTCAGTGCCAGGAGGAACAACACCACCTGCTGAAACAGAGGGCCAAAACTCCCCAAGACGCCACTCCTCAGAATGGCGTTCTTTTGGAGGGCAAACAACTCTAACCAGGTGTCCTACTGGGTCCGAGCAACCTTCATTGACAGGTCAGATTATCGGTACCTAGAGGGACAGGAAGGGGAATCGGAAGCAGAATCCTGGCACTCAGGTGATTCAGAGGCAGGGAACTACTCCCCTTCTGAAGATAGAGCACGGGCTAGAGACTATTCCTCTATTGAGTATAGGTTGATAAACACCATATTTCTCTTATGTATTTTGGGATGAGGAGGACTATGAATCTTCTGACCATAGGGATGGGGATAGCAGAGACTATTTTGATTATGTTAGAATCTCTCATCAAGACATTCCTGTTGATCATAAGAGAAGAAGCTAAGACTGGCAGTCGTGTGACACGTGATTGCAGGTTCTTTTACAGATCTAGGTCCAGATCTCTGTGTGGTGAATACCCTAATAAAACTCATAGAAGAAAATCTCTGTCACCTGTGCACTGGGGGCATCGATACAGTGACTGTGCTACCTTAAGGGGACAACGGGATTCTTTGCGTGCCCCAGCTCCTGTGGAACTGAGTCCTATACCTTGTGTCCCTCCACAAGAACACCCATCGGGACCAATCCAACCACAACCATTATTGGAACCTATGCTGCCTGACCCCCCTGCAGTTCTTGTAGATAAAGCAGATCCAGTGCCACCGACTGAAAATGTTACACCTGTTCCACCAGAAATTTTTTTGTAGTCAATAGATTCTGACTCTCATTCTGAGGAAGACTCAGATACTGCCGCATCTCAGGGGAATGCTTCAGGGTCCACACACCGAGATCTAGTGGAGAATGCTAAGTCTTCACCTCCCTCAGAGGACCTAAAATCTTTCTCTGCCCATGTGACTAAAATGGCTACAGCCCTGGGGTTACAGCTCCCGGAGGACATTAAGACATCATCTAACCCTTTCTTCAATGTTATTGAAGGGGACTCTCAAAAATTAGTAGAACTACTTATGAACCAAGCACTACTGGAGATTGTGCAATGTTTTTGGGAAATGTCTTCATCTATTCCTCCCACTTCAAGGAAGGCAGAAAATTTCTGTAAGGTGAAGACTGAGGACTATGTCTTTTATACACAGGGATATTATTCCAAACTCAGTTGTGGTGGAAGCTGCACAGTTCAAATCTAGGAACAGAATGTTGTCTACTCCTATGGACAGAGAGGGTCGTAAAATAGATTCTGTGCGTAAATGCCTGTATTCCAGCTTGACCCTACAAATTAAAATCGCGAACTATCAGGTGTGTATGTCCTGCTACAATCACCTGTTCTGGGAGAGGCTCTCACAACATCTGGAAACGTTTCCGTAAGCAGAATGGGGAGCTGTGCTTTTTCTACAATGTGAAAGTTTCAAGTTAAGTAAGCAGTTGCTGTATACTTCATGCCATTCCACACCACACTGCCAGGGCATTGACAGGCTCCATTCATCTCACATAGACTTATTTGCCAGCGAACACAATGCTCAGTGCCTGCTCTACTATTCCTGGGTAGGTGTGGGGAAGACCTTGAGGGGCGATGCTCTAGTGACCACATGGTCAGGCATTTTCGCCTGCCTATTCCCTCCGATGCCTTTATTCTCAAGGGTTAGTCACATGATAGAGTGAAAGCGGGAACTGCATACTTGTAACTCCATGGTGGCTCCGTCGTCACTGGTTCCCTCACCTGCTTTATTCAACCAAGAGACTTTTCATTAGTCTTCCCAAGTCCACAACATTGTTATCACAACAGAGGGGGAAGATTCCTCACCCAGATGTGTAGAGCGTACACCTGACAGTGAGGCGAATTCGATTGTATGACTCACAGAGTTGAAGGAGGTCCTAGAGACAAGTAGGAAACCTTCCACTAAGACTTCTTACAGAGCAAAGTGGAAGCACTTTACAGAGTTTGCCAAAGCCTCATGGATTTCAGATTCTAACAAGGTCTCAGTCCAGTTTGTTTTGTCACACCTATTGTGGCTGAAGAAGTTGGGTCTCTCTATGTTCTCAATTAGGGTGATCTGGCTGCCATAGCTGCCTTTTGGAAGCTGCCATCTATGTCTACATAGTTGTTCTCCTTACCAGAAGTCAAGCAATTCCTGACTTATCTTCATCTGGACGCGCCACCTATAACCCCAACTTGGGACCTACTGCGTGTCTTGTCAGTCCTCATGGGCAAACCTTTCAATGGCAACTTGTGACTTGTGCCAACTTGTTTGTTGATGCTTAAAACTACTTTTCTGGTTGCCATTACATCGGCTTGTAGGGTAGGGGAACTCAGAGCTCTATGCTTCGATCCACTGTATTTGATTTTCCAGAAGGAAGGTGCTTCTTTTCCAGAAGGAAGGTGAGTAGATATTTCATTTTTGCCTAAAGTGGTTTCGAACTTCCATAGGTCACAGAACATCTCGTTACCGGTGTTTTTCCCAAATCCAAGTTCAGAAGCAGAACATAGGTGGCATACTCTGGATGATAGAAGGGCTTTGGCCTTTTAAAGTCAATGTACAACATCCTTCATCTACTTCACTATTTGTGGCATACTATTCATCTACTTCACTATTTGTGGCATGAAAGCCTTTGGCGTGTAGAGGCCAAAGGCTTTCAGCTTAGTTGATTTATGTTTGGATAGTGCAGACCATTAAACTGACTTACCAACTGGCGGGGCTAACACATCCGGTTAAACTCCAGGCACATTCCACCAGGGCTGTTGCCACCTTGATGGCATTTGATAGAGGACTTCCATTGGATTCCATCTGCCAGGCTGCAATGTGGTCATCACCAACTTCCTTTATAAGACATTATGCCCTGGATGTCAGAACTTGTAATAATCCTGCCTTTGGAAGATCAATTTTACAGTCTTTGTTCTAGTGAAAAGCTCATTGTTGACTTTGATGTAGTTTTTCTTTCAAATAAAGAATTAATTGAGATCACTTGCCATGGTCTTCTCTGTTCAAATCTAGACCTTATTATTGACATTGTCATGGTTTTATCTTACAGGTCTTGGGCTCTGCTTCCCTTCTCTGATGTTGACGGGAGCTTGAGATGCTTGACAGAGACCACTCAGAAGAACTTCAAGTTGCTTACCTCTAATGGGTTCTTCTAGTGGTCATCTGTCCAGTCACACAGCCTCCCATCCATCTCTGCTGAAGAGCTATGTGGTGGCAGACTTTAGAATGGAGGAGGAGGGTGGGGAGCACGTGAACTAGGAAGGAAGGGAAGAAGCCTATCATTCTCATATATATATATATATATATATATATATATATATATATATATATATATATATGAGAATGAGGTTTTTCTGAACATTTATTCACATGAGTGCGAAGCCCATCTGTGTGACTGGATAGATGACCACTAGAAGAACCCCAGTTACAGGTAAGCAATCTGAAGTTTCTTCCTTCCTTTTTGGTATACATTCTAACTGAGCTTCTATTATTGTGTTTTTAAATAAACTCCATGCTTTCTTGAACAAATTGACCCTCTTAACTTTCCTTTCAGCTTTATTTTCACCAGTCCCCTCATTTTTGAGAAGTTTCTTCTTCTGAAGTGTGCATGCTGGACTTCTAGGCCTCTAAACTTGCAAGGGTCAGTTTTGAAAGGGGGTTGGCCCCCACCAGGGACCTCAAGCCTAGAAGCATTTTGTGCTTTGCCTCAGGAGTTGCAATAACTTGGGCTACCCCTGTATCTGCCTGCCACTGATCTGAATACTGGAATAAGAACTCCTTGACTAATTATTGGATTTCAATTTGTATTAATTATGTTTTGTGTGACTCAAATGCTTGCTTGGATCACTGAAGACAAAACATAGGAATCTATTCACGTTTTTCTATTGATTTGTCTTGTTAAAAGATTTCTAGGAAAAAATTGTATTAAATTAAAAATAAGCTCTTAATGGTTAAATTGAACTAGACCTTTAAAAAAAAAAAGAAGAGATGCTTTCAAGCTGAAAGCAAGGTAGTGTTAAATCTTCAATCATAGTGACACACAAAAATAAATAAATCCTGAAATGTGTGGGCACAAATGGCAAGCAGTTTAAATGGCACATAATTTGTATGTTGCTTTTTCATATTGGAATTGAAAAGTGCCCTTAATTATGACATTTTTGCAAATCCAGGTTAGAGTATTGTTTAGTATGTTCATGACCTTTAGTGAGACTCGCGGTATATTACCGATCAGCTAGAGCATATTCTCTCTCTCTCTCTCTCTCTGAACAAATAGACTTTTCTTCCTTTTTTATTATTGGATGGTAGTCTGCTTTAGGGTGTTAACTGCAAAACATTTTCCTGCTACTGGAGATATTATTTTATTAACCTCAACTACAGATAAGTGGGACGGGGGTGGAGAAGAATCAACTTTTTCCATCATCTACTTCTAAACCTCCAGTTAAAACTCTTTCCCTCCAACAGAGGTTCCAAGAACCTGGGATAATATTTGGCAAATACAGTCATTAATCTGATAAACTTTCCCTTTATTTCCCTGTCAATAAAATAAAATGGTAACCTAAACACCAGAGAAGCAAATTAATTGCTATTGCAGGCAAATGCAGTTATCGTAAATGGGATGTACTTTGCAACATTTATGCTAGATGAGAAATTTTCTTCTCCAAACATTTCACCCCCTCAGACATTTCTTATTCTGTTTTCTTAAGTGTTTATCTTATCCTGTGTGTACAAAATCTGATAAACCTCTAGAGATGTCTGCATAAATTCTGCTGATTTACTGTAAGCTAGGCACCCATTACCAGGTTCTTTGTTCCTTGCTCACTTGGTAGAGGGAGAGGCAGGAATTGCTGGTGAACCCTTGATTCATTAGGAACCAAATCCTGCTGCCCTTATTCAGTCATGTATTTCGGATGCTGTTTATTGAAGGGCAAGCAGTTCATTCTGAAATAAAAAGAAGAAAAAGTAGTTTTCTGGTTACTTCCTTATTAAAATCCATAGCTCTTCTTTTCCTTTTAAACAAATATGTGATTACTTGTAAAGAGCCGCAAATACATCCCAGGCAAATGCCTTGTTGCCCCAAAGCAAAATATTTTGCCAGATCGTGAGCCACATAAATAGAGAACTTGGGTCCCTAAAGCAAGGAATATTTGCTATCCTTAAAAACAATGTAAAGTTTGAGAGAAATGTTAAATTATACAACACTGTGTTTATAGGAATTATATGAGTTTCCCAAAGGCAGTATTTCTCATCATGTAATATAAGGCTTCTTCTGGCCATTTCTAATTTGTAATGAATAATGTAAGGTAAAATTCTTCTAAAATCATCCAAGCAAAAGTGTGGCTTGCACTGTTCAGCATCAACATGCATCTAGTTAATATTCCTCCAATAATTATTTACATAGAAAATGAAGTGGTATATGGTAAAATTTATAGCTTAATATTCATATCCCCAGTATTTGAACATAAGCAGTAGGTAGTCCACTATGATAAAAAGCTTTGTTTACCAGAACTGTCCTTTGTTCCATGGCCATTTCTGTCTGGGAGATTGACAGTATAGTTCTATATCAGTTACAGACATGCTAAAGAAAGGGGAATGATGTTCATTTTGTTTCACCTATAGAAAAATTAATAACTTAAGTATTGTAGTAATACAGCTACAATATGATCTGAACATTAGGTATGATCTGAGTGTTTCTATCTTGCTTTATGGAAGTATGTGTGGTGCTGGAGAGAGATGTCAGGTTTTGCTAATGGGAACCTTTTTTTACCCATGTCAAATAGTAGCCACAGAACCGCCGCCACCCTGCCCCCCACATGCAGTTTGAGACCACAGGAGGCAACGGCTTATACTGCCCTCTTCCCATGCCATAGCTTGGATCAAGGTCAGGGCCCGGTGTGGCTGCTATTTAGTCTGAAAAATGAAGCATGTAGGCCCCAATCCTACAATAGGAATATTGCCTATTGGACCCGCTAGTCTTGGTTTAGAATGCTGTGTACAATTATGATTGCCTCATCATGAAATGGGTGAGACACAGCTGAGAAAGATGTAGAAAAGAGAAATGAGTTTAGGTGCAGCAACAAAAATAATATGCAGTGAGCATAAGAACACAAGAACAGCCCTGCTGGATCAGGCCCAGTCCCTTCTAGTCCAGCATCCTGTTTCACACAGTGGCCCCTCAGATGCCACTGGAAGCCTACAGGCAGGAGTTGAGGGCATGCCCCCTCTTCTGCTCTTACTCCCCTGCAACTGGTACTCAGAGGCATCCTGCCTTTGTGGCTAGAAGTGGCCTATAACCCTCTGACTAGTAGCCGTTGATAGATCCTTCCTCCATGAAGTTATCCAAACTCCTCTTAAAGCCATCCAGGTTGTTGGCTCTCAGCACATCTTGTGGCAGAGAATTCCACAAGTGGATTACCTCCGTTTGTTGGCCCTAAATTTCCTGGCAATCAATTTCATGGGATGACCCTGGTTCTATTATTATTTGAGAGGGAGAAGAATTTCTCACTATCTACAACATGCATGATTTTATAGACTTCTATCATGCCTCCCTGCAGTTGTCTTTTTTCTAAACTAAATAGCCCCAGGTGTTGTAGTCTTGCCTCATAAGAAAGGTGCTCTAGGTCCCTGATCATCTTGGTTGCCCTCTTCTGCACCTTTTCCAGTTCTACAATGTCCATTTTTAGATGTGGTGACTAGAATTGTACGCAGTACTCCAGGTGTAGCCGCACCATAGTTTTGTATAAGGGCATTATAATATTAGCCATTTTATTTTCAATCCCCTTCCTAATGATCCCTAGCATGGAATTGGCCTTTTTCACAGCTGCCACACATTGAGTCAACACGTTCAACGAGCTTTCCACCACAACCCCAAGATCCTGGTCAGTCACCAAAACTTCAGTTCCCATCAATGCATACTTGAAGTTGGGGTTTTTCAGCCCAATGTGCATCACTTTACACTTGCCAACACTGAACCACATTTGCCATTTTGTCACCCACTCACCCAAATTGGAGAGATCCTTTTGGAGCTCCTCACAATTTGTTTGGGATTTCATTACCCGAAAGAGTTTGGTATCATCTGCAAATTTGGCCACCTCACTGCTTACCCCTATTTCTAGATCATTTATGAATATTAAAAAGCACTGGTCCCAGTACAGATCCCTGGGGGACCCCACTTCTTACTTCCCTCCATTGTGAAAACTCTCCATTTATCCCTACGCTCTGTTTCCTGTCTTTCAACCAGTTAGAAATTCACACATGTACTTGTCCCCTTATTCCATGACTCCTATGTTTTCTCAGGAGTCTTTGATGATTAACTTTGTCGAAAGCTTTTTGGAAACTATGTCAACTGTATCGCCTTGATCCACACACTTGTTGACACTCTCAAAGAACTCCAAAAGGTTTGTGAGGCAAGATTTATCTTTGCAGAACCCATGCTGGTTCTCTCCCAGCAGGGCCTGTTCTTCTATGTGCTTTAAAATTTTATCCATGAGGATGCTTTCCATCAATTTGCCTGGAATGGACATTAAGCTAACCAGCCTGTAATTTCCCAGATTGCTCCTGGATCCCTTTTTTAAAATGGTTGTTACGTTTGCTACTTTCCAGTCCTCAGATACAAAGCCTGATTGCAGGATAAGTTATATATTTTAGCAAGGCGGTTGACAATTTCACATTTGAATTCTTTGAGGACTCTTGGATGGATGCCATCCAGCCCTGGGATTTGCTAGTTTTCCATTTTTTCAACACAGTTTAGAACATCATCTTTTCTCACTACTATCCAACTCAGTTCTTTAGCCTGCATCCCTAAAAGGCCTGTTTTGGGAACAGGTATATGCTCAGTATGCTCTGCCGTGAAGATGGATGCAAATAACTCATTTAGTTTCTCTGCAACCTCCATATCCTCCTTAATAATCCCTTTCACTCCCTCATTGTCTAATGATCCAGCCGCCTCCCTGGCAGGTTTCCTGCATCTGATGTATTTAAAGCAGTTTTTGTTATTCCCCTTGATGTTTTTAGCTATATGTCCCTCAAACTCTCTTTTCGCTTCCCTTATTGCCACCTTGCATATCTTTTGCCATAGTTTTGTGTTCCTTTTTGTTTTCTTCTTTTGGACAGACTTTAACATGTCTTAGTCATGTCATGGCTGGTTTACTGTAACACTCTCTACTTGGGGCTGTCCTTGAAGAATATTTGGAAACTGCAGCTAGTGCAATATGTGGCAGTTAGGATTTTATCTGGAGCTGCCCATTGGGATCACATCACACCCATTTTGAACGAGCTGCACTGGCTACCAGTTTGTTTCCAGGTCCAATTCAAGGTGCTTGTTTTGACCCTTAAAGCCTTCAATGGTTTTGGCCTGGGATACCTGAGGGACCACCTGCTCCTAAGGGTGGGTGCCCACTTGATGAGGTCATATGAGGGGGCTCTGCTCCGAGTGCCGACAATGAGGGAGGCTCGGCTGTTGTGCATGTGGAACAGGACCTTCTCTGTTGTTGCCCCCATATTCTGGAATGCTCTCTCAGTAGCTATTCACTCCATGGTCTCCATTACAGTTTTTAGAAAGTGTGTTAAATCTTGGGTTTCTACCCAGGCTTCTATATGATTGTCTCTACTGCTGCTTCTTTATATTTTGTACAATTCTTATGCTTCTATTTTACATCTTTTTAGTCAGATTTGTTTTATATTTTAGCTTAATATTTTAATTGTGTCATTTTTATAGTCTTTGTTTTTAATTTTTGTGTGAACCACCTTGGGATTATTTTAATGAAAGGTGGTATACAGATTTAACAATAAATAAATAAATAAATGTGTTCCATCAGTATAATAGAAGGATGGAACTAGTGTTCTCTCTAACAGGGATTATCAGATGTTGTGGACTAGAGCTCCCAGAATCCCCAGCTGCAATGGCTTTTGCTTGGGGATTATGGTAGTTGTAGTCAACAACATCTGGGAATGCCTGTTAGAGGGAACTCTGGATGGAACTTCCCTTTAGAGCTTCTCAACTAAAACATCTAGTGATATGTTAGAAGAAGATAGTAAGGCTCTCCACATGAGCAGGGTGGAGAGTCAGAAGGAGTTTGGCATAGAGAGTGGGCTTGACCCACTTTCTTCACAAATGAGTATTCAGCCCTCCCTGGGCAGCCGCCCACACGATTACCAGCTCTCTCACGGAGCCAGTTGGGGCGGTGGGGATTGGGGGCCACCAGGCCTTTGGAAGTTCCCAGAATTCCCCATGCGAGTGTGCAGGGCATTCTGGGGAGCTCCCCCGAACACCGAGAGGCTTGTTGTAGCCTCCTGGTTGGGGGTCTTCTCATGAGTTGCTGTGGTGCAGAGCCATACGGCCCCCGGCGGTTCACACGTGCGCAGGAAACCGCTCTGGGCTCCCTTAGCCGAGTTTCCTGTGCGTGTGAGAATAGTGTTACAAATATCAAATTACAAATAGTGTTACAGTGTGTTACAAATATCAAGAAGCTGGGTTCTCAGGAAAACAAACCTCAAACATCAATGTGCCTGAACAGATACTCTATAGTTTGTCTTGATCCTAGCTCTTTTAGCTGCTTCCCTCATAAGCAATCTTATGTGGATTTTACTAAGACTTTATTCCAGAAACAACTCAATTTTTCTCCTTCTGCTTTCCAAGCTTGCGAGATAAAATATAAAACTCTTGTTTTGTTTTGAGTTTAACTGTTGAGAGTTTTAGTGCTGAATTGGCAGGTCAGAACTAGTGACACTGGTAAAATTGCTTCCTGAAAGATGTGGGCTGCTCAGCTCCCTGCCTCAGCTCTGGTAAACACACACACACACACACACACACACACCTCTGCAACATTTGCCCAATAACACCAGAAGCAAATGTTTATTATGATGAGATTAGTTCCTTGTAGACTGCTAAAGAAGATCGGAGGAGGTGAGCTTTGACTCTTTACTATTAAACCGCCTTTGCTGGACGGTTGGGAGCTGCCTCCTCCCCACCCTAGGTTTGCTGGCCGGAACAACTCAGACCAGCACAGTCCTGCTGCCTGACTGGGAACCTCCCTTCCTCCGAACTTTACCACCTGCAGGCACTGACTGATTACATCAGCCTTGCCCAGAGTCCTTCATGAGAAGAAGGACTCTGGAGGCTTTTAAAGGAAGGGGGCTGTGGCAAGTGGCACAGCTGGTGGCGTGGCCAGTTTGCAGGCGGCTGCCGAAGCCAGCTGCCAAAGGGGGCCAGCCTTTGGTGTAGAACTGAGGGTCGGGGTACACTATATTCAGTTTGGCTGTTTGAGGAGTTGCAGCAGTAGGTGTCCCAGCTTTGTTATTGAGATTGGGTTGAAGTAGTTATAATGTGTTTGGGCTTGTCTAGAGATGGGGAGACAGGGGGCGCCTTCATTTAATGTGGGTCAGCTATTCCGGTGGTGGTGGGGAATAGAAGAAGTAACATTGGCAGGTCAGCAGGCTGTTCCAGGGGAAGGGTAGTCAGAAATGTAATAGCTGTCTCCCCCTCCGGCTGTCCTGCCAGCTCTGTGACCTCGGGGAGCACTGCCAACAACCTACATGGCCTTAACTTGCTCCTCTGCAATGCCAGGTCGGTCCAAAATAAACCTGAATCATCTGTGATTTGATTATGGATGAAGGGCCCGACCTGGTGTATATTACTGAGACTTTGTTGGGAAAGGCTAGTGGCCCAGTTTGGGCCCAGCTTCTCCCTCCAGGATATTCTGTAGAGGAGCAGGTGAGGGGACATGGGCAGGGAGGGATAGATTGGGGCTTCTGTTGGTGTACTGATTGCCCTGCTGCCCAATGGAATCCCTTACTAAGCTCACGGACTTGGTTGCAGAACTCGCGTTGGAGTCTCCCAGACTTTTGGTGCTGGGGAAATCAATGTTCATTTCGGGACCAATTTCTCCGGGGCAGCATAGGAGTTCATAGCAGCCATAACAACTATTGGCCTATCCCAAGTGGTCTCTGGACCGACACACACTGCAGGTCACAAGTTTGATTTGGTCTTTTACTCTGATCAGGGTGGTGTTCTGTGGGTGGGGATTCTTGTGCTTTCCCCATTGTCATGGACAGACCACCATCTGGTTAAGGTTAGGCTTACAACCACTTTCCACCTCCGCAGGGGCAAAGGGCCTATTAGAATGGTCTGCATGAAGAGGTTATTGGATCCAGTAAGATTCCAAGAAGCCTTGGAGAGATTTAATGTTGGCTTTGCCAGTGATCCTGTTGATGCTCTGTTGGAGAACTGGAACAACATGCACACCAGGCCAGTAGACACGATTGCTCCTAAGCATTCCCTTTGACCTGCTTCAAAACTGGCCCCTTGGTATACAGAAGATCTACGGGGGCAGAAGTGGCAAGGCAGGTGACTGGAGCGCAAGTGGAGAAAGACTCGACTCGAATCCAACAGATTATGACATAGAGCACATTTAAAGATCTATGTTCAGGCAATATGTGTGGCAAAGAAACGGTTCTTTTCTGCCCATATTGCTTCTGCGAGTTTACGTTCAGCAGAGTTGTTCAGGGTTGTGAGGGGGCCAGTATCTGCCCCTCCTTCCTTGAATCAGAATTTGGAGCCATCAGTTACCTGTTGTGATGTGTTTAACAATTTTTTTGCAGATAAAATCTCTATGATTTGGGCTAACTTAGCTGGAGACTCCATAATTAATTCTATGTCTGAATTGGAGGTGTCCAGATACTCCTCTTATGTGGTTCAACTGGATCGGTTTCAGTTTGTGACTCCTGAGGATGTGGACAAGCTGCTTGGAACAGTGAGGCCTACCACTTGTTCTCTTGACCCTTGTGCAACATGGCTTGTTCTATCTAGCAGGGAGGCTGTTGTAGGAGGCCTGGTGGAAATGATAAATGCTTCTCTGAGGGAGGGCAGGATGCCTCCTTGTCTTAAGGAGGCAATCATTAGACCTCTTCTAAAGAAGCCTGCATTAGATCCCTCAGAGTTGAGCAACTATAGGCCTGTTTCCAACCTCCCATGGCTGGGCAAGGTAATTGAGAGGGTGTTGGCCTCTCAGCTCCAGGCGGTCTTGGAGGAAACTGATTATCTAGACCCATTTCAAACTGGCTTGGGGGGGGGCTATGGGGTGGAGACTGCCTTGGTCAGCCTGATGGATGATCTCCAACTGGGAATTGACAGAGGAAGTGTGATTCTGTTGGTCTTTTTGGATCTCTCGGAGCCTTTCGATACTATTGTCCATAGTATCCTTCTGGAACATCTGAGGTGTTGTGGGTGGGAGGCACTGTTTTACAGTGGTTCCACTCTTACCTCTCGGACAGATTCCAGATGGTGTCAGTTGGAGATCGTTGCTCTTTGAAATCTGAGCTTAAGTATTGTGTACCTCAAGGCTCCATACTTTCTCCAATGCTTTTTAACATCTACATGAAACTGCTGGGAGAGATCATCAGGGGATTTGGAGCTGGGTGTTACCAGTACACTGATGACACCCAGATCTACTTTTCCATGTCAACTTCTTCAGGAGCTGGCATATCCTGTCTAAATGCCTGCCTGGAAGCATTAATGGGCTGGATGAAGGAGAATAAACTGAAGCTGAATCCAGATAAGATGGAGGTACTTATTGTGCGAGGTCAGAATTCTAGAGACGATTTTGATCTACCCGTTCTAGATGGGATCACACTTCCCCAAAAGGAACAGGTTTGCAGTCTGGGAGTACTTCTGGATTCACACCTCTCCCTGGTTTCTCAGGTTGAGGCAGTGGCTAAGAGTGCTTTCTATCAGCTCTGGCTGATACGGCAGCTGTGCCCGTTTCTTGAGAACAATGACCTCAAAACAGTGGTACATCTGTTGGTAACCTCCAGACTTGACTTCTGTAATGTGCTTTATGTGGGGCTGCCTTTGTACGTAGTCCAGAAACTTCAGTTGGTTCAGAATGTGGCAGCCAGGTTGGTCTCTGGGTCATCTTGGAGAGACCACATCACTCCTTTGATGATAGAGCTACTCTGGCTGCCAGTAGGTTTCCGGGCAAAATACAAAGTGCTGGTTATAGCACTTAGCCCTAAACGGCTTAAGCCCTGGGTATTTAAGAGAACATCTTCTTCATTATGAGCCCCACAGCCCATTGAGGTTGTCTGGAGAGGTCCGTCTCCAGTTGCCACCAGCTCGGTTGATGGCCACACAGGGATGGGCCTTCTCGGTTGCTGCCCCAAGACTGTGGAATGTGCTCCCTACTGAGATACGATCCTCCCTATCTCTGACAATTTTAAAAAAGCATTTGAAAACCCACCTCTTCACCCAAGCTTTTTCAGCTTTTTAAAAATTTTAGTTCTTAATCTGTGGTTGATTTTTAAATTGTTAAATTGTTTTAAGTTTTTGTATATGTTTATAACTTGTTTTATGCTATTGTTAACCGCCCAGAGATGAAAGTTTGGGGCGGTGTACAAATTTGATAAATAAATAAATTAAATAAATAAAGAGCAAATATGGCAAACAAGTTACTTTCATGGGCAGAGGTACACCTAGGTAATTTTGGAGCCTGGACCTAAAGGCCTTTGGAGGCTCCTGCTATCCTGCAAATTAAGCATCATCATGTTCGGCCGGGTGACCACACCACCCTGGACAAACTAAAGAGCATTTGAGGGGCCCCAGGGGCTGTGGAGGCCGTGGATTTCAGCCCAGACATCAATCTATAACACTCATCAATCTATAACACTCCCAGAATAGCTTACATAAATTCAACAAAAAGGGTTGGGGGAGATTGTCTTGATAGCTACTTCTCTTTCTCCTGCTCACATATTAATTGATGGTTTTATTGCCCTCTGTGAGGGGAGGAGAGAACCAGTCCCAGCCAAAGAACCAGCAGGAGCCAGAGATAGCAATGGTGACTCTTCATCTCTCTCTCTCACTCCTCCTCCTCCTCTGCTCGCAATGCAATTGGTGGTTCTATCAGTCCCTGTAAGGAGTGGAGGGACCTAGACTCAGCAAAGTTTGATGGGACTCCCTCGTAAATGTAGAACTGTACCCTTATACAGGTTGTAGAATTCAGCATTTGTTGCTGCAAAGTTTGGATTGCCTGGGCACATTTTTTTAAAGTACAGATTACACACAGCCCTGTGTATGGAACATTTGCAAAGGGGCATCACACAGTTACTGCTGCTGAGGTGGGGAAAGAGAGAAGCAGCTGGGAAGAGCAGATGGTGGTTGTGGTAGTGGTGATGATACTTGCTGGATGCTATCTCTCTTCTCCAACTGACAGGGCAGCTGATTCTTAAAGCAACAGTCCAGATGGTTATCTTGAAAAAGAAAGTGACCCTTTGAGTCTCTGATTCTCACTTGTAGTCCATATGTAGTTTGTTGTGCTGTGGGGCAGGCCTATTCACTTTTTTAGGCTGTCAGTGTCATAGTGCAGTAGAAGAATCTGTAAAAAGCTGCCACTGTTGCAGAGAACTGCTCACATAATACACCATTCTTGATTCTGATAGATTTATTTATCCATTTAAAGCATGTTTATGCTGCCTTTCATCTTAACGAAGTGTCCAGGGTGACTCACAACAGTTGGAAAAACAATATCAAGTAAAAACAATATAAAACACAGCAGAATAGTAAAACCTGAACAAAGATGTAATCATAAGCTTAAAACCAGTTTAGGCTGCATCCTGGAAAGTCTGGGTTTCCTTGTTGCAAAAGGACATCCCATTCAGTGCCAGGCAAGCCTCCCAGGGTGGGCATTCCATGTGGGGGCACAACTGAAAAAGACCCTTTTGGTCACCATTTGCTTTTTATTTACATTTACATTTTATATCCCACTCTTCCTCCGAGGAATCCAGAGTGGTGTACTACATACTTAAGTTTCTCCTCACAACAACCCTGTGAAGAAGGTTAGGTTGAGGGAGAAGTGGCTGGCCCAGAGTCACCCAGCAAGTATCATGGCTGAGTGGGGATATGAACTCAGGTCTTCCTAGTTCCAGGCTTGCTTCAGGGGGCAAGGGATTCAAAGTAAGGTTTCTGCCAGTGATCCTAGCATATGGATATGCTTGGATGGGAAAAGGCAATCCTATAGGTACCTGCAACCCAAGCCATGTAGGGCTTTAAAAGGGAACACCGGCTTTTGATTTGTGCCCAGAAATTGAACAGCAGTTAGTGCAGTTTTTTTAAAAGAACTGGTGAATTATGAATCCCTTCTGCCAGTCACAGTTAGTTACCTAGCAACTATATTTTGGACTTCCAGAAGTTTCTGAGACTCCTTCAAAGGCAGCCTCATGTATAATATATTACAGTGGTCAGTCTGGTAGTTACTAGAATGTGAGGGACTCTGGACAGACTGTCTCTTTTAGTAGCACTGGGGATTTTAGGTATAGTTATCACTACAAACTCCTGCTCTGCAGCTCTTTCTCCCTCTATTTAAATAGCAATACACCCCATTTTAAAGTATTAACAGCGTTGGGGTGTGTGTGTGTAAAAACAAGAAGTAACGAATAAGAATACGAAGAATATTTATATACCGCATTTCAACAAAAGGTTTCCAAAGTGGTTTACATAGATACAAATAGATAAATAAAAATGGCTCCATGTCCCCAACAGGCTCACAGTCTAAAAAGAAAAATAAGGCAGACATCAGCAACAGCCACTGGAAGGATGCTGTACTGGGGATGGGTAGGGCCAGGTGTTCTCCCCCTGCTAAATAAAGAGAATCGCCACTTTTAAAAGGTGCCTCTTTGCTCAGTTAGTAGGGAATGATAATACAGTGCTTGGGACCATGGCATGCTTGTTTTAGAATGCATGGGATGGGACTCAGCTTGTGCATTGTAGCACAAAACTGCCAAGATTAAAAGGGACAGAAGTTTGAAATACATAAAGGAAAGCAGAGAGGAACAATAAAGAGTGAAAACAGTTTTTCAGAAGTTAGCAGTGCTGCTCACAGTTGCAGGGGAGCAACAGCAAGAGACAGGGGATGCCCTCAGCTCTTGTTGTGGGCTACTCAAAGACATCTGGTGGGCCACTGTCGGAAACAGGATGCTGTACTAGATAGGCCTTGGGCCTGATCCAGCAGGGCTGTTCTTAAGACTCTAAATAGTCCATATGCTATGAGAAGGAGACACAGCAAAAGGAACTAGTTACCTTTACTTTTTATCACGAGCTTGAATGGTACAAGACAGTGTAGTATGAGAACACAAATTTGACAACTTATGACAACATACTACACCAGTTCTACTATAGCAGAATGGACAAAAAGTGTGATGAAAATCTTAAGCTGAGCATGACCTAAGGCCCTTCAATTACAGTAAGAACATTTTGAAATCTGTAAATACTTTGAATGAAAAAAAAGGTTTGGTTGGATGCAGAATTGCATAAATCAGGGCTGCACAACTTTGGCCCTCCTACAGATGTTGGATTACAACTCCCAACATCCCTGACTATTGACTGCTGTGACCAAGAAGAATGGAAGTTGTAGTCTAACAACAGCTGGAGGGCCAAGGGTGTGCAACCTTGGTGTAAATGGAAGTCTGCTCAATGCAATGGGGCCTTCCCATGCTCCTGTTCACCACTGAACCCCCTTGCACCTCCGGAAAGTTCTCTTCCTAATGGTTGGCAGTCCCTCTGGAAGGGTATTGTGTGGGGCATAGTGGTCTGGAGGTTATAAAAAATTGGGTGAGGGCATTTTTGCACAAGAGGAGCTTCCAGCTGTACAAAGCAGGGGTGTAGCTAGGGGAGAGGGGGGCCCACGTTCACCTCTCTCTCCGGAGGCTCCTTGGAGATAACGAAGAAAATAATGAAGGGTGGAGCTGGGGGGCCCTCAGGAGCTGAGAGCCTAGATTCTTTGAACCCATTTGCTCAATTATAGTTACATCCCTTGTACGAAGTGCTTCTTTCAGATTCTCCCCTGCCCACCAGCCCCATCTATCTGGAGGGTCTCAACTCTAATGAGCTGCTTTTCAGGAAACTCAGGTTGGTTACACTGGCAAGAAGAAGGTGGAAAAGCCCTGCAGATTATCAGTATTACAACTCTGGATCCAGCCTATTCTCTTTGGAAAGAATTATGAGCTCTTATGAGCATCTGTATCTGTCTTAGGCATTATGTACTAGGGCTGTGTTAATCAGTATTGATTTGATCTGGGGGACCCTTCAATGTTTTGGAGGGGCCTGACCCCAGCTAATTCAGTACTTCGGGAAAGAGTCTGATTTGTTTAGGCTCTTTAGGTAGGGAACTTTTAAAAATACTTGTGAAGAATGTATTTTTCTCCTTCTTCAGTCTTTGAAAAGGTGCAGTAGCCAGCAGTCTGGGGGGGGGGGGGAATCAGTTCCCAAGCTACCTTGTGCCTTTCCCAGGGCTGGGGAAGAAGAAAAACAACTTCTGGAAGTCATTTGAAAAATCTATCCCTCATCAGCTACTGCTGCTCTTTTGCCACCATGAGCAAAAATAAAGTAAAGCCTTTCCTGTTCCTGCCTGATAAAGACCACACAGCCATTGAGGTGGTGTGAAGCTAAAGCTTAAGTTAACAAATCAGTTCCAATTAGACTCAAAATGGATGTTGGTTCAGTTTGGGTCAAACCGGGCCAGTGTTCTCTCTTAATTTCTTTCATCTGTGTGCGGAATGAGTTTTGTTCTGGGTGGCAATATCAAGGCAGTATGTGTGCACGTGCATTCAGAACAGGGCTTTCCTGATTCAACCTGAGCAAGATCTAAAATTAACTGAGCAGACATCCAAAAACTTGTGAGTGGGCACACATGCGTACGCCTTAGAGGGAACACTGAACTGGGCGAATTCAATTCATCCCCAGTTCAACAGTTAAAGCTTACACACATCCTCCTATCTATCTATCTATCTATCTATCTATCTATCTATCTATCTATCTATCTATCTATCTATTGATCGGTCTATCAGATTTGTAGACTGCCCCAAACATCCGTCTCTGGGCAGTAATTTTTTTTAGGAAAGGAGTAATATGGTCTCTCTGAGATGACCGAGAGTCCAACCTGGCTGCTGCATTCTGTACCAACTGCAATTTTTGGACTATGTACAAAGACAACGCAACGTAGAACACATTGCAAAAGTCAGTTATTATGTACCTATAAGTACATTTAAACCTATACCTATAAGTACATAAGTACAAAAGTCAGTTATTATGTACCTATAAGTACATTTAAATATTAAATTTCCTGTGCTTAAACTATTGTTAATGGAGACAATTTTGTACTTACAGGTGGGTGCTATCTTTCTCCATAGTTCACAAATCCACAAGTTCAGTGATACCGTGTGATCTGAGACCATGTTTTGCCCACAAAAGTTTGTGTATCCCTCACTGTAATGTGAACAAGCACTAACATAAATTCTTTATGGCCTTTATGGACTCTTGAAAGAATGCACATTAACTCTGAGTAGTTCAAGCACTAATAACTTGGAACAATTACAAAACGACACCGAGTTAAAGTACTTTGTATTCTACAGAGGCAAAACTCATCAACATTTATACATCACAGTTTAAATTGAATTAAATTTAATTTAATCTAAATTACAAGGTTCTAAGTAAATTGGATTTGGTAATTCACTATTAAGTCGATTGGCAACTGATGTCATAATTTAAATTTGTATTATATATGTGAATCATACAGAGAATCATTCAACTTTCCAAATTCATTTTCTGGGCTTGAAGAGGGGAGATGCTTTTCTAAATGACTATCAAACTTTAAGGTAAAAAACCCCCTCCCTGAACTGTACATTAATAACAGTTAGTATGACTGGTCTACTGTGAAGATTTGGAAGGCAAATATATACCATACTGCTTTTCAGTAATTGTGCTAAGTGTGACTAGGGGTGATGGTGTGCCAAGACAATTCAGATGATAGTGGCACATTTCTCTGGATTACTTATAAATAATTAGCTCTTGCTTTGTGTCAGCAGAATGCAGATCAAAGAATGACATTTGGTTTCCCAGTTCTTTGTTGTAAATCAGGACAGTGCTGTTATGTTACATGTAAAACAGCCCATATTACTGATAGATGCCAATACATAAAACTGATGTTGCCTCAGTGCTTAAATAGGATCAGGTGGATCATAGTGGATCAGGTGGATCATAGTTCAAGGTGGAACTATGTACACTCAAAAGCAGACTCCCATGTATAAGTACTTCATTGATGATAATCATGCGCACCTTTCTCCAGCACGATCCCACCGCTGAAACAGCACACATATGTCACATAATCAAAGCTTGAATCTCACAGGTCAGCTATTCAGAAGTGGGGATATGGATTTGCTTTCTCCCAGTCTCTTGTTCTTCTGCAGACAACTGGTCCATGGCAGTGCAGCTTTTTAAAATCAGGCTGCGTATGGGACTTTGGCTGCTGTGCTCTGTTATGTCATAGCCCTATGCAGCATATTTTCGTGCTATATTTCCTTTGCCTTTAGGTTTTTACAACTAGATTCTGTTGTTTGTTTCATCTTCAGTACATCTCCGGTTTTGAAAAGACTAACCAGACTAATCCTGCATCAATGTGCTTGAGTTTTCCTTTGTGCAAGGAGCTACCATCTCTGCTTCCTAAAACTATGTTCCTGTGGGTTGTGTCTCTCAGAGTTTTGGGAAAGTTGGCTGCAGAGCGAAGGAGAATAGGCCGAAATCACACACATCTAATCACACAACAGAGCACCTTGGCACGTCAGCACAGCATTAATCTAGATGTATATTGCTTGATAATTGGTAAATAACAAAGACTCATCACCTAGAGTCTTGGGAGGAGGCGGTATACAAGAAATTTTTAATTAATAAATAACAATAGTCATGCTAGTATATATGAGCTGCTTTTGACTTGTACCCTATATAAGTCAAGTCTCTTACAAAATTTTGTATTTGGAAATTATTGCAGTCTTGCCATGGCACTAATATGTTTTAATGGGGGTTTATTTTGTTTATTTTTTGTTTTTGTTTTTTAAGTTTTACTGCAAAAACATGTTGGGTTAAATTGTTCAGAAACATTGCAGTGTATGTATTGTAGTTCAGTTTAACTTGTCAACTGTTTGAAATTACTCTTTGCCAATAGATCCAGAAAACAATGTATTTAAAAGTTATGTCAAATGAAGTAATGATATCTAATGAATCATTGTAAGAAACACCTCAGAACCTATCCACATTCAATAATGAAATGGCTGACCTGAGAATGTATGTTCTGATGTATTTGATTCATGTCAGGGTGTAAAATTACAAAGTAATGAATGTTCAAAGACCTTGCAAGGTCACCTAAACCCATAGTGGGGAGAAGGTAAATGTATGAAATACAGTGAACGGGGAACAACACAGAAGTTGTCTTCTGGGTCCTTTATATATTAAAAACAAAAGGCATCTAACTTCTTTATTGCATATATGAATATGATTCATAGCTGAAAGTCTATTTTCTTTTTTGACATTACTGTAGTGTATTTGTTTACCCGCACAGAAAACACAAAATGTGAAATGAGAAAAAATGATCAATAATTATTGAATGAGTACAAGTGAAAATAGTTTTTACATTAGAAGATTTTGATGCATTAGAAAAAGTAAACAAATCTGTAGGAATAATTGATTTGTTGTTTTGTAATGTGACATGCAGATATTTTCATTTCAATTGGATGCAGTTTGAGTTGAGACTATAAGTAGAATTTTTTTTTCCAAGAAGGTGGATCACTTGTAAACAAGGTGTCTTTCTTTCTTTCTTTCTTTCTTTCTTTCTTTCTTTCTTTCTTTCTTTCTTTCTTTCTTTCTTTAATGTGGATTTGCAAAGCTAGTGCTGTTTACACATCATAGGATTTCTGGAAGTTTCAGGTTGCAGATACTTGATGCAGAGAATACTTGCATGCACAAGGCACTTTGCCAAAAAGTAGGTGTTCCTTCTGAGAGTGAAGTGCCAAGATCTGAGAAGCTAATATAAGTTTAAACAGGCTGTCCTACTAAAAAAACATAGTTTTAAAACATAACTTTTAAATCAGAAGAATGTATTGCGCGTATGGCAAAATTCAAAAACAGAAGCCGTTTTGCCCCCAACCTTTCTGCTTATATGTGTAATAAATTGTGACAAAGTATGGAAAGCAGTGGTAGCGTTACATGGCATGACATGCTTTCTTATAACTATTAAGTACAGGGCCAACCTGCCCGCTAGACAATCTAGGCAGTCACTTAAGGCACCAGGCGGAGAGGGGGGCAATAGCCTGGATCATGTGCCACTTGCTTCAGTGCCCCCACCTATGGGCAGATGCATGCACCTCCCATTGTTGGGGCAGGCAAGGGACCAAGCAGGTACTCCCTGACTCTGTCGCCCAGTCACTCACTCACTTTGCTTCCATCCACCGCTCGTGCCACCAGCCAGCTGTGGCACATTATAATGTTGTTGCCTCATTGTACAGCAACCAACACCATAATGCCCTGCGGCAGGCTGATTGCCCAGAAACTGCCGGCAGCGACAGGGGCCTGCCCGCTTGCTCTCCTGACCACCTTGGCCTGCCACCTGCCTGCTGCAGCACATTATGTTGACACCACATCATGCAGCAATATGATTATAATGCTATGGATGGGCTGGCTGCAGCAGCAGTTGTGGGCAGAGGCAGTGAGGCGGACTCACCCGCCAGAAGGTCCCTGCATAGGTGAAGGGGGAAGGGGCATAAAAGCTTGGCTTTGCCTGGGCCGCTCCCAATCCTTGGGCTAGCCCTGACTAAATAGCTCTTAGAATAAGTGGTGTTGAAACTCCTACTTCTCCCATGTGTTTCACTCCAATCCCCTGGTGCTGGAGCAGGCAGATGAGCCCTTGTGAATCCTGGGCATAGGAACATAGGAAGCTGCCATATACTGAGTCAGACCATTGGGTTTATCTAGCTCAGTGTTGTCCTCACAGACTGGCAGCGGCTTCTCCAATGTTGCAGGCAGGAGTCTCTCTCAGCCCTATCTTGGAGAAGCCAGGGAGGGAACTTGAAACTTTCTGCTCTTCCCAGAGCGGCTTCATCCCCTGAGGGGAATATCTTGCAGTGCTCACACATCAAGTCTCCCATTCAGATACACCCAGGGCAGACCCTGCTTAGCTATGGGGACAAGTCATGCTTGCTACCACAAGACCAGCTTTCCCTCCCATTAAGGGATATCCCACCCCCTGCCACAAGAAGACATTTTGGTCATCAAGCTCTTTATATAGCCATACAAACTAAGGATTTTGCTGTGAAAATGGCAAATACTTCAAATAAAACAACAACTTGGAAAGAGAATAAATCCTTGTTAAAATCAAATCCAATTCTATATCATATAGGAATACCCTAACCCTAACCCGACAATTAAAGGGATACACCTCCCTTAGTAAGAAAAAACTTTAGATCTTGTAATGAAAACACACTTCAGGAATTTCAATGGGACTATTATGCATATGTGTGAAGCACAATGAAATGCTTCACAATGGTTTCCTTGAATTGCTATGGTACTGGTCTGGCATCTTTCAGTCAAGGTTATGTTAAAAAGAACATCTCATATTTCCAGACTCTCAAATTAATGTATTTGACATTATCCCTGAGGGGCTTCTTAAGATATCTCCACCTCTTTATTTACTCAAAGCATAAGAAAATATCAGTGTTCCAAAATAAAAGACAAATTGCACACAAATGTACTTAAGGCTCGTCCACATGTCTTTATCAGGAGCACCCGGCCAGTGCAGGAAATCTGGATTTGCTCCTGATCAGTGGTTGTGAGAACTCCAAAATCAAGCTAGGACAGGAGAGTGATAATTTGCACAGAGGGAGCCGAGTCTAAACTGTAGTTCATTTCCTTGCATAATACTTTGAATTAGAGACTGAATCTGATTTACACAATAATACTTTGTGCCATGTTCTTCCTCTCAAGAACTCATAGAACCTTATGTGTGGTGATCTCCCATCAAGGTAGCTCTTGGAGGACAGATCATCATGTGCCTCATGACCAAGAGTTTATTAAAATGTTTCCTTTTATTATAGTTCTCACTGCATAAAGATTTACATGTGGGCTCCTACAGAATAATCCAAATGCAGAAGTTTTAAGACATTAGGGTAATTAGTTTTGTGTTGGTAAATGAAGTTGTAATATTCAAGGCCCTTTAATCTTGGGAGCTTGTGCAATGGTGTAGATCTTAGACTGTGTTTGTATGATCTACAGCCTATAAACCTATTTCTCAATACACTAATACAAGCTGTAGTAAATCTTCCAATCACAGGCTATGACATTTTTTAATAAAGTGTATTTGCTTTATTATTCTGCACATTCTGATAAAATTCAGCCCAGTAGAAAAGTGTGATCAGGAGCCCAATAGCCTCTTCTAACAAAGCTCTTAACCTACATTTGAAAGTAACTTGTCAAATTGTTGTTTATCATATTTTTATACTGCCTGATATGTACATATCTGGGCGGTGTACAAAGTTTAAAACACAAAATAAAACAGAGTAAAAACAGTTAAAAATTTACAAAATACAATAAAAACAATCGGATTAAAACAGTTTACAATTCATTGTTAGAATGAAACTGAACTGCTGGAACAATATGCTGTCAATAAGGTAAGGTATGTTTTGGAAATGACTTATGAGTGATACGCCCTTTAGGTTTTGTTTCTCAATTCCTTTATTAAACCAAAAGGGTTCAAAAAATGTATTGCCTTTTAAAACCGCAATTCATGTCAACACTGGATTGAATATTGCAGTTCTTGAAATGAATGTCTGTATTTTAGGGTTCATTAATATATGTATGTCCATCTCTTGTTGACTGCAGAATCAAGTGGTGTCTTGTGGGTGAATGGGCTATCACAGATCCATCTGCATCATGATGGCTTTCAATGCAGTTAGTTCACACTGTTGACTAATGTAGTGATTACAAAAAACCAGGTGATGAGCATGCAAGTGTGAAGCAATCCATAGATGAGTAGATGGAAAGGAGAAGGAGAATTCACAGTAGAGGCATTTGGCCTGCTGTTTATTGCCCACATTAATCTTTAATAACAATAGTTACTAGGTGAAATTCATAATATCATTTGATTTTTCAACATTTCATTATTCAGCAGCTGAAAGTGTGAACTGACTCCACTGAAAATCACTATATGGCTAAAAACATCTTTGAATAAAACCTCTCTTTTCAAGAACCACACTATTGCAGGAAGCCTTTAAGCAGAATTACTCCTTTTTACTACTTTTATTGTACCTGCTCTTATTTTGATTAGGCTTGCATTATTGAACATCCAAATTAATCTCAATGGATTTGCAAGAGGAGTACAGTAACCACGATGATTTTTTAAAAAAACACTTTCCATGCTAATGTAATTGAAATGCCCTGGCTATGACTAGAAGGAGACCGTAGGCAGCCTACCTGATATCAACAATTGATCAAGAACCAGGTAGACATCGAAAGAATGAACCTCTGTGGCAATGGTGACTGAGGAAAACTTGCTTCAGATGTCTAACAAAGTACAGAGAAAATTGGTGCCATGAAAAGATCACAAGATGTAGTTTCTATAGAGTGGCACTAGAAACATAAAACTTATGAAAGACAGATACCTTTGGGATGTCATAGGCCATAGACTTCCATGTAATCCATTATTCCTGCTGATATAAACCTTTTTATTTGTGGGTTAAAACCTGAGGCTCTGCAAGTAACCTCATAAATATGCTAATCTGGGGAAATCAAGAACTAACACTATTGCAAATACAGATATTTTTTTAAAATTATCCCATAGCTCACAGTTTTATTGCATTCTTTGCATTCATAAAAATAAAGTTTGGGAAATTGCTCTCTTTATGTTTAAGGAAATGTTTTGGCATCTCACCACTGATAGGCAGGTTTTGCATTCAGACTTATGAATGAATATGTTCAGATTTATTTTTTTTTAAGGATGTTTGTAGCTGTTTAAGCTTACCAACCAACTTTTCCCAGATAGTTCCAGCAAGGTTTTTTGAGATGAATTATATACTTACTGAAAATTAAAAGTGATATCATTTTTGTTAGACCAGAAAAGTATCCCTGATATCTCAGGTTGAGGCCGTGGCCAGGAATATTTTTAATCTGTTTAGGCTGATATGCCAGCTGTGTCAATTTCTCGAGATAAATTGCCTTAAAACCATGGTGCATATGCTGGTAACATCGGGGGTTGACTACTGCAATGCACTCTGTGTTGGTCTGCCTTTGTACGTAACATAGTTCAGAAACTGCAACTTGTACAGAATGCGGCAGCCAGGTTAGACATCAGGGCTATCCATAGAGACCGCATTAACTCCTATTTTAAAAGAACTACACTGGCTACCAATTAGTTTCTGGGCAAAATACAAAGTGCTGGTCTATTACCTATAAAGCCCTGAATGGCTTTGGCCCAGGGTATTTAAGGGAGCGCTTTCTTCTTCATGAACCCCGCCACCTATTAAGATCATCGGGGAAGGTCCAGTTGCAGTTGCTTTCAGCTACTTGGATCCAACCCCAAACCAGGCCTCCTCTAGGGTTGCCCCAGGGCTCCCAAATGAAATCAGAATGGATTGGATAACGGATTGGATGCAAAGGTTCCCTTTTACCTTCAGAAGAAGCCTTCCTCCAGAGCAGTGTTTCTCAACTACCGGTCCGTGAACTGGTGCCAGTCCGCAAGGTGTTGGGTACCGGTCCGTGAGGCATCACTAATAAAAATACCCCCCCAAACCCCCAATTTTGGGCTAGGTGGGGGGCACCACCATGAGTTCTCTGAAGCTTATTTCCAGGCGGCCCTCATTGCTGGATAATGTTCATTTTGAGGAAGAGAAATGAACATTATCTAGCAGTGAGGGCTCCTGCCTAGAAATGAGCTCTGGAGAGCTCACCTGAGCCCCACAACCCTTTGCACATGACATCACTGGGGGTAGGGGTGGCAGCGAGGGGGGCTCTCCTCTTACTAACTGCTGGTCTGGGAAACTGCACATGAAGAATGTACTGGTCCATGACTCTAAAATTGTTGAGAAAAGAGGAAAGGAAACTTTGGATCAACCCATCATGATAATATGTTCAGCCCTAGAAATAATTGAGGTGGTCTAGAGTTGTACAAACTACCAGCTTTGATCTCGGCCACCAGCAGCTTCCTACACCCCTGGTTTGCACAAACAGTTGCAGGCAGAAAGTGACCACTGCATTATCTAACAACCCAGGTTGTTGTACAAAAGGATGGCTACAATTTGGTAGATATTCCTAAATACATAACAATGTGGGATTATATAGATATTCCTAAATGCAGAACAATGTGGCAGTATTGTCATAAACTACTCACTCTCTGCTTCAGCCTCCCTCCTCACATAATGAGAATAATAATATTGGACTACACTGTAGTTCAATGTGCTTGTTGTAAACTACCCTCTCTCACCCTCAATCCTACTTCAGTTCTACCTCCTATCCAACCTGCTATATTGGACAGCATCACAGGACTGTTGTAAGCCTCCCTCTCAGCCATGGCTGTTTTGCACTTACATTTGGTAATATGGTGATAATAAGGGTGGACTACATTTGCGTTTGCATGGGCAGACAGTTTAAATGTTCAAAAACTAATGTTAAAAAACGTAAAACACAAAACATTTTTATATGGAATAAGATATAATGTGAACCCCCGTCTTTGCCTTCCCCTGTTAGAAGTGTGGGAGAGTTTCTGCTTCCTAATCACTGCTATGCTAAGATCCTGGATTGTCCTTTGTTTCCTATGAGCAGCTATGATTTTTAATTAAATATTGGGGTGTGTGTGTGGATGTAACCAGGAAGTAATCATCTTCAGACAATGGAATTGTTAGTCCACAAAAATTTAAAGCTATGCTAGCCTATTGTAAGCATACACATGTTTTGGGCTCTCTCCTCCGCAAGTCAGGTAAACCCAGATATGATCTGAATAGATCTGAAAGGCTTTCTATGCTTTGAAAGGATAGATCTGACAATCCCTGGATTTTGGTGCTGCCCTACTTCATAGAATGCAGGCACAGCATTCTTGCCTTTCTGAAATGCTTTAGTGTGCTGTTATGTCTCTGCCTTTGAGTCTGTGTCAGTTTGTTTCTTCCTGTAATCTTGTCCTAAAGTAGATCTTTTCTTTCTTGGCTATGTTTTTTACATTTTATTTTCCAACTTTTGTTGACTTTGATTTGATGTTTTCATTTTTTAAAACTTTATTTCAAAGAATAAGTAATGCAACTAAAATTCATATATAATAAATAAATAAATAAATAAATAAATGAAATAAAATAATGCATCATTGCCATAGTTCACTATCTGGATTGTGCACAACCAGGTTTGTATACTGTTGCTCTGTTTCTATAAAAATGCTTATTATATTATGCACAACAGTTTTGTATTTCACTGTTGGGTAATCATGCATACAAGGCTGGTTCAGATCTTACACAGAACCACAATTCCACAATTAAATTTTGATTCTGAGCAATGTCTTCTAACTTTGGGAGTGCACACTCCCACCTTCTCTGCTTGTGGCTGTGTCGAAGTCAAAAGGATTCTGCTTTCAACTGCAGTTAGAAATAAACCAAGGTCAGTAGTGACATACAAACCAACTGATATTCATTTATCCTTTGATATAAAGCAAAATCTGAACTCAGTATTTGAACTGAGTTTCAGATCTGTTTATTTCAAGCAAGTTGATTAGAATAAACCAAGATCGGTTGCTTTGGATGTTACAACCAATTTTGTTTTGTTTTTAACCACAATCAGAAGTTAACAAACAGGAGAGGAGGGCATCAGCCAGCTCTAGGAATGTGCAGGAACCAAAACTTGTGGTTTGATTCGAATCAAATTTGAACCGAACTGCATGCTGCCAAAGAGTGGTGCTGAAGAGTGTGGAGAGTGAGGGAGGGAAAGCAGAAAGAGAAGCGGGTGGGGAGCTTAGAGAGCGAGAGAGGAGAAGTTTATTACCAGTCCTTCCTGGGCGCATTTGGTGTGCAATGGCCAGGCACTTAGGACTCTTTCTGGAGCAAAGCATGGGGTAGGAGCTGGGAGACAGTAGCAATCTGGGAATCTGTAGAGTCCAAGTGGAACCTGAACTGAATCCTTCAGAATCCAAAACTATTGTGGCTTGGCTAGGGTATTTATATACAAAAACATGCCTGAGGCAAAGATGGTTATTTAGCAAGCAGTTCTCCCTCCCTGTAGGGTGGGTGAATCATGGAAGACAAAAGTGTTGAGTGGGCTGGACTCAATCACTCTAGGTGTGTCTTACCAAAAAGGCAAGAGTGGCTATGCAAATGTGGATGTGAGCTTGTGAGGTTGGCTAGTGTTTGTTTACTTATCTCGATAAGTAAACTTATCGAATTTCCTTCAATGTCTTCCAGATACAAAGATATGCTCCTATAGTTTGCTAATGAGCAACTTTTCCTGGTCTTTCTCAGTCAATTCATTAACATGAATAAGTTGGGAAATGTGCCGAATATCTTGCTCCTTCTTGAGAGCTTTTCATGTTATCTGTTAGGTAGGAGGACGACAACTCTGATTGATTTGCCTTCTTTTCAATTGATGTGTTTAGTGTTGGCCATACCTCATTGGCAAGGTGCGGGCATGTCCAGTTTCAGTCTGTTTGGCATCTTGATCTGAAGGCACGCCGCCCGCAGCCTGCACTATTGACCTGCTCTGAGCCAAGTCTTTTTGACTGGGCAAGGTGAAAATATGAATACAAATATGATGAATATTTATATCCTACTTTTCAACAAAAGTTCCCAAAGCAGTTTTCATAGATATAAATAAAATTAAATGGCTCCCAGTCCCCAAAGGGCTCACAATCTAAAAAAAAGAAATAGATATCAGCAACAGTAACTGGATGAATGCTGTGCTGGGGATGCCATTTGTGTTGCCCCTGCACATGCATGAAGGCAACACAAATGGCATGCCCAGAGGCCACAACCATGCCCTTGCTGTGCAGGCAGCTTGGTAAATATGGATCTCCATGTGCTTAGGCAGTGCCAGTGAGAGGGTGAGTGCTGGCGCTGGCCAGTAAGGTGTACCTCACAGTACTTTTCTCACTCACTCCCCCCGCCCTGGCTTCCTTCAATGTAGAACCAGTCCCAGGCTTGGTTTGGTTTGATTGTGGACTGAACTGGCCCCGGTTCAATCCGCGATCGAACATCCAAACTGGCCCAGTTTGATATGAACTGTTTCTACAGTGAACGGTTTGTGCACATTGGGAGTGAGCTCCCAGTGCTCAGATATTTTGTGTCTAATCAAGTTTTAACGGTGATTCCAACTGATAGCTAAACTGTTCTCAGTGGAGAACAGATTATGGGTATATTCCTGATGCCCCTGGATCATTAGTTTGAACACAACACATTGGGAAATACCACTGTGGGTATTTGTTGCCTTTAGCATACACAGAGTTTATCAGAACTGACTGAGTCCCCTTGGCCACTAGACACAGAGCAAACTCCTTTTAATGAGCTAGTACAAGGAAGAGCCAAGAAAAGCAAGGGCAGTAGTTGCTACCTATAGATAAGAATCCAGGGTTAATCAGGATAAGTCTTACTGAAAACCACTCCTTTCATCAAAACTGCCTGTATAGAAATTGTTGCTACTCCTCTTTTGTCTTAAGAGAAATGCCTGAAGAGCACCTGAAAAGAACTTGCTATTCAGCAGTCCTACTTCACTGCATTATTTTTGTTTAAGTGTAGAATAGAAACTTTATTTCGGTCATAGACCAGAATACCAATACCAATACAAATACAAATGCTAATACAAATAAGTACAATCATCATATAAGATCTGGACCTCCCATCAATTTATTACGGATTTTACATATAATGTAACAGTATCTGGCGACGGTGTGTGAAATCTTTGAATTAAAATTAGAAAGCAAAAAAAAAAAAAGATAAAAATCATCACTATGACCTGGTGAATTGTCCAGAAATGGAGTAATTAGTTTAAGTCTAATATCCCTGTAATAGTCACAGTACAAAATTACATGCACAGTTGTTTCGACAATTCCGGAGCCACGTGGACATAATCTTAATGCATGTGGTATACCATTAAACCTCCCTTGCAAGACGGCAGTAGGGAGGGCATTTACATGAGCAAGTGTTAAGGCACATCTAAATTTTGAGACTAAGCTACTGTATTACTTAATTACTTAGCAGGTTTAAACTCAACCCGCTGGTTCCCTATATATATGTCACCCAGCAGCATTGCTGCTTCCACTTGTAACTCCGTGTCATAAATATGCTGCTTGATGGTTCTTCTAGCCTGCTCAAATCCCTGTCTAATGAGTCCATCTTGTGAAAATCCATATAAATGTAGTTTATTTCTAACTTCCAGGTTCCATTTTGAGTTAAAACTATCTGTCAATATTAGATGTACTAAACCAACTAGCGTGGATACTAATTTTAACCAGAAATGAAAAATACATCTCCAGTAGCACGATTCCAATCTAACAAGACCCACCTACCATCTAATAACAGCATTTGGGACACAGCATGGTAACTGCAGGATGATCTTATAAATTTAGTTTGGATGGTTTCCACTGAGGCAAAATTACTAAATGGTCCCAATTGTGCTCCATAGAGGAGCTGCAGGTACACTTTAGTAACAAATGATTTAATTGCAGCTGGGATGGATGAAGCTCCCCATGTAAAATGGAGAGATTTAATTAGATTTGTTGATAGTTGTGCACTCTGGATTATATATTTTTGATGGGCATTATGGAAGCCGGACAAATGAATTTGTTTAAGGGTATCAATTGTCCAATGCACAATGGGTGCACTCGGTCATGTCCCCAGGCCAGTTTGTGACCAATTTGCCCCTTTTGCCTCTTTGGAAAGGTAAATGGTACTTGTACAGATAGGAATCAATGTGTTTGTTGTTTTGCTTTTTGCTTTGCCAACAACCCAAAGGCATTCATTTTGCATGTGCATTTTGAGAGTGCCTCTCTTACACAAGGCAATTTTTTGCTTTTCTACCCTTTCCATGGGAGATCCTTTGGAGTGCCTCCCTAATTAGCAGGAGTTTGGCCCTTGGTAAGCACTCTGCCTTCCCTCACAACCTGGACTGTCTCACCTGCCTGCAACTTATGGACTACACCTCCTTCTCAAGAAGGAAGCCAGCATCCTTTCACCCCTTACACTCAAGCCTCCACCTAGGATAGGCAGCTATAGATCAGCGTCTGTATCCCTTTCTCTATCTAACCACCTTCAACTTTATCTCCTATTAGCACTAACTCTGAATGTGCATTGGAGACAATTCAGTGTTGTTCTTAGAACTTTAATATCTTAAGGGAGACCATAGCCAACAGCTCTGCAAAAGAACTAACTACTGCTTTTGTCTTCTTACTTTCTGTTCTTCGATAAAACTAAGTCTTTGCTTCCAATGATCTGGACTGTGTTGAACCTCCTGGGCATCCTAGATCTGGAGTACCCAACCCACAATCAGCTTTCCTGGTACCTTAGTGATTAATTTGGCTGTATGCAGCTTTGCACCCCAAGTTGAGTTAGTTTCCCCACTTTAGCTAAAACCCAGTCATGAAGAGTGATACTTACCATACCTCTGAGCCAACCTGGTGACGTCACAGAAGAAGACGAGGGAGGAATATGTTGTTATTTCATCTATATATTTAGGTTTATTACACCACCTTAAGTGGCGCAGAGGGGAAATGCTTGACTAACAAGCAGAAGGCTGCTGGTTCAAATCCCCACTGGCACTATATCGGGCAGCAGCGATATAGGAAGATGCTGTAAGGCATCATCTCATACTGCACAGAAGGAGGTAATGGTCAACCCCTTCTGTATTCTCCCAAAAGAAAACCACAGAGATCTGTGGGCTCCAGGAGTCGAAATCGGCTTGACGGCACACTTTACCTTACAGTATATATGTGGGAACTAGGGAGTTGGGCCAAAGTCCTCACAAAATAGGTGGGTTGTGAGGAGGCATTTAAAGGAAATCCTGCATCTGACGCTGCCTACATGTTGCATGTTTTTATGCCTATAGATTCAATATTCAGTAATTTGGGTCAAGATGTATTTATTGGTTGATTAGATACACAGGAAGCTGCCATATACTGAGTCAGACAATTGGTCCATCTAGCTCAGTATTGTCTACACAGACTGGCAGAGACTCCTCCAAGGTTACAGCTAGGAGTCTCTCTCAGCCCTATCTTGGAGATGCCAGGGAGGAAACCTGGAACCTTCTGCATGCAGATGCTCTCCCCAGAGTGGTTCTATCCCCTAAGGGGACTATGGTACAGTGCTCACATATAGTCTCTCATTCAAATGCAAACCAGGGTAGATCCTGCTTAACAAAGGGTCTGCTACCACAAGACCAGCTCTCCTCCCATAATTTATAACAGCAGCATCCAATCTGTGGAAATGCCTTTGTCTTCATGGTCCTGAAGGGCTAAGAGTATGCTGGATAGTGGACCATTCTGTGGCCCTACTACTTCTGCATTCCCAGCAGTTTTATGCAACTGCCCAGATGCTGGTGCTGATTGTGGAAATGGGCCAAGCCATAGAAGTAATGTGGAAAGATCATGTGTTGTACCGTGTGCTCTTCTAGGTAATCCATTTGCTGCTACACCGGAACAATGAGTCAGGTCTTCAGGATATACATGATACTCTGAGCTGTATTGCATGGACTATATTGAAATTCCAATTCAAAACTTCAAGTTTAATGTCTGTTTTAAGCTTCAGATATGTTAGGAGCAGTAATTTAGTATCTAAATCCTATGCATCTGATATATTTCACAAGAGATAATGTATGACATATAAGAAGCTTCAAAACCTATAGCAAGATATTTTAATTTTAACCTGTATTAGTATCACTTCCTTCTATGAACTGCTAATTATATTACCCTTTTAATTTTTTACTGGATATCTAATATTTTATTGGATATTTCATATATACTGGATATTTCATATATACTGCTTTTCATTTTTAAGTGGAAAAAAGCCATTTGTTCTTTTCCTGTTGCTCAGAAAGAAAATGGTATAAAGGAGCCATAGGCACATACTTTTTGCCTCTTGTGTCTCATTGTTGTGTCTTGTACTTCTAGAGTCAAAAGTTGTCTCACTCAAAAAGAGCATTATTTGTTTTTCCCAGGAAAAAGATAGCAGAGGATTGACATTGAAACGAGTTAATCTTTATGCTCTGTCAATACCAACCCATTCTACTACAGAGCATGTATTTTGGCTCTGTGGGAGGGCATAATAATTTTATCCTGGAAGAAATTCAATTACAATTTTTGATGATACTGTAAGAAGTAATAATTTTATAGAGTTTAAGTACCCATATCAGCTCTCTCCAGGCATTTTACTTTGCATTATGTCTGACCTTATCACATTAAATATGCCACCAGAGCTAGTGATTATTAGACCCTCTGCTAAAGTTTACTTTTTTGTTTTTTCTTGTTAATTTATTAACAATGAATGATGAAAGAATGTAATTAATAAATGTGTTTCCACTGTCATAGCTGGTAGTGACAGAAATATGTGTTTTGTAGGGAGTGGGGGAAACTAGTTGTGTTAAGTAGTGGAAGGTTTAGACCTTCATCTGTGATAGAAAACAGCCCTGGCTTCTTTGTGGACTGAAGTTGTATTTATGTAGAGCTCCAGATGCAAATCTTTATGTAGTTGCATATATTTAATTTCCCATAGCCCCTTTGCTATATAAGTCTGCAGTTAGATAGCATTGACATTCCCACATACAGTCCAAATTTCCAAGGCCACACTTTTTTCTCTAAGGAAAAGGTGGGTGGGGTGGTAATTTAGTCATTGATTAAGATGTGATAGATTGAAAGGCAGCTGAGTAATTAACTAATTTTTTTAAATGTAATCGACAGTCCTAAATTTTTACTTTTAAATACTGTACTGTACCTGGCCCAAAAAACCTTCTTCTTCTTCTTCTTTTTTTTTTGCTAAGAATGTGCTTTTAAAATAAAATGAAATTTTCTGATATGTTGCTTCACTGGTTTTTAATCATTGTTGTACATATTATCCAGGGGGGAAGCAGTGTTCATAATCGTTACACTCAGTATTGTATCACTCAGATAGGTAGCAGATATAGATCTAAGTGAATTTCCTTTAGTCAACATTTAACACACATTTTAATTAAGCCGCTTTGTGCAATACATGTGCTATTAAAATAACTTGGCCCGACTTTCTTGTTGCAGATAGCATTATGTAATAAATCCAATGGAGAGAGTGCCATGCTTCAAAAACTGGGCATACATGCATTTTTTGGCCATTCGCAAAGTTCAAATGGTGCCCAGATTTTTTGTGTTAAAAAAATCAAAATCAAATACAGCCCCTCCTGTCCCCTCTAATGGCTAGCAGTCTTTTCCTGTATTCAGAACTGCAACTGCATCTTATTTAAAAAAAATAGTTTGTGCTAGGATCTATCCCTGTTCTTGAGGAGATAGCAGGTCTCTACTTCAGAAATAAAGGCAATGGCTTGGATCTTACTAGGATATGATCCATTTGGTAGGGAGACTTTCATCGTTCTTCCCTGTCTGGTAACTTTTTTTCTTCAGATTGAGGGGACACTTACCTCTCTTTTTTTAAAAAAAGGGGGGGCGGGGGGGATAAGCAGCTTCATTATTAAAATATGCATTACATTCAATAAGGACAGGTTAATCATCAAGGACAAAAAACAAAGGAAAGGAGAGAGAGAAAGAAGAAAATAGGGCTTAGATATTCTAATTGCCACCCCAACAGTTTGCTACATTCCTGTCCACAAAGAGTTTGCTATAAAAGGAGGTAACTATTATGATAAATGACAACAGATGGAGATATGGGTTGTCTACTATATTAAATGAGATTTGAGATGGGTTTTTTCAGAAACATTGTTGAGGAAAAATATTCGGATGTATTAGATAAACAGGGATATGAAGATGAAAAGAGAGATATAAAGACCCTGACTGAAAGAGCAGCTGCTGCTCCGGTGTTCTGAAGGAACTGGTAGCATTTTGAATATTTGGGATGTTTTGAAGATCTGTGGTGTACTATTGCTAGTCACGGATAAAGACCTGAGGGTCTAAATGTTTTATATAGATCTTTTCAATCAACTGCATTAATTTGCATTCAACATATGATTGCATCTATGCTGAAGTGACTAATAAAGTGGATATATCTATATTGGTATCCTGATCCACAGGTCTGAATATTATGCAGTGTGATCTGCAATTGCAGGGGTGTAGCAAGGTTGGAGTGGGCCCAGAGACAAGGTTTTTAAATGGGCCCACCCCTGTCACTGAAGCTCAGCTCATGAAGTAAAGAAATCTTAAATGAGGCTGAATAGTGGTAACAAAAAGCATACACACACACACACAGCATATATATATATATATATATATATATATATATATATAATGTTAAGGTTTTGTAAATTGTGGACGATGCACGTCATTTAATGGTACTAGAGAAAGACATGCTGTTCTGGTAGCTCCAGGTCTTAACATTCACATCCATTTCGGAGGATGAATACAACTGAAGGAAGCCTGGGTGGGTGCGCAGCTGGGGGAGTCAGTCATGTGACTTGCCTCTGGGGGCCCCCGAAAGGCAGAGGGCCCCCAGACAACTGTCTCCCCTTGCCCTATTATAGTTACGCCCCTGTGCAATTGTGCCTCTGCTAAAGAGATGGTTAGCATGGTAAGGCATGATAATGCCAGGGAGGAAGGTGATGGGGAGGCATATCGAATCACCCAGTACACATGAGCAAACATGGATTTTTGCATCATTTCATGAGTGTATGTCTGAATCCAGCCCACAGTCTGCCCCTATAGGAAACTGTACTCATTAGTTGACAATCTACATTTTGATATGCTGATTTGTAGAAGTAGAGCAATTCAGTACTTATTCTATTTGAAAATAATTGATGTGAAATACGCCTTTAAATGACTATCATTTTTAATCAGCAGGACTGTGGTTACTGATGGAAGTCGTTTTCCTTGAGAATAATTGTTTGTGTAATGAGGGACAATTAAACTGAATTCTGACACTAAATGAAAATAATTGCCATGATGCAACATGTAGAGCTTCTTTCAATAAATTGCTTTTCAAAAGTGCCACTGTAAGATGAACTCTGTGGAAAACGCTGTGTGTGTAGCACTCTGAGGAGGCCACTGTTTATTCAAACTCTGTTAATAGGACATGCACCTTATGCTGAGACTGGCCCTGAGCCCATGGACTAGTCTCCAACTATCTCTTTTGAAAAACAGCCGCTCTTCCAAGCCTTGGGCAGAGGACCTTCCCAGTCCTGCATCTTTCTTGAGACCCAGTTTTAAATGATGCCAGGAACTGAAACCCAGAACCTTTTTTATGCAGAGCATATGATGCTCTTTCACTGAGCTAGGACCTTCCCATGAAGGAAGTGTAGAGTTTTGTAAAGGGTTCTATCTTGTAGAAAGTGGCTGACATGAGATGCAGCATACTGCAGGTGGTTCTGCACCACCCACACTGCTGCAGGCATCTGAAGCAATGCCAGGACTGCTGCACAAGAGCTCTCTTGCACTAATACAGAAAATTGCACAATTATGCTTGCACAAACACTATGGCCATTATTTCCAATTGCTGCAATGTTGCACAAGCACAATTGTTAAATTGTACATATTAGGACAAGGGTGCTGTCTCACAATTACACTGGTAGTGTTTTAGATGCTTTCAGCAGCATGGCCAGTGCAGAACGGTTCACAGGACTCTACACATCATATCAACCAATTATATATACTAATTGGTTCATGCATACAGATTCTCTCTCTCTCTCTCTCTCTCTCTCTCTCTCTCTCTCTCTCTCTCTCTCTCTCTCTCCTTAAGGAAAGTAAGTTTATGAGATCACCCAGCATTGTGTGTATGTGTGTGTCCCTATCAACTCTGCAATGCTTGGACCAAATTGGGTACACATAAGGACACCTCAACAGCATAGTTTGTGATGATGTCATCCACCACAATTCAAGATGGTGGATGCATAAATGTTTGAGGAACAAGTGGGCTAACTGATGGACCATCTAACCAATTTGAACCAAATTTGCTACAGTTGTAGTGAGTGACACATAGCAGCACTTCAGTGGTGTAGTCTGTCATCCACCTCAATTCAAGACGGTGGATGCGTGAACATTTGAGGCACAAGTGTGCTAACTTGTGGACTGTCTGATTTGAACCACATTTGCTACAGGTCTAGACTAGAGATGCATAGAAATGGCTCAAGGGCATAGTTTGTAAAGATGTTGTCCACCCCAATTCAAGATGGTGGACCCATGAACATTTGAGCTGCAGATGGGCTAACGTGTGGACCATCTAACCGATTTGGGCCAAATTTGGTGCAGTTAGAAACATAGGAACATAGGAAGCTGCCATATACTGAGTCAGACCATTGGTCCATCTAGCTCAGTATTGTCTTCACAGACTGGCAGCAGCTTCCCAAAGTTGCAGGCATCTCTCCCAGCCCTATCTTGGAGAAGCCAGGGAGGGAACTTGAAACCTTCTACTCTTCCTAGAGAGGCTCCATCCCCTGAGGGAAATATCGTACAGTGTTCACACTTCTTGTCTCCCTTTCATATGCAACCAGGGCAGACCCTGCTTAGCTAAGGGGACAAGTCATGCTTGCTACCACAAGACCAGTGAAAGGAAAGCAGGCAGATTAGTTCTTACCAGAACTTCTTGTTTTATTTGGGCAAAATCTAGGCTAATTTAGTCATAACTAAGTCCCTTTGAAATTAATAGGATTAAGTTCATCATGACTAATGTGTCTAATTGATTTCAATGATGATTAGTCATGACTAACTAGTCAGGATGTTGCCCAGCATTTCTTATGCATCAAGGCAAGGACACTATAAGTTTACCTAGCTTTTATATTTTGTTTATGAGAGTTTATTGTTGTATTTCGGCATTTAAACTTCTGAGCATTTCATATCACACTCCGAGCATGTGAGTGCTTCAGCAATAGTTTTTGTGAGCTTCATGAATTCATCCATGCTTTATTAATTTTTTCTCTCAGCTTGAGTCTATGAGTGACTGTTTAAGATGGTGTTGCTTGTGACATCCGATACTGTATGGTACTATTTACTGTGGGAAATAGAAGTTACGAAGGAATAAATGTATTCCAAGCTTATACTATTCAGGCTACATTTTGGGAAAAATCTGTCAAAATTAATATAAAATGGACAAACTGCTAAAAATGTGGGTACACTAACATCTTGATCTTAAAAATTGCTGTGTTACAGGGCTGCAAAACATGATATAGTACTGATGTGCAAGGGAGTCATGGAGGCTTTGTGGGAAGAAAAAGGACAGTCTAGGATTAGGATGCAAGGTTATGGTGCATAGATGACTTCAGGGAGTAGAGCTCTGGTGAATTCTTCTGAGGCCATATGCCTTAAGTAGAAATATGCTTCTGTAAGCAACTCATGTAGCACTTCAGTGCAAGGTGTGTAAAAGTACCATTAATGAAAACTCTGCATTTATATTGCAAATCACTGAACAAGGTTGACTCTAGGGATATCATTAGCTGGTGCAAATGAAAAAAGGTAAATGCATTTTTGAAGGTAGTTCTTAATAAAGATACATTGCATCTAGAAGGGTTAGAGTTAAAAGTATTCCATTTATAAAGATCTATGCCAGTGGTGTAGGGTGTTGGCCAGCAGCCAAGGGCAGACTGCCATTGGTGCTCCCCCTCGCTGCCTGAACCACGTCTCCTATGTTGGCATCAAGCACACATCAATGTAGAGAGCATGGTCAGCACTGGGAAAAGTTGACATAGCCCCTTGCCCACTCCCAGCTGGCACTTGTGCGCAAGAGAAAATAAGCACCCAGCAGCCAGTGAAAGAAGTGCCTACTGGGAGTGGGCGAGTAGACACGCATTCCACTTCCCAGTGCTGGCCCCACCTCCTGCATCAGCTGATGCATGGTTCACTAGCTGGGTGTTTTTTTCTGCTTTGCTCAGAGCAAGGGAGAGAAAGCACCCAGAATATAGTGAGTGAAGCACCAGCTGTCAGAGAGCTAGAGGGCACACATTACACTCACAGCTGGCAAGTGCTTTGTTCGTGGGCTGGGTGTGGGATGGGGGCAAGAGGGTGCTGTGGTGGCCCCCAGACCATGATAGCCTAGAGACATTTGCCTCTGCTTGTCCATTAGTGGCTACTCCACTGACCTTTGCTCAGATCTTACCATTTGCATATGCAGCATCCAAGAAGGCCTATTTGCTCATGGAGTTCTCTTCAGAAACCAATAATTGTACTAACCTCTCTCCAGAAAGCAGTACAGGAGACCCTTGATTAACGTGGGAGTAACATTCCAGGAAAGTACCACAACACTGAAACTGCAATATTCAGTCCTTAAACCAAACTCTAAAAATTGGACTGAGAGAGCAGTTGGGCCCTCTCCACAACACCCATTCCGAATGAGGGCAGAATTCAAACTCCAGGCCAGAGTTGGGGATCTGCCTGCAGGCTGATACGTAGCAAAGGTGATGGTGAAGGTTCATGCATTCAGCGTTCATCCACTACTATTTTTCTCCTCGGATCTACCAGTGTCTGGGCTGTGAGATTTCCCAGCTGCTTCTCAGCTTCCAGCCCAAGTCTGGGGTTTGGATTATGTCCTCATTTGCTCTCCCAGCCTGGACACATGGAGAGGGAACAGCTATCTGAACAAGATGCTGGTAAGGAGAGACAAGGATCCTGGCTATGTGTTTTAAGGCTGGGCGGGTGGGGTGGGGAGAGGCGACTCCAAGCAGTTGGAAATTTAAAATAATAAAGGATTTATCCCAGGCAACTTCCTTATACACTAATTTAGCTATTTGGTCATTCACAGGGTTGGAAATTTAGAAGTTAGAGCTGAAACCCCCACAAAATACTGAAACTAGTCCACCACCCCAGTAACTTAATTGATATCCAAGGAAGTTGCCCGCAAAAGTATGGAAGAAAAAGCAGCGAAATTTGAAGGTCACCTGTAATTGTGCCAATCTGTTAAGCAAAAAGAGAAGGGGGCGGGTAGTGGTGGACTAAATGCAACCCATCCACTGTCCCACCTGCACAGCTGATTACTGCTTGTTAAAGAAGATTGTGTGAATGCCGTCTTAACAGATGGGTTGGGAAGGGGAACCATCTGAGCTTGTTTGCATGCATGGTTCCTTATAATGATAGAGATATGCATGCAGAAGCATTGTCTTGCATGCATTATGGGCCGTAGGTGGACAGAAACATTAGTTTGAATATTTTGCAAGTTGCTTCTTGTCTTTAAAATGCAATAATATCGAATTACACTTCATATATTTGCATTGACTGAATTATTACTGTATTTGTTTTGTAATTCACTATGCTTAATGGCTTTCATTAAACTGTCTGAAGAGTTCTATATTGAAAGTTTTGATAATGGGCATTCTTATGTTGTGTATAGTTAAGTGCAAGTAGTCCCAGTGAACTTAAATCAACTTACTTCCAAGTAAGTGTTCATGGGATTGCAGCCTTCATGTCATAAAATGTAGTTAAAATTGTGTTCTCTCTGTCCTGAGCTGAATCCATTGATTTGACTTTATCTTCAATCTATTCAGCTGTTAATGTGGATCTAAAGTCCCATTCTTCAGGGAAAGCTGGTCAAGAGAAATCACATATTTCTCACGTGTACTATAGACTTTTGAAACTAATGTGTATTATCCACAACAGACTGACCTTAGTATCATAGCTCATTTTGGCAATTCAACTTTCATTTATCCCTTACTTCTGCTGAACCAAAATCTAGACAAAAAGAGAAACTGTCCCTATTCAATGTAGCATAGTGTCCATCACTTATATGTGATTGTCTTTTAGACTGTAAGCCTCTTTAGGACAGGTAACAATCTTCTCGTTCTTTTTGCTGTGTAAACCACTTTGAACTGAATGTGGACATCTTTTAAATGGTGGGCTGAGCAACTGCCACAGCATGGCATTTTCTCCCAGTGGCTGTTGCTAGTGCCCCGCTTGCATTACTTTAAGATTGTGAGCTCCTTTGGGACAGGAAGCCATCTTTTTATTCCTTTTGCTATGTGAACTGCTTTGAGAACTTTTTTTGTTGTTGAAAAGCAATATATACATATTCTTAGTGATACCTTAACTGACTGTGCCCAATACCTCTTCTTAAAGCAACCTTAGTAGAAGCAGAGCATGAAATTGATTCACTTTTTTCTCCTTTTTGCAGATTGCATTTTCACAGCACAACACCATCATGGACCTGGTGCAGTTTTTTGTCACATTCTTCAGGTAACATTTTCACATCATTAATTCTGCTTTATAATGCTTACAAGCACAGACTTTTGCTGTCAAAATGTGGATATACTACCTCCTGGACAGAATTTTAAAAAGGAACACAGACAGCACATTCTGTTTGTTTCTGCAGTACACATTCTACTGTAGTTGAAGTAATGTTTTATTTGGGGTATTTGGATACTGAGCAGTCAGGTTTACATGAGGAAAGTTGTCTTCCCATATTAAGGTTAAGAAGGAATACATGCAACATGTGAGACTGGATGCCTTGATTCACCGGTTGTACACTTGCTCCCCCCTTCCCTCCCCCCCCCGTGGTGAGGGGGAATGGGGAGATGGAGTGGGATAGGAAGGGGTACTATGTGGGGTAAGGCGGGGCTTGGTGGCTTTCTGGGCCCAGCAGCCTGGGGACATATCCCTGTGTCATTGTCCCTACATGGCTAGCAGCCTGTAAAGCTTTTAATAAACTTAAACTCTTACTTAAAATGCTGAGCTGAGTTTCCTAGATCTTTCCTAGATCTTGGTTAGACAAGCTCTGGGATTAAATAAGCTTCTTTCTTCCTAAAATTTAAGTAGTCCCTCTAGTATTATCTGATTGATTGATTGATTGATTGATTAAGTGCCATCAAGTCAGTGTCAACTCTTAGCGACCACAGAGATTCTCTCCAGGATGATCAACTTGGCCTTTAAGAACTCTGAGTGGTGTATTCATTGCTGTCATAATCGAGTCCATCCACCTTGCTGCTTGTCATCCTCTTCTTCTCTTTCCTTCAACTTTCCCCAGCATTATGAACCTCTCAAGGGAACTGGGTTTTCACATAATGTGTCAGAAGTATGATAGTTTCTGCCTGGTCATTTGTACCTCGAGTAAAAATTCTGGATTGATTTGTTGTATGATCCATTTGTTTGTTTTCCTGGCTGTCCATGGTATTCTCAAAAGTCTTATCCAGCACCAAAGTTCAAAAGCGTCAATACTTTTCCTATCCTGCTTCCTCAAAGTTCAGCTTTTGTATCCATAGAGTGTCACAGGAAAAACCATTGCCCAAATGATTCTAATCTTTATAGGTATAGACATGTCACGGCATCTAAATATCCTTGCCAAGGCCTTTATTGTAACCCTACCAAGTGCTAGTCTGCAGCGTATTTCTTGACTGCTGGATCCTTTACTGTTAATTGTCTATCCTAGAAGGCAGAAGCTGTCCTCTACTTCAGTGTCTTCATTATCACTTCTGAGGCTGGTTGCTGTACCTGTTGTCATTAGTTTAGTCTATTTTACATTTAGTTGTAGTCCCATTGTTTCACTTACTCCTTGATTTTCATTACTAGAGCTTGCAGATCATCTGCATTCTTAGCTATCAGAGTAGCGCAGGTTATTGATGTTTCTTCCTCCAACTTTGAGACCATGCTCATCCCCTTCCTATCCAGCTTCTCTCAGTATATGTTCAGCATATAAGTTGAATAAATAAGGAATAACACCTTTAAAAGGCCCTCCAAAAAAGAACCCTATTTGTGTATGATTTGTTATTTACCTTAAAATAATTTGTTTTGGTGATTAAGAATTAGCCTATTTATTTATTTTTGTGTAGCAGATGTGTCATTCTTATAGTTTCAGGTTATAAAAGTTCATTTTAGAACTCTAATTAACTCATTAAAATCGCAGGGCAACATTCAGATGAAGAGATAAAGTCCCAGGGCAACAGTCAGATGAAACACCACTGAAATCTATGAGACACGGTATAGTCATGGCTAAATTAAGTCCTAGCATGACTTGGTTTGAAAGTTGTTCCCAGTCTTTTGTGGAAAGTATGGGAAATTTCTTAGGAAATTTGATGCAAACTGGGAACTTGCTGGTCTAAGTTATTGTTCCTGGGGAAAGTAATGGGTGGTCCACAAGATCATGGGCATTCTTCCACCACGACCTTATTTCTGCAGCCCAAATTTGCCTTACCATGGCTAGCTGTTAATTTTAACCTGTGTTTACTATTAGCCAGGATTTGAAATCAAGGTTCTGAACTGAAGGTAACGTTACATTGTTTTAAAGATTGGTGCTAATATAAGCATTCAATATGATTAAAGGAGAAATGTGAGAAAAAGGAGGCTGAGGATTTAAGGGAGAGCATCTAATCTTGAGGTTCACTCCGAACCTCTTAAATGCAGATTATGATGTTTGTACCAGCCCAACAAGGCATTTTAGTGCTTTTTATTTTGTTTTGTCTTTAATATACAAGCAATAGGAGTTATTTTTGCTATTAGATTTTTAAACAAATAGTTTAATTACAGGTTAGATATTCAGCCTGCATCGGTACATTATGTACATTTAACTATATCAGCAATTAAAACACTTTCATTTTTATTGCTGCTGCCTGTGAATTAGAACTGATTGAATTTAAAGTAATTGGTTAATATATTGCTGATATTCTGTGTTATATTTTTAAAAATAAGTATTGGAACCCCATCCTACTCTTATGTCACATGTTGGTCTATTGAGCCTCTGCTCTATGGCATATACTTTCTAGAGCAAGAGTTCATTCCTCTCCCAGTATGTTTCATTACACAATATATTATCTTGGTGCCTTTTTATGTCCTCATCTTATATTCCAAATCTGATCACATGATGACATATTTGGCAGTAGCATCTGTCATTGAATCTTATTTCACAGTTCATTTTTGAGAATGGGGAAAGACTGCAAAAAATATCTTCAAGGACTGTATGCCAAGCATATATCATGGTTGCCATGGCTGTTCAGAATAAGGTCATTTTCACAAGTGATACTTTTTGCAATTTTTTTGTCTTAAATTTCCTATATGAAAGAAGTGTGGATTCAGTGTTTTGAACTTGCATTAACAACATTCACAAATGTCACGTTTCCAGACTTAATGCAGTGTATAGTTTGCAAATGCCCTAACAGGTTGTATTCCACATGGGAAGTCCTTTCAGCAAATATTTTATGCCCTTTTTACTTTGTTAGCCTCTGCCCTAATTAATAAAGCAGTGGAGCAAAAAGGGGTTCTGTAATTCTTACTAGATTGATTCTGGCCATGGGCTTTACTTTTTAAAAGTTACATCATTTGTGGGTCCCTAGAGACCCCTGAATGCTGATCCAGGTCATCCAATTGACATAATATACTTGAAATTTCAAAAAGTCTTTAATAAAGTTCCTTATCCAATGCTCTTGCACAGTCATGGGATAAGGGGACAGGTTCAATGTGGATTAGTAACTGGTTAAAGGAGAAGGAAACAGAGAATAGGACAAAATGGAAGTTTTCACAACGAAAGGAAGTAAGAAGTGGGGTTCCCTATAGATCTGTACTAGGATCTGTGGTTTTAAATGTATTCATAAATGATCTAGAAGTTGGGATAAGCAGTAAGGTGGCCAAATTTGCAGGTGACACTAAACTGTTTAAGTGGGTAAATCGGCAACAAAATGGCAAATGCAGATCAATGTCAATAATGTAAAGTGATGCATTTGTAATGTAAAGGGCAAAATACTAGGGGTGTGCACAGGGCATAGTTTGGGCCATGTTTCAAATCTGGACCAATCTACAGTTCGGCAAACCGGTTTGGCCAAACTACAGACAGGTCCAGCAGTTTGAGGCAGCACTGGGGGAGTGGCACCTTTAAAAGTACAGCAGCATGTCTTTACCAGTGTGATCGCAACCTCAGGCAGTTTCCTCTGCACATGTGCAGAAGCCAGTTGAGTGATGGAACCACGCCTCTGCCACGGGTAGCACTATGGCAGCAGGAAGCTGTCTGGGGCCACGCTGGTAAGGGCCTGCTGCTATACTTTTAAAGGTACTGTTCACCGCTCCCTCAGCAACACCTTAAACTGCTGGACTGGTCTGTGGTACAGCCAAACCAGTTTGCCAGACCACAAACTGTTCCAAATTACTGTCCATGCATACCCCTACAAAAAACTCCAACTTCACATATACACTGATGGGGACTGAGCTGTTGGCGACTGACCAGGAGAGAGATCTTGAGGTTGTGGTGGACAGCACGTTAAAAGTGTCAACTCAGTGTGATAGGGATGTGTAAAATGTTTCAACTACAAACACGGCTTCGAGTGTTCTGAGGTTGAAACAAAACACCCTTTAAATAAAGAGCTTGTTTCGAGCGCAAAACAAAACAACCCCATGCCAATTTAAAATGTTATGATGTTTTGAGCACCATTTTGGAGTCCTGTTTTTCTCTTGCTGGTTGGTTTTCTTGCACAGGCTTCCAATCCTATGTGTCAGCAATCTGGCCACCCAGAAGGGAAGTCCAGGAAGATACTCCACAATACAAACTGGGCTGCAGAAATGTAACACAGCTCGGAATAGTTCTTTATATCAGGCTCGGGCTGAAAGCTCGACACGAGGGTTGACAAATGTTGTCTTCCAGCAGCTAACAGAAACCTGCTGATGTGCTTTATAGTCCAAGCTGATAACTCTCAGCTGGCAGGGATTCAAGGCTTATCAGCCCTCTGCAAGAGGCGTTTACTCCTCCAAATAGTTTCCAGCTGTGCTCTCCGCCTTGTGACATGCCGTTGCTGTGGAGTCAGTGGGGGTTGCCCACACAGCTCATCCTTCAGTCTGTCCATCACTGTCTCTGCTGCCCTAGACTGCTGTGCCTGCTCCGAAACATCAGCCGGACCTTCCTCAGCCGTCTCTTGGGAACTGACAGCTGGGCTCTGCCCCTCAGGCACCCCCGCATCGGCTGAAAGGCTGTCAGCCTCCCCTTCCTCCTCGCTATCTGAGATCGAGGGCGTGACACTATGGGAACTGGAGGGAAAGGTTAAACAATTGTTTAATATTGCCTGCTTGCTCATTTCTTTTGTGGGTTGGGTGGGAGGTGGCACACATCTTGCCTTACCACCCAACCCACTTTGGTGTCCCTTACTGCTGCCCATGGGGAACAATGGGGTGTTTTGAGTTTCCCCATTGTTCCCTATGGCTGAAACACACGAAATTCCAAGTTTTATTCTGTTGAAACCACCAGGTCGACCACTGTTTCAACATAATGTTTTGGACATCTGTGTCTTGTTTAGAGCTTGAAACAAAATGCAAAATCCATTTCATGGACATCCCTAGTATGTGGCAGCTGTGAAAAATTCCATACTTGGAATCATTAGAAAGGTGATTGGGAAAAAAACTGCTAATACTATAATGCCCTTATACAAATCTATGGTGCGGCCCCATTTGGAGTTCTGTGTACAGTGCAACCAGATGATCAAGGGCAACCAAGATGACCAGCTTCCTTATGATATCACAAATGAAAAAACTGTGTGAAAAGAAGAAAAATACAGTGGGAAACTAATAAAACATATTACCTTTGGAGCAGTAGATGTAATACCTTCTCAGGATGATAGGAATATGTTAAAATTGAAAGCCCTTTGGATTTAAATCTCTAGTAAATTACCCCTCCATTATGAAGTGGTACTTTGAATCACTTCATGGTGCAGATGAACCTTTTATATAGAGTACATAAGACATATATGAGAAGTAAGTTTGTAAGGACAAAGTCATTGAAAATAGAAAACCTGTTTTATCTGGAAATAGTTGTAGAAAGAATAATTTGTAATGTACTCTCTCTTGTTAAAAAGTTTTACTTAGCATTTATTTTACTTATGATCCATTAATAGGTTTGGGGTTTTTTGCATTTTAAATTTTTATTGGATTTTACAATAGCTTTTACATTAAAATTGCATTCATTTATCTAATTCTACAAATAAGTAAATATTGACTTCCCGCTTGCCTGTCTCCGCGGTTCCCAATAACTATACATATAAACCATTGCTATAATAATTCAAAACTTACTCCACAATACTACTCAATTTTACCCAACCCACATTAATAGGTTTTAAAAATAAAAACTTATATACCGCTTTCCAACAAAAGTTCCCAAAGTGAACTTAAAGTGAAATAAAGCATTATTTGGGTTTCTTTTTTAAAAAGGCTACTTGTCATAAAATTGAATTGAGATTGTTCTAAAAGGAAAAAATGCGGTTGTAAGTTAAATAGTTTAATAAATACAGTTTTTATGTGAAAGTCTTTTGTTCTAAAATAGACGATGGAAAAAGTTTAATTAAAATATACTCCATCATTTTAATATAATTGTATTTTTAAACCAATATGTGCACATTGTCTAATGGATTACAGGATTAGGTTCCCCAAAGAAATAGGTTTGAGACATTTTATTATGCATTATGAAAATGTTGGTTTTATAATGAATGATGTCCTTGTTGTGTGTGAACGCATTATATTCTTTGGCATTGGGAGCAGCTTAATGTGTATGTTTATGTCTCAGTATATGTAACAAGATCTCTACAGCTAAAACATGTTCAATCATTTTCTAAATGTTAAATTAGTCTTCTACAAGACCTTGGGTGCGGTATCATCATCTTCTTTTTCCCCCATGGATTGATGCAACTTTCTCTTCCTGGACTAAATTTAGGTTCAGCGTTCTCATGTTCTTCCTGCAGCTTGAGCAAGTCTTTAATGTCCATACAGAGCTCCAGTTTACAATGCTATGCTATAGAAATGCTATGGCTGCATGGCTTTCTGATTGCATTTTATATTCATAATCAGTTTAAGTGAAAACACCCTGCAATCAGACACGAAAGGACAGCTTGGAAAGGACAATGGGATAACGTGAATGCAAAGACAAGGTTTTGAAGGTCTGGAAACTGTTCACATATTGCTTCCTCAGTCACAGTCCTGGAGCAGCACCAAAGGTTTCATAGTGAATACAGTGTGACTTCTCTGGATAAAGTGGGTTATGAATTGCAACTGAGTAGACCAATATTATCAAGCATGGTAGTTCCACAAAATAAGAAGGGCATTCCGCAGTTACACCTGCCATGACATCTTGTTCTTGGTAGAAGTGACGAGGTATCTGAGTTGATCCTTGCTAGGAAACAATTCACCATCTTTCCTAGATGGCAGAGTTTTGTTACTATGCCTGGTAACACTCTTTTGCCCCTATATTTCTCCTGCTTTTAGCAATCTCATTTTGCTCAAAGCCTGACTCCTGGTTGGAAGGGAGAGCAATTAGTCCTGATTTGATTGCATTCCTGATGCTTTAGATGACAATAGGATTCCAATGGGCCAGGAAAGGACCGTCTTGGTATTATAGCTGCCTGCAGAATAGGCTAGCCAAACAAAAGGCTAGAAATTGATTACACATATAACAGACTAGTCCTCACCCCCAACATCAGCTTTGCGGAGTTTCAATGACCAAGCACCTAAAGGAAGGCAAGAGCCCTTTAAGGTAATTTAACTCTTCTGGGTAAGAGGCCCAGAAACAGCTCTGCTGTAATGCTTGAGAGATACTACTCCATTGGCACAAAGAATCTTGCAACAAGATACCCGCACTTGCCCCTTTGCCTTTTTGGGATGCCTGAATAGGAACAAGGTATCTCAGTATCCTCAGACCCATTAAGTCTTTTTTTCAGAGCAATCATTGCCAAGAAGGACTCATACCCAGCCATCCCCTGAAACAAAATTTTATTATAAAAGAATCCTGCTTTTTGAACTCAGTGAGGCTATTCTCATAAGCAGCAGAAACCAGGCTAAGGGAGTCCAGCGTGGTTTCTGCTGCTTGTGTGCTGCAATGGAAGCCGTGTGGCTCCCAGCAGCCAGCCCCCTTAAATGCCTCCCAGCATTGGGGGGGGCTCCCCAGAATGCCCCATGCACTCACGTAGGGCATTCTGGGACTTCTGGGGGCCAGGAGGCCCCTGATCCCCGCCACCCCAACCAGCTCTGTGACGGAGGGCAAGCTGCCTGCTCATGTGCGGAGAGAGTGGCTCAAGCCCGCTCTTCCTGCAAACTTCTTGCAGGCTGTCCACACTGCTTGTGTGGAGAGCCTCAATGTGTGCCTTTCTGGAGAAATCCCCTTGCCCTGTATACTGTAGCTTCCATCTTCTAGCCAATGTGCAGTATAAAGAGAAATACTTATGCACAGGATGACTGGTAATGATAGGTATATGATTGTGACTCTATCCCTTTCACTTTGTTTGTCATCCCTCATCTCTCTCTCAGTCCCCCTATGCTAGGCAATCCTCTCAAGTTTGCATCTATTGGAATCTGGTAGTATTCTAGAGGACCAGCACCCCATAGTCGGGATCTTGTCTTGTTAATTGCTGTTCTTTAATAAACGTGACCATTGTTTTCCAAAAAGCCTGCCTTGACTCCATTGCTCCCTTCTCACATCGATACTACCAACATAGTGGTCTAACATTGATACTACCTTTGCCCCTGGCCAACTCTCTGGCTACCTTATAAAACAACATGGATGTACGGACATGTGCATTTGATTTGAGTTAATATGTCCACTTAAGCCAAAGCATAGTCACAAAGCATGGTAACAATCATGCACCAGAGCAAATGTGGTAATAGATTATACTAAATATAGCTTGTACTAATAGATTGTATTAACACCCGTGGGTTTGAGAGGCTTGGAACATTTAGGATGCTGTGTCTGGATGCTGTAGGATCCCTTTGTTCCCATCAGAATAAGGGAGACTGGGTGACTGCTGAAGGAAAAGGATGGATGGAGAATGTGCTAACAGCTGATTTCTGAAGCCATTTAACCTGCTGCAGAATGGTTGTGAACAGGGTTCTCACAAGGTTGGAGGCAGCCCCGAAGCAAGATTTGAGATGCATGCACTCCCCCCCCCCACACACACACCACTCATACACTGCCTCTCACATAACACTAGAACCAGGGGTCATCCCATGAAATTGATTGCCAGGAAATTTAGGACCAGCAAACAGAGGTATTTTTTCACACAATGCATAATCAACTTCTGGAATTCTCTGCCACAAGATGCAGTGACACCCATGAACCTGGATGGTTTTAAGAGGAGTTTGGATAACTTCACGGAGGAGAGGTCTAGTTGGAGGTAGGCCACCTCCAGCCTCAAAGGCAGGATGCTTCTGAGTACCGGTTGCAGGGGAGTAACAGCAGGAGAGGGGGCATGCCCTCCATTCCTGCCTGTAGGCTTCCCGTGGCATCTGGTGGGCCATTGTGTGAAACAGGATGTTGGACTAGAAGGGCCTTGGGCTTGAGCCAGCAGAGCTTTTCTTATGTTCTAAAGATACCTCCTGTTCTTGCTGGAATGGGCAGCTTGTTGACATCGGAGAGTGACAAGGGGGCAAGGAGGTGGGATGCAACCCCTAGACCCACAGCCCCCAGGCACTCACTTCCCCCATCTCCATAGTGGTTATGCCCTGATTGTGAAACTTGGTTGCTTAATCTTGGTTGCTCCATGATCAAAGTAGTGTGGTATAAGATTGGGCACTGAGGCAGCTACAGTAAGTGTGAAAAGTCACACCACAATGTAGTGTAGGCAACATTTGTCTATTTTAAACTCCTTTGTAAATAATCCCATGATATATTATTTCACACAAAACATTTTCCAGCATTGAGATTAACACTCTTGCTGGGGGAAAAGTATGTAAAATGAAGTATGTGACATACAATCATGCATTTCTGTTTAACACTGAGTTCTTTTGTTAGAAAGTCATTGCATCGTGGAATAGGACACTCATGCAACCAGTCACACCATACATTTTAAAGCAACTTCACTTCTTGGAAGAAATATAAAATATTTCAGCCATGAAGGTCATGAATTCAGTTTCTTCAGTATAGGTTCATAACATTATATGAAATATGAAAGTCTTTTCCCTGAATAAGATAAAGAATCACGTAACGGGTCAGAAAGTTTATTTATTCTATGAAGAGTCCATTTCCATTTTTTAAAATTAAACCACTCACTATAAATCTTTTTTAACTTCCTCTTTGAAATAGATGAAAGGAGAGTTACTAGAGTTCAAATCTTGAACTTTATTAGGCAATATACTATAAGATCTTTACAGAGAATTTGCTTTCATTTGACAGCATGCTGTTAAATTGTGAGAGTGTTTTCAATGTACGTTGTGCATGCTGTCAATTAGGTTTTTTTGTTGTCATATGTTACATCCTTCTCTCATTGGAGTAAATATAAAAATCTGTTTATATCATATGTATAGATCATTTTTATAATATTGGTCTTCTGTATTAATCTGTTTGATATGATATGATATGATATGATATGATAATGATATGATATGATATGATATGATATGATATGATATGATATGATATGATAGAATGTTGAGTGGTTCTTGATGTTGGGCCTTCAAGACAGGTTGGCTATTCCATTAGTGTACCTCTTGTCCTGTTGCACCTCAGTATTCCTGCCTGATTGTCTTGGGGAGAATTTCAAAGTTCATGCCAAGTGTCCCCCCCGCTGGGGTAACTGGGTTCATGGGTTTATTTCTAGCACTTGTTGATGGGTCAGCGCAGAAGTGTGGCAACTACTACCCTTCCTGACTATGCTTTGTTCAAAGTGGGGAAAATTAGTTTCCAACGGGTACAGACCAGTCTATAGTTGTATTAATCTTAAAATACCTGGGAAATTTGGTTGTAGTGTGGATGTGTCGGAAAGGACAAAAGAGTATAGCCACATGCCTTGAAAACAGGAGTTGCTTTATTGAGAGGTAATAAGGGTACAGAAAGTGAAAGGAGGGAAGTTAAGCAAGAGATTCGGGCCCAGCAACCTCACTAATAGTGGTCTTTTCGTATTGGGGGTTTGGCACACTTGCTGGAGATGGCTCTGGTGGATACTAAAGCACACTCACCATATCGTGGCACTAGAAAGGGAAACAGGTTTGAAGGGTGAAAGAAAAAGAAATAATAGAACCCTTTTTCATATCTACCTGATCTAGCTGGGGCCCTTCTCTCCAGTTGGCTCAAGCACATGGCAAGCTATGGGCTGCGTGCGAACCACTTGCATGAGGGCAGTGCAGGATGGGGTGCAAGAGTGCCAGAGATTGGTGCAAGAGGAGATTAATGCCTTTTGGGGGGAGGGTTTTATAGGCAAAAACATATACTGAAGGCATGATTGAAAAGTTTCTATGGAGGAGACTGAGAAGGGCTTTTATCAGTCCTTATGGGGGGGGGTGCCTTGCCCCGCAGCTGTTGCCTGCTTCCTGGATTGCTGATTGGGTGCAGCTGGGCTGGAGTCCACCTCCCATTAGGGCCCCTGCTCTCTTTCTCCCAAAATTAAGGGATGTCCTAGCCAATCCAGGACTTTTGGCAACCCTAGTAGCAAAGCACACTGGAGCCGGTGAAGTTATTGGCCAAGATGCAAGTGACCTGGGAGTGAAGAGGTTTATTGGTACTTCATTGTCATGGACAGATGATATCTACACCACCCCCACCCCACACACACATTTTGGCCTTTGCAGAGGTGGGGAACCCATTAAGATGGTCTGACCCAGAGGCTTATGGATCCAATAGGTTTCCATGCAGCCCTCAGGGAGTTTCTCACTGCCAGATGTGGTGATTGAAGCTCTGGTTGGCCTCTGGTATGAACAAGGATTGCTGCATGACCCTCAGGAATGGATTTCTACAGCTGGAAGGGGGTTTGGGAGGGAGGGGAGAGATGTGAAAATTGCTCCCACTCTCTTTCCACTCCCAGACTGGTTTTCAAAGCCAGTTCCAGCACAGGGATCCTGAAGGCTGTTTGAGCACTTGTAGCCCTCCTTTTGGTGACAAAAGGCTGCACATCATGCCAGGAACTGTTTCTGACTAACAACGTCGACTATAACTGGCACTCTTCCTCTGTCAGCTTTCTCCTTGTCAGCCTCTTTTGGTCCACCTTGATCCTTCAGCTGTTATTCTCAGCTGTCACTTCTACCTGTCACTTGCTCTACTCTTCCTAACATTCCATCTTGCTCTCCAGCTGTCACTCATCCTTACCATTACCCATCCTTCCATTACAGAGGGTTGTAAATGATGCTGCCCTAGCCATAAACACCCCTTCCCTGGCAATTAGGGGATAAAAACACTTCCCCTCCTCACCTCCCATCCCCCAGCACACACTAGTTATGGGGCAGCAACAGTGCACTGCATTGTGTAGTATTGTGACATACCTAACACACTTTGCTAATCATTTATCAAACTATGGAGATAATATAAAAACAGGAACAATAAAAATGGCCTACCTTAGAGGGTTGATATAAATGTACTAAGGTCAGGTAGGCAATGTACTTTGGACATCTAAAAGCAGAATAAATGCTAAATATTATATCAGACTGATAGAGGGCTCATGTAGTTAAGTGAATTGCAAAAAAACCTGCCCAAAAAACAAGGAAACTCTAGGTTTTAAAAACTCTCTTTTCTTCAGTTTAAGAAATGAGTTAAGGCTCTTTAAGAATTCATTCATGTGCCAAGAAGTGTGTGTTATGGCTTCTAAACTTGCACACCATGTGAACTGTAGGAAGGTTCTACAGTCTTGCACATTGTGCTCCCTTAAAACCTAGGCTTCATGCACCTCACCATAACTTTACTTTCATATCCAATCTATAGTTCTTCTACTAGTTTAGAAGTTCAAAGCTATCATTTATCCAGCCCAGAGGAACCGGGCTAGAGACAAGCTCAGGGATTCTCTACATTGGGTCCCCTGATGTTATTGGACTTCAACTCCCATAATCCCCAGCCCCAGTGGCATTTGGTGGGGGATTATGGGAATTGAAGTCCAATAACATCTGGGTTATCTAGGTCCCAAAATGTTCATTAGGAATGAAGAAATATAGATTTCCTCATACTAAGGATCCATGTCAGATTTTTTTAGGGAATCATTTTTTTCCAACTTGCTAAGTTTACAGTGTCATTTAACTGGGTTGACACAGGCCGTTCTTCAGAGGCGTAACAATGGGGGGGCGGGGGGGGCACATGCCCCAGGCGCCATCTTTTTGAGTCACGTGGGGGGCACCGCCATGACCCCCGCCGATCCAAAAAATATTTTTTTAAAAAAATATTTTTTTTAATACAAAGTTCTCTGGCTCAGCAGCGTCGGTGCCCCCTCCCCCACGAGTGCCAGCGGTCCCTTCCGTGCCCGCACCCCCCCTTGCTTTGCTGGCCTGGCTGGCTTGGCGGGCGCCGGGCACCGCGGCGGGCGCCTTTCATGCATTGCTCACTGCTGCTTGCCTTGGCTGTGGCTTGCTCTTGAACTTCAAGCCAGCCAGAAAGAGGCCCTCTAGTGGCTTGGGTCTCTAGCCGCACGCACGCACGACTCGGCCAGCGTGCCGAGTCACGCTGCGCATGCGTGCGGTGCGTACGTCCTCCCAGCTCGGTTCACCTGCATGGGCGTGGTCGCGGAGGAAAGCGTCGTTGCTGGGGCTGGGCTGCAGCAGGTGCAGGCAGGACGAGGACACACACGGACACCCAGCACGGATTGGGCATAACGGCGCAATTCTTTTAAAGTACGTTTTAATGGGATTATTGGGACGGGTGTCAAACCTGGAATGATAGTATTCGATTTTTAGCTTACCTCGCTTCTTCCCCAAGCTTCTAGGGCGCGGGGGGAGAGGACAGTGCAATGCTTTTATTTCAGGAGTAAGCCCGAGTACGATTGGGCCGTCAATTATACACAGATTGAAAGAAGTTCATTCAACCATTTTCTTACGGTCCAATCCTAAGAAGAACGAAGTCCCACAGAAACCGCATTAGAGCTTATTCTCGAGTAAGTGTGTATAGAGTTTTGCAGCCTTTCTCCAGAGTAAGCCTGCAATCCTATGCACCCATACCTGGGAGCAAAGCCCCACTGAATACAGTCACATTATTTATGAGTAAAAATAAATATCTATTTGCTCGGGTTGCAACTGCACATATTATGCAATCGTGCTCTGTACAGCGTACGCTCCAGCATGTAGCATTAAAGAACCGAAGGTGGGCGTTTCCGTTAGTTCCGCCTCATAATCCCGCCCCTTAAACCCACGCTGTGTCTCTCAAAGCAGAGTCTCGCTTTGACTCGCTCGCTTCCCGTTTCCTTTGGGGTGCTGTTGTGTGAACATTGCTGAGCGGGTTTTCGGGTCTTGTTGCCCACCATGCCGGGCCTACTGCTAGGAGACGAAGCGCCCAATTTCCAGGCGAACACTACGCATGCCGCTATCCACTTCCACGACTTCTTGGGCAACTCGTGAGTAATAATGAATGGTAACAATTGCTGCAGAGTTTGGGCTGGCTTCGCTGCGGTGCTGGCTTCCCGCTGTGGTGGCATAGGAAAGAGAGAGGGAATTCAAGTCCGTTTTCCCCTTTGCCGTGTGGGAAGCTACTAGCAAAAGGGGAAACCATCATCTTATTGCAGAAAAGGGTAACCAAGGTGGTCAAGAGTTCGGGCAGCTTCTTTATGGAGAAGGGCTTCCTACCAGCTAAAGTTCTTGAAGGAGCTTCTTAGTTGGGTGTGTGTGTGTGCGCGCGCTCAATCCCAGGCTTACTTATAGGTAAGTGTCCCCCTGAATACTGGGATTTCTTTTTAAGTAAGCTTTGATAGGGGCATAGCTATAGTTGAATGAAGGAGGGGCTTCCCAAAGCCCCTGAGGAAGATGAGGATTGCCCGCTGACCACTAGGTTGCTCTTTCCTTTCTCTTGAAATTCATCCTCTCTGAAGAAGGAGGTGGGGAGCTGAGGCAAGGGCCCATCTTCACTCTTTGTCTGGTTCACTCCAACCTTGCTATGCTATAAGGCTACAATCTTTAACAGATCTATTAAACTTAGTAGCAGTTATTTCTGAGCAATATGCATAGCATTGTGCTACATGTGGAGGTTATGATGGGCTTATGAGCTATATATAATGGGAAAGTGGACTAAATAACACACACACACACACCCATAGGAACTTGGAATTACCCAGTGGAACTTACAGGCAGTAGATTCAGGACAAAGAAAAGGCATAAAATGCAGTTATGAATGCAGTTATCATTGTCACAAGACATGGTGGTCACTGACTTGTATAGCTTTAATGGTTATTAGCCATGATAGTCAAATAGAAACTTTACCTAGAGGCAGTGTAACTGTGAATACCTGGTCTTCATGCCCAACTTGTGGCTTTGTAGAAGCCTTGGTTTGGCCATAATAATAATAATAATAATAATAATAATAATAATAATAATAATAATTCAATTTCTATACTGCCCTTCCAAAAATGGCTCAGGGCGGTTTACACAGAGAAATAACAAATAAATAAGATGGATCCCTGTCCCCAAAGGGCTCACAATCTAAAAAGAAACATAAGAGAGACACCAACAACAGTCACTGGAGGTACTGTCCTGGAGGTGTATAGGGCCAGTTACTCTCCCCCTGCTAAATAAAGAGAATCACCACGGTAAAAGGTGCCTCTTTGCCCGGTTAGCAGGGGATGATGCAATATCCCCTTAACTTCAAAGTTCTGTATTCTAACACATCAGTTTCCTTTGCCCTACTTAATGTTTTTGAAAGATTGCTTTGATCCTGTTCAGACAGTTGTTTCCTGTTAAAATGACTATACTTAATTTTTTGGATTAAGTATAATGTAGTATGTATCATCATTGCATCATAATTCTGATGTTTGAGATACAGGCCAACTCCACAGGGTTGTTGTGAGGAAAAACCTAAGTATAATGTAGTATGTATCATTGCATCATAATTCTGATGTTTGAGATACAAGCCAACTTCACAGGGTTGTTGTGAGGAAAAAACACATGTGTGTCAGTCAGATGTATGTTGGGGGGTGGGTGGGGGGTGGCGCAATTTCAGTGCTTGCCCCGGGCGCCGTTTTCCCTAGTTACGCCTCTGCCGTTCTTTGAGTCATTGCAGTTGTAAGATCTTTATCTGATCAACTGACCTGCATTTCCTGCTTTTGATTGATGGTTTTTAGTCATTGTTAATTGAACATCTGTTCATAGTATAACTCTATGAGTTCAGAGCTATACAAACAAGTTTAATTGCCAGACACAATTTATATGGAGACACGCAAGTGGCACTGTTCACAGAAGTATAAGTAACTGATATAAATTTTGTCTTCTATGTAAAATATAGTTCTCTACATGGTTAATTCAAATGAACCTGGATATGTTCCTTAATTTGAGAACTTGACTTCAGAGGCAAAGCACTACGTTAGCATTAAAATGACTGTTTATTGTACTTGCATTTTAATAATTTATTTTAGAGTATATAACCTAGGTTTAGACTTTACTTAAATTCTTAGCAGAAAACTAGTGATACGATACCAGTAAATCACAAGAGGTAGTTACAAGTGAGTGTATTTGTTACAAAACCTCTTCCATGGAAAGCATTATCTAAACCAGGGTAGTAAGGACAGCATCTTGGTTGATATAAGTGTACGGGCTCATTAGAGGTAGACAGAGAATCTGTGGCTTAGTGAGGCTGCCACCGGCCCCAGCCACGCACTTTGTATCTGACATAAGATGCCCCTGCATCTGAAGTCAGCCGCAGGGGGCATGGCCATGTTAGGAAACAAGGCCGTGTGCCTGGTATGGAGGTAAAATTCGGCCAGTGCCATGTTTGCAGCATGGCCGAGATAGCTTCTCCCTGCTTGCAAAGGTAGGGAGAGGCATTCCCAGCCAGTGCTGGGCTCCCAGCCTGGCTGGGAATGCCTCTCCCTGCTTTTGCAAGCAGGGAGAAACCATCTTTCTCTCTCTCTAGCAGGGAGGAACCACTCTCTCTCTCTCTCTCTCTCTCTCTCTCTCTCTCTCTCTCTCTCTCTCTCTCTCCTCCCCACCATTTGCTTCACTCTCAGGAACTTACGATTTAGTAAAGATCTCCAATGACCTACCCACTCCGTCCTCAGCCACTCCAGGGTCATCTGTCCACTTTCCCCTTCCATTCCCTTTGATAGAAATTGTGGTAAAACTCTTATCCACCCTATCCTTTCTTTCCCTCACTTTCTCTTCCCCATCCCACAACATTTCATAAGGGAGAAAGAGGAGGTGTGCTTGCCTGCCTCCCCCCTGTAACTTCCATTCTCAGCGAAGGGAGATAATTTAAGCCATCCTCAGCATTTTGCATTGAAGTTATCTTACCGATCAAAGCCAGCCACTTCCTTACTCCTCCTCCCAAATTATCTCTCTCATTTTTTAAAATCCGTTTCTGAGTAGTCTTCACAAAGATGATTTGGAGCAGTGCTCCCTGTAATAAGGATTCCCAAATGTTATTAACTACAACTCCCATGATCCCCAGCCAAAGGCCATTGCAGCTGGGGATGGTGGGAGTTGTAGTCAACAACATCTGGGAATTCCTGTTACAGGGAACACTGATTCAGAGCTGTGGGAACAAATCAGCCTGGGCACAAGTCACCATGCACCCACAGAGTCAGGACTGGAGAGAAGAGCAGCTGCTGCTAACATGGTTGTTTTCTCTCCCTTTGCTGATGTGCCTCAACCTCTCTGGGAAAGGCAGATAATTGCTATAAGATTTCTAGTTGTAGCAAGTTGACTGCTTACTGTGTCTGCAAGCCTTCTCCGGGGTCTTAGGCAGAGAGAAGTCCCGGAAAGCTTTTCTCTCTCTGAGCCCTGCTACCAACCTGAGAATCACGTTTACTGGAAATACTTGGTTGGAACTGGCACTTGCTACATGCAAAGCAGGGGTTCTATCTCAGAAGCTTTCCCCAAACATAGGAAAATGCCTTGCACTGAGTCAGGACTTTGATCCACCTAGCCAAATATTATCTACCCTGACGGAGAGCAGCTCTCTAAGTTCCTCCCCAGCTCCGCTACCCAGTAATCTTGCAGCTAGAGATCAAACCTGGGACCATCGGAATTCAATGTGTGTGTTCTGCACACTGAATTCCTTAGCGTAATGATGCACAGTGTGAATAAGTCCTTCATTTTTTCCACCCTAAATCTCCTGCCTATTGGATTCAATGGATGACTCCTGCAGTGAAAATGAGGCAGATGGAAAGGATAAGTTTCTTGGAGGCTGTTCTCTTTTTTCCCTTCAAGAGTGTTGCCAGTTTAGCCAAGGCAGCTCATCAGCCAAAGGAGAATGGAATCAAGGTGCTAACAACCTCCCCACCCTTTCGTCCAAGGTAATTATAGTGAACTCAACCATACAATTTAAAGAGATAACATTAAGAACAGGAAAAATTTATCTGGTTCTCATAAAAATAAAAAGAAGAAGCAGGTAATTTCTTTTACACATAATATGCTTCTTTCTGCCAATCAGGAAACTGTGGCCCTCAAACCTAATTTTGCAGTAGGCCCCAACATTTCTAGAACTGGCCCTGAACTCAGCCACACAAGCATGTTTGATCAAATTAGCAAAAATGAAGAGTGTGGAGTAACTTCCAGTAGTCAGTTTGCACAGGTATTAGAAATGGTACTTGTACAGCCATCTCAAGCATATCAAGGATGGAGGTTAACTTGTGACTGGTATAAAATTGAAGCAAATAAAATACCATCTTGTTCAATATATATTCATCACAAAATGGCTCACCTGAGAGGCCATTCTGGAAAACAGTCACCACTGTTGAATGTGGCCAAAACTGATTTGGAGATATATATGTGTGTGTGTGGGTAGGTATGTTATTTTATTTTGATCAAGCTGGCAAGCACTACACATTTCATTTTTCTCCTTTAAAGAAAGTGTTTTAATATCCTTTAATTGTTCAGTTATGTGTAGGGCAGAGGTATTGGGCAGCTGCTTGTAGAGTGGTTCCAGATTAAGATCTGAATTGCATGTTGAGTTATTAAGAGCAGGTGCATGGAACCTGATTCACCAGCAGGAATTTATCATTAAGCAGTATAAAAATAATTTCAGAATAGTTCATTGTCCTGAAGTATCTTTCCTCAGCCATCAATGACAAAATTTTGTGCCCGGCAGTCTGTTTTCTAGTACTTTCCACATCAATCACAACATTATCCCTGTATGAACTACCACTAGTAGCTTTGATTCACCCATTCACCTTTTGTAGCACCCATTTCCTCCAAGATGCTGTACGTTCCAAGCTTCAGAAAATGAAGAACAGAGAACATTGTGAGGCAAAATAGCTTTTCAGACAATGTCATTTATAATTCCTTAACATATATGCAATCAACAAGGAGCTAGGAAGCTCAGTTTTTATAGCATGGCTAATAAGGGGATATGTTCATTATTTCTCCGACTTTAATGTTTTCATGTACTAATTGCTTCATCATGTTAGCACTCACAATAATATGGAACTAAGGCCATAGGAGTAACATATTCAAGAGTAATTCTAAGTGTCCTGAATCTGGGTATTTCTTCTCACATTAGCAGATCCTGCAAATACTACTTGCTATACAAAACTTGAGGTATTAATTGCAGCCTATACCATTCAATTTGATGTTCAATTGTCATAGCATAACTTTAGCTTATAGTCTTCTGTTGAATCATAGTAATGTTAATATCCCAATATAAATAGGTTTGAAAACCTAGAGAATAGAAGGACCTTTTTCTCATTCTGAAAATATCATTACACATGGATACAAACAAATGTGGAAAATCCTGATGTTTGTCAAATCATTTTACCTGTGAGACCCTGTGTCACCTTATATAATGAGAAAACTAGCCTAAATCTTGTCATATTTTTAAAAAGACTTGAATTTACATTTTCTGGCCTTTTAAAAATTTGTAATGCCATTTCCTCAAATGAATTTTTAAAAGAAATGTCATAATTTGTGTATATGTGTGTACAGATATTTTAAATTGGTATAATTAAAAATGAATAGTAATTCAGTTACTATGTGCAAATGATTTATAACAGTTGGCATTCATTATGGCCTTGAGAAAAAATCCTGTATCCATGATGTCTACTGAGGAAATCTAGTGATAATGAACAGAGTTCTATAATATTTCTTGGTTTTTCTCATTAGCATACCAGAGATGAACGTGCTGGTACTGCAGTGTATTATTATATGGTTTGGATACATATAAAGAAGACTAAAAAGAGAAACCAGTGATTGAACATTGTTGCTTTTGATCACAAAATGGTAGCGTCAAAATGCTAATATGTTTGTCATTAGGATACCCAGATGGTTTGCTGCACTGAGTATTACATGCACTGATCTGGATACTTTCCAATGAAAAACCATAGAATACGATCAATTTCTACTGAAATCAATTTAATTTTCAATATATGCTTCAGTCAAAGATTGGTTTAATGCATCTTGTTCCCTATTTTACTTGGCAAATAATAGGTTGCATCTTCACTTTAGTGCATGTGGAAGGAATTCCTGCATGGGAACCTCCCTGTCCACTCTTACCCATAGCAACCCAGCACAGCCCTTTAAAACAGCTTTAAAATGTGCAGCCAGGCACAAATGTGCAATTCAACCTCCAGTGACTGTTGCTGGTGTCTATCTTAGATTGTGAGCCCTTTGGGGAGAGGGATCCATCTTATTTATTTATTATTTCTCTGTGTAAACCACCCTGAGTCATTTTTGGAAGGGCGGTATAGAAATCAAATAAATTAATAATAATAATAATAATAATAATAATAATAATAATTATTATTATTATTATTATTATTATTATTATTATTATTATTATTATTATTGTCTAAAATACGTTTTTCCCATTTGAAAATTCAAGTCAAGCAAAAGTTATATAATGTTAGATTATGTAAAAAGTGACTGATAATGAGAAAAGTAAAGTGAGTAGTGGATCATACCCATTTCTCCTCCTGCCAAACATGCTTTTCACAGACTCTACTGCTACTCCACACAGAATCTTCACAATGAATATGACACTCTTCTTGAATAATTCTGTCAAATTCCTAATTCTGAGGATTTTCTCCTCAGACTCTATGTGGCCTTCTAATGTCATGGAATGGGCCTCTAGGCAACAAGATAAGGAAAACACAGGCAACACAGACAAGGAAAATGCATAGGTGCTGTAGCGGAGCATGCTGTGTATTCAAAGTACACTCACGTACCATTGTACAGTTTTAAATTTTCTTTTAAAAAGCAGACCAAAAAAATCCTGCACTGAAAATCTACTCCTGAGGATCAGGGGACACTCTGGAGCAGACTGGGATACAATACCGGGGGTGGGGTGGGACTTCAGAGGGAGGGGGATTGCTCCCTCCTGCGCAGATGGTGTGAGTGCCTTCTGTTTGCACACATTCAGGTTAGGATGCAATTTAGCTTATCGCTTTTTATGAGATTATGAGTCCAATTTGGCTGTCATTCCTCACAGGCATGGTCATTTTTGTTAAAATAATTGTAACAATATTGATATAGCACTAATGTTATCTTGATTTTGACAGAATTATTTAGATGACCAACTGTCATGAAGTTGTTTGCCTGAGAAGTTTTATTCACTTCCCTTTTTTGCAGGTTCTTGTACATTCTGTCAAACACACTCAGGGTTTCATAAACTGTCACTAATCCCCAATAGTTATGGGGATCCCAATGTCCCCCTTTATAAAACTGTGGGCATCCTGGACAAGGTAGTTGATTGTAGACTCTGCCTGTGTTGTGTTCTTTCCGGCTACCCTATATCCACTCATCTTTAGCTCAATAATAATTTAGAATAGTTGGGCACATGGGTTGAGTTTAACTTGCAGTATTATATCTGACTAGAGCACTTGAATACAACAAGGTACACTCTTTACCTGAATCCAAGTTCTTTGCTGTTAGAAATTGGGGGGTGAGTCTGAAATTCAGAGTTCTTATCCTTTGGGATAACCTGTATTTTTTAAGGGGGCTGTCTTAAATTCAGAGTTTCCTCTAGCTGGTTAAATATGGTATTTTTTATTGAAAACACACAAATATAAGAAAGCATGAAAGAAAACAGATAGCCCATAGCAAAAACGTAATGGCAAAAATGCTTTCCCCATTGCAATTCTTTATGGATGCTGAACCGGTTCTAATATTTAGGAGTTACTGAACTAGGAATTATTTCATTTCCTTCAGTATCATGATGAACTGCAGTTTCCCAAGGTCTGAACTTTTTTCACAGGCAAAATGTTCTGTTGAAAATGAAGCATGAGGAAAGGAGGGGAGTAACTTTTTGGGTAGTGGTCCAATCAGCTTCTAGAGGACTGATCTAATTTAAGATGCTAATTTAGTATCAGCCGATAATAACAATTCCCAGAGTCAAATGGATACTGACAGAACTTCTCCTGAAAGGAGAATTCTAACACATTAATAGGGGGCACAGAAGGAATCTTCAATGCAGGTTCCATATAAGATTAAAACATCTAGGCTTGTAGAATTTACCATTTCAAAGGTATCATCTTAAAGTAAGAGAAAGATGAATGGCTTGACAAGGGACATCTATTTGCATTTTACAAAAACCGCAGACAAGTGCTTTCCAGACTAAAGGAATATTAATAATTACAGTGGCATCTACATTTCCTATTTGATATTTTCTATGATTGACATTGATTGATTGATTGATTGATTGATTGATTGAAATCGCTGTCGACTCTTAGTGACCACATAGATTCTCTCCAGGATGATCTGTCTTCAACTTGGCCTTTAAGGTCTCTCAGTGGTGCATTCATTGCTGTCGTAATCGAGTCCATCTACCTTGCTGCTAGTCATCCTCTTCTTCTCTTTCCTTCAACTTTGCTCCGCATTATAGACTTCTCAAAGGAGCTGGGTCTTCGCATAATGTGTCCAAAGTATCTGGTCATTTGTGCCTCGAGTGAAAATTCTTGATTGATTTGTTCTATGATCTATTTGTTTGTTTCTCTAGCTGTCAATGGTATCCTCAAAAGTCTTCTCCAGCACCAAAGTTCAAAAGTGTCAGTGCTTTTTCTATCTTGCTTCTTCAAAGTCCAGCTTTCTCATCCATAGAGTGTCACGAGGAAAACCATTGCCCGAACAATTCTAATTTTTATAGGTATAGACATGTCTTGGCATCTAAATATCCTTTCCAAGGCCTTCATTATACTGTAACCCTACCAAGTGCTAGTCTGCGGCGTATTTCTTGACTGCTGAATCATTTACTATCGACGGTCAATCCTAAAAGGCAGAAGCTATCCACCACTTCAATGTCTTCATTGCCAATTCTTGACATTGATTAGGACACACAAAACAAAGATGTAGTGTGTTTAATTCTATTCTTTTCTATTTATAGATGAAGGTTGTATTTATAGATGGCTTATTGTATCAAGAAAGTGTTTCAGTTGTACTGAATGCACCATGCAGTGGGATTAAGCCAGTCTTGTGGCAGTGAGCATAAATTTATTAAACAGGGTTTGCCTTGGTTTGCAATTGGAGGTGTGACTACATGTGAGCACTGTCCACTGTAAATATGTCCTCCTTAGGGCATGGCATCATAACTCAGTTGTAGAGCATCTGCTTTGCATGCAAAAGGTCTGAGGTTCATTGTTGGCATCTCCAGGTAGAGCTGGGAAAGACTCCTGCCTGAAACTTTGGAGAGCCGATTCCAATCAGTGTGAACAATTCTGAGCAAGATGGACCAATGATCTGACTGCAGTATTAATTTACTACACTTGTAATCTTCTGACAAACATAAACAATAAATTAACCCCACAAGCATCAAACAAAAATGAATTATCCACACCAAGTATGGAGGATCAAGAACCAGTTATGCTTCCAGTGTGTCACCCTTGTCACTAATAACCGTGCTCCTCAATATTATCTAAGGAAACCTTCCATCTTTTCCTAGAAGGTGGTGTTGGCCTTTGACGGGGGGAAAAAAGAGAGCAAAATCATAGTTAAGGATTAACAAGTTATTTATTAAGTGTAGGTCAGATTCTTGTATGTTTCTTAAATAAGAAATATTTTAAATATTATTTTACTGACTGCTTATACATGTATATGCTATTTAGGGGATTGGCTGTAATGGCTAAACTAGTTCACAATCCCAGTTCACAATCCTATCCAAACTAGTTTGCATAGTTGGATAGTTTGGACAATCCTATATAAACTAGTTCACAATCCTGTTCAACCTACTAGCCAGTTATACCTAATAGCCTTCTCAGTTAACATAAAACAGGAATTCTGGTGTCCGATACTGAGTCAGACCATTTGTCCATCTAGCTGAGTACTGCCTACACTGACTAGCAGCCGTTCTCCATTGTTTCAGGCAGGAGTCTTTTCAAGCCCTTCGTGGAGATGCCAGGGATCTGACCATGAGCCTCCTGCAAACAAAGCAAATGCTCTACCACTAAGCTGACGGTCCACCCGAAAAGATACATGGGTGTCCCAGCCAGACACTGATGGCACCTGCTTAGTTTCAGCAAGGTGACTGTATCATGTGTCTGATACACATAAAAGCCCCTAGCCTGGCTGCTAGAGTTCAGGCTTCTATGCTGTAGGCTAAAGGCTTCAGAGCTTACTCACGTGAAAACCTGCAGTTCTCTTTCTGGTCCTCTTCATTCTGGGCTCCAGCTGTTGAAGATGCCACCTTGCAGGCAAGTATCTTTCCTAAAGGTAGCACAACCACCTCTCAAGAGTAGTAATTCAGTTGTCTAGACTGCCAGTCTTGTTACCCATAGCTTTTCCACTTTCCTTCCAGTGAGCAGCTTCTATTTTCAGACTGACCCCTTCTTCAGTTGTTTGCCTCCTCCTTCACAACTTTCAACCTTCTCCTCATTGCTGTTCCTTGATAAATTCCACGAGCAAACTCCCCTCTAGCCTCTGCGCATTTTTTTTATACCTGGTCCTTTGGAATCTTCAGGACCCTTGATTAATACCTGGGATGAACCCAATGACCAATAAAACTGGCCAGAATATTGAGCAGATAGCCAAACACTCTTAGGAACCTCAATCACTCTAAGTCCTATATATACTAAGTTTTGCTGTCTACTCTCAGACAGAACTATGAACCTGTAAGCCTCTTAAAGCCACTCTCTCATAGCAACTAACATGGCTTCCTAGCAACACCAATACTAGCTCTTTGCTATGGAAGTCTCCTCTCTGTAAACAAACACAGGCCTCTGCAGAGATGTAATAATGTAAGGTCTTTTTTAGAACAACCTTCAGGCCTTTGTAATACAAATAAATAATGCATTTTAAAACTCCTAAGGAAAATTGATCTTCCATACCGCCCTTCCAAAAATGGCTCAGGGCAGTTTACGCAGAGAAAAAATAAATAAATAAATAAATAAATAAATAAATAAATAAATAAATAAATAAGAAAGATGGATCCCTGTCCCCAAAGGGCTCACAATCTAAAACGAAACATCAGATAGACACCAGGTACAGTCACTGGAGGTACTGTGCTGGGGATGGGTAGGGCCAGTTACTCTTCCCCTGCTAAATAAAGAGAATTACCACGTTAAAAGGTGCCTCTTTGCCAAGTTAGCAGGGGTTTTCCAATAAATTGCCAGGTTTGCCAATTTATTAGGAATTAATAAATTCAGTAATTTTGTACATTTTATTTTGTTCTGCTTGATGCCAAATATCAATAAGATAATGTTCAAAGACAATGACAATGTTATGAGTGGTGCATTTGCATGAGTTCACATCAGCCACCTGGGAAAACAAATTGGAATGGTACAGATGGATCATGTACTGGTGTCCACAGTGAAGATATATATGAGGGAAATTGAGACACTAAATGCAGTTCGGTTCATGTTTTCATGGTGATAGGGATTCATCTTCTCACCATCCCTGTTCGTTCTATGGATGTGCATGGAACTGGTTCAGAGGCCCTTATGGGCCTCCGAACTAGTTCGAAAAACCGGCAGTATGGCCAGTTCGAAGGTGAGAGGGATCTATTTAAGGACAGGGGAGAGTGCTCTTACCCCTTCTGCCGCATTCCCCCTGCCAATGCTGCCTTTTAAAATGGTCTGGCGGGGTGCATATCTCCTTGCCACCCTGGCACCTCCTTGGATCAGAAGTCACCAGAAGTTGCCACTGTGCATGCGCACATCGTACACACCACTAGTTTGTTCTGGTGCAATGTTGCAGCCACAAACATATGTCAAGTCCCAAACCCATAATCCCATAAAATGGTATGCCCTGCACATACATGCTGAATTACTAGAAACCTCAGTCCCCAAGGCCTCTAAGGGGAAGTAAGTGGAATAATAGTGAACTCATGGAGCAATCCATTCACTAATTAGAACATCAGATCCCTACATATTACAGGTTTCTGACTAGCTTGCAGTGTTGCAAGTGTGGATGTGAATCTTTCCTTTCTAGGCATTCGCAGCTAACTGAAATAAATGGATGATTCGGATGCATCAGGACTTGCCTGCCCATCTCCCCACCACTGAGTAATATGAAAACTAGTTCTGCTGAAGTGCTGTTCTCTACAGAAGTATAATGGAACAATTTTCTTTTAAATGCTGTTCACAGCATTTCGCATGGTGCACTGAAGAAGCTAGTATTACTTGATTTACCAACTCAAGCCATTTAAGAAATTAATATCTTGACCAAGTAAAACTCCTGAATACTGTGAAACCACAGAAATATAAAAGCATGAGGTATTTCAAAAAATTTCTAATCAGCTTCCTTACATTAAGGCAAACTGAATTTTATTTGTTGATACTTATCTACTTCTAAAAATATGTCAGTGATGGAGAAACCAATAATTTCTTTAAAGTAAATCAGCTATAGCATAAAACTTCTAAAAATAAATGTTTCCCCCCCTGATAGGACTTTGCTGATCTCTAATACTTTTTAAAAATAATGCACTGGCATTGTTTCACAGTGGGCAAACAACAATCCCTCAGCTCATCTCATTATCAAGTTTTTCTAAGCTTTCACTGAGAAAATGTGAGCTTTTTCAAGCTTTTTCTGAGCCCTGAAAAAACAAGCTTTGGGGATCATGCCCACAAATCTTGATGCCAGCTTGCCCCCTTCTCAAGCAAACTTGCCCTCATTAAAGGAGGGGACTGGTAGAGGGCAGAGGTAATTCCATCTGAAATGCGTTGTGTGCTCAGAAACATGGCCACCTTTGGACATAATGCCAAACCCGAGGCGGCCGTGCCAGAGGTTTGATTTTGTGGTTGTCCAAATGCATGAAACTGCGGTTTCATCACCCAACTGACCTGAGGTTTTAGGTGCCAAACCGTAATCTGAACTTGCGGCTTGTAGTGAGTTTCACTGCTAGAGCCTCAGGTTTGAAAGTGGCATTGTGTTGTCTGAATTCTTCCACTGTCGTAACCTGGGTTTTGTGCTGTGGCTTCTCCTGAAACCATAGAGACAGAGGCTCAGAACATCCCAGAAATCTGCCAGCTTTATGTCTGCCATGCTTCTTGCTGGCTACCTCTCCTATCATTTGCCCCATCTTCTGCAGTCTCCACACTCCTCCTGTCATTGCCAGGCAACGGGAATGCCGCGTTGCCACATCCGAAGCTTAAATGCAAGTAAAGGGAGAGAACCACATTGAGGAAAGCTCACTTTCCACTGTGTCTTATTGTTTGTCCCTTTTTCAATCTGTACAAGAAGGATGGGATGACAAGATGGGTTCAGCGGGTGAGGTCTCCAGCAATAAAGGACTGCAGACGTATGTGCACAAACACATGTGCACCAGGAACTGGGCAACTAAGTTGTTTCCCAACAAAGATAACACATGCCAGGGTAGTGATACTACATTGCTTAGAAGAAATACCAGTGTGCCGACCAAGTGCAGAAGCCTGCAAAAACCCCATTGTGGAAACCTTCCTGTTGTCTAGTCATATAAAGAAAGAGAGAACATGTATCCCCACAAATCTCCTGTCTGTATTTGTCCATTCTCAACCTGCCACGCACACTTTGGCATGTTGCCTGACACACAGGATCCATACAAGGCATTTTGACAGCTTCCATCTGTGGAAGGGGAGGGGGGCAAACATGCAAGGAATCCTTTGATTAAGAACACACCTGATCAAATGTGGCTGCCATGCAGGGTTAGGGGAAGCGGGGTGGAGTGGCTGTGATCCATCAGAGTAACATCTCCCTTAACAAGATTGTCTCCTTGTGAGACAATTGGACCATATTGTGTGTGTATATATCCTGGGAACTCAGGACAGATTGGGGATTCTATTGGTGTAACCCAATGGAGTCCCTAACTGAGTTTACGAAGCTGGTCATGGAGCTCGTGTGGGAGTTGCCCAGTCTTTTGGTGTTGGGTGACTTCAGTGTTCACTTTGGGGCTGGCTTGTCTGGTGAGCTCGAGAGTTCCTATCCACTCCCAGCACAGTACATCCAGTGACTGTTGCTGGTGTCTGTCTTATGTTTCTTTTTAGATTGTGAGCCCTTTGGGGACAGGGAGCCATCTTATTTATTTATTATTTATCTGTATAAATAACCCTGAGCCATTTTTGGAAGGGCGGTATAGAAATCTAAAGAAGAAGAAGAAGAAGAAGAAGAAGAAGAAGAAGAAGAAGACGTAACTTTAATAAATCTATACCGGATCAGTCGTCACCCGGGTCAACAAGGACCGCACCAGGTGCTATAGTCCCTGGACATCTGGTGGCAAGTGGGCTACAGGACTCAGGATCTTCAGTTGAGCAACCAGGGCTGGAGACTGCAAGGTTACTGGAAGAAACGTTGCTTAACTGGAAAAAAATATACGAAAAATGCCAACAAGGAAATAATGATCTGCTATTACAAGTCTAGTCCAACTAGAAGAGGTTATTTAAAAAGAATGTACCAAATTTGGAAAGAGAAGCATCCAGATACAGAAATAACAGAACAAAGGCTAGCAGTTCAGAGAAGATTCATAATAAGAAATAAAGTATTCACAGAAGTCGAGCTCGATGAACTGCAAAGAGCAACACAGGCTCAAGATATGGAGGAAGAATTACCACCAACTGAAGAAGTTGCTCAGGCGCAGGTGGAGGAGGTGTTGGAAATAGAGGATGCCACTGTGGATGAACTGTTTCAAAATCAAAACCAGGCAACCTCCCCTTTGCCTTCACCTCAAAAATCTGAATGCCATTTAACAGAAAAGCAACAAGAACTAAAGCAAAAAATAACGGAGCACATGAACCAAACAACCACCAGGGTTTGACTTCCAGCTCTAAAAACAGTTGCCAAAAAACAACTTGCTCAGGCATTAAAAGATGTCAGTGCTGCACTTGCAGAAATAACAACCAATAATTTGCAAGAAACAAACCAACTAATGTACAGTGCATCAACAATAACAACACAAGAGCTCGGATATAAGATCAGTGGACCTGTAAAAAAAGAAAGTAGTACATCATCTAAATGGAAGATTAGATTAGGAAAAAAAATCGCCGGGCTTAGATCGGATGCTAGTAAATTGAAAGATATGAAACACAAGAAGCTGAAGAATGAAAACTCCAAACAGTATCTGATCCAAAAATACCACTTAGATTCAAGGAAAATTAGAGAAGTCCTGGAGATAATAAAGTAGCAAATAACAACAGTGTCAAAGAAGATTAGCAGATATGAAGCCAGAATTACGCAACACAGGCAGAATCTCCAATTCCAGTCGAATCAGAGACGTTTCTACCAAAGCATAGAAGGAGAAACTGCAAAAAACATAGAAACACCAAATAAAGAAGAAACAGTGCAATTCTGGGGGAACTTATGGGACAATCCAATAGATTATAATAAAAAAGCAGGCTGGATGAAAGAAGTCAAAAAATGTAACCAACAAATGCAAGATCTAATAATAACACCAGAATTAATAAGTGAAAGATCAAAGAGAATTAAAAATTAGACTGCGCCAGGCGATGATGAACAGCATGGCTTTTGGCTTAAACACCTAACAAGCTTTCATAAACAACTATCAAAACAGTTCAATCACATTTTGCAAGGCGGTGATGTTGAGCAATGGCTAACAACTGGGAAAACTCATCTCATAATGAAAGACCCAGCAAAAGGTGCAGTTCCAAGTAATTATAGACTGATCACCTTCCTGCCAACCATGTTCAAATTATTAACTGGAATAATAACAGATGAAGTGATGCAAAACTTATTAACTAACAAACAGCTTCCAGCTGAACAGAAAGGAAATTGCCCGAACACCAGAGGCACAAAAGACCAGCTGCTGATTGACAAAATGATCTTAGAAAACTGCAAGAGAAGAAAAACCAATCTAAGTGTTGCATGGATTGACTACAAGAAAGCCTTCGATTCATTGCCTCACACATGGATACTAAAATGTTTAGAAACAACTGGTGTCAGCAAAAACATTCAGATATTTATTTAAAAAGCAATGAGCATGTGGAGTACACAGCTAAACACTGCTGCTAAACACTGTCCATATATTCAGTATCGATTTAGCAATGGAGTTTGGACTAGACAAGTGTGCTGCATTAATAATCAACAGAGGAAAAATAAGAAAAACAGAAGGAATAGAACTGCCCAATGGAAGCAAGATCAAGAACCTGGAAGAGAAAGAACATTACAAATACTTGGGCATTCTCCAGGCTGATAACATCGCACACACTGAAGTTAAAAGAAAAATGGGAAGTTAATACATCAGGAGAGTTAAAAGAATCCTCAAGTCCAAACTCAATGGCGGGAACACCATACACGCCATAAACACCTGGGCTATACCTGTTATCAGGTACACTGCAGGAATAATAGACTGGACCCAGGCAGAGCTAGTGACGCTAAGACCAGGAAAATCATAACCATCAATCATGCTCTGCACCCCCGCAGTGATGTAGATAGGCTATACCTCCCTCGCAGCTCAGGTGGAAGAGGAATGCTGCAAATCCATCAAACAGTCGAGGAGGAGAAAAGAGGCCTTGAAGAATATATCAAGGACAGTGAAGAAGATGCACTTCAAATGGTCAATAACACGAAACTATTCAACACCAATGAAACAAAGCAGGCCGACAAGAAAGAACAAGTCAAGAACCGAGCAGAAAAATGGAAAAATAAGCCCCTGCATGGTCAATATTTGCACAATATAAGTGGAAAATCAGACATCACCAAGACCTGGCAATGGCTTAAGAATGGCAACTTGAAGAAAGAAACAGAGGGTTTAATAAAGACTGCGCAAGAACAGGCACTAAGAACAAATGCAATAAGAGCAAAAGTCGAAAAATCCACAACAAACAGCAAGTGCCGCCTTTGTAAAGAAGCAGATGAAACCGTGGATCACCTAATCAGCTGTTGTAAAAAGATCGCACAGACTGACTATGAACAAAGGCATGACAAGGTAGCAGGGATGATACACTGGAACATCTGCAAAAAATACAAGCTACCTGTAGCCAAACATTGTTGGGACCATAAAATTGAAAAAGTTGAAGAAAATGAAATTGTAAAAATATTATGGGACTTCCGACTACAAACAGACAAACATCTGCCACACAATACACCAGATATAACTGTAATCGAGAAGAAAGAAAAACAAGTCAAAATAATCGACATAGCAATACCAGGGGATAGCAGAATAGAAGAAAAAGAAATAGAAAAAATCACCAAATACAAAGATCTACAAATTGAAATTGAAAGGCTGTGGCAGAAAAAGACCAAAATAATCCCAGTGGCCATTGGCGCCCTGGGTGCAGTTCCAAAAGACCTTGAAGCGCACCTCAACACCATAGAGGCCACAGAAATCACCATCAGCCAATTACAAAAAGCAACTTTACTGGGAACAGCCTATATTCTGCAACGATATCTATAACAATTGACAATAAAATTCAGCCATCCCAGGTCCTTGGGAAGGACTCGATGTCTGGATAAAACAAACCAATCAATAACACCTGTCTGACTGTGTAAACAAGAAATAATAATAATAATTAATGGCCATGAAAACTGTGGGCTGTCTCAACTGGTCACGGGGCTGACACACACTGCTAGGCTGTTGGATCCTATAGGCTGTTGGATCCTATAGGGTTCCAGGAGGCCTTGAACACTTTTAGGGTTGGTTCTGCCAGTGATTCTGTTGAACCACCTAGAGCCTTTGGAATCAGGTGCTATATAAAAAAAATAAAATAAATAACCCAAAGTTTGGGTTAAAATAATGCCCCCAGAATAGGGGTGTGCACAAAACCGCGAAGCTGCGGTTCGGCACTGGGGTGGGGGGTTCCCCTAAGGGCGGGGGGGCCTTTACTTACCCCTCCCGCCCTTTCCAGTTTTTGCGCCGTAAATACCATAAAAAATGTGGGCTGCAGGATCCCTCTCCGCCCGCTTCTATCAACCACGATGGCTCCGCTGCTCCTTCCTGCTTAAAAATTCGGGTGCCAGGATACTTCCCTGCCGCCCCCTGCTGCCGCTGAAGCCTGCTAGAAGCTATTTAGCCCCCTTAAATCTCGCCCGGACCGAGTCCGACCGCGCTCGGGCGGGCGGCGGGGAGATGTCCTTTTGCCCGCCCGCCCCCTTCCCTGCTGTCTGCGAAGTGCAGGGAGCCTTCTACGCACGCGCAGAAGGCTTCCCTGCCGGGGCGGCCGAAGTGCCCGCCCGCCCCTTTCCCTGCCATTCCGTTCGGCAGGGAAGCCTTCTGCGCATGTGCAGAAGGCTCCCTGCACTTCGCAGATGGCAGGGAAGGGGGAGGGCGGGCGGAAGGACATCTCCCCGCCACCCGCCCGAGCGCTGTCGGACTCGGTCTGGGAGAGATTTAAGGGGGCTAAATAGCTTCTAGCGGGCTTCAGCGGCAGCAGGGGGTGGCAGGGAAGTATCCTGGCGCCCGAATTTTTAAGCAGGAAGGAGCAGCGGAGCCATCGTGGTTGATAGAAGCGGGCGGAGAGGGATCCTGCAGCCCGCATTTTTTATAGTATTTACGGCGCAAAACTGGAAAGGGTGGGAGGGGTAAGTAAAGTCCCCCCCGCCCTTAGTGGAACCCCCACCCTAACCCTCCTGAACCAAAACCACCCCATGTCCGGACCGGTTCGGAGGCCAGTAGAATGGCCTCCGAACCGGTCCGTGCACACTCCTACCCCAGAATTCTTAAGTGGTTCTTCTGTAGTGGAAGCAGGGTCCAACCACTTCCCCTTGGGTGTGAGCATGTAGTCTCAGCCATACCTCATGAAAAGAACCATCCTGGGTTAAACGCCGGTCCCAACCCGGGCCATTTGAATGTGGACTATCATCTATTCTTCGTGTTTTCCTACTCTGCCCACCTGAGACAGCCTGGATACATGGAGCGGCCCAGACTCCATGGAAGTGTGGAAGGGTTGAGTGGAGATGGGAAGCTATGGAGTATGTGTTATATTATTAACCAGAGATACTGGGAGCCCCACATCAGCAGGGCCCCCTAGAGTTGCCTGGCTTACCTCATGAGAGCGCAATCCAATGGAGACCCAAAGTTCATGGAACTTCTGGTCTTCATGAGAGGACCAATCCTTGGCTGGCAAGCTGACACAGGGGCAGAAGTGTGTTGGATTTTCCTGGACTGCTTGGCCTGGGTTTACCATTCTAAGAGCATCCTTTGTCACAGTGGATCAAACCCCAGGATCCTTTGCCCACCCTCATACACATGTTCCTTCCTAGGAAGTCATTGTGACCCCTCTCAGTTAGCCTTTCTTGCCCACCTCAACTTGCCTGAGTTGCCTTGCCTCACCACGCTCATTCCATGTGTGATGCAGCTGACTCTGAGGCAGTCTGTTGCTGTGCACACAATATGCACGAGCTCTGAGCCAGCAGAAGGCAGGTGTAGTATGGCATCGAAGTGAGTGGTGAACCACCGCACTGCTGCCACTTGCTCATGAGGAGTCACTACTGCTGCCTTCTGCCTGGCAGGAGGAGGGAGGAGCTCAAGCCAGCTGGGTAGAGGTGTGCACAAAACTGATTTGCCTGGTTCATATCCAAACCAGACTTGGACAGAACCAGCATGTTCAGTTTTGGGCCAATAAACAGCCCTCCCCCGGCTCAGCTAGAATTCAAGCAGGTTCGGGGTTTTAAGTTTTTATTTATTTATTTATTTACTTACTTACTTACTTACTTATTTATATGACTCACCCTCGATCTAGCGGCCTCAGGGGTTCTGGCTCAGGCGCAGGAGGGGTCTCTGTAATCTCCCTCTACCCGCACTGACCTCCCCCGGTTTTCTAAGGGCCATTTCGACCCATTTCGGGGCCATTCTGACCCTTTCCCTGGTGGCGGCAGCCATTTTGGAGGTCACCGCTCATGCGCTCCTGAGCCCACCAGACCCACAGTGAGTCATTCTTTATTATTATTATTATTATTATTATTATTATTATTATTATTATTATTATTAAAATTATTAAAATTATAATAATGATTAACAACAACAACAACAATAATAATAATAACCACATTATTATTATTTCTTGTTTACACAGTCAGACAGGTGTTATTGACTGGTTTGTTTTATCCAGGTCCTTGGGAAGGACTCGATGTCTAGATAAAACAAACCAGTCAATAACACCTGTCTGACTGTGTAAACAAATAATAATAACATTAGAACCCCTGAACCAGCCCCAAGCTGCCTGGCAGGGGGGTGGGCAGGGTTTGGCTCGAGGTCAAGCTGAACTGGGCCCAGTCCAGTTTGATGGTGAACTGGCTTGACCTTGAACTGGTTTGCATATCCCTATAGCTGGGAAGAGGGAGGAAAGGAAGGCAGCAGAATAACCTGTTTTACTTCTTGCTGTGCTGCTACCGAAGACAAAACAAAGACAAAAACCTGGCAGGTGCTGTGATTCTGGCTGGGAAAAGGTGGCAGTAATCAGTACCAGTGAGTACCACCACTACCCAAAAATAATGCACTGGTTTAGGGGTTCAGTATGATCTAAAGATAGGCAGTGAGTTTGCTTGTTTTAACTTAAATCACACTTTCCTAAAAAACCTAGTCTGCAGTTTGGAAGTTATTTTAGATCTGCCCTTTGTTCTGGATGTCCAGGGTGTAGGAGTTGTTTTTGTTTATACAGTACACTCCACCTAATGGACTGATTGCTTTAATTCTTGGAAAGTGAGGATTTAGCCAGTATCATCCATGCCCCAGTAATTTATTGAATTTATTGAAGACCACAGTATTCTCTGCCTGTCCGTGAATATTGCCTAAGTACGGAATGCAGTGGTGCACCTATTATCAGGAGTAATTTCTAGAAAGCACACTTCCTCAACTTTGGCTTTGATAAACAAATGGCTGTGGCTTGATAACTGCTTTGAGCGTCTGTTGTGGCAGAAATGCAGTGTAGAATTTTAAAAAAATAAATACAAATGTTGCTATGTTGTTGTTGTTGCCATAATGTTAAAGATAATTGCAACTTCCATGTGTACATATTGAATAACTGACATCTATTATCAGGCTCAGTAGAGACAGGAATCAGTGCTCCGCTTTATTTTTTTTGTTAGATCCTCTTTGTAAGGATTTGTATTGTATTGAACTTTATTGCCTTATGCCATCAGCTGTCTCCCCCCAGCCCCCAGAAAGATTGTGTGAAACAGTCTGGTCTCTAATTCATTTTTCTTGTTTTGTAATTGCAGTTGCTTTTTGTCATTGCTGTTGGTGGCTGCCGTCGTGTGGAAAATAAAGCAAACCTGCTGGGCTTCTCGACGAAGAGAGGTATCGGTAACATTGGGGTTGCTATTATGGCTTTTGGTGGGGGGCTTTCTCAGAGGGAAGTCAGACCTGCAGGTGAACATACAACCTGCCGATCACACTGGCCAATCAAAGCAACTCCTTCATATACATCTTTTTTTCCATCTCACAGACCACAATGCTCCTCTTTTTTAGGGAACATTGTTAACTTACTAGAAGTTGAAACATTGGAAAAAATGGTTCTGCTACATTAAAAAAAAATTATATATTAAGTACAGTACTTAAACAATTTTAAATATTGCTATGAAAGGTTTATTTTTTTTTCTAAAGTACTCATCTGTCAGATCAACTGCCATTATTCCAAACATTCTAATATTTGCCCAAATATTTTCCCAGTGGTTGTGCCTTTGTTTATGTGCTTTGCCTTTCTTCTTTTCAAGTGCCACATCTGCAATGGGAGATTTTCCCAGTTATTTTTAATTGGGAGGATGCTCTGTTTTGAAAAACCAATATATTCTTAAGTACTTACCCACCCTGATTAGGGGGCTCCATCCTGCCTGTTCTCTCCGCCCATTTTTGTGTCCAGTACATCTGCTTGCTACAACTTTGGATCAAACTGCATGTTATGTTATCTTAAGCTATTGACTCCCAATAGAAGCTTTCCTTCTGAGGCAAGCACCAGCCATAGGAAGGGCCCAGATTAGGCCCTTGGTGGGAACAAAGGATTAAAGCCCCCTCCTCTACCACACACCATTGTCCAAAGCTGTGAGGCCTGATTTGCTGTTTAGCTGACAAAACCGAAGTATAATCAGTGTTAAGCATGCACATAAGGCAGCATGTCATTTGATCTTTAATGTATAAGGTGATGAAATCTATTTTTCCTATTGTTAAGGTAAGATATTGCAGCAGAATATGTCTAGCAGCAAGTTTTTCTGTATCTCTGAATAAGACTGATATGTCTCTCTAATTATACTGCATTACTGTAATTATGCAAGGCCTTCACTGCACTAGATACTGTGTATAAACATACTAGTATTCTGCTCTCTACATGAGTTGGCATAGTAGCATAACATACCATAGCTATAGTTTCAAATATTCCATGGAGGAATATTTGAAACACAGATTTTAGCAATTAGTTGATAACAGCCAGAGAGAAAATAAATGATTTGTTACATTTACATCCTTCTTTAGGACTGAAGTCATAGAAGTCCGTGGGCTGTTTCAGACATCATGCAGAACCTTGGTTAAAGCCAGATTCTGCATCTCTGAGCCTTAGGAGCATGCAATCCCACACAACTGTTCACTTCCTGTCTAGGTTAAAGTAAACTGAGATGGGTCATGACGTCTGAATCCACCTATCATGGGTTATTCTTTCATTCATTCATTCATTCATTTATTACATTTATAAACTGCCCTATCCAGAGGCTACTTTCTAGGCTACTTACTTCAAATAAGCTGATATCTGTAACTTACTTTAAACCTTGGGTCTTGGCTTTAAAAAAGTAAATAGGATAGAATAAACCAAGTTCTATGGGTTCAGATGTCATGACAGTTTATTCTAACCTAGGGCAGACATGGGCGCTTGCACAGCCATAGGAGGGAGGATCATGCATTTCTGATGCTCTCATACATTGCACGGAGCCTGGCTTTAAACAATGTTCCATATGACATGTGAATCAGCCCAGTGGATCAGCCCAGTGTCCTTGCCTCTTTTATGGGAGGCACCACATTCTTAATAATATAAGAACAGTCCTGCTGGATCAGGCTCAAGGACTATCTAGTCCAGCTTTGTGTTTCACACAATTGCCCACCAGATGCCTCTGAGAAGCCCAAGTGACAGCATGCCCTCTTTCTTGCTTTTGCTCCCCTGCAACTAGTATTTAGAGGCATCTTGCCTCTGAGGCTGGAGGTGGCCCATAGCCACCAGACTAGTAGCTTGACAGACCTGTCCTACATGAATTTGTCCAAACCCCTTTTAAAGCCTTTCAAGATAGGGGCCATCACCACATCCCATGTCAGAGAATTCCATAGATTAATTACAATCTTTATGAAAAAATGCTTCCGTTTGTTGGTCCTAATTTTCTTGGCCTTAAGTTCCATAAGATGACCCCTGGTTTTAGTGTTGTGAGAGAGGGGGGGAAATGTCTTTCTGTCCACTGTCTCTAGGTAAAGTAAAGTGTGCCGTCAAGTCGATTTTGACTCCTGGCGCCCACAGAGCCCTGTGGTTTTCTTTTGGTAGTACACAGGAGGCGTTTACCATTGCCTCCACCCGCACAGTGTGAGATGATGCCTTTCAGCATCTTTCTATATCGCTTCTGCCTGATATAAGTGCTTCCCATAGTCTGGGAAACATACCAATGGGGATTTGAACTGGCAACCTTCTGCTTTTTAGTCAAGCATTTCCCCACTGCGCCACTTAAGGCGACTACTCCATGCATAATTTTATACATCTCTATCATGTCTCCCCTGTTTTTCTGGCTTACTTCCCTTAAGGAAAGTAAGCTTATGAGATCACTCAGCTCTATGTGTGTGCGTCCCGGACATTGCAATACCCAGACCAATTTGAACCAAATTTGGTACTGTTGTAGGGACACATAAGGACACCTCCTTGGCGAAGTTTGTGATGATGTCATCCACCCCAATTTAAGATGGTGTATCTGTGAACATTTGTGGGCCAATTGCACTAACTTGCGAACTGCCTAACCCATTTGAACCAAATTTGCTACAACTGTAGTGAATGACACACAGGGACACTTCAATGGCATATTTTGTGATGATGCCATCTACCCTGCCACAGGATGGGTATGATACTCATGAAACGACTTGCACCCATGAGCATCCTTGCAGCAGCATTCTGGACCAGCTGAAGCTTTTGAAAAGCCTTCAGGGCAGCCCCACATAGAGCGCATTGCAGTAGTCCAATCTGGAGGTTACCAATGCATGAGTGACTGAGGTCAGGCACGACTTCTCCATGTACAATCACAGCTAACGTACCAGCCATTGTTGGTAAAAGGCGCTCCTACACACCACCGCCACCTTTACCTCCAAGGACTAGTGATGTGCACGGTCCGGAGAAGTCCGGACCGGCACCGAAGAGGGGCCTTGTCTTTAGGGCGGGGAGGGCTTGCTTAGCCCTCCCGCCTCCTTGCCCCCGCCAGCGCCCGTATTTTCTAGTATAGGGGCGCTGGAAACCAGCCGCCGCGGCGGCGAAAGAACTCCCAATGCCAGCGCTCCCTCCCTCCCTCCCAGCTAGCTGCCCGCCCGCCCGCCCGCTCACCCAATAGGAAACGAGAGGAGCTCCGGCACAGAGCTCCTCTCGTTTGGAAGGCCTCCGGCATAATGGTGTTTTGCGTGCGCGCGCGCGCATGCGCGCACCGCAAAGCACGCCGTTCGCCGGAGGCCTGGTCTACCCACCGGGAAAGAGCCGGGTAGACCGGGCCTCCGATCGCTGGGTAGACCGGGCCTCCAGCGATCGGAGGCCCGGTCTACCCAGCGATCGGAGGCCCGGTCTACCCGGCCCTTTCCCGGCGGGTAGACCGGGCCTCTGGCGAATGGTGTGCTTTGCGGCGCGCGCATGCGCGCGCGCGCAAAACACCATTATGCCGGAGGCCTTCCAAACGAGAGGAGCTCTGTGCCGGAGCTCCTCTCATTTCCTATCGGGTGAGCGGTGAGCGGGTGAGCGGGCGGGCGGGCAGCTAGCTGGGAGGGAGGGAGGGCTGGCATTGGGAGTTCTTTCGCCGCCGCCGCCGCGGCAGGGCGGCTGGTTTCCAGCGCCCCTATACTAGAAAATACGGGTGCTGGCGGGGGCAAGGAGGTGGGAGGGCTAATCAAGCCCTCCCGCCCTTAAAGGCAACCCCCCCACCCGGACCCGAACCTGGCAGGGCCGGACCGGTCCGGCAGTTCGGCCATTCTTTGGAATGGCCGCCGGACCGGTTCGGGCACACTACTACCAAGGACCACATCAGGTCCAAAAGCACCTCCAAGCTGCGGACTTTGTCTTTCAGAGGGAATGTGAAATCCAAGACCAGATTTTCCTCATTACTTGGAGGATCAGTTCTACCAACTCAGAGCACTTCCATCTTATTGTTGTAACAACCCTTGCTAACTTGGCAAAGAGGCACCTTTTAACATGGTGATTCTCTTTATTTAGCAGTGGGAGAGTAACTGGCCCTATCCACCCCCAGCACAGTACCATCAGTGACTGTTGCTCATTTTTGGAAGGGCGGTATAGAAACTGAACAAACAAACAAACAAACAAACAAATAACACCGTTGAGGTGTCCCTGTGTGTCCATACAACTGTAGCAAATTTGGTTCAAATCAGTTAAGCGGTTCACCAGTTAGCAAACTTGGTTCTCAAAAGTGTATGGTTTCACCAACTTGAATCAGGGTGAATGACATCATCACAAACTACACCACTAAGGTATCCCTGTGTGTCACTTACTACAACTGTACCTAATTTGGTTCAAATCAGTTAGACAGTCCACAGGTTAGCCCACTTGTGCCTCTTATGCTGGGGTTGATTGGTTGATCGATTGATTGATTGATTAAGTGGTATCAAGTTAGTGTCAACTCTTAGCGACCACGTAGATGGATTCTCTCCAGGATGATCTGTCTTCAACTTGGCCTTGAAGGTCTCTCAGTGGTGCATTCATTGCTTTCGTAATCAAGTTCATCCACCTTGCTGCTGGTCGTCCTCTTCTTCTCTTTTCTTCAATTTCCCCCAGTATTATGGACTTCTCAAGGGAGCTGGATCTTTGCATAATGTGTCCGAAGTATGATAGTTTGAGTCACATCATTTGTGCTTCGAGTGAAAATTCTGGATTGATTTGTTCTATGATCCATTTGTTTGTTTTCATGGCTTTCAATGGTATCCTCAAAAGTCTTCTCCAGCACCAAAGTTCAATAGCGTCGATGCTTTTCTTGCTTCTTCAAAGTGCAGCTTTCGCTTCCATAGATTGTCATGGGGAAAACCATTGTCTGAACGATTCTAATCTATGTAAGTATAGATGCATCATGGCATCTAAATATCCTTTCCAAGGCCTTCATTGCTACCCTACCAAAGGCTAGTCTGTGGCGTATTTCTTGACTGCTGGATCCTTTACTGTTGACGATCGATCCTAAAAGGCAGAAGCTATCCACCACTTCAATGTCTTCATTGTCAATTCTGAGGCTGGTTGCTGTACCTGTTGCCATTAGTTTAGTCTTCTTTACATTTAGTTGAAGTCCCAATTTTTTCACTGTGTTCCTTGACTTCGATTACTAGAGCTTGCAGATCATCCTCATTCTCAGCTATCAGACTGGTGTCATCAGCATAGTGCAGGTTATTGGTGTTTCTTCCTCCAAATTTAAAAACTTGCTCATCTTCTTCCAATCCAGCTTCTCTCAGCATACGTTCAGCATATAAGTTGAATAAAGACGGAAAGAGTATACAGCCTTGTCCTACTCCTTTGCTGATCTGGAACCAGACTGTTTCACCATATTCCATCTGGACTGTGGCTTCCTGTCCTGTGTATAGGTTTTTCATGAGAACAATGAGATGTTCTGGGATGCACATTTTCCTAAGGATATTCCACAACTTGACGTGGTCAACACAATCGAAGCCTTTTCTGTAGTCAATAAAGCACATATTGACTACTTTCTGGGGTTTTTTTTGGCTTTCTCAATTATCCAGCGTGCATCAGCAATGATGTCTCTTGTTCCTCGGCCTTTTCTGAAACCATCTTGAACATCTGGCATTTCCCTTTCCACCTTGGGCTCTTATCTGCATTGGATGATCCTGAGCATTATTTTGCTAGCATATAAAATTAAGGATATTGCGCAATGGTTTGCGCAATCTGTTAAGACTCCTTTCTTTGGTATGGGCATGTAGACTGAGCTCTTCCAATATGTTGGCCACTGTATCATTCTCCAGGTTTGCTGACATAGTTTGGTTGGAGCCTTGACTGTTTCTTCTTCTGTTGCCTGCCATATTTCTGTAGCTATTCCATCAATTCCTGTAGCCTTCCAACTTAGTAATGACCAGAGTTCTGATCTAATTTCATCTTACTGTACTAGAGGTTCTTGTAAGTAGGGAATCTCTTCTAGAGTATCATGGATGTTGACATCCCTTCTGTACAGATTTTCAGTATACTCCTTCCATCTCTGTTTGATCTTCTCTAAATCATTTGCTATCTGTCCTTTGGCATCCCTTAACATACCAATTCGAGGTTGGAACCTCACTCTGAGTTCAGAGGCCATTTGGAAAAAATTCCTTGTTGTTCCGTGTCTATTTCCATCCTCAAGTTCTTTACAGATGTCATTGTAGTAGTGCTCCTTGTCTGTTCTAACAGCTTTCTGAAATTCCCTATTAAGTTCCTTCCTGAGGTCTTTATCTTTCTTGACTTTGGCTTTTCTCCTCTTCTTGGCAATTTCTACCATCTGTTCTGACATCCGTTTTGCTTTCTTCTGTTTCTTTGGCAGTCTCTTTTCACATTTGTCCTTCATAACTTCTTTGATTTCATTCCATAGTTCCTCTGATTACCTATCAATGAGGTTCAGAACTACAAAGTGGTTCCTGATGTTCTCCTTGAAAATGGTGGGTACATTCTCAAGATCATATGGTGGAAGCTGGATAGCTTTGTTTTTCCTCTATAGCTTGACTTGGAGCTTGCACATGAGCAGTTAGTGATCTGTCCCACAATCGGCCCCTGGCCACATCTTTGCTGTTATAACTGAGCTCTTCCTCCTCCTTACACCAATAATGTAATCAATTTGATTTCTGTGTACTCCATCTGTTGATATCCATGTGTATAGGCACTGCTTTGGTTGTTTGAAGAATGTGTTAGCAATGAAGAAATCATTAGCTTGGCAGAAACTAAGAACATAAGAACAGCCCTGCTGGATCAGGCCCAAGGCCCATCTAGTCCAGCATCCTGTTTCGCACAGTGGCCCACCAGATGCTGCTGGAAGCCACAGGCAGGAGTTGAGGGCGTGCCCTCTCTCCTGCTTTTACTCCCCCACAACTGATACTCAGAGGCATCCTGCCTTTGAGGCTGGAGGTGGCCTGTAGCCCTCAGACTAGTAGCCATTGATAGACCTCTCCTCCATGAAGTTATCCAAACCCCTCTTAAAGCCATCCAGGTTGTTGGCTGTCACCACATCCTGTGGCAGAGAATTCCACAAGTGGATCATGCATTGTGTGAAACAATACTTCCTTTTGTTGGTCTTAGACCTCCTGGCAATCAATTTCATGGAGTGTCCCCTGGTTCTAGCGTTGTGTGAGATGGAAAAGAATTTGTCTCTCTCTACTTTCTCCACACCATGCATGATTTTATAGACCTCTATCATGTCTCCCCGCAGTTGTCTTTTTTCTAAACTAAAAAGCCCCAGGTGTTGTAGTCTTGCCTCATAAGAAAGGTGCTCTAGGCCCCTGATCATCTTGGTTGCGCTCTTCTGTACTCTTTCCAGTTCTACAATGTCCTTTTTAAGATGTGGTGACCAGAATTGTACACAGTACATATAAAGGCATTATAATATTAGCAGTTTTATTTTCAATCCCCTTCCTAATGATCCCTAGCATGGAATTGGACTTTTTCACAGCTGCTGCACATTGAGTCGACACTTTCAACGAGCTGTCTACCACGACCCTAAGATCCCTCTCCTCATCAGTCACCGACAGATCAGATCCCATCAGCATATACTTGAAGTTGGGGTTTTTTGTCCCAATGTGCATCACCTTACACTTGCTAACATTGAACCGCATTTGCCATTTTGTCGCCTACAGACCCAGTTTGGAGAGATCCTTTTGGAGCTCCTCACAATCCGTTTTGGATTTCACTACCTGGAAGAGTTTGGTGTCATCTGCAAATCTGGCCACATCACTGCTTACCCCTGCTTCTAGATCATTTATGAATAAATTAAAAAGCACTGGTCCCAGTACAGATCCCTGGGGGACCCCACTTCTTACTTCCCTCCATTGTGAAAACTCTCCATTTATACCTACCCTCTGTTTCCTGTCTTTCAACCAGTTAGCAATCCACACATGTACTTGTCCCCATATCTCATGACTGCTAAGTTTTCTCAGGAGTCTTTGACGAGGAACTTTGTCAAAAGCTTTTTGGAAGTCCAGGTAGACTATGTCAACTGGATCACCTTGATCCACACACTTGTTGACACTCTCAAAGAACTCCAAAAGGTTGGTGAGGCAAGATTTACCTTTGCAAAAGCCATGCTGGTTCACTCCCAGCAGGGCCTGATCTTCTAGGTGCTTTCCAGTTTTATCCTTGAGTATGCTTTCCATCAATTTGCCTGGAACAGACGTTAGGCTAACCGGCCTGTAATTTCCCAGATCGACCCTGGACCCCTTTTTGAAAATCGATGTTACATTTGCTACTCTCCAGTCCTCTGGTACAGAGCCCGATTTCAGGGATAAGTTATATATTTAAGCAAGGAAGTCGGCAATTTCACATTTGAGTTCTTTGAGGACTCTTGGATGGATGCCATCCGGCCCTGGTGATTTGTTACCTTTCAGTTTATCCAGACGGGTTAGAAGATCATCTCTTGTCACTTCCATATGACTCAGCTCTCTAGCTTCTATCCCTAAAGAGCCTGGTTCAGAAACAGGTATATACTCAGTATCTTCTGCCCTGAAGACAGATGCAAAGAACTCATTCAGCTTCTCTGCAACCTCCATATCCTCCTTAATAATCCCTTTCACTCCCTCATTGTCTAATGGTCCAACCACCTCCCTGGCAGGTTTCCTGCTTCTGATGTATTTAAAGCAGTTTTTGTTATTCCCCTTGATACTTTTGGCTAAATGTTCTTCAAACTCTCTTTTTGCCTCCCTTATTGTCACCTTGCATTTCTTTTGCCAGAATTTGTGTTCCTTTCTGTTCTCTTCGTTTGGACAGGCCTTCCAATTTTGGAAGGAAGTCTTCTTCCCTTTTATGGTTTCCTTGATGGTACCCGTTAGCCATGCTGGCATCCTCCTGGACTTAGTGGTACCTTTCCTCCTTTTTGGTATACAATCTAACTGGGCTTCTAGTATTGTGGTTTTGAGTAAATTCCATGCACTCTGGACTCTCCTGATTTTCCCTTTCAGCTTTCTTTTCACCATACTCCTCATTTTGGAGAAGTTTCCTCTTCTGAAATTCAAAATGTCTGTGTTAGACGTCCTTGGTGATTCTCTCCCCACATGTATGCTGAATTTGATGGCACTATGGTCACTGTTCCCTAAAGGGTCGATGACACTGACATCACACACCTACTAAGAAGTCGTTCTGCTTCATTTCTGTTTCCTAGGCCATATAGGCCAACTGTGTTTTCCTTCTTCCCATTTCCAACTTTGGCATTCCAGTCCCCAGCCACCACCAGCACATCTTGCTTGCATGTTCTATCAATTTCAGATTGAACTTGAGCATTAAACTCATCACCTTCCTCTTCTTCTGCATCAGTTGTTGGGGCATAGACTTGAAGAACTGTCATGTTAAAGAGTTGTCCACAAAATCTAATTGATATTAGTCGGTCACTGATCGCACTGTACCCAAGTACTGTCATTGCTATATCCTTCCTGACTATGAAAGCAACACTGTTCTTTCTTTGGTTTTCGTGTCCTGCGTAGTTAACGGTATGATTTTCTGACTGAAAGTGTCCCGTTCCAGTCCATTTTAATTCACTGATGCCCAAGATGTCAATCTGTAGTCGATTCATTTCCTCTTCCATTGTGTTGAGCTTTCCCATATTCATGCTTCTTATGTTCCACGTTCCCATTGTAATTCTGTCTTTGCAGCTTCAGATTTTCTTTTCCTGCACGGCAACATCAGCTGCTAGTCGTCCAAAAGGCTTTCATCTAACTGTGTCATAAAGGCTTTAGTCTAACTACTGCTATACCCAGCCCTTTTGTGTTCCTGCTTAGAGCTGTCTAAAGTCCTGACCACTGTTCCCTCTAACAGGGATTCCCAGATGTTGTTCACTACAACACCCAGGATCGCCAGCTGTGGTGGCCTTTAGCTGGGGATTCTGGGAGTTGTAGTCAACAACATCTGGGAATCCCTGTTAGAGAGGACACTGACCTCTCTTTGCTGTCTGATGTCTGCGTGCCTCCCAGATCCCTGCCTTGGCAGAGCTTTGTTTGGAACTGGATATCAATCCATTTTTTAAAGTAGCAACAGTATGAAGCATGTGCTAGTCATGTGTCTCCACCTTCAGGCAGTGGCTCAGCAATTAGGTGTTATTTGCACATTAGATTAAATGTGACCTCAGTGTGCTTCATTTTTGAGAGACTTTTAAGTGACTGTAATGTGAATACATGTTTTACTTTCTTAGCTGATCTTGTGAATTAATGACACACTTGTTGCTATTTCAGCTTCTGTGTGAAACTTATAGCGATAAGTGGCTTGGACTAAAAGATCCACTGTTAAATAGATTTTGGAATCCAAGCATTTGTTAGTAATAGTAATTTGTTACTAATAGTTAGTAACAATAGCATTTGTTAGTAATAGATATTATGTCACATCAGAATGCTAAGTACTCCTAGTGTATTTATTCACAGCTGCAGGGAAAGGATGTATAGGAAGCAAGTTTTGATTTTTTTTTAAAAAGTCTTAACCCATGGAAATATGAGTATATAAAATTGGACGAAAATTGTGCAAATAGCTACTTGGAAAAGATGCACCTCAGGATATCTCAGGTTTATTATTTTTCTGGGTTTTTGTTTTGAGATGACATCACATTAACCTGAAATATGCTATAATCTTCCTGAAGCTTCCCCAGTAACTTACTATTGATTCTCGAATGGTATTGGTGTAATTTTGTCCATTATCTTAATTACTTTAATTATGTCAATTCATATGATTATTCTATTTGTGACAAAATGAATAGTATTTCATGATATAAAAATATTTAATTGTTAAGAAAATTGATTTAATTCTGATGCATCTGTGTAAATTTGAAATTTGTATTGTACCATAGCATATTAAATCTTGCACAAAGCGCCCCCACCCCCGCTGCCAGAAAAAAAGATTAAATGCAAGGCATTTTTTTGAAAATAATTTCATGTACACAGTATAGCTCTTTGGACTTTTAATACTGGATAGATTTTCTGAGCTTTGGATTGTCAGCCTTACTTTGGCATAATAAATGCATCCTTTTATCTTTACTTTGAACTAATGAGTGCATTCACAGCTCAGCTCCTGTTCCTGGTTGTAGCTGCTGTGGTACAGGGCTACTATGATATCCTAGGGCAGCCACCTGCTGGAAAAGAACCTGGAAAACCCCTTGCTACAGTTATTACCTGGAGTAAGTAGCAGAGCTAGGGGATATGGCTGTTCCCAAAGCTTTTAGTTTGTAGTTCTAGGAGTCATGAATAGCTCCACTCCTTCTCTGCCATCCAAATGACTTTGGGACAACACTCATATTGCATAGAGATTTTATGACCTGTCTTCTGCATTGGACTTATTTTTAGGTTGATTCTTCTTAAGTTGAATCATACTTTTGATGAACACTGTCTTGAAAAATTAAAAATTGGATCCAAAGGTAATCTAGAATGAATGGAAGGTGCTTCTACTTGTGTGAGGGGGAGTATCTGCAATTTCTGCTGACTCCACCTCCACCTGCAACACATCCCAGGCCATTTTTGCATGTTCTCCAACCCTTAGGATTGGCTTTTGGAGGATACAAGTGGCAGAAAGACTTGTTCAGTGTATAGAATTCTGCTTGAGATTGCTTGGATCTGATTTTTTGATTCAAAATCATGGATCTTGAACTCTGATCATGATTATGATCATGAAATTATAATTTTAATTCAATGAAATGATCACAGAAAAGATTATAAACTACAGAAAAGATTATAAACAATTTTTATATTTAAATATATATTGTTAATTAAAGTGTATTTTCAAATGTGAATGTGTGTGTATGTGTCTGTATTTATGTATTGTATGTAAAGATTAATACATTTTTCATCACATACAGTATGTGCTGTAAGATGTCTACAGTCAACTAACTGAGTTAATTCAATTCTCTTACTGATACATTCAAAATTTACAGTCAAACCATTAAAACAGTCTTCAAACAATGTATTTAAGTTTATGCCTAAATAAGTATGGTTTACAAGCTTTTCCTAAAGGGCGGTAGGGATGGGCTGAGACAAATCTCAAGAGGAGGTTGTCTTGTATATAAAGGAAATCACCCTATTTCAAACACCCAATGACCAATCACTTTAATAATCAATTTTTTTTAATGTACCTACTAAATAATTTTGCAGGCTTTGCCTTGTCATAGTAAAGCTATTTTCAAGCTTCATGCCATTCAAGTTAGTGTAAGGACTTTGCATTTCAAGACTGAGCAAGATTCCAAGCAAGTGAAGTTTCCTTGCCTTATGGCATCAGCAATGATATGACTCCCTCCCTCCCTCCCACCCACCCACAACAAAGATTGTAACTGTGTGTAGGTCTTCACTGGTTTTGTAATATTAGTTTTGTTGTGGATTCTTTTACTACATGTCTGCAGGTAATATGAGCTAATACAAACAAAGCTTCCTGCATGTATTTTCAACAGGTAATTAATAATTAACACATAACCTTTGGCTTTCCTTTCATCTTCCAGTATTGACATAAGTCACACAACATAACAGTGTGTGTGATCAGAATGCTTTGAAATGCAAAACCTAATTAAAATTAATGTAATCTCCTTTAAAGACACTGGTGTGTCAGCAAAAAATATCATTGGGAATATCATGAATATTTGAACAAACCATTATTTTTATCCATGCTTATACACAAAGCACTTATGAATATGACTTGATATTTTGTTTAGGATTTGTCTGACTGTGTCATTTGACAAAGAGCTAAACCACAACCTCCATTAATTATTCTAGGCAGTTATATCTATCAATGGAAATAATGGGTAATTAACAAAAAGAAATGTCTTTAAACATTGTTGGTGTCCTTCTGCATCACGATTTCTAGTTAAAATGTTTGCATCAGTAACATGAGTAACTTTGTGTCCAAGCAACTACTATTCTTGAAAGTATTCATAACATATTCCTGTATGTTAGTGATATAATATATCTGGATGGGCAGTGACAGATAAGGTATTTTGATTGTCATTTCCAAATTAAACCTTCCCTTTAGACAAATCACTGAATGCTCAAATAAATTTGTGATGAAATCATCTTGGCTTGCTTCAGGGGTGGCTCTAGAAGGGCATGGGGGCACAATGTAGACCAAGTAAAGCAAATCAAATACCTTGGGATAGTGTTTCAATTCAACGGCTATAAAACGGGCCATATTAGATCGGTAGTTGATACGGCCAAACGCAGTATTATAGCCGTTCTGAAATTCTTCTGGTCCCAAGGAGGGAACTACATTCCTGCTGCCATTAAACTTTATAAGGCCAAAGTGATTCCCCAACTCCTTTACAGGACACATTTGGGACCGTACACCAACTTTAAAGATTTGGAAAAAATTCAGACCAGTTTTTTAAGAACTATATTTGGTGTACCTAACTGCGTTTCCAATTCGGTGATACGCATGGAGGCGAGCATACTGAAATTGGAAACTAGGGCTTGGCTCCTAAGGATATTTTATTGGCTTAAACTTCATCTGCATCCGTCAGGGCTAATTCCAAAGCTTCTTGTGGCTGAGCCTCGGGCATCTTGGTCTAACAAAACGATAGATAAACTTTGCCAATGAGGCCTATCACCCACTCTATTATTAGAGAGCAGTGAGAATACAGCCCGCAGTCTAGTATGACAGAGATTGGTCAATATAGACATCCAGGAAGAGAAGTCTTGTTTACCATCTTTTTATAAACAAGTATATGCTAAGACAGATCTTGTTCTAGCAACGTATTTATTTACGATCACTTTGAGTAAATTTAGATGGACCTTCTCCAGGGCTAGGTTCAATGCTTTCCCATCTGCAATGCTGTATGGGAGGTATTTGAAGCTATTATATGAAGAACGGAAATGCCCCTGTGGAGAGGCAATTGAAACCATGGCCCACATACTTTTGAAGTGCTCAATATATCAAAACTTGAGATCTCAATTAATCAGCCCACTGTTAAATGATATGAGGGAACAACCTGAGGATCTTGTTGTTGCATATTTATTAGCAGATAATGATGCAACTATTTCATACGTTGTGGCTAAATTCTGTTATGTGGTCACCAGATTAAGAACTTCAAAAGAATAGAATGCAACTTTGGGTTCCTTACTGTTAATTTTAAATTATGCCTATACACTTACACCTTACCAATGCCGTTATTTTATTTTTACGTGTAATTATTATTAAGCAAAAGCTGCTAGCCATTTATGTGTAACTGACTTTCTATTAATATTTTTCCTTTTAATTATGTAAAGATTTTTATTTCTTTTTTGGTCAAAGACCGTAAATAAAGTATGATGATGGGCATGGGGGCAACCCCCCCCAAGTAGTTTGAACCCCACCTGCCCTCCATTTCTGTTTCAAAAATCTAATATGTGGGACACAGCTCATCCACCCATAAATGCACTTTTGCCCCTTCTGTGCCCTCATTTTTTCTGGTGCTGCTGTTGGTTTGGTTTTCTAGGGTTGAAATCAGCTTATTTATGTTGTTATGGGTGTGAAACTATGATACTACACTTCGGGCCGAAATGCATGTGACATTAAAAGTATATTCTAGAGGCAGGCTTCCCAACAGAAGTGCTTATTTTGTCATTATTGTTTCAGTTATGGTCTTGTTTGTTTGTTTGTTTGTTTGTTTGTTTATGTAATGGATTTTTATACCGTCCCAAACCAAAGTCTTGGGGCGGTTCACAATCATAAAACAATACAAATAAATAAAACATTAAAATCAATCAAAACTCCAAAAAGCTGCCTAAAACGAGAACAATTTACAAAATTTAAAATTACTAAAGCTAAAAGGCCTGGTTAAAAAAATGTGTCTTCAAGGATATTTTAAAAACCGCTAGAGATGGGGAGAGTCTTATATCAGCAGGAAGCGCATTCCAAAGTATTGGAGCGGCAACTGAGAAGGCCCGTCCCTGAGTGGCCACCAAACGACGTGAAAGTAGCCACAGACAGGCCTCCCCTGATGAATGCAGTGGACGATGGGGAACATGCAGAAGAAGACACTCTTTTAAATACCTGGGCCTAAGCTGTTTAGGGCTTTATGGGTTATAACTAGCACTTTGTATTTTGCCCAAAAACCTATTGGCAGCCAGTGTAACTCCTGTAATATAGGAGTAATATGATCTCTTCGAGATGACCCGGAGACCAGCCTGGCTGCCACGTTCTGTACTAATTGTAGTTTCCGGACTACGTACAAAGGCAGCCCCACATAGAGCGCATTGCAGTAATCGAGTCTGGAAGTTACCAGCAAATGTACTACTGTTATGAGGTCATGAATCTCAAGAAACGGACGCAGCTGGTGTATCAACGAAAGCTGATAAAAAGCACTTCTGGCCACTGGCTCAACCTGAGAAACCAGGGAGAGGTGTGAATCCAGAAGCACTCCCAAACTGCGTACCTGTTCCTTCTGAGGAAGTGTGACCCCATCTAGAACAGGCAGGTCAATATCGTTTCCCGAGTAAGAGACCCCGCCCAACAAGTACTTCTGTCTTGTCTGGATTCAGTCTCAGTTTGTTATCCCTCATCCAGCCCATTATTGCCTCCAGGCAGGCATTCAGGGAGGATATGCCTTCTCATAATGAAGTTGACATGGAGAAATAGATTTGGGTGTCATCAGCATATTAACAGCACCCAGCTCCAAATCCCCTGATGATCTCTCCCAACGGTTTCATGTAGATGTTAAAAAGCATTGGAGATAATATGGAGCCCTGAGGAATGCCATATAAAAGCTCAAGTTTTGAAGAGCAACAGTCTCCAAGCGACACCATCTGGAATCTGCCCGAGATATAGGAGGGGAACCACCGCAAAGCAGTGCCTCCTACACCCAACTCCGTCAGACATTCCAGAAGGATACTATGGTCGATAGTACTGAAAGCTGCCGAGAGATCCAAAAGGACCAACAGAGTCACACTTCCTCTGTCAAGTCCTACCTGGAGATCATCCATCAGGCTGACCAAGGCAGTCTCCACCCCGTAGCCTGCCCGAAAACCAGTTTGAAATGGGTCTAGATAATCAGTTTCTTCCAAGACCACCAGGAGCTGGGAGGCCACCACCTTCTCAATCACCTTACCCAATCATGGGAGGTTGGAGACAGGCCTGTAGTTATTAAACTCTGAGGGATCCAAGATAGGCTTCTTAAGAATAGGTCTAAGGATTGTCTCCTTTAAACAAGGTGGCATCCTGCCCTCCCTTGTGGGAGGAAGACTGTTTCCACTCCAAAGAGGCAACTGAAGTCATCCTCCCAACATGTGAAACAGCATTTGCTCTGGGGGAAAATGTGTTTTCTCCAGTGGTTCCAGGGTAGGGCAGTCTTTATTTCTGGGAATTACCTCCTCTTGATTCAAAGGAAGTGTTCATCACCAAAAATGACACCAAAGGGAGGAACCTTCCCCTCAGGGAAGGCATTGCTTGCATCCAAGCTGCTGCAACACTATTTGAATTTTACACAAGTAGCATATTATTTTCTGGGAAAGAGGCAGCAAGTGAGGCGTGAACCCAGGCCCTCGATTTCTTATGCCTTGACCCCACTGCATAAGAAAAATTCCTGAGGCAGTCTTCCCTTCCTGGTTTTGCTTCTCACACTTGATTTCTGTCCTTTTACCAGATCGAGTGCAAAAGCAGCTGGCACTGAGACTGGTGAGTGCTGCTATTTGCTCCACATCTTCCCTCATCTTCCTATCTCTGGTCTGGGAGAGAGACAAAGTGGCTGCACCCAGTGAGAAAGCAGCTAGAGCTGAAGTGAAGGAGGCTGGTCCGCACCACTGTGTAGTCCACATCTTTCCTGACCTCTGCATCTTGTGCTGGGCATGAGGCAAATTAGCAGCTCAGCTGCTGCGACCCTTCCATGTGCTGTATCATTCAGCCAGACCCAATGAGGTCCTGCAAAGCTTCACAACAGACAGATGTCATCTTGCATATCGTGGAGAAGCAAGCAGTGGATCACTCTCCTCAACCACAGTTTGAGGGCCAGCACTATGCTTCTGCTTCATTGGGTTCTACATCTCTTCAGAATGTATAGGGCTTTAATGAGCCCTCTCCTATCTTCTGCCTTTCCTCTCTTAGCACTGAGAAAGATTGGAGACTTGGTTATCCAATCGTTAGTAGGTGTTGGAGTATGGGTGGAAAAGGGTGGAGGAGAGAGAGCGAGCAGATTTATATCTGTCCTTTAGTCTGCTATCTTATGAGCGAAGCCAAATAAGTGAATCTCATTGGTGAGATTCCAAGACTTTATCTGCAGTGGTTCTGCCAGAGTGGCAAGTAAATAAAGAAATCAGGATGCCAGCTTGGCACCAAATTCCAAGTTCTATGGCACTCTGTGTGCTGACAGCTTGCCAAAGGGAGCACTGGGTTTTCCAAGGCAGTCAGGTGCAAGGATAAGCTTGCAGCAAGCCCAAACAGAAAATTGCCCAGCCTTAACGGTTCTGTTCCAATTTTCAGTAAGTCAGCTCTTAAGTCCAGGGGATTCTCAGATAGCCAAGGACAGAGATTAACCTGCAAGAAGTCCACACAGAGAATGACGCAAAGGCTCTTCACTCCAAGATTGTCCAGGGCAGTCTCATTCAGGTCCTGCCACAGGAAGCCCACACAAGGATTACTCAGGGTTAGTTATTTCAGCTCAGCAGTTCTAGACTCCTCAGTCCAATGTTCCAACTTAGAAAGAGGGCTCAATAGTTCAGTGATTCCTCTTAAGGGGAAGGGTTTTGTGCGCACAGCAGACACTCAGGCAGGTAGGTTTTAGGGCAGCCACTAAGCTTCCATGGAACAAGTCAAGCAATGCTTCTCCTGAAGTTATATACTGAAGTCACACACATGTGTCTAAGAGCAAATACAATTTATAGGGTTTCCTGATAGCAGTTGCTCAAGTTTCAGGGAATGTCATTTGTCTAAGACCATCTGCTTGGTAGATCTGGAATTTGGCTTCATTAATATTCAAGAATTGTGAGTGCTCAGCCTTTCTGGTCAGCTACACCAACTTAGTTTGCATTGGTCCAAAATGGAGGCCATTTCTCTCTTGGTACCAAGCATGTGTTTGTGCAGCAGGTTCTTTCAATCTCACTCAAGGTCAAAGCTAAAGTTTCCAAGATGGAGGCGAGGCCAGGCTGTCCAGCCACAGCCTTGACTGGTCTTCATAGTTTTTATTTGCTATCCTTTGTATAAAGAGTGTAGGTAGAAGTTAAATGGACATATACAAACATATTCAACACCAGATTGTCTTTTGCCATTTTGTGGGGATACTGTTTGAGGTGTATGAACATTCGTTTCTTCAATGTGGTCTCTGTTGTTTACACATATAGGCATTGTGACACATAGAAACTCATTTGGGAATCTTACAAAATTCTTTTGTCCCTATAGCTTTATGGTGGGAGTTCTTCCTCAGCATCACTGCACCTGATTTCTCTTGATTGTCTGCCGCCTTGTTCACAGCTCCAGCTTGAAGTTCATCCTTAGCTCTTGCTATCTATTGGAAAAGAAAGCAAGTCCTGTTACTTTTGTTGATATTTTATTCTACCCTTTTTCTTTATCTACTTCTTATTGTTCCTTTTCTTTCTTTCTTTCTTTTGAATCTTTTTGTTTTTCTTTGCCCCTCTTCTCTTCCCTTCTCCTCCAAAACAACAACACATAGTTAAACTGAATTTTACTTTATTTTGTGTGTTATTGAGTGTTGAGGATAAGGTCAGTGTTGAATTATGTTTAAGGACTCCACTTTTGTATGGAGAGTAAAGTCATCTTTAAACACTGTTCTGGCTGCTGTTCCGGTTGCCGTGCAGAAATCCCATCTTCTGATGGACATTCTCATTGCCTGCTCTGTTTGGGCAAAGCTCACTGAGTTAAAGCTTGCTCTCATTGTTTAATGTTTTCGAAACAGGCCAGGGAAAAAAGTGCTCAGTGTCTCCGCTCAGTTTTGTGGAAGAAGCCTCTCTTGGCCTCTGCACATTCTTTGACTATGGCCTCGGCGGCATCGGCAATGTTCCCTCTAAGGCATGCACGTGTACACACACTGACACATTTTTTGATGTCCGCTCAGATTGAATCAGGAAGGTCCCACTCTGAATTCATGTGAAGGCAACACTGCCTTGATACTGCCGTACAGAACAAAGCTCATTCTGCAAAAAGATGAAAAAAATTAGAGAGAAACCTGATCATTGGTAATGACTGCATATCCTATGGACCCTTCCCTTCCCTTTGCGCACAGTACATTACCAACACAGGAGCCTAATATGTTGAATCAACCATTGTCACCCATACGGGATATTTTGGTTATGGTACTGTCACCTTCTGTACCGATTGCTGGAACACTCTTGGGTGTGCCCACTGCCTCTATGCCAACAGTACCCACTACTACTACAACACCCTCAGTACCAAAACCTGTCAAGTTAAATAAATAAATAAATAAATAAATAAATAAACGCAAATTGCCCGCTAACTGAGAGGTTCCAAAGAAAAAGAAGAAGAAAATCCTTCCTCTGTGGATATTAAGGTCAAATCGTGCCAATCTGACAATCCTCAGCCATCATCACTCTACTGTGACTACTGTGGATACCCAAAAAAGTAACACCTGCTCTGGTTGTCCAGGCAATGCCACCTGGCCCCTATTCTGAAAGAGGCAGAAGTTACTATTCTTCTTCAGGGCGAACTGTCAGACCCAGAAAGACCTTTCCCTCTGCTGGATCTTCCTACCGCCATCCAAATAGTAGATGGATCTCCTACACCAAAACTGCATTGATCCTCTGGAACCACCATTGGTCCCACTCTTGCCTCCGGCTCCAGCTCCACCGCATTTCTCCTCAATGCCAACACCCGACACTTGGGTACCGAAGCCCCGGATCGAAACACTTTCATCTCATAGAAACTGTAATGACTGTTACATTCCTAAAGATGGATATGATCCTGGCTATGAAGATGACTATGACTATACCCCATGGGTCTATTATTCTCCTAAGCATCAGAGGTCACAAGGAGCGTACCAATCCTTCCATGCTGACAACCGAGAACATGGCTACTATGCAGTTAGTAGTCCTGAGGGTTAACAAGAAATCATTTTTGGAATGGATTGTGCTGGTTGCAATGTTTTGTTTTCCATTTTTATATAATAAACTTTGCTAAAATAGCATTCATTTTCAATTCATGTCAGGTAACTTGTATTTGGTAATACAACTTTAAATTATTTGCGGAAGGGAATGGGGTGGTGAATGAGGTAGTGACTACTACTAAAATACGCTTGCAAAAATTAATCCTTTGGGATATAAACTGCCGTCTTGTATGACAGCCTTTGGTAAGCAAGCAAACACGACTTTCTTTTCCATTGCTTGTTATTAAATAGGAAAAAGCTACGTGCCCTTGTGAAACTCTGTACCCCATAACTCAAAATGAAAGCTCTAGTTTGCTACTATGGTCTCTGGCTGCTTTCAGCTGCTAAATTTTTAAAAACATGAGTAGGGAAATGTAAGCAGGGAAGTGATCAGAAAATGGCTTTGTATTGTTGGAAAAGACAAAAATGAATATAGCACATTAACTCCAGAAGGAATCCTAGGAACATTGCTAGAAAAAAGTATTGCATTCGCATCTAATTCTTTCATGGACTATAGTCCACTTCATTAGATGCATGGAGTGTTCTTCGTGTACTTCATGAAAGGGGCTGTAGTCCATGAGACCTTCGGTGACAATAAATTTGTTAGTCTTTAATATTTCTCAAGACTATGCTATTTTGGGGCACCTTGTGTCAGTTTTCCCAACACATGTTAGAATAGAATTAAGCCAGTGGAATAGCAAGGTTGACGGCAGCCTGGTTGTAAACTCTGGAGCATCTTGCCCCCCCCCCTTGGTGCACCACTTTGCTCCCTCTGCTTCCCAGCCACTGACCTGGCTGTAGTGTGGAGGCTGGAGCCAGCTGGAGCATGAATACGCCTCTGTTGTCGCTGTGGGGGCAGCAGCCTGAGAAGTGGCTCCAGCCCCTGTGCCCAGGCCCAGCCAGGTCAGCTGCTAGGCTTGGGAAATGGCAGAAGGTGGCAGAAGCAGTGCGCACCATGCTGGGGAAGGGAAGTGGCACCACCACACCACCCCTTCACTAGCTGCTTTGCTTCTATGCTGCCCCCCAGGAATGGTAGAAGCATGCTGGTGCTCCAGCCCGCTCCAGCCCTTGATCCAACCTGAGCGGCTGAGCCTAGGAAGCGGCAAAAGGTGGCAGGGGCACTGTGCAGGAAATGGGAGGTGCCGCTGCTGTGAAGTGTTCAGCAGGGTGAGCGAGGCAGCCCATGGCGAGCCAGGCTGCCAGGCGGCTCTGGGAGTTAGGGCGGTGCAGTTCTTCCGGCCTGTCTGCCCCATTGAAGCTCCATCCCTTTGTGTGCATTGTGAGCTGGCATCTGGTTTGCTTTGCTGATGGCCTTAAGACAGGACCTGCCCAGGATATTTTCTGTATAGACTTTATGCACGTACAGCCCTTCTCATCTTCTGCTGAACTCATGGAGGTAAGGGGCAGGGCCAACAGGTGTGATCCTGCTTTCCTTCTATGCATTCACTCAGTGGGTGGCTATAAAGTGAGCAGAGGACAAATGTGTGGAGCACCCTTTTGTGCTAGCAATTCCTCAACCAGGTGGGGATAAACCTACTTCAGTGCACAAATACCCTCTTTGCTGGGTTGGGTTGTATGAATGTGAATGTAAAAGTGGTGGTTAAAGTGTCTTGACTTTAATGAATGGTTATATTTAGTTTCAATTTTCTCTGTGATTTTTGAGGTAAAGGATAGCATTAAAGATGTACAGTGCCCTTGCTTTGAATGATAAGGAAGTGGGAGAAAAAAGCAAAAAGAGTAAAATCTGCCATTGCCATTCTGTCTTCTATCTGAGCATACAAACTTTGAAGGTATAGAGCAGGGGTAGGCAACCTTTGGCACTCCAGCTGTTGTTCAACAACAACTCCCACCATTCCCTCAATAAATTGAGGGAATATAATAAATATTTTTATTATAGTATTTAATAAACAATGTCTTTAATTAATTAATTAGTCTTTAATAAATAAATAGTCTTTAATAAAGAAAGTCGTAAGTTTGGGGCAGTATAAAAATATGTCAAACAAACAAACAAACAAATAAATGAAATTGTGGCTGGGGATGACGAGAGCTGTAGTTCAAAACAGCTGGAGTGCCAAAGGTTGTCCACCCTTGGTATGGAGCTTCTTCATCGGGCAGAATAAGCACAAAGTGAATGATGAGTTAGAACTCGTTGTCCTCAACATGGATTGATTTAAATCAAGGCAATTTAAATCACCAGGAGAAAATAATTGATTTAAATCAAGTTTCCCCTAATACTTCTTCATGTATTTCTCAAATGATGGTGCCAATCTGATCACTAAAACATATTAAGGTCATTCACATGCCCTACTTTCTTGGAGCTGGGGAGGGCTGGTGGGGACACAGGCTCCTACCTGCCTCCCCACGCATGATCATCAGGCTTTGCTAAGCCCTGCTGCTCACCATAGCACATGAGCTGCACTGTTGTGAGCGGCAGAGCTGGGAGCTGGAGGAAGAAGTCATCTGGCATCCCACAATGCACCGTACCAGGAATGCAGTGCACTGGGAAGATCCCCCACTGCTGCGCTATCTTGCCACTGGGAGCCCGAGCATGCAGATGACCAGGGGCTGGGGTAGAAGGGCATGCTCACACCCTTCTACCCCAGTAAAAGCCTGGCTAAACAACTCAGGCTACCCAGCTGGCAGCACCAAGATTGGGCCCAATCCCAATGCTCCAAACAAGCAGCCCTACCTGGGTAGGGCTGTGCAAGCCTAGGGAGGGCTGCTCATGTGAACACCCTTGCTAATTTACAATTCAATAGAGCCTTTACAACACCTAGGAGGGCAGGGCATACTGTGTTTGTACTTGATTTTTACTAATTTAGGAAATAGTACATAATATCTGTCTTTAGATAAACCTTTATTCATTACTTGAGTCAAGTTGCCCTGCATCTCCTTTTTGCACTGCTTACAGTTCACACACTCTCCCTTTTACCCAGGAAAGGCATATGTCAAAGTTTTCCCAGATAGGGTGTCCCTTAGCCCCTTTGACAGTTTTTCAAAGTATGGGGCAATATAGGAAGCTGTGTACTGAAGAATGTCTTCTCTTTTTCATTGCTCTGTTTTGCTACTGCTCCTGTTTTCCTATATTGTGTCTCTGTCAGCTCCTCTGCTTTGGGCTAGCACCAACGCAAAACCACCCTCTTATTGTACAATACAGCCTGTGTCTTTGTACATGTGACTTTAGTCTGCTTAGAAACAGAGACTGAAAGAGTGAAAATCTAAAAGCCAAACGCTGGTGGCTGCTGGGCACTGCAGAGCAGACTAGAGCAATTTTTGTGAGATGAAACTGAAATGAACGCCCATGTTTGATTGGCAGGTAATTCAATGTGTATGATAGACTCAATGTGTGCCATTAATTCATTTTAGGAGATTGTGTTGGTGTAGCATGTTTGTGATAAAGTTTATTTTTGACCAGGTAAATGTTTTAAAATGAGAATTTGAAATTCAGTATCTTATTTACATTTTCTATTAAAAAATGATTTGAAATGTTTAAAATCTGATTTAAAAAGCACACATTGATTTTTATCAACCCTGGTTGCCCATGAACTCATATTCAATACACTATTTAACTTGCAGTTAGGATGGCTGAATATTATTTGTATGCAACCGTGCATAAGTAGGGGATAGTAGTTCCATTTAATAAAACAATTATTTTCTGGAATAGAACAGTTTGATCTTCAGGACCATCCTTATTAGTAAAATACTTCTGTAGGGATGGTGAGAAGTTTGTGGGTGGGAGGGCAGCAAGCTCCAGTTGTGAGCTGTCCATGAGATGAATTCCAGAACTGCCCCCTGATGTTCTCTCTCCACATTCATAAGGTTTGGAGTTGTGCCACCAAATTCTCTTTTCAAAGGCGGAGAGTTGCTAGTTTATAAATTATTTTTATTTTAGCTCTGCATAACTAATCCACCTCATCAGTCCTTGAAACAGAACGGCTTTGAAATGTAAAGGCCCTATGCTCCCTCACTAATGACATCTTTACAATCTGTTGGAATTGGACCTTTAAACATCCATTGCAAAAGTTGAGGCAAATAATTAGCTAGAAGTTCAGCAGCTTTTCATTGAGGAGACTTTTAAGTGGTGGTATTATAAATGAGTACTTTCTTCTTTATAGGTCTCATGCATAAGTGTAGGCTTTGATGTTATTGATGATGAATGTTATAGTTGGAGCTTTTTTTAGTCATATGGTTGTTAGGGAGTAGCAAATGCAGGTCAAAATGGGTGCTTCACATTTCATATTCATTTGACTCAAGTTTACTGCTTACAGAAGATTCAAATAACCACATAATTGTTCTTTGTGCCTAAAGGGACTTTGCACTTCTCTTTCTTGGACATGAGCGCCTCATGCTCTGTGGTAAACTGCTTCTAACATAAAGGAATTTTCAAAAGCAATTTACGATATAGCAATGATACTCTTCTCATCAGAGGCGTAATATAAACAATCCTATTGCCTGCACCTAAGACCTGCTTAATGTAATTCATGGGATCCTGACACACAAACACAGTGTTTCCAAATCACTACTTGGATTCAAATTATGAGGTTTCACCTTCTGCTCCAATTGAGGTTTCTGTCAAATTGTGAGTAACTGCTCATATAAGTGCAGTTCAGATTATCATTGCATGCACAATGAACACACATGAGGGAGAATAGGATTACAGGAGCAAGCCTCGCCCCTCAACTGATGTGCATTCACTAGACCATCTATATAGTCATTAACTATTATAGTCGGAGACAATGCCTACAGAGCCTACACGTGTGTAGTTTGTTTCTTACTTAAGCAGGGGGTTGGACTAGAAGACCTCCAAGATCCCTTCCAGATCTAAAATTATATGATTCTTTCAGGACCATACACATGGTCTTAGTGCAGTGTTTCCCAAACATTTTTGGCCCAAGGCACACTCATTAAGAAAATACACATCGGGGCACAGTGCCTTCCAATATAATTTTTTGTGTCAGCAAAAATGCCACACAGTTTGTATTTATTTATTTTAGCTTCTTCTTCTTTATTCTTATATAGTGCTTATTCTTATTTGTAGCTCACATCCCTCCAGTAGCTGATTTGCCCCATAATTCATCATCAGGAAGAATATTTCACTCCTGGTGCATAAGAGAGTGGCCAGCTTCAGAAGTGGGGAGCTTAAACTCACTCCCTTATGCCCTGGGAAGGACACATCCTCAATATTTCCACTGCATTATGGGGCTAGTCAATTTCAAAAGCAAAGAATTTAATCTCCCCAGTTTTGGACTCAGAGTAAGTTTGCCTTGGCCAAGATATACAACCTCCCCCACCCTCCCATGTACACACACACACACACACACACACGTACGTATGAATAGTTCTGCCCCATTCAAGCCTTGGGGAAACAGCTAGGGATGTGCGAAACGTTTTGGGTACAGAACGATCTGTACCCAAAATGGCCGATTTTGGGTGATTCGGATCCGAACCGAATCACCCTTGAAGCCCCCCAAAATTATTCGGATCCGAAATGAATCACCCCTGTTTCGGATCCGAAATATTTGTTGTTTCGGCCCTCCATTTTGTGGCTGATAAATGCCTTCTTCTTCCCCTTCCATTTTGAGCAATGACATCAATTTGAATTTCCTGCCTTTTTGCCTCCCATTGACTTCAATGCAAAAAGGTCTGATGTGATGTCTACTCAAATTTTGGGTCCCAGGGCCAAAAGAGTGTGGTGGGGTGGTAGTGCCTAATGGGTGGAGGCTACCACCCAAATTGCAGAGGGATTGGGCAGAGGGCTGATTTTTGGTGAATTTCTGAAGTTTTCGTGTCTTTGGGGCAGATTAAGGCATAATGTGGGATCTGGGGAAGAAGAGTGGGGTGGGGTGGTAGTGCCTAATGGGTGGAGGCTACCACCCCAATTGCAGAGTGATTGGGCAAAGGGCTGATTTTTGGTGAATTGTTGAAGTTTATGCGTCTTTAAGGTTTTTCCCCATTAGGTATAATGGAGGGTGTATTGCTTCATGTCAGGGGGGAAGGGGTGGCCCAGAGCTGTGTGGGGTTGGTGGTAGTGCAAGATAGGGGCAAGGAAGCTACCAGATTTTTTTTCAAAGGATTTGGGCAGAGGGCTGATTTTTGGTGAATTGTTGAAGTTTACGCGTCTTTAAGGTTTTTCCTCATAAGGTATAGTGGAGGTTTCAGCAGCCCCATAAGTGCACTTGGGGGGTGCTGGGGTGGCCCAGAGCGAGTGGTGGTGTAGTGCACATAGGGTGCCAACCACCCCCATGGGTTTCTAACCCATGGGGTACAGGGTTCTGTTGTTTCTTAGATGTTCTGAGTGTAGATTCTATGATAGCAAATGAGAGTGGATTCATGGTGTCTCATTGAAAATCTCATTTGCTATCATAGAATCCACACTCAGAACACCTCAGAAGCAACAAAACTCCAACAAATGAAATCACCAAAAATCAGCCCTCTGCCCAAATCCTTTGAAAAAATTCAGGTAACTTCCTTGCCCCTACCCTGCACTACCACCAACCCCACACCACTCTAGGCCACCCCTTTCCCCCCGACATGAAGTGATACACCCTCCATTATACCTAATGGGGGGAAACCTTAAAAATGCATAAACTTCAGAAATTCACCAAAAATCAGCCCTCTGCCCAATCACTCTGCAATTGGGGTGGTAGCCTCCACCCATTGGGCACTACCACCCCACCCCACTCTTTTGGCCCAGATCCCACGTTATGCCCCCAATCTGCCCCAAAGACACTAAAACTTCAAAAATTCACCAAAAATCAGCCCTTTGGCCAATCCCTCTGCAATTTGGCTGGTAGCTTCCACCCATTAGGCACTACCACACCACACCACTCTTTTGGCCCCAGGACCCATTTTTAATCCAAATTGATTCATATTTGGATTAATTTGGATCTGAATCAAATCGGGGGTGATTTGGATGGGCCAGATTCGGATCCAAAACATAACGGGGGTGTTTCGATTCAGATCTGAATTGAAACACCAAAAATCTGAATTGCACACCCCTAGAAACAGCATCTGAACAAAATGGTGCAAGCCAAATATGAAATAACATTTGAAACAGCCTTTATCTGAGCCAGGCATTGGTCCATGTCGGCCAGTATTGTTCCCACTCCCTCAAGGACTGAACCTGGGACCTACTCCATGTAGAACAGGAGTTCTTTAGTTTGAAAATATTTTCATTTTTGTGCACATTATATCCTTCTTATCTAGCAAGGGATCCAAACTAGATCTGCAAGAGTGACCAATCTTACAGCAGTATCCTATGGCAGATTATTTATTTTCATCATAGCTAAGAACCTATTATATTGTTACTCTGAGCAGCTACTTATTTTCTTAACATTGATGCTAAAACACAACCATGCTTTTTTCTTATACATAGTTAATAATTTGCATATAAACTTTGGCTTCTCTTTTATCTTTAAGTATTGATATAAGCTATGTAAAATCAGACTGTGTGGAAAGAATGCTTTGAAATGCAAAATCTAATTGAAATGGATGCAGTGTTATTTTAGGACAGTTGAAAAGATACTATTGGGAATATCATGCATATTTGAACAGACCATACACACACACACAGAGTTCAATTTATACACCAGTAAATTGTGAAAAATGAGCTAGTACTTTTGATTAGAATATATGAGTATCATAATGCCAGAGAGTTAAATCAACTGAAACACAAGAAATCAACAAAATGAAACCAGTTCTATAATTTTATTTTTGATTTGGTATTTATACTTAGAAATCATTGATGTGATCTAACATTACAATAGGAATCTCTGATCTATAGTAGCCTTAGCTGCCGTGGTATCAGTGGTGATCTTTTTTTTTTTTTTTTTTTTGCTGCTGCTGCAGATGAATCTCATCCTATCGCAGGTTCTGTTTCCCTCCCCAGCCACTTCCTATAGGTTACGGCTAGTGCAAATTTTATTTTCCTGCTTGCTGCAACTCCCATGAGTCTATAGAATACCCTACAAGGAGACTGGAGGGGAAGACTTGTATTCCAAAGCTTGTTTCTGCTATGCATGGGACAGCTGAGCCATAGCAAGCACAGGAGGTATTGGCTGGTGTAATGACACCTAGTTTTATACTTGTACTAATACTAGTGTCAGGACTGGTTGTGCATGGGCAGCCATACGGTCATGCAAACAGCAAGTGTGTTACCAGGGGTCAGGGATGGGGTATCCAGTTTATAACGAATGAACCCCTATTTCCACCCTGCACCTCCAGCTCAAAGGATCTTCAGACACAGGTAAACACATACCAATAACTTGGCAAAATGGCGACAAAGGAGGGCAAATCTTAATCAGTTGTAATATTTTATTGGGGATAATGGAGTACAAGGGAAAAAGACTGCAATAGAGGCAAATGGAGCTAAGGAGTTGTTATTAATGTGTGTTTGTGTGTGTATGAGTTAATGAACTCGATTAAATTGAGCAAATGAAAGAAAACGGGAAGAAGAGCAGAGGATTAGATATAATGAAATGCTGGAACAATTACATATGAATATCAATTAAATGCAGGGGAAACTACAGGGAGCACAGGCAGCAGTTGGGTATAATATGGGAAATAATATACACTAAATTGATTAAAATAGAGCATTCAAAATGTCACAATTGAATGCAATTTACATCTGACAGTTAAAGAGCTATTCAAGGGTTAAGAGATACAAGAGAAGCACCGGGGACTTCTAGAGAGTTAAAATTAATGATAGAGTGTTGGAGACAGAAATCCTAGAGTGTCTCCATAGATAACACAGGTTCAAATTAGACACAAGGTTGTGTATGTTAAAACAGGAGGTATTCTTCCCTTGAATTCAAGCTATTTAATTCATTGTGGGGAATGATAATGTGGGGAATGATTACACAAAGCAGCAGCAAGGAAATCAGTCAGATGATTGTTTAATAACTCACAGAAATTATAGGGCTTCATGAAAAAATTCCTAGAACATCCAGCTGTTAAATACTTATAAGTTACTGGATAAAACTTTAGGTTTTAACCAAAGAAATTAGTTTTGATTGCAGCCACGGAGGGCTATTTAACTAAATAGTACACTATTTAAAATGTGTTTAAAGTGAGGAGAGGTTTGAGACTCAACTACATATCTGATAGTTGCTGATTAATTTCTTATATCCTGAGATTTGCACTTTGAGCAGTACTAGCAGCACATTATTTACTACCAGCTTGAAAGCAGTGTTTGCTAGGCATGGAATTCCTTATGGTATTATTAGTGACAATGGGATCCAATATTCAAGTTTAGAGTTCAGAGAGTTAGCTAGAGAGTGGGTCTTTCATCTTACCTCTAATTTGCATTACCCCCAGTCTAATGGTTTTGTGGAAAGATCAATTCAAACAGTTAACAGTTTTCTGAGGAAAAAACAAGGATGGTGCAGGAGATCTCTAATAAGCACTTTTGACTTACCGCAGTACACCTCTGGACAATGGCTCCTCTCCAGCACAGTTGTTGATGGGGAGGAGGATACACTCCACACTGCCCATAGCTGATATCCTGTTGATGGGTAATGATGGTGGCAATATAAGAGTGTGAGAGAGAAAGATAGCCCCGAAACAATGTCAGAAACAGTACCTTGACAGGGGGATCCAGGAGCTTCCAGGACTGAACCAGGAATCTGTGTTTGTACGAGGAACCATAGCTCCAGTGTTTGGGACCAGCAGGGCACTCTTAAACAGCTAGTGCTACCACAGTCTTATTTGATACCAGGGACCAAGGGGAACTTTATCAGCTTATCCAGAGAGATCTTTGAAGGCTACCCTGAGGGGTACTGGAAATGAACCTTCAAATTTCTTTCCATTAACTGGTTTGCCTTCAGTGCTAGAACAGGCAGAACAACACCTGGAACATCCACAAGAGACCACTGACGACAATCCTAGTCACCCTGACAATCCCAGTGGAAGGTGAAGGCCCCAGCAAGACTAAGAGGTTTGACATAGGACAGGGACATGAGTGGTAAAGATCCACTCCAGAGTGAAGTGCTGGTAAGTTACCACTCCTCTGTAGAAGCAGTTTAGGCAGACGTCTGTCCTGTTGTTGTTTGTTAAGGGGGAATATGAAATGATTGTTGTAATTTTGAGATAGTCTCTGACACAGAGCAGCAGGAAAGGTGGAACCTATTCCACTTAGAATCAGTTTGTGCAGACTGTACTCATCACCATTCAGTTTCTCTCTCTCTCTCTCTCTCTCTCTCTGCAATAAAGAAGTGTTATTTTCGTGTTCAAGTGCCTGTCCTAGTATTGAATCCAAATTATTACACAACAGGGATGAAAGTTTCTCTGGCTTAAGATCAGATCAACATCTGGTTTCAGGCCAAACTTCATCCAGTTCGGTGGATGTAGAACAGTCCCGCCCCCCCCCCCGGCAAAAACAACAACAACTGGTGCTTGAACCAAACAACCTAAACTACTCCAGTTTACATAGTTAGATATTTGTTTGCATTTAAAACTACATTATTATACTTGGCAGTTACAACATGTTCAATTTCCCATCCAACCAGGATATAAAGATGGACTTTGTTTCAGTTGGGATTAATAAGAAACAGTCAGATGCTTGTTTAATAACTCACAGATATTATAGGGCTTCATGAGAAAATTCCTAGAACATCCAGCTGTTCAATACTTATAGTTACTGGATAAAACCTTAAGTTTTAACCAAAGCAGTTAGTTTTGATTGCAGCCACTGGAGGGCTATTTAACTAAATAGCACACTATTTAAAACTTATTTGAAGTTAGGAGATGTTTGGATAAAAAATTAGTGAATATCTATATACTATGTTAATTACAGAGTGAAATAATATGTTTTATGATAATGTATGTTTTATCATTTTTTCCATCTTGTCTGAAAAAATATTAATTAAAAAATGAAGAAGCCAGAAACAAAACCTTCTAAAGGGTTCTTTATTATGTATTAATATATTTATACACCGCCCCAAAACTTCCATCTCTGGACTGTTTACAGCAACATAAAATAAATTAAAACAGAAATGAAAACCATAAAGTGATTTAAAACCACAAGTCTAGTTACAGTAAGAAGCTTGGATGAAAAAAATGTGACTTCAAAAGGTTGTCAGAGATGGAGAGGCTCTTATTTCAGCAGGGACTGAATCCAGAGTCTTGGGCTGGCAACAGAGAAGGCCCGTCCCTGTGTAGCCACCAGACAAACTGATGGCAACTGTAGCTTGTTTACCAACCTGCAAATTGGTAGGCAAAATTGGTTATCAACCTTCAAATTGGAGACATTACCAACCTGCACATTGGTCAAGTCTCAAAGTACTCTGAGAGCAACTACTGCTGCTATGAACTGCCCAAACTGCAAAAATATGCCAATTTTATTCTTGGAATCACCTGGAATCAAGATTAGGGTGACTTGCATTTCCTTGGCTGCCCTGCTTTCTCTACCGTACCCACCATCAAAGCTGTTCCCATGTCAGCAAAGCTGTCCCCATGCACTTTGATTTGCCTTCCATCTCCTGTTCTACCCACTTGATACAATTCTGCCTAAGACTCAAATTCAAGACAACTCCCATAGCTCTCTGAGAGGTGGAGATAAGTGGGAGCAAGACAGTGTTCTGGGTGGGCATTTGCCCTTATTTCCCTCCCCTCCCACCCTAGAACAAATTAAAAGTATAAAGTTAAAGTTATAGGCCCCATTCACACATAACGGGAAACCAGAGTTGAAGAGGCCTGAGATTGAATTTCTAGTACATTCGAACACATGCAACCATGGTTCAGACACAAAAGTAACCTAGGGTTTCCCTCCCGAAACTCCAGTTTGAACCTTTGATTGGCAGTGGATTTCACCACCCCTACCTGAAGTTACATCTGAATACTGAACTGCAGTCCAACTGAGCTCCAACTGGAGTTGACGGAGGAAGCTCCTCCCTCACTCTGGCTGTGATTGGCTGCTTCCTTCATTCCCGAAGGAAGCCCACTCAGCCAATTCCCTCCTCTCTACAGTCTCCATGACTGCTGTTGGGATCCTGCTGGTTACGTCTAAATGCGGACAGGTAACCGCATGGTGGGTAAGATCAGAACCATGGGTCCATTTTACCTGTGGTTCCATGTTACGTGTGAATGCAGCCATAGTGTTCTAAATGACATTTTCTTGATGGGATGTTTTGCCTTTTGCTTCCATTGGTCAGTTTCCAACACTTTCTATTTTGTTTCATTTCCATTTGTGCTGCTGAACATATTCAATATGCTCCATTATTACAATTCCACAGTTTTATTTTCTAAGATAGATGTTTGTTAAATCTCAAGTGAAGGTGCCTTTGATGTTGAATGGCTGGCATTTATGATAACAATAAAATAACTTGTATAAATGCGGGTACACATAATCATGTCTGGCAGTAGTTTATTGTTATATGTTGTGTGTGTCCTGCATATTTAATACAATTTTTTGAGAAGATAATATAAATGTAGTTATGTGGGACTAATGGTAAGATAAGGAAATCGATGTTTTTCGGAAAACTTGGAAATTTGCAGCAATACTCAATTTGCAAGCTGGAAAAAAAAATTAATCATTTGAAGGAGAAAAAATTGCTTCAAGCTTTTTTTTCCTTCTTTTTTTTTTGCGCAAGGCTAACACACAGTTCTTCTGTGAAAAAAGGCTGTTAATATGTTAAGGCTGTCCATGACTTTGTCTTTCTATTTCCTATAAAGGTTTAATATTAAAATGGTACATTGTAAGTTCTTTGCAATACCGAGCTGGCTTTCACTTTATAATGTGCACAAAGCTTTACAGTTATAATGCCAACCCTGAAAGCTCAAGCTTGATTCCTTGAGTACCACTGAAGTTTTACTTTGCATACACCACTGGCAAAACATGAGGCATTTATTTTGAAAACATATCCAATGCCATTTAGGTGTTTATTCACCACTGATAGTGGTAACTAGTACATAAAATGAAGAGTTTTGCATTTGATATTTTAGTAATAAAAGGATACAGTTCTTTTTTCCTACATATGTTTCCTTCCTGTGCAGAAGGAGCTGATACATTAAGGATTGGAGATCAAGATTCTGTTTTTAATCATTGGTCAGATGGTTGAACCTCAACATGCTGCTGAGTTAGTTGCTCACAGAAATCAGATATCAGCTGTGATATAAAACTTCCTGTCAGATAAGGAGATTGATCTAATGGTCTAACATGCATTTAGGCATTTTGTGAATAGTTGTTATCAAAGGCATCTGTTTATAACTGAAATTGTTAGATAGATACTTTATTTACGGCCAATGGCCAAAACAAACTGAAATTGTTTATAACCAAAGCATAGATACCATTAAAGGATGTACAGTAAATTGCACTTCTTAAATCTCTCAGAGAATTTAGTTTCCTGCAATAGTATTTTGAACTGAGGGCATAAATGCATAACTAATCAGATCTTAGGATTGTTATTTATGTTCGGCATTAATTTTACAGTCTCTACAAGCCAGGCTTTTATTAATGTTTTTAATTTAAAAAGCTGTTTTTGTTCTTATTGGTATGTTCAGCATAATGTGTGAAGCAATGCTGAAGCCAAAAAAGGCATTCTGCAATGTATAGCTTAAATAATGTGGAGAGGGGAATAGATTAATATGAATTTCAAGGACTGCCAGCAGGCTACATTCTTGGGAATAAGGGTAAAGATAGCTAACGCCAATCCAGGTACTAAGCCTTAATACTAAATAAAAATTTCAGTGAACACTGTCTTTCTACAGTGAATTGCACCTGTTGTTTAGACTATTTAGATGTAAAAATATTGAAATTTTATTGTGGCTTGGTTCAGTTCAGTTCACAATTGTGCTGCCAAACTAGCCTAGTTCGAGGTAGACCAGTTCGGCGTTGAATGGTTCTTACACACCCCTAAAGTTTATACTGTATCAAACTAGCAAATGTTGTCCACTGACTTAGTGCTGGATCTGAACCCAAAGGACCTAAGAGACAGATCTTACTGCTGCATTCATTGATTCATACCATCGATTGGAGAATACCATCTAAGGAGCTTTAGTGAGCTATATCCTTTGCTTAATTAAGAAAGAGAAATGGCTGTTTTATAAAATGGCAATGCCAAGAATATCATACAGAAAAATCTTGATTTAAAAATACAAGTAGACACGGAGAAATAGAATTAACATTTGTTCAGATTAAATTGTACGCATGGTCACTGTGCAAGCTTTCTTCCATTTGTACACGATCTGGATTCAACCCAATATTTTTAAAGCCCATTATATTTAAGCAAACTTAAGCAGCATATTCATCATACCCAGTTGTGTTCTAAAGGCAACAGGTGTTTTAAGTGTACACACACACACACATACTTTCTGAAAGCAAAGAAATCCTATTGTTCTTTCATAATTGAGCTTTGTTATGTTTATCTTTGATTGACAGGGCTTGCAGGATGATGCAAAGATTCTAAAACTTTTTTAAATACCCCATTAGGACATCTTGTAGTTAATTTGTTTTGCAGTATTTTGAAAGAACACATATTTGTAAAAAATAAACTCTGGGTATTTAGCCATTTTAACATACTTTTCTGTGGATTTGAATTAAGTTCTAGGATTTATGTGTGTTTGATATTTATGTATTCACTATTCTGAAATATTGTGTGACACTAAATACTCTAACTTCAACGGTTAATTGACATTTTCTTTTTTCTTTTTTTCTTTTGATGACAAGAAACCTGATAAGCCTATACCAGAAAGCAATTTGGGTCTTCTTCTTTTTTGTCAGTTTAAACTTGAAAGCTATTGAGTAAATGGTATAAAATTCTTGTTTACTCTTAATAGTAGAGATCCTCTCACGAAATAGCAGTGGAACGGATCTGATGATTGCCCCTTCAGGTTGGACTGTAGGAGTGTGTTGTTTGAACAGATGACTTTGAAGATTGTTTGGAGGGGTCTGTTAGTGGCAGCTTGTCGAAACTCATTATGCTAATGCTTAAATGCCAGTGCACACATAATGCCAAGGCTTCTGGAAATGATGTGAGGTCCTCCTTTTGACTTTTAGCACTTAATTTTTTTGATCTTACATACCTAAGGGACTGATCACCTTATCCCATCACATACCTAAGACTGAACAGGAGCATCCAGTTAGTTGTACCACCTATGTATCATACACACAGTAACTTTGTGTATGTTTTGGTAGTTAGCTAAAATACTAAGCTTTCCTTTCTCTGTAAGTTTACTGTATTCCAACCTTAAGTCTCACACTTTTTGGTCTGGGTTGACTTTTAGGGACCAAGGTTAAATCAGCATGGGAACTGTTTAGTCTACAGAGTCCATTTTATATGAATATTTTATTATGTAATTCATATTTTATTAGTTTTCTAAGCATTGTTGGCTAATCCAAATCTGCAGGAATGAGCTATGATAAAAGTCTAAATAAAACTTTAAAAAATCTCCCTAACAGTCTTCAATGTAATCTGATTTATGCAAACATTCTAAGTGCATAGTGTCAGGAAGAAATAAGCTCACTGTGGTGCCATGTTTGCACAGTGACTACACACACAAACTTTGTACACGCATATGGACTGTGAAGCTTACTGAACATGCATAGGTCAAAGGCAGGACCTGTCACTGTCATGCCCACACTGCTCCAAACCAAGGATCCAGAGAGCCTCAGTTCTGTCCAAATGCAGCACTGGAGGCTGCATTTGGCCAGACTGGAGTTGAGGGAGGAAGCTCCTCCCTCTCTCACTCCTTGATTGGCTGTACAGGCTGTGCTTCAGTCAAGATTGAAGCCTGCACAGCCAGATCCTTTGCCTCTATTCAGTCTCACTGACTGCAGAGAGGATGCTCTCCAGTATGTCTGAATTCATACAGGAGAGCGGGGGGAAGAAGGCATTGATGCAGGTCCATTGGACTCATGGTTCCATGTTACATGCAAATGCTGCCATAATGTATGAATATATGGTACAAATGTCTGTACACTCATACATGTTAGCCCCTGCTAACTGGGCAAAGAGGCACCTTTTACATTGGTAATTCTCTTTATTTAGCAGGGGGAGAGTAACTGGTCCTATCCACCCCCAGCACAGTACTTCCAGTGACTGTTGCTGGTGTCTATCTTGTTTTTTGTTTTTAGAATGTGAGCTCTTTGGGGACAGGGAGCCATCTTATTTATTTATGATTTCTCTGTGTAAACCACCCTGAGCCATTTTTGGAAGGGCGGTATAGAAATCAAATTATTAATAATAATAATAATAATAATAATAATAATAATAATAATAATAGTGAGGCACTACCTTGGCGTGGTTGTGGGGATTGCGTGCTCTGAGGAAGGTGAGAGCTATGCCAGAGGTTCAGCCATACTGGACAGGTCTCACCAGAGGAGCCAGACAAAGAGTGCCTCTCCCATCAACAATATGGTGAGACGTAACTTTAATAAATCTATACCGGATCGGTCGTCCGGGTCAACAAGGAACACGCCAGGTGCTATAGTCCCTGGACATCTGGTGGCAAGTGGGCAACAGGACTCGGGATCTTCAGTTGAGCAACCAGGGCTGAAGACAGCAAAGTTACTGGAAGAAACGTCGCTTGACCGAAAAAAATATACAAAAAATGCCAACAAGGAAATAATGATCTGCTATTACAAGTCTAGTCCAACTAGAAGAGGTTATTTAAAAAGAATGTACCAAATTTGGAAAGAGAAGCATCCAGATACAGAAATAACAGAACAAAGGCTAGCAGACCAGAGAAGATTCATAATAAGAAATAAAGTATTCACAGGAGTTGAGCTGGAAGAACTGCAAAGAGCAACACAGGCTCGAGATATGGAAGAAGAATTACCACCAACTGAAACAGTTGCTCAGGCGCAGGTGGAGGAGGTGTTGGAAATAGAGGATGCCATTGTTGCTGAACTGTTTCAAAATCAAAACCAGGCAACCTCCCCTTTGTCTTCACCTCAAAATCCAAAATGCCGTTTAACAGAAAAACAACAAGAACTAAAGCAAAAAATAACTGAGCACATGAACCAAACAACCACCAGGGTTTGACTTCCAGCTCTAAAAACAGTTGCCTAAAAACGACTTGCTCGGGTATTAAAAGATGTCAATGCTGCACTTGCAGAAATAACAACCAATAATTTGCAAGAAACAAACCAACTAATGTACAGTGCAGCAACAATAACAACACAAGAGCTCGGATATAAGATCAATGGACCTGTCAAAAAAGAAAGCAGTACATCACCTAAATGGAAGATTAGATTAGAAAATAAAATCGCCAGGCTTAGCTCAGATGCTAGTAAATTGAAAGATATGAAAGACAAGAAACTGAAGAATGAAAACACCAAACAGTAACTGATCCAAAATACCACCTAGATTCAAGGAAAATTCAAGGAAAATTAGAGAAGTCCTGGAAATAATAAAGCAGCAAATAACAGCAGTGTCAAAGAAGATTAGCAGATATGAAGCCAGAACTACACAACACAGGCAGAATCTCCAATTCCAGTCGAATCAGAGACGTTTCTACCAAAGCATAGAAGGAGAAACTGCAAGAAACATAGAAACGCCAAATAAAGAAGAAACAGTGCAATTCTGGGGGAAAATTTGGGACAATCCAATAGATTATAATTAAAAAAGCAGGTTGGATGAAAGAGGTCATAAAATGTAACCAACAAATGCAAGATCTAATAATAACACCAGAATTAATAAGTGAAAGAGCAAAGAAAATTAAAAATTGGACTGCGCCAGGCGACGATGAACTGCATGGCTTTTGGCTTAAACACCTAACAGGCCTTCATAAGCAACTATCAAAACATCACATTTTGCAAGGAGGTGATATTGAACAATGGCTAACAACTGGGAAAACCCATCTCATCATGAAAGACCCAGCAAAAGGTGCAGTTCCAAGTAATTATAGACCGATAACCTACCTGCCAACCATGTTCAAATTATTAACTGGAATAATAGCAGATGAAGTGATGCAACACTTATTAACTAACAAACAGCTTCCAGTTGAACAGAAAGGAAATTGTCCAAACACCAGAGGCACAAAAGACCAGCTGCTGATTGATAAAATGATTTTAGAAAACTGCAAGAGAAGAAAAACCAATCTAAGTGTTGCATGGATTGACTACAAGAAAGCCTTCGATTCATTGCCTCACACATGGATAGTAAAATGTTTAGAAACAACTGGTGTCAGCAAAAACATTCAGATATTTATAAAAAAGCAATGAGCATGTGGAGTACACAGTTAACAATCAATGGCGAGACACTTGGACAGGTTAGCATTAGAAGAGGCATTTTCCAAGGGGACTCACTATCCCCTCTGTTGTTTGTAATCACCATGACCCCGCTTTCACAAATACTAAACAAAACAGGCCTCGGATACCAAACATCTAAAACATCCAGTCAAATCAACCATCTGCTGTACATGGACGATCTGAAGTTGTATGGAAAGTCCCAGTCAGAAATCGAATCACTGCTAAACACTGTCCGTATATTCAGTAGAGATATAGCAATGGAGTTTGGACAAGACAAGTGTGCTGCATTAATAATGAACAGAGGAAAAATAACAAAAACAGAAGGAATAGAACTGCCCAATGGAAGCAACATCAAGAACCTGGAGGAGAAAGAACATTACAAATTCTTGGGCATTCTCCAGGCTGATAACATCACACACACTGAAGTTAAAAGAAAAATGGGAAGTTAATACATCAGGAGAGTTAGAAAAATCCTCAAGTCCAAACTCAATGGCGGGAACACCATACACGCCATCAACACCTGGGCTATACCCAGATACACTGCAGGAATAATAGGCTGGACCCAGGCAGAGCTAGAGACGCTAGATCATAAGACCTGGAAAATGATGACCATCAATCATGCTCTGCACCCCTGCAGTGATGTCGATAGGCTATACCTCCCTTGCAGCTCAGGTGGAAGAGGAATGCTGCAATTCCATCAAACAGTAGAGGAGGAGAAAAGAGGCCTTGAAGAATATATCAAGGACAGTGAAGAAGATGCACTTCAAATGGTCAATAACGTGAAACTATTCAACACCAATGAAACAAAACAGGCCTACAAGAAAGAACAAGTCAAGAACCGAGCAGAAAAATTGAGAAATAAACCACTGCATGGTCAATATTTGCACAATATAAGTGGAAAATCAGACATCACCAAGACCTGGCAATGGCTTAAGAATGGCAACTTGAAGAAAGAAACAGAGGGTTTAATACTGGCTGCACAAGAACAGACACTAAGAACAAATGCAATAAGAGCCAATGTCGAAAAATCCACAACAAACAGCAAGTGCCGCCTTTGTAAAGAAGCAGATGAAACAGTGGACCACCTAATCAGCTGTTGTAAAAAGATCGCACAGACTGACTACAAACAAAGGCATGACAAGGTAGCAGGGATGATACACTGGCACATCTGCAAAAAGTACAAGCTACCTGTAGCCAAAAATTGGTGGGACCATAAAATTGAAAAAGTGGTAGAAAATGAAGATGTAAAAATATTATGAGACTTCCGACTACAAACAGACAAACATCTGCCACACAATACACCAGATATAACTGTAGTCGAGAAGAAAGAAAAACAAGTCAAAATAATCGACATAGCAATACCAGGGGATAGCAGAGAAGAAAAAGAAATAGAAAAAATCACCAAATACAAATTGAAATTGATCTACAAATTGAAATTGAAAGGCTGTGGCAGAAAAAGACCAAAATAATCCCAGTGGTAATTGGTGCCCTGGGTGCAGTTCCAAAAGACCTTGAAGAGCACCTCAACACCATAGGGGCCACAGAAATCACCATCAGCCAATTACAAAAAGCAACTTTACTGGGAACAGCCTATATTCTGCGACGATATCTATAACAATTGACAATAAAATTCTGGCATCCCAGGTCCTTGGGAAGGACTCGATGTCTGGATAAAACAAACCAGTCAATAACAACTGTCTGACTGTGTAAACAAGAAATAATAATAACAACAAACCAGTCAATAACACCTGTCTGACTGTGTACAATAATAATAATAATGTTTTTGTGTGAACTGTGAATGACTGAACCTGCATATTAAAATTGAACCTACGTACAAGCCCCTTGAGTCACCTTAAGTGGAGCAGCAGGGAAATGCTTGACTAACAAGCAAAAGGTTGCCAGTTCAAATCCGCGCTACTTCAGGCAGCAGCGATATAGGAAGATGCTGAAAGGCATCATCTCATGCTGCATGAGAGGAGGCAATGGTAAACTTCTCCTGTATTCTACCAAAGAAAACCACAGGGCTCTGTGGGCGCCAGGAGTCAAAATTGACTTGAAATTTACCTAACTTTACAAGCCCCTCAGTGTTTGGTACATATAGGAAGTGTACAGTGTGCATATAGGAAGTGTACCTGTGTACAGTGTGAATAACTGTATCAGTGTACAAATCTGAGTACACTGTATTCTTCTTGTACTATTCAACATAATGTCTGGGTAGGGCTAGAGAGGTCTGAGTAACTGAACCAAGACCATTCTCTCCTTTTCATGGCCACAAAAAGAACTTCACTTGGTAAGAAAACATTGCAGTAAAACAATGTGTTGCACACCACACTGAAGGAATGACACTAGGAACATGCTCTAAATGATTATTTCTACTTCAGCCTTTCTATTTGCTCTGTTATGTAGTATTAATATATCGTGTCAAGCTCAAGCCTCTGACTAGGTAAATGAAAAGAATGTCCTCGTCTAAGTGGAGCCTCATAAAGTTTTTAAAGTTTATGAGAGATTTGTGAAAAAGAACACTCTTACATGGCAGATGAACTCTGAATTATAAATAGCTCTAAGGATAGGTTTTTCAGTCTTTCTCTCCTCCTTTCCCCTTTTATTTTCTATGATGATAAAGTGAGGGGGAAAATCCATTTTATGCCCTTGCAACAAAGTTAACAAAGCATTATATCGCCACCTGGCCATCTGTTCGGCTAAAATGGTTGTTATTATCTGGGATGTTGCTCTGACTGTTTTTAGACTCGATGTGCATGTTTATTCCATTATACAAAGACACCTTGCTTGGCTCTGCTTGAGCTGGAGTTTCTGTTCAAGTGTGTTTACACCTCAATAAATGCGCTTTTGTTCAATTCCTCACAAAGTGTAGAGAAATAGAGAGCTTCTGCTTGGAGCAACTATTTACAATTCAAATGAATGTGCTTGTTTTCTGCATGGTTAAGAACCTTGCCCATTAAACCTTTTCCCCACCCTTCAGTACCAGTATTGTATAGGCCAAGCCTTTAAGTGGTTTTATTTTCCCATTAACCAGATTGTGTGATCTGACAGCAAAAATATCTTGCCGATATGAACACTCTTCAGCCTCTTCACCACACTGGCAAAATGAAGCATGATTGTTTGGGCAGCATTGAATGTTTCATGGTTTTGCATGTAATCAGATAAAGTTCATCACCATATAACCTTGATTTCAGAACAGCGTAAACACTGTTCTCATTTAAATGTTTAATTAATGCTGCCATAAAAACAGAAAGTGTTTTATTTGTTTGTTGTGCACTTCAAGCTGATGTTTATGAGACCAACTAACTTATGGTGGCATATTGCCATGGTATTTTTGAGTAGTAAAAAAATCTTGCATGCCAAAATGTTAAACTGACTCAATTGATGGACAAAAATGGAAATCACAATGAAATTTGAGAATGGTACAATTCTAGTGCACTTGTTTCTTTTCTCTGCATGAGATGTTTAAGCTAGATGTCTCTCTCTCACACACTATCTCTCTCTCTCTCTCTCTCTCTCACACACACACACACACACACACACACACACACGTTTCTGTTTTAATGAGATTGTGCAAAATTGAATACAGGAACAAATATAATTCTTAGAAGATAATTCTTCTGAACCAAGTTTCATGTAATCTCATTAAAATGGTGTGTGTGTGTGTGTGTGTGTGTGTGTGTGTGTGTGTGTGTGTGTGTGTGTGTGTGACAAACGTAGCTCACGAATGCCATCCTAACCACACAAGAAAGCCTGTTTACAAGACTCTCTGAACTGAAAAGTAAAAATGGAGCTCTTGCAACCTCCCCCTTCTCTTCAAATGTCAGGAAATATTTCAGAATCCTGGAGAAAATTCAGGCAGAGATTTGAAATGTATCTTGCTGCCATAGGAGCAGATGTCAAGCCTGACAAATTAAAAGAAGCTCTCCTGTTTCATGTAGTGGGGGAGGAATCACTACAGATTTATAATAATCTTCACTTTGCAGAAAATGAAAAAATGAAATTTAGTGAAATCATTAGGAGATTTGAGGAGTATTGCATGCCAAGACAAAATTAGGCATTTGAAAGGCATAGAGCCGGGTCTCATGATCTCCCCAGCCCCATCATGGAGCCGGCAATCAGTTTGGGGAGCTAAGCGGAGAGAGCGGGCTGCACATGAGCAGGGCGGGAGTCCTGGGCAGCCGGATTGGCCGCCCACATGATTGCTGGCTCTGTGACAGAGCCAGCGGGGGCTGGGGAGTTCGGGGGCTACGCAGCCCCCGGAAGCTCCAGTATGCCCTGTGTGAGCACGCAGGGCATACTGGAGAGACCCCTGGAACCGGGAGGCGGATTTTCACCTCTCCTCCGGGGGTCTACTCATGAGTAGCCATGATGCAGAGCCGCACCACGGCTACTCATGATCAGAAAAACTGGGTTTGCAGAGCACTTGCTCTGTAAACCCGGTTTAAGGGGAGGGGTACTTAGGCAAGTTAACCGCCAGGAGGCAACCGGGCTCAGCTGTGAGCCCGGTGGCTCCCACAATCATCCAAAATTGGGCTAGGCTCCTCTAGCCCAATTTCAGATGATCGTGGGAATAGCCTCATAGATTTTTCACATGCATGCAAAAACTGGATGGAACTATAGACCAAATTTTACAGAATTAACATGTTACAGAAATGTGAAATGTTATAGAATTAAAGGACCTATTTGGGGGGGACCTGACAGATTCACTCATTCGGGACAGGATTATTTGTGGTATTAGGGATAATACAGACCAGAAAAGGCTACTGCATGAGGAAGGCCTCACTTTAGAAAGGTCTCTGGAGATTTGCAAGCCTGCAGGAAGTGTTAAATTCCAAGCAAAAGAAGAGTCTGAGGAAATTGTGAATGAACTCAATAAGAAAGATGTGAAGCAGCCAAACCAAACTCTAGTAAAGCAACAGCCAATTAAGAAAGCTCACACAAAGGCCAATGGTAGTTCGCTACAAGACTGCATGGACTGTGGCATGCGTCATGGTCCTAGACAGTGTGCTGCATTTGGGAAACTTATATCTGTGGTAAGCATAATGGTTTTGCAAAATGCTGCAGGTCACAAATGATGAAACCTCAAGTGCACACTGATCAGTTCCTGGGAGAGGGGTTGTATGTGGATGTAGTAGAGTCAAGTGGAGTTACAAGCATAGACTGGATCCAACCAGTGGAGCTGAATTTAACAATTATTGCCTTTGAACTGGATACTGGTGTCCATGTCAACAAATTTGCCTGAACATGAATATAAAAGACTGAAACGTGGACCAAAACTTCACCCAACTAATGTATGGGTCACTGGGTATTTAGGATTGCAAATACCAGTTATGGGACAATGTATTTTATTTATTTGTTTGTTTGTTTGTTTGTTTATACATTTATATCCCGCTCTTCCTCCAAGGAGCCCAGAGCGGTGTATTACATACTTGAGTTTCTCCTCACAACAACCTTGTGAAGTAGGTTAGGCTGAGAGAGAAGTGACCGGCCCAGAGTCACCCAGCAAGTATCATGGCTCAATGGGGATTTGAACTCGGATCTCTCCGGTCCTAGTCCAGCACTCTAACCACTACACCACACTGGCTCTTTTATTGCCAGCATTATGTATAAAATACCATATATAAATTAGCATTCCTCATTGTGCCTGAATGCAGAGTTCCCATTTGGGGTGTGGCTGCCCGCAATAAACTTAATCTAGTAAACCATGTATGTATGTATGTATGTATGTATGTATGTATGTATGTATGTATTTTTATTTAACTCACTTCTATACCAACTTATCGGCAGCCAGTGTAGGTCTTTCAATACAGGAGTAATATGGTCTCTCCAAGATGACCCAGAGACCAACCTGGCTGCTGCATTCTGAACCAGCTGTAGTTTCCGGACTACACACAAGGGCAGCCACACATAGAGCATGTTACAGTAATCTAGTCTGGAGGTTACCAGCATATGTACCACTGTTCTGAGGTCATTTATTTCAAGAAACGGACGCAGCTGGCGTATCAGCCGAAGCTGATAGAAGGCACTTCTGGCCACCGCCTCAATCTGGGAGATCAGGGAGAGGCTCAAATCCAGAAGCACCCCCAGATTACGTTCCTGTTTTGTTACCCCTCATCCAGCCCACCACCTCCTCCAGATAGGCATTTAGGGAGGTTATGCCCCCTCCCAATGATGTTGACATGGAGAAGTAAATTTGGGTGTAATCAGCAAACTGATTACCCTATAGCCAGTTTGAAATGGATCTAGATAATCAGTTTCCTCCAAGACTGTCTGGAGCTGGGAGGCCACCACCATGACAATTACTTTGCCCAGCCACGGAAGGTTGGAAACAGGCCTGTAGGTGCTCAACTGTGAGGGATCCATGGTAGGTGGTCTAATAATTGCCTCCTTAAGACAAGGAGGCATCCTGCCTTCCCTCAGAGATGCATTTATAATCTCTACTAGGCCTTCTACAACAACTCCCCTGCCAGATAGTATAAGCTAAGAAAGTATTTACCTTGCAAACCTTTGTTACTCAAGAATATGAATCCCTACTTACTGCATATCAAGATCTGTTTGAAGTCTTAGGTTTTTTGCTAGGGAAACATAACATCCAAATCAATGAAGAGGTCCCCCCTGTTATCCATGCATACAGGAAAGTGCCATTTGCACTACGTGATAAAGTAAAGGAAGAGAATCTGAGGATGGAGACATTATAATTATACAGAAAGTGCGGGAACCTACAGAATAGGTGAGTTCCCCAGTCATTGTGGAAAAGTCTGATGGTAAGCTGCAGGCCATGGTGCACCTAGGTAATTTGGGTGCCCGGACCACCCCTGCCACGAGGCTCACTGCTGTGAGCCTTTTTGCCACAGCCACCGCAAGGCCGAACCACCGATCGTTGCAAGTATTCTACCTGCCATGTGCACTGCTAGGGAGGTGGGTCGGGGTGAGCATGAGCAGCCCCCCCTCTGGTGGCGGCAGACAGAGCAGGAGCAGCCACTGGGCTGACTCTGTCTCAGCTACCCTTGAGCACACAGTCAGCCCAGCGGCCGCTTCCGCTCTGCCTGCTGCCACAGGAGAGGCTTGCCCAGGCTGATACCCCACCCCAGCCATGCACATGGCTACTAGAATACTTGCAAAGATTGGTGGTTTGGCCTTGCAGCAGCAGCAGAAAGCCCCACAGCAGTGGCGGGAGGCCTCCCAGACCTTGGAGGCCACGGGCTGGGGCCCCATGGTCTGTGGATAAGAGTGCCTCTTGCTGCAGGTCTGTCTAGATTAGGCCTGCTCAACATAGCCCCCCCCCAGCTGTTTTTGAACTACAGCTCCCATAATCCCAAGATACAGTGGCCAATAGCCAGGGATTATGGGAATTGTAGGCCAACATCTTCAGGTGGGCTGAAGTTGAACAGATCCTAGTTGGTCTAGAGCCTAGAAGTCTTAACAAGGTTATTAGAAGGAAGCATTTCAGACTGCCCACTAGGGAAGAAATTATGGCCCAATTTGCAGTTGCTTGCTTCTTCAGTAAATTGAATGCATCATCCAGATATTGGCGACTGAAACTCACCTAACACTCCACTTGGTCAGTTTTTGAGGCTCCCATTTGGCATCATCTGAACTCCTGAAGTGTACCATAAGACAATCAATGGGATTAATGAACATATTGATGGAGTTGACACTTCAATGGGTGACATAAAGAAAGATGTGCAAAGATTTGGGGGTATGGTAAATTATCTGGAAAAATTCATACCCAGCCTGTCCACTAAAGATGCACCAGTGCGGGTCCTGCTTGAACCTCCAAGTTGCTTTCCATTAACTGGTTTGCCGGCAGTGCTAGAACAGGCAGAACAACACCTGGAACATCCACAAGAGACCACTGATGACAATCCCACCACCCTAACAATCCCAGTGGAAGGTGAAGGCCCCAGCAAGACTAAGAGGTTTGACATAGGACAGGGACATGGGTGGTAAAGACCTACTCCAGAGTGAAGTGCTGGTAAGTTACCACTCCTCTGTAGAAGCAGTTTAGGCAGACGGCTGTCCTGTTGTTTGTTAAGGGGGAATATGAAATGATTGTTGTAATTTTGAGATAGTCCCTGACACAGAGCAGCAGGAAAGCTGGAACCTATTCCACTTAGAATCAGTTTGTGCAGTCTGTTCTCATCACCATTCAGTTTCTCTCTCTCTCTCTCTCTCTCTCTAATAAAGAAGTGTTATTTTCTTGTTCAAGTGCCTGTCCTTGTATTGAACCCAAATTATTACACAACAGGGATGAAAGTTTTTCTGGCTTAAGATCAGATCAACATCTGGTTTCAAGCCAAAGACATCTTCATCCAGTTTGGTGGATGTAGAACAGCCCCCCCACACACACCACAAAAAAACAAAAAACAACAACTGGTGCTTGAACCAAACAACCTAAACTATTCTAGTTTACTTAGTTAAATATTTGTTTGCATTTAAAACTACATTATTATACTTGGCAGTTACAACATGTTCAATTTCCCATCCAAACAGGACATAAAGATGGAGTTTGTTTCAGTTGGGATTAAATTAAGAAACAGATCGTGTGTTGCATTGCTTTTGTTACTGACATGATGTGTTTGCTCAGTATGTTTGTATGTGTGTGCTCTTTTTCCTGTTATTGATTATTCTTTCATTTGCTGTTGCAGATACCTTTATCCTTTTGTTTCATTTTCTATTGTAGAGTCTTTTATTGGTTTAAATTGTCTTCAACAAAGAGTCAAATGTCAAGAGCACATTCAAGAGCAGACAATCAAAGCTTGCATATTGAATCAGTAAAAATAGATGGGATTCCTTGGGTGCATACATTTGTCCTTTGTTTTACAGATTGCCCTGGTAGAAGCTGGGCAAGAGCCACCCCTGTTTCCATTGGTAGGCCACATAATTGTGCTAGGTGCCGGGTACTAGGGATGGCCAAACAGGTTTGATGTTGAACATGTTTGATGTTGAACCGGTTTGGTTTGCCGATTCAGCATCTAACCAAACCATCCCCTGTTTGGTCCAACCCCGGACTGAACACCCTTGACTGTTTGGGGGGTTCACGGACATTAATAATAATAATGATTTTTTAACTTACCCTCTCTGGGGGAGTTGTTGGAGGCAGCGGGGGTGGGCGTGGAGGTTCCCCCTCCTCCCACCAGCCTCCCTTGATGCCCATTCTGGCTGGTTGGCCATTTTGGAGACCATCATTCCTGCGCAATTGGCTTCTGCATGGCCTGGGCCGGAGGGGGAAGGCCTAAATGGACCAGCATCAAGGAAGGCTGGCGGGGGGAGAGGGAACCTCTGCAACCCCCCCCCCAGCTCCAACAACTCCCCCAGAGGGAGTAAGTAAAAAAGAATTTTTAATTTAAAAAAAATGTTCATGGAGCCCCCCCAGACCGAACCATATGAGGAGGGTAAGGGGATGACAGACCAAACTGGCCCAGTCTGGTTCGGGTCTGGTCCAGACTCAAACCGAATCAGACCAGCCAGTTCTGTGCACACCCCTCCTGGGCACCATCTGCTAGCAAGTTCTGCTTTCTAGACCACTTTCCATCAATAAAGCCATATTCTTGAACCCAGTGTTTACCTGAGCTTAAGTGAACCACAGGTGATCTGGGCATTCGCAGCCAGGTTAAGAGGCTTCTCCTGGGTCCGCCACCATTTCCGGCAGCAAGTCAGGGGGAAGGAGCGGCCTTACCCAGCACGCCAGCTGCTCTAAGGAGAGCAGCTGCTGAGATCATAGCATGGGGCACCCTGGGATGCAGGAAGGGGGAAGCCTTCCCACTCCCAGAACCTGCCATCGCTGCACCACTACTTGTTTGAGTGCATGACACGACAGAGGGATGGCGGCCGCTGCTTGTCTGCCAGGGAAGGCAGGCAAGTTCCTGCCTTTCCTGCAGGACGTCCAGCAGCAGCTGTGAGGTCGTGTGAAAGACCTCTGAGAGTATTCACCTTATTTGCTAGATGAATAGGGACCTAGACTGTGTATTCAGCAGTTTCTGGGTCTAAAGCTAATTGAATTTGAGCTCTGTGGAAGATGGATATGGGAGCATGCTATAGAGTTGTTAATAGAGGTCAAGGCATTCCAAGCCTTTGTGGCATCAAAAGGTGAAGCTAGTTGTCCCACTAGTTATCTGAGGATCCCTGGAGGATCATAGGGTGGGTCTGCTGAGTATAGACATCTTGTGAACTCCTGAACTTTCTGGCACCTGTAGTGCTTCTAATGTAAAATATTTGGTTATGTGGGGCAAAGGAAATTAACAGACCCATAAATCTCAAGTAAAGTTTCTTTAAAAGGTTTGGGGGGCTTTGGCCACCCAAACAAGTCTTGCCTCTTGGGAAGGCAAACAGCCATAAACCCCAAAGGATAGAAAAAGACAACTGCCAGCAATTTGCACAATCCTCTGATGTATACGTTTTCGTTCTTCTTTCATTTAAACAGAGATTGACTTAGGACTCCCATTGACTTTTCACTTCAGTTATGAAATTTTTTAAGGCCAATATGGATGAGCTGTCATCATTCCAAGATACATAGTTAATATGTTAAAAGAAAGCCACATACTAATAGCATGACTTGAAGCACATAGTCTTTTAATAGAAATCTAAAGATAGTATTTGTCCTCAGAAAAGTGTTCTGTTTTAATGAGTATTCACATAATAATTTCTTTTCTAGGGGTTTAGCTGTGATTACAACTGTGACCTAGTTTAATACATTTGTGCGCTTCAGTATTTATTTTAAGTTTTCCTGAATTCTTAAGATGGTCTTTGCTTACTCAGCTCCTCAGTTTTTGTTTTTAGTTTCCTGCCTCGAAGTCTCCTGGGCCAAAATATTTGCAAAAGCACAGCAGCTCAGCTACTACAACAAACATTTAGAATCCAGAGATGGTTTTATTTTAAACTCTTGCCCTGCTCTTGAACAACTGTGTTTATTTAACATGTGTAATTGATATGGAAACCTCCTGCAACAGATTCATTTGAAGTGATGCCTGGAGAAAGACAGGGCCTTGAACCCTCAATGAGAAAGGTCAGAAAAGCGTGGTCAATAATGGCATGATCATGCAGCGACCCGAGGCAGTGTGCCCTCTGTGTTGCCATTGTTTATCAGCTAGTGGTGTGACATGGATGGAATTATAGTTGACACAGTGGCTGTGTTAGAGCTCCATCAGGGAGCTTTAGCTTAGAAATGAATTTCAATAATGCAGAATGCACAACCCAGGATGTGGTGAGTCGAAAGAAATGAGTTCAGTTTCACCATTGTTAAACTGGAGAGCTATTGGCTGCAGCAGCTCTTAGAAAACCAATCTGAATGGTAAAGAGTCTGATTGTTAAATGATTACAATCGCTTATTGCCACAGGCCATAAAAATTAAAAGGGTCTAAGTGCTGCTTTCTGACAGAGATGCAGAGACTAATTTTACATAAATGCATATCCTAACCAGATTAGCTGGTTTATTCAGGCATGTGAATTGCACTTTTGTTCTTCCTGTCAAACAAGCTTGTATCATTGGAGTCGTTCTATAGTTATCACAATCTCAATCACAGTATGTTCTCTCTCTGGCTCACCTTTTTAAAGCTGTTCTATTAACTTGGTCCATTGGATTTGGTAGTGGGTGTATAGTGTCCCTAGTCTAGATTTTTCATTGTTCAATTCAATCTGGCCTTCTGTAATGAAAGTAACTAATGTCCGTATTTCATCCTTTGTGTATTGTGTTTTATTTTTTTGCTAATACGACAGTGACAAAGCAATAATGACCTTTCATTTCACAGTAAGAGGTGCTTTGATCATTAAAACATTTCCGTGATACATTTTAATATTACATTTCTATTGGCCCACTATATGCTGTCTACCAACCTTGTTGTAGTCATTAGAAGAATTTCTATTCATAAGCAGCTTTGAACAAAGAGTTCTTTGTCAATTTTAAAATTAAGAGTCAAGGCTTGTATGTTAGCTGCTATATTGATGGAAAACACTAGAAAATGACAAGATTGTTTTTTATGCACAATAATAAATCGTTCTGACATTTTATTTTGTTCTAGGATCAAGGTATTTTTGTTTGTTTGAGGTAAAGGAATGATGCAATTAATGCCCTTGTCATTTTAGACATGTTACAAATACTTTAATGTATGTTGCGCTAAGAAAAGCTTTGGGAAGATTAGCAGAATTCTCGTTTGGACTAAATAAGTGAAAGGATCATAATTCTATATATTGACAGTCATCCAGATGGATGTGTGAACATGGAACTCTCTCTGGCTATAGGGCACGGAGAGCTAGGTAAGAAGAAAGCACATCAGACTCTTTCCGTTTATACAGCCAGTGACATGGAAGCCCTTTGCACCCAGACCCAAGGAGACACGGACACGTAGTGCATTTGGTGAAGTTGGCCACTTTATTAAGGGGTACAATTACAGTAGTGCCCGTGAGGCACGCCAGCTGGGATTGGTGCTCAGCAAGCAACAGTGCGATCCCTAATGGGTCGGCCAATCATGTGGCCGCCCCGACCTAAAAGCCCAATGGCGCAGACACCTTGGCTCCAGGCCTTCTGCAAAGGGGGGCGCCCTCCATCACCGACCTAAGGTCATGTCTCTGCAATTAACGCCAACCGTCCGACGCTGCCAAGCCATACGGACGGATGTCGTTTGCAGAGAGGCAGGAGCAAGGCAGCATCCCTGATCTGTCAAGCCTCAAGGGATCCGCCCCTCCCCCTTACAGCCAAAAGCTTACCTAAGGTGCCGCACCGCTTTTGGAGTTCACCGCCGCACTGTGCCCGCCACGGTGGGCGTCAGCCTAGCTTGACGCCCCGCACGCCCCACAAGCCTACCAGTACTGTCGCCAATCCCAGCTGTAGGTCATCCATGAAAAACCTCATGCCCATGGGGGACAAGTGTACCCCATCGCCTCTATACAACAGGGGGAGTGAGAACTTGATATCCTCGTGCGAAATGCAGCTGCCCCCTTCGGAGGTCAGGAAGCACGCAATAGCTGCGTTTACCCCCCGCCTGGCCGTGTCCACCTTGTTTTGCTTGACAGCCCCTCTCCATACCCTCCGCTGGGTGATGTCAGACCAAATGACGATCAGCCCCGGGCACCAGGAGAGGACAATTCCCAGGTCCTGCACGATCTACTGGGAGAGGGAAACGCCTGACTGGCTAACTAGGTCGTTGCCCCCAAAGTGTAGCATCAGGATATCCGGTGCTGGATTCCCTTCAAGGAACTCGCGCAGCATCGGCAGGAACTGCGCCCTCAGCATGCCCCGCCAACTGAGCCAGTCTACCTTGGCCCAACGCCCAAGGCCCAGCTGAGTTCCAGGGTTGGCGATCTGCGCCCACTTCAGTGCCCAGAAAACGAAAGAGTGGCCCAGTATGAGGACTCTGGCGTGCTTCCTCGCCGCCCTTTGCCCTGTCGACTGCGGCCCTGACTGCGGCCCTGTGCAAGAGAAGAAACATGGTAAGTGAGGTGTGGCTAAAGGTAGTCCTGGGCAGTAAAGCGAGGGTAAGGGGGGGCGTGGGGGGTGTTGGTGCGCGACTATCGCACGTACTTCCGGTACACTGCGGACCGCCATCTGCCCAGCCACTAAATTGCAGGGCCCGTGTAGCCCATTCACACGGCGACAGAGGCTGCCCCAATGCGGAAAGAATGGGAGGCTAAGTTCAACGTGGGCACGCCAGCTGCCACGAAAGTCCTCCTCATCACTGTCCAGAATTGGAACTGCGTGAGATGGTGCCCGTCGGCATGGACAAAGAGGCACCCCTCGGCCTCCCCCCTTGCCGCCGTGTAGGCCACCAGTGCCCGCACCGGGCACATGTCTAGATCATCTGCCGCATGCAAGGTCACCCTCTGGCCCCTACCCCTCTGGTCAGTTTTAGAGAAACGAAGGTGGAGCACCATGTGAGAGGCATGCATAGTGAGGTCGCCCAATTGAAGTACCCTGCCCGCCGGGCCGCGATTGCCCCTGGGAAACATCTTGCCCACCCTGAAGGCTCCGAAGAAGGCCACTAGTGCCGATGCCCGAAACAGGGCCTCCTCGTAGGGGGATGAACAAATCCCACCCAGCTGCCAGAGGGCCTGCTGCAAAGCCTCCAGAGTGACCGGCCTGCGCTGATCCGGCTGAGCAGGTGTCTCCCTCGCCCAGCCCTCCAGCATGTGCCGCACCCTAAAGTCTGCTGAATGGTCGGGGAGCCCTCTGGCCTTTGAGAAAAAGGCCAGCATGGCCAGGTGGCCAGCTAAGGTGCTCACCGCTAGCCCCCTGGCCCAAAGGTGCACCAGGTACTGCATAAGATGCTCCGGCGGTGCTAGCCATACATGCTCGAGTCCTACCTGCGATCCAAATTGCAGGAAGACCCTAACCCTTTTGTCATAGGCTAACCGAGTCCTGGGTGCTATGGAAGCCTGGATGGCCCTAAACGCTTCTATACTCCAAGGCTCCACAACCATTCGGGCACCTGCTCGGGCTGCCTGGCGGCTTCGGGGGCCAGCTTCCGGAACCGCTGCATCTGGAAGCGAGACAGTGCATCTGCCACTTCGTTCTGCACCCCAGGAACGTGCTGGGCAGTGAAGAGGGTATTATGGCGCAAACAGGTAAGGACCAAGGCACAGACCAACCCCATAACACTCTGCGACTTAGAGGTTTGGTTGTTGACGATCTGGACCACTGCCATATTGTCACACCAGAACCGCACCACCAAGTCCCTGAAGGACTTGGCCCAGATGTGTGCTGCTACCACTATGGGAAAGAGCTCAAGGAACGTGAGGTCCCGCATGATCCCCTTTTCGTACCAACCGCTAGGCCAGCACTCCGCACACCAGCGCCCTCGCAGGTACAGGCCAAGCCCGAGGCCTTCAGCCGTGTCGGACTGGACCTGGAAGTCAGCTTCGAGCAGCTGTGAAGACCGCCAGAATGATACCCCATTAAAAGAATCCAGGAAAGTCTGCCAGAGCCTCATGTCCTCCCTCATGGCGGCTGTCACCCTAATAAGGAAGTGGGGCTGGCCAAGCCCTATCATGGCGTCACACAACCGCCTCAGAAAGGGGCGACCGGGGGCTACTACCCTGCAGGCAAAGTTAAGGTGGCCCACCAAGGACTGCAACTGGAATAATGTTACCTTCCTGGCCCTGATACATTCCTTAAGCAGCTCCCTCAGGGTACTGAGTTTGCTGTCAGGGAGGCGTGAAAGCTGACCTACGGTGTCAAGTTCTATCCCCAAGAATGTTAGTTTCGTGGCCGGCCCCTCGGTCTTATCCTTCGCCAGGGGGACCCCCAAATCCCTGCAGAGGGCCTCAAACGTGTGTAGTAGGTGTGAGCATTGGTTAGACCCCGCCCTTCCTCCAAAAATAAAATCTTTAAAATAGTGAGCGGCAGAGCTGAGCCCTGACGCCCGGCGCAATGCCCAGTCAAGCATGGTGCTAAAGGCCTCGAAAGCCATGCAGGAGACAGAGCATCCCATGGGGAGGGCCCTATCGATGTAATATCCCCCATCGAAGTAAAAACCCAATAGATCAAAGTCATCGGGGTGCACTGGCAGCAGGCGGAAGGTGGACTCGATATCGCACTTCGCCATGAGGGCCCGAGGCCCGCAAGCCTTGATCATGGCCACCACCTCGTCAAAAGATGCTAACCAAGCAGAGCTCGGCCGGTATGCCATCGTTGACGGAGCTTCCCCTTGGGTATGACAGGTGGTGGATGAGCCTGTATTCACCTGGCACCTTCTTTGGGACCACGCCTAGCGGGGAAACCCTCAAGGTCAGCAGTGGGAGCTTGGCGAAGGGGCCCAACACCCTCCCCAGCACGGCCTCTTTAGCAATTTTCCTAGCCACTATGTGCTCCATTCCCTCCACGGATTTCAGGTTGCGTGCAAAACTATGGGTACGTCTGGATTGGCATGGTATCCTAAAACCTTCTACAAAGCCGTCCTCTATATAGTGTGCGCGCTCCCTATCGGGGTAGTCACGCAGCAATCTCCAGAGCACCGGGATCCTAATTGGGCTGGGGCCCTTTTCCCGCACCATTCCCTTGTGTGGTTGCAGGACCCTTACCCCCTCCCGAGCCTTGGTAGCCACCCCGTCCCCTGAGGGCCTTAGTCCTCTGACAGTGGAGGCCGGCGTGCCAGCCACCACAGAAGCCACAATCGTGCCTATATTTGCACGGGGAGCATGCACATTTTCCATTCTTATTAAATTCCCAGCATACCAGGGGACTTTGAACCCCCTGGGCGCCCGCAGCCGAGGCCGCTGATGCTGCTGGAGCCTTGGAAATGAGGTGGCCGCTGTCTGATCACTCGCTGACCAAAGGTCTGGCGGGCGTCATGATCTGGAGCCATAGCTCTGGGTGTTGTCTTTCCCAGGAGATCGCTGCATTGTTGGAAGTGCGCTCCTGGAACGCCTGATCGTAGCTCTCCCAGGCATTACTGGCAAAGTCCATGAAGGCCCTATGTATAATGTCGAAGTATTTAACTAGCGCAGGGCCTCTCTCGGGGTACCTTTGCATTACTACGCCCATACAGACCATAAACCCTGAAAGTCATTTGGCCCAGTTATGCTCAATGGGCTTCCTTCTTGTCTTCTCCCTGTCCTTTCCTTGGGCCCCGTCCTTGTCCGTTGGCTCGGGTTCTTTGAAAAGCAACTGGAATATATCCATGCACTCACCCCTCCAGATGAGCTCCTTGACCGCCAGCAGGAGATGGTCTCCCAGCGGGACTGGCCCGTCGCTGGTGTGCCACGCGGAGCCCATCTGAGGCGAGCCCATCTGAGGCGCCACCCCGCGGGGGGCCACGGAAGAGCCCTCCCGCCAGACCTGGTTACAGGTGGTGTGTGGCGACGGCCAGTTAACAGGGCCCGGATACCACCCATATGGCCCGTAGGGGGCATTGTACGGCATGCCCCAAGGCCATGCCACTTGTGGTGACTCACCAGCACCACTCCCGTCATCCGCGGGGTCCTCGCCGCCGTCGCCCAGTCCTGGTCCAGCCTGGGGTGGCTTGCTCCCTCGCGACTCAGCTGCGGCTGGTCCCGCCGCCGCTTCAAGAGCTGCCAAACGGTCAGCAAAACCCTGCATCAGCTTGGCCTTCTTGGCAGCCCTGGATGCCCTCCCCGGATGTGGGGGGACCCCAGAAGGCCCTCCCCCCACTTCGTCCCCGTCTGGGGTAGCGCGCTGTTTTTTCAGAGCTTGAAGGCAGGCGATAAGCGCCCTGATGACACCCAGCTCCATATCGCCCTCTTCATCAGACAACTCTACAGGGACGTTCGGCCTCTTAGGGGCACGCACGGGCTTGCCACCCTTCTTGACTGGGGCCTTACCGCCCTTCTTCGGTGGTGCCTTCTTAGGGCTCATGGTAGCTAAGCCCGCCTTTTTCAGCCCTAGATGTGTTCGCTACTTTCGCCTCCTGGCCCTATGCAGCCTGGCCCCTCTGCTCCTGACACGAAGCCCCCGAGGGTCCCAGCCCACCCTCACATGCTCCAAACCTCGGCCGGGTCACCGGCCTGCTGCGCTGTATGATGCTCCGCTCTCCGAGCCGCTCCTTCTCTATGCAGAGCTGTTCCTGGGGGATGGCTGGGGAGTCTTCCCGTGGCTAGGCCGCAGCCAGGGCCGAAAATAGAGCTGATCCTGGAGGATGGCTGGGGAGCCTTCCTGCAGCTAGGCCGCTGCTGGGGCCAAAAATAGGGGGGGATGAGGCCCGACTCCCCCGATATCGCCGCAGCAAAACAGGAACGGGGCGCTTAAATGCCTGCTTCCACCGCATCCCGGAGTGGCGGGGCTTAAAAGCCCGGCTGCCCGTTGCGCTGGGCGGTGGGGCTTAAGTGCCCGCTGCCGCCGCTACAGCCCCCAGGCATGCCGCCGCGACCTGAAACGGCGGAGTTTAAGAGCCCCCGTCAGCACTGCGGCGCTACCACAGGGTGCCCGGAATGGCGGGGCTTAAAAGCCTTCGGCTGCCGTTGCCGCCTCCGGGCCTGAAAGTAGCCGGGCCACTCTAGGAGCCCTGTGCCGCCACTACAGCCCCCGGCGCAGCCGACTCCGTCCGACCCTGTGCAGCCACTACTGCCCCCGGCGCCACCACCTAGGCCCGGCCGCTCGCTCTGACTCGGCCAGCCACGTGTAGTGCGGCCTTGGAGCTCCTGCAGACGTCCTCTCTCTGCGCTGACGAGAAAAGGACTGAGCCGGCGCCTGCATGCTGCCGGCTCGCTGCTAAGAGGCCCCGCCCCAGGGATACCTCGGAGCCAATGGGAGCTGGCTCCCAGTGTCACGTGCTCCTTTGAGGTGGGGGCTGGTGGCAAACGAGCTGCGCCGCCTAGAAGGGCAGCAATCGGCTGGCGTTTGTAGGTGGGATGACCTTGCCGGATTGTAGCTGTTGGCACTGATCCAGCTATAAATGCACGGTGGGGTGTAGCTATAATTGAGCGGATAGGTGCAAAGAACCCAGGCCCCCCCCCAGCTTTTGAGGGGCCCCCAGCTCAACTCCTCCCTATTTCTTCATTATCTCCCTCACTTTGATGGGCCATCAGATAAAGGGGCAAACATGGGCCCCATCTCCCCTTGCTAGACCCCTGTATGCATGTGAAAGTGAAGGCTGCATGCATAGCTAGGGGCATAATTATAATAGGGCAAGGGGAGACAGTTTTCTGGGGTCCCACTGCCTTGGGCCCCCCAGAGGCAAGTCACATGACTGACTCCCCCAGCTGCGCACCTGCCCAGGCTTCCTTCAGTTGTTATCATCCTCCGAAATTGATGTGAGTGTTAAGACCTGGAGCTACCAGAACAGTATGTCTTTCTCTAGTACTATTAAATGACTTGCATTGTCCACAATTTACAAAACCTTTAAAAAAATAATTTAGGATGACGTTCTGTGGCACATAAGGGTGTGTGTGTGTGTGTGTGTGTGTGTGTGTATTTATTTATTTATATATATATATATAAAAATAAAAATTTTACTATGCTTTTTGTTACCACTATTCAGCCTCATTTAAGATTTCTTTACTTCATGAGCTGAGCTTTAGTGAGGGGGGGCATTTTAAAATCTTGTCACTGGGCCCACTACAACCTTGCTACGCCCCTGTGCATAGCCCTGTCAGAAAACTTAGGCCAATCAGCTGTTTGCCAAGAGAAGAGTGGTAGCGAGGAATAAATCCCATCCCTTGGCACCCCTCCAGACACAATTGTGGAATTTCTGGCTGGGACTATGTACAATGGCTGCATCTGCATTATAATATGTGCATTTGGAAACCCCCTAGCTGGATCAGGCATTTGAAAATCCCAGCTGTCGTATGATTGTGGGGTTTCTTTTAGTTCTGGAACTGTGGTTGCTAGCAATGTATCATTGCTTCCACTGTGAACATTTTCAGTAGCCAAAACAGTGATAGGGGTGTTTTGTTTTTTTTGTTCTTTTTAAGATGAGGAAGAAAGAACTTTTAAAGATGCATGCTTAAATATACTTAATATTTTCCTATGTTAAATTCCTTGGCCAAAGCCGACAGTTAAATTTTATTAGTATAGCAGACATTGTTCATTTGGTTGCAATCCTGTATAGAGTAATCAGTGGGATTTAAGCAGACCAGTTGTATGCAGGCAAGCAGCCGTTGCCTGTGTGTATTCATGTTGGAATCAGTGCTCTGTTGTGCCGTAAAGTTGACCTGCTTAGGCCCAAGTTTTATCCCCAAGAATGTAAGCGTGTCTGGGGGGTGGGGGGAGATTAATTTCAGTTCCTGTTACGTTTCCAAGCAAAAGTACAATGTTTCAAGTTATTTATTTCTCATTTGTATCCTACCTTGGAGTGATCCTGTTTTATCCACCCAGCAAGTCCTTGAAGTAGATTAGCTTGAGACACAGTGATGTGCTCAAGGCTGCTCAGTGCAATTCAAGGTTGATAGTGGATTTGGACCCTGGTGTCCCCAGCCCATCCAGCTCTCATTCCATCCAGTAAACGACTGTGATCTGCAGGTAAAAAAAATAATAGGAAGGAGCAAAAGAGAGGAAGAAGTACTTCAGGCACGCTATTATAAAGTTAGCAGATTGCATGAGTCTCAGTAGAGAATAAACAAGGCAGTAGCTTTATTCCTGGCTTTAGTAATTGTGGAGTACCTATCACATTCTGTTTAGGGATGTGCACAAAACCGGATTGCCCAGTTTGGTTCGAGTCCAAACCAGACTTGAACCAAACCAAGCATGTTTGGTTTTGGCACTCCAAACAACACCCCCAGTTCGGCTCAAATTCAAGCCGGTTCGGAGGTTCTAGAGTTTTTTAAAGAACATTTAACACTCCCTCTCTCTGGGAGGTGTTGCTGCAGCTGTGGATAAGGGGTCTCTAGCGGTTCCCACTCCCCCCAGTCTCTCCCAGGCCTCGGCCAGAACAGCCCTTGATGAGGTAGCAGCAGCCATTTTGGAGGCCACTGCACATGCACCCTAGCCATTTATGAGTCACACAGATGGCCAGGGCGCATACATGGCAATCTCCAAAATGGCCACCGCCACCTCAGTCAGGGCCCAAAAGACTTGTAAATGGGTCGAAATAGCTCGAGAGAGACCATGGAGCATTGTGGGGAGGGGAACTGCCAGAGACCCCCTTGAAGCCACAGCAGCACCTCCTAGAGCCAGCGAGTGTTAAATTGTTTTTTAAAAAACAATACACCCTAGAACCCTGAACTGGCCCTGAGCTGGCTGGAGGGAGGGGGTTCGACTTTTCAAGCTGAACTGGGCCTGGACCAGCTGAAAGGTGAGCCTTCGAGCTGGACCAGTTTGATGTCTAACTGGTTCATGGTCAAGCCATGTTGCACATCCCTAATTCTGTTGTTAAAAACATGAGACACCCATCTCATTCTACCACTATTAGCAGGATGCAAGGGGGCATTAACTTTGTCAGTTTATATTTTCTGGAGGAAGGCTCGAATTGACTTGAAAGCATTACAGTACATGTTAAAGTAGGTCCATTTGCAGATTATGCATGTGAAATTTCAGACAAAAATGATGAAAAATGGCTGAGTGGCAGTCCCTTGAAATGGGACTTCTCTAAAGATGGATTTGACAACTTGTTTGCATTCAAAACACACCAAATTTTTGGGAAAGTGTTTCAGTGCATTTTTATTTACAGGGTCTGTTGTGCTGGTTCCAGAGAGTGTGGAAGAATGCACTGTTGGCCAGACCTGGCCATTGGGGACTTTAGTTTAAATAAAAATAAATTTTTAATACCTATTATTTCCTATGGGAGACTCAGTTACCCCATTACATATGCTCAGTAGCATCCACTGTTTTTTCCTCCAAGAATGAATGCTCCTTCTCAGGTAGCTGTAACAAGCAGCTACTTGAGCTGAGCGCTTGAGGATACTGAAGAATCTTGCTCCTATGAGAGAGGTGGTGTGGTGACTGGCTAGTAAAAACTATCAGTCAAGAGGAATGTAAACTTAGGAACCTCCTCTGGAAAGAATTCCTAAGGGAAGGGCTTTGAAAGGAGTGGTGGCTATAAAATTCAGTTGGATTTAACTGACAGGTTCAGATAGGGCTTGGATGAGCCAGAGATAGGGACGGTTAGGTCTAAAGATAGGATCTCTGCTTAGGGTTTCTAGGGTAGGACTGAGGATGGAGCTGAGAGGATGTTGGATAGCTTTTACACAGCAGGCATGACTATAGCAAGCTTGACTATCGAATGTTAATGTTGGGAGTGTATGGTTGATTTTACAGAATATTCCACCATGGTGGTTGCATCCCAGCAAAGGTGTTGAAAGTCTAAAGAAGCTTGTTATTTCTAAACAGTCACTTCAGTAACTTGAAAGTAAAGCCTTTGTTGATGTGCTGATACAATCTTATATAAGTACCTGAGTTTGAATACAAGTTTGAAATATAAGAGTTGGTGTACACTCTTGCCAGTTCTATGGTGGTTACTTTGTCTCATAAACCATTACACATTTGACCCTACATTATCGTGAAAACGAAACCACTGAGGCTATTGTAGAAGGATAAAGTTATTTTCTTTGTTTTGGAACTTTGAAACTGTTTCAACTGTGTCTATTTACTTCTATTTACTTGCAACTATTTACTATTTACGTGTGCATGTGCAGCGGTAACTTCCGGTCACTTCCAGTCTGAGGAGGCACTGGAGCGGCAAGGAGGTATGCTGCTCCCCCACTGAACCATTTTAAAAGGCAGCGCCAGCAGGGGAAATGTGGTAGGAGGGGTAAGATTACCCTCCCCATCATTTAAGAGACCCCCCCCCAAATTGGCTGAAACACTGGTCTTTCAAACTGGTTTGGAGGCCCATTGGGACACATAGGGATACCCAATGGCGTAGTTTGTGATAATGTCATCCAACCCAATCCAAGATGGCAGATGCATGAACATTTGCGGTGCAAGTGTGCTAACTTGTGAACCGCCTAACTGATTTGAACCAAATTTGCTACAGCTTTAGGGACACATAGGGATGCCCCAATGGCATAGTTTGTGATGATGTAATCCACCCAGATTGAAGATGGTGGATGTGTGAATGTTTGAGGTGCAAGTGGGCTAACTCTATTGTTTATTTTAACTTCTATATATTTTAAACACTTATCAATACCATGGCAGGGATTTCTGATGGATAATGTTTTCTGATATTCTGGACTGTTAGCTCATTATTTATTTATTTATTTATTTATTTATTTATTTATTTAAAATTCTAATATACTGCCTCCTCCCAAGACTCTAGGCAGTGAACAACAGAAATACTAACAACAATCAATTTTTAAAAAATTATTAAAGGGCAAACACCTGGTAAAACAGGTGTCTCTTAAGAAGGGCCTTAAAAGCAACCAGGGAGGGGGCTGATCAAATCTGGGGGGAAAGAGTGTTCCAAAGAAGAGGGGTGGCCACAGAGAAGGCCCTTCTATGGGCCCAGGCACCACAAACTGCACCAGGACCCGGGGCACTAAGGAGGGCCAGCTGAGAAGACCTCAACTGGCCAAGAGAGGCGATCCCGGAGATATGCAGGTGCTAAGCCCATAAGGGTTTTGTAGGTGAGAACCAGCACCTTGAATTGGACCCAGAAGCAAACAGGCAACCAGTACTGGTTGTAATGAGCTAACTGAGGTAAGCTATTCTGATTGGCAATGTCTTATGATGGACTACACTGTAATTTTTCATTACTCCATCAGATTCCAGTAGAGAGGTAAACATTTCTGATAGATAATGTTTTATGATTATGTGGGATGATTATTATTTTATGATAATGGCTTGGGTCCAGGCTATTTGAGAGAGCACCTCCTTTGTCATAATCCCTACCACCTGTTACGATCTTCTGGAGAGGTCCGGTTATGGTTGCCACTGGCTCATTTGGTGGCAAGCCAGGACTGCGCTTTCTCTGTAGCTGCCCTAGGGCTTTGGAATAAGCTTCCTGCTGAAATAAGAACATCTCTTCTCTGTTTGTTTTCAGGAAGAAACTCAAGACCCTCCTGCTCTCTCAGGCTTTTAATTAGAATTAATTTTAATAATTTTAAAAACTTGTTTTAATCATTTTATTCTATTGTGGTTTTTTGCCATGTATTTTAATTTGTGACTTTTAAATATTTTAAATTGTGTACACCGCCTAGACATATACATATCAGGCAGTATAAAAATATGATAGATAAATAAATAAATGATGGACTAGTCCATAATTTTTCATTACTTTGTAAGATTTTATTACTGAGGTAAGCTTTTCTGATATTTTATGATGTACTGGACTGCAAGTTCAGTATCTGTTCATATTTCAGTACCAGCAACTTCACTGATCGTACTGATCATGCTCTAATTGCATGCCTAAGCAGTTTAAAGGGATAGTTACAGACTGGGTACATCTAAACATTTTGAGCGTTAGTTACTCTCCCCTTTAATATAGTTGGGTGTTGTGAGGGTCTTTCAGAGGCTGTCACAGCATTCAAGTATTGCCTTAGTGCCACTCCGTCTGTAGCATAAGACCTCTTTACCGAGTGGGTAAGAGAATGGGTTATTAAACCCATTTTGCCTGGGTATCACTGCATCTTATTGGGTTACCTGTGCCAGCCTCTCACAGACCCTCACAACAGCCACTGAGGGGAGGGAACAGGAATTCTGCTGCATATAGTTCTGTGATGGACTGGCCGTTATAGAAGTGTTTGTCAGAAGTGTACCTTGTCAGAAGTGTTTAGTGGGGTGAAATTATGGAAATTTAGGCGAGGGTTCTTCAGAAGTTTGGAATTCAAAACTGCCTTGTCTTGCTCTCTTCCAGCAGGTGGTGTAATAGTGGGTACAAGGTGACTTGAACTCAGAACCTGCAGGTTTCCCTGTGCTAGCATCTGAAAGACCCTCACAACACTCAACTCTAGGAAAGGGTGGGTAACTAATGCTAGAAAAGTTCAGGTATACCCAGTCTGCTATTATCTATTTAGAACTGTTTAGGCATGTAATTGGAGCAGGATCAATACTACCAATAAAGCTGCTGGTATCATTGAATGTGAACAGGTACTGAAAACTTAAGGTTTAGTCCCTCATAAAACATTATCCATCAGAAAAGCTTATAGCATGCATATCTTTATAGCACACAGTGGTTGGGCAAACTTAAGACAGCTGCTATGGCTCCTGGAGTCTCAGGAACCAAAGAGGAGAATGTGAGAACATGAAGAAAGGCAACTTGTAAGCAACCTTTTTCTCTCCCCATCTTATCTAAATAATTAGGCTGTTAATTATTTAAATCTCTAAATCCTATCTAAATAATTAGGCTTAGGTAATCCAAATGGATCCTGAGAAGCTACCTAAATCTTGTCTAGAGGAGGAGAGCATACTTGTCCTAAAAAATGTTTGTTTTCAAAAATCTAGTACTGTGTTATGAATTCTCAGTACAGGCTCTGAGTCCCCTTAGAATCCTCAAAGAAGTGTTTCCAGGGCATGTAGCGGGTGTGGACTCTATGCAGAGTTTGACAGTGATACAGGGTAGCATAATCTCCTTCCTTGCTGCCCCACTCCTCAGCTAGTGCCAGCTGCAAAGTAGGATTTGGTCCTCCACACATACAGTTAAAATTATATTCTGTACATTACAGAATATAATTTTAACTAAATTGGGGGGAGGGGGCAAAATCATACTTTGCCTGATTGACTGATTGATTGATAAGTGCCGTCAAGTGGGTGTCAGCTCTTAGCAACACATAGAATCTCTCCAGGATGACCTGTCTTCAACTTGGCCTTTAAGGTCTCTCAGTGGTGGATTCATTGCTGTCATAATCGAGTCCATCCACCTGGTTGCTGGTTGTCCTCTTCTTCTCCTTCCTTCAACTTTTCCCAGCATTATGGACTTCTCACCAAAAACTCTAAGGCCAATACAGCCTTCAAAGTCCCTTCCAACTCTGTCAATCAATGTGGATGGTATTAGTTGCCAGTTGGGTACATGAGTTCGTGAGCAGCTGCCTGGATAGTGACGGGGATGGGGAGAAAATGGTGGTGATACCCGGCTGGCCAGCAGGCAAAGATAACAGCAGTGAATGGTGATGGGTGGGTGGGTGGGTGGCCAAGGAAAATGACGGTGGGGGAAGGCAGACGGGTGGGAGGAAAGAAGAAGAAGATGACCGGGGGGCAGGGAAGAAGATGGGTGGGGAGCTGGGGAAGAAGATGACTGATGGGAGAGGATGAGCTGGGAGCTGGGGAAGAAGACAGCTGGCGGGTGGGGAAGAAGCTGGCCAGTGGGGGGGGGGGGTGGACAGAAAAGCAGCGGTGGCAAACTAGAGGCACAGATGCTCTGCGCCTGGCCCAGCTAGTATATATTTAATACACTAACACTGTACATGGCAAGCTCTGCCCCTGCTGCAGCCATGACCAATGAAAATGCGGGGGGGGGGCATTCGTGTACAGCCTGGCAGGCCCATGGAAGGAGATTTCACCACCATCTCCCCATTGTTGCCCATCCTCTCCACTGTCATGGGGTGGCTTAAGGTGGCGGGGGGGAGTAGGGCATGGGACAGGATGACAAGGAGGGGGGGAAGTAACAGCAAATGGCAAGCAGGGGGAGAGCAAAGGCTGAGTGGTGAGCAGGGGCGAGAAAAGGCCAAGTTGTGAGTAGGGGGCAAGGAAAGGCTGAGCGGCAAACAGGGGCCAGGAAATGCTGAGCGGGGGGCGCGGAAAGGCCGAGCAGTTAGCAGGGGGTAAGGAAAGTCTGAGTGGTGAGGGAGGAAGGCTGAGCAAAGTCTCGGGGGGAGGGAGGTCAAGTAAGGGGGCCTTTCATTGCCTTGCCAAGTCTCTGGGGTGGAGAAGGTCGAGTGCAGGGGTGGAAAGGCCGAGTGCACTAGCACTAGCACACAGATGCCCTGTGTGAGTTCAGCTTGTATTATCTAAATCAGGCATCTATTAGGACTGTAACCTTAATTTCCATAATTTACATAATTTCCTGACATGGTGGAACATGAGTGAATGTGGTATGCCCTTAACGTAAAGTTGAACTGAAGACTTTTGTCTATTGAATTTTCATTCTAATTGTTTCCTTTTTTCCTCTGGCATAATTTTACCTGATTATGTTTTTCTAAAATACTGGCTGACATACTGCACAGCATGTTGTCAGTTGAAGAGGACTGCACTTGTGTGGCTTGAGAGCCAGCCAAGAGCCCATCCTTACTGTGTGTAATTGCTACTTTGTCACTACTGCCATTGGAAATAATGGCAGCAGCAATTACACACAGCTGTGTGTAATTGCTGTAATGTGTAATTGCTGTAATGTGTTTCCATGTGTGCGTGGAAACCATGCCACCACCACTGTCAGCAAAGATCAGCTCATGGTTCGCTCTCAAGCTGTGTGTTCATGTCCCTCTCTGATGGATGGTGCACTGCGTGTTATGTCAGCCACTACACCCATTATAAACACACCCTCTTTACATTGTTTAGATTATTTTGCAGAGCATTTCTAAAAATATCTTCCATTATTCTTCTCTGTATTAAGTGCAGATATTTCAGTCTTAATACTTAGGTGAGTAATTAGGGACTATGGCAAGAGTGGCTGGGTAACTGAGTAATTTGCTCAGGGATCGGAGCAAAATAGTTTCAGAAAATGGAGAAGAGAACTGTACAGTATAAGAGTAAGTCAGTCAGTGAACTAAAAATACATATATTTATAGTCAAATATCACTATTCACTATGGCGCACTCTGGTTTTTATTGTGTTCCCGGTATCACACAGCTTGTCCATGATGGCTGTCAAACCCAAAACTCCAGGGATCTAATGAGACATCAAGTTACTGTGTCCAAAAGTCAGATTCAGCCAAGGGACCTTACCTGCTGCATTCTTGTTTCCCTGTTGTGAATTTACTGTCGGTAGAACTCCTTCATGCGCACTTTTTTCTCCTCTGGGCTTCATGTTGTACCATCAGATGGGGACAGTGGAAGTACGGTATGGAAAAATAAGTGTGGTTTTTATTTGTACTACTTTTGTAGTGCCTAAAGTACTGCGATATTTCTGCAACATGGTCTTTAGCCTGAAGATTATGCAATCCCAGTAATGCCACGATACAATAAGTGACTGCAAATGTGACAAAGAAGTTGCGAAGAGAAGGAGTAGAGCCCAGCATGTGCATAAATTATAATCATGGTGTTATTACCAACAGAGTTTGAAGCATTTTTTTAAAGTGTTCTTGTCTGTTATTTATGTTATAAATGCAAAGTGCCCTACATAATGTGGATCCATTAAAGTGTCTGGGGGCTGGAGACTCATTTTAATACACTGCAGTATTTCATCCTGGAGCTGGAAAAAATATTGTTCAGGGGAAGGGTTTAAACTGGAAAGGAAAAGATGCAACCCACGTGGGGAAGTAGGTGTTGGATTTCTTACAGGATTTCTTTTTTTCTTTGATTGAGATTTGGGAACACCAGGACCCACAATCACTTTTCCTGTTTTAGTTCAGTTCCAACATAAATTGCATAACATTACTTCAATGGGTTTCTTCTATGATTAGCATATTTCAAACTAAGTCTGAGACAGCTCACATTCAAAAGACCTTATCTCAATTAGGTAACAATTAAATACAGAAAGAACTGCAGTATATAAGCAAAACGTCAAGCAGATTTTGAGGCAATAGCATTTATATTATAGAGAGCCAACGTGGTGTAATGGTTAGAGTGCTGGACTAGGACTGGGGAGACCCAAGTTCAAATCCCCATTCAGCCATGATACTTGCTGGGTGACTCTGGGCCAGTCACTTCTCTCTCAGCCTAACCTACTTCACAGGGTTGTTGTGATGAGAAACCTAAGTATGTAGAACACCACTCTGAGCTTCTTGGGTATAAGAAGCAATAGAAATATTGTAAACGTCTGTGGTGATCAGAGTGTTCCCCATCACCATATTCAGCTTCTGCAGGAGATGGAATTGTACTCCCTGCCCTTTGAGGGGCACACGGGAGACGCCATTTTGGTTCCCCAAAGACATACCTTGGGTTGCCCAATGGGCACCAGGGAGCAGCTGCATATGTGGCCAACTCCCTTCAATTGCCCTCAGTCACTCTGAGGGCAAAGCACCTGTCCCTTCCATCCCATTTCAGTGAGAGTTATCTGGTTGCCTTTGGGGGCCAAGTAGGAATGTTTTGGGTCACGCCTGACTGGCCACGGTGTGGCCTTTTTCCGCCTACTTCTCACTGAATTCATGAGTAGGGTTGTCAATTTGATTGATCACTTTGCCAGAGAGTGCAGGTTGGTGTGGCTCGTCTTGTTCAGTGTCTGACTGGAAGACCATTTAAAATGAGAAGACAAGCCAAGGAACAGCCCTTGCAGGTTTTGTGGCCCTTGGGCTGGGATCTGCCCCTACATGGAGGCTTTCTGGCACCCACTACTCAGAGTATTTTGGCCTGAGTGGGTGGGGCCAGCTGACTGCTCCTCAGCGGGGTTAACACTTCACAGTTATGATGTCTGGACTGGTGCCAGGCTGAATTAACACCCAGTCTTTCACCCAGTAGTGGGTGGTCCTCCTTATGAGGCTGACCCTTGATGGAGTATCCACACTCTAATTATTGATCCTCATTGCAGGTTATTGTATTAACAATTCATAAAGTGGCTCTAGTTCATCCAAATACATGTGTCTTGTTGTTATTGGGCCTGGAGGTGTAACTGAAAGCATCATTCCTATCTAAGGTCAGCACTCTTGGAGCTAAATTACATTTGACAATAGGTGATTGGAGGAGCACCCCAAGTCAGATGCAAAGCATCAAGGGGAAGTTAAGAGTTGTAGTGGAGAAGCAGTGGACAGAAAAGGGAATTTCCAGCCAGTGATTATCCCACCCTTATTTTTTTGCCCAATTCTTCCTCCCTTATTTGTTTTTCCCTTAGCCTGTTCCCAGACTTTGGTTTCCATTTTACAGGAAAATATATCCTGGCTGATAGCAGGGAATTTTAGAGGAAAAGCTGATGGCATAGAAAGGGCTAAACAACTTCTTCTCTCCACCCCCTTCACTATTCTTCTGCAATACATACAACCTGTTGCATGCAAGTGTTTAGTCTGCAAAAGTTGCCTGTTTGCCAGGGTAGCTGCCAGCCCCATGTCTGCCAGCAAATTGGCCTTCATGTTCCTCATATCACACATCAGAGCATTTTTCTGTGTTCTTATGAGACGTTCAGTTTGATGTGCCATAGTCTGTACTTTTCTTTTTGTTATGTTAGCAGGCATATATGTGGTAGTATTTAATATCAATAAGGTCACTTCTTGGTAGAATGCTTGTTTTCACTATGCGTATGGAAATGGTTCTTTAAGAAATAGATCTTATGCCTATTGAGAGCTGACACAGATAGGAAAGACCATGGACATTGCACTGTTGAGGATATGTGTGAATCCTCCCCATGCACAGAATGACCTTTATATACTGTGGGATGCAGTTCACCAAGCACTGCTCCAGCTTCTAAATATTTTAGCGGGATTTTTGATGTGCCAATCTTTGAGAGATTTGAATCTGTAAGCATTATGGTTAATACTTAATTACCAAGTGGGGAAAAAGGCATCCTGAAAGTTTAGATAATAATAATGAGAAATAGAAATATTATTTGGATAGAGTTATGGCAAATTAGTGATTTTAATAAGGGGGTTCCTTCATACTTAACCTCTTGGGAATTATTTGTAATATAGCCCATGGCTAAATACAGTGTTTGGTACTGTCTGGCGGGGAGCCCCACCGGCCTTACCAGCTACGACGTTCCCTCGGCGGCCGAGGCCAGAGAGACCCCAGACAGGGCAGGCGGCCAAGCAGGGCAGCCCAATGAGCGATGAGCCAAGACACTGTGGGACCAAGGAGCCAGGCTTAGAGGGGCCAGGGGAAGGGTGGGGGCAAGTGAGGGAGGAGGCAGCAGCAGACAGAGGCACAGCTGAGGGGGATATGGGTGAAAGCAGTCAAATATGGCAGGGCGCAGGTCCAATTAGTTGGGGCATGGGATGCATCAGTTGTCAGGCGGGATTTAAGGCAGGCTTGGCCAGTGATGAGGGGCAGTTGGAGGGCAAGTGGTGGAGGCCTCCAGAGAGAGACTTCCACAGTGACCCTGAGGACCCTGGAGGAGGAGGATCTCAGGTGAACCAAACCCCCTCCCCTCAAAAACTCGAGCCCCTGCCTGGGGGAGGTGAGAGGGAGAGGTAAACAAGAGAGACCACTGGAGAGGAGAGACCACTATTATGGAGAGACCACTATTATGACAGGTACAGTAAGTTACCATGCCCTATGTTTGCTGTATATTTTGCTCACTTGCTAGTGCAAGGACAGACTCGTTTTAAAAAGAGACCGTGACTTATCCTGTCTTCTAGCATTGTGGGTTTGGAATTTATTTATACTTCTTTGTGTAGTAAAATGATGATGTACTAATATTTCCAAATATGTCAGGTCAGTAAAAGAACAAAGCCATTTTCCCCCTTTCTGCAAAATGAATCACAAAGTTTCAATGCTAAACAGAAACTGTCCAGACTGCTATCAAAACATTATTCAGTGTTTTTTCTCTTTCCAGAAAGGTAATATGTGTTGAATCAGAGATTCTGTGCACTGATTCATCCTCTTGTTTAGAAGATGAAGCTAACAATTGAATATGTCTTCTAATTGACATAATGAGTATAGAACACAGATAAGTTCATTGTTTTGCTTGAAGCTGCCTTAAAGGAATGAAGAATTGCCTTGGACAGAAAATGAAAGCTCAGTAGCAACTATAGCAGAAGTGGCATGATGATCTATAATATTGTTAACCTTTAAATATTATTTTGGAAGAGTGGGTCTGCATGTAGTTCATCATGACTCTTATTTAACAGTAGCTTCAGAAACAGTAGAACTGTAGCTATTGTCCTTAACTTTAACTTAGTCATCACACTTTTCAACTTTTTTTAAAAAAATGTGATTTTGTGTGTTATAAACTACAATACAACAGAAAAATAAAAATATCTCCACAACAGTTTTTATACGTGAAGTTATAGAATTGAATTTTCAGTCAAAACTAAGGCATTAGAGAGAACAGAAGATAATTTTTGTACAGTGATGTACAAAAGCAGGAGAATAAAAAGAGCAGGAATTTAAAACTGATCCTGCAAGTGTCTCATCAGTTAAAAGTCTGAGGAAATAGGAGAGTTTTCAACAGTCACAGGAAATGAAAGTAAGAAGTAATAGATGTTCCCTAAACCAGTAATTCCCAGCCTGTGGTCCAAGGACCACTGGTGATCCATGAGATTACTGCAAGTGGTTTGTGGTGGTGGAGGAGATATTGGCTGCATTCAGATGTAGTGTGAAACCTCGAGTAGACAAACCTGTGGTTAATCTGTGAGCCCGGGAATCATCCTGCAGATGATCATTGAGCTGCCGTCTGCTGAGGCTGCATCCCAGCAAGTTCTGTAGGACTCATGCCACCAGACTGCAAGCAAGGTGTCAGGATGTCAGTAAAGCAGCAACCATGGACCATGATCTTTGAAGGAGCGTGCCGAGTGCGATCATGCCTTTTCAGTATTGATCGGCTGCCCTCAGCAGGGAAAGGGCATTTAAACCCATTCCTTGCACCACTGTCCTTTCAAGGGCCTTGCAGCCATACAGTCTCATACAAGCACAAGTACTGGTATTGGAGGATGCAGAGGGGCACTAGTTTCCTGTTCCTCCTGGAAGGGGTCATGATGACTTCCTAGGAGGGAACATGTATATGAAGACGGGCAAAGGATCCTGGGGTTTGGTCCACTGTGACAAAGGATTCTCTTGGAATGGTAGAACTGGGCCAAGCAGTCCAGGAAGACCCAACACACTCCTTCCCCCATGCTGGCTTGCTGGCCGAAGTTTAGCCCTCTCATCATAGGGTCAGTTCCTGAAGAGGACTAGAGGCTCCATAAGCTTTGAGTCTCCGTTGGATTGCACTCTCATGAGATAGGTTATGCAACTCTAGGGCTCCCACTAATGTGGGGCCCCTGGTTTCTTTGGTTAATAATAAAACTCATATGCACCTTCCCATCTCCACTTAACCCTTCCAGACTCCTAAGGAGCCCAGGCAGATCCATGTGTATGGGTGGTCTTGGGTGGGCAGAGTAGGGAAAAACCAGGGATAGATTATAGTCCATTCAAATGTCTTGGGCTTGGACTGGCATTGCGGTGTAAGTAAATTGGCTGCCGCAGGACATCCCAGGGCTGGGCACCCGTGGATTAGAGCGAATCCTGGCAAGCCAGGTGGGCATGCATGGCAAACCTCCCCCCCCTCCACTTACTGACCACTCTCCACATGCAACACTTTAGAAAGGATGCCTTGCTGGGTAGCCTCACTTGATCAGGTGTGTTATTAATGAAAGGGTTCCTTGAGCATGTGCCACCTCCCTTTCCCTTGATGGAAGCTGTCTAAACATCTAGTATGGAAACTTCAATTAAAAGTTCTGCATGCTGGGCAGTGTGCCAAGGTGTGCATTGCAGGTTGCTCATGTAAAACAAGCAAATGGACAGAGATAGACAGGAGATTTGTGGGGGTACGGGTTGTCTCTTTATATGACTGGACAACAGGAAGGTTTCCATGGACCCCGCAGGCTTCTGCACTGGCTTGGCACATTAGTATTTCTTTCAAGCGGCATGGTCGGCATGGTATCACTTCCCTGGCATGTGTTATCTTTGTTGGGAATCAACTGTGTTGTCCCGTTCCTGGTGTCACTAACCATTTGTTAGTGCACATACTTCTGCAGTCCTTTATTGCTGGAGACCTCTCCCGCTGTGCCTGCCTTGTTATCCCATCCTTCTTGTGCTGATTGACAAAGTGGGAGGCATAAGACACAGTGGAAAGCAAGCTTTCCCCAGTGTGGTTCTCTCCCTTTACATGCATTGAAGCTTGGGATGCGGCAGCATGGTGTCACTGTTGCCGGGCAATGGCAGGAGGAATGAGGAGACTGCAGAGGGTGGAGCAACTGATCAGAGAGGTGGACAATGAGAAACTTGCCAATGTAATAATAATCAACATCACCCTTCTCTTTAGGTGAGAAGAAAAGACCTCCTCATTAGGTTATTTCCCCACAGGTAAATGTACTGCGAGCGCTCCGCAAACCTGGTTTTCAAAATTGTGAGTAGCTGCAGCATGGCTTCACACTGCGCCTACTCATGAGTAGACCCCCGGAGGGGAGGCGAATAGCCGCCTTCCGACTCCAGGGGTCTCCCCAGTATGCCCTGCACTCTCACGCAGGGCATACTAGGGCTTCCGGGGGCCATGCAGCCCCCGAGGTCCACAGCCCCCGCTGGCTCCATCTTGGAGCTAGCAATCGTGTGGGCAGCCGATCTGGCCGGATCGTGAGACCCGGCTCACAGTATATTTCCTTTGCTAGTGTAACCCTAGGAAAACAGAATGTGTTAGCACAACTATACATTGAAATCATGTTCAATGTAAGTCAGTTGAGCGTTGTGGATTATGGCTGCGATCCATCTAGCCACTTTAGATACACCAAAGAATTTCCATATGCTCACAATATGACAGAAAACCAGATCAATTTTCCATTTCATAAATTGCTTTTGAAGTCATGAGTTTCAAAAGTGGCTTAGTGTATAGCCTGGAAAGCACAGGATGAGTTCTCTGAATTATGGCTAATGCTTATACAACCTCATTACTGATACGTACATAACCTCTGAAAGCAGTGGTGACTGAGCTGAGCAGAGCACAGGGGGGGAAACAAGCTGAACATCTGGCTCACTTACCCTCTTCTTGCCGCCTTCTTATCCCACCCAGCTGCCTGTCTCCCTTTCACCTCACCATGACTGCCATGATTTTAACCCCAGGTGTGCAGGCTGCTCATTCACCAGGTTCCCCAACCTGGTGAATGAGCAACTTGCATGCCTGTGACTTTTACACACAGCAGATTTTGTCGCAAGTTTATGGGGAGGCTTTACTGCAAACTTGAAGCTGTCCCCAAAAAACCTGACACAAATAGTGGATTTTTTTACCCCGCATATAAATTGGGCTACATGCTCATGTGCAGTGAAAAACCTGGATTGCGTGTGAACTGCTCCCTGATAACTCACAGGGACTTTGGGGTAAATCTGGCCAATATGTGAATGCACCTCCTCTATTCCAGAGTTAAAGGTCTTTAAAAGCCCGTGTGAAAGACTTCCTGTGGTTTAAACAACGGTGGGACATAGATAGCATAGGCAACTGGGTGGGGTGAGAAGAAAGTGAATGAGACACAAACACGGCTCATTCCTCCTCTGCTTCATGCTGACTGGCTGCCACTGGTATGTATCAAATTGGAACAAAGATGTGCTCTTCCCTCTATTTGGGGACTGGATTGACCATGAGGACACATTTCTTTCTCAGTTTGTATCCTGGACGTAGACTCTACCGCTGAGACATGATCTATAGAAAATTAACAAGAGCCCAGAATTTCCCTGGACATCAATGGAATTTAAATTCTTAACTGTGTACAAATGTCCCATCTGTTTCAATAGGACTTTGGAGATGCGTTTAATTGAAAATGTAAGCTGTTCAGATGTTCAGCACAGGTCTTTCTCTTTGACAAAACTTCCTACACAGAAGATGAACATGTTCTACACTCTTGAAGCAAATATTTGCTGCATTAATAAGAGAACTGTAGGAATCTACAATCCTAGCATTGTTTCTAGACAGAACAATTTAGAGGTTAGCACGCATTTATTCTTTAAAGCTATTTGACAAAAACACACCTGGCTGTTATTCCTAGCACTCTGTTTGGAAGTGTTGTTGATAATTTAAATTACTCTCTTTGTAGATGGACACTTGTCTGCCGTGGATGAGTTCTCAAGCAACTGTATGGCTTGTGAAGTGTATAGAATAACTCTACACTGTGGGAGAATTTAAACTAACTGCGGATATTATCATGAATAAGATTATGCCATGGGGCCAAGTTGTTGCTGCTTCCACCTTATTTAAATTGGTCCTTGTTTCTGGGACTTTTCTAAGCTCAGAAAACACCAAGGCATATATTTAAGCTCCGTTACAGTATTCAGTGTATCTATATGTTCCAGAGCTTGTGTCTGCTTCACTTCAGTTAGCACTCAGTTCAGTTAAGTGAATGTAAAGCGTTTTTGCAATAATGAATATGTTTGTCCAACTTTTGGTATTTTTAATATATTATTTTACCCATAAAAACTCACTGTGCATACCTGTTGACATAATAATTTTTATGGTAGCTTCTTGAATTACAAGGTTCTCACTATCAGTTCATTAATTTTTCTTGCTGTTTCTGTTTAGAAAAGGGATTCTAACCATGCCAATTTTTCAAGAAATATAGATCCTGGAGCAGAAGCTTCTCTTGCTGTTGTTGCTGCTAAGGACATAGAGTGGATTATTCACACTTTTCTTCTTTTCCATGTTCTGTTCAAAATCAGAAAAGGTAGAAGATAAGGTGCGAATTATTGTTGCTATTGTGCATACCTCAGTCATGGTAGCAGCCAAATAATATTTTATAAATATTCAGAACCCCATTGGCTTGTACAAAGTTTCAATTTACAGGATATTACTGTATTTGAAAGATATGCACATCATTTAAAGCAACAACAACACCCAACCAATGATATTGATGCCTTGTCAATCCTGTCTGACATCCAGACTAACACTGCACTGGTGCTACAGAACAGGGGCAATTTTCACCAGTTTCCCTTCCCTCTAAAGTCCACTGTGCCTCCTGAAAATCTGTCCCTGAAGGTTGTTTTGGCTCTTAGGGACATATTTTTGTGATGCATAGTGGGCTTCAGAGGGAAGAGGAGATTGGTAAAAACCGCCCCTGTGAGTCTGGGTGTCAGCCAATGGCTATTATTATTTGTTACTGTTAAGACTATAAACCAGGGCTGCTCAACTTAGGCCCTCCTGCAGATGTTGGCCTACAACTCCCATAATCCCTGGCTATTGGCCACTGTGGCTGGGGATTATGGGAGTTGCAGTCCAAAAACAGCTGGGGGGGCCTAAGTTGAGCAGGCCTGCTATAAACCATTTTCCAACAAAAGTTCACAAAATAGTTTACCTAGGAAAAAATGAAAGAAAGAAAAAGAATGAGAAGATGATTCCTCGTCCCAAAAGGAATTGCAGTCTAAAAAAAGGAACACAAGGGAAACACCAGCAACAATCAACCAGAGAGACGTGAAACGTTTCGGGGTTGAACAGAGACAGTTTCTATATCCTTGCTAAATACCAGAGAGTCACTACTTTAAAAGTTGCCTCTTTGCCCAGTTAGCAGGAGTTATTTTGAACTGTCAATATTTCTCTGTAAGACAATAGTCTTATAATCATGTGCTCCATGAACTAGAAGAGCAGCAGCTGTTATACACTGTCATCCTTGAGGCCAGAGGAAGTGGGAAAGCAGCCGATGAATAGGTGAGCAGGTGGCTTGCTGCTCCTCCTCCTCGCAGCCACTGCTGCCAGATAGGCCCAGAGGAGGAAGGAGCTGGTAGCAAGGAACCACAGCAGTTGCCCAATAGCCGCTGGGGGGAGCAGTGGGCAGTGGGCCTCCCTGCTGGTATAGGTATTCAGCTGTTGCGACCTCTGATACCAGATCTGCATGTTTATTCTTTTTAACATGTAAACCGGCATACCTTTTCTTCACTTACATGAATGGTTGCAATGTATATACAATAAATCATATGTCATTTAAATAGGTGACTAAAAGTTCATTAGCCCTTAATATTACAATGTCATTTAAATGATACACATGGAAATATATCAGAAACTGAGTTTATATCCCAAACTCAGTTTTTCAGGTTTAGGTAAAAGGGGGGTCATTCACATCAAAAGGAGGGCTACTATGTGTAGGAATTGTGCTATACGAGGTTTACATGGTGAAATGGGATTAATAATGTAATGATTCAACCCTCCCACAGCATGAGAAGGAATCCCCACAATGAGTCTATTAAGCCCTTTCCCTTCCCATCTTTTAGCAGCTCACACTGCAATGCTTCTGGTCATTACCATGAACATGTAAGATCCTTTCCTGTCTTATGTAAAGCTACATAAATTGGGAATGGACCATAGCTCAGGGGTAGGGCATGTGCTTTGTATGTAGAATTTCCTAGGTTTCCGCTGGCATATCAGGTGGGGTGTGGAAAAGGACCTCTCCTGAACTCTTGGAGAACCGACTGCCTGCCAGTGAAAACTGGTTCTCCAGGGTTTTTAATGGTTTAAATGTTTTCACTGTTAATTAGTTTTATGCTGTTTTTACTGTTTTTATTTTAACTGTTAATTGATTTTAGTTGTTTTTATTTTGATGTAAACCGCCCTGAGCCTTTTTTTTGAAGGGCAGTATATAAATAAAATAAATAAAAGAATAAAAACAATGCTGATGTTAGCAGATACCCTTGCTTCCTCCCACCGCCACCTTTTCTGTTCATTACAGAAACCCAAGGCTTGTCATAGGAGTAGGGCCAGCAGTGGTACTTGGCATTTAGCCAATTTTAGTCTTGCAAAAGTTTAAATGGTCACAAGAGTAAAGCCTAACCAGTGGAAAATTCACCTGGGAAAGGGATCTCCCTACTGCTGAGTAAGCTGTATCCTGTAGGAATCCTGTAGAGTTTTAAAAGAAATTGTTAATGTCCTAGTGCATTCAGGTTTACAGCAGCCACCTCCTAATCAGGGTGTCTCAAAATGTAATTAGCCAGAGGAACTTGTTAAGTATGCCCATCAAAAACATATTGCCCTGTTGTTTGGGACTGTCAACTGAATGGGCACCAAGGTCCCCACCTCTTCCAGCCCTTGGCATCTGGATAGGAGCTTCACCCTTCCAAGGTTTTTCCACTGTTGCATTTACCTCCAGCCATAAAATGTATAAACGGTCCTGTCCCCGCAACCTTTATCAATGGTTAAGTAGATCAAATGAGCTGGTCACACTGGCTGGTCACTGGGAGTTTTGTTAAAGCTGCCTTTGGGACCCCACCACTCTCCAGGCTGGCTTCCCATGGGAGTTCAACAGCGCCTGCTGCTAACTACTGCACCAGACCTCCATTCACCTTGTTTCCACCAACGCTGAGATCATTAAGCAATTGAAGCGCTATTGAAACCCTGGTCTGTGGAACCCAGAATCTTGAGAATAGCTTTGAATGTGCCCTGAGTGCATATTCAAAAGTACACATGGTGTACTTTGTGTTCTACCTTGGCTGTTATTGGTGTACCCTGAGTACCTGGGAACTCTCTCAGTAGCAGGCTTACATGAGAGCTAATCTTGTCTTTTGGCTGAAGTGTCCAGGACTCCCTAGAGAGAATCCTTAGAAAATAAGGTTCTCCTGAAGTGAGCTGCTTATGAGTTTTGCACTTGGGAGGCTGACTACAAGAGACCTGGGGAGGATTAAGCGGGTTTTGCATTGGTGAGCATAAATTGTCCCCTTTGCTAAGCAGAGTTCACCTTGATTTGCAGTTGGATGGGTGCCTACATGCGAGCCTGCAGTAAGATATTCCCATTAGAGCAGAGGTTACCAACCTGTAGCACTCCAGATGCTGCTGAATTACATCTCCCATCAGCCCCAAGCACCATAAATTGTACTTGGGGGTGATGGGAGTTGTAGTTTAGCAACATCTGGAGTACCACAGGTTGTGAACCCCTGCCTTAGAGGATGGGGTTGTAGCTCAGTGGTAGAGCATCTGTTTTGCATGCAGAAGGTCCTAGGTTCAAACTCTGGCATCTCCAGGTAGGGATGGGAATGACTCCTGCCTGAAACCTTGGAAAGCCTCTGCCAGCCAAGGCATCTGAGTTAGATGGACCAATGTTTTGACTCGGTATAAGGCAGCTTCTTGGGTTCCTGTGTCCCTTGGACTTCCCCAGAATCATTTGAGTGTGTATAGAGTTACAGTTTTGGGTGCTGTGCCAACATTTAGGAGTTGATAATCCATGAATCTGTCCTCTTGAGTTCCATGAATTTGTCCTCTTGAGTTTCACAAATCCTTACATGAATAAAAGGAGACATTGGATATACGTCCATAGGATCACTTCAGAAAACCACAAAATGCTCCATCAGAATATTACACCTGATGTTTCATCAGAAAAAGCTCATTCATTTAGTGTTTCTTAAATATTTCACTATATGAGTTTGCCTAGGAGATGTTTCCTAAGCTCCTATCTCCCTTTCCCCTAGTTCTGGCTGGCCCTTGTTGATTTGTTCTCATCTCACATGGTTTAAGCCTTGTGCCTCATTCAAGGTTTTCTAATCAGCATTGTGATGAGCTCTATTGGAAAATGCTGAAATATACTTGCTACTTTAAAGTGTTCCTGGCAATGACAGGCTGATGCAGTGTTGGCTTAAGAATTAAAAAACAAAAAACCAAGGGAAAAATTGTGGATCAAGGGCAAAAAATAAAATCTGCCCACTCAAATCAAATGGGTAAATATGCAGTGCCATCTCTATTAAATTAATGGCATAGCTGCCAAAACTAGTAATAGGAGGTGGGGACTTAAATTAGTATGTCTCAGAAAATTTACCCAGATCCTGAGCCTCCTGTCAAAGGTTCATTAACTAATTCTCTTATCCCGTTTTCATTTCCAAGGTACAGTTTTAAAATGTTCTGGAAGAATGTTTTGTTCTTTTAAAAAATAATGTTCGGAAATAAAATGTTGACTTTTATGGGTGTTTAGTGAGGGAAAGTGTAATTTATGAGAGAGTCTGTTGGAGTGCTGTTGTGATGTTCCAAGCTTTAGTCCTCACATGCAATTATTATGCAAATATTATTGCTACAGTAAATGACCTTTGTCATGAATTCGTTTAGAATGGAGCAAGGTTACTGTCTGTGGCAGGACTTTAAAACAATGCACAGTGAGGTTTCTATGGCAGTGTTACACAGAGAACCTGTAAAGAAATTGCCCAGGTTTTGAGCAGCAGCAAATTACATCTGACATTTATCTTGGCATTATATTATGAAGAATTGAGACATTTAACTGGCTATTTTAAATATATGTCATTTTTTCCTGCTCTTTTCTCAGCTACATATGGGGTATAGGCAGAACATCCCCTCTTCAAATAAATGTGAAAACTGTGATTGTGTGCCGCTTTTCCATTCCAGCTGTCATAAGAAGAGTGTCACAGTGTTTAGAGATGCACAGTATACCTGTCAGAGTTTGTTACAGTTCAGTGATGCATGGTGAAGTGTGAGGGACACACAGCCTTCCTACACTGCTAACACTATACATGCAAGTGATGATACTTCAGTATGACTTCTTGTTCAAGGTCAACATAAAAGAATTAGCGTGCACTACATAACCAGCTCATTGGCTAACTGACAGATTCCCAAACTTCCGCTCAATGTTCTTTAATGTCTTCAGAATGATTCTGTCACTGCTTATAATTATGAATAAGGATTAACGACTATTTACAGTACAAGACATTGGTCAACATTTTTCTCTTTTCAGGATGAATGGATTTAGGGTGGATTCACCTGTCTGTTAGCAAGTAGGTATGAGAGGAAGTGGAGATTATTGGCAATGCGCACTGCTGTTAGGTGTGTCATGTGAAGCCACAAACATGCCTGGTTACTAATTTCCACCTTAGATTTTACAGACTTGGGCAAGTGAACTTCAATTTCTGGTCCTGTGTCATTGGAAGATGGTATCCAGGCTTTGATGGCTCCACACGATACACTTGATGGTAGTACATCCTCCACACAATTTCCAGTTCCTCTCATACCTACTTGCTAAGTATTTACAAGCAGTTGTGTAAACCCTCCCATAGTCTTATAAAACTGAGGCGGTTTGGGGTTTTCCAGACATTCTGAGTGAATTATCATAGAATGATGACTTTGGAATGTACCTGAATTATATGAGACTGGAGCCTCATTTAGACTGTATTACTAAACAGTGGTATATTTGGGTGTTCTGATCAGAGAAGTGCCTGCCATCACACTTACAGCCTTCGCCGCTTCAGATGAAGGCTGCAGATGTGAGCATAGGAGATGTGAGCAGATGTGAGCATAGGGCATAGGAGGGAGAGTGAGCAAAATGATCGGTGGTGTGGGATTGGACAGTGTACCCGAGTGCATCGTCATTTAATCATCATGTCTGAATGAGGCTTCGGTGTAAACTTGAAAGTGCACCTTTTAGTTTTTAGAACTACTCTGAAAATTTAAAGCTGCCAACAGCACTGAGTTAGAGGACTGAAGGACCATCTAGCCTAACACCCTGGGCAGGGGCCATAGATCAATTGATGCAATCCAGACTACAGTGTGCCATCAGCAGAGAGCAGATGTCTGCATGAATGCACAAACAGAACAAACAACTTGAGCTAACTCATATAAGCCTGTCCAGCCAAAACGTGCAGGGCAATCTCACCCCTCATATTTACTAGCTGAGGGATTCCAGCAGATATATTAAGATACCATACATCATCAGCCTGACCATTCAGGTTTTCCTAAAATATGCTTAATATTTTTAAGCCTTTGGTATTTCAGGAACTTTAGGCATAGTTTATATGCTGGTCTGAGACCGAAATAAAGGAGATTGATTGACTGGCATATTTTGTGAAAACATAAGCGATGCTGTCTTCTGCTACTTGACCTCACTGCTTTGCCCCATTATCTATTCTCTTAAAAGTTATATAGTGCAAACCAACATACAAAGAAGCAATCTCCTTTACTACCATGTATTCCATGTATAAAATTATTTTTATTCATGTGTCAGGAAGTGTTTTCTAAATAAAAGTGTGTAGTATATGGAAGTATACAGCCACCTAATGGTGCTGCGGGGAAGCAGCCTGCCTGTAGAGCAGGAGGCTGTGAGTTCAAATCCCCACTGGTGTGTTTTCCCAGCCTATGGGGGACTCCTATATTGGGCAGCAGAGATATAGGAAGGTGCTGGCTGAAAGGCATCTTCTCATACTGTGAGGGAGAAGGCAATGGTAAACCACTCCTGTATTCTAACAAGAAAACCTCATGGCTCTGTGGTGGCCAGGAGTCGACACCGACTCAATGGCACAACCTGTATGGAAGTATATGGGAGTGTATATGAGAAGAAGGAAGGAGGTTGCTTGTTCTGAGGTAACCTATGAAAATTCAAAAGCCATGTTACTTCTGTAGATTGACACACATTCACCAAATTATTACTGTCAAGGCCCAAGTCAGGGATTTTAGGGCTAATGAATTAATAGTCACAGTCTTCCAGAAAATTTTGTGAATGCAGTGGGGGCAAATCTAGAATGACTGTGTCTTTGTTTGTCCTAGCCATTCAGGTTGTGAAAACTATTTCAGAATATAAAGGCATAGATTCTGTTATAATACTGTCTAAAACACAGGCTTAGAAAGGGACTTCTTGTAGTTCTCACCTCTTACCTTTCAATGAAAGGAGCAAATAAAATCTGTAGGGGGTGTGTGGGACAAAGCAGAAATGACACACACACAAAAAATCTTCCCCCACTGCCATAATCCATTTTAGACTTCAGTGATGGTTGAAGGAAATGTGCCAGAAGCCGAATGGGGAGCTGTGCTGTTTTTTCCATTGAGAAATTTGGATCTCGCGGCTCTATATTAGAACTGTAGTACTTATTCCTAGCTATACTTTCTTATGGTTTCCTGTTCTGCAATGCTTCCTATTTCTGCCTGCAACCTTGGAAAAGCTGCTGCCAGTCTGTGAAGACAATACTGAGCTAGATAGACCGATGGTCTGACTCAGTATATGGCAGCTTCCTATGTTCCTATTTCAACAGTTATAACGAGCTCTATTTGACTAGATAGTGGTGCAGTGGTAAAATTGCCGCCCTGTAACCAGAAGGTTACAAGTTCAATCCTGACCAGGGGCTCAAGGTTGACTCAGCCTTCCACCCTTCCGAGGTCGGTAAAATGAGTACCCAGAATGTTGGGGGCAATATGCTAAAATCATTGTAAACCACTTAGAGAGCTCCGGCTATAGAGCGGTATATAAATGTAAGTGCTATTGCTATTGCTATTGCTAGATGCCATTAGCAATAACTGTGTTTTAGTTATCAAATATTTTTTGGTATATCCTAACCCATATTTCCCAGCTCTGCTGACCTACAAAAGTCATAACAATTCGGCTAATGTTTTTTAATGCTTACATTTTGTCTAAAGGCAATACTGCCAGCAGATATTTTTTTAAAGCAACTAATGTTTTAGCCTCTAGAGATAGATACCCCCACCCTCACCCCTTTTAAGGCAATACCAGTAAGAGCAGAAATGCAAGCATTGCCATATAATTCTTCTGGGTGTATTCTGGGTGTATATAATTCTTCTGGTGTTACAGTTTTTTGTTTGTTTGTAACTGCTATGGGCATGCACACCAGAATCGTGTAGTCATAAACTGATATAAGATTTGGCAGTGAAATTCACCTGTAATAAAAGAGTATCTTCAGATATCTAATGGAGCTTACTTAGTTACAGTACATTGCTTCACACTGTGTAAGTGTGCATGTGTGTGTGTGTAATTGTCATTCATGTAAATGGACTTTACAAAGAATGAGAGAGGCCAGATCCCTGCCCCAATGGACTTCCAGTCATCAAAAAAATAGTTGTCTACTTGTCTTTTCCCCATCACCATCATCGACAACAAACCTCTTCAACGATTAGCCTCACACATGTCTTGCTAAGAAGCCACTGCCAGTGCAGTCTGCAACTCTGTTCACATTCTACCCAGGCTATAACCATATACATCACAACCATATACATCACAAGAGGCACCTTTTACCGTGGTGATTCTCTTTATTTAGCAGGGGGAGAGTAACTGGCCCTATCCACCCCCAGCACACTACTTCCAGTGACTGTTGCTGGTGTCTATCTTATGTTTCTTTTTAGATTGTGAGCCCTTTGGGGACAGGGAGCTATCTTTTTTGTTTGTTATTTCTCTTTGTAAACCACCCTGAGCCATTTTTGGAAGGGCGGTATAGATATTGAATTATTATTATTATTATTATTATTCACAGAGGTTTCTTCATCCTTGAGCTCATTTTTTTCTGATATGTTGTCCCTTTCTTCCAGGTGACTTAGTTTGCTGTGTGAATACACAGAGAGGCCACAAAGCAATAAAACAAGTTGCTTAAGTATAACTGTGATGTTCTTCAAGCGGTCACCTGCACATTCACATAATTCTCCCTTAATCTCCACTGCAGCGGCCCATGTGGGATTTGCTGTGGTGGACTATTGGACCTGAGGGAAAGAAGGTGAGAGTTATGCCTACTTAGGTTGGTCCTACAGTAGCAGGGGAAGAGACTCCTACCAGAAAATATCTGAGGCAAAGCTCTTTTGCCTCAATGTTTTGAACTGAATTATGAACAGGACCAATACCCACAAGTGTGAATGTACAGATGACTACTTGAAGAACATCAGTTTAAGGCAAGCAACTTTCTTTTTCAATTTTGGCATTGAAGAAGGAAGCAAAGTACTGGGCAGAGAGCAAGGAAGGGAGAAACAAAGGGCAAATAAACAAAGCATGATTTTAAAATTCCATATTTTTCTATGTACATGGCATTTTCTAGCTTAGCTCTTACTGAGATGGTCATGCTGTGCTTGGATTATACCATTTCTGAGTGGAAGTGGATTCATGTGATTGAGTTCCTATGTACAGTGTGGGGAAGCCTCCATAAAGAAAACCAAATATCAGCAAGAAGGTTCCTAGCCTCTTTCCTGACACGGTAGTTTTCTTTGTGCAGGTCTGCACTGGCTTGAGTTTTTCTCCTCTGTCTCCAATTACTGTACACTGGTATGTTTTGTCGCTTCTGTCCTTTATTCCATTCTTTGCAGATAAATATGTTTCCTCTACTTTACCAGTTCTATAGTGTATGTAGATGCTAGAATAAATCTTTCCCAACTGAAGCAGGCTTTGGAAAATCCTCCATATTTTTTTCACTGGGCAAGTATAACTTCAGGAAGATCTATAGCATAGATTTCTCTAATTATCTGGAAATAATTTATAATTTCAACTATTCATGAACAATTTACTTCTCATGCTCTCACTTAATGAAATGGGTTTTTGCTGTTATAACTTTAGACACAATAGTAGCCATTCATTTACTCTGGTCTCCCTTATTGTAGCCTTCTGAAATCTATTCTGCCATGAGACGTAAGCAATTTCTACAATCTACTGCTAATGAAGAAGTTATATAAAAATTAGTAACTGGCTGCATGGCTGGGTTGATCCTAGCAGGGACCGTTAGGATATGAGTGCACCTATTTCAGTTTCACTGGTCTGCCATAAAAGCATAACATACTGTGAAAATTAAAGGGAACTCTGTGCCACTAAAATGGACTTCATATTTTTAGCATTAGTAGCAGCCTAGATCTTTGAGCACTTACATTATAGTTGATTGTAACAGATCTTTTAAAAATAAGCAACAGTAGCAAATCTTTTAAAGCTGTTATTGTTTCATAGCTAGCTACCATTTAATAAGGCCTTACTTATAGCTCCCCTCTGCTAAAAGGATTATTAAAACAGAAATAGCTAGTCAGGAGTCTACATGTGCTGTCAGTTGAAGCTTGGGACCAGTACATGTAGTCTCTGGGGAAAGTTTGAGATGAGTCTGTGAACTCTCATGTCAAAATTTTGAAAGTCATGAGCTCTGTTGGTCAGATAATAAAGATTACAAAAGCTGTGGGCTTTAATGCTCTTGGACAAAAGTTTATGATTACCGTATATTCAAATACCCCAAATGTGTCACAGATGATTCATGATTATTACTGAAACAATGCATTAATGTTGGCAGTCAGTTTGAAAAATGATGTGTGTATAATAGTTTCATTTACTATCACTTAAAGGTTTGTACTGCCAGGAGACATGACCTGTCAAAGCTGTAAGTTCTGTCACAAAATATGGGAATTATCCCGGAGACTTCTAGATCATTCATCTGTTGTGGAAAATTACTATGTGGCAAAGGTCCCTTAAGGACCCCCATCTACCCCTTTCCGAGGGATTATTGCACAATCTTGGGTCTTCCTGGTGTTTGACTCTTTAATATATAGTTTAATATATAATCTTTAGTTATAATAAAATGATTTTTGAGTTTATAAATAAAATTGAAGGTAATCTTTAGGTAATCTGAAGTTAATTGTCAACTTCAGAGTGGGGGAGGGGAGGAAAAACTATAGGAATAAACATAGAAGAACTCTCTCTCTATAAACAAAATTTTTCTTGTTTGTTTATTGCATTAAAAATATGTATTTGTAATGAGTAATGTGCATTGTGTATTTGCTCTTCAGCCAAGAGACTTTCAAAGCAGCTAACCATTTGAAAAGCATAAATTTATTCCTACAAAATATTTTAAACTAATTTGTACAAAGTTCTCATCAAATCACTGTTCACTAAAATGTTTTAATAGTAATTCCTTCTTCCCAGGAACCATGGGAACTGTAGTTTGTGGCGGGGCAGGATCTCTATGAGTTCTCTGCATCCTCACAAAACTATCATTCCCAGGAATATTTTGGGAAAACAAATGAGTATTATACTTGTCTTAAACCAACATAAGTTTGTAGTATAGATATATGAACATTTTATATTAAGGTATCTTATATGTGGGAGAAAACACACAAGTTTTTTTAAAAAAATCTTAGGCTATAATCCTTTGCACATTTACCTGGGAGTCAGCCTGTACAGTGGGATTTACTCCCGAGCAGAGCCACCATTGTGCGGATGGGTCCAAATAACCCAGCTGCCACACCCTGTGGAGCTGCCCCATCCATAGGTGGAACTGAGGGGGGCACCACACCAGTTCCTGCCACCCCGACCCCATTGCCCATCTGCCCAGCCCCAGGGCCCCTCAGCCACTTGCCTCCAGCAGAGCTCTTCTCTCCCCGCCTCTCAGCTGATCGGCGGGTGGGCGGGGCTTCCAGAGAGGCCTCCGAGTAGGCCTCCCTGAAGCCTGTACTCGGCAGGCCAAGCAAGCCAGGAAGGAGGAAGCAGGCAGAGTTCTCTGCAGCAGCAGCAGCAGACCCTCTGCCCAGACCATCCAGCACAGCTTTTGCTGGGTAGGCTGTGAATTCCTTTTTGTGGTGTTCCCCCCCCCCATAGGAATCTGCTTGCCATAGGGCTTTGATATGGGGGTGGGGCGAGACTGAGAAGTCTCTAAATATTTAATTTAAAACAGACTGAAAAATGTGCTGGCTTTAAAAACAAAAACGATCTAAAAGGCCTATAAGTGGCTTGTTTCAGGGCAGAAAATTACAAAAACTTCTGGAACAAGTATATTTTATTTATTTTCATTCATTCATTCATAAATGCACTTATGTTCAAGTTGTTTTGCAACCCAGAAGGTCTGAGTGAGAACTGTGAAGCATGTGTTGTGCTTTTATTTTATTTTATTTTATTTTTCTTGTGTGTGAACTGCTCCCCAATAACTTGCAGGGACTTCAGGGTAAATCTGGCCAACATGTGAATGCAGCACCTCCATTCCAGAGGAGATGTGTGTTAAAGCGCTTTAAAAGCCTCCTGTGAAAAATCTCCTGGAATCAAACTTTACTGAATTTGTTCAGAATTCTGAGAAAACAAACATAGGCTCACCCTGCATGGTTGAAAGTCTCCTTTGCTAATCTGCAGCGAGGGGGCCATTTTAATAATTAGCGTTGCTAGTGTGTTCTAGGCATTAAAAGTAGACCAAATATATAGTACTCAATATATATCACTATATACTGTGAAGTGTGCGTGTGTGTATGCAGTGAAATGTATTTCCAGGCAGCATACTTATTTTGAAATATCAGACTTAAATCCTTGGGGGCCTGGGGTGTGTGGAGGCCCTGGACTTTGAGGGACTGGGGGCCCATTTTAAAATCTCATCTTGGCCCATTCCAACCTTGCTATGCCCCTGGCGGTCACTACACATGGGTTTCTGCACAACACCTGCACAGAAGAAACTTCCATGTATAAAATGTTTCTTTTGTAAATTGATCCTGAATTTTCCATCCATGACTGGGATATCTGAGAGTTAGAGTCCAGCACACTGCTTGTGACAGGAAGGGGCAAATTACAATGATTTCTTAGTCTGGCAGGGGCTGGTTTTGGCCCTGGCAGAACTTGGCTGTCTGCTCCTGTTGCAAATTCCTCTGTCTAGTGTGGCAAACTAATGTATCCTCCTCCCTTTTGGTGTCAAAGTAAGCACTAGTGTGTTGAATGCACATATACCCCATCATGAGCCAACAGTCATCATAAGACAAAGGCTGGCAGGAATCATTCACTGGTTTATAGACACACACACACACACACACACACACACACACACACACACCACCTTCTTCTTCCCCTATTTTGCTAGTGGCTATTTGGGCAGGTGATCCTCTAGGACAAAGTCATGTTTTTTAAAGAATGAGATGAGACAGAGAAAATGACACTTGGAATCCTCGCATAACTCCTGACTGTTGTTCTAAGTCTTTTACAGAGATGGCTCATGTTTTCAGGTTTTGATCAACAACCATGTCTAGATGGTACAGTGTTCCTTTTAACAGGGATTTCCAGATATTGTTGACTACAAGTCCCATCATTCCTGTTTGGATAGGGGTGCAGTTTCAGTGCTTGCCCTAGGCACTATTTTGCCTAGTTACGCCTCTGGCCCCATCCGTTCCCTGTTCCTAATGTCAGATGCAGAGAGCATAGCCATATGTGGAAATGGGACCGCCTGGCCATGTTCGCAAGGTTCTTCAACCAGCCTGGCTGGGAGTGCCTTTCCTTGCCTCCAAAGACAGAGATATATGTTCCTAGCCAGTGTTAGGTGCCCAGCCAGGCTGGGGATGTGTATCTCTGCCTTTGGAGGCAGGAAAAGTCTTTCAGCCAGACTGGAAACCCAGTACTGGCTGAAAGATGGTGACTGGCCTGAGGTCACCCAGTAGGTTTCATGGCTGAGTGGAGATTTGAATCTAGGCATCTTTTCAGACAGTGCTTGCCGCCTGCAGTTTTTATAAGTATCCGTATTAAAAATAATACTCCTCTAATATCTGCTGCAACATCTTAGTTGATTAAGGGGGTTTTAATTGATTAATTTGCTCCAATGAAGACTAAAGTAAAAGGGGTGGGGGGGTATTCACTAGTTGTTTGTAGCTACATTTGGGATCAGAAATTTTCTTCCATAACTGCAGAACTCTTCTCTGGCTGTAATCACTTCTTGATGAGAGCCTGCTATTTAGTGCAGAGAACATTGTGACATTTTAAAGGCAACATTCATGGTCTTGTCGTGGTAGTTCATAGTTAAAGGGAGGACACTGCCCCAAATAACATCCCTCCCCTTGTAGTCCCCTATGGAAATTCCTCCAAGTTTATTTTCCGATATCTTCCATTGTTAAATCCATTCACAATAAGAGCTACTTAGTGATGCTTATGTAAAGCCTTTTAGTGCTGAACAGTAACAGAGGTGGGGTGTTTGGTGTGTGTGTGTGTGTGTGTTTAATGTCATGTGTGCATATTTACTTATTGCATCCTATAATGAAATGTGGTAGTTTTCCTTTTATCAAACATATCCATAAAGGCAGCTGCATCCACAGGACTATTTTACTGTTGTATTGTTCAGATGCAACAAAACAATGAAAGAAGTTTAATAAGGTGGAACTGATTGGGTCGGACATTTGTATACCTCTGTGGGTATTGTTTAATTGTCCATGAGATTGAGTTGTTAAATAAGCAGACTAATATAAACTGAGTAACGTAAAAAGCAGAGTAATAAGAGTCTGCAAAAAAAAAATGTTTTGAGTGGCTCTTAATTATAGTGTGCTTCAGAAAACAGTACTTGGAGGCATTAATTTCATTTCTCTTTTGTAGGAAAAACCTCTAAGTGCTGTTTACCAACATGAGCATTTCACAGTTCTCACTGGTAATTTTAAATTTTGTCCAAATAAAACTTTCTGCTAGTTGGTGTTGATTTGGCCACTCAGTTCTTGCCAGCTGCTTAGTTGGGGCCAACCTGCTATCTTTGCTCCATCAAGGTAAAACAGTCTCCAAGCAATGTTAGGCAACTGAGCTATTGCCTAGTATGGCTCGGGGATTGTTTTACCTTGATGGAGTGCTCTTGTTTATGATCACTGCATATAGGACTCCAGTAGAGGTCATTCTTGTTCATTGCTTTGGTCTGGAATAAAGCCAACCCTTTTGAAAGTGAAACTCTGTATTGGTGAGCAATTTGATTTCTTATGTTTTTCTGTTATGACTTCTGCTGTCTGGTTATCATTTAAATGCAATTTTTGTGAGCAAGTCTTTTCAAATCAACTAAATCAAACCATAGCAAGAACAGTGTGAGTTTTTAAAAATGTAATTGCATTTCATCACACATGTTAATAAAATCAAACTGAATGCACCTCATCCAAAAGATGTGGCTATTTCTTCTGCAAATTGTATTAATTGTAAACTTGGATATTCAGTTAACCAAATATTGGAAAAGTCTTCCATCCCTTTACTCGCCTAATTTTCGCTACATTGATTGAGGTGCCTTAATGTCACATAGCAGCATCACAGGCAGAAATGTCACTGGTTACTATTGCAGTGATTAAGCAATGGGAAAATGCGAACAGGAAGGCCTAGGATGGGAAGGAAGTATAGAAGAAGCAAGGAAAGAAGGGACCAGATGGTTGGAAGAGGGTAGTCTAGAGGAATTAGGGGAAAGGGGAGAAAGATGGAGTAGACAGGAGGAAGAAATGCACCCAGACAGGAACTGCAGAGATGAGGAAGACTGAATTTTTCATACTGATTTGAAATAACCAGCCATATTTTGGGCTGCAACCTCTAATTCAGTAGAATGTAGTATCCAGTGATTAAGGCAAATAGATAGTCCAAGGTTAGCTTTCAAAAGACAAGAATGATAGAGTTTATGCAAGGTGTGGAATGTACAGTATAGTGCATTGACTGTTTTCTGGTTCCCTCCGGACAGCCAGTTGGTTCAACTGAACCAGCTCGAATCAGTTCGCCAGTTCAAGCTTACGTGAGGGTGGCCACTGAGGGCAGGCAGCACCGTAGGGGGCAACGAGAGTGAGGTACCTCTCTAGAAGTGCAGATGTCACCTGATTTTCATACTAAAGTCAACAGTAATGGTATCCAGTCACAACCCAAACAAGCAAAGTTGATACACTTACTGACACTGTACCTATTTTCTCTGATGTTAACTTCTAATGCTGTGGTGAGAAATGATTGTGTGGATTCATTCATGATTCCTTAATCATAGCTACCATAATCTTGCATTGTTCTGAGTGCATATCAGAAACCACTTTTTTGCATGTTCATTTTATAGAGAATCCTGGATGTGATTAATTTAAATCATTTATGGGACATTCGTTATGAAGCTGACATTCATATGTTTTATTCTGACACAAAATTAACCTCCACAATCATGAATATATTGAGGCTAAAATAACTTTCTACATCTATTGGTAATAATGAAGGATTAACTTGTCCTATAAACTGTCATAAAATTACAAAACAGAGTAGGAAGAAAATCCAATTATAATGGAAATGCAAGCTCTTTTCTTTCAAAAATAATATTAAAACAGGTATACAGAAGAACTCCAGTAGAGACAGCTTCTACCTGTTATATATAAAAGACTATGGCTAACATGATGTGCAGAGCTGTGATGCTGTTCCTGGGGCTGCTGCAGACTTGGAAGGCAGCCCTGATGCTGTTAAGAATGGACTGTTGCTCAAGCAGTGCTACTGCTGCTTTCCCCATTGTTGTAAATGGGGACATCTGTGGTAGCATTATTTGCACAATTGATCATTCTTAACATTGGAGCTACCTTCCTAGTCTGCAGCAGTCCTGGGGTGCAGCGTTATGGCTCGATAATGCTACACATCATGTCAACTTGCTGTTAACATCCAGACTAAGTTATTCATGAGTACCTCTGTTGAAATTGATAGGACAAGTTAAGAACATAAGAACAGCCCTGCTGGATCAGGCCCAAGGCCTATCTAGCCCAGCATCCTGTTTCATACAGTAGCCAGTCAGGTGCCTCTGAGAAACTCATGGGCAAGAGGTGAGGGCATGCCCTTTCTCTTGTTGTTGCTCCCCTGCAACTGGCATTCCAATTCCAATCCATTTCAGTTTATTGTATGTGGCTATAAGCTTTTACAACGTGATATAAAACTGGTATTCAGAGGCATCTTGCCTCTGAGGCTGGAGGTGGCCCATAGCCACCAGACTAGTAGCCATTGCTCTCCACCAATTTGTCCAAGCACCTTTTAAAGCCCCCCAAGCTGGTGGTCATAACCACATCCCATGTCAGATAATTCCATAGGTTAGTTATGTGTGGTGTGAAAAAGTACTCCCTTTTGTCAGTCCTAAATTTCCCAACCTTAAGTTTCATGGGATGACCACTGGTTCTTGTGTTGTGAGAAAGGGAGAAAAATTTCTCTCTATCCACTCTCTCTACTCCATGCATAATTTTATACAGCTCTATCATGCCTCTCCATAGTCTCCTCTTTCCCAAACTAAAATGCTCCAGATGCTATAGATTTGCCTCATAAAGAAGATGTTCCAGGTCCCTGATCATCTTGGTTGCCCTCTTCAGCACTTTATCCAGTTCTACAGTGTTCTTCTTAAGATATAGTGACCAGAACTGTACACATTACTCCAAATGCGACTGCACCATAGATAGGGATGTGCAAACCGGTTTTAATTTGAACCAGGGTGGTTCAAAGGTTCAAATTCGAACCAAACCAGCCATCAGGTTCGAGCTGCAGGTTTGGTTTCGAACCAAACAGGGGATGGTTCGATTCAAACCAGTTAGAACCAGTTTGAACTGGTTTGAACTTCCAAGAGTGGGTGGGGTGGTAGCTGGCACCCATGGGTACCTGCCACCCAAACCCCAAAGCAATCAGACATTCGTATGATTTTTAATGAATTTTTGAAATTTTTTCTCATAGGGTATAATGGGACTAGAACAAGACCACTATTCCGTTGTGGATTACCCATAGGTGCCAACATCCACCCAAACCCCAAAGCAATCAGACACTACTATGATTTTTTATGAATATTTGAAATATTTTTAATTATTTTTCTCATAGGGTATAATGGGACCTGGACCAGCCCATTATCTCCTATTGTGGAGCACCTGGGGGCACAAAAGTGGGGTTGGTGGTAGGCACTCAAGAGTGCCTACCACCCAAAAAACCCCAAGGCAATCGGACACTCATCTGATTATTGGTGAATTTTAAAAGTATTTTTGAATTCCTCATAGGGAATAATGAAGATTGCAGCAAATGTATAGCTTCACGTCGGGGGGAAAGGGGTGTCCTAGAGCAGAATGTGGTGGGTGGTAGTTCCCAAGGTGGGCAAGGAAGCTATCAGAATTATTTGAAAGGAATTGGGCAAAAGGCTGATTTTTAAGAGATTTTTGAAGTTTACGTGTCTTTAAGGTTTTTCTCCATAAAGAAGCATGGAGGTCAGCAAATGTATAGCTTCACGTCGGGGGCAAAGGGGTGGCCTAGAGCAGAGTGTGGTAGGTGGTAGTGCCCAAGGGGGGCCAGGAAGCTATCAAAATTATTTGAAAGGAATTGGGCAAAGGGCTGATTTTTAAGTGATTTTTGAAGTTTACATGTCTTTAAGGTTAGCAATGAGGGTGGATTCATGGTTTGTCACTGAAAATTGAATATGCTACCAAAGAATCTACACTCAGAACACCTCAGAAACAACAAAACCCAGTACCCCATGGGTTAGCAACCCATGGGGGTGATTGGCATCCTCTGTGCACTAGAACACCACTCACTCTGGGCCACCCCAGCACTCCACAAGTAGCTTCAAAGTTTTCTCCATAGGGAAAAATGCAGGTTTCAGCAGCCCCATAATTGCACTTGGGGGGTGCTGGGGTGGCCCAGAGCGAGGGTGCCAACCACCTCCATGGGTTGCTAACCCATGCGGTACTGGGTTTTGTTGTTTCTGAAGTGTTCTGAGTGTAGATTCTTTGGCAGCATATTATTTCTCTCATTGAGGGGGAGAATGAACAGTGCCAGGACTTTTACATGCCTGGGGAAAAAGGGTTATCAAGTTTCTATACTGTAAAATTCCTTCAGTTAGAATCCTTCCGCACAAATCTCGCTGTAGCTACCTATCCAAGGACTAGGTAGTTCTAATAAAACATACCCAAAAGACATATACCTAAAGCTAATAAACTTTTAAATAAGATATAAATACTTAAAAGACCCCTTTTTGTAAAATCTTCTTACATTATCTTAAAGTGAAACACCACTTAGCAGTCTCCCCCCCATGCCAATTTCCCCTTCCTGTATTTGGCAAAAAGTACCACGATTCCAACACCAGAATAAAAAATCATCATCACTCCATCTCAGCTGAGTAACAAGTTCAGAAATTCTTCAAAGTAAAGTCAAGATCCCGATACAAAATGCTAATTAACATTAACTGTGACTGAATGGCAGTTCCATCAGTGGTATTGAACTACAAAAGACCGAGAAGTCCTGATTCCACTAAGAAAGATAGAACATAGGAAAACAGTCCTCCTCTTCTTGTGCCAAACAGCCAGTTCTAACCAGTCATTTTCATTTCATTTCCCCAGTCAGAGCTTCAAATGGTTAGTAATAGGAAGATAATTGTCCAGCCATAAAACAATTTGTCAGCCGTGCAAACAGAAGGAACTATAAATCCAGGGAAGATCTTTCAAGATTCTGGCAGGCAGATCCTCCCTAACACAGATAAACTTCTTTCCAGTTGGGACTTTGTAAGTAAAGCTTAAGTTGGTTAAATGTGTAAATATGTGGCATTGCAGAACAATTTTTAAAAGACCCATAAAAAAGCTGCTTTTCTCTCCAAGCCAATCTTCTTCGCCATTCCTCTTCTCCATTGCAGATGTCGTAACAAAATTCACAATCCTCTCCGACAGATTACATGTAGGTTAAAGATCAAGATAAAATAAGTAATTGCTGTAGCCTCCAACATTTTAAAAGGATTCTTCAAAACTTAAAGCTGATAGCATTTGAATGCTGAGATCTCTGGCGAAGTCCATAGAAAGATTCAAAAATAGAAAGTAGCAGAAAATAAGCAAAAGTTGATGGTAAAAACTCCCCGTAAATCTGACAAACTCACAGCCGTACTGGGAAGTTCAAGGTGCGGTGGGGGAGGTTCATGGTGGTGGTGGGGGGAGAACCCATACTAATCTCCAACAAATTCTGTGAGTAGTTTAAAGTTTAAGATTAAAATAAGAAATCAGACATTTTTTTAAAAAAAACTGTTCACTGCAAAACTGAAAGCTGTTAGCATTGGGATGCTGAGATCTCCAGCAAAGTAGAGATAGCAAAAAAAATAAGCAAGAGCTTTCAATGAAAAAGAAAAAGAAAACTGTAGATCTGCCAAACTCACAGCCGTGGATATCTCAGAGATTTATTAGGAAAGATAAGATAAGAGGAATAGAGCAGGTCGTCTGTAATTAGGCAATGAAAGCCTCTCTCCATTCGGTCCGATGATAGCGGAAAAGTCTCTCCAGATGTTCATCCAGGGTTTTCCAGACTTTTTAGTGTCTGAAGACCCCCTAGACTCCCACCTCTAGGAGGAGGACAAAGCCCTGCACACATATCAACCTCCATCTGACCGACGGAAGGTGATTATACCAAATGATTGATGAAAGCCCTGACAGCTGGTTTAGTCAGGAGTTTTCGTTCCAGACACCATTTTGCTTTTTTCCTCAGCATTTTTATTTTCAATCCCCTTCCTAATTATTCCAAGCATGGAATTGGCCTTCTTCACAGTTGCCACACAGTGAGTTAACACTTGCAATGAGCTGCCCATCACGACCCCAAGATCTCTTTCCTAGGCAGTCACTGACAGCTCAGATCCCATCAGTGTATATATGAAGTTGGGGTTTTTTGCCCCAGTATGCATCAGTTTACACTTGCTTACATTGAACTGCATTTGCCATTTTGTCACACAATCCCCTAGTTTGGAGAGATCTTTTTGGAGCTCTTCATAATCTTTTATGGATTTCACTACCCTAAATAGTTTAGTGTCATCTGAAATTTTGGCCACTTCGCTGCTTACCCTAACTTCTAGATCATTTATGAACAAGTTAAAGACCACTGGTCCCAGGACAGATCTTTGAGGGACCCCATTCTCTACTTCCCTCCACTGTGAAAACTGTCCATTTAGTCCTACCCTCTGTTCCCTGTCCTTCAACTAGTTACCTATCCACACATTAACCTGTCCCCTTATCCCATGACTGCTAAGTTTACTCAAGAGCCTTTGGTGAAGAACTTGGTCAAAAGCTTTTTGGAAGTCCAATTATAGTATGTCAACCAGATCACCTTTATTCACATGCTGTTGACATTCTCAAATCCAAAAGTTTAGTGGGGCAAGATTTGTCCTTGCAGAAGCCATGCTGGTTCTCCTACAGCAAGGCATGTTCTTCTATATGTTTAACAATTTGGTCCTTATGTATGCTTTCCATCAATTTACCTGGCAAAGAAGTTAAGCTCACCAGCATGTAGTTTCCTGAATCCCCCTGGATCCCTTTTTGAAAATCAGAGTTACATTAGCTACTTTCCAGTCATCTGGTACAGAGTCTGACTGTATGGACAAATTACATATTTTTTCCAGGAGCTCAGCAATTTCACATTTGAGTTCCTTCAGAACTCTTGTGTGGATGCCATCTGGCCCTGGCGATTTGTTAGTTTTTATTTTTTCAAGACAGTTTGTAACATCCTCTCCTGTCACTTCAAATTGGCCCAGTTCTTCAGCTTCCAACCCTGAGAAGTTCCAGAGCAGCTATATGACAGTATCCTTGCTGTGAAGACAGACACAAATAATTCATTCAGCTTCTCTGCAATCCCCTTATCCTCCTTAATAATCCCTTTCAAAACCTCATCACCTAAGGATCCAACCACCTCCTTAGTAAGTTTTCTGTTCCTGATATATTTAAAGAAGTTTTTGTTATTTCCCTTGATACTTCTAGTGACATGCTCCTCAAACTTTATTTTTGCATCCCTTATTGTCTCCTTGCATATCTTTTGCCAGAGTTTTTGTTTATTTCTGTTCTCTTCCTTTGAGCAGGACTTCCATTTTGTGAAGAAAGTCTTCTTCCCTTTTATAACTTCCTGATTTTGCCATTCTTGTGTCCTCCTGAACTTGTTGATACCTTCCCTCCTTCTTGGTATATATTCCCACAGAGCTTCTATTATTGTGGTTTTAAATTAGCTCCACAATTTCTGGAGTGATTTGACCATCCTGACTTTCTCTTTCAGCTTCCTTTTTACCAGTACCCTCCTTTTTTAGAAGTTTCCTCTTCTGAAGTCCAACATATCTATGTTGGACCTCCTTGGCAATGCTCCAATCACATATAAACTGAATTGGATCACACTATGGTCACTGTTCCCCAATGGTTCTACAACTCTTACATCTTGCACCAGGTCCTGGGCTCCACTCATGTCCTGAGCACCGCTCCAGAGTCGCCTTCTCTATGGTTGGTTCTGTGGAAAACTTTTCTAAGTCACAGTCATTTAGCATCTCTAGAAATGTGGCCTCTCTGTCAATATCCGAATGTGAATTTGCCCAGTCTATGTGAGGGTAATTTAAGTCACCCATTATTACAGCTCTCTCTCTCTGACACCCCTCTGATTTGCTTCTCCAACTCCAGGTCACTCTCAGCATTTTGATCTGGAGGGCAGTAGTGCATCCCTATTAATGCATTTGCTTTTAATCCTTGTATTGTCACCCATCATTTTTCTGTTGAGGACTCAGGTCCTCCTAGGTTTTCTAGCTTGTTTGATTCTATACCTTCTTTAACTATTGCAGCCCAATCTACCCCTTCGTGTCCTTTCTGTAGAGTTTGTATCCAGGAATAACAGTGTCCCACTGGTTCTCACTGTTCCACCACGTTTCATTAAGCCCACTTTATCTGTTTTCATTAGCAACCAAGCACTCCAGTTCACCTATCTTGGCTCAGAGGCTTCTGGCATTGGTATATAAACACCTATAACTTGAGTCTCTTACCTGGTGTTGGCGTGTACTATCTCCTTTACCGTCGCTTGACCTTTTTGACCAGCTGTCACATATTTCTATCTGCTCTATGCTTCTGGTTTATCTGAAACATTTGCACCCTCACGTCTTGCCAAAAGAGATACCACCCAGTTCCTGTTGGCAGTCCCCCAGACATCATTTTAAGAGCTGCTCTGCAACCTTTTTGATTTTAAGTGCCAGTAGTCTGGTTCCATCTTGGTTCAAGTGCAGCCCGTCACTTTTGTACAGGCTTTGCTTTCCCCCAAATGTATCCCATTGCCTCCTCCCAGCAGCACCATCTCATCCATGCATTGAGACTGCATGGATTGAGACTGTATCAGCTCCATGTTTCTTGCTGGGCCTGCATGTGGAACAGGTAACACTTCAGAGAACACTACCCTTGGGGGTTCTGGATTTCAATATGTTACCTAGCAGCCTAAATTTGGCTTCCAGGACCTTCTAACTACATTTCCTAACATGGTTGGTACCGACGTGCACCATGACAGCTGACTCCTCCCCAGATATCATACACTTCACACCAGGCAGGCAAGTCACTGTGCAGTCTAGACACAGGTCACAAACACACTTCTATATGCCCTTAGTGACTGAATCACCCACTACTAGGAGGCCCCCCAATCCCTGAAGGAGTATCATCTGTTCAAGAGGATATGGGTACATCACCCAAGGAAGGGGTCCCTTCTAAGGGAGTATTCTCCTCTTCATTAGACTGATGGTTCTCCTTACCAAAGCCTTCATTCTCCATGACAGCAGAGTAGCTGTCAGCCTGGGTGTGGGATGCCTCTATCATATCCGTTAGGGTCTCACCCACATACCTCTCTCTGAGCTTCTCCAGGTCAACCACCTTGGCTTCAAGAGAATGAAGTTTTTCTGTGAGAGCCAGGAGCTCTTTGCACTGAGAGCAAACCCATGACTTTTGCTACTCAAGAAGATAGTCATACATTCCATACACCATGCAGTACGCTGGGAAGCACTCCCTCCCCTGATAGCATTCTGCCTCCATAACTCGTTTTATTGGCTATTTCTGTTCCTGTTACATTTCGGGCCGGTTCAGATGAGCACTTACTATCACACCGCCAGCACATGCAATAAGGTCAGGAATGTGCTGAGAGCAGATGTGCCTTGATATTACAGCAGGATGTCTCGATGTGCTCTTGGGGCATCCTTTAGTCCCACGAGGGGAACCTTCATCTAAATTTTCCTTTTCCTCATGCCCCAAACTCCTGTTCCCTGAGAGCATATTGGGACATCCTTCTGTGACATCACAGTGGGCACACTCTTATCATAACCCTGTCCTGATCACATGTTGCACAGGCATTCATCTGAACCAGTCCTGAGTGCTCCTTGTTTTAGTGCCAACTTGCTTTATATAAGCATGTACGTCATTGGCTGTCTCATCACTTCATGTCTTACAAAGGAATGTGTGAACTGCTTCTGCTGGATAGTAATTATTTCAATTATGTCTAATGATAAAAAATAAATCTGATTGTGGTGTTTTGATTTGTGAAGGCTCTTTCCCAAATGCAAGTCATCACTTGATGCTGCAGTCGTGATAATGTTTCACCTGATGGACTATTTTGTCCAACCATTCTGGAGTCTAAAATCTGGAAGAAGTATGTTCACCATAGCACGGAATATTTTAGCACACACAAGTCAATCATATTCATCATATTTTTCTTTGTTACAACTGTTACAGTTGTTACGATTTTGTTACAATTTTGCATTATTACCCTAAACCTCAGAATTAGACTTCTTAAAAATGTCATGTATTTTCTGAAATGGATGTACTCAAGTTGTTTTTTCCTTTTTGAACCTGGCTGTGCTCATTTTCACTTTCTAAAAAGGCTAAAAATTATGCATGTGGGATATGCTATAAAGAAAAAACAGAGGCTTCACATATGAATATAACTTGAACTCTACAAGTCAGTCATGGGCAGCATTTCAGGGCTGACTTAGATGCTTTTGCTGACTGCATAGCATTCCATGGAAAAGGTAGCATTTAAAAGCTCCCAGTCACATGTGTCTCCTCTCATGTGCAAAATATGCACACAGCATCAGCATGTATCTATTTGTTCTAAAACCACATTTCTTTGTAGATAATTGATACGTCTGTATTCATCATTGTTTGATTTTAAAATCTAATGTCCAAACAACACAATGCAGCATGCATAACTTGTATAGGAGCCAAGGTGGCTTAAGTTCATTTGAAACATCAGCTGTCCAAATAATTAGGATGCTTACAGTTAACAGGGTTCTGGCCCAAACAATTTGTTTTTGGATTGGGTATGGTTTCGGCATCTGTCTTTGAATTAGATTCCTTAGTTTTACAATATGTTCAGTTTGTGTTCTGCATATTTTGTTTCCAGACCACTTACAAGAGAAAATTGTTTTGTTGCTGCAATATTTTTTCCTTATAGTTCGGATTAATTTTATAATATATTTGTGTATATATAAAATAAGAGATGATTAAGTTGTTTACCAGTGTTTTATTTAGTTTTTGCATTCTATACATTAGGAATTGTTTCCGGTGTTTTGAATTTTCTGTAAATCCTCATCAATGGTATACAGTCATTCTCCCTTAATAATATCACAGAAAATAAGCACCTTCTTAATATATATCGTGATTCCCTAATTGAGCCAGGAGTTATACTCGGTATAGTGCAAGATTCTGTATAGATCTCTGCTTCCATAAATTGTAAGGCTACTTTCCTTAAGGGGAAGTAAGCTTATGAGATCACCCGGTATTCTGTGTATGTATCCCCCTTCATATAGCCTGGACCTATATGAACCAAATTTGGTACAGTTGAAGGGACACATAGGGAGCACTCAACGGCATAGTTTGTGATGATGTCATCCATCCTGATTCAAGATAGTGGACATGTAAACATTTGAGACTCACATGGGCTAACTTGTGAACTGCCTACCCAATTTGAACCAAATTTGCTACAGTTGTGGGGACACATAGGGATGCCTCAATGACATAGTTTGTAATGATGTCATCCACCCTGATTCAAAATGTCATGCACGTGAATAATTCAGGCACAAGTGGACTAACTTATGCACTGTCTAACCAAATTTACTACAATTGTAGTGAGTGACACATAGGGACAGTTCAATGTTGCAGCTTGTGATGATGTCATCCACCCCAATTAAAGATGGCAGATGCATAAACACTTGTTTGTTTGTTTATTTATTTATTTATTTATTTATTTATTTGAAATACCTATGTGTACTCCAGTGCACTACTGTTCGGGGCAGCTCACAACAATAAGATAGACACAAGATACAATAAAAGTAATAAAATTAGCTAAATTAAAGAAACAAGTTGTCAGATTAAAAACCACAATCATTAGGTTCAAATTAAATTTAGAAAAACTGAAAATTATAAAAAGCTAAAGAACTTACCAGATATAACAAAACAATTGGAGCATTAAAAAGCATTTGAGGTGCAAGTGGGCTAACGTGTGGATTGTCTAACTGATTTGAACCAAATATGTACAGTTGTAGTGAGTGACACATAGGGACATTGACACATAGGGACAGTGGCATTGTTTGTGATGATGTCATCTACCCGAGTTCAAGATGGCAGATGTGTGAACATTTGAGGCACAAGTGGGTTAACTTCTGAACTGCCTAACTAATTTTAACCAAATTTGCTCAGCTGTAAGGACACATAGGGATGTCTAAATGGCCTACATTATAATAATGTCATCCACCCCAGTTCAAGATGGCGGATGCATGAATGTTTGAGGTGCAAGTGGGCTAATTGATTTGAACCAAATATGGTACAGTTTTAGTGAATAACACATAGAAACACCTCAATAGCGTAGTTTGTAATGATGTCATCCACCCTGCTTCAAGATGGTGGATGTGTGAATGTTTGAGGTGCAAGTAGGCTAACTTGTGAACCACCAAACTGATTTGGACCAAATTTGCTACAGGTGTAGAGACACGAAGGGATGGTTCAAGGGCATAGTTTGTTAAAATGTCATCTACCCCAATTCAAGATGGTGGACATGTGAAAGTTTAAGGCTAAAGTGGGCTAACTTGTGAGGATGGTAATTATCAATTAAGATGATAATGAAAGGAAATTAAGCAGATTAGTTCTTAACAGAACAACTTGTAATATTGTTCAGGAGCCATTTTAAAAAAGAGCAGCCACATTTATAATTCACAGAAAGTTCATATTTATCAAGAAAGACATAGGGCAGGTTCAGAGATCTCCTGAATCTATGGTTTATTTTAACTACTTAAGAAACCATACCATGACTTGTTCATGTCCTACCTCATCACTTTGCCTGGTTTCAGTCCCAGGCTGCTTTGCTCTGTCCTACTACTGACATCAGCTTGTCTCATCAGCAACACTCCAGCCATTGGTCCTGATTAGAAAGGAGATGTGGAAGCCTAGCACAAACCCCGTTAAAGGTATCCTCCTGCTCTCGGAGGTCTCCTCCTGCTCTCTGGCAGTTGTTGAACTAGCCACCCACTCCTCCATCTATAGTTGCTCACAAGCACAGAGAATTGTTTCCTACCCACTCCTCTGCATAGCTGATTTCACCCAAACTGTTCTTTTAAGTTGCAATTCAGGGTGACACACCCTATTGTCACTCTCCCCTAGGGAATCATTTTAACACCTGTTGTGGGAGCTGCAGCTTGGCAGAGTGGTGAGTGTATATGTTATATTTTTCAGTGCTGAAAAGATTAGCAGCCGCAGGATTGTGAAGCAGCCCTGCAATAGAGTTAGAGTGCTGTGATGTCACTACTTAAAGGGAAACAACTTGGACTTCATAAAAATAATTTGATATAAAGAAATTGAACCCTTTCCCCCTCTTCTGTGATGTTTTGCTTCAGGGTAGCATTCATGTCCAGTGTAATCAGGGATGCCTTTCATTAATTTGCATTTGTTTGCTTGGCAGAGGTCTGTAATCACCTCAGCTTCAAATCTCTCCATTTAAAAGAAAGAGGAGCAATGGTTCTAGGTAGAGAATGGAGGAATGACCTAAAGTGTTGGGAAGCAGATGGGAGACAAGTGAATGTTTAGAGGTGACACCAGTGAAAGAAGCTTGCAGTCTTGGCAGCAGTGTTTACCAGCTGCTCTGGGCTTACACCTTCCATATGTAAAGGCCCTGCAAGGGTCAAAGTAAAGAAATCAAGATTATGGGGTTGGATGCCATGCAGGGCCATAGTTATGGCAAACCAAGATTGATAAACCAACTTCAAGCCTTGTATACAGATCTTGGTTAGACTCCCTAACTGCCATTGATTGGCATGGGTTTCGATGTACAGATGAACCACAGTTAGATGAAATAGACCATGGTTCCATGTGAATCTTCCCATAGACATTTAATTTTCTGTTATATTCTATCTAGTAGTCTTTTATGTTTTGTGATTTTAGAAGTTTGTCCCAGTGGGGATCCTGTACAGATTGTTGGGGGTAATGTTGGGGTGGGGTCAGAAGGAAAGGGGAGGGAAAGGAGAAGGAGAAAATTGAGTCTTTGTTAAACCAAGTTAAGACTACTTCATGTTTATGAGGAGAACAGCTATAAAACATTTGGCAAAGATATTTTGAACCAGCTATGTGAGCCTACAAAGCTTGTGAAAGTTCCTGCATCTTCCTTTGTTGCTTTACTGGACCTACATTTCTGGACGGCATTCTGCTATTGCTGCTGCTGATTGTTTCTCCAGCTTCCTGCCCTGCACAATTCCTGAAGGTACTTTTCCCCTTATCAGTCCTGAACTCTTGTTCACTGGATGCCCACTGCAGCATGGCTAAGATCCCACCACTACCCTTTTTCTTGTCCACCCCAAGAGAACCTGCTCTTCCCTGGAAACATTTGAGGTCCTATTTCCGCAATTACACCCTCACTGCAGACCCCTGATTTTACTCCAGTAAAGCAGAAGGCTATATTGTTCCGCTGTCTGGGCCCTGAAGACCAAACAATATATAATCATTTGCCCTATCCTACCAACTTGGAAGGGTATGCCAATTCTTATGAAGCTGCTCTTCAAGCCTTAGATGATCATTTCAACCCTACTTTGAATACTGTTGCTGAACGTTACAAGTTCTATTGTAGATCTCAACTACCTGAAGAATCTATTGATCAGTATGCCACAGCATTGCATGCCTTAAGTGTAACCTATGAGTTTGTCAGCTTTACTGATGAAATGATCAGGGATCAGATTGTTATGAAAACAAATTGCTCCAAACTGCATGAAAAACTGCTACTGGAAGGGAAACTTACCTTGAATACAGCTATAAAGATGGCTGGCCTCCCTGCCGCCCCCTTCAAACCCCGCTTGGCTGGCGGCCACCCCCTTCAATCCCCCTGCCACCCCCAATCCCCCTGCCGCCCCCTTCAATCCCGTTCTCCATAGAAATCGGGTGGCAGGATAACTCCCTGCCGCCCCTTTGCCTGCTTGGCTTTTGAGCAGGCAAAGGGGTGGCAGGGAGTTATCCTGCCGCCCGATTTCTAAAAGGAACAACTGCTCCTTTTAGAAAACGGGCAGCAGGATAACTCCCTGCCGTCCCTTTGCCTGCTTGGCTGCAAAAGGCTTCTTAAAAACCTTTTGCAGCCAAGCAGGCAAAGGGGCGGCAGGGAGTTATCCTGACGCCCGATTTCTATGGAGAACAGGATTGAAGGGGGTGGCAGAGGGATTGGGGGCGGCAGGGGGATTGAAGGGGGCGGCTGCCGGCCAAGCAGGGTTTGAAGGGGGCGGCAGGGAGGTATCCTGCCGCCCGATTTTTAGTGATTAATGGAGCCAAGCGGGGATTGAAGCGGGCGGCAGGGAGGTATGCCGCCCGATTGCTCAATTAAATACAGTGCCGTTGTTGGGAGGGGTAAGTAAAGCCCTCCCCCCGCCCTTAATGGAACCCTCCACCCAAATCTTGCCGAACCGAACCGCCCATGTCCGGACCGGTCCGGAGGCCTGTAGAATGACCTCTGGACCAGTCCGTGCACATCCCTAGTGTGAAACAGCAAACGTTTCAGGTCTGGGACTTTGTTCGAGTACAGTTGTCTTATAAAGTGGGAAAGGGATGTTCCTGATGTTCTGTACTAAAACAAATAATTGAAATCTGAGCAGATTCTGTCATATTGGTTGATGGAAACAAACGGATCAGTTGGAGACTTTCCAGAATGCATACTATAAGAAAAGAGGGAAGGGAGTTTGGTCTTGAGAGAGGAACTGGAGAGAAATTTGATCTTCCTCTAGTTTTGACCTCACAGCTGATGAAAGTGATGGACAATCCTCAGTAGCAGAAGAAAAATCACAAACAGCTCCTATGCCAGAGCAGTATGCATGACAGGAGACCACCTAAAAGATTTCAAGACTTTGACACTGAATTTTAAATTATGGTTGTTATAAAAGGGAGGGATGTGTTGTATTCTATCTAGTAGTCTTTTAGGTTTTGTGATATTAGAAGTAGGGATGTGCACGAACTGGTTCGGCGCTCCTTTCCTGGAGTGCCAAACTGGTTTGGAATGCCAGTGTTTGAGCTGGTTCGGAGGTGTGGGGGTTACCTTTAAGAGGCAGGGAGGGTGCCCCTCTCTGCCCCACCGCTTTTACCCCACCAGTGCTCACCTCAAAAGGTTGGTGCAGGACTGCAGCATACCTCTCCATAGCCCCAGTAAGCGTCGTACTGGAAATGGCCAACACATGTGCAAGTGCATGCCGTGCACACACATGCCAGCCATTTCCAGTATGATGCTGACTGGGGCCGCGGGGAGGTACACTGCAGCACTGTGCCAATGCTTTGGGGGATACACCGGTGGTGGGGAAGCAGCAGGGCAGGAATGAACTAGTTCATGCACATCCCTAATTAGAAGATTGTCGCAGGATATTGTCCCTTTGTAAAGTGTTGGGGGTGGAGTTAGAAAGAAAAGAGAGAGAGGAGAAGGAGAAAAATGGAGTTGTTTCTCAATAACGTTTTAGTTAAACAAGCCTAAGACTACATTGTATTTACGAAGGAAGCAGCTATAGAACATTTTCCTATTTGAAACTTGTTGCAATAGGCTACTTTCAATATATTTCTGTGAAATTATCTACCAAATTTAGCATGGGAATTATTCCAGGAGTGGGGTCCTGAAAAAAGAAAATTTTATGTAACAAAACAGTGTTGTTTATTGATACTGATACATTCACAGTGCCCCCCTTACCATTGGAGAGAATGGCTTATGTAAGGAATTTATAGTAGCATGCATTCTCTGCTGGATAATTCTTCTGGGTTTGTGATTATGAGTGAGGGAAGTGGTTGGATCTCAGTTTTTCCTAATAGATGCACATTTTTCCTAATAGTACTAACCTTTCAAATCTAAAAAGATAAATGGTGTCCCACAACCAGATCCACTCACCAGCATCTTCTCCTCCATCACAGTCCCCTTTTCACATTATTTCTCTTTCCAGAAGGTGAGGAGAAAGCTGCTAGGACAGAAAGTTGCCAATTGTTGTCACTGCCTCTGTTCACAGTGCTTCCCCCTGGTGCCCTTCCATTTTCTCCTGGAAGACAGGGACTGATCCAGGAGGGACAACCATTATCAGCACTTCGGTTTTCTCTAGTGCCAATTCTTCTTTTCCTTCCTCCCAGCTCTTGCAATGGACTACAAGCTCTTGGTGTGGGAGGGAGAAAATAAGTCCATGCAAAGCCTCCACAGTACTATGGAGTCTGTGTATGGGCTTTTCCCCTACCTCTTTTCTTCCCATAAACACACACAGAGAAAGGCCCATATTTGTCATGTCCTCACTAAATTCCAATTACTTCCCAAAGGACAAAGGTGTTACACATCTGTTTTTCCAGTTGCATTAATCATAATTGGTAGCTCTTTTTCTAACACATCCCCAGAGCATGGCAGCTTGACAAGCACAGAAAAGCAGAGGAATTTACCTAAGAGCATCCTGTGTACCAGTAGTTAAACTGTACAGTGAACAGACTTTCCCCTACAAATTGATTGCTTCCTCTAATCTGTCTTTCAATACCATCTGTGAGTGATAACATTTGATCAGTAGAGCCATATCCTTGTAAATAATATGGAGATAATAAATGAACATTCTCTGAAGGGAAATGATGATGTGAGGCATTCGTTAATTGGCCAGTTAAGCTAAGGCAGTCCCATTGAAATCTATGGAACTACACTAATGAAAGTTGTTCCTGAATCACAGCCTTTAACATTTTAAGAAAAGGGATTGTAGTGCGTGTGTGGGCGGGGAGGAGGAATCTAGATAAAATCTCAAACCTCCTGTATTGGTTAAAATGTAAAGCCATGTTGAATAAATCCATATTTTGATATGAAATATATCATTATTATTGTGAACTTTTATTATCTTTGCCAAATTATCCTTGCCATTCTCTGACTAACTTCAGCTGGACAGATTTTTCCATTTCATGCTACACAAAAAAGCAATTCATTAGTACTTCTAATGACACTTGAATTCAATCAACCATATGAAGCAGTGACCTATTTACAGTATGGTTCAGAAGCTTTGCAATACCTATGTTTGGACTGAGATGGACTTGCGCCATCCTGAAAGCTGCACTCGCTGTTTTATGGCATTTAAACTTTAAACTGGAACAATGAATTTAATTGGCCACTGGTTTGTAAGCAAATAATATGCAGAAAATTCATATACTTAGAAGTCTATTAAGCCTAATGGAGCCACTTTCCATGTACGTGGGAATCATTAGCCATATCATATTTTAAATCTAGCCATCATGCATTGTTTAGTAACTCATATTCACCTAGAAGATTAGAGTGAACATTTACTATAAAATGCTTATGTTGGCACTTTGCTGGAAAGAATTTCTTTTTGCTACTGTAAAAAGTAGGTGATTGTCTTGGGAATTTGTATTTATAATTTTATTTTATGAGGGGATTAAAACATGCTTAATGTTTTAATGCAAATATATTTCTGAGTTTGCGTAAAGACACATGAAATAATCTCTAATGGCAAAGCTTGGACTGAATTTACAAAATATCCACAGAAGCCAGTGCACTGTAGATTAATTCATTTATAGAACGATGATGAATATTTAAATACCACTTTTCAACAAAAGTTCCCAAAATGGTTTACACACACACACACACACACACAGACAGACAGACAGAGTAACGGATGGTGACTGGTGAATGGCGCATTTAAGCCCAGCCTTTGTCTCAGAGCAAGTCTACATGGAGGAAAGAAAATTGCTGATTCATTCGCTCCATGTTCACTCAACAAAGACTGTCCTTCTGGTATTGCTGCCACCACACCCACTTTTTAACAGGGTTTAATCCCTCCCTGGTGTGGGCAAAATTCCAGGAAAACCCTCTTTCTTTTGCCAAATGGAAACATAAAAAAATCTCCCATGTGTAGCCTACTCATGAGGAGAAAAACTTGGGCAATCAAATCTGAGGCATGTTTGCACCAGACCCGTTTCCTGCCCCCCCCCCTTCCTGAGTTGAAAATCCACTCAAAGAGGCTGCTTAAAATTGTAAAGGACCAAAAAGAAAAATAACTTTTATTCAAAATACTTCAGACTGTTTCAGTCTGAGGCTCTTTCACTCTCAGCTTCAGTTACAGGTAACAGCAAACAGTAATTTACAAGATTACTTCCAAATATAGCACTCCAGTTGATAGTTGGAGTGGTACACTTTAAAATCTTGGTTACCCAGGTGCAAAGATAATAAATGCAAGAAAATACAAAAAGCCCCCATGTTGGAAAGAAAGGGTTTAGGCTAGTGTTGCTCTTAGCTTGTTATGTTACAGATAAAAACACAATAAACCAGTTGTAAGGACTTGCAAAGCACTAAAATAAATAAATCTGACACCAGCTACCTAACACATGGTTCCCTGGCTAAACCTTTCAGAAGCCCAGAAGCCCTGGCTTCCTTCCCCCTTGAAACTCACCCCAGACTCCAGGAGAACATTCAAGCTTCCTGAAATCGTGTCTCCCAAGGATCTGCAGATATCCTTCCATAAGAGAGTTCTTCAGGCTAGCTTTTGCCATGAGGCACAAATTCCATTGCTCCCCACTGAGCCTTCCGCTTGTCCTCTCTCATCCCCTGCCTGGCTCCAACTGCCGAGAACAAAGGATCCCTTCACTTCCTGCCGCCAGGCCCTCTAAATCCCAGTCACCATGTGCTGAGTGGCTGTTCCCTAGAGGTCACTGCCTCTAGGACAGGGTTCCCTTCCAGTTAACTCTTGAGGGTAAGGGAGGGGCCGATTGCTACACACACACATATGTAAATCATAACCACCAATTGCTATGAAGCTAGAAACCCTTTCATATTAATGGTTAGCTGAATCCAAGATGTTGCTCTGTGTGGGATTCACATAGTGGTGTATTTAAATCAATGAAGCATATATCAAAGGGGGCTGGTCTTTGGTTGTGGCCCTTGAGGGTTGGACTCAGGGCTGAGGCAGACTTTATTGTCCCTGTTTCCTAAACAAGAGACTCCTGATGACCACAGTGATACTGTTGCTAAACACATTGTTGGGCCTAGTGCAGGTATGTGTCCTACATTGTCTAGAGATGGGTAGGCAGGAGGTGACTTCGGGGCAGCTGTTCCAGTGGTGGTGTGGAACTGACAAAGATATTTATTTATTTATTTAACATATTTTTATACCACCCAAAACTTACGTCTCTGGCATTGGTAGGTCAGCAAGCTGCTATAGGGAAAGGGAAACTAGAAACTTAATAGCTGTTTCTCTTTCCATCTGGCCTGCCAGCTCTTTGACCTTGGGGAGCAGTGCCAATCACCCACAGAACTTCACCTTGTTACTTCGTAATGCCAAGTTGGTCCAAAATAAATCTGAGATAATTCATGACCTGATTATGGATGAAGGAGATGACCTGGTATACATTACGGAGACCTGGTCAGGAGCGGCTAGTGCCACCTTCTCCAGGTGGGATACTCAGTGTTGGAGCAGGTGAGGGGATGTGGGCAGGGACGTGGTGTGGCTGTGGTCTACCAGAATACCATCTTGTTTCCTAGGATCCCTGTCAAGGAACTGATCTGTTTTGAATGTGTGTACCTAAGCCTGGGGACCAAGGATAGAATGGGACTTCTTTTGGTGTACTGATCCCTGCTAACTTGGCATCCCCCTGCTAACTTGGCAAAGAGGCACCTTTTAACGTGGTGATTCTCTTTATTTAGCAGAGGAAGAGTAACTGGCCCTATCTACCCCCAGCACAGTACCTCCAGTGACTATTGCTGGTATCTATCTGATGTTTCTTTTAGACTGTGAGCCTTTTGGGGACAGGGATCCATCTTAATTATTTGTTATTTCTCTGTGTAAACTGCTCTGCGCCATTTTTGGAAGGGCGGTATAGAAATCGAATGAATGAATGAATGATTCCCTGCTGCCCAACCAAATCCCTAACTGACCTGATTGCGGAGTTGGTGCAAGAGTCACCCGACTGTTGGTAGTGGGGGACTTCAATGTTCACTTTGGGACATGGTTGTCCAGAGATGCTCAGACATTCATAGCAGTCATGATGACTATGGGCCTATCCCAAATGTTATTGGGACCAACACATAATGCTGGTCACATGCTCAATTTGGTTTTTTACTTTGATCAGGGTGGTGGTCTATGGGTGGGTACTCCTGTTATTTCCCTATTGTCATGGACAGACTACTATCTTGTTGAGGTAGGATTTGCAGCCACAGCACACCTCTGCAGGGGTGAAGGAAGTATTAGGCTGGTCCACCCAAGAAGGTTATTAGATCCAATAGCGTTCCAAGAAGCCTTGAAAGGGTTTCAGGTTGGTTCTGTCAGTGCTCTGGTACATGGAACAACAAATTCACTAGAGCAATTGAACAGCAAATTTCTTTAGCCACCAGTAGCAGTGGTGATCTGTGCTGAATCAAGGCTATAAGAGTTTTGGCTCAACTTATCTTTCCTGTTGAGGTAAGATGGTGCTGCTGGTTATTTTACTATCTCTAGGTAGTCTGAAGTTTAGGAAACTTGCACGAGGGTGTGTGTGTGTGTGTGTGTGTGTGTGTGTGTGTGTTTAAGGCCCTAGAGTCTGGCACAGTAGATTAGGCCTTCCATTTCTCTTCGTTTATCCATCTTGAGTTTGTGGCTGAAAGGGAGTAGGAAGGTAGTGAAGGCAATTTTTCCTAATGACAGCTGGCTGATTCCTCTTGCTACAGGACAAAGGGTGTCCTAGTTGCATAATCGTGCTATAGGGTTTAGAATATTGGGTTCTGTTTAGGACAAAAAGCTCACTTGCTTCAGTGTGCTGAACAGATAGGGTAGCTTAAGAATTGACGAAATATAGCTTCAAAGGTGAACTTAAAGTCAAATATTAACAGGTACTGAAATGATCACATAAAGTGTTAAAAGACATTTGTAAATGGAAATGAATGGCTAACTTCTATGATGTACTTGTTATCTCAGGTATATGAGACAGCAATACAGTGCAGATGGTTCTGACTTATTTATTTGTTTTCTATTTCACGGCTGTTGTTATACCAGACTAAAACAATTTGATCATCCGTTTGTGTCAGTAACATGCAGTAGTAAGTTCAAAGTGTGAAATTATTTATTCATGCTTAGTTAAATTTAACTGCAACATGAAATAAGTGATTACCTGTTTTGGAGATAATTTCATAATCAGGCCTTTGAAGGTCGTTTGAAATACTGTGCTAATTAATGTTTTATTTCCAGCCTTCCTTAATTATTCTTGCCAGATGGTGCTTTATTTATGTTATTGCTTAGAGTTTCCAGCTGAGGCTGTTTGATTGTTGAAGAAAAATATGTGATGGCACCATAAGATAACTGTAATTGAATTGTTAGGTATGTTAGAACATTTGAGCCTTCTGTCCCTGCTTTAGCCACATCTGGGAAATAAGTTTGTTAACAAAGGGCTTTGGCACCTCATGAAACGTCTGTGGTGATATGCAGAAGTGTGCGGCAGAAATGTGCAGTACAAACATGGAGCCACACAGGGACCCTGCTAGTCATCTTTCATTCCTTTAAGAAGCAAAAGCTTGATAAGCATAACAAGAAACTTCTTCTCTTCATTAAAACTGATCAAAAATCATAATATAGGAACAGCATTCAGTTAAACTTGCATTCTGGGTGTAAATGATAACACCTCCAAAGGACTTCTTGCTGATATATATGCATGCTCCTGAATTTCTAGTAGTTATATTCATTCCATTATATGTGCTGCAAAATTAATCTTGCCATTTGTTTGGGGCATTTGAGCTTCCTTCCTGTAGCTTACCAAATTTATTGCAAGAACAATTAGTACCTACCAAACCATGATACTTATAAAACAGCTTTTCCAGTAATTTTTATTCAACAATATTTTAAATTATCTTAATTACCCTAGATAAGTTTGGGCTTGTCACTGGACAGTTCCACCAAATGTGAATAGTCTACACCCTTTTCCTTACATCTCTAGCTTATAGTAGCTTAATACATTAACAAAAGTTGGCCCCCTTGAATATCATGGGGCCAACATTCCACAAAAGTACAGCAAAAATTAAAATGGCTTAAATTCAAGGCTTCAACTGAACCCCAAAACTGAGAACTGGCATGGGCTGCTCAATTGTTTTAATTTTTAAATCCCCAACTCATCCCATGCTACTTCTCAGCTGAAATGGGGGTTAGGAGTTAAAATTTAAAGCAACTGAGCAACCTATGTTAATGCCCAACTGAGAAGCAGTGCGGGCTGCTCATTCATGACACACAAATGTGGTTATGGGGATCCTTTTGGTAATTTGTGGTGTGGGGATTTAAAATTTGAATGGGTTTTCCCTTTAAATTTTAAATCCCAGCTGGAAAACACCACTGGGTTAACTGCACTACCTTGATTTTCCCACTGTGGAGTGATAGCAGGGCCTCAAAAGTGCAGGGTAGAGAGTTTGCAGAGCTTTTGGTCTTCAGCTGTTAAGCTTCAGCTCCTCATGGCCTGACCTCTCCTAGCATGACCCTGCCTCATCACTGGCCACTGCTTGGATTATAAAGGGAGCAGGGAGGAACATCAGCAGCCCTTCCAAAACCTGCCCATATCAATCACCCACTTTTAAAAAATTGCCTTCAGTACTCCATTTCGGCTCCCTGTTTCTTTAGCCAGTTCTCTCACCCTTTGCTATTAATCCCCAACTGACCTCCCCTCTTGTGTTCTTTTCCCAGCCTCTCCATCACTTACAAGCCCCATTTTCCAACCACTTCTGTTTTCAGCAGTTTTGCTGATGTCTGGTTACTCTTCAGCCGGCTGCCTCCTACCCTAGCTGTGCCTCCGCAGACATGGGTGCCATTCACATGACTACTGGGTGGGCAGGGGGGAGGCTTCCCAAATCTTGCCTTCTCCGCAGACAATAATTGTTTTCCTAATGGGAGCGTGTTCCGTGTGCTCACATGATCAGCCCTGCTCTGTGCAGCATGGAGCAGGGCAGATCGCTCTGAGGCCGGGATTCATCTTGGCCTCCAGGAATCCCATGCACAATGCATTTGGGGATTCCCCTAAGAGACAGGCACTCTAGGCGCCCATCTTTGTGTGCAGCCAGGCTGGAAGCAACCCGGCTCACACATGAGCTGGAAGCCCATGTTAAGGAAGCGTTCTCTCCCTTAACCTCAGGTAACAGCCGGGTGGTTCTCATGCACAGCCTAATCCAGACTGGGCATCCTTAGCCTGGATTAGGCTGCGTGTGAGAACAGCCTCAGGGTCTGTTGACCTTCTTCAAGAAGGGTTCCAGCTCTTTGCCATCACTGGATGCTATTCCCTTGGCCCCTCAAAGTGACTCATCATATGGGATGAGGTTGAGATCAGCACCTGTGAAAGGCCAAAATTACCCCTGCAATAACTTAATGTGCATATAGGAAGTTGACCCACAAAAGGTGAAAATTACAAAAGCTAAATCCACTATATCTGCAGGTCTCCTGTATGTATAATATATGTTTGCTGGAGAAACAAACAATAAAATATTTTATAGAATTCGTTTCTGTAAGAGCAGCGCTAATCAGCTGTCTAGCTTGCTGAATGTGAGCCAAGCGCATAAAAGGTGCTGCACAAATTAAAAATAAAATACCAAGAACAAGCCTGTGTTCAGGATTTCATGCACAATGATTCTTATTGGATGAGATCTGCACGTTCATTTCCTAATACAGGAGTGGAGAGACTTCAGGCTTGCAAGATCTACTTCATATTTTACCAGAGGCCCACCAATTGGTCCCTGCCCCATGTACAATATACTCAGTTGCCCTTGAAATACAACAGCAAGCCAGTATGAACACTGCAGATCCAGTATAAAATGCTTTCAGTGTCATTGCCTGTGAACACGAGAGCCACCATATATATTTTTTTCTTTTTGCATTATCTGAAGTACAAAATTAACATGACTACTTTTGTTCAATATCGCAGTATATATCCAGTAAAGGTGTGGGAGGTAGTCTTCTGTGAATTAGCCGTTACATTTAGCAGCAACCTCTCAGTGGTATCTTTGGCATCTTGATTAATCCAGGAGAGAGTGTGGGGCAAGGGGGGGAGGGGGTGGTTTTTTTGTAGCTCACTTTGTATTAACAGAAAATGAACTAGCATTATCTGGATTGCAAAATGGGTATTGGAGGTCTGCTGCAGTGAGGACCCGTACAATTGATTCCTTTTACCAGCTGCTAGACTCCAGGCAATGAGTGAGGCTCATCCCAAATTTCCGTCATGTTTGGATCTTTGAGCTAAAGTGTGGAATCTCAAATGGAGGTTGGGAGGAACAACAGATAGTGAAAAAGAAAGGGCAAACTTCAAATTCTGTGTTGTATTTATTTTCCACGTTTAAAGCATTATTTTAATCATTAGAATTCTTGAAGCATACTCCTAGGAGTCGCAACCTGTGAAAAATTCCCTGCTTTTCTCCATGCTTAATTGGTGCTTTCTGATGTGAAGAAAGAACAATATGGCAACCAGTACTTCTCTTTTGTACATCCTCTCAACTGTGTCTGCTGTTGAATAATAGATTCCTTCATCCTTTTCTCTTTCCCCTCACTGCCACGCCCATGGCTGCTTCATTTTTTTCTTCAGTGTCTGACAAGAGGGTCTCCATCTGGCATTCCCCCCAGATTGCTACTGAGAGCAGATGACCAGCCACAAACAGGAGAAAGGCAATAAGGAAAATGATGTGACCTCTGACTTTAATATCTTCTAAGAGTGGCAGGTTGGCCTGGGGACAGTCTCTTGCCACAGCATGGCATCCAAGTGTGAAACGCCAGTGTGAAAGTGCTAATTTATCAAGCTGATTAAGTTAGGCATAAGCGTGCCCTCCAAGCTGATATATTGGTAAAGTCACTGTGGTAATAAGTTAGTGTGTACAAACATGGATATTACCCTTGCTAAGGTGACATTAATATATGTCAGAGTAATTTAGTTTCCTTCTGTGACTCAACTAGCAAACCAGTATAGCAATTTATAACAATTTCTAGAATTACTATTGGGGAGTAAGGAAGTCCCCAAACAAAAGGTTAAGTGTTGTCATTTTTTAATCATACTCCTCAAATCCTGTGACTTGGTTGACATTATACATCTTTTCATGACTAACAAAATAAATGCTGGTGTTTGTTCTTGCTCTTGTAAAATGTTTTATTCAGGGCCTGCAATATATTGTCCAGACAATAGGACCCACTGAGATTCTAGATGGTGTCAAGTTGTAGTTGGGTCCCCTGCCTCCCACCCCCATCTCTTGGGTTATATATCCCCCAACACTGGCTTTTTTCTGTTCAGGTTTTTTCCTCCTCATTATGCATTTTGAGAGGGTCAGATCATTCATCATCCTCAATTACAGAGATATAATTCACTGCATGTGGTGTGGGCTGCAAACCAGATGCCTGGAAAATTCCTACACTGACCAATAATCTTAGGTCCCATAATGCATTCTGTTTTTAATACAGCAGTAACGTATTTGTTTCCTATTGAATTATTCACAGACAATAATAGCCAGTCAAAGTTAAGTTGGACAGGTGGTTAGCAGAATGGGACACACACAGCAATATAAACAAACTGAGCATTCTTTATTTAAAAGCCTATAGTATTTCATTGATGTTTTAAAAGCAAGAACCCCATTTTAATAAAGAGCCAGTATCATTCATGCCTGCTGTGCTGTGCTAGACACCCAGAGAAATGAGCTATACTGTTAATAGTTTGATGTTCTATTCTTATGTTGCAGTTGCATGAAACTTGTAACATAGTGTTTGTGGGGCATTTAAGACACATTTCCATGAATGCACAAAACATACAAGAACAGCTTTCCATGGCTTTCCTGCTGCATGGAAAACACAGTTTTAGGATTAAGGCACTGCTTTCCATGGTCCATTTACAGACTCACTTCTCACACTGTGCATTGGATTTTATAGTCCTGATTTTGTCTTCCTTTCTCCTGCATAAAGTAGCTAGGCTTGATTGCCCCTGGCTTGACAAGTTCCATATAGTTTGACCGTGGAGAGATTTAAGCCTTTCTTCCTTAGTCTTTTCATCCTGTCAGCAAGCAGAGAAAATGGGAAGGAATGTAGGCTGTTACATCTATTCCCTAGTGTCCAAAGTTCTTCCAAGATCCAAATCTTGAAACATGAGATTTCTCTATTTCTATTATTATATATGAACACCACTTCCTTTTAGATGGGGTTTGAAACAGATCAGCTTCTATTAAATGTTTTAGTCAAAATTATTCAACAGCATTTTTTTCTGAAAGAACAATGGCTGACATCCAGACCAAGTTATGCAGTAGTACTACTCAGTAGTTACTCTAATTACTGTACAGAAGTCCTGTTGAAATGTAATCAGGATGTCAGCCACTGCTTCTGAAGCACAATTATTTCTGAAAGCATAGTGAATATAGCTTTTCAGTTGCTGCCATGCCACAGCATATATCTGCCTAAAAAGCTAACAAGAAATTAAGATGCCATAAAATGACACAATTTTCATTGACAATATCTGGCCAAGACTTTCTACAAATATATTGTATTTCATTTATTTAACAGGTTATGCCCTATTTTTCAACCTCAATAAGGCAGCAGGAAGGCTTACAGAAATAATATACGTAAGAACAGCCCTGCTGGATCAGACTCAAGTCCTGTCTAGGTCAGCATCCTGTTTCCCACAGTGGCTCACCAGATGCCTCTGAGAAGGCCTTAGGGAAGAGGTGAGGGCATGCCCTCTCTCCTGCTGATGCTCCCCTGCATCCTGGTATTTGGAGGCATCTTGTCTCTGAGGCTCGAGGTAGCCTATAGCCATTGATAGACCTGTTATTCCTGAATTTGTCCATGCCCCTTTTAAAGCTATCCAAGCTAGAGGCCATCACCACATCCCATGGCAGAGAATTCCATAGATTAATTACAAGCTGTGTGGGGAAAGCATTTGCTTTTGCTGGTCCTAAATTTCCAGGCCTTCAGTTTCATGGGATGGCCCCTGGTTCTAGTGCTGTGAGAGAAGGAGAAAAATTTATCTCTGTCCACGCTCTCTACTCCATGCATAATTTTATATACCTCAATCATGCCTTCTTGTAGTAGCCTCTTTTCCAAACTAAAAAGCCTCAGATGTTGTAGCCTTGCCTCATAAGGAAGGTGCTCTGGGCCCCTGATCATCTTGGTTGCCCTGTTATATACCTTTTCCAGTTCTACAATGTCCTCCTTAAGATATGATGACCAGAATTGTATGCATTACCCCAAATGTGGCTGCACCATAGATTTGTATAAGGGCATTATAATAATACCATTTTTATTTTCAATCCCCTTTTCTATAGCTGCTATGCACAGCATAAGTTGACACTTTCAATGAGGTGAGGTCATTTTCAATGAAGTCATCATGACTCCAAGATCTCTCTCCTGGTCAGACGCTGATAGTTCAGTCCCCATCAGTGTATATGTGAATTTGGGGTTTTTTTGTCCCAGCATCACTTTAACTTGCTTGCATTGAACTGCATTTGCCATTTTGTTGGCCACTCACCCAGTTTGAAGAGATTCTTTTGGAGCTCCTCACAATCTGTTGTAGATTTCACTACCCTAAATAGCTTGGTGTCATCTGCAAATGTGACCACTTCGCTGCTTACCTCAACTTGTTGATCATTTATCAATAAGTTAAAAAGCACTACTCCCAATACAGATCCATGGGGAATCTCACTTCTTACTTCCCTCCCTTGTGAAAACTGTCTATTTATTCTTAGGTCCTTCAACACCAATCCACTAATGAACCTATTGCCTTATCCTATGACTGCTAGGTTTACTCAAGAGACTTTGGTGACTAACTACTCCACCCCTTCCTGTCCTTTCTGTAGAGTTTGTATCCAGGAATAACAGTGTCCCACTGGTTCTCACAGTTCCACCAGGTTTCCATTATGGCCACTATATCTATGTTTTCATTAGCAACCAAGCACTCTTCTTGCCCATCTTGGCTCAGAGGCTTCTGGCATAGGTATATAAACTGAGTCTATATGCTGAGTCTCTTACATCAGCATACATCTTACTCAGTCTATATGCTGAGCCTATATGCTGAGTCTCTTACATGGCACTGGCATATGCTATCTTCCTTAAAATCATTTGAACTTTTTGACCAGCTGTCATGTGTTTCCATCTGCCCTACTTCTGGTTCTACTCTGTCTCCTTCTATTTTATCTGAAATGTTCTCATCCTTCCACCTTAAGGGATTAGGCTTGCTTGCAAACAAGATACCACTCAACTCCCCAGACATCATTCTAAAACAGGGATTCTCAAACTTGGGTCCTCAGGTGTTATTGGACTTCAACTCCCATAATCCCCAGCCTCAGTGGCCTTTGGTTGGGGATTATGGGAGTTGAAGTCCAATAACACCTGAGGACCCAAGTTTGAGAATCACTGTTCTAAAAGATGCCCTGCAGCCGTTTTGATTTTAAGTGCCAACAGGCTTGTTCCATCTTAGTTCAGGTGGAGACCATCCCTTTTGTACAACAACAACAACAATTTATATACCGCTTTTCAACAAAAGTTTCCAAAGCAGTTTACATAGAGAAATAATAAATAAATAAGATGACTCCCTGTCACCAAGGGGTTTGCTTGCCCCAAAATGTATCCCAGTGGCTAAACCCCTCTTTCTGGCACCACCATCTCATCCACATATTGAGACCCTTCAGCTCCTCTTCCTTGCTGGCCCTGTGCATGGAACAGGTAGCACTTCAGAGAACACTACCCTGTGGGTCCTGGACTTCAATATGCTACCTAGCAGCCTAAATTTGGCTTCCAGGAAGTCCCAACTACATTTCCCAACATTGTTGGTGCCGACATGCACCATGACAGCTGACTCCTCCCCAGCACAGCCTAACAGCCTAGCTAGACACTGTATGACATCTGCAACCTTTACACCAGGCAGGCAAATCTCCGTGCAATCTATTCGCAGGTCAAACAGGCCTTCAGTGAAAGGGCAATCTGCAATGCTGGCACCACTACTGAAAAGGTCTTCCTTCTTGTGGATGCCTGTGAAGGAACTTTGGACAGCAGGGCCCTAGATGATGACCAGAGTATACAAGAGTGTATGTTTGGGGCAAGGTGGCCCTTGAGGTATCCAAGTCTCAAACTGTTTAAGGGCTGTAAAGCTAAGAACCAGCACATTGAATTGAACCTGGAAACAAAGAGGTAATCAATACAGATCATGCATAGTTGGGATAATACCCTCCCACATTTAATGCAACATTTAGTTTAATGTAATATGTGCTTGGTTCTCAGGAATAAGATCCATATGTTCATATATGTCCTTGTCATGGACAGATCATCATCTGGTGGGGTTTAGTTTGACTGTTCTGTCTGCCCTCTGCAGGGGTGGTGGACTGATTAGGATGGTCCGCCCCCGGAGGCTTATGGATCCACTTGGATTCTAGACAGCCCTTGGGGAGTTTCCGGTGTCCAGAGCTGGTGGCCCTGTTGAGGCCCTGGTTGATCTCTGGAATGGAGAGACAGCTCGGACTGTTGACATGGTTGCTCCAAACGCCCTCTCCGGCTTGGTGGAGCCCGTTCAGCTCCTTGGTTTTCCTCGGAGCTTAGGGTTATGAAACAATTCGGGCGACAGCTGGAATGACAGTGGAGGAAGAGTCATGACGAATCTGACCAAACACGGGCTAGAGCCTATTTTAGGGACTATACCACGGCTGTAGGGGCGGCGAAGAAATGCTTTTTCTCTGCCTTCATTGCAGAAAAATGGAAAAATAAGCCCCTGCATGGTCAATATTTGCACAACATAAGTGGAAAATCAGACATCACCAAGACCTGGCAATGGCTTAAGAATGGTTACTTGAAGAAAGAAACAGAGGGTTTAATACTGGCTGCACAAGAACAGGCACTAAGAACAAATGCAATAAGAGCCAAAGTCGAAAAATCCACAACAAACAGCAAGTTCCGCCTTTGTAAAGAAGCAGATGAAACAGTGGACCACCTAATCAGCTGTTGTAAAAAGATCACACAGACTGACTACAAACAAATGCATGACAAGGTAGCAGGGATGATACACTGGAAGATCTGCAAAAAATACAAGCTACCTGTAGCCAAAAATTGGTGGGACCATAAAATTGAAAAAGTGGTAGAAAATGAAGATGTACAAATATTATGGGACTTCCGACGACAAACAGACAAACATCTGCCACACAATACACCAGATATAACTGTAGTTGAGAAGAAAGAAAAAACAAGTTAAAATAACCGACATAGCAATACCAGGGGATAGCAGAATAGAAGAAAAAGAAATAGAAAAAATCACCAAATACAAAGATCTACAAATTGAAATTGAAAGGCTGTGGCAGAAAAAGACCAAAATAATCCCAGTGGTAATTGGCACCCTGGATGCAGTTCCAAAAGACCTTGAAGAGCACCTCAACACCATAGGGGCCACAGAATCACCATCAGCCAATTACAAAAAGCAACTTTACTGGGAACAGCCTATATTCTGCGACGATATCTATAACAATTGACAATAAAATTCAGCCATCCCAGGTCCTTGGGAAGGACTCGATGTCTGGATAAAACAAACCAGTCAATAACACCTCTCTGACTGTGTAAACAAGAAATTATTATATAATGAAGATGCAAAAAAATTATGGGACTTCCGACTACAAACACACAAACATCTGCCACACAACACACCAGATATAACTGTAGTCGAGAAGAAAGAAAAACAAGTCAAAATAATCAACATAGCAATACCAGGGGATAGCAGAATAGAAGAAAAAGAAATAGAAAAAATCACCAAATACAAAGATCTACAAATTGAAATTGAAAGGCTGTGGCAGAAAAAGACCAAAATAATCCCAGTGGTAATTGGCACCCTAGGTGCAATTCCAAAACAACTTGAAGAGCACCTCAACACCATAGGGGCCACAGGAAGCACCATCAGCCAATTACAAAAAGCAGCTTTACTGGGAACTGCCTGTATTTTGCGATGATATCTATAATAGCCAACAGTATTGATGATAAAATTCAGCCATCCCAGGTCCTTGGGAAGGACTCGATGTCTGGATAAAACAAACCAGTCAATAACACCTGTCTGTGTAAACAAGAAATAATATACTGATTAATATTAATAATATTCTATTCTGCTATCCCCTGGTATAATCAACATAGTAATACCAGGGGATAGCAGAATAGAAGAAAAAGAAATAGAAAAAATAACAAAATACAAAGATCTACAAATCGAACTGAAAGGCTGTGGCAGAAGAAAACCAAAATAATCCCAGTGGTAATTGGTGCCCTAGGTGCAATTCCAAAACCACTTGAAGAGCACCTCAAAACCATAGGGGGCCACAGGAATCACCATCAGCCAATTACAAAAAGCAACTTTACTGGGAACAGCCTATATTCTGCGACGATATCTATAATAACAGCAACAAAATTGATAATAAAATTCAGCCATCCCAGGTCCTTGGGAAGGACCCGATGTCTGGATAAAACAAACCAGTCAATAACACCTTTCTGACTGTGTAAATAAATATAAAAATATACTAAAATTCCTCACTTAAACTTCCCATTATGTTTTTTATTAAGGTCATAGGTGCAATGTTTATATATTTTTAGAGGACAGCATCCAGGCTAAATTAGTCATGACTAAATTTCATTGAAAATAATGGGCACAGCAGGGAAATGCTTGACTAATAAGCAGAAGGTTGCTGGTTCAAATCCACATTGGTACTATACTGGGCAGCAGCGATATAGAAAGATGCTGAAAGGCATCATCTTATACTGCACAGGAGGAGGCAATTGTAAACCCCTCCTGTATTCTACCAAAGAAAACCACAGGACTCTGTGGGCGCTAGGAGTTGAAATCGACTTGGTAGCACACTTTACCTTTAAGTTAGTAACTTGTTTCAGTGATGCTTAGCCATGACTAACGGGTCTGGATGCTGCCTAGAATGTATGAATACTCTGCCTTTTGCAAGAACAGCCTCAACTGGCCCCTTATTCCCCCCTTCCCACTGCTTTGCATTTGATTTCCTTCTCTTGACCCCACAAATCCAAATGAACTTAGGTACATTGTTAAAAGTTTATAATTCATCACTTGGCCCAAAGTGTCTGGAAAGCTAAAATACACGAATATGAAAGTCAAGATGGAAAACTTTTGATCTTCCAGATATACAAGTAAATATGTTAGCATAAATAAAATGGCTGGAATCCAACATCATTTGTCTCTTTCCGTAGCAAACCTGATTACAGGCTTCTTGGTAGATATATAAACAACAAAAATAACTCAAAATCCAACATGCTCTGTTCTTATTAAACAAGGCTGTTTTTAGCATGCAGGTGACTACTTTTTAAAAAATATACCTGAGGGGAAGAAAAATAATGCTAAGGTGTTTTGGCTGAATGAATTGTTTTAAATAAAGAAATAAAGTTTTTTAAAAAATCCCTCAGGCTGTTTCATATTCTAGTCACATTTTGTGATTCGAAAGGATTCATAAACAGGTGAATTGAAGAAGGTACCTATGAGATATGTTGATTATCTGTGGTGACAACAAACAGCATAGGACTTATGGGTATAAAACGGCAGATGTGTAAATAAGTCTAATATGTAATATTCCCCTTCCCCTTTTACCTTTATAAAACAAACTTAGTCAATTGACATTCGTAATAAGTCTGTCTCAGAAATGCGTTTGGTTTTTGATTCATAAAGTATATCTCAGAGACTTCTTCTTGGATATAATAAGCCAAACATTAATAAGATGTATATCTATATAATAAAATTAAGCAGTTTTTCGTAGAAGGTGAAGATTGAAAGAAAATGCGACAATATCCTGCTTTTCCATTTCTTTAGTATCTTGCTTTTTTATTTTTTATTTTTTGCTCTCTCTTTTTTTTTTGCAGGAAGCCTTTGGCCTAGCAAATGTTAATGTTAACTACTATTTGTGGTTTTTAAAATTGTTTTTAATTGCTATTGTTTAAAGTTTTGCTGCTAGCAGCTTTATTAATTTATTATTTAGAATTTTTTGACACCACTTTTTAACAAAACAAAACAAAACAAAAGTTTACAAAGCTTTACAAAAGTTTACATATCAAAAGGAATGAGGACACTATTTTTGTCCCAAAGGGACTCACAATCTTTGCTGCTCCTGAGGACAGGACTAGAACCAATGACCTGAAATCAGAAGGAAGCAAAGTTAGGCTAGACATTAGGAGAAATGCCCTGACTTTAAGAAAGAAGGCAAGTCCGCCTTCTGCAGTAGTGAGTTCTCTTTTGCTAGAGGTTTTCAAATAGAAGCTGGGCCCCCATTGGTCAGGGATGCTAGAAGCAGAAAGGGATGCAATGAGCAGGAGGTTGGACTAGAAGAGCTCCAGGATACCACCCAACTCTAAAATTCTATGATTCTATTATTTTAACCTCAATAGAAACATTCCAGCAACAGCCACTGAGAGGGGTACTATGACAGGTTAAACGTTGCTTTCCTCCTGCTAAATAAAAGAAACAACTGGTGCATCAACGGCTTGATGGATCTGCAGAGCATGGAAGGAAGAGTGAGGACAACAGAACTAGAGTTGTCCATGAAGCATTTTGTGCATGTCCGGAGGTGTGGAGACTGAAGCTGACCACTCAAAATGGTGTCCACACATACTCAGACACTATTTCCAGGCCAACACTGCCATAGGCTGCTGGCAGCAGGGAATTTCCTGTTCCCAAGCAAGAAGCATCCCCAGCGTGGCTTTTAAGAACAGATCACAGGGCTGCTTAATATGGATAGTGCTGCACTGGGGCAGCGGAGGAGCAATGGAGGGGCAGGTAAGACGTGCCTCCCTCCTGTTAAAGCGACCACCTGCCCACGCTGAAACGATTTGGCTGGGGCAGCTTGAAGTATTTTAGCACCTTGAAATAGAGGTGTCAAAATGCTCTGTGCCCATCCCTAGACAGAACATTGCATGTTCATTAATACAAAGTATTGTGTTTCCTGCTCTGCAACTCTGAGAGCAGATCACATGGGGAGGCAGGACCGATTCTCCCATCTGGGCACATTGGCTGCCATCCAGAGCAAAGCACCATGGGCATGCCAAGAAGATGCATATGCACTACCAATGGGAAGTTTTCCTAGCTGCACAGTTTCTAGCATGCAAGCAGCCGACGAGTTGCACTGCCTCTGAAAGTGAGGGCTATGTGAACCTCAGGGCATTGTTTTGAGTGACACAGGGTACTTGCAGAGACAGCACAAGTAATTGAAATTTGCTCCCCCCACCCACCAGTTGCATGCGTGTGCGCAATGGTGGTGGGAAAGCTTCCTGCAGTGCAAATGCATCTTCCTGGCACATCCATGGTAGCTTGCTCTGGACGTCAGCCACTCTTTCATTTGGGAGTTCTGAAATTTTGGGACTTCTGCCAATAAAGATTTCTCCAGTGTCTTCAATAACTTTGTGTCTTAGTGAGTTCTGACAGTTGTGATTTTTCTCATCAGTGCAATAGTGTGGCAGAAGAAGCTGTATCTGCTAACTTGTCGATGTCTTGCAGGTTTAAAGTCACAGGAACCTTATTCAAGTCAAGACTTGATAATCCTAAAGCCCAGATTCCACTTGCCAAGCCTAATATCACCAGAACACTGACAGGAATTTGAAGCTAATAGGAGCCATATGTTAAGCATCTAAAGAGATCTGTCTATTTTTTGTGGGGTGTTGTGTGCACCTAAAATTAATGGTCTTTGTGTAGACCCACATTGGCGATGAGGTTAGGTGTTAAGAGAGAAACAGTAGGGATGTTTCCACCTCCCCTCCTAGTTTTGGCAGAAATTTCCATGCTGTGGCCACTGTTCACTGCAATTAAGTGTTAAGTTGGAATGAACTATTAGCACAGTTAATGCTAATCAGGATTTCCTCTTAACCCAAGTTTGCTAACCAGTTTCAAATCCTGGTTCAGCTGTAGCCCTGGTTATTTTAAATCATTATTATATGTCAACAGTGCCATTGTGCAGCACTCTGCTGTGGTTGCAGGCAATGTGGGGGGAAGGTAATAGAATACCACTGGATGGAAACAGAAAGAATTGCACTGGGGAAGGGACTGTACAATCCCACATCCTATTTTCATTCACTTCACCAGGTGATCAGGACCATTTTACTCCTCTCCAGCCTAGATGAATTATTTTGTCCAGGAGAAATGATGTAGTGATATTTGGGGATTAGAGAATAGCTCCCAGAATGTTCTGTGGCATACTACTAATAATACCTAGCATTTCTATAACACTTTTTAGTATTTAAAACATTTCACATATATTATTGTGCTGTAATCCATATCTTACAGGGGACTCTTGTAAGGAAATAGTATCCCCATATTTTCAGCTGGTGAGTTGAGGCTGAATAAATTCATAGTAGCATTGAGATTCAAACTGAAGAGGTCCTGATTCATAGCTCAGTCTCCTAACCACTGTGCTGCACCAGCTCTCCTTTTCCATGGGAGTTTCAGACATACTTCCAAAAATTACCCAATCCTAGATGTATCTCTATATCATCAAAGTGAGACTATTGATGAATTTGTTTCTTAACTAAGTGAGCAGTAAAATAAAATACAATGAAGAATGATTTCTTCTTTTGAAGTACTTAACTCACTTTCATGTATGATGTATGGATTTTTTCTTCAGAAATAGCAAAAGCTACAGCCTTTACTTCATAATCAATTTTATGATATGATAACTTTATTTCTTAATCTATAATGGGTGATGTTTATTGGTCAGCAGGATATCAAGGGATGAAGATTTAATTTAAGAAAGTAAAGAATGTGTTGCTGATAGTTTTAACCTTTATTTCACAGTACCTACAAAAAATAGATTATTTTTTAGTTCTAACAACCCCCCCGGTGTATTTCTTGGAGTAACATGTATTTAAGTTTAAGAACACATTGCAGTCATGAAAGGGTTTAGATAGAGAAGGTAGATCGAGCCCATCTGGAGATTCAGAGAGGGGAACAGAGTAGTGAGATCAAGAAGCCTGGACAAGTTCAGGTAAAGAAACTAGGAAAGAGCAAGGAGAAACGGCTTCATTTTCTGAAGGTGGGACACAGCTTGGCTCTCTGGCTATGGGGCAAACCCTGGGATGGGGGTTATGTAAATGAAGAGAGTATGCTGGGAACTGGGATGTGAGACCTGACATGGTGGCAGTTCCTGTGTCAGCAAGGGGCCATCAACAGGGAAATGAGCAAATATGCCAGAATTACAGGGACCTAGACAACCATTATGGGGGATACCTAAAACACACACACACACACACACACACACACACGAAGGGAGGGGGAATTGGGAATGAAAAGTAGAATACTCCTGGGAGCGGAGGAAGCCAAATACATTTGTTTTAGTGGCCCTATCCACCCCCAGCACAGTGCCTCCATATTGTTGGTGTCTATCTTATGTTTCTTTTTAGATTGTGAGCCCTTTGGGGACAGGGATCCATCTTATTTATTTGTTATTTCTCTGTGTAAACCACCCTGAGCCATAATAATAATAATAATAATAATAATAATTATTATTATTATTATTTACATGTCTGATATATTTATGTGTCCAAGAACAGAAGGAAGCTGGGGCCTCAGTGGAGGAAAATGGGATGTGGAAGTGGCAAAGCAGAAGGTCTAAAAACCTTCAAGACTGACCCCAAAGACTGAGCAAATGGGGGGTGGTTGGCCAGGGGTTTTTATAAGGTAAAAATAAACTAAAATAGTACCTCTTCCGGTTAAAAATTAATAGGGATGGTCTTCAATGGAAAACAGTAGAACAATGGATTTGAAGGGCCTAGACAGGATGGTGGGATTACTTGGGAAGCCAAATGTTAAATTTAAATATTTGAGGGGATGGGTCATTTTAACACTTTGGTGAGGTAAATGAATAGGTGTGGAAAAATAAAAGGAGTCATGGTTGCCTGGTTTAAGGTCTCAGGAATGCTTTAGGAGGCCATATGGAGAGTCTGTTTGAGCATATCAGGGAGCCCTCTGCAAACGCCAATAGGGATAGGATGCAGTAGCCATACCTCTTTCCTTGCTTGACTTCCTAGGCTGCCCCTCTCTTCAGTGCTGAACACTGTTCCTTTCCTAGATTCTTTCTCAAACACAGGCCAAGTCAGTATAGGCACCTTTTTATGGGTGCCATTAGACTTAGACAGTCCCATTTCTGGACCCTGTAACGTTTCCAGTATATTGACTAATCATTAGGGACTTACTAATCTTTCATGTTTATAAATACCAAAGGCAGCTTGCATGTACTACAGAGTTTTTATTTTTTTATTTTTTAAAGCTCATTTGAGGAATTCTTCCTCTGGTGATTGTGATCAAAAGTACTTTGTGTGCTGTTAAGTCATTGTCAATAACCAGGACAGTTTCTCTTTGGATCACTTGCCGTGCTCTAATTATTGCTCTTTGCCTGAAGCCACATAGCAATGAATGATCTCTCTCTCTGGAGATATTAGGAATCCCCCTTTTCAACCAAGGCAGCATGCAAACAGTGAAATATAATTGCCAGCATCTACATGCAACATATATAACCAGAATTTCTTATGATATAAACCCTTCATGCTTTTTGATTGTTTTTTGTTTGTTCGTTTGTTTTCTATAATAAACTACCTTTTGCTAGATAACATGAACAATGAAGCTCAGAAGTCAAGTCTGGAGGAACATCTGTTAAAAGGACTTTGATTACCATATATTTGCAGGGAAATGAGAACATAAGGAAAGACAGAAGCTTATGAAGGGCCTGTTTGGTTTAAGCAAATAAATAATGCAGTCCAAGCCACAAGATGAGTTTTTCAATTGGAAACTAATAAACAGTGCTCGTTTCCCCCCCAGTGGTTAACACCAAATGCTAATTTGATGTCATCTCCAATTGTTTTGTCCTGTTTTCCTGCCAGCATAAATCATTAATGCTGGCAGAAGCTACCTTCCTCTTTATTATTCTAAAGAAATTACTTCATAGGCATTATCTGATGGGTTAAGAGATTGTGCTGCTTTATTTACACTATAAAATGTTCATAAAATATTACATAGTTTCAAAATGGGATAAATTTTTTTGCAAATAAAGCTATCATGCTTCTCTGTTGATCTATTGCACAGAATTTCATAAACAGTACAAAGACACTGTTGCCTTTTTGTCTGCCTGTGTACAAAATTTATAGCTCTATTCTATGCATACTTATTTGCTAGTAAACTCCACTGAATTCCATGTAGCTCACTCCCAGGTTAGTGTCCACATGATTGTACTGTGAGGTTTCCTTTCATAAGTTATTATTTAAAATAGCAAAAGTTACCCCACCTTTTCCTGAAGGATAGCATTTAGTATTGCTTAAAGTAATTGCAGATTGCAATTGCTAGTATCCTGAAAATTAAGTGTCCATCAATGTTTTTCTGGGCAGCAATCTTAAAAGTAGGGATCTGCACAAAATTTGCACAAATAAATTCGAATTTGAATCAAATCTGAATTGATTATTTGGAACTGTTGAACAGAGTGGAGATTCATTTGAATTGTTTTACATTCAATTCAAATTTGGGGAAATTAGAATTGATTCAAATGACTCTCCTCTATTACGCAGGAACATAGAAAGCTGCCATATACTGAGTCAGACCATTGCTCTATCTAGCTCAGTATTGTTTTCATAGACTGGCAGCAGCTTCTCCAAGGTTGCAGGCAGGAATCTCTCTCAGTCCTAGCTTGGAGAAGCCAGAGAGGGAAATTGATACCTTCTGCTCTTCCCAGAGCAGCTCCATTCCCTGAGGGGAATCTCACAGTGCTCACACATCAAGCCTGCCATTCATATGCAACCAGGGCGGACCCTGCTTAGCTAAGGGGACAAGTTATGCTTGCTACCACAAGACCAGATCTCCTCTCTACTGTTCAATGGTTCTAAATCGAGTCTATTTGAATTTGATTTGAATTTGAATCAATCCATGTGAATGTCATGCACAACCCTAATTGAAAGAGTCTGAAGCCAGTTAGTCAGAGCAATGGTTTGTCATCTCAACCTTGTTCTCATAACAGTGCACAGTAAAACAGAGTACTTAGCATATTGTTTCATTTGAGTGGTGTTTATTCTTGTATTATGTATTAGGTGGATTATGCGTTCAAGCATTTCTTACTGCCCACTTCTTCTCCATATCCATATCCCCAAAGGTCTTTGCTCAGTATAGTTGTGCTGCATATTGGCTTGGAAAGGGCATTGTTGGCCAAAAAAACAGTGACTCGTTAAAGCATAAGCCTAGTCTATTAGACTGGATTGTTTCAGTGGCCAACAGGAATGAAGTAGTAAGAGAAACTGAGAAGAACCGTGCTAGCATAAAGGAACATGCTTTGACCAAAAAAAGGACTGTTATTAAATGCCTTGCAGTCTTACCTCTCAGTCCTTTTGCTCTGCACTGAAGTAAACCATTTGTTTGGGAATTTAATCACTGTCATGAAATAGTTCAAATTTGCTGTTGTTTCTGTGTTTAAAAATTGCTGATCATTTATGGCTTAGACATTTCAGTACAATAAGCATAACTTCATCTACTGTTGGATACTAAAATTAACCTAAACTAATGCCTATCTTAAGGTTTTAGTGTTGCTGGGGGATAATATAGAGTTGAAATGTCAGGATATAAAGCATTATGACTTTAGCTGATTATGTTCCCAGGAAATCAGGAAATGATTGATATGTGTTCAAGGTGTAAATGTCTTAAATTTGAAGGTGTTCATTATAGAAAATAGATGGTGACCCAAAAGCAAATAAATCTTTCCAAAAGTCAAGCTATCATTTTTGGGCTTGAGTTTTTGGTGTCACCTAAGAAGAACTGAAGTTCCATTGTTATAAAAAGACATGACGTTTGTATTTGCTTATCTGCCCTGATACCCTTTCACATTTCATTGCTACTGTACCCCAAGCCAACACCAATTCAACAAGCATCATGTAGATCTGTGCTGCAGAACTTCATCCCTCTAGCTGGTTGTGGACTAAAGGTAAAGTAAAGTGTGCCATTGAGTCAGTGTCGACTCCTGGTGACCACAGAGCCATGTGGTTGTCTTTGGTAGAATACAGTAGGGGTTTACCATTGCCTCCTCCCACGCAGTATGAGATGATGCCTTTCAGCATCTTCCTATATCACTGCTGCCCAGTATAGGTGTTTCCCATCGTCTAGGAAACATACTAGTGGGGATTTGAAACGGCAACCTCTGGCTTGTTAGTCAAGTTATTTCCCGCTGCTACAACTCCCATAATCTACAACCATAGTGGTCAATAGTCAGGGATGATGGCAGTGATAGTCCAAAATCTGCAGGAAGGCTGAAGTTCTGCAGCCCTGATGTATTTTCTTTATTTAAATATCACTCATTTTTGTTCTTCTGTGCAGGCTGCCTTCTAGGACAATATAATGCTGAAAATCTGTCATTTCTTGCCCAGTGGGCAAATGAAATAATGTTTTGCTTGAAATTCAAGAGAAATGGCCCCCTAGAATTATCAGAGTGTGTTCCAGGTTTTGGAGGACCTCTCGGCAAGAGGCCCTTGGATGGACCCCACTACTTGTTGGTGCCTTGCCTGGGGCACTGTTGCTTGGGGAAGCAGCAGCTCTTCCTCCCAGACTGAGAGCTAAACTAGATTTCACTTCAAACATGTATTTCCCTTCCATGTGGAAGGGAAACACACACACACACACACACACACCCACCCCAACTGCGGAGGGTCGGTGGATACCAACGGCAGCTTCCCTCTCTCAGCAAATAGCTTTGGGGGAGTGATTTTCTCTGGGACTGCAGCACTGAGGAAAGGATGAACTCCTCTCCTTGCATGGCACAATAATCTAGGGATTTGCACGGAATGTGATTCGGAAGCTGAATCGTGGCAAAATCCCTTTAAAATTGAGGGCTTCCCCAGTCCCTTTAACATGGAGGAGAGCAGGTCCATCCCTGCTCCTCCTCTGCTCGCCACCATTGCTTAACTGGTGGCGCTCCCCCCCAGCTATCTGTGCACACCACACCATTCTCCTCTGCTTATCGCCATTGCTAAACTGGCAGTGCTCCCCCCCCAGCTATCTGTGCGTGCCAGCAGCACACTCCCCCAGCTGTCCCCACACAGCGTTGGCAGCATGGATAGCTCAAGAGGGTACCACCAGTTCAGCAATGGCAGCGAGAGATTAAAGTCACATCTTGTTTGGCAGAGATAAGTTTAAAGTCGCATGATGAATTTAAAGATGAGTTTAAAGGTGCATCTAGTTTAAGACAGAGGACGGTCACCATTAGTAGTCCTTAGCTCTTCTCCCTTCCCACTCCTTACTCTAGTTTTGTGTCTCTGCTAGCAGTTTTGTGTCCTCAATAGTAGTTAGGAACATAGGAAGCTGCCTTCTTCTACTGAGTCAGACCATTGGTCCATCTAACTCAGTATTGTCTACACAGACTGGCAGCGGCTTCTCCAAGGTTGCAAGCAGGAGTCTCACTCTCAGCCCTATCTGGAGATGCCAGGGAGGGAACTTGGAACCTTCTTGCTCTTCACAGCCCCATTCCCTGAGAGGAATATCTTCCAGTGCTCACATGTAGTCTCCCATTCAAATGTCTGCCAGGTGGACCTTGCTTAGCAAAGAGGACAATTTATGCTTGCTACCACAAGACCAGCTCTCTTGTTCTAACCTTTGCTTTGCAAAGTAAGACTAGTTTAAACGTCAGAGATGTGGTGGTGACCTCCTGCACCCAGACTTTTTACAGTGCAACAAATATCACTGACATCTTCCTTAGCGATGGATGAGACTCTTTGGTTCCTGTCCTGTCTCTCAATACCAGTTGTAGTAGAGCAACAGCAGGAGAGAGGGTATGCACATACCTCTTGCCTGTGGGCTCCCCAGAGGCATCTGGTGGGCCACTGTGTGAAAAAGGAAGCTGGACTAGATGGGCCTGGTGCCTGATCCAGCAGGGCTTTTCTTATGTTATGTTCCTATGTGGCATTAGTCAGCATAAGGATTGTCATGTCAAGCTCCATCTGCACATCACTGTAAAGCCTGTAGTTTTACTACACGGTTGCATTCCTTTCCATGTACAAAAACTTGTAGAAATAGAATGCTTAGAAAGGCTTGAGATCATTGGGATGGTATCACCAATTGTGCTTGCCTCACTGTGCACATGACTCTGCCAAATCAAAGCGGGAACACCATAAAATGCAAATGCCATCTCACATTCACTGTGGATAACATTATTTTGGTCCTCAATGGAGCAAAACTTAACTGATAAAAGGAGGGGAAATGTGTCTGTTTGCTTGCACGCGCATGTGTGTAGTCTCTTTACCATCCTCAGGAGACAATATTTTCTCTACTTCTGTAACAGTTGTAACCTTGCTAATAACAAAAAATGTTCCTTTGGAAAGACAGATTCCTCCAATGCGAATTCTCTTAATTAATTCTCTTAATTAATGATAGGCATTGGATCTCAGAATCCAAAAGTCAGAATTAGGAACTGGGAGCTCAGAAATAATCTGGAAACACCACAGAGTTCCTGGATAAATTGAGAAGCAACCCCATCTGTGTGCTGATTGGCTTTTGGGTGCCATGAATCCTGAATTAAATTCTATAACAAAATTATCTTAGAGTAAAAGCTCTAAGTGTCCTGTAATCCAAATATTTGCCCCCAAAGTTTCCTTTTTGCTCTCAAGACTAGATTATAATCCATGGTGTGTTTTTGGTTATGATATGTCAATATGAATATCTCTGGCAGAGTTTCTGGTAATGCATTGCTGTTATATTTGTATCTGTTACTGGGCAACCCCAGGGAAACTACATTCTGCTTGACTGGTATACATTGTGTTGGAAGCAGCCATATGTTTCATGTCATTAACTGTAGAATTGCATTTCTTGATGAATCAATGCCTCAGATTCTGGCTGCAGTTTCTCACTCCTCCATCTCCTTTGGTTTCATCTTGTATGAGGGATTGTGATTTTATCCAACCCTTCTGCTAAGAGACAGGATTTCTAATTAATCTCTTTCAACATTTTTACCAATCCTCACAGTGTATATCTAAGGAAGAGAAGGACAAATGTATATTGATCTATCATTTGGATTGGGGGCAGGGAGAGAGAGAGAGAGAGAGAGAGTGTGTGTGTGTGTGTGTGTGTGTGTGTATGTGTGTTGGGGAAAATATTTGCTGTAAAACACATAATTATGTCAGTATTCTCAGTTACCAAAGCACAATTCTAACAGCAAATGTGATTTCATTTTTTGAAATTTTATTTACATATTATCTACATGTCCCCTACAACAAAAGAGAAAGCAGAATATGTATTGAAACAACCAACCATATTGGGGCAAATAGAATCTGCACATTCAGTAAAATAATCACAGGGCTGCATCATTAGATCCAAAGTTCTGAGATTGAGCTGAATGTGAAAACTGCAAAAATTAGTTTTTGAACCATATAGATACAGCACACATGAGAATGTATTTTAATACATGCCTCCGAACATGGTTACATGTTCCTATTTTGAGAAGTAGCAAAAAAAAATGCATGTACTGTATTTTCTTCTGTTTATGTCTTTTTTGTATTTGCATTAGAGTGTAAGTGTACACAATTGTCTGACCCTACTCTCCTTGTTCTTTTCCTCCAATATAAATATTAATTTTTCAGGGAAATCCTACACTGCATGAGTATTTACCACAATATGGTGCAAGAGAAGTTGTCTAATACTATCAACTCATCTCTGTGACCACACAGGTTTAATTATGTAGCGGGAGAAAGTCCTCCTTTTTATAAAGAGGGGGAAAGTATTAAAATGTTTAAAGTCTGCTGCCGGACTTTAATGAATGATTCTTAAAATAATTTACATTAGTAAATGAAGGGTTGTGTAATCCTGTGTGGATATGCTTTGTAAAAATCTGTGGCTTTCCCCCCTGCCTGTTTGCTTGCCTGCCCATTTACAGAGACTGTGTATCTATCCCAACAAGGAGAAATCTACATTAAAAATACTATGTACACAAGAATGATGGATCTACACAGATAGTTCAGGAAAGATCTGTGAGCAGGGCCTTGCCAGTACTGGCAACACACTAGAACACACATCAAGCTCTGAATTTATACAATCACTAATTTTGAGATAACAACAGTCTTGGATTTACTTCACAGAGAAGTAAATTTTAAGCCGCAGAGGAATACAAAAAGTGATGTCCTGTACCTGGTTAATCAGTGGCTTTTGCACAATAACGGATGTTGTATCCAATTAAGCAAGCATATAGTGAAGTTGCTGATCAGGATAACTGTCCTCAATTAGAAATTAATGCACCAACATTGGTGTATTTGAATTGTATGGTGTATCTGAATGAATAAATTCCATGAAATATGAGAATATAAAATTTGCCTTGAAGAATATTACAGCTTTCCATTTCTATTAGAGACTAACCAGATGTTTCTGGAAGCTAAAAAGTAGGGCATAAAAGTTATGGCTATCTCATCATAGCATCTGGTATTCAGAGGTATACTGCTTCTGACCATGAAGGTTCCATTTAGTTGTTTTGACTCATAGTAGATCAACAACTTCACCTTTAGTTGATAGAACTCTTCCCATGAACCTTCTGATGGAAGTTATACAATTTCTTCTAATGCCAATACACTCAGAAGTATTCTCTGCAAAAGTAATCATAGCCTTTAAGTGCCACAGAAATTGATAGAAAGGACTTTTGGTTCATCCTGAAGTATGCTAGATTGGCAGTACCTTACATGCCTGATCAGGAGTGTACCAAGGCCCTGGGACAAGATGTGAAGATGGACACCTGTGCTTCCCCCCTTATTTATTTATTTATTTATTTATTTATTTATTTATTTATTTATTTATTTATATCAAATTTGAAACTTTCGTCTCTGGGTGGTTAACAATAGCATAAACCAAGTTAAAAACATATACAAGAACTAAAACAATTTAACAATTTAAAAATAAACCAGAAATTAAAACCTAAAAATTTTGGAAGCTGAGAAAGCTTGGCGAAAAGTTAGGTTTTCAAGTGTTTTTTGAAAATTGCCAGGGATGGGGAGGATCATATCTCAGCAGGGAGCACATTCCATAATCTCAGGGCAGCGACCGAGAAGGCCCGTCTCTGTGTAGCCACCAAACGATCTGGCAGTAACTGGAGACGGACCTCAGATGACCTCGGTGGGCGGTGGGGCTCGTAGTGAAGAAGACACTTTCTTAAATACCCAGGGCCTAAGCCATTTAGGGCTTTGTAAGTTATAACTAGCACTTTGTATTTTGTATGGTAACCTATTGGCAACCAGTGTCGCTCCATCGCTCCATCAGGTAACGTGGTCTTTCCTAGGTGACCCAGAGACCAACCTGGCTGCCACATTCTTGGAATGCAGCAGCCTTCTCCTCTTCCCATTTCTTTGCTGTGGAAGAACTGCAAAAAAACAAAACATTTCCCACATACCTGTTCTCTTGTTCCTATGCAAATGATACCACTCATTCCCCACACATGAGAGTCAAGAACTAGCTGTTGGCCTGGCTGGCAGTGGCAGGCCCAGAGGCACACTTAGCCATGGACAATGGGGGTTTGGTCCATGGCCTCCTCTCTTCTGGGGGGCCTCCAAATGTTCTGGAGAGCCTCCCCAGAGCCCCGCCACTGCCCCATACCTGCTGGGCAAGTCAAATCTTTTTTTAAAAAACTTTTTAGAAGTGCCATTGTATGGCGGGGGCAGGGACTTCTAGTGGGTGTGTGGGGACTCTGGGGGAGGGAGGCAGTGGCAAGAGCCCCTGGTGGTGCAGTGGTAAAACTGCCGCCCTGTAACCAGAAGGTTACAAGTTCGATCCTGACCAGGGGCTCAAGGTTGACTCAGCCTTCCATCCTTCCGAGGTCGGTAAAATGAGTACCCAGAATGTTGGGGGCAATATGCTATATCATTGTAAACCACTTAGAGAGCTCCGGCTATAGAGCGGTATATAAACGTAAGTGCTATTGCTGTTGCTATTGCTAAGAGCTCCTTCTCTGAGCCTGCCTGCCTCCTTGATGCAAGATTGGCCATTTTCGGGCCATTTCAGGCCTTTGCACATGCACGTGTGTGCGCAGAGAGCCCCTAAGCAGAATGAAAGTAGAAACATCCCCATTCTGCCTGTGGCCCAAAAATGATCTGGAAGTGAGGAAACACATTGCCGATCCTCAGCAATAGGGTTATGCACAAAACTGGAAAACCCAGTTCGGCTCGAATCAAACTGGACTCAAGCTAGACTGGGTCTGCTCTGGTTTTGTACACACTTGAACCAGGCCCAGTTGGGTTTGAACTGAGCCTGGTTTGTGGGGGGTGGGGTTCAAAGCCATACTTGTAAATACAGGGGAAGGGGGTACCAGGGGGCTCAGCTAAAGAGTTAGGACAGGAGGGGAGTTGAATTTTACTTTAAAGTTGCCACTGGTTGTGGGGGTGGTGGCGGGGACTCCACATCCCCCACTGGAGCGGACAGGGCTAGTTTGGGCCTCTGCACGTGCATGGAGACCATTGTATTGACCATTGTATTGACCTACGCATGTGTGGAGCCCTGAAATGGGCCTCAACTGGCTCCTTCTGCTCTGGCAGGGGTGGGGAGTGAGTCCCTGTCGCCACCCCTGCAGTTGCCACAGCCACCACACGCGGCGGCAACCTTAAAATAAAATTTAAGAACATAAGAACAGCCCTACTGGATCACACCCAAGGCCCATCTAGTCCAGCATCCTGTTTTACACAGTGGCCCACAAGCATGCCCTCTCTCCTGCTGTTACTGTACTTTAAGTACTGTACTTACTGCAACTGGTACTCAGAGGCATCCTGCCTTTGAGGCTGGAGGTGGCCTATAGTCTTCCAACTAGTAGCTGATGATAGACCTTTTTCCATGAAGTTATCCTAGCCCCTCTTAAAGCCATCAAGGTTGTTGGCTGTCACCATATCTTGTGGCAGAGAATTCCACAAGTTGATTATGCATTGTGTGAAAAAATACTTCCATTTGCTGCTCCTAAATTTCCCAGCAATCAATTTCATGGGATGACCCCTGGTTCTAGTGTTATGGGAGAGGGAGAAGAATTTCTCTCTATCCACTTTCTCCACACCATGCATGATTTTATAGACCTCTATCATGTCTCACTGCAGTCGTCTTTTTTCTAAACTAAAAAGCCCCAGGTGTTGTAGCCTTGTCTCATAAGAAAGGTGCTCTAGGCCCCTGATCATCTTGGTTGCCCTCTTCTGCACTTTTCCCAGTTCTACGATGTCCTTTTTTAGATGTGGTGACCAGAATTGTACGCAGTACTCCAGGTGTGGCCACGCCATAGTTTTGTATAAGGGCATTATAATATTAGCCGTTTTATTTACAGTCCCCTTCCTAATGATCCCTAGCATGGATTTGGCCTTTTTCACAGCTGCCACACATTGAGGTGACACTGTCAATGAGCTGTCCAAGATCCCTCTCCTGGTCGGTCACCGACAGCTCAAATCCCATCAGCATATACTTGAAGTTGGGGGTTTCGTCCCAATGTCCATCACTTTACACATGCCAACACTGAACCACATTTGCCATTTTGTCGCCCACTCATACATTTAACTCCCCTCCTGCCCCAACTCTCTTTAGCTTAGCCCCTTTATCACCCCCCCTTACTGGTAAAGGGGAATCCTTATCAAATTCCCCTTTACCATTATGTTCCAAGCCCGTTCAAGCCAAAGTAGACCACGTTTGACTTGAATTTGGGCTCAACCAGGCCTGGTTTGGCTGCAGCCAAACCCCGATGAACCAGCTCACACACCCCTACTCATAAATGTTTCCATTCTTCCAGAGTGCTTCCAGAGCACAGACATAGCAGGGATGTTTCATCTGCTTTTACAACAGCACATGTGTGGTGGGACTGGGGGAATTGCACTTGAGTTCCAGTCATAACCCCACATATCCTCATCAGTAGTCTGGATGTCAAACAGTTTATTCTTTTTTGGCATAGATTCTTCTCATACTTAGACTTTGTAAAGTTGCTTTTGAAAAATTACTGATATCCCTTTGAACATTGAGTGAATTAGTTAGTAACCTCTTTCTGGCAAAAACAAAAATGAAAAATGTTTGCTACAGGATAGAAATGATTGCATGTTATTTTCTATGTACCATTCTGAACTATGCCTCTTGATAGCAACCAGTTTGCCATCTAAATCACCGGAGTTGAAATGGGAACAACTCAAAAATTATAATAATGTGTGGAGCTTGAAGTATATAGTTTATAGAGCAGGGCAAATAATCAGCTTATCCCCCCCCCCATTCAAATTGTTTTATTGTATTTTAAAATTTGTGTGACTGATTGCATGCTGATGCATGTGTGAGTCTTTGCACAAATTTAAAGCAGCTGTTTCTGCAGCTTTCATATTTGAAGCATGTGAATTTCCCCATAGGAGCAACAAATATTAAATAAGCATTTTAGAATATTCATGGCAATACATTTTGAATTTGTAATCATAAATATTAAATTGCAATAACTCAAGTGTGTGTAGTTTTGTAATGCACACAGATAATTGCTAAAGACACAAGTCTGGCTGTAGCTATAGACTTTCATTGAAATGTCTGCCCCCTAATCTTTGATGTGTGAAGGCAGTTGTGATCACTCAATAGCAGAAGTCATGAATTCTGTGCATGCTTAGAAGCATTCGTATTTATTAGGGATGTACACAAATTGAAAATCAGGTTTTTGATTCAAATTCAAATCCAAACACATTGTTTCAATTCAAATTAGAATCCAATCAGCCTAAAACAGACCAATTTGATTTGGATTGGCTTCTATTTGAATCAATATGAATTGATTCGGCCTAATTTCTCAATTTAAATCCTATGGGGGGAGGAGGGGGAGAAGAGCCTTCTTTCATCATTTCAAAAAAGAAAGCGGTCCTGAGGTGCTGGGACATTACCTTCTGAAGTGTAGATAGCACAGTGGTGGGGAGCTGGTGATTCAGCCTGCCATTCCCCTGCAGCCCGCAGGCCATTGATTTTAAAAACAAAAGGTGTGGTGGGGCCGTTGAACTGCTCCTCACAACAGTAACTGCAGAACATGCATTGGCAGGGAAGTGGTGACCCGATCCGCCATCCGTCCGCCAGCCACTCACCTGACCTCTGCACGTGTGCATGGAGGACATTTAAAGAGATAGGCTAGTGTTTCTTCACTAGAACGCTGGTGCTTTTGTACAAAACATTGTTCTAGTGAAGAAATACCAGGCTGTCACTTTAAATGGTGTCTGCAAATGTGCACAGAGACCAGGCGAGCAGCCGATGGGCCACGGGGAGGGATGGCGGATCGGGTCGCCACTTTCCCGCCACTGTGCACTCTTCAGTTACCACTCCGAGGAGCGGCTCATAGGCACTTCCATGCCTCTTGTTTTAAAATCACCAGCTGGCAGACTACAGAGAAATGGTGGGTCGGGTCATTGCCTCCCCACCACTGTGCTCTCTGTACTTCAAGAGGTACTGACCCAGCACCTCAGCACCTCTCTTTATTTTTTAATTATGAAAGGAGGCTCTTCTCCCCCTCCTCACTCCCCCATAGAATTTAAACTTAGAAAACAGGTCGAATCAAGTTGGATTGATTTAATTCGAATCGGGTTGATTCAATTTGAGTTTGAATCACTCAAATTGCCCAGATTCAAATTTATTTATTTTTATTTTTATTTGATTTGTATACCGCCCTTCCAAAAGGGCTCAAATTGATTCATACATCCATAATATTTGTTCTCAGTTCTCATAGTATTGACATGTAAAGGAGCTTCTGGGGCTGACCCTATTAAACTTTTTACCCAAGCAGTAGGTCTAATGCTGTCCCACTCCTGTGTACTGAAATTTAAAGTTCTCTCTCTCTCTCTCTCTCTCTCTCTCTCTCTCTCTCTCTCTCTCTCACTCACACACACACACACACACACACACACACACACACACACTTATGATTTAGAAAGGTGAGAAGTTTGCAAGTTTGCTAAGATACAGCCTAATTCTAACATAGCTCTTTCAGCACAATCAATTGATTTAAAAGAAGCTTTGTAGTGAATTCATGTAGACATGTACCAGTCCCTGAAGAGTTAGGGATCCACATTTTGATCTGTCCCTGCCCCTGGCAGCTAATCTGCTTATCAGGGGTTTTGCTAGGGTCTCAAAAAATCCATGGCCCAGACCCCCCTTTGATAATTAAACCCAATAATGCCCCCGTAGGATAATTATGTTTGACTCCTCCCCAAAGGGAAACTAGAGGAGACAAGTGCTGTACTGGGGTCTAAGGCATCTGTTGCCCCTAGCCCACCACCTTTTAGGGAGGAAGAAGACACAAGAAGTGATCGTTGCTGTTGGAGCAGCAGTAGTGGTGGCGGCAGCATCAGCAAAGACCACCGTCTACCTACCATTTGAGAAGGAGGTGGCTGATGAGATTTGGAGCTCTGATTCAGTCATTGGGAACCTGATCCCCACCCTGCTGCCTATAACCTCACCATGGGATTCATCTCATCATTTGTTACATAAAGATGTTTGAGAAAGGCCAGCTTTCACTTCTGCTGTTAATACACAGGTGATTCATTCTGTTTATTCTCTGGTAGGGCAATCCAAACCTTTTGCCTGGTGCCTTTCCAGATGGATAATGTCTGCCTCCTCCAACCATCCAACAGTCCAGTTCTGAAAGAGCTCAAATACCATGGACAATCTAGTCCAAAGAGGAATTAATAAATAAGCTAAAAGTTGGAATCATCTCCTGTAAGTTTCCTCAAATAGCAATGTGCTCACTGTAACACCCCCACCAATATTGACTTACAAGTACTTTGGAAAAGTGCCCTGTTTCAAGCAACCCTCCCCCTCCCCGGATTGTATCCATTGACCTTGGTACCACAGCGTGACTTCTTTCATTATTCTCATTTTCATCAGCAAGATCTCTCCTTAATTAATCCTGTTTGGATATTTCCCTTCACCTGGGACCTCTTTCTCCCCCCTCAGGAGCATCACTGCTGTTTCACATACTTAACCTCAGCAAATTGCTTGAGTCTCATCATCTGCATTATAAGACTAAGCCTTTGGAAGGGACAGGAGAGAAAGAGAGAGAGAGAGAGAGAATATTGATATTACCCATCCTGAGCCCTATATATGTGCCATGTTCATTGTGTCCCATCTCTGTATGTTAATCATTCCCTTAGCATATGAGCCATTGAATCTCCTTGGAACCTCAAAGGTGTAGGAATAAATCATTAAGCATACAATCGGGCATCACAGATTTCTTATTAGGTACGGCACTGTTGCCATAAATGCAACCATGCTGTAAAATAACCTCGAATATTCAAGTCTTCTGATTCTTGGATCATTACCATGGTTTTACTTTGCCAGTCCCTTAAAGATCATGATTCTTTTTTTCCTGATACATACACATTCTAATTAATAAAATAGCATCTGTGTAAGTGTTTCCCAAAGACTCATCTAAAATCAACACATGGCAGGTTCTCTGCCATTAAAAGGAAGCAAATCTAATTTATTTAACTAGCAATTTTCTACATTGTAGAAGAATAAGAAGTATAATTTATCTCCTAAACATTCCAGATGTGCTCTGTAAATTACTGGGAATCACGGGAACTCTTTATTTTAATCTAATGGTGTTCCTGTAATGTTATCCAAGTTAATTACACAAAATTACAGAGAGAAATGAATTAACAAGACAAAAGACCCTGATGCTCTCAAAGAGGTCTTGGAACCTGTCATCTTTTAACATTCTTGAGATCGCGAAAAGAATTTTGGAAGTATGTAATCAAAAACACCAATGTTCTACTCAGCCAATAAATTTCTAATAACTTGACCTTATTTTAAAATAAGGTTAAATGGGAACAACTCTAACTTCATCATGATTCACTGTAACAATATTAGATAAAGTGTATGTGTGTGTTTAAATGCTAACTTACTTCAGAGGGCTAGTATTAATTTTGTTTCTGTTTCTGTATTCAGTTGCAAAGCTTTGAAATTGTATAGAGGCTGAAATAACCTTCCACAAAGGGAACAGAACCCTTAATAGGGTTGCCTATTAAGACAATTGAATAACGATGAAATCTACCCATGGTTCAATGAATGATGTGCATTTTTACAATCATGTAAGTGGCTGCTGTTGCAGTGTGTTGAAATGCTTGTAGCAAATACTACACTATAAAGTCAATTGATTTGCATGGATAAGCTTGTGGTTGTATATTGATAAGTAAAAGTAAGTTTTAAAATGATTTCCAGTAAAATAGGTCACTTGTGGAATAGAATTGCTGTGTCTGATAAAGGCTTTATTTCAAGGACTTTGGTTGCAACAACAGGTGATTTGACTGATATAGACTACATATAAAGTATCATTTGTACAAGGAGAGTAAGAGGATTGATAAAAAGATGTTTATCACTTCAGTACCTTAAATGAGGATAAAAGCTATCTGATCAAGCGGAACTTAAGGAACTAATTATGGCTGGAGATTTCAATGCAAACGGAAGCTGCTCTTGAAAAGGACCATAATTCTTGCTCAGTAAAGCCAGAGAGCTTTGCTTTGACTCTGTCATTGCTACCATTCTGTATTTGGCTGTCCTTTCTGTTGTAAATTAGAATAGATGAAAGCTGTCGAGTTGAGCCCATGATGGAGGCTAATTTGATGTGATATAATTGATGAACTCTAAATTGTTCCACTTTTCCCTCTTGAAACAGTCTGACTGTAGCTCAAAAAGCCAAAGAGTTCCTTGATTTCCACTGCCAAAATGAGAATGAGCATCCAAGTGAAGACAGGAATTGATGCTTTAGTCATTCTTCCATAATTTGTGGCCAGTGTTTGTACATTAAATGTGGCTAACCATTACTGTGGCAATCAGAAGAAAAGGACCTTGTTTCTAATTGATTAAAAGCAGTTCAGGAAATACATAAGCGAACAAGAGCTATTTTAACACATTTCAAGCAGCAGAGGTCCTCCCCTCCAGATTACACTCCATAGTGTAGGGCAACTTTGGGAGTCTTCATGTGTGCTATGTTATTTATATAATTCTAAGTTACTGCTTGATAAGCTGAATGTGTGGAATTTTCTAATCACTTTTTACTGTGATCAGTTGTCATATATTGTAGCCTTATAGGATATGAAGCATTTGCCTAACAACAAGAACAGAGCTTGACAGATTGGCTGTTCCTTAAACCAGCATTGATGTTCACTTGCTTACCATTAAGATCAAAACATACTTGTAAAAGGGGAAGAGTAGCAGTTCTATAGGTGATTAGGAATGGCAGGTTAAGATCTTCTTGTTCCTATAGTTCCTTAAGAGTATGACACAGTGCTAATTCTAGAGTTGAAATCTTGAGCTCATATTATAGCTTATGAGGTGAGAGGGATGGAGCTAGCATCTCCTATCTTGATCTGAAAAGTTCCATTGCAGCACTTTTCATTAAATTACCTTATATGGGGGAGGGGAACCTTTCTCCAAAGGGTTCAAATCAAGTGTACAAGGTTCTTTCCTACCCCCATTATATCCTCACAAGGGGCTGGTTCTGATGAACAAATGGCCCTACACAGGGCCACCATTAGGCTTGGACCTGAGGATCCAGGTCTATGTGCCCACTCTCCAAGAGGGCCCCATGATTATCCCCAAGGGAAAAGAGGGCACCTTTTATATTTCTGGAATGGCTTGGCCTAGAGGTCTGAAATTGGTCACAGATGTTGGACAGGTTAGCAGGGCTCTTTTTGAATTTTGAAGAGGATCGGACAATCCATGGATTTTTCATGATTATCTGCATTAAAAAGCTTCAAGAACGTTCTGTAAGTAGCTTGTTTCATGGCATAAAATTACAAAAATATATGGAAATGAAGCCCCCCTTGGACCATCATCCCACCTCCATGTGAAAGAATCTACCCTTTGCCTTAATTTAAAAAAAGTGCAACATGCCCCCACGTTTGTTATTCCAATGGGAATAACAAAAAACTTCTTTAATTACATCAGAAGCAGGAAACCTGCCAGGGAGGCAGTTGGACCATTAGACAATGAGTGAAAGGGATTATTAAGGAGGATATGGAGGTTGCAGAGAAGCTAAATGAGTTCTTTGCATCCGTCCTCATGGCAGAAGATACTGAGCATATACCTGTTCCTGAACCAGGCTTTTTAGGGATGGAGGCTAGAGAGCTGAGTCAGATAGAAGTGACAAGGGATGATGTTCTAAACTGTCTGGAAAAACTGAAAGCTAACAAATCACCAGTGCTGGATAGCATCCATCCAAGAGTCCTCAAAGAACTCAAATGTGAAATTGCCGACCTCCTTGCTAAAATATTTAACTTATCCCTGAAATCGGGCTCTGTACCAGAGGACTGGAGAGTAGCAAATGTAACACGGATTTTCAAAAAGGGATCCAGGGGCGATCCAGGAAATTACAGGCCAGTTAGCTTAACGTCTGTTCCAGGCAAATTGATGGAAAGCATGCTCAAAGATAAAATTGTAAAGCACATAGAAGAACAGGCCCTGCTGATCCAGTTGACATAATATACCTGGACTTCCAAAAAGATTTTAACAAAGTTCCTCATCAAAGACTCCTGAGGAAACATAGCGGTTATGGGGTAAGGGGACAAGTACATGTGTGGATTGCTAATGTTGAAAGACAGGAAACAGAGGGTAGGGATAAATGGAGATTTTTCACAATGGAGGGAAGTAAGAAGTGGGATCCCCAGGGGATCTGTACTGGGACCGGTGCTTTTTCATTTATTCATAAATGGTCTAGAAGCAAGGGTAAGCAGCAAGGTGGCCAAATTTGCAGATGATAACAAACTCTTCCGGGTAGTGAAATCCAAAACAGATTGTGAGGACCTCCAAAAGGATCTCTCCAAACGGGTGAGTGGGCGACAAAGTGGCAAATGCGGTTCAGTGTTAGCAAGTGTAAAGTGATGTACAGTGGGACGAAAAACCCCAAATTCAAGTATACGCTGATGGGATTTGAGCTGTCAGTGACTCACCACGAAAGGGATCTTGGGGTCGTGGTGGACAGTGAGTTGAAAGGGTCGACTCCATGTGCGGCAGCTGTGAAAAAGGCCAAATCCATGCTAGGGATCATTAGGAAGGGGACTGTAAATAAAACGGCTAATATTATAATGCCCTTATACAAAACTATGGTGCGACCACACTTGGAGTACTGCGTACAATTCTGGTCATCACATCTTAAAAAGGACATTGTAGAACTGGAAAAGGTGCAGAAGAGGGCAATCAAGATGATCAGGGGCCTAGAGCACCTTTCTTATGAGGCAAGACTACAACACCTGGGGCCTTTTAGTTTAGAAGAAAAATGACTGCGGGGAGACATGATAGAGTTCTATAAAATCATGCATGGTGTGGAGAAAGTGGATAGAGAGAAATTCTTCTCCCTCTCCCATAACACTAAAACCAGGTGTTATCCCATGAAATTGATTGCCGGGAAATCTAGGACCAACAAACAAGAAGTACTTTTTCCCACAATGCATAATCCACTTGTGGAATTCTCTGCTACAAGATGTGGTGACAGCCAATGACCTGGATGGCTTTAAGAAGGGTTTGGATAACTTCATGGAGGAGAGGTCTATCAATGGCTACTAGTCGGAGGGCTGTGGGCCACCTCCAGCCACAAAGGCAGGATGCCTCTGTATGCCAGTTTCAGGGGAGTAACAGCAGGAGAAAGGACATACCCTCAACTCCTGCCTGTGGCCTCAAACGGCATCTCGTGGGCCACTGTGCGAAACAAGATGCTGGACTAAATGGGCCTTGGGCCTGATCCAGCAGGCTGTTCTTCTGTTCTTATGTTTTTATGTTCACTTTTGCTCAAACTTTTACATTTCCAGAATAGCTGGGCTTAGGGTTCTGAAATTGGGCATTCATGTAGCCCAAGATGGCAGAACTCTCTGTATTTTTATTTCAATGAAATTGGTCAATCCTTTGATTTTTAATGATTTCCCCCTCCCTGTAGTAAAAGTACTTCACAACTTGTGAAAGTGTAACTAACTGTTACATCAGAATAAACAAACATTTTTATAACAAATGCACCATGCTCAAGTTGGTTTGTGATCCAAAAGATCTGCATGAGAACTGTGCATGTGTTGAGGTTTTAATTCCCCCTCCCTTATGTCCAAGTTGGTTTTGTCCAAGTTGGTTTTGTGTTTGAACTGTGGAGCAAGGGACATCAATTGTGTCCCAGTTAGTTTGTGAATGGTGGGTGGGTTCTTGCCGTTGCTCTGACATTATCCTTTGTAGGAGCCATTGTTAATCTACTGGCCCAAGTCCACCCAGTGATCCTGGGAGGTGAGGGGTGGAAGCAGGATTGCATCAGATAATTTGATTCCCATCCTCCATGCATTCATCTAAACTCCTGGATTGAGCCTACATGCATGCAAACTGTATACATGACCTCTGCTTTGTATTTTTGCTAGGTACCGATTGTGCAGATAGAGTCTGTGTGTATCAAGACTGGGGCCAGTTGTTACGATTTATATTTCATTCTCCACTGGCATTCTACACAGATATATTGTCTGAGCAAGATTCATAACTGCTGCTGCTTTGGGAGATCATCTCATTTGTATATTCTGGAGCCCAATCTCCATGCTCTTGGAGCATGAGCAGGGCAAAGGTTTGATAATTGAAATATATCTCTATAGAATGTTGATTGAAAAGTGTCTTCTGCATTCTGAAATCATGCAAACAAATATTTCCGTATTCTCCATTTTGTGTAATCGTACGTGGATACATACTAGAACATACTGTGCAGCAATATGTTTAGTATGGATATTGTGAGTCTTCTATGCCCACTCATTCTCCAATTTGTCTCCTTCCCTCTTTAAATAATTCTGCAATGTAAGTGTTTTTACAGACCTCTTATCCCAAACAGAAAATAGCTTCACTAGCTAATAGCAAAATAATCAAATTTTGGTGAATAGATTTTTTTAAAATGCACTTGATTAAGAAGAAAAGAGAAGTGCAAAGGTCAGGTAGGCCTACTGGAAGGCTTAAGTACCTCTTGAGGAACCTATAACACAATTATTGTAACAGACTATGTAAATCTTCTACATGAGCTCCTAGTCTGCTGAAGTGAAAAAGATAACTGGATTAGGTCTCATTTAAGACTACTTAAGTGAGAAACCAGAGCACTATAGCACAGAAGGGAATCTTGCATTTTTATTGATTCCTATTGCACAAAATCTTTTTTTAGCAAATGAATTTGTAAGGGAAAGTAATATCTGTGAAAAGACTGCTCACAACATTGTGGTAATAGGAATCTCTGCCCCCACATGATTACCTACACATGCCAGAATTGTGGCGTACTTTCTTTTTTAATTATTTGGTTTCCCCCCCTTAATAACCTCCCCAAATGTAGAGCTGAAACTACACATAATAGGGAAGGTACATAACTGGCTCTCCCAATGTCTTAGGGGGGGAAAATCTTAAAAGTAACTGCAGTGGTAGAGTATGGTTGGTTTGGGGGCAGCAGTGATAAAGGCAAATTCAAGAAGGTTCTTTATGGGGCCAGGGTTTGCCCATGTAGTTTCTCTCTGAAAATGAAGGTTGGGAACAGGCAGAATTTTAAGCTGATTTTCAAAACCACACCAAATTCTTGGCTGCTTCACTAGGACATAACTTAAATTTTACAATGAAATCAGTCTGGAAGGCAAGGGTTTTACGTGGAGCACTATGTAAAACAGCATTTAAAATAAGCATTGTGTTTGTGCTGCTCATCAGGGGCGTAACTAGGGGGGGCAGGCAGGGCACGTGCCCTGGGCGCCATTGCAGGGGGGCGCCCAAAATGCCTGCCATGCCCTGCCCCTCGCCCCCAACCACCACAATTAAAAAATTATTTTTTAAAAAAATAATTATCCCCCCCGCCGCCCCCCCATTCAATCCCACTACTGCTGCCTGGGTGGATGGCCTGCCCGCACCCCCACCCTTCGCACAGGCACCATTCAGGTCCGGGCGCTGGCGGAAGGGCGGGCACTCTCTCATGGGCTGCAGTCCTTCTGAGAATGCCGTGCCCCTCCTCCACTGGGAGCCCTCCGAGCACTTGCCATTTATTTCAAGCAGCGTTTGCAGCCTGAAAGCATCTATTCCCCTTTCTCTCCCTCCAAAGAGGAAGAGAAAGGAAGAATAGATACTTTCAGGCAGCAAGCCTGCCTTAAATGAGAGACTGAAGAGCTTGCTCAGGCTCTTTGAAGCGCAAAGCCACGCCCCCTTTGTGTGGATGTCACATGTAAAGGGGCGTGGCCTCTGGCTCCAAAGACCCGGAGTGAGCTCTTCCACGTCAGGCAGTGAAGGTGCTTTGGAGGGCTGCAGCTGAGCTGAGGAGGACACAGCGGAGCCCTCAGTCGCAAGTAATCCCATCCTGGTGCCTCCTTCTGCACTTCCCCACCCACCCTTTGTTGGGAAGCTCCACCACAGCCAGCCCTGCTGGAGTAATCAGTGCCTCCCCCCACCAGCTGCCCCTTGATGCCTTCCCCATACACTCCCTAAGAACAGAATAGTTCAAGTTCCTCTTGAACTTAGGCAAAGCCCCAACATTCTCTTCTCCCTCCCTTTTTCTTCTGCCTTCCTTCTGCTACTCAGGGATGGGTGGGTGGGTTTCTTTTGTGTTTCTGTGGTGACTTGCCTAGGAGATAAACTGCTGCTGCTGACTATTGTGATTTGGAGGGGGACCTACGATTAGCTGTTTGCATAAATGTAGTTTCTCAAAGTGGTGACTTGCCTCGGAGCTAAACTGCTGCTGGTGCCTATTGTGCTTTTGGAGAAGAGCCTTGCTGGGGAGGGGGACAATAGTTGTTTGTTTGTTTGTTTGTTTGCATGAATGAAGCTGAGGAATTCTCAAAGTTGTGACTTGATTAGGAGCTAAACTTTGCTGCTGTTTGCTTTTGGTTGCTGCTAGCTGTTTGCAAACGTACCCACTCTGTGTTTTGGTACTGTATGCTTGCCACTTTTTTAATTAGCTCTGCTCCTGCACCTTTAATAGCAGCCCAACTCCCAGTAATGAAGCCCTGCATTTTCATAGTAGGAAAGGCTTCAGTTGCTAACTTTCTGTTTCTCACAGACTGCTGTTCAAGTCACAGGAACACTGGTTAAAAAAGGTGGCAGCCCTATAGACTGTGTTGTGTATATTGTTCTTCGTTGCTGCTACTTGCTTTTGATTGCTGCCAGTGGTTTGCAAATGCTTTTTGATACTGTATGCTTGCCACCTTTTTTAATCAGCTCTGCTCCTGCACCTTTAATAGCAGCCCAACTCCCAGTAATGAAGCAGGTGACACTTCCACCCCCTGCATTTTCATTCTAGGAAAGGCTTCAGTTGCTAACTTTCTGTTTCTCACAGACTGCTGTTCAAGGCACAGGAACACTGGTTAAAAAAAAGGTGGCAACCCTATAGACTGTTATGTGTATTGTTCTCAATTTCTCTGCTTCTGGAATCAGGATTCTTCAAATAGAAGGGTAGGCTGCTTCTAGGTTGCACTTATTTGTGAAATGGGAAAGAAAATGCTTTGCGTTCTGGCCTCCTGCTACATACATTAATTACTGTGTGGGGTTACCAACCATCTAAGAAATAATGGTCTGCTCTGTCAGATGTTTGGACAGGGGCGCAATTTCAGTGCTTGCCCTAGGCGCTGTTTTCCCTAGATACGCCTCTGCTGCTCATTGTCACAAAAATTAGCCTACCAGGTGTGCTTCACATATATTCTGTGAAGATTACAGCTTAGACATTGCTTAAGAGCTGATGTCCCCTACAATTTGTTTAGCTTAGGAGACAGGTGCACTTACCAGGTATATCTTGAGGTATGGCTCTACTGCCTAGAGCCTTTTGAGTCAGGCGGTATATAAATCATGTAGGTAGGTAGGTTGGTAGATAGATAGATAGATAGATAGAGTCTTCTTGCTGGAGATGGTGCTCTTCTGAAACGTTGCCTAGAACACTAGCAAAGTTCAGCAAGAAAAGGCATAGGTGGCAAACTAGGAAAAGTTATTTCACTGCCCATTCTGGAGATCACGTCAGTCAGGGAATGTGGGAACAGTTCCTTTGAGTGCTGCGGCTCCTGTGTTTACTCTAGGAAACTGCTTGCACCAGGTGGTATACCCTGCACATTCTCCTGCTCTAGCAGTGAACCTTGGCTGTCCTCTTCCATGTGTTGGGTGGGCATTAGGTGTTCTGGAGCCTCAGTTTGTGTCTCGTCATCTTTCTCCTCAGAGCCTATGGAGTACAGTGCAGACTGAAGTGTCTGTCCCTGGGCATCCACAACCTGCACAAGAGCAGATGTGCTGTACTATCTGCCTTCCTGGGAAGCTTCAGCAGCAGCAGCTTCACACATGTGCCTCACAGGGAGGGGAGACCTGAATAACTGGCTTGCCACCCCTGAGCAACTTGCAACCTTTGTGGCCCAAATCTGTAATGTGGACATAGCTACATGCTGTGCCATGGCTGTGGCTGCCATGGAACACCTGGATGGGCAGAGGAGGCAGTGACCAACATTGCTCCCTGTGCAAGGAGCCTGCTGCTCCCTGGCATGCTGGTCAGCGGTGCCATCTGGCTTGCCCTTTGCCTCTTCCAGTGGGGTGGGGTATCCATTCCCAGCCATTCTCCTGGGTGTTATGTTCCTCTGATCCAGGAGGACTGATACCAACTGGTCATGGTACTGCATGGTCTTTGACTCCACTCCAGATATTTTGTTCTGGGTGGTCATCTCCTTGAATTTGTTCTTCAGAAACTGCAGTCTTTCTTTGCACTGTGCCCCATTGCATTGAAAACTCCTCTGCGCCATCTGACTAGAGATCCAGTTGAAGGTGGTCTCGTTCCTGAACTGCTACTACAATTGTGACTGGGCATGGCCAGAGGTCCACAAACAACTCATCTCTGCTTCCATCCACAATTTTGCACAAACTTTCCTGCTTCCATCCCCAGTCTGGCTGCTTCCCATGGCGGTGAAGTTGCCAGTTGTGGATGGCAAAGCTGTCGTGGAATGCTGAGATTGCATGACGGGTAGCAACTTTGCAAGTATATGGTTAGAGGAGCGAGGCATGGGGCACTATTCTGGTCTCTTCACTTGAAGGAAAAGGAGGTGGGATGGGGGATGTGTACCTCGTGTGTGCAAAGCCAGCAGTGTGCAGAAGTGTGGGCATCAACCATGTACATGCAAAGAAAGCGACATGGAATACAGGTTGGACACAGGTGTAAACAAAACCTCCCACAGTAAAATAAAGCTATGTGCAAGCCCTCATTCTTATGATGGAAGGAAGGGAGAACTGAGGACAAGTGAGATTTGTGTGGTCAGAAACGGATCCATTTCTTTATGTCACTTGGGCTTAATATGTTTGTGCACAAAGCACTGCAGTGATGAATTGTTGGAGACCTTTCCTGCTGTCTCCGTCTTGTCCTCTCATCTTTTTTTTTTTTTTTTTTTGCTGTGTGTAAAACACACAGGGGGAAGTGGGCTTGATCCAATGTGTCTCTGTCCCTTTAAATGCATGAACTCTAGGGACATGGCATCCCTGTTGCCGAGCAGCAGCAGAAGGAGTAAGGATAGGGCAGACCATCACCTCTGAGAGGCGGCCAGCAAGAAACATGGCTGCCCTAGAACTGAGCATTTCTGAGCTGCTCTGAGCCCAACTTCTCTATGGTGGTGGGAGGGGCTTCCGCAGAAAGGTTGTAGTGGCAGCAGAATTCAGATGACAAAATGGTGCCTTGGAGCCTCAGGTTTCAGCAACAAAACTCACTACCAATCAGGGGTTCAAATTCAGTTGGAGGCAAAAACAGCCACAGTAGGGTTAGAATTACGGCATCACACATTCAGACAATCACAACCTCCAGCACGTTTACCTCTGGTTTGGCATTATGTTTGAATGGGGCCTAGATTTCAAGATTCAGTCAGTCTATTATTTTGTGTCATACATATCTTTTATTAAATACAAGTCTACAGCACCCCACTCTCCACTTTGCTCTGCTTTTACAGTTTAAGAACAGACTAGTGCTTCCTCTCTTATTTCAGCAATGATTTAATTCTTCATGCTATGAATTGAAGTTTTTTTGGAAAACAAGATTTTACTCCAAAATCTTACATGGCACAAACACCAAAGTGCTAATAGTGGATTCACATTTTGTTCTTTGCGGGAAACATACAGTACACTAAATGTTGCTTGGATCCAGCTACACAATGACCTTTTCAGTGATCATCCTTTTTCTCTTTTTGATTTGTTCTGGGAAAATTACAAGCACCTGGTATTTGGTTTCCAAAAAGGATACACATTGAATTGACCTTTTGGTACCGTGGGATGGAGATGGGAGTACAAAAAGGGTGAAGGACAAGCATACACTTTATTTTAAGGGTGCCTTAGCTCCTGCATGATGGATTGTGTGTTGTTTAAATAATCCTTTATTTATCCAGGACTCAAAGCATATGAAGGTCTTTCTGTGTCTCTCTTGTGGCAAGCTGTTGCACACACCTCAGATAATGCTCCCTTCCCCTGCCTCTTAGCCTAGACAATTTTTTGAGGCAGAGAAAAAGGCCCAGTCTGCTCAGCTGCTAACTTTTTTGTTGTTGTTGAAATTTGCAAACATTTGTACCTCTCAACAAAAAATGGTTAATAATTATCACAAATTTGCACACACAATTATTTCTCTCTGGTGCCACTTTTAAAGCAAAACAAGTAGTGGCCTGGAAATTCCATACATCTGCCAAAGTGGGGCAATATCGTTATTAGAACCAACCAACAAAGCAGTGTGCAGCAAACTTCCACATTCTCTAGAACTCTCAAAGAGGCTGGGAAAAGAGCAGCAAAAGAGCAGTTGGGGGTGTGTGGGGGGCATGATAGAAAAGCCTCAAAGGCTGCAGTTTGCAAAATCATCAGATAGAAAACAGGTGCTTATAAGCAGAGTTAATTAAAATATCCATTATAGGTGGGAAACAATGTACTTTTGTATCAAGGGCTGCTGGGGCAAAGAAGCAAAAGGCTATTCCTCATTTTTTGAAAATATAATATCTAACAATTACTCCATTTAGGTTTTTTGTTTTAAAGATATGGATCAACACAGCTACCTCTTAAAAAATCTGGCTGACATCCCCACTAGCCATGGACCCATGAGCCTACTGCTGAATGTTTCCCAAGCTCCACAGCGCTGAGTGTGTGTGTGTAGTTATTTCCACCAAGCTCTCCTTTCCCTGGAACTGCCCTGTGCCCCCTGAAAAAATGACCCTGAGAGTCAAGCAGCAGGAAATGCTCTGCAGAGGAGATGCTTCTTCCCAGCTTGTGTGGGGATGTTGTGTGCGGATGTTAGTGGGGATGTTGGTCACCATCTACAGTTTTTTGTGTAAATATGAAACTGTTATACTTCCAAGCCCGCAAACTTACTTTAGTTATTTGTAACACCAATAGTTACAACAACAAATCAGAGCAAAAAAGCAATAGTTGTTTTGTACAACGAGGACTAATCGAGAAAGCCAAATAATTCCAAAAATAAGTCAATATGTGCTTTATTGACTATAGAAAAGCCTTTGATTGTCTCGACCATGTGAAGTTGTGGAATATCCTTAGGAAAATGGGCATCTCAGAATGTCTCATTGTTCTCATGAGAAACCTATACAAAGGACAGGAAGCCACAGTCCAGATGGAGCATGGTGAAACGGACTGGTTCCAGATCAGCAAAAAAGTAAGACAAGGCTGTATACTTTCTCCTTATTTATTCAATTTATATATGCTGAACATATGCTGAGAGAAGCTGGATTGGAAGAAGATGAGCGTGGTTTTAAAGTTAGAGGAAGAAACAACAATAACCTGCGCTACACTGATGACACCACTCTGATAGCTGAGAATGTAGATGATCTGAAAGCTCTAGTAATGAAAATCAAGGAGCACAGTGAGAAAATGGGACTATGACTAAATGTCAAGAAGACTAAATTAATGACAACAAGTACAGCAACCAATCTCAGAAATGATAATGAAGACATTGAAGTGGTGGGTAGCTTCTGCCTTTTAGGATCAACCATCAACAGTAAAGGATCCATCAGTCAAGAAATACGCCTCAGACTAGCCCTTGGTAGGGTTGCAATGAAGGCCTTGGAAAGGATATTTAGATGCCATGACGTGTCTATACCTACAAAGATTAGAATCGTTCGGGCAATGTTTTTTCCTGTGACACTCTATGGATGGTTCCTGTGACACTCTATGGTTTTTGAAGAAGCAAGATAGAAAAAGTATTGGTGCTTTTGAACTTTGGTGCTGGAGAAGACTTTTGAAGATACCATGGACATCCAGGAAACAAACAAATGGATCATAGAACAAATAAATCCAGAATTTTCACTCAAGGCACAAATGACCAGGCTCAAACTCTCATACTTTGGACACATTATGTGAAGACCCAGATCACTTGAGAAGTCCATAATGCTGTGAAAAGTTGAAGGAAAGAGAAGAAGAGGATGACCAGCGGCAAGGTGGATGGACTTGATTATGACAGCAGTGAATGCGCCACTAAGAGACCTTAAAGGCCAAGCTGAAGACAGATCATCCTGGAGAGAATCTATCTATGTAGTCGCTAAGAATTGACACCAACTTGAGGGCACTTCAGTCAATCAGTCAACCAACCAACCAGGCATAGTTCCGTTACCCCTGCTAACTGGGCAAAGAAGCACCTTTTTAACTTGGTGATTTTCTTTATATAGCAGGGGGAGAGCAACAGACCCTATCTACCCCCAGCAGAGTACCCCTCCAGTGGCTGTTGCTGGGGTCTATCTTATGTTTCTTTTTAGATTGTGAGCCCTTCAGGGGCAGGGAGCCATCTTATTTATTTACTTATTTATTCTCTATGTAAACCGCTTTGGGGGCTTTTATTGAAAAGCAGTATATAAATATTTGTTGTATTTGTTTTTGTTAGTTCTGAATTTGAGATTTTCTAACCATTTTGATCTCTTATATAGTTTATGTACCCATTTAAGTATATTAATTAGGTAACTGCCCAACATAATTTAAACTGCAGATATCAAATGAATGCAGTAATCTTTGGAGATTACCTAGAGCTCCTCCCCATGTGATGGCTTTCTTTCATGGATATCATTTATGTGTAGGAAAAGAAGTAGCATATGTGCTTTGTGTCCACAACTTCATGTGAAAATATACATATATTAAGTATGTCACATTTTTACACAGTGAAATAGATGTGCGCTTTTATCACAGATTATTATTATTTAATACACATATACTGCATTCCAAGGTTATCTTCCAAAAGGTAATAAAAAGTGTAAAAAATATAAAAAAATTTAAAAACTAGATTTCTAAAAGCAACAACAGCTAAAACACCATATTAAAAGCTGAGCAGATAATGTAAAATTTGGTCAGCTAGGACCAAACATTTCTCTAAAAAGTAAAATCTTTAGCTGTTTTTGTTGTTTTTAACATAGCGAGGAACTCAGCCTGTCTTATGTCCCCCAGAAGGGGTTTTCCATATGATGGTGTACTCATGGTTTTACACAAATTTACCTTTACAAAAGTCTAGGAAAGTCATCATATGTGGAATAGCTTTAACCAGAGTATGCTATGAGGTTGTTCACATGACTGGACAGGTGGGACGGCCGGGGGTGGGGTGAAAGCTGGCTACACTCACCTTCCTCCCAGACAAGCGACTGCAGGTTTCTGGGAGCGTGGATTGCACTCCCACATGAGCAGCACTGCCTGGCACAGCACCCAGCTCCAGATGCCAGGACAACACGTACTGGCCTCCAGGAATCCCACAATGTACTGTTTGACATGCACAGTGCATTGGGGGATTCCCCAAGAGACAGGTACTCTAGGTACCCATCTCTCTGTCTGCTGGGGCTAAACATAGCTCCAGTGAACAGATGATACGGTAGCCTTGGGAAGCAGCCAGGCTAAAAAGCCAGGCTAGGCAGTGCTGCCCAACCTGGCTAGGGCCCGATCCCAGCAGTTCTCACATGCAGTCTGACCCAGGCTGGACACATGACAACAGCCTCTATGGCTTGCTATCAAAGTCATCAAATGGTAGATTTCACTGATGTCTTAACTGTTCCTATTAATTCAAGCTTTAAGTTGCCAGTTAGGAATCTTTTGACAGCTGACAGGCTTCCCAAGAGAGAAGATCTCACAATGCTGGAGGGAGGGAGCTAGGCAGGGGCCACCCCTTAAATCTATACAAACAAATAATTTTAAATCTGTTGTATTGTAATGTAATGCTGAGCAAGTAAGGTGGTAAAACCTGGCTCCCCGCTAAACATTTAGGCTGGCTATGGGCCTTGCTGAAGGAGGGCATTGCAAAAGATGTGGAAAGCTGGCAGATGTCTAAATAGCTGCCGCTCCTTAGGAAAAGAGGACATCCTACAGAGCTGTGCTGCTCCCCGGTGTTTTCTGATATTGTTTCCATAAGATTCAAGGCAGACCACGTCGCTTAACATGGTAGAATACCTTGGGTTAAGTCTCTTGAAGAAGAAAAGTAAGAAAATTTCCCAAGGATGTGCATGGGACCTTTGCTTGGTCAATGGTACATTAAGTAGAAGAAATTTTGAATGTCATTAAACATTATGTAATTAGTGAGTAATCTTGTGTACACAATATTCCAAAATGCCATGTTCTTAGATAAACTAACTAAACAAAGAATTATCTGTTTTTACCTAAATGCTCCCTAAATAATCACAACACTCTGCAAATCTTCAGATACTGACACTAAGTATTCTCAGCATCTCATGACATGATCATATTTGAAGAATATCAATTGATATTCATCTGTGTCAAGGTATGAGGCTGGAATATAGATGGTACCCTACCCAAACCTAATATAAAAGCTTCTTTAACTTGCTTTTTTCAAGTATGAGAGGTTAGAACCTATTTCTATGATATCTGTAAAGCTATTATTTTGAATCTGTAGTAGTAATACAATAAAGATGAGCTGTTTTAAGATAACCTCTTTACACCTATCAATTGGGAAATGGAATTGGTGTGTAATTGAATCAGGCATTCATCATGTCAGAAATGGTTGTTTTTGTTAAGTGTTCTAAAATTACATATTATAGTTTCTGAAGTAGTAAGAATTTGACACTAATTTTCTGACACTGTTATAAGCATTCTTACAATGGAGACAATGTTTAATTATGCAATTTCAAAGATGTACTGTGACGGTAATAACGTGTTAATTACCATCTGTCAGTGACAGGGTGGTTTCTGGAAAACAATGAAAATCTAGAATTAAATATTTCTATAACTATATTAGGATTTACTGTGAAAGTTGAGTGTGAGTGTGAGTAGTTAGGAAAAACATCTTTAAAGGCAAATAACAGCAGTGTTCTCTCTAACAGGGATTTCCAGATGTTATTGACTACAACTCCCATAATCCTCAAGCAAGGGCTATTGTAGCTGGGGATGCTGGTAGTCAACAACATCTGAGAATACCTGTTAGAGGGAACACGCAATAACAGCTCAGAGTTATTTACACAAATAAGAGCTCATCTCTGTTTTTCAGGTAGTATTTAAGGTTGTGTTAAGCTCTGGGTGTATGAGCTGAATAATACAACTGTTCCGTTTGTGGTTGGCTTTCTCCCTCCCATTTGGATTTAAGTATTACTTGTAACAAATGACTCTTCTTCATAATTATCTACAAGCACAAGCAGGACTGATCCAAGACACATTGCTCCCCACCCCAGTTTCTGTGCCACAGTCCATCTCAAAGATGCAGTGTGTTTGAGAAGTTTCTCCCCAATTGTGCACAGCTGCCGAGGATGATGGGATACAAGCTGGTCTTGTGGTAGCAAACCATGACTTGCCTTCTTAGCTAAGCAGGATCCAACCTGGTTGCATATGCATTCAGCGATCATACTAGCTGGGTGACTGGGCCAGTCACTTCTCTCTCAGCCTAATCTACTTCACAGGGTTGTTGTGAGGAGAAACTTAAGTATGTAGTACACCGCTCTGGGCTCCTTGGAGGAAGAGCGGTATATAAATGCAAATAACAACAACCCCCAGTGAGGCACTACCTTGGTGTGGTTGTGGGGCATGTGTGCTCTGAGGATAGTAAGAGCTATGCCAGAGGTCCAACCATACTGGACAGGTCTCACCAGAGGAGCCAGACGAAGAGTGCCTCTCCCATCAACAATCTGGTGAGACGTAACTTTAATAAATCTATACTGGATCGGTCGTTGCCCGGGTCAACAAGGACTGCGCCAAGTGCTGGAGTCCCTGGACATCTGGTGACAAGTTGGCTACAGGACAAAGGATCTTCAGTTGAGCAACCAGGGCTGGAGACTGCAAGGTTACTGGAAGAAATGTCGCTTAACCAGAAAAAATATACAAAAAATGCCAACAAGGAAATAATGATCTGCTATTACAAGTCTAGTCCAACTAGAAGAGGTTATTTAAAAAGAATGTACCAAATTTGGAAAGAGAAGCATCCAGATACAGAAATAACAGAACAAAGACTAGCAGACCAGAGAAGATTCATAATAAGAAATAAAGTATTCACAGAAGTTGAGTTCAATGAACTGCAAAGAGCAACACAGGCTCAAGATATGGAAGAAGAATTACCACCAACTGAAGCAGTTGCTCAAGCGCAGGTGGAGGAGGTGTTGGAAATAGAGGATGCCACTGTGGATGAACTGTTTCAAAATCAAAACCAGGCAACCTCCCCTTTGCCTTCACCTCAAAAATCCAAATGCCATTTAACAGAAAAGTAACAAGAACTAAAGCAAAAAATAACAGAGCACATGAACCAAACAACCACCAGGGTTCGACTTGCAGCTCTAAAAACAGTTGCCAAAAAACAACTTGCTCAGGCATTAAAAGATGTCAATGCTGCACTTGCAGAAATAACAACCAATAATTTGCAAGAAACAAACCAACTAATGTACAGTGCAGCAACAATAACAACACAAGAGCTCGGATATAAGATCAGTGGACCTGGCCGGGCTTAGATCGGATGCTAGTAAATTGAAAGATATGAAAGACAAGAAGCTGAAGAATGAAAACTCCAAACAGTATCTGATCCAAAAATACCACTTAGATTCAAGGAAAATTAGCGACGTCCTGGAAATAATAAAGCAGCAAATAACAGCAGTGTCAAAGAAGATTAGCAGATATGAAGCCAGAATTACGCAACACAGGCAGAATCTCCAATTCCAGTCGAATCAGAGACGTTTCTACCAAAGCACAGAAGGAGAAACTGCAAGAAACACAGAAACACCAAATAAAGAAGAAACAGTGCAATTCCGGGAAAAATTATGGGACAATCCAACACATTATAATAAAAAAAGCAGGCTGGGTGAAAGAGGTCAAAAAATGTAACCAACAAATGCAAGTTCTAATAATAACAACAGAATTAATAAGTGAAAGAGCAAAGAAAATTTAAAACTGGACTGCACCCGGCGACAATCAACCTCATGGCTTTTGGCTTAAACACCTAACAAGCCTTCATAAACAACTATCAAAACAGTTCGATCACATTTAGCAAGGAGGTGATATTATTGAACAATGGCTAACAACTGGGAAAACTCATCTCATCATGAAAGACCCAGCAAAAGGTGCAGTTCCAAGTAATTATAGACCGATAACCTGCCTGCCAACCATGTTCAAATTATTAACTGGAATAACAGCAGATGAAGTGATGCAAAACTTATTAACTAACAAACAGCTTCCAGTTGAACAGAAAGGAAATTGCCCGAACACCAGAGGCACAAAAGACCAGCTGCTGATTGACAAAATGGTTTTAGAAAATTGCAAGAGAAGAAAAACCAATCTAAGTGTTGCATGGATTGACTACAAGAAAGCCTTCAATTCATTGCCTCACACATGGATACTAAAATGTTTAGAAACAACTGGTGTCAGCAAAAACATGCAGATATTTATTAAAAAGCAATGAGCTTGTGGAGTACACAGTTAACAATCAATGGCGAGACACTTGGACAGGTTAGCATTAGAAGAGGCATTTTCCAAGGGGACTCACTATCCCCTCTGTTGTTTGTAATCGCCATGATTCCACTTTCACAAATACTAAACAAAACAGGCCTTGGATACCAAACATCTAAAATATCAAGTAAAATAAACCATCAAGAACCTGGAAGATAAAGAACATTACAAATACTTAGGCATTCTCCAGGCTGATAACATCGCACATGCTGAAGTTAAAAGAAAAATGGGAAGTGAATACATCAGGAGAGTTAGAGAAATCCTAAAGTCCAAACTCAATGGCGGGAACACCATACAAGCCATAAACACCTGGGCTATACCTGTTATCAGATACACTGCAGGAATAATAGACTGGACCCAGGCAGAGCTAGAGACGCTAGATCGTAAGACCAGGAAAATCATGACCATCAATCATACTCTGCACTCCCGCAGTGATGTAGATAGGCTATACTTCCCTCGCAGCTCAGGTGAAAGAGGAATGCTGCAAGTCCATCAAACAGTAGAGGAGGAGAAAAGAGGCCTTGAAGAATATATCAAGGACAGTGAAGAAGATGCACTTCAAATGGTCAATAATGAGAAACTAATCAACACCAATGAAACAAAGCAGGCCTACAAGAAAGAACAAGTCAAGAACCGAGCAGAAAAATTGAGAAATAAGCCACTGCATGGTCAATATTTGCATAATATAAGTGGAAAATCAGACATCACCAAGACCTGGCAATGGCTTAAGAATAGCAACTTGAAGAAAGAAACAGAGGGTTTAATATTGGCTGCACAAGAACAGGCACTAAGAACAAATGCAATAAGAGCAAAAGTCAAAAAATCCACAACAAACAGCAAGTGCCGCCTTTGTAAAGAAGCAGATGAAACCGTGGACCACCTAATCAGCTGTTGTGAAAAGATCGCACAGACTGACTACAAACAAATGCATGACAAGGTAGCAGGGATGATACACTGGAAGATCTGCAAAAAATACAAGCTACCTGTAGCCAAAAATTGGTGGGACCATAAAATTGAAAAAGTGGTAGAAAATGAAGATGTAAAAATATTATGAGACTGCAGACTACAAACAGGCAAACATTTGCCACACAATACACCAGATATAACTGCAGTCGAGAAGAAAGAAAAACAAGTTAAAATAATCAACATAGCAATACCAGGGGATAGCAGAATAGTAGAAAAAGAAATAGAAAAAATCACAAAATACAAAGATCTACAAACTGAAATTGAAAGGCTGTATCAGAGAAGACCAAAATAATCCCAGTAGTAATTGGCACCCTAGGTGCATTTCCAAAACATCTTGAAGAGCACTTCAACACCATAGGGGCCACAGAAATCACCATCAGCCAATTACAAAAAGCAACTTTATTGGGAAATAGCCTATATTCTGCGACAATATCTATAATAATAACAGCAACAATATTGATTATAAAATTCAGCCATCCCAGGTCCTTGAGAAGGACTCGATGTCTGAATAAAACAAACCAGTCATTAACACCTGTCTAACTGTGTAAACAACAACAATAATAACAATATGAATGGGACACTACATGTGAGCAGTATAAGCTATTCCCCTTAGGGGATGGGACTGCTCTGGGAAGAGCATGTGCATGCTTGCATGCAGAAGGTTCCAAGTTCCCTCCCTTGCATCTCCAAGACAAGGCTGAGAGAGACTCCTGCCTGCAACCTTGGAGAAGCTGTGCAGACAATACTCAGCTAGATGGATCAATGGTCTAACTCAGTATATGGCAGCTTCCTATGTTCCTATGCATGTGGCCTGAGATTTACCCCCCCTATCTTCTGCAAAGGATACTGGGATGATGCTGTGCAAAGAGGAATGCATTTCTGCACTTTCTCTTTTCCTTTGGAAACAAATTAAGGCTGGCAATCGCAAAGGGGAGTGCAAAAGAGATCGGAGGAAGGAATGCAGGCATCTGTTTCCAGCTGACCAAAAGTTCATGAATGCTGGCACATACAGTAACATTGGAGATGTTCCACATGGTAACAACTTGTGTGAGGGGCCATCCTTAGGACAGGGTGCTGGGGCCAATGCCCCCAGACTCGCACTGGGACAGGCCTCACATTGGAGGAACCTGCCCTGCAGAAAAATATTTCTCTCCCAGCCTGGGTGACCAATAGTGCTGTAGGAGCTGTGGGCAGGCTTGCCTGCTATCGAAAGGCTCCCTGCAGACTGCTACAACTCCCTCTCTGCAGGGACCATCTGCTGTTCAGTGGTGAGTGGGCTTCCACTCACTGGCCTCCATGAAGCTCTCCAATGCTGAAGCTATCCTCTGGGGGGTTGTGGGGTGGGGGGCAGAGTCCCATCTCCAGGCCCTAAAAAAGAGAGGGAGAAAGGAAAAAAAGGCATAGCTGTGCAAAGGGAAGAGCGGCACAGCATGGCGGGACCAAATGAGGGCTCTGTGCTACTTGCAAGGCAATTCATAGGCTGTGCTGGCTCCTGCTGATTTTCCTCTGCCTCCACTAACCCAGCCTTTCAGTGCCTGGGGCGGGGGAACCCTGGATTTCCATGGGAGGGAGGAGGACAGCAGGGGGAAGCCATTAAAGCGCCTTGATTTCTCATCCTGCCCATCTCTCGCTCTCAATCTGTCCAAAGTGTGGAGCAAGCAGGTGGGGTGCGAGGGAAGACCCCTTGTCCTCTTTGCAGTTCAGGGTTTCTGAGAACTCTGCTGCAGCTAGAGGTTCCAAACAGGAAGAAATGTGGGTCCCTCTGGGTTTTTCCACCTGTCCTTCTTCCCTGCCTCTCTTTTCATGTCCAGCCTTTTGCAAGTTGAGTCCCTCCTGCACAGAGCAGTGAGCGCTTAAGAAAACGCTTTTCATAGCAACACCACTGCCTAGCCCTGCCAGACTCACTCCCAGCCCCAGCCCTTGAAGCACCCCAGGAGGCAGAGTGGTAAGCTCTGGCCGCCCACCAGAACACTGTGCTGTGCACACCCTCTGCCCTGCAGGCAGCCCTGAGAGCTGTGCCCTCCTCCTCACAGCCAGCAAGGGAAGGTATAGGATTTCCATTTTTTCATTACCCCCTTTGTATATTTATGGCATAACTTGCTATAGGGCTTTTATATCAGGCACAGATGTAGGGCAGATGTGTATCTGATTTGAAATCGATTGGACAAATGGTTGATATTTATTAGTATTTTGTTTTTTTAATAAAACATAAGTCTTATAAGTTGCAGGCAGAAAATTACAAAAACTTCTGGACCCCCCCCCCCACCATCAGTCCACCCCCTTGTGGAGGAATTTACCCTCTGCCTTCCTAAAAAAGGGTAAAGCACCCTACTTTTCACCCCACCTTTTACATCACCTGGCATGACTTGGCATAGGGCTTTGATATTGAACACAGATGTAGGGCAGGGTGGGAGGGCTCTGAATATTGAATTTGAAATGGATTAATATCCATTTATTTGTATACAGATGGTCAATCTATTTTACACACACACACACACCTCAAGTTGGTTTGCAGTCCAGAAAGTCTGAGTGAGTACTGTGAAGCAAGGGGCATGTGTTGTGCTTTAGCTGGTAGGACAAGTCCCCAAACCTCACACACTCACACTGTTTACTCAGTATGTCATCAGTCAGTATGATTCTGTAATCAAATGAAATTTTAAGGAGGCCCTGCACATGCTGATTTGCCCCCCAGCCCCACACCCTCCTAGGGACTGCCCTGCTTGTGTGAGACACCTGTGCTTATCTATGTGGACATCTTTTGCTCTGTTTTCACATCTCAAACTTCTGTTGGGTTCTGATTTTGTGGCATGCAAAATTATTTCTGTTTGGGGTAACTGCACAGGTGTGTGAGCAGGGCCCCAGCTCCCGAGGCCCCACCAGCTCCACTCCTACCTATTTTCTTCATTATCTCCCTCATTCCGAGGGGCCACCGTGGAGAGGGGTGAACATGGGCCTCCTCTCCCCTAGCTATGTCCCTGTGTGTGAGAGTGAGTTCACCCAATTTTTTCGAAGCAGTCCTCCATAGTTCATTACACATTGACACCACATTTGCCAGGAATACCTGCTCATGTGGCATTGTCAAGAATCTTAGTTTCTGAGCCAAGAGAATCTGCACACACAAATGCATGTGTGGAAGGGTCTGTGTGTGGAAGGAGTGTGATATTATTTGCACAGCAGTAAGACAAGATTATATCCCCCCCCCCTGTTCTTACTGTCTTCTTTGCTGTCTTCTGCAGCAAAGACATGAGGGGAAGGGGAGCTGGGGATCCCCGTGGAGCCAGTGTGGTGTAGTGGTTAGAGTGCTGGACTAGGACCGGGGAGACCCGAGTTCAAATCCCCATTCAGCCATGATACTAGCTGGGTGACTCTGGGCCAGTCACTTCTCTCTCAGCCTAACCTACTTCACAGAGTTGTTGTGAGGAGAAACTCAAGTATGTGGTACACCGCTCTGGACTCCTTGGAGGAAAAGCGGGATATAAATGTAAAAATAAAAAAATAAAAATTCCTGGGGCCCAGCTTCACTTCTTTTCCCAGGGCCTACTCCAACCTTGCTACCCACACCCCTGGGTTTGGCTTTCATTGCTGTCCTTTGTCCTTCCCCCAGAGTCTGAAATGGTTTTATTTTGTTGATCACTGTGCTGTAATCTCATTCACTGAGGAATTCTGTACAGTTGGAATTTTCTTTTTGAACAATAAAGGCATTTTCTTATCCTGAAAACTGTTGGGTTCCATTAGTGAGCTTTTCTTCGTATGAAGTGTAGTATAAAACACGGACGTCTGTCTCTGTTTCATGGTGCTTAATCCCCTTCTTTTTCCCCAGTCGCAATATTGAATACAAACAAAAAGAACCAAGCATTTATTCTTCTGAGTGTGTGGTCAGTGGAGAGTCACTTGTCTGAATTTTTTTTTTTTTAATCTTGTTTCAGTTTGTAAAAGCTATTATAAATACAGTGAACTACACAGATGCACAGAGTTCTCCAAGTGCAATGGAGAATCCAAACTATAAAAGAATCTGGTGAATGAGTTGGTTAATTTATTGGAATTTGATGAACAGGTAAACAGAATTGGTAGGTGCAAAACCTCTTGTACTGTAAGACGTAATGTAGATAATTTCTTAGAGTTTATACTAATGAGCTCTTTGGGAGGCTCTATAGCAGAGATTCTCAACGTTGGGTCCCCAGATGTTATTGGACTTCACCTCCCATAATCCCCAGCCCCAGTGGCCTTTGGTTGGGGGTTATGGGAGTTGAAGTCCAATAACATCTGGGGACCCAACGTTGAGAATCCCTGCTCTATAGAAAGAGAAATGTTCTTCAGTCAGTCAGTCAGTCAAGTTTTATTTACGGTCTTAGACCAAACAAGAGAAATGTTCTTTTCATCTTCTTGGTGCTTGCCATTTATAACTGATTGTTAAAAATAGCCTCACAGAACTAGCTAAAATGTCTAAAGACATGAACTGCTGTTTCCATCCACTATTTCCCCCATGTTGTTCAAGTAGGAATAACCATTTAATCTATCTGAAATTCTGGTGATGTCATGATATATGGTATGCTGCTAATTTCATTCATTCATTCATTCATTCGATTTACATATTGCCCTTCCAAAAATGGCTCAGGGCAGTTTACATCGAAATAAAACAATTAAAATGAATTAACAATTAAAAACAAAACTATAAAAACAGCATAAAACTAATTAACAATTAAAACATTTAAACAGTTAAAAACCCTGGACAACCAGGCTGAACATTTACAGCAGTTAAAAACAATTTACAACAAATTAAAAACCTGGGAAGGCCAGGTCAAACAGATAGGTTTTAAGGGCTCCTTTGAAGGCCAGCAATGAATTCAGGTTATGGATTTCTATTGGCAGTGCATTCCACAGCTACAAAAAAGGCCTGCCTCTGAGTTGCCACCACATGAACTAGAGATGGACCTCTTCAGATGACCTTAATGTTAGGGATGTGCACGGTCCGGAGCAGTCCGGACCGGCACCGAAGGGGGGGCCTTACTTTTAGGGCGGGGAGGGCTTATTTACCCCTCCCGCCTCTTTGCCCTCTCCAGCGCCCGTATTTAATAGACTAACGGGGTGCTGGAAACCAGCCCCCCCCCCCGCCGCGAGCAGATTTCTCTGAAAACTACCCATACCGCTGCCGCAGCCCGCCAGCCAGCCAGCCCTTCCTCCCTCCCTCCCAGCTGCCCGAGTCCTCACCGGAATGCTTTGTTAAAAAACGAGAGGAGCTCCTGGACAGAGCTCCTCTCGTTACGAAGGCCTGCTGCAGAATGAAGGCGCTTTGCGTGCGTGCGCGTGCGCGCGCTGCAAAGGACGCCAATCGCCGGAGGCCCGGTCTACCCGGCCAGGAAAAGGCCGGGTAGACCGGGCCTCCGATCGACGGAGGCCCGTCTACCCGGCCCTTCGGCGATCGGCGTCCTTTGTGGCGCGCACATGCGTGCGCGCAAAGCACCTTCATTCTGCAGCAGGCCTTCGTAACGAGAGGAGCTCTGTCCGGGAGCTCCTCTCATTTTTTAACAAAGCATTCCGGTGAGGACTCAGGTGGGCGGGTGGGCGGGCAGCTGGGAGGGAGGGAGGAAGGGCTGGCTGGCTGGCGGGCTACGGCGGCGGCAGGGGTATGGGTAGTTTTCAGAGAAATCTGCTCGCGGCGGGGGGGGGGGGGGCGGGGGCGGGGGGGGCTGGTTTCCAGTGCCCTGTTAGTCTATTAAATACGGGCGCTGGAGAGGGCAAAGAGGCGGGAGGGGTAAGCAAGCCCTCCCGCCCTTAAAGCAATACCCCCCACCCGGACCCGAACCAGCAAGCGCCGAACCGGTCCGGCAGTTCGGCCATTCTTTAGAATGGCCGCTGGACCGGTTCGGACTCACACCTACTTAATGTGAGGTGGGGATCATGTAGAAGAAGGCGCTCTCTAAGATAACTCAAACCTAAGTCATTCAGGGATTTAAAAATAATAACCAGCACTTTGTATTTTGCCCACAAACATATTGGCAGCCAGTGTAACTGTTTCAAAACAGGCATTATATGTTGTCTCCGGATTGTCCCAGAGATCAATCTGGCTGCCGCATTTCAAACTAACTGAAGTTTCCGAACTACGTACAATGGCAGCCCCATGTAGAGCACATTGCAATTGTCGAGCCTGGAGGTTACCAGCTGATGGACCACTGTTTTGAGGTCATCTTCTTCAAGGAATGGGTGCAGCTGTTGAATCAGCCAAAGCTGATAGAATGCTTGGATTCATCTTCAATTTGTTATCTTTCATCCAGCCCATTAGTGCCTGTAGGCAGGCATTCAGAGAACGAGTGACATTTCCTGATGATGAAGATGAAAAAGAGAAGTAGATTTGGGTGTCATCAGCATACTGATAACATCCAGCACCAAACCTCCTGATGACCTCACCCAGCAGTTTCATGTAAATATTAAAAAGCATTGGTGACAGAATGGAGCCCTGTTTTGAGGAGCAGCTGTCATCAGGCTCCACCATCTGGAATCTGCCTGAGAGAGAGGAGTGGAACCACTGCAAAGTAGTACCCCCTATTCCAAACTCCCCCAGGCGATCCAGAAGGATACCATGGTTAATGGTATCAAATGCTGCCGGGAGAGTCAAAAGAACCAGAAGAGTCACACTCCCTCTGTCAATTCCTTGGTAAAGGTCATCCATCAGGCCAACCAAGGCTGTCTCAATGCCGTAGCCAGCTCTAAAGCCAGTTTGAAATGGATCTAAGTAATCAGTTTCCTCCAAAATTGCCTGGAGCTGTTCAGCCACCACCCTCTCAATCACCTTGCCCAACCAAGCGAGATTGGCCTATAACTATCCATCACTATGGGGTCCAGGAAAGGCTTATTAAGAAGTGGTCTAATCATTGCCTCCTTCAGACAAGGAGGCACCCTTCCCTCCCTCAGTGAAGCATTTATGATATTAACTAAGCTACGTCCAACAGTTTCCCTATTTGGCTAATGCACCAAATACTTCCTCAATGGAAACCTTGTTTGTGGAGGAGGGGCATGCATTTGCTTCTGTAAAATGCTGGAATCTGCAGTGATCATTCACAATCCTACACTACCTCGTCTCCATCTTACTACATAATTGCTCTGTTTCGACAATATTAAAACAAAATCAGCCCCCTTAGGCAACCTTATAGTGTTAATCTGAGGCTGATTTTGTCTGTTTTAAAAGGGAATAAGAACAAAATGAAAGTATTAGAATTGAGCCATCTGTTTTGGGAGAGTCAGGCTTGTACTCTCTACAGTTGGAACAAGTAAACATTCTCCCTATCCGGTAACATACATGTTAAGGGATCTATCGTTTGGTAATTAAGTCTGTCTTTTTGATATGTATTGTTGGTATGCAAATACTTTCACACACTGATGACAAGTTCTGAAACAAAATTCCATGAAGAGGAACATACAGCCTGGGTCCTATGGGACCTTCTATAGGGGAAGGTACAGCACCATGGTGGCAGGACCTCCCTTTGACCTTTTTTAATAGGATTCCTTTCTGATCATCTAGAGAGATCCCCCTCTGCACATACAGTTGTATAAGTGGGCTTTTTTTTTTGATGGATGGATGGATGGATGTGTGTGAAGGTCAAGAGTGGGGCCAGCCTCCCTGATACTGCACCTTCTCCTTCATGTGATCATTAAATGAGTGAAGACTGTCTAAAAAGGGCTGTAATGTCAGCTGTTTAATAAGAATACAATATTGAAGCATGACTTGGAGGTTTTGAGATGATAGGCTGTGGTCCTCAAATTGTTACTCTAGAATATAGGGATGTGCAGTTCACTTCATGGCGAACTGGAGGCAATTTGTGGATTTACCCAAGAATCAAATCACCCCTTAAATGAGTGCAAAAGTGAATTCAGGGCAAAGTGAATTCAGGGCAAAGTGAATCACCCCCAATTTATCGCAGATTGATTTGCATGATTTGTGTTGCCAGCAGCATTTTGTCTCCATGTTTTTCAATTGCTGATTGGTTTTTTGGCACTGACTTCTGATTCACTTGAGATCTCCTTACTTCGTGATTGGCTTGTTGTCATTCAGATCAAGTGTTGGCATGGGCAACTGTGCCCCCATTGGCTGGAGAGGGGGCAGCAGGGAAGGCAGAGGCTGAAGGAGAGATTTTCAAAAAGTATTTAAAGGGCTGTCTGGAGGCAGAAAGAGCCATTGCTTTTTATGTCTCAGGTGAGTATCATCACAGAGAGACTGCAGCGGCACTGAGAACAGAATGGTGGTGGTGTCTGGGCCTGCCTGCCTGGCCCCCAGTGAGTGGAGAGAGAGAGAGAGGCTTATCTGACTCTGTATTTTTTTAACCTTTCAAATTGCAGTGATGCCAACAACTGCTTTTATTTTCTTATGAGTTTTTTAAAAGCAGTAGTCCCGGTGACTTGAACTGGGTGCTGCTTGGAATTTATTTCCTTCTGTGGTTTCTTTTTTTCTCTAATTGCTTTAATTGGGGTGCCGTGATTCATTTTATTTAAATTGTACCATTAGCCCCCAGGTTTTAACTGTGTGCTGCTTTAAATTTTATTCCTTATTTGTTTTTTCTCATTGCTTATATCCAGCCCCCAGTAGCTTTCATATCTGGGGTGCTGTGCTTATTATTATGATTGTAGGACAGGAGGGATGGGTTGGAAAGAGTCCAAAATAATCCACTGTCCTTTGCCTTCTTTTCATGTATACCTTCCCATTGTTGCTTGATCCCCTCTAAAAACAGCCCCTCCCATAAAAGCCTACTTCTTTATTTGAGGGGATTTACTTTTTCTAGCTTCTGTGTGTGCATGACAGTTTTATAGATAGTGCTGTGTGTGGCACACAGACCAAAAATAAACCAATCCCAATTTCTTAAAGGTGCTTCTTCTCCCACCCACCACCCACCCACCATTAGAGTTAGGGCTTAATTTTTTTAAAAAACCCCAAGATGTCCAGGAGAGTGTGAAGCAGCCAGGAGCAAAGTGACAGGAAGAAAGAGGTATGCTGCTGCTGGTCATGGTGGGTGACAGCAAGAGGGACCTACTCCCTGAGTTGTCCCCACTGCTGATGTGGTTATGCACAGGCTCTCCTACCCAAAAAGCATGGCCCCACAGTGCAGTAGCCTGTTGTAGTAGTGGAGAGGTCCTCCGCTGTCAGGGAAGAAGCACTTCTTCCTGTGGCAGCAGAGGAGGAGGTGTTGTTGGCTGCTAGCCCAGCCAGATCACTCTACCAATTTTCCCCATTGAACGTAAGAACTAAGAACAGCCCTGCTGGATCAGGCCTAAGGCCTATATAGTCCAGCATCCTTTTTCACACAGTGGCCTAACAGAGGCCTCTGGGAAGCCCACAAGTAAGAGGTGAGAGCATGCCCTCTCTCCTGCTGTTCCTCCCCTGCAACTGATATTTAGAGGTAGGCATTTAGAGGCTGGAGGTGGCCTATAGCCACCAGTTAGTAGCCATTGATAGACCTGTCCTCCATGAATTTGTCTAAGCCTCTTTTAAAGCCATCCAAGATAGTGACCATCACATCCCATGGCAAAGAATTCCATAGATTAATTATAAGCTGTGTGAAAAAGCACTTCCTTTTGTCAGTCCTAAATTTCCTGACCTTCAGTTTCATGAGATGGCCCCTGGTTCTAGTGTTGTGAGAGAGGGAGAAAAAAAATTTTCTGTCCACTTTTTCTACTCCATGCATAATTTTATATACCTTGACCGTGTCTCCCTGTAGTCGCCTGTTTTCCAAACTAAAGAGCCTCTGATGCAGTAGCTTTGCTTAATAAGAAAGGTGCTCCAGGCCCCTAATCAACTTGGTTGCCCTCTTCTGCACCTTTCCTAGTTCTACAATTTCCTTCTTAAGATACGGTGACCAGAACTGGACACAATACTCCAAATGTGGCCGCACCATAGATTTGTCTAAGGGCAGTATAATATTAGCATTCTTATTTTAAATTCCCTTCCTACTGATCCCTAGTATGGAATTTGCCTTTCTCACTGCTGCCAAGCACTGAGTCGACACTTTCAACTAGCTGTCCACCACAACTCCAAGATCTCTCTCCTGGTCAGTCACTGACAGTTCAGATCCCATCAGTGTATGTGTGAAGTTGGGTTTTTTTGCCGCAATATGCATCACTTTACACTTGCTTACATTGAACCGCATTTGCCATTTTGTTGCCCACTTACCCAGTTTGAAGAAATACTTTTGGAGCTCCTCACAATCTGTTTTGGATTTCACTACCCTAAATAGTTTGGTGTCATCTGCAAATCACAGTTCTCCAAAGGTTCCGCAAGATCACTGTTCCCCAAAAGTTCTGCAACATCTTGCATCAGATCCTGGGCATCACTCAGGATAAGTCCAAGGTCACCATCTCTCTGGTTGGTTTCATGACTAACTACTCTAAGGCACTGTCATTTAGCATCTAGAAAGCATTTCTAGTCATTTAGTCTAGAAATCTGGCCTATTTTTCACTACTTGAATGTGAATTTACCCAGACTATGTGTCAGTAATTGAAATCATCCATTACTACTTTGACAACGAAGAATATTTATATACCGCTCTTCAACCCAAGTTCACCAAGTGGTTTACATAGAAAAATAAATAATACATAAATAAAATGGTCCCCTGTTCTCAAAGAGTTAACAATCTCGACTCCTCCCCAGCACTGACTAATAGCCTATCTAGATGCCACGTGACGTCCACAACCTTCGCACCAGGCAGTCAAGTCACCATGTGATCTATGCGCAGGTCACAGACCTATCTCTCTATGCCCCTAATGATTGAATCACCCACTTCTAGGGGGTCCCCACTCCTTAGAGGAGTATCCTCTGTGTGAGAGCTTGGCAGTGCAGCAAACACACACACGCACAAGTCTGAGGAGGAGCAGGAGGAAATCATTCCGGTTGTTCCTGGACCTCCTCAGCCCTGGACAGACAGTGGTGATGGTCGTGCCCAGAATGAACCAGCAGCCTCAGTACTACCACGAAAAAGGTTCCAAACTGAGAACAGCATGGTGTGGTACCACTTTGCACTCTGCCATTGTGACCCACACGATGCTGTCTGCATGCACTGCAGGACATAGGTCAGCAGGGGCAAGTACCCCAATGGAGATGCTGCAGCACCTGTGATGACATCACCTATGGGTCCTTGCTCCTGATGGCAGAAATAGGCCTGGTGTGTCCTCAGGTAGTGGTAAGGCACCTGCTCCTGCATGGTTGGAAGATGCCTGTGTGGTGGGTGCAGCCAGTGGGCAGGTGGTCTAGTCTCACAGAGCCTCATCTCATCACCTGGGCCAGTGGGGAGATGATCGCTTTGGAGGACCAGCCAGGTGAAGAAATCTGGCTTCTGCCAACTGCCCTGACTGCTTGCTCTTAACTACCAAATCCTCCCATGCACCAACTTTAGCAGGCAGGTAGTGCCCTCCCTGCAGTGGGCATGCAGGGAGGCCATGTTGGGGCTGCTGCATACAGCAGCAGCTGACACCACTTTGCACTTCACTGCAGATCTCAGAACCAGTCCCAGTGGGAGGCACGCTGATTTCCTGCCCTTCATGGAACACTGGTGGGGGCAGGAGAGTAAAGGGACATCTGCTGCCAGTGGTATGGCCAGCCCCTCACATGCTGCAAAGCACAGGTGGGCTTTGCTGCATGTGCATGTGCTAGACACTGAGCACACGGCAGGTGAATTGTCAATGACCATGAATCACCAGGTGAAGGAATTGTTGTCCAGGCAGCCAAATTTTCTCCGGGGTTCATGGTCACCGACAATGCTGCCAACATCAATAAGGCAGCTGAGCAGGGTCAGTTTGTGTCCATCCATTGTTTGGCGCACACTCTGAACCTGGTTGTGGGGGATACGTTTGGCCCTTCTGTGGCTGCAGCCAGGCAAGACATACCTGCTGCAGGTGCTGGGCGCCAGCCTGCTGCTGCCATGGATGCTCTTGAGGTGAGTAATCTGCCTGTTGTCATATTTGGGAATCAATTTAAAACATGTCCAGTAAATAATTCAGTTTCAGTCACTTTTAAAGACATTTTAATGAGGTTTTCCAACTCCTTTGGGGGCAAGAAATATCTTTTAGTACCTTTAGTAATGCAGTGGGTCATTGTATTATGGCAATAATTTCTCTTATTATGGTAAACTCAGAACTTGCTTTCTTTTCTTTCTTTCATCTCAGGTCAATTTGGGCAGCTGGGGGTAACACAGAATGCTGCATATCTGATTCAGAACCATCAAAGTGATTAATGTGTGTTGTGCTTTCTGTTTGACTCTTAAAAAAAAAAAAGTAGAGATCTTGATAATGTCCTGAAAATAGATTGGCTTGGCTTTATTTGAAAATCCTGGCAATGTATTTGATGATCATGTATGGCCTAATCTGAACATTCAGGATCGTTCTAGATTCAGCTTTATATTGTTTACCATGGGCGGAGCTACCAGTGTTCCAAGGTTCTGAGTCACTCCACCCCTCGGGGCTATCTCCCCTCCCTCTGCTCCTGCTACCACGTCCGCCCAACGTCCGCCTCCCACCCACTCACCCACTCACTTTGTGCCTGCCTGCCTCCACCACTTGCCAGCACTTCCTCCTTCTGGCTTCCAAGCAAAAGCAGGAAATCCTGGCAAGCAGAGTGACAGGAGCATCAGGAGACAGGAGTGGTGGCAAGGTGCTACCACAGGTGAGTGGGGGGAGCAGTGTGTGCACCAGGGGAGGGGCCAAATGCTGGGGGGTGAGCACAGGCACCCTGTGTGCTCGCTACACCTCCACTGTTGGTATTTTGTGTGTGAAATTAGTGAGTGCATATTCAGGACTAAGGAACTGTGTATGATGGTCTTATTATACAGATAAAGCACTATCATCTATGGATAGTGTATTCTAAGTTCTACCATATCTGGCCCATTGAAGCTTTCCATTCTGTGTGGTGACCCATTGATTAGGCAGTTGTTCTAGGAAAACAGAGTTAATTCTTTCCTAGATGAAAGAGCTTGGTGGATCAGATATGGTTGGCAAGCTTGGTATTGGGTACATCTCATCAACTATCTGTTAATGCACTCAGCCTAAAACCTATCAATCCAAACTAGCTTCAACTCAAAGGGTAGGGTTCATCTCAGCCAGCTCATTTAATTTACTTTCAGACTTTACAAGTTTCCTTTGCTTTTGTAGAATTAATGACTCTGTAAGGTTCCACCTCCTCCTGTGTAGAGGGTTCCAGATGGCCTCAGAATTATGGCCACTGGTGGATCACAATTCCACTGTCTGGCAATCTGTTCCTTTCACAGACTGCCCCAAGGAACTGCTGCCTCCAGCTCTCCAAGGGAGTCACAGAGTAATTTCTCCTGGCAGCTCTCCTCCTGGACTGGTCCCTCATCACTGGCCAGCTCTGGTTTATATAACCCTTGGCAGGTGGGGCAGGTCTCATGAAAATTCAGGCTGCGATCTCACATGAGTTGCCCCCGATCCTGCAGTGACCTGCAATCTTCAAGCGACCGTGTGCTGCTACCCTGTGGGGGCCAGGCAGACGCTCCCTGGCTGGGGCAAGCAGCCACCTCCAGGGCTGCATGGGTGGGAGGGACCAACACTGACCACACTGGGAGGGTAGGTTCACAAGTGCTGGCCTGATCTCTTGCAGCAGCCTGTGGCCCATTGGGGGATCCCCGACAGACTCTCATATATGCAGTTATATACTATATTCCTGTCTGCCAAAAAGTAAATGAGAAGTTTGTCCATTCCAACAAAGAAGTCATAGTAGTCCAGAGGAATTTATCACCGTGTATTGTCTGTAGCTACCATGGAAATGCCAAAGATCAGGTCACGGGAGAACATATCTTTGATCTGATCCATTTGATGAAATTCATATTTCCTGGGAGTAGCATTTTGTCTGAAAGAGCAGGATTTTATTTCTGCTACCTTATGATTCCCTAAATTATCCTCTTAAAAGCTAGCAGAATACTAAACTCCCAGTAAATAATCCCTAGATTCTCTGTGAGAAGAAAAGGGTATGGAGTCATTGCTTAGCTGCAGAACACCTGCTTTGCATACAGAAGCTTCCAGATTCTCCAGATAGAACTGGGAAAATACTCATATCTGAAACCCTGAAAAGCCACTGCCACTGCAAATACTGAGCAAAATGGATGGTCTAGCCCAGTATAAGGCAGCTTCCTGTGTTTCTTAAAGGCCACATCCAAATGTAATGTGGAACTGCGGGTCCACTGGACCCACAGTTCCGCTCCCCACTTCCCCTGCTCTCCTGTCCAAATTCAGATGTAACATAGAGCTCCTTCTCTGCAATCAACAAGACTGCAGAGAGGAGGGAGAGCTGGCTTCCTGGGCTTTCTTCTTGACTGAAGGGCAGCCCTGGCAGACAATAGCAGCCAGAGCAAGGGAGGAGATTCCTCCCTCACCAAAGAGCGAGACTGTGGTTGCCAAATAGTGAGACTGTGCTTGCCAAACAGCGAGACAGTGGTGCCACATTCGGATGCAATGCAGGCACCGCTAAACCATAGATACAGGCAGCTAAACTCACTAAAGACCAAAGATTCAAATTGGAGTCTGGGGAGGAAAACTGTGGGTCCATTGTCGGTCAAAACTGTGGTTGCATGCATTCAGGTGTACACAAATTTTAACCGGAGGCCCCCTTACTTCTGGTTTCATGTTAAGTCCAAATGCCGACAAAGGCAACCGTCTTCTTCAAGATTAAACATTTCCTGTCAACAAAACTAAAAAAAAAGACATTCTTCCTCTGTTTACCTCAGACTGTTTTGTGTGTCTTGGGCAAAGACCAAAAATTAACTTGGTACTACTACTACCAACTTTGTCCAAGCGGGATCTTGTTCTGGTTGCAGTTTATTGTTGTTCTTAATAACTTGATTCCATGATATTTATGTTAATGCTTGTAACTTCATTCTCTCTCTCTCTCTCTCCTTTATTTATAAAGTAAATCCCACTCTGAAAGACAAATGTGAAACAGAGATAACCGAGAAGTGTTACCAGATGCACTGGCTACATTGTCACAGCTCTTAAATCAAAAGCCTTACATAGTAACCTGTTAGGAGGCATTTGCTTGTATAATCTTTATTATCTCAATGGGAATTTTATGAAGAAAATGTTAGCACTGGATGAAATTACATTGAAAGGGCCATATCTCCTGAAGCACTAACAAAAAAATTATAGGGACAGAAACTTAAGAAACACATGCACACTCTAGGTTATAAGAAGCAGTATCGAGTGACTTTGAATAAAGGCTGAGCCATCAGCACCAGTCGAGTGGGAACCAGAGGTCAGGGCTAAACGGTCTAGCCATAGCTCTAGGAAAAAACGTTGCCTAGGTAGGCAAAGTCTCCCAGCCTGAACAAGAAGCCTGGGACTCCTAGTTCTGGCCCTTGGTTGTAGCTTTGGACATTTTGTTCTTTCCTGATCCCATGATATTCTGTTTTAATTGAAGAAGCAAGAAACCACATTTAATTGGATAACTAATTTGATTTAAATATTTAGTAGTGCAAGTTTTAGTTGCACAGATCCAGAGAAATAAGATCTGTATTATCTAGTGCTGCTCATCATTTATAATCCCTGTGAATTAATTAATATTATTGTTACAGGTTGAAGAAAAAAAGATACAAATTAGCTTGGGAGTGTTAGTTGTGACTCACAGTACACTGGTATGGCTGTCGTGCACTTTCTAAGCAACCTGAGCATAAGGGGTTTTCAGGTTCCTCAATTACACTGGCACCAGCTCTCTAATGCTCAGACATTATTCTTCATGTTTAAGTAATCAGAGAAGGGATTGCATAGAAGCTGCAGACACTGCCACTAATAACTCCATCTGGCTTCAGTACAAATGTATAGGGAATCTAAAGGATGAAAGGACCTGTTCTTAGCACAGGTTCATTCCGATTGCTCCTTTTTCAGTGAGATCAGATGAGAATCTTTTGACACAAGTTTCTTCATATTTATTCCCAGAAATGCCATGTGTATAGGTGAGAGCGAGAGAGAGAGAAAGAGATGGAGAGATAGAGAGGTGACAGTTCTTTGGAGTGCTGAGGGAAAGTACAATTGATGTACTTTTGTTCCAGTCAATGTGGAAATATATAACTGGTAATAACAAGGCAGTGCAATGATTCCTAACTTTATGGGGGAGATATTGAGCATGAAATCTTGGATTTATACTGTTCTTCAGGATTCACAATATAGGTAAACGCCAATGATGTTTGTTTAGAATTGATGTAACAATGCGGGGGGAGGGGATTGGGTCTGAGCCAAATTAGAATAAAGACGTAGAGAAAACACCACTTCTTGATTAAATTAGATTCAAGACAGAATCTAAAATAGGAATAATACAACAAACAAACAAGCAAACCCAGGAAAACCTGGAGTATCATGCATGCTCTAACACCTCCCATTAGTTTCCTGCTATCTCCTGAATTAACACAATTCTTTAGTTTTATGAGGTTTTCTCCAGAGTCGAAGATCACATTATTCCTCATAAAATACCAAAATGTGCCACTTTTACTTTGAACTTCATTTAGAATACATTGTTTGGATATTGCAGTCATTGTTCACTAGATCAATTGTTAAATGAAATTTGCTATTATATTTGGAAGATACTTCATTACAACATTTTCCCCCCTTCTCCATCAGCAACTTATGCGGGAGCGACAGCAGATGGCCAGCCGTCCCTTTGCTTCTGTGGACGTAGCACTGGAAGTAGGAGCTGAGCAAACAGACTTGCTACGAGGGCCATTAGAGGTAGGAACTGTGGTGCTGATGAGGGACCATTACAATTTGCATATTTATTTGCCCGTCTCAACTGCATCTGCTTGTGAAACCAAGAAGAGTATGATTACCTGGAGCTGACAAGTTGCAGCTACATATGTTGTGCCATTTTTGTGGCTCATCGTTTCAGTAGTATGACATGAGCAGTAACAAAAGCCACTGGAGAATCTATTAGCTTCGGCTAGAGTGACAATCTGCTCACCTGGCAGCCCTTTCGTGACAGATAAGAGCCGAAGGAGTTTAAGATGCACGCATTAAACAAGCCTCATATTTAGTCCTCTGAGTACACAGTGCCCCCTAGTTAACGGTGCACATCTATCTTAATTAACTGAGATTACTCTTTAAAATGAGATTTGCATTGCATTTCATTATTCTGGTTTTATTTGTGAGGTTTGTAGAGTACTGTCTACAGAGTATGTTGTCATTTGTGACTAATGGCTACATTACGACATTTTTATTGTAAAGGCAGCACTCTGAAAGAGAAATTATAATATGCAAAGCAGTGTAATACTGTATTGGAATAGGGTAATAATGCATGAAATAGATTCTGGAAGAGTCACCTAAAAATAAAAAAGAGAATTGCATGTTGAGGATGATAATGACTAATCTAACTAGGGCTGGCTTTTTATGAACTCATATCCACGTATTTTTGTACCTTTATTTACAATATTTTGCTTATCATAATTAATGTATCTTTTCTAGGACCAAAATGACAGCTCTGAAATTCTATTAAATTATAATTTAGTTTTTATTGTTCCCGGTTTTTTCTTAGAGCTAACCTTTCTCTTAAGATTCTCATCCCATTCTCTTGGAAATAACAGGAACCCAGCAGCATTTCCATACAATGAAAAAAACCTAAGAGTGCAATCCTATGCTAGAATAAATTGCCACAGGACTCAATAGAAAACCATTTCCTCCTCCCCCATCTCAGTGAACACAGCTAGCACACTGAGCCATTATGGAGACTGGAAGCTCTCTGCTCACCTTGCTTTGTCACCATCCAGTCATCCTTCTAGCTTGATTCAAATTACTTGAGCTCAGAGCACAGCTAACTTGAACTTTGGCATGAGAGAGAACTGGATGGGGATATGAGAGTACCATTCTGGGTAACTTGTTGCTTTGGGACTACAACTCCCATCATCCTGGGCCACAATGGCTGCAGGCCAGGAATGATTGGATTTGTAGTCCCAAAACAAGGTTCCCCAAGACTAGAGACTGCACACAGACCTCCTGAATAGTAGTCCAGTTTGCTACTGAGCATGCACACCAAGAAGATGGAGAGGAAAAACAAGTCTCTGATAAGTCCTCATATGGCAATCCCTGTGCATGAGGATGCTCTGCCCAGATGACCTCCAGATTGTATCTTTGGTGCCACACATTAGCCAGGTTCAACTGCTGCAGAGTGGAAGTAGCTCTTCTCATCTTTGCTATTTTTTTAAGGGCGACATGACAGCTTTTGCACTTGAATGGTACAGTACTCAGCCTCTACATAATTAAGATAACAAATGCACATTTTTCTTAAGTGTGGGAAGGGAATGGGAAGTGTTTTGCATATCACAATTGATTCCCCAAACACAAACAGAACCCATGACACTTTCAGAGTCACGACTGATAATAATGGAGATAGGGATTCATTTTCCCAGGCACAAAATATTTTATTTTGAGTCATGAGGAAATGTGAATTCTTCACAACAAGAGTGCTATCTTGAAGGAAGACACAGACACCCTGCAACAAATGAGATATAACTGCATGTTTATTGCACTATAAAGGGATCACCTGGAAAAGCTCATGTAAGCACGAAGCTGAGGTATTGCCACTGTATTCGAGTCTCAAAATATTATATTGCATATAAATATACCAGGCTCAAACACTAAGCGTTTATGGAGTTCAGTCCTCCTAATAAACAGAGGCTAACTGTAATATTTATTGCTGGCACATAATTTGAGTAATGTCAAAGCAGAATTCCTTTTCCCAAAAATTGCCCTTCCCTTGTGCTAAAATGCAAACAAAAAGTGCTAAGATGCAACCAAGAACTGCAGCTGTCAGCACCTCCATCCTCAGCTGCCTTGCAAAGTTCCCTAGCAGAGAAACAAAAGGAAGCTCCAGGCTATTCAGACTGAAGACTCCAGGTCCCTGTGCTGTGTATGAAACTTAATTGACATCTTGAAGTTTGTGTAATTTATCTGGAGAGCAATATTGTTATGTTCTCTTTGGGTGGGAAGGGATAGGATGGGTAGTAGGCGGACAGGCTTGGATTGTTTACTTACTGCTTATTTAATTAAACTTTAGAAGTAAACATCAAAAGTTAATTGCTGCCATTTTCTATGACATGTTTTATTTAGAAACTAATGGATGTGGAAGCTGAAATATTTTAATTATATTTTTAGATTTTTTATTAGTTCCCCCCCCTTTCTTCCATAAGCATATTCTGGTAATTGTATCAGTACTCACTGCTTCAATATGTTCTGGCTAGCCTGATTAACATATACATAGACTGGATACTATTCAACTTTTTCCACTAGAGAACTGCAATCTGCAGCAATAAGGTGCATTGCACTGAATATTAAAGTAATATGGTACAATGTATTGATTGCCTGTGGTGTCTACTGCATAGAGTTCAATACAAAGAAAAAGCTTTGTATTATAAAATTAAATTACTAGTCTGTTTATAACTTATGAAGAAAAGTAATAAAAATTACATTTGCTCTAAATTGCCACAATTGTCCTTAGCCCTATAGTGGCACTGTGGTGATTTTACTCAAAAGGCTAAAATAAAAATGAGACTGTTTCCATGCTGACCTGCTTTTCCACTTTAATGTACTTTTATAGTTCAATTATGGTATGATTTATTGGGAACTATCTGACAAACAATTCTCACACACCATCCCAATTTCTGTAATAGGAGAAGATGGGCGAAGTCATTGAATCATCCTAACTATATTTGTTTTGACAGTTGCAATCTTACATCTACTTTGTGTTTGTCTTAGCTGACATCAATGGGACTTAAACAAATGTCAGGGGCATAGCAAAGTGAGAGTGAGCCCCAGGACACAAAGTGAAGTTGGGCCCCTTCTGCCTTTTTCAGAGAGGAACAAGGGGGAGAGCAAAGCACAAGCTGTCATCCAATCAGCCCTTCCTCAGGGGACAGGGTAATTTGTCCCCTTTCCCCCATTGTTTAATTGTAGTGATGCAAAATGCATAACAGTACAGCACTGTGGTTGCTGAATGTGGTTTGAACCAGGGGTGTGGCTATGATGGAGCAAGGGAGGAAAAATGTCCCTGGGCCTCTGCCAAAAGTGGATTTCCCCCACACCTGCTGCCCCTCACTGCCACCACTGTTAGCAGAAATGGGGGGGGGGGCTCTCATTGCCACTACCATTAGCAGGGAAGGAACCCTTCCCTTCCTTCCCGGCTTTCTCACGGCACCAGCAGCAGCCACTTATTTGGCTCTCCTGGAGTTCCATCACTTCCATTTTGGAACTATGGTATTTATAAAATAATATTAAATATTATATTTAATAATAAATAATTATTATTTGTATATTATTATATTATATTATTAAAATATTATAATATAATGATATTCATTCATTCATTCATTCATTCGATTTCTATACTGCCCTTCCAAAAATGGCTCAGGGCAGTTTACACAGAGAAATAACAAACAAATATATTATTAAAAAATTACTGGGTTATATTACTGATATTATACTTATAACATAATACTTATATTATTAAAATATTACTGGGGTTTTTTAGCACCAAAGTTCTCAAAATAGCTTACATAGCAAAATACATGAGAAAATGGTTCTCTATGCGAATTGTGTTTCTCCTATAAGATTTACTGACTATTTTATTTTGTTTTGTACTTGTATGAGTTTATAAATAACTTGCATATTGTGTTGTTATAAGCCTTTAGAGGACTAACGTACCCCAAGTTCTTGAAAGTAGCTTCACAGATTGCTAAAATGAACATTAATTTTCCCCTCTTCCATCACTAAAAGTACATCTTTTTAAATACACTTTCTACAAAATAAGTCTTTGCAGATCAGATCACAGGAAACTCATTTTAAAAGCTCCTTTGGCCTTGAAATTCTTTCTTATTTGTAAATCCTAAGAAATTTGGGTAACTCTATGTGTGCCATTCTGCTGTCCTGTTTGAAATTGGATTGGTGGATATATAAACCTAATTTCAGGGGTGTAACTATAATAGGGCAAGGGGAGACAGTTGCCTGGGGGCCCACTGCCTTGCCCCCCCCAGAGGCAAGTCACATGACTGACTCCCCCAGCCGCGCACCTGCCTGAGCTTCCTTCAGTTGTATTAATCCTCTGAAATTGATGTGAGTGTTAAGACCTGGAGCTACCATGTCTTTCTCTAGTACAATTAAATGACTTGCATCATCCCCAATTTACAAAACCTTAAAAAAAAAAATTAGGATGATGTTCTGTTGTGGCACATAGGGGGTGTGTGTGTGTGTGTGTGTGTGTGTGTGTGTGTGTGTGTGTGAATTTTACTCTGCTTTTTGTTACCACTATTCAGCCTCATTTAAGATTTCTTTACTTCATGAGTTGAGCTTCAGTGATTTTAAAATCTTGTCTCTGGGCCCACTCCAACCTTGCTACGCCCCTGCCTAATTTGATAGCAAATTTGTGGGCTTTCCTTCTCTTGCATTTTTCTTCCACTACTATAGTCACGTGTATTCTGTTTAAATGTAGTTCATAGAAGGGATCAAACTGGGCTGCTTGCTGCTGTGATAGGTGTAGAAAAACCTAGTTGTATTTGCTTCTGAGTGTATATGCTTAGTATTGGAGTGCATGTGACTAAAAGTCAACATCAAGATGTATATGTTATAGACACATATGCTGTGCTTCCTCCAAAGAGTTCAGGGTAGTGTATATGTTCTTCCTTCCCACTTTTTGTTTAATTGTCAAAATGCGGGAAGGCTGTGGGTCTCAGCCAGGCCCTGTGGACTCAAGCCCCAGATCTTTTAAGTACCTAGCAACACCTTTGCAAGGGTGAGAGGAAGACAGGAGAGTGGCAGGATTGTCCATGCAAAATTTGATCTTTATAGATATGTTCAGCATTTCTTCTGAAAATAACAAGCAAACAAATAATAAAATCCAACCTTTCCCTGAATATATTCTGGTGTGAAAAGTAGTGCATTCAACTACTTTAAATGGCAGGATTGTCCATGCAAAAATTTGGTATTTGCAGGTAAATGAAAAGTATGTTCAGAATTTCTTCTAAAAATAATTATAAAATTCCAACCTTTTCCTGGGCATTTTGGGATGTTGGGGAGGAGTGTGTGTGTGTGTGTGTGTGTGCACGTGTGTGGGTAGAGGGAGGGAAATGATTTTAGCTTTCATGGGGCCACCCATAAGTCATTAGGTCCAGGGTTGAGAATTACCTAGCTGCACCTCTGTGTTCACCATGTAATCATAACACCCACTTTCAAAATCACCTATTTCAATTTTAAACCCAGGCCTATTATTATTTCAGTAGATGTTCAATTTTCCAGCAGTGTATCTACACTTTCACCATTCTTTCTAGTGCAAGATGCCATATGAAAACGTGTGAGAAACCTCTCAGAAGTATGCACTGTGTGTGTGTGTGAGTCCAAAACCCCTCAGGTCCAGGATCCAAAATTACCTAGGTGCACCCGTTCTTACTTCTGCTTATGTTGTATTCGGAGTCCTTGGAGCAATTTTTCAGACCCCCTTTCTGAAGTGTGGTAACTCTAAAGTATAACTCCTGAGACTGCATGCTTGGCAATAAATTGTATGAATATGTGTGTGAGAGAAACATAGTGGGAGGGAGGGGGAGACAGGGAGTGCACAAATGGGCAAACAGGGATACGAACATTGCTAAGGTTGTATGTATATATCAGGTCACTGTAGTAGGCATACATGTTAAAAATGTTTCTGAGCTAGGGGACTATGTGTGCACAAGTATGTGTATGAAAGTGTATGCATGTATGAAGTGGGTGTATATTATACGCATAGAAGGGAAAGAAAGGGCATGCTGCTAAGAAGCTTGTTTTCATCATGTCCTTACAGTTTTTCTGCAACAAATATGTGGGGGAGGGGGAAACAAAGAAGACGAGGAGCAAGGGGTGAGAATGTTCCATTGCTATCTGCATGTAATGTTGCACAGTATGTCATCTACTCAGTATCCTTTTGTTGGTTATCAAATTACCCATTCCAAAAGTATTTAAAATCTGTAAGATCATACAGGATGTGCAGGTTTGTAGAGCTGAAATATTAGTAAAACTGTTAGGACCTCAAAAAATATGGAACACTAATTTCATTTCTTAAAAAAAAAAACACCAACTAATCAAGATGCCTTGCACATCTGAAGAGCATGGTTATTAGCAGCCCACTATGGAACAGACTGTTTTAGGGTATATAAATACAGCAGATGGATACAGAAGAGCCTTCAGTTGCCTGTGAGTATGAGTGTAGAGGACCTCAGTCACTGATCATCCTTGGGGTTAAAAATGGCAGTGCACAAACTTGTCACAGTTTCATCCGTGAAATTTTAGAGATTATGTAAGAATGGAGGAGGATTAAGAAATTATGCATAAGTGTGGGCCTTTTGCCTGTTCAAAAGTATGGGGATAATGGAAAGAGTAGTAGTTTGGTTCTCTGTTCCATGAAATAGGTTCAGGGACATTCAGGTCACAGATAGGGTAGGATGGGGGAGGACGAACTGAACTTTTGCCAGATATGTGAAAGTTCTTGCACACATAAGAATCTCCATACAAAATACAAGACCTTTTGTACTTGTTTGTGTAAACATATGAATTCGGGATTGCTCAGAGCACCATTGACCTAGGATCATGGAGTTGGGTGGAGAGCTGGCTGCTGACCTCTAGTCCAACTCCCCTGTAGGATGCTCCTTGCTCTCCAGAGCTAGAGCATCTCCAATAGACTGAAAACCTTCAGCAAGGGACAACCCTCCCTTAGACATTTGGTTCCATTGCTGAACTGCTTTTACCATTGACAGGTTTCTCCCAATAGTCAACTCAATTTTACTTTCCTGTAACTTAAGCACATTAGATCAATCCTGCCCTTTGCTGCAGCACAGAACAAGTCTTTGCCCTCTTCCATGTGGCAGGCCTTCAGGTATTTAAAGAATGCTATCTTGTCCCCTTCATTTTCCTTTCTCCAGTTCAGACTAAACATATCCAGTTCTTCCAGCCTTTCACGAGGCTTGTTTTCCTGACTTCTGACCATCTTTGTTGGCCTTGGACAAATTCATGGAGGATAGGTCTATAAATAGTCTGGTGGCTGTAGGCCATCTCCAGCCTCAGAGGCAAGAGGCTTCTGATTACCAGTTTCAGGGGAGCAACAGCAGGAGAGAGGGCATCTCTTCACCTCTTGCCTGTGGGCTTCTCAGAGGCATCTGGTGGGCCTCTGTGTGGAACAGGATGCTGGGCTACCTAGGCCTAGGGCCTGATCCAGCAGGGCTGTTCTTATGTTCTTATGCCTCCTTTGAACCCATTGCAATTTGTCTACATCCTTCTTAAAGTGTCCTTCCTGAAACTAGATAAAGTATTCCAGACTAGCATGAAATATGTGGAACCATTATTACTTGTGAAATCACACTTCTGAATCATGTTCAGCTTGTGAACTATAATTCCAAGATTATCCTGTCAGCACTGGTAACTGGCAAATTTGCCCTGACAGGTTAATGGAACTTTGGGGTGGGCTCAGTGAAGGAGAGATTGTGGGGAATGATGCTAGAATGGAAGTGGGTGGGGCAGGGTTTTGTTTTGTTTTTTAAATAGTTGTGAAAAGTCTGGTTTTGGTTTAAAGGTCTGGGAAGGTAATAGATAAACTCTGAATAAATCAGATAAATTAAACTGTAAATAAATTATGTATTTAATGTATGGATATACAGCATATTCTGGTCATATTCCATGTATTGTCAGCATAAATAATATGGGGGAACAAATGTCCCAGATAAGTAGCTGGACCCTACACACCCCATTGCTGGACCCCTGTGGTAGCTTGAAGGAAAGGCAATTTTCTCATACTCTGATTGCTTTTCATTCATTCATATATATATATATATATATATATATATATATATATATATATATATATATCTCGCATCAATATATATAAAGAGTAATTCCCCATGACTGCTGAGAACTCAGAGTGATTTACTTGAAGTACAATAAGATCCAGTACTTGAGTTTGTGCGCTCAAGTAATTGAAGTTTATACTAACAAGCTAGTTTTCTGTTTTCCCTTGCCAATAATGTGGCAGAGCTTTTTAACTTGCTTTGCAAACAAATACAGTTTTTGCTGGACTTATTTTCTTGTTTAATTTAAATAATTTAATGAGCAATTTTAAAATCTGCAACCCAAGCAAACTTGATTATTTTTTACAAAATGAAATTGGTACGTGTGCTTGATCAGCATTATAGTTTCTCTACTCTTCTGATAGGTCTGCAGAAACTGGAAGTGCATTCTTTGAACCTCTTCTTCATAGGTCATCTTATTGATCTATTTCATAGACCCTCTTTATTCCCAGTTTCTGTCCTATATAAAAGATAGGTTTGTTGCCAAATGAACAGTGTGCTCCTTTGCTGAAAGCCATAACAACTTAGACTGTGAAAACGTAGACATGTCATCTATCAAAACAAGAACAGAAAGCATTGAATATTACTGTTTTGCAAAAGTAATATCTTGCCGAGTAGAATTACTACTACTACTACTATTATTACTACTACTACTACTACTCCTCTTATATATTGCTTTTCAACAGTTTTCAAAAGTATTTACTTAGAAACTTAGTTCATTGATTGATTAAGTACCATCATGTCGGTGTCAACTCTTAGTGACCACATAGATTCTCTCCAGGATGATCTGTCTTCAACTTGGCCTTCAAGGTCTCTCAATGGTGCCTTCATTGTTGTCATAATCGAGTCCATCCACCTTGCTGCTGGTCATCCTCCTCTTCGCTTTCCTTCAACTTTCCCCAGCATTATGGACTTCTCAAGGGAACTGTGTTTTCACATAATTTGTCCGAAGTATGATAGTTTGAGCCTGGTCATTTGTGCCTCGAGTGAAAATTCTGTATTGATTTGTTCTGTGATCCATTTGTTTGTTTCTCTGGCTGTCAATGGTATCCTCAAAAGTCTTCTCCAGCACCAAAGTTCAAAATCATTGATGCTTTTTAAATCTTGCTTCTTCAAATTCCAGCATTCACATCTATAGAATGTAATGGGGAAAACCATTGTCCAAACTATTCTAATCTTTGTAGGTGTAGACACGTCATGGCATCTAAATATCTCTTCCAAGGCCTTCATTGCAACCCTACCAAGCGCTACTCTGCGGCGTACTTCTTGACTGCTGGATTTTTTTACTGTTGATGGTCGATCCTCAAAGACAGAAGCTATCCACCACTTCAATGTCTTCATTATCAATTCTGAGACTGGTTTCTGTACCCATTGTCATTAGTGTAGTCTTCTTTACATTTAGCCGTAGTCCCATTTTTTCACTGTGCTCCTTGACGTTCATTACTAGTGCATGCAGATCATCCACCTTCTCAGCTATCAGAGTGGTGTTAGTATAGTGCAAGTTATTGATGTTTCTTCCTCCAGTTTTAAAACCACGCTCATCTTCTTCCAATCCAGCTTCTCTCAGTATTTCAGCATATAAATTGAATAAATAAGGACAAAGTATGCAGCCTTGTCTTGCTCCTTTGCCTGTATGGAACCAGTCTGTTTCACCGTGTTTCATCTGGACTGTGGCTACCTGTATAGGTTTCTCATGAGAACAATGAAATATTCTGAGATGCCCATTTTCCTAAGGATATTCCACAACTTGACATGGTTGATGCAATCAAAGACTTTTCTGTAGTCAAAAAAGCATAAATTGTCTTCTTTTTGGTGTCCTCTGGCTTTCTCAATTATCCAGCGTGCATCAGCAATGATGTCTCTTGTTCCTCGGCCTTTTCTGAAACCAGCTTGAACATCTGGAGTTTCTCTTTCCACGTAGGGCTCTAATCTGCATTGGATGATCCTGAGCATTATTTTGCTAGCATGTGAAATTAAGGATATTGTGAGATGGTTTGCACAATCTATTAATTCTCCTTTCTTTGGTATGGGTATGTAGACTGACCTCTTCCGATCTGTTGGCCACTGTGTCATTCTCCAAAGATTTTCCATCAATTCCTGTAGCCTTTCAACTTGGTAATGATTGGAGTGCTGATACCACTAGCTAGGTAATATCACTAGCTAGGTAATTTTCATGGGCTCTGCAAAGGAGACTTTCTCAGTAAGGCAACACTTTTAAATTTGTTGAGAAACTGTGTTGAGATATCTGTCAATAAGCACATTTCCGAAGGTTAGTGGGTTACTACTACTACTACTACTACTACTTATATTCCACTTTTCAACAGAAGTTTCCAAAGTGGTTTACATAGAAAAATAAATAAATAAGATTGTCCCCTGTCCTGAAAGGACACACAATCTAAAAAGAAACACATGGTAGACACCAATAACACCCACTGCTATGCTGGGTATGGATAGGGTCAGTTAGCAATAGCAATAGCAATAGCACTTACATTTATATACCGCTCTATAGCCAGAGCTCTCTAAGCGGTTTACAATGATTTAGCATATTGCCCCCCAACATTCTGGGTACTCATTTTACCGACCTCGGAAGGATGGAAGGCTGAGTCAACCTTGAGCCCCTGGTCAGGATTGAACTTGTAACCTTCTGGTTACAGGGCGGCAGTTTTACCACTGCGCCACCAGGGGCTCAGTTGCGCTCCCCCTGCTAAATATTAGAGAATAACCACTTTAAAGGTGCCTATTTGATGGGCATAATGATAGGGGGGCAGGGGGGGCACGTGCCCCTAGCGCCATCTTTGTGGGTCACGTGGGGGGCGCCGCCATGACCCCCGCCGATCCCTAAATTTTGTTAAAAAAAATTTAATACAAAGTTCTCTGGCTCGCTCAGCAGAGCAGTCAAGGGAGCGCGTCGGTCGGCCGGCACCCCCTTCCCCATGAGTGAGCAGTCGGTCCCTTCTGCGCGGCGCCCGCGGGCCCCCCCCCATTGCTTTCTTTGCTGGCTTCCTGGCTTGGCGGCGGCGGGCACCTATGCTGTGCTGCTTGGCAACAACAGAATGGCCAGAGGGTCTCTCACACACGGACGCACACGCGACTCAACCGTCGTGCCGTTGTGCGCATGCGTGCGTCCGTTCTCCCTCGGCTCGCCTTCTGCACGTGGAGAGCGTTGCTGGGGCTGCAGGCGCAGGAGGAACAGGAACAACTCAAGACAAGAGGTCGTTGCCCGCGCATCCCTTTTTGCTTGGCTGGGCTGATAGCTGCAGTAAGTAGCCGTGCCCCTGCACCTGGCTTGCGACCCGAGGGAGCCCCGAGGCGAATGGGGAACAGAACGGGCCAGATGAGAGAGAAAGGGACACGTTGGGACGCGTGTGGGATTGGCCTTATTGGGTTCGACTCTGTGGGAGTGTCCGATGCTAGATCAATTAAAGTGGACTTAGGAGTGCCGGACTTGGGGTGCTGTAAAAGAAGCCCGCCCCCAAAGAAGGCACAATCCTGCTTCATTTCTTTGAGAGTCGAGCAGGATGACGACCGGCGCAGCGGCGCCTCTAACGCTTGATGTTCCCTCTCGGCCCCTCAGTCTTCGTATGAGGCAAATCTCCCTAATCCTGCTGGTGATCTTCCTCTCATATCCTCTTCTCTCTGGGCAAGTATTGTTTCCTTCTCGATTTTGTCAAAGCGTTGTTTTCTTGGTGGCACTGGAAGGAAAGCGGGATCAACTCGAGTTCAGCTTCGCCAGCACCGGGGTAGCGGGTAGGGAGAGTACGGGGAGGAGCTCTTCCTGCGGGAGGCGCAGTTCCACAGTCGTGTGTATAGCCACGACCAGATGTTTGTGTTGGATGCAAATCCGCGTCCTCTTTTGGCTTGACTTTTATTTTGGAGTGGGGAAGCTAATGCTGAACCTCTGTTCAAAATCAACTTTGTACCCAGGCTGCTGATGGGGGAGCCTCCCTCTGTGCTTGCTAACAACCCTCCTGGACCCTTTGATGTGGAACTCTTGGTGAGGAGAGGAAAGAGCCCACAGCCCCCATCAGTTCAGATCTTCCTGTTCCTCTTTTCATCCAAGGCACTCTGTCTCTCCTTCTTTCTTTCTCTTATCCCTCCCTCCCCCCTCTCTCTTTCTTTCTCTCTCTCTTTCTTTCTCTTTCTCTCTTTCTTTCTTTTTCATTTCTTCCTCCCTCTCATTCTCTTTCTCTCTTTCTCTCTTCCTCTCCCTCTCTCTTTTTCCTTCCTTCCTTCCTCTTGTTCTCTTTCTCCCTTTCTCTTTCTCATTCTCCCTTTCTCCTCTTCCTCTTTTCTTTTTCCTTCCTTCCTCTCTCTCTCACCCCTCTTTCTCCTGAGAAAACAGTGGTTGATCCTGCTCCACAAGGAAAGCTGAGTGGCAACAGTTCTGTAGGCTAAGTTTTCAAAAGAATAATAATAATAATATATCAATATTAAACTAAAGTGACTCGGTAATTCTTTGGTGAGGTTAAGACAGACTATATGCCCTGCACATTTGTCTCTAGTGGCTCACAGAGTGGCTTGCATGAAGCGCCCGTTTGGCTCCCTCTCCCTCACTCCCTATCTATCTGTCTGTCTGTGTCTCCTTCCTTCCTTCCTTCCTTCCTTCCTTCCTTCCTTCCTTCCTTCCTTCCTTCCTTCCTTCCTTCCTTCCTTCCTTCCTTCCTTCTCTCTTTCTCCCTCACTTCCTATCATCTATCTAGCTATCTATGTCTTTCCTTCCTTCCCTCTTTCCTTCTTTCCTTCCTTCCTTCTCTCTCTCTCTCTCTCTCACTCGCTCTCCCTTACTCCCTCACTTCTTGTCTATCTATCTGTCTATGTATCTATCTCTTTCCTTCCCCCTTCCTTCCTTCCTTCCTTCCTGGCTATAAATGTTTGCTTTAAGTCAAATGCAATTTGATGTTTCTGTACCTGACTTGGCTGCTGGCTTGTTGGAACACTGAGAAGGGGGTACAGGGGCTTATTGGAAAGTTGGTAGCCCTGGTGTGGCTTGTTGTGCTATCAAGTTGGTTTTGACTCCTGGTAACCACAGAACCCTGTGGTTTTCTTTGGTAGAATACAGGAGCAGTTTACCATTGCCTACTTCCACGTAGTATGAAATGTTGCCTTTCAGCATCTTCCTATATCACTGCTGCCCGATATAGGTGTTTCCATTCAAACCCGCAACCTTTTGCTCCCTAGGCAAGTTACTTCCCTGCTGTGCCATTAGGTGTGGCTTGTATTCCTTGTCAATCTAGGAGTAGGCAGTGTGGTGTGTGTGTGTGTGTGTGTGTGTGTGTGTGTGTGTGTGTAGGATCTTGATTATGGAAGTTGGCTGAGTGTCAGGATGGGACAGGTGTCTTGTGTGTGTGCTGCAGTAATATTTAGGAACATAGGAAGCTGCCATATATTGAGTCAGATCATTGGTCTATCTAGCTCAGTATTGTCTACCCAGTCTGGCAGCGGCTTCTTCAAGGTTGCAGGCAGGAGTCTCTTGCAGCCCTATCTTGGAGATGCTGCCATGGAGGGAACTTGGGACCTAGATGCTCTTCCCAGAGTGGCTCCATCTCTTGAGGGGAATATCTTCCAGTGCTCACACTTCTAGTCTCCCATTCAAATGCAAACCAGGGTGGACCCTGCTTAGCTAAGGGGACCAGTCATGCTTGCTACCACAAGACCAGCTCTCCTCCTCCACAACATAGGAGTATATACTGCATGTTGGCATCTGATGTAGGAATCTGCTTATGGTGGGCAAACATGTGTTATGTATGCACAGTATGTTGGGGGCGCGGTGGGGGGCGTGGGGGGCGCAATTTCAGTGCTTTCCCCGGGCGCCGTTTTCCCTAGTTATGCCTCTGGCCTATTTGCTCAGTTAGCAGGGACTCTACATTTTCCCTTTTTGTCAGCGAATGGTGGGCTCAAACTTTTTGGCTGGCTACATAAGAAAGGCAACTCACAATAGGATCTTTTTTCTATTTTCCTTACTTATTTTATATTTAAAACATGTATGCCCCCACTCTTTAAAGGCTCAATGTGACTAAAGCTTCCCTTGTCTCCAAGTCTGATTAACTTGATTTGCAAGCATGAAATAAAAAAGGTTCTACATGAGGGTTTCTGACCTTGTGTTTTTTCAAATTCCATTGGAACAGCTAAGCAAAGACTACATCAGCATATCTTTATCTGGGTTATAAACATTTATTCCAGACATTCCTGGAGAACTTGTAGATGAGACTACAAAATATTCTCTATACCATATATCTGAACTATCCCTGGGGACACATCTGCATAGAAAATGTGTGGCCTTAGATACAGCCTCAGTCTCCCAGTAGTGATTTCTGTACTTACAGCTGCTCATTTTTAAAAAATCGACTATGATCACAGGAATCATTTCTGGGCAACTGTGTTGCTGTCTGGTCCAGTTGTACATTACACAGTCTACTTGAACTTGTCCTCAGGGATAGGGTAAATTATATAGAAACTTATATAAATATCTGAGCCAACTCACTCTTAAAGCTGGGCATTAGATTCCATATTCAAAGCCTGAGAGACAGCAACTGCTAGAAGATCATATGTCTTCTGTCAAGGAGCTAGTCATCAGTGTTCTTATAATCTCTAGAACTGGTTACTGTAATGCACCCTACCCAGGACTGCCTTTGAAGAGTGTCCATAACCTTCAGTTACTGCAGAATGTAGCATTCTGCTTACTAGGAATGTGCATGAACCTGTTCAGAAGCCCTTTTAGAGGCCTCCAAACAGGTTCAAACAATGGGCGGTTCCAAGGTTCGAAGGTGTGTGTGTGTGTCTGCCTTTAAGGGTGGGGGAGGGTGCACTTGCCCCTCCCTCCGCTTTCCCCCCACTGGTGCCTGATTTTCTCAAAGCCCATCAGGGTGGCAGCATACCTCCTTGCTGCCCTGTTGCCCCCTTTACTGGAAGTAACCAACAGTATTCGACGCGCCTTTCTAATGAGTTTTCATACGGGGATCCTTTCACACTCACGTAGAAAGGGATAGTTTATTCCTTGTATTTCAGAAATTTTAGAACCAACTCTATCTTTAAATACAAAATAATAAGTGAATAAGTGAAATAATTGAATAAGCAAAAGTATTTTAATTATGTATACCCTGCGTTTAGCAAATAACAAAGTGGATTACAAAGTAAAACACAGATAAACCAGGAGCATAGTGAGTAGGAGCAACCTCCACTCACTCCCCCCCACGCTAGACTACCCACTCCAGCTGGTGCCCTCGCCATCACTGCTGCCATCGGCTACCTCCATTGCCTGCTGCGTGGAAGAGATGTGCAGAAATCAATTTTTGCAATTCAATTAAACCTAAATTGAATTGTAAAAACTTGAATCGATTCATTGAAACACCCGGCCATCACTGGCCATTTGGATAAATCAACTCAAATAATTTGATTGATTCGCCCATAGAGAACAATGGGGAACTTGAATTCAACCATTGTTCCCCATGGAAAGGTCCTAGGGATACCAAAGTAGGTTAGGTGGTAGAGAATGATGGGTACTACCTACCATCCAACCCACAAAAGAAATGGGCAAGTGGACAATTTTTAAAATTTTGTTAACCTTTTCCCCAGACCCCTATAGGATCCTATGGGGGATTAGGTCTGAGCTATTTGGAAGGGTGGTATAAACATTGAATGAATGAATAGGTTAAAACAATTTTAAAAATCACCTGCTTGCCCATTACTTTTGTGGGTTGGGTGGTAGGTGGCACCCAACCCATTTTGGTACCCATGGGGAATAATGGGGTGATTCGAGTTCCAAGTTGTTCCCTATGGGTGAAGAAAGAATGCACACATTTTGAAATCCTGCCTTGAAAAACACTGCAGACAGAAGCACATAGAGTGCCTCCCATACAGAACAACACATTTTGCCAACACACAGTCCAAAGATCACTGACCCAGAATCCACTGTCAGCCACACTGCCTGTGTGTGCCCTTCATCCTTGGGTCGCATAGGCAAGGACAAAACTTGCTCTGACAATGTACACAAGGGCCTGCTGAGCCGTCCAGCACTCCAGTCTTCAACTGACCTGCCACAGCGATTACTTCCCCTGAGCTCACCATGGTCTGGAACTCACCCATCATCCTCCTGAGAAGAAGTGGTAGGCAAAGCCTGGCTCAGCACTGCTGTCTCAGTACATAAGCTGTTCATGGCAAAAAAGAATGGCTTGAATGCCAAGACAACCTCAGATATAAGTAATCATTCCTGGTTGGATAGATTGCATACTTCTGAGCTACACCTCCTTGCCAGGGCCTGGATGGCTGGCTCTTACTCCTGCAGGTGCTGGAGTAAGAGAAAGGTGGATTTCCACCAAGTCAGAACATCCTGAAGATTCAGATGTTCATGTAGGGCCAGCTCAAGCTGCCTCTCCTCAAGCATACACCTAGGGGCTATTCCCAAGATCAGGCAAAATTGGGCTAGGGGAGCCTAACCTGATTTTGCCTGATTGTGGGAGCCACCGGTGTCTCCCAGGTGTCTCCCAGGCGAGCCCGGTGTCTCTCAGGTGGTTAACCCGCCTAAGTACCTCTCCCCGAAAACCGGGTTTGCGGAGCGAGAGCTCCATGAACCCGAGTTTTTTAATCATGAGTAGCCGTGGTGCAGCCCGCTCTCCCCGCTGAGCTCCTGAAACTGGGTCTCACTGATTGTGAAATCTGGCTCCTACACTTTTCACTCTGGGAGAAGTAAGCTGCTATTATTGTGAGCAGCCTGGCTGTCACTAACACAACTGTAGCCAATCAGGCTACTTCAGATTCGTTATCTGTGAGATCACATGCATTCGGGAAAGAGAGCGATAAGAAGTGTCCCACACAGACTAGAATTTAAAACGGCTTTATTCAGACTAGGATTACATTCTGACAATTAAGCACGTGGGCATGCAAGCAAATACTTATTCATTGTTAGGTAGAATTCTCAACAACAATTTAAAATCATTCATCCTCACTGGAAACAGTTAACAGCTAAAAGCAATTTCGGCTGTGAGAACAGTGGAGATATATTCCTGTCTTGTCCGGGTAGTGCTCACACTATCTTTCAGCACTTATCCACAAGAGCAGCCATTACAGCACCAGGATAGCACCCAGCACCTGCAGCAGAGATGTCTGACCTGACTGTAGCCCCAGAAGGATTAAGCGCATCCTGCATGACCAGGTTCAGAGCATGCACCACACAACAAATTGGCACAAACTGATCCTGCTCAGCTGCCCTAGTTATGTTGATGGCATTGTTGGTGACCATGACCCCTCAGCAAAGGTTTGGCTTCTCTGACAGCCATTTCCACACCTGGTGCTCCATGGCTGCCAACAGCTCACCTGCTGTGTGGTCAGTGTCCAGCACCTCAACATGCATTACAGCCCATCTGTACTTTGCTGCATGGAGGGGTTGGCCATGCCACCACCAGCAGATGTCCCCTTGCTCATCAGCAGGAACGACTCAGGGAGTTGGCCCCTTTTGCTGTCACCCAACCCAACCAACAGCATCACTCCTCCCTCTTCCTAGCAATCTGCTCCTGGCTCTGCCTTGCACCCTCCCGGACATCTTGGTTTGTTTGTTTGTTTGTTTAATTTAAGGCCTAACTCTGACGGGTGAGGAGAAGAAGCGCCTTTAAGGGTGTGTGGGGTCAGGGTGCTCTCTTTATGGTCCGTGTGCCACACATAGTGTTATCTATAGCACTGTAGTACACACAAAGAAGCTAGAAAAATTTAATCCCCTCAAAGAATCAGGCTTTAGAGGCGGTATTTTTTAGGGGACCGAGCAACAATGGGGCAAATCTAGTGGAAGGGAAGGGAAAGAAGGGCAGGGGATTACTGTGGCCTGTCTAACCCAAGCCCACCCCTCCTGCCCTACAGTCTTGCCACTAGCCACCTAATCCCCCTTCCCCCAAATAGGTCCTATTTTAAGAACTCTTGGTTCTCTAAGAACTCTTAGTTCTAATAACCTGATTAAGGCTCACCTTCCAACATCTTCAGCTGAGGTCTTCTGTTCCAGCATCTTCAGCTGGGGAAGGAAGGTGGGCACCAGCAGATGGGAAGCCCCCCGCCCCACAAACAATTGGAACAAAACAAAAAACCTGGTTGGGGGGGGACAGAGGGAGCCTGACAGGATGGGCACCAGCCTACAAAAACCAAAAATTAATCCACTAGGCACACAGACAGCAGCAGCAATGAGGTGCATCTTGGGCTGCAAAAAAAATAAAAAAATAAAATAAGCACAGCACCCCAGTTACTAAAGCCACTGGGGGCTGGCTACAAGCAAGAATAAGTACTCAAATAAAATAAAATTCTAAGCAGGAGCCAATTAAAAATAGTGGGGGATGCTGTTATAATTTTAAAAATATTAGGGGGGAAATCAGCATAGCGCCCCAGTTATTAAAGCCACTGGGGGCAGGCTACAAGCATTGAGCTGGGTGGGGGGGTGGGAATTCCAAGCAGCCAGCACCCAGTTCAAGTCACTGGGGCTGCTGTTTAATAAAAATTTAGAAGCTCTATTCTCAGTCCTGCTGTAGTGTCTCCATGATCCTTCTCACATGAGGCACAAAATGACTTTCTGTCTCTCTGCTCCCAAGCAGCCCCTTAAATATATTTTGAAAATCCCTCCTTTGGCCTATCCCCTCCCTGATCCCACCCACCTCCCAGCCAATGGGGACACAGTTGCCCATTGATCTGAATGACAACAAGCCAACAAAGAAGCAAGGAGATCTCAAGCCGACCATAAGCCAGTGCCAGAAAACCAATCAGCAAAGGGAAAATCTGGATACAAAATAGCACCCACAATTCAAATTACTCAAATCAATTCATGTTGAATTAGGGGTGATTTGATTCAAACCTGAATCAGGCCCTTCATTTTTGGGGAAATTTGATTCGAGGTTGAATCACTCAAATTGCCTTGATTCTGCATGAATCAATTCACACACAAATAGAATTGCACATCTTTACTGCCCTCTCTGCTTCCCCCCAGCCCTGCAATGGGGGCACAACTGATTTGAATGACAACACGCCAGCCAAGAAGCAAGGAGATCTCAAGCCAAGGAGACCTCAAGCTCAAGTTCCCAGGCCAAACTTTCTTCCACCGGGAGCACATGCACATCCTCATTCCATCAGCCCATCGGGAGCACTTGCGTACCCTGCCCGGGAGCTGGGCAGGCTGCCAAAAAAGGTGGTTAGAGGTGGCAGTAGTATGTGGCCGGCAGCAGCTGTGGTGAGAGCCCTGGCCAGCTGGAGCGGGGAGCTCAGCGGTTCATCCCAGATGCTCAGAGGTTCCCAGGCGCAGGGTGCATCAGTTTCTTTGAACCCATCTGCCCTGTTATAGCTCCACCCCGATAAAAACATACAAACAGAAATAAGAAAAGTCCATAAAATACCACGATACCATAGAATAAAAACCTTATACTGTAGAATAAAAAGAGAAAAGTCTAAAGATGTCCAGAAAAGGAAATGGCCTAATTTCCCTGGGAAAGGAGAATATCCGAATTGAAATGCTTCCACAGAAAAGGCCCTGTCTCTGATACTCAGCCACCAAATTTCTGTCAGTGGTGGACAAAAGAGTAGAATTTCTGTCTTAAAGCTTGAGTAGGTCCACATGGGATAAGGCGGTCCTTTAGCTGGGTTAGTATTCTCTCTGTTTGTTTCAGGCAGTCCTTACTCGGCATCCATTTGTACTGATCTAACAGTTCCTGTCATTTTTTTTTTTATTTTTTTTTGAGCTAGGGATCCCAGGGTCTAGGGATTTTCTGTTCGCAGCATAATATATAGCAGTTCTGACACTGTTCCAAGGAAGGCTGAGTGGTGTTGCCAGTCAATCATTGCCATCCTCAATTTGCAAGGAGTAGAAATGTGGCTTGGAGCCAATTCCCACCCTGTTCTGATTACTCCATTCCTCTTTCATCATCTGTCTCATATTTATTGTCTTGACTCTCTAAAGTTTGTCTTACTAAATGCCTCAATTTCTTCAATCGGCTGGTGAATCTCCATGACTGCACTGTGTGTGGATTTCTGGCCATCACCTTCTAGTGAAGATTCAGTTTTTAATTTAATTTAATTTTTACACTTATATCCTGCTTTTCCTCCGAGGAGCTCAAAGCAGTGTACATGGGTTATTTTTATCCTCACAACAACCCTGTGAGGTAGGTTAGTGATTGATTTTGCGAGTGATTTTCAGGACACAACCAAAATACATGTGGATGGATCATCACTATAAAGTTATTGCAAATGATTTCCTTGTGACTAAATAAGGGTTGCATTATTTCATCCATAACTGCAGTTTTGCTCTCCATTTCCTCTCTTCATTCCTGTAATCTCCTAATAGTTGCTAATGTCAACATACTATCATTGTAGTTCTTCATCTTTGTCTATCAACTGAAATCTTTTCCTTTCTTTACTTTTTTGCATTTTGGTGTATTCCTTCAACTGCAGAGTCTATGCCATAATCATGTAGCCATATGCCATCATTGCCCCAGGAAATAGAAGATTATATCAGTCTGTTTTAAGTCATTTTTCTAGCTTGCTTACTTCTCAAACTCCAATTCCAAATTGCTTTTCTACCTTTCTGCATCTCTGCTGATTTGCTTCACACTTTGACCTCAAAACAGACAATGTCATCCTCTTATTCCCTCCCATTTCTTCATCCAGTATGTGTGGGTTTTTTTACCAGGTTGTCATAACTCTGTGTAGCTAGAAATTGCCCTTCCACTCAGGCTGCCTCATTTATCTGGAAAACGTTTTGTCTCTCAGGCTATTGAATCTCTTCATTTGAGATATTGCTTCAAGACCTTTCTTTTTTCCTTCGCAAATGCCAGGTTCTGTCTGAAAAACATTTTGTGATACTTGGATGAAGGATGTTATTTTCAGAAAAGAAATTCTCTACCTTTTTTTTTTTAATTGAAGCATAGTACTTACCTCAGAGGAAAACAGAATTTTGGCTTACCTGAGCAATGATTCCTTGTATTCCTATATTATACACAAAAAGAAGAACCTGCAAATCATGTTTGCATGTATGTGAAGGAGAACTTTGCATTTATAATTTCCAATGTCCTGTAATGCATTAATGCCCTCAGTTTAATCACTGAATGCTGCCTATATTCTGAAACCACCCCGCCTTGATTTCGTATCTCAATACAAAGACTGATCTTAGACCTCCTCTAGATGCCATACATGCTTGTCATAAAGTTGTCATGCTATGTGACTTGTTTAACTTTGCTATTCCTTGCACAGTAGGGAAAAGGTGTGAAAACCATTGCCTGCAGTCAGGTGGAAAAATTTTCAGATCTTGTTTTGCTGCTGCTTAACACAAAGGAGAACTATTAATAGTCATGTTTAGAAATAGGTGCCTCTACATACCTTTGGCTACTCACAAGTGCTTGTCACATCACAAAGTGAGAAGGCTTCCAAGACTGCTCAGTATAGTTCATGTTCTTAACTTTGGGGCATTAACTTAATTTTGCTGCAGGTGTAATTGGATACATATAAAAGTTAATTCTACCTTACTGTCAGAGAGTGAGGGAAAGCTGTGTGTGCAGATACATTGCATTCTTCCTCTACTGCCTGAAAAGAGTGATAGAAATTAGCTGAAGAACTCAAGGCTCATTCCTTACTCTCTTACACTGCGGCCCGTAATATAAACTGCCTCCACCATGAAATGATAAAAACAAATGGGCCTCAGCTTTTCTTCTCTTGACAACAGCAGTGGTGGTGAGGCAGGGGAGAGGGAAAGGAACCCTCTGAAACCCATCCTACCTGGCATTCAGAAACAGAGACAAGAGTACATAATCTAGTAATTATCTCTCCCCTCAGCATCCCACTTGGGCTTGAGGAGCTTCAAGGGATGAGGCAGTACATGCTGTAGTGTACGCTCCAGAATCCATGTTCTGCTGCATGATCTTCATTTGCTTAGGAAGTAATCCAGACTGCTTCTGCTCTGTCTGGTGCCTTGTGCATACTTAATTTACAATCCAGAATCTACTCCAGAATCTTCTGCAACAAGCAGAAGATACTTCAGCATGGTTTTTCTTCCACCTTTTCTCCCACAGTCTTGGGAGACAAGTTGGAGGCAGTCTGGCCAGCCTCCTATGTACACCGAGAGTGGTGATGGTGGTTGTGATTGTTGGGCCAGTGTCTCAGTAGGTTGTGGGGAGATTGATTTGGAAGGACAGACCTCCCCTCACACTTCAACATATGGTTGTGGACTGGGCATACAAGCCTGTTAGTGTTTCAGTGTTTTTACTCTATTCTGGCCACAGTTTTATTTCCAAAAGTTCTGAAATTTATATTTTCCTGTATTCTGAAGTCTGCTACACAACAATTCCTGATCTTTCCCTGGGAGAACATAGGAAGCTGCCTTATACCGTATCAGACCATTGATCCATCTAGATCAGTATTGTCTACACAGACTGGCAGCAGCTTCTCCAAGGTCGCAGGCAGGAGTCTCTCCGAGCCCTATCTTGGAGATGCCACGGAGGGTACTAGGAGCCTTCTGCATGCAAGCATTCAGATGCTCTTCCCAGAGAAGCCCCATCCCCTAAGGGCAGGGGTGTAACTATAATAGGGCAAAGGAAGACAGTTGTCTGGGGGCCCACTGCCTTGGTCCCCACCCCCCAGAGGCAAGTCACATGACTGACTCCCACAGCCATGCACTCGCCCGGGCTGCCTTCAGTTGTATTCATCCTCCGAAATTGATGTGAGTGTTAAGAAATGATTTGCATCGTCCACAGTTTACAAAACCTTTTAAAAATAATTTAGGATGATGTTCTATTGTGGCACATAGGTTAGATAGATAGATAGATAGTTAGTTAGTTACCACTATTCAGCCTCATTTAAGATTTCTTTACTTCATGAGCTGAGCTTCAGTGAGGGGGGCCCCATTTTAAAATCTTGTCTCTGGGCCTACTCCAACCTTGCTACGCCCCTGCCTGAGGGAATATCTTCTTACAGTACTCACACATCTCCCATTCAAATGCAAACCAGGGTGGACTCTGCTTAGCAAAGGGGACAATTCATTCTTGATACCACAAGACCAACTCTCTACCAGAGCAAATTCTGATGGTAAATAGTGCACAAAAATGCCCTGAGACTATACACCAGATGTGGCTTCAGGATTGTCAGCTTAACACTTTTATTTTAAATGGTAATATGAATCTTTATATTAACAGTCTGAAGACTTATGTACATTCAGTTCAGGATTTTAAATACCCCTTTTGAGACTTAAAAATGATCCCATCACCTCGAAAGACTACTTTTTCTGATAGCTATAAAAGTTACTGAAATGGAAGTTCAAGATTTTGGCTGAAAAAGGTTTCATGCACCAATAAAATACAGGTGAAACTCGGAAAATTAGAATATCGTGCAGAAGTCCATTAATTTCAGTAATGCAAATTAAAAGGTGAAACTGATATATGAGACAGACGCATTACATGCAAAGCGAGATAAGTCAAGCCTTAATTTGTTATAATTGTGATGATCATGGCGTACAGCTCATGAAAACCCCAAATCCACAATCTCAGAAAATTAGAATATTACATGGAACCAAGAAGACAAGGATTGAAGAATAGAACAATATTGGACCTCTGAAAAGTATACAGTGTACTGTGTTTGATTGGCCAGCAAACTCGCCTGACCTGACCCCATAGAGAATCTATGGGGCATTGCCAAGAGAAGGATGAGAGACATGAGACCAAACAATGCAGAATTGCTGAAGGCTGCTAATGAAGCATCCTGGTCTTCCATAATACCTCATCAGTGCCACAGGCTGATAGCATCCATGCCACGCTGCATTGAGGCAGTAATTGCTGCAAAAGGGGCCCAAACCAAGTACTGAATACATATGCATGCTTATACTTTTCAGAGGTCCAATATTATTCTATTCTTCAATCCTTGTCTTCTTGGTTCCATGTAATATTCTAATTTTCTGAGATTGTGGATTTGGGGTTTTCATGAGCTGTACGCCATGATCATCACAATGATAACAAATTAAGGCTTGACTTATCTCGCTTTGCATGTAATGCGTCTGTCTCATATATCAGTTTCACCTTTTAATTTGCATTACTGAAATTAATGGACTTTTGCACGATATTCTAATTTTCCGAGTTTCACCTGTAAATATAGCGTAAAGTTTGGCTCACTAATTAAGCCTAGGTATTTTGGCATATCTTCACATAGTAGTGATATAATATATTTTAGTTAATAGATTTGAGTGTGCACCTTTCAAAATTAACTAACAAAATACAGAAGCTGGCCATTTTCAAGCATAAATTAATGTGTATGTAAATTTTACAAGAAAATGGCATTGTAGATGGTTAAGTTCACTGGAATGAATATATACAATTCTGCTAACTCTTTACTCAAACAGTTAATAAGTCAACACAAATAATTTTATCTTTCCTCTCAGAGCAAACGTTATGTAGATGATTGCACTTTTTTTTAAACAAAGCTATCATAATTTTTTTTCTTAATCCTGACATATTTAAGAGACATCCTTATCAGAGATGGGCAGTATCTAAAATACAAGTATTTAAAATACATATTTTAAATACTTTTGCATTTTGTATCTAAAATACATTTGCTTTGGTATTTTTTATTTTTAAATACATTCCTGAAACCAAAATACATCTCAGCCAATCATTGCTTTGCTTTCTTGCTTCAGGAGCTGCTTTTTTATTGCAAGCAGGCTTCGTAGGGTTGTGCATTTTGTGTTTTTTTCTGTTTTGTTTTTGGCCCAAATCCGAAACACCCCCATTTTGTTCTTTGTTCGAAACCAGCCAATCCAAAACACCCCAATTTTGTTCTTTGTTCAAAATTGCAAAATCAGAATCCAAAACGTTTTGGATTTTAAAAAATACCCCCAGGGAAAAACTAATGGGTGGGGGTGGTAGTGCCCAATGGGTGGAAACTACCACCCAAATTTCAGAGGAATTGGGCAAAGGGCTGATATTTGCTGAATTTTTGAAGTATAGGATTTTCCCCATAGGGAATAATGGAGGTTTCAACAAAATCATAGCTTCATGTTGGGGGGAAAGGGGTGGCCCAGAGCAGAGTAGGGTGGGTGGTAGTGCCCAGTGGGGGCAAAGAAACTGCCAGAATTATTTCAACGGAATTGGGCAAAGGGCTGATTTTTAAAGATTTAATGGTGTTGGCACATCTTTCAAGTTCTTCCCCATAGGGAATGATGGAGGTTTCAGCAGCCCCATAACTGCACTTGTGGGGCACCGGGGTGGCCCAGAGCAAGTGGTGGTGTAGAGCACATAGGGTGCCAACCACCCCCATGGGTTGCTAACCCATGGGGTACTGGGTTCTGTTGTTTCTGAGATGTTTTGAGTGTAGATTCAGATTCTCTGGTAGCATGTGAGAGTGGATTCATTGGCTTCTCATTGAAAATCTCATATGCTACCAGAGAATCTACACTCAGAACACCTCAGAAACAACAGAACCCAGCACCCCATGGGTTAGCACCCCATGGGGGTGGTTGGCACCCTATGTGCACTACACCACCACTCGCTCCCAGCCACCCCAGTTCCCCCCAGGTGGAGTTATGGGTCTGCTGAAACCTCCATTATTCCCTAGGGGGGAAAACTTTAAAGAAGCGTAAACTTCAACAATTTCTAAGAAATCAGCCCTTTGCCCTATTCCATTGGAATCTGGGTTGTGGCAGGCACGCCTTGGAGCACTGCCACCCAACCCACTGTTTTGCCACTCAGGTCCCCTTTCTGCCCCGAATCTGCCCCAAAGACATGTCAACTTCAGAAACTCTTTAAAAATCAGCTCTTTTCCCAATTCCTTGGGAATCTGGGTGGCAGCAGGCACCCATTGGGGCACTACCACCTGAACCACTCTTCTGCCCCCAAAGCCCCCTTTCTGCCCCGAATCCACCCCAAATAACATCAACATCACACATCAACAACAACAGAGCTTTGGGGAAAATCAGGCAGATTTCCAAAGGTCATGCACATCCACACACACCCCTGCCCAAAATGCAATTTATCTACACACAACAGTGTAAAACAACAACAATGAAATGCACACTGCCCCACTGGCCAGTGAGGGTAAATGCACACTGCCCCACTAGCCAATGAGGGTAAAATCTACCCTTAAATTTGCTTAAAAGGAATAAGGAGGCAATTGCCAGCAGATCAGCCCATGCTTTCGCTGCCCAATCCGCAGGCTGGAAGGGCTGGAAATTCAAACAGATGTCAAAAAAAAAAATTGAGATTGAAGGAGAAATACTTTTTGTGATTGCAAAATGGAGTTCCAGAACAGCCGAAACAACAAAACGTTTTGTATCCAAAACAGGGACGTTTTGTTTTGGCTACAAAATTTTCTGTTTTGAGCATTTGGTGTTTTGTTTTGGCTACAAAACAGCCAAAATGGCCTGTTTTGTGTACAAAATGTTTTGTATCCGAAACAAAACGCACATCCCTACTTCCAAGCATCCTTGTGTGTGTGCCCTGTTCCTCACTATCTGTCCCTTGAAATTTGAATAGTTTTACTCTGCTGACTGGTCAGCCAGCAAAGTTTGAAAATCAAAGGGAGGATGTTCCCTTTGTTCCTGTGAGCAAAATGGGAAATGACGGTGAGGATGGCATGGGAGTCCATGGAAGGGGAGCGAGAGGCAGCACCTCTCCCCCCCCCATTTTGGTTGCAAGAGAACTCCCTACTTCACAGCTTGCTTGATTTAAAGTTTCTCTGTCCCTCTAGCTGCAATGCTGCAACTAAAAACCTGACCTGGCCTGAAAAGCCTGAAGTTCTTCTGGTCCAGTCTGTAAATTTGCAACTTGCCTAAGGCTTGTGCAGGTTGTTTTGCAGAGTAGTTTACAAATATCTCCATGTCTGTGCCCCCGTTGTTTACTGTGGCTGACTAATGGTAGCAAATTTTGTTTCCTCTATGTGAAACAAAGCAGCAGCATATTCTCTGTCTGAAGTTCACCTTTAGAGACCTTTGTGTTCAGATCCCTCGAGAGCATGCAGAGTGCTTAGCTGGCTTTCCAGGTTACCTGCCTGTGGTGTGAGTGGGGCACATTGAGCCAATTCTTACAATCACTGAGAGGCAGAGCAGGCAAGGAGGGTATGGCGGGGAGGGCTGCTTTTAACTCACCTTCTCCCCAGATGACGAAGCCCAGATGAGTAGTGCTGCATGGGAGAGCATGTAGTAGTATGTAGCCTGAACTCATTGTTCCAGCTGCTGCATATCCCACAATGCACAATGGTGCATGGTGCATTGGAGGATTCCTCCATCTCTGTGTCTCCGTTGGCTGAACAGAGCTGGGTTAAGGGTGCACTCACACCCTTAACCTCAGCTAACAGCTGGGTTTAGTAAGGGGATCAGACTGCACAGGAGCACCGTGATCCGCAAGGATCCCGATGCTTCACACTACCAGCCTAACCCAGGCTGGGCTGCCCTAGGCTAGGTTAAACTGATCATGAGGACAACCTCAGTATCACTGTGGGACACACAGAACAATACAGGCAATCATGCAGCCTTGCTTGCTTAGACTGGATTAAAAGCTTCTAAAGTTTTAAACTTTTCTTAAAAATTTAAACTAAAGGTTCAAATCATCTTTTTCCTTACAGCAGCCTGTAAAGTTGGTCACATTGAGTAATCTGACTGAGTGAGGGCTTCAACCTGGGTCTCCCAGTCTTCATCCCAAAACCTAATCTCTACAACACATTGGTTTATGAGGCAGTTAGAATCTTTATTTTCTGAACTGAAGGAGGATATACAAATAAATCCTTGTGATTTGTATATACACTAGAAGCTCTCTTTAGCTCTCTTACTAACATCTTGGGTTCAGGGGAATCCTTCTGAGTCACTCCTGTAAAACAGCCTCTGTCCAGCCTCTGTTCATCACTGTAGAGCAACTGCCTTCCCTGAAAATGGATTTCTTCAGGAGCAAGGCTTCCATTCATCTGTGTGGGAGTAGTGTGGCTGCTCATTCTGAAAAGTTAGCGGGGAGTCTCCCGTCACTGTGTTCCCTGTCCATCTTAATCAGATGCACTTTACACAATATCTTAATCAAACGTTTCTGGATTATACTGATGTGCATGCTGTCTGAAAAGCATTTAGGATGCTCAGTCACCCCCCTACCACACCCCCTCTCTGACCACAGCTTTGTGTACTGTTATTGTGCTGCATGTGGAAAAGATGGCTGTTCTTGGCAGAGCACTGTCAGTGCTACTGCAGCATAATGGCTTCACCCAACTGCTTCATGTTTTGCCTCAGGTCATAATGTTGTGTCATTGTTGTGTATAGTCATTGTGCTCAATTCCAAACAATTATGTGAGGTTGGAAGCTATTAAGGAGACTTAAAGAGGGCAATTTTATTACCTCTTGGTTGAAAATAACAACACAACTAGGAGCAATATAAGAACTGCTTCTCTCCATTTTAGTCGCAGCATACACAGATGCTGATAGAAAGAACAGAAGCAGAAAGACAAGCTGTGGCAAAGAATCTAGAGGAAAAAGAAAATCAGAAATAATAATTTTAAAAGTTATACAGTCAAACAACAATATACGATAGCAGCTAGCTACCATTTAGTATGATGATGAAATGGACAATAAATCATGTTCCAGATCATCTGTTTCTTCACAGACCTAAAACACACAGCTCACTATGAATCTTAACTGCTAATCAGCTGAAATCCTGAACACAAGACAGCATTACATCTAATATATAATGTTACAAATGAGGAAATATTCTACTCATTGGTACCCAAGCTTGGAACCAGCAACTGAATTTTGTCTTTGTTTGATGCCCTAAAAGTCATCTCTCATTAGTCTATCTTACGTATTTTCCCACTGATCAATCCACCAGAAAAGGCCAGTCTATTGACTTCTTAATTAGGTAATTTGTTATGATTATTTATTTATACAAGGTGTTTTTATGTGTGCATGCTTGTGATGCTCTATTAGTTATTCATTTATATATTATTATATATATTGTTAAAAGATTATAATGATCAGAGATTGGCTAAATACTTCTAAAATGTATTTTAGATACAAAATAACTGAGCAAATGTATTTGAGATACAAAATACTTTATAAACAACCAATAAAAATACAAAATAGTAGTTTAAAATACATCTTAAAATACAAAATACAATGCCTGAAAAAAGGAAACAATTCTGAGATGTTCGCTACTTCTCCAAACTTGTTTCCATCTCATTTAAGCGATACAAGTTATTCAAAGATTAAATTACTCAAGTTATAGGGATGTGTGAGCTGGCTCAAGGGTTATATATTCAGCATATAAGTTGAATAAATAAGGATAAAGTATACAATCTTGTCTTACTCCTTTGTGGATCTGGAACCAGTCTGTTTCACCATGTTCCGTCTGGACTGTGGCTTCCTGTCCTGTGTATAGGTTTCTCATGAGAACAATGAGATGTTCTGGGATGCCCATTTTCCTAAGGATATTCCACAACTTGACATGGTCGATGCAATCAAAGGCTTTTCTGTAGTCAATAAAGCACATAAGCATCTCCAGTGATTGCTGCTGGTATCTATCTTATGTTTCTTTTTAGACTGTGAGCCCTTTGGAGACAGGGATCCATCCATCTTACTTATTTATTTGTTATTTCTCTATGTAAACTGCCCTGAGCCATTTTTGAAAGGGCCGTATAGAAATCAAATTAATAATAATAATAATAATACATATTCTGCGATGATATCTATAACAATTGACAATAAAATTCTGGCATCCCAGGTCCTTGGGAAGGACTCGATGTCTGGATAAAACAAACCAGTCAATAACACCTGTCTGACTGTATAAACAAGAAATAATAATTAATGACTTCTTTTTGGAATTGTTTGGCTTTCTCATTTATCCAGCATGCATCAGCAATGATGTCTCTTGTTCCTCGGCCTTTTCTGAAACCAGCTTGAACATCCAGCATTTCCCTTTCCATGTAGGGCTCTAATCTGCGTTGGATGATCCTGAGCATTATTTTGCTAGCATGTGAAATTAAGGATATTGTGTGATGGTTTGCACAATCTGTTGAGTCTCCTTTCTTTGGTATGGGTATGTAGACTGACCTCTTCCGATCTGTTGGCCACTGTGTCATTTTCCAGATTTGCTGGCATAGTTTGGTTAGAGCCTTGACTGTTTCTTCTTCTGTTGCCTGCCATATATCTGTAGCTATTCCATCAGTTCTTGTAGCCTTCCAACTTGATAATGACCGGAGTGCTGACCTAACTTCATCTTCCTGTACTAGAGGTTCTTGCAAGTAGGGAATATCTTCTAGAGTATCTTGGATGTTGACATCCCTGCTGTACAGATTTTCAGTATGCTCCTTCCATCTCCGATCTTCTCAGAATCAGTTACTATCTGTCCTTTGGCATCCCTTAACATACCAATTAAAGGTTAGAACCTCCTGAGGTTTGAATGCCCCCAATTAAATGAGGTTGGCGGAGCACGTGCGCCACTAACCCTGTTTTCCTGCTTGTGTGTTGCTGCGGCAGGGCTCCGCGCCATAGCAACTCACTAGTAGTCCCCCGACTGGGAGGCTACGACAAGCCTCCCAGCATCGGGGGGGGGCTCCCCAGAATGCCTTTTGCACTTTTGCATGGGGCATGCTGGGACTTCTGGGGGCTGGGAGGCCTATGAACCCCTCTGCCCCAACCAGCTCCATGACAGAGCAGGTAATTGTGTGTGGGGGGGGACAATCTGGCCACCCAGGGCCTCCCTGCTCATCTGTGGGGAGAGCAGGTCAAGCCTGCTCTCCCCACATAACCCTTTTAGGCTCTCCACACTGCTCATGAGGAGAGCCTAAATTCATTGCCAAGCGTACCCTGAGAGGCTATAAATCTAAATGTAAGGTATTTCTCTCTAAACCATTGCTTTCTGTTCTTCAGATCCAGGGTCAATAACTTCTTAACCTATATGTTCACTTGTTCACATGCCATGTGAAGTTAAAATCAGAAGCGCTCTTACTCCTGGACTTCGGGGCCGAAGTCCAGGGCCTCCACACCCCCTGGGGGCCCTCATATCCTCTTTAGTCTTCCCTGGATGGTGTGGTCGCCTTGCAGAGCATGATGATGCTTAATTTGCAGTGGGGATGGGCTCCAAAGTTCTTTAAATCCAGGCTTCAAAATTACCTAGCTTAAAATAAACATCTCTGCTTAAAATAAGGTCAAACAACATGTAACTGCATTTTAACTGTTTGCTCCTGTAGGAACAGCATTTAAGGGTCTCCCCCGCTTTTGTATACTCTCGAGTAAAATCATCTTTGAATAACTGAAAACTGCAGTGGTAATTGGGCGACTAACCTTGACATATTTCAGTGAAGGTACAGGCTTACACTGTTGCAGAGATAATTACACCACAATACCAGTTTTTGTTAAACATGAATACATAAAAGCAGCCTAGATAATGACACATAATATTGTTGCATGCCTTGTTTTTATCTTATGCCCCCTATAAAGACAGGCATATCTTTTCATTTACCTCTGCCTGTACTGCCTTTGTTGTATTTCCTGTGTCGAACATTGAAATTATCTTACTTAAATATAAAAGAGTTTTCTCACAGAGCAGTTTTGCATCCTAATGTGTAAGCTACTGATTTACAGAAAATCTACAGTGTCTCTGATGTGTGAAAGAAATTGTTCTGCCCCAGAGCAATATTTATCTTCTGTGATTTATTCCACATTTGCTGCAGAGACTATTTATACCAGAGACAACCAACTTGAATCCTGTTTTTCCCTATTGGCTTTCCTTAAGCTAGGAAGACAGGACCATCAGATCAGGAATTACAATATCCATGTGAAATGCTAGAGTAGAAAAAGAAACACTTTTCATTGAAAAGGAATGCCACAATATGGTTAGGTATTTCTGGTATAAAAGATGTTTGACAATCGGAATGAAGCTTTGGCTCTTCAGTGCATGTTTTATTCTGTTAATAAAAAAAATTCTCATACAAATAAGAAAAACAGATTCACCTTCCCAAGCACTTATTGAGGGATAGAATTGTAAGAGCAGCATCACTATAGTCATAATACCTGCAATGCACACATACACTCACAGCCCAATCCTATAAGCTCTTTCACTAGCAAATAAATTCATATTATGGAACGAAACTGCTATAGCATTGGTATGCTATCATAGCCTATTTTATTGTGAGCTGACTCTGATGATATTCACGAATGAAATTGTATGGGTTTGTGCTACTATGCCACCATTGCCTGCTGCAGCATACTAGTATAACACAAAATGGTTCGACAGCATATTACTGGATAACAAACAGCATATGGCATGGACTGCATGAGTGGGGCAGCATTAAGAGTGGCCCACACACAGATCCAAAGCCATTTTGACTACCACTCATTTGAAACAAACTAATATCAAGAGTGGTTTCTTCATGAGGCAAAGTGAAGTGCTCACCTCAGGTGGTAGGTTATGGGGCACTAACAGGCTGGCAAGGTGCTCCTGGCACTGCTGTTGGAACAGCTCCTTGGGACTGATCTGACACACGCTTTGCAAGGGGCACCTCTCCTCACACTCCTTGCAAAGCTTGCAAGAAGCACAAGGAGAAAGAGGAGGCCGCTGGCAACCGCCTCTCCTCCCACCCTCCCATGCTGTTTGCAAGGATCGGTTTTGAAAGGAGACTAACTCACTCCAGAGTTGTGGGGCAAGCCAGCATTTGGCACCTTGTCTCAGGCACCACAATACCTTGGTCCTGTAATATCTTGTCCTTCCACTTGTGGATTTGATACCTTTGTGCAAAATATTACTGAGCCATTCTACTACTACGGGGTGTGTGTGTGTGTGTGTGTGTGTGTATTTACCATGTGTGTATTTACCGCTCTTCAACAAAAATTCTCAAAGCAGTTTACATAGAAAAGTAAATAATACATAAGATGGTCCCCTGTCTCCAAAGGGCTCACAAAAGAAACATAAGGCAGATACCAGTGACAGCTACTGGAGGGATGCTGTGCTGAGGCTGGATAGGGACTGATGCTCTCCCCTTGCTAAATATAAGAGAATCATCACTTTAAAAGATGTCTCTTTGCTGAGTTAGTAGGGGTGGCTGTTCCAGCTGTGCATATCTTTAATATTGGGGCATCCACAAGTGTAGTGCTTTTTGGAGAGAGTGAGTAAAATAAAAAGCAAATTGCTTTGAAACTGCTGAGACTGTAAGCATGCTTAAAATTACACTTTAAGACCAATAATCTCATTCCCCTATTGCTGTGGTTTATTACTGGAAGACTGAGGAGACAGTTGTCTAAAATAGTGTGCACTATATACATTTTAAAAAGTGTTTCACAAATGGGAATACTGGTAATTTTTGTATTCTAATGCCAGTACTGATGAAATGCTTTCTAATAAATACATTCCAGAAATGTAGTCAGTGTAATCTTAGATGTACTTTATTCTTATTCTAGGATAAGCAGCTTTGCTTTGTAGAAAATAGTGAAGTACATAAACATTGTTCATTAATTAATAGTCACATAGAGATACCTTGTTATGTTGTGTTAGAAAGCTTACTTTATGTTGGCAAAAGCTCAGTTTTGCCAATATAACGAAGACCATATAAGTAATTTGAAATCTGAAAGACATGAGAAATGATACCCAATTGTCCGCTGCTGTCTAACAAACTGCGGTAATTGGGAAAGTAACCTTGACATATTTCAGCTGAGGTCTGGGTACCCACCGTTTATTATATTTCAGACAGTATCCATTAACAGAGATGTAGAGCCAAATTAACTCTAATGTTGCAATCTTCACAAGACGTTCCATAGCTAGCAATAACGTTAAAATGACACTCTTAAAATAAGAATTTCAATTATGAGCCAGATGAAGCTGTAGAAAAAAATTGACAGCTTTAATAAGTAGTAGGAGTTTGCATTCACTTTGATAAAGATCAGAGTTATCATGGTTATGAAGACAAACGAAAGAGCATTATGTGGCAACTTCCTGTTGTGCACAATATGTGGCCACTTCCTGTTGTGCTTTGCTGTCCACATGGCATCATGGAGTTTTAAGCTCAGTTCCTCCGACTAGCAATCTCAAAGTTCTGGCTTCTGTTTCCTTAATTTTTTAAAAAAAAGTTAAGAGAAATGTAATCCTTTTTTGTAACCCTTCATTACTAACTTGGGAGAAATCATCCTTCAGTTGGCTGTACTGATTACAGAAAGAGAGGCTCCATCCCTCAGTTTTGATCCCTGTGGTGGTCCTCTGGCAATAAGAATTGGAAGTTAGTTGAAATAGCTGAATGCCACTGAAGAGTTTGTGAATGTGTTATAGTATATAAAATGAATAAATAACAGTGGGGAAAGATAGAACATTTGATCTGAAAGGCTAGCTTGAGTATGGACATAATGTTTCCACCTCAGACAAGCCAGACTTGCAGCATATCTCTGAGCAGTGAACTCCAGGATTCAGGATTAGCTGAAGTGTATGTATATCCAATTAAGATCACTGGGTGTTTTTAAAAAGTGGTTACATAACTAAAGTTGAGGGAATGGAGAACATACTGAACTGGGTGGCATATCTCACCTCTTCTTTGTCCCTGTATCTCTGATGTGCCACATCCCATTACTTAAAACTCGTAAGTCCCTGGACTCTAAGGAACCAAGTAGGGGTGTGCACGGAACCGCGGAGCTGTGTTCCGGCACTGGGGTGGGGGGTTACTTTAAGGCACGGGAGGTTTTACTTACCCCTCCCGCCGCTTTCCCCCCTCCGGTGCCTGTATTTCATGGAATAATTGTTCTTACTATTTCCTCGAGCGCCCCTTCTCTGGCGCTCTGCTGCAGCAATAGTTTTAGTAATGGGGCGGCAGGATACCTCCCTGCCGCCCCTTCCTCCGCTTGGCGTCATGGCATAAAGTGCAAAAAGGCTTTACTTTCTTAAGTAAACGGAGTGGCAGGATATCTTCCTGCCGCCCCTTCTTCTGTTTCGCTTTGCTGCAAAGTGCAGCAAAGCAGGAGAAGGGGTGGCAGGGATGTATCCTGCCGCCCCATTACAAAAACTATTGCTGCAGCAGAGCGCCGGAGAAGGGGCACGCGAGGAAATAGTAAGAACAATTATTCCATGAAATACGGGCACCGGAGGGGGGAAAGCGGTAGGAGGGGTAAGTAAACCCTCCCGCGCCCTTAAAGGGACCCCCCACCCCGAACCACCCAAATCCGAACCGCCCAGGGGGCCTGTAGAATTGCCTATGGATCGGTCCGGGCACATCACTAGAACAAGGCCTGCAGAACAAATTTGCAGTGATGAATTGAGGTCCAGGCTATGATTATTGAAAGGTAAGATACATGAATAAAAAACTGGATTTGAAGCAATACATAGTGCATGGATTAGGGAAGGCCTGCTGGGCCAGAGCCTGCATTAAATACAAAGGAATTCCTTTGGAAGAGAAGAAGGGAGAGGGAAAGAAGATTGAAAAAGAAAACTGATCTGGTACAAGTGTTGTTTAAGGTGAAGGAACTCATTTTTGCTCTCAGCTTGGACTATTGGATTTGGACTATCCTCATAAAAACAGAACTACTTACCTTCATATTTAAACTCTCCTTACTCCTACAGCAGTGATATAGGAAGATGCTGAAAGGCATAATTTCATGCTGTGCAGGAGATGGCAATAGTAAACCCCTTCTGTATTCTACCAAAGGCAACCACAGGGCTCTGTGGTTGCCAGGAGTCGACATTGACTCAAAGACACACTTTGCTTTGCTTTGCTTACTCCTACTCCCAGTGGCAGATAGTGAGGGGGCAGCGGCAAGAGGTACCTTTAAAAGTTTTTATCAGTGATACTGCTGGAAGCTGCAGGAAGAATTGGGGCTCTGCCTTGCATCCTGCACAGCGACTGCCCTGCCTACGGCACTCACCTGGCCGTTGTGTATGCCCAGTGGCCAAGTGAGGGCCATAGGCAGGGCAGCCATCGTGTGGGATGTTGGGTGGAGCACCACTACTCCTTGCAGCTTCCAGGTTCCAGAAGCATCACTAGTAAAGACTTTAAAATGTACCTCTTGCCACTGCCCCTGTGTCACCCTCACTGGCCGCCATTGCCTATACCTTTAATGAGAGTCCACTTATCTTAGAGCTATCCTTTGACACCCCTCTTTCCTTCACCTTTCACTTCTTCCTCTTAAGCATCTCCAAGTTCTCTCATTTGCTTCATACTTCTCCTTTGATCCAGTTTGATATATTGGCTGCTTATTCCTTGAATTAGTTACACACACACACACACACACACTCTCTCTCTCTCTCTTGCCTGAGTTCATGTGTAATGTGGGACTGTGGTTTGTTTCTAAAGAGAAAGCCAATGTGTCCACCCTTCTTCCTGTGCAAGAGAAGAAAGGTAGGGAGAGAGCCTGCAATTCCCTTAACATTATCCATGTTGTGCTAAACCATAGTTTAAAGTTACTTCTAAACTGGATGCAAGTCCTTTAGTGCAACATTGACAAGTAATATTTTGTTTGGCTGCAGTAGCAGTCTTGTTCGTACTTCTCTCTACATTTTTCAACTGTCTGATCACTCATACACATCTGTGTATTAATAGGACATTTACTATTTCTAACTGGAAAACATTTTAAATTATCTTAACTCACCTACACTTTGGGATTTAACTAACATTCTGGGTTATAACTAACCTGGAATGATTATTAAAATATGAAAGACTCTCCCCTAACATATTTTCCTTCATACTTTATTCTCCTACAGTATCTCTATATATAATTCTCCTGGGTGTTCCTTGGAATGTGCGTCCCAGTGCCCAGCTGATTGGCTGGGCGGCAGACACACCTAATTGGCTGAGGCGCACCTTGGAGAATTGGTTGCTGTGGAGACCAGAGGTGGCAGCAGGCCTGGCCCAGACGTGGAGGCAAGGCCCAGGAGGAGGGAAAGAAAGGGCAAAGAAGTGGCGGTGGGGAGGAGAGGCTGCTGGGCCCGGAAGCAGAGACTGGGGCAGAAGGTGTGGGGGAAGAGGTAACCGCCAGCCCCAAAGAGTGCAGAGATGCTCTGTGTGGGGTCGGCTAGTAAAAAGTAAATTGCTCTGTGATGTTTCATTTTCCCCCTCCTTGTACTATTTTCATTGTGAAGATTCAAATACACCTAAATGAAAGTGAGACATGTGGGGAAGAAATACGGCAATCCAAGGTAATAAATGTCCGAGGTATAGATGACCCCAGCTTGTGATAAATCCCATTTCTAAACCTGATAGTAACGTTGACTTTATGTTGATGATACAGTTTTAAAAGGTACTAACTATTCCATATTGTTTTCTCTACATGTCTCAAAGACACATTGTGCTGAATGAAGAAATGCATGTGTCTCTGTATCAGGGGTTTTCAGGACCCCACATGGGAATTAATAATGGAGTTCATTACAGAACATAAATACCATCCGCATTCGCACATAATGTGAAACTGGAGGTTGACGAACCCGCGGTTTCAATTTCAGACTAAATTGCATCGCAGTCATTTGTCCAACCGCAGTCCGGCAACCTCTGCTTTCAGAAGTCCGGCCACAGAGGTTGCCGCAGTCTGGCAACCTCTGCTTTCAGAAGAGCCTCCCCTCCTTGTCTGCCAAGACTATGGGCGAAGTGTTAGCCACTGCTTTTAAGGGGGCATACCAAGTGTGATCGTGCCTTTTCAGGATGGTCTGCCCACCCTCTCTATGGAAAGGGCAATTAAATCCTTTTAAATGCCATGTCATGCCAGTGTTTCTTCTGACAACGATGGCACTGCCTGCCTCTTAAGAGCCCTGTAAAAATATTGCCCTGCACAAGCACAAGTTTTGATGAGAATCTTGGGGGGCATTATTTTCCTGTTACTCAGGGAAGAGAACATGATGACTTCCTAGGAGGGCATATGTATATAAGAGAGAGCAAAGGATCCTGGGGGTGCTCATCCCAGCAAAGCAGTCCATGCAGACCAAACAACACGACTACACTCGTAGCAGCTTACTGTTGGTGGACTAGTCTCATGAAAGGGCTAGTCTACTGGGGAAGACCATTGTGTTAGATACCCTTGGTCTTCTGTCGTGAGTGTAGCTAATCCAACAAAGAGAGACCCATTCTCTCTGGTTAACAATATAACTTTTACACTGCAACCCCCTCCTCCCATGGGAAGCCTCACACAGACCCAAAGGAGATTGTGACACTGCATGTGTCTGGGCCTAGTGGTGTGTGTGGACAGAGGGAAGACCGGGTTCAGGGATGGATCTTACTCCTATTCAAAATTCCTGGGTTTAGGCTGGCATTGCATCATATAAAGATCTGCCACCATGGAGAATTGTGGGAGAGGGGGACCCTGATTTCCAGTGATACCAGGAAAATGGGGTTACTGTTTCAGGGCCCAAGCAAGGGTGCACATGTCCACATGGGGGGATGGGATGGCCGGAGCCATGCTTTGATAGCTAATGTGCAGCAGTCACCAAGATAGAAACAGGAGTTGCTGGGGGTACCCACTCCCATGGCTTTGCTGTATAGAGCAACCAGGCTTGATATAGAGCCTCCATGGCCTAACACTCTTGTGAGAAAACTGTACGTGGGAGAATGCTGCTGCAAGGATGTTTGTGGGTGCAAGTCATTTTATGAGTGTGTCACCCATCCTGCAGCAGTTTCATTGGTTATGGGTCCACTTCCGGGCTAGAATCAAGTTGCTGGTCTTGACCTTTAAAGCTCTGCAGAGCTTGGGGCTGGGGTACCTGTCGGACCACATTTGCCCATCAGGATCCTCCCTCATCATCTCAGGCCCAGCTCATGGCCCTGCCGCTAACAGAGATCCAGTTGGCGGGGACTGGAGACAGGGCCTTTTTGGGTGTGGCCCCTCGACATTGGAACACCCTCCCTGAAGAACTTCACCATGCTCCCTCTGTCAGTATTTTTTTTTTTAAAAAACAACAACAACTAAAAACATATCATATTAAAGAGGCTTTTCAATACTCCATCTTTGGTTCTATCTGGTAGGTTCCTAATTCTCAATTTTTAGCTTTTAAAACATCTTTTAATTTGAAACATAATTCTGATTTTTTAAAATTTATTAACATATTTTTATACTACTCAAAACTTACATCTTCTGATTGTGGCTTTAGACTGACTTTTAACTTGTTTACTTAATTTGGTTGAATTTATCTATTTTATTGTTGTGAGCCACTCTGAACAGTAGTGTACTGGAGGGGTGGGGCATAAATATTTTAAATAAATAAATAAATAAATAAATAAATAAATAGTTTTTTCACCATGCATTATTAGCGATTCTGCCCGACATCGCTGTCTCCACAGATGGTTCTTCTCATGAGTTGTGAGGCGGTGTTCGCATGGCCTTACATTCTCATGAGTGAGTGATATGCTCGGGATCAGCATCCGTCATCATCACACATGTCAAATCGCTCCTTTCACTGGAGCAATGCCCAGCCCTTCTCATAAGTAAGCCTAGGGACTGCACAGATACCCCCAAGGGGAAGGGGCTGGGCCTCCCTTCCCCATTTGTGTCTGTGTGTGCAAAAAATAGAAATTGGATGTTCAAGAATCCCTGATTGGGGTTGCCTTTTAAACCCCACCCCGGCTCCTCCCCCATGTGTTTAAGACCCGGCGCTCTAATGGACCTCCCTGCTTATGTTGCCATCTGGAGTGTTTGAGCTTTTGGACATACATCACTGTCACTTTAGTCTCAGGGAGCAAAGCACTTAGTGCCTGTCCTGTCGTCCCATTCCCTTTCCTTCCTGCTTGCCAGGAGCAGGAAGCAAGGGACAGAGTTGGAATAGAGAATGCCCTGCATGACTTTGCCACTTGACAGGCTGACAAGCTTGGGATGGAATGTGGCAGCTTCCCTGTTGCCGGGCAACTGCATTGCTGAATTGGAGGGAGGAGGGGTGGTGCTGGTGCTTGGAGAGGCCGCCAGCGAGAAGTGCTGCAGGCATGGAGTGGGCACTATCCCAGGTGGGTCTGTGCTACTGTCTCTTTTATTTCAATTTCAAAAACTGCACAGATCTGCAGTTATGACGCCATCCATGTTTGGATGCTACACTTCAGCAGCCAAACCTCTGGTCTCGGTGGCGAACCTTACTGCATCCTGAAGGTTCAAATTTGAGTTTGATGAGACAAGCTGCATGTCGCTTTTGCCACAAAACTGCACTAGCACACATTTGGATGTATCAGAGTTCCAACCTCTACCCCAAGTAACTCTGGTTTCGTGTTGTGTCTGAATTTGGCCAGCATCTTAAATCAAATCTCTTTATTTCGGTCAGCTACAAGCAAGAGATTAAAACAAATGTAGAAGAGAAAACAATCAAACTTCCACTACAAACAATAAAAACCATCTTAAATTGAACTATAAACAATAATTTTTTATATAAAGTCCATATATTTGTACATTTTCAGGGTCAATGTATGCCATTAAAAAAAAAAAAAGATAAGCGAGGACTGATTTAACTCAAATATCTTATTAACAAAGTGCTTTTTTCAAATGTAGGAGATCACAATATTTTATTATGCATGTAATCAGCTGCTTAGTTTCTTACAAGTATGCATAAAACCTAAAGTACTGTATTCATTATAAAATGTCTTGGAACAAGTTTATTTATTTGATTTCTATACCGCCCTTCCAAAAATGGCTCAGGGCGGTTTACACAGAGAAATAATAAATAAATAACAATGATCCCTGTCCCCAAAGGGCTCACAAACTAAAAAGAAACATAAGATAGACACCAGCAACAGTCACTGGAGGTACCGTGCTGGGGGTGGATATGGGCAGTTACTCCCCACGGCTAAATAAAAGAGAACCACCACATTAAAAGGTGCCTCTTTGCCAAGTTAGCAGGGTTCAGTGATGCAGCCAAAGCTTCCAATAGAAGCCAAACCAAAGAAGAAGGGGTAGTAAAATCAATGGTGTTCCTCTTGAGATTCTTCAGTTCACAACATTTATAATATGGCTTTGTTAATCATACAAAAAGAAGTAATAGAGTATAAAGGGGGAGAATTGATTTTTTCTTAATCTGTATTTACATAAAGATGGCAAACCTTTCTACAGGATTAAGGCCACCTTGTACAAAGCTGCATATGAAATTCTTGTTCTTTTGATTTACTATATTGGTACAGTACTATTGAAATAGCTGAAGAAAAGATACAGGATGTTTGAAGCTCAGTCTCTGGGTACTAGAACATACAGCAGAATGGTATTAGGTAGCAGTGAAAAAACAACAATAAAATTTTTATATATAAGAAGGCAGTTGAAAGCAAAGATGTGAAAGAAATCGATGTGCTCTGTGGTCATGAAATGAACAATCTCATTATTCAGATAGTAGAATACAAAGTTGACAGTTGTATCAATTTATTGGTTTAGGCAAATATATAACATAACCTGATACACTTTGTTTTTTAACATAAGATGAGGAAAGTTTTTACATAACTATGACGTGACTGGAGATACCTTCCGTGATAATTCTAACACCTTTAAAAACAGAGAAATGTATTCAATGTGCTTTGCTATTGTGCTAACCCCAAACCTACCTACCAGAGTGAAAAGATATTATAGAGAATGGAACTGGACTTCTAGAAACAGGAATGCTATTTATCTGGTTTAGCTTTTCATAATCTACAGCTTATAAGATCTGCTGCCTATTCATTCCACAAATTATTCTTAAACTGTAGTTGTACTAAAACAGCTGTTTGTTTGTTTGAAATATTTATACCTCAACCAACTGTTCAGGGCAGCTCACAACATTAGTATAATAGATACAATGTAAAATAAAAGATAATGTTAATCAAGTTAAAAGGCCATGTTAAAACCACATTTAAAATTACATTTTTAAAAAAGTTTCAAAATAAAAATTATTAATAAAAAGCTAAAAACTCAGGACCAGCTGCGTACAGTTTTACTGTAAATTGAAATTAAGTGTACAATAATTGCAATCCAGTTATTTCTTATGGTTTAAGAGCCCCAATTCACAAATAGAAAGCTCCTTTTGTCTATAAGGCCTGCTTCATATATTTCAAGGGAGCCAGGTAATTCACATGTCACGATTTTGCTCCAATAAATACATTACTTAGATACAGTGGCTGACATCCTAACAAAGCACTGCTGCAAGCGCCCGTGTAGCACCAGTGCTTCTGAAGAATTCCAGATTAATGCTGCACCGGTGCTACTGTATGTCTGTGTGTGTGTGAATTGGAAAGACATTTTCTTCCCCCTGAAGTCCTCTTTTATCTGAAAATATGTCCCCAACCCTCAAGACCCATTTTTGGGTGGCACAGAGCGCTTCCTGGGGAAGGGAAGGTCATTGAAATTTGCCTCCCATTGCTGAGTCAGCAGCAGAGCTGAGTTAATTTGACCCTTTAGAAGCACCAGTGCTTCTTCTGTTGCACCAGTGCATTGTCAGGATGTCAGCCAATGTACTCATTCAAACTCAATACTTACAGCCTCTTTTCCAGGTTATTAAGCCTTATTTGAATCACAAGGTATAATAATGTCTCAGACTGCTCTTCTGTTGATTTTACTGGCATTATAGTATTATATAGACAACCATTCATTTGTCATATTTATAAACTGCCTGACATAGGAATGTCCAGGCAATGTACAACCATTTAAAAGACAGTATGAAGAAATGTACATGCAAAGTGCTGGAGAGAGAGGGAGGGGGGAGGGAGCAAGAGTTGCCATGGCAACCATGCATGGAATGTTGAGAGGGACATTTGACTAAGAGTCAGTTGGTGACAGTTGGAGAGTTAGGAGTTGGTGAGGTACTAAGTAGGACTGGAGAACAAAAAACTCTTGCTCATATACCTAAGTACAGAAGAACAGCCCTGCTGGATCAGGCCCAAGGCCCATCTAGTCCAGCATCCTGTTTCATACAGTGACCCACCAGATGCCGCCTGAGGCCACAGGCAGGAGTTGAGGGTATGCCCTCTCTCCTGCTCTTACTCCCCTGCAACTGGTACTCAGAGGCATCCTGCCTTTAAGGCTGGAGGTGGTGTATAGCCTTCCGACTAGTAGCCGTTGATACACCTCTCCTCCATGAAGTTATCCAATCCCCTCTTAAAGCCATCCAGGTTATTGGCTGTCACCACATCTTGTGGCAGAGAATTCCACAAGTGGATTATGCGTTGTGTGAAAAAATACTTCCATTTGCTGGTCCTAAATTTCCCAGCAATCAATTTCATGGGATGACCCCTGATTCTAGTGTTATGGGAGAGGGAGAAGAATTTCTCTCTCTCCACTTTCTCCACACCATGCATGATTTTATAGACCTCTAACATGTCTCCCTGCAGTTGTCTTTTTTCTAAACTAAATAGCCCCAGGTGTTGTAGTCTTGCCTCGTAAGAAAGGTGCTCTAGGTCCCTGATCATCTTGGTTGCCTTCTACTGCACCTTTTCCAGTTCTACAATGTCCTTTTTTAGATGTGGTGACCAGAATTGTACACAGTACTCCAGGTGTGGCCGCACTATAGTTTTGTATAAGGGCATTATAATCTTAGCAGTTTTATTTACAGTCCCCTTCCTAATGACCCCAAGCATAGAATTGGCCTTTTTCACAGCTGCCGCACATTGAGTCGACACTTTCAACGAGCTGTCCACCACAACCCCAAGATTCCTCTCCTGGTCAGTCACCGACCGCTCAGATCCCGTCAGCATCAGCATATACTTGAAGTTGGAGTTTTTCGTCCCAATGTGCATCACTTTACACTTGCCAACATTGAACCGCATTTGCACTTTGTCACCCACTCACCCAGTTTGGAGAGATCCTTTTGGAGCTCCTCACAATCCATTTTGTATTTCATTACCCAAAAGAGTTTGATATCATCTGCAAATTTGGCCACCTCGCTACTTACCCCTACTTATAGATCATTTATGAATAAATTAAAAAGCACCTGTCCCAGTGCAGATCCCTGGGGGACCCCACTTCTTTCTTCCCTCCACTGTGAAAACTCTCCATTTATCCCTACCCTCTGTTTCCTGTCCTTCAACCAGTTAGCAATCCACACATGTACTTGTCCCCTTATCCCATGACTGCTAAGTTTCCTCAGGAGTCTTTGATTATACCTAAGAGATATTTTTAGCGTGGTGTAGTGGTTAGGGTGCTGGACTAGGACTGGGAAGACCCGGGTTCAAATCCTCATTCAGCTATGAGACTTGCTGGGTGACTCTGGGCCAGTCACTTCTCTCTCAGCCTAACCTACTTCACAGGGTTGTTGTGAGGAGAAACCTAAGTGTGTAGTACACCGCTCTGGGCTCCTTGGAGGAAGAGCAGGATATAAAATGTAAAATAATAATAATATATTTAGACAGAAGGTCAAGATACACTGTGTTGACTCTCACAGCTGACATATTTGGAAACATTTAATGAAGCTTATGTACCCTGCTTTGCAGAGATCCTTATTTCCAGTCTTTTGTAAATAATAAACTTGTTCTTGTTTGGTTTTTACTGTAAGCTTTGTTTCTTTTTTTGATGCACTGAACATATATGTCTATCCTGTGCTTGCGAAGCTACGTGACCAAGAGGTTATTTATTGAGAGCAGGGTAATAGACAATCATATGGTGGCAGCGAAAGAAAGTAATAACTTAATAAATTCCATGGTGACACAATTGATATAAAAATCATTAAACAAACCAGCTGCCTGGACCTGGGAAGGGCATCAGGGTGGGTTCCTGACACACAGTAAAAATAAAACAGTTAAAATTACAGTTTGGTTAAAATTTAATTAGATAAAACAAAACAGGTTTTTTAAAAAATAGGAAAAAGCCTGAGAAAACTGGAGTGTCTTAGGGATTTATTTATTTTTTAAAAGCAGCCAGATATTGAGCTCTTATATTGGCAGGGAGTGCATTCCAAAGCTCTGGAGCAGCCACAGAGAAGGCCTGGTCCCACATCGCCACCAGATGAGCCAGTGGCAACTGTAATCAGACCTTCCTGATCTCAGTAGGCAGCAGGGTTCATGACAGAGAAGGCACATTCTTAAATACCCTGGACCCAAGCCCTTAAGATATTTATAGATAATAATCAACACTTTGTATTTTCCTCGGAAACATAGCAGCAGCCAGTGCAGTTCTTATTAAGCTAAAGGTCTATTCATGTATGGATAGTGATAATTAATTTCTTAATGTATGTTTGGTTCACAGATGCTATTGCCTAGATGTCAGAGATCTGGATTCCAATTATCCCTCCCTTTATCAAGCTGTGTGCATAAACAGTAATGTTGCATACTTTCCAATTAACTGACAATTTGCATTGTTTTTCTAAAGATCTAAGCAATATATTCCATGGAATTCTATTAACATGTAAATGAAGATTAGCAATTTAGACTCAGTTTAGTTCAATTGTTTAATATAAGTATAAGAATCAGGAAGATATTAAGTAGCATTAATTTTCAATGGGATCAGAATATGCATAAATCAGGTTGTATCCAAGGCCATAGGGCTGTGCGCAAATGGATTTTGTGTTCTGTTTCGAGCTTGAAACAAAATGCAAAATGGGCAAAATATTCCATCGAAGCAGTGAACAAGCCAGCTGTTTCAACAAAACAGCTTGAAACATTTTGAGTGTTTTTGGCCATAGGAAACAACAGGGAACCCGAAACACCCCATTGTTCTCCATGGGTAGTTCCTAGGGACACCATAGCAGGTTGGGTGGTAGGGCATGATGAGTACTATGCACCTCCCTACCCACAAAACTAATGGGCAAGCAGGCTATTTTAAACTAATTTTTAACCTTTTCCCCAAACCTCCATAGGATCCTATGGGAGTTTTGATGAAAGGTTAAAAAAAATAGCCCACTTGTCCATTTCTTTTGTGGGTTGGGTGGTAGGTAGCACCCATCATACCCTACCACCCAACCCACTTTGGTGTCCCTGGGTTCTACCCATGGGGAACAATGGAGTGTTTCAAGTTTCCCCATTGTTCTCTATGGCCGGAACAAGCTGCAATCACAGAGTGCACAATTGCATTGCAATTTGCAATGCATTTTGCAACTTTGCTTTGAAAATCACTGCAGAAACACACAGTAAAATGGAATGTGTCCTCTCAGCACAGAACACACATTTCAAGCACAGATCAAAAATGGCTAAAAAATAAATAAATCACTGATTCAGAATCCACTCCCAGCCACAGTGCCTGCACTGCAGTAACATCACTGGCACAAGCTGCACTCTCTTACACACATAGGCGAAACTAGGGGGGGCACCACTGGAGGTGCACCAGTGCTATGCTGCCCCCCCTCCCAAATTCGTGGATTTTTAAAATATATATATATTATTTTTACCTTAGCCCCTTTGGGGGACTTCCTAAAGGCCGCGGGGGCGGGGGAGGGAGTCAGCAAATGTTTCCTCTCCTTCCGCTGGCCTCTTAGATCACCACCACAGCCCATCTCGGGCTGATTTTCAGGCCTGTTTGGGCCTACAAAGATCAGTGCAGTGGCCATTTTGGAGATTGCTGCACATGCTCAAAAGGCCTCTGCAAGGCCTGGCAAGGCATAGGACCTCGCAGGGACCATTTGAGCATGTGAAGTGGCCATTTTATTAATTTTAAAAGGCTGCTGAAAACCAAAATGGCCACCACACATTGTCAAATGGCCTCTGCAAGACCCAAGTCTAGATTTTTTCCTGATCTAGGGAGTCAGGAGAATGCAAAGTTTTTGGCAAGGGACCTGAGCATTTTAAAAATGGGTATAAATGGCACAAAAGTAAGTGGACAAAACATCCCTTAAAAAGATAATGTTGGTTTAATACCTTGTAAGCTGGCAAAACTGAAGGGTGGGGGGGAGAGGCAAGGAATAAAATAGAAATTCTCTATACAGAGCTCTAACTTGTGTGGTCCTTAAAAAAAAAAACTGTTGTAAGAATTCACACCCAGAAATGTTGCATTTGCAATGTATAGCCATGCCTGTGTTGTGCAATCTTACCATCCTGAAAAATGGCTTGTCTCGTGAAATAAGTGCTTAACGTGCTGCAAATTATTTCCTTCAATTTAGCTGAGTTGTACTCGGGTTTTTATTGCCTGTGTGCCTCCCAAGTAGATTTGCTTAATTTTCCTCGCCTTCTAAAAAAGTTATGTTTTAGAATGTCTTTTTAAAAAAATCAATGCAACTCCCTTTTTACTTTGAACACAATTGTTTTTAAAAGACACATTGAATAGTCATGCTGTGATTCTGGTTGACTAGTGCATTTGATAAACTAGACATAAAGTTTACTGTCCAGTCTGCCTGTTGCCTTCCTCTGTATTGAACAAGGGAGGTGTAACTTATCCAAGGCACAATATTTGTGTGCCTACTTGGTTCATTTATGGCAGAGCTCACTTTTGAAAGGGTTTTAATGCTATGAAGGTGGCTGGTGTCCTCCATCCAATACATACTATCACAGGCCATATGCTTTTACTACCTTAGTATCTGTCACAGCAACAGATAGGAAATGGAATATGTGTGCAATAGAATTGGTTTTTTTGTTTTGTTTTTACCTTTAAACCCAGGAACTTGAGGGGATGGGGCAGGGGCAACCTTTTACCAAACCTTTGCAGTGTGGCAGAGACAGAAAATTGGTAGATTATTGTTATAAATTCTTTCTCTTACACACACACATTTTTCTGACTTGAATATCACACTGTTTTGCTGTTCTGTGGCTAGTTGCAACTTCTACCTTCTTTCTGATCAGGCTGCTGGATCCAAGCCTGTTGTAAGCTGCTGGATAATTTCAGATTGTTTGGGGCCCCTAGGATTTCCCATTGCAACCATCTCCCTTTAAGGCAAAGGCTGTTTGGACATGCGGGGGGGGACCCATCCCTGAATTTCTTGGAGGCAGCAACCTGTAGTGAGGTGTGCTGAGGTGGCAGAGCATTTGCTAAAGAGAGCTTTCACTGCTTAGCTCTATGAAGGCATGCCCAGCACATGGATGTGCTGTGTTTCCTTGGGAAGGCGACTGGTACATATGTGCCACGTGTGGTTGTATGTGTGTATACATGTGTGTGTTGCTTACAACCTGTTTCTCCTGAAAGTTTCTGAACTTGTATTCTTGAGCTGATATTATGGTAAGGTTATCTGAAAGATGGGTGTCAGATGTTTGGACAGGGGTGCAATTTCAGTGCTTGCCCTAGGCACTATTTCCCTAGATACGCCTCTGCTTACACACAATTATGACTCCTGACTTTACTTCCTAGCATGGCAACAGCTGTCACAGCAGCACCCTTATCAGCAAGCATAGCCGTAAGCTCAACTAGAGCAACTTCAGCCACATTTTGACTGAAGTTCAGCTTACAAAGAAGATGCAGAGCAGAACAGAGCAGTGAGTGAACCACAAGTTTGTCTTAAGGCCAGACATGGAGCTCATCACTAAGAAATATTACAGGGGGGTGGGACTGCTGCCATTGTCCATTTCCCACCACAACACTATCTCACAAACAAAACAAACTACAACTCCAAGAAGGCATGCACCCATGTTCTGCCTTCATCTATCTGAGATTCAGCAAAACCAGAGAGTTATAGCTGCAATAGCACAACATATTATACCCAGTGCTGATAAAAGAAAACTACAGAAGTAAACCTACCTTCCTCATCTCCTGATGTATCCTCTTCAAGGGAGGCATAATGGCTCTCTCTGCCTCCCAGTCCCTTTGAATACATTTTGAAATTCCCTCCTTTTGTGTTTCCCCTCCCTCCTCCTTTCCCCCAGCCAATGGGGGCACAGTTGCCCATGACAACACTTGATTTGTATGATAACAAACCAACCAAGAACCAAGGATATTGGAAGCCAATTGGAAGTCAGTGCCAGAAAACCAACCAGCAAGGGAATAACAGACCAAAATGGTGCTTGGAACTTCAAAATGTTTCAATCAAAATGGGGGGAGGTGTCTGCTCCAAACTCAGAATAAAGGATCTTTAAGGGTGTTCTGTTTTGAGCTCCAAACACTCAAAATGAAACTAGTTGAAATGTTTTGCCGGCAAAATGTTCTGCACATCCCTATGAGGCCATATTCAAGGAAGGCAAAAGTGGAAGAAGGAAATAAAATGCTTCAGAGGGCTACAGTGAACTGCCAATCTTTTAAATGGACTGAGTGAAATATTCATAAAAGAATAGGGAAATTAGCAAGCAGTTCTGAAGTTCTGTCAGCATACTTTTACATTGTTAGCATTATTGCTCAGCATCTGAACTAGCTTTGCTGTTTCCCTATGGATAGCTCAGTTTGTTTGCTTTAGGAGAAGCTCAGTCAATGGATTCCTTTTTGCAAAGAGAAATGATCCAAGGGAGCTCCCAGAAGGAGAGAAGGCATGAGAAAACACATCCAGGCTTTCATGCTCTATACCAGTACATAGGCAGTTAGAGTCTGACCTAGTTTTGAGGTGGTGTTTCAAAGACTTTGCTGTTCAAGCTTTTTTAAAATCAATCTATTTCAAAACCTGCAAAGCCTTTACTTAAACAGCAATACTAGCAGACACCATGTCTCCATAAGGAGTTTACCATGGTTCAATGATGAGCTGAAGTAGATTTGACATGCATCTTAGAGCCAGTTTTTCACAACTGAAATTGCATGTTGACAGTTTTGGTAAATGGATCTATGTAGACTATGGGTATGTGATGAATTAGTCAGATTCCATTTCAGGGAGGGGAAACATGAACTGCATCAAAAGCCAAGCAGGCAGTTACTCAAAAAAAGGTGTGCATGTAGGGCAGGGGGTTGCAAAAGTTATCAGCTGAGGGGTGTCAGTCAGCAGAAATTCCAGGCAAGGTAACATATGGCAGGTGATAAATAAGACAAAGGTAAGCAGAGCCTGGATGCAAAGTGAAATGAAACAGGCAAAGCCATGACAAGCCAGAGGCAAAGAGTAGTTGACTGGAGCAGAACAAGACTTACCATGCATGCGGCAACAAAGAGGATACCTTTGGTTGCTCTGGCATGCCTTACCAATTACGGCCACTGGAATTAACACTATGGAGTAGGCCCATGGTTCTCAAACTTGGGTCCTCAGACTTTATTGGGCTACAACTCCTAGCATCCCCAGCCATCGACCATTGTGGTTGGGGATGCTGCGAGTTGTCGTCTAACAACATCTGGAAACCCAATTTTGAGAACCCCTGGAATAGGCTAGGGGTGTGCACGGAACCGCGGAGCTGTGGTCCGGCACTGGGATGGGGGGTTCTAATAAGAAATGGGGGGGCGTTACTCACCCCGGAGACAACCATGCCGTATTTCACTGAGCACTCGGGCGGCAGGATATCTCCCTGCCGCCCGCTTCCTTCCCCGCTCGGCGCCGCGGCTCCTCGTTTTGAATTCAGAATTGGGCGGCAGGACAGCACCCAGTCCCTGCCGCCCCCTTCAAAGCCCCGCTCGGCTGGCGGCCGCCCCCTTCAAGTCCCCTGCAGCCCCCAAGAAGACCCCTGCCGTCCCTTTCCCTTCCCCTTCCAAAAGATCAGCACTCGGCAGGAGAGCTCCCTGCCGTCCCTCCCTTCCCCTTCCCTGGCTGGGCGGCAAATAAGAAGCCATTTGCCGCCCAGCCAGGGAAGGGGAAGGGAGGGACGGCAGGGAGCTCTCCTGCTGAGTGCTGATCTTTTGGAAGGGGAAGGGAAAGGGACGGCAGGGGTCTTCTTGGGGGCTGCAGGGGACTTGAAGGGGGCGGCCGCCAGCCGAGCGGGGCTTTGAAGGGGGCGGCAGGGACTGGGTGCTGTCCTGCCGCCCAATTCTGAATTCAAAACGAGGAGCCGCGGCGCCGAGCGGGGAAGGAAGCGGGCGGCAGGGAGATATCCTGCCGCCCGAGTGCTCAGTGAAATACGGCGTGGTTGTCTCCGGGGTGAGTAACGCCCCCCCATCTCTTATTGGAACCCCCCACCCCATCCTCCCAAACCAAAACCACCCCGTGTCCGGACCGGTCTGGAGGCCTTTAGAATGGCCTCCGAACCGGTCCGTGCACATGCCTAGAATAGGCTCATCTCTTTATTTCATGCCCAGTGATGAATTGGCTCCGCTTCTGCTAGGAAACGCAAGGGTCTGGGCATATTAGCAAGGAAATGCAGGATTGTTTTGCTGTGTACCAAACTCTGGAAAGATTTGTTTCACTCAAATCTTTGCCTGCCAACTAGGCTGTGTGAATTGGCCATGATTCATAACATGTGCTGATATTAATATAGGCACAACAGGAATGTATGGGGGTGTTGGTTGAAAGACATGGGGCAATGCATGTACCAGTATGAGCCTGATGGACTTGCTGGGTTCCTTCTTTGTGAATTGGAAAAATTATCAAAGCAACTCTAGGTTCAAGATGCAAGTGACAACATAGAAGGCAAAGGCAGCTGGGTGGCTGTTGGTGTCTCTTAAGAAACTCCACCACCAACCGGACACAGCTCCTACAATCGACAGTTCAAAAGTACAAACTGCACTTGTTTGAAATGATTGTATTGAACTGATCTCCAATATGTGAAAGGGGCCTCTACAAGAAAACATGCAGATCTTCCTCAGAAGCTTTAGCCCTTGGAGGAATTCCTTGGTTGGCAGCATGCAGAGAGACTGCTACTAGAGGCATAATGGCTACAAAAGGCTGACTGCCATTCTCATGGATATGCTCATGCTTTTAGCTAGTTCTAGATTTTGGCCCTAAAGCTTGTATCCCTGTGGCTACTGTAACTCACTGCAAAATAGATATAGATATTGGCAAACACACTTTTTGTTTGCCACCCTCACAACTACATTGATAGCGGAGCCAAGAAGCACCTAATCTGTATTTACTTTTTCCTGTTCATTCTGGATCAGGAAACTTCTGAGGAGAACATCTGGAGACTAAGGCTAGGTTTGTTCAAATTAGAACCATCTTCTGAAGAAAGCTAGAGATATATACTGGCTGTCCGAGACTAATGCTGTGCTTGAACAATCGTGTTGTATGTGTGCAAGGATGATGTTGCACTATCCAGATTCACTAAGTTAGGAACTTGAATTCCTTACTAGTGCTGCACTAATGCAAACATGTTTTCCCTTGCACAAGATGGCACACTACCTGTTATAAAACGTATTCCTCAAAGAATTTTTGTGCAAGGGTCCAACTTTGAACATCCCTGCAACCTTGCTCAGCTATGTGATTTTCCTTCAGTTAGAAAAACAAATGCAGTGTTAGCCTGGATGTCAGCCATTATTTTTAGCATAAATCAGAATGCTGTCAGTGCAGTGGGTCTCTCCCCCACACACCACCCCGCCATCTCTGATGAATTTGGAGTTTATATTGGTTTGTTTTGAGAAGCAAACAAGTCAGGCCACTTACGTAGACAGTGAGTTTCATATTTCACTCTTGAATGCACTAGGACTACCACATCTGCCACATCCTGGTCAGTGTCAAGTCCTTTGATAACACATGAAGCAGAGAAATCACATGAGAAAGGTCAGATGATGTGGAATGCAAACTTGCTGATGCTGCACCTGCCTTGGTGTCAGAAGCTCTGGGGTGGTGAATTCCCACATGAGTCTCTCCTCTTCACTCTGCACAAAAACTATTTCTCTGCTTCATCATAATATGGCAAGCATCTTCAGTTAATGTATGAAAAGAACCAATGTATTGTCTGGGAGGCACTTTGCCACTCAGGTGAGCCTGCTGCAGTCTTTAGCAGTTCCTATTTAACTGAAGCCAATTCATGTAAATTCCGGTAGTTCTACCTTCCCAAAGAAGTTTCCATGGCAAATTGTTTCTCTGTGCATCTGAACCCACCATATTTTGGTGCCTCATTAAGTGGCCACTTGATAGCAATTTGTACTGACATATCCTCATTGCACATAATTTATCAGCAAGAACCAGTTAATCTATTAATTAATCACAGTGTAAATCAACTTTTATTTTTGTGTTTCAAATTAACTGTGAACACTGTCTCTTATTAACGCATTTTAACTGCTTTTGTTTCTATCGGTTGAATTATTGTGCCTCATTTATTTATATAAATTGTAACGCTTTCTGAATTAGATTAAAAATAGAATGTTAAAGAAGCTGAATTATGAAGCTTGCATCAAGTATCAGACTTTAATGCATGAGGAAAATGTTTTGATTTTACCACGGAAAGATATATATTTGCTTATGAAAAATAATCAGAACTTTAACCTCAACCACAGTATCAGCCGAAATAGTCAGCCTGTATGTCCAGATGCCAATTCAACTGCATTACAGCAAGCATAGTAGCAGAAAAGTTAATAACTGACTCTTCTTGTTCACTAAACTGGTTTTATTCCAGGTACTTCAGTTTAACTGTCTTATGGATTGGGTAATTAATTCACCTTTTCTTTATATCAATGGATGGATTCTAAAATCAGGGAAATCTTGGAGCACAGTTTACCACAGACAAGCAGGCTGGTTTGTTTGTCAATACCTTCAGTAACTGTAAACAAGTTGTTCTAGTAAGAACTAATCAGCCTACTTTCCTTTCACTGTCTCTACATCTGGACTAAATTTGATGCAAACCGAGGTCCGCAAGTTAGAGCTCTTATGCCTCAAATGCTCATGTGTCAAGCATCTTGGATCGGGGTCGGTGTTATTACAAACTGCACCATTGAGGTATCCCTGTGTATCACTCCTTACAGCTGTTACAAATTTGGTTCAAATTGGTTAGACATTCCTCAAGTTAGTGCACTTCCTCCTCAAAGGTTTATGAATCTGCCATCTTGGATTGAGGTGGATGACATAATCACAAACTACACTGTTGGGGCATCCCTATGTGTCCAGCTGTAGCAGATTTGGTTCAAATCGGTTAGACAAGTCTCAAGTTAGTGCACTTGCACCTCAAAAGTTTACATGTCCGCCATCTTGAATTGGGGTGGATGACATTGTCACAATCTTTGCCGTCGAGGTGTCAACTGTAGCAATTTTGGTTCAAATCGGTTAAGCAGTTGACAAGTTAGCTCATTTGCGCCTCAAAGGTTTATGGTTCCGCCATCCTAAATCAGGGTGGGTGACATCATCACAAACTATGCCATTGAGGTGTCCCTGTATGTCACTCACTACTACAGTACCTAATTTGGTTCAAATGGGTTAGGCAGGCAGTCCACAAATTAGCCTACTTGCACCTCAGTTGTTCACATGACTGCCATTTTGAATCAGAGCGGATGGCATCACCACACACCACACTGTTAGGGCATCTCTATGTGTCCCTACAGCTGTCGGAAATTTGGTTCAAATCGGTTAGGCGGTTCACAAGTTAGCCCACTTGTACCTCAAAGGTTTACGCGTCCGCCATCTTGGATTGGGATGGATGAAATCATCACAAACTATGCCATTGAGGTGTCCCGATGTGTCCCTACAACTGTACCTGATTTGGTTCATACTGGTCCAACTGTTGCAAAGTTGATAGCGGGGAACACACGGATGGACACACACACACAGAAAGCCAGGTGATTTCATAGCCTACTGGAAAGTAAGCTAAAAAATGCTGCTAAATCTTTCCACATGCTGATTTTTAAAAAAACAAAAACAAAAAACCCAATATGCGCTGGATCCCGACTAAGTTCCCATGAAATGACAAAATGTATATTAGTCATGATTAACTTCTCTATTTCAATGGTGCTTAGTCATGACCAGCTTAGTTGGGATCCTATCCCATGAACAGAGGAGAAAAAAAGGTGCCAGTGCTGTTACTCAAACACTTTCATAAGAGCTTCCACAAAGGTTCATGTACTGCTATAATAGCTAGGTGGATCAACAGTCCTTATCCTTCGATTTGCATAAAAGGGTGTGCAAACTCTTGAAGAAGTGATGGAGCATCTTTGAATTTAGTTGTACTTTTCTCCTGGAGTGTTCTAGTGTGAATTTAAAACAGTGTGTGGAAAGGTACCTTGAATCTAACCCTACATATATGCAGCAGAAAAGGGTTGCATAATGAATCAGTTTGGGTAGAAAGGGAAGAGAATGGTTGAAGCCAGCCCTGGATTAAGATTTCAGGGTGGGCTGGGCTGCCATCCTCTGGCAGCCACTGCTTACCTTTGTGGCAATCCCCTGCCACTGCTGATACCAGATGTCTTGGCTCAGCAGCACCAACCTGCTTGGGGCTGCGCACCACACCCAGCCCCAACTCCACAAAGCCAAACTCCTTGTGCTGGCATCAGAAGCATACTAGCTCAGGGGGTATGGCCAGCATTGGAGTACAGACTGCCCTTTGTCCTCTCATAGCCAGTGAATGAAGAGCTACTGGTTGTTGAGGGCATTGGGTAGCATGTCCAGCATTTGAACATGGGCACACTTCCCATCACCGTTTCTCAGACTACAAATGCCTCATCCTCTGACTGAGAGCCCTGGGGCAGAGAGCAAGGAGCTGGACCCCCCTCCCCCAGATACCATCGGCCAAGGGAACTTTGACCCTCTCAGTTCAATGGCTGCTATGCCCCTGATGGAAAGAAAATGGCGACTGGAGAGCAGTGCTATTGGGTTGAAGCTATGAATGCCTAGTGGCATGGTAGACAGTTCCCTTTTCCTCTTCTTAGAAGTCCACACATGTTTGTTTGTTTTCTGATCCAGCTTGGATGAAATATAGTTTATAGTCAAGATCAAGAATGATGATTTACAAGAACCCTAGGACTCATCATCAAGTTAAAGACAGAAATAAGATGTGTGTGTGTGTTAATTTTAAAAAATCAATTTTAGTACTGATAAAGGTGAGCCATTTGGGGACATTCCAAAGATATATTGAATATCAGTCAGCCTGTGACTGTATATAAGTCAGCAAATAGTGACTGTATATAAACTTAATACACAAATATACTGAGGGTATTCTCACGATCACTGGAAAACAGGCTAAGGGAGCACAGCCTGCTTTCCGGTCATCATGAGAACCAGCGGGCTTGCAGGTGAGCCCAGTGGTTCCCTGGCGGCTAGCTTGCCAAAGTAGCCCTCCCCTTAGCCCACGATAGTGGAGCGAGTACTTCACTAACCCAGGCTTCCTGATCATGTATTGCCACAGTGTGGCTCTGCACCGCAGCAACACATGAGGAGACCCCTGGCTGGGAGGCTGCAAACAGCCTCCCAGGCTCGGGGGTCTTTCCAGCATGCCCCACGCACTTGCATGGGGCACTCTGGAATTTCTGGGGGCCATGCGGCCCCTGATCCCCGCAGCCCACACCAGCTCCATGACAGAGCTGGCAGTCATGTGGGCGGCCGATCCAGCCACCCAGGGCTACAGTAGTGATTGTCTGAGGGGAGTGCAGGCTAAGCCCGCGCTCCCCACAGAACCCCCTCTGGCAGGTCTCACTGATTGTGAGACTCACCTCACAGAATTGCATATAATGGATTGTTACAGTAAATATCAGAAACTTGGTGAATGTTGATCTTAATCAGTAATTTTTCATGTTTTATACCCATTTTCACTTACCAGTAATGGATAGATTAGTAAACCACTGTGATGATTTGTAAAATATCCAAATAGCCTCCACTATTATGAGTATTTCTTGACATTTACTAGTGCATTTAGATAGTAATCTGCCTTCAGCAGATTATTATATTGCGATCACATTTTTCATCACTTACTAGCGAATGTTGGCATTTACAAGAGAGGCTGCAGTATTCACAACTGTGAAGAAATGAAGTATTTTTGCAATTTTTCTTGCAAATGAATCATATGAAGTCATTGTAGGTATAATAATTCATGTATTTATTGGTGCTAATTTGTGGAGATAAGCTATCATTGCAATCAAAGAATATATCTATTTTCATAACCAAACATTGATTAGAAGGAAGATTCAGTCTCTCCCCACTCCACTTCACCCCCTTGTGCTGTCGCTGAAATGGGCAGAGTGCGAGTCTGCTTCTCTGTGCTATCTGGTGTCTAAGGAAGGCATCGAACAACAGAAGAAGGTGGTACTCTTCCGCTGCAGACTTTTAGAATAGGAGGAAATGTTTAAATGGTATGTCCCATTTAGGGTTGCCACATTTGTCAGAGACAATTCCTTGGCACAACCGTCAAAAGGGGGTAGAGGTGCAAAGTTTAAACCCTAGCTTTTTGGCCAGGTTTGGAAAGAATGCTCAGCAGTGGAGGTTGGCGGCAGTTTCGCACATTTTTCCTGATAGCGTTCTTTGCACAATGGAGGGTTAGGAGCATTTCACCCCAATAAACACAATCAGATAAGCTAAATAAAAATGACAGTAACACAAGTGAAGGTGAGGAATGAAAGAAACCTGTATTAAGTGTTTACTTTGTTTAATAACAGTTTATAAAATGACCATTGTTTTGGAACATTTTCTTTTTCTATGCTTGGTGTCCCCTATTGCTGCCTTCAGCAGATCTTTTGATTCATGGCCACTTAGAAAGGTAGCAAATTCTGAACAGGTTTTGCTGAATTTTAGCCTCATTTGTAGTTCTGTCTTCATCAAATCTACAGCCATTCCTGAGGCTGTTCTCACGAACAGCCAAGCCGAGGCTTAAGCTGTCTGTGAGAACTTCTGGGATCCACATGGATTCTGGCAGCCTGGCATCACTAAACCCAGTGCCAAAGCCCACTGGGTTTAGTGGTGCAAATGTGCCCTTAACTCAGCTCCCAAAATCATGTGTCACAGAGATAGGCACCTAGAGTGCCTGTTCCCTGGGGGAATCCGGGGAACAGTGCATGGTGTACTGTGGGGTTCTTGGAGGCCAGGACAATGAGTCCTGGCCTCTGTTTATCCATGCTGCTCCCAGCAGCACTGGCTGTGAGGGTGAGTGACTTGCACACCACAGGGGCTCAGAACGGCCGTCTGGGGGAAGTTAGGTTGTACCCTGTCTCCCCACCACCACCTGACCATGCATGTGATCATATGAATAGCCCCAGTTCCTTTTGTTTGACCAAAAGTTTGTCATATTGTTGAAAACCCTTCTGAGAAATGCATTGCTGGTTTGAATTGAAAGGATGAAGAATGCAGTCTTCAGGGGCTCATGTGCATCTTGATGTTTCTGAAAAAGTTCATCCATAGCATATCTTAGGGCTGGTCCTTGTTGAGAGTCATATGATACATCACTTGGACATTGCAGAACTCATTGCAGAGGGCATTGGTATTCACTTCTACTTCTAGTAAGTCAGGCAAAAAAGATAACTCATCTCAAGTCAGAGGCCCAGTCTTGCGAACTCTAGAGATGATTCAGAAAGAAGGGAAGGGGTTTACTGAGCCATATAGGGAGAGGCAACTTAATTTATTATTTCTCTATGTAAACTGCTTTGGAAACTTTTGTTGAAAAGTGGTATATAAATATTTGTTGTTGTTGTTAATCAGTTGATAGCACTCTGCCAGAGAAAGGGAATTTTAAGCATTGACACCATGTAGCTAAAATGCTGAGAGAGAAGTGCCAGAAAAATGAGTAACATTTGTTAAAGCAATCTTCCTGCTCAAATTTCTGGACATTTTATATCCAGGATGAAATTGTGGCTTTTTTGACACTTTTTAGTATCCAGTATTTGACATCCGACAGTATTTGGAAGTTTTTGAATACTGTGCTTCCAAATACTGTCAGATATCAAATATTAGGTGTCAAATATCAGTGTCATGTATCAAATAGTATATTGTCAGGAATCAAATACCATTGATGGTCCACAGCCTGACTAATAAAAAGCACACAGGTAGCAGAGGAAGTGCATGTGCATTTGCTGTGTCCCACAGTAAAGCAGCACAAGTACTTGCATGGGAAAGGGATTTTAGCTGAATTTCCCTTTTCTCTGTGACCCCATTAAAAATGTCTCCGAGGATCACACAGCTGTCAGGGACATTTTTTCAGTGGGGTCACAGAATACTTCAATGGGAAGAACTGTAGTGTGTTCTTCCTTTCCAGGTTAGTCAGGACCTCAGCCCCTAAATGTTGAAAATTAGTCCCAGAATCTGCTATGAAGAATTTTGAGAAGCATTTACGGGGACTGTTTCTTGTTTTTATTCATTTTTATTGTAGTTCTTTGAAATAGATATTTCAAAGAACTACAATAAAAATGAATAAAAACAAGAAACAGTCCCCGTAAATGCTTCTCAAAATTCTTCATAGCAGATTCTGGGACTAATTTTCAACATTTAGGGGCTGAGGTCCTGACTAACCTGGAAAGGAAGACTAACCTGGAAAGGAAGACTAACCTGGTATCAGCATCCAATACAACAAAGATTATATCTCTGAGAACAGTCTATCTATCTATCTATCTATCTATCTATCTATCTATCTATCTATCTATCTATCTATCTATCTATTGTATCTCTGAGAACAGTTTATCTATCTATCTATCTATCTATCTATCTATCTATCTATCTATCTATCTATCTATCTATTCAATTTCTATACCACCCTTCCAAAAATGACTCAGAGCAGTTTTCACAGAGAAATAATATATAAATAAGATGGATCCCTGTCCCCAAAGGGCTCTAAAAGAAACATAAGATAGACACCAGCAGCAGTCACTGGGGGTGGAGAGGGCCAGTTACTCTTCCTTTGCTAAATAAAGAGAATCACCACATTAAAAGGTGCCTCTTTGCCCAGTTAGCAGGGGTGTACAGAATATGGGCATACAGAATCTTGCAGTTCCTCTTTTTAGTATTGAATGGACGATTTCAACTAGAAACAAATTTATCTATAGTGTCCTTGTCCCCGGAATGTTTGTAATATGTAAGTTTAATCGGAAACATTATGTGCTAAATTTATTATAAATAATCTAGCCTTGATGGTGCTGTTGCTTTCCCCCATGTTTTTGCAATGCAGATTCCTGCTGCTATTAACAGAAAGACTGCTTGTCTTATCTGTTATGTAGTTTCTGGTATCAGTCATTCACTGTTTGGGTATCAAGAGATCCCTCTCAACTATATTTGGTCAAACTATCTGTGACCACTTAGCATTTTCAGGTACTGACAGGTAGAAAATGAACCAAATGGTTTGCTTTGGGTTTCCTGGCTTCCACTTCTCTTTGAATCTATTTAGCCTCATGCTGTATCTCTTCAGTCTCATACTATATTAGCTGAACCATCACAATGATCTCTGTTGAATAATATTGAAACTTTGAGGAGGAAATCCTACAAACATGCCAAGTCATCAAACACGTTTATGTCAGTCTTAATTCAAAGAGTCAGCTACTGTTTTAAAATGCAAATTATGAAATGTTTTATTCATGTTTTGAAATTCTCTCATGTCTCTCATTTCTCTTGTAATATAGCCGAATGCAAATGATGCCAGTTGTATGAACTTACATTTTATATGTCATTTTTGCAGCTTTCACAGAACAATCAGTTGTTAATTAGGCCTGTGCTGAATGTTCACATGATGCAAACATGGGTGGGGGGTGACTAATGTGCCCCAGAAAAACACTTGCTCACCTTTTCTGAAGATTTTTGCAACATATTCTGCCTGATCAGCAGCAACTTCAACACAATTTTTTTTAAAGAGAGTCTTCTTTTTCTTTCTTGCTACAATAGCAGCTCAGTTATGAATCATATACTCTGTGTGATGACATCACAATACCACATAGTCAATCACATTTGACTATGCGGCTACATCATCATGCCAATGCTTTCTGTGCATACTTCCACCTCTGTTCGAAGCCCTCACTTGAAAAATCACCAGAAGGAAATATACGTTTCACAGTTGATGAAGGCATTTATGTAGGACTTCCCTCCCAATCCCACCTTTAGTTCAGCTTGAATAATACATAAGAATTTCATCAACAAAATGGATAGCTTGACTTAAAAGCTATAAATTTGTATATAGTAATATACAGCCATTTATTTATAACTATAAATAAAAGACAAAAGGTGATATTTTGAATGGTGAACTGTTCTAAGTCAGACTCGCATTAGAGAGTTTTAAGCTTTAAAAAAGCATGCCAAAACTGTTCTAGTACAAATTTGTTAGAGAAACCCTCCCCCATCCCAACTGTATACCTTCTTGTGAGGAAATAATTCAGTACAAAAGTATTAAAAACTTTAAAAAGAATGACGGGGCAGGGGGTGCTCTGATAAAATGGATCTGGTTTTTCCCCCTGAAGATACACTGCTTATAGCTCTAATCTGGTCTTTGTGTGGTAGTTTCTTTCTCCCAGCCTAGTCTTATTAAAAATATTTATATGCTACTTTTTTTAGCAGCAGTGTTCTCTCAAGATGGCTTAAATAGCAAAATATGAGAAAATGGTTCTCTCTCAACATGTTTTCCCTTTTAATCATTACTATTTTATTTTATTTTGCTTTGTGCTTGTAATAGTAGTCCATTTATAAATAACTTACATATAGTCTTTTTAATAAGTTTGTAATGGACTAAAATACCCCAACTTCTAGAATGTAGCTTCACAAATTGCTAAAATGAACATTAAGCATTTCCCCTTCCCCACCAAAAGTCTATTTTTGTATGCTTGCTTCAAAATAAGGCTTTGCAAATCAGATCAAAGAAACTCATTTTAAAAACTCCCTTGCCCATGAAATGATTGGTTGGGTTTAAATTCTGCAAAATTGGGCTAACTCTGTATATGACATTCTGCTGTCCTAATTGAAATCAGATTGGTGGCTTTTCTTTCTGTAGTGTATAGACACACACTACACACTGTATATAAACTGTAGTATATACACATACACTATGGTTGCATATGATTTTTGCTTAAATGAAATGTAGTCAGTAGAGATCAAACTGGATTGCTTGCTTCTGAGTTTACATGCTTAGGATTGGAGTGCATGCGGCTAAAAGTGTGTGGGGGGGAGGGAAAGAGAGAGAGAGAGAGAGAGAGAGAGAGAGAGAGAGAGAGAGAGAGAATGACAACACACATTCTGTTCTTCCTCCAAAGAGGTCAGGGTAGTGTACATGATCATCCTCCCCACTTTTATCCTCACAACAATCCTGTGAGGCAGGTTTGAAGGAGAGAGAGAGAGTCTCAGCTAAAGACCCATGATGAGTTTCATGACTGAATGGGGAATGCAAGTCCCCCAATTCTAGTCTTCACACTCTAATCATTACACCACACTGGTTCTCAAATGTGTGCATATATATTGATTGCAGGAGAAATCTGATGTAGGAGAAAAATGAGATTCACTTTTAGGGTGAAGCAAATTAGTGGAGAGGAGCAGGGCCATAGCCGGGGAGAGAGGGCCCATGTTCACCACTCTCTCCGGTAGCCCCTTGGAGTGAGGGATATAATGAAGAAGACAGGGAGGGGTGGAGGCTGGGTGGGGGGGCCTCAGGAGCTCTGGGGCTCCAGTTGTTTGAGTCCATCTGCTCAATTATAGCTGCACCCCAGGGAGGAGAGTGTTGGATATCTTTAAGAGAGCATGAAAGTTTTAATTATCAAAATGTGGGGAGGTTGTGGGCCCAAGCCCTGGATCTTTTCAGTACCTAGCAACACCTCAGCAAGGGAGAGAGGAAATGGGGAGAGTGGCAGGGTTGTCTATGCAAACTCTGGTATCGGCAGGTATGTTCAGAATTTCATCTAAAAATAAAAAATAACATTAAAAAATCAGTCTTTTCCTGAGTGTATTTTACTGTAAAAAGTAGTGAATTCAGCTAATTCAAGTGGCAGAGCAAGGGTTGGGGGGGGGGAGAAAAGGAATGAGAGAAAAAGCAGAGAGGAAGAGGAAAATAGAAGGTGGTATGAGGTGGATGTAAGGCTATGTGTGGCTCCCCAGAGGGGCATCAGAATCTAATTTGACCCACTACCAGATTTGAGTTTGACACCCTCATAGGTTTGCAAGAGAGAGATAATCCAAGCCCCATTTTTTTATATATGAGGGGAAAACTTTTTATGGAAAAATTCACGCTGCACCCACTGTTATTTCCTGCTAGATCTGCTCCTGGTCCATTTGCATCTCAAACATTCACACATCTGCCATCTTGGATTGGAGTAGATGACATCATCACAAGCTATGCCATTGGGGCATCCCTATGTTTTCCGACAGCCATAGCAAATTTAGTTTAAATCAGTTTGGCGGTTCCCAAGTTAGCCCACTTGCGCTTCATAAGTTTATGCATCAGCCATCTTGAATCAGAGTGAATGACATCATCACAAACTACACTGTTGAGGTGTCCCTATGTGTCCCTACAACCACACCCATTTTGGTTCATATTGGTCCAGGCATTGCAAAATTGATAGGGATGGGACACAACACACACACGGACACACACACAGAATGCCAAGTGATCCCATAAGCCTACAGGAAAGTAGGCTAAAAAACAGAATGCAAAGTCTATACATTTCACCTTAGAAAGACTGGAGTATGTGAGACAGAACTTATCCTGTCATGCTCTATTTTGTTCCTGAGTTGCCAACCCTATTCCTTTTTCTGAAGGAACCTCTGCCAAAATATGTTAAGAGCCTATTCTTGGCTCTGCTGTTGTGCCTCATGGTGTGAAGATCTGTACCTGTCAGAAAGCACAAGCACCTCTGCACCACTTTGATTCCCCATTGTTAATATCCCAGGGAGAAAGCAGAGTTGTATAGGCAAAGAAACTATAGTCCAGGTCAACACAACCTTCTAGGTGACCCTGCCAGGGGCTCCTTTTGGTTTTCAAGCCTTCAGCATATTCTACCAGCCATCCGTTTGTCAACAACCATGTGGGACAGAGTCTGGAACAAGATGTTCATATAAATAGCATATGCTGTATAGTTTCTCTCCAAATCTTCTGAACATTAAAACAAAACAAAACAAAAAAAACCTTGTTGCAAATCAGCTCAGATGTCTGAAGATTTGATTGGAATGCTCACATTTACTATAACAATGTAACCTGACCTGTAAGGTTTCTTTGAAATGCTTATTTCTTCTCAGCCTTTTACTGCCCTTTCAAAATTGTTCATAACAAGAACAATCTTTATAAATAAGGTGGTTCAGACAGCTTAATGATCTTGCTACCATAGCACAACCATTGTCAGAAAGAATGGTCCTGGATGCTTAAGCAGAAGTCTGATGTAAGCTTAGCATAATGAGCAAGAAAACTTCAATGGCACTTGAGCAGTACACTTGTACATGAATGCTAAGCCATTAAATGAAGTTTGTGCTTCTTTAGCAGCCTCAGTAATAAAAGTGTACTATATATAATGCCACCTAATGGCACAGCGGGGAAGCAACCTGCCTAGAGATCAGGAGACTGTTGGTTCGAATCCCCACTGGTATGGTCCCCAGACTATGAGAAACACCTATATCGGGCAGCAGCGATATAGGAAGCTGCTGAAAGGCATCATCTCATACTGCGTGGGAGGAGGCAATGGTAAACCCCTCCTGTAGTCTACCAAGAAAACCACATGGCTCTGTGGTTGCCAGAAGTCGACACCAGCTCGGCTGCATGATCTTTCCTTTTCATGTATAAAATACTTTTTGAGGGCCAGTTCACAACTGCGCGCTCTCTCTTGCTCTTTCTTTTGCTCTCTCTTTGTGTGAACTCTTTCAATACTCATGAAGTCAGTACTCAAGCTAGCACAATGCCAAACTAATAATTGGAATCCTTGATATTATCTAGCTTCTAGTTCCTTACAAGAGTTGCAGTACGTTCCAGAATTGGGAGCAGAGAGTCTGAGCAAGTTTTCAGCCACAGAGATAGTACTGTATAAAAGTAAAGTGTGCCATCAAGTTGATTTTTACTCCGGGCACCCACAGAGCCCTGTGGTTTTGTTTTTGTAAAACTATCCTTTAATTTCAATCTATAGCCTAGCATATCTCAAGGGCTCAAGACATACAACAAGCTATTTTCAGTTTATGAAGGTAAAGGATAGAAATCCCTGATCCTGAAAGTAAGAACATAAGAACAGCCCTGCTGGATCAGGCCCAAGGCCCATCTAGTCCAGCATCCTGTTTCACACAGTGGCCCACAAGATGCTGCTGGAAGCCACAGGCAGGAGTTGAGGGCATGCCCTCTCTCCTGCTGTTACTCCCCTGCAACTGGTACTCAGAGGCATCTTGCCTTTGAGGCTGGAAGTGGCCCACAGCCCTCCGACTTGTAGCCGATGATAGACCTCTCCTCCATGAAGTTATCCAAACCCTTCTTAAAGCCATCCAGGTTGTTGGCTGTCACCACATCTTGTGGCAGAGAATTCCACAAGTGAATTATGGGTTGTGTGAAAAAGTACTTTCATTTGTTGGTCCTAGATTTCCCGGCAGTCAATTTCATGGGATGACCCCTGGTTCTAGTGTTATGTGAGAGGAAGTAGAATTTCTCTCTATCCACTTTCTCCACACCATGCATGATTTTATAGACCTCTATCATGTCTCCCCGCAGTTGTCTTTTTTCTAAACTAAATAAATAGCCCCAGGTGTTGTAGCCTTGCCGCATATGAAAGGTGCTCTAGGCCCTTGATCATCTTGGTTGCTCTCTTCTGCACCTTTTCGAGTTCTACAATGTCCTTTTTTAGATGTGGTGACCAGAATTGTATGCAGTACTCCAAGTGTGGTCGCATCATAGTTTTGTATAAGGGCATTATAATATTAGCTGTTTTATTTCAATCCCCTTCCTAATGATCCCTAGCATGGAATTTGCCTTTTTCACAGCTGCCACACATTGGGTCGACACTTTCAACGAGCTGTCCACCACGAGCCCAAGATCCCTCTCCTAGTCAGTCACTGACAGCTCAGATCCCATCAGCGTATACTTGAAGTTGGGGTTTTTCATCCCAATGTGCATCACCTTACACTTGCCAACATTGAACCGCATTTGCCACTTTGTTGCCCACTCACCCAGTTTGGAGAGATCCTTTTGGAGCTCCTCACAATCCGTTTTGGATTTCACTACCCAAAAGAGTTTGTTATCATCTGCAAATTTGGCCACCTCGCTGCCTACTCCTGCTTCTAGATCATTTACAAATAAATTAAAAAGCACTGGTCCCAGTACAGATCCCTGGGGGACCCCACTTCTTACTTCTCTCCATTGTGAAAACTCTCCATTTATCCCTACCCTCTGTTTCCTGTCCTTCAACCAGTTAGCAATCCACACATGTACTTGTCCCCTTATCCCATGACTGCTAAGTTTCCTCAGGAGTCTTTGATGAGGAACTTTGTCAAAAGCTTTTTGGAAGTCCAAGTATACTATGTCAACTGGATCACCTTGGTCCACACACTTGTTGACACTCTCAAGAAGTCCAAAAGGTTGGTGAGGCAAGATTTACCTTTGCGGAAACCATGCTGGTTCATTCCCAACAGGGCCTGTTCTTCTGTGTGTAAAGCACAGTCTCACAGTCTTCATTATCATCAACTTTAGAGAGTACGAAGTAAGATGAATTGGTGTGAATCTCTCACAAGCTTAGATACAGAAGGGTGTTATCCATTGCTTGTAGCTGTGTGTGGTCTCAGACCTGAAGGACATGATCTGGGCACAGATGCTATCTGGGTAATTGAATATCAGTAGTCAACGGGTAATGTTCAAAAGCAAGAGGTCAAGTCAGGGTCAATAAGACTGAGTCAAAGTCCATGTGGAGCAGAATGTCCTGTCCTGGTTGCCCACAAGGCAAGGCAAAGACAATGCAAGGTCAGTCCGCCGGACCTTGGAGAGTTCCAAATGAACAAGTTGACTCAACACTACTCAGAGACAGCTTGAGCCCTCAAGTAACTCTGAACTCAGACTACCCCTTATGGGCTATGCCATGGTTTCTTAACCTTGGGCCCCCAGACGTAGTTGGCCTACAACTCCCATAATCGCTGGCTATTGGCCACTGTGGCTGTGGATGATGGGAGTTGTAGTCCAAAAACATCTGGGGGCCCATGGTTAAGAAACCCTGGGCTACACCTCTCTGCCTGGAAAGAGAAAGTCTTTAAAGGGCAGTCTTCTGGAGTCTGGCACTCCACCTTCACTCTACCTGCTCCTCTCGAGCTTCTTTTTGGCACTGGTGTACCTGATGGTCTGGGTACCTGATGGTGTGGGAAATGCTAGCTCTGTAATGGATTCAGATTTGGGGGGGTGCTTTTCCAGGAAGCCCAGACCTGAGGGACCTTCCTTGGGGTCCCAAGCCCCAAGATTTTCTCAAGTTTGAATCTGGTGTCATGATCCAGGACTGGCGTTGGTGCTGGTCCTGCCTCCTCAGAGTCTGACTCATCACAGGCGATCACAATAAATTATGAAAAGACCAAGGTGATGGCTTTTGCCAACAAACCTAAGAAGCGGTGTTGGATGTTGAATGGACTTTAACAGGTATCACAGTTTAAGTATTTGGGTATAGTCTTCCAGACCAATACTAGGAGGAATGCACACAAGGAATATATAATGCAAAATGCCTTGAGGGCAGCAGCAGCTATTAACTCCTTTCATAGGAAGCAAGGTGCACAGTTTGTTCCAGCTGCCCTTAAACTTTTTTCGGCCGAAGTCCAGCCTTTGCTCCTTTATGGAATGCAGCTAGGTATCTATTCCAACCTTGCCAGGCTGGAGGCAATCCAATCAAAATTTTTGAGAAGTGTGCTCCAACTCCCCCGGGGTGTCTCCAATGCATTTCTACTATTGGAAGCAGGCTGGATTCAGGTGGAGGCAAGTGTTTGGCTGGTAATATTTGAATTTTGGCTGAAGTTGATTTTTCAGCCTGTAGGACTAGCACCCTTAGTGTTGAATGATATATATATAGGTATAGGTGGAAATATTATGTGGAGAAGGGGTTGAATTACTATGGCTTCTCCAGCAATGCTTTGATTGTCTTGGGCTATGGGAGAGTGAGATCATCTCTGCGCCAACACATTATGGATATGGAGAAACAGATGGACAGAAGCCAGATAGGGGTTGACACTTATTTAGGTAATCAAACATCACTGTCTGGCCCAGCAAGATACTTTATTAAAATATTAGTACCTAGTTTCTGGAGGGCTCTGACACTGGCCCGGTGTAATGCCTTAGAAACAGCTGTCCGGGAGGGAAGATACTGTAAGATCCCCTATAAGGAGCGTGTCTGCCCTTGTGGTTCTAGGGAAGTGGAGTCAACGGCCCATATTATCTTGAATTGTCAGTTTTATCAAACTTTACAGGAGAGATATATAAGTCCTTTTTTAACAGCATACCTCAGTTGTTCTGAGCAGTTCTATCTGGAATTACTTTTGACAGACCATTGGGATGTAGTATCTTATAACATGGCGAAGTATTGTTTTCTGGCTAATAAGACTAGGATAAGAAATGTTGAGAAGCAAGATATGGGGTTGGATTGAATTACATTTTAGATTATTATAATGCATGGAGCCCTCTGTTTTATGTAATGGATGTACTCGGGTGTTATGGTTCTGTTTTATCTTTCAACAGTTTATTACTTTATTTGACCAAGTTCGCTTTTATATAAAGCTCACTTTTATGTAAAGCTTTTGTACTTTGTGTTTTGCTGGTCAAATGAGAAGTCATTTGAGAAGTCACTGAGAAGTCATTTTAGTTCAGTAACCACAGCCCCATATATAATCTATTCTCTGTGACACAGGGGCTGAGCTGTAACTGGGCGGACATGTTTAAAGAACACGAGCCGCCCAGCATCTGGGAGCCAACTCTCGCTTCCTCCCTGCTTGCCCTCCAGCCAGCTGCCCACTCCTGCGGCTGCCCCTGGATGCTTGCTTGCCTCTTGCTGCCTGCCACCCACCACACCACTTGGAATTCCTAGGCAGTGGGAATGCCTCTCTTCACCCACACTGCCTTGTGCTGCCTCTTGGCACCCACCATGCTGCTCCACTGCTCTGCATCCAACTGGCTCCCGTGCGGTGGGAAGGAGGAGAGCCTTGAACTGAAGCTTCCACCTTCCACCCAGCCCAGAACTGCCTGCAAATTTGAAGCCTGTTCTGGAACAGGAGGAAGCTCCCATTTGGGGCTTTCCTCCTTCCCACCACACAGGAGCCAGTTTGATGCAGAGCAGTGGAGCGGGGTGGCAAGAGGCCGTGTAAGGCAGTGTGGGTGGAGAAAGGCATTCCCACTGCTTGGGAATTCCCACCACCTGGAAGGCTTCCTGGGTGGTAGCTGAAGAAGTGGTGGCAGGGTTGCCAATGGTAAGGGGGGGTGCATGTGCAAAGTGCACACCATCACAGATGGAGGTGGGAGACGCATGTGCAATCTTTCCTATCTATCTATCTATCTATCTATCTATCTATCTATCTATCTATCTATCTATCTATCGTTAAATTTCTATACTGCCTTTCATTAAAACAATCTCAAGGCACACAGAAGTGAAAACAAAACTATAAAAATTGCACAATCAAAACATTAATCTCCCCACAGGGCTGCTAGGTAGTGGGGTTAACACAGGCCAACCCTTCCCTAGCTATGCCAATGCTGTGACAGCACCTTCAGAAGCTGCTATTAAGTTTTCATTCAGTAGCGACACCTGCATTTTCTGTCACTTCTTACCTAGTCAAGGCCCACATCAAACCTTCATAATGGATTTGTCTTCTCTTCCCACTGAGTTATATGAAGTGGAATCCATCTTCTTCTCCTAGTAATGTCTTATCGCTAACCCCTAACACATTCTTCTCTAAACCACTCATTCCAAGTCTGTGCCTTTGTCCAAACAGAAGTGTTTCCCTGCACACAAGCAGCCACAAGGCTCACTGATGCCAGGACATAGTACTGAAAATGAATGAATAGTGGATATAGCAGTAGTGGCAGGCTTATTCTGATACAGGCTTTGAAAAGGGAGACCATGAACTGTGATAAGTAAATGTGAATTCCTTGATAAATGTTGGAATATAGTTCATGGTGATTGCACTTATTCTCCATATTTAATAGACCAGGTGTTCTTACATTTGGGTACGAAGATGTTGTTGGACTATAATTTCCATAATCCACAGTGACAGTGGCCAAAGGGGATATTTCTATAACACCTTTCACAAATTTATCCTAAGGCAGTTTACATTATAAAACATTTGTGTTCACAGTATCAAAGAATACAATGGTAAAATCCTATCATACAACTGAAGCTGGCATTACAAGTACCCGACAGGCAAGCAAACCATCCACATAGAATGATAGAGTAGGAAGGGATCTTGAAGGTCATTTAGTCCAACCCTGCTTCGGGCATCATATCTACAGCTAGTGCATCATTCATTACTAATCTTCTTCATCTCCAGCACAGTTTTTGTAATCCTAAAACTACATCCCTCTACAATAGTTCAGTATTATCCTCGGATTGCAGAGGGAGCAGTGAGACTGAGAGAGACTGCTTTGTCTATAGGCATTTTATGACTTTGTAGCAGAGGAGGGATTTGAACTCTGATTTTGCTGACTCATAGATCAATGTATTACATTGCAATCACATGCAAACCATTTGAAGCCAGTGGGTTTAGGCTCTCCATAATATTGCCCTGGGGATGTAGTTTCGTTGTAGAGCCAGCGCAGTGTAGTGGTTAGAGTGCTGGACTAGGACCGGGGAGAGCCGAGTTCAAATCCCCATTCAGCCATGATACTAGCTGGGTGACTCTGGGCCAGTCACTTCTCTCTCAGCCTAACCTACTTCACAGGGTTGTTGTGAGCAGAAACTCAAGTATGTAGTACACCGCTCTGGGCTCCTTGGAGGAAAAGTGGGATATAAATGTCAAAATAATAATAATATGTTTGGTTACAAAAGTCCCAGGTTCAATCCCTGCCACCTCCAAATAAGGCTGGAAAAGATTCCTTTCCGAAACCCTGGAGAGCCGCTGCTATTCAGTATAAACCATTTTGAGCTTGATGGACCAGTGGTCTGACTCGCTATGACGTGTATGCCTATGGTCCACATCCCTATCAGTTTTCTTTTGCCTAAAAAACTCTTTTTATAGTATCTCCCAGAGGACACTTCTCTTTTCTTATCATCTCTTGTGATTGTGCCTCAACTCCCACTTTGGGTACTAGTATTACCTTTTAGCCAACTTCCTTCCATCTGTTTGGTGGGTCTGATGCAAAGGTTGATAGTATTTGCTAAAACTCTAATATACTGGAGAAAACCTCCCATTTAGGGTATGCTATGGCAGCAGGGGATTCATTGCTGGGTGTTGCTCCATCATAGGCCCACCGTTTTCTTTCACATATGATTCAGTCTCACATTTTCACCTCTTTTGCTGAGAATATACACATATCTTTCTCTGAGCCACAAAGCTGCATTATTCCCTCTTCCCCCCCCCCCCACACACACAACCCAATCAGTCTGTAGAATGACTCTCTTTGTCTACTTTTAAAGGTTTGGTTTCTGCCCTTTTGTTGACACATGGATATAATTAATGGAGGATAATTAAATCCCACTGCTGACAAAACGGTACAGTGTATTGTTTTCTGTTGTTATTCAGTGCCAATTATCCTGAAATAAAGTCACTCCTCTGACTTTTTAATTCTTCTACTCATCTTCCCGTATGCAGCACAGCACATAAATAAAGCCTTTGTTTTACCAATCTGGTGCCTTTCCCCCACTGTTACACAAAACCGTAATTTCTTCACCACTCCCTTTCTTAGATGCTAGTGTTAATGATCAGTCAACGGAAAAACCATGAGTCAATTCTCTACATTCACTTTTAACATCCGAGATTAAAAATTGAGTTCATTTTATGACCATTTTAATTTCTTTTGTTTTTAATTTGGAAATTGCTTTTCTGTCAGATCTGTACATCGTGCTCATTTTAAAAAAGATCTATAGTACACAAGTAAGAATTGGAGTGGTTTTACTTGTTGATTTGAACAATACTATGTCTAGAAGAAAGTTTGGGAGGCTTTATTTAAAAAATAAAAAACAATCAGCAAAAAAAAAATCCAGTACTTTTTGTAAGGGTAATTTTTACAGAAGACAATGCCTATTGAAATTGTGTTCATTTTCATGGTACAATTTAGTTGTAAAGTATGTTCTTTTCACCACAAGATTGTCTTGACTTTCTGAAATAGTATGCCCTACCTCTGCAAAGAAAGCTTGAGTACAAGGAATAGTTCCATGGCTAACTGCATGATTTGATTTTGTTAGATTAGCCTTTCTTGCTGAGCAGCTTTGTGAGATTTGTCCTTTACTCTTTCATGCTTTAAATCACCATTTCTCTTTTAAATCACTCACATGTACAGAGTTACAGAGCTGGAAGGATAGGTGAGGGAAGTTCAGCTAAAGAAGCTTAAATAGGAAGGAACATGGTGTATGTTGTAAGAAGTCCTTCAAAGCTGGAAAAGATGTGCAACAGTACATTCTATTCTTTGCTTGGGCAAAGGATTGAACTTTGTCAATGGTGTATATATTCCGCCGTGGAAATGCTAGATATTAATGAAGAATACAGCATATCGTATGGGATGATTATGTGAGATTTCTGACAACCGTTCATTACATGTTGCTTAGACATCAGTTGTGACCTAGTGAGGTGTTAAGCAAAGTTTTCAACACAACCTAGCATCTGCCCTGAAGATAAACAATAAATTCAGGGGATAGACACAGCTGCTTTTTATAAATTTCATATAAATATAATAATGTCAATACCAGCTTTCAGTACATATCCATTCAAACAAAACATTGTAATTTAATCCAAGAACTAGTGTGCTATTTCCACAATGGCAAGGCAGTATAAAAGTAATGAATGGCCAGACAGTTATGTAGATTCATGTACAATCTTTGTATCAGTCAATATGCCCCAGTGTTACCCTCTGCAGTAGAATTCCTGTAATTTTAATGCAAGGGCCCACTGGTAAAATATTTGACAGCCCCTTTGTCAGGAACTGCTGTTTTTGAGCTTGCACTTGAAAAATCAAGCTTTGATACTGTTAAATTGCTTGGCTCAATAATCTTCCTTCCCTCCCTTTAGCAATGTTCCTGAAAGTAGATTGATACTAGGAACCATCTTTCTTTTTCCTTCTCTCTTTCTTTGTATCCATTTATGAGTATTCCTGCTGAGATGGCAACCAAACTGAAAGGCATGGAGAGCTGATTCGTGTCTAGGAGTTCTCTAAAATGAGCTATGCAAATAATATGATTTCCCCTCTACGGCCTAATCTGTCTTGTGGAAAAAGTAATTAAGGTTTTTACCCATTGCAGCCTTTAAAATGAACATGACAATAGACAAATGTCCCATTCCCAGTGAAATTGAAGCAGTAGCCCTGGAATGGGTCAATTACTTCAACGATTTGGGATTCGTGATGAATTAGAACACCGCCGGATTTCATGAAATATGCACAAGGCTGTCAATTGCTTGTGCAGGACTGATAATCCCAGACAAATACCAGGTCCCGTCAGGTATTGGTGGTAAGAAAAATGTCCGGAACAGGTGGATTGTTTCAGTTATCTGCACTTCATTGTTAAAAGTACAACACTTCTCTCCAGAGATCCAGAGGGTAAGCGGCTGTTTGATTAAGTATGACATCACTGGCAAATATCACAAGGCAGCAAGTAATCACACTACAGCCAGAGAAAGAGACAGAGAAGAACATAGAGCAGATGGATTGTTTCAATTATTTGGGCCCCTTGAATACAAACCACAACTGCCATCAGCAGATCCGATGGCAGACTAGTAATAACTGCATCGCTATGACATCATTTAAAAATCTGGTAGGGCTTAAGTATTTCAACAGCTGTAAAGCTTTGGTTTATCCAAGCACTGATTTTGAACCACCGTCACCTTTTAGCAATGAGAACAGAGTAGTGAAAGAACAGCTTTTGGTAGCATTTCAAGTCCTTTGAGCTGTGATATTTCATAATACATTTTTGACTGCTGTAGGGAACAACAGCTACCTCAATTTCACAGCAACTGTAGTACACATTTTTACTGTTAGGGGCTGGAGTTCATAGTTGTTGTTTTTTAATTTAGAGCAGGGACGGTTGCTAAGAAAATACCAAGGGTTACATAGAGAACTGTAGTAAAACAAGACAAACAGGATACCTGCCCTGAGTTTGCTTCCTGCTACCTTTAGGACTGTATTAAAACCATAAATTGACTATGGGTTGTATCCACAGTTGTAATTAGCATAACAGGAGTGCTTGTTCTGGAGTAACAGCTCCTGTTCCAGATTAAAGGTAACTGTGGGTGCTATCATTTTTTGTGCTTGATCACCTGCCAATTAGGCAAAGATTCACTTTCAGAGTGGCTGTTCTCTTTATACTAAGCAAGGGGAAGGCAACTGACTCTATTTAGCCCAAGCTAAAAGCATGCCCCCAGTGGCTGTTGCTGGTGTCAACTTTGTGTATCTTTGTAGGCTGTGAGCCATTTGGGGACAGAAAACCATCTTGTTATTCTTATTTTTCCCCCTATGTAAACCACTTTGAGAACCCTTTTGTTGAAAAGTTGTATATAAATAATAGTAGGATGTAAATACTTGGATAGTAGAAAAATCTTTCAACTATATTTCCCTTGAATTGCATTTGGTATGTTTATTTATATCAATGTTCTTTATTTGTATTAATATTCATAAATATCACTTCCATACATGTAGCCAAAGTACACAGAAAAACATTAAGAATCAACGGTCCACATTTCCCACAGCTTAACGAGACAGAGCAAGAGCTCTACCCTCACAGGGAGCCCAGACACTAAATGCATTGCAGCAGTGCTCTGCAGTCCAGCTCACAGGAGGAGAATCAGGAAGCAATTTTTGCTTATCCCCCATCCCAGCAAAAGCCCTGTTTGCTTCCAGGAATATGTCCCTGAGGGTCACACAACCTCAGGGACATATTCTTGGCAGCGAACAGGGCTTTTGCTGGGAGGGGTGAGAAGCAAAAATTGTTTCCCGATCCCCCTCCCTGAATGCTGGGCTTCAGAGCAGTGCTGCAACACAGCTAGTGTCCTGGCATCCTGCGAGGGTGGAACTCTTGCTCTGCCCTCATAAAGCTGCAGCAAATGTGTGAAATATATACTAACAGCAATAGCTACTATTTTATTGTTTAGATACTTTCTCCACAATTGTTCCCTTATCTGACTTAAACCTGGAAATAACCTCAATAAATCATCAGACTTTTCAGAAGATTATCTACCTCTTCCTACCTCACATAAATATCTACCTGCTCTCATTAATCTTATTTTTTGTAAATTGGAAAAAGTGGAAGATGCGTATCAGGACTGAATAAGCCAAACAAATCTATTGTGCCAACTGTATAACAAACATACAAATACAACTTAAAAGAAATTCAGGAGTTAGGCATTCTAAAACTGCAAGGAATACTGGCTGACATCTGGAGCAGTGTTCTGCAGATGCAGCAAGAGCTATGTCCTTGCAAAGAGTTGCTGCTCTTAACTCAGTCAGAATCTTCCAGAGCAGCAGGGCACACATGTGCAGGGAAGGATTTTCACTGATCTCCCCTGCCTCTGTAAGTGCTCTTTACTTTCCAGGAATATAGCCCTGAGGGCTGCACAACCCTGGAAGGCAAAGAGTACTTACAGAGGCAGGGGAGATCAGCAAAAATCACTTCTGCCCCACCTGCCCCACCCCCATACACACATGCTTTGTTGCTTCGGAAGACTGCCATCAAGGACACAGCACCTTATTTTATCTAGACAACACTGCTCTGCATGTCAGCCACTGTTTACTCTCTTTGTTCCTGCACTTGTTTCCTGAGGTTGTTGTGCTAGACAATTCTGTATTCACAAGAATATATTTGAATTTGCAGTAGCTAACAGTTACTATATTTTCTCATTGTCTTTACAAACATTTCCCAAACCCTATAGCTATGGCAACATATTGGTAGCTTACTGGTATAGGAGCTGAAGGAAGGGCACTACCAAAGAGCACATAATGAGAATTCTGTACCATCATAAAGTCCTGGCACATCCTTGTGTTGGCCCAAGGAGATTAGTTCTCTCTTCTTGCTGATAATGAGGACACTAATGGTGACTTTACTTCAGCAGCTCCTAAGGATCAGCCATATGTTTTATCCTAATTGATGATGTGTTTGAAATGAGTTGCTTGTCTATGGTGTCCCAAATCCCCCCCCAAAATGCAGCTTTTATATTGTGCACAAATACCAAACTATCAATTGGTATTAATTGACAAGATTGATTGTAATCTTTTTCAGAAGTCTGGACATGCTGATTGTGAATGTTATTAATATGGGATAAGAAGCAGAGCAGAGCCCTTTGTAAATAAAATGTACATTCTAGACACTATAGGTAATTTCAATTTATGAATGCAGGAAGTGTGAAAAAGAGTTCAGGTGTTACCTGTGAACATGTCTTAAATATTATTTGAACAATTGCCACTACAATTGAATTTTATCTCATCTGAACATCTGGCTAGTTATTCAGCAGCTCAATTAATTTAAAATATTTACCCCCTCCCTCAAAAGCAACCCAGTGCAATGCTAAATGTTCATTTAATGTACAGTGCTATATGGAGGGGGAGTAGAAAGGGGGTGGGATTAAGCATTAAAAGCAGGTATTGTCATCTCAATAGATTCTGAAATAATTATTTCCCCCTGTAATTATTCCAAACACAGGAGACAAATAAGAAAAATCTTAAACTAGATTTGTGATTTTAGAATAATAATTAAATTAAGATATCTGTCAAATTTGGAGTGCCTTTTTATTGTCAACATGGGTGATAGGGAGATGGTTCAAAGTGTAATGGTTTCTAACTGTACTTTCTGACATAGCCTTTGCAGACTAGTACAAACTAACCCAACCTGTCATGCAGCATAATAAGCACTAGGGGTATGCACAAAATGGGTTTTGCATTTCGTTTTGAGCTCAAAACAAAACACAAAATCCTCGAAACAATTTGTCGAACACTTGAAACACTTGCGATGTTTCAAGTTTGTTTCATGATTTCCAAGTGTTTGGGCCATAGGGAACAATGGGGAAACTTGAAACACCCCATTGTTCCCCATGGGTAGCTCCTGGGGACACCAAAGTGGTTTGGGTTGGTAAGGCATGATGGATGCTACCTCCCACCCAACCCACAAAAGAAATGGGCAAGAGGGTGATTTTTTCAAAAAAATTAACCATTCCCCAAAATCTCTGCTAGGCACACCATGCTGCTGGACTGGAAAGCAGTGTTGATGGTGCTGCTAGGAGTGGAATATGCACTAGCAGTAAGCGCTCCAGGACCCTCCTGCTGGTTATGCCCCACCCTCCTCTTCTCTGCTTGCAACCAGGAGGTCTCTCAACCTCAGCAGCTGATCTGGGATGACTGTTTTGCACATAGGTGCAAGGTCACATAGGCAAGACAAAACATGTGCTGCCAACGGACCCTGCCAAGGTGATTGCTTCCCCAGTGGTCAGCGAAGCCTGGCGCTCACCCATCATCCTCTTGAGGAGAAGAGTGGCGGGCAAAGCCTGGCTCAGCATTGCTGTCTCAGCACACAAGCTGTTCATGGCAACAAAGAATGGCTCGAGTGCCAAGACAACCTCAGAAAGGAGCACCCAGTCCTGGCTGAACAGATTGCACACTTCCAAATCATGCCTCCTTGCCAGGGCATGGATGGCCCCCTCTTGCTCCGGCAGGTGCTGGAGCAAGGGAAAGTTCCACTGGTTGGAATATCCTGAGGGATCAGGTGTTCAGGTGGGCCAAGTTCAAACTGCCTGTCCCTGAGTATCTGCCTGCCTACCCTTTTCACTCCAGTGGAAGAAACCTGATATCTTGCAGCACCTTTTTACATGGCAGCAGCAGGATGGCACCCAGCACCTGCAGCAGGGATATCTCACCTGGCTGCAGCCTCTGAAGGGTCAAGCACATCCTGCACAAGCAAGTTCAGAGCATGCACCATACAACAGATGGACACAAACCAAACCTGTTCAGCTGCCCTAGTTACGTTGGCGGCATCGTTGGTGCCCATGAACCCTCAGCAAATGATTGACTGTCAGCCATTCCATCACCTAGCGATCCAGGCCACCAACAGCTCAGCTGCCATGTGGTCAGTGTCCAGCACCTCCACATTCAGCACAACCCACCTGTATTTTGTTGCATTTGAGGGGCTTGCCATGCCACCAGCAGCAAGGATCCCTGGGTGATGCCAGGTGCTGCAGCATCCCCATTGTCCCAAGATGCTTAGGGTCCTTACCCCTGCTGACCTGTTTCCTACAGTGGATACAGTCAGCATAGTGTGGGTCACCATGGCAGCACTCACAGTGCTCCCACACCATGCTGCTCTCAGTCTGGGATCATTTTGATGATGGTGGTACTGGGGCTGCTGGTTCGTCCTGGGGGCCACTGCCACCACTGCCCTCCGTCCAAGGCTGGAAGGTCCAGGAACAACCTGAAGGATTTCTGCCTGCTCTTCCACAGTCTCAAATGAGGGAGTAGCATTGCCAATGGGGATTGGGGAAGATGCAGAGAGTGATCGATCTGGGCTAGCAGCTGATGACACCTCCTCCTCCACTGCCACAGGCAGAAGAGCTTATTCCTTGACAGGGGAGGGTCCCTCCTACTTCTGTCTCAGCCTGTGTGGCATCACAGCAGTGGGAACAACTTGAGGAGTAGGCCTCTCTCACCGTCACCCACCATGACCAGCAGCATCACCCTTCTCTCTTCCTGGCAATCTGCTCCTGGCTCTGCTTCACACCCTCCCAGACATCTTTGATTTAAGGACATCTTTGTGGCTTTTAAAATTTTTACATGTGCAGGGGGTGAGGAGAAGAACTTTTAAGGGATTGTGGGGTCGGGTGGTCTATTTTTGCTCTGTGTGCCACTTACAGCGCTATCTATAGCACTGTAATGCTCACAAAGAAGCTAGAAAAATCAACTCCCCCAAAATAAAGAAGCAGGGTTTATTTGGGGCGGGGTAGGGCTTCCCCCCCTTCTTTTTTTTTAGGGGACTGCAACAATTGGGCATGTTAGTCTAAGGAAAGGGCAGGGGATTACTGTGACCTCTCTAACCCAAACCCACCCCTCCTGTGCTACAGTCCTGCTACTACCCACCTAATCTCTCTTCCCCAAACTAGGCCCTATCTAAAGAACTCTAACCTGACCAAGGTGTGGGGGCTCTCTCACCTTCTGGTGCTTTTTAGAAGGACTCTCCCAGGGGTTTCTCTCGGAGGCACTCTGGGCTGAGCAGACACCACAGCTGGAGGGGAGGGGAGGGGAGGTGGGTTCAAGCAAGTGGACACCCACACACCAAAACAATCAAAGTAAAACAAAACAAAAACCCAAAAAAGGGAAACAGAGTGGCCTGGCAGTCTGGGCGCCACACACCAGCCTTAAAAAACAAAAACAAAAACTAAACTAAAAATCCATCCACCAGGCAGGCAGCACACAGACAGTACAGAAGCAGCAAAGGTGGCAAGGCTGCATAATTTAAAAATAAGCACAGCACCTCAATTATTAAAGCCACTGGGAGCTGCTGGGACATTTTTTTTAAAGGATCAGCACAGCACCCCAGTTATTAAAGCCAATGGGGGCTGACTGCAAGCAAGAATAAGAACTCCAAATAAAATAAAATTCTAAGCAGCACCCAGTTAAAATCTGGAGGCCCCTAGTACAATTAAAAAAAAATAGGGGGAAGGGAATCACAGCACCCCAGATATTAAAGGGGGCTGGCTACAAACAATTGGAGGAGGGGAGGCCCCCTCTTAGAAAAGCTTTCACCTTGGCAAGATGTAATGCCTTGCCTTCAGCTCTTTTAGAGGGACGATACAGAGGGATCCCCTATGGGGAGAGGCTTTGCCCATGCGGCGAGGGTCAAGTTGAAACAGTTACCCATGTACTATTGGAATGCCTGCTCTACAGAGACCTGCGCCGGGATTTCATTCACCCTCTGACAGTCAAATTCCCAGGTCTCAATCTACCTCAGATGACTGCCAGGCTCCTGGAAGGAAGTAATTCCTCTTCCACTAGACAGGTAGTCAAATTTTGCAGTGCAGCCCTTCGCTTTCGGAAGAGCCTAAAAATGGACAAATAAACGACACAATGCCAGAGCAATTTGTACTCATATCTCGGCTAGTTGTAGCTGGGCATGTGGGGATAGGTATTGCCAGCTTAAAAGTAGCTAATTCAATGCTAACACTTTATAGAGCCCCTGAATTGTATATCTCCTCCCGGATTGGGAGCTGAGCTGTGTTTGGAGTTGTAATTGTTCAATAAGCAGGAACAAGCTGCCCTTTTATTTTAATCTATTTCACTAGTATTTTACTAGCATTTTCAGTGACTCTGTGCTGAGCAGGACCCCATAGAATGCTGATTATCCCCTCTTTTAAATTTGTTCTGATTTTATACTGCTTTTTGACTGAAACAAAGTGTTTGGCTGAGTCCTTTTTAGCTTACATGCATTTTATCTATTCTGTTTGTGTTTTATATCATGTTTTAAAATTTTGTATTTTTAGATTCCCTCCCCCTCAGTCTTAATGCTACATCAATTTTAATCCCCGTAATACTGCAACACTTTCCTCATATTGCATTTACTGTATAGTATTACTGTTTTACAACTTGTGCTGGTCAACGACCGTAATAAAGATTATTATTAGGAGGGGAGGTTTACCACACAATGAAATAAATTCCAAGCAGCACCCAGTTTAAGTCACTGGTTTTGGAAAAATAGAAGAAAATAAAAGCATTTGCTTGCAGCACATCAAATTAAAAGGATTTTTTTAAGAGAGAGAGTTAGAGAAGCCTCTGTCTCGTTCTCCTCTCACTGGGCCAGGCAGGCATGTAGGCATGGTGGTTGTGTATACCACAACCACCAGTCTCTGCTCTCCTCTCAGTGCTGTTGCAATCTCTCTCTGATCCCTCTCTCCTGAGTCACAAATGAGTCTCTGTCTCTCTGCCTCCAAGCAGCCCCTCAAATACATTTGTAAACTTCTTCCTTTGGCCTCCCCTTTCCTGCTTCCTCCCCTCAGCCAATGGGGGCACAGTTGTCCATGCCAACACTTGATTTGAATAAGCCAACCAAGAAGCAAGGAGATCTCAAGCTGATTGGAAGCCAGTGCCAGAAAACCAATCAGCAAGGAGAAAACATGGAGACAAACTGATGCCTGCAACTCGAATCACTCAAATATATTTGCATCGAATTGGGGTGATTCAATTCAACCTCGAAACAGGCCCTTTATGTTAGTGGTGATTCAATTCAAAGTTGAATCCCTCGAATCGCCGCAATTCGGCATGCATTGATTCTCACATGAATCCAGTTGCAGATCACTAGAATAAGGTACTGAAGCATTCATTTCAAGGAGTGAAGGCATTCTTCATATTCAGTGTTCTTCCTCCTCCCCCCGCCCTTTTTTTTTTCATTTCCAAAGAAGAAGAAGAAGAAGAAGAGGAAGAAGAAGAAGAAGAAGAAGAGGGAATGGTACTCCAAAAGGAATAGATTCAGCCTATGATAACTGAGCAATGCAGTTCCTAAAGAGTCTCTAGAACTTGGTGGACTTTTAGGTTTGAGCTATGAAGAAAACCATGCTGAATGGGTTTGTTCTTGTCTTGCACCTATTCTCTCACAACTGAAAATATCTGAAATAGATATCCACAGAAAAATATCTATATCTAAAAATGGATACCCACAGCAGAACTTTTAAAGGACGTGCAATGTGTAGAACTCAGCCTTTCGCTGGGCAGTCATCTCTATCATCCTCTCCCCCTCCCACCCAAATAATACAGACTTTTCATTATCTTGAATTTCTTTCCTTACTTTTCAAAAACTCTTGAAATGGCAATATTAGAAAGTATTTTCAATTCTGAATAGCAAAAAGGTTATGCATTGACATTACCACCTCTAGGATTTACTTTTGTGTGTTTTTAGATAAAGATAAGACTTTTGTTCAGGTAAATGCAAAAATACTGTATTACTTCTGGTTCACTGGCTTAATGCCATACCATTTCCTGCATCCAAACAAATAGTTTAATATTAAGCTGTTGTTTTTTGTCATACTTAATGACTTAGCCAGGTTTAAAATGCCAAGAGTTCATTAACCGACCCAATGAATTGATAATCAAGATATGGTTAGCTAACATGAATATTTGAGTGTTCATATGGATTTGTTGCTTTAAAGTATAACTGCTGTATGTCAGTATCAGCTCACGCAGTTTTCAGAATCTCCCTGCATTTTGTCCAGTATTCTTATTTGTGGTTAGAAATAATTTCTTCCTCTTTTTACAAAAAAATGTTTTCATATTGTGCCATACAATATTTGTAATAATCTTTAAGTAATTAATTAAGAATTTTATATGACACAAAATGAAAATAAAGATCTTTTAAGGAATAAAAATATTATTTCTATCCACAAATAACAAAAAAGTTAGATACAATACATAGAGATTTCAGTCATCATTATGAGAGCTGATATGGATATATAGCAGTTTGGGCCATCCCTAGGGAGGTGTAGGGCTGGGGACGAATCAGCATGTGCGGGGGCCCCCTTCACATTTTGTACGATTACAAAATCATACTGACTGATGACATGTTGAGGCGAGTCTCACAATCAGTGAGACTCGCCAGGAAGTGGTTTGTGGGGAGAGTGGGCTTAACCTGCTCTCCCCGCAGACGAGCAGGCAGGAAACCCTGGGCGGCTGAATCGGCTGCCCACATGAATGCCAGCTCTGTTACAGAGCCAGTGGGGGCTGCAGGGATCGGGGGCCATGCGGCCCCCAGAAGTTCCGGGATGCCCCACGTGAGCACGCGGGGCATCCTGGAGAGAACCCTAAGCCCGGGAGGCTGCTTGCAGCCTCCCAGCCAGGATTCTCCTCATGTGTTGCTGAGCCACGGAGCCGCGCTGCGGCAACACACAACCAAAAAAACTAAGGTTAGCGGAGCACTCACTCTGCTAACCTGGGCTAAGGGGAGGGGGAATTAGCGGGGTTTGCTGCCGGGAGCTGCGCGGCTCCTGTTGCAGCACACGACCACTAAAAAGCAGGCTAGGCTCCCTTAGTCCACTTTTTGGTGGTTGTGAGAATTGCCTCACTGTGCAAATAGTGTGAGTGAGTGAGTGAGTGAGTGATTGAGGTTATGGGACATGTCCAACCATTCTGGCTATATAGTTCATTTGTAAGGGGGAAAAGTTAAAAGTTCAACATATGGCCCTTGCTTCACAGTTCTCACTCAGACATTCTGGATTGCGAACCAAACTGAGCATAGTGCATGTACAAATAAAATAAAGTTTATTTAGATGTTTACAGTTAGCCCTACTTTCACTAGTTGTGAAGGATAGAGAGAACTCTTTCTGGCAGCTTTACTGCAGTAGGAAAATTTATTAAAACTTATGAAACAAGCCACTTATAGGACTTTTTTTGTATATTAGGAAAAAAATTAAGAACAATTTGTCCAAACCATTTCAATTTCAATATTCAGAGCCCTCCCACCCTGTCCTATATCTGTGCCCGATATCAAAGCCCTAATGCAAGTCATTCCATAAATATACAAGGGGTTGGGGAATTATAAAAAAAGGGAAATCCCATGCCTTTCATTGCTGGCTCTAAGAAGGAGGAGGAAGGAAAAAGCTCTCTGCAAGAAGGGCAGGGAGGACAGAGGGTGTGCACAGTGCTCTGGTAGGCAGCCTACACTGGCCACCCTGCTTCCTGGCTGGAGAGCTTCAGGGACTGGAGAGAGATTCAGGAAACTGGGAGGCCTTCAGAGAGGCCTGCTCCAGCAGAGAAGCCCTTGGAAGTCCCGCCCACCCACCTAACAGCTGAGAATCAGTCAGGGGAAGGGAGCTGTAGCAGCTTCACCTCTTGTGCAGGGAGCCTTTGGACAGCAGGCTAGCCTGTGTGTGTCTCCTACAGGCTGTAGCTCTACAGGTTGTTTGAGCTGGGAGAGAGGAGGAAGGTCAATTTTTTTTTGCAGGGCAGCCTGCTCCCCTGTGGGGCCTGTCCCAGTGTGGGGCCAGGGGCAATCGCCCTGGTCGCCCCCCTCTAAGGACAGGCCTGAGCAGTTATATGTCAGAGCAACAAAATTATTGAATACATTTACATCTCACCTTTTCCAAATAATTGTTGAATGTGGCTCACATATAAAACATAAAAACAACCATAATCAGCAAAAGCTTCAGCTAAAGTATTCAATTAGGTACCTCATGGGAGAATAAAATAGTGTCCATATGGCACCTAGTATCAAAGGCGCTACACTAGGTGAGCCTCTTTGGAGAGGATTTTCCAGATTCAATGCCCCATAATGAAAAAGATGTGGCTTCCACTACTTAACATCTCAAGGTAGGGATATCCAGATGCTGAGCTCAGTTCATGGACAAGTTCATGGACAAGTGTATTGTGCATCTTGCACAAGTGCACAATGTGGCCATAGTGATAAATTAACCCGGGTCTGCCAAAAGCACTTCTCACTGAGAGCACTATTTATTCCAAGGCTGGCCCTGATAATGAGTATTTACATAGCATCTAACTGTCATCTAAGACTCTTAGAAACATCATATCCTTAATCTTTGAAGGATAAATCAGTATAGTTCATGCAGGTAAGAGGGTAAAGCCTGAAGCTGAGAGTCATTGGCTTCTCTAAAGCCATTAGCAAGTTAGTGGCTTTTCCAGATAAACACTTGCTTCAAGCTTCCCCTTCTAGTTGTCACTTCATCGGGGCAAATATATTAAGGGGGGGGGGAACAGAAGTTTGGGCTCTTCAGAGTTGTTATCCCTCAGAATTAATAGTTTGTGCAGTTATGTCAATAGAAACAAACAAAAAAGTGGTGCTTTTGCTTATCCAAGATTCTCAAGCAGCCTAGGAAACAACAATATGTGGTTTTGCGTAGTTCCCTGCAAATAGTGATTTGGCAGGTGGGGAAATGAACTTCTCTTTGGAGAATAAGAAGTTATGAGAAGCAAGAATCAAAGCACATAGCCCTCTGTCTCAAGAATTTATCTCTGTGAAGTGGGCTCTATATAATTCAAGCTCTGCTGGACCAATCCTTGAGGACCAAGGATTCCTCTAGTCCAGCATCCGGTTTCCAGAAGCAGCCAGTCATATGCTTTGGGGGAGTCTACAAGAAGGGCATTGCAATGACAGCCCTCCCCCATTGCCTGCCTCTTGATTTTGTATTCATACCTGGCACCCATCGAGGAGCCAGGGATGAGGCAAGCAGGCTGGAAAGTACCTGCAGCTCCAACTGTTGAATCTGCAAACTTGGCTACTTCACTGCTCACCCTGACTCCAGATGTCTGTGAATGTTAAAATGCTCTAGTCCTTATGCAGATCTGCGACCCCACTGCTACTTACTCCAGGGCCGTAACTATGATCGGGCAAGGGGAGGCAGCTGTCTAGGGGCCCTGGCCTCTGAGGGGGCCCTCCAGAGACATGTCACATGCCTCCCCTCACCAGCACCTGCCGCAGCTTCTTCAATTTGAATTATTTTATTTTTAAAAAAAACTTTCCCTCCACGTTCGTGCGAGCGCACCGTATTTTCTTGCCCTCCTTCCCCCCTCCCTTTTCCCTTGTCAGCTCCTCCTCCTTCCCCATCCATTGGCTGGTGGCACCCCACATGATAAAAAAAGGAAAGGCAGGCACATGATTGGGTGGTTCGGCTCTGCTTCCTGGACGCTGACGCCGCCGAGAGCAAGGAAGAGAGGAGGTCAGTTGGAGAGGAGAGCAAGGAAGAGAGGAGGTTTCCCTAAAGGGGGGGGGAGGAAGGGGAAGCAGAGCGTCGCGAAGGGCCTTTATTCATTTTTAATTGCAACGCTCTGCTCCCCCTTCCTCCCCCCATTAGGAAAACAGAAGTGGGGAGGCACACACAGGGGAAGAGTGACAAGTGTGTGCTTTTCACAGTTCCTTGGCTCTGTTTATCAACCCCCTTTTAACATCCAAGGCTGTTCTTTGACTCTTTGACTCTTTGAATCACTTAACATGCAAAGTTAGGTAGGAGAGTGGAGAAATCACTCAAACATTACAGACCTGTCCTTGGCACATGAGATCCTATGGGTCTTTTAAAAGTATACATGATGAAGGAGAAGAAACCTCTCTTCCTAGCTCTCCCAAATTGGAGAAAGGTCAGTAGTTGTGCAAAGCTCCATTCATGGTTATTTCATTTCCTGCATGATTATAATCTGCTTTCTGCCCATTCTGTATCCCATCCCATCCAGCCTCACATTTATTTGAGATACCTTGCCTCCTGAGATTCCTAATGCCCCTCCCTTCTGTCCTTTAAGAAACTTCTGAAAACCTATCTATTCTGCCAGGCTTTTAGGGGTGTGTGTGTGTGTGTGTGTGTGTGTGTGTGTGTGTGTGTGTGTGTGTTTCCCCCCCACCCCACCCCACCCTGCTGTTGTTGTTTTAATTACAGGTACTTGTAAAGGGGAACTGGGGATTGGATTTCTTGAGCAACATGCAATGCACACCTTAGCAGCAGTACATTGGTTGCCTTGCATGCCTGAACATTGTCTGTATTTTTTTTAAGTTCCCAGGGATAGTACTGCTCCCTCCAACTGTATATCTATAGGGGTGTGTGTGTGTGTGTGTGTGTGTGTGTGTGTGTGTGTGTGTGTGTGTAGAGCTTTGGTTTGGCGGTACCCTGATCGGTACATTCTGGCAAAGGAAAATCTACCATGAATGGAATAACACCAAGTTTGAGTTAAAAGAAAGTCCTTGGTTTTTCCAGTGATCCTGTTCTACTTTTTGTACAAGTTTGTAGGAGAAGGGAGGCTGGTCTTTCCTAACTGTGCCCATCTGAAACTGCTTGGGAACACTAAGTGTACCAGACTCCTTGGAAGTCTGGAAAGGTTGGGTGGAGAGGGAAAGGTATGGAGTATGAGCTCTATTATTAACCAGAGATTCCGGGAGACCCACATCAGCAGAGGCCCCTGTAGTTGGAAAACCTACCTTATGAGAATGCATTCCAGCAGAGAGCTGAAGCACATGGTGCTTCTGTTGTTCTCTGATGCACTGGTGCTCTCATGAGCTAATCTCTGGCAGGCAGGCTGGCATCAGGCCAAGAGTGTGTTGAGGCTTCCTGGACTGCTTGGCCTGGGTCTGTGGATCCAGGAGCATCCTTTGTCAGTGAACCAAACCCCAGGATACTTTGCCTGCCCTCATATACATATTACCTCTCAGGAAGTCAGTAATATCCCTTTCCAGAATAATAGATAACCAGCCTCAGACCTTCCTCTGGTTCAGCACCTGGGATCCTTCCCAGGATTCGTTGGCACGTTCCTAGGTCTAGTTCCCCCACCTCTATGTACATTTACACCACAGAATCAAAGCTACATTGGAATATAAACTCCACTGCGAACAATACCAACACCACCACCACCACCAACCCACTTCTCCCTCATCCCAATTTATCGGTTGCTGTTCTCATCCTCTCCCCCGAGACCCCCCCACCACCATCTGCACGTGCCCCTTGCCAACCCCTGATATCAATAATTGTTCTTCTGTGAGACTGTATAGCTTCAGAGTACTTACAAATTCAGTGGTGCAAGTGGTGTGAGGAAAGGGTTAAAATGTATTTTCTCTGCTGAGGATGGGCTATTGATGCCAAAAAGGCACAACCACACAGAGCATGCCCCCTCAGGTTTGTGGCCAATGGTTGCTGTTTTACTGGTATCAGCCACATGAGAGGTACAGAGCTTGCTGGGATGCAGCCTCAGTGGACCAGGAAGAGGGGAGAGGTTCCTCAACTGCAAAGCTGGAGGTAGCCAAACTGCAGTTGATCAATCATCTGCAGCATGATTCTTGGCTTGTCAGATTAACCGTGGTTTTGTCTATCCGAAGTTTCACACTATGTCCTAATGGGGCCTATGAAACTCCCAGCTCACAGCTTATGATTTGAACTATCTGGAAATAAATTAATTTTTTATTCTAGGTGCATCAGACTACAGTAAAATATTGTCATATTGACAAATACCCTATATTTTTTCACAAAAACTAGAAGACAATTTAAGCATTTCCATATCAGGCATCGTCTTGTGGGTGAGGAAGTATTTCACATAGCAAGTTATGCCCTTCCTCTTCCAAGATTTTGTCCCATGTGATTTCACAAAGATATTAATGCAGAAATCCTGCTTAAATAAGATTTCCTAGAAATTATTAAAAAAACAAAAAACAAAATCTACTGAGCAAACTGCATAATGCACATATAAAACTGATCAAAAATAAGAATATTAATTTCAAAGACTTAAGAGTTTATCCCAGGTTTCAGTAAAGTCATGAAGAAAATAATTAAATCTAAATACCTTATTGCATTTTTAATCTCAATTATTTAAATGCTGCAAAGATTTAATATAGATTTCATAAAAGAGATTACTATGGAAGAAGTCCGATTAACAATTTTGAAATTTATGAGAGTATTTTTGTGAAATAATTTAGTTTAGATGTAGATCAGGCTTGGCAAAGAAGCCAGCCAAGTAGTCTCCCATGTGGCCATTTTGGGAGAAAACCAGCGATCATCCTATGTTATTGGATGATGCAACTGAAAGTTGGTTTCTTTTGCACTATGTAGAGTAAGTAAGTTTTATAGGTCCAAATTGTGGGATAGTCTCATAAGCTCTGACTGCTAAAATGTCTCTCTGATCACTTTATTTAGTAATATCTGCTGTAGCATGGCATTCCTCCTCTAGTGGTGATATGTGTCTAAGGCTGTACTTTATAAGTTAGTCTTAGATTTGTAATTTGTTTCTAGTTTGGGTCTAGACCATGGTTTCTTAACCTTGGGCCCCCAGATGTTGTCAGACTACAACTCCCAGAATCCCCAGACATGGCCTTTGTGGCTAAGGATTCTGGGAGTTGTAGTCCAACAAATCTGGGAGCCCAAGGTTAAGAAACCCTGGTCTAAACTCTAAGAGCAGAGCCAATAATCAAAAACCTACTTTGAACCACTACAAGTAGATAATGTAAGATTTATGGATATAATTGACCCACTTGTACTTTCATCTGGTATGCATAGTTGTACATTGCAGGTAGTATATGTTAGCTCACCCGTGATTTGGTCATTCTGGGCCCCAAAATGGTTTTTTGAGAAAAAGAACCTAAATAGCTAATCACACTCTTCATAGCCTACTTGTTGATGCCAGGGGCGTAGCAAGGTTGGAGGGGGCCCAGAGACAAGATTTTAAAATGGACCCCTCACTGATATACACACACAAACACACTTCACAATATATAGTGCACTCACACTCACATCCCCATTTTGAATACGGTGAATATCCAGTTCACATTGAATCTAGTTTTTTTACTCTCTGCTCCTGCCAATCTCCAAGAGACTCAACATAATTCATAGGGGGTGCAACATGGGCGGGTGGGGAGTCATGTGATGTGCCTCTGGGGGGCCCCTCGAGGCAGTGGGGCCCCAAGATGACTGCCTCCCCTTGCCTAATGGTAGTTACGCCCCTGGTTGATGCTGTAATTCTAGGTCAATTTATCTTCTGGTTTTTTTCACATGGGACTTTTCTTGCAAGTTGAAAGAAATTGTGACAACCCTAAAACTTGGGAGGCAGTTGCAAGTAGCAGGAAACATAGGAGCAGTGTGGTATATACAGGTCTGCCTCACAAGCCAGCATGTGTATGTTTCTTTCCAGCATTATAATTTTGCTAAAAAGGAGTGGCTTGTGCATTTCCATGACTGAAAGGGTGAAATAGAATGCAGTGTTTTGTTAGGAAGCAATGAGCAGCACAAGAAGACTTCATCCAAATGCATGCAGTAATGCCAAACTGAATTATATTGTTTCAGCTCTTAGATGATTTCTTACACTAATCAAAAACCTCATATTTTTGTTATGCAGAACAGTTCAGATAAGTTTTACATTTGTGAGAATATCAAAAGAGTCAAAAAGACAAAATGGTTAGTAGATGGTGGTTCTGCACCCAACTTACATATTTTTTTGTTATATTGTTTTGAAGACTTGCTTTATATCAGTCTGGTATAATTTTAAATTATGGGAGGAGAGCTGGTCCTGTGGTAGCAAGCATGAATTGTCCCCTTTGCAAAGCAAGGTCCATCCTAGTTTGCATTTAATGGGAGGCTACACGTGTGAGCACTGTAAGATATTCCCCTTAGGGGATGGGGCCGCTCTGGGAAGAGCATCTGCATGTTTGCATGCAGAAGGTTCCAAGTTCCCTCTGTGACATCTCCAATCAGAGGTGTACTTAGGTATTTTGGGAGCCTGAACCTGAAGGCCTTTGGAGGCCATCCCTCCCCTACAAATTAAGCAACATCATGCTCGGCCAGGCAACCACATCACCCAGGACAGACTAAAAAGGATTTGGGGGCCCCAGAGGCTGTGGAGGCCCTAAAATTTGGCCCCAAAGTCCAGGAGTAAGAGCGTCTCTGTCTCCAGTATAGGGCTGAGAGAGAGTCCTGCCTGCAGCCTTGGAGAAGAAGCTGCCAGTTTGGGTAGACAATACTGAACTAGATGGACCAATGATCTGACTCAGTATATGGCAGCTTCCTGTGTTAAGATTATTAGTAGTATCCTAATCCGGAGAATCTGATAGGCCTCATAGAGGCTTCTATGCGCAGAAGCAATTTCTAGATAAGCATGGGCTTTTCTGCATTCATTTCAATATCAGAGGAACTTCCACATATGCGTTTGCATGACACATGCAGTGCTTTCCTGAACATGGAGATAAATAAGGTAATACTCTCTACCATGGGAGCCCTGTTAGACTGGTGGTTCCCAACCTTGGCTCCCCAGATGTTGGGATGATGGGAACTGTAGTCCAACAACATCTGAGGAACCAGGACTGGGAGCTTCTGCTGTTGATGCATCAGAGTTCCTTGGAAGATCCAACTGAAATGAATACTGAAAGGAACTTGCACATGAAGAAATAGTGTTTCCCTGGTTTAGTGATACCAGCATGGAGCAAGAAAAAAAAAACATACCCTAAATGCAATGGCTTACATCTCCACTTGCAGGATCACATCTGTCTTCCAATATGCCCCATGGAAGTCACACGCAACATGCAATCATGCAAGAGGTCAGTAGTTCTACTACTGTCCTCTTGCACAGCACCATCACCACATGTGTGAGAGCCCCACAGCAGCACAGGCAGTTCTACAATGCTCGTGCTACAATGTGGGACATGTAAGCCAATATTACTTTTTAAAAATGTCCAGGGACCCTCAGTCTTGATGATCCAAGGTTATGGAAGATACTGGCTGACATTCAGAGCAGAATTCTACATATGAGAGGACATTGTGCTAACTAGTCACACTATATCTGGAGCCAGGGGCTTAACTATAATAGGGCAAGGGGAGATAGTTGTCTGGGGGCCCACTGCCTTGGGGGGCCCCCCAGAGGCAAGTCACATGACTGACTCCCCCAGCCACACACCCGGCCGGGCTTCCTTCAGTTGTATTCATCCTCTGAAATTGATATGAGTGTTAAGACCTGGAGCCACCAGAACAGCATGTCTTTCTCTAGTACCATTAAATGACTTGCATCAAATGAGCCATTTTGGAAGGGCGGTATTTAAATCCAATAAATAAATAATCAATAAATAATAATAATCATCCACAATTTACAAAACCTTTTCCTCTATAATAAAGCCCTTGAGTGTAATCCCGTGTCCCTGCCCGTGTCTTTCTTGGCAGTTCTGGGCATGCGTTCAGAACATCCGAGAAAGATACGGCCGCCGGGACACGGCGGCCATGTTGAGGGAGCAGCAGGCCAAGAAGGAACTACAGGGAGGGAGAAGCTGGGATCAGGGAAGCGGCAGCGGCGGGTACGGCCGAGCAGCCACGAGACTGGGCCCGCTGGCGGCGGGGGAACTGAGCCCACTGGCGGCTGCTGGCGGCGGTGGCCGCTGCAGGGCGACTGGGGCCAACGGTGGCGGCGGCAGGGAGAGGACTGGGCCTGGCCCACTGGCGGCGGACTGGGCCCACTGGCGGCAGCGGCCACACTCGGCCCTGCCAGAGACGGAGGGAACGGGAGGCGAAGCCGGGCGGGGGAAAGAGGACCAGCGGGGTGACGATGGGCGGTGGCGTGGGAGGAGGAAGTGGGCGGCGGGGAGAGAGGGAACCCACCACAGCCGGCCATGGAGGTCCCGGGAGCAGGCAATGGCCGGAGGAGCTAAAAATGCGTCCGAAAGGAGGAAGCGCAGCAGGCAGACTGACGATGAAGCGGGCAGCTCCAAGAGAGAGCTACTCCCGGGTGGGCTCCTCCTCCTTCTAGCGCCTACCACAGAGAGGAGAAAAACGGCGGGCGCAGAACGGACTACAGAGAAGGCAGAGACGGCAGCAAGGGGATCGGGAGGGGATCGGGAGGACTGAGGGAGGAAGGCAAAGACAGAGATAGAGAGAGAAGTGAGGGAGGGAGGGAGGGAGACAGGACAATAGAAAGACGGAAAGAAGGAAGGAGAGAAAAGAGAGAGAAGGGAGGGAAAAGGACAAAAGAAACAAGGAGGGAGGGAGGAAAAGAAAGAAAGAGAGAAGTAATGAAGGAAGGAAGAAGAAAGAAAAAGGAGAAAGGAGTGAGGGAGAAGGACAAAAAAAAAAAGAAGGGAGGGAGGAGCAGCCAGCCCCAAAAAGCGAGCCCGTTAAAGAAAGAAAAGAGGAAAAGAGAAAGAAAACAGAAAGATGGGAGTGAGAAGAGGTGGAAGAAAGGAAGGAAAGGAGAGAGAGGGCGAGGGAGAGAGAAGAAAGGAAGGAAAGGAAAGAGTGGAAGAGGGAGAGAAAAGGAAGGAATGAAAGAGAGAGAGAGAGAAAGAAAAAAAAGCAAGGAAAGGAGGGCGAGAGAGAGGGAGAAGGAATAAAGGAAACAAACAAAAAGGTACTAGCGCACGTTATTTTAACGGGCTTAAAAATACTAGTAAAAAATAATTTAGGATGATGTTCTATTGTGGCACATAGGTTATCTATCTATCTCTCTATCTATCTCTCTATCTATCTCTCTATCTCTCTATCTATCTATCCATCTATCTATCACTGTGCTTTTTGTTATCACCATTCAGCCTCATTTAAGATTTCTTTACTTCATGAGCTGAGCTTCAGTGAGGGGGGCCCATTTTAAAATCTTGTCTCTGGGCCCACTCCAACCTTGCTACGCCCCTGTCTGGAGCTTGCATTCCAGGCTAGTGTTGTGCAACTATGGCACGTCTCAGTTGTTCTAATGGGAACTTCTGCGCACGGGCACTATTGTGAAGTTCTGCAAATCCCTGTTTTTAGCACAACTAGCAAATCCTCTTATCCCAGCGCAACTGTGCTCATTCTACATTGCTCTGGATGTTGGCTGCTGATTTATTAAGACCCATTCGTCTGTCTTTACAAGTTTCCCTCCCCCTTGCTTCTTGCCCTTATCACAAGTGGTATTTTCTCTGCAAAACCAGCCATGAGAAGAAAGGGAGGGAGTAGAAGTGGTAGTCAAGTGACAGACTTTATTTTGTACAAAGTCAAATAATTTAGTTTTGAGATAACAAGAAAATAAAATGTAATGCAAGTTGTCAAAAAGTTGACACTCTAAATTCCAGAAAGTATTAAAATCCATTGTCAAGGAAAATAAAAAGCATGAATCACTCCATATCATGACACATTTCAAAAATGCCATACACAGCACAAATTATAGTGTATTTTGATTGCACCAGAGATAATAGTACTTGAAAGTTCCTCTTTTAGCATCTAGTCTTATAACTAAAAGGGTTCAATTGTTTTGGCTTCATATGATAAAGGTTTTCACAAAAATCAAGTTCTATAAGATAATGCTTGCTAATAAAAAAATAAAAGAGATACAGGAAGTAATATAAATTCCTTCACTCAGAGGTAGTTTCACATTGATTTTTTTTTAAATGGACGATGGACATCTATATATTTAATATCTATTATGTTATATACTGCCTTAAATAATGTATCTGCACAGAGTATTAGCTTGTACTCCCTCAGTGGCCTGTAATAGTTCCTATTTTTATTCTCTTCCTTCTTCCTATATATTATTTTTCATGAACACCTTTTGGTGGGTAGGGGGCAAATAAAATTCCTTTCCTGTTTATGGCTACCTGTATCTACAGCTGCCCATTCCTGTCAGTCTGGAGGAACCACATTTTCCCCACCAGGCCAGACTGCAATGAAAAATTCAATCCATATCTACCTCACTAAGGCTACAATCTTGGGCATCCTTACCTGGGAGCAGAGTTCACTAAATAGAAATATGTATATGAGAGTAGGCAAAGGATTCTGGGATCGGGTCCACTGTGACAAAGCATGCCCTTGTGATGGCAGACCTGGTCAAAGGAGGCCACAAAGCCCCAACACACTCCTGCCCCATGTCAGCTTGCCAGCTGGGAATTAGTCCTCTCATGAGGAGGACCAGAGGCTCCAGGACCTTCAGGTCTCCATCAGACTACACCCTCATGAGCAGTTAGGCAATCCAACTATAGGGAGCCCCACTAATGTGGGCCCCTCAGCTTATCTGTTTAAAGACATCATGCACAATCCTTGCCTTTCCCTCTACACTCAACCCCTACAGACTCCCAAGGAGTTTGTGCTGCTGCATGTGTCCTGTTGTTTCCCTGTGGGCTCAGTCTGGCAAGATCGGGAATAGCTCCTAGAAAAGGTAAAGTGTGCTGTCGAGTCGGTGTCGACTCCTGGCAATCACAGAACCCTGTGGTTGTCTTTGGTAGAATACAGGAGGGGTTTACCATTGTCTCCTTCCCGCACAGTATCATGCCATCCAGCATCTTCCTATATTGCTGCTGCCTGCTATAGAAACATACCAGCAGGGATTCGAACCGGCAACCTCTGGCTTGCTAATCAAGTTATTTCCCCACAGCACCATTAGGTGTATACATTCAGAATTCCCAGGCTGGGACCCGCGTTGTAGCATATGCAAATTGGCCACCACAGGGAATTGTGGGTGAGGGAAGCTGCTGTTTTCAGTGATCCCTTTGCAGCCAGGCGGCCATTCTGGGTAAAAATCAACGTGCATATGTGCCAAGGGATGACCAGCCTGCCAAATTGTACATTTTCACTCCTGCTGACCACCAGTCACTGCGACTTCGAAAGGTGTTGGTTCGTTACCCTTCTCCAGGGCTTGGGTGGCTCTAGCAATAGGGTTGGACAGTAACAGCATTCTGGCCTGCATGTTTGTCTCAATGGCCTGCCACTCATGAGAGAGTGGTACTTGGGAGAAGGGGCATCCTCACCATTATCAACTATTCAGCCTTTGAAATACCATCTCAGTGTACCCCAAGTTGGTTCTTCTCATGAGTAATGCAATAGAGTAATGCACCCAAGAGGAAACGGCTGGGCCCCCCTTCCCCTACTATGTTGTTTTAAAAAAATTAGATCAGAGCCACTCAAGAATTCTAGGGGCTGCCTCTCAACCCAGACCCTGGGTATCACACACACCCCGCACCAGGCATGTTTTATCTTTGTTGGGAAACAACTGGGTTGCCCAGTTTGTGGTGCCACTGGGACTCCATGTGCTTTTGCAAATACTTCTTAGTAACTTGATTTGACCTCTCCACAAAGTGCCTGTCTTGTCATCCATCCCCTTTTTCTGCAGATTGTTAAAGGTGGGGGGGGGGGATATGGGACACAGTGTAAAGTGGGCATCCCCCAAAGCAGCTTTTCCTTTTTACATGCTTTGAAGCTTTCGATGTGGCAACGCGACGTCCCTGTTGCTAATGCATTATTATGTTACTAGTGTGTCCCTGTTGCTATAGTGCATATAGTCCACTATAGTTAGTGCATAATTCAGAGTCTTTATCGGGCTTAAGAAGAACCATTATATAAGCTTCATTAAAGGAAGAAGGAGGGAGATGTTTATTTTTAAAAGCATCATTGTAGACCTCCAGTAAGATTGGGGCTAAGAAACTAATATATTTCTTGTAAAACTCCATGGAAAATCTATCCGGCCTGGGGGTTCATATTGTATGAATTTAATACAATTAAATTTAATACAATTAAATTCATAGATTTAATTGTAGTTATTATCTCCTGTAGGGAGAGGGGTGCTGCTAAAAGATTGATTTGATCTTGTGAAAATTGTGGAAGATGCATCTGCGGCAAAAAGCTATCTATGTCTCCATCAATATTAGATGTGTTACTACTATACAGACTGGAGTAAAACTCAAAAAACTCCTGGTTTTATTCAGGGTCTGTATAAACATTGCCTTGAGTATTGCAAATAATGTTTCACTGTTTTAACTGCTTCAGTCTGGAAGCTAGAAGTTTACTAGACCCCCCCCCCCACTTTCCCAATATCTTTGCCTGATAGCCTACTCTCATCAAGAAAATTGCCAAAGGACATTGTGCTAGTGCAAAGCTGTTGCACTAGCTACATGTGCCAAGTCTGGTGTTTGCATTCCAGACAAGTGTTGCACAACAGTAAGCATGCTTTTACTCATGCAATAGTTGTGCAACCTATGACACCTCATTTGTTTTAAAGGGAACTTAGGCTCAAGATGCCACAAATCCCTGTTTTTAGCACTGCTATGGAATCTTGTGCTAACGCAACATTGCTTGTTACACAAATGCTTTTTTAGTCAGGATGTCCGCCAGTGGAATTGACTTCTAAGAATAGTCTCTGGATCCTCCTACCAATCAAGAAACAGAAATTCAATTGGGGTGAAAAGAAAGGCTGCAAAAAATGTTCTGTGATTTGATATTTGCTTCAGGATTAACATATTCAATGCAGCCAAACAAATTACTAAGAAAATGCTATCCTTGCACAATACTCATATAGTTTCTGTGCTTTTGGGTGCCCTGTTGTTCACTTGGCTGCCGCTTTTCATTACTGTATTTCTTCTGCCTCTTTGCTCTTACTGTCCTTGATCTCAGTTTTCCATAATCCACTTGGCAGTGGCAACACAGCTCTGTTGTGTTAATATGATTTATTTATGGGCTTCTATAACATCACATAGTATCGTGGCATCATCACCCCAATCATGATGGTGAGCACAGCAGTGGAAGGGGAGAAAAATGGCTCCAAGAACATCACTGAAGCAAGATGAATAAGTGCATAAGAGTCAAAGATCACCAAAGCCCCAAGGCACTCAGCCCTAATAAAAAGAAAGTCCTTTACCCATAAGAAGCTAGCTGCCTTTATGAAATAACTGGATAAATATACTGCATATGTGAAATGCTGCTGGTGAAGAAAAAGAACTAATCAATATATAAATTGCCAATAAGTGGCAATAAATGATGGGCTAGCCAATAATAATGCACTAGGCCAATAAAGAGGGGCTAGCCAAAAGGAGACCAACCTTTTAGTGACAATTGTGAACAGGGGAAAACCGGGTACTATATCTTTCATGTTGATGGTTTTTGTCCCATAAATAAGCTAAGCTATAATGAATTAAAAGTCTGCTGAAATGATTTTTATTTGTCCTGCACATTTTTATTTTATTTTCAGACTTATTCAGATTAGAGTCAACTATTATACTGCATCTCCCAGTATAATAGGGTGAGCAATATCCCTTTGCTGAAGAATTCCAGTTTTTGATTGCTTTGTAGATTGAACAAAAGTGCATTGATTAGTCCTTGGGGCATATAATAATAATAATTATTATTTATTTACACAGTCAGACAGGTGTTATTGACTGGTTTGTTTTATCCAGACATCGAGTCCTTCCCAAGGACCTAGGATGGCTGAATTTTATTGTCAATGTTGTTGCTGTTGTTATAGATATCGTCGCAGAATATAGGCTGTTCCCAGTAAAGTTCCTTTTTGTATACTGCCCTTCCAAAAATATAATAATCATGGACTGTCCAAATACTTGCTTGATGGAAACACATCTGCCTTCTGGATCCATATCCTCCACTATCACCTGCATAGAAAACTCCTATGAAATAGCGGCTGACATACTGCACAAGGGGACACTGGTGGCATAAGAACAGGGGTGTATCTAGGGTAGGGCAGGCAGGGCACGTGCCCCGGGCGCCACTTGAAGGGGGCACCATTTCCTAAAATTAAAAAAAAAATAAGAAATGGCTGCTGAAAACAAAATGGCCACCGAACATGCTCAAATGGCCTGCCCAGGCCATGCCAGGACACGCAGAGGCCATTTGAGCATGCACGGTGGCCATTTTGTTTTCAGCGGACTTTTTTTTAAAAAAAAATTAAAAATGGCCAGTGCACATGCTCAAATGTTCCCTGTGAGGTCCTAGAGGCCAGCAGGGGAGGACCTTTGCAGACACCCCCCCCCCATGGCCTTTAGGAAGCCCCCCAAAGGGGCTACAGGTAAAAAAAATTAATTTAATATAATATAAGTCACTGTACACATATTTAGTTTGGCACTATGTACAGAGAATCAGGGCTTGTGAATACTGAGCTGAAACATATGAGCTAGGATTGTATCTAGGAGCTAGGATTTGCTCTTACTTTGCTTCTTGTGATAAGTGAGTTACATGTGATGTCTTAATAATATGGCTATTAATAGTGAGTTTGTCTTTAAATCAGTGTGAAATCCTTAGTATTAAGGCCCACTGGGAGTTTCTTGCTCTCTTTCTCTCATTTTAGCTGTCTTTCTGAAAGACTAGAATATATTCCAAGCAGTGACACAGTTTACTCTGCATATCCTTTAATTATTTTCAGAGTATCTGGGAAAAGTCAAATTCTCCATTCATTTTTAAAACTTATGTAATAGTGATGCTACAATGCATAGCATAGAATTAGACAGACACTTCTGTTTAGTTTTCCAAGTATACCTCCACATAGTGTTTGGGTATTTCATGAGCCCCAGCATACTGAAATATGTAGTTTTCCAGCATTTTTTGGTCTGGCTACGTCCACTGCTAAATAGTTTTTGAAATATTAAAAGATTAACAAGTTTGACTTGTATTTTTCAGCTGTTATTATGGTAAAGTTATCTGAAAGATGGGTGTCATGTTTGGACAGGGGGCACAATTTCAGTGCTTGCCCTAGGCGCTATTTTCCCTAGATACGCCTCTGCATAAGAACCACCCATGCCGCTGCACATGTGTAAACACCTGCCATGGGGCTGCACTGCCAGGAAGCAGTACTTGGCGGTAAGGGCTCTAGGCATGCTCTTGTGCAACAATAGGCTGCATTCACCTTTTTATATAGATTCAGGACAGTTTTCTTGAAAGCCCACAAAAAGACCTTTGGGGGATTTTTTTTTTAAAGGGGTCTTTAGCTAGAATAGAATAATGAGTGAGTATATTGTATATGTTGAAAGCACTGTTGCATAATAAATTATTCAACTTTTCAAAAGTTGAATTAAAAAAATGTCTTTTTTCATGCTGTTTAACTGCTTTAGGATTTAAATCCTGTGCAAAAGTCAATGCATGACTTTTGAGAAAGATTAGAGCGTGAAGTTTCTTTTTTCTTTTTTCTTTTAGAAGTCTACAATATAAGGGGCCCTTATAATCCACAGTTTTGCCAACTGCACTTTTGTGTATCCATGGATAAGTCTTAGAGACCCAGTTTCATTATTCGCAGTATTAAAAATAGGTGATTTTCGCCTATCCACAGTTCCTGGGACTTCCAGTGTCACTTCCAGTGGCATTTCCAGTGGCATTTCCTGTCCAGAAGCAGCACAGAGCCATTTTGTGGCTCATGTTTACCACACACACACACACACAGAGCGAAAATTAGCAAAAAAAACCCCAAAAAACCACCAAACCAAAAACCAAAAACCCAGCCTATTTGGAGGATTGGTGGGGGGCATTATTGCTGGAGAGCTGGAAAGTAATGTACTGTGCTGTACCATGTTTATTTCTACTTCTCTCCCACATTTTTTTGTGATTTTTGGCAATTTTTGTGTGTGCAGAAACCTAACCCCCAGTTTCCCATAGAACTGAGCTTTAATTATTAGTGGTTTCCATATTCGTGATTGTAGGTGAGGATGGAACCTCCACAAATAATGAAGGCCTCCTGTAATTACTTTTAGGTCTTTGAATTATACCTGAGTTCCAGTAATCAGGAAAACATCAATAAATAAGAGCTGTATAGAATCTGCTTTCTCTGTCAGGAAAAACACTGTTTAGACTCTGAAAAGCATTACATGCATTAATATACGGACAAAGTTAAAACAGCATTAGCAACTTTAGATGCTGCAGTTATCAAGTTGTGAGCTACATGGTTTCCTTTTAAATATTAATAGCAAAAGAATTATAGCATTTCCACTGGTTTCCAGGATCTCCATTCCTTGTCTCCAGTTTTACCTACTTCCTTTTGTGGGTGCTTTCTAAAGAGTTGTCCTTTCTAAAGAGTGGGAAGGAACTAGGAGAGTCCACTATGCTGAGTAGAAAACTGACTCCAATTGTTTAAGTTACCAAACATTCAAGAATGCACTGATCCAATGTGATTGTGCCCAACCCATCTACAGGGTAGAAGAAGAGAGGAGAATGCTGTAAACCAGTGATTCTCAAACTTGGGTCCTCAGGTGTTATTGGACTTCAACTCCCATAATCCCCAACCAAAGGCCACTGAGGCTGGGGATTATGGGAGTTGAAGTCCAATAACACCTGAGGACCCAAGTTTGAGAATCCCTGCTGTAAACTAAAGACCATGGAGAATATGGCTTCATATCTTGGACAATTGGCTTCAGACCCTAAGTTTGGACAATGGATAATTGGATTCAGACCTCAGGTTTAATATTAAACTAAGGTTACTTATAGACAGCCACCTTCAGTGACGTATCATGATATTATCCCAAACCAGCAGGATTATAATGACGTCTGTGAATCAGTGGTGAGCACTATAATAAAACCTATGGTCTGTATCTGCTCTGCTCAGACTTTTCTCCTGCCACTGCTGGCCCATATTGCAGTAATCATGCAAAGATTTGATCCATGGGTCAGGTGCTCCATAGTCATGGGTGGATATGGCTTGCAGGTCTTATGTTTCGTACCTAGGTTTTTGTGTAGTGGTGATTCATCTACCATATTGCTTCAATTTCTGAATAGTTATTGAATATTGGTGTCAGAGCAGCCCAGTATGGGCCAGTTCACAGTTGCCTTGGATAAATGTAACAGAAAAGCAGGATATATATATATAAATCAGTTTAGCCACATGAAAATTTTTCGAGTTCCAGCAAGATATACCAATGCAAGACAATAAATGACTATATATAAATGGTTGTGCATGAGCAAGCAAGGTCATTCTTTTTACATGCATGGAAGAACATAAAATGGTCTAACAGGAGGAGGGAAATTTAGTTTGTGAGATTTACAGTTAGAAAGTATCATTTTTATACTTGTAGACATATGTTTCATATAGAAACAAAGAGTTTTTAAAAACAAAATGATAACTTAAGAAGACCTTGTTACAGAGTGGAGAAACACTTTATTCTAGCAAACTTCATTTACCACTGGCACTTATTTTTGAGAAATCATTAAAAAGCTGTGGAAATGCCAAGAAACTGGAATCATTACTACTTCTCGTTGTCAGTACTAAGAGGTCTGACCCTAAGCATAATGCAATTAAATGAAGGGAAAACAGGAGCTCATTATCAGGGTAAAGCCTGACTGGCTGTGCAATATACCCACAAGAAAATCCTGGATGCTTGAATCACTTTAAACGATGTGGGCAAGTCAGAATACTCAAGACAACATACTAGCCATCAAGAGGGGAAACAGCCTGTCCTTATTCTATAGCACTCTCACTTACAGAAGTGTTTTCCTCCTTCTTTGTTGTGATGATGTCCATGTAGCCCATGGAAATTAATGGGCTTAAGCATGTGTAGCTGGATGTGGAGTTCTAGCCTTAAATTTTAAGGGAAACTACCTGGAACAGGTGATCTGAAAGCTGCAGCCTTGCTAGGTTAATGATACTTGTCACCCGGTGACTTTTCCTTCCCATATGTGACCGACTATAGTTAGACATTAGTCTGACATTAGAGCTTACCTTAAGTAAGCATATTAATTACCTTAAGTAGTGTAATCATCACCCACATATGCCAACAGTTGTGGTAGGTATAGCTCTGGTGTGTAGAAGGCTAATACTAGAGTTGGGTGAGATGAAATTAGTTGAATGGCAAGAATTGATACCAGAGGATCTTGAACTGGAGAAGAAAAATCAAAAACTCAGGCCAGAGTACATGGTACAAGCGGTATGGTATCCCTATGGTGAATTCTCAGTCTACCCCCACCCATCCCCCAACTTTACATAACATTTACTGTAACTTACCAAACTTGCACAGACAATCACTCTTGGTTGCCATCCTGCCTATACTAAAGTCTTAAGCTCCTGATTTTGTTGGCTTTAGGGCCAGAAAAGAAGTTACAATCTCTTGAGAGATGCTCCTGAAGTGCATCTCTCTTTATGGCAAGTTTTACACACGTGTGTGGGCGCGCGTGTGGGCGTGTGCATGTGCATTCATTGATTGATTAATTGATTAAGTGTCATCAAGTCAGTGTCGGCTCTTAGCAACCACATAGATAAATTCTCTCCAGGATGATCTGTCTTCAGCTTGGCCTTGAAGGTCTCTCAGTGGTGCATTCATTGCTGTCATAATCAAGTCCATCTACCTTGCTGCTGGTCGTCCTCTTCTTCTCTTTCCTTCAAATTTTCAATGCATTGTGGCTTCTTGAGGGAGCTGGATCTTCTCATAATATGTCCAAAGTATGATAGTTTGAGGCTGGTCATTTGTGCCTCAAGTGAAAATTCTGGATTGTGTTCTATGATCCATTTGTTTGTTTTCCTGGCTGTCCATGTTATCCTCAAAAGTTTTCTCCAGCACCAAAGTTCAAAAGCGTCAATACTTTTTCTGTCTTGCTTCTTCAAAAACCAGCTTTCGCATCCATAGAATGTCACAGGAAAAACCATGATCTGAACAGTTCTAATCTTTGTAGGTGTAGACACATCACAGCATCTAAATATCCTTTCCAAGGCCTTCATTGCAACCCTACCAAATGCTAGTCTGTGACGTATTTCTTGATTGCTGGATCCTTTACTGTTGATGGTCGATCCTAAAAGGCAGAAGCTATCCACCACTTCAATGTCTTCATTGTCAATTCTGAGGCTGGTTGCTGTACCTGTTGTCATTAGTTTAGTCTTTACATTTAATTGTTGTCCCATTTTTTCACTGTGCTCCTCGACTTTCATTAGTAGAGCTTGCAGATCATCCACATTCTCAGCTATCAGAATTGTGCCATCAGCTTAGTGCAGGTTATTGATGTTTCTTCCTTCAACTTTAAAGCCATGCTCATCTTCTTCCAGTCCAGCGTCTCTCAGTATGTGTTCAGCATATATATTGAATAAAGAAGGAGAAGGTATACAGCCTTGTCTTACTCCTTTGCCGATCTGGAACCAGTCTGTTTCACCATGTTTCGTCTGGACTGTGGCTTCCTTTCCTGTGTATAGGTTTCTCATGAGAACAGTGAGATGTTCTGGGACATCAATTTTCCTAAGGATATTCCACATCTTGACATGGTTGATGCAACTGAAGGCTTTCCTGTAATCAATAAAGCACATATTGACTTCTTCTTGGTATTCTTTGGCTTTCTCAATTATCCAGCGTGCATCAGCAATGATTTCTCTTGTTCCTTGGCCTTTTCTGAAACCAGCTTGAACATCCGGCATTTCCCTTTCCATGTAGGGCTCTAATCTGTGTTGGATAATCCTGAGCATTATTTTGCTAGCATGTGAAATTAAGGATATTGTGCAATGGTTTGCACAATCTGTTGAGTATCCTTTTTTTGTTCTGGGTATATAGACTGACCTCTTCCAGTCTGTTGGCCACTGTGTTGTTCTCCAAATTTGCTGGCATAGTTTGGTTAGAACCTTGACTGATTCTTCTTCTTTTGCATGCCATATTTCTGTACCTATTCCATCCGTTCCTGTTGCCTTTCGACTTGGTAATGACCAGAGAGCTGATCTAACTTCATCTTTCCATACTAGAGGTTCTGCAAGTAGGGAATATCTTCTAGAGTATCTTGAATGTTGATGTCCCTGCTGCTGTACAGATTTTCAGTATACTCCTTCCATCTCTGTTTGATCTTCTCTGAATCAGTTACTATCTGGCATCCCTTAACATACCAATTTGAGGTTGGACCCTCCCTCTGAGTTCAGAGATCTTTTGGAAAACTTGCCTTGTTTTTCTGTTTCCATTTCCATCCTCAAGGTCTTTGCAGATGTCATTGTAGTACTGCTTCTTGTCTCTTCTAACAGCTTTCTGAAATACCCTATTAAGTTCCTTCCTGAGGTCTTTATCTTTCTTGACTTTGGCCTCTCTCCTCATCTTGGCAATTTCCACCGCCTGTTCTGACATCCATTTTGCTTTCTTCTGTTTCTTGGTCTTTGGCAGTCTCTTTTTGCATTCATACTTAACAACTTCTTTGATTTCATTCCACAGTTCCTTTGGTTCCCTATCAGTGAGGTTCAGAACTTCAAAGCAGTTCCTGATGTTCTCCTTGAAAATGGTGGGTACATTCGCAAGAATATATAGTGGAAGCTGGATAGCTTTGTTTTTCCACTTTAGCTTGACTTAGAGCTTGCACATGAGCAGTTCATGATCTGTTCCACAGTCAGCCCCCAGCCATGTCTTTGCTGTTATAACTGCGCTCTTCCACCTCCTTGCAACAATAATGTAATCAATTTGATTTCTATGTGCTCACTCCATCAGGTGATGCCCATGTGTGTAGGCACTGCTTTGGTTGTTTGAAGAATGTGTTAGTAATGAAGAGATCATTGGCTGGGCAGAAACTAATAATTTGTTCTCCTGCTTCGTTACTGTTTGCTAGGCTATACAGGCTGACTGTGTTTTCCTCCTTACCTTTTCCAACTTTGGCATTTCAGTGTCTAACCACCAACAGCACATCTTGCTACTGCTAGCATGTTCTGTCAATTTCCGACTGGACTTGAGCATAAAACTCATCAACTTCCTCTTCTTCTGCATCAGTCGTTGAGGCGTGGACTTGAAGAACTGTCATGTTAAAGGGTTGTCCACAAAATCTAATTGATATTAGGTGGTCACTGACTGCATTGTACCCAAGTACTGTCATTGCTATATCCTTTCTGACTATGAAAGCACCACCGTTCCTTCTTTGCTTCTCTTCTTCTGAGTAGTAAACGGTATGATGTTCTGACTGAAAGTGTCCCATTCCAGTCCATTTTCATTCACTGATGCCCAAGATGTCAATCTGTAGTTGATTCATTTCATCTTTCACTGTGTCAAGTTTTCCCATATTCATGCTTCTTACATTGCATGATCCCATTGTAATTCTGTCTATGCAGCTTCAGATTTTATTTTCCCGCATGGCAACATCAGCTGCTAGATGTTCAAAAGGCTTTAGTCTAACCATGTCATAAACACCATCAGTATTCTGAGAAATCCTTAGCTTTCCTCAGTAGCATGTTGGCATCTGAGCTGAGGGGCCCATCATCATTCCATTTTGTCTATCCATGTGCTTTTCTTGGTAAAATACAGGAGTGGTTTACCATTGCCTTCTCCACTGCAGTATGAAATGATGCCTTTATCATTGTCACTGAAGTGAGTGTCCACCTTCCGGAACCTTCCTATATTGCTGCTGCCCTATATAGGTGCCTGCTTGCTTTAGCTGGGCAGATGGGATGACCTTTGCACTATAGGTGACCCTACTGGGAGTATACCTCCCTGTGTACTTCGCTCATCCTTCCCAGGAATAACCCCCCTGCCATGATGAGGCAGCATTGCAGGACTTTTTTTGGGGGGGGGTTGCACGTACATGCATAAACAATAGAATTTAAAAGTACCTGCAAAGTGGGACACTATCATTATTTGTCTCCACAACCCTACTCCATTGTTCCAGCTGGAAGGAACACAGAGATTGCAATATAATGGCAGCTCCCAAAGTAGTAGGTTATTTTATATCCTATTGGGTGGGGGCGGGGGAGAGAGAGAGAGAGAGAGAGAGAGAGAGAGAGAGAGAGAATATACATACACACTTCCCATAGGGGATCCCTTTTTCTGTGACCATTGTGAGACATACGATGGCGCAAAGGTGAAGGCTAGAATGCATATAAGAGTAAAGGAATGTGGTAGTAAAATATGTGTTAAAGATATTAACAGGCTTAAAATATGGGGTCGGGGGTATATTCACATACTGATCAGAACAGAGATTTAGCAGTTTTGATGCCAGTATCTCTAGGCAGCTTGAAATCTGTGGCTAAGAATCAATCAGGAATCTCTCCAGTACCATTTTTCTTCCAGTGGTCCTACTGATACTGCTCATATGTTAGCTGATTGATGATAAAATCAGAGATGTGGAAGCTTCATGAGGATAGCTTCTCAAACTCTGAAACATGATCAGCTCACTACATATGGTTGACCTACCAAGAGGTCAGTGGCATTCTTATTCATGTGTGTGCATAAGTTCTCCCCCCTCCCCATTTTATTTCAGTCTTCTACAAGTTCTTGTTCCTATGTTTCATTTTCGATTCTTTGTAGTGATTATAACAGAATGAAAATTATGCTGTCACAAACTTAGCATTTATGATGAAAATTGGAGAGGAGTTTGGCACTGAGCAACATATTTAAACAAAAATGCCTTCACTAATTAGACAAGGAATCATAAGACTGTCAAATGAGAATTATAATGAAACTAATTGTGGATATCTCCACACAATTAAAGTCTCTTAAAAGAATCTCAAAAGGCCAAGTCAAAGAATCCTGGCTTTGTGCCGACATATAGATTTGTATTGTATTCTGGTTGATCTGCACGCAAAAGAAATTTGTTGTGCAATGGTTTCTCTGTATACCCATATGCTTTATGTGCAGCCAGCGTGGTATAGTAATTAGGGTGCTGGACTAGGACGGAGGAGACCGGAGTTCAAATCCCCATTCAGCCATGATACTTGCTGGGTGACTCTGGGCCAGTCACATCTCTCTCAGCCTAACCTACTTTACAGGGTTGTTGTGAGAAGAAACATAAGTATGTAGTACACCGCTCTGGGTTTCTTGGAGGAAGAGTGGGATATAAAATGTAAAATAAATAAATATCAGAGATGTTTGCAGTGTTGTGGTAAAATATGAGCATTCAATGCAAAACTGGGAGCTGACTGTATGGGAAGGATATCAGAAACCTCTTAACTACTTGCACATGGTCAGATCAAGTATAGTCAACTCAGATGTTAGCACATGCTCCATTTTATCTCCATTTTCCAAATATGTTAATGTTCATTGGAGTTTATGGTCTTAAGAAGTGCCTTTAGTGTCTCAAGTTAAATCCAAGTAGTGGCTGATCTAAGAAGCTGCAAGTATGGCATTCAACCCCCATAGATCTAGCCCACCCTTCATTCCCCTGCTTCTCAACCACTTAAGTTCATTCTCTGTAACTTGACTACCACCTGCCTTTCCATATTGCTGTCTTATATTCCCCCTCCTTTCAACTTATCTCAGACCTTGATGCTTGGCTCACTTTCTTTCAAGAGTTTAACATACTTTCATTTTCCCTGTAAAATACAGGCATTGCATTAAAGGTCCATTGTGTTAGCATATGTTTCCTCCTACAAAACTTGATCCGGCATGGAAGGTAAAATTATTCGCTTTGTTTGTTAGAAGCAGATCATAAGCATAGGTCTGTTATTTTATAATTCCCATGTATTTCAAAGGGAATATACAGGAGAAGCTCCCAGTGGAATGTATCCATTATACCCTGCCAAGGATTTATAATGCAGGACATGTGTTTTGCATCTCTTCTTAATAATAATGTGATCAGATTCAGGTGGAATTATATTCTGAAGAGCAGCTTTTGATCAAACAAATGTTTAATATGGTAGTAAAATGTACGTAATTAAAACTGGCCATTTATAAGAACAGAATCTACTAACTCTACCATTTTGTATATCTAACTTCATTAATGGAATGAGATGGAGAGAGCTTAAAATCCGATACAAGACTTCTGCTGTTGCTTTGGCTTTGACATATTAAGTATTCAACACTACAGTGTGCCTTGGCTCTGTGCCCTGAAAAGCCCTCCAGATGACTTTAGAAAAATTCTCTTTATAATGCTTTAGTAGATTGCACATGTCTAAATAATGGCCAGGTTAACTAGAAGTAGGTTGAAATAAGCCTCCTATCTGGAAGGATTGTATTCTGTTGGTGATGGAACTACATCAGAAAACTGGAGCAGGCTCCTGACATGAAAACTCTTTAAAAGTCAGTCGAGGCAGCCAAAAAAACACAGCATTTGGCACATTACTCTGTTAACTGACAGCAGCCAAATCTTTCATCATTGAAAACTAATCTACTTTCCCATGGCATTAGGGGTGGGGGGAGGGAATCCAGAGGTGGAAATGCATGTTTCTAAAATTGTCCTTTTTACTCTGACATTTTCTCAGTTATGCTGTCCCTAATTACTGCTTTCCATCAAAACTGAGACAGTTTCCTAAATAGTGTATAAATTGAATGTTTTTGTGGACCTCAACAAGCATATGCACTATAGTGATCCAGAAGTTGAGCAGTCTAATCCACTGTAGGCACCATAGCAAAAGGTAGCTTATGCCACCTCAGCTGCTGCAGCATTTTAACTTTGCCAAACAGAGCTATTTGTCTAGGCTCCTTGTTAAGAAAACCTATATATGCCCTTTACTGTTATAAAAAAAGATCTATATAAGCTTCCTTAGTCTGATCAACAGAATGTCATGGTTTAAGGGGTGTTGTTGGCCCCTCACTTCCATCAGTGACACCAAGTATGTGACTGAGCAAGGAACTCTGTATGTGACTGGGGTGCAAATATTAGCGGGATAGTGTGGTGCAGTATGGAACAAACACTAGTGTCGCAAAATAAATAGCTACTGCTATGTGACCTCGCACTGGTGGCATGGTGAAACTGACAGTGGCCTTCTGGCATTGGGACCTTGGCAACACTGAAACTATGTGCTGAATTCCTGATGCAGCAGCATGAAGGAATGGGATATTCTTGGAGTTTCCAAAAGCCTTGGGTGATTCATGCACAAAGCTACTTTAAAAAGTTAAATATTTCTGTTGTGCACAATAAAATGTCTTTTTATGTATTAGCAACTAGTTGAAAGATCGGAAAGAAGGCATAAATTGGCCAGCCATTATAGTGGAGAGGGATGAATGCCCCCCAAATTGCTGTTGGGGTCTGTGCTTTTGAATATATTCTTTAATGACCAGGAAAAGGCATAAAAGGGTATTGATAATTGTGAAGGAAAGGACACTTGGGAGGTGGGAATAACCGTAATGTCTCTTGCCCTCTATTAGATTCTGAATTAGCTTTGATCTCCCAAGAAAATGATCTTGTAGTCATTAGCCAACATACTGTGCAGCAATGTTGTGCACAACAGGGCAGCTGTACAATGATTTAATAGTGCCAGTGGAAGTTGTGAGCACTGTTTTAAGTGGTTGCACAACTGCCTTGTTAAGCACTGTTAGGTCTGCCTTTCATGTTGCACAACAGCCCCAGCAGGTCCATAATGCAGGTGTACCATGGCACAGAATGTTGGTCATTGTGACTAGACAACAAGTATCAACTAAGGGTGATGCAGACGTGAAACAAAGCAAAAGGAACATTGCATATGATTAGGAAAACAGCCAAAAATAAAACCATGATATTCCCTATTAAACCAAATATGGATGCATCATTGACTCATGATACTCTGGACCCACTATCCCAAAATTATGTAAAAGTACTGAAAACTTACAGAGGAGAGTTGGCAGTTGTATCGAATGCTCTCCATTAAATGGAAAAGTATGCCAAATCACAAGGGCTAATTGTGAATGAATTAGGGAAAGTAAACTGGAACAGTGTGCATATAATATCAGATAAAAGAACAAGGTCATGAAATGAAATTAATGCAAAACATTTAGAGCAACAATTCATGTTTTTACAGAAAAGCCATTTTTCTTTGAATACATGTATTTGTCACTGACAAATTCTATGCAGCAGAAATAAAAATTGTGATTAGTTATGTTGTTGGGGATAGTCAGGAACCAAAGTATACCCTTAACAGCCTTTGGCCTTTTTACATCCATATATATAGATTAAAATATTAATTTAGATATTAAACCATTATTCTTCCTTAGCAAGACATCTCAAGTGGTTTCATGTGTCCTTTCTAGAGATGTTTAGATTTGGGTGACACATCGTGGTTCTATATCACAGGGATGGGCTAAAGTACAATGAAACAGAATAGAGGAGTTTTAGGGGGCTTTGGGTGGGTGGGGTGGGGGTTAGTGGGGAGTAGATAGAAGAGGAAGTTGGTGTATAGTAGAGACTAAAGCAGTAAAAGGAAAGTGAGACCCTTTTCTCCCCACAAACACAGCTGTGCCAGTGCTCTTTACCCATCAGAGTAGTTGTCAGACATTTCACTGAAAGATCTGTAGATGTAGATGTCCTCAGTAAAAAAAAAATCTGGTGGTATTTAAAGTAGTTGTCATCCAGTGATGCCTCTTAGGTTGAAGAAGTTTCTGTTTTCCAAGCTTAGGGCAGGTATGAAACAAACACAAATAAGACTTATTCCAGTTCATTCCCACTAGTCAAATCAGCCTGAAAAATGTAAATGGTTAAAGTATCAATTCTGATCAACAGAGCAGAGGACAAAATGTTGCATCATTATTCACAGCAGCTTTGGACAGCGGTTCCATAGATTTGCTAGAGTAAATCTATTCCCTCCTCCCCTGATTATTTTCTTATTGTTATGAATGATGCTTCTGGAAGCTGACATCAATTCATAGGCAGCGCTGTCAGCTGGAAAAGAGGAGAGACACATTGGGGGAAAGAAATTTGCACTGCAGGTTCTGCAAAGCAACTTGCGGTTGCATTGAAACCCACAAATAATTCCGTGAATTTCTTATATCCTACCAGCCTCACACCATGACTACAGCACATTTAAGTGACAGCTCTGTGATTTCATCAACTGACATAACTTTTCTGGAACCTTATAAAAATGCAAAGCAAATATCTAGTAAGAAACTTACAATGATTCATATAGTTATATCAAATTTCCTTCAGTTTGCTTGCATGAATTTTATGTACAGGCATTCTTAATGCTAGCAAAATAGAAGATAAGTCATTGTAGTTCAGGTAAATCTTGTGAAAATAAAACAGAGAGAATCATTATAAATCAGATACATCTACAGTAGCATTTGGTGACTTATTCTATTTGCAGCCTCAAAATGAAGGTCTGATGTACGCTGTAAAATGTGTCAGCAAATGATTCTTATTCTACAAAAGATCTATTTAAAACTTGAAATACTTCATGATAACAACATAAAGGGGAAATATCTGCATCTTGCCTCATGGAAAATAGCTTGCAATCTAACCAGATATCAAATTCAATGACATGTGTCAGTGAGATGTGTTTTGGCTGCCACAAATTGTGGTAGGTGGTATAAAGACTGCCCATTAGTAAATAACAACAAATGCATCAATTTGATCTTTTCAGATGTATGCAAATAAGTTTGTGTTTTTTGTTGGATATCTATGTGTTTGGCTTTGTATTTCTATAACTTCTAATGTTTATGGCATTATAACAAATTTAGGGTCTTAAAAAAAATTACTTTAGGCTTCCTTAGAAATGTTAAAATACAGACCTGGCCATCAAAAAGATCAGGAAACAAAGACAGGCACTACACAATACAGACAAGATCAGATGTATGAGAATATGTACTGTGTAATTATACAAAGGATACAATATTACAATGATTTATCAATATCTTACAATATAAAACATGAATATAGGTTTAAAACTACATAAAACAAAGTAAATGTAGTCAGTGATCTTCATAAAGTCATTCAACTGCCAAGACTAGTATGAGGTATTCATTCCATTTGTGAGGAACCATGGGACATTTTCACCAAGTTGTTTTCGAGACAAAAGGACTGTACTCCTGTGGGATGCTGGATGGTACCCATTTCTGCATATGCCTTATTCATGAAATCATGCTCCTATTTAGAAATGAAACAAAACTATTTAACTTACTCTTAGGGGAAAACCAGATGGGGATGCCATGAAAATGGTCACCTCCATGTTGATTTCTTCCTTCTGTCCTCTGTAATGTGTAGTAGTGGAGTGCATGGCCTGGAGGTTTGGGAATGGCCCCTGCTCAGGGGAGGTGGCTCGGCTCACCAACTCAGAGCTTTGGCAGCTTCAGCTGGGAGTAGGCTGGGTTGCGCCTCCCCCCACCCTTAGCAGGGGAAAGCCTTGTGGTGAGAGGAAGTCAGTACCTGGTGCCTGACCAAATCAGAATCCGTCCCTTCGCCTGGTGTGGCACAACCCTCCCTAAGAGACTCCACATGGGAGGAGTACCCGCACTCTGGCTAGAGTACCTCATTGCAAGTCATATTCTGCTGCACATTAATAAAGTGGCCCTATTTAACTCCAACTAAGCATATCCTGTCTTCATTGGGGCTGGGGGTGCAATGTGGTCCCCGCCACTGCGATGAGGCGGGATGCTGGGTTGTGCCCCCGTCACATGAGACAGGCACAGGTGCCATCTTTCCTCCCCTTCCACGTGACAGGGGTCAACCAATGAGGTAAGGAGGCAGGCCGCTTGGGTCCTGGCAGCCTCCATTCTGGGCAGTTGCTCTGCAGCTTGGCACCCGCCCACCCACTCTGTACTCAGTGAGGGATAGCAGTTTGCCTGCGGGGGCCAAGTAGGAATTGTTTGGGTTGCACCAGATTGGCACTAGGTACAGCCTTTTTTTGCCTACTTCTTACTGGGTCCTTTGGGTTTGGGTCATAGGTAGGCACTGAAGGTAACTGGTCACTTGGCAGGAGAGTGCAGGCGTTGGGTAGGTAGATTGATTAACAGTGTTTGGCTGGAGGACCACTTGAAGTAAGCGGGGGCCAATGAACAGCCCTTCAGGGTTTTTGCGGCCTGGAGTTTTGGGAATGGCCCCTGCTCGGAGGATGGCTCAACTCACCAACTCAGAGCTTTGGCAGCTTGAGTTGGGGGTGGACTGGGTTGCCCCCCCCCCCTCAGTGGGGGAAAGCCTCGCGGTGAGAGGATGTAAGGACCTGGCACCTGACTGAATCAGTACCAAGCCGTTTGCCCTGGTGTGGGACGGTCCTCCCTAGGAGGTGGTCCCACACCTTTCATTTGTCCCTTTCTAGCAGAAGGCTTTGAGACTAACCAGGTAATTTACACTTACAACATGTGTTTTGAAAGCCCATTATATATTGCCATAGATAAAAAGAGATCAATGCTCTTGGACTATCACATAGGTTTAAAGCTAGGGCAAGAAAGTCTGTCTGTGATATCCGACCAGCTGCACCAGTGCTAATGCAGGGTCATGATGGTATCAGAGCAGGGAAGCTGATAAAATCAGCCTGGCCAACCAGACAAACCAGAGTGCCACTGGAATGGAGGTTTGATTTTACTCATGGATTATTCCATTGACTGGTTTCTTGCTAGTTTAATTGAAAATTCATAGAGCCAGTAAGAACACATACTTCTTTAACTATGTATGTATATCCACGAAGAGTATACCAGTCTACTGTAACTGGAATATCTTTATCCTGGTTTCCAATCCTTATATTGAGGGATTGTTCAAACCACAATGTTTTCGGACATCAGAACGGTTTTTTGAGCAAAAGAGGAATGAACCAGGCCTCCACGCTTTTGCTCGTCATGGTGGATGAGCTGCTGCCATGTGGTGAATGTGACAAGTTCCAGTCTTCTTCCTAACCTTGGCGCTGAAGATGTGAGCAGTTGGGCAGCAATTCTCACCCCTTATTCAATGCCAAGGTTGGGGGGGAAGACTGGAGGTTATTTGTCCACCGCATTGTGAAGGTGTTCAAAGCATCTTTGCTGTGTAGGGACAATGGGCAACCACCTGCCTCCCTTGGAAAGGGCGGGGAGCTGGCTGCTGCTCAGTTGCAGCTCCTGGAATGCTCTGGTGAAGCACTGTGAATGGGCACATTCCCCACATCCTTTCCCTGTTTAAAAACAGAAAAGGGAAGCACGGAGCCTTTGCTGCTGTATGGTTGCAGTGCTGGAATGCCCCAGCAAAATGGCAGCAAAATTGGTATGCTTGCCACCTCCTCGTCCTGCTTTTGAGCGGCAAAAGGAAGGCAGGGCCTTCACTGCTGTTAAGCCAAGGCTCTCCAGATGCCATGACCAAGCAGCAGCAGCCCAAAGGGCATGTTCCTGGAGGTGGACTTAATTGGGTGCTGTTCAGTCAAAGCAGGAAAGTGGGGTCAGATAAGCACTAAGATATGCGAATCAATTTGGGTACTAATTGATTTGTACCCGTATCTAGCTGATTTGGATGATTTGGAAACAGAACAAATCACCCTTGTGGTTCATTGGCTAGTTTCGGGTCCAAATTGAATTGCTCCAGATAAGATTTGAATCGATTCGAGATTCAGATTCTTCCTATTAACTGCCCCAGATTCCCAGCTTTCATTAAAAAACAAAACCCTAAGAAAATGCTATGCTCTAGCGCTTGTAGAAGTGTGGTGGTCACTATTTTTCAAGTGTTCAGATTCTTTGGTGTATAACAACTTTTCCTTAATGAATCCGTATGAGGATTCATTACAAACCTCCATTTCTTCTATTCATTTTGATTATCAGTGCTGACTGTCAACTGCCATGTGCCAACTACACCCACACCCCACCCACAAGGCAGTGGGGTACTACTCGGTTTATGTTCTAGGATTTTTTTTTAAAGTGTTTAGACTCTTTGGTGTCTGATAACCTTTCCTCATAATGAATCCCTATGAGAATTCATTACACACCAAAGAGTCTAAACGCCTCAAAAATTCCTAAAATATAAACTAACTATCCAGTGGCTTGCTGGTTGGGATGCCATTAATTTCCCACCCCCACCCACAAAGCAGTGGGATCAAAATGAACAGAAGAAATGAAGGTGTGTAGTGAAGATACCAAAGAATCCGAACACTTCAAAAATAGCAAAAAAATAAACTGAGTATGTGTGTGTGTGTAGTTGACATATGGCAGTTGACAGTTGGCACTGTTCAATGACAGTCAAAATAACAGAAAAAATGAAGACGTATAATGAATCCTCATAGGGATTCATTATGAGGAAAAATTATTAGACACAAAATAATCTAAAAAGTTCAGTATTCCTAAAAAAATAAACTGAGTACCCCACTGCCTTGCAGGTGGGTGGTGTAGTTGGCACATGGCAGTTGACAGTTGGCATTGTCCAGTGACAGTCAAAATGAACAGAAGAAATGAAGGTGTGCAATGAATCTTCATAGGGATTCATTATGAGGGAAAGTTATTATATACCAAAGAATCCAAACAATTGAAAAATGGTGACTGCACAGTTTGTTCCATAAGTCCACTTCTATAAGGGCCAGAGTTTCTTTTCTTTTTTTTTTAAAGAAAGCTGGGGTTCCATGTTAGGGTTAGGATAGGGCAACCAAATCCTCATTATTTCCTATGGCAGAAATATACAAAATCAATTAAAAAACAACCAAGTGCCCCACTGCCTTGAAATTTGGAAGGTAGGTAGCACCCACAGGGACCTACCCACCACCCAAATCTTGTGCCCCTAGGACCTTTATAAGTGGTCCTAATCAATCCAAATCAAATCAAATCCAAATAGAATCTGGGGTGATTCAGGGGGACAGATTCGGACACAAAACAAATCAGGGATGATTCAATTTGGGCACAAATCAAATTTTAAAAAATCAGTCCGTGCACATCCCTAATAACCACAGTACTGATTTGTCAAGCAAAGCCAGTCAAAAATCTTGGAACCATGGAACTAAGCCATATATGTGGGGTGGGGGAGGCTAAATGCATGCATGTGTGCAGACGCACAGAGTTCATTTGCAATCCTACAAGCCATATCATGGAGGATTTTTTGAATGGGATATATGTGTGGTATAGCTACCAAGTCAGGCACTCGGTGTAACATCAGCACAGAGATTGGATAAGGAAGAACCACAAGGATGACATCTTACTTGTCTCCTTTCCAGAAAACTAATTTAGTGTTTGTGTTTTATCTGATATTGGGCAGTAGGAATTAGTGCTAGGCTGAAACTGTTGTGCCCAGCACTTTCAATCATTTTTTGGGTCATATCAGTGGTGACGGCTTCCACCATCTGGGACTGGGGCGGGGGTCAAGAATGCTAGTTGTAAATACCACACAATGAATGTTACACATGGGTACACCCGTTATTTCAATGGGCCTACTCATAGGTAAGAAGTGGCTGAGTTATTTGAGCCACTGCACTTTTCTAGCAGTAGCCAGAACCCCTTTCACTTTCACACACACACAGAGAGAAAAGAAAACAGTCTATGGCTCTTGTCTTTTTTGCCCTTTCATGTCTAATCCAGGGAGACAATGATGTGGGGCACCCCAAGCAATGAGGTAAGGGAACGAGGTAATTAGCAAGCTGTTCCCTCCAGTAGCAGAGAGGGGAGGAAACTGCAGCAGCTGGGAGGAGGAAGCAGGAAGTTCCCAGCCTCACAGTAGATCAGTGGCCTCTTTTCTTTCCTGGCTGGCTGGACACCATAAGGTTTTTATTTATTTATTTTTTAACTACCCATAGGGTGTTTTCTTTTTCTTCTGTTCTTTTTTCTTTCTTTCTTTCTTTTTGGCAGGGGAGTGGCGCAGCTTCTGGGTCAAATGGAGGATTCTTGGGTAAATGGTACCGATTCTTGGCAGAAATGGTACACTTTCACGTGGGCACACAAAAAGGTTGAAGACAATTGTGGTTTGGGTGGGTGGTTTATTGAGATTGGCGAGGGAGTGCTTTTCTTCCCCCCACCCCCACCCCACTTTAAATAGATTATGTCACCTCTTCTGCAAGCTGCAGTGGCTGCAGCACTTGAAGCACTGCTCATTTTTCTCATTGCACCTGCCATTTTCTTTCCTAGACCCTTATGCAGTTGTGAAAAGAAAATGGCTGGCAGCTAGCATTGCTGCTGCTGTGGCTTGCAGAGGTGGCAGTAATCAGTTTTAAAGAGAAAAAGAAAAGAACTCTTTCTAATCCAATGGTAAGCCACCCCCACCCAAACCCCAAAACATTTCCATCATTTCCATGTGTATCCTCATGAAAGTGACACAACACCCCTCCCCCATTTTCATCCTCCACAGAAATATCAGCAACAAGGGAGGAGGTTCCGCTAGTACTAGTTAGATTTAAGGAGTGAATTGCCTTGAGCTTGATTCAGTAAAGATGCAATTGACCACAGAAGATGTTTTCTCAGGGTACTGAGTAGGATGTACTGCCTTAATATCAGGTGTCCAGGCTGGGATGGGATCCTCCTCTTTGGAGCCCAGGTTGACCACAATAAAGCCCTAACAATCTAGGTCCTGAGTATCTCAGGGAATGCTTTCTCACGTATGAACCCTTCTATGTTTTATGATCAGCCAGTGAAGCCTTTTCTTGGTATCATAATGTTTAGAGGTCAGATTGTCCTCCACTGTAAAACACACACACATACACACACACACCCCTTTTCTCCACTCCAGTGGCCGCTATGGAAATCTCTTTCTTAAGAGGCCTGAACTGCGTCGTCTCTTGTCTCCTTTCAAAAACAAATCTATCCATCAAGCTTTTGGAAACTGATTTATCAGTCCTCCTATCTGGATCACATGCTTCCCTCCCCCCTTCTTTTTAGTTTTAGGTGTTTGATCTATGTCTTTTGATGTTTAGTTTGGTAAATCTTGAATTGTTGTCTTAAGGTGTGTGTTTTTTAAATTGTAAATAGTCTTGGGGGTTTATTTTACTGAAAGGCAGTATAGTATGTTGTAAATAAATGTTTTTGCAGTGGTAGGACTCTGTAAAAAAGCACAAAAAGGTTTAGCAATTGTTTTAGGTATCTGTTCACTTTCATAAGTACAACAATTATCCATTCAAAATTAAAAATATATAAATCATGGGGTCACTGAAGGTACAATAGACTTTCTGTCATCTTGATTTATGAGTTGTATTAATTTGGTCTAATTTATCTCCTTTAATAGGTGAGGATTTCTTTTCATTGAGTTGAAATAGTTCTTGTGCAATCTTTTTCACATAAAAACCACATGCATTTCATTTTTAGGGAATAGAGTATAGACTGCCTTTTTCTGACAACTCCTTTAACAGTGCAGACCTGTTCATGTTTACTTAGTAGAAAACCCCATTGTTTTCAATGGGGCTTATTTCCTAGTAGGCAGGGATGTCTCCAAGGGGTAGTGGGTACTCCCCCCAAAAATGTCCCTACTGTCCCACCCACCAGAAATGGTAAGCCACCAGAATGGCTTACAGCAAAGTGTTAGTTAGACATAGTGTATTCTGCTCTAGGGATGTGCAAATTGATTTGGGTACAAATCGATTTGTACCCGAATCTAGCTGATTTGGGTGATTTGGGGACAAAACAAAACACCCCAGTGATCCATCCCCCCTATGAGGATTCATTACACACCTTCATTTCTTCTATTCATTTTGGCGTTGTGCCAAGGGAGATGCTCTGTGCTGGGCAGGAGCAGCAGGCAGTGGACAGCATTGAAAACGGCTGCAGCCTGCATTACTAGACCGCCATACTGGTTGTGGGCAATGCTGTGGGCTCTTTAGCTTCAAATGTCCTCCTGCACAGACTTTCAGCAGGCAAGATGCATTTTTCTGCTTCTTAAAATACAACTTTGAGGATCAGTTATGAAATAACCATCAATTGGGCCCCAGACAGATATACAAAATAGAGATGTGCAAATCTATTCACCTATCAATTGATTAGGGTCAAATTGGGGGTGATTTGATTATTTCACCCCAAATTGAATCACCCTGAAAAGAAAGGGTCAGGTTCAGAGTAGAACAGAATCCTCCCAAATTTGACCCACATTGATTTGTGTGATTCTGGCACCATTTTGGGGCCCATTTTGCTGGGAAAATGGACCTCAAAATGATGCTTCTTTCTGGGGAGAGCTGGTCTACCAATTGGAATTAGTGGGTAGACCAGCTATCTGAAGCGAGCTGATACACTAAGTCTGGAATTAAGTGTTGCTCTACCCACCATGTGGATGGTGTGAAGTAACCTGGTAGGGAAAGATCAAGACTATTGTATCATGAGGAGCAAGACCATTGTATCATGAGGAGGGAAAGTTTAGTGTCTGTGTTGGGATCTAAGCCATGAAATGTAGTGTATGCATGTTACAGTCCCTGTGTAGAAGGCACAAGACAGCCAACTTGCGTGAGAGTTAGTGGCCTGTATAAAGCATTGTCTCTCCCTTTCATCTCTGTTTGAGCCCCCTTTTTTTAGTTAGTGATATAATTAACTGCATTGCCTTATCAGCGTTCTGTGTGAGAACATTGCTGATTATACTGTCTCTGTGTTGGCCATGCTTTGCTCATGTGTGTCTGTTCACCAGCAAGTGCAGTTTATTTGTAATTACTATAAAAGGCAGCCCCTTTAGAGTGCTAATTGGATCTCATCAATGGACTAGCATGCAAGTGCCTCGGACCAACACCAAGAGTCACATCCCCTACTGCAACCCTAACCCTAACCCCTACACCAGTAGTTTGTGTTTCAAGATATGTAAATCTTTTACCCCTTTATATTTATCTGATCAAAATGGCATCTATTCTTTCCGTGTGTGTGTCCATCTCATTCCCAAGCAAAGAAACGTGCCCCTGGCACAGCAATTGACGCAGTGAGCAGAGTCCGAGGGGAGCATTCTACCATGAAAGGAAAAGGAGGAGGGGGAGGCTGCTGGATGAAGAAACAGCCAAATTCCTGGTTTGCCCCAAATGGAATATGGGTGCTAGGAGCTTGTCCTATGTGTTCAGTAGGGTGGCTCCCCTTCTGAAAGGACTTGAGTAGCAGTTATGGAGTGGCCTCATCCTCGAAGGCGATTGCCTACTGTCTGACGGTGCAGGGGATTGAAGAAACAGCGTTGATGTCTGTCAGGGATATAGCTCTTCGTTGTGTGTGTGATTACTGGCTTCTCAGCAGAAAGTGTAACTTTCATCGTAAGGAATTATTTTGTACAGCCTGTTGGCAGGCTGCCTTGTATATCAGCATGATTTATAGCATAGAAGGTGGTGGTGGGGGGGTGTCATGAATTTTGGAGGCTTCCCCTCTATCACTGTTCAAGTGGCCTCCATGCAGCGATGGGATGAGCTTCAGTGAGTGAAAATTGGTTGGCGTAGACACACCAAGGAACCTCTGTTTGCAGGGGGAGGAGGGAGTTATGAGGTAGGGGGTGCCACCAAACCCCTTTATTCATTGAAAGAGGGGGCCTCTCACCACCCCTTCAGAGAAAGGTTGTGTTGTGTGAGATCACACGCAGACTGAATTGGCTGAGACTGTGTGCTTGCAAGCAGCAAGCCTGTGGAGGCTTGGGGGCTGGTCTGCTTGCCCCCGGCTGGTAGCATTGGGGGCATTGGGGGTCCCATTATGTTATGCAGTCGGGCATGTTTTTTTGGGAGCCTGACGCTGCAGTGATGATGACACCTGGGATGGAGTGTCGGCATTGTCCAGTTAGCTTGAACTGATTCTAATAAGAACATAAGAACAGCCCTGCTGGATTAGGCCCAAGGCCCATCTAGTCCAGCATCCTGTTTCGCACAGTGGCCCACCAGATGCCAGTGGAAGCCACAGGCAGGAGTTGAGGGCATGCCCTCTCTCCTGCCATTACTCCCCTTATTCTGAGGGAGATAAACTTGGGCTGAAGCCTTCAGACTATCTGCGGCTTGGAAAAGAACCTGTTCACTGCCTTGCTTTGAAGCAGTGAGGAGATAAGATTAATGGTCTTCTGAATACTAGAGTTGTGAGAGGGAGGGGTGGAGGAGGAGAGACTGAGATTGAGAGTATGAAGTCAAAGGGTCAGTGTGGAGGGGTTTTGCTGGGCCCCCTCCCACTGGAGAATGACTGAAACGGAACTCTTTCTTGTGACTTTCTCCTCCCCCTCTTTATTTGTCTGAATCTGAGTTAACTGAATAGTTTGGAGTGTTTCCTGCCCTTTCTGACAGGGGAGGGGGATGGCAGAGATACCTTGAGTTTTGAGCTAATTAACAGACCCTTGCCTGGAGTCTTAATAACAAGGGAAGAGGAGGGACAAGAGTGTGCCCAAAGGCCTCTCCACCCTGATTGAGCATAGGAAAAGCCAGGACTGGGCTGTGAACCCCAAAAAGGTGCAAGGCCCTGCACAATCAGTAGTGTTTTGGGGAATCTACAGGCAAGGGTCTCTGCTGTATCCATGACAGACACAACTGCCCCCTAAAGGCCACCCAAAAAACCGGTGGAGCAGTTTGTTGGGCTGTTTGAATACTGGAGACATTCTCCATCTGGCTCAGATCTTACAACCTATGGTAATTGAGGTTGTGGCAGCCTGGAGCTTATGGCAGTGGAATATTGGCTGCAAAGAATCACACCCACTTTGAGAGACAATTACTGGCCTGCTGCTGGGCTTTGCTGGAAACAGAGTGTCTTGCTAGAGATGCCCCAGTGACTTTATGCCCAGGATTGCCCATCATGGCCTGGGTGTTAGACTCACCGTGTAGGCCATGGTGCTTTGCAAAAGTGACTAATGTGTTTGCCTTTTCAGCAGCGACTGCCCCTCCCTGCAAAGTGTTACCTAGAGACCAGAGGCAGGCAGCTTGGTTTACAGCTGGCACGAGGAGATTGATGCAGATGGAGGGCAGCTGCTCTGAATCTTATGTCTCAGACGGTCCTATTCTGAGAGGGGAGGGGCAACCCAGCCAGTTCACTGGCTGGCAGTGGAGCTTATGGTCATAGTACAAACTAATGCATGACATCTTTTTCATTCACACTGACCCTTGGGCAGTGTATTTACAGAGACCTTACTGGATAGCCTTCATAATGGGAGGCAGTGATAGGAAAATGAACCATGCTTTATGAGGGGGCTGAGCAGTGGAAACTGTTTGCTTACCACTCTAGGTGCAGTAAATTCTGTCTATATGAATGCTGCCCTGCCCCCGCCCCCTTCATGCTTTTGGTCAAGCAATGGACCAAGTGGTGCAGATTAGATCAAGCCTCACAGAGGATGAAGAGTTCGTGCTGGGCCGGTGGGCCCATGAGAAATCTGGGCATTTGAGTGAGAAAACCATGTTGGTCTGGGCAGTCCAGTGAGGAATACCATGCACTGTGGCCCAGATCAAAACTGTATGTGAGCAGTGTCCCATTTGTCAGCAGTGCAAACAATATCCATTGCAATCCACACCTATGGCTATAGGCCATATCCACCTAGGGCTGTGCCTGGGGAAAATATGGCATGTGGACTATATTGGCCTATGCCAGCCTCTGGATTATATAGAAAGTCATGCAGTGGGGTCCACCATATACAGACTCTTGGCAATTTGATCAATCATTTGAGTCTATGGATCAGATCCAGACAGATGATAGTTATTTTGCTGGCCAAAAAGTAGGAGCATGAGCCAACCAATGGATCATACATCAGATGTGTCGCATATCTTATCACCCACAGGCCTCTGGCCTGGTGGCATGAATGACAAATGAGGAAGTTAGTCCCTATCAGCATCTTGGAGGGATGGCATAACACATGCCAGTTGAATCTGGGCTGGACCATCAGCCCCTTAAAGAAGAGAACATGTCTTTTTAGAGACTTATGACTGTAATTCTCCATTTGAATTGCAGCCCGCCCCCGCCCCCGGGTCCTGGGAGATTGCTGAGGAAAATCACCTACCTCTGTGTGTGACACCCTTGGGTACAAGGGTGGTGGATGCTATCAAGGAGGAAATTAGAGCAATATCACATTCTCTGTTCCCTCCTGAACCTGACTTGTTTTGTCTGCATTTAGCCATGCTGTGCAGCTCATTGGTGAGAGAGTATAGCTCCTTGTGACTATTGGATTGAGTAGCCAAGGAGTGTGAATGTACCAACAAGTGTGAATGTAAGCTAGTGGAGAATGGAAGGGGAGGTGGTAACTCCAGGAGCTGGGAATGCATATTGGGTGTTATTTGAAGATGTTAATGTTCCTGTTTATCTTGATGTAGGAAAATTGCATGAGAGAAACTGAAGTTGTTCCTGTGATTTGCTGTGACTCTTCCCCCGATAACTTTGACTCAGCCGCTGGAGAATTGCCTTGGTCCTACCCTGCTAACTCAGGCCCAGCACTTCATCGGCGATCCCAGCTGGCAACATTTGATACCCTCCATAACAACTTGGAGACTGGAGTGTCATTTCGAGATGGACATGACTTAGCTACAACTCATGATTGTACCCATTATTCAGCTGAAACTGATAAGGGAGCGGAATAATGAATGGTGGGAGTGCATCAGCTATGTTGACTGTGACTGTAACTTTACTGAACAATCTAACCTGACTTCACATGACATACTATGTTGTGTTACACACAGAAGACCTGGGAGGGCTACAGTGGGAAATGAAATCATATATGTTAAACCATGTTAGGAATTGCCCTGAGGAAATGTTACCTAGGGCCTCTACCATCTGACACCCGAGGAATATCTGTGGATATTCCATGGAATAAACACTCACATTTTTGGTAATTTCCTGGGCTTACATCATCACCCTGCCCATGACCTGCAGGGTGATAGGCTTAGGCAGGTAGATGCACACCTTCCAGTTCACCTGGAGCCTATGTCTGTTTGATTCAGGCTCACCATTGACATTTCAAGGGCAGATATTAGGGTATAATACCTTAAGAATCATTATACCTTGAAGGCCTTTGGCCTAGTCATCCCAAAAAGGAATGGCCACACTCCTAGAAAGACTTGGCACTACAGCAGGGGCTTTGAGTGCCTATGACAGTGAATCACTTGCTCTGAGGCATGCCAGCACCTCAGCCTTGAACCTTTCAGTGACCTGAGATTACTGGACCTAGGAGCCTTGTCTGGGCAAGCATTATCCTCCAGTTAGAAATACTGGGTGGTCTGCCATGAGCCCATGTGAGCTCAGGGTGATATCAATAATAAGATAGACAATATGCTGAATATAATCACCTGCTTATAGTGGAATCGAGCAGTAATTACAAAGTAAGCAAAATGAAAATAGAATTTGGAAGCTTACAATATACTCTTTGGCAGAATTGGATTAGACCCTACAGCTTTATTTATTTTTTATTTTATTTATTTTTTCTATTTCTATACCGCCCTTCCAAAAATGGCTCAGGGCGGTTTACACAGAGAAACAAATAAATAAGATGGACACCTGCCTCCAAAGGGCTCACAATCTAAAAGTAACATAAGATAGACACCAGCAACAGTCACTGGAGGTACTGTGCTGGGGGTGGATAGGGCCAGTTACTCTCCCCCTGCTAAATAAAGAGAATCACCACAATAAAAGGTGCCTCTTTGCCAAGTTGGCAGGCTTTGAATGGGATTCTACTGTCGCATGCTCTAGGCACGATAGTGTGGGGACAAAAGCAAAATGTCTGATTGCCCCTTTACCACACATTGTAGATTCTCAAATGTGAATGCTCAGATTTTATGGAACATATATTACCTCAGCTAATCATATGAGGGAAAGGATGCAAGCACTGGCCTTCGGGTAAGGTGTGCCCCCTAAATGCAGGCATGTATGGAGGGTGAACCTACCACCATAACCAAGGAGAATGTGAGTGGCACCCTTGCCCATTTAACCTTGTTTTGATATAAGGGATTGGCTGGACTCAAGTATGTGTAATATTGAATCATTTTATTTATTTATTTATTTAGTAAATTTATATACCTCTCCATACAAAAAAAGTTCCAGGGTGGTATATAAATCATGTCATTCAATAGAATGGCACAGATATTACCTGACCACCGGTTAGTGCCTGTACAACCTGTGTGATAGACATTTATGAACCTGTCACTAGACTACATGTTCAGCCCAGCATAAAAGGCATTGGCAGCCTCACTAGAAGGTTAATTTTCCTTCCTGTTCTGTCCATTATGAGGTTCTCACTGCCATCCTGCAAAACAGAACATTGTTGGTAGGAAATCTTCAAAAAGATTTGGAGCCTTTCAGCTGCAAAGCTTGTATGGTAGTATCATCCGTCCTGTTGTATAACTATTTTACCTATAGCATATATATATATAGAACTTATATCCATAAGCAGCCTAGTTCATATGGTATTGTAGAGCCATGGTGATTTCCTGTCACAGACAAGGAGTGGACTGTAGTGACATGGGAGGGAGCGATCCACTTGTGCAAGATCATTGTATATGAGGAGGGAAAGTTTAGTGTCTGTGTTGGGATCTAAGCCATGAAATGTAGTGTATGCATGTGCCAATCCCTGTGTAGAAGGCACAAGACAGCCAACTTGTGTGAGAGTTAGTGGCCTGTATAAAACAGTCTCTCTCCCTCTCATCTGTGCTTGAGCCCCTTGTTTTAGTTAGTGATATAATTAACTGCATTGCCTTATCAGTGTTCTGTGTGAGAATCTTGCTCATTATACTATCTTTCTGTTGGCTATGCTTTGCTCATGCATATCTATTCGCCAGCAAGTGAAGGTTATTTGTAATAAACTATAAAAGGTTGCCTCTTTAGAATGCTAATTGGATCTCACCATCAACTAGCATGCAAGTGCCTTGGATCAATACTAAGAGCCACATCCCCTACTGAAATGGGATCCCCAATAGTAGGGATGTACACGACCAGCTCAGGGTAGCCAGCAGTGGGGTGGGGAGCGGTTGCCTTAAAAAGCAGGTAAGAAGCTCATTAACTGCTCATCCCCGCCCCACCACTGTTCCGGTGGCATTGCCTGCTCTCCAAGACGCTGCGTGTGGCTGCGGTGCTGTTCCCTGCAGCCTCCACACAGCATCTGCACACACATGGATCTCATTGCTGTTAAAGAGAAGAACAGCACACTAGTGGAGAACTGGGTTTTGTGGTAGCAAGCATAAATTTTTGCTAAGTAGGATCTACCCTGGTATGCATTTGAATAGGAGACTACCTCTGAGTACTGTAAGATATCTTAAAAAAACACCTGGAAATTCAGTAATCCAAAAATCTTAGTTTAAAATTAGAGTTAAGATGCTTTTCATTTTCATTTGTGTTTTAAAAAGAATGGAACTTGCAAGTTAAGGTGCCCATCTTAACTTCTGTGCTGTATAAGCTGTAAAGACTTTGTACAGTCTGTTATTTGATGATGGCTTTAGAAATGAGGCTCTATGCAAACAAACTTTCACGATCAGTGAGACCCGGTTTCTTCGAGTGCGTGAGGAGAGCGCGCTAAGCCTGCTCTCCCTGCAGATGAGCGGGAGGGAGCCCTGGGCAGCCGGATCGGCCACCACATGATTGCTGGCTCCGTGACGGAGCTGGCGGGGGCTGGGGGAGCAGGGACTGATCGGCCCCCACAAGCTCCAGCATGCCCTGCACAAGCGCGCAGGGCATGCTGGCTTGTCGCCTCCCCTCCAGGGGTCTCCTCGTGAGTAGCCGCGGTGCGGAGCAGCTACTCACGATCCGATAGCCCAGGTTTGCAGAGCGCTCGCTCCGCAAACCCGGACTAAGGGGCGGGCTACTTGAGCAGGTTAGCCACTCAAGAACCACCAGGATCTCAGCCGAGCCCGGTGGTTCTCATGATTGAAGAAAATCAGGCTAGAGGAGGCTAGCCCGATTTTCTTCAATCCTGAGTATAGCCTCTTTGCCTTGATCTTTCAGTAGGACATTGGGCTAGGGAGGGATGCATCCAGGCAGACATTTAACAGGTGCAGTTTCCCTAATCATTTCCTAGAGATGCCACTGATGAATTTCTGCCTGATGCATCTCTGATCAAGGCAAAGTGTGGTGCATGGAGTCTCATCATATACCAGACTGTACAGCTTATATGGTGCAGAAGTTAAGATGGGCACCTTAACTTGCAATACGATTCTTTTTAGGGCATGAGTGAACAGCGGGGGCGGGGAGGAGCAGGTAAGAAGCTCCTTACCTGCTTTTTAAGGGAACTTCTCCCCATCCATCTGAGAGTGTTTGAATGCCAGCTCCTGAGCTGGTTTGGCGTTTCCCAAATTATTAAATTTGAGCTATGCCCTGTGGGCTAGCTCAAGGGACAGCACAGTCTCTGAAACCTTAACAATCAGCCCCTGGAAGAATTTTGAATAGTTCTTTTCAGTGTCCAGAAATTAGACAAAGGATGGGTGAAATTTTGAAGAGGCATTCAAAGGACACCAAATAATGAAGGTGCTTTATAGTGACACTGAAACAAAATACATTGTATATCTCCAGTCTAGGTAGTAGTATGTGTGTGTCTCCCTCCACCAAACCCATTTGCAAGCTCTTCCTGTTTGAAGCAGAATACACATAGTTAGAAAATAAGTTTCATTTACCAGCTGACCTTCAGCATTCATCCTCCCTGCTTCTGCGGTGACACATGCATTTTGTTTGGAGCTGGCTAAAAGAGGCTTTATAGAAAGAATGGCTTACTTAAAACAAACCTGAATGAATGGTGATCGACTGGTGAAAACTGGCTTTCTCTTTGCCTTTCACAAAACCTAGTGAAATGTAAAGCCCATTTGCTTTTTTTAAATGTACCACTTTTCACAGAGCTCTTCCTATCTCTTAATTTATCTCAACTGTGAGCTGTGAGCTGTTCCAGTACTCATCTGACAAATGCTTTTGTTGTTCTATTTGTTTGCAGCTTGTATTAGACTCATCTAAAGATGTCAACCTCTGTTCTCATTCTCTTAACATTCATAACATCTTCTATCTCCAGTGTCTAGTTTTAACAATTGTATATTTTTCCTTCTTTGGAACGTATGGACTGATTTGACAAATCTGTCAGTACCTTTTGTTGAAGCAGATTCTAACAGTCAGTGTAATAATGATAAGCTGTTACCTTTCAAGAAAAAGTGTTAAATATATATATAATGGATTTGTCAGAACCTGGGATTATGTTCATTTTCCCCAGCATGCTGTCTGCTTTCTTAACATTTTATACCAGGTACAAGTACAATTAGCCTGTACGATCTGTGGCTATTAGAAACATTTAAAAGTTTTGTACATTAGTGCGTTAAAGTTTTCTAACCCATTGCATGCGATTAATGAAATAGTCAGCTTCTTGCTTTGTTGATTATAGGGCAGTGTTTTTTATGTCACTGTAACAGAATGATTGATCTGTTTCAAGAGGAAAAATCAAATTTAATGCATGTGCTTTCTTCTATATGTTATACCTGTTAGTATTTTTTTAGAAATTGGTGTATTTTGTGCATATGTAGATTATAAAAATCTACATATTTTAAAAGGAGGCTATAGATTTTAATACATACATTTTATAGAATACTGTTGAAGTTGAAACTTCATTTCAAGAAGCACTGGGCTTTGTTTAACTCTATATTTTTTAGTATCCAAGTTACTCAACCAGACTTTTGCTTAATTAATAACTATAGGATATGAGGCAGTTCCAGTGCTGCTTTTTCTATTAACTTGCAATTTCCTTTAGGAAATGAGTAAACAGGGGAGGGGGGTGGGGTGGCTGCTGCAAATAAATGTGGCACAACTGTGAATTGCCAAAATTCATTTGAATTGAACTATGAAAAATGCCTAAATCAATTCTAAAGTTGAATGCCTTAACTGATCTGAGATGCTGTGTTTTTGTTTTTGTTTTAAGTGGGGATTGGGAGTGAGAGGGAAAGATGCAGAATTTGCTGGGTCACAACTCTGATTCTTGTTGCTCCAGAAAGTAAATGCTTGAGATGAGGTACAGTATACAACCCACTCTCCTAGCACAACATCAAACGCCATGATATTGCACTCATTACAAGGCTAATCTAACAGGCATTATCAGAACAGAACCATAATATGTGTGTTTACTCCAAAGTAAGTCCCCCTTAGTTCAATGGCGCTTACTCCCAGTTATTTATTTTTAAATGCTGATAACATTTTGATGTATCAAAGCTACATTTACATAAATTACTGTTCCTTGTCAGACTTCTATTTAGTTTTCTGTCAAACTGCATTTCATGCAGGACTTTATAATAGAAAACAGCTATGTTATCAAAACATAGGGATAGGAAGTTGCCTTACACTGACTCAGACTATTGGTCCATCTAGCTCAGCACTGGCTGCACAGATTTGGAGTGACTCTTTAGCATCTGAGGCAGAGGTCTTTCTCAGCCCTATGTGGAGATACGAGGGAGGACACTGAATATGAGATTTTCTGCAAGAAGAACATGTGCTCTCTAATATCCCTACATGTTGCTCTATTATCAGACATAAGAACTTAAGAACAGCCCTGCTGGATCAGGCCCAAGGCCCATCTAGTCCAGCATCCTGTTTCACACAGTGGCCCACCAGATACCTCTGGGGAGCCCACAGGCAAGTGCATGCCCTCTCTCCTGCTGTTGCTCCCCTGCAACTGGTATTGAGCCAGTTTGCCATAGAAGGGTTGGGTTAAATTCTAGAAAGGAATTGTAGCTCTTTCTGAACTAAAGTATATGAATTACTGCAGAAGTCCAAGAAGGGTTCTGTTAATCACCTGAAAACAAGCAGCTTTCCATATAAGGAATATTTATTAGTCCTAGAAGGGAAAGTATAGATCTATTCAAATGGGGACTGGAATCTTTATTTTAAGTCAAGTCACTGAACATAGTTGATATTAAATTCTATTATGAAATTTATAGTTTATCCTATTTGTTTTATCCAGTTTTGTGGCAGTGATGGGCAGGTAGGAACTTTTGACAACTAACAACTACCTATGTGCCCCACTAATTATACTTATTCAATCAGAACTAGTAGAGTGCCCAGCATCAAGAAGGAACATCTGTTTCCGTATTGCTTCTCCTACAGACATTTTGCCAGGCTCTTCAGTGGTTTTGCATCTGTTTTGCATGCTGAAGCTCCCAGGTCCAATCTCTGGCATCTCCAGGTCGGGCTGGGAAAGACTTGGGCCTGAAACTTTGGAGAGCCACTGCCAGTCAGTGCAGACTGTACTCTTCTAGATGGGCCAATGCTCTGACTTGATATAAGGCAACTTCCTATATTTCTATGTTCGTCAACAATTCAGGAGTGGATACAAAATGAACCCCCAAAGCAAAAGTCGATCTTCTTACAAAGTGCTCAGTTGTAGCAACCAGAGGATTTTCTTCTCTCATACCATGTTTTGGATTGGGACCTACCACACCATGGGATGCCCTTGTCAGTAGCTATAGTGCTTATAAGTCTGGGAGTTGGGTGGACAGCTGAACTGCTTCAGCCAGGGGCATAGCAAGGTTGGAGTGGGCCCAGAGACAAGATTTTAAAATGCCCCCCCCTCACTGAAGCTCAGTTCATGAAATAAAGAAATCTTAAATGAGGCTGAAGAGTGGTAACAAAAAGCATTGTGTGTTTGTGTGTGTATATATATGTGTATATATATGTGTATATATATGTGTGTGTGTGTGTATATATATGTGTATATATATGTGTATATATATATGTGTGTGTGTGTGTGTATATGTGTGTGTGTGTGTGTATATATATATATATATATATATATATATATATATATATATATATGTATCCTGGATGTGCCTTGGAATGTGCGTCCCAGTGCCAGCTGATTGGCTGGGCAGTGGACGGGCCTGATTGGCTGAGGTGCACCCAGGAGGATTGGTCGCCGCGGCAGGCCTGGCTGCAGAGGCCAGAGGCAGCGGCGGGCCCAGCCCAGCCACAGAGGCAAGGCCAGGGAGAGGAGTGGGGGCGTGCAGAAGTGGCGGTGGGGAGGAGAGGTGTCTGGGCCTGGAAGTGGAGACTGGGGCAGAAGGTGGGGGGAAGAGGTAACCGCTGGCCCCAAAGAGCACAGATGCTCTGTGCAGGGTCGGCTATATATATATAGCCGCAGCAGCAGACACAGCATGATAGAAGTGAATGTTTTTATATGGGGTAGGCTTCCCGTGAAGCTCCCCTGAAATTTGTCTCGATCCAGTCTGGAGTTGAGGTTGTAGGGAGCAGCAGCTCCACCTACAAAGTCAAAAGTTCATTTCTGGGCAGCACATCAGATTTCAGAGTATTCTAGGTACTTGAAGGTGACAACACGTGAGCACTGTAAGATATTCCCCTCAGGGAATGGAGCCGCTCTGGGAAGAGCATCTGAGGTTCCAAGTTCCCTCCCTGGCTTCTCCAAGACCGGGCTGCAAGAGACTCCTGCCTGCAACCTTGGAGAAGACACTGCCAGTCTGTGTGGACAATACAGAACTAGATGGACCAATAGTCTGACTCAGAAGAAAGCAGCTTGCTTCCTATGTTCCTAGAATAAAAAAGAAACCACAGCAAGGTTTGGCTTCAGGAGGTAATGGATTTAACAATATCTTATACACATCAGTATTGGTATTAATTCCTATTTGCTCTTTTAGTGCCATAGAAAAGACAATTTTGTGGGTTTGGATGCTGAAGTATTTAAGAAATATGTTTGAAAAATAAAATAGGCCATTTTCTGCAGAAGGCACTTAGGTCTAAAACTGTTGCAATGTTTAGGGGAATCATTTCAGATTAATAGTAAATCTATTCCTTTATATCATTCTGTGTCAACTCAGGATGATCCGGAAACACCAGTCATTTGGCCTGCACACAATGGCCTGTAATAGCTTTCTAGATGTTGAAGTGGATGAGGTAAATAGTTTATACTACAGATTTGAAATTTCTCTACATAAGTAATTGATGTGTTTAAATCTAAAGTGAGTTTACAGAACCTGCACTTTCACCTATAGAAATTCACAAAGATATATGGTTCTTAGGCTCCACTGTTGTATAACAAGTGTCCATTATGAAAATCAACACAGCTTTTTATTAATTAATAGGAAAACCATGTAATTTATACTAGTGTTTATGGGCCTCAGTGTCACAGTTTCATCATTTATCTGGGCAGCCATGTAACTTGTATCCGTCTTTTGTTTAATTTTAGCATTATGTAAGCACCTAATCACTTGTGTACCTGAAATTACTTCTTGTTCTTGATTAACATGTGCTAGTGAGTTCATCTGAGTGTGTCTTGTTATTAAGGTTGCTTTATTAAAGTCACCTTTTAATTTCCTGAGTTAATTAAAGGTTTCTGTTATTTTTACAATCTCCCAAGTTCTTTGATGGCAGACATTGTAGCTTTTTACTCATTTGGATTCTTGTAATTTATCACAACTGTCAATAGACTTGTTGAACTATTTACTTTGCATTTGGATGGTAGTAATGTATGACTGAAACACCCAGTGCTGTATTAGCTAATTGCATTTGTAACTGGGGTTTTAAAAGGGTTGTTTTATATATTTACTGAAAACAAATACTGAAATGAAGATTTTTCCCTCCAGACTAATTCTAAGACAAAGGCCAAATATACTGATGCCAATTTAAAAAAAAATTAAACACGGCAATTAATTTTTTTTGAAGGGGAGAAGTCTGGATCACCCCAGGCTGCCTATCATGGAAATGCCTGCCACCATGGTTACGGCATTTCCCTCTTCCACAAACACGGCTTTTCCATGAGCAAGGTGATGAGGGGGGTGAGTGACGTTACGACCCATAGGGCAAGACACATTTATGCTGCGGGAACTTTGCAGCAAGGGCTAACCCATGTGTGGATGCGGAAATGATACAAAGGGGGACCACAACTTTCCAATGCAAAATGTTGAACGTTTATTGAATAACAATCAAAATACACATTCTCATTTGGGGAATCAATAAAATAGATCTCTAATTGTAATACTAGTAAACCAAATCATTAACGTGGGGAATTTGAGACTGCTCTCTCTTGCATGAATGTCAGCACAGAAAAGCAATGCATTCAATAATAACCATTGAAATGAATGGAGTAACCATAGAGTTTGGGTAGCATGACTCCTAGCAAGTCTCCTTGATTTTAAACTATCTGTTAGAATGGCAATGCTATGTTGGGGATGGTTCCTATGACAGACGGAGAGTTAATTGACAAGAGAACTAGTGGATCAGGCGAACAAAATAGTTAAGGAAGGAGGAGATAGGCAAAACAAGATAATGCCATGCAGCTGCTTTGTAGGTAGACCAGGTGGCTTAAATTGGCAACAACTGCAACAATTTGAAGAATGAAAGAGAAGGCTAGGATTTGAGAGAAGACAAACACAAGAGGGCAATTCTCTGGAATTGGTCACTATGATTTAAGTTGTTAGCGGAAAAGGTCAGGATGAAATTTTTTTGAATATTTAGTTAACTTTTGAGCATAATTGGAGAAACATATTCACAAGTATGGACCTCCACTAGAGTTCACTTGTCAGCAGAATTTTAGAGTACACATATATACACATGAGCTCTATTCATATATTGCTGTGTGTGCAAACAAATGTCTGTACTCATGTACATGTTTTATGTGTGAATGACTGTACATGAACTCACTTTAAAACTGAACCTGGTACAGGCCCTCTCAAATGCACTGTACAGATGGGAAGTGTATTATGGTATGTACATTGAAAGTTAAATGTGGATTACTGCAGGCATATACAGTTCTGTATGTGTATACTTGCACACAGATTGTATAGACATGAACATAACCTTGAACAGGACTGTAAACCAGTCATTGCACCCAGACCCAAGGAGACACAGACACATGTTGCTTTTTGGTGAAGTTGGCCACTTTTATTAAAATTCCAGTTGCAATGGACTTGCGAGGCATTCAGCTGGGATTGGCGCTTCACCCCCCGCAGTGCGGACCCTAGCAGGTCAGCCACGAGTGTGGCTGCCCTAGCCTAAATGACTATGGCGCTGGCACCTTGGCTTGAGGTGAATCCACCGCTATAAAGCGGGGACACCGTTCTCCGCTGACCTAATGACGCTGGCTACCAGCATCATGTGCTCCTCCATAGAGGCTGGGGCAAATGAGCCGCACCGCCTAGAGAGGCGGTGAGTGGCTAGCTTCCCATCATTTTAAAATGCAGTGGCATATCAGCTATGCCATGGGCAGAGGTACTTGGAGGTGTCAATGGTGGCTCTTACCTGAGGGCAGAGTGGGCAGCAACCACCTGAAAATATTTGTCAGCCATTTTACCTCCTCTATATGCCTTCTGTAACAACTTATCTTACTGCCTCCCTGTCTTTGCCTCTTCCCTGCCTGCAGCCTGGCCCCAGTGTTTATATAGGGTGGGCAATGGTACCAGAATTTTGTAAACACCGATAGGAACACACAGAGTTGTTCAAATTTGAATATTAATGAGGCAGGAGCCAATTAAAAGGCTTGCCTTTATTTTCAGAAAGTGAGTGTGGCCTAAAGTGCCCTGAACACCAATCAAAAGGTATCATGCTGATTGACCCTTTAGGTAGCCAATCAGAGTGCCCAGAGGGTGGAGACGTCTTTTTCTTTTAACTACTTGTATTCTATCCAGTAATCTTTTGCAGTTTTGCAGAAAGTGGCTTTCTATATGGGTGTGGTGTATGTAGAGAAGGAGTGGATTCTGTTGGATGGAAAATAATTCTAAAAAGCTGTTTACTATGCAGAGAGCTAACCAGATTTTTATCTGGATTGTGGCCAGTATCTGTAACAGTAATATGTCCATTGGCAGTTGTGGTTCATTGGGCAAGGATCAAGGAAGTGATATCTATTTTAAAAAATGTTGTTTGCTAGGATGGGCACCCAAGCTGGGCAAAGTGTGGCACCCAGCTGTTCAGCAGGCATGGAGTAGGGAAAGAGTGTCCCCATGCATCTTTGCTTCCCATGGTGACCTCTGTTACAGATGTCCATAGCTCTGTTCATAGCTCCAGCAAACATCATTTTAAAACCCTGTTATTTTTCTATTATTTATGTATGGTTTTTTAAAAATAGGGAGGCAGAGCTCCCTTGTAACTTAGGAATGCATTTGTTCTACACATTTGCAGCTAGTCTCTGCTTTACCTGTGGCTTATATAGATTTATTTGCTTTTACATGTATAGCTTGTGCTTCCTCCAAGAAGCCAAGAGTGGTGCACATGGTTACATTTATCCTCCCAACAACCCTATGAGAAAAGTTATGCTAAGAAATAAGTAATTGTCCCAGAGTCACCCAGTGAGTTTGATAGCTGAATGGGGATTTGAACTTGAATTTCCCCGTAGTCCAACTAACCACAGTACCCTCTGTCTCAGAGTTCTTTCTTCTTGTTGTTATTAGTAGTATTCAGTTTTGAAATAATCAGGCAGAGCTGCCCTGGTGGCTTCAGAATGCATTTACTCTGAACAGAAGCAGCCTTTTACATCTGGTCTGTGCTTTACTTGTGGCTGGCTTGTACAGTTCTTTTCCTGTCTCTCTCTCTCTGTGTGTGTGTGTGTGTGTGTGTGTGTGTGTGTGTGTGCTTGTGTTTGATCCTGCTGCGTTAGATACAAATCTACACACTACTGTAGTCCTGTTAAGCATTATAAAGCAGCTGATATTTTCATCAACAACCCACCCCTTGTCTGAGCAGATATGGTTCCTTTTATCTCTTTATTGTTTATTGGTTTTTACTGTTTAACTGATTTTAAGGTTTCAATTGTGATTTTATGGAGTTTTATTGTATTTAAACTTTTGTAAACCACCTGCAAGTCAGTATAGAAATTGAACAATCAATAAATAGAAATTATCTCTGAATCTCTCCAATGAGCAGTTGGGGTGTGTGTGTGTGTGTGTGTTGATCCCACTCTTTAGCTACAAATCTGCACTTTGCCAGTTATTGCTAAGACACCTGCCCGTCTAGTCCTGGCTCCCCCTTCACAGCTGCCCAAAATTGGCTTTGCCTCCTTCACCACTCACAGTTGGCTCCATCTCTCACTACCTGTGGTTCCAACCATCACCTGCTCTGCCTAGTGCCCACCCACTTCAGTCAGAGGAACCACCAGCTGTCACTGGGAGGTTTAATCCAGAAGCCGGATTGAAAGCACCAGGAACAGGATGCTGGTCAGGCAGATGATTAGGGATGTCCGGGTCAAACAGGAATCAAGAGCCAAGTACAGGCCAGAAGTCAAGCCAGATAATCTACCAAGAATCAGAACCAGGGACTGAGATGGGAGCCAGGAACATGCAGAAGGTCAAGCCAATAAGTCATCCAGTCAGGGGGTCAAGACAGGAGCCAAAGTCAGAGTCACACTGAAGGTCAAACCAGATCAGAAGGATTAAGCAGGTAGCAGGAGTCACAACAGGCCAGAAGTCACACCGAGAGGTCAAGAGAAGTAAATGAGAGATGCACTCCAGGATCAAGCAAACCTTGATACTGAGACAAGGCAGCTTCAGGCAGGAAGTCTCTTTATAATTCCTGCTCCATTTGGCTCGCCAATGAGTAGGAAGCTATGGTGGAGCCTGCTGGGAGCTACAAAGTCCAAGGACCATCATACAATTAAGACAGTTGCCACAGGAGGCAACAGTGTTCAGAGCTGTTCAACAGGCATGGCATAACAGCACTCCCACCCCCTCACCAGGGGTTGACCCTTACTCTTCATGGCTGCAATTCCTCTGGGTGGGCATGATGGAAAGCACACACCTTGGTGGGGCATGAACATTGTCAGCTGACTCCCAAGTCTGCTAATCCGGACCATAGCCATTCCAATCAATCAAGTAATGCAGCTTTCACCTGAGTAGTTGGGAATCTAGGACCTGGTGGACCTCATATTCTTCTTTGCCCCCCACTAGCACTGGTTTGGGGAGAAAAGCACATGCCTTGGCAGGGGCATGAACATTGTCTGCTGGCTCCCAAGACCACTCCTCCAGGCCTGGCTTGACTGTAGGTGTGTCCTGAGCTGCAGGGACAGGGAACAGACCAGGTGTGACAGAATGAGGTTGAAGGTGATAACCAAAATTGAACTCTATGCAACCAGGGAAAGCTCCAGGAAATTCACAAGAAAATGAAGGCATACTCCCTCTCTCACCACTGCAACTGCTATTCAGAGGCACAATATACCTGGAGATAGCATATGAGGCTATTCTCACAACCTCCCAAAAGTGGGCTAAGAGAGCCCAGCCTGCTTTTGGGAAGTTGTGTGCTGCAACGGGAGCCGTGTGGCTCCTAGCAGCAAACCTCTCAAAGTACCCCTTCCCTTAACCGAGTGCTCTGCTAACCCCATTTTGGTGATTGTGAGTCATCGCAACGTGGCTCTGCATCACAGCAACTCATGAGGAGTCCCCCGAATGGGGAGCTCCAACAAGCCTCATGGCCTTGAGGTTCCCCCCAGAACACCCAGTTCATTTGCACAGGGTGTTTTGGGACTTTCGGGGGCTGGGGGGCCCCAATACCCGACACCCTTACCGTCTCCATGACGGATTGTGTGTAGAGCCTCTATACCTATCACTATTAGCCACTGATAGTCTTGTCCTCCATGAACTTGTCTAATCCTCTCTTAAAACCATCTAAACTTGTGGCCATCACCACATCTTGTGGCAGCAAATACCACAGATCATGTATGCATGGTGTGATGAAGGACTTTCTTTTGACTCTCCTAAATCTCCTGCCGATCAGTTTCATTGGGTGACCCCTGGTTCTAGGGTTGTGTGTGAGAGTGAACAAATCACTTTGTCCACACTAAGCCTGAGTAAACCTCAGCTGTGTCTGCCACTAAAATGTTCCAGGTGTTATAGAGCCCCTGGTGGCGCAGTGGTAAAACTGCCGCCCTGTAACCAGAAGGTTACAAGTTTGATCCTGACCAGGGGCTAAAGGTTGACTCAGCCTTCCATCCTTCCGAGGTCGGTAAAATGAGTACCCAGAATGTTGGGGGCAATATGCTAAATCATTGTAAACCGCTTAGAGAGCTTCGGCTATAAAGCGGTATATAAATGTAAGTGCTAAGTGCTATTGCTATAGCCTTTTCTCAAAAGGATGGTGCTTCCACCACCACCACCCTGATAGTTTTGGTTGTCCTGATGTTTCCTGCTCTACAATATTCTTTTTGAGATGTAGACAGAACTACTATTAGCAGTTTTATTTTCAGTTGTTTTCCTAATGAGCCTGTAGCCTCTGCCTCCCCTCAGGGGGCAATTCTACATTATAGGGGCTTGGAGCACTGGCTGGGAGCATGAGATTTAGTTAGTTAGTTAGTTAGTTAGTTAGTTATCATATTTTTATACCACCTGATATATAAATCTCTAGGTGGTGTACAAATCCCAACATTAAAATTACAGATTAAAATACATAAAACATGATAAAAATAGTATAAAACAAAAGCAAATGAGATTTTCGGTACAAACCATGAATCCACTCTCATTTGCTACCAAAGAATCTACACTCAGAACACCTCAGAAACAACAGAACCCTGTGCCCCATGGGTTAGAAACCCATAGGGGTGGTTGGCACCCTATGTGCATTATACCACCACTCAATCTGGGCCACCCCAGCACCCCCCAAGTGCAGTTATGGGGCTGCTGAAACCTCCATTATACCTTATGGGGGGAAACCTTAAAGACGCGTAAACTTGAACAAATCACCAAAAATCAGTCCTCTGCCCAAATCTTTTGAAAATATTCTGGTAGCTTCCTTGCCCCCTTGGGCACTACCACCAATCCCATACCACTCTAGGCCACCCCTTTCCCCCCGACGTGAAGCGATACACCTCCATTATACCTAATGGGGAAAAACCTTCAACAATTCACCAAAAATCAGCCCTTTGCCCAATCCCTCTGCAATTTGGATGGTAGCCTCCACCCATTGAGCACTAGCACTCCACCCCATTCTTCCACCCAGATCCCATTTTATGCCCCAAATCTGCCCCAAAGACACTAAAACTTCAACAATTCACCAAAAATCAGCCCTTTGCCCAATCCCTCTGCAATTTGGGTGGTAGCCTCCACCCATTAGGCACTACTACCCCACCTCACCCCACTCTTTTGGCCCTGGGACCCATTTTCTTGATCTGAATTGATTCGGATTTCGATTAATTTGGATCTGAATCAAATCTGGGGTGATTCGGATGGGTCAGATTCGGACCCAAAAATGAATTGGGGGTGTTTTGATTCAGATCTGAATCAAAACACTGAAAAACCAAATTGCACACCCCTAGGCAATGGTATTGAAAGCTGCAGAGAGATCCAAGAGGATCAACAGAGTCACACTTCCTCTGTCAATAGCCAACTGGAGATCATCCATCAGGCTAGCCAAGGCAGTCTCAACCCCATAGCCCACATGAAAGCCAGTTTGAAATGGTTCTAGATAATCTGCATCATCCAAAACTGCCTGGAGCTGAAAAGCCACCACCTACTCAGTATCCTTGGCAGGAAGGTTAGAAACAGGTCTGTAATTAGCTAACTCTGAGGGATCCAGTGCAGGATTCTTCAAAAGTGCTCTTATAATACTCTCTTTAAGACAAGGAGGCATCCTGCCCTCCCTCAGAGAAGCATTTATACTAGTAACCAGACCCTCTCTGATGATATAATTATCAGATGAGATGAGCCAAGTTGGGCAAGGGTCAAGAGAAATTAGGGATGTGCGAAACGTTTCGGATACAAAATGTTTTGTACCCAAAACGGCCTGTTTCGGGTGTTTTGCAGACAAAACAAAACACCCATTTTCCAGATCCAAAAGTTTTGTATACAAAACAAAACGCCCCTGTTTCGGCTACAAAATGTTTTGTTGTTTCGGACCTCCATTTTGTGGTGATCTCTGAGTCAGTCTCAATTTTGTGTTTGACATCTCTTTGAATTTCTCACCCTTCCAGCCTTCTGATCGGTGACCTAAATCATGGGCTGACCTGCTGACAATTCCCTCCTTGTTCCTCATTGGCTCTTTTGCTTCTCCCCACTCTTTACTGACCCCACATTGGCCAGGGGAAGGGTTGCTAACTCATGGGGTGTGGGGTTCTGCTGTTTCTGTGGTGTTCTGAGTGTAGATTTTCTGGTAGCATATGAGAGTGGATTCTTGTTTTTCACTGAAAATCTTATATGCTACCAGAGAATCTACAATGAACACCTCAGAAACAACAAAACCCAATACCCCACAGGCTTGTGGGTATGGGGGTGGTTGACACCCTATGTGCACTACACAACCCCTCGCCCCCCCCAAGTGGAATTATGGGGCTGCTGAAACCTCCATTATTCCCTATCGGAGAAATCTTAAAGACACGTAAACTTCAACAAAGATCAGCCCTTTGCCCAATTCCTTTGAAATAATTCTGGAAGTTTCCTTGCCCCCATTGGGCACTACTACCCACCACACTCTGCTCTGGGTCATCCCTTTCCCCTTGATTTGAAGTGATACATTTGCTGGAATCCCCATTATTCCCTATGGGAAAATTCTTAAAGATGTGTAAACTTTTTTTAAAAATCACAAAAAAAACCGAGCCCTTTGCCTAATTCCTTTGAAATTTGGGTGGTAGCTTCCACCCATTGGACACTACCACCACCACCCACTCTTTTTGCCCCGGGACCCTTTTTAAAAATCCAAATTGATTCGGATTCAGATTCGGAAAATTTGGCTACAAAACAAAATAGGGCTGATTCGGATTCAGAAAATTTGGGTACAAAACAAAACGGGGATGTTTCGATTTGGATACAAATCGAAACAAGAAAATTCCAAAATGCACACCCCTAGACAGGTTGTAGGGTGCACAGTCCGAAGCAGTTTGTCCACTTCCTCAGGGGTCAGAAACTGAAAATGATCCAATCTAATCCCATAAAAGGAGTTGTTGGACACCTCCACAGTAGACTCTGCAATAACCGTGGAATCCAGCTCTGCCCGAATGTGAGATATTTTAGCCGCAAAAATTTCATTTAAAATGTCACAGCGAGTAACCGATGGTTCCAAGTTTAAATTCAAGGGGGAGGGCATACATACTAGTCCCCTCACAACCCTAGGCAACTCAGCTGGACATGAGCCAGTGTGGTGTAGTGGTTAGAGTGCTGGACTAGGACCAGGGAGACTCGAGTTCAAATCCCCATTCAGCCATGATACTAGCTGGGTGACTCTGGGCCAGTCACTTCTCTCTCAGCCTACCCTACTTCACAGGGTTGTTGTGAAAGAGAAACTCAAGTATGTAGTACACCGCTCTGGGCTCCTTGGAGGAAGAGAGGGATATAAATGTAAGGAGAAGGAGAAGAAGAAGTTGTTGTTTATGGAAGCAATGCGGACAGCAAAGAACTGCTTCTTCACTGCCCATGCTGCCAGAGCATAGATCTTCAAATGTGCTCTGTGTTGTTCCCGATCAGACTTGCACCAAGTCTTCCACCACTTGCGCTCTAGTCATCTATCTCGCTGCTTCAGCTCCTGTAGTTCATCTGAATACCATGGGGCTGTCTTTAAAGCAGGTCGGAGAGGACGCTTAAGAGTGATTGTGTCTACTGCTCTAGTAGACACTAGTTTACCACTGGTGGTGCAGTGGTAAAACTGCCGCCCTGTAACCAGAAGGTTACAAGTTCGATCCTGACCAGGGGCTCAAGGTTGACTCAGCCTTCCATCCTTCCGAGGTCGGTAAAATGAGTACCCAGAATGTTGGGGGGCAATATGCTAAATCATTGTAAACCGCTTAGAGAGCTTCCAGCTATAGAGCGGTATATAAATGTAAGTGCTATTGCTATTGCTAGTGAGTTCATTATTCCATGTTTGCACCAGAGTGTCAACAGAATCACTAGCAGAGCCAACCCTAAACCCTTCCAAGGCTTCTTGGAATCCAATTGGATCCAATAACCTCCTCGGGCGGACCAACCTAATAGGTCCTTCACCCCTGCAGAGGTGGGCCGAGGCTGTAACTTCTACCTTAACCAGATGGTGATCTGTCCATGACAATGGGGAAATGACACGAGTCCTCACCCATGGAACACCACCCTGATCAGAGCAAAAGACTATATCAAGCATATGACCAGCATCATGTGTCAGTCCAGAGACCAATTGGGATAAGCCCACAGTCATCATGGCCGCTATGAACTCTTGAGCTGCTCCCGACAACCCAGTCCCAAAATTAACATTGAAGTCCCCCACCACCAACAACCCGAGCCACTCCAATGCCAATTTAGCAACCAGGTCTTTCAGCTCAGTTAGGGACTCCACTGGGCAGCAGGGTGATCGGTACACCAGCAGAAGTCCCAACTTATCTCTGGTCCCTAAACTTAGGTACACATATTCATCAGAGGTCCCTGACAGGGATCCTAGTAAGGGGGATGGTATTTCTAAAGACCACATCTACACCACTTCCCCATCCACATCCTCTCACCTACTCCACCATGGAATAACCCTCTGGGAGAAGTAACCCTCTGGGGTGACAAAGATACCAGAGACACTGAATATGCAGTAGTGCAATATTCTTTATTTAGATATATTCTCCAAGGGGTTGCCGAAACTGCCTTTCTCTTCACTTAGGCTGGAGTTTCCCGCCCTCAGAGCCCTACAGGACATTCTGGGGAGATAGGGGCACTCGTTCACACCTTCTTCTCATCTCATGGTGCTCACTGTTCCCTTCAAAGTGAGTTCCGGCATTTTCATGCAGGTGAAGGCAGTTTCTCCAAGCTCTCCTGAGGCACAGGCCTATCTCTGCCAGAAAGGCCTGCCTGAGATCCTCCTCCTTCCTTGACCTGTCTCTCCATTCTTTCCTGCTCCTCTGCCTGGCAGAGGTGTTATCTTATCTGTTGCAGGGGTGAGGGCAGGGCTGGTGGTTCATCCCTTGAGGGGTGGTTCATCCTTCTCATCCTTTGGTCAGCCTAAGACTCTCCTTTTTCTCTCTGTGTAACCTAGCTTGAGGTGGGAATAAGTATCTGGCTACAGATCCTTAGCATGGAACTTGACTTTTTCACAGTTACTGCACACTTCATCACAACCCTGAAACTTCTTTCCAGGTCAGTTAATGAGGTGGTTCCCACAACCTGTGAGAACCGCTGAAATGGGGTTAGTGGGGAGAGCGGGTGTAGCCCTCTCTCCCCGCAGACAACCTGTCAGTCAGCTGCAGGCCGAACCGGCTGCCCACATGACTGCCGGCTCCATTATGGAGCCAGCGGGGGCTGTGGAGTTCGGGGGCCACGTGGCCCCTGGAAGCTCCAGCATGCCCTGTGTGAGTGCTCAGGGCATGCTGGAGACACCCCTGAGCCTGGAGGCTGCTTTTTAGCTTTCCAGTCGGGGATCTACTCATGAGTTGCCACAGCGCGGAGCGGAGCGGCAGCATCTCATGATCAGAAAGCCCAGGTTAGCGGAGCGCTCGCTCCACTACACTGAGCAAGGGGCATGCTCTGACAGCTACTTGTTGGCAGTCGCCAGGACCATAACAGCACTCACCAGGTACCCCCTCCCATGGTTTTCCTCCATAAAACCTCCTGGCTTGATTTCAAGCCCTGATGGCCTGTAGCTTTCATGAGAGAGCAGTCCATGGGAGAATGGGGCAAACTCACATCATACTACAAGAGTGCCACCTAGTAAATTTGAGCTTATTCCTTGCATATGGTTCTTCTCATGAGTAAGCCTATGGACTGTTAACCCCTAAGGGGAAGGGGCTGGGTCCCCCTTCCCCAATCTTTCTCTGAAAAAAATAGAAATAGACTGCTCCATAATCCCTGCTTGGGGCTGTCTTTGGGACTGAACACCTCCCTGCTAGGTGTTCCCCTCCCAGCACTGTGATGGGGGTGCCCTGCTGGAATGCCTGGAATGTTTCTGCTTCTGAACATATATCACTTTCGCTTCCTTCCCTGGGAGCAAAACACGTAGTGCCCATCCTGTCCCCTTTCCCTCCCGCTTGCCCATGGGTGGGGGAGCAAGGGAAAGAGTCGGAAGAGGAATGCCCCTCCTGAGAGGATGACAAGCCTGCCATGTAACGTGGCAATGTTGCCGGGCAACTCCATAGCTGCATAGGTGACAGGAGGGGTGGGGCTGATTCTCGGAGAGTCAGACAGTGAGAAGCGCCACTGGCAAAGAGCTACCATGTCCTTGAGTGGGTCTGTGCTGCTGCTCTATGGTTGCAATTTGAAAATTGGCACAATACCACAGTTATGGTGGCATCTGTAATGCTTTGGTGACCAAACCTGAGGTCTCAGTGGTGAAACTTCGCGCAAACCAAAGGTTCAATTTGGAGTCTGGCGAGGCAAACTGGAGGCTGCTTTTGCTGAAAAACCATGGTTTCACGTGTTCAGTACTGGAATTCCCACCTCTGTCCCTTTAAACTCTGGTTTTGCACTATGTCTGAACCTGGCCTGCTAAGAATTCATTCAGCTTTTTATCACTCTCCATATCCTTGTTTAGCATCCCTTTTACTTCCTTGACATCTAACGGTCCACATGCCTCCCTATCAGATTTCAAATTTCTGAAGGCTTTTAAAAAATGTTTGTTGTTTGACTTGCAGTTTTTAGCCATATGCTTCTCAAATTCTACTCCTCCTTTGCATCTCTTGTCAGAATACATTTCTTTTGCTGCAGTCAGTGTTCCTTTTTTTTCTCCCCTTAAGACCAATACTTCTATTTTCTCAAGACAACCTTCTTGCATTTTATAGGTCTACTTGTTAGCCATGCTGGCATCCTTTTGAACTTTGTGGTCCTTTATTACTTTGTGGCTTTTCTTACATCTTACATCTCCCACCAAATGTATGCACACTGCGGCCACGGCCACCAGGCATGTTGGTAGCAAGATCAATTCCCCTCTACATGTTTACTGTATATTTGAAGGGGAATGTGTTTATGAGGAGATAACTGATTGTGATTCTGCCATTAATGGGATGTTGGTGATGTTTTACTGGTGTAATTGGTCAGGCAATCTCAGAATTTTGAGTGCTTGTCCTTGAGGGTGGGCCTCCAAGATAGGCTGGGGATTCTGCTGGTGTACCGACCACCCCGCTGCACTTCAGTCTCCCTACCTGAGCTGGCGGGGGTGGTCTCGGAGGTGGCCTTGGGTTCCCCCAAGCTTATTGTTTGGGGGGATTTCAATGTCCACGCTGAGGCCCCCTAGTGGGTGTGGTTCAGGATTTCATGGCCTCCATGGCAACCATGGGCCTGTCTCAGTGGGTATCAGGCCCTACCCACGTGGCAGGACATACCCTGGATCTGGTTTTTGCTGACCGGGAAATAAATGATCTGGAGGTGGGGGAATTGGAGACAAATCCCTTGTCATGGACAGATCATCATCTGGTGGGGTTTAGTTTGACTGCTCCATCTGCCCTCTGCAGGGGTGGTGGACCAATTAGGATGGTCTGCCCCCGGAGGCTTATGGATCCACTTGGATTCCAGATGTCCTTCAGGGAGTTTCCAGTGTCCAGAGCTTGTGACCCTGTCAAGGCCTTGGCCGATCTCTGGAATGGAGAGATGACCCAGGCTGTTGACACAGTTGCTCCTAAATGCCCTCTCCAGCTTGGTGGAGCCCAATCTGCTACTTGGTTGCCCTCAGAGCTTAGGGCGATGAAACAATTTGGGCGATGGCTGGAACAATGCTGGAGGAAGAATCATGATGAATCAAACCGAACACGGGCTAGAGCCCATTTTAGGGTCTACTCCGTGGTGGTGAGGGCAGCGAAGTGGTGAGGGCAGCGAAGAAACGTTTTTTATCCGCCTCCATTGCATCTGCTCATTGCAGACCAGCAGAGCTATTCCATGTAGCAAAGACATTCCTGCACACATCACCCCAGAAAATGGGGGAGGAATCATCTACAGCCTGCTGTGATCAGTTTGCATGTCACTTTGCAGACAAAGTCGCTTGCATCCATGCCGATTTGGACTCCAGAGTTTTGGCAGTTCCAGCAGATGTGCCTTTGGTACCATCTGGTCCCATTGTGTTGGATTCTTTTCAGTTGGTGCGGCCAGGGGATGTGGACAAGATCCTGGGCAGTATGCGAGCGACATCATGTGCTCTTGACCCTTGCCCTTCATGGCTAATAAAAGCTGGCAGGGAGGATACAGGTAGATGGTTGGAGGTGATTATTAATGCCTCATTAAGGGAGGGCAGGATGCCACCATGCCTCAAGGAGGCGGTGGTAAGACCATTATTTAAAAAGCCCTCCCTTAATCCCTCCAACCTGGACAACTATAGACCGGTTTCTAAACTGCCCTTTTTGGACAAGGTGATAGAGCGTGTAGTGACGTCCCAGCTTCAGAGGGTCTTGGATGATACAGATTATCTGAACCCTTTTCAATCTGGCTTCCACCCCGGATATGGGACTGAGACTGCCTTCGTCACTCTAGTAGATGACCTACACCGGGAACTAGACAGGGGGAGTGCGTCCCTGTTAGTTCTGCTAGTCCTCTCAGCGGCGTTCAATACCATCGACCATGGGATCCTTCCGGGCCACCTCCCAAGTATGGGAATTGGAGGTACTGCGTTGCAGTGGTTCCGGTCCTTTCTTGGGGGGAGGGTCCAGAAGATGGTGCTGGGGAACTACTGCTCGGCTCCGTGGCCGTTGGCCTGTGGGGTTCTGCAGGGTTTGGTCTTGTCCCCCATGCTGTTTAACATCTACATGAAACCGCTGGGAGAGATCATCCAGGGACTTGGACTGAGTTGTCAGCAATATGCGGATGACACTCTGCTCTATCTCTCCTTGTCACCTGATCCTAGGGAGGCGGTGGGTGTCCTGAATCGGGGGCTGGAGGCCGTGATGGGTTGGATGTGGGCTAATAAACTGAAATTGAATCCAGACAAGATGGAGGTAATGTTGGTCAGTAGGAGAGTCGATCAGGATGAGGAGATTTTACTGGTTCGGGATGGGGTTGCACTCCCCTTGAAGGAGCAAGTACGCAGCTTGGGGGTACTACTGGACCCGGCTCTGCTTTTGGAAGCTCAGGTGGAGGCAGTGGCCAGGGGTGCCTTTGCACGGCTTTGGCTAGTGCGCTAGCTGCGTCCCTTTCTCGAGAAGGCAGATCTGGCCACGGTTACCCATGCCTTAGTCACGTCACGGCTGGATTACTGTAACACACTCTATGTGGGGCTGCCCTTGAAGAATATCTGGAAACTGCAACTAGTGCAAAACGCGGCAGCTAGGGTTTTATATGGAGCTGCCCGGCGGGAGCACATCACACCCATTCTGAGAGAGGTGCACTAGCTGCCAGTTCATTTCCAGGTCCAATCCAAGGTGCTGTTATTTGACCTTATAGCCATTAACAGTTTTGGCCCAGGGTATCTGAGGGACCACCTGCTTCCAAGGGTTGCTGCCCTCTTGACAAAGTCATCTGAGGGAGCTCTGCGTCAGATTCCTAAAATGATGGAGGCTAGGTTGTCGTGCACTCGGGACAGGGCCTTCTCTGTTGCTGCCCCCAGACTCTAGAATGCTCTCCCAATGGGTGCTCCTCGGTCTCCATCACAGTTTTTAGAAAGCATGTCAAATCATGGCTTTTTACCCAGGCTTTTATATGATTGTCTCCACTGCTGCTTCTTGTATTTTGTACTGTTTTTATGCTTGTGTTTTAATTTATTATTTTTAAAATCAGATTTGTTTTTATACTTTTTAGCTCAATATTTAATGTGTCTTTTTTATGATCGTGTTTTTAAATTTTATTGTGAGCCGCCTTGAGATTTTTCTTAATGAAAGGCGGGGTATAAATTTAACAATAAATAAATAAATAGGGTACAGGATTATAGTGAAACCTTTTTATTTCTCTGTCTTAAATAGGCATGGTTAAATGAAGCATCAAGGTGTGTTCGATTCAATGAATTAAATTCTGACTTCAGCTATTAATGAATCATCTCATTTATTCCAACAGTTGTGAATATTTGAAAAATATTTAACTGTGTTAACTAAGATTAATTTGATATTAAGAGTTAAACTTTTAGTTGGATTTGTTTAAATAGTGTTTTGTCAAGTTGTGTTTAAAACTTAATTACTTTATTAAGATGTTAAACTTACTTAGATCAAAAGGTCATTAATACTTAGTTTAATAAAACCACTGCACACTTATTGTGACAACAGTTAATCAACCAACCATACATTATACAATTAGTCAATTTAAATAATGTGTGTGATATACACAACCTTTGCAATTCTATCCTCAGTGCAATCCTGTGTTTTGATGGTATTATCAATGTATAACATAGACTCAAACTGCAATCCTATGCATACTTACCTGGAAGTATGTCTTTTTGAACTTCGTGAGATTAAGTCCCTTCTACACCTTCAGTTTGTATGTTTACTAAATGTGTGGAGGAGAGCAGGTTCATACCCTGTGTTCCCTGATCCCACCTTTGATCCCACCTTTGATCTCCATGAATTTACTTTTATCTCTCTATCTATGCTTTTATCTGTCTGTCTATCTATCTATCTATCTATCTATCATATTTCTGTACCGCCTGATATGTATATATCTAGGTGGTGTACACAATTTAAAATATTTAAAAGTCACAGATTAAAATACATGACAATAAAAGCAATAGAATAAAATTATCAAAATATTTTATAATTATTAAAATTAAATCTAAAATTAAAATTAAATTTAATTAGGCTTTTAATTAATTAAATTTAATTAATTAAAATTTAATCTAATTAAAGGCCTGAGAAAACAGGAGGCTCTTGAGGTTCTTCATGAAAACAAACAGAGGAGATGCTCTTATTTCAGCAGGGAGCTTTTTCCAAAGCCCTGGGGCAGCCACATATTGTTTTATGCATGTTCCCCTTCCACAATTCAGTGACCATACACTGAAGGTGCAGAAAGGGCTTTACCTCTGAGTAAATGGTGCAGCAGGAAATGACTTGATTAACAAGCCAGAGGTTGCCAGTTCAAATCCCAGCTGGTAAGTTTCCCAGACTATGGGAGACACCTATATCAGGCAGCAGCGATATAGGAAGATGCTGAAAGGCATCATCTCATACTGCGCGGGAGATGGCAATGGTAAATGCCTCATGTATTTTACCAATGTCATTGTCATGTCATGTTTATTTATGGTCATAGACCAAAATTCTGTATTTTACCAAAGACAACCACAAGGCTCTGTGGTCGCCAGGAGTCAACACCAACTTGATGGTACACTTTACCTTTGGTGCTTGCCACTTCTTTGAGGCAAGCATTACGAGCCTGCTAAGTTTCTTTCCAATCAGATCCAAGATTGGTGAGCTTTGCTGGAATCTCTACATTTGATTAGAGGGATCAACTTACCAAAGTTTTTGCATGGCTGAACTGAACCATGATTTGAGATTTTCTGCCCCATACTCACCAGACTCTGTACAGAAAAAGTTGGGTCTTATCTGAGTCATGACTAACTTGTACCATTGATTTCAATGAGGCTTAAATATGATTAACTTTATCTGATTGGAGGTCATATCCAGTGAAATAAAATGACTTCTGATTCAAATTGCAAATAAAAAAATAGAAGCTAAAGAATTGATTATGGTGTAATCAGTATCAACAAGACAGAATTTTTTTAAAAAAAATCCATACTTGATGAGAAAAACAAAGTGAAAAGATGAGATCAATATATAATTTGTTAAAGAATATCACAGGGCAATATGAAACAGTTGAGTGATCTCAAATTCATTGTAGTAGACACAGTAAGCATTATTTAAAATTATAAGCAGCATTTTCTTTTCTTTTCTCAGGCTCTGAAATATGATTATTTTAGTAAGATGTGAACAGCTGAATTTCTCCCAACGTCTTTGATTTTAAGATTGCTTTTAAATCTTTAGAAATAATCCCATAAAAGCTTTTCAGAGCAAATCATTTGAAGAAACCTTTGTGAGAGACAGTGCACAGGACTGTATAGTAGCAGGCAATAAATTAACAGAGTTGAGTACTATGACAGATGAATGGATGGATGGATGAATAGATTCTATAGATGGTGTGTCTTCCATAAAAATAAATCATTCAGAAAAATCTGAATATATATTCTTATAGAGTGACTGATCCTGCAGTATACAGATCAGTTAATAAAATGAGCAGTTGTGGCAATATTGGAGTTTCTTCCTGTTGCAAGCAATTGGTCATCTCACTGTAGATCACTCATGTGAGCAGTGTAGCTTCTGAGAGGAAGACTTTAATGAGATCCCTGCTCTTTCTCTGGGATTAGAAAATCTTGCCATGGAATTCTCCAGTTTCTGGAGAAGGAGCTTGGTGGAAATTACTCTGCTCATGAAATCAGGTTTCTTGTGTGAGCAGTGATTTGCAAGAGTGATCTGGTTCAAGTACCATCTGAAACCCACACACCATGTATGGGAAATAGTTACTAGATTTCTATCCAGACAGTATTACTGGGTATGCAAGTGTAAGCAGAGCTAAAGCAGAGTTAAACTAGATTGGATTAATTTCTTCTGTAAAGATGCTTCTTTTTGCTGGTATTTGGAAAACCTGACAATTTACCTTAGTAAATTCAAAACCAATCGGTACCTGCATCGTTAACTTGTGATATGGCAATATTGCCCCAAACCGTCCTTAGTGCTTGCCATTGTGTTTTCATCTTGGCTTACACTGGCCATTAGAGAGATTATAAGGAAAAGTTATCATATTATGGGGAAACAGACAATATCAGCCCAGACATATGGCTCAGTCAGACCATGCCACTCATGAGATTAGCAAATATAAGGCAAACGTAATGGGCAACTAGCTAGAATCATTCCAGTTTTTCATGTGCTTTTCCATTTGACCCTCCATTCTGCATATGGCCTTTCAGGTGGCCTATCATTTATATCTTGTAACAGACACAAATGCGTTACTAGTTCTCACAGCAGCAAATAAGATTCCAGGTAAAGCACGTGCCTGGGTAGCCATATGGAAGTCACAGGGAAAGACTGGATGTGGTGACTAACCAGCCTTTTACAAGTTAATGGAACGCTATTAGCTCTCATAGTGAATTATCTCTGCTAAAAACTGCAATACAATACAAACTGAATGGCAGCTGAAAGTACCCTTCTGGATTCCTACATGCTCTTGGGTAGGAAAGGGTATAAAGGCCAAACAGCAAAGCACTGTTCTGGGCTCTGACACAGAAATATAGCCAGGATCTTTTGGACTGAGCATCTGATGATATGCTGAATTATAATATTATCACCAACTGACGTGTGAGTCCAGGATTTCAAGAACTTTCTCTTGAATAAAGGCAGATAAAGACGTCAAGAAGGCAACTGGACCTTACTACTAAACAAAGAGATGTACAACATGTGTGTTATGCCTAAGTGGAAAGCCGATATTAAAAGTTGTTATCAGTAAGAGGAACAATGAATGGACTGTTGCAGTCTTGCCTAAAGATACATGAGAAATTCAAATATTTTTATGGAAATTCAAGCTGGGTGGTAATTACACCATGCTTTTTCATCAGAAGTCAGGAAACAAAAACAAGCTTGTACTGTTAAAACTATGATCATCAGCAGGTTGTGGCATAATGACAGATATTTGTCAAAGTTGTGGAAGGGTTTTTGGGATGCTTCTCCTTTCGCTTAGTTTAAGTGTCCTTTGTTTCTGTTTCATGGCTATCTTTCCGACTTTTATGACTAAGACTGCATTCTTTGCACCTCACTCCTTAATTATGGAGTGATGTGGGACTAATTAGGTAGAATACAATGTTGACTAGGAACTAGTCCTAGCAATTACATCATTATAATCATGGAAGTGCATCCAGTTAAGCCTTTATTATCTTTACATACCATGACATCTGCCAAGTTTACACACGTCTTCTGTTTTCCTGGTCACAGAACATACTCTACAAATGTGAGAAACTTGCACTCTCTCACTCTGCTTTCTCAAAGGGCAGCTGGATTTTAGTATCTTGTAACATTAATAGCTGATGTCACTACTGGCAAAGGCAACCTATTATTGAGAAAGAGTCCCTGTTTTGAAAATGGTACATCTGAAGGGAGCAGCTGCATACAGAAGCAGGAGGGGTGATAGGCAAATGAAGAAAAGGACTGATTGCAATAGAGAGATCTGACTACTAGTTTGGATTAACACCTACAACAACGGTCTAATCGTGTATTGTGTATTCTTACCAAAGTCATGATTCTATATAGTAACTTTCATTTATATTGTAAGTTAGTATCAATCTTCATTTATTTGTTTCCATCAGCAAAATAAATGACTTCTTTCAGTTATTGCAAAGGCTGTACATAAAATTTTACTGATTTTTCAGAAAAAAACATTATTGCCAACATAAAACAGCAATATTAAACATTCTGCAGTCCTATCCCCAAAAGCAGGGATGGGAGTACAGGTATATGGATGTAATATAACACACTATGCATTACCAAAATAAATATACTTTATAACCTATAAATATTTTGGCTGCGACTGTTTGGGCTAAATGCTTAAAAATGCATACAGAATCACGGATGGGCACATAACACAGCTGGAATATGCCCTTAATTCTTTGTTTTTCACCATATAATATGTGAATATTACATACACACATACACAATATATATATACTCTCTCTCTCTCTCTCTATATATATATATATGAATGTATATATACACACATATATCTATATCTATATATCTCCACCACTGAACATCGCGCCCCGCCCCCATCCCAACTTTGAACTGACAGTAGTACAAATATTGTTTTGGCCTCAACCTCAATGGAGAAGGGCGGGAGGATGGATGCCTTTGTACTCTGTATTTCGCAGCATTTCTTCCATTCTCCCAAAATATCAAACATACAAAGGTGGTTTGGCAATACATTTGGACAGGTTTGTGAGCTATACTCCCTGCCCTACCTGGCTTAGCTGGTAATGGGGTCGTTGGCCACTGCTGCCCTTGTTGCTCAGTGTTCGCTTCTATCTCTCCACTTTCAGTCAGAGATGCTACCTCAATTTGCTTTGTTCTTGAACATAATGGAAAGGTACATCATTACTCTACCCAGTTCCGCAGAACTCCTTAATGGCTATGCATTATCTTCAGTTTGCAGGCATGCTATTAATGTATTTTTCAGATGTTCCTCCTAAATTCTTGAGAGGAATCAAAGTCTTGATCCAGCCTTCTGCAGTTCCTCAAACTGCTGATACCACTTTTGGCTCAAGTGTGAGCAACTGGTATTAACCTGGATCGTTTTTCAGGGTTGAAAATGCCTCTAAAATCCAGAACAGTTTGTGTGAGGACTGACCCAGCTGGATTCTGTGAGAATGCAAACCTACTGTGTATTGATGGTACACTGTGTAGTATAAAGTCTTCTCTTGTTTCTGAATTCCACAGATCAGTTGGCAAAACAAATAGTAATGCCTATGAGACTCTCTATGAGATGCTGTGGATGTCACAATTCATCTGGCAGAATGCCATTGGGTACATCAACAGGTGACTGTATATGCTGCACCTGTTGAGTCCCTGCAGCACATTTACTATAGTAGCTGCCATTTTGAGGAAGCACAGTGCCCTGTAGAGATACATTAGACAGAAATTCATCAAATGCATCTCTAGCAAGTGATTGGGGAAGCTTTAGTATTTCTACCTGGACAAACCTGTCCCCAGACTAATGTTGGGTAGAAAGACTAGGGCAAAGTATGAGTTCAGAAAGTCTAATTTGTACAGCAGCATAATATATCTAGCATAATCTTCTGCGTGATCCCCACCGCACAATAAGGTCATCTGAGGAGGTTCATCTCCAGTTACCACAAGCTCATCTGGTGGCGACTCGGAGGCGGGCCTTCTCTATTGTTGCTCCGGGGCTGTGGAATGCACTCCCTGCGGAAATCCGCACTTTGAATTCTCTATTAGCTTTCAGGAGAGCCCTTAAAACGTATTTGTTTGGCCTGGCTTACCAGGGTTTTTAAATCTGTTTAATATTTTAACCCGATTTGGGGACTTTTAATCACTGTAATTATTTAATTGTTGTTTTAAAATGTTTTAAAATTGTTAATTGTTGTTATATTGTTTTTAATTTGTTTTAGCTCTTTATTGTTTTAGTGGTTTGTTTTAATTGTAAACTGCCCTGAGCCATTTTGGAAGGGCGGTATATAAATAAATAAATAAATAAATAAAACAAAACAGCCTATGCAAAGTCTTTACAGCTTACATAACTTAGAATGTAAGGTGACCATCTTAACTTACAGTTTCCACACTTTTTAGAGCACAAGTGAAAAGTGTAAGTAGCTTAATTCTAATCTTAACTAAAAGGCTTTTTGATAATTTAATTTCCATTGGTTTTTGAAAAGGAAAATAACTTAAGATTATGTAAATTTATATGGAGTTGTAGAGAGGGAGTTAAATTACACAGCATTTTAAGGTGTTTATTTTATTTTATTATTTCTATACTGCCTTTCCAAAAATGGCTCTGGGCCATTTACATTAAAACAAACTAAAACCAATTAACTATTAAAATCAAAAACTGTTAAAACAACATAAAACCATTATTAAAGCAATTAAAACAGTTTGTAAAACCCTGGAAAACCAGGCCAAATCTTTACAGTTTAAAAACAGTTTAAAATCCCTTGAAGGCCAGGCCAAACAGATAGATCTTAAGGGCTCTCCTGAAGCCCAGTAATGAACTCAGATTACGGATTGCTGCAGGGTGTGCATTCCACAGCCCAGGAGCAGCTACAGAAAAGGCTTGCCTCTTGAGTTGCCACCAGACGTGTTGGCGGTAACTGAAGATGGACCTCCTCAGATGACTGTAACGTGCAGTGGGGATAGTGCAGTAGAAGGTGCTCTCTAAGAAAACTCAGACCTAAGCCATTCAGGGCTTTAAAGGTAATAACCAGCACTTTATATTTTGCCCAGAAATATATCGGCAGCCAGTACAATTGTTTCAAAGCAGGAATAATTTGGTCTCTCTGAGACCAGAGACCAATCTGACTGCTGCATTTTGAACTAACTGAAGTTTCTGAACTATGTATAAAGGCAGCCCCATGTAGAGCGCATTGCAATTGTTGAGCCTGGAGGTTACCAGCTGATGCACCACTGTTTTGTGGTCATCCTCTTCAAGGAATGGTTGCAGCTGTTGAATCAGCTGAAGCTGATAGAAAGCACTTCTGGCCATAGCCTCCACCTGAGACAGCAGTGTGAAGCCTGGGTCCAGGAGTACTCCCAAGCTGTGTACCTGTTCTTTCCAGGGGAGTGCAACCCCATCCAGTGCAGGAAGATCTATCTTATACCTTAGATTCTGAGCCTCTACAATGAGCACCTCTGTCTTGCTTGAATTCAACTTCAATTTGTTATCATCCAGCCCATTACTGCCTGTAGGCAGACAATTAGGGAATGAATGACATTTCCTGATGATAAAGATGAAAAGGAGAAGTAGATCTGCGTGTCATCAGCATACTGATAACACCCTGCACCAAATCTCCTGATGACCTAACCCAGCAATTTCATGTAGTTATTAAAAAGCATTGGTAACATAATGGAGCCTTGAGGGACTCCATTTAACAGCTCCTGTTTTGAGGAGCAACTGTCACCAACCTCCACCATCTGGAATCTACCTGAGAGATAGGAGCTGAACCCACTGCAAAGCAGTGCCCCCTATCCCCAACTCCTCCAGGTGATTCAGAAGGATACCATGGACGATAGTGTCAAACGCCACCGAGAGATCCAAAAGAACCAGCAGAGTCACACTCCCTCTGTCGATTACCCAGTAAAGGTCATCCATCAGGACAACAAAGGCTGTCTCAACCCCGTAGTCAGCTCTAAAGCCTGTTTGAAGTGGGTCTAGATAATCAGTTTCCTCCAAAACTGCCTGGAGCAGGTTGGCTACCACCCTCTCAATCACCTTGCCCAACCAAGGAAGATTGGAGACTGGCCTATAACTATCCATCATAAGGGGTCCAGGGAAGGCTTCTTAAGAAGTGATCTAACTATTGCCTCCTTCAAACAAGGAGGCACCCTGTCCTCCCTCAGCGATGCATTTATGATATTAACCAGGCCACCTCCAACAGTCTCCCGGCTAGAGAGAAGCAGCCAAGTTGGGCAAGGATCCAGAGAGCAAGTGGTAGGCCGCACCACCCCAAGCAGCTTGTCCACATTCTCAGGAGTCACAGATTGAAACTGATCCAATCTAATACTGCAAGAGGGATTGCTGGACACCTCTTTCATATTACCCATATGTCCAGTCCTTGAAACTTTTTTTCTCCCCTCATAAAAATATTTTTGTCTCCAGCTCAAAACATTTAAGTGAGAAGTTGCTCCTCAAGCTTTCATTCCATCTTTACCACAATGCAGTCACCTAAATATTTCAGTGTATTTAAAGGGAAATTTAAAAGTGAATGGTATGTTACCCTTGGCCAGTGTGAAAATCACCTTATTTTGAGTCAGTTTTCAATCTGTGTATCTCAGTCATTTCTCAACTGCCCTGTATGGGGGTGGGGACATGTCCTTCAGAGAAACAAATAGAACAAATGTCCACTTTGGGTACCTAGCCTCATGAAGACTCTTAAAGTAATTGGATCCCAACAATATAAGACTTTTGTTAAGCAGTTATGAATGCAAATGAAGCTGGTTCAGAATTGAGGTATGTTAGAATTCCATTTATTGTATTTGGACTGATCCAATCCTTATTTTAAAAATACAGCATTGTATCCAAAGTAATGCAAGAGGAACTCCCTTGTGAACCCCTTTACCCACTGTAGCCCCCATGCCCCCAAAAAGCCACTCCTGAGCAGGGATCCCACAAAACAGTGTAGGATGGCGCACAAGAGCCACAGTGGTCAGGAATCAGAAGGCTACAGTGCATGAGTAGAAGTACCTTTCTTCTTGTGCAAGCCACCTTTGGATATAACCTGCAACAAGTAACAACGGTCTAGAAAGAGAGCCATGATTGATTTTGCACTCCCTTCTACGAAACAAAAGGTTTAGGTTATAAAATGGTTGACTCCAACAAACCATAATAAATTCAAAGTAGGTTTCCTTGGAAATGGGATATTTCTAGTATATTTTATTACTTTCCATTATAGAAATACATTACCTGCACTACCCTCACTTATAATGGACAGAGAATGCATCATAGCTTCTGTTAAGTGCTAAGAATCAGGAAGTGCCAACATGTTTTAGAAATGTGATGTCTTCCCTTAATAAAAATGCCTTTGGATTAATTTAAAAAGATCCAGTATTAATTCATATTTGACTATGGGATTCTTTCTTTCTCAGAGTAATTTCTGCATTGCAGTGAAAGTGGTATATCCCCAGAAGTACAGTATAGCAACTTACAGTAATGACATTACTAAGCCAGTGGTGAAACCATATTATGCAACCACTCTGTTTACAGCTGGTTAATTAGAGAACTAGCTGAATCTTATTTTTAAAGGCAGAAAGGACAGGTGCAAATTGGCTAACACCTATAGTATCTACAGGAGTATTCATTAATAAGATGAATGTGCAAAACAACTTCATAATGTGATATATAACTATTAACATCTCATGCTTGTTCAGCAGTTCATTGAACGATGTTCAGCAGGTTAGGGAACTCTCGAAGGGCCAAATTCATAAAAAGTAGTTAAACGCTATTTTTATACAAAGAGCTATTTTTTAATCTTGTATTTATTTATTTAAAAACCCCACTGTTCAGTTCTGCCAAACATTTAAAACAACTAATAAAAAGAAAATGTGCATAGAATTCAAACTAAATGTAAGTTCAGCAGAACAATAACTAAAACAGCAGCAGAATTTCAAACAGCAAATAAACTAAAAGTGTGACAAAAGAAAAACTCATTGCAGCATAAAAATTCAGGAGAGTTCTAAGAACCCTGTCTCAAATGCCTTCTGGGATAGACGGCTGGCAGGACTGAGGGGGCCAGACAAGCTTTCTGGGGAAGACAGTGTCAGAGTCTGAGTGTATCAGCTGAAAATGCCCTCTCCCATGTACAGTACTCTAATTCACTTCAAATGGTATGGGGATGTATTATTATTATTATTTACATTTATATCCCGCTCTTCCTCCAAGGAGCCCAGAGCGGTGTACTACATACTTGAGTTTCTCTTTCACAACAACCCTGTGAAGTAGGTTAGGCTGAGAGAGAAGTGACTGGCCCAGAGTCACCCAGCTAGTTTCATGGCTGAATGGGGATTTGAACTCGGGTCTCCCCGGTCCTAGTCCAGCACTCTAACCATTACACCACGCTGGCTCTGAAAAGGAACAACAGAGAGAACATGCAAGTTTGTATGGAAGGAAGCAGAAACCCTACATATTTATAAATTTCCCATACAATCCATGCACTGGCATAAGATTTCTTTTTTTAAACCTCATGAAATTATCACAGGATAACTGTGCTGTTGCTCGCAAACTAGCATATCTCCAAAACTTAGGGGGGAAACTGAGGTTATTCATACAAAACAGAATTGGAGGGTGTTTGTCTTTTCACAATCCAGACAAATCCAAGATACATTGTATGGCATCTATCTTAAATATATTTATGTGGTGCAGAACTGGCATCAGGGATTGTGATCACTGGGAAGCTGCTAAAGACCCTGAGAAGCATCTGTGCCTGTAGCCTCATAACAGGAGGACTCTGTTGAGGCCCACCCAGTAGGACGGGTTCATGAAAGGCAGTTTGCCAAGGGCCCTCAGAATCCTGGAGCTGATCTTCTTTTGGTGACTGGTTCCAGATAAATCTGTGCAATAATTAGGCTGAATTCTACATACATACACCCCCATTCATTTGGTGACTCTAATCCCTACTAAATTATAGGGATTATGGCAGCCATTTTAGCCAGAGAATATGATCAGGCCGTTATGTGCAGATAGTGTAGAATGCACATCACAGGGCTCTAAAGTTGCAATAAACTAAGAGAAACAAGGACAAGAAAGGGGCAATTTAGATAGGAATAAAGCCAAATTATTCATCACGTTACTGTAACTGTTTATGTTTCCTATGTGAACTTCCTTTAGTTCAGAGCTGTCAATGTGGAGGGCATTAGAGATGTACAAATTGATTCAAGTTTGAATCGATTCGATTCAAATTGATCTGAGGAGCCACAGTTTAATACAGCTCAATTCAATTAGCTCAAATATGCAGGAAATGTTAAACTATGCATCAAATATATATGATAATATTTACATAGCACTCTTCATTAGGTACTGCTATGCAGCTAGATTTCTGAGATGATGGGAATTCTACTGTAACTAATGTTGGCGACATTTTGTTCCTCAGCATGTGAAAAATGTTTCATTGATTGGAATAGTGACCTCTTTCCTCTAATAACCAAATGCATTTTTCTTCTGAGCCACTCTCCTGTATGGATGGATAGTAAGGCCTTTCAATACTAACGGTACTCTTAGGGGAAAGTATTGTGGAGGAATAAGACATCAACCTTGGATCTGCTTGTGGATTGTTCAAGAGCAGTGGGAATGAAACCTCATTCATGCCTCTGTTACTTCTGCACATATTTATCCTACATGCAGTTGCCTGCAAACAGTATAGTATTTAGAGAATAGAGCAGTTTGTTGTACTGGTCTACTCACATTTTTCTTCTACTCTACAATATAGCATTTTATTCTCTTCTGCTGATATGTTTAGGAAATTACTTGATTTTGTTCTCTTTCAGTGTTTATAGTTATATGTATATATGTTTTAATGCAAAAATACTATTCAGAGAACTAAAGAAGAACTCTTCCTAGGACCAGCTTTGCTGCTTTCTTGAGAACAATCTTGGGAGTGATGGCCTTGCAGTAAAAAGGTGAAAAATTTATAGGACCTGAAGCGGAACCAGAGTATGTCTTGCAGTACCCTGTGATGCAACAGCTATTGTTCTTGATCAACAATTTTGTGAGCCTAGATTTGTGTTGCCAGATCACATTAGTTTTCTTTTGTCATAGACTGAATTGTTGTCAATTCCATTTATTTGTACTAGAGAAAGAATTGTATACTCTTGCTGGAGTAAAATCTGTTCAACAGATTATAAGTAATCAGGAGACAATCAAGCTTTGTTAAGATCAGAAGTGTAGTTTTAAAAAAAATAATTTAACGTCCACAGCCACTTACTTACTACCTCCATCCCTATTCTGTGCTGTTTTGCCCTACCATAAAGGTTTTAGTAGATTCTGGAAATGGAATATAATGTGCTTTTTGGTATAATTTTATGAAGCCTAAGGATAAATCCTCTTTGACAAGAGCGAGTTAGCTGTGGAAGAAGGGAAATTAGCTCTCAGTTCTCCCTGCACTTTGGTGGCAACATTTGAAGAAGCCACTGGAGAGAGTAGATCACTGCTCTAAAATAGATAATAATGCTTACCTACCACATAGGGGGTAGTGGAGTTTAATTAATTAAAGTTGTAAATCACTGTGAGAGTCTCAACTGGAAAGCATTGCAGTAAGGAAATGTAAAACACTGATAATGTTCAAGTTCATTCTTGAGAGTAAGTTAGAAATAAAATCTCCTGTTGCACACAATAGTGATTTCATATAAAGTGAATTTATTGAAGAAAACAAAGTTTTTAAAAAATCTGGTAACCAACAGACATTTCTTATCCAATTTATGAACAAATACCCTGTTGCAATATGTTCTGAAGAACATTCCTCCCAAAACATAGATTTTATTCTGGTAGAAGCTTTGGGGTAATAATTTCATTAATGCATGAATTATTCATTGTTGTTTTTTATTTCAGTTAAATAATTGAGCCAACAAAAATGATATTAAATATTAACCATTGCTGTAGAGCTAATGATTCTGGGCAGGATTTCCAAACATGGAGAGCCCTGAGAAGTGGACAAAGTACTTGAGAAATTTTCACCACTGCTTTAAAATACATGGGTGGGACCAGGCTCTGACCATGGAAAATCAAAGAACAGTCAAATTGACCCTAGCTTGACAAGTAAAAAATACAGCCATGTCTGATAGTAGGTCTCCACTCCTCAAATTGAATTAACTCTAAAAATTTCGGAGAATTTGGGGATACTCTAGTTTAGATGGTGACTAGACAATTTTGATAACAGAGACTATACAAGTTAAACTGATTTCCAACCAACAGTTATGCATCAACAGATCTCATTGATTTCATTAGTTATGGGATTACGCGTCCCTAACTTTGAGCAGTTCTTTAGTCTAAATGCTTTTGATTTCTAAATTTAAAAGTTAAAATCCATTGTTCAGAATATGGGTACACAATTTAATTTTTTCTTTAGAATGTTTTTCTGTAGGTGTTGAAAGCCTGGACCAGGGCTATGGTCTGAACTTAAGAACATAAGAACAGCCCTGCTCGATCAGGCCCAAGGCCCATCTAGTCCAGCATCCTGTTTCACACAATGGCTCTGGGAACCCCACTGGATGGGCATGCTCTCTGGGAAGCCCACAGCTGAGGGCATGCTCTCTCTCCAGCTATTGCTGCCCTGAAACTGGTATTTAGAAGTATTTTGCCTCTTAGGCTGAGGTGGCCTATAGCCCTCAGACTAATAGCCATTGATAGACCTGTCCTCCATGAATTTACCTAAACCTTTCTGAAAGCCATCCAGACTATTGACTGTTGGCAGATAATTCCATAGGTTATTATGTGCTGTGTGAAAAAGTACTTCCTTTTGTCAGTCCTAAATTTCTTGGCAGTCAGTTTCATAGGATGACCCCTGGTTCTAGTGTTATGAGAAAAGGAGAAAAAAATATATCTATCTACTTTCTCCACACTATGCGTGATTTTATAGACCTCTATCATGTCTCTCCTCAGTCATTTTTTCCCCCCTAAACTAAAAAGCTCCAGGTGTTGTAACCTTTTTTCTAAACCAAAAAGCCCCAGGTGTTGTAAGGAAGAGAGATGGGAGGAGAGCTGGTCTTGTGGTAGCAAGCATGACTTGTTCCCTTAGCTAAGCAGGGTCTGCCCTGGTTACAAATGAGTGGGAGACTAGAAATGTGAGAACTGTAGGATATTCCCCTCAGGGGATGGAGCTGCTCTGGGAAGAACATCAGAAGGTTCCAAGTTCCCTCCCTGGCATCTCCAAGATAGGGCTGAGAGAGATTGCTGCCTGCAACCCTGGAGAAGCTGCTGCCAGTCTGTGAAGACAATATTGAGCTAGATAGACCAATGGTCTGACTCAATATATGGCAGCTTCCTATGTTCTATGTTCCTATGAAAGTGCTCTAGGCCCCTGATCATCTTGGTTGCCCTCTTCTGCACCTTCTCCAGTTCTATAATGTCCTTGTTGAGTTATGGTGACCAGAACTGTACACAGTACTTCAAATGTGGCCATACCATATTTTGTATAAGGGCATTATAATATTAGCAGTTTTATTTTCATCCTCCTTCCTAATGATTCCGAGCATAGAATTGGCCTTTTTCACAGTTACTGCACATTGAGTAGACACTTTCAGTGAGGTGTCCACTGTGACCCCAAGATCCTTCTCCTTGTCAGTGACTGACAGCAGACCCCATCAGCGTATAAGTGATTGGGGTTGTTTGCCCCAATATGCATCACTTTACACTGAGCCACATTGGCCATTTTGTTGCCCACTCAGTTTGGAGAGATCATTTTGTAGGATCCCCAAAATCTGATGTGGATTTCACTACCCTAAATAGTTTGGTGTCATCTGCAAATTTGTCCACCTCTCTGCTTACCCTGACTTTTAGATTATTTATGAATAATCAACAGGCTGTTGTAGAGTGCCTAGTGGAGCCATAGTAGAGCCATAGTAGACCCATGGTAGAGCCTAGTAGAGCCTAGTAGATCCATTTCAAATTGGCTTTTGGACAGGCTATGGGTTGGTGACTGCCTTGGTCGGCCTGATGAATGATCTCCAATTGGGAATTGACAGAGGAAGTGTGACTCTGTTGGTCCTTTTGAATCTCTTGGCGGCTTTCGATACTATTGACCATAGTATCCTTCTGGAATGTCTGAGGGGATTGGGGGTGGAAGGCACTGCTTTTCAGTGGTTCCACTCTTACCTCACGGGCAGCTTCCAGATGGTGTCCCTTGGAGACTGTTCTTCCAAATCTGAACTTTCCTATAGTGTCCCTCAGGGCTCTGTATTGTCTCCGATGTTGTTTAACATCTACATGAAACCGCTGAGAGAGATAATCATGAGATTTGGTACAGGGTCTTATCAGTATGCTGATGATACCCAAATCTTCTTTTCTATGTCAACATCATTGGGAGAAGGCATAACCTCTCTAAATGCCTGCCTGGAGGTGTGATCACACCAATGGGGGTCATGGAGGAGGATTTCTCAGATGAAGACCCAGAGCAGGGGGAGCAGGCTGAAACTCCAGTCGACTCAGCAGAGCCAGAGCTGACAGGCCTGCAGGCCCCTCTGCATCCTTTCCTCCCTCCTCCTGAAGTCTCCGAGGTCGCTGAAGTCGAGGTGCCTTCCCAGATCCCCAACAGTGATGTTTAGTTCAGAGGGAGGAACACCGTAGGTTGGAGAGGCTAGCCAGAAGGAACAGGTGTTCCAGCTCTGATCAAGCTGCACCTCCCTGACAAGGCCCTGCTGAAGTGTTGGGCGGGGACCTCAGCACACTGCCCATTTAGAGAAGCCTGAAAGATGTTTCTGTGCTGGAAACAATGTCCGTGGTGACCAGCTCTACCCTGAGCAAACTTGACCTAGAAATCTGGACCTGTTTGTTGTCTGACCGTGATTTGTGTTTACCCCCCCCCCCCGCCCCACCACCCCGATCCTGTGGAATTCTCAGTGCTTGACTTCTGACAACATTTTGACTACTCTCCACCTGTGTTCCTGTCTGTTGGCTTCCCTTCCCCTCTGAAAAAAGATGTTTTTTCGACTGCCAAGTCAGCCAAGTCAGGTCATTACAGCAGGCAGTAATGGGCTGGATGAGGGATAACAAACAGGCTGAATCCAGATAAGAAGGAGGTACTTATTGTGCAGGGTCAGAACTCGGGAGACGATATTGATCTGCCAGTTCTGGATGGGGTCATGCTCCCCTGGAAGGAACAGGTTCGCAGTCTGGGGGTGCTTCTGGATCCGAAACTCTCTCTGGTGTCCCAGGTTGAGGCGGTGGCCAGAGGTGCTTTTTATCAGCTTCAGCTGATACGCCAGCTGTGTCCATTTCTTGAGACGAACGATTTCAAAATGGTGAAGTCGTTCGTCTCAAGAAATGGACACAGCTGGCATATCAGCTGAAGCTGATAAAAAGCATATGCTGGTAACCTCTAGGCTGGATTACCGCAATGTGCTCTATGTGGGGCTGTCTTTGTACATACTCCGGAAACTGCAGTTGGTCCAGAATGCGGCGACCAGGCTGATCTTTGGATCTTCTAGGAGAGATCATATCACTCCTGTGTTGAAAGAATTATATTGGCTGCCGAAATACAAGGTGCTGGTTATAACCTACAAAGCCCTAAACAGCATAGGTCCTGGGTATTTAAGAGAATGTCTTCTTCACCATGAGCTCCACCACCTGTTATGATCATCTAGAGAGGTTTGCCTGCAGTTGGTGGCTACTTGGGAATGGGCCTTCTCCATTGCTGCCCCTGGACTTTGAGATGTGCTCCCTGTTGAAATAAGAGCCTCCTCATCTCTGGCAACTTTTTAAAAGGCACTGAAGACACATTTATTCACACAGGCTTTTAATTAGATTTATGGTTTAAAATTTTAATGCTGGTTATAAATGATCTATATTATTTATTCTGCAAGACGGGCCATGCATGGGGACATGGCAGAAAGGAGGTGATTGGCTGACCGGGGGGGGGAGAGAAAAGAGGGTGATTGGCTGACAGTGGGGGGAGGCGATTGGCTGACAGTGTGAGAGTTTAGAAAGCGAGAAGGCAGCAGTCGGAGAGGAGTGTGAAAGCCAGGGAGTTTGCCGGCTGGGGTTGTGAAGCAGGAAGTGTGGGGACTGGGGACAGAATTTGTGGAGGGCTGCAACATAAAGTGCCAGGGAATTCAGCAGAAGAGGGCGGGTGGTGGTTCGCCACCTCAAAATGCGCCAAGGAGCTTGAGTGGAACAAGAGTGCTGCGGAAAGCAGTTGGGCAGCAGGGAGGCCGTTGTTAGTGTCCGCCTGTCACACCCACCTTCGGAAGTTTGCTGGTTGGGGTCGGCTGTCGGTTGGAGGGAGGGAGTTTGCATTGGGCTACATCAGCAAGCACCAGTGAGTTCTGCAGAAGAGGGTGGCTGGCGGTTGGCCACCTCAGAACTCATTGCTATTGCCCGCCAGCACCTGCCGGTGGAGAAATGGAGACTGAAGGACAGTTGGGCGAGCGAGAGAATTGTGAGGCGGGGGGGAGAGAGTTGTGTGTGTGGGTAAAGAGCGAGCGTGAGAGTTGTGTGTGGGGGTAAAGAGCGAGCGCGAGAGTTGTGTGTGTGGGTAAAGAGCGAGCGCGAGAGTTGTGTGTGTGGGTAAAGAGCGAGCGCGAGAGTTGTGTGTGTGGGTAAAGAGCGAGCACGAGAGTTGTGTGTGTGGGTAAAGAGCGAGCACGAGAGTTGTGGGGGGGGAGAGCGAGCGCGAGAGTTGTGGGGGGAGAGCGAGCGTGAGAGTTGTGGGGGGGAGCGAGCGAGAGAGTTGGGGGGAGAGCGAGCGAGAGAGTTGGGGGGAGAGCAAGCGAGAGAGTTGTGGGGGGGGAGAGCGAGCGTGAGAGTTGTGGGGGGGAGAGCGAGCGAGAGAGGTGTGTGTGGGGGAGAGCCAGCGAGAGAATTGTGGGGGGGAAGAGCCAGCGAGAGAATTGTGGGGGGGAAGAGCCAGCGAGAGAATTGTGGGGGGGAAGAGCGAGCGAGAGAGTTGTGGGGGGGAAGAGCCAGCGAGAGAGTTGTGGGGGGGAAGAGCCAGCGAGAGAGTTGTGTGTGGGGGAGAGCGAGCGAGAGAGTTGTGTGTGGGGGAGAGCGAATGAGAGAGTTGTGTGTGGGGGAGAGCGAGTGAGAGAGTTGTGGGGGGGAGAGTGAGTGAGAGTTGTGGGGGGGAGTGAGCGAGAGAGTTGTGTGTGGCTATGGATGCTGGGAGTTGTAGTTCAGCAACATCTGGAGGGCTCCAGGTTGGGGAAGCCTGCCCTTGATGGTTGAATTGCCCACTACTAGGAGGCCCCCTACCCCCCCCCCCCCAGAGTATCCCCTGTGCAAGAGGATATGGGCTCATCATTCATGGAAGGGGTCCCTTCTAAGGGAGCGTTTCCTCAGAATGATGTCTTCTTTCCCCAATACCTTGATTCTTCCTGACAGCAGATGAGCCATTAGCCTGGGAGTAGGATGCCTCTACCACATCACTGAAGGACTCATCCATGTATCTCTCTGACTCTCTGAGCTTCTCCAGATCATCCACCTTGCCTTGGAAGGAATTAACTCTTTCCCTGAGAGCCAGGAGCTCCTTGTACTTAGCACACGCCCATGACCTCTGCTCATTGAGCAGAAAGTCATATTACATTTTGCACTGTTTAGATATTTGGAGATTGTTTATTTGAAAGTTAGTTCTTAGCTGAAGTAGTCAGCTATTCAACCATTCAAACTTTATTTCCTGAGAATATAAAAAAGGGAGTAGGACCTACCTTCTCTTCCCACTGGGCTCCTTGTGATCAAGGAGGTGCCTTTCAAGCTCTCTCACACACTTCCCTGCTAAATTTCATGCTAAATTCCTGTATACCTGTTTGCTAAGTTCTGGTCACTAAGATCCCTGGCCATTGCTTCTTATGTAGAGAGTAGACTTCAGACTGAGGCAAACAGGCCTCAGCAGGAATGTGGCCCCTCCTACCATGTGTAACTCACCTCAGCCCTCACTGGCTCCTCCCTTTGTCTCCAGGCAAGGGAGAAACTAAAACTGAAAGCCACACTGCAACAAAAACAAGCTCTGGCAAGACCATACACTGGCAATAACCAAACACAGACACACATTGGGACTTCTCCCCTAAAGAGATACCAGCCCCTCAAAATCTCCCCTCCTCCTGTTTGTTTGTTTGTTTGTTTGTAGAAAAAAAAGTTTGGGTTTTTGTTGCAGTTGTTTAGAATAGCTTGCTACCTTCTCAGGTCTGCTTCTGTTCTTCCCAGAGTTGGCTTCAAACTGAGGCAAACATGCTCAAAAGGAATGTCTTAGGAACTTAGGAAACTTCCTTGTAACTAGTCATACCATTGATCCATCAAACCTACTTGGAGATGTCAGGGAGTAAACCTGGAACCTTCTGCAAACAAACATGCAGATATTCTTCTGCTGTGCTATGACCCCATAGGGGTGAGTATGAAATCAGAATGCCCAGTTTGGTTCAAGTCTGAACTGGACTCGAATGGAACTGGGCATGTTTGGTTTTGGTCCCCCAGTTTTGGCCTCCTGAGCCCCCACAAAGTTTCACCGAATTCAAGCCAGTCCAGGAGTTCTAACGGATTTAAAAAAAAACAAAACACCTCACTGCCTCCAGAGGGTGCTGCCACGGCCATTGGAAGATCTCCAGTGGTCCCCCGCCCCTCCCCGGCATTCCACTGGTCTCCAATTGGCCTAGTTTGGGTGATTTCAAACCATTTTCAGCCCTTCTGGGCCTTTTTGTGCTAGCAGCAGCCATTTGGAAGGCCGCCGTGCATGCGCACTGGCCATCTGCATGATGGAGACATGCCCCCCGGAGATGGTGAGTTTAAAATAATATATTGTTTTTGTTAGAACCCCTGGACCAGCCAGGGAGGTTCGGCTCTAGTTCAAGCCCAACTGGGTCTGGTTCGGCTCAAGGGTGAGCCGGGGGGGGGGGGGGGCACGAGCCGGCCAAGTTTGATGTTGAACCAACTCGAGGTTGAGCCAGTTCACACATCCCTATGGCCCCATTCCCAAGGTACATGATGCAACAGTGTTGCCAATGCGAAGCAGGTCTAGGTCTGCTGAGTATGTGGTGGTGCTATGACAATTATTCAATGCCCTTTCTGGAGAGATGTGCCAGGCATAGTCCCAGGCCTCATTCAAGAGGGCTGTAAAGACCTGGCTCTTCCATGAAGCTTTGAGCTAATTCTGCTTAGCTACCATTTTAAAACATTGGTTTGACATTTACTTGCTCTGTTTTAACTTTTTTTTTCTTCTTTTTTTTCTTTTTTTGTATTTTACTTCTGAACAAGCTGCTTTGTGAGCACTGCACCTGAGAACTGGGATAAATATTTATTAAATAAATTAAATAGAAACTCAGTGCATGCTACAATGAGCTCTACTGAAGAAAGATGGGATATACATGTAATAGAATGTTTGAGATTTTTGCTCACGTTTTTGCAAAATAACATTGCATTCCCTAACCTTATGCCATAAATCCCTGACAGTCCTCATCTGAGACTTGCTGTGAAAACACATAAGCATCTTGAATGGAGCTTGCCAACTTCTTGCAGTGCAGTGGCATAAAAGCATGATACTATCTCATCCTTGCACCAGCATTACCCTGGGAGCAAAGGCAGATACACCAACAGAGTTTAGGACTGGACTGTGAATGTGTCAAACACTGGTTGTTTCCCACTTAGTTCTTTCCCTGTGGTGACTGGTTCTTTGGGTGTGTGGGGCGTTGGGGGGGGGGAATCTGTCTAGAGCTCTTGCAAACTGAACTGTAAGAAGCAGCTGTGAGGATTTGAGACTGCTGTGTTAATTGCATCAAATCAACACACTTGATTGCTTACATACAAAGCAATCGTGTTTACGTGAGCTGGTGTTCACCAGATAAATACAGTGTTAATAATATGATTAAGAACTACATTTTACATTAGTGTAAATTATCATTATCAAAAAATGGATGACTTATTCAAGCTGCTCAGAGAGTCATTTTTATTTATAGACAAATTTTGATAAGAATAGCATTAACGTGTTTTAGTTTGGCAAAACTGAAGTGATTAATGCATCGTTGTTTGCATTTTAAATACTTCATGGATCAGATCAGTATTATTGGTGCACTGTGTCAAATTTTATTCTGCTCGTGTCAAAATACTTATTACTGCTGACAGGTGTAACGTACCCGCATTAATTCCATGATCCAATTTTCTAATTGCTTTTTTGGCATGAGATAGCAGCCATTTAGTCTTTCGTGATCTATTTGTCTTTATGGCATAATAATGCACTTTTGAAAATTAGATGCACCTCATTTTCAAATAACTGCCCAGAAAATATATGGTCAAGTACTTTAAATAAAATGGGTGTTCTTTTTCTTGGACTATAAATTAGTGTAGAATCTTTCACACATTCAGCTCATTCTACTCTGTGGCTAGGAAATATTCTTTAGCAATTTTATTAATCTTTGCCCTGATCTTATTGCACACATGTGCAATTGCTGAGCAGAAATCAGCAAAGGAGGCCTCCTTTCAAACAGCTGATCAGCACTATCACCTCTAAGCAGTATTTTGTGCATGCTGCCTGTGCTGCCGAGTTGCCAAGAACTGCCCAGGTTTCTCAACACAACTGTGAGGGGTTTCTCAACACAAATATTAACAATGTCAACCAGCTGCTATATGAGCAGAAAGAAGCAAAAGTTGGTATCCAAATTCAGCGTAGACTGTGCTTCTCACTTTCTAATAGAATATGAGCACTGTGAAAGCTTGCTTTAGGGGTCCACCATATTGCTGAACTATTTATGGGGAGCATGTGGACAACTGGGACACTAAGACCACTTTAGAGATTTTTAAACTCTAGAGACTTCTAATCCCCAGTTCAATCACACTTTGTAAGATACAAGTGAAAGTAGTCATGCAGGCATCTGCTTAGCTTATCGATCAAGACCCCAATGCTTTTAAATATTTTGACAAAGTTGGAGATGCTTTTCAAGGCACTCCTTCAGGACCTAGACTCTAGATTATTTCTTTTTTCTTTCTTTCTTTCCCTTCCTTTAGTTCAGTGCATGATCAGTGGCTGAATCTGACATCCTCACTAATGGTGCACACATGAAGCCCAAAGAAGGATGTGCACAGTACTAGCATCCTCACCTCTGAAGTGCAGATGTTTCTGCAGGTGGGGGTGATTTTTGCTTAATCCCCCCTCCCCCAGATGCACTCCCCCCAAAAGCACATGCCCACCTGTGCTTCTGGGATGTTGATGATTGCATAGGTGAGGAATGATTTTCACTTGCATGTTGCTCAGTGTGCAGTGGGAAGGGCAAATTTTGGGGTTCCTAACTTCCCATCAGACCACCCTGTGTAACTAGTAGAAATATGCACCTGAGGGTCACTCACCCTCAGGGAGATACTTTCATGTGTCACAGAGCACTTCCATGGGAAGGCGCAATAACGGGTTGAATGGAAGTATGTCCCTGAGTATGACCCTCAGGGATATATTTCTTCCAGTTACAGGGCAATCTGAGGAGAAGGTAGGAATTGTGAAGTTTGCCCTCCCCCACAATAATCCAGATATGAGCCATTACCTTTATCCACTTTAGGGAAATGGCTGAACATATAATACTGAAGATTGTTTTGGTAAATCATGGAATATCTTTGTGAACTCCTGTGGATTTCAGAAGAGTAGAATTCATAAAGCTCATTCCAACTTTGCAGAGAAGGAAAGAAAGAAGTTTGTTTTCATATTCTGGGTACTACAAGCACATCAAAGTTAAGAACGGTTTGATAGTGAGATAGAATTAAGAATATATGCTTATATGAGTCCCACTGAAATCAGTGTGCTTCATATTGGCTGAACCATGCCTGATTTATTTATCTTTTTTTGCAGACTTTTCATGAATAGGTTTTAACTTCATTCAGGCCAATAAAGGAGAACAGAAGAGGAAAAAACACTCTAGTTTAATAAGATCACCGTTTCTTCCGTATATTATCCACTTGAAATGGTTTATTAGCTGCCTGACTGTCTCTTGCTGATTTTTTGGCACAGTATAGCAGCTACTTCTTTCCATCCAAAATGTGACAATTCCAGTAAATAAAACACAGTTGCTAAGTGCTTTGGGCAAACAAACATGTGCCTTATCTCTCCTCCCCAAAGCTGTGGAAAGTGTATGATAAACTGTACATTTCAAAGAACGTGTCATGTCCCACTGAAATAACTTTGATTCGTGGTTATGTATTTATCTTTAAACAACTGACAAACCTAAGGGTATCTGAATTATTATCATTTGCTCTATGCTGCCTAGGTCTCTTGCTACAAAATTGAAATGATATACACCAAGATTACACTTCTGCTTTCCGAGCCTTATAACATGCTATAAAACACTTTCTCAGGCAAAAACAGAAAATGCCTGATGCACTTGATTTTGATGAGTTTCAGCTGAATATAGTTAATGGCAATACCATTTGAATCAGGATAAGTTTATAAAATTTATAGGCACAACATACAAATAGCAAAGATCTCTGAGTTTCTAAAAGTTTTACAGTGTGATCACAATTGAAAATATATTATTCATGGGAATTTGAAAAACGAAGGGCACTTTCGGATATATTGAAAATGCTTTTAAAAAAATCTGTTTGTGTTTTCTGCAATGTCATCACACCAACCAAGATTAGGTCTAGAGATCCAAAACCCCACCATTTGCTAAATGGGGGAAAGGTGTCAATCCTAAAAACAGAGCCTGTAGGTTGCTTCTCTGTGACTGACTGATGAGACATGTTCTTAAGGGCCAACTTCATTTGACATGGAAGACCCAGAGTTGGATCTTCTAATGGGCAGGTTCAGACGCTGCACAAAAAAACAAACCTCCAGTTCCCAAAGTTTGGCAGTAAGCCTGACTTCCAGTGGCAGGGAGAATATCTTGACTTTAGTGTTGTCTGAACCGCAATGCCAGCATATTCCACCCGACTTTAGGTTCCAGATCTGACATATGTAAGCAAGATTTGAAATTGTTTACAGATGTTGGCTCCAGATCCTAAAGCTGGGTGGAATATGTCAACATTTACAGGTTCAGACAACATTACCAGTCCTCCCTGCCCCTCCCACAAGAAGTCAGGCTCACTGCCGAACTCCAGGAACTGGAACTTCAGTTTTTAGTGTGCCATCTGAACCCTCCCAATCTCTTTTTATTTTCGTATTGTACCATACAATTTCTGTATGTTTTCCCTTCTGCAGCTAAGAACAGATTTGAGATAGGGAGATTTGGATTTGCACTGAGGGTTAACACCTCCTTACTCCAGTGTTGTGGCTCTGATCCAAATTGTGGTCTCCCATGCTTGCTTTTAATGAAAGGGAAAAGATGCCTGGAGATTTTATCTCCTGCATCGCATGCAGTTTGGCCATAGGAGTGTGTCCATTCACAGGCACAAGAAAATGCATTTCCCCCATATCATTTGAATTAGCTGAACTAGAAATGGCTCTTTTCAGTTTTACTCTATGGCCACATTTGCACGTAACGTGAACCCACAGTTAAACAGGGCAGAGGTTGAAACTCAATGACATCCAAATGCATACAATTGTGGTTTCGTGGCAAAAGAGACCTGAGGCTTGCTTTGCCAAACTCCAATTTGAACCTTCAGTTTATAGTGAGTTTCACTGCCATAACCTGAGGTTTTTCAGTGGCAGTGTTACATCAGAATGCAGGTGGCGCCATAACCACGGTTTCCTGGAACCCTAATCATAGAGACAGCAGTGCAGATCCACCCAGGATTGCACCAACTCCATGCCTCTGGTGCTTCTCATTGGCCGCCTTTCTGAGCATTCACCCTGCCTCTCCCATCTCTGATCCAACAAAGCAGTTGCCTAGCAACATGGTCACTGACACATCCCATCCCAAGCTTGTCAGCCTGCCAAACAGCAAAGTCATATGCCCCTCCCCCGGCAAAAAGGAGAGAAAGGGGACAGGATGGCAAGACAGGCACTTCGAACTTTGCTCTCTGAAAATGAAGCAACAAAGTTCTATGTTCACAACCACACACACTCAAGGTGGCAACATAAGCAGAGCAACCCCATTAGAGTGCTGGGACAGCAACATGTGGCAGGGTGGTGATACCCGGGGTCGGGTTTAAAAGGCTGCCCCAACCAGGAATTCTTGAATGGCTAAGGTCTATTTTTTTGTACAGTTATGCTGAGGAAGGGGGCCCCATCCCCTTACCCTTGGGGCTACATATGCAGAGGATGGGCAGTCCCTAGGCTTACCAATGAGAAGGGCTGGGCTGCAGGATCAGAATTGCTCCAGACAAAGGTGCAATCCCTCATATCTGATGAGAATGGATGCCTGTTCCTGAGAGTGTAAGGCCATGAGAGTGTAAGACCATGAGGATACCCCTTCACCACTCATGAGAAGAAATGTTTGTGGAGACAGGGGTGTCAGCCAGAAGAGCTAAAAGTGTGTGACAACATCCCCTTCTCCCACAGACCATTCTCTCATGAGAGTGTCAGGCCATGGGGGCAGGACAGCAGATGCTGCCCAGCCAGGTTGTTTTATAGCACCCTATACAAGCAAGCCATGAGGAACGGTACTCCAGCAACAGCTCTCCCTGTTTTGGCAACTGCCATGAAAAAGGTGTCAAAGCATGCCCTCATTTGAATAAGTCGATTTTTGGTTTTGCCCAGAATGGTGATCCCACTCTCCTGGGGTCACTGGAAATCAAGGCCCCCTCCCATGATTCCCCACAGCAGCTGATCTGCATACTGTGCAACACTGTGCCAACCCCAGGAAATTTGAATAAGAGTAAAAATTCATCCCCAGTCCCAGGGTTTTCCCAGTCTGCTTACCCAGCTACGCTCAGGCACAGGATCATAAAAATCTCCTTTGGGGTGTGAAAGGCTTCCCTAGAGGGGAGGGAGTAACTGTGCAAAAGTTCTATCATTAACCAGAGGGAGCGGGAGCCACTTGCAAGCAGGGTACAGTCCAATGGAAGACAAGTCTTTGGCAAGCCAGTAGACTAGCCATCTCATGAGAGTTTTAGTCCCCTGGAGGCAAGCCACCATGGGTGCATGAATGTAGTTTGGTCTCTGTGACTCCTTTGCCAGGAGTCAAGAGCATCCTTGGTCACAGCAGGCCAGACCCCAGGATCCTTTGCCTATATATATATATATATCTCCATCCCCTCCTAGAAAGTCATAATGTTCCCTTTCCTTTCCTGAGTAACAGGAAAATAGTGTCCCATGAGATTCCACCCCCCTGCCAGAAATTGTGCTTGTGCAAGACAGTTTTGCTTTGGGGCCTCCTACAAGGGTGGCAGTGCAATCACTGTCAGAAGAAGGGCTTGTATGGCATGGCATTTGAAGGGATTAAGATGCTCTTTCCCGTCCAAGTACAGGTGGACCATTCCGAAAAGACACAATCGTGTTTGGCACATCTCTTTGAACATCATAGCCAATTGCTGCCACCCTAGAGACATGCTGACACCTTGCCCACAGTCTGGCAACGTGAGTGCTATGGAGCTTTCTGGGATGGGCCTCGGCAGACCAGAAAGAGGGAGGCGCTCCCCTGCCCCCAAAATGAAGGTTGCCTGACCACAGTTGGACCAACCTCTACATACAATGCAATTCACAGTTTGAAAAATCAACTGCTGATCCGGCAACCTCCGATTTCATGTTATGTGTGAATGCGGCCTATGTGTCATGGTTCCTAATTAAAATAATAGATATCTCTTTTAAACTTCTTTAAAAATACAGCTTTCCTACTACTTTTGCTGCTTATTACTTTTATGACAGTGATTATCATAGTGAATACCAGTACATAGAGCTGACCTGAGTCCAAAACATTAAGGGCTGGTTCCCACATTGATGCTAATTCAGGAGAGTTCCCTCACAAGCTGAATTGTGGGGAAAATATTAAAAAATATATAATGTATCTACTCTTAAATTTTCTGCATGTTTGTCTACTAAACATATCCTCATCCTGCTGTAATAAATATTTGTCACTTTGTGTTAGTTAAATAGAAATTGATAATTGTTTATACTGTGGAAAAACACATTTTCTTTCCATACTGCAGATTAGAGTGTCAGCATATTTAAAGTAGCTAAACTGTCATTTCTCTTCATATTCTTAAGCTGGTTGACATTTATATATAGTTTTGTATTTTGCATGTAAATGGGAAAGTTTAATGGCTTTGAACTGTAAATCAGAACCTTGGATATTTCCCTTTTTGTCTTAGAACATGACAGGGTTGCTTTCTAAATATTTGTGCATAAGAGAGTGGAATGAATATTTTTGACTGCTCATGTTTTAGAAATATCTTCAGTACACAATGAAACAAGCTCCAAAATGAGAAATGTGTAGGGTTTATCAAATGCAAAATATGGAAACATGACTAATTGTAAATATTTCTTTTCTAAGCATTCAGAATGTTGTGGATTTGTATTCTGTAACTGGTATTCAGTTCCTACTAGCATCTTGGATACTCAGGCAATATATTTTGCAATTTATTTTGACAGTCACATATGAATACTAGGAACTGCTTTTAAAATGAAAATAGGAGCACAAATATACTCAGAAAATAGCTACTCAAATACAGTCACTCTGACCCACAGGAACTTGATGAGCTACACAATGGTCTTGTTCCAGTGGGCTGCCCATTCATTTCAAGAGAAGGAACAGATCTAGTAGTATGTGTCTTATCTGCCTCCTCACACAATCCCCCAGAGTCTGCGGCAATGTCTCAGCCTTTGCCAGCTGAGATCCAATGGTCATCTGTTAAGGCCAGGGCCTTTTCAGTTGTGGCACCAACCCAGTGGAAGCCCATTTGGCACCTCTACTTTATGTTCCTTCAGATGCCAAGTAATGACATGGCCTTTTCAAGCATCCTTTAGGACTGGCTAGTTTTCTGTTTCTGTAAAAGGTAACCAGGGGGGAGGGGAGGTTGCTGAGAAAAAACAAATAATGATCCAGTTTTTAAAATGATCTGTGTTGTTGCTTGCTACTGTTTCTTTCATTGTAAAACTGGGAGGCTGTTCTCACAAGCAGCCAAGACCGGGTTAGGACAGCTAAGCCTGGGCTTGGCTGCCTGTGGGAACAGCCGGGAGCTGAGTGGCTCTTGGTGGCATCTCAGCAGCAAACCTGGCTAAGAAGCAAGCGCTCTCTTAACCCGTTTACTTGACTCTGTGTTAGCACCAGCTGCTTTCAGCCAGCACTGAAACACTGAGGGCTGCCTGCCCATTGCTGGGAGGATCCCCACAATGCACCACTCATTTGCATGGTGCATTGTGGGATTTCCAGGGGCCAGGATGATGCGTCCTGGCCTCTGTTTACCAGCACCACCGGGAGCAGCAGGGGGAGTTATCCATGCTGCTCCCAGCCAGCACTAATGTGGGTGTGCTGTTTGCATACTGCTGGGGTGCCAAGCAGTCATTGGGCGAAGGTAGGTTGGACCCTGCCTTTCCCCACTGCCCAACCACGGTTGTGTGAAGCAGCCCTGTGTGTTTTTAATTTTGTTTTTATTGTGTTGATGTGAGCCACCATGGGTTGCTGTTACAAGAAAAGTAGGATATACACTTTTGAAAATGAAATTTAAAAAATTATGCAAACACTTGAATATGCTTCAGTGTATGAATTGGAATGAGCCTTTTTGGACAGAGAAACCCTGTGTCTGAATCAAAGCATCCAGGTGCAGAATTAAAGGGATCACTGGATTAAGGCAAATGCCTTCAGTCCAGAACTTGCTTCAGCCACTATAGTATTGCTCTTCAGCAAATGCATTGTAAATAGGGATGTGCAAAAAGCATTTCGGTGCTTCTATTTTGAGGCACCAAAATGCTTCAAGTTACCCTGCTTTAACAGGGGGGAGGCAGGTCTTACCTGCCCCTCCATTGCTCCTCCTACACTATGCTGACCACTCAAAGTGGCTTCTGAGCATGCCATTTCTGGGCCAGCACTGCCACAGACTGCTGGGAGCAGGGAACTTCCTGTTCTCAAACAAGAAGTAGCTCTGGAGTGGCTATTAAAAAGAAACAGCAGGGCTGCTTAATATGGACAAAACCATGCTCGGGTGGTGGCGGGCAGTGGAGGAGCAACAGAAGGTAAGACCTGCTTCCCTCCTGTTAAAGCGACCGCTCTCCGCCCTCTGGATGTGCATGGAACACTTTGTACACATCCCTAATTGTGAGTTGCAGATACTGTCATTCAGTACTTTAGGTTTTAGTCATCTAACACAGTTGTGTTCCACAAGGAAACAAATGAATTGATGCTATTCAGTGGGAAAACCCATTTTTTGTGGCTGGTCTGGTTACTCTTACCAAATTAAAAGGGCACAGGGATGCCCCTTTAGTTAAGGCAAGCAACAACAAAAAACAGTTTCGCCATTATAAGCCTTAAAATCCTGCTGCTTATAAATATTACATTTGTTGAGCTAATAACGCGTGTGATCGACTAGACAGACAAGGACATGATTCTCAAGATTGCCAGGGTGGGCAGGCAGGAGCAGGGAAGGCAGGGTAAACCTTCCCTTCCCTACAGATGAGCAAAATGAAGCCGTGCTCCGTGGATCTCCATGAAGCATAGAGCAGGGTAGAGGGATCCAGGGCTGGAACTTATTGTTCCAGCCTCCAGGCATCCCACTCATTGCATTGGGGGATTTCCTCATCAGATGGGTACTCTATGTGCCCGTCTGTCTCCTTAAGCTGAACTCAGCCCAAGGAGACACACGATACCCGGCAGCCAGGTTAAGGGTGCAAGCACACACTTAACATCAGCTAACAGCTGGGTTATTTAGGAGGGTCAGGTGGGCTGGAAGCAGAGGGATCTGCTATGATCCCACTGCTTCTCACAATCAGCCTAGCTGCTAGCCCAGGCTGCTGATTGTGAGGACAGCCTCAGGGTCTACAAATGGGCCTAATATCAAAGTTATCTATTAAAATCTGCGACAGTTACAGAAAGTTGTAAAGGGAAACATCTCCCTGAGGGCTGTGCAGCCCTCAGGAATGTATTTCTGGAAGTGTAAAGGGCTTTTGGAGGAGGAGGAGATAAGCAATTTTATAGTACTGTGCACTTATAACAGTATAGTCCAGTGTATACCCGTTAGCGATCTTCTGGCTTTGATTTAAAAAATTTAACACATGGGCATTTACCGTGTATATCTAATATAAATGTGAAGAAAAAAAATCCCAACACCTTTCATCTTTAGTGCTATATTTCCAAATTCCTTGTGTTGGGGAAAAAACTGTCTCTACCACAGCTGGTTTGAAAAATGTAACACACTATTATTCCCACTGTATTTTCTGCGTAAATTGTTGAGTGATGCTAATCCCATGAGAAACGGTAGTGCTGAAACATCAGACTGTTGATTTCAATGTTTCAATAATTCACATTATATGTTACTAAATTTGCGGAAATACAAATTAATAGCTTGTATTTAAGGCGATAGCTTTTTGCCACTTTAATTAGCTATTTCAAGTTATTTATAAAAACCTATATTTCAATCTATGAGATGAGAAAAGCTTTATTTGTTTACCTGATATTCGGGGGAGGGGGGAGTTCTCAAAGCAGATAACAACAAAAAGGATGAGTAGATGGTTCCCTGCCCCCAAGGGGTTCACAATCTAAAAAAGAAACACAAAGACGACACCAGTAACAATCACCAAGTAGGTGATGTGTTGAAAAGCGGCTGTTCTCAACCTGCTCCATACACGGGAGCCATTATTTTAAAAGTAGCTCTTTGCTCAGTTAGCAGGGGTAACCCTTCTTTTAAAGTGGGGAATATTCATGTTGAAACTTTCAAGTTAAAGTGTGTTAGCATGGTGTTTAGATGTTTTGAGGGTTTTTTAAAAAACAACAACAGAAAAATAGTGTTAGACAATAAGCTAGGTGACATCATAGTATCATTGGTGTTTTTTTGTTGTTTTTGTTTTGTTCTTCAATTTCAGGGGTCTCCAAAACCAATTGCCATTGAGCCTTGCTCAGGAAACAAAGCAGCAGTCCTTACTGTGTTTTTATGCCTGCCAAGAGGATCATCAGGAGTTCCACCGCCTGGTCAATCAGGTAAGAATCCTCCCAAATAGCAGCTTTTGCTCAAATTCAGGAACATAATCCTAGTAGTAGTGATTGAATGTTTACATGCAAATGAAAACTGAATGGGCTCCTTTATAATGATGTTAATTGCCCAATCATACAGATTGTTTTTCAGAATTGAGTCCAGTAGAAACTTGGTAATTTTCTGTATTATCTAATAACATGTTTAATATAAATCCCTAGGTTTTTCTTTTCTTTTCTTGGCTTCTCTGTTAATAATTATATTAATAATATTAATTAATTGAATTAATAATATTAATAAGCATTTTTTTGCTCACCTACTAAAAATGTCAGCTTTCTTTTGAGCCTTTGCCTGCCTCACCCTCATCTTTCCTTCTTCCTTCCCCCTTTGCCCAAAATGTCTGTCTCAAGGAAAAGAGGAAACCTGGATTAACAATTGGCAATCAAAGCAGTGTCCCTCAGGGAATCAGGTTTGCTCAATAGCTGACATTTTCCAGCCCCATTCTCGGCAAATCTGCCACAGAAGGGATTGTGGTGATAATTATATGTGACGGCAATGTAGCAATTTCAAACATTCCAACACAAACAGCATGTGAATATTGATATAAAGGCTCTGGAATTTTGCAGTTGCAGCATCTCAACTTTACATTCTGCAGTTTGACTAAATAATGCATATGGAAAGTGTTCTCATGGTACATTGTGCACATGACATAATTTATATGGTTTCACAATTTGGGGAGGTAACATTTCTTTCAGGAATTTGGAATTATTCACAATTTGTCCATCCATTTGTCCATTTGAATGCTTTGAGGTGGTCTGTGAAAAAGACAAAAATGAAGGAACAAACTGAATAGAAGCAGACCATGGCAAGTGAGCAGACTGTTATGCTAGATGAGCATGTCGCGCCTTCCAACCCTTGGCTCAATTTGCAACCATATGGAAAGGAAACACAGTGATAGCTGGTGCACCCAAATCAGTAATCCTCAACCTTCATCCTTTTAACCTCAAAATGGATGCACTCACAGCAGTGTAAACATAAATAACACATGCTATACTAAATTCAGTCAGTAAACAAGAAAGCAAAAAAGCAACAATTAAAAATAAAATCATATTTAAACATTAAAGATTCAAATGTAAAACAAATTGTGTGATGCAGACAAATTAAAAGCTTGCTGGAACAAAATAGTCTTTGAGCAAAGGCCTCCTTCAGTCTCCTTCCTTACTCCTTCCTTACTCCTTCCTTAATTTATAAGTAAAATGCAGTAGTGATGATAACGTATCCAGTCTAATGCGAGATACTACATTGGTTGGATATGTGGAAGTTCAGGAGGTAATTTGCTTCATTAAAAAAAACAACCCCACACATATTGAATTATACTGTATTGAAAGCCGGTTTAAGATCTATTAGATAAATGATCGAATGATATATTAGATAAATGAACCATTAAATGTACTTCCAAATATCAAAAAGATTTAAAAAACCCTGAATGGTGGGGGCTCAAAGGTGGAGGGGTGGGGAACACACAAACACACAGAGATTTGCCAGCTACAATAGAATGGCTGTTTACATGTGGAACCTGTCTAAGATTAAACTGACTGATATTGTATGGGTTAGAGAAGGTAGACAGCTAAACAATTAGCCCTTTTCGCAAGTGGGGAGAAAGGGCTTGAGGAGAGCATGGAGGAAGGCTGCTTGTACTTATCTCCCTGCCGATGATCCCTTGACAGGCAGATCACCCATCCACACGATTGCCAGCAGCCTCTGGCAATGTGGAGGTTCCAGGGCTGGGACACTTAGTCTGAGCCCTCAGAACTCCCATAATGCACTTTGTGAGTGTGCGGTACATTATGGAGACTCCCCAACACCGGCTGGGAGTCCTGCAGTCTCCCGTGGCGGTGGCTGTCTTATATGCCTGCGTGGTGACAGCCAAAATGGCCCCCTCTCGCCTTTACGGAGGCCCAAAAGAGACAAAAAGACTATGTTTACCTGGCCGTGGCAGTGATGAGGGAGGCCGGCGGGGGGAGAGGGAACCCTCGCGGACACAGTTCGTGACATAGCAAGCCCCCCAAAGGGGCTACAGGTAGTTACTTTTGATTTTATTTTATTTATTTTTTAAAGTTCGTGGACCGGACTGGAGGGTTGATGGGGGCCGGTGGGGGGGTTTATGGGGGCCTGTGGGGGGTTTATGGGGGCCAGACCGAACTGGCCCAGTTCCGTTCAAGGCCAGTCCGGCCCTGAACTGGGCCAGATGGTTCCATGCACAGCCCTACGTAGAGGAGCCAGCATAGCATAGAGTGTTGGACCAGGACAGGGAAAACCCAAGTTCAAATCCCCATTCAACCATGAAACTCTCTGGGTGACTCTGGCCCAGTCACTTCTCTCTCAACATAACCTACCTCACAGGGTTGTTGTGAGGATAAAAATAAGCATGTACTCTGGGCTCCTCGGAGGAAAAGTGGGATATAAATGTTTAAAAATAATGAAACTTTCGAGAGCTTACAATTAGAATGTTGTGATCAACATGTTGAACAAAACATCATCATCCTTCTCTGCAAGATGGGCTGTGCTGTTTAGCAGCTTCAGAGCCTTTCAATAAAAAGAGATAGATAGCATTTGCTTCTTATGTATGCGGGATTTCCATGCTTTATGCCCATGTAGCAGTCCAGTTAGCGTTCACTATTCATATAAAGATACCTGAAACGTGTAAAACATAAGAACGTAAGAACAGCTCTGCTGGATCAGGCCCAAGGTCCATCTAATCCAGCAGCCTGTTTCACACAGTGGCCCACCAGATGCCGCTGGAAGCCACAGGCAGGAGTTGAGGGCATGCCCTCTCTCCTGCTGTTACCCCCCAGCAACTGGTACTCAGAGGCATCCTGCCTCTGAGGCTGGAGGTGGCCTATAGCCCTCCAACTCTTAGCCGATGATAGACTTCTCCTCCGTGAAGTTATCCAAACCCCTCTTAAAGCCATCCAGGCTGTTGGCTGTCACCACATCTTGTGGCAGAGAATTCCACAACTTGATGTGTTTTGTGAAAAGTACTTCTGTTTGTTGGTCCTAGATTTTCATGTAATCTAGTGTTATGTGAGAGGAAGAATTTCTCTCTATCCACTTTCTCCACACCATGCATGATTTTATAGACCTCTATCCTGTCTCCCCGTAGTTGTCTTTTCTCTAAACTAAATAGTCCCAGGTGTTGTAGCTTTGCCTCATAAGAAAGGTGCTCTAGGCCCCTGATCATCTTGGTTGCCCTCTTCTGCACCTTTTCCAGTTCTACAATGTCCTTCTTTAGATGTGGTGACCAGAATTGTATGCAGTACTCCCGGTGTGGCTGCACCATAGTTTTGTATAAGGGCATTATAATATTAGCAGTTTAATTTTCAATCCCCTTCCTAATGATCCCTAGCATGGAATTGGCCTTTTTCACAGCTGCCACACATTGAGTTGACACTTTCAACGAGCTGTCCGCCACAACCACAAGATCTCTCTCCCGGTCAGTCACCAACAGCTCAGATCCCATCAGCGTATACTTGAAGTTGGGGTTTTTCATCCCAATGTGCATCACTTTACACTTGCTAACATTGAATCACATTTGCCATTTTGTCGCCCAATCACCCAATTTGGAGAGATCCTTTTAGAGCTCCTCAAAATCCGTTTTGGATTTCACTACCCAAAAGAGTTTGGTATCATCTGCAAATCTGGCCACCTCACTGCTTACCCCTACTACTAGATCATGTATGAATAAATTAAAAAGCACTGGTCCCAGTATAGATCCCTGGGAGACCCCACTTCTTACTTCTCTCCATTGTGAAATCTCTCCATTTATACCTACCCTCTGTTTCCTTGTCTTTCAATCAGTTAGCAATCCAGATAAATAGTCTAGATAAATTTATATCTGTTCCAAGATACTATTCTATACACTACGGATGCAATGTGGTATTGTATCAAATTGTTTGCTGATATTGGGAGAATTCTTCATCGGAAACATTTCCAGTGAAAAATTCTTTGACAGTGTTTCCATCATCTCAGAGCTAATTATCGGGCAAATGCAATGCACAGCCCTAGAATTTACTTGTACCTTGCTTGGAATTAGCCGGGGTACTATGTCTATTTCACTGCTGTGTTTAGTATACATTACATTATTTGTTTGAAATATTTTGGAAGGTTCTTGCTTCCTTCTAGTCCCCCCCCCCCGCTTACTCTGAAGAGCCCACAAGGATATGATTCCAAGATTTATAACGTTTTCAGCTAGCTCTTTCTCCAAAGTTTGGTTTTTTATTGTTTGCAGCAACATTTTCTTAGCTCTTCATACTAGAGAATTTATTTCACTCCTACCGTAGATTGTTCCCACTTTGTTAAGTATTTCACCCACACTACATAGCCAGACCTAGATTAGTCATTTCTTTCATCTGCGTCAGTATCATTGGCACTTGCTCTTTTTTCATCATCTGTGCATTACCTTATTGGTAATGACCTTATTGCCCCTTACATTGCTGTTGCCTGTTTTATTTTGTTTATAGGCCTAAGTATTGGAGAGCATAATTTAGCCTTTTCTGGAACCTCAGATATGGTATAGAGACTGTTCTGTCACTCATTCTACTAGCTCTCTTGTGGTATAATGAAGGCCATAAACTAATTAAAGTGAACATAGGAACATAGGAAACTTCGATATACTGAGTCAGACCATTGTTCTATCTAGCTCAGTATTGTCTTCACGGACTGGCAGCGGCTTCTCCAAGGTTGCAGGCAGGAATCTCTCTCAGCCCTATCTTGGAGATGGCAGGGAGGGATCTTGAAACCTTCTGCTCTTCCCAGAGTGGCTCCATCCCCTGAGGGGAATCTCTTACAGTGCTCACACTTCTAGTCTCCCATTCATATGCAACCAGGGCAGACCCTACTTAGCTAAGTCATGCTTGCTACCACAAGACCAGTTCTCATGGTCAGTGCAGGGGGGGGAACTATAGACACAATATAACTCTAGTGTATATTGAGGCAGAAGGCAAATCAGGCCATGGTTACCCATTCCTTAGTCACATTGCAGCTGGATTATTGCAATGCGATCTACATGGGGCTGCCCTTGGAAAAAAAATCAGAAACTTCAATTGGTGCAGACTGCAGCTGCCAGGGTTCTCTCTGGAACTGCTTGTTGGGAGCATATTACACCTATTTTGAAAGAGCTACACTGGCTGCCAATTTGTTTCTGGATCCAATTCAAGGTGCTGGTTATTACCTTTAAAACCCTTAACGGTTTGGGCCCTGGATACCTAAAGGATCACCTGCTCCCAAGGGTTTCTGCCCACCCAGCAAGGTCATTAGGGGGCCTTTACTCCATGTGCCGACAATGAGAGAGGCTAAATTGCTGTGTACATGGGACAGGACCTTCTCTGTTGTTACCGCCCTGCCCCCAGGCTCCAGAATGCTCTTCCAATGAATGATTGGAGAACCTTGGAGAAGCCGCTGCCAGTCTGTGTAGACAATACTGAGCGAGATGGACCTATGGTCTGACTCAGTATATGGCAGCTTCCTATGTTCCTATGATTTTAAGATTTTAAACCCTCTCTAGGATCCTGTGACTGCGAGTGTGCTCCATTCTGGCTGGCTCCTTCCTTTCTTCCTTATGAAGTCTCACAGCCAGATTACAAGTACAGTAGTAGGGCTTTGGGAAACCTCTGGGCTTTTGACGTCTCCACTGTACATGGCCTGGCCAGGCTAGGTCTCAACCTTCCCATGTAATGACTGGATCATACTCTATGCCAACAGCTGTGGATTGTCTAGTCTTCATTGTGTTCCAAAATGCATAATATATGCTATGGAAGTGTTATAATCTGGTATCTTTCTGATGAACTAGGGATATTACAAAACAGAGGGGTGACATTTCAGTGAGGTTGTGAAAAAAATGCTAGAAAGACAAATGAATCTGAAGCAAAGTGATGCCCTGTGTATTTTAACTGATCTTTTTGTATACACTTCTGGGGACAGAAAAGTATGAGTTTGATGACAGAATAATTTTATAACATGAATGGGCATTGTGTTGCTGTGCAGTTTTTTGTGCTCTTGAAAAAAGTAATCCTCATGAATCAAGCATTCTGTTTTAGTATTGGTGCTGTTGATACAGATATTACACCTTTCAAGCAGATCTCCAGTCAAAAGTCATAAGAAAGCAACTGATCTGCTCAGTATACTTGTATTAAGTTGGTACTCCTCTTTTCACTAATATCAATCATCTTCTTCAGTGATTTCATCCCATTTCTTTTCAAATCCAGTCTTTAACAGTCTTTTAAAAGCTCCTTCAGTGAAATTCCTGGATTGTAGGACCTATATTCTCCCTGAATAACTGCAATAGATACAAGTAGTAACACACCAGTGGGGTGACTCTAGAACAACTAATTTGGGGGAGCAAAGGGCTGGCAATGAACATTATTAAGGAAGCAAGGATTTTGCTATAAATTGAGGCTGTTCTCATGAGCAGCCTAGCCCAGGCTAGGACAGACTAACCTGGGCTAGGCTGCTCATGTAGAGTGCTAGGATCTGTGTGGAACCCGCTCAGCCTAATCCTGCTCATAAACCCGGCTCTTTAAAGGATCTCCATGGAACCCAAGGAGACACAGAGACTGATGCCTAGAGCACCCATCTGACATAATCCCCCAAGGCACCACACTCATTCCATGGCACCTTGTGGGATATCTGGAAGCCATGAAAATAAGTCCCGGTCTCTGTTGATCTGCCTTGCCAGGAGCAGTGTGGATAGTCATCCTGGCAGCGCGGGTTGTGTGGGCACACAGCTCGAGCGCCAAAGGGACAAAAACTGATTACCTGGGGGAAGGTAGGTTGAACCCTGACTTCTCCCCTGCCTGCCCACCTACCCACACAGTCATGTGAATAGCCCCATTAAATACTTATCAAGGTGAGGTCATTTATGTTGTTTGTTTATTTACCTTATTAATGAAGTTTGCTTGACATTTTGCTTGACATTTTCAAATGTATTCAGGAAATGGGTCAAATTTGTCTTCAGAATATACTGTCTTTTTGGATTAGGGCAAACTTTTCAGTCTGCTTACCAGGCTAGCTTTCTTTCCCTTTTCAGGACTATGTAGCAAGAAAGACCGGGGTGGTGAGAGAGGCCAGTTGGAATCTGAAGGGGAGATGACACTGCATGTAACACAGAAAAACAGGTCCAATTGACCTGTGGTTCCATGCCCCACCACCAGCTCTCCTGTCTAAATTCAGATGTACTGTAGTGAGACTGCAGAGAGGCAGGGGAGCTGGCTGTGTGGGCTTCCTTCTTTACTGAAGGACAACCCTTCAACCACTGCCTTCAACCACTTCAACCACGCTGGAGTTGAGGGAGCAGCTTCCTCCCTCAGCTCCAGTTCCAGTGCAAGAGGTCTGTGGTTCTGAATTTGGATGTACTGCAAGCTTCCTGGAACCCCGGGTTGTGATGATTAAACTCACGAGAACCCGAGATTTCAGACTGGACTCCCAAATCTGAACCCTTGGTTTCATCATCGAGTGTAACCCAGTGTAACACATTCAGATGTAACATCTGCTGAACCGCAGGCCTATTTAATTGCAGTTCCATGTTATGTCCAAATGCAGCCATTGTCTCACTCAGCCGAGTTCCTGGCCAGAAGGAAATGAAGGGGTTGGCCTGTCTCCTGAGAGATGGATGGGGGAGCACCCGCTACTCCTTCCTACCCCTTAGGGTCACTAGTCAATACAGTATCCCTGTGCACTAGTCAATACAGCTCACAACCAGTAAGCATAGATACGTTTCTGACTGCTACTAGAAATCCCCCTCTCCCAATCCAAAGATTGTTAAACCAAGTGAAGCAGAAAGTCCCACACATCTCGATCTTCTTCTGTTTCACACATAGATTTCTAGCTACGGCAGCAAAGTTTGCTGAACCAAACCATGCCTGGTCTGGAACTCACATAACCCAACATGCCATCTATTTGTATTTAGACTTGCAGAGTGCTGATCATTTTTACAAAGCAGACTGCACATCTTATTGACATGTGCATACATTTTAGAAATTAAATGTAATGAAAAGAAACCTGCCTCATTCGTTTGTTTTTTGTTTTGCTTTGAAAGCAAATGGGAAAATGAAAATGAATGGAAATCCATTTGTTTTTACTTTACACTGATTTCAGTGCAGCCCATCCCATCCCCTAGTGCTTGTAACATCCTATGTTTAATGCTTGTGTTTTTTAAACTAAATTACATGAAATTATCAAGGGATGGTTCTGCTCCCTTTGGACATTGTACCTGCTGCCAAATATGAGAGATGAGATCTAAGGAACACGTTCTATAGACCATTTTAAAAAGGTACTGACTCAAATAAGATTGCAGTTGATTTCCGTGGTTGGAAAACACTGAAGTTACAAGCATCAGAAGGTGAATGGCTCTCCATGGAAATCAATGTAAAACAAAAACAAAAGGAAAAACAAAAATGAATGAAAACAATTATGAAATGTATCAAATGGTAAATGGAAAAAAAGAAAGAAAGAAAAATGAATAACAAGGATTTTTCCTCTATTTGACATCCCTAATGTCCCAGGTTCGAAGTGAGAGAAGTATAAATGTTTGGTTTTCAGACTTGTTTTGTAATTGAGGTGTTACACTGCAGCTGTATCAAATTATTTATCCCTGTTTTACAGGCTGGCATATTGAACAACCAATTAACTAGATTATATTTCTTTGAAGTTGCCTACTTGTTCTTTGTAAATTACTAGTGAAATGCCTATGAAATTTCATGAGTAGTGTGTTGGTGGTATGGGATGAAAGGACTGCTCTAGCATTTCCTCCAATCCCCTCCCTCTCCTTGGCCCTCCTATCTCCCTAATTCTGCCGCCACATACCTCTCCTATGACCCCCTTCCCTGCCCATATCCTTTCTCCCTCCCCCATTTGTTACCTTCATTTATCCCTATTTTTCTTTACTCTTTTGTTTCCCTCCAGCCTTCTATCACACCTTCTCCCCAAAGCTTCTTTTCCCCCTTGCTTTGTGGGGCACACCATAGCTCTGCTCAATAAATGAACCTGCATGCTTTGCAGAAGGCCCATGGCGTCTCATCTTTTCAACAACAGCTCCAGGACTGCAGAGGTTGGAGGGATGCACTTTCAACACTTCATGCACATGCTCATGTGCAGGTGGGTGAGGGGTGGCTCCTCTGGTGGAAGGTGGCCTTTCTTCCTTCCCAAAGCCAGACCCCAGCTGAGAAGGTAGGGGCAAAGTGTCAGAAATAAATACCCTGTGCCTCTTCAGCACTGGAGCTGTCTTTGAGAATTCAGGGAAGAAAAGTGCAGTGTCTCCCTCCTTAAACCTCCAACCACTACCCAGGGCTAACCTGAGGAGGAGGGTGATAACTTTTCTTATTCTTCTACAAGCCAAATTCTATGTAGTGGTCCATACTGTGCTCAACAGTCATGAGTCTGGCTAAGCACTGGGTGAGGCATCCGGGTGCTTTTTATGAAGCCACAACTTCCTATTATCTTAACAACCGAACTGTAGTGCTCTTCTCCACTGAAATCATCTACTTACTTTGGGCTAATTATCAACAACTAGGGTAAAAGGCTAAGGCCAAATGAGAGCCAGCGTGGTGTAGTGGTTAGAGTTCTGGACTAGGACCTGGGAGACCCGAGTTCAAATCCCCATTCAGCCATGATACTAGCTGGGTGACTCTGGGCCAGTCACTTCTCTCTCAGCCTAACCTTCACAGGGTTGTTGTGAGGAGAAACCTAAGTATGTAGTACACTGCTCTGGGCTCCTTGGAGGAAGAGCGGGATATAAATGTAAATAATAATAATAATTAATGAATTAATGAATAGAGCCTAACTTGTAATTTATTTATTTTTAAGCACAATAGATGGCACGGTATAACACTTGAATTTCTTACATGGCACAAAAGGCATAACCTTTAACTTACAAATGTTGCATGAGTGAAGGGTGTTTTTTTAAAAACTTTAAAAAAAAAATCTCAGAAGCAATGCTTTGTATGTTATAACAATCTATTATGCATGCTATGAATAATGGATTGTTCTGTATTTCTTATCAGTCACTTTGTTAGTTTTGATATCAAGAACTTAATGTACTTTGATTGTCAGTCGAAGGCCAGCATTACAATCAAATTTTGTTTGACTGACAGAGATATTGTCAATTTACATCAATCTGAAATCACACTTGGCTAATTTAATACCATCCGTATTAGTGTGATCATAACTGGTACTGTGCCAAATTGTTGCTCATGAAAACTTTAAGGAAAATTGTGGGCCTGCAGGGAATCTCAGCCCCCGCCAGTTTCCCCAAACAGCAGCCTTTGTCCTGTCATTGCTGAAAATACAGGTTCTTTCAGGCTAAGAAATGGTACATTGACTTAAAGAAGGTTATAAGTTGCTGCATGGCCAAAGTATATTGGCAGAACAAAGCTTCAGCATAATTTCAAACAACTTGGCACAGTTGTAAGGCCATGGCTGGAAGAAGTCTAGTGATGAAGTAGCGTTCACTACTGTGGGATAGGAACTAAGTGAATTACCAGAAGAGCAGGTATGCCAAGAATGTCCCATAATAGCTTTCCCCTACTCTAGATATAGCCCATACAATGAAAGCAATCAATAAATTCCACTGTTCCTTGCAATTATAAAAGAAAGATTATAGCAATGTAACCTAATGGGTGAATCGACACAGTTGTAAGTATCAGGACTATTGCTCAATTTTGACTTGAGCAGAAGATGAAAGCTATCACAGAGGCTAAACATTTCACAAATTCATAAACATTAGTAAAGCACTCCTGTGCTTGTTTATTTGGAAGTAAGTTCAAATGTGTTCAATAAGGCTTACTCCCAGGTAAGTGTCTATAAGATTTGTGCCTGACAAAGGTTCAAAATTAATTAGGATCAAAAACTAGAAAATATACCTCTAATTATGATTTTCTGTGATGTAATGCAAACTACCTGGATAAATTAAGAATATCAATTAGAACATTAAACAAACAAACGTATCTATTCGGATGCCATGGTTGGTTTCCATTTCTGTAAGGCCTGCTTTATTTCATGTTTCCTTTCTTTATCTAAAGAAGGTGCAGCTGGCTTTATAGGATCAATACTGCAAAAAGGCACATTTGTCCATGACAGCTGGAGAAAATAACTTTTTAAAAATATTTTGCAATCCAAATTATAAAACCTTTGCATAAACACCATTGGGGTTTATATTCATAGATCTATAATAATTTATTAAATAGCTATAAGTTTTTCTCATTGGTGCCGGGAGACGTTGGTGCTAAGAGGAGGGGTTTAGATTTGTTAGGCACTGGGATACATTGGGGCGCAAGCAAGGCCTGTACAAAATGGATGGGCTGCACTTGAACCTAGATGGAACCAGACTGCTGGCACTTAAAATCAAAATGGTTGCAGAGCAGCTTTTAAAATGATGCTTAGGGAATAGCCGACAGAAGCTGGACAGTATCCGGTTCAGCAAATGCCATCCTTTAAAGTGCGAGGGTGCAAAGGATCCAGATAAAACAGAAGAGGACAGAGTAGAACCACATAAAGAGCAGACAGAAGGCTGTGCCAGCTGGTCAAAGAGTCAAAAGAAAGATAGCATACACCAGGTGAGAGAATCAGCATATTGGTGCTTATATGCCAATGCCAGAAGCCTCTGAGCCAAGATGGGCGAGCTGGAGTGCTTGGTTGCTAACGCAAAAATAGATATAGTGGGCATAACAGGAACATGGTGGAATAACAAGAACCAGTGGGACACTGTCATTCCTGGATATAAATTCTATAGAAAGGGAAGGGCACCTAGGAGGTGGAGTAGCACTATATGTTAAAGAAGGGATAGAATCTAACAAAGTAGAAAATCTAGGAGGACCGAAGTCCTCTACAGAAACCCTGTGGGTGACAATACAAGTCTTGAAAGGAAATGTGCTACTGGGGACGTGCTATCGCCCTCTGGATCAAAACACTGACAGTGACTGGGAGTTGCAACAGGAAATCAGGGAGGCCTCAAGGAGAGGCAGGGCAGTAATAATGGGTGACTTCAATTACCCACACATAGACTGGGTAAATTCATAGTTGGGTAATGACAAAGAGGTCAAATTTCTAGATACGCTGAATGACCGTGCCCTAGAACAGTTGGTCTAGAGAAGGCGACCTTAAACTTAATCCTGAGTGGCACCCAGGACCTGGTACATGATGTCAGTGTCATCGACCCTTTAGGGAACAGTGACCATAGTGCGATCAAATTCAGCATACATACGGGGAGAGAATCACCAAGGAAGTCTAACACATATACTTTGAATTTCAGAAGAGGAAACTTCTCCAAAATGAGGAGTATGATGAAAGAAAGCTGAAAGGGGAAATCAGGAGAGTCACTTCATTCCAGAATACATGAAGTTTACTCAAAACCACAATACTAGAACCCCAGTTAGATTGTGTACCCAAAAGGAGAAAAGGTACCACTAAGTCCAGGAGGATGCCAGCATGGCTAACAGGTAAAGTCAAGGAAGCAATAAAAGGGAAGAAGACTTCCTTCCGAAATTGGAAGGCCTGTCCAAATGAAGGGAACAGAAAGGAACACAAACTCTGGCAAAAGAAATGTAAGGTGACAATAAGGGAGGTGAAAAGAGAGTTTAAGGAACTTTTAGCTAAAAGCATCAAGGGGAATAACGAAAATTTCTTTAAATACATCAGAAGCAGGAAACCTGCCAGGGAGGTGGTTGGACCATTAGACAATGAGGGAGTGAAAGGGATTATTAAGGAGGATATGGAGGTTGCAGAGAAGCTAAATGAGTTCTTTGCATCCGTCTTCACAACAGAGGATATTGAGCATATACCTGTTCCTGAACCAGGCTTTTGTGGATGGAGGCTAAAGAACTGAGTCAGATAGACATGACAAGAGATGATCTTCTAAACTGTCTGGAAAAACTGAAAACTAGCAAATCGCCAGGGTTGAATGACATCCATCCGAGAGTCCTCAAAGAATTCAAATGTGAAATTGCCAATCTCTTTGCTAAAATATATAACTTATCCCTGAAATTGGGCTCTGTACCAGAGGCCTGGAAAGTAGCCAATATAACACTGATTTTCAAAAAAGAATCCAGGGGAGATCTGGGAAATTACAGGCCGGTTAGCTTAATGTCCATTCCAGGCAAATTGATGGAAAGCATCCTCTAGCATAAAATTATAAAGCACATAGAAGAACAGGCCCTGCTGGGAGAGAACCAGCATGGCTTCTGCAAAGGTAAATCTTGCCTCACAAACCTTTTGGAATTCTTTGAGAGTGTCAACAAGTGTGTGGATCACAGTAATCCAGTTGACATAGTATACTTGGACTTCCAAAAAGCTTTCGACAAAGTTCCTCATCAGACTCCGAGAAAACATAGCAGTCATGGGTTAAGGGGACAAGTACATGAGCGGATTGCTAACTGGTTGAAAGACAGGAAAGAGGGTAGGGATAAATGGAGAGTTTTCACCATTGAGGGAAGTAAGAAGTGGGGTCCCCCAAGGATCTGTACTGGGACCGGTGCTTTTTAATTTATTCATGCATGATCTAGAAGTAGGGGTAAGCAGCGAGGTGGCCAAATTTGCAGATGATACCAAACTCCTTCAGGTAGTGAAATCCAAAACAGAATGTGAGGAGCTCTAAAAGGATCTCTCCAAATTGGATGAGTGGGTGACAAAATAGCAAATGCGGTTAGTATACCGTTAGTATTTTGGTCATTATTACTATTTATACACCTGTTTTCAATGGAAAAGTTATCAAAGCAGTTTTCATAGAAAAAAGAATAGGAAGAGAATGTTGCCTTTTCATTAAAGAGCTTTCATTCTAAAAAGAAACACAAGGGAGACACCAGCAACAGCCACTGGAGAAACACTATAAAGCTCTTCTCATGATCAATGAGAAGAGTTTCTTCCGGGTCTGCGGGGAGAGTGGGCTTAGCTTTTTAAAGAGGGTTTTAAGAGAGCGTGCTTAGCCTTTTAAGGCTTAGTCTGCTCTCCCTGCAGATGATCAAAAGGCAGTCCGATCCGGCCGCCCACATGAGTGCCGGCTCTGTCACAGAGCCGGCAGGGGCTCTGGAGATCGGGGGCCCTGCGGCCCCTGGAAGTTCCAGAATGCGGCATGCAAGCACACAGGGCATCCTGGAGAGACCCCCGAGCCCAGGAGGCTGCTTGCAGCCTCCTGGACAGGGGTCTGCTCATCTGCTGCCGCGTGCCACAGAGACACACGAGCAAAAAAATGAGGTTAACTGAGCACTTGCTCCGTTAACCTCATCTAAGGGGAGGGTTAGCTAGCTGTGGGAGCACTGGGCTCCCCTGCGAGCATGGTGGTTTCCACAATCCCTGGAAAGCAGGCTAAGCTCCCTTAGCCCGCTTGCCAGTGATCGTCGGAATAACCTCTATGATTGGGTTGTATAGGGACAGTTGCTCTCCCCCTACTAAATCTAAGAGAACCACCACTTTAAAAGGCAGGAAGAAGCTTACATGGTGTGAAAGATTAGATATTTTAATTCACAATTTCCCACACTTTTTGGAGTATGATTGAAAATGGTTAGCAGCTTAACTCTTATCTTAAACCAGCAGTTTTTCAATATTTTAATTTTTCTGTTGGAGTTAGGTAAACATGTTAAGGAGCAAAAAGAAAAGAACTGCTTAGTTACTGACATCTCCTTCCACCCATCTAGAATCTGTTTCCTTGCTATTTTGCACCTTATGTGTTGGGCACTTATTTTCTTAACACTTCCTGCATTTCAGTGAGAAACCAACGGATCACTCTTATTTATCTCTCTTTAAACAAGCAAACAAAAACTATCTGGCTACAGCCCTGCAAAAATATGGGCCTCCATTCAAATATTCTTTTAAATGCATGTGTCAGCAGTATCCCTGCAATTTACAGCCACTCCCCCACTGCTGTAGTGATCATGCCGTATTACAGTAATATATGGGAACTGGATTTGAAATCTTTGAAACACATAAGAAAAAAAGATTGATGCTACAATTATGTTGCATTTGGGTACATGTGTATACATATATTAGGGGCCGCCTTCTCCCACATTAACCTTCCCAGATATTAAGATTGGCCTAGAAGGATCTTCTTGGGTCCCCTGACATCAGATGTGAGATGGGTGGTGATCTGAAAAGGAATATTTTCACTTGTGACACCAGGGATGTAGCAAAGTTGGAGTGGAGTCAAGAAGCAAAGATGGGTTCCTCCATCCTCACCCCCACCCCGCCTTCTCCTCCTCCACCTCATGTACGCAGAATTTCACATGCACTTGCACACGTGCAGTTCCCTGGCTCAGAAACATTTATAAAGTATATATATCTACTATAATCATATATTTTCCCTCTTTTTAAAAAAGCCTCAATAGCATTTTTATATAGAAGTCTGTATGGAATTTTTTGTTTTGAAATATTATTTGATTTATGCTATTGCTATGAAAAGTTTTGTACTTCGCACAAATTACAGAGTCTTCTTTTCAGGTAGCTTAAAATATTTAATCATCACTACACATTTCCCAGGATGCCTTGGTGAGATACTTGCACACTATCTTTAATGGAACTGATACAACACTGTAAAGAAAATCAACTCATGAACAGAAAAATGTTCTTTCAAATTAGACCAGTTTCCTCAGGCAGGCCCTTAAGCAATTTACAGGGCTAAGCTTTTTTTAGTTTCATGAATTCTTGGTTTGCTTGTCCTTCTTTTGATAGAAACATTCCAATGCCATCAAAGGAAATAAAAAGCAAGAAAGTTTTGAAGACAGCTAGAAAACACATGAAGTTACCATTTAAGGACTTTGTTCAGAAACTGGCTGAATTCCAGTTCCATGTCATTTTTTGTGCCTAATTTGGTATAAACTGTATGCGGGAGGAAAGGTGACACTTGATTTCAGTAATAAGTGTTTACACTACACAAGTCAATTTTACGTTTGCTGATCTCTCATATGCTTCCAGCATATGTGGCTCAGAATTTTTTAAGTATAGTGATGAGACAGACAAAGGAGTTGCCTATATATTTTAGGCAATGTGTGCTTGATTATTTCCTGAAAGATTCAGAGAGCATTTCATCCACAGCATTTTATATTGTGCAGTTACTTAACAGCTAACCAAAATATGTAAGCAGAGCAGCTGTGGAATATCACTAATTGTTGCCATGAATTGATGTTTTTCATGTCATAATATCAAGAGAGAGACAGACAGACAGACAGACACTGACTGACTTTGTGCATAGATTACGCATTGCCCTGTTGTTGTTGTTGTTGTTGTTGTAGCATGAGGTAACAACATCAACATAATTATAAGGCTATGGCCAGTTGAAATGGTACTTTACTTGCAAATATACTGCAGAGAAAGATGGCCACTACCCAAAAATAATGGCCACTACCCAAAAATAAAACTAATATATTCCAGGGAAAATGAGGCATTGCACTCATATGGCATTTAACATTCATTTAAAGTTCTTGCAGAACATGACAAAATACACTATTTGATATACCATTTTCAGGAACCTAGGACTGAAGTATATCCACTGCAGAAGCTGATGAAAATATGAAAAATCAAGACATGTAACCAAGAGCTGAGGCCAAATTATTTTGGGGCACAGATAGGTCAAAAGAAGTGACAGTCTTGGGACTTGTGCACACATTATGATTTTATAGCAGAGAATGTCATGTCCTTGAACGCATCTGTGCCCGCAAAGAAGCATTTGGCTTCAGCTCTTGGTTGAATGTCTTTATTTTTCATGGTGCTATGATGTATAAGCTATGATGTATATGCTTCATTTTTTATGATGCTATGATGTATAAGCTTCAATCTTGAGTTCCTGAAAATGGAACATCAAATTCTATATCTTGTCATGTTCTGCAAGAACACTAAATGAATGTAAAATGCCATAAAAACATAATATAAATGAATATAATTATATGTGAGGACATTCTGGCTAAAATGTCTCTTACAACTAAGTTAGGTGTCTTGCTTTTCCGTGCTGTCACCTTACAGTAGGAGGAGTAGATGACTTGATGGGAAATTAGTACCACAAACCTTTCCAAGCTCAGGGAACCAAATATTTAAAAAGTTGAGCCTAGGGTCCATGCCCATCATGTCTAAACCAAGCCCTAAACTCCCCTGTATTGGTGGCAGCAGTACTCTGAGATACTGCTAATAGGGTACCCCCCAAATAGGGTGCCCCCCTGAACCCCCTGTATCATTGTGGAGTCCCTAGTGACCCTCACATTGGCCAAGGACAGGAGAAGAAGGAGCTGCCACACAAGTGTCCAAAAGACTCCCACAACTGCTCCTCCTCCCACCATCTCTACCAGCCCCTGCAAAAATCCACTTGGGGAAAGGCTCATTGGCCAGTGAAGCGGGTGAGAGGAAGAGGAGCTGATGTTGCTGCCATGAGACTTAGTAGGGATGGGAGCTTCAGCAGAAGCTCCATTTCCTTCTACTCTCTAAGGGTGAGAGTAGGAGTAGCTGCCACTACTACCAAATATTCCTCCCCATTCACTGATAGAGAAGGTGGGAGCTACTGTTGCTATTGCTTGTCTGCTGCCACCGCCAGTAAGGAGGCCATCAAGTTATGGAAGCCCAAGTGCAGGGCTTTGCCCCAAGGCTGCAAGCAACTCCACACCAGTAGTACATACAACTAGTCGCTACATCCTAAACTACCCCTGGCAAAGGTAATCTATCAGGCCGATCAAGGCCATTTCAGCCCCATAGCCCACCCTGAAGCCAGTTGAAATGGGTCTAGATAATCAGTTTCCTCCAAGACTGCTTGGAGCTGGCTAGCTACCACCCTCTCAATCATCTTACTGAACTGGGGGAGGTTGGAGACTTGGCATGTTCATGGGCATGTTCAAGTGTAGGACTGCACAAGTGAATGTAATTTCAGTATACAGTATGCAATGATAACTGACACAAAGACTGGATTTAACCATAGAGAAGTCAATTTGGTTTTCTCTACAAAAATTTTTCATCAAAATCCACAGAACAATCAATCTGATTAATATCTGAATAACTGTAGATAGCCCTATCCCAAACTCTGCAGCAGACGCATCATAGCAAACAGCTAAAATAAATATGTATTTTCAACAACGTATGAGAGCTTCCACAATATACAGCTAAGATAAAAACAGAAGACTAAAACAGAAGGACTATAAAGCTACGCAAGAAATCCACAATGAATTTGGATAATCACATCATCTTGCATCAGTTCCGACATCCACCCTGCCAGTAAGTCCAGGTATATGTGATGGTGGGAGGATTCCAGTGTATGTGGTGGTTGAAAGGATCAACCTTTTATCACATCAGCCACCACGCATCAAAGCCCTCTTCAGACATGCAGCCGCACGGATATACAAAAGGGAACGCAGGGAGGAAATTCTGTCCCACTGCTGTCATTCACCCCTTTGCCCCAAATGGACACGCTTATGGAGCTGATGGATCATATGGATTGATCAGGTTGCAGACCACTGACAGTGGCACAGTTGACTCCAAGGGTCTCTTGGGGGACCCCATGATCACACAAGCAGTGACTCTGCAAAAAACCAAGATGGCTCAGAGACCCATGGTCTACAGGCCCAGGGTGGTGGGGCTTGTTCATAGAGGGGTCACTTGACCCCATTTTGGGCAATAAAGTTACACAAAATGGCCACCATTCCATTATCATGCCTGGATTCTGAAACCTGTTCCTTTTTGGGCTCTGAAACCTGTTCCTATTGGTCCAGGGTGGTGAGGCATGTTCGTAGAGGGGACAGATGCCTGTTCGTAGAGGGGTCACATGCCTGAGGCATGTTCGTAGAGGGGTTGGGGGCCAGAACCTCTGGGGTGAGGGCTTACCCCTGGTTCTGACACTTTCCAGTCACATAAGCCCCATCTCTTACCATTTCCTTTGATGTAAGACCCTCCTTTGAACATTTCCTGTGACATAAGGACCTTCTGACATCTCCCTGTGATAAAAGCACCCACGTGGTCACCATATCATTCCAAAGCCACGTGCTTCTGTTTGTACACAAAAGCACATGGTTTTTGACAGCTAGTGTTTCTCCTAAATTACTACCAGGGAATTGACAGAGGGAGTGTGACAGCTGGTTCTTTTGGATCTCTCGGCAGCTTTTGATACCATTAACCATGGTATCCTTCTGGATTGCCTGAGGTATTTGGGGAAAGGAGGCACTGTTTTACAGTGGTTCCACTCCTATGTCTTGGGTAGATTTCAGATGGTGGTACTTGGTGACAGTTGTTTTTCAAAATAGGAGTTCATCTGATGGCGACCTGGGATCGGGCCTTCTCAGTTGTCACCCTTGGGTTGTGGGACATGCTCCCCATGGGTATAATAGGATTATCTTCTTGGAGGCCTTCAGGAGAATCTTAAATACCCATCTTATTAGCCTGGCTTTTAATATCTAGATTTAATTTTAATTTTAATCTGGTTTAAATGTTTTTATTATATTTTAATTGTTTTATTCTGTGTTTTTTTATTTTAATGTAAACCGCCCTGAGCCACTTTAGGGATGGTGGTATATAAACTGAATGAATGAATGCATGAATGAATATATAATGCTGCCTCATATTGTGTCAGACCGTTAATCTATCTTGCCCAGAATTGTTCACACTAATTGACATTGGCTCTATCAGAGTTCTGCCACCTGAGATCCCCTTTAACGTGAAAAGCCAGGTATTAAATCTGGGGCAATCAGATTTAATCCAGAGATTGTAATCTATCACTGAGCAACATCCCTGCTATACACTTTACAGCCATGTTTCTTTTAGACTCTTTTAGGAGAATTTCTAATGCATGAGCAATTTGTGATTCAGGAAAATGTTGTCAGAAGGATGTCAGGGCTTTCTGTTATTAATTGTTTGAAAGCATAATAGGGACAGTTCTGGCTTAAAAGTAGCACTTATAAGTTTGCAGCTGTCCAATTTCAAGAATCTTTTCATCTCATACCTTTCATTTCTGGAAGTTTCATATGTGGCTGCACAGAAATCATTACTATAGTATCTGTTATAGTTGTCAAGCTAAAAATTAAAAGGGAAATAGAACAGGAAGCAAACTTCCCTCTTGCCTGTGTATTATAAAGACATGTTTCAGTCTAAGACACCTCATAAATGGTGTGTAAGTCTAAAGTTCATATATTTTAAAAAAATTCATCTGATTATCAGGAATACTGAGCAGTACATTAATTTCCCTTTGGCCAAAGAGCTAGAGTGAGTTAGATGGAGAATTGCAGAAGTCAGGATGTATTGTTACATGATTGTGCCTGGCATTCAATACTATGAGGTATTGTTTTAATATAGATGTGACTTTGTGGATTTATAAGAATTATTACTTATCTGTGGCTTCCAAATGAAGTCAGTGTGTATTTCAACAAACTTAACATAATTAATTACTAGGACTGAAAGTATCACTAGTTCATCTTAATCACAGAATGAATATGTGGACTTTTTAAATCTCCTTCTAATCAGAGCTGTCCCTTGTGAAAGGATATTTAGTGCTGATGAATGTCTTTGTTTTCAGTACCCTTGTAAGCAATCTATTTACATCCAAAGGTTCAAGCAATGTGTAAAATTATTTTTTCCCCAAGTCATCTATGTTGGCTATAAAGGTAAAGGGGGAACTCCACTAGAATACAAACATATGGTATTCTAAGAAAAAGGAGAAAAACATTTAGCCAAGCATTTCCTACTGTATTTCCTAAGTTCCCTTTTGCGAGGGATAGCTGTCCATTGCATGCCATTGAGCCACAGGGAGAGAAAGCGTGCAAAACTGTTAAATGCCAGGCAAGGGTAGGTAGCAAATGGTAAATCAGGATCATGGCAAATGGGTGGAGAAGAAATGGTGGAAACAGACCAGTTGTGTCAGATGGAGACTGTAGATGGAAAGCAAGAAGCTAGCAAGACAAGACAGAGCCCGCATTCACATGTAACGCAGAACCGCAGTTGAATAGGTCTGTGGTTCTGCAGACATTACTTCTGAATGTGGGGAATCAGAGTCTAGGGCAGCGATTAAACCAAGGGTTCCGAACTGGAACTCCAGTCTGAGTTCAGGTTGTATTGAGTTTCGTCGCTGCAACCCGAGGTTCCAAGTAGCCTTTGGTACATCTGAATTCGGAATCGCAGGCTGCTGGTGCTGAAACCAGAGTTGTGGAAGGAAGCTCCTCCTTCAACACAGGCATGAGTGGCCATGTGGGCTGTCCTTCAGTAAAAAAGGAAACCCCCACAGCCAGATCCCCTGCCTCTCTGCAGTCTCGCTGACTGCAGAGAGACTTCTCTCCTGAATGTCTGAATTTGGAAGTGAGAACAGGGAGAGAGAAGCCGTAGAGCCGCGGGTCCATTGGACCCACGGTTCTGTGTTAGGTGCAAAGTTGGCCAGCATGGCAGGACCAGAATAGAAGCTGACTTAGAAGTATGGAAAGTAAGTTTCAGGATTAGGCAGGCAGAGATAGTAGATTGCGCTTTAGTGATACATCAGATTCTGGTAATGGATTTAAAGCTAGCTTTTTTCAGTAGTGTAGCCAGCTTGGAGTTGGCCCTGGAGCTAAAAGTGAAGGTGGGCCCCTGCCCCCTCACTGCCACCCTCTTCGGAATGGTGCAAGTGGGGAGCGAGTGGGGACAAAGAGCGAGCTGTTACCCAGCCAGTGCCCCCCCTCAGGGACCCTAGGACATTTGTTTGTTCCCCTTGTTTAATTGTAGCTATGACCTTGTTTATTTTTCATCTCTATAGTGGGCTCTGTTGCATCCTCAGCATCTCCTAACTCTTTGTTTGTTAGGCTGTCAGCCACTGACCTGTGTTTTGTGAAATGAAAATGAACATCTAGCAACTGGTAAACTCCAGTGACTTCATTGGAGGTATGCCAGAGAATCTCATCCTCCAGTATGTGCTCTGAGGAGTTTTTGTTTTGGAAACATAACCAGTCATTGTGTAAGTTCTAAGCACTGTCGTTATTTATTAAACAATGTATATAAAATGGCAATTAGTTTGGAGGAAATTAGATGAGAAAGTTTAAAGCATCTTTGCTTTGTATAAGCAGAGATTATGCTTTCAGTTTGTCTATCATCATATAGCCCTTTCATATCTAAACTGATATATGCCATGACATAATTAATGTTTATGATTGATAAATGCATGATTAATAAATGCATCCTTGATCACTCAATTTTGCACAGAATTCAATTATCAGAGCTATAAAACTGACCACTGAGATTTGTATCTCTAATGGAATACATCCAGGGTGACTGATGGGAATCCAGTTATCCTGCCAAGCCAACCACTCTTCAAAAGCCCTGGAAACCTTAGAAGCAATAGAAGTCTGTCAAATTCAAGCACAACTGCAATGCCTAAGCAATAGGTCCATTATGATACAAGTAAACAGGCTGTCTTTGCAGGTTTTTCATACCATTACATAAAGTGTGTTTCACCTATTCTTTCCCTGCTTAACCCAGGCACCTGCTGTTCTATCAAAAACTCAGAAATTTTTTTATATATTCAAAGAAAATAACATGTATAATGAAAGTCTGAGAATAATAATGGTCATATTGGTATGATGGATGTGTCTAATCAATCTGGACTTTTGTAATGAGCTTTTTCAGCTTTTTAAATTTTTAAGTTTTAAGCTGTTTTTATTTTTTAGATTGCCTAAATTGTTTTAAGCTTTTTGTGTATGTTTTAACTTGTTTTATGTCATTGTTAACCACCAAGAGACAAACGTTTGGGGGTGGTGTACAAATTTGACAAATAATAATAATAATTTTTTAAAATGAACTGAAGAAATGAAGATATATAATGAATCCTCATAGGGATTCATTATGAGGAAAGGTTGTTAGAAGCCAAAGAATCTAAACACTTAAATATTCCAAAAAAAATAAACTTGAGTTCCCCACTGCCTTGCAGGTGGGAGGGGGGTTTAGTTGGCACATGGCAGCTGGCAGCTGGCACTGTCCAATGACAGTCAAAATGAACAGAAGAAATGAAGGTGTGCAATAAATCTTCATAGGGATTCATTATGAGGAAAGCTTATTATACAGCAAAGAATCCATACACTTGAAAAATAGTGAATGCACATTTTGCTCCATAACTCTACTTCTACAAGGGCTGGAGCTAAGATTAAAAAAAAACAACAATTAAAGCTGGGGATTCATGTTAGGGTTATATAGGGTGACCAAATCCCCATTATTTCCTATGACGGAAATATACAAAATCAGTAAAAACTAAATAAAATAATTAAAAATCAACCAAGTGTCCCACTGCCTTGAAATTTGGGTGGTAGATGGCACCCATGGGGACCTACCCACCACCCAAATTTGATGCCCCTAGGACCTTTATGAATGGTTGAATTGATCCAAAACTGAATCAAATCCAAATCCAACCTGGGATGATTCAGGGGGACATATTTAGACACAATACAAATTTATTTTATTTATTTATTTATGTTACATTTTATATCCCATTCTTCCTCCAACGAGCCCAGAGCGGTGTACTAAATACTTGAGTTTCTCCTCACAACAACCCTGTGAAGTAGGTTAGGCTGAGAGGGAAGTGACTGGCTCAGAGTCACCCATAGTATCATGGCTGAATGGAGATTTGAACTTGGGTTTCCCCAGTCCTAGTCCAGCACTCTAACCACTACACTACACTGGCTCAAATCAGGGGTGATTCAATTTTGGCACAAATCAAATTTTTAAAAAATTGATTCATGCACATCCCTAGTTTGCATGGGCCAAAAATAATTTCATAGGACGAGTACTGAATAGTGGAATGCCACTAGTATTGTATGCCAAAACAACATACAGAACTTGTAAATCCCAGTCATTCTGGTCCTCACTGACTAGAACCCTAAGCATGGAACCAATAGTCTGGTTCACTCGCTTAACTCCTTCATTACTAGCAGGATGGGCCATGCTAATAATCTGGAGCTAGGCCACACCTTGGTCATCTAGACCTGCCAGTAGATTTTCTGGAGCAGCCGTAATTCAAATTCTTTCCCTTGATCTCTGAAAATACAGTTTGAGAGACCAAACTATAACACAATGGATCTCTTAAGTGCATCAGTCACCATCTCAGTCCTTTTATTTTTAAGAAGTTGTGCCACAACATACTTTAACAAGGCATTATACACCACTAACAAATATGATTCCCAGCTGATTTTTCAGAAAGTGGGATGTTGAATAAATTTAGGTCTACTTGAATAAATTCCCAGGGCTTAGTAGGCTGTGGCATTTCCCCTAATGGAGTCCTTTCTCCCCTAGCCAGAGCTTTCTTGTGTTAGTAGGTGAGATAGGACTGCACCCACTGTATAACATCGGCCGCCATGTCAAGCCCAAAAAAACTTGCCTGAAACCTGGTCAAGGGTTTTCTCATGCCCCAAGTGACCCACCACATCATTATCATGCAGGTATATGAGCACGGTCCTCTGCAAAGAAACTGGCATGATACCTTCATGACCGCCATAAAGCAATACAGTTGTTACAGGATCAATGATAAGTGCTTTTGGATGGAGTTGAATTTCCCTAGGCTAAGTTGCTTCCAATGAAGCTGTTAGCAGACTATGCACAGTTCAGGGTCCCTACACTGTTCCTGGCAAACAAGTGGCATCTGTTTTCACTGCTGTTATATGGCTGAGAGCATCGGCCACTACATTCTGATTGCCAGGTTTATGGTGAATTGTGAAGGTGTATTTAGACAGTTTGTGGATCCAGCAACACAGGCGACCCTCTGGATTGTGTTTGGTAAGTAGCTACTGCACAACACTGTGGCCTGTATACACCATGAAATCTCTACCAAATAAATGTGGCCAGCATGTGTTAAGGGCCTCCACAATAGGAATGTGCACAAACCAGTTTGGCAGTCCTTTTGTGGACCACCAAGCCGTTTTAAAAGTCCGGTGTTTGAGCTGGTTTGGAGGCAGGGGTTTCTTTAAGGGACAGGGAGGGTGTCCTAACCTGCCCTGCTACATTCCCCCCACCAGCACTCTCCCCAAAACTACTGGTGCAGGGCTGCAGCATACTTCCTTGCAGCATCATACCAGAAGTGGCTGCCACACATGTGGATGACACACACACACTTCCAGGTATGTTGCCACAACCATGGGGAAAGGGGGTCACCAAAGGTTCCCCTCTCTCCAGTCTTCTTCGGGGCAGTTTGGGTCATTTACAGGCCTTTTTGGCCCTCTGCCTGCTCAAGACAGCCATTTTGAAGGCTGCCAAACATGTTCACTGGCCATTTGTGTGCCTGGGTCGTGAATGGCCAGTGCACATGTGTGGCGGCCTTCAAAATGGCCTCCACGAGCAGACAGAGGGCCCAAAAGGCTATAAATGGTCCCAACTGGCCTGAAGAAGACCAGGGGAGGCTGGCAGGGGTGGGGGTTCTTTGGTGATCCCTCCATGGTTGTGGCAGCACCCCCCTGGAGGCTGCCGGCCCCACCTGTAAGTTTTTTTAAATTAAATTAACATTTAGGATTCCCCCCCCTTCGAGCCAGGCCCGAACTGGTTCAGCCTTGAGCTGAACTGGGGCCTGGATCAACATGCACAGAACCAAACCAGGCACTGTTCAGTTTGAGTCTGGTTCTATTTGAACCGAACTGGGCTTTCTGGTTCCTTGCACACCCCTAGCATCTGCTCCACTCATACATCTGTTCTAAGTAAAAGCCCAATGCCACTTTGGAGGCATCACAGATGACAATGAATTGGCAAGAAGGATCTGGAAATTGGAGAATCTCATAATGCAGCAGACCTTCCTTTAGTGACTCAAATGCTTTCTGGTGTCCAGTGTTCCAGGTAAAACTATGCTTGGTAAGCTTGTATAAAGGTGCTGCTGTCTCAGAGAAGACTTTCACAAAACATTGGTAGAATTCACAGAAACCAAGGAATTGTTACACTTCTTCCAAATCTTCAGGTACTGGTCACAATTTAATCACATCCAGTTTCTGGGGATGAGGCTCCAGTCCTTTCTCACTGACAATATGTCTCAGAAAGTTGATGCAACTTCTTGCAAACTGGCATTTATTGCCCGCCAATTTAAAGCCAGACTCCTTGAATAGGCTGAGAATCCTTTCCAGGCCCAGCAGATGTTCTGTCCACATTTTAGGAAAACAAATGAAGTCATCCAAATAGCTGAGGATATCTTCAGCACCCTAGTCAGATCATTAATAAGCCTTTGGAAGGTACTTGGGGCATTCATAATTCCAAAAGGCATCCTGCAGAACTGAAAGAGTCCATAGGGTGTAACGAAGTCTGTTTCTTCCTTGTCATCTGGTGCCACCTGAATCTGATGATACCCAGAGACCAGATCAAAACTGCTAAAAAAAAATTATCTGAAGTGTCCACCATATTAGGAAGCACGTAGCTATCCTGAACTATTTGTTAATTTAGCTGTCTGTAATCAACACATATTCTCAAATATGAGTTAACCTTTCCTTCACTGAGGCCTGATATGCCAAAGGAATCTAACATGGAGGCTGTCTCACTGGCACACTCCCAGGCTTCAGTATAATCTTATGGTGCTCTTGGTCATATCTTCAAATCTCTTGATTGGGACCTGAAAAACACACTTGCATATTTCAGGAGTGTCTGTTCCAGTTTTTTTAAGCAGCGCCATCTGCGGCTTCTGTCAAGTTAAGTCAACTCCCAGTCTCTTACCAACATAGCAGCTACACTGTCCTTAACCTCCACATCTTGGAGGGGCTCTGAGATACCTGTCACTTTAGACTCTGTTCCAAATGACTGATTCTTGGTGAGTTGTGTTTCCTGCTCTGCCACATTTAGTGCTCTAGCCCAAAATTCCCCTTTAGGCCCAGCCTGAAACAGGGTCCTGCTGAGCAACAAACCTGCATGGATGGTGCTGGGCTCAAACACTCCAACAACTGGTTCTTCACTACAACCATTGGTTTCCAGGGGTATCAGTGCACGATGTCTATGTTTGAGCAGTTTATTCTGGGCCACTACAGGGTGTGCTTCCACCCCACCACCAAGGTGGCTAGGGAGAGGATTCCCAACATCCTGGAGTGTTGCTCCTGGACAGCCTAATTTCCTAACATGCAGTCAGGAGAGGTATCTGAACACTGTCCAAGGCCAAGTATATTTTACTAACACTCTAGACATGGTCATGATGCCTCTGAAGAAAATCCACCCAAGAACAACTTTACTTGAAATACTGGAGTGACTATAAAGGTCCAAGTAGTATTCAGAGAGCCCAAGTGCACTGGGAGTTCAACAGTTGCTGTTGCTGGCAGTAGCTGACCACTGATGGTCACCATCAGCTGCATCCACTGTTGTTCCCTTCAGAGAGGGATGTTCACTATGAATGTGGCATATTTCAGAACCAGGGCCCAACAACATAGAAGTTTCCCAGTCCCCAATCTTCCCTTTCACATAATAGGCCCAGGCATCCCTTCTTCAGGGTGATTCTTATTGCTGCTGATGGTGAGCCTTCTACGAAAGCAGCTTCTTGTTTCCCTGAGGCAATTTGCCAGGGCTGGGGCAATTCCTCTTCCAGTACCCGTCCTCCGCCCTTTTTGACAAATATTCATTGGCTGGAGATTTCCAGAGGTAACTGCTCTTAGTTTCCTTTGCCAGGACAGCCTATGGATTGCTTGCACCTTGGCCTTCTCTACTTGCTGAGCCACCACCATGGCAAGTTGCTCCTGGAAGGCTGTGGATTGCATGTAAGAGTCACACTGGAGCTGGAACTTAACAGCAACCACCTTAAAGGAAGCACCCATCTCTGCTTTTACAACCTGTACCCTACGCACAATAGAGTCAATAGATTTATCTAGAATGCCATCTTCCTTAATCAGCAGGCCATGCAGCTCACCTGAGAGGCCATTTATGAATTGGTGTTTTACACAAGAGTCTTTCATGGCTCGCCAATTATCATAGGCCCCTCTCTGCATAGCAAGTTCTACATTTGGTTGAGCCGGAATGGCCTCAGCAGCAGCAGCAGCATCCAGGCAGGAAAAGCATGATCAAAGAGCCTGCGCAGAGCACATAGATACATATGCAGAGGTTCCACTTTCCGCCTCCTCCTAGCTTGCCAGTCTCTCCAGTATCACAAAAGGGCCAAGGGCCCTTCATAGTGGCCCTTCAAGTGCTGACCGAGTTGCTGACACAATCCGTACTTGGCAACTGCAGGCAGTATGTTTTGGCGTCACCCTCAAGAAAAACAGCAAGTTACTATGTGGCCTTCTTATCAGTCCACTCATTTACAGACACAAGGAGGCCAAAATCCATCAAGTACTCACTGATTGTAGGCCCATCTGCTTGACCAGTAAATTCCTTCTCAAACAATAAGGCTTTTGCCATCTCAAAGCTGCTCACCCCAGTTGTAATACTGGTTTAACATGAGAACTTAATTATGGGCCTGCAATTCTTTAGGCTGTTCACGCAGACCTCACTTTGGAGGGAATCTTTCTCTGAGTAACAACAATAGGAACAACTAAGACAAGATACAGAACCTTACTAAATAGTACAGAATGGGACAGCACCACTTATTGGTTGGCAGTGTTATTTATACAGTCGTTACAGTATACTTCAACTCCCAAAAAGCTTTTGACAAAGTTCCTAACCAAAGGTTCTTAAGTAAACTTAGCAGTCATGGGATAAGGAGCAGGTTCATGTGTGGATTGCTAAATGGTTGAAGGACACTGACGGCAACTAAGGGGAGACATTATCGAGGTGCATAAAATTATGCATTGAGTGGAGAGGGTGGACAGAGAGAAATTTCTCTCTCTCACACACACACAGCACTAGAACAAGGGGTCACCCCATGAACCTGAAGGATGGGAAATTTAGGACCGACAAGAAGAAGTACTTTTTCACACAGCACGTAATTAATCCATGGAATTCTTTGGCACGGCATGTGGTGATGGCCACCCGTTTGGATGGCTTTAAAAGGGGCTTAGACAGATTCATGGTGGACAGGTCTATCAATGGCTACTAGCCTGGTGGCTGTGGGCCATCTCCAGCCTCAGAGGCACATTACTTCTCAATACCAGTTGCAGGGGAACAACAGCAGGAGAGAGGGCATGCACATACCTCTTACCTGTGGGCTCCCCAGAGGCATCTGATGGGCCACTGTGTGAAACAGGATGCTGGACTGGATGGGCCTTGTGCCTAATCCAGCAGGGCTGTTCTTATGACAGGAAACAGAGGGTAGGAATAAATGAACAGTTTTCTCAATGGAGGGAAGTAAGAAGTGGGCTCCCCCAGGGATCTATTCTGGGACCAATGCTCCTTAACTTGTTCATAAATTATCTAGAAGTTGGGGTGAGCAATGAAGTGGCCAAATTTGCAGATGACACTAAACTATTTAGGGTAGCGAAATCCAAAACAGATTGTGAGGAGCTCCAAAAGGATCTCTCCAAACTGGGCAAGTGGGTGACAAAATGGCAAATGTGGTTCAGTGTAAGCAAGTGTAAAGTGATACATATTGGGGCAAAAAAAACCCAAAAACCAACCCAACTTCACATATACATTGATGGTGTCTGAACTATCAGTGATTGACCAGGAGAGAGACCTTGAGGTCATGGTGTACAGCTAGTTGAAAGTGTTGACTCAGTAAGTGGTAGCTGTGAAAAAGGCAAATTCCATGCCAGGGATCATTAGGAAGGGTGTAGGAAAAAAACGCTAATATTATCATGCTCATTCAAATCTACATTTGTATGAGCCACATTTCGAGTTCTGCATACTACAGTTCTGGTCACCTTATCTTAAGAAGGACATTGGAGAATTGGAAAAGGTGCAGAAGAGGGCAACCAAGATGATCAGGGGCCTAGAGCACCTTCTTTATGAGGCAAGGCTACAGTATCTGGGACATTTTAGTTTGGAAAAGAACTGATTATGTGGAGACATGATAGAGATTTATAAAATTATGCATCGAGTAGAGAGAGCGGACAGAGAAAAATTTTTCTCCCTCTCTCACAACTCTAGAACCAGGAGTCATCCCATGAAAACTGAGGGTCATGAAATTTAGGACCAACAAAAAGAAGTACTTTTTCACATGTGGTATAATTAATGTATGGAATTCTCTGCCAAAAAATGTAGTCATGGCCACCAGCCTGGATGGTTTTTAAAAGGGGGCTTAAGACAAATTCATATTGGACAGGTCTATCAATGGCTGCTAGTTGGGTGGCTATAGGCTACATCCAGCTTCAGTGGCAAGATACCAGTTGCAGGGGAGCAACAGCAATAGAGAGCAACATCAGGAGAGGGGGCATGCCTTCTCCTCTTGCCTGTGGGCTTCTCAAAAGCATCTGGTGGGCCACTGTGTGAAACAGAATGCTGGACTACATAGGTCTTGGGCCTGATCCAGCAGGGCTGTTCTTATATTCTTATGTTCTTAACTATTTCAGCATGGTACAATAATGCACTGTAGGAGCACATGGCCATGTGGATCTATTGCATTGAATTGGAACTCTATTGGCAGGTGGGTTCCCATGTTTCTTGGCAGGTGTGTGGCAGCTTATACCAGTGATGTTCAGATGGTATTATAGCCACTTTGCAATCAGTCTTTCTAGAGAAATGTATTATTTAAATGGCAGGAGTATTTTAAAAGGTGGAGAGCAAGACAAACTAGTGATGCTGAGACGTGTCTAGGAAATGGCTACTAGAGGATGTTCTTTATACTATGGATTTATTTATTTATTTATCATATTTCTGTACCACCTGATATGTATATCTTTAGGCAATGTGCAAAATTTAAAATATTTAAAAGTCACAGATTAAAATACATGACAATAAAAATAAAAGAATAAAACTATTAAAGCAATTCTTTAATTATTAAAATTAATTCTAATTAAAAGCCTGAGAAAACAGGAGGGTCTTGAGGTTCTTCCTGAAAACAAACAGAGAAGGAGATGCTCTTATTTCAGCAGGAAGCTTATTCCAGAGCTCTGGGGCAGCCACAGAAAAAGCCCAGTCCTGGGTTGCCACCAAACGAGCCGGTGGCAACCATAACCGGACCTCTCCAGAAGATTGCAACAGGTGGCAAAGATTATGACAAAAGAGGCGCTCTCTCAAATAGCCTGGACCCAAGCCATTAAGGGCTTTATAGGTAGATAAGCAGAACTTTGTATTTCACCTGGAAACATATTGGCAGCCAGTGCAGTTGTTTTAAAACCAGTGTTATGTGGTCCCTTTGTGTTGTCCCAGAGACAAATCTGGCTGCCACATTCTGTACCAATTGTAGTTTCCGGACTATGTACAAAGGCAGCCCCACATAGAGCACATTACAGTAGCCAGGCCTGGAAGTTACCAACATACCCACTGTTTTAAGGTCATTCACCTCTAGAAATGGATGTAGCTGATGTATCAACTGAAGCTGATAAAAAAGCGCTCCTGGCCACTGCCTCAACCTGAGAAACCAGGGAGAGCTTTGGGTCCAGGAATGAATGAATAGCTTTATTATGATCATTGATCAGTTATATACACAAACAAATGATACTGCATTCAGATAAGAATTAAATCATACAGAATACACCAACGTGTAACAGCATGTAACAGCATATAAAAGGAAGGGCTGGAAATTAGCTGTTGATGGATTTTAACAGCAGCTGCACAAAATTTGGCAACCTGTAAGGTGATAGAAGGTTTCTTATCTGCAAGAAGGAGTGTGGCATAAAATTCAGCAGTCCTGCCAGAAAGCATGATAGCAAGGGAAAAATAAGAATACACCGGCTATCATTATAAAAAGGACAAAACAGTAGCTCATGGTGAACAGAACTGACCTCACCTGAGCCACAGAGGCTGGCCAGGAGGGGTTTTCAAAAACTTTCCAGATGGAACTGCTGATGGCAAGGCATCATATCTTGCTCTGAAGAATACCCTGTGATGACTCAGTAAAGAAAGGGACAATAAATGGCTAGCAGGTTCCTGGTTAAAGTCACCAAGGCACCCTTTTCTGGTCTCCGGGATGGAGCTTAAATCGTTCTGCTGTTCAGTGTCCAAGACCCTCTGTTTGAGGATCTCCTTGGCTTGATTGTAATCTAGTAATGACAAATGTTCAGCAGAAAGGCCAAGTGATGACAGTTTACTCATCACTGCTCGTGTCCAGGTGGATTGAAACCTATTGGCCAACATAAGAGGGATCAATCCCAGAGGGGAGAAATGGATCCTAAACCGAGGATTAAAATCCATGCTTTTGTTTCCACCCTCTGGAGGCCTGTTTCCAACCTCAACACTGCATTGGAGATACATCGATGGGCCCTGAATACTGCCTAATAAACTTAGATTGGATGATCTCCAATGGCCTATAATTAGGGTAGGGGCCCAATTGTGTGCCATGCAAAAGTTGGGCCAATGATTTAGCAGCAAATAACTTTAACGCTGCAGGGATAACCTCTCCACCTTGGGATTGAAAGAATTTTATGTTGCTGAGGTGCTTCTTTGTGCCTGTTGGGTAACGTAGTCCACATGGGCATTCCATGACCCAGTGGCATGAAAAACCACACCCAGATATTTGAAACTATTGATCTGCTCTATATGATGACTTTCTATATGCCAGTTAAACCTCTTAGGCCTCTTGGCAAAGACCATCACTTTGGATTTCTGGAAGTTAATTACCAAATGATTGTCCTTGCAGTAAGTGATCAAGAGCCCAAGCTCTCTCCTAAGACCCACTGGAGTTCATGAGATGATAGCAGCAGCATCTGCATACAGCAGGATTGGGATAGCTGTGCCTTCACTAGTTGGGGGTTTAATGCTATACTTACACTATTATTGTTAAACTCAATCAATAATTGTGGAGATCTATCTTAAAAGGAGCCCTCTGTCCTCTATATAGAGTTTAATATCTAATTATGATGGTTTTCCTAAGAAAGTGTTCACAAAACATGTCAAAGACAATGCACTGTCATAACAGCATGAAGCCAGGAGTTAATTGCTGAATACATGAAGCCAGCAAGCCTCCAAAGAGAATGCAAGCTATTACAGAAAATAAAAACAAAATGCAAGAGCCAGTTTTAAGGCTGTAATTGAGAAAATCAGTGTAGGGAAACAAACTTAATAACAGAGCCACAGTTTCTGCAACTGTTAATAGACTGGTTGATATTTAGGTTACAGAAAATGAAGATGCTGGGTGTTGTTGTTTTTTTAAATAAAAGAAGAAAATAAACCCCATAGAATATGGAGTGATGATAAGTCACTCAAGGAGAAGGTACAAGATTCCACCCTGAATAGTTCTTGATTAAGAGATGCATTTCAAAAGTGCACCCAGTTTTGAAGCTATTCAATAAGAGCTAGCTTTACCAAAAACCAAATCACCTTTTTCTGTATAATGCTATCTGTACATTCATAGAATGATAAAGAGATACTGATCATCCAAACTGATGAATTTAATGTGAACCTTGACTATTTTTACCTCTTAGATCAAAATAGTGTGAGAGGCTAAGAATCTTGTCAGCAGCCTGAATCTGTCATTTACAATAAATTTGTCTGAAATGCTGAAAATGCATCATGCAGATATGATATATTTGTGGAAAACTGAACCTAGAAAATGCTACGGTTAAAGTGACACATGCAAAAAGACACGCACTGACATAATTATGGAGAACCTTAAATGTATTTTATGCTCAGACTGTAATAATTCACTCTAGACAAATGGATTCTTATTGCTTGTCCTCAGAAGTAAACAAGACTTATGCACTGGCAGAGCATTTTAAAGGCTAACGCCACTGTGGCGCATATATATACTTTGCTTACTGCCTTAAATAAAGTGGTTGCTTTTGTAGAAAAGTAGATACAAATGTCAATAAATAATATATATTTCATCCTATAATATCTTGGCCACTTTAATGTGGTTCTAAGTATCTCAGCTTTTGCTTAGGGTCAAACCTCAATCATTTTCTCAGCATGCTCATTCTAACAGTGGCTGACATCCAGACTAATGCTACATTGGTGCAACAGCATTGTCCATCTCCTTCGCGGAACAATTTTTGGCAATCCTCTCCATTCATCTGCAACTGTGTCTTTTGAAAATATATCCCTGAGGATTGTGGGACCCTTGGGAATATATTTTCAGGAGACAAAGGCAACTGCAGAGAAAAGGGGGATCACAAAAAAATTGCTCCCTCTAGTGTGATAAAAATTGCTGCTTCACCAGCAATGCATTAATCTGGATATCACCCAGTGAAAGAAGACTCTTTCAGCTTTTGAGGAACCTGCAAAAAGGGATGAAGCACCATAGCCATTAGATTGAAGGATGTGATGGAAACATCTGAATTGTTTGCATGTGGGGTGGGGGCAGTCACCTAGGAGGCCATGGCGGTGTCCACAATAGCGAGACTTCCCTTCCTCCCCCAACTTGTCTAGGCAGCAGTGGTAGCAGCCATAAGGGCAGCTATACTCCCCTTTCTCAACATGCATTCAGGGTAAGTGTGGCCCAGTTGTCACCCCACCTCTCCAGAATGTGACACAGAAAGCATTGTCCTCACTCTGAATTGGCTACAATTGCTCTCAATGATGTTTTCACAGTGTCAGATATGATTGGCTATTTGGAATTATGATAACATCCTATTCACATTGTGATCTCCAAATGTCTGAGATTACATGGTGAAGAAAAAGGAGTCCTAGTGGAAAATAAAAATGGCACTAAAATGCCCAGAGTGACAGTGAACAGTAGACAATTAGACAAGGCATGAAAAAAGAAAACTTCTGAAGGACTCGTAGGGTACATTTCAGCCCACCAAAAGTACCCCTGTTGCACCACAAATGTTCTACTGAGAACATTCATTACAGCCACAAATATTGTGTAATCCAATTTGACCCCTTTGTGGTTCAGATATTGACAAAATGGAAATAAAGTGCAATTATTGAAATAGCTGTGTGAAGATAAATGCATTTATAATTTAGAAACACTGTATTAAGTAAAAGTAATAGTAATAGTTTTGTAATAATAAAAGTTAAAAAAAATCTGTAGTATGACTTTGCATATCATGTCATTCTTCAAATATGAAAGTTTATGCCTAGCATAGGTACAAAGCTGTAAGTTGAAGAGAAGTAAATATTCTTTTTATTGCTTATTGTTGATGAATTTTTTGATCAATATTACAAAGTCCAAGGTACTCTGATTGCTTTTTTGTTAAGAGAACTGCAGACAAATCCTTTATCCTTCCTCTAGACAAATGATTCCATCAAATCTCCTCATATTTTTGCCTACAATAAAGAAAGTGCAGATTAGTCGTTGTATGAGAAAATGATGAAAAGAAGTCTGAATAACAGATTGTGTCTGGGACTGTAAAGAGAAGCCCTGGCTACACCTAATGCAGTTTGCTAGCAGCGTAATATCTAGAAGAAGACAAAAAGAGCTATAGGGCTGTTTCAGGCAATCATTTTTATTTGTGCAAGTGTTCTCAGCCATTCCCAGGTGTACACTCAGGCAAGTATACATATAATGTGAGCTGGAAGATCATAGTTATTGAATGTCCAGGGATGACTGAGAGTGCTTGAAGGAGTTAAAAAAAAAATCCTGAACCAGCCCTCAGAGATAAACTTACTTATTATGGCATATATTATTTCTCACAGCATCTGGAGACATATGACAAGGAACATTGTCCCCTAGTCTTCAAGGTCCATTAAGGGTCAATTTAAAGTGTCAACATGATGCACCTACCCATGAGTAAATTTATTTATGAGTAGATGTCACTATGTCAACAAGGCTATTTGTTCTCCATTGTGTGTCTTGTCTCTCGTGTTGCTCTGTGCTGGAAATGCACAAAGCATAATGCAGAAACAAATGCTGGATAATCAGAGACAATAAGGGAGAAATCAAAATGAAAGAAAAAGAAGCAAACCTCAGTGGAGGGGAATTGATGCAGATGTATCTAAAGGGTGATGGCAAAAAAGGATACACTAAGATTGTCAGAGCTCACACTCACATGAATACAATACAATACACACAATTTATCTTTTATATTATGAGAGCCACCCCATAGGAATGCCATCCAATTTGTAAGTAAATTCCTATTTTACACCTTGGCACTCCAATGGGCCTTTGATGTTTTTTTGTATTAAGTTGAAAGCTAGAGTGAGAAGGGAGATTAAAGCACTCTCCCACAGGTTTTTGAGCATTCCTATTTGTAATGCCTGATTTGTGTCCATTCATTCTCTTTCATAGTTCTTTTTGCAAGGCATTAATGAGTATTCTAGCTGATACTGCATCTTTTTATGGCATGCTTGTGCTCCTGACAATATCCTGTGTGTTCTCAGAATATTCTTATATTGAGTATAGAAGGGAAATGCAGACATAATAAATGAAGACAGCTTATTGCACTGTGAATGCACGGCAAATACGCCATACAACTGTACTAGACAGATGAATCCCTGGCCGTTGCCACCTCCTCCAGCTGGCAACAATTAGAAAAGTTTCTGCAGGGGATTTTGTTAATTTTCTCCAGATGGAGAAAGAGAAGAAGATATCAGCTAGTACTGGAGAAACTGGTTGGGGAGGGTCAGAACTGATGGGTTGAACCACCATTCATTATGCTGGTATGCCTCCTGTCAGTTCAACTGGGAAGGTGGGCTCAAAGCCGTTAGTGGGTTCAAAGCCCTCTTCTAAGACAACATTTATCTCTTCCCTTATATAGATTCTGACAGAAAAGCAGCCTCATTAGTAATTATGCAAGAACCACATTTCCCCACCAAGAGAGGTTGCATTCCTGGATTGAGTTAACAATAGCAAAGGCCAGGCCAAAATCGCTCCTTCAACTTTTGCAGCCCCATTCATAAGGATTTCTTTTTAAAAGTTTATTTTGCCATACTCAATTCTTAACTAGGAGGAGTGGAGTTCACTCCTATTGGGGAGGGGAAAAACAAAAATAAACACATTCAATACCAGTTTACATAATTGTTTGTGACGGAGACCGTTCTGAGAGGGGAGGAGCCAAAGGCCAGTAGATCCCAGTCACCCTGAGAAAGAGGGCCTGCGGATTTTGCCTATATGTCTTTTATTCTTATACAGTCTGTGTTATTGGAAGTGATGTGTACATGCCTGTGAGCTAACATTATAAGAGGTGGAAGTGGCCTACCTTTCAGTTAGTATAGTAAAAAAAAAATGTGCCAAGAAACTTCTTTTTCTCATGTGAGAAATTGAGGGGCTGGGGAATTGAGTGAGAATTTGCTAGTGTAATGTTATTCTGTGTGCAGGAAAACAACTAGATAGACATTTAGCAAACAGCAAATATTCAACAACAAAAAACCTATTTTACAAGATTAAGATGGGGGCAGAATATTTATCTGATTGTCAGGGAGAATTAAGCTCAACAGCAAATATGTGAGCATAAATATAGTTGCTGTTCTCTCATTTTTTGAATAGTATTTGACCCCACAAAGTCATGATTCCTATTCTGACCAAGTAGTAGATATCTTTCAAAGAACAAGAGACAATAACTTTTAAAGTTATTGCTTGAATATCCATTTCACTACTTTTATACCCAGATTTTAAGATGAACATGAACTTGCTATGACAAAGGTATTAGGCTTGCTCACATCTCTTTCATAGAGTAGAAAAATATTTATACCACTAACTCCAGCCTTAAAAAAAAAAAATAGCATCATTCCTAGGGCTCAGGCAGATAACAGCTATGTAAAAAAACAGCTATGTAAAAAATAAAACATAAACCAGCAAAAAATATCCATTGGTAACAAAATTAAAATGATCCCACTTGCTTAATCCAGGGCCATTAAATGCAAAGACTAGTAAGAAATGCATACAGTACATTTGGAAAATGTTCCAGTTTAGAGTTTTACATGTCTCAAGAGAAGGGAGTTCTTCACATGTGGAAAAGCCCCCAAGACTGCTGCTCTGAATGTCATCACTTCCTTATGCAGGTAGTACATACAGTCCAGAAGTTGCTCTTAATAGACTTTCAAAGTTGCAGTGGAAGTGACTTGCATGTAATTTCAATGTAACTCACTTTCAAGAAAGACTACTTAATGTTGGGACCTAAAGAGATCTTTAAATGAAGCAATAGTGCAAGCTTTTGAATTTGGTAGGCCTGCTTTTCATTATCGGTCAGTAGGAATGAACTGACCGAATGAACTGTGGGACAGGGATCTAAACTAGGGGGTGCTCGAAGCACATTTTGCATTCCGTTCCGAGTTTGGAATGGAATGCAAAATGTGCGAAGTGTTCCATTGGAACAGCCCAATCCCCCTTCCGAGCACCATTTTGGATCCCAAAACGGCAGAACAAGATTGGAACATTCTGCCTCAGAACGGGACCCTTTTTAAAAGTGTGTTCTGTTCCAAGCTTGGAATACTCGGAATGGCCTGTGAAACGTTCTGACCTCAGAACGTTCTGCACATCCCTAACCTAAACTATACTTGAAAGTATTGGCAGTGGGAAGGCGAATATTGCCACAGAATTTTTAAAAAATCTATCAGTTGTACTTTGCTCACTCTTTGCTTTTCCCCCAGGGCAGTCTATGTCTTCAGGAGAGCCTGTTTTCATTGTGATTTGCACTTTGTCCCATATTATCTCGCATGGTTTCTCTGCTTCTCTTTCTGTTTGCAGAATATATGTGCGAAGAGCAGCGCAGAAACAATTTGAGACACGAGGTTAAGCCAAATATACTGTGCCAGTTCAGACAATACTCTACACTGGCCCCTTAAACACGTCAGGGAGGAATGTGTGTATGCACATCTCTCCCCCACGTGTTGCACTGTCACCTAATTGCACAAGGGTCTGAACTGCCTCTCAATGCACAGTTTTAATACAAAATAGTTTTGGTTAATTGTGCATTAATGAAAACGGTGATTAGGCGATGGCATCGTGAATGGGGCAAAGATGTGCATGTACCTATGTTTCCTCCCCCACCCACCCATTTAAGGGGTCATTTGGGGGCACCATCTGAACCAGCCCAGTGCTCTAACTGGGCACTGTTTTGTTTCATGTGGCATTCTGTCACACCCACTTACTGCTGTGCCTCTTCTCAAGCAAGTGTATTTGTAATTAGGCAGCAGTGCATAACTTCCAGAATAGAGGGGGATGTATTTTCCAAGTCTCTAAGCTGGTGATCCAGCCTGGGTTGCTTCCTCACTAGCTGTTTTCTCTGGAATGGACATCATTTGTTCACTGAACAAATGTTCATCATTTGTTCATTACAGAAAATTCAGACCATATTCAGATGCTATTGCAAGCAGCTGCATTCCAGTGTTATGAAATTGTGATAATAAAAGGGTTTTTTTTAAAAATGAATGAACAGTTGCTCTAGCTACAAAAAGAGAAACAAGTTATTAATCACTCCCCCTCCCGGCAGCATGAACTGGCTTACCTAAGGGCTAAGTAATGCCATGGCTGGAATGAAGGAGGCATCTCATTAAAGGGCAATAGCCAAGAAGCAGAAGGCACTTTAGAAAGAAAGGGCAAGGAGGACACTAGTTCAAGGGCCAAAAGCAAGACCTTTGTTGATAGGATGTACTTCTGAGTGAGTAGATATTAGGATCTTGCCAGAGGGAATGGGCTTTGCACATTGTTCTGGGAAAACATGTACTATATCAAGTGCCATGTATCTGACTATATACTATATTAAGTATCATGTACTATATTAAGTGCTACGTGGAACCACCATTTTAATTCCACTTCCAGCTAACTGTGGAAGAACAATCCCTTAGAGGGCTCTATTGTGGAAGTCAGCTTGGGAAGAGGATGCACTGAACTAGCTGTTTGCAGTATAGTCAGATACATACAATATGAAACAGATGCAAATTTATTCTGAGACTCCTAGGTTTGCTTCTGGGGATGTGCTGGCTCCAATACCATAACCAAGGTTACCTTCCGAAAGTCTTGAAATGGGGCATAAATTTCTATTTTCTCCCACTTACATTTGAACTTTAGTTACCGAGCTAGTCTCTTCCATAATTTTAAATGGAAGCCATTTGAAATATGCCCCTGGCAAAACTCTGTCAAAATTTTCTTCTTTCTTTAGAGGAGGATGGCTTCTTTTGCCATATCCTTTATCCTTCATATAGACAAATGGTCCTCATCAAATAACCGCATGCTTTTACCCACAATAAAGCTTACAAAAACTGTTTTTTCAACCTTTATTTATTTATTTCTAATATTAAATACCCTGCCACCTTGAATTCTCACAGCAGCTGACAAATAGAATAAAATATACAAAATAATACATATAAAACTAAGAAACAAATTGGAACGGCAGTTGCAAAGCACAAAGAAACACCAATCAACCAGCAATCAATAAAAACTAGCTGAAATGCAGCAGCTGAATGCCACAAGCAACTGAATAAAAATATCTTAGAATCTCAGAAAGCTAAAAGGGGGCCAAGTCATATAGGCCTTCATAGGTTAGGGACCCTCTTGGGGGTGGCACTTCTTCAACTACTCCAGTCTGAGTTCACTCAGAGCTTTAAAGGTCAAAGCCAGCACTTTAATTGGGCCCAGAAATTAACTGGTAACTAGTGCAGTGCTTTAAGGATTCATGTGACATGCCCCTTGCAACAAACAGTGGCAGACATCCTGACTAAAACTGCATTTGCTCAATGAACAAAATTCTGCTCGTGCAAGGAGATGGCACTAAATCACACGGCTTTCAGAATTGTACTGTTGCTAGGCTTGTGCACGTCCCAAAACGTTGGAGTTCCAGTCTGACACACTGCCAGGAGGCACCAGCATTACTCCTTCTGACAGTCAGATCACGTTAGGTCAGAATTCCAACATACAATTGGACTCCACCTTGCTCTACCTCCTCACTACCCTCTTTTCCTCCCCCTTCTTTACTTAGGACTGGGTGTGGGCAGGAAACAGGCTGCATCTTGTCCTCTTGGTTCTGAAAAGAGTACTCACTCAAGTGCCTTCCCATCTGGAGCCTTGACTGTGAAAAAGGCTCCTGTAACCCCACCAGCAGCAGCAGCAGCAGCAGCAGCACCAGTTCCCAGTGCCACAAGGGCTTCAGGGATTTTCTAAGCCTCCTGCAATGGCTGGAGCCACAGGGCGGGGGGGAAACCTCTATTGTCCTAGCAGCAGCCAGGCTGCTCAGACACATAGAAGGAGAGTGATGGTACAACATAGAGATTATGAGAGGACATATATATCACAACCAAATTCTAATTTAGGAGGATCCACAGCCAGCCCACCAAGAGAAGGTGGGAAGGTACCCCTGGTCACAGATGTCATGAAGGTGTTGAATCTGGGCCCAAGCTATGAAACTGATCCTTTTAAAACATGGTCTGTCCATAGCTTCTTTTTTCATGAGATGAGTTTGTGCGTACCCCAGCAATTTGCACACAACAATTTCCATGCATGCCACCAGCATTTGGAAACCATGCAAGCAATAACTACAATGCAGGAAATTTTGGGAGCCTGGACCTAAAGGCCTTTGGAGCCCCCCACCCCACCCCAGCTGCAAGTTAACATATTTTTTAACATATAGGTTCTTGGACACAAACCACACCAACCAGGACAGACTAAAGAGCACGGGGGGGGCAGGGTGTGGGGAGGCCCTAGACTTCGCCCCCAAAGTCCAGGGGTAAGAGCGCCTCTGGCCAGTGGTATCCATCCATATCCCCAAGCAAATCTGTGATTTAGATCAGCTACATCCTTGATAGACATCATCTTAATCTCTAATTCTGTCAATTAACTAAATAGAATTAAGTGGCAATCCTATGCTCACTTGCCTTGGAGTAAACGCCATTGGGTGCCTGGCTGAGATGATGCACAGTGTTACAGAGCCATACACTGTGCTCTGGGGCTGCTGTGGACTCCTAAGGCAGCTCCAACAGTTAAGAATGGGGCCTGGCAGTAGCACAGGCAGCACCTCTGCAGGATTCCCCAATGTCACTAAGGGGGAAACCTGCAGAAGCTCTGATTGCACTACTGCCCATTGTTAACAGCACTGGGACTGCCTTAGATGTCCATAGCAGCCATAGCTCTGTAACACTGCACCAGGGGCGTAACTATAATAGGGCAAGGGGAGACAGTTGTCTGGGGGCCCACTGCCTTGGGGGACCCCCCCAGAGGCAAGTCACATGACTGACTCTCTTAGCTGCGCACCTGCCCAGACTTCCTTCAGTTGTATTCATCCTCCAAAACTTGATGTGAGTGTTAAGACCTGGAGTTACCAGAACAGCATGTCTTTCTCTAGTACCATTAGCCAACGTGGTGTAGTGGTTAGAATGCTGGACTAGGACCGGGGAGGCCCGAGTTCAAATCCCCATTCAGCCATAAAACTAGCTGGGTGACTCTGGGCCAGTCACTTCTCTCTCAGCCTGACCTACTTCACAGGGTTGTTGTGAAAGAGAAACTCAAGTATGTAGTACACCGCTCTGGCCTCCTTGGAGGAAGAGCGGGATATAAATGTAATAATAATAATAATAATTTACAAAACCTTTTAAAAATAATTTAGGATGATGTTCTATTGTGGCACATAGGATATAGATGTAGATATAGATATAGATATAGATTTATTACTATGCTTTTTGTTACCACTATTCAGCCTCATTTAAGATTTCTTTACTTCATGAGCTGAGCTTCAGTGAGGGGGGGCATTTTAAATCTTGTCTATGGGCCCACTCCAACCTTGCTACGCCCCTGCACTGCACATCATGTCAGCCACTGGGATTTCCTTCAGAGTCAACATGTACAGTATTGTACTGTTGTTAGATATTGTTTTGCAGACTGAGACCATGGTTTTGTAATCTGTATATTTGGGAAGCCTGCTGTGTGGAAGTCTGAACCCCTCAAAGTCTGAATTAAGATCAGTACATGATGCTTGTATGTCAATATTATGAACTCTGACATTGTGTATTGCCTTGAACAGAGTGCCGGAGTATGTGTCTTCTTAGGTGGTACCTTTTGTCTTTGTAGCAACTGTGTATAAGAGAAACGCTTTTATGTACTACTTTTAATGTGCTGGTGTTAATATCACTTCCTGGCATTTTCTGCAGAAATCCTTGCATACCTTCCCAGTTCTTATTGATCACCAAAGCTGCTTATGAGCAGGTTTGAGCTAATGGATCATAGCCTATTGCAGTGAATTGTCTCCCTGCCACCGGGTTTTGATACCTTTAAATAATTTGGTTCTATGCAAGAGCATTATCAAGTTGCAATATAAATCAAATGCTCATGAAGGGACATGGAGGGGAAGGAATTTCTACAGTTATAAGTTAGCACAAAGAATAAGTGGTGCACGACACTCTGAGATGTACAATGTCTGTTTTGCTTATGAGGATTAAATGGCAGAGTGCATTTGCAGTAGAGTTGGTGAATTATTCAGATAACCTGTACCTGTGGGATAAACGTTGTCTTCTAAGACTAGGATACAGCTGTATAATCAGATAACTTAGGTCCATCAATACTGTGCTAAGAAATTATATAATTTTTTTCCTCTGTCGTTATTAAAAATCTGGAGCTTTATTCAAATGATATCTCCCTGATGTTATGCTTCAGTGAAGTATGCTGTTATCTCTGATTTTCCCATTGATCAAAAAAAGAAGAAGAAAGAAAGCAGGACCTAGTGATATGTGAAGAGACTGCAATAAAAAAGCACAGTATCATGCATCTTCTTACCATAAATTATTAATTTTTCATGATGGTGGATGGTTTCCTAATAATGAAAAATCTCATTAGCTTTTTTAATTTCCAAATGTTATATAAAAGCTTGCATTAAAGCAAAAATCCCCCACCCCAGATCATACACTAGAAGTGAACTATCTGCAAATTTTGTCAAGCATAAGCATACACATTGTTAAGGCTCTAAGATTTTGTATTTGTGTTAACATGTCTAGAAACTTAGATGGCTCAACAGTTTTAGCTCCTTAGTTGTGTGTATTCAGGATGAAAATTTGGTTCTTTTGGAATGCCATTGTAAATCCAGCGGTTTCCCCCTCCAGCAGAGACTTAGCCCTTGTTCATGTGGACAGTCCTTATCAGTGCAACCACATGGGAGCAGCATATGAGCCAGGGTGTCTGTGCCAAAGCTCAGTACTGAGAAAGACTTGCTGACAAGCTGCCATCCACTTTGCAGAAGAGAAACTCTGAGTCTGGCTTCTAGTGTATCAGCCATCGCCGTAGAGAATGCAGCTCATACATCATGTCTCCTATATATCTCTGGCATCAGGGACACTCTGTATGGAATATTTTAAAACACATTAACTGAACCCGAATGGCTGCCAATTTTGCTGAATTTTGCATGTATAGCTACATCTATATGCATGTTGTGGTTTCTGTGGAAAGCAGAGCTTAATTTGAGACACTCTTGCTGGTCCTGACACATGTAAAATAGCAATATTATTATTTATTTATACAGTCAGACAGGTGTTATTGACTGGTTTGTTTTATCCAGACATCAGGTCCTTCCCAAGGACCTAGGATGGCTGAATTTTATTGTCATCATCATCATCATCATCATTATTATTTATTATTATTACATTTATATCCCGCTCTTCCTCCAAGGAGCCCAGAGCAGTGTACTACATGCTTGAGTTTCTCCTCACAACAACACGGTGAAGTAGGTTAGGCTGAGAGAGAAGTGACAGGCCCAGAGTCACCCAGCTAGTATCATGGCTGAATGGAGATTTGAACTCGGGTCTCCCCGGTCCTAGTCCAGCACTCTAACCACTACACCATGCTGGCTCTCACAAAATGAGTATCCAGTCAGACTCTCTCTTCAACCCACGGACTGACATGGAATGGCTGAGCGGTTTTGGCCTCAGAGTCAGAAAAGGGGTTGAGTATTATCCTGGTCCTCCTCTTTTCCAGGCTGGATGGTCCTCATGTCTGCCTCTCTCCAGAGGCCCCCAAAACTCCCCAGAAGACAGCTCACTTATCCCAGCTACCCCTTATATGCCTCTTTGCAGGTCATGCACCTCCTACCCCCCTGCATCGGGCCAATGCCCTCCTTTATTCCTAGTAAGCCCTTATCCCTTTCAGCTATCGTCCACTTGTTCCCTGGACCTCCCTCTCTGTCCCCCTCCCTCTGAGAGGCACACCACTGACATCATCCTGGTGCGCCTCCTCAGCAACCCTCCCATGCGGCCACCCAGTCCTTGATGGCTCCGCAGCTGGGGCACCTAGCAGCTTCAGCCCATCCCGGGCCACGGGGGCTTGATTCCCGCCTGTCGGCAGGTCCCTCACTCCCTCTTCCTGGCTGCCACCCATCCCTGCCTCCATTGAGAACCCAGCGGATCCATCCCCAGAGTGAAGGATGGCAGGCTGTGCCAGACAATGAGCGTTTCCTAACACATGCAAAACTAATTTCATAATCACTGATTCATATATTAATGCTCAGTCACATACAATGTGTGTACAGTGTATGAATGTACAGATCTATATGCATGTGCATTCATTCACACATTATGCTGAGCACATGTACAGCAGTATATGTCCTATCTGTACCTTGTGTTTGAGGGGACCTTTACCAGGTTCACTTTGAAAATGAAATGTACATAAAATATGTGTATGTGTACAGACATTTTATGCATGTACAATATAATATTTGAATAGGACTTGTGTAATTATAGTTTACTCCCTGCACACCTGCAATTAGAGGATAGGGCATGTTGATGAGACTCTTAGCCCGCATATGTTTCTTTGTAGAAATTAAACACAAGTAGGGAACACACTAATTGGTGACTGACTCCAGACTAAGAAAGTGGTGATGTAGTGACACTACAAAAGAGGAATGATTTTCATCAGTCTTTTCCTTCTGAAGCTCACTGTGTCTCCCAAAAATATGTCCCTGAGGGTCACACAACCCTCAGGGTCAGATGGGGGGGTCATCAATGAGCTATTGATCAAAATTGCCCCTTCTCCACAGTGTGTGACATTAATACCAGTGTTTTGTTATTCCGGATGTCACCTGTGTCTTTTGACTATTGTAATTGAACCTGGAATATTTTTGACAAAGGAACTCAGGAATGGGCAACTAATGGGCAGAAGTTTTTATCTAGACGTCCAAGCCAAGTATAAGCATGCATATGTATTCAGTACTTGGTTTGGGCCCCTTTTGCAGCAATTACTGCCTCAATGCGGCGTGGCATGGATGCTATCAGCCTGTGGCACTGATGAGGTATTATGGAAGACCAGGATGCTTCATTAGCGGCCTTCAGCAATTCTGCATTGTTTGGTCTCATGTCTCTCATCCTTCTCTTGGCAATGCCCCATAGATTCTCTATGGGGTCAGGTCAGGCGAGTTTGCTGACCAATCAAGCACAGTACACTGTATACTTTTCAGAGGTCCGATATTGTTCTATTCTTCAATCCTTGTCTTCTTGGTTCCATGTAATATTCTAATTTTCTGAGATTGTGGATTTGGGGTTTTCATGAGCTGTACGCCATGATCATCACAATTATAACAAATTAAGGCTTGACTTATCTCGCTTTGCATGTAATGCGTCTGTCTCATATATCAGTTTCGCCTTTTAATTTGCATTACTGAAATTAATGGACTTTTGCACAATATTCTAATTTTCCGAGTTTCACCTGTAGGATTAGGATACAACCCAATCTCTCTGTACTCACCTTTTGTCCAGTTCTATCCATTTTATTTTCTACGGGGGGGGGGGGCATTATTGGTTTCTGAATATGCAAACTGTTAAGGCTTAAGAACAGGGATACATATTCAAATGCATATTTAGATTTCATCTCCCATAAATATGAAACAGAGAAAACTCCATGAAAATGAAGAGGCAGACAATACAATTTGTTAAAATCTTCATCCTATAGGTCTGTAAGCAACCACCAGGAAACTTTGCTTTTCATTAATAATTTTATAGTCTTAGCTTTTATATTCTTAGGTAAGTGCAATCAGGATTCTGGTCCCAGTGATCAAATGGTAAGCAAATATGGTATTTATATATGACTATGCTTCTAATTCCCATCCTTCATTTATTTATTAGTACCCTTTCCGAATTTCAGTTCCCTTCCCTTTCCAAAAAGCAGTAATGAATAGGAGACCCCTCTATTCCATCTGGTTTTTCTAACCATTCCTACCAGAAAAATAATGGCCTGTTAGCTGAATTACCCAGAAATCACATAGTTTAAAACAACTTTTAAAAATACTTTATTTTATAATAGGCCTTGCTAGCAGTGCATTCTTATCTCTCTGAATGGTACTTCAGAAGCATACACCTATCTCTCTTTAACTGGAGAGCTGGTCTGTCAGATCAGTTTTTTCTGTTAAGAACACTGTCAGCATCTATATCCTAAAAAAACAAAAACAAAAAACCCAAACACAGATCATGAACCTGAATTCCCAGTTTAAGGCTGATTTGCTTTGGCAATTCAAAATATGAATTCTGCACTTTTTTCTTGACCTGACCTGCTACAAATTAAAGAGTAGGTTTGTGGTTTTCTCCACAGTTGTGTGCCTTTGTTATAAACCCTGATTATGTTTTAATGCTTCCCTTCTGCTCACAGACCTGTGAGGCTGAAATAGAGAAAAATGCATCTGATTGAAGCTACTGTACTACTTCTCGTTTCTTTTGTTCGAGACACAATTGGGACCAATTTTGTTTGCTATTAGTTTGGATCAGAAAGGTCATTTATTCTTACAGTAGACTCCACGAAGAAAACACTGCAAGCGTATTTTCCTGCATGTGTCTTTGAGAAAAGTAGGTGGGATTCTTTAGAATCCCACCTACATCTTTCACTACATCTCTACCATATCAACTGAAATGCCTAGTACAGAAAATTTATTGCTAAGACTTCGAAGCTGTGAAAAGGTCTCAAATAATATTACTTTTTAAATGAATGTTTAAAAGTGAGGTGATTCATTCCAACTTTAACAGTTATGTGACTCAAGAACTACAGTTATTCGATGTTGGCATACAAAACCTGTTTCTATCACAGTATTAACAAGTTCAGTTTCCTCTCAGCTTATTAAACAACTGTATTCAAGAAATGCAGCACATCCTAGGGAACATTACAGGAAATAACTAGTTCCATGGGAATAACTAGGTCTCAAAAAGTCCCATGAATATAAAAAAATTATATTTTATACAGGTTTTTACCCTATATACTACACTTTTTATCTCTCTTCAGAGGAACATCCTAAAATCTGCAGATGTAATTTACTATTAATAATACTATACTTTGTGTAAAATTGCCATATGTGTTTTTGTTTAATTTATATTTTCTAGCTCATGTCTAGTGCCATATAGCATAATATATATAGTGTAGTGCCATAGAGCTCTAGAGCTAAGTATATAGAGAATTAAACTGGAAGAATTTGATATTAACTTTTTTATTAAATAAAAATGCATAATGCAAATCATGTTTTCATAACTGCCACTAAAAATCCCCATATTCCGTAATTTGTATAACATTTATACTGAAAAATAAATAAATTCTATTTGTATGGACTATAATGGTAATTATTTTTCATCCATGTTATATGTATCACATTTTCCGCTAGCTGCTGCAGGTACTTAAACAATTCAGCTGCAGCTAGGAAACTTTGCTATATGGATGCTTATAAAATTGCAGCTAGAAAATTCCCAATTGTTGTTCAAATACCTCACTGGGTTCCAAGGAATGGGAAAAATATAACTGGATGTCATCTGAATACTGCTATGGTGTGCTTACAAAATTCTCCCCATACACATTTTCCTCAGTTTTTGGAATTCTGGATTTCCTCATCTTGTTTCTGGAGCAATATTAATATGTTAGCAATACTCTGCTTGCAAAATCTAATGATATAATTAATTTGTTTTAAACATAGCCAATATGTTGTCAAGTCTAATCCTATGCATGTGTGGCCTTTGAGGGCCATTGCTACCCGGCTGCATTGTTACACTTGGCTGCCCGGCTGCATTGAGCTGATACTTCCTCTCCCAAACAATAGGCTATCTCCTCTTTGGCCATCTCCCCACAACTTCTTAAACTAGTGTGAAAAGCAGCACACTCTAAAGGAACACTAGTTATCTCTTTCAAGATCTCTCTGCTGATGGAGGAGCCACACCCTACCAATCAGAACAACTGAGGTGCATCTAGGGTTGCCATATTCATTGAAGATCATTCCTGGACACAATCATCGGCGGGGGGCAGGGGCACAAATTTTAAAATCCTATTTGTTTGACCAGGATTGGAATGAGTGCTTGATAGTAGAACTTGGTAGCTGTTTCATACATTCCCCCCTCCCCCCGCCCATAGCATTCTTTGCATAGGAGACCATCAGGAGCTCATATTGTTTTGGGAGCAGTAGATGGGGGTGGAGCTTCTGCAGAGCTTTGTCTTTCATGTTGTAGCAATAAAGGACAGTTGTGTTTTAAGGCCTGTTATTCCTTGCATTTCTTCCAGCTACTCCACACAGGAGATACTTCCTGTTGGATAAGAGAGGTCCTCACAAGACTGCAGGTGCTGTATCAGGCAATCAGTGTTCTAGAGAGAACAGAGAGAAGTGAGACCTACTATCACCTTAGCTATCTCTAGAGATGATCCAGAAAGGAGGGCAAGAGGTTTACTGAGCCATATATAGAAAACCAACCTGGTCAGCTGGCAACATTGGTGCCAGAGAAAGGATAAGAGCATGGGGCTTTAAAACTACATGTAGCTACATTGCCTGAAGAGAAGCGCTAGAAAAATCCTGGACATGTGACCACCCTAGTTACAGTACATCACATTGTTGGAAAGGATGGCTGGTTGTGTGTTTCTGGTCCCCACAATGTGGCCCTCCGGGCCACCATGACCTCTGCTTCCCTGCTATCCCAGGCTGCATTGAGAGTCTGCTCCATAGCATGTGAGTTGACTGGATCACCTCCCAGATATGGTGATATGGGACAGCATGTTTTGTTGTTGTTTAAATATTTTTATACTGCCTGATATGCATAGCTCTAGGCGGTGTACAAACTTGAAAATATTTAAAAGTCACAAACTAAAATACATGACAATAAAAACAATATAATAAAATTACTAAAACGAGTTTTTAAAATTATTAAAAATAATGTTGACTTACAAAAGTAAGACATCTCCTTTCTTTGGCTTGTGTGTCGCCTCATAATGATACAGTCACTTGCCTCAATGCCTGTCTCCCCCATGTCCTGTGTCCTTCACTGCATCCATCATCACTTTGTTCCTGCCCCTCTATAAAGCTATCACTAATTATATACACCATTCTCAATGGCCTTCTTTAGATGCTTTTAAAAAAGCCTTACGGTCACAGAAACAATCTCTGTCACTCTTGTTTTTCTCTACAGACAATCTCCATAAGCAGGGGTGTAACTAGGAAAGAGGGGGCCAGCATTCACCCCTCTCCCTAGTGGTCCCTCAGAGTAAGGGAGATAATGGAGGGGGTGGAGCTGTGGGGTCCACAGGAGCTGGGAGCCCTTTGAACCTTTCCGCTCAATTATAACCATACCCCTGTCAATAAGCATGGGCAGTGCAGGGGGTGATGCTTTTAGAGCAAGTCAACACCAGTGAAGGGCTTGCAGGCACACTCGGCATCCCTTTTTTTGAATGTCTGAAGAGGACTTCTAACTCAAGTGAAAGCATATCTGGAAGGCAGAGTGTCAGTGTGCACCTAGGTGATCAGTGACCCTATAGCATCCTGTGTTTCACTGTTCCTCCAACCTGCAAAGACAGGATTGAGGCTGAAAGACAAAGCAAAAGTGTGAGTGTATTAAGGTGAAGTTGTAGGTGAGCATAATATTTGAGACTGTGGAATACATTTATTTCTTTCATGGCCAAAAGTTAAGGCAGATGCCTTTCATACCTTTTGGTGCATGGGTAAATTTGTGTCTTAGCACTTCTCTTAAAGCAAAGGGAGTTTGATCTTAGAATATGAACTGGAGAGATGTATTTAAATGGGAGTGTGAGTATATACATTATGTGAAAGATTTTATTGCTCAAGAGTGCAGGGACATCAAAAAGTACTATGGTGACAAATGATACTGGGGCTGTTCACACGAGCAGCCAAACCAAGTTTGGGCAGCCCTGCCTGGGTTTGGCTGCCCATGTGACGTGCTGATCCCATAAGCCCGAGTTTTTTACCTAGGTTTTAACCTGGGTTAAAGGGTGCAAGTGCATCCTTTGACCCAGGTATGGGGTCGTGTGTCTGCTCAGGTTGCAGTCAGCCCAAACAGACACAGAGCCAGGTGCCTAGAGTGCCCAGCTCATGGGGGAATCTCCCAGTGAACTGCACTCATCACACAGTGCATTGTGGGATATCTGGAGGCCAGGGTGTGTCTTTCTGGCCTCCAGAAAACCTCACAGCTCACAGCAGCACCCGTCGTGTGGGCTCATGAGCTGCACAGCTCAGATCCTCTCTGGATAATCTGGGGGGAAGGTAGGTGATAACCTGCCTCTCCCCAGCCGCAGTAGAAGGTTGTGTTCACAACCTTACTTCCTAGTGAGGCAGCTGTATACTCTGAGGTACTTGTTGAAAGTTGAGTGGCTATATCACAGTAGTGTGTGTGTGTGTGTGTGTGTGTGTGTGTGTGTGTTGAAAGATGCATCATTCACAAAGTATCCTCCATCCCTCAAACTTTGGGATTATGTTGGTGAATAACATAGACTAAAGGTATGCTTGTTTTTTCAGTGGTTTGGGATGTTTTTACATATAGCTAATTAGTGAATGCATGCAGGAGCGTAGCTAGGGGAGAGGAGGCCCGTGTTCACTCCTTCTCCCCAGCAGCCCCTAAGTGTGAGGGAGATCATGAAGAAAATAAGCAGGGGTGGAATTGGGAGGCCCTCAGGAGCTCGGGGGCCCGGGTTCTTTGAACCCATCCACTCAATTATAGCTATGCCCATGAATGCATGTTAAGTAAGACTAGAAGTGGGTATGAAATAAAGTTGAAGATTCATTTTTGTTGGCAGTGGCAGCAGCAAAGAAATATTATCACAGAGATAAAAAGAGATCAAACATACACCTTGTTAAAGAAATTTTTCTACACATATGTTATATATTTAACAATACAAGAAAGAGACTCTATCATTTCACCTGATGTAATATTGTAATAACATTTCACCTGATGTAATATTGAAAAGGAAAGATTGTTCCATTGAGTCGGTGTCAACTCCGGGCGAGCCATGTGGTTTTCTTGGTAGAATACAGGAGTGGTTTACCATTGCCTTTCTCCCATGATGTGTGAGAGGATGCCACTGCCTTTGTCATCTGCCTCCAGCACCTTCCTATATCACTGCTGCCCGATATAGGTGACTACAAATATATATTTACTAGACACAGTCTGGGAAGCACAATGGTGGGGATTCAAACTAACAGCCTCTCGCTCCCTAGGCAAGCTGCTTCCCCGCTGCATCACCGCAGCTGATGTTATATTACTATATTGTTAGTCTATTACTATATTGTTAATCTATATTCTGTTTCTGATCTTCTCCCCGCCTTCACCCCACCATGCAGATGCAGTTTTGAGGGAGGTTTTGACAAAATTGATTCCTGAGTTTGAAAAATCAGAGTTGTCAAACATTCAGGAAGAGCAATGGTAGGTAAATTAAAAAAAACAAAAACTTTTCAGAGCCAATCAGATTAGAAAACTAGCACCAACATTTAATAAACAGTCTCTTTAAAACATTTCCCCTTCAAGCCACAATGTATGGAGTTTGCAGAGGTAAGTGTTGCAAAAGAGAGAAATGTCCTTTCTTGCATTTGGAGCGAAGAGGAAATTTGCCTTGGAAAAGAAGTGGGAGATGGTGTATGACACTTCCCCCTGTCTTCCAGACAGAAGTTCTTTAGCCCCAGCACTCTCATTTTAAAATTAAAGTATTGTCATTGGTGGTAAAAGGAAATGTGGAGCAGAAAGTAACACAATGAGGGAAGCATGGTGGAGATGGAGGAGATGAGGGGAATAAGAGAAGGCTAGCATAAACTGGGAGAAACCAAGCAGCAATCTCTTTCAGTGAGTAGCTCAATAGACAGACAAGGACAGCTAAATATAGAAGAACCAAAGTTGATATGTATCTTACCCCTGGACTTTGGGGCCGAAGTCCAGGGCCTCCACAGCCCCTGGGGCCCCCCAAATCCTCTGTAGTCTCTCTCGGATGGTGTAGTCGCCCGGCTAGGCATGATGATGCTTAATTTTCAGGGGAGTGGTGGACTCCAAAGGTCTTTAGGTCCAGGCTCCAAAATTACCTAAGTGCACCTTTGTTGATGCATGCTTATAAAGCAACTGTTCCAGAGCACTATACAAATTAGCTGCGAAAAGGTGTGCTTGGCTGTGTTAATATATTTGTTTGGACGTGTCCATATATTTCTTTGTTTATAAAACTGCACAAGCCACTTCATGGCAAAAGACATCAAAGCAGTGTGCAATGAGAGCTTAAAAATATACTCTAACCGAATAAAATGGCACAATGAACAATATAAAAGCTCAGAGCAGTGGCTAAGCCAGGTATAGTCCAATGTTAGCATGCCAAGAGCATAAAACCATGCTTTGCTTGTTATATTCTGATGCTTTCATCAACTAGCAAAATGACATTACTCTTTAGTGGATCCTCATTCCTGCCAGGAATTTTCACAGCTGAAGAAAATAGCCTTAAATAATTTCTTCCTAATTATGTATGCTTCTAAATATCTAATTATCATTTGGAATTAATAGTACAGTATATTGGGAAGTTATAATAGAGACCCGTTAATCTCCTAAACTATTGCTTTGGAGCTGCTGCTGCTGCTGCTGCTGCTGCTATAAGGGAATTTTTGCCACCTGGACATTTCATTATGATCTCACTTTTAAATTCAAAAGCATCTGATAAGAGGTCATAACGGCAGTCTTTGCTTTTGGAAGCATTCAATGTGCTCTTGGGTTAAGATAAATGTGTATAAGACCACTGCTGTGTTTTGTCCAGTATCTTTTATGTTTTGTCGTTCAGAAGTTTGTCCCAGTGGACAAACTTGCAGGGCGGGGGAGGTGGGGGGGGGAGTCAGAAAGGAAACGGGAGGCGAAGGAGAAATTGAGTTGTTTCTGAATCAACTCTTATTAAATCTATATAAGGTTACTTTGTGTTTGTGAGAGAAGTAGCTATAATACAACCACCATATGTTTTGTCTGTTTCCAGGGTACTTTGGCCTCCTAAAGAGGAAGGGTTTTCTTTAAAAGAAAAATATTAGAATAATTATTTTATTTCTAATTTTTGTTTCAAATAAGCTATGCTTTTCTGGTATGTGCTCAAATTTGCATACAGTCATGTGACAAATATATAGGATTTTCTTACTGAGTACAATACCCTGTATCCACACATTAATTACATGCTTCTGTAGATTACTTGATAATTACATTTAAGAGGCTTAAAGATTTAGAAAGGAGAAATTACCAGGTATTTACTCTGCTATTTCTTTTGTTTATATATATTTGTATTCCATGTAATGTATTACTGAAGTCTTAAAATTTTCTAAGATAAAAGAATTGTAGACACTCTGCATGCCCTACAGCAATTTCCAAAGCCTCAGATGTCAAACAGTGGCTATATTTGATGTGGTATTTATGCATAACAGAGAAGTGAAATCCAATGAAACAGTACAATTATCATTCAAAATGTGAAGAGATGATAGGTTGGATCAGGCAATACACCAGCCCATTGTGTGTAGAGGAGCAAGTGGGTGCAGCTCCTCCCTACTCACATGGTGAGCCATAGGTAGGCATTATGTTGTATGTACATAGGGATGTCTATTCTCATGTGCACATTTTTGTGTGGATGATTGTACATGTGATCATTTTAAAACGGAACATGAGTCCAGGCCCCTTCAAATGCAGCAAACAGATAGAAGTGTACTACTATATGTGCACTGAACATAATATGTGAATAACTGTGCATGCATACAAATCTGTATGTGTATACACTGTACACAGATTGTACATGCCCTGTATATAATGGTCATAAAGCTTAGGTGGCATTTGGAAGTTCCATCCCTGCTGGGTGGGATGGTTGCGGCAGGGACAGCATGCTGGTGGGTAAGGAAAAGCTACATGTACTTGCTCCTGTCCACATGATGGGCTGGTATATTGTCTAATCTGGCCCTTTGATTGGGATCCAGAGGTGCCCTTACACACACATTGAAGGGCTACTTTACACCTTGTGCTGGAGCACTTTGCAGGTGCAGAGGGGCTTCTGGGGGGGGCATGGGCTCTGCATGCACAGGGGTGCTTGACTGCTGCCTTGGCATGCCCACAGAGCTGGCAGATGGTCCTGTATGTGGACCCTCAGGGAGAGGTCTTAAGGGTGCCTCAGGCGTGGACAGCAAGTGCCCTGCCTGCAGAACCCTGAAGATCCCTTGCGGTGGGTCTGTTCATGTCCTCGCAGTGGAGCAAAGAACTGCCCCTGCACTACTTGGAGGCTGGAGTGGCTTAGGAGTGGCCAGCTGGTGCAGGCGGGTGGGGCGCTGGCATCAGCAGCTGGGGCTGGTAGAGCGGCTGCTGTGGGGCAGAGGGTGATGGCTGGTTGGCAAGCCGTTCCATGGAGCTGGCCATCCATTTGAGGTAGCCAGTGTAGTGCTTAAACTGCCTTTCAGCATCCTCATCAGATTGCACCAGGGCACCCACCACCTCCCTCATGGTGTGCTCATATGCACGCATAGTCTGGTCTGTGGCCTCCTCATAGGAACATAGGAAACTGCCATATACTGAGTCAGACCATTGGTCTATCTAGCACAGTATTGTCTTCACAGACTGGCAGCGGCTTCTCCAAAGTTGCAGGCAGGAATCTCTCTCAGCCCTATCTTGGAGATGCCAGAGAGAGAACTTTGAACCTTCTCCTCTTCCCAGAGCAGCTCCATCCCCTGAGGGGAATATCTTACAGTGCTCACACCTTTCTCCCATTCAAATGCAACCAGTGCAGACCCTGCTCAGCTAAGGGGACAATTCAGGCTAGCCACCACGAGACCAGCTTGTGGAACAGTGGACGAAAAGAGTAGAGCACTTCCCTAGAGCAGAGTGCAGGCCCTTTCCCTCTAGTTTTTGAAAATGCTGAAACCAGCAGCAGGAGGAGAATGATGTGGAAGAGTTTGGGTGTGGGTGCTGTAGCAAGGCCTGCTGAAGGAATGAAGGGAAGGGAAGGCCCACTGTGGAAGAGTGTGAGGAAAGAGCAGTACACTATGTGTCACCAGGGAGGAAAAGAGCTGATGGGGGGAATGTTCCATGCTATGGGGACAAGTCATGCTTGCGACCACCAGACCAGCTCTCCTCCCGCCTCTCCTCCTCATGCCTTCTCCCCCCATCTCATGTCCGTCTCTCATGTCTAGCTCTTGCAGTACTTCACAAGTGGCCCGGGAGCTCTCTATGTGCTGTGTGACCAGGTCCTTGGCGAGCTGGAGGCCATCAACACACTTCCAGTTTCTCAGCTGGGCCACACGCTCAGTGTTGGTAACGCAGAAGTAATTTATGTGCCGACGCCACCCGCGGGCTGCTGGGAGCAGCTCTCAACTGTGAGGCGCAGCATTGAATACTGACAGCGCAGCAGTCAGGTGGCAGAGAAGTGGCGGAGGGGCAGGTAAGACCTGCCTTCCTCCCAATAGTCACAGTCATACTTTATTTATGGTCTTTGACCAAAAAAGCAATGAAAATCTTTACATAGTTAAAAAGAAAAATATAAATAGATAATCAATTACACATAAATGGATAACGGCTTTGGAATAATTACGCAAAGAAAAAAAATAAAATAATGGCATTGGAAAGGCATAAGTGTATATACATAATTTAAAGTTAACACTAAGGAACCCACCTGCCTTCCTCCTTTTAAAGCGCCTGCTCGCCACCCGTTGAAATGATTCCACTGGGGCAGCTCAGAGCATTTTGATGCTTTGAATTAGAGGCGCTGAAACACTTCGTGCACATCCCTGCTCAAGACCAGCTGTGGCAGATGGTGGGGCAAACATAGATGCATGTTTCTCAAGTCTGGCTGCAGCCAATTGCTGGTGATTGAATCCATTTTATATTGTAAACCACCCAGGAACTTTTCTTTGAAATAGGACGGTATACATATGTACTAAATAAAAAAATAAATAATAAATTCAAAGTACATTTCTGGGATCTCTCCTGTTTACTGCCAGGAAGTGTTTTTCACTTGATATTATTAGTCTGAAAATAGGTTTTCATCCCATGACTATAAAAATGATGTGTACTATGCTGAATTATTGGTTAAAACATAAGAGTTATAGCAGACAAACATCATTTATTTGAAGGTGCTTGAATTCTATTTATTTATTTATCACATTTATATCCTGCTCTTCCTTCAAGGAGCCCAGAGCGGTGTACTACATACTTAAGTTTCTCCTCACAACAACCCTGTGAAGTAGGTTAGGCTGAGAGAGAAGTGACCGGCCCAGAGTCACCCAGCAAGTATCATGGCTGAATGGGGATTTGAACTCAGGTCTCGCTGGTTCTAATCAAGCACTCTAAGTACTACACCACACTGGCTCCTCAGGTACTCACTATTCCAGTTATTGACTAGCACATATTCATAAAGTATCAAATAGATACATTGGGTTGTTGTTGTTTTTACAATACTTCATTGTAGAGCATGACTATGAGCATGAATGAAGCATGAATGAGTGAATTCTTGAATGAGCATGGATGCAGAGCATGAATAAAGCTAAAGCTTCATTCAGAATTATACTTGCTGATCTGGAACCACAAGAGGATTCTGCATATTATTTTCTTTTCCCAAGCAAATTTTCTTTTAATCTAAGGGCTTTCATCCCTCCTTCCACTCCAAAGAAGCTTTTATTTCTCTCTATCACTGCACAATGTAACCTGTGGTTAAAAATGAGCAATATAGCAATGTGCCATGTGTGGCTAGGACCTATCTCTGAACAAAGAGGTAGCTGAGGGACTTACCACTATCTCCTGCATTGTCTTTCATGTAAAAGACAAATTGCTTGGCTCTTTCCTTGCAAGGTTGACTGACACAACCTTCCTTTTTTCTTGTTTTGTTCTTTCTTCTTTTGTTCTAGATAACGATAGAAATGTCACCTAAAAGATGTAGTTCAGTTTGCTGCTCAAGCTGCCAAGATTAAATGTGAATCTGCGAGGAGTAATGTGAAAAATCATCCTGATAGACTGCAATATGTATATATGTGCATGTTCACAGCTCAGTTCTGTATATGTTTACTTGGAAGTATGACGCAATGGCTTACATGGTATGCTCTGTGCCCTGGGGTTACTACAGACTCCTAAGCAGTTAGGGTTGCCAACTAGAGACATTTATAGAGGACATGCAACTATTTGGGGGACCAGATGACTTTTTTTCCCATTAGCAGAAATAAAAACTATTTGCGGGACCAAACAATTTTTTTTTGCATGTGTTGTGGTGTCCAAAGTTCCGGGGAGGAGCTGGAACATTTTGTTCCCTCAGAACACTTTGCTCTCCCGAGCAGCTCATCTTCCTCTGCCTCCTTCCCCTTCCTGACCATCCATCCAAGGGGGAAGCCATAAAAGTCATTTTGAGCAAGTTTAATATGTTCCAATATGCGTTATTGGTTTTCCACTGTATTTTTCTTCTTTTCACATGGCCTTTTCATTTGCGGCATTTTTGTTATCACGCGTTACCCTTTTTGATCTGTGATTATACGGAGTTAGGCCATTGGTCCGTCTAGTTCAGTATTGTCTGCACTGACTGGCTGCAGCTTTCCAAGGCTTCCCTGCCTTTCCTGGGAAAGGGTTTGAAGCTGGAGCCTTCTGCATGCCAGCAAATGCTCTATCCATCCTCTAAGGGGAACATTTTGCAGCAGACAGTGTTCCATTGTCAGCCACCCATCCAAATGCAAACTCTGCTTAGCAGAGCAGACAATTCGTGCTCCCTACCGCAAGACAGGTTCTCCAGCCCTATACAGGTAGTGGACTATATTGGAATAGTTGAGCAGGTGGGTTGTTGTTGGGTTTTTTTGCTGTACAATAAACCTGACTGAACTGTTCCAGCAGGATACTTCTTCTATCCTTAAGTAAGAATCTCTGTTCAGGATGACTATCAACAGATTCCTGATGCCTTAGCAGTTAGGAATGAAGAGCTGGTCCTAAATGAGCACTTTTGCTTTGTAATTTTAAAATACACTCATGTACTGTGGGGAGTCTGGGGGTGGGGGAGCCAAGCCATGCAAGGCTGAACTTGGTCTGTGTCTGTACTAGAACTACACCACAGGCTCATTGATACCTGACTTAAAGCTGCCTCTTTGCTGGCATTAGATGAACTACTTAGTCTAATGATGCATTTGGAAATGGTTTATTGAAGAGGGAGATTTTTACTAGCATTAAGCATAGACGCGGCTACTGAAGGCACTCTTATAAAGGTTAGGGCTGGAATGCACTTCACAGTCAGTTGCAGATGCCACTGAAATAGCTTCCTCCTTTGGCGAGCAAGTCCAGCAGTAATCGATAGAGCTGCTTACTATATAGGCCTATGCCATTATGCTGTGAATCTTCATGCACCCACCAGCAACTGCCAGAGACACAGAAGCAAAAGGGGTCATTTGCATTTTTAAGTGGCATTTCCATGGCTACTGTGGCATGTTATTTTGCCTTTAAGTTATTTCTGTTTAAAGGCAAAGTTTGTCATCAAGTCAATTTTGACTCCTGGCGCCCACAGAGCCCTGTGGTTTTCTTTGGTAGAATACAAGAGGGGTTTACCATTACCTCCTCCTGCGCAGTGTGAGATGATGCCTTTCAGCATCTTCCTATATCTCTACTGCCCAATATAGGTACCAGCGGGGATTTGAACCAGCAACCTTCTGCTTGTTAGTCAATCATTTCCCCACTGTGCCACTTCTGTTTAGCTGCAGTCAATCTCTTTTAAAAGTTGCAGTTAACTGCACTGTGTAGTGTAGTGGTTAGAGTGCTGGACTAGGACTGGGGAGACTCAAGTTCAAATCCCCATTCAGCCATGATACTAGCTGGGTGGCTCTGGGCCAGTCATTTCTCTCAGCCTAACCTACTTCACAGGGTTGTTGTGAGGAGAAACTCAAGTATGTAGTACACCGATTTGGGCTCCTTGGAGGAAGAGCGGGATATAAATGTAAAAATAAATAAATAAAATAAACAAGCCATAGAACAAAGTGTAGTCTGTCCCTGGTGGATTATCTTTGCTGCGGACTGGACAGTGGGGAGTATATCCCTGTTGCTTCCTTTTGATTTCTCAATGGCTTTCAACACCATTGAATCTAATATCATTTTGAGCTGTCTCTCTGGATTGGGAGGCACTGTTTTGTGTTTATTCCTGTCTTGTCTGGAGAGGAGGCCTCAGAAGGTGGTGGTGGAGGACTGTTGTTTAGACTTCTGCTCATTGGCTTATAGCTTCCCATTCCCATAGGATGCTATAAGCCATTTCACACACCCCACTCCTGTGCTATTTAACATCTACATGCATCCACTGGAAGAGGTCATCTGGTGAGGTGAAGCACATGCTCATTGCTTTTTAAAAATAAATATCTGAATGTTTTTGCTGACACCAGTTGTTTCTAAACATTTTAGTATCCATGTGTGAGGCAATGAATCAAAGGCTTTCTTGTAGTCAATCCATGCAACACTTAGATTTGTTTTTCTTCCCTTGCAATTTTCTAAAATCATTTTGTCAAAAGCTGGTCTTTTGTGCCTCTGGTGTTCGGGCAATTTCCTTTCTGTTCAACTGGAAGCTGTTTGTTAGTTAATAAGTGTTGCATCACTTCATCTGCTATTATTCCAGTAAATAATTGGAACATGGTTGGCAGGCAGGTTATCGGTCTATAATTACTTGGAACTGTACCTTTTGCTGGGTCTTTCATAATGAGATGAGTTTTCCCAGTTGTTAGCCATTGTTCAATATCACCTCCTTGCAAAATGTGATTGAACTGTTTTGATAGTTGTTTATGAAGGCTTGTTAGGTGTTTAAGCCAAAAGCCATGCAGTTCATCGTCGCCTGGTGCAGTCCAATTTTTAATTTTCTTTGCTCTTTCACGAATTAATTCTGGTGTTATTAGATCTTGCATTTGTTGGTTACATTTTTTGACCTCTTTCATCCAGCCTGCTTTTTTAATATAATCTATTGGATTGTCCCATAATTTCCCCCAGAATCGCACTGTTTCTTCTTTATTTGGTGTTTCTAGGTTTCTTGCAGTTTCTCCTTCTATGCTTTGGTAGAAACGTCTCTGATTCGACTGGAATTGGAGATTCTGCCTGTGTTGTGTAATTCTGGCTTCGTTGTTTATTATTGTTGTTGTTGTTGTTGTTGTTGTTATTCCACCCAAAACCTATGTCTCTGGGTGGTTTACAACAAAAAATAACAGAAAAGTTAAAACATTAGTTAAAACAAATAAATGACAAGAACAAAAATTAAAACAGTATTAAAATAAATGACAGCAAAAAGTTAACTTAAAACACAGATTACACATACACAGAGGTTATCCTTTGTAAGGATAGCCTCAGTTCTGCATCCTCATCGTACTGCAGAACCAGTTAATGGTTCACTTTGGAAAATAAAAGGAGCAAGACTGCAAACATGGCTGCTCAACATTTTTAATAAGCCAATGGGCACTATTACCATTCTCCTCTACTCTAAACTCTCAACCACAGCTGTCCCCTCTTCCTCGTCTGCTGGAACTTCCCTGTCCACGACTCATTTCTCTGTCCCCTCACTTCTTTCTGTTATCTTTGTTTTCTGAATCTCGTTTCCAAGACTTTTCTTCTTTCCTCCCACTATCTTCCACGAAGTTGTGTCTGAATTTCTTCCCAGCAAGATATTGATTGCCTAGCTGAAGAGGAGGACTAGAGATTAGTCCTCTCTCTCCTCCTCCGTGTTCTGCTGCTCTGGGCTGCAACTGCAGAGTCTCTCTCATGCCATCTCTCAGCGCCTCGAGCCGGCCTTGCTCGCACTGTTTTTTGAGCAGGCGTGCCGGCAGGAGAAGACAAAAGCACAGCCTAGCAGCTACTTGCTCACTAGGCGGGAATGGGAGGAGAAGGAGCAGCTGGAACACCGGCACAGCAGGCTGTGAGCTATTCTCCTCCTCCCTCAGCTGAGCTCTTGGTGGCCACTGGGGAGGAAGAAGAATTTTGGGGGGAGGCAGGTGCACTCCATGCCACCATCTGGCTATGGATCTGCTTCCTGTGCCTTTCCTAGACAGCAGGCTTTACCACAGGATTACGAGGGTACTGTGAGTTACAGGGTATATTGGATATTTTGAATCTGCAAAAAAAACAACCCCAACCCTGACACAAAAAAATGGATTTATTTTTCATCGGACATAAATTGGGCAAAGCTCCAATGTGCAATGAAAAACCCGAATCATGTATGGAGTGCTCCCTGATAGCTTGCAGGCACTTTGATGTAAATCTGTGAACACAATCTGTGAACACACACCTGCCCTTCCCGTGGTGAAGGAAAGTAAAATTGCCATCTGGGAACGGCCCTGGAGAAGGCTGATCTGAACACTATCATCCATGTTTTCATCATATTTGGAAATGACAACTGTGTAGAATGCTGCTGCTAGGTTGTTCTCAGCTGCAATCTTTGGGGAGCATCACCCACATTTTTTTTGATCTGCACAGACTCCTTGATTTCTGCATACATTTAAAGTCCTATACAGTTTTGATGTGAGATACATTTGGGATCATATCATTCTGCCTGCTAAGATCTTCTGAGGAGTCTCATCTTCTCCACATGTCAACAACATTTATTTATTTATTATTATTTAAAATATTTCTATACCGCCCCAAACTATACCGTCTCTGGGCAGTTTTGAGTGATGGTGCTGGTGAGCTCAGAGGACAGGGTGTGCTCTGTAACAGTTCCCAGACACTGAAATTCCTTCTGTTGTGAAGTTCAAGCTGCCCGTTTGTCTTTACCTTCTCCCAGATGCTGAAGACATTACTTTTTAAATTGCAACTTGGCTGGTTATGGTCAAGGTTATCCAGTTGTTATATGTTTTGTGCTGCTGTTAGCCTGCTGGCCACTTTTTGTGGGATTATTTTATTATTCTTATGTTCTTGTAGTTTGTTTTCTTTTTATATTTTGCTGTTTGTTGTATATTTAATGTAACGGAAGCTTCTTTGAGGACAATGCTTGCCTAAAAGTGGCATACAATTCTTTTAAAAGCTGTTTTAAACTTATAACAGCTGCAGGGGAGTGACCACAATGCCACAGGCAACCACCAAATAGTCAGAGAGTCTTTAGCATATTACCATCTGTAAATCAGCCACCTGCCCCCTTCGATCACACATCAAGCTCTGTAGTAGTCACTTTGTCCATAGCATTTACCCCTGTGTTTGTGGTATGTGTGTGAAAACTGTAAGCACATGGTTGGCACAGTAGGATTTTCCTCCACCTGATCCACGCTCTGCCAGAAGGAAGGGTGCTGAGTGAGTGGGAAGGATGCATGTGATTGGTCTCTTGCAGATGAGTGTGGTATTTGCACACATGGGAGAGGAGAGCTGGTCTTGTGGTAGCAAGCATGACTTGCCCCCTTAGCTAAGCAGGGTCCACCCTGGTTGCATATGAATGGGAGACTAGAAGTGTGCTCACTGTAAGATATTCCCCTCAGGGGATGGAGCCACTCTGGGGAGAGCAGAAGGTTCCAAGTTCCCTCTCTGGCTTCTCCAAGATAGGACTGAAAGAGATTCCTGCCTGCAACCTTGGAAAAGCCACTGCCAGTCTGTGAAGACAATACTGAGCTAGATAGCTAGATAGAGCCATCTTTTTATTTATTATTTCTCTGTGTAAACCGCCCTGAGCCATTTTTGGAAGGGCGGTATAGAAATTGAATTAATAATAATAATAATAATAATAATAATAATAATAATAATAATAGACCAATGGTCTGACTCAGTATATGGCAGCTTCCTATGTTCACATACCACAGATAAATGAAATAGCTCCATAAAAAGTCGCTCCCATTTGGCCATAAACGGTACACAGAGGTGGGGGAGAAAAGAGTAGTAAAATGGTCTCCTGCTATCCAAACATTACCACAAGCCAGTGATGCCATCACTATCTAACTCAACAGCCACCCCCCCCCCCAAAAAATCAGAAACAAACCAAAAACATTAGAGAGAGTCTGGACAGAAAAACATGCTATATTGAAACCAAAATATCATATCTTATATATCTTATTTTGCTCCTGACTTCTTTTATTTGTTATCACACAAATAAAAATTTCATGCAATTTCTTTTATTTGTTTTCATACCTATATTTACTCTAGTGAACACTATATTATTCAGAACAGGTGAATGTGGAAGCAATTGTTACCACATAAACATGCAATTTATTGATTTCAGATGGTAATGTCAAGAGAGAGTACTTCATCAGCTGTAATATATGTATTTAACTTAGTCAGAGCTATTTACCCATCTCAGAAGCACTTGATTGAATGTCAAGGCCATGATTCTGTCCTAGCTGCTCCCATTTGTCACTGATTTTATATCTATTTCTTTGTTGAAAGTGGGGGCAACTCCATTTTCTGAAGGACTTTTACAGAGTTCCTATTACCTGTAAAAGTGGACTTTTTCATAAATCATATTTTTTAAAGTGCTTCTTTGAGTGGTTTGACACTTTTTCAAAAGTATAATAAAAGTTTATATGCTCTGGAATGATCTGTCTAAGAAATAAGCTCTTTATATTTTATTCATTTTGATAGCTCACACAATGATATATTAGCCCCTCCCCAATGACAGTGTCAGTTTTTGAAATGTAGCCAATAAAACTTCACTTACAAGGGGAAATGTTATGTAATGATAGGCTGTCTGTCTGTAGAAGGATTGCAACCATTTCATCATGTCCTTAAATTGATTTTTGCTATGTGTTTGCCACTTCTGCTGTGGTTGCTTCCACACTGCTTTAGATAATGTGTACAACTTCTGCCCACAAGATTATGGCAGATTGACTGAAGCAACAGAGGAGCAACCCTGGAAATGCCGACAACTACACCACTCAATTGTGTAACCCCCACATTCATACATATCCCCACCATCAACCCCACTGCCTGTTAAGATCATCTGGGGAGGTCTGGTTGCAGTTGCAAACAGCTTGGTTGGTGCCGACTCTAAACCAGGCCTTTTCTAGTGTTGCCCCGGAACTCTGGAACATGCTTCCTAATGCAATTAGAGTTTCCCTTTCTCTGGATGTTTTTAAGAAGGACCTAAGACTTACCTGTTTAGTCAAGCTTTTAGTTTATAGTTTTAAAGCTTTGGTTTTAGAGTTTTTCTTGTATTATACATTGTTTTAATTACATTAATGTTTTCATTGGTTTTATATTGCGAATCGTCCAGGGACGTTTTTGTACGGGGTGGTATATAAAAGAAAGAAAGAAAGAAAGAAAGAAAGAAAGAAAGAAAGAAAGAAAGCAGAACTGCAGCTGAAGGGGCCAGAGGTTCCACAAGCATTACATGTGAATGCGAGCAATTGGAGTTTAGTGCAGTTATGAACCCAAGGATTCAAATTTGGAACTCCAATCTGAACCCTCGGGTTGTAGTTAGTTTTGCCACTGCCACTCGAGGTTGGATGCAGCCTGCAGTATGTCCGAATGCAGAACTGCAAGCTGCGTCTGCTAGAACTTGAGTTGAGGAAGGAAGCTCCTCCCTCAACTCCAGCCGTGACTGGCTGTGCAAGCTGTCCTTCAATCAAGAAGAAAGCCCACACAACCAGTTCCCTCTCCTCCCTGCAATTTCGCTGACTGCAGAGAGGATGTTGTCCATTACATCCGTATTCGAGCGTGGGGAGGAAGGAGTGGAACTGCAGGTCCATACATGCAAATATGGCCATTGTAACATATAAACTGGACACTAGTATCAATCACTCTCCAAACTCTGGTTTGACTGCAGTTAAATATTAGCTTGCATAGGACAGGTGGTAGGATTGGACTTTTCCCTTGCTTGATATACCACTCATATAATATTTAAGCTCATAGCAGGAAAAGGTTTTTTTTTTAATTCCGCAGGTTCAATACTTTTTTATTATTATTCAGTTGAGGAATATGCAATGACATAGGCAAGAACCAGCCTCACTTATCTAGTCAAAAGATATGATAGTGATTTTTAAAAGGTAGTCACTGTAGATAAAGAATGGACTATTGTGAAGTGCTTTCCATTTCTATAGCACATGAATTGCATACTGCTCTAACATATTCATAAATTAGGCCTTCCAGCAACCTGAGTAGCTAAGTTAAGTAATCTTTGTCCCATTTTATAGAGTGGAAAATTGGGTGAATGAGGTCAGAATTTTCAATCTTGGATACCTAAAGCCAGACATTTAAATCCATGCTGGGGCATCTTATTTAAAGTTTGACTTGTACATGTTTTAGGGGAGGTTAACACAAACTGATAAGCAAATCAGAGATAAGTCACTGGTGTCTTGAAATAAATTAAATAGATAATGGCAGTACTACAGGCATGGGCACCTTTGTAACTTAAAATGAAAACTGGTGTCTGTACAGAGGACAGCAGGTTAGATAAAGAAGCTCTGACTTTTCAGAGTCTGCAGTGATGCCAGAATGTACACACCAGTAGACAACTCCGGTGAGTAGAATTCTCAATGTAGAATAGAATTTATTGGAAAGCTATGAAAACAGAATATATTAAGAAGTAGTCATGACTTATATACAAATAATTCTCAGTAGATACCATAAAACTATTTCTCTCACACATACACACATGGTGTGTGTGTGTGTGTGTGTGTGTGTGTGTGTGTGTGTGTGCAAATAGTTTCGAACAGGGGTGGGCAAACTGGGCCCTCCAGCTGCTGTTGAACTACAAATCATCCTCATTCCCTCCAACCTAGCAATGGTGTTATGTTTTTATTTAGCCCTCACTGAATTGGTGAACTTAAGGGTATGTGAGAGACCATGCTGCATTTACAGACTACATTTAGTCCTCTGATTCTGTCTTGGAGCCTCTCAAAGTACTGTTCTGAGTTTGTTCTGGACCTGATCCATAAATGCTTCCACCCTCACTACAAGTCACTGTTCTGGTCTCACCCAGTGTTGGTGGTGTAAAACCCCTTCCCACCCCTAATTTTGAAGTCAGTGTAGATAGGAAACGAACTGCTGGACTTGAATCTGGGAGACCTCATATAAATTCCAGTTTTGCTGTGAACAAACTCGGTGGCCTTGGGCAAGCTGCACTCTTTCTGTCTCATTTGCGCATCTGTCAAGTAGGAACATAAATAAATGCAAAATAGGAACAAAAATAATTCCTTATGAATTAGATTGGGACTGAAGCATATTTATTTATTTATTTATCTATCAAATTTATACACCACCCAAACTTTCGTAACAATTAAAACACATATAAAAAATTTAAACAATTCAACAATTTAAAATCAAGCACAAAATTACAACCTACAAATTTTAAAAAGCTGAAAAGCTTGGGTGAAAAGATGGGTTTCCAGATGTTTCTTAAAAATAGCCAGAGATGGGGAGGATTGTATCTTAGTATGGAGCACATTCCATAATCTCGTGGCAGCAACCGAGAAGGCTCATCTCTGTGTAGCCGCTAGATGAACTGGCGGTAACTGGAGACGGACCTCCTCAAGTAACCTCAATGGGTGGCAGGGCTCATAGTGAAGAAGACGCTCTCTTAAATACCCAGGGCCTACGGTGTTTAGAACTTTATAAGTTATAACTAGCACTTTGTATTTTGCCTGGAAACCTATTGGCAGCCAGTATAATTGCATCAGCAAGGGAGTAATGTGGTCTCTTCGAGATGACCCAGAGACCAACCTGGCTGCCACATTCTGAACCAACTGAAGTTTCCAGGCTACGTACAAAGGCAGCCCCACATAGAGCACATTACAGAAGTCAAGTCTGGAGGTTACCAACAAATGTACCACTGTTTTGAGGTCATTAATCTCGAGAAACGGGTACACCTGGCATATCAGCTGGAGCTGATAGAAAGCACCCATGGCCACCACCTCAATCTTAGAAACCAGGGAGAGGTGTGGATCCAGAAGTACTCCCAGACTGTGAACCTGTTACTTTTAGGGAAGTGTGACCCATATAGAACAGGTAGGTCAAAATCATCTCTAGAGTTCTGACCCTGCACAATAAGTACCTCAATCTTATCTGGATTCAGCTTCAGTTTATTCTCCCTCATCCAGTGCATTGAATGTGCTATAGAAATTATGAGCCATAACTGTAAAATTTCAATTCATCTGAAAACCATCTTCCATCACAATCCTTTCAGAAATGTCATTCATTTACAAAATGTTTGATTTCTTTGAAAGAGTGAAGGGTTTCTTGGCCATTCAACCAATGAGGTGGCTGCCTCAGACAGAGTTAACAGTCTGCCCACTATCTGCTTCCACTGGGGCACCACTTCTGGACATCTCACTCAGTCTGTCACCCACCCAAACTGTACCCCAAAGCAGCCAGCACACCAGCCACTGCCATTCCCCTTTTCTTGCCCCCACCTCTAGCATCTAGGAACGTAGGAAGCTGCCATATACTAAGTCATACCAATGGTCCATCTAGCAGGAGACTCTTTCAGCCCTAACTTGGAGATGCCAGGGAGGGAACTGTATGCATACAAGCATGCAGGTGTTCTTCCCAGAGTGGTTCCATCCCATAGAAACATAGAAATCTGCCTTATACCGAGTCAGACCATGGTCTGTCTAGCTCAGTATTGTCTACACAGACTGGCAGCGGCTTCTCCAAAGTTGCAGGCAGGAGTCTCTCTCAGCCCTATCTTGGAGATTCCAGAGAGAGAACTTTGAACCTTCTCCTCTTCCCAGAGCAGCTCCATCCCCTGAAGGGAATATCTTACAGTGCTCACACCTTTCTCCCATTCAAATGCAACCAGGGCAGACCCTGCTCAGCTAAGGGGACAATTCAGGCTAGCCACCACGAGACCAGCTTGTGGAACAGTGGACGAAAAGAGTAGAGCACTTCCCTAGAGCAGAGTGCAGGCCCTTTCCCTCTAGTTTTTGAAAATGCTGAAACCAGCAGCAGGAGGAGAATGATGTGGAAGAGCTTGGGTGTGGGTACTGTAGCAAGGCCTGCTGAAGGAATGAAGGGAAGGGAAGGCCCACTGTGGAAGAGTGTGAGGAAAGAGCAGTACACTATGTGTCACCAGGGAGGAAAAGAGCTGATGGGGGGAATGTTCCATGCCCACCAGGGAGGTTGGGGGGAGCATATCAGAGGGGAAAGGCCTGGGCCAGTAAGAGCTCTCTGCACCACATCAGATGCAGGGGTGGAGTGGGCCTGCACTGCCCAAAACTACTTGGCTATGCAACTAAGGCTGGCTAAACTCACCTTTTCCCCAGACGAGTACTCTTTTGTTGCTGGAAGCATGGACTGTGCTCCCAGATGATCTGCCCTGTGTGCTGCAGCACTGAGTGCCAGAGATCCCACAATGCACGACGTGACATGCATGATGCATTGGGGTATTCCCCCAGGATATGGGTGCTCTAGGCACCTGTCTCTGTGTCTTCTAGGGCTAAACAAAGCCCCAGTGAACACATGATCTGGTAGCCCAAGTTAAGGGAGAGCTCGCTCCCTTAACCTTGAGTAACAGCCGGGCTAAAAAGCTGAGCTAGGCCGCACTGGTCTGCCAGGATCGGGCCCAATCTCAGCAGTTCTCATGTGCAGCCTAACCCAGGCTGGGCGTCTCTAGCCTGGGTTAGACTGTGCATGAGAGCAGCCTCAGTGAGTGCAGGGAAGCCACCATAAGATCATGGGGCTCGTAGTAGAAGTTATGTTCCATGTAACATATATATTGGCTATTTGATTCAATTGAACTTAAGTTAGTTTGAGTTTAAGTATTTTTACTAAACCAATTTGTCCATTGTGCTAGCAAACATTCTGGTTTGTTTGTTGGTTGGTTGGTTGGTTCATTTGTTTGTTTTTCTTAAAGCCAGCAGTACATGAAAATTCATCTTAAAGATAAATGCTGAAGTGTTTACAACTGGTAAACCTAAGTGTACTATATAATTAAAATCATTATTTCATCAAAAAGCTTCTAATTTTAATTATCTAGTATGCAATTAGTGATTTTTAAATAATTCCATTTTACATTCATTTGATTTCTGTTTTGGTTCTCTCCAAAGGACATTTTATCATAAAAAGCAAAACAGTTTAACATCTATAATTATACTTTAAACAATTAGAGCTGCGTATGATAGGATTAAACATCTTTAGAAAACAATAGCAGGCTGTAACCAAAGCACTAGAGAATATATAGGAATAAGCAATTCTGAAGTGGCAGGGGAATGAACTAGGTAAACAGATATTTTTTCCCCCAACTTCAGTATTATTATACAATCAAGCATCCCCAGAGAAGTGACAAAATAATTCTGATCTTACGGCATTTGCTTCTGACAAGAGTTTAAAGTAGATAGCAAAATGTGAATAGATTGTGGGCCAGAATAGATTATATTTTTACCCAGTTCACTCCCTTATATGTGGTGGGAAGTGAGATAACTGGGGGCCCCTTGCCCCACTAAACATCCACATGTAGATATAACATTTGAAAAGTGTACAAATGCAGGCTAGGTTACATGGTCGATTTTAGGATTTGATCTAAGATGTTAATCTAGGCCTACATGCAGGGTTCCACATTTTTGGTTGCTTCTCACCCCACCCCACCCCGGTCAGTATGGTGATGCCCTCTGGCAAGTGAGATGAGCTTGTTAGTGAACATTAGAGAATCCATATAATGGAGAAAGACTCTAAGGACATTTACATGGCAGGCGGGGAGGCAGGCTCCTACTGGCTGCTCTGCAGACACTCAACAAATGCTGAGATCTTTGCTGATCACATGCCCACAAACACTCTGGGGCGACGATCAGCAGAGTCCCAGTGGAAGGAGGAGACTTCACACTGTGTTCTCAATGGACCCACAATGCTGTGTGTAAGCAGAGGAACAACTGCTCTTAGTATTGCAGCCACTCCGCACAGTCTTTATCTTTCCCCTGGACTTGCTGCTAAAAATGGCAGCAGGCCAGAAGGGAGCCTAGTTACCTGGGGGCGATTGTGCACATGATGGCCTACCGAGGTCAAATGAACCATAGGTTCATTTTACCTCAGTAAAGGCCTGGGTAGAAGAGCTGGGCTACCAAGGACTGGAGTAGACAAGGCCGCAGGGCTCCTGGCGCTCCAGACGATATGAGCCACCTGGGGTGACCTGGGGTAACCAAAGCAGCTCATGTTGTGTGAATAGGTTTTGTGTACTTTCCTTTGTACTACCTTGGTAGTACTACTTTGCAGGCAGTCATGCCTGTAGAAATGTACCCTTGCAAATGAACCACTGTGAAGAGTACGTGCAAGCCTGGTAGTGGATTCACAGGCAGGTGGCACAGTCCTATGACACTAACACAGCTTAAAAAATTCAAAAAGTGAGAAAATGAAGCAAGCGGTGTCAGCAAAGTTAATTGATGAGCGAGAGGGAAGGTCTTGTGACAACAAATCACGTCACAAAAGTTTATAAGAGAGAGAGATAGCCAGAGATTCATGCAAAACACCTTGATCAGTCCTGGACCAGAAAAGATGTGCACACAATTGCACAGCAGTCTAGAAGAGGTGTACCAGGTGGGGAAAAGAAGGGTGGGGCAGCAACTGGCCCTATCCACCCCCAGCACTGTACCTCCAGTGACTGTTGCTGTTGTCTATCTGATGTTGCTTTTTAGATTGTGAGCCCTTTGGGGACAGGGATCCATCTTACTTATATATTATTTATCTGTAAACCGCCATGAGCCATTTTTGGAAGGGCGGTATAGAAGTCAAATTAATAACAACAACAACAACAACAACAACAACTTTTGGCTTCAACTCTTCCATGCATCACTACCCATATAGCACAACCACAAAGTTTGTGCTAAATCTGTCCAGACACTTTTGCTCCTCCCGCTATATTTTGCCCTGCACTTTCAATGTAGTAGGACAGCAGTCTGAAAAGGTACATCTATCTATTACAGGTTCTGTGGCTATATTTCAGCCAAAGAAATGCAGTATTTATTTTAATTTTATTTATTTTTACATTTATATCCCACTCTTCCTCCAAGGTGCCCAGAGCAGAGTGCATGGTTGTGTTTATCCCCACAAAATCCCTGCGAGGTAGATTAGGCCGAGAGATAAGTGACTGCCCCAAAGTCAACCAGTGAGTTTCTGACTATCCTGCAAAGGTAGTATAAAGTGCCTACGGAACATGCTCAGAGAGAGAAGTAGTTTGGTGACAAGCTGGAACAGATGCTTAGTGGAAGATAGGGTGGTCATTTTGCTGATCAAGCACCCAGAGCACCTCAGTGGTTTAGGGCGAAGCCAGCAGACCCCTGGCAACCTTTCCAGCTTCCCAGCATTCCTGGAATGGGAGTGAGACAACCACAACTTTTGGCTTAACGACCAAGGCCAGTCACAATTGTGGATCTGTTCCTGCATATGTAGGGTTTTACACATGCACACCTTTTAAAACACAATGAAGCTATTCTGATGATCACTCAAAACTGGACTAGGGGAGTCCAGCCCAGTTTTCAGTGATTATCAGAGCCACCATGCTTGCAGGTGAGCCCAGTGGTTCCACAGTGGCTAGCCCATCTTCTGACCACCCCTCCTCTTAAATGAAGTTAATGGAGCGAGTGCTCCGTTAACCTTGTTTTTCTGCTTGTGTGTCAGCCATGGCTGCTTGGAGCCATGGCTGGCACACTTAGGGTGGGGGAAGAGGTGAGGGGGGCCTCCCGGAAGGCACTGCACACTCACGCAGTGCCTTCCTGGGGTTTGGGGGGCTGGGGCACTGCACAGAGGCACTCCCCTCCCCCCAATCCCCGGAGCTCCTGACGGAACCCACTCTCCCCACACGAACCCTATCTGGAGGTGTGCTAAGTGGGCGGGAAGGAAGGTTGCACTTTTGCTCTCCACCACATATAGAGAAATACTATCATCCAGCCTACATGGAACATTCATTACATGTTGTAGTGGGGGAAAGTGAATCCAACAGCAGTATTTATACATTGTTTCCCAATATTTTACAAAGAAAAAACTGCTGCATTTAATAGCTGTTGGCTGAAGAAATAAAAGTGAAATCAGTTAATTCTTGATCCATTGGAAGGTAGATTGCAGTGAGCTAACTCCATGAAACAAGAAATGTCTGCCAGAAGGAACACAGACTAAGCCTAGTGCCCACAGATGGTTAACCTGTCTCTGAACTGTACCACTTAAGACTTCAGGTAAAGGTTTACATGCCCGATTAGCCCTCTAAACATATACATTCCTAATATATGGGAAATATATATCAGGCTCCTAGAGTCAGCGTGATGTAGTGGTTAGAGTGCTAGACTAGGACCAGGGAGACCCGAGTTCAAATCCCATTTCCTTTGATGTAAGACCCTCCTTTAACCATTTCCAGTGACATAAGGACCTTATGACATCTCCCTGTGATGAAAGCACCCACGTGGTCACCATATCATCCCAAAGTCATGTTCTTCTGTTGTTTGCACATGGTTTTTGACAGCTAGTGTGTCTCCTAATGCCCCTGATCCTAACACATTGGCATAAGGGAGTGTTGCCAGCATCAGGGCACGGATGTGCCGCCCATTGGCCTCTCCCAGCCAGTAAGCACTTGGTTTGCTGACTAAGTGCTTCCTTTCTTTTTCTTGCTCAGAGGAGGAAGAGAAGGGAAGCACCTAGCTGGTGAACAAAGTCCTCACTGGCTAGGAGAGGCCAATAGGCATCTGTGCCCCAATGCCAGCCGACCCCTTGCACTGGCATCAGAAGCATGCTGCCACCTCCAGGCAGGCATTTAGGGAAGATATGCCATTACCTGATAAGGTTGACATACAGAGGTAGATCTGGGTGTCATCAGTATATTGATAACACCCTGCACCAAATCGCCTGATGATCGTTCCCAGTGGTTTTATGTAGATGTTAAAGAGCATTGGAGACAGTATGGAGCCCTGTGGAACTCCACACTTTAGTTCTCGCTTTGCAGAGCAACAGTCTCCAAGCGACACCATCTGGAATCTACCAGAGAGATAGGAGCAGAACCACTGTAAAACAATGCCACCCAATCCCACCTCCCCTCAGGCAGTCCAGAAGCATACCATAATCTATGTTATTGAAAGCTGCAGGGAAATCCAAAAGGATCAGCAGAGTCACACTCCCTCTGTTGATAGCCAGTTGGAGTTCATGCATCAGACCAACCATATTATTGTTATTAATGACAATAATATGCAAATTACATTAAATATAACTGGCATATGCAAATTAGGTATGATCTTCCAGTTTGTAATTCCCAACCTGCCCCTTGACAAGATTGCCCATTCACATCACATAAGCAGGACTGATCAACTGTATAAAATCTACAAGTAAATCTATGGACCTAGGAAATACAGTATACAATACATCCCAATTACAGTAACTTGTGTAAAAAAAAATTTAATTCAAATGAAATATTATAATATAGTATATTTGAAAAATCTCCCCATCCACCCTGTCATGCTGATAGTTCGTGCCTGGTAGTTGTTCTTCAATGAAGCACTTAATGCCTGTTTCGGTTAAAGGGGAAACGGCCAAGTGATTATGCTCAGCAGATCTGAATTCATGAAGTTCAAACTCTGAAGGATATAAAAAGCTAACTTTGCAAGCGCATGCACGTGTAATTGAGGTTTCAAATATCCACTTACTGAAAGAGTAATAGATGGTCTGAAATATACATACAGCTTGATATATAGGGAGAATTTACACAGATGTCCAGGCCAACAAATCTACAACTACAAAATGCATTAGCTGATGATTTTTGTTTTGCATGCAGAGCTTAAGTGACTGAATACGGAATGGGAATAGTCAGACAATTACCTTTCAGTCTCTCCTCAATTCAGTGCAAGTGCCTTTTAAAGTAACGTTAATTATGAACTAATGCTTGAGGGCGGCACAGTGTGCTCATTTAGGATAGACAGAACTCTTTAATTATCTTTGGCTTTGTTCTTAATTAAGACAAAGAAGCAGGTTTCTTGGGTTTATGCACCTCATAGGAAAGTGGGACTTTCTGAGAATGCTTTTGAGCTTAGGTTTTGGACAGAACGTGCTCAGATTAGCACCTGCTATTGATAAGAGTAGGACATGCAATCTACACCACACCCTCTTATCTGTCACTGTTTTGCGCTTCACTTCCGGATGTGTTCCCACAGAACATCCACTGGGTATCCTCTCTGCAAGATACACTAGAAGATTCTGCATTTGTTCTGCACAGTCTGAGGATAGCACTAGGCCCCTTGGGACCTTGCCATGCATGTGTGTGGGCCTCCAGTGAGGTATGCAGGCTGTTTACATTGTCAACCTCATTCTCACAATATCCATCACAGGCATATGCACAACAAAGCCTAATGGATTTTATGGCTACATTTTGAGCCTAAAACAACTGTTCTGGCATTTAAAACTGAATTGATTCAATTCTAGATTGTAGCATTTTGGTGTTCTCCTGTAGTAATAACAGCATTATTATGCCACTGTATTATAGCACTTTGGTGCTTCAGTTTAGGGCTGCTTGAATAGCAAGCCCTTAATGAGATGTAGTGGGATACATTGCGCCATTTTGTGGCAGTTCTTTGTTGCAGGTAAAGTGGGTAGCCCCATCATGACCAGTAAGTGAGCAAAATGGGTCCACCCTCAGCCAAGGGAGAGGTCTGCACACCCAGAGGAACCCCAGAAAAGGGGATCCTTTCGCACAAAATGAATGGCAGGAAAACATTTTATGTAGGTAAGTATTAGTTCCTGCACTGTGCCGCGACTTGAACTAGAAGACCTCCAAGGTCCCTCCCAACTAAAATTCTCTGATCCTATAGATTGTAAATAGAAAGGGGAGGAGCAAAATGGGAAGATTATTGGCTGTATATGCCCTCATGCTGCCAGGAAACTGCAGTACTAGCATGAGGGTAGAATGCTAATGCAAGCCTCCAGCATGTCAGCTAGTAATTTGGCAGAAGGGAAACAAGTGGTCTTAAAGAGTCCTTTGGAGTGGTTCATTAGGATTAGAAAAGAAGCACTTCCTTTGTTCCAAATTCCCTCTTCAATTCCCCATACAACGTAGGTACAGGTGTTAATGCTCTTTTCTTGCACTGTACTGCTCAGATTCAGGGCCCCAAAGCCTCTCCCCACTCTCTAAGACTATAGAGTATGAGTGTGCCTGAAACCTTCCAGTATAGTACAGGAGTGTATGTGTGTGAAAACCATGATCTGACCACTATAATACAATTCCACATAGAGTGGAAATGGGAAGCTTTTGTGTATGAAACAGCCATTGTGTTGTAAATCTGTTAGCTCAGCTAACCCAACAGGATTTACAACCCCCTTCAGCACTCCCCGGTGAGTTAACAGAAAGTGGCAGCGGAACTGCACAAATGAAAAAGAAAAGGCTCACAAAGAAAAACAGTAAATGAATTAAATCCCCTGAACTGAACTAGGTACCCCCCTCTAACAATAACTGAGTAATAAGTGAAAAGAAAACACAGAGCAAGGAATGGAAATAGTGAAGGACGATAGAAGCAAGGAATTAACAGAACAAAGCAGGAAAGCATAAACAAGGCAAACTCGAACTTGGACAAAGTTTTGGAATTCAAATTGCACATTGTCTGCAGCTGGCAAAAATTGCAAACAGCATCTGAACAAGTGAGAGACTGCTAATTATATATATGGCTCAAGAGAACCAGAAGCCAATCAGGCTTCCCTGAGTCGCACTTTGGCTTCCTCTCTTGTGATCTCCTTCACCTGTGTGACTGCCACTGAGCTTGCCTCTTGAGGCGCCTCCTCAAGGCAGGTGAAATTCCAGGCTCCTCCCCATCAGAAATCATGTCTGACAGCCTTTGTGAATCCTCAGCTCCAGAGTCTGGTCTCCCTGCCAAATCCTGTTGCTGTGCCTCTGAGCCCTCGCTAGCAGGTGAATCCTCCTGCTCTGACTCTTCTGAGTCAGATGTCTGAAGCATAACACATTGGGATAGAAGGGTGGCTTTTTTGCGGGGGTGGCTTTTCATTTTTAATCTCTCAGGAATGAGAGCAAAACTATGCAGACTCTCAACTTTTCCACCCCTCAATCTGACACCACAGTTCAATCTCCCAGTCGTTTATCACCTGCCTGATCAGTTCTTACCTTGCTTAGTGGTATCTGTTTACTCCTATTCAGACATTAAGGTGCATCTGTGCTCAGGTATCTGTACACTCTGAGTGTGAATGACTAAAAGTGAACTTGGGTACAGGCCCGCTACAAAATGCAGGGTAAAAATAGGAAGCATACTGCTGTACATGCATTCAACATCATGCATGTATAATATGTGCCTACAGATCCATAGTTGTACTCACTATACACAGATTGTATGTGAGTTGCACATAATGTGTAGCTAGGCTTTTGTTTCATTTATGCAGGTAATTAAACTTCATGCCCTCTTATATCAAATAACTTAACCGTTTATTGCATCTTCTAAATAGAACCATGTTTTGTCTCTGGAATGAATTGTTTGTTGAATTCTAACAATTGTTAGCTGAATTCTAACAATTAGTTGAATTGAGTTACTTGAATTATTAGTTGAATTCTAACTAGAATTTCCATTATTTTGTGAATGAAGCCCCTTTTTTCTATTATTATTATTATTTTTAAATCTAGACTGGTTTTTTCACTAAAAACTTGTAATACACCAGTCTCTCTAATCCTTCTGCTCCACTCTGCCATCTTCTTCTTTCCTCATCATCCTTTTTAAAAAAAATTAAGCTCATTTATTTTGAAGGTCTGTGGAGTGATTTTGCTATTGACATTATAGCATTAAAACAGAGCTGCAACTAATACCAAAGGTCTAATCCTACAAATATGTAGTTTACTTTGCCTGAGTTTCTTTTTTATGCCTGCAGACAGGATGTTTTCCACCTTCTATAGTTTAATTTATAAGTCAAAGCAATATGCAGTGTCGCTCAGAAGTATACTATTTTCTTGTCGTGATGTACTTAGTGATATAGGTGTTGCAGACTTCTTCTTTTTCACCTGTGCCCTTTACAATAGAAAGCAAAGAATTTTTCAGGAAGAATTTAATCTCTAGAACTACTTTTGTTTGCACCAGTGAGTTTCATTGTTAATTGCTTTCGTGTCCTCCATTATCTTGTGTTTGCACTTGTATTGTCTCATCCGAGCAGAGGCTTCTCATCCATCCTGTTCCAGTTCATAGAAGGTGTATTATGTTTTCAAAAACAATATATAATTTTACTACTGAGCTAAAAATTGCTATTATTATCTTCTCAATCCATAGTATTCTTTTATGCTCTTTCCTTCCTTCATTCCTGGGTCCTAGCCAGGAATCTGCACAGAATCACCTCTAAAGGAAGGAAGGCCAGAACTAATCTGAATTTTCTCCTAAGTGCATAAGAACATAAGCCATATTTTTACTCATTTATAGCATCATTTAAAAGGTTTAGAAGTTCACGGTTCTCTTGATGTGCAATGAGTAATATCATTCAACACTAACCATCAAAATCCATGAGCATTCAGCCAACAGGATCCTACTTTCCCCATATTATGCATCACAAGAACATATTTCCTCTATTTTAACATACAGCAGCAATGGAATTCTTCCCACCATTTGATATGGGGTTAGAGATTGAAGGCAGAGGGAGCTTGAGGTGACTTTCTTGCATTTTACAAATCAGTCAGTTGAGAATTTGTTATTTTAAAACAGCTGGGGCTGAGAAAATATAGAAAGAATTCAGCAATGAAAGGCAATTGGGGCATTTGACAGCTCTGTGCTTGAAATAAAGTCCTATGAGACCAACCTATGTAGGCAGTGAATCAAAATATTGGTTTACCTAAAGAGTTCTGGTTATAGGATCTACATTTTCAAGGAAGTCTGTTGATGTCAGAGTAAAGTTTTGCACTTGTAGCCTGAAGTCTATCAAAACTGGAAAACCCTGACTTTTCACTGTATGTGTGAGGGGAGGGGAGGGGAGGGGAGGGGAGGGGAGGGGGGACTTTGTACAGTTAGTGAAAGTTTCTCATAATATCAAATGGAAATATTATACTGGTCCAGTATTATACGATTATAATCAATTACATTTTAAACTTTGCTTTATGTTTTATTGAGAGTATAATTATATTGAATTATACTTAGTTTGATTACTTAGAAGGTAACTTCACAATGTCTTTTAAATAATATTTGAAATTCAATTTCTGTTTATAGGTAACTGTTTCTTTCCCCCATTTGTTTATTTATTTTTCAAATTTGCATACCGCCCTAAACTTCCATCTCTGGCTGGTTTACAGCAACATAAAACAGATTAAAAATAAAAACCTTAAAATAATTTAAAAGCACAGTCCAATTTAAAAAAATGTGTGTGAAAAAATAAGTCTTAAGAGACTTTTGAAATGTTGTCAGTGATGGGGAGGCCGTTATTTCACCCCCAAGACAGGCAGCTATCTGTTATCATTTGTTCTTCCTTTTAAAAATGTCAGCTTCCCATTTCATACAGCTGTTTCTGCTTCTTTTAGTAAAGAAGCTATTTTATTATTAAACTAGAATCTATCATTGTTTTAAATTGTTTTAACTTTATTATTAATCTGTTGTTTTATTGTAAACCATCCAGAGACATGCGTTTTGGGTGGTATACAAATATCCTAAATAAAATATATAATAAAATAAACATAAAGAAGCTCATTTCTAGGCTTGTGCATTTCGATTCGGGCACAAATCGATTTGTGCCCCAAAATGGCAATTTCGGATGATTTGTCTACAAATGGAAACCAGAATTAAACCTCAGATAATTTTCGTTTACAAACCGAAATGACCTCTCGGATCCGAATTGTGTTTACTTCGGAAAATGCTTCGGAGCTCCATTTCAGCATTGCATTGCAAATTGTCCTTTTTGTCTCTCCAGCAGCAACTGACTGTTTGTCAGAAGGATTAGCATAGCAGAAGATAAAATATGCAAAAAGGGACACAGCTTTTCTGAAGACAATGACATTCCCTTGGGCAATGAATGATATTTAGTTAAGAGAAATGCACTGTATTGTGATTCAATTGTGTGCTGGGAATGAAATGATTAAGCTGAGAGCAGCCAATCCATTGTCAACTCTGTCTGGGCTGCTGAGAGTGTAAGACTTCCTCTCCTCCCCCCCCCCCCCCGCCACTTTCTCCCTCTATTGTTTTGTGTGTAATGATTAAGATTCCACATGCCCTGCCCTGTTTGCATTTAAAATATCTAAGCCCTTGAAGAAAACAAAACAAATTTTAACAAAATGCCAGCAAGGACACCACTTTTCAAGTCTCTTTCAAGGTATATGGGAGGCACAAGCTATTATGCTTGGTTAAAGCAAAAAGCATACACTTGCTGGGTTATTATTAACACACTAGGAAGTAGCTCTTCTTTTGCAATTGGACCAGCTCAGAGTGCACCCAGTAATATTTTAATTTTTGAGCTCTGATGAGCTTAATTCCAAGCAGGTATTCAGTTTCTACACTTACAAGTGGGGCTACCAGATGTTCGAGGCCAATGGACTCAAAGGGGCAGCCCTACAAAAATAATATTTAATATGAAATGTCAGTTTGGGTGTTCCACTCAATTTCCTGGAGAGATCTTGAAAAACCTTCTTATTTAGGTTGAAGACCCAATCAGTTCCATACCTCGGCCCCTGCCCAGTTGCTATGTAATTCCACATAACTAAGTTCTCTAATTGCCTGCCACAACCCAGACTCCCATGGAATTGGCCTAAGGGCTGCTTTCATAGGAATTGTGAAAGTTGGAGTGTCTTTGGGGCAGATTTGAGGAAGAAATGGGTCTGCTGGGGCAGAACAGTGGGTTGGGTGGAAGTGCCCAAAGGGGTGCCTGCCACAATCCAGACTCCCATGGAATTGGCTGCTTTCTTAGGAATTGTGAAAGTTGGAGTGTCTTTGGGGCAGAAAGGGGTCTGCTGGGGCAGAACAGTGGGTTGGGTGGAAGTGCCCCAAGGGTTGCCTGCCACAATCCAGACTCCCATGGAATTGGCTGCTTTCTTAGGAATTGTGAAAGCTGGAGTGTCTTTGGGGCAGATTTAGGGAAGAAGGGGGTCTGCTGGGGCAGGACAGAACAGTGGGTTGGGTGGAAGTGCCCCAAGGGGTGCCTGCCACCACCCAGATTTCAAAGGAATTGATCAAAGGGTTGATTTTTTGTGATTTGGGGAAGTTTGAGTGTCTTTAAGCTTTCCCCCCAGAAGGAATAATGTTGGTTTCAGCAGCCCCATAACTGCACTTGAGGGGCACTGGTGTGGTGCTGAGCGAGTGGTGGTGTAGTGCACAGAGGGTGCCAACCATCCCCCTGGATTGCTAACCCATTGAGGTACTGGGCTTTGTTGTTTCTGAGGTTTTGAGTTTAGATTCTCTGGCACCAAATGAGTTTTTTTTTTTAATGAAAAACCATGAATCCACTCTCATATGCTACCAGAGAATCTACACCTCTAGAACAACAAAATCCTGTACTTCATGGGTTAGCAACCCATGTGGGTGGTTGGCACCCTGTGTGCACTACACCACTACTTTCTCTGGGCTACCCCAGTGCCCCCCAACGGGAGTTATGGGACTGCTGAAACCTCCATTATACCCTATGAGGAAAATCTGAAAGACATGTAACTTCATTAATTCTTTAAAAATCAGCCCTTTGCCAAATACCTCTGAAAAAAATTGTGGTAGCTTCCTTGTACCAACTGGGCACTACCACCAACCACACTCCACTATAGGCCACCCTTTTCCCCACCGTGTGAAACTATACTTTTCCTGAACCCACCATTATACCCTATGAGGAAAATCTGAAAGATGCTCAAACTTCAAAAATTCACCAAAAATCAGCCATTTGCCCAATTCCTTTGAAATTTTTGTGGTAGCTTCCACACATTAGGCACTACAACCCCCACCCACTCTTTTGGCCATGTGACCCATTTTTAATCCGAATTCATTCGGATCCGGATCCAGATTAATTTGGATACAAAACAAAACTAGGGTGATTCGGAAGGCTTAATTTTAGACAAAATACAAAATGGGGTTGATTCAGATTTGGTACAAATTGAAACAGAAAAAAATACAGAACGCTCAACCTTACTCATTTCTCTTTATGAATAGTCCACACAATTGTTTAGTAGCCTAACAGAATTGCCAGCACCACTAGACAACTAGAGCATTAAAACCTCCCTTTGTGTGGAAATGGTTATATGTCAGGATCTGGACCTTGTCTTCCTGATGTGTCAGCTTTCTGTCAATGGAAAAGTAATACATAGGGAACTCGGTTAGGAACTCTTCACATATACCCTTTCAGAGCGCAGGTAGTTAATTTAGCATTCCATTTATATAGTCTTGGTTGTCTTGTGGGGCACTACTAATATACATATCAGCACCTTTTTTGTTTACTGTCCAAGGAAAAAATGCAAATGAAAGGAACCTAAACTCATGACCTATGTTTAACTAAATTGCAAAGACTACTTAATTGACAGTGGGCAAGGCAGAAGCAGAAGAGCACCTAGGTAATTTGGAAGCTTGGACCTAAAGGCCTTTGGAGGCCCCTCCCCACCACCACTGCAAGTTAAGCATTATTGCTGCGTGTGTGTGTGCACGCGCACGCACATGCACACACACCGTGATACACACAGTATTTTTAACAAGTGGATTTTTGAGGGCACAAACTGCAACTGAATTCACAGAAACATTTCAACACGCAACTTGACATATTCCCATCCCACATGTTTCTTTCCCCATTCCCCCCATGTTTCTAAAGCAGAGGTCATGTTCAGTGCCCAGTGCAGGTCACAGCCATGCTCAGCTGCCTGGTCCAGCCTATGCCGGTGTGTGGCAACCACACTGCCTGGATCAAACTAAAGAGGATTTGGCGGGGCCCAGGGTGTGTGTGGACTAGAGGCCCTGGACTTTGGCCTGGAAGTCCAGGGGTAAGCATGCCTCTGGGCAGAAGGAAAGTTGACACCATTGCTCTTACATTTAAAGAACTTTATTCCATAAGATAATTCTGACAGGTATGTGGTGTTTTACTAAGATTTCTGAAAAGTGGTTTCCCACTAATGCTGAAGCCACCTTTTGTAATCATATCATGGATCTCTGCACTTCAGAAGGTATACTCATCCTTACTGATTCCCCTGTCACCATTACTGATAGTAGAATGATTGAATGAACAGTTTTCCTGACAGCTGGCCTTTTTAGTGCAGCATACCAGAACAGGATTGTACCTCTGCAGCTCTACTTGAGGGCAGCATTTCCCCATCTTGCTACTTAAAAAACTGCAAATGCAGTGTTTCCTTTTCCAGAAAGTTCAGCAGCATATAGCCCTAATGTCACCATAGACAAGAGTCACATGCAGCACAACACTGGTAGACCACATTCAGCATTTCATCCTCACTTGGGCCTAATTGGAATCTATTCCCTTTCTTACAGAATATTCACAGCATAGAACATGTTAACTGTTATGTTTACACCAGAATGCTTCTTGCTAACTTGCAAAAACAAGCAACTTAAGTGTTGCCCATTGTCGGTGGAAATTGTGAATTCATTCAGCAGAAGTTAAAGAGTGATATTACTGGAGGGATAACACATAGTGAAAGGAACAGATGGACTACATCAAGAGAGTAAATTTTTTAAAAACAAAATAACATGGACACTTCTAAAAATTCAGATTAGACTGAGCAATTTCAAGCACATGTTGACTTGACTGGGATTTTCAGACTGGTACAATTGTATCTTCAGCTGCCCCCCCCCCCCCCGCCATCAAATCCATCTAGTTCTTTTGAGAATTTTGCAAACTGCAACCACTTTCTCACAACTGGTCTGGCTCTACAACCAACCCAAGCAACTGCTTGAGACAGCAGTTGGAGAAGTGAGCTCCAGGATCCCCTTCAGTGTCACAGAGGATACTGAAATGAAAACCTTGAATCATTTGCAAACAGTGGACGCATTTGCACGTAACATGGAACTGGAATTGAAGGGGCCAGAGGTTGCCGAACCGTTATGAGCAAATGCAAGACAGCCCCTTGAAACTCCAGTTCCACGCAGAGAGTGACCCGAGGTTCTTCTTTTTGAACTCCAATTTGTACCCTTGGGTTGTAGTAAGTTTTACCACCCCAACCCAAGGTTTAACACAGCCTGCGTTACATTCAAATTCAGAAGCTCAGGCTGCATTCCCTCAAATCAGAGTTGAGGGAGGAAGCTCCTCCCTATTTCCGGCTGTTATTGGCTGTGCAGGCTGTCCTTTATGAGAGAAGGAAGCCCGCACAGCCAGTTCCACCTCCTCTCTGTAGTCTTGCTGACTAGAGGCTCCCTGCTCTTCCTTACATCCGAATTCAGACAGGACCCGCGGTTCTGCATTACATGCAAATGTGGCCAGAGTATGATTAGGGCATTCTCTCCCAGCATCTTCTGCCACCACTCATAAGAACCCTGGGACACAGCTCCAAGTCTATATAGTGCAGCTGCTTGGAGAGCAAAATTTGTTTTCCATATGTGCACCAATCCCACTTCCCACAGAATTAAAGGGCAGCCTCTCTGATGAGACAAACAATTAGAATAGAAAGCATTTGATATATGAACCCAGCCTGTGGGATGGATTTAAAGAAATTTCATGGAGCTGGGTGGGAGGGGGGACAAGGCATGAATATATAGAAGGGACTGTTAGCATGAAAGCATTGCTTTTCCTCATAAAGAAAGGCATTTATCATTCTGGTAACACAAGGGACAAGAACATAATACCAATTCACAAATAAAAACCTCTTCTGCTTTAGTTTCCTTGGTTTGTCCCCTGTGATTCAAGAATGATAAATATTGCAGCTTTTCATGTCAAGATGCAAGACACTTTCATATTTAGAATAAAAACTCATTCATTATACTCATACTTTGTTGGGCGGTTTATAGACCTGTTTTTCTGAATTGTTTTCGGGCCTATATTCACGCTACATGTTGTATTTGGGTACAGCTACTTTAGTATAAGATGCATGCACTTTGTGTCAAAAGTAAAGGGGATATACATATAAAATTCTGCACATGTCTCAAAATATTCATCAGCAGGTGTCCAATCACAGTACTGTACCCCTTCCAGCTTTTTAAACACCAGGTTTTACATGCACACACCCATCAGTTTTCATTAGTGGTGTGTTACTTTGTATGCGGTTACCATACCAAAGCACCAAATGTAAAGTGGAAATCAGAATCAGTATAAAATGAATTTCTCAGATTCATCAGGCTGCTATTCCCATCCAAGTTGTTCGTTAGATGACTGCAACATCAAGTGACTACTTGCATGAATCGGCTGGCATAGAACGAACTTCCATGACATCTCAGATGTAATATTTTCCAAGAGAGCCATTTCACACATTAATCTGTTAGTCATCGTGTGTGCATTGATGCATGTATGTGTGAACCAGGCTATTAACATATACTACTTCTGTAGAAAATTGTTTCTGTAGCCATTTTTCTCCAGCATCTAACATCAGGCTGAGGCTAGTAGACACAGTCCTGATGTGCTCTCCATGTGTTCATCTACACACATATTAAAACATCTGCATAGGGCTCCAATCTAAAAGTAATTTACCTTTCTATATGCCAACTAAATGCACAACTGAGGTATCATTTAGTTAGGCAATAAGTTGTTTATACTGGACGATATATACATTGTTAAGGAACAATCATATAGCAGTTCAGGTTTTTGTAGGTACAGTATGTGAATTAGCCATTTTTGAACTGAATATAGTAGCAATCTCTTTCTCTCTCTCTCCATTGGGACAAGATAAAATAGACCAGTGTATAAGTCATTCAGCATTTTGAATATGTATGTTTTTGCGTTAACCTTCAATATTGTATTATTACCACCAAGCGCACCTTCTTTCCTTTGTATACTTGGGCTAATAAAGGATTGAAAGACTGCACCAGTGCAAATGAGAAATCTGGAAAAAGAAACATTAAAATTGAAATCTCATTTAAATTAGGACAGTACTTGAAATGCTAAACAGGGGTTTTTGGTTTTTTGTTTCGCCTTCCCAAGAGCACGGGATAGTGTGACAGTGTAATGTTGTCCAATAAATATTGCCTGCAAATAGTCCCTAAAGAAAAAGCAAATATTCCATCATCAATGCAGACTGCTCTTAAGCACTGGATTGTTTGTATCCAATTATTTTCTAATTCTTATGCTTTATGGCTACAAACAAGACCTATGAAATAGATTGGGCTATGTACCTGAAGGGCACCCCTTTGGAAAATGGGTTGGGGCAATCTCAGACCAGCTGGCCAATCCATGCATTACTTTCACTCTTTCTTCACTAACGGCAATGGCTGACATATCACACAAAGATCCATCCATCTAGAATGTAATGCTGGCACTGCAAAACCAGAGTTAGGGGTGACGAAACTCCACTCTGACCAAAGGAGTAGAGTGGAGTGTGGCGAGGGGAACTGAAGGTGCCTTTTTGCCCTTAGCTCCAGTTTGCCGAGTCTGGACCTGCAGCTTTGGAAAATGGAGGCTAAAGGACCTCCGATTTCCTATTTTGTCTGCACTCAGCCCCAAAGTCATAGTTATTGGCAGGGGATCTGTAAAAAGAACCTAAGCTAAGCTAAGCAGAAAATATACAGTATACATTCATTAGCTGCAAACATTTCAACTTGCAAATGTGAAATATTGCTTCCAAACTCTGACCATTCTCTGTTTATGCATGGTGGTGGGGGAGGGACCTGCCTCTGGATTAAGATTAATAAAGGAGAGACATTAACAGAGAAAATAGAGAAACTACATCAGATGTGAGTCCTTGTTTATATTTCTCATTGCATGCAAATAATGTGCATAGTTTTTCTGGAGAAAGAATAACTGGGTGACTAAACGGAGAAACTAAAAAAGGGACAAATAACCTAAGCAGTGATTTTAACCTTTATGTATTTTCAAGGTAGTCATAAAATCTTATTATAAATAAGATTGCATTTCAAAATAAAGAATGAGGCTGAGAATCAGAAAGTGCTAGCAAGCAGCTACTGGGCATTCTCTTTGGACTAGCAGCATGGCTACCATGCTGCAGTTCTGTGTCTGAGCATACTGTATCTAGTAAAGTAGCCCTGAGCAAGTTTATGCAGAAAAGATGCATAAGAAAAAGGAGGGAAGGATGGTGGCATGTGGGAGGATGAGAGAATTAAATAAAAACCACCAATACATTATGAGAAATAACATCATATTTTTGTTGCAATCTCATTCCCTTCATCTTTTAGTAATCAAACTAGAATGGGATGTTAAGGATCAGCCCACATCTTAATTATCTAACAAAACAAATTGCAAAAGGATACACATACACAGACCATTCCTCAACATACAAAATGTAGCCTAATACCCTCTTACACAGAATTCAGTGTATCAGGCCATTCTCTTTTTCCATTGTGTGTGTCTGCTCTCCTTTCCCCTCTCTCTGTGCTGCTTGCAACCGGGTTTAGTCAACTCCATTTTTATGGCACCTGGAGAAGTTGCTGAATTAGGAAAATGGAGCTAACAGGCCTTTCCTTATGCAAAGGTGTATCTAGGGGAAATAGCGCCTAGGGCAAGCACTGAAATTGCGCCCCTGTCCAGACATCTGACACCCATATCCTATATCGCTGCTGCCCAAAATCGTACCAGCAGGGATTTGGACCGGCAACCTTCTGATTGTTAGTCAAGCATTTCCCCGCTGCACCACTTAAGGTGACTAGGATGCAGTACAGCTATTTAAATTTAAAAATCACAATCAAAAATAAAACTTGCAGCCATGCTATCATGCAGCTACTGAGCTGGACTCGGTAGTAACACTGATATCTAATCAAGAAGAGAGTGATTAGCCAAGGAGAGCTACTAATACCATATTTACCGGAATACAAGACAACTCTGAATTTATTCATTATTTATTTATTTACAATATTTATCCCCCACCCCTCCAGTGCACTACTGCTTGGGGCGGCTCACAACAAGTAGATACAAGATACAAGAAAAGTAATGAAATTAACAAAAATTAAACAAAAAGGTTGTCAGATTAAAAACCACAATCATTATTAGGTTCAAATTAAAGGTTATTTTAAAAGCTAAAAACTGAAAAGCTTAAGACAAGTTCCTTAAAAATAGAGGTTAAAAACAGGTCATATCCTTATTTACCCAAAAGGAAGAAGATTCTGAATTTAAGATGATTCTCCTGATTCCTAACATGAAATAACTTGGGAGGCGGGGGAGAAATTAGTTTTGCATTTAGATCAATTCAGTAGGTTTTGTCCCTGAGGAGGATTTGAATCTGAGTCTCCAAAGTCCAACACTCCTAAGGCTTCACTCACACTGCACTGGCAGTATTCATTGCCCTAGCTCAACATGCCAACAATTTTACAAAAAGCAGAACTGCACAAAACCATTGGCTCTTTGTCTAGGGTAAGGAAGGATTTCCCCAATGACTAGGAAAGGAAACTATTAATGTTTCCACTTAGGCCAAGGGTTCTCAAACTTGGGTGCTCAGAAAAAAAAAAATAATAATCACATGCATGAATGTGTTTGGAAGGTGTTCAAATATCCCTGCTCCCCATTATTTAAAAAAACTTACTATGCTTTCGATTTTGTCTGAGCCTCTGTCCAAATGATCTGCCTGGTCTCCAGCTTCACTGGTAACGTCCCCACCCCCCACCCCACTTCCCAAACGCAGGGGAATTAAAAAGAAAATTTTGCAAACAAAAGAGAGATAATTTCAGCCTCATTTATGCTAGAGCTCATTGCCTTCCTCTCCTTCTCCTGGCCCGATGTCTCTGCTAACTATAATTACCACCACCACCCAGCCCATTTTTCTTGCTCTAGTTTTCTTACTTTCTTACTCTTACTTTACTTTCTTACTTTGGACACTCATCAAGCAGCACTTGGTGGAGGGGGCAGCAGCAGCACTTGGGCGAGAGAGCTAACCCTGTCTCTGGGCTGAAGCCCACCAGGAGAACTGGTCTTGTGGTCACAAACATTAATTGTCCTCTTTGCTAAGCAGTGTCCCCAGCCTAGTATGCGTTTGGATGAGAGACCATGTGAGTACTGTAAGATATCCCATTCCGGGGGTAGGGCTGCTCTGAGAAGAGCTGCTGTTCCCAGGCTTGTTTCTAAGGAAAGCAACCCAAGAATGAAGGGGTTGACTAGGAAGAGGCGGGGGACAAACAGCAACGTGCTGGCTTGACTGATCTGTATTACCCTAGGGCTTACACCCTCTCCCCAAGCCATCCTTTCCAAATAATACCAGTGTGTTATCACCCCCACTGCATTGCATGTCAGCCTCTGCCCTCCTCATGCCTCATTCATCGCCTTCTCTCTCCTCTCCCCACCAAGTAGCGCTGTTCAGAACAGTTCAGTAACTTCCACCTTGTAAGGGGAGGGGAGATGAATGCTGTGGGTTTCCTTGGAATCCCCCTCCCCTATCATTCCACAGTCCTCTGCAGTGGGGGGTTGGAAAAAGATTTCAGGGCACTGATTGCTGTGAAAGCAGCGGCGGCGGCGTAGGGGCTCTGTGGGGCACAGAGGAAGGGGAAAGCTAAGCCTCTGCTGCCCGCTCCCTCCAGCCCCACCATTGGGAAAACGAAGGACGCCTTTGTAACCTCGGAATTTGAGTCTCTTTGCTTGCACTGACTGATCACTCTTTTAGCGGTTTCTCCGCAAAAGCTATAAAAACATACTTCGGGTTGCAGCAAAGATTAACCAGATTGATTGCAATTAACTCTGTGATGCCCCCAATTCCATCCACCACACCCATCTCAATTAAAGGCAGACGCGTTGAGCTCCAACCATTTTAACAGAAACCGAAGGGAGGTATCAAATCAATCCACTAGGCAGCGATCAAGCTTGCCTACGGTTTTCTCTCTCTTGGGTTTCCTTCTCCCTGTCAGGGGCTGGAGCAGAATGGCCAGCTTTGATTGGCTAGTAGTCCAGCGTAGTAACCAATGGGAGAGAGCAGCACCTCCTCTATAAAAACCTGGGGCTGAGTCAATAGCAGGAGCAGCCGAGAATGGAAAAGAACTTTGCTTTGTTCAACGCTTAGCTTAGCATTTGAAGATGGCTGTGCTGCCTCTTCACTTAATAAAACACATACACTTTTTGTTTTATGTAAAGCAGGCATCCTGTAGCACAATTTATTTATTTAATTTTATTTAAATTATCTATGTGAAGCATAACCCTTAATTTATTTTTAATTTAACGTCAGCTCAGCATGGGAAGCCCGGCGGCCAGCTCCTGATTTGCCGTCCGCTCCTCCCTGCCTTAGCATGTCCGCCAACGTCCAAGCCCTGCATGCGAGTTGCTACACGGTTGTTTCTCTCCTTGGGGCTGGTGCAGAGGAGGAGGAGGAGAGCTGCCGTGACCCAGTGGCGACCCCCCTTCCCACCCGCCCGACTCCTGAGCCTCCCTTGTTTCAAATAAAACTAATGTTCGCATTTGGGCACATACATTATTTGGGGGGAACGCTTGCTGCCGGGTTGTTGAGTGATTACACTGCCGCTAATGTGGATGCGGTGGGGTGGACACTGGCCTTATGGGGCAGCAGTAGCAGGAGGAATTATTAGCATTGCCAACACAAAATATCATATGCCTCCCCCACCCTCAACCCGTTAGGGCTACCGCCCACACCCCGACTAGGCGGCGGGAATCAGCCAACTACCTGAGGAGGAGGGCTGGCTCCATGTTGTAGTTGTCTCGTCTACTCTCAACTAGTCTCTCCCCTAGCAGGCAGCAGCAAGGCTGGGAAGGGAACACAGCGAAGAGAAGCCTTGGGGAAAAAAGCTGGGGATGGTCACGGGCGGGTGGAGGCTCTGGCTCATACAGGCGCCCGCAATGATCTGTATGAATATGCAGCCAGCAGGCAGTGGCGGGCAAAAATAAATGGCCGGCAGTCAGAGAGGCAGTACGAAGTGAACGTGAATGAGAGCGCCCACCGCAGCTGCTTGCTTAGTCTCAACTTCCACGTGTGTCCGTGCAGCAGCAGACAGGAAGGCAGGCGCTGAGAACAGGCGTGGCGGCTGGCAGCCCAATCAGCTGGGGCATGTGCTCTCCGCCAGCCAATGGAAGTGCCCACCCACTGCACTGCCCACCCGCCTGAGATCTCGCGACGACTCGTCGTGAGTGTGCTCTCGCTGCTGTGCCTGTGCAAGTGGAGGGGTGCGGGTGCCAGGTCCGCCAGCCAGGCACCCAGAGCCGGAGACGCCGGACAGCCCAGCCGCAGTGGTGAGCAGTGGGCCCACCCAGGCGGCGCCCGCTTCTTAAATAAGTGGGGGGGGGCAGCAGACACACTTGCACCCCCTTCAAGGTGGTGCCCAGGGCACATGCCCTGGCTGCTCCACCCTAGATCCGCCTCTGTATGTTTGTGTATTATCTCTTGCCCGACGCAAGCCCAGGAGGCCTCAGGATGAGAGGGGCCAGGTGAGAGAACTGGGTAAACAGTTTCAACTTTGCAGCAAAATGCTATGTGGGTGGTTAGGGCTGTATAATCTCTTTAGTGGTCTGAACAGTCCTAGGCCCAATGGACTAGAAACCAGAAATGTATCAATCTGCTCATTGGTTGTGCTGTTTAACCATTCTAACCTTTAAGCACTAGGCTTTTTCCAGTGAGTTACCAATAAATAGTTGAATTACCAGAAAAGATCTGCTGTGTGCTGCTGTTCTTACATATCCTGTACTCATCCAGTAAGAGTTTCCTTTCCCTCCACTATATCTGTAAAGTCTTGCCAAACTACCAGTGATGGATCAAGGCTGGTGCCATGCGGTGCTAAAGGGGAAGTTCTCCAGCTGTTCTCCAGGAAGGATAATCTGCACTCATATTTGAAGTTTATACTGCAGTAAAATTAATCTGTCCAACAAAATACATGTTCAATGAATGAGTTGGTAAAGGTGTGGTTGATGGTCAGGGCATGGCTCATAAGTATTTTATACCTTGGAAGTATACTACACTGAATGCACAATGCTATTTCGCAAATACAGAAGGAAATTTCAGCTTTGAAGAGATGCATATGTCATTTGTCAAAAGCAATGTGTCCCTCAGAATTTGTCAGTTTGAGGGTCCAGCTTTTATTTATGACTCTGCAATGTCTTTTGTAACGTTTCCTCCTCCACAGTAGCTTGCCTGACAGAAAACATTCTCATAACTCAAAACTATAAGCAAATTCCTAGCTGTTTTTGCTGGACTAAGTACAATCAATGTGTTGTAGAAGATTGTGCCCGCTTTGCTAATGGAGCTGGCCCAAACTGGAGAGGAGGGTGTTTACTCTTTTGCACACTCTCTCGCTCTTCTCCAAAGTGTCAGACATTAATGGGTACACTGCAGATAATCTGACTAGCCATGCATTGCAAATGTTTGGAGGCCTTGAGGTGTCACACAGTAATCTGCTTTCAAAATTCTAAGAACTGGTTGACTTAATCCTGAATTAAATTCCAAAGATCATTTGTTTGTCATAGTGACTGCTAGCAACAGCATCAGAGATGCACAGAATATTTAATTTCAGAATTCAGCAGGATACTGAATAACTGGAAAAGCTTGTTTTTCTTACATAACTGAAGCCAAATGAAAGACCATGTTTAGAGGAAAGCATCAATGATATATTGCAGCAGAATGATAGCAACAACAACCGGAAAAGCGCTTCTGATTTCTGTAGTTACTCAACCTCACTGAATGTAATGTGAGGGTTAGGACACATTATGGGTATATACTGCAGATAGAATAGAATATCTACTTTTGATTAAACCAGTGTACCAGAATTTCAATATACCTCCATAATAATTTGTCTTCATGAAGATATCCATCACCAGCTAAAGTCTGTGGATAGTAAGGGAAAGAATAGCTCTTGAATACCAACTATGAGAGTTCTACCAGCAGCTTCTTTCAAAACAGCTGCACTAAGCTCATCCATTTGAGGAGTACAAGAGTTCAGAGTTTAGGGACCTATACATCTGGAATGAATATACAGAACATGTAAGATGATAGCTGTAAAACACCAAACTGTTAAAATTTTGAGAGCAAGCTTTAGAACAGCACCTTATTCTTCAGGCATAGCTGCTGAGAGCAAATATAAAATGGAAATAGTTGTTCAGTGCCTAGGCTATTCGTAATGTGGTTCCATCTGTTGGATTCCTCTTGGATAAAAACTGGAGCTAACTGTGCTAATTAGCTATGCCTGCAGTTATATCTAATTTGAACTAGGGATGTGCCCAAACCAGCTCAGGCAGCCATGGGCAGGGTGGGGATTGAGTCCTTTAAAAACCAGGTAAGCAGGTCCTTACTTGCTCCTTCGCCACCCCACTGCTTTTCCAGGTGCAGTGCACACTTTCCAAAAGGCTGTTGCACCCAGAAAAGCAGTGGGGCAGTGGAGTAGCAGGTAGGGACCGATTTTTAAAAGGAACCAATTCCCACCCCGCCAAACTGGTTCAGATGCGGGCGCCCAAGCCAGTTTGACACTTCCCTAAGGAGGCGCCCAACTGGTTCAGGCACATCCCGAATTGGAACCTTAGGTTTTCACTCGTTTCGCCACTGTTAGCTCAATTTCTTCAGTGCCAGCATTACATCCAAATGCTGGCACTGTAGTTTCCCCCTCCTGTAACTGGAGTTGAGGGGAGAAGCTCCTCCCTCATCCCAGCTGCTATTGGCTGCCAGGGTTGTCCTTCAGAAAAGAAGGAACCCTCAGCAGCCAGTTCCCCCTGCTCTCTAAAATCAGTGAGACTGCAGAGAGGAAGCTGTCGGAATGCAAGTGGGAGAGCAGGGGGAGAGGTGCAGAACCGCAGGTCCATTGGACCCGTGGTTCTGCGTTATGTCTGAAGGCAGCCTATGTATTGCAACCAGTGAGTCCTGGAAGTGGCACATGTATATAATTGACATTCAAATTGCTGCTATTGTGCCTGCCCAGTGGCAACAAGGTAGAGCATGATTAGCTCCCTCACTTGCAGCAGTGGGGAAGGCAGCAGGGAGAAGCCACACTGGACTGAGTAGGTGTGACTCTCTTATACTTGTGCAGCCACCAGCCAGCACTGTCCAGGCCCTCCAACCATTAGCCCCTCAGGACCTTGCATTAGCAACAGTGTTGAAAGGAGATATTAGAATCCATTGGCCAACATCCTCACCAACACTGTTCTTGCACAATGAAGAAAGTTGTACTAGTGCAAGAAGATTGCATAGATGTGCTAAATCACAGGGACTCTCAGAACTGCACTATCACACAAAGGTTCCCTGCAAAACATAGGAGGCATGGCACAGGTTGCACACTAGTCGGGAGCACAAGCTCCAGATTGAGCATATCTAGCTAGCACAACATCCCTACACAAGCACATTAAGATTTTAGTCAGTGTGTGAGAGAGTGTAGGTGTGCATAAGAAAGGATATTTATGTATTTATGTGTAAGAGTGTTTGTGAGTGTGTGCGTGGAGGAGTGTGTAAAATGGGTAAATGTTTTCCAGATACTTGAAACCATCTCCACATAATGCATGTTGTGACTTCACCTGTAACCTCTGGCTAAGTTGGTTCATGTAAGTTACCTGCTTTGCATATATTTTGGTTCTCTCCATGGATTCACATGAACTGAAGCCTGCAGCCTGGCTCACTTGCTTGAGTGTTTTGCATGGCTTTTCGGTTTGCCATGGATCCACAGATTGTTTACCAATATGCAGCCCCAGAGTATCCCATCTGTAAAATATGCTGGTGTGTGTGTGTGTGTGTGTGTGTGTGTGTGTGTGTGTGTGTGAGAGAGAGAGAGAGAGAGAGAGAGAGAGAGACTTTATATGTCGTCTGTGGCTGTGTGGACCCGCTTGGATTTTTCCACTTTTAGTTCTTATGTTGTGACACAGTTGTAGTCTGGAGTGCATTAGCATTATCTATATTGGCCTGGTTTCTTGTCTGGATGGATTGCTTGGTAGCAGGAGACTTCTAAACACATAAAATAGTATACCTTACATAGTTTTCTGGGAGTTTCATCCTTTTTCTGCTGGATCCATTCAGGTACCAGAACTTGAACTTTCACAAGCTGGCAACCCTAGCTGAGCTTGAACAACTAAAGTGACAACTAATATAGCTAACACTGTGCTGCAAACCATCTTATCCTGCTCAGCCATGTTTGTCAGTGAATGATGACAACTGGTGTTTTCTTGTTTTCTAAGAAAGGGCAGGCTACCAATCCAGCATGAAAACAGGTGGACATCTCCTCAGTTATTACTTGGTGGTAGAGACCTGAAAGTATAGCATCTACACTGTGGGCCACAAGTGATGCTTGACAAGCAGCTAGGATCAGGTCGAAGAAAAGGCAGAGGGATGGGTTTCGGGAACTTTGGAACAAACAGTGAACTTTTCTGACAAAATCGGTTGTAATAGGTAGCCTGAAAGGAACAGTGAGTAACTGAGGTAAAGACAAATGGGACGTTTTATGCTTTTAATCTGTGTCTTTCCCCTTTTTTAAGGCACTGGCAAGAGACTGTCAAACCCAGCCACAATATCAACAGCAAAGATAGTGCTGCTTTGATCATTACTCAGATTGAGCAGGTTTTCCCTATTATATGGCATCTATTTGAAGTGAGAATGAGATGCTGTGAATCTCTTTGGAAATTTTGTAAGGGATCGCATCAAAGATCAGTTTTGTAGAAGAATATCATTAAGTCTCATATATATATATACACACACACACACACACACACCCCTCTTGAGGTGTGTGTCTAAATGATGCTTCTGTTGCTATCCATTTTATTATTACTGATCATTCCCATAGTACTTTAAAATATGCAATGTGCTCTGCAGTCCCTTGGCTCATACACTCTCAAATCAGCCTTGTTTCTGTAGTATCCTTTTGAGATAAGGAACTGAGGGTGACTTGCCTCTGCCAGCTTGGACCTTAAATCAGAATTTCAAAAGCCCAGTGCTCTGTACAACAGATAGTAGGAGTTCCTTGTTTAGGAAGGCTTCAGTTTTCATTGGAATAGGTAAGGGCGGGGGATGAATAAGATCTGGGTAAAATGAAGACCTAAATTTTGTGTTTCAAGGACTATCATTCATTTGATGTGTTTGACATTTCTCTGTCAACAGCTCATTCTGACTGGCATGTGGAATAACAACAGAATGAGATTTCCAGAGTAAAGACATGGGTTAAAGGAGATTATAGTAGTAACTGTAAATGGCTGATAAGTGCTCTCTAGTTTTCTGTTTCTGAAAAAGCATAAAATAGCCATTCCAAGATATGGTTAAGGGATTATGAATTTACATAGGAACATAGGAAGCTGCCATATACTGTCAGACCATAGGTCCATCTAGCTCAGAATTGTCTACACAGACTGGCAGTGGCTTATCCAAGGTTGCAGGCAGGAATCTCTCTCAACCCTATCTTGGAGATGCCAGGGAGGGAACATGGAACCTAGATGCTCCTCAGAGTGGCTCCATCCCCTAAGGGGAATATCCTACAGTGCTCACGCTTCTAGTCTCCCTTTCATATGCAACCAGGGCAGACCCTGCTTAGCTAAGGGCACAAGTCATGCTTGCTATCACAAGACCAGCTCTTTTCCCTATTTAGATTATTGTGATCACACTACTGGGTCGCATTGCCCCTCCCTTAAAAAATGATGGCTGACATCCAGACTAATGCTGCACAAGTACAAACTTGTTGGATGAATGCAAGGATGTTGTGCTAGCTTGTTCCTCTTAGTCAGGAGCTTGCATTTCAGGCTAGCATTGTGCTAGTGGGGCAGAATGTGCTTGCACAACCTGTGGTGTGCCTTCTGCTGTGAAACTTCTTCCTCAGCGTATATTATGTTGGGGAAGTTATTGCACAATTTCTGTTATTAAAGGCATATTAGCAATAGCTATTGATAAGGAGAGCTTTGACTTGACCAAACTTTTATATAGGCTTGAATAAGAGATGTAGGCCTCTTGTCCTTAAATGTGACTTTACAGTAATTTGTCAGTTTGCAGCTGTCTATGCTGGAGATTTTATAAGCAGAGAAAGACAAGAAACCACAGGTGTAACACAGCTGACATAAAGGAAAGCAACATGTATCAGGCATGTAAGTGGAGGAAACGACCAACTGCACAAGATTGCAGATGCAAAAGATTGGGGAACAAATGATGAATAAGCTATGACATAGTGGAACAAGACAAATTGGGGGAAAACAGATTTCAAAACACTTGAAATTATAACTGAACAGCGATGGCCAAGGGAATGATATAAAAGCAGTTGTGTTAGATTGTAATCTGGGGCCTCAGATTTCACTGAAAGTCCAAAATGGGGGAGTGGGCAACAAAAAAGGCAAATGTGGTTCAATGTAAGAAAGTGTAAAGTGATGCATATTGAGGCAAAAAAAACAAAAACAAAAAAACACCCAACTTCACATATACACTGTTGGGATCTGAGCTGTTGGTGACTGACCATGAGAGAGATCTTGGGGTCATTGTTTACAGCTCATCGAAACTGTTGACTCCATGAGCAGCAGCTATGAAAAAGCCCAATTCTATGCTAGAGATCATTAGGAAGGAGACTGAAAATAAAAATACTAATATTATAATGTCCTTGTATAAACCTATGGTGTGGCCACATCTGGAGTACTCTGTAAAGTCTGGGTCATTGTATCGTAAGGAGGACATTGTAGAACTGGAAAAGGTACAGAAGAGGGCAACCAAGATGACGAGGGGCCTAGAGCACCTTCCTTATGAGGCAAGGCTATAGTATCTGGGGCTCTTTACTTTGGAAAAGAGGTGACTAAGGGGAGACATGATAGAGGTGTATAAAGTTATGCATGGAGTGGAGAGATCGGACAGAAATATTTTTTTCTCCCTCTCGCACAACACTAGAAGCAGGGGCTCATCCCATAAAACTTAAGGTACCTTGCCATGCGATATAGTGATGGCCACCTGCTTGGATGGCTTTAAAAGGGGCTTAGACAAATTCATGGAGTTCAGGTCTATCAATGACTACTAGTCTGGTGACTGTGGGTCACTTCCAGCCTCAGAGGCATGATACCTCTCAATACCAGTTGCAGGGGAGCAGCAGCAGGAGAGAGGTCACCCCAAAGGCAACTGGTGGGCCACTGCGTGAAACAAGATGCTGGAATAGATGGACCTTGGGCATGATCCAGCAGGACTGTTCTTATGTTCTTATGATCCAGCAGGACTGAGCACCTTCAGCTGCCTGAATTACCTTGTTTCTGTTGTATCCGTTCATTGATTTGTAGTGAGTCCTAATAACTCACCACAAATTTGGAGGGGAACAGTAATGGTCTGATCATCTTCTTGGGAGTCATCATGGTAAATACTTGGGAAGACCTTGTCTTCTGAAGCAAAGTGTCTCTGCTGAGGTTGTGGCCAAACCCAGAGAGAAACACTTACATTATTTAAATAAAATTTCACAATATGTTGCAGGAAATGATGCAAAGCTATGTGCTGTCGTTCTTGTGCAAGCCCAACTGCAAGAGATTATGAAACTTTGAGCATCCATTCCACTGCACAACGTGTGTGTGTGTGTGTGTGTGTGTGTGTGTGTGTGTGTGTGTGTATCTTTCTTCATTGTGCTCACACTGCATTATTCTGGATATCAGCCAATGCTTCCATTAAAAAAAAATAGAATGGCACCCTTTTCCAGTTGCTCGTAAAATAAACAAATCATACACAAAGCAAAAGCAGCAAGAGAAACAAAACATGAAAAAGCAATTCACAGTACTGCCTGAATTGTGAATTAGAACATGCATATTTATGAGCACTGATTATTTTCCATAATTTTTTCCAGCCATAGGATTTGGGATTATTAACGGTAGAACTGCGAGGAGGGGTACAATACAGCATAACTGCCTTCTTGCTTTCCTATAAACTTTAGCCATCTAGTTATTAGTACTGTGTCTGTATTGACATTAACTCAGTACAAGAAAGCAAAATTGGGTAAAAAGTGGGGGGGAAACCCCCTTCTAAATCTTAATTTTGCAGAGCCCCCAAATGCTTTTAGTGAAGTTTGCTCAAATGTCAGGTTTGGATTTTTTGGTTCTGCCTAGATAATCACATGAGATCATAGATAATTAACATATTAATCATATACAGTATATGTGAAGTAAATACAAATGCTCAAGTTCGGTCTGAAATGGACAGAACATAAAGCAAGATGTGCTGATGGTTGGAGACTGGAATGGCAAAGTTGGAAATGTTAAGGAGCAAAACACAGTCAGACTGTATGGCCTAGGAAACAGAAATGAAGAAGAAGAAAGACTTATTAATTTCTGCCAATCCAATGATTTCTTCATTGCTAACACATTCTTCAAACAACCAAAGCGGCGCCTATACCCACGGATATCACCAGATGGAGTACACAGAAATCAAATTGATTACATTATTGGTGCAAGTTGGTAGAAGAGCTCAGTTATAACAGCAAAGACATGTCTTGGGGCCGATTGTGGAACAGATCACGAACTGCTCATGTGCAAGCTCCAAGTTAAGCTAAAGCGGAAAAACAAAGCTACCCGGTCTCCACGATATGATCTTAAGAATGTACCCACCATTTTCAAGGAGAACATCAGGAACCGCTTTGAAGTTATGAACCTCTTTGATAGGAAACCAGAGGAACTGTGAAATGAAGTCAAAGAAGTAGTTAAGGACAAATGTGAAAAGAGGCTGCCAAAGACCAAGAAACAGAAGAAAGCAAAATGGATGTCAGAACAGATGGTGGAAATTGCCAAGAAGAGGAGAGAAGGATCTTAATAGGGAATTTCAGAAAACTGTTAGAAGAGACAAGGAGCAGTACTACAACCACACCTGTAAAGACCTTGAGAGTGGAAACAGAAAATCAAGGAAAGTTTTCCAAAAGAACTCTGAAGGAGCTTCCAGCCTCGAAATGGTATGTTAAGGGATGCCAAAGGACAGACAGTGAGGCGGGTCTCACGATCACAGAGACCCGCCTGGGAAGGGTGAGCAGGGAGAGCGGGCATAGCCCACTCTCCCCACACACAAGCAGACAGTATGCTCTGGGCAGCTGAAGAGGCCGCCCGCATGTCTGCCAGCTCCGTTACGGAACCAGCGGGTGCTGTGGGGATCAAGGGCCGATTGGCCCCCGGAAGCTCCAGCATACCTTGCGCGAGCACGCAGGGCATGCTGGAGAGACCCCCGGAGCCAGGAGGCGGCTTTTTGCCTCCCCTCCAGGGGTGACCTTGTGAGTTGCTGCGGCGTGGAGCCACGCCGTGGCAACTTATGATTGCTTAAACTGGGTTTGCAGAGTGCTCGCTCCGCAAACCCGGTTTAAGCACCTGGCTACTTAAGTGGGTGACCCGCTTAAGAACCACCAGGCTTGTAGCCGAGCCCAGTGGTTCACACGATTGTAGAAAATTGGGCTAGCCTCTGCTAGCCCAGTTTTCTACAATCATGTGAATAGCCTCAGTAACTGATTCAGAGAAGAGTATACTGAAAGGAGTGCAAGAATGTCTATTATGGGAAGATGAAGTTAGATCAGCACTCCTGTCATTACCAAGTCAGGAGGCTATAGGAATTGATGGAATAGCTACAGAAACATGGCAGGCAACAGAAGAAGAATCGGCCAAGGCTCTAACCAAACTATGCCAGCAAATTTGGAGAACAACACAGTGGCCAACAGATTAGAAGAGTCTACATACCCATACCAAAGGACAGAGACTTAAAAGTCTCCTTTCAGTCTTTCAGTTAATTCAGTCGTCTGAATTTATTTATTATCATTTATTTATTTATTCTATTTATATACTGCCCTTCCAAAAAATGGCTCAGGGTGGTTTACATCAAAGTAAAAACAATTAAAAGCAATTAACAATTAAAATCAAAACTATAAAAACAAAAGAATATGTACTTTATTGACTACAGAAAAGCTTTCAATTACGTCAGCCATGTCAAGTTGTGGAATATCCTTTCTCCTTATTTATTCAACTTGAAGGTTGAACATCTATCTATCTATCTATCTATCTATCTATCTATCTATCTATCTAATGTGTACATCGCCCCAAACGTTCGTCTCTGGGCGGTTAACAATAACATAAAACAAGTTAAAACATACATGAAACTAGGGATGTGCAAAACGTTTTGGGTACAAAACGTTTTGTACTCGAAATGGGCCGTTTTGGGTGTTTTGTAGACAAAACAAAAGTGTCATGCCTTCGGTCTCAGATAGCGAGGAGGAAGGGGAAGCTGACAGACTTTCAGCCGATGCAAGGGTGCCTGAGGGGCAGAGCCCAGTTGTCAGTTCCCAAGAGACGGCTGAGGTGGGTCCAGCTGGTGTTTCAGAGCAGGCACAGCAGTCAGAGCAGGCACAGCAGTCTGAGGCAGCAGAGACAGCGACGGACAGACTAGAGGATGAGCTGTGCGGGCAACCCCCACTGACTCCACAGCAACGGCGTGTCACAAGACGAAGAGCACAGCTGGAAACTATCAGGAGGAGTAAACGCCTCTTGCAGAGGGCTGATAAGCCTTGAATCCCTGCTAGCTGAGAGTTATCAGCTTGGACTATAAAGCACGTCAACAGCTTTCTGTTAGCTGCTGGAAGACAACATTTGTCAACCCTCATGTTGACAGCTTTCAGCCCGAGCCTGATATAGAGAACTATTCCGATCCGTGTTTCGTTTCTGCAGCCCAGTTTGTATTGTGGACTATCTTCCTGGACTTCTCTTCTGGGTGGCCAGATTACTAACAAAAACGCCCATTTTCCAAATCTGAATGTTTTGTACACAAAACAAAACATCCCTATTTTGGCTACAAAACGTTTTGTTATTTTGAACCTCCATTTTGTGGCGATCTCTGAGTCAGTCTCTATTTTATATTTGACATCTATTTGAATTTCCTGCCCTTCCAGCCTTCCGATCGGTGACCTAAAGCATGGGCTGACCTGCTGACGATTCCCTCCTTGTTCTCCATTGGCTCTTTTGCCTCTTGACACTCTTTACTGACCCTGCATTGGCCAGGGGAAGGGTTGAAGAAGGAGCAAGGGTGGGGGGAGTTCAAGGAGGGGTTTTCAATTCATTCAACAAGTTAGTTACTCATCCGCCATTCTGCCTTTCTGACTCATTGGAGAGAGAGAGCACACGCGCGCGAGAGAGAACTAGTTTGCATTGCATGGCGTGCCTCAAGTTGCCATGATGATGCCATGCCATTGACTATGCCTGCCTGCCTTGTTGCCAGCCTGAGGCCAGCCTGCCAGCCTGCTATGGCTACTGCATGCCAGCCTGGGAATGGCTTTATCTGCTGCATTCCTTTTTTCCCCAGAAGGATTTTTTCACCCCTGCCATGCCATTGCCTATGCCTGCCATGCTGCCAGCCTGAGCCCAGCCTGTAGATTCTCTGGTAGCATATGAGATTTTCAATGACAAGCCATGAATCCACTCTCATATGCTACCAGAGAATCTACACTCAAAACATCTCATAAATAACAGAACCCAGTACCCCATTGGTTAGCAACCCATGGAGGTGGTTGGAACCCTATGTGCTCTACACCACCACTCGCTCTGGGCCACCCCGGTGACCCCCAATTGCAGTTATGGGGCTGCTGAAACCTCCATCATTCCCTATGGGGAAGAACTTGAAAGATGTATAAACGCCATTAAATCTTTAAAAATCAGTCCTCTGCCCAATTCCTTTGAAATAATTCTGGCAGCTTCCTTGCCCCCACTGGACACTACCACCCACCCTACTCTGCACTGGGCCATGTTCTTTCCCCCTGATGTGAAGCTATACTTTTGCTGAAACTTCCATTATTCCTATGTGGAAAAACAAGAAGAGAGCAGAGAGAGTAGCATTGCATAGTTCTGTAGTAAGAGATACTTGGGAGTAATTCATACTGCTAACTTGGCAAAGGGGCACCTTTTACCGTGGTGATTCTCTTTATTTAGCAGGGGGAGAGTAACTGGCCCTATCCACCCCCAGCAAAGTACTTCCAGTGACTGTTGCTGGTGTGTGTCTTATGTTTCTTTTTAGAATGTGAGCCCTTTGGGGACAGGGAGCCATCTTATTTGTTTGTTATTTCTCTTTGTAAACCGCCCTGAGCCATTTTTGGAAGGGCGGTATAGAAATTGAATTATTATTATTATCTCTTGTTTACACAGTCAGACAGGTGTTATTGACTGGTTTGTTTTATCCAGACATCGAGTCCTTCCCAAGGACCTGGGATGGCTGAATTTTATCATCAATACTGTTGGTTATTATAGATATGGTCGCAAAATATAGGCTGCTCCCAGTAAAGCTGCTTTTTGTAATTGGCTGATGGTGATTTCTGTGGCCCCTATGGTGTTGAGGTGCTCTTCAAGGTCTTTTGGGACTGCACCCAGGGTGCCAATTACCACTGGGATTATTTTGGTCTTTTTCTGCCACAGCCTTTCAATCTCAATTTGTAGATCTTTGTATTTTGTGATTTTTTTCTATTTCTTTTTCTTCTATTCTGCGATCCCCTGGTATTGCTATGTCGATTATTTTCACTTGTTTTTTCTTCTTCTCGACTACAGTTATATCTGGTGTATTGTGCGGCAGATGTCTGTCTGTTTGTAGTCGGAAGTCCCATAATATTTTTACATCTTCATTTTCTTCAACTTTTTCAATTTTATGGTCCCACCAATTCTTGGCTACAGGTAGCTTGTATTTTTTGCAGATGTTCCAGTGTATCATCCCTGCTACCTTGTCATGCCTTTGTTTGTAGTCAGTCTGTGCGATCTTCTTACAACAGCTGATCAGGTGGTCCACTGTTTCATCTGCTTCTTTACAAAGGTGGCACTTGCTGTTTGTTGTGGATTTTTCGACATTGGCTCTTATTGCATTTGTTCTTAGTGCCTGTTCTTGTGCAGCCAGTATTAAACCCTCTGTTTCTTTCTTCAAGTTGCCATTCTTAAGCCATTGCCAGGTCTTGGTGATGTCTGATTTTCTACTTATATTGTGCAAATATTGACCATGCAGGGGCTTATTTCTCCATTTTTCTGCTCGGTTCTTAACTTGTTCTTTCTTGTAGGCCTCCTTTGTTTCATTGGTGTTGAATAGTTTCTCGTTCTTGACCATTTTAAGTGCATCTTCTTCACTGTCCTTTATATATTCTTCAAGGCCTCTTTTCTCCTCCTCTACTGTTTGATGGACTTGTAGCATTCCTCTTCCACATGATCTGCGAGGGAGGTAGAGCCTATCTACATCACTCCCCGGGTGCAGAGCATGATTTATGGTCATGATTTTCCTGGTCTTACGATCTAGCGTCTCTTGCTCTGCCTGGGCCCAGTCTATTATTCCTGCAGTGTATCTGATAACAGGTATAGCCCAGGTGTTTATGGCTTGTATGGTGTTCCCGCCATTGAGTTTGGACTTGAGGATTTTTCTAACTCTCCTGATGTATTCACTTCCCATTTTTCTTTTAACTTCAGTGTGTGTGATGTTATCAGCCTGGAGAATGCCCAAGTATTTGTAACGTTCTTTCTCTTCCAGGTTCTTGATGTTGCTTCCACTGGGCAGTTCTATTTCTTCTGTTTTTGTTATTTTCCCTCTGTTCATTATTAATGCAGCACACTTGTCTAGTCCAAACTCCATTGCTATATCTCTACTGAATATACGGACAGTGTTTAGCAGTGATTCGATTTCTGACTGGGACTTTCCATACAACTTCAGATCGTCCATGTACAGCAGATGGTTGATTTGACGATGTTTTAGATGTTTGGTATCCGAGGCCTGTTTTGTTTAGTATTTGTGAAAGTGGGGTCATGGCGATTACAAACAATAGAGGACATAGTGAGTCCCCTTGGAAATGCTAACCTGTCCAAATGCCTCGCCATTGATTGTTAACTGTGTACTCCACCTGCTCATTGCTTTTTTAATAAATATCTGAATGTTTTTGCTGACACCAGTTGTTTCTAAACATTTTAGTATCCATGTGTGAGGCAATGAATCGAAGGCTTTCTTGTAGTCAATCCATGCAACACTTAGATTTGTTTTTCTTCTCCTGCAGTTTTCTAAAATCATTTTGTCAATCAGCTGCTGGTCTTTTGTGCCTCTGGTGTTCGGGCAATTTCCTTTATGTTCAACTGGAAGCTGTTTGTTAGTTAATAAGTGTTGCATCACTTCATCTGCTATTATTCCAGTTAATAATTTGAACATGGTTGGCAGGCAGGTTATCGGTCTATAATTACTTGGAACTGCATCTTTTGCTGGGTCTTTCATGATGAGATGAGTTTTCCCACTTGTTAACCATTGTCCCATATCACCTCCTTGCAAAATGTGATTGAACTGTTTTGATAGTTGTTTATGAAGGCTTGTTAGGTGTTTAAGCCAGAAGCCATGCAGTTCATCGTCACCTGGCGCAGTCCAATTTTTAATTTTCTTTGCTCTTTCACTTATTAATTCTGGTGATATTATTAGATCTTGCATTTGTTGGTTACATTTTTTGACCTCTTTCATCCAGCCTGCTTTTTTATTATAATCTATTGGATTGTCCCATAATTCCCGCCAGAATTGCACTGTTTCTTCTTTATTTGGTGTTTCTAGGTTTCTTGCAGTTTCTCCTTCTATGCTTTGGTAGAAACGTCTCTGATTTGACTGGAATTGGAGATTCTGCCTGTGTTGTGTAATTCTGGCTTCATATCTGCTAATCTTCTTTGACACTGCTGTTATTTGCTGCTTTATTATTTCCAGGACTTCTCTAATTTTCCTTGAATCTAGGTGGTATTTTTGGATCAGATACTGTTTGGTGTTTTCATTCTTCAGCTTCTTGTCTTTCATATCTTTCAATTTACTAGCATCTGATCTAAGCCTGGAGATTTTATTTTCTAATCTAATCTTCCATTTAGGTGATGTACAGCTTTCTTTTTTTACAGGTCCACTGATCTTATATCCGAGCTCTTGTGTTGTTATTGTTGCTGCACTGTACATTAGTTGGTTTGTTTCTTGCAAATTATTGGTTGTTATTTCTGCAAGTGCAGCATTGACATCTTTTAATGCCTGAGCAAGTTGTTTTTTGGCAACTGTTTTTAGAGCTGGAAGTCGAACCCTGGTGGTTGTTTGGTTCATGTGCTCAGTTATTTTTTGCTTTAGTTCTTGTTGCTTTTCTGTTAAACAGCATTCGGGTTTTTGAGGTGAAGGCAAAGGGGAGGTTGCCTGGTTTTGATTTTGAAACAGTTCAGCAACAGTGGCATCCTCGATTTCCAACACCTCCTCCACCTGCTCCTGAGCAACTTCTTCAATTGGTGATCATTCTTCTTCCATATCTTGAGCCTGTATTGCTCTTTGCAGTTCTTCCAGCTCAACTCCTGTGAATACTTTATTTCTTATTATGAATCTTCTCTGGTCTGCTAGCCTTTGTTCTGTTATTTCTGTGTCTGGATGCTTCTCTTTCCAAATTTGGTACATTCTTTTTAAATAACCTCTTCTAGTTGGACTAGACTTGTAATAGCAGATCATTATTTCCTTGTTGGCATTTTTGTATATTTTTTTCGGTTAAGCGACGTTTCTTCCAGTAACTTTGCTGTCTCCAGCCCTGGTTGCTCAACTGAAGATCCTGAGTCCTGTTGCCCACTTGCCACCAGATGTCCAGGGACTATAGCATCTGGCGCGGTCCTTGTTGACCCGGGCGACGACCGATCCGGTATAGATTTATTAAAGTTACGTCTCACCATATTGTTGATGGGAGAGGCACTCTTTGTCTGGCTCCTCTGGTGAGACCTGTCCAGTATGGTTGGACCTCTGGCATAGCTCTCACCTTCATCAGAGCACACAAGCCCCACAACCACTCCAAGGTAGTGCCTCACTGGGGGTTGTTGTTGTTGTTGTTGTTGTTATCATCATCATCATCATCATCAACAGTAAAGGATCCAGCAGTCAACAAATATGCCGCAGACTAGCACTTGGTAGGGTTGCAGTGAAGACCCTGGAAAGGATATTTATTTATTTATTTATTTATTATTTTATTTTATTTAAAATATATCTATACTGCCCAAAACTTGCATCTCTGGGCGGTTTACAATTACAGTCATTTAAAACATCAATTAACAATTAAAATCATTTAAAAGATTAAAAACATTTAAAACCCCATATTAAAATTATTTAAAACTATATTTAGATGCCGTGACATGTCTATACCTACAAAGATTAGAGTCATTCGGACATTGGTTATTCCTGTGACACTCTATGGATGTGAAAGCTGGACTTTGAAGAAGCAAGATAGAAAAAGCATTGGCACTTTTGAACGTTGGTGCTGGAGAAGACTTTTGAGGGTATCATGGACAGCCAGGAAAACAAACAAATGGATCATAGAACAAATGAGTCCAGAATTTTCACTCAAGGCAGACACAAGTGGCCAGGCTCAATGGGAGCCTGGGACACATTATGCGAAAACCCAGCTCCTTTGAGAAGTCCATAATGCTGGGGAAAGTTGAAGGAAAGAGAAGAGGACGACCAGCAACAAGGTGGATGGACTCGATTATGGCCAAGCTGAAGACAAATCATCCTGGTGAGAATCTATCTATGTGGTCGCTAAGAGTCAACACCGACTTGAGGGCACTTAATCAATCAACGTGAAGTAACAAATTTCTGAATAACAATTTGCTGGGAGACAAATTAGAATGACAAACAGCATTGTGAGAGTAGCGGTATGTATTTTCTATGATTAACTGATTCAGTATTAATAAGTAGACACACTTTAAATCTGGAAGCTGATTATTAGGGTGGAAAAGATATGTCATGCATCAAATACTATGCTAAGCAAGGTGTCTGTGTAATTGGATTTTTAAAAAGCTGGATGCAATAGTAGGTAGCTGTTGAACACAGATTATTATTTTTTGTTGTTTTTTCCCAAAAAAAAAATCATTTAAAGACACTCTAATAGTTGATAACTGTACCACATAAGTGCCTCTGAGACAGAGAGCCTTTTCTCATAATCGGAGAAAGGGCTCAAAAGGGGCAAAGGGAGGAAGCCTCCAAAAGCTTACCTCCCCAGCAGACAATCCTGGTGAAGAGTCTGAGTGCGGAGATCACACACCCAGACAGCTCCCTCCTCAGGCAGCGTGGAGACTCTGGGGACTTGAGCGTCACACACACACACACACACACACACACACAAACACACCAGAACTCTCATAATGCCCTGTTCGAGTGCACAGAGCATTATGGGGATTCCTCCAACACCGGCTGGGAGCCCCACAGTCTCCCAGCAGGGGCTGGCAGACAATCCAAAAAATGGGGTTAAGAGAGTGCTCACTCCCTTAACTCTGTTTATTGGGCTGGCTGGCTTGGTGGGTTTGCCACTGAGGCACCGCTGGGCTTGGGCTTGGCTTCGTTAGCCTGGTTTTGCCTGTGTGTGACAACAGCCACTGAATATTTTGCTACAAATTTAGGGATGTTCTTGCCATTACTGTTGTGGTGATAGCTGGTTCCATTCCTCACCAAATGTGTCTCCAAGACAAAGTAGTTATCTTATGAAAGTACAGATGTTCAGCATTGAACTGTCCTCCAGGGGCATAGCAAGGTTGGATGAAAAGTGAAAATGGACCCCTGCCCCCCCGCCACACACACACCATCTTTTTCAAAGAGGTGTGAGGGAGAGAGCAAAGAGTAAGCTGTCACCCAGGCTGAGCCCCTCAATAAGCCCAGGGGGCACTTGTCCCCCCCCCCCACCTAGTTCAAATGTAACTACGTCCCTGCTGACAAGAATCCATATATTTTGGTTTAGATGGATTGTAGCTTGCACAAGGGAGCTTACTAAAGGGCCAAAAAGGAGGGCAGAGGAAGCAGGGAGTCTAAGGAAGATCAGGTGGAGACAGGTTGCTGAGAAAGGTAACCACCAAAGGCATGGAACAAAGACAATACAACTGGGACCAAAGGTAAAGAAATTAAAAACAAAAGGAACTTAAGTAAAGTAAAAATTAGAAAAGAGTAAGTAGTCTAGAGGAATTAGGGGATTTATGGGGAGAGCTAGACCTGAAAGAAGATAGAAAATAAAGATAGATAGAAGCACCTCAATTTATTTTCAGAGGACTTGCTCCAGATGAATCCAATTGAGACTCTTCTTTGTGGGTTATTTATGGGTTGCATCCATATATACCGAATGTAGCAATCTTGGTAAGTCAATGGAAGATGAGAACGAGATGGCCGAGGGCACCTGTTTTGAACATATCAATTCCACTTCAATTTATATTGGGTTCAATAAATGTCCATTCTCTGAATAATTAACATAAGTGAAGTTAATGTATCTAAATAAAGGTTAACAAGAATATAAGCCCTGGCATAACGTTAAGATAGTGCTCACACCATTATAAATGGCTCAGAGTTGATGAACCAAGATATTTTCATATGTACCCACAGAGTGTTTTAGTGCATTGAAATGATCATAATAAACGACAGGACCCTGTTTAAAAAAGTGTTCAGTGTGTAATTATAAATAGTACTGATGAGATAAGAATGAAGATGTACTCGTGGAGCTCCATGGTGATCTATGTTAACCACAGATTAGATATTCTAATTCCCATCATTTTCTCAGTAGGTTTTAAAACTGTTTGGAACCATTTGCATTAACTTTCACAGGCACTGGGATTTCTGATGGTAATATACTGAGTAATGAGTTCATTGCACTAATGCAGCTGCATTTAGTCTACTGTTATTGGGCTTGTACAGTCGCTTTTAGAAAAATCAACAAAGGAAATTGCAGCAATGCTGAAGGGTAAAGCTTTTGGTTTCAAAGGGCATTACAGAATGGTCTTTTATCTTTTGAACTTGCCTGTGTGGCAACTGTTGCTTTTGCAAATAAATAAATAAATATCTCAATGACTTTAATGCCAAATTATTTCATTTTTGTTAAAGATATAAAAGATTCCACAACAATGTATCTTTAGGTATTTATTACAGTGCGTTCTGTGTTGTGGATGTTCCAGTTCTGCATAAGTTTGAAAATGTCTGGAATTTAATCTAATAAAGATATCTGTGCAGAATGGATTAAATATATATTTTAAGGGGGTGGGGATGTTTTTCAATTATCCGCCTATCCAAGCCTGGCAGGTCATCTTTAGCACCCTTCATCTTAACAAAGAAGAAAATATAGACTTGATTTTTTAAATTAAAATGAACAATAGAGAGCGGAGTGTGGGAAGCTTACATTTCATAGCCAGCAAATAAGACTGAAGTTTAAAATGTTAGTTTCTTGTTCTCAAAGATATTATGGCTTTGCATCAGTTAGTATAATATAGCTATATATAATGACAAGTTGGGGGAAAACATTTAAACATCCCAGCCTGGGTATTTCTATTTAAATCTGATTACAGTGAAATAAAACTGTAGCTATTAAAGGTTTAAAAGAACTACAAGCAGTAAAAGAAGACAGTTAGTAAATGAGGTAGTAAAACATTTCAGCAGGGCAAACAGTTTATAGCATGTTGCCTTCTGTAGCAGGCTGCTTCATTCACCACAGACTCACGTGCTGTTCCCTGAATCGCACTTAAGCCTGCAATTAACCTTTCACGCCTAATGAAGCTGTTTGGCTGGAAAATTAAAATATATAATACCGCCTGCTCTTGGAAAAGTTGGGGTGCGGAGGTGAAAGAAAGGATATCAGAGGCTGAATCCACTTTCAGATCCCATTGTTCAGACGTAAAATTCAAATGCTGCAGCTTACACTTAAATTGCAAACACACTTTGCAAGGCAATCTGATTTGATGTGGTACATTTTATTTCTGTACTTATTAATTGTTCTGCATAATTGTTAAAAATAAAAAAGCCACACACCAGTAATTTTATGATTAGACATTTACTACTAGAGGATCACCGATTACCATTAAATTGCCTTTTGGGAAGACTACAGCTCTTCTATGTACAACCAAGAGAATACTGTTTTTCCTTTGTTCTCGGTGCATATACAATTGTTTTGTTTATATTTTAAAGTGACATTTCTATGGCAGACTGGATTGGCCACTCTTTTCCAGTTGTGTCTCTATGTATTTACCAAAGTAAAGTATAAATGGTTTTCCAACCACATATTATAAACATAACCAACTCTAGTCCCACAAACATAAAATTTATTAGACTTACAAATAGATTCCATTCCATGGTGGACCTTGAATTTCTAGGCCTTGAGATCATAGAGAAGCTTTGACCTGAGTACTGATTCATTAATTCTGCCATGCTGATTCTACACTACTCCTGCTGTAGAGCATAAGAAATAGGAGCTATCAGCTCAGGTGGAAGGCACTTTTTAAAGGGGAATGCATGAAGAGAAGGTAAATTAAACAAGCCATGAAACTAGGGCTGACAAATGGTGGATATCATAGGATTTACATTTCCAGCCAATAATATTCACTCTGTTTGGAAACAAAAACCTATTAAACAAAGGTAAAGCATATAATAAATATTTAAGTCCCAGCATTTTTATCGACTCCTTGGTTGCATTTTGATATAAATTCTACTTGCCGGCAGCGTCTGTGCATCATTTTGACTTGGTAAATGAAATTCTTTTAGACTGCTGGTCTTAAATAATGAATTGTTCCCCCAGTTAATTGTATTGCTTTGATAACAAGGAACTGTGTTGGGCCCAAAGAACGCAATAAGTGAATTTCATCGGATGATTTGTGTGACATTTTGAAAAATGATCTTCCAGAGTGACCTGATTTTAATGGTCCTCTAACAACAGGCCAGCATGTCCCAGTATGCAGCATTAAATTGGAAAAAAAGTTATTCCTTCTGCATGCTAGCATTATGCAGAGTAAGAGAAGCAGCATACAGCTAAATGTGTTTTAGAAAAGAAAACTTCCCAAAAGTGCTTCTGATTCAACTCTCACATGCACGGTTTGGGAATGTCCAATAAAAGAATGTTTTCTCAGGATTACTGACAAGACAAGCACATTTGATGCCATTGCTCAGCTGGATCCCATAGATTCATAACTGCAGTAGTTGCTGACATCCTGACTAACACTGTGCACATTCTCCTAACAGCAGCACATGCATAATGTCACCCTGGCACTTCTGAAGCATGGGTGCATATGCAGAAGAGCATAATGATTTTTGCCAGTCTCTCTGTCCTCTGGAAATGCTGTTTGACCCACAAAAACAAATACTTGAGGGCTGCATGGCCTTCAGGGACATGTTTCCGCTGCCAAAAAGGGAGAGCAGCAAAAAGCATCATGTTCTTCTGCAAATGTGCCCACACTTCAGAAGCGCTGAGACTAGCACTGGTAACATGCTGCTGTGAGGAGCACATGGGCAGCATTAGTTAGAATATAGGTTCAGTAACTGTTGCAGTTATAGCTAACAAGGTGTCCTATACTTAGCATGCAAGTCCTACCTAGTGTTTACTTACTACTAAATGCATTCACTAACGGCATATTAGTCTCTGGAGCTTCTGTGAGTCCAAACGGTACAAAGAGAGCTGTACAAGGATACTTCAGTGAACCAGTGCAGTTGATGTACTGGAGATGAGGGCAGGTTGATGGAAAGGAAACACTTGTGACCTTATGTCAACCATGACTGATCTTGTTCTGTTAATACCAACTGTGAGAGTGGCATTAGTGAGAGAGAATGTTTTACATTGTTTTCAAGGGAAATCCATCTAAAGGTAGAGCCATGTTCATTCACTGGTGGTGCTCGCTGCACGCGTGCTCTCCATTTACATGTGGTGCAGACCCACAAGCTTTGTATGTTCTGCATGCACCACATCACTCACCCCCCTGCCACCTCTGCTTCCTACCTGCTTCCACCTCCGCCTTCTCCTCCGCCTGTTCGCCTACTGCCACCTCTTCTCTCCCTGTCTACCTCCTCCTCTTTCCCTCTCCCCTTCTTCAGCCTCCTCAGCTCCGCCCCGGGGGTTGATGGACCCATGTTCAATGAAACTCTTGAAAACCAGTAGACGCACCCCTGGCCATGTGTATGAGAAAAATGTCATGCTCGTGAAACAAGAATAAAAAGTTCAACAAAAGGTGCAATCAAAACTAGAAGCAGGTATGGCTATACAGGAACACGCTTGCATGTGCTTCCTTAGTACAAGACCTGAAAAGTAAGAGGAAGCTTTAAAGGTTCTTTGGCCAACCCTGGGACAGGCTGACCTTAGCCAACTTGTGTCTTTCCCTAATCTGGGCTTTCCACAGAGGCTGAAGAAAGTTCCACCTTAGCCAAAGGTCAGTCTATAGCTGCATGGTTTAAAAAAAAAAAAAAATCTCCAGTAGCTCCAAAGATCTGGGTTAGAGGTCTTCTATTTATGCCCTCATATACCCTGCAGAAACTTTAAGTTTGTAATGTAATTGTAATAGTTTAAAGATATGAGCTATGCACCAGCTAACTTGGATTTTTACCTCATATTGAAGGCTCAAAGCAGATATCAGTACTTTATCTTGTTAAGAATTATTTCATGTTCAAGAATGCAAGTCCATCCATGAAAATGCAACCCAAGTTAAATAGATGTCAATGCTTCTAACAGTGCAGATACTGTGGGGGGAAGGATTTCCTGACTCTATTGCATCTACCAAGAACCTCCTTACAGAACTTTATATGAACTCAGTACACTAATAGTAGTCAGGAAAAGACTCACAGTAGGAGTTCTTAAGGATAGGTTGAGAAAATGTTTCCTAAGCTAAAGTTATTTCATAGGGTTTTATAAGTCAAACTTTGCATTGTGTCTGAAGGCTGAAGGAACCTAACAAAGCTAGGAGCACAGGAGTGATATAGACTCAGCAACCTGCCTATAGCAGGAGGGTGCCTATGTCAGGAAGTGAGCCTGCTATAACAGTCCATGATGCGGAACTTATTTCAAGGCCAGCCCCACAGGAAACAATATGTGGCTACAACAATGTGAGTGATGGTTGATAGCTCTGAATCTGAGAGAGGGAAGCCTGTGATCCTACCAATATACCATAGTTATGTCCCATTGAATTCAGAAAAGAAACTCTTCCCCAAGGAAATATATACTTTACAATGGGTAAATTTCTAATTTGCTGCCATTGCTGTAATTTGTCTACCTAACTTGCAGACAGGTTGTGTACTCGTACTGAGGGGGGGGGGGATTTTTAATAAAGTTTAGGGATGTGCCAAAATGCAATTTGACATCTGAATCATGGACACATCCCTTTAAAAATGAGGGCTTACACAGCCCCTTTAAAGCAGAGGAGAGCAGCTCCATACCTGGGCACTTTCCAGATTGGACACTACAACAGTGCCACTACATGTCCATTAAGTGTGCTTCCATATTGCCTGTATATCAATATCGCAGTCCCTGCACTATCAGCAAGGTGCCATTCACATTTCAATGCCTTCTTTGGGGTCTTATTGCTGCGTTACAGTCGTACAATGTTGTAAAAAAATAAGCTGTATTTTCCCATTATAGGGAGTTTCACACAAGCTCGAAAATACTGCTCCCCCTGCTGGTGGCTTTGCACAACATCCTTTATTTACAGTTTCAATTTGACTAGCTGTGCCCCTAGTTCTCCTTGTCTCTCCCTCATCTTCATTTCCTCTTCAGCCCCAGTCTGTTCTCCCCCTCTCAGTCCGCTTTCCCTCACCACCCGCCAGCCGTCCTGGCCACTGCTTTCCTTCACTGCCTGCCGGCCGGCCTGCCTGGCTACTTCTATCCCTCACCGCAGGTATGGACCTGTTCTCCTCTGCTTTAAAGGGGCTGTGTTAAAGCCAGCTGGCCTGGCAGCCTCTTTCCCTCCCCTTCAGCCAGCTGGCCTGGCTGACTCTTTCCCTCACCGCCCGCCAGCCATCCTGGCCGCCACTTTCCCTCCCCACCCGCCGCCAGCCTGGCTGCCTCTTTCCTTCCCTGCCAGCTGGCTGGCCTGGCCGCCAGTTTCCCTCCCACCCCGCCAGCTGGCCTGGCCACTGCTTTTCCTCCCCGCCCACCAACCAGCTAGCCTGGCCACCGTCCACCCATCCCCGCCAGCTGCTCGTGAACTCTCGCGAGAGCTGCCACACATGGGATTAGCGACAGGTGCTTTTAAGAGAAATATAGAGAGAGATTCTGCCAAGCCAAAATAAACTACGGCTGTATTACTGTGTAATCTGGAAAGTGCCCAGCTGTGCAACACTGCCATGCACATGGCCTCTACACATGTGCAGAGGACATTTGTGTGGTCAGCAAATGTGTGCTGACTATACAAATGGCCACCGCACGTGCACAGAAGCCATGTGCATGCTGGCATTGCTCAAGAGCAGCTGGGAGATTCCCCGACAGCGTGCGGGCATAGCTGGGGGGAGTGCCATGATTACGGTAATGGTGGCAAGCAAAGGAGGAGCAGGTATGGACCTGCTCTCCACTTTAAAGGGGCTGTGTAAACCCTGATTTTTAATAAATTTAATGTTAAAGCAAAATTAGGAAGTAGTTTTCCACTTTATGATCCTTGAGTTTTTCCTCCTTTCTCTATCAGAAGCTGCCACAACTAGAAGCGGTGTCTTGAGTGGCATGGAATTGTGCTTCAACCCTAAAGAGTTCGAGGTGGGCTAAGCCCGCTCTCCCCGCAGATTATTGGGGCAGTAGCCCTGGGCGGCTGGATCGACCACTCACACGATTGCCGGCTCGGTGATGGAGCCGGTGGGGGCTGGGGAGCTCGGAGGCCGCACGGCCCCCGGAAGCCCCAGTATGCCCTGCGTGACCGTGCAGGGCATTCTGGGGAGACCCCTGGAGCCGGGAGGTGGCTTTTTGCCTCCTCTCTGGGGGTCTACTCATGAGTAGCCACAGCGCGGAGCCGCGCCACGGCTACTCACAATCAGGGGCACTTTGATGGGTTACCCACCTAGGAACCAATAGGCTCGCAGCCAAGCCCGGTGGTTCCATGATCGGGGGAAATCAGGCTAGGCTTTCCTCGCCTGATTTTTCCCGATCATGGGAATAGCCCCTTCCTCTGAGAAAGCTGAAGGCCATGGCAGTGCTGCACATGAAAGGATTACCATTCAAATATTACTTATCACATGTATCACCCAAATGCTTACAGGATATGTATGCCTGTGCTAGCCTATCAGTAAAGCTGGTAACATATTATTTATACACAAGTGACCAGTGTACATTATAAGAAGTGTTTAGATGCCACGTGAGTCATTTCCATGTTGAGTACCACTTCTAGGAAGACCTTTTCAGTATCCAGGTGACTATTATATGTCTAAATCATTAAACATGTGTCTAAATCCCTCTCCAGTGTACAGGTCCACCCATGTTCAGGATCTGACTTTAGTGTGACATTTGGGGTCTGAGAAAGGCATTTTGCCCAGATTGGATTAGAAAGAGAGATTCTGTGAGACCTTTGCCTTTCTTTATAGTATGTGATTTCTCTTGCTTGAGTCTTCTGCAGCTATTTGCTCTTCTGTGGCATGTTTCTTGTGCACATGCTCTTTAGTTCATCTAGTTTGAATAGGATGATTAAGGAGAAAGCTGGTAAGTGGGAAGACCTTAATTGGAAGCATCTAAACATCAAATCTGAACTTAATGCTATTCTTGTACTTGCTCCATTTTTGAGCATTGAGCCACTGATCTATAAAACCTTAGAAAAGCATATCAGGGGCATAACTATAATAGGGCAAGGGGAGACAATTGCCTGGGGGCCCACTGCCTTGCCCCCCCAGAGGCAAGTCACATGACTGACTCCCCCAGCCGTGCACCCGCCCGGGCTTCCTTCAGTTGTATTCATCCTCCGAAATTGTTGTGCGTGTCAAGACCTGGAGCTACCAGAACAGTGTGCAAAACATGTTGGAAATTTTGCTGCACAACACAATATTATTCGCACTTATTGACATTTGGACTCTGCATCCATTTTTGCTGCACAGACATAACTTTTATTTGGGGGAAAATGTATACAAGGATGTTTGCAAATGAGTCTATCTGCATGTACACATTAGGAAGTTCTGTGTCCACATCACTGGATTGAGAAGAAGATTATGACATGACAATAAACTTTAATTGTCAGAATCTGCAAATTTTAGTCAGCGCCCTGACTAACAAAGTACCCATGCTCCGTGAGGACTGCTGATGTTTCTGTGCTGCAGACTAGCAGTGCTTGTCATGTGGGGGTGATATTTTTGCCAATCTCCTTCACCCCAAAGCACTTCCTATGACCCAGAAGTAGGTCCCTGAGAGCCACATAACCCTCAGGGATTCACTTGGAGGTTACAGGCAGTGTTCCCTGTAACAGGGATTCCCAGATATTGTTCCCATAACCCCCAACCAAACCCCCAACAATTCCCAACCAAACCCCACCAAACCCCCAAACCCCATAAACCCCAACAATTCCCATAACCCCCAACCAAAGGCCATTTCAGCTGGGGATGATGGGGGTTGTAGTCAACACCTAGGAATCCTTGTTACAGGGAACACTGCCTGTGACCTCCAAGTGAATCCCTGAGGGTCATTCCTCAGGCGAGTGTGCATGCTGCCTTAGTCTGGAAGGCAGCAGTGTGCCTGCAAAGCACCAGCGTTTCATTAGTTGATAATTTTATGGCTGCTTTTCATTGACATAGGAAATGGAGGAGCTTTTCTAAAAACAAATCCCTGGTCCCCAGTTCATGTACACCTCTGTCAGGGAACACAGCACTGAGAGAAACCAGCCAAAATCTATACCTGCCAGGCCTCCATTTCTTTTCAGACTCAAGAATGCTGAGATGGCAATCCCGATTGCATTGCTCATGAGGAAATTTATAGTGCCATTGACCTTAGTGGGGTTAAGAGCTTCACTTCTCACTTGGAAACAGATGTGCTGGAAAAGTAAAAGTGCTGGGCATGAAAGGAGTAAGAAAGATCCTATGGAAGTCTTCTCACAGTGGGTCATTACCTTGTTCTTCTTTTTTTTTTTCCCCAGGGCTGGCAATTGCAAGTGCACTGATAGACATTTCACAACAGAAGCCCTCAGAGTGTAAAGAGAAGAATTCAGGAGTCAGAAATCGAAAACATCACCTTTCAACACGTCAAGGAACTTGTGTCTGAGATCAAAATAATGCATTTGTATATTCTGTAATGCTTTTCTTTTTTAAAGAGCTTCCATTGTAAGCTAAACTACAGCCTCAGTTTTAATGGAGGCAACCTTTAGATGGTCATAAGGATGACGGTAAGAAGCACCAGTTGGATTAACACCTTCTTCCTGTTGTGCCCCAAAAGCAGCGCATCCTGAAGGGCAAATGTGAATATTTTGGATGAGCTTCAGTAAAAAAAAGGATTGACATCTATAACAATATGGGAGGAAATTGTTAAATCTTCTTGCTATCCATATCAGGGGAAAAAAGGGGGAAGATTGTACATTGTTTTATAATGTGAAAGGAAATATAGCAATGAAAATTAAAGTAATTCTAAAGGAGCCATTGTATAGCAAGAAATGGGTTATTCAGATTCTCAGCGCAGATAATTGATATGATTCATTAAGATTCATACAGTTAAGAAACAGGAACCAGAGTTAGTAGGGATATACATATTATTATCATTGCCCACATAAAAAGGCAGATTTTGAACTAGGCGATAGGCAGATACAAGAAAAAAGATATATTTCAATAGACATTAAAAAAACCACATATATTTCAATGATAGTGAATAGAAACTGTGACTTATGCATATCAAGGATTTCTGCCTTCCAAAGGACCCTGAAACAGTTCCAGCTAATGTAGGATGAAGAGTGGACTTTCAGACTCTACTTCATAAAAATTCTGCATGGGAAATCCAGCATAGAGTACATGCCTGTCTTCCATGCCAACCAACTAATTTATTTTCAGAGCTGATTGAGTGTGGAAAAGCCTGTGAACCAGCCAAGAACTCCCCCCGCCTTTCCCAACAGCCATCTCCAAACTGGCAAGCCTCAGGAGAGCTTAACTCTTTATTCCTGTGCATATGATCCTGTACATATGATTTTACTATACTGATGTCATAATGAAGGCCAAGGTTCAATACAGATTTAAATGTGACAGTGTCCTTTGAATGAATGGGAATACGCAGACTTAAGTTTGTGTGAATTGTAACCTTAGTATCCAGTGTTAAAATCATTGCTCCAGTCTTTTCTCTCTAGAAGAATGTTGCCCTGGCCTTTATCATGGTTATTAAAAGCCCTCCTCCTCATAGCAGCAGATTCAACAATTCTTCATATTCATCCTATTGAAATGATTTTGCCACACCCTCTAACATAAATTGCTCTGAAAGCCTTCAATGGCCTTTAGGCATAGTTGTTCAGGGTTCTTGGAATGGCTTTTTCTGTTTGGGAGGTCGCACACGAGCCAAAAGCTAAAGCGAAAACATCTTCTTGACATTTGCAAGGAAATAAGAAACAAACAGCTTCCTTGCTTTATTTCATTGCATAATATTTAGTGGAGAAAGTCTTTAGCAGACAGTGGCAGCAGATGTACCACATCAAGATTTAGACTTAATGGTCTCCATCCAGAGAACATGGAATGCATTTAAGTGAAATCAATGCAACTTCTTCTACTTAGTCTCATGCATTGCACTGGGACTTCGGTGTACAATATTCTTTGGAACTTGACTGCACCTCACTCTTTATGGCAGGTTACACAATCCAGTAGTTTTGCTAGAACTTCCTGGGAAGGGCAGAATAGCAGTTCTTAGTTTGCAGAGCTGCCAACATGAGAGTTATCCACAGAGGTATAAACTCTTACCAGTGGTAGAGTCGTGGTAAATATGAAAGCTTAACAAATATAATTGATGTTTACTATTATATCTGCATTTTTATTTTTTATTTTATTTCAGGAAGGGGAAGACATTTTGCTATTTATTCTTTGACTACATAGTTACTTGCATGCCAAGGTGGTGCGGTAGCAGTAATAACACCCCGTTTGTGAGATGGTAGTGTTTCTTTGGTCATATCATTCAAACATCCAAATACATAATTTGGGTGAGGACTGAATGTATAAAAAAAATTAAATACATTAAAAGGAACTGTTGTACAGTACATAGTTCCCTCTCATCCAAGATCATTAGGTTACATCTTATCATGACTGCTATACTGTTTTGATTAGTTGCACATTGATAAATTATGCTGGCATGATTGTTGGAATATTTTCACATCTCAGAGGAGACTAATTCTTATGCTAAAGTTATGTTGTCACAGTATGATGATTTTTGTTGCCTGTTCTTACCTCACTTTGTTATTACTCTAAAACAAAAGACCCAGTTCCACAAGTACTTATGAGCAAATAAGACTATTTGTGAGCCTATTTTCATGTGAGTACTTCCAGAACTAGGGCAAATGAAGATTTCTGTTGGGGATTATCAATTAACGAAAGCTTGTAATTCATAAGAGTCTTTTTCTTTTGAGGGGGTGGGACCCTTCTGTCATTGTAATGTTTATTTGCTTAAAGGAAAAAAAATGTCATTAGAATTGGCATGTATGATGAGTAAGATGATTATTTGAAGAAAGAGAAAAGAGAAATAAAAGATTTGGCTGTAAATTTCCTAAATTTCCCTAACATTTTTTTCGTTACCAGTAAGTTGTCTATTTTGTGCATCTGCCTAGGATTTATGATACATAAGTGCTTATGAAACGCCGGTGTTCTATGAAACAGTTACTCTGTTACTCTGTGTTTAGTTTTTAAGGAATTATAATGTTGATCAATGCAGCTGAAGCACACAGATACCTGGTAAGATTCCATCCCCCCCCCCACTACTATTCAGAAACAGAAAGCATTTCCATTCATGCATTGGGGAGGGGCAAACGTTCTTTGAGACAGCAGATCCTTGAACTTTAGTGAGTGTCACTCCAGGAAAGGGGCTTTGACGAGACTGCTCCCCTAAAGGAGGTTGACACTTGAAGAAGAAATCTTGAAAACTTCTGTGTGGGGGCAGAGGAGCCACTCATATTGGTCTGGATCCCAGCCTTACTAACCCCCCCCCCCACGCCCCGGAGCTGACAATTAAAAAGCATATTGCCCAACACAATGCACAGTGTTCCAGCCCTGAAACACTCCATGCCAGGGCTGCTGTAGATGTGCAGGCAGCTCCGATGCTGTTAAGAGATGGTTGTGTAGGCATCAAGGCTGCAGTTATTTGCATTGTGGCAAGTGGGGAAACAGTGATAGTGCTGCTTGTGCAACTTAACAGCCTGCACTTTCTCAGCAGCCCCATCATGGTGCATTCCAGTGCCAGAACATTCCATGTCATGTCAGCCACTAACAATGTGGAGTATGGAGCTGGATGTAGAATAGTAGTACCTGAGGTATCCTAACTTATTTTTGTGAGATTTCCCTGTACATTCCTATCATCATCACCCTGGCATGCACTTAGCACAACTGAAGCTATGTGTTGTTGAATGCATTAAACAAAAAGGTCATGTACATGACCTTAGCTGCGGGGCTGGGGTGGAGGCAGAAGTTTACCTGCCTTCCCCCCACACATGGTTCCCCTGGACTCCACTGTGCCATGAGCCTACACCTGCACCAACATAGGGAGTCCCAAGGTGGGATTGGGAGAAGGAAGTCCTCCTGCATCCCAGAGTGCATTGCACAAGATAGAACAGCCACTCCGCTCTGCACAGCCACTCCTTCCCCCAATTCACTGCTTCAAATGGTGGTGGCCAGGAGGAAGCCCAGTTACCCAGTGGCAATCACACACATGATCACCCGGGATTTTTTCAGATTACATGTTCAACAGTTTTGTAATGTGTCCAATAAGCACCCCTTCTCATTGTTCATGTTTTGACATCATGGTCATTGCACTGTCACTAGGGCACTGTCCATATTTTCCATGCTTTGTTTTGGTTTTCTTTGATGCATTATGCCCCTCTAATGAGGTAAAAGCACTACAGGAAAGTAGCTGTATTTTTTCCATTGTAGGGAGCCTTGCCCTGCATTTTATGCATTGTATTTTCCTGTTGTAGAGAGCTTTGCCTCGCAATCCACCAAAAAACCCAGCAATATACTAAATGTGACTTGTCCTCAACAGGTGTTTTTTTTTAAATTGTCTTTATACCAGCAGACACAATGAGGCTATTCACGCAAACGTGCTAAGGGAGCCCAGCCTGGTTTTGCTTACTCATGTGAACCACCGGGATTGTGCCCAGTCCCGGTGGCTACATGGCAGAAAACCCACCTATGTAGCCTTCAGCTTAAATGAGGTTAAGGGAGTGAGCACTCCCTTACCCTCATTTTTTTGATCGTGTGTCTGCCATGGGCACATTCAGGGGGGAGTAATGCACCGCGCCCTCGCACAATGCATTATTGGGGCTCTGGAGGCCCAGGCACTGCACAGCTGTGCTTCCCTGGACCAGACCTCTGGAGCTGCCGGGCGAGCCGCGGGAGGACCTCAGGAGAGCCACCGCTCATCTGAGCAGGTGATCTGCCTGCCCAGGGAAAGGTAAGCGATCTTCTGCAGGGAGGGTCGGGCAAACCCGATCTCCCTGCAGACCTCCTTTTGGTGCTTCACACTGGTCATGTGAAGTGCCTCAGAGCTTTATAGAATGTCATAAGTAAAATAAAAGGTCCTTGTCCCCAGAGATCTTACAATACAAACATGACAACAGAAAATATAACAGAATGGGGGGAGAGGGAGGCAAGAGAAGCAAAGAATGAAGATCTGCAAATGCACACTTCTGCTTTTTTTACAGCTGGGAATGAGGAGTACATTTACTGACATAGACAAGTTACATAGCAAGGATTAGAAAAACGCAAATGCCACATGATGTCAGTTGCTAGTAATACTAGAATGGAAGAGTTGCCACACATTATTCAAGCACCATAACAATCTTTCTTTAAGAAAACCTCAAGTATATCAGCACTCTGTGATGGACAGATAGTGTTTTGCTACAAAGCATAAGTACACATGGTGGCCAAAAGAGTGAGGATTCTGGGTCCCAGTTCTGGCTGACAGTCTACTTCACTATTGACAATTAATATAACTGAAGGTAAATCAATATATAGTTGCATCATCCCATCTTACATGACTGTTGAGATAAATTGCTGTGCCTTACGCATACTTTCCAAATGGGTTAGAACACTCTCCAAATTTAGTTTCTTTTCATTAGGATACTGAACGGTATTTTCATCCATCTTTGCTAATCAGCCAGTTCATTCTTGGCCTATATTCCACAATGCCCCTGTGCAAAATGCTGGCATCTGTTTAGCTGCGCTTCGTATAGGAGGAAAAGGAGATGTATTTCCAGATCTTGTAACTTTGCTAGCTTTCTGTATCAAATGAACCATCCCTCTTGTGCTCAAGTGATGCACTGGGATCAATGGGAAATTTGCCGTGTCATCAGATTGAATCAAGGCTCTCACTCTTCTAAATGCAGCATCAGTGTAATGACCACTGTCTTTGAAATGAGTCTGACCTCAAAGTATAGGTTACACTTCTTACCCCAAAGGGTTTAGGGTTTACCCCAAACTCATGTAGAAAGAAGAAGCTTCAAGAGAGTCAATGAGACTGTTATCACACGAGCAGTCAAGAGCGGGCTTAGCTGCCGTAGCCCTCTCTTGGCTGCTCATGTGAAGCAGCAGCAGCAAATCCACTTGCGGAGCCTTCCTGCAAAATGAAGTTAAGAGAGCAAGTGCACTCTTAAGCTCATTTTCTTGGTTGTCACCAGCCCCAGCTGCTTGCAGCCAGGGCTGGGAGACTGCGGAGTCCCCGGCTGGCATTGGAGGAATCCCCACAAGGCACTGTGCACTCTCATGGTGCCTGGTGGGGGCGGGGTTGGGAGGGTGCAATGCCACTTCCTATCCCCCAACTCTCCACGCTGCTGGCAGCTACTGACAATCGTGTGGGCGGGCGATTTGCCCACCCAGAAAGAGAAGAGGGGTCGTCCACAGGGAGGTAAGTGCTAGCAGCCTTCTTTCCTGCTTTCTGTTGAACCCTTTCTCACCAATCTGGAGAAAGGGCTCAATGTGAGCCAGTGAAAGAGGCTTCCCTGTCTTTCCATCTCCTGCAGAATGAATATGTGTGCTAGGGATGTGCTTCTTCCATCACAACATAAACTCATACTTCCTTTTCTTATAGCAGAGAGCGAAACCAGCTGCCATGGAATTTATGTGCATGTCATGCTGAAGCATGCTGAAGCATCTTCCTTGACTGTGTTTCATAAAGGAAAAAGCCATTCTCAATGCTGATTTTAATATTTATGCTTTTATAAAAAGCATTAATTCTGAAATATTTCTAGATTAAATTTCCATATAATCTACATTGCATAACAGCATTTCCATTTTCCTCCCTGTATTTGTGTCTGACTTAATGCCTCACAAGGTGAATGTTTCCTTTAGTCCTGGCTTTATCTTTACTCAATATTTTCCTTATTTCAGTGCAATCTACACAGTTGTTATTGCAAATGCCTGATTATCCCATCCTGTGTTGTTGTTGTTGTTTATTTACGATCTTAGATCAAACATCCCATCCTGTGTTATTTTCCCCCATTAGTACTAAATTCCATTACCAACAATATGATATCCCACAAAATGGATGAAGGAGACTTGCCTTGCTGAAGTACTCAGTTTCAATTATTTTTTAAAAAAATTAAATCAGAGGAGGCGCATGCAGCTCACATTAAAACTGAAAAAGGAGAAGGTTCACAAAATGGCGGGACATTGCTACAGGAAGTTGGTAGGCCTGATCATATTTGCAACTGTTCTATTTGGGAAAGGACTGCAGTGGTGGTGCATCTACTTTGCAACTCAGAAGGTCCCAGATTCAATCTCTGATCTCTCAAGGTAAGGTGGGAAAGGCCTCTGCTTGGAAACCTGTTAGGCCTCTGCCAGTCATTGTAGACAATACTGACCTAGGTGAACTAAAGGTCTGACTCGCTGTGAGGCAGCTCCCTATGTTTATAGCAGGCATTTAAAATATACATGATACAAGACTCACAAAATGGCTGAGTATGAAGGAAGGGGATCTGATCCTCATCATTAGTGACGTCGAACACACTATTCGTTATATATTATTCTACACAATCACAATCAAGACTTATTTTTTCTAGTGACAAAATGTTGTGTTTTGTGGGATAGGAAAATGCTATATCCCTGAAATAGTGCTTGTACTTTGAGACAAAAACAGACTGGCCCACATGTTGTACAGGCCTATGCCAACATTTCAATTTGCTGCTGGCATTTAAAGAAATATGGGCAGCCTTGGGCATCGGTGCTCATGAGCAAATACCTAAAGCAGTGTGATTGCACTTGTGCTGCTGTTATGAGCCAGCCTGGCCCAGTCCCAGATGGGGTTGCATCTCTACCTCCTTCTCCACCTTAAGGAGGCATGAGATGTAGATAGTAACTGACACCATTTGCAACAGGTATAAGCCAATGTCTTTTCACCATGACTTTATCTGTTATTACATTAAGCTTTTTGTGCTTGCATTTTATACATTTTATACCTTGATCTGATCATCTCAAGCCAAAGTTGAGCAAACGAAAAGGATTATGGGAAAGAGTATAAAGTAGTACAGAGTCAAGGCTTGGCAACAAGCTAGTTAATCTAATAAAAAACAATCCTAAAGGATGGGGGAGGGGAGATTTGGAAGTATGTGCAGAGGGAATGAGGGGAAGGCTTTGGTCCAAACGGATGCAGGAAAACCTCAACTGGCCTAGCCATGTTGGTATTTCTTCTGAGTTCTCACCAATCCAAAGATTTGAGAGCTATGTGGCGGGGGTACAGAGAAGCTAGAGTGCAAAGCAACACATATTGGAGAGGAGCTGACAAAAATAATTTATTTATTTATTTATCATATGTATATACCGACTGATCTCTCTCTCTCTCTCTCTCTCTCTCTCTCTCTCTCTCTCTCTCTCTCTCTCGGCAGTGTACATAATCTAAATTACAATATAAAAACAAAACAAAACAAAACACTTTCACACAGTAAAAACAATTAAAAACCATTCACAGAGTGAAACCAGATGATCTTAATACAGTAGACGACAGTGTTCATGACAGAGAAGGTGATCTCTTAAATACCTGGGACCTAAGTCATTCAGGATTACATAGGTCAATAGACCGCTACTCTTTGGGAATGTGGAGGAACAAGGGTCAGACTGATTAGCTTTCCTACTGGAAGCCAGTCTGGGTCCCTGGCTGGGGTAGGATTTGGGGTCAATTGAGTGATCTTGCAGGGGTCCTGCTTGGGGAGACTGAGCCACAGGGAGGACTTTAGGTCTCCAGGAACTGAGATGACCCACTGATTACCTGCCCCACGCTACACTGTTCCATTTGGATGGATTGAACAGCTTCCCAGGTTTCCTAGCTGATAGGCAAGCAAAGCCCTCCTGGTGCCCCCTCCATTACAGGTAAGCCTCTTGCAGATGGGACTAATTAAGTCTGAGTTCCCAAGCAGAGCCATGCAAGTGCAAGTGCACTTTTAAAGGTATTTGTAAAAGAGCAACATGTGCAGCATGTGCTTGTGGAAGACCTCTGGCCATCTTTTACCATCACATCATGCAAGCCTGAGATGGTTAAGCAAGGTCAATGTGTGGATTAGTTTCTATCCTTTCAGTGCATGCCTGAGGGATTCTAATTCTCTCTAGTAATTGTAACGAATGAGAGAGTAGGAATGTCTCCTGATTCATTATTGCAAACTAAAACAGTATGGTGATGTTTATGTAGTATCACTCTCTTTCATACCCCATATTATATGGCTACATTGTGTTTAGAAGGTCTTTCCTAGCAGCAGGTTTTCTCTCCTAGCAACTCTCATATTAACACATATTTTATTCTGCATTCTTGTCTGTCCAATTAAACTGTACTCTGGTAGGCCTTGGATTTATGTGGTTCTCCTTCTGTTTTGACCCAGAACATCCATCAACCTGTAGACCCACTACTTATGGAAGGCCACTGCAGGATAAAGTAAGCAGAGTCATTCAGGTGCTTTTCAAGAAAAATTTCTGGGCAATTCAGTTCATTGCCATTTCTGAGCAATGGCTGATGTTTATTCAACAGTAAATAGAACATGTATTATTATACCTGTAAGTTACTGGCCAGAATTAAAATTGTTGCTGTCTGCCAGGTCTTCCATTTATAATGGAGTGTGTGTTTATGGCTGCAATCATGGCTGCTTCTGCACCGTTCCCAAGAGCTGGTGCTTTGGCCTTGGATGCTCCAAAGCACAGCCCTGTTCCTTTGCCCATAGCCTTTTCCATCCCCCTACTCCATTGTGAATGAAGGCTGAAAGATTCCTCCAATTGCTGAATGGAAATCGTACACAAATCTGGATGTTTTAGGAACAGATTCATAGACAAAGAGTCAGACTTCTATCAGGCAGTTTGACATCACTCCAGAAGTCTGTCATTCCCTTCTAAAGTAATGTTGTACTGATTGGCTTGATGTCTGTCTGTTTCTCATTGGTCCCCTAACACTTCGCATTGTAAGGGTTTCAGGCATGAAAGTGTTCATTCAGAGTTGTGTTAGTGCTAAGCAGGGTCCTCCCTGATTGCATTTGAATGAGAGACCACATGTGAGCACTGTAAGATATTTCCCTCAGGGGATGGAGCAGCTCTGGGAAGAGCAGAAGGTTTCAAGTTCCCTCCCTGGCTTCTCCAAGATAGGGCTGAGAGAGATTCCAGTTGCAGGGGAGTAACAGCAGGAGAGAGGGCATGCCCTCAACTCCTGCCTGGAGGCTTCCAGCGGCATCTGGTGGGCCACTGTGTGAAACAGGATGCTGGACTAGATGGGCCTTGGGCCTGATCCAGCAGGGCTGTTGTTGAGAAGCCTCTGCCAGTCTGTAGGCAATATTGAGCTAGATAGACCAATGGTCTGACTCAGTATATGGCAGCTTCCTATGTTCCTAAAATTGAGAGAGGTTGCCTAAAGTTAGCATTATAGCCTGGACCCACTGATCCTCTTGTTACACTTTTCAGTTAGGAGTCATGTCTGTTTCTAATTAGGAAGGTAATACTGAAAACACTGAATTGTGATATTGAAAAAGCGTGAACAGACATGTATATATTTAAAAATCAAAAACTGTGTTGAGATTTTTAAATGAACACTTTCCAACTATTACGCTATTTCCTCCAATAAACTGAAGAGAAAACTAATATTTGTAGCACCACATGAACTGAAATAAACCATCCTTTTGGATTTGCTAATTGGTTTCAAAAATCAATTTTCATTCATGAATATTCACATAAAACTCTGACATTGCTGCATTCAATTAATTCAACTTTTGATGAAGCCAGATATGAATCCAACTCATATTTATTATCAGACGCATGCTGAACCCTCCTGAATCTAGATTTAGATCCTGCCATTTATGGGTTTTCTTGAAGATATGCCTGATGGGAAGGAAGGAAGGAAGGAAGGAAGGAAGGAAGGAAGGAAGGAAGGAAGGAAGGAAGGAAGGAAGATTGATTCCATCGGCTCCTCTCCAACATGTGTTGCTTCACGCTGTAGCTTCTCTACACCACACAGCATCACTCTCAAACCTTTGGATTAGTAAGAACTCAGGAAAAATACTGAGAAGTGGCAGTTGAGGTTTTCCTGCATCAATTTGGACCTCCCCCTCTCTCCCTCCCTCTCTCTGCATATACTTCCATATCTGCCCTCTCCTATCCTTCAAGATTGTATTTTATTAGGATTACTAGCTTGCTGCCAAGCCTTGACTCTATACTACTTTATACACAAGACGGACTTAGTTTGACTGTTGTCTCTCCTACCATAGCCATCGGGTGGAATCTTGCCTACGTAATGAATTGGGTAAATCAATAGACCGCTACTCTGTGGGAACATGGAGGAACAAGGGTCAGACTGATTTGCTTTCCTACTGGAAGCCAGACTGGGGTAGGTCTTGGGATCAACTGAGTGGTCTTGCCGGGGTCCCGCTTGGCCTTCCCACTATTGTCTTGTTGGTTACTATTCATACAGGGTGAGGGCCAAAGGGCTCTCAGCCTGTGGCAAACAGTCTGTGGGCCTGAGATTATGAGCTGTGAAGAGAGGAGCCTTCATGGGAAGAAAAGACCACAGTAAGCAAGTAGCATTGGTGTACCACAAACAATTGGAGGACTTGTAAAGACTTTTTATAACAAAAAACGTTGTCACCTAGAAGAAACGTTCCTTGGGTTTTATTGTACAGTTGCCCATTTCTCTCAAGCAGAAAACTATAGAGGATTACTTTTTTCCTGCTACACATGATAGCATGACAGATTCTGATGCAGTATGGATAAGGGACCTGGGTAGTCCAGAGGTGAACCAGATTGTAGCTACTGCAGATGCTGGGACTTTCACAGGGCCTGATGACACAAATCATGCTACCTCCATTTTTTATTCAAATGACTCTATAGTAATGTTGTTTGACAACCCTCAGTTCCTCAGACTATCTGATATTATCCCTCAAAGGCAACGTGATGATTTAGGCCCCCTTACTTCACCACCTAATTTTAATGTGTCTACTCCAAAGCCTTCTAATCAGAAGAAAGGTGTGACTCCCCCTCCCTTATCAGCTTTGGGAAAACACTGTACTTGTTCAGGACAGGCAGTATTAATACTATTTGAAGATTTCTCCCAAGTAAAGAAAGTTCTAATGGGTTCAAGCAATTTTATCGGCTATTTGTTCCTTGATTGAACAAGGCATTTTGAAAATTCCTTCTCATGACTCTATTACTGATAGGGAGAGGTCTAAACAATCTAAAGACCAGGTTGGCCACAAAGATAACTCTTTTCATGATGAGACATTAGTCCATGAACTACCAAATATAGATGGAGATACTCCTCTTTATTCTAAACAGTTTTATGATAGGTCTGCAGAGACAGCAATCTGCCCTACATCTGTTGGTCCTACGGGCACTGAAGTCCCAGTCTCTGCAAGCTTTGCTTTTGGTAATAACAGATGAGTTCTGGGATAGTTCTGAAATAATACCCATAGGGACAAGTGAGATTGCAGTGAAAGGGGATAAGGTAGATGAGGCTATCCTATCTGGAAAGCCCACTGTTAAACCACGACCAAGTCAGTAGTAGGGAGCAAGGGGTCCATCAATATACTCATTCTTCCTTGAGAACATCCAGGGAGCCTGTTCCCAAGGAATCTTTCATTCTTACCATGTCCAATTGGACAATAAAGGACAAAGGAGGCTCATTTGTAGGGGGGAAGGCCATGCTACAGGATTTGAGATGTATTGCTGGAATAACACTGGTCTGGGGAGGGGTAAAGATCTTAGAAATCGAAGCCACACATGGTCTCCTGGGCACAATAGAGCTAAAGTTTCAGTCTGAGGACATTGGTTTAAAGAACAAAAACTGTTAAAAGAAGCATTTAATTACACCCAAGACTCAGGCCGCCTGCCTACAACTTAGGGATCACACTCCCTCACCAAATGGAAGGCACTTGAAGGAAAATAGGGGACAAAATACTTCTACTCAGTCCTAGTGGGCAAAAACAATTTCAGTGCCTTAGGAGGACTTCTAATTGGAGACCATATGGCCCTAATTGTCTGACTTTTCCTAACAATATTCCAATCAAACGACCACGCCCTTTTGATATGAGCTGCAGCTTGGATGATTCAAATGGGCGTATGGTGCGAGGCAGGTGGCAACATCCCACTACTCACGACGGGGTGAGTAGAAATTCCTATAGTCTAACTATGACTGTGGACATGGGAACTCACTATAGCCAGGTAGAGGGTTGTAGAGAAGTAAGGGCTAACTCCTTGAGGCAAAATGCAGCTCATGCCTGAGAAGCAGGTAATAGAAGCATATCTGGCTTATATCCAGGAGGATTGACTATCAACCCCTGAGAGGCTGGAGGTAGATACACACAGCAGAGTGGTGTCATGGAATATTACAGGGTAGAGGAATAAGGTTGTAGATTCAGATTTTATTCGCTTTCTCCAGTCCTCTGATACAATCTTTTTGCAGGAAATCTGGCTGTCGGAGGAAAAGTAGTTGTTTGTACAGGGTTATAAGGGCTGGGTGCAACCAGCTAGGAAATCCTCTAAGACGGGACAAGGTAGTGGGGGGTTAGCATTCCTCCTTCCTGCCTCTATAGATATATATGGATTGTTGCTGAGTGAGTGGTCAGACAGCTTCTTCCAAGTGCTCTTAGTGCAAGGTAGTGGTGTTGGGTTCATGGTTTGTGTGAATGTGTACTTTCGTTCAGGTTCATGGAACACCTTAGGAGAAATTTGGAGCAGGCTAGAGGCCTCCAAGTTCCTCAGGGGCAGGGGGTGCTCCACATGGCCAGGGGACCTCCGGCAGCCACCCCGTGCCTGCCCTACCAAACTTTTTTTTAAATTGCAGGCGCTGCACAGCCGAGGGGTGGTTGCAGGGGGGTTGAGTGAAGCAGTCCTTCTCCACTCTCCCCTATCCCCCCCCCCGCCAGTGGCAGTGGAGGCTGGAACAATGCTGGGCCTGTCCGCTCAGGCCAGCATGTTCTACAAACTTTGAGATGCGCCTGCACAGTTGAGAGATCGTCGTTTGCGACGATATCTCAACTGAGCAGGTACGCCTCACAGTTAGTGGGAGACGCTGGCCAGAGTGGATGGGCCCAGTGTCACTCCAGCCGCCACCACCTGATGGGAGAGAGCAGAGAAAGACTGCTCTGCTTGCCCCCAGCAGCCATCCCTTGGCTGTAATAAAAGATTAGAAAGAAAAAAACCGAGGTTCTGTGAGGCCCCCCAAAAGTAGGTTTCGGCTGGGAGGGCCAGGTGCCCAAATCAGCTAGGTGTGCCCCTGAGGTGGCAGCACACACTGAAAACGTGACTGCTTCCATGTGGGATATGACTGCACATGTGCACAAAAATGGATCTGCTATTTCAGAAAGTAATGTTGCTCAACTACATTGGGGGTGACTGAATTTTTGCACCCTAAAAGCAAGGGAAAATAATAACCTTTGATTAGTGCATTTTTCCTTAATCTTTTTATTGTTTCCAGTTAGTTCACACAGAGCAGCTGCATTCTCTCTCTCTCTCTCTCTCGCTCTCGCTCTCCCACTCGCTCTCACTCGCACACTCATACACAGAGACTTGTCTGATTTCCTTCACATGTGACTACACATGTACCATACAGCTGCTCCACAGGCATGACAGGAATCAAGATGGAATTGTCCATAGCTTCCATCCTATCAAGCTTCTCCTGGGAAAAGAGTAAGAAACAAGTGAGAATGTCTGGCATGGAAGGGAGTTGGGAGTCCCGCTACCATCAAGTCTGGTACCAAAATTGGCAGCCTGTCTCAATTCATGCCTATTCATACCCCCTATCCATTAGTTCCCCATGGGCAACACTGAAATAATAGCATCCTCCCTCACTTGGTTTGTTGGAGAATGAATGAGAAGGAAATATTGTTACCCACTCTGAGCCTTAGCTACAGGTTAAGCTATAAATCTACTCACAGGAATGTTCATTACTGCCCCTGATACAATGGCTAATACATGCTTTCTTCTGACAATTTTATTTTAAGATGATTTTTTTTCCCTAGGAAACAATAAACCTTTACATTCTCACAGCCATACAGTGGCTTTGACCCCATTTATTAGACTACCCATTGACCTTTCACTATAGCTCAGCCAGACCTATCAAAGAAACATACACATGCAATAAAATTGGCAAAATTAATTCTTAGTACAAATCCCCTGGAAATACTCTTATGATCAGGCCTCTATTTGATCATACTATTGAGAGCTTAACTCTCCCCCCCCCCCTTGCTGGGTTTTATCTCCCTTTTGTCACATATCTGAGTGTTAAAGAGTCACTCATTTTAGATCCTTCACTCAGTTTATGAAATCATAATAGACACAAATTGCAATTTATACCCACATAGTAAACTCAACCTGTACAAAACCTGTACAAACAATATGCAGTGGAAAACACTGGGTGATCTCAGGAAGCATAGCATTCATTCAGAAGTCACATCAGGCTGAAAATTGTGGGTCATGTCATCAGAAAATTACATTGTGGTGACTTTTCTGTCTGTCAGTTATCATATGAATTAGACCTCAGAATCATAAAACTCTGGAATCAACAGCTCCTTTTCCTGACAGTGTTTCTGCACTTACAACAGAGTTAATAAAGGAGTAATTGAACAGTCTCTAATATTAGATCCAGTGGGCTCGCTGAAAATGTGGAAATTCATACAGAGTGAAAAAAGGTGTTATCTGTATAAGAAGGCAAAGCATTTTGCTGGAGGGGGGGGCGTTGGTTAGAACCCCTAGAGAATTCAAAAAGTATTATGTATATTTTGTATGCATTTTTATGAATGTACAGGTGGATATCAGCATTTCTTCCCCTTAGGGAGACCTACTTAAGTGATTTACCATCAACAGCTATTTAAGCTGAAGTCCAGCGCCCATTATCTTTACAATATTTAGATTTCAGCAAACATAAAAAGCATCTCTTTACTGTAAAGGCAACACAAGCACATTAGGATATGCTACTTACAACTCCCAAATGACAGCAAAAGGTACAGTGCAATACTATGCCTGGCAACTTCACTTTTATAGGAAGGGTACAATCTACACTTTTCATCCAGGACCAGGAAACATAATTTTGAGAGCTGGCCCAGAGGGCTGTGAGACTGTCAAGGGAGCCAGCATGGTGTAGTGGTTAGAGTGCTGGACTAGGACCGGGGAGACCCGAGTTCAAATCCCCATTCAGCCATGATACTAGCTGGGTGACTCTGGGCCAGTCACTTCTCTCTCAGCCTAACCTACTTCACAGGGTTGTTGTGAGGAAAAACCTAAGTATGTAGTACACCACTCTGGGCTCCTTGGAGGAAGAGCGGGATATAAATACAAAATCATCATCATCATCATCATCATCATCATCATCTAATGCCTGGGAGAACAAGATTGTGCAATATCCTTCTGAGATAACCAGGAAGTAGCCATTGCCAGTTACTGAAATGGCAGCAGGTGAGTGCAGTCACTTCTCCTGTTCCCAACAGACAAGCACATACATTCAGATCATTGAACAAATATTTCAGAGATCTGAAAGGTGCTTCCTTCTAAAGCTATGCTGGCCGACATTATGGGCAGCCAGTGTTAGGGACCCAACAGAGCTGCTGTATAAGGCAGCCCTGACCACTGATGTAGTTGCAAATTCAGAAGTGTGGGTGCTCTCCATGACAGCCCCCATGGTCATGCCCACCCCAACAGCCAGAGAAGCTGAGAAGTACCGGTGCTCCATCCGTGCATGCCCCCCCTCCACCACATCCCCGGGCCTGACAGTGTAGCACAATGGGGCTGCTACAAAATGACTTGACATTGTTTCTGGGCAGTAGTGCAGCACAACTGCACGAGTACCCAGAAGTGGTTTCATTCCCCAACTGCATTATACTGCACCAACATGGCTGCCTTTCAAGTGGTGTAGCAGCCATAGCAGGTAACTAATATATATAACTAATAACTGACGTAGGGCTGCTCGTCATGTTGGCCACTATTTTTAATGCAATACATCTTTGTTAGATTTAATTATGTTTCAGTAATTACAGCAGTAAGTTGCAGGTCTTCCACAGATAACATAGTAAACATCAGAAACCTGAAACATGATTCAGTCTCCCATTGACATACCTATACAGATGGAAGGGATCGCCAGCCATCTTTATTCCCACCTCCATGAACAGATATGCTACCATTATGTATGCCCACAACATTGCAATGATCCCTCCTTCTCTCAGGGCTCCAGTTTTAATGTTATTACTGATCCAGATAAAATAGTCAATTATGCCCTTTGTGAAGGTTAACATGTATTGTTACTTAAGAGGTCTAGCAAAACGCCGAGATGTTGGTATTACAAATCTTGTTTTTGAGATTGACATCCATTCCATGGAAAATAACTGGTATGTGATGGAAATGTGGGTGACAACTGGACATTTACTGAAGGTGCTCAAATTGGTTTTGTGACTTACTAGTAAGTGTCAGGATTTTCTGACATTTCTTCTGGACTTCTCAAAATCTTACCCGTAAATGTTAACGTTAATATTTCTGACACATATATATTTGTTACAAAATCCTAATACGCACTTCCTCTTCTTTTCTCAATCAGTATTAGCACTTGTAAAGCAAATTGAAACCTGTTAATAAACAGAAACATCTATCACTGCTAGTCTGCTAATAGCTTGCTCTTTTTTCCCCTGTTAAGAAAAACAATCTACAATGTGTTTACTGAAGCTTGCAGAGAGATTCCCCTAAAGTATTTGCAAATGGAGTTTCCTTCCCGCAGACACTAAGTCTGAGGCCACAGTGCATGGTACACTGGTCCCTTAGAAACCCAAGTTTATTTGTTCTCCAACTGTTCTAAAGGTAATTAAGGAGCCTTGCATGTTCCTCAGTTGATGATTCTTCATTTGACTGGGGATCTTTGATACTAATTTGTTTTAATCAGGATAGGTTTTGTGAAAGGAAAAAAGATCCTCTAAACAATTCAGCGAAGAGGAACAGGGAATCTTTAATCAAGTAGAAAAGATCTAAACACTATGAGGGGCACATCCATCATAAATTCAGCTTTCTGTACATGTAACTTTCTTCGTTCAGGTCTCATAAAGCAGTGTGATAATAAAGGGGATTCTGTTAACTGGACCAAAGTTTGTAGAAGGTGTGAAAAATCAAAAACAGGAGTACTAACAGTTATAAACTTATACCTGAAGCCTCCACCTTCTATTCAATTCTATTGAAAGGGCAAGAAGTTTCTGAAAGTCAGTAAACTGGATTCAAAGGTTCTTTTGCTCTGATGGTAGGGTTTTCTGGAGGAAGAAAACCTTTGGATCTGAACCATGTAAAGCCATCTTTTTAGAGGTGGAGACCCAAATCCTTAAAAGTGCATGTGTTGTTTTTGAGTCATTTCTTCTTTTCAGTCCACTATAGCATGCAGACCAAGGAGACATATTTGAAATACTGACAGGGGTCAACATCAGCATGCCCAGCAGCACTTCATCCCTCCAGCACAGCATCCCTCCATCCCCAGCCCCAGCATTCCTCCAGTGGCTGTTGCTGGTGTCTAGCTTATATTTCTCTTTTAGTTTGTGAGCCCTATGGGGACCTAGGGAGCCCATTCATTCATTTATTTATATCTATGTAAACCGCTTTGGGGATTTTTGTTGAAAAGCAGTAGATAAATTTCCGTCATATTCATCGTATTTGTATGCCATATTAAAGGGTAACTGGGAAGTTCAGTGGCAGAAAACAGGCTTTGCTTGCAGGATCAATCCCTGACATCTCCAAGTAAGGCTATGAGAAGCCTGGCTGAAATCCTGGACAGCTACTGCCAGTCAAAATAGGCAACATTGATCTAAATGGACCAATGGTCTGACTTCATATGAGACAGTTTCATAGGTACGAGAGCCAGCGTGGTGTAGTGGTTAGAGTGCTGGACTAGGACCGGGGAGACCCAAGTTCAAATCGCCATTCAGCCATGAAACTAGCTGGGTGACTCTGAGCCAGTCACTTCTCTCTCAGCCTAACCTACTTCACAGGGTTGTTGTGAGGAGAAACCTAAGTATGGAGTACTTAGAGTACTAAGTATGGAGTACTCTGGGCTCCTTGGAGGAAGAGCGGGATATAAAATGTTAAATAAATAAATAAATAAATAAATAAATAAATAAAATAGGTATGCCTTAGCGGTCAGATGATGACGACCAAATCATAAGACCAATCACGGCACTCGGTTTATGGAAAGCTCTCCCTAAAGACATTTGCATGGTGCCAGCATCTTTTCAGCACCAGTCAAAAAAAGAGTCCTTCCATCACCTCAGTGATGGCTACTTTTATAATTACTGCTGGTTCTCCTTTTGTTTTAACGAATATACGGCATTTCTTGTTTTAGTGTGATATTGTACTGGATTTCATGGTTTCTTTTAATTATGTGTTAGCTACCTTTACAGGTTTTTATTATTATTTATCATTGTTTACATGTCTATCCCACTCTTCTTCCAAGGAGCCCAGAGCAGTGTCCATGGTTATGTTTATCCTCACAACAACCCTGTGAGGTAAGTTAGGCTGAGAGATACATGACTGGCCCAGAGTCACTTAGAGAGTTTCATGGCTGAATGGGGATTTGATGACAGAAAGGCAAGATTTGAATGTCTTAAAAAATAAATCAAACTTTCAGGGCTCTGCACCTCAGGCCGGCACCACGGCTGTCTCCTCCGCCCCTATCCCCGCCAACCTGGCCCGCCTGCCCTCCTGCTTCTCCCACCGACCGCTTCTCTTCTCCCCCCTTCTCTGCCCCACGTGCTTTCTGACTGGCGGGCTGGCCAGAAAGTTGACCCGACACCTCCTCCTGCCCGCCCACCAACTCCCAGCAGTGGCTGCCCCTGGGCCAACCCAGGCCACCACCTCCTACTCCTGGCAGCCAGCCCGGCCCACCGCCACCTCCTGCTCCCTCCAGCGAGGCTGGCCCACCACCGCCTCGTCCCGGTGGCTGCCGGCTGGCATACCTATATTCTCCCCCGTTCCCATCGTTAGTCCAGCAGCTGCTTGTGAACTCTCACGAGAGCTGCCACACATGGGATTAGTAATGGGTACGTTTAAGAGAATTAAATATATAGATATTGCATAATGTGTTATTGCAAATCTAGTTTACATTTTTTCCAAAGTAATATCTAAATTTATTCTCAGTATTTTGAGAGCCTGGAGTATGTTCATACATCATGTGATCAGATGCAAAGGCAATCCAGGCATCTTTAATAGAAGGGTAGAAGAAGAAATTTCAAAAAGTGAACCTTATCATTCAGAAGTGATCAAAGCTGCACCTACCAATTCTCTCTTCAGCATAGCAGCTAAAGATGCAGGAGCCATCTCCATTTTGCATTTGGTCACATTTTTCATACATTAATTGATTTTTAGCCTACTTTCCTTAAGGAAAGTAAGCTTATGAGATCACCTGGCATTCTGTGTGTCCATGTGTGTCACCCACTGTCAACTCTGCAATGCCTGGTCCAGACAGTTGTATTGTAGGGACACATAGGGACACCTCAACAGCATACTTTGTGATGATGTAATCCACTACAATTCAAGATGGCGAACACGTGAATGTTTGAGGCACAAGTGGAGTAACTGGTGAACCATCTAACCGATTTGAACTAAATTTGGCACATTTGTAGTGAGTAACACTACACATAGGGACACCTCAATGGTGTAGGTACACATAGTTGTGATCATGTCATCCACCCCAATTCAAGATGGCGGATGCATGAACATTTGAACCGCAAGAGGGCTAACTTGTGAACCACCTAACCAATTTGAACCAAATTTGCTACAGGTGTAGGGACACATAGGGACAACTCAAAGGCATTGTTTGCAATGATGTCATCCACCCTGATTCAAGATGGTGGACACATTAACATTTGAGGCACCAGTGCACTAACTTGTGAACTGCCTAACTGATTTGAACCAAATTTGCTACAGGTACAGGGACACATAGGGATGACTCAATGACATAGTTTGTGATGATGTTATCTTACCCCAGTTCAAGATGGCAGACGTGTGAACATTTAAGGCTGAAGTGGGCTAACTTGTGAGGATGGTAATTATCAATTAAGGTATTGTGAAAGGAGGGATAGTGAAAGAAAAGTAGGCAGATTAATTCTTACCAGAACAGCTTGTTAACATTTGTTAACTGTCTTAATCAATAGTCAGTGTGATGTATTTAAAACGTTAAAATAGTAAGAGATTTGCCTTGGAGCAGCTCCACAAATGAGTGACCTGAAATAATAGAGGACAGATAATAGAGATACCTTTAAATAGGTATACAAGAGAGGGAACTTCAGCAGATGCAGCTTTTCTCACCCCTGTTGTACTCTGACATGACAAACTGCACGTATCAATGTTTATTTTTTCACACAATTATTAAAGATGAAAGAGTCCTTCCCCCTATTATATTCCAATCCACCAAGGAGAGAGACTTCTGATTAGTAAGGCCTGACTCATATGAATTAACAAACGTGTATTAGCTAGGGATGTGCAAACCAGTTTGAATTCGAATTGGTTCAGTTCAAAGGTTCAAACTCGGACCAAACCGAGCATTGCATTGGCAATGCCGGTCCGAGTTCGAACCAATCAAGCCAGGTTTGGTTCAAGCCTGTTCGAGGTGGTTCGAAGGTTCTAGGGGCCATTTTAGATGTTGTCCTCCATTTTGTGTTGCTTGATTTCATTGGCTGAGCTCTTGCGTCTCTGATTGGCCAGATGAATCTGGCTCTCTGGTAAGCTCTGCACTATGCCAGTCCTTGAGAAATGGCACCCTATTGGCCAGGAGCCTGGCGGTGTGGGGGGCTTTCCTGCCAGGGAAGCTCCTTCCGTGGTGGGGGTGGAGGGCAAGGGCTTGACGGCTGGCAGTGCAGCCAGATTTTCCCTCCCTCTTGCAGCTCCTCCAACGCTCCTCTTGCCACTCAGTGGGGGTGGGGTGATTATGCCCAGGTCATGGCAGAGTCCAGGGCTTGGTCCTCCCAGTCTGGCTCCAAGAGGGAAGGGTCTACTGCTGAGGTGGAGGAGGAGGTCCCTCCTCATGTAAAGCTGAGCCCTTCTTCTTCCGTGCAGGGTGGAAGTGGGTGGGTGATGGCAGTGGGCAAACACCACCCCGACAGTCCACTGTCACCCGAGGTCCAAGATGGCGTCGGAGGCCACCCAGAACAGTGATGTTTGGTGGCATTTTGATGTCTCTTGAGATGCCCCAACTACTGCTTGCTGTGTCCACTGCACGGCACAGGTCTGTCAGGGCAAGGATGCTAAGCATCTGAGGATGACCTCCATGTGGCAACACATGCAACAGCATCACCCGGATCTCCTTGACTCCACTGACAGCACTAGTGCGCCTTGTGTGCCTGTGACTAGTGCTGACAAGGGCAGTGTGCTAGCTTCCATGAAGCAGGGCACACTGCCAGTCAAGTGGTGGATGCAGTCATCGGGCAAGAAGCGCCCTGGTCACGTGGACCGACTTCTCTTCACCCACCTCATAGGGGAGATGATGGCCACTGACGAGCGCCTTTTCAGGTGGTTGAGAACTCCGGCTTCCACCGGATAGTCCAGCTGCTAGTGCCCAAATATACCATCTCCTCAAGGACCACATTCAACCAGAATGTGGTCCCCTCCCTATACAGGTGGTGCAGGGAGCTTCTGTAAGCCATGCTGCGTGCAGCACCGGCTGGCACCAGCATGCATTTCACCACTGATCTGAGTCGGGTGCACGCTGCTTTCCTGGCCCTGACCATCCACTGGTGAGGTCTGGAGAGAGAGGGGACCTCCGGTGCTGCCTCTAGCTCCAGCGCATCCCACACCACATTTTGGCACAGGTGGGTCATCTTGCACATAGAGACCTTGGATGTCAAGCACACCAAGGAGGAGGTTCCAGCCATACTCAGCCGCCAAATTGAGGAGTGGATAGGCAGGTTGTTACACCTCTCCCGTAGCTTCATTGTGACAGACAATGGCTCCAATGTAACAGCAGTGGTAAAGTCAGTGTTGGAGTGTGTGAACATCTGCTGCATGACACACATGCTCCACCTGGCTGTCAGGGACACCCTTGGCCTCAAGGAGGCGAAGGCATCCAGGGGATGTGGCCACCCCATGGTAGGTGCTGTTGCTGCCACAGCTGCGCTTGTGGAGAAGTCCTGCAAGATTGCAGCCCACTTCCACCGGAGTGAGAAGTCCAGGTGCCTGCTTCACAAGCGGCAGCATGTCCATGGGCTTCCACAACCTCTCATCCCCACGGATGTAGATACCCAGTGAAACTCCACCTTCCTCTTGTTCCAGCACCTGCTGGAGCAGAAGGTAGCCCTCAATGACCTGGCGAGGAACAAATCCTTGGGCGTGTGCGACTTATCCAACTTGGAGTGGAAGCTCATGTCCGAGATGGTGTTGGCACTCGAGCCCTTCCTGTTTGCCACTAAGAGCTTGTGTGGCAACACCATTCCTCTGAGCCAGGCGCTGCCCACGGCTCTCCTCCTGGAGAAGCTGATGGTTGAACTCCAGACTTCACTGACAGGGTGACAGGGTTGTCCAAGTATGTCCTGGTTTGTCTCTGTGACCCAACCATCAAGGGTAATGTCATTTGCACGGATGACTGGCCCAGGTGGCGGGTCCGCCTGGTCGATAGAGTTAAGGAAGAGGAGATCACTTGGACTGGCAGAGACCAGGACGGTGGTGATGGTGCACCCCCCAGTGTGCGTGACCCACACCCAGCAGCAGCAGTGCGGGTGACCCTTCAGCTCCCACCCCTTCTTCTTTCCAGTCCGGTGGCACAGCATCCCAGGCAGCAGCACCAACGCAATAGGCAGTTCCTCCCACTAAATCAGCCCAATGGTTTAAGCAGGTGTACCTTGCCCGGTTTGTGGGAGGCCCGGCCTACCAGACCCACCAGTGCTGCACAATGTGTTGCCCAGTATTTGGAGGAGCCTGTAGAGGAAGACCCCGAGATGGACCACGTGTAGTTCTGGGCAACCCACCGCCAAGTCTGGCCAGACCTGGCGGTTGTTGCTGTGCACTCCTCTCCTGCCCCCCAACCAGCATCTAGAGTGAGCGAGTGTTTTCACATGCTGGCAGCATGGTAACACCCGCTCAGTCCCAGTTGGACCCTGGCTTGGTCAAGCAGCTTTAAAAGGACAGTAACTGAAAAATTCCAGTGGGAGGGGAAACCATGAACCCCACCAGCTTGGGGCTGCCTGGGGGAAGTTGTGGTACAACCCACCGTACCCCCAGACCCACTTTGGGGGTCTGGCACCCTGGCACCCCCAAAGGGGGGGATGGGGCTGCCTCAAATCCACATTATTCCCTATGGGAGAAATGTAAAAATTGGAAAAATCTTCAAAAAATTATTAAAATTCATAGGAGTGTCTGATTGCTTTCAGGTTCGGTGAGTGGTTGGCTCCCCTTGGTGCCTACCACCCTTCCTGGTTTTGTGCCCCTAGGTGCTCTACATAGGGAGTAATGGACTGGTTCGAGTTCCTATCATATCCTATGTAGAACCTTTTAGAACCAGTTCGAACTGGGTTCAAATTTGAACCCAGCTGGGGGTGTTAAGCAAAACCAAAAGTGAACCTACCCACCCTGGTTTGAAGCTGGTTCAGATTTGAACCAAACAGGCCAAGCCAGTTTTGTGCACATCCCTAGTAGTAGCCACTTCAAGCCTAACTTCACAGAGCCTGCTGTGTGGTGAGCTGCTTCTGTTAAATTAAATATGGGATTACATGGTAGAAATTGCTGGATCTACAGGTGTTGCTTCCATTGTGTGAAACAAGCTAAACAGGGCATGAGAACAATCATTTGGCTTGTTGGTAACTCAGTTTGTCCCTATTTTTTATTATACAGATTACTAACTTGTTCGAACATGTGGCAACTCCTGATGAGCTGGCCAGTTTGTCTGAAAGAGAGGTTGCCTAACACTACTGATCTTCCCTTGCAACATGCAGCTGTAGTAGACTGTTGTGCCAGACCCAAAAGCCCTGACTGGCATTCTGTGTTAACTGAGTGCACAACCATCACCAAGTCCTTTGCCCTGTCAGGCAAAGTTGCAAATTACTGCACTGGCAAACCAGAATGAGAACAACTAAATAAAACAATAGCACTTTAATGATAGATGGGGTACATATGGAGAGGAACTGTAGCTCAGTGGTAGAGTGTCTGCTAGTTATGCAGAAAGTCCCACTTTCAATCCCTGGCTTCTCCAGGTAGGGTTGGGAAAGTTCCTTGTCTAAAACACTGGAGAGTCTGTGCCAGTCAGTGTAAACAATACTGACCTAGATAGACTAACGTTCCCATGAGTGGTAAGGAAGTCCAGGTTTCTCACAGGAACTGATGGGGAACTGGTTTGGGGAAATTTGGGCTAGAAGTAATATACTGTAAGCGTGGGAAGATCTTGGATCAACCCTAACTCTTTTCTGCCTGTCAATTTTCACATATGCTCTCTTTTTAGAGCCATTTATTTACCATCGGATTCAATTAATCCCTTTAATTATAATTTCTTTTCCCCATAAAAAATATCTGTTTTCAGAAGAGTGCTATGTTATCACTGGAAAAAATTGGTTCCAGTAGATGACCTTGCATTTATTTAAGAGTCGACATTTTCTTTCTTTGATGAATACATGCCTTGATCTTACAGGGCACTTCTCCAGCATACTTTAATTCTAGCCAGCTCAGAGCAATTTAGGAATCGCAAATCCCCTTCCAACTCCGTCTGTCTTGTTAGTTCACAGAATTGCACGTTTGCATTTGCTGCAGTCTCATACCGGAGAATGTCACCGCAAACACTGGGAGCAGACACTTCCCCTGCTCTTCCCCAAAGAATGTCACCGCAAACACTGGGAGCAGACACTTCCCCTGCTCTTCCCCAAAGCAATGCTAGCAGTTTTATTTTCTGGGCTTGATGGCATCCCATTCCCAAGCTTCTGCCTAAATGTAAGATTTTTCTGAGGTGCCCTTACATCTGTCTGAGTGCTTTTCTCTGGCAAAAGTGTACGATGATGCTTTGTGTTAGAGGCAAGGCTAATGAAGGGCATGCTTGTATTTTTACTTCTGGAAACTTGTGACGTTTTGTACTTCATTTCCTTACCTGTTCTGCCTCATCTCTCTAATTCTTCTGGCCCTGACAGGTGCTAATACCTGCTAATTATCAATCCTTTTGCAAGACCTCCTGGCCTCTCAGGGTAATGAGATGTGTGGCCTATTGCCCTGTCAGCTTACATTAACTCTCACAATTGCAGGTTGATTTTCATAAGTTTCACTTATGGATGATGTATTAAACCCTGCTGCAAGCACAATATAGTCAAATTTTTGCCCGCCCCCCACCCCCAAAGGTTCTGTTCTTGCAAACTGCAGTAAATATCTTTAAACACTTTCTCACATTGCCTTGATCAATATTTTCACATATTGGAACTCCGGAAGGCAATATGAGCTGACTTGTATTGTTGTCTATTTCCTCAAGGGACAGGAAATTGCTGCTCAGCTGGAGTTTTGACGAAAGTTGACAACTCTCTGGTCTGTGCAGCTGTGCCTTTAGCAGCAGCTCCATTAGTGGCAGTTTGGAATATTGTGTACAGTTTTGGTTGCCACATCTCAAAAAGCATATTGCTTTGCTAGAAACGGTACAGAGAGGGGCAACCAAAGTGTTCAGGGGGCTGGAACATCTTTCCCATGAAGGGAAGGCTAAACCATCTGAGGCTTTTTAGTGTAGGAAATAATATGACTTTGGGGGAAATAGGATGGAGGTTTATGAAAATTGTGCATGGTGTGGAGAAAGTGAATAGAAATCAAATTTTTTCCTCCTGTCTTAATATTAGGAATTGGGGCACACAATGAAATTGATAGCTAGTAGATGTTATTTATGCATTTATTTATTTTTATATGTATATCCCATTCTTCTTTCAAGGAGCTTTCATGGTGTACATGGTTATGTTTATCCTCACAACAATCAAAACACCCCTCCCCCTTCCACAAGAGTCCTTCTTCACACAAGGAATAATTCAGTTAATGGAATTCCCTAAAGATGTGATGGTGGCTTTAAAAGAGCATTAGACAAATTCATGAAAAAGAGAGCTATCAACTCTCCTTAGCCATTACAAGTAAACTGAAGCTCCATTTTCAGAGGTAGTATATCACTGAATACCAGTTTACCAAGGATAAATAAGAGAAGGTTGCCTTTCTGCTTATGAACTTCCCAGGGTTGGTGCTGGTCCTGCCTCCTCAGTCTCTGACTCCAAGCTGCTACGGTAATGATGACTGTGATAAGGTGGGCCATGACAATGCCCATAGGCATACACAAACATGCTAAGGCTTAGGCCAGCAGTGGCTTCCGGAATACCTCACATTGCTTTCTGTCTGTAAAGGCACATCAGCCCTCATGCTCACAGATAAATGTCTGAAAATATTAAACATCAATTCCTATGTTGTCTTTTTTGAGTCCTGATATTCATAAGTATTTGTCACAATATGAGTAATCTGCGATTGAAGGACCCTAAAAAGGTAGTCCCTTTGCCTAAATATTTAGAATTTTGAAATAAATAAATAAATAAATAAATAAATAAAATTAAAATTATAGTTGATTATTCAAATGAATGAAGGAAATTTGTAGGATTATGCATGCATTATTCAGAACATAGGATTTGGCTTTTCTTCATTTTTGTAAAGAATGTTCAACTCAGCTGGCTGGAATTTTTAGAGCTCTTTAAATCCAGATCCTTTTCATTCCTCTGTTACCTCCTGCAACTCACCTTATTGTCATTCCTCCTCCTCTTCCTTATATTTCCCTCTTTCTCTGTTTTGTGGTGGCTCTTTTTCTCTTCTGTATTTGCTGGGTTTAGGTTAAGGGGGAATATCTGAAGAGAATAGGAACCAGTGTATTATTGGAGGGTAGATATACTATAGTTTGTTTTGTATCATCAAAACAAACATCAAACAAACATTTTGTATCATCAACAAAACAAACATTTTGTATCATCAAAACAAATATCTCAAATTTTCAATAAGAATGTACAGCTCTGTTAACTGCACACACAAAATCACATCTAGTTAAACTGGACAGTACTCTTAATTAGGATGGTCATGCTGTTGCATTGCTCGCAGGCAAGAATGAAGGAGACTGAAGATTGTAGTTTCCACTGGTGATGGTATTCATGAACTGATGAGAGGGTGAGATTGCATCAGCTCTTCCTCAGGTCAGATTGGAACTGATCCTGAGCTTAAAGTTGAAAACTAGGCTTGATTTAGAGCTGTCTATAAAACTGTCATGAGAAATTTGCATGTAGATGAAATGTACATGCAGAACAAATGAGAAAATGTCATGAAAAATATCTTGTAGAATGCTGTTAACTAGGGAGTCTGGATTTAAATTACCGCATTTGAACTGGTGCCATCAATTTGCAAACAGGCTGGAGAACTTGCCACAAATTAATTAAATAACTGATGTTAGATGTTTCTAAGGCTAGAAGTGTGTGAGTTGTTTGTAATTTGAAACTGTGATTTTAAAAAGATGAAACTTTCCACAAAGAATGTTCAAATGTAAAACTGGGAAATTTGTGTCACTTTTTGGATTTGCTAGAAGGCAGGTAGCCTGATCTTACTCATTTGCTTCAGTAGCAGAAGTCCAAAAATTTTTTGCATTGAAAGCTAAAAGTATGTTCCAACTCCTGGCAAAGAGGAGAGACATCTCCTTGCTCATCTCACTCCAATAATTGGACATTCTAAGACTAAGTGTGCTCCTATGGCTATGGATTTATCCCATAGTCCAGTAAATCACTGTTCAATTGGATAGATGGCTTTGGTGCCCCTTGAGTCCCTGCCTGTTCTATCCAGAGCTGTCCTGGATAGAACCATCCTTTGAAGATGGTTCAGAAACTGGAGGTAGTTCAGAATACAGCCACTAGGCTGTTAACTGGGATCAAATTTTGCCTGTGCTTAAACAACCTCACTGGCTCCCTGTCCATTTCTAAGCACAATTCAAAGTGTTCATGCACAGCTTTAAAGCCCTACATGGTTTAGGGCCTAGATATCTGATGGACCCCTTCACCCTACATCAGCCTGCCCAGACACTGCAGTTGTCATCAAATTCTCTCGTCCAGGTGTCTCCACTGTAAGCTGGGTGGTAGGTGGGCCACAGAGAACCCTTCTGGATCTGGTGCTCCAAATGCTCTCCCCAAGGAAGTCTGCATGATGCCTACTTTGATGTCATTTCAGTGCCAGGCAAAGGTATTGAAAGGGGGGTGGGGAATCCCAGGCTTTTACCAATTATTTCATCCACTGTGTTTTTTCCTGTTCTCTTCTTGCTATGCTTTTTATGGTGGTATAGATTTTATGCTGATTTTATTGATTGTTTTAAAAAAGATGCAGTAAGCTATCCTGAAAACATTGATGTGTTTAAGGGCAAGATATTAATCTATTAAATTATCTGATAACTGTCTTATGCTTGGGAGCAGCAAAGACAAGAGTTGCTAAAAGAGTATTTAAAAGTCCCTTCATAACTTGGGGCTAATTTATCTTAAGGAGCATCTGCACCAGGGATTCTCAATGTTGGGTCCCCAGATGTTATTGAACTTCAACTTCCATAATCCCAAGGCCCAGTGGCCTTTGGCTGGGGATTATGGGAGTTTACATCCAAGAACATCTGGGGGCCCAACATTGAGGATCCCTGGTCTACACCGTTGTGAACCTACCTGAGCCTTAAGACTGGCATCTCAATGTGAACCTAAAGGTAAAGTGTGCCGTTGAGTTCGTTTTGACTCCTGGCGCCCACAGAGCCCTGTGGTTGTCTTTGGTAAAATACAGGAGGGGTTTCCCATTGCCTTCTCCCACACAGTATGAGATGATGCCTTTCAGCATCTTCCTATATTGCTGCTGCCTGATATAGTAGCAGCGGGGATCCAAACCAGCAACCTTCTGCTTGTTAGTTAAGCATTTCCCCGCTGAGCCACTTAAGGTGGCTATCAATGTGAACCTACCTGAGTCTTAAAACTGGCATCAAAGGCCCTGCTTTCTGGCCCATTGCTTACACAGATATGAACTGCAGGAACCACAGACAGGGCTTTTTCAGTCACAGCACCACAGTTGTGGAATTCCCTCTCTCAGAAGTTATGTCAGGCTCCTGTGTTTGATATTGTAGATGGACCTTAAAGACATTTTTATTTCACTTGGCTTTTAATTGATTCTGCTGAATTTATATGGTTTTAGATAACTGCTTAATAATTTTATACTGATGCTTTATGTGTTGTTTTAGTGTTCTATACATTTTCTTTTATATCATAGTTCTCATTTTATGATTCTTATTTCAATTTGTGGATCGGTTTTGGAAAATGAGACATTTTGAAAAGCAATACATAAATGTTCTAAATAAAATACTACTACTAGTAGTAACATTATGCAAATAATAATAAATATGGATTTCTATAGCACAGTCCTGTGTATACACCCAGTGGCTTTGATGTTTTCTTCATTAATTTGATAAGTAAAGGCATCAAGGACTCAAATGGATTCATAGTGGTTACCCATAAAATGATAGATTAAGTGGTGCAGACATAATGCTTTTCTTGACCTTTTACTTCTGGCTTTCATCCACCATCACCGGCTGCTGCTGCTATCCCCTGGATGAATGCATTAACTAAAGGAGGAGTCCACAGAGCAAAATACATCTGGGAAGAATCTAGGAAACACAGGAAACTGCCATATACTGAGTCAGACCACTGGTCTATCTAGCTCAGTATTGTCTTCACAGACTGGCAGCGGCTTCTCCAAGGTTGCAGGCAGGAATCTCTCTCAGCCCTATCTTGGAGAAGCCAGGGAGGGAACTTGAAACCTTCTGCTCTTCCCAGAGCAGCTTCATCCCCTGAGGGGAATATCTTGCAGTGCTCACACATCAAGTCTCCCATTCAGATGCAACCAGGGCAGACCCTGCTTAGCTATGGGGACAAGTCATGCTTGCTTCCACAAGACCAGCTTGCCTCTCCTAAATCTGCTCTGATAGCTCATATTAGATCTGCAGACATACCCCGCCCCCCAACAAAAAGCCCTATTCAGGCTTTCAGGCAATAGTAAATGCTCTGTCCCATCACAGCACCCATGAAAGTGCACCTGTAAGTCCTGCCCCCAAATTGATGTGCTTTGGTGCTTTTAGGAGCCAGGACTTATAGTTTGGGGCAGGGCTTACAAGAGTTAAAATCTATATTCAGTGGAGACTCGCCCAATGATTGCAAATGCTAACACTCCAACATTTGCAATCACAGAGAAAATCTGTTCCTGAATAAAGCATTCGTTTCTTTAAACAAATGCTGTAAGCATGGTAAGCGGGAGGATGGCTTTGGGGACACATCATCACGGGGCAGGGTTTACATGTATACTGCCAAGGAAACTACCTGGATAGATTACCTGGAAACTACCTGGTCTGGTTACGGTTGTCATTGTCTTGTTTGGTGGTGACTCGGGACTAGACCTTTTTTGTGGCTGCCCCAGGGCTCTGGAATAGTCTTCCTGTCAATATAAGAGCTACTCCATCTCTGATTGCTCTTAAATATATCCTAAAGTCACATTTGCTTTCTCAGACTTTTAGTTAAAATTAATTGTAAACTGTTTAATTGGTTTTATTGTGTAAAATTGTTGTAATTGTTTTTTATTCTGTTTTTTCATTTGTTGTGAAATACTACAACTACCAACAACTCTTTTAAGAAATAATTGAGAAAGATTATAACAGCATGTGCCAACTGTAGTGTTTGATTTAAACAACAGTTCATCAGATGGCCTTTGGGTTCCTGTATAGATATCAATATATGAGGGGAAATCCTCAAAATAAAATAAACCCACACAAAAATGTCTCTCTCTAGTGCTGATTAGCATGACACAGACAAAAATGTGCAGGATGAAGATTTCTGCATCACTTGAAAGCCTGCATTACTGAAAGACAATGGAAATCAAAATTCATATCCACTTTACATCATTTTTAGTTTATTCTTTGCAACAGCAGTCTGTACCAAACACAAGCACATCAAACGTTTGTGGGAGGAGTCCAGTAATTCATGAAACCAAGGTCTCAGTTTAATCCATTGTTTTTCCTCCTAGCACCAGTCATGCATTTTTGTGTTCTCTTTAATTATCTTCATGTCAGCAGTATTTACAATGTGCATAAAAAAGAGCCTTGGATAAGCGTATTTTAAGATGTTGCTTCTGTGTGGTATCACTGTTCTAACAAATGTAGCACTAAATTTTCCACTCAAGTTGACTGTTACTTCTGTTCAACCGACAATCAGGCTGGGTTTGAAAATACTGTCATTTGAACCACTGTTCTAGTCAAGTAATCTGAACACCACAGCCGTCATACCTTTGGCTCCTTTTCAGCCAGCGTGGAAGGAGATATTTTGGATATATCTGTGCATGTCCAAATCCCTTCAGCCCTTTTATTTGCCATGGGGAAGTAGTTGCTGGGTAGGTTTGGGCACAATCTGACCTTCATAAAAATACCTAGAAGCAATATCACTGTGGCAGAAACAATGAATCCAGAAAGCATCTGGGAAAGAAAGCAGAGTGCTGTGTCATTTGGTGCTATGCTTCTGAAGTTTAGGGGGGAAAGGCCATAAGTCAATGGACCTTCAGGCATCTCCTGGTAGGGCTGGGAAGGACCCATCACCTCCCTATCTGAAACTCTGGAGAGCCATTGCCGGTCAGTGTAAACCATACTGTGTTTGGTGGAGCAATAGTCTGAGGCTAGGGTTTTTTAAATGGCCTGGTGGACAGAGATGGGCCCTTGGGGTCACGTAGTCTAGGACAACAGCCGTGATGGTGTCCTTGAACCACAGAGTTTAGTCTATCAGGTTTTCAGTGGAACCAGAGTACTGGTGGCGCAGGAGGCAACACACTGGAGCCTGAATGCTGGAAGCCCCCGTTCAAGAATAAGTGTGCGCACACTGATACATACTTGTGTGGTACAGGTCCCCTCTACTCGCCTCTGTGACACGGCGTCTTCCAGGTCCATCGATGCAACTTTGCCATTGTAATTTCTGCTTGCAAGACAATGCTTGCCCCTTCAAAACTGGCTTTTCTCTCCCCACCCACCCCACCCCCTTCTGATACTGTTTCTAGGGCTGCTCCACTGTTCCAGTGATAAGTATGCTAAGAAGGCTATCTTGCACAAGACCACACATGTTCAAATTTTTTAGATTAACTTTAGAGCCAGAATAAATTACCACCATTCTCGTTCTATTTTCATGATGAGTGCCTTGGATTCTGAGAAATAATTAACCATTCATGGATGATAACTTTGTTGCATGTGAGTTCCTGCCCTCCTCCCTGCTCAGAGCTGGTGTTGGACATTTTCACATCTAAAAGGGAAAGTCCAATTAACATTCACTTGTTCTGACCTAGAACTCATTTTAAACACACACAAAAAAACCCCTGTGACTGGAGCAAGAGGTGACACTCATGCAGCTGGGTGAGGCAGCAGATCGGTGAATTGCCTACTGCCTAGGCCAGTGCAATGCTTTTCCAAGCCTACATTTCAAACTTTCCCACATTTCAAAGGGAAAGGGAGAAGAAGAGTGAAGGAGGGTCAGCTGCTAGGTGAGGTAAGGGGGAAGGGCATGGCCAGGGTTGGGTGGACTGTTAGAGTGGGGAGGGAGGTCCACCCAGCACATGGGAGTTGGCTTTGTGTGCCACAGGAGGGAGGAGGGGTCTGCAGGGTAATTTGGTGGGTGGGAGTGATGGAAAATGGGTACAAAGCACACTGCGCCCTAGTGTTAGGGGAGTGAGAGAGCAGGAGGAAGATTGATGTGGGGTGCTCTCTGGATGTCTTAGAATGGGTGGGGGAAGCCTGGTGTGTGGGCAATAGGTCATATCATGCTAGCTCAGGCACTGGAGCTCTTGGGCGGGGCCTGGTGGCACCCCTCTGAAAGCTGATGTCCAAAGCCAGTTGCTTGCTGATAAGCAACTGGCTCTTCTTTCCGTTAATACAACTGCTTTTAGCAGATACAACAAAGCTATCTTACTTTTGAATCTGCATGTGGTGCAGAATTCCTTCATCACACTGATATTAAAAGGTAAAGTGTGCCGTCAAGTTGATTTCGTCTCCTGACGCCCACAGAGCCCTGTGGTTTTCTTTGGTAGAATACAGGAGGGGTTTACCATTGCCTCCTCCCACACAGTATGAGATGATGTCTTTCAGCATCTTCCTATATCGCTGCTGCCCAATATAGTGCCAGCGGGGATTCAAACCAGCAACCTTCTGCTTGTTAGTCAAGCATTTCCTTGCTTTGCCACTTAAGGTGATATTACTATTACAATTATCACTTAATAGCCTCTACCTTTGAACTACAATGATCACATAAATAATGTGGGCATCTGAACTGACCTAGTCATTAAGGTGGATTAGAATCCACTCTTATAAAACCCTTTCCACATGAAACATTCATGAGGATGCACCTCTAAATAATCATATTGTTTTGCAGATGAACCTAAATGGATGTCCGTAATTTATGGTCTCCCTACAAAGAAGTTGTATTGAAATCTCATCTTCTGCTTGTGCTATCTTGCACTTGCAAAAAAAGAAAGAAAGAAAGAAAGAAAGAAAGAAAGAAAGAAAGAAAGAAAGAAAGAAAGAAAGAAAGAAAGAAAGAAAAGAAAAGGGGTGCCATTTTGTCTGATTCCCTTTTCTATTATTCTTGAAAATCTGCCCCTGAGGGTCCCCTAACTTTTCATTTCCAACTCAAAGCAAAAATAACTATTGTTTACTTCCTTGCACCTCTTACTATTGGCCCCATTCTCATGTAATGGCAAACTGGAGTTGAATGGAGCAGAGGTTGGAATTTGTGTAAGTCTGGATGCGTGAAAATGCAATTTCACAGCCAAGCCGACCTGCAGTTTTCCTTGCCAAATTCAAATTTGAACCTTTGGTTTGTAGTGAGTGTCACTGCTCCAACCTGAGGTTTGAAGGTGGCAGCATTACATCCAAATGCAGACAGCACCATAACCATTTTTTCTTGCTGTTTCTGGAAACCAAATCACAGAGAGGGTGGCCCAGACCTGCCCAGGAACGCGCCTGCTCCAGTTCCCTGACTAATTGTTCTAAGGCACAGTCATGTAGCATGTCTAGAAATTTGGCCTCTTTTTCACTACTTGAATGTGAATTTACCCAGTCCTTGTGTAGGTAATTGAAGTCACCCATTATTACCGCACTATCTTTGACACCTCTCTTATTTGTTTCTTCAGCTCCAGGTCATTCAATGTTTTGATCTAGAGGGCGATAGCATGCTCCTAATAGAACATTTCTTTTCAGTCCTCATATTGTCACCCATAATGATTCTGTGGAGGACTCTGGTCCTCCTAGGTTTTCTAGTTTGTGGGATTCTATTCGTTCTTTAATGTACAGTGCTACTCCACCCTTAATCCTCTCCTCCCTATCCCTTCTGTAGAGTGTATATCCAGGAGTAACAGTGCCCCACTGGTTCTCACCATTCCACCAGGTTTCCATTATGCCCACTATATTTATTTTTTCATGACTGACCAAGCACTCCAGCTCTCCCATCTTCGTTTGGAGGTTTCTGGCATTGGTATATAGACATCTATATGCCAATTCTCTTACCTGGCATTGGTGTGGGCTATCTCCCTTGATGTCATTTGTCCTTTTGACCAGCTGTCATGTGTTTCCTTCTGATCTACTCCTGATTCCACTCTGTCCCCTTCTAGTTTATATGAAATGTTTGCACCCTCGCACCTTAGGGGATTTTGCTTGCCTAACCAGGTACCACCCAGTTTCTGTTGGCAAGCCCCCAGGAATCATTTTAAGAGTTGTTCTGCAACCTTTTTGATTTTAAAGCGCCAGTAGTCTGTTTCCATCTTTTGTACAGGCTTCGCTTGCCCCCAAATGTATCCCAGTGCCTAACAATTCTAAACTCCTCCTCCCGGCACCACCGTCTCATCCACGCATTGAAACCCCTCTGCTCTGCCTGTGTCACAGGTCCTGCACACGGAACAGGTAGCACTTCAGAGAATGCTCCCCTGGGGATCCTGGACTTCAGTATGCCACCTAGCAGCCTAAATTTGGCTTCCAGGGACTCCCCTGAAACTGGAGATTGCCAGGCTACGGTCAGATGAACATCTGAGATGTAATGCACAGTTACAAAAATTAACCTCAGGTTCGTCTTCCCATGGTTTCAAGTACGAATGTGGCCATTGTCTGTCCTAAGCCTCTGATTGCAAGATTAGAAAAAGCATATACTTTCGCTGTTTGTAACCTCCTGATATCTGTCCCAGATAAATCACTACAAATTAACTTTAAGGCATAGCACTGGGACTGACTAATCTTAGGACAAATAATATTTCTCCCATAATGAATGCAAGCTGAGAAAGCATTGTATTGTAAGGGAAGTGACAGATCTGCCAAATCTGTAGAGAACTTGCAAGATTCAGGCTCATATGAGATTATTGTATAGTGTGCTGACTAAGAAGAAGAGAGGACAGAATTGGGTTATTGTGCTGCAGCCATCTAAATGTACATGTAAAAGAGCCACATGGAGCTAAGACATGCACACCTTTCATGCCACCCCCAAGCTCCAACCAGCTTGAAGTGATGCTTTAGAGGCAAGAAATACAAAAGCCACTTCAGTTGAAAGCTGTTAAGTCTGTTTTGTTCAGGAACACATGGCTTTCCTTATGTTTATTTATCTAGGCCGGTAAAGTCTTCTTGGATGGCTTGAACTAAAGTTTTAAATGAAAAATGATTTGTTACAAATGCAGTTAAATACAATGGCTATACTGTTGAAAACATACACACCGCTTCAGCCTAGCATCAATCATTAAATGCAGCTGAAGTTTAAACAGAAACTATCCAATGATATGGGGCTAATTTCTTAATTAACATACATACACACATGTGTGAGGGGCATTTAATGACTGGAGAGAGGCTCAAGTGGTGTGCCTGTGTATGTGCATGCTCCCCTGTGGGTACACAGCTCATGCAACCCCTTGTTCAGAGCCGTGTCAGGACGGAAGAACCCACACCAGTCCTAGAGTGCAATGCTACGGTGATGTGATGCTGCGTGTCATGTTATCCAATATTCTTAATTTTACAACTCAGTTTCACGTGTTAGCAAATTTCAACTCTGCCATGAACTTGCTAGTGGCCTTAAGCAAACTGCTTCCTCTCAGCCTCAGCTACAATATGGGATAATACTACTTACCTTCCAGAGTTGTTATAAGGGGTTGCCTCAAGATTGTTCATGTGAGGTGCTTTGCACTCTCAGAAAGCACTCTACAAATGCTGCATATGATATTGTACTTCAAGATGTGGTCAAATATCACTTTAATTGCACTCCAGGGTGTCCTTCACTATCAGTTGTGCCTATGTATATACAGCAATACTACTGTATATACAGCAATATACAGTATATACACCAGTAGCAAGCCAGAGGTTGCTGGTTCAAATCCCCGCTGGTATGTTTCCCAGACGATCAGGGCAGGAGCCCTAGGTGGCCGGATCGGCCGGCCACAGGATTGCCAGCTCCATGTCGGAGCTGGTGGGGGCTGGGGAGTTGGAGGGCCATGTGGCCCTCGGAAGCTGCAGTATGCCCTGCTCAAGTGTGCAGGGCATACTGGAGAGACCCCCGAGCCAGGAGGCTGCTTTTCAGCCTCCTGCCAGGGGTCTACTCATAAGTAACTACGGCACGGAGCTGCACTGCGGCTACTCACAATTTAAAAACCTGGGTTTGCAGAGTGCTCGCTCTGCAAACCCGGTTTTAGGGGTGGGCTACTTGAGCGAGTTACCTGCTCAAGAACCACCGTGCTTGCAGCCGAGCCCGGTGGTTCTCACGGTTGCAGAAAATCGGGCTAGCGGAGGCTAGCCCAATTTTCTGCAATCGTGTGAATAGCCTCCTAATCTTAAATAACATATTGTTTAAAACACATTTCAAGTTATTTTTAAGACCTTTCGCCAACAACGTTTACATAATGATTGCTCCTAGAATGCTCCTGGGTGCAGCATTCTGCTTTTGAGCCATATCTTCCCTTTCCTATCTACAAGCTTTTACTGTGCTGCCTTTCAGTCTTCTCTGACGAGATAAAACCATATAAATAGTGGCATTTTAAATGTATGAAATTTAAAAATAAGCCTGTGGAGAAAGCAATGCTTATTTACAGTGGCTCACATAAAGACTAATTCAGCACTGGTGTTCTAACACTGCAGTGGCCCTAGGGAAGAGGGCGATTTTTCCTTATCTCCCCTTAGCTCCACTGTGCCTGCCAAAAATAATGTCCCTTGGGATTGTGCAACCCTCAGAGATGCATTTTCCACAGGCACAATGGGCTTCAGAGAGAAGGGGAGAGAAAAATAGCCCCTCCCCCAGGACCAGAGCAATGACGTTAGTCTGGATGTCATATATTTTGCCTGCATATTTTGCCTCATGCCCTCCCCATGTTGAGTTATCATTTATGCCACTCGAGTTCTGGTCGTGAAAGCGTTCGGCCTTCACAAAAAGAACCAATCAAAGGGAGGGGTTGTACAGTGACATTCTGCTAAAATGCAGGCTAACCCCGCTCTGTAATGGTGAGGCCTGTCAGGCTGACGAATCGAAGGGGAAAATTAGTAAGGCATTAAAATGCTTGATTCTGTCCAGAGACACTCTCTTAAGTAAGCCATGCAAACTAATGGCTTTGCCTGTCCATGGAACACAAAAAAGATGATACTGAAATGGTAATGACACCAAGAAGGGTCAAAGGGGAAAAAGTGATGAGAGCAGACATGTCAGGTGGGTGAATAAGAGACAGTCATTAATAGCAGCTGAGGAGACAAAAGGTAGTTTCAAATAAGATTTAGTGGTCTAGTCAGTAGTCGTTCCACATGAGGCAGTGGCAGATGCATGAACGGCAGGAAAGCAGAGCTACAGAGAGGGGAGAAAAATGCTTGCTGCAATAGACAGTGGTTATTCTTTTTTACAGGGTAACACCTTACCCCCTGCCACTGTAAAAGCTTGTAGATAGGAAAGGGAAGATATGAGCTCAAAAGCAAAATGCTGCATCCAGGAGGCACAGTTTTTTGTTTGTTTGTTTGCTCGCTCGCTCGCTCGCTTAGAAAAGCTGCTCCCCTCAGCTGTTCACGCGAAATTCCTGCTTTCCAGTAAACAGAAAGGGATGAATTTATGATGGGAGAAAAATGTCTCTCTCTTTCTAAATGGAGAAACTCAAGGAAAAATACATTTCCAAGCCTTGAGGAACAGAACAGCTCGAAGAAAGAGCACTTTAGTTCATAGATCAGGTTTTGCCCATAGAAGTTGATCATGAACTACAGTTGTTAAAAATGCTGTGATAACAATTGTGATGAAAGCACAGCTAAGAAACTCAACTGGTCATTACCCACATAGACCCAGCATTCAGACAAAGTGCCTTATGATACCTGAGTAGTTAGAAAATAATTCTTGTCATTAAAAGACTGCATTGAGGAAATATATGGATCATTCCTGCTCCTCTGTCCTATACATTTTGTGGGGGAGTAGACTAGAAGAAAACAAAATCCTCTAGAGCTGCAATCATCATTCAGTTGGGAGAAGTTCCCATTGAACTTCTTTGGACTAGCTTAGTAAGTGTGCTTAGGATTTTAGCTTTACAGTCTTATCCTATATGCATTATCTCTCAGAAGCAAGCCCCACTGTAATAAAAGGATTTAGATAGAGTAGTTATTAGAGCGAATGTGGTTAAAGCCTTGGAGTAGGACTGGGGAGAACCAGGTTGAAGTCCCCACTCAGCCATGACGTTCACAGGATGGCCTTGGGCCAGGTCAACCTAACCTAAGTCACAGGGTTGTTGTGAAGAGTAAATGGGGGAGGAAGAGAGATAGGATTATATCTACCACCCTGAGCTCTTTAGATGAATGAATACAAAAGTTTACAGTGAAGGTGTGACAGTTACTGCAGTACCAGCCCTTTCTGTGCTGCTGAGTTCAGAAGTTCCAGACCAAGTGAAGTACTGGAGCCCATCTTGCAAATTCTTCTCATACCAGTGTCAGCCCTCTGGAAACAGGGCGAACACTTGTGTGAGGAGAAATTACAGCCAGATTTCCTTCCATGTGGCCCAGGGTGTCTCACATTACCCTCGAATAAGCAGTGGTGCATAAGCTCCCACTGTGCCTTGGTAGTGTAAATATCCACAGAGTTACAGCTAGGTAATTTTGGACCCTGGACCTAGTGAACTTATGCACCCACCCACCCACCCCCAAAATAAGAATCCTTTCCATATATATACATTTCACCACAAACCCACAGGTCTGGGCCAGAGTGCATTTGCGGGTGCAGAGGATGGTTACACAAACCCTAAAGGATCCATACATCTTCTTGATCATTCACTCCAAAAAACAATAGCTCCGGGCCAGGGTGCATTTGCCATAAATTAAAAAAAAAAAATGCAAGCCCCAGTGGTCTCACATAGCTTCTTGACCATTCACAAACTAACTGGTAGACAACATGTGTCCCTTGCTCCACAGTTCATACACAAAACCAACTTGGACATAGTGTATTCCAAAGGTGGGGTTTGAAACCACAATACATGCCCCTTGCTTCACAGTTCTCATGCAGACCTTTTGGATCACAAAACAACTTGAGCACCATGCATTTGAAATAACAACAACAACACCTCAACACCATAGGGACCACAGAAATCACCATCAGCCAATTACAAAAAGCAACTTTACTGGGAACAGCCTATATTCTGCGACGATATCTATAACAACAGCAACAACATTGACAATAAAATTCAGCCATCTCAGGTTCTTGGGAAGGACTCGATGTCTGGATAAAACAAACCAGTCAATAACACCTGTCTGACTGTGTAAATAAATAAATAAATAAATAATAAAATTGTTCATTCAGATGGAACAGTTAGTTCCACTTTCATTATATGTGAAGTGCTATGTGGAGAGAGATAACTCTTTCTGGCAGCTTGGCTGCAGCAGAGAAAAATTCATTAAAACTCACAGGATTGACCAATTTTTTGAAATAAAAACACACAGAGCCCTATCATCTTGGACTACATGTGTAACCAATTTCAGAACTCTAAGTCCAGCCATTCTGGAAATGGAAATGGAAATGGTTGGGCAAGGGGAAGGGGCACATTGCACTTTTCTTAGGAAGGCAAAGGGCAGATTCCTTCACATGGGGGTGGAATGATGGTCTGGGGTGGTGGCTTCAGTTCCAGAAGTTTTTGTAATTTTCTTCCACGAAACAACCCACTTATAGGACTTTGACTTTTTCAAAGTTTCCTAAATTTAAAAAAAATCATTTTTAAAAATCCAACAGATTGGCCAATGGACTTCAGAATCAATACACAGAGTCCTGATAACCTGTCATACATCTGAGCCCAATTTCAGAACTCTAGGCCCAACCATTCTGGAAATATAAGAAGAGGTGAAAAGAGGGGTGATGTTTACCCATTTTTAGGACAGCAACAGGCAGATTTATCCACATGGGGGTAGAATTATGGTCCAGGGGGCGGGGCTCAGTTCCAGAAGTTTTTTCAATTTTCTGCGATGAAACAAGCTACTTAAAAGAGTTTGACCTTTTTTGAAGTTGTTTTTTTTTAATTCAAAAATCATCAAAAATCAATAGCTTGACTGATCTGCTTCAAAATCAATACACAGGGTCCTGCTAAACTGTCCTACATCTGTGCCAAATTTCAGAAATATAGAAGGGACCCTATTACTGTAACGCGCTCTACGTGGGGCTGCCCTTGAAGAATATCCGGAAACTGCAGCTAGTGCAAAACGCGGCAGCGAGGGTTTTATCCGGAGCTGCCCGTTGGGAACATATCACCCCCATTTTGAAAGAGCTGCACTGGCTGCCGGTTCGTTTCTGGGTCCAATTCAAGGTGCTGGTTTTGACCTTTAAAGCCCTAAACGGTTTGGGCCCGGGGTATTTGAGGGACCGCCTGCTCCCAAGGGTTGCTGCCCGCTTGACAAGGACATCTGAGGGGGCCCTGCTCCGGGTGCCGACAATGAGGGAGGCCCGGCTGTCGTGCACTCGGGACAGGGCCTTCTCTGTTGCTGCCCCCAGACTCTGGAATGCTCTCCCAGTGGCCATTCGTTCCTCGGACTCCATCACGGCTTTTAGAAAGCTTTTAAAGACTTGGCTTTTTACCCAGGCTTTTACATGATCATTTTCTACTGCAGCCTCTCTGTGTTTTTATTTGTTGTATTTGTTGTATTATATTTATGTCTGCTTTTATATTTTTAACATGATGTTTTTATTGTCTTTTTATTGTATGTTTTTAACTTTTGTAAACCGCCTTGGGGTTATCTTTTTAACGAAAGGCGGTATATAAATGCAAAAATAAATAAATAAATAAATAAAATTTTCCCTTGGGAGAAATCACTGGGCCCTCTAGGAGAGTGGGCACACAGACCTGGGCCCCCAGGCCCATGCCTAATGGTGCCCCTGAGTATCCACTGCTTTGTAACAGCAGACTCCCCATGCAATCATGGCTATCAGGCTGCAAGGCTGTGCTTCACAAATCACTGCAGATGGAATTCTAGCATTTAAGCCAATCTGATCAAAAGTACAATTATGCCTAAGTATATCCCACTTGTGTCACTTAGTAGACTTGCTCTTCCTTTCTCCTGCAATCACTTAAATTGTAGTGTGACTATTAACCATATAAGAAAATATCAACTTCTCTTTCTCCAAATGATCTTTTCAAAGTTATAATGGCAGAGGCGTAACTAGGGAAAACTGCACCCGGGGCAAGCACTGAAATGGCGCCCCCCCGTGCCCCCAACATACTACATTATACTTAGGTTTTTCCTCACAAGCGCCCGCCGCCACCGCCAAGCCAGGCCACTGACTGGCCACCAGGTGCCAGCAAAGCAATGGGGGGGGCGCGGGCGGCGCGGAAGGGACCGCTCATGGGGGAGGGGGCGCCGACGCGCTCCCTTGACTGCTGCAGCACTGCTGCACTGAGCAGGAAACATTTGTATTAACAATTTTAAAAAAAAATTAAAAAAAAAAATTTTTGTCATGGCGGCGCCCCCCACGTGACCAGAAAAGATGGCGCCCAGGGCACATGCCCCCACTGCCCCCCCTATAGTTACGCCTCTGTATAATGGAGAATTGTCCTCCAGGCTTTGTTTGTATGCAGCACTTTTGACCTAAAAAGCAATTTGGAATCTTACTTCATTCATCCCGACAACATGAACCTTCGAGGAGGAAAGTCTCCTGTAGCCAAGTCACTATCTGCTGCCTCACTTCCCAGTTTACAGAAAAGGGATTACTCCGCTCTCATATGGGGATAAATGAACTAAGATTATAAATGGCTTGGCTGACCATTCAGTGTTCACCTTTTGCCTCACAGTACTGGTAGCAGCAGCTGCTGCTGCTATTTATAATGAGTATTTAATGCTGAGGATCTCCATACATGTCTTTACTGCTAATTTTTCTACCCTGAGGTAACTACTGGTGACACACCAATGATATAGGAACCAATGGTATGTCCATGATAGAATGTTATTGATCATGTATCTCACGTCTTCTGTCTCCTAAGGTGTCAGGCAAAAGTTGTCGATAATTGGTGCCTCTTCGTATCCATCTTTTCACAGCCTTGGGCAGCGATTCTCTTGCTCTGTAGCTGTCATATTTACTTCAGTAGGACAGCGATGGTGTAAGTGGTCTGAGAAATGAAATTCAAGGCACCTGTTAAGAATTTAAGACTGAACACTGCTTGGTGTCTGTCAAGATTACACTCCTAAATAGCAATTAAGAGCACCCGCTAATGAGATCCCTGAAGAACGTATCTCACAATGCTCACAAAGGCTGCTTTGAAACAAAGAGAGAACTCATTGTAATACATTTAATTAAACATCACCTGTACCATAACAAAGACATGGGCACATGGAGAGAGAACATTATCAAAGAGCTCAACTCAAGGTAATTGGAGTTTTAATGGTTGTAAAAATCCAGAATTCATGAGTAGCCACATGCTGTGTCAATCTGGAGAGGGTCATCCCCAAACCCAGCAGTTTGCCAGAATTGAACTTTGGCTACAGTGGATCCCTTGACCTTCTAGTGCAGAGAATCATGACAGCCATGTTAATTATTTATTTACATAGCATTATACAATAAGCAAGCGCAGTAATCAAAACTCTACACTAGCACATTGACTGATCTGGTAATGAATTCTGAGCAGTCACAGACAATAGCTGTGATCCATGTGTGTTAGTTTCAACAATATTCCACACTAGCCCCTCAGATGCATAGGAGAGGACCATGGGCATGCACATCTCACCCACTTAAAACCACATGTTGAGGAGCAGTTCAGACAAACCACCCCCCTGTGCAATTAGGTGGTGCATCCTGGGTGAAGGGGGAGACATGTGCACCCATGTTCCTCCTCTTTAGGTTTCTTGAGTCAGTTCAGAGTATTTCCCAAACCAGCCCAATATGACACCATTTAGGTATGGGCTTCTTCAGTTCAAATAAGGCTAGATCAGGAAAAGATACATGCAAACAGATCCCATAGCATGAAGTGGGGGAAAGACTTAATTCTCAGTCCCAGTTTCTACAGCTTATTCCTCTTCCCCTAGTAGCAATACCCCTAATGTTATAACAATGAAATGATGCTACAGCTGCTCCCTATTGTATGTCTTCCCATTATTACATGGGTTTGGTTTGTAACCAAACAGTCTATCTGGGAGAGTAGAGGGAAATCTAAGGTAGAGTATACTAGATGTTCCTTGGTGTGGTTCAAACACAGATATAGGCCTTCAGTGTTTGCAAATTAATCTTCCTTAAATGTTTGACTGTAGAGAAATCAATAAGGTTGTGAGCGTCCTGGTTTAGGACTGCAGCCTAAATCACAAACATTTGTATTTAATCTCAGGACTGATTCATACATGTACATCACTCAGGATACCCTTTTCAGCCTCTGTTGAAAAGTATTGCCATTGAGGAGATGAGAACATATGGAAATTCTGCCCCAGTTCATACTTAAGCTTGGGGTATTGCTGAAATAGCATGGTAGGGAAGTGGCAGAAGCCTCCCACCTCTCTTCATGCAGATAGCCTCCAGCGTGAACTGAATCTTTTGCACTAACTTCCAATCATATGAAGATCTGGTTAGCATGACCTTTCCCACCCATTCCTTTTTTAAAGAGTGAAAACCATAAGAGTTTATCCTCTATGCGTTTGGCCATCTGTGTGGAAGGCTGTGATCACACTGGAGGCTATCTGCATGGAGAAGGGAAGGGGTACACACCAGACCTCCATTGCCCTGTTTCAGCATGAACCTTGGCTCAATATGTGAACCAAGATTCAGTCTGTGATGGCTGTCCATCCAGTCATAGTCATGTTCCTGGTGCTTTTTGACTTGGGATAGTTGGGATAAGCCTGAGGTGCAAATTACATGAGGCATAGGGTACTTCTGTTGCTGCTTTTGAATCATGGGAAATGAGACTGTATATATTTACTGTAGGGCCTTCGAGTCTCTGCAACAGCAATTCACAGCAACAAATGTGTGACGAAAAGAGAGAGAAGAGGGAACCAAATCTAAAAAATAATGTAATTTTGAGGGGGAAAAGCTAAGGCCTGCAGTTTCCATGGACACCCATATATCTGCAGTACAGTAAGTTTCTCCTCTTATTAAATATGCATAACTAGGCTATAGCTAAAGATGCAATGGGAGGGTTTCGATTTTCTTTATGTTGACATCAGGGAATTGCTAATGGGAAAAGAAGATTTCTTAAGGCAATTATGATAGATTTTAACTTCTATACTCCACAGGTGCATGAACTTGAGAAAACTAGCAATTTCCTGAGTAGAGCTACAGGGAGGAAGGTAGTTCTAAGCCTTAAGCACTATTGCTAGGCCACTGTGATTCTGGGAATGAGTTCAGTTGTGTTTCCTCATGATGCATCTCTTACCTGCTCTTGGAGCTAGTTCACATTTATACATCCCCGTTACAATCATGTGAGCTGGGCAGGACACAGACAGCCCACAACCATTTCTGGGATTGCAGCTGCACTTTTTCAGTGCTGCTGCAATCATATATTAATCACAGGGAGGACCATTCTCTGGGAACAACCACACCAACATCCCCCCATGCAGTTGTGTACCAATGTACATGGCCATATGGAGAAAATAAGCAAGGCTTGTTGCATGTAGGAGGTGTCTCTTGGATATATCCATTATTTCCCTTCCTTCCCTGCAAGTGGAAAGATGGGCTGAGGATGACCAAGTATTAGTGTGGCCCACTAGATAGAGAATGGGATGGGTTGGGGAGACCAGGGGTTTAAGTCCCCCCTCTGCTATGAACACATTGTATGGTGAGAGCCCTGTAAAGTATTCCCCTTAGGAGATGGGGCCGCTCTAGGAAGAGCACCTGCATGCTTGCATTCCAAGGTTCCAAGTTCCCTCCCTGGCATCTCCAAAATAGGGCTGAGAGATTCCTGGCTGCAACTTTTGAGAAGCCACAGCCAGTCTGGGTAGACAACACTGAGTTAGATGGACCAATGGTTTGACTCAGTATAAGGCAGCTTCCGATATTCCTGTTTCTATGGAGTTCTGCGCGAAGCCATTGAGAGAAGAACCTCAAAAGGTGCAAAGAAGTAAATTATTAAAATGAGCCCAGTCCTACTTATCTAAAGCTCTCATTAGTGGTGCTTCTTGTACTACCTGACACAGTGGTGAACCAAGAACTCACTGGGCCTGAGGTAGGGTTCTACCTCAGGCATTTCCCCCTCGCATACATGCCTCCTTTCCCCTTCATTGTTTGCAGCAGTGGCAAAGCTGGAATAAGGGGTAGGTGAGCAAGGCAGCTGCCTAGAGCATGGCACGCATGGGGTGCAACAAATGACAATTCTTACTATTAAGTGTTATACTTTATAAACATATTTTAATGTCGGAAAATTCCTCTCTCTGTGGCATATATTTTGCAATCGTTCAAGTCACAGGCATTAAAATGAAGGCTGAAAGCCCCTCATTGGGCAGTACTGTATGGATATTTGGTGATTTGCTGTGTGGAGGAGGGATCGGTTGCCTGTACCATTACAAAAGGCAGAAGGATGTAGCTACAGGGCCAAAAAAGAACTCCACCTTTCTTTCAACAGTATAATCATACAACCTGATATGTATACACAGTTCGACAGCTTGCCAAGAAAGCTATAAATATGTATGGTAGAAAGGGTTAGTAAGACCCTGTGATATATAGGACTGGTTCATGCAACCACCTCAAAATGAGTAACACACGAATCAGAGTTGCCTAGGGAATGTGTGCTCCTGGCAGGCATGTTGTCTGAAGCCTCCAACTCCCGGTTCTCACACCAGTTCCTGACTTCCACCTGACATTTGTATGAGATTCTCCATTCAATTTCAAATGTCTGTGACAAGTTGTACAGAGAATCTCAGATGGAAGTTGGGAGGCAGGAGCTGGTTAGGAAGTGGTTTTGAGAGACTGGTTTTGTGTACTTCATACTTTGATTGATTGATTGATTGATTGATTGATTGATTGATTAAGTACCTTCAAGTCGGTGTCAACTCTAAGTGACCACATAGATAGAGTCTCTCCAGGATGATCTGTCTTCAACTTGGCCTTTAAGATCTCTCAGTGGTATATTCATTGCTGTCATAATCAAGTCCATCCACCTTGCTGCTCATTGTCGTCCTCTTCTTCTCTTTCCTTCAACTTTTCCCAGAATTATAGACTTCTCAAGGGTTAGGGAGCTGGGTCTTCGCATGTGTCCAAAGTATGATAGTTTGAGCCTGGTCATTTGTGCCTCAAGTGAGAATTCTGGATTGATTTGTTCTATGATCCATTTGTTTGTTTTCCTGGCTGTCCATGGTATCCTCAAAAGTCTTCTCCAGCACCAAAGTTCAAAAGCATCTTTACTTTTAATGTCCTGCTTCTTCAAAGTCCAGCTTTCACATCCTTAGAGTGTCACGGGAAAAACCATTGTTTGAACGATTCTGATCTTTGTAAGTATAGATGCATCATGGCATCTAAATATCCTTTCCAAGGCCTTCATGGCAGCCCTACCAAGTGCTAGTCTGCAGTGTATTTCTTGACTGCTGGATTCTTTACAGTTGGTGGTCGATCCTAAAAGGCAGAATCTATCCACCACTTCAGTGTCTTCATTATCAGTTCTGAGGCTGGTTACTGTACCTGTTGTCATTAGTTTAGTTTTCTTGACATTTAGTCATAGTCCCATTTTTTTCACTGTGCTCCTTGACTTTCACTACTAGAGCTTGCAGATCATCCATATTCTCAGCTATCAGTGTAGTGTCATCATCGTACCGCAGGTTATTGATGTTTCTTCCTCCAACTTTAAAACCACACTGATCTTCATCCAATCCAGCTTTTCTCAGTATATGTTCAGCATATAAATTAAATAAATAAGGAGAAAGTATACAACCTTGTCTTACTCCTTTGCCGATCTGGAACCAGTCTGTTTCACCATTCTCTGTCTGGACTGTGACTTCCTGTCCTGTGTAAAGGTTTCTCATGAGAACAATGAGATGTTCTGGGATGCCCATTTTTCTAAGGATATTCCACAACTTGACATGGTCGACATAATCAAAGGCTTTTCTGTAGTCAATAAAGCATGTAATGACTTCTTTTTGGTATATCTTGGCTTTCTTGATTATTCAGCATGCATCAGCAATAATGTCTCTTGTTCCTCAGCTTTTTCTGAAACCAGCTTGAACATCCACCATTTCCCTTTCCACATAGGGCTCTAATCTGCATTGGATGTTCCTAAGCATTATTTTGCTAGCATGTTAAATTAAGGATATTGTGCGATGGTTTGTGCAGTCTGTTAAGTCTCCCTTCTTTGGTATTGGTTCTGACCGATTCCAGTCTGTTGGCCACTGTGTCGTTCTCCAAATCTGCTAGCATAGTTTGGTCAGAGTTCTGACTGATTCTTCTTCTGTTGCCTGCCATATTTCTATAGCTATTCCATCAGTTCCTGTAGCCTTCCAACTTGGTAATGACCAGAGTGCTGATTTAACTTTATCTTCCTGTATTAGAGGTTCTTGCAAGTAGGGAATATTTTCTAGAGTATCTTGGATGTTGACATCCCTGCTGTACAGATTTTCAGTACACAATTTCCATCTCTGTTTGATCTTCTCTGAATCAATTACTATCTGTCCTTTGGCATCCTTTAACATACCAATTTGAGGTCGGAACTTCCTTCTGAGTCCAAAGATCTTTTAGAAAACTTTCCTTGATTTTTCATGTATATTTCCATCCTCAAGGTCTTTAGATATGTTGTTGTAGTACTGCTCCTTGTCTCTTCTAACAGCTTTCTGAAATTCCCTCATAGGTTCCTTCATAAGGTCTTTATTTTTCTTGACTTTGGCTTCTCTCCTCTTCTTGGCAGTTTCTACCATCTGTTCTATCATTTATCTTGTTTTCCACAGTTCCTCTGGTTTTCTATCAATGAGGTTCAGAACTTCAAACCGGTCCCTATTGTTCTCCTTGAAAATGGTGGGTACATTCTGTGTAAATTCCTGCTAACTAGGCTTGTGCACAGAACCGCGGAGCTGCAGTTCACCACCACCACCACCTCCTCCTCCTTTGTTGTGAAGATACCTGCTCCCCTCAATTGACTCAACATGCAGCCACCAATCTCCCTAACATACCACTGTTGGGCTAGTAGCGAAGAGGCAGTGGAAGCAGAAGAGGAAATGTGAAAAGGGCAGTAGAGTAATGGAGACGCTCTCCAGTATTCTACTACCCTTTTATTATTTCCTCTTCTACTTTCTTCCCCTTTTCATTATTAGCCTGCTTTTTTCCTTTCCTTTTCCTTTTTCTTTTTGGGATGGAGGCAATAGCCGCTGCTGCACTAGGTTCATGCACATGCATATGAACATACACACACCTCCAGCTTTCCCACCTCCACCTCCACCTCCTTCTTTGAGGTGGTGATATCTGCCACTCCCGTTCTACCTCCTTCACATGCCATTGCTACACTAGTAATAAAAAGAGAGAGAAAGTGGAAGAAGATATAAGGAAAGGGTAGTAAAGCACTGGGGATGCTCTTTAGTACTGTACTGCCCTTTCATCATTTCCTGTTCTGCTTCCTTCCCCTTTTAATTACTAGCCCAGAAGTAGTGCATGAAGGGAGACAGGAGGTTGTGCATCAAGTCAGAAGGCAGCAGCAAGTGTCACCACCACAAAGGAGGAATCAGAGGACTGTCTCAGAGTAGCTCTTTACCAAGCAGTGGCTATGCCACCAGTCAGCAAGGAATTGCCCTGATGGTGGTGGGCAATGGGGGGTGGAGGTAGAGGAAGGCAGGTGAGTTGGCCAGGAACAGGGGGGTGCATCTAGCTACCCCCACTGATACCCCAATAATTCACTGCTTGAGATTACTGCCTCACCTCAACTCATGAAACAACCAGGCCTGGCAGAATTAAACCAGACTTGGCAGTCTTGGAGGAAACTGATTATCTAGACCCATTTCAAACTGGCTTCCGGGTGGGCTATGGGGTAGAGACTGCCTTGGTCAGCCTGATCGATCATCTCCAGTTGGGAATTGACAGAGGAAGTGTGACTCTGTTGGTCCTTTTGGACCTCTCGGTGGCTTTCGATACTATCAACCATAGTATCCTTCTAGAACGTCTGAGGGGGTTGGGGGTGGGAGGCACTGTTTTACAGTGGTTTCACTCCTACCTACCTCTTGGACAGATTCCAGATGGTGTTGATTGGAGACTGTTGCTCTTCAAAATCTGAGCTTAAGTATGGTGTCCCTCAAGGCTCCATACTCTTTCCAATGCTTTTCAACATCCACACGAAACCGCTGGGAGATATCATCAGGAGATTTGGAGCGGGATGTTCTCAGTATGCTGATGGCACCCAGATCTATTTCTCCATGTCAACTTCTTCAGGAGATGGCATATCTTCCCTTAATGTCTGCCTGGAGGCAGTAATGGGCTGGATGAGGGAGAATAAACTGAAGCTGAATCCAGATAAGACGGAGGTACTTATTGTGTGGGGTCAGAACTCCAGAGATGATTTTGATCTACCTGTTCTAGATGTGGTCACACTTCCCCAAAAGGAACAGGTCCTCAATCTGGGTGTACTTCTGGATCCACACCTCTCCCTGGTTTCTCAGGTTGAGGCGGTGGCCAGGGGTGCTTTCTATCAGCTTCGGCTAATACGTCAGCTGCGTCCATTTCTTGAGATCAATGACCTCAAAACAGTGGTACATCTGTTGGTAACCTCCAGACTGGACTTCTGTAATGCGCTCTACGTGGGGCTGCCTTTGTATGTAGTCCGGATACTTCAGTCGGTTCAGAATGCGGCAGCCAGGTTGGTCTCTGGGTCATCTCGGAGAGACCACATTACTCCCTTACTGATGGAGCTACACTGCTGCCAGTTGGTTTCCGGGCAGAATACAAAGTGCTAGTTATAACTTATAAAGCGCTAAATGGCTTAGGCCCTGGGTATTTAACACCTTCTTCGTTATGTGCCCCACCGCCCATTGAGGTCACTTGAGGAGGTCCATCTCCAGTTACCGCCAGCTCGTCTGGTGGCCACACGGAGACCGGCCTTCTCGATTGCTGCCCCGAGATTTCGGAATGCACTCCCTGTTGAGATGCGATCTTCCCCATCTCTGACTAGTTTTAAAAAACATCTGAAGACCCATCTCTTCACCCAAGCTTTTTCAGCTTTTTAAGTTTGTACATTTTAATTTTATACTGTTTTTAAATTGTTAAATTGTTTTAACCTTTTATATTTGTTTTAATTGTTTTTATGTCATTGTTAACTGCCCAGAGACAAAAGTTTGGTCGGTATACAAGTTAAATAGATAGATGGATGGATAGACAGATAGATAGATAGACAGATGAGGAGCGTTGCCTCTAAAAGTGGGTTTTGCACTTGAATGCTGTCAAGTTTATCTCAATCAACAGGTTATTTATACCTCTGGCGTTTCCCCTCCTCTCTGGGGGTCCCTCCTGCTTTTTGATGCTGCCCTTCTCCTTTCATTTCTATTTTTTTGCTTGTGGCCTTGGAAAGTCACTCCTTTTCAGGTTCAGTTCCACACCAGTTCCACAAAGGCATCAGGGTGATCTCCCTCACAAGACAGTTGCAAGGGGTGAACACAATAAAGATTAAAAGCACTCTGCAAATTTAAAGGGCAATAAAAATGACAAATCGCAGGTAAGTAATTCTAAGTGCTGGCAAGAGGAGCCTGTTGCCTGGCCAGGTGGAACCTCTTTGGATGACTTCATCTCTCTTTCAGAATGAGCTTCTTTAAAAAAAAATGGAGAGATTAAGTAGGGAAGCTGCTAGAAAGAACTAAGCCTCACTGTTGCATGGGACAAGCAGTGGTTTATTTAAACTCGGCATCTGCCTTACATCTTTTTCACATCCAAGACATTCTTCTCTGCAAGTGTCTATATCTGGATTACCTTGTCTGCAGTCCTATGTACTAAGGAGGATTCCTCCTCCTGCCTTTGCTGAGATTAGTGCAATCTTTTCCCAGAAAAGCAGGAAACAGGCTTCCAGGTGCGCTGAGCTGGCTCTCAGAGAGCGTCCCACAATGTGAATGTTTCCCCCAGGTTTTTGTAGCAGGAGAAAATGCAGAGGTTAGCCAATGCTTTTCATTCCTACCCACTTTGCTTGATGCGGTCTTCAAGCTGGCCAGATCATTAGCTCTCTTCTCCTTTCCTCCTCTCTTGAAAGCTGAGGAAATGGAGCATTTATAATCTCATCTTTCATGTTACATGGACAAGATGGTGGCACAAAGGGGTATTTGAAGCAGCTTCTAGAAAGATCTGAGCTCTGGTCTGTCTCCAGCTGGGTACCTTCAGTGTGCAGGTCCTGCTCTGCTGCTAACACTCTGGTCACTTTCAACAGAGCTGGTCAGGGGCTGGGAGGGGAGCTGGAGCCAGCATGGCTGTAAACTTCCTCCCCTAAATATCCCTTTGCTTGTTGTGTGGTTTTGAAAGTATGGTGCAGAACTGCGTGTGGGCGGGACTTCATTGACTACGCTGTCATATTTCAGTGAAGGGATGCCTGTGCAAATACGGATGACCTGCCACACAGAACGCCTTTGAATTAAAAGCCGGAGAAGGATTAAAAGCCAAAGTCGATGGCATTTGCTGTGTTTGAAGGCAGGGTTTTGAAAGAACACATTTTCTCTGTGAAGCTTATGAGCTGCAGTCAGCCAAAGTCAGCAGCATGGCCATTATATTAAAAAGTCTATATATCCAACACTGCCCTGTGTTAAATGTACCATCTAGTCACCTGCTGTATTCTGTCTGATGTTCTGTGCAGCTTGTCAGTATTAATTGCAAGATTCTTGGGTCAGGGATCACTCATCCTGTATACTGTCAATACATATTGCTGCCAGCAAAGTGCTAAATCCTCAGATGACAGCTGGCAGAAAAGGGGAGCAAATTAAAAGGAGCTTTGCCAGGCCTGGGAGTTCTGTAGGAAAGGAGCAGCCTCCATACAGGGGTCAGCACTGGTTGTTCCCAAGTAGTGTTTGCTTCTTGAGTAGCTTCAACTTATCAGATCTGGGCTTTGCCATTTCCTTTGCTGTGCAACACACTGTGGGATTGGGAGGTGGGGAGAGCAAAGATGCACAGCAAAGAACAGGTGCCCTGTGGGTGAAGTGGAAGGAAATGAATCATTTGGCATTTTCTTCTGATCAGATTAGTACATTTAATTGAGCCCTTGGAATCTGAAGCGTCTCTTGAAAAACTGGTCCACAGACATGGGACAAGGACAGATGGGAAATAGGTTGCCTGAAAGTATCACAAATTGGGTAACCTGACACAATGTGTGATACTTTCAGGTGGCCCATTCCCCATCTGTCCCTGTCCCATCTGTGTGGACCAGTTTTTCAAGAGACGCTTCAGATTCCAAGGGCTGTGGTGGCTCAGTGGTGATGGAAAGCAGTGATGGCTCAGTGTCTTTCCTGTCTTCATTTCACTGAGAAATAATCAGGACTTCATTTCCCCCCAGAGCTGCTGTATAGCACCAAGGGCTGCTATACAGTCACTCTCTGTATCCAAGAGAATGGTCCTGGATTAACCAGAAACTGACCCGTTGGAGACACATGGGCAGAACATTGATTCATGGCTTGAATGTTGTGAGGGATGCGATGTTTCCCACATTTCTAAGTTTTCAAAGCAAGATAGCACTTCCATGTTGGAACAAAACATGTAAGCCATAGCTATGCCAGCATGTGTAGGACAGTCATACATGCATCTGTCTTGCAGCATGTACAAGTGCTGGGAAGCCCCAGATGGATTCAGTTTCCCAGTATAGGTGCATGCAATTGTTATGCCTAACTCTACATATGTTTTTAACCCTACCCAGAAGTTCTATCGATGCTAGAAAAATACTGCATTTTGAAACAGCTGTGAAATGGGCATCCTACAGAATGGAATCTCCCAGGCCTGCTTCACCCCAGACATCTTTCCCTATTTTCCAAATAGCCTTTCCACAAGGCTATTTGACTGCATGTACATGCACTAGCAGCACATTCTCAATTGGCAGCACATTCCCAAAACAAGCATATTAATAGTAAAATAGATATGTGTTGGATGTAATACATGTGTTCCTCTTGTTGGAAAATAAAATCATGTGTAAAGCAACTGCTTGGTTGCTTTTACCTTCACATTAGCAAGCGCATGGTCAGCAAGCACATGCTCAAGATCACTGAAGATCTTCAGCCAGGGACCTCATCTTTTGCAGAGCATAGCAAGATCTGCCACTCCATTTCAGAAGTGAGTTTTATAGGTTGCCGGTTCAAATCTGCCGCTGGTACTATAGCGGGCAGCAGTGATATAGGAAGATGCTGAAAGGTATCATCTCATACTGCACATGAGATGGCAATGGTAAACCCCTCCTACCAAAGAAAGCCATAGGGCTCTGTGGGCGCCAGAAGTCAAAATCTACTTGACGGAACACTTTGCCTTTATAATGGGGTGTCTTTACCACTTTGCAAGCCTGGCTCTACCTCTCAGGGAGAGGTTTGTCCACACTGCCTCCCGGGCACAGGGCTGGCCCTGGGGTTATTGGCATCGTAGGTGAAGTTGGACTTTGGTGCCCCTTTCCCTGAAGCTGAGAAGTGTGGGGCCCTGGTTCTAACTGTGCAGACCCTTTGGGGGAGCAGGGTGCAGTATGATGTTTTACATTTTACAGCACTGTGCAGTACTTCAGGGCTGCAATACAAGAGGGAGAGAAAGAATAATTTTAGTAATTGTAAATACTTGTTTTAATAATTTATTCTATTGTTTTTATTGTGTCATGTATTTTAATCTGTGACTTTTAAATATTTTAAATTTTGTACATCACCTACAGATGTACACATCAGGCGGTATAAAAATATGGTCAATAAATAAATAATTGGCAGTGCTATATCCTGGCACTGTTTATGGCCCCACCCAGCCCAAGGATTGGTGACCTAGGCAGCTGCCTAGGTATGCCTAATGGATAGGCCAGCCCTGTTAGGCAGACTTCCTGAGCAATTTGCAATCCCTTGCCTGAGCAAAAGATGGTTGTGCCATGTTCTCAAGCGGATGCCTACAATTCCTTTCTTCATATTGGCCTATATCTATTCCTCCTCACCTCCTCGCTCAAATTCATTCTCCTCCTGTGACTGAGTCCTGCTCTGATATCCTTCCTATCCTATTCCTGCCTTTGGCATGTATCTTCAGCTGCTGAACCAACACACAGTTCTATATAATCTGAATGCAGTTTCTGCCCACCTTTGTCCCTGCTTTTGCTTTTGGAATGGATCTTTAGCCACCAGCCACTGAGACTTTCTCAGACCATGAAAGCATGCACACAAGCAGCCCTACCAGGACTTGCAAAGCCCTACCCAGGGCTGCTCATGTGGAGCACCAGGATTGGTCCTGAGCCTGGCACTGACCCACCAGGTAGCCTGAGTTTGTTAACCAGATTACCTGCAAGCACACCCTTCTATCCAAGTCCCCATTCGTGTAGCTGCTCAGACTGCCTGAAGCCCATGCAGCCACTGAGCTGGGATGCTAGAGTGCCTGGCAGTGGGAAAATCCCCCAATGCAGCATGCTCCTTGTGCGGTGCATTGGGGGATTTCTGGAGGCCAGGTTTTATTCCCCCAACCTCCAGAAGGCTGTGCCACTCACGGCAGCATGGTTCACGTGGGCCCATGAGTTGCACAGCCAAGAAGAAGAGGATCGTCTGGGGGGAAGGTAAGTGCAATCCCCCCACCTTCCCCAGACTTCCCCCCACCCTCCCCAGCTCCACACCATTAGGTTGTGTGAACAAACTTCATGTCTTGTTCCTGCTCCTGCACAAACCATAAGTAATGAATAGAGACCCTTGTTACACTACTGCTTGTTGTGACACAAGTGTTGCATTTTGCATTCTGATCGGCCAAACCATCTTTCTGGGCCCTGCTGAGTAATTAAACCTTTTCTTGTCATTTCTAGACAAATCTGCATCTTGTACTACATTTAGCTTTGACCTTACAGTTGTTTGTGACCTCTGCAGGGTGGGGGGAATCTATTGAGATGGCCTGCCCTTGGAGGTTTATGTATTCAGAGAGAGTTGTGATGTCTCAGACAGGGGATGTGCATGTGTGTGTTTCCTACCAATATGTTTGATGGTCCTATTGTGGCCTTGTCTACCTTTAGGATTAAAAAAAAAGCCTTGGGTCATCAGTATGATTGCTCCTAGGTGTCTTCAAATCAGCCAGAGCCCAGGCTGGCTGTTCCTTGGTACTTTGAGAACAATGAAGCAGTGAGACCAACAGCTGGGATGCAACAGCTGGTCTAATTTGACCAATAGCTGGTCTACTTTGTGCCACCATTGCACCAGCTTAATGTTGTTCACCAGAGCTTTTCCAAGTTATGAGGGCCTTAACATGCTCTGGCCCAGTGGATCAAAGGATGGCACCCTTTGTAGCCCACTATAACCCATTTGCCAGGCATTTACAGACAACTCATGCGTATCTACTCCATTTTGAACACCATTGTTACTATTGCAGGAGTGTAGAAGAGCAACTGCTTACTTAAATTAATCCTTACTGCAAGCTTGAGGAGCAACTCCTTACTTAAATTTGGTGGGAGAAAGGAGCGATATTGGAGGGATATGTTTTGGAGATTGAAGATATGGGTTGTTAGGGTGATTTCAGTAAGATGGGGGGGACCCCTTACATGCTTAAAAGGGGGGGAGGGATCTGCACCCTGCTGTCAGTTTGTGTTGCCTGAGGATGTGAACAGACTACTTGAAGATTTGAGGCCCACCACTTGTGCTCTTGATTTATGCCCATCTTGGCTGTTGAATTCTGACTGATCAAGTCTGTAAAATTGGTTAGCAGAGGTTGTCAGTGGCTCCACACTCCCTGAAGGAGACAGTGATATGTCCTCTCTTAAAGAAACCTTCCTTAGCAACTTTATAAGCTTTTGTAACTTTCCAGTGCTATGCCAAGTCTTGTTTTGAGCCACCTGCCTGAGGCTGCTCAAAATATTTTGGGACTTGAGTGGGAGATCAAAATGGTGTTCAAGTAAACATCTAACAAGGAATAAAGAAGGGCAGCCTCGTCATTCTGCTTAATAGCAGGCTTGGCAATGCAACCTCTTTAGTCTGCCCAAAGAATCAGGGACTAAGTGGAAGTGCTCTGATAAATGTGTGGGCAGAACAACTCGGTCTGGATATAACATGCAGCAGAATGAGGTGTTAGAGTCGTGAAGTAGTAGAATGGATTGTAGCACTTTGGAGAGAGAAGATGGGAGAGATCACAGTGCTCCTTTGTAATTCCTGCAAATAGAGAACTAGCAGGGTGTTAAGATAGACAGCCCGCTTTCTACCAACCAAAGGAGCTGCAGCAATAGTGTTATCTGACTTGGTGAGACTGGAAGCACAGCTACAGGACACAAGTCAGAATGCTACAGGAGGAGTCTGTGTGATTGCAGCAGAGTATTGTTGGGTGATAGCAACTAGGTCTCTTGTGTTCATTGGCCAGACTGTAATATATAATCGCCATGTCTGGTCCAAACAGTGTTGCTTTTTAATTAACAAAGGAGTTCACAAGAACACAGATTTCAGGCAGCATCCACCTTGTGGTTCATGGCTCACAGCTCACAAACGGAAGAGAGAAACACACTGAGCATGCTAAACCCACCAGTCAAAAAGAACCCCACTGGGCATGCTCAACAACCTAAGTAAGTTGACTACTAACAGTCTAGAGGTAGGACTCCTAACTACAAAACACTACCAAGACTAAGCACTATTAATACACACAGTAAAGAGAGGGATGGCCTGGAACCTTTCTCCAATGATGATGATTGATGATTGAATTGTTTGCTTGTTTTACATGGGTGAAACATTCAAAATGCTGCGTGGCTGTGGGCCGTCTCCAGCCTCAGAGGAACAATGCCTCTCAATACCAGTTGCAGGGGAGCAATAGCAGGAGAGAGGGCATGCACATACCTCTTGCCTGTGGGCTCCCCAGAGGCTGGTGGGCCACTGTGTGAAACAGGATGCTGGACTAATGGGCCTTGGGGCCTGATCCAGCAGGGCTGTTCTTATGTTATGTTTATGTTAAATCACACACTTTCCATGTCAATCTGGGTGTGACTACAGACGTCACTGTGTGTCATTCCCACAGCCAGGTGCCAGAAGTCGCTCTATAAGGTGAGCAGGCATGGGAGATTGCACTGAAATTGAAATAAACAAATAAACAAACAAACTACAGATTGCACTGAAGTTGAAATAAAGCAATAGCGTCTTTCCTGACTCTAGTGTTTCCCATTCCTTTAATCAATAACACTGAGCCTCAGTTCTTCTCCCGCCCACTCTCATCTGCCAGATTTCCCTTTAGTTAGTTCTAACTTATCTAACTTTTTAATATATTTATTTTCTCTGTGCTATGCTCTTTCTCTGATTTGTAAGTTTTCCACTGGCCTTAATCAAGCTTATGTTGAGCCTGGCAGTCTTGGCAAGTTTGCTCAGCTTTAATGAAAGGTGAGTTTTCTCCCCAGGCAGGTTCATCTGTGTTTTTCCAGCTCAAAATCAGTCTTTTCACTATTGCATTATTTAAAAACACATACACAGGCTTTCTGTCTCAGCACAAAAGCAAGCACAACATAGTGCTGCTTTGCTTTCAGTTCATTTTGTTTAATTACACCAAAGCCTCATAATATCATTTCTGCAGTGCCCTGTACTAGGCCAAATGTGCTAGTGCACATTGCAGCCAAGATTTGCAAAACAGTTTCATCATATCAGTGCACCTGTGGAGGACATCTCCATTAGAAACATAATTTTTGGGATGTGTGCCATTATGGCTCCAAGCACAGTGTAGTCAAGAAACAACAGAAATACAGGGGTCTCTAGAGATGAGGCTCCATATGCACTCAGCAAGGGACCAGAGAAGAAATGCCAGTCATACCTAAATCTACAAACTAGAGTTGCTTTTGAACAGGGTTAAGTATAATTATGGATGATCGGTATATCAGTGGCAGTAAGCCACAATAATTAAGAGCAGAACAGCCATATTACAGAGGCAGCAAACAGGATCTCCATCACGTTCCAGAGTCAGTGTCCAGAGACATATGCCTGGAGATAGAATTCTGGCCTGGAGAAACCTTTGGCCTAATAGAACAAAGCAATTCTAAGCTCTGCTTACATTCCAACTCCCCCGCCCACCATCCACAGCAGCTTGTCCTTTGTGAACCATTCTCCTTTGATTGTTTCTTGGAGTAATTTAACCCTCTCTGCTCCACTCAGGGCCCACACATGGGGGAAGAAGGGGAAACAGTGGCGTACATGATGCACAGCTGTTCATTGCAGCAAAAGGGGGAAACTGAGGTAGTACTGCTTGTGCAACCACTGTTTCTGAACAGCATCAGGGCTGATTTACAGGTCCATAGAAGCCCCCCGGTGCAGCCTTACAGCTCTGTAACCCTGTACATCTCGTCAGTCACCTTTCCTGGACCTGGAGGTCTAGGGAGGTCCAACCATGAAATTAAATTGTAGATCATGACTTAGGATGCTTTTGCAAACCTTTTTCCCTGGGTGTCCGGAATCTTCCCATGGGAGATTTGCTGGAACCAGTCCAGAAGTAGTGTAACAACACTGAAGAAAAACCATTGTGAACCCTCAGCTTGTATCCTCTTTATAATAAAGGGCCACTTGGGATGAGATATCCCCACCTACAAACTCTTGGGGTGTAAGCGTGGGCATCCCACTCTGCATCTCAAAGTGCCATTCCAGTTTTCATACATGCATTTTCATAGAGACTATTTTGCATACCTGCCAACATGTCCCTATTTCCCCATTCAGGCGAACTGGAACATAGGGACATGTTGACAGATATGTACATTGATGAGAATCATACAAAGTGGCACACATGTCTCTGTCTGTCAGACTACAAGTTAAAAGCAATACAAGGCTGATACATGGTTATGAACCAGGAGTCAGGGCCCGGCAGGTCTTACACGCTGCCACGCAGAACTTGGCAGTGTTACACGTGAAAGTGCAATCTTCATCCAATAGCAACATCCAGGTCTACACCTGGCTTGGCTTGGACGACCAGGGTACATGAGGAGTAGCAGAAGTATAAGTTTGGTGCAACTGTCTTTATAAAAGGGGCAAGAGCGGAATACAGTACATGCTCTGTGGTTTCAACCTCCTCAATGTCATGGGGCAAAGCCTCTCCATGATTGGAATCTTTCTGTATTTGCCTTCTAAAACAGCAGAGGGGAAGGCATGACAATGGGCAAGAGTGAAAGCCCTTCTGTGGCTTGGAATTTCCAACTGTGACAAGTACGCAGCAGGAGAGGCAGAATATCTAAGTCTTTCCAAGGACAGGAAGGTTGGAGCCCTGCCTAGGTCAGCCTGACACTCAGTGTCCAGTATCCTCTGTCTGATGGTCAATTTCATCTTGTCACAGCCCATAGCAAGTAGAAGAAGAGTAAGGAAACCCAGTAGTGCCACTTTAGTCTAGACAGCACATTTCCAGGAGGATTGAAAATTGTTCTACAGGGTCAAAGGGTCCAGGGATAGTTTAAGCAAGAGGGTAAGACTGGTTATCCACACTCTGATCTCAACCCTTATCATACCAGTTTCCAGGTTTAGGGTGGCATTAGAAACACAGCAAGGCACTCGTAGGGCCTCTTTTAGAAATTTGGACTGGACTTGTTCTAGTGAGGCAAAATTGGAGGGGGGTCCCAGGTGGGCACTGTAGAGTAATTGTGCCAGTGACTTGGCCTCAAGTAATTTGACCACTGCAGAAACGTATTGGCCACCTCTAGTCTGTAGAAACTTCAGGATGGCGGTTAAGCTCTTCTGTGCAGTAAAGGCGACGTGATTGCAGTGGGACTTTCTTGAGCCAGAGGCATGGAGGACCACCCCCAAGAATGTAAAACAAGTGACCTGCTCAACGCTGTGGCCGTCAATACTCCTGAAGCGGATCTTAGGTCTTCTAGCAAAGGCCATAACTTTATTTTTTTGATAATTGATTTCAAGTTGTTTGCTCTTGCAATACTGAGATAGAGCCGCTAACGCTCTTCTGAGGTCTATATGGATCCTTGAGAGAATTGTGGCATTGTTGGCATAGAGCAGGGTGAAAATGCTTCTTTTGGCCAGCTTGTGGGGATGGAAATCTGGGTTACTAAGGTGGCTCACCATGTCATTGATGTAGAAATGGAAAAAACACAGGGCCAGGATGGATCCCTGTTTGACTACCTTCTAAGTCAGGTCAGGGTTTGTAAGGTGTACTTGAGGGCTCCACCTTACCTTGAGAGTTGTGTCTGTGTAGAGACTCTCTGCTCAATTGACTTATCTCCCATCCTCTCCTTTCCAGTTCTTGTTTCCCTTTTTTCTTCTTCTGAAATTAGATTTGCAGTAATTCTGCAGAGATTCAAGGCTGTAACAATTAGAAGTTTCTTTCCAAACATTTTATATCACCCAAAGGGGTGATATTTCTGTTTTCCAAAACTTTAAGTTTTTGTTCTAATGTTCTCTTGCTTCATCTCAATTGTTTATTATTATTGTAACAGATGATGAGAAATCTTAATGAACTACTGATGGGGGTGGGATGTGAAATCTGAATAGCCATTCCAATCCCCAGAAACAGACCTAGCCTTAGCATTATTCCACCCGAACTGAATTGCAAGTGATACTCTACCCTTACTCCTCACAACATAGATATAGACCTCCAGCTTTTCTCTGGCAAAGTAGCCACAGCATGTGAAGTAGCAAGGTAGGCAACTGGAGTGCAAGTAGAGGAGAAATTGGCTTGAATGTGACAGTATAGAGCCCATTTGAAGGTTTATGCAGAGGTGGTGTGTTTGGCAAAACACCAATTTTGGTCTGTGCACATTGCTTCTGCAGGTTCGCATCCAGCAGAGCTGTCCTGGGTTGTGAGGAGTTTGATTCAGGCTCCTTCCAATTCAAACCAGTCCCTGGGGACTTTATTCTGCTGTGATGCTTTTAATGGTTTTTTGTGGACAAAATCTCCTGTATTTGGGCCAACTTGGACTCCACTGTTTCTAGAGAGTCTATGAAGGTGGTGTCCAGCAATCCCTCTTGCAGTATTAGATTGAATCAGTTTCAATCAGTGATGCCTGATGATGTGGACAAGCTGCTTGGGGTGGTGCAGCCTACCACTTGTTCTCTGGATCCTTGCCCGACTTGGCTGCTTCTATCTAGCAGGGAAATTGTTGGAGATGGCCTAGTTAATATCATTAACTCATTGCTGAGGGAAGATAGGATGCCTCCTTGTTTGAAGGAGGCAATGATTAGACCATTTCTTAAGAAGCCTTCTCTAGATCCCTCAGTGATGGATAGTTATAGGCCAGTCTCCAATCTCTCATGGTTGGGCAAGGTGATTGAGAGAGTGGTGGCTAACCAGCTCCAGGCAATTTTGGAGGAAACTGATTACTTAGATCCATTTCAAACTGGCTTTAGAGCTGGCTACGGCATTGAGACAGCCTTGGTTGGCCTGATGGATGACCTTTACCAAGGAATTGACAGAGGGAGTGTGACTCTGTTGGTTCTTTTGGATCTTTCGGCAGCGTTTGATACCACAGACCATGGTATCCTTCTGGATCGCCTGGGGGAATTGTGGATAAGAGGCACTGCTTTGCAGTGGTTCCACTCCTATCTCTCAGGCAGATCCCAGATGGTGGAGCTTGGTGACAGTTCCTCTTCAAAACGGGAGCTATTATATGGAGTCCCTCCGGACTCCATTCTGTCACCAATGCTTTTTAACATTTCCATGAAACCGCTGGGTGAAGTCATCAGGAGATTTGGTGCAGGGTGTATCAGTATGCTGATGACACTCAAATCTATTTCTTCTCCTCCTCCTCCTCCTCCTCAACATCATCATCATCATCATCATCATCATCATCATCATCAGGAAATGGCATTAACTCCCTAAATGCCTGCCTACGGGCAATAATGGGCTGGATGAGAGATAACAAATTGAAGCTGAATCCAAGCAAGATGGAGATGCTCATTGTGGGGGATCGGAATTTGAAGGATGATTTAAATCTTGCTGTGCTGAGTGGAGTTATGCTCCCCCAGAAGGAACAGGTACACAGCTTGAGAGTGCTCTTGGATCCAGACCTCACCCTGGTATCTCAGGTGAGAGGCTATGGGCAGGAGTGCTTTCTATTAACTTCGGTTGATTCAACAGCTGTGTCCATTCCTTGGAGAGAACGATCTCAAAACAGTGGTGCATCAGCTGGTAACCTCCAGGCTCGACTATTGCAATGCGCTCTGTGTGGGGCAGCCTATGTACATAGTTTGGAAACTTCAGTTAGTTCAAAACTTCAATTAGTTCATGCAGCAGCCAGACCAGAGACACTATATTATGTTTTAAAACAGTTGCACTGGCTGCCAATATGTTTCTAGGTGAAATACAAAGTGCTGGTTATTACCTTTAAAGCTCTCAACAGCTTGGGTCCGGGCTACCTTAGAGAGCGCCTTCTTCGGTATGATCCCCATTGCTTGTTGAGGTCATCTGGAGAGGTCCGTCTCCAGATACCACTGGTGTGTCTGATGGCGACTCGGAACCAGGCCTTTTCTGTAGCTGCTCCTGGTCTATGGAATGCACTCCTGGCAGATATCCACAGTTTAGGCTCACTATTGGCCTTTAAGAGAGCCCTAAAAACTTACTTGTTGGGCCTGGCCTTCCAAGGTTTTTAAATTGTTTTTTAAAGGATTTTAGTTAGTTTTAAATGGTTTTGAATTGTTTTTGAATTGTTTCTCTATTGTTTTTACCACTGTGTCTTAACGGGTGTGTGTTTTTATCTCTTTTTAAATTTGTTGTACACTGCCCAGAGCCTTTGGATGGGGCAAGTTATAAATGAAATAAAAAATAATAATAAAATAAAATAAAATAAAATAAAATAAAATAATACTTCTGAAGTAGTGTTGCATGAACACAAAGGCCGTGTGAGTGCATCTTAGACCAGTTGCTCTAGAACAGCACCTCCTTGGAAATGTAATCTTCCGCCCTGCTTTCATCACAGTCACTACAGCTTGTTCTACACTCCTGAAGAAGGAAAGGGATGGCAACTTTGAGGCAACTTTTGACACCACTTAAATTGTACCAGAAGTCACCATCCAAAATGGAGACTTCAGTTTCCTGGGGTAGCCCCACAGAATCTCCTCCATGCAGAGTTGTATTAAAGCAGCTGGCCAGGTTTATAGAATACAACAGAATGGAATATTAAAATAGGCAATATATATTTTTAGAGGATCTATAGAGAACTAGATTTGCAAAAGGTGCCAAAAGAATCAGGCCATGGAAGTTCAGAGAGAACCAGACATCATCCATACTTTGATAGTTCTACTTTTTCATTTTTTGTGGTTCCCCACTAGCTAGCATGTTTTCATATACACAGCTTAGTGGCCATTGCCTTCATGCCCGGCATATAGTCTTCCAGAGCTGCCTAACTGACTTGTTGCTCCTGGGCTTTTCCCAGATGGCAGACTTAACTGTGGGATTAAGTGGGGTAACGTAGAATTAGCAATAAAGTAATATATTAGCTGCATCTATGTGCAATAAAGATAATTTGAAGAAACCAGGGGGCTGTTCACATAAGGCTGCTTTAATAGGGTTCCTGTTGGTTAGGGTGCAGGTGCATAGAACGATGTTCAATGAGATCACCAAGCAAATGTTCATCTTCTTCTTTTTTTAAGCATGGCTTGAAAAGCCATTTTATGTTCACCATAAAGTATGACTGGGAGTCAGTCAGGAGGCTTTTCAAAAGGAACAAAAAGAAAGAGATAAATTTTTATTAAAGGAGGGAAACACAGCAGGTGCATAGAACAATGTTCTGCAAGATCACCAAGCAAATGTGTTTGTTTTTTAATGAAAAAAGTGAGGTTTGAAGAAAAGGTGCTCTATCAGCATGGCCCCTCCATACATCTCAGAAGAAACATTGGTGTATATCAGATATAGAGAAGTATCCCCAAAAGCCACTGGAAAAATTTGAACTTTTTAGTGCAAAGATAATGCGGGCTACGCTCCAATGCACAGGGGAATACCCAAATTATGTATGGCGCTCCCTGATGTCTCACATGGACTTCAACAGAAATCCATCCTTCCCATGGTAAAGCAAAGTAAAATTGCCATCTGGGAGCAGCCCTGGAAACAGAATGTTGAGCAAGGTGAGTTCTTTTCTGACACAGTAAGACAATTATTCTGATCTTATCCAATTTTTTTTAAGTATGGTGAAAGGTAAATATAATTCTATAACTAAGAGAATTTTAAGATCTAAATAATATCAAAACGAAAATGATATAACAAACTAGGAGAGATGCCCAGAACATTCAAACTGAATATTAAATTTAAAGACTGGGACAATCTACACTGAAGACAGCAACTCAGCAATTTCTATCACCCATATTAAAAAACTACAGCTTAAATTTGAAAAGCTAAAAAAGCCGCAGTTATTAATAAATTACAAGGTAAAGCAGAAAAAGATTGATGTTGTTTATAATCACATTGTATAGGGGAGATGGCCTTTAAAGGTCATATGCAGGGCACAGAAGCACATATACTTGTATTATTCCTAATTGCGCAAATTGGGGTCTGATGGCAGTAGTTTCCATTAAGATTTCATGTGTAACCAATTATGTGTATCCCTTTGTGTGTATCAGCATAAACAGAGCTCCTAGAGTCACATCATGAAATTATATAGCATTTGGAGAAAAGAGCAAAGATCACTGTGTTAACAAAGCATCCCACTGAACTCAAGAGATGCACTCATATGAAATCAATTAGAACAAGTTGTTCTGGTAACAACAAATCTGCCTACTTTACTTTCACTATCAATTCACAAGTTAGTCTACTTGCACCTCAAATGTTAACACATCTGCCATCTTGAATCGGGGTGGATGACATAATCACAAAATATGCCATTTAGGTGTCCCAATGTGTCCATACAACTGTACCAAATTTGGTCCAAATCAATTCCCGCTTGCAGCTCAAATGTTCATGTATCCACCATGTTGAATTGAAGTGGATGACATCATCACAAACTACATCATTGAGGTGTCCCTATGTATCCCTACAACTGTAGCAAATTTGGTTCATATCAGTTAGGTAGTTCACAGGTTAGCCCACTTGTACCTCAAATGTTTACACCTTCGCCATCTTGAAAAGGGGTGGATGACATCATCACAAATGGCACCATTTAGATGTCCCTATGTGTCCCCACAACTGTACCCAATTTTGGTTATATTGGTTCAGGCATTGTGAAGTTGATGAAGGAGAGGGGACACAGGGACACAAGGATGGACACACACAGAGATACACACACTGCCAGGTGATCTCATAACCTTTCTTCCCTGAAGGAAAGTCGGCTAAAAACAACTCCCAGAAGACCCACCATTTGCAGGCTTGTACTTTGTGGCCCAGTAAATATTGCAAGACAAAACAGTTGGGAGCTGGGGGATCCTAGTAGGCTATGGGCTCATGGCATGATCTTGGGTAAGCATCAAGCCCTCCGACTTGATTTCCTATCTGCATTGAGCTGAATGATGTTAGGACAGTAAATTTTTTGTGCAAAGTCATAGTGATATTCTACATGTTAACTTTTCTTGACAGCAGTTTGAACCAATGCAGATGCTCTTTTTTAAAAACTATCAGTTTAAGTTGGTATGCTGACGAGAGAGAAAAGCCAGTGCAGGGTGCCATCTTCAACCATTGCAGCCACCCATCTTCCTAAGCCTGACTCTTTCTTTACCCACATCATCAAAGGGTTGAAGGGGCCATTGTGAACCCTTTAGATCCACCTCCTACTTAATGAGGAAATCCAGAGCTAGAACATCCCAAAAGATTATTGTCTAAGTTCTGCTTGAAGACTTCCAACAAGGGTGAGCTTACCATTGCCTAGGAAATTGGCTCTGTTGTTGAACTGCTCTCCTGTAACTAAAACCCATTAGATCTAGTCCTACCCTCTGGGGTTGCAGAGAAAAAAAAATCCTTGCCCTCTTTGATGTGACCTCTCTTCAGGTACTTGAAGAGAGCTATAGTTAGAGCTTCAAGTACTTGAAGAGAATGTCTTCTCTTTTCCAGGCAAAACATAGCCAGTTCTGTAACGTCTCCTCATCAGGCTTGTTTTCTAGATCTCTTACCATCCTCGTTGGCCTCCTCTGAATTTATGCCATTTTATCTTGAAGTGTGACACTCAGAACTGGGCACAGTACTCTAGTAATCAAGCAGATCATAAGCAGCAGAGGGAAGCAGAGTGACAGGCCATGTGGTGCCTACATGTGGTGTCATTGTCAGAATAATATGTTAGTTGAAAGCTAAGCCCCATTGATTTATGCAGCAGGATGCTGGGTTGAAACACTTGGTTTTGCATAAGGCCAAACATGTAAGTCTTGATTGCCTCTGAATAATTGATACATTTGCCAAATTGGATTTACCAGATACATGTAAGAAAACGTTAGCACTGTGCCATGCACCTCAGACTACTGGGGGTACTTATTCAGTCACTCATGCATTGGTAACATCCAGATTGGACTTCTTCTATGCACTCTACGTGGGGCTGCCCTTGAAGACGGTTCAAAAGCTTCAGCTGGTCCAGAATGCTACTGCAAGGATGCTCATGGGTACAAATCACTGCATGAGTGTCATGCCCATCCTGCTGCACAACTGTCAGGGGCATATTTCTGAGTGGCACAGAAGACTTCCTGGGGAATGAGATGTCATCAAAAATTGCCCTCTCATTGGTACACTGGTGCAGTTAGTTTGGAAGTGCGGCTAAGCTGCTCCTCTTGCTGCACCCCAGTGCTTCCTTGCAGGTGAGAAGAGAGCAGGTGCACTGCAGAAGAGTCCTTAGAAAACAAATATCTCACGAAAGCAAGCAAAATGACATGCCACTGCGATGAAGTGAATTCTCAGCAACTTTCCAAAATTCCAGTTTGCAAAGTTCATTTGGGAAGTTATAGAATATAAACAAAACAGGTCTCAAAAGGGTTTATATTTATAGTATTGATGTTTCTTGCTGCAGTAGAAAAACATGCTGATAAAGGGCAGGAAAAGGAAGACTGCAGGCTTTGTGAAGGTTACATTTAAGTACTTCAGGGCACTAGTCACTGATTCAATTGGAATATAAACTCTCCTTGCAATCAGGCAAAAGATTCTAACACTGCGAAGCTTTTTGTGCTTAAATCCCAGTTGTAATTGCTTCATACTCTTTACCAAGTCATATTGCAAATAAGTATGCAGAACTTCACCAACACAAAATGACAGCATCTTCTTATTCACTTTTGTGCAGGTGCAAGAATAGGCCCTCGTTTCCATGTATCATATTAATATTCAAAGTTTATGGTTGCTAGAGACTCTTAAAGCTGAAGAGAAATATGTTATCTCTGTTCCAAGTGGCAGAGAAACAATTAAAGTATTTAAAAATGCTATACAGTCTGTCAGCCATGCACTGTTTTGTAGAGAGCCATAAGAATTAAATTAGGCCCAGTTTAATAAAGATAAGAAATTAATTGAACTTTTTAGAAGTCTGGAAAAAATGGGGTGTTTTTTTTTCCTCCACTAGATGTGAGCATTCCATTTGCCATGGACATCATAGTACAGCTGGGAAGGACCTATTATAAGAAGAAAGAAAATGGACTACAAATGTCTATAAAACAGATTAGTTCCTGGAAATCTTTTTTCCAGGCCCAAATAGTAGCTTGCCTCTTTATCTGAATTTTTCATGAAGCAAGTTTCCCTCTGGCTTTGTGTCACATAGGAAGCTGCCACATACTAAGTCAGACCCTTAGTCCATCTAGCTCAGTATTATCTACACAGACTGTCAGCGGCTTCTCTGAGGTTGCAGGCAGGAATCTCTCTCAGCCCTATCTTGGAGATGCCAGGGAGGGAACTTGGAACCTTCTGCTCTTCCCAGAGCGGCTCCATCCCCTTAGGGGAATATCTTTCAGTGCTCACACTTCTAGTCTCCCATTTATATGCAACCGGGGCAGACCCTGCTTAGCTAAGGAGACACGTCATGCTTGCTACCACAAGACCAGCTCTCCTCCTGTTACCTGGAGAACCCAGTTCCCATAAACCAGATGACAAGGATGATTGAAAGAAGCAAAATCACCTTTTATTCACCAAAACCAGCGCTGGTGGCTTCTCCCTGTGCCTAACGGCTTGCCAGAGAGTCGCGCCAAATACCAGTGCTTTGAGTTTTTATACCTTGGCATTGTTACATAGCTGGGCATCAACATTCAGCCCCGAGGGACCAATCGTTTCATTGGTTAGCATCATTGTCCGTCATATTACAAATATTATAATCATTGCTAATTAGACAAACATTCCTCTAGTACAATGAAGCATTTCTACTCTACATGTTGATAAGCAAGCTGTCCCCCCTTATCTTAGCCAGATGTTGTGTCCTTGAAGGTGCAACTTTTGCAGGCTTTTGCAGGCTTGGCTATCAGGAGATACAAGGAAAGGGGGGCCTCTTCTCACATTCTAACCTGTCAGCAAATTTATGGTTTTACAACTTGCAATTAGGCAAGGCAACTTACAAACCCTATTAACCATTTCTTGACCAGTGCAAACCTGAGTTCTGTCTCACACTCTTTGCGGCTGAACCACCGCCCTAAAAGTCCGAGCCGTTTCTATCTCAGAAAATGGAGAATGGAACGATTACAAAGGCACTGGATTGTAAAGACACTTTCCCATTCCATGAGAACAAAGTAATTACAAAGCAGCTTTCAGGAAAGGCATTTTCCCCTCATTCCACACTCCCACACTACTTGTGGGAGTGTATCACTCCCAGAATTGTCACACAAGGGCCTTTGCACAAAGCAAAACAGCCAGGGGACCATGGCCCCTAAACACCAATCATGGGGAGAGCCTACCACTACTATGAGGAAAAACTGATCATGTAGTACTAGTATTAGTGATGTGAATTCAGTTCGTCCCTGGGTCCGCCTTTTAGCCAATCAAACAGACTCAGTGGGAATCATTTAGAGGCTTTTTATTGCAACTGCAGTTTAGCAAGGTATTCAACAGGCTAATGGCTCTACATTGAATACGAATTGATTACAGCTGAGGTTCTTCTTTTATACAATCAACAAAATGGATGCTGACACCCTAGACATAGTATACGTGGCAATAAAATGGTGGATTAAGTATCTAGTACGCATGCGAATGATTCATTGTTCATCTGGTGATTACTCCTTATTTGGTTAAATCCTGTTTTCTTAACTATCAGCAAAGAACAGCGAGAACCTTGTGAGGACCAAGTTTCTTAGATACAATTTAGTGGAGAGAGATAACGACGTTGATCATGAGAGGCCGTGATATCCCTGAGCTGGGCTGGGGTTACTTTGAGTTAGAATGTGGTATTCTGGGCAAACATGGAGTTTTTTTTGTTTTCTAAACACATCAATTGGACCTTTATGATGCTCTTAAGAGCCACTACTGTGCCTAGTCTATACTGAGTAAGCTTCCTTGCTTACTTATTTACATACTTATGTGTATCTATATCTATTATATTTATATCTATGCTTTGTGAATGGGAAATATATATAATTTTCTATCTGCCACGAGAAAGTTTGGTGAAGGGACAAACAATGTATTTTGGCCATATCCATGTATGTGGAACTAAGTAGGAGAGATGGGGCAGCAGTCAGGGACATTAACACAGCAACACGGGGGCGGGGGAGCTACAGATAGAGGGAACAGCTACTAGGAAGTGCTTGTCATTACAGCATAGGGTAGGAGCAGGAGGGACTCAGATGGATGTTGAAGCTGACTTCTCTAATAAAAGACTTTTGTTATATACTCCTGCTTGGTCATTTAATGAGTGCAAACCCCACTGAAAACATGGTGGCATCGATTTAGAAAAGTAACCCTGCAGTGGCAGTGCAGCAGAAGCAAGGAAAACAGCAAGGGCTTTTGCAGCATGGAGTGAGGCCTGAAACTTCCGTCCACTGGATTTTTCTGCACCTAATCTCGCCCAGGCATGGAAGTGCTGGAGAGAGGAGTTTGAATTGTATCTGGTCGTCGCTTTGGAGGGAGATGAAGAAACATGTAAGATAAAGCAGCTATACTACTTTACAGGAGGAAGTGGGGCGGGGGAGAGGTTTGCAAGCCTCTTGGTCTCAGCACGGGCTCTACTTTAGAACAGTCACTCCAGGTACTAGATGGATATTGCATTCCTAAACAGAATGAAACAGTGGGACATTATTGTTTCTTTATGAGGCAACAGGGTACTGAAGAGGGCCTGAATGCTTATGCTGCTGCATTAAGGACACTAGCTGCATCCTGTAACTTTGGAGCACTAACAGACTCTTTAATCCAGGATAGAACTGTATGTGGAACAAGGGATCTGCATCTCGGGTGAGCAATTGCTGCAAGAAGCAGATTTAACACTGAATCTCTGGCTGGAGGAGATGGGGAGGGCAGCAGAAGCTTCTAAAGAGAGACTAAAACTACTAGCAGCACACCAGACAAACAAGTGCAAGCTGTCCAACAGCAGTCTGGGTGCCCCCAAGGGCTGAAGAGGCCCCCTCATGAAAGAATGACCATGAGACAATGCCTATATTGTGAGAAACAGCATGAACAGAGAACGGAAAAATGCCTTGCATACAGGCAGCAAAGGACGTGGCAAGCCGAACCCAAAGTCAATGAGGTACATATTACACTAAATGTCTTGCTAACATGTTAACTTTTCTTTACTAAATGGCAGCTATAGATGGTCCTGATCCAGGGAGGGGCTTTAACCCTTTGCCCCTACTAAATCCTGATTTGCTGCCCCCATTACTGTTGTTGGCCCCAGGAAGGAAGCTCCTTCCATGCTAAAATTCCAATCCAGATGGGGGCCTCAAAGCTGCTATTTAATAATCAAAAGCTGAGCATGTTTGGGCCAATTATGTGAACACAATAAGACTGTTCTCACAACAAGCCTAACCCAGGCTAGGGCCGTCCAGCCTGAGTTAGGCTGCTCACATGTAGTGCTGATATCTGTGCAGATCCCAGTGGTCCCCACCTGCCTGTCCCCGCCTGCCTAACCCCATTTTGAAGGGGCCTTTAGTCGGTTAGTCAAGGTTAAGGGCATGAGTGCACACAGAGAAGGGTACCTAGAGTGCCCATCTCACGGGGGTATTCCCCAGTGCACCAAATTCATCGTGTGGTGCATTGTGGGATATCCGGAGACCGGGATGCATTGCCCCAGTCTCTAGAGATCCGCGCTATTGGGAGCAGTGTGGAATGTGTGGGTGCGTGGTGATGTGCCTGAAGAAAAGCACAGCAATCATCTGGGGCGAAGGTGAGCTGGACCCTGCCTTCCCCCAACCTCCGTCCCCACCCTGGGGTCATCATGTGAATAGCCTTAATGAGTAGTTTAGCCCTCTATTTATGTTCTTTGCACAGTGACATCCGATGTCATGGAGATCTAAGTAAGCAAGCCTGTCTTGAAGAATTCTCTAGATGTTGGCAATGTGACCACAGATACAGTGCATTTATGGAAGAAATGCCCAGAAATGTTGGTGTCAATATTAAGTAAAGTTAATATTAAGTAAGGTTAAGGTAATAGTAGGAGTAATTATCCCATTTGATCCAATGATAGTGAAGCTGAGATATGTAGAACAATGGGATCAAAGCAAGTTGTGGAATAATCTACCACCTGCTGATGGCTGCAAGAATCCTAATAGCTCAGTATTGGAAAAAATCTAAAGTATGTCAATCAGGCACTGGGAGGTTAAGTGCTGGGCAATGACAAAATGCTTAAAATTGACATATATTCTAATCTTTAAAGAGGGGAGGATCAAATTTATGTGGAAATTGAACTGATTGACAAATTCTTTCTGGATTTAGAAGGAATCAGCATAAGCCTTGCTCAAGTTAATTGGGTTGGCTTTAGGCAAAATTAGTTAGTGTTATAATAATGATTTACATAGTAAGAATGAGATAAAATGAAATATACAATGGCAAAAATGTTTATTTAAATGCCTCATCTTATTATGAAGTGAATAATATTACATCAGCTAGTGTCTTTTGTTTTCTACATATTCTTTGCTATGTTTGTATAGATTGTAACGTTTTGTCCATTTCTTTGTTGTGCTTTTAGAGGTTCAGCAAGATTCCCAAAGCTTGGATTTAGATATGAACTTTGAATATTACTAGTAGTGATGTGCCCGGACCGGTCCGGAGGCCATTCTCCAGGCCTCCGGATCGGTCCAGACATGGGTGGTTCGGGTTCGGATGGATTGGGGTGGGGGTTCCATTAAGTGCGGGGGAGGGTTTACTTACCCCTCCCACACTTTCCCAATTCCGGCGCCCTATTTCCTTTAGCAATAGGGAGGCAGGATACCTCCCTGCCGCCCCTTTCCCCGCTTGGCAGTGCGCGCATGTTTCCTTTAGCAATGGGGCTAGTGTGCGCAGCCAAGCTGGGAAAGGGGCGGCAGGGAGGTATCCTGCCACCCCATTGCTAAAGGACATATGGCGCCGGAGTTGGGAAAGCGTGGGAGGGGTAAGTAAACCTTCCCCCGCCCTTAATGGAACCCCCCCCCACTCCAGTGCCGGACTGCAGCTCCGCGGTTCCATGCACACCCCTTATTACGAGGCCCCTCTATTCTTCTCTCTGTCTCAGATTATAATCCAAGTCATAGAAGAGTTAAGAAAATAAGAAAAGCCCTGCTGGATCAGACCCAAGGCCCATCTAGTCCACCATCCTGCTTCACACAGTGGCCCACCAAATGTCTCTGCGAAACCCACAGGCAAGACCTGAGGGTCTGCCCTCTCTCCTACTGCTACTCCCTTGCAACTGGTATTTAAGGCATCTTGCCTCTGAGGCTGGAGGTGGCCTATAGCCCTCATATTAGTAGCCACTGATAGACCTGTCCTTCATGGATTTATCTAAACCCTTTTTAAAGCCATCCAGGCTGTTGGCTGTCACCACATCTTGTGGCAAAGAATTCCAAAGGTGGATTATACGTGTGAAAAACTACTTTCTTTTGTTGGTCCTAAATTTCTTGGCAATTAGTTTCATGGGATTACTCCTGGTTCTAGTGTTAAGTGAGAGGGAGAAAAAATTATATCAACTTCCTCCACACCATGCATGATTCTATAGAACTCTATCATGTCTCCCCTCAGTTGTCTTTTTTTTAAACAAAAAAGCCCCAGGTGTTCCTTGTAAGGAAGATGCTCTAGGCCCCTGATCATCTTGGTTGCCCTTTTCTGCATATTTTCCAGTTCTACAGTATCAGTTGCGAGTTTACTCACATTTCTAGTCTAAACCTTCTCCCATCCAGCCAGCTCCTGATTCTTTAAACCTTTTCCCCACCTTCCTATACTGTACAGTAAACCTAACTTACTTGGCTGGTTGAATGGGAAGTAGGCCTGGTTGATTTCAAAATTCAAATAGGTCATCTTATATCCCCACCACACCCCCACTCACCCTGGCCCCAGCTTTTTAAGTCACTCAGTCTATTTTTTTAACAAATCGGATGCAAATTTTGTCAATTGGCCTATGTAAGGTAATGTGACACATGTTTAGATCACAACTCACCATATCTTGGTTCAAACAGCTTTTGGGAAGAGTTTTCAAGAGATAGGTGACTCATTATCTGAATACCAGAGAATTGACAATACTGCTTTAAATGCTAACCTACACTAAAATAGAATTCAAAATTAATTGGTTTCTCAAACAGAATCCAAAATTAATTGTACTGTACTAAACAATAGCCATGTGATTCCTCCATCAGGTAGGGAATTGTCTTCCAAATATATCCAAATGAATCTTAACAACGTAAGTTGAAAATGTTACCAAAATCTCTGGAATATTATACAGTTGGCCAAACAAGGGACGGACTTTGTCCTAAGATACTTCACGCGGGAGTTTAAAAAAACACACACCCTAGTGATTTTCTTCATGCTTAATGTTCAGGAAGGCTTCCTCATCTTGTGATCATTGTGATAAACAGGCAAGTAGCTTTTCTTTTCCATCAGAGGATAACATGATGGAATAGCCAAGGAGCACTGATAATTTATTTCCTATTTTAGAGGGAAGCTGTACTTCTCAAGGGGATATGAACACCATTTTTCAAACTTCGAGTCAATCTTCTAAAGAAGTTGTCTGTAGATCATGATCAGATTTGTCTAGGGAGTGTATCTATCATGGCGCAAAGAAAATCATTCATTTTTCAGATCCGTCAGGCAAAGTAGACACTTGTCCTTAAAGCAATGGGGGAAATGATAGGATCCATATCCTTTGTGACAAGGAAGGGATGAGTCTCCATTGTTGACAGCCTGTGAGTGAGAAGGGGAGGCTCTTTGGCAAGGGCAGAAGCCCAGAAAAACAATTCTGTGTTGACCTACACTTATTCTGTGCCAAAAACGTTTTTTTCTTCTGCTCGACATGAAATAGGAATGGCAATGAAGTAGCATCTTTCTGAGTCCTTGCTAGACTGTGCCAGTTTTGAACCAATGCGACAGGACTCTTCTCATGGTAATGGAATATTCCTAATTTACAGGGCAATCTATATCCCATTAAAGTCAAAGACAAAACTTGCAGTGTCTGAATGGAATAAGCTTGTGTCCCAAGCCTTTCATCACAGATGTGTAAAGCAACTTGAAAAGGAATTCATCTAAACCATATCTCTGTATGGGCTCCAATAAATAGGCAGTAGCTTGGCTAGCACACATACTGAGTTCATATAACTGTAAACCTTTAATTAGTTAAGTAAAACCAGTGGCAGGTTTTCAACTGTAACTTAATTATGCAAAATGTGATGTAAATTGTGAAGGAACTATTCATAATAATGCATAAATGGGGGAGGGAAGGGTGTGTGTGTGTGTGAGAGAGAGAGAGAGAGAGAGACCATCAGACTAATAATGGTAGTGACTGAGGAACCTTTTCCTTTTTTTTTAGTGTCAAAAATGCTTTTGTGTGACATACTTTACTTCTGCTGGATTCCATCAACATGTTGTCTTTTCCAGCTTACTGTCATAAGTCTCTGGCCTGGAACAAGCCTTGCATCTCAGACAAGTTTCAGTAAAAAAGGAAAGAAAGAAAAAAGAAAAGAATGAACAATGTCAGACTATTAATATCAACTGAAGCTGAATTACCACATGGAAGATAGATATTCCCAAAATAGGACCCCCTGTTATTAACAGCATATGTCTATATTTCTCACTCTGTCTTCTCCCTCTCTTTTTCCATGGTATTGGGAGGTCATCCTCAACGTGATGGGTTTATCAGCCTCTGCATACTCCGAGACAGGCCCAGTCAAACTTCAGGCAGGCTAGTAGCTAGGATAGATAGCTGTCACTCAATCCCAGTTCCGGTCCTGTCTTGCTCAGTTAGACAGCTCTTGGTTTGAGCTCTTGTTCTACTTGCTGTTTTCAGGCTAATTCAGGCTAGTTCTTTCTAGGAATTGGCTCTAAAGTTATTTTTAATTTACTAATTGGTGCTCTCTCTTTCTTTGAGTGCTTCTCCTCTTAACAAAAAGAACGGTAAAGGCCTGGACTGGTGCAGAGGGAGAAGGTGGCAAAAACATCACAACCTGGAGCATGCCTCAGATTTCCTACCTAGAACTACTGAAGTAATTCTGACTTTTAGTAAATGTGACTCTTAGAACTTAGAACTAGGTATTAACCAGGTATAAACCATCTGTGCTGCTACACTGGCGGAAGTTACCATCTTGCCACTATATAACTAGGGTGGTTGGGTGCAGTGGAGAAAGCTGGGCTGGTGTGGAAGGAAGGTGCCGCATTGCAGTTTTCCCTGGAACATGCCCCACCAGGTAGATCTGCTGAGGGTGTGACTCTTACTCCTGTCCAGCACCTAGTACTACTTGTGAGCTAGGAGGACTCTCGGTGTTTGTGCACCTGGGGACCAACACAGTGGCATCTTACCACCATATATGAAAGTAGTGCAATCAAAGGCAGAGCTTCCAATCCACACTGGAGTGTATGGATGGATGGATGAAGAGGGATGAACGAGCAGCAAGGATCATCTTCTAAATTATAGTAGAAGGAGCAACAGATTAAAGTAGTGCCACTTAGTTCACTTGCTCTTAGAAAGAGAAATTGTTTCCCCTGATCTTATTATTGTTTTGGAGTGGTAGCCATCAGTGGAAATGTTTCATCTGCAGTAACCCACCATTTTTGGACTCTGTTTCCCTCCAACAGAATCACATGGGTTACAGCTATTTAGCAGTTTTGCCATGGCATTTGTATATACAGCAGGAATGTAGTCACTGGAGAAGACTGCTAACATCTTGTCTTTTTGCTTGGAAGCTGATGGGAGGAAGCATCAATGAAGGAACTTCAGGGCTAAGGAGAATGACTGAAAATATCTACCAGCTTTGCAGTCAACTTCTGGAGCATCAGGTTCTTCTTGTCAGTCTGCTGTGGCCTTGCAGAGAGCATCAAGAACAGCATCACTGTGGAAGCAGGAGAACTTCCGCCCGAAGCTTCAACGCCTGGAGCTTTGGGAGACTGAGAAGTAGCTAATGGGAGAACATCTGCCCTGAAGATGCCCTGCGAGTTAATGATTTTCAGAGCAAGAGGCTGGTTATTTTTGTGGGGGGGGGGGTGTCGCTTTGTGCCCCGCCCCCGGTTGCTACCTGTGTGTCTTTCCTGCTAGTGGCCTCATTCTGGTAATAATAGGCCCTTTGGGTCTGGGACAAGGGTGGGGGCTTTTCTTTACTGAAGATTTGAGAAGGCTTTATCTAGGCTTGTGTTGTGGAATAGGATCTTTCTGTGATCTTTGCTGGTTGTGATGGGAGGTTGCGTTTTGAGAGGTGGTGAAGAGATGGAGAGGATCTGGGCATAGCCATTGAAAAAGAATGGGCAGGTGGAAATATGGTAGTAAGAGGTGGTTGTGTCATTTTGAGGAAGGAGGTGGACCACCTTTTGCCTAATAGTCACAACCCTCAGCTTTTCAGTCCTTGCTGCTGAATGCCAAGTTAGTTTATGAGAAGGTTTTGCCATTCAGGGCTTGATCTTGGATGAGCAAGCCAATTTGGCATGTATTATGCGGACCTGGTTGAGAGAAGCAGGAGGTGTTAATGTTTCCCAGTTTTGTTTACAAGGTTTTTCTGTGCAGCAGCAAGCCAGATTTGCAGAGGTAGGTAGCAGTGGTTTATTATGAGTCTTAATGCTGGTCTGAAAATGCCTCCCCAATTTTTGTTTCCCAGTTTGGTGAAAATTGGGGATGTTCTCAGGGAGCAATGGGTTTTTGCAAAATTCCAGGGGACTTTCTAGTGGCAGAGGTGACTGCCCTTTGTAATTTTTCTATAATGGCATGTCTGTGCAGATAACGATAGAAGAGACTGAAGGCCTTCCTGGTCAGCATTCTGCTGATCACCATTCTCTCCCCTCCTCTCAGATGCACTGAGTAAGGACATGACATTATGATTAGGGCCTATGGGGCCACTATCCTGGAGAGATGGTGATGCTGGAAATGGTGGCTGAAGCTACCACATGGTGGCTAACAGGAACTGGCTATTAAGAAGGTCTCCCATGCTTCCAGCTCTACTACTTTTTCTACCTAAAAAACATTTAAAAACATTAAAAACAATTTCCAAAGGAATTTGTACTGTGGCAACCACTTCCAGTAAATGTACAAAATAGATGCCAGTAACCACCACCAGTAAGTCCACCAAGTTTGTGAAACCCCCACCCCACAAAAACTCTGTGTTTCTCTGAAGCCCCCCAAATCTGCTTTGTCACTCACCCCAAACAATCTCACTGAAATTTATTTTGACAAATTTGTCTAAATTTGGGGAATAGATTCCATCCCACTGACCAGGTACCCCCATTCTGCAGTCTTCCAGTTTTGAGTATGTATTCCTAAATGTGGATGCTCAGGACAAAATAGGGATGCTGTTGGTGTATCCCCCACCCTACTTCCCAACAGTCTCCCTGGCTGAACTAGTTGGGGTGGGTATGGTGCTGGAATCACAAGTTGGTTGTCTTGGGGGGACTTCAACTATGCCAAGCCTTCTGCTTGTTGGGAGTGGCTTGGGATCTCATGGTAACTATGACTCTGTCCTAAGTAGTTTCTCGCCCCATTCATTCAGCTGGGCACACACTGGAATTAACATAGTCCATTGTCCTCAAAATAATGCTGACCATGTATTTTAAGCATTTCTCACAGGAAGTGCCAGACAGTGATAAATTAGAAGCTCTTTCACCAGTAAAGCTTGTTAGTAAACCTGGTACCCATGTAAGTGACAACTCTGACATATGGATTTTTAAGTGTGTTCATCAGAATCCTGCTCTTGCCTCTTCTCCCCACACTGCTGTTGGTTAGTATATCCATCAAGAGATAGATTGCATGGATAGATTGTCTGGATCTGTACAACCAGGCTGCGTTACAAACCCACTCCTGCTGATGTCTCAGGGACTGAAAGAGTGCAAATTAGTTTGACCAAAGATCCCATGATATTTATTTTTAATCACTACTCTCTGAAGGCTGGCACATCAGTCAAGGCAAAAATTCTTCCTTCCCAGAAATTGTAGGCACAACTCCCTTCCCCTTTACATTCATATCAGGCATCTAAGCAACTTCTGACAACTTAGGAACTCACAACCTTGGCAACTGAAACAGATGAGTTTAATAAAAGAGCCGTGTTGCTTTCCAAAGGGAAGTGTAACTTTGTATGTCAACGTCTTGGCACAGAAGAATTGCCTCTGATTGATGGGGATGTTAAGCCCAAATTTACCTTAAGGGAGAAAGGGGTGTGTGTGTGTGTGTGTGTGTGTGTGTGTGTGTGTGTTTGTGTGTGAGTGAGAAAAAGGAAAACATTTGTTTTGAGCAGCTGAACCTGGTAAACAATATAAATTAGACCAGGCTTGCTCAACTTAGATCCCCCAGCTGGTTTTGGACTACAACTCCCATAATCCCCAGCCACAGTGGCCAATAGCCAGGGATTATGGGAGTTGTAGGCCAACATCTGCAGGAGGGCCGAAGTTGAGCAGGCCTGAATTAGACCATTTCTGGTGTTTGAGTTTGTAAATAGGGCTCGATTATTTCCATCTGCCCCAATAACAGCACACAGTGATGCATGCGGGAGATGTCACACTTTCACCTTCCAATATATTAGCCAGGAATTTATATTTATTTTGTTCTGATCAATTTCCCAAAGACATTGGCAAAGTTTTGTGAACTCTGCACACTCCCCAGTTGAATTCTGCATTAAAAAATATCTGTAGGCCTTGTTCTGTTTGCAGGATTGGCTTTTTTGATGATGGCGTCTGGCAAATTTGAAATGATTGGATTAATGGGAGATGTTTGCTGTAAATATTGGGGCAGGGGAAACCCAAATGTTTAGTCAACGATTCCTAGTTCTTGGTACTCCAATATACTCCAGTATACTGTGATAGCTAGTGGACATCTGTCCAAGTATATTGGGTGGAGGGGTATCTGTGATTAGAGAATTCCAGAATTCAGAAATAAGATAAATTTGGGACATCCCCAAGAGAGCACCAGCGAGCCCCATCCCTATGCTAACTCATTCTGAAACCCTGCCCCCGGCTCTCCATGGTTACAGTATCCCCCCTGTGGTGCCCCAGCAGCCTGGTCACAGGGAGAATCTCTCCATCAGCTCAGTGTTTAAAGTCAAAGCTGTAATCCTGGAGAGCAGGGAAGCAGAGATTCAAAGTGGGGGACAGGATTTCCAGTGCAGTCTCAGGGATGATGTACTCATGTACAGCGTCCCCAGTTTATCTAATGCCTGCACAGGGCTACAGTCCCCTTAACTGCTTGTTGTAAAAAGCTTGTTCTTTCTGGGAACAACCAGCCAGGCATGGTTGTTTGGACAGCACTCAGACAAGATACGCAGCTGTTGAGGGTAGAGAGCTTATTCTGCCACACATGGCTTGTAAAGGGAATGGCTGTGCCCTCACACTGCAGTGACCTCCTTGACATACAAAATAAGTGCTCTGCTGTAACCTGTTGCCCAATTAGCAGGCTGCTGTAGGGTCCTCTTAGTGACTGCGGAGGAAATTGTGTGAATGTGTGAATGTAAGTTAAGTACATCCCAGTGGCCAGATCTCAAATGGTTTCATTGTGGTGTACACCAGAGAGCTTCTGTGCTGTAAGTATTAGGGAATGCAATTTCAATAATGATCCATTCAGACAGTGTTCAAGAGCCTGAAAAAAAATAACTTGAGACAGATATTTCCCTCTGGGGAATGCCATCTGAGAATATGTTAATCGGACAAATACACAAAGGATCGCCCTCTGTTGGCGAAGCATGCAAAATCTCTCCATATTCAATGTTTGATCTGTCTCCCTCTTGAAAACTAGAGCGGGATGATGATTGTTAGCCACTCATCACAACAGATAGTTGGGAAGTGGAGAGACGTCAGGGCCGCCTCATGCTGCAAATCTGATATTGTCTGCACCATCTTTGACAATGCATTTGAAATTAATCAGAGAAGAAATGTCTTATTTGATTATCTTTAACCATGAACACTGATCAGTTGCATGCAATTTTAACTCTATTCGTGCATGACCAGTGCCCTTTATTAGAAGAAGAAGAAGAAGAAGAAGAAGAAGAAGAAGAAGAAGAAGAAGAAGAAGAAGAAGAAGAAGAAGAAGAAGAAGAAATATTACCCACAGATATAACCCAAGATTTAGTCTAATGTGAAGCTAAAAGAAAACACAGTCCAGGGGCTTGGAGGTGGTACTGTAGTGCCATCATTTCCCCTAGCAGACACATTCATTTTTTCTGCCTCACTATAGTTTCTGATTAAAATTGTTTCAATGTTTTTTGTTGCACTTTAGGAAAGAGGGGGGGAAACGTTTCCTGAAGTACCACTTGCACTGCTGCAAAATACAGCTTTTACAGGCACCTAGTGCATAGTGCCCTATATAAATAAATAAAATAAATATATGTCACTGGTAATGAATAACAAACAAACCAACATGCCTCTATTAGTCACATCATACAAGCATGAATATCAGAATTATTTGAAAGGAATTGGGAAAAGGGCTGGTTTTTAATTGATTTTTGAAGTTTATGCTTCTTTAAGGTTTTTCTCCATAAAGAAGCATGGAGGTGTCAGCAAATGTATAGCTTCACGTCGGGGGCAAAAGGGTGGCCTAGAGCAGAGTGAGGTGGGTGGTAGTGCCCAAGGGGGCCCAGGAAGCTATCAGAATTATTTGAAAGGAATTGGGCAAAGGGCTGATATTTAAGTGATTTTTGAAGTTTATGTGTCTTTAAGGTTAGCAGATGAGAGTGGATTCATGGTTTGTCATTGAAAATCTTATATGCTACCAAAGAATCTACACTCAGAACACTTCAGAATCAACAAAACCCAGTACCCCATGGGTTAGCAACCCATGGGGGGTGGTTGGCACCCTCTTTGCACTAGACCACCACTCACTCTGGGCCACCCCAGCACCCCACAAGTGGATTAAGGTTTTTCTCCATAGGGAAGAATGCAGGTTTCAGCAGCCCCATAACTGCACTTGGGGGGTGCTGGGGTGGCCCAGAGCGAGGGTGCCAACCACCTTCAAAAATCACTTAAAAATCAGCCTTTTGCCCAATTCCTTTCAAATAATTCTGATAGCTTCCTTGCCCACTTTGGGAACTACCACCCACCACACTCCACTCTAGGAAACCCCTTTCTCCCCGACGTGAAGCTATACATTTGCTGCAATCCTCATTATTCTCTATCAGGAATTCCAAAATAATTTTAAAATTCACCAATAATCAGAGGAGTGTCCGATTGCCTTGGAACTTTGTGGATAGTAGGCACCCCTGGTTGTCTACCACCCACCCACTTTTGTGCCCCTAGTTACTCCACAATAGGGGATATGGGCTGGTTCGGGTTCCATTATACCCTATGAGAAAAATAATTAAAAATATTTCAAATATTCATAAAAAATCATAGGGGTGTCCAATTGCTTCGGGGTTTGCATGCTTGTTGGCACCCATGGGTGCTCCACAATAGGGAATAATGGGCTGGTTCGAGCCCCATTATACCCTTTGAGAAAAAAATAAAAATAAATTTCAAAAATTCATCAAAATTCGTATGACTGTCCGATTGCTTTGGGGTTTGGGTGGCAGGTACCCCTGGGTGCCAGCTACCATCCTACCAATTTTTGGATGTCCGAACCAGTTCAAACCGGTTTGAACCGGTTCGAATTCGAAGCGAACCAGGGGGAGGTTTGAGCAAAACCAAAACCGAACCACCCCCTCCTGGTTCTAACCTGGTTCGAATTCGAACCGAACCGGGCAAACTGGTTTTGTGCACAACCCTAGTTGGGCTTCCCCTTTCTACCATATTCAAGAATATGTTCTTATTTATTTATTTATTTATTTATTTTATTTTTATTATATACCACCTCCTCCAAAGACACTAGGCGGTGTACAACAACAATACCAGTAGTGATTTTAAAAAATTAAAGGGCAAACGCCTGGCAAAACAGGTTGGTCTTAAGAAGGGCCGTTCATTTCACTTCCTCAGAATGAACGGAATCCCAGCAGCAAGGGCTGCCTGCCTAGAAATGAGTTCCAGGGAGCTCCTGGCGGTGGCCCCCACCACCGCAAAATTGTTTGGGGTGGTGCCTGGGGATGGGGGTCGACCCCTTTACTAACTGCTGGTGCAGGAAACTGTGCACAAAGAATGTACCGGTCCATGACACCAAAAACATTGAGAAATGCATACTACATAGGAGGGTTTCATTTGAACTGTGGATGCTAGCAACTATATCTGGGAGAGCTCTATGTAAGTGTTCTGAGCTTGCTCTGAGCTTGCCATCCAGGCTGTCACTGTTAGACTAAGCTCTCATCATCCTCAACCATAATGGCCAAAGGCCAAAGGCCATTGTGGATGGATGTGGAGTTGTTGTCCAACAAGATCGGGGACCCCAAGTTTGAGAACCCCTTTTGTATAGGGAATATTCTGCAACTTGAAGAGCAATGGCTACCAAGTATGTAGGGAGCTGCCAAGCCTTTCAAGACTGGGAGACAAAATAGATAGAAGTTTCCTGGCAAAGGAGAAAAGCAGTTCAAAGATCTCACCCAATAGCAGTAGGCTGGCTTTCCATGGAATGGCTGGGAGCAGCCTGTGGTTTGGCACTAATCCATGGACCAGTGATTGAAAACCGTTGGAACAGAAGACTCTGGATATATGAAGTTAATCTCATTGTGGTTTGGAATCAAATGTGGAATTAACATTCCAATCTGGATTGTGTTTTAACCAGCCAAGATGGTTAAAATTGGTTTGGGAACTAGAAAACTGCAATTGTAACAAACAGAAGCTTGTTTCAGATTCCCCCCCACCCACCCTTTTTTTTCAGGATAATAATGACTGAAATGATACATGGGGGTGGGGGGCGATAGCAACACCACAGTCAGAGAATGCCTGCCCTTGAATTCTTTTATGTATTTTCTTCCTCGGTGGTAAAAAAGCCTCTCTTTATAATCCAGTGGATTTTTATCATGAAAGATTCAAAGGAAACTATTTTCTTTTTCCATTGAAGTGCATGGACACAGAAGAGCTCATCAGAAGAGTTTGTTCCAGGGCGCCCCCTCCCTACTCCCATATGTTCTTATCCAATTAAAATCCTCCTGCAGGTCTGTAGCACTATTGACAACTTGTTCCATGTCACTAAACTTGGTTGGCTGCCCTGACTCTAAATGCAGCGCTTCATAAATGGGTTTGGCATTAATAAGAGCCAGGAGGAATGCCTTTTAGAGGCAACTGGGGATTTTTTTACTGGGAGCTTTCATTCCATTATTTTTTTCCCTTTTCACTCCTCTCTCTCCTAAATTGTTATTTCTGCATCAAGGAGAGGAGTTTATGTTTATTATTATTTACACAAGAGTATATCAGTGTCATTATTTCTGATTTATATTGATGTATGTTGTAATAGAATTTGCCCCATATGTACTGTACCAAGAAAGAACTTCAGAAATTTATAAGGATGTCCAGATCCTTCTGAGTCCACTCTGTGTTTATTTCATTTCCTCACCCCACCCCCCAGCTTCTATCTGTGCCTCTCTTCAGCTCCCTTCCCATTTCAAAATGCCTGCCTATATGCTGAAACCTTGCACATGCAGAATGCTTGCTAGCAGGGCCCACAGAATCTTTGACACCACACTGGTTTCCTGTGGCACCACACTGACACTCTTTCCTGTGGCATCTTAGGAAATGTAGTCTTTATTGTGATGCATTTTCGGGTAAACTTGTCCATTATTTTGCATTATGGATTTACCTCTGGCTGCAGCACTCTCTGGGAATAGAAATGGAGACGCTTCTTTGGCTCTTGTGTCCATTGCTGGCTGATCTGTCTACAATCTCCCTTTGCCATTTGTCACTCACTACAGGAAAAACAACATTGGAGTGCTGCTTTTTTTAGGAAGTTTTAAGGATAAAGAAACCTTGTCAGAGAAGGAATAAAAAATACCGGTAAGAGCCTCTTACTGTGGCTGGGTCGGTCACCCACATGACTACCAGCTCCGTCTGCAGGGATCAGGGGCCACACAGCCCCTGTAAGTCCCAGGATGCCCTGTGACAGCACGCAGGGGCATTCTGGGGGGACCTCCGAGACCAGGAGGCTGCTTGTAGCCTCCCAGTCAGGGGTACGCAAGCAAAAAAATAAGGTTAATGGAGCACTCGCTCCATTAACCTCATTTAAGGGCAAGGGGATTTAGGTGGGCTAGCCGTCTTGGTCCGCTTAGCCCGCTTTCCAGTGATCATGGGAATAGGCTCATTGTTTCATGGGCAAACTCTATTACTATTTTGTACCACCTGAACACAGATTAATTTATTTGTTAACTGGAACAAACAATTCCAGCATGAGCTGGCTCTGGGGAGGTAAGCAGGTCAGGGCTTCATCTGAGCTGAAACGCCATCTTAAACACATTATTCAGTGCCATGACACCTCTGGAATTGTGAAGCAATTAATCATGATATGAGACCCCTTAGAATGTGTGGCATACTAGGTTTATTTCCAGGAAAGTCTCACTAGGGCTTCAGACCTAGAAGAACCTGTTTTTTCAGTGTTGGGGTGCAACCCGGCAACATAGGACATAATGGCAGAGTTACCAGGCCAAAACAAGAAGAGAGCAGAGAGAGCAGCATTGCATAGTTCTGTAGTAAGAGATACTTGGGAGTAGTTCATACTGCTAACTTGGCAAAGGGGCACCTTTTAATGTGGTGATTCTCTTTATTTAGCAGGGGGAGAGTAACTGGCTCTATCCACCCCCAGCACAGTACCTCCAGTGACTGTTGCTGGTGCCTATCTTGTGTTTCTTTTTAGATTGTGAGCCCTTTGGGGACAGGGATCCATCCTATTTATTTATTATTTCTCTGTGTAAACTGCCCTGAGACATTATTGGAAAGGCGGTATAGAAATTGAATTAATTAAATAATAATAATAATAATAATAATAATAATAATAATAATAATAATAATAATGATGATGATAAGCAACATCAAGAACCTGGAAGAGAAAGAACATTACAAATACTTGGGCATTCTCCAGGCTGATAACATTGCACACACTGAAGTTAAAAGAAAAATTGGAAGTGAATACATCAGGAGAGTTAGAAAAATCCTCAAGTCCAAACTCAATGGCGGGAACACCATACAAGCCATAAACACCTGGGCTATACCTGTTATCAGATACACTGCAGGAATAATAGACTGGACCCAGGCAGAGCTAGAAATGCTAGATCGTAAGACCAGGAAAATCATGACCATCAATCATGCTCTGCACCCCCGCAGTGATGTCAATAGGCTATACCTCCCTCGCAGCTCAGGTGGAAGAGGAATGCTGCAAGTCCATCAAACAGTAGAGGAGGAGAAAAGAGGCCTTGAAGAATATATAAAGGACAGTGAAGAAGATGCACTTCAAATGGTCAGTAATGAGAAACTATTCAACACCAGTGAAACAAAGCAGGCCTACAAGAAAGAACAAGTCAAGAACCGAGCAGAAAAATGGAAAAATAAGCCGCTGCATGGTCAATATTTGCACAATATAAGTGGAAAATCAGACATCACCAAGACCTGGCAATGGCTTAATGATGGCAACTTGAAGAAAGAAACAGAGGGTTTAATATTGGCTGCACAAGAACAGGTACTAAGAACAAATGCAATAAGAGCAAAAGTAGAAAAGTCAACAACAAACAGCAAGTGCCGCCTTTGTAAAGAAGCAGATGAAACAGTGGACCACCTGATCAGCTGTTGTAAAAAGATCGCACAGACTGACTACAAACAAAGGCATGACAAGGTAGCAGGGATGATACACTGGAACATCTGCAAAAAATACAAGCTACCTGTAGCCAAAGATTGGTGGGACCATAAAATTGAAAAAGTTGTAGAAAACGAAGATGCAAAAATATTATGGGACTTCTGACTACAAACAGACAAACATCTGCCAAACAATACACCAGATATAACTGTAGTCAAGAAGGAAGAAAAACAAGTTAAAATAATCGACATAGCAATACCAGGGGATAGCAGAATAGAAGAAAAAGAAATAGAACAAAATCACAAAATACAAAGATCTACGAATTGAAATTGAAAGGCTGTGGCAGAAGAAGACCCAAATAATCCCGGTGGTAATTGGCGCCCTAGGTGCAATTCCAAAACAACTTGAAGAGCACCTCAACACCATAGGGGCCACAGAAATCACCATCAGCCAATTACAAAAAGCAACTTTACTGGGAACAGCCTATATTCTGCAACGATATCTATAATAACAGCAACAACATTGATAATAAAATTCAGCCATCCCAGGTCCTTGAGAAGAACTCTATGTCTGGATAAAACAAACCAGTCAATAACACCTGTCTGACTGTGTAGATAAATAATAACAATAAGTTAACCACTTAATGAAGGAGAATGTGGGATCAACCACCATCCCATTGTTGCTGCCCCACTTGTCTTGGCTGTCAGAAAACATAACCATGTACACCATTCTGGGCTCCTTGGGGGAACAGAGGAATATAAATGTAGTAAATATATTAATTCCTGTATTATGTTTTCCCTCTGAATATGTGCATGAAGTAAAAGCAAATTGATCTGTGTATGTTGCCACCCAGGGACATAGCTGTAATTGGGAGACAAGTGTCCCGGGGCCCCCAGGGAGTGAACGTCCACTGGCTGGGTGACAGCTTGCTCTTTGCTCCCCTCCTCATGGGGAAAGAAGGGGTGCAGAGGCCCATCTTCATTTTTTTGTTCCAAACTTGCTACACTCCTGCTGCCATCGCACATAAGGCCCATACCAGCATTTAACTTTGTCCTATGTATATATATTCAGAAGCGATTTTGGCTCATTTGATTTCCATGGTTAACAGTGCACACAGCTGCACATGTTAACCATGTTCCTACACAGAAGGAAACAGGGAACAGCTTGGGTGGGGCACTGACTGTTTGTTGCCTCTGCTCCACTTCTCTTCCAGGTGTGTAACATCTCCTGGGCTGTTGCTGAGCTGGGGCTTCTGCCAATATAAAGGGCAGGCTGGCCCAAGGGCTCTCGTCCTTGTGGCTCTCAGCTGTGGGGCGAGCTGCCTGGGGGCCCAGAAGACCTCTCTCCTCTGCCTGAAGATCCGTCTTCCCTTAATTGAGAAGCTAGCAGGAGTTTACATCAGCTTGGTTCTGGTTTTTATTAAGCCAAGTGGCCGTGGTGGGTTAGTCTGGGGAGATGTGTCTGGGAGAGCGAAAAAGTGGGTCTGGAGTGGGGGCGGCAATATCACGGGTAGCGGGCAGAGGGAGGTATGGCGGTGGGAGTTGGGCAGGCGGTTACAGGGGAAATCGGTCCAGGCAATTGAGGTCTGTTCCTTTTTCTGGCCCTTCTCCCAACCCTCTGACCCTAGGGAGCTCTGAGAACACTCCTTCGAGGATTAGGGTGCTGCTGCTGAATGCCAGGTCAATTAATGCAAAAACATCTCTCATCTACGATTTGATTCTGGATGAGCGTGCTGACCTGGTATGTGTGACGGAGACCTGGTTGGATGCGCTGGGTGGGGTTGGTCTCTCTCAGCTTTGTCCTCCAGGTTTCCAGATCGTGCAGCAGCCCCGCCTTGAGGGTCGGGGAAGAGGCGTTGCAGTCATCTTTCGTGAGACTCTCCCCGTTTCCAGGTGCCCAGTCAGGCAATCTCAGAATTTCGAGTGTTTGTCCTTGAGGGTGGGCCTCCGAGATAGGCTGGGGATTCTGCTGGTGTACCGACCACCCCGCTGCACTTCAGTCTCCCTACCTGAGCTGGCGGGGGTGGTCTCGGAGGTGGCCTTGGGTTCCCCCAGGCTTATTGTTTTGGGGGATTTCAATGTCCACGCTGAGGCCCCCCTAGTGGGTGCAGCTCAGGATTTCATGGCCTCCATGGCAACCATGGGCCTGTCTCAACTGGTATCGGGCCCTACCCACGTGGCGGGACACACTCTGGATCTGGTTTTTGCCGACCGGGAAATAAATGATCTGGAGGTGGGGGAATTTGAGACCACTCCCTTGTCATGGACAGATCATCATCTGGTGGGGTTTAGTTTGACTGCTCCATCTGCCCTCTGCAGGGGTGGTGGGCCGATTAAGATGGTCCGCCCCCGGAGGCTTATGGATCCGCTCGGATTTCAGACAGCCCTCGGGGAGTTTCCAGTGTCCAGAGCTGGTGACCCTGTTGAGGCCTTGGTTGATCTCTAGAATGGAGAGATGGCCCGGGCTGTTGACACGGTTGCTCCTAAACGCTCTCTCCGGCTTGGTGGAGCCCGTTCGGCTCCTTGGTTTTCCTCGGAGCTTAGGGCAATGAAGCAACTCGGGCGACGGCTGGAGTGACTCTGGAGGAAGAGTCATGACGAATCCGACCGAACACGGGCTAGAGCCCATTTTAGGGACTATGCCGTGGCGGTGGGGGTGGCGAAGAAATGCTTTTTCTCCGCCTCCATTGCGTCTGCTCAGTGCAGACAAACAGAGCTGTTTCGTGTGGTGAAAACCTTGCTCCACACATCCCCCCAGACAATGGGGGAGGAGTCATCTACGGCTCTTTGTGATCGGTTTGCCTGTCGCTTTGCAGATAAAGTCGCTTGCATCCGTGCTGACCTGGACTCCAGAGTTTTGGCAGTTCCGGCAGACGTGCCTTTGGTACCATCTGGACCCGTTGTGTTGGATTCTTTTCAGTTGGTGCGGCCTGAGGATGTGGACAAGATCCTGGGCAGTGTGCGGGCGACTTGGTGCGCTCTTGACCCTTGCCCTTCATGGCTAATAAAAGCTGCCAGGGAGGGGACAGGCAGATGGCTGGAGGTGATCGTTAATGCTTCATTAAGGGAGGGCAGGATGCCATCGTGCCTCAAGGAGGCGGTGGTAAGACCTCTATTAAAAAAGCCCTCCCTTGATCCCTCCAACCTGGATAACTATAGACCTGTGTCTAACCTCCCCTTTCTGGGCAAGGTGATGGAGCGTGTGGTGGCGTCCCAGCAGCAGAGGGTCTTGGATGATACGGATTATCTGGACCCTTTTCAATCTGACTTCCGCCCCGGGTATGGGACTGAGACTGCCTTGGTCGCTCTAGTGGATGACCTACGCCGGGAACTAGACAGGGGGAGTGCGTCCTTGTTGGTTCTGCTGGACCTCTCGGCGGCGTTCGATACCATCGACCATGGTATCCTTCTGGGCCGCCTCTTGAGTATGGGAATCAGAGGCACTGCGTTGCAGTGGTTCCGGTCCTTTCTTGAGGGAAGGGTCCAGAAGGTGGTGCTGGGGGACTACTGCTCGGCCCCGTGGCCGTTGGCCTGTGAGGTCCCGCAGGGATCGGTCTTGTCCCCCATGCTGTTTAATATCTACATGAAGCCACTGGGAGAGGTCATCCGGGGATTTGGACTGAGTTGTCAGCAATATGCGGATGACACTCAGCTCTATCTCTCCTTGTCATCTGATCCTAGGGAGGCGGTGGATGTCCTGAATCGGGGGCTGGAGGCCGTGATGGGGTGGATGTGGGCTAACAAACTGAAATTGAATCCGGATAAGACGGAGGTACTGTTGGTCAGTAGGAGAGCCAATCGGGATGAGGAGATTTTACCGGTTCTGGATGGAGTTGCACTCCCCTTGAAGGAGCAAGTACGCAGCTTGGGGGTACTACTGGACCCGGCTCTGCTTTTGGAAGCTCAGGTGGAGGCGGTGGCCAGGTGTGCCTTTGCACGGCTTCGGCTGGTGCGCCAGCTGCGTCCCTTTCTCGAGAAGGCAGATCTGGCCACGGTTACCCACGCCTTAGTCACGTCGCGGCTAGATTACTGTAACGCACTCAACATGGGGCTGCCCTTGAAGAATATCCGGAAACTGCAGCTAGTGCAAAACGCGGCAGCGAGGGTGTTATCTGGGGCAGCCCGTTGGGAACATATCACCCCCATTTTGAAAGAGCTGCACTGGCTGCCAGTTCATTTCCGGGTCCAATTCAAGGTGGTGGTTTTGACCTTTAAAGCCCTTAACAGTTTGGGCCCGGGGTATTTGAGGGACCGCCTGCTCCCAAGGGTTGCTGCCAGCTTGACAAGGACATCTGAGGGGGCCCTGCTCCAGGTGCCGACAATGAGGGAGGCCCGGCTTTCGTGCACTCGGGACAGGGCCTTCTCTGTTGCTGCCCCTAGACTCTGGAATGCTCTCCCGGTGGCCATTCGTTCCTCAGACTCCATCACCGCTTTTAGAAAGCTTTTAAAGACTTGGCTTTTTACCCAGGCTTTTACATGATCGTTTTTACTGCGGCTTCTCTGTGTTTTTATCTGTTATCTGTTGTCGTGTTTTTATGCTTGTTTATATGTTTTTAGCTTGATGTTTTAGTGCTTGATGTTTTTACTGCTTTTATTGTATGTTTTAATTTTTGTAAACCGCCTTGGGGTTTTCTTTTTAACGAAAGGCGGTATAGAAATGTAAAAATGAATATAGATAAATAAATAAATAAACATGTGTATTGAGGAGCTTAAATGTTTCTCCATTCACTTACCCCACCATCTGTCTCTGCTTTTTGCTGCTCCCATTTCAGTCAGCCAGCCAGGCTGCATGCTGGCTTGCCCTGCCCACTCACTGCTCTGAGCCCCCGGCTGACCACCAGGGTCAACTGCCTGCCTTCCCCCCTCGATCAGCTGGCCAATGCAACATAATCTAAAATCACACACAACAGATTTGATGGCCAGTGATGAACCACCACTGAGTGTAGTATGCAAACTATGCCTCCTTATGTGGTGCAGCAGGGAAATACTTGACTAACAAACTGAAGGTTGCCAGTTTGAATCCCCACTGGTACTATATCGGGCAGCAGCAATATAGGAAGATGCTGAAAGGCATCATCTCATACTGCACAGGAAGAGACAATGGTAACCCCCTCCTGTGTTCTACCAAAGAAAACCACAGGGCTCTGTGGGTACCAAGAGTCGAAATTGACTTGACATTGACAGCACACTTTACTTTAATGCAAACTATAATTCCCATAAATAAATGATTTGTATATGGTAATCATAGATTGAATATATAAGTCTAAGAATACACACCTCATCCTATATTAATCAGAGTGACAATATAAAACATGAATTGCAATAAGTGATACCCAACATCATAGCATTCATAACATACTACAAAATCCAACTCGTAATACATAAACTAATAAACACATAAAACACAACAGAAACTGGGCATATAACTGTTTTGGAATTATCAAGTGTCCAATTATTAAACCAAATGGTAATTCTTATAGAAGACAATATCTTCAAAACATGTAGTAAGATGTCATCATGGACAGCTTCAAATGTGAATAATAAAGCATCATCATGGAGAACTTCCGACCATTTCCCCCTTTTCTACAGTAATGTATTCTCTAAGACATGCACATTGACAGCAGTATACTGTATAATAGTAAGTACTAGAATGTAATGGATAATATGAAATCTCTTAAGGGATCCTCCATACTCTCTCATTGTATAAATCAAAGATAATACTCAAATACTAGCCGACTCCACACATAACATCTGTGCGGCGCTTTGGGGTCGGCTGTTTCCCCCTCCCTCTTCCTCCTGCCCTGGTCTCTCCTCTCTTCCCCTTCCCTCCAGCCCCGCGCTCTCCAGCCCTCCTCCCCTCCCATTCCTCCCCACACACAGAGCCTTGGCAGGCGGCCAAGAAGGGCCCCGCACCGCCTTTTTTCTCCCTCCTGTCCGCCTGCCGCGGCTTTTCTCTCCCCCCACTCCACCCGCCACCGCTTTTCTCTCGGCTGCCCGCCCCCGCTGCCTTTCTCTCCCTCCAGCCTGCTGTCCGCCGCCGCCTTTCTCTCCCCCCTGCTGCTTTTCTCTCCCTGCCGCCACTTTTCTCTCCCCCACTCCTCCACCTGCCGGCTGGCCAGCCAACTAGCCACCGCCGGCACTTTCTTGCTCCTCTCCTCACTCCGCCAGAACTCTCGCAGTGTGTCGCGAGAGTTCCACCGCCGAATCCTGGACACGCACAGGTTAAGAGAATTAATTATATAGATTACTGGATATGAGTGGACAACATCAAATTCAGAATCATGTGAGTTAACATGTTACAAGATGGATTTTGTAGTGTGTTATGAATGTTATTATGGTGGGTATCACTTATAGCAATTCAAGTTTTAGATTGTCACTCTGATTAATATAGGATGATAGATGGGTTTTCTTAGTGTTATATATTAATCTATGATTATGCTGAGAGTGACCTGGAGTTGGAGAAGCAAATAAGAGAGGCATCAAAGAGAGACAGGGCAGTAATAATGGATGATTTCAACTACCCACACATAGACTGAGTAAATTCACATTCAGGTAATGAACGTCCAATTTTTTGACATGCTAAATGTCTGTGCCTTAGAACAATTAGTCTCGGAACCAACCAGGGAGAAGGCAACCTTGGACTTAATCCTGAGTGGGAAATTTGGAAACATATAGAAGAAAAGGCCTTGCTGAAGGAGAACCAGCATGTCTTCTGCAAGGGAAAGTCTTGCTTCACAAACCTTTTGGAATTATTTAAGAGTGTCAACAGGTATGTTCATAAAGAGATCCAGTTGACATAGTATACTTGGACTTCCAAAAACCTTTTGACAAAGTTCCCCACCAAAGGCTCTTGAGTAAACTTAGCAGGCATGAGATAAGGGGATAGGTTTCTGTGTGAATAAGTTCATGTGTGGATCGCTAACTGGTTGAAGGACATGAAAAAGAGGGTAGGAATAAATGAACAGTTTTCACAGTGGAGGGAAGTAGGAAGTGGTGTCCTCCAGGGATCGGTACTGGGACCAGTGCTCTTTAACTTGTTCATAAATGTTCTAGAAGTTGGGGTAAGCAACAAAGTGGCCAAATTTGCAGAAAACACTATACTATTTAGGGTAGTGAAATCCACAAAAGATTGTGAGGAGCTCCAAAAAGATCTCTCCAAACTGGGAGAGTGAGCAACAGAATGGCAAATGCAGTTCAATGTAAGCAAGTGTAAAGTGATGGATATTGGGGTAAAAAACCCCAACTTCACATATACGCTGATGGGTTCTGAGCTGTCAGTGACTGACCAGGAGAGAGATTGTGGGGCCCTTGTTGATAGCATATTGAAAGTGTTGACTCAGTGCGCGACAGCTGTGAAAAAGGCAAATTCCATGCTAAGGATTATTAGGAAGGGAATTTTAAATAAAAATGCTAATATTATCATGCCCTTGTACAAATCTATGGTGCATCCACATCTGGAGTACTGCGTACAGTTTTGGTAACAGTATCTTAAGAAGGATATCGTAGAACTGGAAAAGGTGCATAAGAGGGCAAACAAGATGATCAGGGGCCTGGACCACCTTCCTTATGAGGCAAGGCTACAGCATCTGGAGCTCTTTAGTTTGGAAAAGAGGCAACTAAGGGGAGATACGTTTGAGATGTATAAAATTGTGCATGGAGTGGAGAGAGTGGAGAGAGAAAATAATTCCTCCCTCTTTCACAACACTAGAACCGGGAGCCATCCCATGGAACTGAAGGTCGGGAAATTTAGGACCAACAAAAAGAAGTACTTTTTCACACAGCGCATAATTAATCAATGGAATTCCTTTCCATGGGATGTGGTAATGGCCACCAACTTGAACGGCTTTAAAAGGGGCTTAGACAAATTCATGAAGGAGAGGTCTCTCAATGGCTACTAGTCTGGTGGCTGTGGGTCACCTCCTGTCTCAGAGGCAGGATGCCTCTCAATACCAGTTGCAGGGGAGCAACAGCAGGAGAGCAGGCATGCACATACCTCTTGCCTGTGGGCTCCCCAGAGACATCTGGTGAGCCACTGTGTGAAACAGGATGCTGGACTAGATGGGCCTTGGACCTGATCCAGCAAGGCTGCTCTTATATTCTTACCATGTACAAGTGATTTATTTATGGAAATTATAGTTTGCATACTACACTCATACTACATACTACATTGCATACTACACTTCATATGTCCTTGGTGCATCATTGGCCATCAGATCTGTTGTGTGTGTGTTTCGATCTATGTATGTATCATATACTCATATGTTGTTTTGTGTTAGCAATGCAAAATAATGACATCACCATCCTGCGTGCTGGGTGATGACATCATTATATTGCATCAGCCAACTGGCAGAGGGGCAAAGGCAGGTAGCTGCCTAATCGTCGGGGTCAGCTACCTGCCTTTGCCCCTCTGAAGGCGAATGGTGGGTTCCACAGCAAGGTTCCCACCAGCTGCTCAGTGGCACTCCCTATGTATGTCCTTACACATATGCAGAAAAAAGGCTAGTCACACAAAGGCATTTGAAGCTGGTGGGGTTGAGGCATGGTTCAGTCTAACTCTCCTCACATAATTGTGCTTAGCCCCTGCAGCAAGCAAGGATTGTTTATTATTATTACTATTATTATTATTAATGCGCCCACATAACCTGCACTACTGGGAACAATGCAGATGACTACCCACGCTGCTCCCAGCAGCATGGAGCAACAGAGGCCGGGACTTGTTTTCATAGCCTCCGTATATCCCACAAGGCACCATGCAATGATTGTGTTGCCTTGAGGAGTTCCTTCATCAGACTGGCGCTCTAGGTGCCCATCTCTGTGTCTCCTCAGCTCCATAGAACCTTTAACCTTGGCTAAGAGCCAGCTCAGGGGCAGGGCTAGGCTGGGAGGGAGCATCAGGATCCGCCTGGATCCTGGCTCTCTACTTGAGCAGCCTCGCCCAGGCTAGGGTGTTCAGTGCAGCCTCAATGAGTGCATGAAATATCATTAGAGGACTGCAGGACACATCTGACTCCTCTTACTTGAGGCATTCCCTCTGTCTACATAGAATGGAGGTCTAAGCTGAACGTCTCAAAAACTGGGCTTGTTAAAATCAACGCCAGGCTTGCAGTGACCACACAGAAAGCTCCTGCCATTTGACTAATGGTCTCTGTTCTGAAATCTGAAGATCAGGTGCTCTGCAAAATCACTGGGAAAGCCTTGCAGGGGGATTCCAAGCTGGATTTTGAATGTTACATGTCTTTCCAGCCTCAAGTGAAATATTGCCTAGAATTGTCTGCAAGGGGACTGAGTTCATAAACAAACATGTTTAGGACTGCAGCCACTTACCCTTCTAGTATTATAGCTCCATTTAAAGGTGTGGGGCAGCAATATGCTAGCCTAGAGATGCACCGCCTAGGGATGCACATAACAGGTGGTATATAAATATGATAGGTAGGTAGGTAGATATTGCTGATAGCCTTTCCAAACCCTGTGCTTTGCTCTTTGCACAGTACAGAATATCTTGGCTATAATTAATTCATTAGCTCATTCAGAGTGACCTCCCTAACAAATATGCTGAGAACAAGGAAGAAGGTAGTGAATAAAGAGGCACTTGGGCAAACACTCAACATTCAGTCATTTATTTTCCCCACTAGCAGCTTTAGAAAGAGAAGACTGTGGAGGAGGTTTTTTTTTTCCCCCTTCCTTTCTTTTTTTCTTTAATCCGTTCAGTCAGCAGTGTCGAGAGTAAAAGCTTCTTCTTCAGCTTCGTGTCAATGCTTGGTTGAGTCTTAAAGCTTCATGGTTTTTTGACACTGCATTGAATCTGAAGCTTTGATGTCTGAGGCTGCTGCCTTCACAGAGTAAATCACATTTTAAAGTTTATCAGTATATTGAGTACTGTATTCTCTCACAAATGCACATATACTGCCTCACCTTCCCATTGCTTTTTTATGAGCACCTGGAGATGTTTTCTGTGTATTAAATGGTTCTTCCGTTCATCTCTCTCTCAATGAAATTTGGCCACCTTCTGCCAGAAATGGGAAGATTTTGAAGGGTGACTTTGAGGGGACACAGAAAGAGAGGGAGAGAGAGAAACATGGGGAATGATCAATGACTGAATAGCTCTTACCCCTCTGCTAGAGCAGGGATGCAGGGTTCCTGTGACTTGTGGAATATCTATCTATCTGAGCCACCTAATGGCACAGCAGGGAAGTAACTTGCCTAGGGAGGAAGAGGTTGCTGGTTCAAATCCCCGCTGGTATCTCTCCCAGACTATGGGAAACACCTATATTGGACAGCAGCTGAAAGGCATATTCATCTCATACTGCACAGGAGGAGGCAATGGTAAACCTCTCCTGTATTCTACCAAAGAAAACCAAAGGGCTCAGTGGTTGCCAGGAGTCGACACAAACTCGATGGCACAACTTTACTTTACTCTGCTTTACTTTACTCTACTTTATCTATCATATTCATATACCACCTGATATGTGTATCTCTCTAGGTAGTGTACAAAATTTAAAACACAGCAAATATAAAACAGAGTAAAAACAGTTAAAACAATTTCATGAAATAAAAACAACTGAATAGTTTAAAATTAATTTCCGTTAAAAGCCCATAAAAACAGGTGTGTCTTGAGGGTCTTACTAGAAACAATCAGAGACTGAGATGCTCTTGTTTTGACAGGGAGCATATTCTAAAGCCCTGGGGAAGCCCCCAAATTGGTGTTATTTGGTTCCTTTGGGTTGTCCCAGAGACTAGTCTGGCTGCTGCATTCTGTATCAATTGTCATTTCTGGACTATGTACAAAGGCAGCCCCACATAGAATGCATTACAGTAGTCAAGCCTGGGGGTTACCAGCATATATACTACTGTTTTAAGGTCATTTATATCTCCAGAAATTGGCATAGCTGATGTATCAGCCAAAGTTGATATAAAGCACTCCTGGCCACTGCTTCAACATGAGAAACCAGAGAGAGTTTGGGATTCAGGAGCACTCCCAAGCTACCTTATCTTTCAGGGGGAGTCTAACCCCATCCAGAACAGGCAGATCTAAACCATCTCTTGGGTCCCGATCCCACATCAGTCAGTACCTCCATCTTATCTGGATTCAACTTCAGTTTGTTATTCCTCATACAGTCCATTACCTCCTCCAGCCAAGCATTTAGGGAAGCTATGCCATTTCCTAATGAGGTCAATATGGAAAAATAGATTTGTGTGTCATCAACATTTTTTAACACCCTGCACCAAACCTCCTGATGATCTCTTTCATATAGATGTCAAAGAGCATTGGAGACAGTATGGAGCTTTGTGGAACTCCATACTTTAGTTCTTGCTTTGCAGAGGAGCAATCTCCAGGTGACACCATCTGGAATCTACCAGATAGGTAGGAACGGAGCCACTGTAAAACAGTGCCACCCAATCCCACCTCCCTCAGGTGACCCAGAAAGATACCAGAGTTGAGAGATCCAAAAGGTCGAGAGATCCACTGAGAGATCCAAAAGGATGTTCTCTTTCAGAATTGGCTGCCTCAGACAGAATTTCAGTACAAACTGCTTGTGATGACAGACTCCCAGGCAACAGAGGAGAGGAGAGGAGAGGAGAGCTGGTCTTGTGGTAGCAAGCATGACTTGTCCCCATAGCTAAGCAGGGTCTGCCCTGGTTGCATCTGAATGGGAGACTTGATGTGTGAGCACTGCAAGATCTTCCCCTCAATGGATGAAGCCGCTCTGGGAAGAGCAGAAGGCTCCAAGTTCCCTCCCTGGCTTCTCCAAGATAGGGCTGAGAGAGATTCCTGCCTGCAACCTTGGAGAAGCTGCTGCCAGTCTGTGAAGACAATACTGAGCTAGATAGACCAATGGTCTGACTCAGTATATGGCAGTTTCCTATGTTCCTAACAGCCAGAAGGATCATCAATGAGTGTAACAACCTAGATACACTCTCGATCATAGGTACCTGAGCAACTGCTTCCTGGTCCAGATAATCCAGAAGGTCAGCCCTTGGGCTTTTTAGAGTTTCTCCCCCACCTCAAGTTACTTCCAAATCCTTTTTGGTAGCTGCTACCACCTTCCCCAATTATTCCAGTTCAAGTAAGGAGGACCTATGCCTCTTGGGATTCTTTTAGGGGTTACTGGCTGTGCCAGCCTCCTGTGTCTCTGCAGAGCAGACCTTGCAAGATTCCCTCCTTCCTTCCTCTGATCAGGTAGATTGACCAAGTGGCAAGCACATGGTAGAAAGAACATTCTCTCATTCCCCCACCCCAGAAATTCCAATTAAAAGAAAATATTTATTAAAGGAGGAGGAATGAGGATCAAAGTGATGTGGGGATGGGTGGGATACAGGCATAAAAAACTCCTATCTCCTAGTATTAGGCAATTCATTAATGAGTGTACTTTCAGGCAGCCCCTCCCATCATAGCATCTGGTCTAGCTTAGGTGAAAACAAATCAACAACCTTTCAAAGCTGTCTTTCCAAGTTATCCATGGTGGAGGGTAGAAGAAGGTGATCCTCCTCTAATTAGGTTTAGGCAAGGCAGAGTAACTGTCACTTGTCTACCCATTGGAAAGTGATGCTTCCTTATTACCCAGATGCCCTGGTGTCTGACCTGGAGGTGTTTTGGACAAAAGCCAAGTTAACTGCCTATCTTCCAGCTTGATGTGGTTTTAATGGGTAGAGGAGTGTTAGGAGGTAGGAGAGTGTTAGGTCCTGATCAGACTAGAATGTTGTGAACATGATCTCCCTATCTGGAGCACATACTTGAGTACATAAAGAGGCATGTATGTCCCTAATCTGCCATACCTCTGTAATCAGTTGAAGGGTTTTGCTCCCCTAACCCAGCTCAATAGCTCTTTACTTCAAATACTTCAAAGTATACAGAATTCTGATGGGAGAGCACTTATTGTATTTACCTGAATCCAAGATGAGGTGTGTCCCCCCCGCCACACACACACACACATTTCTTACCTGTTAAATATAGAGGAGTCACCTTGAATTCATGTTTTCTTTCTTTTGGGTAAATACAGGTATAACCTCGATTTAACTTCTATCTTTTCAGGTATTGAGGTCGTTCTCACGACCGGGCGAGCAGGGCAGGCTGCAGAAGGCCACCTTCCCTACAGACGATCTCCGGGGACTGTCTGAGTTCATGGATTGCATGCCCAGATGGTCCTCCGCAGCCTCAGGGACCACGGAAGTGCGGGAGGTGGGACATGTTGTTCTGGCCCCTGGAAATCCCAGAATGTACTACATGAGTGCGCGGTGCATTGTGGGGATCCTGCCAGCAACAGGCATGCACCCGTCGGTGCTTCAGTGACTATCAGTGTGGGTCACCCATCTGTGCTGGCATTAGGGAAGTACCTGCTCCCTTAACTTCACTTACAAGGCAGACTCCCTAGACAGGTTTGCCGCTGAGTGCCGCCAGGAGCTGCGTGCCTCCCGGCAGTTCTTACAGGCACCCAAGCCTGGGCTTAGCTACTTTTGCCCCATCTTGGCTGCTCGTGAGAACAGCCTCCATGTCCTAAATTCAGAGTTACCTTCTTTGTGGGGAAATATGGTATTTTCTACCTTCATTTTCAGTGATTCTGCGGGTGCTTGACAGGTAAAGAAACACCAGAAAAAATCTCATAAATAAGTATTTAAAATATTTCTCTCTTGGCCTTTCAGTAAATGGAATCTTTATCAATGAAGCCATCATGTTCCTTCCAGGGAACATATATGAATTAAGCCCTGGATGTCAGACACTATAGTGTCTTTGCTTTCCTTCTGTGTTCATGCCAGACTCCCAGGGGATGAGGTGGGCTCCTAGCCCTTCTTAAACTCCAGAATAATTGGAGCAGCCCCCAAAAGGTCAGCCTCAGGAACAGCCAGGAGTGGAAGTTAGCTTGTCACCTGAATCCTCTTCCTGGCTTGCTACATTCAGCCAGTTCCCTCTCCTGGAGAACTCCTAGCTCCCATACTCAGAAGCAGCTCCTCCTCATCAGGTGCCTTGTCTTTAAATACCCCAGTGCAGAACTGACAGGGCTTAAAGCCTAGTTCCAGCCCTACCCCTTCCTCACCTTGCTTCCTGTTTCCTGCCACACCCAACCTAGCTGTCTCCCTAGAGCTGTTTCCTGCAGTTCTTCCTGCCTTGCCCTCTCAACCCCACTGGGATCTGACCAGCCTGGGCCCTTCTCATTTCCACTGCCCCCTCAAGGGAAAGAAAGCCTCAGAGGAGGGATGCCACACCCTTCTCCAGCTTCCACAGTGCTACCCAAGTGACCAGGTAACATGGTATCCTGACAGTTCACTTTGAACAGAGTTCATTCTTTATCAGTCATTCTAAGTTCCATTATACTAATCCCTGCCGCCTACCATTATAGCTACTTTAAAAGAAAATCTGACTATTTCCTTCTATTCTGCTTGCCAGCCATCTTCTGGTCACTGCTCTGAACAGTACAGAGAGCATACTAACAAGGTGGGGGGGGGATCCTCCCTGGATCTTATTTTAAGCTGAGCCAAAATGCCCCTCCCACTTTCTCCATCAAATTATTATGTGGAGAAGGCGGGGGCAATTTCTGCAACTTTGGAGGAGGAGTCTGAGAATTCAGATGAATTTCTCAAATCATAGGCAATCACCATTCCCCACCTGTCCCCCAACCAGAAGGTCCCTTGAAATAACAACGATGGACTAGTTTAGATAGGCTGATGCTTGCATAATAGTTCATGTGTGGAAAAAGCAAAAGCATGCCTCTCTGGCCCTTAACCACCCCAAGCATGCTGTGTCTGGCCCTGCATAATCACTTGTGGCTCGAATGTCCAAACTGGCCCTTAATCACACTGTTTAAACCACAGTTTAAATAGGCCAAATTCACATGGACCTGCGGTTCTGCACCCCCTGCTCCTGTTCCCCTGTCCGAATTTGGATGTTCAGGAGAGCTGTTTCTCTGCAGTCAGTGAGACTGCAGAGAGGCAGGGGAGCTGGTTGTGCATTCGTTCTTGACAGAAGGACAACCTGCACAGCTAATTGGGCCAGAGTGAGGGAGGAGCTTCCTCCCTCAACTCCAGTTCCATGGGGCCGAAACTTCAGTGCCAGCGTTTGGATATAACACTGGCACTGCAAAACTGGAGTTAAAGGTGGCAAAACTTCACTCTGGCCAAAGGTCCATAGTGGAGTTCACTTTCAGCATCTGCTTGACTTTTTGTGGGGAAAGTGAATGCCATTAAAATGAGTATAGTTCCCATGTGATTTACATGTTAAAGGGATTGCCCTTAGTAATACCAAACCATAATTTTACAGCTGTAGACATGCTGTTTAGGAATGTACTGGTGGGGAGAATAAAAGGCCTCCGCTAGTATTAGCCAGAAGAAGATTCTCCCAAGAGATAGGTGGTTTCAGCTTCCAGATTTCAGAGACTGAACTGTAAACCAGGACTCTTGCCTCTGTACTGAAATGTTTGGCAAGCCACTCCCTCTCAGTTTTGCTCTCCAGCATATTTCCCCCACAATATGGGGGAAATAATAATACTTACCCTGCAAGGTTGTTGTAAGGGTCACTTCAAGATCACATGTATGAAGCACTTTGTACACTCTTTATTAACTTGCACTTCAAATGAATTGGCAATATATTCAATTGAGACATGACCAAGAAGTTGTTTGATCTGTATGCACTTGCTGCACCATGGACCTCACGTATATTAAAACTGCTGCTGGGTTTTAATTTCCTTCTCAAATGAACCAAGTTATTTTATCAATATTTGGAAGAACAGAAAAAGTGGAGAACTGATGCAGGTAGGCCAACATTTGAATAAGTAACTGAAGGGAAAAACATTCTCAGAACTATGAATGGAGATGCTGGCAAATAATGAACCATCCACTGTAAAATGAAATTAAGACTGATTCAGCAAAAGATTTTGCATGGACTATATTGTGAACTTGTGGGGTATTTTAACAAAGAGTGTATTGTTACTAATGCCAGTTGGATGTGTGGGAGGGAATCACTTTGAAGCACATATATTGGGAATATCCAGTGAATTTTGGGAAGAGGTGGCAAACATGTTAATCTCGTCCTAAGAATGTATGGTGTATATACATGTACAGATACATCCCAGGTATTTGGAATATAAAGAAGGAACAAAAGGCTTGGATGAGAACAGCAGAATTGGTTTTTTAAAGATAGGTATTGGGCTGGTTTGAATAATATTTTACCAATTGGTTCACTCCACAGGACATTGATGTGAGTACACTGTGAGTATGCATCTCTCCCCTCTCCCCTCAGTCAGTATACAATTCCTCAATCACGTGGGGGTATGATTCATCTGCACTGCACCCTACATCTAATTCAAACACCAGTTTGGCTGGAGAGGATGATCTACGGCTGCAGTCAGACCACCTGATGGCCACTCAGAGATCGGCTTTCTCCATGGCCACCTGAGGCTTTGGAACGTGCTCCCTGCTGAAATAAGAGCTCTGCCAACTCTCAGCTTTAAAAAAAAACACAACAACTTTACAAACATATCAGTTCAACCAAGCTTTTAATTTGATTGTAAATTTATAAATAGTTTTAAATTGAGTTGTTTTTATAATCTTTATTGTTTTAAATTCTGTATTGTTGGTTTTAATATGTCATGTTGCTTTATGATGTAAATAAACCACCTAGAGATGTGTCTATATAAATCCTTAAAACAAAACAAAACAAAACAAAACAAAATAAAAGTAGGATTTGAACATGTGTACAGGGGTGATTTGGGCAAACCACCCTCTGTGCAAATGAGGTAGGGTGTCCTGCACAAGGGGCGAGTGGGGACTCAAGCATGATCCCAGTGCACTCACTTCTTTATTGCCTGGGATGGACTGGTTGGGCAAAGAATAATCTGAACTGGCCCTTTACCTACTTGAAAAGAGGAGGCTAAACCAGGCATAATTGTCTGGAGCAGGCTACTTATGGGTAACCAAGCAATTAGGAGACAAGGAAGATATATGGAAAACAATATGGATACATTTTGTAGAGCGCTGCATGATGTAAAAAGCAGGCAGTACTGAGAACCATCTGGTGGTTCTTTTTCTCTCTCTCTCTTTGATCTTCCTCTCCCCTCCTTTTCTTTTCTTTCTGTTTTACCTTTCTGCTCATTTGATTTTCTCTTTTGTCATGAGTATAGAATATGAGTGGGTGTAAGTGTTGTTGCATATATGAAAGTATCATAAGCTCTAAAGTATTTAATTGGGAGGAGCTTTTGAAATTGTAAAATGCTGAAATAAAGGAGAATGGAAAGTTTGGAAATTCTGTGCAGATCAAAAGCCTATTGATATCTTTCAAACAGCTATTTATTAATTGACATGTTTTTGTTAAAATAGAAAAATTAAGAATTCAGGATTACTTTGGGATATACTGTGGGGAAACAGTCATATCCACCCCTGGTAGTCTTAATACCTTAGTATCAAGGGAGAACCTTGCTGTGTATGAAATTGACAATGTAATTGACAGGAACTGTTGAGCTAAACAAGACATATAATGTTCATATTAAGTTTTCCAAAATCAGTCCATTAAAACTGGCTGGCTTTACTTTCTCAAAATCTAACTTGACCTTCATGAACATCATTTTTTATATAACATGAGGTAGAAACTATCATCTTACTCACTGGTTTTATGGGAGCAGTCATCATACATTCTGAAAAATGATGTGCATCCTTCAGTAAATCATCCTCTCTTTGACGACATATGCCATTTTAGTGTGACAAAGGAAAACAGATATTTGAAGCTGATGAAGAAGAAAACCAAGGCAAAGATATTGGTCTTAATCTTACATCTCTTATTTTTGGGTGCTTAATGATTTTCAGATTATGGTAAGCATCTCTCTGTTGGAAGTTAGGACTAATTTACTGTGTTGAGAAGTGCAGCCTCTAAAATTGGGATGCTGGATAGGACCAAGTTAAAAAAAGAAAAGGCAATGATGCTGATACAAAGTTAGCTTTCCTGTGGAGTAGTAGTTCCTCAATATTCTTCACTTTGTTCCTCAATATCCTTCTGTGTGTGTGTGTGTGTGCACGCGCGCATCGTGATCCCCCTGGACATTGGAGAGGAGTGGGGGGCAGGGGACTTACTTGAAAGTGGGGAGGTGCCTGAGGAGGAGAGCAGGTCGGTGATTTGAATGGGGACGTAGTTGCTACAGGTCTGCGAGTGTTTGTCGCAGGAGGGGTCAGCAGAGCGGAGTGATCTTGGGAGGAAAAGGTCAGGATCTGAGCCAGAGATTGAATGGCCACTATCTCCTCTAGGACGCAGGTGGGGAAAATGCCAACAGCAGGTGAGGGAATTACGGAGAAGCCTGGGTTATCAGGTATATACTGGGTCTATGGTGCTTTCATCTTTGTTCCTGTATTCATTGTGAGACTGTTAAAACTTACCATTTGTCAGTAAAGCTGAAACTTGAGCTACAATTCCAACTGGCGATTGTGTCATACATCTCTGGTTGGCTTCTTCAGTAGAGTGAGCTCATGACAGTTTGTATGTGTGTATGTGTATGTCATTCAAGGCTGTTCTCACGAGCAGCCAAGACTGGACTAGGGCAGCTAAACGTGGCTGCCTGTGAGAACCTGCGGGAGCCAACTGGCTAGGCAAACCCGCCTAGGGACCCCGTCTCAGGGAGTGAGTGCACCCTAAGCAGCATTTACTTTACAGCACCAGCTTTTTTCAGCCGGTGCTGACACTGATTGGCACCTACCCATTGGAGGGGGGGGATCCTACAATCCACCATGCACTCTTGCGGTTCATTGTGGGATTTCCAGGGGCTGGAAAAAGGTGTCCTGGACCCCACTCCCCCTGGGGCAGCAGTGGACTGTCTGGGCATGTGCATCACATGCCCAGACAGTCCTTGGTAATAGTCTGTGGGCATGGTGGGCTTCTGCAGTCTTCTCTGCCACCACCCCACCCACCCAGTTGTAAGGAGGACCTCAATATTTGCTGTTTTTGTTAAACTGCTCCCTTCGTTTGGTGGATTTTTATATCACTTTTTGCAGCCTTTGCTGGTCAATGACCGCATAAACTTATAACTAAAGCTAAGCTTTTTGCAGCCTACTTTAGACCTACAGGTTTTTAATGACCTCAATCCACAAATCCAGAAAAATTAAGTCACACTGTTCATTTGATTCAGTTTAACGACCTTTTTTGTTTTTAGTTCTGTTTTTCTGATCATTCTTCAACTAACTGTTGGAAGTGAAGGACTCTGCGCTGTCTCATGTCTCAGTGACAGAGGGGGGGACAGATTAGTGAGTCAGAGGGCTAGAGGGGTCAAGACATTGGCCATCCCTTCTCTACTGCTCTGACACTATCCCTTTGATATGTAGATTGCTACTCTCAGGGACTTCCTGCCTGCCTGCCTCTCTCTCTTCCCTTTTCTTCTCCCTTGCAACACACACGCTACTCTCTCCCTGCACCATGTGTGCAGAGATGCAGAAGCCATCCCTCTGCATCCAGCTAGATAGATAGATTAGAGATCCCATCTCTCCACTTTACTATCTAGAATGGAATTCACCAATAAAGACTCCTTATATTGATTTGAAACTATGAACTGGCTCCAAATTTCTTTTGGCTCTCAGCATACACACATGCCTGGGCAGACTCCGCTGTGTTTTGCCTCTGTGCACTCTGCTGTAATAGAAGGTATCTCTTACCAGAGAGAATTCTCAACACTAACTCTGCTTTCCTATCAGAGAAACTGAGTTGTGGCCCTTAATGACACCAGAAGGGACACTGTAGGGTTATGTTGACTGCTGCATTACTGATGGGTCCAGCACTGATGGGTCCAATAGGATGGCATTGATAGGAGACTGTTCATTGCCCTAAGCCCTCTTCAGCCTTGGCATTGCAGCAAATGTACAGTCTGGATTTTTTCTCTCCCTTCAACCTTGCTGTGTTGTGGCCATTAAAAAAAAAAAAAAAAAAAAGCTGAACCATGTGGAGTCCTGGTTGCATCAGGCTATGGTACTTGTGTGGAAGTTGACCCCATGTGCTAAATTCAGTCTGGGCTACTGCAAAATATCCAGTACTACATGTTGTGGTCCTTTGATAAATGGTAATCAAGGCTGAATTCAGTGTGTGGCTGACGCATGCACATGACTACCTCACCCTCGCTGATGTGGCTAGTACTTGGCAGAGACCGCTGTGTTTCTGCAACTCCCTGAGATGGTATAAGAACAAGCATCTCATCGTGCCACCCTAAGCACAGTAATTGTTACTAGAGTCTTCTCTAAGCCGCAGTGGAAGTCCTGACAAACAACAGAAGTTTTTGCACTGGGAACCCTACGACCAGTCTTCCAGCAGAAGGTGCAAGCTGATAAGATCAGGAGACTAATCAGCAGCAGCTGCCACTCCATTGCTGTCTCCACTTTAAGGAATTATCATTGCACACTGAGAACACAACTATGGCCTCTTCCCATCTTTCATTTGTCTTCATTTAGAAATTGCCTCAGCCATGATAGGACGATTTAAAGGTTTACCTTGGCACTTATGAGTGTTTCCCATGTGGAAGTGGTGCAACAGAAACCTATTAGCCCATATCCTTTTATACTGTAACTTTTATAAGGAAATTAGAACCTATTTTATTTCTCCTGTACTTTGTCCATATTTAGGGAATTCAGATTCTCTCTCTCTCTCTCTGATTTTAAGATAACATTAACTGAAAATATAGCTATATTTCTTGCGGGAGCTTTTAGAACAAGGTCAGAGATATTGAAAGAGGCCAAATTGTATTACATTTACTTCAATTTTAAATTGTTTTTTTTTTAATTCGTTGTGTAATTTGATCAGATTCATGATTTTTTTTTAAATTTTCTGGTTTGTTGTTGTTAGGTTTAATGTTTGACCTAAGAATCATTGTTTTATGGTTAGTGGACCAAAATAAACTCCATTTGAATATCATGGAAATTAACTATTTATGCCTGAATTCTATCTGCTAATCAATTCTTGATCAAGGTAAGGGCACTTCCTTTTATGTGATAGCAATGTACTTTTGAAAGAGCCTTTGACTGATTAACCACATCAACATTTTCTGAATATGCATGAACCTGATATTGTTTATTATTAACATGCTACTTTAATGGTTACACTTCATCTGATGCTACCTACCACTCATTTACGAAGATAGACCAAGTGATAATTTAAATACAGAAGTCAAAATGTGAATTAGAGATTAAATAGTTGTGACATGAGGTCCTATAGGCAAGAAGCTACTTCATCAATTTAACACTATTTAGGTGATGACTATCTTTCACTCTAGACATATTTTTGTTTGATCATTCAACGTGCTCGTAATCTTTCCCATAAATTCTTTGAATTATCATATATAATCTTTCATCAATCTAATAGTTGTACCATTTGCCTAAAAACCTTCATTATTTATTTTAAGCACCTTGGTGATTATAGCACTTTGTATATAGTTAATTAGTAGACAAAGAGGTCGTTAACACGACCTTTGAGAGTGCTGGGGATGTCAGGGAAGGGGAAGGTGGGATAGAACCTATCTCCCCCCCCCCCAGACAATCTGGCGTGATCCCGGGCTGTGTTCTGGAGGCCTGGAAAATGCAGGCCTGGCTCCAGATATCCCACAATGCACCACACGATGAGCATGGTGCATTGAGGGATTCCGTTATGAGTTGGGCGCTCTAGGCACCTGGCTCTGTGTCTGCTTGGGCTGCGTGCCTGATCCTGGCGCTTCACATGAGCAGCACTATCCAGATAGGGCTGCCTGAGCCTGGGTAGGACTGCTCATGTGAACAGCCTCATAGTGTACAACACACTTTGCACTGCTGCCAAGCATTTATAATATCACCTCCTCTCTGCAAAAAACTCTTCTAAGAAGATCATCCATCAAGGAATCCATCGCATGATCTCATAAAGGGTATGTGGAAAGGTTTCAGATAACTGGTCAATAGGCTGAACTATTACATTTATGCACTTGGAGAAAAACAAGTGTTGAGATTTTGAAAGATAAAAGCTAAGAAGAAAGGTTAATACCTGCTATCTCAAAGCATGGTTGAGTCAGGCCAAAATGACCAGTAATGGATTTTGGTAACCTAATCTCTCCATCTCTTTTCTGCAGCAAAGCTCTTAGGTAATACGAATGATACTTCGTCAGGGAGCTTCATTGCTGTGGATAATCTGCTTCTATTCTGTTATAAAATCTTTCCCTTATGTATAAAATTGATAAGGGTTTTATTCATAAATGGAGATCATAACGTAATATGGAGCCCACATTGTCATTGCTTCAGTCTTCAGATAATTTCCTCATAGCTGGTACTATTTTAAATAAAGCTATTCCAAATAAGTGGTTTGAATATTATTGCCATGGTGTTACACACTGAGGCTGTTCTCATGTGCAGCTTAACCCGGTCCAGGGGAAGCCCAGCCTGGGTTAGGCTGCATGTGAGGACTGCTGGGATTGGGCCCAGCTTTTTAACCCAGCTTTTAGCCATGGTTAAAGCTCGAGCAAGCCCTTCACCCAAGCTCCGGGATTGTGTGTTTGCTCGGGCCGTGTTCAGCCCCAGCAGACACAGAGGTGGGCACCGAGAGCACCTGTCTCCGGGGAGTTATCCACACATGGCTTCATGCTGCCGGGTAAATGTTGAATGAAGCCACGTCCAATCACACTCGCAGCACTGAGGGAAGCAGCCCCTCCTCTCTGCTCTCATTTTTTGTTTTTACAAGTTCACAGGGCAGGCGTCCGTGATTTCCTTCTAGCCAATTGGTGTGGGGGATGGGGAGAGAGAGATTACTAAAGAGCTACATCTGCATTTCAAAGACACTATCCCTCTTATCATGCTAATGATTCTACCTCAGTGTCTCTCCTGATTTGCTCTGGCACTTTCAGAAAAAGTAGCTTAAAACCAGCATTTTAAAACCCCAGAAATGCCTCGATATAAACTAGAATTTGCAAGACCAAGCCTGATTTGTGTGTGGAGTGGGTCCGAGGATCTTGAAGGGACTTCGGGGTAGGTTTGGCTGGTGTGTGAATGGGCACACTCTCTCCCGAAGGAGATTCGGGGTAGAAGCCCTGTCTGTAAGGCCTCCTGGGGGATTCCCCCAATGCACCGCATACATCATGTGGCGCATTGGGGGATATCTCGAGGCCAGGGGACCTCATCCCAGTCTCTGGAGCTCCGTGCTGTGCTGTGCAATGCAGATAATCTGGAAGTGCAATCCTTTTCAACAATTGTCTGAGGGGAAGGTGAGTTGGACCAGCCTTCCTCCCACCCACCCAATCAGTTGAATGGCCCCACTATAATGCAGCCTTATCTACACTAGTGATGAAAGTGACAGGTGGCTGTCCAGCCTCTTATTTGAAAACCTCTAGAGAAGGAAAGCCCACCACTGCACAGAGCAGACTTATCCACTGTCAAACAGCTCTCACAGGCTGACATGCCATGCAGTGTTACACAGGTGGTAGTGGACTCTGTCCTCCTGGACTGCACTGTGGGTCAGAAACAGAGGGCTCATGTGCACAACTGACAAAAAACTGCTCTGTACAGTTGCACAACTGTGTGTGTTCGATTTTTCAGAAGCTGTACAAAAACACTCTTGCGCAACTGCATTGGGGTTGTGTTGCTGAAACATTCAGCATTGCAGAGCGTGCACTACTACCCACCTAACACTCTGTGGTATGTCAGCCACAGTTAGGAGTTTCCTCCTCCCTAGCCTGAGTGCAATTTCAGAGTTAGAAAACTATAGGCCTGTCTCTGATTGCCCATGGTTGTGGAGTGAAGAAGATTGATGATCTAGACTCATTTTGGCTTTTGAGTGGGCTATGGGGTTGAGACTGCCTTGGTTGGCCTGATGGATGATTTCCAACTAGGTATTAACAGAGGGAGTATGATTGTGCTGATCCTTTTGGCTCTCTCGGTGGCTGTGGGATTAGATGACGCTGTTCTACAGTGGTTCCATTCCTACCTCTCAGGTAGATTCCAGATGGTGTCACTCGGAGACTGTTGCTCTGCAAAGTGAAAGTTACTGTATGATGTTCCACAAGGCTCCATACTGTCTCCAATGCTTTTAACATCTACATGAAACGGCATAACTTCCCTAAATGCCTTCCTGGAAGCAGTAATGAGCTGGTGAGAGATAACAAACGGAAGTTGACTCCAAACAAGATGGAGATTATTGGAGGGGGGGGGGCAGGAACCAAGAGATGGTTTAGATATGCCTGTTCTGGGTGGGGTTACACTCCCTCTGAAAGATCAGGTGAGTAACTTCTGGATCTCTCAGTGGCGTTCGATACCATTGACCATGGTATCCTTCTGAATCGCCTGGGGGAGTTGGGGATAGGGGGCACTGCTTTGCAGTGGTTCCGCTCCTATCTCTCGGGTAGATTCCAGATGGTGGAGGTTGGTGAAAGTTGCTCCTCTAAACGGGAGCTGTTATATGGAGTTCCCCAGGGCTCCATTTGTCACCAAATGCTTTTTAATATCTACATGAAACCGCTGGGTGAGGTCATCAGGAAGGAGATTTGGTGCTGGGTGTTATCAGTATGCTGATGACACCCAAATCTACTTCTCCTTTTAATCTTCAGGAAATGGCACTCATTCCCTAAATGCCTGCCTACAGGCAGTAATGGGCTGGATGAGGGAGAACAAATTGAAGCTGAATCCAAGCAAGACGGAGGTGCTCATTGTGGGGGCTCAGATTCTGAGGGGTGAGTTAGATCTTCCTGTGCTGGATGGGGTTAAACTCCCCCAGAAGGAGCAGGTGTGCAGCTTGGGAGTACTCCTGGACCCAGGCCTCACCCTGGTTTCTCAGGTGGAGGCTATGGCCAGGAGTGCTTTCTATCAGCTTTGGCTGATTTGACAGCTGCACCCATTCCTCAAAGAGGATGACATCAAAACAGTGGTGCATCAGCTGGTAACCTCCCGGCTCGACTGCTGCAATGCGCTCTACGTGGGGCTGCCTTTGTACGTAGTCCAGAAACTTCAGTTAGTTCAGAATGCGGCAGCCAGATTGGTCTCTGGGGCAACCCGGAGAGACCATTTCATGACTGTTTTAAAACAGTTACACTGACTGCTGATATGTTTCCAGGCAAAATACAAAGTGCTGGTTATTACCTTTAAAGCCCTGAACGGCTTAGGTCCGAGTTATCTAAGAGAGCGCCTTCTTCTACATGATCCCCACCGCATGTTAAGGTCATCTGAGGAGTTCTGTCTCCAGTTGCCATCGGCCTTCTCTGTAGCTGCTCCTGGGCTGTGGAATGCACTCCCGGCAGAGATTTGTAATTTGAGATCATTGCTGTCCTTCAGGAGAGCCCTTAAAACCTATATGGTTGGCCTGGCTTTCCAGGATTTTAAATGATTAAATTGTTTTAAATAGTTGCCCTAATTTCCAGAGTTTTTAGCTGATAATTGGTTTTATTGTGTTTTAATAGTTTGATTTTAATTGTTAATTTGTTTTAACTGTTTTTATCATACTGTAAACTGCCCTGAGCCATTTTGGACGGGCGATATACAAATCCAATCCAATCAATCAATCAATCAATCAGTCAATCAACTTGGGACTGCTTCTGGATCCAAAACTCTCTCTGTTTGCTCAGATTGAGGTAGTGGCCAATAGTGCTTTTTATCTACTTTGGTTGATACATCAGCTATGCCCATTTCTGGAGGTAAATGACCTTAAAACAGTAGTATATATGCTGATAACCTCCAGGCTTGACTACAGTAATGCACTCTACATGGGACTGCCTTTGAACATAATCCGTAAACTATAACTGGTACAGAATGTGGCAGCCAGGTTGGTCTCTGGGACAATCCAAAGGAACCATTTAACACTGGTTTTTAAAAAATTGCACTGGCTGTTGATATGCTTCCAAATGAAATACAAAGTAGGGATGTGCTTGAAATGCGATTCAGCGTCCAAATCATGGGCACATCGCTTTTAAACCGAGGCTTACACAGCCCCTTTAATATGGGAGAAAACAGGTCCATGCCTACTCCTCGTCCGTTCGCTGTCACTTCTATATTGGGGGCACTCTCCCTCCACCCCATGACCATGCACCATCAGGGCATTTCCCAGCTGCCCCTGCACAATGCCAGCACACACATGGCCTCCATGCATGCGCAGAGGTGGTCACACAATCATGGTGATGCAAATGGTCATTAAAATGGCCTCCACCCATGCGTGGAGGCCCAAAATGGGCTGGAGAAGGTCTGAGCAGGGCTGCCGGCAGGCCTGGCTACTCTGGGAGAGGCCGCCCCCACAGCCACTGCTGCCACCGCCAATAGTACCTGTAAATACTTACTCCCCTCCCACCCCCTCTAGGCTTAGGGAAGTCCCCATGCCCATTTACTGGTAAAGGGGAATCCTCACCAGTAGACCACCAAACCGGTCTGTGAACCAGTTTGAATCAGTCCAGTGGTCGAATTGGACCAGGTCTGGTTTGACCAGAACCAGAACCAAACTGGGTCGGGTCAGTTTGAATCTGGTCTGACCCAGCAAAAATGGTTTTGTGCACATACCTATCCATATGGAATACAAGTTCCTCACCCATGTGAACATTTTTATAATTTTCAAGCGATGTTTCTCATAGTTACATTATGGTTCAGAGTGGTTTCTTCAGAACCCAACTCTGCTAACATTTTTTTTAAAGTGGAGGCGCATTCATAAGTGGTATTCCCCATCTGTAGTCTGAAAGAATACCGTCCATTCTATAACCTTGGAAACATCACCACATTTTCATTTCCTACTGCTGCATATGTAGTCCCAGCCTAAAATAACATGAATTTCTTCCTTTCACCTAACAACTGAATTAAATTCTAGAGGTCTTCCCATCCCCCAAGCATTGGAAGTTTATTTTTAAACCATTAAAATAGATGTCTCAGGCTACTCGTTTCTAAATACATTGAAGAATGGGCACAACTCATGCAACTTTGATCAATCTCATATGAATGTTGTTCTATATGGTGACTGTGGAGAGCTGCATTTTACAAAATTTCTACATAATTGTTGATGAATTAGGGATTGAAAACAAAGCAGAACTGTATTTTTTTCTTCCCTGCCGTAAGCTATTATATCTTCTCCATTAACAATAAGACTGCCAACCTTCCAAGATTGACTGGGAGGTTTCAGGAGCTGGCATCAATCTCCAGTTCTGGAGATTCTACTGAAAGCAATTCTGGAGATTTTTCGGGCTTGATATTGAGAAAATGTTGTAGGGCAGGGGAAGCGGAAAACTCCAGGGAGTTATTCACACATGGCTTCATACTGTGGGGGATGAGCAAAGCCACTTTGAACTACACTCGCGGCATTGAAGGAAGCAAGCCCTCCCCTCTGCTCCTGGGTTTTGTTTTGGTGCAAGTTCACATCACTTGCTTCCATGTTTTCCTTCTATCCAATGGGGGTGTGGAGAGATTTCTAAAGAACTATATCTGCATTTCTAAAGCAATTATCCCTCTTATCATGCTAATGATTCTATGTCACTGCCTCTCCTTATTTGCTCCAGCTGTTTGTTTGTTTGTTTGTTTTTCTATACCGCCCTTCCAAAAATGGCTCAGGGCAGTTTACACAGAGAAACAACAAAGACAGATGGACCCTTGCCCCTAAAGGGCTCACAGTCTAAAAAGAAGCATAAGATAGACACTAGCAACAGTCACTGGAGGGGTACTGTGCTGGGGGTGGATAGGGCCAGTTAATCTCCCCCTGCTAAATAAAGAGAATCACCACCTTAAAAGGTGCCTCTTTGCCAAGTTAGCAGGGGTTAATTTTCAGAAAACGTATCTTAAAACCAGGATTTTTAAAACCCGGAAATACATCAAGAAAAGCTAAAATTCAGAAGGACAAAGTCCGGTTTGTGTGTCGTGTGCTTCCAAGGATCTCAAAGGGACCTTGGGGTAAGTTTGGCTGGTATGTGAATGCACACTCTCTCTTCCAAAGGAAATTCGGCATAGCAGCCCTATCTGTAAAGCCTCCAGGAATAACTTCAGTCAGTTGGCAGCTGTAGCTAACAGAGGCAGGTTCTCATGCTAGGGATGTGCATTCATTATGAATGAAGTTGAACCAAATCAAGCCAATTCTGTTCAGTTTCCATTTGTCATGAAATGAATGCCTGTGGTATATGAGGCTTTCAGGCACTATTCATTTTTGTTTAGTAGGGGCTAGGGAGGGCTTTTTTGGGTGGTGGGCGGTACCCTGGCAAAGTGGCAGGCTTTCTTTTCAAACAGTTCTTAAACTTAAAAGGAATCAGAGAGCTTTTCCTGGCAGCTTCATCCTAGTAGCCACCATGTATTTTTCCCATAATGCCCTGTGTGATAGTCAGTTCAGGATATTGGAGGGGGGGACCTGGTGGCCACCAGGAGGCTCTACAGTCAGGGCTTCTACCCCAAATCTCCTTCAGAAGAGAGTGTGTGCATTCACACACCAACCAAACTTACCCTGAAGTCCCTTTGAGATCCTTGAATCCACTCCACACACAAATGGGGCTTTGTCTTGCAAATTCTAGCTTATCTCGAGTTATTTCCGGGTTTTTAAAATACTGGTTTTAAGCTACTTTTTCTGAAAACACTAGAGCAGATAGGGAGAGGCAATGATGTAGAATCATTAGCATGATAAGGATACTCTCTTTAGAAATGCAGATGTAGCTCCTTAGTCATCTCCCCCCACCACTGGCTAGAAAGAAAACACTGAGGCATGTGATGTGAACTTGCAAAAAAAAACAAAAACCAAGAGCAGAGTGGGGGGCGGCTTCCCTCAATGCTGCAAGTGTGATTCAAAGTGGCTTCGCTCAACATTTACCCGCCCACAGCATGAAGCCATGTGCTAATAACTCCCTGGAAAGAGCCACCAAAAGGAACCTTGTTTCACCTTTTCAACTTTTAAAACGATGTTTAAAAGTTTAAAAAGGCCACTTCTGTCCCACTCTAAGGGCAGTCCTCCACTCCACTGTTATAAATAAAAAGAACACAGGGCATTCATGTGGACTGGGTTAAAATCAAAAGGGTGCCTCAGTACCACCATCCAGATTTGCCACAGAGAGCTGACATTCCCTCAACATGAAATATTTTGTATAGGTTTTGTTCCTCTGATTTCTTGTAATATTTATTTATTTATTTATTTATTTTTGCATTTATATACCGCCTTTCATTAAAAAGATAACCCCAAGGCGGTTTACAAAAGTTAAAAACATACAATACTACCACCCGAGGGCATTCTGGGTACAAATACTGAGCTTACATGTGCACAAAATACAGAGTTTAAATCATTACAGGATTCTGTTTCAGTTACTTTGACATTGTGATAATCCACACATAAATCAGGGACTAATTTTGTATAAGAAGATGGGATTTTCCACCTAATAAACACCTCCGTCACTTAAAAACAAAACAAAACAAAGAGCAATACATGGTGTTCTGTGGTTAGGTAACTTTGTGGGGAAGGTTTCTGTCCTCTGCTGCCTGTAGTGTTTGAGCTTTAACAGAACATGCGGAGGTATTTTGGGGAAAGACTTTGCAGAATATAAAATAGTCACTTATTCCATAACTCAAAGATTCAGACATGCACAAATAAAGAGACCCAGGTCGGCGGTTCATCCCCAAGCCAGTTATTGTTTTCTCCCTTCAAGTGCCCTTAAATTCATATTCACAACTGGGGTAAATCATTTCAGCAGATCCTCTCAGAGGATTTTATATACCTCATTCCTCCCCACCCCGCTTGATTCGGGAATGCTTTCCTTAAGGACAGTGGTTTTCAGTGCATTAGTGTACCTCAGCATGTTGTCAGGTGGTGTTTTCAACATGTATATAATTACAGCTGATCACTGAAGCATGGCCCATCTTACTACATCTTAGCTTGTTGTCAGGCTTAGATTGCCACAAGAATAGGAGCAGTGGCCCTTCTTCAGTATGGCGAGACCAAAAATCCAGCCCTTGTGTGATATGGGAGGGAAGAGGAAGTCATTAGCAGCTAGGGAGGAGAGCTAGCAAGCATGAATTATCCCCTTTGCTAAGCAGGGTCCAACCTGGTTTGTATTTGAATGGGAGACATGTTTGAGCGCTGTAATACATTTCCCCTTAGGGGATGGAGCCACTCTGGGAAGAGCATCTGCATGCAGAAAGTGCCAAGTTCCCTCCCTGGCATCTCCAAGATAGGGTTGAGAGAGACTCCTTGCTGTAACCTTGGAGAAGCTGCAGCCATTCTGTTTAGACAATACTGAGCTAGATGGACCAATGGTCTGATTCGGTGTAAGGCAGCTTCCTATGTTCCTAGTTTGCTTGTGACAGTCCTACCAATCTGAGGCCCCAAAGGTGAACGAACAGGGCTAAGGCTTACCACAACTGAATCAAGGTTCAAGATAAGAACATAAGAACAGCCCGGCTGGATCAGGCCCAAGGCCCATCTAGCCCAGCATCCTGTTTCACATAGTGGCCCACCAGATGCCGTTGGAAGCCTATAGGCAGGAGCTGAGGGCATGCCATCTCTCCTGCTGTTACTCCCCTGCAACTGGTACTCAGAGGCATCCTGCCTCTGAGGCTGGAGGTAGCCTATAGCCCTCGACTAGTAGCCGTTGGTAGACCTCTCCTCCATAAAGTTATCTAAACCCCTCTTAAAGCCATCCAAACTAGTAGCCAACACCACATCTTGTGGCAGAGAATTCCACAAGTTGATTATGCATTGTGTGAAAAAAATACTTTCATTTGTTGGATTTAAATTTCTTGGCAATCAATTTCATGGGATGACTCCTGGTTCTAGTGTTATGTGTGTGAGAGAGACATTTCTCTCTATCCACTTTCTCTATACCATGCATGATTTTATAGACCTCTATTATTTTCCCCGCAGTCTTTTTTCTAAACTAAAAAGCCCCAGGTGTTGTAGCCTTGCCTCATAAGGAAGGTTCTCTAGGCCCCTGATCAACTTGCTTGTCCTCTCCTGCACCTTTTCCAGTTCCACAATGGCCTTCTTTAGATGTGGTGACCAGATTTGTACACAGTACTCCAAGTGGGGCTGCACCATAGTTTTGTATAACCGCATTTTAATATTAGCAGTTTTATTTTCAATCCCCTTCCTAATGATCCCTAGCATGGAATTGGCCCTTTTCACAGCTGCTGCACATTGAGTCGTCACTTTCAACAGGCTGTCAGGAGACTATATCCTGTGGGGAAGAGCTTGGTCACAAAACTGCAGACAAGAGCCAACTCTTCATCTGGGAATTCTATCTGAATGAGGAGCAGCTAATTTTGCAGAAGGTCCAGAACGTGTCATGGAAACCAGGGGATAAACACCAGGATACATGAGGCTCCAAGTCAGGAACTCAAAGGCAAGGCCATAACATTTCTGAGATAAGGGAAATGGAAGAAAAACAAGGGAGTAAGGTCTGATAGCACTCTGTTGATACAATCTCACTCAAGGGTTGCTGGATCTGTGCCTGGCTATGAGAAGGAAAAGGTGCATGGGTTGAGTGCAGCCCAGTTCCTCAAATGGCTTGAACAGTTCGGTCAAAGCTGCACTGCAAGTTCTAAATCCCTAGTATAAGAAAGAACAGACAGTACTGAAATAGTGTGTGGGTGTGTGCTTGCACGTGCACCTGAGGACCTGTGGTATTAAAAGCTGAAGAACCTCTCATCATATTCACATCCCAAAGGACCAATAAGTCTACATAATATCTTCTTCACATGGAGTCTGTTTCCATGTGGTGACTCTAGGTCACCAGGCTGTAACATTTAGAGTGGCTTGCGATAGAGACCATGTCAATCATATATAGCTATGACCTATATAGTCATATGAGAACCAGCGTGGTGTAGTGGTTAGAGTGTTGGACTAGGACCGGGGAGATCTGAGTTCAAATCCCCATTCAGCCACGAAACTCACTGGGTGACTTTGGGCAACTCACTTCTCTCTCAGTCTAACCTAACTCACAGGGTTGTTGTGAGGATAAACAGAACCATGTACACTGCTCTGGGCTCTTTTGAGGAAGAGTGGGATATAAAGGTATAGATAGATTAAGATAGATAGTTGGTTGCCACAGGATGTGTGATCACTTCAAGCTTGAGTAGCTTTAAAAGGAGAGTAGACAAATTTATGGAGAACAGGTCTATCAATACCTACTAGTTTTAATTATATGCTTCCTCCAGGATTCAGAGGCAGTATTCTTTACCTGTTGTGGGGATGGGGGGAGGCCATGGCAGGAGAAGGGGTAGGACTTCTTCTCCACAAACATCTGATGGACTACTGTGGGTAACAGGAGCCAGACCAGATAGGCCTTGAGCCTGATCCAGCAAGGCTGTGCTTATGTTCTTAATTTGTTCTAGATTGCAGCATATTGGCAGAGATTCTCCCGGGTCCTGGTTGTCCTGCCAACTTTACTCATTCACACTGGAAATAATTCATCTCAGGAAGCTCTGTTGAGCCTCAGATTAGTATATTATGGCTGGGTTTTCACAATCACAAGGATCCTAGTTAAATAGTTAATCAGGATTAGTGAGCCCTGATTGTGTGAATGCAGAATTTCATGGCAGTCCTGATGAAACCACTCTGGGTAACTACCAGCATTAAGCCAGGAGAGATAACCATCGTGGTTATCTAGTCTGATCAAATGCTGCTTAATTGTAGCAGTTTGACCAGGAGTGTCTTGAAATCCTGTGTTCTCACAATCCGCTCCACAGGATAACTAATTCCAAGTAACTTCTTAACCAGGATGCTTGTGAATGTGAGAATCCAAGTGTTTTGTATTGAGGGTACAGCTTTGATGGCCAGCAAAGAAATGAATGGCTTGCATAGTAGCAACTGAAATCTGACTTGTATTCTAAGGAAGAGGATTTTCTCAAGAAGGATTTAGTACAGGGGGCTATCACTAGCCTTTCCACAATTACATCCCATCCTAAAAAGCCTATTATAAATTTGGCACTGTGATGGTTCAGGTAGGTGAGGAACATTGAATCTGAAAGCAACTGCTGTGCTAGCATTCAGGCTGGGATTAATTCACCAGCCCAGTTGTTCCTTTGTGCCAGTGCTGGAAACCACTCATAGAAATTTGGTCATAAACTAATCTTGGATATTCACATGAAGCAATTATGAGTATTCTCTATTTGTTAACTGGTCATCAATTTTAGATGCAATTAAATTGAAATTACCTTGGATAGACACATGGTTACGCACTTTCGGCCATAATTCCCTTGATATTTTATTATTGTTTCAAATAAAAATAGCATTTCTCTTGTGCTTAAAACCTCACATTATTTTTTAAGCCAAGGTGTGCCTAGAGAGTGATGAAATGTAAAATACGCAACCTTGCAATGCCTTGTAAAAAGCACACTGAGATACTGATTCAGAACAGTAAAGACAGGAATTATGAATTATGGTTTCATAATCTTGTTTATAGGAGAATAGTGGAAGTTAGGACCTTGGCTCTTCTAAACAGGAACCATGATAGCACTACTTAATAGCAAACTGTTAAAGGACAATATTAGTCTAGTCAGCTAATCACTCATCTATTGATGACATGAGCTTTATTAAAGTTTTTATAGTTTCTTTTGGGTGGGATGGCATTCTGCTTGGCCACTGTCAATATTCAGCTACTGCTTGGAAACTGTTTTCTGTTAAACTCAAAAGCTTGAAAGTAGGGCTCGGGGCTATCAGGGCTGTGCTTGCCACAAACCGGAAAGTGCCTTCGCCTCTTACATTTCTCCTGCCCCAAGGCCCCTGCAGAGCCAGCAACTGTGGGTACTCTAGGCCCCAACAGAGTGCCTTCCCCCACTGGCAATGGACAGACCAAAATCCATTTCAGACATTATGCTGTACAAGTATACAGACGTCTGTACACTCATACAGATCTTTGTGTGAAGGACTGTACTTGTGTTCATTTTAAATGTGAACCTGGCTACAGGCTCTTCAAATGCAAGGTACAGATAGGAAGTGTACTTCTGTACCTGCGTTCAGCCTAACGTGTGAATGACTGTACCTGTGTACGCTATGCACTTGTTGTATGAGAGTGGGACATAATGTGTGGATGGGCCTCATAAGACTCAGCATTCCTGGTGGGAAAATGACACTCTACATACCATTCCCATAGTGGCCTTTTCCTCCAAGGGAATGCCACACGCGTCATTATTTTCCAGCTGGGAATGCTTGGACGTGTGGGCCCAGTCCAGTCTCTGGCAGGGAAAGACACTCCAGCAGGGCCTGGAGTGCCTGCAGCCACCATCTCTGCAGCCCACCCTGCTTTCCAGTCTGTTTTGAGGGGCTTGGACAACTGAAGAAAAGTGAGGCGGTGGCACTAGCAGAGGTAGCTCGAGGTGCTTTCTGAGACTTAACCTCAAATGCACATCAAATGCATATTATTCCTGCGGCTTTAAAACTATATTCAGCAAAGGTTATTCCTCAGCTTTTATATGGGATCCAACTGGGACCGTATGTGAATTTTGATACACTAGAAAGAATTCAATCAGCTTTTTTTAGAGCAATCTTCGGTACTACGAGATGCGCCTCAAATGTAATTTCACGTATGGAGGCCGGCCTCGTAAAGATCGAATCTCGTGCCTGGCTTTTAATTATTTATTTTTGGTTGAGAGTCCACCTATGTTTGGTGGGCCTAATTCCTCAGTTTCTATCGATAAATCCACAACCGCAGTGGTGCACTGTAGTTAGCAAAAAGCTTGCTACCCTAGGAATAGACCCGGAACAGCTGCTGGAGTTAGACTTGGTAAATGCTAAAAAAAACCAGTGAAACAGCTTTGACAGATATTGAATTACAAAATAACTGGGCTTCTTTAACAGAATTCTATAAAGGAGTAAGAACTAGACGGGATCTTTCACCAGCGAATTATTTGTCCCATATTACACTCAGCAAATTTCAGTGGGCATTTACAAGGGTGAGAACAAATTCTTTTCCTTCTGCACTATTAGGCGGGAGATACAGTGTTACTCCCCAGGAAGTACGCTACTGTAGATGCGACAGTGGGGAAATAGAATCTATTGAGCATATTCTATTATCCTGTAAAATACATAAGCAATCAAGGGAGCACTTAATTTTACCTTTGGTCTGTAAACAGACGGATCAATCTGCTGAACAACTTGTTAAATTTCTATTTTCTGATGAGGATGTTTCAATTTTTAACTCCATAACTAAATTTTGCTATATTGCTTTTAAGATGTATAATGAGAGTCTATAGAGTTTCTTATAAATTTGTTTCGCCTTTTGCATGTATGGATTGTTTGGTCTAGGACCGTAAATAAAACTGGACTTGACTTGACATATAAAGTTCTCAAAGATTTACCATGTTCAGCTAGAACACATGCAAATCCTCAATCCCTTTTGGGATGAAAAGTGAAATTCTTGGGCATTGCTAGCTAAAACCCTGCTCTCTGACATGCTGGCTTCCCATTGGCAGGGGATCTATGACATGGCCGGGTCGGATTGCCGCCCATAGGCAAAAAGGCTTTTGCCGCCCTTTTACCTTAAACAAAAAAAAGGTCTGCCTTTTTTAAAAATAAGGTAAAGGTGTGTGTGGGGGGGACACTTTCTCTTCATCCACTCCACTCTTGCTGCAGTAGCCGCTGCCCACAAAGAGAGTTGACAAAATTTGAGGAAGGGAAAAATCAGCTGCTCCTCAAATTTTGCTGCCGTAGGCAAATGCCTACTCTGCCTTTCCGTTAATTCACCACTGGACATGGCAAAGTCATCACATGCCATCTCCACCTGCATTTCCAAGTGGTAATCACTTTGAGGAGTTCCCCAGCAGGTCTTACCATACCATCCTTCTGAACAGTTCGATCGTCTCTGATTCTGGCCTACATTTGGGGTCTGTTAGGCTGAATCTTCTTTAGTTGCAGAAGGGATTTCTATAACTGAAATAGTTAATCCTGTTTCATACTGAACTCTGCCAATATGAGATGGTCTGTAGAATGATAATAAACTTTATAGATTTTCCCTGCTTCTTCCAAGAGCTTCTGAATCGCCTACATAGCTGAGATAATGAGACTAGCGGTATTTGGCTTCTGCTTTCCCAGGCACAAAGGAAACACATCCAAAGTCTTTGAACTATGACACTTGGCATTCTTTTAAAAGAAGTAACACAGGCAGCATATATAGACCCTCAATATGATATAGTCCCTAGATTAGAAGTATAGGAATAGGATGTATAGGAAGATATCAGACAAATTTTAAAGGACTGCCAATAGTATAGTATCATCTCATAAGGCAATCCACACAACCCACTTTGTTTTATTAGATGTGAATCTGGCTACATCTGCATTGCAATTTAGCTTCTAGTTAAGAGATCATGGCCACTGGATCTATGGGGAGTTTTTGCAAAAGGAGGTTCATTATGATCTCCTTCAAACCAGGAGACACGAATCCCCTTACCCCAAACACATGTTGGAGCTCTTTTCACGATCAGTGAGAAGAGCTCCATGGAGTTCTGCGTAGAGAATGGGTTTTAATTACCCTCCCCACAGACAACTGCTGACCCTTCCCTGGGTGGGGGGATCACCTGGCCAGATGAGCACCGTCTCCTGCCAGTGGCTCCGGGGGTCGGGTGCAGCAACAGTAATGTGTTCTATTACTGGGATCCCCCTCCCTGCCAAGTATGCCCACCACAGCATAGTTAACATACTTAGTTAACATATTTATGTTTCTGGGTGAAATACAAAGTTCTGGTTATGACCTATAAAGCCCTTAACAGCTTGGGGCCAGGCTATTTAAGAGAGCGCCTCCTTTGTCATGAACCCTCCCACCTTTTACAGTCTTCTGGAGAGGTCTGGTTACAGTTTCCACCAGCTTGTCTGGTGGCGACTCAGGACCGGGCTTCCTCTGTGGTTGCCCCGGGGCTTTGGAATATGCTCCCTGCTGAAATAAGAACATCTCCTTCTCTGTTTGTTTTCAGGAAGGCTTTCAAGACTCTTCTGTTCTTGCAAGCTTTTAAATAGCATTTTAATAATTTGTTTTATATTGTTTTCATCATGTTTTGTGTATTTTAACCTGTGATTTTTAATGTTGGGATGTGTACACTGCTTAGAGCTTTACATATCATAAGAACATAAGAACAGCCCTGCTGGATCAGGCCCAAGGCCCATCTAGTCCTGCATCCTGTTTCGCACAGTGGCCCAACAGATGCCACTGGAAGCCACAGGCAGGAGTTGAGGGTGTGCCCTCTCTCCTGCCATTACTTCCCTGCAACTGGTACTCAGAGGCATCCTGCCTTTGAGGTTGGAGGTGGCCCACAGCCCTCCGATTGGTAGCCATTGATAGACCTCTCCATTTATTTATTTATTTATTAGATTTATATACCGCCCTTCCAAAATGCCTCCATGAAGTTATCCAAACCCCTCTTAAAGCCATCCAGGTTGTTGGCTGTCACCACATCCTGTGGCAGAGAGTTCCACAAGTGGATCATGTGTTGTGTGAAAAAGTACTTCCGTTTGTTGGTCCTAGACCTCCTGGCAATCAATTTCATGGAGTGACCCGTGGTTCTAGTGTTTTGTGAGAGGGAAAATAATTTCTCTCTCTCCATTTTCTCCACACCATGCATGATTTTATAGACCTCTATCATGTCTCCCCGCAGTCGTCTTTTTTTAAACTAAAAAGCCCCAGGTGTTGTAGTTTTGCCTCATAAGAAAGGTGTCCAAGGCCCCCTGATCATCTTGGTTGCCCTCTTCTGTACCTTTTCCAGTTCTACAATGTCCTTTTTAAGATGTAGTGACCAGAACTGTACACAGTACTCCAAGTGTGGTTGCACCATAGTTTTGTATAAGGGCATTATAATATTAGCTGTTTTATTTTCAATCCCCTTTCTAATGATCCCTAGCATGGAATTGGCCTTTTTTCACAGTTGCTGCACATTGAGTCAACACTTTCAACAAGCTGTCCACCATATCAGGTGGTATAAAATATATATATAGATAGACAGATAGACAGATATTGTATTCCGCCCAAAATGCCTCATGTAAGCTTTTTCCACATAATTGCTGTCACACATTTTCAGAAGACCACTCAAAGGCATCAAAGCAGGGAGAAGGGAGAGTTGGCATGACTCTTACCACTTTCATGCATGCATTAGTAATGTGAAAAGATCTGTTGTGATCTCACAGTGTCACTTGTTAAATATTTCTTTCCTATTACTGATCTCGTATGAGAATTGTTTGATGAGATAACTGCTATACTCAGGAATGCTGGTTTTCAAAAGTAGTTCCATGTGTGAAATCTTCCAGGCATTAAAAGGACAAAGATCTGAGGTCAGACATTTGAAATACAATTGGTGTTCTTCTGAACTGTCAAAATGCAAATCCTCCATTTGCAGAAGTCCTGATGCCTTCAAAGCTAGTAGTAAATCCATCTGGACTCAATTATGTTATCTTCCGCCATTTGTCCTGTCCAGATCATTTGGCTCCTGTGCGTCAATAAATGCCTGTGTAATGGTCCTAATAAAATGTGGACTGCTAATCAGATACAGCACCAATATTGGTATAAATACAAGCTGGTGTAAAGCTACAACAGCGTACACTAGGTTTTCCTGATGCAACTTGCACATTTTTAATGTCCCAGCTGAGCTCCCTATTATATCACATTTATACATTCTATAGTTAAATAGGTTCAAGGGTGGCAGTTGTGTGCTAAACAGTCAATTAAACAGTGAAGATCCAGCCAAGACACAGCAATGTGTATGGTGTTTGTTTCCTGATGAATATGAAAAAAGGAAAACCAAAGAGAATCCAACTGCAAACCATATATGCAAACATTACATTTGGCCAAGGGTATTGCTGTGCTGTGTTTACTGGTGTAAAAGAAGACACGGCGTGTTTTGAAATTTGTTGTTCTCCTATAATTACAATAGAAATAAGTTTCAAGGAGAGAGAGAGAGAGATGGATGCTAGGCTTTGTAACCAGCCTTCATAGTTTGGAATGATTTCATATAAAAGATTGCAAAAAAGTCATAAAGCTTCAGTTATACAATAGATGTAGCCATAAAGAAAGAATAGATTTCCACTGGCTTTTTATTGTCTATGAAATTGGTAGACATGGATAGTTCATATCCATACCTGCAACTAGTTAATTATTCTTTGGTTTTCTTTAATCAACGTTAGGCATAATTTACAGTGAGGAGGAAACCATCCATACTTTGAATGTCATAATTACTGTTTAGCAATTTTGCACTAACAAAAATTTATGAAAACTTTATGACTCATTAATAGTAAGTGATCACAATCACTTAATAGAAAAGGAAGCTGAGCTAATGATAGAAATTCTGATTAATGATTTCAACCTTAAGACATTGAGTCAAGTTAAATTAATGGCTTTGGATAGTGAATGTAAGGTTAATTTCTAGAGTGGAGAGTCTTTACGTAAAGATAATTTGGAAATAGATTGGGACTGTGTTGCACAGAAGAATTGTATCTTCTCTCTATCAACATTGTTCTACTTGTTCTAAACTGATTTAAAAGTTTTATGTAAGCACAAACAATGGCTAATTTAGGATGAGTACTGTCAAAGAACAGGAAAATACATAATTAAAATCTTGTTGCATAAACATGCAAATGTTCACTCTCTTTGGGAAATAAAATCAAAGCAATCGTTGATGTTCCAGAGCAGCACTATATATGAATCATTTGGGATGGTGGTTATAGTTGCATTTGGTAGAAGGTTATTCCTAGCATTCAAGAGATTAATACCTTTCCATACCCTAGTCCCATATCTGATTCAATAGCAGTTCCAAAACTGACAGGACAATGTTTTGTAATCCAACAGATCATGGTCCACAGATTAACATCTGGACACAATTAATGCCCATTGGGGCTGTACCAACTGATGGTATCTGATATTAGAGAGGAAAATGAATACATTCAGAATATTTTTAGACTGTATACTGTGATAGAAGTAGTACAATGTGTGTATTCTAATTCCCTTCTAACTGGGCAAAGAAACACCTCTTAAAGTGGTTTTATTACATTTATTGGTGAAATAGCAATTGTCGCTTTTCAGCCCAGCATAGTGTCCTTCCCAGCGGTTATTGCTGGTGTTTTCTTGAGTTTCTTTTTCTATTTTAACCCCTTTTGGTAAGCGCTCCCTTACCCTCAAGCTGGAGGCTTGATTGCACTTCTATAATTCCCAGTGGGAATTAGCAGCGGGAGTGCAATCATACATTTCTTGGTAGCCACAGAGCCTCTCCACCTTCTCAAGTCATGCCGGCAGGGTTTAAAGGGGCTAAGAAGCAGTTATTTCAACTATCACTTGGGCAGGTGGCTTGCTGTGCAGTATGAGAGCCATTAATAACAATAGTGTCTGACAAGATGTGCAACCTACCGCCTTCATTAAGGGTCTACTGCGGGACTCTTGCAGACTTCAAAAGAAGCTCTTATACTGCTCTGAGCAGGGACGTAGGGTTCATTGCACAAATGGGTTAAAAGAACCAGGTCGCGATGCCCCAGGGGCCGTGCCTAGCACCCCAGCCACACCTCTGCGGCTGATGTCAGATGCAGGGGACATGGCAACATTAGCAAGCGCGGCCGCTTGCCCTGTTTTGAAGAAAAATCCATCGAGTGCTGGGTAGGGCTGTGCATAGAACTGGTGCCTGCCGGTCCGAAGGCGGGGGTGGGGGGTGGGGATAACTTTAAAGATGCGGAAGGATGCTCTAATCCCTCCTGTCGCAGTTCCCCTACTGACGCGGTGTATTCAAATGGTCTGGTGGGCCAGCAGCATCCCTTTCTGCTGTCCCGTTGCTTCCTCAGCCTGGAAGTGACTGGAAGTTCCCAGTGCACATGCGCATGTTGAGTGCATGCATGCGTGTGTACTGCTCGCACATGCATGTTGTGTGCACATGCACTCGGAACGTCCATTCTGAGGAAGCAATGGGGCAGCAGGGAGGTATGCTACCGCCCTCCTGAACCGTTCGAATACACAGCGTCAGCGGGGGAAATGCGGCAGGAGGGGTAAGAGCACCCTCTCCCGCTCTTAAAGTTACCCACCCCCCACCTTCGGACTGGCTCAAACGCCAGTCCACGGACCTAGTTCAGCACTCCTAGAATCAAGCACCGAACAGTTCCAAGCACATCCCGAGCGCTGGGCTCCCAGCGTGGCCAGGATGGCTTCTCCCTGCTTGCAAAGGGTGCCACACAATTGCAATGACACCGCTGCTGCAAAATATACTGCCATCATGCCAGTCAGCTATTGTAGGGTAGAACTGAGGAACTAAATCCAGCCCTTTGCTCTCCTCTCCACTCCACTCCAAATAGCTGATCAGTGCAATTGTAGCTCATTTACAGGGATAACATGTTGGACTGGGGCCCATGTCTGTAATTCTGTGGAACACAATGTAGCCAGTCTCAAGCAGTAAACTATCAGAAAAAGCATGCATATTGACTAGGGATGTGCGAATCGATTCGGATACAAATCGATTTGTACTCGAATCTAGCTGATTCGGGTGATTCGGAGACAAAACAAATCACCCCTGTGGTCCATTGGCTAGATTCGGGTACAATTTGGGTACAGCCCTTTGCCCAATCCCTCTGCAATTTGGGTGGTAGCCTCTACCCATTAGGCACTTAACTTAAACTGAGTAGTACCTCACTGCCTTGTGGGTGGGAGTGGGGTGTAGTTGGCACATGGCAGTTAACAATTGGCACTGTCTAAAAGACAGTCAAAATGAATAGAAGAAATGAAGGTGTGTAATGAATCCTCATAAGGATTCATTGAGTGAAAGTTATTATACACCAAAGAATCCAAACACTTAAAAAATAGTGACCACACATTTTGCTCCATAACTCCACTTCTATAAGGGCTAGAGCTTAGCTTTTTTAAAAAAAATGAAAGCTGGGAATCTGGGGAAATTAATAGGACAGATCAAAAACCTGAATCGATTCGATTCGGATCAGCCACAATTCGGATCCGAATCGAATTTGGGGTGATTCGGATGGGTCAGATTCGGATCCAAATCAAATCAGGGTTGTTTTGATTCAGTTACAAATCGAAACACAGTAAATCCAAATTGCATACCCCTAATATTGACCTTCTGGGACTGTATCATTTCAGAAAAAGTGGGGAGAAGGGTTTTGCAGGCATTCCTTCATTGAACCATATTCTATCACACAGCCAGGCGATTCACACGATTGCCCTGGGTGGGTGGGGAGGGCATGGGGGAGGGCTACCTTCACGTTACCTTCCCCCGAGATGACCAAGCAGATCCTCTTCAGCACGCCTCCCGTGCGCCCACATGAGCAGCCCTGCTCTGTGCAGTGACATGAAGCACAGAGCAGGGTGAGAGACCCGGGGCTGGAACCTGTTTTTCCAGCCTCCAGGCATCCCTCAATGCAATGCATGTTGCATTGGAGATTCTCCCCTCAGATGGGCGCACTATGAACCCGTCTCTGTGACTCGCATGACACCCGGTAGCTGGGTTAAGCATGTGGAGCACCCTTCACTTTGGCTAACAGCCAGGTTGATTAAGGAGGTTAGGCAGGTGGGGAGCGGAGGGATTGCGGAGCAGAAGTGGGGAGATGAGGGCAGCCCAGGCAGGGTTAGGCTGGTCTTGAGAACAGCATCAGCAAATGTTACATGTCAGAGAGTTGGCTAGGCAACTACTCTTTGTCTTGTCATGCTAGCTATTTCCAGGGACATTTTTGGTAGAAGAGAAGACTCAACCCTGCAATCCTTCACCTGCATTTTGTAGTAGACTGTCGTATGTGTTTTCTGAATGAAAGATTAATCCTTTGTCCTGGACATTAAAGCATTACCATAACTGGTAAAGGAGAATGTGAAGCATAGAAATTTATTATTAGCTGATCTCAGTTTCAGCATTCCATGTTTCCTTTGGCTTGGCTTATTCTTGAGGAAAAAAATCCATGCAAGCAATAAAAACAACATTTTGAAGTCTACTCTGAATATGAGATGCATTTTTTGCCCTTTTCAATTTTAAAACCAGTGAAAAAGCATAATAATATCAAATCTCAATAAATAAATAATACTGAAGTCAATTTTGAATCTTGTCAGTTGCATATTTATGATCATATTCCTGAGGTGTAGCTGCATTCATTTTTGTGGGGGGGGGGGGGAGAACAAGATTATTGTGGCACTGTAAAATCAAGGTTTTTTTAGAATTGTGGTCAGTGTAGTTGACATCCTGACTAGGTGTGCTGCCACATGCCAGGAAGACATTTATCTGCTGTGGAGAGCTTCCTTAGTTCTGCAGTGCCTATTGCACAAGGAGGCTGATTTTCACCTCTCTCCTTTTCTCAGAATTGCCCTGTGTCACTTTAAAATATGTCCCTGAAGGTCACACAACCCTTAGGGACATTTTTGGGTCACAAGGCACTTCCAGTGAAAGGAAAGGTCAATGCGAAATCACCCTCCCTCTTGCACATAGGCACTGTGGAGCTACGGACACTCTCTGCAGCAGGGATGTTTCTTCTCAGCACCAGTTTTATTTATTTTTATTTATTACATTTTTATACTGCCTAAAACATGTTCTCTGAACAGTTTACAAGACAATAAAAAGTTGCATGCTTAGTCAGGATGTTGGCAGGTTTTCCTTGTCCAAATTCAAACATTCTGGGTGTACTCCACTGTACTAAGGCAAACATGTTCCATGGATGTTGCACCACCTAAGTCAGACACTTGTATTCCAGGCTAATGTTGCACTGCTGCAACAGTGTGTGCTTGCATAACCTGTGGCGTGCCTCCTGCTGTGAACTAGGGGTGTGCAATTCAGATTTTCGGTGATTTGGTTCGGGACCCAAACCGAATCACCCCTGTTCTGTTTTGTGCCCGAATATGGGCCACCCGAATCACCCTTGATTCGGTTCGGATTCGGATTTAACCCGAATCTGAATCGATTTGGGGGGAGAAAGAGACCAGGGGCAAAATTTTGGGGTGGGGTGATAGTGCCCAATGGGTGGAAGCTACCACCCCAATTTCAGGGGGATTGGGCAAAGAGCTGATTTTTAGGGAATATTTGAAGTTTTAGTGACTTTGGGGCAGTTCGGGGGCATAGCATGGGATCTGGGCAAAAATATGGGGTGGGGTGGTAGTGCCTAATGGGTGCAGGCTACCACCCCAATTTCAGGGGGATTGGGCAAAGGGGTGATTTTTGGGAAATTTCTGAATTTTTCATGTCTTTGGGGCAGTTTGGGGCAGATTGGGGCAGAAAGTAAGGCCTGAGGCAGAAGAGTGGGGTGGGGTGGTAGTGCCTAATGGGTGGAGGCTACCACCCCAATTTAAGGGAGATTGGACAAAGGGGTGATTTTTTGGGAATTTTTGAAGTTTTTGTGTCTTTGGGGCAGATTGGGGGCAGAAAGTGGATCTGCCCCAAAAGAGTGGGGTGGGCTGGTAGATAGTGCCTAATGGGTGGAGGCTACCAGCCATCCCCAATTTCAGAGTGATTGGCCAGAGGGCTGGATTTTGTTGATTTTCTGAGGTTTTTCTTCATAAAGTGCAGTGTGGTAGATTGATTTATTCAATATTCATTGTAAGTGAGAGTGTGAAAAGAGTGAAAGTGGGGTCATGAGAGTTCTTTACTTGAAAAAAATCTCATTTGCTATCATTGAATGAGAATTCACACCTCAGAAGTTTTTCTGAAGGGATGTTATTCCCTTATTTTCTGAGGTGTGAATTCTCATTCAATGATAGCAAATAAGATTTTTTTCAATTAAAGAACTCTCATGACCCCACTTTCACTTTTTCACACCTGCATTTACTATGAATATGATGAATGAATCAATCTACCACAAAGCACTTTATGAAGAAAAACCTCAGAAAATCAACAAAATCCAGCCCTCTGGCCAATCATTCTGAAATTGGGGATGGGTGGTAGTCTCCACCCATTAGGCACTATCTACCAGCCCACCCCACTCTTTTGGGGCAGATCCACTTTCTGCCCCCAATCTGCCCCAAAGACACCAAAACTTCAAAAATCCCCAAAAAATCAGCCCTCTGCCCAATCCCCCTGAAATTGGGGTGTTAGCTGCCACCCATTAGGCACTACCACTCCACCCCACCCTTTTGGGGCAGATACACTTTCTGCCCCCAAACTGCCCCAAAGACACAAAAACTTCAAAAATTCCCCAAAAATCACCCCTTTGTCCAATCCCCCTTAAATTGGGGTGGTAGCCTCCACCCATTAGGCACTACCACCCCACCCCACTCTTCTGCCCCAGGCCCCACTTTCTGCCCCAATCTGCCCCAAAGACACGAAAACTTCAGAAATTCCCCAAAAATGACCCCTTTGCCCAATCCCCCTGAAATTGGGGTGGTAGCCTGCACCCATTAGGCACTACCACCCCACCCCACTATTTTTGCCCAGATCCCATGCTATGCCCCCGAACTGCCCCAAAGTCACTAAAAATTCAAAAAATCCCCCAAAATCGGCCATGAGCCGAATCACCCGAATTTTTCAGCCCCAAAATTCAGGTGATTCGGCTCAGCCCCCCAAAATATCGGGGGACATCGGGGGTGATTCGGTTCGGCCTCGAATCACCCAAAATTGCTCATTTTGGGCACAGATCGATCTGTGCCCGAAATTTTTTGCACATCCCTACTGTGAACCCTCTTTTTCAGTCTAGATATGCTGCAGAGAATGGTGCAGGGTTGCCAACCAACCTTGAGCGAGTGCAATGCTTGTTCACATGGTTTGAGCACAAGAGATTGCACTACTTTAATCATCTGCTCAGCTACGTGACCTCATGTGTGCGCATCGCTGCTTGTGGTACTAGCGCAGTGCTACTCTGCATGTCAACCCTAGATTTTTATTTCATGAATTTCCCCTCACAAGATCAATGCCAGTGATCAAATCATAGACAATAATCTTGCCAAAGATTGGGCTCTTGACAGAAAAAGCAAATGTGCAGCCTGTTGAGTTGCATGAGAGTTACGATGCACACTTAACTGGGGGTATCAGGCTGATTCAAGTTTTCAGTGTTCATTATGCCTCCTGCTTCTGCTATATTCTCCTTCCTAGCTGATGCCACTCATTGGTGAACGCTAGTTTTAAAAAAATATTTACTGCTTTTCAACTTAAAAAGTTCTCAAAGTCATATACACAGAAAAGAAGATGGATACAAGGGACAAGGCAAGAGTCTTATTGTGGTGTAGCACCACTGATATCAATGGGATTCCAGCAGTTAATCAGGGCTGGTGTCTGGAGTTGACTCTCAGAAGGGGTCACTACTAATCCCGAAGACCACCATTGTGCCCACAGTCTTTCTATAGGGATGGTGCTCTTGAGGCAGACCCAGAGAGAAAAAGATCCATGGAGGGCAGTGTGCCAAGGGCACTCAAAAACTGGATCCAGCCCTGCATTTAATTGCAATGGGATTTCCCCTTAAAGCTGTGCTAGAGCTCTATACTTGTTTAAAAGCTGGCATTTCTTCAGAGCCATCTCCAAACATCCCTCTGTTCCCAAAATCATGTGTGTTAAAAACCACATTATCTCTTTTTTATGTATTGTGGATTTTGAAAGCAACCAAGAAACTATGGGCAGATGGCTCGTGCCATTCTGTTCTCATAACCATGTCCATCTGACAGCCATTGCTCGTTCTCTATATGAAGGATGCTGTATTCAGTTGTGCAGTGCCAATTGCTGTGGTCTCTGCTTTAAATGGCAAACCATCTATTGCCTTAAGTTCCAGGCCATGGTCCACAATCAGATGCAATGAGTGAAATGCCAAGTTCCTTAACAGCCTCGTCCCATTATCTTTCTAGATAACAGCCACATTTATCCTGTTGTGGAGATGTTAAAAACAAACAATGGGACAAAGTCAGATTACTTCCTTATTTTAATAAAAAAAGAGACAACGTTTATTTGGTGGGTTTTTCTTCTTTCAGATATGTACATTTTTATAGTGTGCGAGCATTATGCCAACAGGAAAAGAAAAACAAACATCACAAAATCACTTCCAAAGTCTGGACAATTTAAAGAACAGTGTCCTTAGTTCAAATCTAAGTCAACGTCAACGGGAACAGTCAATAGTAGCATTTGTTCCTTAACAACAATGTACCCGGCAGAATGACTGAGAGGACCTGACACATCATAAACCGTTGAAGGGGTGGGGGGTGGTGGTACAGAAATCTCTAGGACATCATACTTATCATTTACATAAGATAGCAAAGTGAATATTTGTTATATGAATATCTTCCAAATGGAAACCTAGGGTAGAACAAATTGTCTTTCAAAACAAACCTGGGAAGAGGTTGCCCTCAAATTATAAATCAATTCACAGTGTATATTAATACTTTGCTTTTCAAATGCTAGCACTTATTTCAGTCCCTACTCCCATATAATCCCTGTAACATCTTAATAGAATATTAAAAAAATTAATCCAAACTTTGAATTCTATTTCCCAACTGCTGCAGTTCTTGACAACTTGCATTATACAAAAATAACACAAACTTCGACATATTCTTGAGTAAAAGCAACATTCAGACAGCTTTTCTTAGCATGAGCAGGATTAATCACAGTTAATCATTTTCAATACTATGTGATGAGACGTATAGCTTCATAGAAATCCCATTAAGCAAAGCCAGCCCCCCGCCCCGCCCCCTTCCCCAGTCTTCAAGTGTGTTTCTGTAGCCATTTCGACCTGCTGTTTGGATTTAGGTACCTTCTTCTTACCTAAAAGCAGTAGCTTACCTAATATTAGTAGGTATGGTAAAGATGTCTTACAGCACAGAGATCACTGGAGTGAAATCTCAGCTTAGTAAAAGTAGCACCGATTCACAACATTTATCCAAGTTCCTTGCTTCCCAGAAATGCCAATGTGGAATAAGAAAACCGATGGAGCAGTTTGTATTGTACCAAACAAGTGAGAAAAACAGTAAAATTCATTTATTTACCATCTGAATTCTTATCACAATGAAGAGCAGCATACTAGCTTTTGTCCAGTCCTCAAAATCTGAGGTCAATACCATCAGTGAATAACAAAAGGTAAGTTAGTTGAGACATGGCAACATTATTTGGTGCAAGAGTTACAAAGAGGAAACAGCTTCCAGAGATCAAAGGCCTTCATTTGGAGCAACAGGATGTGTGCAAACTGCTGCAAGGGTGAATTTCTCCCACTAAACAGCTAGCTAGCACTGTCTGTTTGGGTCACTTGATGGTACATAGACCTTAGGGCACCTGGAATCAAATCCATCCTCCATTGTTGAAATGGGAACAACAGAGTCAGAAATAAAAACATTAACTGTCTGTTTAGTGGTGCACACATAAGGTGTAGGACCCTCATGCATATACCTCCGGGTGCTAGATTGCTTTTCCTTCACATTTAGAATGATAATCCATGTACAAAATTGCTGATTTGGGACATTTATTTTTGCCTGCATTTCCTTTTCAACTAAAGTCACTTCACTGGCTGACATTCTCTGCAGTGATACAATAAATGAAGAAGCCTGGCAGAGTTGCAAACAGGTTGGAAAAAGCAGCAAATCTTCCTTCTTCCACAGCCAGCAGCAGCAGAGGGTTAGGGTTAGCAGCACAGCCAGCAACTTGCAAGTGAATAGGAGGAAAGAGAAAGCAGCGAAAAGCCCGCTCCGCTCCTCCACTACTTCTGGGCTACGGAAGAAGCACACCTAGTTTCCCACCTCTTTATGCCCTCACGGGGCTCCTTCCATTATTATAGAAATATGGGGAATATCTGCTACTGTTTAAAATGTAGTTTGGGCAGTTTGGCAGAGGACTTGCCAAAAAACAAAACTAGGGTTGGAACTGAAATTTCAGTGAATTTCAGGATTATTACAAGGAGAAACACTGGAGAATTTTTTGACTTTCTCCACATAGCTCAGAAAAAAACTGGGTACAGATAAGGATATGCCCATATACTTCTGGATCATGGCCATGAGCCTTGTGGGTGTATTTTAATCTGAATAAATAGTTCCATCCTGGATTTAGGTTTGTGTGGCATAAAAGTACAGAACCTTAAGTAGCATCACACTGGCTCCTCAGTCATAAACACACTTACTGGAGTGTGACTTATTTAATTGGCATCAATTAAATGCTTTCACAATGACATCTACAGAAAAATTACGCTGTTGCTAAATTGCTCATTCTGTTTCAATTGTCTCTTGTCTCTATGTATTGTTCATGGCAAATTCTGATTGATTCCTTTTGCCATTTAGGATGTTTGCTCATTTATTACAGTATGCCACAACAAGAATGTTGGCCACAAAAATTAGACATGCTAATTTCAATAGGAATTAAGATTGTACAACAATGCACTGGCTTGTGGCCATTTTCTTTTTATGATTCTTTGAAGACAGCTAACCACACCAACAAAGTGCAATTACATCTGCTTTAAACAGTGTTATAACCTCCTACATCTCCTATATTGGTATATGAAGTCCCCTTGAGGCCAAATGCACTTCGGCTTGTATGCTCCATTTCTAGAGGAGCTGAGGGCACTCAGGATATTGCAGAAGAGATCTGGTATTTCATAAAATAGACCGATCATAAAGAAAGTAATTAGACTGGTGCTCTGGTGAGTGTGATTTTAAGAAAACCAATCCTACTTAAATACATTTCCACCAAACAAAAGGAAATCCCCCAACGACAAGATTAGGAAACAGTAAAGAAGGAAGAAGTAATGCAGGTATTGGGAGGTATTAAGAAAAGTCAAAATGGGATGAAAAACATCTTTTCAGACTGGTCTCAAATCTGGCGGCTGTATTTAGTCAGTAATTAACTCCAAGTGGCTGCATGACAAAATTCAGCTATTGGCACCTGGCAGAGGAAAAAGAGACAGAAGTTGCAGCTGCTGTAATCAAATGGGCTGAGAGACCTTTAGGGAGGAAAACCATGGCCAAACTGGAGCACTGTTTAGAAAATGTCAGAACAATTGACCCCCCCCCATCCCGCTCCCTCCTGCAAACTCCTTGCTCCTTTGACAAGCCTTGTAACTATTTCAGCCACAGCACCAAGTACTTATTTGGACTTTTGATTAGCAATTGTTTAGCCTTACTGAAATACAGAGAAAAACAAAGTAATGACAACAAGATTCGGTTATGCAAAGCTGCAATTGAAACTGTGATACATAACCCACAAAGTTAAATACAATACGCATGTCAAAAGTTAGTAGAACAGCCAGAACTGAAGGAGAATGATACATGAGATGGGTTTTAACCAAATGGGCAAGTTCATGCACTTAAGGTCTGTTGACAGAAAGAAATTGCACAAGTGGAAATACAAGCTGGATTTAGTAAGCAGCAAATCACCTGGCTAATGAAGCAGAAGTTGGGTACACAGTGATATGATGGCCCACTAGTCACTTTGACTTGTAAGTCCTGCAGTATGAAGGAAAATAGCAAGCAAAGACATGAAGGTGTAGAAAGAAAGAAATGCATTCTAAGAAATGCATCAGCCCCTTTCTACCCAAAGCTAATATTTATATAGAGGTCACATCAACCAAGAATTTTCTAGTTAACCAGTTCTTAACAAGCATCTAACATACCTGCATGAGCATTGTACAAGTCATGCACAACTATAATGCTAATGCAACATTTGAGAGGAAAAAATGCAATAAGAGAACAAAACTAAAATGACCTTCCAAAGTCAGAGAGTGTCTGAATAGCCACTAATTGAAATGTCAGAGGAAGAAGTGAGCTGGTAAGTGAAAGCAAATATTTAAAGAAGAGAAATCCTTCACAGTCAACTGGATTAATTTTCTGCCAAGTTCATCAGAAGCAAATCTGTGTGAGGTGATGTTGTGGAAAGTGGCGGGTTAGCATACATTGTCTGGAAGAATCTGAGAAATAGATAATGCAGCAGAACTGATAATGACTGCTGAAAACCTTTGCCTCCAGGTATACCAGGAGGTGCTAGTTTACGTAGGCAGGTAAAAGATTTGCGCTGTAATCATTTATTCAGAACGTTTGGAAGTAAATAAGTAATAGTTTGAAAGTGAGAGCCATTCTCAGTGGGAGCCATTCTGAAAGTGAAAGCCAGGAAAGTGAGTTTTGAGTTTTCCAATAAACGTGCACTGTTTGCAGTTAGTCAGCAAATGGAGAAAAATACTAAATGCCCGTTTAGGGTCTCTGGTGCTTTACTTTTCAAAGTATCTACTTCCTTAAGAGTTGTTGGTCCACTGAAGTCAGGCAGTCCAACCTAGCAATCTCTTCAGGGCACTCGAGCTCCCCTATCCATTTCTAAGGAGGGAGCCAATCTGCATGTGCACTGCTTTGCACATGTGGATCAGCTGCCTTCTTTTAAATGGCTGGAGATGTCTGGGTGGGCACTCAGAACCAAGCCCAACCTTGATACTCCCAACCTTGACTATTTCTTTCAAAGGGATCAAGTGTGTTGGCAAAGAAATAACAGACATTTATCTTTTAGGGGATCATATGTGGCTTTCTACTAACCAGACTAGCAATCCTCCCACAAAACTCTCATGACACTACCAGTAGTAGTAGATGGGCACTGACATAATCCTGACTTTCAGCTCATACAATATTGATGAATAGCACTTCCTATATAATCCACCTTTTCCTTTCTTTTCAAATCGTTATTCTGGATCTTCACCTTTGTAATTCAGTATGCAGCTGCTTGGGAAATGAGATTTTTTGTAGGCTATGAACAACTCCCAAATTTACTCCCTACCCTCTCTGAGAAATATTAGTTTTGGAGAGGACAATTACAGATTGGGGAAAAAACAGAAGATGGTTGTATTTGTAATAAGAAAATTGTTTTTCCTTTTGTGCCCATAACCCATGAGTATTTTTCGATACATTTCTATAATACTTCACAGTCTTGGGGCAAATTTTTCAAGTGAATGGAACATGTTTCAAATTGTTAAGTTATTGTTTCCCAAAAGGATGGCCCACAGAAACTTCTGTATTTCATAGTACCTACGTAATTATGAATACCTGTTTGGAACTGCAGTTTGCAGAAATTCTTACAAAGCCTACATTTTCAATATATTTTAATTCCATTAGGGATCAGAACGTTCCCCCCTCAGTGGCTTAGAAAATAAGTGGTTTACATTTATATGTAAATGTAAGGATGCCTTGCAAATAAATTATAAAACCACTGATAAAGTATTGGTAGAATAATGATGGTTTATACTCATTAAAAACCCTTAAACTACAGCAGTGCATGAGAAGCAAAATGGCCCCCAGGTCAGATTAAAAATAAGAAACCACCTCATTATCAAAAGGCCTGCTGGATCAAAAGCATGTTTACTGCTTTTTGGAAGATGGGGATGGGATTAGCTGTTTGGGACTCCTGGGAAGGATGTTATCTACAAAAAAGCCCTGCTACTTGCCCATACCAAAGGTGGTCAACACAACTGCCTAGCTGGGCAGTGGGGAGGGCGGGCAGGGAGGCAGGCTCCTGCAGATGATCAACTTACACTGAAATAGTCACCAATCGCATGCCCAGGTGGCAATTGGCAGAGTGCCAGGGGGAGGGGGAAAGCTTGCGCTGGGTCCTCCTTGGAGGCAGCACGCGAACAGTGGAGCAGCTGCTTTTAGTATAGCCACTCTGCTCTGCACAACTGCTCTTCCCCGCCACCTGGCTCACTGCTGAAAATGGCGGCAGGCCGGTAGGAAGCCTAGTAACCTGGGGGTGATTGTGCACATGAGGTACCTCGATACCTACTGAGGTAAAGGCCTACCCAGGTAAAGCCCTGGGTAGGAGAGCTGGGCTACCCAGGTCTGGAGCAGCCGGGAGCAGAGGGCTCCCGGTGTTCCAGATGATACGAGCTACCTGGAGTAACCCAGGGAGCTCAAGTCATGTGACTGAGGGGTGTGCAGAACCAGTTCAAATCGAACCTGGTTGCTTTCGAACTGGCCTGGTTCTACCAGTTCAAGCTCGAACTAGACCGGCCCACCAAAAAGGGGTGTGTGGTGTGGTCTAGGCACCTTTGGCACTTCCCCCATCAGCGTGGGCCCAGTTCGGATCTCTGTATATGTGCAGAGGCCATTTGCATGAACCAGGCTTTAAAGGTAAAATTACATTCCAAAACAAACTGGAAGGCAATTAATTAAAGTAAAATAAATTGTAGATGGCTTAGCTTTTGGACAAATTGAAGTTTCTGAACAATCTTCAAAGGCAATCCCACAAAAACTACATTACACTAATCCAGGTAGGAAGTTACCAAGGTATGAATTACTGTGGCCATGTAACCCTTCTCCAGAAGCAGCTGAATAAGGGACTGGTAAAATGTACTTTTAGCCATGAGGTCTTTCATCTGTGAGTCTCTACCAAAATACACACCCAGTCCCTGAGGGGAAATGTGACTTAATTAAGAACCAGAAAGTCACTAACTCCTGGGCTGATCAGGATGCAGCTTAAACATCTCCATTTTGTTTTGACTGAGCTTACGTTTATTTATTCTTATCAAATCCATCACTGATCCCAGAGTTTTGGTCAGAGCTTCCACAGCTTCACATGGGCTTCTACCAGTAACATGAATTGGAGGAAGAAATTATAGAGCATATACAAAAGGACTCTGCCTAAGCTTTAACCCAGTCAGATCTGAGCTTGGGTATGCAACCTCAGGAATTGCACAGTTCCTTTCCTCACAAGACCTGACATTTTTGCTGAGCTGAGACTTGGGCTTGGGGGTCAGCTCAGGAACTAAATAGTTACCTGGAGCTTAGCAACTTCTTTTGGGTCGCTTTTGTGCACCTCCTTCTAGTGTTCAGGATTTGAAAGAAAAATGGATTAAATCCTGAAGAGCAGTTGAAAAATAATACTGAAAATCAATGGCACTATTTTTTTAGAATAATGAAAGTGAAAATGAAACAATAAAGAATGTTTTGGCTTACCTCTACTCAACATCAGCTTAGTCCAGATCATCATCACCATACAGAGGTGCCTGCAGTCATAAGTCACTCTGTACCGTGAATGCATTTTATTGCTGATAGACATACACAAAAATGAAGTGTTATCTTGTTTGCTGGGCACTTAGTACATGCAATTAGAGTGGTTGGAAGTGGGCAAACCCCCACCCCCAAACAATTCACTTATTTCAGTGCTGCAGCTAATGATTGTGTTGATATTGTCCATGCCATACTCAACTAATAAAACATATCTATCTGCATTTGTCCAGAGATGTTGGTAAAAGTACCATTGAAAGTTACCTCCTCATTTTTTGTTGTTCTGGTTGGGTTAATAGCAATTTATTTTCCAATTAAGTATTCTGTATGCTTTCATATATATGAAATTGTATATAATGAAAAAACAAAGTACTATTTCTTCCTTGGATTAGTCCTAGCAGGCCTTAGTTCTGTATTATATCGTTTTTCTCTGCAGAAAAGGGATCATTACTGAAGGCAGTTCTTAGTTATTCCTTTCATACCAGAAACCAATTAAGGTAGTTTTTACACCTTAAGACATCAATAGCTTTCATTCTGAATAATTAGTGTAGATGGTAGAGAGAGAGATTGGATGTGATCCAAGGTGCCAGAGAGTGTAGGCACAGGCTGCACACTTGCTATTGTGTGCAAAGATCCAAATATATAGTTGTCACTGATAAAATGAACTGTTGTTAGGAGGGAGGACAGGCTGCCTGAATCCAGGTATTCCTGCTCCAAAGAGAAGACAAAAGATGATAGCATCAATGAACTTGTATCCCAACACACTGGATGCCGTATCTGTCCCCCATACCTCACTCTTTTGTGTATGCAGAATCAGATCCAGACTTTGCATGTGGAAGCCCAGTTCCACATGTAGATCATCATTACCGTGTAAAAGGTGAGGCATTCAACAGCTGTGGTGTCGTAGCAGGGAAGCAGCTTGCCTAGAGTGCAAGAGGCCATTAGTTCAAATCCCCACTTGCGTGCTTCCCAGACTGTGCCTAATAAATACATCTGTAGTCACCTATATTGGGCAGCTAGGGCTGTCCTTAGAAAGCCCTGGTGGGGTGCGGGACCTGGGGCAAATCAGCCAGTGTGGGGCCTCCCTTCCAGTTAATTCTAATGGGGGTTAAAAGAGAGGGGCCCAGGGTGGTCGCCCTGCTTGCCCTAAGGACAGCCCTGTGGGCAGCAGCAGCAATATAGGGAGGTGCTGAAAGGCATCATCTCAGACTGTATGGGAGGAGGCACTGGTAAACCCCTCCTGTATTCTATCAAGAAAATCACATGGAATGTGATCACTAGGAGTCGACATCGACTCGACGGCGCAACATAGTTTCTAAAAGACTATTAAGGTTCCAAAAATAAAAGGAATGAATATAAGTGAAATATAGAATTTATTGACGAAAAGAATAGTACTTTTAAAGCCTATTTACACGAGCAGCCTAATCCCAGGCTAGGGCAGCCCAGCCTGGGTTGGGCTGCTCATGTGCAGCGCTGGGATTGAGCCTGAGCCTGGCGCTGCCCTCCGGCCCAACCCGACTTTTTACCCTCATGTTTAGCTGGGGCTTAAGGGTGTGAGTGCACCAGGGTGGTGTGCCTCGAGTGGCCGACTCCCCAGGGTATCCCTCATTGCGTGGTGCATTATGGAATTCATGGAGGCTGGACTAGTTCCCCCTGCCTCCACGCTGCCAGGTGTAGCAAGGATTGTGTGGGTGTATGGCGGCGCACTGAAGAAATCAGAGACCCCCATGTGGGGGAACGGTAGGTTCCATCCTGTCTTCTCTCCAGCCTGCCCACTCGATTGTGTGAATGCCCTCTTAGTATTTTTAGATTTGGTTTGCAAATATTTTTAATTAGGGAATGTCCAACTCTGCATTCATCCTAAAGGATTACGCTTTTAATTCTTCTGGACGTTAAATAATCTGATCCTAATCTCGAGTCTATTCTTTTGTTGTTGTCACTGTTTCCCCCAATTACTTAATTAGTTCCTACTAGATTATTCATTAAACAACAAATCTAAGTTTGCCAAGTACATGCTTGGCAGGAACCACAGACAACGCTATCTCTCTAACAAGTATATCTGTATGATATCTCCATTTTCAAACTACTGTTGTCATATTCACAATTGGCATTTTTACCTTTCCACATAAGCTAATTTGTGTGAATTGACTTGGGATGTTTTTTTAAAAAAAGTTATTTGTAATGGGTTTTTTTAATTAGTGGGAAAGAAGTAATTTTTTTTTTTACTGTACCATGTTTAGTGGAGAATTATTCCCGAACACTTACAGGACAGAAATAGAGCTATAAGATCTACATGACAGAAACTGAACCAACTATATATTCTACATTTCTTGACAAATACAGAGGCCCAGCTCCAAACAAAAAGGCATGATAAACCCTCTGCAGGTGAGGCCTACCTCATTTCCCCCCCACAAAGTGGAGAGATATCCCATGTATGTAATTTCAGCTTGGGAGATAATGGTTTGCATGAAACTCCAAGTGTATGTCAGAATGTTTTGACAAGAACAATAATACCAACTGACTGATCAATTCCTATACATAATAATATGGCTAGCAGGATGCAGAATCTTTACATAATGCAAGTAGATTTGTGGTACAGAGCTGAAAAATCTGGAAGTTCAACTGCAGCCTGAACATTTCACGCATCCGTTGTAAACATGACAAACTAAACTGAAAATAATAAGCTCTTTGTCTTGTATAGCTGTCTCCCACTTTCAATAAAACCAAAAGCAGATCGCAGTTGATCATGTAGCCACGACTGCTTTACTTTATCTGCCACCGAGCCACTGCAGTTCAACATAAAGACAGTCCTTAGGACAAGTGCTGCCTCTCTGATGACATTTGAAGCTTTAAAGAAACCCTTTTAGAGACTGAACAAAGTCATCATGCCCCCTCATAGACAATCAACATCAATGAATGAAAATCAAAATGACTTGAATCATGCACAAGGGCAATATAGCAAGAAAACTCCTTTAAATCAAGAAAGGCTCTGATCTTGCAAACCCTTTCTTATGGCAGCAGTCCCAGAAGCTGCAAGCAAACTATTAATGTATGTGTGTGTTTTAAAGAACTGGATAGTTTGCCTTGCAACTGCGAGGGCTGTAGAATTCAAATGATGATATCATTCAGCAGTGAGCCCTCCTGGGTGTATCTGAGGTCAGTCAGATGTACTAATCCTAAATGTTTTATTGTGAAAGTGGCACAGACTGACTTCACTTGTCACTTGTCAAAGTGGTCCAACCTACAAGTTATATAAAGCGCATTCTGGGTGATTGTTCGCTTGTTCCTTGTCCCCTCCCCAATAGCCACTGCAGGGAGAATCCAGAATGCAACTGTGGTGGGAAAGTGGGCTTCAATATTTTGCCCCCTACTCCTGATTGGAACCAACCCCAGCAGCTACTATTGCCAAAAATGTGCTTTAAACAAAATTTGGCCCAGGGTCATTCTATGAAAGACAAATGGATGAAGACCTGTGTCATTTATTGGTTGCTGCTTCATGAAAAGAGGTAAACACTATGTATCGGTCACAGTGGATTGTACTGAAATAGCTGTATTTGCTATTTCAATCAATTGTGGCTGAACAATATTTTCCAATACATTCGGGAGAAAGTGGCTGCTCCCAAGAGTAGCGCCTAGAGTACCTCCCAAGAATAGCACCCAGATGTTCTAAAACACTCCCACCATGTAGTGCCACCATTCATATGGTTTAAATAATGCCTGCCCAAGGTGCCGCCATATTGACAGGTGCCACTTCTGAGCCTGCCCCAGGCCCAAATTTCAGCATGGCCGGTAAAAAAATGACAAGACAGCTATGCTCACACCAAGTGCCATTGAAAAGTGGTGTCTTTTCAGCATGGTCATGCACAGTCAGACGTTACTATTTCCAGATGGTTGCATACATGGGTATTGTCTACATAGAAGGTTTCAGACTAGTCCCCACTGAGTAATATTTGGGTGGGATTGAGATAGCAGTGCAATATGTGGTTTTATGACCAGTACTTCAAGATGGTTTAAGAGCAAGTATGCTAATTTCAATAGTCACCATCAGTGCGTTAAGGCATAAAATGATTTTTAAGTGATAGAAGAACTCTAAGCCTTACTCAGTCTCTACAAAAATGCCCCAGAGGACCATGGTTCAGAGGACCAACTGGTTTCCAGAAATATATAATGTATCCTGGGCATCTGCAAATATCAGCTGATTGGAATCAACAACCTTGTATGGCATGGGAACAACAAAAGGAAGACCTCTAAGGAGCATAAGGTGTTATTTTCTTCTGCCCAGTGTATTCCAATAGCAAATCTTCATTGGGGAACTGCAGAGATCAGTCACTGGCCCACATACTGCGCAGTGTCTTGCAGGTGGTTTCCACACTGCCTGTGCTTCTGTGGGTATGAAAAAAAATTAGGCATAGTTGCACAATGCAGTTGTGCAACAGTGCAGCCATTGGAAAGAATGGCTGACACACCGCAAGAGAGTATGCTGGCCTAGTAACATTGCATTTGCATAATGTGCATCAGTTGTGCAAGCTGCACAAATGCAAAATTTGTGCCACTTGTGTCACACAAGAGTGCATCCATTGGGAACACTGTATAATAATGAGCTTACACAGTGGCTGACACCTTCTGCATTAGGCAGAAGAAACTGACATCTTGTGCCCCCTAAGAGCTTTCCTTTTGTTGTTGTGCTGATGTGTTCCCTCCCCATCTCCAATGGCACACACACACACATCTCCATTTGGAAGTCTGAGATACATGTTTCCATTTTCTTCTGTGCTTGTGGTTTCCTGTACTGGGGCAAGGAATTAAAAGTGATCGATGCTTCTGCTTTACCTCTTTCACAAAAGTAAATATAAGCAGATCATGGTGTATCTTTAGAGTAATTAATATTCATGTCATTTTTATTTAACCAACAGTAAAATAACTAAACTGTATAATTACAATAAAGAAGACCAACAATTGTTCAGTTTAAATCCTTTAGCAAAAATGAATTTCTATTGTTTTTTTAAATATATCCTCAGAAAGATAGAAGAATTTTTGATTACTGAAACGTTCACAATGGTTGTTTCTTGTTAATATAAGATTTCTTTTAAACCTCTTGTTAAGGCTAAATGTTTGTAATCAGAAAAATAAAAGCAGTGTTAGAAAGTTTACTATCACTCTCTATCTCTGCAAACATTTTGACGGAGAGATGTGTATTACACTGGCATATAACTTAACTATAGTTTCTCAGCAAGGGCTGCAAAACCACTTACATATATAAACATGGACAAGAATGCTACAATGTTAAAAGATTGGTAGCCATCTATGAAACAAGAAGAAGTTTCATAAAATTCACTTTCCAGGAAGACATTCATCATGTGACAACAACCTGCTTCCATATTACATCAAAAAAGGTTTGATTTGAAAATAAAAAATAACCCAGGACAAAATCCACCAGGAATTTTTCCTTGCTAGGCTTCCCTTTACTGTTCTGAGCCCCCTGGCATGCCCAGATCAGTGAAGACAATCCCCCCTCCAGTGTGACAGAAGCACTAAAAGTGGCTGTAGAGCCACCCAGGGATATACCAGGTGTTGTTACACAACCCAATGGATTTTGAGAATAGGCCCCTGAATTGCCAGAAGGCAATGTGTCCTGCACATGCTTCCACTCCAGCTGAAAACCATGGTTCTGGCCCAGATTCTGCTGGGTGGGGTGGGGTGGGCAGGGGATGGGGAACACCCTGAGCAGTCTGAAATGATTGAGAACTGCAAAGGATTTGCATGCTCTTGTTTGGATCTCATTCATTTCAGTGGGTCTTGCGCAGGACAACTTCTTGGTGGACTGTGCTCCAAATGAGAGAAATAGAAACTTAAGAAAGAGTAGAACTGAGATAACAATGAACAGGGAAACAAGAAGAGAACAGAATAAAACCTGGGCATTTTTTAAGCAAACTGACATCCCAACTCTTTTAAAACATTGCAGGTCCAAAAGCCTTCTGGGTTTGGAATGTAGCACTGCATCAAGTATTTCACAAAGCCCCTAAATATCACAAGAAGCTTCCTTTAAAAATAAGAAAATAATAATAATAACAATAATAATAATAATATCAATAATAATAATAATATACTGATGATGGTGATGATGATGATGATGATGATCCAGAACTATTTCTTAGCAGAGTGCCTCAACACAGCTCCTAGAACTGGAATTTTAGATCAACAATGGAAGAGGACAGGAGGAAACAATTTTGTTTTTCTTTTTGTTTTGTACAGGTCCTTTTCTTAAAGCAGCTACAAGGTTTCTGCTGAACGTGGGGACAAGCAGAGTGAGAGTGCAATTGCCATCAGCATGAGAAGTGTGCTTGGCCCAATGCTTATACGAAGAGCAGATGAATTATCGGAGGATATGTGGCTGGTGGAGCCTCCGGCCGCACTTTCTTTCCCAATTGCATTCTGCAAGACACAATAACTTCCTTTGGTCACTGTTAGCATTTACATTAGCACATCCTAGCATATTTTTGCTGTTAGTCACAAACTCTGCCTTACTTTGCCTGATGGGTATCTTTTTTACTCAAGCATGGTAGTTTCACCAGACTGAACTGGTCAAGGACTTGGCATTGCTATGAAAGGTTTTTTGGGGGGAACTTCCAGGGGACATCATCAAGGCATTAACCAAGTGTATACATAAAAACATATTTTAAACCATTGTGTTTTGAAAATACCCTCATTAGACTGCTGTAACTAGGTTTCAAGGGGCGGGGCGGGGAGAACTGGAAATTCCGTGTTTTAAATGCCAGAATGTTAATGTTAAGCCTAGTTTTAAAGTTGGTTTTTGTCCACCACACCACAAAATGGGTTGTTGCAAGACCAATCAGTGAGGCTATTCTGATGATCAGGTGAAATCGGGCTAGTAGAGCCTAGCCCGATTTTGCCTGACCGTATGAGCCACCGGGCTCACAGACTTCCAGGTGTACTCTCTGGACTCCAGGGGCGGAACCACCATTGTGTGAAAGGGCGAGCCCAGTGGCTTCCAGGCAGCGGTTAACCCACCTAACTACCCCTCCCCTTAAACCGGGTTTGCGGAGCGAGCACTCCACAAACCCCGTTTTCAAAATCATGAGTAGCCGTAGCACGGCTCCGCAGCTACTCATGAGTAGACCCCCAGCCGGGAGGCTTAAAAGCAGCATCCCGGCTTGAGGGTCTCTCCAGAATGCCCTGTGTACTCGCACAGGGCATACTGGAGCTTCCAGGGGCCGTGCAGCCCCCAATCCTCCCAGCCCCCTGCGGCTCCGTCATGGAGCCGGCAGTCATGTGGGTGGCCACTACGGGCACCCAGAACAGACTGTCTGCTCATCTGCGAGGACGCAAACCCCCTAGAGGCTCTCTAGAGAGAGGCTCTCGCAAACCCCCTAGAGGCTCTTCTCACCAATCGTGAGAAGAGCCTCAGTAAGACCATGTAGGTAGACCAAAGCCACAAGTAAGGGTAGATCCCAGCTTACAGAAGAATGGCACTGTCTGTACATGGCCTAGTCTAAAGCCCTGTTTTGACATTTTAAAAAAGGAGGACGCTGTACTTGTGCACCCCAGCAAGTCCTACCCCAGCACTCTTGCCGCAAGAAGACCCACACTGCTGCACTCCGCATGCTGATGGTGTTTGTCTGTAGAGGCAAATGTCGTAAGCTTGGAAATTATAGGGAAGGTGATGTTTCTCTGTGTCAGCACTGGGGCGGGACTTCCAGGTGTGCTCTCTGGACTCCAGGGGCGGAACCACCATTGTGTGAAAGGGTTCTTTGAACCTGGGCACCACGCCCCAGGGGCCATGCCTGGCACTCCCACAACATCCCCTGCGTCTGATGTCAGATGCAGGGTGTATGGCCACATTAGCAAACGGGGCCATGCACCCCGTTTGGAAGTAAAATCCATGCAGCACTGCATGTGCTGCATGGCTGGGATGGAATCATGTGGTTAAGGCCAGTCCTTAGCACCTCTCTGCAGCTGCTTGGAAATCTAAAGAAGCACAGGGACAGCTTAATCATGTGATTGGAGGTACAGATGACTGCAAATGGGGCTGCACCCCCCCCCATGTGGAAGTAAAATCCGGCCAGTGATGAGTTTGCAGCGTGGCCAGGTGGCTTCTCCCTGCTTGCTAAGGTAGGGAGAGGTGTTCCCGGCCAGGCTGGGAGCCCGGCACCATCGGAAACCTTTCAAAAACGGCTCCATTTTTTAGAGGTTTCAGCCAGCGCTAGGTTCCCAGCCTGGCCCGGAATGCCTCTCCCTGCATTTGCAAGCAGGGACAAGCTATCCTAGCCACACTGCCAACATGGCACTGGCCAGATTTTACTTCCAAATGGGTTGCGCGGCCTCGTTTGCTAACGGGGCTGTGCCCCCTGTGTCTAATGTCAGACGTAGAGGGCATTATGGGGCCTGGTGACCGGCTGAACAGGGCCCTTCAGCGTCCCAGCTATGCCACTGCTTGACTCTGTACATGAGTACAGTGTCCCTCTTGCCACCCATGTCTGAAAAGGTTTCCCAGAAATTGGATTTTGAATTGTGTTCTTGTCACAGTGATGCCATAATCATTATCAGTGTTCATAACAGAGTGAAAACTCTGACTCTATGCCCACCTTTAGTTCAGGAGCTAACAGAGGCAAGCCCAAATGTTCTGAGTGTCTGTATGCAAATAACCTGGCTCCTGCTTCTAGAAAAAGGGAAGAACCAAAATGGGGCTATTTAGACCTAGCAGGATTTTTCCTCACACCCTGTGGTCATTCTCTGTGGATGAAAGTGCATAGATCTATGAAATGCACAGATACAATTACCATTTGTAGTTGTATCTATGCATTTCAACACAGGAAACAGAAACACTTCCATCTGCTCATATCTGTACTGTGAGTTTCACAAAATGAGTGGACCAATCCAATTCTCAGAAAACTATTTCTTCCTAAACGGAGAATATAAACAAGGACATCTATGGTATGATGGATATGGATAATACTAGCTAATCTCTCTGCATATCAGGTGGTGGAAAAGCCAAAGAGAGAAGGCTACAAGCTCCAGGCAAGAGTGTAAGAAGTAAAAGTCACAGTCAATCTTACTCCTGGCATGGTTCAAGTAACTGTCATTTCATTTAGCACAGATCAGGATTCTGTCAGCCATAAAATCTGATCTGCTATGTTTAAGGGTCTTACTAAGAGCCATATGATTACATGTGCTTGCAGATTACTAGCTAATTACACTGCATAGGGGAAGGGTAATTATCATGTGACCTGCAAACTCGTGTGCTACATAAGAATAAAAATGTCATTACCTTTCTGCTGCACAGTTGAAGTGAAAAGCTATTCTGGGCTTTTCTGTGTTTTTAACCTTTTAGGCCATAATATACATACTAATATACCCAAAACAACCTAAGTGGAAACCCTGTTGAATGAATTGAATAGGTCTACATTAGAGAAAATTGTTGTGGGTAGCAACATTACTAGGGCTGGAACCTCATGGAGATTTTATAAATCATAGTTTGGATAATCCCTTCCGTCCACACACAAAAAGGCAGATATGCCTACCACCCTGATACCCAGTCAAATACGCAAGTAGAATCCATGGATACAGCCACATATCCTTGCAGACCAACTCACTTACTTAACTTACATAACTCCTGCCTTCTGTCCTGCCTCCTGTCTATCCTTGCTCATCGTCTCAATACCCATTCAATATGCCACTCATACTCTGCCCCTCACAGAGGATGTTGGCTCCCTGCGACTTAGGGAAAGGGAGAGAAGAAATGGTTACTGTGTAGGCTAAAGTATTTGATCTTCAGCTGGCCCTTTCAGATACGGAGCTGAGAGTAATAAATTGTGCTATCAGAAGAAGTCACTGCAGCTCTGGGCACATCCAACTCTATATGCTACATTAGTCTCTGGTTCAGCTCTCGGGGAGAAACAAAGGCAAAGATGGTGCTTCCTGTTTGGGCAGGGTTGGCAGATTAATGTTTAAGGGAGACAGAGTAGCCTCCTGTGGCTGTAGGACCTGCCACTGAAGGAACAGTTAACCCCCCTCCTCAAGTCCTATGCGCTATGGGATGGAAGCTCTAGCTAACCTAACGGTTCCAGGAGAGAGGCTTTTGAAAAGATTATTCATAGAAATACAGGTGAAACTTGGAAAATTAGAATATCGTGCAAAAGTCCATTAATTTCAGTAATGCAAATTAAAAGGTGAAACTGATATATGAGAATGACGCATCACATGCAAAGCGGGATAAGTCAAGCCTTAATTTGTTATAATTGTGATGATCATGGCGTACAGCTCATGAAAACCCCAAATCCACAATCCCAGAAAATTAGAATATTACATGGAACCAAGAAGACAAGGATTGTAGAATAGAACAATATCAGACCTCTGAAAAGTATAAGCATGCAAATATATTCAGTACTTGGTTTGGGCCCCTTTTGCAGCAATTACTGCCTCAATGCGGCGTGGCATGGATGCTATCAGCCTGTGGCACTGATGAGGTGTTATGGAAGACCAGGATGCTTCAATAGCGGCCTTCAGCAATTCTGCATTGTTTGGTCTCATGTCTCTCATCCTTCTCTTGGCAATGCCCCATAGATTCTCTATGGGGTCAGGTCAGGCGAGTTTGCTGGCCAATCAAGCACAGTACACTGTATACTTTTCAGAGGTCCGATATTGTTCTATTCTACAATCCTTGTCTTCTTGATTCCATGTAATATTCTAATTTTCTGGGATTGTGGATTTGGGGTTTTCATGAGCTGTACGCCATGATCATCACAATTATAACAAATTAAGGCTTGACTTATCTCGCTTTGCATGTAATGTGTCTGTCTCATATATCAGTTTCATCTTTTAATTTGCATTATTGAAATTAATGGACTTTTGCACGATATTCTAATTTTCTGAGTTTCACCTGTATTTGTGCTCTAAATGTTTACTGTAATAAGGTGCAAAATCTTACCGCAGGCACACAAAGTTCCGGCGTCACAGATCCATTCAAGCTCTGTTTTGGTACCTGTAAAAAGATGAAAAAGTTACCATACCGCTATATTTTGCCCATCATACCTGGAGAAGCATTGCTGTATTAGACGTCTTCGAGAATGAGAAAACAGTGTGCCCATAAACCACTTACCAGGGTAAGTGATATGATATATCCACTGATATGAATTGGATTACTTTAAAGAAAATGGATTATTAATTGCAGATCAAAGAGACAACTACTTCATATTCTTCAGATACAATGAATTCAGATAAAGGATATGTTTGTTACTGACCACAGTTTGCTGTATTCTGCACCTTTAGGGTGTCTTCTCTTTGCAGATTGAGCCCAATGACCCCTTCTCTATTCAGTGGGGTTGGGGGATTGATGCTGACTAGTCTCTGAATTGCCATGCCAATTTCTTTTCCAGCAGGGGGAGGATCTAATGACTTAATTTCTCTCATCGTTTTTTCTTTTATTTTAAAATGGTTTTTTCCTTTTATTTTAAAATGATCAAATAGCACACTATTCCTGCACAGGAACAGATAACAGACTTTAGAGCAAGCTGGAAAGGCTATTCAAGGGGCACATCAGAAGCCATTTAATATAAAGCTCCCACCCCTGCTGAACAGGGAAGCAATCAGATGGGCTGAACCTGCAGAGAAAAGGTTTTTAATTAGTACTGAAAGGACTTTTGCTGTAAATTTTCAGATGACACAGAGGGCTTCTGGGGGAAGGGGAAGTCATCAAAAATTCTCTTCCCCAGTGTATAAGTGCCTGTGCTCAATTATCCGATCATGTCCAGAGCACGAGAGCATCTTACAAAACACCAGTGCTTCATTTGTCAGCATCTTACAAAACACCAGTGCTTTATTTGTCAGGATGTCAGCCAAACGTTTTAGCTCTGTTAGTAGACGGGCCAACATATATAGTGCAGCTCATGCTTAAGTATAACTTTAACATATGATTGACACAAATCAATGGCAGCCAGAGCTGGCAGGACGGGGGGTGGGGCAGAAAGCAGAGCAGGTGAGTGCAGAATGGGCCACAGCTGTATGTCTCTTTCTCTCTCTTCCCACCCTGCCCACATCTTTTCTTGCTTTGCCCTGGACCTATCCTGAGCCATGTGGGCTGGTCATTCATTGGGGAACCCAACCCAGCAAATGACAGCCCCCACCAACCAACCAGGTGAATGGCCAGCCCCTACAGCTCAAGTTAAGCCAGGATGGGGCAAGAAGAGAAGCAGCCAGTGTGGGGTGGGAAGAAAGAAAGAGATGCAGCTGTGGACCTTTCTGTGCCTGCCTGTCCCACCCTCTGCCCTGGCCCCAGGGGCATCAGCTGCCACTGCCACAAATGGCAAAGCACATCTTAAACTCTGGAGCACCGCACAAGAAGACGAACACATGCTACCTGCTATTTACATGATATTTAATTCTTGCCTATGGTGTATATCATATAGCAATGTGAAAGATAATGAGAAAGGAGTCTGTGGAGGATCTGACAACTGTTTGATTCCTTTTATTCCAGCACTATAGACCCAGAGTAATCTTGTCCGTCTTTGCTCTAATGGCAGGATTCTTCATAGTCATATCTGTGCCACACAATTCCCTTAGAGATTACATTTTACCATCCACAGCAAATAGGATCAGGATGTACAGACTTAAAAATCCTGTCTTCTATGAACAGAAGACTATTTTCAAGTCATGATGCATAGTGGTTTGCTCTAAAGAACACTGTGCTACTTACAATACCACTATTTCAAATCACCATCTGGCCTTCTGTCAAGTACATAGCAACCTTGGTAAACAGGATCTTCTTCTCTGCCTCCTTCTGCCCTTTCCTGGTCTGCAGGAAAAGCGAGAAGATATAGCACAGCCACCAAAGTGGTATTCAGATCTTTAACTAGGCCAATCTGGTGTTCCTTCACTAATTCGGTTTAATAGCTGCCTCTGTATTTAATTTCAGATTGTTATAAGACCAAGCCATTTTCTTCACACAGAAGGATCAACCATTTCAAGAAAAACATGGAAAGTTTTTTTGGAGTTACTTTTCAGCCTCAGACAAAGTAAATCATGATAATGACCTCAGGAAAAATAGTAAACTTTTCCCCTTCTATAAAGAACTTCTGTAGTTAGATAGAAGAAATGAAGATGCATTTTACTTCTTTCCTTCTACGAAGCAAATGCTTAGGGGGGTGGGGGGGGGGAAGGTGTGTTTCTAGACTAAGATGTTATAAGCCAAGTTTCAAATTGGAAGAGTACATTTTACTGCTGAGTTATAAAACTGTAAAAAGGGGTTATAATGGAAAAGCTGGCATTGGCTATTGTACTGTAATGTAACAGTATATCACTAAATCACAGAGAATGGAAATGATATAAAACTCTGTAGAAAGAGTAGTAGTGGTGGTGGTGGTGGTGGTGGTGGTGGTGGTGTAGAAGAAAGCACAATATCTCAAGAGACAAATCCATTTTTGCCTTAGTCACACAAGGTACTAGGCAAAAAGAAACTGGTGTCATTCCAGTGCAAGGAAACCAATGCTTCTGTAATATATAAAGGCTTGTGTATTAATCTAGATTAGATTGTGCAGATCTGAATATCAAGAGAAAGCATGTTTGTATTTATTCACAACAGGACTGCAAGAATAAGGAACTTTACATATAGTAAGGCTGAAACAACATTTCAAAAAAAGGATAACCACTAAAAAAAGGACAACATTCAACTTTCATATTGCAAACTGATATCCGATTTCAATGTATTGTCTGAAATTAAGCAAAATTTGACAAAACGGGCAGAATTTCCCATTGACTGGAAGGTAAATGGCCAATCAAAGACCATTAGACCATTGTTCTCAAGTGCAGCCTACCCCAAGCTAGTGAAGCCCAGCCTGGGTTAGGCTGTGTGTGAGAACTGCCGGGATCAGGCCTGATCCTGGTGGGAAAGCAACATCTAGCCCAACTTTTTGCCTCGGCTTTTAGCTAGGGTTAAGGGTGTAAACATACCTACTGGGGTAGGGCTGTTCACGTTAAGGGCCAAGATTGAGGGCCAATCTCGAAGCTGCCCTGTCAGGTAGCCCTAGGCCAGGGGCGGGGAACCTTGGCACTCCAGCTGTTTTTGGACTACAACTCCCATAATCCCCAGCCACAGAGGCCAATAGCTAGGGATTATGGGAATTGTAGGCCAACATCTGCAGGAGTGCCAAGGTTCCCCATCCCTGCCCTAGGCTATTACTCAGGTAAAAGGGTGCAAGTGTGCCCGTCTACCAGGGATCCCAGTCATGAGTCTACCTGGCTTGAGGGGAAATTCCCCAATGCACTGCACTCCTTGTGTGATGCATTGTGGGATTTCTGGAGGCTGGGCAGCGTTTCCCCTGTCTAGAGAACACCGCACTGCTCGCTGCAGCGGTGATCATGTGCGTGGTGACAAGGCACAAGACCACAGAATATTGTGTGGGGGAAGATAGATATAATCCTGCCTTCCCCAAAGCCCTCCCTAGCCACCAGGGATTTTGATTGTGTGAATGACCTTCATGACTTTTAAAAAGAACATAAGAACAGCTCTGCTAGATCAGGCCCAAGGCCCATCTAGTCTAGCATCCTGTTTCACACAGTGGCCAACCAGATGCCACTGGAAGCCTATAGCAGGAGTTGAGGGCACGCCCTCTTTCCTGCTGTTACTCCCCTGCAACTGGTACTGAGAGGCATCCTGCCTTTGAGGCTGGAGGTGGCCTATAGCCTCCGATTAGTAGCCGCTGATAGACCTCTCCTCCATGAAGTTATCCAAGCCCCTCTTAAAGCCATCCAGGTTGTTGGCTGTCACTACATCTTGTGGTAGAAAATCCCACAAGTTGATTATGCGTTGTGTAAAAAAATACTTCCATTTGCTGGTCCTAAATTTCCCAGTAATCAATTTCATGGGATGACCCCTGGTTCTAGTGTTATGTGAGAGGGAGAAGAATTTCTCTATATCCACTTTCTTTCAGACAACATGGCCTTTGTATCTTTCTAATTTTCTTTTGCTGCTACCACTCTCATTACTATAACCAGCTTGTAGCAGTTGAGCATTTGAGCACATGTATGATATTAATGTTACTGGAAATGTGCATGCATTGCACAGGTACTCCATTGTTGCCTTGTTATAGTGTATATAAATGAGTAACTCCTGCAGGTATAACTTGTAATTACAATGTGGATACAAGCAGGCCAGGGAAGGAAGGTGGGGACTGGGAAGAACATTGGAGGAGACAGCATTGTACAGGTTCTGTCAAGTGGCTAGAGAATTTACAGTGAACAAGGGGCTGTTGGAATGGCAAAGGTTACTAAAGCCTCCTGCTGACGTCCTTGATTCCTGACTTTTCAGATCCTTGTACTTCCGCAAGCCCTTCCCCTAACACCCTCAAATGGAAGGAAAATGTTGGATGCACTGACCCAGTAATGTGTTAATAGCTATGTGGCACCATAAGGTTGAGGGACAATATCCTGCTCAAACTATACCAAAAAGATTATTCTTGACTGACCACCTTTGTAGAAGTATGGACTTTAAAAAAACACAAAACAGTTCTTGACCTGTAATATTTTCAGGGCAATTCTACGGACATTTTCTGAGAACCTGGATTTGCAGAAGTCCCCCTGAGAAATGTCACTTGTCATATAGAAACTCACTCGGTGTCCTTAAAAATTCTCAGATATTTCTCTTTGGCAGAAGCCCCGATATTCATTTTGAAGTTAACTATGTGTAAAATATCAATCCTGCTGGGTACCAAGTAAGTTCCACTGTGTTTAATGGTGCTTACTGCCAGGTAAATGTAAAGCTTAAATAATTGTTTTCCACATATGGGTTTAATAAAATAATGCAGACACTAACAATCAAATCAAGTGACTGATATAGACTTCTGGTGACCCATTGTTTTCCTTGTAGTACCAAGTTTATCTGATTTATTTAATGTGTGATCAAGAATGAGGCATGCAAATTACTATGACGCTAATCTCAGCTTTGCATTGATTGAACAGGTCCCAAGAAACATTCCTCTCACTCCAAATCAGCTTCATATGCTCTCAGGAACTTCATCCATAGCAACATTTTATTGGCCCCTTCCCGAATTGGCTAGGATCACTCTCAAAAAGAGGAAGAACAGCATAGGAAGGCTACTGATGTCAGTCTGTGCTTAGGAGCTTCCCAGAGGCATCTGGTTAGCCATTGTAGGAGGCATATTCCTGCACTTGACAGAGAGGGAAAGTTCTTATGTATTTAAAGAAGCCAATGAAGGTGAGGAGGAAATAAAAATGAAGCAGAAGTGAACTGTGGCAACAAAGAGACATGACAAAGAGATAGACATTCTCAGAATGAAAGGTTTTTGGAGAGCCCACACATACTGAGGCGATTTTTATGATCGCTGAGAGGGGGTGGGCGGGGAAGTCTCAAAAGAGTTAACTTTTCCCATAGACAATCCAAGGCTCAGTGGTAGGAGTGTGCTCCATGCTCCCACACAAGCAGCCCTGCTCCATGAAGCATGGAGCAAGGTGGAGTGATCCAGGGCTGTAACTTGTTCTGACCTCTGGGCATCCTACAATGCAATGCACAACAAGCACATTGCATTGGGGGATTCCCCCATCAGATGGGTATTCTATGCGCCTGTTTCTGTGTCTTCTTGGGCTGAACTCAGACCGAGGAGATACGTGATACATAGCAGCCTTGTTAAGGGTGCAAACGCACCCTTAACCTTGGCTAACAGCCGTGATGTTTAGGAGGGTTAGGTGGGTGGGAAGTGTTGAGATCTGCAGGGATCCTTTCGCTTCTCATGACCAGCCCAACCCAGGCAGGGCTGCTCCAGGCTGGGTTAGGTTGGTTGTGAGAACAGCCTCACTATCTGCAGCCTACAGATTGAAATCAGTGGACATTTGGTACCGTTGTAAAACTGAACCTCAATATTCAGATATCTGACCTTAGAGTGTATCTTACTTTTACCATTCAAAATCTAACTAAATATTCATTGATAAGGTCCAGGAATCTACCACTTATGTCAGGAATCCAATCATCTATCTATCTATATAATTTTCCTGGGTGTACCAGGGAAAATGTGTCCCAGCAGCTCAGCTGATTGGCTGGGCTGCGGAGGCGCCTGATGGGCTGGCACACCCAAGAGGAGGAGAATTGGCCAGCTGTGAGCCATGGCCGCTGGTGGGCCCGGCCTGGCAACGGGTAGTGGCTGCGGGCCCGGCCCAGCCGTGGCGAAGCAGTGTCGGGCCCAGCTGAGGTGGTGAGGTGGGCGGGCCCCGATACTGGGGCAGAAGGTGGGGGTGTGGAGAGAGGTGGCTGGCCTGCCGCTGGGAGGGCAAGAGAGAGTGGGGTGGGAGGGAGGGGAAGAGAGGCAAGAGTGTGGGGCAGAAGGGAGGGAGGGAGAGTGGGGCAGGAGGGAGAAGGGAACAGCCAGCCCCAAAGAGTGCACAGATGCTCTGTGCGGGTTGGCTAGTATATATAAAGCTGCTATTGTCTCACTCACTCACTCACTTGATCACTCACTGACATGAAACTTCTGAACCAAACTATGAAAGATTGAAACATGCTTTTTCTCCAGGTAGGTTCCAGACGTTGCCCAGACTACCAGAAAAACTGAACCCCAACTCCTCGCCTATGATTAATTTCCTGGAAAATGTGGGGAAACTCTCCCATTGGAAAAGCATGGGGGAAAATATCTTCTGACAAACTTCGGCAGTTTTCTTGGGTACTTTTTGAGACAGAAGGTCTGGACTTGCACTGAATTATGAGGCAACCAACAAACTATTTTTGAAGTTCACTACATTTCAATCTGTGTCAGTTTTGCAAGAAAGTCACTTAAGAAATTGTAAAACACAAGAACGCTTACATGCTGGAAATACAAATATATTTGTCTAAACACATAAACTCTGCTGTACACCCACTAGCAATGAGTGAAGGGAGAGAGCATGGTCATTTTGTGCTTCAGGAGGAATGCTTGCAAACTGCAAGCCTCTTTTACTAGTATCTGTATACATTTTACAGAGTTGTGTAGTGGTTATGTTGTACCCCAACAAAGAGAGGTTCTTTTCTGAGTCAGTCAGCCAAGCAGCACCCCTGCTATAGAGCAAATAAAGCCTTTACATCCTTCTCGGCTGGTGAAGTGTTTGGCAACTGACCCAGGAAAGAACCTCTCTTTGTTGGGGTACAGCAGTTAGAGTGCTGGACTAGGACTGGGGAGACCCAAGTTCAAATCCCCATTCAGCTATGATACTTGCTGGGTGACTCGGGGCCATCACTTCTCTCTCTGGGCTCCTTGGAGGAAGATAAATAAATAAATAAATTTTTAGAATAAACAAAATTACTCGCTAAGAAAGAAGATGTTTTTCTAACTGCATTAATGTACCATTTCAAATAAAGGCAAACTTTAAACTTAGACACATGAATAGTTAAACAGCTAATATAATATAATGGAGCCACTGATTTTTTTCTGAGCTGCTTGTTCATAATAGTTTTTACATTAAGGGGAAAAAAAGCTGGCTTCTGGATTTAAAATAATGATTTATATACAGTCACTATGGTGAATGGACAATTATTTAAGTATGATGAAACAAAATCAAATGATTGAAATTCAATATTATTTAAAGTCTCTTTTATTATCATTTTGTTATACAATGAAAAAAACAACATTGTAATGTTGTTTAGACAATTCATAGTCATTTTTCCTGCTGTTATTCCAAACTGGTTTGAAGTACTGCTATAGTGAGTGGCAGGAGATGCATACCAAGCTTAGGAAAACAGAAGACTAAAGAACAAGGAGGACAGAAGAAGGAAGAGTCCAGCAACTTGGGTGATTCTTCCCCCACTGAAAATTGTGAATTTCTTATGGAGGCCTCTGTTACAGCATTATAAGGCAAAGCCTGATGGGAAAACCTCACCTCTTGATTTCTGCCTGACACTGGATGAGACCTATGCCCATATATAAAGGCAGTGGCAGACATCCTGATTAAGAAGGAACCAGTGCTTTCCAACTGAGTGCTGGAGTTGTGTGGGTGCTGCTGCATTCTGGACTAATGCAGCAGCACCCGTAATGAGGGGATTTTAGCTGATCTTGCCTGCCCCTGGAAGTGTTCCCTACAACCTGGAAGTAGGTCCTTCTAAGCATCTCAAAAGCCCCACTAGATCAGTTCTCTCCTTTTGACAATGGGCGTCTATATGAAACGTTCTGGTGAATTACCATCTGTATTCTAGAAAGTAGAATTCCCAAATGTCCAGAAGCAAAGGCAATCTGGCCTATTCTTGTGACTAATTACAGTTGCTTTGCAGAAATCAAGTTCTTTATATTAAGCAGGGAAAGAGCAACTGGCTATATTCAGCCCCAGCACAACATCCATTTTGTTGCTGTCTACCTTTCAGATCTTTTTATCTCTTTAGATGGTGAACCTTTTGGGGACAGGAAATCATATTATTATTATTTTTCTAATATCTGTTAAAGCTGTAGCTACAGTGTGAGGCTGAAAAGCTGGCAACTCTATCAGAAAAGCTCTGAAAGAAAAAGTCAGAAGCAGGCACCTTCCTTTCCCCAGCCATTCTCTGGCCAGCTACATTCTTGAAATATTCATAGCCAATAATGTTGCATACCCCTTTTGTTCATTTTCAGCCTTGATTACATAGATTTACTATGCAACCAGCTTGTTTTCTTAACAGCAGGACACAAACAATAAACGGAAAAATGCATTTGACTGCAAAAATGCAATCAGTTTAACTCTTTTGCTCTTACTAAACACCAGCGGCATCTATCACACTTGTCAATAGTATTTTCTTATTAGCCCAGTGATCCAACAATATGCTGCAATACAAATTTCTTTCAACTGAGAAAACAAGCAAAGTGCATCTCAGAGGCAGAGACCACTCAAATAAGGATTCAATTCAGCATAAAACAATCTTGAATTCTGGACCACAGAGCCCAGGTGCAATGCTATTTAAGCTGTAAAAGCAATCAGCTTTGCAGTCTCTCACTAAGAGATGCCTGACCTTTACCTGTGTGCTGAATCAGCTGTAAGGAAAATCCACAGTTGTAGCATGAAAATTATTGGTGGTCAATTTGTCTACAGACTTACCTGGGAATAAATCCCACGGAACTTGGTGGAACTTACTTCTGACTAAACATTCTTAGGGCTGGGATGTAAGACAGCTGCATACCTGCACATCAATCCTCATAATGTTTATCAGCAGTAAATCTCCTCTGTTTCAGTGAGATTTACTTTCAAATGAGTATGCTTAGCATATTCGCCTTATTTAGAAGTGTCTCACAAATTTCAGTCTCTTGAATTGAATGTGATGGGGTTCTGGATGTTGAGGTCCATCATAGCAGTACTCACCAGCCTTGTTTGACTACATGAAACATTCATGCAGCCACTCAAAAGCATACTTGTACTTGCAACTTGATGGTCGATGCCATATGTTTAAATTCCACTCAGAGAAGAAACAGGAGAGGCTTCCCCTCATTCTCTTCCCAACTCTTTCATTCATAGCAGCAGTAGTGGCCCAAGGCCTCTTTGTCCCAAATGCCACTCCTCCCCCCTTTTAAAGCAGCAGAAATAGCATTGTGTGCATGCCTGTGTGTGCACATTAATCTCTGCCTCCTCTTTATTCTTTGGGATAGCAATAACCCTCCTCTGCCTCCTCCCTTGTTTACCACTGGACTGATAATGATATGAGAAAGGAAAGGGCACTAAGAGTACTACAGACACTTTACGAAATGTCTACATATAGAGGTCATTCACACAACCAGGTCTACCTGGGCTAGTGCAGCTCTACTGGGATAGACCTGGTCATGAGAACTGCTGGGATCAGTCTCGATCCCGGTTCTCCTCTATCGGGTAGCCTGGGGTTTTTTTAACCCAGGCTAAAGGTGAGGTAAAAGGGTACACATGTATCTTCCTATCCCACCACCCAATTGTATGGGAGCACAGATTGCTGGCAGCCCCATTCAGAAGGAGCAACTGGAATGTTTACAATGCACCTCTGGAATTTCTACAATGCACCACATGGGGAGTGTGGTACATTGTGGGATTCCTGGCAGCTTTTCCCTTGACTTTCTCTTGCTGCACTGCTTGTCAAAGCAGTAATCATGTGGGAGTGCAGCAAGCATAGCAGCAGCAACAGTCGGGCTGAGGAAGGTAGGACTGATCCTGCCTTACCTCTAGCCCTCCTCAGCCTGGGCAAAATGATTGTGTAAATGACCTTCTAGTCTTTTCCACACTTTTGCTTCTTTCCCCTTCTCATTATCAGCCCAGTGGAAAATGAGGAGGAAGGCATCAGGTCAAAGAGGAGTGGTAGGAGTGGGGGAGATCCAGAGGAGAGGAGTGGCTCTTTGCCAAGTTATGGCTGTGCAATGCTTTGATAAAGATCTGCTCAGATGGCTATTTAGGCTGTCTTTTTAATAGCACCTTGATCTGCAAACACTAGCAGAAAATTGTACTTGTCTTCATGCTGTGAAACGCCTCACCTGCTGATTTCTGCAGATCATGCTGTTCACAGCACAAGAGCCAATCAAACTATTTAGTTTATGCACCTGTGTTAATTCTATGTCATTAGCTTGCTTTTGCAAGGGGCCTTTTCTGTGAGCACACCCTTCCCCCTTTAAAGAGGTATCTCACTTGGTATTTAACTAGTAGGCAGGCAAAGTCCTGTTCATGGCAGTGAGAGAGAACCAAAAAGACTGTGCCTGCTTCCTTACTACATACTTTAAGGAAATAATTAAGGAGTGGCTGTATCCTGTAGCATATTAATTTAATATGATGCCTAAACTGAAATCCTGCACTTAGGAGTGTGTCCTACTTGCTTTAGGAGGGTAAGCATTAGGAGTCTCTATTAGGGCTGCCCACGGCCTTCAGAAGGACCCACTGTTGATTCCTGAGACCACCTCTGTGCCCACAGTCTTTCTGGGGTGATGGTAGAGTGGCTCTCTCAGGACCCACCAATGTAGAAGGGGGCCCATGCCATGGAAGTTTGCCAAAGGCTCCTCTGAAACCTGGGTTGTAACTATGACTGCAGAGTTTGCAGCCTGTGTTTCAAACAGCATAAAGCTGAGTTTCTATGAGTTTTGATGTTTGTGTTGGAGTTTACATAACTGATGAAGGTAAACTGTGTAGTGGGCACATAAGCCAACAGCACAGAAAAATGCTTCTGCTTTTTATCCATGTCCTAGGAGCCTAAGAGGAACTACGTAAAAGCTCCCACAGGCTTTTTAAGGCTCCAGGGAAGTGAGCAATCCTTGAGCAAGTCCACAGGGCACAACTCAGGGGAACTCCTGAATCTTGGAGAAGTCAGGAATTATACCCTTGTGGCTTTGTTCTCAAGGCTTGGGAGCTTCTCTGAGCATTATGGGCTGACTCAGGGACTGCATAATTCTTCAGAGCTTTAAAAACCAGCTTTTGGAGCCCTTGTACACTCTCTTCTAGTTTCTAGGATTTGGACTGGAAAATAACCATTTTTAGAGAGCAGCTGAAGCACTATGAAAAACAAAAGTGCTTTTTTACTGTAGTAAACGTTACTGTTTAGGCTCAGTTCCAGAACAGAGTGAGCAGTAACCAAAGGTTCCCTTCCTTTGGAGAAAGGAAAAGAAACCTTGGATACAATCTGATGTCTTGAGAAACAGATTTCCTCCCTTTTCCAAACACAGACTATCCTGGATATTTTGAGTCAAAAAATCAAACAGTATTTTGAAGCATAATGGTTGGGATTACCCTAAACTAGAGTAAATAGAATGTCAAAATCCTCTAACAAAATCTGCTCCATCACCAAAAGCTTCTCTGGGAAATAAATCTGACCGGATATAGCAAGACTGCTACTGTTGTTTTTTTAAATTGTCTATTAATTTTTGTAAGCTGCTCTGACATTTCTAACTTAAAAGCAGGATATAAGTGAACCTACTAAGAAGTAAACAAAAATAAGCTAGTCATCCACAGAACAGCTGTATAAAGAGATGCTCAACATTTTTAGTCCATTAATTTCTGAGTGTGCATAGTGCAGCTTCCAACAGCTACTCAATGCTAAATTTCTAAGACTCTCCAACCAAGAGATACAGAACATATGGCCCCATGATGCTATATTTTTTAATCCATTAAGTCTTGCTAAAATAGCAAGAACTTCAGATTTCTATTTAAGACAGGAAGATTTTTGAGTCTTTATGGCTGTGGAGATAAGCCTCAAAGTGAGACTAAGATGTGTCCTATGACTCATAGGCAGGAAGGCAAATAAAAAACTGTAATATGAAGGAGAATGTTTCAAAAGTTACTAGGCAATATGCTTCCTTAAATATGGCATTTTAAAAGAACCCCTTTATCCATAGTTCAACAGTTTATAATATCCTTTTCCTATGAGTAGAGAAAAACATATTTGTATTCTTACCAATATTTTAAAGTTTCTTCTGTGTAACTATATATTACTTGATGTACTGTGTGCAAGCTTCAGTGTCAAACATTTTAAAAGTGTCTATGTGATAAAGAAACATTAAGGGCAATTGATGACATTCTGGTAAGGAGATATTAACAAAATCAAAGAGGATCATGGGTGAAATAATGTAAGTGCTGTATTACATTAACATCTTCAGTGATGGCAACCAACAAATGTAAGCAAGCTTTTGGTTGTAAAGTAAATAATTCTAAATGGACAGAATTCTTAGTCTGCAAACCCAAAGATGGGAGTAAACCCCACTGAACTGTGGGACTAATTTCTGAGTACACATGCATTAGACTGAGTCTTAGGCTTTGATCCCCAAACCATCTGGCAATAACTTCAGTTGTTAGAACTTTTCTTCTTTCAAGCATATTTTCCCACCCAGTGGCAAAGCCAATCTTGTAACAAAAATACCATTGCTGTCAAACAGATTATAATAGTTATATTATTTTCATATATATATAAAAAATGTGTGTGTGTGTACACACACACACACACTGGTTCACACCTTCTGCATCATTAGGAAAGTGAAGCAAGAGTTCTGCCCTCACACTGAGACAGCGAGGATACTAGCTGCACGGAAGGCTTTCTGCACAGCCCAGCATGAGGAGGGATGGGGAAGCAATTTTCACTTTTCTTTCCTCTCTCTGTAAAAGCCCTGTTCACTGCCAGAAATATGTATCTGAAGTAGATCAGCCTTCAGGAGAATGAACAAGAAGTTCTGGTAAGAACTAATCTGTCTACTTTCCTTTCACTATAAATTAATAATTACCATCTTCACAAGTTAGCTCACTTCCACCTTGCTAACATTCACATATCCACCATCTTGAACTGGGATGGATGACATCATCACAAACTACGCCATTGAGGTATCCCTACTGTATGTGTCATTACAACTGTACCAAATTTGGTTCAAATCAGGTAGACAGTTCAAAAATTAGCCCATTTCCACCTCAAATGTTCATGTGTCCACCATCTTGAATTGGGGTGGATGACATCACCACAAACTATGCCACTGAGGTGTCCCCATGTATCACTACAACTGTTTCCAAAACTTGGTTCAAATTGGTTAGGCGGTTCACAAGTCAGCGCACTTGCACCTCAAATGTTCATGCATCCACCATCTTGAATTGGGGTGGATAGCATCATCACAAACTATACCATTGAGGTGTCCCTGTGTGTTCCTACAACTGTACTAAATTTGGTCCAAATCAGTCCCAGCATTGTGAAGTTGATAGGGACACACACAGACACATGATCTAGGTGATCTCATAAGCTTACTTTCCTTAAGGAAGGTAGGCTAAAAATAATTTTCTGGCCAGCCTGGATCCACAATCCTTGGATTACACCAGCAACAGAGTCTGGAAAAGATGCTCTCTGGAATGAATAGGGCATTTGCTCTTCCCCTGTTAAATTTATGTATTCATTCATTCATTCATTCATTCATTCATTCATTCATTCATTCAATTTATATACTGCCTGACTCCAAAGGCTCTAGGCGGTTTACAAAAATTAAAAGAATAAAAACAGAATAAAACCAACTTTTAATCAATTAAAATTTAAAACTTTCAAAGCTTACAACAATTCATTTTTTTAAAAACAGCAATTAAAAACGTATAACACTCAAAGCCTGGCTAAAAAAGGTGTGTCTTAGGGGCTCTTTTAAAGGCTGGTAAAGATGTTAAGCCTCAAATGTCTATAGGGAGCACATTCCACAGTCTCAAAGCGACTACAGAGAAGGCCTGCTCCCAAGTCATCGCCAGATGAGCTGGCAGTATACAGAGATGGACCTTTCTTGATGATCTTAATGGGTGGTGGGGATCATGCAGAAGGAGGCGCTCTCCCAGATAACCCGGTCCTAAGCCATTTATGGCTGTAAAGGTAATTACCAGCACTTTGTATTTTGCCCAGAAACCTATTGGCAGCCAATACAGTTGCTTTAAAACAGGCTTAATATGGTCTCTCCAAGAAACCCTGGAGACTAGCTGCTGCATTTTGAACCAACTGAGTTTTCGAACCACATACAAAGGCAGCCCCATGTAGAGTGCATTGCAGTAGTTAAGTCTAGAGGTCACCAAAAAGTGCACCACAGTTCTGAGATCATTATTGTCAAGGAATGATGTAACTGTCATATCAACCGAAGTTAATAGAAAGCACTCCTGGTTGTGGCCTCAACCTGAGAAACCAGAGTGAGGCCTGGGTCCAGAAGCACTCCCAAGCTGAGTGGCCAGATTTGGCTTTTTTAAAGCCAAATTCTGGCTTACGGCCCATTTGACCCACGAGTATACCCCTTAGGTTCTGGCAACCTTGCAGTCCCAAGCTATGTACCTGTTCCTTCGGGGGGAGTGCAACCCCATCCAGATCAGGAAGATCTATCATGTCCCTCAAACTATGTCCCCTTACCATGAGTACCTCTCTCTTGCTTGGATTCAGCTTCAGTTTATTATCCCTCATCTAATCCATTACTGCCAGTAGGCAGGAATTTAGGGCAGATGTGCCATTTCCTGATGATGTTGTAATGGAGAAATAGATTTGGTTGTCATCAGCGTATTGATAACACCCTGCTCCAAATCTCCTGATGATCTCACATAGCAGTTTCATCTACATGAACTAATTCTTTATACAATAAACGTTTCTGATTTGATTGCAAGATAGTGACAATCCAGAAACAAATAGTTATAAATACATTCAGAGTTAAAAAGCATCAGAGATAGGATGGGGCCCTGAGGAACACCGTACAATAGCTGTCGTTTCAGAGAGCAACTATTTCCGAGCAACACCTTCTGGAATCTACCGGAGAGATAAATAATGGAGAATCTCCATTTGTGAGGCATTTCTTTGCCCAGTTAGCAAGAGGGAACATGTCATGCTTATTCTTACAAGACTCCGTCACTATGTTTAGAGTCAGCTGATGACTTTTTAACTAGGGCAGTGATCTTTACTAGTTTTCAAGCAGGGGCCACTTTGATTTAAAAAACCTTTGACAAAAAAACCAGAGATGCTTTTTATCAGCTTTGACTGATACGCCAGCTGTGTCCATTTCTTGAGATGAATGACCTCAAAACGGTGGTACATTTGCTGGTAACCTCTAGGCTGGATTATTGCAATGAGCTCTATGTGGGGCTGCCTTTGTACATAGTCCAGAAACTAGTTGGTCCAGAATGTGGCAGCCAGGTTGAAAGAGCTGCACTGGCTGCCGATACGTTTCTGGGCAAAATACAAGGTGCTGGTTATTACCTATAAAGCCCTAAACAGCTTAGGCCTGGGTATTAAAGAGAACGTCTTCTTCACCATGAGCCCCACTGGAGAGGTTTGTCTGCTCATCTGGAGAGGTTTGTCTGCAGATGCTGCCACTTGTTTGGTGGCTACTCAGGAACAGGCCTTCTCTGTTGCTGCCCCTGGACTGGAATGCACTCCCTACTGAAATAAGAGCCTCCCCCATCTCTGGCAACTTTAAAAAAGGCACTGAAGACACATTTATTCACCCAAGCTTTTAATTAGATTTATGGTTTAAAAACTTTATTGTTGGTTTTAAATGATTTTAATGTTTGTTTAAATGATTTTAATTGTTTAATTGATTTAGTGTTGATTTTAATTCTTAATGGATTTTAGTTGTGTTTATTTTGATGTAAACCGCCCTGAGCCATTTTTGCAAGGGTGCTATATCAATCAATCAATCAATCAATCAATCAAATTTCCTACTGTGCTGACCTCTGCACAGCACTGTTCTTTTCTCAGTGCTGGGAGGACCTTTAAGAGAGACGAAGACATCTCTTAAAAGCTCTAGGACTGGGAAGGTCTAAACTTCCCAGCACTCTGTTCATGCCTTCCAAGATGGTGCATAGGCTCAACAGGGCTCTTTTTCCCACAGAGGAGTTCCCTGGCGCTGGGCAAGGCACTGTACTGCACTGCGAGAATGGTCATCTCCACATGGTGCCAGGGAGACTGTACAGAGTCTTCAGCTTTGGCTGAAGTTTCACACAGGACAAATAAACAGGCAGTCAGGTAGCAGCACTTAGGTTTTATGGGGGCTGCCACTGGCCTCCACCGTTATGAGAACCCCCAATTCCTGTGGTCTTTCCCCCAGTTGCTGCTATGACCCTTTGTTCAGTTAGAATGCAGGCACTGTTTACACTCAGAACTATGAAAAGAGGTAATCACTCCAAGGAGACTGAGCACTGGACTGGACTATCGACAGATCCAATGAATGACCTTGCTGATTGTAAATCACAGGGTAGAAAGTCTGATTAAGCAGAATCACTAGTTAGCTTCATTTATGAATTATGCCCATAGCTTCTTAGGAGAAAACCAGTTACCTACCTCGTTGAAAGTGTCTATTCAATGTGTGGCAGCTGTGAAAAAGGCCAATTCCATGCTAGGGATCATTAGGAAGTGGACTGAAAATAAAACTGCTAATATTATAATGTCCTTATTCAAAACTGTGGTACGGCCACACAATTCTGGTCACCATACCTAAAGAAGGACATTGTAGAACTGGAAAAGGTGCAGAAGAGGGCAACCAAGATGATCAGGGGCCTAGAGCACTTTCCTTATGAGGCAAGGCTACAATACCTGGGGCTGTTTAGAAAAAAGACGACAAAGAGGAGACATGATAGAGGTCTATAAAATCATGCATGATGTGGAGAAAGTTGATAGAGAGAAAATTTCCCCTCTTACATAACAGTAGAACCAGGGGTCATCCCATGAAATTGATTGCCAAGAAATTTAGGACCAACAAAGGGATTACTTTTTAACACAACACACAATCAACTTGTGGAATTCTCTGCCACAAGATGTGGTGACAGCCAACAACCTGGATGGCTTTAGGAGGGGTTTGGATAACTTCATGGAGGAGAGGTCTATTAACGGCTACTAGTCGGAGGGCTATAGGGCATCTCCAGCCTCAGAGGCAGGATGCCTCCGAATACTAGTTGCAGGGGACCAACAGCAAGAGAGAAGGCATGCCCTCAACTCCTGTCTGTGGGCTTCCCAGCGGCATCTGTTGGGCCACTGTGTGAAACAGGATGCTGGACTAGGTGGGCCTTGGGCCTGATTCAGCAGGGTGGTTCTTATGTTCTTACGTATTTGTGTATGCTAATGTTGCAATTCTCACAGCCCTGGCAGCCACACTCTGTATAAGAAAAGAACACCATTGTAACCCCATCTCTACTCCCCTCTATACCTGGTTTCCCCCTCCCACCTCAGATCTATGAGAGATGGGAGAGGGCCAAGGGGCCAGGAAGAGAGCAGCAACTGTTTGACATTTACTTCTCATCAGTCAAGGCCAAAACCAGGATTCAGCAACAACTTTTGGAAACATCCTGTACCAAGCCATGGGGTACCGGAGATAAGGACTGCAATGCAGACACACTTTGATAACCAGGTTGAGAGTGGGATAACAACTTCTGAGACCAGAATCCTGAAGGTTGGTGGCATGTTTACAGCCCTGAAGGACATGGGAACTGACCACCCCTAAAGATAATCAAAGGTGAAGGAGGGTATAAGACTTTGGGGTCTGGGTCAGATCATCGGAGGGCAGGTCCAGAAGAGCATTTTCACCCTCTCCAGAACTCCAGTGTCCACACCCCAGCTTCATGCACCCCCATCTTTTTATTGTGGTCTAGCATCTGGATCATCGAGAGAACTAGTGAATTGGCCATTTACTGGTTCCCTGCCGCTTGGTAACAATACTTCCCCTCCCCCATCCTTTCCCTTCCATTTCTCCCCTTTTCACACCTGCTAGATAAACAAACTTAAAATCTAGGTTAGGGCCATTAGCCTGTGCCCTCCAGGTTTTCCTACTATAACTCTGAACCTATTCATCAAATAAAAATACAGGAAAGACAATTTGGCCTGGTTCCTTGTGTCTCCTTGCACATCCACTGGTGTTCCTCCCAAAAAACCCCATCCTTGGTGAAGTCCCCCAGATCTCAGGCACTGGGTGCAGCACCCCAATGCATATTGAGCGGGGGCTATAGTCTGAGGAGGGCATACAGCAGGCTGATTGGTGAAGCCGCATCAAAATCTTGGGGCAGGGAGAATCTCCCCAACAGCACCCCGCGAGTTCCAAGAGCAGGGATCTATAGTCTAGCTGGCTCTTATTGGCAGGGGTCTTCCATATCCCAGATGGCCAAGCAGAACCACCTCTATTGGTGAAGTCATTCTGGGTCAGGCAGAACCTCCCCAGAGAGAGCAGTATCCTGCGAGCCTTGGGGAAGGGACTACAGTTCGAGTGAAGCACTCCATGAGCCTTGGGACCAAGGGCCCCGACCCAACAATTTGTGAGGACCCCAACCCAATAATTTGTAACACTACTAGGAAGAACATTGAGCTACAGCATGTAGAGGTGCATTTCCCCATAGCCATAATTCATATCACTGTGATTTTATTTACTTTTTGTCCTGATAACTTCCATTGTCTATAATGGTCCCCATTCCTGCATCCGCCTCTTCTCTGATTTAACAAACTTCTACTTAGGGTTCCATACGATGGGTCTTGCTTCTCTAAAATTACCCTAGGCGAAGGGCACAGCTAATAACAGGCTAGTGAGATACACAAATTCAGTACATTTAATCACTCAATAGTTAAACCTTTGCTAAGGTGCATATCTGTTGTGTGAGGGAGTTTGTAAAGGATACATATGTCAAACTGGCCTAGGTTGATTCCTCTCATTTCTACAGCTTGGCTGTAAATGTTTCCCAAATCAACAGATTGAGAGAAAGGATGAATTCCACCTGATTCACTGTATATATCATCATTTGTCTAGAAGATGATGTTGCTAGAGCTAAGACGCCTTCCTTCTAACTAAAGTTTAATACTAGTAAGCAGAACTGGTAAAATTTATCAGTTTAAAAATATATGTCCTAATATAGCTTTTATGGTAGTACAATAACCAGTTAAGGACTAGCTTCATTTTCAGCTTCTTATTTATTTGATTCAAATGAACTCTCAGAGCTTTATGTCTCCTATTTTTAGTGGATATTATGCCATACACATAATATGACCTTTGTAAAAAATGGATTTGCCTCCAGCTAACATTTTTGCATAAAGAAGAAGAACGCGGGATAGTAAAAGCATTTGTAGAATTTCTTCTGCTAGCTTAATATCTCAACAGCTTAGACTGACTGTGTTTTGTTTTTGTTTTTTAATTCCAAGTATAAAACTGAACAGCCAATTTGCCATAAATCTAGTTGTTTGGGATTTTATTATAGTGGCTCCCTCCTCCCCAAGAGTGAAAATGATTAGATTCTCCTCCAGGGTTGGGCTTGTTAGAGCATTTCTGCAGAAATCTGCCTCTACAACTTTACAGACTGAGAAGTATTAGATGCAAAAGGTTTCTCCTTATACAGCCTTTCCAGCATGCATCTTGTAGCTTCCATCCCAGGCAATGGGAAAACACTGTTCAGGATCAAACTTGCAGATTACCCTGAGCCTTCAAAAGTTGTTTATCCAGATCTTGTATATTCCACAAGATATTATGTCAAATATTTACTGCCTAACCAGAAAGTTAGGAACACATGAAGTTTCCAGATACCAAGTCAGACCATTGGTCTATCTAGCTCCATATTGTCTACACAGATTGGCAGTGGCTTCTCCAAGGTTTTAGGCAGGAATCTCTCTCAGCCCTATCTTTGAGTTGCAGATGCTCTTCCCAGAGAAGCTCCATTTTTTCTCTTTGATGGTGGGGGAGGGGAGAGTAAAGAGAAATATCCTTATTGGTCTAAAATGTAACAATGAACATAAGAACAGCCCTGCTGGATCAGGCCCAAGGCCTATCTAGTCCATTATTCTGTTTCACACAGTGGCCCGCCAGATGCCTCTGGGAAGCGCAAAGGCAAGAGGTGAGGGCATGTCCTCTCTCCTGCTGTTGCTCCCCTCCAACTGGTATTTAAAGGTATCACCTCTGAGGCTGGTGGTGGCCTATAGCCATTCAGACTGATAGCCATTGATAGACCTGGAATCCCCTTACGGGAATATCTTACAGTGCTCACACATGTGGTCTCCCATTCATATGCAACCAGGGCGGACCCTGTTTAGCAAAGGACCTTGTTTAGCAAAATCACGCTTGCTACCACAAGACCAGCTTGGTCATAACAAACAAGTTTGGTCATAACAAGCAAAAAAACCAATCAAATCCATAATTAAATTACGTGCATATTTATCTGAATCCAAGACGGAGCTTTCACCCATTGGGAATATTTATAGAATTGTTCCCATGGAGGAACATATACAAAATTGAAACATTACTTAGAAATGAAATTCCATGTGGTTGGAAGCTCAGGAAAGAGCTCTGAAAAGGATACTACATTATTTCCAGTTTCTGTTCACAAATCTTCCCTGGAAAACCCCAGGTATATTTTCAACCAATCCTCCCTTAGCTCCCTTTAAAGCTCCTCAAATAATGGTGTTCTCTCACTACTGGTACTTTCCCTTTCCCTCATATCCTTCACTTTTCCTACTTTACAGCTCTTGACCATTGCCAACTTCTCCTTCTTTCCCCCTTCCTTTCCTTTAGCTCTTTTCATCCACTCACCTCCACTTTCTTATGCCTCCTTTGCCTTTCTCTGCCAGATCAGTCCCACTGTCAAATGTCTAATTGTGTTCTATAATCAGAAACCTCAAGCATGAGCTCAGAATAAATATATTTGATTTTCTTCACAATTAGAGTCTAGAATGTGAGTTTCCTACTGACGGGCAGGAATTTTCTTTTGGCATAGACTATACACAACTCTAATTATAATCCACCCATAAAATTATTAAAACTTCACATTATTCAGTCAAGTTATCACCCCAGTGTCATAACTTGGATGGTTATAAGTAATAGTGAGCTCTATCATTTTAGTTTAATAAATCTGAATATCAACCACTGAAATCACATCACAAATATATATATTTATACCCTTTTTAATGAAAAGATAGAGAAAATGTTCCGTAAATCAAAATACTGACACAATTGTCTCTTTGATACAACAGCATGATACATACACATAACTTCATGAGCCAATTCCTCAGTTAACTTTTATCAATACACAAGTGAATTTTAGCCCGTTGAAAAACGGGCGCTAGTAATGCTTTCGGCCCCCGCCGCCGAACCGCCCTCCCAGCTGCCCGATCCCACCATTTGTACAGGAAAGAGGAGCTCGCCAGCAGAGCTCCTCTTTCTGCAAAGGCTCTTCTCAAACTGGCGCTTTGAGCGGAAAGGACACCCTTTCCGCTCAAAGCGCCAGTTTGAGAAGAGCCTTTGCAGAAAGAGGAGCTCTGCTGGCGAGCTCCTCTTTCCTGTACAAATGGTGGGATCGGGCAGCTGGGAGGGCGGTTTGGCGGCGGCATTTTTCAGGGCCAATTTGGCCCTTAGTAATTTGGCGGGGGGACGGGAATGGTGGGATCGGGCCCCAAGGTTCCCCCCCCCGCCCGGCTTTACTGGTGGTGCCAGGCCTCGGCGGCGGCTCCGCCACCACCTCAGCCAGCTTCCCCGCCGCCTCTTCCCTCGGCGCCTCTCTCCTTTATTTGCGGCGGCCGCTTCTGGCCCCGCCGCCGCCTCACCCGCACTCCCGCCGCCAGTTGCCCCGTCGCGGCCACCGCCACCTCTGGCCGTGGCCACGGCTGCGCCGCCGCCTCTCCCGCACTCTCCTCCTGGCGTAGGCGGCGGCCACTTCTCCTTCTCCCGGCCCCAACATGGCCGCCGGGTCCTGCCGTTCGTGCCTCCCTTGCCCTGTTCTGGGCATGCCCAGAACAGGCCAGGCACGAACGCACGCTTGGTGTCCGTCCACGGACGGACACCAAGCGTTTTATTAGAGAGGATTATGTGCATGTCAATTTGAAAACAGATGCATATCTGTTTCAGAGCAAAGAGACTGATCACTGGATGGCTTCTGTTCAACACGTTGGCATTGAAAGACAAACTTCTAACCAACATGCTTAAAAGGTGCTTAAGCCTACTTTCACTTTATGATATACAACTAGAGGTGTTAGTCGCACCTGTTCAGTTGCTTCTCTGCAATGTGCAAACTAGCTGTAAAGCCTCCGTTATTTCAAGGGATTTACAGGCTAGTGAATAAAGAGAAGTCAGACTGAAGATAGCTCTACATATAGACAACTTACATAGAGCCAGGAAGAATGATGTAGGCCTCCACTTAGAATTACTGGGAAACTGCTACATAGCTTAGTCCCAGCTGATGCTGCTAAAGCAAGATACTTTAGGAGGATGAGCAGGATGTTTAGAGGGAAGAGCTGCTCACCGAGATGCATGGTACCATTGCCATAGTGATGCAGCACTCTAAAAGGTGAGACCTGAATGTCTCATGAAAATGGGGACACTGTGGAGGTGAGGGGGGTTTCATGGGGGGGGCAGTCATAGATAATTAGCCCAAGTAATATCAGGGACTAAAGATCTGATTAGCAGGCCCCTACACATTGCCATCTTCCTGGTATAATTTTCTAATATCTTCCGGTGAATAAAAAGTATAATCCAACATTTTTGCAACTGAAATCTCACTTAACAAAAAACCAATTATAAAATCTCTCCAGTAATTATGCAGTACAGTTTACAAAAGTACGAAACCACAGTTATCAGATTATGTGTTCAATTATCAGATTATGCAAAATTATATTAACAGGAAATGAACATGTTGTATTTCAGTTAAATAAATGGGAAACTTATAGAAAACTGAAATAATTTCTATAGGAATTATAAAATGAGAAGGACATTTAGCATAGCCACACATGCTATTTTGGTAGGAGGTAAAAATCTTTAGTGCATATATTCTAATAGTTATAATTGTTATGACACACAATTTAATTTGTTAATTGTGTGGGAAAATGTCTGTGCTATGCCTGTGCAGTATTTTCATACAAAAGCACTAAACACCGCATAACTGGGTAACCTTTAAGATAGTTAACTGCACATTAGATTTTTATACCATGTGACATCCAAATATCACACATTCTTCAATCTCTGCATATGAATAGGATTACCTCTAGCAAGACAATCACAAGAGCTCAATATAGAATTAATCTATGCTTTCCCCCAGATTCTGGTCAGAACTTCGGTGTGCTTTGCTAATAAGAAAAAGGTTCTTCAGAAATGATGTATGTCAAAGGCAGTGATGGGTGATCTCGACTTGAACAATGCAGAGGTAGTGATGGACAAATACCCTTAACTTCATTAGGAATGGTCTTAGAAATTATGAACTTTATCTGTATGCGCACACACACACACACACACACACACACACACACACACACACACGTATTTTCTTCAAAGTTTTGGCTCGATGTGACCTTTTAAATGATTTTTTGTGTGGACAAAATCTCTTGTATTTGGGCTGACTTAGATTCAAACTCCACAATTCTTACAGTTTCTGATGCCAAGGTGTCCAGCAGCTCCCTTTATGTGATGACTGTGGTCAGTTCATGACTCCTGAGGATGTGGACAAGTGGCTTGGAATGGTGTGGTAACCTGCCCTCTTGATCCTTGCCCGACATGGCTTATACCATCTGGCAGGGAGGCTGTTGTAGAGGGCCTGGTAGAAATTGTAAATGCTTCTCTGAGGGAGGACAGGATGCCTCCTTGTCTTAAGGAGGCAATCATTAGACTTCTGAAGAAGCCTGCCTTGGATCCCCCAGAGCTAAGCAACTACAGGCCTGTCTCCAACCTTCCATGGCTGGGCAAGGTGATTGAGAAGGTGGTGGCATCCCAACTCCGGGTGGTCTTGAAGGAAACTGATTATCTAGACCCATTTCAAACTGGCTTCTGGGCGGGCTATGGGGTGGAGACTGCCTTGGTCAGCCTGATGGATGATCTTCAATTGGGAACTGACAGAGGGAGTGTGACTCTGTTGGTCATTTTGGATCTCTCAGCAGCCTTCGATACTATTGACCATAGCATCCTTCTGGTACGTCTGAGGGGATTGGGGGTGGAAGGCACTGCTTTGCAGTGGTTCCACTCCTACCTGATGGGCAGATTCCAGATGGTATCTTTTGGAGACTGTTGTTCTTCAAAATCTGAACTTTCCTATGGTGTCCCTCAGGGCTCCCTATTGTCTCTGATTTTGTTTAACATCTACATGAAACTGCTGGGAGAGATCATCAGGAGATTTTGTGCAGGGTGTTATCAATATGCTGATGGCACACAAATCTATTTCTCCTTGTCAAGATTACCGGGAGCTCCCTAAATGCCTTCCTGGAGGTGGTAATGGGTGGGACGATAGAAAACAAACTGAGGTTGAATCCGGATAAGACGGAGGTACTTATTGTGTGGGGTCGGAACTCGGGAGACAATTTTGATCTGCCGGTTCTGGATGGGGTCATGCACCCCCAAAAGGAACAGGTACACAGTCTGGGGGGTGCTTCTTGATCCAAACCTCTCCCTGGAGTCCCAGGTTGAGGTGGTGGCCAGAGGTGCTTCCTATCAGCATCGACTGATACACCAGCTGCGTCTGTTTCTTGAGATGAATGGCCTCAGAACAGTGGTACATATGCTGGTAACCTCCCGGCTGGACTACTGCAATGTGCTCTATGTGGGGCTACCTTTGTACGTAGCCCGGAAACTGCAGTTGGTACAGAATGCGGCAGCCAGGTTGGTCTCTGGGGCATCTAGGAGAGACCATATTATTCCTGTGTTGAAAGAACTACACTGCTTGCTGATACATTTCTAGGCAAAATACAAGGTGCAGGTTACTACCAATAAAGCCCTAAACAGCTTAGGCCCTGTATTTAAGAGAATGTCTTCTTCACCATGAGCTCTATTGTCCATTAAGGTTATCTGGAGAGGTTCATCTGCTGTTGCCACCAGCTTATCTGGAAGCTACTTGGGGATGGGTCTTCTCCGTTGATGCCCCTGGGCACTAGAATGCACTCTCTGTTGAAATAAGACCCTCCCCATCTCTGGCAACTTTAAAAAAGGCACTGAAAACATAGTTATTCACCCAGGCGTTTAATTAGATTTATAGTTTTAATACTGTTCATGTTGGGTTTTAAATGATTTTAATGTTAATGATTTTAATGCTTAATGCTTAAAAAAATCTATATATTTATTTCTCCTGGGTGTGCCATGGAATGTGCGTCCCAGCAACCCAGCTGATTGGCTGGGGCTCAGGCCAGTGGCGGTGGCGGGCCGGTCTTCTGGGACTGGCTGGCACTGGGAGGCAAGCGGCGGCCAGAAGTGGGCCACAGTAAGGAGGGCCTGGCCTGTGGCAGCTGAGGTAAGGTACTCCGTGCGGAGAGGGGAGGGGGAGGACAAGGGGGAGGGAGAGGGGGAGATAAAGGGGAGGGGGGAGGGCAAGAGAGAGTGAGGCGGGGGGAAGGGAGGGGGCAGGGGAGGAAAGGCAGGAGAGAGTGGGCCAGGAGGGGAAGGGAGGGCAGGAGCGAATTGGGTGGGAGGGGGAGGTAGGGCAGGAGAGAATTGGGTAGGAGGGGGAGGGAAGGCAGGAGAGAATTGGGGGAGGGAGGGGGAGGGAAGGCAGGAGAGAATTGGGTGGGAAGGAGGGGAGGGAGGACAGGAGAGAATTGGGTGGTAGGGAGGACGAGAGATAATTGGGTGCGAGGGGGGCAAGAGAGTGGGGCAGGAGGGAGGGAGGGAGAGGGAGAATGAGGCAGGAGGCAGGGGAGAACAGCCGGCCCCAAAGAGTGCACAGATGCTGTGTGCGGGTTGGCTAGTGATTTTAATTGTTTAACTAATTTTAATGTTTAAATAATGTTAATTGTAAACTGCTCAGAGACACAAGTTTTGGACAGCATACAAACAAACAAACCAACAAACGGATTGTAATGCTGTTGTATTTGTACTGATGACACTGCATTCAAATATCCACTGGGAATAGTGGTCCCCAGCACCAGCCATGATGGAGAACTATTTGAAAATTCAATCCCTTTCAAATGAATGACAGAGTTTTTGTTCTGGACTGTGGACAACAGCCATACTACAAATTTTCAAGAAACAAGTGAGATAACTGTCTCAAACAGAAAAGTTTCTCATAAAATAAAATTTAGCTTGGTTATATGGTCCAGTTATTTAATTAATAGCAATCAGTGAGAAGAAGGAAAGCTGGTCTTTATTTATTTAATTTTAATACTGCCCCACACTCGTGTCTCTGGGCGGTTCACAATGATAAAACAGTTAAAACACATATAAAAACACATAAAAACAAAACAATTTAAAACTAACAATTTAAAAATCAATCACAGAATTAAAAACCTATACATTATTAAGAAGCTGAAAAAGCCTGAGAAAAAAGATGGGTTTTAAAATATTTTTTAAAAATTGTCAGAGATGGGGAGGATCGTATCTCAATAGGGAGCACATTCCATAGTCCCGGGGCAGCAACCAAGAAGGCCTGTCTCCGTGTGGCCACCAGACGAACTGGCAGCAACTGGAGACGGACCTCCAGAGACGACCGCAATGGACGGTGGGGCTCATAATGAAGAAGACGTTCTCTCAAATACCCAGGGCCTAAGCCGTTTAGGGCTTTATAAGTTATAACTAGCACTTTGTATTTTACCCGGAAACCTATAGGCAGCCAGTGTAGCTCCATCAGCAGAGGTGTAATGTGGTCTCTTCGAGATGACCCAGAGACCAACCTGGCTGCCGCATTCTGAACCAACTGAAGTTTCCGGACTATATACAAAGGCAGCCCCACGTAGAGTGCATTACAGAAGTCAAGTCTGGAGGTTACCAACAAATGTACCACTGTTTTGAGGTCATTGATCTCAAGAAATGGGCGCAGCTGGCGTATCAGCTGAAGCTGATAGAAAGCACCCCTGGCCACCGCCTCAACCTGAGAAACCAGGGAGAGGTGTGAATCCAGAAGTACTCCCAGACTGTTCCTTTTGGGGAAGTGTGACCCCATCTAGAACAGGTAGATCAAAATCATCTCTAGAGTTCTGACCCTGCACAATAAGTACCTCCGTCTTATCTGGATTCAGCTTCAGTTTATTCTCCCTCATCCAGCCCATTACTGCTTCCAGGCTGGCATTTAAGGAGGATATGCCAGCTTCTGAAGAAGTTGACATGGAGAAGTAGATCTGGGTGTCATCAGCATACTGGTAACACTCAGCCCCAAATCCCCTGATGATCTCTCCCAGCGGTTTCATTTATATATTAAAAAGCATTGGAGAAAGTACAGAGCCTTGAGGGTCTTGTGGTAGTGACTAGGAATTGTCCCATTTGCTAAGCAGGGACTGTCTTGGTTTGCATTTGGATGGGTGACTACATGTGATGCTGTAAGATATCCCCCTTAAGGGATGGGGAAGAGGATCTGCATGGTCCCAGGTTCATTCCCTGGCATCTCCATGTAGGGTTGGAAGGACCCCTGCCTGTAACCTTGAAGAGCCACTGCCAGTCAGTGTAGACAATGTTCAGTTAGATGGACCAACAGTCTGACTTGTTATAAGGCAGCTTCCAATGTCCCTAAGAGTAAGGGCTTAACACTGAAGTATGTTTGTGCATATGCCTACAATACACCTGGCTCTGGACGCTGGAGCTTCTCAGTGCTGACATGCACGCGCAGAATCTACCTTTACATTCTTAGTGAGAAAAAAATGTTTAGGGGAAAATACTGCTCAATTCATATTACAAAACGTTATGAGGAGGACCAATTTGTGTACCAAATTAGGCAATCATCAACCTATGAATTCCAGTAGCAACATCACTAGTCAGAAGACTTCTGCATGTTTTGAAGGCGCAGAGGTATGAGTATCCCAAACTTTAAATGAAGATTGAAAGGTTTAATACCATTTATAACGGTATACTTGTAGACACTGGGATTCTCATCAGTGGTTGCAATAAAAGCAAGCAACAAAACAAACTATCTGTGGAGAATGGCCTGATGCTGAGTGTTTCTTCAATTCCACCCCACATCAACCAGTAATTTTACACAATAGAGTTCTTTCATAACAGCATTTAACCACATGAACATTAAAGGGGGAAGTGACACTTCTGCTTCAGAAATGATTTTGTGAGCTGTCTATATGAAAACAATTCTTTTAGCTCTGATACCTAGCTCTTTTCAGTGGAAATGGTAGACAATGAATCTTAATCCCTATGCATGTATGTAAGTATTTGTATGCCCTGCCCTGTAAGCCAAAACCCAACAATTAACAAAGATAAAACCAGACACATAATAAAACAACAATTAAAACATTAAATACCCTCAAACCAATCAATTAAACAGTGGTAACAGCAGACAAAGCCAGCAGATAACAAAGTCACTATGTAGCCAAGGTACAAATCAAAACAAACAAACCAAAAACCCTTTCAAACGCAGAGGGCCCCAAATGTCTTCTCTAAGAATATAGCCTTCAGTTAACATCAGAAGGCCAACAGCAAGTGGTAGAAGAAGCAGCTTTCACTGGGAAAGAGTTCTAAAGTGTCAGATCTTCACTCCTCCTGCAGGCAGCCCTCAGGGACAGCCCTACTGCAGGTATGCTGCTCACCCCCCACCGCCATGTTCTTATCTTGTTCAAGTAAGAAGCATGCTTCAAAGGACCTGAAGTTGCATCTCTGTGGAAGATCAGAGCATGTGCTTTATCACTGAACTGGCCCCTTTAGATCCCATTTGACCATGCTAAGAAAATTGCCTAAAAAGAGACAATTACAATACGGCAAGTTGTTAATAAGTTATATAGCACTTTTAATGTATGAGGTGCTTTATTATTATTATTATTTATTATTATTTATTAACACAGTCAGACAGATGTTATTGACTGGTTTGTTTTATCCAGACATCGAGTCCTTCCCAAGGACCTGGGATGCCAGAATTTTATTGTCAATGTTGTTGCTGTTGTTATAGATATCGTCGCAGAATATAGGCTGTTCCCAGTAAAGCTGCTTTTTGTAATTGGTGATTTCTGTGGCCCCTATGGTGTTGAGGTGCTCTTCAAGGTCTTTTGGAACTGCACCCAGGGCACCAATTACCACTGGGATTATTTGGGTCTTTTTCTGCCACAGCCTTTCAATTTCAATTTGTAGATCTTTGTATTTTGTGATTTTTTCTATTTCTTTTTCTTCTATTCTGCTATCCCCTGGTATTGCTATGTCGATTATTTTAACTTGTTTTTCTTGCTTCTCGACTACAGTTATATCTGGTGTATTGTGTGGCAGATGTTTGTTTGTTTGTAGTCGGAAGTCCCCATAATATTTTTACATCTTCATTTTCTTCAACTTTTTCAATTTTATGGTCCCACCAATCTTTGGCTACAGGTAGCTTATATTTTTTGCAGATGTTCCAGTGTATCATCCCTGCTACCTTGTAATCCCTTTGTTTGTAGTCAGTCTGTGCGATCTTTTTACAACAGCTGATTAGGTGGTCCACTGTTTCATCTGCCTCTTTACAAAGGCGGCACTTGCTGTTTGTTGTTGACTTTTCTACTTTTGCTCTTATTGCATTTGTTCTTAGTGCCTGTTCTTGTGCAGCCATTATTAAACCCTCTGTTTCTTTCTTCAAGTTGCCATTCTTAAGCCATTGCCAGGTCTTGGTGATGTCTGATTTTCCAGTGATACTGTGCAAATATTGACCATGCAGTGGCTTATTTTTCCATTTTTCTGCTCGGTTCTTGACTTGTTCTTTCTTGTAGGCCTGCTTTGTTTTATTGGTGTTGAATAGTTTCGCGCTATTGACCATTTTAAGTGCATCTTCTTCACTGTCCTTGATATATTATTCCATTATTATTATTGTTATTATTATTATTACTACTACTACTACTACTACTACATTTATATCCCGCTCTTCCTCCAAGGAGCCCAGAGCGGTGAACTACATACTTGAGTTTGTCTTTCACAACATACCTGTGAAGTAGGTTAGGCTGAGAGAGAAGTGACTGGCCCAGAGTCACCCAGCTAGTTTCATGGCTGAATGGGGATTTGAACTCGGGTCTCCCTGGTCCTAGTCCAGCACTCTAGCCACTACCGCTAGAGTTCCGTTTTGGCAAAACCTCGCCACTGGCAAAGCTGCGGTTGGTGAGGCATTAAAGTCTATGGGAAACAGGGGGTTAGGGGAACTGCGACCACAAAAAGACCTAAAAATAACCAAAAAAAAGCTCAAACACCCCCCCCCCCCACACACACATCCTGTAATATCGTCAAAAGTTAATTGTAAACCGTCCTAAGCCATTTTGGAAGGGCAGTATAAAAATCAAATCAATCAATCAAATCAAAATCAATAAATAAAAGTCACCAAGAATGAGCAGTTCAACCTCTGGAAATTTTTTGAACCTCCCCAAATCACTGAAAGGTATTTTAAATTGGCATGGGAGAGCAAGGTCAGCAAGAGGAATGTGATCGAACCTCTGAACCACCCCAAATTGGTGAAACCTGCCCCCCCCCAATAATAAAAAAACCCTCACCAACTGTGGATATTCAGGTTGCAGTTGGCAGGAACTGTCACAATTCCCCATTCACATATACTCAAAACTGTGGTTGGTAAAATGGTAGTTGGCAAGGGATGACTGTATAATGCTTCATATTTTATTCCTGGGTGTTCTATAGTTTAAATGAGACTATAGAATCATTCTAAAGGCCTGAGACAAAGTGGTGTAAAATGACTTCAAAGGAGATGAGAATAGAGCCCTAGCTATTGGCAGTCCTCGCTAAGGGCCCAGGAGTAAGGGATGGTTTGAGTCAATTGGCAGATCACTGCACCCAATGAAATGTATAGGATCTTATTGTGTAAAGGAGAAATAAAATAAACAGCACTTCAAGCTCCCATTGATTTTGAAGTCAAGGAACTAAAATGGGTGACAGTTCCTTGTGTTCCAGAAACCAAATAATAGATGTGGGTGTGTGAGTATGTGTGTGTGTGAGCGTGGGGAGAATAGTTTAGTGGGAGAATGCAGAGATCTATTATTCAGGTGAGGCAACTGATTAGAACACATAGGGATAAAAGGTCAGTGGGGGATAGAATAAATGTGATTTATTTTCAGTCTTTGATTGTAAATGCACACTGAATATTACAGGCAAAGTGAGAAGACAGGTTAAAAGCAGAATAAAAACATATTTATGTTCCAAACTTTAGTAGTACTAATGCCTTTTATTAACAGCATATGTTAAACACTTCAGTTAAATGGCTGTGTTTGACTTACTTCCTTATAAATGAGATTTGACTGCTGTATGGTTTAGGCGTACTGTGGAGGAAGTGGTAAGATGCAGCTCTTCTACATATGCTGTCTTCACAGGTTGCGAATGAAGTAATTCCAACATATGGTTTGAAATGAATGCTTATGAGTCTTTCATTATTATATTTTAAACACTCACCGGGTCCTCCAAATCTTTATCATTTATTATTGTAGAAAGAAAACCACGCTTGTGTTCCTATTCTTTTTTTAATGAAAGACAATTTGCTTTATACCTGGTACTTAGGACTTTCGATACTTTACAATAAAAAAAAATCAAGGATATTATTATAGTGAAAAATTCACTTTTAGGCACACAGCCTGGAGCACGTGATAACTAAGCAAGGAGAAACCACCCATTTTACAGTCGTTATATGGAGTGCAGAGAATGAAAGATAAACATTCAGAAAGACTGAGGGTTTTTTTAAATGGAAACAACGTCTCTTCTTGGTAGGCATTTGAAAACTATTGAGCTTCACAATAGTTGGCAGCTACTCTAAATCTGCTCTAGTACACTCGAAAGCAGTCTTTCATCCAAGATGATGAAGTTCTGCAAATACAATTATCTACTGACTGAGTCTGTCACCTAATGGCGCAGCGGGGAAATGACTTGACCAACAAGCCAGAGGTTGCTGGTTTGAATCCCCGCTGGTATGTTTCCCAGACTATGGGAAACTCCTATATCAGGCAACAGTGATATAGGAAGATGCTGAAAGGCTTCATTTCATACTGTGTGGGAGGAGGCAATGGTAAAGCCCTCCTGTAGTCCACCACAAAGACAACCACTGGGCTCTGTGGTTGCCAGGAGTCGACACCAACTCGACTGCACACTTTACTGATTAAGTCAGAATGAGAGCAGCTTTGGACTTTCAAACTTGCTGGGAAAATAAAGAATTTGGATGCCCTGTGGTATAGCATTTGGAAGAACTGCAGTGATCAGCATGAGTAAAATTTGAAGAGCTAAGATATTAACCAAATACAGATTAGTTAATGCAATAATATTTTCAATAGCTACATATGGCTGTGAAACTTGGACTTTGAAGAAGGCAGATAGGAGAAGGATGGAGGCTTTCGAGATGTGGTGTTGACTGTTGCGTATCCCATGCACAGCGAGAATTACAAATAAGGAAGTTTTAGATCGAGTTAAACCAATAATATTGCTAGAAACTAAGATTACTAAACAAAGACTGACATATTTTGGTCATGTCATGTGAGCTGATTCACTCGAAAAGACAATTATGTTGGGAATGATCAGTGGAAGAAGGAGACGAGGATGGACCTGTATTCGGTGGTTGGATATTATAAAAAATGACACTGGAATGACCATGCGGAATTAAAGGAAGCTGTATGAGATAGGATGGCATGGAGTTCATTGATCCATAGAGTGACCGAGAGCCAGACACTACTGAATGGATAGAGAGAGAGAGAGAGTGGTTCCTGTTTTTGCACTTTTTTAAAATTTAGGAGATGTGTAACTTTGTGTCCATATCAGAGGCATAAGCAACTTCCCGCAGGGGGAATAGCACAAGTTCCCATCTCAGATGCTACAAAACATTATAGTGGGCCAGTACTGAGTCATTGGTGGCTTTGACAACTTTTAAAAAGTCTCTAAAGACACATTTATTTATCCAAGCCTTCAAATTAGACTGGTGGTTTTAAATTGTTGCAAGGATTTATTTTATGCAGTTATTTATTTATATAATTTATATACCGAAATTTAAAATGTCTGTTTTAATTTGTTTATGTTGCTGTAAACCTCTCAGAGACAGATGTTTGGGGTGGTGTACAAAAATAACAATGAGAATAATATCACTGCAGTCTGTCAGTACAATCCACACTACAGGTGAACCTCCTTATCTGCGGATCCAGCATCTGCAGTATCCACAGTCAGCTAATTGACACCTGACCTCAGCATATGTGGGGGGAAAGGGTAAAAAAAGGGTTAAATCCACATATACGCAGGTTGGGGTGGCAGCGGCTTGGAGGTCATTTCCAACCGGCATTTTGTAAAAGAGAGCCATTTTCTGGCTCAAGGTAAAACACTTCATTTTTCCCTCCAAGGAAAAATGGAAGAATTTGGATTTCGGGGGGGGGGGGGGGACGGGGACTGCAGGGCACTATTTTGCCCCTAAACACCCCCCCCATTTCCCCCATGATTTTTGAGCCCCAGGAACCTAACCTCCACATCCCATAGACTTTAATGTCTCAGTATCCACAGTTTCAGCAACCGCTGTATTGTTGTGGAATGGAACCCCCACTGATACAAGGTCCACCTGTATCTTCATGATCCTTCCCTGAGCCATGGTGACTGTAGAAACCTGCACTATAGTTCTCTGTCTGTCATTCTATACTAGCAGGAGTAAATTAGCTAGTTCTCCTTTACTACCACTGCTCTTACTTCCATCAAGGTGAGATAAACTAAGTATTGAAAGGTTAATGAGATCTTGCACCAGGAAGCTATAGGGAAACTTGCCCTTCTCCATCTCCTCCAGTGTGGCACAAGTACTATTATGCAGCACTTTTACCAGCAAGCACTGGACCAGGCAGTTCAGTGGATCGGATCAGATAAGCGACCGAATGCTGGTTTCTGGTCACTTATCTGATCTGCTGAGCAGCACAATTCTATGCATTTTTATTAGGAAGGAAACCCCACTGGCCAACATCCTAATGATGCATTTGTGCAACAGAGTTGGGCTAGTGCAAGAAGACTGGATAACTGTGCTAAATCATGGGGATTTTTGAAACTGCGCTTTGCACAGAAGTGCTGAACAAAGCATGAGAAGCATCACAGATTGTGCACCTTGTTGCACATGCATGCTTGTGCTAGCACAATGCTAGTCTAGAATGCAAGCTCCAGATTTAGTTCAACTAGCTAGCTTAAGAGTCTTGCACTAGAGCAACATCCTTGTCCAAGTGCAGCATAAGTCAGGATGTCAACCACTGAATTCAATGAGGTTTGCTCCCATATAAGTGCACACAGGATTGCAGCTTTAGTTTCTAGCATTTAATGAGCAACCTCAACCTCTCCCCCATCACATAAAGACAAGACAGCTTCTCTTGGGAAGCAGATCCACTTTCTTCAGTGTTCTGTGAGAGTATAGTTCATTAACTTAGATTTCTGGAGCTCTAGATTTAAAATAGGGTTAAAAATGAGACAGTGAGAGAAAATAATAAGAAGAAAACAAGGTATAGGGGAAAGAGTGACAAGAGATTAGCAAAGAGGCTGGTGGTTAAGCAGAGGTGCAGGCTGTCTGAGTGAGACATGATTTAGGTATCCCTAGAAGTAGAGATTAATGGGCTAAGAAATGATATCTTGTAGAGAGGAGAGCAAAATTCATACAAGTTATTGTTTCCTGAGAGAATAATTTTCTCCATGACAAGTGTTGAAGAAAATGAATGCAGGAAACATTTTCAGTGAGGAGGTCCTTTCCAACAACTTAGGAAAGCTAAGTGCTATAAAACCAAGTGTTTGTCAGTGGAGCAGATTATCTCAGAGCTGATCTCTCTCTCTCTCGGGGGTCGGTGAGGTTGTGCTGCACACGTATGTATCATTGTGTAGCTTTCTCCAAAAGACATGTATATCAGGGTCCTTTCACACATGAGGAAACAGCATTACTGGATATTATGCAAAGAGGCAACATAAATTTATTTATTGTCACTTCCTTGTATGCAAAGAGGCAAAGTGACTCGCAGAAACCTACACATTTCCCAATAGCTGTAGTCTTATTCAGAAATTCAAAAGTGTTTCAAATCAGCATATGATGTCGTTGCAAGGACAACAATATGTGATTAAATCCTCCAATAACTGCAAAACGGTAACATCCAATTCAGTTCTCAGAAAATAATTGAAGAGAGTCATCTTCAACTAGGTTTAAATGTTGATGTTGCTGCTACTCTAATGAGTTTGAAGTCTTGAGTATGAATGCTAATTGATCTATACTTTTATTTGGCACATCACTGGTTAATAGGTCAGGAGGCCAGAGGATGTCCCTGAACGTAGCCCTGAAGGAGAAGCTATCAGGAATCTTGTGATGGCCAGTACTCACTTCCACTTGACTGATTGATTGATTAAGTGCTATTAAGTCGGTGTCAACTCTTAGCAACCACATAGATAGATTCTCTCCAGGATGATCTGTCTTCAGCTTGGCCTTTAAGGTCTCTCAGTGGTGCACTAATTGCTGTCGTAATCGAGTCCATCCACCTTGTTGCTGGTCATCCTCTTCTTCTCTTTCCTTCAGCTTTCCCCAGCATGATGGACTTCTCAAGGGAGCTGGATATCCACTTGATAGAAACGGCTAATGTGAGAGTATAAGGTGACTCCCTCTCCCTCAGAGGTGTGTCTTGGTTTGTGCAAAAGAAATGGCAGGTTTCAGCTAGGCACAGACTGAGTTTTGGAAAAGCAAGGAGCTGAAGCACTTTAGAGTGAAGAGACTGTGTCTGAGAACTGAATTGTTGCTTATAGGAGTGCTTGCTGTTTCAGTTCTATCTAATGCTTAACTTGTATACTGTCTGTAAATAAGCCAAATATTATACAGAAGCCTCCAAGGGAAGGCAGAATTCAAAAAGTGCTGCAACTTTTCACTGCTCAGGGAAGTGGGGAGCATGCATGTAATACTAATGTTTACTATTTACTTAGTAGCATCAGCAATAGAGCAGATGCTGCACTGAACAGAGACACAAGTACTGGTACCTGTCTAGAGGGTTTACAGTTTATAAGAGCTGACAGAGATGTTAGCAGTCTTGTGCTAGACTCCCCTCACAAGACTGCCACTTTGGAATGCACACGGGGAGACTGTTTGCTTTATGGCAAGCCAATGTCAAAATATCCCAGTATGTAGACAGTTTACACACCAGGGAGAATGATTCAAGCCTATGCTTTTTCGCGGGGGGGGGGGGGGGGGCGGGATGTAACTAGAAGTGTACAATGCAAGAATTCTGAGATCAGTGCATCTTTGGAGTTATATGGAGTAGAATCTTTTCCACAGAACTCTGCACTGTTATTTTCCTATGGACATTTTTCCATTCCAAAAAATGCACTGTTCCATTAAACCTAATAGTAACTTAATGAATGGATACAATACCAGGCAAACTGGGCAGTTTCTAAGTTGTGTTTTTCTATGCAGAAAAGTATAGCCCTTTCCTCACATTACATCCACATATTTAATCAATGCATGGAGGGGGAGCAAGATTGTGTCTGTTGGCCCTGACTGACTTCCGTGCGTCTGCAAGACCTACCCATTGACCTCTGCATATCCAGTGGAAGGCTAGGACCTACTCTAGGCTTGTGTGTGCATGTGTGGAGCCTGCAGGGCACGATCTCACTCCCTCTCCAGGTGTTGACTGAATGTGTGATTCCAATAAGACAAGATCTATGTAGCTAAAAGCATAAGCATATAGTCAATGTTATGTGAGAACTGGATCCACAAGGCTTAGCTGAAACAGGATGAAAGGGGAAAAACAAGAGTATGGATGTTCTATTCTTTATATTGAAAGAATAAATCATTCCCAAGACAAGTTACATTTTTATTTTTCTATGAAGGGCATTTTTGTGCTGGAATAATTATCACCATATATCTCACACACAGACATTTCAACCTGATAATATTCCCAATATCAATTTTAAAGAATCATTAGGTCATGTTCTGACAAGAGAACAAAACAATATAAATTCCTAATCATCTGGCTAAACGTGATTCTAAATTCCTTTCACCTCAATCCTAAATCTATTGCACATAAGCGGTATCACTGAAAAAAGAGATAGCAGATCTGCTCCTTTATTCTTCTCTGGGTTGGTTCTGCTGTGTATTCCACTTCTCCAGCATTCCAGTTTGACTCTGAGAAGTTCTAATTCTAACATTAATTCTGGAATTGGTGTGTGATTTGCTGCAGCCTGCAGTTTCCTTTCAGTTTATTAGAAACTCTGCTGCCCCCGGACCTGCATTACCGACAATGTACACTGATGATGTGCTGGGAAAAACCAGCACTGATGTGATTGCATCAATATTCTTTTTATGTGTATTTTTGCTGATTGGTACATGTCCTCTTACATATTGGCAAAATAGCACACAAATCATTATCCTGATATAGTCACATAGAGAATTATATCAAGGTTGCTTTTCTTGCAGTGCTTTATCAATGGTCATGTGCATTGTTAATGGGGAAAGTAATAGTTCTTGTGACTTTTTATGTACTGTACTTTTAAAAAATAATGAAATCATGGAGGACTCTTAAGACATCAATTCCTCTGTGGAAATGCAGCCAGGTAGCTTAGGATTCCAACATTTGAGGCAACATTAGGAGGAGAATTTTGGAAGTGTCTCTAAATGCAATTAAGGAGAACCAGCTTCAACAGGATCAGAGAATTAGTAAAAACAGGCTCACGTCCATGAGTTCTAACTACTCATAGCTTCCATTATCCTTAAATAAATGTACTTTTCTTAAAGGATCCTGAGCATTTGGGGTTGCGTTCAGGCAAGCTGCAGCATAAGAAGCAGACAAGAGGCCACAGCAAACCTCTTTGGGCAGTTTGGACAAAAGCTTCCTTGCACCTTTTGCTTCATTGGCTCAGCCTTTTTATGTGAATACGTTCAGCTGTGCTGTGATTATCAGACTTGATGTGACAACAAATTAATAAATGCTTAGGCTGGGGAGTAGTGACCACTGCATCAGCGCAATGTCACAAAACATAAGTCACAGTGGCATTTATTTCTTCACCCTCTGTGTTAAACCAGCCATGCAATCTGGAATGCAATTTTGACCTTGTAAATATGCAAATATACATTAATGAAAATAGTTAAGAGTGGGATGCCTTATTTATATAATAAATAATAAGCTACTCAAAAACTGGTGGGACCGCAAAATTGAAAAAGTTGTAGAAAATGAAGATGTAAAAATATTATGGGACTTTCAACTACAAACAGAAAAACATCTGCCACACTATACACCAAATGTAACTGTAGTCGAGAAGAAAGAGAAACAATCAAAATAATCGACATAGAAATACCAGGTGACAGCAGAATAGAAGAAAAAGAAACAGAAAAAAATAACAATATACAAAGATCTACAAATCGAACTGAAAGGCTGTGGCAGAAGAAGACCAAAATAATCCCAGTAGTAACTGGCGTCCTAGGTGCAATTCCAGAACATCTTGAAGAGCACCTCAACACCATAGGGGAGCCTCAATCACCATCAGCCAACTACAAATACAACTTTACTGGGAACAGCCTATATTTTGCGGCGATATCTATAACAACAACAATATTGATAACAAAATTCAACCATCCCAGGTCCTTGGGAAGGACTCGATGTCTGGATAAAACAAACCAGACAATAACACCTGTTTGACTGTACAAACAAGAAATAATAATTCTAGATGCTTCATAGAGAAACAACAAAAAGGCAATGTCCCTGCTCTGAAGAGTTTACAATCTAAATTTATGAGCCAAAGGACTGGATTTCAACTCTCTAGTTCAACCTGATGATTTTTTTTTTAAACTAAGTGTCACACTACACATTACATTAAACAAGTAAGTAGTTTGGCCCTATGTGGTTCCCCCCACAGACTTAAATATTAGCTGCTGCGAAGAGGGTGGGATCAGGTTTGGGATTGCAGGGCACAGGCATAAAGTAACCTCTTCCCTATGCCCCACAATCCCAACAATAATTGTGCCCCTAAAGTTGCTATAGTTCCAGAAGATAAACTTTCATTGGCACCAATGTAATGGGCCAAACAAGACTGCATAATAAGGGCTGAGACATATCAGAAAAGGCATAACAAAAAGTCATTGCTCATTTTTCATGTTTGAAAATTTGTTATTTAAATCCTCCAGAAATATCATTTGCAGGAATTCAAACTGTTCTAGTAAAATTGAAATTGGTCTGAACAGGACCATTATAAATGGGAATATTTTTATGTACTGTTCCCCTTGAGCTATTTCTCTGATTTGTTTTACTTTATTATTATTTTAAAATACTATAGCTTTGTGAGGAACTCTTATGAACTTAGTTTCCTGTAGCAAATTATACTCATTATTTACACTGCTCAAAGTACGCTAGAGGGCTCACTATTATAAAGATATGGTCCTATCCCCAACAGAAGTATGGATATGCATGTTCTCACCTGAATTAATGTGTGTCAGGCTTCTTTGTTCCAACAGACTAGCTTCTGATGTATTTGTAAAGCACCATTAAAAAAAAATTACCCTCACAACTTCATTGTGAAGTTTTCCCAAGGAGAAAAAGTGTTCTTATATGAGAAAGTGTATTTTATCATAGTAATCCCTATTCATTCATGTTCAAATCCCACTCAGTCATGAAGCTCTCTGTGTAACTTTGGGCCAGTCACTCTCTCTCAGATTACGTCACAAGGCTGTTGTGAGAAAAAAGTGAGGATGGGAGAACCGCATATGTCACTCAGAGCTCAGTGGAGGAAGGGTGGGATAGAAATGTCATACATACACACCACAAAATTACACACAAAAATATTGTACTGTATTACAGTGAAGCTATACAATTAAATTATGGCATTGTTTCCCCTCTTAATGGCTCTTTTTATGCATGCTTTAATAAAATGGCTGCCATAAAGGGGAAAGATAATTATAGTATGGAGTTTAAGCCTGCCTCACACATTGGAAGTTGTGTCTGAATGGAAGTTTCCATACACTGTTTTTGTAGAGTTCCTTACCACTGCCAAGAGGTTACCTTCCTGCTGTCACCAAAAACATTCCTGTCAGTGGTTTGTAATAGTGTGAGAAAAATGTGTGGTGACATCCTGCACATGAATGGCTCTCTACAGAGAGATGTTTCCACACGGTGGCTATTTTGTGTGAAGTAGGTCTTAGAAGCAAGAAGCAAAGGAGGGTGTCAGGTGTACTATTCATTTGATAAAGGGTCTTATAAAACAGTGGCACTTGTCTCAGCATAGAAAAATTTGGCATGAACTAATATGGTCTAATGCTCCTGTAGAGATCTGTTCCTGCACTTAGCTATTCTGTCGTTATTCCCTTAAGAGACGATCTTAAAGTAAAACAGTGAAACCAAACTGAGGTTTAACTGCAAATGCGTCTTCTTCTTTTAGTAGGAATAATATGCAAAGTACTCCCTGAGAATAGCAACTATAACAGTAAAATATCAGTGCTCTTTAGGAGTGCTCTGTAGCTTTTGGCAAAATGCTATTTTTATAAGTCATTACATTGGTTTCTAGGAAGCTCACATTCATTTTCAAATGAACAATTATTAAACTATAAAACAAAATTGCATGATTCTTAAAGGCATAATCCTAGGTTTTACAGTTAACTATAAAATGCTATATTATTATAATATAAGAAAGATGCTCGAGCTATTAGAATCTCTTTAAAAAGAATGGTAAGATCTTTATTATTGATGAAATAATTTTACTGTTTTCTAGTACAATAACACACACATGCACTTTATTTGATGAAATGAACAGTATGTTTATGTATGCAGAAGGGGCGAACTGGGTTTATTTATAACTGTAGATCCCTACTCCAAGTGTTTGAGATTATAATTGTTTCCCTGGGTTTATGACAAAGCAAAATATAGGGAATGTCTCCATAAGGTACTTTAAACTGCCTAAAAGAACAAGCTCCAGTTGAACATTGATGCAGACCCAATGAAGTAATAATAATAGACAAATAGAGTTTATATTGAAAACTCAGCAATTAATTTACTTGCCTTACAAAACCAAATTTGTCCTTGGTGTGTATATGATAACTGAAAGTGGCTCAAGAGAGTGATTCCAAGATAATTTATGCGGCTATAGTCCAATCGAATTCAATGAGAGTGCTTTGGTGTTGTGTGTTCACTGAACTGTGCTCTGAAACATGGATATATCATAAACAGATATAGCAGAAAAGTAATTGTAGCCTTTTATTAGTGGTGTGCATGGAACTGGCGCCTGCTGCTGATTCGAAGGTGTGTGTGTGGGGGGATATCTTTAAGGATGGGGAGGGTGCTGTTACCCCTCTTGCCGTGTTTCCCCGCTGGCTCTGTCTTTTAAAACGGTCCAGCAGGTTGGCAGCGTACCTCCTTGCTGCCCCGGTGCCTCCTCAGGCTGGAAGTGGTCGGAAGTGCCCGGCGCGCACATGCAATGTGTACACATGCATGCATGACGTGCAAATGTGCACTCGGCACTTCTGGTCCAAGTAGGCAATGGGACAGGAAGGAGCTATGCGGCCACCCTGCCGGACCATTTTAAAAGACAGCGCCGGTGGGAAAAATGCAACTGGAGGGGTAAAAGCACCCTCCCCTGTCCTTAAAGATATCCCCGCCCCCGACCTTTGAACTGCCGAACATTCAAACCATTTCGGAGGCCTGTAAAAGGGCCTCTGAACTGGTTCATGCACATCCCTATCATTTATACATATTTTAAAGTGCTAATGAATGAGGGTTATACTTGTTTGAGTTTGCTGAGCAGAGAGAACTTCAGGATAGCTTTTGAAGGGCCACTTTCATTTGAAGAAGATAACATTGGAGATCTATGGATTCACTGCACAAATGTATTTTTAAAAAATAAATGTTTATTGCTGCTTTTGGATGAGCACACAAAATTAAGGAAGTTCTAATCTGAGTAAAACATCAGTTTGGTTCTCATATCCCCCAACCCAACCACCCCTAAGTACAGAAAAATCAAAGTTATTGTCTTGTAGAAAATCTGCAGACCAAGCAAATGTTTTTAGCTTCTATAATTTAGGGCGGGAGATACACTTCAGCTAGTTTAGAACTAAGAGGCTTAATAAACCATGAATTTAAGCCATGTGAACTGCTCCCATTTGATCAGAGAACACCAGCCTACTTGCACTTCAGGAGATGACCCAGAGCCATGAGCTGGGTTAGTAGAAAATCAGTTGGGCCTGATTTGGGGCCTGAGCTGGGCCCTCTGCTTATTGGCCCCATAGGTCAGCTTTTACAAACTCGGGCACAGACTTTAATGGTAAAAAGCAGCATATCTATCTATCTATCTATCTATCTATCTATCACATTTGTATGCCGCCTTATCCATCCAAGGGCTCTGGCTGCCCTATCCACTCAAAGGCTCTAAATACATCAATAAGCCTTCAAGGAACAAAGCCCTCATAGTGGCAGGGAAGCATGGAAGTTTTCTCATGAGCCCAATTTAAATCTTTTCCATCAGCCCTGCTTATTGGAAGGTTTCACCAGGTGCTTTTGGATGCCCGACTGTTCCCTTGTGCCTTGGGTGAAGCTGAAACTGTAAATCATGTTTTGTTGAATTGTAGGTTGTATCGGGATGTCAGGTGTCGGTTAATTTCACCTTTACTGACCAGTGTTCCGGGACAGTCAGAAGACTAGTTAGTTAAGTTTTGTGTCCGATATTGACAAAATGATAATGACACAGGCACCTCATATACAGTAGCAAAATTTTGTTACATAGAGCTACTAGGATGAGTAGCTTCCAGACTGACGCAGAAGATGTTTGAGTTGTTTATAAGATAAAGCTGTGTCATTTTTACTGTTATCTAAGTCTCTGGGTTTCTACTGTAACGATACCACAAGGTACCTTGTTGCTCCTTTATCTTATCTGCAACAATTAGACATCCCCAGATATAGGTTGGCTTTTACACAGGCCAGATGTAGATGCCTTCCCTCTGCTGTCCTTGAAGGTTGCTACAGTGGGACTCCTTATGCGGAACGTCTATGCCCCTGTGGTGATGGGGAAGCTGAAACAATTGAACATGTTTTGCTTTATTGCTCCTTTTATAGGGACTTACGTTTAGAACTAATATCTCCACTGTTGGCTCGTTTCCCAGGAAATTCGCCTAGCCAACAAGTGGCTTTCCTGCTTGAGGACAGCATACCTGCCATTACTCGGAAAGTGGCGGGCTTTTGTGCAGCAGCTCGAAGAGTGCGCCAGTTTTTAATTAACAGTCCTAGTGCTGCTCTATAACCTTTCAGTTATAATACTGTTGATGGGTTAGACTGTTGACTTGTGGTGTTTTTTTAAAAATTATTTATATTTTAATTGTATTCCCCTCCCCCCCCCCGTTGTGCTGGTCATAGACCGTAATAAACTTTGAACGAATACTGTTATGTATTGGATATGTCGCTTTGTTGTGTTTTGGTCTACAACTGTAAATAAACTTGATTCTTGAACATTGCAAGCCAAACTATTAGCCACCACTAAGGCCAACCTATAAAGCCACGTTTTACCAGGTAATTAAAAAATAATAATAAAGTGCAACCACGTGGGCTTGCATTTGATAGAGCATTCCAAAGGGTTGGCACCACAACTGACTCTCAAGGTTATCAACCACATATCAGTTACCAAGGGAACATGGTGCAGATTGTTGCACATTCATATTGGAATCTGAGTCCAAGAACTGCAGATATGAAAAGGGAGCTGCTTCAGAAGACTATCCAGAAATGGTGTCACAAGGCTGGGGCTGTCATCAGCAGCTAGTAGTGAGACCCTTTCCCCCCAATAAGTGCCAAGACAGGGTGCCGCTGCCTGGAGGCACCAGAGCCATTGGTCTACTATTGTCAAAAAGTATTATGCCAAGAGAAGATGTCTGGATTTTGTTAATATGAAGTATTCTCAATACAGAAGGCAAAAAGACTTCTGTAGGTGAAACAGGTCGGTTGCTAAGCTGAGTGAAAAGTTCTCTTGCATTTTAAAGGGAAAGCAGCAATAAGAATTCCATAAAGAATTAGTGCCAGCATGCTGGCCGCATTATGTCAGATAATGCTGGAAATTCAGGGGATAAACATAAATCGTCTCAAGTATTAAGCATTTAGCCAATTTTCTAAATGTTTTTAATATAATTTATTCTAAAAAGAGCAATAGCTACTTTGCATTTCCAATACATCGTCTGTTGCAGAGAGACAAGCATTTTCTGAATGCTGGCAATGTCAGAAATAAAGTCAAAGGATGTTTTCTGTGGAACTGGGATACTTTTGCCCTGCTTAAGGTGATAAGTAGCAGCAAAATGAGTGACCAAGGGCCCCTTTCTGTGTCAGCTTAGTCACCTTTCTTTGATTGCTGGAGCATGAAATGATCGACTATGTGACAGGAGGCTCATCAAATGGGTCTTTCCCATGGAATCATCTCCACCCACATGACTGGGTAATTTAAACTGCATCCTAACTATATAGGGGCTGCTGATGGGAAAGCACAAGAATACTTGTCCATTATGTAGTAAGGGGCAGATTAGCCAATAAGGAAGTGTTCTGTGGGCCAGTCTGGATGGAACCACTCAAGGTTGTTTGCCCAAGGAAGCAAAGAGAGCAGTGTCTTGAAATGCCACCCGAGAGCATTTTAGGGTGACTGAACCTCTGCTCTATCCAAACTGCCATATCAGCACTGAAGTCCATTCTCATACGGACAGGACAATTATCAGGCTATGTCCTAGGCCAACCTCAAGTGACCCATTCTTCTCTGATTGTAGCAAGTACGGGAGCACAGATTAATGCAGATCACTATGTCTTTTCTTTCAGACCATATGAGATTTGCCCTCTTGTTCTCTCTTCAACAAAACACCCACATCCCTTGCTGCGTTTCCTATTTACTCTCACCCACTAACCAATTACAGATCCATGAAGGCTTGCACCTGCTGTGGCTCGAACCTCTGAGCACCATGCTGAAGCTTTTAAGCTGAACTTCTGACTAAATCCTACACGTCGCTTGCTAATAACAATACTAATAAACACTCAGCTTTAATATAGTTGCTTATGATCTCCAAACACCAGGCATCATGCTGAACACCTGCAATTTTCCTAAGGCTCATGAAGGGAACCCAGAGCTAAGTGCTTGACTGCACAATGCCAATGAGTGCTGCTTAAGCCCCTGTCTTCGAGATTAATCCTTTCTCTGCCCTCCCCTTCTAGTATGAGGAAGCAAAGTTGAGCCATACATTCTTGTGTTCTGCCCTGAATGACTATGCCAGGTATCATATGTATTATACATGTTAATTAACTGGAACATGCAATTAACACATTTTTAAAAATCATTCTCACCATTATGCCACAGTATAGTTATCTGAGAACTGTAGTGGAATGTCCTGAGTATGCAAAGTTATGATTCATTCCGGGGGTCCATGGGAAGAATTCATCCACTGGGTTTCAGACTGGTAGAGGTTTGGGTGGCACAGTTGCAACACACACACATACACACAGCTGGCTTGGCTCCTTCCCGGCTCAGCTGTCTCCTGTGTTAAATGGGCATTGTGGCCGCCAGGACTCTCTCCAGGAAGACAAGGCTGCTGAGCTTCTATCTTGCTCTCTTCTGGCTCATCAGCTACAGCAGCTGGGCTCAGGGCTTCCCACAGGCAGAGGGGGTAGTAAGAGTTGAAGGCTGTACAGATTGTGGCTTTGCCGCTTTCTTTGCTTGCGAAGAAAAGAGCAGAGGTTTCACCCTGCTCTCTCACAGTATCCTGCCATCTCCCTCTGCCTGCAGGAATAGCTGCTTATGTGGACATTTGGGCATTTGACCTCCTGAGGAGGTCGGATGGTTAGGTTTGTACTGATATTCAGACACATCTGCCACTGTTTGCACTGGAGCACAATAATTCTGTATGCCTACATCATAAAGCAGAGCTTCCTGAACTCAAGCATGGATTCAGAGACATAAAGTGAAAAGGATGTCAAGCCAATTAATAATGGAGCAATGGTTCTGGCTGTGTTAGGACCCATCCTAACTACAAAGTTTTGTGGATTCTGAGCTAGGAAAGAGGCCTAGAACGATATATTTTGAATGAGATGATTTAGTGGTGGTAATATACACATTCTCCCTTTCTTTTGACAAGGTTTTAAAGACCTCTTTTAATGCATCAGTAAAAACAAATGAAACCAAGGTCTTACGAACTTGAGCAAATGCATTTCAATGCTAAAACATCATTGTCAATGCTATATGTTTTGGATTTTCAAATATTGGCTAATATATGTGAGCTGGGATAAATCTATAAAGACATGCCATAATAGCAATAGCAATAGCACTTACATTTATATACCGCTCTATCCCACTCCCTTAACTTGGCTGACAGGACCATGAGCCTCCTAGGGCTGCCTGCTGCCTGAGGAGATTCAGAGATGGGGGATCCCATCAATGCACTGCACTCGTGCTGTGGTGCATTGTGGGATATGTGGAGTCTGGGACATGTCCCCGGCCTCCAGAGTGCCGTGCTGTGTGGAGAAGTGTGGGTCATCTGGGAGCGCATTCCACACTCCCAGCAGCATTTCTTTGATCATCGGGGGGGGGGAGGTGAGTTGGAGCAGATGCCCCCCTCTCCCATCTGGTCGTATGAATGGCCCCTACATTAACCTCCTGACTCCTGTTTGAACTTTATTGAGACCCTTAAAGCTGTCTTACTTTCATCCTCTCTAACACTCCCACTTTGCTCAATAGTGATTTCAACATTCATGCTGACAAGCCTTTTGGTCCAGCTGCCTCCCATCTCTTAATTGTGTCTTTACCCAAAAATTGCTCTAGAATTGCCTCTGCCTGATCTGCACGTGGTCTTGACCACCACAATCTTTCTGATCTCCCATTCTTTTGCCTGAGTCCCCTCACATTTACCCAAAACTCTGCTAGAAAAATCATTCACCTCTTGTTGTTCTGGTCATATGACACCTCTTCTTAAATCCCTACATAGTCCATAGTCCACTCCCAGATCCTACACAAACTTCCTCAAAACCCTACATGAACTTGTCTCCCCATATCTCTTCACTCTTCTATCCTTCAACATCCCTGCCCCAGTCATCTGAAGGTGTCCTGCTACGTCAGACAACTCTCTCTTCTCTCTCACTGCCCCTTACCCTGGAACTGCCTTCCAGAACACCTACATGATGCCATCCCCCTTACTTTTGCTAATCCCTACTTAAAACTCACCATCTCCACGATGCTTTTGGTTCAATCCTTTAGTCCTCATACTATACTATAACTAAGCAGCCTGGTTTTGCATGCATGTGTGAACCGCGGGATTGGGCCCAATTCCGGCGGCAACATGGTGACAAACCCACCTAAACAGCCACCCTTGAACACAAGTTAAGGGAGTGAGAGCAACCTTGACCCTAATTTTTAATCGTGTGGCAGCTGTGGCTGCCATACTGTGGGAAGCCCAGGGAGAGAAGGGGGCCCCCCATGATGCACTGTGCACTTGCGTGGTGTATCACTGTATTTCCGGGGCTAGGGTGTCACATTTTGGCCCTCCCTGCTGCCTCAGCGTGCAGTGAATCATCTGGGTGTGCAGGGAATGCGCTCAGCAATGGCGCCTTGATCATCTGTGGGGTAGGAAAGTTTAACCCTCCTTTCCTGCAGGCCACCCTCTAGCCCTTCTCACGGATCGTGAGAAGAGGCTCATGAAATAATCAAATGTTCTTTCCTAGATTACCAGTGCCTTTTCTTCTCCTTCCTTTGCTGTCCCCTTGTGTCTCTTTTACTAGATTATGAGCCCCATAGTGCAGCAACCTGTCTTAGTGCCATGCATATGGATGGCACATACTATCATTAATACTACAAATACTACTACTACTAGTAGTAGTAGCCGCTATCTTCCATCTCATCCTCCTTATCATACCCCCATTTGGAGTTTCCTGGCAACAGAATACTACAGTTAAACAGAAGTCTCATTTGAAAGCAGTATTATGAAATACTGAAGCTATTCCCATGATCACTAGAAACCGGGTTAAGGGAGCCCAGCCCAGTTTCTAGTGATTGTCGGAACCACCGGGCTTGCGGAAGAGTATGGTGGTTCCACAGAGGCTAGCCCTGCTAGGTAACCCTCCTGCTAAATGAGGTTGTGTGAAAGCAAGGTAAGTGATTTTCCTCCTACCTTGCTTCCACACAATCACTTCTGCCCAGGTTTTCCTCTTACCTTGCTTCCACCCAACCGGAAATGGGGATTATACACAGCTCCCAAACCTGGGTAGAACATAATTTTTGACTGTGTGAATGACCTCAAGAATTGATTTAAAAGCTTTACATTTCTAACAGGCACTTGTGTGAAGACTTTAAAGAAGCAGAAAGCACCACGTAGAACCTATGCAAACATTAACTCTCAGTCATGGGTTGTTATATATGGTTAAGCATTATATCACCATGATTTAAGACTAGCCACAAAAATCAGATATGAAAGCATGGTTTTAAATGGGCTTGTAGACCATGGTTTGCATTAACTAAGCATTGCATCTGTACTAAGCAAACCATGGACCAAACCAAAGCAAACCATGGGTTTTTACAGGTGAGTGGGAAGAGCGGGCTAAGCCCGCTCTCCCCGCTCACGAGCGAGCAGGGAGCGCTGGGCGGCCGGATCGGCTGCCCACATGATGGCTGGCTCCGTGACGGAGCCAGCGGGGGGTGGGGGGAGCGGGGGCCATGTGGCCCCCGCAAGATATGTGACTGCACAGGGCATACTGGGGAGACCCCCGAGCTGGGAGGCGGATTTTTGCCTCCCGGCTGGGGGTCTACTCATGAGTAGGCGCAGCACGAAGGCGTGGCGCGGCTACTCACAGTTGCAAAAAGCAGTTTTTCAGGAATGCTCACTCCACAAACCTGCTTTTTAGCAGGGGTTCTTGAGCGGGTTACCCGCTCAAGAACCACTGGGCTCGGCTGCGAGCCCGGTGGTTCTTACAGTCACCAAAAATCGGGCTAGCCTCTGCTAGCCCGATTTTTGCTGATCGTGAGAAGTGCCCCCATAGTTAAAGCACTACCTCTGCTTTTGCTGCCTCTCTGCTTGCAAAGTGACAAACAGATTTTATTTATTAATTATTTATTTTAAAAACTTATATACCGCCCAAATCTTCATCTCTGGACGGTTTTGCTGGTATTTGTCTAAATAAGTTCTCAACAACCTGAACCACAGGTCCGTTGTTCACTTGGGAAAGTTACCAGGATTAAGGTAACAAACCTGGCAAGCACTGATCATGGTTAAGTATGACGTCTGTACCAGGCCATATTATGCTTAATTATGTGCAGTATTTCCACATACCACACCAGGGATCATACAAACTAGAGAAATCCTCAGTATTGCTCTGTTTTTCACAAGACCACTTTTTAAAAGCCTATAAAACTGAACGCATCAACAATGCCTTTGCCTTACTGATAATCATTCTTGCTGATAATATGACGGCCAATTAATTCTGATATGGCAGTTTGGCAGGCTACCTAATGCCCTGTACTTTACTACCTCAGGAGGTTAGTACTTGGCAATTTATACAATGTTTTATACTAATCAATCAAGTTCTTACCATCATTTTATTGTGCGAAAAAAATTTCTTCTAAGCATTATACGTTATGTATGATTCATACAGGAATTACATGCCCACCAGAGCTCCTGTATGCACCCTTAATGTAAGTTACACTGTTTAATTTTATAACCCACTGCTCTTCTTCGAAGGTGTTTTAAGAGGCTCTGATACAAAAGCAGGATTGATGTTCTATGCTGCTATTCTAGCAGATGCTACCTCCTTCCAGTACATCTTAGAAATTCTTCCAAAGGGCACTTTTGTTGAACTGTTTATGGAACAGAGTAAGGTCATCAACAGCCTCCCTTGCTTGGTGTGTGATACCCTAGAAACCTTTCAGCCACTATTTGAGCTAGTAACCATAGATACAGGGCTCTATTCTTACAATTCCCTAAACTTGGAGCTTGGAAATAATGTAGTTTCTTACACCTCTGCATTGCACATTCCTCCTCTAGAATCTGGTCTAGGTAGGCCATTGGTATGACTGTTCTATGTTGGCAAATGAAAACTGATTATCGAAAAATCCTCCAAATTCACATGGTGACTTGAACAACAAAATGAAAAGAATCCTGCATGTATGGTTTTAAAAATCAGAAATATGGAGCACTCTGTAGACAAAAAAGGGTATATATGCAAAGCCATCTTAAAACAGTTTAGCTGTACCATTTAGAAAGTAAAATCCCGAAAATTCACTTTTTCTTAATAACACAAGAAATGACTCACTAGGTCAGGTTCATCAATCTTAGCTAGAATCTCAGCAATCAGCCATCACTAGGTAGTCCATAAAAAATTTACCAGTGGTCCGTCAGTGGACCATGATCAACTTTCTCCTGATTTAGTTTACTGCCTACTAGAACCTTGCTTTGTGACCGGCAAACCAGCTAGGCCAGCTAAGACATCATGCAAGCCAAGATTAAACCTGGGCTTCCTGCACCTTGTCTCGGATTTGACAGAGCACCTTTCCACCTCCCATCTCTCACTGCATGAGCATGAGCTGGAGGAATTCATTTTCTGACTGTGATTAGAAACAAGCCCAGGTTGGCTGTGATATTCAAACAGATCACTCATGGCCTATTCTATCCCAAGGACTTGAAATAAGTACTTATTTCAGTTATGAACTCAACCTTGAGTTCATACTGAGGCTATTCCCACAATCAACGGAAAGTGGGCTACGCTCTCTTACCCTACTTTCCATTGATCGTGGGAACCAGCGGGCTCGCGGGTGAGCCTGGTGCTCCCAAGGCAGCTAGCCTGCCTAAAACACCCTCCCCTTAAATGAGGTTAATGGACCCGGTGACACATGAGCAGCCTCCCGGGCTCGGGGGTCTCTCCAGGATGCCCCGTGCACTTGCACATGCCCCCGATCTCCACAGCCCCTGCCGGCTCCATAATGGAGCCGGCAGTCATGTGGGCAGCCGATCCGGCTGCCCTAGGCTACAGGCTCGATCATCTGCGGAGAGAGTGGGCTAAGCCTGCTCTTCCTGCAGACCCCACAGAAGCTCTTCTCACTGATCATGACCAGAGCTTCACTGTGATTTACTAGAAGCACTTGGTCAGAATAAGCAAGAATCAGTCATTTTGGATATCATGATGTGGCTTGCTTCTAACCTGCAGTGCTTTTGGATATCAGTGCTAGCTTGCTTTTAACCACAATTGGAAACAGAATTCTTCTGATTCATGCTCTCAAGGCTGGTTGCCAGTGCACCGTCAAGTTTTAATCTTTCTTCAGTGTGTGATATCTGAACTGGCCCAATGATTGAAAGCAGACCAATGTGTCTGGTCAGGTCTCAGGGCTACATAAGACTTACATAAACCTGTTGCAAATAAATAAAGAGTAACACATTCTGCTCTTCCATTATGATAGCAAGCAACCTATTATTGATTCCAGCACTTTAAAATTATGAGTGACTGGCTTAATACAATCTTTGAATATATCATTCCAACAATATATTGAATAGAGCAGGGGACAGATAAATAAAAGCCTGTCTGGTTAATCTGCATGCACATCAAGCAAGGGCAGACTATTTGACAGACAATTCTCTTCTCCTCCTTTGCACTTTTTTTTTTTACAGCTGTCAGACTGCAGCTGCTCCAATAGTTTCTTACCTTCAGATTGGCACAAGCTGGTAAGTCATTGTTGGTGGGTATTTCATTGTTGGTGTTCTCTGATGCCAGTGTCTTAGCTCTGTAAGCTGTTGTTGTTATAGCTGTGGTAGTTTGGACAGGTAGGAAAGGCTGCCACATATTCACATCTGTACCATTGCCAAAGGCCTGAATTGCATTTTCTATTGGAGAAATGACAGAGAAAATTCTGTATGTGAACAAATGATAGAAGCTAGCTTAAAACTGACAAAACAAAAAATCAAGGTACATAAAACAAAGAAAATCCTACTACCTAACTGTCTAGGTCACAGATTTATCTCGAGCTATATGAAACCTATAATGCTTTCTATGATAACTGAAAGGTTTAAACTTTAGGCTGGATTCTTACCATGCTAACCTGTAGCCACAGAAATTGTGTGCATAAGGTTGGGAATGTTCAAAAACAGTTATTCATTTCTAGGCAGTTTAAACCCAACCTTATGAACACTTAACCATGGAAATCTGGGACCACCAACACAAGTCCTGGGGCAGGACTAATCCTATGGTGGGTCACAGTATCATAAGAACATATATCTAGACATTCCATATAATTCTGAGATTGATACACTATTCAGACATTAAGGCCATACACACAACCGTTCTGGGAGGTGGGGATGAGGATGGACCTATCTTCCCCCCAGATGATCGTCTACTCCTCTGTGCAGAGCGGATCTCTGGAGGCTGGGACTCGTTTTCTTGGCCTCCAAGAATCCCAAAATGCACTGTGTGATCATTGCACTGTGTGATCACTGTGTGATGGTGCATTGGGTGATTCTCCCGGGAGTCAGGTGCTCAAGGCGCCTGACTCTGTATGCTCGGGAGGCATGCAGCCCAAGAATACACACAACCCTGACAAAAGGCCGGGCTTAAAAGTCAGGTTAGGCGGGGCCTGTGTGCTGGGATTGGGAGCGATCCCAGCGCTCTATGTGAGCAGCCAAACCCAGATCGGGCTGCCTTAGCCTGAGCTAGATTGCTTGTAAGAGTAGCCTCATTAGGTTGTACATATATTCAGGTGTCTGTACAAACGTTTTTTGATACATGCATTCGTTTTAAAAGTGAACCTGGTACAGGAAGTATACTGTTCTACGTGCATTGAACATAATGGCTGAATAACTATGTTTTCAGATAGGTATACTGTACATAGATTGTACATGTACGGCACACAATTTTTTAATCTGTATTATTGTCTTTGTGAGTCACCTTGAGCAGTATCATATTGGAGGGGTGGGATATAAATATTTTAAATAAATAAATAAATGTGTGAATATAGCTTTAGATAGTTTGATAAGCCAAACAGCAAGCAATATTTTGATTATGTTGAGGGGGGGAGTTAAATAAAAAGAGGAAATATGAGATCGTTTTAAAATATGATTATTATTTTCTTTCCCTTTTCCCTTCCAGTCCTCAAACAAATCTGCATAATTAGGTAGGAAAAGCATGCTTACACTAGAAGTTCAAAATGTAAAAGTTGAAAGGCTTATTGTAGTTTTTCATGAGATTAAATACTGTGTTTATGGCAAGAGTAAATTGGTTGGTTTCTTTTAAAAAAACACACAAATGAATAGAAAAACAGTTTTTAATCAGGTCTTTGGGGATTCAGCATGGATTTAGGGATTTCTTATTTCAAACTCATTGTGTAAGAAATCAAACTATTTCACTAGGGACCTGACTATGGAAGTTATTAATACATTCCTTCAATAGCATCCACTACTTACTTTACATTATTTCATTTTACTTCTTATCTTAGAAAGATGCACTTTATTCTAACATTCTTTTTTTAATTCTAATGAATGCAGGCAATGATTTGTAGACTTCAAAAATGGTCTGGCTGATGTGAGGAGAAGTGAGGAAAACCTATATGGATTTCATGCCTTGCAGCACATTACAGAAAACTAAAAAAAATGACCTTAGAGTTGACAGATAGTTACTCTGGATGAAAATAAACGGACACCTCATTGTTCTAAATACAATTGCACAAATTCTAGGAACCAAAGACTATTATATATAAACCATTCAGAACACATTCAGAAAATCCTATTAGCATAGTCCTCTTGGGGTTTAGTCTCTTCAGAATAAAGGTTGTGGCTGGGAGTGGGAATGAAGATCTGAATGAACCTGAGTTAAAAAGAAGGCTATATGAATACAGAAAAGAATCATGTGAAGGAGAAGGTAAGGCTAGAATAACTGGCATTAGCTTTCAATGGGCAGGGAGCTTGTGGTTTCAGTGAACAGTCAATCATGTGATTCCCCCCACCTTTCACTCTAAAGTGGTACATTCCCAGTAAGACTGGGATGTGATCCCTCTGAATGTGTAGTTTGACCCCTATGGCCATTTAAACAGGCTGACAAAACTTTAAATCAATGGGATAAAAATGGCATATGGCCCAATCCAACAGTCAAGAAGTATGCAGGATTAGTGACAAGGAATGAGCCAATAGAATGCTGACGTCTGTTGTGTGAATACTGACTCTCCAACAAAAATCCAAAGATTTTAAATATATGCACATTAATAGCCCAAATCTTATCAAATGAGTGATGCACTGTATAAATTACTAAGCATTTGTATTTTTATTTAAAATAAAGGTTTACAAAAGTCAATCCATTAACAAAAAGGATAATGGAACATTTATCCCCCTTCAGTGAAATGCTATTAAAGCAGGGACACCTTTAATTTCTTCATGAAGAAAAGGTCTCTCTGCCAGGGTGAGTATAATTTTTCCTCAGAGTGTCCTCTAATGTCATTGCTTTATCTTCATTAACATTTTTATTCCAACAGCAGAAGAGAGGACAATGGAACTGAGATGTTTCTTTTAAAGGAGAATATGTAACTATGCAGTAATGATAACATTTTTTAAATCAGCACATTAGTAAACTATTAAAACAATTAAAACAGTGTATAGGTATCAATAGACACTCTGCTAGGCCTTCAGAAGTCTGCAATTTTGTTTCTTTAAAATGTTTATTTGGAGTGTTCATGAAGCATGAATTGAAGTGTGAAACTAGTGGCGCACCCAGGTTATTTGGGAGCTGGGACACCACCACCCACCGTCACGATGGTGGTGGTGGTGGTGGGGTGTGTGTGTGAGAAGAAAGTCTCCGCTTTTGCACACTGTTCTTTGCACACCGGCGGCACTAGCTGCAGGAGGGTGGGGTGGGGGTCGAAGAGGAGAGAGTTCCCCTTTAAGGAGGAGATTTTTACTGGTAGGATGGGGTGGTGGTGATGGCTGCAGGGAGGGTGGTGGGGCGGCGAAGAGGGGAGAGTTCCCCATTACCCTTTGTCTGCATCTGGGATGGAAGGCGGAGAGCTCCATGCAGGTCCACTCTCTCCCAAATGACGGCTTATCGCCTCTCTGCTGTCTTATAGTTAAGACAGTTTTGCAACCTGCTTCACCCTCCTGCTCTTCTAACGCGAGACGGGAGGTCCCTCCCCTTCGTCTGCCTGGATGACCCAAAGTGATGCCCGGAGAAGCTTCCCTGGAAGTTCTACAGATTGCTGTTTTAAGGGGTAAGGCAGAGGGGCTAGGAATAAGAACCTCGCTGGATCAGTCCAAAAAGTCTCTTTTAGCCCAACAGCCAGTTTCCAACACATGCCCACAAGCAGGAAGGAGGCGAGAGGCCGTCACTTGGGAGGAGGAGGAGGGAGCATAGCTGGATGGAGCTCGCCACCTCCCATCCCAGATGGAGGGTTACAGGGGGAACTCTCCCCTCCTCACTGCAACCACCATGCCCCCATCCCCCCGGGTAAAAATCTCCTCCTTAGAGGAGAACTCTCTCCTCTCCACCCTCCTTGCAGCTAGTGCTGCTGCCGTGCAGCGGTGTTTTGTTTTGTTTTTTGTAAAGGCGTGCTGGCACTAGAGCCACCTAGTGGGGCAGCACGCAAAGTGGCTGCAGGGGCCCCCAACCTTTGGAGGCCATGGGCCAGAGCCACAAGGTCCGGGGGTAAGAGCGCCTCTTTGTGAAACTTTTCACATTTAACTTGGAGGTTCCAGAAGCAGGGATGTGCCTGAAGTGTGGTTCGAGCATTCTTAGGGAAATTAGAAAGGGGACTTTAAGAAAAAGGAGAGCAGGTGCTTACCTACTCTACACCATCCCTTCCAGCTTCCTGCTGGGTGGCATGCTTCCTACAAAGCCCTGCACGCTCTCAGAATGCACATGGCATCTGTGCAGGGTGTTGCTGACCATGTAAATTGTGGCCACACATGCACAAATGCCATGTGTATGCTGACAGAGCTTTCGCCTCACCTCTGAACAAGCCCCACCTCTGCAATCACAGCATATATTATGGTATCAACAAATATCTGGAGATATTTGAGAAAATATATTTTAAAAACCACCTTGAGATTGTTTTAATGAAAGGCGGTATACAAACTTAACAATAAATAAATAAATAAATAAATAAATAAATAAATAAATAGTACTTACTAAGACATACATTATCCTGGAAGAAATTTAGAAATTTGACGCATTCTTCTAGGTCATTGCCACTGTTGTTGCAGTCACACCATGGAGAAACACTGAGACTGTTAGAGTTTATATAGTTTGGTGTCATAACTGTGCCTGTTAACAAAAGCAAAAACACCATTATGTAAGGTCACCTCTTTCCAATAACCTACCATTCTCCAGAAAACCTAGACTTGTTGGTGAGGAGAGTAGAGCAGGATTAAGACGTTAAAGCCACAAACCTGCTTTTAGGATTCTTTTCCCCCAAGTATTGTGTTGAGTTTGGAAGGGTTCTTTTTTAATGACCTGATCTATAATGAGGAATAATATGAAGGCAGGACAAAGGAGTATTGCTGATGCAGAGGTGTCTGCCTGAAGAAATGGCTGAAATTACATGTCAGATATTGAGTCATGATTTGTTGACATGGCTGCCTCAGAAGGTGAGGATAACGTGGCCTCCTCCATTGACCTGGCTAGGACTAACTTCTGTTTAGTTCCTTCTCTCCCAGAGCCACTGACCTGACTAGGCCTTTTGCCTTCTCCCTTTCCAGAATTGCCTGCAGCTGTAGCCATTCCCACAGAGGGAGAGATTAGACAACAAGGCCTCTTCCATCAGTCTGGATAGGACCATGTGGCTCCTCCCATTTCACAGCTATGAAATGGTGCCTCTTCTATCCTTGCTCTTTCCTTTTTTGTATTATCTTTATATATAATCTTATTTATATATAATTCTCTTAAACGTACCCGTTGCTAATGCCATGCATGGCATCTCTCACAAGAGTTTGCGAGCAGCTGCCAGATAAGATAGTGACGGGGAGAAAATAGCAGTGCTGGCCGGAGGCGGCAGCCTGGCTCAGCCGCCAGGAGCAGGAGGCGGTGACAGGCTGGCCCAGCTGTAGGGAGGGGGAGGAGGCGGCAGCGGCGAGCCGGCCCGGCCGCAGGGAGGTGGAGGCCACTGCTGGGAGTTGGTGGGCGGGCAGGAGGAGGTGGCGGGTCGGCTTTCCAGCTGGCTTAACAGCCAGAAAGCGTGTGTGTGTGTGCGGGGGGGAGAAGCGGGCCGGCCAGCCAGAAAGCTGGGTGCTCTGTGCCTGGTCCAGCTAGTATCAATTAAACTATAAACCATTATTTTAAACCGTGAACTACTCTAAGCATACTGGCAAAAAGGTGGTATAGAAATATAGGAAGCAAAAAGGAAGGAAGGTAGGAAGGAAGGAAGGAAGGAAGGAAGGAAGGAAGGAAGGAAGGAAGATGCCCATAATCTAATTTATTTTATTCTGCTGTAATCCGAGAATTCCATAAACGTAAGGCAAGACAGGGATGGGTGGTTGCTAATGAAAGTGTTTGCTCTGCAAAAATAATATTTTTTTAAAACCCAGAACAAATTTTACTTGCAACTCTTAAGTCACACTACACACAATGGACTGGAGTATGTTTTGATCATGTGGAAGTACTTTAGAATTCTGGAACATATGAAGCTGCCTTGTATTGAGTTGGATATTAGACCATCTATCTCAGTTGAGTGACTGGCAGCAGCTCACCAGTTTCCAACAGGGAACTTTCCCAGTCCTACCTTGAGATGCTAGGGATTGAACGTGGAAACATCTGTCATTGAGCAAGGCCCCTCACTGTCTGAATGGACAACAGGATGTCCATTTTCTCCAGACGTAGCATTTGGCTTTCTCTCCTGACATATTCCATTGATATACATTGGAAAAAGCATCATGGAAAATAGTCATTTGGGGTATTAAGTCAGTGATGGCTTCAGGATATACATTATGACACATTACGATCACAGTGGATTTTATTCTAGGCTTTGTAGGTTGCCAAAAGCAAAGTCAGTGAATAGTAACAGAAAATGGAGCCCCAAGTCAGCAACATACATCATTTCTGTCACCAAGGCAGAAATTGAACAGATCAACCACCACCACTTCATACATCCACTACCACCACTTCATACATCAACATGGGAAACAATGAAAAACAAACATTAATAGTTGCCATGGAAAAGTGTAAAAAACAAATAAAGTTATATACAAATGGGCACAATGATGAAAAGGATATGTTTGTTTTGTTGTCAGACTCTATTGAATTAGATTAAAAGCACACTCTGAATCTAAACATTTTAACTAGCAACTCTAGCAATAATTGCCCAATGTCTGCAGAAGCTGGCAAATAACAGTTTTGAAATAATGAAATGTGTGTGGGTGTCGGGGAGGGGGGGGAGAGAATGCAATCAAATGGGCAATTCTCACCAGCATCAAAGTTTGACAAAAGATAAATGTGGGGTGGGGGGCTGAAAGACGTGCTTGCGATGGACTATTTGGATGACCCATGTGCCATATGCATAGTGAAATCAGGAATAAGAAATAAAATGTCCAGAGAAGCAACCAAAAATAGCTGGATGTTTTGAGATGGCACTGAAATATTTAAACCATCATGTATTATTGTATCAGAAATACAGATATTTAAAAGGGGAAATGAAATGACAAAATAAAGTTTATGAAAATAAAATGGACAAGCTGATGAACTTTTTCTAAAATTACATTTTCCATGAGGATTAATGGAGCAAAAGAGCACTGAAAAAAAATGGGCTAGCCACTAAAGTAAAGGTCTGTTGCTCAGCATTTCATGCATCCCGGTGTGAGAGAAGGGGAGTAGTATTAAAGAGCAAGTTTACATGAACACACTGTGGCTGGCTACATTGATTTTCAGTCTAGATTGCATGGTACGTAACAAGCAGGAAGTGTTGAATTGTTCACTACAAGTACCAAATGCAGTCTGGCACACTGCTGCTCAACCTACATCAGGCAGGTTTGCGCTGGTGCATCAAACTGAAGGGCATACTTACATTTTGTATTTTCTCCCCCCCCCTCCCGCTTTTGGTCTGTTACGATTTAATGTGTTATGTGTTTTTATTTCATGTTTTAATGCTGTGTTGTGAGCCGCCCAGAGAACAATTTGTTATGGGGCAGCTAACAAATAAAGTTTGTTTCTTTAATTTATCTAGGGAGCAAGAGGTTGCTGGTTTGAATCCCCACTGGTATGTCTCCCAGATTATGGGAAACACCTATATTGGGCAGCAGTGATATAGGAAGATGCTGAAAGGCATCCTCTCATACTGTGTAGGAGATGGCAATGGTAACCCCCTCCAGTATGCTACCAAAGAAAACCACAGGGCTCTGTGGTTGCCAGGATTTGACACCGACCCGATGGCACAACGTTACTTTACTACTACTACTACTACTACTACTACTACTACTACTACTATTACTGGACTATTCAGAAGAGGCATTTACCACAAGTACTCTGCACACTGGGATAAACAAGTGCCCAGCCAAATACAGAGTGGTCACTGAGAATCTGACTAAAGCAAGTAACAATTTAGGATAGGATTGGGAGTTCAAGGGCCAAAGTTTCTCCAGCAAAACTGTAGCATCCTAGCTGATATACAGACAGCTCCTTGCTTCTGTCACTCTAAAGGTAAAGTGTGCCGTGACCCTGTGATTGTCTTTGGTAGAATACAGGAGGGGTTTACCATTGCCAACTTCCACACAGTATGAGATGATGCCTTTCAGCATCTTCCTACCCGTGTTTCCCCGAAAATAAGACACTGTCTTATATTAATTTTAGCCCCCCAAAATGCACTAGGGCAATTAGCGGTACATCAGAAATTACAGCTAGGTCTTACTTTTGGGGAAACAGGGTATATTGCTACTGCCCAAAATAGGTGTTTCCAACAGTCTGGGAAACATACCAGCGGGGACTCGAACTGGCAACCTCTGGCTTGCTAGTCAAGTCATTTCCCCGCTGTGCCATTACTCTACTATTTCTACTGCTCTACTACTCACATAAAACAAATGAACCTCTCTAATTTGTTGGACATACAAGCTAACAGGAAAGGAACAGATGACAGATCTGAGGGGCTGTTCAAAGTGAAAAAAGGCTTTCTAACTGTTTCCTTCTCATTAAATATGAGATACAATTCGAACTGCAATTGTTTGCATTCAACAGTGTTATATATCACAGATGCATTAACATCAATGGAAGTTTTGCCACTGATTTCAATGGCATGTAGATTATGCCCTAGAGTTGCTAAACAGCGATGGTCAATTGTACATTACTCATATGGCTCCCCCCACCTTTGATGGGGGGTGAGTAAAAAGAAATATCCTTATTGGTGTAAAATTTAACAATGAACATAAGAACAGCCCTGCAGGATCAGGCCCAAGGCCTATCAAGTCCAGCATCCTGTTTCACACAATGGCTAACCAGATGCCACTGAGAAGCCCACAAGCAAGAGGTGAGGGCATGTCCTCACCTGCTCTTGCTCACCTGCAACTGGTATTGAGAGGCATCTTGCCTCTGAGGCTGGCCTATAGCCACTAGTCTAGTAGCCACTGATAGACCTGTCCTCCATGAATTTGTCTAAGCCTCTTTTAAAGCCATTCAAGTGAGTGGCCATCACCACATGCTGTGGTAGAGAATTCCATAGATTAATTATGAACTGTGTGAAAAAGTGCTTCCTTTTATCAGGTCTAAATTTCCCAGCATTCAGTTTCATAGGATGACCCTGGTTCTAATGCTGTGAGAAAGGGAGAAAAATTTATCTCTGTGCACTCTTTCTACTCCATGCATAATTTTATACACCTCTATCATGTCTCCTTGTAGTTGCTTTTTCCCCCAAAACTAAAAAGTCCCAGATGCTGTAGCTTTGCCTCATAAAGAAGGTGCTCCAGGCCCCTGATCGTCTTGATTGCCCTCTTCTGCACTGTTTCCAATTCTACAGTTTCCTTAAGATACGGTGACCAGAACTGTATGTCAAATGTGGCCATATTAGCATTTTTATTTTCAACCTCCTACCTAATGGTCCCTAGCATGGAATCTGACTTTTTCATAGTTGCTGTGCACTGAGTCAACAAGCTGTCCACCATGACCCCAAGACCGGGGTCAGTCACTGATAGCTCACACCCCATCAGTATATATGTGAAGTGGGGGGGTTGTCCCAATATGCATCACTTTACACTTACTTACACTGAACAGCATTTGCCATTTTGTAGCACACTCACCCAGTTTGGAGAGATCCTTTTTGATCTCCTCATAATCATAAATAGTTTAGTGTCATCTACAAATTTGGCCACTTTATTGCTCACTCCAACTTCTAGATCATGTATGATTAAGTTAAAAAGCACTGGTCCTCATACATATCCCTGGGGGACCCCTATTCTGACTTCCCTCCATTGTGAAAACTGTCCGGTGTGGAAGTGATTATGCACAAGATCAGATAAAAAGTGCTATATCCTTTCTGGACAGAAGCAAAGATTTCCAAAGCAAAACAGGAAATACTAAACTAGGGTCTAAATGATAAAGGGCAAATATAAAAATGCTACCAAGCTATGGCTATAATATGCTCATTCCATGCCCAAGTGTATATATAGCAACAAATATAAAATAGCCGAAAGAACAGTTAGTAAAAGTAAGTCTGGAATCTAAACCTGGGGGCTGATGTGAAACCAAGTGGATTAAATTATTTCCCCTGCTTTTTGTTTTGTTGTTCTGGAGGGAATCTTGGACTCCAGCCACATACCATGCACATATCAGCAAAGTTATAAATTTCAGGGTTGGATAGTGGGCAAACTGGGTCTATTTCAATACGTTCTCTGGTCTTTTCTGCCACATACACCAACATTTTTGCATTTGGTATAAAAACAAGCTAGAAACTGCCACAAAAACAGAACACAAAATCAAAATCACAACTTTTAAAAATTGATTTTAAAAATGTAAGTTATGATTAATCCATAATTCGTTGTATTTTTTCCATGTTCATCCAAAAACATCATATTTCATTTCCATTTCCATGGCAGTGTTTAATGTGGCAAACTTGCTCTATGTGACTTTTACCCATCACATTAATGTCATAAGTCGCTCTTGAGCTACTATTATATTTGTTAATACATCACGTTACTATGTCCTCAGTCCTGAGAAAACTAGCCACTCAGGCTGTGGTAAACATCTTAGCATGCAAAAACATGATGGGTAAATATTACCTTAAGATGATTTTATGAGTTCTCAGACTTGCTGTATATTTGAGTTCTCAAAGCCAATTCCAATTTTATGATTATCATGTGAAGGCAACTGCAAGATGCAGGGGAGGAATTCTCATAATAATCTATGCAACCACAGAATGTGTGTGCACCCCTTATGGATGATGAATTATTTATAGATTTATATTAGTTAGGGATGTGCATGAATTGTTTTTAAATTCGATTTGTGCCCGAATTAAATCACCCGATTCGGTTTGTGTCCAAATCTTTCCCCTTGAATCACCCCTGATTAGATTTGGATTTGATTCAATCCAAATATGCACCAAATATGGGTGGCACCAAATATGGGTGGTGGGTAGGTCCCCATGGGTACTACCTACCAACCAAATTTCAAGGCAGTGGGGTACTGGGTTGATATTTAATGAATGTATTTAGTTCTTACTGATTTTGTATATTTCCGCCATAGGAAATAATGGGGATTCGAAGTCACTCTATTCTAACCCTAACATGGATCCCCCGCTTTAATTTTAAAAGAAAAAGCTAAGATCTAGCCCTTGTAGAAGTGGAGTTATGGAGCAAAATGTGCAATCACTATTTTTTAAGTGTTTTGATTCTTTGGTGTATAATAACTTTTCATCATAATGAATCCCTCATTGCACATCTTCACTTCTTCTGTTCATTTTGACTGTAATTGGACAGTGCCAACTGTCAACTACCATATGTCGACTACAAACCCCCTCTCCCACCTGCAAGGCAGTGGGGTACTCAGTTTATTTTTTAGGAATTTTTGGTTTAGATTCTTTTGTGTCTTCATCACACACCTTCTGTTCATTTTGGCCCCACTGCTTTGCAGGTTGGGATGGGGTATTAGTGGCATCCCATGTGCCAACTACCCCCCACCCAACCCACTGGGTACTCAGTTTATATTTTAGGAATTTTTGACATTAGTTATTATACACCAAAGGAGCCAAACATTTGAAAAATCGTGACCTCACATTTTGCTCCATAACTCTACTCCTACAGGGGCTAGAGCTTAGCTTTAATACAAAAGAAAATAAAGAAAGCTGGGAATCTGGGGAAATTAACAGGAGGAATCCGAATCTTGAAATGATTCAAAATGAATCCGGAACAATTCGATTTGGACCCGAATCTAGCCAATGGACCACAGGGGTGATTTGTTCTGTCTCCAAATTGCCCAAATAAGCCAGATGTGGGTACAAATCAATTTGTACCTGAATCGATTTGCACATCCCTATTATTAGTCTTACCGAGACCTTGGTATTTAATAGAAATTCTACTTTTGGAAGACTCTGAGTTTAACAGAGTAAATGCAGTAAGCAAGGCATGAACTCTTGTTACACTAGTCAGTTTCCATCCTCTTTTCTGTGTCTAGGGGCTGCTAGCAGAGAAGAAGAATGTGTATTTTCCCTCCAAAGTCAGATCTCCACTTGATTTTGCTTCCTTAGAGACCCATTCCCTTGATCTTGATGCCAGAGAGTGTTTTTGCAGTCTTTCTTCGAGCATTTGTGCAGTATCTTTGCCCATGGAAACATAAAAGTACCTCTCTTCAGGAACTGGGTTATCCTTAAGGTTAAATTGCATAATGGCTCCAATAAAACTCTCAGCAAAAGTCACTATGTCTGGGAACTACTTGCCAGCAGCTGTTATTCTGAGTTATCCATTAGTACCAAAGTTATTTCTTGCCAGCAGCTAGCATCCATACATCACTTGATTGGATCTGATGTCTAGGCTACTCCATTCTTTGTCCAAGAGTAAACTTCTTTTATCTACACCTAGTTAAGTCATTTCATTGCATTTTCTTCCATAAAAGCCATTCTCTTCAAAGTAATTATACTTTTTTCGGTAATCATACCTATTCACCATTCTCATAATAGGAACTTGGCTAGAGGATATGAGGAAGTTTTGCTATTCTAGCCCAAGAGAACGAAAGATAAACATTCAATGGGATAATGTCGATTCTCTGTTCACTTTTTGTTCACAAAAGAATCTGAGGTACACTATTATTTCTCTGAATAGAAAGGTGGCAGTTTTACATATACATACACATGGGGTACACTTGAAATGTCATGGATTGTGGGTGTTCAGCCATACATCTGACCTGGCACCGAACAATCCTTCCTCTGAAATCCTCCCTCTGAAACTAGTATATTTTTTCCTCCAAAAAGCTATTCCAGTAATAAAGCTGCACCAGTATGTGTGTTTATGTGTGTGTGATGATTTACACACACACACACACACACACACACACACACACACACACACACACACTCACTTACACTTTCTTTCTGGGCAAGAACATTCTGCTTTATAAATGTTTCCTCCAGGTGATATCTCATCAGAAAAGATTTAACAGCTATGGAAGTTGAGCTGTGGTTTTCACACCTACCAGAAACAACCAGGGATGTTTCATGACAGGTGTAGACTCTGAAAAGAAACAAATCTAATATGGTAGCCTTTATGCTGTTAGTCTCTCACTTTTTTACACACACACACACACACACACACACACACACACACACACACACACACACACACACTTCTATCATCTGACTGTTATATTCAGTAAATTCACTTCATGAAGATGAGTTATTGAATTCAGAAACCAGTTCAATACCACAGTGCACTATCTTGCTCTGAAGTAAAGTCTGTGGTATCTGATAGCCATTCAAGTTGAGCTAATGATGATAAACCAAAGTGTTAATTAAACAGAGGCTCTGAAGAAATAGTTTTGCCTTCATGGTTAATGATAGGCATCTCAGAAATAGTTTAAAACGGACATAGGAGGATCATTTGGAAGCAGAATGATTGGAAACAAATTAGGAGGTAAATGGATTGTGCTTGGTTTTATTTACCAAGAAAGCTATATCCCTATTCCTAGAATTAGAACAAGTCATTTTCATAATATACTACAGCTTTACCTGAATTACCTATGAAATTGCTGCTCTGCTTCAAATAATTGCTGTTTGCTGCCTTGAAGGTCCTGTCTTAGACCGGAAAGGCAGGATATAAATGTATTAATAAATACATTTCCCAAACACTGATATAAACAGAAGCTCAGGAAAACATAAACACTATTTAACCCTCAATAGCAGTGATGTGCAAATTTCAACCCCCACCAAACATCTTGTACAATAGCTCAAAGACATTAATTCTATAATGTTGCCTTTTGGGGCATTGTCACTGGCATTTCAGTACACAATACTCTAAACGTCATTAACATACATGATTTGGTCTCTGTGGATGCAAAAGTGCTGGGATAACTGTCTATCCCATATGTGAATGGGTTCTTTCTATTTGGATAAAAGATGCCCCTGCCCCATTGTAATAAATTGACTAATGTCTGCTTATGGGACTTGCCTGGGCATATCTGACCAGATTTCGAAAATGTGGCTCAGGATGCACTCAAAGCTCATCCACACCTGTTCTGGTGACCTTTATATCATCTTGATGGTCCCAACTCACACCTCACACCTTGATGGTCCCAACTCACACCTTTGCCACATTTTTGCAAGATATCCCTTCGGTGACCTTTCTGTTTCCAAAATGTCATGCCATCTCACCCATACCTCACCATTTGCCCTTTGGGGAAAGAACCTGGGATGCCACATAATGCCCTTCCCCCTGCTCTTGGCATATAAATAAAACTCGTTTGGTGGCTACACAGACACAGGCCTTCTCGGCTGCTGCCCCGAGATTGTGGAATGCGCTCCTTGTTGAGATACGATCCTCCCCATCTCTGGCATTTTTCAAAAAACACCTGAAAACACATCTCTTCATCCAGGCTTTCTCAGCTTTTTAAAACTTGTTTTTAAATTCTTCTGATTATTTAATTGTTGTTTTACGATGTTTTTAATTGTTAATTATTTTTATGCTTTATAATTTTTGTTTTAATTATTAATTGATTTAAATAGTGTTTTAATGTAAACCGCCCTGAGCCTTTTGGAAGGGCGGTATAAAAGTTTTAATAATACATAACTAACTAACTAACTAGCTAAGTAGATAAATAAATAAATTTTAAAAAAGCTTTTGAGGCTGCTTTGGTAAAAGACACCACACATAAGAAAAACAGAAGAGAGAGAGCGAGAGAGAGCGCGGGCGCATAGAACACTACGTTGTGTGGATATATGGGACACATAAATACCCAATGATAACAATAGTTTTTTGATCCGTGACATATATGGAAGGTTAAATGCACTGACAATTAATTCTGTCTATCTTGGGGGAACAGGAGGCACATTTTAGAAGTGATGATTCTCTTTGTTTAACGGGGGAGAGCAACTGGCCTTATCCATCCCCAGCACAGTATTCCTCCAGTGGCTGTTGCTGGTGTTGTATCTTATGTTTGTTTTTTAGATTGTGAGCCCTTTGAAGCCAGGGGAGCAACTTTAATAATTTATTTTTATTTCTCTATGTAAATTGTTTTGGGAACTTTTGTTGAAGTGGTATATAAATATTAATCATATTCATATAAGAATGTTACAGTAGCCATGGGGGTGCTAACAGTCTTCCTGTGGTAAGCAATCGGTCTCCCAGTAGTGACTCACCACATTAATTGCTCCCATCATGTTATGTTTCCACAGCCACCAGGAATGTGAATGTGCAGACTCAATATGATAGAAGTAAGTCACATGGTGAGAGGCTGCAATTAGGAGCTGTTCTACTTGCCATGGGGAGATCACCTTTAGAGGTATACCACGACGGCCATAATAGGTGGTGCTGAAGGTAAGAGAGGCTCTGTTGCATGTACAAAATCAAGCTAAAGTAGCAACATGAGAGTACATTTCATAATTAATGGTCTTCCTATACCCAATAGCTGAGTGATCCAGTCCAGCACGCGGAATCTGGGTGTGGAAGCAAACTTCTCTTGTTTATTTATTGCTTTAAAAAATCAATTGTTATTATGAATTAAATCATACCTATAATACTTAGATTACTTATACATAGAAGGAAAAATATTTTTAAAACACCTAACTAAATAGATAGATCGATAGATCAATATTGGCCTTCATCCAGACTAGTGTTGCACTTGCACAATATGAGAAAATATATGCCCCTAGGCAGTTTGCAATGCTCTGCGATGTTGCACAATTGCAAGCTTAAGGCCTTCTCTGGAACATATACAAAAGCGTGCAAGAGGTTGTGCAGCAGGTTGTGCAATGTTTTCGCATCTTACGCAAGCTCAAAAACCGGTTTGGAACAGCGGTTCCTTTCTTTGTGAAACATAATTAGGCTATATTCTTGCGCAACACTAATCTGGCTGTGGACTGCTGGTGGTGGTGCTGGTAGTCCACATGACAGGCAACCCTTCATCAACGTTAGGGGTCCACTGGGGCTGCTGCACAACTTGAAACGCATGCTGTAGCATGACAGGGCTGCCTATCAAGCTGAGCAGCAGCCTCAGTGGGCCCCTCATGTCACCACAGGGCTGCCCACCGTGTCAGCCATTATTGTTACTCAATGACACCCAAGACAGCTTAAAATAAAAACAATATTAAAAACAGGCAGAAATCATACATTAAAATACAATAAAACAAACAAACGTAATCTCCTCAGCCTAATTTTTTAAAAACTTGCTGGAACAACACAATTTCCATTGTACGCCAAAAGTGATGGGTGAAAAGTGATAGCATGTGTCAAGTTGCACTCAACTAGAGCTGGATTAGAGCCATTTCTTTCAGAGAATGTCATGAGTTTCCTCTTTTATTCAAAACATCTCCCTTTCCTAACAGCCTTTTACACTACAGCTCTTCTTTGTTGGCTTTCATTTCTATAGACTGATCCTCAGCATTTTTACTTTATGCTTAGGATTACAGCTTTAGGGATTCAATTAATTTTGGCACTAAAGAAATAGAAATAACTTTTGGAGATCAATTACACACTGATTTTGTCCAGGCATTATAAGTAGCCAACCAATCTGGTCCGGATATATTTACTTTATTCCTGATTTTCAATTAAATCTTCAGCTTTCCTGTTTTGTTTTTACTCTTTTGTTCCACTTTTCAGACAACACTCCAAACAGTCTCATTTCCCACCAAAAAACCCCACGAAGAAACAACCACCTCACAAAAAAACACTCTTACCAATAAGCCCCGAGTAAGCGAGGAGGCAGTCAGCATAGTTTTCCTTCAGACAGCTACTAATAGACCGTGACTCAGGCTGGCAGTTTGTGAAAAAATCTGCAAGGCGAGATCTGCAATGTGGTAAGAAAAAACACACACACATATCTTTAAAAATCAAACCTCTAGGCAGTCTTACCTTTTGCACTCTTCTCTCTCTTTGTCAATATTTAATTCTCTTTTACACACATACACTGTACTTATTCAAACTGTGCCTCTTTTTTTTAGAACAGTGTTTATCTCAATGTTGCATAGCAAAGATGTGGTGAAGTATAAATGGCAAATAATAAAAACATTTTAAGCACTGTACTGGAAAATATACATATACAGAGCACCCGGAATGCTTCTGCCAATGCAGGACAACAGGTAAAACCATCAACAAAATGTTCACTGGGTAAGACTCTTTAATCAGGGTTCAAAATCGGTTATGAAGGAAACCATATCTGTCCAAGCAACTGGGTTAATAGATCATGAAATTAATGTCTGGGAGCCTCCTTGGTAAGTAGTTTGTACTGTTAATAGCTGAAGTGGCATCCCGCAAAGGGCCATGTACTAGTGCCACACTTACTATTTAAAAGACATGAAATAGCCGTATGTACAAAAATTACAGATTTGCACCAATGCTGTCATTCCCAGGATCACTCTTTTGATACCATGTAAAGAGGCTGTTGTGACCTCTATCCTGCCCCAGGACTGACTTCACAAGTGCATGGGAAAAGTGCTAGCACGCTATGGCTGACAGACACCACAGCAATGCTTGGGGCAAAGTATTAACATTGTTTTAAAATATTGTTTTGAAATTTTAAATTGTTGTAATGTGTTAACCTTTTCTGCTGTCATTTATTTTTAACTGTTTTAATTTTTCTGTTGTCTATTATTTTGTTTTAACTAATGTTTTAACTTCTCTGTTGTCATTTTGTTTTGTTTTGTTGTGAACAGCCCAGGCTGTATAAAAAATATGTTAGTAAAATAAGTAAGTAAGTGAGTAAATAAATAAATAAAGTAGAAGCATACTTAAAGTATGCTTAAGTACAGCATAGTAGTACCGCTAGAGAGGCCAAAGTTCGAATCCCCACTCATCCATGATGCTCAGTTGGGCTGTCACTCTAACTCAGCTTAACCTCACAGGTTATTGGAAGGATAAAATGTGTGCTGTGGGAAGTACTGTGCTCACTACCCTGTGATCCTTGGAGAGAGGGTGGAATAAAAATATAATAAAGAAATAAAACCAGTGGCAATGTACAATCTCGATGCAGAAAATGGTGCCTGGCCCTGGGCACTAATCTGGCATCCTAATGCTGCAATTGCAGGCTCACATAATTGGGAGTAAGTTCCATTGGTTTCTGAGGAACTCACCTTTGCATAAATATACATAGGACTGGGTTGTAAGAATCTCAGTTTAAATTAAATAAAAGCGAAACAACAGCCAATGTCTAGTCCTTGAAGGCTGTGAGGCTTGAAGATGTGTGAGCAATGCCTGGTGTAATCTCAGGGGCAGAAGGATGCTCAGTAATATTTCTAATGGTTGAGGAATACGGAGCTCCTTGCCCTATCCCTGGCTAGTTGAAACAGAATTATATAAAGCGTGCAAAATCGGGATGTACCAAAGTGCGATTCGGCTGTCTGAATAACTGACACCTCTCTTTAAAATCAAGGGCTTACACAGCCCCCTTAAAGTGGGGGCCCCTCCTTCACTCGCCACCATTGCTGCCATCCTGGTGCTGGCCCCAGCTACGCCTGAGGGCCAGTGGGGCATCTCCCAGCTGCACCTGTGTGGCGCCAGCATGCACATGGTCTCTGGGCATACACAGAGGCCATGTGCATGCCAGTACCGCGCAGGGGCATCTGGGAGACGCCCTGCCAGCCTGCGGGCATATGTGTGTGGGGTGTGTGTGTGTGTGCCGGGATGGTGGCAATGGCAGCAAGCATAGGAAGAGCAGCTACGGACCTGATCTCCTCCGCTTTAAAGGGTCTATGTAAGCCTTCCATTTTAAAAGAAGGTGCCCGCAATTCGGACATCTGAATCGCGTTTTGGCATATCCCTAGTGCAAATTATGCATGTTTGTCTATGTCTGCTTAATGAATGGAGGTTAAATCATTCGACTTTCTTTCCGTATTTGGTTTGCCACAGTGCAGAATCTAGTGATTATTGTGGTGGTGGTGTGGTGGTGGGAGGATGCTTATATAATATACTTACACCCAGTCCTATGACATGCTGAGCTAAAAAATCTCAGCTGCTAGTGAAATAAATGGTGGACAGTGTAAAAAATGGGTTCCCAATCTGTGGTGCTCCAGATGTTGCTGAATTACAACTCTCATCATCCCCAGCCATAATAAACTGTAGCTAGGGATGATGGGAGTTGTAGTTCAGCAAAATTGTAGTACAACCAGTTGGGAAACCCTGATGTAAACTAAAGGAGAATGCTACACAGGGCAGAACTCGTGCTCTCTAAGGAAAAAAGGTTAATTTTAAAAAATCATTAAAGGTGCATCTCAGAGATAGTCTGTGTACAAAACAGGATCAGGAGTTCTGTTAGAAGCTTTCTGACTGAATGACTGTTACTTTTGCTCAGTCACAAAGCTGTGAAATATAAAGCCAAACACCTGCTGAACTTGTTATAGTATCTTGAGCTTCAACTCTTTGAGGTATTTCAATTTACTTTCTGTAAGTAACACCCCCACAATACAGTAGCCCAAAACTAATGCCCCAAGTTTCATTATTTAAAGTACTGAGAAAAGAAACATTTCGTCCAGCAGAAATGGAAAATATTTCCCTGGTCATCTTTTTCTCATTGAAGATGAACTTGTGATACACTAGCAGATGTGGTCCTCTGATCATACAACACGGCATTTATTTAAATTTTGATTTATTCCTCTTTTTGCACCAAAGGCCGTTCAAAGTGGCCATCTATACCATGATAAACTATAGTAATTAAAACAATTAAGAACAGCAGCCTGTTGCACGGGCATTTCCGACTGGCCTACGCTGCTGCAGGCATCTCAAGAAGCACTGGTGGCTTTTCATAGGAGGTTAAAGTTGCACACTTGCACTTCAGGAGCACAACTTACATCCAGAACTGTGTATGTTGTGCTCCTGAAGTGCTGGGCAGAGCAAACCTCCCTTGGGCAGGAGTTCCAGAGCTTCTGGTCCACTGCAGAACTGGCCCCATCCCAAGTAGACCCCCACCATAACCTGGAAGGCAGAGGAACCTGGAGCAGGGCCTACGCAGTGTCCTCTCTAATGTTTTCCCCCATCTATGAACAGAATGATTTTTTTTCTGGGTGGCGGTACCAAGACAGTGTGTGCACACATGCATTCAGAGTGGGAGCTTCTTGATTAAACCTGAGCGGGCTATCAAACTGAGCGGATATCAAAAAAAGTGTGAGTGCACGCACACACACACACGCCAGAGGAAACACTGGGCCTAAGTCATACACTAGCCCATCTAATCCAGTACTGTCTACATTGTCTGGCAGTCTCTCCTGGGTCTTAAGCAGGAAGAGGTCCTTCTCAGGCATTGGTACTTGGTATTCTTTTAATTGGGGATGCCAGGGACTGGAATTTACGACATCAACGATACAAAGTACATGCTGTATCACTGGGCAATCTTCTGTTTCCTAAGTTAGGAGAAAAAACCACTCCATTGCTTTAAATAAAATTTGATTTCTCCAATATCAACTGTCTCTAGAAATCTAGGCAACGCATGAATGTGCCCCTTTATTGTGAATTCTCCTTCCTTGACCCATTACTATTGTAATTCTTTAGATTATCTGCTCAACTACAAGGACATGGCTTTGCTACATCCTCACATATAGCATTCTATGAAAAACAATTTAATCACTCAGCCTCAACTTTTCCACTTCTTGCTGAATTGTGACCTCAATCTGAGCATACTGTTGTAAAGTCAAAAATCCTGCAAACCTGATCTTTTTGTGTGTGTGTTCACTCAAACTGTCACTTCATGTAGTTTTCCTCTGAATATCTTACCACTAAAAATAGAAAACAAAACAAAAAGGGAAATCTGCAGATTTCTTGCAACATTTTTAAAAAGGAAAAGTCTCTGGAGACTAATTAATGTTGTTTGCTATTATCATTTGATCTATCCTTGTAAGAAGAGCTAATGTGCTTTATTGAGTGGATTGGAAGTAGAGATGGATAGGCAAGCTTGCAAAAATGCAAAGGCTTAGCTTATGGTAATGTGTAATACACTTCTACTATTCTTCTAGGAGCAGGAATTCATTCAATCAGAAATTTCAAATTTTATCTTTCTTATTAGGGCAGCCCAGCTAGGCAGATAATGTATGCTTGATTAATTTTTGTATTTTTTCCTACTTTGTGATAGCATGATGCAAAATATCAAAATGGGATAGAAGGCTTGTTTTAATAAGGACAGAAACTGAAAAATACTTGGGTAACTTATGACTTTTATTCTGATCTTTGTCTTGTGGCTCCAATGGAATGAGAGAGAGGGATACTTATAGAAGTGTCTACATCCAAATCCAAATAACCTTCTTTGTAGAGTGATGCCAATGTGTTAGCAATCTGGTATGCTTCTTGTTTTTATTTCCCAACTTTGTAAAGACTGCTGTGCATGTACAATTTCCCACTGTTTTCAGTTCCTTCTGTTCATTGTTTTTCCATGCAGGTTACTGATGTCTGTGCGCATTGTGTTTGTGCGCATTGTTAAAACACAGTGCAAAAACAAATATTGATGTGATGGTGAGCATGATCACATCATTATTTCTTTTCAGGCTATACACACCAGGGCCTTGTAGATAACAGGGAAAAATGGGGTGCGGCGGGGGGCAGATGTAAATGAACTGAAGGAACTGAAAACTGCATCAAATTGCACGTGCATCAATTCCAGAATTAGTTTTAGAAACTCTCCATGTAAAGTAAAAAATAACATTGATTGGCTGTGGGCAGAGCAAAACTACAGAAAAATAACTGAAAGGTGAGAATGAAATCCTCTCATCCCTGGTCAGGAAGCCATTTTTTTCGTACAAAGAGTTTCTGAGATTGTCTCCCCTTCCCCTGAGGCACCAGGGACACCACAGCAAGAGGCAGGATTTTGAGGGGAAGGAGTCATACTGTGGCTCTCAAACTATATATGAACTAGAATAAATTTGAAAACACTTCATGTAATATCAAAATAAAGACAAAGTGGGTTGCGGGCAGAGCAAAAATATAGAAAAATAATGGGATGGGATGGAACAGAAGGAATCCACTCATGCATAATCAGGAAGCACTGTTTTCCTTACAAAACAAACTTTCAGATTTCCTCCCTACTTTGGGGGCAGGAAGGACCACCTCAGCTAGAGGGAGGAATATTGGCTGCGGGGGACAACACATTGTGGTTATCTACCAATATATATTTATTTTAATGTGCACTTATAGATTGGAAAATGTCAATTACACAATTGTCGAGTGAATGCTCCCTTAACTTCATTTTCCTAATTGTGTGCCAGTCATGGCTGGCACACTCGAGGTGGTGGGGTGGTGTCTCAGTAATGCACAGCAATGGTCTCTCTAATTTTTTTCATCTCTGTGAGGAATGAGTTTTGTTCTGGGCGGCAGTATCAAGGCACTGTGTGTGCACATGTATTCAGAGTGGGGCCTTTGCAATTAAACCTGAGTGGGATCTAAAATTAACTGAGTGGACTTCAAAAAATGTGTGTCCGCATGCACGTGTGCACACCTTAGAGGTAACAGTGATGCACGGTGCATCCCAGCACCCCAACCCCAGGTGCTGCTGGGCAAGCCTCTGGTCATCTGGTTGGGCGATCCACCCTCCCAGGGAAGCCACGGCGATTGTCTGCAGGGGAGGTACATTAAACCCTCCTTCCCCACAGCCCGCCCCAAAGATCTTCTCATGGATCGTGAGAAGAGCTCTACTGTTTTCCTCCTCCTCCTCCTCTACCACAACTGTTGCCATCACCACCAAGTCTGGAGCAAGTGGCACAGCAAGTCAACACTAGTCAAACTCACAATGAGGAAGAAGGGAGGCCCAGACCACATGTAGGGTATGGCAGCAATCTGAATGTATGGAGCACAAATGTGAAGCCTTTGGAAAGAATATAATACTGTATTTACCTGAATCCAAGCCTAGGTTTTTTCCAAGTTGTTTGATGTTAGAAATCAGCGGGTCATCTTAAATTCAGAGTCCTCTTTGTTTTGGGTATATATAGTGTAGGTATAACCTCTTATTTTTTAAAGGACTCGTCTTAAATTCAAAATCATCTTGTATCTGGGTAAATAGGGTCCTTCTCTGAGGGAGAATAGAATGATTGCTACTCTAGTTCCGGGAAATCTCTCATGAAAAGCTACTTTATTTCATTTACTGGAAAAAGAAGAAGCAGAGAAGATTGTTAAATTAGGAAGTCCTGGGAATATCTTTCCAGGATAAAACCAAGCACTGGAAAATATAAACCTACTTATTTATGATATTGAAACTCTTAATATTCCACAGGAAAAAAAATAAAGAGCTTTTGTATTACACTCATTTTAAAAGGAAACAATTCCTATTATAATCTGAGTGCACATGAATATGGATTGCAATGTGGTGCTGTTGCAAGCAAAATAGTTGAGACCTTTAAACCTTTCTTTTATTCAGAATGGTTGAAAAGCTCTTTGATGTTTGGAAATTATCTGAAGCAATTATCACTGTGGCCCTTTTTATGGCTGCTTAATTGAACTATGGCAAACACTGTGAATGTTGTTTGTAAAGTGCATGTTATACATCTGAAAAGGAGCAAGGTCTCTCTTGTTCAGTGAATTGTGTAAAAAGGAGAGCAGGTATTTAACTTCTCTCCACCATTCCTTCCAGTTTCCTGCTGGGGAAATTTGGGGGATAACCCAAAAAGTCCCGAATGCCATCAGCACACACATGGTGTCCACACATGCGCGGGTGCCATTTGCGTGGTCAGAAACACAATGCACGGATCCCAATTGCATTCTGATGGCACCTGGGGCTTTTTAGAATGTATGCTACCCCAGCAGGAAGCTGGAAGGAACAGTGGACAGCAGGTAAGCAGATGATGTCAGAGTTATAGAACCATTGGCGAAGAGTGATCATAAGGTGATCCAATTCAGCTTATATGCGAGTGGAGCACTGCCAAGTAAGTCCAACACAGATGTGTGGGACTTCAAGAGGAAACTTCTCAAAAATGAGTGGACTGGTAAAAAGGAAGCTGAAAGGGAAAGTCAGGAGGGTCAAATCACTACAGAAAGCATGGAACTTATTCAAAACCACAATAATAGAAGCTCAGTTGGAATGCATATCAAGGAAGAGGAAAGGTACCACCAAGTTCAGGAGGACACCAGCGTGGCTAACAAGTAGAATCAGGGAAGCTATAAAAGGGAAGAAAACTTCCTTCAGAAAATGGAAGCCCTGCCCAAATGAAGAGAACAGATAGGAATATAAACTCTTGCAAAAAAAATGCAAGGAAACAATAAGGGATACAAAAAGAGAGTTTGAGGAGTATATAGCCAGAAGTGTCAAGGGGAAAAACAAAAACTTCTTTAAATATATCTGCAGCAGAAAACCTGCCAGGAAGGCAGTTGGGCAGGAAGGCAGATGATGCGCACGTGAAAGGGATTATTAAGGAGAATAAGGAGATTGCAAAGAAGCTGAATGAATTCTTTGCATCTGTCTTCATGGCAGAGGATATTGACCATATACCCACTCCAGAACTGAGCTTCTCAGGCTTGGAGGCTGAATAATTTGGCCAATTTGTGGCGATGGGAGAGGATGCTCTAAACTGTTTTGAAAAACTAAAAATAAACAGATTTCCAGGGCCAAATGACTTCCAACCAAGAGTTCTGAAGAAACTCAAATGTAAAATTGCTGAGCTCCTAGCAAAAATATGTAACTTGTCTCTACAATCAGGCTCTATACCAGAGGACTAGAAAGTAGCTAATGTAACAACTATTTTCAAAAGGTGGTCCAGGGCGATCTGGGAATTTACAGACCCATTAGCTTAACTTCTGTGCTGGGTAAATTGATGGAAAGCATACTTAAGGACAAAATTGTTAAACATATAGAAGAAAAGGCCTTGCTGAAGGAAAACCAGCATAGCTTCTGCAAGGGCATGTCTTGCCTTACTAACCTTTTGGAGTTCTTTGAGAGTGTCAACAGGCATGTGGACAAAGGTGATTGGTTGATATATTATACTTGGACTTCCAAAAAGCTTTTGACAAAGTTCCCCATCAAAGACACTTGAGGAAATCTAGCAGTCATGGGATAAGGGGAGAGGTTCATGTGTGGACTGGTAACTGGTTAAAGGAGAGGTAACAGAGGGTAGGGCTAAATTGACAGTTTTCACAATGGAGGGAAGTAAGAAGTGGGGTCCCCCAAGGATCTGTACTGGGACTAGTGCTCTTTAACTTGTTCATAAATGATCTAGAAGTTGGTATAAGCAAAGTGGCCGAATTTGCAGATGACATCAAACTATTTAGGGTAGTGAAATCCAAAACAAATTGTAGGAATATAAGAAGCTGCCTTATACTGAGTCAGACCATTGATCCATCTAGCTCAGTATTGTCCACACAGACTGTCAGCAGCTTCTCCAAGGTTATAGGCAGGAATCTTTCTCAGCCCTATCTTGGAGATGCCAGGGAGGGAACTTGGAACCTTCTGCATGCAAGCAGGCAGATGCTCTTCCCAGAGTGACCCCATCTCCAGAGCAGAGTATCTTACAGTGCTCACACATGTCTCCCATTCAAATGCAACCCAGAGCAGACTCTGTTAGCAAAAAGGACAATTCATGTTTGCTACCCCAAGACCATCTCTCTTCCAAAAGGTCCTCTTCAATCTGGGTGAGTGGGCCATAACATTGCAAATGTGGTTCAATGTAAGCATGTATAAAGTGATGCATATTGAAAACAAAACCAATAAATTCTCAAATACACTGATGGGTCTGAGCTGTCAATGACTGACCAGGAGGCAGATCTTGGGGTCGTGGTGGACAGCTTGTTGAAAGTGTCAACTCAATGTGTGGCAGCTGTGATAAAGGAAAATTCCATGCTAGGGATAATTAGGAAGGGGACTGAAAATAAAAATACTAATATTATTACCTCCTTATACAAATCTATGATGCGGCCACATCTGGAATACTGCTTGCCGTTCTGGTCACCATATCTTAAGAAAGACATTATAGAACTGGGAAAGGTGCAGAAGAGGGTGACCAAGATGATCAGGGGTCTGGAGCATCTTCCTTATGAGGCAAGACTACAACGCCTGGGGCTATTTAGTTTAGAAAAGAGGTGATTATGGGGAGACATGATAGAGGTGTACAGAATTACGCATAGAGTAGAGAGAGTGGACAAAGAGAAAAATTTCTCCTCTCTAAACACTAGGAACAGGGATTATATCATGAAAATGAAGGCCAGGAAATTTAAGACCAAGAAAAGGAAGTACTTTTTCACAGAGAGCATAATTAATCTATGGAATTTTCTACCATGGAATGCATGGTTGGCCACTAGCTTGGATGGCTGTAAAAAGAGCTTAGACAAATTCATGGAGGACGGGTCTATTAATGGCTCCTAGTCTGGTGGCTATTAGGGATGTGCACGGAACCACGTGGGGGGAGGCTTGACGGTGGCGGGGGAGGGTGCACCCCCGCCCTTAAAGTTAGACACCCCCCGCCATCGAACTGGTGCAACCACTGGTTCTTCGGCCAGTTCAAAGGCCCATAAAGGGCCTCCAAACCAGTTCTGTACACATCTCTCGTGGCTATAGACCACCTCCAGCCTCAGAGGCAAGATGCCTCTAAATACTAGTTGCAGAGAAGCAATAGCAAGAGAGAGGGCATCTGGTGGGCCACTGCATGTAAACAGGGTGCTAGATGGGCCTTTGGCCTGCTCCAGCTGTTCATGAAGGTCTGTTCATAACTCCTAAAAAGAGGCTTCAAAGTATTGGCAACCCTTTTCCACCACAGATCTTTTTAGCATCCCCTCAAAATTCAGGTCCATAAGGGACTGGTGCCTTTAGCTAGTTTGAAAAACATCAATGTAGTAATTTTTGAGAAATTACTCTTCGAAATCCCCATAATAACATAGGTAAGCCAAGGTAATAACTTAGCTAAGGTAAAGTTAACTAAGAACATAACTGAGGCTGCCCACTGAGAATTCTGAAGCCAAAGTTGGAAGGTGTAAGTCCTGGCATTTCTGGCAAGTGACTTCCTGGTTCTGAACATAGGACAGTCTATGAGCACTCTGGCACTTGTATCGTTAAATAACCATTCCTCCCTCTCCCTTTCGTTTCCTGGCCATTTGTTTTCTCCCTCTGCCACCTTTCTTTCATCCCCACAAAGCGGGGAAGGAAAGCCGCTCGGCGTTGGCAAAGCTTGGAATAAACTACTAGAAAGTAAGTCCATTGATTCTACTGGAGCTTACTTCTGAGTAAACACACATAGGAAGCAGGAACAGCACAGATCCTAAGCAAGAATGTAGGTTCTCTTCCCACTCCTTCCTTCCATCCCCTCTATAACACATAGAAGGGGGGAAACCCATTTATTTCTCTGGAGTAAAAATGTATAGGACTGGAACCAAGGACCCCACAGTTGGCATTTCTGAAGGAGGAACCTCAGTGAAATTCTAAAAATCATTCCCACCCAGCACCAAGAAACTATTCTGCTACAGACTGCTCTTGAACATGGAGGTTCTATATCAGAGCCAAATAAGCTTCACTTGGCCATACTTAAGAAATGCAGCCTCCATATTCACAGGTGGTTTGGCTCTTATGTAGAACATCCATGTTCAAGGGCAATCTACACCACAATAAAAACCACTTTGAAATTATTTTAATGAAAAGTGGTATATAAATCCAAGGATTGATCGACTGATAGATAGAAGTTTGTTAGCACTGGGTGGGAATGGTTCTGAGATTTCGTTGCTGCACTTCTTTGGAGCTTTCTGGAAACATGTACTGGAGCACGGTGAGAGTGAGAAAGAGGATGCAGGGCTGGAGTAAACATGACTTTCCCCATAGCATTTTGATAACTGAACCTGCAGTACTATGTGCGCACCCAGAAGGAAGTAAACACCATTAAAGTCAGTGGGAAGTGCTTTCATATAATGAGGGAACAGTTAAACAATCCCTGAAAAATTGTCTTGGGGGAAGGGAAGAATAATGGAAAGGTTCTTTTAAAAATGTGAGTGGAAAACAATGTAAAAATCCTGTGAGGTAAACCACTCAGCACACAGATTGTTTTCAAAGACTCTGACAATAGCCAAAACATCCTACAGGGCATAAGATTTGCTAGTATATTTAAAACACGTTGTTCTGGCAAGAACTAATCTGCCTACTTTCCTCTCACTATAACCTTAATAGATAATTACCATCCTCACAAGTTTGCCCACTTCAGCTCTAAATGTTCACATGTCCATCATCTTGAATTGGGGTGGATGACATAAACACAAACTAAGCCATTGAGCCGTCCCTATGTGTCCCTAGAGCTGTAGCAAATTTGGTGCAACTGGTTATGTGGTTCACAAGTTAGCCCTCTTGCACCTCAAATGTTCATGCGTCCGTCATCTTGCATCATGGTGGATGACATCATTACAAACTACACCACTGAGGTGTCCTTATGTGTCACTCAGTAGAACTGTACCAAATTTGGGTCAAATTGGTTAGATGGTCCACAAGTTAGCCCACTTGCGCCCTAAATATTTATGCATCTGCCAACTTGAATTGGAGTAGATAACATCATCACAAACTACACCATTGAGGTGGTCCTGTGTGTCCCTATAACTGTACCAAATTTGGTTCATATTGGTCCAGGCATTGCAAAGTTGATAGGGGTCACACACACACACACACACACACACACACACACACACACACACACACAGCCAGATGATCTCATAAATGTTTATCCATCTTCTCCTTCCTTGTATAGAATACAGCAAGAAAGAGATAATGACTGATATTATGAGGAACATTACTCAAAGTTATCCAATTGAAATTAAAAAATATATGTTAAGGAATGCTATCAGCTATTAAGCATTAAGTGGAGGCCTGAGGCTTAAAGGGAAAAGATCTACTCTGTCTATGCTCAGAGGCTACGTCACTTGTGTACAATTTTTAAAATATACTACTTTCTAGACAGAAGGAAAAGAAACACATACTAATAAGTATCATTAAAACATGCCACAACTTTATTAAAGAAGAAGAAGAGCCAAGACCAGAAGAGCCCATATCAGCTCCTCAGAGCTCTACTGTAGCCAGAGAACAGGCCCTGGAATGGTGTGTGTGTGTGTGTGTGTTTAAGAAAAAGCAAAAATGAAGTACAGATTTAAAGTGAACACAAATTACCTGCTTCTTGTTGTGTCCTTATTCACTGCTGAATAATTATGAGGTGGGATCACACCGTCACTAAATCCATCAATTTTATTTAATTGTGTTTTTTCAAGCAGTGTGTGTGTGTGTGTGTGTGTAACTTTATCTAAGTTGAAGGTTTTACCAAAAATTTTTTGTTTAACATCAGGAAGTTCTGCTTTGTGTTTTGGGTAAGCTCTTCCTCAGTGTCTAATAGTGTCTAATCAGATGCTCCTTGTTAAAATGCCTGGAAACTCAGTAATCCAAAAACCTTCGGTTTAATGTTAAGCTGCTTTACATTTTCACTTATGCTCTAAAAAGAATGGAAATTGCAAGTTAAGGTGCCCACCTTAACTTGCACACCATATAAGCCGTAAAGACTTTGTACAGTCTTGTATATGATGCTGGCTTTAGAAATGAGGCTCCTTGTACCCACACTTTGCCTTGGTCTTTCAGCTTGACATTGGGCTGGGGAAGGATGCATCCAGGCAGACATTTAACAGGTGCAATTTCCCCAATCACTTCCTAGAGATACCCCTGATGAATTTCTGCCTGATGCATCTCCAATAAAGGCAAAGTATGGGTGCATGGAGCCATTACTAAAGCCATCATAATATAGACGGTTGTACAATGTCTTTACAGCTTATATGATGCAGAAATTAAGAAAAGAACCTGAAGTTGCAATTTCTATGCTTTTCAGAGCATGAGTAAAAATGTAAAGCATCTTAACTCTCATATTAAACTGAAGGTGTTTGGATTACTTAATCATAATACTGTGTGGAAAGAAACTGTATAGTATAACTAACGGAGGGATTCTCCATAATCTAATATTTCTACAAGAATCAACTCTATTGACCACATTAATTACAGTGAACTGCAAGCAGAAAGAAATCTAATGAACGTCCTCAAATGCTTGAGCTGTCTCCAAACCAAGTAATATATTATAAAAAGAACTAATATTTAGCTGAAGGAAGCAATCTATGCCAACCTAACTGCAGATGATGAAGAAACGCTCTCTGAATCCACAGGTGTCCAGTGTCTGTTGGTGCTTTTAACTAGTAGCCAAATTTTGGCAGTAGTGATTTCAGCTACCTCACACTCAGGTGCTGCAATGTAATGATGGGGGAAGGGGAATTAACTAGATCCTACCTGGCCAGCCAAGATATAAGCAGACTGACATACAGGATCTAAAAGAAGCATTCTGGAAATGTATAGATCCCTAAGCACACAAGCACACATTTTCTGCTGTCCAGTCTGTAGAATGCTCTAGCCGAGGAGGTTCATGTGGCCCTTGGCCAGCACTCTACAGTCTGTCAACCAACCAACCAACCAATCAATCTTTACTATGGTCTTTGACCAGCATAAAGTAGATTACACTAAAATGGCATTAAAACAGGCTATGCCTGGAACTGTAAGAGCAGAGAGACTAAAAGCTTTATACTGTTATATATACAGGTACTGTTCAACTGTGCTGAGCTATCTTAAAACTGTAGTTAAGATGGGTAAAATTAGTGCAAAATGGGTACAATCGGTAACTGTATAAAAGCTTTAAGTGGTTAAAATCTTAAACTCAATCTGTAAAACTATAAAATGCTATGGGGTTTAAAACTAAACTGTGTGGCCATGTGCTGTGTTGGGCCTGTTTAGTTCTTGCTGTCTGTCAGGACCCAACAAATGTTACATGCTGCTGTGCAGAACTTGGCAATGTCATGTGTTAGAATGAGACACTAACAGCGGAGGTGTCAAGTGTTGCTACTCTTCTGCTGGCATTTCAATACCACGGTCTCTGAAGGGTTTCAACAGGAGAGGCCTAACTTGCTCTGGAGCTTTGGGAAAGGAGTTATAGGGGCTTGAAAGGAGTGGCTTTGGAATTCCATGAGGAATGTCCCATTCCTAGCGAACCTGGGCACCCAATGCCCATTTACTGACACCTGGAGCAAAACTGGCAACAAGTAGATGGAAACCTTTGGCAGTCCATCATTACAAAGTCAAAGTGGGAAGAGATAGGTTCAGTCCTCTCTTCCAGGGGGAGGGAGGGAGAGGTTCCCAAGTCCCTTGCTCCCAAATTACACACAGACACTACATAGCATCAATGATCACAGGGCTCTGTTCCTTCTTTCACCCACCAAGCCAACAAACCACTGCCTCCTCTCACCAAATTCTCAGGTACTGTGGGGCATCTCTCCTCCTAGACCCTGTAAGTACTCAAAAGTGCCCAGTGCCATCCTCGAGTTGCCAGATCTTGTGCTTGTGTGTGACCATGTAGTTTAATAGTTCTCACAAGGGCAGGGCTGAAAGTGGGTTAAATGTCTTTGGGTTAAAATGTCTTTGCCCTGCCAAAGGCGGAGGAACTATGTCAAAAAGGCACAATTGCACTAAGCACACTCTCTCTAACAAAGTAGCAAATGGCTGCAGTTTCACTAGCATCTTGACGCCTTGGGCACAGCATGGCAACGTGAGCGGAATGGAGCTTGCTGGGATTCAGCCTGGGCAGGCTAGGAAGAAGCCCGGGGTTGCAAAGCCACAGCTGAACGATTGTCTGTGGAATGATTCCTGGCTTCATGGATTAATCACAGGTTTGTCTACCCGTGGTTGTACACTATGTCCAAATGGGCCCAATGTTTTAATGATGCTTGTTAGCAGGCGCGTAACAATGATAGGGCAAGGGGAGACAGTTGTCTGGGGGCCCCACTGCCTGGAGGGGCACCCCTGAGGCACCTCACGTGACTCCCCATTGCCCCCTGCCCAGCCCCAAGGCCCCTCAGCCACTTGCCCTCTTCGCCGTCTCTCCTGCTTGTTCTGCTGGCCCGCAATCCAGGAAGCAGACAAGCTGCAAAGAGCTCCTTTTCTCCCGCCTCTCAGCTGATCGGCGGGTGGGCGGGGCTTCCACGGAGGCCTCCGTGTAGGCCGCAGTGAAGCCTGAACTCGAGTAGGGCCCAAGCCAGCCAGGAAGGAGGAGGCAGCCTGAGTGTTCTCTGCAGCAGAAGATCCCTTGCTGCCCTGCTTAACCCAGACCAGCATTTGCCAGGTAGAGTGTGAACTCCTTTTTGTGGTTACCTTTCCCGCCCCCCCCATATATAGGGATCTGCTTGCCATAGGGCTTGGATATGGGGGGGGGAGGGACCGAGAAGTCTCTGAATATTTATTTTGAAACAGCTTGGAAAATTTGCTGACTTAAAAAAAACTATCTAAAAAGTCCTATAAGTGGCTTGTTTCATGGCAGAAAATTGCAAAAACTTCTGGAACAGTATTTTATTAATTTTATTTATTCATTCATTCATTTATAAATGCACTTATGTTCAAGTTGTTTTGCAACCCAGAAGGTCTGAGTGAGAACTGTGAAGCATGTGTGGTGCTTTTATTTTATTTTTCTTGTGTGTGAACTGCTCCCCAATAACTTGCAGGGACTTCAGGGTAAATCTGGCCAACATGTGAATGCAGCACCTCCATTCCAGAGGAGATGTGTCTTAAAGGGCTTTAAAAGCCTCCTGTGAAAAACCTCCTGCAATCAAACTTGACTGAATTTGTTCAGAATTCTGGGAAAACAAACATAGGCTCACCCTGCATGGTTGAAAGTCTCCTTTGCTAATCTGCAGCGAGGGGCCCATTTTAATAATTCATCTTTCTAGTGTGTTCTAGGCATTAAAAGTAATACAAATGTATAATACTCAATGTATATCACTATATATTGTGACGTGTGCGTGTGTGTATTCAGTGAAATGTATTTGCAGGCAGCATACTTATTTTGGAATATCAGACTTAAATCCTTGGGGGCCTGGGGTGTGCGGAGGCCCTGGACTTTGAGGCGCTGGGGGCCCATTTTAAAATCTTGTCTCTGGGCCCACTCCAACCTTGCTACGCCCCTGCTTGTTAGCATCACTTGGGTGGGAAAAAGACAGAAATAATTAAAAAAAAATATTCATCCAGCCCCAAAACATGAAGAAGAAATACATATATTTCTACTAACTTGGCAAAGAGGCACCTTTTAACGTGGTGATTCTCTTTATTTAGCAGGGGGAGAATAAATGGCCCTATCCACCCCTCCTAGCACAGTACCTCCAGTGACTGTTGCTGGTATCTTATGTTTCTTTTTAGATTGTGAGTCCTTTGGGGACAGGGATCCATCTTATCTTATTTATTTATTATTTCTCTGTGTAAACCACCCTGTGTCTTTTCTGGAAGGGTGATATATAAATCCAATCCAATCAAATCAATAAATAAATTTGATTGATGATTGATTAAGTGCCGTCAAGTCGGTGTAGACTCTTAGAGACCACATAGATAGATTATCTGTGGATGATCTGTCTTCAATTTGGCCTTTAAGGTCTCTCAGTGGTGCAGTCATCGTTGCCTTGCTGCTGGTTGTCCTCTTCTTCTCTTTCCTTCAATTTTCCCCAGCATTGTAGACTTCCCAAGGAAGCTGGGTTTTTGTATAATGTGTCCAAAGTATGATAGTTTGAGCCTGGTCATTTGTGCCTCAAGTGAAAATTCTGGATTGATTTGTTCTATGATCCATTTGTTTGTTTTCCTCGCTGTCCATGGAATCCTCGAAAGTCTTTTCCAGCACCAAAGTTCAAAAGCATCAATTCTTTTTCTATCTTGCTTCTTCAAAGTCCAGCTTTCGCATCCATAGAGTGTCACAGGAAAAATCACTGTCCGAACGATTCTAATCTTTGTAGGTATAGATACGTCACGGAATCTAAATACTCTCTCCAAGGCCTTCATTGCAACCCTACTGAGTGCTAGTCAGTGGCCTATTTCTTGACTGCTGGATCTTTTACTGTTGATGGTCAATCCTCAGAGGAAGAAGCTATCCACCACTTCAATGTCTTCATTGTCAATTCTGAGGCTGGTTGCTGTACCTGTTGTCATTAGTTTAGTCTTCTTGACATTTAGTCATTAGTCCCATTTTTTCACTGTACTCCTTGACTTTCACTACTAGAGCTTGCAGATCATCCACATCCTCAGCTATCAGAGTGGTGTCATCAGCATAGTGCAGGTTATTGATGTTTCTTCCTCCAACTTTAAAACTACGCTCATCTTCTTCCAATCCAGCTTCTCTCAGTATATGTTCAGCATATAAGTTGAATAAATAAGGAGAAAATAGACAGCTTTGTCTTACTGCCTTGCTGATCTGGAACCAGTCTGTTTCACCATGTTCCGTCTGGACTGTGGCTTCCTGTCCTGTGTATAGGTTTCTCATGAGACCAATGAGATGTTCTGGGATGCCCATTTTCCTAAGAATATTCCACAACTTGACATGGTCGACGCAATCAAAGGCTTTTCTGTAGTCAATAAAGCACATATTGCTTTATTGCTTTATTCTCTCTATAGGAGAGCCAGCGTGGTGTAGTGGTTAGAGTGCTGAACTAGGACCGGGGAGACCCGAGATAAAATCCCCATTCAGCCATGATACTAGCTGGGTGACTCTGGGCCAGTCACTTCTCTCTCAGCCTAACCTACTTCACAGGGTTGTTGTGAAAGAGATGCAGTGTATGTAATACACCGCTCTGGGCTCCTTGGAGGAAGAGCGGGATATAAATGTAAATAATAATAATAATAATAATAATATTGACTTCTTTTTGGTATTTGGCTTTCTCAATTATCCAGCATTAGGGGTGAGCAATTCGGGTTTTCGGTGATTCAGTTCGGGACCCGAACCGAATCACCCCCGTTCTGTTCTGTGCCCGAATCTGGGCTACCCAAATCACCCCTGATTCAGTTCGGATTCGGATTAAATCCGAATCTGAATCGATTTGGGTAAGAAAAACGGGTCCCAGGGGCAAAATAGTGGTGTGGGGTGGTAGTGCCCAATGGTTGGAGGCTACCACCCAAATTTCAGGGGAATTGGGCAAAGGGCTGATTTTTGGGGAATTTTTGAAGTTTTAGTGTCTTTGGGGCAGTTCGGGGGCATAGCGTGGGATCTGGGCAAAAAGAGTGGGGTGGTAGTGCCTAATGGGTGGAGGCTACCACCCCAATTTCAGAGTGATTGGGCAGAGGGATTATTTTTGGGGAATTGTTGAAGTTTACGCGTCTTTAAGGTTTTTCACCATAGAGAAGCATTGAGGTGTCAGCAAATGTACAGCTTCACGCGGGAGGCAAAGCGGTGGCCTAGAGCAGTGTGGGGTTGGTGGTAGTGCCAGGTAGGGTCAAGGAAGCTACTTGAATTTTTTCAAAGGATTTGGGCAGAGGGCTGATTTTGGGGGAATTGTTAAAGTTTACGCGTCTTTAAGGTTTTTCCTCATAGGGTATACATGGAGCTTTCAGCAGCCCCATAAGTGCACTTGGGGGGTGCACTTATGGGGAGCACTTATGGGGAGCACTCCCCACACTTATGGGGAGCCTAGAGCACCTTTCTTATGAGGCAAGGATACAACACCTAGGGTTTTTTTAGTTTAGAAAAAAGACTGTGGAGAGACATGATAGAGGTCTACAAAATCATGCATGGTGTAGAGAAAGTGGATAGAGAGAAATTCTTCTCCCTCTCACATAACACTAGAACCAGGGGTCATCCCATGAAACTGATTGCCACAAAATTTAGGGCCAACAAACAAGTATTTTTTCCACACAAAGCATAATCGACTTGTGGAAGTCTCTGCCACAAGATGTGGTGACAGACAACCACCTGGATGACTTTAAGAAGGGTTTGGATAACTTTATGAAGGATAGGTCTATCAAAGGCTACTAGTCGGAGGGCTATAGGTCACCTCTAGCCTCAAAGGCAGGATGCCTCTGAGTACCAGTTGCAGGGGAGTAACAGCAAGAGAGAGGGCATGCCCTCAACTCCTGCCTGTAGGCTTCCAGTGGCATCTGGTGGGCCACTGTGTGAAACAGGATGCTGGACTAGATGGGCCTTGGGCCTGATCCAGGAGACTGTTATGTTCTTATATTTTTGAGTGTAGATTTTCATCATGAACAGAAGACTGTATATTGGAAGGTAATGTTTGTTCAGTGTAGAATCGAGGGAGATTTGTGCTGGAAAGTTCCACCCTTGCCATTTGCATATTTGTTGGCATCTTTGCAGGGTCAGCCCAAGATCTACCTATGTCTGAGATGAAGTGCCAAATGCCATCTTCCTCCTTACTCTGCAGTGCCACACCTAATGGCTCCTCACCCCCTTATATGGTGCACATTAAGGCACAAAGATCTGCTCTTCCTCCTACTGCTCCTGTGATCCCTGGATTTTTTTTTTTTTAAAAATGGGAACAAAGCACAAGCAGAAGTGGGATGGAAAAGAAACTAGTGACCTATAACCACCAGTCACCTCAGTCCTCTTTGTTTTTAAATTCAGGGAGTATGGAAAGAGGAGTAGTAGTGGCAGAGGAAAGAGATGAATGATGATAGTGAAAACTTACATTAATTTGCTGCTCAAGGCCACCTTAGTCCACCTGATGGGCAGAGCCCTTCCGATATACTGCAGTGTCCCAAAGTCCACATTCTTGTACTTGTATAGATGACTCTGTGTTTGATCTAGAACCCTGCCTTTGCAGTTCTTGACTGTATTGAGAGGTGTGGAAGCATGTTTCAGATGTGCTAATAGTCATGAATATGGTAGGGACAAGAACCTGCCATGTCCCACCATATGCATGTTCCAGAGGAGCACCTGAATGTCTGAAAAGGGTATAGTGTAGAGTTCCATACTGCATTTTTGAGATTATCTTCTGAAGTCCTCTGAATGCTCCAGTTAAGTAAGTAGCTAGCAGAGAGAAAGCCTTTTCTGTAATGGCACCAAAACAATGAAACAGTCCTCGCATAAGATTTGCTGGGCTCCACCTTTGCTGTTTTGTTGGCTCTTGCAAAGTGCATCCCCTTCACTAAGCTTTTAATGGTATTTAAGATCTTTTTATGTGGCTTCTACCTGTTGCTTTAGTTACTGCTTGATCTGCTTTCCTGCTGCTTTAAATTTTGAGAATATGTTTTTATAGCGATACACACACACACACACACACACACACACACACACAATATTTTTATACGTATTTCCTTGTAAGCCTTCTTGAGAGCTTTAAAAGATGAAAGGCGGGTAGGCATGCCTAAATAAACAAATCTCCACCTCTCCCATATTTCATCACCATTATTTTGATATTGTACTCCAAGAAAAGCATTATACAGAAGCTAAAGAGCTAGGGATCATTCTCTCTTCACCATATTAGGCACATCATATGGCTATATGGCTGGCAAAGGGAGGCAAAATAACATGCCAAAGATGTAATTCAATGTCTGTCAAACATTAAAATTCTAACTACTAAATGATCAGTTATTAGTCTACTATATATACACACAATAAATCCAAAGGGAAATTGTCAATCTCAGAAGCAAGTCTAAATCAAAATGGTTTAGAATGAACAGTGTAAAACATATTTTCACAGCACTGACCTTTACGTGAAAGAAAACAATTTTGAAAAGTATGGTGCAAATAATAAACATGGGTTCGTTTAATAAAAGCATGGGAAAGGTGATTTTTTGATGCTGTGATAAAAAGCAGAATTTTCTCGTTCAGAAAAATTACCTCAGGCCATATTTTCTAGAAGGCAGTGTGAGAGAACATCTGGAAAGCATTCCACAGGAAATAACCCTATATTAAATATGTTTTGTGGGGTTCTGCTTCCTTGCATTGACTTTAAACATTCATAATGTGATTCTGCCTTCCCTGATGAAAACACTGGTCTGAGAAGCCTCTGATTTTATTGTTGTCTTGTTTTAATCTTGTAATGGGAACTGCTCTGAAAGCGCTGCTTATACAGCAGTCTAAATTTAACAAAATAAATAACAGACAGCTAAGAAAGGGTCTGAATGGTTGCTGTAGGTTAAATTTCCCCCCTTGTTTTAAGTGCTTAAAAATTATAAAATTCTTATTTAAAAGAGAAAGCAATCCAGAGCTTTAGACTGCCTACAAATCATGGTTGAAATGAAGGCCAACACCTTAATCCCAGATGCCTGGCTGCTCAGAAGAGGGGAAAGCAAAGTAAAATGTGCCTTTCAACATTTTTCTTCATCATTATTACAAGAGATGTTCCAGTATTAAGCTTTAATCTTTAACAATCGATTCTGGGGTCCCTTAGTCAAGGTGATCTTAAATTAAATTCTGGCTCTAATTGGCCCAGTAAATTTCTCTTACATTCTAATACAAGGTTATTATTACATGTATATTCCTACTAATTACAATTACCTTACTAGCAAATAATAACTGAATTAAAGGACTTCTATTTGTTCTAAAAGGAATACTAAAGTAGTAGTTTCTGCTCACAGGACAATTAGATTATTTTGGGTTGTTGTTTAGGCCTATCCTTTCCTATTCACAGGGTGGGCTTGAACATTATAAAACCAACTGCCAATGGGATCCTTAAGTCCCAATGCAACTATGGTTGTATTGGTCCTGTCCAAATTAAATCTTCTGCAGAAACTTTGTTTGGCAAGCTGGATGCATTGCAGTGTTACAAGGTGAGGCCCTTGTGCATTCATGGGGCTGCAGGTGCTCTGATATCTGAAGCTGGGGCATAGCAAGGCTGGAGTGGGCCCTGGGACAAAATGTGAAGATGAGCCCCTGCCCTCCACCTCTTGCTTCAGTGTTGCAGGAAGGGGAGAGCAAAGAGCAAAGCCCCTCCTTCAGGGCCCCAGGGATATTTATCTCCCCCCCCACCCCTACCCCACTCTTCATTTGTAGCTATGTTTCTGCTCTGAAGCTATTCTTGGTCTTTTACTCTCCTGTATAAAATGTTTTTAGTGCACACAGTAAATCACTGAACTAGGATTTAAACTCAAAATGCAATGTAAAGTCAATGGAAAAATTCTCATTGATTTTAGTCAGGAGGGACAGGAGTGCAGCTTAGAACGTGCAGGTGGCTCTACGGCACTAATTCATAACAACTGCGCCAGCAGCCCCTGAAGCATCAGCATGGGGTCACTTTCAAAATACTAAAGAATGGGTTAAGAGAGAGCCCTGATACAATGTTGTGAGAGGACTGCGTCACATTCTCCTGGAGGAAAACCAGCCAATGTTCATTCAAATAATTGTACCTCCCACATTTTCAGAGGAGCACTGTCTGTAATATTGTTGTACCATCTTCAGACTTTAAGGAAAGCTTCACAACAGAATGAATGGTTCTGTTAGCCATGTAAACACAGAAATTGTATGACCTTCTTTCCTGATGGCTCCTGCCTTCCCCCACACAATCACTGCTCCCATCCTGCTCACTGCACCGTGCTCCCACACAAGCGGCATGGCAAAAGATAGGCTGGGGGAAGGCTGCCCAGCATCCAGAATGCCCACAATGCACTGTGTGAGAAGTGGGACACTCCTTCTCCAGACATCTATGGTAGCCCAAACAAGGCTGCAAGCAGTCTGTGCTGCCACACAACTGAGTGGTGGGGTAAGAAGGCATGCATGTGCCCTCTTACCTCAGTTTTAGCCTGGTTAAAAAAACCCTGGCTATCTGGTAGGGCAGCAGCAGGATCTGGCGCTTCACACAAGCAGCCCTAACCTAACTCATGTGAACAGCCTTACCGTATTCCTGGAAAATGGGGGCTGATATCTCATTAGGACTGGTTTAAAATGGTGAGATGATAAATGGGACAGATTTAATTCTATACAGTTCTAGAACTTGAAAAAAAAAAGTCATATCAAGCAATAGGTGACTGACATAACTTGGAGGGAATGCAACTCATACAGGTGTGTGTAGGTAGAATTTACAGCCTGAACATTAACAAGTATACAGCCTAAGCAACTACATATGAACATAAGATTACCTCTTAATGGTCAGAGATAGCCAGTTTAGCAAGTCTTTACTGAACACGCACTATTAAACTTTCTTTATGTTACTTGCTTTAAGGCCCTGGAGAATCAAAGATTAGCTTTGCCATGCAGATTGTTCCAATATAGTGACCTTCCACTTCAAAATCTGGAAGAGCAAACTTGCCTTTTTTACTGGGCACAGAAACATGGTAATATTTAAAACTAAATGCAAAATGAATATTAAGATACTTAACTTTCCCATTTATGCAAGCATAAATCTTATTCTTCTGCTGAGAAACATAACATCATACTCTATTTTTAGTTCCACTGCTTGGATTTTCACTGAGCTGTTATGATATATAAACTGCCAAAAGAAATATTCTCATACTGTGTTCTAATGCAGACTGATATAAATAACCTTTAGAAAACCCAGCACAGTGTAATGGAGGAATTAGCTGACATTCTTTCCTTAACACTGCCTGCAGATGGGCAATACAATAAACAAGAAGCTAAATGTACCCTGGTGTCAATGAATGAAAGTTAGCAAAGACAGTGGGGGTTACGCCAGAGATTGAGTTCGTTGTACATTTGTATTCACATAAGCATTCAGAGATGGAGAACTGGGTTCTGGTCAGAGATGTATGCCCTTAACACAGGCAAAATGATTGTGCATCAGCGCCGCACAGGAGCAGCCTCCCAGCCAGTGCTGTGGGGATCCCAAAAACATTCCAGGGGCCAGGACGATGCATCCCGGCCCCTCTCCCTCTCCGCTGTTGGGGAAAGCTGGTGTCCGTCTGGGCACACGATCTGCCCGCCCAGCACAGACCCAACGATCATCTGCAGGAGAGATAAGATTTAGCAGCCTTCCTCCCCACATGCCCAGTAGCCCTTCTCACTGATAATAAGATAGGGCTCTTAGTCAGTCTCAATTAGCTTGCGTAAGTCCAGTGGCAAATATACAAACTGCACATTACAAGAAACCTCCAATATACTTTATCATAGCTTAGGAACCACAGAATAAGAATGTCAAGAAATCACAGCTAAGGAATCTAAGTTGTCATTAATAATAATAATAATAATAATAATAATAATAATAATAATAATAAAGGTATCCTTCCAGTGCTCAACATAGAAAACCTTTTCAGATAATCGCATGCCTGAAAGGCTAAGCAGGAAATGACCCTGGATATATTATATTTTCAAATCTTATTGCTTCAAAACTTATCATTTAGGAAAAGGTTTTGAACATCTGACATTAAGAATCAACAGGGCTCTTGGGAGTCACCTCATCCAACTGCTTACTAGGAGCTGCTGCGATAAGGTGGTCATGCTTTCCAGCATGTAACTGAATTGTTTTCTAAAATGTAAAAGCAACACAAGGTTAAGAATGTGTGGATCTTGTAAGCATTATGAGACCCTGAGGGAGGGGGAGGTCGCGAATCAAGGTTCCAGCAGTTAAGCCCAAGAGCCTCACCTCCTGCACCATCAGCTCTCTGGAAGAGGGAATTATTGCCCTTATCTTTGCTGTGCTGCACTACCACCCAGATCATGGCCAAAGAAGGTACTACTGTTCATCAAGCCCCATCAGATCAGGGGTTCTAGGGAATCAATAGGTCCTCTATGACTGTCTTTGCCGTCTTGCTTCCTAAGTCTGGGCCACTTGTCATCATGAGATTGCCTTGCCTTGCCTTTGGCTTTGGACATTCTTCTTTGGGAATGAGACTGCTGGCCTGATTCTGTTATCTTTGGCCTCTCAAAGCACTATCTGCATGCTGCAGAACCCTGCTACTCATCCCTGGACACAGCTAAGGCCTGATAGGCATCACAGAAGTGCAACATGAGTAGCAGCCAGAGCCTTATCAAAATTCATGCAAACTGCATATAGGCGAGTTGTATATAGGTATATAAGGGGCATGGAAAAGCAATCCAGTTCAATAACAGCTGTTTTTCAGGTCACTCCCTGTAAGGGCGTGTTTCTATGAACAACAATTTATTAAGTTCTTGATTCAGAGTTGCTTCCTTGTCAACAACACTTATGGTTGCCATATTCAAGCTTCCCAAATCCGCTGGACTAATTTGCATATTATGCAAATTACGCAGCAACAATTCATTCATTCGGTGATGTGTATAGTTTCTCCTCCTTCTCTGCCCTCCCATGTGATTGAATCCAGAGTAAAATCCTGGCACTCTGGACAGCACATTTGAAATCCGTGTAAATCCGGGTGGAATTTAGCAGCCGAGTGGAGGAGCCAAGATCTGGGGGCTACCCTAAATTCCCAGGGACATGGCAACCCTAACAACACTAGAAATGGAATCCAATGACCACTTACCATGCAGTCTTTGATTTAAACATGCTCTGTGATGGGACGTGCATGGCAAACCAGTTGTTGGCAGACTTTAGCTACACAATGAATTGACTATTACAACATTACTCCATAATTACTCCTTAATTACACATGGCAGTATGCCATGAAATGTTCAGTACCATTTGACAAAAGATCTATTGTCAGATCCCTGAAGCATGCAGTTACAACATGGCTGGCACCTCTATGTGACAGATTCTTCCTCCAGTTAAGTGTCTGCATCCTCAACCTACAAGTAAAGTATCATCTGATTCCATACTTCTTTACGCGGGTATGAGAATTCCCCAAAAGAGAGGAGCTGTACATCTTGCTCAATATTACAGACTGCTCTCAGGTTACCATCTTGTGCTGCCAGCTCACTGTGTGTTTGAAGTGAATTCTGAACTACTCAACTCTACATCACAAAGATAATTATCAAAGTGCTGTTCATATGGTCACTTATTCCACAATGAAAAGAGCATCTGATTAACAAAGGTCTCTTTATTTTGCTTTGCTTGCTTCTGCTACTTCTGCTTAATCGTGTAAATATATTAGAGTTTGAAATTATCTAAATTGTTGATCTCAAGATAAATCCCAGATGGTCACTATAGATATGGACACTGCTCTGTTGATTGCCATATGTTACTTAGAAATGGTAAACTGCAGTGAGCCAGTAATACCATTAAGCAATCCTTCTGTACAAGTGTTTCATCTGTAAAGTTTTTCAGTACCCATTTAACAGCGAGTTGCCTAAAGAAGGGCTCAGAATTGGACAGGAAGTGGCTTCAACAGGAGCTCACTCGGACCAAGACAGCAAAACTGAGAAAAGCCAACAGTTATATGATAAAAATCAGAACCCATATAAGTTAACATGGCCAAAGGTTAAGGTGAACATCTAATTTTTATTCATTTATATTTGGTGAGCTGCATTCATTCATTTGGGCCAATGTTGATTTGAAAAAAAGTCTACTTTCCAGAGCAAAATGCCCTTATGAAATGTTCAGTACTTTTTGACAAAAGACTTATTGTCTGATTCCTGAAGCATGAAGCTGGGCTGAGTGAAGAACTAATAAAAAGAAGGAGTGATGTGCAAGTATTGGTAGTTAGGATTTCCCCCCTTCTTGCTTGCCATTCTCCTTTTGAAAGGGTTCCATCCTCCCAAATTGCCAGGCTTTTGATCTTCATGACTTTCTCTAGCAGAACATTAGCAAAAGCAACATTAGCAAAGGGCAGCATGTGCATAGACTGTAGGAGGAAGTGTGAAACGTTTTATATTTGAATTTCCAGGCATTATTCTTTTCCTCTTTAGACACAGTTTCAGTAAGAATTCTTTCTGCCTGTGTCAACAGAGACAAAAATAAGAGATGCCTCCATATTTGTGGGTTTTTTAAAGAGCTACAGAAATCACTGGTTTGAAAGCAAAATATTCCACTTTTAAACTACATTCTTCGTCAAAATTGTGCAGCCTGTTAATTACTGATATTACAAAGTAAAGATAAACTTGCATTATTGCAGTAATTATCAGGTTCAATAGCCAACATTAAGAATATTTTTCTCTCCCCACTAAATCAAAACCTTCTATTGTATGAGTCCAAGTCCATAACAAAAGGAAGGAAAAGGGGGCGGAGCAAAAATATAGAACAAGTCCAACAACCAAGCATATGCAGAATATATATATATAATATACATACATAAAAATATACATATCAATATATTAACCTACCAGACAGAATAGCCACCAATTTAGCTCTATCTTTCCTTGCTATTAGAGCAGGGTTCCACAACTTTTGCCCTCCTGCAGATGTTGGACTACAACACATATCATTCTTGACAACTGGTCACTGTGGTTAGAGATTATGGTTAAACAACTGGAGGGACGAAGTTGTATAGCCCTGTATCAGAGCGAACAGGAACATTTGATGTGTCATCCAACATGATACAAAAACAAAAAGCAGCATCTGACCCCAACTTGTGAATTCCCTGAGGCTCCGCCCCAAATTCACCTCTGATGCAACTAAACTGAGGATATTTTATATGTCTAAGTTCTCAACATAGTGCAAGTGTTATGGACAAACTCACTGTTCCCAGGGCACCTTATTATAGTGACTTTCTACAGCATTTGAGAACATGAGGTGATTTGATGAACTTCACACTACACAAAGGTTGTACATACAACCATGAGAGAGGCGGAGAGGGTGGGTGAGAAGGCAGAGATGAAGTTACCTTCCCTGCCACTCCAGATGACCGACAATCTCTTCGGCACGCATGGTGCTTCCCCCACGAGCCGGGTGCTGTAAGCACCTGACTCTGTGTGTGCTCAGGCTGCATGCAGCCCGAACACACACACAACCTCCAACCTGGGGTAAAGGGTGTACTTGAGCCCTTTAACCCTAGTCAAAGGTAGAGGTAAAGTGTGCCGTCAAGTCGATTTCTGCTCCTGGCTCCCAAAGAGCCCTGTGGTTTTCTCTGGTAGAATATAGGAGGGGTATTGCCATCTCACGCACAGTATGAGATGATGCCTTTCAGCATCTTCCTATATCGTTGCTGCCCGATATAGTACCAGTGGGGATTCGAACCGGCAACCTTCTGCTTGGTTGTCAAGAATTTCCCCACTGCGCCACTTAAGGTGACCATCCCAGTTAAAGCCTGGGTTAAAAACTCGGGTTAGCGGTGCAGACAGAATCTAGATTGGCCCTGATACTGGTGCTTCACATGGGCAGCCAAACCCAAGCCTGGGTTGTGTGAACAGCCTCTCAGTCTTCTATTAGCCATCAAACACAAAAGCAGATGACTTAATATCTTGGTGCGAAGTGATGTCCTATAGCATAGGTTTGGTGCTCTACAGACTTGTGTATAAAATTAATCAAACAACAAGGGTGGATGGGTGGGCAGGGTTAAAAGTGTGTCTAAAAGTGTGATGTACTGTGTACAACCTCACTGCACACACCTTGATGTTTAGTCATCATTACATTTTTATAATGACTCAAACAGCTGTCTCTAAGAAATGTACAGATGACTTAAAACACAAATGACATTAAATGACGAAAACAGAACATTAAAACAATAAAAGAGAGCAGTTGCACATACTCAAAAACCTAACTGCGTTTTAAGGCCTGTTCCCCCCATGGCAACATAAAGCCCTCTTAAATGCCAGCAGCCAGGCACGTTCAACCCTGCAACTTGGCAGAGAGTGCATTCCACGGCTCAGGGGCGGCCATCAAGAAGCCTTGACTTGAACAGTTGCCAGACAAGCCAGTGGCAATCATAAGCAGATTTCTCCACAAGGTCTTAAACAGCAGTGGGGTATATATAGTACCCTGGGTCTAAGCCTCTAAGGCTTTATAGGTAATTACCTGCTCTTTCACCCAGAATTTATCGTCAACCAGCACATTTTAAGAATTGGAGTAACATGATCTCTTTGTGTTGTTCCAGAGACAGATCTGGCTGCTGTATTTTGTAACAAACTGGCTACTTATTGCTTGGTAGTATCTTTTTTCCAGGAGACCTGTGCATCCACACAGCAAGCTAGCGATGAAGCTTACACAGCTTATACTAATCTTACATGGGGGCCATTCACACGACCAACCAGGTGGTCGGGGGGAAGGCTTTGCAAACCTTTGGCTTTGCCTTCTCAGACGATCAGACTGTGCTTATTGGGAGCATGGAGCACGCTCCCACACAATCAGTGCTGCTTCAAGTAGCGTGGAGCAGGGCAGATTACTCTGAGGCCAGGACTCATTGAACTGGCCTCTGGGTATTCCACAGTGCACTGCACAACAAGTTCAGTGCATTGAGGGATTCCCCCAGGGGACGGGCGCTCTAGGCCCCCATCTCTGTGTCAGCACAAGCTGCAAGCAGCCTGCACTGACACACAATCCCAGGGTTAAGAGCCGGGCTTCGGTGCTGGGTTTGACACAGCGGCACCTCCAGAATCTGTGTAGATTCTGCCGGTTCTCACAAGCAGCCTGATCATGAGAACAACCTTGATGATTCCTACCATAGAAACTGAGCATCTTATCTCCGCAAGATTAGAATCACGGGGCACAATCTGGTGTCAGGGAGCTATCATTCTTCTTCTTCCGTTTCTATGCAAATCACATGGACAGCTTTTCTGCTGAAAAGTGGCCTTCAAGAAATAAATAACTGAGAAGAATGGGAGCTGTGCAAGAGGATGGGCTGGTTGCCCACCCACATGAACAACTTTGTGGCATCAGCTGAAGAACCTTTTATCTGCACCTTGCCAATGTCCACATGAACAATTCTCACTAAAATGTGCCCCAGAATATTTCTTCCTGTATGTCAGCCAGCTAGAGTCCACTGCTTGCTGAATAAAAGAAGCAGCCACAAAATATCTGCTCCTGTGTGCCATACATTAAAGAGGGGGTGGGGGACATAATAAATCACTGAGATCAAATGCGGGTACATGAAAGAGAATGTTCTACAGGAAAACCTCTTGGCCTGACCCTGCATTCCTTGCACTGTAAGTGCCCCAATAGCTCGGAAATGTGAGGATCTGAAATCTAGGTAATGAAAGAGCTCCACACATGAAAGCTCACATTTTCAATAAGGAACCTGCAGTACACATTTGTAGATTTATTCATAAATTGTGGCATAAAACATAATAGGTTCTGTACTGATAAATAATGTATGTTTTTAAAATGTTTCAAAATATACATGAACATTATACTTGGAGTAGGCCATATCATGCTTCAATAATCTCTTCTTTGATGTATACTATTAATCATTTATATAGCACTTACAATGTTCAAAGGGCTTTAAAGGCTCTATACTGCTCGTCCTTGCATGTTATGTGGTAGGTCACTTTACTTCTCAGTTTGGCTGTAGAGAACTTAGTTTAAGATTATATTGATGAGTTCCTTGTTTAACCTGGGATTTGAACCCAAGTTCAAAACCAGCATTCAGTTTCCTGGGTCACCCTAATTAAATAGGGCATTTTCAGTAAGTCACTTTGCTTGTATGTGCATATGGTTAGCATGTGTTGTGCTTATGTGTATAAACCATAGAATGTTTTGATGTAAACCGGCCTTATCGGTTTTTGGAAGGGTGGTAGATAGATAGAGAGATAGGACACACATAAATATGTTGGAAACTGATCCAGAAAGTGAGCACTTCAAACCTATATGAACTTTCTATTATTGGCTATCAAAAGCATCTCACTCATGGGTCTCATCTGCCAACAATGGGATGCAACTCTGCCTGTGGTTTTGCTAGATCTCAGAGCACAGGAGTGGTGATACACATTCACATCCAAGACAGGGACACCTTTGTACATGGAGTTCTCCCAAGAATGGTAAAGCTCATGTGCTTGGAACCTCTGTGTGTGTATCACAGCATCCTCAGAACTCCTGACTGAGGGACATGGTCTTGAATACCTAGCTAATCTATCTTAAAGGCAAGACATATACAGATGACATATCACTTGCAGGCAGCTGTCCACTGGAAAGCTGATGTATTTTCAAACAAGAAGAAAGACGCACTAAAATCAATATTTGCTGCTTTACATGTGCATGCATTTGAGAGTAAGCCATCTACTATTCACTTTGGATATAGTTCTCCTTTGTGTTTTTCATGGCAGGTTTTCAAAAGCACATTGTGCACCTGCTTGCTCTCTGTGTCTGAGGGAGACCCACACCAATGACATTTAGAAAGAAATTTGCAAAAGACCCTCAAAATAACTCTTCAAAACACATTGCATATATTTTTAACATCTCTCTTTCAATTGTATGCTGTAGAAGTTGCTTAGATTTATTATATGTTTGTTTTTTACAGGAGGGGTAGCATTTGCAACACAAAATGGGCCTACAGAATGTCCTTAATGATAGTACCTGCAGAGTCTCATCTTTTTAAGAACGATGTTTTATTTATAAAAGTATAAAACACATCTGGATTCTAAAACAGCCAAGGGTTTTTTTCTTTTGGGTGGGTGCTATTTCTAACTAAGTAGCAGCCAAGCTGTTTCCTTTGACCATTATGTATACAACAGCTGTGGAGGACAAGATGTGAATATGCTTTAATTACATTTTTATTTTAAGAGCTATCGAGTCATTTTGTTCTACTCTATTCCCCGTTCTCCTTAAATCTTTATTACACTCCATGAATGGATTAATACTTAGCTCCTAGAATCTTCTGGGTTTTTAAAAAAAATAATTAGGTGTATGTTTCATCTGCAATTTTCTATAATTAATAAATTGTGAGGGTGTAGAAGGTAAAACAAATATAAAGAAACTAAATAATCAAGCAGCAACAAGAAATCGAGCCTTGAGACACCAAGAACCGTAAGTAAATGTGGCCATCTTTCTCCATCTTCATCCAAATATAAGCTAAAATCACATCATGCTAGGATTATCAAGTGGGATCAGTGAGACCAACCCTTAAAATTCTGCAGAATAATCCATACTCAGAAACCTTAAGGCTAGCTTGGCTGTCAGTTTGCAAGGCAGCCACAGCCTACTGTATACAAGAGATCTCCAGTGAAAATGTTTCAAGGAGAAAGCAAAGGAGTCATGCAAGTTAATCAATGGGGCAAGGAGACCAGCCAAGTCAAGTCCCTTCTCTCAAAAGGGCATTTGAAAGTAAACATCAAAACTATTTACATTTAAAAAATAGCTTTTAACAGCTGTCTTAAAGAAAAACCAGTTTTGAAGCTAGGAAGCTAGTAGAGTCCTATTTAGACATTCATCCTGACTGTGTGGATGGGGGTAGAATGGAAGTGCACTAGCTAGCCATACCTCCACATTGACACACACATCCCTCTAGTCACACCCTCACTCTTCCCAGGTCCAACCCTTGTCTGCAGAGGCAAGTGTTGAAGCTGTGGCGTTTCCCCCAGTGATTTCAAATGCTGCATGACCAACATTCCAAATAATGGGGGCAGCTCTCCCTGAGCTACATGCAAGCACTCGACCAAGGGAGAGCAAGGGATGTGGCTAGAAAGGCATGTCAGGGCAGGGGCATGGCTAGCCAGAACTAGCCAGCTAAACACCCAAATAGGGTTAAAGTGTGGGAGGCTTGCCAGTGTTTTGCGTTGCAAATATATGACTATTCGCGGGCTGGACAGAAGTCATGAGTGCATCCTCCCTGCTCTTAGGAATTAATTCATTGCCTAGAGGCTAAATTGGCTGGCCTCGAAAAGCTGAGAAAAATGTACAGATGAGACCTTCAGGGATCTCACTCCCTTGCTGTCAGCTTGTCTGCTGTCAGGAATAAGTGGCTATTCTCACGAGGGCAGCCTGGTTCTGTGCAGCCTGGTTCTGCACAGGAGCTGCAACAGGAGCTGTGAGGCTTCCAGCAGCAAACCTTCTAAAATACCCCTCCCCTTAAATGAGGTTAGCAGAGTCAGCACTCTGCTAACCTTGTTGTTCTGATTGTGAGATGCTGCAGCGCAGCTCCGTAGCATCTCATTAAGAGACCCCCGACTGGGAGGCTCCAACAAGCCTCCTTGGCCTTGGGGGCCTCCCCAGGATGCCCTGTGCACTTGCACTGGGCATCCTGGGACTTCCAGGGGCCGGGTAGCCCCTGATCTCCGCTGCCCCTACCAGCTCTATAATGGAGCTGGTAATCGTATGAGCAGCTGATCTGGCTGCCTAGGGACAGCTCCCTGCACGTCTGTGGGGAGAGCAGGCTAAGCCTGCTCTCCCTACCACAGAGTCCAGTTCGGTTCTCCACACTGCTGGTGTGGAGAGCCTCCAAGTGTGCCAAGACAGCATCATTAAAAGAAAAAGATAAAGATCCCTTAGAAGAGACCAATTTCTTGCATGATGAACTGATAATCTCTTGCACCATGGATATGCCTCTGGAGATAGATGGGGAAAGACCATGTGCTAGATTTAATAATTAAGATCATAGAAAGATGGGTTTGTGATGGGCACGTTGACCACATCGTGACTTGCCTGTCCAATGTGAAGGCTGTAGACATAATCGATACCATAAACCATGGTATCCTTCTGGGTTGCCAGGGGGAGTTGGGAATAGGGAGTACTGCTCTGTGGTGGTTCCGTTCCTATCTCTTGGGTAGATCCCAGATGGTGGAGCTTGGTGACAGTCGCTCCTCAAAGCAGGAGCTGTTATATGGAGTCCCTCAGGGCTCCATTCTGTCACCAATGATTTTCAATATCTACATGAAACCGCTGGGTGAGGTTATCAGGAGATTTGGTGCTGGGTGTTATCAGTATGCTGATGACACCCAAATCTACTTCTCCCTTTCATCTTCAGGAAATGGCACTCATTCTCTAAATGCCTGCCTACAGGCAGTCATGGGCTAGATTAAGGATAACAAATTGAAGCAGAATCCAAGCAAGATGGAGGTGCTCATTGTGGGGGATCAGAATCTGAGGGATGAGGCCTGTGCTGGATGGGGTTACACTCCCCCAGAAAGAGCAGGTGCACAGCTTGGCAGTACTCCTGGACCCAGGCCTCACCCTGGTTTCTCAGGTGGAGGTCATGGCCAGAAGTGCTTTCTATCAGCTTCGGCTGATTCAACAGCTGTGCCCATTCCTTGAGGAGGATGACCTCAAAACAGTGGTGCACCAGCTGGTAACCTCCAGGCTTGACGACTGCGATGCGCTCTACATGGGGCTGCCTTTGTACGTAGTTCGGAAACTTCTATTAGTTCAGAATGCGACAGCCAGATTGGTCTCTGGGGTAACCCGGAGAGACCATATGACGCCTATTTTAAAACAATTGCACTGGCTGCCGATATGTTTCCAGGCAAAATACAAAGTGCTGGTTATTTCCTTTAAAGCCCTGAACGGCTTAGGCCTGAGTTACCTTAGAGAGCGCCTTCTTCTGCGTGATCCCCACCGCACATTAAGGTAATCTGAGGAGGTTCGTCTCCAGTTACCACCAGCTCGTCTGGTGGTGACTTGGAGGCAGGCCTTCTCTATAGCTGCTCAGGGGCTGTGGAATGCGCTTCCTGTGGAAATCCGCAATTTGAATTCTCTACTAGCCTTCAGGAGAGCCCTTAAAACGTATTTGTTTGACCTGGCTTTCCAGGGTTTTTAAATCGGTTTTAATATTCTGACCCGATTTTGGGGCTTTTAATCACTGTAATTGTTTAATTGTTGTTTTAAAATGTTTTTGAATTGTTAATTGTTGTTATACCGTTTTTAATTTGTTTTAGCTCTTTATTGTTTTAGTGGTTTGTTTTAATTGTAAACCGCCCTGAGCCATTTTGGAAGGGTGGTATACAAATCAAATCAATCAATCAATCAATAATAAATAAATAATAATGTACTCTGTGGAGGGGCTGGTAGAGAACATAAGGGAAGAATTGGTGTTTGAAATGCACATTAAGACCAACAAGACCAAGTAATGTCCTGTGAGGAACTGGAAGAAAATGCTAGGCTTCTAAGTTGGATGTTAGAGTTCAGGACTTCCAAGTGTCTGTGTAAGGTACAGTAGCACAGCCTCAAAATGTGGGTAAAATAGTGTTTATATATATATGTATGTATTTGTTCGATTTCAAGACTGCCCTTACAGAATAGCTCAGGTTGGTTCACAAATACCACAAAATAGTTAAAATAAATCAATGATCGAAAACAAAGATTTTAAAATACAATAAAGCAGCTAAAAAATAAAACAATTCAAAACCTTATAAAAACCTAATACATTAAGAACCCATTAAAACAATTTCAAAACCCTGGAAGGCCAGGCCAGAAAGGTAGGTCTCTAGGGCTCTCCTAAATGCCAATAAAGAATTCAAATTACGGATTTCTTCAGGGAGTACATTCTACAGTCTAGGAGCGGCTACAGAGAAGGCCCACCTCTGATTCACCACCAGACAAGCCAGTGGCAACTGGAGCCAGACCTCCTCAGATGATCTTAGCGTGCGGTGGGGATCAGACTGAAGAAGGCGCTCTCTAAGGTAACCTGGACCTAAGCCGTTCAGGGCTTTAAAGGTAATAACCAGCATTTTGTATTTCACCTGGAAACTTATTGGCAGCTAGTGCAGCTGTTTCAAAACAGGCATAATATGGTCTCTCCAAGTTGCCCCGGAGACCAGCCTGACTGCCACATTTTGAACTGAAGTTTCCAAATGATGTACAAAGGCAGCCCTACATAGAGCACATTACAGTAGTCAAGCCGGGAGGTTACCAGCTGGTGCAACACTGTTCTGAGGTCATTCACCTGAAGGAATGGACGCAGCTGTCGAATCAGCCTAAGCTGATAAAAAGCACTCCTGGCCACGGCCTCCACCTGAGATACCAGGGTGAGGTCTGGATCCAGGAGTACCCCCAAGCTGCATACCTGCTCCTTCTGGTGGAGTGTGACCCCATCAAGCACAGGAAGATCTAACTCATTCCTCAGATTCTGAGCCCCTACAATGAGCACCTCCATCTTGCTTGGATTCAGTTTCAATTTGTTATCCCTCATCCAGCGCATTACTGCCTGTAGGCAGGAATTTAGGAAATGAACACCATTTCCTGATGAAGCAGATGAAAGAGAGAAGTAGATCTGGGTGTCATCAGCATAACACCTAGCACCAAATCTCCTGATGACCTCACCCAGCGGTTTCATGAAGATATTGAATAGCATTGGTGACAGAATGCTTAAATATATAGAAGAAATGTTTAGACGCGTTATGCATTGGGGACAATGTAGGACATGCAAGCAGGTATAAGAGATGGGTTCCACTTGAAGAGTGACAAAACCAGACCTCTGACATTTATTTATTTAGAAGCTGTATACCCTGCACCTTCACAAGAAGTCTCAGGGCAGGCTACAAAGTTAATTAACAATAAAACAAGCAATAAAAATATACCTATTTATAACCTTGCCTATATAAAACAGTATTTACCAGCCATCTAAACAGGGGAGGGTGGGAGCCAGCCAACCAAATCTCCCATTGAAGAGCATTCCAAAGGGAGAGGGCCACATCAGTGAAAGCCCTATACCATGTGGTCAGTCTCAGCTGGAGGTGGTACACATAGGAAGTCCTCTCTGTCAGATGGGCAGGTTGATATGATGGGCAGATTGATGTGGGAGAAGGTGATATTTCAGGTACCCTGATCCTAAACCATTCAGGGTTTTAAAGGAATCGGCAGCACCTTGAACTGTACCTGGAAACAAACTGATAACTAAGGCAGCTCCTGCAAGACTGGTGTTATATATCTGGTGTTATCTGTCAACACTCACGGATCCTGCTAAGATTCTCAATGCTGCTTTTTGGCCAGTGAAGTTTCTGGAGAGTCCTCACCATTTTTATTCAGGAAGGTCCAGAGCTCCTTTTAAATTGATTTCAGGAGGAAAGCCAACAGAAATTCTGGAGCATTTAGTTCAGGACAATTTATCCCTCAGAAATGATGCTGGAAATGTTTTAGGTCATCAAACAGAGCAGGGCAGAATTTTGCAACAAGCTCTAAGAAATAAATGAAAGCTGTTTTTAATCCAACCCCTGCTCATTGCAGGGAACTGCTATAGCAAAGGGATATATTATATGGTGATTCTTATATAGTATAAGGTGAGAACCTATACCATATAAGAAGGATATAAGAGAAATTCCACATAAAAGGATCATAAGAGAAATTCCATATAAAAATGACATGTGGAGAGGGGGTTGCGATATATAGCTGTTCTAACGTATGAAGTGTCCAAGCCCAGATGTGGGGAAAAGAGTGGTTGGTACTAAAATATAACAAAGATACAGTGGGAGTATCAGAAACTTGGTGGAAACAGTGGGATAGTTATACCTAGCTATAAAATCTGGAGAAAGGACAGGAAACTGTGTATTACAAGTTTGCTACAAGTGTAAAGGAAGGCAAAAAATCCAACCAACTATAAAAACCTAAAAGGAATAAAGTCCTCTGCAGAAGCACTGTGGGTGAAATACAAGTCCTGAAAAACAACCAAGTACTAGGAACATAATCTTACCCCAACTAGAACTGTGAGGGTAATTTTGAGACGGAAGAGATCAGGGTGACAGCCAAAAAGGGGGGGGAAAGGGTTGTAATAATAGACAACACATTATTATAAGTCAATCACTCTCAGATTGGCTTGGTAAATCATGTCAAAAAGACTAAATATCTCAATATGACAAATGACTTCCAGAAGAGTTAGAGCACTCTTGCTCCCAGTTACACCAATGGCCACTCGCACTGGTGTAACTCAGTATAACTTACGGCCAGTTCAAATTCAAATGATATGGCCTAGCGTCATGTGAACAGGAAGGAGCGTGCTGAGAGTGTATCCAGCAGGACATCCTCCATGACACATCCATTGATTGCATGTGTTGTTAATCTGAACGGCCCCTAATCACATCCTCCAAATACTTGTTCAGACTACTAATAACTACCTTTTTAATTGTCCCTATTGAACTGATTAAGTCTAATTTGGCATGGTGGGCTCCAGTATTAGCATCACTCTTTACATTTATTAACCAAACTGCATGTATACCTCATGATTGGGGTTTGTCTATAGTAAGTAAGTAAGTAAATTTATTACGGTCCTTAGTCCAGCTTAACATTTAAAATAATACATTTATAATTTACAAAATATTCAAATAGAAGTGCTACAAAGTTTGGATGCAACAACAACAAAAAACTTGGCCACATTTATATAAGTAACAGATTTAAAATTTGACACCAAAAAATCCAAGTAAAATTGATCCGTATGGCCAGGATGATTCTTTAAGAGAGAAGCAATAAACTTAATAGGAGCATCCCTATAAAATTGACAATACAGAATGACATGAGCAACTGACTCTATATCCCCTGAGCCACAAGGGCAACAAAACAATGGGATTGTCTATAATTATCCCAATTTTTAAAAAAGGAAACAAAACTGACCCAGCTAATTATAGACCAATTAGCCTTCTCTCCATAATTGGTAAACTCTATGCCAGATACTTATACAGGAAGCTCCTTGACTGGTTTGACCGAGAAAGTGTACTGGCAGATGAGCAGGCAGGCTTTAGAGCTGGACAATCTACTCTTGACCAGAGCTTGGTCCTGAGGCATTTAATTAACAAGTACAAGAACAAGCTATGGGGTATACTCTATGCCACCTTTGTTGACTTTAAAGCAGCCTTTGATCACATTTCTCGAGATAGATTATGGATGAAACTATCAAATTCTTCAACTGACCAAAGGTTGCTTTTGTTAATTAAAAATCTTCACAAGGGCTCCCACTTAAAAATGCATTGTAACCCACAGGGCCATTTAACAAGCCCAACTAGTGCTGAAAGGGGGGTCAGGCAGGGTTGTATATTAGCCCCACTATTGTTTAATTATTATATCAATGGCATGGTGGATAGACTCTCTAATCTCGAATTTCATCCACCAAAACTGGGCAGTAGACATTTATCCGTCCTCCTCTATGCAGATGATCCTGTGCTCCTGTCACGGTCTTTGGTGGGGAGAGCTTTGTTGAGAGCTTTGAGAGCTTGTTGAGAGCTTGGAGAATGTTGAGAGCTTTGGCTAACTATTGTCATGAAAACCTGCTTTCCATCAACTATCACAAGACAAAGGTCATAATGTTTGCCAAAGGTCATAATGTTTGTGCAAACCCATTTTGCACAAATGGCAAATTAATGTGGTTAGTGTAGCCCAGACAACCCAATATAAATATTTGGGAGTCATATTCCAGGTGTCAGGTAGCTGGAATGAACAAACTAATTACACTTTTACACATGCTCAGAGATCAACCACCACGATTCTGAGATTCTTTTTCTCTTCTGGGGGTAGATATGTTCCAGCTGCCATCAAGGTTTTTCAAGCCAAGGTTATTCCCCAGCTTCTTTATGGCTCTCAGATCTGTATATACAGTGATTTCCATCCACTTGAGAGGGTCCAGTCTAAATTCCTTAGGGCCATCTTTTCAACCCCCTGCTGTGTGTCAAATGTTAAGTTGTGTTTGGAAGCGGGCTTGTCAAGATTGGAGTCCTGTGCCTGGACTTATATCTTCAACTTTTGCTTGAAACTGATTTATTCCCCTTCTGGCCTAGCTCCCCTAATTTTTATGAACACTCCTCTGATTGGATGCATCTAATTACAGAAAAGCTAAAATCATATGGGCTGTCAATGGAATATCTTCTCCATCTGGGTTATGATAACGCTATGGTGATCTTTAAGAGGCGTATTATTGATATGGAACGCCAGACAGATTTAAGCCAGGAACCAAGCCTTGTAAGACTTGGAGCCACCAAGCCCTCACAAAAACCAGCTAAATACCTGTATGACCTGATATATCCATCCAGCACACAGAAGAGCCCTGACATTGGCTCGGCTGGATGTGCTGCCCTCTGAAGTACTAGAGGGTTGGTATAGGAGAGTTCATCATTTGGAGAAACTGTGCCCTTGTGCTTCTATATTGTTCTTTCTGTGTTCTATATTGTTCTGTGTTCTATATTGTTCTTTATATATGTGCTTCTATAGTGTTCTTTCTGTCGTGAGCTGCATTCTAAATATATTGCTCCTCTCATTCTTAGATACCCTGAAAAATTTTTGTTGACAAAAAGTTTGGATCAGAAATTAAATGATAAATTCTATGAGATAAGTGAATTGACAGTGGAGAAGAAAACTAAATATTTGGGCATCTGGCTGACAAACAAAAACTCTTTATTGTTTTCAAATAATTATATTAAAATATTAAATACAATGAGAACTGATTTGCAAAGATGGAGTAGAATGAATTTATTTTTAATGGGAAGAATTTCACTTGGGAAGATGAATGTTTTACCTAAGATGTTATTTCTTTTACAAACTATTCCTATAATTAATACGTTAACTTGTTTCAAGCAATGGCAAAAGGATATAACTAAATTTGTTTGGCAAGGGAAAAGACCGAGAATTAAATTTAAGAATTTAACAGATGCAAAAGAAAGAGGTGGTCTTACCCTGCCAGATTTAAGGTTGTTTTTTGACGCTGGCTGTTTGACATGGTTGAAGGAATAGAAAACATTAAGAAATTCCAGAATACTTGACCCGGAAGGATTTGACAGAAGGTTTGGCTGGCACTTATATTTGTGGTATGATAAAGTTAAAGTGCATAAGACTTTCTTAATCAATATGTAAGGAGTCTGATTGGAGTATGGGTAAACTATAAAGAACGTTTGGAGTGCAAAACTCCATTATGGGTATCCCCAATTGAGGCTCTGGCACGTAAAGAGATAAACATGCAATTTAAATGGGGTACTTATAGAGATTTGTTATGTTTTCAAGAGAAGGACTGTAAATTAAAACATTTGGGTGAAGTACAAAGTATGGTTAGTAATTGGTTTCAGTATCATTAGCTAAATGAAATTTATAAAAAGGATCTTAAGGTTGGGTTTGTAGATCAAACCTTCAGATATGAGATGTATGAAAATGATGAAAGATGAGTCTCTAAGATGTATAAGTTGTTGCTTTTGGAGGAGACAAGAGATGAAGTGGTCAAAACGACAGTGATAAAATCGGCTAAAGATGTAGGTCATAATATAGATATGGCAGATTGGGAAAAATTATGGAAAACGGATTTAACATTTACTGCATGTTATACCTTAAAAGAAAATTATTATATGATGATGTATACATGGTATTTGACACCGAAAAAACTAGCATTGATGTATAAAATTGTTTCAAACAAATGTTGGAAATGTGAAGAATGTGAAGGAACTCTCCTTCATATGTGGTGGTCGTGCAGGAGGGCAAAGGCCTTTTGAATTTTTTAAATGATATTTTTCAAGAGGCCAGAGTCCTTCCTGCTGGGAATAATAGGAGAGCTTCCTAGAAGAAATTTAACATTTTTTATGTATGCAACCACAGCGGCCAGAATAGCTTATGTGCAAAAGTGGAAAGACACTAAAATGCCATCAAAAGAAGACTGGCTGATAAAAATTTTGGAATATGCAGAGATGGCAAAGCTTACAACACTTATAAGAGATGATAATTTCGAATGCTTTAAAGAAGATTGGGAACCTTTTTTGCTTTATTTAAAGAATTATTTTCCCAGTATGGACTTTTCAGCAGGGTTTGAAATATAATAATAGCAGCAGGTTGGGTTGGGTAAAATCGAGCAGTATTGAATGCAGTTTGTATATTTTGAACTATTATAGCAATGGCTTATATGTATAATTACTGTGAACCATGCAGATAGCTGAGCTGGAAGTCAATATGTATTTATGTGTAGAGTTAGGAAATGAGTGTAATTGAATGTAAAAGTTATTGTAAAATCTAATAAAAATTTAAGAAGCAAAGAAAAATTATATAAAGTTATTTCCTTCTGATAAACACACTTATATCTCGCATTCAGTAGCCAAATTCTGTACAGCTGCAATTCAAATTAGCTCATGGTGTGTCAGAAATAGTCAATTTTAATCATCTCTCCTTTTTCTTTTTAATTTTGTTTTATCCTATATATTTTTATCTCAATTTTCTATGTAACTGATTTTTTAATATGTATATGCATGTATGTGTTTATACTGATATCTACCTCAGGGTAGATTTATCTGATCAAAGATCGCAATAAACTGAACTGAACTGAACTACCTTTTTAACTGTGTAGGACAAAGGGATCCCATCCATGTTGCTGGGCAGCCGGATCGGTTGCCCAGATGATTGCCAGCTTCTGCTGGTAGCAGGGAAGGAGCAGGGAAGTTCGGGGCCCCGGAAGCCCCAGAGCTTCCACATTCACCACACGAGTGCACAATGCATTATGGGGAGCCTCCCGAGACTGGTCGGGAGGCTACTTGTGTGTCGATGCTGCACGAAGCCACACGACATTGACACACAAACATTTAGCCTGCTTTTTGGGGCACTCTCACACCCAAAGCCCAGGCTAAGCAAAGGGCTCCCTAAGCGGGTTTGACACTGCACTGCCATCAGAAACTGCACAGCTCCTGGAAGTATACACACACACACACCGAAAACAGGACTGGGCTTTCTTAGCCCAGATTTTGGTGCAGATGTGAATAGCTTCCAAATCTTCCTTATCTGCAGGGAAGGGCTCTTCTGCCAGGGAAGGAACTGGAAAAAGTGACAAGGGGTGCCCCTAATGCATTCAGGGCAGGGTAAATGCTGGAAACTCACTGGATAGAACTCTGGGCTGACAACTGGGCACACTGAGATCAAGCCCAGCTAGGAAGAATTAAGACAAAACTTCCTTTGCATGCCTGGCCAGAAACACCAATAGAAGCCAATAGAGGACGAGTAGGTAGGTCTCAAAGCCACACCACAAAGCAGCTACAACTATCCAGCATGACTACCCAGCTACAATAGGAGGCAGAAAAATAATGTGTCATAGGACATTTGTCATTCTTCAGTCACCCACACAGTCTGCCACATGAAAAACAGGAAAACAGAGGCTGCATCTAGAGCCTGGTCTCATAGACAAGAGGTCACAGATCCAAAACCTGGACATGGATCACACTCAAAGACTGCAGTGTCTCAGCAAATCAGAGGGAGTTCTTGATGGGTCAGCCACTTGGCTTTGATGTGACACAGGTTGTCTCTTGTTCCCTCTGTCTATTCACACCATGTTCATTTGCTTGATTGCCGGGGTATCTAGAAGCCCTTATCCTTCCATCCTCCCCTCAACTGACTGCCTTATTCATCATGGCAGCAATGACCGGGCTGTCTGTGAGCCCTGAGGAGCCTGCTCCCACTTGCCTTCACTGGAGTTCATAGCATAAGATAATGTAAAAGTTGCAGACCCTGAACCCTGGTAGCAGAAAAATCCCCCCCCCACTTTTCCCTTTCAAAGCCCCATCCTGAGGCCAGCTGAGAAAAGAAAAACAAAACACTAGCATTTGGGAAGGGATCCCTATTTGCTTATCCCTAGCCACAAAATACCAACAACTGCAACAAAGTTAAAGCTTTTATTGAGCAGTTATCACAGATGAAGCCTGAAAGAGACTGAAAGAAAACCACATGAACAGAGTTGCCAACCACCTCTTCCAAGCAGGGCTCTGTGTTCTTATGAGTCACATGACAGACAGCAAAGTAGCAGGTGTTGTCTGGGCTTGGTTTCACCTGAAACATAGACTTTCTGTCATGGAGCTTGCAAAGCAACAGGAGCCTGTCTGGAGCAAGTAGGATGGCATCCCCACAGATAATCAACTGGAATCACACTGGGCACCACTGCAGGTCATGCTGTGGCCTTCTCCTGTTGTCTGTGTGCAGCACGGGGCATGTAGAAGGTCCTTTCCTTTTCACCTGTTGGATAGCTGCCTGCGGAGAACAAAGAGATACACAGAGAGTAACCTGAAATAGCAAATGGCTGCAAAATATGGTCTCTGGACCTAGATGCATGGTTGGTTTTTCTGAGTGAGTGACTGAGTACAAATGGTGCCATCTGAGTTTTCATGCAGTGTCCTTGCTCCAGTCCCAGCCTCCCTTCCCCATTGGAGGAGAAAGTGCAGTGACAGAGATAGTACCTTTTCCTCCCCTAGAAGAAGCGGCAGTGGAACTCTGTGTACAGTGACTGTTCTGCTGCATCTAGAAAAACAAAAGGGATTGTGAGTGGCAGTGCCTGAAGTGGTGTGTCTGGCATTCACCAATAGAGAACATACTTATCCTATGTTACCTGTGTGGGAGATACTTCTATTAGCTGTTGAGGGCAAAAGGAATGGTTAGCCAATGCAGAGCCCATTCATAAGACTATCAAAAAGAGGGTAGGAGGCAGCATACTCTGGGATTCATGGTTGTGTGAACTTATGGGAATCATTCCAACCCAAGATGTTCAAAACAGGGTAACCCAAGTTCTATATCCAGCTCTTTAAGAGATCTCTTCCTCATGTGGGCACATTTACCTTTCCTAGGAGTTGCTGGGGCCCAGCAGCCATGTTAATGATAGAGAGCTGTGGCTACAGGGGCTGCCATCTATAAATGTGCTGCTCTGCAAAACACACTCTATGATCCTGTTGCCTGCACCTTCAGTAGGACTGGGCCCACCTCCTGCCCCTTCATGGCCAATCAAAGGAGAGCTGATGAAGTAATAAGGGTTGCATGGCAACGCAATGCAGGCTGGGATGGTTGGCTTGATCCTCAGAAGACCCAGATCCTGATTTCGGCAATGGAATCTGCAGTTGCCTTGATCGTTTGTGTACTGGGTTTGGTAATCCAAACAGAGGTTCTCCTTGTCTATGGCTACTAGGGTAGGAGCAGTTTACTCACCCTGAAAGTACCCCCATATGGTCACGTGAAAGGGATCACAATATTCCTAAGAAACAGCTGCCAATGTATTGTGGGGTGGAGACATATGTCCCATTCATACTCTGAGGCATGATATCCCGCCCCCACTTTGCTTACCTGTGTGAGATGCCTCATCCTTGAATCCCCATTTGGAGTGCTGAAGTGGAAGCTCCAGTTTGGTGTTTGTGTCTGGGGTCTTGAATTAAAGTACCTGTAAGAGTTCTGAGAAGACAACTATTAGCAAAATTCTGTTCTCATATATGTTCTGAGGGCAGCAGGATGTTTCTGCAAATTTCTCCCTTTTTGTGTGAAGCGTCTTTTCTCCATAGTTTCCATCACCACTGTTCTCCCTTATGTGCTCTAAGTGTGCATGGCATGTGTCCAAGGAGATATAGCTGTGCACCCTATAATCTGAGTCAGTTATGGAGGTCATTCACACAACCGAAAACTGGGTAGGATAAGTGTCCTTCCTTGGTTTGGGAGCTGTGTGTACTTCCAATTCTTAGTTGTGTGGGAGCAAACAACTAGGTAGGAGGAGGGAGATGTGATTGTATGGAAGCAAGGTAGAGAAGAAGCTGAGTATCCCACCTTGGTCAAATGCTGGGTATGCAAGCTGGGTAGGACAGTGTTGCCCTAACCAGCTTCTTCTCCTACCTTGCTTCCATACAATCACTTCTCCCTCCTCCTACCGAGTTGTTTGCTCTCACACAACCAAAAATTGGGAGCACACACAGCTCCCAAAACTGGGTAGGACATTTGTCCTGTCCAGTTTTCGGTTGTGTGAATGACCTCATGGTCTCTCCATGAGCTGTGATTGGCTGCAGAGTTAAGTCTGAATCCTATACTCTGTCATGACACAGCAGGCAAGTTGGGTGAAGCAGGAGATGATGGAGGGAGTGAGGCTTTTTCTCTTTCTTTTTTCTCTCCATTTATTTTAATGAACACTTTTTTTATTTACACCACTTCTGAAGTCAGTATAAGCTTAGATCATGGGAGAATGGCTATAGTCTGGAGGGAGTTCAGGATTTGGTATGTTCTGCTCCTACACATCCTGCCTGAAATACAGCTCCATCTCTGCCTATTTTTAGCCTTTGCACAGAAAAAGTTGCATTAATGGTCAAGTTATACCAGTGCAACTTTGTTCTAGTGCAGGCCTGCTCAGTTTAGGCCCTCCAGCTGTTTTGGGACTACAACTTCCATAATCCCCAACCACAGTGGCCAACAGCCAGTTATTATGGGAGTCGTAGGCCAACATCTGCAAGAGGGCCAAAGTTGAGCAGCCCTGCTCTATTGTAACTTTGGAGATACACTATACAGTTACGCCATGGAGTTATTCCAAATCCTATGTTGCTCAGACCAGTTTTTTAAAAGCATAGGATTGTACCCTTAGCCATAGAACCAACTAAAAGGAAGGTGACCCTGGAATTAATGACAGCTGGTGTTCAGAATCTGAAACAAGATTAGTGTTGCGTGCGTGTGTGTGTAAAATTGCCCAGAAAGTCCAACACAGTCACATTTTATTTCAAAAGAGGAAAAAAATTATTCCCTTAAATGTGAAATGTTACTGTTAATACAGTACAAAACACTATACAGTATTGGATGAACGACCAAGATCTGTGCATGTGGAATAGTTTTCAAAAGCCAAGGGTAGTTTATATACAATCAATATTTATGGGAATTGCAGGACATATACTTGTAATTGTGTCCTGGATATTCATTACCTGAAATGTCCTCAACTCTGATACAATCGCAGGAATAGGCACATTTTTTCCTATTGTTGCATTTCCTACATTTTTAGCTGAATTTATCACCTTGGCATTTCACTACAATGGCACCAAATTTATAATAATATGTAATCACTGAAGAATTACAGGGAAATTTATCTTGTGGTGGTATTTACCTGAAAAGTAAAATGTAGTCTAAATGAATCATGAAGGCTGGTTCTGCTCCTTCTGGTTTGAAAATAAGTCAGATCTTATTTACATTTGTTAAAAAATAGTTTTCAGAATCTGTATAAACAGCTTTGCATTTCTTGTAGGTGTTAACGTATACTGGACTTATAACTGTAGAACAATAAAATCTTAGACAGCCTACTAATCTTGTCATGGGTCCATATTATGTGTAGTACTGAGAGTTGTTCCATTACAACTGTTCTTAAAAGACAGTCTTAATGGTATATACATCCAAGGAAAAGTGTCAATGGTCGGTCAAAAAGAAGAATTGGTTAATAGTTCACCGTGTCAGCATTTGCAAATCCATTCTCTTTTAATGGATAATAGAAGCACAGTAAGAGCCAGAACTGCAGGGCCTTGGAAATGGACTTCTATCACGAGTGCAAACTGCTCTATTTATTGTTTTAATATGTGTGGTACATAACGAGATAATGACCTTCCCAAAAGACTGGGGATCACAGTAGTTACCAAACAAGTTTTTAAGTGTTGTTCTGTTGATTTATTTCTTCCAATTTGAAAACAAAATTAAACAAAACTCTCTGTGTCCAAAAGCAGTGTCTAGAGGCCATTGCATATTATTATTTTCCTTTAGCCCCTGCAACTACAGAACAGACTTAGCATTTTTAGATCACAGCACTGGGACACCAGAAAGTTCCTTCCAGCCTTCTTGGAGACAAACAATAACAACAACCAAAAGTATCTGATAAAGCCGATAAAGCCTATACAGCTACAATAATCAGCCAGACTGCATACTAAACAGGGATAGGGAAGTTCAGAAGCCAATTTGTTGCTTCCATTAGAGTACACTCTGTTACAAAGAGAGCTTGTTTGGGGGCACACCCTGAGGATCACCCCTCTACATTTGGAACAACAGGTTACTCACCTCTAACTTTGGTTCTTCTAGTGGTCATCTGTACTTTTACACCAATGGGCTATGCGCCTGTGCAGAGACTTGTTAGGTTCGTCAGAACCTAACAAGTTCAATTCTCCTGCTTTGCGTGGGAACTCTGCCCCTAGCCACTATATGCGGCTGCACCACTTCTCATCCCCTCAGTCACAGAGTCCACCTTCAGGAGACCCTGTGGGGAGGACAGGAGGGTGTGTATAAGTACAGATGACCACTAGAAGAACCAAAGTTATAGGTGAGTAACCTGTTGTTCTTCAATGTAGTCTCTGTCTTTTACACCAATGGGCACATAACAAGCTAGCACCCAAGGAGGAGGGAAGAAACAGAGGCAATATGTAATCCTCCAGAATCATTTATTTATAAACAAACACATTAACTGAAAATGGACTGCAGGACACTCCTGCCAAATACAGCATCATTGTGTGCCCTGGCATCAATAGCATAATGGCAGATAAAAGAATGGGGCAAAGCCCACGTAGCCACCTGACAAATAGTATACAACGGTACCACATGATCGAAAGCAACAGAGGCCGCCACAGACCTGACCGAGTGGGCCTTAACAGTGGCAGGTAACTGCTTATGAGCCAATTTATAACAAAGCTTAATTGTTAAAACTATCCATCTGGACATAGATTGAGCAGAAACTTGTAGGCCTTTACAAAGCCCTTCGTAGAGAATGACTAGAGGAGGAGTCTTCCTCCACTCTGCAGACCTTTGGACGTAGAAGGACAATGCCCTACTAACATCCAGACAATCTAACCTACGTTCCACATCAGAGAAAGGATTCTGGAAAAATATAGGCAGAGTTAGTGGCATAGAACAATGGAACATAGAAACCACCTTAGGGAGGAATTGTACATCTGGCCTAAGTACCATCTTGTCTTTGTGAAAGTGCAGATAAGGTGGATCAACTCTTAATTCCCACAATTCAATCACCCTCCTAGCGGAGGTTATGGCCACCATAAAGGTGACCTTCCAGGTAAGGAGATGGGGTTCAGTGGAAGCCAACGGCTCAAACGGGAGCCTCATCAATCCGGCCAACACCACAGACAAAGCTCAGGTGGGTGACACCACAGGGTCATCAGGAAAAACATGAGAAAGACTCTTCAAGAAACTTTTAACTATTGGGTCTTTAAACCAACAGGCCCAGGTTGCCGGGGAATGTGCCACAATGCCAGCCAAATGTACCTAAAGGGACAACAGCTTGAGACCAGATTCCTTAAGTGAAAGCAAATAATTACCAACACTTTGTACAGATGGGTTATATACATCAAACCCATGTAGGTTAGCAAAGGACCCAAAGCGAGTCCACTTATGATCACAGGCTTTCCTAGTGGACTGTTTCTTGGCCGCAACCAAAATGTCCCCTAGTCTTGGTGGGAAGTCGGCAGGATCTTCCAAGCCGTCAGGTGAAGGTCTTGAATGTTTGGGTGCAGAACCTGACACCTCTCTTGCGACAGCAGGTTCAGCTGAACAGGAAGGCATAACTAGCCCACTGCCAGCTTCCTCAGGGCCAGAAACCAAGGCCTCCTGGGCCACCAAGGCACTATCAGGATGGCCCTGGCCCGCTCCAGTCTCAGTTTGCTCACCGCTCTCGGAAGGAGTGGAAATGGAACAGGTACAACAGAGGGCCCGTCCAAGACAGGTCAAAGACATCCCCCAATGAGCCTGAGCCCTCCCCCGCTCTGGAGCAATAGAGGGCACACCGAGCATTGTCCCTGGACACCAATAGGTCCAGAACCAGGACACCCACTCTGTGAAAATGTCCCAGTCCAAGGTCCACTCGTGTGAGACTGACACCATCCGGCTCAACATATCCACCTGGACATTCATGGACCCCTGAATGTACACTGCTTGAGGTGACACTGCATGCGCCATGCACCAGTGCCAAAGATCCACTGACAGTAACAAAAGGCTCCTTGAAGACGTGGCGCCCTGTCTGTTGATGTAGACTTTTGGTGTTGTATTGTCCATTTGGACTGTCACCAAAGAACTCTCAATAAGAACCCCTTGAGTGCATTGAAAATGGCCAGCAACTCCAAGTAGTGGATGTGTCAAGTCTATTCCCTGGGGGACCAACGTCCGCTCAGGTAAAAACCTTCCAGGTGGGCACCCCAACCGAGCTCCAATGCATCGGTGGTAATCACCCTACGAGACCGGCAGGTCCTGTCCGAGCTGCAAGGATTCACAGCATTCCTCCGGGAAGGAGCGAGGTAGTATATAACCCCCTATTCTCAAAACTCCACTTCCATTTCCCCTCATTTCTCCTAAAATCCAAAACTGTCCGTTTCTCTCTTGTCAGCCTTGAGTGAACTTAATTTGGAAACTCAAGCCAAACTGCCTCTCTGTGAGCTGTAACAAAGTCTTTTGTAACTTGTTGGTCTTGCTAGTCTTATTCATTTAATATAGTGGCTTATTTAACCATTATTTTCTCTTCCTGTACCCCCCAAACCCTTCAAGAAACCTCATTTTACTTTGAACTTTAACAGTTCAGTTCTTTCAGCAACCGAAGCTTTGAACAAATTTATTCTGAAGGTGGGGCTGCTCCATTTCAAGCTAGCTACTGTAATTCCCCCACACAAGCCTAAAATGTAGCTTGGGGTCCCCACGAATTCCCCAGGAGCTGTTCCATTAACAATTCCCACTGATGGAGAAACTGAAGGAGGAAACATCAATCCTATGCTAGTTCCTGCCTTTCTCCTCACAACATTTAGGCTGTTAATCCACTTTGTTGGCATCAGAATCTCATAATCCAAATCTCATAAACCAAATGAGAATAAAATCCATTCGTGACTAAGGGAGCCACACAAATAGCTGGATTTGTAGGAATTCTATTGTCATAGGGCAAGAAGAGAAACAGTGTGGTGCCACTTTTTTTTCAAAAAAAGCAAATGCTATACTCCCAGAAAATTCTCTGTAAATGCTACTGAAGGCATCCTACCTAGCTGCATAGTTTCCATTAAAGCTGAATATGAAGGGCTGGTTCACACATGGATGTCTGTCATTTGATTTCTCAACACTTAAGTCAACACTTGATTATTTACCACTGAGTGTGTGAACTGATTCCATTGAAGTGATATCAAGCAATATATTAAAATTCTACCTGAGGTGTTTGATGGCTCATTCATACATGTACGTTATCACTTAATGGTACATCAATCCAGTGATGAAAATGCATGTGTGAACCGCTCTTCAGTCAAATTCCCTTACCCCAAACAGCCAGGCTCTCATGAATCCTGACATATTGGTTTGAATGAAAAGAGAACTGTATTGGGTAATCTGTGAAGAAATCCACTTTCATACTCTCATCACTTTCAAAAATAGTAATAACATTTTTGACCAAGAAGCTGGATTGTGCAATGATGGAGAACGAAAGGCGTAAAGTCAGGGAAAATGAGTGAAAAGTGAGAAAATGAAATAGCATTAGGCAACTTGCATGCTGAAATGAATGAAGACAGCACAAGAAGTAATGATGGCACTTAAAGGAAATACTCCATACTGCAGATTTAAGCATCAGGATAATTTTCATTAACTATTTCCTTCACTGCTTTCCACAAGCATAGAATGCATTGGGACTCTAGCAGATATTCCAGTAAAATTTTTCCTATTTGAATGAAAACATGCAGAGAGGGCACTAAACAGGAATAAGAGAGGAGTTTTGTTTTTTTTAATTCCAAGATGGTGTGAACCAGCAAAACAATACTATTGAAGCTTTTGCAAGTTATTTATGTAGCAAGAAATACTAACTTCATCTGGGTGACTAAAGGCCCAATCTCTGACATAAGTCCAATGAGACCTGAGAAATTACTTTCTAGGGTATAGGACAGCAGCCTAAGTCACTAATTGCAGCTAGTGGTGAAGGATAGTATGGATTCTGTCAAGAAGTCACAGGAACCCACTAAAGATGCCCTTCAAGCATATACAGTACTAGCCTACATAATATGAAAATAGATTTTATGGGGACTTGGTCTTCGTCAGCATTCCCTCTAAGGCATGTGCATGTGCTCACACATTTTTTATGTCTGCTCAGTTAATTTTAGATCCTGCTCAGGTTGAATCAGGAAGGCTCTACTATGAATGCAGGTGCACACACTGAGCCTTGATATTGCTGCCCAGAAGAAATCTAATTCTGCACACAGATGAAAAAAATTAGAGAGAACACTGGTCTTTGTGCATATAATAGGCTGATGCCATCAATGGCCTCATACTACAGATAAAACGCTTCACCCCAGAATTACAGTACAGAGAGCAAAGATATTTCCAAGTTGTCAACAGGGAATATTTATGTAGCAGGACACCACTACTGCCTCACCCTGCCTGCAAGCAGCCCTTTAGGAGAGTGGATGGAAGCGGATGACTCAGCAAACCTACCTGTTACCCAGACGTACCGGGCAGATCCCAGTAGCTGCCCTTCTTGCACCCCATAATGTACTAGCTTAAGCAGGAACCACCAGACTCTGCAGCCTGAATAGCAAAGAGGGGCAGGGCCACCAGCTGTAAGTGGGTGAGCGAGCAGGGATTTAATCTACTGTCTTTAACTTTCAAGGGGGAAACAGACCAAAGTTTAGCTGCTCCCAGCCTAAGTCAACTGTGGACGAAGGCACACCTGTCTGATTCCTCTTCTTCCAACCTGGAGCAAGTCTGGATGCTTGAGCCTTCTGACGCAAGGAACTTCTGGTTCCTTGGCTTCCTGCTGTCACCTGAGCTAGTCACCAGTTTTGCACAACAGTACGAGGATGCATAGTGGTCAAAGGATCTTCATGAGTTAGTTTAATATCTTTCAACAACATGATGCTCTAGATTCTTAAACTATACCTGACTGACCTTTGGTGACAGTTCAACAGCCCCTTGAACTGTCACCAAACGTCAGTCAGGTATAGTTTAAGAACTAAGCACTTCATCATTTCACATCTGTTCAATACACTCCTTGACCCCTTATCAGGGCTGGGGACAAAATGGGGTCCAAACTCAAGTAGCATTCTACAAGATGCTGCAATGTGTTCATAAGCCTGTTTATAATCACACCATCCACCAACTGGACATATTATTTCTTTCATATTGTGAAATATGTTTCTGTTCAGTCCTCATTTCACAGTCAAAAAGGTTTACCTGCAGAATTCTGTCTTGATAAAATTCTTGTTTATCTCCTATACATATTTTCTGGGTTTTCCAAAAGAAACCAGTATTTTAACAATATGAGGGTTTAATGAGATGTTTTTATTATTCTGTTTAAGAGATCAGGTTTTCTTTTCTGACTGTCCTGTTCCCTGGTGAAAATGTTACTTTCCAGCCCTGGCAATTCCAGCAGCTCCAAAGGTTCCTTTTGCTGCCTCATTAATCACCCCACTGCCAAGTGCTATCTTACCTGCAGATGTAATTCTCCTTGCAAGTATCTTGTAAATTCAGGCAGTTTGGCTTCTCCTTTTCCCTGTCCTCATATGAACATGCAGGAACAATAGTCTGCCGTCTCCTCTCTGTACATGCAATGTCTCGGCAGGAGCAGAAGAGCATCCCATAACTGTGCTTCGGGGGGACTTTGTCGAAAAATTGCCTTAGGGCCTTATGACACTTCCGCTTATTGCAGACTTCATTAGATACACTGCTGGTACAGGGTGTTATGTAAGCTGATCGGAATTTCTTGCAGGTATCGTTTAGGTTACAAGCTTTCGCTGCATCCAAACAGTTGTTCCCCTTTGAAATGGCAGGCTCAGCTGTGTACAAAAGGAAAAAAGAAACATTATTCTTATTGTACTTTGACATTTGCATCATTGCGATATCGAGAATATATATTTGTCAGCTCAGGAAGCCTTGGTGCCATAAACTGACCAGAACACCATAAAAAGAGAGGGTGGGGCCTAGCAGTTGAGAGTAACATGCCAAGTTGTACCTGTGATACACAAGCCAACAATGGCCAGGTCACACATAGAACTGGTATGTAGGTGATACACGCAACAGGGTCCAGGAAGAAGCCATGAGCTCACATTCCATCCCTAACTGGGCTTCAATGAAAACTACATCCTACACATACAAAGCACCTAAACAAGTATACCCCCTTCACACAATCCATCCACCATAATGCCCCTACCACCAAAGAGTGGACAGATCATATGGCCCATTTGGGTGGATTGTTTATGACTTGGTTCTTGTTAGAGGTTTTATCTACAGGAGAAAGTGTGTGTGACTCCAAATCTCACTCCAGTACCCACTTCACAAGCTTACACACTTAGCCCATATGTGCATGTGTCTCCTTGCTATGTAGTCACATTTGCTACAGTAGCTTGCCATTCCCTATACAACTGCTGCTAGAAGTAACCCCTTTCTCAGACATATGCTTGTGGGTCTCCGAAGTAGAAACTTTTCAGGTCCACACTGGCATTACCAGAGACCAGACAGAAACAGGTAACTGGCAATGGAATGTGATAGAAGGTTTTGACAACAGTATCCCTCTCTGCTATTGAATCTCTATAACAAATGGGCCGAACAAGTCATTCCCGGATGATTTGGAAATACCTTCCATGAAAACTAAACAGGACTAGTAGGCATATTCCATGAAACCTCCCTTATCAAATTAAAAGGTGATCATCAATAAGAAAATTCCTCTACAGAACAATCTCCCTACATAAGTGATAAAACCCATTTCCCCACCAACTAATTAATTTGCCTTGCGGACCATGATTACATCATTCTCAAAAGTTGAGCCTCACACTCATAATGACTTCTGCCCTTAAGCCACTCAGAATATCTGAATGCCAGGCTTTATTGGTACTCAGATAAGGATTCACATTCTAGAAGGCACTCAGCCCACCCACACAAATAGAGCATAAAAACCCTCCTTAGAATTAGTTTTTGGCTTTCAAAACAATTCTACCCACAAAAACAGTTCAGCACCATTCAGAAAAGTGTGCAGCTTCATCTCACTGTTCCCAGTGATTGAGATTGCCCACCTCTTGCTAATCAACCACTGGAAATGGTTGAAACCACTTGCTAATCTCCCCACTGGAAGCCCAGAGGTGCAGCACATTTTTGTGGATGTGTCCTAGAGATTCTCAAACTGAGATCCTCTGAGCTGAAATCACTATCTGAAATCACTATTTCTGGGCCTCTCAATTCCTTGCAAGCTGCCCAGAGTTTGCCCTTGACAATCAAATCTCCATCTCATCGCTCCAGCGCAAGGCAAAGCTGCAAGATAGGTAGTTATATAAGTGTTTCTCTATTCCACTTTTTCTTCTCTCTTTATCACTCCCATTTCCTAATGCCCGCATACGTATCCCTATCCCTCAGTGCTAGCCTGTAAATGTAGGCAACTCTATGCTATTCGCAGAAATGTAGGCAACTCTATGCTATTCGCAGAACATTAATCTCCTAAGGGAAGATCACTGCCAGCAAATCAGCTGAGGTGCTAACCACTGCTTTTCTCAGCTTTGTTTGTAAGAAATGTGTCTCTACTCTACTGTGCCCTCCTGAGTACAGTGGTCCCTCGACTTACGAACTACTCGACATAAGTATTTTTCGAGTTACAAATGGCAGTTTTAGATCCGGTTTTAGATGCAGTTTTTTCGACTTACAAATTTTTAGATGGGGTTTCCTCGACTTACGAATTTTACATGCGGTTTCCTTGACTTGCCTGCCTGTTTACTGCCTGTTTATTCTTGAAAAGAAATGTTCCTGTGCAGTTTGCAAGCCTTATTGGGGGTCTGGGTCTTTTTTCTAGGCTCCGGAACACATTAATCCGTTCCCAATGCATTCCTATGGGAAATCGCTTTTTGACTTATGAACTTTTCGACTTACAAATGTGCATTCGGAACCGATTAATTTCGTAAGTAGAGGGACCACTGTACTTTAACTTGGGTGTATCCCATCCACGGTCAGCTTTCCCAGTACCTCAATGTATAATTTTGCTGTATGAAATTTGCACTAAATTGAGTTAACTTCTCCAGATTAAGCCAAAGCATAGACAGGAAGGGTGGTAACTACCACACTTCAGAGCAAACCTGATAATAGATTATTAGTGGAGAAGGTGAGTGCAACCATAAAACTGCTCTCACAAAAACTTAATGACTGGCAAAAGATAGCTGTAACATTCTAGAGATTTTCAGCATTACTGCAATTCTAATTATATATTAAACTCCAAGTTTATTTTGTCTAAAACACAGTGTGCAGAATTGCATACTAAATCCAAGTATAATTTCCATGTAATTTGCAGGGCATATAATTATGCAATATAGGCATAGTAGACACTAATTACTATGTGATTACAGAGTAATTACATGCCTATTTGTTTCTGGAAGGCAAATGTTATGCAGAATGGCTTAAACTAGGGTGATTTCAATGAGCAGTTACCAAGAACCCAAAAGATGGGTTGGGAGCTGTCATATGTCAAAACAGAGATAATATATTCAAAAGCAACTAAAGGTCAAAGGTCCACCACTGTACGTTGCAGCCCAGAATTAGTTAAGGAGCTTAGGTGAAGCCTGGGCATAGATTCCTTTGTACTTTGCCATTCCCTTTCAGTAGCAGTGGCAGTTGGACCTCGCAGAGTTCGAGAGAAGGAGGGAAGTAAGCAAAGTCAAGCTCTTGTTCTTGTCCATCATGCCAAGAGGCATGAGACAGCTGTGTCTGTCAGGCATTTCATGCCTGACAGACACAAAGAGACTAGCTGGAATAACCCAGAGCAAGGTTTTACCTCCCGTTTCCAAATAAATGTGGCAAAATAACTCAAGCAGTTTGTGCAACTCTCCCTTCCTGTCAATCAATGTTACCTTGGCAAATCCCTTCCCGGCACCAACATTTTATCTACCCAGATCCACACCCAATTTTCTCTTCTCAACAATTCTCTGAGACACAGAAGGCATTGCCTGACATTCTAAATAAAACTGCACGTGTGCAACCAAAAAAGGCATGAGTGCAGCAAAAGCATCCCTGCTTCTGAAGTATGAGCAGAGGGAGATTTACACCAATCTTCCATTCACCCTTAAAGGACTTTGTGCAGTGAAAAATTGTGTCCCTGAGAATTGCATAGCCCTCAGGGGCATAATTTTGCATTGCAGAGAGTGCTTCAGAGGGAAGGGAAGGTCAGTGAAAACCCCACCCATGTGCATGTTAGCCACAATATTGCAGAAGCAAGGATGCTATTTTTGCACTCTTGCAACCTTAGTCAGATGTCAGCCACTGGAAATATTTTCACTAAGTTTCATGGCTCAACAGGGATATGAACTAGCCCCGCTAGCCCAATTTTCCAAGCTAAACATTAGATTCACTATAGCAGCAATATTGTATTATCTCATTAGCTGTGTTGTTCTATAACATAATCCTGTAATCATTTGCATTAACAGACATAAATCCTATTCATACACATAGAACATCCAAAGGGCAACAGAAAAAGATATCTAATTTTTCTGAGCAGAAATTCAAATCAGTAACCAGAGTATACTCTTCAACTTAATGGAAAAATGGAAAATTATCAGTTTGTATGCTTAATGGGCCAGTTCAGACTTCACGCTAAACTTGGTTAAAACCAACTTCTGCACAACGTCCCTGAGTCTTGGGCATGTGAGTCCCACCCGCCTCCTCATGTGAATGAGGATAATCCCAAAGGGCTCACAACGCTTTTAAGCTGTGAGCCCTTTGGGGACAGGGAGCCATCTTATTTATTTATTATTTATCTATGTAAACCGTTTTGGAAACTTTTCTTGAAAAGCATTATATAAATATTTGTTGTTGTTGTTGAATGTCCACTTCCTATCTAGGTTAAAATAAGCTGAGATTGGTCATGGCACATGAATGGAGCAATTCTAATTTCAGTGTATCCTAGTCTACTTGCTTTAAATATGCCCAAATATGCCAGCTTTAGCTGAAGTGCTCTTTGACATCTGCATGAGTCCATAGATTGAAATACTGGAGTTCTACATCTTTGGCTTTGTGGCATTGGGGTGAATGGTGTCTTTACCAGAGCAGTATTAAGACGCTGGAGATTTTGAAACAAGAAAGATTGGTGGAGTTCAGACATAATGGCTTGTTCAGCTAAACCATGGGTTCCCAACTTTTGGCATTCCAGATGTTGCTGAACTACCACTCCCGTCATCCTCAGCCACAATAAACTGTGGCTGGCGATGCTGCAAGATATAGTTCATCAACATCGGGAGTACTACAGGTTGGGAATCCCTGAGTTAAGGCATGGTCTCATGTTACAGAATGAGGTCATTCACACAATCAAAATATGTGTGCTCCCAATTTTTGTTGTATGGAAGCAATGTAAGAGGAAAACTATTTCGAGTGTTTTAAGCTCAAAATGAAATGCCTTCTAAATTAAAGGGCCTGTTTACAGCTCAGGACACAGAACAACCCCATTTTGAATCAAAACTTTTAAAGTGACATTTTTTACTTGGGGTCAGACTCAGGGCTGCTGGAATTAATTCCCCAGGGAGGGTTTAGTTTAAATGGCATGCTGGCCACTGTGCCTCCTGGCAGAGGTGGCTGCCCGCGCCGCTGCCAGCAGACTCGGCTTATGTACTGTTGGGCACCCCAACATTAGAGGTACCGGCCCAGAAGTATATGGAATTCAGGCCTGTGTCTGATTTCATTTTATATTAATAATTCAATTAAATGCCTGAACTTGAGGTGAGCATGATGCCCAGATCTCATGACTGCCTGGTAAATGATTTGTAAAGGCAGGGGTAATCTAGCATTGTTTATCAGTGTTTGTGGAACTCACAAGAGACTCAATGGGTCAGGCTTAATTACCAGTCTCACACTGCTGAAATTATCCCTTTTCCTCACTGACAGGATGCTTCTGCCTCAGTCAAATGTATTGATTAACTCGTCTCACACATGTACCCCTTTTTATGTTACTTTAAATATTCTCTTGTTATAATTACACACTAGATAAAGGTACACAAGAAATAATGTACTTGCTGTCTCACACAAATAGAACTACTTCTCTCACTAACTCCTGACTTTTAACACCTTTTGGGACCAGGCTAGCAAATCTGGGACAAGAGAAGGGGCCCATTTGCAACTCAGAGATGCAGATTTGCTTTGGGCAATGTCCCCTCCCCAAGATAGCAGCTAACAGAAGATGAGATTGAGATCTCTCTGGCTCAATAATTAAAAGATGATATCCAGAAAGTAACAGCAAGTTGTCACCTTTTTGGGGACCCAGGAAAAGATGAGATTTGAATAGACTCTATGAGAGATCAAAGGAAAATACAACTATAAAGAACAGGCTTACTGGACAGAGAACTAGCAGTCTTTTGCCTACAGGCAGTCTTGTGCCTACACGCAATCTTCTGCCTACAAGCAAGACTTGCTCATGAGTAATCCAAGAGTTTGCTGCCCAAGCCGCGGGGCTAGAGGCAGGAACTCTGTCCATGGACAGGAACTGTCTGTGACCTCCACTGCACAGTGAGAAGTCAAGACTTCCCCAGCCATGGTGCTCTGACTCTCAGCCGTGCTCTGAGCAAACTGCCTGCTTGATTCAAAAGCTCCTGTCTCCAGCCAAAAGCCTTCAGCTGAAAGATCCACCATTCTCAAGCCTCTGATCCTGGTAATATGCTGCCTCTACAAGCCTTGGATCCCTCCATCCTTTCCCCTTCTTCTCCTTTCCCCTCGTCCCTCTACTAATTCCTGATCTCCCCAAACCATGCCAGCCCTCAGCCTTCCTTACCTCCCCCACCCCTTTTTCCGCCTATATCTGAATTGTATTAGGCTTTAGGAAGATTTAATACACACACACATATTAGTTAGGAACACTGGGTGAATATTGGTGCTGGCTAGGGTTGAAATATTGTTAGTAGTATTGATAGGATGTTCTGCTTAAATACTGTTAGTAATATTGATAGGATGTTCTGCTTTCTGCTCAGCTAGATTGATGTTGTTATTCTTTTATACTCAATAAAGCCCACTGAATCATTTAGGATTGGTCTGATCTCCTTTCTTCCTTGCGCCCAGATCCTACATGGTCACTATATAAAAGTACTTGGTCACTTGGTGACACTATGAGACAGGCCTAATTTTGTATGCTAGCTAATGAGCATATTTAGTATATAAATCAGGCCTGGACCACAACAGTACTGCAAGCCCAGCCTCACACACTCAGCAGCAGCAGCAATGGTAATGGCGTCTTCTCCCCACAGACCAGCATGCTTCCCTCCAAAGTCTGCAGGGCATTGGGTGACACACAGCAAGGAGGTGGCTGCTTGCTTCTCAAGGAATGAAGCGGGGGAATGGATTGGCCCAACCATCACCACTGCTGGTGCATTATTGTAACAGAAAGGAGAAGCAGGAAGGTGGGCACCCCTCTAAAATGAACATAGCAGGGAAGATTGTGAGGAGGATCTGCCTCTCTCTGGAGTGATGGGTGGTCACTACTGAAAGGCAAGTGGGGAATGCTGTAGCAAAAGAAATGGGGCAGGGAGAAAGGGTGGAGGATACATCATGCCCTACTACCCAACCCACTTCAGTATCCCTAGGACCTACCCACGGGGAACAATGGGGTGTTTCAAGTTCCCCCATGTTTCCCTATGCCCGAAACAATTGAAATGTATCAAGGTTTGTTCCATCAAAAAAAATGGTTCAACTGCTGGTTCAACAAAACGTTTTGGCTATTTGCATTATGTTTCGAGCTTGGAAAAAAAACAAAAAACCCGTTTCGTGAATATCCCTAGAGAAAAATCAACCTGGTAGTAATTTCTTAGGCTTTACTGAAGTTTTCCACACATTGCCAACAGGAAAAAATAAACCATAAATCCTCCTTAATATTTTAGACTCCTTTCAATCACTCACTGGATTCGTTAATGGAGCTTTGTGTAGCGTGAATAGGGAAGTGACAAAATTCACACAGACCAGAGGTTCAAAACAAACAAGAATAAAATTTATTTCTAACAGATGTTTCTGGGATTTTGTTTTTCTCTACAAGGCTGTAGGGTATTGTACTTGTTGATGTTACACAGTTACAGTTTACATCGTTGCAAGGTACTCTTTAAGCTTTAATTGAAAGTCCAAACTAGGCAGTTTCCTAGAAACCCAGCCTTTATTTCTGTCTGTCTTATTCTTTGAGTCACAGAACATCTCCTCTCTGAGACTGTCCCTAACTAAACCCCCAACTAACACTCAACTGACTTTTCTATCTACACCAACTACCACCAATTGATTCCTTTGTTGGACAGCTCCTCAAGTTTCCAAACACATTTGTCCAAAAGTACAAAGCCTCAGTCCCTCCAATGCTATTTCATCACAGCCCACCCCCCTCCCTTTTCTTCTCTGTGGCTAACATACTGCAAGATATTATACACATGCTGCAACCCAACGTTATGCAGTCATGCAAGAGCACTGTTGTACAAGCATAATAGGGATGTGCACAAAGTTTCTTCGGCACCGGCAGGGGTAGTCCTTTAAGGGCGGGGGAAGGTGCATTCACTCCTCCCGCCGCATATCCCTCGCTGGCACTCCGTTACTTTCAAGCCCCTCGGGGCGGCAGCGTTCCTCCCTGCCACCCCGTTTTTGTCATCAGCCGGAAGTGGCCGGAAGAAGCAAGCGTGCGTGCGCCTGTTGCAGGCATGCACGCGCCCGTCTGCCATGCGGGCGCACGCGCGGTTACTTCTTCTGCCGCCCCGAGGGGCTTGAAAGTAACGGAGCGCTGGTGGGGGATATGCGGTGGGAGGGGTGAGTCCCTTAAAGGACTACCCCCGCCGGTGCCAAAGCACTGAAATGGCCCCCGGAGCCAAAACGTTTTGGAGGCCTTCATAATGGCCTCTGAAACATTTTGGGCACAAGCCTAAAGCATAAAAATTGACCAGAGTTGTGCAACAGTACAGCCATTTGTGCAACAGCACTTTGGGGCACTTGCGCAACGTTAGATTCCACTGCATGTGTAACATTATCCAGTATGTCAGCCACTGCATCCTGTGTCAATGTAACAATCCAATATACTGAAATAACTGATTTCTATCTAATATATTTTAACTGATTCGTTTTGCTGCCATGAATGAAAATGATCACTCTGATCATTTCAAACACTGAACCATACTTTGGATGGCCCCCCTCATGTGTGGAGGTCTGCAACAATCCCCACCCCCACCCTTACACCCCTAAAAATGGTCTTGGTTTTTATGCTGTCTGCACCTAGCCAGAGAGATTTCTGCCACACGACAGCAGAACACATAGGTACCTGAGGAATGCTTTTAACAGATGTCAAAATTATGATCTATTTAACTTTTGCACTAGCAAGTCTGCATATATTAATGTCTATGTATGCATGTAAAAAGCTACGGTCATATATTTAATCACCTTCTCAAATATACCTTTAGATTACATTTAGAACTCGAGCCAAATTCAGCAATATAAAATTGCTATGAATCAGGTTCAACTATACATTACACATGGTTTTGGCAGAGCTAGTTCTGTCAATAGGTCTGCAATATTTCCCGGAAATCTAGGAATGTCCTAGAGCCTATCATTTCCTGACTTGTGCAACAATTAAGTGTTCAGCTTTTACTTTTTCAAAAATGTTTCTAGCCCTTCTGGGTTCTGGGCTAAATTTACATCAGTGAAGGCAACAGATGCATTCATAGGGACATCCACGTAATGCATAACAACTGGGTATCCTGAAAAGAAAGGGCTTGAAGGTGTGGAGCAGGTCTAGGGAAAGCAATTTGTAAGCAGCTGTCTTGTGTACTATTTCTTTAAGTAAACCGCTTTGGAAACTTTTGTTTAAAAGTGGTATATAAATATTTGTAGTAGTTAGATTACAGAAACTAAATACTGAGCAAGGGAAGACTGGGGAGATCTGAGTTTCTTCGACTGCAGGGTCTACACTGACTCTTCCATGGAATTAACATTGTCACAGATAAATGCTGCTTCCCATTCATTGCTCCTTGACCTGTAAATGTGCATATAAAGAGATGTTCATAGACCCAGTATAAGCATGCTTCTATGGAGAGATGTACACGAACGGCTCGTGCAGGCACAAGCAGGGTGGAGAGCGGTGGCCATGTGCATGTAGATACCACGCACAGGCTGCAGGGAACAGCACCACAGCCACGTTTGGCCTTTGGTAGATGAACCGGAAAAGTGGTGGGGCAGCAGCAGAGCAGGTAAAGACCTGTTTACCTGCTTTTTAAGGGAACCATTCCCTAACCGGTTTGGTTGCAGGGCCGGTTAGGTGCTTCCCAAAGGTGGTGCCAAACCGGTTTGTGCACATCCCTGCTTCTATGTGGAAGCTTTTGTGAATGGCAGGTATGATGAATCAGCATGTCTGGAAGGCATAACCCACATGGAGATAATCCACATGGCCACCTGCATTTCAAAATGTAGGTGGCTACAGGAACAACGGTGCTCCTCGCTCAAAAAGTGACTGTTGGAGCAATCCTAAGCACATTTACTAGGGAGCAGGCCTCTGATCTAAGTCGAACTTACTTTTGAGTAAACATGCTATTTACCCAAAGCATAACACCAAACTCCCGCCGTATGACTTCCTCCCAGTGGAACTCCCCACCGCCCGCCCCGCTTCCTGTTTGGAGCAACTGTCACTGAAAAATGTACTAAGACTCTTGGGCACTCTCCTCTGACGGAAATGAACCTAGAAAAGACTGCCCCAACCCTCTAGCCACTTGAACAAGAGGGAATACTACAGGTGAAACTCGGAAAATTAGAATATCATGCAAAAGTCCATTAATTTCAGTAATGCAAATTAAAAGGTGAAACTGATATATGAGACAGACGCATTACATGCAAAGCGAGATAAGTCAAGCCTTAATTTGTTATAATTGTGAAGATCATGGCGTAAAGCTCATGAAAACCCCAAATCCACAATCCCAGAAAATTAGAATATTACATGGAACCAAGAAGACAAGGATTGTAGAATAGAACAATATCGGACCTCTGAAAAGTATAAGCATGCATATGTATTCAGTACTTGGTTTGGGCCCCTTTTACAGCAATTACTGCCTCAATGTGGCATGGCATGGATGTTATCAGCCTGTGGCACTGATGAGGTGTTATGGAAGACCAGGATGCTTCATTAGCGGCCTTCAGCAATTCTGCATTGTTTGGTCTCATGTCTCTCATCCTTCTCTTGGCAATGCCCCATAGATTCTCTATGGGGTCAGGTCAGGCGAGTTTGCTGGCCAATCAAGCACAGTACACTGTATACTTTTCAGAGGTCCGATATTGTTCTATTCTTCAATCCTTGTCTTCTTGGTTCCATGTAATATTCTAATTTTCTGGGATTGTGGATTTGGGGTTTTCATGAGCTGTACGCCATGATCATCACAATTATAACAAATTAAGGCTTGACTTATCTCGCTTTGCATGTAATGCATCTGTCTCATATATCAGTTTCACCTTTTAATTTGCATTACTGAAATTAATGGACTTTTGCACGATAGTCTAATTTTCTGAGTTTCACCTGTATTTAATAATACACATGAAATGTCTGCTTTTCTTTATAGTTTTAATTATTGCATCTTAAAACTAACTGTTGTGGAACAACCAACACCTTACAAAAAAATATCTGAATGATTCCAGTCACAAGCAGCAAGCACACAAATGGCAGAAGTATTACTGGTTGTTTTGCAATCCCTTCAGTGAGTCACTGAGGCTGTTCACATGGGCAGCCCTACCCCAGGCTTGGGTAGCCCTACCTGGGAGAGGCTGTTTGTGTAGAGCACAGGGATTGTGGCCGATCCCGGTGTTGCCTCTCTAGGTATCCCAGGGTTTTTAACCTGGCTTTTACCCAGGTAGACGGATGTGAGCATGCCCTTACCCCCGGTTGTGTGTCTGCTTGGGTTGCCTGCAGCTCAAGCAGACACAGAGCCGGGCACTTAGAACACCCAGCTGAGGGAGAAACCCTTCATGCATTGTGCTCCCCTCGCAGTGCATCAAGGGATTTCTGGAGACCAGGCTGCGTTTTCCGGTCTCCAGGAGAGCCGCTCAAGAGGGTACGTGAGATGTGCAGCTAGAAGAGAACCAGACATCATCTGGGGGGAAGGCAGGTACTATCCTACCCCCCCCCACCACCATCCTCCTCACCTGACTTGAAGGTTGTGTGAACTTTGTTTTGTGGCATGCAAATTTGTGATTAGTAGCAACTGGAATCTTACAAAACATGAAAGTATTTAATGTTCAGAGCAGCCACACCCCTTAATTTTCAGCACACTTTGCAGATGCAAGTCCCATTAACTTCAGCTTAGAACATGCCTATAGAATACTTTGAGGACTTAGATGACAGTTACTAGATGATTTATATCCTATTTTCTTCACAAGTGAGACAAATTTTTCACTCAAGCAGATGTTCAGACTCAAGTGTTTATGAAAATCCATGTATCTTCCCCAGTTACACCTGTTATCCTGGCTAACGATATAACCTTATGTGGATTCGTAGATAAGGCTCTTAATTAGTTAAAGGAGTTAGCACATTTTTAGATCAGTGCAAAACTGGTTTCTTTGGTTCTGAGTGATCTGAATATTGATAACATAAGAAAACTTCCAAGATAAAATGGGGACAATACTGCAGGCGCACTTTGAAATCCTATCGATTTCAATTGGAAAGTTAAGCATGTGCTTAAATCTCTTCCCCTGAAATCAATGGGACTTGAAAGTGTTCTTATCTTATGCTGGATTGTAGTGTATATATTTGAAGGCCCTAAATGTTAAGCCTCTTAATCTGATGGAGTAAGAAAGAAAAGATGGAATAAGACGCTAAACTATAGATATCCAAATCTTTACATGATTAGATTAAAAAAGAAAGTCTGTGCTTAAGTAGGCCTTTCTGAACATGCTATGTTTGTTGCATTGGCTACTAAATAAGTGAAGTGTACACTCTGCAAGCATAACTGCCTGTTCCCTGTTTCCTATTCCAAGCCTGAGAACCTGGAACCGAACTATCACAGCCAAAGATTCCATCTAATACATGTGGCTGAGTTTGCTCTGTGTTGAAGTTATGGTTCCTATTTTGAGGTAAATTTCCTGCCAAACTTAAGTTCAACTTTAAATGTTTCTTAACAATGTATCTTGGGCTATGAGTATACAAAATTTTAGCTTTCTGGCTAATATTGCAGTACCATAACCATTTGGGGATAGAGTTTGGTATATACACATTTCGGATTTTCTAAATAATCAGTCCCTTGAACTATGTACATACCAATTTGGGGGTTTCTGGATGATCTGGAAATACTTAACTACTTGATGATCACCTCTTTTTGAAGGGAAACATTTCTGTTTTCTGAATCTTAGGAACATGGCTGTACTGGGCTATACGCATGAAATATTAACTTGGGGTACATTTTCAGGTATAGTTAATGTCTTCTCATTTAAGTCACAGATGTGCAAATGTCTGCTTTTCAGATTTATTTAGTAAGAGAGGTTTCTTAGAATGTGAATATACCAAATTTCAGGATTCTAGATCACGTGGAGGTATCCTAATGATTTTGATATCCCCAATGAATGAAGCAATTCCTGTCATCTTTATTTTATGACAGTATCTCCAAAATAAATCATTATGAATATTTCAGAAAAGTTGTGCACACGATCATTGTAGGAGGGTGGAGAGGGCGCTGGGGGGGGGGGAATGCAAGATCCAGCTTACCTTCCCCCCAGGCAAGCAAGGTCCATGTGTGGTCCACGAGCAAGGTCCACATGATCCGCGCTGCATCCAGCAGTGTGGAGTTCTGGAAGCTAAAAAAATGTGTCCTGGCCTCCAGGTATCCCATGATTAACTGTGCGACAAGCACGGTGCATTGGGAGAATCCCCCATGAGTCTGGCGCTCGGGCTCCATGCAGCCCCAAAACACACCTGGCCCTGGGGTTGAAGGTGCGCTCACACTCTCTAACCCCAGTTAAGGGCCGGGGTTAAACGTCGGGCTAGTTGTGGCAGAAGCGCCAGGATCAGAAGCAATCCCAGCATTCCACATGAGCAGTCCAACCTAGGTTGGGCTGCCCTAGCTTAGGCTGGGCTGCTTGTGTGAATAGCTTCAGTATATATTAGTATGGATTGAGTATTAAAGTAAAATGTGCCGTCAAGTCGGTGTCGACTCCTGGCGACCATAGAGCCCTGTGGTTGTCTTTCGTAGAATACAGGAGGGGTTTACCATTGCCATCTCCTGCATAGTATGAGATGATGTCTTTCAGCATCTTCCTATATTGCTGCTGCCTAATATAGGTGTTCCCCATAGTCTGGGGAACATACCAGCGGGGATTCGAACGGACAACCTCCATAACTTGCTAGTCAAGTTATTTCCACATACATTTTTAAAACCCTTCCCTTCTCCCTTATGTTCTACATGTTATATTCTGTCTGGACAGAGGAAACATAAACTCCCAAACCTACGTTTAAACCAATTTGATGAATATGATGAATATTTATATACTGCTTTTCTACAAAAGATCCCAAAGATGTTTACATAGATATTAAAAAATATAAATGAATGGATGAATGGATGATAAATAAATAAAATGGCTCCCTGTCCCCAAAGGGCTCACAATCTAAAAAGATACATAAGATAGACCCAAGCAACAGCCACTGGAGGGATGCTGTGCTGGGGATGGATACAGCCAGTTGCTCTCCCCTGCTCAATAAACCATAAAATCCATAAAAATTAACACACAACAATAAAACCATAGAATCAGCAATAAAAGCGGATAGCTTAAATTTCAAAGGCCTGAGTGAATCACCAGGTCTTTACCTGCCTCTTAAAGGCAATAAGGAAAGTCAAAGATCAGATGTCTGTCAGGAGAGCATAGTGGCAATAACGAAGAAGACCCTGCCCTCCATGTACTGGGCTCTCAATGTCAGTACAATTGGGCATCTCAGTGTTGGCACATAGAGAAGAATCCCCTCTGATGATCTTGTTAGGTGGACCAAAACATTTGAGAGCAGGTAGTCCTTCAGATATCCAGAGCCCACACTGTTTAAGTCTTTAAGTCATAACCAGCACCTTGAACTGGACTTGGGAAGCAACCGGTGAACTTGGGAAGCACCAGTAACCAGTGCAGCTCTTTCCAATGATATGAGATATGATATGAGAGGGCGTGATATGAAAGGGCATGGACAAAGCTCTGGCTGCCACACTTTTCGCCAGCTACAGTTTCCAAATATTCTTCAAGGGCAGCCCCAATTATAATGCGCTGTAGTAGTCCCAATTATAATGCATTATTACATGACTAAGACATGGGTAATCGTTGCCAGATCTGCTTTCTTGAGAAACAAGCACAGCTGGCTCACTAGCTGAAGCTGTACAAAGGCACCCCTGGACACTGCCTTCACCTGAGTATCTAGATGCAAAGCAGGGTCTCTAGCAGTACCGCTATACAGCACATCTGCTCTTTCAAAGAGACTGAAACCCTGGCAAGAGCCAGTTGAATCTCCTTATTCAGATTGGCTCTCCTACTGGCCAACAGCACCTCTGTCTTGTCTGGATTCAATCTTCATTTATTAGTCAACATCCAGCCCATCATGACTCCAGCCCCCAGTTCAGAGCACCCACCACTTCCCTAGAATCAGATTGCACAAAGAGGGAGGGAGGGTGCTGTGTCATCCACATAGTGATTATACTTCATCCCAAATCTCAGGATTATCTCTCGCAGAAGTTTCATGCAGATGTCAAACAGCATTAGGGACAAATCAAACCCTGGGGGACCTCACAGGTCAAGACTTGAGCAATGGTTCCGCAGCACCACCTTCTGAACCGTCCCCTCAAGGAAGAACTGGAGCCACTCCAAAGCAATGCCACCAATCCCTATACTCAAGTGGCGATCCATAGTTGATGGTATTGAATGTTGCTGAAAGAACCAGCTGAACCAACAGAGACATACCTCCACGCCTACAGGTGAAACTCGGAAAATTAGAATATTGTGCAAAAGTCCATTAATTTCAGTAATGCAAATTAAAAGGTGAAACTGATATATGAGACAGACGCATTACATGCAAAGCGAGATAAGTCAAGCCTTAATTTGTTATAATTGTGATGATCATGGCGTACAGCTCATGAAAACCCCAAATCCACAATCCCAGAAAATTAGAATATTACATGGAACCAAGAAGACAAGGATTGAAGAATAGAACAATATCGGACCTCTGAAAAGTATACAGTGTACTGTGCTTGATTGGCCAGCAAACTCGCCTGACCTGACCCCATAGAGAATCTATGGGGCATTGCCAAGAGGAGGATGAGAGACATGAGACCAAACAATGCAGAAGAGCTGAAGGCCGCTAATGAAGCATCCTGGTCTTCCATAATACCTCATCAGTGCCACAGGCTGATAGCATCCACGCCACGCCGCATTGAGGCAGTAATTGCTGCAAAAGGGGCCCAAACCAAGTACTGAATACATATGCATGCTTATACTTTTCAGAGGTCCGATATTGTTCTATTCTACAATCCTTGTCTTCTTGGTTCCATGTAATATTCTAATTTTCTGGGATTGTGGATTTGGGGTTTTCATGAGCTGTACACCATGATCATCACAATTATAACAAATTAAGGCTTGACTTATCTCGCTTTACATGTAATGCGTCTGTCTCATATATCAGTTTCACCTTCTAATTTGCATTACTGAAATTAATGGACTTTTGCACGATATTCTAATTTTCTGAGTTTCACCTGTACTTCCTGGAATAAGTTGTCCACCAGGATGACCAAGGAAGTTTCATCCCAAACCCAGGATGGAGGCCAAATTTAAATGGGGCCACATCAGCGATAGTCACTACTGTTTAAAAAAAATCATTGTTATTATTATTATTGTTTAATTTTAATTTTAATTCTTTTATTGATCTTCACTAGTTTTCATGCAGGTGGTACTTTGGCAAAAACCCTTCAATATGAAAGCCCATAACACTGAGCTCTGTGCACTGTTGCACTTTTCTCAGTAACGGGACAGCCTTTAAGAGACATGGAGCCCTGTCAAGGTCAAGCACTGCCTGGGAAGTCATGCATGGAGCTCTGGGAAAGTGAAGCCCCAGTACTTTCCCCGTAGGACTCTATGGGGAAAGCACTTGGGATGGACTTCATTTACCAGCACTCTGTGTGTAATTTAAGACTTATACTGGGGCATAAGAGGGCTTATAGGAATGTAGGAAGCTGCCTTCTACCAAGTCAGACTACTGGCCCCTCAAGCTCAGTATTGGATACAGTGACTGGCAGCGTCTCTACAAAGTTTCAGGAAGGAGTTTTTCCCATTTCTTCCTGGAGATACCAGAGGGTGAACCTGGGACCTTCTGCATGGAAGCAGATGCTCTACCACTGAGCTACAGTCTCATCCCCTAAGCAGAATATCTTACAGGAGACACGGTCTGCATGTAGTCACCCATATAAGTGCAAATCAGGGAAGACCCTGCTTAGCAAAGGGGCAATTCATGCTCGCTACTACAAGACCTGCTCTCCTCCCCAAAAGATTAGCTTTATTTCCCTTAAAGGAAATCCATCCATGCTGGGCGAAGACAGATGTCTTTGTGTGCTTTTGTTGAGTAGTTTCTTTTTGTAGCTTTGCAACACTGTCTCTCCAGTGAGACTTTTGGACTTCCTTTCAGAAACAGTGAAAAGCAAGTATTCTTATGTAAGCACATCAGTGATCTCAGTGCTAACCTAAAGGGATATTAGGAAGTTTCAAAAGTTTCCCCAGCATGTAATTCTACCCAAGGATTAGGTGTGAGTTATGTATTAGAAAAACTTTCTTTGCAAAACTTCCATCCAGAAGAGAGATCTACTGGTACTCCATATATAAAAACCTTATGAACAGTGCAGCAATGGAAAGTGGTTTGGTGATTTGCATAGTATCAGCACAGTAAGGATCAAGAGTCCAAATCAAGAGTCCAGGAAGCAAGGGATGTTGGAAGTAAGTTTTTCAGAAGTCTGGACAAGTCACAGAGAACTTAGTGCTTAGTTCCACTGAGCCCTCAATACTCCTTGGGCCCAGCTACTCCTCTTAGATCCCACCCCTTAGCTGAAGTCAAGAGCTTTAAAGGGACAGCCTTCTTGCCTGGAATGTAGCAATTCATCACTTCTATGGCATGTCTTGCTAGGCGCATTGCCTGTACTGGCAAGCCAGCCCTAAGGAGTGGAATGCCCTTTGGACAATAATGCCAGTCACCCAGAGTTTGGCAGTTTCTGGGGAGACTCTAGTTCAATGAATTCTGATGATGGGGATTGGTATCAGGGTCCAGGTTCACCATGTTTGCAGGCTACATCAGTGGTCCTCTCCCGATAGCCTCTCTCCATCTATATCAGTATCTAGGTTGCTGCTTATGAAGGTCATGACAACCTTCTCCATGAACGTGCATAAATGCACTTACAGCATGCACAAGCCCATCTACATGCAGTGTGAGCATACTAACATAGGAAGCTGTCTTATATTGAGCCAGACCATTGGTCCAAATAGCTCTGTATTGTCTGCAGTGACTGGCAGCATCGGTTTCAGGAGGAGGCTTTCCTAGTCCTACCTGGAGGTGCCAGGCATTGAACCGGAGACCTCCTTCATGCAAAACAGATGTTCTACCCCTGCGCTACAGCCCCATCCACCTGATGCACCAATCTAAGCCACTGACTGCTGGTCTGCTAATATTATGTGCAGGTAGGGCTGGCACATGTGGCAAGTGCATGTAAACGTGACAAAGCAAGCATGGAATACTGACATGAGTAAGGGCTTTGCCAGTGGCCTGTATTTAAAAAAAGACTGCACTTCTAAGCAAACATGGTTAGGATCAATGTTAAAGCGAACAGATGCAAGGCAGGACAATGGTACAAAGTAATTGGAAGGGAAAACAAGAAGACAACATTGAGTTCTATAGATTTAGACCCTGATTCAGAGGCATTTTACTATATACAACCAAAGGCCTGTGAAAGCAGTTGGGAATACATATTTTCACTGGTATTGCAAGACAAATGAGTATTCCAATCCATACAGTGCAGAGTAGACAGAGATTTCAATTGAGACTCTATGTCCATATCTGTATTTGAGCTGTATGCATAGTTCCTAATCCAGTAATGCAGCCCATATGTAAAAGCAGGCTTTTGCACACAAACCTTTCCTTTCGGATTGGGGTATCAGAGTGAGAGCTGATTTAGTGCACACAAAATTCCAAAGACACAGTGAGGGACTGTTTTACCAACCCCTTGCCAATTACAGAATATCATTCAGTATTCCTTTTTATTACTGCAGAAGTCAATTCGCAACTTGTTTCCTCTTCCCTTCCAACTTGATTAATTACCATGTTAGCATAACTACTCTTCTCTTTCTTATAAATGGCCTCTCTCTAAAGTGCTGCCCTTGCAAAATAAAACAGGGAAAAGCTTCCAGCTCCTTGCTTTAGCATTGCAGGCCAGCTTAATCTTGCTATTTTTCAAATTTATGCTCCTTTCCAATAAAGCTTGCGTGAATATTATAGCAAATCAGATAATATAAAAGGGGTAGTTCTGGTAACTAATCCTTTCAGGGCTTTTGTTTCTTTGTTTTGTTTTTTGCTTCCCCCCACCCCCACTGACTTTGCAAATATTGCATTTAAATGTACTTGTTGACATTTGAGAACTCAATTTGTTGATCATGTACACTGTTTCAAAGAGATTGCATTACTTACTGATTAATTTCTACTCCCTGGATGTTTTCCCCCATGTCCAAAACCACATTAAGCATTAATCTGTAAGGAAGCCTCCCCTTGGGCAACATTTTAAGGGTATAATAACCAAGTGGCAAATACTGCACTCTTTACTCAAAAGCTGATATTCATTTCTATGAGAATTTTGTTGGAAGTCAGGATGCCGTGGGAACTGAAAGGCACTGAACTAAATTCTTGGTTAGGATTTTAAAGATACACCTTAGCCAAATAAAACAGAATTTATAATCCTGCTATTGTATAAACTTTACAGATCTAAACAAGGGAAGCAGAAGTTGGCATGCCTGTGAATGCAGCGTAAATAGCAACATACTGGTTCTGGCACAGGATCTGTTAAATGCAAATACTGCTCAGGGATTAGAAAATTGTAGATGCTGTACCTGGGTACACTAAGCACAGGAGCACGACAGCAAGTCCCATTCTGATGTGCTTTTAAATCACCACCATGCCCTGTTCTCCCATGCATACAGGTGGCCCTCATTCATAGGGGTTCCATTCCTGCCAATCCATTCCTACCAATTAATGCAAATACGGAAACTGCAAATAATGAAACCGTAACTCTATAAGGATGGGGGGGTGGGGTTAAAGTTCCGGGGGAGGGGGAGATTTTAAATGCCTAAAAAGTGGGGTGAGGGGGGAAATAAGAGTAGAACTGCACAGTAAATTGCTCTCCAAGACTGTAGGGCTCCAGAACTACCCCCCCCCCAAAAAAACCCGCCAAATTTTTGGCCAAAAAAAAAAAAAGTCTGCCTCAAAATGGCTCCAGTCTCTAAAATGGCAGCCAAAAATAGCATCAGAAGTCATTTCCAGTCACCCAGGAACCGCAGAAAATTTTGTTTATTTTTAGAACCACGGACAACGAGGTCAGGTCTATATTGCCCAACCGTGGATATGTGAAACTGTGGGTTCCAGGACCGCAAATAACAGGGCCAGCTGTACAGTGTTTCTCAGCAGTGACAATGTACTCAGAGAGATCCTCCCTATGATTGAGAATACTGGACATTCAAGCATTCTCAGTCGCAGGGAAGATCTCTCCCCGAGCACAAGTGTGAGCACTGGAAGATATTCCCCTCAGGGGATGAAGCCACTTAGGGAAGAGCAGGTGGTTTCAAGTTCCCTCCCTGGCTTCTCCAAGATAGGGCTGAGAGAGATTCCTGCCTGCAACCTTGGAGAAGCCACTGCCAGTCTGTGAAGACAATGCTGGGCTAGATAGATCAATGGTTTGACTCAGTATACGGCAGCTTCCTATGTTCCTACAATGTTTGTCTTGACAGACAAATATTGTATGTGTGGAGAGCAGAGTTTAAGAACACACTGGCACAGGGAGCATGTCATGTCTCATCCTGCAGGAAAGAGGCCAGTAGGAGGCTGAGAGACAGAGAGGTAAAGTGTATTGCAGCACCTTAGACAGCTCCATGGGACAAGATGGACATCAGTCAGAGGTAAACTGAGCTCTTAAATATCTCTGAGCTCAGGCTACTTCCTGGGCTAGCCTTATAAGGGCAGAAGCCTTAAAGATGTAGCCTTCTGGAGTCCAGCACTCCTCCAACTCTGCTCTAGCTGATCCTGGCTAGCTTGTTGCCAGCCCTGGCACAAAGATATCAGGGAGTGCAACAGTGCAGAAGGGGCTGAGATTCTGTTTCAGGGAGTTCGGGCTCCCTGGCTGGGCTCAAATTCTGGGGTTCAGGCTCTGGGTGGTTACGACTCTGGGCGGCGGTCATGGGTCACACGGGTTTTACATGGTGCTCTATATGGAAACAATTTCAGCTGACTGAAAAGCCTGAGCAGGGCTATGAAGTTGCCTCATACTAAATCAGTTAATTGGTATATCTACCTAGAGCTCTCTACTCCAATCGGCAGTGGCTCTCCAGAGTCTCAAGCGGAGTTCCGCCCCCCCCCCACACACACACCACAATCCCCAGTCATCCCCTTCAGATTCTTTAATTGGAAATGCCAGGACTAGCATGGGATTTCCTGCACACAAAGCACATTTTTTATCATTGAGCTGTGGCTCTTCTCTGCAGAATGGTAAATTTGTGGGCATAAGAACAAATGATGAATAGGCCACTAATGAATTTCAGATGGAAATAAAAAGAAATTTTCTATCAGAACGTAAAATTCTGGGACACTCTTTGTAGAACATTTGTTCAAGGTTGTTTTCATACCAAGTAGGATACATTTACCAAGTTTCAAGACAGAGTTGATTAATAAATAATGCCGCCACCAAGGCAAAATATTGCACGGTTTTCATTTTATGTATATAATTGTGATCCACTCTGGGCCAAGGATGTTTCTTCACCAACTCAGTTTCTTCCCCTCTCTTCTCTTCATCTGGGGCAAAAGTAGAGAAAGGAGGTAGCACCCAAAAGATGCCTTCCTCTGATGGAAGAAGTCTTCCTCTGGAGGAAAGATTTATTCTATCAAAGAAGGTGCTAGTAAGTTTACAGCTAGAAAGGCCCCTGGTTCTGTCCATGGTTTCAAAGAGTTTGTGGGAAATGAGCCCCATTTTTGGCAAAGATATTCACAGATATTAATGACAGGATTCCAAACAAGTGGCATCTGAGTGTAATACACCTCATTTCTTAAAAAGGGAATAACAGGTTTCCTAAAAATTGCCATCCTATCAGTATTTCTTACAAATTAGGGCTATTTTCATGACATGAACTGCCTGGGATAACCCAGGCAGCTTGTGTCATCTGGAGTGCCTGGAGCCCTCTGTGCCTGGCTCCTCCAGTCGAGGGTAGCCCAATACTTCTACTCAGCTTTTTACTGAGGTAGAACAAACCGTGGGTTTATTTTACCTCAGCAGGCGATCATCTGGGCAATCACCACCGGGTAGAAGGCTTGGGCAGTGAGCCAGGGGGAAGGAGTGGCTGCGCGGAGCACAGCAGCTGCTCTAATGAGCGCAGCAGCTAGCAGGAGGCACTCTGGGATACAGGAGCACTTCCTCCTCCCAGTCCCAACTATGTCCTCTGCCACGCCACTGCTCATGTGAGCACATGGCATGGCGGAGACAAGGACGGCCACCGCTCCTAAACGGCAGCCAGAGGTTGTGTGCATGACCTCATTATATGCTAGTTTCCTTTATGAAAAAACCAAATGCTTGGGTTAGTGCCAATCGGTTTATACATGAAGAGCAAGGCTGCTTTAGGAGGGGATATTCTACCCCAGGCTAGTGTTTTATTTTGTCTCATCTGACAGGGCATGGTTTTACTGGTCCTTCTCGGCGCTTATTTGAGATATTTCTATGGACAGGGCATGACTGTGGACCAAACTTCGGCTGTTGGGCATGGAGCCAGACCTGGTCACGTTGGGTGACATTCTATGCAGTCCTCTGTCAACGCTATGGAACACTGGGGCTGCTGCGCAGCTTCAAATGCAGCCTTGACAGTGTAGCAAAGGAGCTGCTGTGGAATGCATCTGAAGACTTTTTAGGCAGCAGGACAGAGCTCCTTTCTATTTGAAACTTGCCTGAGGTGTTTTAAAGGCATTCTGTAGCAGCTGTTATACTGTCGGGGCCGCCTCTGAAGTTGTGCAGCAGTCTCAGCGTGTCCATGGATGGATGGAGGGCTACACAGAATGTCACCCATTGACCCAGACATTATATTAAACCACCTCAGTAAAGATAAGGTGTAGAAATAAGGCTCTTCTTTCTGAAGAATCCCCACTTATAGTGATGTTAAACAGGACGGTCTCCTAGACCCAGTCCTCTTTAATGTTTATGTAAATTATTTGGTTCCATTTTAAGATAAGAGAGAAATCTTCCTGCTGGTAACAGGAAAATTTATGCATTATTATATGCTAATGATATGGTCTTACTTTCATTAACTCATGAAGGCCTGAAGAAATAGTTGGCTAACCTTTCTACACATTGTAAACTGGAGCATTGGTAATTAACTATACCAAAACCAATATCATGTTTTTAGGGGAAGAACCTGTCTCTCCCCCATTTCAGTACGTCTCTGGAAAATAATACACTGGAGCAGGTTAAATTTTGATCAAAATAATTTGGGTCCAAATGAATAGGAACAACTGAGTAAAAGCATTAGTTAAAGAATGTTTGTTCATAATTTCTTTTATATTTTAGGATTATTCATGCGATGACACTTGCTAAATGGTCTCCCTTTTAAAAAGATGACCAGGTGAAAGCTCATTAGCGGGACAATTTGTTGCTTCCTGAACAAAGATATGCATTCCTTAAATTAAGTTTCCATCTGATATCTTCAGCTGCAGTAGGACAGTATACCAAGGTGCCTTGGAAACAATGGGTACATCCAAAATGTCCACAACGTGTTATAGCATTACCCATAAAATGCCCCGTTTAATGGCATCAGGGATAAATTTCTAGGCAGATCTTCTAGGCACAGATAGGGTCAGATATTGCAGCTGTTTGTTTTCCGTTGCCTGATCACAATAGTGGCGGCATGTAATATGGCAGTGACATACAGGTGAAACTCGGAAAATTAGAATATCATGCAAAAGTCCATTAATTTCAGTAATGCAAATTAAAAGGTGAAACTGATATATGAGACAGACACATTACATGCAAAGCGAGATAAGTCAAGCCTTAATTTGTTATAATTGTGATGATCATGGTGTACAGCTCATGAAAACTCCAAATCCACAATCTCAGAAAATTAGAATATTACATGGAACCAAGAAGACAAGGATTGAAGAATAGAACAATATCGGACCTCTGAAAAGTATACAGTGTACTGTGCTTGATTGGCCAGCAAACTCGCCTGACCTGACCCCATAGAGAATCTATGGGGCATTGCCAAGAGAAGGATGAGAGACATGAGACCAAACAATGCAGAATTGCTGAAGGCCGCTAATGAAGCATCCTGGTCTTCCATAATACCTCATCAGTGCCACAGGCTGATAGCATCCATGCCACGCCGCATTGAGGCAGTAATTGCTGCAAAAGGGGCCCAAACCAAGTACTGAATACATATGCATGCTTATACTTTTCAGAGGTCCGATATTGTTCTATTCTTCAATCCTTGTCTTCTTGGTTCCATGAATTTGTTCCATATATTTATATGTGCCCTTTCCTCTTTTTTTTTGTCATGACTTGTGCAATAAATAGTTTGATGATGAAGGAGTGGATTATTCTACTCGTTCAAAGGAGCAGTATAGAGATGCTACTGCATGGTTTGGTACATATAATTCCTAAAATTGGGTGAAGAAAATTTGGCTTGGTTATTCAGTAATGAGGAAAATTCACTCTGAATATTTCTTCCAAATGGTACAGAGGCACTTTCCTACCTACAAAGTCCCAGGTAATGCTAATGCAGCCAATGATTTGATAGATATGATCTGTTAAGTGGGGTTGGGATGGCTGTAATTATCCATTGGCTGGAGGCTGGTACGTCCAAAAGAAAAATGCACAGAAGTGTTGAAGAGGTGCAAAATAATACAAGATGTACATGGTGGTGCTGGGGGACTATTGCTCGGCCCCATGGCCACTGGCCTGTGGGGTCCCACAGGGTTTGGTTTTGTCCCCAATTCTGTTTAATATCTACACGAAGTCGCTGGGTGAGGTCATCCTCTATCTCTCCTTGTCACCTGATCCTAGGGAAGCAGCTGATGTCCTGAATCAGGGACTGGAGGCCGTGATGGGTTGGATGTGGACTAATAAACTGAAATTGAATCTGGACAAGATGGAGGTAATGTGGTCAGTAGGAGAGCCAATTGGGATGAGGTGATTCTACCTGTTCAAGGGGTTGCACTCCCCTTGAAGTAGCAAGTACGCAGCTTGCAGGTATTACTGGACCCGGCTCTGCTCAGGTGGAAGCAGTGACCAGGGGTGCCTTTGCACAGCTTCGGCTAGTGCGCCAGCTGTGTCCCTTTCTCGAGAAGATGGATCTGGCCACAGTTACCCATGTCTTAGTCACATCACAGCTGGATTACTGTAACGCGCTCTACGTGGGGCTGCCCTTGAAGAACATCCGGAAACTGCAACTAGTGCAAAATGCGGCAGCTAGGGTTCTATCTGAACCTGCCTGGTGTTACCATATCACACCTTTTTTGAAAGAGCTGCACTGGTTACCAGTGTGTTTTCGGGTCCAATTCAAGGTGCTGGTTTTGACCTTTAAAGCCTTTAACGGTTTGGGCCCAGGATATCTGAGGGACCGCCTGCTCCTAAGGGTTGCTGCCTGCTTGACGAGATCATCTGAAGGGGTTCTGCTCCAGGTGCTGGTAATGAGGGAGGCTCGGTTGTCATGCATGCAGCACAGGGCCTTCTCTATACTGTCCCCAGACTTTGAAATGCTCTCCCAGTGGCCATTCACTCCTCAGACTGCATCACAGTTTTTGGAAAGCTTGTTAAATCTTGGCTTTTTATCCAGGCCTTTACATGATTGTTTCTATTGCTGCTTCTGTGTGTTTTACCTGTGTATAGTTTTTATGTTTGTATTTTATGTATTTTAAATTAGATTTTTGCATATTTTTAGCTTAATTTTAATTGTCATTTTAATGTATTTTAAAACTTTTGTAAACCGCCTTGGGATTATTTTTAATGAAAGGCGTTATATAAATTTAAGAATATATAAATATAGTACTCATCGCTCGGAGTACAGCTCCACTAATTCTGAAATGCACCAGCTGCCACTGAACTCTGCCTGCTCCCAATAATTTTTTGTGTGGATGCCCTTATATGTGGGCAAATACAAGGTCAAAGTGGAGAGGAAGCTCTGCAGGAGAAGTGGAAGCAGCAGGATCAGAAGGAGGATCTTGCCTATAGCCCTCATGACTTTGGCCAAAATCAAAAAGTGAAATCTAAGAAGGTGGTGTCCAATGACGGATAAGTTCTTCTTATTGCACTCTAGGACCTCCCTTATGGAACTCAATTTCCATTTCTACACTCCTACTGACCAGCTTCTCAGCACTCACATCCCTCTGTTTATTTCATTATTTCTAACCAAAATGTCACCTGCCCCAACCTGTATTCTGCAGCCATGTAAAGGAAGTCATACTTTCACTACAAATGTATTATTCTGGTTTGGATTTTGAGTGTTCTGGTGACACAAATTTGTATGCACTGACATGACTAACCACCCTAACTGTTAAGTGTCTACATTATTTTCTTGCCATCATGCTACAATTCACAAATCCAGAGTAATGAGGTGGTGTATTCAGCGCCTGTGTTTTTGTAGTACATTTTGGCGTAGGTCCTGTGAGGCAGAAGGGTAGGGATGCCACATTCCTGCACAATCTAACAGATGGTTCAAAATGCTGGAAGTGGTCGATAGATCAATGGCTCACTCATCAGCAGCATGATTTGTGTGATTGTTATAATTTATTCTTCTCATGCTGAATGGACAGAATTTGGCCTTTCTTCTTGAAAAAGTTAAGGTTCTCTCTCTCTCTCTTTTAAACAAGTGTTCCTGAAAATAAGGAATGTTACACCATTAAAAATGAAATGCTTGAGTGTAATCAATGGTTTGCAAGTCATATGACCACTGATGTAAAGTGATTAATAGTGCTGTCTCAGCAAATGCAATCATTACATTTTTAATTAACCTCTTCAACCTTCTGCACCTTCTACTTTTGTTATACATTAGCTCTTCGCAGTTTGGCCGTTGTTTGCATTTGATTAGGTTAAAACAATCAAATGAAAAATTATCTCTCCAATTTGTAAAATAACCCTTGCTACTTACAAATTAGAAGGTATTGCACATGTTTCTGAAGAAAGGACTATTATAAATCAGATCTAGGACGGGTATTTTGAACTCTGTGGCTTTGTTCCCACCTAATTTTTGTTTTGGCAGCTTACTGTTAGTTAATGGCTCTGGATACCAGGAAGCTGGCTTTTCAGAATTTCTCTCTCAGCCTAATTATAATTACACTGTATAAATCACACAATGATCAATTATACAAATCTTAGGTTCATGCATTATTTAGCCTAGCATTTGAATCCACCCAGAAGAAGCGCAGGAAATTCCAAAGCCTCACTTTATATGCTAACAAGTGCTTTATGGAGATGGTAGTGCCAAGGACAAAAATGTAAGGGTGGGGGGAATTGCCATGAATTGAGGCAGCATAAAACTGAAATGGCTCTCCACAAAAACTGAATATGACTCAGAACACTTTGCTAATCCGCAGGCACACGATGCTCTTCATTACTGTGGGATCCTGCTTTCATACAGTTATTATTTAAGGATTTTGCAGTGACTATGTGCAGGCCTACCCTCTGATTCTTCTAAAAGAACATGCACATAAATGGCACAACAAGAATAATTCACTAATTATTCTGTGTTAACTGCCCTGAGCCATTTTTGGAAAAGCGGTATAGAAATCGAATAAATAAATAAATAAATAAAAATACAATATAGAAGTTACTGAATAATTCTAAAAGAGCTTGTAAGAGGGGTCCTATAGACCAGTTTGGATAATCATCTAAACCAATCATGGCTTCGATGAGTGCGAAGAAGCCACGGTGAGCCCAGTCTTGTGTGTTCTCCATCTCCCGTCCTCCCTCTTCAGAGGAGAGTGAAATCGTCTGCTTTCATTTTTTAGTAAACCACAGTTCCCATTATTTATAAGCTTGGAGAACTATGATTTATTAGACTCTAACTAACTAACTAACTAGGATATCAAAGCACAGTTCGATTCTGGTTTGTTATAATGAGTTAGAGTTACCAGAATCTGTACATGAGAAGGAAGTGTGGTTTAGTCCAGTGCTAGCTCCAGTTTGTGGAGGTCCCTTGGGAAAGAGGCCCTAAGTGATCTCACTTACTTGAGTAGGCCCACTTCCTCCTTGCTGCTATCATGGTTGCCCATTTGTACAACCTCTTTCTCTGAGTCCAAGAGGAACATGGTCACAAGTGTGGTGAGCAGAGGCTGCTGGTCTTTCTCCTTGCTTCCATCACTGTTTGATCACTCAGAGAGGGCAGATAAACAGGCAATAACCCAAGGAAGTGGCAGGGCAACAGGGCCGGAGTCCTTCAGGGCTTAGACGCTCTGATGAGGCATGAGCCTCAGCAGGTATCTGACAATGCTGACCTCTGACCCTGATTTAGTCAAAAGTGAAAGTGGAAGCTTCCATTCTTTTCCTCATGAGCATGAATTAAGAGGGAAGGGAGAGCACATGAGCTCAAGGCTTGATGTAGATTGTTCATAATAAACTAAACCAGATTCCCAACCTGTGGTTCTCCAGATGTCGCTGAACTACAACTCCCATCATCGCCAGCCACAATACTGGCTGGGGATTATGGGAGTTGTAATTCAGCACCATCTGGAATACCACAGGTTGGGAACCCCTGGCCTAAATCATGACTTAGATGTTCTGAAATGGGCCAAAGCAACACATTTGGTAATCAACATTGTTATAGATTTTGATGTGATCCTTCAAGTATTCAGAAACATAGTTATTTGTTGGGATATCATTGACACAGATTTCTAGACATTTAATAAAAAATGGAGTCAACTACAGATGAGTTTCAAGCACCAAAATGAAGGAAACAATCTCTTTGCTTCAGTACAAGGAGAAGAACTGGGCAGCAGCAACGGAGGCAACTGGAATTATTGCATCAGCATTTGGATAAAAGCACCCACACAAACGACACAGAGATTTTTTTGCACAGTGCAGATTGGATAATGACTCAGAGAGTTGGTCGTCAACTTCAGGAGTCTGTTGCACTTGCAAAAATTGTCTGGACTGTTTTAGTAAACTATACTTTGAACCAGATGGGCATTGTTAACACAAGGCATTGAGTTTGGTCCTGATGTTTGCCGGCAGCACACCAGGTGTGATTACATAGCTAGTAAAAATATGTGTTGTAGAAGCAGAACTAGTATGTGCAGGGAATAGCTTAGATTACATTAAGGTCGCATTCAGTCCTACAATTCTGTGAATGTCTACTCCATCTCCCAGAAAGGTATCTAGAGTGTCGTGATATCTGACTGACTACTGTATATTAAAATTGACATTTCTGGCATAAGCATTGACAGGAAATAAAAATGAGCTTGACTCTTAATGTAATGCATTAGATTAGGTACTCATAAGCATCACTCCGTTATTTAAAGAAGGCTGGTACACAGAGTTTTCTGTGATCTTTTCAAGAACTATCCCAGTTCTTCTCGCAAAGATTGTGACTGTGCACCCATCTTTTCTTCTGAGATTGCAAGTCCTCTTCTTCCCTCAATAGCACCTGGAAATCTGATCACAGTGCTGATTTGCTTTAGCTATGGCCTGACATTCTGTCAAATTTGGGAAGGTTAGGGGCGAAGGAAGCGAATTGTCTAGCCACGGCTAAGCATAATGCTCAAGTAACTGCTGAGAAGAAGCAAAAGTAGGGTAGGTAAAAGGGTGGGCACGATGCTAGTCACTGCTCCAGAGTGTCAGCAGTGTCCCAGTATTACACTGTCAGCCCGGAGCAAATAATTACATCCTCATCACTGCACAGGTAAAAACAGGATTGATGCACTACAGCAGAAGCACCTCTAAAAGTAGGGATAAGATGTTAAGACGATCTGCCGCAAGCAGATTGCTATAGGAATCACAGATGGTGCACTCATGGCAACAGCCACAGAGTGACTGGAGTGATGTCTAACACAAATGCAGTAGTGAGAGTGAAACAAGCACAGAACACAAAGAGCAACAGGTATGTTAGCAGCTGTTGAAAGCACCATATCCTTCCTCTTTCTCCTGCTAACAAAAGGAAACAGGGGTGAGGGGTAGACGGGGGAATATTCAATTCTGTCTCCTGAAACACAAGTTTGGAATTCAAATATCTATTCTATACTTGCACCAGTTTGCATTACTGCAAGTCTATTAAGTCTTAGTAAAAACGATATGTAATGTATAGAAATACAGGCATGGAAACTGGAAAGACTTACTCATACTGAACTCAAGAGTGGTCTGTGCCCTGCGGGTTTTGTAACCTCACACACTCTGCATATCAAGCTTTAGCCATATTGTCAGACTGCACAAATGCTGGTTCCCCTTATGAGTCACAAGTAACATATTAGCCTCATTCAGGTGTTATAAGAGAAGTCTGTACTCATGTACAGCTTCTGAAAATGAGGTGGAAGTCCCACCTGTCCGTCAATCATTCTCCCCTGCCGGGTGGATCAGGCACACTTACAACCATTATCTGAAGAGGCAAAAGCTGTAAGCATGCTGGAGGGTGCTTCCAGAGCCAGAGTTCTAATCTTACCTCAGCCATGCATTTTTTTAAAAAAAAAATTTTAATTTTTACATTTTACATACCGCCTTTCGTTAAAAAGAAAACCCCAAGGCGGTTTACAAAAATTAAAACATACAATAAAAGCAGTAAAAACATCAAGCAATAAAAACATCAAGCTAAAAACATATAAACAAGCATAAAAACACGACAACAGATAACAGATAAAAACACAGAGAAGCCACAGTAAAAACGATCATGTAAAAGCCTGGGTAAAAAGCCAAGTCTTTAAAAGCTTTCTAAAAGCCGTGATGGAGTCTCAGGAACGAATGGCCACTGGGAGAGCATTCCAAAGTCTGAGGGCAGCAACAGAGAAGGACCTGTCCCGAGTGCACGAAAGCCATGCCTCCCTCATTGTTGGCACCCGGAGCAGGGCCCCCTCAGATGTCCTTGTCAAGCGGGCAGCAACCCTTGGGAGCAGGCAGTCCCTCAAATACTCTCAAATACAATGTATCGCATGCATTCACTACATACCTCCCATCTGCAACATGGGACAATACCGACCAATCTTACAGGGGCTTTGTAAGAATTAGAATTATAATTAGATTGTGAGGCTGTTTTCACACACAGCCTAACCCAGGCTAGGGGTGCCCAGCCTGGGTTAGGCTGCACGTGAGAACCTCCAATGCCACCTAGCCCAGCTTTTTAGCCTGGTTGCTAGCCAAGGTTAAGGGAGTGAGCACTCCCTTAATCTGGGCAACTTACTTCCAACCTAGCCAAACACAGAGACAGGCGCCTAGAGTGCCCATCTCTTGGGGGAATCCTCCAATGTATTGCATGCATCACGCAGTGCATTGTGGGGTTCCCAGAGGCCGGGACAATGAGTCCCGGCCTCTGTTTACCAGCGCAGCCAGAAGCAGTACGGAGATTCACCCATGTTGCTCCTGGCAGCGCTGGTCATGTAGGTGCACGGCCTGCGTGCTGCTCGGGCTGAGAGCGGTTGTCTGGGGCAAGGTAGGCTGCACCCTGCCTTCCCCCCTGCCCAGCGGTGTGCGGTCATGTGAACAGCCCCAATGTATGTGAAATGGTTTGAAACAAAATGTTAAATTTTATTTCTTGTTTATTTATTTGAGGTTTTGTCAATAGTACTGAAAACATTTCGAACTCTGAGATTTACGAGCAGAACTTTAATTGTATTTAATGTTCCCTATATCCATCCTCTAAATAAAAAAGGGTCAAACTTTGCAGGGGAAAGAAGATGGTGTCGCAGAATTGAGACACCAGCAGTATTTCTCATTCTGTAATCTTAAGGACTTTTTCTCCTATATTTTCTTACAGACACAAATGTGATCCAGAGAAATGTGTGAGGATAGCCCCACACACATTGCAATGCTGTTTATTTTAATTACAGTACAGCAGCACAATCATACAGCATCTGAAGCCACTTTGTAAGCTTCTACAATCCTAACCAGCATCTTGGTACATGCATTTGGTGAAAGGGTTGCTGTTTGAAGATCATAGTAAAAAAGCATCAGTGCATGTGGAAAAGCACATAATAAAGGGGGTTGTCTAAATTGGGGTGATCGTTTGATAATCTTCATTCATCCCTTTGGTATCTCATTAAAGCATACCTGTCCCAGAGGTCCTACATTAAACCAAACAAATGATGAACCAGAGTCCTCATTTCAATAAAGCACTAATAAAATGGTCAGCTTATGAGAAGAAAAGGAAAAATCAGGAATATATTAAGACTTATTCTGCTGCTCAGCATCTGCCTTGGCGTTTTATCCCTTCCTTCGCATCTGAGTTATAGAAATACATTTATAACCTGTTTTATTTAAATCCTGTTAAATAAAAATAAAAGCAAAGATTCTGAATCATTTCAGTGAAACAGTAGCAATCCTTACAGCTCTAACTCAACAGAGGGCTTAAACAGGTTTTCAAGTCTCACTGAAAACACATATTGAGGCTCTTCTCACGATCAGTGAGAAGAGCCTCTAGGGGGTTAGCAGAGAGACCGGGCTTAGCTACGGAGCCGGCGGGGGGTGGGAGGATCGGGGGCTGCATGGTCCCCAGAAGCTCCAGCATGCCCTGCGTGAGTGTGCAGGGCATGCTGGAGAGACCCCCAAGCCGGGAGGCGGCTTTTCAGCCTCCCGGTCAGGGGTCTACTCATGAGTTGCTGTGGCGCGGAGCCGCACTGCGGCAACTTACGACCGGAAAACCCAGGTTAGTGGAGCGCTCGCTCCACTAACCCGGGCTTAGGGGAGGGCTACTTAAGTGGGTGACCCGCTTTGACTGAACCGGGCTTGGCTGCAAGCCCAGTGAGTCTCACGATTGGTGGGAAGCTGGCTAAGCACCCTTAGCCCGCTTTCCACTGATCGTCAGAATAGATTCATTGGATCAGGGTTATAAACTTCATTCCTCTGCCATGTCTGTAAAAAAAAAATCACACTGGTGCCAATTACTCTGAACCTGACCTCCATTATCAAACTCAAAAGCCCATAAAATAATGACCTTTACCCTAAAACAGTAATTACTGGCAATATCAATGTATTGCCATAGACAGGTAAAAACTGGGCAACTTTTTCAAAGAGGGTAAAGACAGTTCTTGGATTTTTGCCATCTAGTTCATGCACCACTGAAATGCAGCTTCCTTTAAACGGAGCATGGCTAACAACTAGGGATGTGCACAAAACACGATTCGAGTAGCGAATTGCAGCACATCCCCTGCACCTTTAACAGGGAGGAGAGCAGGATCATGCCTGCTCCTCCACAGCTTGCCACTACAGGAAGTTTGGTGGTGCTCCCCTGAACTAGAATGGTGCGCCGGAGGGTGTCTCCCAGCTGCCCTTGCTTACTGGCATCACGTGAGGGCATGCATGGAGGGCACATACATGCCAGTGTCGCACGAGGGCAGCTGAGAGACACCCTACTAGTCCACGATGATAACTGGGAGGAGCACCAACAAACTTTCTGTGGCGGCAAGTGGCAGAGGAGCAGGTATAGACCTGCTCTCCTCCCTGTTAAAGGTGCAGGGGATGTGCTGTGATTCACTACTTGAATCACATTTCATGCACATCCCTACTAACAACTGGCAACTTTAGCAATAAGAAATTCTGGGACAGATATCATTCCCATAATGCAATCTTCCAAATGTGCAAAACAGAATTCTCATGTCATGCTGAAACTACACAACCAATACAAATGTCTTCCTTCCATGCTGTGGCATTTGTTCAGTCCTGATTCAAGCAGCATAAGTACAAAATGGTTAGCTTCACTATGTTACCCATCCACACAAAAGCTTTGTTTGCAGGTCACTGAAATTATCCAATCTGCGAGGGTCAACAAGGCTGCAGCAAAACATGTCAACATTTTGGAAGATCAGGGTATTTCCAAACCTCATCTATTAAAAGTTTGGGGGGAAATTACCAGTGATAACCACATGGCTGCAACAGCACATACATTTGCCTCCTATCCATCAATTCATCATATTGGGAACATTTTTAATAAGCATAATACCGTGGAAGAGTGACATGTCATTGACCTGCAGGATATGAGGAAAGGAAAAGGGAGCAGTTACTTCTCTCCTCCTGTCCTGCTAAGCTTTCTTCCCGTTACTGTTAAGATTAATAGCACATGAGATGTATGTTTTCCTATTAATAGAATGCTTTTGACAGTAAAAGGCCATCATTAAAATGATGTTTTCCAAATACATCATGTCACAGTCTCCATGCACTGCCCTTTGAAAAACTGCTGCTTTTGTATTTGTTTGTTTAGAGCTGCAATCGCTGACAGGGTTTTGGAGACGTATGTTGAGATTGCATTTGCAGCTGGGAAGGAGAGAGTACAAAAACACTTTTTCACAGAGGAGTCCCATCATACTATTCTGTGTTTTGGTCTCTTAGGGTGGGCTCCTAAGATAAATCCCCCTATTCCTTGTCTGACACTATAGCATTAAACCCGAAGTGTGGGAAGTATTTCTAGAAATAGCTAGAAAGCCACAAGGTGATTCATGCTACATACTGCCCCCGTGCTGGCCCCACAGTCACCACTGTCTGTAATGTAGGTTGATGAGGCTCACTCCAGGTCAAAAATCTACTGTTTATGGGCTGCTAGGGTCGGATGTGCATCTGATGTGACCCTCTGAAAACCTCTGTGCAGACACATAAGTTTAGACACAGCTATGCAAAAAAGAAGAAAGTAAAACACCAAAAGGATATAGTAGCTTGTAAAGCCCATTTGTATAAAGGCTCTCAAAGATATAGCATGATTAAGAATACTATTAAGTACAGCAGAGACTTTATGAATAATGATTACCTGCTAAAGCAAAACACTATGGAGGAGAAAGGTATCTAGAGTAGATTAGTGGGTCGGTAAATATATAAAGCGTAGAAGTCCCACATATTTGACATCTGAAGAACAAAGCTATCCATCAACGTCCCGGGCACAAATCGATCAAACAGAACGCTGCAACTGAAAACCTAATAGTATGATAGTAATAATGTAGCCATAAAGCCTCTAGTCTATAATTGACTGCTTCCACTTCAAGCTAGCATGTCTAAAACAGTGACTAATGTTCACCTAAAGATTTCACTTGCATTGGATGACAATCAGTTACACCTCACTATTCTCAGCAGATTGCCTACATACGATAATGGACCATGGACACAAGGCAGAGGGTGTAATTTCAACATGGAAGTCCATAAGGAGCACAGTAATATATAAATCTAAAATATATTGTGTATTCTTTTAAATACAGCATAATACTTGCTGTCTGGCTGTAAATGAAAACAAAAAATATGAAGTTTCCCACAATGGATACCCCGAGTATGATTTCATCATATTAAGACCTTTGTGGAAAGCATAGCTAAAATCAAGCTTTGTAAGAACTTGAAAGCACTGATGGGGAAGATTGCATTTGTCTATACAACAGAACCATCATTTCTCCTATCAGTGAGTCAGTGGACCCAAGGGGAAGTCAGGACAGGATGTGGGGAATTGCCAAGGTATACAGGATTTTTTTTGTTTGAAAGTTCACCTGTCACCACCTTAATTTCTACAATCCCATAGGTCTGGAGACTGTGCACATGTGCAGCCCACCCCCCAGCTAGTCAGTAGACAAAAGCATGCAGATGTGAGCCCAGATTCAGCTGGGGGCTTTCCCTGACCTCTGCCTAACTTCAGACGAACTCATAAAGCAGTGATATGTCTCTACGTGTCTGCAAAGTTCAGCATTGCATAAGGAGCCCCAATCTTTCTCAGAAGGACAGAGACTAAGAGAAAGGTCACACTGAACTTTCACAAGATGAAGAGGAGGTTGAAGCTGAATGCTGAAGGACTGATATAGATATAACAACTGGATCTATAGTCATTAAAGCAGTTCAGGTGATCAATAGGGTAAGACAATTGTCCTCTTACCCAAGTTTGGGAACTAGGACTGTGCACGAACTAAAAATCAGAGTTTGAATTTGGACCGAACTGTGTGCTGTCGAACCAACCAGCTGGTCTGGACGGTTGACCAAATCAGTTTGGAGGTTTGAGCGGCTAATTTGTAAAGGGGAATGGGTCCTGGGAAACCAATCTCTAAAGGGAAGCCAGGGGGTTGAGGGGCAGCAAGAGAAGTCGTTTAAGGGTCTTATGCAGCTGGTGCAGGTGCCTGTGTGGCCAACCCTCAGTTCTTTTCATGATCGAGCCAGCAAACCAGTTTGGCAGCGAATGGTTTGTGAATATCCTTATCAAGAGCTGTGCACGCTCCAAATTTTTTATTGTGAGGGGAAAGCAAGGTAGGAAGCAGAGGAAGTGACTATGTGTGAGGCTCATGCTGGGTATGATGGCTCGATCCTACGCAGCAGCTGTATCCAGTGGTTGAATGAGATAGGAGGAAAAGCCCTCATACCTAATTTGAGTCTCACATATGATCACTTCCTCCCTTGCTTTTCCTTCACTGGGTGAAGCCTTCCCTTTAGTAAGTAATGGCGAAGGTGGGACAGTTATCCACACTTATAAACAGTGAAGCTCTTCTCACGATCAGCGGGTCTGCAGAGAGAGCAGGCTTAGCCCACTCTCCCCGCAGACGATCATGGGAATAGCTTCAGTGTGAGACAGTTATCATGGTTCCATCCAGTAAGTCAGATACAGTCTCAAAAAGAGTATTATACCTGCCTCCTTCATAGACCCAGATACTAAGGTGGAAACAGAGGTTCTGCATAACCCTTGTACATTCACAATTGAACTCACAGATGAACAGAATAGGAGGAACCAGTTTTCCCCCATACCCATGTTCTAGCAGTCCAGACTGCAACCAGGTAGTCAAAGCCCCCTGAAGAACCACCCTTCCAGGACCCCACAATCAAACTGTCTGCCTTCCTGATGCAGGTGGGAAGGCTTCCAGGAAAGAAGCACCACAGATTACCAAAAGAGTGCTTACCTGTAAAACGAGACGATTGTTACTCTGCCTTTCTCACAAGACTTTCTATTGTAAAGTCAATTTCAGTTTTGAAACCAGAAACAAAAAGCATGAAAAGTGACCATTATGTGAGTGGGTCAGGTAGGTGGGATATGGATTGTGCTGTCAACGACTTGTTCAATAATTACAGATATGCCACATCTGCTTGTACAACATTCTACACACAGAGGATAACTTATCATCACTCTGCCTTTTGTGTTCAGTAATTATTGTTTCTTCCTAACTCCTGCTCTTCCTGGGCTATCGCAATATAATTTCCATCAATACCATATATGAATAGAGGCCTGCCACATAACAACCCTGACAATCCAATCTTAACTTCTGAATCTTAAAAGCCTCAATCCACAATCCACTTACTCCAGAGTAAGCCATTAAAGTAAACGAGTTTGCTTCAAAATAAGTGGTTGTCAATTGCAGCCAAACTCATGTCAGAATCAAGGCTGCCTTTGTCATACAAGATAGGCCTTATTCTATCTTCCTATAGTGGTGTGAATATAGAATAACTCTTCTGAAACTACTGGGAGTCAATTATAGGGCTATGAAAGCAAAGCACCTCTGTAAGCTTCAGTGGAGCTATTCTAGCACTATTGCTTGGGCCTAGCCCTTTATCTCTATAATCTAAATTTGTATGTCCTCGAGTCAAGAAAATGAGACAGGGTTGATCATGTGGCTAAATGCTTTTTAGATCTGGGTCTTGTGTTTGAGAGCCAATCAGGCTTGCAAATCCTCCATGCCAAAAGAAGGAATTTTAAATTGCTTTGTTAGGTTCATTGCAGCTTTTAAAAAAAATTATAATTAAAATGCCTGCTATTCTCTAATGGACCATGAGTGTACATCAAATTGCTCTGTGGCCTTTGATATGTACTTAAAGGCAATTGGCTAGTCTTACTGATGTATTTTTAAAGAGCTACTTATTGATTAATAACATTTCCGTATTAATATAACCACTTTGTGGGGAGCTGAGAAACATCAATAGTAGAAACCCATATTTACCCACAAATTAACTGTATATAGATCTGCTTCTTTAAGCCAAATGGGGCGCATCCATTCATTCCTTTACAAGAGAAACTCGACCACTAATAGGAAAGCAGATGAAAGCAAAACTTAGTCTTATTTGTCAATTGCATAAAATGACTGCCTGCAATTCATGTCTTCTCGCCCCAGTGGAGCCAAAGAACAGATGACATAAAGCATACGCTCTGACTTGCTTATACTTTTGACATGCTAATAACTGTAATGCTTTACCTGGTGACAGAATTCCATATCTTTCAGAGCCATAGTGGCTGCAGATGCGGATGAAAACAAAACGAAATTCCTCTTAAATGTGGGACAGGAGTGTTGGGTACTCAGGCATTAATGAATACTGGGAACCAGAAGTTTGGCATCGAGTGCTTGGCATGGCAAAGCACAATTCTCATCTAACTGAAAAAAAACATTGATTCTGTAAGCAGAGCTCCATGCAAAGCTCCAGTGATATAAAGAATCCCAGGCAAAAATACAGAAGCAGATTAGTTTGCAAAAATGAAGTGGAAGATCTCTTGCTGAGAATTTCTGAAAAGCATTTCAGAATAAGCATAGTAGGCTATCTATAAACTGGTGTATATTCAAACATAAACACAATTAAACATATTAAACATTAAATATATTTAAAGATAAACTCAATTCCACTTAAATTTAAGAATGGTATTTTATTTTTAAGTGAAGCTCTTTATTCAAAGAGAAGGAAAGTTTTGATAATTTAAGGTCCTATTTCTGCAAATGCATTCTTACTTAGAATAAGTAAGTAAAATAAAAAACTCTTAAAGCCATTTGTTTAGTTAAAGGAATAAGATGGGCCCCCGTCTCAAAAAGAATAACCATTTTTATTTATTTATTACACAATTTGTTCATTACTGGATCTATATGTATATTTAAACTCTGCAATACTATAATATTAGGGCATTATTAAATACCCTAATACTTAGTAATTAATGTTCAGCACTTGTATAGAATGTTTTGAGTGTGCAAAGCACTTCATCATAGGCCTCAAAGACATACTATGGTTGGACTATACTGTAGTAACTCACCGAAGCTATTCACATGACTGCGTGAAAATGGGCTAATGCAGCCCAGCCCGCTTTAACACCCCTCCCCTTAACCCACTAACCTGGGTTAGTGGAATGCTCCACTAACCTGGGTTTTCGGGTCATGAGATGCTGCGGTGCGTCTCTGCACTGCGGCAACTCGCGAAGAGACCCCTGACCAGGAGGCTCCATCAAGCCTCCCGGCACTTGTGCAGGGCATGCTGGGACTTCAGGGGGCCAAGTGAACCCTGATCCCCACCGCCCCTACCGGCTCCATGATGGAGCCAGTAGTGATGTGGGTGGCCAATCCAGCCGCCCAAGGCGAGTCCTCTGCTCGTGTACGGGGAGAGCAGGCTAAGCCTGCTCTCCCCACACTAACCCTCTTGGCACTTCACATTAATCGTGTGAAGCACCTCACCAATTTGTCACTCATAAGTACAGCCATCCAAACAGTGCAATTCAAAGTGCTGGTTGTTACATCTGAAGCGTTAAATGATTTGGGCCTCAAATATTTCAAGGATCATCGGTTTCTATGTGAGTCTGTCTACCTATGTAGGTCACTGGGAGAACGCTTGCTCCATGTGCTGATGCTGGTTAAGATTTGGCCAGCAAGAATGTAGGACAGGGCCTTTTTAGTGGCTGCCCCCAAGCCTAGAATTTCCTCCCTTGGGCAGTTTGTGCTACCCCAACATTCCTAGACTTCAGATGGGTACCAAAGGTCCATTTGTTCTGCTAAACCTTTGGTGAATGTTAAGATGGGTGGCCTTTTTGTGCTGATTATGGTTTTTTTATGCTGTCTTTCTCATTAAATTGGATTTTAACTATTTTTATGGATGTATATGTAAAATAAAATATGTCTATCAGATAATAAGTGAGAGCATTGTAGCTAAAGAATGAGTTATACATACAAAACCATGGTCTATAGCACTGTCTAGTTTCTCATATATAGTTCTCAAACTACTTTGGTGCTTTCTGGACTGGCTCACTCACTGAAAAAAATGTTCTCTATTTTCAAGGATGCACTCATATGGAGAACCACAGAATGTGAATTAAGCTGTCAATGCGGATTTTCCTGACAATGTTTCCTGATTCCCCCTGTAATTGAAGAATGTGCCTTTTGTACTATGAAGACTGGTTCTATATGTGCAGCTAACCTGTGTGCATACAGTGCAGGTGGTATGGTATAGACTCAGATCAGTTACAGGCTCCAATTCACAAAGCCAGATGCACTTTTTAGGATTGGGTTAGTCTACAATGTGATGGGCTGAAGGCCTATGTGACTTGACATGACATCTTTCTCCAATTCATGAATAACCACTTGCAAATATTTTTTTTTTTACATTTGCAATAGTAAGTGCCTTATTTTGTCACATATGTTTACATGGCATATGGTGCGTGCCACTACATGTCATGGGAAACTACCATATAGCATATAATGTTACAATATTCTATATTATGCTGGACCTGTGCTTGGGCACCATCAAAGCCAATCTGCACCACAGTAGATGTGGTCACTTGCAGAGGCACTTTTACGCCTGGACTTTGGGGCCAAAGTCTGGGGCCTCCACACCCCCTGGGGACTGCAAAATCCTCTTTTCTCTGTCCTGGGTGGTGTGGTCACTGTGCTGCTGGCCCACACTGCGCCAGGTGGCCGAGTGTGATTGTGACCTGCGCCAGGTGCTTTAGAGACAGACAGTGGGAGTGGGGAAAGAAATATGTGGGATGGGAATATAAGTTGTGTGTTGAAATGTTTCTGCTAATGCATATTTGCATAAATACACCTGTTTTATACTCTTACATTCTTGTCAGTTCAGTTGCTGTTTGTGCCCTCAAGAAGCCATATGTTAAAAATACTGTGTGTGTGTGTGTGTGTGTGTGTGTGTGTGTGTGTGTGTGTGTGTGTTTCTAGGGAGATTATGCTCAACTTGCAGGGGAGGGCCCGAAACACCCTTTAGGTCCAGGCTCCAAAATTACCTAAGTGTACCTCTGGCCACTTGCAGTGCAACCATTTCCATGCTTCCAATGGAGGGGCTTCGTTAATGGAAAACAAGCTTTGCCCCACTGCAGCAATGGCACTCAGCAGAACATATGTGTGGGGAGCAGTGGAAGTGGGTCGCCAATGGGGAAAGCACCTCCCAGCTGTCAAACTCCTACAACACACCATCCTAGCTGTTGCTGAGGCAGTACAGGGTTCTGCTTCCCAGAAAGGTGCCCTGCTGCCCTGCACCAGAAGAGCACAGTATTGTGTCAACACAGCCATGCTGTGTCCTGTCTTTCTGTCATACAGAGCACAACAGTGCTCTGTTGAGAGCCAGTGTGGTGTAGTGGTTAGCGTGTTGGACCAGAACCAGGGAGACCCGAGTTCAAATCCCCATTCAGCCATGAAACTCACTGGGTGACTCTGGGTCAGTCACGTCTCTCTCAGCCTAACCTACCTCACAGGGTTGTTGTGAGGATAAACATAACCATGTACACCGCTCTGGGCTCCTTGGAGGAAGTGCGGGATATAAATGTAAAAATAGAATAATAAAACAGTACAGATTATTTGGCTTTGGCAGTGTTGAAGTACAGGCCTACTGGACACTTCCAAAGGAAGACAATTTTAATAATCACCCACAGAACAACAAGGTGTCATTTCAGTTATTAACTAATTCAGAGTTAAATTAGTTAATAAAAGGCAATTTACCCCAGAGGAATCTGACTAAAGTACAAGTGTCCATTTCAGAGAAATGGTCACTTAAAATTGTTTGGCCATCGTAAACCTCCTGACCTTTACTTTAAGCTCACACTTTTATTAAATATCATATTTGGATCTTTCTCTTTCTCCAAGGAGATTTAAGTGGCACACCTTGGGGCTATTCCATTTTATCCTTGCAACCACCGAGAGTGCAAGTAATCCAAGACCACTGAGGAAGCTTCATGGTTCAGCAGGGACTTTAAATCTTGGTCTATGGTTTTTGCTGCACATATCCTGAATTAAAATTATCAATCACCCAACCTAAAAGCCCTGTTCAGGCTTTATTAAAACTGTGGATGCTGTACCCAGATGGGCACTGGGAAGTCCCACTCATTGAGCCAACACACTCTTAACCATGCCCCATGCTCTTCATTCAGCATTTGTCTCTGTAGAGTGTGGGAGAGCATGGCTTACAAGCATCTCAGCAAAGCAGGACTTGCTGGCATGCTCCCAAGGGCAATGTACTGGGTACAGTGCCCACTGTTCTTTCACTTTTGAACAGGACTTTAGTCTGACAGCCAATGGAGAGATCCAAGACCACTGGCTATCCAACTCCATGCTGGTCAAAGGCAATTTACAGCCAGAAGAAAAGGCACATACAAAAGAGCAGCGGTAATTTCTTTTCCTCTGGAGAGGTGGTGGCAAAGAGCATTAGCTCCCAAAATAAGAAGCTTGTAGATTGCAACCTTGGATTCTTTTAAAAGAAAAGGGCACTGCAAAAGAGCACGGAAAGACTGAATACTGCTGTTCAATGCTGTTCCAGTGCACTACAGCTACCAAATGGCCAGATTAATTGGGCTGTTAAATTGGTTTGGGTTTTGTAATGTTAATGCACAAGGCAACCAAGCCAATGAGGTTAATCTGGTTCAGCCTTGAATGGACACAACCTTTGCTGGTCTTATTTTATGTTTGATTACCTATTCAGCCCTTCTGTCTCTGAAATGAACTCTAGTCAAAGCCTTTTGCAAACATGGATGTTTTTAGAGATTAAGAACTCCCACCATTAATAAAAGTGCTAGTTCATACAGGAGCACAAGAATGCTGTTGTTGCCACACAATGATATATGCTTGCGAATAAGCAGCCTTCTCTTTTCCTTCAGGTGTATTCAGAGAATTGTTCTGATACCGACACTGTACCTTGTCTCACTATTCCCACTTATGTACCTGCGGAACAGGGACAAGCAACATACAGCCCGAGGGTTGCATCCAAAGGATCCACATGTTTTGTTCTGTCTTGTTTCTGAAGCAGGATGGATCCTGCTGTAATCTTTAAATTATCAGCCTTCATTATGAGAAAAAGAGCAAGAGAGAGAACTTTCTAGGTTTTGTATGAGGAAAGATAACCTTCAAAGCATGGTGGAAGGCAGTTTGGAAGGCTCAGCAAATTGAAATGCATTACATTTTAACATCTCAGGCTGATGATGCAGCTCCAGATTTGATATAGCAGAATGCTGAATTTGGACATTTAGGGTTATCAATGCTGGCAGTTGTCAGCCCAGCTGGTTGGAAGCGTCAGATGTGGAGATAGGATTTAAACTATTTTCAGTTAAGTATTGGCTAAATTAAGATGATTACTTGCAAATAAAGCATGTGAATGAGCATCAGCCAAATTCTTGATCTGGTCCACTAAATGGAATCAGGCAAGGATTTAGCCAGAAAGCCAATAGGCCAGCCCTGGTCGGGTGATTATTTATTTATCTTTAGCACTTTACTTTATCTAAGCATTTTACAAAAGGAAAATACACAATGGGAAAACACTGAGGGGAAAGCCCTGCCTGAAAGTTCACATTCTAAAAAAATTGGCACAGGTAGAGAGGGGGCACAGGAGGGAAAGGGAGCAAGATAGGTCAGCAACTAAGGGGGGAAATCAGTCTGTGAAAGCCTGAGGGAAAAGATGAGGCTTTAGAAGTCCTTTGAACATAGACAAAGAAGTAGCAGAACGAACAGCAGTAGGAGGGAGTTCTTATGATAAGGTCTGATAGAGGAGAGGAGTATGAGAAAGAGCAGAAGTGAGATGTGGCCTACCAGAAGAGAACAGGAAAGAGCACGCAGCTGAAGAAGAGATTTCTAAGAGAAGCAAGCAAATTAAATGACTTATAGAGAAGTTGTGCCATCGAGTCAGTGTTGGCTTCTGACGACCACAGAGCCCTGTGGTTGCCGTTGGTAGAATACAGGAGAGGTTTACCATTAACTTCTCCAGCGCAGTATGAGCTGATGCCTTTCAGCACCTTCATATATCACTGCTGCCCAATATAGGAGTTTCCCATATTCTGGGAAACACACCAGCAGGGATCCAAACCAACAGCCTCCTGCTTTCTAGGCAGGTTACTTCCCCACTGTGCCAAGAGAAGTAGAATTTTAAATTTAATATGGGAAGTAAGTGGGATTCAATGAGTTTGCAAAACAAAAGAGTGTCATGATAAAATGGGAAGGTGATACCCTCTGACCTCTATAAAGGCCTCAAGGTCAGCTCAGATTTGCTTGCTGCTCTGTGTGACATATAATACAGCTAGTATAATTATTTGATTAAAAGTGATTGTCCATGTTGTAGTTCTGTAGCCTACGTGTATAACCGAATGAAGTACTGATGTTGATAAGGAGAATTGCTCCCACTTCAAGGATTGTTAGCAAACGTAATAGAATGATTTACTTCTGGTTAAACTGATGATAGCTTAACTCTGTGTGTGTGACTGAAAGAACGTATGAGTAAGCAATATACCAGCCCCCAAAACATGGTAAAATGTTGGGAGAGAAATGCAGATGACTCCAAAGGACCAGAGAAAACTGGAAAAAATGCCGAACACAGCAGGAAAGGAGTTGCTTGGCAGGCAACCCTTTTTAAAGTCAGGCATCAACAGAGGTTTTCTCTGAGAAGCACCAAACATCGTGGGGCCCCCAGCTTCTCTCAACACCCCATTAAAGACTGATCACCTTTAAGTGGGGCTGGTAAGTATGCATGTGTGAGTGAATGAACTATATATAGTTTAGCTGATATTTAGGGTGTAACAATAAACTGATGAACTAAATCCAGCTGGTGTCCGGGATCTGTTTTCTTTTTGGGACTTTTATTAGCCTATCCGAAGCAATACCCCTAATTAAAGGTGACCCCCTTAATAATTGGTCACACATGTACTAGGGGACCTACTCTTGTTGTATATGGATGACCTGCACCTCACCCTCAACTGCAGAAGTGCTGGGGCTGACACCTGCTTGTTATGTTTTCAGTCTGACTCTTAATGCTGAACTTGCTGTCACTTCCCATCCTGGAAGATGGACCAACAGAAACTCAAACAGCTGCAGGAGGGTGATATGTGTAGGTGAGAAGGGAAGAGCTTCGAACTATAGGTTTATTTTAAGTGTGTGTTCTTGAAATAGAATATGCTATTCACAATTGAAGAAAAAGCCTTTAAATCCTGGAACTGAGGCTGGCCTAGGCCAACTGGAGCAGCTGCAAATATAAATACCAACCTTCGATATAGATTTTAGTTTTAATTACATTTCCCCAATTCCATTTATTCCATGAGAAGGAGATAAAGTAGGTCTAGGGATGCATTTTATTGGATTACCTTCTGTTTAAAAGGTATCCCTTTACCCTACTTTCTCTCATTCTCTAGGATGAAGGTAGCAATTATATGAGGTATAAAGATATCCTTCCACCCTTTTTATGAAAAAGCCCAGCAGATTAATTTTAGTTAGTAGGTATAGTTCTTGTGCAAAGCCTTTGTCAAAGCTCCAGCTCTCATTAAAAGCTTTAAAGAAAGGTCTCCTTAGAAGATGAACCTCACAACAAAGTAAACCAAACCTGTGAGCATGCAGAGTGGAATTCTGAAAAAATGTGTGTGGGGGGCGGGGGGGAGAATCATCCGTTTTTAAGCCAATAAATCTGAGATTTATCCACACACTTTCCCTGACTTCACAAGTACTGTACTTCTGCACAATAAAAACTAAGTCAGGATGATCCACCTAAATTCTTAACAGCTTAAGTGGATCCACAAAAAGAAAAAGAAAAAGAAAAACAACAAAAAAACCCAAGAAAATAATCTGTAAAGATAAGAAACATTAAGCACGCAGAGAAAGCTTTTACTGACCAGAGAGGTAGGTAGAGTTACAGCAGTCATGTTGAGTAATACAGGAATGTCAAGAGCAGATTAATGGCCTTAACTGCATCAGTATATTTAAAAAGCTCCATCTCCCACTGATTCCCCCAGACAGCCAGAAGAGTGGACTCCAACTAAAAGCTGCTATATATGAACTGAGCAGAGACAAAGCTGCTGCTCAGCACTTATATTCCTCACAGTCTAAGTTTATGTACTCACTCCAGTCGTCAACAAATCTCCAACTTCGAACATTCACAGTAACATGTAGTGAAGACAAAGAATATATTTAAAGAGAGAGAAAGAGTGTGCGTGTGTGTCTGCATGACACACACACACACACACACAATTGTTTTCACTATCAAACTGCAAAATTTCAGCAAACTAATAAAGCTTTCTATTTAGGGCTAGAAATAGCTTTTATATAACAATGAGGTTCATTACTCTTTTAATATCCACGCATTCTTTGAGAGCAAGAAGTAGAAGTATAATAATAAGAACCTTTCATAACAGCTGATTAGTAAATACGGCCTGCAGAAAGTCTAGCTCTCACTGCACATTAAAAATCCAAATGCACTGGGAGAGCTGGGATTTTAACCCTCCATAGCTTTAACACAAAGAAACACATTAATAAGATACAATTTATATTTGCATTTTTTAATAAGCAAGGGGATGAAAGAACTGGAACACTAAAGGGGTGAAGCAGTGTGGTGCAAAATCATACTTCATGGCATAGTAGGGAATTAAGACACAGAACTGCATTCAAATAAGACTGGCATTATTTGAGAGCATGCTACCTAAATATTGTAACGGAGGCTCAAATTATACATCCTATTAAGTGTAGAAAATGGGTCTAATTTAAGAGCAAATGGGTGACATGGGTGAGGAGTATGGAAGCCTCTGCCTACCTGACACTTACTTGGCTGCATTCTTTCTCCCAAATAACTCGTATTTATTTATTATTCTTTTTCCAGAAATTATTACCCCACCTTTCCAATCAAAAGAAAAGAGAGGGCAGCTTACATAAAATCAGACAAATGCAAATTATAACACTATATAAATTAAACAACAACAAAATGGATATGAAAAGTAGCAAAGCACAAAGAAAAACCAACAACCAAAAGCAAGCAATAAAACAAGACACAGAATATTAAAAACCTGATGAAATAGCCAGGTTTTTATCAAACATCAAAAGACAGACAGGCTTGGAGCAACATGGTTTTTTGGGGACAAGTTGCTCCACAACCTGGTGGCCACCACAGCCTAGGTCTCTTCTTGGGTTACCACTAATCAAACTGTCAATCTGAAGGCAGCGGAAGGTATGAACGGGCTTCCCCAATCCATCATAATGAGCAGACAGAGTCATATGAGAGAGATGGTTATTTAGCTAACCTAGTCCCAAGCCATTTAGGGCATTAAAAGTAATGAGCAGCATTTTGCATTGTGCTTGGAAATGGACTGCGGGCCAATCAAGTTGGTATAGGAAGAGATTAAAAGGGTTCCAGAAACTATGCTGTGAGCCATACTCAATTCCAGTACCAGATGTCATCTAAGGGGACAAACAACACCAAGAAAAAGACTACAGAGCGAGAATCTGCAGAGAAAGGGTGGTGTGCCTCTGCCTGTATGCCCCCTTTTACCACCACTTTCTACATGATTGGGACAGATCTGTGTGTACACACACGGACCTGTTGCTATCACATCTAGTTTCAGTCACTCTGACAAAAATAAATAAAAATAGTAGCTTCCACAGACAGAAAATACAGCTATTGTTGGCTAGAATGTGCATCCATTTGGATTTTGCAGGATCAGAATTTTCCCTGAGGAGAACCTGTATATATAGTGTATATCGTGTATATACTGCTAAAATAAAATAAATGTCAAATAGTAGCAGCAGAAACAGTACTGTCCTGAAATCTGCATCTCTGATTCTTTCAGAGACTAGGAGGACAAAGCTATCCTGATTTCTTCTAAATTTCACTCATGTTCACTGTGATTAAGGCTGACCCCCTCAGCAGATGAAGAGAATGTCTAGTAACACCAGAGTTAGAAAAAGTCTTTCTTTGCAACATTACATGAACCTCTTGAACTACTGTCACAGTACAGTAACTGCTATCTACTGAAGAAAACCACAGGGCTCTGTGGTTGCCAGGATTCAACACCGACTCGAGGGCACACTTTACCTTTATTCTGATTCAAACTACAGGTAAATTTTCCCAACTGCTACAGAACAGAATGACCACAGAGGGTGGGAGAAATTCCTAAACTCATTCACCAGTCATCTTGGCAACTTCACCATAAGTTAATTAAGCCGTAAACTAAGCCATGGTCTAAAAAACTTAACTACGGTTTGGTGAGATGTCTGAATTTGAAGAAACAGAGCTTGTTCTCATGGCCAGCCTAACCCAGCTGGAGTGAGGCTAGTTGTGAGAAGCAGCAGGATCCTTAAGAAATCTGGCTCTTAGACGAGGCCAAGGGTGTGCTTGTACCCTTACCCCGCTACCAGGTATCGTGTGTCTCCTTGGGCTTAGTTCAGCCTGAGGAGACACAGAGACGGGTGCACAGAGCACCTGTATGATGGGTGAATCCCCAATACAACATGCATGTTGTGTGTTGCATTGTGAGATATCTGGAGGCCGGAACAAGAAGTTCCAGCCCCGGATCCCTCCGCCCTCTGTGCCTCACAGAGCTACATGGAGCAGGGCTGCCCATGTGGGCATGCAGGAGGCATGCCAAAGATGGACGTTTGGTCGTCTGGGGCGGGGGGAGGCAGGTTAAGAGCACCCTTCCCCTGCACCCTTCCAGCCCACCCTTGCAATCGTGAGAATTGCCTCACAGGTTACTTACCTGTAACTAATATCCTTTTAGTGGTGGTCTGTGCTAGCGGAGAAGGCAGCACCAGAATCAGGCTCAATCCCAGAGCTGCACACAAAGCAGCCCTAGCCAAGTAAACCTTCGTTCAGGCAGTTCCACTTCCTCCTACCCCACCGGTACAAAACAGGCCACAGTGGACAGAAGGGTGGTGAGGTAGCAAGCACTAAGATATGTAGGCAAGGCAGTCAGCAGAACTGTTTTTGGCAGCAACTGAGGGTTAAGGATGACCTTAAGGCTATGCACACAAGCATCCCTACCCAGGTTAGAGAAGCCTTACCTGGCTAGGGCTGCCCACGTGCAGCTCCAGGATTGAGCCTGATTCTGGCACTGCCTCTTCTGCAAGCCCGGGTTTTGTATCCAGGCTTTTACTTGGCCTGCCCGCCCGCCAGTCATATGAAGAGCCTTCTTAAATAAGAACCACGAAGTCTCCACCCACTGCCTGGTATTACTCAGCCTTGTGCCCCACAGTTGTGCTTGGCTCCATCTCCTCTTCCCAAGGTGACCTCTCTGCTTCCCAAGGAGACCCTTTCAGTGTCAACCAACAAACAGCCAGTGAAGCACTTCATCACTGCAGCTGTAACTGGACCCAGGCTCAATGGCAGTGGTGCTCCTGTGGGTCTGAGATGACACTTGTGAGTCCCTAGTGGGAACTGGGTCCTGGGTCCTTGAGACACAGTCCTCCTCAGGAGGATCATTGCCCCAGTGTTCCATGGGGCTATGAGGGCTGGAATCGAGAAATTGGTGGGCCCCTGGCTCCAGACTGGAGGAGTGGATGGTTGTAGACTGTTCCTTGGAGGATCCAGGGTCCCAGTCCAGGAGAGCTTTGACATCTTGATTCTCCCTCACCATGCAGGTTGGAGTATCAACTGCTTATCCTCAACATGTTAGTTGTTGATGTTCGGTGTAACTCCCGTCAAACCTTGGGTACAGTTCTTGGGCTATTTGAAGCAAGTACAGTAGGAAGTTATTCGCAGAATCAAAAACTGTGTTTTACTCAGGTTTGGGAGCTGAAGGCATATTTGGTTGTATGGAAGCAAGGTAAGAGGAAAACCTGAGCAGAATTGATTGTGTGAAAGCAAATTAGGAGAAAAAGTGAACCAGTTTTTCCTCCGACCTTGCTTCCACACAATCAGTTCTACCCAGGTTTTCCTTCAACCTTGCTTCTACACAACCAAAAACTGGAAGCAACCACAACTCCCAAACCTGAGTAGAACACGGTTTTTGATTCTGTGAATGACTTCCCAGTTACAATAAACTGAGACTGGTCGGTTTGGAAGTCATGACTAATCTCAACTTACTTTAACAGTACAATTCTTGATTCTGTAGTTGCCGAGTTTCAGAACCAAAAGCCAGATTTTTTAAAAAAATTGGCCTGCTATAGTCCCATCTCATAAACTGAAAATTATAGAACAAAGTGGCTTTATTGTCTATGCACAACCATCTGCTGGACTCTTGTCAGTTTAGATCTCATCTAAACCTCACTTGTAGCCATCTTTGATGAACAATGTCTGTGGCCTAACAAGGCAATTCTACCTTGTAGGTCATCCTACAGCTTTTGATAGACTTGGTATGTTGCCCAAGAGGTGATGGTGATTTAGCCCTAGGACCTTATAAGTGTTATGGAGCTATTCTTGAGTGTTTCTGCTTCTTATTGGCCAGGAAGTCATAAAAGGTGACCATGGATGATTGCTCATCATCATTTTTTGATGAGTCCTGCAACGTCTTACATCCTGCTAATTTTTCCTCATTTTTTTTAATAAAACCAATTGTGAACCCCAGTAGCCAGGAACCTAAGAGCTCTCCTAAGACCTACTGGATATAAAACCACTACATTTCCTGTGGTCGGCCTGCCTAATCATGATTCCTTTCTCCTTCCACCTATGTAAGCTCCCTGGGCAGGCACCACATCATCTCAGTATTCTGTACATCCATTGCCATAGCACTAACACAAAATCACCCAACATATTATAAAGTAATAGTTTACAGTTTGAAAACCAGAGCAAGAGGGGGCAGTTGGATGAGTTAAATGATAAATACAGGTGCTCCTCATTATCCGCAGTCCCAGCACCTGCAGTTTCACGTATCCACAGTCAGGCAATATAGACCCGACCTCGTTATCTGCGGTACTATGGTTTTGCGTATCCATGGTTTTCAGTGCACAATTTTGTCCTTATATGGTCGTGCTTTTCCTGCATGTGCTCGTGGGTTGTGAGAGGAGTTTGGAGGAGGATGGAGGAGGTCTGGTCTGCTCTGGTCTGCAAGTTTAGAGGTTTTTTGTGTTTCAAAAAGTCATTTTTAAGATCATTTGACATCGTGTCCTTAGGGAGCCATTGAGAGCCTAGAAGAGCTTTGAGCCTAGAGCTTTTGGAGACTTTTTGAAGGTATTTCTTTGGTGCCTTTGCAAGCCTATGGGAACCTTTCTTAAGCCATTCCTGTGGAGTTTTTTTGGAGGAGCCTCTTGCAGCATTGTGCAGCCTTGGTGAGATGCTAATTATCACTTTAATAAATCATATTTTAATTTTGATGAAATTCTGTTTTTTACTCAAAAATGCAAATCAATAATTTAATTTTAATCTTGGTAATTATAGTACTATACTGTATAAGTGTAGTTAATTTAAATTGCAATGAAAATAATTATTCATTATAAATCATTTTAAAATACTGTACTATGCAGTACTCATTGAAATTTGATTTTAAATACTGTATCCATTGAAATTTGATTTTAAATACTGTATCCATTAAAATTGATCTCAAGTACAGTACTGTATCCATTAAAAATGATCTACTTTTAATCGCAAACCCATCCCAGGCTCTTCTCACGGATCACGAGAAGAGTCTTTGACTTTTAAGTGTGGGGTGGGGAAATGTTATGATTATGCATTACTGGAGAAGCTGAGGGCCACTCCTGGTGCACCTGCAGAGTGGGAGAATTGAGGTGGCAAAGGTGCTTCATCTTTATTTCTGATTTGTCCCTGTCTTTTCTGTGATTTTTTGGTCATTTTCTGGGGCTCCGGAACCTAACCACCCAATTCCCATTGACTCAAAGTTCCATTATTTGTGGTTTTGTTATCCACGGTTGTAGGCTGGAATGGAACTCCTGCAAATAACAAGGGCGACCTGTACTTATTTCTGTGCAACCATTTTAAAATATTGGGAGGAATTGGGTTCAGAAGCTAATGCTACCTCCAGGCATAACCAGCACTTACTCATCAGATCACTGCAGGCCTCACTGACCTTGGCAGTCTTACAAGGATCTTATTTTCACACGGATGAGCTGTTCATGAATGATTTTCCCAAATAAGATATCTATCAACATCAGCCATGCTTGTCTTATCATCCCACATATATTTTTCTTGATTAAACATATTTACACTTGCTCTTAAATAGAAAACCCAGATTTCCATTAATATGGGAACTTTTTAATTACTTATCACTCTGTGTAACAGTTATAGAAGATAATTCTTTTTAAAAAAAACAACAACACTAGGATGATTATTGTGTATGCTGACATCTGGGCTTGAAAAGAGGTGCTTATGGATGCTTTTTAAAAATTATACAAGTACTGTACGTGGACTACAAGCAGGTCTACAGGGTTTTAGACTGAGGTCCTTCTGGTTTTTACTACCCAAGATTTTTTATCAGGAAATGACAAAGACTGAACCTAGAACCAAGCAAGCATGAGCTACTAAGCTACAGCCCATTCCCTAGTTATATTAAAGGCTAAGATACACTTTACATGCATATATGTACTTTGTCTAAGCCTGCAAGGTTTGAAAAATGCCATTTACGGAGAAAAAAATGGTGTGTTGGTGGGGGGGGGATGCTTGCCCCCTTTCCCTGTCTGCTGCTTCCCAGTTCAAATTTCAGATGGATTTTTCCAAACTACTTTTCCTGCTACAGGCTTTCAAACAGTTATTTGAAAGAATTAAGTGCATGCTTAGCTTTTTTATTTATATCAGTGGACTTTAACAATGCTTGACTTTGGGTGGTTCATGTCCTGTCCTTGTAGTGCTGGAAAGACTTTGCTGCACAGTGACTTCCAGCATGAGGCCGGTTTGGGTTGTTTCTTGTTGCTTCTCCACTTTATATCACCCCCTCTAGCTGCTTTCCCCCACACAGAGCGCCAAAGATGTTTTGATTCTCTCCCATTGATTTCAATTGGGGCTAAAAGTGAAATTAGGTTTACACTAGCAGATGGGTAAATGGATTGTCAGAATCAGTCTGTAGCAGCAGCTGGCATGCAGAACAACACTGAACTAGTGTAAGGACTTTGCACTAGTGTAATGATGTTGTGCTGGCCAGTTCCACTAAATCAGGAGCTTGCATCCCACAGTAGTGTTGTACAGATGTAACAGAGTGTGTCTGTGCAACTTGTTCAATACCTTCTGCTATGAGAACTCTTCCTCAGTCCATATATGTTGCAGCAAAGCTTCTGTAAAGCTTCTGCTGTCCTTTTTGCTCAACTACATTACTTTGTTGCATGTGAGGCATCTTTGTTCACTGCACTAGTACAGTGTTAATCCAGCACTCGTCACTATTTATTACAATACAACAGGGAATCATCATAATAAGCTAGATTTATACAGGTGTGCCTCATTATCCACAGGGGTTCCATTCCCAGTTTTCCACGGATAACGAAACTGTGGAAAAGGAGGAACAGAGGCTATTCTCACTTGGAGTGGAAACCAGGCTAAGGGAGCCCAGCCCGGTTTCCACTGCACATGAGAACTGCCGGGAGCCGCGGGGCTCCCGGAGGCAAACCCTCTTGGGTAGCCCACCACTTAACCCAGGTTTTGGGTTACATGATTGTGTGTTGCTGCAGTGTAGCTCCACGCCGCGACTAACGAGTAGCCCCCCATGGGGAGGCTACAAGAAGTCTCCCAGCATCGACAGGCTCCCCAGAATGCCCCACACACTTCTGGGACTTCCGGGGGCTCCCAAACCCCACCACCCCAACCAGCTCTGTGACGGAGCCGGTAATCGTCTGGGCGGCCAATTCGAGCAGCCAATCAGCAAAATTGTCTGGGCGGCCAATCCACAAAACCCCTTTAGGCGCGTCACACTGCTCGTGTGGAAAGCCTTATTGAGTCTATGGGGATTGTAGAGTTAAGTCCCTGCAGAGCAAAACGGAGCACAAAATAGCAGAAAAAATGGCTGATATAGGGGCAAAAGAAGTGCCATACTGTGCTCTGCAGGTCTCCAAATGCACAACGATGCTCCCCCAACCTCCCAATTTCAGGATTCTCCTCAAAAAAATCATGTGATTTTAAAAAAAAATCTTTTTTTTTTCTTTTTTACAGAAGAGCCACAAAATGGCTAAACAAAATGGTGGCCAGAAATGACCTCAGAGGTCACTTCAAGCCACCTACGAACCAGGGACACATGGGTATCAATCCTTTCTCGGCCTACCTATGCTGATGTCAGGTGCCTATTTCTGGACCATGGATATGTGGTACCACGAATAGCGGTACTGTGTATAGTGAGGTCCACCTGTAGGCATAAATTTATAATAGAAGTCCAAGGTCTTTGAGGTTTCCTTTAGGCAACATATTATACAGACTTTTTATGAATCATCCTGAAAAAATACATCAGTGCTAACTCCTGATTCCAGCAAGGTTCCCTCTATGGAACACTGCTGTTTTTTAATGTCCACTCAGTTAATTTTAGATCCCGCTCAGGTTGAATCAGGAAGGCCTCATTCTGAACGCATGTGCACACACACTGCCTTGATACTGCCACTCAGAACAAAACTCATTCCGCACAAAGAACAAAAAAATTAGAGAGAACACTGGATCCCCGCTCAAGGTAATAGGCTAATTTTGGTTAGTATCCCAAAGACAGTAACTTGAGGGCTCCTACTAAGGTGTTGCTTTAGTCATTCACACATACACACACAAAACAAATACAAGAATAGTTCTAGACAACAACAAAATCCAAGCTCCAAACACAATACAGGATTTAAATCTTTGGAGTCAACAACACTCCTTCTAAGCCCTTGTGAAATATTTAAAGCTTGGCTGCCTCATAAAATGCCACTGCTAACATGCAACAACATAATCATCATGCTGGAAACATATTCCTATTGCATTCAGGCCAGTTCCATTGAGCTTTATCGACTTGGTAAAAACAAATGGTCATAAAGATTGGGTTTAGTTTATGAATTTGGCCCATACTAGTTTTTCCAGATTGTCTTCCAGCTTTACAGCTAAAAACCATTGCCAGGAAATAAAGCAATTGGATCCTTCATCTAACCTCCATTCACTAAAACAGGACTTATTAGGTTATAGTTTGTGTTTTTCATGAGTATGTTCTGTTTGGCTGCTGAAGCAATATGGCTACCTAGCAGTGCCAAATTCTATTAAGAGCATTACCATGCCTCTTTGTAGCTAAAGCATGTTATATGTATAGCATGTCACTGGTTAGGATTCTTTGGATATGAAAATGCTAAATGAGAGTAATATATCATGGCAATGTCAATTTGATTAATGTAATAGGAGCACATTTGAGAAAAAAAGGAAATTACAGGTCATTAAGAGTAAATTCAAATTGTGTTACGGGTTTGAATGATTTTCTTCATTTTCTAAGGAATTGGTTATTTTGTTCCATATATATTCTAATTGTTCAGTTTACAATTCAAAGCATTCTTTTTGCTTCAAAATTGAATAATGTTTTAGCTGACATAAATGAAGCATGTTCTGTAGGTCTTTAAACATCTGATAAAGAAAATGTGAACCTGTATAAAAGCTACAATAATTACTACTGCTTTCATCATTTTCAGATCAATATTATTATTCAGAAGCAATTGTTCAGCTCTTCGAGTTTGTTCAACATTAGGAACACACGTTCCATGCTTCAAATAAATCATTACACAAAAACAAATACATGGCACATCACTGCAATTCAGACTAGAGAAGCCAAACGGATTACTCAAAGACAAAGGAAGGAAGGTTTACTGGGGAAAAATTGGGTTTTAAGGAAAAGCCGGAAGGAGAAGAGAGGGCATCTGGCAGATGAAGACAAGGCAGCTATTCCAGACGTAGAAAAAGGCACACAGGAAAAGCAGCAGAATGAGACAAAATGAGTGACAGAATAAAATGGTTGAAGAGAACAAAGGAAGTGGGAAATGACACAGATAGATAACTTGGGTACATATATGCAAGGTGCTGTAGAATGAATGGGTGAATGAGGACCACTTCCAGTGCATTCTTTCCTCCTCTCGCTTTCTCAGAATGCATGAAGGAGAGCAGCCAGAAATGGCTACAGATGGACATCCTTATAATGTGGCAATGGTCAAGCAAAGAATTCATTTGTATGAACAGCAAAGCAACCTCCTGGAACTTTGCTAGATATATCACAAGCCACATTCAATGGAAAAACCTAAATCTGTGCTTGCATTCCACATCAATTTATATGGCAACTTTTTCACTGTCAGAAATATTAATGTATATGAGACACCCAAAGGAAGAGAATTGGTACATTAAGCCCCACTGTGGCAAAATATAGTGATGGGTGACAAAATACTTGGCATCTTAAACTGTGTCTGTCCAGAAGAACAAGATAACAAACGTCCTCCAGATCATTAATATTAAATAGCCACATTGTGAAGGATTTCTGTTCCAGTTTAAATTGACTATAGTACCTTGTCTATTAACCATAATCACAGCTTGAAAACAAAGGCATTCTTGTGAGAGCACCTTCCAATTCACATATGACCTTTTTACATTAAACCACTGATATTTGCAGCCCTTTCCTGGCTACTTCTCTATAATGATACTACTACTAAGCCCGTGCGAATGTTCAAAATTATCTCACTACAACAATTCTGTCAAGGAGGTCATTATATTCATATTGTACATGCTGGAGGAAGGAGGGCTATGAGAAAGTGGCTTCCATGAGGCCACTCAGAAGTTTATGGCAAGTTTAGGGGACAGGAAAGGAGAGATGGAAATGTTTTCAAATAAAATTAATAAAAGGTGAGATCTGACACAAGGATTTCCTGGTTTATGCTTCAGCCCTCACAGCCACTGTGTTACACTGGGGCTCTTCTCACAATTAGTGAGAAGAGCCATGAGGGGTTAGCAGGGAGAGCAGGCTTAACCCGCCCTCCGTGCAAACGAGCAGGGCGGCAACCCTGAGCGGCGGGATTGGCCGCCCACACAACTGCTGGCTCCATTATGGAGCCGGCGTGGGCTGGAAGGATCGGGGGCAGTGAGGCCCCTGGAAATTCCAGCATGCCCTGAGCAAGCGCGCAGGGTATGCTGGAGAGGCCCCCGAGCCGGGAGGCTGCTTTTTAGCCAACTGGTCAGGGGTCTCCTCGTGAGTTGCTGCAGCATGGAACCGCACCGCAGCAACTCATGATAAAAAAACCGGGTTTGCAGAGCGCTTGCTCCGCAAACTCAGTTAAGGGGGGGGGGTAGTTTGAGGGCTGTGGATAAGAAGGAGCCAGTTGAACAACCATCACACAGACACTCACCACACAGAGGAACAGGGTGCGCCACTAGATCTTGCCCCCACATACACATGTGCAGCAGAATGTCCAAATCATAACTGATATGCCACCTGATTAGGACCAGTTTGGACATTCTGCGCTCAGATAACTATGGATAAAATGGGGGTAGCAGCATACCCTGCTCCTCTTTGCACGGGCCATATCATCTGAATTGGACCCAGACCAATAGGTACAATATTTCATGCACCCCAGGTACAATATTCCATGCACCTTTTAAACTCAAAACATCAGACTGTGGCCTATATCAGTTGCTACTTGTATTAGTATAGCATAGTAGCTAAGAATAAAGGAGGCTATTCCCATGATCAAAAGAAAGCGGGCTAGCCCGCTTTCCATTGATCATGGGAACTATCAGGCAGGCCCAGTACTCCCAAGGCGGCTAGCCTGCCTAGAACACCCTCACCTTAAATGAGATTAGCGGAGCTAGAACTCAGTAAATCTCATTTTGTTGCTTGTGTGTCGCCATGCTTGCTCAGGGGATCCTGGAACTTGGGGGGGGGGCAGCTGCCCCCCTGATCACCGCCACCCTTGCCGGCTCCATGATGTAGTCGGCAATCGTGTGGTGGCCGATCCAGATGCCCAGGGCTCTCCCCACAGACCCGACAGAAGCTCTTCTCATGGATCACGAGAAGAGCTTCAAGCAGTGAGCAGCAAACCTGGTTCAAGCAGTGAGTTGCAAACCTACAACCTGGTTCAAGTCTTAACCAAGAACTTACAATATCACCTTAGGCCAGCCAACATTCTCAGCAACAGCTCCCAGATTATAGTAGAAGGGGTAATGATTCATTTCTGGCCTGCTTTACTGGATTGTTAGAAGGATAATTCAGATAATGCATCTGAGCTTTGAATACTCAGGAAAATGCTATATAAAATGTTAAGCTGTAGTAATATGCACCCCCACACCCAAGTCCTGCTATGCTGCCTTAGCATGGGGGGGGGGCGTGTTCCTGGGAGGGATGAGCGAAGTACACCGGGAGGTATACTCCCAGTAGGTTCACCCAAAGTGTGAAGGTCATCCCAACTGCCCAGCTAAAGCAAGCAGGCACCTATATAAGGCAGCAGCGATATAGGAAGGTGCTGGAGGCAGACGATCATTTCAGTGACAATGACAGAGGCATCATTTCATACTGTGCAGAAGAGGTCAATGGTAAACCACTCCTATATTTTACCAAGAAAACCAAATGGATGGACAAAATGGAATGATTGTTGATGTAGTGCCAGATGATTGGCCCCTCAGGTTGGATGGTACTCAACATGAAAAGAGGAAGAGCTGAGGATCTCTCAGAGAGAGTACCAATGGTGTTTATGATGTGGTTAGATTAAAACCTTTTGGATGTCTAGCACCTGATGTTGCTGTGCGGGAAAAGAAAATCCGAAGCTGCAAAGACAGAATTACAATGAGAACATGCAATGTATGAATATGGGAAAGTATGAATATGGGAAAGCTTGACACAGTGAAAGATGAAATGAATCAACTACAGATTGACATCTTGGGCATCAGTGAATTAAAATGGACTGGAATGGGACACTTTCAGCCAGAAAAGCATACCGTTTACTACTCAGGACATGAAAACCAAAGGAGGAACGGTGTTAATTTCATAGTCATGAAGGATATAGCAATGCCAGTACTTGGGTACAATGCGGTCAGTGACTGACTAATATCAATTAGATTTTGGGGACAACCCTTTAACATGACAGTTCTTCAAGTCTATGCCCCAACAACTGATGCAGAACAAGAGGAAGATGATGAGTTTTATGATCAAGTTCAGTCTGAAATTGACAGAAAATGCAAGCAAGATGTGTTGCTGTTGTTTAGAGACTGGAATGGCAAAGGTGGAAAAGGTAAGGTGGAAAACACTGTCGGTCTATATGGTCTAGGAAACAGAAACGAAGCAGGAGAACCCACTTATTAGTTTCTGCCAAGCCAATGATCTCTTCAATACTAACACATTCTTCAAACAACCAAAGTGGCGCCTATACACATGGACATCATCAGATGGAGTACACAGAAATCAAATTGATTACATTATTGGTGCAAGGAAGTGGAAGAGCTCAGCTATAACAGCAAAGACGTGGCCGGGGGCCAATCATGGAACAGATCACGAACTGCTCGTGTGCAAGTTCAAAGTCAAACTAAAGCGGAAAAACAAAGCTATCCAGCTTCCACAATATGATCTTGAGAATGTATCCAACATTTTCAAAGAGAACATCAGGAACCGCTTTGAAGTTCTGAACCTCATTGATTGGGATCCAGAGGAACCGTGGAATGAAATCAAAGAGGTTGTTAAGGATGAATATGAAAAGACCAAAGACCAAGAAACAGAAGAAAGCAAAATGGATGTCAGAACAGACAGTGGAAATTGCCAAGAAGAGAGAGAAGCCAAAGTCAAGAAAGATAAAGACATCAGGAAGGAACTTAATAGGGAATTTCAGAAAGCTGTTAGAAGAGACAAGGAGCAATACTACAATAACAACTGTAAAGACCTTGAGAATGGAAATAGTCACGGAAAAACAAGGCAAGTTTTCCAAAAGATCTCTGAACTCAGAAGGAGGTTCCAACCTCAAATTGGTATGTTAAGGGATGCCAAAGGACAGATAGTAACTGACTCAAAGAAGATCAGAGACGGAAGGAGAATACTGAAAATCTGTACAGCAGGGATGTCAATATCCAAGATACTCTAGAAGAGATTCCCTACTGGCAAGAACCTCTAGTATGGTAAGATGAAGTTAGATCAGCACTCCGGTCATTACCAAGTCGGAAGGCTACAGGAATTGATGGAATAGCTACAGAAATATGGCAGGCAACAGAAGAAGAATGAGTCAAGGCTCTAACCAAACTATGACAGCAAATTTGGAGAACGACACAGTGGCCAACAGATTGGAAGAGGTCAGTCTACATACCCATACCAAAGAAAGGAAACTTAACAGATTGTGCAAACCATCGCACAATATCCTTAATTTAGCATGCTAGCAAAATAATGCTCACGATCATCTAACGCAGATCAGAGCCCTACATGGAAAGGGAAATGCCGGATGTCCAAGCTGGTTTCAGAAAAGGCAGAGAAACAAGAGACATCATTGCTGATGCATGCTGGATAATTGAGAAAGCCATAGAATACCAAAAAGAAGTCAATATGTGCTTCATTGACTACAGAAAAGCCTTTGATTGAGTTGACCATGTCAAGTTGTGGAATATCCTTAGGAAAATGGGCATGCCGGAACATCTCATTCATTGTTCTCATGAGAAACCTATACAAAGGGCAGGAAGACACACTTCAGACAGAAAATGGTGAAACAGACTGGTTCCAGATTGGCAAAGGAGTAAGACAAGGCTGTATACTTCTTTATTCAATTTATATGCTGAACGTATTGAGGGAAGCCGGATTGGAAGAAGGTGACCATGGTTTTAAAGCTGGAGGAAAAAACATCAATAACCTGCACTACGCTGATGACACCACTCTGATAGCTGAGAATGTACATGATCTGCAAGCTCTAGAAATGAAAGTCAAGGAGCACAGTGAAAACATGGGACTACAATTAAAAGTAAAGAAGATTAAAGTAATGGCAACGGGTACAGCAACCAGCTTCAGAACTGATAATGAAGACATTGAAGTAGTGGACAGCTTCTGCCTTTTAGGATCAACCATCAAGAGTAAAGGATCCAGCAGTCAAGAAATACACCGCAGACTAGCACTTGGCAGGGTTGCAATGAAGGCCTTGGGAAGGATATTTGGATGCCGAGACAAATCTACACTTACAAAGATTTGAATTGTTTGGACAATGGGTTTCCCCGTGACACTCTAGGGATGCAAAAGCTGGACTTTGAAGAAGCTAGATAGAAAAAGCATAGATGCTTTTTAAACTTTGGTGCTGGAGAAGACTTTTGAGGATACCATTGACAGCTAGAGAAACAAACAAATGGATCATAGAACAAATCAATCCAGAATTTTCACTTGAGGCACAAATGACCAGGCTCAAACTATCATACTTTGGACACATTATGCAAAAACCCATCTCCCTTGTTAAGTCCATAATGCTGGGAAAAGTCGAAGGAAAGAGAAGAAGAGGAAGACCAGCAGCAAGGTGGGTGGACTCGATTACGACAGCAATGAATGCACCACTGAGAGATCTTAAAGGCCAAGTTGAAGACAGATCATCCTGGACAGAATCTATGTGATCACTAAGAGTTGACACCGACTTGACAGCACTTAATCAATCAATCAATCAATCAATCTGTAACTGCCCATGGCATTAAATCCGACTTCTATCTATGGCTAGCAGCAACTCAATATAGCGCAATCATGAGAAGATTATTAATACTCTGGCTAACTTAATTAGCAGCTGCAAAAATTCCTTTCTTCCACAAGCTTGCAAAGTCTTTGGTTTTTCTAAATTTTAACCTACAGTAAGTACAAACTGTAGCCCATTACTACATCCTGAGAAAACTTCCTTTTGTTTGCTTCAAACTTATTTGTTAAGGCCAATTCACACATGGTGCAAGGGCAAACCCAGGTCTGCCACCAAGTGAACACTCAACAGGGGCTTCATTGTTTCCTGACTAGCACATGCTACATGTTTGCAAACACATGTTTGTGTTTTAATACTTACAGCATAACGTGTAGGTTCGCACCTAGAAATCACTGAGATCATTCACACAATCAAAAACTGTGTTCTACCCAGGTTTGGGGAAACCCGGGTAGAAGTGATTGTGTGGAAGCAACCCAGGTTTTCCTCCTACCTTGCTTCCACACAACAAAAAATTGGGAGCACACACAACTCTCAAACCCAGGTAGAACACAGTTTTTGATTGTATGAATGATCTCATAATTGTGGCCCTTAGTTTTATGGGATCCTCTCATTCTCAGCCCCACAGGCTAAGATAAAATGTAGCAAAGGCATACATATTTTGAATTTAGATTATATAATCCATATCTGTAATAAACCCACCTGTTTGATTGTATTTAACTGGTTTTACGGGAAACCACACTTACTGCTATTCTTCATTGAAGACTACTTGTAAAAGTGTTTACATATATGCCAATCTGATCTCTCTTTTTTGAGAAAATGTTTTTTGTTATGTGTGGCCAGTAAATATCTTTTGACATTATTTTTTATACAAAAGTAAAACTGATGTGCACATACATCCTAAGAGATTTGAGGACTGTAGACTGCCTAATGCTGCTGTTCCCATTACTTTATTAGTCTGTGAACGGATCCTATAATGGTTGATAGGAAAAAGCAGCATGCATAAGAAAAGAGAGATAAAATAATGAGGAATGCAAACACTTCTATAATAAAGTGTCCGGGACAAATGAAACTACTAGTGAAATCCCATGGGAAGAGTCTTTCATAACTGTCACATCTGGAACTCATGTTCAAATATCATTAATGGGGTTTGTTTTCAAAGAGAGGATATAAACTGAAGTGCTCTGAAATCACAAGAAGATTGTTTACACTGCAGAGAGGTAAGAGAGGGTGTTTTTTAAAAAAAAAAAATCTTTGAAAGAAAATCTGGTATGCAGATAAACTGCATATTGGATGGCTTCGAGGATCCCTTGCCTGAGACAGAAGGGATGCTCACAAGAACAAAGCCGCCTTACATCAGGCAAAGCGCATGAAAGATTCAGTACCCAGTTCCAGAGCTGTCAGTAAAACAATTGCCAAAGAGTTACTTGTTAACATTTCAAAGTATTCCTTTCACAGCTTCCTTCTATTGCTAACCATGCCCTACTGTAGTGGTGAATGGTGAATCCTGCCCCTGGAATGCATCACCAAAGGGAGTGAATAGAAGAAATAATAGGAGGAGTGAAAAACATTTAGCCAGCAAAAGGCCACTTTTATGTGTAAATTCTTTACTGTAAAGTAAAACTTCAAGACTGAAGCTCTTATCTTATAGCTATTCAAGCCTTTGGGAGCTTTGCCTCAGTTGTCTACAAAAAAATATACATATGTATATACAAGCAGTATGGTGTTTTTTAATACAAAATAGGCAAATGGGATTTAGCCCATTCCTGTGCAGCATACAACTCTAGAGTTTATATAAGCTACTAATTTTCAGCCTGCATGAAGCAGGAGAAACACTCGGAGGCTTGCTGGAAAAACTAATGTAAATGTGATAGCTATGGCTAATCTCTACCAATTTCAATTTCACTTGATATGGTTAGGCCATGTTAAACTTTTTAAATTCTCTATTTATCTATAGTAGCAGAATTGTCCTTCTTTAAACACATGGCTGAACTATTCAAGTGAAGCAAAGATTGAAATGCTAATTGAATTTGTGCCCAAGTAAGGCATTCCTTAGATCTTTGACAATGACAAAAGGGGGGGGGGGGCTGGTTAGTGTAAAAATGCAAAAATGTATGCAAGAATTCTGTTATAGCCTGCTAGAGGGGGTCAATTAAAAATATGAAAAGGATTTTTTACTTGTGTGCTGAGGAAAACTGTTCCTAGTGTCATGTTTGAACAGCTGGATAAAAGAGACAAGCAAAAGACTAGGTAGGTAAATATTTCCACTAAAAGGAAAATGTAGCAAAATATAACAGGAACAATTCTGTTTAAATGTAAGCAAGCCTGCAAACAAAATCTCATTTTTTTAAGATGGGCCCTTCATTCTTTGCAATCCAGGGCACTTATGCCAGTGAAGGGGTCCACATTTGTTTGTTTGTTTGTTTCATTTATACCTCACTCTTCCTCCAAAGAGCCCAGAGCAGTATTCCCCAGTCCTAATCTAACATACTGATGTTTATCTTCACAACCAACCCTGTGAGGTGGGTTAGGCTGACAGAGTCACTGACCCAGAGCCACCCAGTGAATTAATTGGCTGAACAGAGATCTGAACTCAGGTCATCCCGGTCCTAACCCAACATTCTAACCGCCACACTATGCTGGCTCTCATTTGTAAGCTTTTGTAGCAAAATATCATTTGTAAGCTTTCATAGTAAGCTGGCTTCTTATGTTGCCAGACAGCCCGAACCCCTCTATCTATATTACATTGGAAGGCTATATAGCCCGAGACTGCAGGATCATACTCCCTATGGTGAACCTTTCATCTGCCACAGTTTGGAAAGTGCCACAGTTGACATCTCATGTAGGGTTGCCAACACTGTGTTGGCTGTATTCGGGACGGAGACTAGAGGGGGCAGCTAGGTCACCTAGGGAAGGGGCTTGTTTTTGGTTTTTAATTTTTTTCCTTAAGGAGCAGGGACACAGCGGTGAGTGCTCTCCCTGCCACTTTGCAGACTATGTATGGCACTCAGCTCTGGATGGGGCGGGGCTTGCTGGGGTGGCAGCGCTGGTGACGGGCGCGCTGCTGCAGTCACTTAAATTAACTAAAAAGCACTCACCGCCATTCACTGCAGGCGGGAGAGGAGGATGCAGGAGGGAGAGGGAGGATCCGGGAGGGCGAAAAGCTCCCTTCCTTGGCCCTGCCTGTCTCCAAATGAGGCAGACGGGCCGATTTCAGGCTTCTATGAACGCACGTAATAAAACTTTTGAACTGTATTCCTGCCTCCTCATCTTTTCCAAGACACCAAACGTGTTCAGATTTGGAACTGGAACCAAACTGCTTCTTCTAGCCAAGCTAATCCCCACACTAAGCCAAGTCCATCCTTGGAGGGTCTAGACGGCACTACAGGGCAGTTCAAGGTTACACTTCCTAGCCAGCCTTTATCTGTAGTCACCATCAGTCCCGACTCTGCTAAATCACCCCACACAACCAAAGAACTGGGGGCAAGGGGCTGGCAGTATTTCACAAGAGTCTTTTGTAGAAGGAAAGAGGAGCATGAGACACTCACTCTGCTTCTGTCTAAGCCATAAAACTATGTAAATAAACCAGACCTATCCGTCCCCTCTTCCTGCTCCCTGACATACACCAAACACAGGGTTTTGTTTCTCCTCTTGTGAGGCATCAGAGAAGACAAGAAGTGGGTTGTTGTTTTTTTACATTTTTTATATCCCGCTCTTTCTCCAAGGAGCCCAGAGCGGTGTACTACATACTTTGGTTTCTCCTCACAGCAACCCTGTGAAGTAGGTTAGGCTGAGAGAGAAATGACTGGCCCAGAGTCACCCAGCAAGTCTCATGGCTGAATGGGGAATTGAACTCGGGTCTCCCTGGTCCTAGACCAGTGCTGGCTCTTGACGTATGTGTTCTTCTTGTCTCTTTTGCTTTCTACAAGCTGCAAGAGGAACCTACACTACTTCCTATCTTCTCCAAAGCCATGCAGGAGGTGAACCCAGGGCTTCCTCCTCCCCCAAGTTCTTTGCACATAACAAAAGGATGGAAGAGAGACTAGATTTGGTTTTATTGCCATCTGCACTTTTACAAAAGGTAAAAGCAGGATGCAATACCAGGTTGATGCTTGGAGTGAACAAAGCAAGAACATCCAAACTCTAGAAATCCAGTTAACATTCAGTCCTCAAATAAAGCAGGATAACAAGCTATATAGGGAAGCGGCCATAACTCAGTAGTAGAGCACATACTTTCCGTGTCAAAGATCCCAGATTAAATCTATGGCATATCCAAGCAGGTGTGGGAAATATCCCTGCTTCTGATGCTAGAGAGCTGCTGCCAGACTGTGTAGATAACAGTGAGCTAAGTGGACCTATGGCTTCACTTAGGACAAGGCAGCTTCATACGTTCATACGTCAAGTCGGCCATACGTCAAGTTCATACGTCAAGCCGGCCTTTCAGCATCTTCCTATATTGCTGCTGCCAGATGTAGGAGTTCTCATACACTGGGAATCATACCAGCAGGGATTTGATCCTACAACCTCTGGTTTGCTAGTCAAGTCATTTCCCTGCTGCTCTACTGTGTACAAATAGATATTTTTCTTCTAATCGATACTATTAGTATCTAACAGATACTTCAAATAGATACCTGCTTCTTTATTTCTTTCCTTGTTTAATTTAGTTAATTTTATTAATTTTATTGTATCTTGTGTCTATCTTATTGTTGTGAGCCACCCCAAGCAATAGTGCATTGGAGGGCTGCACTAAATCTGCATTTTTTCCCCTCTGACTGTAGGAATTAGATTTTTAGGATACAAATTCTACAATGTTTTTCATTACAGTAATACAGTGGTTTAGAAAACTAAAATGCTGTTACCACTGGACAGATATAAACTATGAAATGCCAATAGCATTGCACATTATCAGGGAGACTTGGGTGTGTTTGTGCATGAAAATTCATAGTGCTGTTAAATAAGGACTATATCACATTTCTCTTTGCATACAAACAACTCATAATTACTATACTGTTTGATGGATCATTAGTGCCATGCTAGATTGGCATCTTACTTTGGACATGATGTACCTGATTGTTCTAACAAACTGCAGCAACATGTATCAATGGCTGTAATTATCAGATTGTCACTGTTTTCTGCAACTTGCAGAGATACATAATTCAAGCTGACAAGTGCAAAGATTTTATTGGACTGACCTACGAAACCCTAACTTCTCATTAATATATAGCCGAATGCACAACATCAATTAAGTGTAAGATATAGCCTCAGGACTTCTTACCATTAGTAGCAGTTAAAAATTAATAGTGTGACCACAAGTTGTTGTTTGTTTCTCCATAATACTGAGCTTTAAAAGCTTTTCTTTTTACAAAACTTGTTTGAAAAAAGCGGCATGTGTATATGGTCATGTTTTAAACTATTATCTCCTTTTGCAGGTTTTTTTTTTACTATACGTTGGAATGGAGCAAAAGTGAATAGCCTTTAAAATGAAACTATTGTTTATTCACAAATCAAATAAGCTACCGACAGCTGCCCTAGTGGCTTCCTCATTCAGCTAAATTAATGCTTAAGGCCTCAGGGTGAATAGTCTTCTGGGGAGAATGTGGGCATTTATTTTTGTTTCCCATTCAGCATTGGGTCTTTCAATGCCAAATCCTATTTAATGTGATCATGTTGTGTTGAACTGTGTGCAGATTTATACTATGGGCCACTTGACAGAATTCATACTGTTAAAGTCACATACAATTTGCATTTGAAAAGTAAGGTCTTCTCTTTCGAAAAAGCAATGCACACTTTTGTTTTTACCAGAAAAAAGGGGGGGGGTGGATTCTCTGACAGAAGCCTGTTTTCTTATAAATCCATTTATAAAGCTTAGCTAATTAATCAAGACTTCCTGAGCAATTAAGAGCATGGAACTCCCTGTTTTGTGATGGTGGCATAGATAAGAGTTTTTTAAAAGATGGGTTGGAATATATAGGAGGAACTTTATCCTGGTTCACACATAACAAGTTGCACTCCTTTTTGTATGGCAGAAGAGGAGGCACATCCTTCCCCAAAATCAATCATATAATGTAACATTTGAGTTGTGTGCTCCACATTGATGTCTGATCAATGCAAATTATCTCAAGCAATTCCTTTACCCCCACACCACCCTTATAGAGAACTTATGCCAGTGTGGACTGAGCTCAGCTACTCTGCGATGCCAGTTTTACTACTATTACTGTTTATATACTGATATTTATATACTGCTTTTCAACAAAAGTTCTCAAAGTGGTTTACATATAACGGTAAATACAGGCACTCCCTGACTTATAAACATCTGACTTACAAACGACCAATACTTCCAAACAAAGCTCCATAACATATTGGGGCTATTCCCACGATCAATGGAAAGCAGGCTAAGGGAGCTTAGCCCACTTTGCGTCCATCGTGGGAACCACTGGGCTCATGGGCGAGCCCAGTGCTCCCAAGGCAGCTAGTCTGCCTAGAACACCCTCCCCTTAAATGAGGTTAACAGAGCAAGTGCTCCGTTAACCTCATTTCCTTGCTCATGTGTTGCCATGGCGCACAGCGATACATGAATAGACCCCTGACCGGGAGGCTACAGCCAGCCTCCCAGACTCAGGGGCGTCTCCAGGATGCCCCGCACACTTCGTGGGGCATCCTGGAACTTCCAAGGGCTGTGTTGGCCTCCAATCCCTGCAGCCCCCACTGGCTCCGTGATGGAGCTGTCAGCCATGTGGTCGGTCGATCCGGCCACCCAGTTACGAGCAGCTACTTGTCTGCGGGGAGAACAGGCTAAGCCCACTCTCCCTGCAGAACCCCATCAGGCATTTCGCATGTGTCGTGTGAAGTGCCTCATTAAAGTAATGAAGTCCCCAACTTACAAATGCCAATCCACAGATACCCCACCACTTAGAACTGCCACCCAATTTTCCTGCCCCTTTGGGAAACAGCCAAAATGCCACTTCACTATGAATGGGATGGCAAAAATGAAGAGTGTGTTTTGGGTCAGACTGAATTTTAACAGGGTCTCTTTATAAGGATATTTTAGAGCACTGGCTCCCAACCTGTGGTCTGCGGTCCACTGGTGGTCCAAGAGGATACTGCATGTGGTCCATGGGGGGGGGAGATGAGGTCATTCTCATGATTGGGTGGGTGGCAGGGAAGGCTGCAGAAGCTTGCCTTCCCCATATATGATAGCTGAGGACTGTCTAGGTGCACGCATAATGTGCCCAGATGGTTCACCACTGCCCCATGGAGCGTGGAGGTGCAGGGCTGGGACATGTCATCTGAGCCCCCAGAAATCCAACAATGCATTGTGCAAGTGCATTGTGGAGAGCCCCCCAGTAATGGGTGGGTGCCCATCAGGGAAATGTGACTGTGAGCGCTCACTCTATTAACCCCGTTTGAGAGGCAGCCTTCTTTGTTTTGTTGTCAAGGCTGGGTTTGCTGCCGAGGCACTGTTAGGAGCCGGTTGGCTCCCACAGGTTCTCACAGGCAGCCAAGCCCGGGCTTAGCTGCCCTAGCCCAGTATTGGCTGCTTGTGAGAACAGCCTCAATGTAATAATATGACAATTAGGAAGTTTTGTCTTTCCCCCTTTTTTAGGCCTACTGCAGGTAAATGTACTGTGAAGAGTACAGAATGTTTGTGAGTGAGAACTAAACAATATAAGAAATAACTGTGTTTTTAATACTTCTTGATATATAGGTTTGACTCCCATCACCCATAGGCTATGTTAAAAACGTTTAAAATGGCTTCCTTATGTCACGGTCCACAAAAGCTTTCGATGATGTAGTAGTCCACTTAAAGGGAAAGGTTGGGAACCACTGTTATAGAGCACATAGACCGACATAAAGGTTATTGCATCCAAGAACCTGCATATTTCTTTCCTAGACTGTAGGTTGAGTCTGATAAACTTTCCTGAGTACTTGGCTATTAATAGAGGACAAAGGAGGAATAAAAGAATGGAAAAATAAAATAAAATAAGTTATCACCTAGCCAGTTGCAACACCACAGCCAGAAACAAGATACAAAATGGACTTTCTAATCCAGCCAATTTATCTCCTATCACTAAGACTGATTTCCTCATATCGCCACAAATGCCCCTTGACCCATTCCCTAAAAGGACCAAAATACAGAGTGGAGAGTCAGCATTTTTTGGGATATCAAACTTGGTTGCAGGCAGGGCATGCTGTAATAAAATCAGATAAGCAGATTTTTTTTAATGTAAGGATGTATTATTTAAATCAGATTTTAAAAAATTTATAACAAGTAGGCAGCATCTAAATTAGATGATGGGTGAGTAGAGTTCTATAGAATCACTCCTGAGTAGTACTATTGAGTAATACAATGACTGACATATTCAATAATGGTGTGGAGATACTGAGGTCATTCACACAACTGAAGTGGGAATGTTCAGTGGGGAGGTAGGAGCCTACTGCCTTCCCCCACACGATCCGAGCCTGAACAGGGCTCCACGCCCACGTGTACAGATGAGCCAGGCGGTGACTGGGAGGTGGTGGGGAGGAAGCCAGGCCACCAGGAATCCCACAGTGCATTGCAGTGCACTGAGAAATCTCCCTGATGCCGGATTGTTCCTCCTCACAGACACTATCGTGAATATAGCTGTTGGCAGCAGCTGCCGGCAACCCGAGCACCCAAACAACCAGAGAGTGAGGTAGGAGGTGTGAGCTTGTCTCCCTACCTCACTTTCTGCCTTGGGAGAAAAGCAGGGCTACCCAGAGGAGCAGCAGGATCAGGAGCAATCCAGGTGCTTCTCATGACTACCCTTACCTGGGCTACCCCTGTCGTACTCCTGATCGTGAGAACGACCCACTGTGTACCTTACTTTTAACCTGGGTAGCAGGTTAGTCATCTCCTACCGCCTACTTCACTTTTAACCTAGGTAGCAAATCTAAGCTAGTCAGCTTCAGCACGGATGGATCAGGAGGGCTCACACTGCCACAGATGACTAGAGATTCCTGGGTTAACCTTTTCCTCCTCAGGAATCTCTGGTCATGAAAACAGTTCCATTATGCTGTAGAAGTGTACAGATATCTGTTGTACATGTTTGTAGGTGGTACATGTATATCTGTTATTTTTGTGTGAATGACTTTACCTGTGTTCATTTAAAAAGTGAACATGGGTATATGCCTCCCAAATGCATGGTACAGATAGAAAATGTACTGTTGCACCTGTTTTCAGCATAACATGTGAATAACTGTACCTGTGTACAAATCTGTACACATTGTGCTAGCATTGAACATAACATCTTAATAGGGCTTAGATTGTTTGTTATTGTATTTTGTGTATTATACTTATTATTGTGGTTTATTTATTCTTTTGGCTTTCTACTGGGCTGAGAGAATCACAACTTATCACAGGTGCTAGATGCCATTCTGCGTATCACCAGGAAAACCCATTGAGCCCAAAGGTGATCTTGTACTTTGATTTTATGTCATCAGCCACCTGTGGTCTGGATTGTGTTCAGTTCTCAAATTATGACTATTTATGACTGTCAATTATTCGAACAGCGACTCTCATTATGACTCTGTCATTTATGACCCACAGTTTGAACATTTGCTTTCCATCACAAGCAGAAACATTATTTTGCTTGTATGTATGGAGAGTCTGGGGTATGGAGAGTCTGGGATACAATACCATGTTTGTTTAAGCCTCTAAATACTGTGATAGGTCCCGTTTGGGTTTTCACTTCTACCACCAACCATTACTAGGAAGTTTTTCACACCCAGCTTTTAGTTCGCATCTCCTCCAGAATGGAGGTGTGCATTCACATATAGGCCAAATTTACCCCCAAGTCCCTGCAAGCTATAGGGGAGCACTTCACACACACTGGAGCCAGCATGGTGTAGTGGTTAGAGTGCTGGACTAGGACCGGGGAGACCCGAGTTCAAATCCCCATTCAGCCATGAGGCTTGCTGGGTGACTCTGGGCCAGTCACTTCTCTCTCAGCCTAACCTACTTCACAGGGTTGTTGTGAGGAGAAACGTAAGTATGTAGTACACCGCTCTGGGCTCCTTGGAGGAAGAGCGGGATATAAATGTAATAATAATAATTATAATAATTCGGGTTTTTCAGTGCACGTTAGAGTGTGGTCCAATTGATATCCGGGTTAAAAAATCCACTTCTTGCGTTGGTTTGGGGGGGCAATTTCAAACTCTCAGTAAAGCCTTACCGAAAACCCACGGTAAAGACTGCTGTCTGGGAAAGCTCTAGGCAAGTCAGTCACCTGTGTCAAACTGAACCCTCCCAAAAAATACTTCAGGAGGCTATTCACATGTGTGGAGGAAACCAGGTTAAGGGAGCCCAGCCAGGTTTCCCCCACATGTGTGAACTGCTGGGAGTGCTTAATTCCCCCCTCCCCCAAATAAGGTCAGTGGAGCGAGCACTTTGCTAACCCTGTTTAGTTCATCGTGAGTCACTACAGTGTGGCTCTGGGTCATGGTGACCTGTGAGTAGACCCCCAACCAAGAGGCAACGGCAAGCCTCACAGCCTCAGGGGTCTCCCCAGAATGCCCCCAGCACTTGCGAGCCCAGTGCTCCCAAGACAGCTAGCCCGTCGAAAACACCCTCCCCTTAAACGAGGTTAACGGAACAGGCACTCCGTTAACCTTGTCTTCCTGCTCATGTGCTGCCGCAGCACGTAACAAAGCACGAGTAGACCTACAAGCAGCTTCCTGGTATTGGGGGGTCCCTCCAAAATGCCCCACGTGCTCGCACGGGGCATCCTGGGACTTCCAAGTGCCACACATCCCCGATCCCCACAGTCCCAACCGGCTCCGTGACAGAGCCGGTAGTTGTATGGGCCGCCGATCCAGCCACCCAGGGCTTCACTACTGCTCGTGTACAGGGACAGCAGTATTGGCTCTACCCCTATTGGCTCTACACACCAATCATGTGTAGATCCTCAAGGAAATGTTCAGGCATGCAACATGGGTACTCCTTAGAGCCTAAGGAAATTTACAAAATACCAGAAATTTAGCAAGTATCAGCTTCTCAGCGAGCAGGCAAGCTTCTTCCCACCAGCATGTGGGCCTCTCCATTCCCAGTTCTCAGCATCCTGTGAGCACCGTTGTCATGTAAATGGTGTCTGTGTGTGCGCGGACACCATTTAGGTGACGACAACACCCACAGGATGCTTGGAACAAGTTTTCAAACAGGAAGCCCCCACACAGTGTCACTTTAAGAACAAACAGCAGGGCTGTTTGTTATGAATAGCTGGGGCGGGAGAGGAGCACGTAAGATCTGCCTCCCTCTGTTTAAAGCGCTTGCTCCCTGCCGAAACATTTCTGCCGGGGGAACTCGAATTGTTTCGGCACCTCAAATTGGAGATGCCAAAATGCTTCGTGCACATCCATAGACCTAGAATGACTAAGAAGTAAGCTCAACTTTATTCAATAGTTGAATAAGCGCACATGGGTATACTTGTGAAACTATCAGAGTAGGTCCTAAGAGAAGGGCCATGTTTCTTTCAAGAAAGGAAGAGGAAGACATGAGATAAAAGAAAGAGAGCAGCTGCAATTATGACTAAAATGTTTCAGATGTCTGCATAATTGATAGTATTGTGGGGATGAGTGCTTATTTTTTTAAGATGCATGACCCATTTGGATTACAGGTGGGAAAATGCATGCTTGTCTCCAATGGATCACAAGCAAACATCTAAACGCTACTGATGGATATTAAAATAGAAGAGTAGCACTGGGAAGTATATATCATAATATATTATAAGCACAGGAATGCAAAAGCTGAACCACATCAGGAAAAAGTAGTAATATTAGTTCAAACTTTTCTAATCATAACATTGCTTAATATTTAATTTTCCCATGCACAATGATTAAATTGAGCTACTTAATCTCTAATTTTAATTCCCCAAATCCTGTTTTATGCACATTAAGTGTTTTATTCTGTTGCCTTGCTTATAACAGAGAACCACCACAACATTCCACAAGCAAAATCACATCTATTTACTTTGTTACCTGTTATTAAAAATTAATATTTTCTCCATATAACATACACTTGTTATTTCTTAATCATTAGAGAGATACAAAAAGACTATTCAGGGAATAATATATATGTTAATGGAGAGATTAGAATGACCGGTTCCAATGTAGACTGCAGTCATAACATGTTTGCTGTCAAAGACCTATTGGAGGCAAATGTGGACAACTGGAATTAATGTCTTTACAATAATACTATACATTCTGCTCATGTTTTACTTCAGATATTCTTGAGACACTCACTCTTTCCCCCATTTTTAAATGTATTTTGTTCTTATAACTAACAGCAAGAGATGAAAAGTAAAGAAAATGCCATGAATGTTACAAAAATGCATTCAGAACCACTGTGTTTACACACAAAAATTACTGGAATATTCCTACAAGTTTTGACAGCTTTTTTCTTCTTGAATGAATTCTGAGCCTTTAACAGTTACAAAAGGGAAAGGCTTCACAAATAAAGCACAGCTTCAGCTTCTCCTGTACTGCTCCATTCTATTTCCTAACGACTTCTCTATGGAGTGGGGTAAGTGAAAGTCCTTCTTGCTCCAGAAGTGAGATCAAATGACAAATGGGTCCAGAGTAGAACAAGAAAATGCTGCATTGTCCTTCATTACTGCAGAAAACTGTTGTCCTGTAACTGGGTAGTCTGCAAGGTTCTAAATATGGGAATGCACCTTGTTGGAATTGTTTACTGGTATACAGAAGATTTCCCGTTAGCCTTTCTTGGCCAATGCTTAGCTATGGGGCTCAGGTTCGTGATCAGCTGTTTGCCCACTGCTTAGAAAATGACGCACACATTCTACGGTTAAGCAAATGGGCAAGGCTGTGAGGAAAAACGAATTTTATTAAATAAGGAAATTACCACAAATTCCTACAACCTACACAGACCATAGGCAGAACTTTCCACAAAGTCTTCCACGAAGGCACTACTCTTCAGTAACATGAGAAAACATGTTGCTGGTTCACAGCTGCTGCTGCCTATTTCAGTTCCCAGGTAATGGGCTCCTTAAAAAGCAAGATACGCACAATATAAGGGGTTTGAAGCTTTACTCCTCCCAACAACCTCAATATAACCCCCAATTCTTTTGAAAATTCAGGCACAGGAAAAAGAACTTGCCAGATACCACAATGTTCTTTCACTATAAGGAACCAGATATGCTTGATCTTACATCCATTACCCCAAAACTCATATGTAGGACCACAAAGAACCCAAGAAAAGGAAATGTTAGAGACAAACTTAATCTCCAGGCTGCAACTGGGAGTGCTACGGCCTACAGATAGGTAAAGCTTGATTTGTGGAATTTTCTTTTGTCATGCAAGAAAGAAATCAAAATTCGGGGGTGAAAGTACTTGTCAGTAGGTATATTGGATGGAGCAAGTAGAATACAGATTGCATTCCATATTTATTTCTTACCCCCATTCTTAAAATCTACAAATAAAAGCAGCATAATAATAATTGCTGGAGCAAAACTGGGTGTCCAAATCCAAGCTGGATTTTAAAGGAATGTAGCATCTAACACATTTTTAAAAGTGCAACTTGAACTATTTGTCAGCCAATTCACTACATGTATTTTTTAAATGGGATCAAGGAGATGTAACATGTGAAACAGCATTAGACTGATTATACAAAAAATAGTAACTGGACTTAATTGATAAAACATGAGCAGAGGAATGAAAAACAGCAGGCCAGAGCGTTGCATTAAATGATTTCTGCAAAAGGAGGCCAGCGGGGGGAAGGGGCACAATTTAAGCCAATTTGATAATGAGTGGCCCCATTTTCAGTATGCAAATACCTGCTAATTTAAAATCCACATCAGGCAACCTCCATCTTTAAATTCCAAAATGAGAAATGCTTCTTAAAAACTCAGAACTCACATCTAGATCCATCTGCTCATGGATTTATCATTCTGTAGATGACAACTGTGAAACTATTCAATGGTAATAGAGAAGTAGTGACACCATCTTCTGAAATTACAATTATTCCATGAGGTCATTCAGATGACTGGTTGGGCAGGGGAGCAGTGGGGGGCAGTTGGTTGAACTCACACACCTCCCCCGGACGAGCGCTGGATTCCTGCTGGGAGCACGGATCATGCTCTCAGACGATCCGTGCTGCTTGGCACAGTGCAGAGCTCCAGAGGCCAGGACGTTGCATCCTGGCCTGTAGATAGCCCACAAAGCACTATGCAACATGCGCAGTACATTGTAGGATTCGCTCTAGGCACCCGTCTCTATAGCCCCAGCAAACACACACACTCAGAGCCTGGGTTAAGGACAGGGTTTTAAAGCTGGGATAGGCAGTGCTTTCCCGTCGGGATCGGGCGTGATCCCAGCAGTTCTCACACGCAGACTAACCCAGGCTGGGCTTCCCTAGCCTGGGTTAGGGTGTGCATGAGATCAGTCTCCATAACTATCGGGGCTGAGGTTTGGAGTCAACAGTAGGCTCTAGGGATAAAGCTTGATGAGTCCTAACTCAAAATAGACTCTGGTTGTCCTGATCACAGCTAGCAATACCACACAGTATTGTGGTATTATCTAAATGATATTCCATGCTTCCTATAGATTGGACAGGAAGTGCAAAAAGGGAATAGGATTCTGTCTTTGAAAAGAGTAAGGCAGAATCCTATCCAACTATTGATTATCCAACTTCGTGAATGCACACCTTGCACTATATAAATGTGTTAAATAAAAATATGTATATGTTTTATATGGTTTTTAGGTTTTAGTTGTAAACCACCCTGAAATTTTGTATAGGGTGTGTAGTGATAAGACTCCTTTCCCCCCTAGAATTAACTGGAAGTGAACCTTGTCTTAACTGACAGGCTGGTGAACTCCAGGGCTCAGCCAATCAGCACACCAGGTGGGAAGGGAGGTCTTTGTTAGAAGGAAGCTAGGTGGAATGAGCACAGGAGGACATGTGGCCATGGAGGTTGGCTGCAGGAGAATGATTCTGCAGATCCTTGAAAGACAGGAGGACAGGAAGCTTGAATACTCATCTGGAGTTTGGTGACTTCAAGGAAAGAGTTAGGGTTTGTTCTCACAAAAAACTAGTGAAACAGTGAAGATGGATCTTAATTTAATTACTTCAGATGCAAGTAGGGGCTCACATAACTGAATGAAAATAAAAAGAAGAAAATTTCCGGCAGACAGAAATCTAAGTGCCACAGAGATAGGTTCTAGCCTAGTCTTCTCCCTGATAAGCTAATGCTCTATATTATGTAGGTATGGGTTCCTTTGGTTGAAGAACTGTCCAATAGCCCCCACCTACAATCTGAAGTGGTACAATCCAGACATGGGTTTAACACCTCATTAGCTGTTTGTGCAAGACTATGCCCAAAGTTGATAACCCAGCTTGGCTATTTAGCCATCATCTCAACTTCCACTTTTAGCATGCATAATGCTTTTCTTTCCTTATCACCGCACTATTGCCATAACTGTTGCCGAGACTGAGATCTACCTAACACCACCCCAGGGAAGGTTTGTGACTGAGACAGGATGTGCTGTCACTTTTCTCAGATCCATGTTCCCTCTTCTGAAAGACATTCATTCTCTTTAAAATTCATCATAAGAGCTCAATTCATTTCGTTTGTATAACAAAAGGCATGGCTTCTGTTTGAGGAGATATGTACTGTATGCGAGTTAGAGGAGATATGTAAGCAACGTCCTTGCAGAAGGCGACGCGCCAGCCACACTCCACAGACCCTTTCTTAATTATCTTCCCAATTCTGGCATGTCACAAACAATACAGCAAAGTTTCATTCAAAAACATCTTGCTATTCCCTGGAGGGAAGAGCACATTTTATCTTGTTCCCTCAAGAACCCTAAAGCCAACTTTCGACAATATTTATATTCTAATCTTTCTGTGTTCACTTGTAAAAGCTGATAATTAGGAAAGCCTCTTTGATGGTCAGAAGCTGTGCACTATTTCTGTATGCATGGTAACCAGATGAATCACTGCCGGCACTAATCCTGTAAGAGTGTTAAAGGTCCCCTGAGACAGTCACAGAGAATGCTAAACCTGCACTGTATTATGCTCTTTCCTACTAATCCTAGGAAAATGAATGTTAATTTCTCATGAAAAGGGGTTAATTATACATTTATTCCTGATTCCAGCATATTAGCCTACTTTTGCAGAACACTGAATGTATTGCTTCAAAGAAAATGTTAAAATTCCACCTTAAGTATATGATCAAATAATATTTATTATAAAACAACTATAGGGGGAAGAACAGAAAATATAATGACAACTAACAGTGATTATCTTAATCTAACATGATACAATTTAAATGCCTTTTGGCTTTTCATGAAAACCTTGAAGAAGCTATGCTTCTTCCACATTTTCTAACAATAGTTTCAATATTTGTGTGGCTGCCAAGCCTGATCCAAGATATTAGTTTTCTTTTAGCTGCTTATTATTAAAGTAATAACTTGCACAAAAACACATTGCTCTCTTCTTAAATATGTTACAGTAATTAAATAAAAAGACCTAGTCAACTTTAAGAAAAAAAGGCATACAGTCAAACTGGAAATGATTTATGAATATTCCAAACCTTAAGTAATAATTAAGCCCTAAAGCAATTTTTGCCATTTATTCGATATCATGAATTGTTTTGCATTATGAAACACATGACTGAATACTTATTGCAAAGTAAGGAACAGTAAGAACCTGATATAAGAATAACAGCCCAGTCACAGGGCCAGACGCACAGCAAGCTGCCAGGCAGCCCAGGGACAAAGTTCCCTAGGGGACCCTCAGCGTGCTTTGTACGTGTGCCTCACCACCCAATCCACATCCTCACCATCTGTGAGGGGCCCCCCTGGATTTTTTTGGGGGGGCATGGTTTACTCACCCGGCTGCTGCAGCCCTCCGCAGCTCTGCCACTCATACTGCCCAGAATCTTCATAGCAGTGACGGGTGGGCTTCTCTCCCACACTCCCGGCCGGCCTGCAGGTTCTCTCAGGCCTGTGCACCTGCACACTCTGATTATGGATCGCATCACATGTTGTGGCATCACAACACACAATGCTAGCCATAATCAAAGTGTGCAGGCGCACAGGCCAGAGATAAGCCGCGGGCTGGCTAGGAGTGTGGGGGGGAGAAGCCCGCCCGCCCGCCGCCACCTCAGCTGCCATGGTGGGTGGCCTGCTCCCTTTGGTGGTAAAGATTATGGGCAGTATGAGCGGCGGGGCTGTGGTGGGACAGTGGTGGACGCAGAGGGCAATGGGGTAGTGAAGGGTACAGGAAGGGGCCCTTGTGGGCCACTTGACCAGTCCAGGCCCAGGGACATTTGCACTCCCTTGTCCAATAGATGCTATGCCCCTGCTCAGGGCACTTCAATTGCCCAAACTTAGCAAGTGGGGCCAACCTTTTGGCTCTGTTACACTTATTCACAACAGAGGAGTATGTATGTCCTGACCCCATCAAATGACCATTTGGTGAAAAAGATTAAGAATGTATACTTCTGTGGTCACATTTCTAATTCATTTATGTTCATTTGCAATCTTGCATGTAGGAACAGTTAAACCCACAAATAACACTGTCTTATCCTGAAAATCCCCAAAGATCCTAAACACAAACTCCCTGAAAAATCCCAAACAAATGAGTAGCTGTGCCCAGAGAAGTCTGACCGGTCAGCCATAGGAGCAGCCTGTGTGAGGCAATAATGTTAGGTTAACTTTATACCTACTTGGTAGGTTAGGTTGTGCATTATAGCAGGAGTTCTCAAACTTGGGTCCAGAGATGTGAGGTAGACAATTTTCCGGAAAATTTCCCAGTTCTAAAAATTTTACTTAGCTACCTGAGATACAATTATTTGTTTATTTATTTAATATATACCGCCTAACTCCAAAGGCTCTAGGTGCTTCACAAAAACAAAGACAACAAACACAAAATAAAACAAACTGTTAAAACAATTAAAAACCTTCAGAGATTACTAAGAGTCTGATTTAAAAAATGCGTCTTAAGGGACCTTTTAAAAAACTGGTAAATATGCTAGATATGGTGGAGGTGGCTTTCACCCCTGCCTTTTGCTGTATAAATAGATAAAATAATATGCCAAATCATATCACAATCTATTTAGGGTATCAGAGAATTCTGTTTAGTAATTTTTTAAAGAATCAAGTTATTCTAGTAAGAACTAATCAGCCTACTTTCCTTTCACTGTCTCTACAACTGGACTATATTTGGTTCAAATTGAGATCCACAGTTAGATTTATTGCACCTCAAATGTTCATGCGTCCGCCATCTTGGATCAGAGTGGATGACATCATTACAAGCTACACCACTGATGTGTCCCTGTGTGTCACTCACTACAACTAACAAATTTGGTTTAAATCAGTTAGACAGTCCTCAAGTTAGTGTAATTGTGCACACAATCACCATCTTGGATTGGGGTAGATAACATCATCACTAACTACACCGTTGAGGTGTCTCTGTGTCCCTAAAGTTGTAGCAAATTTGGTTCAAATCAGTTAGACAGTCCACAAATTAGCCCACTTGTGCCTCAAATGTTCACGTCTGCCATCTTGGAGTGGGGTAGGGATAGATGACATCATCACAAACGATGTCATTAAGGTGTCCCTATGTGTCCCTACAGCTGCAGCTAATTTGGTTCAAATTGGCTGCAGGGTTCACAAGTTAGCCCATTTGTGTCTCTAAAGTTTATGCATCCTCCATCTTGAATCAGTGTGGATGATATCATCATAGACTGCACCATTGAGGTGTCCCTATGTGCCACTCACTGCAACTGTACTTAATTTGGTTAAAATTGGTTAAACAGTCCACCAATTAACCTGCTTGCGCCTCAGATGTTCATGCAGCCACCATCTTAAATTGGGGTGGATGACATCATTGCACATCACACCATTAGGGCACCCGTATGTGTCCCTACAGCTGTAGCAAATTTGGTTCAAATCGGTTAGGTGATTGATTAACAAGTTAGCTCACTTTGGCCTCAAAAGTTTCTGCATCCGCCATCTTGTTTCAGGGTGGATGACATCATCACAAACTACACCATTGGTCTAGGCATTGCGGAGTTGATTCGGAGGGGCACACATACAGATAGACACATGGATGGACACACACAGAATGCCGGGTGATCTCATAAGCCTACTGGAAAGTAGGCTAAAAAAAAAATCAAACTGTATGCAAATGCGGGAAACTTTGCTTGGGAATTTCCCCCAGAAAACTTTCCAAATAATGGGGGGGTCAATTCAACCCCCCCCCCCGTAAAACCTACATCTCTGCTTGGGTTCCCAGATGTTGTTGGACAAAAACTCCCAACAAACATCTGGGGACCCATATTTGAGAGCCCCTGTACTATGTACCCAATTTTGCCCCAATCCTACACTATATCTGTACTGTATCTTAGAACACATCTGGAAGCACTGATACAAGTTGTGGAGTCCGCTCATGTCATCAATACAATACCACAGGCATTTATTTGACAACGGAAATCATTTTTCTCAGTCCTTTCCACCTGCTAACTTGTTCAACAACCCATCCAAGTGGACATTCAGACTGTAAGCTCTTATAAACCAAGATCAGCCTCTTAGTTCTTTGTGGCCATGTACATCAAGGGGGCTGAATTAATGAAGAAGTAGAACTGCAGTATTAGAATTAATGTTTGCCATCAAGCCACTGATTTGTGATGACTTGCAAAGATAGGCTGGGATCCAAAATCAGCTTAAGTCAACGAAATAAATGCAATGTGTAATAACTCAGAGAACATTTTCTTAGAAACAGTGGCTGACATCTACAGCAACAGAGCAACACAATGGAAGCTAAATACCCACAGCAGAGGCTTCTTCACTGCCACTGGACACGCCTGTGCACTGCACATGGTAGGGGAGAAGGAATTTTGGACTATCTTCTCTATTTCCAGAAGTGCTCTGTGCCTTCCAAAACTATATCCCAGAGGGTTGTGCAATCCTCAGTGACATAGCTTGAGAAGGCACAAGGGTGACAGGGCACTTCTGGAGGCAGAGAAGATTGCCCCAAATCAGTACCCCCAGCATATAGGCACAGTAGCAGTGGGGACGCCTCTAACTGAGAGGACACAGTTCCCACTGTGCTCTTGCTTCATTGCTCTGGACGTCAGCCAGTAAGATTAGCTGAGTATGTTTTATTTTATTAATTCAATCTCTGTGAGGTTTGATATAGAATATCTTGCCAGTTTATTCCCAGAGAATAGAAGCAGCAAGAGTAGTAGCATGATAACATCAACTAGACCAGGAATTTAATAGAGGGGATCATGAGATTATGCCCTTTCCCCTGATACGTAAATCTGCATAGCAAAGATCACTGGCTGACAGCTAAGGGAGTGTCACTGTGTCAGAAAGACGTGTTTACGCTGTGGAGAGCTAATAGAGCAGTGGCTCCCAACCTTTTCCTTTATGTGGACCACTACATCGTCATTGAAAACTTTAGCAGACCGCCATGTAAATATGCCATTTCAAACATAGCTTACAGAAATCAAATTTATATCAAAAGGTATTTAAAATACAGCTATTTCTAATAATTTATTATGCCCATTGACAATGCTATATTGCATTCATCACAGTATATTTACCTGCAGCAGGCCTACAAGCAGTGTTCCCTCATCACAAGTTTTTTGATGTCCGCTCAATTAATTTTAGATCCCGCTCAGGCTGAATCAGGAATGCCCCACTCTGAATGCATGTGCGCACACACTGCCTTGATACTACGGCCCAGAACAAAATTCATTCCACACACAGATGGGGAAAAATTAGAGAGAACACTGCCTATAGTGGGGAAAAGAATATGATACATAAGAGGTATACAGGATTATATTATCTTTTCTTTTTTTGCCCCATGGGCCACCTGAAATACCCTAATGAACCACCAGTGGTCCATGGGCCACAGGTTGGGAACCGCCGTTCTAGAGTATGCAGCACGGAGTATGGTGGAGCCAAGGGCCATCTTCTCCAATCTCTGTTCCCTCTGGAAATGCCCTGTGAAACCCTCAGGGATATTTTCAGATAGCAGAAGGCATGTCCAGGAAACACTGAAAACCCTAATCCCCATTCTCTATGCTGAGTAGCTAAGAAAGCTCTCAGCAGTGTGGCCACATCTTTTCACTTCATTAGAATGCCAGCCACAGTTAGGATCCGATTCTCACAAGTGGTAAAGCTGGCCATTTTAACAACTGGAAACCCTATCTATCATTTTAGGTGTTTTCTAAACCACTGTAGATAACCATCTAAAAGCATGGTTTAAATTACCACCAAGATATGGTGAGTCTTGGGCACATGTGCTGTCCCTCCCCTCTCCCCCTTCAACTGCAAAAAGAGGTGAGTGAATCTTCTGACTAAACAACAGTTTACCATTATGTACAAACTGGGGAAAATGTGGTCTACTCTTAACTTCTTGATAGTTTTTTAAAATGTGGCTTGACGTCCTGGTTTGTAAGTTAAGTACAGCTAGAGGCTATTCACATAAATGTGCAAAACCAGACTAAGGGAGCCCAGCCCGGCTTTGCACACTCGTGTGAACCGTCGGGATCAGGCCCGATCCCAGTGGCTACACAAGGGCAAACCCACCTAAGTAATCACCCTCTTAAGGGAGGAAGCGCTCCCTTAACCTCATTTTTGTAATCATGTGTCAGCCACGGCTGCTTGCAGCCGCGGCTTGAACACTCGGAGGAAACGGAACCCCCATAATGCACTGCCCACTTGCGCGGTGCATTATCGGAGCTCCAAGGGGTGAGGCAACATGTGTCAGCTCATCTTGGCACCCCGACCCCCAGAGCTGCCAGGAGCGCAGTCGGTCATCTGGGCTGACGATTTGCCCAGACCCAGGGAAGAGAGCTCGTTTGTCTGCATGGAGGGTGAGTTTTTACTCTCTTCCTCTTGCAAGTGCAGGATAAGAAAGGGGAAGTGTGCAGGCTAACACCCAGCATTACATGTGAATTGAGCCCTTGTCTCACATAGGTGACGATTGATTATTTCACGTTCAGTAAACAAAATAAAGTTTCTTGAAACGAAACAGAACTGCCGATTCCAGAGCCTTTCTGAGAATGTTAAATATCCAAAAGTCAAGAGCTAATTAATTCCCTGCACTATCTAACCAATCTTTTCAAACCATTCTTCAACTTAATACACTATACCAGGGCTGCTCAGCTTCGGCCCTCCTGCAGATGTTGGCCAGAAACTCCCATAATCCTACGCTGGGGATTATGGGAGTTGTAGTCCAAAAACAGATAGAGGGCCGAAGTTAAGCAGGCCTGCACTATGCAGTTTATTTTTAAAGAAATATTCTTCTGTGTCTTATGTTTAGAGTATTCAATATATTATGCATCATTTTCTTCTTTCATAAGACTCCAAAATTAGCTGAAACAGATTTAGTTTCAGCTTTCTGAACGAGACTACTAGGTTTTAATTTAAGGTAAAGTCTGTGGCTGAGGATAGGCAAATAAATGGATTAGATATCCACCCCCCCCCCCCAGTTCTGTTACTTGGCCAATAAGTGTTAACCTCTCAGTAGAATACCAACATAATATACTACGATAGAATATCAAAAGTGACTACTCAGAGCTGTAAATTATTCATTTGAAAGGTTATGCACCAGTGATAACATAAATTATAGTTGAAAAATATTCATGTAACATTTTAATAAGCTTTTAAAAATGATTTATTTGCAATATTTAAAACTAAAAATAATATTGTTAGGAATTGGAAGAGATGGATTTATCGCACATTCTCAAAATCTTATGGCAAGTTGATTTTAAACTTTAGGGGGGAACTAACAATCAACATGTTCAATCAATATGTAATTTTTCTGTCAATCAAATGAAAACAATGCATGTATACATTTCTTTACATCCTTACTATATCAGCATTCATTCCTACATATTCAACAACTACTTGTAATTTATTAGACAATCTATGCATTCCTTTCTTGTAATTTAGAAGGCTGCATCATGAACAGTGTGTGATGCAGTTCACAGTTCAGCTGTTTCAATGTATATCATTAAACTTATTCTTTGTTGTACAAGTATATATACCCCTCATACTAGTATTTTTAGTCTTACACAGTTTTAGGGCATTTCTAGTCCAGCCCTCATTTCACTGCATTTAATTTAAATTTTTGTCCTTCATATCCCTAGTATGAATATTTTCTCATTTTTTAAAAAATATTTATTATTTATAAAATGCCACAAATCATTAGGCACAATACATAAATTAAAATCAAAATAGTCCTGCCCACAGGGGTCTAATTAAACAAGAGACAAATTTGGGAGAAAAAAGAAAAAATAAAGAGGAAAGAAGAGGCATTTTCCATATCTACACTTCTTCTTCTGGATGTTCTGATTTACTTTTTAATTTTGTTTTCTTCTTCTTCAATGGTGAATTAGTGCAATAGCACCAATTAGGTTGTAGGTTGTAAACCACCTAGAGCCTTTGGGTATATAAAAAATTGCAGAAATGGTCAGAATTCAGTTTCAGAATTCCCAGCCGCCACCCAAAGGAGGCAGCCACTCATGAGGCAACTGCCTCAGGTAGGAGGGAAGTGTTGGGGGCTCCCCACCCAGCACTGACGCGCGGGGAAAGCTGGACAGCTGCAGAGCGCCATTGGACAATCCGGGCGGGGGGGGCAGGGAGTGTTGAAAATGAAGCTCATCACTCGCAAGGGGAGGCTGAGAAATGCAGGGATGCCTGGGAGATGCAGTTACTTCCGAGCTTCTACACACACACACACACACACACACACACACACACACACACACCGGCATTCCTCTTGTTCCCAGCCATCCCGCACTAGTGACAAGCTTCCTCTTAATCACTCCCTGCCCTCTCCACCAGATACTTCCATGAAGTGCTGCAGCCGCCCAGTTTTCCCCACACCATTGCTAGGCTATTGCATTACTTTTAAAGAGCCACTACCACCACCCACCGACCAGGGGTGGTTGCCCCACGAGCGACTGCCTCCTTCTTGTGGGGGCTGGGAACTCCAAAACAGAATTCCAATGTTTTCCGAAATGCAGTCCTGGCACCTATACATGTAAACAACCTGATAAACTTGGTACCGTTTGCAACAAAATAGAAGGTGCAAGGAACTCCACTGGATACTAAAGTATCACCTCTTACTAAAGAAATTAGCTGTCAGGCCTTGGCCGGGCTCCAAGGCAGGCTGTGGCTAAGGAGCTCCGGTCATGGAGCAGGCAGATGAGAGCCAAAGGGCCCCGAACCAGCAGATAGTGCAGTCCACAAACCATATAGGAACATAGGAAACATAGGAAACTGCCATATACTGAGTCAGACCATTGGTCTATCTAGCTCAGTATTGTCTTCACAGACTGGCAGCGGCTTCTCCAAGGTTGCAGGCAGGAATCTCTCTCAGCCCTATCTTGGAGATGCCAGGGAGGGAACTTGCAACCTTCTGCTCTTCCCAGAGCGGCTCCATCCCCTGAGAGGAAGATCTTGCCCTGCTCACACATCAAGTCTCCCATTCAGATGCAACCAGGGCAGACCCTGCTTAGCTATGGGGACAAGTCATGCTTGCTACCACAAGACCAGCTCTCCAGCCCATATCATCTGGTTTGATCCAACTGAGTCAATTGAACCAAACGTTTTTATGAGATTCAAAGCAGGTCAAAAGACAAAAAAGGTCACAAGCCCATACAGAGTTCGGCTGCTTAAATCCCACTGAAGAATGTAAGCAGCCTGTGTTCAAGACTGAAGCCAAATATATATAACCAACAAGCCTCCTAAACATATAATACTATTCTGTCCAAATCAGACCCACAGGGCAGAACTATAATTCATTATACACTGCAGCTTTGGTTCATAAGAAGAACCACCAAAAAGAAACAGTACTGTACTGGCAAAACCAACAATATCTACATACTGACCATACTAGGGCTACAAATCTAAAAGATTCTTGGTATTGTTGATTATTGTCTTCAGTATACCTAATTATACAGCCACCTAATGGCGCAGTGGGGAAATGACTTGACTAACAAGACAGAAGCTGCCAATCCATATCCCTGCTGGTACATTTCCCAGACTATGGGAAACACCTATATCGGCCAGCAGCGATATAGGAAGATGCTGAAAGGCATCATCTCATACTGTGCAGGAAGAGGCAATGGTAAACGCCTCCTGTATTCTACCAAAGACAACCACAGGGCACCAGGAGTCGACATCGACTCGATAGCACACCTTTACCTTTATACCTAATTATAGGCCTCTTGCTTGCAATTACTACAAACTGAACATCAAGGAACATCAGCATTCTGGAGCGTCAACACAAACAATTTTGCATGTTTTATTAATAATGATCTCATACATAATCAAGGCTTAATTTTTCAAAGTGTGTCCCAAAACTCTGCTGCAGCTGCTGAAAGGCAAGAGTGCAGTTGCAAGTTACTGATTCATCATGGAGGAGAGAGGAAAGAGCCAAGGGGCAGGTGTGATGGAGCTACAGCTCAGAGGTAGATCATCTGCTTTGCATGCAGAAGGTCTCAGGTTCAATGCTTGCCATCTCCAGATAGGGCTGGAAAGAGACTTCTGTCTGAAACACTGAAAAGCCACTGTACGTCACAATAGACAATGCTGAGCTAGATGGACCAATGGTCCAACTCAGTATAAGGAAGCTTCCTATGTGTCTAGAAGGAAAAGGTGCACGTGTCTCTATTAATGTACATGGCTGAAGGAGAAGAAGTGCAACCCATTACATTTAGAAAGTGCATTGCTTCAAAAATTCTAAGACATTCTAGTTTTGTCTTCACCAACCATTCTGCACTCACAAATGTTCTACATCTAAATGATCAACTCTGGCATGAAAGATTTACTAATGAGACATTTCTCATCTTGGTGATCTCTCTTCTCGTGTGTCTCTTCTCTTGCTTGTATGTCTGCCTTGACCAAATTGCTAAACTACTGCCGACTAATGATAATAAAATTTCCTGATTGGTACATCACTTCCATGTTTGAATGCTGGATTCTTGAACTAGCTCTAGAGGTTTTAACACAACTTTGTCCTCTAGCTGCCACCAGTTACTTTGCCCCCCTCTATCATACCTCCACAACTACTGACATCAAATGCTTGAGAGGAAAAGGGGGTAGAAAATGTCATATTATAACGATATAGCCATCCTCTGCCAATCATTCAGAGTGATACAATCTTAGTCTCTTACAAACTATTAGCTGTTGTACTGCTGCATTCAGAGCCTTCCTTTTGTTGCACGGGAAGCAATGCATGCTCATTTATTGTAATCCATTTTATCTACTCGGTAATTCTTTCTAATCAAACATCTAATCTATTCAGGCAATAACATCTTGACCCAAACCTTTTGCAGCTGCAGGAGGGGTGTGAACGTTCAGGAAAAGCCATAGCATTTTGTAAAGAAAAACGTCACAGTTCAATTTACTTCTTTTGAAATCAGACACATTTCACCATAAATTTGGTGTGGACGACAGCAAACCTATTTGCGCAAAAAAAAGGCAAGGAGATAAATAACATCTAAACATTTCTACTGCCCTCCTTGCTGGCCTTCAGCCCCAGCAACCCCCCCCCCACACACACACACACCATGCTTTCATAGGCACAATCTTAAAAGTTTCAGTATTAGAAGTGTTTTGTTCCAGAGATCTCTTTTACAAGTTAACATAGCCCTTCAAGCACTGAAGTAGAATAATAACCAACAGCACAATGAAGAGACTGTGTTAGTTATACACTATGCTCTTTCTCATAATTGTTCAGTCAGTTAAAAGACTGGCAGTCTGAGATCTGTGCTTCAAGGGCATCACCTAAGCTGCAGTATTATTTATTATTATTTCTTGTTCACACAGTCAGACAGGTGTTATTGACCGGTTTGTTTTATCCAGACATCGAGTCCTTCCCAAGGACCTGGGATGCCAGAATTTTATCATCAATACTGTTGGTTATTATAGATATCGTCGCAAAATATAGGCTGTTCCCAGTAAAGCTGCTTTTTGTAATTGGCTGATGGTGATTTCTGTGGCCCCTACGGTGTTAAGGTGCTCTTCAAGGTCTTTTGGGACTGCACCCAGGGCGCCAATTACCACTGGGATTATTTGGGTCTTTTTCTGCCACAGCTTTTCAATCTCAATTTGTAGATCTTTGTATTTGGTGATTTTTTCTATTTCTTTTTCTTCTATTCTGCTATCCCCTGGTATTGCTATGTCGATTATTTTGACTTGTTTTTCTTCCTTCTCGACTACAGTGATATCTGGTGTATTGTGTGGCAGATGTTTGTCTGTTTGTAGTCGGAAGTCCCATAATATTTTTACATCTTCATTTTCTACCACTTTTTCAATTTTATGGTCCCACCATTTCTTGGCTACAGGTAGCTTGTATTTTTTGCAGATGTTCCAGTGTATCATCCCTGTTACCTTGTCATGCCTTTGTTTGTAGTCAGTCTGTGCGATCTTCTTACAACAGCTGATCAGGTGGTCCACTGTTTCATCTGCTTCTTTACAAAGGCGGCACTTGCTGTTTGTTGTGGATTTTTCTACTTTTGCTCTTATTGCATTTGTTCTTAGTGCCTGTTCTTGTGCAGCCGGTATTAAACCCTCTGTTTCTTTCTTCAAGCAACCATTCTTAAGCCATTGCCAGGTCTTGGTGATGTCTGATTTTCCACTTATATTGTGCAAATATTGACCATGCAGGGGCTTATTTCTCCATTTTTCTGCTCGGTTCTTGACTTGTTCTTTCTTGTAGGCCTGCTTTGTTTCATTGGTGTTAAATAGTTTCTCGTTCTTGACCATTTTAAGTGCATCTTCTTCACTGTCCTTGATATATTCTTCAAGGCCTCTTTTCTCCTCCTCTACTGTTTGATGGACTTGCAGCATTCCTCTTCCACCTGAGCTGCGAGGGAGGTAGAGCCTATCTACATCACTGCGGGGGTGCAGAGCATGATTGATGGTCATGATTTTCCTGGTCTTACGATCTAGCGTCTCTAGCTCTGCCTGGGTCCAGTCTATTATTCCTGCAGTGTATCTGATAATAGGTATAGCCCAGGTGTTTATGGCTTGTATGGTGTTCCCGCCATTGAGTTTGGACTTGAGGATTATTATTATTATTTTTTAATTTAATTTTATTTTATTTCTATACCGTCCTTCCAAAAATGGCTCAGGGCGGTTTACACAGAGAAATAACAAAATAAATAAGCCCTTCAGTACTGCCCCTACTGCCTGTCTCATGCCCATCCTGAGCACAGCATCCCTCCAGTGGCTGCTGCAGGTATCTATCTTATGTTTCTTTTTTAGATTATGAGCCCTTTGGGGACAGAGAGCCATCTTACTTACTTACTTATTTATATGTAAACCACTTTGAGAACTTTTGTTGAAAAGCGGTATATAAATATCCATCATATTTGTATTAATTAATCACTGAGCTGGCCTCAAGGATCAACCCACCATGCTCTATAAATACTCAGCCCTAGAAGTTCCTCCTAAGTCTGAGCAACTTGCCTTATAGAGATGACTTTGTCTGATTAAGCTGCTGTCACCTTACCTTCTACAGGTCGAGAATCCTTTATCTGGACTGCTTGGGACCAGAGGTGTTCCGGATTTCGGAATATGCTCATAAATGAGATGATATGGGCATGAAAGGTTACTGGTTTTTCCCCCCCTCCAACAACCCCTGAAGCTCCTTCCCGCTTCCCCTCCTTCCCCTCTCACAGACTGTCTTGAGAAGCATGTGAGTGGCAGTGCAATCCCATTCACAAAACCGGCTTGCCTCTGCCCCGAAGGAGGGCTCTTCCCTCATTTGGAGTGCCATTGCAGATGGAGCCCCAGGTGCTGTTTTGCCTCCCTGCCCCCTGCCCTGCCTGCAAGTGCCCTTAAATGCTCTTAAATGCCGCCAGCAAAGTGCCCGTCCATGTGAGAGGGGAAGAGGAGCCGAGGTTGAGGAGGGGCTGGGCAACCGCCATTGCAGACGGAGCCACGAGCGCTGCTTTTTGCTGCTTTGCCACTGTTAGCTGCTGAGTTGGGGCTGGGATTGGTTTGGGGGCTTTGTGAGTGGTTGAAGCTACAGGTCAAGAATCCAAGCAGAAAATACAAGAGGAGTTTGTTTGTTTTCTTGGCATGGTGTCTGGATTTCGGAGCTTTCCGGATTTCAGGTGTCTGGATAAAGGATTCTCGTCCTGTACGGCTGTCTTTGCAAACATGATCCTCTGCCTACCTGTCCTGAACATTCAGTGGCAGCTTCTGGAACTTGACCTCTTGGCCTATCTTGGCCTATGTTACCTGCTCTTGTCCCTCTGCCCTTCAGCTCATACCTCTGGAATAATGGGTGCCCACCCTGAACTGTTCTACTCACTTCTGGCCCCACGTACTGACAACTAATACATCCCCAAGGATCCTCGAGGGGCCATGAAACAGTGGCTCTCCAAGGTTACAGGCAGAAGTCTTTCCCAGCCCTGATGCCACCATCAGCAGCAACAAAAAATATTTCAGAACTAGGCTCAAGTAGATTCCCTCTTTCTGACCTTTGTCATTATACCGTCTACTAGTGTGACCAAGCGCATATCTCCATCTTAGCTCAAAAATGCCCGATACTTCCACTCCACCTAAGTGCTCTGAATGGCGGATACTCCTCCCTTTTGTTACTCAGTGAAGACAATCCTTGTTTTTGTCATTGAAGGGACAGGGCCATCAGTGTAGTCTTATACCCTTTTTCACAACAGGTGACCAGCTCAACCCAGACCTACCTCTAGACATGTAAAGTTTATGTGCATTAAGGAGGAGGAACTCAATCCTCAATGGTTGATTGATTTTGTGATTGATTTTAAATTGTTGAATTGTTTTAACTTTTTATATGTGTTTTAATTGTTTAGATAGATAGATAGATAGATAGATAGATAGATAGATAGATAGATAGATACTTTATTTACGGCCAGTGGCCAAAACAGTTAATTGTTTTATGTTAACCGCCCAGAGACGAAAGTTTGGGTGGTATATAAATGTGATGAATGAATGAATGAATAAAATCCTGGATTGGCCTAAGACCAGCATTACATCAGAAATGCTCTGACTCTTTCCATTGGATCCCAAAGTTGTCTATCTCTGGAAGAGTGGGAAAGCTTTCCCCCTCTTTAATCACTATAAAACAGGGGCCAAGTATCTCTTCCATTTTGTCACCAGCACAGGCTTGAGTTGCCAGTAACCAGGCACCATGTACCCAGCTGCTTCTGGTGTCCAGCAAGGGAGAAACTGTAGAGATGCTCTCTCTGCCAAGGACCTGCCTACTGCTCAGACTAAGGTAAAACTCAGTTCTAGTTAGTTAGCTAATGTTTTTGTATTTTCTTTTGAATTCCTGCGTGCCTTTCTTTACACCCAATTTCTCCTATTTCCCCAAATTCCTTATTCTGTGTGCAATCCTTATTTCTTAATAAATTTCATGCACTTAGATGTGGCTTCAGTCTGGTTTAAAAGGTTCTGGTGGGTTCCTTGCAAAACTCTTCCCTATGTGCCTTGTAAAGTCACGAGCTACTAACAAGTTGTTAGTTTTTTATATTAATATATTTTTGTCTAGAGCTGGGGTGTGTGGACTCCGGCTGTACAGTGCCTGTAAGTCCCAAGCCAGAATAATTCTAATTTGTTGAAGCCGTGTATAAGCCTAGTCAGTGGTTTTAGATCAGTCTTGAACTGATGGCAGCCTACCTCAAAGGATCAGCATGCCTCCTAGATGGGGATCAGAGCAATCTCTCTATTGAGGGTAGATCCCAGGAAAGCACAGAATAACCCCCATCCTGTCGCAACTAGTATTTTCCATGAATGTTGTCAACTGAATCCTATTACCATCCTCAAGGAAATTTTCAAAATATTTAGTCTAATGGGACTCAACACAAATCCTGTAAGTTATAACTACATAGGCTACCTCCCTCTAATATTCATTTTCTTCTAGCAAAAACCTTCTGTCCTCTTCCCTTTAAACAATACAGTGTTAGCCATTGTGCTATATCGGCTGTCCTAGGCCACATTCCTCTTTCACTTCAGCAGCATGCTCTTTTCATGGTTAGTAGTTAGTATGTAACTTAATTTACATAATGAAATATATAATAAATATTTTAGAGTTCATTTCTGGCTGGCTGTAAATTGTAGTCTCTAGACAGTTCATTTCACATATGACAAGCAGAAATGCTCCAGGTACAAAGTCAACCTCCAAGGTGGTAGGATGGCAACATCTTGAACGGCACAAAAATGAACAAGACAGATCATGGACTCCTTGGAGGATTGGTATAATGTACTCCCTGAAGCAAATTCCATCAAACAGGCTGGCAGCTGCACTCTGTCCTACGATAGCTTCAAAGCACTACATGTAAAAGTGGACCACAATAGTAAAGTCACATTGGCATGAGCAATCAGCATCAAAATAAAATTGTTCCAACCATTTCAACACAGAAAATGAAATAAATGGAAGCTTTGGGCAATTGTCACCTTTTAAGAATCCAGATACAATCACGATTCATCAATGCCTCTTTCAACTGTCTGAATGTCTTCCAATCGCTGTGAAGAATTCTGATCCAGTCTTATACACTTTGCAACATCTCTCAGACAGCAGCAATCACCTCTACCAATCATATCAATAATGTATTTAGCATTCATACTCTGATGTTGTCCAGACAAGCAAAGAGAACATATCATCTGATTCAGATGATGTATACAAAAGCATTATGTCACCTGAATAACAATAATATACATCAAATGGCTGACCCAGAGGGCTCATATACTCAGCGACATCTCCCTAATCTTCATCTGTGTTCAAAGTTAAACACACAGTGGCCCAGACAGATATAATGTTTTCTGAACATTTTGCCTGCTTTTTCTGGTGCCAATTCCTCCCTCCCTCCCTATTTCATTGTTAACTACAGTGGCCAACACTCAGCATAGTATAACACTGTGGACCTGAAGGGGTTGCTGCACAGATGGAAGACAGGCCCAGTGGTGTTGCACAAGAGTGCTCATGCACAAATACTTAAAACAACCCATGGGCAATTGTTAGTAGCACTGTGCAATGCATGCGCTAAGGGTTTGCACAGGAGTGGTCTTGCATAACCCTGCCAGGGCTGCCTTCCACGTGTACAGCAGCCACAGTGGGTCCTTAACATCAGCGTTACACTTCACTGAATATCAGCTAATTTTCAAACTTGTTTTAAAATTTCATGCTCTAGCTTAAAGAGAACTATGGTAACCATGTAAGCTTCAATGCTTATAGTTAAGCCATGGTTAATGCTGGAACAGGAAAGGGAAAGGGAAATTGGCATAGGACGGAGCATATCAATCTGGCTCTGTTCCCAATCTCTTAATTTTCCCTTCAATTGCTTCAATCTCTAAGAGATCAGGAAATATGACATCTGCATCAGGCTAGAATCAGCCAGCCATGGCAGTGTTAACACCTCGTCTTTCATAAAATGCCCACATGAAGTTATCACTTTCTCACTATCGGTGAGAAAGGGCTACAGGATGGGCGGATAGGAAGACTGAAAAAGCTTACCTCCCTGCAGACAATCTGTTCCCATTTGTTGCAGGGGGATCGCCTGCCCAGATGATTGCTGGCTGCTGCCGGTAGCTTGGAGGGTCAGAGTGCCAGGACGCATCGCTTTGCTCCCCAGAATTCCCATAATGCACTGCCCAGCTGCACAGTGGATTATGGGGATCCCGCCCAGGGCTGGCAAATGATCAGAAAAACAGGGTTAAGAGAATGCTCGCTCTGTTTTTCCACAAACCCGCCTCAATTGGGCACTATCCCAGTGGTTCTCACATGCAGGCAAAACCGGGCTTGGCTTCGTTAGCCCAGTTTTGCCTGCACGCGAGAACAGCCTCATAGTAATGCAGAAGATGAGAGCTGGCCAAGGTGGTTAAGATGCAGGGACTTGTAAAGTGGTATTTTAAATGCCTACCAATGCTTTCAGATATCATTCTTGTCCCTGGATAATATTTGGTTCTTGTTTTAAGATCATACCTCCTTCCTTCAGAAACACTCATTTTCTACCTATCACTATGGTGAAAGGTTGGATGACTCGGGAAATGGTGGAAATGTCTCCGTACTAAGTGCCTTCAAAACATACATAGCAAACAAACTGGATAAAGCAGAGAAATTGTTTTGCCTCAGATCTCTTTCAATTATAGTTATCTCGGGTGTTACAAGTAGCATTAGTAACACATTTTCAGGCAGAAGTGCGATTTTTCCAGCTGATGGTGTCACTTGGGAACTGCTCACTTTTGGCTCAGACAGAATGGATTATTTCAGGAATAGAACCTGCAAACAGCAAAGAATGGCTGGTGCAATTTTTAAAGAAGTTACTATGAGAACTTCACACAGAGTTTGGGGGATGTTTTGGAAGTACCATGATTAACAATAACATAATAAATCTACTGTCTCAGTGTGGTATTAAACTCGCTCGCGTGATTTATTTTCACACTCCTATAATCTATTATTCACTGACACCTGGCTGAAGAGGTTTCTGATTCTGAAACGTCCAGATTCTTCAATCTGGACTTCAAGATGCACATTAATTTCTTATATATGCTGATAAAGTAAAGACATTTTTTTAATTATGCCACTGTGGAGAACAAACTTCTGCTGGAGATGAAACAAAGAAAAATATTACTATACAAACTGCCAAGGAACCTGCAGGCCACAAATTAGAGCTTATTTCACTTGCACATTGCTCATTTGATTTCTCGTCATGTGATGGCCAAACTAGATGTTCTGTGGCATCATGGAGTTCAAGTACCCAAGTCTCCACCAAGAGAATGGTACAGTTTTCAGAAAGTAGCAGCATAAGAGTGAATGATAAATCCACCTACAACAGCTACTACCACTGCAACTACTGCACTGCTTTTCAACAAAGTGTTCAAAGCGGCTTACATAGAAAAACAACAAATAAATAAATACTTTCATCTTGCTTGCTGCAGAGAAGACGCAGGATGCAAGAGAGGATTAAGCATCCCTCCCATCCCTACAATTTCTTTCCTCCAAATTGCACCTCCCCCTTGCTTTTTTTTAGCAGTTTGCTGTTCACGGCTGAACTTCCTGTCGAAGCTCTAGCTTAGCCATGAAAATGGTGCATTTGAGGTGACATGAGGCAATGTTATGTTTAATTTGTGATGGCTCATTCACACATGCCAGCTTCCACTTGTTCCTGCAGCAGTCACATGATGAACATCCTCCTCCTCCTCCTCCTCCTCCTCCTCCTCCTCCTCCTCCCTTATTTGTTAGCTGCCCCATAACAAATTGATCTCTGGGCAGCTCACAACAGAACAACAAGAGAATAAAATATACAACTAAAAGACAAAACCTAACAAAAATTTCAAGAAAATACAAAAGGCAGTACACACACATTTTAAAAACTTTTTAAAAACCTATTTTAAAAACCAACATGCATGTACAACCCAGCCCTGAAGGCTGATCTACATGTTATACTCATCATACAGATGCCATAAAAACAGTCTCCCCGTGACAAGTGGTTGAGATGCTGGCAGATGTTCCCAGCCGTTATTGGTGAGGGACATAGTCAACCACAGTCCCAATTTCCTGGGTCTTTTTCCTTCACTATAACAGAAGACCTATCAAGCAAGGCTTATGAAAAACAATGGAAATCACAGCGCTTCCAAAACAGAACTATAGGTATAGAGGTGTTTATAATGGACTGCATCCAAACACACACTTCCTCCAGAGGAAGACTCCTTCCACCAGAGGAAGGGAACCTTTGGATGCAAACCAATGGATTCATGAGGTGTCGACAATTTCATTTGAATGTATTTTTAAATGCCACAAACTATAAAATACTGTATTACACACATGCAAGCACCACACTAGAAATTAGGAAGACTAGGCTTTCCTATTTGCCTGCTCCATAAAAACCAAGGTGTTAGGATATCTCTGAAACATTTTTTATTTAGGCAGAGTTTTTAGAATTGTAATTAATGTTTCAGAGATATCCTAATATATGGAAATACGTTTATAGTCTAATGTGGATAATATATGATATACAAGTTTTATTAATAAAGAACAAAACAGCAAAGAGAGAAAAAAAGTGTTATTTCATATATAGGCTGTGACAGTTTCTAATTATTGATGCATCACTAAGCAAAGCTTTGCTAACAGCCAAATGAGTTATTGCACTTACAAAATGAGGGCATGTGGCATATCTGATTAGTTTTACTTGTATGTTATGATATTATATAATGCTAAGAGACTGATGTCTCTTTATCTTCAGGAGGGGACAAGTGTCACAGAAAAAAAATAGTGGCATTAAAAGCCATATTGTTTCCCATCCAATTATCTTTTGAATTCTCCATGCAAATGAAAAGATGCTGAATGTCCATATTAAGGTGCCATCTATCATCATCATAATTAATTGTAAGCAAACTTCCACACACACTTCAGAGGCATACAAAGCATGAAGTAAACAACATTTTTTTGGCAAACAGACAGCACTGTAGGAAATACGCCTTTTGCAAACTAAATTACATGAAATTGTATTTGTATTTTTTAATATAAAAACATTAAAGATGTATACTAAGCACCTGTGGGCACAAACTGCCTAGCACCAGACAACCTGCTTCCAAAAGAAATACACAGATTATTAAAAAGATAACATTACACACAACACATCATGCAAGACAAGTATCAAATGCTGACTGCAAAAGAACAAACCTGAGCCCTTATTAAATTGTATACCATATCTAGCCATTCAAACCCATCTAGAGTTTACATATATAGAGCCTCTTATCACAAGCAGTGAGAAAAGGCTGCAGGGTTTGCAGGGAGGAAGCCCTAAAGAGCTGCCCTCCCCGCAGATGATCATGCCGTCTTCCCTGGGCGGGCAGACTGCCCTCCCAGACAAGAACTGGCTGCTAGTCTGGAACATTTTTAATGCCGGCAGCTCCAAGGGTTGAGGTGCTGGGATGTACCGCTCTGCCTCCCAGAGCTCTACTTAGAGTGTGCGGTGCATTATGGGTATCCGAGTCTGCTAGCCACAGCTGCTTGCAGCCATGGCTGAGACAATCCAGAAAACGGGTTAAGTGAGTGCTTGCTCCCTTAACCTCATTTTCAAGGGAGGCTCCGCAGGTGGGTTTGCTGCCGCGGTACCTCCAGGAAAGGGCCCAATCCTGGCGGTTCACACACGCATGCAAAACCAGGCTGGGCTCTCTTAGCCCAGTTTTGCACGCACATGTGAATAGTCTCATTGAGTACCACACACATGAATTCCATATATTGGACATTACAACAGGCCTTTGTGCTTTATCGAACTGACAGATGTGCTCAGAGAAGACATCCACAGATCCCAGTGGAGAGCAATATATGACAGAGGCACTCCTAGATAACTTGAAGTTACCATTAAATACATCCACAAACTGAACTGACTCCTTTCTCAGCAATTAAAAAAAAAAAATTGGGAATTCAGCCAATAACCACCTAGTGTATCATCTTGCTTATAATACATTCCAACTTGATCTCTTCCATATGAACCATTTTTACCTGAACTGTGCCTTTCACAGTACTGAAACTCCTCTCTAGTTCTGCACATAACCTAGCACACCAACATGAGCAACATGGAAAAGATTGTATTGAGATTGGGGGGGATCCCTAAAGAAGGTACAGTCACACACAATTCTGAGCAAGAAAAATTGAGACATCTAGAAAAGCCAATGTGGCTGCACAAAAAGCTCGATGATGAGCTGAAAACAAAAAAGCAAGGAAGAACAGGTCACCAAGGATGAATACAGACGAACAGCACAGACTTGTAAGAACAGTGATTGACCACCTGATTACGCAAGGACGTCCCACTGAATTTAAGTTAGGCATGCTTAACTAGTCCTTTCCATTTCAATGGGACTTCCTCAAGTACATTTAGTCAGGATAGCCCGTGAGGCTATTCACACGATGGGAGAAAACTGGGCTAGCAGAGGCTGGCCTGATTTGCTCCCATTGTGTGAACCACTGGGCTCGGCTGCAAGCCCGGTGGTTCGCAAGCGGGTCGCCCGCTTCTGTAGCCTGGTGCTTAAAACGGGTTTGCAAAGTGAGCGCTCCGCAAACCCGGTTTAAGCAATCGTGAGTAGCTGCAGTGCAGCTCCGCGACACTGCTACTCATGAGTAGACCCCCAGCGGGAGGCTGAAAAGCAGCCTCCCGGCTCAGGGGTCTCTCCAGTATGCCCTGCACACTCGTGCAGGGCACACGGGAGCTTCCAGGGGCCGCGCGGCCCCCTATCCTCCCAGCCCCTGCCAGCTCCGTCATGGAGCTGGCAGTCGTGCGGGCGGCCACTCCGGCCACCCAGGGCTCCCGCCCTGCTCGTCTGCGGGGAGAGCGGGCTTAGCCCGCTCTCTCCGCTTACCTCCACAAAGCGGGTCTCACTGAGCGTGAGACCCGGCTCAGTGTCTGCAAAGCTAAAGCTCAGAATGAGCGGAGGCTGGTGAATGCTGCTAAGATAAGCAAAAAGGCTTTTCTTGGTACGTTTGAGGAAATAAATGATAGGCTTGCTGCTCAGTAAGGATAGTAAATGTCAACAGGTGACAAAGAAAAGACTGAACAGCTCAACTCCTGGTTTGCGTCTGTCTTCCCCCAAAGGGGAATTTTGTGTTGCCTCACAAAAGCAGCATTAACGGCATAGAGTCAGGACTGCAGTTCAAGACTGATAAGGAATTGGTCAGGAAACACCTAATGTTCAAAACTAAGTGCTAAAAATCTTGTATAAATTCACAGCATTCACAACTAAAAATGAAATCAGGGCTGGACAAGGATGGGTGACACAGGCAGTAACCCAGGAAGCCTACCTGAAGGGGTGCTAAGCTAGGATACTTAGGAGGGTATTCTCACGATCACTGGAAAGCCCGCTTTCCAGTCATCGTGAGAACCAGCAGGCTCGCAGGCGGGCCTGGTGGTTCCCTGGCGGCTAGCCCGCCAAAGTAGCCCTCCCCTTAGCCCAGGTTAGCGGAGCGAGTGCTCTGCTAACCCGGGCTTCCTGATCATGTATTGCTGCGGCACAGCTCCATGCGTGGCAACACACGAGGAGACCCACAGCCGGGAGGCTGCAAGCGGCCTCCCGTGCTCAGGGGTCTCTCCAGCATGCCCCACACACTCCTGAAACTTCCAGGGTCCACATGGCCCCCAATCCCCACAGCCCCCACCAGCTCCATGACGAAGCCAGCAGTCATGTGAGCGGCTGATCCGGCCGGCCGGGCTGCTGCCTTGATCATCTGCGGGGAGAGCGGGATAAGCCCACTCTCCCCTCAGAACCCCCTCCGGCAGGTCTCAATGATCATGAGACTCACCTCTAGGTTTTGCAGTCCCGCACAAGCCATACAACTTGGCAACACTAACCACGGGGCGGGGGGGGGGGGGGACCCAGGGCACTATTTACCCTACAGCTGGGCCTGCGTGAAATCCTTCGTTTTACCTCTTGCAGAATGTTCACAATGGGGGCCACATATTTGAATGCTCCGGCTTCCCATATGCACTGATTCCATGTACACAAGAAGTTAAATCATCAGGCAGAGGGCTGGGTTAAAACCTTTCTCCCTAGCAGTCTAACTTTTCCTTTACAGTGATTTCCCTCCTCATTGAACAAAACATGTTGCCTGCCCTTGCCCCCCTGCAGACTAAAGAGATACAATCCAAGAACATTCTCCATACTTGAATCAGCTCACCCTTTGGCAGGATTCACGGTGAGACAGTAAAGTTTGCCTGCTTGTATGCTCTGTGCCTAGAACAGGGCATGCTAGCATTGGTAGTACTGGGTCCACCCACATGACCTTCCTCACTGTGGGGTAGAGCAAAGGAGGAACAGCAACCACACCACTCCTGCTAATGACTCTTGGTGTGTGCATTAAATTCTCTGAATAAATCATAAATCAAGCATCATATTGGGAAATTCTTTTAAAAAACACAACTTGTTATGCTGCTTAAAGATACTTCAATCATCACAACAGTGCTTTTTGCAGAAAGGAAAATTTGTACTGAAAAGAGTTTTGGTGCAAAGAATAGGATTTTTTAAGAGGCAAGCCTATAGAAGATAGGAGCTCCCTCTAGAGGAGGAAATTCAGCTAGCATTACGGCACCACTTTATTTTTGCTTACCCCTTAGCCTTTACAAGGTTTCCTATTGCTTCACTTATAGGCTATGGCCAACTCAGAGGAAGAGGAGTGGGGACCTTAGGTTCAGATGAGACTCTAGTTCTATCAGTTGAAGCAAGATATTATAAGACAGGGTCAGAAACAAGCTATATGTTATGTTGGAGATTCATGATTGATTATCCATGTTTTAAAAACTGAAATGTAGCCAGGGTGGGACGGGGAGGTAGCTGCAAATTGGCTCATAGCAACAGCACTGGGAAAGAGAGAGGGTGTGTCTGAAGTCCTTTTCTTTCTGCAGTTTTTTCCTGATCAGAATTGCCGCCACCTGTCCCACTACAATTTGGTAACAGGAAAAAATATAAGTTAAATATGCCCTGCCCGCTCCCACTCCATGACTACTCCAAACAAATTGAAACACACACACACACACACACACCCCTCTGCATGGCTACATTCAATTATTTAAAAATCAGGATCACAATCATGGATCTCTCACAAAATGTGTAGTTTTACCTTCAGATTGCATGGTTCAAACTCAGAGCCCTGTAAAATGAAAAATCCGTCCCCTATTCACCACATTACAGTTAGCAAGGGACTTGGAGGTACTTCTAGCCAGCTAACCATAATCTATAGACAGAACCACTCTAGTGCGGAAATCAGCGATCAAAGGGAACCAACTATTTCCTGCTTCCTCCAATAGAACCTGTCAGGGTTTACTGATATGCTTCAGTTCAAGCAAGGTTGTTATGGAGGGAAGACATAAAGAATTCCTCTAATCTGACAGGCTCCATTTCTCCTACAGATACTATTGTGTTTAGCTGGTGCAGATGATGATCCTGCTGTCCAATCCTATCCTATGTACTTTTTATAGAGAACGTCATCAGTAGCTGCTGTGCAAATTCTTGCACAAAGACAGAGAAGAGTGAGTTAAAAAGAGGCTAAATGATCACAGATCACAATGTGCATCTATGTATGGGTTTCTCTCAGTACGGCATTATTCTCAAAGTGATGCACTTTGCCATATGCAGTCAGACTCTTGGTCCCTCTAGCCCAGTACTGTCTAACACTGTCAGTGGCTCTCTGGGTTTCAGATGGCTACCACCTGTAAAGTTAAAAACTTCGAGTAAAGGTGTTGCTGACCCCATTAAAATGTTTAAAGGGGAGGACACTTCCACTGCTGCCTTATGCACTTTAAATAAGCCCCCCTAACTCATGTTCAAATTTAGAAAAACTTTGGCATTGCCCCCACCCCCATCTGAAGTGCTGAATCTCTCCCTATTTTGCAAAAACGGTGGTAAAAATGGTGAGGAAGATTAGTGCAGGCCTATTGCCAAGGCTCCTAGACACAGCTCCTGACAGAAAGTTGGGAACCCTGTTATCTTAAAGGGTGGTTTTTGGTCAGGCCTCAGTGACCGAAATGACACAGGAATTCATGACCTAAAAGCTTAGCAGCAACTCAAGTAGCTTTAAAAAAAAAATGAAGATAAGCAATAAACCTCCAAGTCTGACAGCCTACTTATTCATGAGCCGAACTGTTCTTCCCGCAAGTGCAAAGAGAGTTGGGAGCATTTGGCATTGTGAGACTCCAATAAATATATTAATGGAATCTGGATGACATCTTTATACAGTGGATTGTGTCTGGCTGGTGGACAAGAATCCCAGAGCCAGAGAAAGAAAGAGAGTGGGGGCGGGGACAAAGGCTCGTGTGTTAGAATATTGAAAGAACTATTATAACCAGCCTAAATATCCAGTGATATTTAACAGGGCTGGTGGTAAAATACCTGCTATCATTTACTGCAGTGGACAACTACTACAGTCTTATGCTGTGTTTTCTCATATGTTGACATAAATGTACTTCAAGTACCAGAGCTGTCCTTAGAGAGTCCTAGTGGGGTACAGGGCTGGGGGCAAGTTAGCCAGTGTGAAACCTCCTTCCCATTAATTTTAATGTGGCTTAGGAGAGCGGGGAGCAGGGCAGTCACCATGCTTCCCTGCCCTAAGGATAGCCCTGTCAAGTATTTTTACGTGAGAAAGCTTATTGAGGAACTCTGCTGGTTCCAGGGAAGCTGGGACAGAAACCAGCTTGTAACAGGAGTAAGAACTACATGGATATGTTATATTATATCTGGTAGGGGGTTTTTCTTTAACCTTTTATAATTTTCAGTTTTAATTTTAACCTAATGTGGTTTTTAATTAATTAAATTAATTGTGGTTTTTAATCTGGCAACTTTTTTTTTTCATTTCTTAGTTAATTTAGTTAATTTAAAAAAAAAACTTTTTTGGTATCTTGTGTCTATCTTATTGTTGTGAGCTGCCACTGCATGGTCAATATTTGCACGATATAAGCAGCAAATCAAACACCACCAAGACCTGGCTGTGGCTCAAAACAGGCAACTTGAAGAAAGAAACAGAGGGTTTAATACTGGCTGCACAAGAACAGGCACTAAGAACAAACACAGTAAGAGCAAAAGTAGAAAAATCAACAACAAATAGCAAGTGCCGCTTCTGTAAAGAAGCAGATGAAACAGTGGACCACCTAATCAGCTGTTGTAAAAAGACTGCACAGACTGACTACAAACAAAGGCATGACAAGGTAGCAGGGATGATACACTGGAACAGGTGCAAAAAATACAAGCTACCTGTAGCCAAAAATTGGTTGGACCACAAAATGGAAAAGGTTGTAGAAAATGAAAATGTAAAAATGTTATGGGACTTTCAACTGCAAACAGAAAAACAGCTGCCACACAATATACCAGATATAACTGTAGTCGAGAAGAAAGAAAAACAAGTCAAAATAATCGACATAGCAATACCAGGTGATAGCAGAATAGAAAAAAAAGAAACAGAAAAAACAACAAAATACAAAGATCTACGAATTGAAATTGAAAGGCTGTGGCAGAAGAAGACCAAAATAATGCCAGTAGTAATTGGTGCCCTAGGTGCAATTCCAAAACATCTTGAAGAGCACCTCAACACCATAGGGGCACCTCAACCACCATCAGCCAACTACAAAAAACAACTTTATTGGGAACAGCCTACATTTTGCGGCGATACCTATAACAATAACAAAACTGACAACAAATTCAGCCATCTCAGATTCTTGGGAAGGTCTCGATGTCTGGATAAAGCAAACCAGTCAATAACACCTGTTTGACTGTGCAAACAAGAAATGAGGAGGAGGAGGAGGAAAAGGGGAGCATATTCAGAGTAATCAGAGGCTGAGGAACAGCTAAACATTTGACCAACTGGTTCATCAAACATAGGTCATATAACTGTCCAGTATTCTTACAGCAACAGCTATATTAGAACAATAAAACAGATATTTTAATAATTGGTTAACAGTTATTGTGAAACAATGAGGCCCTTCACATGATTCGAGCCAAACCCTCAAATCGAAGGCCCTTCACACCCTCGAGCCAAACAGGATCCAGTTCAGTTTGACTTTGAGCCAACCCCCCTGGGCCAGCTAGGGATTCTAAATGTTTTTGTTTTTTAAAAATTTAACTTACGGCTGGGTCTGGAGGCCTCCAGGGGGTTCTTCTGCAGCTGCTGAAGGTCCACCCTCCCTGGTCTTCTTTGGTCCAGTTTGGTCCATTTATGGACCTTTTCGGCCCTCTGCCTGCTCTCAACGGCCATTTTGAAGGCCACCACACATGCGCACTTGCCATTTGCATGCCTGGATCTGTGCCCTTCAAAATGTCCAAGAGCAGGCAGAGGACCAAATAGGCCCATAAATGGGGCTGGGCTAGACCAAAGAAGACCAGGAGACCAGCAGGGGGAGGGGGAACCTTAAGCGACTCTCCCCCCCCCCCGTGGCCATAGCACCCCCCCGCACACCCCCCCCGCAGAGGCCATTGGACCTGGCCGTAAGTTTAATTTTAAAAAAACAAACATTTAGAACCACCACCCACTCGAGCTGGGCCTGAACTGGTTCAGCCTTGAGCCAGACTGGGGTCCGGCTCAACATGTACGGAACCAAACAAGGCCTGGTTTCGTTCGAGTCCAGTTCTATTCAAACTGAACTGGGCTCCCTGGTTCCATGCAAACCCTTAGTGCTGGTTATAACCTAACAAAACCCTAAACAGCTTAGACTCTTGGTATTGAAGAGAACGTCTTCTTCGCCATGAACCCCACCGCCTGCTAAGATCATCTTGAGAGGTTCGTCTGCAGGTGCCGCCAACTCGTCTGGTGGCTACTTCTCTGGCGGCTACTCAGGAACGGACCTTCTCCGTTGCAGTCCCTAGACTTTGGAATGAGCTCCCTGTTGAAATAAGAGCCTCTTCTTCTCTGACAACTTTTTAAAGGGCAGTTAATACACATCTGTTCACCCAGGCTTTTAATTTAATTGTTTTAAATTTTAAATTATTGTAATGTTTTTAACCTTTGTTTTGTCTTGTTTTATTGTAAACTGCCCAGAGACGTGGGCATGATACAAATATGTTAAATAGAGACGAGGGGAGAGAGAGAGAGATTTGTCCATAACATCCTAAGGGAACCAGTGGGTATGTGGGGGGCAAATGTATTTGAAAGTCTACCCTGTTTTCTCCAACGTCACAAAGGAGGAGAGTGTCAGTGCTGGAACAGAATCTGAATCCCAATTTAGAAGCCTGCCTACTGGACACTTCTACTTCCTAAGACAGAGACTGTAGACACTTCCTGATAGCTTGACCCTAAAACATAGCTTAAATACATAGACTGGATCCAAAGCTTGTCTCCTTGTATCAGTTCAACTTAATAGCTTTAGAAGTTTCAGCCCCTCCAGTGATATATAATGCTTTAATGAATATTAACTGAATATATTCATAAACATATAAAAACAAATAAAAAGGTTTATAAGCACAGAAGTCACTGCAGCACTATTTGATTTTCCCACACAACAATTTAAGCAAGGGCTTTTATACCAATTAAATCAATTACAATGAACAACATTCAAGCTGAATATTATCAAGCCGAGTTTATCCTTTGTTAGCAAAACGCTACCTCTGTTGAAGGAATTAAATTCATATGAGCAACTATCTTTTAAAAAACAACAACCATGGAACCACAAAAACAAAAGAGGTTGAAAGATTTCCTTATGATATAAAACACAAGAGGTGTAGGAAAAGATGAACTTAAAAATTCATTTGTTCACATATGGCCCAAAGGGCAGAATGCTGGTGCAAAACGCTTTGGTATCAATGTAATAATTTCTGGATAGCTGCCAGCATGAAGGTTAAAAAGCAATATTACAAGGCTTCTCTGATGACAGCCTACTGGGAGACATTGGTTGCAAACTGCTTTGCCTATCATTTAGTCAGCATAAAAGCACACAGTACTAGTTATGTTCGAGCTGTGTTGAGTGTGCATCTATAAATGATTCAGATCATAAGCTTCTAAAGCCCCCATACAGGTGCAATCACCATAAAAGCCTCATTTTCTTGTTCCTATTCTTTAGCTCTGATAAGCTTTATACATTTTCACCATATGCTGCTTAAATGAGTACATATAATTATAAAGGAAGTACGCGCCTAAGATTTAAATTCTAGTCTCAGAAATTAAATTAAAATGACATTTGTTGACAACAGGTAATAAAGTTTTCAGCCATTACAATCTGAATAAGGAAAGGCCTTGTATCCAGCAATACCAACTAATCTAACGTATTTCCAACGATGCCCTTTTACTCTGTAGGAAATGGCATCATACATTACAAGGGCTAAATCGTAGCGTTTTCACTGCATTATATATGTCTGTCTTCTATTACATGGAAACACAGGAAAGAAATAAAAAGAATAAAGGACTTACCATCCAGTTTTCAAAGTCATCTTTATAGATGGTTCCTTGTGGCACTCATTCAAATTTCTGAAAGCCACTTACTCAGTTCCCTATGAATGGTTTTGGAAGCCATAAGGATGTTGGTTTTTATATAATATTAGCTGGCCCGGGTGCAGAGCATCTGCACTTTTAGTTCTCTCTCGTTCTCAGCCCCTCTCCCTCAGTCTCGGTCCTCCCCCTTCCTCTTCCCCCCTCCAATGTATTTTTGTCTCCACCCGGCTGCCCTGACACACACCTTTTAAAGCTACCCCAGCAATAATGGCCGGTTTCTCGCTGTCCTTTAAAACCACCCCTGGCCTCACACTGTCTGTTTCCCCTTCCCAAATGGCGAAGTCTTTCTACCCTTCCATGTAGGCCTCATGCCGGGGCCTCGCATAACACTTGACCCTAGGCGGCTAGAGTGGACCTGTGCATCACAGTCAGCAGGAACCAATCAGCCTTCTCCTTTGCAGCACGAAAGAGCGGCCGGCTTCTCTGTCCCTTTCTCCAACACCACGAGTTGGCCGCTACATAACCTCCGTAATGGTCAGCAGGAGAAGAGTTTCAACTAAGACATTTTTACACAAGGTGCAAAGTTTGCAGGTAGGACTTTGTGACTGTAGTAGCGGCAGGGCACCTTTAGGGCACAATAGAGAGCTTCCCTTTCGTTGTCTCTCTATATATTGCAGTTTGTGCAACGCCATCTGGTCCCTAACGGCTTTTGCTCTACCTTCCTGGTAGCTTTTCCTACCTTGCTTCCGCACAACTGAAATTGGGAGCACACACAGTCTCACGATCAGTGAGACCAGCTTTATAAGGGTAAGTGGGGAGAGTGGATTGGCCACCCACACAACTGCCAGCTCTGTGATGTTGCTGGCCAGGGCTGGGAGGATCAGGTGTTGCGCGGCCCCCGGAAGCTCCACTATGCCCTGAGTGAACGCACAGGGCATACTGGAGAGACCCCCGAGCCAGGAGGCTGCTTTTAAGCCTCCCGGCTGGGGGTCTACTCATGAGTAGCCACGGTGCGGAGCCACACCGCGGCTACTCATGATTTTGAAAACCGAGTTCGCGGAGTGCTCACTCCACAAACCCAGGTTAAGGGGGAGGGGTAGTTAGGCGGGTTAACCACCTGCAAGCCCGGTGGCTCACATGCAGGGTGGATTTGATTTAAATCAAACTGATTTAAATCACGATTTAAATCACTAGCAGGGTGGATAAAAATCAAAAAAATCCGATTTAAATCAAAAAAATCGGATTTTTTTTTATTTAAATCGGATTTTTTTGATTTAAATTGGATTTTTTAAAAATTTAAATTGGATTTTTTTTATTTTTATCCACCCTGCTAGTGATTTAAATCGTGATTTAAATCGTGATTTAAATCAGTTTGATTTAAATCAAATCCACCCTGCCCACATGGTCAGGCAAAATCGAGCTAGGCTCTCCTAGCCCAATTTTGCCTGATCGTCAGAATAGCCTCCGTCACTTCTACCCAGGTTTTCCTCTAACCTTGCTTCCACACAACTGAAACTGGGATCACACACAGCTCCCAAACTCAGGTATAACACAGTTTTTTGATTGTGTGAATGTCCTCAATTAATTTCTATATGCATTATTCCAAACATTTGACAATACATTTTTCATTAAGTACACATTTTTATTATTGCCAGACAATAAGTTCACAAAACAAACAATCTCATCAAAGGAAGTCGGTTTAGCATTTCTATAACACTGAGAGAATTCATGCTGGGGTATCTCAAATTGGCAGGTTTACCTTATTCTTCTTTATTATGAGACATCACAGCTCTACTTTTTGCTTTCAGTATGATACTCAAATGTAATAATAAAAATAACAATAATAATTCTATTTAGCAAGTTATCTGAGAAACATTCAAATGTTCATGTAGAGAATACTCTGGCTGAGTTCTACAAAGATATAAGAGGAATTGGGTTTGCTTTGCTTTAAATAGCATTTTTTGTTTTAATTCTTGCAAAAATTAACTTTGCTGACTATTCGGATAGATAACTCTTCCTAGGATGTCTCTCACTTTTAGAGAGTCACAAGGTAAACTGCAGTCATGGCTGACTGCATGGCTGTATTAAGGCAGTAATGACACTGTGGTTACAACAATAAAGGCTTAAATTCTAGCAATTTTATTTGTCTTTGCCACAACTGAATAAAGGCTCAGAACAAACTCCGAGTAAAACGCAGGCAGGGCATCTAGAAACTCAAATAAAAAGATACATTGTTCCATAACTACACTTATACACTTTGCTCTCAAACATACCTCCCAGGGATTGTTCACAACTATATACTCCCTGTAGCTTACCACACTCTGTGGTTTCTGTGAGCAGGTTAACATACTCATTAAGTAGTTACTACATACTTCAGTGTTTGTAACATGGTGCCCCTTATTAACATTCACACACAATGCTGAACACAAATGAAGGAGAATATACTGCTTCAAACATTAACACATGAAGAACCTTCAAAAGTCTTCACAAACAGAACAGAAAAATACAGTAAAACCAATTATCAGTATTAAATCAAATCCTTAGAATCAACATCCATAACAGTTCCTAGACAACGCTTTGTCTCTGATGGGCAAGACAGAGAATTAACAGTAAGTGTCATCTTCTAGTTCTCAAACAAGCCTATTTAGCACAGGACAAATTCAAAACAGCTATGTGTGAGATGTTTCCAAGTGACTGGATCTAATGTTCACAAAAAGGACAATCCCATGAGCCAGGAAACTGAAGTGGTTGTTTCCCACATCTGTATTGCTGGTCTTGTGGTAGCAAGCATGACTTGTCCCCATAGCTAAGCAGGGTCTGCTCTGGTTGCATCTGAATGGGAGACTTGATGTGTGAGCACTGCAAGATATTCCCCTCAGAGGATGAAGCCGCTCTGGGAAGAGCAGAAGGTTTCAAGTTCCCTCCCTGGCTTCTGCAAGAGAGGGCTGAGAGAGATTCCTGCCTGCAACCTTGGAGAAACCACTGTCAGTCTGTGAAGACAATACTGAGCTAGATAGACCAATGGTCTGACTCAGTATATGGCAGTTTCCTATGTTCCTATGTGAGGTGGGGGAAACCACTACATACATTTCCCAACTCATACAATTGCTTCCTATAGGAATAGGTGAAGCTGTGTGGCAAACAAATATGCCAAAGTGGCTCCCACACTGCTCTGGCAATGTAATTTGGAAATCAATTCACCCTAAACGGACTAGGCTTGCTGTAAAAGCAAGTAAAAGCAAGCAATTGGAAGCAATTAGGGCAATAGCAGAAATGGAAACAGTTAGCAAAGGGGCCATAGCTATCAGTAAAGAACATGTCTTGTATGCTAAAAGTTATAGATTCAGTCCCTACCACCTCCAGGCATGGCTGAGAAACACCCCTGCCTGAAGTCGTGGAAAACTGCTGCCATTACTAAGCAAGATGGACCAAAAGCCTGACACAGTATAAGGCAGTGCCATACTTTTGTATAATCAGCTCCAACAAAGGTCTGATAATGTATGAATTGGCCTTTACTCATGACTATCCTTGACCTGCCATGGCCATCTTTGGGCTTCACAATTATACAGGAGTGCTACAGTGAGGATCAGAAAAGGTCATCTATCCTAGCAATTACACTGATGTCTTGGCATTGTTTTGAGTAATCATGAGGACACAATTATTGCAGCTGTAGCCCTATTCAGATGTTTTTTAAAAGGATGCTCTGCAAGAGTTGAGCATCCAAAAGTCCACTCCACCTTCCCCCCACCGCACCGCTCATGGTTACAGCAGCATTTGTCTGAAGAGCCAACACTGTAACCGTGACGGCAGGCGTTTCAATTATTGGGAGGCTGGGGCTGCGCGGGGTGGTGGGGAGAGCATGAGTGATGGGCTGGGTGGTTCTGGCCCCACTGTGGACATCTGCTAGTGTAGAGCATCCTTTTTAATAACATCTGAATAGGACTTGTATGCAGCAGTTAATGTGAAAAACTGTAGACCACCTAGCACTTCTGCCATGAAGACAGGTAAGCATAATCCTGAGGATGAGTGTGTGTGAATCCCACATCACCACATGGAAGAAAACAGCTGTGATGGTGCAAATCCAGAACAGCCTTGACATTCCTTGTCAAACCAAGTGAGCTTGTCAATAAAAGCTCTGTATGCCTCCCCTTTTTATTTGTTTGGTGGCAATAACGATAACAGACTCAGGAGAACCCGAAGATATACATTTAATATGTTCTTGAGTGCTATGGCTTATATGATTAAACGATGCAAACCCAGCAACACAGACAGCAAATGTATGTTTTCTAATAACTCCAACAGAGGTCTGCACTTCTGGAAATGCTGATGATGAGTTACCGTTCTAACATGATTAAATTCAGTATGGAGATGGAAAATACATTTTGACTAGTTCCACTGGGGCTCATTTAAATGGTTGCAGTTAAAAATTAGAAATAACTCCTTGATTGTGTAGTAATAAGTCAAGCTGCCATGGAAGTTGTGGAATCTCCTTTCTTGGAAGTAGTGAAGGAAAAGTCTGCAGGAGCAGCTGTCAGGGGTGAATCCAGATTTATGGTACCTTACTTTTGTGGCAGGTCATCAAGTTTGGCACCAGATAATTCCAAGGTTCCTTTGTAAATTTATGGCCCTATTCTAAGAAAAGCAAAATAATGCACATAAAATGCCAGTTAATAATTATCTGTATCTGAGGCACAAATCTATTGTATCTATTCCATGCAACCTCCCACTCCATCTTTAAAAATTAGAGTTCACTAATGCTCGACTAACAAGCAGAAGGCTGCCGGTTCAAATCCCCACTGGCACTATATCAGGCAGCAGCAATATAGGAAGATGCTGAAAGGCATAATCTCATACTGCGTGGGGAAAGGCAATGGTAAACCCCTCCTGTATTCTACCAAAGAAAACCACAGGCCTCTGTGGGCTCCAGGAATCAAAATCGACTTGATGGCACACTTTACTTAACAGCAGGTTACTCACCTGTAAGTTTTGTTCTTCTAGTGGTCATCTGTCCTTTTACACTCTGGGCTCTGCGCCTGCTCAGAGACCATGTTGGAAACTTCCAAGCTTCATCTCCCATCTTTTTGGCAGGAACCATATAGGCACTATATGTGGCTACGACTCTCCTCATCACCTCAGTCACGGAGTCCACCTTCAGTAGACCCAATGGGGAGGATGGGAGAGGCATGTAAAAGGACAGATGACCACTAGAAGAACAAATCTTACAGTTGAGTAACCTGCTGTTCTTCGACATGGTCTCTGTATTTTACACTTCTGGGTGCATTACAAGCTGTCTTATCTGATGGTGGGTGTCAATCAAAAATAAGACTGCAGGACTGCCCTGCCAAACACTGTGTCTTTAAGTGCTCTTGCATCAATAGCTTAATGTTGAATGAAGGAGTGCAGTGAAGCCCATGTCGCAGCCTGGCAGATAGTCTCGAGAGGAACTGCACAATCAAAGGCAACTGAAGTCATAGTTCTTGTGGAATGAGCTTTGATTAACGCAACAGCCCAGCCAGTACGACAGAAAGTTCCCAGGAGGGGGCCATCACAGGGTCGTCAGGCAAAGAGTGTGCCAATCCTTTCAAAAAAGGCTTTACTATAGGATTTCTAAACCAAGAAGTTCCCTTTTGTGAGTTTGTGGGGAGTTTGCCACAAGCAGCTAGGTGCACTTGAACAGAGGATAACTTTAAACCTGAACTTTTCAAATGTAAAAAGTAAGCGCAAACATCCTAAACTTTCAACAAAGAAACATCAAAAATTATGTTGAGCCGCAAAGGCAAGAATTCAAGTCCATTTGTAAGCATATGCTTTCCTTGTTACCAACTTCCGAACTACAAGGAGGATCTCATGAAGCACTAATGGGAAAGTGGCTGGATCCTCCAAGTCGTCAGATGCAGCGAACGCACATCCGGATGCAGGAGGCACCCTTTGGCTTGCGAGAGGAGGTGAGGAAGACAGGTGAGACTGATGAAATCCTTCGCCAGCCTGCTGAATCCAGGAAAACACAGCCTTCTGGGCCACCAGGGGGCTATTAATATGCAGCGTACATTCTCTGCCATGGCTTTTAAGAGCACCTTTGGAATAAGAGGTATTGGAGGGAAAAGGTAAATGTAATGCCCCTTCCAAGGAAGGGCAAACACATCCTCTAGGGATGCTTGCCCCCGCCCCCAGAGCAGAACAGAGTGCACTGGGCATTCGCCTGTGATGCAAAAGCATCCAGAGAAGACATTCCCCATCTCCTGAAAACATCCTGGAGTACGATGGGATCTAGCATCCATTCATGGGAGACCTATACAGATCTGCTCAGGCTGTCCGCCTGAACATTTTCCATCCCCTGGATATGGACTTCATAAGGTGAAACATGGGCGATGTACCACAGTCACAGATTGATGGAAAGGGACAGGAGAGACCTGGAACCTGTGCTCCCTTGACGGTTTACATAAGCCTTGGCTGTAGTATTGTCTGTTTGTATGGTTACATGGCAACCCCAGATAGTGGGAAGTGAGAAGGAAGGCTCTCAAGGCATGAAAAATAACCAGAAGTTCCAGGTAATTGATATGCTGACTGGCCTCCTGTGGGGTCCAGTGGCCATTTAGATGATAATGGCCCATATGAGCTCCCCATCCTGTTCCTAAGGCATCTGAAGTAAGGATCACAGTTGGCAGGGGAGGGTGGAAGGGTGCCCCAACCCTGAGATGCGACGGGTCTATCTACCATGAAGTCACTTCACAAACTGCTCGGGGGGTGGGGAGTAGAGGAGTATATGGCTTGGATCACAATGTGGATTGAAGACATCGAGGCAGGTATGTGGAAGAATGTAAGTCATAGTGGTTATATGACCCAGGAGGCATTGAACTATTTTGATCTTCTGGGGTCCTCCTCGGGCCAATGAGCTTGCCAACGGAATGATAGTACGGTGTCTACTGTAGTACCTAAAACAGCTAGTGTAGCTTCTGGGGAATCCACCATTATTTAGGGGTGTGCAATTCGGATTTTAGGTGTTTCAATTCGGATCCGAACCGAAACACCCCTGTTCTGTTTTGTATCCGAATATGGCCCATCCAAATCACCCCTGATTCGATTCGGATCCGAATTAATCCGAATCTGAATCGATTCTGATTAAAAAACGGGTCCTAGGGGCAAAATAGTGGGGTGGGGTAGTAGTGCCCAATGGGTGGAGGCTACCATCCCAATTTCAGGGGAATTGGGCAAAGGGCTGATTTTTGGTGAATTTTTGAAGTTTTAGTGTCTTTGGGGCAGATCGGGGGTATAACGTGGGATCTGGGCCAAAAGAGTGGGGTGGGGTGGTAGTGCCTTATGGGTGGAGGCTACCACCCCAATTGCAGAGTGATTGGGCAGAGGGCTGATTTTTGGTGAATTTCTGAAGTTTACGCATCTTTAAGCTTTTCCCCCATTAGGTATAATGAAGGGTGTATCGCTTAACGTCAGGGGGAAAGGGGTGGACTAGAGCGGTGTGGGGTTGGTGGTAGTGCCAGGTAGGGGCAAGGAAGCTATCTAAATTTTTTCAAAGGATTTGGGCAGAGGGCTGATTTTTGGTAAATTGTTGAAGTTTACGCGTCTTAAGGTTTTTCCTCATAAGGTATTATGGAGCTTTCAGCAGCCCCATAAGTGCACTTGGGGGGCGCTGGGGTGGCCCAGAGCGAGTGGTGGTGTAGTGCACATAGGGTGCCAACCACCCCCATGGGTTGCTAACCCATGGTGTACAGGGTTCTGTTGTTTCTGAGGTTTTCTGAGTGTAGATTCTATGATAGCAAATGAGATTTTCAATGAGACACCATGAATCCACTCTAATTGAGGGAGGCGAAGAGGAAAATGTGAATGAAAAACCAATTTTGTCTTTACTTTTATTTATGACCAATCGACCTCAAAGCCACATTGTCTGTAGTCAGAGTATGGTGGTATCAGAAGTGGACACACTTCATCAGCCAGTGAAATTGTAGGTCCAAAGACTATGCAAAGTATCTAAAACTGGGACACCAAGCTTCATATCTGGCTAAATCAGACAACTGAGGGTGAGAATGAAAGATATGGTTGACACACTCTCTCCCTTTATTTCTTGTGCACTCAGAAGGAAAAAGACCTGGAAACACTTGTTAGTCAATGTACAGGTAAATTTAAGCATGAATAGGCAATTCACTGCACTATTGCTCACACACAGACACCCAACTCTCTCTCTCTCTCTCTCTCTCTGTCTCCCACATGGCACAAAGACAGCAAAAAACAGCAGATAAAAATTCAGGTTTCCTTCTCACTGGCCTTTCTGCCTCAGGAAAAGGGATTGTACCGTTGAGTCGGTGTCGACTCCTGGCTACCACAGAGCCATGTGGTTTTCTTGGTAGAATATAAGAAAGCCTCTCTGGAAGGGCGGTATAAAAACTGAATGAAATGAAATGAGATGAAATGAAAACAGACAGACAGACAGGAGTGGTTTACCATTGCCTTCTCCCACGCAGTATGAGATTATGCCTTTCAGCACCATTCTGTACTGCTGCTGCCCAATATAGGAGTTTCCCATGTTTTGAGAAACACACCAGCGGGGATTCGAACCAACAGTCTCCTGCTCTCTAGGCAGGTTGCTTCCCCACTGCCCTGCTCCCAAAGTGAGCTGTTGGTGTGATGGCAGAGAGATGGTAGGAGCATTGCTCTTAAGAAGGCAGCTATGGGGAGGTTCCACCACCACTCAGCCTGCTGGCTAAGGCCAACCTGGAGGAGCAGCTGCTTGTCTCTCAGTATGCCACAGTTACTTTTGGCTAGCAGACCTAAGGAGGTCCTAACAAAGACATGCCTGCTGCACCAACAATCTGAGACGAGCGAAGACCAAATACAACTAGAAGACCGAAGCAAGGGCAGAACGCTTCTAGGAGTGGTCTTTTTTTACATATCTGTCTCCTGTCTGGAGCTGAGAGCATAACCCATTATTTCTGAAGCGGCACAGAACATGCCTGGAAGAAAAGACAGGGCAGAGAAATCTGCAAATTATCCCCTGCATGAATGTTGCTGCTGTCAAAAAGGGGAAAGAAAAGGCTTAAAATCCACGAAATTGCAGATTTTCTACAGAAACACAAACATCTATTTTGAGTTTTACTTAAAGTGGCAATGAAATGGCAAAATACCACTGTTTGGTGTTCTGCTTTCCTATAAGAAATGAAATATAATAGTACCAAAGCTAGTACTTATGTGCCACTATTAAATCTGGCCCAAGTGGAGCGTCTTGAAACCACTGCTACACACCAAAGATCAGATAGAGGAAGTTGGGCCAATGGGTAGCAGGTGGTGTATGCCTGGTAACCAGGGAACAGAAATGATGATGCCAAACATCTCTCTGTGTGCGCCCTATCTCTTGGCTGAGTAACTGACAGATATTACTAGCAGCTACAGAAGCTGCACATTATGCACCCTGGCCAGGGGGTGAAAACTGTGTTGGCAGTAGAAGCTGGGAAAGGAGTGGTAGTGTATAGGAAACAAAAGTACATGGAGGGTTTTCACCAGCCAAAACAGATAAATGGTGCGTGAGCAGACGCACAGGCGCGCACAAATAATCCACACATTCACTGAAATATAATCCTTCACAAGCAGCACTCGCTATTTCACAGAACACTGTGCCTTGTCTCACAAACTAATAGTCTAACTACAGCAAGCAAAGCTACTATGGAAAATGTACTTAAGACCCAGTGGAAGTCAAAAAGTAGTTCTTCAGACTTGTAGAGACTAAGCATCTAGAAGAGGTTTAGGCACATAGTTATAAAACAGTAATTTATTTTCTATGTTAGTAGCCTTGCACTAATACTGTTACTGTTTTTGAACTTGCATGTTCTTCAACAGCATAAACTGGACTCACACAGTGCATGTAATTCTCCCCTCAAAGTCTTTTGCAGACAGGCCCTTAATAATCACGAGGCAGCTTAAGCAATGAGTCTTAATATTTGATTGGCTTACATCTTTTACTGTGTTTGCCCAATTTTCATATCAGCACACTGGAGGTGCTAATCAAGGCATTATCCATTCTCTGTGGAGGTGGATGCTTTAGCACTAGATTTTGCTTTTTGAATTCACTAATTGGCATGAGTTAGAGTAGCCTGCCTTGTCCAGTAGTTGAGTATCTTGTACTCTTTTATTCCTCAACAATATCATTTTCGTTTGGTCCTTGGCCTTAACTTATCTCTATCAAAATGGCAACCTTGCCAAACTCTGGGTGGGTACAATGTTAAAGCTCTTGTTTTTTGTGTATTCTGAACTTCTGGTTTCCAGGGTTCTGATGTTTCCCAAGTTCCTACTTTCCTACGTTCCTGTTTCTTCCTCTTATCTAGCTTGCTACATCTAGCATAGCTTTCTCTTATTAAAAACCAAAACAGAAACAACTTATTCTGTCAAAAAAAAAGACCTCTCTAGTGCAACTGATCAAGATGGATGAGCAAGGACAGGTAGGGGAAGTAGGACAGAGTTGCAGGACAAAATTTTGTCAAGGATTTCCTTAAAAGCCAATTCAAGCTCCAAAACACATGCAATGTCAGGTACTGTGGGTTGCGCTAAGAGACTCTTCTTTGTGACACTGTAATGATATTTTTGTACTGGACTCCATGCCAAAACCAACATGGGCACTGCAAGGATGGATTAAGCAAACAGATGTTGCACTCTTTGGAAGTATGTGGAGCAAGGCTGTTCAAGTTTAACTTGTTTTTCCTTGCCTGCAGTTAATGTTTCCTCTAGCTGTAACTTGTTCTCTTGGCTGGGCATAAGATCTTTGATGGATCTCCCATAAACAAGAAAGATCTGTCATTCAAGAAGAGTATCACCAGATTATTGAAAGCTTGGCAAAAATACCACTTTCCTGGTTTTGAAGCATCAATGTTATTCAATTTCCATTTGAAGGGGAGGAAGGAAGAGAAGAAAACGGTAAGAACTGCAACTACCAAATGAGGAGTTCTGTAACTTAACTTTTTAAGGGGAAGCATACATTGTGGCCATGATCCAGACTAAGTTAAGCACTTGCTGGTCCCACTGATTTCAAGAGGAGAGGATTAAGCTGTGCTTAACTCATCTGTAAAACATGCATAATTTTGACTGGAATGCATTAAATTAAATTTTAATTTTAATTTAAGGAATATTTAGGTCAATCCAAATAGAGTAGACATTTCTTGTATTTGTACTGGTCACTGTGGAGTGACAATTAACTGCTTAAAGTGGCACCTCATGTCCAGAAGTGGATGCAAGTGATAAAACAGAAAAACTAAGGTAAATGTTTTCATTCGTTGCATCTACCTACTGCCAGTTTTACAAGGAATATGATTAGATTTCATGTTCACCCTCAGTCTGCAAGAAATAATGAAATACGAAATACTGATACAGAAAACATATTTGTCAGTTAAAACCAAGAAAAAAGTTTACATTGTCACTAGAGGTCACAGTAGCAAAATGAACTCAATGTTGAGTAGCAAAAACAACGTATTAGGACACAACAAGGTGAAACTTTTAAACAGCCACAGCAAAGATCATGACAACTAAGGCAATTTTATATCTGAGACCAAAATGACTTACTAGTTTGTTTGCTCAGTGTTGAGCAGAAATTAATCAGGATTCTTGTCTAACACATATAATCTATCTATCTATCTATCTATCTATCTATCTATCTATCATCAGATCAACACAGACTCTCTGATAAGATTGAGGTGGATGGTTTCTGTACAATATGTCAATGCCCTGCCCAGTGAAAAGGGGAGTAAACCCAAAGGAGGATTGGTCTTATTAATAGCAACAGGACTTCATGTGAAGATTACCCCCAAGCCTTTTCATGCCCAGTGGCTGACTGCAGTCTTCCTGCAATTTAATCATGTCCAATTGGTTCTGATTAATATATACCTATCTAAGCATTCCCAGGTTCGGCAGCAATGGCAAAGCCTAGGTAAATATCTATAGGAATGCACTAAAGCCAACCCCCTAGCTTACATTCTAGTGGGAGGAGACTTTAATGCAAGGATGGGGCAGGATGACACTGCTGTATATACCTACTACCATGCTGTCCCACCAGAAGATATGGGAGATTCCCATCTTCCCCCGCTTCGGCTGGCCAAGGATTGGAAATACAATTTTGCAGGTCTGTGTTTGGCCCAGTTGGCCAATCGATTTGATATGTGTATTCTAAATGGAAAAGTGAGTGGAGACCGCCCAGCAGAATTTACTTACTGGTCTGGGAACAGGATGTCAACCGTGGATTACTGGCTTATATCCTGTAACCTAGTTAGTGGTATTGTTCAAATGGACGTTAACTCTCACCCTGATAGCGACCATCTCCCTTTGATTCTAAGGACGGACCTGCCAGCTGGGAAATCCCATTCTAAGGATAAACTCAATTTTGCTTTGGAAGTGGTGGCTGGAGAAGTACGGATTAAATGGAATGAGAGATGGGCTCAAGTTATGGACATTTTGCTAAACTCGAACGATATGATGGGATTTAATGATGAGTTAATAAGGGGAGAAGTTGGGCTTGTATATGATCATTATGGGACACTCATTCATATGATACAAGATCATCTTGTGCAGCAAAGACCTAATTATAAGCGCCAGCCATTAGGTAGGGCTAGAGGTTGGTATGAGTATGTAGCTGCCAAGAAGGCTCTATTCGGCCCAGGAGGAGGAACTAGTCCCAGTAGATTTTAAAAGTGGCCCGCTCCCTGAATGGCCACCTGTTACAGTTGTTGAAGTTAAGAAGCTTATTGATTCCTTAAAAATTGGCAAGGCCTCAGGCTATGACTATATCTCTTCTGAAATGATTAAGTTTAATGCCAATTGGTGGGCCCCTGTACTGGCAGCGCTCTTTACATGCATAGATCAAACTGGGCTCATACCTGAAGACTGGGGCATAGCCATAATAGCACCCATATTTTAAAAGGGGGATAGACGTGATCCCGCCAACTACCGCCCAATTAGCCTGTTGAGTATTGTGAGTAAGCTTTACGTGAGGCATTTAGATTGGAAGTTGCAAGACTGGATAGAGACTGAAGGTATTTTGGGTGATGAACAGGCTGGTTTTAGAACATGGCGGTCAACAATGGACCATGCCCTGGTATGATGCCATCTGATTGAGAAATATAGCAACAAACCTAGGCCCTCCTTGTATGTGGCCTTTGTAGATTTCAAAACAGCCTTTGATTCAATCTCGAGGATAACCCTCTGGGGAAAACTAAGAGACATCAATATAGATAGGCGCTAACTCTTTCTTATTCAGAAGCTCTATGATAACACCAGTGTGGGAGTGAGATGTAACCCTCAAGGCTCACTTTCACATTTAATAACCACTAGTAAAGGAGTTAAACAAGGGTGCATTTTGGCACCCTCCCTGTTCAATCTTTACATAAATACCCTAGCTAATAATGCCTCTGATCCAGCACTACATTTCCCAACTATCGCAGGCGCAGCTATCCTAATCCTGCTGTATGCAGATAATGCTGCTATCATTTCACAAACTCCTGTGGGCCTTAGGAGAGCGCTTAGGCTCTTGGCTATCTATTGCAAGGGCAACTACTTGGTAATTAACTTCCACAAATCCAAAGTGACGGTCTTTGCCAAGAGACCTAAGAGATTTAACTTGCATATAGAAGGCCATCGTATAGCGTAGGTCAATAGTTTTAAATATCTGGGTGTGGTTTTTCATGCCACTGGGTCATGAAAGGTCCATGTGGATTACGTTGCCCAACAGGCACAAAGAAGCACCTCAGCAACATTAAGATTCTTTCGCTCCAAAGGTGGAGAGGTTATCTCTGCAGTGTTAAAGTTATTTGCTGCTAAATCATTGGCCCAACATCTATATGGTGCACAACTGGGCCCCTACCCTAACTATAGGCCACTGGAGATAATCCAATCCAAGTTTATTAGAGCAGTGTTCAGGGCCGCTCGATGTATCTCCAATGCAGCATTAAGGTCGGAAACGGGCCTTCAGAGGGTAGAAACAAAAGCAGGGGTTTTAATCCTAAATTATTGGCTTAGGATACATTTCTCCCCTCTGGGACTGATCCCTCTTATGTTGGCTGATAGGTTTCAATCCACCTGGACACGAGCACTGATGGGTAAATTGTCATCACTCGGCCTCTCTGCTGAACATCTCTCATTATTAGATTATAGTCAAGCAGAGGGTCTTGGACACTCAACATCAGAACGATTTAAGCTCCATCCCGGAGACCATAAGAGGGTGCCTTGGTGATTTTAACCGGGAACCTGCTAACTATCTATTGTCCCTCTCTTTACCAAGCCATCACAGAGTTTTCTTCCGAGCAAGATATGACGCCTTACCATCAGCAGTTTTATCTGGAAGGTTTCTGAAAATCCCTCTGGCCAGTCGGTTTTGTCCCTGTGGCTCAGGTGAGGTTGAATCTGTCCACCATGTGCTGCTCTTTTGTCCTTTTTATAATGATAGCCAGTGCAGTCTTATTTCTCCCTTGCTATCACGCCTTCCCGGCCCGACTGCTGAATTTTACACCACACTCTTCCTTGCAGATAAGAAACCTTCTACCACCTATAAAGTTTCCAAATTTTGTGCAGCTGCTGTTAAGATCCATCAACAGCTAACCTCCAGCCCTTCTTTCTAGATGTTGTTACATGAGGCTTCTATGTTGGTGTATTATCTATGATTTACTTCTTATCTGAATGTAGTATCTGTGTGTATATATAACTGATCACTAATCATAATAAAGCTATTCATTCATTCAATCAGAATTCTTGACCAACACATAATCTATTTTATATAATTTCAGTAAGCATTTTCTAGGGGGATATATTTCAAATGGGTGCTTCACAAGAAAGAACAGCTACCCAGGCCTATTGACACAGGCAGATGACATTTTGCTGACAATAGCTGTCAATCAGTGTGGAATCCCTTAGGCTACATCAGCTCTCCTTGGAAATAACTTGGAGAGATTCAGCAGCATTAGAGAAAGTGGCACTGAAGTTTGATGACAGGTCAAAACCACTTCTACCTCTTCCACAGCATCAGTTGGGGAGTCTTTGAAAAGAAAGTTATCATATAAAGAAGAACTGAGATATGATCTAAAAATGGAGCATGCGACTCTTTTCCATTTATCTCATGCTGTGCTTTGTTCTCTGATGCAGAGTGTCCTTGGGACGATAATGGAACCATAGATACCCCATCACCATTTTTTTTTCATCTGAAGGTTTTTTTTAAATTCCTTGCAGTGCATCCATGAAATGATAACAGCAGTTCCTCCAAGTATCACAGAGCATACAAAGACTTACAATTTTCTTAGTTTCTGAGATGTGAATGACACCACGGTTCCTTCTGTAGATGAATCCTTCATTTCGTTTTCCTTCCTGTCTGTGGGTTTAGAATTGCCTTTTTTTTTTACAGTGTGCTGAAACATTCTAACAATCATGTTTGTTGAAAGAAAGTTTGAACATGCACTGATCATTACAGACTTAGAACCCCAAACAGAACTTTGCATACAGCTTACATTAAAAAGTGATCTTCTGTAAATTATACCAACTCTTGAACTTTTCTTTTGTATGTTGCGTACAAATAGCACACTGCATTCATCAAACTTCTGTTGTTCCCCAAGCCTTCTCCTAGCATATAAATGAAACCACTGAATTGTTCTATCCCAGTTCCAAGAAGCAATATACACTTCTCTTCTTGTTCTTGATACTATCAACTTGCCCCTGGTGGCGCAGTGGTAAAACTGCCGCCCTGTAACCAGAAGGTTACAAGTTTGATCCTGACCAGGGGCTCAAGGTTGACTCAGCCTTCCATCCTTCCGAGGTCGGTAAAATGAGTACCCAGAATGTTGGGGGCAATATGCTAAATCATTGTAAACCGCTTAGAGAGCTTTGGCTATAGAGCGGTATATAAATGTAAGTGCTATTGCTATTGCTAACTTCCTTTGAGAACTTCCAGGTATTAAAAGGTTGCTTTATAAGCAACATTTCCAGAATAGAGGGACTGCGGGTAATTGCAGTGGACATCATGGTTCTTTTCTGTTGTGATTACCATAAAATGTATCTATCTCTCTATTTTATACCACCCAAAACTTACATCTCTGGGCAGTTTACAACAAAGTAAAAACAGTAAAAGTAAAACATTAGTTAAAACAACAGAACAGTTAAAATGTTACAACAATTTAAATTTTTAAAAATAATATTTTAAAACAGTATTAAAACTATTAAAACAATATTTAATTTATTATTATTATTATTATTATTATTATTATTTATACCCCGCCCCTCCAGTACACTACTGCTCGGGGTGGCTCACAACAATAAAATAGATGCAATATATAATAAAAGTAATAAGAGTAATCAAATTAAGTAAACAGTTAAAAGTCAGGTTAAAAACCACTAACAGTATTAAATTTCAAATCAAAAGTTATTTTAAATGCTAAAAAAATTAAGAATTATAAAAACTTAAAACAAATCACATTACTACTTGAGCGATTTTATCAAGTGCTCACTGACATATCCAAAACTCCTATAACTATATTTGTCACCTTCCTTCATTCTTTGCCTGACCACTCCTTGATACTATATTTAATTCCAATTTATGCAAAAGACAAAGTATTAAAAAGTGAATTAATTGTGGAAATTATAAATCTTTCTACACATTAGCACAACTGATTCTGAACTCCAAATTTTGGTTGTTTCCTAGATAGAGAATTTAGAAATTTGTTTCTTTTTAATGGAAAGTCTAATGGCCTGCTTCACATGAAATCACTAACTATTCAAATATCAATAAACAAAATATATGCATTTTATTTGGGGAAGGACAATAGCTTAAAGATAGAGTGTATGCTTTGCATACAGAAGCATATCTAGGACTCCTGTCTGAAACCCTGAAGAGGCATTGTCAGTCAGTGTAGACTATACTGAGCTAGATGAACCAATGTTCTGATTCTGCATAAAGAAACTTTGTATGTTTATACAATCAAAGTATTCCCCATTTTTCGGGGAGGGAGCCAGAGGACAATGGTAGAGCACATGTTTTCAAGAAGAAGGTGCCAACAAGACCTTCAACAAGTTTGGGGAGAAAAAAACCTTTCTGAAACCCTGGAAAACTGCTTGTCAGTCTGTGCAGCTACTACTGAGGTGCTTCACGCAATTAGTGCGAAGTGCCATGAGGGCTTCTGCAGGGAGAGCAGGCTAAGCCCGCTCTCACCACAGAAGCCCTCATGGCACTTCACACTAATCGTGAAGCGCCTCCGTATTGTTAGAGGTTGTTGATTTTTACCCACAATAGGTAAAACAGCAGAGCACTAAGGAATGAGCACACACTCCAGTTACAGAGTAGGTAGCAGAGGATGGTTTGGATATTGCAGCTATTTAGAGAAAACACATGAAGATCCTTGTGTGACTAAACACTAAATATTTATTGGTTACATACACTTAAACAGGAGAGACCTATATCTAATCTAAAGGGCTACATAATGGATAGGTAAGGAGAGAGAGAGAGAGATGTTTCAATCTGCTCTCTAGGAGGAAAGGAAGGATTGTGACTCAGCACAGGAAGTGCTGCAGAGTCAGTTCAGGGGTCATAGAGTAGGGACAGATAGGGAGACCCTGACTGACTGTCTCTACTCCCAATGCCCCTAGTGGTCATCAGGACAGTTGGTGCAAAAGGTCGATGCCCTGGAAGTTCATCTCCAACACGTATTACCTACACAGACTGACAAGCAGTTTCTCTCCCCGCACATGAGCAGGCTGATAGTCCTGGGCAGCCGGATCAGCTGCCACACATTTACTGGCTCCATCACGGAGCCGGTAGGGGCTGTGGGGGTCAGGGACTCCCCAGCCCCGGGAAGTCCCAGAACGCCCTGCGCGAGTGTACGGGGCATTCTGGGGAGACCCCTGAGATGGGGAGGCTTGTTTTAGCCTCCCGGTCAGGGGTCGCCTCACAAATCTCTGCAGCGTGGAGAATCATCGCGGCGTCTCACAACCAAGAAAATCAGGTTAACAGAGCACTCGCTCTGTTAACTGGTTTAAGGGTAGGGGTCTGTAGGTGAACTAGTCACCATGGAACTACTAGACTCACCCACGAGCCCGGTGGTTCTCACAATGGGGGAGAACCAGGCTAGGCTCCCTTAGCTCGGTTCTGCCCCATCGTGAGAATAGCCTCACTGAGTTAGATGGACTAGTAGTGTGACTTGGCATAAGGCAACATTTTACATCATTAATGTAAATATATCAGTACCAAAAAACCTCACAGATAAGGAAAACTATAGGAGAATATTCTTGGTTCACGCACAAGTCTATCCAAACCTCAGATTACAGAATAATGGTAGTACAGAATCTAAAACCTATTTCAGTAACTTCATAATGTGTAATCATTGTTTATAAACATCTCTCTCCTAGATCTTCTCCTAGAAGATCTGCAAAACTTGGAAAGTAACTACTTCAGCTTCAAAACACTCAGTCCATTGTAACCAGATATTTTCAAATGCTTAAGTTTACCTCAAAAACCCTATGAACAGAAATCCAACTACATTCCCCCCCCACCCCCAAATAGGGCCAATATCCAAACTAACAAAGCACTCATGCTGCGATGCTGCACTGGTGTTACAGGGGAAGAGTGATGTCTGTCAATCTCTTCTTCCCTTTGAAGCCAACTGTGACCCGATAGTATGTCCCTGAGGGTTGTGCAGCCCTCAGGGGCATATTTTAGGGAGTCAAAGTGGGCTTCAGAGGGCAGGGGAGATTGTCTAAAATCATCCCTCACCTATTTTGAATTTTGTACACCACCTAGAGATGTACATATCAAGTGGTATAAAATATGATATAAATAAATAAATAAATAAATAAATAAATAAATAAATAAATAATCTGAAGCCCAGCCTTTGCCATTTTAAACCAGATTAGCCCAGGGCAGGGCCTGCCTTTTCATTTCCTTTATACAGTGATTAGCAGTTTAGGCACTTCAAATAACAGGTATTATTTATTCTTATTAGTATTATTAGCCTTTGTACTCAGCGCCCAGGATGATCATCTCAAACAGCAAAAGATGCAAATAAAGCACTTAGATTTTATCAGCCAACTAATACTTCTGCCAAATGGTATTATTTGCTGCATAATATTTACATTATTGCCTTGAATAAAATTTAATTGTAGTTATTAGGAATTGCTGGTGCTAATTTATACCATATTGAAATCTAAAACTGTTTAAAATGCATTATGTCTACAAAAAGCATTCCCTACAGAAATGCATTCTGACAATAAAAGGTCAGGGAGCATCTCCAGCACCTCTGCAGTTTTGTTTGTCTGGTTGACCTTAGTCAAATGGAATTCATTACTTATATAGCCGGTTGGAATGTATACATTAAAGACTGCATGAAGTCTTGGAATAAATGGCAAACGGCACATGTAGAAAGAAAGCAAGAAAAAGAATGAAAGGAAGCATTCCTTTGTACACTTGCCCAGAAGGGACAAAATATTAGGTTCACTAGAGGCAAGCACATGAACACACAAGCGTTGGCAGTTTGTGCATGGCCATGCATTTGCTGCATAAATTAATCAATCACATCAGGCTCACCATAATCACATTGACTCACAGAGTTCAGGCTCTCCACACAGAATGCTAATTTCTACACTTCTACACACTGACTACACAGAACAGTCATAGGATATGATAGAATAGGATGAAGCCACATAAAAATAAATTAACGTGTGAACATTTGTGGTCCTTGTCATTATTTGGATCAGTGCAGCAGCACATTTCCACTACTGCATTATGCATTGTTATAGATCTAGTTATTAAGCAGTAATATAACTGCAGAACATTAGAAATGTATCACTAAAATTGTACACGTTCTTTCATTCATAGACCATCTTTCTTCCATCATGGAACTTAAGGCAACACACGTGTAGTCCCCTGGCAGTCACCCATTCCAGGCACTAACCATACCTAGACCTGCTTAGCTTTAGCAATGATGGCTGCATCATGTGCCCTCAGACCACTCCTTGGGAACATCATGTTATGGCAATGGCATGTACAGCCATCCCTCGCCAACTGCTAGGGTTCCATTCTGGAAAAACCTCACCATTAGCAAATACACAGTTGGTGAGGCATTAAAGTCTATGGTAACCACTGGGGTTAGCAGAACCATGACCACAAAAAGACCTAAAAATAAGTGGGGGGGGGGGTTTGCTTAAAAATCCTGTAATATTGTTAAGATATTAAAAATATCTTAATTTTTAATACCACAAAATCCTGTAATGTTGCCAAGAGTCACTAAGAAGAATGAGCAGATCAAACCTCTAGAAATTTTTTTGAACCTCCCAAAATCAAACAAAGGCATTTTGATTGATTTTGGGATGTTCTGGATGGGGTCACACTTCCCCAGAAGGAACAGGTACGCAGTCTAGGGGTGCTTCTGGATCCGAACCTCTCCCTGGTCTCCAGGGTTGAGGTGGTGGCCAGAAGTGCCTTCTATCAGCTTTGGCTGATATGCCAGCTGTGTCCGTTTCTTGAGATGAACGACCTCAAAACAGTGGTATGTCTGTTGGTAACCTCCAGACTGGATTACTGTAATGCGCTCTATGTGAGGCTGCCCTTGTACGTAGTCCGGAAACTACAGTTGGTCCAGAATGCGGCAGCCAGGTTGGTCTCTGGGTCATCTCGGAGAGACCATATAACTCCTGCATTGAAGGAGCTACACTGGCTACCGATATGTTTTTGGGCAAAATACAAGGTGTTGGTTATAACCTATAAAGCCCTAAATAGTTTGGGCCATGTGTATTTAAGAGAACGCCTTCTTCGGCATGAACCCCACCGCCCACTGAGATCTGCTGGAGAGGTCCTTCTGTAGCTGCCACCGGCTCGTCTGCTGGCCACTCAGGGACAGGCCTTCTCCGCTGCTGCCCGAAGGCTTTGGAATGCACTCCCTAGTGAAATAAGAGCCTCCCCATCTCTGACAGCTTTTTAAAAGTCTTTAAAAACACATCTCTTCACCCAAACTTTTAATTAATGTTTTAATGCTGTTTTAAAATATTATTTTAAATTTTTTTTAATTGTTGTAGTGTGTGTTTCCCCCACCCCCACCCCATTTTTTGTCTTAATGAATGTTTTACTTTGTTTTTATTCTGTTGTAAACCGCCCAGTGACATAAGTTTTGGGCAGTATAAAAATGTTTAAATAAATAAAATAAAATAAAATAAAATAATAAAATAAATAAAACCTCTGAACCCCCCAAAATCGTGGAAACCCCCTCCTCATCATTAAAATAACCTTGCCAACTGCTGATACTTGGGTCACAGTTGGCAAGACCTGTCACAATTTCCTTTCATAGCTATTGTAAAACCGTGGTTGGCAAGGGATCACTGTACACATAACAGTCCTGAACAGGATACTGGAAGGTCCCACGGCCTATGCCTATAAATTCATTCTTCACCATTCTCCTGCCTATCTTTACTCATATACATTAGAGACAGATGTGATTTCAAGATGAGAGTGGACTGTATCATTTGGCGGGCAGAATTCACCAAGTCAGTCTGCTAAAACTAAAATACTTGCTTCTTCAAGTCACCTGCTTTGACCCAGGCAGTCCAGTTCTGATTTAATGCACATGTACACAGCCTTTATCACATGCAATCCATTTCTGATCTCAAATCTCAAATCTTTATTGTTACGGTCATTTGACCAGCAAATTTCTGATTTAGTGTACAATAGCCAAACAAAGAATCTGTGAACCTGGTATCTTGGCATGTCCTATGTCACTGTGGTATGTTCATAAGTCCTATGTTCATAAGTGGTATGAAATACAGTTCATTTCTTCCAGTACAGCCAACCGTGAGGGTTCTGTTCTGGGAAAATCTCACAGTTGGCAAATTTGCGGTAAACGAGCCATTGAAATAACTGGCAAAGGGGGTTGGGGAATCGCGGTCACAAAATACAATTAAAAATAGAGAGGAACCCCCAAATCACCAGGAGTGAGTAAGAGGAATGAAGGGGAGCCCCCAAAATGACCCCCAACCCCTGCAAATTGCAACAACAACAAAACCCAATTGCAAAAAAAAAATATTTCCAAACTGCGGATACTTGGGTCGCAGTTGGCAAGACCTGCCACAATTTCCTGGTCATGGATACTCAAAACCACGATTGGGAAACCCGTGGTTGGCGAGAGATGACTGTATATAATAAAGGATTGCCAGCACAACCATTTTATTTTGAACGGAATTCTTGAGACCAGTAAGCTTTTGGAATTTCCTTTTTCTGAGCATTCCATCTGTTCAGTACATGGATGGGAGATCCCAGGAAATCCTATATATGTTGTCCCGCTTTCTGTGATGGGTGGGTTACAAATAAATAGAATATATCCTCTTGCTCCCAAATAGAGTAAACATTATTTGTAGAGTTAATTTGTAGAAAAATAGCAGCCACATTTTAAGGAAACTTGTTAAGATTGTGGCAGATCATAACTGAGTACATGTTGAAAAGTAGGATATACACTTCAAAATAATAAACAAAATAAATGAAAGCTTAAAATCTCCTATTATGTTGCTGACTTAAGTAATGAAGAAAACTCATTTCTGCGACAAACATTACAGAGAGCTAGCTTAATTAAATGAAACTCCCTAAAACTAATTTAATAAAGTACTTTGAATAAAAACAATGGACAATTAATTGTCATTTAGGCATGCTGTCCAAGCTCAACTGATTCATATACAGGAAAAAGAACCTATTAGAATCCTCTGAGACTTCTCTTAAAACTCTGCCTAGCATAAATAATACAACTAAATACATTTGATTCACTTACAATCTTTGCTTTGTTGCAAAATTTGATTACTTTTTTACATTTAGAATTGTTTGTCCCAGTTTTCAACATTGGGAAGAAAGTGAAGGGGTACAGGTATATTCTAAGAGACAGAGCACAAGGACAAAGAGACACAGAGAGGAATGGGAATTGACTTTTAAATTGTGAAGCAGCTTTAGCTTGTTCTATGGAATTCGGCTCAAACACAGTATCCACACTGTTCCATGTTTTCTGTGTAACTGTAACTCGGTTACAGTTAAACTGACACTGAAGATTCGACAGAAAAGCACATCTTTTTTAGTTCCCCAGATCTACTCTTTGGCAGTCTTATGGAATTCAAGTATGACAGTATTGTTCTACTTTTGTTTCATGAATCCTCTTTTAAAATTTGCTTTGAACTACATTGTTATTCTTTTAGTGGCTGGATTCTTTTCATTTTTTTTTAAATAAGGCAAGTCCTTAAAAAGTAAAGTGTGCCGTTAAGTCAATTTCAACTCCTGGCGCCTACAGAGCCCTGTGGTTTTCTTTGGTAGAACACAGGAGAGGTGTACCATTGCCTCCTCCCGTGCAGTATGAGATGATGCCTTTCAGCATCTTTCTATATCGCTGATGCCAAATATAGTACCAGCAGATATTCGAACCGGCAACCTTCTGCATGTTAGTCAAGCATTTCCCCGCTGTGTCACTTAATGTGACTAAGGCAAGTCCTTACTTGACATCTTTTTGTACATTTATTTCTCCAATTATTATATACAAATGCAAATATTTCCCAGTATCCAAACTGGTGCTGTTCAGAATTATTTTATAGCTATCTTCCTATCAACAGTTACACTTGTGCATTTCAAACCATCAGTCCTAATCATCATTTTCAGAATGATGTAAAATATAGGGCCAATCTACTATATCTCAATTATTTTCTCCTTCAGGTACTTTTGAGCAATGCAACGTTCCCATGATAACTGAGCTCATTAGTTCCCCAGTTAAATAAATGGTGGTAAAATAGTCAATGCAAATGAACACAACACAACAGAAAAATGATGCAAATCTATAAGGAAGGAATAAGTTTAGATTTATTTTTCTTCTTCCTCACTGTGCCAGGACACCCAATATACAACCTGGCCATTAATAATTAACTATACAAGATACAGAGACCAATCCATAAACTTGGATTTATGCCTATTGAGTATAAATGGGAAATAACTGGCTTAAACCCAAATATGCTGGCTTGATGGTATGCTGATCAGGCAGACAGTGCACTCCACTATCACCATATGTAGTTAATGTGCTTTCCCTTAAATAATGCTACAATCACACTCTAGAATAGATCACTTGCAGATTGAAGTCTGACACTCTATTCTTGTTCAGTGATGTAGGGTGCTACATTTTCTGTGGAAAACATCCCATTTCTAACCATTTGCTGTCCCATCAAATTTATTAGTATTAATGAACTATTAATGAATGGATAGCACACCAGACAACTTGGCAGTTTCAAAGTTGCAATTAACTTTTTTCAGGTGACTATTCCTAGGAGCATGCACGTATTATAGGTAAGAGTGCCAGAGAAACTTAGCAATGATGCTTGGGATGCAGAATAGTCTTGGGACAAGCAGGGTTTGCTGATCTGATTCTTAATCCATTCCATGATCCAGGCCAATATTTTAGAATGCCCTGGGTTAAAGCTAGTCCATCCCAGGATTTAGAATGAAGGATATTGGTCTGTTGCTGTGTGCAAAAAACAAAACATAAAACATACTAATATCCTTCATTCCAGAACTTCCAGCCCAGTCTAAAACTTGGGATGGACTTCTTCACTGCAAGACTCAGGAGCCAGTGACAGCTCCCATTGACCCTAAGTGCCGCTCTCTGACTAATTGTTTCATTAGGCCTGTGCAAAGCTTCAGCTGAAGCCAAATATTCAGCACAGCTCCCCTGGCACCACGCAGAAGTAACTGTACCCACTGTGCAGCGCTGCACTTTCCCCAGCTCTGGTCAGCCTCCTTTAAGGGAAACAGAGTCCACTCAAGACACAGCAGAATCTTGGAAGGTGTGCATGGAGCACTGGAAAGTGTAGTACTTCCCTGTGCTTTCCTTCAGAGTTCTATGAGGAAAGCATTGCGAAGAACTACACTTTCCAGGAGTCTATGTACATCTTCTAAGTGCTGGGGCTTGACAGGACTCTTTCTCCCAAAGCCCCACCTGCACTGGGAAAAGGACAGCACTCACAGAGGTCAGCGCTATGGGACATGGCACTCGCATTGAAAGTTTTTTTGCCAAAGTGGCCTCCACTTTAAAAATAGGGAAGATAATTGGGCTGTGATTTACCCAAAGCATTCCAAAACAGGGGTGTAGCTAGGGGAGAGGGGGCCCGTGTTCATCCCTCTCTCTGGTTCCCCCCCCCCACAGAGTGAGGGAGATAATGAAGAAAAAAGGGATGGAGCTGGAGGGCCCCAAGGAGCTGGGGGCCCATGTTTTTTAAACCCTTTTGCACAATTATAGCAACATCCCTGCTCCAAAAATACTTGCCTAGGTCACGAATTGATTAGTCAGAAACATCAGATAATAAATATAAACTAGCTGAACCCGCACAGAGCATCTGTGTGGTAGTTCACTTCCTTTTGGGGTTTAGTTGGGAGAATTCGTTTGGCTGGTCCTCCCACAGCAATCTCACTCGCTCTGTCCCCCCCCACACACACAACAGCTTTCTCTCGCTCGCTCTGTCTCTCCCCTCTCCGCAACTCTCTCACTCGCTCTGTCTCTCCCCCCTCCGTGACTCGCTCGCTCGCTCACTCTCTCTCCCCCGCGCGCCCTCTCGCTCGCTCTGTCTCTCCCCCGCGCGCCCTCTCGCTCGCTCTGTCTCTCCCCCCGCGCGCCTTCTCGCTCGCTCTGTCTCTCTCCCCGCGCCCCTCTCACTCGCTCTGTCTCTCCCCCCGCGTGCCCCTCTCACTCGGTCTGTCTCTCCCCCCGCGTGCCCCTCTCACTCGGTCTGTCTCCCCCCCTACTCAACTCTCTTGCTCGCTCTGTCCTCCCACAGCACCTCTCTCGCTCACTCTGTCTCTACCCCTACGCGACTCTCTTGCTCGCTCTGTCCCCCCCACAGCACCTCTCTCGCTCGCTCTGTACACTCCCCCCCACCTTCTGCCCTACTCCCCTCCCCACAAGCCTTCTACCCCAGTCCCCTCCCCCCCAAGCATTCTGCCCCAGCTTGCTCCCTCCTCCATTTCCCCCTCTTTCTTTCTCTCTTTTTCTCTCTCTCATTCGTGCTCCCCCCCCACGCTTTTTAGCCTGCTTTTGTTTTCCCCGCTGGCCGTTGCTGCCTCCTCCTTCCTCCAGTCCCGTGTCGGACTCGGGCTGCCAAGCGTTCAGCCACCTCCTTCCTGCATGGCCCTCCCTCTAGCGAGCATCTTCCGACCGCGGCCAGCCAATCCGGCGTCTCCACTGCCCAGCCAATCCGCTGGATTGCCGGGACGCATCCCCACAGAGGCACATCTACAAGAATATAATAGATGGGTGTGCTAAAGTTTTCAGTGCTCACAGTTCTTTGTGCCTTCATTTTTCCCCTTAATATTTAAACATGGCAGGGAAGTACAAGAGACCATTATTATCTGTGGTTTCGTGGATGGCAGTTTCATGTGTCCATGGATGGGTCTTAGATACCCAGTTTCTTTATCCACAGCATGAAATACAAGCGATTTTCGCCTATCTGCGGTTCCTGAGTTGCTGGAAATGCCTTCCAATGTCATTTCTATACTAGCTGACCCTGCTCAGAGCCTCTGTACAACAATATACTCCCCCCACCTTCTGCCCCAGTCTCTCCCGCCCTGCCCCCCACCTTTTGCCCCAGTCTCTACTGCCCTCCCACCACCTTCTGCCCAGTCTCCAATGGGCCGCAGGGCTTTGCTCACTGCCCATTCCCCTCCCACCCAGGCCCACCTTCTGCCCCAGTCTCCAGCGGGCAACAAAACTTTCCTCCTCCTCGGCTTTGCCCGCCGCCTTCCCAGCCCTCCAAGGGGTGGCGGGGCTTCACCTGCCACCTGTCCTCCTCTGTCCCAATCCTCCATCCTCCTCCTCAGCTTTGGCCGCCGCCTGTCCCCGCCCTCCAAAGGGTTGCAGGGCTTCGCCTGCCGCCCATCCTGGCCCTCTTCCTGGCACGCACGCCTCCCTCCCATCCTTGCACATGTCTCCCCATCTGGGCCCACCACTGGTCGTGGATGCAGCGGGTCTTGCCACATCCCCACACATTCCCCTGGTCTGTCTACAGGAATTAATAATATAGAAGATACCATTTTGTGTCACTTTCTTGTTTAAAAAAATGTTTTAAAATGAAGAATAAGGATTTGGGAGGCATTCCTAGAGACCGGGAGGAAAAGGTACTAAGCTTTTCTACCCTTATTACTGTCCCTTCCAGCTTTTTTAGTGTTTGTTTAAGCTCAAGGAACCTAGCCCCTCTATCCCCATAGACTCAAGGTCTTGTTATTCATGGTTTTGTTTTCTGTGGAAATTGGCAGGAATTGATCACCCAGGAATAATGAGGGCCACCTGTATGCTACTGAATTGTCATGTCTTAAAATATATCCAAGTATTCCAGTAAAAATAATTTCCAAGTAAAGCTTTGAATATATCTGAATATAACACTGAAACCATATCAACTGTGGAATCCAATGCATCTATACTAAGAGCCTGTATATGTCCAATTGTGTTCAATAGGCTTACTTGCTAGTAGATATATGTAGGACTGCAGCTTAAGTATGCTTTACTTAAATTTTCCTTAACCAAATATTTCCGTTAGAAAAATGGTTAAGATAGTTTTATGGCAAGTAACTTTATTAAATATGAGCTACACATATTGCAAGCGGGCGGCATACTTCCCTGCCGCCCGCTTCATTCCCCCTCTCGGTGCGGCTCCCTCCTGGCTTTTGATTGAAAAGTTCTCTGAATTCTGAATCGGGGCGGCAGGGTATCTCCCAGGCCCTGCCGCCCTCTCCAATGCCCCTTCCCTTCCCAATACTGCAAGGGGTCGGCAGGAGAACTCCCCTGCCATCCCCGTCCACTTCGCCAGCAAGGCTGCAAATGGCTTCTAGGAAGCCTTTTGCGCGCGTGCGCAAAAGTCTTCCTAGAAACCATTTGCAGCCCAGCTGGCGAAGCGAGCGGATGGCAGGGAGTTCTCCCGCCGCCCGTTAACGGGCGCAAAAGGCTTTTGCACGTGCGCAATAGGCTTCCTAGAAGCCATTTGCAGCCCAGCCGGCGAAGCGGACGGGGACGGCAGGGGAGTTCTCCTGCCGACCCCTTGCAGTATTGGGAAGGGAAGGGATGGCAGGGGTCTTGGGGTCTCAGGGGGCGGCCGCCAGCCGAGCGGGGGCATTGGAGAGGGCGGCAGGGACTGGGAGATACCCTGCCGCCCCGATTCAGAAAACTTTTCAATCAAAAACCAGGAGGGAGCCGCGCCGAGAGGGGGAATGAAGCGGGCAGCAGGGAAGTATGCTGCCCGCTTGCTCAAAGAAATACGGTGCCGCTCAATGGAGGAATAAGTAAAGCCCCCCCCCCATACTTACTTGGAACCCCCCACCCTACCCTTCTGAACCAAAACCACCCCATGTCCGGACCGGTCTGGAGGCCTTTAGAATGGCCTCCGAACCGGTCCGTGCACATGACTACCTATCTCTAAATATATATTAATGTTATATTAGACAAGAATAGTGTAATTTTAAAGAAAATGATGATTAAATAGAATATTAAGAACAGCCCTGCTGGATCAGGATCAAGGCCGATCTAGTCCAGCATCCTGTTTCACACAGTGGCCCACCAGATACCTCTGAGGAGCCCACAGGCAGGAGCTGAGGGCATGCCCTCTCTCTTGCTGTTACTCCTCTACAACTGGTATTCAGAGGCATCCTGCCTCTGAGGCTGGAGGTGGCCTATAGCCACCAGACTAGTAGCCTTTGATAGACCTCTCCTCCATGAATTTGTCTAAGTCCCTTTTAAAGCCATCCAAGCTGGTGGCTATCTTCACATCCATGGCAAAGAATTCCATAGATTAATTATGAGCTGTGTGAAAAAGTGTTTCCTCTTGTCGGTCCTAAATTTCCCAACCTTCACTTTCATGGGATGACCCCCGGTTGGTGTGTGTGTGTGTGTGTGTGTGTGTGTGTGTGTGTGTGTGTGTGCGCGAGAGAGAGAGAGAGAGAGAGAGAGAAAGAGTGAGAGAAAGATTTCTCTCCGCCCACCCTCTCTACTCTATGCATAATTTTATTATGCATTTCTATCATGTCTCCCCTTAGCCACCTCTTTTCCAAGGTAAACAGCCCTAGATGATGTAGCCTTGCCTCATAAGGAAGGTGCTCCAGGCCCCTCATCATCTTAGTTACCCTCTTCTGTACCTTTTCCAGTTCTACAATATTTTTCTTAAAATACCATGACCAAAACTGTACACAGTACACCAGATGTGGCCACACCATATATTTGTATAACAGCATTATAATATTAGCATTTTTATTTTCAATCCCCTTCCTAATGATCCCTAGCATGGAATTGCCTTTTTCACAGCTGCCATGCACTGAGTCACCACTTTTAATGAGCTGTCCACCACAACCCCCAGATCTCTTTCCTGGTCAGTCACTGACAGCTCAGATCCCATCAGCCTATATGTGAAGTTGGGGATTTTTGCCCCAATATGCAAATTTTGTTGAGTAGTAATTTAAATTGTGATTTAAAATAATTAAAATTGAGTCCTTCTGTAAAGTGACTTAACTCATGAGTTAAATCAAATCAACCCTACTCAGAATTCTAAATAATGGGGAGAAACCCTTCCTACCTTTAGTACTTGCTTCTGCAGACAAGCAATGAACACAAGAGCCAGGAATGTGGCTAGCTGACACACCTTCTCTCAGGGTTTGGTCTTCCACAAGGCCATAATGTATAAGGATAAAATGCTATCAGCATTTTATGACAAAGTAAGAAGTGTTCATAATTTCATTTATTTGGAAGGTACTCAGTACGATCAATTTTATTTTTATTTCTTAAGTTTATCATTAAAGGAGAACACCAATCTCCATTCTAAAAAATTTATCAGAAGTTTATGAAAGTATTCTCCCTCCTTCGTATCTGCAAATGTGTCTCAAACTGCTTTTAAAGTCACATCTCCTACTTTATAAATCAATATTTTCAGACTTCCCTAGATAAATGCTCTTTGAGTTGTATTTATGAGTCCACTGGCTAATTTAATCATAAACATGCATATTCCCCATGGAGAGCTCATGGGGTATATGACAGATCTTATTGAATGCTAACAGCTAGTAAACCCAAATGCAAACATCTGCTGAACTGGACTGTATAACATATAACTCTTTGGTTAGGCTTTTATTTCAGCTTGCAATTTTGAAATAATATATAAAAGGATGTCAATAGCCATTACACAGAAAGCTTGGTGCAAAAGCAATGTCTAGTCAGAGAGCCTCTGCATGCCTGCTGTAATTAAAGCTTATGCTCTGAGACAGGGTTCTTGGGATCCTTACTGCTGACAAAGTGGGATCCTTACTGCTGCCTACTCCTAACAAATTCTTTGTGGCATTCTTCAGTGCTTCACTGTCTCTAAAATGAGTATAACAAATAAACAACTTATATCTATGGGAGGGGAGCTGGTCTTGTGGTAGCAAGCATGCATTGCTCCCTTTGCTAAGCAGGGTCCACCCTGGCTTGCATTTGAATGGGAGACCACATGTGAGTACTGTAAGATATTCCCCCTTAAGGGATGGGGCCACTCTGGGAAGAGCATTGGCAGGTTCCAAGTTCCCTCCCTGGCATCTTCAAGGTAGGGCTGAGAGAGACTCCTGCTTGTAATCTTGGAGAAGAGGCTGCCAGTCTGTGTTAGACAATACTGAGTTAGATGGACCAATGGTCTTATAAGGCTGTTTCCTGTGTCTACATCTATATGGATCTTCATCTTATACTTTTCTTTAAGATGACTTTCATCGAAAACTCCTTACCAAAAATTATATATTATAATTCTCCTATTTTCCACTGATCACTACACCCATACTAACATCCAGCAATTACACTTAACTCAAGTGCCAGCCCTTTTGATGTGAACCACAGCAGCTCAGGTGGGAGGAATGAACCGTAAATCACAAGTTTACGAAAGCAAGCGAAAAATACCCAATGCTATTAAAATTAAAAAGAGAGCCTTTGAAGCACAGGATTAAATAATCAAAATTGGATTTTCGCCAGAACAGCAGGATTAGCTGCCTGGGGAAAGAGTGCCATAACAGTGTTAGTGAATGAGTTTTGCAGAGGGGGTGGATTCCAAATCAATGTGAGTACCTAATGTCACCCAAAGTAGCATCAAAACCAGGGGACTGACTAAAGATCCTGAGGGAGAACTAACCCCTCCTGATGCAGAACCACCACTACACTATTCCTCTTGTGTATTTTGAATTATTCTGTATTAAGAAACAAATAAACCTTTATTGCTGAGGTCATAAATGCTAGCCCTGCCACCTCATCGCTGGCAAAATTTAAGAAAACAAGAAGTGTCTTGACGGCCAAGGCCCAGTTAGTTCAGCATTCTATTTCCAACAATAGTCAAGTGGAAACTTCCAGAAACCCACAAGCAGGACCTCAAGTTGAGAGCCCTCTATAGTTGTTTACCCCCAAGAGCACACTGTGCTTCTACAGAAAGGGGGGAATTAGTATTTTAATGAAAAGCTATGACTGAACCAAACGAAAATAAAATAAATTTTATTTTATTTTTAAATAAAAATATATTTTAAAAGGCAAACAGTTTAAGAACAAGTGTCTTTTAAAAATCATCCATTTCCCTATCTCAAATAATGCTTTAGTCCAAAACAAAACACACAAATGAATCACTAAGTTTGGTTATCATTTTCATTTGGTTATCAGCTGTCATTTTCCTTAAAGGCAAGTGATAACAAAAATGAATCTGTCGCACTTTATACATCATATTATTTGATGTTGAGAGAAGTACAAGCAGTCTGGTGTAGTGAATAGAGTGCTTGATCAGGATTGCGGAGACTCCAGTTCAAATCTCCATTCAGCCATAAAACTCATTGGGTGACCCTGGGCTAGTCATTTCTTAGCCTAATCTACTTTACAGGGTTGTTGTGAGGATAAACATAATCAGGTACATGGTCTTGGGCTCCTTGGAAGAGGAGTGGAATATACATGCAAACAAACAAACAATTTGTCTAAGGACTACCCTTTCAAGAGCTACAGTTCTAAAATCCTGCTATTTTATACCCTCAGTCTAATTTCATAACTTCAAAAAGTGAGTAATATGTCATACTGGTTGACCTAAAAATTAAGTCAAACATTTGAAGAAAAAATGTGGTCTCACCAAATTTAGAGCACTTCTGCAAAAGAAAGAAGAAGAAACAACTTTTGAAGTTCAAAAACAAAACACAAAAACAGAAAGCAGCGCATCATTTCTTAAGTGGGTCAATATTTTCATTTCTTTAATATATTTCGGGACATAAAAGAGAAGGCAGAACTAAATGAGAAAGCTGAAAATCTGACTCAGACCAATATACAGAAACGCAAAGAGTTCTGAACGAATTTTAGCTCTATCATAAAACTGAGCTACCTTAGATTAGTTTGACGGCTACTCAAGCCTAGGGATGTGCACAAATCGATTATTTTGATTTGATTGTACCCGAACCAAATCACCACAATTTGTTCTGTATCCAAATCTACCCCTCAAAATCACCCCAGATTCTATTTGTATTTGCTGTTATTTGGATTTGGACCGATTCAAGGTCCTAGGGGTATCAAATTTGGGTAGTAGGTAGGTCCCCATGGGTGCCACCTACCACCCAAATTTCAAGGCAGTGGGACACTTGATTGATTTTTAATTATTATTATTTACTGGTTTTGAACATTTCCACTATAGGAAACAATGGGGATTCAAAGTTGCCATATCCTAACCCTAAAATGGATCCCCAGCTTTCATTTCTTAAAGAAAAGCTAAGCACTAGCCCTTGTAGAAGTGGGGTTATGGAGCAAAATGTGCAGTCATTATTTTTCAATGGTTTGGATTCTTTAGTGACGTTATTTAGTCTAATAACTTTTCCTCATAATGAATCCCTATGAGGATTCATTGAACACCTTCATTTTTTCTGTTCATTTTGACAGTCACTGGACAGTGCCAACTGTCATGTGCCAACTACACTCCCACCCCACCCGCAAGGCACTAGGTACTCATTTTAATATTTAGGAATATTTAAATGTTTAGATTCTTTGGTGTCTAATAACTATTCCTCAAAGTGTCTAATAACTATTCCTCAGACTGGATTACTGCAATGCGCTCTATGTGGGGCTGCCCTTGTATGTAGTCCGGAAACTACAGTTGGTCCAGAATGCGGCAGCCAGGTTGGTCCAGAATGCGGCAGCCAGGATGGTCTCTGGGTCATCTTGGAGAGACCATAACTCCTGTACTGAAGGAGCTACACTGGCTGCCAATATGTTTCCAGGCAAAATACAAGGTGTTGGTTATAACCTGTAAAGCCCTAAAAAGCTTAGGCCCTGAGTATTTAAGAGAACATCTTCTTCGTCATGAACCCCACCGCCCACTGAGATCAGCTGGAGAAGTTCGTCTGCATTTGCCACCGGCTCGTCTGCTGGCCACTCAGGGACAGGCCTTCTCCGCTGCTGCCCCGAGGCTTTGGAATGTGCTCCCTAGTGAAATAAGAGACTCCCCATCTCTGACAACTTTTTAAAAGTCTTTAAAGATGCATCTGTTCGCCCAGGCTTTTAATTAATATTGTTTTAATGATTTTAATGCTGTTTTAAAATATTTTAAAAAAAATTTAAATCGTAACATTTTAAATTTTTCATTTTTGTTTTAACTAATGTTTTACTTTGTTTTTATTTTGTTGTAAACCGCCCAGAGACCTAAGGTTTGGGTGGTATAAAAATATGTTAATAAATAAAAAATAATATAAAATGTAAAAATAATATAATATAAAATAATATAAAAATAATAAAAAATGAATCCCTATGAGGATTCATTATACGCCTTCGTTTCTTCTGTTCTTTTTGACTATCATTGGACAGTGCCAGCTGTCAACTGTCATGTGTCAACTACACACACACACACACACACGGTACTTAGTTTATTTTCTGGGTATTTTTGAAGTGTTTAGGTTCTTTTGTGTCTTCATTGCACACCTTCATTTCTTCTGTTCATTTGTTCATTTTGACCTCACTTTTTAGCAAGGAGGGGGGGGAATTAGTGGCATCCCATGTTCCAACTACCCCGCAACCCACAAGTCACTGGGCACTCAGTTTATATTTTAGAAATTTTTGAGGTGTTTAGACTCTTTGGTGTTAATGAATCCTCATAGGGATTCATTGAGGGGAAGTTATTATACACCAAAGAATCCAAACACTTGAAAAATAGTGACCACACATTTTGCTTCATAACTCCACTTCTACAAGGGCTAGAGCTTAGCTTTTAAAAAAAGAAAGAAAGAAAGCTGGGAATCTGAGGGAATTAACAGGATGGATCCGAATTTCAAGTCGATTTGAATCAGGCATGATTCAATTTGTACCCGAATCTAGCCAATGGACCACGGGGTGATTTGTTTTGTCTCCAAATCAGCTAGATTCGGGTACAAATCAATTTGTACCCAAATCAATTTGCACATCCCTACTCAAGTCCACTATTTGGTTTCCATAAGCAAAAGGTACTAAGGAGCTACAGCTGCTGAAGTTGGAGTTGTGCTGTCTAATTTGAGATTTGAAATTGATTTGAAACTGAGCCCATTACATATTGATTTGAAACGAGATTTGATATTGAGCCCATTATATTTGCCCCAAGTTAGTAATTCCTTGCAGACATTCTGACAAACACAAAGAGCTTGCACATACAAGGGCAGCTCCACATGTGCAAAATGGTGCTTCTATTGATATTAAAGTAGTCCTCATGCACAAAGGTTTTTGTGCTTGACAGCAGAGGTGGGCAGACTAAAGGCTTTGAGGAACTACTTTTTTGTTGTTTTGGCCGGAGTCTTGGGAGCAACCAGTATGAAATCGCAGCTCAAGGGAGGTGGAGTCAGTCACAAAATCACATCAAAAAATGTACAATGTACCTTGTTAAAAAAAAAAAGGTACATCAACAGAATATGGGATTTTAGCATCAGCACACACACACACACACAAATAAATTCCTGGAGAGCATTGCTGTAGATGAGAAGGGAGCAACCGAACCTGCTTCTTGGAAGAATAAACTGAAGAGAAATTAGTGGGAGAGAAGGTAAAAACAATGCTGGTAACTTGAAAAAGAGACTGATTAAAAATGATACAGCCATTCCCTCACTCGCTAGCCAATCAGATTTGCCAGTCAGTTCAATGCTGACTGGAAGAGAAGGGAGGGGAAAACAAGCTGGAATGCCTGCTTCCGAAAAGCCTGGGAGCTACCACTGGCTCCTGAGCTAGCTAACACCCTCCCCTGCACCACGGAACACACACTGGGGCCATTCACATGACCAGGCAGGCGGTGGGGGAGAAGGCTGCTCCAACTCACCTCCCTCCCAGACGATCCAACGAATGCTGCTGGGAGTACGGACAATCCCATTTCACTATTTAGATCCAATGCTTCCACAACTTGTGACTCAACCATGGCAACTCAGCATTATTTCAGTTCAGTGTTGATAAAATAACGAAATGCAATGCTATCAGCCACTAGATTCTCTTTCATTTCCCTTTTTTGGTAGAAAAATATTTTATTTAGATTTTAAATGTTAATTAACTCAGAAGTACACTCAGCAGTTATAAAAATCCTGCTGTTCTACATGAAGAGGTTCAAAGGTCCCTTGTTTGCAGTACTATGCTTATTAATTCCCATGGTTAGAGATGCTGGGTCTCCGTAGGAGTTCTCCCAGATAACACATGGTCTTTAAATACTGGTGTACAGGATGTTTAGAAACACATGGGGTTTTTTTTTCCAGATAAGCTTGGTTCAGAAACCCAACTGAATGTACTAACTACATAATTTAAGGCAAATATTTAAAAATGATCAGAACTTCACAATGGCTATTTTAAAGCAATGATTAAAAGTTAAGATTTAAAAAATAAATAAACTCAAGGGGGCGGGAATGCAGAATGCAGTGAACGTGCTGAAAGCACTTCCAACCATCCTTTCTTGGAGAAGCCTCCCTGGCTTCTCCAAGATAGGGCTGAGAGTGACTCCTGCCCTGCAACCTTGGAGAAGCCACTGCCAGTCTGTGAAGACAAGACTGAGCTAGATAGACCAATGGTCTGACTCAGTTTATGGCAGCTTCCTGTGTGTTCAAATGTATGTCTCCTTTCATTCTTACTCTTATTCCAAGTTTTATCAGCAGCCAAGGTAGCTCTTTCAATCCTGGAATAATATGGTCTCTCCAAGATGACCCAGAGACCAACCCAGCTGCTGAAATCTACACCAACTGCACTTTCCGGACTATATACAAAGGCAGCCCCACATAGAGCGTATTGCAGTAGTCAAATCTTACTAGAGGTTACTAGCCTAAGTACCACTGTTCTGAAGTAGTTCACCTCAAGAAACGGATATAGCTGTTGTATCAGTCAAAGCTGATAAAAAGCACCTCTGGCCACCGACACAGAATGGGATACCAGGGAGAGGTTCCTGCTTGAATGGAAATGACTGAGCAGAAAGAGAAGATGTTTTAACGCTCCCATCCTAAGCATATGAAACAAGTCCTATTAATCTTGATAGAGTTAGCTTTCAAGTAAGCATTCTTTCCACAAAAGAGAAAACTTACCAACTGTACAATGCAATATTAAGTACTGTGATCATATTATATAGAGAATCACAACTGTGGTGAAGGACTTTCCCAGGTTAGCAATTTTTTTCATTTATGTAAACTATAAAATGTCACCTTTTTCTAGTCTATCACCCACCCATACAAAACATAAAAAATATCACCTTTCATATATACTTGAATTGATCTCTACATCTTCTAATCTCCAGTCAAGGAAAAATTGCTGGAAATATGCTTGTTTAAATTTTAAATAATAGTATAAAATGTAATGAAGCATGACAGACATTCTAGGATACATTTCAGAACTGCAATGAGAGATAGTACTGCTTGAATAAAAACTCTCTTGGAAGATTGAAGTAAAGATTGCTGACGAGATAACTTTGGTTCATTGAATGCAATGATTCTGCTGAGCCATGCTGTTTGGATCAATTGATAATTGGGGGTATGGTATTGTGGACTATTGATACCAGTATTTCGATGGTGACTTGAACAGACTTTGTAACACTCTAGAATGGTTTATGTGCCTGAACAACAGTCTCCAAGCAATGAAATAGAAGTACTACCAGCTGACAAACCTATGCATTTTTCAAAATAATTCCAAATGTCAGGCATACAACTGACTTTCCCAAAGACAGTCAAAACTTATCAAAAGTGTCGGGGATACAGACCAATAAAGCACTTCTGCAGCGACACTGTACAGGTGCTACAGTGGGAGAGGCAACTGGACACAGTGAGGCTATTCACACACGCATGCAAAACCGGGCTAAGGGATTGTAGCCCAGTTTTGCATGTGCATATGAATCGCTGGGATCATGTGCAATCCTGGTGGTACCAAGGTGGCAAACCCACCTACAAAGCTACCCTTCAAAACAGGATTAGGAGAGCAAGCACTCTCCTAACCCTTTTTTTAATTGTGTGTCAGCCGCGGCTGCAAGCATCCATTGCTGGCAGACTCAGGGAGGGGAGGGGGATCCCCATAACGCACCATGCACTCACACGGTGCATTACTGGAGCTCTGGGGGGCAGGGCGACATGCGATGAGGCATCCTGGTGCCCCAATCCTCAGAGCTACCAGCAGCAGCCAGTGCTCATGTGGGCGGGCTATCCACCTGCCCAGGGATGTCGGATTGATTGTCTTCGGGGATCATCTGCGGGCTTCCTCCCCGCAAACCAGGTAGCCCTTTCTCACTACTTGTGAGAAAGGGCTCAGTGACTGACATCCACTAAGGAAGCACTGGAGGTATGAAGGAGGGGTGATTTTCATCACTCTCTCTCTCTTCCCTCTGAAGCCCTCACGGACATATTTTCAGGAGTCACAATAGACTTCAGAGGGAAGGAGAGTGAGACTGAAATCACCCTCCGCCATAGCATCAGGGCGCTTTCCAGACTAGACCCTACAGCAGCGTCAGGACGAATCTCGCAAGTGTGCTTCCACACTTCCTGCATCGTGGCACTGCAGTTGCTACGTGGACAGCAGGGTGCCGTTCACATTTCCAATGCCTTGTTGTGAATTTAATAGCTGCGATATAGAACAAGGACGTTGCATATTCAACATGAAAAAGTTGCTGTTTTTCCAGGTTGTTCGTTGCTGCTCCCCCTGCTGTTTATGGCCCGAATGCGACTTGCCCAAACGGAGGCATTTTGCTGCTAATGAGCGGCTAGTCTGGAAAGCACCCAAGCAGCGTTAGCAACTCCAGTGCTTCATTGTCTGGATGTCTGCCTGCATATCCTCACATATCAGATGTTCAAATATTTCAATTGTTCCACATCACACACAACTATCCTCAACCTTAAGATCGAGCAGCCAATTGCTGATCTCCAAACAGGCCAAAATTCACATTCAAAAGTGTTGAGCTTTTCAAAACCTCCAAGTGGGCATCCAGCAACATCTAGAAGAAAATATTTCACTGAGCAAATGGCATGAAAATTTCAAATTTCTGTGCTTGGGGAGGATTATTTCTTTCACTGTCCTTTTTGTTGATCGTGTTCACCCCAGTCAGATTCAGAGATTCACAGGAGATCATCTCTAAGGTGTACCCAATCTATCTGTCTGCCACATGCACCATGCCTCACACTTGCATCTGTATGCAGCACACTGCAGCCAGAGAATTGAGGGAGGGACCAACTTGGAAAAAAGACAGGACAAAAATGCAATACAAAATTGCATTTGTATTGCAGGGTAGGGGAAATTGCAGGGTAGGGAGCAGAATTTTTCCCAGTGCAGCAGCAGTGTCAGTGAGGGGTCCCCCCAGGGCATGTAATTCCTGTTCAGAGAATGATTTCAAATGACTTCAAAGAGTAAGCAGAAGGTTTTGTAAATTCCACCAGTGTGAAAGTGTCCGTAACATAATATACAAAACACTTTGCTGAGCGTGAGCTAAAATTGCTTTATAATTAAATACACCAAACATAAAAGCAAAAAGAAAAGAAAAAGGTGACAACTCTTGCCTGCCACTATCCTATTTACAACTACGCACCGCAGTGTCACATCCAAAGACAGCCTTCTCAAGGCTTAACTACATCCCCAAAGTGGTGCCAGCTTCCCTTATTTTCTGTCTAGTACAATTTGCAAACAGCCCAATTCACAATTACTTCTGAGATGGCAAAACCCTACCTCCAAACTGAAACATTTCAAAGTCATTCTTCCTAATTAACTTCTGATAGACTGGGTCCTTCTTCATGGGGAAAAGTCAAGGTAAAGGATTTCCTCTACCCCTTCAACAAGAAACTTGGAAACAAGAAGCATAGATAAAACATTCCATCAAAATGAGTCCCAGCAGGAAGGCAAAAGATACTGGAGAACAGAACAATTGGTCAGAAGAACAAAGATCTATATGCTTGTGGCAATTTCCACACAACTAGAAATTGGGGGAAGAAGCAATAGCAACATTTTCTGGAACAATGAAGCATCCTGGATATTTTTAAATAAAACTCTGGCCAAGTTACAACTGATAATGTACAAAGCCAGCAGTGTGACATCTAAGGACTGATATTTTGGGGTGCACTGGTCCAAAAGGGAACAATAAATATACAAGTCAGAAGTATCATTGACAAAGCCTTCTCTGGCAGATTTCACTGAACACTGGCGAACCAGAAGCTACCTCTTTTTATTTGAACTTCTGCACGCAACAATTGCTACCTGACAGCTTGTCTAGTAACTTGTTCCAGCTGAATTTGCAGCCACTTGCTACTTGACAAGAAAGCCTTTGCTAGGAGTCAGAGGCTGCATACAATCAAAAAGGGGGGGAAGGGTTGCATATTCCTAGACAAATACTGTGAACAAGATTGGTTTTTCCCCCCAAATGAAGCTACAGTGGAGCTATCTCCTCCGCAGGAGTGAATAGAGAAACAGACTCATGCAGGAGAAGTGTGCATATGGAGTTCTGCGCCAGAATTTCTGTTTATTTAGAATTACACTTCTTTTTGGCTATATTCTTTCATTATCCCACACATCCAAGTATTTCCTTTACAGTCAACTGCTCAAGTCTTTCCAAATGTTACATTAAATAAGGTTATACAGTACATGTAATAATGGGTGCATCCCATGTTCCAATCAGACCTTTTATACCATCATTAGGTCCAACAATGGTCAATCAATGCAAAGTAGAAATCTTGAGTGCTTTTTAATTTAAAAATATTATTTAAACAACATAGAGGATGTTCACACGAACTTTGAGTGTGCCGGAAGGGAGGGTGGGTGGGGGAGGCAGGATAGCACCTACCTTCCCCCCTGAGACAAGCTAGTGTGGTCCTGGGCTGCGTGCCCACACGGCCAGCATTCCCACGAGCCACACAGTGTTCTGGAGGCTGGGAAAATGCATCCCGGCCTCCAGATATCCCACAATGCACCACACAATTGAGGGATCCCGCCACGAGTTGGCCGCTCTAGGCACCTGGGTCTGTGCCTGCTTCAGCTGCATGCCGCCCGAGCATTCACATGACCCTGTATCTGGGTATGCACCCTTTTACCCAAGTAAATAGTCAAGTAAAAATCCCAGGCTACCCAGGAGGGCAGTGCCAGGATCACCTCAATCCCAGTGCTTCACACGAACAGCCCTATCCAGGTAGGGCTGCCCAAATAATGGGTACATCCCATTATACACCATTATCTTAAATAACAAGCATGAAGTTGCGTTTATATCCTGATAATTTGAGGCAGGAGCTAATTCTGTCACATATCAATTTAAAATAAACATGATAGCAATTAGATTTTAGGTAGCTAACAAGTTAGTATGCAAAGATTTATTTGCTTACTACCTATTACAATCTTACTATCTGCTTACCAAATTTTGAAAACAAGCCCCTGATTTTTCTATCCTAAATATTCTTGAAGTGGCTCCATCAGTTTATTCAGGTTTACACTACCCTCATATGTGGATGTCCTCACTGTTAGTTATGCTGGTTTGAATGATGAGCCAGTCTGGACAATACTCCAACTTTGAGTATTCACTGCCCCGAGATTGTAGAATGCGCTTCCTGCTGAGATACAATCGTCCCCATCTCTGGCAATTTTTAAAGAAACACCTGAAAACCCATCTTTTTGCCAAGCTTTCTCAGCTTTTTAAAATTGTCCATTTTAATTTTATGGTTGATTTTAAATTAATTTGTTTTAACTTTTATATGTGTTTTAACTGTTTTATGTTAATCGCCCAGAGACGAAAGTTTGGGCAGTATATAAGTTTGATGAATAAATAATAAATACATAAACTAGCCATTTTAAACACATTGGGAAGGGTGTAGCCGCACATTTCCCCCTATGTAGTACATCAGTATCTATTCCAACCACATAGGAGGTACTCCTTCCAAACTGCCCTCAAACAAGTTTTTTAAATACAACACTGAAGTAATATTCAACCCACCCACTGCAGGGCATTTCAGACTATCGACCCACCATACTATTAGGTGAGTGCAGCAAATTTGGGGGGAGACATAAGCACCCATGTTCCTCCTGGACAGGAGCATCATCAAGAACTGACTTCGTTCTCAAAGTGTAAAATTGCCCTGCAGACTGGATGTTGACAACCAGTACCTAGTCAGAGGAATATTATGAATTGCTTCATTCAGCTATTAATAAAATGGACAGCTACCAAAGTAAAAGGACATCTTTTTATTTTTTGCCAAGTTCCTTTCATATTTCACGTATCCCAGACTGCCATGAGAAACGTATTTTTGTAGTGCTCTTGATGCACATAAGTATTTGTTATAATCACCTACAATTCTTATCATAGAAGTTATCATGCTAGCAGATAAGCATTTGGGATGAGGCACAATGACATAGACACGGTGGCATGATGCTGGCACTGCCTGCTAGTGCAGGACATCATATCAGCATATTTTGCCAGGAACAGCCATCCATAGCAGATGTATCATAACATCTTTACACAAAGCAATGGCCTATCACAGAAGAAGGCAAATATGGACATTACTGAGGCAGGCTGTGATCTCCACTAGCCACCATAAAAATAAGAATAAACCCTCACCCTAGTCTGAACCTTGCCGCAGTTATGCATAATGACTAGATTCTGGTATCTTGCTGATTTCAGCCAAGTGTCTAGAAGTACTCTATCTCAATATCAGTTCCCACAATGAAATCCCAAGCTATTAAATTAGTGTACTTTACTGTTTGAAGGAGAGAGAAAAACCATTTGTCCTGTTTGGTCTGTGGAAAATAATTTCAGCAACTTGTAAATCACAGGCTTCTTTTAAATGACAGCATCTTAATTTTCTTCTGTTTACAGTACTTTGGCCAAGACACTGAATACTGCCTGCATTACAGTTTTTGCAATTGTTTTCTAAAAATCCCACTGAGTTTAGCTTTAGAGAAAAGATTGCTATTTACCAAATCAATTCCTTTTGCCTCAAGTCACTGTCCTGGGTATAGTTGCTTATTGATTAGCTTTTTGATATGCCTTTTTGTTTTGTTTTCCTCTTTTCTGAGGTTACGTGCACACATTTAAATCTCTTGTTCATTTAAAACACTGAGTAGTGCATTAAATTTGATGCTGGAATACGGCAGATTTACACCCCAATCCAAACAATGTTTACTTGAAGGCCCATTGATTCCAGTACTTACTTCCAAGTAAGACTGCAGCCTTGGTTTTGAAAACGGCAAAATGGAACAAACATTCATTACTCTTTGTGTTGGCTTCGAAGAGGGAATGATTGATAAAAGTAGTTCCACAGCCCATTACTTTTAGGGTTTTCTATAAATGAAATAAAAAGCAATTCTACTTTCCTATTGATACCATGAAGAATTTACAAGCTTAAGCTCCATTAGCATTAATGAAAGTTGCCCACATCCTGTGAAGCTGTGACAGAGGCACTGGAGGACAAAAACCAAAGCTAAGCAGCCAACTGTGACCATCCCTGGCCTATTACAAATTAACTATAAAATGCCTAATTAAAATCATTTGAATGGACCACACACAATTGCCACTGTAACTTCAACAGAGACTGTAGAAGACATTTTACCAAGATATAAGCATATTATAGATCCCCTGCTAAATGGGCAAAGAGGCACCTTTTAACGTGGTGATTCTCCTTATTTAGCAGGGGGAGAGTAACTGACCCTATTCACCCCCAGCACAGTACTTCCAGTGACTGTTGCTGGTGTGTGTCTTAAATTTCTTTTTAGAATGTGAGCCCGTTGGGGACAGGGAGCCATCTTATTTGCTTGTTATTTCTCTTTGTAAACCGCCCTGAGCCATTTTTGGAAGGGCGGTATAGAAATCGAATTATTATTATTATTTCTTGTTTACACAGTCAGACAGGTGTTATTGACTGGTTTGTTTTATCAAGACATCGAGTCCTTCCCAAGGACCTGGGATGGCTGAATTTTATTGTCAGTTGTAAATAGATATCGTCGCAGAATATAGGCTGTTCCCAATAAAGCTGCTTTTTGTAATTGGCTGATGGTGATTTCTGTGGCCTCTATGATGTTGAGGTGCTCTTCAAAGTCTTTTGGAACAGCACGCAGGGCGCCAATTACCACTGGGATTATTTTGGTCTTTTTCTGTCACAGCCTTTCAGTTTCAATTTGTAGATCTTTGTATTTGGTGATTTTTTTCTATTTCTTTTTCTTCTATTCTGCTATCCCCTGGTATTGCTATGTCGATTATTTTCACTTGTTTTTCTTTCTTTTCCACTACAGTTATATCTGGTGTATTGTGTGGCAGATGTTTGTCTGTTTGTAGTCGGTAGTCCCATAATATTTTTACATCTTCATTTTCTACCACTTTTTCAATTTTATGGTCCCACCAATTTTTGGCTACAGGTAGCTTGTATTTTTTGCAGATGTTCCAGGGTATCATCCCTGCTACCTTGTCATGCCTTTGTTTGTAGTCAGTCTGTGCGATCTTTTTACAACAGCTGATCAGGTGGTCTACTGTTTCATCTGCTTCTTTACAAAGGTGGAACTTGCTGTTTGTGGTGGATTTTTCTACTTTTGCTCTTATTGCATTTGTTCTTAGTGCCTGTTCTTGCGCAGCCAGTATTAAACCCTCTGTGTCTTTCTTCAAGTTGCCATTCTTAAGCCATTGCCAGGTCTTGGTGATGTCTGATTTTCCACTTATATTGTGCAAATATTGACCATGCAGGGGCTTATTTCTCCATTTTTCTGCTCGGTTCTTGACTTGTTCTTTCTTGTAGGCCTGCTTTCTTTAATTGGTGTTGAATAGTTTTGCGTTCTTGACCATTTGAAGTGTATCTTCTTCACTGTCCTTGATATATTCTTCAAGGCCTCTTTCCTCCTCCTCTACTGTTTGATGGACTTGCAGCATTCCTCTTCCACCTGAGCTGTGAGGGAGGTAGAGCCTATCTACATCACTGCGAGGGTGCAGAGCATGATTGATGGTCATGATTTTCCTTGTCTTACGATCTAGCCTCTCTAGCTCTGCCTGGGTCCAGTCTATTGTTCCTGCAGTGTATCTGATAACAGGTATAGCCCAGGTGTTTATGGCTTGTATGATGTTCCCGCCATTGAGTATGGACTTGAGGATTTTTCTGACTCTCCTGATGTATTCACTTCCAATTTTTCTTTTAACTTCAGTGTGTGCGATGTTTTCAGCCTGGAGAATGCCCAAGTATTTGTAAGGTTCTTTTTCTTCCAGGTTCTTGATGTTGCTTCCATTGGGCAGTTCTATTCCTTCTGTTTTTGTTATTTTCCCTCTGTTCATTATTAATGCAGCACACTTGTCTAGTATTTATTATTATTAATAAATAATAATAATAATAATAAACAGAGCACCTGTTAGCTCTGGGAATTAGCAGTATATTTTTTTAAGGCTACCTGGTTAGCAAAAAAAGGAGGGAAAAGTTACATTGGTGCATCAGGGTTTTATGGGTGGCACAGGAGCACCAAACCTTTCCATAGCACACCAAAGCCAACACAGTGGTCAACTTCCTAATGAAGCAGTCACACTTCTAAGGACAATGGGGGTGCAGTGGGAACCCTCACACAACTCTCCCTGACCCCTTGCATGAGCCCAGTTGTGCAAGAACCCAGGAGTGCTCTCCGTATACCAGAAGAGCTCTCCGAGAGCAGAAACATGTTTCAGCTCTTGCAGAGCCCTTCTCGGAGCACTGGGAGTGCTTTGGAGTCTAGACTCTTGCGCAACTGTGCTCACACAGTGAGGGTTGGGCAAAGACTCCCATTTTACTCCTGCAGCCCATAGAAATGTGAGTGCTTTGTTAGTCAGGTTGTCAGCCACTACCCTCTGATCTTTACAAAGATGCTCTAGAGCAGAGATTCTCAATGCTGGGTCCCCAGATGTTATTGGACTTCAACTCCCACAATTCCCAACTAAAGGCCACTGAGGCTGGGGATTATGGGAGTTGAAGTCCAATAACATCTGGGGACCCAACGTTGAGAATCCCTGCTCTAGAGCCCGGGTTCTCAACATGTGGGTCCCCAGATGTTATTGGACTTCAGCTCCCATAATTCTCAACCAAAGGCCACTGGGTCCAATAACATCTGGGGACCCACACATTGAGAAACCGTACTCTAGAGTAAATAGTTACAACTAAAGGTAAAGTGTGCCATAAAGTCCATTTCGATGCCTGGCACTCACAGAGCCCTGTGGTTTTCATTTGGTAGAATACAGGAGGGGTTTACCATTGCCTCCACCTGTGCAGTATGAGATGATGCCTTTCAGCACCTTCTACTACTATGAATATTTATCTGCCGCTTTTCAACAAAAGTTCTCAAAGTGGTTTACATAGAAAAATAATAAAGATGGCTTCCTGTCCCCAAAGGGCTCACAACTGAAAAACAAACATAAGGTAGACATCAGCAACAGCCACTGGAGGGATGCTGTACTGGAGCTGGATAGGAACAGTTGCTCTTCCTCTGCTAAATATGAGAGAATCACCACTTTTAAAGGAGCCTCTTTGCTCATTTAGCAAAGGCTGAAAGAAGACAAGCAAAGGCTGAAAGAAGACAGACAGAAGAACACAGCACTAGTCTAGATATTCAGTCCAGGTTGACTTTATTCCATTCTTAAAAGGAAAGAAAGATGGTTTTTAATCATTTTAAAGTTGTTTTAAATTTCAAACTGTTATAATGTTTTAACCTTTTTATTTGTTGGTGTTATTGTTTTGTGTAAACCACGCAGAGACTTGCATGTTGGGCAGTATATAAATATGTTAAATAAGCGTAGCAATCAGCTACTTCCCATCTCCCAGACCTTGTCTCTCATTTGCAAGTCCCTTGTGCTATGTCTTCCCAATCACCTACACAAGGTTAACACAAGGAAGTCTTGTACTGGCCAGCCCAGAGGATCAAACTGAAAATCTGTAAATAATATTAAAAAGTGATCAGGTAGTAGAGACTAGAATTATATGTCCTGCAAATGATGGAAGCAAGTAAAGAGATGGTAAACTGCACTCATGTGCCCATTACTAGCAGAAAGATTTCCTGACCACAGAAACATATATTACAACAATTGCCCTCACTGCAAGCCCCTGAAAATAGGACACATGTGTTTTCCCCAAAAGATGCCATGCATACATATGAGAAACAAAACCTAAGGAAATCCTGATGTCGTTATGTGAAGTGTTTAATAATTCATGGGAAGCACCAGAATTGCTTTAGAATGGAGTGAGCACATGGTCTTTGAAAACACATAAAGTGAACCAGCACCTTCCAGGAGAGCTCAGAGGTATGCTGTCAGGATCATTTGGAATAAACACGTTAAGCTGGATCACAGCTATTCTGTATAAATATGAGGAGGAGGAGGAGGAGTCGTAACACCAGTCCAAATACCAGGAGACAGTGTCTTCCTTATGGAGGGATATGCCACACAATCTAAGAAGAACTCACTCTCTGAAAATGTGCCATTCGAAATACATCTTATTGTGCTAGAACTATATTCTATAGGATTAGCCCTATGGTATCCCGGGATATATCTTAGTCTGAATAGCAGCTGAGAGAACATCAGTGTCATTTGATAATGACACAAATGACAAAGAAGCTAAGCCAGAAACCTTAAATATATTAGATACAGTCACACATTATGGATTGTACAATCCGCATACAGTATACAGACTTACATATATGTAGATGTGTACATTTATTATGTTCAATGGTTGTACAGTAGCTATCTCTGTTGTATCTTCCTACCAACCTTGCATTTCAGGAGGCCTGTACCCAGTTTCAATTTTTAAATGAAGGCATGTACAATCAGCCATTCACCCAAAAACATGTACATGAGAACAGATACCAGCATGCACATACAACATACTGGTTGTATGTATGGCTACTGTCTCTGTGTATAAGCATGCCCAAAGCCTGTTCATGTGTAATGGTAAAAAAAAATCTTGTTTGAGGAGGAGACATCAGAGCTACTAACCATGAACAAACAAGCTTGAATGTAGAACAAGATTTCTCATGCTCCTTTGTGTGATTCTATGAACCAGACAACAAGAGAAGGTATCTCACCTTCAAGGGGTCAATAACCCAACCCTAGAGAATGATTCTGGACCTACTGTGCAAAGCAAATATGACATGGATGGAAGACAGTCCACTTCAAAATATAGGGGCTATTTATCTTACACTTGTAGAATGAGAGAGAAAGCGAGCGTGCACACACAAGAAAGAGAGGATAGTTCCCTCTAGTGCTTTCAAGAAAATAAATACTCAATTATCACTGTGGCCAACTATCTGAGTTAAAAATATGAAGAAGAAAAACACCTTTGTTACAGTCACAGACCAGCACAGGGATGTAGTCACAGCTGACACAAGGACTCCACAGGATAGCTGCAGTATCTCAATCCTGCTATAGCCAGATGAGCTGCACTTAGGTTGTGAGAATGTATGGCAGATTAGACTATAGTCACATTCTTTTTCCTTTTGGCCCCTACAGTTCAAGACGTGAAAGGCTTATCTGAACTGATCCTTCTCTTCTTTTAAGCATTTGATAGCACATATACAGTTAAGTGTGAAGCAGCCTTTAGGAAGGTAAAATAAATCAATACAGAAGGAGCACTGATTTTAATTTAATAAACCATTCCTACTGACTACAAATGCATGAAAAGTAACTTGGGGCTATAATGTTCCAGTAAAAGGAGATATACAAAATCCAGCATAACGTAGTTATGTAAACTAGGTCACCACTGCACTATTATTTTATTAGCACAACCATATCATTCTAATTCTAATTCACAAGCGCTACATCAAATGGGGCGAAGTATAGATTGGAATTATGATGACATCCCTTAACAGGTTTCATGGGGAGAGAGTAGGAAGGTGCACAGAATGAGTAGGAAATTCTGGAAGAGAAACTGGAGTGTCTACCGGAGATGAAAGCATGGAGACAACAAGCACTGACATCCAGACAAAAAAGCACTGGTGCTACATGAGAAGCCCCAAAGCTGCTGACGAGGGCTTGACTAAAGCAGCACCAGTACTTCCATGGGAGGGGCGAATTTTGACAACCCCCAGCTAACTGAACAAAAGAGAGACCTTTTTACATGGTGATTCTCTTTATTCAGCAGGGGGAGAGCAACTGGCCCTATCCATCCCCAGCACAGCATCCCTCCAGTGGCTGTTGCTGGTGTCTATCTTATTTTTCCTTTTTAGATTGTGAGCCCTCTGGGTACAGGGAGCCATTTTATTTATCAATATCTAAGTGGTACAGCAGGGAAATGCTTGACTCACAAGCAGAAGGTTGCTGGTTTGAATCCCCGCTGCTACTATGTTGGACAGCAGCGATATAGGAAGATGCTGAAAGGCATCATCTCATACTGCGCAGGAGGAAGCAATGATAAACCCCTCCTGCATTCTACCAAAGAAAACCACAGGGCTTTGTGGGTGCCAGGAATCGAAATCGACTCGATGGCACACTTTACTTTATGTTAGCAACATATATCTATCTATATCTATGTAAACCACCAAATGTAAACTTGTGTTGAAAAGTATATAAATATTCATCATCATCTTGTTCAACTTCTCCTCTAAATTCTCTGTGTGACACGAAAATAATGAACTGCGCAACCCACAGGAGCAGATTTTTGGGTGACACAAGGCACTTCCAGGGAAGGAGAGGTTGACGCTCTTCTCACAATCAGTAAGAAGAGCTCTGGCAGGTCTGCGGGGAGAGCGGGCTTAGCCCACTCTCCCCACAGATGACCAAATGTGTAGCTCTGGGCGGCTGAATTGGCCGTTCACACAACTGCCAGCTCAGTCACAGAGTTGGTGGGGGCTGCAGGGATGGGGGGCTGCGTGGCGCCCAGAAGTCCCAGGATGCCCCACACGAGTGCAGGGGACATTCTGGGGGAACCTCCGATACCAGGAGGCTACTTGTAGCCTCCCAGTTGGTAGTCTACCCGTGTGTCGCCACACACCCGCTTCATTAACCTCATTTAAGGGGAGAGTGTTTTAGGCAGGCTAGCTGCCTTGGGAGCACCGGGCTCGCCCGCAAGCATGTTCATTTCCACGATCATTGGAAAGTGGGCTAAGCTCCCTTAGCCTGCTTTCCAGAGATAGAAGGAATAGCATTGTTGTCTAAATCCCTCCCTCTCCCACTCCCACATGCACACACACAAATGACAGTCAAATCCATCACCATCACCGATGCTGGTTAATCTGGATATCAAGCAAGGAATCTAGGTCAACAAACTGTCAAAAAATCCCAGGAATTGTTGGAGTGTGCTTACCCATGCAAACCAGGAAGCGAAGGTGGGAAACCCAGCTGAGAGTTTCAGCCATTCAGGACTGCAGGTAAGTCACCTAGAAAATAAACCTCTTTCTTAACCTGACAACCTCTGCCTGAAAACTCTGCCTGGATGAAGATGAAACCAGGGGAAACGCACGGGGGAACCCAGGCTGGGCTACTTTAGCCCAGTTTCTCTGCCCATTTGAATAGCCTCAAGATGAAACATGATGAGGCTATTCAAATGGGCAGAGAAACTGTGCTAAAGTAGCTCAGCCTGGTTTCCCCCGTGCGTGTGAACCACCAGGCGCTAAATGAGTTCTTTGCATCTGTCTTCACGGCAGAGGATACTGAGCAAATACCTGTTCCTGAACCAGGCTTTTTGGGGATGGAGGCTAAAGAACTGAGTCAGATAGAAGTGACAAGAGATGATGTTCTAAGTGTCTGGAAAAGTTGAAGACTAGCAAATCATCAGGGCCAGACGGCCTCCATCCAAGAGTCCTTAAAGAACTCAAATGTGAAATTGCCGACCTCCTTGCAAAAATATATAACTTATCCCTGCAATCAGGCGCTGTACCGGAGGACTGGAAAGTAGCCAATGTAACAACGATTTTCAAAAAGGGATCCAGGGGTGATCTGGGAAATTACAGACTGGTTAGCTTAACATCCATTCCAGGCAAACTGATGGAAAGCATTCTCAAGGATAAAATTGTAAAGGACATAGAAGAACAGGCCCTGCTGGGAGAGAACCAGCGTGGCTTCTGCAAAGGGAAAACTTACCTCACCAACCTTTTGGAGTTCTTTGAGAGTGTCAACAAGTGTGTATCACGGTGATTCAATTGACACAGTATACCTGGAGCTGGGTCTCACGATCCGTGAGACCTGGTTCCATTCGGTGAGCGGGAAGAACGGGCTAAGCCCGCTCTCCCCGCTCACAAGTGGGGAGGGAGCCCTGGGCAGCCGGATCAGCCGCCCACACGATGACCAGCTCCAAGACGGAGCCAGCGCAGGCTGGGGAGCTCGGGGGCCGCGGGGCCCCCGGAAGCCCCAGTATGCCCTGTGCAAGCACGCAGGGCATGCTGGCGAGACCCCCGAGCCGGGAGGCTGCTTTTAAGCCTCCCAGCTGGGGGTCTACTCATGAGCAGCCGTGGCGCAGAGCCGCGCTGCGGCTACTCACGAGCAGTTAGCCCAGGTTTGCGGAGCGCTCGCTCCGCAAACCTGGGCTAAGAGGTGGGCTACAGGAGCGAGTTAGCCGCTCTGGAACCACCAGGCTCAGCTGCGAGCCTGGTGGTTCTAACGATCACAAAAATTGGGCTAGGATTTTCCCCCTGGAAGTCCCCTGGACTTTCAAAAAGCTTTTGACAAAGTTCCTCATCAAAGACTCCTGAGGAAACTTAGCAGTCATGGGATAAGGGGACAAGTATATGTGTGGACTGCTAACTGGTTGAAAGACAGGAAACAGAGGGTAGGGATAAATGGAGAGTTTTCACAATGGAGGGAAGTAAGAAGTGGGGTCCCCCAGGGATCTGTACTGGGACAGGTGCTTTTTAATTTATTCATACATGATCTAAAAGTAGGGGTAAGCAGCAAGGTGGCCAAATTTTCAGATGACACCGAACTCTTTCGGGTAGTGAAATCCAAAACAGATTGTGAGGAACTCCAAAAGGATCTCTCCAAACTGGGTGAGTGGGCGACAAAATAGCAAATGTGGTTCAATGCTGGCAAATGTAAAGTGATGCACATTGGGACGAAAACCCCCAACTTCAAGTATACGCTGATGGGATCTGAGCTGTTGGTGACTGACCAGGAGAGGAATCTTGGGGTCGTGGTTGACAGCTCATTGAAAATGTAGATTCAGTATGCAGCAGCTGTGAAAAAGGCCAATTCCATGCCAGGGAACATTAGGAAGGGGGTTGAAAATAAAACTGCTAATATTATAATGCCCTTATACAAAACCAAGTGTGGCCACACTTGGAGTACTATTCTGGTCACCACATCTATCCACATCTAGTACTATTCTGGTCACCACATCACCAATTCTGGTCACCACATCTAAAGAAGGACATTGTAGAACTCGAAAAAGTACAGAAGAGAGCAACCAAGATGATCAGGGGCCTAGGGCCCTTATGAGGCAAGGCTACAACATCTGGGTCTTTTTAGTTTAGAAGAAAGACGACTGCGGGGAGACATGATAGAGGTCTACCAAATCATGCATGGTGTGAAGAAAGTGGATAGAGAGAAATTCTTCTTCCTCTCACATAACACTAGAACCAGGGGTCATCCCATGAAACTGATTGCCAGGAAATTTAGGACCAACTAAGGGAAGTACTTTTTCACACAACACATAACCAACTTGTGGAATTCTCTGCCACGAGATGTGGTGACAGCCAACAACCTGGATGGCTTTAAGAGGGGCTTGGATAAATTCATGGAGGAGAGGTCTATCAACAGCTACTAGGTGGAGGGCTATAGGCCACTTCCAGCCTCAGAGGCAGGATGCCTCTGAATACCAGTCACAGGGGAATAACGCCAGGATCGAGGACATGCCTTCAACTCCTGCCTGTAGGCTTCCAGTGGCATCTGGTGGGCCACTGTGTGAAACAGGATGCTGGACTATATGGGCCATGGACCTGATCCAGCAGGGCTGTAGAGTCCCAGACACTGCAGCACCCAACGGAGAAGAAGCACACTTCCTGCCCTCTTCAGCACTCCATACTGATAGAAGGTCCAAAACTGCCCCCCTCTGTACAACCCCTTGTGCTCCTGGAAAGGCTCGCAGTCTGGACCTATCTGCTCACAGGAGAGTCCAGGAGTTAGACAGCTAGAAGCACTACAAAGAGACTAACCAGGGAGAGTACAGCTGCAGATCCCCACTTCACAGAAGCCCTGAATTGGGCACCCTAACACTCTACAGAGGCTTTTCCCTGTGGGAGCTTTGGCACTCCTGAGGCTGCAGTGTCAGATCAGGTAGCCATGACTCCCCTTTCAACATTCCTGACTTGGGCATTGATGCCATTGAGTTATGCCTCCTGGATTAGTCATTCCCTAAATTCAACACTTAACTCCAAAGAAAATCCCATCTTCTTGTCTAGCTCTCCCAAAACGTATTGTTCTAATGTTCTCTGCTAGAGATCACCCCTGCTAGCCATTAACCCAGAAAGGCACTGACTTAGTGCCTTTTTACCCTATAAGATAGCCAGCCAAAGGCTCCCCAAACTGAAGAGCCTCTGGGATTCACCCCAGGGCTGTTACCCTCTGCTCCTTCATCAATGTACCCGACCTTCTCCACTGAGGATCTGGACTCTTCCTCCATCACATCAGACAGGTAGCATAGGGAGCCTCCCTCTCCCTCCTCTCCTGGAAAAGTTCTCTTTTTCCTCCAAGTCCCCCTTCCCTTTCCTGGTGTGAATATGTGTGCATGCAAAGGAATGAGGCCTGAACAACTTTGTATATAAGATTTCTGTATTGCAATTGCTTTGATTACTCACTATGTTAAAAAGCTGTGTTCACACGCCTGTTCTACAGTTTGGTTTTGGAGTGAGAAGAATTTTACAGGTTGAATTTTGGAGGGAAGAGAGGTTTTGATTTGATTGTATAGGTTTTTAAATAATGGAAGGAGCTTGATCAGTTTTGATTGGTTTGCTTTAAAAAATTTGGAGGGAAAAAGTAGAACATAAGGAGGCTGCCTTAAGCAGAGTTTTAGCGCAGGTTGGAGACCCCAAGTTAGTTCAAATGAAGGAGTTCAAAGAGTGCAAGCTGCTGTCAGAAGGAGAGGGGGGTGAGAATAAATGAATGAATGAATGAATGAATCAGAGCTGGAATTGGAAAGAAGAACTGAGAAGAGCTGCTGGAAATAAAGCTGAGAAATCACTGGAAGGGTTGACTCTCTGAAGAACCGAACCATTCTCAAAGCAGCTGAAGGAACAGTCTGGGATTGAACCCTCAGAACTGGGAAGGAAGAGCAGGACCTAAGGGTGAGCAAGGGACAAGCCAGGTTTGCTGCAGAAGCTGATTAGGGGCGATTGCAAGAGGAATATTGGTAAGGATTCAGAGTTAAGGACCAGTATTAGTGAAGGATAGATTGGATGTGTTTTTCTCATTTAATTCTCTAAGACATACCTTGGCTAATTCCATATGTGGCTACTCTCGCGACAGTTCACAAGCAGCTGCCAGATAGCCACAGATTTGGCAAAAAAATGGTGGCAGCTGGCCAGCTGGTGGGGGAAAGAATGGCGGTGAATGGCCACCACCGCCAGGCAGAGAGAGCAGCCAGTGGGCGGGCGAGAAAACTACGGCGGGCAGGCAGCGGAGAGGGCGGCACACTCCCTCTCTGGCCTGCCAGCTGGGTGGAAGAAAGTGGCCGGCCGGCCGGCAGGTGAAACCGGCAGGTGGGTGGTGTACTCCCTCTCTGGCCCACCTGCTGGCCAAAATGAAGGATAGCCTGGCCCACCGGGAGAAGCAGCGGGGAGGAGAAGCAATGGCCCAGCCAGCTGGCCACCGGAAAGAAATGGGGCAGGAGAAAGAGACAGGGAGAACTAGGGGCACCGATGCTTTGTGCCAGGTCAGCTAGTTTTATTTATTCCTTATGCCTATATGGTTGCTGTTTTATACTAAATTTTCCAAAAGAACTATTGTTTTGAATTGAACTATTTTAAAGTAACATTTTCTTGTTTTGAAGTTGAAAATGTGTAGCTTCTGTCTGTTTTCCCACTCCATGCCTTTCCACCCTACCTGACTTTGGATGAGACAGAGGTTTGAATAGCTGTTTTAGTAGACACAGCCAAGGAAAAAATACAAAAGTCCACTTGGTGGCAGCGATGAAGCTTAAGATCATGGAGCTGGTCAAGACTGGGCCGTTACACATGGTGGCAGTGTGGTGTGATCTGTGACAGCGTGTGCATTTATGGTACCATCAGGTCAGGCTAGGCCAGGTGACCTTCTTTGCACACCTTCCCTTCCCTCCAGCTTAACAGGACCCCGGCAGCTTCAAAAAAAAGCTCACCGTTTCCCCATAAGTGGCCCTCGGCAGCGTAGGGAACCCCCCTTCTCAAACCCCACTCCCTGATTCCCAGGAGCCTCCCAACATTTGCACAGTTCAGATGCCGACTCCCACTCCATAATAAAAGAAGCCGTTTTCTGCAGTTCCTGTGCCTTCTGTTCCCGATAGAGTTCTTTTGACTTCTCTCTCCTTTCTTTTCCCAGGTCTCTCCTGCTCTTCCATAACCCTCCTCACACACACACCCTCTCAATTTGACCGCTTTCTGTTTTTCTCCTTCGCTAAGCCTCTTCGGCCTCCCTTCCTTCCTGCCTCCTGTTGCTGGACTGATTCCTCCTTTCCTCTCTCCCCACACTCTTTCAGGTTTCCTTCCTCTTGGACCCTGGCCACTTCTCCACTTCCTTCCAGTCAGTATTTAGAACCACAAACAGAGGTAAGGCATTGAGCCCCGGTGCACCTCCATCAGAGCTGTGTCACGTGGGAACTCTCTTTTGTTAGCATTAAAGTCAAGCTTCTTATCTTGTATTCATTAAATAAACATCTTTATATGGATTTAAGCCTGTTTCTTGGTAAACTGCCTGTTTATGTGGCTAGGCACATGTCCCCATGGTTATCTTTCAGAATAGAAATATATTAAGATTTTCTTTTTCACTTGAAAAGGGACCGAAAACTACATGACATTCCAAGCAAAAAAGGTACAAAACTTTTTGCTTAATCACAGCAAACTTTATGAAATCATTGCTTTCGTCTTCTTTTTCTTCTTCCTTAAAACACAACTGTAATCAACTGAAGCCTTTTTGTCTTGACATTAGGCCCTGCAAAGCTGTCAAATCCACCTCACTTTTCTAAATGCACCCAAACTGCCAACAATTTCAACACCGAAATTACAGAAAAGATTAAATCCATAGTCATCTTCTTCACAGAATCCTCTCTCATTTTCTTCTGTGAAGGTGGGGCATTAAAAACAGGAAGAGACAACTTGCACATCACCCGCCTTGGGGAATGCTTGCTTAGAAACACATACAATTTGACCTCTCAAAACATCAAAGCAGCTTACTTCATCAGCTATCGGAACATTTCATGTTTTGCAGTCTCCATTGCACGTTTAAAGAAAACTAAAATTAAGTGAAATGACTGTCAGCCAACAACCCAAAAAAAAGCCACATTGTCTCTGTCTGCATGAATTAATGTTAGAGTATACATAATGTTTGTGACTTTTTATAAGGGGAAATTCCTTTGCTGTCCCTCAAAAGTATTTGTTCGTAGTAAAATGTTTCCAATTTTGATCTATCATTCTGGTCTTAACTGTATGGAAAAAATGTATTTCCTTTTCTGAGGAACATCTGCTATATGGATGCTAGCATTTTTCCCAAATGTTATATATTACCTAGTGCTGGGTTGAACTTTTATTCCGTATTCCTTGTGAGTAGTGGGATTTTGGAAGATGGAGGTGGCGGGGAGGGGGGAGATACTTAACAGTCTTTCACATATTTTTCACTTATCTTTCTTCTTCACTGTGTGATTCCAGCCAATCAAGAGTAATAAATATGATTATGTCATTACACCAAATAACCAATCAGACATTTGATTGTGTGATGACCACACTGAGAGAAAACAGCCCACCCACAGCATTCATTTTGAGGGAAGGGATGTCATTCCCAGGCAACAGGGCAGCTATCTGTGTCTTGCTACAGTGCGTTGGCAGTACTTTTGTCTCTATCCAAACCTCATCATATACATCTGACTAGGTGGGGCAAAAGGTTTATGGGGAATCACATTTGGATGCATTCCCAGATAAGGATATCATCCATCTGCATTCCATTAATTACTTTCAACGGGGTGTGTATTCGGATGCACATCTGAATGTGCCTATTCACCCACATTCTGCCATAAGGATTACAACAACTGGACTAGGGAGAGTGTATTAGGGCTGTGCGTGATGAATCCGACATCGGAATTTCTGGCCCCCACCACTAGGAGGCATCGGAGCATGAGGCAAGTGTCCTGGTGGGGGGCCTTTAACCACCGGCCCTGCACTGGCATGGGGGTAGCTGGGCAGTTCAGCAATTCTCTGGAGAATTAGGGTGGGGGCAGGCAGGGCAGCCTGGGAAACCCGCACTGCTGTTGGGAGGACATGCAGACATCTGGGGATTGTAGTCCCACTCAGAACTCCTCCCATAGTTCTGGACGGGCAGTTTAAGGACCACCACCACCAGAGCACTACCCACTAAACACTTGCCCTGTGCTCTGATGCCTCCTGGTGGTGGAGCCAGGAATTCCGATGTCAAATCCAACATGCACAGCCCTAAGGAGTATCAGTCTGATTATCTTGACAATTCAGATGTGCTTCCTCTTCTCCACAACAGCTGCCCCCCTGGGGATGGGGGGAGAACAGTTTTTCACCTTTTTGTGAAGGGTGCAAACATCAGTAAAAGGGGAAGCCACATTTTGCAAGGAGCAAAAAATGTTCACAAATCCCAGCCCTGTTTTGATTCACCACTATTACAAATAGCTATCAGTGGCAATGAAGATTATTTATTTTAACCAGGTCCAGTTATGCACATGAAATTCAACAGCATCAATGGAATCAAAGTGAATCTAAAGCCAAACCAAAAGAACTGGAACCTTGATCAGAACTGAATTTTAAAAGCTTTAAGGGTTAAGACTGATTAGTATTTCATCAGTTAGTAACATCCAAGATAAATATTTCTGTAGAACCTAATAAAAGGCATTTGAATAGGCTTCTTAAAGTATGACTCATGCAAAGCTTTACTACAAAGTATAGACTTCTGCTCTATTTGTTGAACTCTATGTATCTAGACAAGAAAACCTTTGACTTAAAAGCCAAAAGGCAGGTAAAACCTTTTTATGACTCTGTCCTTGACACAAATAAACATCACATAAAACCACTCCAAATGTCTCTTGTTCTTTCAAAAATATTATCTAAATCTCTTACTATTTTTAAAAGGCCTGTAATTTAGCAGGTATAAGATATTGGTATTCTTCTTAGAATATGCTAAAAATTTAAACTTAAGGAATAATGGGGAATTTATTTATTTTATTTTATTTTATTTTATTTTATTCTTTTGCTTATAATGACTGACAGCCAGGCTAAATTACTCATGAGTAGTCTCAATGAAATTATTGGAATAAGTTCGTCATGACTAACTTGTCCCAGTCATTTCAGTGGGGCTGCCTATGAGTCATGGAGTCTTTCAGCCAAAGTATTTGTTTGCCCATGACACTGGGGTAACCCATGACACTCCCAAGCATCTTGCTCTAAACAAGATGACCTCTTTTCAGTGATATTTCACTTTTGGCGCCAGCACTGATGACCGCACAACTGATTTGCAGCTCTGGTTCTGCCTACACTATAGGGCAGGCCATCATTTTTTGTTACTACACATATATATGCCATTTTTTTAAATTTAAAAAACTGTAACACTTACTACTAGGGCTGAAATGTTTAGCACTTTAATCATATAATTTTTTTAAAAAAATCAACTAGTGCACACAGTCAACTAGGAGGAACACATACACACACGTGCTTAAAAGCACCACATGTGGGAGATGCCATCTTGAAAGAGCCATCCCACCTTCTCTCACACTCAGGAAGGGATGTCTTTTTGAAGATGATACTACTGCAAAACATGCATTGTCTAAACACAAAATCTGTCCTTCTCTTCAGTAGTGTCGTTCTATTCATATGCAAATATATGCAAACTGAACTATAAATCAATTAAAATAGATACAATAAATTACTATACAACAGCTCTATTTATTTATTGCCTACTTGTAACCACAGTGTCAACCATAAAGCATTCCCAAAGCATAGAAGATGGCATTCTGCTAGCCTCCTGGGTACATTTGGAGAGAGAAGAGCTTCAGTACTAGATCAGGAATTCTACACACAGATATGCATGCAGGAGTCTTATTGATTCAATGGAACCTGAGCACACATCACTTTAACCTGGGTTATGATGGAGGTACACAACAGCTAAGGGTACACATACAGCTTAATACTATTCCTGGTTTTAGCTGTTGTGGCACTAACAGAGACCCCTGCCATTGCAACTGTATGTCAGGCACATGGACAGGACTATCAGGGCTGCCCTTTCTGTCTGAAAACCGTTCTCTGCTGCTCCTTATTTAACCAGACTGCTTGTACAAGTCTGCACCAATACAATCTGTATGGCACACTGCCGACAGCCTTTGGCTCTTGCAAAAAAACACTTCATCTCCTTGTGTACAGTGCTCCTGCACTACATATAAGCCTTTTTTCAGCACTGGAGTCTCTGGCAGCTCCAGCACAGGGGACAGCACCGGCTGCGAGAGGTGGAGCAAGATACAAATGCAGTCGATAGGATCAAGCTCTGACAGTGAGAAGACAGGTCTGCTCTGAACCTATAGAACAGGCACTGTTGGCCAGAATGCAGAACAAGGAATATAGTTATCAGAACTCTCACTGTTCTGTAGAGCTGGTTTCCACAAGGCATCTTCCTCTACACACAAGCAGTCCTAACTATCTCTGGGACAGCATGACACAGATAATGTTTTAATAGTTTGATGATTTTTTAATAGCTTGAATGTTCTTTTAGGTTTTAAATTGTTGTAATGTTTTAACCTTTTTACTTGTTTTTATTGTTTTGTTGCAAACCACCCAGAGACTTGCATTTTGGGCGGTATACGAATATGCTGAATAAATAAAGTTAAGTCACGTGTGAACTGTTCAAACGTAGATGCATTACTTGTCATTTATCAGTTTACAAACTGAATTTGTCCACATGAGTGTAGGTCTGAGGATGGTTACGACTGCCTGCATACAAAACAAAACATCTTATGTGAATGACCATTTGATGATGATGATGATGATGATACACATTACCAAAAGTATTAACAACTAGCTGACCTGGCGCAAAGTATCTGCGCCTCTAGTTCTCCCCGTCTCTCTCCCCGCCCCCATGCCCCATTTCCTTCTCCCAGCAGCCTGGCTGTCGCTTTTCGTCCCCGCTGCTTTTCCCGGTGTCCAGGACATCCTTCATTTTGGCCACCAGGAGGGCCGGAGAGGGAGTGCACTGCCCTCTCCACTGCCTGGCCTCCAGGAAAAGCAGCAAGGACAAGAAGCAGTGGCCAGGCTGCTGGGAGAAGGAAATGGGGCAGCAGGAGGGAGAGACAGGGAGAACTAGGGGCGCAGATGCTCTGTACCAGGTCAGCTAGTTGTTAATATTTTTGGTAATGTATATCATCATCATCATCAAATGGTCATTCACATAAGATGTTTTGTCTTGTATGCAGGCATTCATGGCCATCCTCTGACCTACAGTCATGTAGACAAATTCAGCTTGATGCCGGGCCATCTTTCATTTTGGCCAGGAAGCAGACCAGAGAGGGAGTGTGCCGCCCTCTCTGCCGCCCGCCCGCCCACCACCATAGTTTTCTCACCTGCCCACCAGATGCTTTCTCCGCCTGGCGGCAGCAGTCATCCACCACCACCACCACTTTCTTGCCTGTACCCGTGGCAGCTGCTTGCGAACTCTTGCAAGAGCTGCCACACATGGGATTAACCATGGGTACATCTTAGAGAATTAAATATTAACAATTACTTAGTGGAAGTAATTAAAACAAGGGTGTTTTCCAAATAACAAAAAAATCTAATGACCAACTATCCATTATGGCACGGAAGAAGAGCTCTTAACTAGGAAACATGGTGAACGCTCCCTATTGCCTACATTTTGGCAGCTGGCATTACATTAAGATTTTTTTAAAATATGAAAACATCATCTGTGCCTCATCCATTGTATGTCAAAACTTTAATGGAAAAACGTAATTTTTGGACACCAGGCAGTAATAAGATTCATGTAGATTGTGATGGCAACGATTCATCCGTACTACTCAAATTGTCTGATATCATCAGCTCCTTTAAAAACCTGTCAGTTCTACACATTTCTAAACTCCAAATGGGCTATTTTTCTGCCATTACACTTCTTTGTGTTGCGTTTCTCTCAAGTTACATTTGTAGCAGGAGAGCAGTCTACACAGGACAATAACTTGACATTTGCAAAAATTGCCTTTTATTCACTCAACTCTCATAAAAGTGCTTCTGAGCAAGTAAATAACAGAAATTGTGTTAATGACTTATTTCGATAGCAATGATTGCAAGTAATTGCATGAGTTTTAGCTACAGAAAACTGCCACATTGCTTATTTTAAAATGTTAGCAAAATGCTAATGTAAAAAACAAATTGCCAAGTTTACAAGATTGTTCTATAGCAAGCCAGATCATGCTTCTAAAATTTATATAATATCACAATATTCTTTCTTTCTCAAAACTTAAATCACAGCATAATCAGTTTTCTCCCTGTTTATATTATAACTTGGAATACAAGAAGTCTCATTTGATTTTATTAAAATAAAAAGGACTTTGAATCTAGTAATTCTAGCATAGTGCCAACAGCTGATGGATTCTGGAAATTCCTCAAATGATGCCAAACATTTCCCGAGATTAGAAGGTAAGTACTACAGGAAAACAAAATTACAATTAAAATATAAGAGTACCAGATTCATCTAAAATCTAAAAACTGGAAAAACACAACAATCTACAAGTTATCATTCACAAATCTTTTGCTACAGAGATGTGTCTTTGTTCTGCAGCTGGTCCTATGGTTTGACCTTACCCACCGCCTTCCCCTTACTCTTTTGTGTCTTCATATACTACCAAGCAGCCAGGCAACCCACCCAAAAGGTTCCCACAATTCATAATCTGCAGATCATTTCACTAGGGTATTTAGACTTGACATACCACTGACAAGACGGCATCTCTTTCCTCAAGGAGAGAGGAAACTGTGGCAACCAATGGGGGACACATGGAAAACTTCATGAGAAACTGCAGGACTGATCCCCCAATTCTCATGAAGCCATATAAGAAAGGTCAAGAAGTCCAATCTCTCACAATATTAGAACCAGGAGAGATTATAGAAACCCGAAGCATGCAAACAGGAAGCTGCTGAAGCAGTCAGAAAAGAGATTTCCTTCTGTGCAGGGTTCAATCTGATTACAAAAAAACAGAAGCAAGCATCAGCTCCTAGTATCTATGCACAATGCTGATAATTGCTGCCTGCCTGGAAGCAAATTTGGCTGCCTCTGTAGTCGAAAATGTCAGTGGGCACAAACACTTCTAGATATTCAGATCAGATTCTTATGTAAAACTATCTGAAAAATGGATGTTTGATGTGGATAACAAAACGTACTACTGAGGTCAAAAGCATACTGTTGCCATTATCAGAATTACATTTATTAAAGGAGACACAAGCCCTATTCAGTCATTACACTGTACGTGCATACAGATGTCTGTACGCATATACTACATGCTTGTGTGAAAGCCTTCATTTTAAAAGTGAACGGAGGTACAGGTCCCCTCAAATGAAAAGCACAGATGGAAGTGTACTACTGTATGTGTGTTGAACACATATATGAATAACTTTTCATAGGAACATAAGAAACTGCCGGATACCAAGTCAGAACCTTGGTCCATCTAGTTCAGTACTGTCTACACAGACAGGCAGCAGCTTCTCTAAGGTTGCAGGCAGGAGTCTCTCTCAGCCCTATCTTGGAGATGCCAGGGAGGGAACTTGGAACCTTCTGCATGCAAGCAGGCAGGCGCTCTTTCCCAGAGCAGCCCCGTCCCTTAAGGGCAATATCCTACAGTGCTCACATGTAGTCTCCCATTCAAATGCAACCAGGGTGGACCCTGCTTAGCAGAGGGAACAATTCATGCTTGCTACCACAAGACAGCATACAGATCTGTACATGCATTCACTGTAGAGAGATTGTATGTGTGTTGGAACATATGGGAAGAGGGCTACAGTCATGCCCAAACAGTTTTGCTGCAATATAAACATCATTTCCAATATTAAGGCTATATTCAGAGCAGCATATGTACAACTAAGAATCATGCAACAAGATGATGCAATTTACACTGAATTGCATGATCTAGTGATCTTTCACTTACGATTTGTACCCAAAAGCTTGTACCTCATTAAAGATACGAACCTTCCCCTCTTCTGATCTGAATGGACATCATGCTGTCCCTCTTCCCCAACCCCTCCTCTTTCATTGCTGAACATTTCTCCCTTTCCCTCTTTATAGTTTTAGTCACTGCACTACTGCACCTATTCACTACAGACAGACACCTTCTAATTCTCTGTCCTTTGTATGGTAGCCAATCTCCATGAAGTTTTCCAATGAAGCTTTGCAGGCAAGGTACTTCTTCTCAGAAGCTCTCTGCGCAGCCACTCATTCTGTTTTTATTATGTTTAAAGTGTGCTGCAAGTGGGGCTGGAGTGACTATGAGAACTCATCAGGAGTGAAAGGTTACAATCATGCAGTCACCCTAGTCTTCCCTTCTTATACAGCCATCTCCTGTAAATCTCCCTTTCCTTCAAAAGGCACAGAGCTACACCATAGCATACAGCCCGTTGATGCAAGAGCACTTAACTGAAAATGTAGAACTAAGGGGAAACAGGCTCAGTTTGAGCCACATGGAGACAAAAACCAGATCTGTACTATAATTATTATCTTCAGGCACCACTGCACCCCACATTAGGGCCATGGCTCTGAAGCAGGCCTGCTCAACCTAAGCCCCCCAGCTGTTTTGGGACTACAACTTCCAGAATCCCCAACCACACTGGCCAATAGCCAGGGCTTGTGGGAGTCGGAGGCCAACATCTGCAGAAGGGCTGAAGTTGAGCAGTCCTGCAAGTCTAAAGGAAGGAAGAGAAGCTTAGGATGCTCTTCATCTCACCCACCATGTTCAGCAGTGAGAGCAACTGTGCCTCTTCAAAAGCAAAGCAAGGACAGAGGCAAAGCGTGGTGTTACTACCATCCACCATTCCAGTTTTTCATACTCCACTGTGTAATGGCTGCCTGGGATGAACAAGACCAAAGAATGCCTTTCCTTCTTCCTTTCTTGGTGACTGGTTAAGTCAAATAAATTTGAAATATGTGGCTTCCACCCCCACTAAGGCATGCAGAGAAGCCTGGTGTCTTTATGATTTTCAGGTTAACATCCTAAAAGGGATTAGTTGCACAGCAGGGAAAATTCTACCAACTATGGCTTTCCCTCTAACAATCTGCAATTATCAGAAAAAGCACACGTGGCACACTTTTCCCCACTGTTCAATCTACTGTACAAAAACTTCTTAAAGAACTTCAAAATCTGCAGAACTATGCCCCCATCAGGAGCACAGCTACAACTGAACAGGGGGAGGAGACAAATGACTTTTGGTCCTCAAGGGAGGGAGGGAGGGAGGGAACTGCCAGCTGGGCGACAGCTGAAGAAGAGGGGAGGGCAGGGGCCCATCTTCACTTTTTGTCTCAGGGTCTTCTCCAGCCTTGCTGTGCTCCTAATCGCCATGATACCCTGGTCCACAGTACTTCCATCTTCCCTTACCATTTCCACTTTCTTCCTAGCATTCATTCAAAGCTATTCCTGTCCTTGTGTGAGGTTTTGATCTAGTTCCTCATGTCGCTGCAGGCATGTCTTTTTTCAGGTCCACACCTACCATCAGCGGTTTCCTCAGATCCCTAATTAAATGGGATCTTGCCTCTCACTATTTTCTTGCCTCTCACTATTCTGCCTTTTGGTTTTGAGAAAGCCTTTTTGCCTTTTCTGTTTCTAGCCTGGAAAAGCTATTTCCAAAGCATTCCCTTTCCACTGGCTTCTCCTTCAACTCACTGTGCCCTCTGTCCTTTTCAGCACGTCTCTCTCCGTCTCCCTCCTCTATCCTGTCTTCAGGTTGCTTTTCAATCCATTGCCATCTTGTTTTTCTGCCCTGTCTACTGTTTCCCCTTTCTCCAGTCTCCTGGCTCTTAGGTTCTTGTCTCTTAGTTTTTATTTCTTCTGGAAACTCTTCTCACTGAACTACCTACTTTGCCCATACAGATCCTCCTCTCCCTAAGTGTGTGAATATGCTTCTCAGTCAAAATGGCATTCCAGTTCAATTCAAAAAGCTGAACTGTTGTGGACATTCTAAGGCTGACAACTTTCCTCAGCAGAAAGCATCTCCATGAATGCTCAAGAATATTCCACAACTCTCACCCTGAACAAAGCAACTGGAAAAAAATGGCTTCAAAATATTCTGTAGGGTCCACATAAAGGTAAAATGTGCCGTCGAGTCGGTGTCGACTCCTGGCAACCACAGAGCCCTCTGGTCGTCTTTGGTAGAATACAGGAGGGATTTACCACTGCCTCCTCTCACACAGTATGAGATGATGCCTTTCAGCATCTTCCTATATTGCTGCTGCCCGATATAGTGTTGAACTAGGACCAGGGAGACCAGAATTCAAATCCTGGTTCAGCCATGAAACTCATGGCCTGGTTCAGCCATGAAACTCTCAGCATAACCTACCTCACAGGTGCCTGATCTTGTTGTGAGGATAAACATAACCATGTATACCACTCTCGGTTCCTTGGAGGAAGAGTGGAATATAAATGTAAAATAAATGAATAAATAAATAGTGAGCTATGCAACCCTTTTAAGACTAAAAAACACAAAGACACAGTGGCTGACATCTTGAAAATTACTCAACTGAAGTCCTACCGAAATTAAGTAGTCCCTTAGAGTAACTCCTGAGTAGTACTATTGAGAAACTTCATCTGGATGTCAGCCAGTATGAATGATACACATAATCCATTGCTTCCTAAAATGTTAACTGATATCATGCTCCACTATTACCAACAGGATTTTGATTTTTACATGTCACTAAGTCAAAAGGCAAATCAAAGATATAAACTGAATATGCTTTGCAATTAAAAGGGCTACGGAAGTTTTATGCTTCAATAACAATTCTTACATTCTGCACTAAACACAGCAAAAACAAAAACAAAAACCCCAACCCTTTGGTTTAAAATGGGAGTTTAAGTGCTTATACTTTTCACCCATGCTCCCAAAGCACAGAAATTCATTCATTCAATTTCTATACCACCCTTCCAAAAATGGCTCAGGGTGGTTTACACAGAGAAATAACAAATAAATAAGATGGCTCCCTGTCCCCAAAGGGCTCACAATCTAAAAGAAACATAAGAGAGATACCAGCAACAGTCACTGGGAGTGGAGAGGGCGAGTTATTTTAGCAGGGGTCATTAGCCATAGGCCATTACAAATAAAATAATACAAATAACATAATAAGTCAAAAATACAATAGGCACCAAGGCATTATACTAGCCAGGTATATATTCAACCACGATGTTCTCGAAGAATAATTAATAATGCATTCTTTCAAATAAGAAGCATCATGTCAGATTCATGCTTCTTATCTGAAAGAATGCATTTTGGCTTTACAAATTAGGCTTCATGCACCCACACACTTCCTTGTTTTTTCAGCTCAACTTTGGAGGGTGGAGGGGGGAAGTGCCCACTTACCAAGCAGAAATTCAACAAATGCAGCTTCCCCAACTCTTCGTTAAAGATGAATATGATGGATGTTGTTGATACATCTCAACAAGTTACAGGGCTTTCTCAAAATACACATCCCATACTATACATATCAAGGCACGAATTTATCAAGTCCATAATCACTTACTACAGATCTACCTAATGTATTTCTGCTGATGCACTGTGATATTATGAACACAGGAAGCTGCCTTATAACGAATCAAACCACTGGTCCATCTAGCTCAGTATTTTCTACACAGGCAGCAGCTTCTCCAAGTTTGCAGGCAGAATTCTCTTTCAGCCCTATCTTGGAGATGCAAGGTAGGGGTATGCAAACTAATTCAACCAGTTCGAGCTCAAACTGGCCCTCCAAAACGTGGGGCCTGTCCACACTTGAACCAAACTGGGCCTGGTTCGTATCAAACCGGTTTGCCCCAGTTTGACCAGTTCTAATGCTTGTAAAGGGGAATCCAGTAAGGGTTCCCCTTTACAAGTTCCCAGGGGAACCCTACAGGATTTTAAAAGGGTGGGTGAGAGGTTACCTTACCACCCTGCATCACGGCATGGCTCCTTGGGGGGGTGACTCCCCTGGGCCCCGCTGGTGCTCCTCCCCCCATCATCTCAGACTGGCAGGGGCCCAGTTCATGCACAGAGTCATTCGTGTCACTACACAAATTTGCCCCCTACAAGGTTTTCAAAAGATGGGGTGGGGGAGCGAGCAGGAGGTTACCTTACCTGACACCATGGTGGAGCAGCTCCTCGGGGGCAGTGGCGGGGGCTCCCCTAGAACCCACTAGCTCTCTCCTCCCATCATCTCAGGCCAGTGGGATATACCTTTCTCAATTAGACACTATGGGGACAAAGTATATAGAAGCTTTCAACCTGAAAGCCTATATTCTGCTAGCCTGAAGGAAAATAGAGTAGCCATTCAAAAGATATAAACTAAGTTCAGATGACTAGTGCCAAGTACACTGCAGATAGCTATCATACTAGTATTGGACTGCTAGGTTTATGTTTTAAATTTTGATTTTTCAATTTGATTTTAACTGATTTTTAAAGAGCTTTTAAATTAATGTTTTTAATTTTTTTTTAAATGTTTTAATTGTTTTTAACTGTGTGGCATGTTAAAAAAAGCTTCCACTTTTTTTTTTCTACTAAGCATCTCCCTCTTTCTCCTACAAAGTAATATATTTTAAAAGCTGTCAACAGAGGACACAATCTCTGAGCATACAAATAATATATTTCTCTTCATTAAATCCTATGGGGACAAAATACGTAAAAGCTACCACTAAATGATGTCTGTAGGCAATACAGAAAGAATGATATGAAGCACTATATTATAAAAGCTTTCAATAGAGGGCACCACCTCTCTTTTAAACCATAAGGTCCTGCTTAAATGGTGATTTTCTTAGTACTGTCTACAAAGTACAAGGGAGAGGGGGCTTCTTGTCATTTTTAGCCTACTTCTTTAGCCCCTGCCAAACAAGGGTGAGGCGGGTGGCCACTAGGAAGAGGGCCTTTTCAATAGTTGCATCCCATTTATGGAATAGCCTCCCCAGTGAGGCTTGCCTGGCTTCATCACTTTGTTCTTTTAGACGCCAGATAAAAACTTTTTTGTTCACTCATAACTTTTAAATTTTGATTTTTACATTTGATTTTTAACTGATGTAAAAAGTTTTTAAATTGGTTTTTATTGTATTTTGTATTTCCACACACACACCCATTTTGGTCTTTTATGATTTAACGTGTGGTTTGTTTTTATTTCATGTTTTAAAGTAGTGTTGTGAACCAAGAACAATTTGCTATGGGATGGCTAACAAATAAAGTTTTTTATTAATTATTATTAATATATTACTATCGTTACTTTCCAGCAGGCTTATGAGATCACCCGACATTCCGTGTGTGTGTGTGTGTGTGTGTGTGTGTGTGTGTGTCCATCCCATGCTATCAACTTCGCAATGCCCGGACCAATATGAACCAAATCGGGTACACTTGTAGGGACATATAGGGACACCTCAACTGTGTTGTTATGATGATGTAAATCCACTCTGGTTCAAGATGACGGATGCGTAAATGTTTGAGGCGCAAGTAGGATAACTTGTAGACCACCTAACCAATTTGGAGCAAATGTGCTACAGAAGTAAAGAGTGACACACAGGGTGACCACATGGGCATAGTTTGTGATGATGTCATCCACCCTGATTCAAGATGGTAGATGCATGAGCATTTGAGGCGCAAGTGAGCTAACTTGTGAAGCACCTAACCAATTTGAACCAAACTTGGTACAGTTGTAGAGAGTGACATATAGGGACGTCTCAATTGAGTAGTTTGTAAATGATGTCATCTACTCCGATCCAAGATGGCGTACACATGAAAGTTTGACGTGCAGGAGGGCTAACTTTGGATTGCCTGATCGATTTGAACCAAATTTGGTACAGCTATAGTAAGTAAAACAGAGGGACACCTCAACTGCGTGGTCATGCACCCCAATTCAAGATGGCAGATGCAAGAACATTTGAGGCACAATTGGGCCTAACCAATTTGAACCAAATTTGCTACAGGTGTAGGGACACATAAAGACAGCTCAAGGGCACAGATTGTACTGAATCATCCACCCTGATTCAAGATGGTGGACATGTTTGAAGTGCAAGTGGGAACTGGTTTGGACCAAATTTGGTACAGTTGCAGGGACACCTCAAAGACATAGTTTGTGATGATGTCATCCACCCCAATTTAAAATGGCGGACATATGAACATTTGAGGCACAAGTGGGCTAACTTGTGAACTGCCTAACTGATCTGGACCAAATTTAGACCAGTTGTAGGGATAGTGAAAGGAAAGTAGGCAGATCAGTTCTTACTAGAACAACTTGTTAAAAAATATACTAACAGATCATCCCTTGTGGGATGTTGTGCATAATACTAGCCTTATATAAGTACAGTTTGTATGCTGGGCAGGGGAGGGAGGTCAGTGTACTCCAGGCTTTTAATTGCCCAGTTCCAGGCTTTTAATTGCCCAATTAAAAGTATTCCAGGCTTTTAATTGCCCAGTTATCCGCTGCTAACTGGGCAATCCCCTGCTAACTGGGCAAAGAGGCACCTTTTACCATGGTGATTCTCTTTATTTAGCAGGGGGAGAGTAACTGGCCCTATCCACCCCAAGCACAGTACTTCCAGTGACTGCTGCTGGTGTCTATCTTGTGGGGTTTTTTTTAGAATGTGAGCCCTTTGGGGACAGGGAGCCATCTTATTTATTTATTATTTCTCTGTGTAAACCACCCTGAGCCATTTTTGGAAGGGCGGTATAGAAATTGAATTAATAATAATAATTAATAATAAAAGGATTGCTTCATTGTTTCTGCTCACATTCTTAGAAGGATCATTCCATTGTTCCCCCTTCTATATTTTTATAAGGCTTTCCCAATTTCCTCCCCCTGCATTTTAAAAAGATTGTTCAATTATTCCCTCCATTTTTACAGGAATCTTTCCATTACTTGCTTCCCCTTATTAGCAGTAGGACTTACTCTGGAGCAAACATGCAAAGGACATAAAGTTAAGACAGACACAAAGGATGCTCAGCAGGTCGACAATCTGCTTTGAATAAGAGACACACAGTTGAGCTTACTATGGAGGTTCAGTAGATCCACATAGGATAAAGGTAGGTGGCAGCCATCTTTCCTGAGGGAAAAGATTGCTACTGGGAAGAATAAATCAAGCCATTTCACATGTGCTGTGAGGTGCATCCTCAGTTGATTACCTTGTTATAATGAGGATTTCAAAAGTTGATAACTCGAGAAATACTCAAATTTTTTTCCAAAACAAAAGCACTGCTCCATAGACTTGGATTTTTGCATGCTTTTAAAATGATAAAGACAGAGTGAGAGGAGCACAAAAGAAAAAGAAAAAAGAGGAAAAAGAAAGGTAGGTTAGCTGAATACAGGCAACTTACATCTTTTTAAAAGCTTCTTAGGAGTCCATTTTCAATGCTGTATCTTAGTCATTTCTCAAAAGAGCTGTCTGAAATTTGGAAAAATGGTAGTGGTGGTGCTTGCCACAGAGTTCCTTTGTGCCAAATTTCAGGTGGAGAAAAGGTTAAGATTTTATGATCAGTGGAACGTTCGGGGCTCATAATGATGAAATGCAGTTTTTACACTTAATCTTAACACTTACCCTGCCTAAATAATTTCCTGAATTGTTTTTATTTTTAGAACTGTATATAAAGCCACAATAATGCTACTATTAAAATCTGTGTTTTGGCTGTGTGCATTATAAGAGCAGATTCCCAGTTATTCCAACTTTCTGGAATAATGTTTTGACAAAGAAAAGTGTATATGCATCTCTCTTCCAACTCAGACTCTCACATTCCAAGACACCTCCAACTTCTACCTCACAATATTCCAGTTCAATTGCAACAAAGATGAAAGAAAAACATGAAAGCAAAACAAAAGCAGATAGATAGATAGACAGATAAATAGATACACACACACACACACACACACACAGATATTTTCTGATCCACAGATTGAACTACATCCCAGACCTGTAACTATAATGGTTGACTGTGTTTTACCACTAACCTCACATACGGATTCACTGGATACAGGTTCTGATCAAGGACGTATACAGACAGATAAACCCATGCAGTGGTCATTTCAGGAAAGCAGAGCAGGGAATGATTGCTATTCATGAGATGGAAAAACAAACCATGTAGAGAAATCACAGTCCGTCCTTCTATAATTCTCAAGAGCCAAACTGGCAAGACTTTCATAACAAGGGCTAAAAGACCCTTGTCTGAATCACTGGAGCAAGCAAGAAGAGCCTTAAAAGGCTCTGACTGGTAGTTATATGGCACAGGAGCATACAGGGGCAGTAGGCCTATGCAATGTGTACTTCTGCTTAGGCTTATATTGTTTCTCTGTTGGGATCCAGCAACACTCGCCAAAATAATGAATGGCCAGTGGCAGCAGAATGTATGCACAGAAACAAGTTGAGCTGATCAACCTGTGCTCATTGCCAGCCTACCTGGAAGTCTCTTTTTTGTCACTGCATATTTGAATACACTGCCTTGTTTATGAACAGAATACATACAGAATACAAACACACACCATCCCAAATTTGCATCTCTGGGCGATTTACCACAACATAAAACAAATATCAAAACATTAAAACAATTTAAAACCACAGTCTATCTATATATCTTGGGCATACCCATCGCTAATCCCATGTGTGGCAGCTCTCGCAAGAGTTTGCAAGCAAGCTGCTGGCAGGGGAAGAAAATGGCAGGAGAGAGGACTGGGAAAGAAAGAGGCAGCGGCAGGCAGGAGAAACTAGAGGTGCAGATGCTCTGAGCCCAGCCCAGCTAGTTCTAATTTAAAAGCTTGGGTGAATAAATGCCTCTTAAAAGACTTTTTAAAAGATGTCAGAGGCGGTGAGGCTCTTATTTCAGCAAGGAGTGCATTCCAAAGTCTCAGGGCAGCAACAGAGAAGGACCATCCCTGAGTAGCCACCAGATGAACTGGTAGCAACACCAGTCAAGCTGATTCTGGGGCAGCACAGAAAGCATCCCTCTATATTATTCTGGAGTGTACTGCACAGTATGGGGCTAAAGAATCGTAGTCCCTATCATGAACTTTTCACGCTATCTAGGGATGGCAAAGATTCACAGCTGGTCACTCAATACAAGCTAGATTGGAGTATCGCGCCTTGAGGCCATGCACAACAAGACGGAAACATAATGAACTCTCAGATTAAAAACAGACCACATTAACAAAGGTAAAACCATTCAGGAGGGAAATCCTCCCTTTTCACCAAGATAGCAGGACAACATCTCTGTCCAAGATAAGCTGTCAAGTTATTCAACCACACACGTACATTTACATAAGCTCACTCTTGCCCTTTGTCTGGCGCCCAAGATTGACTAAGTTCATGTAGTAATGAACTTCTTTGTTTTGCACAAGTTTCTGCCCCACCCCGAGAAGGTAGCATGGCTTGGAAACTGCTTCCAGGCATGTTTTGGAGTATATTTACTCCTGGCCAAAGCACATGGCCTCGGTATCTGCTTTCATCACTACCCCACAGATTCTCACACCTTTGCTCCTCGCTCTTCTCCATCCCCGCCTTTCTACCTGATCACTTGTGAGGAGGTCCGCCTATCCAAAGTGCAACAAATGCACCAACTGATTGGAAGGGAGAGGTAAACTAACATCTTGCCCATCAGTATAGTACATACCACTGGTGTTATCTGACACCATGGAGGAGTGTATGTAAATTATGCAATCATATAAGCAGGCCAAATAATGTGGGTCTTTCCCATTCCACTGTTGCCTCTCTCCTATTCTCCAGGCTAATGCAGCTATTACTATCAGCAGTGAGTGCTATGCTTGGCTGGCATGTGGTGAAAGTCTATTTGCAGTTGAGCATGGTCTGTCCAGCCTCCCTTGATGTATTTATTATACTCCCTTGCCATACTTACTATATCCCCACAAATGCAGTAATGACCATGTCCCCTTTACCCAGCATGTTCCCTTTGAGCAGAATGACCACGTCCCCTTTGCCTAGCATAACATGGCTTTTTAATTGCAGCAGCATATTCTGGTATAACTGCAACCAAAATGGTAACACACACTTCCGTAAGTAAGAATATATATGTATGCAAGTACGGGAACTGTTGAGTTCATCTGATATCTGACACTGGAAAATCATAGCCTACATTTATTGAAGCAACATATGCTAAAGAAGAAGAATGAACAATTCATTTTCATCAGTCTGCTGTTCATTCCGTAATCATTCTTAAAGACAGTTATGGAGATTTCCCAAATTGCATCTAATAAATTATTAAGAAGACTGCTCATATCACTGCAAGGGAAAGCTACAGAGAAGGCACACAAAACTGTGCTCTTGTTGGGACCAACATCTGACCTCAGTTATACCCAACGTTGTCTTAAGTATGCTTAATATATAAACACTGACCAGGTTTGGCAACAGAGCAGATATAAACCCTGCCTTAAGCAAGTTTTCCTAATCAGATCAGCACAACTCAAAATCTGAGAATACAGTATAAATTCTGGTACCTTGGTGAGCTGGCAAGAATAAGTATGCAAACCTTCATTAAATAAACACAACTACACAGAAAAGGTAATTAAAAGATATCTACTATTATTTTTGGTACTTCCAAAACATCAGAATCGGTTCACCATATTCAAAATACAAGCTCAGCTAGTGAAACTTCTATGTTATACACTTATCGCTGAAATTAAGCCTCCATATCCTTTACTGCCACTGATGCATGGGAATACCAGGCGGAAGAATACAGAACAGATCCAATTTGCATACGTAGATCATACTTATCAGTTATAATCACTGGTGCAGACAGTTACAGAACACTTTAAACAAACAAATAACGCAACAACCCTGTCTTATCTAAAGAAATTTTTTTGAAAAAAATGTATTAGAACTGAAACAAAAAATGGAAACAAAATATTCTTAAATTATTATTATTATCATTATTAAGAATATTTATACATCACTTTTCATCAAGAAGTTCACAATGCGATTTGTATAACAAAAGGAACTGAAAAATTGTTCCCAGTTCAAAAGGATCTCACAGTCTAAAAAGAACCACAAGGGAGACACCAGCAACAGCTAATGGAGGGTTGTCATGCTAGGCTGAAAAGGGACAGTTGCTCTCCCTCTGCTAAACATAAGAGAATCACCACTTTAAAAGATGCTTCTTTGCCCAGTTAGCAGGGGTATACTGAGATTACATTAATTTTAAAAGGAAGACAAAAAATTGACCTTAAATGGATTTAAAGACACATTAAGAGCACAATTTGCTAAGTTTGCAGTGGCCTCTTCAGATGAAATTGATGTATATTACTTATTTGGATAGCCTTCAAGAAACAATTTCCTCTCTAGACCATTTATCCTGGCACTTTGTTGCTCTGGTGTTTTAGTCCTTTTTTCTTATACAGTCTGGCCAAAAACCTGCTGTCTTCACCAAGGAATTAAGGAGCACAATCATGTGAAGGTTATAGTGGCTTCTATCACCAATGTACCCCAGAAAAGTGGTTTTAAAAAAATAAATAGGCAGAGTTGAATACTGATCTTAGAATGTAAGACTGTAGTGAAGCTTACATATATATGGTGTCAGTAAATATTTCTGATCCACAAAAAATGTAGTTTAAGCCTAAAAGTGCAACAACCGTGGATCCAGTTCCATTCTGAAAAGAAACTGTAATGACTGCTATGGATAATCATACAAGGAGAGGTTTTTGAAAGCAAAACAACCAAAAGAAAACTATCTTAATAGTTCACGAAAAAGGGGAAATTCTTAATTCAGTATACGCCATACTTCTTTCCTCCTCCAAAAGGCTACACAAAATCATCTTATTTGCCTTAGCATCAAAGGTGCTAAGTGATCTGCACAGGCCACAATAACAAGCAGGTGTTGTGCTGTAAATTATGGAGGCAGAGAATCAGATTGCCACCTACAGGTGTATTTTGCTTCTTTTTGTTAGTTTTTTTTCCAGGAACTGAACGTACAAAGAAAAAAACTGGAACATTACAACATGTTTCATGATTAGTATTACAGTACACTTCACTTTTACTCTAACATGCCCCCTAACATCAACTGCTTATACCAAACCAAAACAGCTTCCCAGAAAAACCAAGGGTACGGGGCTTATTCACACATGCATGTGCATCACTGGATTTCCCAGAAGCTGATAACTCACAGATGACTGTATGAACTGCTTCCACAGAACAACACTGTATCTGAAAGGATGGCAGCTAACATAAATGCTCTGTTGTGGTGTTTGACCTGTGATTCACAAATCCAAGTCATTGCTTAGTGCTGCAGCCATCCAGTTATGAACAAGGATGTGTAACCTCACCCATCTTGAGGATTATAGCCAAGCATTTATACTGGACATGAGCTCACAATACATTTAGCATAAATAGACTTTGTGGTACAGTAAGCCCATCAGGCATTTCCTTTAGCATCCTTACTTGCACTTTTAAAGTACAAAAAGCCAATTGTACTGATATTTAAATGAAAGGAAAAACATTATTTGCCATCCTAAAAAAACCCATCAAAAGTCATGCTGAAAAGTTTAACTAGTAGTACACATTTCAGTAGAAAAATCATAAATACATTTACCTGATACAATTGGTGCTAGCCTGAATATGTCCGATAATCTGCTGTTAACTGGCTCATAAGGGGACTCTTCAAGCAAGTCATTACCTAAAGACAATAAAAAGCTTGGTTTTTTCCCCATGCTTTATTACCTTTTGAAATCTTAATATGTCTAAGAGCTGCAACCCATTACCCTCCACAAATATAGGAACATAGGAAGCTGCCTTATACCACGTCAGATCATTGGTCCACCAAGCTCAGTATTGTCTACACTGACTGGCAGCAATTGTCCAAAGTTTCATACAGGAGTCCTTCCCAGCCCTACCTGGAGATACCAGGGATTAAAACAAGGACCTTCTGCATGCAAAGCAGATGCTCTACCACTGAGCAGTGGCCTCATCCAATCATGTATGTATCCAACTAATTGCTGCTGCTTCCCCAACTGGTCCACAGCTTACTTGCTCTTTGCAAAAAGAATCAAGACCTTCCTTCTCCTTGAACACTTTTCTCTAGGCTGGGGAAATAACAGTCACTTTAACAGAAGTACCTCACAGCTCCTCCCTGCTGGGTCTTGAGGCTGAGGTAAGAGAAAGAGTAAAACTTCAAATGCACAATGGTCTCAAGTCTGGACATCCCAAGATTATTATTCAAGGAAGAGTCTTTTCAATTTCCATCCTGGTACTATTGATACTAAAGCAGATTATGTTTAAATTTGTTTTCTTTTATACTATCACTGACTGATTTTAATTGTCACTGTTCCTATTCTGAGAGCACGGAAAGCTTTTAGGGAGAAGCTGCTTGACTTCCTCAGCCTCCCGCATGAAATGGAATGAAACATGTGAAACAGTTATCTGTGATAGTCTTGATTTTGTGAACAATAAGAGGGAGAAATGCTAGATTAGGATATGCTATAGAGCCACAGTTATGACATATTTTGCAGTTAGCTGTAATAATCCTCTACTTGAACAAAGGGTAGCCAATAAAAACTGAATCCTCTGAAAGTAAAAACTCTTATTTTAAGAGTGAGGGAATGTAATAGATAGTAGAGATTATCCAGTAAGAAGTATAATCTAATGTGAAAGCTATAGCAAATAAATCCAGAGTAATTAAATTCTTCATTGTTGTCATTGACTAAAGTATTGATTTCAATTAAGCACTACAGGTGCGAAAGCATCAGAGTAGATATTATAAGATCACAAGGACAACAGAACTGGCCCAGTCAATGAAGGGTCAGACTCCGATACTATATTAATAGTTCTGGTGAATCAGGAACCAATAAATGTTTTGTCAAATGCATTACTCCAGTACTGAACTATTAATATGAAATCCTCATATGATCCCTTAATGTTACACAAAGTTGGTGGGTTTTTTTAAAAACTATTTCCCAAAGTATCTATCTGCTGATATGATAAACACACAGGGAGGTGTCACTTTTAAACAGAGACCCTGGATAACTTATCAGGTCAGATAGGAAATAATTGAATTCAGTTTGACACAGTGGGTAAAGAGTGACCCCTATGATCTCATGAAGTTAGATCTCATTAACAAGTCCCTTCCTGGGAGGAAGGGGTAGGGAAGCAAAGGACCTAAAGGACTGTCTGGTAGATTTTGTTCTTGCTAATATCCTAATCTTTTGACTTTGGTTTACAAAGGTCAGCTGAGTCCCCCTGGAGGAGAGCTTCTATTCTGCATTTCCCAACCACAGGCAACTGCAGCAGCAACAGCTGCTCTGTCTGGGTGGCAAGAAAGGTCCTCCATCCGCAGCTGAAGAGCACAATGAGAATTATGAGGTCAGCTCATGGCAGATCTGGGGGGGCAAGAGAACTTCCACAGAAATCGAGGGGAAGTGAAACAGCCTCTGCGCTTTGCAACGTACCCTGTAAGCTTTGGTACATGCTCCAGTAAATACGCAGGCAGTTTTTCTCCTTCTTCATGCCCCTCTTGCAGCGGCAGTTGTACAGCGATTTCTGCTTGAGAGCCTCCATGGCACTTTTGCACTCGTCCTTTGCCTCCAGGCCTGTCGCCCGACTGAAGTTGCTCTCTTTGCCGGCTACACACTGCCTCAGCGTCCTGTATTTAGTGCTGCAGCTCTGCTCCCTGAGACACTGGTCACTGGCTTTCACACAATCCAGACGGTCCCCTCCGAGCAGTCCACTCACTTCGGCAGACAGGAGTACTTCTACATTAACAGGGAGGAAAAGAAAATACCACGTAAGTCCCCCGGAGGCTGTGTGGCCAGAGGTGCTAACCCAGAAAGACTTCAAAAGAGCGGAAATTCATGTAGGTATTTGGGATGTAAAAGGAGAGGAGTTCTAGTCTTACTCCTTTTCTCAAGGATTATAAAGGAGTCCCTGAAAAACTGAGCTTTCTTCATTGGCACAGAGAAGGCCAGCTTCCTGCCCTTATAGATCAAGTGCTCCGAGCTCTCAAATTACCCACAAAAGCCTCAATCGTGAATGATAAAGCCTCCAAGTCCTCCTTCCCCCACTCTACAGCAGCATAGCCACTTCCTCGAGTTTAAGGGGATAACTGAGCTTTTGCTCCCAGGATCCTTCTCCTTAGGAATTCATCAAAAAGTATGCATTTCTTTTGGCTACAGTGAAACCAGAGTCCAGGGTGACTCCAGACTCAAAAAGACCACATCTGTTAACTTGCATAATGAAAGATTTATTCCCTGTTGTTTGCCTTGGTTAAATACCCCTTCATCCACTTAGAAGAGCCACAATGGGCTAAATACCCATCTGCAGTTTCCACAAAGGTTTTGCTATGATTTCAATTACATTTATAAACAGCCAGATACGAAAAGTGTGCCACCGAGTAATACAACAGCTTATATGAGGTACTAATGTTTTTTTTTTAAAAAAAAACCCACTAAAATGAGGTACTTCAGCCTCCTTGCGTACAAGAAAAGACTGTGCTTATATTTCCTATTGGGAAGGTAAAAATTGACACTATGGTTGTTCCAGTACGTCTCTGCAACAAGGAAGGTTTCATTGCAGCAAGCAACGCGGATTATAGTCAACCCGGTTACTCTCCGCTTCCTTATTTTCTTTCCTGTTCACTGGAACAGGCAGGCGTGTGCGCATACACACATACCACACACACACCGAATCTGTTGTCGAAACAGTCCCGATTTGATGTACAAGCCATTTTTGAGGCACGATTTCGAAAAGATGCAATCGTGCCTCCTCTTACAGCTTTCCCCTTTTCCTCTCATTAGGCTGCTAAAGCTGAGAGGTTATTTGAGAGTTTCCCCTCCAACTTGCTGCAATCCAGCTCCACTACCCAGACACTATCTTTTTCAGACTAAGTCTTCAATGAACTTTGCCAGGGCACAAAGTCCATGAAGCAAACTGGCGATTAAAAAAACTGCAAAAACAAAACTTCAGCCTTGTAATTGACTCTCAGCATGTAGTACTACATCCAGTGCCCCGAATCGAACACGGGGCTTCACGGAGCCACGTACAGCGTGATTTGACACACCAGACACTTACCCATTAAGGGCAAAACGAAGTAAAAGGTGGCCAGAGACATCTTGCTGCTTTGCAGGTCGTTCCCCCAAGTGAGCTCGCTTCTGCCACTCCAAACGGCGATCAGCACATAGATATTCCAAACCAGCGAGGTTCCGAGGACCCCAAGTTCATCTCCATTGAATTTCCAAGAAAATCCTCACCCCACCCCTCCTTTCTCTTCTGTCCACCGGGAGTACCAGCAAGAGCAGCTGCTCTGGAAGAAGAAGCGGGGGAAAGGCGACGATTTCTCACTTAGATCTCCTATCCAGCAGCATCCCGGCAAAGAGAAGCGTGGATTTCTCAATGAGAGGCGGGGGGGGGGGAGAAGAGAGAGCGCCTCACTCACACCCGGAGCGTGCGAGTGCGACAGCAGAGCTGGAGCTCTTTGGGTGGGCACTGGGCAGCACTTTCCCCCCCAGGGAGGGACTCCAAGAAAGAGGGAAGGGGGGGAGAAGGCAGCGAAGCAATAATATCCAGGCGCGTGTCCCCAGCCCCGCTGCCCACAAGGTTGCTCCGAAAAACCCGCTTCCTTTCTCCTATAGAGCAGCCGCCTTCAAGTCATCGCCTCGTCTGTATGCGGCTCCGGGCTAGCCCGCGCTCGCCTCCCTCCCGTCCCGTTTCTAGGGGAGTTTACACCTCCCCAAGTCCGTAGGCTTCCTTGATTTGTTTCTAGTTACCTCTGTCCATTCTCATTCGTTGGAAGGGGGGGGACCGAGCGTACCCGGGGGCGGGGAGGTGGGGCAAAGGAGTCTGCTTAACCCTCCAAGATGCCTTTTGTGAGGCGGCGGCAGCGGCTGCTGGGCTCTCTTGTGAGCTCACGTTGCCCCCTCTGTTGGAGAACGAGGCGCACGCAGCGAGCAGACAATGCTATTGATCCCGGGGATGGGGACGGCTCCAGCAGGTGCAGCGTGCCCGGCAACTGTCCTTCTCCAAGCTAAACGCTTGGCAAAGCGACCCCGATGGACCCGCCCCTTTAAAAGCTTGGATTTGTTTGGGGGTTTTTAAGCTCCGCTCTGATTTCGGTCTTCTAAACTGAAAGCAGCTCTCTCTGCATCCAAAGAAAGGCACCACACATGGGGTGGGGAGGTTGTGTGTGCCCTTCGCAAGTGGACTAGCAGGGGGGAGATTTTATATTCACCCGAGAAGGATAGATCCTTAGACGTGTCGCCGCGGAATGACTGGGATCATCAAACCTGCAGGGGTCTGATGACAAGCTAAGCTAAGCTTGCTATCCGCTGGTGGAAGTTGATTACGGTACAATACTCCAGGAGTGTCTCTCCCTCGCGGCCGCCCGCCCCTGCTTGTATTTTCTAGCTTTGCCGAAAAGGGCCCTCCCACTTTTTCGCTGCAACCCAATCAGCCACCCTACTCCCTGGCGCTTGGGAAAGAAACTTTCGAGCGCCCCTCCCACCGAAGGCCCGCGCGCTTTCAAGCCAGCGCCTGCACTTGCTCAGGCGCACACAAGCAAGCTGCAAAGTCTCCTGCCTTTCTCTTCACCAAGGCAATGTGTGAGGAGGAGGGAAAGCAACCGGGGTCGCTGCCGCAAGCCAGGGGGCGGGTCTGAGCGCTTGCTCGTGTCCAGCTCGGAAGGCGTCAAAAGAGCTGTAGAGCGTTCTTGCAGCCCAACGCTATAAGGAAAGGGCCCGGACTTTGCCAAAAGAAATGCCTGAGTGACGATCTTGCCCGAATACGTTTAGTTCCCTACTTTCAAGGGGAAACTCGCCTAATGGCTCCAGTTTCCTGCTGTTGTTGCAATCAAGTGTTTGCGCTAACAACTACGCGAACCGATAAGCAGAAAAAAACACGATACCCATTTAATATTGCGAACGTTTTCATATGAAATTGGGGGGCCGGGTGTTTGTTTCAGCCACATATAGCGCCAATCTTTAAAAAATGCCCATAGAAGAGTGATAATACAAGCGATTAGAGAAAGCAAATTAAGACAGAGAAACTCGTGGTTTTCACATATGTAGATATAGTTATGGTAGAAGTGGTTGAGATCAAAATATATTTAAGAAGAGCCCAGTAAACCGGGCTCCTATCAATTGTTTGGCTGGGATTCCAAATTATTTTAAATTTATTATTAACTATTATTATTTAGAATATTTATATACCACTTTTTCACAAAGTTCTCGGAGCAGTTTACATATCAAGAGTTCACGCTTCCAAAGGGGTGCTGGGCTGAATAGGGACAGTTCTTCCCCTGCTAAATATGAGGACCATCATTGGAAAAGTTTCCTCTTTTCCCAGTTTGGAATAAATAGATGCAAGATGTGAGGAATTTCTGTAAATGGCGGCTCTCTTGCAAATTTCAGGAGGCTTAGCTATATGTACATAGGCATGCAGTTATGATATACATTCAGATATGCCTTCTGTTTGAGCCAAATACTAGTTCAGTGTATCAATTTACATTTGGCTCCTGAATAAACAAAGCAAGCATATGTCGCAACTTCATGACAGATGGTTCGAGCAGAGAACTGTTCGTTGTTTTCACACAGTTGCTACTTAGAGAGAGAGCCCCAAAAACTCTAACAAGAAATGCAAATTAGGCTAACGTTTCAATATTTTTCTCTTTTCAGGTATACAGCAAAACCTTAGTCAGCTTCCCAGTATTTACAGATGTTTTGACACATGCAAGGACCAGGAAGAGTCAGATCTTCACAAATATTCTGGGCTAGAGAACAATAATTTCTCATACTTCTCATTTACCTAAATAATAAATTTTGCATTCATAGTTAATAGCATTAGTTTAATTAATAATTAATAAAGAAGGCCAAGATGATGAATGCAAAAGGAGAGGTAACATATATCAAAATGACAAAGCAGGGAGACCTTTGACATTACCAAACACCCACAAATGCAAGCAATAAATTAGTTCTAAATAGATTTTTGAGTGGAGCATAAAATGATCATTGCCACATACATGTTTTTGTCAAATGAAGTCAATGACCTTTATAGGGCTTAACATCAAAAAGGAAAAATGCTTAGGATTGCAATCTAAAATCCACCACAACATTGCTGTGCTTTCCTAATGCAACTCCCCTATTGCCCATGCAGGCAACACACCCCAGATATGCTAGTAATCTAAATACCATGTAGCCCACAGGTTATGCAGCTGACTGCACAAGTTGCTTATTACTGTTCAGACGTTGCAACAGGGAACAGGGCAGCTTCAGGCTGGGAACTGTTTGGACTATCAGTCCTAGCAATGTTGGAGGCCATTGCATGGATTATAGTCCATGTAGTATCTAAATACCAGATACTAGTAGTATTAGTAGTAGGGAGTACTACTATTAGTAGGGAAGCGAGCTGATCTTGTGGTAGCAAGCATGAATTGGCCCTTTTGCTAAGTAGGATCTGCCTTGGTTTGCATTTGAAAGGGAGACTACATGTGTGAGCACTGTAAGATATTCCCTTTAGGGGACTGGGCCTGTGGAGGATCTGCCCTGCTGCTAACACGAGAAGCAGATATCCCTGACAATTACCCAGTTGAACTACGACCACCAAGTAGATTTTTGTGCTTTAGGCTGAGTCTGCCATAACAGTCTTTAAAACTTATGTTGCAAAAACAAACTTTATTCATTTATTTATCTATCATATTTTTATACTGCCTTTATATACATCTCTAGGCGGTATACAAAATTTAAAACAATATTTAAATATTAAAAATAATATTTAAAAATCAGCACAGATTAAAATATATGGAACAATTAAAACAGTAGCATAAACAGAAATAAAAACAGTAGCATTAATTAAAAGCCTGTGAGAACAGGTGAGTCTTGAGGGTCTTCCTGAAAACAAACAGAGAAGAAGATGCTCTTATTTCAGCAGGGAGCATAGTCCCCTGCAGGGAGCAGTGGAATATACGCTGCTTATTTCAGCAGGGATCATAGTCCCCTGCTAACTTGGCAAAGAGGCACCTTTTAATGTGGTGATTCTCTTTATTTAGCAGGGGGAGAGTAACTGGCCCTATCCACCTCCAGCACAGTACCTCCAGTGACTATTGCTGGTGTCTATCTCATGTTTCTTTTTAGATTGTGAGCCCTTTGGGGACAGGGAACCATCTTATTTATTTATTTATTTCTCTATGTAAAGCGCCCTGAACCATTTTTGGAAGGGCAGTACAGAAAATGAATTATTATTAATAATTAATAATAATAATAATAATAATAATAATAATAATAATAATAATAATAATAGAAGACAATAAAATTCTGGAATCCCAGGTCCTTGGGAAGGACTCGATGTCTGGATAAAACAAACCAGTCAATAACACCTGTCTGACTGTGTAAACAAGAGATAATAATAATATTCCAAAGCCCTGGGACAGCCACAGAGAAAGCTCGGTCCTGGGTCACCACCAAACAAGAGAGGAAAGATTACAAACAAATGTGAAAATGCCTGCAGATTATTTCTGCTGTAGCTCATGGCTGAAGAGAGAGGCCAAAACAAACAGTCATCTCTGGAGCGACAAAATGGAGACTAACACTGGGAGCACAAAGAGGGGAGGAGTCCAGCACTTTTATCAATGACCCTAAAAAACCCCAGTGGCCACTATGAGACATTGCAGCTGAGAGCTGATGCTGCCAAGGTCCTAGCTCCAACACTCCTTCTCATTGGCTCATGCTGCTGTCTATAAGTCCCAACTTCTCTCTCAAGGTTTTGAAATGATCACTGGGCAACAGCTTAGTTAGCACATCTGCTACCATTTGTTCACGTAGACCAGGGCTGCTCAACTTCAGCCCTCCTACAGATGTTGGCTTACAATTCCCATAATCTCTTGCTATTGGCCACTGTGGCTAGGGATTATGGGAGTTGTAATTCAAAAGCAGATGGAGGGCTTAAGTTGAGCAGGCCTGACTTAGACAATACAGCAGTTTTACAAGTCCTTTTTCTTGTGCATCCCACACATAATGATATTTTGTTTCAATGTGTTTTGTTCTAAATTTAATTTTCTCAATTTGTGAGATCTGGATGCAGCTTTGATTATCCTGGAACATCTCAATGGTTTTTGTTTGTCTGTGTTGAAATCTGACATTAGCTTGTGCAGCCACACCACCTCTTGACATGCTTGAGTGGAAGGTACATATTCTGCCTCAGTGTATGAGAGCAACTATTGATTGCATGCAACTATGCCAACTGACTGCTGCACCACATAACCACTGGTTGACTTCCAATCTGTCTGAGCCTCAGCCCAGTCTGCATCCATATAACCTACTAATTTGGGTCCACTACTAGCAGGCAACTTTAATTTTAGATCGATTGTCCCTTCTAAATACCTGCCTAGTCTCTTTACCGCAGTCCAGTCACCTTTGCTGGGTGTGCTTACTTCCCTACTCAAGATTCCCACAAATGCAGCTATATCTGGTCTTGTTATCATTGATTGATTACATGCTGTCAAGTTGGTGTCGACTCTTAGCGATCACATAAATAGATTCTCTCCAGGATGATCTGTCTTCAACTTGGCCTTTAAGGTCTCTCAGTGCTACAAATAAAAGCTTTCCAATTGCTGTCCTGTACTCACTGTTGTCTGGCAGAAATTCACTTTCCTCCTTCTGTTTTAGGTAACCTGTTTCCATAGGTGTACTCATTTCTTTGGCCTCTGTCAGTCCCAAATACTAGTAAATCATTTATTTTCTGTATTTGGTTAAGCAAAGAGCTTCCATCCTCTTCTCTCTCTATGAGGCTATTCTCACAAGCAGCAGGAAACGGGCCAAGGGAGCCCAGCCCAGTCCCTGCTGCTCATGTGCAGCAACATGAACTGCATGGCTCCTGGTGGTGACTCAGCAGCAAGCCCGCTTACGGAGCCCACCGTTTAACCCGGGAGGCACTCATCCCAATTTTTACCATTAGCTTTGACCATTTTCTGAAGGCTTCTTTAAGAGTTCGCTTGGATCTTTCCACAAGTACCGATAGAACAGCTAGCCGTTCTTTAGCTTTGGCTGGACTTGGCTCCTCTCCTTGGACTGGACTCGGCACCTTCAGCTCTCTGACTTCTGATCTCCAACTAGACACTGACTTCTTCCAACTTCTTCTCTCTGATTCTCTCAAAGACTATGACTTCAGCTGTGACTTCAGACCAGGGGCGTAGCTATAGTTGGGCAGATGGGTTCATAGAACCCAGGCCACCCAGCTCCCGAGGGCCCCCCAGCCCCACCCCTCCCTATTATCTTCATTATCTCCCTCACTCAGAGGGGCTACTAGGGAGAAGGATTAACAAGGGCCCTCTCTCCCCTAGTTACGCCTTTGCTTCAGACTCTTCCAGGACTCTAACTAACTTTCTGCTAAAGCAGCCTCCAATATATACACACTTTTCTCTAACAGTTTCTAAAACAATCCAGTCAGTTTAACACCAAGTACCCTCCATTTTTCAAACATTTTATTTCTTCCAAAAACAAACTGTCAAATTGACATTTTAAATGTGAAACTAAAATACAACAAGCACGAACTCTTGACCCTGCCAGCATTCTTTGCAAGACAGGGACTTTGCAAGCATTTTATACATATTATTAATGATTAGCATATCCTGTGTGCAGAGCATCTATGCGCTAGGACTTTATTGCTCACTCACTTACTCTGCCCCTTCCCCCTTTCTCTCTTTCCCCCTCTCGCTCACTCATCCTCCCTCTTGCTCACTTACTCTTCCTCCCCTCCTCCTCCCACTTGCTCACTCATTCTTCCGCTCCTTCTCTCACTCAGCCTCCCCTCCCCCACCTGCTCGCTCATTCAGCCTCCCCTCCACCTCCTTCTCGCTCACTCAGCCTCCCTTCCCCCACTCACTCGCTTGCTCACTCACCCCACACACTCACTCAGCCTCCCTCTCCCCCACTCGCTCACTCACTCAGCCTCCCCCTCCCCCACTTGCTTGCTCACTCAGCTTCCCCTCCCCATGCGCTCACTCAGCCTCCCCCTCCCCCACTCACTCGCTCACTGAGCCTCCCCCATTTGCTCGCGCACTGAGCCTCCCCCATCCCCGCTCGTTCGCTCCACTTTGGAGTTGCTGCTGCCAGTCTGTGTAGACAATACTGAGCTAAATGGACAAATGGTCTGACTCGGTATAAGGCAGATTCCTATGTTCCTAATGTCAGCTGTTGTTATATGAGAGGAGAGCTGGTTTTGTGGGAGGAGAGCTGGTCTTGTGGTAGTAATTATGCATTGCCTCCTTTGCTAAGCAGTGTCTGCCCTAGTTTGTATTTGAATGGGAGACTAAATGTGAGCACTATAAGATATTCCCCTTAGGGGATGGTGCCGCTCTGGGGAAAGCACCTGCATGCTTGCATGCAGAAGGTTCCAAGTTCCCTCCCTGGTATCTTCAAGATAGGGCTGACGGAGACTCCTGCCTGAAACCTGCAGCCTGAAGCTGCTGCCAGTCTGTGTAGACAATATTGAGCTGGATGGACCAAGGATCTGGCTCAGTATAAGGCAGCTTCCTATGTCCCAGTATTGCTCCTTGTCCTCAAACAGGTATCAGACAACCAGGGGCCAAGTCAAATAATAACTGAAACAAAAAAGCAAGGTCCTCAGCCCTCCTCCTCCTCGCCTTCTCTCTCTCTCTCTCTCTCTCTCTCTCACCAAGTGTTGCCAGAACTCTCGTGAGATGTGCCATGTACCAGGAGATTTGCTATATACATCCTTAGTGTCACATATATAGAGATAAGAAGAACTTTAGGAATATCACTGCAATAATACAAGGGTTTATTTACAACAACCAAGAAGAAGTTTGGGAATATCAATTCAATTCATTTACAATACAATGGTTTATTTTACAAAAACCAAGAGGTCTAAGCCTTGTTCCTCCACAGGACCACTCTGGGAAGAGCACTTGCATGCTTGCATGAAGGTTTCTAGTTTTCTCCCTGGCATCTCCAAGATAGGGCTGAGAGAGACTTCCTCCTGAAGCCTTGGAGAAACTGCTGCCTGTCTGTGTAAACAATACTGAACTAGATGGACCAATGGTCTGACTCAGTATAAGGAAGCTTTCTGTTACTACTACTACTACTACTACTACTACTACACCACACATTTATATATTTGAGAACTTTTCAGCCAAAGTTGCCAAAGCAGTTTACATAGGGAAATAAATAATAAAATAGATGGTTCCTTGTTGCCAAAGGGCTCACAATCTTAAAAAAAAAATGCATGGGGTTATCCCTAACCAGCAATGGAAAGGCCCAGGGATCATGTGGCCTAGAGCTGTACTGCACAGCAGTTGTGTGGATCACATTTGACATTCTTATATGTTAAGTGCAGGAAATGAAACATGTTCAAAGAAACAGCATGTGTATCTTTTCATGTACCAGAGAGTCTTAGGCATTGTGGACAATTTTGAAAGTGCACTAAGGTGTTTGTTCACCTGCTTTAGTCAGCTTTAGTAAGAGCTCCAGTGTGGTGTAGTGGTTAGAGTGCTGGACTAGGACCGGGGAAACCCGAGTTCAAATCCCCATTCAGCCATGAGACTTGCTGGGTGACTCTGGGCCAGTCACTTCTCTCTCAGCCTAACCTACTTCACAGGGTTGTTGTGAGGAGAAACTCAAGTATGTAGTACACCGCTCTGGGCTCCTTGGAGGAAGAGCAGGACATAAAATGTAAATAAATAAATAAATAAATATAAGATAATATAGCTTGTCAGCCCATGTTGAACCAACTCTAAGAAAAAGATGTGAACTACTAATGTACTCTTTTTACAAGGATGCAATCCAATCTTATTTCTATTAAGATACATCCCAGTACCATTTAATTAAACAGTCTTTAGGCAGCAAAACCAATGGACAACTCCTCATATAACTGGAAGAGTCAAACCAAGAGGTTGTCAGTGATACATACAGCACACTGCATTAATAGCTGACTTTAGCAGACAAGGATTATGTTTTACTAGTGAGATTAGAGCATATCAAAGATAATTTGTCAACATGGTATTTCCATAGTCATATATATATGTGTATATAAATAAAATGCATGCCAATTTTCCAATATATGTATTGTATCCCATTCTTCTTTCAAGGAGTTCAGAATGGCATACTTATTATCCTCATAACAAGCCTGTGAGGTTGATTAGAGTGATTTGATCAAGGCCACAGTTGGCTAAGCCGGAACTGGAAGTCTCCCTAGCCTTAAATCCAACACCCTGTCCAATAAATCACACTGGCTGGGTCTGCAATGAGAGCTGAAATACTAAGAATTTCAACAGGAATTAATCATATTAACGTCACTGGACTGTGCTCACAGTTGCTGAAGCCACTGTCCTCAATGAGACTAGAGCCCCAAAATATTAAGTAAAAATTCCATTGAAATCAATGAAACCTGTAACAAGCTTCAAGACTGCAGGTATTTAATTTGAAGACAAATGTGCTAATGCCTTCTAAATTTCTAATTAAAGGTAGCCTCAAATTGACCTTGTAGATGTTTTAAAGTGGAACCTGGATGATGATGTTTGACTACAGGTGATTTCTTATTTTTGTTTCTTCAGCTGAAAATATAACATGCTTACCTCCATAAAAGTAATAGGTTTCTTAGACACAGTATAAATATCTTTTCCTTTCACTGCTATAAATCAGTAGTAACTCAAGTGAGTACACCAGCCATGCATGAAGAATCGCCATTTGCAAAGGAAAAAAGCACACAAAAATGTTAAATAACTTGATACCACAAAACATGCTGCATAACAATTGAAAACCAACCAGCAAAGGCAAACTAAATGATTAATATACAATTTCCACAAACGGACCTTACAAGCCAATTGTGTGCTTTATTTAAAAAGGGGGAAAATCAAGTCAAGCCACAAGTCAGGAATTACATGCAAGCTTCACGACATACATAATTAATCCCTACTACATTTGCCATTTCACAGCACATTAAAGCTAAAAAGGTCCCCAGAAACAGCAAGAAAGAAGTGGTTTTTTGCGATGTATAACTAGGGGTTCTCCCCCTCCTATTGACTTATCTCTTCATACCCTGTAGCAAATGTCTGCATTTTTCACCCCACTTTTAAGCCAATTTTATAGAGCAATCATATCCCCATGACATGTAGGTTAATTCTTAAACCTTTTTATACTGAAGGAGTACAATACTCTAAAACAGCAGCAAAAATGACACCAGTACATCCTATCCTTGCACTGGCAGAAGACTACAGCTGGTGCTATTCTTACACCAGGACGAATGCATGAAAGATAGTTTTCAGGGACCCTTGATGGGCCCAGCCTGGAAAAAGGAAAGAGACAGAATTGTTTGTGTGTCCAAAGATGTTTATGCAGTGTTGTTTGCATCACCTCCCTTTCAGTCTGAGATTTGTTTTATGTTTTGTAGTATTAATTTATTTGATTGATTGATTGTATTGTATTGTATTGTTGTGGCTGTTAACTACTTGGAGGTTCACCTAAGCGGAAAGGTGGCATCGAAATCTTAAAATAAATAAATAAAATTATTACCATGCATTTCTTGGGATGTCCAGATCTGAGCTTGTGAAATTTGCCGAAGCCAATCATAAGCAGTGTTGGAACAGAAAATGCAACATACAGAACAATGAGCTGCTTGCCTGGGCCCTCCTCTAGAACGCAGAGAGAGGGTGGGAAGGAGAGGTGACATGCTTTCTCAAGAACTTTAATTCCAGAGTTCCTTAGTAATTATTGTAATTATTGCTTGCATTTCCTATGCATGGACAGAAAGAGCCAAGAAGACATGGCATCCATAGGAACACGGAAAGCTGCCGTATGCTGAGTCAGACCCTTTGTCCATCTAGCTCAGCATTGTCTACCCAGACTGGCAGCGGCTTCTCCAAGGTTGCAGGCAGGAGTCTCTCTCAGCCCTATCTTGGAAATGCCAGGGAGGGAACTTGGAACCTTCTGCATGCAAGCAGTGGCGTATCTAGGAAAAATAGTGCCTAGGGCAAGCACTGAAATTGCGCCCCCTGTCCAAACATCTGACACCCATCTTTCAGATAACTTTATCAAGACATCAGCTGAAAAATACAAGTCAAGCTCATTAATCTTTTAATCTTTCAAAAATTATTTAGCAGTGGACGTAGCCAGACCAAAAAATGCTGGGAAACTACAAATTTCAGTATGCTGGAGCTCATGAAATACCCAAATACTATGTGGAGGTGTACTTAGAAAACTAAACAGAAGTGCCTGTCTAATTCTCTACTATGCATTGTAGCATCACTATTACATAAGTTTTAAAAATAAATGGAGAATTTGACTTTTCCCAGATACTCTGAAAATAATTAAAGGATATGCAGAGTAAACTGTGTCACTGCTTGGAATATATTCTAGTCTTTCAGAAAGACAGTTAAAATGAGAGAGAGAGCAAGAAGCTCCCAGTGGACCTTAATACTAAGGATTTCACACTGATTCAAAGACAAACTCACCATTAATAGCCATATTATTAAGACATCACATTTAACTCACTCATCACAAGAAACAAAGTAAGAGCAAATGAATACAATCCTAGCTCATAAGCTTCAACTCATTATTCACAAGCCCTGATTCTCTGTATATAGTGCGAAACTGAATATGTGTACAGTGATTTATATTATATTGAATTAAAAATAATACCTGTAGTCCCTTCGGGGGGCTTTCTAAAGGCTGGGGGGTCTGCAAAGGTTCCCCCTCCCCTTGCTGGCTTCTAGGGCCTCGCAGGGACCATTTTAGCATGTGTTATGGCCATTTTTTAATTTTTTAAAATGGCCGCTAAAAACAAAATGGCCACCACGCATGCTCAAATGGCCTCTGCAAGGCCTGGCCTGGCCTAGGGCCTCACAGAGGCTATTTGAGCATGTGCAGTGGCCATTGTGTTTTCAGCAGCCATTTTTTAATTTTTTTTTTACTTTTATGAAACGGCACCCTCCTTCAAGTGGCGCCCAGGGCACGTGCCCTGCCTGCCCCACCCTAGATACGCCCCTGCATGAAAGCATGCCGATACTCTTCCCAGAACAGCCTCATCTCCTAAAGGGAATATTTTACAGTACTCGCACATGTAGTCTCCCATTCAAATGCAAACCAGGGCAGGCCTGCTTAGCAAAGGGGACAATTCATTCTTACTTCCACAAGACCAGCTCCCTGCCCCACTCTGCCCAAGCACTATAATAATCGGGGCATGAAGGTTCTAGGAACAGTGGGAGCCGATGCTGATTAGTTTGTTTCCAGGCCCCAGAAGACTTGAGAGTAAGTGAGTTAAGCCTCTGGTTTCCACAGTGCATACAACCAAGGTCCCCAACACAGTGCCTGTAGGCAAAAGGGCTTCTGCAGAAGTGTTGAGTGTTACCCGCTTGCCTGCTTGCTTCTACCCTCCTCACTTGCCCTCATTTCCCACTCTGCTTTGTCTCCACATGCCCTGTCAGCAGGCAATCAAAGCATGGTAGTTCCAAATGCAAGGGTGCTTAGCAGACCAGATGAGGTGGAGGACAGTCATCAAAGACGGCAGGCAGGCAACAGTGAACACTGCCTTGTTCTGGGGAAGAACCTGGGGGGAAGTGTGCAAGCCTGCTTCCTTCAACATGGAACTACTATCCTTGGCTAGCTGAGTGTATTAATATTACTTTGAATAATATTACTTTAAAGAAAGAGTAATAAAAGAAGAAGAATCCCCTGTTACCCAATTAGTTCTCTGTTTTTGTGCTTAATGCAGATGGATTTGCATTTTTGTTAAACATTCAAAATGTAATGGAAGCTGTTTATGCAACTTTGGGCAATTACTCAGTATTTAACAAAGCAAACTTTTCTGATGCAAGAAAGTAGACTAGTTGAGCAAGGACTACTAAATAAACAGAGAGCAAAAAAAACAAAACCCTCTCCTTAAACTCAGCTGTGCTGATCATAAGTCACAGCCCCAAGCTGACTGAAGGGAAAGCCCTCTCTGTTCACTCCTCTTCCCAAGTTCTTTTTCTTAATTTCATGGAGCTACTTTCAAACTCACTTCCTAGAAATATTGTGTGGGGAGATGTCTCATATATGTATACACTTCCAGAAAAAAAACCTGTGTGTCATTAATTTGGGATGTGCGTTACTTGTTTTTTGGTGTCTTTATTAGCATTGTTTTCATAGAATTTTAGAGTTGGAAGGAACTTTGACGGTCTCCCAGTCCTACCCCACCCCCCACCCCGCTCAGAACAAAAGATTGCTACAGTCTCCCTCTCCAGTTTCTGTTTGAAAAGCTCTAGAGATGGAGAGCTCACCACTGCATAAGGTAGACTGTCCCATTGTCGATCAATGCTATTAGGAATTTCTTCCTAATGTCTAGTCTAAATCTGTCTGCATGTAATTTCAAGCCCATCAGTACTGGTGCTGTCCTCAAGAGCAACCAAGAACAAGCCCGTTCCTTCTTCTTTGGGACAGCCCTTCCGATAAGACAGCGATCATATCTCCCCTTTGCCTTCTCAAGGGTAAACATAGCCAGCTTCTTTAACCACTTCTCTTAGGAATTAGTTTTCAGACACCTCACCATCTTTGTTGCCAATCTCTGAATTTGTTTCAGTCTATCAATATCCTTCTTAAAATGCAGTTCCCAAAATTTCTAAAACAGATAGGATCATGGAGAAGCTTAAAGGGAGGGAAAGAACTGGATTACAAGTTTGTCTAGGCCCACAATGATGGAGGCGGGCGATGGTCTGCATGGCTTACTGGGAATTCATTCATTCATTCATTCATTCATTCATTCAATTTCTATACCGCCCTTCCAAAATGGCTCAGGACAGTTTTCCCCCAATTTCTTGGGATGGGGCTTTTCTCAAGGGACTGTGGAGCTAGCCGCTTTACCGCTGAGCAGGTACTGCCATCTGTTCAGGCAGACAGACTGGGCATGTACTGATATATCTGTGATGATGGAACTGGGATCCTCTCATCCACGTTTTTACTGTACTTGTTGTTCCTGAAAAGACATTTGCTCCCCTTGTTTCACTTAAATGCCAGAGGCTTTGCTATGTGCCTAGGCAACACAAAGGTCACTATCGCCCTTCTAAAAGCCAGATGGCACACAATGCCCAAGCATTTATATAGCTATGCTACAACATTGTTATCTCCCCGAACATCCATGTATGGATGTTTTGTTTGAACATTTTAGATTGGTGGTTAAAAGTTCTAACTGGAATGCATGTGGTTAGGAGGAGATGTTGACATGATTGAGAGTTGTTTCCTGGTTTGATGTACAAAACATATATGAAATGTTATTCACTGCACTTGTGTACTCTTCTTTTTCTGTTACTGTATTATTTTCACTTTATATAACAATTTAAAACATGAAAAAAGAAAGAAAGTTAATTAGAGCAATATTACTACTAAAAAGAAATACATTGCAAGACTAACCAGATAACTGCAAAGAAGAAATTTAGCGTAGTGTCTGAATTAAAATAGCTTCCAGGCTGGCTAGAGGAAGGAGGCTTGAGAAAAACAGATATTTGAATGTAAGAAAAGGAGCAGGGATAGAGAGAGCCCAGAGGGGTGCAGTGATTATCATACAACCAGGGGAGTATCTAGGGTAGGGCAGGTAGGGCATGTGCCCTGGGCACCACTTAAAGGGGGGCGCAATTTTTTAAAAAAAAATGGCCACCAAAATCAAAATGGCCACTGCACATGCTCAAATGGCCTCTGTGAGGCCCTAGGCCAGGGGTGGGGAACCTTGGCACTCCAGCTGTTGTTGAACTACAACTCCCATCATCCCCAGCCACAATTATTGTGGCTGGGGATGGTGGGAGTTGTAGTTCAAAAACAGCTGGAGTGCCAAGGTTCCCCACCCCTGCCCTAGGCCATGCCAGGCCTCACAGAGGCCATTTGAGCATGTGCGGTGGCCATTTTGTTTTCAGCAGCCATTTAAAAAAAAACAACAATTATTTTTAAAAATAGCCAAAGCACATGCTCAAATGGTCTCTGCGAGGCCCTAGAGGCCAGCAGTGGGAGGGGTAACCTTTGCAAATGCCCCCCCCACGGCCTATATGTAGCGCCCCAAAGGGGCTACAGGTTAAAAAAAATTAATATAATATGTCACTGTACACATATTCAGTTTGGCACTATGTACAGAGAATCAGGGCTTGTGAATACTGAGCTGAAGCTTATGAGCTAGGATGGTATTCATTTGCTCTCACTTTGCTTCTTATGATAAGTGAGTTAAATGTGGTGTCTTAATAATATGGCTATTAATGGTGAGTTTGTCTTTGAATCAGTGTGAAATCCTTAGTATTAAGGCCCACTGGGAGTTTCTTGCTCTCTTTCTATCTCATTTTAACTGTCTTTCTGAAATACTAGAATATATTCCAAGCAGTGACACAGTTTGCTCTGCATAGCCTTTAATTATTTTCAGAATATCTGGGAAAAGCCAAATTCTCCATTTATGTTTAAAACATATGTAATAGTGATGCTACAATGCATAGTAGAGAATTAGATAGGCACTTCTGTTTAGTTTTCCAAGTATACCTCCACATAGTATTTGGGTATTTCATGAGCTCCAGCATACTGAAATTTGTAGTTTTCCAGCATTTTTTTGGTCTGGCTATGTCCACTGCTAAATAGTTTTTGAAATTTTAAAAGATTAATGAGCTTGACATATTTTTCTGCTGATATTATAGTAAAGTTATCTGAAAGAGCCCCTGGTGGCGCAGTGGTAAAACTGCTGCCCTGTAACCAGAAGGTTACAAGTTTGATCCTGACCAGGGGCTCAAGGTTGACTCAGCCTTCCATCCTTCCGAGGTCGGTAAAATGAGTACCCAGAATGTTGGGGGCAATATGCTAAATCATTGTAAACCGCTTAGAGAGCTCCGGCTATAAAGCGGTATATAAATGTAAGTGCTATTGCTATTGCTAAGTGCTAAAGATGGGTGTCAGATGTTTGGACAGGGGGTGCAATTTCAGTGCTTGCCCTAGGCACTATTTTTCCTAGATACGCCTCTGCATACAACCTCGTCCTTCCTTTAATGGTGATTAGACACTCATGGCTCTGGTGCAACCAAAGGACCTCTTTCCTCAGGGATGGAACCAGGTGATAAAGAACTGAAGATTATTCTGAAAGAAAAGGAGCAGGGATAGAGAGAGCACAGAGAGGGACAGTGATTATCATCCAACCTTGTCCTTCCTTTAGTGGCGATTAGACCCTCGTGACTCTGACACAACTGAAGGACCTCTTTCCTCAGGGATGGACGAGGGATCAGCAGGCAGTAGCAGAAAACCAAGGGGCTTATGCAGCAAAGGAGCCCCTGGTGGCGCAGTGGTAAAAAAAAACTGCCGCCCTGTAACCAGAAGGTTACAAGTTCGATCCTGACCAGGGGCTCAAGGTTGACTCAGCCTTCCATCCTTCCGAGGTCGGTAAAATGAGTACCCAGAATGTTGGGGGCAATATGCTAAATCATTGTAAACCGCTTAGAGAGCTTCGGCTATAGAGCGGTATATAAATGTAAGTGCTATTGCTATTGCTATTGCTAAAGGTATATCCAAAAAGTGTCTGTTCTCGAGTAGCCAACTTCTGGTAGCAGCAAGGTTGGCTGGGCAGACCAGGCCAGGCAAGAAGGCTGACCTAGAGGCTGGAAGCATGCAGAGCAGAGTAAGACACGCAAGCAGAATAAGACACGGCCATGTGTAATGGCGTCCAAATCTAGTGCCCAAATCTAGGTGTCAGATCTAGTGTCCAAATCATGGGTAACTCCAAGGTGTGGAAACCAAATGAAGCACACTGGTTCAAGAAACCAGGGGCAATTATATCTCAAAATGTGTCCTGAGGTAACATTCCAGCTGCTCTCTTTTCCTGAATAGGACAGTTCCAGGGGAATCTCAAAATGTTCCATTGTCTCTATTTGCTGTGCTGCACTACAACACAATGATTTGAATGGATCAAGAATACCCTGTATGTAAATTGAGTGAATGATCATGCAAACACAGTGAGGCGGGTCTCACGATCCGTGAGACCCGCTTTTTTAGAAACTGCGGGGAAAGCGTGCTAAGCCCGCTCTCCCCACAGACGAGTGGGCAGGGAGCCCTGGGCGGCTGGATCGGCCGCCCCCAAGGTTGCTGGCTCCGTGACGGAGCCGGTGGGGGGTGGGGGAGTGGGCGCCGTGCAGCCCCTGCAAGCCCCAGTATGCCCTGCGTGAGTTACTCATGATTGTAAAAAGCAGGTTTACAAAGCAAACACGAAGGCGCCCCGTGGCTACTCACGATTGTAAAAAGCAGGTTTGCGGAGCGCTCCTTCTGCAAACCTGCTTTTTACCAGGGGTTCCAGAGCGGGTTAGCCACTCCAGAACCACCGGGCTCGGCTGTGAGCCCGGTGGTTCTGACGATCAGCAAAAATCGGGCTAGCAGAGGCTAGCCCGATTTTTGCTGATCGTCAGAATAGCCCCAGTATCTCTTAGGTCAGAAGAACCTAGTAAACTAATCAGTATTTTAATGAGTACACCTCTGAGTTTCTATCACCCACTTAGCTCTCTTCTGATGATATGAACAAGCTAGCAACCCGCCTTTTAGAATTGGGGTCTGCTCTCTGAACCCAAAAGCCAATTTTGGCCTGCGTCTGGAATTGTGGAAACTAGAATGTGCACTCTGAGTCTGTTGAACTATAGTAACTGAAGGGAATTGTTTATCTCTACCCAAGGTCTACTTGTTTTTACACTGTGATAGAGGCCTGGGTAAATGCTGAGAGCAATCATATTATGTGCTAAGAATCATATTTAGAATGTGTTTATGAGGAGCATCTTAGATTAACAAAAATGCTGACCATCTTGCATTTATCTCTTTGAGTGACATTTTCTCTCTGAATAACAATTTTTCTGGGACTGAACAGTGGCAAATTCTGCACAAGCTGGCATACCAGGTATGTTCCTATCTAAAATTAGTAGACAATATCAAGCCCCCAAACCTTGATAAGCTCCTTGATCAGATATGACAAGAGAGTTTCAGGGAAGGGGCAAATTTGTTTACATTAAGGATGGAGACATAGAAAGAACTGATGGGCTGAAGAACTGAAGGAAAAAAGAAGGGTATGCTTGACCCAGGGAGAAAGGCAGTGTGTGAACCCTGTAAAAGGAAAACACATATTTTAATTCCCTTTGGGACAGTATGTCAATTCCTAGTTGGGGGAAGCCAACTTGTGTCCTGTGAAGTGTCAGCCGCTCAGGAGGGAGCCTCCCTTCTGGACAACCAGCTGCCGGCACCCTCAAGGCCTCCTGGGCTCAACAACCGACGTGACCCAGTAATATGCTTGGCCCTTCAGATTCCAGCAATGCTATTCTGAACTAACAACACTTGCCCTATATCTCTCCCTCTCTCCCTCCTTCCCCTCCCCTTTTCTCATAAATAGTCTTTATACCTTATTCTGCCTTTTCCAGCATTCTCTGCCTCAGCCATTCGTATGCTGGTGTCTGTTTCCCCCTCCTCTTTCCGGGCCCTCCCTTCCCCTCCATCCCAAGCTGCTTTAATGAGCATTCCTCTTCTTTTCTCTCCCTCCCTCTCCTGCTACTGTAATTTCAGCATTAGCATCTTCTGCTCTCTGCCAAAACAACCTTGGAATGTTTGGGAACAAATTGTAGATAACAGGCCTTAGTTTAGCTGCCCTTAATGAGAGGAAATTGATTTTAAACTATTCAGCATTTAGTAGACTGCCTGCCTAAAAATCAGAAAGAAAAGCCTTTTCTGTTAAGAATTGAAATTGCCTTGCATTATACTACTGGTATGATTTAATTGTAATGGAAATTATTGGATTAGTTAAAGGAAACATTGATTCAATTGTTTGCATGTCATCAGAACTGAGTAGTAAGAATTGTTTTGGTTTGTAGCTAAGCAACAGAGAGATAAGCCACACCTTACACACAAAAACTAAATTCCTCAGCCTTGCTTAGTATGATAACACCGCTATCTGCTTTTAGTAAGGCAAAATTGATTCCTAGTCAGCTGCTTTGAGAATGGTTTTAGAAATGCTTCAAGCTGTTATTGAACACTACACTACATTCATTAGGGAAATGAAATCAAAAAGTATTTTACTTACATGCTTGCATTTGTAATCATTAAGCTTTCAAAAACAGATCATTAAAAAATTACCAGCTGTTTGTGTGTGTGAACGCCCCCCCTCTCCCAATTGCTCGTGATCTCAGGACCCAAACTCGGAGTTACATGGGAGGGGCATGGTAGCATGGTAGCCTGGGAGATGGGAGGGGCATGGTAGCCTGCTCTTATCACTGATAGGAAGGGAGTTGCACTGCAGAGCCTTATATGACTTCTCTGCTGGAGTGATTTTGTTCGTTTGAGGCAACTGCAGAGGAGGGGAAGTAAGAGGGTCAATCTTTAGACAGACAGACCTTGAGAGGAGTATGACCGAAATTTAACTCAGATGTTAACTATGAAGTCTACTCAGGCATTCAGCTGTTGAATCTGGGGGTGACTGTCCCACTGCTTGCTAAGTGGTCCCCATATGCCAACAAATGGGGAGCTCATGATCCCATGAGGCTCCTGAGCATGTTAAAAGTGAGAACCACATGCCTGTAGTCTCAGACATAAGCAGAGAGGCTTCTGGGAGCCTGCAGAAGAGCAGTGCTAGCAACAACTAAGAGAGATACGATATCTCCCTTGAAAAATATGAAGGGCTATAACATAGAAGATGGAGCAGATTGTTTTCTATTGCTCTTGAGGGCAGGACTAGAACCATTGGGTTGAAATTATAAGGAGCCACACTCATGTTAGACATTATAAGGAATTTCCTAACTGTACAAGCTGTTTCACGGTGCCTCATATGGTGATGGGTTCTCCTTTTCTAGTGGTTTTCAAACAGGAGACATATCTGAAAGGGGTGCTCTGAGCAAGTAGAGATACTCTGAGCAGGTAGCTGAACTAGCTACCAAGATCTCTTCCCACTCTAGAATTCTATGATTCAATAATTATAAGTGAATGACAAATATCCTTTAGATACTGATCCCTGTCCTTGGGATCTAAATTCTTCAATGAATTCTGGGGACTATACATTATATTAACAGCACTGGCTCTCAATATCCCTGGAGTCTCAGTGTTCCCAATTTATTGATTGATTTGAAAAAAACTAGATCTCACCTTTGTCAAAGACTCAAAGCATCTCACAACATTATAAACAATATTAAAACTATTATAAAATACAAAGTTCAAACAATGAAAAAAGAAGGATAAAACAGATACACAGAAAGAGTACACCGAGGGCAAATCTCAAGGTCATAATCAAAAACAATTACAGTCTTATTTACAAAACCAGCCAAAAGAGATGGGTCTCATGTTGTGGGGCATGAAACAGGGCTTGCCCAAACCACCCCCACCTTGTGACTTAAAGGCCAATTACATGGTATGACAATATTTTAGGTATTTGAGTAGTATCTAAATTGTGTGGTGAGGGCCCATTTGGTTGAGCTGATGTATAATTTATAATGTGATTACAATGATGCTTGTCCCTCTCTCCTGTAGTGAATTGTTACTATAACATGACCAATCAAATAATTTTTATTTAAGGTAACAACAGTACAGACGCTTTACATCATAATAGTCATAGATTAAGAATTTGAAAAGTAACAACTGTCAGCTGAAGAATTTAACTGGACTCTATCCCCCACTAAGGTGCCATTTCGTTTAAAGATGCATTAATTTTAAATCATTATATCTTCCCTGAAAGATCTTAGAAGTACTCTGATGCATGTAGAATGCTTTAAACCTAACTCTTACCTTTCCATTGCGACCTTTTGTTCTTCATTCTTATCCAGTGTCCCATGGTCTCATGTTGCTTTCCATTCTGATTATCCATACCCAATGACAGTTCCATTGATAAATGTACCTGGCTTCTGGAAGATACTGACAATGGTACAGTTGCAATTGCCTATGATTTCTTCCATATATAACTCCATTATTACCTTTCATTTTAAAATAATGCAACTTGCTGCTTTTTATTCTAACAGTTTCCATTATAAAATCTTATTCTATCAGTTACATACAGTTGACAATGCTCTTGCTCCTCAATCATAATGCATTTTCTTCTTACACTTCTCCCTATCCATTTGGGTATAAAGTTTCACATCACTAAACAGAGACAAACAGGTATGAATTTCCTATTGAAATGTAACTCTGCAAGAGAAAAACCCTGCTCCAAAAGTGCTGGTCTATAGTTTAGTAATTATAAATAAATATGAGTGTTTGTGTCTTTAGCTGTATGTAACAAATGTTTAATAATTGTACTCCATTTTCTACAAACACATTAGCCTGAGGGTATCCTAGATTTGATGTGACATGCCTAAATTAAAAACACATAGCGAAGTCTCTCATCTCTTGACAATTAACTGTTATAACAGTCTATGGAAATCCAGGTTGGCAAGAACAGCTTTAAGTTTCCCAATGACATGCCTAGCACTTAAATTATGTATCTCACAGATTTCTGGATAGTGAGAATAATAGTCTAGAATCAATAACTATTGATGACCCTCAAACAAATCTATTCCATCTTTAGACCAAGGACTCAAGAAATCATTAGTAATGGTCATTCGCTGTTTAATTTTATAGTTATGGTATTTCATAATTTCTTACAAAAATGTCTATATTTAGAGCTTTTGCATTTTTCAATAGTAAATGTCTCTCATGAATGCAGTACGACATCTCCTATCTCGAAGTATGATAGGACTCTATGGTTTTTTAAACAGTGCTGTTTATGATTTAACCTATTGTATTGAGCATGTACTTTTTGTGAGCATTTTCTTCCTGCAATGATCCAATTACAGCCCGCAAGGTCTTATCCACTTTTGTTGCAAGAGCAAACTCCCACACTTGATCAAAATCAGGAATGAGTTTCCTCAATAAGTTAATATGAACTTGTTCTATATCATCGTCAAAGTCATCTTTACATCTCAGAAATCACCTTGACAGTGCATGTTAGTACCAACTTAGTTCCAAACTGACCATGTAATTGAAAGTCATATTTCTGTAATTAAAATAATAGCCTTTGTAAGCATAGAGGCATATCTGCCAAATTAATTTTCTTAATATTTAGTGGCCTGTGGTTAGTTTTGGCTACAAAACTTTGAGCATACATGAAGCATATGGTCAAATGCTTCACCAAATACACCAAAGCGAAGACTTGGAGATAGACTTCCAGTGCATCGACCTTTTGCACCAACTATTCTAATGACCACTAGGGGCATTGGGAGTAGAGATAGTGAGTAAGGGAGTAGAACTAACTAACTGTTCTACCTGACTCTACTCTATGACCCCTGATATGACTACAGGTATTTCCTGTGCTGAGTCAGAATCCCTTCCTTTCCTCTTAGAGAGCAGATGGAAACATCTCTCTCTCTCTCTCTCTCTCTCTTCATTATGTAGTCCTATAGATTAGGATTAGGTCTTTCCTATCCAAAATGTATTTCACCAATAAATAGCAATAGCAATAGCACTTACATTTATATACCGCTCTATAGCCAGAGCTCTCTAAGCGGTTTACAATGATTTAGCATATTGCCCCCAACATTCTGGGTACTCATTTTACCGACCTCAGAAGGATGGAAGGCTGAGTCAACCTTGAGCCCCTGGTCAGGATCAAACTTGTAACCTTCTGGTTACAGGGTGGCAGTTTTACCACTGCGCCACCAGGGGCTCTAAATACTTAGTATTTAGTTCTACAAGAATCTCCATGTGTTTTCACTAAATAGCTGCAACAGCTAAACTCTGCAACTACTTTGTAACTGGAGTGGGTAGCTTCTGTCGGTCTGTCTAAGCTCTTCAGAACGTTGCTTGTTATGTTGTAACATTGCTTTTTAAAAAAAAATTAAAATATTTCTTTACCGCCCAAAACTTGCATCTTTAGGCGCTTTACAATTAAAATCATTTAAAATATTAAATCAATTAACAATTAAAATCATTTAAAAGATTTTAAAAAATTAAAACCCAGTATTAAAATTATTTAAAACTATAAATCTACTTAAAAGCCTGGGTGAATAAATGTGTCTTCAGTGCCTTTTTAAAAGTTGCCAGAGGTGGAGAGGCTCTTATTTCAACAGGGAGCACATTCCAAAGTCCAGGGGCTGCAATGGAGTAGGCCCATTCCCGAGTAGCTACCAGATGAGTTGGCGGCAGCCGCAGGCGAACCTCTCCAGATGATCTTAGCAGGTGGTGGGGCTCATGGCGAAGAAGATGTTCTCTTAAATACCCAGGGCCTAAACTGATTAGGGCTTTATAGGTAATGACCAGCACCTTGTATTTTGCCCAGAAACGTATCGGTAGCCTGTGCAATTCCTTCAACACAGGAGTAATATGGTCTCTCCTAGATTACCCAGAGACCAAACTAGCTGCTGCGTTCTGAACCAACTGCAGTTTCCAGACTATGTACAAAGGCAGCCCCACATACAGTGCATTGCAGTAACCCAGCTTAGGTTACTATAGTATTGAGGTACCACTGTTTTGAGGTCATTCATCTCAAGGAATGGACACAGCTGGCATATCAGCCAAAGCTGATAAAAAGCACCTCTGGCCACTGCCTCATCCTGGGAAACCAGGGAGAGGTTCGGATCCAGAAACACCCCCAGACTGAGCACCTGTTCCTTCTGGGGGAGCATAACTGGTAACCCATCCAGAACTGGTAGATCAAAATCATCGCCTGAGTTTCTACCCCACACAATAAGTACCTCCATCTTATCTGGATTCAGCCTCAGTTTGTTATCCCTCATCCAAACCATTACCACCTCCAGGCAGGCGTTTAGCGAGGTTATGCCTTCTCCTGATGATGTTGACATGGAGAAATAGATTTGGGTGTCATCAGCATATTGATAACACCCTGCACCAAATCCCCTGATAATCTCTCCCAGTGGTTTCATGTAGATGTTAAACAACATCGGAGACAATACAGAGCCCTGAGGGACATCATACAAAAGTTAAGATTTTGAAGAACAACAGTCTCCAAGAAACACCATCTGGAATCTACCCATGAGGTAGGAGCAGAACCACTGCAAAGCAGTGCCTCCCACTCCAAATCCCCTTAGATGTTCCAGAAAGATACTATGGTCAATAGTATCGAAAACTGCTGAGAGATCCAAAAGGACCAACAGAGTCACACTCCAGCTGTCAATTCCCAATTGGAGAACATCCATTAGGCCAACCAAGGCAGTCTCCACCCCATAGCCCGCCTGAAAGCCTATTTGAAATGGGTCTTTTAATTTGAATACCCATACAAGGAAATACATTTGTGTAGATAACCTCAAACAGAATCTGCAATGTAGCCTCAATTTTTGCTCTCATGATAAATTGGTCCACCCTCTACCCCCAAGCCAGGGGTGTCAAACTGCAGTTCTTCTGCAGATGTTGGTGACAACTACCATCATCCCTGGCTACTGGACGCTGTGACTGGGGATGATGGGAGCTGTAGGACAACAGCTAGAAGGCCACAGTCTGATACACCTGCCCTAATCCTTAAATAAGGCTACCCATTTTCATCTCCCACATGAGTTCTGATTGGCTCCTGAATTTGCTTTCTCCAAATTAAGTTGTTTCCGTTCACCTGCTTTGGCTGTCCCTCTGCTCTGGGGTGAGCCCCAACCACTCAGCTAAACCTACACTATAACAAGCAGATTGCTCACCCTTTTCACCTCAGAAACTTTACTGGTATTCCTCCTCAGAACTTCAGATACAAGTATCCACCAGGAATCCCAATGCCAGTGTTTATTCCCTGTAGAGATTACTATGTATTTCCTTTCTAAAATATATCACTTATCCCTGCAATCAGGCGCTGTACCGGAGGACTGAAGAGCAGTCAATGTAACACCCATTTTCAAAAAGGGATCCAGGGGTGATCTGGGAAATTACAGGCTGGTTAGCTTAACATCTGTTCCACGCAAACTGATGGAAAGCATCTTCAAGGATAAAATTGTAAAGCACAACAGGCCCTGCTGGGAGAGAGCCAGCATGGCTTCTGCAAAGGCAAATCTTGCCTCACCAACCTTTTGGAATTCTTTGAGAGTGTCAACTAGTGTGTGGATCAAGGTGATCCAGTTGACATAGTATACCTGGACTTCCAAAAAGCTTTTGACAAAGGTCCTCATCAAAGACTCCTGAGGAAACTTAGCTGTCATGGGATAAAGGGACAAGTACATGTGTGGACTGCTAACTGGTTGAAGGACAGAAAACAGAGAATAGGTATAAACATGGAGAGTTTTCACAATGGAGGGAAGTAAGAAGTGAGGTCCCCCAGGGATCTGTACTGGGACCGGTGCTTTTTAATTTATTCATAAATGATCTAAAAGTAGGGGTAAGCAGCAAGGTGGCCAAATTTGCAGATGAAAAGAGTTTGCTCTTTTGGGTAGTGAAATCCAAAACAGATTGTAAGGAGCTCCAAAAGGCTCTCTCCAAACTGGGGAAATAGGCGACAAAATGGCAAATGCATTTCAGTGTTGGCAAGTGTAAAGTGATGCACATTGGGACGAAAACCCCCAACTTCAAGTATACGCTGATGGGATCTGAGCTGTCGGTGACTGACCAGGAGAGGAATCTTGGGGTTGTGTTGGACAGCTCGTTGAAAGTGTTGACTCAATGTGTGGCAGCTGTGAAAAAGGCCAATTCCATGCTAGGGGTCATTAGGAAGGGGACTGAAAATAAAACTGCTAATATTATAATGCTCTTATATAAAACTATGGTGCAGCCACACCTGGAGTACTGAGTATAAGTCTGGTCACCACATCTAAAAAAGGAGATTGTAGAACTGGAAAAGGTGCAGAAGAGGGCAACCAAGATGATCAGGGGCCTAGAGCAACTTTTGAGGCAAGGCTACAACTCCTGGGGCTATTTAGTTTAGAAAAAAGACAACTGCGGGGAGACATGATAGAGGTCTATAAAATCATGCATGATATATGGAGAAAGTGGATAGAGATAAATTCTTCTTCCTCTTACAGAACACTAGAACCAGGGGTCATCCCATGAAATTGATTGTCACAAAATTTAGGATCAGCAAACAGAGGTACTTTTTCACACAACTCATAATCAACTTGTGGAATTCTCTGCCACGAGGTGTGGTAACAGCCAACAACCTGGATGGCTTTAAGAGGGGTTTAGATAACTTCATAGAGGAGAGGTCTGTCTATGGCTACTAGTCGGAGAGCTATAGGCCACCACCAGCCTCAGAGGCAAGATGCATCTGAGTACCAGTTGCAGGGGAGTAACAGCAGGAGAGGGGGCATGCCCTCAACTCCTGCCTGTAGGCTTCCAGTGGCATCTGGTGGGCCACTGTGTGAAACAGGATGCTGGATTAGATGGGCCTTGGGCATGATCCAGCAGGGCTGTTCTTATGTTCTTCGAATAAAACCTTTCCTTATCCTTGTCCATTCTTTTCTAATCTTTGGCTATAAAATCTCCATGATGAAAATAGGCTAGCTCAAATTCTTTGCAGAGATGGGAGAAAAACCCATCTAAAAAATGAATTTACTCAGAATTTTCAGAATACAATATTTTATTTTATTTTATTTTATTTTTATACCACCACAAACTTCCATCTCTGGGTGGTTTACAACAAAATAAAACAAATTAAAACAGATTTTTAAAAACTTAAAATAATTTAAAACCACAAGTCTAGTCGAAAAGCTTGGGTGAATAAATTTGTCTTTAAAGACTTTTAAAAAATTGTCACAGATGGGGAGGCTCTTATTTCAGCATAGAGTGCATTTCAGAGTCTTGGGACAGCAACAGAGAAGGCCTGTCCCTTTGTAGCCCCCAGACTGGTGGCAACTGCAGACAAATCTCTCCTGATGATCTCAATGGGTGATGGAACTCCTAGTGAAGAAGATGTTCTCCTAAATATCCTGGGCCTAAGCTGTTTATGGCTTTGTAGGTTATAACCAGCACTTTGTATTTTGCCGGGGAACTTATTGGTAGCCAGTGTAGTTCTTTTAATATAGGAGTAATATGGTCTCTTCGAGATGACCCAGTATGCTGTTTGTTGTGTTGGAAGAAGCAGAGATAAAATACAAATTGATCAGAACTTTGTCCTCTTGAAAGATATCCTGAACATCAATCAACAGGATCTACAAGTTAGTTGTAGATTATCCTACAGCAGAACTTAAGCCATTCTCTTAGGAAGCCCATGGGTTCTCCATGCAGGTTATTGGAACAGCAGTACTCCTTCCCTGTCTGGACCAGAGTATTTTCCTGGCAAAAGGATGGCTATGTTTTTGCTGGCAAACACTAGCCCCTGCTTGTGGGGAACTCTGGTGTTTGTGGCTATAGATGTCATTTGTGGCCATCCTGCCCTCTGCATCATGGCAGTCTGTTCTGGGGAAGGTGATGTTGGTTTCTTTCTGGTGCCTGATAGAGCATTCTGTGTGTATGCTATGTGAGATGAAATCATGGGGTGATTTGGCCATCAATACGCCATGACTGATGCCTACCATGCATGACCAATGTAGAGGTGACCAACAAGTCACCCCATTAGTGGGTGGTGTTAGAGTTAGAAGGAATGCTGTGGAAACATCTGCCAGTGTTAATACATTGGTGCTTATTTTTTTCCAGCTATCATTATGTTTCTGACTATGATGCTGGGTGTGCATAACATCACAACTATGTTACACTGACGTTAGCTGAGGGACCCTACAGTTGGCCTGCCTATTTTTTAGACACAGTATAGGTGCAATAATATATTTATAGAATATGACTATATTTCTTTTACAGCCTTTTCACATGTTGGCATTATGCCACAAAGGGCACTCAAGGTAAGCAGACTTCCTGTAATTAAGTTCCTGTCCTTTATTTTTAGTATTGCTCAAATATACTCCATACAAAGCTATATTCTCTACTTTTTAATTATATACAAGCAGATTTAAAATAAGCAGAGAGAGAATGCCAGTCTATGTTCAATTAGGTGAGTTGCCAATACACTAACAGGGAACAAACACATCTCAAAATAACTGAACCTATGAGCAATATTTTGGATAGTACTTCAGACATAAAAATTAAGAGAATGAATTTACACTTTAAGTAATTTAGGAATTAGATGGCTTCCACATTCTGTTAAGACTATCAGCATGGTTGGCAATTTGAAACAAAGGTCTAAGTATTAGTAAAGCACCAATCACACTTTTAGCATAGAACCTAGACATTTCTGCTAAATGCAAACAAGCTAAACATTTGTAGTTAAAAGTTTATGCATCAAGCCCTCATGGTTGTGAAGTAAGCAAATGCTCAGATTTTGCTAAAAGCTTAGAACAAAGCTGGGCTGAGTAGAATCTTCAGTAGTGTTGGTGGGAGTCAGGACGAAATCTGCATAGCTCCTGATCCTGCACAACACAATGCCTTTCTCTGGCCCCTGTTCATCTATTGTTCTCATTTATTGAGGGCACCTGTATCCTGCCCCCCCCCAATTGCCAGCACTGCCATTCTGCAGGCTCCCAGAAGCCTCTCTGCTCATGTCTGGGACTACAGGCCTGTACTGTAGTTCCCACTCTTAAATGCTCAGAGCCTCACAGGATCGTGGGCACACTGTTTGTTGGTACTTGGGGACAGGTCACTTAGCAGGCAGTGAGACAACTGCCCCCAGGTTCACCAGCTAACAAGCAAATTGAAAGGGGATTAGCCTCCTGCCTTTGCCCTCTGTTGGGAATTTCTGTGCAGACCCGAGCTAGCTTCCAAACTAATTCCAAGGTCTCTCTGCCCAGAGACTGACCCTGTTACCGCAAACTAATCATCTCAGCAGGAAATCAGATAAGGTACTGTGAATGATGCTCCCTTCCCCATCAAAAGAGGTTGATTGGCCATAGGAACTCAGGAAATGCGCTCATTAAAAATACTGGTTGGTTTTATTGGGTCCTTTTTACCTGACAGATAAGTCCTTGCACATCCATTCAGTCCATTTACATATAGGTTGTTCTTGACCTTTTCACACCATTGTGCTTATGATATCACACCTAATAATGATGATGGATTCTTTTGAGATCCACAGGAATTCACCTCCTCAGGAAGGAGAAGATATCAGCATTTTGCCTCAGGGCACATTTTGGGCTATATCTGGCCCTGGTTTCATGAACCACTGTTGTTCCTTTGGTCTCAACACCTTGGAATCACCTGCTGTTTGGGCAATTGACCTGACCCCAGCTATAACAACCCAACCATGTCTTACTCACTGTGCTATTCCTGGTCTCCAGATCAGTCTTCCTCTCTGGTCCCATCTGCCCAGCATGCCTCGCTGCTACAAGAAGCTGGCTACATGAGACCAGATCCCTTTGGGACTTACCCCTGCTGCCTAACCCTCGAATGGCATTCAGTTCTCCACTGCTGCCTCCTGACTCCCAGTCTGTTCCAGAGAAAAGAGGCCCTTCAGTTGCACTGGAGCCATAAGGAGTGAGGTAGTATAATAACCATCGTGGCCCCCTGGGCCTCTCTCTATCCCTGCTCTTTCCTACATCCAAAACCTGTTTCTCTGAAAACCTGGAGTTCATCTAATTTGGACACCAAACTCAAATTGCTTCTTTGCAAATTACCTGGTTGATCTCTGTGACGTATTTTAGTAATTATTATTATAAAGTAATTATTATAAAGTAAGGTAAATATTGCCTTAATCAACTCCTTTTTCCCCGCTGTACCCCTGAACCCTTCAATAAACAGATTGTATTCATGAATCTCAGCTTATTATCTCTCAGTTCATTTACCCGGGATCAGAACTTTGCACAAATTTATTCTGACAGGAGACTGCTCCACTCTAGTTCACTAATCCCCCCCCCAAGCCAGAATGCATTTAGGGGTGTTTCGTCAGTCACCCTGGAACAGTTCCATTAACACCCCCCACCTGGCTTTTATTCCATTCTGCACATGGGAGGGAGTGTCTGAACTGGTTGAACTACTACTTTAAAGTAGTATTTAAACCACATGATTACGGGTGGTTCAAATGTTCTGGCTTCATGTGAGCATGCAGAGCAAAACATCTTGTAAACCGCTTAGAGAGCTCTGGCTATAAAGCGGTATATAAATGTAAGTGCTATTGCTATTGCTATTGCTATCTTGCAGGTAGGACATGCATGCCCCTTGTTTTTAACTACAGGTGAAGGAGAGGATCATCCAGACCAGTTCATTATGGAATGCAGGGCAAGTGAATGGAGCTGAGGAGAGAAGATGCTACAGAGAAACCCAAAGGGCAAGAACACAAAAGTGCAAGTAGAAGGACAAGACATGTTCTTCACATGTTATGAGTGCCAGCTGCACTCACACTTACAACTGCAAGCAGGGAGGAATTCTCGCCCTGCACTGCCACACACCCACTCCTCCAGAGGGGCCATTCCCACTTATGGCCCGTTTATCTGAAGGGGGAGGCACTGTCAGAGGCGTAACTAGGGAAAACGGCGCCCGGGGCAAGCATTGAAATGGGCCCCCCCCGCGCCCCCAACATGCTACATTATACTTAGGTTTTTCCTCACAAGCGCCCGCCGCCAAGCCAGGCCACTGACTGGCCGCCAGGCGCCAGCAAAGCAATGGGGGGGCGCGGGCGGCGCGGAAGGGACCACTCGTGGGGGAGGGGGCGCCGACACGCTCCCTTGACTGCTGCAGCGCTGCTGCACTGAGCAGGAAACATTTGTATTAACCAAAAATTTAAAAAATTTTAAAAATAATTTTTTGTCGTGGCGGCGCCCTCCATGTGACCAAAAAAGATGGCACCCGGGGCATGTGCCCCCCCTGCCCCCCCTATAGTTACGCCTCTGGGTACTGTAAGTGTGGTGGCTGGCACTTCTGTGAGCTGCAATCTAGATTAGTTTGAGGTTGAAGCTCACAGAAGCTCTGGGCATCATGCATATAGCACCCCGCCTACAGTGAACAAGCAGCTGGAGGGGATGAATGACAGCGTGGGGTGGAACGTCCTCCCGTGGACGTGGAATGTTTTTTGGTTTATTAATTATTATAATTGTAAACTAGTAGGTTTTAGTTGATACGAGGAAGAACGATTGCTCATATTAATTAGGTTCAAGAGCAATTGCTGGGTGCCCTGGTGTTCTGAGTCACAGGGAGGATCTCTCCCTGGGTACAGCTTTTGTGTCTTCGGACAAATACCGTGCTTATAGACAGCATGAGGTCTGGGGCTAAGGAGTGAATTGGTGTGCAATCGGGGCTTCCTGGCATGCTTCTGTTCTCCCCATAACACCTGAAATGGACTCTATTCAACCTTTTATCATGAATGGGCATAGAACAATGATCATTTATCTGCCTTATATAAGTTATGAAAGAAGAAAATAGTTTGAAATGTTTTATCCCCCTTAAAAGGAATTTAAGTGAAGTAGGGAAGTGTCCTATAACAATGGCACCAGTTGACTAAAAAACATGTTAAAAGTGTTTGTGCCATGAGTCAGGCAACCCAGCAATTTAACTAATCAGTTTTCTATCATTTCTCCTTCTGGTGGCAATAACATCACCAGAATGTTATTCTACATCACCATGAGCAAAAGGCCAAAATCCCAAATTACATTTCAGAAATACAGTCCAAAAGGTTCATTGCTGCCAATGGAGATGGCAATGGACAATTTAACTTTGTAGTGCTTAATGTGTTAGCATGAGTAGAGGAAATGGCTGAATATACCAAATTCTACAAATTTCAGTCCTCCTTTCCTATGTGGAAAAGAATAAGCTGATTCAGAAGACATGCTTCTTGTGAAATATGAAACATGTCTTCATGAACATTAAAACATGAAAAATAGAAACTATTGGTTTCATGAAATTACACCCATTTATCAGTTATTGCAGATAAAACCTTTTCACATTAACAGTACTCTGTAACATTATCTGAGATATCCTAGTAGCATTAGCTTATCGCATGCTGACTACAAGGCCAACCAAAAGTGCAAATTAACTTCTCAGTCATTCCTCATAGAACTGTTTTAAAAGTGACACATGTGCAAAAGAGCACTGATGAGAAATGTAAGGTTCCTACTCAGGGTCACCTCACAGTGATTAGTTATCCTTTCACACCCTTTAACCAATCTGCCATTTTCAGTAAAGGCGGTGGGTGGGGGAGGGGTTTGCCACACTTTAAATGTATGCTTGGGGAAGAGTCTGGATTATATTTATAACTGTGAATATAGAAGCACTCTAATTGTTATTCTAGACTTGTCAGGAGTCTGACAATGCAATGAGATTTCTTTTGCTCTCCTTTAAATCTTGTCCTCCTTTGATGCCTTTGGATGATCTGCTATGGTATCATAGGGGGCCTAAGCCTGTCATTGGCTTAGCCTCTCTCACGTTACAGTGGGGCTGTGATAGGTATCTGTACCTGCCCAGCACCATGTGATATTAGTACACATCAGCCAATGGTGTCTAGAGATTTAAAAGCCAGTTCGCAACTTTTGTTCAGTTGAACTGTATACTTTGTGCCTACTGCACGGCCTAGTGACTGGGTGGTATATAAATGTAACAAACAAACTGTATACTTTGTGCAGTGGGCTTTGAGATTATTAATCTGTGGTGCAAACTGGTTAAACAAATAGTTTCATTAATTGTTATGGGCTGTTTATAAGGTAGAGAGCTACCTTAGGAGATTCAGCTGGAAAGCAAAGTTTACATTGCAGAAATCAAATACATACAATAGTTAAATAAAATAGACTGAGTATAAAAAGCACAATGCATTCGCAGCTAGGTTTGCTTTTCAAGCTACCTCCACGTGCAGAAGCAACTCTTACAGAGTTGTGGTTTTTGTGGTGTTTTTTAACTGCTGGGCACTGTGAAAGACAATGTAAGGTGAAATTGACAGGTTGGGCTAAATTATCATATCCAGCAAGCATGATACACATTTGCTGTACCTTGCAGAGAATCCTTTCACTAAATTCTGAATGAAGGCACTGAAAAGACAGAGATAATTTGTTTCTTTTTGCCATTGTAGCCAGAAACTGCAGAAAAATAAATATGTTGGGTGGGGTGAATGCAATGAGATGGAGGATGAATCAGTGTTGAATAAGCAAATAGAGGAACAGGGCAGAAGTCTGACTTGCAAGTTGAATATGTTGACTTAGCAGGACTGCCCCCCAGCAGATGCAGGCAAAGCCTTGGAGATTGTCCTTTAGCAGGAGATACAAATGCAAATATATTCTTGTCCCACTTTCAATGTTCCAGGGCTCAGCCTCGGCACAAATTAAATCCCAGGCTGAACTATTCATGTAGAAACAGCCAGCATCTTTGGGAAGACATGCTAGCGAAAGCTCTTCTTCTATTAGTGACAGAGACAAGACACTTAAATCATCAGGGACCAATGCCCATTTGCTTTAATTGTTCTAAATACCCCAAATATCAGGGCAACTGTATTTGCTCACTCAATCTCAATCTCATTTCACTGGCTTGCTCAACAAAATAATTGCAATTAGAAGTTTTAAACACAGTTATTAACATTTTATTTAAAGCTATAAGGATGTAGGTAGATAAGTAAGCTTTATTTCACTTATTCCACCCAAGGAGAAGCTACACAGATATGATGCAAACTTTCCATTTCTGGATTACTGAATAATTCTGATTGTCAAGTTCCATAAGAACTGGCTTTTGAAAGTTTGGGGACAAAGGCTAGTGAGGAGAGGTATGGGGGAAGGTACACCTCTTCTGGTTCTCCTAGATCTCTTGGCAGCTTTCCTCGCTATTAGCTATGGTACTTCTCTGCATTACGTTACTAGGATAGGACTGGGGAACATAATTTTGCTGTAGTTCCACTCCTTCCCAGGAGGAAGATGGTGTTGGGCAGCTGCTGCTCCATCCTGGCTTGTATAATGCCACCAAGTTCCTTCTTGTCTCCTATTTTATTTAACATTTACATGAAACTGCTGGGTGAGGTTGTCCAAAGGTTTGGTATACTGATTACATCTAGCACTATCTTTCTTCCCTATTTGATCATAGGGAGACAATGGAAATCCTGTCCTTTGGTCAGTGACAGACTAGATGAGTATGAACAAACTGAAGCTCATATCCAGAGAAGTATTAGCTGCACTCTTTGCTAGACAAGAATGACATAGCCATGGTAATTCATGCTTTAGTTGAATCAAGGACATAGCTAGGGGAGAAGGAGCCCATGTTTGCCCCTCTCCCCATGGCCCCTTGGAGTGAGGGAAATAATGAAGACAATAGGGAGGGGTGGAGCTGGGGGTCCATCAGGAGCTGGGGGCCCTGGTTTCTTTGAATCCATCAGCTCAATTATAGCTATACCTCTGAGCTGAATCCTAACTAGATTACTATAATGTTTACTACATGGGATTCTCAGTCTAGGCTGGGCCACAATAAACATATTATGATTACTTTAGAACATATTAGTTTTATCCCAATTGGTTTCTAGGATGAATTTAAAATACTGGTGTTGACCTTTAAAGTCTTAAACATTTAGGTTCACAATACCTAAGAGAATGAACCTACTTTCACTTTAAGATCTTTCTCAGAGACTTTATTTTGGCTCTTCCCACCATGTGGAATATTTTGGGATATCTAACATAGGACCTTCTCAACAATGGCACTGAGCTTTCTCCTGGGAAAAAGTTCATTCTGCCTGTTCCAGATGTGGACCAGCACAGCTTCATTCTTTGATGCCAGGCAGAGTTCCACATTCCAGAGGCGATTTAGGGTCCTCTGAGTTTGAAGGGATTTTCTTTTCCAGCTGTTCTGCTGTTTGGTTTGTGGTTGTATTTCTGCTGGGTTTTGCTTTTTCTTATTGGTGTTCCATTGATTAATTTGTTGTTGCCTAATTAACTAGATCTTTGTGTTTTTTGGTCATGGACCATAATAATAAATTTGATTTGATTTGATTTAGGTCTTTGTGTATTATAAAGTGTGCCGTTGAGTTGGTGTCAACTCCTGGCGACCACAGAACCCTGTAGTTGTCTTTGGTAGAATACAGGAGGGGTTTATGTATGAGATTATGACTTTCATATCAGTATGAGATGATGACTTTCAGCATCTTCCTATATCGCTGCTGCCCGATATAGTAGCAGCGGGGATTTGAACCGGCAATCTTCTGCTTGTGAGTCAAGCATTTCCCTGCTGCACCATTCGGTGGCTTTTGTGTATTATAGGGCTCAACAATCTCAGCCCCCAGTTTGCCATTGTGCTTAGAAATTTAACCATAGAATCACCTTCCATCTCAAGATCTGGAGGGGTTTCACCCAGAACTCCAGAGCCAGTCCCAAGTGTGAGACCACCAATATCCACCTTGTAGTTCCTTTGGCTCACAAACTCAGGGTATACATATTTTAAGAAATAAATAAACAAACACACCTTTGCAAGGAAGTAAGGAAGACTTACTGTGTCTGTCATTTAGGCTAGACACAGATTTTTTTCTTCTTTCCTCATAAACACTTGAAGGTGATATGATACAGACATTGATGTTTCCATATGCTTATACTCCACCATTTAAATTTAATGTATGTCATTTGAAAACTTGCAGATATAATTCTATTTTCCTAAACTTATTTTCTGATCATTATGTTCAATTAATATCGATTAAATAATGTGATATTCTAAAACAGGTTATCTTTTTTCCTTTGGTAAGTTTGTTTACAGCATGCTTAAGTTTATAAATGCCATCAAAGAGTTAACATGGTGGGGCAGATTAAATTGCCTTAATAACAAAAGCAGAATTTCTAAATCTTTCATTAAATCAAAAAACACATTCAGTAATTATAGCTGTATAGAGATATCCGGTCATTTATAAAAATGATATAATTTATAAAAATGAAATATTTTTGCTGGAAACATTAATAAAATTTAAAGACTTTTCTCTATTACTGCTTTAAGACCAAGACAAAAAGGTTATGTATTAAGTAGCTTGTTCCCATCTGGTTTTTTTGCCCAGTGGGGCCTTATTAGTTCAAAGATGGATAGACAGAGCCCCCTAGCTGTTACTCAAATAATTCCATGAAGCTATAAAAATGTATCCAAAGGAATAAATCAGGTGCATAATGTTCTAACCAACAGATTTCCAACTATGTTCCAGGGAACCCAGAAATTCTTCAAAAGTATAGCAAGGAGCCCTCAGGGTTTTGTTTTTTTCCAATTTTAAAACATTTTTCACATAAGAAAAACATACAATGTGTAATTTCCCCACCTTCTTCCCATAACCCTCGCCAACCCCTAATCCCACACCAAAAACAAAGAAAAACAAAAACTCCTGATCAGGGGCGTAACTACTATTAGACAAGGGGAGGCGGCTGCCTGGGGGCCCCCACGCCTCGAGGGCCCCCCCAGAGGCAAGTCACATGTGAAGTGTGTGTGTGTGTGTGTGTGTGTGTGTGTGTATAATCGAGGGGCCCATTTTAAAATTTTGTCTCTGGGCCCACTCCAGCCTTGTTACGCCCCTGCTCCTGATTCACATTAAGTATGTAGTGGTGACTACACCTTATTGGAGGTGCAATTTTAAGGTATGAACTTAAATTAACAAAAAGGGCTAAATGTGGTTCACAAATATTGGCATGTAAATTTAGAAATGCTGTGTGTTCCCTAGCTGCTTAGAATAACACATCAGTTATCCCATCTTGCACATCAGGCACAGCAGCTGTTCTCCAGTACTGGTGCATGAGCAACCAATAAAATTCTCCTTAGCCTCCTTGGCCTCCTCCGATAAATTCAAAGTACTATTTATCAGTAATGGTGGACAACCTTCTCCGAAAGACAGCTTGCCTACGCTGCCAGTGTTTCCCTGCAATGTTTTAGGGTGTTCATATGGGACGACAATGAGGCTCCAAGGAGTTTTGAAGGCATGCTGTACAATGGTGGATTAAGGCATAGGCAGAGGAGGCATCTGCCTATGCTGGCAAAATGTGAGGAGCGGCAACTTTTGCTGCTCCTCAAATTTTGCCATGCCTCTCTGGTGGCTGTAGTAGCTGCTGGGGGGGAGGGCGTGTGGGAATCCCCCCTTTTGGTATATTAAAATTGCCGCTGCCACGGCAGGATGAAAAGCTGAGTCGGTGGCTAACTGTCTGTAGGGAGGGTAGAGGGGGCAAGGAGGGAAGAGAACCCGCCCCCTTTTAGCCTCTTAAAGTGCTGCCCATGATCCATGATTTATCTTGGTGGCAGTGCGGCGGCCCCTCCCCTCCAGTAATATCCATCCCTTCCTTGCAAAGGGGGTGTCACTGAGCAGCCAGTGAGCAAGCTCTCCCCCCTCATTTCAGGCTGCGTTTGCTGCCTGAATGCTGTTTATTTTGCTTTCTCTCCCTCCAGCGATGGAGAAAAAAACAAAATAAACAGCATTCCGGCAACAAACACAGCCTGAAATGAGGGAGAAGAAGAGTTTGCTCCTCGGGCTCTCTGGAGCCTGGGCCTTGCCCCCTTTGCGTTTGACATGGGACACACAATTTTTATAGACCAAAAAGGGTGATTTCCCCACCCCAGGCCCCCTTCCCTGTGGTGGCAAAAATCCTCTTTGCCTATGGTTGGCAAAGAAGTTAATCTGCCCCTGATACTGTTTCAACTGAGTATGCTCCTTAGAACTTGCTCCAGAATCCTGTGTAGCACAGGGCTTCTTCAAAAGACAAGTCAGTGTATAAAGGACTCTCTGAAGGTAAGATGTTTGAAAATCACTGCTTTAAGAAAAAGTATACATTGGAAACTATATGATTGAAACCGTGCATGGAAAACGGAAACGAGGGAACCCACCCCCCAAATGGCAAGGAAGCCAAAAAGGAAAACGTCACACTGGTGCTGAATGGATATTTAAATCTAATTCATTATAGTGGACTGGATAAAAATGACCAATACATTTCAACAATATGAGGTTGTGCACATGACCTCTTGCTGCCACTCAGGAGGGCTATGATGAAAGCAGGAGCTCTCCTGCCTTTTCCGGCAGACAAGCAGCAGCCATTTTCCCCTCTGCCATGCCACATGCCCACATGAGGCAAATGCTGGATGCAGGAGGACACCCCCCCCACACACACACATCCCTGAGGGCCCATGCCACAAGTGTGGTGGCTGCTCTTATTCGGGCAGCTGCTGCAGTTGGTGCAGCCACTCCTTCCCACGGCTTGCTGCCAGAAATAAGAGTGGGCCGGGCAGAAGCCTTTTGACCTGGCAGCAATTTTGCACACAATCACCTGCCAAGATTAACCTCTGTTAACCATAGGGTAAAAAGGTCAGGCTAGTGGGGAGGGAAGTACCGGGATCGGGAGCAGTCTCAGTGTTCTAGATGAGCAGCCCGACCCAGGCTTCCCTAGCCTGGGTTGGGCTGTTCATGTGAATAGCCTCAATGTCTTAAAGGATAACTAAATTCGTGCATAATAAAATTATTAGCAAAACTGTATTTTTTACAGAAATAAAATTAGAACAAAATAAAATGAGAGACTAGTACAGATTTTTATGGGAAAGCACTAAAACTATACATTGGGAAAGGGATTGGGAGTGTTTCTCTTTCGGGCCACACATGTCTGTCTGTCTATCTATCGTAACGTGGCAAAATATCTCTGTCTGTTGCTGTTCAGCCTCTATAGAGGTATTTCATCTAATAACTGTGAAGGTTTTATTCAGAAGCTATCCTTACAAACACATCTTTGTACCTACAGGAGCTCTCAATATTCAAACTGTTTGTGGGATGACAAAACTAGCCCAGCAAAAAGAGAACCTCTTTTCCTGCCATGCAATTTTCAGGACTGGTCTGGCTACAAAAAAGGGAGAACGACTCTAATGTTCACATCTCCCACAGCAATCCCACAGATGGGCAGTGCTATCGGCTATCCATCAAAGCCCCCTTCTTTTTTATTATACCTCTATTTTTATTCTTCATCTGGACATTCTGCTAAATTGCACTGACAGAAATCTTACATAAGGCATAACATGCAAGTTCCAGCAACTCTTCATTGTATTAAGCTGAAAGGAAAAGGAGAAGTCAGCAGGAAAGATGATGTGTCTGGGAAAGGCTGTGTTTATTCACAGTTTAAGTGGCTGAGCCAGAATTGCACTTGGAAGGACAGAATAGGGAAGGAGGGAAGAAAGACCAATCATAGTAATACCCTAGGGATTGTATAAGATCACTCTGCCTTTGAAACAGAAATGTGGGGGGTTTGGGGTTTGTTTGCTAATTTTCTGTGTATTTCATTTTATTTTTGACATGCCATTCTCTGTCTATTGTCATTTATTTTAGTGGCTACTATATACCAGTGGAGGAATACAAATTTAATTTTAAGGCACATGTCCCCAGGTAGCAACAGTAATAGTCACTGGTCTGGGCGGAGGGGATATATTTCTAAATGCCAGCATATGTACACATAAGTGATAAGAACAGCCCTGCTGGATGAAGCCCAAGGCCTATCTAGTCCAGCATCCTGTTTCACAGTGACCAACCAGATGCTTCTGGGAAACCCATAGGCAAGAGCTGAGAAAATGCCTACTCGCCTGCTGTTTCTCCTCTTGCTATTCTGTAAGGGTGGTCTAGAAATTGGACAAAGAAATAAATAATAAACAAACTTGAGTCACCTTAAGTGGTGCAGCAGGGAAATGCTTGACTTACAAGGAGAAGGGTGCCAGTTCGAATCCCTGTTGGTACTACAGGTATATTGAGCAGCAGATACAGGAAGATGCTGAAAGGCATCATCTCACACTGCATGGGGGGAGGCAATGGTAAACCTCTCCTGTATTCTGCCCAAGACAACCACAGGGCTCTGTGGGTGCCAGAAGCTGAAAGTCATTTGACGACACACTTTATCTTTTACCCGCTTAACTTTGAGGATTTAGAGCTGGTACAAATGTTACATACCTCATGATTTCTGGTCTTTTATCACATATTTTTTAATAATGTGTAAGGCATACCACATGCAAGAGATGTACTGAGTCTCCTGCTTTCCATCTAACTAATGCACACCATGAATTCTATTATTATGCGCAGGTTATCCTGTGGCATTCCAATTGTTTGTATTAAGAACACAGAGACATTCTACCTGAGCAGGTTCTGCAACTAGCAATGATCTGATCTTGTGGATACATTAAGCCTAATCTTTTAAAATACTTGTGTCCTTTGACTAAGCACTGAGTACAGCACCACCATTTTGGAAAATTGTGTTTGACTAACCAGTCTACAATGCCACAATAACAAGCTATGCATCCTTGGACAGCTTACAAAGAAGGGGTGGGGATGTAGAACATCTTCCCCAACAATGATGTATCACTAAGAATCATGAACACTTGTGGCAACAATTCATTTTTTACCACATCAACTAATATATATCCTTGATAAGCGTAAAATTTGCATTAACTCTTATTTATAAATAAACATGAAGAGCATTGGGCTGAGGATCTGTACATATGGAATCTTGTGTGGGATTCTGTCACTTTACTTTAGGGATGTGTACAAACCAGTCCGGAGGACATTCTAAAGGCCTCCGGACCAGTCCAGACATGGGGCTGGTTCGGCAGAAGCTGTACACCCTCCTCCACTGTTAAAGAGCCCCTCTACCCAGTGCCGGACCATGGAGGTGCGGTTCCATGCACACCTCTATTTTACTTTTGTCAGTATAAGATCTGTTACAGTCTGTAAATAGTTGCCCTGATTCTGCAGCAGCAGTGTTTGTGTGTGTTGGGGGCAGAGGCATGTAGCCCAGTACTGTATGCACTGATCTCTGGGTTAGGGTCTCAAAATCTGTCATCCAAGCAATAAAAGGAGATGCTGAATACACCATAAGTTTGTTTTGCAATGTGATTCTCGATCTATTAGAGTATCTAGCAGTCCTGATTTAATAATGTTTTGTCATTTCATTTCTAACATGTCAGGAAGATTTCCATATATTAGCTCTACATTTTTAGAGTTTCACTTTAAAATATTAGTTAGCAGAAAATATGCCTTTTCACTGTGATTATACACAATAGCTGCACACAGCTACCAGAATAATGTCACCTTCTATGGTGTTTTGAATCAATTTACAATATGTGCAAAAGTTTAATCAATAAGTACAATTAATATTGCAAATAAATGTCAGGATGATATACTTACTGCTGGATAAATGAGAACCATTTCATGAGCAAATGTTCTTTGTGGCATCAGTTCAACCCCCACTTTCATCTATGGTAAGCAGATTAAATGGAATAAAAAAATGGTGTGCCAGTTCTTAAAGGTACAAATGGCAAAATTTTCAAATTATTGATTGCTGATGGTGTTTAAAGACATCACACTATGCTTTTTCAGGGATCTGTAATAGTTCACTTCAAAATGTAGACATGATCTATTAAAGAAAAGTTGGAAATGTGATGATTCTGAAAAGTCAGTGGCCTTTTTATATTATCCTGAATATATTTTCAAATATATTAAAAAATAAAAGCTAACTAGAGGAAAGTCTCATATACATTTGTTATTTTAGGCTGCACCACTACATACAGTTCCTGCACTCAGCAGTGGATTAGACTAGACCTTCAAGGTTCCTTTCAACTCTAAAATTCTGTGATTCAGTGTTTAAATCCCATTCATTTCCATAAGATTTAAGCAGCCTGTGTGCAGGTTTGTCACTAGTACCTACAAGAGTTTTTAATGAGGTTAAAAACTCATTAGTTCCATGAATGAAAATACCATATTTTTTCGCTATTATAGTATAAGCTAGAACCCCCTTCCTTTTAAAAGTAATTTCCATCTAGAACTTACCATAAGTCAATGTAGTGTTGAATTATGTGTAATTTGCAAATTTCCAAATCAATCTTGTTCATATGGCACAGTTTAAAAGCATAGTAGCCCATATTTAGGAAATATGGCATTTTTGTTTGTTTCTGTGACTATGCAAAGATAGTTAATTACCTTTTACCACTTAATCATAATATAATGGTAAGTAGTAAGAGTTTTAAAGCAGAAGTGTGTGATAACTGGTGCATTCACTTGCCCCCACACCCAAAAAGATTCTTATCAAGACAGTTCTTCCACCATTACAAAGGTAACAAAAGGATAAGTATAATAAGGATAAGTATAGAAGGCTGGTTTATATCTAACGCTGTTTAACAGTGATTCCTCATATCTCTTGGGCAGATTCCAGATGGTGTCGATTGGAGACTGTTGCTCTTCAAAGCAAGAACTTTTATATGGAGTCCCACAGGACTCCATTCTGTCTCCAGTGGTTTTTAACATCTACATGAAATCTCTGGGAGAGATCATCAGGAGATTTGGTGCCGTGTGCTATCAGTATGCTGATGACACCCAAATCTATTTCTCCATATCAGCTTCATCTGGTTAGAGTGCTGGACTAGGACCGGGGAGACCCAAGTTCAAATCCCCATTCAGCCATGAAACTAGCTGGGTGACTCTGGGCCAGTCACTTCTCTCTCAGCCTAACCTACTTCACAGGGTTGTTGTGAAAGAAAAACTCAAGTATGTAGTACACCGCTCTGGGCTCCTTGGAGGAAGAGCGGGATATAAATGTAAAAATAAAAAAATAAAATAAATCTGGAAATGGAATAACTTCCCTAAATGCCTGTCTGCAGGTGGTAATGGGCTGGATTAGGGCTAACTAAAGCTGAATCCAAATAAGATGGAGGTACTCATTGTTGGTCACCTTAAGTGGTGCAGCGGAGAAATGCTTGACTAACAGGCAGAAGGTTGCCGGTTCAAATCTCCGCTGGTAGTATATCGGGCAGCAGCGATATAGGAAGATGCTGAAAGGCATCATCTCATACTGCGCAGGAGGAGTCAATGATCATCATCACCATTCTTTATTACTGTCATAGACCAGCATAAAGGAGGCCATGGTGTTAAACCCTCTTATGGTGTTAATCCCTCCTGTATTCTACCAAAGAAAACCACAGGGCTCTGTGGGCGCCAGGAGTCGAAATCGACTTGATGGCACACTTTACCTTTACCTTACTCATTGTTGGGAGCTATATTCCAAAAGTTGGAATAGATCTTTCTGTTTTGGATGGGGTTAGACTCCCCTGGAAAGAACAAGTGCACAGTTTGAGAGTTCTCCTTGCTCCAAATCTCTCTCTGATACCTCAGGTTGAGGCAGTGGCCAGGAGTGCTTTTCATCAGCTCTGGCTGATATGCCGACTGTGTCCTTAAAGTGCCCTTAAATCATATGCACCACCTTAAAACAGTGGTGCACATACTAGTAGCCTCCAAGCTTGACTATTGCTATGCACTGAACATTGGGTTGCCTTTGTACATCGTTTGGAAACTACAGTTGGTGCAAAATGCAGCAGCCAGGTTGATCTCAGGGATAACCTGAAGAGGCTATATTACTCCTCTTTTAAAAGAACTATACTGGCTGCTGATAAGTTTCCAGGCAAAATACAAAGAGCTGGTTATTACCTATAAAGCCCTTAATGGCTTAGGCCCAGAGTATTTAAGAGAAGGTCTTCTACATCATAAGCCCTGACAGCAATTAAGATAATCAAAGGAGGTTCATCTGCAGTTATCACTGGTTCAGCTCCTAGTGACTCAGAGGCAAGCCTTTTCTGTAGTTACCCTGGGGCTGTGGAAAGGACTCCCTGTCAGAGTTAGAACTGTGCCATTTCTGATGGTCTTCAGAAGGGCACTGAAGGCCAACCTGTTCAGTAGGGCTTTTAGTTGGATTTTTAAATTTGTTTTTAATTTTAATCATCTGTTTGTCAATATTGATTTTATTGTCCAAAGTTTGTTTTAATCAGTGTAAACTACCTTGAGATGCTTGTGTTTAGTGGTAGGTGCTAAATGTTTGTTTGTTTGTTTAAACTTCCATTTATGAAAACTAGGCATCATGCTTACTTCTAAGTGCATAAAATAAACTGTATTTAAATGGAGATCCTGTATCTTTTCAGATCCCTTAACAGTCCTTGGCCCAGATGGACCAGTAACCAGACATTCATTGCTATTTCACCAACCTAAGTTTTTCTGTCCTGGGCCTTTCCAGTGAATTGTTGCTGTTATACCTTTTTTTCAATAGAAAAGTCCTCAAAGCCGTTTATGCAGAAAAATAATAATAAGAACCTGCAGTCTATACAGAAACACAAGGTAGACATCAGCAAAAGCCATTGGAGAAATGCTGTGCCAGGGCAGGATAGGGACAATTGCTCTCTCCCTGTTAAATAGAAGACAACCACCACTTTAAAAAAATGCTGAACAGGTAAGTAGTTGTGTCAGGCTGGGCAAGCAATGTAGTAGCCCCCCACACACACACACACACTTTATGGAGGGGTCCAACAGGACCAGAAAACCTTTTGAGGTACCTCAAAGAAGTTTCTCCAAAATTTGCCCTTGGGAGTGTGGGCAGGAGGAGTAGCTGTAATTAAGTGGATGGGTTCAAAGAACCTGGGACTAGGGGTGTGCAATTCGGGTTTTCGGGTGATTCGGCTCGGACCCGAGCCGAATCACCCCTGTTCTGTTTTGTGCCCGAATCTGGGTCACCCGAATCACTCTTGATTCGGTTCGGATTCGGATTTAATCCGAATCCGAATCCGAATCGATTCGGGGGGGTAAAAAGGGGCCCAGGGGCAAAATTTTGGGGTGGGGTGGTAGTGCCCAATGGGTAGAGTCTACCACCCCAATTTCAGGGGGATTGGGCAAAATCCTGATTTTTGGTGAATTTTTAAAGTTTTAGTGACTTTGGGGCAGTTTGGGGGCATAGCATGGGATTTGGGCAAAAGGAGTGGGGTGGGGTGGTAGTGCCTAATGGGTGCAGGCTACCACCCCAATTTCAGGGGGATTGGGTAAAGGGCTGATTTTTGGTAAATTTCTGAAATTTTCATGTCTTTGGGGCAGATTGGGGCATATTGGGGCAGAAAGTGGGGCCTGGGGCAGAATAGTGGGGTGGGGTGGTAGTGCCTCATGGGTTCAGGCTACCACCCCAATTTCAGGGGGTTTGGACAAAGGGGTGATTTTTTGAGAATTTTTGAAGTTTTGGTGACTTTGGGGCAGTTTGGGGGCAGAAAGTGGATCTGCCCCAAAATAGTGGGGTGGGGTGGTAGTGCCTCATGGGTGGAGGCTACCACCACAATTTCAGGGGGATTGGGCAGAGGGCTGATTTTTTGAGAATTTTTGAAGTTTGGGTGTCTTTGGGGTAGATTGGGGGCAGAAAGTGGATCTGCCCCAAAGGAGTGGGCTGGGCTGGTAGATAGTGCCTAATGGCTGGAGGCTACCACCCATGCCCAATTTAAGAGTGATTGGGCAGAGGGGGGAATTTTGGTGAATTTATTTTTATGAGGTTTGTCTTCATAAGGTGAAGTGTGCTAAATTGATTACTTCCTCATATTATTCATAGTAAAGGAAAGTGTGAAAAGGTGAAAGTGGGGTCATGAGAGTTGTTTAATTGAAAAAAATCTCATTTGCTATGATAGAATGAGAATTCACACCTCAGAAAAAACTTCTAAGGTGTGAATTCTCATTCTATCATAGCAAATGAGATTTTTTTCAATTAAACAGCTCTCATGACCCCACTTTCACTTTTTCACACTTTCCTTTACTATGAATAATATGAGGAAGTAATCAATTTAGCACACTTCACCTTATGAAGACAAACCTCATAAAAATAAATTCACCAAAATTCACCCCCTGCCCAATCACTCTAAAATTGGGCATGGGTGGTAGCCTCCACCCATTAGACACTATCTACCAGCCCACCCCACTCCTTTGGGGCAGATCCACTTTCTGCCCCCAATCTGCCCCAAAGACACCCAAACTTCAAAAATTCTCAAAAAATCAGCCCTCTGCCCAATCCCCCTGAAATTGTGGTGGTAGCCTCCACCCATGAGGCACTACCACCCCACCCCACTATTTTGGGGCAGATCCACTTTCTGCCCCCAAACTGCCCCAAAGTCACTAGAACTTCAAAAATTCTCAAAAAATCACCCCTTTGTCCAAACCCCCTGAAATTGGGGTGGTAGCCTGAACCCATGAGGCACTACCACCCCACCCCACTATTCTGCCCCAGGCCCCACTTTTTGCCCCAATATGCCCCAATCTGCCCCAAAGACATGAAAATTTCAGAAATTTACCAAAAATCAGCCCTTTGCCCAATCCCCCTGAAATTGGGGTGGTAGCCTGCACCCATTATGCACTACCACCCCACCCCATTCCTTTTGCCCAGTTCCCATGCTATGCCCCCGAACTGCCCCAAAGTCACTAAAACTTTAAAAAATCGCCAAAAATCAGCCATGAACCGAATCACCCGAATTTTTTAGGTCCGAAATTCGGGTGATTCGGCTCGTGCCCAAAAAATATCGGGGAACATCGGGGGTGATTCGGTTCGGCCCCGAATCACCCGAAATTGTTCATTTCGGGCACAGATCGTTCTGTGCCCGAAATTTTTTGCACATCCCTACCTGGGCCTCCCGCTCCACCCCTCCCTATTTTCTTCATTATCTCCCTCACTCCAAGGGGCTGCCAGAGAGAGGGGTGAACATGGGCCCCCTCTCCCCAAGCCATGCCCCTGGGTGTGGGGCCTTGTGTGAAGTGGGAAATGGAATATGCAGTAATACGTTTCCTGTAACTAACTAATTAATTATTAATTACTCCTGTCATTAAGCACCAGCTGTGTTTCCCTTGAGCAACTCGGTAGGCAGAGATCACAGTGTTGCCTTTATTGAATGAGAAATGATGATTGCACAGTAACAAAGCTGGCACTTAATGGCCTACAGTGTTGCCACTGTTGCCTTTGGCTTACAGTGGATTTGTTTTTTTAAAGTTAAAGGAAGAAGTGCTACTGCTCAGTCCACTCCCCAACTCAGGTAAGCCTCCCCAGGTGCAATTTTGGAGACAATGTTAATTGCACTTAGCAAAACTGCTGAATATTATTTCCTATTTTCAGCCTCCTGCAAAGGCAGAAGCAAAAATGGAGGGAGGTATTTTGATCAAACTCTTATTTAAGCAGTCCATAGATGAATTATTAGTAGAAATTGAATGCACTGCTGCTGTTCTTAAATATCCAATACTCCTATGAGATAAGGTGCCATTCTCTCTCCTATGCCTACACTTTTCTCTCTGGAAACCAGGGACTGAGTGAAGATGAGGTATTTCTGATTACTGCTCGTTTTGTTGGAAGGAAGGAAAACATGAATATAATAATGACAGCAGGAAATCTATTTTCATATTTCCACCATAAATGCAGTGGGCCACAGAACTAGAGCTAAAGTGCCAGCATCAATATGCCCAAGAGTATGCTTCTCCAAATATATGTGTAGTAGTTCAGGAAGGTATCTTCTTTTACCACTGAGAACAAAATGGTATTTGTCTGTACTGTGTAGTCACAAATGCAACTTGCTTGCAAATCAGCTGTTTCTTCTGCCATCAGGGAGATGGTAAATCTGACTTCCTGCATATAAATCTGACTTCCTGCATAGGTTAGAAATCACATTGGTAGGGAGAGGTGTTGAGGCTAGTGATAAACTCCTTGCCCTAGTGGAAGATGTGTTCCTCAAAAAACATACTGCTATATTCCATCTGCTTATTCTGCTCCTTAAGAATTTATTTGAAATAGTGAATCCTCATAAATAAATCTTACAGCACAGCACAAGAAAATGGCTAACACATTTAATAAAATAATATCTGGAAATAAGTTCTCACTTCCAAAATGTAAACTGAAACAATTTTAGTCTTTTGTGGTGACAAAAACGTTTTCTTTGTTTTCCGTCTGGACTCAAAATGTTTTGAAAATCCAAATTCAACACACAGTTGGATTATGAAAACCCCAGCCATCTAGAGGCAGAGGCTGATGATCCATTGGCAGAAAATGAAATAGTCCCTCATCTCTAAAGGAGGTTTTTGAAAGACCACAATAGCAGGACATGGAATGGCTCCAAACCTATGCTTTGTGGCTTGTGATTAAAAAGTTAAATGAACTTGTTATTCTGACTCTAGATTTCTGGCAAAACAACATTCTAGAACAACAAGGCTCCAAAGGTGGGGGTGAGGAAAGCAGATGAACATTTCAAATGCAATATAAAACGTTTCTAGTTATTTCCTACAAAATACAGCACTCAGTATTTGACCTGAGTTTCAGGCAGACACAGACTTCCTTTAAATTCATTTTTATTATTGATTCACAGAGAAAGGTCTCCCATTTCTCAGAAAATGAGTCTGAAATCAAAGAACATGGCAGGTGGAAAACTGAACTGAGAATAACTGGGCCACAGTAGCAAGCTGACACAAGGGAAAACATTTGAGATAAGTAGAAGTTTAGTGTCTAGAGAGTCTATGAATCCTAGGCCTACTCTCCTGCCTCAGTTCCCTCTGTTGCCTCTCCTGTGTGTGTTGATTTATTAATCTGTTTACTGCCTTTCAGCCCAGGCCTCTCAATTAAAAAAAAATTAAAATCACCTATTAAAAAACAACACTGTGGACCCATGCTACTGTCTGCCAGGGAGCCCACAGGTGAGCTGGTGTACCTGTACCACCTAGAACCAGACGGTATGGTCTACGCGTCAAGGCAGTATTTGGCACCTTGCCTCAGGCCACCTTGCCTTGGGCCACCTGTGAGCACAAGCATTCTAAGTGACAGGTATGGAAGCCATATTGCCAGGGCCATTACAGAAAGAGCCCAAGCTGGACCTGAGAGCTAGGGCAGAGTGAGGATGACCACTGCCTGGATGTGCATGCTAGCCCAATAAACCTTATTCTTGCTGCTCTGATGTCCATGTTTATTCTATGGTTCCTGCCCCCTCCCCAAGGCTCATATGACATTGAGCTGTCTGCATAGGGGCAAGTGACAGTACTAGGAATAACAAAGTAATCAGGCTTCTGGTGGCAGCTGTTGGTAATTCTTAATGTTGCAGCAGATCCAATACAATGGGATTGGGTGCTGGGTTTTATCAATATGCTGACTACACCTAAATCTATCTCTCCATGTCATCACTGTCAGGAAATGGCATTGCCTCCCTAAATTGCATTGTCTCCTTTCAGGCGGTAATGGGCTGGATGAGGGATAGTAAGCTGAATGCAAGAAAGATGGAGGTGCTCACTGTAGGAGTTCGTAATCTTGAGGGCAGTATAGAATATTCTGTTCTGGGTGGGCTTACACTCCTCCAAAAATAACAGATATATAGTTTGGGAGTGCTCTTGGATACTGGTGTTGCAGGTTGAGGCTATGGCCAAGAGGACTTTTCACCAGCTTCAGCTGATACAACAACATAGAATCCAGAGGAAAGAACTGTGGTATGCAAGGACAAGGCAGTGGAGTAAAATCAGGAATATTAATGGTTTATTGAAATATATATTATTTACAGAGAGGCAAGTGCAATCTGCTTTCAATGCTCTTGCTGCTGGCTGTTTGTTAGCCATGCCTCTACTCCAAGACTGGAATAAAAGTAACTAAAGTACCATTTACAAGCTGGCCTGGCTCAAGGAATGGATTAGCCAAAAACACCACAAACAGCTCTGCCTGTTCCTTGAAGAGGATGACCTCAAAACAGAGGTGCACCAGCTAGTAACCTCCAGGCTGGACTACTGCAGTGTGCTCTGGATAGGGTTGCCTTTGTACCTAGTTCAGAAACTTTAAAGTTTGGAAACATTAGTTGGTCCAAAAGGCAGCAGCCAGATTGGTGTCCAGGGTAAGTCGAAGAGACTACATTATGCCTGTTCTTAAACAGTTGCACTTGTAGATATGTTTCTGGATGAAATATAAAGTACTGGTTATTACTTTTAAAGCCCTGAATGGCTTAGGCCTGGGTTACCTGAGAGAGTGCGCCTTTGTCTGCAAGATCTCCACCACTCATTGAGATCATCAGGAGAGGTCTGTCTTCAGATGCCACCAGTTCATCTGGAATTGGCAACACCTGAAGATTGGGATCTGGCCTTTTCAGTTAGCACTCCTAGCTTGTGAAATGCGCTCCCCATGGATACAGTATAAGAGCTTTATCATCTCTGGAGGCCTTCAAGTCATAAGACCCATCTTTTCAGCCCGGCTTTCAATAATATTAAACTGGTTTTAAATTGTTTTAACTTAAGTTCTATGTTAATATTTTAACTGCTTTTATTTATGTTTTAGGTTAACATTTTAAATGGTTTGAATTTTTAATGTGAACCACCTGGAGCCACTTTAAGATGGGGCAGTATATAAATGAAATAAAAAAATATCTCCCAGGAAGAACTTAGCAGCAGGGCACTTTCCAGATCACACACTACAACAGTGTCACTACTGTCCACTAAGTGTGCTTCTGTACTTCCTGCCTTTTGACATCGCATACCTATTGCGCTGTTAGCAAGGTGCTGTTCACATTTCCTATGCCGCCTTTTGGAATCTATCCTTGCGTTTTAGTCCTACAATGTTGCATGTGTGTAGCAAAAAAAGGAAAGAAAGAAAAAGCCGTATTTTCCCGTTGTAGGAGCGTTGTGCAAGCTATTTAGTGTTTAAACCGATCCTGTCAAGCCAAAGCATTTAACTGCTGAACAGCGTGTAATCTGGAAAGTGCCCAGGTGACAATAGAATGGTGTGGGGCTTCACTGGGTTGCAGATGTGAGAGAGACCCTCGGCTGCTGCCTCTGCTCCACAGCAACTTGAAGTGGCAGCAAGGGCTGGGCATTAGCTGCAGCAGTAGGAGGCAAACCAGCAGTAACTATGGCAAACCCTTTAAAGCAGGGACCTTACACTCTTATATGTTGTAAAGCACCATGCATTTGGATGGCACTATATACATTATTATTATTGTTCAAACAATAATAATAGTCACAAATACAGAGTGGGCTCTAAATCTAATCGTATTACAAGTTTTAAGATACAGAAGAAAAGTGATTAATTAATGACAAATACCTTTGGCAATGGAGAAGTAATGAGAGAGAGAGAGAGAGAGAGAGAGAGAGAGAGAGAGAGAGAGAGCCAGGGTGGTGGTGTGGTTAGTGTATTGGGGAGATCCAACTTCAAAACGCCATTCAGTCACTGGGTAGAGATGTGCACAAATGGCTCAGGCAGCCAGTGGCAGGGCGGGGAGTGGTTGCTTTAAGAAGCAGCTAAGGAGCTCTTTTCCTGCTTGTCCCCACACCACTGCTTTTCCGGCAGTGCTACCCACTCTTCCAAGGCCACGCATGGCTTCAGTGCAGTTCCCTGCAGCCTTCATTGGCACATGTGTATGCCGCCGCATGGAGACTGCAGGGAACAATGCCACAGCCCCATGCGGCCTTTTGGAGAGTGGGTGCTGCTGCTGGAATAGCGGTGGTGTGGGGAAGAGCAGGTAAGGAGCTCCTTAGCTGCTGCTTAAGGGAACCGCTTATTTGTCATGAACTTTATTTGTCATTAATTAATCACTTTCCTTCTATATCTTAAAACCTGTAATACGATTAGATTTAGAGCCCACTCTGTGTCTGTGACTATTATTACTGTTTGAACAATAATAATAATGTATATAGCCCAGCCGAACCAGTTCGAACTCTGGCTCCAGTGGTTTCTGTAACTGGATTAGTCATTGTCTCCTGATATAACCTACCTCACAGGTTATGAGGAAGGGCATTATATACATGAATAAATAAGAATATCTTCTGCATAAGCAGAAACTGGTTTTAAATAGGACAAGACTATAGCCCTGTCAGGAAGCAAAAGGTAATTAACTCTTTCCGATGGGCTGTTTTTTTCCATCCTCCCCCACGATAGAGATTCAAATGCAGGTTTGCAAAGGCAAAATGTGTTTGGAATCCAGTGAAGAGAGGAGAGAGTGGCAGCAAAATGAAGAGAAGGAGGGAGCTGGGGAGGAGAGCTGGTCTTGTGGTAGTGAAGTTGAATTGTCCCCATTGCTAAGCAGGGTCTGCCTTGGTTTGCATTTGGATGGAAAACTACATGTATGTGCTGTAGGAACCCCCTGGGGGATGGGGCCATAGCTGAGTGGAAGACCAAGCATCTGCATGCTTGCACGTAGAAGGTAGCGCTGGGAGAGACTTCTGCCTGAAACCTTGCATAGTTGCTGCCAGTCAGTGTACTGAGCTAGATGGACCAATGGTCTCACTCGGTATAAGGCAGCTTCCTATGTTCAGATTTAGAGTAGAAAACATCCCAGTAAGCACCTATTTTTCTCCTTCTTCTCTAGTCCCAATCACCATCTCCCAAAGCTGATTTTGAATTTTTTTTTAAGGATCATTGAGACAATATTACATTATGAGCCTGCGCATGAAATCTGCTCTAGCCCTAAGAGTTGTGATTGCAATGGGACTCCTCCAACAGGAATTAGATCTCAGTTTTGAACCAATGGCTGTGAATCTGACTCAGGGATATAACAAAGAAGTGGAATGAAAACAGCTGACATGGCTGCCCTTTGATGGCATATCAAACAGAATAAAATGGTAAGAATAAAGAGAAATTGTGCTGGTTGTATACATTTTGAATCTCCTTTTACAAGACATTTCATAATGATTTTTATTTTTGAAAAGCTTTCCAGCCTTGTCTTTGCAAAGTCTCAGCTGCTCTTAACTCCCTCATCATCTCAAAACATGAAAAGCAGGCAGGACCTTAGAAAAACTGGGATGACTCTCAGCAAGAGATACTTGAAAGGATAACTGAAAAGACCTTAATGGGAGAAGCCTGGTTCTTTCTTCCTATTCCCTTCCAAGTGACTGCTCAGAAGCAAGTTTTACTCCCCAGTTATAGCACTTCAAATGTATTTCCCTATAACCAGCACATCTTGAGTGGCTTCACACAGCAGTTTTCCTGCTTGACTCTCTTGCTTTCAAATGAACCACTCCACTTCTATCCTCTTTACTTGTAAGGCTTCACCAATTAAATCCCCCAAGTTCCTACCAACTGGTCTCTTCTTAAAGTATGAATTGTTCAGATTCCCTCTAGGCACAACTGATTTCCATGCAGCACAATCCTAGGGATGTGTACTCAGAAGTGAATTTCACTGAGTTCAATGGGACTTACTCCCAGGTAAGTGTGAATAAGATTGCAGCTGGAGTCTAGTTACTGTTCGAACATGCACAGCTGGATACAGCACTTTCATCTTGGGGCTTCCGCTAAGAAGATAACCAAAGAAAGAGAAAACAGTCCAAAATGCAGCATCCTTTATCAGGACGTTTTTCACACCCAGCTTTTAGTTCGCATCTCCTCCAGAATGGAGATAGGCATTCACTGTTGCTGGTGTCTGTCTTATGTTTCTTTTTAGATTGTGAGTCCTTTGGGGACAGGGAGCCATCTTATTTATTTGTTGTTTCTCTGTGTAAACCGCCCTGAACCATTTTTGGAAGGGCGGTATAGAAATCAAATCAAATCAATAAATAAAATCAACCAAATTTACCCCAAATTCCCCGCAAGCTATCAGAGAGAATGTCACACATTTTTCAATTCAAGGTTTTCATCTTGCGTTAGAGTGTAAACAGATTTATATTCGGAGTAAAAAAAATCCACTTTTTGCATTGGTTTATTGGGGCAATTTCATACTCGCAGTAAAGTCTTGCAGAAAAGCCACAGTAAAGCCTGCTGCCTGGGAAAGCTCCAGGAGAGATGAAAGAGGAAGGAACATCTTCTAGAATCAATTGTTGTTCTACTGCCCAGACACTTGGTAAGTTTGGAAGAAGAAGAAAAAAGCAGTAAAGTTAAAAAGCTCAGCTAACCATACTTTAATTAAAAATATATATTCAGACTAATGAGCTTTTAGACTAGAATTGATTTCTTGCAAGGGATTAACACACAAATTAATTTGAAAGGGAAAAGTATGCCAAAACGTTGAAAGCCAAATCAGAGGGCTGAATACTAAATAGATACTCTGCGCCTGATATAAACATCGCTCATCATTAATGTATATATTCTTTGACATGGATGGACAAATTCATTACTGGTGTAACTCCTGTGTTTGGTGCTGTGTGTGATGAATGAGTGCTCCAGCTGAGAAAATTCAGCATACCTCTGGTGAAAAAAATTGCTGTACAAAGGTTAAATGAAGTGTTGCATGACATTATTCAGTGAATTTGCTCTCCTACTCTAACCATATAGAATTATGAATAGTACATGGGCAAAGCAAAGATCGACTGCAGCATTTGTACCTGCAGTGAAAATGGGCAAGAGAGAGAAAAATGAATGGTGGAGCCCTCCTCCACCCCATGCTAACTTTGTATGTGCAAGGAGTGAAGGACATTTTTCTATATATTTGAGGGAGAAATTCAATCTCCTACCTGAAGTCTGCAATGGTACAAGTCCAGCAGTCAGTATATATCATGTGAGGCTGCTGAACATCCATTTCATTCCTGGTATGCAGACGTGTGATGAAACAGCCTGCAGATTTATTCTAAAAATCTCACAAAAATGTTCATAACTTGACAGAAGCTTACAAAGCTTACCTCCCCACAGACGATCCGGTTCTTCTCTTTGGGCAGGCAGATCACCTACCCAGACAATTACCATCTGCTGCCAGTAGCTTCAAGAGTCAGGATACCCAACACATCACCCTGCCCCCTGGAGTTCCCATAATGCACCTCATGAGTGTGCGGTGCATTATGGGGATCCTCCCTCCCCGAAACTGACCAGGACCCCCACAGTTGGCCAGCCCTGGCTGCAAGCCAGGCAGATGATCAAAGAAACAGGGTTAGGAGTGTGCTCACTCTCCTAACCTCGTTCTGGAGGGTGGCTCCATAGGCGGGTTTGCTGCTGCGCTGCCAGTGGGATTGGGTCAAATCCTGGCAGTACCCATGGGCATGCAAAACTGGGCTGGGCTTCCTTAGCCCAGTTTTGCATGTGGATGTGAATAGCTTCTAAGAGTGGGTGTCCTAAATGCCAGTGCTGGATGCCAGGGGAGTTTAGTGAAAGGAGAATGGCTGAAGTAAACCCCCAAGTTTCTTACAAAGTTTCCTGCCCCATTCTGCTGCCCCAATCTGTGCCTGAGTTCCTAGCTGTTACCAATGCACCAGGGGTGGTCCAAGACATCTTGCAGCCAGAAGCAGACAATATAATCTCCCCACCTGCAGGCAGGCACTCAGCACTCTCAGGCCATGCTGCTAAGGCAGGCACTCAGCACTCTCAGACTATGCCACCAAGCCAAGCAGTGGGCAGCAGGGCTGTTTGTAGCATGTACTGGTGAGGAATAGAAGATGCATGTTCCAGTGGGGTGAGGAGGGGGGGGGGATGAACAGCATTCACTAGTGGAGTGAGGAAGGGCTGTGGCAGGGAGGTAGTGCCTATGGTAGCAGGGGGCTAGTGCTTGGGGCTCCCTGCATCCCTCCTCACAACCACACTCGAGGCAACCATCTCACTCTGCCTCATGGAAGGACTATCCCTGCAAAGCACCACAGGAGCTGGATAGCTCTGCAGCTTATACATCAAGCAAGCAAGCAAATAAATAAATAAATAAATAACAACAATAAATAATACAACCAGACACAGCTGCCCAACTTTCTTGTAAGGCGGGGTAGGCAACTTTGGCTCTCCAGCAGGGGCGTAACTACTATTAGGCAAGGGGAGGCAGCTGCCTGGGGGCCCCCACGCCTTCAGGGGCCCCCCAGAGGCAAGTCACATGACTATATATTGTGAAGTGTGTGTGTGTGTCTGTGTGTGTATCAGTGAGGGGCCCATTTTAAAAGTCTCTGGGCCCACTCCAGCCTTGTTACGCCCCTGCTCTCCAGATGTTGTTGAACTACAACCCTATCACTCCCAGCCACGATTTGTAGTTGTAGTTCAACAACAGCTAACAAGCCGAGCTTGCCTACCTGGATGTAAATTTCATGTACGATGTTTATATTGACTGAGGCATCAGTCCCTTTCAGCATAAGCCACAGCAATAATACCAGTGCACATTGTAAACCCTCCTAGCAAGTTATCCCAATTCCCTTCTGTTTGTCTTTTCACAGATCAGCCATAAATGCCTCTGCTGTTTACAAGAGGCAGGGATCTATATAGCTGAATTTATGTGCACTAACCATTTGTCAAGGATTGCTCTAAAAATTGCCCAATATCTAGTGAAACTGGAAAAAAGACAAGGAAGATGTGTGTACCATTCTCATTGTTAATCCCACTGCTGCATTCCTTATTTTTATTTAAGGACTTCCAAGTCTGGAGACAGAAGACATCTGTATGAATGATTGTGGTGTTCTCTTTGCTCCAGGAACATTTGTCCTGATGTGTCATGCCAGTGCTAAAGACATCAGCTACAGAGACTAGGTCTGACACAATTCCTGAATCTGCTCTTTCATTCCTTTGACTGAAATCTCAAGAAACTATATGCTATATGTATTCTTCAGCAGAATTTATTATTTTTTCCATGAGGCATGTCTGTGGCTTCTGTTGGTGCTTTGACACAGCAGGAAGCTGAAGACCGGGTCCCAGTTAGTTCATTTTAATCTGTGCTGTAGGAAGGAGCTCTGCTTCCTGCACATAAGGCAAGTTACTGATTTAGTTGTGTTCAATACTATCATTATCTCTTGGGGCGGGGTTGCGGGGACAAGTATATATGATCATGAGAATGTATGTGGGGATAGATGAATAATACAGATACAATGAAAGTTTTAAAAAATGATGCAGGGATAGCTATTGCCTGGTGTTCCTCTTGTGAGCATCCTGGGGCATTTGGCTCACAAGATGGGGCCTGAGTGCCCCATCTTGGTCTGATGGTCTTGGTCAGATGGTCTGATTTATCAAGGCAATATTAACAATAACTGTCTTGTGGTGTTATTTTAGGGGTGAACTGCATGTTACTTTTTTAAGGAAAGAAGTTACAGGGAAGAAGTGGCAGGTGGAGAAGGTGGCCACCTGTTGTTTTTCCTATCCTGGTGGCTTTTCATTTCATGGGGTTTCAAGCACATGTTTACACTTAAATGGTGTCACTGGTTTCTGTATGTTCATTGTCAAGTTTAACTCAATCCCCATTTTGAGGACCATGCATTTACAGTAGAATCGCCCCAAAGGGATGAGTCTCAACAAGATACTATCCAGCTTACTTCCAAGTGGCTTTCCCCCCAAAGTCACTGTAAAAGAGTCTCTGTGACCTAATTTATTTTAAGTGTCAACAGTTTGATTCCACTGTGGTTCAAGTAGAACTTGTCTCTTTTGTACAGGCCAAGGTCATCTAATACAGTCATCCCTCACCAACAGCGGTTTCCCCAATTACGGTTTTGAGTATCCACATCTGGGAAATTATGACTGGCCTCACCAACCGCAACCCAAGTATCCACAGTTTGGCAAGATTTTTTTTTAGTGATGGGCGGGGCGGTGTCCTGCAATTTAGGCAGAGGGGGAGTTTTCATAGGTTCAATCCACTCATTCCTTTTGTTGACCCTGACAATTCCGCAAGATTTGAAGTGAATTTTGAGTGGGGTTTTTTTGGGGGGGGGTATTCAAAAGTGCCTTTGAGTGGTTGGGGGGGGTTCAAAGTTTTCCAGAGGTTTAATTTGCTCACAATTCTTGGTGATTCTTGGTGATTTTAAGGGATTCTGGGTGATTTTTGGCAAAAAAAAATCAGTATTTTTTTCTTTGATTTTTTTTGGTCTTTTTGCGACCACAGTTCTCCTAACTAGGGTTGTGCAAAAAATTTCGGGCACAGAACGATCTGTGCCCGAAACGAGCAATTTCGGGTGATTCGGGTCCGAACCGAATCACCCCCGATGTCCCCCGATATTTTTCGGGGCCGAGCCGAATCACCCGAATTTCAGGCCCAAAAAAATTTGGGTGATTCAGGATGACATCTCTTTGAATTTCCCACCTTTTTGCACCATTGATTTGAATGCAAAAAGGTCTGAAGTGATGTCAGAATGAATTTTGGGTCCCGGGGCAAAATAGTCAGGTGGGGTGGTAGTGCCTAATGGTTGGAGGCTACCACCCAAATTTCAGGGGAATTGGGCAAAGGGCTTGTTTTTGGGGAATTTTTGAAGTTTTAGTGTCTTTGGGGCAGTTTGGGGGCATAGAGTGGGGTCTGGGCAAAAAGAGTGGGGTGGGGTGGTAGTGCCTAATGGGTGGAGGCTACCACCCCAATTTCAGAGTGATGGGGCAGAGGACTGATTTTGGGAGAATTGTTGAAGTTTACGCGTCTTTAATTGCTATTGCTATTGCTATTTAAGGTTTTTCCTCATAGGGTATGCATGGAGCTTTCAGCAGCCCCATAAGTGCACTTGGGGGGTGCTGGGGTGGCCCAGAGTGAGTGGTAGTGTAGTGCACATAGGGTGCCAACCACCCCCATGGGTTTCTAACCCATGGGGTACAGGGTTCTGTTGTTTCAGAGGTATTCTGGGTGTGGATTCTATGATAGCAAATTAGAGTGGATTCATGGTGTCTCATTGAAAATCTCATTTGCTATCATAGAATCCACACTCAGAATACCTCTGAAACAACAGAACCGTGTACCCCATGGGTTAGAAACCCATGGGGGTGGTTGGCACCCTATGTGCACTACACTACCACTCGCTCTGGGCCACCCCAGCACCCCCCAAGTGCACTTATGGGGCTGCTGACACCTCAATGCTTCTCTATGGGGAAAAACCTTAAAGACGCGTAAACTTTAACAATTCCCCAAAAATCAGCCCTCTGCCCAAATCCTTTGAAAAAATTCAGGTAGCTTCCTTGACCCTACCTGGCACTACCACCAACCCCACACTGCTCTAGGCCACCCCTTTGCCCCCCACGTGAAGCTATCCATTTGCTGACACCTCAATGCTTCTCTATGGGGGGAAACCTTAAAGATGCGTAAAATTAAACAATTCCCCCAAAATCAGCCCTCTGCCCAATCACTCTGAAATTGGGGTGGTAGCCTCCAACCATTGGGCACTACCACCCCACCCCACTATTTTGCCCCTGGGACCCATTTTTCCTTCTCAAATCGATTCAGATTCGGATTTAATCCGAATCCAAACCAAATCAGAGGTGATTCGGGTGGCCCAGATTCGGGCACAGAACAGATCGGGGGTGATTCGGTTCGGGTCCCGAACCGAATCACCGAAAACCCAAATTGCACACCCCTACTCCTAACCCCGATTCCCATTTATTTCAATTGCTCACCAACTGTGAATTTGCCAGCAGTGAGGTTTTGACAGAATGGAACCCTCGCGTCTGGCGAGGGATGATGGTAAATTGAAAATCTTCTTTCCAACAGTACTATCTCATCCATACATCGAGTCCCTGCCTGTCTTGCTGACCCTGCACATGGAACACTGTTAGAGCTGGGCTGCCCTAGCCTTGGTTGGGCTGCTTGTGTGAATAGCCTCTCTGTTTTCATACAAAGTATTTTGCAACTCTTTATGCAGTCATTTTTTGCATTGTGACAAGTATTCTCTTCCAGAAAGAGACTCTCAGTAGCTTGCAAATGAAGTAGATAAGTTAACACTAGTTGTGGTTCCCACTGAATTATTTTGCAAGCAGACAATATAGCCAAACATTATTATTTCCTGGAAATTGAAGCAATATTGTGTACTGCAATGGAAAATATTGACATATTTAGACGTTGCTTCTGAGGGCGACACATAACATAAATAATACAGCATATAATGGTTTTCTTATATAGTTGCTAGCTTTAAACAAAACAATGCGGTAACATCTGGAACTATGAAAGTCCTGGGAAGCTGAATTCTGACAGGACACAACCAAATCTTCCTTGGCAACATAGAAAGTGCCAAAGAGGGAAGTTTTTGTTGCAGTGGCTCAGAGTTTATTGTTTAAGATGGAATGGGAGTTACAAATATCTGTGTGGTTACCAAAAAGCAGAGAATGAAAAGCATTACAATTGCATTGAAAGTCAGAAGAATGGCCACAAATCCAGGTCTTTGAGAAGATGAGAGGGCAGCAGAGAAAATACTGGAATGCAACAGTTTGGTATTGACATCATCTGGTGAAGTCAACCACCCTTGCCATGTCAAGTATTGGTCCACATATTGCAAAGAGGTGGAAGGCTTTGTAAGCCTCTTTTTATTTTTATTTTTTAGAAGGAACATGTCTTCCAAAGTTCTTCAGATTTTAGCTCAAGAAAGCAAGCTCATGACCTCAGTTTTCTCTTGCTGCACGTCTTTAAACAGTTAAAATGTCATTTGGAAATCAAAGTACAGGGGTATATGGAGTGGAGAATCCTTTGAGTATGCACAAACCAGTTTAAACCAGAGTTCAGGGCAATAAATCATCTATCATCGCTCCTTTTCCACCCCTCTCTTCTTGGCTTCCTGTCCAACAGTCCCCCCGCAATCCAAAGCTTAAATAATTTGTGGAGTGGGCTGCCTGTCTTCCATAGAGCAAATACTGTTGTTTTAAGAATCTGACTCAGGTTGAACCTGTAAACCATACATTTCTGCTCAGGTCTAATGTCCAGTGCCCAGATGTATTCAATCTCTGCTCTCATTTACCATGACTGTCATTGAATAGTCTATTTTTCCTTTCCTCCGTGTTGTGCAAATGAGGTAATAGCACATTCTTAAGTCAAGATTTGATGTCATAAAAGAGGTCATATTTCCAGTTTCTTTAGTAAGAGGAAATTACAATAGTCAAACACATATATGTCAGGATGTTCAACAAAAAACCCTATTTTTTTTACAGTCACTTGAGGCAATATATTTTGTTATCCCAGACTACAAAAGTCATATGAACCACATTATTTAAGAATGGCATGCATAAATACAAATCACATAGTTAGATAGCAAAATATTCACAAGCTGAGGCCCAATCCTGAATATACAACAGTTTTCAGTGCCTCTGTCTTCTGGTTTCTCTCTTCCTACTCTGCTTCCCAGTCTTAAATGGCCATATTTACCAAGTACCCTTGTCTCTGTCAGGGACAGCATCAGTGCATACTACCTTTGGACAACTGCTGACTGCCAACCACCACTGGGGCTCCAGAACTGACAACTGCCCTGCCTCAGGGAGAACTGACCTAGCCAGCATCTGGCAGCTGCCAGTGGGGTGGGGCTTTCTCCCCTTATCTTGGCAGCAGGGGTGTGCACGGATCGTGGTCCAAACTGCTGTTCGAATCTGTACTGGTCTGCGGTCTGGTGAACCAGTTTGGCCAAACCAGTTCACCGGACCGCAGCTCGGACCGCAGTCCATGCACATTTGTACTTGGCAGTGGGCATGGTGGCATATGTCGATTTCTTTTTTCCTTCTTCCATAGGCCAGGAGCATAGCAACAGTGTTTCAGCCAGCAGCCACTGCCTGCTCTTCACCATCCTCTTCCCTCCCAACTCCCCACGTAGCGATGGTATTTTGTCTTTCCAGGAAGATGCTTCCTATTCTTCTTGTGCACTACAAATAAATATAAATGTTCAGAAAAGGGACTGAAGTGACTGAGGGGAAAAACCTGAGACACGCAGAGAAATTAGCTAAGGATTTAATGGAAGAAACTCTAAGAAGACTTATGGATATGATAGATATTACTGATAATACTGAGGAAGTAGATAGCAGAACACTAAGCCACCTAATGGTGCAGCGGAGAAGTAACTTGCCTAGGGAGCAAGAGGTTGCTGGTTCGAATCCCCACTGGTATGTTTCCCAGACTATGGGAAAAACCTATATCGGGCAGCAGTTATAGAGGAAGATGCTGAAAGGCATAATCTCATACTGTGTGGGAGATGGCAATGGTAAACCCCGCCTGTATTCAACCAAAGCCAACCACAGGGCTCTATGGTCACCAGGAGTTGACACCAACTCAATGCCACAATGTTACCTTTAAATAACAGAACAAGGTTAAATCATGTAAGATGGGAGGCTTTAAAGAAGGAACTGAAGGACACACCTAATAGATTATGTAGCTAACTTGTTCCTGGGATGTCTGGGCCGAGATTATAACAGGGATATTATGACAGATTCAGTATTTTCAAATTACTGCTCAAGAGGAATTCATACCATAAGTGATATTTTAGTAACTTAGCAACATGGGGATCCAAAGAAACAGTTTTTGAGGTGTTTAAACATCATTGTGAAATTACTATTTTAGCAATTTTCTCTATCACAAAATACCATTGTGAAATTACAATTTTAGCAGATCTATCTGCAATTTTTTAAAAAAGAAGTTTTCTAAGATTCCTTACACAGAGGCTGATTAAGAAACAGGTTCAGTATCATTGGGAGTTTCTATTTAAGTTGTTGATTGGTTATAGGACTAAAACCACTGATCATTTGCGCAGTTGAGCAAGCAAAGGGATATATAGGAATAATAGCTGACACCCAGAGCAATGCTTTGCAGACGCATCAAGAAGTCATGTCTGGAGTATAGGAAGCTTGCCCACTGACACTGCACCTTCATGCAGGTGTGGGAAGCAAATTTCACTGATCTGTGCTGCCTCCAAAGTGCCTGTGTCATCCAACATTTTGTCATTGAAGGTTGCATAACCCTCCAGGACATATTTCCAAGTGGCATTGGGCACTTTCAGAAGCTATTTTCATTTTAAATTCAGAGTCATCTATTTGGGTAAATATGGTATTATCATAGGTATGTATTTGTTTTGACATCATAGTTACCAAATAGCAGATATTGCAATACAATACAGTAGTTGCTTCCTTTTTCAAAGAACTTCTGCTAAAACGTTGCTTCATAGCAAAATGCTACGGACTCCGATTCATTCTCAAGCAAAACTAAACAGAAGAGGCACTTCTTGGTACTTCCAAAAATATTATTCAACTCTTAAGTATTTTGAAAACAATACAGATTTTTAAATGCCAAAAATAGCAGTTTACTGCTTAATGATGTCATTCTATTTCCCTTAATCTTGAAACATAGAACATCTCCTTAATATGAAAAAAGCATGAGACCAGTTCTGTACTGACACTTCACATCAATCACTAGGACTGCACTGGACATAAATCTTCACATAATCTGATATAATTATTACTATCACATTTCTTCAAAATGTAAATAAAATCCCTTTTAGACAGCTTATTAAAATATTATCTTGTACTAATATATTATTTTGTTTCTCATTTGGCTGTATTTTAAAAGGGCTTTCTTCATGGCAGAGCACATATGTGTGGGCAGCAATTTTTGATGAACTCTCCAGCTTTTAGGTGTCCTGTGCCTTCCAGAGATATGTCCCTGAGGGCCACACAACTCTCAGGGACATATTTCAGGAAGGCACAAAGTTTTTCTAGAGGCTGGTATGATCAGCAAAAATTGTTTCCTGCTCTTCATGCGCATGTGCTCCACTGCTCAGAAAGCCTCTGGCTGTGAAGATACATCTTCTGCTGTGCCTTCAATCTGTTATACTCCATGTTGACCAGTGTCCCCATGGAGGAATAGGAAGATGCAACTCAAATTAAAGTTTAATGGTTGGCAACTACCATTTTTAATGTCATAAAGAAGCATAACTTTTGGAGTTCCTTCCTGGGGTTAGGAGGGAGGCTTCTGTGGTAGCAAAAAGTATGGTATTGTTAAGAAAGAAAAAATTATTAATTTGGGGAAAATATTTAATGCTTATTATTGCAGAGACCAGATAAATAAAAAATAATTTGTCCCTTGTGGAAAGCAGCCTTAGGCTTTAAAAGGATTGGGATCTACTAGCATGCAAAAAAGTGGATATATTTTAGCCATGTGATCCAAATTGTTCTAGTTCAGCATCCCTGAAAAACTAGAATTCAATTTCAAAGTAATTTATTTCTAATAAAAGGAAATACATTGCTTTAGTAACATCCACTATGAAAACTACATTTGCTAACAAAGGAGCAAATCTTGGTTTCAGTTGATCAGCCATTGGTGTTGCACCATTGATTCCAGGAGCAGCAGGATTTTGCAGTGCATGAAATGAACTTTTCTCTGGAATTACCCATCACAAATCCAGATACAGTATGTCCAAGCTGACAGTATATAAATGTTTAATCAAATCCAGAAATCAGCCATGACAGCCACTTTCTCATCTCTTTATGTTCAGATTTTGGTCTGTCCTACATTTGCCTGAATGTATCCAACAGTGCCCAAGTTTCAGGATATTACTGGAACATATAATTTAAAAATAACAGGTAGGATTCAGAATAAGTCATGACTAAGTACATAGAAGTTAATGAAACTTAGGTTTGTCATGACTATCTTGTCTCATTAACTAGCAAATCGCCAGGCCGGATGGCATCCATCCAAGAGTCCTCAAAGAACTCAAATGTGAAATTGCTGACCTCCTTGCTAAAATATATAACTTATCCCTGCAATCAGGCTCTGCACCAGAAGACTGGAAAGTAGCAAATGTAACATTGATTTTCAAAAAGGGATCCAGGGGCAATCCGGGAAATTACAGGCTGGTTAGCTTAACATCCCTTCCAGGCAAATTGGTGGAAAACATCCTCATGGATAAAATTGTAAAGCACATAGAAGAACAGACCCTGCTGGGAGAGAACCAGCATGGCTTCTGCAAAGGTAAATCTTGCCTCACAAACCTTTTGGAGTTCTTTGAGAGTGTCAACTAGTGTGTGGATCAAGGTGATCCAGTTGACATAGTATACCTGGACTTCCAAAAAGCTTTTGACTACATTCCTTATAAAGACTCCTGAGAAAACTTAGCAGTCATGGGATAAGGACACAAGTACATGTGTGGACTGCTAACTGGTTGAAGGACAGGAAACAGAGGGTAGGGATAAATGGAGAGTTTTCACAATGAGGGAAAGTAAGAAGTGGGGTCCCCCAGGGATCTGTACTGGGACCGGTGGTTTTTAATTTATTCATAAATGATCGAGAAATAGGGGTAAGCAGTGAGGTGGCCAAATTTGCAGATGATACCAAACTCCTTCGGGTAGTGAAATCCAAAACAGATCGTGAGGAGCTCCAAAAGGATCTCTCCAAACTTGGTGAGTGGGCAACAAAATGGCAAATGTGGTTCAGTGTTGGCAAGTGTAAAGTGATGCACATTGGGATGAAAAACCCCAAGTATACGCTGATGGGATCTGAGCTGTTGGTGACTGTCCAGGAGAGGGATCTTGGGGTCGTGGTGGACAGCTCGTTGAAAGTGTCGACTCAATGTGTGGCAGCTGTGAAAAAGGCTAATTCCATGCTAGGATTATTAGGAAGGGGATTGAAAACAAAATGGCTAATATTATAATGCCCTTATACAAAACTATGTTGCAGCCACACTTGGAGTACTGCGTACAATTCTGGTCACCACATCTAAAAAAGGACATTGTTGAACTGGAAAAGGTGTAGAAGAGGGCAACCAAGATGATCAGGGACCTAGAGCATCTTTCTTATGAAGCAAGGCTACAACACATGGGGTTATTTAGTTTAGAAAAAAGATCTGCGGGGAGATACGATAGAGGTCTTCAAAATCATGCATGGTGTGGAGAAAGTGGATAGAGAGAAATTCTTCTCCCTCTCACATAACACTAGAACCAGGAGTCATCCTATTAAACTGATTGCCAGGAAATTTAGGACCAGCAAAAGGAAGTATTTTTTCTCACAATGCATAATCAACTTGTTCTCTGCCACAAGAATTCTCTTCCACAAGATGTGGTGATAGCCAACAACCTGGATGGCTTTAAGAGGGGTTTGGATAACTTCATGGAGAAGAGGTCTGTCAGCAGCTACTCGCTGGAGGGCTATGCACCACCTCCAGCCTCATAGGCAGGATGCCTCTGAGTACCAATTGCAGGGGAGTAACAGCAGGAGAAAGGGCATGCCCTCAACTCCTGCCTGTAGGCTTCCAGCAGCATCTGGTGGGCCACTGTGTGAAACAGGATGCTGGACTAGATGGGCCTTGGGCCTGATCCGGCAGGGCTCTTCTTATGTTCTTATGTCATGACATTTAGTCTAGATCCTGCCCAACGGTTTCAACACACATGGGCCCCAATCTAGAGGTATGCCAAGACATTCCTTATCCACATGCCATGGTTGTTTGTACATATCTTCATAGATGTCTACACACATATAATTGTTCAAGCACCAGTTTGGGATGGGTGAAGGAGTCTAAGGAAACTAGATTTATATCCTATTGTTACAGATTGCCTCTGCTTAGATGACTCTGGTTAGACCCTGGTATTTAGATTAGCTGTAAGCTGCATAAGAAAACTGTAGTGTGCAAGGCTCCACTCCTAAGACTACACTGCACATCGTTCATGTTCCTCATGAATGTATTACACTGTAGTATTAATTAGTAGGGCTGTTCTCATAATTTTTATTAGGGTAGGAAATGCCTCCTTCCCTAATTTGGGACCTGGGAGCGCTCCCAATATTTGATTGTGTTAAATAAAAGTGTTGCAGAGCATGTTCTGTCTGAACAGAGTAAAGAGAGAAGTTTAAGAGAGCATTAGTCAATACATAAAACACTTTCCTTGGTGGTCTGTACAAAACATGCTGACAACAACTGAGACAGGAACAGACATTGGGAACACCTAGAAACTCCAGCCAACACCTGAATATAGGGTGGATCCAAGGAGGAAACTCCTCCTTTCCCCTCGTTATAACTCCTTGAGGCAATTCTCATGATGGAGAGAAACCGGGCCATGATTGCATGGGGCATCCTGGGACTTCTGGGGGCTAGGTGGCCCCCAATCTGTGTTGCCCCTACCAGCTCTGTGACAGTGGCTGATCCAGCTGCCCAGGGCTAGCCTGAGGATCGTCTGCTCCACATGCTGCTGCCACCTGTTGATGGAACTGCCTCAGGGATGATTGGTCAAAACCACCAGTTCAGATGAATGTGGGGAATTTAGCTCAAAAGTGGAGACAGTTCCAAGCAGTTTTAATTTGTGCAAGAAAACACAAGAAAATCAGCTTGAGAGAGAGGTTTTAATTAACAAAAAGGAATTTATTAGAAGACAAGTAATAAAAGCCGGTCTGAATGTAAAAGCAATACAAATATGTTTAAAAACAGATTATTGAAAGGCACATATAGCTTAAAATTCCAAATTATGTGTAAATTCTCAGGCGGGCTAGAGAGAGTTACTTTAAGATGGGTGGGGGAAAGGTTTCAGAAATAAGATAAAGTGATAGATTTAGCCCTGAAGGAGCCGGGCAAGAGGCTATATAATCTGTCCTTACGAGATCCAACTCAGGCAGCTGGAGACTAGTGTCCGTCTGGGGAGGTGAAGTGGAAAGTAAGAGAGTTGAAAGAGTTAGTGGGGTTGCTCACGAGGAAAGTTCTAACATGAGGTCAGCTGGAAAGATTGGCAGGGGGACCGATCTAAAACCAGGCACAATCTGAGCCTCGGCATGAGAGCAGCGAATTGGCCTCAATAGAGAGGGGAACACCAAGGTGGTCTGCTAGAGTTCTTGTTGCAATGAAGTCCCCAGTGTAAATCACAAGGGGAGCATGAAGATGGTCTTGTTGAAGTCCTTGTTGCAGTCTGATGGAGTCCCAAGTGTAAAGCACAAGGGAGCACTTGTAGCACAGTGGAGTCCCAAGTGTATAATCATGGGTTAGGGATACTTATATCCCAAAAGGTACTTTGGGGGCACTTCTATAAATTCTATCAAAAGTTTTAATGTGAACCTTTTCAAAGTTACATCACTGACTCTAAAACTCCCCTCATCCCTTTTGTGAGAGAGGCTGCTGCTGCATTTATCTTTATCTGTCTACCTTTCCTGGCCAAATTGTTTCATTAGCATCAGGTGTTATCTCTCTTGCAAGAGGATGAGGGGAGTTTTAGAGTTCATCCCAAGTCCAAAATGACTTCAGATGCCAGATAACTTGCAATAGCTAGTTCTAGAGTCTGCTTAGCCAAGCCCCCACATAGGGAGAGGGTGTGTGAAGCTAAGCCCCTTTGTAATTTGTGTTACTTGCAGCCCAAATCTAGGGGTAACCAGGCCACTGCCAACTAAGCAAATTGTCCCCATATGTAGCTCCTGAGCATAACTAAAGTGCAATATCTAAGCCTAGAGATGCAGTTGCAACCAGGGAGGCTTCTGGGAGCAGGCAGAATAGGCTCAGCTGGTAACACACCATGCACACAGTTGCTGTGTGTACAGAACAGGGTCTTCTCAGTTGTTACCACCAGGTTATGGAACTTCCCCCCCTGTAGAGACATACTCCCTCACAACCTTTTGTAGTCAGGTGAAGGTTGCTCTCAGTATACATGCTTTTGGGCCACAAGAGGACCTAGTGGTCTTTTTTAGTTTTTACTCTCCTTCTGTACTTCTGTTTTTAACTTGTATTTTTTTGTTTTTAGCTGTTGCTAATTTATATATTTGAACTGTTAGAAGGGGCCCATGTAAATCTAAAATACCAACCTAAAAATACAACCAATTTATCTATAAAGCAGCCCTAAGAAATTTAATTCTACTCTTACAAAAACAAATTTCCCCCCTCTGTACCACGCCCAGCAGGGACAACTTTCTCACAGTTTGCTCCATTCCCCCTAAATCCACCTTCTAACCCATTCCTGGGCTTTGCCTGTTTGGTTCTCTTTTCCTTAATGGTCGCAGAGAGAGAGCACGCGAGAGAGCACATCTTGTTTTCAAATAAGGCAGACAAATATTACTGTTTGTAGTGAAATGAGAAAAGAGGAAAGGCAAAAACATTCTCCGGCCATGTTTACATTCTACACCTCTGCTCTCCTCCATCTAGAGTAAGCTACTTTAACACATGAAAAATAAAATGGGAGGCTGAGGAGGCTGAATTCTAGACTGTGCCACTTCAATTTGTAGGTGGAGAATCATGTTCTTGAATATTCCCACTCAAAGAAAGCTCTCTGCATGTAACACGGAAGGAGAGGGCCTACCTCTTCCTCATGCTCTAATTTAGGGAGAAACAGGGAGGTTTGCTTGCTTGAACAAGTGAGGGATTAAAAAAAGCTCCACCTACAGTCTGAAGTGGTTCTGTCCAGATTTGTTTACTCTTTTAGTTACCAGCTCTCTGTGTAAATTGCAGAGTTAAGCTTAGCAGGAATGAGTTGAGGTAGTGGCAGGGGAGGGGGAGGATAAAGGACAAAGTAGTCATCAAGAAAGCGAAGGGTTAGCATTTTCATCCCCTCAAGCAGGCCCTTAATATCTTACTCCAGTTCTACAGTGGAAAAAGAGATAAAATCCTATATTCCATCATTGAATCCCAAAGAGGCAGAGCAGAAATGAGCTTAGACTCTCTGTTTCAGCAAATCCTCCTGACAGAGCAGAAAGCAGAGGAGAAGAGGCGCCTTATGCACCAAGGTTGGTGGTCATCTTTATGTTATTTGAGGTGATGCACTGTGACCAACGGAGTATACGGCTTGCCATGTTGCCAGTTGAGAGTTCTTGACTATTTTTTCCTCACTCAGTTAATGTGATTGTATGTTTAAAAAAAAAAAAAATCTGCCCCAACACTGGGTCATCCACTGGAATTTTAAACATAAAACGTAAGTAACATTTAAACCTTATCCTCACTTACTTAAAAGTAAACTCCATTAAACCTGATGGGGCTTGCATCCAAGTTAACATGTACAGCAGTAGGCTGCACCTCACATTTATGATTTTAGGAAAGTTGTGAGAGACTCAGAATAAGAGAAGAACCTTTCACTATAAAAGTAATGCTCTTGTCTTGACTGAAGAAGAAACACCAGAAAATGTGACTGTTTCTCAAGGTCTGAGAAGCAAACTAAAAGAGCTCTAATTGATTAATTGATAAACATCTTGTCATTGAAGATAATCTCACAATTATTTCAGCCCAAGATTTTTAACATCTTGAGATTTACAGTACATCTGTAAATCTTAAGGACTCCTTTTTCTGTCCTTAAGATTCCTACATCCAGTGACTGGAACAGACATTATTGTCAGTTGTAATTTATATCTTTAGTTATGCCAGCGCAAGTTACCTTTTGTGCATATGCCCTCCAAGTCCAACTGTACCATTCGACTGGAATCATACAAGCTGTCAGTGCTCCACCTGTCTCTCCACCTGTCTCTCCACCACTTGCCATCACAGATACCGTTTAAGGCTATCGCCTGGGACTTTTACACACAGCAGGCTTTACCACGAGTTTACTGGGAGGCTTTACAGCAAAGTTGTCCCAAAAAACTGATGCAAATAATGGATTTTTTAACCCCAGATATAAATTGGTACGGGCTACATTCTAATGCACAGTGAAAAACCCAAATTGTGTGTGAACTGCTCCATGATAACTCACAGGGACTTCTGGGTAAATCTGGCCGATATGTGAACGCGCACCCTCCATTCCAGAGGAGATGTGAGTTAAAGGGCTTTAAAAGCTCCATGTGAAAACCTTCCAGGCAACTTGGTTGCAGAACAGCTAGTTTACTTACACCCTGACACCTAGGAGTGAGACAGCAGAGCATTTCATCAAAAACAAGAGATGTGAGAAACAGCTCAACAGAAATGTCTTGAGTTCCTGATGAACTGGGAAATGAATCCTTAGCCACAAAGTATCTGTGTAACTCATCCCTTCAACCTTCAAAGATGACTTTATTCCAAATTTGGGACTGTAGGGTTCCTTTTGGAGTTGACTACCCTTGACCACAGGCAGTTTAGCAGTAATCCTCAAACTTATAAGAGTTTCCCTGCATGAAATGCCCATCACTGGTTGAACCTTTGCCTTTTTTTGCTTCTCCATTTTCCTATAACCAGCCATTTTACAAGATTGTTTGCACTAATTTCTTCCACATGTCTAAAAGTTCATTTTGTTTTGCAGTTAAACAAAGAATAACACTAACTAGTGAGAAAGTAAAACAAATAACAGAACAACTGGATGAAGCAAATAGACAATTAGAAATTCAGGTAGGGTAGAAACTGCTATGTTGAGTTAATCGATTAATGCAGTTAAGCTGTATGCCTTAAAAATGAGGCATATATATTACTGTCCTACAGAGCATCCACTGTTCACGTAAGTTGTCATCATATTTATTGGTATTGAATTCTCTCATGCTTCTTGTCATTTTGTGTCAGTTAACAACATTTTGAGGAAAATTCATATCCATGTAAAACATGGATATTCTGTCTGGTTTCAAGGGCTGTCAAGGGTCCTGCAATTTCTAAAAAAAAAAAAAGCAGGGGAGGGTTGCAGGCTATCCATCCATTTAATTTTTGATTAAAAAATTAAACCTTCTTTGTCAAATCCACAAACGAATTGAAGACCTAGCTACCATATAGAAATATAGAAACTATAGAGCTGTTGAAAAGTATGTATTAGGTTTACTTAGGAACATTGTGAGCTGCTTTATACTGAGTCAGACCATTGGTTCATCCAGCTCAGTATTGTCTACACAGACTGGCAAGCCTCTTCTCCAAGGTTACAGGCAGGAGTCTCTTAGCACTATCTTGGAAATGCCAGGGAGAGAATTTGGAACCTTCTGTATGCAAGCATGCAAATGCTCTTCCCAGAGTAGCCCATCCCCTAAGGGAAATATCTTACAGAGCTCACACATGTAGTCTCCCATTCAAATGTAAATCAGGGCATACACTTCTTAGCAAGGGGGACAATTCATGCTTACTACCACAAGACCAGCTCTCCTCCTTCATATGCTTCATTTTTCATTACCGCAGTAAGGTAACAGAACAGGAACCCCATTGTCTTCTCTTGCTGATTACACAGTGATACATATTGAGGCACTTCACGCAAGCAAAGTGAAGCGCCTCGAGTTGGTGAGTGGGGAGAGCGGACTTAGCCCGCTCTCCCAGCACACGAGAAGGGAGCCGTCCCTGGGCGGCCAGATCAGCCACCCACACAGTTACCAGCTCCATCACGGAGCCGGTAGGGGCGGCAGGGATCGGGGGCCACTCGGCCCTCAGAAGTCCCAGCATGCCCCACGTGAGTGCGTGGGGCATCTCAGAGAGACCCCTGAGGCTAGGAGGCTTGTTGTAGCCTCCCAGTTGGGTGTCTGCTTGTGTGTTGCCCCGGCACAAAACTGCGCCATGGCAGCACACGATCACTAAACGAGGTTAGCGGAGTGTTTGCTCCACTAATCTTGTTTAAGGATAGGAGTGTTTTGTGAGGTTTGCTGCCAGGAGCCACATGGCTCCTGTGGCAGCACACAGCTAGGAGGAGTCGGGCTAGGCTCCCTTGGCCCGTTTCCTCCTGGTTGTGAGAATAGCCTAATTGTATAGCTGCTTGTAAAATCATTTATGACAATCATTCTATTTGTATATCACTAATTTGCTATTGACTCATTTTGACTTACAGTTATCGTTTCCATGGTAGATACAGAGGGGCTTGAAAGTGAGGGAACAATTACTGTGAATTACTAATGAGGAAAGCTAGAAAAGCATTCCTAAACCAATTACAGCTTTAACCCACAGAATTAATTACATGAAAGTCAGTGCCTATTAACTTGCATGTTTGGTTAGTATCTTAATTTATTTTTCAAGAGACAATTCACCTCACAAGAGCAGCCAATATGCTTTGCCCCAATGGATTAAACTATTTTCACTTCTCTCTCTCCCTCCCTGGGCGCCCTTTTTGCATCCAGGAATATGTCTGTGGGGGTTGCTCAGCTAGATCGCTCTGACCTCAGGTCATACACCCTTAAGAACACACAGGGGGGGAACACTGGTGATATGTGCTAAGGTGAAAGGGTACTTTGGACAAAGAGCATGGCCTCAGAAAACATTTTTATTGGAATAGGGAATAATACATATATAATGATTGCATGTTAGTGATTTAAACAACAATGTGGTCTATAGAATAAAAAAGCAGCTTAAAAAGTATCTAGCATATAACTTAAATATCATCTCTGTATTCATTCAATGCTTATTAAATATAATCAAGCATAAGACTGCACAGTATTATCTACCTTATATGATAAATTAGTTCATTCTCACCTCTGAATAAACATACTATTTTTCTGTCTGCCCTCTTATGCGTCAACTATTAGTCAATTTCACAGTACAGACCATGTCCCATTTTTTCAATAGCCATTCTGAGATAGATGGAGGAGGCAACATTTCCTCATTTATAGCTATTTTGGCTGTTGTGAATAAAATGACCACCTTTTCAATAGCATCCTGCATTACCAGATATTTCAAATAGCAGAACAGTACTTCTGGATCCAAAGATAAATCATGACCGATCATTTATTCAATATTCTCTACAATCAGTAGCCAGTCGGAAACAATTTTAGGACAGCTTCAGAAAATAGGAGCCAGACTTGCTCCAGAATTGCCACATCTTCGGTAAATGTTATTAATTGTTGCATATATATATGGCCGCATCCGGATGGTATAAGATACTGTCCGTGTTTAGGGAGGAGGAATTCTCCAGTTAACCTTCCCACCCTCTCACACTAAATTACAGGCACGGGCATTGCCTCAGAGTTGGGGAGGAGGGAAGTATATTCACTCCACTCCTTCACCTATCAGTAGGAGCAAAGCTCTGTGTTCCTCTCCGGGAGTCCACCAGACCAACAAACCCCATCCCTACTTATCATCTCATTTTCGGCAGCCCTTGCCTTAAATAAAGCCCTACATTTAGGACACTCCTCCCTGCTTCCAGCTTGCTCCTTCTCCCCTGGCCAGGCAAGTGGATTGACCACCCAATCCCTGGCCTCCCAAGGAGCCTTTCCCTCCAACTCTACCCCCCCCCCCCCGCTCACTAGCATTTCCACACAGGGCTGCAGCTGTGGGGCAGACTTCATCATTATTCCATCTCCACCACTCTGCTGCTTCTTTGGCTGCACCCACCCCACCCGCTCCCAGTAGCTGTTGCCCGCCTCTCCAAGCCCTTGCTGACTTCTGCAAGGGAATTGCTGGGCTCCCAGGAACTGGAGCCCTCAGCCTCTCTCAGCACACCACCGTTTGACCAGGTAAACAACCCTGCCTCATGGAGGAGGGTAGGGAAGCCCGACAGATACCATCTAAACACAATTTTGTGGAAACTCTAAGATTTGTACAATATGTAAGATGTGTAATGTTTGTTTAGATCCAATTCCAAATCACCTCAGAGACTGACTTCCCAAGATTTCTTTCCATTTACTGTATTTTAGGTTTTATATCTATGATGTCTCTGTATATGCTTTTTACTGGCCTCAGAACACATAGAGAAAGAACAAATTGCTAACATTTGTCTTCTCAGAACACTTGCAAGTATCCTGCCTCAGGACTCCCCACACAAACATCCAGGAACTCAGGATGTAAGGCCAATACAAATCTCACAGGGTTGGAGTACTGTGCCTCAAGGCTACTTGAATGGGCAGCAGATCTCATTAGGCCATGATCACAGTGGCATGGGTGCCTTTGCAGATGTGCCGGAGATGACAAGGGCAGCATAGGACAGAAACAGTCCTTATTTGTATGACATCCCCTAAACATTAGAGTCATTTGTTATTATTTCTCAATCTCATTAGTGACTGTGCACCAGGGGTAAAGTTCCCCCCACCAGTCAGCAAGAATGCTCAAAAATAAGCAGTACTTCTGCTGTGTCAGGAACACCACCTATTTCTTCCTAGAGGAGGATTCTACTGTAGTAGTAATGCCTAGAGTTTGCTTTTCTACTTGCTGTAAACTGCATATCTGCTCCAATGTGCCCCTTAGGCAGTGCCTTCTGGGTCTGCTGCTGCAGATGTGGTGCCCTCTGCCCCCAAGTTCTCTGGCATTGTTTGTATTGTCTCACCTGCAAGTGCCTTTTTTCAGAGGATATATTTCCTCCATTCTAGGGGGCATCACACTTGGCACCCACCTTCCCAGTGGGCTGCTCATATGAGCATTGGCTGCCTTTGCCTGTCTTTTTTTACTATACTCACATTTCTTGCCTTTCTGTGTGTGCCTGTAAAAAAGGCTGCTCTTTCCTCAAGCAGGGATTGTACCTTTAGGGGGAGAATACACATTCCCCGAGGAGACATTAGGCAGCTGACTGTCATGTCACTTATCACATCCCTTCCCCTCTCTCTATGTGCCTGTCTTTTCCCCTGGCAGAAGGGTTATTGTGCTGCTTGGGTCTTTCACATCTTGCCTGTGTTGATGGGATGCTTCCCACCTAACATGATGAGTTTCAGCATTTGGTATATTTATGATGGCATTGTGAATGTTTCCTGTCACTGAATTTGTGCCTTGTCTGTAATGAGGGTGTTGAATTAATTAAGCAAAGTAAGTGAGGTGTTCTCACCATTTATGGACATCATCAGGAGCAGAGTTGTGAGTAGCAGGTCTTTGGGAATGTCTATTGCTGCTTTGCTGGATTTCGTTTTCACTACTATTGTGTGTCTTATCTTATGTAGCTGCTAGAAGAACATAGAAACCCAATTAGTTATGATAGTATAAACTCTGGTATAGCAGTGGACATTTTAGGTTGGACCATAGCATTGCCCTGCCCATTTCTTCTCCAAATTATGTTTGCATTGCATACATATATAATTTTCATGAATACATAAGCACATATAAAGGCTAGGGATGTGCACAAAACTGGTTCACCGGTTCAGTTTAAATTCGAACCGGGTTTAAACTGGGAGGGGTGGTTAAGTTTTGGTTTTGCTCGAACCGCCCCCCCCCCAGCAGTTTAGTTCAAATTCGAACCTTTTTGAATCAGTTTGAACTGGTTCGAGCCTCAAAAAGTAGGTTGAGTGATAGGCACCCTTGGGTGCCAACTACTACCCAAACCCTAAATCAGTTGGACATTCCTACAATTTTAAATGACTTTTAAAAATATTTGTCATTATTGCCCATAATTCCCTATGTGGAGTACTTAGGGGCAAAAAAAACCCTGCCCACCACACACCAATTCCCAAGGCAATTGGGTGCTCCTAGTATTAATGGTGATTTTTTTTTTTAAAAAAAATTCCCATAGGATATAATGTAGATTTGGGGCAGCCCCAACCCGTACTCTGGGGAGTGGCAGGACACAGGAGAAGAAGACAAGAAGACAAAGAGGACACACAGGGCAGGGCAGAGAGAAGGCAAGAAAGGGGGAAGAGGGGGAAAAGAAAAGAGCAGCACAGTCTGAAGGACTCACACCAGCAGTTAGCTCAGAGCTCAGAGTATACGGTCCAGATCCAACAACTGCAGCCAAAGAGAATTTTCCAGGCCAGAGGCTTGGCTTAAATAGGTTTGAAACTCCCTCCTTTGGAAGCCCCCACCTTTGCACTCCCCCCTTGGCCAACAGGGTGCCAGCTCTCAAACAGTGGCACAGTCAGCAGCCTACCAGAGCACAAGACTCATTCTGGCCAATCACAGGATCAATAGTCCAGCCAATGCAAAGTCTGCAAATTGAGCGCAACAAGGCTCACAAAATGGAGGACAGAAGGGAGCAAAACAATGACACACAAAATGGAGGACAGACACAGCAGAGAAACAAACAGGCCCTAGGGAGTCCATGGCACCTTTGAACTGGTCCGAATTCAGTTCGAACTTGGACCAGAAGGGCAAAACCAGAACCCTGTCTGGTCCGAGTTGGAACCTTCAAACTGAGCCGGTTTGAACTCGAACCGGACTGCACATCCCTAATAAAGGCTCTACACTCAATCTGTGTGTAAAGCCAAAAGTGGGTTTGCGGGGAGAGTAGACTTGACCCATTCTCCCCGTCGATGAGCAAGAAGTCCTCTCTGGGTAGTTGGATCAGCTGCCCAGATGATTACCAGCTTCGTCACCTTTTCCCTTTTAAACAAACTAACAGGAAGAGGGGAGATTTTCAGGGGCTTTTTCTCTTTAAGGGGTAGGTCTTAGTGTGTGTGTGTGTGTGTGTGTGTGTGTGTGTGTGTGTGTGAGAGAGAGAGAGAGAGAGAGAGAGAGAGAGAGAGAGAGAGAGAGAGAGAGAGATTTGCTAGGGTTAGCATTTCCCAGGGCTAGGATTTGTTAGGGCTCCAGCGTTTTACTTTGTTGTCCCTTCCTGGAGGGGGTGGAGTTAGCTAAGGCTGGGAGAGGCCCCACATTCCCTTGACTCACATCCTGTGTCTCAGTTGGAAGGCTACTCTACATAAGAGGTGAAGGCCCGAGAGCATAGTGAACAGGGATAGCAAACAGGACGTAAGAGTTTTGCAGGAGTTTAGTGGGAAGTGTGTGGGGGAACCTGGAACAAACCCCTGGGATCACAAGGAGCCTGGTGGAGAAGAGAACGTAAGTACAAATCCCTCCCTCGTATCCCTCATATTCTTGGGAAAGGCTGTTTGGACAGATAAATAGCTGACCTACAGCTGAGACCTGTCCTAATAAACTATCTAATAAACAGATAATAAACTACTTCTAATAAACTATTTCTAAATACTGTAAACAGCCAACAAAAACAGTATGAGGACAGAAAGTCAGTAGGGGAAGGGGCACTTCCCAGTGTATTGCACAGAGTGCCACGTGTATGACTATTTGCCCCATGGGCAGAAGTCATGGGTGTGTGCTCGGTGCAAGGAGCTCCTGGCCCTCAGGGGACAAATTCGTTCTCTTGAGACCAAGGTGGCAGATGTGGATAAGCTCAGAGAGACAGAGAGGCATGTGGTCGAGACCTTCAGGGAAGTGATAGAGGCACCCCACTCCAGGGCTGGTAGCTCCTCTGCTGTCAGGGAGAATGAAGGTCTGGGGCAAGGAGGACATCAGTCTGAAGAAGAAGAAAATGCTCCTTTAGAAGGGACCCCTTCCATGGATGATGAGCCCATATCCTCTCACACGGGGGATACTCCTCTGGGCGGGGGCCTCCTTGTAGTGGGTGATTTGATCATTAGAGGTATAGAGAGATGGGTTTGTGACCCGCGTGTTGCCCACACGGTGACTTGCCTGCCTGGTGTGAAGGTTGCAGACATCACACAGCGTCTAGACAGGCTCCTAGGCAGTGCTGGGGAGGAGAGAGCTGTCGTGGTGCACGTTGGCACCAACGAAGTGGGGAAATGTAGTTGGGAGGTCCTGGAAGCCCAATTTAGGCTGATAGGTAGCATTTTGAAGTCCAGGACCCCCAAGGTAGCATTCTCAGAAATGCTACCTGTTCCACACACAGGTACAGTTAGACAGGCAGAGCTGAAGGGTTTCAATGTGTGGATGAGACGTTGGTGCCGGGAGGAGGAGTTTAGATTTGTTAGGCACTGGGATACATTTTGGGGCAAGCAAGGCCTGTACAAAAGGGACGGGCTGCACTTGAACCAAGATGAAACCAGACTGCTGGCGCTTAAAATCAAAAAGGTTGCAGAGCAGCTTTTAAAATGATGTCTGGGGAACTGCCGATGGGAGCTGGGCAGTATCCTGTTTGGCAAAAGCCATCCCTTAAAGTGTGCAGGTGCAAAGGATTCAGATAAAAGAGAAGGGGACAGAGCAGAACCTCATAAAGAGCAGATGGGAGCCTGTGCCAGCAGGTCAAAGAGTCAAAATAATAGCACACATCAGGCAAGAGATTCAGCGTATAGGTGCTTATATGCCAATGCCATAAGCCTCCGAGCCAAGATGGGTGAGCTGGAGTGCTTGGTTGCTAACACAGAAATAGATATAGTGGGCATAACAGAAACATGGTGGAACAGTGAGAACCAGTGGGACACTGTTATCCCTGGGTATAAACTCTATAGAAAGGATAGGGAGGGGCGCCTTGGAGGAGGGGTAGCACTGTATGTTAAAGAAGGGATAGAATCTAACAAGCTAGAAAACCTAGGTGGACTGGAGTCCTCCACATAAACCCTGTGGGTGACAATACAAGGCCTGAAAGGGAACATGCTACTGGGGACGTGCTATTGTCCTCCGAATCAAAACACCAACAGTGACAGAGTTGCAGGAGGAATCAAGGAGGCGTGAAGGAGAGGCAGGGCTGTAATAATGCGTGACTTCAATTACCCACACATAGACTGGGTAAATTAACAGTCAGGTCAGGACAAAGAGGTCAAATGTCTAGATACACTAAATGACTGTGGCCTAGATCAGTTGGTCTTGCAACCAACCAGAGAGAAGGCTACCTTGGACCTAATTCTGAGTGGCACCCAGGACCTGGTGCGTGATGTCAGTGTCATCGACCCTTTAGGGAACAGTGACCATAGTGCCATCAAATTCAGCATACATGCGGGGAGAGAATCACCAAGGATGTCTAACATGGATGTTTTGAATTTCAGAAGAGGAAACTTCTCCAAAATGAAGAGTATGGTGAAAAGAAAGCTGAAAGGGAAAATTCAGGAGAGTCACTTCGCTCCAGAGTGCATGGAGTTTACTCAAAACCACAATACTAGAAGCCCAGTTAGATTGTACACCCAAAAGGAGGAAAGGTACCACTAAGTCCAGGAGGATGCCAGCATGGCTAACGGGTACCGTCAAGGAAGCCATAAAAGGGAAGAAGACTTCCTTCCAAAATTGGAAGGCCTGTCCAAATGAAGAAAACAGAAAGGAACACAAACTCCGGCAAAAGAAATGCAAGGTGACAATAAGGGAGGTGAAAAGAGAGTTTGAGGAACATTTAGCCAAAAGTATCAAGGGGAATAACAAAAACTTCTTTCAATACATCAGAAGCAGGAAACCTGCCAGGGAGGCGGTTGGACCATTAGACAGTGAGGGAATGAAAGGGATTATTAAGGAGGATATGGAGGTTGCAGAGAAGCTGAATGAGTTCTTTGTGTCCATCTTCACAGCAGAGGATACTGAGCATATACCTGTTCCTGAAACAAGTTTTTCGGGGATGGAAGTTAAAGAACTGAGTCAAATAGAAGTGACAACTGTCTGGAAAAAAACCTGTTTCAGGAACAGGAACAGCTTTTTAATTTATTCATATATGATCTAGAAGCAAGGATAAGCAGCGAGGTGGCCAAATTTGAAGATGACACCAAACTGTTCTGGGTAGTGAAATCCAAAACAGATTGTGAGGAGCTCCAGAAGGATCTCTCCAGACTGGGGGAGTGGGCAACAAAATGGCAAATGCGGTTCAATGTTAGCAAGTGTAAAGTGATGCACATTGGGACGAAAACCCCCAACTTTAAATATATGCTGATGGAATCTGAGCTGTTGGTGACCGACCAGGAGAGGGATCTTGGGGTTGTGGTGGACAGCTCATTGAAAGTGTCGACTCAATGTGCGGCAGCTGTGAAAAAGGCCAATTCCATGCTAGGGATCATTAGGAAGGGGATTGAAAATAAAACGGCTAATATTATAATGCCCTTATACAAAACTATGGTGTGACCACACTTGGAGTACTGCGTACAATTCAGGTCACCACATCTTAAAAAGGACATTGTTGAACTGGAGAAGGTACAGAAGAGGGCAACCAAGATGATCAGGGGCCTAGAGCACCTTTCTTATGAGGCAAGACTACAACACCTGGGGCTTTTTAGTTTAGAAAAAAGACTCTGCGGGGAGACATGATAGAGGTCTATAAAATCATGCATGGTGTGGAGAAAGTGGATAGAGAGAAATTCTTCTCCCTCTCACACAACACTAGAACCAGTGGTCACTCCATGAAATTGATTGCCAGGAGGTCTGGGACCAACAAACGGAAGTATTGTTTCACACAACACGTGATCCACTTGTGGAACTCTCTGCCACGGGATGTGGTGACAGCCAACAACCTGGATGACTTTAAGAGGGGTTTGGATAACTTCATGGAGGAGAGGTCTATCAATGGCTACTAGTCGGAGGGCTACAGGCCACCTCCAGCCTCAGAGGCAGGATGCCTCTGAGTACCAGTTGCGGGGGAGTAACAGCAGGAGAGATGGCACGCCCTCAACTCCTGCTTGTGGCTTCCAGCGGCATCTGGTGGGCCACTGTGCAGAACAGGATGCTGGACTAGATGGGCCTTGGGCCTGATCCAGCAGGGCTGTTTTTATGTTCTTATGTCACGGAGCCGGTTGGGCCGGCGTGGTTTGGTGGCCTCCTGACCCCCGGGAGTCCCATAAGGCACCACACGAGTGCATGGTGCCGTTTTGGGCAGCCTCCCAACACCAGGAGACTTGTTGTAGCCTCCCGGTTGGGAGGCTCCTCGTGAGTTGTTGCGGTGCGAAGCCGCGCTGCAGTGACACACAATCATTTAACCCGCTTTTCGGGACTCTCACACCCAAAATCTGGGTTAAGCTGTGGGCTCTGTAAGCGGGCTTGCCGCCAGGAGCCACATAGCTCCTGTTTCTGCACACGAGCAGCAGAAACCGGACTGGGCTCCCTTAACCCGGTTCCTGCTGCTCATGAGAATAGCTTCATAGTCTCACATGTGTAAATATAGAGGTTCAGAGAAAAAAGCTTTAATACCTGAAACTTAGAGTTCAAAGATGTTTTGACATCTATTTCACAGAGAGTGCTTGTGGTCAAGGGAATGCTCCCACGAAATATAAATTTTTGGTGTGTTCTGAAAAACTAGGTAGCATGTAATTAGAACTTGAATTATAGCGTTTTGCCTTTCAAGGTTCAATGCTTCCTTTTCAAAAATGCTGTTCTAAAGAATATATTATGACGGCACCTTCGTGTGGCTGTCGGCAGCAACCAGACACTTCAGTACCTGCTCAGAAGAACTAAAGCTGAACTTCTGTCACCACCATTGCCACCATATCTAAGCTAGGCTTGGTAGTCAAATGGTCTGTTTTTATATTGCATTTTTAAAGTAGGAATTTATTCTTACAGTTTTGTATAAAGATACATTCAAAGAAAATGTAAGAATGGCAATATTCATGGTTAATTCTGTGTGATGAATTGACCTTATATTGGTCAGTTTGACATTGCTAGTTTCCATTTTAGGAAGGGCAACACTCTGTTTTGAAAAGTCAGCAATGCTAATTTTAAGTTGGCACCTCCCCCCAGTTCCTCAGAGTATGCAGCAAAGCATTGCTTCCCCCTCCTGTTGCACTTTGTAGTGTCAAATGGCACTATGTGGTGCTTACTTATTTCCCTTCCCTTTCTTTCCCTTTCCTTCCCTTTTCCTCTGTTACTTTCCTTGTTGCACATTAGCTCTGCTTCTCTTGCTGTTATCACTCCTTGGGGCTATTCTTGTGATCAGCAAAAATCGGGCTAGGAGAGCCTAGCCCGATTTTTGCTGATTGTGTAAACCACCGGGCTCGCAGGCAAGCCCGGTAGCTTACAAGAGGCTAGCCTGCTTTTGTAGCCCTCCCTTTAGCCCGGGTTAGCAGAGCAAGTGCTCTGCAAACCCGGGCTTCCCGATCGTGAGTAGCCGCAGCTACTCACAAGGAGACCCCAGGAAGGGAGGCGAAAAGCCGCCTCCCAGCTCCGGGGGTCTCACCAGCATGCCCTGCGCACTTGCGGAGGGCATGCTGAAGCTTCCAGGGGCTGATTGGCCCCCTCTCCCCCAGCCCCCACCAGCTCCGTCACGGAGCCGGCAATCGTGTGGGTAGCCGATCTGGCCGCCCAGGGCTCCCTCCCTGCTCGTGTGTGGGGAGAGCGGGCTTAGCCCGCTCTCCCAGTGCACTCACAAAAACCGGGTCTCACTGATTGTGAGACCCGGCTCCTTGAATTATGAAAATATGGGGGTGGGGGATCAGAGTAGAAAAGGAAGTATGTGGGGAAGAATAAAGTGATGATATAGAGAGTCTCCCAGAAGATGCTCCAAGCTACCATTCTACTCACCTCCAACACTTCCTTTTTTTTTTTTTTTTTTTGCCCATTAATTTCCTCTGCCTTAACAATCCAGGGAAGAGGAGGAACAGCCACTGGTGTGTCAGCAAGGCAGGTAAAGTGGGCTCTGGGGAGTTGGGGTCTGGCTGGTGAAGATACATGGGGGGCACCTTGCCAGTCCACCACCTTTACCAATTTGCCAGCAACCTGAGGTAGCCACCTCACCATACTTCTTTAGCAGGCTGGCCCCACCTGCTTTATTTCTTATGTCGATTTCTTTGTTGCTCTCCTCTGCTTTCCATCCACAGGGTAATATGCACTAGATTCTCAAGTCAAGTAATGTCAAGTAAAAATTTGCTCCTGTCTGATCTACCTAATGGTTGTTTAGATTCAAATTATTTATTATTTAATTATCACATTTTTATACCGCCCCATCCAAAAGCTCTGGGCGATGCCCTTAATTAACATGAGTAATGGAAATTTCTTATTAGCATATGCTTCCCTAATCAGCTTTTTACAAACCCTACCTTTTGCCATTTTTAAAGATATTGATTGGTTCACATCTCATGAGTGGGGTGGATATCCTTTTGCAGAGTCCTGAGGATTAGATTTTTTTTTTTTTAAGTGGGGTGAGGACAGAGCTTTGTTCTTTGGTGCCATTTAGTTTTGCCAGGGTGTAAGAATTCTTGTACGTGTATGAGAATTATTTATTTATTTGAGACATTTAGTATACCGCCCACTCTGAAGGCTCTGGGCGGTGTACAACAGGCAAACAGGCAACATTAAAAATTACATTACATTAATAATTAAAAATCATTAAAGAACTAAAGTAACTACCAGAAAACAGAAAAATCAACTACAGGGCAAAGGCCTGGCAAAAAAGAAAAGTATTCAATAGCGATTTGAAGATCGGTAAGGAAGGTGCTAGCCGAATCTGTAGGGGGAAAGAGTTCCAAAGGAGTGGGGCAGCAACCGAAAAGGCCCTTTAACGGGTCCTAGTGCCCCGAACATCTCGGAAATCAGGGACTGACAGAAGGGCCATCTGAGCTGATCTAACCAGACGGGATGTAACTGGATGGGAGAAGCGGGTCTGTAGGTAGACAGGTGCCAGGCCCCGCAAGGCTTTGAAGGTCAGAACCAGGACCTTAAATTGAGCTCAGAAATGAATAGACAACCAGTGCAATGACTGTAGGAGAGGTGTTACCCTGTCAAATTTTCTGGCACCCATGACAAGCCGCTGCATTCTGGACCCGCTGCATCTTCCTGATCGAGAATTATGATGTTGCATATGAAGTACAAGATCCTTCAACTGAAGGATGGGTTTTCTTTTCTTCTCTTTTGCTGTTGTTGCCTCAAGCAGAGCAAATAAAAGTTCTGGTTATCTCCCTCACACACAAACTCTCAGGGAAGAACCGAAACCAGGGCCTGGCTCATCTTCCTTCCTTCCTTCAACTTGGGTCTCCCCAGTCCTAGTCCAGCACTCTAACCACTACACCACATTAGAAAAAGAATCCAAATGCTGTATATAGGAGAACCTCATTATTTGCAGAACCGCTATTTGCGGTTCTGCATATCTGTGAGGTGTCTAATAGACACCCGTTTCCAGTATCCACAGATATAAGAGGGTTAAAACCCACATATCCAAAGTTCCTAGAGGGGTGGAAGTGACTGCAGAGGTCACTTCTGTCTACCATTTTTGTCTGAAGGAGCCATTTTGTTACTCGTTTCTGGAAAACATCAGACTTTTCCAGGGCATTTTGTCCCATGGGGGGCATTACTGGGCACATGGGGGATTCCTGGACATACATATGTAGATCCCGCGGAGCATGCCACAGTACGTTTTTTTCGCCATTTTTTCTCCACCCTAGAACCTGACCCCCCTTTTCCCATAGCCATAATGCCTCATTACTCATGGTTCTGTTCCTTGTGGTAGTATCTGAGGAACGGAACCCCTGCGAGTTACAAGGTTCTCTTGTACTAGTATTTTAATATCATAGTAATAAAACTGGATGGTTAAAAATTATCCAGACTATTATATATAATGTATCCAAATCAATACACCTATATACTATAATAAAGTAGATGAAAAATGATCAATAAAATTTCATTACAATAGTCCCTATGTGTCCATCTTAAAGGAATCCGATAGTTCATTTTCAAAATATCATGTCCTCAACGAATGGGAGAAGCGTTCAGATGTTCCCAAGTACAGTGGTCCCTCGACTTACGTATTTAATCCATTCCGAACGCACGTTCGGAGGTCGAAATTTTCGTAAGTCGAAGTGCGCACCACGGAAGTCTGGAAACATTCGTAAGTCGAGGAAACCGCATCTAAAAATTCGTAGGTCGAGTAAGCTGAATCTAAACCGGCAACTACTTCCGGTCTTTTTTGTCGCTCGTAACTCGAAAACATCGGATGTCGAGTAGTTCGTGGGTCGAGGGATTACTGTAGTCACAATGCTGCATTGTGATTGAGCAATAAAATGTCAAATCTTGGTTTTACCAGTTTCTAATCAATCTTGTGGTGTTGCCAAATGCATTTCGACTAGAATGTCTTCATCAGTGGCAGTTATCTGTAAATATTTTGCTTCTACAGGTAGTCTCCCATCCCAACATGGGGGTTAAACTGCACTAGATTCTCCCTTCAGCTCAGTGCTCAATCACGTGACATTGCGACTACTTAGGAACATCTGTCAACATTCCTCTCATTCGTTGAGGACATGATATTTTGGACATGGACTATCAAATTTTTTCAGCTGGACACATAGAGACTATTTTAATGAAATTTGATTGAACATTTTTCACCTGGATAATTAGACTGGATAATTTTTAACCATCCAGTTTTATTACCATGATATTAAAATACTAGCATATAGCATTTGGATTCTTTTTTGATGTCATGATATTGTCGAATCCAAAGAGGGTTTTGCTTTTTGCTGTCTTCTTGATCACCACCTCCTGTTTGATGATGACACAGCATCATTCTGATGGAATGTATGAGTTTAAGAACAGTGTCTGCAAATGCCAGGAGGAGTGCCACTTTCAATCTGATCTTGCCACCTTTTGGCTCACACTCTGGAAATCACTAAACTGTCCCCACCTCAATGTTTCTCCTTGTGGATGAGCTGGCAAAATTGGGGGGCATTTAACCTCAGCGCCAAAATTTATATCTCACCTTTCAGCATAAAAATGTCCAGTGCTAACAAGAAAAATTAAAACAATCCTATATAAACATTAACAGAACTACAATAAAACATTAATAAAAGCAGAGATGGCATGAAAAGAACAAAAGCGGGGGGAGGGAATCAAAGCATCCAAGAAAGCATAATTTAAGCAGAACAGTCAATGCAACAAATAAATCATTTAGTTGAAAGGTAGGGAGAACAAAAGTTTATTTATGTTAAAATAAAGTAAGGGGATACTTGCTGAGTGCAGTTGGGGCACTATCACCCAAACGGTGCTGTCTCCAATCACTACTTGCCTTACATCAGAAAGTGGGGACACCCAGAACTGGGCTTCCAGTGAAGATCTTAAAGAGTGGACAAGTTTGTATGAAAGCAGACAGTCCTTTTGATACTCTGGTCTGAAGCTGTAAAGCTGTGCAACCCTCAGAGACTTATTTTTGCATGACAGAGGGCTTCCTGGGGCAGCGGTGCATCAAAAATTGCTGCTTCCCCACTGATTCCTAACAGTTAGTTGGGAAATTTTGTTAGGCTGCTCTCTCACTGTACTGGTGCAAAAATGCTCTGTATGATGCCAGTATGTGTGATACTCACAGAAGCTCAGTTATTTTGAGGTATAGGATCTACTAGCTACCATGGATAGTGGATAGTGGACTAACATGGATAGTGGAATTTCTTGCCATTGACAATATCTCTTTTAGCAATAGCACTTAGCAATAGCACTTACATTTATATACCGCTCTATAGCCGGAGCTCTCTAAGCAGTTTACAATGATTTAGCATATTGCCCCCAACATTCTGGGTACTCATTTTACCGACCTCGGAAGGATGGAAGGCTGAGTCAACCTTGAGCTCCTGGTCAGGATCGAACTTGTAACCTTCTGGTTACAGGGTGGCAGTTTTACCACTGTACCACCAGGCTCATATTTTTAGGTTAGTTTAGAGTTGCTTTTAAGGGTTTTCTTATATTCTATGGAATGTTTTAATAAGTTGTGTGGTTTCCCTCTAGTATTTCTATTTGTAAAGTCTGTATTGTACATTTTCAAGTTGCATAACCTTATAATTAAGAACATAACAGCAGCCTTGCTGGATCTAGTCCAGCATCCTGTTTCCCACAGTGGTCCACCAGATTTCTCTGAGAAACCCAAAAGCAAGAATATGAATACGACATATATTTATATACCACTTTTCAACAAAGGTTCCCAAAGCAGTTTACATATGAATAAATACATTAATTAAATAAAATAACATGAAAGCATGCCTGCTCTCTTGCTGTTCCTCCTCTGCAACTAATCCTAGCAGAATTAGGGTTGACCTACTGACCCAGGAAAAAAATCATTGAAAATCACCTGGTTGTCCGATTGTTATCCGAGTTGGGTGGTAGGTAGCACCCATCATGTCCTACCACCCAACCCGCTTTGGTGTCCCTCGGAGCTACCCATGGAAATTATGGAGTGGTTTGAATTCCCCATTATTCCCTATGGGCGAAACAGCACACTGGCACACAAGCTTTGAAACACAATACTACAAAAAGGGAATAATCTCAGTCTGTCCCTCCCAACACAGAACATATGCAGCACATTTCAAAAACAGTCCTAAAAAAGAATCACTGACCCAGAATCCCCTGCCAGCCACAGTGCCAGGTGCCTGCGCTGCATCATTGGCACAAGTTGTTCACTCACACACAGTTATGACTCCATTGTAGCATTGCACCTTAGTAAGTATAGCCATAAGCACAACTAGAACAACATCCTCTTCAGCCACATTGAGTGGCTGAGACTGAGTACACCTTGCAATGCAGATTGCAGAGCAGACCAGAGCACTGAGTGAAACACAAGTTAGTCTCAAGGGCAGACATGGAGCTTATCACCAGTAACCAACAAGAAAATATTACACACAGTAGAGAGAGTTGATCTGCCACTGTCCATTTCTCACCACAACACCATCTCACAAACAGACCAAATCATGATAACTCAAGCAAGGAAGACTGGCACCCAAGTTCTGCCTTTGTCTATCTGAGATCCATCAAAGCCAGAAAGTCAAAGCAACAAGCAGTAGCACAGCAGACATATTATAACCAGTGCTGAAAAAACTTAGAAAAAACCACAAACTTACTTGAGAAAGAATCTTCTTTCTTCTCCTTGTGTCTGAATAATATATAAGCTGTGGCTTCAGATTGGCTGGGCTCTGGCTGACAGCCTGCCTGGCTGACACATGTCAGGGCACTAGTACACCTACTCATCATGGGCCATGGTTGGAGGGGTGGGTGTGCATGTCTGTGTTGCTTGGGTGGGGGGAGTTAACAACAGTAACATAAAAAAATCAAACTTCCTGCCTGTTCCACCAGAGCCTCTGATGGGTGCTGGGCCTCAGGGCACCGGTCCATCTTCATCCCGGGCCATGGTGATGGGGTATGTGTGTGTCTGCGTGTGTCAGCAGGACTAATGGGCAAACTGTGACACATCTGGCTTAGGCAGTGCCTGGAGAGGGGCAAGCTGACGATGTTCGAGTGAGTGGAGGTAACCATGAGTCACTCATCTTCCATGTCCAGCTCACATGATAGCCTAGCAAGGGGAGGTTGGCTTTGAGGAACATCAGCTGCTCCAGCAAACCAGCATCCAAGCACAAGTGATGAGGTGTCCCTACGTCTCCAGCCATGGAGAACACTCTCTTACTCTTGATGCTGATTGGCAGGCATGAGAGGGACCATCCAGCACCCACCTGCTGAAGATGGTGCATGAGGGAATCTTGTAGTCAGGGGCAAGTAGTTGGAGCAGCCGGTGTAAGCCGGTGTTCTCCACCACCTGGAATTGCTGGTCATTCAGAACCATCATCTCTCCAGTGGTCCAGGTGATGAGATGAGACTCTAGCTGACTAGACCGCTTGCCCACCATTTATACCTATGTGCCACTGGCAATGTCCCCTGCTTGAAAGCAGGAGCATGTACCTTGCCACTGCTAGTTGAAAGCACACCAGGCAGCCTAGCACTGCCAGCAGGAGCAAGGACCCCAGGATGATGATGATGATGCAGGTACTTCATCATCACCAATGTCCTAAAATGTTTAGAATCCTTACCCCTACTTACCTTTGTCCTTCAGTGGGTGCAGACAGCATGTGTAGTGTCACCCTGGCAGAGTTCAAAGTGGTCTCACAGTATGCTGCTCTCGGTCCTGGACCATTTTGATGGTGGTGGTACTACTGGGGCTGCTGGTTCCTACTGGGGGCCACTACCACCACCATGCTTAGTCTGAGAAGGTCCAGGATCAACCAAAATGACTTCCTCCTGCTCCTCCTCAGCCCCACACCTGGGGGTTGCACCGCCGCCAACAGGGATTGGGATGATGATCTAGCAGCCAACGACACCTCTTTCACTGCCATGGGAAAAGCTTGTTCCCTGACAGTGGAGCCCCTCCCCCAGTTATACCTCAGCCACCACAGGCGGCTACACTGCGGGAGCAGGAGGCACCAGTTAGATGAGCCTGCACGCAACAACCTCTAGGGGGATGTCAGTGACTTGGGGAATAGGCCCCTCTTGCCACCTCCACCTCGCACGACCAGTAGCATCGCCCTCCCTCTGCCCACTACCCTTCTCCTAGTTCTGCAACACACCCTCCCAGACATCTTCTTAGGGTTTTTTAATTAAAGCCCTAGCTCTGTTGAGGGTGGGGGAGGAAGCACCTTTAGGGGGTGTGGTCCCACACTGTGGGCTGCTGGTGGTCTATTTATTATTTATTTATTTATTTATTTACTCAAATTTATACCCTGCCCAAACCTATGTCTCTGGGCAGCTAACAACAATTAAAACACATATAAAAGTTAAAACAGTTCAACATTTAACAATACATATAAACATTAAAACAATACAATAATTTATAGACCATAAAATTAAACAAACAGTATTTTTTTAAAAAAAGTTTGGGTTAAAAAAAAGGGTTTTCAAATGTTTTTTAAAGAATTGCCAGAGATGGGGAGGATCGTAATTCAGCAGGGAGCGCATTCCACAATCTCGGGGCAGCAGCCGAGATGTTGTGTGTGCCACACATAGTGCTTTCTATAGCACTGTAGTGCATACACAGAAGCTAAAAAAAATAAAATCCGTTCAAATAAAGAAGCACGCTTTATTGGGGAACAGGGAGCAAGCTACAATGGGGTAAGTTTAAGGGAAGGGAGGCTGTGGCCTAAGGTATCTAGTACCCTCCTAACTCTGCTGCCCAGTCCTAGCACCCACCTACCTAAATCCTCCCCATACTAAATACCCCCAGACCGAATCACATAAGATAGAAACATGCTGCTTTTGCACATAATTTCCAGATCTTGCCCAGACTACCCAGAAAATCCAGAACCGCCCCCCCCCCCAATACATTACTGTTAAAGCACAGGGGAATGAGCTAAAAAAAAAGCCTAGAGTCACGGAGAGATATGATGTTCATGGATTTGCCTGTTTGCAAGCCCTTTTACTAGTATATTAATAGGGCTTGCCTAATTTAATGAGCTTCTGTTGAGTTGGGGTGTCAGCCAATGCTTGTTTGTCTTTGTAGGTTCAGTTGCTATCTGAAAAGCTCTTTAACTTGGAACTTTTGAAGAAACGGGAAGAGAACTTAGAAAAACAGAAAGCTGAACTTCAAAATCAGAAAAGTACTCTGCTTGAAATGTTTGTATGTTTCCACTGAGAGTTTTATAATTTGTTGATTTCTATACAATGTTATGGCTATATTCAGCACAGCCATACTAGCCCTGTAATCTATCAAGAAAGGACTTAACAGGGAGCTAAATGCTGAATTACATTTTATCTATTGCTTGTGGTTTTGTTAAACTTCATATGAGTGGTCAGAGCTTAAGTGCTGTATAATGGGGGTCAGAGGAAGTAGGAAGCAAGTAATTTCCCCCTGAAGTGGCTATTTACAGGGAAATGGTGCAAGGGGGAACCGATAACTTTCCTTTTGCTGTGGTCCTTATCCAAATCACCTCCCTCCTACAGCTGGTTTTGTTTTGTTTTTACAATAAAGAGACACTTCCTGTTTATTTCCTATGTCCCTAAATGACAAGCTTAATGTAATGTCTAGTTTTGTCTTGAGGAGTTTTGCAGGGCCTATCCTGTTATAACCTGATATGTGTTCTCTACCAAGGCAAGATACAGACCTTGGATAGTTTCAAGGGTGGAATGGTCAGGCTCTCCACATGAGAGCTGGGTATAGAAGCCTAAGAGAGATGTTGCTCCAGCAACTGCATTGAGCAGACTGCTGGTTTTTATGGCTGCTGCCCTCCTTGAGGAGATTAGCTCATCTGTTCCCTGGGGAAAGTTCTGTTGCTTATGGGGGTGGGGAGGGTGCCCAATTTTCTACGCCCTGGCTTTGGCTGTGCTGGGGAACCTCTTCAGGTTGGCAGCTCCTCAGGCGATTCCTCTGAGTCAGGCAGAGCTGTGTCCTTGTTGGAGGTCTTGTTTTAAGTTCTCCGAGTATAGAGAGTTCCAGCAGCACAGGCTTACTCAGGGTCTGGGTTGTAGAGTCTTCCAACTCTGTCTTGCCATCTGAAATGTCTGCCTTATCCCTCAGTTGGAGGCAGCAGGCCCTGGATCTGGGAACATGACAGGGTTTCGGTATAATATTGGAAACATGATAGAACACAGAGAGAGAGGGAGAGGGAAAGCAAAAGAAAGATATTATGGGACCAGCCTCAAAGTCATAATAGGTCCAAACCAAGGACAATTAGGAATTGTCACTGAGTTCTGACAAAAGGAGTTTGCTGTGGACTGGTCAGCCATCTGCAGCTTGCAAGAATCTTCTGAATGGGTAAATAGCTGGTGATATTACAAGGCTTAATTTAAACAAAGGCCCTGCTTGCTGTTGGCTCCTGCCATAGACATGCTTTAGTTAGATATCCTGTGCCTTGTTCCTTGTCATCTCACTGACTTGGCAGGAAAAGCTGGAACTGTAATAGAAGTAGTTATTCAAACCAGCATGGTGTGGGTCTGGAAACATAGGGTGTATACAGGAGGACCTTGATATTTGTGGGTGTTCCATCCCCTGCTGCAACCGTGGATACAGAAACCGTGAATATTGAGTCTTTGGGGCTATGGGATGGGCGGGGGTGGGGTGGGGTTGCGGTTAGGTTCCCGGTCATTGGGAAAATCATCTAAAATTGGCCAGATTCCGGGAGGAAATGCGGGGGGAGGGAGCTGCTTCACTGGTCCCCTTTGGGGGCTGTGCCCCCAAATAGCAGAAAATCGGCCGAAAATCTTGGGGTTTAAATTTTTTTTTAACGGAGCCATTTTGAGGCTCCTGAACACAAAATGGTGGCCAGAAATGGCCTCAGAGGACATTTCCAGCCATCCACAACCCTGACCTGCAGATATGCAGAATTAACCCCTTATTTTCTTATTCCCCCCGCATATGCCGAGGTCGGGTGATAATTACCCGACCGTGGATACGCGAATCCACAGATGTAGAATCTGCGGATTTCAAGGTTCTACTGTGTATATTATGTGTGTGTGAGAGAGGGCATGTTTAATTTTAGAAAGTGGCACAGGTGGAAAGATGGTACTGAAATGCTCAGGAAAACATGACCAGTGGAGACTATCAAGTCATTGATAAATTTGTCATATTCAAATTGAGCCTGTGAAAAGAAATTTATTTTAAAAGTTGCTAAGGAAATGGATGTTTCTCTTCTTCCATGTTTTAGAAGCTTAAAGAAAATTAAGGAATTTACATTCTGCATTCATTTGATAAGATATTTTAAAAGTAGTCATAATGAGTCATTGTTTAAAGCCAGCGACCCATCACTAATTTCTATTTACAGTGGTTTATGATATTGCAAATCTTTTGAGTATCTATGTTCACAAAACCTTTGTGGAAAGGTGCTATTATTCCTGCAGTCATAAGCAAACATGAAATGTATTTTTCTTATGCAAACTTTCCTTGAAGTAAACTCTACTAAAATCAATAGGACTTACTTCCAAGCAAACATGATTAGGACCATGCAGTAGGAGGCAATTATTTGTCCAGTTTCTGTGGCTGAAGAGCAATTTGGGTATCTGAATTAATCTCAGTTCAGGTATTCAAATAACATACCTATCTTATTTTTATTATACTCCTAATCAGATTGTGTTTCAACAAATCAGTATGTTATGGTTAGTATAACAGAATGTAGATAGTTTTTATAGGCCTAAAACAAATGCATTTGGACTGATATATTCAAGAATAACCTCCATTTAATTTTAACAGAGATTTATTTTTCCCCCTCTTACAACTGTTTTTTATTTTATCCCTTCATTAGATGGATACAAAGAAAAAAATGGCTATAGAAGAAAATAAGTTTTTGAAGGAAATTACGGACTTCAACAATGAGTATGGATTAACATCCAATAGGGAGCTTTTAATTAAAAAACGAGTCAAGGCTGAAATATGTGAATTAGAAGAAAAAGAAAATGTTTTGAGAAATGGTATGTCCTGAATTTAATTATTTTATCTTGGATTATCTGAGAATATAAATGGTTATGCTGGAGCTCTGAGGCATTACAATTTTACAGTTTTCTTCCAAACTGGAAAGCCCTGTTAAATTGTAAAGTAATGATTTGCCTTGAGTGAAGAACAGCATACTATTGCAGAGCAGTCAAGCATCTTCCTTTGCTGTTGCAGAGAACATTAAGTGCCATGTGTGGTACCTTAACACCACTATTGCTAGGCGTGATACAAGGTGAGATTAATCCTTGCCCCACTTGTAGTCTTTGCCCCACTTATGGTCTATGTCAGTGCTAGGGAATGGAGAGAAATGTAGCTGTAAAACATACTATTTTTGAATACTTCTAAACATCAGGTATGTTCAGTAGTCACTGCAGGTCAATTTGTGCTCTAGCTAGTGAAGTCAGCATATAAGCAAGAGGGAGACCCTTTGCATTTTTGCACCAGTAAACTGCAATCATACATGTTCTGTGCTAGAAATCCACAAAATAAATGTCAGAGATTTTCTTTTCAAATATATTACATGATCACATGATCTATTCTTTAAAAGAAAAAATTAGATGAAATGAAACTTCCATGGATTCAGCAGTCAGTCAGTACGTATTGGGTTTATCATTGTTTGGCATAGTGACCGAAGTCCTGCCTAACCAAGCGTGCACACTTCAAGGGACTGGAGGGATGCTCTGCAGTGGCAGTTAGGAGAGAGAGGCGCTTCCTTGCTGGAACAACTTGGAGCTCGATGGTGGGCAGCTGATCAGGCTGTCCTTTCTCAAGCTGCTAGAGCCAGTTGTAAACGGTCATAATCCTAGAGGGAGGGTAACCAAAATGGGCCTTTTGGCAAATGGGAAAACCACCTTTGAAAATATGTGAGACAAAGCTGAGTAGCTTTGTCTCAGCCTTACTCACTTGAACTATGGCAACCATCATTCATAGGTGCTGCTAGAAAATATCCTTATCACAACAGTACTAGGGGGGAAAAGAGTAATCTTCTTCCCATTCCGAGCAAATTTTTAATACAGCTAATTAAGAAGCTGCAGTCCAATATACCAGGGGTGTAGCTAGGGGAGAGGGGGCCTCTGTTTATCCCTCTCCCTGGTGCCCCACAGAGTGAGGGAGATAATGAATAAGATAGGGAGGGGTGGAACTGGGGGGGGGCAGGAGCTTGGGGGCCCAGGTTCTTTGAACCCATCTGCTTCATTATAACTACACCCATGCAATATACTAATGTTCTTGCTTAAGAACACACAAGTCAATTCTGATACTTTATATGAAGATGTGAATTGCTCTGATGGTATCCTACTCTAAAACATCACTTTTGCTCTTTTCTTGATTGTTCCAGTGTGGAACAATATGTCATAATTTGCCAGGTGCTCAGACATATTTCCACACGTATTACAGTCTCTTTGGATTGTGATACAGATACTAAACCTGATGATTTGATTTATCGTGCCTTCTCAGTACAAGCTACTTAATAGTTCCAGGAGCTTTAAACTGGAACAATCAGAAACAGCAGTGTTTAGAAGCTGTACATAATCCAGCATTGTACAAAATTCAAATTGCTATTAACTCTCCAACAAACACAGCCACGTATAAACAAGTGATGTCTGTAATGCACAGTTACAATCACACAAAGACTCAGGAGTGGAGCCACCATTGGGTGAACGGCTTCAAAGAACCTGGGCTGCCACCAACCAGGGGCCTGATGTCAGATGCGGGGGAGGATGTTATTTCGGTCCCAAATGGGGCCGTGCGGCCACATTTGGAGGGCAAATTAGCCCATGCTGGGTTGGCAGCATAGCCGGAGTGACTATCCCTGCCTTAAAGGAAGGGAGAGCTGCTCCTGGTCTCTCTGCTAATGCAGAGGGGCTGGTCAATCTCCCTCCCAAACGAGGCCACATGATTGGGAAGGAGATCGGCCCACGCTGCTTTGGCAGCATGGCTGGAATGGCTCTCCCTCAGAGTTACTCCAGCTGTGCTGCCAGCACAACATGGGCCGATTTCCCTCCCAAACAGGGCTGTGTGGCTCCATTTGGGAGGGAGGCCATGCCCCTGTGGGGCTAGCCGGCCCCCTGCGTCTGACGTCAGATGTGGGGGTGGGGCTAGGGGGCCGTGGTGGCAGCCACACACAGGGTGCCGCCAGCCTCCCTACGCTCCTGTAAATACTATGCGTTAGCTTTGTTTGCATTTGCACTATTACTTATTTGAAAAATTGTATATTAGTCAATGAGGCTATTCCCACGATCCACAGAAAGAAGGCTAAGGGAGGTTATCCTGCTTTCCATTAATCATGGTAACCACCGGGCTCGCAGGCGAGCCTGGTGCTCCCAAGGTGGTTAGCCCGCCTAAAGCACCCTCCTCTTAAATGAGGTTAACAGAGTGAGCACTCCGTTCACCTCATTTCATTGCTCATGTGTTGCCGTTGCGTGTGGTGACACATGAGCAGACCCTCGACTGGAAGGTAGCAAGCAACCTCCTGGGCTTGGGGGTCTCTCCAAGTTGCCTCTTGCACTCTTGTGGGGCATCCTGGAACTTCTGGGGGCCACATGGCCCCTGATTCCTGAAGCCCCCACCGGCTCTGTGATGGAGCCAGCAATGTTTGGGCGGCTGATCCAGCTGCCCAGAGAGAGGGCAGTGATTGTCTGCAGGGAAGTAAGCACTTTTGGGCTTCCTCCTCACAGAAGGAGGTAGCCTCCTGCAGTGATCATGAGGATCGCTTCAATGTTGTTTTGGCTGACAATAGATATCCTCCTTTTCATTACCTAGACTTAAGTTACATCTTTGCACAACATATTTCAGTTATTGAGAAGTATTTCCATATGTGATTATTAGATGCACCATACTCTATATAATTTATTGTATGGCTGAGTTTTATAAAACATTTATATGTAATTCTCTTTCAAAATATCTAGAGAGGGTTTGCAATAGAGCAATAGGTTATGTCATGAAGGTTAAATCTTTAATAGACTCTAAAATAAAATTATTTCTCTCTTAGAAATTGAATCAATGGAACATGAAAATGTTCAATTAAAAATGTTTCAGCATAAGAAGAATGAATTAAAGCAGGATTTATGTACTCTCCAGAAAAAACTCAAAGGTATTTTATTTACCTAATGACTGTTTGATTTGATGTTTAAATGCAATATTAAGAATAGATCTGATTAACGGTATTGACCAGAAAACATTTTACAGCAGAGCAGATTATACTGTGTGTTTGTTAGGAGGTACAAAAATAGGCCTCTGTGTTCGCCCCCTTTTTCCATTAAGGAAAGGAACTTTCACACAGAAGACATGCCTGCCCATAAAAGGGTCCAAGGATAAGACAGTGAACCTTTCTCACAGTCAGTGAGAAAGGGCTCTGATCTGCAGGAGAGGGAGCCTTAAAATGCTTACCTCCCCAGCAGATGATTGAGGGCTCCTTCCTGGGTGGGTGGATCGCCCACCCAGACGATTGCCAACAGCTTGGAGGGTTGGGAGCTGGGTTGCATCTTCCCATCCCCCAGAACTCCTATGATGTACCACGCGAGAGTGCGGTGCATTATAGGGATCATCCTGGCACTGACCGGGAGGCTCATGCATAGGTGCTGCATAGAGCTATAAAGCACCGACACACAAGCACTAAGCCCAGTTTAAGGGCACCCTTGTGCCCCAAACCTGGGCTAAGTGGCAGGCTCTCTAAGCAGCTCCCAGTGGTTCACATACGCTGGCAAAACCAGGCTGGGCTTCCTTAGCCTGGTTTTGCCTGCACGTGTGAATAGCCCCAAAGTTTACCACTGCAGCCAGAAGCCTTCTTGGAAGACCAGCCAAGGAAGGAGCCTAGCAGCCACTCTCCATCTTAGGGCCCTGATTTGGGATACTGAATACTTTTGAATCAGTTTCCCATATGGAAATATAGGGCTCATCTTTTTACCTAGTTACTCAGTAACACTCCTGACTTAGGCATGAAAGTCACTTAGTCATATATCCTGGATCCTTCGAAGCCTAAGGGTAAACAGGGTAAAATCCCTAAAGCCAACACTTCACTTCTAAAATAATCCTATCTCCCTATCTAGTCCTCCGAAAGCCATTATTTCATTGTACTCCAAAGGTCACTCCCACTAACCAGTAACCTAGAGGGGCACTAATTTAGCCCTCCCTTATCCTATAAAATAGCCAGCCCAAAGTCCCCCAACTTGCATAGCCTCTGGGATCCATCCTAGAGGTTGCTGCCCTCTGCGTTTCCAATCATCGCATCCCATCCATCACAGAGAACACAGCTGTCTCTTCCTTAACGTTGTACATGTTGTACAGGGAGAACCCCTCCTTCCTCTGTTCCTGGGAATTTCTCTCTTTCCTCCACAGTTCACCGTTCTTCCATGTGTGACTTGTCAGGGTAGGCAAGGAACTAGGCCTTTAATAGAGGTCACATATACAAGTTGTTAGGTGACCTTGTAAGATTGATTGTGTGTTAAATACAGTTGGAAAACACTGTGAGGCTTTTCACACGACACGAGCCACTTGGGTAACCCAATCTGGTTGTCTGGAGCAACATGTGCACTTTTGCCACCTGACACTGGGATGTGGGAGGAGGAAGTTCTCCCTCTCCTATCTCCTGCCATTGCCACTCTGCCACTCGTGTGGGCACGTAGCACATTGGAGGGGAGGGCAGCCACTGCTCACCTCTTGGGGAAGGCAAGCAAGGTCGTGCCTTCCCCGCAGCCATTAGGTGCAGCCACCAGAGGTCATGTGCACAACCTCTGTAAAGGCTAAATTATTTTAAGATTTTCATTCTAGTAATGGCTTGCTTTTTATTTCTTAGACAGTTAATAAAATTATCATAGAGGGTCTTTTCTCTTTTTAGATTTTGAACAAGAAATAAGAGAAGCAAAAAATACCACCAAGTGTTTAGAAAAAGAAAAAATCAAAATTTATGGAAAACCTCAGACTGATGCAGAACATATAAGGTAAACTGTACTCTGCTTATGACACATTGATCTAAAAATAATTTTGTTTTAACTTACAATTATTGTCAATACATTATGATAAGTACATATATCTGGCTAGGTATATTCTTTCATGTGTGCTTGTCTATGTTGAAGAGCAAACAAAACCCCAAATGACACATATGACACTATCCTAAGAGTGACCTTTTCAGAGACATTTTTCTCCAGTGAGTGAATATTTTTTAACAGGTTAAAGCAAAGGGAGATCTGCCAAGCCGCCCTGCTTCTGCTCACATGTAACTGAAGTGTGAACCAAATCCTCTAAATGAAATGTACTTTGCTTCAGAATTTGTGTATAGAAGCAAAACTGTATGGATGACACATACATCAAAGAGAGCCTCTAAATGATAATACCAGTAACATGTCTGTAAGCTGATGTGCTACAGCACACTATAACTTGCTTTTGCATTATTTATTCTATTATGGTACATTAGCTTTGCTGATGTATGAGGTTGTCATCTTCCTTCTAAATAATACACTTCTCCTGAAGTATCTGACTATTGCAGTGTCATTTAACATTCTACAGCATAATTAGGAAAATGCTGTTTACTTTAAATACAAGCAGAGCAGCAAGGTTAGTTACTATCCATAGGTTTGCAACTGAGTTGTGACTCGAATCAGTTGTTTTAACACCTAAGTTCTTTGTGCAGTGTGTTATTTAAACAGAAGCAAGATACAATTGAAATTTTTTGTTTAAATGCTTTGAGGTGTTTGCATGAAAAGCTTAAAGACATGACCCTAATCTGCTCCAAAAAAGTATGCACAGTTCCCTTTCACCAGTGGAACTGAAGATATTCCTCTGCCATCTCTGCCAGTGTATCTGTACCAGTGATGCAACTCCAGCTTGCAGAGGCCCAAAATGGGGTGATAATGTGGGTGTATAGAGAGCAGGATAGACAGAACTGACTTCTATCAGCTACTATTCTCTCCCCAGACACTGAACGTACTCTCAGTTTGCACTTTCTTGGGACACGCCTTGTGGCTTTCCCCAGCTCCTTCCTTGTCAAAAAGGTTCCTTCTTTCAGAGAGGTATTCCCTGGGGCTGGGGGAGTTGAAGCCTTGCCCTGGGGAGACCTGTGTTTTTGTTGCATAGGGCTTCCCACTCCGAAGCACCTATCATCCTTCCTCTTGTGCAGAAAGATGGCTGTTAGCAGTGTTTGTAAGTGCAGTAGGGGATTCAAACTCCACTCTTCAGGGGCTCTGCTCATTCTGTTTCCAGCTTATTGCTACCTGCCTCAGAGTAGCTGCCACAAGAGAAGGCACTGTGGCATCCTTTTGTCAAGTAGGTTGTGTGTTGTGCGTGTGTGTGTGTGTGTGTGTGTGTGGTGATATGCTGATATCATATCATGAGGGTGTCTCCTGTCACTGACTGTGGATTGGTTCTTTCATGCCTTTGTTGACAATGCCAACCTGTGATCAGTAGGTACTGGTAGGGATGTGCATAAAACCGGTTCTCCCGGTTCGGTTCGGGTCCGAACCGGGTCCGGACCGGACCGGGGTGGTTCGGTTTTGGTTTTGCCAGACCACCCCCCCGGTCCGGTTCGGTTTCGAACCGGTTCGGATCCGAACCGAACCGGTTCGGATCACAAAAAGTGGCTGGTTTTGAAGGAGACATTGTGTTCTACCTGCCACCCAAATTTCAAGTCGATTGGACCTTCCTCTGATTTTTTACAAATTTTTTTCAAAAAATAAATTTTTGCCCATAACTCACAATGTGGAGCCCTTAGGGGCAAAAAAGCTGGGGTGGGTGGTAGCCACCCATGGGTGTCCTCCACCCCAAAAATCCCAAGGCAATTGGTGGCTCCTAGTATTATTGGTGAATTTCTGAAGAAAATTTTTTTTCCCATTGGCTAGAATGGGGGTTCGGGGCTGCCCCAGACCCACCTCTGTGGGGTGGCAGCACCCCCAAAGTGGGTCCGGGGCCATGGCAAAAATGCCCTCAGTCCCCCCCAGCAATCCCCGTAGAGATAGGAGTGATGGTTCTGTTGTTTTTCTGAGGTATTCTGAGTGTAGATTCTATGATAGCTTATGAGATTTCCAATGAGACACCATGAATCCACTCTCATTTGCTATCACAGAATCCACACTCACTCAGAACACCTCAGAAAAACAACAGAACCATCACTCCTATCTCTACGGGGATTGCTGGGAGGGACTGAGGGCATTTTTGCCATGGCCCCGGACCCACTTTGGCGGTGCTGCCACCCCACAGAGGCGGGTCTGGGGCAGCCCCGAACCCCCATTCTAGCCAATGGAAAAAAAATTTTTCTTCAGAAATTCACCAATAATACTAGGAGCAACCCAACAATTGCCACCCCATCTTTTTGGCCCCTCTCTCTGGGCGCCCTAACACGTAACACCTAGTCAGTCCATCTTAATGCCTACCTACTACCACCACTCCTATCCAAGCAAGTAAGAGGAGGACACTCAGAGAGACAACACCCACTCTCTGATCTAACAAAAAGGCCACTGCTGTGCTGCCTGCCAGCACAGCAGCAGCAGCGGAGCAGCACACTAAGCACAAGAGCAGCACACACAGAGAAGAAGCAGGAGGCGGAGCAGCAGAGCAGCAGACCTGCCGCTCTGCATGATGGGTGACGTGATGCCCAAAGGAACCACCGCCTCACTCAGTGCCTGCCACTGACTAGGCCCGACAGACAGAAGCCAGCCAACCTGCTCTGCTCTGCTCTGATGCTCCCCATGGATGATGCACACACACCCTACATCTGCATCCCAATGACCAGACCAGACCAGACCAAGTGCGCAGAGTCAGCACAGGCCAGCAGCCACCAGCCCAGCAACAACAACAGCTACTACTGCTACCACCACAACCAGTGTTGCCGCTACAATAACATTCCCAGTCCAGTCACGCGCGCCACAGCCTGAGCCTAGCACACAGCCAACAGCTGCTGCCAGCCAGTGCCTGGCAAGCCCAGCCAACATGAGGAGGAGAGAGCTAACAAGTAGACGGCGCACGCACATCACCAACCCATCACGACGGCGCAACTGCAAGGGGAGAGGGCACAATTACAGGCAGGAGGAGGAGGAGGAGGAGGAGGAGGAGGAGGCGGGCGAGGCAATCCTAGCACAGATTTGAAAGTTTAAAATCCACCAGGACATCTTCTAGAATCTAGACTTCTGTTTTTTCTACCACCAGCTGTAGTGTCTAGTTAGTCAGTGTGCTGTGCAGCTGAGCTGAGCTGAGCTGAGCTGCGCTGCATGTGAGGAAGGGTGATTGTAGCTAGTTCTTTAGTTTCAGCAGACTGAGCATTGAGCATGGGCAGTGGCCTTGGGAAGCAACACAATTACACGACACTCACCTGCTGCTGCTGGTTCTAGAAGTTGCCTCTTCTCGTCTTCACCTCTTCGTGTGTGTGTGTGTGTGTGTGTGTGTGCAGTGAGTGCATGCCTTTTGCCTTGCTGGAAAGAAATGCTTCTCTGGTCCACCACCACATATCTGCTCAAGGACACAGAGGCCCAAGGCAGAGGTGGTGGCACCAGTGTGAGTGCATGTGTGCTGGTGGTGTTTGCCACCACAGGTGTTTTGTGTGTGTATGTGTGCGCTGCTAGCTAGGAGGGGGGAGGGAGGCAGGGAGGGAGGCTGGGAGGCAGGGGGGAGGAAAGGGGAGGGGGAGAGGGATGTAGAGGGGATTGAAGGGGGGAGGGTCCGGCTCAGAGTTGGTCAGCCACATATTTGTGCACACACGTGCTCACGTGTGTGCTTCGGTGGGAGAGACCAGACTCTCATCATCTGCCAGACCGGGGTTGGGGGCAGGTGAGGCGGTGGTGGGCTGGAAGGGAGGGAGGATGGAAGGTGGTGAAGAGGAAGGGGAGAGGATGAGAGGGGAAGGATGGAGGGAGGCATGGGGGGGAGGAAAAAAAACATGTAGACAGACACACACCACACTACACACAGAAAGCATCCACACACAGAGACAGTGCTAGGCATCCATTCACACAGACAGACAGACAGACAGACACACAACAGGAAGAGACAGACTGAGCCTGCACCACACACACACACACAGACCCAATTCCCCCCCTGCACAGTTATCAATCAATATGTTGTGTTGGCAGCCAGTTCATTGCTATTCTGATGGTTTTGGGTTTTTTGCCATCAGCCAACATCAACAGTGACCACAATCAAGATGAACATAAGATGATAATAATTCATTCGTTTCATTTCAAAAAATCACCCAATCATCTTCTCCATGTAAACCAAGCCCCCCACACATGATTTCTGGTGACATTTTCAATAAAATCAATTCATTTGGCATTCATCATTTTGTTCTCCCTTTGTCACCTTTTTTTCTTTCTTTTGCATAATTTTGAGGCTTGATTTTGACATGGGGTTTTTAAAGAAAAAATTATTTACATGTTTATTTACATACAGTATTTACATATCTACACTGCATTTTTGAACGTATACCCGCCGCTGCCGCTAAGTCTAGTACTCCGTGGGCTGTGCTACTTTGGGGGGGTGTGCCGTGCCCACGCCAGGTCCCCAAATGCTGACAGGTGGATAGATAAAGGGCCTGTGCTGGTCAGCATTGGGTTTCTTTTTAGGTGGGCGTGGGCATTGTAAACATCTGGCCAGTCGCAGCACTACAACTACTACTACAACTGCATCTCTGTGTGGGCACACTACACGCTGCGACTGGCTGGCACGGCTCAGCATCTGTCACGTCAGCTCAGCTAGAGGTGGAAGGGGGGAGGGTAGGGATAAGCACAGAGTTCGAGCCAGGCAGGTGACCAACCATGGGGCAACCCACGGTAATCACTCGCCCGTCTCAAACTGCAGCTTGGGGTAGCCCAACAGGGGGAGGTTCACCTTAAGGAAGACCAGCTGCTCCACCAGACCAGGGTCCAAGCGGGAGCGAGAGGGTGTCACCACGTCCCCGGCACGTGAAAACACCCGCTCGCTCTGGACACTGGTTGGGGGGCAGGAGAGGAGGCGCACAGCCACCACCGCCAGGTCCGGCCAGACTTGGCGGCGGCTCGCCCAGAACTGTGCGCAGTCCACGCCGTCTCCCTCCACAGGCTCCTCCAAGTACTGCGCAACGCATTGCTCAGCACTGGAGGGGGGCCTGGCAGGTCGAGCCTCCCGCATACCAGGCATGGCACCATAGCAGAACCGCTGAAACCACTGGGCGGATCTCGAGTCGGTAGCAAATGGCTGCTGCGATGGCGCCGCCTGGGATGCCGCGCTGCTGGACTGGGAAGAGGGAGGGGAAGGGGAAGCTGACGCCGGCTGGCCGCCCATGCTGCTGCTGGGTGCGGGTTGGGCCGCGAGGGCTGCCCCCGCACCACTACCAACACCCTGGTCTCTGCGGGCCCTAGCGGCCTCCTCCTCCCTAACCTTCTCGACCAGGATGCCCTTCCACCTGGGCAAGTCGTCGGCACTCACGGCATTGCCCTTGAGGGCTGGGTGACAGAGACAAGCGAGGACATACTCCTCCCTGTCTCCCAGCACATCAACGAGCCGCTTGTCAACCCCAGACCTCAGCCTCCCAGCCAGAGCACGACCCTCTGGCGTGGTCAGAGAGATATGGAGTCCACCCATCAGCTTCTCGAGACCAACAGCTGTGGGCAGCGCCTGGCTCAAGGGAGTGGTGTCGCCACACAAGCCCTTCGTGGCAAGCTGGAAGGGCTCGAGTGCCGACACCGCCTCGGACATCTGCTTCCACTCTGCGTTCGAGAAGTCGCAGACATCCAAGGACTCGTCCCTCGCCAGGGCGACAAGGGCTCTCTCCTGCTCCAACAGGCGCTGGAACAGGAGGAAGGTGGAGTTCCACCGCGTCTCCACATCCGTAGGGATGAGATGGCGAGGAAGGCCAAGGTCATCCTGCTTCTGGCGAAGCAGTCTCCTGGACTTCTCGCTGCGGTGGAAGTGGGCGGCCAGCTTGCGGGACTTATCCACAAGCGTAGCCGTGGCAGCAACAGCACCTGCGATGGGGCGGGCCCCCTTCTCCTGGGACGCCCTCAGCTCCTTAAGGCCAAGGGCGTCCCTGACGGTCAGATGGAGCGTGTGTGCCATACACCGTATGTTCACACAGTCCATGACTGTCTCGACAGCGGCGGTAACGTTGGCTCCATTGTCGGTGACAATGAAGCCGCGGGAGAGGTGTGGACACCCGCCAATCCACTCCTCTATCTGGCGGTCGAGTACGGCCGCCACCTCCTCCGCGGTGTGCCTCGTGTCCATCGTCTCCACGTGCAGGACGGCCCACCTGTGCCGTAGTGCATCGGGAGCCGCGCCGGACCCGGAAGCATCGCCCGCGGAGGTCCCCTCACTCTCCGGTCCCCACCAGTGGGCAGTGAGGGCCAGGAAAGAAGCGTGCATCCCACTGACACTGGTCCAGAGGTCAGTCGTGAAATGCACGCTTGTCCCGGCCGGAGCTGCACGCAGCTCGGCCGACACGAGCTCCCTGCACCGGCGGTACAGGGAGGGGACCACGTTCCGGCTGAACGTCGTCCTTGAGGGGATGACGTATTCGGGAGCCAGGTATTGGAGAATACGGCGGAAGCCGTTGTTCTCGACCACCTGAAACGGCTGGTCATCGGTGGAAATCATCTCCCCTATGAGGCGGGTGAGGTGATGATGGTCCACGCGAACAATACGCTGGCTGCCCGAGGACTGCGTCCACCGCTGGACGGGCAGTGTAGCCTGCCTGCTGGCTGGCACACTGCCGCTGCCCGCCCTAGTGGCAGATGCACAAGGCGCACTAGCGCTGCCAGCCTGTCCCCTGAGACCTGGGTGGTGACGCTCTAGGTGTCTCCACATAGGCGTCGTACCCAGGTGCGCAGGGTCCCTTCCACGGCTGACAAGCATCCTGCAGTGGACACAGCGGGCGTGGAATGGGGCATCTTGAGGGACCTCAAAATGCACCCATGCACCACTGCCCTTGGCCTCCTGCGCCCTGGGCGCCGTCCTAGGCCGTTTCTCGCAGGGTGGCTGCAGTCCTAGGGGGGGGGGCGGCCGCCGCTGCCTGCCCACTGCTGCCACCCAACCCGCCCCTTCCGCCCTCCACAGCGGAGGAAGGGCCCGGCTCAACTGGCATCGGAGAGGCAGGCCTCTCCTCCACCACCTCGCCAGACCGCTCCCCACCAGAGTGTCGGGCTTCACGAGGGGGGGCCCCACTGAGCGGCGAAAGGATAGGGGGAAGGGGCCCCAGAGGGAGGGAGAACCTGGCTGCATCGCTGCCAGCCGCACGGTCCTCACCGCCCTCTACCTGCTCTTCCAACTCCACAGTCTCCTCCACCTCAACAACTGGCGGTAGCTCAGCAGCACCTGGTGCCGCCGGCGAGGAGGGACCCGCCACAGCCCTAACAGTGCCTCTGCCTCTGCCGCGATTGGCGGCAGCAGGCGTGGGGAACTGAATCCTGCGCACCAAAGATGGGGCCGGAGCAAAGAATTCTCCAATGGGGAGAACTGGGGTGTCCTCAGGCTCCCCGCGTCCTCTCCCTCCCCGTGCCACAGGCGCACCCCGCACCTGGCCTCTCCCACCTCTGCCTGCCAGCCTTGAGCGAGCCCTGCCCGCCACACGGCGCTCAGACATGCTGCTAGGTCAGAAGGAGGGAGACTTTAGGAGGAAGGCCAGACAGGGTCAAAAAAATAATTTGGAGGGGCTTAGGGGCCAAAAAAAAGGCAGCTGATTTGGAGGCGGCGGGGGGGAAGTTTGTTTTCAAAAAAGGAAGCCAATTGGGGGGAAAGGAAGACTTTTTGATATGGGGGGGGAAGCCAATCGAAGTGAGGGGGAGGGTGTCCTTTTTGAATTTGGGAGTCAACCACCAAGCCAATTGGGGAGATGGGTCTGGGAGGGGTTTTTTTTAGAAAAATAGGGGGTTAAAGGGTGGAACCCCGGTGTGGGAGGGTGGCACGGGCAGTTGGGTGGAGTAGTTGTGGTGTGGGTGGCAAGTTTTTAGCTTTTTTTGGGGGGGAGAGTGGATGGGGGGAGGGCACAGCACCTACCGGGGGTGGGGGAGGGATGCAGTCAACGCTTGGGAACCTGCAGATCAAAGGAGGAAACCCTTATTTAGTGAACTGGAACACAAAGTGTGGGTTCTGGGGGGTGGTTCTCAAGTATAATGCTCCTGTGGGGGGAGCATCAAACTCAATGCAGCCTATTTAGTGACTCTAAATTGCACACAACCAAAACCAGAACCCAGTCACACCAACACAGAGGTTGAGCCCACCCACTCTGTGACTCTGCCTGCCCAATGCCATGGCAAGCAAGCAGCAGCAAACACTTGATGGCAGCCTCATGGATTGAACATCATGATCATCATCATACGTGTGTATTGGCCCAGCATGTAGTGGCAGCATCAGAGCCCAGCCAGGACCCCACTCAGACTGCCCCAGAGGCAAGGAAGCACTCTGGCATGGCATGGGCCCAGCATGTAGTGGCAGCATCAGAGCCCAGCCAGGACCCCACTCAGACTGCCCCAGAGGCAAGGAAGCACTCTGGCATGGCATGGGCCCAGCATGTAGTGGCAGCATCGCATCAGAACCCTGGACCCCACTCAGACTGCCCCAGAGGCAAGGAAGCACTCTGGAAGGCACCTGTTCAAAAACCACCTGCAAGACGCATGCAATGCAACGCAACACACAGCAGCAATTTCTTTACTGGGCATGGGCATGAAGACACAAGTTTTACAACAGTACATCTCCTCTCCAAGGTTCCCTCCCTCCTCCCCACACCCAAATGCATTTCAGAATAGGGGTGTCCCTATTTAAAACCGCCAGCTAGGGAGAGAAAGGGGCAACAAAAGGTGCACAATCGCACACGCACTAACCCCTCTTCTTCCGGTCCTTCTCCTGCCGCTCACTGCTGGTCACGGATTCGCCGCCGCCAGCCAGCCACCCTGGGCTGAGACACAGCAGGGCGGCCGCACGAGGCACACAGGCAACCGGGGTAGTTCAACAACGATGGAGGGGCAGAAGTGAGGAGACAACACTATTTGTGTCGCTCAACTCACCCCCAAGCAGAGACAAAATCAACCAAAAACTATAAAAAGAAAAAAAAAACCGATGGCAGCCGCCAGGTGGGTAGGCTACTGTGTGCGGCTGCAGCTGTGGGAGAGGAGGTGGAAAGTGAAGGGGAGCAGAGAGAGAAAAGACTAAGAGAGAGAGAAAAGAGAGGGGGGGAGGGACAAAGAGAAAGAGAGGAGAGAGAGAGAAAAGAAAGAGAGAGAGAGGAGAAAGAGAGATGATAGAGAGAAAGAGGAGAGAGGAGAAGCGCAGCGCAGCAGGGAGGGGGGATTCAGGTGTGGGGGGAGGACACAGCAGTAGCAGCGGTCCAAAGAGGTGGGGGGAGCAGAGAGGGTGTGTGTGGTTGGGGGCTAGTGTGTGGCAGGGGGCCTGGGGTAAGTGGAGAGAGTCGGGGGCAAGGAGAAAAAGAGGTGGGGTGGGGGGAGCAGAGAGGGTGTGTGTGGTTGGGGCTAGTGTGTGGCAGGGGGCCTGGGGTAAGTGGAGAGAGTCAGGGGCAAGGAGGAAAAGAGGTGGGGTGGGGGGAGCAGAGAGGGTGTGTGTGGTTGGGGGCTAGTGTGTGGCAGGGGGCCTGGGGTAAGTGGAGAGAGTCGGGGGCAAGGAGGAAAAGAGGTGGGGTGGGGGGAGCAGAGAGGGTGTGTGTGGTTGGGGCTAGTGTGTGGCAGGGGGCCTGGGGTAAGTGGAGAGAGTCGGGGGCAAGGAGGAAAAGAGGTGGGGTGGGGGGAGCAGAGAGGGTGTGTGTGGTTGGGGCTAGTGTGTGGTAGGGGGCCTGGGGTAAGTGGAGAGAGTCAGGGGCAAGGAGGAAAAGAGGTGGGGTGGGGGGAGCAGAGAGGGTGTGTGTGGTTGGGGCTAGTGTGTGGCAGGGGGCCTGGGGTAAGTGGAGAGAGTCGGGGGCAAGGAGAAAAAGAGGTGGGGTGGGGGGAGCAGAGAGGGTGTGTGTGGTTGGGGCTAGTGTGTGGCAGGGGGCCTGGGGTAAGTGGAGAGAGTCGGGGGCAAGGAGAAAAAGAGGTGGGGTGGGGGGAGCAGAGAGGCTGTGTGTGGTTGGGGGCTAGTGTGTGGCAGGGGGCCTGGGGTAAGTGGAGAGAGTCGGGGGCAAGGAGAAAAAGAGGTGGGGTGGGGGGAGCAGAGAGGGTGTGTGTGGTTGGGGGCTAGTGTGTGGCAGGGGGCCTGGGGTAAGTGGAGAGAGTCGGGGGCAAGGAGAAAAAGAGGTGGGGTGGGGGGAGCAGAGAGGGTGTGTGTGGTTGGGGCTAGTGTGTGGCAGGGGGCCTGGGGTAAGTGGAGAGAGTCGGGGGCAAGGAGGAAAAGAGGTGGGGTGGGGGGAGCAGAGAGGCTGTGTGTGGTTGGGGGCTAGTGTGTGGCAGGGGGCCTGGGGTAAGTGGAGAGAGTCGGGGGCAAGGAGAAAAAGAGGTGGGGTGGGGGGAGCAGAGAGGGTGTGTGTGGTTGGGGCTAGTGTGTGGCAGGGGGCCTGGGGTAAGTGGAGAGAGTCGGGGGCAAGGAGGAAAAGAGGTGGGGTGGGGGGAGCAGAGAGGGTGTGTGTGGTTGGGGGCTAGTGTGTGGCAGGGGGCCTGGGGTGAGTGGAGAGAGTCAGGGGCAAGGAGAAAAAGAGGTGGGGTGGGGGGAGCAGAGAGGGTGTGTGTGGTTGGGGGCTAGTGTGTGGCAGAGGGGTGTTGGGGGGAAGGGGAGGTGGCAACAACAAACAGCAAAGGAGAAACTGGAACAACTCGGGCAGCAGCAGCGATTAGGCTGGATGGGGTGGTTGGGGGAGGAGCTGGGCCTGGGCTAGGGTAGGGTCTGGGAGGAGGGAGGGTGGGGGGGGCAGGCAGGGGGGGGAGGAGGAGGAGGAGGGTAGCAAAATATATAAAGCAATATATATCAAGAGAACACAAGCCAGAAGTTTAAAAAAAAAATTAAAAGAAAGACTATAACCAGCAGAAAAAACTTGGGGGTGGGGGTGTGGGGAGGGGGAACCAAACACAGACTCTGAGGGGGGCCACTAAGTGAACAGAGACAATGAAACCACAATTGCTGCAAATTAATAATAGCAAATGAATAAGTGGAACCAAGCAAAGAAAACTGGACTCGGTTTGGCAGCAGCAAACTTGGGAGAAGGCTGGATGGGGTGGGGTTGGGGTGGGGTGTGGTTGGACTTGGAGGGGCAAGTTGGGAGCAGGGAACCAAAACTGATTATATGGGACAACAAGAAACAACAACAGAATCCTCTGGGGGTGGGGGGGAGGGATTCAGGGAACCAACTCGCAGGGCAGCAGCAGTCAGCAGAAACAAACAAAATGGTACAATTTAAGCAAAACCAGCAAGCAATATATAACTGAAACCAATGGAATGCAATGTGAAAATCAAAAAGTTGGACAACAACAAGGCAGGACAAAGAGCAATAATTAATGGAAGAAGATTTAAAGCAATGAGGATGCAGTGGGTGGGAGTGGGGGAGGGGGAGGGTAGGCCCAAAGGATGAGAAGGGAAAGGGGGGGGAGGGGGGGGAGAAAAGCAGACAGACAAGGAACAGGGAAAATTGGGGGAAATTAAGAAGAAAGTAAAGTGAAGTAACACACAGTATACAGACAAGAGACAGACAGAGAGAGGAGACACACAGAGAGTCACAAAGGGCAGGTGGACAAAGGATTAGACAGAGCACACACAGAGAGACACAGGACACAGTCAGGACTCACAGAGACACCAGAGCAGCCAGCAAAGGGCAAGCAGGTCTCAGAGATGATCCCACAACTGCAGCCAAGAGAAGTTTCCAGAGAAGAGGCTTGGGTTTATATAGGTTTGAAATTCCCTCCTTTGGGAGCCCCCACCTTTGCACTCCCCCCACGGCCAACAGGGTGCCAGCTCTCAACAGTGCAACAGCCAAGCAGCCTACCAGACCAAAGGACTCATTCTGGCCAATCAAGGATCAATAGCGCAGCCAATACAATGCCTGGAAATAGCATCACAAAATGGATGCAAGGAGGAGCAAAAGTTTCGGGAAGGAGACACAAAATGGAGGACACACTTTAAAGAGACACTGAGTGAGACTCAATTTCATTCCCGAACCGGTTCGGGAAACCCGAGCCGGTTCGGTACCGAACCGGCTCGAATTCGGTCCGGCTCGGTCCCCGGGAGGGCCCGATTCGGTCCGGGATCGAGCCGCCGGATCCGGACCGGTTCGGACGAACCGGTCCGGATCCGAACCGAACCGCACATCCCTAGGTACTGGAAGTGTTGTCATGGATGCTGGGAAGTTTGTGCCTTTCTGTATTTGTTCATCTCTTCTTTTATTCCATCTTGTGCTGGACTAGTATAGTATCCCAGTTATGTTAGGCCAATGTTAGGTTTCTATAAATAGGACACTGGCCCTAGTAGAGTAGAGGATCGTCCAGTAAATTATTTAATACGGTTATTCAAATTGCGGAATATTATGCAAAATAATTGCATGGAATTGTTACGATTTACTGTTCAATAACAGTCATTCATGGTTTATTTTGCAATCATGTGATTATTGTGTACCCATCTAACAGTGCTCTAACTGAGCTCAAAAGTGCCCAAAAGTAGGGTTGTTGTTGTTGTTTTAAATCTACATCCTAGGAAGTGGTACATTTGACATGGCAGTAGCTCTTAAACTTTTGATGACTTATCTACACTTTTGGCTCAGTTCAGAGCACAGTTAGATGGGTACACAATACTTCAAGACCTTGCTCATGTATGTTATGGGGATTTTTTAAATCTAAGACCAACGCATCAGTATGCACCCCTTAGCCTAAGCCCTTCAAAGGCCTTTGTAGGTATTTAATTACCGTATATACTCGAGTATAAGCCGAATTTTTCAGCACCCAAAATGTGCTGAAAAGATCAGCCTCAGCTTATACTCGAGTCATCTATCTGCCCGTGCTAAAATGTCCCCCTGTAATAAAGTACCGTACGTACTGGTCACAATATAGCCCACTGATGTCTCAATTAATGTAATTTTATTGGCATTTATTTTGATTATTGAAACTCACCAGTAACTGCTGCATTTCCCACCCTAGGCTTATACTCGAGTCAATCAGTTTTTTGGTTTCTTAGGTAAAATTAGGTACCTCGGCTTATATTCGGATCGGCTTATACTCGAGTATATACGGTATATCAGATTGATTTCAATTAAAAATGCTCCTTTTTTACACTGCCCAGAAATTAGGCAATGGTTGTGTGACTGGTGCATAAAGTTACCAAAGCTCTTTCAGTCTACAATTCTTCTTCATCATCTTCATCATCATCATTATTATTATTATTATTATTGGAGCAGAATAATTGTGAATTTGGAACTAGGGTTGTGTGTGTACACACACAGGGGCAGTTATGTTTGTGGATTAAAACTGGAGTCATGCCACGCACAGATTAGATTGACATAGTATCTATCATCTACCAGAACAGTCCTCTCTTTCCCGGTCAATCAGAGCTTGGGGCTAGAATCACAGTTTCTGGGCAATGGCAATATTTGTAAGATGCATAAATACCTGCATACAGCTGCAGGATTTCCTGCTGCAGGCTGAGTTCAGCTTCCCCCATCTTTGCTCCTCAGATGACGCATACATAGCTTTCAGATAGAATGCCAGTTGCAGTTCACTTTGTTAAATTCACCATGCTTTAGACAGGCTTTTTATTTTTTCCAAGCACCTCACATTTCCACTGATCACACATTGATTCAAGGCTTTCTTTCTTGTTTGTTTGTGTTTTAACCCAATCTAGTGTTTCTTTACGTTCGAAAAACTACTTGGGGTGCGGGAGGTAACTTTGTGACTGATGCAAGAGCCAGCCAATCCATGTTGTGTCCAGCCTCTCCAACTGAAAACCAGAGGAACAATTTTCCCCCATACTGAGCAGCAGGAGAAGATTGTACTAGGGACTCCAGGAAGGGTGTAGAATGATCAATGCACCTAACAAAGTGACTTAGCTTTTCAAGGCACACACCAGTCCCTCTTACAGCATACTAGTGAGCTCCAGTACACAGTTCAGGATTCACTGAATCATAAATTAAAAGGGGTAAATTAAGAAATTAATCTAAAGACAATACTTCCTTATGTCTACTAAGATTACTACTGCTTAAGTTTCCCTTAATTACTAATTTTCTGCTGTATATTTCCTGTTTCACAAGGGACAGGATTTTGGCTGAACTTACAAAATGATAAGCTGTTTCGCATTATGTATTTCTTAACATTGAATGAAGGAGGCATAATGTCAATAGGCCTGATGTGAAGACAACTCAGCAGAAAAATAACTCACTTGCATATAAGTGGGCTGACTGATTACATAGTTTTTCTTTGTTTCAGAAGAAAAATACACACTAAGGAATCTTGTCTGTGTGATTTTCTGTTCTTTTACATTGACAATGAACTAATTAAATATTGAATTACTTTGTTTAGTTTCAAAGTGCAGCAAGGGGGATGTTCCATTAACATAAACCCCTACTTCTAGATCATTTATGAATAAATTAAAAAGCACTGGTCCCAGTACAGATCCCTGGGGGACCCGACTTCTTACTTCCCTCCATTGTGAAAGCTCTCCATTTATACCCATCCTCTGTTTCCTGTTGTTCAATAAGTTAGCAATCCACACATGTACTTGTCCCCTTATCCCATGACCGCTGAGTCTTTGATGCGCAACTTTGTTGAAAGCTTTTTGGAAGTCCAGGTAAACTATGTCAACTGGATCACCTTGACCCACACACTTGTTAACACTCTCAAAGACCTCCAAAAGGTTTGTGAGGCAAGATTTATCTTTGCAGAAGCCATGCTGGTTCTCTCCCAGCAGGGCCTGTTCTTCTATGTGCTTTACAATTTTATCCTTGAGGATGCTTTCCATCAGTTTGCCTGGAACAGATGTTAAGCTAACCGGCCTGTAATTTCCCGGATCGCCCCTGGATCCCTTTTTGAAAATCGGTGTTACATTGGCTACTTTCCAGTCCTCCAGTACAGAGCCTGATTGCAGGAATAAGTTATATATTTTAGCAAGGAGGTCGGCTAAATTCAGTTCTTTAGCTTCCATCCCCGAAAAGCCTGTTTCAGGAACAGGTATGTGCTCAGTATCCTCTACCGTGAAGATGGACGCAAAGAACTCATTGAGTTTCTCTGCAACCTCCATATCCTCCTTAATAATCCCTTTCACTCCCACATTGTCTAATGGTCCAACCGCCTCCCTGGCAGGTTTCCTGCTTCTGATGTATTGAAAGAAGTTCTTGTTATTCCCCTTGATGCTTTTAGCTAAATGTTCCTCAAACTCTCTTTTCACCTCCCTTATTGTCGCCTTGCATTTCTTTTGCCGTAGTTTGTGTTCATTTTTGTTCTGGCATCTTGCCTCTGAGCCTCTGAGGCTGAGGTGGCCTATAGCCACCAAACTAGTACCCATTGATAGACCTGTCCTCCATGAATTTGTCTAAGCTACCTTATTGATTGATTGATTGATTGATTGTGTTTAAATAAGTGGGTCTACCCTCCCTACTCCCATGCCTACAATTTCCATCACAGTGGAGGTGTGTCTAACAGGCTGGGGCAGACCTTCATGCTCAGGGCTTTTAGAATGTTCTCCCAGTGGCTATTCACTCCTCGGTCTCCATCACAGCTTTTAGAAAGCATGTTAAACCCTGGCTTTTTACCTAGGCTTTTATATGATTGTCTCCGCTGCTGCTCTTTGTATTTTGTACTATTTTTATGCTTGTGTTTTAAATTTTAATCAGATTTGTTTTATGTTTTTAGCTTAATATTTTAATTGTGTCTTTTTTACAGTCTTGCTTTTAAATTCTGATTTAAACTTCCTTGGGATTGTTTTAATGAAAGGCGGTATATAAATTTAATAATAAATAAATACATAAATAAATCACTGAATATCAACTTCTGGAACTTCTGGCAATCCTCCTGCCTTAAACTTGTTCCTCTCCGTCTTGTCGGGCAAGACTGTTCAAGTGCTGCTGGACAACACCACAGCCATCGTGTACGAGGCACCACAGCCATGTCAACGGGGCATGGTTTCCAGGTCTCTCTGCAATCTGGCTATTCAACTCTGGGATTGGTGCACTCACCACCAAATTTATACAATAGCTCTCCACATAAAGGGTGCCAACAACGTCTCAGAGGACAGCCTCAGTAGAGAATCCAGTGCTGCTTGCTAGCACAAATGGGAACTTCATGAAGACGTTCTCACCTATCTGAAATTTGTATGGCGCCTCGAACTTTTGTCTCTCATCAGCTTATAACAACATAAAACAGGTTAGAACACAAAAGTTAAAACCTTAAAACAATTTAAAACCACAATTAAATTTTAAAAAGCTTGGGTGAGAAGGTAAGTCTTTAAGGACTTTTAAAAAGATGTCAGAGATGGTGAGGCTCTCATCTCAGCAGGGAGTACATTCCAAAGTCTTGGAGCAGCAAAAGAGAAGCCCCTTCCCTGTGTAGCCACCAGACAGGCTGATGACAGCTGCAGATGGACCTCTCTGGATGATCTCAATGGGCGGTGGGGTTCATAGTGAAGAAGACTTTCTCTTAAATATCCAGGGCCTAAGCTGTTTAGGGCTTTATAGGTTATAACTAGCACCTTGTATTTCTCCTGGAAACTTATCGGTAACCAGTGTAGCTCTTTTAATATAGGAAAAATATGGTCTTTTAGAAAAGACCTGGAGACCAATCTGGCTGCCACATTCTGTACCAGTTGCAGTTTCTGGACTACATACAAAGGCAGTCCAACACAGAGTGCATTGCAGCATCACATCATAAAACAAAATGAGGGAATCAGAATTCAAGAACTGGACAATGAGAAGGATTCGGAATGTTGGAATTTTTCCATTGACATTGACTTTGAATGGAATTGACATTTTCTCAGAATTGACTTCGACAATGACAGAATTCCATTGACATTGTCTCAGAATTGTATGGAGCATACTTCTCTAATTTGAATATTTCTATGTACTGGCTTGGGGGTGGAGTCACAGTGGGTTTTGGTTTTTTGTTTGCTTTTTTGTCTGCCCTTCATTTCTTGCCTTGAATTCAAACTGAGAGGTTCTCCCTCTCTCTGCATAAGAGATTGTTAGTCTGTTTATTATTTTCTGATCCTGTGTTTAGTTATAATAAATATCAAACTCTTGTTTCTCAGTTAAAGTTGAATTCTTGTTCAGTTACTTATGGAGAATAAGTAATTACTCTGCAACATTAATGATGAAAGACAAAAGGGTACTAAAAAGAACTTTGCTGAGAAAATCCTGACCATGCTGAAGACTTCAATAGTAATGGAAATTTTATAAAAATGTTTTCAGTTTCACACCAGTTTGGCAGGTTAGATGTCACAGCAGAGGATTCAAAGGCTTTGAAGTGTCCTGCTTAGTTTGAAAGCAATATTACTGTAACAAAATGCACTCCACTGACAGCAAAGATCCAAAAAGCCTTCAAACTAGAATGTAGCATACTTTGAAGAGCGACCATTATCCTACTGGATTATATGATCATGTGTCAGGACAAAATACTGCCATTTCCTGGACTGAAAAATCAATTACAGAATCTCACTGTATTCTCAGTATGCTTGTCACCAACTACTAAACAGCTTTAACAACATACACAGCTTCAAGGTGCTATATACAAAAGTCAAAGAAAAATGTGTCATAAAGCAGAGTTGACTTCTAAGAAAAGTTTATTTGTTGGCACTTTAAAAGGTTAGCATAAAGAGAATTACTTTAGTCCTCTATTTCAGTTACCTGCTACCTAAACTTTTAGTACTATTGTGGTACCATCTAATTTTATTGCAGAGAATAATGTGTGCATCTGCATGTACCAGACTGGTCTAGTTGTTTTCTTGCTGTCAGACACTTCAGTGTAGTGTGACCTGACTTTCCTTGTTTGTTTTGTAATAAACATATGATTAGTGTTGCCCTGCTAACAATGCCTCAGTTCATATGTTTAGAAGTTTCCCATGTGGAGGAGCCCCATTGTTGTCACCATGCAGGGAAACAGCATGGGCCTCCATTCTGATATCCAGTTCTCTGGAAGCCCCACTTACACAGTTTGTCTCCCTCAAATACCGTATTTTATGGACTATAAGACTCACTTTTTTCCTCGAAAAATATCCGCCAAAATTCAGGTGCGTCTTATATGTTTTAACAGTCTAATATGTTAAAACTCTGAAAAACTGGATTAAAATTAAGGTGCGTCTTATAGTCCGTAGCGTCTTATAGTCCGTAAAATACGGTAGTGGGTGGTGGTGAAAAGGTTATTTCATCAACATAGGTCTGGTGATGGGGCCATTTAATTTGGAAGATTTTAAAACTAGGGAAACATCTATGAATCAGGGCCATATTAGATATTCTTCCACATGAAGTCTGAAGGAAAGTCCTTACGTAAGTTGAGGCTACATGTGGGGAAACATTATTCTTACAATTTGTATCCTTACTAGGGCTCTTTCCAGATTAGAGCCAGCAATGGGGTCACGTCTTATCTCGGAAATGTGTTTCCACACTTCCTCTGTTGTGACACCGCAGTCCCTATGCAGACAGCAGGGTGCCATTCACTTTTCCAATGCCTTGCTTCGAATTTAATCGCTGTGTTATAGAGTTAGGAAGTCGTACATCTGGTGTTAAAAAGTTGCTTCCCCCCAGGTTGTTAGTTTCCACAAGACTGCTCCCCCTGCTGTTTACGTTGTGAATGCAACTTGCCTGAATTTTGCTGCTGTTGAGCAACTAGCCTGGAAAGCATCCAGGTGCAGCTTTTAGTATGTGCTGCATCTATATACCAGCATTGCTACAACAAGCAGACATGCTGTTAAAACATTTGAGTTTATTGCCATGTGAAGGAAAAAATTTTTTCATATTAATATGTAGGATCTTAATATTTTAGTGACTTAAAATGTATTATTATTAACAGAGAAGGGTAGATATGAAAAATAAATATATTGGAAACTAATATAATTAGTTTCTAATATAAAACTAATATAAGTAGTACAGAGTAGGTTTGTTTGTTTTTCTGTATTAACAGATTGAAGACATGTTCTCATTCACAGATAAGTCCCATGCGACTGGACTCATTTTCAGATATATTGTTTTGTGTCATTCTTCCCCCTGCCTTACCCCCACCATTTTTTAATTCCTCCAGTCAGCTTTAGAGGGAATTTTTGGAGAAGGAATTGCTCTATTTGAATCATGAACTTCTGTATTGGTTTTCAGAAGTCAGGAAATAGTATTGAAATCGTATTAAGTTGGTTTATGTTATTTAATACTGAAGGGTTTTGTTTACTTGACTAATCTGAAAGAACTGGGATTGCTTCTTATATTTCTTATTATAGCAAAAGAAAGCTCATTATTGAAACCATGAAAGAACAAATGACACTGAATTCACATAAATCATCCAGGAAATACGTCCACTAGGGCTGAACAAATCCTTCATATTAAGAATGGAGTGCCTAAGGCCATGATTCTGTTGGTTTTGAGCAAATATTTTCAATTTAATTTTATGTTAGATTTCATAAGCATCTCTGGCATAATCTATGGGCTACAGAATGAGTTTCTGTAATGACAATCTGCTCATTGATTTCTTAAAACTTTTCACATCAATGCCCAGTGGGGCTATTATAGTTAGAACTGTGTCAGGGTTTATATTATGAACCCCAGTTTCAAGGTTTATAATCCAACAATAAAAGCTTGCTCTAGGGTAAAGTCTGGCATTGGAAATTTGCTTGGGATTAATTTTCCTTACACAAATGCATACATAAGAACCTTGGTTTGAAAGAGCTTTTGGTCTGTCATTTCACATGGGTTTCAGTAGGTATAAGCACAAGTGATATGAAGTCCCAGACACTTATCCATTTCAGCTTTGAAATTTAATGCTTGCATGTTTAGCCACTCCCTTACAGTTCACAATCAAAAACTGTGCTCTACCTGGGTTTGGGAGCTGTGTGTGCTCCCAGTTTTTGGTTGTGTGGAAGCAAGATAAGAGGAAAACCTTCCCAGGTTTTGACCTCTATTTATATAGTGAAAACAGACTTAGAAACATAGGAAGCTGTCATATACTGAGTCAGACCTTTGGTCTATCTAGCTCAGTATTGTCTACACAGACTGGCAGCGGCTTCTCCAAGGTTGCAGGCAGGAATTTCTCTCAGCCCTATCTTGGAGAAGCCAGAGAGGGAACTTGAAGCCTTCTACTATTCCCAGAGTGGCTCGATCCCCTGAGGGGAATATCTTATAGTGCTCACACTTCTAGTTTCCCATTCATATGCAACCATGGTGGACCCTGCTTAGCTAGGGGGACAAGTCATGCTTGCTACCATAAGACCAGCTTGCCTTTATAGAAAAGTACTGACTAGCAAAATAGTCTTTACAGAGACTGAACCAATAGTGTACAGGTTTCCAAACTATTAATTATATATAATTGTGCTGCAATTCCCACATGTTGACATTCTGTTAGTGTGTGTGTGTGTGTGTATATGTGTGTGTGTGTGTATATATCTCTCTCTCTCTCTCTCTCTCTCTCTCTCTCTCTCTCTCTCTCTCTCTCTCTCTCACCCCATTCATATTTATATACAAACTTCTGACAATTAGAATATTTTTGGATATTCTTCTAAACACCAACGCACTGCATTATGGAACATTTGGTAGGCTGTGTTGACATGTGATGCTTCAGCAGCAGTGCACAGTTAGCTCACATGGGCTGACATGTGAGACTACATTACTCCAGATTAGTCCTATTGAAATTAAGTAGTCCTTTAGTGTAACTTCTGAGTAGTACTATTGAGTAACTTTGTCTGGATGTCAGCCACTACAGGAGGACCTTATTACTAATGGATCCAGCATCTGCGGTTTTGTGTATCTGTAGCCGAGTAATTGGCACCTGACCTCAGTATATACAAGGAAAACGCGGCCCCAAAAATTGTTATCTGCGGATTGTAGGCAGCTGGAAATGACCACTGAAGTTATTTCCAGCTGCCATTTTGTGATTCATAGCCATAGACAAAACATGTTTTGTCAAAAAAAAGGGTGGGTGTGTCTAAAAATGGTGATTTTTCATGAAACCCCCCCTATTTTGGCCCTTTGGGGGGAAATTGCTGGAGTGCTGGAGGCCCATGGACCATGGTAGGACACTTTATTTTGTGCCCCCCCCCTTTTCTCACTTTTACTGTGTTTTTCTAGCCTCCAGGAACGTAACCCCCACAATTACATTGACTTCAGTGATCCAGTACCTGCGGTTTCCTTATCCATTTCAATGTCAAGGAACTGAACCTCCACAGTTACCAAGGTTTTCCTGTATTTCAAAGAGTATTTTGGGTGGGGGAGATGACTGGATAGGCTGTGGCAGCTCCAAGATGTTCTAGGCTCTAGGACAGGGATGGGGAACCTTGGCACTCCTGCAGATGTTGGCCTACAATTCCCATAATCCCTAGCTATTGGCCTCTGTGGCTGGGGATTATGGGAGTTGTAGTCCAAAAACAGCTGGAGTGCCAAGGTTCCCCACCCCTGCTCTAGGAGGTGTCTCATGATTCTGGGAGCCTGTTACAGTCACCAAAGCTTGAATAAACACTTCAGTAGCTTTGGAGATGAGTCTCAATAAACATAAGAGTTCTGCTCTGCATCCATCCAGGTTCCCTGATAGTTCTGCCACAAGGGCATCATGGGTTTAGAATTAGAGATGTGCATGAAATTGATTTTATATTTTATTTCAAGCTCAGAATGAAATACAAGTGGCCGGAATGTTTCATTGAAAAAAGCAGTTGAGCCGGCTGTTTCAATGAAACAACTCAATGTTTTGAGTGTTTGGGCCATAGGGAAACTCAAAACATGCAAATTGTTCCCCATGGGTAGCACCTAGGGACACCAAAGTGGGTGGTGTGCTAGGGCATAATGGGTGCTACCTAAAAATCCGGTTCTTTATTTGCCTCAGTAGGTTTTTCGCATGATCAAACCCACAGCTCAATGAACACAACTTTTTAAAGTTTAAAAGTTTAATTCAAAGACTTGAGGCATATAAAATGACAAATGTGTGAACAAAAATACATCAAAACATAAGCATACATAATAAAATCTCTCCACTAAGTGGGTCTAAAAAACATTAGCCTATACCCCTAAGAGCAATAATATTTACCCTTCTGGCAGCTTGAGATGTTTTTAGGCTTCCCCAAAAGAAATCAGAACAAACTAAGCAAAGAATTAGCTATTCAGTGAGAATATCAGGTGAGAATGTCAGAATATAATCGCATAGATGAGAATATCAGAATATAGTAGCATAGATGAAGCATATATACTTAGATGAGGCTGGAATACTTAAGACAATAAAAATGATTGTGAAGGTGTGAATGGGAGAGAAAGAAAATAGTTTCTAAGAGATGCATCTGGGACAGATTGAGAAAAGATTCAAGAGGAGAGAAGAGGGAAAATGTACAAGGAGGAAGAGTAACATATATCTGTGTAGGAAGAAGGGGAGAAAAATCTACTGTCTGTGAAGAGAGAGAGAAAACCTGCTATTTTCCTCCTTGCAGTTCTGGGCTAAAGTATCTCTTCTCCTTAGGGCTCCATGCACCAACCAAACAACAGTGATTGCTGTCACTCCTGGTATGGAGACTTTTTGAAACAGATAACACTCTTTTTAATTCTGCAGAATTGGATAATATAATAAGGGAATTTGCATATTTTATTAGACCAACTAATTAGGTTTTCAAAATCCCACTATAATCTTGAGGTGCAGTTTCCAAAGCAAACATAAAATATATCTTGTATGTCTAGGCTGGTAGCTGAAACTAACGAGTTGAACAAAGCAAAGAGGTGTGAGGGTCAGGCAAGTAAAATTAAAAAAAAAAAAGCTTTCTGAATATCTAGAAAGATCCCTAAATTTCCCCTCCCTTAAATAGATAAAAGAGAAAAGAGCTATTAGAGTCTAAACATATGACAATAACTAACAACAGCTTTCTGTTCCCATTGAACAGAAAACGATAATGGCCATTTTGTCAAATCAATAAAGTTTTCCTTTTCTTCCAGCCTCATTGCTTAGAATTCAGGCCTTTTCTACGTGTTTCTTGTTACAGATACATTTTTCTGTGGTATACGCTTTGGAGAATATCCTTACAGGTTACTTTTTTTTCTATTGGATTTGGACTGAATATCATTATTGTTGTTATGCTGGTCTATGACTGTAATCAAGATTGATTGATCATTATTTTTGAACTCAATTATTTCAGTTTGCATTTTTGACAAAGTTGAAAGTCAACATGTGCACATTAATCCAATAAGACCTACGCAGAGGCGTAACTATAGGGGGGGCAGGGGGGGCATGTGCCCTGGGTGCCATCTTTTCTGGTCACATGGGGGGCGCCGCCATGACCAATTTTTTTTTAATTTTTAATTTTTTGTTAATACAAATGTTTCCTGCTCAGTGCAGCAGCGCTGCAGCAGTCAAGGGAGTGCGTCAGTGCCCCCTTCCCCACGAGCGGTCCCTTCCGCACCGCCTGTGCCCCCCCATTGCTTTGCTGGCACCTGGCGGCCAGTCAGTGGCCTGGCTTGGCGGCGGCGGCGGGCGCTTGTGAGGAAAAACCTAAGTATAATGTAGTATGTTGGGGGGGCGGCATGGGGGGCACCATTTCAGTGCTTGCCCCAGGCGCCGTTTTCCCTAGTTACGCCTCTGGACCTACATTAGTGAATCATTAGTTACAGTTAAATAACGTTAACTATAAAAGTTAACGATACCTTTTTAAAGCTATTAACTGTATAAGGAATGTCTGTTGGACAGCCCATCATCGATGGCTGTCATCAAAGGTGAAATTGCCGACCTCCTTGCTAAAATATATTACTTATCCCTGCAATCGGGCTCTGTACTGGAGGACTGGAAAGTAGCAAACGTAACACCAATTTTCAAAAAGTGATCCAGGGGCGATCCGGGAAATTACAGGCTCCCAAAAAGCTTTCGACAAAGTTCCTCATTAAAGACTCCTGAGAAAACCTAGCAGTTATGGGATAAGGGGACAAATACATCAGTGGATTGCTAACTGGTTGAAGGACAGGAAACAGAGGGTAGGGATAAATGGAGTTTTCAAAATGGAAGTAAGTAAGAAGTGGGGTCCCCCAGGGATCTGTATTGGGACAGGTGCTTTTTAATTTATTCATAAATGATCTAGAAGCAAGGATAAGCAGCGCGGTGGTCAAATTTGCAGATGATACCAAACTCTTTTGAGCAATAAAATCCAAAACAGATTGTGAGGAGCTCCAAAAGGATCTCTCCAAACTGGGAGAGTTGGTGACAAAATGGCAAATGCAGTTCAGTGTTGGCAAGTTTAAAGTGATGCACATTGGGACGAAAACCCCCAACTTCAAGTATACGCTGATGGGATCTGAGCTGTCAGTGACTGAGCAGGAGAGAGATCTTGGGGTCGTGGTGGACAGCTCATTGAAAGTGTCAACTCAATGTGCGGCAGCTGTGAAAAAGGCCAATTCCATGCTAGGGAGCATTAGGAAGGGGATTGACAATAAAACGGCTAATATTATAATGTCCTTATACAAAACTATGGTGCGGCCACACCTGGATTCTGGTGCAATTCTGGTCACCACATCTAAAAATGGGCATTGTAGAACTGGGAAAAGTGCAGAAGAGGGCAACCAAGATGATCAGGGGCTTAGAGCACCTTTCTTATGAGACAAGACTACAACACCTGGGGCCTTTTAGTTAGAAAAAAGACGACTGCAGGGAGACATGATAGAGGTCTATAAAATCATGCATGGAGTGGAGAAAGTGGATAGAGAGAAATTCTTCTCCCTCTCACATAGCACTAGAACCAGGAGTAATCCCATGAAATTGACTGCCAGGAAATCTAGGACCAACAAGTGGAAGTACTTTTTCAGACAACACATAATCAGCTTGTGGAGTTCTCTGCCATGAGATGCGGTAACAGCCAACAACTTGGATGACTTTAAGAGGGGTTTGGATAACTTTATGGAGGAGAGGTCTATCATCAGCTATGAGTTGGAGGGCTATAGGCCACCTCCAGCCTCAAACTCAGGATGCCTCTGAGTACCAGTTGCAGGGGAGTAACAGCAGGAGGGGGGGCATGCCCTCCTTGTGGCTTCCAGCGGCATCTGGTGGCCCACTGTGCGAAACAGGATACTGGACTAGATGGGTCTTGGTCCTGATCCAGCAGGGCTATTCTCATGTTCTTATGATGATAGAGACCATGGCTGGCCCTCCCGGTAATTGAGTTAAGCACCCACTTAGGGTGCAAAGTAGGCAGGGGTGGAGACAGCCTGGGTTACATTGGACCCAGGGTTGCCACCCTCTACCCTGTCCTTGTGGCTTCCACCCATGCTTTTGCGGTGACAACTGCAGGCAGATGATGAGGAATATCCACTTGCTCACCTACCCTCGCCGCCACTGTGCCCTCCTCCACTTGCCATTTTCATAGTGAGTGAAGGTGGAGGCAGTGGTGGCAAGGAGTGTAGACAAGTGGGTGATGATCCCCATCACCCACCTGACCGCCCTCGTCACAGTGCCCTTGCTGCCACCACCACAAAGCGGCAGGTAGAGGTGACAGCGAGAAAGGCAGGCACGCATGCACTCCCTGTCCCCTGCCCACCCTCCTGCATGTCACCTCCACCTTATTTAACTTTGGCAGAGGCTGTGGCCAGGAGGGTGCTTGGGCGGGTGCCCAGGCAGGCAGGGGGCGCCCATGAGCCTTGGGCTGGCCTTGGTAGGGACCCACTTTGGGCTGCTGTGCAACTTAAAAAATAGCACTGACAGTGTAGCAACAGGGTTGCTGCAAAATAACTTTTAATCACTTCCTGGCAGCAGCACAGTGCTCCTTTTCATTTGAAACAAACTGCTGCCCAGAAGCAGTTAAAAGCCCTTCCACAGCAGCCCTGTCGCTACATCATCAGAACTGCCTTCAGCTTGCACAGCAGCCCTGGAGAATCCTTACCATTGACAGAGGGCTGCCCATCATATTGGCCAACAACTTATTCAGAGATGTATCTTGCCCTGTTCATAGAAGTTGTTAAATATCCATCATTAATACACAAAGAATGTTTTCACCACATTAAGTTTTGCATCTGAAGTAATAGTGAAACCAAAGCATAAGTCTTCTTATTACTAGAGTGTTAACATTTCTGTGGAATTTCAGGTTAAGCATACTTTAAATATTTTCATGGCTTCTGGCATCTTGGTGATAGACTTTCAAAATGTATTCTTAGACAACCCCACAGCATTGGATTGTGTAGCTTGTAGCCTAATAGACATTCTGTTATGTGAATTTAATATGCCTGGCACATATTGTAATTACCTTTTAAATAAAAAGAAGAAGAATCAACTAGGTAAATCAAGCAGCTAAATGGGAATGTCTCTTCTTGCAGTCTTAAAATCTCAGTGAGAAAAACAAATGTTTCTACAAAAATATATGAATTTATCTAATGCCTTAGGGCCAAGCTACATATTACGATGAGCACATAATTAACCCGCACATGCTTGTTTCCAGGGGTAGTCCTTCCGTTGGGCAAGGTCACCTCAGGCAACAGATTATTGCGGCACTAGCAAGGTGACCAGATGCCCTCCTCTCCCTCCCTTTTTGAAAAAAGGGAGGGAAGAGCCAGTTGGGTTCCTGCTGTCTCTCACTAGTGCCATGATCAGATTTTGTCAGATTTGGTGCTGGAGGATGTTGGGATTTGGTTATAGACATTGTCTCAGTTATTTGGATGCTTATTTATGTGAATGTCTCTATGTACTGGCTTGAGGGTGGAGTTTAGTTTTGCTGAGAGAGAGTTTGTCTGCTCCTTACTTGCTGACTTAAATTCAAACTGAGAGGTTCTCCCTCTCTCTGCTTAAGAGGCGGTTAGCCTGTTTATTATTTTCTTAGTCTATGTTTAATAAGTAATAAATATCAAACTCTTGTTTCTCAGTTAAAGTTGGCTTCCTATTCAAATACTTATAAAGGATAAGTAATTTCTCTGCAATCAGCCACCTAATGGCGCAGTGGGGAAATGCTTGACTAACAAGCAGAAGGTTGCTGGTTCGAATCTCCACTGGTACTATATCAGGCAGCAGTGATATAGGAAGATACTGCCTGGGAGGAGGCAATGGTAAACCCCTCCTGTATTCGTCAAAAAAGTAAACCACAGGGCTCTGTGGGCATCAGGAGTCAAAATCGACTTGGCACACATTAATTTCTCGGCAACAGGGGAACTGCGCAGCAGTGAGACACGAGGGCTGGAGAAATTCTACATGCCTGGAAGGTGAGGGGAAGGAGCAGAGGCATCAACACGTATCTCTGGCCTGACAGGCAAGGCCAGGGAGGAGGGGACAGGCCAGGACTGAGAACACTGCACTGGGCTAGGCCCAAACACAGGGGCAGCAGCAGAGGTGAGGCTGGAGTGGTGGCAGTAGGTAGATGAGTGATGCCCACAGCAGGGGCAAGGGTGTACTCAACACCCCAAGGTGCACTCGCTGCTGGAGGCTTCTCCTCTCCTTGCCTCATGGGAGAGGCTGCCCTTGCATGTGAAGCTGTTTTTTAAGTTGAATCCATCCATTCTAAGCTTTCACCTCAAATAAGTTACTTCGTTCAGTTTTCGGCTACATTACATTCAAAATAACCATTCTGTGTGGAAGAGATATCATTATCACATAACATTCAAGCAGTAAAAAAAAAAGTTATATACAAGGTAAACTCATGAATCCTCTTAATCTCCAATATATATCAAATTTTAGCCCTGGTCCAGTACAGCAGTAAATTTACTGCCACCAAAATATAACCTCTTTCTTAGATGGGCTCACTTAACAGTCCCAAAATATACATGGTGACCCTAGAAATTGCTCCTCTATTATCATGAATGGATTTAATACAACTTTACACTTATCTTCCATTTTACTGTCTCCTGGTAGGTATGACAAGGACTGCAGTATAATTTTATTGCTGCATATACCTTGGGCCATTAAAATATCTGAAATAGCTTTTTCTTGGTCCAGCAAGTATCCACTTAAGCAAATATAATGGGTGGTATCCTGTGTATGGACTCCCGCTTTTCAAAGTTCTTTTATTCCCTGGTGAAACACATCCCATATAGAGAAGATAATACTCCCATATCGGGCACCATTTCTGCTCCTCTTTAGTCATTTGCTGCCCAGGCTTTCTAATGAGCTCCTTAACTGTTGCTCAATCCTGAATTTTGAGTTCAGAGTCTATATGGAATAAGCCAGAATAAAATGAACAGATCCCCAAACTTCAGTACACTTCTCTTTGTTCTGCTATCACTAAAATATGGTCTATTTTTATTGGATTACTCCACATTACCTATTTCTTTTCTTGCCATGGGGGGGAATTAATCACATGCTGCACACTCATGAAGTTGTAACTTCTTGAGCTTTGCCCTGAGTGACACTAGGAACTTCATCCATGCATCCAAATGGTAGGTCCACAACATCCCCATGTGATGCCTACTGTGAATTCCAAACATATTTGGTCCCTTTTCTTGGACAAGGTTTAGTCCCAGCCTTTCCAGCATGTAGTCTTTATTATGGATTTGCAGCACATTTTGTGGTGGTCAAAATGGGGATGGCTCATGATACATGTAGTCTTGCTGTTCAGTATAACTGCAGCAATTCTTTACAATGGAAACCCATAAAAATGCAATGTAATTTTGAATGAAAGTACATTATTTTGTGGATCATATTCACAATTCCATAAAACCAGTTGCCAGATACTCCGTTATGAGTGCCCCTCCCCACTGTGGTGAATAGAGTGCATGCGCCAATAATAATGAAGCTGAGGCAGACTTTGGATCTGAGTGGAACAGCTTTAGGATATGCTTGCCTCATTAGCACAAATGCTAAAGTTGCAGAAAGCTGGCCAAGCCACTCTGAAGAGTGTTAGGGGAAGAGGAAACTAATAATCTTATCTTTGCAAATCAGAGCTAGCAGGGATTCCAGACTCAAAATTAGACTGGGGGGAGGGGGGAAGGGGCATACTCTGTTAGCAGATGAGAGAGAGAGGTTGGGGGAGGGCAAGGACAGAAAACATCATTCAGGGATGCAGCACAGGGCAGGATATTTCTCTCTTCATTAACAGGTCTCAGAATAAAATGTTAGAAAAACAGATGAAGCATTTAGAAATGGTAACTGTTTGTAGAATCATTTAGCTTTTTAGAAATGCAAACATTGCAATAAATTTGGCAGAAAAGAGTCTTTTTTAAGCAAATCTCATTGTATTTTACAGCTTGCCCATACATGCTTATGCAGAAGTAAGCCCACTGATTTTAATGGAGCTTACTCTCAGATAAGTGTGCATAGGATTGCAGTCTTAGGAGAATATCATAAGAAGTCAAAATTTGTAGTGGAACATTGTCAAAGCCAGCTGTTTTTGTGCCCAGGGAAGATATTCAAAAGATATTCAAAACTGCATCCCACCCCCAACTTATCAAATGAAGGTTTAGATTTTTTAAAAATATAAAATTAGTGGTACAAAACTGCCCTTCATCAGCAGTTTTTGTTTATTTTATCAATTAAACCTTTTGCTTGGTATGTACATCAGAGTGAATAAGTTAAAAGAGCTGTCTGCATACCTGTATGGTTACTCTTTTTTTAATACCCAATTCTATCTATCTATCTATCTATCTATCTATCTATCTATCTATCTATCTATCATATTTCTATACTGCCTGACATGTGCATCCCTAGGTTTTATAAAAACAGGATAAAATGATTACAACAATTATGATATAAAACCAATTAAAATTTAATTAAAAGCCTGAGAAAACAGGTCATCTTAAGGGTCTTTTCAAAAACATCCAGAGATGGAGAAACTTTAATTTGAACAGGGAATGAATTCTAGAGCCCCGGGGCAGCCACAGAGAAGGCCCGATTCCAAGTAGCCACCAAACAAGCCAGTAGTAGCTATAACCAGACCTCCCCAGATTATCTTAATAGGCGGGAGGGTTCATGACCAAAGAGGCACTCTCTGAAATACCCTGGACCCAAGCTGTTAAGGGCTTTATAGGTAATAACCAGCACTTTGTATTTCTATTGGAAACATATTGGCAGCCAGTGCAGTTCTTTTAAAACCAATTCCTTTAAAATTTAAAATTTCTTTTTAAACTTTTACTTCATATTTTATTTAATTGCCACATGAAAGAGCCATATGCTAGCAGTAGTGGATGGAACTCCTAAGTAACAACTACTGTACCACATGGTCAGCTTTTCTTTTTCAAAACCAAGTTCTTTCAAAATCAGCTACATAATGAGGTCATTCACACAATCGAAAACTGTCTTCTACCCAGGTTTGGAAGCTGTGTGTGCTCCCAATTTTCAGTTGTGTGGAAGCAATGTAAGAGGAAAACCTTGGAAGAAGTGATTATGTTGAAGCAAGTTAGGAGGAAATGCTACCCATGTTTTCCTCCTATGCTTCCACATGATCACTTCTACTCAGGTTTTCTTCCTAGCTTGCTTCCACACAACCAAAAATGGGGAGCACACACAGCTCCCAAACCTGGGACCTTGGTAGAAGACAGTTTTTGATTATGTGAATGATCCCAATGTAGTATATCCTCTCAGTTCTAAGTGCTGGTTTCTTTCAACAGCTATTCATATCACTGTGGTAAATAACGGCACACTACGCTGCCCAAAGGACTGTTTCAAAATTTACATAGCAAAACACCTACGCTCACTATGGAGTGACTACTTAACACTAATTCTCTACTCTGTGCTGTGCATGCATGTATGATACTTGCATTTTCAAACACCTGCTTGTCACATTTACACTCTGGGTTTCAGAAGTGAACTCCTAACAAGTCTGAAGAGGCCTATAGCTTTGTGCAAGACTCTTGGGGGGGAAACAACAACAGTATATTCTGATTGAATGGTAAAGGTAAAGTGTGCCGTCAAGTCAGTGTCGACTCCTGGTGACCACAGAGCCTTGTGGTTGTCTTTGGTAGAATACAGGACCCCCTTGCAATTGCCAACCAGCTTCACACAGTGCCTTTGTAGCCTGAAGTTAATGTCAGTCAATCTTCACAATTAATATCCCTGTAATAACCAGTGAAAGTCATTATATTTACTACTTCTGACATTAAAGGGGAGTATGCTGGTGGGAGAATTGTTTCCAAAAGAGTAATTAGGGGCATGAAATATCTTCTGTTTTACAGAAAAGGTAAAATCTTGATTCTACTCAGAACAATGAGAATCATATCATGTACTTAAACTGGATGACTGAAAATGCAATTCTCTACATGTTTACTCAAAAGTAAATAGTTCGGAGTTCTGTGAGGCTTACACCCAAGTAATCATGCATAGGATTGGAGCCTAATTCTTGTTACAGAGGAAGTTATCTTAAATGAGCTCCCCTCATGCTCATTCCACCAACGAAACCCAAACTCTTCAGTCAAAATTCTTCTTTGATGCTGAATAGTTGTCATCAACATAAATAGACAAAATCATAACTGGATTATGAATCAAACTGTGTTTTGGTTGTGATTTGTTGTTGTTGTTGCTTGTTTCACAGGGGAAACATTTGATTTTATTTGGGTTTGTTTTTAAGTAACAGCAAGAACAGGAATGATGCAGCAGCAGGAAGCTCATACAAATATATAAGGTTTAAAATATACACCAGTTGAAGAAGAATGACAGATACTGATGATGTCAAATTAGGATGATTCTTCTTAGTTCACTCACACTCCCCCCGCCCCTTGTCCAGGTACTGAGAGGAATGGTTGTTAATTATAATAGGAATACAGCAGATTTTCCTCCTTCCTATTCTTCTTATTAAAAATAAACCTTTTCTCAAAATTTTAATAGAAATTTTGGAGCTATTCTGAGAGCCCAAAATGAAGGATTTTACATGCCCCTCCCCCCAAAAAAAGTTTCATTATGAGTTCTGAATAAATAAGAATACAGCTTTTCCAGACCTTGTATGCACTGAGTTTCAGTGTTCTAGCTTGAAACATCTGCCTCTGACAAATATGAGATCTAAAAAAAGTATATACATGTATTTGCAGGGGTGAGGAAAGTAAAAAAACAGTTTAAAAACCCAAGCATTTAGATGGAACTATTTGTTCTGAAAAATCATATAATATTGCTGCAGTATCATGGTTGGGTTGGGTTTCACATCTGTGAAACCTGGATGTGTATGTGTCTATTGGGAGTACTGAGAGATGTGTGGATGTTTGGAGGGGTGTGTGTGTATGTGTGTGTGTTTGGAATACAGAAGCACTGGGGGACAGATAGATGTTTGGTTTGTAAGCCAAACCGATATTCGTGTTATACAATTGTGCTGTACAGAACAGAGGTTCTCCAACTGTGTTCCAAAGAATCCTGTGGTTCCACAAAATATTATTTTGTTTTTCTGACAACATGACAGCTTTTCTGACAACTTGAGAAGATATTTGAACAGCTGACTCACAATTTCTGTGTCAGGAGATAATCCATATTGCTTCTCTAGAGCTTGTGAAGTTGTGTAAAAGAACAAAAACGGTAATTTATGAGATGTAATATCTGATTGTCTTCAAATCCAGATTCTACACAGAAGATATATACTGTGTGTGTGTGTGTGTGTGTGTGTGTGTGTGTGTGTGTGTGTGTGTGTGTAAATAACACACTGTATATATTAAAAACACAGTCTTGGGCACTAAGACTACATCATTATAGATATTTGTTTATAGCAATCTAATAGTTGGAAACAACTGCTTCAAGTTCAATGTGGCCCATGGATTTCACTAAAGTAAATGGGAGGAGACCTGTTATTGACAATCCATCATTTAAAATATATCCCACAAAATCTTGAAGAAAGCATGACCTGATCTGCTGACAATAGTGCTCAAGCATTACTTATCTAGGCCTAGTCCAAACTTGTAACATCACCCGCTCTCCCATCAAAGGCCTTATCTGATTTGAAACATTGGAAAATCCTTGGGATTATTAGTGTCCTTTAGATCCTTTTGGTGCCTTTGTTTTAGCTCCTCACATGTATAGCCCTGAATGTGACCAGAAATGGCAGTATGGCATGTATGTAGATTAATTAAACACAAATGATCTTTAAATATTCTTCCACATCCCTGGGATCTAATGTCAGTTCTATAAACCCTGGAGACCATTCACGCATACCCACATATTCTCTGAATCCTATAAATCTATGGGGCAGATTGGTTCCTATGGTCTCTGGGAACTCAGTATTCTTATGATGTCTGTCTGTTCCTCCTGCTGCCAGAGATGTCATACACTGTTAAATTATCCTGCCTGTAGACAGGAAATGTGAGGAGGAAAAAGGAGGGAACCCTGGGGCCTCATTTGGACATAACACCAAACCATAGGTAGACATGCCAGAGGTTTAAGTTTGTGATTATCCAAAAGCGTGGAGCTTCCATTTTGTCACCCAATTATGGCTCCATTTTTGGTCCCAAACCTGAATGTGAACTCTCGGTTTGTAGTGAGTTTTGCTGCTGAAATCTGAGGTTAGGAGATACCATTGTGTTGTCCACATTCTGCTACCTGCCATAACCTATGTCTCTTGTGCAAGCTCCTCCTGCTACCATAGAGAGGCTGGCACAGAGCAGCCCATAAATGCATCAGTTCTAGGGTGGGTGCATTTCTCGCTGGCCACCTCTTAGAACTGATGCCCCACCGCTGCATGGCTACAGGGATGTTTTGTCCCAGCCTTTCCTGCATTTAAAGGGATGACACAGCATTGGGGAAAGCATGCTTTAAATAAAAGAAGAACAGTCATACGTACAAGGAGCTCTTTAATTGACCTAGCACCAGATCTAGACCCATTCCAGGAGCTCTCAGATGCTATCTATGGAGTGTGGTTTCTTTGGCCTTAATGTACACAAAGGTGCAGGAGGGACCGAGGGACATGCCTAAGAATCCCGGGGGAAGACACCAGTTGCCCAACCACGGAAGAGCCAGGGCTGCTTGTCTGGTACTCCAGGAACAGTTCTTATTGACTTCCTAGGAGTACATCACAGTGGGAAAAGAATCCTGAGGATTGGTTCACTGTAACCAAGGGTGCCACCAGGCTTGTAGACCAGGCAAAGCAGTGAGAAAGACGCAACACACTCCCGTCCTCATGCGGCTTACCAGCTGGGGGGTTAGGCCTTCTCATGAGAGGGTCAGTCTTCAGGAGGAAACAGAAACACTACCTAATGAGTGTGCAAACAGAAAGCTGAAACACTAGTGTGTTTCATCTCTCTGTTTGACTGCACTCTCATGAGCTAAACCTTCCAACTATGGGGGGCCCACTGTTGTGGGGCTCCTGGTACCACTGCTTAACAATATAACTCATACTCCATACCTTCCCCCTTCTGCCCAAACTTTCTAGACTTAAAGGTGGTCTGGGCCACTTGGGTGCTCGAGTGGTTCTCGGTTGGGTGGGCAGTCAAGCAGAGATCAGGGATGAATCTGTCATCGCAGGCTAATCACTACCACCTGGGCCCAACGCTACAGAAACTGCAAACCAACCACAACAGGGTGCTCTGGGACAGGACACCCCTGGATTAGAACAGTCCCTCGCCAGTCAGGTGACCATGAACAGTGAAAGTGAGCATGGAGATGTGTTGTGGGGAGAAAAGACTCTTTTAAGGGGCACTTATATTCCCCAAACCCCTGGGAGGGATGTTACCGAGGGACCCTTCCCAGGGCTTTGGCGAAACTGTCAACTGAGCTGGGCAGTAAAACCTTCCAGCCCACATGTGTGTCCCTTTCATGAGAGATTGGTCCACTCAGAAGCAGGATCCATCTTTATTGCACAAGAGGAATCTCTTATGCAATTTAATCCTGCTCTAGACGGTTCTTCTAATGAGGAGAAGAGCATGCTTGCATCCAGGGGTAGGGGCTGAGGCCCTCCCTTCCCCTCCCAACTTGTACAAGATAGAGCAATACTACTGAAAACCAAAGGGGACAATCCTAAGTAATCTTGCCCTCTCTCTAGCAGTCTCTTCCTATCCATACATAAGCACGCATGCATGGGATAAGGATGGGAGCCTAGGCAGAGGACAAAAATATAGGTCCCTGGAGAAATGAGAGGAGGGCATGCATCTCATGGCATTTGTGCTGGGGAGTAGGCTGGTGTGGGTGTCTCACAAATTGCCATTGCCATTGCCAGTCACAAACTGATTCTGCAGACACAATGAGAATAAGTAGAGGGATTGCTTGCACAGTTTATCTATTACCAGTGCAAGTGGAAAGAGAGGGGCCCAGTCCTCTCTTCCCAGGGGCAGGACAAGGGGAGCCACAAGACCCTTCCTCCCCAACTGCAGAAGACAGTGGTGCAAGCGGTGTGAGGAGAGATTTAAAATGTCTTTCCCCTGCCGAGGGCAGGTGGACACTACTGGAAAGGCATGATTATGTTAAGCATGCCCCCTCTAACATCACGGCCAATGGTTGCAGTGCTGGTGCTTTGGCCACAGTCTGGCAACGTGACTGGAACTGAGCTTGCTGGGATGCAGCCTGGGAGGACAAAGAAGAGGGGAGGGTTTCTCTGCCCAGAAGCCAGAGGTTGCCAAATCAATCATCTTTGGTGTGATTCTTGGCTTCACAGATTAACCCGAGGTTTCACGCTATGTTGAATGGGGCCTGGGGCCTGTAACTCTGGAGACAGCACATTGCATAAGATGGCATGTTTTTCTATGTTTCTGAAACTTCAAATCCTAGAGTTTCCTGTACAAGATTTTTGTGTATGTTTTAACTTGTTTTATGTTGTCAACCGCCCAGAGATGAAAGTTTGGGGCGGTATACAAATTTGACAAATAAATAAATAAAAGGAAAGAAAAGGAACACCAGCAGCTTTGAGAACAAGATGCACAGTAGTCTGCCTGAGCATGGATCAAATATTTAAATTTGTATATTAAAATAAAGGACATTTTTAATGACTAGGATATAATTCTATCATAGATTATAACATGCACACAACTCACAGAGGAAAACTATAGCTTTATAGCTCAGGTTTGTTTTGCAGTGCTTTCATATACATTCATTCTCCCTAGAGATTGCCTGATTTCTTCACAAGGTTACACACTTGGCAGTAGTATATATTGATTTACAAACTTTAATAATCATATAGTTTATATCACACATACCTTGCAAACTTTGGTCCTGATTTGTAACTAGATCTTGATATGTAATCCACACATTACTGACAATAACTTTCAGTAGCTGTGTTAGTCAGAGGCTGAGGTGGCAAAACAACAACATTTTGTAGCATCTTAGACTAACAGATGTGTTTTACCATAGGCCTTTATGGACTAGAGCAGGGGTAGGTAACCTCGGCTCTCCAGCTGTTATTGAACTACAACTCCCATCACCCCCAGGTACAATTTATTGTGGCTGGGGTTGATGGGAGTTGTAGTTCAACGATCACTGAAAGCCAAGGTTGCCTACCCTTGAACCAGAGCCTACTTCATCCGATAACACTTCATGCATCTGATGAAGTGGTAGGCACTAGGCCACAAAAGATTATGCTTTAAAAAAAATTAGTCTTTCAGGTGCTACTAGACTATTTGTTGATTTGACACATTACTGGGGCATTTACTGGATTTTAATGAGATTCTACGGAGATGATCAAGGTTAAATTAAGAATTGGGGTTGATGTGGAGAAGAGGGGAATGCAGCTGACAGCCTCACCATATCAGGTGTTCTGTTTTTCTTAAATGTTGGCACAGGCTTAAAAAGGAATTGGAGAATTACAGAGAAGATGAAATGGAAAATGTCTGTGAGGCTCTTCAAACGGAAATTGAATTTCTGCAGATGGTATGCCCTTTTAACTTAACATTTATCATGTTTGATCATTTTAGTTGAGAAGATAGTATTATTCTGCACACAACACACGTCTGTATAAACAATATACTAGAAGACAGGTGAAACTACTTTGCCCTTCAGACAGTGATCTACTGGAAAGAACTCTAGTTCCCATTATACCCATGCCACTTCTTTTAGCTCCCATGAGTTCCATGCCACTCAGCTCCAGAGAAGGCATTACAGGGAGAGGAAGCAGCTGAGGTTCCCATCCCCGGCTGTTGCCAAAGTAAGAGCCAGGGGATTCAACGTTGTCAAATCAACTTTAATCAAAAGACAGGCACAGAGTGAGAAAATCCAAAGGTCTTATCCACAAGAGACATCTGAAGTTAGAACTGGTAGCCATACTGAGCCGGAGCTAAGCTACAATGGAGCTTGGGCATTCTGCCTGTCCCTTTAAACACTCCAGGGCAGTGAAAAGTATATAACTGCTAGAGTTCCCACTTTGCTCCTTCACTGTCTCCTTGCCAGCTTTGTTTTCCCACCTGCTGTGCAGATGAAACTGGAGTTGTGTTTGCAATCTGAAAACTTTTGTGAGTTGTTTGATTTAGGGGGTACATGTTGGGAAGTGTGCTGCTGCATTGTGTATGTTTTTCAGTTTTTCATGGCTGCTAATTAATTAAAGAAACCATTTCACTGTTGAGTTAATGGAATTGAATATACACTGTCTAGCAGACATCTTCCAAAGTCCCCCAACCAATCTGCATCTGCCATCTATACAACCCCTGCCAGCTCCAATTAAAAGAGCAAACTCCCTACTGAAAATATTCTATCCAACACTGAGCATGGTCCCAACTGGGCTACAGCGCAAAAGGTTTCTGGACTGTCAACTCTTTTTCTTTGCACCCAAGAACAAAATGTTATGTGCAGTACAGCATTTAATTATTATGTTCTCCAGAAACACATAACTGTGTTAATTTATATGTAAAATGGTATGGTAGGATCCCAATAGTGCCCAGTGGTAGACATCCTTTATCCTTGCACAAAGGACTACAGGTTCCCACCCACCCAAGGATCTGGCTCTAGTCATTGGAAGCACATGTATACAAGAGAACCTCGTTAACCGTGGACTCCATATCCGTGGTTTTGCGTGTCCGGGGTTAGGGAATTGGCACCTGACCTTGGTAAATGTGGGTGTGTGGGGGGGGGCAACTAAGGGGTTAATTTTCACTTATCTGCGTGGTGGGAGTGGGAGCCTCAAAATGGCTCTTTTTGAAGAAAAAACCCAGGTGAGGGGAATGTGATTTATGGCCGTTTTTTTGCTTTGGGGAGCATTGCTGTGCTGCCGGGTAGCACTTACCACCATACTTTTAGAGCCAACCCCACTTTTTAACATTTTCCCGACTTCCAGGAACCTAACCCCCATGATCCCATTGCCCCAATGCCTTTGTATTCACAGTTTCCATATCTGTGGTAGCTGCAGAGATTGGAACCCCCGTGAATACGTATTTCCATCTGTTATTCAGGAGTATCCTGGCCAGGGATGTGAGGAGGTTTATGCTAATTATATTGGCAGAACTGTGCTTCAAGAACCTGCAAATCCTACCCCCCCCCCCAACATTTGCCACAGGGACAAAGAGAAGTGAAGCTTTCCTTTCCATCTGAAGTGACTAGGACGGGGTGGTAGAAGAACTGGGCTCAGAGACAGTACGCACTTGGGCATGCTGACTCTGAGCCCAAATCCTTACACCCAGTGATTGCTTCAGGGACAAAGGACTAAAAGTGGATGTTGGTAGAAGAAATTTGGAGGTTGTGGAGGGACAAAAACCTCTCTTTATTACTTTGTTCCCCCCTTGTATCTACAAAGAATTAATCAGTAGGAGACAGGTCTGCAAATAAATAAGTCCTTTCCTCCATTTTGTCCCTTAACAATCTACCCCTCTAATTTTGCAGTGAGTCCTGACTTGTGTTAGCAAGTACCAACACAAGTGTTTTTAATCCTTAGACTTATTTGTAACGTACAGAAAACATTCTAACAATTAGCTATTTCCACTTTTCTTTTCTTTTTCTTTTGCAGAAACTGTTACAAAAAAAATCTCCAGTCAAATAAATAACATATGGTGGATTGATTCAAATGTCACAGAAACAAGTCTGCACTATTTGGGGAAATGCTGCTTTTGTAAGCCTTTGTTACATTTATCATCCTCTACATTTCCTGCTAGTAAAACAAGGAGTCTGTTTTTCACAACACATATTCTTTTTCTTTTGGCTGTTCATTAGCATGGGTGTCTAGCAACTGTAAACAAATAATTTTCCTTTTGTGGAGAGATTTTTTTGGCAGTGTTCCCATTCCCATATTCAACATAAAAGCCTTCCTCCATTCTGTCTTTACCAGCTCTGGCAGAAGCACACAATTCCACACAACATGGACTGCTTGTCATTATTATCTTCATTCTATGCATGTCATTTCACCTGTATTCCAAAGGTTCTTCAGACACTCCTTGTTTTAAATGGGAAAGGTAAATTACAGCAAGCCCACCAAGGCAAAGCCCAATGTTAAAGCAGAATAAATGTCCTATTGATATTTAGCCACATTCTCTGAGATTTATTTAGTACTTAATATGGCTTTTAGCTGTAAACCTGCCTTTGTTAATAAGTTCCAGCTGAGCTTCGGAAGTTTCTATCTTTCAAGCAATTGATTTATTGCCTTGCACAACTGAACTTCCACTAACTTTCATAAGATCTCCAAAAAATAATTTTATATCCAACATATCCCATTCAATGAGGCTTTCCCCACGATCACTGGAAAGCGGGCTAAGCTCCCTTAGTCCGCTTTCCAGTGATTGTTGGAAGCACCGGGCTCAGGTCCAGTGCTTCCAAGGTGGCTAACACACCTAAATCCTCCTCCCTTTAAATGAGGTTAACATACCAAGCACTCTGTTAACCTTGTTTTGTCACTCATGTGCTGCCATGGCGCACAGTGACGCATGAGTAGACCCCCAGCTGGGAGGCTACAAGCAGCCTCCTAGTCTCGAGGGTGCCCCCAGAATGCCCTGTGCACTTGCATGAGGCATCTGGGGACTTCCGGGGGCCAAGTGGCCCCTGATCCCTGCAGTCCCCACTGGCTCCGTGCCAGAGCCAGTAGTTGTGTGGGCGGCCAGTCCAGCTGCCCAAGGCTACAGTAGTGATCATCTGCGGGGAGAGTGGGCTATTGTAATGGATTTGAAGTTATAATTGTGAATGTTCACTGACCTGCCCTTTTGTTAGAAAGTCTTTCTAGTTGCGCATCCTCTGGCATCCTGGCCTATCAACCAGTAATCTGCCTAGCAAAAGGGTAGCAAAGGATCCATCTTGTCTAATATCCAAGAGCAGCCGACCAGATGCCTTTGAGAAGCCCACAAGCAGGGCATGAAGGCAACAGCCTTCTCTCCCATTCCTTGTAGCAGCATCTGGTTTTTAGAATGCTGCTTCTGAACATATCTGGGCTCCCAAGCTTCTCAAAACTTTGTATAAGCATCTGCTTCAGATGATGCTTCACCAACATAGTTGCTGCTGGAAGGGAAGCAATTTGGGCACCTCTCCATGTGATTAGCTGTTTGTTTGAAGCATACCCACATGGCTGAGATTGATTTTAACTATTCCAGCGAACGAGGTGAAGCCCCATAGCTATAAACTCTGCAGTTGAACAATAAGCATCTTTTCTTCCTCTCTTCCATATTTTCTACACCAGCACTAATCTGAAGCATGTCTGAGTTGGAGTGCTGGGGCAGCCATTAGTAGGTCACCTGGGCCAGCCATTCATACTCCAGGAATATACTTCTAGCAACAATGTGACAGTGGAGTAACCCATTCCTATTGGTTTACACCATCCTCTTGAAGTGCACTTAATTTCAGAATGCCCATATTCTAGCCTGTTTATTATACATGAAATAGAATATAAAAAAGCAAGTAGAAAATATGAACTAAAAGGAACAGAACTTTCAAAATCAATATTACTACTACTACTATTTGTATAAACCACAATATATTAGTATAAACCACAACACGTCATAAAGTCCTCAAGCAAATATAACTGTAATGGCTGTAAAGCATATTGGACTGAACAAATCATTCAACAGCACCAAAGTAAAATAAAATGGTGGTTAAATAAAACATTTATGATAAGGCTAAATTTTGTTTATAATGGCTTAACATATATAAAAATGTTCAATTTACTCACTATTGTCTTTTCTCTAATTCAGTCAGGCAATTAGGGAAAATCTATTCATACATACTGTGTGTATAGTCGTGTGTGTGTGTGTGTGTGTGAGAGAGAGAGAGAGTGTGTTTCCTGAACCAAAGATGAGTAATTATTGAAATAATGAGGAAAGAATAGATGGATCTTATGTCATTGTTAATTAGAATGTTAGAGAACAGAACATTGCCAAACTGATATGAGAACATGGGATTATTAGCACAATACACCTGGAGGTTTCCCAGATGGGTGGCTTTACTGTGAGAGGAAGCAGTGTAAGTCAGGACGAATTAGAACAAAAACATATAAAGCGCATATGAGCATGTATAAACTTAAATATGCAGAAACTGGAGTAACTCTGAGCTGTTCACATTACTACTTTTTATTGCCATTGGTTATGGTTTGTTATGGTTTTTCAAGCCTTGGATTATTTATACGACAGGCTTCTTCCCATCTATCCCATCAATTTCTGACCAATATGATGGCAGAGGAGGTGGGTGTGCCCCATCTTCTGCTTCCTGTTGGTGCATTTATCTGTGCCCAGGTAGGCAAGGAGTGAGTGTGTGCATATGTATGCTTTCTGGTTATTATTTTTATTTTTTAATGTTTCAAAATATTTTTTCTCCCAGTGCCCTTGCACAAGTACATCTGCACAGGAGCACAACCCAATGTTGCATATTCCATCTACTGTCATTAAGCACTGCTTTAACTTTGGGACTCACTGGGAGCGGGCAGAAAGCCTAGGTACCAGTTTCTTTGCATGTGTACTTCTCAGATATTTTCCCCCTTGGTTTATTTTAAAATTATTTTTCACTGCTCTTGCACACCCCTACTATTGCAAAAGGAAGAAAACAAGACAGGAGTCCTTTTGAAGTAGCACAGTTGCTCAAGAGCACCTTTTCAAACCAAAAAACCCCACAGCCTATGAGAAAAAGAGGGGGGGAAATCATAACATCGTAATGGCTGGACAGTGAGTTCTGAAATTTGGTATACAGGTAGTGGAGGATGGCAGGACTCTGTGTATTTAATTTTAAGTAATAGCAATAGCACTTACATTTATATACCGGTCTATAGCTGGAAGCTCTCTAAGCGGTTTACAATGATTTAGCATATTGCCCCCCAACATTCTGGGTACTCATTTTACCGACCTCGGAAGGATGGAAGACTGAGTCAACCTTGAGCCCCTGGTCAGGATCGAACTTGTAACCTTCTGGTTACAGGGCGGCAGTTTTACCACTGTGCAGTAAATCAGTAAATCAGTTTATTTGTTGATTTTTAATTATTTTTTAAAAGAATTCAGTTATTCTTGGATGTGAAGTTAAGAACATAAGAACAGCCCTGCTAGATCAGGCCCAAGGCCTGTTTCTAGTCCTGTTTCATACAGTGGCCCACTAGATGCCTCTGGGGAACCCTTTCTCCTGCTGTTGCTCCCCTGCAACTGGTATTGAAAGGCATTGTGCGTCTGAGGCTGGAGGTGGCCCACAGCCACCAGACTAGTAGCCATTGATAGACCTGTCCTCCATGAATTTGTCTAAGCCCCTTTTAAAGCCATCCAAGCTGGTGGCTATCATTACATCCATGGCAAAGAATTCCATAGATTAATTATGCACTGTGTGAAAAAGTACTTCCTCTTGTTGGCCCTAAATTTCCCGACCTTCAATTTCATGGGATGACCCCTGGTTCTAGTGTTGTGTGTGTGAGAGAGAAATTTCTCTCTGTCCGCCATCTCTACTCCATTTTATACACTACGTCTCCCCTTAGTCACCTCTTTTCCAAGCTAAAGAGCCCCAGATGCTGTAGCCTAGCCTCTTAAGGAAGGTGTTCATCTTGGTTGCCCTCTTCTGCACCTTTTCTATTTCTACAATATTCTTCTTAATATAGGATGAGCAAAGCTGTACGCAGTACTCCAGATGTGGCCGTACCACAGATTTGCACAAGGGCATTATAATATTAGCATTTTTATTTGAAAACCCCTTCCTAATGACTCCTAACATGGAATTAGCCTTTTTCGTGCACTGAGTTGACAATTCAATGAGCTGCCCACCATGACCCCAAAATCTCTCTCCTGGTCAGTCACCGACAGCTCAGATCCCATCAGCGTATATGTGAAGTTAGGTTTTTTGCCCCAATATGCATCACTTTACACTTGCCAACATTGAACCACATTTCCCATTTTGTCGCCCACTCCCCCAGTCTGGAGATATATTTTTTGAGCTCTTCACAATCTGTTTTGGATTTCACTACTCTAAATAGTTGAGTGTCATCTGCAAAATTGGCCACTTCCCTGCTTACACCAACTTCTAGATCATTTATGAGCAAGTTAAAGAGCACTGGTCCCAGTACTGATCCCTGGGGGACCCTACTTCCTTCTTCTTTCCATTGTAAAAACTGCCAGTTTATCTCTACACTCTGTTTCCTGTCCTTCAACCAGGTACTGATCCTGTCCCGTTATCCCATGACTGCTAAATTACTCAAGAGCCTTTGGTGAGGAACCTTGTCAAAAGCTTTTTGGAAGTCCAAGTATACTATGTTAACCAGATCACCTTTATCCACACACTCTCAAAGAACTCCAAAAGGTTAGTGAGGCAAGACTTGCCCTTACAGAAGCCATGCTGGTTCTGTTTAACAATTTTGTTCTTAAGTATGCCTTCCATCACTTTACCCAGCACCAAAGTTAAGCTGACCAGCCTGTAATTTCCCGGATCCACCCTGGATCCCTTTTTTGAAAATCGGAGTTACATTGGCTACTTTCCAGTCCTCTGGTACAGAGCCTGATTGTAGGGACAAGTTACATATTTTTGCTAGGAGATCAGCAATTTCACATTTGAGTTCCGTCAGAACTCTTGGGTGGATGCCATCTGGCCCTGGTGATTTGTTAATTTTTAGTTTTTCAAGACAGTTTAGAACACCTTCCCTTATCACCTCTTATTGGCCCAGTTCTTCAGCCGCTAAACCTGAAAAGTTCAATTCCAGAGAGGGTATATGGTCCATATCCTTTGATGTGAAGACAGATGCAAAGAATTAATTTAGCTTCTCTGCAATCTCCTTATCCTCCTTAATAATCCCTTTCACACCCTCATCATTTAAGGGGCCAACAGCCTCTGATTTATCTATTTATTGAATTTCTATGCCATCTAAGATAGAAATCCCTAGGCGGTGTACAGATTAAAACATAATATAAAATATCAAACATTTAAAATTCATAAAACAGGTAAAAATCACAATAGGTAGAAACACATTAAAAAAAATTTTTTTAAAGATTTCATTTAAAAGTCTGGGAAAATAGGTATGTCTTCAGGGTCCAAAAACTTAAAAGAAGTTTTTGTTATTCCCCTTGACAATTCTAGCTGTATACTCCTCAAACTCTCTTTTTGCATCCCTTATTGTCTCCTTGCAATGCATTTTTTTTGCCAGAGTTTATGTTCCTTCCTGTTCTCTTCATTTGGGCAGTACTTCCATTTTCTGAAGGAAGTCTTTTTATCTATCTATCTATCTATCTATCTATCTATTTAATGCATTTCTATACTGCCCCAAATGCAAGTTCTCTGGGTGGTTTACAAAACAAAACTTTCCTTTTATAGCATCACTCACTCTACTTGTTAGCCATGCTGGCATCATCCTGAATTTGGTGGCACTTTATTCCTTCTTGGTATACATTCCAACTGAGCTTCTGGTATTGTGGTTTAAAATAAGTTCCATGCTTTCTGGAGTGATTGGACCCCACTGACTTCCCTTTCAACTTCCTTTATACCAGTCCCCTCATTTTTGAGAAGGTTCCTCTTCTGAAGTCCAGTACATCTGTGTTGGACTTTCTTGACAATTCTCCACTTGGATATATGCTGAAATGGATCACACTATGGTCACTGCTAACCAATGGTTCTGCAACTCTGAAATCTTGCACCAGCTCCTGTGCACTATTCAGGGTTAAGTCCAAGGTCGCCATCCCTCTGGTTGTTCCATGACTAACTGTTCTAAGGCACAGTCATTTAGCATGTCTAGAAATTTGTCCTCTCTTTCATTACCTGAATGCGAATTTCCCCAGTCCATGTGTGGGTAGTTGAAGTCACCCATCATTACTGCCCTGTTTCTCTTTGACACCTTTCTTATTTGCTAACTCCAGGTCACTCTCAGCGTTTTGATCTGGAGAACTAGAGCACTTCCCTAGTAACACATTTCCTTTCAGTCCTCGTAATGTTACCCATAATGACTCTATGGAGGACTCCGGTCCACCTAGGTTTTCTAGCGTGTTGGAATCTATCCCTTCTTTGATATACAGTGCTACTCCTCCCCCAATCTTCCCCTCCCTGTCCCTTCTGTAGAGTTATATCCAGGAGTAACCGTGTCCCACTGGTTCTCACCATTCTACCAGGTTTCCATTACACCTGCTATATCTATGTTTTCATTAGTAACCAAGCACTCCTTTCTGTGTCAGTGCCTAAGTTTCACTTAAGCTGACGTGGAGGTGCACTGCCAACTTAGCTTCAGTCAGGTGAAGTTGGAATACTGACATAAAATGGAACAATGCTAATAGAGCATTATAATAATTTGCATTTGAATACTGCAAATAATGAGCCCTTTCTCACAATCTGTGAGAAAGGCTTGGCGAACAGGTGGGGAGGAAGGTTTCATTACCTTATCTTTCCCACAGACAATCCATGGAGGGTGCTGGGTATGTGGATTGCACACTCAGATGATCCTCCATTTCCTTCAACAGTACAGAGGGTTGAGGGCTGGAACACGTTGTTCTGCCACACACACCCCAACCCGGAACTCCCATAATCAGCAAGTGTGCTGTCCATTATGGGTATCCCGGTGTCAACCAGGAGCCCTGCAGTCTGCTGGACCTGGCTGCAAGTAGCCAGGGCTGGCAGACAATTTAAAACAACAGGACTAAGGGATCACTTGCTCCCTTAACAGGATCCACAGGCAAGTTTGCTGCGCTAGCATTTATTTATTTATTTATTTATTTATTTATTTAATTACACAGCAACTTGCCTCCTACTGCTTCTCACAAGCAGCCAAGACTGCACTTGGCTGCTTTAGCCCACTCTTGGTTGCTCATGAGAACAGCCTCAGTAGCTCACAACTGCACTGCTGTGTGTGTGTCTAACCACAACAGAGCTATTGTGGAACAGAGTTGTTCTGCTCCATCTTAAAGGTGTGCAAATGCAGCTGCATGACATAACTCCCAGCAAGGATGTGCACGAACTGTGGTTCGAACTGTGGTTTGAGCACAGTTCAGGAGCAGGGTCTAGAAGCTTTAAGAAAAAGGAGAGCAGGTCCTTACCTGTTCCATGCAGCTTCCTGTTGGGGTGGCGCACATCCCACAAGGATCCCAACATGGCACCAGCACCCACATGGTGTCCACTCATGGGCACCGTGTGTGCTGGTGCTGCACAGTGATTCTTGGGATGCCCGGAAGGCAGCTGCATGGGGTGATGAAGAAGAAGTAAGGGACTGCTCTCCTCTTTTTAAAGCTCCTGGGCTCCACTCCCAAACTGTGGTTAGTGTACATTCCTAACACCCAGTGGAAATAATGGGAGTCACATACTCAACTAAGTCATAGCAGAATTCCTCTGTTCAGCAACATGTTTAATGGTTGCACACATGCAGCAGCATGAGCAGGTGCTCCACCTCCCGTGTTTTGCTGCTGTGTTTTGCCTTTTTTCTGAGCTGGTACAATTTCATAGGAATGTAGGAAGCTGCTTTATACCTTGTCTGAACATCTAGCTCAATAATATCTACTCTGACTGGCAGGAGCTCTCCCGGGTTTCAAACAGGGGGTTTTTCCAGTCCTACCTGGAGATGCCAGGGATTGATCCTGGGACCTTTTGCATGCAAAGCAGATGCTCTACCACTGAACTATGCCCCATCTCCCTTGCATACACTTCCCCTACCATTAATCCTAATTGATGAAGCACTGGTGTCATACCTTCCACATATATGCCATAACATGGGCTGCAGTTACTGATTGTGCAGGCCATTGTGCTTGTGCTCACTTCTGGAGAGAGGAATTGCATCTTTTGTCACTTTTCACATCATAGACAATATCCAGTAGATGCCCATGAGAGTTCTGTAAGTATGTTCTAAATAAAAATCAGAGTGGCAGTGAACATATTGATCCCTTTCACAGATCCATATGAGGGTGAGTTGTGTGTGTGGGGGTACTCCTATCCTAGTAGCCATAGACAAGTAGAATCTCTCTTTGGAACACCAACCCAGCACACACACACGAGTAAGACAACTGAGGACCCCATTGCTAAAATTGGGTGCTGGAACAATAGAAGGTCCTCCTAGCTTAGAAAGCCTTTCTAGCACGCTTCCAGTAGCCTGGAAGGCCTCTTTAAATCACATCTGTCCTCTAATTGACCACCAAGGAGCAGGAAGTGCACCCAGCCCTGCTGAAGAGACTGCTGAGATTGGATCAAGGAGTATGCTTTGCAGAGTAGCATATCCATAGCTGGAGCCCCTGTAACCACAGCTCTCTGTTGTAATGGCTGCTATTCCCCAAGAGCTGTATAGAAGAGGTGAGTGGATCCACACGTGACCAAAATAATACATTAGGATGGCTATCTAACCTACCTTGGTTAAGACCAAGGTACAGAATCTGGATTATCCTATTTTGGAGGACCAGGACTGGAATGATTCCCATGGGTTCACAAAACCATGAATACCTGTATATACTGCCTCCTATCTCCTATTTGATGGTTGTGTGAAAGGGCCCATTATCTGGGGAACACATTATTTTCATTTTCCCAGGTTCAAAATATAAGTTATCCAATGCTGACATAATGTAGTATGTCAGCAACAGAAGCAGGGGAAGGTATCTGGGCAAATAGGTAACAACTGTGAATTCATTAAGCTAAAAATGGATTGTGTGAGATTAGAAATATTTCAACAAGACTGATTTTCTGTCAAAGAGAAAAGAGTACTTCTGCACCATCTAGTGGTTAGCAGTGCAACATAAGCACTAGATTCCAAATAGACTTCAGATACTATATGAAATACAAGACCAGCAAACCCTCTGATCTGATCACTTATACATACAAAATCACATCCTCCCACTTCTACCAGTGTAAATTGCCCATCCCCACCATTAACAGCCAATAATTAATTTGAGAAGATGTAATTGGGCCTTCTTTATTCAATCAAGATTCAGCAGCAAATATGGAGGAAAGAGTGGAGGGTCAATCTTGATCTTGCCAGATCTTGTTCACTCTCACCTTCTATAAGTCATCCCTTGAAAATGTTCTCGTTCTCTCTCTCTCTCTCTCTCTCTCTCTCTCTCTCTCTCTCCCCCCTCCACTCTCATATATCCTGCTTTTCTCCCGTGGTGGAACTCAAGGCAACATACATGTGGTTCCCATTAGTGTTCCCTCTAAAGCATGTGCACATGTACACACTCACACATTTTTGGATGTCCACTCAGTTAATTTTAGATCCTGCTCAGGTTGAATCAGGAAGGCCCTGCCCTGAATGCACATGCACACAAACTGCCTTGGTAATACTTCCCAGAACAAAAATCATTCCACACACAGATGAAAAAAAGTAGAGAAAACACTGGTTCCCCAGTAGTCACCCATCCAGGCTCTGACTAGACCTGGATCTATTTAGCTTAAGCCAGGTGGCTGTAGTATGTCCCTTCAGTCCAAATTGATTAATGACATGAGTTCAGGGTTGCTATCTCAAAATGCACAAAAGCCTGAGTGGAGTTCTACTTGTGCAATCAAACTTTCCTGCCTCTTTCCTCCTGCATCCTCTTGCCCCTGCCCCCATCCCAAGCTGTTCCTGGGGATCAGAAGGACTGTCTAGAATGATTTGGGGTGTGGCACAGTGGGCTGCATCTGAAGTGAGTGAATCAGTGGAAACAAGGGACAAATGCACACCTGTACAGAAGTGCCTTCCACTAGCCCAAGAAGCTCTCTGGATCCCCCTGTAAGATATAACCTCTTGGTCTGAAGGAGATGGTGAAAATCTCTGCTGCTGCTTTTTAAATTTTATTTGCTAGTTCAATTACAAAATTGATACTTTACAATTTACTTTTTATTTCTTTACACACACAAGGCATACACAGCCTTAATTGGAAACTTCTTTTCAGCTTTGTTCTTTCCAAAGCATTTACAACTCATCCAAACTTTATACTGTAGTATTACATACTAAACATACAACTGTGTACTTACGTACACAGTTTCTCCCATCCTCTTCTCACCCAGGGTGTTCCTACTATCTCACACCTTACTCTCTCTCTTTTTAGCTACTATCCTTAAGGAAAGTAAGCTTATGAGATCACCCAGCTTTCTCTCTCTCATGTGTGTGTCCCCCTCTATCAACTTCACAATGCCTGGACTGATTTTAACCAAAATTGGTACAGTTGCAGGGATACAAATGGACACCGCAATGGCGTAGTTTGTAATGATGTCACCCACCCCAATTTAAGATGGTGGAAATGAGAACATTTGAGGTGAAAGTGGTAACCGATTTGAACCAAATTTAGTACAGTTGTAGGGATACTTCAGTGGCATCATTTGTATTGATGCCATCCACTCCAATTCATTTTTTATATTTTATTCTTTATTTAAAATATACACAAGCCTTCAAACAATAACTGAATATACGAGGATATAAAAGGGAAACAAAAAATTCAAACCCATTCAATCAATTACATAGCATCCCCAATTCAACAACCCATCCACACATTAATATATTCAGAAGGAAAAGAGTAACCATACTTTTCCCAGTTAGTATATAAAATAAAAACGGACAATACAGCATTAAAGACATTATTTTAACTTGATTTGAACGAAACCAGATAGTATGAGTCAACTTTTATGAAATCTCAATGTGCCATAAATTCTTATACCAGTTATCTATAGTTGTAGCTTGATTTTTCCATTATCTGGCTATAGACATTCTAGCAGCAGTTAGCATAAATACAATTGATTCTTTATATGATAAATCCACATTTGCCCCAGAACATATATTTAATAGTGCCAACTGTGGGCAGAAGCCAATTTTCTGTTTTGTGATCTTGCTCATCTCTATAAATAGTTCTACCCAAAAAGATGAAACTTCAGGACAAGTCCACCATAAATGATAATATGTTCCCATTACTCCACAACCACTCCAACAAAGTGGGGGGGGCAGTCTTTATTAATGTGAGCTAATTTAGAAGGGGCCAAATACCATCTATGGAAAAAGTGTTATATTTCCTTAGAAATTCTCCTTAATTTGGGCTGAAGATGCTGCTACTGGCTTCCATTTCCAAATTCGATTCCACTCTTGCTCTTCAATTTCTCGTTGAAAATCATTTCCCCCTGCACATTTTAAGCCTAATTAAAGGATTCAATGTATGACTTATAAGCAATAAGTACAATTTAGGAACCAGACCTTTAAAAGAGTCTGGAGCTTCTAATACCATTATTTCAAACTTTGTCAATTGTCTGTTAGCTTCGGATATTATTTCTGCATTAGAGATAAAAGATCTACACTGAAATAGATGTAGCCTAGAGCAATGTGGAATATTCAATTTTTATCTTATTAAATCAAACAGATTTTTCAAGATGGTAAAAATCCTTCAATCTAATTGCTGCCCGATGGAGTCCCTAACTGAGCAGAGCCACTTGGTATCAGGTTTATTTTATTTTATTTTATTTTATTTATTTATTTATTTATTTATTTATTTATTTATTTATTCATTCATTCGATTTCTATACCGCCCTTCCAAAAATGGCTCAGGGTGGTTTACACAGAGAAATAATACATAAATAAGATGGATCCCTGTCCCCAAAGGGCTCACAATCGGGAAAAAAAAAAAACATTGGCATTGGAGTCTCCCAGGTTTGTGGTGCTGGGGGACTTCAGTGTCCACTTTGGGGCCAATTTGTCTGGGGCGGCTCAGGAGTTCATAGCAGCCATGACAACTATGGGCCTATCCCAAAGAGTCTTCAGACCAACGGACATTGCGGGTCACACCCTTGATCTGGTTTTTCACTCTGATCAGGGTGGTGTTCCGTGGGTGGGGACTCCTGTGATTTCCCCATTGTCATGGACGGACCACCATCTGGTTAAGGTTTGACTCACAGTCACACCCCACCTTTGCAGGGGTGAGGGGCCCATTAGAATGGTCCGCCTGAGAAGGTTATTGGATCCAATAGGGTTCCAAGAAGCCTTGAAGGGATTAAGTGTTGGCTCTGCTGGTGATCCTGTTGATGTCCTGGTGGAGAATGGGAACAGCAAGCTCACCAGGGCAGTACACATGATCGCATCTAAGCATCCTCTCCAACCTGCTTCATTATTGGACCCTTGGTATACAGAAGAACTATGGGGGCTGAGGCAGTGAGGTAGACTGGAGCACAAGTGGAGGAAGACTCAACTTGAATCCAACAGATTACAACATAGAGCACATTTGAAGATCTATGCTTTGGCAATACGGACGACAAAGAAGCAATTCTTTTTGTCTCGCAAGTTCATGCCCAGCAGAGTTGTTCAGGGTTGTGAGAGGGCTAGTGAGTGCCCCTCCTCCCTTGAATCAAAATTTGGAACCATCTATTACTCACTGTGACGTGTTTAATCATTTTTGTGTGAATAAAATCTCTCGTATTCAGGCTGACTTGGATTTAGACCCCACAATTACTGCAGTGTCTGAATCGGAGGTGTCCAGCGATGACTCTTATGTGGTTAGGCTGAATCAGTTTCATTTTGTGACTCGTGAGGATGTGGACAAGCTGCTTGGAGTGATGCAGCCTAACACCTGTTCTCTTGACCCTTGCCCAAAATGGCTAATACTATCTGGCAGGGAGGTCGTTGTAGAAGGCCTAGTAGAGACCACAAATGCTTCTCTGAGGGAGGGCAGGATGTCTCCTTGCCTTAAGGAGGTGATTATTAGATCTCTCCTGAAGAAGCCTGCCTTGGATTCCTCAGAATTGAGCAACTATTGGCCTGTCTCCAACTTTCCGTGGCTGGGCAAGGTAATTGACAGGGTGGTGGCCTCTCAACTCCAGGCAGCCTTCGATAAAACTGATTCTCTAGACCTGTTTCAGACCAGCTTTCGGGTGGGCTATGGGGTTGAGACTGCCTTGGTTGGCTTGATGAATGATCTCCAAATGGGAATTGACAGAGGAAGTGTGACTCTGTTGGTCCTTTTGGACCTCTTGGCGGCTTTCAATACTATTACCCATAGTATCCTTCCGGAGCGTATGGGGGGGGGTTGGGGGTGGAAGGCACTGCTTTGCAGTGGTTCCACTCTTACCTCTCGGGCAGATTACAGATGGTGTCCCTTGGGGACTGTTGTTCTTCAAAAACTGAACTTTTGTATGGTGTCCCTCAGGGCTCCATATTGTCTCCGATGTTGTTTAACATCTACATGAAACCGCTGGGAGAGATCATCAGGAGATTAGGTGCAGGGTGTTATCAGTATGCTGATGACACCCAAATATTTTTCTCCATGTCAGCATCATCAGGAGAAGGCATAACCTCCCTAAATGCCTGCCTGGAGGCAGTGATGGGCTGTATGAGAGGTAACAGGCTGAGGCTGAATCCAGATAAGATGGAGGTACTTATTGTGTGGGATCGGAACTCGGGAGATGATTTTGATCTGCCAGTTCTGGATGTGGTCACACTTCCCCAGAGGGAACTGGTACACAGTCTGGGGGTGCTTCTGGACACGATTGAGGCAGTGGCCAGAGGTGCCTTTTATCAGCTTCAGCTGATACGCCAGCCGCACCTGTTTCTTGAGATAAGCTACGTCAGAACAGTAGTACATCTGCTGGTAACCTCCAGACTTGACTACAGCAATGTGCTCTATGTGGGGCTGCCTTCGTACGTAGTCCGGAAACTGCAGTTAGTCCAGAATGCTGCAGCCAGGTTGATCTCTGGGTCATCTCGAAGAGATCATATCACCCCTATCTTAAAATATCTACACTGGCTGCGATAAGTTTCCAGGCAAAGTACAAGGTTTTGGTTATAACTTATAAAGCCCTAAACAGCTTGGGCCCTGAGTATTTAAGAGAACATCTTTGCTATGAACCACACCGCCCATTGAGATCATCTGGAGAGGTTCGTCTGCAGTTTCCACTGGCTCGACTAGTGGCTACTTCTTGGGGACGGGCCTTCTCCATTGCTGCCCTGAGGCTCTGGAACACACTTCCTGCTGAAATAAGAGCCTCCGCATCTCTTACAACTTTTAAAAAGACAGTCAAGACGCATTTGTTCACCCAGGCTTTTAATTAGATATTGCTTTAATTGTGTTTTAAGATTTTTAATGTTTTAAATTTTAATTGTTGAAATCTTTTAACCTTTTTTTTGTTTGTTCTTATTGTTTTGTTGTAAACCGCCCAGAGAACTTGCGTTTTGGGCGGAATAAAAAGGTGTTAAATAAAAAGTAAATACATAAATACATAAATAAATATTAAATAATTGCTTCCAGATCTAAAGCTTCTAACACTTGAGAAGATAGTAAAAACCATCAAAATTAGGATGACTAAAAATCAGAATACAGATAATATGGAGGGACTAGAGTCCACCCCATTTCAAGATGGCGGGCACATGAATATTTGATGTGCAAGCAGTGAATCACCTAACTGATTTGAATCACCTAATTATTTGAATCAACTCGTGAATCACCTAACTGATTTGAACCAAATTGGGTACAGTTGTAAGGACAACTCAAAGGTGTAGTTTGTGATGATGCCATCCACGTCAATTCAAGATGGCAGACATGTGACTGAAGTGTGTGGGCTAATTTGTGAACTGCCTAACTGATTTAAACCAAACCTGGTACAGTTGTAGGGAAACATAGGGATTCCCCAACAGCATAGTTTGTGATGACATCCACCCCAATTCAAGATGACAGATGCATGAACGTTTGAGATGCAAGTGGACTAACTTGTGAAGATGGTAATTATCAATTAAGATTATAGTGAAAGAATAGTAGGCAGATTAGTTCTTACTAGAACTTCTTGTTTTAACTCCCACTCTCCTACTCTCTCCCCCTTCTGCTAGGGGTTCCCATTGGGCTGCAGAGCCCAGAATCTTTATAGAATATGGGTTAATCCCTTTCCTAACCAAGTTAAATTCTAAACCTAACATAATTCAACCCAATACAGTCTTTCTCCTCCTAACTTATTACATCACAATGAACCTCAGTTATATAAAAGCAACACATCAATACTGCCTCCAAGATAAAACTATCTCTATGCCTTTGTTCCAATTCTAGCCACATTTCAAGTTGAGACTTGTGGAGAAAGGGAAAGACACTAGGGAATGAAGACATTTTCTTCCAGGTTCCTGCAAACAACTACCTGCATTAAGGGCAACGTCTAGCCTGCTACCTCTAATGGAGAACGGTAGTGGTTATGTCCATTCACTTGCCTATATTGGAATACCAAAAAGACAAAAAAGATCAGCATTCAGTTACACTGAATATAGCTCTCCATCTATTGTGTTCTTACTCCCACTAAAGGAAAGATTGCTAAAGAAGTTTCTAAATGGCTTTGGTTCCAGAGATATTACAGCTCCCACTGGCTTAAAATTTAAAAGACCTTTAAGGTAGAAGTAGGCCATCAGCAGTTCTGAGATGAAATTGAGAAACAAGCTACCCCCGAAGATACAGAACCAAGTCAAAGCCTCATTGTTTACAGCCCTCCCTTCAAGAATCCTTGTCCATAAAAGCTTATTGCTAGAGCAGAAGGCAACAGGCAAAGAAACAATGCAACAGAAGGCAGAAATCCATGGCTCCTAGGAAACTGACAGCAGCAAAGGACAAAATCTTACAAGAAATTATGTTCTATACAACAAGTTGAAACTGTTACCTTCAAGTGTTATCTTCCAGATTGCACTATACAACATTGGTAAGTAAAAATCCTTGAACAATTTTGTCAACACAGTTCTGTAGATGAAACTAGACTTCATCCTGGTTTTTTAAAAAATATATCAACATCTAATAGTCAATATACTTTTTGCTGCTTATATATCCAAAACAAAGCAGAACACTTTGAAGTACAGTTATATTTCTGAAGAAAAGATGCTACTGTAACAGAAGTTTCCTACGCATAAAAGTTCTTTTGTGGACTTAGGTCTCACACATTAACTTTGCTTATAACATTAGGAGTGCTTTATCCAGGACTATAGCCCTCTTCAGATGTGAATGGAACTTCTGCCTCCAGCAGTCAGTCATTCCCCCTCACTCCCACTGCTGTGCAGTTCACACTTGCAATGTTTGTCTGAAGAGGCAAACGTTGTAAGCATGATGGTGGATACTTCCATGATCAGCAGGCTCACATTCATTCTGAGATGTTTTGCATATACTGGTACTATTAATATTGCTTAGTATTGATTAATTTCCTTCTGAAATTGGATGGCCTGTCCAAATGAAGAGAATGGAACACAAACTGTGGCAAAAGAAATGCAAGGTGACAATAAGGGAAGTGAAAAGAGAGTTTGAGGAACATTTAGCTAAAAGCATCAAGGGAAATAACAAAAACTTCTTTAAATACATCAGAAGTAGGAAACCTGCCAGTGAAGTGGTTGGACCATTAGACAATGAGGGAGTGAAAAGGATTATTAAGGAAGATATGGAAGTTGCAGAGAAGCTAAATGAGTTCTTTGCGTCCGTCTTCACAGCAGAGGATACTGAGCATATACCTGTTCCTGAAAGAGGCTTTCCAGGGATGGAGGCTAAAGAACTGAGTAAGTGACAAGAGATGATGTTCTAAACTGTCTGAAAAAACTGAAAACTAGCAAATTGTCATAGCCGGATAGCATCCATCCAAGAGTCCTCAAAGAACTCAAATGTGAAATTGCTGACCTCCTTGCTAAAAAACTTATCCCTGAAATCAGGCTCTATACCGGAAGACTGGAAAGTAGCCAACGTAACAATGATTTTCAAAAAGGGATTCAGGGGTGATCTGGGAAATCACAGGCTGGTTAGCTTAATGTCTGTTCTCAGCAAATTGATAGAAAGCATCCTCAAGGATAACATTGTAAAGCACAATTGTAAAGCACAAAAGAAGAACAGGCCCTGCTGGGAGAGAACCAGCATGGCTTCTGCAAAGGGAAATCTTGCCTCACAAACCTTTTGTCAACAAGTGTGTGGATCAAGGTGATCCAGTTGACATATTATACCTGGACTTTAAAAAAGCTTTTGACTACGTTCCTTATCAAAGACTCCTGAGAAAACTTAGCAGTCATGGGATAAGGACACAAGTACATGTGTGGATTGCTAACTGGTTGAAGGACAGGAAACAGAGGGTAGGGATAAATGGAGAGTTTTCACCATGGAGAGAAGTAAGAAATGGGGCCCCCCAGGGATCTGTACTCGGACCAGTGCTTTTTAATTTATTCATAAATGATCTAGAAGTAGGGGTAAGCAGCAACGTGGCCAGATTTTCAGATGATACCAAACTCTTTTGGGTAGTGAAATCCAAAACGGATTGTGAGGAACTCCAAAAGGATCTCTCCAAACTGTGTGAGTGGGTGACAAAATGGGAAATGTGGTTCAATGTTGGCAAGTGTAAAGTGATGCACATTGGGATGAAAAACCCCAACTTTACATATACACTGATGGGATCTGAGCTGTTGGTGACTGACCAAGAGAGGGATCTTGGGGTTGTGATGGACAGCTCGTTGAAAGTATTGACTCAATGTGCGGCAGCTGTGAAAAAGGCCAATTCCATGCTAGGGATCATTAGGAACGGGATTGAAAATAAAACTGCTTTTATAATGCTCTTATACAAAACTATGGTGTGGCCACACCTGGAGTACTGTGTACAATTCTGGTCACCACATCTACAAAAGGACATTGTAGAACTGGAAAAGGTTCAGAAGAGGGCAACCAAGACGATCAGTGATCGGGGCCTAGAGCACCTTTCTTATGAGGCAAGGCTACCACACCTGGGGCTATTTAGTTTAGAAAAAAGATGACTGTGGGGAGACATGATAGAGGTCTGTAAAATCATGCATGGTGTGGAGAAAGTGGATAGAGATAAATTCTTCTCCCTCTCACATAACACTAGAACTAGGGATCATCCCATGAAATTGATTGCCAGGAAATCTAGGACCAACAAATGGAAGTACCTTTTCACACAACACATAATCAACTTGTGCAATTCTCCGCCACAGGATCTGGTGACAGCCAACAACCTGGATGGCTTTAAGAGGGGTTTGGATAACTTCATGGAGAAGAGGTCTATCAACAGCTACTAGTCGGAGGGCTGTGGGCCACCTCCAACCTCAAACTCAGGATGCCTCTGAGTCATAGTTGCAGGGGAGTAACAGCAGGAGAGAGGGCATGCCCTCAACTCGTCCCTGTGGCTTCCAACAGCATCTGGTGGGCCACTGTGTGAAACAGGATGCCGGACTAGATGGGCCTTGGGCCTGATCCAGCAGGGATGTTCTTATGTTCTTAATTGATTAATATTGATACCGTTTTCCTACAAAAGTTTCCAAAGCCATTTACATGGTGGTGGGGAAATAATAAATACATGATTGTTCCCTGTCCCCAAAGGGCTTCCTGTCTAAAAAGAAATGTAAATTATACACCAACAATAGCCACTGGAGGGAAGCTGTGCTGGGGTTGGATAGGGCCAATTGCTCTCCTTCTGTTAAATATAAGAGAATCACAACAGTCCAACTTAATTAAGCCTGCATAACACCTTTTGCACTCCATTTTACAACATACAGACTAGGTTATTCCCCGCACACACACACACTTTATCTAGGAACATTCTCTCTCTCAACATACACTTTGAAGACTAGTTCTAGAGAAATCAAAAGCTTGCTCACTACTTTGTGATGTCCTACTTGGTACTAATAAGGTATGACCTTTCTGTTACTACTATTGAACAGCCTTCACCTTGAGAACGGTTATAAGAACACAACAATGCATAGCTGAGAATACGAAGCCCCACAATAGGTCAAGATGGAAAATAAGTGTTTCAATAGCCTGAAAATAAATGTTTCAATAGACTCCACTGTTGTGAGTAGTACAGCCTAGACCCATCAAAGGAAATCTGGTAACAAATTCCTATTACTCATCATTATACAAAAATCTGTTGCCAATATCCACAAATACTTTAGCATCACTTAAAAGGAAATAATGGGGCGAGTTGGCATAAGAGAACAGTTTGGGCTCACAGCCATCATAAAGAGTTATTTTTCATCTGTGCTGCATTTAAACAGATGGGCAGATGTGTAGAGTTTGAAAAACTCCTGGTGTTGTCTGGCGAGTACTTATGCTGCTTTGGATACAAGTGCTTTAATGGATTTGATGAAATATACAGCCTTGCTTGATTCCTTGAAGGATTGGTTGGTCCCACTTATTTGTTCAACCAATTTATATATTTCCTGCACAGCTTACAATCCCATACCAACAATTCAAAAACAATAAAATATACTGAAACAGCAGATAAAGTTGCATAAAATCAGTAAGCACAGGGACTAAACAGGCTTATTAAAAATCCTTGGAAAGTTTTTTTAAAGGTATTTATCTGCCACTGGAAAGACCAGGTGAGCTTCCTTGGAGAGATCATTGCACAAACAGGATTCCACCTCTGAAAAGACCCTTTCTCCAGGTTTTTTCCATACCTGAAATGCCTCTCCCACTGGAGGCAACTGGAGAAAGGCCTCCAAATATCATCTTAGTATATGATCCTTCAGGTACCCTGATCTCAAGCCATGATATCTGGCAATGAAAAATGTTGGATATCTTTCTCGAAAAGGGATATTTTTATCCCTGGCCAGCCTCTTAGCAGCGTTTAAAGTCCTTTGATTGATGATTTCCTTGACATAGTTAAGGAGAAGCATGATGGGATCCCCAGATGTGCTTCTTTTTCTTTCTGGATGCAAAGTAGGTTTATCTTAGTTGGAAAGCTCTTAGTGATCTCCTGTATGTGATGGCATAGCCAAATTGCAATGGACTATTTCTGTGTGTCTAATTCCTTGAAAGATCCAGTTTTATGTAAACAGGAGAGTTATATATGAAACAGAACTCTTTTTTCTGCTTTTTAGGGGATCCTAATCAAAATATTCCTATGCTCCATTTTGGTCCAAAAGACTTTATTTCTTCTGCTACGACAGTCTTAGCTCCATAGCAGTAGATAGACCCTCCATTTCAGAGACCCTGCATTCCACTTTTGTAATTTTTAGTCCCTCCTTACTCCATAAGTTTGGGAGGGTACTCATAATCGTTTTATTACTAGCATAGTAATCTCCTTCATCATGGCTTGAACCAGTACCAGAAAGGTTCTCTCTCCCGTATAGGTAGGATGCTCTTGGTCCATCTGATGTAGCAGATTACACAGCCATTTGGCAGGAACTGTCCCCTGATTGGCCATGAAGGGGCAGGAAGTTGTTTAGTAGGACCAGCCCTACTAAAGACATTGCAAGCAAAGGGTCATAGGGTGTGCTTTTCAGAGCTGCATATTCACAAGTGCCAGCCCATGCAAGCACAACACTTTATTACAATCATGGCTGCTACTTCCTGAAACCTGCTACCAAAGGCAAATGCACCCAGATGACCAAAACATTGTGGTAAGAATGTTCATTATTTGTCCTACCTGGGTAAAGCGCAGGGCAGAGGATCTGTGTCTGAGAGTGCCATTAACCCCGGTGCCAGGGTTGTGTGTATGCTCAGGCTGCACTCAGCCCAAGCATACGCAAAGTCGAGTGCCCAAATCCGGGAAGAATCCCCCAGTGCATCACTCTAATTGCATGGTGCATTGTGGGATTCCTGGAGGCCAGGGAAATTAGTCTCTGCCTCCAACAATCCACAGTGCACACAGCAGTGTGGATTGGATGGTGCGTAGAAGATGACACAACAGATTGTCTGGGGAAAATTAGGTCCATCCCTGCCTCCCGCCCTCCCTGCCTCTAGTATGGTCGTGTGCACAATCTTGTAATTCTTGCAATAGCCTTATAAGGGAGATCAGTATGATTATCTCAAAATTGCACATAGCAGTCCAAGGCTGTAAGAGAGTGGCTTGCTTGAGACCACTTTGCAGATTCACATAAGGGACTTCGTACTGTTTTTCTTGCCATTGTACTATACCAGTAAGCTTACATCTCCTGGGTGGAGCACAGTGTAATGAGACTGAACCTCTAACAGGCAGCTTGGAGAGAAACTGGGACCCCTTCATTTACTGTTATGTGGCATTTTTTCTCAGTGTTTCTTAATGGATCTTAAGGATCTCATGGCCGGATTTTTCCTCAGGTTTGTCCAAATGACCTTCATATGCATCACTCTGCCTATAATGCATTAAGTGCTATATTTCTCAAACTGAACTAGGAGTACAAGATAGAGAAGCTAAGAGATAACATTTTACTGTCAGTTTCCAGGATGTTACCATCTTAAAGTGTCATCAATGTACTGTCCATGTAATCAGTCAGGATAGATGTCACATACTTCAAGATAAGCTGCAACACAATGCTGTTAGCGTAATCTCCATCTAAAAGGCTATAAATTTATTATAGCATTCAAGATATTGAGTGAACTTCAGCTCTAGCACTCTCTGCATCCCAAATGAAACACCTCACTTCCCCTAATGACAGATTGCATTTAGAATAAATATATGTAGGTGTACTGCCTAAGGTCTTTGATGGAAATTGGCAAGAAACTTGGCTCTGCTATTAAGACTAAAATTAATGTTCTCTGACAGAAGGAATGACTGTGTTCCAGCTGTCCTGCTTGTGCTTCTTATTAGCCAAACTCACTCAGTAACCTTCAGTCAATTCTTACTTTGAGTCAGGAGCTTCCAAACTTTTGCCTAGGAAGCAACTATTGCTTAGCACACAGTGAACCCCCCCCCCCAACTTCATGTTGACTATTTAGAAGGAGGCTTCATCCAAGATACATTCTATTACTCAGAATTTTTTATTAGTGGAATGCATTTATGAATCTTTTGCCCACTAGTCTGGACCATGGTAGATGGTTTAAAAGGAAATTGCTGAGTCTGTGTGGAGATTTCAATATATTATAGGTTTATCTGAGATGAAAGTTGTGGCTAAGCCTCAGAATGGGAAAGAAAGACTAAATAAGGCTGTTCCAACGATTCACGGAAAGCGGGCTAAGGGAACTTAGCCCACTTTCCGTGGATCGTAGGAACCACCAGGCTCACAGGTGGGTCTGATGCTCCCAAGGTGGCTAGCCCGCCTAAATTACCCTCCCCTTAAATGAGGTTAATGGAGCGAGCGCTCTGTTAACCTCATTTCGTTGCTCATGTATGCAGGAAGCCAAGAGGCAAAGCAAGGGGAGAGGGAAGCATAAGGAGGAGCTGAGGAAAAGAGCACTGGGAGGAACTACAGTTCTCAGATGCCTGTGTGTGCCTTCCTGATGTGCCTGCATGCCTTTCCCGCTGGGCCCATGGGCTCACGTTCCTGCAGAAGAACCTCACCCCCACCCCCCAGCACTGGAAATGTGAGGAACGCACAGAGATGGCTGCAGTGGGAGCAGATGCCTCTGTATGGCAGTGTGTGTGTGAGCAAACACACACTCATGCACACATGCGCTGCAGAGTCATCAGCATTGGATGCTCCGATACACAGCCCCATTTACAACTGCTATAAATATGGAGTTGTATACTGAAGCTGCACAAGTGGCTGCAACTGGTACAAAATACTGCTACTAGATTGCTGATGAGAGCCTCACGGAGCGTGCATATCATGTCTTTGCAGGCGCGTAACAATGATAGGGCAAGGGGAGACAGTTGTCTGGGGGCCCCACTGCCTGGAGGGGCACCCCAGGGGCACCCATTGCCCCCTGCCCAGCCCCATAGCCTCTCAGCCACTTGCCCTCTTCGCCGTCTCTCCTGCTTGTTCTGCTGGCCGCAATCGAAGCAGCAGGCAAGCTGCAAAGAGCTCCTTTTCTCCCACCTCCCAGCTGATCGGCGGGTGGGCGGGGCTTCCACGGAGGCCTCCGTGTAGGCCGCAGTGAAGCCTGAACTCGAGTAGGGCCCAAGCCAGCCAGGAAGGAGGAGGTAGCCAGAGTGTTCTCGGCAGCAGAAGACCCCTTGCTGCCCTGCTTAACCCAGACCAGCATTTGCCAGGTAGAGTGTGAACTCCTTTTTGTGGTTACCTTTCCCGCCCCCCCCCCCATATATAGGGATCTGCTTGCCATAGGGCTTGGATATGGGGGGGGGCGAGAAGTCTCTGAATATTTATTTTGAAACAGCTTGGAAAATTTGCTGACTTAAAAAAAACTATCTAAAAAGTCCTATAAGTGGCTTGTTTCATGGCAGAAAATTGCAAAAACTTCTGGAACAGTATTTTATTAATTTTATTTATTCATTCATTCATTTATAAATGCACTTATGTTCAAGTTGTTTTGCAACCCAGAAGATCTGAGTGAGAACTGTGAAGCATGTGTGGTGCTTTTATTTTATTTTTCTTGTGTGTGAACTGCTCCCCAATAACTTGCAGGGACTTCAGGGTCAATCTGGCCAACATGTGAATGCAGCACCTCCATTCCAGAGGAGATGTGTCTTAAAGGGCTTTAAAAGCCTCCTGTGAAAAACCTCCTGCAATCAAACTTGACTGAATTTATTCAGAATTCTGGGAAAACAAACATAGGTTCACCCTGCATGGTTGAAAGTCTCCTTTGCTAATCTGTAGCAAGGGGCCCATTTTAATAATTCATCTTTCTAGTGTGTTCTAGGCATTAAAAGTAATACAAATGTATAGTACTCAATGTATATCACTATATATTGTGATGTGTGTGTGTGTGTATTCAGTGAAATGTATTTGCAGGCAGCATACTTATTTTGGAATATCAGACTTAAATCCTTGGGGGCCTGGGGTGTGCGGAGGCCCTGGACTTTGGTGGGGGGGGCCCATTTTAAAATCTTGTCTCTGGGCCCACTCCAACCTTGCTACGCCCCTGTGTCTTTGCTATATAAGCTTTACTTGATTCCCATCTGTTTCCAGGTCCAGTTCAAGATGCTGGTTATTGCCTTTAAATCCCTAAACAGTTTGAGCTCTAAGTACCCCAAGGACTGTCTGCTCCCACATGAACAAAACTCATTCAGCACACAGATGAAAAAAATTAGAGAGAACACTGGTTGCCAGGCTGCTTGAAGGAACTTGAGGTGATATTTATGTATTTATTTAATTTACTATTATATTTATACACCACCCCAAACTTCTGTCTCTGGGCAGTTTATAGCGACATAAAACATATTAAAACAGAAATCAAAACCTTAAAACAATTTAAAACCACAAGTCTAGCTGAAAAGCTTGGGTGAATAAATGCATCCTTAGAGACTTTTAAAGCGTTGTCAGAGATGGAGAGGCTCTTATTTCAGCAGGAGCACATTCTAGAGTCTTGGGGCAGAGACAGAGAAGGCCGGTCCCTGTGTACCAGACAAGTTGGTGGCATTTGCAGACAAACCTCCACGGATGATCTCAATGGGTGATGAGGCTCATAATGAAGTTCTCTTAAATACCCTGAGCTTAAGATATTCAGGGCTTTATAAATTATAACCAGCACCTTGTATTTTGCCCAGAAATATAGTCTCTTTGAGATGACCCAGAGACCCACCTGGCTGCCGTATTCTATACCAACTGCAGTTTTCAGACTACATACAAAAGCAGCCCCACATGTAGTGCATTGCAGTAGTCTGGTCTGGAGGTTACCAGCATATGTACTCCTGTTCTGAGGTAGCTTATCTCAAGAAAAGGACGCAGCTGGCATATGAGCCAAAGCTGATAGAATACACCTCTGGACACTGTCTCAACCTGAGACACCAGGGGGAGTTTGGGATCCAGAAGTACTCCCAGACTGCGTACCTGTTCCTTCTGGGGAAGTGTGACCCCATTCAGAACCGGCAGATCAAAATTGTCTCCTGAGTTCCGACCACACACAATAAGTACCTCTGTCTTATCTGGATTCAGTCTCAGTTTGTTATCCCTCATCCAGCCCATCACTGCCTCCAGGAAGGCATTTAGGGAAGTTATGCCTAATCATAGTTTATGTCTATGATGTTGATATGGAGAAATAGATTTGGGTGTCATCAGCATACTGATAACACCCTACCCCAAATCCCTTGATAATCTCCCAGCTTCATAGACATGTTAAAAAGCATTGGAGACAGTATGGAGCCCTGAGAGACACCATATACAACTTCAAATTTTGATCAGCAACAGTCTCCAATGGACACCATCTGGAATCTGCTAGAGAGGTAGGAGTGGAACCACTGCAAAGCAATGCCTCCCACCCCCAATCCCCTAAGATGCTCCAGAAGTATACTATGGTTGATAATATGGAAAGCTGCCATGGGATCCAAAAGGACCAACATAGTCACACTCCCTCTGTCAGTTCCTAATTGGAGATCATCCATCAGGCCAATCAAGGCAGTCTCCACCCCATAGCCCACCCGAAAGCCAGTTTGAAATGGGCCTAGATAATCAGTTTCCTCCAAGACTGTTTGGAGCTGAGATGCCACAACCCTCTCAATTACCTTGCCAAGCCAGGGAAAGTTGGAGACAGGCCTATAGTTGCTTAACTTTGAGGGATCCAATGCAGGCTTCTTCAGAAGAGGTCTAATAATTGCCTCCTTAAGACAGGAAGGCACCCTCAGAGATGCATTTATAATATCTACCAGGCCTTCTACAACAACCCCCTGCCAGATGAATGAATACTTTATTACAGTCTTTGACCCAACAACACAAAAACAGCACCAAAAAATAGTATACATTGTACAAATACATAACTGCAGAATCTTCATGCTATCAGTACGTATAACTTAAACCATTTCAGACCTAACCTTACATGCAGCTGCACAGATCCTGGCCACACACAGAGGCGTTTCACACGATTAGTGTGTAGCGCCTTGAGGTGGTTTGCAGGGAGAGAGGGCTTAGCCCGCTCTCCAAGCGGATGATTGCCTGCAGAGCCCTGGGCAGCTGGATCAGCCGCCAACACGACTACCGACTCTGGGGGCTGCAGGGATCGGGGGGCACTCAATCCCCGGAAGTCCCAGGATGCCTTGAGTGAGTGTGCAGGGCATTCTGGGGAGACCCCCGAGCCCGGGAGGCTGCTTGTAGCCTTCTGGTTGGGGGTCTACACGTGTGTCATTGCGTGTCACAGTGGCACATGAGCAGAAAAATGAGATTAACCGAGTGCTTGCTCCATTAAACTCATTTAAGGGGAGGGGGAATTAGGTGGGCTAGCCGCCTTGGAACCACAGGACTCGCTTGCGAGCCCGGTGGTTCCAACGATCACCAGAAAGCAGGCTAGGCTCCCTTAGCCCACTTTCTGGTGATCATCAGAATAGCTTCACAGTGTATTATGGGTGCATAGCGATCAGCTAAAAGGAAAGAAGTGTATTCATCATCTGTTCTATAAGGCATATTTAATAAGAGAGGAGAAATGAGAGAAATACAAATATCTCTATAAAATGAACAATATAAAAGAACATGAGTCACAGACTCAGTGGCCCAAGCACAGGAACATACCCAGCTGTTAAAGGAGATTTTTTGATACCTGCCCTCTAACACCGCAGATGGAAGTGCATTAAACCGTGCAAGAGAAAAGGCCCTTCTCTGAGACAGAATGGTTAATCTTGTTAGATAGTGAGCTGGTTTGGGATAATCTGGAAAGCTGCCAGGAAAATTTCTTTCAGAGACTAGTCCTACATCACTCTGCTTTTCAATGTCCACTATACATTTCTTTGAAAGTCCTTTAGCAGCATCAAGTCCCAATGGCATTAAAAACTGAGATGAAAATCCATGCCCAGCATACCATAGAGGCATTTACACCAGCTAGATTGAAAGCCGTCTTCTAGAACAAGAGGAGCTAGGCCTTTAGGACGAAAAATAAGTTTAAGTCAAGTTTAGCCTCCACTCTTGTTTAATAGGTTTAGACTCCACCAGGGGCGTAACTACCATTAGGCAAGGGGAGGCGGCTGCCTGCGGCCCCCCACACCTCGAGGGGCCCCCCAGAGGCAAGTCACATGACTATATATTGTGAAGTGTGTGTGTGTGTGTATCAGTGAGGGGCCCATTTTAAAATTTTGTCTCTGGGCCCACTCCAGCCTTGTTACGCCCCTGGACTCCACGCTTGTTTGGCCAGCTTCCAGCTGTAAAATGGCACTGGGGATGCATCTAGAGATCGATAATACAACACAAAGAAATTTGGATGGAACTATCTCCATGTTTTAAAAGTTATAGATAGAGACCCCATACAACAGTTGCGAAAGCACTTTAGTCTCATAGACCTTAATCTGTCAAGCATGCTTCTTATGGGTTTTTTTTTTAAGCTAAAGACCATAATCTTAGACTTTTGAGCATTTATGGTTAGATGTTCCTCTTCACAATATTGGGCTAGCCTGCTCTTCTCATACCGATGAGTTTTCTAGCTAAAATAACTGCATTGTCAGCTTAAAGTAGTATTGAAATAGTTCTACAGTGGCTAGTTTAGAGGGCTGTCCATACATACAATAAGAGAGTTTATATAAAAATTGAAAAGGAGTGGGGCCAAAATGCAACCCTGCTTGACTCCATTATGTGTAGGTACAGACTTGGTCAAATGTCCTTGAACACTACATCTCATCCTCAACCAGATATTCTCCTGCAGTATCCGGATAAGAAGAAGCAACCAGTGATCAATAGAAAAGTTTGCAAGTTTACGCCTGTAGCGAATTATAGCCTTTGTCTCAGAGTAAGCTCACGTGAGGGAAAGAAATGCCAAATCATCCCTGCTGAGCTTTCCGGCAAAGGCGACTCCTAAAACTTTCCTGTTATCTTGGTAGGTTCTAAAATGGCTGCCACCCCACCCCCCTCTATTCCAGGCTTGAACCTTACTAGGCTTGGGGTGGAATTCTCAGGGAAAACCGCTTTATTTTGCTATTGGAACAGTACAAAAATCTTCCATGTGCAAGCCTACATGTGGTGAGAAAACTGGTAGTTGCCGAAAGTCTGAGGACGTGTTTGCACCACAGTAAGACCCTTTTCCAACCTCCACTTCTTCTGAGTTAAAAATCCACTCGGAGAGTCTTGTAAAAGAAAAGAACAAGAAGAAAAACTGTTTTATTCAAATGCTACAGACTGCTTCTATCTGAGGCTCTCTCAGCTTTTAGTTACAGGTAAAAATACTCAGTAGGTTACAAGAATACTTCAAAAAGCACCCAGAATGATGTTGGGGTGGCATGCTTTAAAAACCATGGTTACCTAGTTGCAAGGAACAGGTATGTAGGAAAATAAAAAAGCACCTTTAAAAGCTTACAGATATTTGCAACACCCTGGCTGGATGGGCGAAGGCTAGTGTTTCTTAGTTTAGTTATGTTACAGGTAAACAAACATAGAACAGTTTCAAGGATATACAGAGCACATGCCAAAGAAATAGTAAGTCTAACGCAAAATCTTTCTAAACAAACTTTCCCTAGACTAAACTTCCTGAAGCCTAAGCCCTGGCTTCCTTTGTCTAGAACTCACCAAATCCTGTATGAGAATTCATTCCTCTGCAGTTCTACCTTCCAAGAGCTGCAGTCATCCTCCAGCAGCTATCCTCCATGGCTGCACGTGCTATCCCTGCACCCACAGCATGCTCCTTCTAACAAAGAAAAACTCTCCTTCTCAACGGCTCTCTAGTTCCCACCCACCTGGTGTGCTGATTGGCTGAACCTTGGAGTTCTCCAGCTTGTCAGTCAGGACAGGGTTCACTTCCAGTTAACTCCTTAGGGGCGGGGTGGCTGGTCACTACAACTCCACAAATGCTCCCTAGGGATGGAATTGAATGCTGCCTTGAAACCAATAAAGGCTGAAACAAAGGTGAAGAAGAGCTACTTTTCAGCCAGATGTTGTAGTACGAGGGCCTGACCAAGAGTTGACTGAATATTCCTGAGCCCCACCAGTTCCTTCCTAAGTGTTTTATCATGTTCCAGCCAATCCATAAGTTTACCATATAGATGTCTAGCATATAATTTGCTAATAATGCTCAACAAACTAATTAGTCGATAATTAGAAAGGTCGGAGTGTTGGCCTTTCTTATAAATGGGAACATTCACAGCTGTACCCCATTACCCCAGAATACAGGCGGATTGATCAATATGAGTAAGCAAGACTAACAAGTACAGGGGCCCACCATTCAATATTCAGTTTTAACAGTTATGTCGGGATCTGATCAAATCCCCAGGACTTACCCAATTTAAGCTGGGTCACTAAATTAGTGACCTCCTTTATGGAAACTGGGAGCCAGATTGGGAGAGGTTCCAAATGAAGTAACAGGTATTTCATCAAAGTAAATGCCCCATACAAGGCCCTAAAGTGGGCTACTCACACCTCCGCAGGGATATGACAACCCAATCCAGGGCCCCTGTCAGAGGAGTGAGCGGGTACAATATTCCAAAAGGTCGCTGTATCATTGGTCCTATAGGTGACTCATAGCGGCAAGGTAGGCAACTGGAGCGCAAATGGAGGAAGACTTGACTTGAATCCAACAGACTGTGACAAAGAGCACATCTAAAGATATATGCTCAGGCAATACGTGCGGCAGAGGCAGTTCTTTTCTGCCTGTATTGCCTCTGTGAGTTCATGTCCAGCAGAGTTGTTCAGGGTTGTTAGGGGACTAGTATCCGCTCCTCCTCCCTTGAACCAGAATTTGGAGTCATCAGCTACCCGCTGTGATGTGTTTAAAGAGTTTTTCGCAGATAAAATCTCTCAGATTTGGGCCGACTTAGATGGAGACTCCACAATTAATTTGATGTCTGAACTGGAGGTGCCCAACAATTGCTCTTATGTGATTCAACTGGATTGGTTTCAGTTTGTGACTCCTGAGGATGTGGACAAGCTGCTTGGAGCGGTGAAGCCTACCGCTTGTTCTCTTGACCCTTGTCCAACATGGCTTGTTCGATCTAGCAGGGAGGCTGTTGTAGACAGCCAGGTGGAAATCATAAATGCTTCTCTGAGGGAGGACAGGATGCCTCCTTGTCTTAAGGAGTCAATCATTAGACCTCTTCTAAAGAAGCCTGCATTAGATCCCACAGAGTTGAGCAATTATAGGCCTGTTTCCAAACTCCCATGGCTGGGCAAGGTAATTGAGAGGGTGGTGGCCTCTCAGCTCCAGGCGGTCTTCAAGGAAACTGATTATCTAGAACCATTTCAAACTGGTTTTCTGGCGGGCTATGGGGTGGAGACTGCCTTGGTCAGCCTGATGGATGATCTCCAATTGGAATTGACAGAGGAACTGTGACTGTGTTGGTCCTTTTGGATCTCTCGGCGGCTTTTGATACTATCGACCATAGTATCTTTCTGGAACGTCTGAGGGTGTTGGGGGTGGGAGGCACTGTTTTACAGTGATTCCGCTCCTACCTCTCTAGCAGATTCCAGATGGTGTCGATTGGAGATTGTTGCTCTTCAAAATCTGAGCTTAAGTATGGTGTCCCTCAAGGCTCCGTAATTTCTCCAATGCTTTTAAACATCTACAGGAAACCGCTGAGAGAGATCATCAGGGGATTTGGAGCTGGGTGTTACCAGTATGCTGATGACACCCAAATCTACTTCTCCATGTCAACTTCTTCAGGAGCTGGCATATCTTCCCTAAATGCCTGCCTGGAAGCAGTAATGGGCTGGATGAGGGAGAAAAAACTGAAGCTGAATCCAGATAAGATGGAGGTACTTATTGTGTGGGGTCAGAACTCCAGAGATGATTTTGATCTGCCTGTTCTCGATTTGGTCACACTTCCCCAAAAGGAACAAGTTCGCAGTCTGGAAGTACTTCTGGATTCACACCTCTCCCTGGTTTCTCAGGTTAAGGTGGTGGCCAGGGTTGCTTTCTATGCGCTCTGGCTGATATGCAAGCTGTGTCCATTTCTCGAGATCAATGATGTCAAAATAGTGGTACATCTGTTGGTAACCTCCATACTTGACTTCTGTAATGCTCTCTACGTGGGACTGCCTTTGTACGTAGTCCGGAAATTTCAGTTGGTTCAGAATGCGGCAGCCAGGTTGTTCTCTTGGTCATCTCGGAGAGACCACGTTACTCCTTCACTGATGGAGCTACACTGGCTGCCAATAGGTTTCCGGACAAAATACAAAGTGCTAGTTATAACTTATAAAGCCCTAAACAGCATAGGCCCTGGGTATTTAAGAGAGCGTCTTCTTCATTACGAGCCCCACCACCCATTGAGGTCATCTGAGGAGGTACTGCCAACTCGTTTGGTGGCTACACAGAGATGGGCGTTCTCGGTTGCTGCCCCGAGATTGTGGAATGTGCTCCCTGCTGAGATACGATCCTCCCTATCTCTGGCAATTTTCAAAAAATACCTGAAAACCCATCTTTTCGTCCAAGCTTTCTCACCTTTCTAAAATTTCTAGCTTTTAATTTCTGGTTGATTTTTAAATTGTTAATTTGTTTTAACTTTTTTGTATATGTTTTTAACTTGTTTTATGCTATTGTTAACTGCCCAGAGATGAAAGTTTGGGGCGGTGTACAAACTTGATAATTAATTAATTAATTAATTAATTAATTAATTCACAGGTTTCCCTAAGTGCAGCTATCTCTTTTTCTGTTATTCATACTTTTTTTTTTCTTATGAAGTATGCATTGTTCCATAATTAGACCCTCTTTAGCCCTGTAAAGTTTTAAATTGGCAACTAGGTAACTAATGCAACTTTCTTTGCATTAAAGTAATCTTGATCAAACCACCCATTGGTACTATATCTACATCCACTGGGTCTATTCATAGCACATTGGACAAAGGGCTGTTGAATCAACCTAATAAGGGTCTGAAATTGGTCAAATACCCCATCACTCATTTAGCAAGGTAGCCCAACGTTGTAATTATCTGAGAACAACAACTCCCTAAATTGTTCATCTAGCCAGGTAGATCATTTCACTCTAGTAAACCTGTCACTGTCTCTGAGGACAATCTGAGATTCAAGGACAATCTGAGCTCAAGATGTAATCCCTCTGCAAAGGGTTTCAGGGAAAGGACCAATGGAAGATGGTCACTATCTGTTTGATTGTCTATCTTAAATTGGTACAACAGATTCAGTAGATTATATGTGTGGGGGGGGGGACTATAACACTTGCCTTCACCCCTGCCCACCAAGTGAACTCCCCCACTCTAGAATCTTTCGCTGCCCCATTCATCACAAAGAGATCCAAAGAGTTCATTAAGCCCCTGCTAGATAGTATAAGCCATGTTAGAAAAAGGTCAAGAGAACTGTTGGTAGGCCACACTGCACCAAGCAGCCTATCCACATCATCAGGATTCACAAACCGAAACTGATCCAGCATAACCACTTAAGAGAACTTCTGGACACTCCCGCATTTGACTCTGCAATAATTGTAGTGTTTGAGTCTAAGTCAGCCTGAATACGGCAGATTTTATCCACAAAAAAACTCATTTAAAATGTCACAATGTGTAACTGATGGTTCCAAATTCTTATTCAAGGGAGGAATCCAAAACAACTCCACTGGATGTGAACTTGTGGATGCAATTTGGGCAGCAAAGAATTGCTTCTTTGCTGCAAATATTGCCTGAACATAGGTCTTAAAATGTGCTCCATGTTGTTATCTGTAAGATTTGAGTCAAGTCTTTCTCTACTTGCGCTTCAGTTGTCTACCTTGTTGCTTCAGCTTCTTTATACCAAAGGGCCAATTTTGAAGCGGGCCAGAGATGATGCATAGGAGCAATCATGGCTACTAACTTAGTGAGTTTTCTGTTCCAGTTCTCCACCAGGGCATCAACAGAATCACCACCAGAGCTAACTACAAATCCTTCCAAGCCTTCTTGGAATCCTGTTGGATCCAATAATGTTCTAGGGTTGACCATCTTAATAGGCCACTCACCCCTGCAGAGGTCGGATGTGACTGTGAGTCCAACTTTAACCAGATGGCGGTCCGTCCACAACAGTGGGGAAATCCCAGGAGTCCCCATGCACGGAATACCATCCTGATCAGAATAGAGGACCAGATCAAGTATGTGACCAGCAACATGTGTCAGTCCCAAGATCACTTGGGATAGGCCCATAATTGTCATGGCTGCTATGAAGTCCTGAGCATCCTGGACAAATTGGTTTGAAGTGAACATTGAAGTCCCCCACCAATATAAGCCCGGGAGAGTCCAATGCCAATGCCAAGACCAAGTCTGTCAGCTCAGTTAGGGACTCTTTTGGGCAGCAGGGTGTTGCCAAAACAGCTCTGTTTCAGGGTGACTCCAAAAGCACCCCTCCATCTGATATCACAACAACATTGCTTCATGGGCTCATAAGCAGTGCACAGTGAGATTTTCACCCTGCCTAAGCTAAAAAGGCATTCACAGCCTAAGCTAAAAAGGCATTCACAGCTGGTTGCTTGGCATGAGCAAAGCATGAGGCAGGGCACCCCAAGGTAAGACTGCAGGGGGCATCCCCCTGCAGGGCACCCCCCTTAGCACAATAGCTAAGACTGCAGGAGGGCATGCCCAGCCTCTCTCTTGTGATCTCGAGGGCAAAAAGCCAGCAAGTAGACTTGATCCAAAGGTACACCTCAAGGGAAGAATACTCCCTTTTCACAAGAGAGATATCATGACCAGCACTCTCTACAACAACCCTGAGAAGAGCAAGCATTTCCCAATTCCAAGCCATCATCAATAGACTAATTGGCTGTCAATGACCAGCGCAGAGGCAGCCCATCAAATTTACAATATTTTTGTATCTGGAGCATCATCTCCATCTCAAAAATAAGCCTTAAGACTAGCTATTCAGATTTCCACATACACTTCCACAAGCTACTCCTGCCTTTTGTTAGGCAGTCACAGCCAAGACTGATCAGTTCAGAACGAAGGACTTCATTGTTCTAAGTAGTTTCTGCCCCTCCAGGGAGGGTGAATGACTTGGGAATTGCCTCCGGGCATGTTTTGGAGTGAGTACTCATGGCCAAACCACATGGCCTTGGAATCAGAATCTATACGGACCTTTACCCTGCTGTTTCTCAAGGGTGCAAGTGGTAGCCTTTTACCCCTCACCCTTTCTTCTTTCTCCCTTTCTGCTTTTTTCCTGTGAGAAGACCTGCCAGGGCATCAGCCTGTACGTGCACCGAACGCAGCAACAGACGGACAGGTAAGCTAATCTCCTGCCTCTTTGAGTCTCCTTGCCCCCTTCTTCTCTCTCTACCCCGCCTCTAAATGCTTTCTACAGCAAGCCTTAAAGCAGGCTCTGGTCCAAGCACCTTAGCCAAGTCGATCAACTTATAATTAGGACACTAAGCTAAATTGCCTTCAGGGGGATTCTGGTCGAGACTATCGGTTAAGATTTAAACCTTTCTGTACCCCATTTTTATCCCAAATAGATCTTTAAACTGTATTTCTGTCTCCTCTTCATTTCCAAAATGCAAAACATGCTCAAATTGATACTGTAATGGGACTGATCCCTCCAGCCAAGCTAATGGCTCAGCCAAGCTAAGCCAAAAGTATAGTTGGAGTGTCCTAGCCAAGCACTAGGGGTGTGCACAAAACCGGAAAACCCAGTTCAGTTTGGTGGAACTGGACTCGAACCAAACTAGGTCCGGTCCATTTCTGGGAACACTAGAGCTGGGCCTGGTCCAGCTCTAGTCCGAATCAGTTCGGGCCCGGCTTGGGGAGGAAAAGAAATACTTGTTTTTTAATGGCAGACTTACCACCATTGCTGGGCTCCAGGGGGTGGGGGTGGATCCCTGATGTCCCCCCTCCCCACACCGGGCCCCCCCAGTCATTTCTGGCCTATTACGAGCTGTTTTTAGCCTGTTATGGGCCTCTCTGTGGTGGCGGCGGACATTCTGAAGGCCGCCATGCATGCCCAACGGCCATCTGCGTGACCTGGGTCATGGCCGCTGCCACAACAGAGAGGTTGTAACAGTCCAGAAATGGCCCCCAAAGGCCCCCAAACAACTCTTAATGATCCCCAGACCTTAATGGCCCCCGACAAGACCGGCGGGTTCGGCTCGACTTGGAACTGAACCAGGCCCAGTCTGGCTTGAGGGCAAGCCCTCGAGCTGGGCCAGTTCAAGTGCAAGCCGGCTCAACCTTGAGCAGGTTTGCACATACCTATCAAGTGCTCTGGAGCAGTTCTACATCAACAAAAGTCCCAGTCTGTTCCTTGTCTCCAAACTTAAGTATGCACTTTCAATACGGCCAGACACTTAGACACGGATCTTGGTAAGGGAGATATTACTCACCTCCCTGCCCACATCTTCTCGCCTGCTCCTCAACAGAGTACCCTGGAGGGAGAAGGTGGGACCATACTGGGCCACCAGCCTCCCCCAACCATGTCTCTGTGATATGAACCAGTGTGATATACAAGATTTTGGGGCTGTTCACACAACCACACTCATGGGAATGGGATAGACAGGTGGAGGCAAGGTTCAAGCTACCTTAGCCTAGTCAATTTTTCACAGCCCCTGCAATGCACAAGCCATGCGTCCACATGACCAGTGCCTATGGGAGCAGTGCTGGTAAACAGAGGTCAGGACTCATTGTCCTGGCCTCTGTGAATCCCACAGTGCACCAGATGCCTAGCGCAATGCACTGGGAAATTCCCCCAGGGGATGGGCCCTCTAGGCACCCATCTCTGTGTCAGTGTGAGCTGCAAGCAGCTCATGCTGACACATGATCCTGGGAGCCGGGTTAAGGTTTGTGCCCTTAACCTTGGCTAGCTGCCAGGCTGCGGCACTGTGTTTAGCACTGCAGCACTGCCGGGATCCTTGCAGATCCCAGCAGTTCTCACAACCAGCAAGCCCAGGTTTGGATTCTCATGAAAACAGCCTCTTTAAATTTTTAACACCATTGAATGACTTTAACATACTAAATCCAGCACAACCTAATCTTATGATCTAATATACATATATATGTGTGTGCTTCTGGAGAATAATCATGTGTTCTGAAATACAGGCAAGGGAGCTCCTTACATGGCCTTCCAAGGCTAGTTTATTTTATTTATTTTACATATTTTTATACTGCCCAAAACTTACATCTCTGGGCAGTTTACAACAAGATTTTTAAAAAAACATTAAAACATTAGTTATAAACAAAAACAAGAAATTTAACACACAATTTAAAATTTTTAAAACAATATTCTAAAACAACATTAGGAACATAGGAAACTACCATATATTGAGTCAGACCATTGGTCTATCTAGCTCAGTATTGTCTTCACAGACTGGCAGCGACTTCTCCAAGGCTGCAGGCAGAAATCTCTCTCAGCCCTATCTTGGAGAAGCCAGGGAGGGAACTTGAAACCTTCTGCTCTTCCCAGAGCGAATTCATCCCCTGAAGGGAATATCTTGCAGTGCTCACACATCAAGTCTCCCATTCAGATGCAACCATGGCAGACCCTGCTTAGCTATGGGGACAAGTCATGCTTGCTACCACAAGACCAGCTCTCCTCCCACAAGACCAGCTCTCCTCCTGGGTGAGCCTGGGTGAACAGATGCGTCTTTAAGGACTTTTTTAAAATTGTCAGAGATAGGGAGGCTCTTATTTCACTGGGGAGCATATTTCAAAGCCTTGGGGCAGCAATAGAGAAGGCCCGTCCCTGACAGGCCGGTGGCAAATGCAGATGGACCTCTCCTGATGATCTCAATGGGCGGTGGGGTTCATAACGAAAAAGACATTCTCTTAAATACCCAGGGCCCAAGCTGTTTAGGGCTTTATAGGTTGTAACTAACACCTTGTATTTTGCCCGGAAACATATCAGCAGCCAGTGTAACACCTTCAATATAGGAGTAATATGGTCTCTCCTAGATGTCCCAGAGACCAGCCTGGCTGCCGCATTCTGAGCCAACTGTAGTTTCCGGACTACGTACAAGGGCAGCCCCACATAGAGCACATTACAATAATCCAGTCTGGAGGTTACCAGCAGATGTACCACTATTTTGAGGTCACCTATCTCAAGAAATGGACGCAGCTGGCATATCAGCCAAAGCTGATAGAAGGTACCTCTGGCCACTGCCTCAACCTGGGACACCAGGGAGAGACTTGGATCCAGAAGCACCCCCAGAGTGCATACCTGTTCCTTCTGGGAAAGTGTGACCCCATCCAGAACAGGCAGATCAAAATTGTCTCCCAAGTTTCAACCCCACACAATGAGTACCTCCGTCTTATCTGGATTCAGTCTCAGTTTGTTATCCCTCATCCATCCCATTACCGACTCCAGACAGGCATTTAGGGAGGTTATGCCCTCTCCTGATGATGCTGACATGGAGAAATAGATTTGGGTGTCATCAGCATACTTGGTGATAGATTTACAGTCAGACTTGATCAGCTGCACTTGTTAATGTTCTGCACTTTAAAAAAAAGAATTACAATAAAAATTATTTTGTATTCACTAATAGGAAAAGTGCTCACGTGACTAATCAGGATGAAAGTGTTCCTCCTTAGCTTCTAACATATATATGTAATTTGCCAATGTTTTGAATGTTGAATTTACCAGACAATAAAAGCTGCATTGTAGCATATGACACACAAGGTGGCAGTATAAACATGCATCTAGAGAGGATTTTCAGCATTTACTTTTGCAATTAGGAGTGGCTTTACAAAATCCCAATTAGAAAAATAACTCAATTGTGAGAAGACCTAAATTGTTGAAGATGCAACATTTGGTAAAATTGTTGAAGCCTTCACATGTTGATACACTCTTATTTACATTCAAAAGGCTTCTGAGAAACCCGTATCTGCTAGGATTGAGCTGAAACTGGTAGGGGCTCTGCCAGGAAATGCTGATGTACAAAGTACAAAACATACACAGGATCAGAACAGACATGGTCCCCAAATACAACATGGGACAACATCCAAAAGGTCAGGGTGGTTTAAACATCACCAGAGAGTTTGGGGGAATACTAGACCAGGGATTCTCAACGTTGGGTCCCAAGATATTATTGGACTTCAACTCCCATAATCCCCAACCAAAGGCCACTGGGGCTGGGGATTATGGTAGCTGAAGTCCAAAAACATCTGGGGACCCAACGTTGAGAACCTCTGTACTAGACTCTTAACTCATCATGTAACCTATATAGCTTATGGTGCATAATAGGAATAGCACAACAAAGTACAAAACATGGTCCCCAAACACTTTCCATAAAATGAACACGCAAAAAGCATAGCAAAGCATTTTCAGCAATCTAGCATGACAGATAGAAGCATTTCTCTTATTCCTACAAGGTTGTGTACAGCCAGCTCCAGGCACCTCAGAGGCAAGATGCCTCAAAATACCAGTTGCAGGGGAGCAACAGCAAGAGAGAGGGTATGCCCTCAGCTCTCGCCTGTAGGCTTCTCAGAGGAATCTGGTGGGCCACTGTGTGAAACAGGATGCTGGACTGGATGGACACTGGACCCTACATAGAACCTTTTTCCAGTCACACAAACATAAGGTTTCTCAGTTTCTCTCACCTCTTTGCAGTTAGAAAGCAATTGCAAATGAAAATCTCCCACTCTCTCTCCCCACCACAACCCCACAAAAGCATCCAGTACCCAGGATGGAATCACCTCCCACCCCCACCCCCAAATACCCAACACAACACAGGGGAGCTGCTGGCTGGGAATCAGAATTTGATTTCCAAGGTCTGCAGGCCAATCCAGAGCCTGGTGTGTGTGTGTGTGTGTGTGTGTGTGTGTGTGTGTGTGTGTGTGTGTGTGTAGAAGATACAATAATTATTTACCTCATGCTCTCCTGTACTGTAAGTGCCTTTCTTTACTGTAGACCAGGGAAGGACAATGTGTAGGCCAATCTCAATTAATCCACAGTTCTGCAATCCCTCCCACCTTCCATGGGGTGGGCAATTTGCATCCCAGTGTGGGTGTTCACTGATCACGGAAAGACATTAGCTTGCTCATTTCCAAATTGGTCAAGCCAGTTACCACTAGCTTTTCTCCTTGTTATGCTACTTCTTATCATAGAGGGAAGGCTCTGAGAGGCAGCCGTGCCTCCTTAGAACTTGCTGAGTTGCTACAGAGACAACACAAGGCTGACCATGTTATTCAACTGACTGATGAAGTTGAGCCTGTGAGCTTGCTGATGCTACCTGGCAGCCGGGGGGGGAGGGCATTGCCTCCCCCAGGAAATCCAGAGGGGGCTTGAGCCCCATCTCCCCCACCTGGTAGCCCAGAGGGGGCTTGAGCCCTGCTGGCCCCATGAAGTTTACACCACCACCACCCCCAAGTAACCAGGCATCATCACCTGCTGCTAGCTACTAGTGTCCCATAGGAGAAGCTGTAAAGATTACTGCTCTCTCAGTCAAAGACCTGCCTACTGCTAGACTAAGATAAAACTCAGTGCTAGTTTTGGTATCTTCTTTTGAATTCCTATGTGCCTTTCTTTACATCCATTTCCCCCTACTTTCCCCCAAGTCTTTATTCTCTGTGCAACACTTACTGCATAATAAATTTCATATATTTAGAAGTGGCTTCAGTCTGGTTTAAAAGGTTCTGGAGGATTACTTGCAGAACTCTTCCCCATGTGCTTCGTAAGTTCGTGTGCTACTGTAGGTTTGTTTTTAGAATAATATATTGTCTAGAACACAGCTATGGTAAAAAGTTGCCTCCATAGATTGGGTTTGGAAGAAAGACATTGCCAAGGAATGTGAGGTGGCCCCATGGGGTGACAGTATGTGCATACAAACGGGGATGGATGGATCAGCTTTAACCGCGTCCTGGCTTAGATCCGTATGGTTGTAAACACACATCCAACAGGACACTGAATGCATGTACTGGACACATTCAGGTGCCACAGAACATCATCCATCAAATCAATCCTTTCCTAAAACCAAGGACTGACCCTGTAATCATCTCAGTGGGTATGTCAAGCCAGTTGCAGGTTACGGATGTGAGCTGCAATTGGCCCTTCAAGCAGCTACTGCAGAAGTAATGGATGGAGTGGATGTACTCTGGGGTAAAGGCATCCACCCCATCAGCTGTCGGAAGAAGCCAGACCTTTCTTTTACTGTCCAGGGGATCAATTGATCCGCATTGGAGGCAATCAATCCTGCCATTATACGATGAGGTTTCAGGAAATGTTGCCTAACAAATGGGATGGGAGACTCCAAAGATGACAGTTTTTGGGCGATATTGAATCCATGGATTCAGATATGGAATTTGAAGGTTTTGCTGAAGATAATGGTGATGGGGACTAGGGATATACACGAAATGCAGTTCGGATGCTGAATCACAGCACATCCCTTTAACATGGAGAGATTACCCATCCCCTTTAAAATGGAGGAGAGCAGGTCCATACCTGCTGCTCCTCTGCCCACTGCCACTTCTTTAACTGTGGTATCCCCTCCCCCAGCTATCATTGTGCACTGGCTACACTCTCCCCCAGCTGCCCCTGTGTGACACCGGCATGCACATGGCCTCCATGCACACGCAACATCCATTTCCTCGTGCAAATGGCTGCTGCACATGAGCAGAGGCCACATACATGCCGGTGTCGTGCAGGGGAAGCTGGAGAGCGCCACTGGTACACACTGGTGATAGCTGGGGGCGCGCACCATGATTAAGGAAGTGTTGGTGAGCAGCAGAAAAGCAGATATGGACCTCCTCCATGTTAAAAGGGATGTGTAATCCATCTGTGTTTAAGGGATGTGCTGCGATTTGGCATCCAAGTAACATTTTGCGCACATTCCTAATGGGAACCCAGGAGAGACTTCCGACAATGAACCCCCCATCCTGCCTCTCTGTCAGCTCTGAGTGCAGACACCACCTTCCCCCTGTTCCTCTGCAGATCAGTAGGTTTGTAAATAAAGTTGTTCATATTAGCTACTGTCTATTTTCTACCACTATATGCTTATTCCCTGTACAGAAATAATAGAAACATAGGAAGCTGTCTCATGTCCATCTAAGTGCGTATTATGCATGTGGCCATTTTAGAATTGGAAAAAGACAGTATTAAATAACACAACCCCCTTTCATAACAGGCGCATTGATACACACCCCTGTAAAATGCACCCACCCCCCATATTTTGGAAATTGTGGGGCTGTGTGTGCTGGGAAATAAAGGAACAATTATGCCGTTGAGTCAGTGTCGACTCCTGGCGACCACAGACACACACACACACCCCAACAGGGGTATAGAACCAAACTGGGTTTCCCTAGGTTTATTTATTTATTTTGTTTAACATATTGGTATACTGCCCAAAACACAAGTCTCTGTGTTGGAATCAGAGTATCCCAAACACCCTCCAACCTGGCCCATGTTGGGCCAGGTCTAGCCTCCCCCATCCAGGTCTAGCCTCCCCTTGCATTCGGTGTAGCTGAGGTTATGTAGCAGCTTCAGCTTCCTTCACCAAAGCAGAAGAGGAAGAAGAGGGCAAGGGGACATCCTCAGGTTGAATAGGAGGCTCTGGAGATACAGAACCCCATGAGTCCTGGAGAAGGGTGCCCTCGCATCCTGCTTCTTTGGCTGCATCCGAATCAGGGTCTGGCTTGAGGGTGGAGGCTCAGAATCTCTCTCAGAGGAAGGTGAGTCAGCCTTGGGGATCATTTATTTATTTGTCAGATTTGTATAATGTCTTTCGTTAAAAAATAAATAAATCCCAAAGTGATTTACGGTGTCTTTAAAATATCACAAATATATTAAACACTTTGCACAAATATTAAATTTCAGTATTAAGAATACTACAGATCTATTAGTTTAAAACATTTGCACAATAGAACACAACAATTTATGGAGCATCCTAATACTCTGCATCTAGGCCCTCATCCTGCAGAGCTCCTGAAGATCTCCTGCCAGAAATATCAGAATCTTGGCCAATGCCCCACTGAATAAATACCTTTAATCTTCTGAGGAGGAGTTCAGATTCATGTGAGTTGATTACAATTAAGAGGGAAAATTATATCCTAAAACATATATCTGTATTTTTAATACCACAATGCTAGTAATTATGTTCATCTTTGTTGTGATAATATCTGGGTGTAGTCCCATGAAAACTGATCTGGACTTGTTATATGTATCTTCTTAAAGACAGCACAGTTCTACAGTTAGATTGCTTTGGCAGGAGCAGTGCAACCTTGCACTCACGACAGAGAGCAGAGGAAAACAAATAACCACAGGTAAGGCCAACCACGGTGCATAGCGAGAAAATGATGGCGATCAGCAATACACAGTCTTCACATTATCGGTTTGTTCTCTAAAGGCCTTATGTAGAAATATAAAGAAAGTTGATTTGTCTACATCATTTGAGCACTGTTCGTTAGACAGGTTGTAACCATAATTAATTAACTGCAGCAATGCTCTATTATTATGGCAAGCACCTCTGCCATGGTTTTCTAGAACTTAAGTTTTCTTTACAATATAGGCAATTTATATGATGTTGTTGACAAGCAGCTTGATTTACTCATAGGGAGATTGGCTTTTATTCTTGCTAGCTGGATGTACAACTATTGATGATTTTAACTGGGGTTTAATATGTTATTCTTAATATTTATTTTGTTGTTCAGCCATGCTGTTTTTAATTATTGATTTACTGTGTAGCACTCTGAGCCCTGGAAAAAGCCCATTATATAAGGTTTAAACAAAACAAAAGCTAAAGGTCCACGGCTGTTTGGATGAAGGGAGGGAAGTAGGACAGGAGCACTGATTCAGTTATGATCCCCATATGGGCAAGTCGTTCTGTTCTTAACTATTAGCAGTTATTCATTTATACATGGAATGGAAACAAGTTGCGATACATGCCAAAAAAAGAAGAAGAAAAAAAGGAAAGAAATCCCTCCACATGGAATCTATATCCTATATCCTTTCACATTCTGCAACTAGCTTTGTACCTCACACAACTATCTGGGGAGGATGAAGTCTCAGTGTCCTCCCAAAAGCAGCTTTGCCTTGTGAAAGACTTCTTAGTAGAGCCTCTTAAAGCACCAGGGCGCTTTCCAGATTAGACCCTGCAATGGGGTCACGTTGGATCTTGGAAGTGTGCTTTCACACTTCCTGCGTTGTGACACCGCAGTCCCTACGTGGACAGCAGGGTGCCGTTCACATTGCCAATGCCTTGTCTCGAATTTAATCACTGCAGTGTAGAGCTAGGACGTCGTATACATGGCGTAAGTAAGTTGCTGTTTTTTCGGGTTGTTAGTTGCTGCGAGACTTTCCCCCCTGTTGTTTACGTTATCAATGTGACTTGAACTGAGGCATTTTGCTGTTGTTCCAGCAGCTAGTCTGGAAAGCGCCCAGCCTGCTGCTAGTGCAGGAGGTTATATGTGGCTGCATCAAGACTGGATGCCCTCTTCAATCCTTCGCTCACCTAACATGCCTGAATCTGGAGCAGAGGAAGGGGATTTCCCCATTTACATCCTGCCTTATAGCTGATTTGAGCTGTCAGACGTCTCAAAAGCTGCAGAGATCGCAGGTGTAGCCGTAGTTCTGCAAGCCTTCTGAGGCCCTGATGATTCACTGGACCAGGACTACTGCTTGTCCTCACCGAGAATGTCCGTGGTGGAATAAGAAGGGAAGGGTAATAACTGAGGAATGCCTGGGCAGCATTACCAAGGTCAGTCAGTTTCCTTTGAAAGAGAGAGCTTTGTACATAGAGAAAGCAGAGCACAAGTTAAAGCAGACAGGCACTTCTACAAGGCAAATCCACAAAGAGCAATCTGGGAAGCCCCCAAGACTGCAACTCCAATTTCGGGAAACTCCAGTTAGACTGTCCACTCTCTCCCTCTGCTTCTCCCCCCCAAACACACACACCTACCTACCTTCCTCTGGGCTGGAGGGGTGTCACCTTCTTCAAGTCCTGATGATATCACATTCAAAACACAGAGACATCCCCAGCTGTTAGGAAACCATCCTCTAACCATTAGCCTTCATTTTTGAAACGTCAGCCATCCTAAAGTATTAACCAACAACCTGCCTCCCAGAGGCATCTTTTAAAGTGGTGATTTTATTATATTCAATGGGGGAACAATAGTGCCTCCAGTAGATGTTGCTGGTTTCTGCCTTATGTTTGTTTTTCTGTGTAAACCACCTTGAGAACTTTTGTTGAAAAGAGGTATATAAATATTTGTTGTAGTAGAAGTAATCGTAGTACCAAGGGAATGGTTGACAATAGCCATAATGATGTTTTAGAATTGAACAATTACCTACAGCTAAAAATCAGAATTATTTTGTGATATTACTATCTGGATCAACTCCATAACACTTTAGTACCGTCTCAGGTTTATATTTACTGTGGTTGAAACACTAGATCACATCTCACTTTATATTGCTATGGTGGAAACATGTAAATCAAACTAAAACAGTAGCATAGTAATTACTAAAATTTAATAACAGACTCTAATTCACAGGCAATCAGTTGAGTGGATTATTTCAGCCACCTTTAGTAGTCATCCATCTTTCAGATTTGTACAAACTTTATTGGCTGGGAAGCTAAACACATATTGCCACTTCAGTTGAAGAAGCATCAGCACAGCTTAGCACTGCTGCAGCTGAAGCACCATCCAAGGAAAGTAGTAGAGAAAGTAGTACCTTTTCTTTCCAAGCAAGGAAAGTAGTACACAGCTATGTAACACCTCAGAAGGCCTACTACTGGCCCAACTTCTGCTGCCTCCATCTCTCTGCCATGCCCTCATTTAACCTTTTTGTGTAGCAAAACTGATACAAGATAGAATGGCCTAATTTGAATAATTTTCCTCATTATGGAGGCCATTATATTTTGTTCTTTGGCCAGTTTGGACAATACATCCACCGACTTGTTCTAAATGTTTGGGAGAGAAATGTTAGTGCAAACATCTCTCTTCCCTCCCCATCATCAGTGAATTGCTGTTATTCCAAAACAAACACACACACCCTACGCAATTAGGTGGCAACATGTATTTAAGTGAACGCCGCCTTCTTCGTTATGAACCCTGCCTCCTATTAAGATAATCAGGGAAGGTTCATCTCAGGGTGCCACCCTGTAGTTGCCCCAAAGCTGGTGAACACACTTCCTGCTGAGATTAGAGCTGCTCCATCTTTGATGGATTTTAGGCAACAACTGAAGACACATCTCTTCAGAAAAGCTTTTTAGTTGAAGTTTTAGCTGTTTTAGTTGAATTTTATTGATTGTTATAACTTTAACTTTTATATATGTTTTAAATATGTTGATTTTGTTGTTGTTGTTCTTGTAAACCGCCTAGAGACTCTGGTAGAGGGCGGCATATAAATGTGTTAAATAAAATGAAAATAACAGGATGGTACACTGAATGAGGTAGCTGGGAGAAAGGTGCATCCGTGTGTCACCCCCCCCCCCCCACCAATGCTTGGAGGACAGGTTGGAGGATGTACCATTTGAACTGGCCCCTGACCTCTCTCATTCTCCCATTTCATTCTCCTTTGCATCTCTCTTCCTCACAAGTGTAAGGCAGGGGTGGGACATTTCCAGCTCGCTCCCATAAACTCTTTTAAACTTGTTTAAAAGGTTGGCTATTTATGTAGACTTGCCACCGCTGAGCCACTGGGCTTGCCCTCGAGCCTGATGGTTCTCACAAGGTTCTCACAAGCATGCAAAACTAGGCTGGGCTCCCTTAGCCCGGTTTTGCATGCTTGTGAGAATAGCCTCATTGGTTTCTATTCTGCACTTATGGGAAATATTGGATGAATGTGTTTTATTTGTCTCTAAACTGAGACTACTTCTCCTGTGAAGTTTATTATTGTACATCCTTGGAGAAAACTGCCTATGAAGGATTTACATATTAATAGTTTCAAGAGACTTATTTTAAAAGAAATTAAATGCTTCCAGACTAGGGATGTGCAAAAAATTTCGGGCACAGAACAATCTGTGCCCGAAATGAACAATTTCGGGTGATTTGGGGCCGAACCGAATCACCCCCGATGTCCCCCGATATTTTTCGGGCACGAGCCGAATCACCCGAATTTTGGGCACGAAAAATTCGGGTGATTCGGTTCTTCTGAGGTGTGAATTCTCATTCTATCATAGCAAATGAGATATTTTTCAATTAAACAACTCTCATGACCCCACTTTCACTTTTTCACACTTTCCTTTACTATGAATAATATGAGGAAGTAATCACTTTAGCACACTTCACCTTATGAAGACAAACCTCATACAAATAAATTCACCATAATTCACCCCACTGCCCAATCACTCTTAAATTGGGGATGGGTGGTAGCCTCCAGCCATTAGGCACTATCTACCAGCCCACCCCACTCCTTTGGGGCAGATCCACTTTCTGCCCCCAATCTGCCCCAAAGACACCCAAACTTCAAAAATTCTCAAAAAATCAGCCCTCTGCCCAATCCCCCTGAAATGGGGGTGGTAGCCTCCACCCATTAGGCACTACCACCCCACCCCACTATTTTGGGGTAGATCCACTTTCTGCCCCCAAACTGCCCCAAAGTCATTAAAACTTCAAAAAATCTCAAAAAATCAGCCCTTTGTCCAAACCCCCTGAAATTGGGGTGGTAGCCTGAACCCATGAGGCACTACCATCCCACCCCACTATTCTGCCCCAGGCCCCACTTTCTGCCCCAATATGCCCCAATCTGCCCCAAAGACATGAAAATTTCAGAAATTTACCAAAAATCAGCCCTTTGCCCAATCCCCCTGAAATTGGGGTGGTAGCCTGCACCCATTAGGCACTACCACCCCACCCCACTCCTTTTGCCCAGATCCCATGCTATGCCCCCGAACTGCCCCAAAGTCACTAAAACTTTAAAAATTCACCAAAAATCAGGATTTTGCCCAATCCCCCTGAAATTGGGGTAGTAGACTCTATCCATTGGGAACTACCACCCCACCCAAAAATTTTGCCCCTGGGCCCCTTTTTACCCCCCCGAATCGATTCGGATTCGGATTCGGATTAAATCCAAATCCGAACCGAATCAAGGGTGATTCGGGTGACCCAGATTCGGGCACAAAACAGAACAGGGGTGATTCGGTTCCTGTCCGAGCCGAATCACCCGAAATCCCGAATTGCACACCCCTATTCCAGACCTTTTCAGATCCACTTTTTGGAGCTGAAAGACAGAAGAGACAACATGCAGGACTTTAAACAAAAAACAAAAAAACCCCTCTATGTAACCAAACCAAGCTTTAGCAAATGTAAAATATACATTGAATAGAGGTTGGTTTAAAAGAACTTTTTTTCAATGCATGTTGGCAAGATTTTATTTCCATATTTAAAATGGAGCTAGAAGATACTCCATCAGGACTTGCCTGCTGATAGCAGCTGAATGACATAAACCCGACATGTATCCACAAAACGTAATGGTACCCATAAGAACTGTTGAAATCTCCAAAACTCTGTTCTACTGTTTCTGTTCACACAGTTACAGAGATCTTGCACAATTGCTTTATGCATTTTAGTAGATAGGACTACTCTGTATATGCAAAGGACTAAACACTTCACATGTGGGGGAACTCTGCATGGATTGCAGCTCTGGGAGTACTGTGTACACTCTGGAATACCTGTAGGGCATTGGATGTGGGATTTTGATTTGTTTCCCAAATCCACTGGGATAACTTAATTAACAGAGGAGTTTATCATATTATTTTAATTACCTTGACACACCTAATGAATCAGGATTATGATTATTAATCAGGATTAGGGGCTGGAGCTGCAGATCAGTGGCAGAGCATCTGGCCTACTTTTCTTCACCATGGAAGGGCAGATGTACTTTCACATATCATCCACCTTTACCTTGAAGTCCCTGCGAGCTATTGTGGAGCACTCCATACACGATTTGGCTTTTTCATTACACATTGGAGCTTGTCCCAATTAATTTTGAGTGTTTCTCCTTGAGGGTGGGCCTCCGAGATAGGCTGGGGATTCTGCTGGTGTACCTACCACCCCGCTACACTTAAGTCTCCCTACCTGAACTGGTGGGGGTGGTCTCGGAGGTGGCCTTGGGTTCCCCCAAGCTTATTGTTTTGGGGGATTTCAATGTCCACGCTGAGGCCCCCCTAGTGGGTGCAGCTCAGGATTTCATGGCCTCCATGGCAACCATGGGCCTGACTCAGTTGGTATCAGGCCCTACCCATGTGGCAGGACATACTCTGGGTCTGGTTTTTGCCGACTGGGAAATAAATTATCTGGAGGTGGGGGAATTTGAGACGACGACCTCCTCAAGTGACCTCAATGGGCAGTGGGGCTCATAGCAAAGAAGACGCTCTCTTAAATACCCAGGGCCTATGCCATTTAGGGCTTTATAAGTTATGACTAGCACTTTGTATTTTGCCCGGAAACCTATTGGCAGCCAGTGTAGCTCCATCAACAAAGGAGTAATGTGGTCTCTCCCAGATGACCCAGAGACCAACCTGGCTGCTGCATTCTGAACCAACTAAAGTTTCCGGACTACGTACAAAGGCAGCTCCAAGTAGAGCGCATTACAGAAGTCCAGTCTGGAGGTTACCAACAAATGTACCACTGTTTTGAGGTCATTGATCTCGAGAAATGGGCACAGCTGGTGTATCAGCCAAAGCTGATAGGAAGCACCCCTGGCCACCGTCTCAACCTGAGAAACCAAGGAGAGATGTTGATCCAGAAGTACTCCCAGACTGCAAACCTGGTCCTTTTGGGGATGTGTGACCCCGTCTAGAACAGGCAGATCAAAATCGTCTCTAGAGTTCTGACCCTGCACAATAAGTACCTCCATCTTATCTGGATTCAGCTTCAGTTTATCCTCCCTCATCCAGTCCATTACTGCTTCCAGGCAGGCATTTAGGTAAGTTATGCCATCTCCTGAAGAAGTTGACATGGTAGATCTGGGTGTCATCAGCATACTGGTAACATCCAGCTCCAAATCCCCTGATGATCTCTCCCAGTGGTTTCCTGTAGATGTTAAAAAGCATTGGACAGAGTATGGAGCCTTGAGGGACATCATACTTAAGTTCAGACAGGCGCGTAACAATGATAGGGCAAGGGGAGACATTTGTCTGGGGGCCCCACTGCCTGGAGGGGCACCCCAGGGGCACCCATTTCCCCCTGCCCAGCCCCATAGCCTCTCAGCCACTTGCCCTCTTCGCCGTCTCTCCTGCTTGTTCTGCTGGCCGCAATCGAAGCAGCAGGCAAGCTGCAAAGAGCTCCTTTTCTCCCGCCTCCCAGCTGATCGGCGGGTGGGCGGGGCTTCCATGGAGGCCTCCGTGTAGGCCGCAGTGAAGCCTGAACTCGAGTAGGGCCCAAGCCAGCCAGGAAGGAGGAGGTAGCCAGAGTGTTCTCGGCAGCAGAAGACCCCTTGCTGCCCTGCTTAACCCAGACCAGCATTTGCCAGGTAGAGTGTGAACTCCTTTTTGTGGTTACCTTTCCCGCCCCCCCCCCATATATAGGGATCTGCTTGCCATAGGGCTTGGATATGGGGGGGGGGAGGGACCGAGAAGTCTCTGAATATTTATTTTGAAACAGCTTGGAAAATTTGCTGACTTAAAAAAAACTATCTAAAAAGTCCTATAAGTGCCTTGTTTCATGGCAGAAAATTGCAAAAACTTCTGGAACAGTATTTTATTAATTTTATTTATTCATTCATTCATTTATAAATGCACTTATGTTCAAGTTGTTTTGCAACCCAGAAGATCTGAGTGAGAACTGTGAAGCATGTGTGGTGCTTTTATTTTATTTTTCTTGTGTGTGAACTGCTCCCCAATAACTTGCAGGGACTTCAGGGTCAATCTGGCCAACATGTGAATGCAGCACCTCCATTCCAGAGGAGATGTGTCTTAAAGGGCTTTAAAAGCCTCCTGTGAAAAACCTCCTGCAATCAAACTTGACTGAATTTATTCAGAATTCTGGGAAAACAAACATAGGTTCACCCTGCATGGTTGAAAGTCTCCTTTGCTAATCTGTAGCAAGGGGCCCATTTTAATAATTCATCTTTCTAGTGTGTTCTAGGCATTAAAAGTAATACAAATGTATAGTACTCAATGTATATCACTATATATTGTGATGTGTGTGTGTGTGTATTCAGTGAAATGTATTTGCAGGCAGCATACTTATTTTGGAATATCAGACTTAAATCCTTGGGGGCCTGGGGTGTGCGGAGGCCCTGGACTTTGGTGGGGGGGGGCCCATTTTAAAATCTTGTCTCTGGGCCCACTCCAACCTTGCTACGCCCCTGAGTTCAGATTTTGAAGAGCAACAATCTCCAATCGACAACATCTGGAATCTGTCTGTGAGGTAGGAGCGGAACCACTGTAAAACAGTGCCTCCCACCCCCAACACCCTCAGACGTTCCAGAAGGATTCTATGGTCGATAGTATCGAAAGCCACCGAGAGATCCAAAAGGACCAACAGAGTCACACTTCCTCTGTCTATTCCCAATTGGAGATCATCCATCAGGCCGACCAAGGCAGTCTCCACCCCATAGCCCACCCGAAAGCCAGTTCTAAATGGGTCTAGATAATAAGTTTCCTTGAAGACCGCCTGGAGCTGAGAGGCCACCACCCTCTCAATTACCTTGCCCAGCCATGGGAGTTTGGAAACAGGCCTATAATTGCTCAACTCTGAGGGATCTAACGCAGGCTTCTTTAGAAGAGGTCTAATAAATGCCTCCTTGAGACAAGGAGGCATCCTGCTCTCCCTCAGAGAGGCATTTATGATTTCTACCAGGCCACCTACAACATCCTCCCTGCTAGATCGAACAAGCCATGTTGGACAAGGATCAAGAGGACAAGTGGTAGGCCTCACTGCTCCAAGCAGCTTGTCCACATCATCAGGAGTCACGAACTGAAATTGATCCTGTTGAATCATATAAGAGGAGTTGTCAGACACCTCCAGTTCAGACATCAGATTAATTGTGGAGTCTCCATCTAAGTCGGCCTGAATCAGAGAGATTTTATCTGCGAAAAATTCATTAAACACACCACAGCGGGTAACTGATGCTTCCAAATTCTGGTTCAAGGGAGAGGGGGCAGATACTAGTCCCCTCACAACCCTGAACAACTCTGCTGGACATGAACTCACAGAGGCAATACAGGCAGAAAAGAACCGCTTCTTTGCCGCACATATTGCCTGAGCATAGCTCTTTAAATGTGCTCCATGTCGTAATCTGTTGGATTCGAGTCGAGTTTTTCTCCACTTGCGCTCCAGTCGCCTACCTTGCCGCTTCAGCCCCCGTAGATCTTCCGTATACCAAGGGGCCAATTTTGACGTATGTCAGAGGGGATGCTTAGGAGCTATCGTGTCTACTGTTTCATGTTTCGTGTTTCATTTTTTTAATGAAAGGCAGTATATAAATGCAACTATAAATAAATAAAAATAAAAATAAAATGTTGGGGGTCAATAAAACCACTTTTTGCATCTGTATTTTTTTTTAATTTGGCAAATTTGAAATATCTGATATGCCCCGTAGCTCACAGTACTTCACCCATTTTAATCCTGTGGTAAAGTCTGCTGTCTGGGACAGCTCCTGGTAAGGCTGGGAAAGACTCCTGTCTGAAACCCTGGAGAGCTGCAGTGTGTACAATCCTGAGCTAGATGGACCAATGGTCTGACGTTGTATAAGACAGCTTCCTATTATGATAGCACATGGCTTTGTTCTTAATATCTTTGCATATCTCAATTACTTGCACTTCATTTCCTCATTGGTACAAGGAAGTTGCACTGCAAGTCATGTAATCAAAATGCATCCACATATCTCAGTTGGATTCCACAACTGCAGCTAACCTGAGTGTTTGTTTTCCTCCTAGATGTTTTGTGTTTGGTTCTTTGCATTATTTCTACATATATCAGTAAAAGGTGAGATTATGGAATTAAGGACAATAATAATATGGTTACTGAATTTATTCATTTACATTGTATTTATATATGAAGGGAATTTGCTCTGCAATATGGATCTGCAAAATTGTTTCCCTCAAATTTCATTTTAAGTTAACTCCACTTCAAACTATTACATTTAGTTTTTAACAATGAGAAAAAGATTCTACATTGCCATGAGAAATTATTCCCATCATATAAGGATTTTTTTTTCTGAGAAAACAGTTACAGTTACTACAATTACATTGAAAATGAGTGAAACTTGATAAAAATTAGCACCCAATTTCTTTAAGGCTGTAGGGGAGTTTTATTCATGCTTGCTTTCATTCATTCATTCATTCATTCATTCATTCATCCATTCAATTTCTATACTGCCCTTCCAAAAATGGCTCGGGGTGGTTTGCACAGAGAAATAATAAATAAATAAGATGGATCCCTGTTCCCAAAGGGCTCACAACCTAAAAGAAACATAAGATAGACACCAGCAATAGTCACTGGAGGTATGCAAAGTCAAGCAACTGTTAGATATTTGGATGCAATGAAAAAAGTTGAAGATTTACCTCTAACATTAAGTCAAATTTTATATTGTCTAGAAGTAATGACAATGAAGTGTAAACTAGACCTTTTACAAATACGTTGGCCCACTTTACATGAACTATGAATAACACAGAAATTACCTGAAATTCTATCTATGTGGCAAGTGCCTGCCATAAAGATACTTGCCATACAGATTGCCACACATCTTCATGCTCTTTCATGCTGCCAGTGGGAAAGTTACACCCCTACCCATCCATTTTGTGGGGAGAAAACATTGAGGTCTTTCACACAACCTTGGCTGGGAGGGCGGGCAGCTTGGGGAGAAGGCAGGAGCTAGCTTGCCTCCCCCTGCAGATGAGCGGTGACTGTCTGTGCTCTCACCACACTGTGCACCTACACAAAAAGCAGAGCGGTGAGGGCTGTAGCCGGGAGTGGAAGGATCCCCCCTCCCGCATCTCAGGGTGCACTGTGCCACATGCACAGCAGCAGCTCACATGAGAACCACCACCACACTTGGTGCAGCCACTCCTTCCTCCCGGCTCACTGCTGGAAATGGTGGTGGGCCCGGGGCTAAGCCTTTTAACCCGGCGGCAATCGCCCAGACAATCTGCTGAAGTTAAAAGTTGGGTTAGCCGGGTGGGCAGCACTGGGATCGGGATTGGTCCCGGTATTGCACATGAGCAGCCTGCCCTACCTAGGCTAGGCCGCTTGTGAGAGCACCCGCACTGTGTTCTTCAATGGGGTTCGTGGGCACATTTTGCTAAATATGTAGTAATACAGCTGGCACACCATTTTTGGATTTTGCAAGAAAACAAGTTCATTTGAGCCCATTAATCCATAAGGTCTATCATAAATGGCAAATGACATATGAATGGAAGCCTGGTCCTCCTAACTCCATAGTGGTACCCACCACCTGTGCTTTATACAATGTAGTGTGGAGATGAGGTGGCAAATAGAATAAGGAGAGGGCCCTTAGATCAGCATTGAAGCATCTACTCACTCCCCCACCCCCACCCCCGCTTTTACCCCTCAGAAGGTAATTGTTTCAGTCCCTGGTATCTCCAAGTATGCCAAGCAAAGACTTCTGCCTGAAACCTTGGAGAGACACTGCCAGTCAGTGTAGACCAGGGATTCTCAATATGTGGGTCCCCAGATGTAATTGGACTTCAGCTCCTATAATTCCCAACCAAAGGCCACTGGGGCTGGGGATTGTGGGAGTTGAATAACATCTGAGGACCCACACGTTGAGAAACTACACGTTGAGAAATTGTGTAGACAATACTGAACTAGACAGACCAATGATCTGACTCAGTATAAGCCAGTTTCCTATGTTCCTAAAGAAGGGCAGTGATATGATACTGTCCCCTTTTGGGAGGGGGGAACCTGCATTTCCTATTGTCTCTCTTTAAAGTGATAAGAGTTGTTTCAACCTAGATGTGGCTGATTACAAAATATTAACATTTCACTCTGCTTGCTGCAGGCTTGGAAGTTTGCTATGACAGACTTGGGTGTTTTACAAATGACCCTCCTTGGAGTGGAACACTTGAACGGCCGCTCCTAGGCTTGCCAGAGCCTCCAGCCCTTGTTAATACCGGTTTTTGCATATACACTAGAGAAAACCCTGTGCATTCCCAAGTAAGTATCTAATCCTGAGTTCCAGAACAAATAATATAGATTAACAGTCAGTCTCTTTTTAGGGTGACCTCACCACTGCACTCACAATCCTGTCATACATAGTATCCAAGACAAGATACATGTTATTGGATAAACTAGGGCCACTTTATTAGTTAATATTTCATAACCAGCAATGAGGCATAACTATCAAGTGTGGGTACCCCACCAAGGGCCAGCCTCATAAGGAAGACCGCCCAGAACTGGGCAAAAGATGGGGTGTTATCAGCCTGGATACAATCCAGACATTATAACAGCCACAAGGTGTTAACCTCGCTGAGGGGAGGCCAACCAGTCCCACCCACCCAGGCTGCAAAACTCTGAGTGGTGGGTAATGGGCAGCCTCCGAGATGGGGCAGATCCCAACCCAAGGGCCACAAAACCTGCAAGGGCTGTTCCTTGGCTTGCCCACTCACCTTAAATGGTCCTCCAATCAGACTCCAAATAATCAACTTACATCGACCCGCACTCACTGGCCACAAAGCAAAGCAAACCTCAGTTTAACCCCGCTTACCCCACCCATCCAAAATCCCACATATGCCTGACTGAAGGGCCTGGAGAAATAAAGCAATACCATGATCAGACAAATGGACACCATCCCTCCGATACAGGGTCTCATCCTGGATCCGTATCTCGGGATGTGCAATAACATAACCACCCATGGCCAGGACAGCCTGGCCAATTTCCAAATTAACCTTTCACCGAGCCCAATTGAAACACTGAATCCGCCCCCTGGTCATGCCACTGCAATTAGGGAATCATGCAGGACCAAGCCAGCACAATATCTGGAAAACGGGCCACTAAACATCAGACATCAGAAATCGCCTGCATAATTAAAGTCTTCCCACATGGCAACCCGATATCATTACCACCCAAGTATATCACCAGTAGATGAGGGACACCATGTTTAGCAATATACTCATCCAAGCTGGGCAAAGACTCCAGTTCATTCCACGGCATTCAAGTCATTCCACTTCAGCCACACTGGCAAGACATAACTGGGTGCCCATGTTGATCCGATCTGCCCAATGACTGGCCCAAAACATGAAACTGTGGCCAAGAATAAGAATCCAAACTGGGATGGGATCTGCACTCCTAAAAAACAAAACAGGTTAGTACCTCAAGTAGTAATGATATTTACTAGCGGCAGGGGCGTAGCTAGGGGAGAGGGGGCCCGTGTTCATCCCTCTCTCTGGCAGCCCCCCAGAGTGAGGGAAACAATGAAGAAAATAGGGAGGGAGGGAGCTGGAGGACCCTCAGGAGCTGGGGGCTCATGTTCTTTGAACCCTTTTGCTCAATTATAGCTACGCCCCTGACTAGTGCTGTAAAGGCTGAATGTACCGAAGGCAGCAGACGAACGCCAACACCCAAGATCATGGATTTGACCTTCTGACATGCCAACAGCTGCTGCAGAAGATTCTGCACCTATAGGCATAAAAATTTCCTAAATAAATAAATATGAAAAGAGTGGGTACCAAACTCCACCGGATTCAGAACTGCCTTGCGCAATGCACTGTGAACTACTGCCCAAAATTGGTAATGGGTAAGCGCAGAAGAATCGACATGACAAAAGAGGGGGCCTTGATCATGCCCACAGACTTGCAAGTAAGCTACCACTGCAGACAATGAACACAAAGAGCCAGTATTACTCTGGGGAAGGCAGACAATAGCCCCCCTCCCATGCTGGCCGGTGTTAGCCTGGTGAATCACAAGCTCAACACCCTTATGGGTTATAATGGAGGATAAGCCTCCATTATATCATACTGACCCAAAGGGTCAGTGTCCGAGTCTAGTGTATTGCAACAAGAAGATCTCACGGGCAGGGGGGGCGGGGTGGGGTGGGCAGTAGGTTCAGCAATGGCCACCTCCTCGCTGGAGCCCTTCTCCAATGCGTCAAGCCTGGCTTCACTAGATTGCAAGATTTGTTGTCGTGATCAGCCTGTCCTGCTGCCCAAGAGTTTCTCCTACCCCATGTCCCAGGAAATTCACCCTGGTAACCTTTTTGCTAGCTTCCAATACATCAAGACAGGACAAAATCCAAGCCATAACTACCTGCCCCTCATCCTCGGAAGAGGAAGAAGAAGCTGGGGGCTGCACTGGCTGATGAAGTGGGCATTTTGAAGTTGGTGCTTTCCCCTTGCCCTTAGACTTTCCTGGGCCTTTTTTAGGAGCCATAACTTAACAAAATTAAGCCAACAATCCTCCCCCACCAATTAACCTTTTTTAAAAACAGTGTTCAATATGTCACCAATATGTCACCTTTTGTGCACACATACTTATAAAGTTTTTTGGTAATGATGTAATTATACTGTTTGTTCAATAAATTAACTACCCCCAAATATGTGTATATAATTAGTTCCTCAACAATAACATACGTATAAGTGCAACAACTTATCAACAACTCAGTCATATGGTCAAACCGTGATAATTAACCCAATTAAAAGAGTCAACTAAAAATAAGCCAAACAATGACTGAGGAAGTCAAAACAAAATAAGCACCATACCCAAATCAAAGTAAGGAAGAGGGTCAAACCAGAAGAAAACACAATGACTAAGGCAATTAAGCAAAACCAAGCACCACCAAGCAACGGAAACCAAACAAATATAAGAAACAGAAAACCCTAAACGAAAGTGGGGGAAGCCTGATAACCTTTGCCAGGATGGCAACAGATAGGATGGGTCTCTGCTGCTTGTTCTGCACCATTTAGTGGCATTTGATACCATTGGCCATGGTATCCTCCTGCATCACCTGTCCAGGATAGAAATTCAGGGAATTGTTCTTCCGTGGTTCTGCTCCTGCTTGGTTGGTATATTCCAGAAGGTGGTATTGGGGACTATCATTCAGCACAATGGCATTCATACTGTAGTGCTCCACAAAGTTCTATATTGTCTTCTGTTTAACATCTACTTGAAACTGCTACAAGGGGGAGTTTGGGGGCTGGGTGCCATCAATATGCCCAGCTAAGTGAGCAAAGGGGATCATTTCAAAGTGGTGATTCTCTTCTATTGAGTAGGGAAAGAGCAATTATCCCTGTCTAGCCATGGCACAGTATCCCTCCAGTGGCTGTTGCTAGTAAGGTCGTTCACATAACCAGCCACAGCAGGGTAGGAGCAGGAAAACCAAGGTGATGAGGCCTGTGAGCAGCCACGGGACCCAGAGCTGGATTAAGACTTTTGCCGTAGGTGGCCAAGGATTTTCCGTCCCCACCGCAGCGAGGAGGGTAGGGGTGGTGAGGATAAAGCCCACCTTACTTCTAAAAGCCTCAGCCGCCGCTGCAGGGAGTGGGGAACAAGAGGCAAGTCCCCGCTTCTACATTAAAATGCGGTGCCTGCGCGGTGAAATGGAGAGGCTGGCTGGCTGCAGCAGGGACTAGGAGCCTAGGAGGGTTGTGGCGGTGGGGGGAGGAGGTCCCCCCATTTTACCTTAAAGCTGCTCCTGCTGCGTGGAGGAACAGTTAACTGGAACAGCAAGGGAGAGCTCTTTCCAGCCCCTCTCCTTCTTCTCAACTGAGTGCACACCCAGAAGCAGCAGGGGCATAGCAAGGTTGTAGTGGGCCCAGAGACAAGATTTCAAAATGCCACCCCGCTCACTGAAGCTCATGCTAAATTATTTTTACAAAGGTTTTGTAAATTGTGGACGATGCAAGTCATTTAATGGTCCTAGAGAAAGACATGCTGTTCTGGTAGCTCCATGTCAAAACTCACATCAATTTCAGAGGATGAATACAACTGAAGGAAGCCCGGGCAGGTGCGTGGATGGGGGAGTCAGTCATGTGACTTGCCTCTGGGCCCCCCACAAGGCAGTGGGCCCCCAGACAACTGTCCCCCCTTGCCCTATTATAGTTACGCCCCTGAGAAGCAGCCTAAATCCAGCTGGTAAACAACTATAAAGAAAACATTGTAAAATTCCCACCCATTGTAGTGTTTAGACTATACTTCATTCTTCCCTCCCAACTTTTAGTGACAATACAAGGATGCTTCCGTACTTTCCTCCTACACCCTCACCCTTTTTTTGCACTGGATTTCTCTGGGAATCATCCACACACCACACACACACGAATCTGCCCTCTCCTTCCAGCAATCTAGAGCAGCAGGAATGAACTGCACAGCAGCAGCTATGAAAACACCCTACAGGGCAGGGAAGAGGCATCGCTTCTAAACTCCATTTTCTCTTTGCAGATTCTTTGAGGAAATATTTTGTGTTGCTTTCCATTATCTCAGTCCCTGTTATTATCGTCAGTTTCCCAGTGCCTAAACACGAGAAAGGCTGAACAGGAACTTCTAATCTAAGAGCTTCTCTGCAAAACGCAAGTTCCTACATATTTTGCAACATGAAACATATTCCCGATCGAATTAGAACGATGTATGCAAGTTACAAATTTATCCATAAGCAACTGCAGGAGGTTAGATTGCGAAACAGCAAGTATATTGAGTTTGAAATCCAAAACTCAACTTATTCCAGGCTAGAGAGCACTTTAATTCAATTGATCTATTGAGGGACAAAGGCTTTAAAATAACGTATCTTTAGAAGCCGAGTTCTCAAACTACGCACTCTGAACTTCCACCACCCAGCCTGCCTGGGATTGGTTGGTTGTTTCTCAATCCTAGGGCTGGCTGCTCTAACTGCATCTTTGATTGGATATGCTTTTAACCAGTTCCAGCAGGTATACCAGCTGTGCTCCTTTTTGGAAAGAGACCTGGCCATGGTCACCAATGCTCATGTAACATCCAGACTAGATAACTATAATGTGGGACTTACTGTAATGTAAAGGGGGTTAGTGGATGTGGGGCTACGATGTTCAGAAACTCAAACTGATATAAAATATGGTAACCAGATTGTGAACGGGGACTGACCACTTTCATGCTAAGGTTGAAAGAACCAATTTGATTCCAGCCTCAATTCAAGGTGCTGGTATAGTCTTTTATGATATTGAATAGATTGATTGATGCTGTTTTTTTTTTACAGATTTTAGTTGCTGGTTACTTGCTTTTTAATCTGCTGTTTTATTTTTTGTTGTTTTCAATATTTTTTATTATTTTTTATTATATTCTGTTTTATTTGTTAGCCTCCTTTTAGCAAAAGTGAAAGACAGGATACTAATCCCAGAGAGAGAGAGAGAGAGAGAGAGAGAGAGAGAGAGAGAGAGAGAGAGAGAGAGAGAGAGAATGAATAAGAACACAGTGGCTTCTTATCAAAATCCTGGCAATAAATGATTTCATGACCTGGGGAAAAATAGGCAATAAGGAATAAAATAAGGTGTTCCAGAGTAACAACAGAGCCTATTTTCATTGTGTGTGTGAATCCAATCCTTTCTTCAAGCAACTCCGGATAGCATATTAAAAGCATTTTTATCCTCAACAATGCTGTGACATAAGTTAGAATGAGAGATAATTAACACTAAGCCTATTCACTTGACTGAGCAGAAGGGTAGGTCATGGGAAGGCAAGGTCCAACATACCTTTCCCCCAAATGATCAAATAAATGCTGCTGGGAGCGGGGCTCACACTCCTAGACGATCCTCACTGCTTCAAACAGTACGGATCTCCGGAGGATGTGTGCCGGCCTCCAGATAACCCCATGAGATGGGCACCCATTTCTGCTGCAGCCTGAGCATACACACAACCCCATACCTGGGGTAAAGGGTGCACTTGTGCCCTTTACCACAGGTATAAGCCCATGTGCAAAACCCAGGCTTGCAAGGGAGGCAACGCTGGGAATGGGCTCGAACTCAACACTGTAAACGAGCAGTCCTACACAGGTAGGGCTTCCCTAACCTGAGTAGGGCTGTTCGTGTGCATATAGCTTTCTAGTGTGCTTCATGCCTAAATTTAATTTCAGACTTCAATTGTCAAGCCAAAGGCCTTGACAAAAAGGAAAAGAGAACTGCTATGATAATGTCTTTTTCTTCCCCAATCTAGGTAATATCTGCTATAAATCCATCTACAATTCAAGCCTCAAATTTCAGAACAAATCGAAGAACTTGCTTCATTATACATGGCTATTTTTTGAATAATAAAGATTATTTTTCGATAATAGAGATTTGCAAGGTAACATATGAGTATTATTTTATCTTCATGTATGATCTCCAATGCTAATGTTAACTTCCCTCTAACTATTTCTAAAAGTGTAATATTATATAGGAATATAGCAACACAGGAAGCTGCCATATACTGAGTCAGACCATAGGTCATCTAGCTCAATATTGTCTACACAGACTGGCAGCAGCTTCTCCAAGGTTGTAGGCAGGAATCTCTCTCAGCCCTATCTTGGAGATGCCAAGGATGGAGCTTGGAACTTCTGCTCTTCCCAGATCAGCTCCATCCCCTAAGGGGAATATCTTACAGTGCTCACACATCAAGTCTCCCATTCATATGCTACCAGGGCAGACCCTGCTTAGCTACGGGGACAAGTCATGCTTTTACCACAAGACCAGCTCTCCAATCCTATTAGTTCTTCCTACAATGCATAAATTATAAGACTTCTGACTATATTCATATCAAAATGATATATAGTTTACTCATGAATGATATATGATGATGAAGAAAGCAGAACATTTCACATACCTGTTACATTAGTGTGTTACAGTGATCCTGAATTAGAGGGAACATAATCGACTTTAGGCCTTGTAGAGGATTAAAGCCTTTGTCTCAGAGCAAGCTTACGCGAGGGAAATAAATGCTGAATCATCCCTGCTGAGCTGCCTGACTAGGCTTCTCTTAAAACTCCTCTGTATTATCGGTAGGTTCAAAGGCTGCCACCACCACTCCTTTGTCTACAGAAACTCTCTGGGCTTGGGGTAGGATAACCCACAAAAAAGAAAACTCTCTTTATTTGACTCTTGGACAAGTACAAAAACTTTCTACATGCAAGCCGACATGTTGTGAGAAAATTGATAGTAGCTGAACACCTGAGTGCATGCTTGCACCAGAGAACTCTCCCTTTGGGCCCCCCTTTTTCTTTATCCCTCCTCCCCCGCTTTTAAAAAAACAACTTGGAGGGGCTTGTAAAAAGAAAAAAGCTTAAAACCCCCAGTTTTATTCCATTACTACAATTACGACAGACTGCGTCTGTCTGAGGGTTTCTAGTTTTCTTAAGTACAGTTAGGTACAGTTAAAGATACTTAGTAGATTACAAACATAGGTTGTCTTAGGCATGTTAAAAGTTTATAGAGTCTTTTGCAATGCCCTAGGTAGGATGGGCGTAAGCTAGTATTTCTTATTTCAATTACCTTGCAGGTAAACTAAAGTTAAAAAAAATCAGGAATATGCAAAAGCACACATGCCAAATAAATATAACTTCTAACACAAAGTCTGACTAAAACTTTTTCCTAAATTAAACTTCTCGAAGCCAAAGCGCAGGCTTCTTTCCTTGAACTCACCAAACTCTAGTCAGGGATTCTTAATGTTAGGTCCCTAGATATTATTGGACTTCAACTCCCATAATCTTCAACCAAAGGCCACTGGGGCTGGGGATTATGGGAGTTGAAGTCCAATAACACCTCGGGACCCAACGTTGAGAATCCCTGCTCTAGATAATAATTCAAGCTTCCTGCCCTCCTATCTTTCAAGGATCAGCAGAGTCATTCTCCTGCAGCCATCCTCCATGGCCACATGTCCTCCCTTCTAACAAAGACCTGCCCCTCTTGTTCCCAGCATTCCCTGCAACCACTCTCTAGGTCCCACCCACCTGGTGCACCGATTGGCTGCCCTGGAATTCACCAGCATGTCAGTCAAGTAAAGAGTTCACTCCCTGGTAACTCTTTAGTGGGAGGGGTGGCTGATCACTATAGGCCTATATTTCAATGGATTGTTTACAGGCATTTCAATGCATCGTGACTACAGTGAAAGCTATGCTCATGTTGCTTTATGGCTGCTTAACCACTAAGGAGTGTTGGTCATTTGCATCTTTTCTGCCATTAATTTATGTTTGGAATGTCACTGCAAACATTCAAACAATAATACAGTCGTATATGCCAAAAGCTGGATCCTGCATATGATTGCAGATGTTCATGACCTGCATTGCCAGAGGCTGAAGTCATTGGGAGGGAACTAATACAGGCAATGCTTGTCCTGCATCCACTATGTGCTGAAGTGGTCACTGGTCAGCATTCTCACTCTGCCTAGAGATGTAAACATTTTGTGTTCAGAGCTAACAGTAATGAAAAGCACTAAGATCTGCTTCAGCTTATCTGCAGATAGAACTAGAAAGCCATAATTTTCACACCATTATATAATAACAGTAATGTGGGTGAATCAAAATTTCCTTTCAGTTGATCTTGCCACTCTCCACTCATATTTCCAGAGATGCTCTTATCCTGGACTTTGGGGTCAAAATCTAGGGCCTCCACACCCCCTGGGGGCCCCCAAATCCACTTTAGTCTGTCCTGGGTGGTGTGGTCACCATGCCACGGCTCTGGCCCTCACTGCACCAGGTAGCCAAGTGTGATTGTGACCTGCATCGGATGCCTTAGAGACAGTGGGTGGATTGGGGAAAGAAATATGTGGGATGTGAATATGTTAAGTTGTGTGTTGAAATGTTTCTGCTAATGCATATTTGCGTAAATATACCTTTTTTATATTCTTACATTCTTGTGAGTTCAGTTGCTATTTGTGCTCTCAAGAAGCCACGTGTTAAAAATACTGGATGTGTCACAGTGTGTGTGTGTAGGGGGGGTGATGCTTAACTTGGGGGGGGCCCAGGGTCCAATGGCCTTTTGGTCCAGGCTTCAAAATTACCTAGGTGAACCTCTGCATATTTCAAATAAATTTGTGTGAGTGAAAGGAGCAGAATTATAAGACAGCTCAGCTACTTGTTATCCAAATGGGAATCCAGCTACTAATGTTCTAGAATTTGGTGTTTAGAAAGTCAATATAAGAGACTCCTTTTAATAAGAAAATATAGTAAATACCAAGATATAGTGAAAACATTTCCAGTTGGTATGGGGTTTCAGTTAGGCAGTTACCCCAATTGCTGTTCCCCAACTCTTTTTGGGTATCAGTGCCTTAGGCTGAGTGACTGTGTCCCCTTCTCCCACAAAGAATCTTCCCTTTCTAGTTAACTTTTATTTTGATTTTATCTACGCTTCCTAGAAGCTTCTAGCAGTTTCTTTCCCTCCAGACTTCTAGACCAGGCCCTCGATCTCTTAGGTGTTCTCTGTCAAGTAGGCATGTTGGCATTACAAAAGCTAAGACATTTACATCAGAGGAGGAGTTACATGGTTCTGGTTATATGATTCTTCTTATTCCCAAAAGAGAAAGAAACAGGGCAGAGACCATAGCTCAGTGTCAAAACCCGTGTTTTGCATGCATTGCTGGTCTCTGTAGATGATACTGGGTGAGGTGAACCAATGAACTGATTTAGTACAAGACAGTTTTGTATGTTTAACCACCAAGTTCTTAAAGTTAATTCCATATAGCAATCTTGCTCTTTGGCTTTCTTCCATTTTTTGTCTGTTATTATTAGGTTATCCTGATTTCTATAGCACTTTTCTGTGTGCAGAATAAAACAATGCTTATTCGTTTATCTGTAATTGTTTGTGCCCTCCAGCATATCTTGCAAAAAGAAGATATAAACTGTGTGGCTGTAAAATGGGAATCAGGTAAGGTGTACTTACAAGCAGTGCAAAACATCCGTATTGTAGGAGCTGAGCTGGCTTTTTTGTTGGATTATTTTGAGGTAAAAAATCTCTCTCTCTCTCTCTCTCTCTCTCTCTCAACAAACCATTGTTTTATATATGGTTTGCCTACTGTTAAGGGTCGTTATCTGAAGAATACAAGTAGCATTATTTCAGAACACTTTACAGCATTACTGAAAACTGTAGAGTAGGCCTAAGACTCATGAGGGAAAACAGGCACACTTTACCAGGGCCGAGGAATCCAAAGACAACTCAGCATGGCTGTAAACGATGAGTTACTAAATGAGTTACTAAATGAGGTCCAATTGTAGGAAGGGTTGCAACCTTCCAGGATTGTCTTGGAATTTCCAGGAATTGGCCTCTCTATTTCCAGGTGCCTGTTGAAAACCATCCTGGACATTTTAAAGACTTAATATTTTGGTATACAATATACTGGAAAAAATATTTGAAGAAAAATCTCAAAGAATAATTTTCAGTCAGAACAAATTGTAGATCATGCTTCAGGGTGGTTTAGCAAACTGATTCCCCTATATTTATATGGGATGTCCAGCTCTTTTGAGATCATATGAGATTGGTGGAGCCAATCAGAAGCAGTGTTAGAAAAGAACAAGCAACTTTCTGAACAATGAGCTCTAGGCCCAGATGCAAAGAGAGAGGGAACAGAAAACTCTTGAAGTTGTAGATAAGTGTGGCACCCTATGTCACATGCCCTCTTATTAACTACAAGCCGCAAAGCTCCTTACCTCTGCCGGTGTTTCCTGTGCAGGCAGCAGGTGCCAAGGGTTTGGCATCAACTAGCAGCAGGAAAGAGAAACATGCACCATTATAGTCAAGACACTGAGATCCTAGGAATGACAGGAGCTTCGGCTGATATGCCAGCTGTGTCCGTTTCTTGAGATGAACGACCTCAAAACAGTAATAAATCTGCTGGTAACCTCCAGACTGGATTACTGTAATGCACTCTATGTGGGGCTGCCCTTGTATGTGATCCAGAAACTACAGTTGGTCCAGAATGCGGCAGCTAGGTTGGTCTCTGGGTCATCTCGGAGATACCATATAATTCCTGTATTGAAGGAGCTACACTGGCCGCCGATATGTTTCCGGGCAAAAAACAAGGTGTTGGTTATAACCTATAAAGCCCTAAACAGCTTGGGCGTTGGGTGTTTAAGAGAACGTCTTCTTCGTCATTCATTCATTCATTCGATTTCGATTGAAGAAAAATCTCAAAGTATAATTTTCAGTCAGAACAAATTGTAGATCATGCTTCAGGATGGTTTAGCAAACGGATTCCCCTGTATCTATATGGGATGTCCAGCTCTCGGTCATGAATCAGATTTCGGTCATGAACCCCACCGCCCACTGAGATCATCTGGAGAGGTCCGTCTGCATTTGCCACTGGCTCGTCTGGTGGCCACTCAGGGACGGCCTTTCTCCGCTGCTGCCCTGAGGCTTTGGAAATAAGAGCCTCTCCATCTCTGACAGCTTTTAAAAGGTCTTTAAAGACATATCTGTTCACCTAGGCTTTTAATTACATTGCTTTAATGGTTTTAATGTTGTTTTAAAATATTTTAAAATATAATGTTGTTTTAAAATGGGACACCAGGGAGAGGCTCGGATCCAGAAGCACCCCTAGACTGTGTACCTGTTCCTTCTGTACTGTCACTGTCACTGAATCTCTGACACAAGGAACAGTACCTAAAGAGCTTTTTAAAATTCTTGTATAGTTAAGATACAAATAACAGACAAGTAGAAACAAAGGAAGCCTAAACAAAGCAAAATAAAATATGCATAAGGGCATCCCCCCACCAACAGAGAAGGAATCATGCATCAGAGAAGAGGGGATTGTTACAAGTTTGTACCAGTACTAGAGAAATTATGCTTGAGCGTTGACAAAAGACATGATTGTTGCATGTATTTGTTTTTTAGATGAAAATGTTGGGAATTTTGCTATTCAAATTCAGTCGACATGGGCTGAGTTAATGAATGCACAGCAAGAACTAAATCAACTTCTCCTTCAATAAATCACACATAGCCCAATCCACAGAGTTCAATGGGATTTACTTCCATTCAAGAGTGAATAGGATTGCAAGCTTAACATAATGAAAAATCTGACTTATACTTGGGATGTACACGAACCTGTTCAGAGGCTCTTTTATGGGCCTCCGAACAGGTCTGAACACTGGCTGGTTCGAATGTTCGGTGTGGATGGCGGGGTAGGACTTTAAGAGCGGAGGAGGGTGCACTTGTCCCTCCCCCCGCTTCCCCCCACCATAGCTGGAGTTTTGTAAAATCCCTCGGGGCGGCAGCATATCTCCCTGCCACCCCTTCTTCTTCAGCTGGAAGTGCCAGGTGTGCACGCACACACTTCGTGATCACACATGAGCCCGTCTGATGTGTGCAAGCACGCCTGACGTCCGCACACGCGCCCGATACTTCTGGTCACTTCCAGCTGAAGAAGAAGGGGCAGCAGGGAGGTACACTGCCGCCCCCAGGGATTTTACAGAACTCCAGCTACGGTGGGGCGGAAGCAGGGGGAGGGGTAAGTGCACCCTCCCCCACCCTTAGTCCTACCCCCCACTGCTTCGAGCCACCTTCGCCTGGTTCCGTGCACATCTCTAACTTATACTACTATTACTCTTCACTGTTTCCTAATTGGAATCTATTTCCTTGCTGAGAATGCTGTATATTTCCATCCTTTCTCTCCTTTCACATAGAAAAACTATGGATATTCTCCTTTCAATGTCCATATTATTGGACACAGCCTTGGAGCACATGCTGCAGGGGAAACGGGAAGGAGGATACGGGGTGTCCGCAGAATAACAGGTACCATACTGTGAGGTATAATTTAACAGTTATGAGCAACAGAGGAAAACGTGTGAAAAACCAGAAAATCAATTGAATGAGGAGTAAGCCATGATACCCAGGCATCTTTTCTAAGAGTTGTGGTAAAATATGCTGGAAGGCCATGTGGCCTTATTCTTGCTCATTGAGAGCTGGAACTGACATGCAGAATTTGTGGTTACCAAACCAGAACTTCCTAGCTTTTGAATGAAAAGAGAATCTGCTTCAGCAGTGGAGAGGAACAATTTCCATTCTTCATGAAGCCCCATGCCACTAGTGTTTAATGTCAAAAAGCAGAGCTTGGGGTAATGAGCCTTATAACTCATGTACTGTTTAGTGTCCCAAACAAATCTCCTCTTCCAGTAGTAAGCCTTGATGTTTGGAAACAGGGTGGTGGTTTTTATAGAAATATATGTTAGAACAAGTATATAAATGTAAGTGCTATTGCTATTGCTATAGAACAAGTGGGCTAATAAAAGGGAGTTCAGAGAACTGAAAGGAGAAGCTGCCGCCCAAGATAGTCACAAGGCAGGCAGAACTGGAGCATGATTCTTTCCAAATAACAAAATCGTGTTTGGGCATGCTTTGCTATAAGGCCCATTTCATGTTAAATATCACTAAAGGTAATGTGCTGTCAAGTTAATTTCAACTATTGGCGCCCACAGAGCCCTGTGGTTGTCTTTGGTATAATATAGGAGGGGTTTACCATTGCCTCCTCCCACACAGTTTGACATGATGCCTTTCAGCATCTTCTTTTATCGCTGCTGCCCAATATAGTAGCAGTGGGGACTCGAACCGGCAATATCAGTAGTATGCCATATATTTCATTAGAAAATGCAGACCAACCATCTCTGTTTTATTTAGGTTTGGACCCCGCTGGACCTTTATTCCATAACACTCCTCCTGAAGTCAGATTAGATCCATCAGATGCAGAGTTTGTTGATGTCATTCACACAAATATAGGTTTTTTGTTTTTTGAATTTGGTAAGTTTTCTAGTAGCACAATCCTGAGCCTGGCAGTAGGAATGTAAGTGACATAGAGGCTGTATTCAGATGTACACCATAACTGTGGCTAATTGTGACTGGTGTTACAATTCCTAATTCCAATTTGCACCACATACGTACAGCAAACCATGGTCAGTCTAACAGGAGTTAAAGGAGAGGGCCCTTTAATTCCTGGCGCTTGGCCTCCCAGCCCAGTCCCAGCCAGCTGTGCGGCCAGACTGTGGGCAAAGTGTCAGCATGTCAGCTGCTTGGCTACGATTGGCTACAATCTCCAACTGGGCATATCAGGCATGCTTGTGCATTTTCAGAGTGCTCCGCTCACTCTCAGCAGGGGAAGCGCATGGAAAGCCCTTTAAATGCCCTGCAGTGCCATGCTGCTTCTGCCAGCCATGGCACCACTGCCTCCCCCAAGTTGCTCCACACCCTGAAAGCACCACACAAACTCCAATTCCCGAGGGGGAGGGGTTGGGGACCCGGCAGGGGATCTCACTCTCAGTGCTGGAGGGGAGAGGAAAACCCACATTCGCTGAAAATGGATCTGCAGATGGTTAGGGCAAAGGATGTGTGTGTGTGGGGGGTCTGTCCTACCATGACCAGAGATGTCACGAGGAGAGACCCTGGCAAAGCAGTCCAGCCAGACCCATCACAAAGCCACTGCAAGCAGCTTGCTGCCCAGTAGGCTCAGTTCAGTTTCAGTTTATTTGTGGTCTCTGACCAGAAAAATATATACATACAGTCCAAACAGTAACAATAACTAATCCAGGTATTCATAAACTCTGTGGCCTGACATTCTTGTGAGCAGGCGTAGTCCGCGTGGGCTTTGGTATCCATCATCGTCACAGAGGAAGAATCACTCCAAAACATGGAGCGATTCTGATCCTGCTGGCTCTGGCATTTTCAGGGATGCCTGCCAGGCCACGTGGGTGTGGTGGGCAGAGAAATCCATGCATATTTGCAGTGGGGCGACCTGATTGCCAGAGTGAGTGCTTTTAAGCCTGCTGACCACCAGCCACTGAGACCGGGAAAGGTGTTGTTGGGCTACCCTTCCCTGGGGCTTGCAGGGACATAGTATCGTGGCTGGGCAGCTGCAGCCCTCCAGCCCGCATGTGTGCCTCCATGGCCTGTCACTCTCATGAGAGAGCAGACTGGTCTGTAATGGCAGGGCAATATCTAGATGTGACACAAGAGAATCCTGATTGTTACCCAGGGTCGTTCTTCTCATGAGGTATGGCCAATATTGCATGCATGCACCCCAGGGGAAAGGGCTGGGGCCCCTTCCCCACCCTTTCTGTCTAAAAAAACAGAACTGACTTTATTTCTCCCCCCCCCAACCAGTTCCCGCCCTTCTCAGAGCCATGATGGGGTGCCATGCTTGTACTACCACTTGGAGTGTTTCTGCTTGTGGACATACATGACTGTTGCTCCCTTCTTGGGGAGCAACGCACTGAGTGCTTGTCCAGTCATCCCTTGCCCTCACCCTGCAGCTTGCAGGGTGGGGGGAGCTATGGATGGAGTGGGAATGGGGGGTGCCCACAAATGACTGTGTGTCTTGACAGGCTGGCTAGTCCAGGGTTGGTGTGTGTGTGTGTGTGTGTGTGTGTGTGTGTGTAGCATCCCCGTAGCCTGGCAACTCCATAGCTGCACAGCTGACAGGAGGGGCATAGCCTTTCCCCCCGAGCGGCTGCCAGGAAGAAATGCCGAAAGCATGGAGCAGCCACTTCTCTGGGCGGGTCTGCCTCGCTGTCTCTGTGAGTGGGTTTTGGAAATGGGCATGAAACCGTGGTTATAACTGGGTCAGCAGTTGGGTGTAATGCTTCGATGGCAAAGCCGCAGTTGTCGGTGGTGAAGCTTTGAGAAAGCCAAAGCTGCAATTGGAGTCTGGCAGGGCAAAACAGAGTTCGCAGTTACGACCTTGGCCAGCTATAACTGCGGTTAAAGTGTACATGTGAACCAGGCCTTAAAGTTACCTCATCTGTATTTCAGCTGCAGGATATATTGAACCGTGTGGCCATCTTGATTTTTACCCAAATGGAGGGAAAATAATGCATGGCTGCAAACAATTCCTGGCACCTAAACATTGGGATATCAATCAAGTTATGAGAGGTACATACAATTTATAAATTTAGCACCTCTGATATTTGAACTGTATTCGAATGGTAAAATTTCTACATATTAACTAGAAATACTGCTTTTAAAAATGTGCTCAGGTACATACGATTAAGTGCAAATGATAAAAAATCTCCATGCCTGGATTAAAAGAAGAAAGCAGTGGCCAACATCCAGACAACCATGGTGGGCTAATAAAAAGCATCATTTTTGTTGCATTGGGGCAGGGGTGATGATTCTGTCTTTCCTCTGCAGCCCTCTGTACCTCATAAAAGGTAAGTCTGAGGGTTCCTCAATGCATAAGGACATCTTTTGTGAGGCACAGAGGGCTGCAGAGGGAAAAGAAAACTGCCAAAAATCCACCCCCCACCCTTTGCATAATGGAAAAGACTGTGCTACTTGCGCTCCAGTAGTCTGGATGTCAGCCAGTATTCTACTGGAAATTTCAGATATAAAGTTGCATGCATATAATGTTTATTGTCTGACTAAAGAAAATATGGATTCTCCTTCTAGTGGTATCCTTGTTTATTAACTTGATATCATTCCCCCATTTAAGAAAAACTATGCTTTTTGTTCAATCCCTCCATTCCTTCAATATCCTCTAAAAAGGCATCTGTATTGCCATGTCGGTAGGGTGCTTTCAAGTAGATTGATTAATCAGGTAACAAATTTTATTAGTTTGCAGCCTGAACTAAAATAATTTTTGGACATTTCTTCCAGACATGACTTTAGGATGTTCACACAAACGAAGCGTGCTGTATTATTCTAACAGTGTTTTAATCCCAGATGGATTTCTCGGCTACCGATGCAATTCATACGACTCCTTTCTGTCAGCAAGTATCCAGTCCAAATGTGGTTTATAGCTTGATTCTAACTATGTTTTTCATGGAAGCAGATACAGACTGCTCAAGTGATGACTGTGCTACCTGCTAAAGGATACAGCGTAGAGCCGAGAGTGTAATGCTGGCTATGCTGGTAGTTAAATAAACATAAGAGTATTTCAGTTCCTGAGATGTCAGAATAGCTTTTAAAAACTGTTGGCATGTCTCTCTGGTAAGAGATACCCTTCTGTTACAGCAGAGTGCACTGAGGCAAAACACAGCGGATTCTGCCCAGGCATACGTGTTTGCTGAGAGCAAAAGAAACCTGGAGCCAGTTCATAGTTTCAAATCAATATAAGGAGTCTTTATGGGAGAACTCCATTCTAGATAGGAAAGTGGAGATAGAATCTCTCATCTAGCTAGCTAGCTGGATGAAGTGAGATGCTGTCTGCATCTCTGCACACATGGTGCAGAGAGAGAGAGAGGCGAGCGTGTGTGATAGGGAGAAGAAAAGGGAAGAGAGAGAGAGGCAGGCAGGCAGGCAGGCAGGAAGTCCCTGAGAGTAGCAATCTACATATCAAAGGGATAGTGTCAGAGCAGTAGAGGGAAGGGATGGCCAATTTCTTGACCCCTCTAGACCTCTGACTCACTAATCTGTCCCCTCTGTCATTGAGGCATGAGGCAGCACAGAGTCCTTCACTTCCAACACCCCCTCTCAATGTCTTGTGACTCAGTCTATAAGATTCATTTCCTTTCTCAGTTCTTCAAAGCAAGGTCTTGGTAGTGGCTTAGTGAGTAGATCTGCAAGCATTTCATTTATTGGGCAGTAGATCAGCTTGATTAGTCCATCCTTTTGCAGATTTCTTAGTACATGGTACTTCACGTCAATATGTTTGATATGCTTCTTTACATCTTCCTGTTTGGAGAGTTGAATGCAGCCTTGGTTGTCTTAATACACTGGTACGGGCTGTGGTACATCTATACCCAGATCTTTCAGTAGTTGACACCACCACTGTATCTCATGACAGCACTGTGCAGCTGGTACATATTCTGCTTCAGTGGTAGATGATGCTATTATGTCTTGCTTGGTGCTTGACCAGCTTATGGCTCCAGCTCCATAGAAAATTATGTGACCACTGGTGGATTTCCTTTCTGTTAGGTCTCCACCCCAGTCTCCATCTACGTACACTTCTAGTTTTGGTTCACTGCTAGCTGGTAGTTTGAGCTTAAAGTGTACAGTACCCTTTAGGTACGTAACAAGTCTCTTAATCACATTCCAATCCTTGACTGTTGGTGATGCAGTCTTTCTGCAAAGTAAGCTAACTGCTGTACTGATATCTGGTCTAGTGAGTGTACTAATGTATAGAAGTTTACCCAATGCTTCACGATATCTATGGTTGATAGATAGTGGTTCAGTTTGATCTTCTTGCTTTATGTAGTTCACGTCCATTGGAGTTGGTGTAAGATTCACATCTTCCAGTCTCAGCAGGTTCATCAGTTCTTTAATTTTCTGTTCTTGGTTGATGAGGAAACTTCCGTCTTTCTCTCTTTGTACATGAATGCCCAAGTACTGTGCGATGTTGCTGAGTCGCTTGACTTCCACATTCCTGTTCAGTTGATACATTATTTCCTTGCTGTCATCTGGATTCTCATAGGCAAGAATTAAATCATCAACATACACCAAAATGTTAGTCCATTTGCTTTCTCTGCATCTGGTGTACAGGCAGGGATCAGCTTCACTTCTTTTGAAGTTTGCTTGAAGTAACATATCATTCAGTTTTGTGTTCCACGCTCTGGCAGCCTGTTTCAAACCATAAATGCTCTTTTGCAGTTTGCATACAAAGTCTTCTTTGCCTTTCTCTAAGAAACCCAGTGGTTGTTACATGTAAATGTCCTCTTCCAGTTCGCCATGCAAGAATTTAGTTTTCACATCTAGGTGTTCAATGTGCATTCCTTTGCTAGCAGCAATACTTAACAGAGTTCTTACTGTGGTGTGTTTGGCTACTGGTGCAAATGTTTCATCATAATCTTCTCCATATTTCTGTGAATATCCTTTTGCTACTAGTCTGGCTTTGTAGCACTGTATCTCACCGTCAGCATCATGTTTGAGTTTGAAGACCCATTTGCAGCCTATAACTTTCCTCCCTTGAGGTAGCTTAGTAAGAGTCCAGGTTTTGTTTTTCAGTAGAGCCTCAAGCTCTTCAATTGCAGCTTGTTTCCACTTCTGGGCTTCTGGTTGTGGTAGCTGGGATATCTCCTCCCATGACGAGGGTTCTGGTTGTTCCACCATTCTTGTGAGATAGGACAGTCTCGGGCTGGAACACCTCTGGTTGAGCACATTGATCACCTCACCTCACCCTCTGTGGTCTCTTCCACTATCTCAGGTACATCTGGTGGAGTGCTGGAGGTCTCTATGTCGAGCGGGGTTGGATCTGGATCTGCTGTCTCCACCTCCTTAATTCTGCTGACATCAGGAAGCATAATCCAGTTGTCAGGGTGTTTGGTCTGGTCGCTTGCTTCAGTGTAGGCCCCCTCTGAAGACGCAGCTCTCTCATTCTCTTCAAAATACACTGATATGCTGATGGTCATCTTACTGGTGTCAGGATCCAGAATTCTGTAGCCTTTGGATTGCGCTCAGTAGCCTACAAAAATACCTTTTGTGGCCCTAGCTCCTAACTTAGTTCTTTTTTCCTTTGGGATGTATGAGTAAGCCATGCATCCAAAGACATGCAAATGCGTCATGGACGGCTTATGACCATGCCAAAGTTCATATGGTGTTGTCCCTACAGCCTTTGTGTGCATTCTGTTTTGTATGTATGTAGCAATCATGATGCCTTGTCCCCAGAGTTTCTGTGGGAGGTGTGCATCAGCAAACATGCATCTTACCATATCCAAGAGACGTCTATTCTTTCTCTCTGACACTCCATTCTGTGATGGGTTGTAAGCTATTTTGGTTTGATGCACCATTCCATGTTCTCTCAGGAACTGCTTCTTGGCACTGGACATATACTCTCCTCTACTGTCTGTAAGCAGGATCTTTGGCTTCCACTCAAATTTGTTGCTCGCCATGGCCACATAGTCCTGGAGTTTCTCAAGCATCTGTGATTTCTCCTTTAGTAGAAAGAGAACTGTATATCTTGAATAATCATCAATGAACGTTAGGATGTATTTGAAATTACCTATTGTTGCTAGTAGTGGTCTGCATATATCACTGTGGATCAGCTATAGAGGTCTTCTGGTCTTCATTTCATTCTGCTTAACTGTGCAAAGTTAACTGCTTTGGACTCAAGACAAAAACACAGTCACAATGTCACATGGTATAAAATTAATGCCATCAGCTAATCCCCTTTCCTTTGTGTTCTGGATTGATTCATAGCTCCTGTGACCTATATGTCTATGCCACAGTTGCAAGCGGTTCTCATGCGAGCATTACTGAGCAAGGTTCACTTCATTATGCTGACATGCTTCAGGTTTGGACCAGGCTGGTTTTTCTCTGTCTGCCTTTGACACAAGTTGCTCCTGCACATTGTATAGGCCTTTGCATTCAGTACCTACAAAGCAAACTTCTCCATTCTGGGTAACAACACATTGTCCATTTCTAATACAGTTCACAGCCTTGTTTCTCTAGCTCGGATAATGAAAGCAAGGAGCTTGAGAAATTGGGGATATAAAAAACATCTTTCACTAGAAATTCATTAATGGATCCATCTGGTAACTTGCAGTACAAAACTCCTTTGCCTTTCCTCTTTGCTTTAATTGTAGTATTACTGCCCAAATGAATGATCTCTTTGGGAATATTAAACAGTTCAGTATAGAAATCAAGGCGATTTGAGATGTGAATTGTAGACCCACTGGCTAAAATGAATCCTGCATCTCCTTGTAATAAGGACACACTATAGTTGAGACTGAATCTCTTTCAGTAAAATCAGCTTTCCTTGTCTGATTCTTGGGACAGTTCACCACCTTGTGGCCGGATTGGTTGCACAGAAAACATCTAAAGGCATTAGTGCCTGTTGGTCTCATTCCAGACATTCCAGGAGCAGTCTCTCTGGCAGCGGTCATGTGACCTCTCCCTCTGGACTGAGTTCCCTTGGCAATGGAGCCAGAGCTTTTGGTATGCAGATGAGGACCCCTGTGATTTCCTCTCACAGCATTCTTCCCTCTCCACCTTGGGTTTTCTCTGGCATGGCCACGTGTTGCTTTAAGAGCAAAGTTACTTGCCAATTCACCTTTATAGCGAGAACTCAAAACTTGCCTTCTGCTTGCCTCAGTAGAGATAGTTTCCACGGCTCTCTCAAAAGTTAGAGCGGTGTGGGTTTCCAATTGCCCAATAATATTACTGTAACTGGGAGGCATGCTTAGAAACAGAGCTTCCAATTTCTGATTCTGTGTAAATTCCTCTCTTGCTGCTTTAAATTCTGCCAAAAAAAGTCCTGTAGTACTCCTACATGTCTGGCAAAACAGCCCGCATCTTTATACTGGAGATTCTGCATTTTCTTTCTCAAAGGAAGAAAACCACCCACCCCTTTTTCATACGCAATGACTCTAGCTTACTTAGCATTTCCTTTAGGTCACAAGATCACATATGGTAGAAAGATAATGTTTACTCATAGAAGCAGCAATGAGAGCTTGGGCCTTGGCTTCGTGCAGTTCCCATGCCTCTTTAGCAGCCTTCTCCACAGCTGAGTTTCCATCTGTGGGGGCATCTTCTTCAGTGACCTTCTGTAGTCCTTCAGCTCGTAATGCAAGCCACAGTTGAATTTGCCATTCCAAGTAATTATCTGGGTTCAAGACAGTCAGCCTAAGCTTTCCTTCTAGATAAGTAGCCATCCTCACTGTGCGCCATAAAAGCAGCTGTAGATCAGCAATTCAAAGTGCTCATGGCTAGATCTCACTGGATCTCCGGGAACAAACTTAAATCTTTAGTTGCAGTATACACAGTTCAAAGCCAACTGGGTCCATAACCTGTTGGGAAGTCTCTCTGGTAAGAGATTACCTTCTATTTCAGCAGACTGCACTGAGGCAAAACACAGCGGATTCTGCCCAGGCATATGTGTCTGCTGAGAGCAAAAGAAACCTGGAGCCAGTTCATAGTTTCAAATCAATATAAGGAGTCTTTATGGGAGAACTCCATTCTAGATAGGAAAGTGGAGAGATAGAATCTCTCATCTATTTATTTATTTTATTTATTTATCTGATTTATATACCGCCCTTCCAAAATGGCTCAGGGTGGTTGGCTCAGGGCAAAATGGCTCAGCGCATCCAGCTAGCTAGCTAGCTGGATGCAGAGAGATGCTGTCTGCATCTCTGCACACATGGTGCAGAGAGAGAGGCGAGCGTGTGTGATAGGGAGAAGAAAAGGGAAGAGAGAGAGAGGCAGGCAGGCAGGAAGTCCCTGACAGTAGCAATCTACATATCAAAGGGATAGTGTTAGAGCAGTAGAGAGAAAGGATGACCAATTTCTTGACCCCTCTAGCCCTCTGACTCACTAATCTGTCCCCCTCTGTCACTGAGGCATGAGGCCGCGCAGAGTCCTTCACTTCTAACAAAAACAACACTAACAAATAGCAGATATTATTTATTGATTATTATTATTAATATTAATGTTAATAATATTTAGGGTAAATGCTTCCCATGTCCCAAGGAGACCTGTCCAATGATGGGCCACTATGCTGATAGGTTTCCAGGTAAAACTACAGAGGTGCACCAAGTGTATTATTTAAACACAGAAGCTTTCCAGCCATTTGCTTGTAAGTGTTACTTCCATTTATTCTTATTAAATAATTCTGTTTAATATCCTTTTCATGTCTTACTTCCTTTGTACTACTACTACTACATCATTTTCAACCAGAAAAGAAGTTTACAAAGCATTTTGCATTGGAAAGAATGAGAAGAGGTTGTCTGTCCTGAAAGAGTCTAAAAAGAAACACAAGGGAGACACCAGCAACTCCCACTGAGATGGGCTGAATAGGGACAGTTGCTCTCCCCTATTAAATATAAGATAGTCCCCACTTTAAAAGTGCCTCTTTGCCTAATTAGCAGTTATGATCCTGATCCTGCAATCAATTCCATATAGAAGGCCTGTGTAGATGTCCAGAACATGTCAAGCTACTATCTCAAGGCCAATGCAGACAAAATTGCTACCAGATACAAACCACATGTAATTGCTCTTCTGTCCACAAAGTTAGCCATTAGTGTAGCAGGTCATCATGGAGATTTTGAAGTTTGCAGTACAGACAGTACTCCAATCCATGTGATACCAGCATGCATGCCAATGGCTTGCCAAAGAGACAACTACCACACAGCCAGTTTTAAGAGCCCCATGTGGTTGCTTTTTCAAGAGCACCAGTTCTTGGACCACATAGAGTGGCATTTGCTTGTATGGAATTTGCCAATTGGTGATGCACACGGCTGCTTTTGGCTTGTACTTGATGTGATGCACTTGGCACATAATCATTGCAATGCATCACAGAACAGCAATGTGCCACATCCTGTAAAAAAACCTTGCCAGAAGTGAACTGAATGTAAAGTTGGTGGGCAAATTTCAGACTAGTTAGTAATAACTAAGACCACTGGCATTCATGACAAATTCGTCATGACTAACTTAAGTCCCATTAATTTCAATAGGACTTAGTAATGACTAACCTAGCCTGGATGTTGCCTGGTGGATCTTCATCTAAAGAAGTCCCACAAGTATTTTACATGTCAAAAATAATTTCAATATGGTTCTATGAATTATATCTGAAACTAGAGTTTTCTTTGATAGACTTTTTTTGTTGTAACTCAACTTCTTCTCACATAATCTCCCATGCAATTACTGAATGGGGAGGGGAGGAGGACTATGCCTCCTGGCTGCAACCACTGCAAGTGACTCACCTTCTCAGTTGTTGCATATTTGACTTTCACGAGAAAGGAGCCCTTCTACTGCATATTCCATACATTGAATCCTGTTCAATCAGGATTCCCTCTAGAGTGGAGTATGCTGGTAGGCCTCTTCCTCATGAAAGCCAAATGCACAGCTGCCTGAGGAAGTGTGGCCAGTGGACACATTAGTGACAAAGGGTAGTGCCAGAGTTGTGGTCTCATTCCCTTCTCCCTACATTCAGTAAATACAAGAAGGTTTACATGAGAAGAGGGCTGTGTTTGGTTGTAATGTAACAATGCACCACTTAAAACAGGTTAAAGGTAAAGTGTGTCGTTGAGTTGATGTCAGCTCCTGGTGACCACAGAGCCTTGTGGTTGTCTTTGGTAGAATACAGGAGGGCTTTACCATTGCCTCCCATGCAGTATGAGATGATGCCTTTTAGCATCTTCCTATATCACTTCTGTATCTTCCTATATAGGTGTTTACCATAGACTGGGAAACATACTGTACCAGCAGGGATTCAAACTGGTATATACATTATCCTGTTGACTTCAATGGAATTAAGGTTCACATCGAAATACTCTAAGCAATTGAGTTGAAACATTACATGAAAAAAGGAGTAATATATTATCTGCATCAAAATATGGATTTTTATCTCTTTCAGATTAATTGTTTCTGTGTTGCACATTCATCTAAATTATTTTTGTTCCTGCATAGGTTGGAGGGAATATGTATCTGTGAAATTGTCTGGAACACAAAAAATGTGGGGAAATATATACGTAGCCTTGATTGGAAGTAATGAGCACAGAAGGCAGTACCCAGTTGCCAAGTAAGTTTAACACCAACATGAAATAAAAGCTCTGCCTATAGGGCCTGCTCAGGGTAATCCCCCCCCCCATATTGTATTTGGACTAAAATAATTATTACTGCTGTATTATCCACTTTCTACCCCCACTCTCACCCCTATACTTGAATGTGAAATCATTATATTGTATGATATCTTCTGTAAGATGTGCTGAGAGGGCTAAGTGTCATGGCCAGGTCTGAAAAAGATGAGTGATGCAAAGTGAACATTTATTGACAATGAATCAGATCAGCTGATCTCCATGGGTTGTGTCCTAAAGAAATTGGCCAAGAATAAAAAACACTTGAAATCAAAAAGGCAAGTTAGTTTTAATTAAATTAAGTCCCATTAATTTCAATGGGATTTAAGTATCTTAAGTTTCTTAGGCTACAACCCAATGTACAGTATGCTAACACAACCCATTACGTTGTAGCTTTGCATTACAAAAAAATCTTTTGCTGGTGGCTGCGTTAAGAGGAATACCACTAATGTATTTTATACTTTCTGTTCACAGTTCTTGGGATCCAATCCTTTATAAAGAGTGCTGTGCTTATGAGATCATTACCATAATTCTAAAAGCAATTATTTTGCAATACCCCAAATTACTTCTATATGACTCATACTACTTACATATGGTGCAGCTCCTTTTACTTGAATAGAATCAATCCAAAATTCAGTTTAAAGACTGGAATTTTAATTGCCTTTGGGTTTGAATCTTACAAACTTGTACAAAATTGATTTTGCACATGTGCACGTATATGAATATAAAGGGACAGCTGTGTTACTTTTGCATCAACACTACAACCCTTTAGTACTGTCGAGGTATTGTTCTTATAATTATCTGGGGGCACTCCCCATTAGCCACACTCCTCCTTTTCCACCATTCCTCACCTCCCCCTCCCCGGCTGGATACTCAGCAGGGCAGTCCGTGTCAGCCACAACCCCCACACTCCCTATCAGCCGATACTCCTTACCCTGCTCTCCCTGCTCAGTGAAATGAAATTAAAGGATTGTTTCTGTAGAGGAAAATTTCCTAGTAGTTTTAGGGTTAATTTAGCACATAGCACTAATGAGTTCCATGGCCTCCCTCCTCCTCTGAGCAAAGAGAGGCAGTCTAACTTCCCAACCCCGTGTGAGCTGGATACTAAATGAGAGGCCCATCTGCGCCCTGATTAAGCATCAGGATGCACGCGCCTCTCATTTAGTATCTAGCTTCTGGATTTGCTGCTCTCCTCACTGGAATCAGGAGGGAGGTGATCAAACTCCTTAATGCTGTACTACTGAATATCTAGCACTCGCAGCACTAAGAAGTTCAATTGTCTCCATCCTCATTCCAGCAAGGAGAGCAGCAACTGAACTTCTCAGCACCACATGAGCTGGAGACTAAATGAGAGGTGTGCATGCACCCTGATGCTTAATCAAGGTGCACATGAGCCTCTCATTTAGTATTCAGTTCACAGAGGGTTGGGAAGTTTGATCACCTTTCTCTTTGCTCAAGAGAGGAGAGGAGTGAGTCATTGTGCTATGTGCTAAACTAACCCTAAAGCTACTAGGGAATTTTCCTCTACAGAAGCACTCATTTCATTTCACTGAGCAGGAAGGGGGGGCGGACCTGGGAGAGTGTGGGGCTGGGGTACAATTGCCTTGCCTGCCTCACTTAAAGGATGGGCCACTGTATAGGCCAGATAGGATTTTCTATTCAAGAGAACAAATGGACACAATATCAGACATTAAAAATGGAAAATCGGCAACCACTGGGAAAGCATTCCACCTCTCTGAACATTCAGTAGCAGACCTCAAAGTTGTTAAAGTTCAATAAAAATGGTGTCAAAGGGAGACTCCAGCAAGAAGTTGCTGAGCTGGAGGAATTCATTTGCAGATTTGGTATTACCAGTCTTGGGCTCAATAGAGTCTAGGAACAGTTAGCTCACAATGGAAAGTAATTGTCCTCCCAGTACAGAAAATATTGTCATAGGAAACATAGGAAGCTGCCACATACCGAGTTAGACCATAGATCCATCTAGCTCAGTATTGTCTACACAGACTGGCAGTGGTTTCTCCAAGGGTGCAGGCAGGAATCTCTCTCAGCCCTGTCTTGGAGATGCCAGGGAGGGAACTTGAAACCTTCTGCTCTTCACAGAGCAACTCCATCCCCTAAGGGGAATATCTTACAGTGCTTACACCTCTAGTCCCATTCATATGCAACCAGGGCAGACCCTGCTTAGCTAAGGTGACAAGTCATGCTTGTTACCACAAGACCAGCTCTCCTCTCCTATGTGTTGCCTCCCTAAACTGATGACTAATTCCACCCACCTCCCCGACAGTAGATGAACCACAGAAACGTCACCGCAAGAGCCACCATTCCCAGGAAGCCACCAGATTCTCCTCTTCTTCCCGATTCACAGCCTGCAGCCTCGCCAGGACAGCCCCCAGCTGGCCTCCCCACCTTCATCCACCACACACAACTCCCCAAATGTCCTCCAGCTTCTGGCTGTCCACCGTGCCCCCAGAGGAAGGGAGTTGGAGAATTGCCTGCCCCATCCCCAGTCTTCCTCCAACAGGGTAAATGTCCCTTTCCCAAAATTTGCAAAGGGCTTTGTGATTTCAAAAAAAATATTGTACATTCAGGCAAATGGACAAAACCCATGACACCCAATCATCTCTCTCCTGCATTGCTATTTTAAAAATAAATTTTATATTTGAATTAAGTGAATCAACTGTGGAGAATTAGTTTAAAAATTCAGATTAATGTTAATTTGGATTGCCTGGTGAAATTTTTCCTCTTTTACAGTGGATTGTTTTCCCCAACAAGTACATATGCAAAAATTATTGATGTATCTATTCCTGGAAATATTACGGCTGTTGAATTTCAGTGGAAAAAGGATCCAGCTTGGAAAAGGACTGGCTTAATAGGAGCACAGGAAGTCACCATACTATATGGAACAAATGGTCATAAGTAAGTGTATTATTGTATCTTCCAACATGGTGAAAAATAGTCTTGTGTTTAGATGGCAAACAGGAGAAAATTGTGGGGTCACAATGGGTGACAGGTGCAGCTAGATGATTTTGGACCCTGGGCCTAAAGGGCTAATGCCCCCCCCCCCACATAAGCATCCCCCCCCCTTTATCCATCTAATGGTGCAGTAGGGAAATAACTTGACTAGCAAGCCAGAGGTTGCTGGTTCGAATCCCCGCTGATATGTTTCTCAGACAATGGGAAACATCTGTATCGGGCAGCAGCACATCGTCTCATACTGTGCGGGAGGAGGCAATGGTAAACCCTTCCTGTATTCTACCAAAGAGAACACAGGGCTCTGTGGTCACCAGGAGTTGACACCGACTTGATGGTACACTTTACCTTTTACCTCTATCTATCTATACACACACGCACGTATGCGAAATCTGGCTAATTTCTTTTTTGACACCCCATTTGGATGTGCACAATTAGAAAGCACCTGTTGAATAAACCAAGTGTAGCAAGCAAGGTCTCAGACATTTGTTTCCTGCTTTTCCACCAGCTACATGGTCTTTAGAGCTTACCTTACAATAGAGTTCCTTTAGAGCTTACCTTACAATAACTCATTAAATATGCAGATAACAATAAAAATCAATGATGTTCGTAGCCATGCTAGCTCAGGATAAGCAAGAATGTTTTATTCCCTTCTGTCTTTAGCCCCTTGTTAGGCTGTTATCTGAACTTCATTTTGGCCTTGAAACCTATATCATATACCATTATATCATTCTGCAATACTATATCTTACCACAGGCACCATGAATATTGCAATCCCCAAGCTTTTATGAAAACAAAGGCATTTACCATTTATTTCTGCCAATATTTAAATAGCAGTGACAAACATAGATTCACTCTTGCCACTTAAGTTAGCAGAATGTGCTACTTTTCACACCAGAATATGCTCAGGGGAAGGTTGGAATTTTGGTGGTGGGGAGATATTTTTAGAAGGCATTCTGAATCAGACACTTATTGATCTGTAGATACCAAACTGTGTATGGAAAGTCCAGTCACTCTCCTCTCTGTTTGGAGCCTGGGAGCAGGAAGGAACTACCCCAGCAAAGGCAGGGGTAGAGGAGAGAAACACAGCACAGGCAGGAAGAATCTCTTCAGTGGGCAGGGTGCAGGGGAAGGAATGTGGCAGAAGTGGGAAACAGCTCCAACGAGCGGGAGGAATGCTGCCGTTTCAATTAGTGAGGAGGGAAAACATGCGGCTGCGGATCTCCTCCCATCCCCGTTCCCCAGCAGTCAGAGCATGGTGCACAGCCTTTCTCCTACCATCCATCAAAGCGGTGGCAAGATTCTTCCCCTCTCTCTAGGACTAGTTTTTGCCGCTGCCATGTTCCTTCCCCTCACCCTGCCAACTGCACCTGCCAAACTGGTGGCATTTCTCCCCACTTGTTGGGGCTGGAAGGAACCAGCCCCAGCAAGGATGGGAGGGACGGGGAGACACACAGCAGCAGCGGGAATCAGCCCCAGAATGGGGAGGAATGCAGTCCCAGAGTGGGTGTAGGCAGCAAGGGCAGCACAGGCACACACTGTATGCAGGCTGCTCACCTCAGCTCCACTGCTGAAGCCATGCCCAGAACTGGGGGAGATCAAGTAGGATGCAGGCTGGCCGCACTCTGCCCCCAGCCCCGGGCTGTGCCTGTCCTCACAGCCCCTTGAAAACATTTATGCTTGGCTACCCATTGAGGTGTGGGCCAGCGATGGGCAGTAGCATAGCCAGCAGGGACAGCCGGCAGTGGAATATAAATTTAAAATAAAATAAAGTAAATAAATAAATAAATAAATAAAATAATAATAATAATAAATAATTCAGAGGAATTGGGAGTCCAGTGGCTGAGGGGGGCTCGGACACCCTCCTGGAAGTCCAGGGGGGACAGGCACCTCTGGTGTAGGGTTGCCATATTCTGGCTCTCTAAATCCAGGCACCCTAATTTGCATATCATGTAAATTGGCCTGCAAATATTTTGCATATTATGCAAATCAGCAGATGCACTTTCCAGTTGATTTGTATTTGCTCCGGATATCTACCAACAAGATCTCTTTGGCTGACCATTTCCCTCAGCATTAAACACTCAGACTTTATATCCCAACACTTTCAAATATAGAAATTCAGTTTTTAACATTGTCTAATGAGCTGTGTGTAGTGCTGTCATGGATTCTTCACCAACTGCAGACTACCATCCCACTCTATTTTCCAGTACCTGAATATGCTATTTATTGCTTTAAATGTGCTGGTTTGGTGAAGGTGAAGAGAATTAAAGGTCATGCTGAGGGTTAGTGCTGACTCTGAGTGCATTTTCATTGCCACTAAATTCTACAATTGACCCACAAAATTGGTACTAGAGAGTAAGGCTTTCATGGTTAAGCCTTGTCACAGTCACCATTTACATCCTGAGATAAATACATAAAATGTAACACTAAAATGTCTATAGGATGTAAAAAGAGCAGGTATCAGGGAGAATTTACGGTGGCTTAAAGCAAAACTAAAACAAAAAACAAAAACAAAATAATAAATGAATTATTAATAAACTAGTGTTTCAGGCCCGTTGTGATAACGGGCGCTAGTAGGGGAGAGTTCCCCCCCCCGCCCCACTTCCTCTGGCCTCCCCCCCCCACGCCCTCCCAGCTGGCCGAGACTTCCTTACCCAAAGCAGCCCGCGACAGTCGGGCGATCAAAAATCCATTTTTTGCGAAGAAGAGAGGAGCTCCGGAACAGAGCTCCTCTCTGTGCTAAGCCAATGCCCAAACTGCTGCTATGGACGCAAAGGACGCAATAGGTGTCCTTTGCGCCCAAAGCACCACTTCGGGGAGAGACTTAGCACAGAGAGGAGCTCTGTTCGGGAGCTCCTCTCTTCTTCGCAAAAACAGCTTTTAGTTCGCCCGACTGTCGCGGGCTGCTTCGGGTAAGGAGGTCTCGGCCAGCTGGGAGGGCGGTTGGCGGCCATGGCGGCGGCCGCGGAGGCATTCTTCTGGGCCGTTTTGGCCCTTAATCATTTGCGGGGGGGGAGCGGGGAAGGAGTATGTGGGCAGCTGGGAGGGCGGGAGAGTGGGCGGTGGCGGTGGTGGTGGCCGGGCAGACTCTGGGGGCGGCGCTGCCGGTCCGGTCCGCCCCCGCCTCACATTCCCGGCCGGTCTCCCCGGACGGGCAAGGGCCCCAAGGACTTGCAGCCGCCTGGCTGCGGCGGCGGTGCCAGGCCTCGGCGGCGGCTCTGCCGCCACCTCGGCCGGCTTACCCCATCACCTCCTCCCCCCGCCCGGCTTCGGCGGCGCGGCTCCACCGCCGCCTTGGCCGCGCTGCGTCCTCTGGCCGAGGCGGCGGCTTTGCCGCCGCCTCGGCCAGTCTCCTCCTTCCCCGCATTCCCGGCTTCTTCGGGGCGGCCGCTTCTGGCCGCCCAAGATGGCCACCGGGTGCCGGCCCTCATGTCTCCCTTGCCCTGTTCTGCGCCTGCGCTTCGCGCAGGCGCAGAACAGGGCAGGGAGGCACGAACACACGCTTGGTGCCCGTCCACGGACGGACACCAAGCGTTTTATTAGAGAGGATTAATAAATAATTTATTTGTTATAAGAAAATAAATTAAGACTACACTAAGTTTGACATAGCCACCTAATGACACAGTGGGGAAGTAACTTGTCTAGTGAGCCAGAGGTTGCTGGTTCGAATCCCCACTGGTATGTTTCCACATATATCGGGCAGCAGCGATATAGGAAGATGCTGGGCTCTTTGGTCGCCAGGAGTCCAGTGACTCGATGGCACAACTCTACTTTACAAGTTTGACATATTAACAGCAGCAATAGAACAACAACAACAAAAAAGCACAACTTTTCAGTTAAGGCTGCAGTTCTTTACACACTTACTTGAGAGAATATTTGATTGAAACCTGCAGTGCTTACTCTTAATTAGGCATGCATAAAATGTCAAGCCAAAGTCCTTAAACATTAGAATACACAGCCTGGTAGGCAGGCAGTGGTTTACACAAAAAACAAGCTATCCTCTCAACTGATAAATAGAGATCCTCTGTTGATAAAAAAAACCCACAAAGGCAACATTCCTCCAGCAAAAGAAGAATGGCTGATGAAGGCATATGAATATGTAGAAATGGCAAAACTTACTGTATTAGTAAGAGATAGTCATATAGAAAACTTCGTAGAAGATTGGAAACCCTTCTTGTGGTATATGAAAAACAATGTGAATTTGGATTTATTAACGGGGGTTGAAATGTAAAAATAACAGTTGGGGAATTTGTTATAGTAATGAAACTAATAGATTACTATGGTGATGAAAACAAGGATTAGGACATAATAACCAGATATATAAATACAAAGAAAATATTTACATGAGAGCAAATATGGATGTTGCAGTATAACTGTGTTGAAAGATGAACGGGAAGTCAATTGATATGTAGAAAACTAATAAAAATAAAGTGCAAAAAGGGGGGGGGCAACATTCCTCAGGGGATTACTTTATTTGTGAACCTTTCCCAGCTAGCCTCCTGTGTGTTACCTGCCTTAATCTAAGTCCAGCAGATGAGCAGAATAGTGACCGCACATTTTGCTCCATAACTCCACTTCTACAAGGGCTAGAGCTTAGCCTTTTTAAAAAAATTAAAGCTGAAATCAGGGGGAATCCAGGTGGACTAAGCAATCTGGGTGACATGCCTGAAATCCGGATACTACCCAGAAAATTGGGAGACATGGCAACCATATTCTGGAGACAGTTCACATAGATTAAGAGTACATCAACCACAAATACCCCAAATCTCCTTGAGGGTTGTGGATATCCAGATTTACACTAAGGTCCTGAACCAGGTCCTATGAGAAAGTTCCTGTATGGATGTGCTAGTAGACAGCATTCTAGTCTACATGCTCAAATGGGTTTCCATTGATTCAACGGATTTGGACTGTTGTATGAACATACATCCTTTGCAATGTATGCTTCTTGACTCAAATGGGCTTAGACCATACAGTTCATGCCTGCTTACAGCTGCAAAAGTTTGTTTTTTTAAATCAAAGACATTAATGAAGTTTATTATCATTTGGCTGAGAGCATAGGCAAGGGGCTATTTATGGCACTATTTTTTCCCCTTGTGTTGGTAGTTGTTCCTTGTTCATGAAGACCAAATACTTCTCACGCCTTTGCCATAAGCACCTACAGTTTTGTACAATCTAATGCATATATATAGGAGGGTTGGTGGTCTGCTACAAAATTGCAGGTTCTGCTAGCAGCAAACAAGCAAGAACTTTTTAAGATGGCGACTTTACCACAACTTTACTTTGGGAGGGTGTGTGTGTTCACACAGCCAGATTTATGCTGAAGTCCATGTGATATTTCAGAGAGCACTTCACACGCGATTTGTGTTTTCTCCTCCATATTGGAATCTAGCCCATTTCTGTCCTGTTTAAAAAAAAAAATCCTCTTTTTGCATCAGAGTATCTGTTATGCCCTGAACTTGCAGTAACGCCTCATGGTAAATCCATGGTAAATCCTGCTTTCTGAAAAGCCTCCAGGTTATTCATCTATCTATCTATATAAAATTGAAATGTGCATTTGTCTGTTCTCTATGCATTCCCACACCCTTTGAGCTATCAGGACCAAACTTGCCACAGTGACTGCCTGGGACCCTACCTACATAAGGTACCTGGGGAACCCGACAACCATTCCGCACAGACAGACAGGCGGATATACAGCGGGTATAGTCATAAAACAAAAAGCAATTCTGGGGCCCATGCAACGCCGGGCACTTATAGCTTGTTTGCTATAAACTGGAGCTTTCCCAGACAGCAGGCTTTACTGTTTTCTGCGAAGCTTAATGTGAGTTCAAACCTGATGCCAAACACAGACACAGAGTGGATTTTTAAACTCCAGATATAAATTGGGCTACACTCTTAATGCAGGATGAAAAACCTGCATTGTGTGTGAAGTGCTCCCTGATAGCTTACAGTGACTTCAGGGTAAATTTGGCCGATATGTGAATGCACACCTCCATTCCAGAGGAGAAGTGAACTAAAAACCGGGTGTGAAAATCTTCCTGGTGTGATAGGACTGGAATGACCTGGATTGAAATCCACATACAGCCATAAAGCTCACTAGGTGACTTTGGTCCACTCTCTCACCTACCCTTTGCTATTGTGAAGATTAAAAAGGGGGAGATCCATGGATCCCACTCTGAGTTCCTTGCAGAAAGGTTGGGATAGAAAAGTAACAAATACATAAGCATGGAATCACCAACAACAGGTGAAGAAAAGAGTCACCATGAGCACCATAATCATGGCTGGCTCCTGTTTTGTGCATTTGTACCAGGGATCTTGGTTGCACTGATGAGCTTGATTTCTTAAAGATATTACAGTGCTTTTGGCTTGATCCTAAATGATCTTAAGTTGAGTGGAAAATAACTGCAGATGAATTTAGCCATTTATGTAACAATGTAACAATGATGTAACAATGTAATAGCAATGCTAAAGCAAAGGATTAACAAGGGTGTGGAAAAGTTACAAGAGAGTTCAGAGAGACCTGCACATTTAAGAAAGATGAAAAAATTTAAAAAGACATTTTAGGATTTGAATTGTTTTATTTTTTCCTTGAAGACTTTAGCTCAATATTTGTCTTTTCTTTCCAGATCTGTATTTTGTGGCAGTCAAGTTGTCCAGCCTGAGGTATGGCAAAAACTTACACTTTGCTAAAACACACATGAAAGCATTTGCATTTGTGCAAACTGTCATCTGAGAATATAGAATAAATTAATTTTCTATTGTCACTGGTGAGTTCTTTGGAAAGTCGGTTCTTTTAAAGATATCATCATCATCATCATCATCATCATCATCATCATCATCGATTTTAAGCAGCCTCACTAGAATCAGAATTTTAAGGAGAAAAGGCACTTCGTCTGAATCCACTGCCTATTGTAGTAGGAAGTTCTAACCAGATTAACTGCAATGCTGGCTCAAAGATAGAATGAAGGCCTGTGTGTTGGATCAGGATCCAACAACAGTGATATTAACTAGCCCCTGTGCCAAGTGCTGCACCAAGGCTGCTACACAGTGCCTGATATCCTGACTAAATGTGCACCAGGAAGAAGCAGCCCTGCTGCGAATAGCCTCCACAGTGCCTATTGCGTATGTGTCTGTGGGTCTTTGCTGATCTGTTTCCTTCGAAAATGCCCAGTACCCTAAAAATATGTCCCTGAGGATCATGCATGCAGCCCTAAGGGATATATTTTCAGATGGCACCGGGAAATTCTGGGGGAAGGAGAGATAAGTGTTCAGATAAGTATGAGCCTTTTGGAAGGACGGTATAAAAGTGTCAATAATAAATAAATAATAAATAAGTGAAAATTGCGAACAAACAAAAAACCAAACAACCTTTTGCAATAGGTGCTGAGGAGCTTAGGACGTTCTCCACAGTGGGGATGCTTTCCCCCCAGTGCATAGGGAGGCCATCCTCTATGCTGGGTTGTCAGCCTCTGCATGCTCCGAGACAGGATCCAATCAAAGGAGCAGGGAACCTTGCAAAAGACCCTCAGAGGGGTTCAAATGGCCTCACTCAGTCTCCTCTCTGTGTGAGCCTTTGAGCTTGGAGCCCTCAATTTCAGCCGGGAAACTGCACAAGAAAGCAGTCAAGAAAACAAAGCATCTGAAGGGAGTTGAAGGGAAGCTGCCTGCAAAAAAGAAAAGAAAAAAAGAGTAAATTGCATTCCTCGGAGTTCAGACTCCATGAGAGGCTTCTGGTACAAGCGGTTTGCAAGCAACGCAAACCATGCCATTTCCTACCCGACCCTCCTGCTTCTGCCTCCATTTTGGCTACTCACTCGTGGATGACCACCATTTTGACAAATGCCGCAGCACCCACTATCTGAGAGGAAGGCACTGCTACTGTTCTCTTGCAGCCTGTGATTACTGATCAGGGTCTAGCTTGCTACTGCCTGACGCTATATTTAAAAGAACGGCACCTGCACAGCAAATACAGGACTCGCCTGTGGACCTGATCCTGAAAGAAGCTCTGCTCCTGCCTGCTATTCTGATAGCTGTTACAACAGAGCCTGCTATGCCTGCTCCCCAAATGCCAGAGGACCCTGGCACAACTGTCCCACATACACCTTCAGGACAACCAGTGAGTACAATTCCAAATGCACCCTCTCTCCCTGCAGATATTACTACCTGGCTTCAAGATTTTATAATAAATCAATGTAAGGCATGCTCGCTTCGGCAGGACATATACTAAAATTGGAGCAATGTAAGGCTATAGGAGTTGCATCTCCAGCTGCTCCTATACCTGTTTCCTCTTCTCCTGTTATTCCAACACCACTCCCTCTGTCTGCACCTACCCTTCCCTCAAAACCCTTCAGATGCCCTGCACATCCATTTTCCCCCTCTTCTCCTAACTCTAGCCTAGCAAGGGAAGCTATTCCCATCAGGGAAAGGGGGAGATTTGTTTCTAAGCATAGACGTTTTTCCGTGCAAGAGGAGCCCAGCAGCCTCTTCCTCATCTTCTGTTGAGGGGACTCCAGTGCCTAAGAGACCTGCTCCAGTTCCCCAGGGTTTGATCCCAGTGATACCTTCTCATCCTCCTCCTATGGTACCAGCTATGGTTCCTGTGGTTCAACTACCCCCTCAGGTGCCAACTGTCTTGCCTCCTATGATGGTTCCTTTGAATTCAGAGTCTTCTGATTCACAAGCTACCCAGACTGACAAGGGGGGAAAGGAACTTTCAGATGTGCAAGAGACTATTCAGACTTCCAGTTTACCACATGTTTATTTGTCACAGCTGATTTTGAGGTGCTTCTTAGCAAAGCAAAAAGGGCAATTAAGGAAGTGACCAAGGAGAATGATTCGCAGGTTGCATCAGGACTTGACACACAAAAAATTTCTTTCACATCCATGGCGATGGCCATGGTTCTTTTCCCTTCTCTTTTCAAAAATATTATGATGACAGAATGGGGGGACGGACCTGTTTATTCTCAATCTACTCTCTCTTTTCTTAATTTTTATTACAATTTGCCTCAAGACATTATGTCTTTATTAGCAGTGCCTCTGGTGGATGCTCCTGTGGCTCATTTGGTGTCAGGAGCACTCAGGAGGAGAGCTGGTCTTGTGGTAGCAAGCATCACTTGTCCCCTTAGCTAAGCAACTAAGTAACCCTGGTTGTATATGATATAAGTTTATTCAGTCATTGACCAGCAAACATTTACAATAAACCAGTACGTATTTTACAAATAATATAACATATGAATAGGAGATTTGTTGTGTGAGCACGGTTAGATAGTCCCCTCAGGGGATGGAGCCACTCTGGGAAGAGCAGAGGGTTTCAAGTTCCCTCCCTGGCTTCTCCAAGATAGGGCTGAGAGAGCCTCCTGCCTGCAACCTTGGAGAAGCCACAGCCAGTCTGTGAATACAATACTGAGCTAGATAGACCAATGGTCTGACTCAGTATATGGCAGCTTCCTATGTCCCTATGTATGAACAGAGAGGAAGATGAACAGCTTAAATATCTAGAAGATAAGAAAGCAGATTCATTCCTAAGGAAGTTCCATGATGCTTTGGCCACAGTAATCAAGCCAGATGCTACCAACTCGATCTTCACAAGAGCTTCGAACTTGTGGTTGAAGGAATTCCTTCTGAGAATATCAAGCTACCTCAGGGCATTAACAAGATTGCTAAGGTGGCAGCCCTTATGGCAGATTCTAGTTTGGACTGTATCCAGCATGCTTCACGTGCAATGGCATCCGGTGTGGCTGTACACAGGGGTCTTTGGCTGAAGCATTGGAACGCTGATTCCAAGTCTGAACTCACTTTAGTTGCCACCCCTTTGCAAAGTTCCAAGCTATTTGGGGAGTCTCTCAAACCAGTCTTGGTGGAGACCAGAGATAAAAAGGACATGCCTTCCAGGCGAATGGTTTTCTGGTCAACCACCAGAAGAGCCATCTTCAACCTTCTCAAAGACTGCAACACCCGGGTGCGCTGTTCAATACACGGACAACTACCATCTCCCTTCCCCTGGAAGGCAGGGAAAACCTGGACCAAGGACGATATGAGGCTCAACATCAACTGGTTAGAATTGAAAGTAATCTGTCTCACTCTCTAGCATTCCTGCTGATAAGCTTACACTCTCATGTTCTGGTTCGTACTGACAATGTGATTGCAAAGTCTCATATCAACAAACAAGTTGGCACGAAGTCCCACACTATCATGAAGGAGACCAACCTAGTATTCACCTGGGTGAAGACTCATATTCAGTCAGTCATCACAGAACATCTGAGCAGATCTGCCAACCAACAAGCCAACTGGCTGAGCCGCCAGTCGATAAACCCTGCAGAATGGGCTCTCCAGCTAGAGATCTTTCTTCAGGTGACAGCCACTCTGGGCCTTCTCGTGGTTGACCTCTGCCTCACTTTGCAATGTCCAGCTGCCCCGCTTCTATATGAGCTTCCAGTGTCATTAGGCAGAACAGATCACCTTGATGTCTCCCTGGTCTGTTGTACGTCTTTCTGCCGATGTGCATCATTTAACAGGTCCTTTGGAATCTATTACTGGAAAAGGTGGAAATCAGCTTGGTGGCTCTGTATTGGCCATGATGGCCTTGTTTCTCCGACCTTCTGTCCCTGTCAGTTCAGCATCCCTGGAAACTCCCTCTCCGCTCTGACCTTCTGTCTCAAGGCCCTCTTCTGCACCCAGATCCAGAGTGGCTCTGTCTTCACGTGTGGAGATTAAGCGCAAGGTCTTCGAGCACAAGGGTTACTCAGCTCAGGTCCAGAACACTATTCTAGCTTTGAAACGGATCTCTACCATCCTCATTTATCAAGCTACATGGGCCACATTTTCCTGTTGGGGTTGTAGGAAGCAATCAATCCCTAAGATGGGCCACTGGAGTAACAGGAGGAAGTCCTAGTATTTTTCTCAAAAATTTAGTTTGAGTGATCTCCAATACTTCCTTTACTTTCTCTCTCCAGATTTCTGCTCCATATAACATTTGAGAGATAGCTTTAGAAACATAGATCTTCAGAAGGCGGTTCATCAATTGTCCTTCTCTAGAATAAAAGTAGTGTTGCAGCTGTGCATTAGTTTTAGCACCTGCTAGCAAAGTGGCCTCTATATGATGTTTCCAATTAATATTAACATCAAAATTTATCCCCAAATGCTTAAAGGATTGCACTTGCTCCAGAATGTGCCCATCGAGTAGCCATTTGAAGTGTTGTGGTCTCTTTCCAAAGACCATTAGATTTGGAATAATTTCTGGACAGTTTTTCCTTATTACAGAAACTACCAAACTTAGTTAACATTCTCTTTAAGCCTAGTCTATTTTGAGAAATCAAAATTAAGTCATCAGGATACAAAAGCACTGCTACTTTTTGGGTTCTGAGGGTGCGAAGAACAAAGGAGAGGTCATACTTGTAACTATGCTGTTTACATATATATTAAAAAGGACAGGGACCAATATACAGCTGTACATCTATACATCTCAAATTACTCCTCTGTGTAATTTGAATTGGTTCTGACAGAGTACCTTGAAGCCCAGTTCTAACTCACATGATATCATCCTGATATAGCCCTTGAATGAGCCATAGAAGTCTTTTCTCAATATTGGTTGTAGCTAATTTAAGCCACAACCGATCCCTGTCCAGAAGGTCAAATGCTGCAGAAAAACCAATAAAGGCTGTATATATATACTTATTTGGACCCTGAGTATGTTTTGAAATTAAAATTATGTAAAACATATATCTGGTTGATGGTATATCTGCCTTTCCTAAAGCCAGCTTGCTCCTCATGGATAATAGCATTTTCTTCCTCCCATATATGCAGTTTATGGAGAAGATAGCGAGCATACAATTGATAGGTCGTATCGAGGAGACTGATGGGTCTGTACTGTAGTTCTTAGGGTCTGAAGGATCCCCTTTCTTATAAATTGGCCCCACAATGCCAGACGACCACCCTGTAGGAAAGTTACCTGTGCTGTTATCTGGGAGAATAACCTGTCTAGAACTGGAGCCCACCAGCTTATATCCAGTGTAAATATCTCAGAGGTAGCCTATCTTCCCCAGGAACTTTCCCTGAATGAAGCATGGCAATTAAATCCTTAATGTCCATTATAGTGACTGGAGGCTGCTCTGGTAAATGGTCATAGGGTTTCCTAGGCTTATTATAGATAAAAAGAATCTGTGCAGCCTGGATGGCAGCTAATTAAAAGAGTTATATATTTATGCCATAGATCTTGGTAAAATTGGCAATTAAAAAACCACAGGTGCCACTGTTTCAATATCTCCCGAGTTGCAGGAACAAGTACATTCTTTGTAGGGGATTTTTTGATATCTCCTTTCCATGCCTCTTTGCAAGGCATTACATTGTGCCTGTGTCAAAGCTCTGTGATATTTTGGTTTGGTCTCTGACCGTAATAAAGCTTGATTCTGATATTTTGGTACAGTTATCAAGTTTAGATATCTGGCATGGTTGAAACTCACAACTTGGTTGCCCAAATGGACACCAATGGGAATAGAGTCCTGGTCAGTTTAACGCTCCATATCATATATTCTTTATCTGAATTTGACCCTGGCATTTTCATACCCCAGAGTTAACAAAGCAAAAGGGGGAAAACCATAATGATGTAGCCTTTCCCCCAACTCTCTTTTCCACCTGGAGTGGTAGGTATCCACTAGCACAAGTGGAGCTAAACCTATGGGGTAGAAAACCAGCTTAACTAGAATTCAAAGATAGTAATCCATGCTCTGACCTCTACTTTAAGCAGTCCTGCTTCCAGTCAAAGGACAGCACTAGGCACAGACTGGGGTATTTGAAAAATGTTCCTCAGGATCAGGAACTTGGATTGCACGGATCCTACCTTGAAGAAGTTAGAGTACAAGCCAAGTTGGGCTCCATATAAGAGCTGTGCTTGTACTTTAGCCAAAAAAGGTTTTATTGTGGAGGAGATAAATTGGGCACCTCTAGAGCGGTGGAAGGATTGAATTGCTTGTGCACTCTTGTGTGCTTTCTGCCTTAAATATCCTCTATGTGCACTCCTTCTGCCTGAAGCCTGGAATATTACACCAAAGTTTTTGAAATACTTAACTTTTTCTAACCTATGACCATTTAGTGACCAGTTCTGAAACTTTGGTCTCTTTGCAAACACCAAGATCTTAGTTTTATTTCTAAAGATTATTCATTGCAATAGGTAGCAAGAGAGAGAGCAAAGCTCTTCTTAGGCCTATCGGAGTTTGCGAGAGAATGACAGCATCATCTGCATATAAAAGCATGGCAAGATGTTTGTCTGCTAATTTTATTGGATGATGGTCTAGATTCCTTAAATGGGTAACAAGAGAGTTAATATAGAAATTAAACATCAGCGGAGCCAGGATACACCCCTGAATGTTGACTCCCCTGAATGTTGGTATTTCCTTGGTGAGATGTCCCTGAGCGCTGCAATGCACCCTTACATGAGAGTTTTCATATAATTTGAACATCAGAAGTAAAAGGCGGTCTACTGATGATCTCAGTAACTTACACCAAAATTTCTCTCTGGGGATCAGATCGAAAGCAGATCTAAAATCAACCAATCCTGCATATAAAGCAGAGTTAGATTTGGAAGTGTATTTTTCTACTAAATGTTGTAGTATCAAAGCAGGGTCCATAACAGAGCGACCTGCACAGAAGCCAGTTTGCTCCTCCGCCGGGATATTTTCAGAAATCTATCCAGTCCAGTAAACACTCATATAAGTGCCTAGCATATATCTTGCTCACCATATGAAGAAGACTAATAGGTTGGTAATTTTGGGGTAGCTTCCTTTCACCCTTTTAATAAATTGGCATTATTATTGCCACTCCCCAATCCTTAGGGATACATGCAGTCCTGGCAATAAAAGAAAAGAATGAGGCCAGGACTGGGGCCTACAATGCCAAATTATTTCTAATTACTTCTGTGGATAAGTAGTCATTGCCAGGGGCTTTGCCAGGTTTAAGCTGCCTCACCAGGGATTCTATTTCAGTTCAACATACTTGTGGCCACTCTGGCAACTGACCCACATCCAGGTCTAGGCTTGTGACAGCTGCATCATCTCTCTTATACAACATATGGCAATACTCCTCCCATATAGGTGCAGGTATCATACAATCAGAGCGGGATAACCCACGTGATGGATGGGAGCCAACCATACTCCAAAACAGGGATAGATTTTGGGATCTCGATGCTGCTATCAGTTGTTGCCAAGACAGTATCATGGTGTCTCTCTTTTTGGTTTTCAGCAGCTGTTTGTATTGCTTTTCCTGTTGTATGATGCTCTGGGGGGAGGAAAGTGATGGATGATTTCATTCGATATGTGCTCTTTTAGCATTAATGCAATCTGTATCAAACCAGCTCTTAGAGTAATAAGTAGCACCATAGTCCTTCAGAGATTTGGTAGAAGTTCTGTATGCAATGTAGGGTTGTGCATTTTTGGTTTTTTTCCTGTTTTGTTTTTGGCCCGAATCCGAAATACCCCTGTTTTGTTCTTTGTTCAAAACCAGCCAATCCGAAACACCCCAGTTTTGTTCTTTGTTCGAAATTGCAAAATCCGAATCCGAAATGTTTTGGATTTTGAAAAATGGCCCCAGGGAAAAACTAGTGGGTGTGGGTGGTGTTGCCCAATGGGTGGAAACTACCACGCAAATTCAGCGGAATTGGGCAAAGGGCTGGATTTTGGTGAAATTTTGAAGTATAGGATTTTTCCCTTAGGGAAGAATTGAGGTTTTAGCAAAAGTATAGCTTCATGTGGGGGGGAAAGGGGTGGCCCAGAGCAGAGTAGGGTGGGTGGTAGTGCCCAGTGCGGGCAAGGAAGCTGCCAGAATTATTTCAAAGGAATAGGGCAGAAGGCTGATTTTTAAAGATGTAATGGAGTTTGCGTGTCTGTAAAGTTCTTCCCCATAGGGAATGATGGACCTCCATAACTCCTGCCCCATAACTGCACTTGGGGGGCACCAGAGTGGCCCAGAGCGAGTGGTGGTGTAGACCACATAGGGTGCCAACCACCCCCATGGGTTGCTAACCCATGGGGTACTGGGTTCTGTTATTTCTGAGATGTTTTGAGTGTAGATTCAGATTCTCTGGTAGCATATGAGAGTGGATTCATGGTTTGTCATTGAAAATCTCATATGCTACCAGAGAATCTACACTCAGAACACCTCAGAAACAACAGAACCCAGCACCCCATGGGTTAGCAACCCATGGGGGTGGTTGGCACCCTATGTGCACTACACCTCCTCTCACTCCCGGACACCCCAGTGCCCCCCAGGTGGAGTTATGGGTCTGCTGAAACCTCCATTATTCCCTGGGGTGGGGGGACCTTATGAAGCGTAAACTTCCAACAAGTCCTAAGAAATCAGCCCTTTGCCCTATTCCTTTGGAATCTGGATTGCGGCAGGCACCCCTTGGGGCACTGCCACCCAACCCACTGTTGTGCCCCTCAGGCTCCCTTTCTGCCCTGAATCTGCCCCAAAGACATTTCAACTTAAGAAATTCTTTAAAAATCAGCCCCTTTCCCAATTCCTTTGGAATCTGGGTGGCAGCAGGCACCCATTGGGGCACTACCACCTGAACCACTCTTCTGCCCCTAAAGCCCCCTTTCTGCCCCCAATCCACCGCAAATAACATCAACATCACACATCAACAACAGCAGAGCTTTGGAAAAAATCAGGCAGATTTCCAAAGGTCATGCACATCCACACACACACACCCCCACTCGAGATGCAACCGATCTACACACAACAGTGTGAAACAACAACAATGAAATGCACACCGCCCCACTGGCCAATGAGGGTAAATTTTTACCCTTAAATTTGCTTAAAAGGAATAAGGAGGCAATTGCCAGCAGATCAGCCCATGCTTTTGCTGGCCAATCTGCGGGCTGGAAGGCCTGGAAATTCAAACAGATGTCAAAACTCAAAATGGATACTGAAGGAGAAAGACTTTCTGCGATTGCAAAATGGAGTTCCAAAACAGCCGAAAGAACAAAACATTTTGTATCCGAAACAGGGACGTTTTGTCTACAAAATTTTCTGTTTTGAGCATTGGGTGTTTTGTTTTGGCTACAAAACAGCTGAAATGGCCTGTTTTGTTCACAAAACGTTTTGTATCTGAAACCAAATGCACATCCCTAATGCAATGCCTGGACAATTTTACTATAGTGATCTAAGATGCTATTGTCCATCTCGGTAGCCAGTAATATTGAACGGAGAAGACAAGATTTTCAGGATTCAGTGTTAAAGCGCCTTGTTCCTCAGTCCTTTCAGACCATCTTACGCAAGAGGATCTCACCTATAATGCTGAATTTGAAAAATGGGTTGGTTCTGCAAGTAAAAAGCTTCCAAAGAAATTCAGATGTAACTCTCTAGGGAGATGGTCACTATCTGGATGGCTAGCAATGTTAAATTGCTCCAGATGTGTTAGTAAACCTGGAGAGATTGCCATGTAATCAGTTGTGGAGAATCTGGAACCAGCCCAGAAGGCATACTTAGCTGGATGGTCATCAGCTGTGGCACCATTTAACAGGTATAGATTTAGTCTATCTAAGGTTTGAGCCAAACATAGACCTGCATAGTTCCCTACTCTATCCTTGAATTGACAGGAAATAAGTGGTAAGGTGACCTCATATGCAGGAGGGAAACACTGAAATTTAGCATACAACAGCTTGTCATCAGTTCCCACTCTGCCATTAAAATCATCAGCAATTACATGTGCTTGTGGAAAAGAGCACTGTAGCTCTTTTATATATCCCTTGAGTTTGGACTAGGGATGTGTACGGAACTGGTGGTGGTGGCAGAGGCGGCGGCAGCGGTGGTGGTGGGGCTCGAAGGTGGGGGGTACCTTTAAGGGTAGGGGAGGTATCCTTACCCCTCCCACCATGTTTCTCCTGTAGGTGCAGCATTTTAAAAGGGTCCGGCGGGGCAGCAGAGTACTTCCCTGCTGCCCCATTGCCTCAGCGGACCGGAAGTGACTGGAAGTACCCGACACGTGTGCACATGTCGGTAAATCATTGGAGAGAGGGCCTAGCTGAGAAGAAATTTCTGAAGGGGTGAGTTTTGACATCTTAGCAGACTCCTCTATAGCTTCTGTGGTAGAAGTCAAAGATTAAACATCCAGCAATAAATTGTTTTCTGAAGCCTCAAATCTGTTAGCTAGTGTAATATTTTCAGTACTTATAGTCTCGTGGGATATCAGGTAGGTATCAGTTTTAAGTTGCTTGGGAAGCTTCTTGTTTTGTCCTGATGGTGAATTTCTACAGCATTTTTTTGCTTCCCATTTTTGGCTGGAGAGGAGATGTACGAGTCACTCAAGGAATTATAGTCAGCCAGGAAGAAAACCTGTCATAAAAGCATCCAAAAACAGATATTGAGTATACAGCAAATAAATCTGATAAAACAGTCATCCAGGCTGAAAGAAAGGGAGACCAAGAAAAAAGTGCAGATTCCAGAGAGGAGCTCACACCAGGAGCTACTTTCTCGCCACCATCTTGGCTCCTCCCCCTGACCACCCAGCATAGAGGATGACATCCCTATACCTAGAAAAGAACCCTTCATAGTAAGTCCAATGTTTCTTTTCCCAGCATGCAGGTGCATGCTTAGTTGCAAAGTAAGCCAGAGTTGGCAAGGATGAGTCAAAGCTGCAAGAAGTCTCACACCGGATAAGCTTAGCTGCCAAGGAAAGACAACACTTTGCTTCTCAGCATAAGCACTTGAGGATGAGGATTGAGCTTTTTAGGAACAGAGCTGGCTAGTCTTGCTCTACTGGCCAATTATTGGATGCCAGCGTGGTGTAGTGGTTAGAGTGCTGGACTAGGACCGGGGAGACCCGAGTTCAAATCCCCATTCAGCCATGAAAACTAGCTGGGAGACTCTGGGCCAGTCACGTCTCTCTCAGCCTAACCTACTTCACAGGGTTGTTGTGAAAGAGAAACTCAAGTATGTAGTACACCGCTCTGGGCTCCTTGGAGGAAGAGCGGGATATAAATGTAATAATAATAATACTAATAATGATGATGATGATGATGATGATGATGCTTTGGCCATAACTGTGCCAGCCACTCTTGTGTCCTTTGCAGCTGGAGGAAATATTTAAAACTGGGTTGTATCTCCACATCAGTGTACCTAATCAAGCAATAACTTTTTTAAAAGCATGCATTTCTTTGGCTTTATAACAGGCTTGCACAACTGGTTATCCACCACATCAAACACAACTCACCAACCATATATTGCTTACCTTGTGCTTCTTAATAGCCCCCCCCCCCCCGCCCTCATTCTTGCAGTCACAAGCAGGCAGCAAAAGCAGGTATTTTAGGGCTGCCGTACCTGGCTGGTGGACTCTGGTTTAGTGTTTCCCAAGGGGATGCAGGCTTAAAGGTCTATATGGAGCTAGTTGCCTATGAAGTTCAACAGAACTACATCAACAGAAGTGACTTGGTTTTAGTTCTATATCATTATTAAAGAAGACCTATTCAAAAAGGTCATCTTTTTATTCAGTTATTAGTGAAAGTGACATCCTTCCAGACTTCCTCCCTTCTGATATACTTATTGAAAGTAGCAGGACCTATTTAACATGTTTTAAAAGTGAAGATATACTAGATAGGCACAATAGGAAGGTAGAATTAGCAGAATTTTAGCTGGAACTAAACTAAGTATGTGTTGCTGGAAGTGCTGAGGTACTAGGGGATGAAGAAGTGGTGGATATTGGGTATTTTCCCCTGCTTTAGCTTTCCAAATAGTTGGGAAACTGAGCTGTGACTGGCTGACAAGGTAGTCCACATCACACCACCACTGCCTGAATATACAGGCTGACATACAGAGCAAGGATGCTTCAGTGCAGTAAGAGAGCACTGACCCCCAAGGGCTGTGCAACCTACAGGGACATATTTTCAAGTGGCACAGAGGGCTTCCTAGGGAAAGGGAGGGCACCAAGAACTGCCACTTCTCTGCTGCACTGATGCAGTTATTTGCGATGTTCTGTTAGGGTGCTCTCTTGCTGCACCAGTGAATCCTTGCTTTGCAAGTCAGCGATTAGTTTGTAGTCCTAAGCTCCTCTGCCAGCCCACTGCCTCAATCTTATCAATCTTTGCTATATGAAAAAGGTTAGGGATATAATCAGTCATAGAGACTGGGATTCTGACTGAGCATAGAGACCGGGATCCTCTACTACCATCCTGAGATACGAGCAGAAAGCACTTCCCTACACAAACATATATGGATGTAAGCATTTCGAACAGCTTTCCTTTGCACTGTAGTGAATCCTACTCTTATGGATCCCCTGGTCTTCAGTAGTAGCTTTGCAGGTGTGCAAAGTGGCCATATTGGGAAGAGCTCCTCTGGAAAATTTTCACTTTATAACAGTTCAGGATTCCCTGAATTTATTTATTCCCTGAAGTATTTATCCTCTTGAGTGAGTACTTCATGTATCTGATGATGTGAGCTCTGGTGCATAAAAGTTTGTGCCACAATAAAATTGTTAATCTTTTAAGTGCCAAAGTCTTTGTTCTAGTTTAAAAGAAAAACAAAACCCCACAAATTCTAATCCTCAGAAAATACAGCTCTTTCGCCACTAGAGGTCTCCAACACCAAGACTTTAACTTGCGGAATGGAGGAAAAAAAAGGCATGCTTGTCAACTCAACAAGTTGTACATCATCAGATGCTGTCTCACCATGTGCACTGCATGCTCCTTATTCTAACACCTTATTATCCAATAAACATCATTAATATTAGAACACTATGGCTCCAAAGAACAGCTTAAAGTAGACCAGTCTGTTGTATCTTACACAATGAACTACTAGCTTTCCGATTCTCCATTGTGTACCTCTAAATTATATAGGATGAAGTTTGAAGGAAAGGCCTGTATAGTTCTGCAAGGACACCAAGTAGCTGCAATTGTCCAAGATTCACCACCATGTGTCTATTATATGTTTAGCAATACACATAACCTTTTAAAAAGCTATAGGAGACCTGTTAGATGGATAACCTGTCTGCTACAGAAAGTGTGCATTGGCCCTAAGTAACCTACAGCTGATACTGGAAAAGGATTGCTTTTCATATGGATATTAGGGATAATTCATCACAAACTATGCCATTGAGGTGTCCCTGTTTGTCACTCGCTGCAACTGTCCCTAATTTGGTTTAAATTGGTTAGACAGTCCACAAATTAGCCCACTTGTGCCTCATATGTTCACATGGCTGCCATCTTGAATTGGAGTGGATGACATCATCACACACCACACCATTTTGGCATCCCTATGTGTCCCTGAAGCTGTAGAAAATTTGGTTCAAATTGGTTAAGTGGTTCACAAGTTAGCCCACTTGTGCCTTAAAACTTTATGCATCTACCATCTTGGATCAGGGTGGATGACATCATCACAAACTACACCATTTAAGTGTCCCCATGTGTCCCTACAACACGTTGCAAAGTTGATAGGGAGGGGGAAACACATAAACACACATACAGAATGCCGGGTGATCTCATAAACCTATTGGAAAGTAGTTGAAAAGTAAGGGCTGTCCTTGTAGTAGCAAGGCATATTGTGGAAGAAGAAAGCTGCAGATGCCAAACACTCACAATAATGCAGTAATTCAAATAATGAGGTAATTCAGCTCATATCGTGGTAGTCTTATATTCAAAGGATTGTAGATTCTGTATCCTCAAGGTGTCAAATAAATTTTCCAAGGAGACTTGGTGATTCACTGGGTCTGACTAGCTTATTTTAAAAAATCTGTGTTGACTGCTTTTATTATCTGAACACACTGCCATGAACACTAACCATGCTTCATGGTTGGCATAGTGTGCTGAGCTGCTATTTCTATTACGTGGTGAAATGATCATCTAATTAAAGATGTATTAATTTGACCAGAAGAAATTAAAGAAATATCCCATCGATTATGAAAGGGTGGCCCTTTCAGAAACTCATAGGGCTGCCTCAACGTGTATAATATACATCCATAGATAAGTGGAGCTTTACCTTTGGGAGAGCACTGAGTGGGACTATTTATGCAAAACAACATACCTGCTTCCAAGACCAGAAGAGATCTGAAACATGTTCTTCCTGTAGAGATCCTAGTTTGGAGTTTCAGGAAAGATGTGGAAAATGAAATTGTTGAAACAGTGTTAGTCAGTGCATGGATGAGTGACTGGGAACTCAGATATGCTGCCTTGAGTCCTATGATAGAAGAAAGGTGGGATATAAATGTAATTTCTAAAATGGAATGCTCAAGCTGGGTTCCATGTTCTGGAACCTTGGTATGCATGCATAGCCTACAGAAGGCTTTTATACTTTCTAGGGTTGCTAACCTACCTGGCTTTGAAGCTAGAAACTGAGGTTACAATACTGTTTACCCAATACTGGGTGAGCAGATGTGACTTTGAAATTTTTTTTTTAATTGTCAGAGATGAGGAGGCTCTTATTTCAGCAGGGAGCGCATTCCAAAGCTTTGGGGCAGCAGCACAGAAGGCCCGTCCCTGAGTAGCCACTAGACGAGCTGGTGGCAACTGCAGATGGACCTCTCCTGATGATTTCAATGGGCGGTGGGGTTCATAATGAACATTATGAAAGATGTGAAGAGGAGATGTGAAGAGGAGGAAAATAATTGAGACTATTCTGACTAGCCTTCCAATTAATGTGGGTGTTTTCCGGAAAGACAGGTCATGTGTGCTTAATGTTCCTTCTTATCTCAGCCTGCCTAGTCTTCCTTCCCTTAAATTTCCCCTGCATTCTTGCACTATGTAGTCACGGGTGGAGGCCATCTAAACAGTGGGGGTGGGGAGGCCGCAGGATGCCAGGTCAAGTTCCTTCCCACAGGATGCTAGGTTGGGCGTGTCTGCCCTGCACAGCTTTGTAGATACCAGTAGTGGGTAAGTTTGCCACTGGTTAAAGAGATATTTTCCTGCCCCCATCACCACGACCCCCCGCACTCTCCAACTGCTACTGAGTGAACTTGAGTATAAAGATGCTACTTTTGTCTCCATCATATGGGATTTGTTGAACATTAGTCACAAAAAGCCCTCTTAACAGTAATAAGCAAAATCATACTTATTCTAAAACATTAAAACATTAAAGTAAGTTAAATAGCCCAAGCTTCACAAGGGTCTTGATAGGGATAGAGATAGATAATACAGGCATAGGAGTGCCTGTATATTATGGGTGGAGAAGTAAAACAACTATCTATAATGTTATTTCACCTGTGAATCCCCCCAACCTTCTGTGGCTTCTCAAAGCTTTCCCATTGCATTATTTGTGCAAAGAGACCTTTTACTCTCAGAATTGCTTGCTCATCAAGTGCGTCAGGGGTTTTTATTGAATCTGCGGGATTACAAGCAGCAGAAGCTGAAAAGTAAAGTAAAGTTTGACATCGAGTTAGTGTCAACTCCTGGCAACCGCAGAGCCCTGTGGTTTTCTTTGGTACAATACAGGAGGGGTTTACCATTGCCATCTCCTGTGCAGGACATGAAACCTCAAGATGACAGTTGGGTCTTCCCACCCACCCATCTTTATAATGGAATTTTATACATCCCAATAGGGAAGTCTAGACTGACTGAAATATTTTGGGAAAGGTCTCTTTAGATGGTCTATCTACTGTGCAATTCTCTTTCATGGTTTTCTCAAAGTAAATATGTTTTGGATTTCTACAAATTAAGAAAATAGCTTTCATGGCAGGGGTAGGCGACCTTTGGCACTCCAGTTGTTGCTGAACTACAACTCCCAGGATCCCCAGCCATAATGAATTTAATGTTCATTATGAACCCCACCGCCCATGAACCCCACCGCCCATCAGGAGAGGTCCGTCTGCAGTTGCTACTGGCTCGTCTGGTGGCTACTCGGGGACAGGCCTTCTATGCTGCTGCCCTGAAGCTTTGGAATGTGCTCCCTGCTGAAATAAGAGCCTCCCCATCTCTGACAATTAAAAAAAAAAATCTTTTAAGACACATCTGTTCACCTAGGCTTTTAATTAAATGCCATTTTTACTGTCATTTATTTTAACCAATATTTTAATTTATCTGTTTTCATTATTAGTTTTAATTAATGTTTTAACTTTTCTGTTATTTTGTTGTTGTAAACCGCCCAGAGATGTTTGAGCGGTATATAAATATGTTAAACAAACAAACAAATAAATAAATAAATGTCTTGAAAATAAGGAGGAGCAGGCTCAGTCATATAGGACTTGGCTCCTCAGCAGTGGCCGTTTCTATTCTGCTTCATTTTACTGGTAGGCCTCAGTGGTCATGTTCAAGAGTATACTATGGTCCAACCTTGTTCTTCCTAAGAGGGAAGGGCTGCTGCGTTCCTTGTAAGGGCCAGAGGGCCCAGGACTTTTAACAGTTGTGTGACAGGTAGACATTCAATATATTATATGTGTAGCCCTCTGTTAGATGTGGATGGAGAGTGAGTTGAATTATTTTTTGGCCCTTGAGAGATGCTGTAGGAGAGAGACTGAGGGAGAAGAATTCTGAGAGAAAAAGTAGAAGAGAGGAGAAGCTAGATTTCTAGAAAAGATGAATTTATCAAGTATTTAAGATGGGAAGAGCTCAGAAGGGACGGAGACTAGGAGACTGAAAGAAGCTTGTGGCAACATTCTGCTATCCATCAGCTATAGTGTCAGCACTTGTGGACTGAGGCCTGAAACTGCAGTCAGGCCTAGGATCTGCTTCATTATCCATCTTGTAGAATATAAACTTCTATGAGACTCCTTCTTTGGAACTGTTTGCTTTCATCCTCATGACCAATCAACTTCTGAGGGAATTAAGGTACAGTGTGTGTTTGATTAATAAATATGAACAATTCATTCAATCTGATTTATAAATATTATTGTTTGACCATATATGCTTTCTTTTCATTGTCTCTGAATTCATTTCTGTGTTGGTCTCTGCCATGTGGACACAGACTAATTGTGCTGATTGTAGTTGTTGCCTGCTGAGATACCAGTACTCACCATATGCTCAGAAGCACATGGTAACCAAATTCTTCTTAAACATTGCTGTAACACTAATCCCCAGCTCTTGCTGTTGCCACCAGCCTATGCAAGTAGTGGATTGGAGCATAGAGGACCTAGCCAAATTGTGTTTCCATGGTTGTGGTTTTGTAACCTGCTCTCCTCCTTTTTAAAGGTCCTGTTCGCCACTCCTTGCCTGAACTGGTTTGGCGCCAAACCTGTGCACAACCCTCAGTTTGTGCACATCCCTATTTAGAAGTAGAAATCAGATCCATGTTTGGTCCTCCAAAACTTAGCCGTTTGGCCGAAACTGGGCCACTAGCCTCCCCCATCCAGGTCTCAGTTATACAAGCCAGGTTGGCTCCCTCATCCATGATCAAGTCATGGATGATTTTGGTCTTATTCTGAACTGACCTGGCATTGCAAAGGAGCAAGGTTAGGTTCTGTGGGAAGCTGGAACTGCTCCCCGAGGCCAGAGAGCTGACAGGGCAGCCGGAAGTGGAAACAGTTACTAAATTACTGGTTTGCCTTCCCCTGTAACGGCCAGCTGCTCTGCCAATGCCAATTCTTCTATTCTCCACCACAACAGTAATAGCTGCCCCAGAGCCACTGGACACATACCCGGCATCATTCTGCCCAAGAGAACCCAAACACATGACAACAAAGTCACGTTGCGGTTGGATTACTGTAACGCGCTCTACGTGGGGCTGCCCTTGAAGAATATCCGGAAACTGCAGCTAGTGCAAAACGCAGCAGCGAGGGTGTTATCTGGAGCTGCCCGTTGGGAACATATCACCCCCATTTTGAAAAAGCTGCACTGGCTGCCGGTTCGTTTCCGGGTCCAATTCAAGGTGCTGGTTTTGACCTTTAAAGCCCTTAACGGTTTGGGCCCGGGGTATTTGAGGGACTGCCTGCTCCCAAGGGTTGCTGCCCGCTTGACAAGGACATCTGAGGGGGCCCTGCTCCGGGTGCCGACAATGAGGGAGGCCCGGCTTTCGTGCACTCGGGACAGGGCCTTCTCTGTTGCTGCCCCTAGACTCTGGAATGCTCTCTCGGTGGCCATTTGTTCCTCAGACTCCATCACGGCTTTTAGAAAGCTTTTAAAGACTTGGCTTTTTACCCAGGCTTTTACATGATCGTTTTTACTGCGGCTTCTCTGTGTTTTTATCTGTTATTTGTTGTCATGTTTTTATGCTTGTTTATATGTTTTTAGCTTGATGTTTTTATTGCTTGATGTTTTTACTGCTTTTATTGTATGTTTTAATTTTTGTAAACCGCCTTGGGGTTTTCTTTTAACGAAAGGTGGTATAGAAATGTAAAAATAAATAAATAAATAAATAAATAAACAAAAGGCCTGGTACAGCCCAATTTAAGGGAGGACTAACAACATTCAACCCAGACCTCCAAGCCCACCTTATAACTCCCTCCCCCCAGATCCCAGACCCACACCAAAGGCCCAGTACCAAAGGCTGCCCCCCTTTGGTGGCTGGCTTTGGCGGCTGCCTACAGGCGGTCCGCTGGCGTGCCTTCCTCCAATATATGCTGCCAAGGACTCCAGAAATCTCTCCTCTCACAAGAGATCTCTGATCCTTAGGGACAGGTGGAACAAGTCAAGCGCTCAGGTAGAAGGCACAGGTGGAATAGGGCAGCAATCAGGCTGCCACAAGCTGGTCCTTCAGAAGGTCTGGGGCTGCAAAAACAAACCTTCTTGGCCGAGACAGAAATGCACAGGCAGGGTGAGGCGGCTGTTTGTCAGGAGGAGTCAGGGAGAAGATAGAATCTACCCACTTCCACTCTTCACTCTCTCCGACCTCCCAGATGCTCTAAGTGTGCCTTCCTCCAATATATGCTGCCAAGGACTCCATAAGAGAATGGTGAATCAATATAATTTTATGGAAACCAGAGAGATACTCTGCTCAGTGGAAGAGTGCATGTTTTATATGCGTATAATTCCAGACTGAATCACCCATCAAATATTCAGGGAGGGTAAAATGAGGCATTACTTTAAGCATGCACTATGCAGCTTCAAACTTGTTTTTCTCTATGTAAAATAGTGTGTGCAGGCCAGGCAGATCCAGATTGGGGTGGCAGGTTTAAACCTTTGCCCTTCCCATGGTTCCAGTCCAGACTGGACTCTCTCTTGCACTGTTTGACCTGGGGAGATCTCATTGACACTAATCCAGATTCATCCTCCCCACAAACTATTTTACAAAGAAGAAACAAGCATGCAGCTGCATAGTGCCGGCTTAAAGTAACGTGTCTTTTGATCCTCAATACAAGGTCTGGGAAACTACATTGGCTTAAGACTCTGGAGAGCTTCTACCAGTCAGAGTAAACAATACTGAACTAGATAGCCAAGGGCTTCGGTTGTGTGTTGTGTGTGTGTGTGTGTGTGTGTGTGTGTGTGTGTGTACACACACACACATATATACTGACTAACAATTACACAACTAGTAAAAATTGTACAGGAGTATATGTTTATTTAACATATTTATATACCACCCCAAACCTGCGTCTCTGGGCGGTGTACAACAAAAACAATGCAAATTAAACACAATTTTAAAAATGATTAAAACATTAAAATCATTTAAAACCCAACATTAAAAACCATTAAAACTATAAACCGAATTAAAAGCCTGGGTGAACAAATGTGTCTTCAGTGCCTTTTTAAAAGTTGCCAGAGATGGGGAGTCTCTTATTTCAATATCTCATTGAAGTTTCACCACAGCCAAACACTGAGGTAGGGGACTGCGTGGGCCCAAGTTAAAGAACTCATTACTCACAGGAGAAGCAATGGGTAATTCCAAACTTTCTTTTCCCCTGAGGCATGCTTCATAATTCAAATGTAATTCATATCTTAGATTATCTTTTGTATAGACGATTACTTCAGGAAGTTATAAACAAAATGCGACCTCAATGAGTGTAAGTTCAGCAAATTCAAGCCAAAGGAACCAGAGACATAAGATGAGCCTAAGTATTACAGTAACATACAACACACCCACAAATGCATAATTAGAACCCATTGATAGCATCCACACCCACCAGGAACCTTGTTTTGCCATTGTATCTATGCGCTTCTAAGTCAGGGAAGAGAGGAGGGAACAGCACGGCAGCAGCAACAGCATAATCTGAGGATTTTACAGCATAAATAGAAGCTGAATTTAAAATGGTAAGTGGCTGATATGGCATACAGATGCTTAGAGCAGTTTATCTGATGTGAGAAAATAAGATAAATTAATGAGTGTAAGAAAATGAAAATGCAGGTTGAATTATTCAGCTATTACAAGAGACTAACACAAAGAACAGAGGGTTAAAAAAGAATTCTAAAAGGAACTGGCAGGCAATTCCTAGCTTGTGCAGGCAATGCTATATACATCAGGGTGCAAAACCCAAATAACCTGGTGGGCCAGAACCACTCATGACTTAGAGTGTAGGGGGCTAAGGCAAATGTTCAGCCCATAATTATTACATTAACATTAATTATTAAATATAAATGAAAGCAACTACTACTCATTAAAAATATTAATGAAATGAATTATTAGATACAGCCTGAGGAGAAAAGAGGCTGTTAGCACTCTTCCTTCCTTCCCAGGGGCATATCTAGGGTGAGGCAGGCAGGGCACGTGCCCCGGGCACCACGGCCACCACGCATGCTCAAATGGCCTCTGCGAGGCCCTAGGCCATGCCAGGCCTCACAGAGGCCATTTGAGAATGCGCGGTGGCCATTTTGATTGTAGTGGCCATTTTTTTAAAAAAAACTTTTTAAAAAATAGACACTGCACATGCTCAAATGGTTCCTGTGAGGCCTTAGAGGCCAGCGGGGGGAGGGGGAAACTTTGCAGACCCTCCCATGGCCTTTAGGAAGCCCCCCAAAGGGGCTACAGATATATATATTTTAAAATATAATATAAGTCACTGTACACATATTTAGTTTGGCACTATGTACAGAGAATCAGGGCTTGTGAATACTGAGCTGAAGCTTATCAGCTACAATTGTATTCATTTGCTCTTACTTTGCTTCTTGTGATAAGTGAGTTAAATGTGATGTCTTAATAATATGGCTATTAATGATGAGTTTGTCTTTGAATCAGTGTGAAATCCTTAGTATTAAGGCCCACTGGGAGTTTATTGCTCTTTTTCCTCTCATTTTAACTGTCTTTCTGAAATACTAGAATATATTCCAAGCAGGGACACAGTTTTCTCTGCATATTCTTTAATTATTTTCAGAGTATCTGGGAAAAGTCAAATTCTCCATTTATTTTTAAAACTTATGTAATAGTGATGCTACAATGCATCGTAGAGAATTAGACAGGCACTTCTGTTTAGTTTTCCAAGTACACCTCCACATGGTATTTGGGTATTTCATGAGCCCCAGCATACTGAAATTTGTAGTTTTCCAGCATTTTTTGGTCTTGCTACATCCACTGCTAAATAGTTTTTGAAATATAAAAGATTAACGAGCTTGATTTGTATTTTTCAGCTGATATTATGGTAGAGTTATCTGAAAGATGGGTGTCAGCCACCTCTGGGGCCAGGAAAAAAGTCCCTGTGGATTGGGTCCGGTCCCCAGGCCTTATGTTGTGCAAGTCTGCTATACACACTCTGGTGATGCGCAGACAGGAAAACTATTGACAATCTTTATATAGCTGATCTCTATTTCTGCATAGTTGATGAAAAGCTTTAGTTCTTCATCAAATCATTTACACTTCCCACCCCAACCCCATTCTAAACTGCTATCCTAGTGTCACTTTCAGGGTGTATATAAGCTCCTTGACCTGACCTATAATTGCTTTGCCAAGTTATTAAAGTCCAAAGATTTTGCAACATAGGAGGAGTGTTTTGTCTCGTGCTGTTTTCTTGTGCCACATACAGAAAGACAAAGGCATTCCCACAATGTTTGCTACTGAGTGGCAAGTGGGGGGAGTGGGGGGAGGGGGGAGAGAAGCCTGCTTGCCGCCACCACTACAGGGGGTCACCTGTTCACCCTGGCAGTGAAGATTATGGGTAGTATGAGTGGTGGGGCTGTGGTGGGACAGCGGCAGGCAAAGACGGCAGCGATGGGCAATGGGGTAGCTGTGGGCACCAGCAGGAGCCCTTGTGGGCCCAGGGACATTTGCACCCCCTTGTCCAATGCACACTACACCCCTGATGGGGCAAACAAGCTCAAACTTAATCCAGATAAGATGGAAGTGCTATGGGTTGGTAAAACTGATCATCCAAGTATTGAGGTAAATCTGGTCTTGGATGGGGTCACACTCCCTTTGAAAGACAAAGTCTATAGCTTGGAGGGTGTTTCTGGACCTGACACTGCCCTTGGAGGCACAGGTGGTAGCTGTGTGTAAGGGTGCCTTTTACCAGCTATGGCTGGTACGCCAGCTGTGACCTACTTGGAGAAGTTCAGATCTGGCCTCAGTCACTCATGCTTTGGTAACATCCAGATTGGACTACTGCAGTGTGCTCTACATGGAGCTGCCTTTGAAGACAGTTCGGAAGCTTCAGCTGGTCTAAGATGCTGCTGCAAGGATGCTCGTGGGTGCAAGTCACTTCATGAGTGTCACACTCATCCTGAGGCAGCTTTATTGGTTACTGGTCTGCTTCCAGGCTAGAATCAAGGTCCTGGTCTTAGGGATGTGCACGGTCCGGAGAAGTCCGGACCGGCACCGAAGGGGGGCCTTGTTTTTAGGGCGGGGAGGGCTTGCTTAGCCCTCCCGCCTCCTTGCCCCCGCCAGCGCCCGTATTTAACATTATAGGGGCGCTGGAAACCAGCCGCCCCCCCCCCCGCCGCCACCCGCCGCCGCCGCGAAATCACTCTTAAAAACATCCAGCCCTCCCTCCCTCCCAGGTAGACCGGGCCTCCGGAGAACGGCGTGGTTTGCGGCGCGCGCATGCGCGCGCGCGCGCAAGCCACCATTCTCCCGGAGGCCTTCCTAGCGAGAGGAGCTCTGTGCCGGAGCTCCTCTCGCTTAGTATCTACCGACCGGGTGAGCGACTGGGTGGGTGGGTGGGGGGGCGGGCGGGCAGCTAGCTGGGAGGGAGGGAGGGCTGGATGTTTTTAAGAGTGATTTCGCGGCGGCGGCGGTGGCGGCGGCGGGGGGGGGCGGCTGGTTTCCAGCGCCCCTATAATGTTAAATACGGGCGCTGGCGGGGGCAAGGAGGCGGGAGGGCTAAGCAAGCCCTCCCCGCCCTTAAAGATATACCCCCCACCCGGACCCGAACCAGCCCAGTCCGAACCGGTCCGGCAGTTCGGCCATTCTTTGGAATGGCCGCCGGACCGGTTCGGGCACACCACTACCTGGTCTTGACCTGTAAAGCTCCACATGGCTTGAGGCCGAGGTACCTATTGGACTGCATTGACCCATATGAACTTGCCAGGGCTCTCTGCTCATCATTTCAGACCCTGCTCATGGTCCCACCACTAACAAAGTTTCGGTTGGTGGGGAATAGAGACAGGGTATATTGGGTTGTGGCCCCTCCCCAAAGAGCTTCACCATGCTCCCTCCTTCAGTTTTTTTTTAAGAAACAACTGAAAAGGCTAAAGAATCTTTTAAATGTTTTATCTGCTGCTGATATCTGGTAGGTGCTTTAGTTTTTATAGTTCTCCATTTTTAGCTTTTAAAACAACCTTTAATTTGAAACGTTTACAAAATTGTAATTTTAATTGTTGTTTTAACCTGGGCTTTTAAGTTTTTTAACTTAACTGGTTTAATTTTATTGGTCTCATGTTTTACATTGTATCTGTTTTAGTAATGCTGTGAGCCACCCCGAGCAGTAGTGAACTGGAGGGGCGAGGTATAAATATTTTAATATTTATATTTATTTATAAATAAAGAAATACAAAGTCAAAGTCAAATAGCACTAGCAGAATGTATTTTAAAAACACCCCCCCCCCCGCAAAAAGACCCCTTTGGCTGACATCAGACTAATGCTGCACTTGCACAAACATGTTGCGCTAGCACAAGGATTTTGCACTAGCTAGCTCTGCTAAGTCAGAACTTGCATTCTAGAATCATGTTGCGCTGGTGTAACATGGAGCACAACATGGCTGTGAAGACAAACTCCAATCCTTGGTCTGTACATAAGAGAGGCATCACCAAAATGCAGTTGTCGGCGGCATAACTTGTTATAAACCGAACGTAACAGTCAGAGTTAGGGGAGGGGAACTGTGGGTCCATTTTTTCTTTTAACTCCAGTTCCCTGGGTCCAGACATTTGGCTAGCAAAACCAGAGCTGAATGGAGCTTTGGTTTTGTGTTTCATCTGAATCCAGCCATAATATGCAGAATATGGTCGTCGTAGTCATAGCAGTAGTAGTACGGTTTCCGACCAGCATAAAGCAACATTATATACATACATACAGATGTCTATATATGCACAGTATCATACTAAATACTCAGCCCAGCTATTTTTACATTACATATACATTCTTAGAAGTCAAGATCTGTTAGTGAATTATCATAGATGAGCCCCTGGTGGCGCAGTGGTAAAAACTGCCGCCCTGTAACCAGAAGGTTACAAGTTTGATCCTGACCAGGGGCTCAAGGTTGACTCAGCCTTCCATCCTTCCGAGGTCGGTAAAATGAGTACCCAGAATGTTGGGGGCAATATGCTAAATCATTGTAAACCGCTTAGAGAGCTTCGGCTATAGAGCGGTATATAAATGTAAGTGCTATTGCTATTGCTATTGCTATTGCTATAGCAGCAATGCAGAACTTAGCTACATTATATGTTAACATAGAGGCTTGATTAGACAAAAGATATAAAACACATATTTCATCCCCATCACCCAGCCTCCTTTCTAAGGATGGATATAACAACATAGCTTGTACGTCCTGAGAGAAACTACAGTGTTACAAGACATGCTAATTTAAATTACCTTTGCCTCACTAGGGTAGAGAGACATTCTTGATAAGGAATCTCATTTTATCTCCCCTTAGGACAGCAGATGGTAATGTATCAAAATGGGCAAGTGTGAATACTCTTCGATATTTGGCAATTGAAATAGCCATACTATATGTAATTGGTTTTACAATACGTGGATATCTCCATGACCTTAAACATAGTGATACCATGCCCAGCTGTTGTTGCCACTCCATACCCATCACTCTCTGTCTTAATACCGTTTTTGCTTGTTCATGTCCCATGATTTTAAGACCTTCAGCTGTAAAATCATATATGGCAAGCTTTTTCTTCAGCGTCTACTTCCATATTGACTTAAAGGCATCTTTTAATATTAAATATGAATAGGACTAATCCTTCAGCAGTTATGTTCTAACTTTACCCAATAATCAGGCAGTCAATAAATTTGTTAAATGTGGGCAGAACTGGCAAATGGGTCCATTGAGCACTATAAGATTTAAGGACAGCTAAATTTTTCTGGATTTAGTCAAACTATTAAAGACAAGTTGTTCCAGTAAGAACTCATCAGCCTACTTTCCTTTCACTGTCTCTACATCTGGACTAAATTTGGTACAAATCAAGGTCCACAAGTTAGATCTCCTGCGCATCAAATGTTCATATGTCTGCTATCTTGGATCAGGGTGGATGTCATGATTAAAAACTGCACTATTGAGGTGTCCCAGTGTTCTGGGATCACCCACTACAGGTGTTCCAAATTTGGTTCAAATTGGTTAGACAGTCCTCAAGTTGCGCCTCAAAAGTGTACGCGTCTGCCATCTTGGTTTGGCGTGGGTGACATCATCACAAACTATGCCGTTGAGGTGTCCCTATGTGTCACTCACTGCAACTGTACCTAATTTGGTTTAAATTGGTTAGATAGTCTACAAATTAGCTTGCTGGCACCTCAGATGCTCACACGGCCGCCATATTGAATTGGAATGGATGACATCATCACACACCATGCCATTTGGGCATCTCTGTGTCCCTACAGCTAGGTTAGGTGGTTCACAAGTTAGCCCACTTGGGCCTCAAAGTTTATGCGTCTGCCATCTTGGTTTGGGGTGGATGACATCATCACAAACTACATTGTTGAGGTGCACCTATGTGTCCCTACAACTGTTCCCAATTTGGTTCATATTGGTTCAGGCATTGTGAAGTTGATTGGCGGGGGGGACACACGGATGGACACACACATAGCATGCCGGGTGATCTCATAAGCCTACTGGAAAGTAGGCTAAAAAATGAGTGAATATTTTCTCCTTCTGGAATAATGACACACTTACTTTATTTATGTTGGCTTAACATGTATATTTAAATGTATTACAGATTACCAAAGTCTGGATTGCTGCCCTTTTTTTCTTTGGCACAGGACAAGGTGAGGCAATATTTTATACATTATGCCTTTCTAGAGATGCTATAAAATGTAAAATTTAAACAAATGAATAATAAAATCAGTTAGATAGATGTAACCTTGTTTGGGAGTACTGAAAATTCCATTAAAATCAGAGATTTACATGCTGTGCAGCTTTGCAAGTGTGATTTGGAACCTCCTGCATCACTGCAAGCATCTAAGAAAGTTAGAACATACAAGCCCTTTTGTTCAGCACTGTAGGCATGTTTAAGAACATAAGAACAGCTCTGCTGGATCAGGCCCAAGGCCTATCTAATCCAGCATCCTGTTTCACACAGTGGCCCACCAGATGCCTCTGAGAAGCCCACAGGCATGCCCTCTTTCCTGCTGTTGCTCCCCTGCAACTGGTATTTAGAGGCATCTTGCCTCTGAGGCTGGTGATGGCCTATAGCCACCAGACTAGTAGCCATTGATAGACCTGTCCTCCATGAAGTTGTCTAAGTCCCTTTTAAAGCCATCCAAGCTAGTGACCATCACTACATCCTGTGGTGGAGAATTCCACAGATTAATTACGCGCTGTGCGAAAAAAGTACTACCTTTGTCGGTCCCAAATTTCCCGCCCTTCAGTTTCATGGGATGACCCCTGGTTCTAGTGTTGTGAGAGAGGGAGAAAATCTTCTCTCTGTCCACTCTCTCCACTCCATGCACAATTTTATACACCTTGATCATGTCTCCCCTTAGTCGCTTCTTTTTCGCAGTAAAGAGGCCCAGATGCTGTAGCCTAGCCTCATAAGGAAGTTGCTCCAGGCCCCTGATCATCTTGGTTTCCCTCTTCTGCACCTCTCCAAGTTCTAGAATGTCCTTCTTAAGATATGGTGACCAGAACTGTATGCGGTACTCCAAATGTGGCCACACCCTAGATTTGTATAAGGGCATTATAATATTAGCATCTTTATTTTCAATCCCGTTTTATTTTCAGTCCCCTAGCATAGAATTGGTCTTTTCCACAGCTGCTGTCCATTGAGTCAACACTTTCAATGAGCTGTCCACCACGACCCCAGGATATATCTCCTGGTCAGTCACTGACAGCTGAGACCCCATCAGTATATATGTGAAGTTGGGTGTTTGTTTTCTCCCTGTGTGTGTGTGTGTGTGTTTGGGGGAGGGGGAGGGGTTAGATGATTGCAATGGTGTGAGCTGTTCTGAACCACCCTCATAGAACTGTGCATGAAAGCCAGTATGGTATAGTGGTTAGAGTGATGGACTAGGACCAGGGAGACCTGACTTCAAATCCCCACTCAGCCAAGAAACTCACTGGGTGACTCTGGGCCAGTCATGCATCTCTCAGCCTAACCTACATCACAGGGTTGTTGTGAGGATAAACAACCATGCAACTGCTCTGGGTTCCATGGAGGAAGAGCAGGATATAAATGGAATGAATGAATGAATGAATATAAGCCAGTGACGTTACTTTCAAGTGGATGTCTGTTAGTACAGATAATGGGAAAGGTCTGAAACACCAGCATTTTAAATTATAATAAGGGTTAATGGTCCTTGTTCCATTCGGAATAGTGGTGATCCCTCAGATATTAATGATATGCTTTGCGTATTCTCTAGCCAATGAAGTCTGCTATGAAAGGATTGGCTGCTTTTCTGATAAACCGCCTTGGTCAGGAATACCTGGGAGACAACTGTTGCCCTTACCTGCGTCTCCTGAAAGTATGAATATCACCTTCTCTCTTTTCACCAAAGAGACTGGAAATATGTCACAAGTGAGATCTCTTTTTCACTATATATTTAAAAGTCATTATAACTGTATATTTTCTGTTCATGTCTATTATTTCTTACCATCTCACAGTTACAGTGGGTATAGGAAAGAATCACCCCCTTTGATAGACCTTAAATTCTGGTTCCCTTACATCCTGAAATGAAAACACAAAGAAAATTCCCTTCACCAGCTGTACTTATCCAATGCAACCTATAACATCCAACTGAAAAACATCACAATTACAGTCTAGAAAAAGTGTCAGAAACAAAAAACAAGAATTACTGAGATTGAAAAAGGATCACCCCCCCCCCCAATGTCAATATTTTGTTGAACCACCTTTTGCTTTAATAACAGCCTTGAGTCTGTTGGGATACTTCTCTATCAACCTTGCACATCTAGACGGAGCAATATTTGCCCACTCCTCCATACAGAACTGTTCAAGTTCGGTCACATTGGATGGTAGGTGTTGGTGGACTGCTATCCTCCCTGGATCCGGTCGGCCCTCCAAACTGGATGGAAGAGCAAGGAGGCAACTGATAAGAGAGGTTACCAAGAGGCCAATGGCCACTCTGAAGGAGTTAAAGGACTTCATGGCAAAGAGTGGTTGTTCTGTGCATGTGACAACAATTTCACGAGCGCTCCACAGATGTGGCTCGTTCGGGAGGGTCGCAAGGAGAAAGCCACTTCTCAAGAAAGGCCACATTAAAGCTCGTTTGAGCTTTGCCAGAAGGCACCTTGAAGATTCTGATGCCAAATGGAAAAAGGTCTTATGGTCAGATGAGACCAAGATTGAACTATTTGGCCTCAACACCAAACAGTACACCTGGTGTAAATCCAACGCAGCTCACCATCCACAACACACCATACCTACAGTGAAGCATGGAGGTGGCAGCATCCTGTTGTGGGGGTGTTTCTCTGCCTCAGGGACTGGGGCTCTCATTAGGGTAGAAGGAAAAATGGATGGGGCAAAATACCGTCAGATTCTGGAAGAAAACCTGCTACCCTCTGCCAGACAGTTGAGGATGGGCAGAAGATTCACCTTTCAACATGACAACGATCCGAAGCACACAGCAAAATTGACCACACAGTGGCTGAAGGAGAAAAAAGTGAACGTCCTCATGTGGCCCAGTCAGAGCCCAGACCTAAATCCCATAGAAAATCTGTGGAGAGATTTGAAGATAGCAGTCCACCAACACCTACCATCCAATGTGACCGAACTTGAACAGTTCTGTATGGAGGAGTGGGCAAATATTGCTCCGTCTAGATGTGCAAGGTTGATAGAGAAGTATCCCAACAGACTCAAGGCTGTTATTAAAGCAAAAGGTGGTTCAACAAAATATTGACATTGGGGGGGGGTGATCCTTTTTCAATCTCAGTAATTCTTGTTTTTTGTTTCTGACACTTTTTCTAGACTGTAATTGTGATGTTTTTCAGTTGGATGTTATAGGTTGCATTGGATAAGTACAGCTGGTGAAGGGAATTTTCTTTGTGTTTTCATTTCAGGATGTAAGGGAACCAGAATTTAAGGTCTATCAAAGGGGGTGATTCTTTCCTATACCCACTGTATCTGGTTCTTTGTCCTAAGCGGGCAGATCCATGTCATATGGGGCTGAGTAGGCCATTCCAAGGCTCTATTAAACACACAGCAAGGTTGTTCTCATGACCGAAGTTGGGTGGGCTGGGAGGAAGGCAGGATCCTACCTGCCTTCCCCCAAATGATCAGTCTCCTTTGGGCTCTGCCATTTACGCACCCACACAGCTGGCGCAGCAGCAAGTTCCAGAGCCTGGATGGGAGGGGGAGATCTCCTGTTGGGTCCTCTGGAATCCCACAATGCACTGCACGAGCAGTGGACTCCCCAGCTCTGGGATTAAAATGGCCACTGGCTGCCTGGGAGCAGCTTTGCGAGCGGTGGCAGTACAGACGGCCAAATGTTGAAGTTGAACTAGCTCCATTTTCCTCCTACCTTACTTTTTACCTGGTTAATGGATCTGGGCTACCCAGGTCTGGAGCAGCTAGGTTGGGTGGCCTCCTGGTGGCTCAGATGACATGAGCTGCCTGAGTTCACTCTCTCCTTCCTGGGTACTTCATGTTGTGAGTATGGGCTCAAGATGTAATAATGGTTTCCTTTACCTTTAATGGTAACACGGTGGGACACAGTGGCAGGCAACCCCAGGCTTGTTACATCTTGGTCTGTTCCCGTTTCATTAATCTGCCCTAAGGGAAGTTCTCCAGCTGCTTCCTCCAGTTAGACCCTGCAGGCAGGTTTATATTCTTAGGATAGCTCTCTCTGTGCCAGTGTACTCATGTCTGGGCCTAAATTCCCCCCAAACCTGCTGTCTTCAGGCTTTAATTCCTCTCTCTGCTTGGCTGCTCCCCTGGGTGGGGCCTGCCCCCTTCAGGCACAGTGAGACAGCACAGATTTGCTTGAATACTACTTAAAGGCAGTTTGTTTCAAGCTAGTGAGGAACAATTTTAACAGAGGTCTCTTGAAAGTTTGAGTATTATAGAGGCCCCAGAAGGAGGACTTTTTGGATGAAATGCATTGAGCTTCAGTAACATACATTCTCAAACATTTTGAGTCATGGTCTCTGCTTGTTAACAATTGCCCAAAGTAATTGCCAGCACTGATTAAGAATAAATTAATATCAAAATTGGAATCATAGTAAGTTATCCAGTAGATGGAATTGTAGATTTGATCCTGAGTTGTCGGATGTCAGGGCAATGACTCAATATCTCAAGTATGACTGAATTATTATTGGGAAGATTATGAAGTTATTTGCACACTAAAAGGATATATACATAATCAATAGTCCATTGTAGTTCAACATATGTTTATACATTGGACACTGTATAGTCTGATACATGTCAAGGAGGGGATATATTTGTCAAGTATGTTATAGCTAGCTATATATTATTGCCACAGAAGAATATGGGACATTTGAGGTTGGAAAACATCAGGTGTTAGAGGCTTTGTCCTGTGCAGTTGTCTGACCAACACATAGGTAAATTCATGGAAGTTACCAATACATAGGTAAATTCATTGCTGGACTTAAATCCAGAGAAATCTGATTAGGGGACCTTCATGAGGATGATACCTGAGAAAATGTTGGTTTTGAAGTTTTTGAAATTTTTTTTTTAAAAATGAATTTTATTTCTGTTTTTACATTCTGAACAGGAAATATCAGCCACCAATATATCAACTATCCGAAACTCTTATTTCTCTCCATTAAGGAAAACACGCTTTGTTATCCATGGATATACCAGCACTGGAAAATACGGTTGGGTGGTGGAGCTGTGTTTGGTATGAGAGTTATATTTTATTCACTCTTGCTGTTTGAGACTATGAGGCTATTCCCACAATCACTGGAAAGCAGGCTAAGGGAGCTTAGCCTGCTTTCCAGTGATTGTGGGAAGCACTGGGGTCACGAGCGAGCCCAGTGCTCCCAAGGTGGCTAGCCCACCTAAAACACACTTCCCTTCAGCACGATTAATGGAGCATGTGCTCCGTTAACCTTGTCTTCTTGCTTGTGTGCTGCTGCAGTGCAGGGCGACACACAAGTAGACCCCCGACTGGGAGGCTACAAGCAGCCTCCCCAGAATGCCCCGCATACTCATGCAGGGCATCCTGGAACTTCTGGGGGGGGGGTGCAGCCCTCGATCCCTGCAGCACCCACCGGCTCTGTGATGGAGCTGGCAATCATGTGGGTGGCCAATCTGTCCGCCCAGGGCTGAACATTTGATAAGCCCACTCTCCCTGCAGACCCGCCAGAAGCTCTTCTCACTGATCATGAGAAGAGCTTCACAATCTATCCTGTTTTGTGCATTCATTGTTTTAATTGTGATTTTATATTGTTATACAGGGTCTTATTTATTTATTTAATCCTATTTCTGTCTGATATGTACATCTCTAGGTGGTGTACAAAACTTAAAATATTTCAAAGTTACGAATTATAATACATGACAATAAAAACTATAGAATCAGATAGAGATTAAAACAAGGTTTTAAAATTATTAAAATTAATTCTAATTAAAAGCCTGTGAAAGCAGGAGAGTTTTGAGGTTCTTCCTGAAAACAAACAGAGAAGGAGATGCTATCATTTCAGTAGGGAGCATATTCCAAAGCCTATATTCCATATACCATTCCTCCAGCTGGGCTTGAACCTGGCTCCCATTCCAGGTCTCTGTGCAGTGAGCTACCAGCATCTGCCATTGCCTGAGTGCAATTGGGGCTTTCCTTGTGGCTTGTCCTAGCTCTTTCCCTGGGGGGGGGAAACGTGTTTTCCTGCACTTGGACACTTGGACCCATGTCCCAGGTGGGGGGTGGAACTTGAGGTTTATTCCCTGTTAACAAGGGAGCTGTATTTCTTCTTGTCATCGAATGCAGTCAAAAACATAATTATTGGCAGGTTGTATCTGTGTGAGTGACATAAAGGGATTTGACTTCTGTGTGCTAGCTTTCCTGGCAGCTGTTTCTGCCAATAGCTCAGGCAGTAGAAAGCGCTGTGGCATCCATGTGTCATCAGGGTTGTGTGTAATGTATTGCCATCATGGGAAAGTCTCCTCGGCTCTCTTTGTGTGGATCAGATTCTACCATCACTGGTCCTCATAAAGGTATCCTTGGTATGCCATGCCTGGTATGTGTTGGCAGTGTTGCCATGGTTGCTAGGAGAGTGGCTGGTAAGTTTGCACCTCTCTAGGATTGTTTCAATTCTTCTTTCCCCCTCCCTTCTTGTACTGGACAGGTATAGGATCCCACCCATATAAGGTCAATGGAAATGTGACAGCCTAACCGGAATATAAGGTTGCCTGGCCCAAGAACGTCTGTTGGATCCGATTTAATAGTATACCCAGTAATAGAATAGCATTTATACATTGAATAATTTGAGCCCCAAATGAGTTTTTTTAGGATATGATCATTATATATGGTAGTATGGGCTTATAGCTCCACAGTTTCTCTGCAGTTTGGGAGAATAATCTGATTTAATACTCTGTAGAGTGGCAGAGGTTTTATACTATCTAGTATGTATCTTACCTTTAAGTTCTTTAATATTAACAGATGCAGCAATATATGGAAAAAGCCACCAAGTGTCAGCTCATTTAATTGTGTTAGCAGCCTGTATCTTTGGTCCACTTAGTAACCTTTAAAGGATTTTCATCCACATTATAGAGTGAAATCATGTTAATAAACCTTTATTTATATACTTAATTGTTTACTTATTTGGATTTGATTTATATCCCGCTCTATTCCATAGACTCAGAGCATCTTTCAGCAATTTTCTAAAGGTTACTTCTTTTGATGTATCATATGTATACTGCAGCTGCTGGTGAAGGTGGAAAACATAAACTGTATTGCTGTTGATTGGGAAGATGGAGCAAAATGCACATACTTCATTGCTTCAAGCAACACCCGTGTTCTAGGAGCTGAAATAGCTTATCTTATCAATACCTTCACAGTAAGAATGGTTTTACTATAAGTTACTTATCTTGCTTCATAGCTGGATACCAGATTTGGGAAGGAGATGAGTCCAATTGTGTCAGCTGAGTATGTTCAACTAGCTGTAATAGTCAGATGCTTTATATTCCTAGAAGGCTTGAATCATTTGTGTTAAGAGTGGATCAGATAATGGACATTCTCAGGATTCTTACAAGGTTTATAAACAAGCTGCCTTTGCTGCTTGAAGGTTAAGTGGCACGAAACCTAAGATCACAAAAGTAATGCAATATTGTGTTGTAAACAGGGGTAGGGGTGTGTGTGTGTGTGTGTGGTGGGGTGGGTGGCATTTTTTTAGTATGCTGGGACAACTTGCACTAGAAAAATCAAATATTTGTTCATTGAAGAGAAGCCGTGATCTAGCATGACTTTGCAATTCTCACAGGGAACCACTCCCATCCAGTTTACATAGCAAGAGATGAGAAAGTGGTTCCCTATTCCAAAAGGGATTACAGTCTAACACCTCCCCCACCATCTCTCTCTCTCTCACACACACTCTCTCTCTCTCTCTCACACACACACACACACACACACACACCACCAGCAACAGCTGGTGAGAACCATAGCGTTTTCTGCTACCTGTGTGACATGGATCATTTCTGTACTGCCAATGTACCCTGCTAGAACCAATAACTACTGAAGTGAGCTGATTTCTCTCCAGAGAGTTTAGAGTTTATATTTGACAAGAAAGGGACTAATTAACAATGAGTAAAGGTGGGAGAGTAAGTTAGCTGGCACCAATGAATTAGGTAAAATTAGACAAAATTGATTCAGGAAAGGCTATAATAGAACTACTGTCCTTGTCTGCAAGCTCCCAATTTCAAAAATGACCTGGACATGAGCACATGACAGGTCTATAGGCCGAATACACAACCTATCCTCATTTAGCACTATACCCGACCAAAATGACTTGGCATATATGTTGATCTGTGCTTTAGCACAGTTAACAAATCATACAGAACTAAGAATTTATTTACTAAGCAACTCATTAGCCACTGCAAATGATACTATGCAACATTGTGTTGCAAGGTAATGGTAAAAGGGACAGCTGTTACCTTTACCAAAGGGCCATAGTTTCAAGCATATTCGCCCCTCACATGATTAAAAAGGTGGCACACCAAGAGCACACCTTTTGTGATATTGCAGATGTCCTGTTGCCCTTCAGGCACATCTGGGGGTGCAGAGCTTGATGGGGAAAGCACTGGGAAGGACTACATTTCCCATTGCTCCCCACATGCTTTGCCACATGCCTTCCAAGATGTCACATGGGCTCCCTATGGTTCCGAATCTCCTTAACAGCCCTCCCAGATGCTGTGCACAGGACCACTCTGCATGGAGTGAGATAAGCACTGGAAACTGCTGCTTGCCTTCAGGAGAAGGGGCTATGTGCAGATGATTCAGCTTCAACACTGGAAAGCTGAATCTTTGCACAGCCCTACTATGCATACTGTGCAAGGCGTTGCTCATAGGGATGTGCACAGAACAAGTCGGGGAGTGGCTCAAAGGTGGGGGGCATACCTTTAAGGGTGGGGGAGAGTGCCCTTACCCCTTTCCCATGTCCGGCGTGCATATGCGCACCAGGTATTTCCTGTTACTTCCGGCCAAAGTGGACACGGGGTGGCAGGGAGGTACACTGCCACCCCGACGGACACTTTTAAAATGGAGCGCCGGTGGGGGAAATGCAGCAGGAGGAGTAAGGTCATCCTCCCCCACTCTTAAAGGTATGCCCCCTGCGTTCAAAACTGGTTCGGAGGCCTTAAAAGAGCCCCCAAACAGGTTTGTGTACATCCGTACTTGCTCATTCATCTGAAGTTTCCCTCTCATATATAGTGGCTCACATTCTCCACCACAGTACAAGAGGAGAGCAAGAGATCTGCCCTTGCAGGGAGCCAGGAGAGTAGCTCATGGAAGTCTTGCCAGGCAGCCCAGGGCACAGGGAAAGGGACAGAGAAGCAAATTTCAAGTTTCTCCCCTCCCTGTAAAAGGTCCTTGTTGCTTCCACAGATGTATCCCTGAGGGCTGCACAAAACTCAGGGACATATTTTTATAAGTGAACAGGGCTTTTGCAGAGAGGGCAGAGAAGTGGAAACAGTTTCTCTATGCCGCTCCCTGTGCACTTGGATGCGCAGATGCCTTTAGCGCAGCTAGTCTCCCAGCTCCCTGGGAGGGCACAGCTCTTCCTCTGCCTTGCAACACTCTGGGGAATGTAGGCTATTAATCTTAAGCCCCAGTAAAATTATTTTAGGTCTTACAAAGGATCAGTTTCAAGAAGATCAACAAAGAAACTGGAACAGATCTCTCCACTGATGCTGCAAAATTTAAATATGGATTTTATTTTTGCTTATTAAATGTATATACATAAATACAAACATATTTCCTGTTATTGAACTATTAGAAAATGTATGCATACTGCCCTGCCCACATCCACCTCATTGGCCATAGTCTTGGGGCTCATACTGCTGGAGAAGCAGGAAGAAGACTTCGAGGTGTTAACAGAATTTTTCCAGGCCTCGGCAGAATAACTGGTAGGCTATTCAAAGAGACAGTGTGATAAGCTTTGACAAATGGATAGGATGACATGATCAGTGCATGACAATAGTCCTAGTCACATTTATGTTCAGCACTTGTACAATCTGTGTACAGTATACACAGGTACAGATCTGTACACAGGTACAATTGTTTGTTTGTTTGTTTTTACATTTATATCCCGCTCTTCCTCCAAGGAGCCCAGAGCAGTGTACTACGTACTTAAGTTTCTCCTCACAACAACCCTGTGAAGTAGGTTAGGCTGAGAGAGAAGTGACCAGCCCAGAGTCACCCAGCTAGTATCATGGCTGAATGGGTGACTCTGGGCCGGTCACTTCTCTTCACATGTTATGTTGCACACAGGTACAGCAGTACACTTCCATGGATATGAGGGACCTGTATCCAGGTTCACTTCTAAAATGAATGCAGGTATAGTCGTTCACACAAAAACATGTACCTGTGTACAGACATCTGAATGCACATACAGCATAATAGCTGAATGATTATATATCAGTCTAGAAAAATGTGGCACAACTAATGTGTGCTGATTGGTTTACCTGTAATCCAGTTGCCAGTGCTTTCTGGTGCTCACACAGTAAGACTAATGTGGAGGGATGGGCCATTTGAAAGAATGTGCTCTTAGATAAAGATAGGGCAAAACATTATTCAGTTTCTCAGTCTACATTAGATAGTCTTACTGAACACTGAAACACTTGTGTGCAAGAAGGGAGGAGAGAGCAGGTGCGCTTGCAACATACACCTATTTCATATATGTACTGGCCCAAAACCTTTCCTGAAGTTCAGAACAGAATAGTCAGAATAATCCTGACTAAATTATTCACTGGAAGTCCTGTTGAAAGAAAGGAATTCTTTAGAGTAACTTTGGAGTAGTACTTTTGAGTAACTTAGTCTGGATATCAGCTGCTCTCTTCATTACAGTCTGTGTAATACCTAATCTAGGAGAATACTTTCCGTGTATTTTTAAATATTAGCATGTCTGGGTGATTTCATTTCTTCTGAATCAGATTTCCTCATTCCTAACTAAATTCTCTTATGTTGGCATAGGCTTGGACCCAGCTGGGCTCTGTTTTGAAGGTTTCCCTCCTATGGTCAGGCTGGATCCTTCTGATGCTGAATTTGTGGATGTCATACATACCAATGCTGGCAGTTTCCCCACTATTGGTAATTGTCAAAAACACATGCATTTCTGTTGAATGGATACATATCTGACCAAACCACTTACTATATCATGAATGTATTTTAGGATATGGGATGGTGAATGCAACTGGTGATCTTGACTTTTATCCCAACGGTGGAACAACTATGTCTGGATGTGACAAAACTACACCACTGATAGAAATGGACCCCGAAGGCTTTGTTAAAGGTAAACCTGTCTATAGCATGTACATACAGTGTCTATTTGTATTGAAGTTCAAAACCAGAAGGGACCAACTTGCACTCTTTGTGATGCCTATTGTGAATTATTAAGTCACACTGCTTAAGTTGCATTGCTTATTCATGCATACCTGCTGTATTTTGCACATTTTGTTGGAGGTTGCTTTGAAACTTGATCTCCATGAGGGCAAAGTGGCTGGGAAACTTCAGGAATATTATAGCTGACATTCCTTCTGGGAAATAAGAAAGGTGATATGGGCAAGTGCTTTGACTAAGGAAACTAATTACTGTCTACAGTTCCAAACGAACACTGAAAACACACCATGGATTGTATCCACACTTGGGTGAATACAGTGACTCTCATGTAAGGGATCTTTTCTCACCACCTTCTCTCCACTGCAGCCTACTGAGCTGCCTGAAAAGATGCTCCTGAGTGTTGGGGGAACTTGGGAATAATGTGGGATGTGGTGCATAGGACTGCAGTGGGAGGAGGGACTTCCCAGGAATAAGGCAGAGAGGCCATCCATGAGCAGAGATCATTGCAGCATTTGACCCACTGATTATTATCTTCAGAGGAGGTAAACATCTGGAAACCTAAATCTCCTCTGAAATAAGAAAACCCTTTCCATAGTCCTTGCAGAAAGAAAAGTTACAAACTGGACACTCCTGAAATTGTGGTTGTGATTTTGGTACATTTGATTTACTGGCTTTCTCATTCTCAGCTGGGAAAATAGTTATAGAAACTGGTTATAGAAGCCCTTGAATCACTTTGGCATCTCTTCATATGTTTGGGAGAAACATTTGAAGTCTGTTGAAAAAAGTAAAACCAGCAGTGATCCTGAGATATGTGGTCATGTAAACAGTAGATATATTGTATGTGGATGGAAGAAAGTCTAGACAGACTGAGGGCCAGTTCACACAACCTTCCCCTCCTATGGCAGCTACATAATTTACAGTTGCAAATGGATATCAAAAGCCAATCCATGCTGCCTCTAACACATGCTTGATAGAGGTCCTATTCTGCCTCCCAGGCTGTTTAACCTCATCTGGGGGAAGTCATTTGTGGGTTTGGTGTTGAAAGTGAGGATAATACCCAGTTGTATATATCTGTGCCAGCCCCAACTGGAGAAGCAGTGGAGGTACTGAACCAGTATCTGGTTCCAACCCAGGCTGTGAAGAGTTGGAATGTGGGCTAACAAGCTGAAATTAAATCTGGGCAAGACAGAGACTCTTCTGTTCAGGAGAACTACTGCTCTGGAGCTGGTGTATCAACTTGTTCTTGGAGGAGCTGGCCTTGAAAGAGCAGCTTTGCAGTTTGGAAGTCTTGCTTAGTCCAGCATTATAGCTGGATGGCCAGGTGTCTGCTATGGCTCAGGAGACGTTTGCCCATCTTGGGTTGCGGTTCAAGCTATGTCAGTTCTTGGACCAGCAGTCACATTTGTTTAGATTTATCTATGTCCCTGTTGTAACCTGTAACGTGCATTACTATAATGCACTCTATGTGAGGCTGCCCTTGAAGTTCCTCTAGAAACGAAAACTGGACTAAAATGCATCAAAGTATCATATTACACCAATTCTTCTTGAGCTATATTAGTTTCCATTTTGACTCTGGGTGCAATGCAAGATGCTGGTGATGACCTTTAAAGCACTTTTGGGTTTAGGATCAGGGTATCTGAAGGATCACTTTCTCCCACCCAAATCTGCCTGCCCTCTAAGATTGGATAGAGAGGTCTTCCAGCATGTGCCACCTGCAGCTGAGGCCTGTTTGACAGCCATGCAGTGTAGGGCTTTTTCTGTTGTGGCCCCTTTCTTTGGAATGCTGTCCTTAGAGAGGCTCAATTGGCTTGCTTCCTCCCCTGTGTCACGCCCTCAATCTCAGATATCGAGGAGGAAGGGGAAGCTGACAGCCTTTCAGCTGATGCAGGGGTGCCTGAGGGGCAGAGCCCAGCTGTCAGTTCCCAAGAGATGGCTGAGGAAGGTCCAGCTGATGTTTCAGAGCATGCACAGCAGTCTGAGGCAGCAGAGACAGCGAAAGACAGACTAGAAGATGATCTGTGCAGGCAACCCCCACTGACTCCACAGCAATGGCGTGTCACAAGGCGGAGAGCACAGCTGGAAGCTATCAGGAGGAGTAAACACCTCTTGCAGAGGGCTGATAAGCCTTGAATCCCTGCCAACTGAGAGTTATCAGCTTGGACTATAAAGCACGCCAGCAGCTTTCTGTTAGCTGCTGGAAGACAACATTTGTCAATCCTCGTGTCGAGCTTTCAGCCCGAGCCTGATATAAAGAACTATTCCGAGCCATGTTTCATATCTGCAGCCCAGTTTGTATTGTGGACTATCTTCCTGTACTTCCCTCTGGGTGGCCAGATTGCTGACACCCTGTTTTAGACATTTGGTAAAGATGGCACTGTTTAGGGCAAGCTTTTACATCAGTGAGCTAAACTGTCCTGGCTTTTCTTGCCCTAGTATCTGTGGTTTTATTGTTGTACTTTGGTCTGTGTTTTTAAATTGTTTTCAGGTATGTTGTTGATTGCTTATTGTTTTTATTGTTGATTTTTAATTTTGTAAGCCACCCTGAGATTCTGTGAAGGTGAGGGATATAAATCTTTTAAATAGAATATGACCAACACAGTCTGTAGCAGAATTGCTAAAAGCCAGCAGGGGCGACTAAATCATAGCTGCCACAGATTGATAGGGTCATGTGAAATGACCAAAATGTGAAATGGTCACAGTGACCCATGAATAATCCAAAGCAATGAGCAAGATGAAATGATGGAAGATGAAAGGCTGAAATGGTCTGTGCAGAACTATTTGTCTCAAAAGGACAACCAGTTACTTCTGAACCTAGGCTTTAGAAGTCCATGCTGTATTATGCCGGAGTTCTACAATAGGAATTAATCCCGACTCCTCCAGCTGCAAGACAGCCTCTTTCAACTCATGACATGACACCAGTCTAGCAATCTTTTTAATGTGATCTGGTACAAAACCAGAACATTTCACATAATAAAAATAAGTCAATCATAACACTGTTCCAGTATAAATCATTCACAGCAAATCTCATTTATCTGAATTTTCAGGCTGCACAAATCACTGGATAACTGTGAATAAACCAGAAATGGTATTTTCATTGGGTTACAATGTTATGATCTCTTGCAAAAGGAAAATGTAAAAAGGACAGGACTGGGAAACTGAGGGTGAAGACAGGAAGGGTGGTGGTGGTGGTGGTAGTGGTGGTGGTTTGGTAATGCATTCACTGCCCTGAAAAAACCCACCTCAGAATGCAGCAAATCTATGTTTAAGCTGAATAAGGTCCAGGCACAGTGAATTAACCTAGGAAAAACTCTGCTTGTAGACATGTGTTTAGAATCCTGCTGGGGAACTGCATATTAGAAGCCTCTTCTTTAAGAGTTAAGTTACCATCACAGGTGCAGTGCCTGAATTCGCTAATCAAGGCTGAACAGACAAGACACAGAGGCTATTCCCATGCTCAGCCGAAATCAGGCTAGGGTATTTCAGCTGATCGATTTCGGCTGATCATGGGAGCCATCGGGCTCGCAGGCGAGCCTGGTTGCCACCTGGCAGTTAACCCACCAAACAACCCCTCCCCTTAAACTAGGTTTGCGGAGCAAGCGCTCCACAAACCCGGTTTTTTAAATCGTGAGTAGCCGCGGCGTGGCTATTCATGAGTAGATCCCCAGAGGGGAGGCGAAAAGCCACCTCCCGGCTCCAAGGGTCTCTCCAGTATGCCCTGCGTGCTCGCACAGGGCATACTGGAGCTTCTGAGGGCCACACAGCCCCCAATCCTCCCAGCCCCCGCCAGCTCCATCACAGAGCTGTTGGTCGTGTGGACGGCCGCTGCGGCCACCCAGAGCAGACTGCCTGGTGGTCTGTGAGGAGAGAGGGCTTAATCCGCTCTCCTCGCAAACCCCATAGAGGCTCTTCTCTGAGATCGTGAGAAGAGCCTCACAACCTACTTTATCCACACTGAAAATGTTTTGTTTGTCTTCACAGTGGCCTAAATAAGGACTCTATTGTATTATCAGTACAATCGGATGGAATGATAAAAGGTCCCATTTTTCCAGAGAATTGGTTTTCACTGATACAGCTTTCTTTTCATAGAGCTTCGCAGTGTTGGAAATTGTCACCACTCACGAAGCTATGAGTACTACAGATACAGTATTCTCTTTCCTGAGGGATTCCTTGGCTACCCATGTGAATCATACAAATCCTTTGAAGAGGTAAGCTTATGTCCCAGGCCTGCTAGTGGGCTTTTATTTTCCATTTTAGCCCTGCTAACTGAGCAAAGAGAGACCTTTTAAAAGTGATGGCTCCCTTATATTTTTCAAGGGGGAACAACAGTCCCTCTCCAACCCCAACGCAAAATCCCTCCAGTGGTTGTTGCTGGTGTCTGCCTTATGTTTCTTTTTAGAGAGTGAGCTGTTTGGGAACCATCTGTAAACCATATTGACAACTTTGGGGTTGAAAAGTGGGATATAAATATTTATATTCATATTGATTGATTGATTGATTGATTGATTACATTTATAAACCACCCCATCCAGAGGCTCTGGGCAGTGTACAACAACTTTTAAAAAAGACATTAAACTCACAATTCAAACACATTGCTAAAAACAATATAAAAACAATTCAAAAATGATTAAAACCATTTAAAATCAATTAAAATACTTTTAAAAAACAACAACACTTTACAAGCCTTGGAAGGCCAGGCCAAACAAATAGGTTTTTAGGGCTCTCTTAAAGGCCGACAGAGAGCCTAGACTGCGGATATCTGCCGGGAGTGACCAGGAGCAGCTGCAGAAAAGGCCTGGTTCTGAGTCGCCACCAGACGTACCGGTGGTAACTGGAGATGAACCTCTCCAGATAACCCCAACGAGCGATGGGGATCATACCAAAGAAGGTGCTCTCTAAGGTAACCCAGACCCAAGCCGTTCAGAGCTTTAAAGGTAATAACCAACACTTTGTATTTCACCTGGAAATATATCAGCAGCCAGTGCAGCTGTTTTAAGACAGGCATAATATGGTCTCTCCGAGTTACCCCAGAGACAAATCTGGCTACTGCATTTTGAACTAACTGAAGTTTCTGAACTACGTACAAAGGCAGCCCCACATAGAGCGCATTGCAGTAGTTGAGCCTGGAGGTTACCAGCTGATGCACCACTGTTTTGAGATAGTTCTCTTCAAGGAATGGATGCAGCTGTCGAATCAGCCGAAGCTGATAGAAAGCACTCCTGGCCATAGCCTCCACTTGAGATACCATGATGAGGCCTGGATCCAAGAGCACTCTCAAGCTGCGTACCAGTTCCTTCTGGAGGAGTGTAACCCCATCCAGCACAGGAAGATCTAACTCATCCCTTAAATTCTGATCCCCCACAATGAGCACCTTCATCTTGCTTGGATTCAGCTTCAATTTGTTATCCCTCATCCAGCCCATTACTGCCTGTAGGCAGGCATTTAGGAAGTGAATGCTCTTTCCTGATGATGATGATGATGATGATGATGATGATGATGATGATAAGGAGAAATAGATTTGGGTGTCATCAGCATACTGATAACACCCAGCACCAAATCTCCTGATGACCTCACCCAGTGGTTTCATGTAAATATTAAAAAGCATTGGTGACAGAATGGAGCCCTGAGGGACTCCATATAATAGCACCCGTTTTAAACAGGAACTGTCACTAAGCTCGACCATCTCAAATCTGCCTGAGAGATTAGGAGCGGAATCATTGCAAAGCAGTGCCTCCTATCCCCAATTCCCCCAGGCGATCCAGAAGGATACCATGGTCGATGGTATTGAACACCGCCGAGAGATCCAAAAGAACCAACAGAGTTACACTCCCTCTGTCGATTCCCCGGTAAAGGTCATCCATCAGGCCAACCAAGGCAGTCTGAACCCCATATCCCGCTCTAAAGCCAGTTTGAAATGGGTGTAGATGATCGGTTTCCTCCAAAACCGCCTGAAGCTGGTTAGCCACCACTCTCTCAATTATCTTGCCAAACCATGGGAGATTGGAGGCCGGCCTATAACTATCCATCACTAAGGGATCTAGGGAAGGCTTCTTAAGAAGTTGTCTAATCATTAGGCTTGTGCCCGAAACGTTTCGGCGGCCATTGAAAAGGCCGCCGAAACGTTTCGGGTGTCGGGGCAGATTCGGTGATTCGGTGCCGGCGGGGGTAGGGCTTTAAGGGCGGGGAAGAGTGTACTCACCCCCCCCGCCGCGTTTCCCCCGCCGGCGCTCTCCGAATTTGAAGCCCCTCGGGGTGGCAGCGTTCCTCCTTGCCGCCCCGTTTGCCCCCTCGGCCGGAAGTGGCCGGAAGTTCCGAGCGCGCGTGCGTCCGTCGTGCGCGTGCGCGCTCAGAACTTCCGGCCACTTCCGGCCGAGGGGGCAACCGGGGCGGCAAGGAGGAACGCTGCCACCCCGAGGGGCTTCAAATTCGGAGAGCGCCGGCGGGGGAAACGCGGCGGGGGGGTGAGTACACTCTCCCCCGCCCTTAAAGCCCTACCCCCGCCGACGCCGATAAATATCGTGCACATCCCTACTAATCATTGCCTCCTTCAAACAAGGAAGCATCCCACCCTCCCTCAGCGATGAGTTAATGATATTAACTAAGCCATCTCCAACAATCTCCCTGCTATATAAAAGCAGCCAAGTTGGGCAAGGATCCAGAGAGCAAGTTGTAGGCCATATTGCCCCAAGCAGCTTGTCCACATCATCGGGCATCACAGATTGAAACTGATCCAATCTAATACTGCAAGAGGGATTGCTAGACACCACCTTCATAGACTCTGCAGAAAAAGGGGAGTCCAAGTTGGCCTGAATACAGGAGATTTTGTCCTCAAGGAACCCATTAAAAGCATCACAGCAGAACAAAGTCCCCGGGTATTGGTTTGAATTGGAAGGAGCCAGAATCAAACTCCTCACAACCCAGGTCAGCTCTGCCGGACGCAAACCCGCAGAAGCAATGCACGCAGACTAGAATTGTTTTTTTGCCACATGCACCGCCTCCGCATAAACCTTCAAATTGGCTCTATGCTGTGTCCTGTCACATTCAAGCTGAGTTCTCCTCCACTTGCACTCCAGTCACCTACCTTGCTGCGTCAGACCCCGTAACTCCTCTGTATACTAAGGGGCCACTTTTAAAGCAGATTGGAAGGGACGCTTAGGAGTGATCGTGTCTACTGCCCTGGTGAGTTCCCTATTCCAGGTTCCCACCAGGGCATCGACAGAATCACTGGCAGGACCAACATCAAAATCCTCCAAAGCTTTTTGGAATCCTCATAGGTCCAGCAGCCGTCTCGGGTGGACCATCTTTATAGGTCCTCCACCCCTGTAGGGCTGGGTTGTGGCTGTGAAACCAACCTTAACCAGGTAGTGGTCCATCCATGACAATGAGGAAACCACATGATCCCGCACCTATGGAACACCCCCCTGATCCAAACAAAAGACCTAATCAATTTATTTATTTATTTATTTATTATTGAAACATTTTAATACTGCCCAAAACTTACGTCTCTGGGCAGTTTACAACAGAAACTACAACAGAATTACAATTTGTAATAATTACATATTTATTTCATAAAATTGACCAACAGAATGCACATCTTCTTGATGTAGCAAACTGCACTAGAACTGCTGCAGACGTATAAGGCAGCCCCAAGGCTGTTGAGGATGAATAGTTGTGCAAGCAGTGCTGCCACAGTTACACCCACTGTAGTAAATGGGAGTGACTGCGGCAGCACAGCTTGCACAGCCCATCATCCTCAACAGTGTCAGGCCCGCCTTACATGTCTACTGCAGCCCCGATGCAGTTTGCAGCACTGACGATATACTGCCCATCATGATGGCCATTTTACTCTGCAATTTTCACTCCCAACAGGCCACCCAGAGAGGCTTGCATCAATCAGCATAAACAACAATCAAACAACAAAACAACAAAATAATAGCTAAAAGCAGCCAATATAGAGGCATTAACACTAGAATTTATAGCCGCAATGAACAAAATTTCTAAGAAGGAGCACCATGAAAAGCACAGTTTTTACTTGCTGTCTTAATGTGCTCAGTGAAGTGACTAAATGGGTCTGTCTCCCTGGGAAGGGTTGTATAGAGGTAACCCAGGGAAAACATAATCTTGTGTGTGTGTGCGCGCACATGTGTGCATGTGTACACACACACATACACACACTGTCAATATGAGCCAATATGTTGAGGACTCTCTGATTTTTCTGGGACAGTTTGCCCCTCTGGGGGGCATAGCTAGGGGAGAGTGGGGCCCATGTTTCCCCTCTCCATGGTGGCCCCTCAGCATGAGGGAGATAATGAAGAAAATAGGGAGTGGAACTGGGGAGCCCTCAGGAGTGGGGGGTGGGGGGGTTCTTTGAACCTATCTGCTCAATTATAGCTACACCCCTGCCCCCCACCTCATACCTCTGTTCTTGGGTAGTGAGTTCCAACTGCTATCAGGAAGACCTGGTCTCATGTCCCTACCCTTTACACTTCATTAGGTGCAACTGGTACAATAGGGCTGTACAACAAGACATCTCCTGCTGATCATAGTGTGTGGACAGTTCATGTGGAAGAAGACAGTACTTCAAATACCTTGGTCCCAAACCATTTTGGGTTGAAAGGTCAGAACCAGCACCTTTAACTGAACCCAGAAACAAATTGGTACCACCTATGCAGCTGGTATAAAATACCAGCTTGATATGATCCTGAGCCCATATATACAGTATGCTAGCAGCCCTGCTGCTGCATTTTGAAGAATTGCAGTTTCCAGACCCTTTTCCAAGACAGAGAAGCTATTCTCATGATCAATGGAAAATGGGCTAAGGGTGCTTAGCCAGCTTCCCACCGATCGCGAGACTTACCGGGCTCGCAGCCGAGCCCGGTTTAGTCAAAGCGGGTAACCTGCTTAACTGCCCCTGCCTTAAGCCCTGGTTAGCGGAGCGAGCGCTCCGTTAACCTGGGCTTTCTGATCATGAGTTGCCGCAGCACGGCTCCGCACTATGGCAACTCACGAGTAGACACCCAACCGGGAGGCTGAAAAGCATTCGGCCGCCTGGAGCAGACTGCCTACTTGTGTGCGGGGAGAGCGGGCTAAGCCCACTCTCCCTGCTAACCCTTCCCAGGAGGCTCCCACTGATCGTTGGAACTGCCTCACAGTCAGACAATAGTCCCCAAATATGGTGTTCTAGAACCTACTCTTCAGACAGGACTGGAATCCTATCTTCTGACTGTGAAACCACTATCAGAGATTTCACACCACCGCCTCCTTCAAAGTAGTTGGGATTATATATTCACATAATGAAGCCTTAACTATATCTGCCTCTCAGTCTATCAAGCCTCTCCTAACTACTTTTATCATCATAGAAATAAAGCATACATGTGGTAGGCCTCATCCCTCCAAAGATCTCATGAACGTCCTCAGGCTGCACAAACTGAAAGTACCCATCATTCATTCATTCAATTTCTACACCGCTCTTCCAAAAATGGCTCAGCGCAGTTTACACAAAGAAATAATAAATAAATAAGATGACTCCCTGTCCCCAAAGGGCTCACAATCTAAAAAGAAACACAAGATTGACACCAGCAACAGTCACTGGAGGTATTGTGCTGGGGGTGGATAGGGCCAGTTACTCTCCCACTGCTAAATAAAGAGAATCACCACGTTAAAAATGTGCCTTTTTGCAAAGTTAGCAGTGGTCACAAAACTTGGCCCGATGGGACTATCAACCAGACATACATCCAAACAGTAGTTCATTGGAATGGATGCAAGTGATTTCATCTACCAAATACTGTGTGAACTGTTCACAGCAGAGTTTGCCATTCCAGTTTGCCAGAGATCATAGGCAACTTTTGGTGTTCCAGTTGTTGCCTACAACTCCCATCATACCATTCACAATTTATTTTGCTGGGGATGATGGGAATTGTTGGCAACGACAGCTGGAGTGTCGAAGGTTGTCTACCTCTGAACTAAGGCTTCAATAGCACTGCCAACCAAGAAAGCAGAACATTCCCCAAAGGCACTCAGGAATCCCCAGATCTCTCAATCTCCAGGAGTGGACTATCTTGGGTTCCCTACCCCCTGCAGAGTTTTAGAGTGCCAAGAAGCCTACACCCATGTAAGTAATATTATGTCAATGGAATTAATCTCCTCCATTAACAAATCGCTCTCCCCTTGTCCAGAGAAAAACCACACATTTCATAATCATACAGCAAAAGATATTGGATTGCCAGTATTGTTCAGGTGGCTACAGAACTAGTCTGCATTTCTTGGGATGCACAAATGGGTGAAATCTGGGGCTTCGTTTGAATCAGAGCTCACTATTCTCAATGTCAGGGCTCAGATATCAAATACTTGAAGTTATATCAGCAAATAAAGACACCTGGAGGATGTTCAGGATCACCAAGCAACCAGCACCAGTCCTCACACATCAGGAATTAGTGGCAAAGATTTCCCAGGCAGAAAGTGACAGGTTTGAATCACAGCACCTCCCATTTTAGAAATTAAGCATTAAGCAGTAAAGAACTGATCATGTGTAAACCTTGTAGTTCAAGACTGAGACAGGACTAGCAAAGGGTTTCTGAACCTAGGTTATAACAAATATTAGAATGGAAAGAAAGAAACAACTTGTTAACCAATGCACTTGTTTTCTTCTAGGGCCAATGTTTTCCATGCCCCAGAGAAGGTTGCCCATTTATGGGCCACTATGCCGATAAGTTCCGTTATAAACGGAGGAAGAACAATTCAAAGTACTATCTAAACACAGCACCTGAAGAGCCATTTACCAGTAAGTGCAGAAATTGTACATATATGCATATGGATGGAATTGCAGCAAAATGTATCAATATGAATATTTCATTGTTGGCAGTCCATGCATTGGCCATGATTTAAATTTCCAAAACTATACATATAGCTGTGATTTTCTCCTAAATTTATGTGTGGAGAAATGAATGCATTTCACCTGGAAAAGATATGGAGTTGAGGGTGAGGATAGTGAGGATATAGGGATAATTTTTTGGCTTATGCTGTCAGCCCATGCTGAGGCCATTCACATGACCAGGCAGGCAGGGGAGAAGGCTCTTCCAACTCACTTTCTCCCCAGACAGTCACGGAAATGCTGCTGGTAGCACAGAGCACACTCCCAGAAGATCCATGCTGCACCATGCAGCACGGAGCTCCTGAGTCCGGGACAACATGTCCTGGCCTCCAGATATCCCACAATGCACTGTGCTACAAACATGGTGCATTGATGGGATCCCCTGTCAGACGGGCGCTCTAGGCACTTGTCTCTGTGCAGGGGCATATCTAGTGTAGGGCAGGCAGGGCACGTGCCCCGGGCGCCACTTGAAGGGGGGCGCCATTTTTCTAAAATTAAATTTTTTTAAAATGGCTACTGAAAACAAAATGGCCACCGCACATGCTCAAATGGCCTCTGTGAGGCCCTAGGCCATGCCAGGCCTCGCAGAGGCCATTTGAGCATGCACGGTGGCCGCCATTTAAAATATATATATATATATATTTTTTTTTTATTATTTTTTTTAATGGGCATCACATATGCTGAAATGGTCCCTTCTAGGCCCTAGAGGCCAGAGGGGGGAGGAGAAACCTTTGCAGACACACACACCCCCACGGCCTTTAGGAATCCCCCTGAAGGGGCTACAGGTAATTTTTTTTTTAATTAATATAATATAAGTCACTGTACACATATTCAGATTGGCACTATGTACAGAGAATCAGATGGGTGTCAGATGTTTGGGCAGGGGGTGCAATTTCAGTGCTTGCCCTGGGCACTATTTTCCCTAGATACACCTCTGTCTCTGTGTCTCCTTGGGCTTTGTGTAGCCCGAGGAGACACCTGATCCTGGCAGCTGGGCTAAGGGACAGCATGCTCTCATTTAGCCTTGGCTAAGTCCCGGGCTTGGGAGCAGGATTAGGCTGGGCAAGAGCGCCAAAATCTGTGTGGAGCCTGGTACTCCATGCTTGTGAGAACAGCCTCACTAAGTGTTCTTTTATCCCAGGTGACCATGTACAAAGTCCAAGAATGCATTTGAAGCTGCGTGTAAGTGTGCCTCAGGTTCATGGCAAATAGGTATTTCTTCCAAATTGTGAGAGCTTAAATCATGGCTGCACAACTTCAGCCCTCCAGATGTTGGCCTACAACTTCCATCACCCCTGACTATTGGCCACTGTGGCTTGGAATGATGAGAGTTGTAGTCCAACAACAGCTGGAAGGCCAAAGTTGTGCAGCCCGAGCTTAAATTAAAGATCACATTAGAAATCACAGAGTGTTGATAATGGCTCACATAACAAACAGGGGAAGAGAGGGGGCTTGAGCACCACTGACGACCCAGTATGCATGTAAACACCACCAATGGGGCTGTCCTGCAGGGCAGCAGCACTCCATCATAAGCAATCAGTGCATGCAGTTGCATGATGTGACACTCATTGTTTCCAGTGGGCATAGTGTCATGCCAACTGTGTGCACAGAGCACTTTCAGCACACAGACTGCTACTGTGCACAGACTACTACGACGATGACGAAGAATATTTATATTCTGCTCTTCTCAAAGCGGTTTACATTGAAAAATAAGTAATCCATAAATAAGACCCAGACTGTTACGATGCAGTGGGCAGCATAGCATTTTTTAACCTTAAGGTTGCTGACGCTGCCACCACTGCTCCTGCCATTGTGCCCGCCACCACTGCCTTGATGGTGGCAGCGGAACTGAATAGTGTGCCACTGCCCATGTGAAAAGCCAGCTGTGAAGTGACATGTGTGCACCTGAAGCACTTCACTTCCTTACTCACTTTTCACATGCTTGGTGGAGTCTCCTTTCCTTCTCCTCTGTCTCCAAGGACAGGGGGGAAGAAGGAGGAGGTGGTAAGGAGGAGGAGGTTGCAAAGGAGGTGAGAGGTGAGGCAAAGGAAGTCCATGGCACTCCCCAAAACATTGGGGGGTGTCCCCTAGCCCCCCCCCCGACACTACTGCCTGTCAGCAGTGCTTACATGTATGCAGGGGCACCAGTGGTGCTCAGGCCCCCCACGTTCCCTTGTGCAGTATGCTAACAATGCACCACACACTCATGCAGTACATTACTGGAGCTCCAGATGGTGGGGTGGTGCGGGGCAGCACGTCCTGGCACCCCGACCACCAGAGCTACCGGCAGGAGCTGGAGCTCGTCTGGGTGGACTATCCGCCTACCCAAGAGGGCAGCACTGCTCATCTGTGGGGAGGGTAAGTGTAACCCACTCTCCCCACAGCCCTTCTCATGGATATTTATTGTTCTTTGTTTTAGAGCATAGTAACAACACTTTGATTCAAATTTTCAGTTTAGTCTCAAATGTTAAAAGCCCTTTTCAGATCACCTTGACTCAGATTTCTTAAGACTCTTTAAAACTGCTTGCTTTTAAAGCAGCAAAGATTAGTTTTTGTTTTCTTTAGTCTTCGGCACAAATGCTCATACACACATTATTACCATCTGTTTGCAGTTCATGCATTTCTTTCTTTGTCTAACCTCTGGATTTGTTATATATTCATTATGCAGGTTGGAGATACAATATTTCTGTCAAGCTATCTGGAATGAAAAATGTCAGAGGAGAAATAAACATTGCTTTCTATAGCAAAGATGGGACTGGAAAGGACTACCCAATTGTGAGGTATGCTGTTGTGTTATAAAGAACTTGCAAGTTTGAGGTTTTGCTGTTTTAGGCATAAATACATCCAATGAAGAAACATCTTTGTTGCTAAATAACGTACAGCTATTTCAACAAGACAGCAGTTCCATTTATATGCTTTAATGTATGTGTGTTTTAGTCTAAAACAAACAGGTGACAATGGCAAGTTACAGACTTAAATCGTAAGTCTAGCAGTAGATGGTGAGGCTATTCCCATGACCAGGAGAAACGGGGCTAAGGGAGCCTAGCCCGGTTTTTCCTGGTTGTGTGCTGCAACAGGAGCTCCACAGCTCCCAGCAGCAAACCTCCCTAAGTGCCCCTCCCCTTAAATGAGGTTAGCAGAGCGTGTGCTCTGCTAATCCCGTTTTTTTATTGTGAGTCGCCACAGGATGGCTCTGCACTGTGGCGATTCATGAGGAGCCTACAACAAGCCTCCCGGCAAGGGGGTCTCCCCATAGTGCCCTGCGTACTCACACGGGACATGCTGGGACTTCTGGGGGGTGGGCAGCCCTGATCCCCGCTGCCCCTACCAGCTCCGTGATGAAACTGGTAATCATGTGGGCGGCCGATCCGGCTACCCAGGGCTAGTGGCTCAAGCGTCTGCAGGGAGAGCGGGCCAAACCCCTTCTCCTCGCAGAACCCTTGTAGACTCTCCACACTGCTTGTGTGGAGAGCCTCAGTGATTCAGAGTACCTTGTGCATTCTGAAACATGGCTAGAGCTGCTTTGCAGGCTGGCAGCCCTATTTCACTGAAGGCAGCTGTTCTCTGCTTCTCAAATGTATCAGCTGTTGGGAATCCTTTCTGGTAGGAGAAACCCTTTTTCATTATAGCAGAGCGCACAGAGGCACAACACAGCGGAATTTAGTTAGGCATGCGTGTATGCTGAGAGTAAAGTAACTTGGAGCCAGTTCATAGTTTCAAATCAATATAAATGGTATTTATTAGAGAACTCCATTCTAGATAGGAAAGTGAGGAGTTAGGATCTCTAATCTATCTAGCTAGCTGGATGCAGATGGATTCTGCTTCTCTGCACACATGGTGCATGGAGAGGAGCTTGCATTGTTGCAAGGTAAAAGGAACAGGAAGAGAAAGGAGAGAGAGGAAGTGCAAAGCAGGAAGTTAGTACAGTAAGTTAGTCCCTAAGGGTCGCAATCTACATTCCAAAGGGATAGTGTCGGAGCAGTAGAGAAGGGATGACCCTGTAGCCCTCTGACTCACTAGTCTGTCCTCCTATGTCATTGAGACAAGGGGCAGTGTATAGTCCTTCACTTCCAACATCAGCATACAGAACTGCTTCCATCATTGAAATGAATGAGGCAACTGCAAATTGGGGGAAGCATTTTGATCCAAGTATATGAGAAGGGAAAGAGTTTGTAGCTGACATACTGCACAGCATCCCATGGGTGTTGTGGGCAACTCAGGAGCTGCTGCGCACTTGTTCAATGGTGGTTCATGCAGTTGCAGAAGATTGCTCTTGTGCAAACACAAGTATGCAGTATGTCGGCCAATGTAGTTTCATGAAATGTAATTTCGTGAAATTGGTTTTTGATTGAGAAATTGGTTCCTAATTTTATTCTATTCTAGTATTTCCTCTTGGGATTCATACCCAATCTTGCTCATAAACCTAAAGACAGAAAAAAATCACATGATAATAAGACAGACAGCTAATTATGATATGCCCAGATAAGTGGCCATTGGTCATGTAGTGCCAGAAGCAGATTCTGGGCTTCCTTGCTCTGCTCAGTGAACAGAAGCTATAAACAGGATCTATTATGGGAACAAAAATGACAAAGAGGCTATTCACATGTTGGGAGGAAATCGGGCTAGCCTCAGCTAGCCCGATTTCATCCCACCGTGGGAACTACCAGGCTTGGCTGCGAGCCCGGTGGTTCCTGAGCGGGTAACCCACTCAAGTAGCCCGCCCCTTAAACTGCGATTGCGGAGCGAGTGCTCCAAAACCCCAGTTTTTGGGATCGTGAGTAGCCACGCCGTGGCTCCGCACCATGGCTGCTCACAAGGAGACCCCCAGAGGGGAGGCAAAAAGCCGCCTCCCGGCTATGGGGGTCTCGCCAGCATGCCCTGCACGCTCACGCAGGGCATACTGGAGCTTCCGGGGGCCGAACGGTCCCCGCTCCTCCCAGCCCCCACTGGCTCCATCACGGAGCCAGCAATTGTGTGGGCAGCTGATCCGGCCGCCCAGGGCTCCCGCCCTACTTGTGTGCGGGGAGAGCGGGCTTAGCCTGCTCTCCCCGCGTAGCTCCCCAAACTGGGTCTCACTGATCGTGAGACCCGGCTCAAAGAGTTCTACACAATCAGCTAAAAGGAACAAAATGCCAGATAAACTATTTTAAATCAAACCGGAATTCAACCAGAGTTCAAGTGGTTATTGAATACCCCAGCACAGAATCCAGTCAGAATAGGTATATGCAACCTTTTCAGTTCCATCTTTAACCTTTAACCGGCACCATGGGACACCCTTTTAATTTTTGAATCTATATGTCTTGCTCTTTCTTTATGGGTTTTTCCACTTCTCCCTCCCTCCCTCCCTCCCTCCCCTCTCCTCTTTTCTCTCTCATTTGCTTGGAATTAGAAAGAATACTGTGAGCTACAGAGAAACACAGGAAACGATGGGCCTTTTCTCATGAGCAGTGAGAAAGGGCTACCGGGTTTGCGGGGAGGAGGCCCTAAAGAGCTTACCTCCCCGCAAACAGGCATTCCACTGTCCCTGGGCGGGTGGATCGCCCGCCCACATGAGCACTGGCTGCTGCTGGCAGCTATGAGGGTTGGGGTGCCGAGATGCCCTGCATTGCTCCACCCCCAGAGCTCCAATAATGGGGATTTCCCTCCCCTCCCCAAGTCTGCCAGCTGTGGCTGCTTGCAGCTTGACACACAACCCCCCCCCCCCGCCCAAAGGGAGTGATCGCTCCCTTAACCTCGTTTTGAAGGTTGTCTCCGTAGGTGGGTTTGCTGCCGTGGTGCTGCTGGGACTGGGCCCGATCCCAGCGGTTCATACATGTGTGCAAAACCGGGCGGGGCAAAACCTTAGCCAGGTTTTGCACACACGTGCAAATAGTCTCTGAAGCTATTCTCAGGACGAGGAGAACTTGGGCTAAGAGAGCCTAGCCCAATTTCTCCTGCTTGTCTGCTGCCACGGGAGCCGCATGGCTCCTGGCAGCAAACCACCAAAAGTACCCCTCCCCTTAAATGAAGTTAGCAGAGCGAGGGCTACGCTAACCCTGTTTTGATTGATCGTGTTCTGCTGTGGTGTGGCTCTGCACTGCAGCGACACACTAGGAGACCCCCGCCAGGAGGCTAAAACAAGCCTCCCAGCCTCGGGGGTCTCTCCACAATGCTCACTCCGCGCACTTGCGTGGAGAATCCTGGAACTTCCAGGGCCCAGCTGGCCCCGATCCCCACTGCCCCTGCCAGCTCAGTGACGGAGTTGGCAATTGTGTGGGTGGCTGATCCGGCCGCCCAGGGATGGCTCCCTGCTGGTGTGCGGGGAGAGCGGGCAAAGTCCACTCTCTCTGCACTAACCTGAACGGCGCTTCACACCAATCATGTAAAGTGCCTCTCTGAGGCTCAAGAGCCTCTAGGGGGGTTTGCGGGGAGAGCGGGCCTAGCCAGATCTCCCCGCAGACGAGCAGATAGTCTGCTCTGGGCAGCCGCAGAAGCCACCCACACGACTGTCGGCTCTGTCATGGAGCCAGCTGGAGCTGGGGAGTTTGGGGGCCACGCGGCCCCCGGAAGCTCCAGCATGCCCTATGCGAGCGCGCAAGGCATGCTGGAGAGACCCTTTTCAGCCTCCTGGTCGGGGGTCTCCTTGTGAGGAGCCGCACTGCAGAGCCGCACTGCAGAGCCGCACCGCGGCAACTCACGAGCAGAAAAACTGGTTTTGCGGAACGCTTGCTCTGCAAACCCAGTTTAAGGAGAGGGGTGGTTTGGCGGGTTAACCGCCTGGAGGCCACCGGGCTCACCTGCGAGCCTGGTGGTTCCCATGATCAGGCAAAATCAGGCTAGGCTCCCCTAGTCCGATTTCGCCTGATTGTGGGAATAGCCTCTCTGTGTTTCATTTTAAACTTATTGTACAATGCCTAGCTTAATATAAAACATGCAACATGGTCATGGATTCTAACATGTCAGTCTCTCAGCCTCAGTTGGCCATCCTACCTGATATGTGAATGATATAAAATATGAACAAACCATAATAACAACATGAACTGGTTGATGAGGTAATGATTCTATAGCAATGGTTGTGTTGTGTTATCTTATTCTTTTCTTCATTTGCTCATGTACAGTGGCAGGCTTAACCGGGGAGACATCTACTCAAAGCTCACTGATGTAGAGATTAATCCAGAAAATGCTGGAAGAGTTGAATTTCTTTGGCATAAGAAGGCATTTACTTTATTATGGGCTGAACTGGGAGCAGAAAGAGTGAGGCTAGTCTATGGAAAGGATGGGCATGAGTAAGTGCTTTTGATGTTTGGTTTCGTTATATCTCTCTATATAAAACTTTCAGCAGGCCTTCACCTAACTCTATATATTTCTTTGTGATTCCCCTGTTTTAATTACTGTCTTATTCTGCACTTCCACAATTTTAGAGATTGTTTTACTTTGCTTTGCTCTGTTTCATTTGGTTTTTAAATGATTTTTGTAGTAAGCCGCCATGAATTTGTTTATGAAGAAGGCAGAATGTAAATCTTGTGTGTGTGTGTGTGTATACACACACACACACACCCCTCATTTGGCACCAAAAAGCCCACAAAACATCCTTCTTTGCAGTCATGTGTGCTTAAATGCCATTGATGGGAGTGGAGGGAGGCTTCAATGCCCTTAGTTATTGGACTTCCCCAGAGCATGTAATCCAAGGGGTCATAAAAAGGAAATTCTGACATATAGCAAGACTTCTTCCCCACTTCCAACAACAGCTTCCTTGTATCACCTGTCAAAATACTCCTGAAGCTTGGGGGAGTTTGAACACTCAGCAAGTGTCCTAAAGGGTGGGGCGGGGGTGGCACTAATTGAAATGGAGAACTTATTGAAATGTGGTTTTTTTTCCCCCAGGTCTTTCCTGTGTGGCAGTGGGACTGTAAGAGATGAAGTTTCTCAAATACTTACACCTTGTTGAACAATGAAGAACTAAACTTACATATAAACTGTAAGAGTAATGGAGAACAGCTTTCTTTACTCGGCCTGTAGAACACTTTGAAACATTGCTGTTTTAAACCAAGAGCTGGGTCTCATGCAGGGGCATAACAAGGCTGGAGTGGGCCCAGAGACAAAATTTTAAGATGGGCCCCTTGCTGATACACACACACTTCACAATATAGTCATGTGACTTGCCTCTGGGGGGCCCCTCGAGGCGTGGGGGCCCCCAGGCAGCCGCCTCCCCTTGCCTAATAGTAGTTACGCCCCTGGTCTCATGATCAGTGAGACCCGGTTTGTAAGAGTGAGCGGGGAGAGTGGGCTAAGCCAATCCCCCAGTGGGATTGGCCGCCCACATGACTGCCAGCTCTGTGACAGAACTGGCAGGGGCTGGGGCTGGGGAATTCGGGGGCCACATGGCCCCCGGAAGCTCCAGTATGCCCTGCACGAGCACAGAGGGCATACTGGGGAGACCCCCGAGCTGGGAGGCTGCTTTTCAGCCTCCCGCCGGGGGTCTACTCATGATTAACCACGGCGCAGAGCCGCACCACGGCTACTCACAATTTTAAAAAACCCGGGTTTGCAGAGCACTTGCTCTGCAAACCCGGTTTAAGGGGCGGGCTACTTGAACGGGTTACCCATTCAAGAACCACCGGGCTCCTAGCCGAGCCCAGTGGTTCTCACGATGGTAGGAAATCGGGCTAGCCGAGGCTAGCCCGATCTTCTACAATCGTGTGAATAGCCTCCAAGTCTTCTATTACATTCGCTTAGTCTTTTCAGCTCTATGCAAAATCATTTCCATTGTTTTAAAAGCCAGTATTAAGAGTACTAAGATCTATCTGCTTCCTAAACACATGGAAGTACTGTATACATCAGAATGGGGGTTCTTGATTTTGCCACAGCAAGCCTCTGTATACCAAGAAACACATTTCTTGAATGTCCCTAGCTACAAGGTACATATTCATGTTTCAAGTTCTTTCAAGTTCAAGTTTTCTCTTCTGTTTTGGCTTGTGGCTGTAACATTAAATATTTTATATTTATTTATTTATTTATTTATTGTTACATTTCTATACCGCCTTTCATTAAAAGACAACTCCAAGGCGGTTTACAAAAGTTAAAAAGACACAATAAAAAGCAATAAAAACACCAAACTAAAAAATATAAAAACATATAAAAAACAGGCATAAAAACAATACAAGTAAAAACACACAGAAGCAGCAGTAAAAACGATTATGTAAAAGCCTGGGTAAAAAGCCAAGTTTTAACAAGCTTTCTAAAAGCTGTGATGGAGTCCGAGGAGCGAATGGCCACTGGGAGAGCATTCCAGAGTCTGGGAGCAGCAACAGAGAAGGCCCTGTCCCGATTGCACGACAGCTGGGCCTCTCTCATTGTCGGCACCCAGAGCAGGGCGCCCTCAGATGTCCTCGTCAAGCGGGCAGCAACCCTTGGGAGCAGGCTGTCCCTCAAATACCCTGGGCCCAAACTATTAAGGGCTTTAAAGGTCAAAACCAGCACCTTGAATTGGACCCGGAAACGAACCGGCAGCCAGTGCAGCTCTTTCAGAATGGGGGTGATATGTTCCCAACGGGCAGCTCCGGATAAAACCCTCGCTGCTGCGTTTTGCGCTTGCTGCAGTTTCCGGATATTCTTCAAGGGCAGCCTCACATAGAGCGCGTTACAGTAATCCAGCAGCGACGTGACTAAGGCATGGGTAACCGTGGCCAGATCTGCCTTCTCGAGAAAGGGACACAGCTGGCGCACTAGCCGAAGCCGTGCAAAGGCACCCCTGGCCACCGCCTCCACCTGAGCTTCCAAAAGCAGAGCCGGGTCCAGTAGTACCCCCAAGCTGCATACTTGCTCCTTCAAGGGGAGTGCAACCCCATCCAGAACCGGTAAAATCTCCTCATCCCGATTGGCTCTCCTACTGACCAACAGTACCTCCGTCTTATCCGGATTCAATCTCAGTTTATTAGCCCACATCTAACCCATCACGGCCTCCAGCCCCCGATTCAGGACATCCACCGCCTCCCTAGGATCAGATGACAAGGAGAGATAGAGCCGAGTGTCATCTGCATATTGCTGACAACTCAGTCCAAGTCCCCGGATGACCTCTCCCAGCGGCTTCATGTAGATGTTAAACAGCATGGGGGACAAGACCGATCCCTGCGGGACCCCACAGGCCAACGGCCACAGGGCCGAGCAGTAGTCCCCCAGCACCACCTTCTGGACCCTCCCCCCAAGAAAGGACCAGAACCACTGCAACGCAGTGCCTCCGATTCCCATACTCAAGAGGAGGCCCAGAAGGATACCATGGTCGATGGTATCGAACACCACCGAGAGGTCCAGCAGAACCAACAGGGACGCACTCCCCCTGTCTAGTTCCCGGCGTAGGTCATCCACTAGAGCGACCAAGGCAGTCTCAGTACCATACCCGGGGTGGAAGCCAGATTGAAAAGGGTCCAGATAATCCGTCTCATCCAAGACCCTCTGTAGCTGGGACGCCACCACATGCTCCATCACCTTGCCCAAAAAGGGAAGGTTAGACACAGGTCTATAGTTATCCAGGTTGGAGAGATCAAGGGAGGGCTTTTTTAATAGTGGTCTTACCACCGCCTCCTTGAGGCACAATGGCATCCTGCCCTCCCTTAATGAAGCATTAATGATTACCTCCAACCATCTGCCTGTCCCCTCCCTGGCAGCTTTTATTAGCCATGAAGGGCAAGGGTCAAGAGCGCAAGAAGTCGCCCGCACACTGCCCAGGATCTTGTCCACATCCTCTGGCCGCACCAACTGAAAAGAATCCAACACAATGGGACCAGATGGTACCAAAGGCACGTCTGCCGGAACTGCCAAAACTCTGGAGTCCAGGTCAGCACGGATGCGAGCGACTTTATCTGCAAAGTGACAGGCAAACTGATCACAAAGAGCTGTAGATGACTCCTCCCCCATTGTCTGGGGGGATGTGTGGAGCAAGGTTTTTACCACACGAAACAGCTCTGTTTGTCTACACTGAGCAGACGCAATGGAGGCGGAGAAAAAGCATTCTTCGCTGCCCCCACCGCCACTGCGTAGTCCCTAAAATGGGCTCTAGCCCGTGTTCGATCGGATTCGTGACTACTCTTCCTCCAGCGTTGTTCCAGCCGTCGCCCGAGTTGCTTCATCGCCCTAAGCTCTGCGGAAAACCAAGGAGCAGATCGGGTTCCACCAAGCCGGAGAGGGCGTTTAAGAGCAACCGTGTCAACAGCCCGGGCCATCTCTCCATTCCAGAGATCAACCAGGGCCTCGACAGGGTCACCAGCTCTGGACACTGGAAACTCCCCGAGGGCAGTCTGGAATCCAAGCGGATCCATAAGCCTCCGGGGGCGGACCATCCTAATCGGCCCACCACCCCTGCAGAGGGCAGATGGAGCAGTCAAACTAAACCCCACCAGATGATGATCTGTCTATGACAAGGGTGTGGTCTCAAATTCCCCCACCTTCAGATCATTCATTTCCCGGTCGGCAAAAACCAGATCCAGAGTGTGTCCCGCCACGTGGGTAGGGCCCGATACCAATTGAGACAGGCCCATGGTTGCCATGGAGGCCATGAAATCCTGAGCTGCACCCACTAGGGGGGCCTCAGCGTGGACATTGAAATCCCCCAAAACAATAAGTCTGGGGGAACCCAAGGCCACCTCCGAGACCACCCCCACCAGCTCAGGTAGGGAGACTGAGGTGCAGCGGGGTGGTCGGTACACCAGCAGAATCCCCAGCCTATCTCGGAGGCCCACCCTCAAGGACAAACACTCGAAATTCTGAGATTGCCTGACCGGGCACCTGGAAACGGGGAGGGTCTCTCGAAAGATGACTGCAACGCCTCCTCCCCGACCCTCGAGGCGGGGCTGCTGCATGATCTGGAAACCTGGAGGACAGAGCTGGGAGAGACCAACCCCGCCCAGCGCATCCAACCAGGTCTCCGTCACACATACCAGGTCAGCATGCTCATCCACGATCAAATCGTGGATGAGAGATGTTTTTGCATTAACTGACCTGGCATTCAGCAGCAGCACCCTAATCCTCGAGGGAGTGTTCTCAGAGCTCCCTGGGGTCAGAGGGTTGGGAGAAGGGCCGGAAAAAGGAACAGGCCTCAATTGCCTGGACCGTTTTCCCCTGTAACGGCCTGCCCAACTCCTACCGCCATACCTCCCTCTGCCTGCTACTTGTGATATTGCTGCCCCCACTCCATCCCCACTTTTTCGCTCTCCCAGACACATCTCCCCAGACTAACCCACCACAGCTTCTTGGCTTAATAAAAACCAGAACCAAACTTGTGCAATCTCTTGCTGGCTTCTTGATTGCAGGAAGAAGGATTGTCAGGGCAGAAGGAAAAAGATCTTCTGGGCCCCAGGCAGCACGCCCCACAGTTGAGAGCCACAAGGACGAGATACATTCATGTTTATGAATATGATAAACATATTCATGTTTATCCCTGACATGGGACCAATAGATCAACAGAAAGGAGAATGCAGCAACACAGATCATTAGGGAAGAACTTCTGGAGGACAGAGACAGACCCTGAAAAACACGGAGTACTGATTTGTTATACTTAAATGCTGTCATTCAACAAAACCAATGGAATCTCATGTCTGTACTCTTCTAAATGAATCAAGAAATTCAAATGAATAGAGTGTGTGTGTGTGTGAGAGAGAGAGAGAGAGAGAGATCTTCCCTATTAAATTGGTCACACCACAACAGTGGAGGCCTACATCATCTACAGACAAGGCCTACCTCATACCACCAGATTATCTGGTAGAGTGGCATAGTATGTAGCAACACAAAAACCACAATAAAGACATTTTAACAAATGAATAAAAGTGTTGCTCATTGTTTTATATTAGTACTTATAAATGTTTTAACTTGTAAATGTTTTTTCTATATTTCAAATATCAAAAGTTGAAAAATGGATCCAGAATTCTTTGTAATTAATATATTACCCTGGTAAAACAGTTGCTAAAACATTTCAGTAACTAGGTCTAGTAAAACAAAGGCACATAAATATACTAGTCAATAAACATTCCAATATTACAGAAGCTTAGGAGAAAAAAAATTATTTTGGCACCAAAGGAAACTTGGCACTGGCATAACATTTGCTCAAAAGTCAACTAGCATCAGAATGGTGACTGCATTGTGTTATGCATATGTGTGGTATTGTAGGGACAAGAATGGACAGTGGATTGTTTCACAACCCTAGCTTTATCAAAGCAATAATCAACTCAATTAAATCCCATTGACAGGAGTGGAGGGAGACTTCAATGCCCTTAGTTGTTGGACTTCTCCCCAGAGAATGTAATCCAAAGGATCATAAAAGGAGATTCTGACATATAGCAAGACTTCTTCCACACTTCCAACAACATTGGAAAGCAGCGGTGTGACTATAAATTAATGGATGGGTTCAGAGAAACCCCTCCCACCACACACACACTCCAGAGGTCACTCCAGCTCCACCCCTTCCTGTTTTCTTCATTATATCCCTCACTATAAGGGGCTGCCAGAGGGAGGGGCAAACACGGGCCCCCTCTCCGTTAGCTATGCCCCGGCCAGAGAGGCTTATTCACTGGTGGTGAGAAGCAGGAACAGATATTCCCCTTCATTCCACCGCCAGAGCAAAAGTTCTAAAAGAGGCTGATTAGCCTTCCTGGCACCAGGCGCCATTGGGTGTGGGTGTGTGTGTGTGTGTGTGTGTGTGAGAGAGAGAGAGAGAGAGAGAGAGAGAGAGAGACTAGTGAGCACACTGAACAGACCAAGTGTACACCACTAGGCATCCAATATAGGAGGCCTTGGCACAAGGCTTTATCAAAAGATCCCTTGCTACCTGTCACCAGCCCTGATACATTGCATCACAATAATTCCTTAAAGGAAAGAAAAATATAAACATAGCAAAAAACCAGAAAGGAGAAATTTTATGCAAAATAATACATTTACAGGATAAGAATTGCCGAGCTGCAACAGTTGAGTTGTAAAGCTTTGGTTTTCAAATTGCTACCCCAAGGCTGGCCACTTCATTCAATGAAGTTTCCTGTTTTTCTAGGGAGTGCTTTCCAGTAGGCTTATGAGATCACCCGGCTTTTAGTGGGTGTGTCCGTCCATGTGTACCCCCACTCCATCAACTTCGCAATGCCTAGATCAATATGAACCAAATCGGGTACAGTTGTAGGGTCACATAGGGTCACCTCAACAGCATAGTTTGTGATGATGTCATCCATCCCAAACCAAGATGGTGGATGAGTGAACTTTTGAGGCACAAGTGGGCTAATTTGTGAACTATCTGACTTGAACCAAATTTGCTACAGCTGTAGGGACACATAAAGGTAAAGTGTGCTGTCAAGTCAATTTCGACTTCTGGTGACCACAGAGCCCTGTGGTTGTCTTTGGCAGAATACAGAAGGGGTTTACAATTGCCTCCTCCTGTGCAGTATGAGTTGATGCCTTTCAGCATCTTCCTATATCGCTGCTGCTCGATATAGTATGCCCAAATGACGTGATATGTGATGATGTCATCCATTCCAATTCAAGATGTTGGTCGCATGACCATCTGAGGTGCAAGCGGGTAGATAGGACTGTGGCACGGGGTGGCTTCCCCTTCACCATTTTCCCAATGGAAATTCCTCCAAGCTGCTGTTCTGCCCTGGGAAATAATCTGTTGGCATCAAAGTTGGGGAGGATTGTAACTGGGAATATGATTCAAAGGAAAAGGGGTAACCCCCTTCCTTCCATGGCATGCTCCCAATCTGGTTTGGCCTCCCTGCAGGCGCTACTGAAAAAGATAGAAGAAGAATGACACTTCTAGGGGCTATTCTCACGATCAGCAAAAATTGGGCCAGCCTCCGCTAGCCCGATTATTGCTGATCATGAGAACCACCGGGCTTGGCTGGGAGCCTGGTGGTTCTAGAGTGGGTAACCCGCTCAAGTATCCCTCCCCTTAGCCCGGGTTTGCGGAACAAGTGCTCAGCAAACCCAGTCTATCTGATCGTGAGTAGACGCGGCGTGGATCCGTGCTGAGGCTACTTGTAAGTAGACCCCGGAAGGGGAGGCGAAAAGCTGCCTCTCGGCTCCAAGGGTCTCCCCAGTATGCCCTGCGCTTTCCGTCATGGAGCCGGCAATCGTGTGAGCGGCTGATCCGGCCGCCCAGGACTCCCTCCCTGCTCGTGTGCGGGGAGAGTGGGCTTAGCCCATTGTTCCTGCGCACTCAGAAAAACCGGGTCTCACTGATCATGAGACCTGGTCCATCTAGAGTCACATGTAGTTTGATCTTGAAAGTCATATAGTTTCTCTAGAAAAAGGATCTTGAAGGTCACCATAATCTAAAGAGCTACCTTCATCTAGTGCTTCAGAAACTTATAATGATTGTAGGTATTTGGCAGCTTTTAAAATTTGTTTAAATTGGACAATATAACTTTAATTCTGCGGGATATGACATGAACGTCTGACCTGAAACTGTAGAGTTCAACTGAAGCAATTTGTTTTTAATAAGAGAGGGTGAGAAGGAAAGAAGTTGCTTCTGTTCACAGCAGAAATTCAAAACATATTAATCGTTTCCTTGCTTCCATTATCTGACAGAAGCTGATAAGTAATTGACTGTATATATGTTAGTGGGTGTCCAGTCTTCAGAGGGTCAAACCTTTTAGCAGCAGTTGATCTCTGTTTCATCCACATATATAAAAGTGTAACGTTAATGTTGGGGGAATTACTTACTTAGCAGAGTATTTCAGGAGCTAACTCACTTACATTACAGCAGAAGTTAACAGGGTCTCAGGGGCAACAGCTTGTAAATGATAAGCACTGAGATTCATGTAAGGTTAAACTAATCTACTTTATTTAGAAGTACATGATGATAGGAAAAGACCTATATCTAACAGCTGGCTACATGTTGGTCAGAGAGAGACATATAGATGCATGGTGCTGAGAGAGAGAGAGAGAGAGAGAGAGAGAATGAACTAGAAGCATTCTGGCATGAAGCAGGAAGTCACTCCCAGGAAGTTCCTGAGTACATTCTATCAATAGAGGAGTTACAGAGGCAGAGATAAATAGGAAAAGAGAAGGAGACCCTAACTATCTACTGTATCTCTACTCCCAATGCCCCTAGTGGTCATTAGGGTTACTGGTGCAAAAGGCTGATGCCATCTGGAGCTGGATCTCCAACAGTTAAGACAGGCCTGTGGTTATCCCAAGCTATTTCTCCTCACTCATGCTGTCATATTTGCAGGAAAGAGCTCAGTATTCCAAAATGCAGTGCCCATGATTCTTGAAGCTAAAAGCTCAAGGCACACAAATATGTCCTTGGAAGATCTGTCTCCAGCTTGGCAGGTTTTTATTTGGTCCACAGCTGGAAACAAGACAGCAGCATCTCTGGTTGTATAATTCCTTCTTGGTTCTGGAAGAGAAAGAAGCAGGGGAAGGGCCATGACTCAGTAGGCAGAGGGTTTAGGTAAGCCAGGAAAAGACCCCTGCCCCAAACCCTGGGCGGTTACTGCCAGTCAGTGCAGATAATATTTAGCTAGACCAAGGCTAGATCAGATCAAGGCTCTGACGCACAGTAAAACAGTTTCATCATATTTCAAGCAAGACCACAGGGAGAGGGAGAATTATGCCAAGTATTTTTCTTGCCTACCTTCAAAATATGTCTGGGAGAGGGAATGAGTAAGCTACTTAGAGTGGCACTGATCTTTAACATAGCTTAGATCAAAACAGGCCTGGTCCTGAACTGATCTGCAGTGCAGCGGACACTTGGGGTGTCAGATCTGCAGAAGCAGGTGTAGCCAATGGCTGCCTCTGCCAGCCACTTGCTTCACCATATCTTCATTAGCTGCCATAATGTCACCCCTATCCTACCCTGTAGTGATGTGCATGAAACAGATATTGCATTCTGTTTTGACTTCGAAACAAAACACAGATGGCCAAAATGTTTCATTGAAACAGCGGTCAAACCAGTTGTTTCAAAAGAACTGACTTCGAAACATTTTGAGTGTTTTGGTCATAGGGAATAATGGGCAGCCATGGGGAGCTTCTAGGGCACCAATGTGGGTTGTGTTGTAGGGCATGGTGTGTGCTACCTGCCACCCAACCCACAAAATAGATGTCCAAGCGGGAGGTTTTAAACAATTTTTTAACCTTTTCCCCAAACCCCCATAGGGTTTGCACATCCCTGCTATTTTTTAACCTTTTCCCCAAACATTTTTTAACCTTTTCCCCAAACATTTTGCACATCCCTGCTACCCTGCCTCAGTTTGTCTCTTGACCCAGTTTCATGGGACAATTAACAAGAAGGCAAAAACCATACTTTCTCCCTCAATCTGGGAATTACACAAAAACATTTGGAAATTACCCCATGACAAACATACTGGGAAAATAGTACATTTATGTTGTGAACCAAGCCTGATTTGTATGAAATTAGGCTGGCTTCACCAGTGTCACAAAGTGACCAGTTCTTTTATACGGTGACCATGTATAGTCTGGGCGCAAAGGTAGAAAGAAGATCAAAAACACTCCTAAATGATTCAATGGACTTTATTATAGAAAGTTGCTCATCAGGATAAAATTCAAACAGGTCATCTAAGTTAAACATGTCTCTGATTCAAGGTGTAATGCAGTGTGCCTAGCTATCATATGTGTGTGCAATCAATCATTGCAGCTGTCTAATAAATCCTAATAAAGCTGGACTGTGCGTTGGATGGGCATCTCACCAGGTTCACGAAGAAGGCTTCAAAGGATTTGTTCCTTGCTGGAGCTTGAGAGCGATGCAGGCTTCAGGTGCAAGGAGCTGGCGCTGGATTTCACAGACAGAGGTAGCCCTTGATTCTTTGCCTCGCAGCAAGAATAACTGAGCAGCCTCTTGTCTACAGGTTTCAAGCCTCTGCTAACCATGCAACATGGACAGCAAGCACTGGGGATGCGCACATGAGCAAGTTCTGCTGGTTAGGCAAATATTGCTGGGAGTGCCATGGCTGGGGAGTCTTGACTTCTCACTGTGCAGCAGCGGTCAACAGACAGTCCCTTCTCCCTGGAAAGAGTTCCTGCTTTTAGCCCCGCGGCTTAGGCAGCAAACGCTGGGATCGCTCATGAGCAAGTATTGCTTGTAGGCAAAGATTTCTGGCTCTCTGTTCAGTGCGCTCCATTCTTGTAGTTGCTTCTTCCTTTGATGTCCATTCCTGTTATCCTCTGGAAGTTGTCTTTTAGTTATCAAAATTAGCTCAGGATATTTGGTCAGTCAGGGAACACAGGATCTGAGTTCATCTCCTGTTAGCTGCTGTTTGGAAGGATATTGCTCTATTGTATTGTTCTATTGTCATTCCCCAAAGTAAATTTGCCTCTCTTGGTCCCAACAATGTTAAAAGTCAGCTGAGTTAGTGAAAGAATCAGATCTATTTGTGTGAGAAAGCAATTAAATTACTTCTTGTGTACATCTATCTAGTGTGTGATTATAACAAAAGAATGTTTAAAGTAACAGCAAAGGGGTGCATAGTTTGAGGCTAGTTAATCAATACATTTGACTAAGGCAGAACCATCCTGCCAGCGGAGGTAGGGGATTACCTGAAAGCATGTTAATTTTAGCAGTGTGGGACAGGTAATCAAGCCTGACCCATTGTGAGTTTCACAAACACTGATAAACAATGCTAGATAGCCCCTGCCTTCACAAATCATTTACCAGGCAGTCATGAAGTCTGGGTGTCATGCACTGGTCAAGTTCATCTGAATTCAGGCATCAATTGATTCCTTAATAAAATGGAATTCAGACACAGGCCTGAATCTTACACAATTCTGGGTTGGTAATTCTGGGTTTAATGTTGGGGTCAGGGTGTCCCCAACATATTCCCCCTCTCATATACCTTTTGCCTTAGGCAAAAAGGTATATGCATAGACCTATTAAAGAAAAATAAGCAAACTAAGACAGACAATACTTTTCCCTGGTTGCATGTTCACAAGATAGCAGTGGACAGTCTCAATAGCTGTCCCTGCTCCTGTCGGTAGCTGACCCAATAGGGCTTTTCAAAATTCACCAGCAGATGCTGTTACATCTTTTTAAACCAGGAGCAGTTTAAGCAGGAGCTCCAACATAGAGTCCTCCACTGCTGCACATTTGTGCAGTTGGGTAATAGTTTAAAGATAAACATATCCTCAATATTGCTGTTGTGATCTAGAGTGTGGATCAGAAGGGAGCACCCCCTCTTGTCCCATTTATTTTGAGTAGTCTGAGAGAGCATTTTATTCATGGCCAAATAGTTTGCCAACCATTTGCCTTCAAATGTGGCAGAATTTACAACCTCACAGGTCCCACAGCAATAGAGATTTACCAACTGCCCTTTGTCCTTGGCTGTCCCAGCTCACAGGGATCCACACAGAGTGGAGTCCTGCAATCCAAGTGGCCGAGGAGGTCATAAGTATCCCAGTTGTAGAAGGTATATAGCGCATGAATACAATTACATCTTGTGGCACCACCCTACAAACAATTCAAATATACACTCAATCAAGCATGCACTCCTATAACCCCAACATCCAGAAACTCTAGCATGTAGACTAAACCCATAAGTACAGACAGCATAAGGACATATGTGCAGACAGATAGATTTTGCAAAGGACTTCAGTGTTCAGATTGGGGAGGGAGTTCAATATCACACATGGTCCTGGCCCAGACACCCAGAAGTAAGTTCTATACATGTATACAGTGGCACAGAATGAGTGCCCAAACCAGGTGCAATGCAGAAGAAAACATGTCCTTGGTCAGACACAATCTATTTCTGTCTGTCTCTCCCCGCCTCTTGGTTTCTTCTGTATTGGCAAGCAGTAATCCCTGCTGGTGTCAGGTTTGAGGAACTAGGGATTATTGCAATTGGGGTGCGCAGTCCGGCATGGGGTTCAGTCTGTGGCATAGGAGTAGCAGAGCGGGCAGGGTCTCTGAAAATCAGGAAGATCTTCACAAATGGGGCAAGTTGGGTGTCCAATTTCACTAGCGGTGAAATGGATCGGAAAGCTGTGCAGTCCAGGCAGAATGGGTGGCCTGCTCTTCAGGGTTGGTAGGCCTTGCATCCATCAGGAAGAAATGAGCAAGTCTCATCAGGAACGGGGTGTAGGGTGGTTAAAAAAAATCTCCCCTCAGTCTCAATCTTTTCTCAGTCCACTCTCTCTGTCTGCTTGCCATGGCCTCTCACTAGACTGAACAAAGAGGGAAGTAGGGGAGCTTTAGCAAGCAGGTAGGGTGCAGAGGAATAGAGGAGTTAGGAATAGAAGAGATGATCAGGAGGAGTAACTTAAGAGATAAGCAATGTGCAGATATCTGAAAAGAAAGCAGCAGGGTGGTTGCCCATCACTGTGGGGCCCTTTGTTTCCTCAGTCTATCTGACCTTTGGATGCCAGTGTCTAGATGGCCTTGACCAAATGCATCCTGTGCTGGAACAGCTGGGCTGTGCCAAGTTTTCCCCTTCCTGCATCAGGGGGTCATGGTTTTTGTGCTACTAGTGTCTGCTGGAGTAACTTGGCTCCTGTGATCTCTGGCTTTGCAAAATGTGCCCAAATGTCCTGCAGGGGAAGTGTGTGCCTTTTTAAGGCAGCCAAAGATCAGCGGAAGCAGCCAAATAATTCAGAAATATTATTCTGAATTGGATAGTCCAACATTTAAGGAGAATAGCTGACATGATGAAGAAAATTACTCAGAGTAGTCCAAGTGACATTAGGTTTCAGTGGGACTACTTTGAGAAATTTTCCTCATATCAGACAATATGAATAAGTGTTTATGACTGGAATACAGTATAGCCTATTACTTCTTTTCTGCAACAGAAGGGGGGACCCCCCCCCCCGCACAGCTTTGTTGCTGTGCATGAAAAGCCCCTTATTCAGGGGCTGGTTGGCTAACCATAGCTTCTTCTTGAGTGAGTAAAACTAAGTAATACATCCATAAGTTTGTAAGACTAAAGCTCATAGGACAGTACTGTCCTATGAACTTATTCTATTGGTTTTTTAGCAAGTACAGAACCAAGAAACTTTGTGGTGGTCCTTGTGTTTGCTAAACAACAGATAGAAAAAGGCCCTGAATAAACAGGGTTTAACAGATGGTGGTTTTAACGCAAACTGTGTTATAGAACTTGGCAGCTCCATCTTTGTATGTACAGGTGCTGTCCCTTTATTCCTTCACACCACTGGTGATTGGGAGATACCAAAGCCTTTTGGTGGCATGTACTTCCAAGAATACAGCTTATGGTTGCAGAGAGACTTTTTAAACCTGAGAGAGAAGTCCTGGAGGAGGAGAAAAGTATTAAATCTATGCACCACCTTATTCCAAGGAGAGTCCAACATTTAAGGAGAAGGGCTGACACGATGAAGAAAATTACTCAGAGTAGTCCAACTGACATTAGGTTTCAGTGGGACTACTTTGAGTAATTTTCCTCATGTCAGCCAATATGACCCCTTGTGCCCCTTGTATAGCACCTCTGAATAGGAAATTACTTCTTTTGCATTGAATCAAAAAATAGCATCAGAATTCTGGTTCAGGATTCTGTTCTCATTAGTTACTTTTTAAAGCATTCTTCCACTTTAATTCTAGAAGAATGGAATCTAAGTAAACCCTATTTATTTCATATCTGAAACAATTACACATTTGTTAGACACATTCTCATGAATGCGCTTCCCTTGATAGAGAACTGTGAGAGTTATTGTAGCCTGCAGGCATAGGCTGCATCAACCTCAAAGGTTCCATGGTGAAAGCAGGCAGAAACAAACAAGAATCTAGTTCCAGAAAAACATTTCTAGAATATAATAAATGGTCATAATAAAGCTTAAAGTTCCCCAAAAGGTATTTGCCACAAAGCATGCAATCCATGCATCAAAAGTTTATTTCTCTTTCCCCTCTCTTTCTTCCACCCCCATCTATTCCAATAGTAAAAGTAAAGTTGTTCCCTCAAGTCGGTGTTGACTCCTGGCAATCACAGAGCCCTGTGGTTTTCTTTGGTAGAATACAGGAGGGGTTTACCTTTGCCTCCTCCCACGCAGTGTGAGATTATGCCTTTCAGCATCTTCCTATATCGCTGCTGCCCGATATAGGTGTTTACCATATTCTGGGAAACATACCAGCAGGGATTCGAACCAACAACCTCTTGCTCGCTAGGCAAGTCATTTCCCTGCTGCACCATCCAATAGTGCTTTCCACATATGTCCTATTGATTGCCAGTCACATTCTTAATTGGCTTTAAAATGATCAGACACTGAATATTGACTTCCAAGTTAGGCATTCTCATTTTCTCTGGCAAAACAGGTTCTTTGATCCTACATATAATTTAATAATACTCACTCTTTCCATCTCCATTTTATATATCAATATGCCAGCTCTCCTTTGTGTATTTATGATAACCGTAATCTGGAATGCACACGTCAGTTTCTATCTTTATCTACGTTTTTTATTTTCAAGAATAAGCCTCAAGGATACATCAGTTTATAAAAAGGCCAGGCCTCGTTTGCTAAGCCATGTACATCAGGATGGGGTGTGCTGTAAGTCATGTCTTATCTCACCAAGTCAGTTTTAAAGCAGATGCATTTTCATTGTATTTATATGGCTATTGTAATGGCATGAAGTAAATTCAACATTAATACAAAAGGACAAGATTCAGGAAATCCTCTCTCTCTCTCACTCTCTCTCTCTCTCCCATTTTAGATGCTTGCCTTTTGGGGCTTTGTACTTCTACTGATTGAAGCAGCAAGAGGTAAGATGTAAAATTGACCATTGTTTTTATCATGGCATCCAGCAGACCTTTATCATGGCATCCAGCAGAATTAATGTTGGTATGTGAGATTATGTGACAGAAAAAAGGAATTTCTCACCAGAAGAAAGAATTTAGGACTCTGTCAGATGCCAATTTGCTCTGAGATTAATTACCCACATTTAATTCTGTGTTTAACAGATCCATAACTATCTTTTTTAAAGAAGAAAAAGCAGCCTTGGGGTCAGTGTTCCCTCTAACAGGGATTCCCAGATGCTGTTGACTACAACTCCCATAATCCCCAGCCAAAGGCCATTGCAGCTGGGGATGCTAGTAGTTGTAGTGAACAATATCTGGGAATCCCTGTTAGGGGAAACAGTGCTTGGGGTGGAGAAGTTTGGAACAGAGGAAGCAGACACTTAATCCTTTCCCCACACATCACTTTTCCACTCCAGATTATCCTCCAACACACGTTTCCAAACACAGTGAGGTGGGTATACAGAGTGTGTGTGGGCACCGGCTCTGTGAGTTCTGGAGTTCCTTTTTTCTTTTTCTTTTTAATGAAGAGGAATGCTAAGATTCCATAATGATATATATATTTAGAGAAACTCAAATGTTGCATTTTGCAACAACTACCATGATGCAGGGGAAGGCTGGTTGCTCATGACAGAGCGTGTGGCCTGTGTGTAGAAGGACCCTAAATTCAGTCACTGAGATCAGTGGCACACCTAGGTCCAAAATCAGCCCAGACCTGAAGGACTTTGGAGGGCCCCCCTCCCCCGTGAGTCCCCACTGCAAGACCCCCCTAAAAATTGTTTTAAATATCTGCTGCCACCCCCACTGCTGCTCCTGTTTCGGGGGGGGGGTGTCCAAATGTTCTGAGGGGGCCTCCCCAGAGCCCTGCTGCTGCCCCACTGCCCTGTGCCAATATTTGCCATTTGTGCAGCCAGGGGTGGGAGGTGAACCGAGTAGGCCTCCCATGGTGGCAGCAGTGGGTGCAGTGGCTGGTGGGCCTGGCAAGAAAAGGTCACGGCCTCACTGGAGCCCAGCTCAGTCTCCTGGCTCCTGCTTCTGCAGGCATGCCTGGACGGACAGGCCCATGCCCACCAGCCACTGCGCCCACTACCACTACCACCATGGGGGAGGCCTGCTCGGCTCACTCACCCCCTGGCCACACAAATGGCAAATATCGGTGTGGCAGGGCAGCAGCGTGGCGGGTGTGGGGCAATGGTGGGGTGGGTGCAGGGCAGCAGCGGGGCTCTGGGGAGGCCCCCCAGAACATTTTGAGGCCCCCCCATGGAGGCAGGAGGCAACAGACCAGATCCCCAAGGTCTGTGGCTAAGAGTGCCTCTGACTGAGATTGCCAGTTAAATTATCTCTGGAAGCTGAGAGGCTGCAGTCCAAGAGATTATAGAGCTGTTGTATCACTGGGCTGAATGGACTGATGTTCTGATTCAATACAAGACAGCTTTATATGTCCTCCATATACCACTTACGACATATATGGAGCAAAACAAAACAAAGCAAAACATAAATAGCAAGCCTGGAGGACCTTATTTTTTTGTAAGGAGAGGTATGATTCAGATTGCTCCAAGTTCCTGCATAGTAACCTGGCCAAATGTTACTGAAATGCCATTCCTTGCAGGCTGAAATGAGCTACCTCTTTCCTACTTGGAGGTTGTAAGTTCACAGATTGTTTTCTCCACATATTATTCATATTTGTGACCAGGGAGAATCTGTTGAAAGTAAAGCAGAAGGCATTTAATAGCCATGTTTTGAATGTAAACTGATTTCTCAGGCACAAAGGGCAATGACGTCTCTCTGTCATAGGAACATGGGAAGCTGCTATATGCTGAGTCAGACCATTGGTCTATCTAGCTCAGTATTGTCTACACAGACTGGCAGCGGCTTCTCCAAGGTTGCAGGCAGGAGTCTCTGTCAGCCCTATCTTGGAGATGCCAGGGAGAGGATTTAGAAACCTACCCTGTGTCCCCTATAGTGGTCTAGTTATGGGTTTCTACAGAAGTCATGTGGTCTAGCCACAACCTTTTTTTGAGATGAGTGTCCATGAGCAAAGAAAATGCAGAAATTGAGAGAATGGCATTTATGTTGATAGTGATGACCATAATCACAGATTGTCAGAGGAAAGGTGCTCTAAGAGGACAGAATGTAAACTTGTTTATTATCTTGGCTATTCATATTCTGATTATTTCGTTCACATATAACAGGGAAAGAAGTCTGCTATGACAGGCTGGGCTGCTTTTCAGATGACATACCATGGTCTGGTACTGAAGAAAGACCAATTGCAAAGTTACCTTGGACACCAGAGAGGATAAACACTCGTTTCCTTCTCTATACAAAGCAAAACCCAAATAATTTCCAGGTAAAACCCATTTCTGGATAAATATTGCAGTGTGTTGCCAAATATTGAACAGAAGAGGAAAATATAAGGATGTTCTGATAATGACCAATTTGTATGCAAACATGCACAAATATAACTTTGCTGGTAAAACCATCAACTGGTATCCCATGCCCAAAACTTAAAATCTCTTTGTTTGGGTTTGGAATTGGAACAGCACACCAAGGCATTCATGAATTAAACTCAATATTTGTTAGTCAAAATGCTGTTCTGAATATTTTTTTAGAGGGTGGGAGAAAATCTGAAATGCTTATATATGTTTATATCTTCCACAGGAAATAACTGCGATCAATCCAGAAACTATTGATCATTCAAACTTTAATGCAAGCAAGATAACGCGTTTTATTACCCATGGATTTGTAGACCAAGGCGAAGAAACCTGGCTGTCAGACATGTGCAAGGTACAATCCAATGTAATATTATTGCACTGAAATCAATTCATGTCTAGACAGGTAATCCTCAACATTATGGGGCAGTTCAAACAAACACAGCCCTGACATATAAAGAGGGGTGGGGATGCGACAAGCGTACACCTGCTCCAGCATCACTGAAGGACATCTTGACACGCCATTGAGATGTCCTTCAATTGCATGTGAGGACTGTCCATCTGAACGGCCCCTAAACACATGCTCCAAACCCCTGTTTCAACAAGGTGTTGCAGTGCATATTTAGGGGCCATTCGGACGAACAGCCCCCACATGCTGAAGGACATCCCAACAATGTCCTTGAAGGACTGAAGGACATCCCAACCATGCATTAGATTAGGACATGCTTCAGTGATGCTGGGGCAGGTGCGTTCTCATTGTGTCCCCACCCTGTTGGGGCCATGTTCGCCCTATCCCTTCTCTTTATCTATAATCAGTTTGACACATATGAGATATGGTAACAAAAAGAATTGGCCTTTAATTATGACATTCAGATTTAGGTTTGCCAAGAATAATATAAATATTATTCTTTAATATTTAATAGGACTTTTAAGGTCATGAGGTCTAATACCGTACAATGAAGCCAGATTTGCCACATGCAAATGCTTCGCACTCTGATTCTAAAAATATCGTTTTCTTCTGAGAAGATGCTGGCACATGATGGGGGCATGTGTGCTGCACGCTCTCAATTAATCTTCTTGCAAAACAGTTTGTCCTTGATATTGGTTAAGCTATTATGTATCCATGGCTCATTCCTTCCCAGTCAGTCCAACACAGGTGGCTGTATGCTAAGAAATGTTTTTTGATGCAGTGTGCTAGAGAGGGGCCTTGGGCCTGATCCAGCAGGGCTGTTCTTATGTTCTTAGGGGCCAATAAGGTAACCTCCTGTTTTGCTTGAGTTCTTCTAAATCTCCCTTTGGTACTTCAGTGCTAAACCAAAACTGTGAATAGCAATAGTCTCTAAGTTATTCATTCATTCATTCATTCATTCATTTATTCATTCATTCATTCATAAGCTATTTATAATAGTCAGATAGTACCACACTTGCTTGGGGTTGCCATAACATTCCACAAGGAAGGCTGCATGGTGTGCACAGCACCTGTTCAACATTTCCCTGATGTTGCCATGAAACACAGAAAGCGAAGGACCTAGGTTATTTTGCAGAGCACAGAACAGGATAATACAAACACGTAGGCCATGAAACATGGCCCCTGACAGCTATCAGCCAAGATGGCTGCAGCAGTAGGCTTCTGTGAATGATAAGATAGATGTGGCATGTAGATAAGATGTAGCTGTGGCATGTAAAGCAAGCTATGTGGTAGTAGGAAGAGAGCTGGTCTTGTGGTAGCAAGCATGACCTGTCCCCTTAGCTAAGCAGGGTCCACCCTGGCTGCATATGAATGGGAGATTACATGTGTGAGCACTGTAAGATATTCCTCTCAGGGGATGGAGCCTCTCTGGGAAGAGCATCTAGATTCCAAGTTCCATCCCTGGCAACTCCAAGATAGGGCTGAGAGAGACTCCTGCTTGCAACCTTGGAGAAGCCGCTGCCGGTCTGTGAAGACAATACTGAGCTAGATAGACCAATGGTCTTACTCAGTATATGGCAGCTTCCTATGTTCCTAGGAACATTTCCCTGATATAGGTTTTTATGTTCTTTGCATCAGAGGATGTTTGAAGTGGAAGATGTGAACTGTATCTGCATAGACTGGAGTAGTGGTTCCAGATGTTCATACACCCAAGCATCAAACAATATCCGTGTGGTGGGAGCCGAAGTGGCTTATTTTACAGATGTCCTTAAGGTAAGGGAACTTCTGTTCATTACCTCACAGTTTCAGATCTTAGAGCTACTTGAAGGCTTTCTGGCCAATATAGATTAAAGTCTGGACAAATATAAAATCTAATAATTTTCTAAGCAGCACCATTTGATAAGAGAAACAATTTTCAGTGTGACTAAGTGATTCTTATTTTCAAACTTCGGTTTTCAGTGTGGGAGAATCTCTTTTTCTGTTCATAGTTCTTTGGATACAAACCCACAGCTGTAAAATCTACACTGCAGATAGTGGGGTAGATTCCCAATAATTGGCAAGACGTGCATTAACTAGGAATTTGATAAAAAGATAACACTGTAACATTCCAAATAGTACCACCTTAACATAAATATACAGATACTTTATGAACTGTAAATAGAAGAAAGAAATATTATCACTAGGGTAATTTATTAAAATTGTCCCTTGAAAGCTTTCTTTCATTGCAATGTTATTCTTGTTACTTATCGCTTTCTATATCAGTACACAAAGTGCTTTATGATTCTCTTACTCTAAAGAATTATGACTTGCCAAAGGCTGCCAAAAAAAGCCTGTGCCTTTCATCCAAATCCAGGTCTTTGATGCCTAAATCCAACAATTATCCCATCTACTAGGAATTGTCCACCTCCACCCCCGGCTCTCAAGACGTTATTAATTGAATTTCTGTTAATAAAATGCACTGGCTTTGTATCAACTGTAACTAGCATATAAAAACAAGATGAAACACAAATATATGGAATCAGAGTCCATTTTTGCCCCTGTGACAACAGCCTAGAATACCCTCGGGTTGAGCGTCAAAAGTCACTGCCAAATGTACGGCAAGTATGTGCACCCAGTGGATCTGAACTGAATCCAGCATGTGGTGAATCACACGTGAAGCTTAGATTTTACTGCACCACTGCAAAGCTGCCAAGTGGTTATTACCTATAAAGCCCTAAACAGCTTGAGTCCAAGGTATTTAAGAAAGTGCCTTTTTCATCATCAGCCTCACCACCTGTTAAGATCACCTGGGTAGGTCTGGTTGTGGTTGCCAGCGACTTGGTTGGTGGCGACTTGAAACTGGACCTTTTCTAGAGTTGCCCCAGGACTCTGGAATGTGCTTCCTAACGCAATTAGTGTTTCCCCTTCTCTGAATGTTTTTAAGAAGGACCTAAAAACATACCTGTTTATTCAGGCTTATAGTCCATAGTTCTAAAACTTCGGTTTTAGAGATTTTATTGTATTTTAAATTGTTTTAATTATGTTAATATTTTGATGGTTTTATGTTATGAACCACCCAGGGACCTTTTTGTATGGGGCAGTACATAAATGTACTAAATAATAATAATGATTATGATAATAATAATTAATAATATGAGTGTGAGTTGGCCATGGCTTGTAAACATGGACTGAGTGGACATTTGAGCAAATGCCACATAATTGCTTCCCTCATGCCAAACTTGGGTTGGAATCACTCAGCCCATGGAATTTACCATATTTCGTTCAGACGAAATATGAAACTGGAGGACCTTTCACCTCCGGTTTCGCTAACCAGATGCCCCAAACTGGGGAACTACAGTTAAAGGAGAAAATGGATCTGCGATTTCCCTCCCTAAACCTATTTGTCACCTTCAGTTATTTCAAGGTTTGTGGCCTCCACCTTCAGTTTTCCTGAGCCAGCGATATTTTTGAACACTCACACGCAGTTTCACCCCTCTGAAACTGGAGTTGAGGGAAGAAGCTCCTCTCTCACTCTGGCTGCTATTGGCTGTGCCTGCTGTCCTTCAGGAAAGAAGGAAGCCTGCACAGCCAACTCCCCCACCTCTCTGCAGTCTCACTGACTGCAAGAAGGCCCCTCTCTTGCAACAAGCCAAGAAAAAAGCCTGGGGCTCTATTCGGACACAACACAATGGCAAATACAGCCATGCTTAAAACACAAAAGCCAACTACACACCTTGGTTTCAAAGCTCAGTTTGTTTGGCCAAATCGAACCTTGGGTGATTCTGAGAGGTGCATTCAGACAGAAAAGCACAGAGGGGATTCTCAGATTTAACCAAGGATCTGAGTTGCGTTTGTTCAGTATCTCAGGGCAATCTGCCAATATATATGTTCTGTTTTCTTTATAATTACTAATAGACAAAGTATGGATACTCGCCTTCAATGGTACATTTCATTGGCCACAGCCTTGGAGCACATGCAGCTGGCGAGATGGGGAGAAGAGTACCAGGAGTTAGAAGAATAACTGGTAGGCTAATGAAATGCAGCCCAAATCAGTATCAAACTAAGAATGGCTGAACTTGAATCTTTATCTGGCATGTCGCACTGGTGTCTCTAGAGTGACTGATTGTACTGAAATAAGAGTGTAAAGAATAGACAGATGTGAATGGATATAGGCATTGGTATTTGCTGCATACACAATTGTATTTTGCGGAAAGCCATTTGAAAACCCAGCGTGTATTGCAATCTTGCATCTCCAAGAATGGGCCAGCCCCAGGGGCAGATTAATTGTAAGCAGCCTGATAAATGTAAAATCAAAGTTTTACGTTTTATGAGTTATTCATTTGGACTCTTGATTAACCACACAAGCAATTCCTTATGTCCCATTACCAGTTTCAAAGGTTACTAACTCAGTGGTTTTCTATTAGAGATTGGTCCTGGCATCTCTTGAATCAATTGCCTGAAATATTCAATTTAACACCAACACCAACTGCCCAGATGCCACTGATAACAAAAGTGTTGTGAAATACTATGACAAAGACGACTGCAAATATTTATATACCACTCTTCAACTAAAGTTCTCAAAGTGGTTTACATAGAAAAATAAATAATACAAAAATAAGATGGTCCCCTGACCCCGAAGGGCTCACAATCTACAAATAAACTTAAGGTAGACACCAGCAACAGCCACTGGAGGGATGCTGTGCTGGGGTTGGATAGGGCCAGTTGTTCTCCCCCTGCTAAATATAAGCGAATAACCACTTTGAAAAGGTGTCTTGCAACTCACACAGTTTTCCAGATTTTTGAGCTGTAGCAAATCCATTTCAGATTTATGCATGTAACAGAAAGAAAATCCAGCACTGGAGAATGAAGGAAAGTTAAATCATGTAAATGTCTCTGGCAAACATGAATATTCATTCCAGTATTAGGTCCTAGTCATAATAAAATCAAGCTATTTAGAATCCTCACATATTTGCTCCTGATTAATCCTATTAAAACCAATGACCATCTTCTGGTGTCATTAACTACTAGCACATACAGTTACATCACTTGCTAGTGGTGCCATAAAGTTGCTTATTCCTTGAAATTAAAAGTGAATGAAAAATAGATAGCCTTGAGAGGCAGATTTCATAGCAAGGTATCTGAGGATTTCATCCTACAGCATGGCACTTTGTTTTCCAGACTTCTAAGCTTGGTTGTACCATCTGTGGCATTGGAATGCTGGGTTTCTGGGAGCTTCCCCTTGCAATGAGAGCAGAGAACCCCTATAGGGGCAGTTGAAATGGCAGTTGCTTCTCCTGAAGTATGCACAGTGAAACTTCATAAAAACACTTGTGCTATGAAGTTAGGAGCAGGTTATCAGTACTTCCCCAGAGTGACAGATAGCAAACCTTTCAGGCTCATTGGGACTTTCCCCGGGAAAGAAGGAATACAGATTACTCCAGCCAGACACGACTGCCCCCTTTACCACAAATACAATACTTCTGTTAATGGTGGTTCAGTATGGTTAGTCTGCAAATCAATGAGGCTGTTCTCATGAGCAGGCAGGACTGGGCTAGGGCACCTAACTTGTTGCTGGGGAGATCCCCACAATGCACCGCACACTCATGGTGTGGGATTTCTGGGGGCTGGGACAATGTGTCCTGACGCCCGCACATCCACAGTGTGCACCATCTGGGTGCATGGTCCATGCGTCCAGACCCACACTGGGATCATCTGCAAGGAAGGCAAGCTTCTGCTGCCTTCCCCACTGCCCACCCCAAGCCCTCTCACGTAATCATGAGAAAGGGCTCCTCATCTTTTAAAACTGCATTTAAAAAAAACAACACAAACATTTCATGGCCTTCTGGCCTCAGTGATTGCAATTTTTTGAAGTGGTTGCTAGGTCACAAAAGTGTATGGCACAATAAAACTGTTAAACTTTAAGTTGTGCCAATGGTCTTTGTTGGTTTTTCTGCAACAAACTAATATAGCTACCTCTCTGAAAGCTGTTACATTTAAAAATGTGTGGGTTTACAGGACTGGATCCAGCTCAACCGTATTTCCAAGGCACACCAATTCTGGTCAGATTGGATAAAAGTGATGCTAATTTTGTTGATGTTATTCATACCGATTCAGCTCCAACCATTCCATACCTGGGTAAGTTGGCAACAATACATAAAATATTCAGTAATGTGATAGTAAAATGCATGCAGTTTACTATATAATGTGATAGTAAAATGCATGCAGTATTACTGATGAGATTAACTGCAGGCGGACCAAAAGTTTAAGATGTTCAATTACAATGAGGAGAATATTCCATTTTGACCTCCCATACCCTCACTCCTGATAAAAGATTTGTACTTCTGTTGTCACCAACAAAGGAAGAATGAAATGTTTTCAGTTAAATGCTTCTGCACATTAACTACTTTTTCTGAGACTGACTTATGAGAATATGAAGTTTTCAGTGCCCTGGATTACCCTGCTGGTATTTCTCTCCCAATTCTATTCTTGGGCTAAAAATAATTGTGGGGAGAGAGAGAAAAGAAAATTGAAGGTTTTTCTTCTCTCTCACTGCTTTGTGTAATGTAGCATCAATGGGCGGCACATTCAAGTTGCAGTCACCCAGAACTAAACCCATTGGATTTTTCTTAAGCATTTTTTTTTACTGACTAAATTATTATATCAGCAACCAAAAAGATTACTGAGAAAAAGATTTATATTTTACCAGTTTATCTATTTTCTCTTTTCCCAAGGAAAGACTGAAATTACACATAGTTAAACACATCCTCTTTCCCTAACTGGTTCACTAGCATTTTTTAAAAAAACAAACCCTTTTGCTTGAGTTACAAGCCATTTTCTTTTTTAGGTCATGCCCATGGTTTGGGATGTCTAGACTTGTACCTCTCTTCTCCAACTGCTTCTGGGTGCCCCAGGCTCTCTAAATATGTCTCTTTCTCTCACAAAGGGTTTCTCCCTGCTAGTTAACTCTTATTTTGACTCCATGTACTTTCCCTAGAAGCTTCTAGCAGATTCTTGTCCTAGAGACTTCTAGATCAGGCCTTCCATCTTTTATGTGTTCTCAGTCAGGTAGTCGTGTTGCCATTGCAAAAGCTGAGACGTTTACATCTGAAGAGACATTTTCTCTGTGCTCATTTCTCAATTAAATCAGGGGAGGGGTTATGTGGTTTTGGTTATATGATTTCTCCCAGAAGAGAAAAAAGCAGGGCAGGGTCTGTAGGTCAGTAGAAGAGCCCTTGTTTTGCATATAGGAGGTCCCAGGTGCAATTCCTGGTATTTCCAAGTAGGGCTGGGAAATACTCCCTTTCTGAATTTGGAGAGCTGCTGCCAGTCAGTTAAGACAATGAACCCTTCCTCACAGCTAGTGAGTAAAGGCTACCCTGTCTGCAGGAAGAAAGCCCAGAAAAAAAGCTTACTTCCCCTCAGACGATCCTCCAGGATGCCCTGGGCAGGCGGATCGCATGCCCAGACGAGTACTGGGGCTCTGGGGGTCAAGTTGCTGGGACACATTGCATCCCCCCTGAGAAATACCACAATGCATGGCACAAGTGTGTGGTGCATTATGGGGATCCCTCCTCCTCTTCCTGGGCTCCCTACAGCCTGGTAGCTGTGGCTACAAGCAGCCACGACTGACAGACAGTTTTAAAAATGAGGTTTGGACAGCGCTCGCTCTCCTAACCCTGTTTTAGAGGGAGTCTTCACAGGCGAGTTTGCCGCCATGGTGCTGCCAGGACTGGGCCTGATACTGACAGTTCACATGTGCGTGCAAAACAGGGCCGGGCTCCATTGGCCCAGTTTTGCACATGTGTGTGCACAGTCTCACTACCAAGCTAAAAGGACCAATGGTCTGACTCAGGATATGGCATCTTCATTTTTAATAAATAGTGTAGATTAGCTTTAGAATGCAACAGACGTTTACCAACCACACAAAGAAAACGTTCCTCAGTTACCTGTGTGTGAAAATATATGTCACATGTAACATACACACGTGCTTATATGTTATAACCTTTCTAGGCTTTGGAATAAGGCAAGCTGTGGGGCACCTTGATTTTTATCCAAATGGAGGAGAATTCATGCCAGGATGTAAGAAGAATGCCTTATCACAAATAGTGGACATTGATGGAATCTGGGAAGGTATGTATCAAGAGAACATGATGGAAAGCTTCTACAGGCACAGGGATACAGCGGTGCCCACAGCTATACAAAAGATGCACATGATTATGGCTAGAATCTTACGAACACTTCTTTGAAAATGTTCCATTGAAACTAATAGGACTTGCTTCCATGTCCCAGGCCCTGGTCTAACTAGAGGCTGGCTGATAAGGAACCACACATACAAAGACCTCTTTTCTAATCCATCTGCTGGGGCTCCATGGAGAGAGCCCTGGTAGAAAATAAAATGGCCAGTGTTATAATGCCTTAAATACATCTATGATGTAGCTGCATCTGGAATGCTGCATAGAGTTCCAGTCATACCTTCCTCAGAAAGGATCATCACAGAGCAGAAAATGGTGCAGAAAGGAACAATCCGAATGGCCAGGGAGTTAGAGAACCTTCTTTACAAGGAAAGGCTAAAACATTTGAGGCTTTTTTTTTTGTTTGTTTAGAAAAAAAAGATAACTAAGGTTTATGAAACAGGTTTATATAATTATACATAGTAAGGAGAAAGTGAATAGAGAGACATTAGAAAGACAGAAAACAGAAAGAGCCCCTGGTGGCGCAGTGGTAAAACTGCCGCCCTGTAACCAGAAGGTTACAAGTTCGATCCTGACCAGGGGCTCAAGGTTGACTCAGCCTTCCATCCTTCCGAGGTCGGTAAAATGAGTACCCAGAATGCTGGGGTGCAATATGCTAAATCATTGTAAACAGCTTAGAGAACTTCCAGCTATAGAGCGGTATATAAATGTAAGTGCTATTGCTATTGCTATTAAGTCTGTTCACACAACCATCAGCATCAGGGTATTAGGCCTTCTACTCTGGTTTGCACCGTTGTGTGAACTCATGAAAATCCCTTCAACCCAGGTTGCTCACAGCAGGGTAGCCCAGCTTTTGTACCCTGCTCTTAAGCAAGGTGAGAGGAGAGGAGAGTGTTCCTGACTTGCTTTTCTGATTGTGTGGATACATTTACCTTTTCTAGCAGCTGCCTGCAAACAATAGAGAATATTATAACAATAATATTCTATTGAAAACAATAGAATATTGTTTTCACTAATGGAAACAATAGTGGCTACCCTGCAAAGCACAGGCTCTTCTCATGAGCAGCCAAGTGCAGGCTTAGGCAGCCAAGCCTGGCAGTAGTGGCTGGTGGGCATTGGAGTGGGTGGGCGGGGGGGGGGGGGCGGCGGAAGGGGAGAACCTAGTCACTGAGGCAGAAGCCTATCCACCCTTTCCTCTACATCAGCGAGCTTGGATATTTACCCAAGCCTGCCAGCACTGAGGAAAACAGAAAGAGGAGGAAAAACAGAAAAGCAGGGGCAAAAGTAGAAAACAGAAAAGTGTTTTGTTTTTCGGGTGGGGGGAGAGGCAGAAAGAAAAAGAAGAAAAAAACAGGGCAAAAAGCAAGGAGAAAGTTAGAAAGCAGAAAGGAGGGGCAAGAGGCTGAAAGAGGGACAGAAGGGAGACAGCAGGGATTGTATCCCCCCTCCCACCAAACAAACAAGCTAGTAAAAGATCAGGCTTAGCAGCTAGCGAATCCTCGAGAGCAGGGAGCTTCTTCCAGCCCTTCCCCACCACCTGTAACCTCCCCCCCCTTTTTTTTAGTGGCTGGAACAGCTGCTACTCAAACTGTTCCAGCCAATCTGACTCCTAGGGGGCTCCTCCATGGTACTGCCCTCAGGAAGAAGGGGGGGGGAGTTAAAAAATATATACTCCCTGAAGCAACCAGGAAATGCATTTTTAACCCATTAATTTAGTTCTTCCTGGTGGCAGTGCCAGGAGCAGCCCCCTAGGAATCAGATTGGCTGGAGCAGCTTGAGTAGCAGCTGTTCCAGCCAGTAAGACCAAAACAAGAAGTTACAGGCAGGGGAGGAGGGCCTGAAAGAAGCTCCCTTATCTTAAGGTTTCCCTGGCTGCTGGTAAGTCTGATGCTTTATTAGCTTGTTTGTTTGGGGGTTGGGGTTGGGGGAGTGCCCTTCCAGTCCTTACTGACCAGCTGCCATTGAAGCCTGGGCTTGGCTGCCTGTGAAAACCACACGGATCCACATGGATCCCGGTGGTGCCCTGGCACCAAAACCAACGCTGAAGCCCAACTCTTAGCTGAGATTAGGGACACAAATGCACCCTTAACCTGGTTCCTGGGATCGTGTGTCAGCACAGGCTACTTGTAGCTCACGTTAAAACAGAGATGGGCACCTAGAGTGCCTGTCCCCTGGGGGAATCCCTCAGTGCGCCACACTCAGTGCACAGTACACTGTGAGATACCTGGAGACTGGGATAACAAGTCCCAGCATCTGTGCCATCTGCCCTGCTCTGCGCTGCACAGAGCAGTGGGGATTGTGTGAGAGTATGGAGTGCACTCCCACCAAGCCCAGGCTGCTCATCTGGGGGAAAGGCAAGTTTTGCAAAGACCTGTCCCTGCCTGCCTGCCCGGTAGGTTGTGTGAATGGCTCCACCCTCTATGATCTTGATGCTGGAGTAGCTTCAGCAGGGCTGGGCCGAACTCCTGCTTCTGCGTGGCCAGTCAGAGGGAAGCTCCTGATGTAATGAGACTCTCCAGTCTACTGGCAGCGCAAAGTATGCTGGGAAGGGCTGCAAGGCCCTCTGTGCTTCTAATTCTCTGTCTCAGCAATGGCCGCAGCCTGGCTTAATCAAATGTTTCCTGAGTTTGCTAATCCAAACAGAAGTTGTGATCATCCATTGCTCTCTGACCTTCCAGCCCATGGCCATATAGTCGTGTGAACCGCCCTATCTTCTCCTTTTCTCATAATACTAGCACAGTACGCCAATGAAACTGATTGTGCAATACATTCAGGGCAGAGAAAAGAAAGTACTTCTGCACACAATGAGGTTATTCCCACGATCAACGGAAAGCTGGCTAAGGGAATTTAGCCCACTTTCCATTAATCCTGGGAACCACTGGGCTCGTGGGCAAGCCTGGTGATCCAAGGCGGCTAGCCCGCCTAAAGCACCCTCCACTTAAATGAGGTTAACAGAGCAGGCGCTCCATTAACCTCATTTTGTTGCTTGTGTGTTGCAGCGGCATGTGGCAATACACAAGGAGACCCCTGACCAAGAGGCTGCAAGAAGCCTCCCGGGCTCAGGGGTCTCTCCAGGATGTCCTGTGCACTTGTGCAGGGCATCCTGGAACTTCAGGAGCCAGCCGGCCCCCGATCCCCACCACGCTTGCCAGCTCAGTGATGGAGGCGGCAATCGTGTGGCCGGCTGATCCAGCCACCCAGGGCTCTGGGCTGGATCATCTGTGGAGAGAAGAACTTCACTGCATATTTCTTATGGAGTTCACTGCCACAAAATGTGGTAAGGGTCCCTAGCTTTGATGGCTGTGGAAGACAGGACTGCCAATGACTCCTAGCCATGATTGTTAACTGGAATACAGGTTGTCTACTGTTAATACAAGTTGGTGAGAATCAAATTATGGGATGGTTGTGATCTTCATGCTCAGTTTGTGGACTTCCTGGAATCATCTGGCTGGTCATTGTGGGAAACAGAATGCTGGACAAGGTGCACCTTTCATCTGGTCCAGTGGGGTTTATGATGTTTAAAATAATCAGCAATAACACTGATCAAAGGTTTAGGGGGCTTCTGGATTTAGTTCCTCCTGCTCTGCCTCTCTTTGTCAAATTGTTTATTGATGAGATTACTGATTTTCTGACAGGGATGCCTGAGCCCTGAGCTGTTTGATAGCATTGTTGGACCAGGGATAGAACGTTCAAAATCAATGTATAAGTATGTAGCCTACTAGTAGGGATGTGCACGAAACAGAGTCTGCATTTTGTTTTGAGCTTGGATCCTATGGGGATTTTGTGGGTTTGGTAGTAGGTTGCATCCATTATGCCCTACCACACAGCCCACTTTGGTGTCCCTAGGAGCTACCCATGGGGAACAATTGGATGTTTTGAGTTTTCCCAGTGTTCCCTACAGCTACAAGTAGCTGAACTCACAGAATGCACACACACGATTTGCATTGCAATTTGCAATGCATTTTCCCACCTTGCCTTGGAAAACATTGCAGAAGCAAACAGTAAATGGGAATCTGAAAGTCCCAACACAGAACACACATTTCAAACACCGTCCAAAATGTCCCAAAAAGAATCACTGTCTCAGAATTTACTGCCACCCACAGTGCCTGTGCTGCAGTAACAGGAGGAGGGCTGAGAGAGATTCCTGCCTGTAACCTTGGAGAAGCCACTGCCAGTCTGTGTAGACAATACTGAGCTAGATGGACCAATGGTCTGACTCAGTATATGTCAGCTTCCTATGTTCCTATTGGCACAAGTTGCTTTTCCACATGCAGTTATGATGCCTTACTTCCATGCATTGCAATAGCTGCCACAGCAGCTCCCTTAGCAGCAAGCATAGTCAGAAGCTCAACTAGAGCAATTTCAGCACATTTTGACTGGGTTTACCTTGTAATGCAGATTGCAGAGCAGACCAGAGCAGTGAGTGAAGCATAAGTTAGTCTCAAGGCCAGTCATAGAGCTAATCACAGCAATAATAAAGAAATATCACACACACACCCCACCCCACCCCACCCCACCCCACCCCACCCCACCCCACACCTGCCACTCTCCATTTCTCACCACAACACTATCTCACAAACAAACCAAATCACAACTCAAGGAAGGAAGGCATTCAAGTTCTGCCTTTGTCAATCTGCGATTTAACAAAACCAGACCGTTATAGTAGCAATAGCACAGCATATTATACTCAGTGCTGAGAAAACCACAAAATCAAACCTTCATTCCTCCCTCCCATCCTGCCTGGTACAGAGAGACAGATGGACAGAGCAATCATGGCCTGGGTAGCTCAGCTCTGAGCTTAGCTGACTGAAGACTCTGAACAGGATAGAAGGAGCAGGAAGAAATGTGAGCAACACTCTAAGATTTCCCCCCTGGAGGATGGGGCCACTCTGGGAAGAGCATCTGCATACTTGCATGCATGCAGAAGGTTCCAGGTTCCCTCCCTGGTATCTCCAGATATAGGGCTGAGGGAGAGAATCCTGCCTGTTACCTGGGAGAAGAAGTCTGACTCTGAGTACTGTAGACCAGTGTTTCTCATGACTCTGAGTACTGTTGATACTGAGCTAGATGTACCAATGTTCTGACAAGAAACAAAGCTTCTAGACTCACCATGAGAAGAATTCTTTCTTCTCTTCTCCCGTGTATATCCCATGACATTGCTGCCTGCCTGCCTGTGTCCAGATAACACCATGGCTTCAGACTGGTGCTGGACCCTGGCTGACAGCCTGACACATGGGCCATCTCATCATGAGCCATGGCAGTGGTGTTCATGTGGTGTCTGTGTGTGTCAGCAGCTCTAACAGGCAGGCTGTGACACATCTGGTTTGGGGTTTGGTCAGGGTGGGGCAAACTGTTAGTGGTGTTGCGGTGAGTGGGGGTCGCCATGAGTCACCCGCTCTCCATGGCCAGCATGGGATAGCCCAGCAGGGGGAGGTTGGTCTTCAGGAAGACCAGCAGCTCCACCAAGTCAGCCTCTGTGAGCGATAGGGTATCATGATGTCCCTGGTCATGGAGAACACCCTCTCACTCCTGACACTGGTTGGTGGGCATGAGAGGAACTGTATGGCAACCATCTCCAAGTCCAGCCAGACTTGGCAATGCAGTTCCCCAAACTGGATCGGCTCCCTCTCCCGGCCTGCCACCAGCTCCTACAGGTACTGCAGCACACACTGCTCAGCACTGCTGCAGTGCTTGGTGGGCTCCTCCTGCACCCCTAGCAAGGTGCCAAGGAAGCCCTCTGGGGACCACTGGGAGAAGCGCTGAGGCAGAACTACTGGCTCCCTTGGCCCTGCCAGGGACGCCATGCTGCTGGACCGGGAATGGTGGTGATGCTGCTGCTAGGGATGGAATGTGGACTAGCAATAGGTACTCGACACCCTCCTCCTGATTGTGCCCCAGCCTCCTCTCCTGGGCTTGCTTAACCTCTTTAACCATGAGGCCCTCCACCAAGGCAGCTGGTCAGGGGTGACCACTTTGCCCTTCATCCTTAAGTCACAAAGGCAGGAAAAAACCTGCTCTGCCAATATACCCAAGGGTGTCTTGAGCTGATCCAACGCTCCGGTCCTCAGCCAACCTGTCAAGGTAATTGCTTCCTCGGTTTTCAGCTTGAACTGGACCTCACCCATTGTCTTTGCCCAGCTTAGTGTTGCTGCCTCGGCACACAAGCTGCTCATGGCAATAAATAATGGCTTGAGTGTCAAGACAACCTCGGAAATGAGCGCCCAGTCCTGGGTGGATAGGTCGAACACTTCCAAGCTACGCCTCTGTGGATGGCCGAAGCAAGAGAAAGGTGGAGTTCTGCCAGATCGGAAGATCCTGAGGCCTCATTTGGGAGGAAGGCAGGGCGAGGAAGGGACTCTTTCACCGCCTTCTCTCCCACTCCATCCCTCCCTCCTGCAGTGAGTCAGTGGTGGTGAGTGCTTGAGTGCTTTTAGTTCAGCTTCAGCATGCCTCTTGCCAGCATGTACACCCCAGTGAGTCCCTTCCCCAGAGCAGCCAAAGCCCATTCCCAGTTTGGGAGGCAGGACAGCTCTCGCCGCCATCCTGTTCCGCTGCCGTTCAGCGGCGGCTTTAAACATTTTTCAAAAGAAGTATTTATTTTAAGGTTCAAAAGTGGGAGAAATTGCTTCTCTAATGGGATGAGCGTTGACCCGCAGGAAGTACCTGTGCCCTGCAGTGTGTGCAGACAGCATGGATTGGGTCACTGGGCCGAGCCCAAAGTGTTCCCACAACATACTGCCATTGCGGCTAGTCTGGCCCCATTTCGATGGTGGTGGTACTGGGGCTGCTGGTTCCTTCTGGGGCTGCTACCACCACTACCTTTGGTCAGGGTCAGAGAAGGTCCAGGAAACAGAATGACTTCCTCCTTAGGAACATAGGAAGCTGCCATATACTGAGTCAGACCATTGGTCTATCTAGCTCAGTATTGTCTTCACAGACTGGCAGTGACTTCTCCAAGTTTGCAGGCAGGAATCTCTCTCAGCCCTATCTTGGAGATGTCAGGGAGGGAACTTTGAAACCTTCTGCTCTTCCCAGAGCGGCTCCATCCCCTGAGGGGAATATTTTTCAGTGCTCACACTTCTAGTCTCCCTTTCATATGTAACCAGGGCAGACCCTGCTTAGCTAAAGGGACAAGTCATGCTTGCTACCACAAGACCAGCTCTCCTCCCAAGCTCTCCTTATCTTCTTCAGTCTCAGATCTGAGGGAGGGGGTCTTGCACTGCCACAGGGAGGATAGTGAGATTGATCTGGCTAGCAGCTGGCACAATTGCTGCCTCCTCCATTGCCACAGGAAGAGCTTCATTCCTGACAGGGGAGGACATCCCCCCTAATTCTAGCTCAGCTGCCAGTGGTGGCTGTGCTGCAGAACCACCCTCCTCCAGAAAAGAGGCCTGGGGGACACTGTTCTTCAGTGGTTCCGGTCCTACCTCACTGGGCAATTCCAGTCGGTGTCGATGGAGGGGGGGTGTCCGGCATCCTGGCCCCTTTCTTGTGGGGTTCCACAGGGCTCGGTCCTTGCTCCCATTCTCTTTAACATCTACATGAAGCCTCTGGGCCTAGTCATCGGTATCTCTACCCCTGGCCAAGCAGGTGATGCCATCCATGTGCTGGCTCAGTGTCTAGAGGCTGTCAGGACCTGATGGGCCAAAACAAGCACAGGCTTAATCCCTCCAAGACCAAGTTGCTCTTGTTCAGTTTGCAATCTGGCCAATTGCCATGAGTGAGTTTATCTCTTGACAGGGTTGTGCTTCCCTTGAGAGAGATGGTTCATGATCTCTGGGTCCTTCTGAACTTGCGACTCCTGCTTGAACAGCAGGTGGAGGCCGTGGCCAGGGGTGCCTTTGCCCAGCTTCGGCTGGTTCACCAGTTACAGCCTCTTCTCAACTGGCAGGCCTTGGCAACAGTAACTCATGCCTTGTTACCTCTTGTTTGGATTACTGTAATGCACTCTACCTAGGGTTGCCTTTGAAAATGATTCAGAAGCTTCAGCTAGTCCAGAATGCAGCGGCCTGCTTCCTCATGGGTGGCTGTAGATTTGATAGTATCATACCTCTTCTATGGTCACTGCACTGGTGGCCTGTTCGCTTCCAGGTCCAATTCAAAGTGCTGGTTCTCTCCTACAAAACCCTTATGGGCTTAGCACCTGTATATCTCCCGGACTGCCACTCTTGGCCGGTTGTATCCTGTCCAGTTAGGTCTTCTCAGCTGGCCTTCCTTAGTGTCCCAGGCCCTGGTGTAATGCATGGTGCCTGGGCCCATAGGAAGGCCTTCTCTGTGGCCGCCCCTCTTCTTTGGAACACTCCTCCCCCACAGATTCATTCAGCCCCCTCCCTAGCTGTTTTTAAGGCCCTTATTAAGAGCCACCTGTTTCACCAGGCATTTGCCCTTAAAAAAAAATAATTATTGGTATTGTTGTTGTTCACTGCCTAGAGTCTTTGGAGGAGGCAGTATATAAGAAAATTTAAACAAACAAACAAACAAATATAATATGCTGGTTCCTTGTCCCCAAAGAGCCATGGGAGACATTTCAACGATCTCTCAGTACTGACAAAATTATAGGTATCATCGAGTTAGAAGTCAGCATTTTAAAGTCAAATGGATTTTAATGAAAGAATTAAGCATGCATATACAGTATATCTCTCCCACTGAGAACAATGAGACTTTAAAGTGCTTAACTTTCTATAGATTGTGCCCTGGGTCTTCAGTGCAACTTCTTAGAAGCCTTCTTCAGGGAGTCACTCTCGTGTAACTTTTATGGAATTTTATTGTATTTTAACTTTGGTAAACCACCTTGAGATGCGTTATGAAAGGTGATATAAAATCTGAACAATAAATAAATGCAGAGCAATGGAGAAGAAGTTTAATTCAGAATTTGTAGTTTATTCTGATATTTTGTCTCCATGAGAGTTTTCTGAAATGCCTTCTATAGAAGTGAGGTACAGTATGTTTGGAAACCATTGCATTGGGATTTTGCAGGAACCATGAATAAGAAACAGCAGGAATCGAGTCTACTTGCAACAGCTTCCTAGAAAACATACATGGATTTTTCTTTCATGTTTTCGCTGTATGTTCTTCGATGGGAGCCATTTCAAAGAATGCATAATGCAGGGGAAATCTTTTATCAGAACCACCCCTAAGGATTGCAGATTTGAGACTTGAAATTATTTAGAGTAATTCCCCCCCCCCCCACCCATGGTATCTAATATAGGCATGCACGGTGGCCATTTGCATGGTCAGAAACCATGTGACGAGCAGTGCAGGTGGTGGTATAGACCTGCGCTCTTCCATGTTAAAGGGGCAGGAGGTGTGCTGCCATTTGGCACTCAGATTGTGTTTCGTGCACATCCTTAAAATATAGCCCAAGGCAACTTGACATGGAGTTATTAAAAACAGGCTGTTTTCTGGCAGGTCCTAAAAATTAGGATTTTGTTATATTAAGTATAGCATTTTATGCTAAATATAGCTGCTGAATCCTCCTCAGTTAAATATTCCAGAGGTTGTATTTCCCATCCATCCCAAAACCTCCTAACTGATTTATTTACAGAAAGGTTTTTTATTAATGTGGTACAATAGACACAACATGTTTTCAGTGAATGATAATCTGTCATTATGACGGCAGATTTAAGAGAGAAAGAAATGTAATTATAGTTGTTTCATTGCATCCAAAGCTTTCCTCGGCATATAGAACAGAGACAAACAGGACTGAATTCAGTTACCTAGAACATCCAGAAAAGCTGTCAAGCAATTAGTGGTGGAAGTAAATATTGTTTAAAATGTTTCAATAGGTTGAAGACTGAGGAAGGGATATCATTCAAGTCTCTGTTATTTAATTGTCTGGCAGAAATAGGATGGCAGGGTGGGGGAAATAACTTTGATATTTGATTATGTTATTGTATTGGCAGTTACTTTATTGGCAGCTAAAACAATTACGTGCCATTCTGTAATTACCCATTTATCATAGAACTGAAAAGTATGATTTTGCTGACATATACAATGAGATTTAGAACAGAGCAGTGGCCTGTGCTTTTGATCTGCACACCCTTCATTGGTCTGTTGAGAGGAGGCTTGTTCCTCAATGTTAATTTCTCAATTGATATTTGATGGATAAAGCTGGGCCCTATCTATCTTCTGCACAGCATCTCTCCAGTGCATAGGAGCATAGGAAGCTGCCATATACTGAGTCAGACCATTGGTCCATCTAGCTCAATATTGTCTTCACAGACTGGCAGCAGTTTCTCCAAGACTGCAGACAGGAATCTCTCTCAGCCCTTTCTTGGAGATGCTGCCAGGGAGGGAACTTTGAACCTAGATGTTCTCCCCAGAGTGGCTCCGTCCCCTAAGGGGAATATCTTACAGTGCTTACACTTCTAGTCTCCTTTTCATATGCAACCAGAGCAGATGCTGCTTAGCTAAGGGGACAAGTTGCCACCACAAGACCAGCTCTCCTCCTCCTCCTCTCTCTCTCTGTCTCTCTCTCTCATCCCAAAGTGGCTATTGCTGGTTTCTATCTTATGGTTTGTTTGTTTGTTTGTTTAGAGCATGAGCCCTTTGGGGACAGGGGGCCTCTTATTTATTTACTTATATCTATGTAAACTACTTTGTGAACTTTTTTTTTAAAAGTGGTATATAAATATCCATCATATTTGTATTCATAAATGCATTGTCCATTGTTAACTGAGTGCAGCTTACGCAGAGCGATATAGGAACTTTACACTCACATGCAAAATTAAAATATTTTCCTACAATTTTAACCAGAAGTTTCCCGGATAACCAATTCCCTGGCAACCAGTAGGGGTATAAGAATTATTGGCTGTCATCCAGGTTAATGCTGTGCATGCATGCTACAGTGTAGAGATGTGCACAAACCTGGTTTTGCCAGTTCGGTTTTGCCGTTTTGGTCCAAACTGGATTCGGTGGTCTATTGGTAAAAAGGAATCTGGTGAGGATTCCCCTTTACCAGTAAAGGGGCAAGTATGTAAGTATGTAGTACTTTCAAATATTATTGGTGGCGGCAGCTCCACCCCCCCGCCCACTCCACTGGCCTTTCCCAGAATAGCTAGGGCCGGTGGTGGTCCATTTCGGGCCTCCTCCAGCCTGGTTCTGGTCTCCATGGACACGTAGAGACCATTTTAGTGACCTCTACACATGCACAGAGGCCATTTGTGTGACCGCTATAATGGCCTCCACACATGCGTGGAGGCCAGAATTGGGCTGGAGAAAGTCCAATCCGGGCCACAGCTGTACCTGTCTACTCTGGGGGAGGCCAACAGAGGTGGGGGAGTCGCCGCCCTCACCGCCCTTCTCACAGCTGCTGCCAATAATAATTGTAGGCTTAGGGAAGCCCCCCCCCCCGCCCCTTTACTGGTAAAGGGGAATCCTTACCTTGGTTTGAATTGAGTTGGCTCCCACATCCCTACTTCAGAGGATGCTTTTCACCATCTCCATTTCCCTCTGGAGCCCTCTGAAAATGGTCATGCAATAATGGGCAGCAGAGGGAAGGGGAGATGGGGGGCGGGGTGTGTGGGTAAGGCCTTTCTCTGTAGCATGTGTGTAGCATTGGTTCAGATGTCAAGCACCCAATATCAGGTTGGTTTCAGACACTGATAATCAAAAGGTAGAAGAACAACTGTAAAATGCTGGAGATTATATACTGGATATTAGACATTAGTAATAAGTATTTACTTATAAAATACTGACCACAAAACTTTATTGAATGTCAGATAGCAAGAATAATACTAGTAATAGGTATTAACTATTTAAATATAAAGTATTGACCATAAGACCTGGGTTGGCTACATTGTACATTTTCCCCAGATTTATTTTTGTTCACCTATTAATGGAAGAATAGATGGTGTCTGTATGTAAATATAGTTAGAATGCAATATGAGGCAAATTCATAACCTAACTCTAGTGACTTGTGCAACACCATTTTCAAGTCTCTCTTTGGAGTAATGTCATATTCTCTGCAGCTATAACCAATATTTTGCTGTATTGCTCCTGCCAAGTCCTGATATATCCCAACCTTATAGAGGGATAAGAGCCACTGCTTAAATTCAGCTTTAGTACAGTCTGTGATGAAAGGCCAGGAATAATGTTACATGTTTCAGTTCAGTCCAGGAATTGTGGAGTAAGCTGTAAGATGTGCACATTGTCTTGTTCAAACAATTTCGTAAATGAAAAGTAAAAAAAAGAAAAAGAAAAAAGTAAAAGTACATTATATTCTCCCCCTACCCACAGGAACCCGTGACTTTGTGGCCTGTAACCATTTGCGGAGCTATAAGTATTATTCAGAGAGCATTATCTCTCCAGATGGATTTTTGGGCTATCCCTGTGCTGCATACAACTTATTTGAAACAGTATGTTACTTGTATATCTCAGAAATAGTGGGAATATTGGGCTATTGCTCTTTACACATACAGCAAAATGCAGTTTTCCAGTATGCTGAAATACTTTGCCAATATGTATATGTGAAGAAGTTAGTTAGCATGTAATGTGAGGTTAATTCACAGGGAATGCCATATTGTCATTTGGCACTATGGATCCAAAACAAGCTCTGTGTTCGTGTGCTCCAATTAGTTACTTCATGGTTTATGACAAACCCTAGTTAGCGACTGCATCCCAACTGGCAAGCCATGGTTGGTCAATAATAATAATAATAATAATAATAATAATACGATTTCTATACCACCCTTCCAAAAATGGCTCAGGGTGGTTTACAAAGAGAAATAACAAATAAGATGGCTTCCTGTCCCCAAAGGGCTCACATTCTAAAAAGAAACATAAGACACACACCAGCAACAGTTACTGGAAGTACTGTGCTGGGGGTGGATAGGGCCATTTACTCTCCCCCTGCTAAATAAAGAGAATCACCCTCTCTAAATAAAGAGAATCACCCTCTCTAAACCACCCTCTCTAAATAAATTACTCTCTCTAAATAAAGAGAATCACCCTCTGAGCCAGGATTACAAACCACAGTTTGAAGCTGTTTTGCAGAGCAAGTTCAACCCATAGTTTGATGGTTTGAATATAATAGAAAACTATAGTTTGCTGCAAACCAAGAAGTAACTAATTACGTGGAGTGTTCAAGAGGTGGGGGGCGAGGGAGGATAAGAAGCGAGCATGTGCTCCTAAGTCTCAGTTATGTAATGCCAAACAATGAGGCTATTCTCACGACCTCAGGAAAATGGGCTAAGGGAGCCAAGCCCGCTTTCCTGCAGTTGTGGGAACTGCTGGGAGCTGTGCGGCTCCTGGCGGTTAGCCTGCTTAAGTCCCCCCACCCCGCCGCCAGATGAGGTTAGTGGAGCAAGTACTCCACTAACTCTGTTTTGCCGATTGTGTGCTGCTGCAGTGCGGCTCCGTGTCATGGTGACACACAAGTAGACCCCCCACCAGGAGGCTATAAGCAGCCTCCCGGCACGGGGGTCTCCCTAGAATGCCCCACGCACTTGCGCAGGGCATCCTGGGACTTCCGCAGACCAGGTGGCCCCCGATCTTCACTGCCCCTCCCAGCTGTGTTACAGAGCCGGTAGTCGTGTGGGCGGCCAATCCAGCTGCCCAGAGATGGCTCCCTGCAAGTCTGCAGGGAGATCGGGCTAAGCCTGCTCTCCCCACAGAGCTGGCTCTCCACACTGCTCATGTGGAGAGCCTCAGTGGTTCACTATTACATGTGCCCCAATCCTGTACGTTCTAGCACTTACAGAATGGTACTCACATGACTAGTCAAGGTCTATCAATGAGTCATTGGAACCTTGTTTGGTAGTGGCAAGATGCTGAACAGACCTAGGGAAAATTGCAGTCAGTAACGAGATTAATCTGAGGTTGCTTTCTAAAAAGAAACGATACACTATAGGGACTATTCTCATAGGCTTATATGCAGTGTAGTGTGCCACCATCCAATGTATGCTGGCTCTGTGCATTCCCACACCCCCGTAAGGCTGCTACTGAGCTTCCAGAGACTCTGATAATTATGTCACTGCTGTAGCAATGACCTTCCCATTGGGAATAATGGGAGGCTCATCGCTGCCGTGCTAATGCAATCATCAGTAGCAACAGAATCTCTGCAAGCTTGGTAGCAGTGCCAACGGAGCTTGGGGCTGCATGGAGCCGGTGCACACACCCTGCTCTTGGATCAGCAGCACTCTGTGCTCTATGTAAGCCAGTGTTCTTTGGGGAGAAATCATGATGGCTATACTGGATAGAACAGAAAAATATTTGTCGTATAGATATCACCTAACGCTGAATAAGTGCTTAGAAGTGCTAAAATAAGGAAACCCTAGTGTTATTTGTTGATGACAAAGAAAAATGACATGTACAGTGTCACTCCATCCATCTTAATGGCTTATGAGATATGGAAACTATTTAGATGATACAAGCACTGTTTACATAAGACCATGAGGCTATTCTCACGATTGCCCCAAAGCGGGCTAAGGGAGCCTACCTGCTTTGGGGCAGTCGTGTGCTGCAACAGGAGCCGCATGGCTCCCGGCAGCTAGCCTCCATAAATACCCCTCCCCTTAGACGAGGTGAACGGAGCGAGAGCTCCATTAACCTCATCATTTTGCTTGTGTATTGCCATGGCGCGTGGTGACACAAAAGTAGAGCCCCAACTCTCCAGGAGGTCTTGCCAGGAGAGATCCCCACAGCCCCCACCGGCTCCGTGCCTGAGACGGCAGTCGTGTGGCTGGCCAGTCCGGCCGCCCAGGGCTACCTTTGGATCATCTGCCCCCACAAGCCCCCTTACAGCTCTTCACACTAATTGTGTGGAAAGCCTTCATATTTAAGAGAAGAGACACACCATTTATCCATATAAATCCAGAGTGCTGTATGACCAAGGCTTTGTAATGATGCTACTTTATCTAAAAAAATACCTTTGAGGACAATAGCGCCAAAAAAGAAGGGAAGGTATTCAAGGTTGCCTTAGATCTGGTGGAAATCTAATAATTAGTTTTTAAAAGGTCTTCATAACATGACATGGAGTCTCCAGACTGCTCTTAAACAAAGAAAGGTGTCATTGCTCCAAAGAAGGGCAAGAGAAGAGAAATGCTGTTGCACAGCATTATTAGGTATAATATTCCGCTGGTGCCAAATTTCCGTAGTAATGAAAAGGTGTAAATGTTCTATGTCTGTCTTCATAGGACTGCTTCCCATGTCCCAAAGGTGGATGCCCTAAAATGGGTCACTTTGCAGATGAATTTAAAGACAAAATCACCTCTGACTTTCAGAAGCTTTATTTGAATACTGGAGATGCCAAGAACTTTACTCGTAAGTTCGCAGCATATGTTTTAACTTCTTTTTTGTAGTCAGCATTGAGGTCTGACCTCTAACCTGCATTGACAGCTCAGAGAACTGCATGAAACAATGAACTGCTACAAGCTACAATTTGCTTTAGACATAGCATATAGAGTAAGAAATAGCCCACATTCCAGGAAACCCTACTCCAAAATCCAAGGAAGCACTTGAGTGGTGTATATATTTTGCATTGATAGGTACACTGACTGAGCAAGACAAATCCATGGGCATCAACAATCTTCATATATTAAAAGCAGGTGTGCATCTAATGGACATCTACATTTCAGTGTGCCGTCTTGATCTAAATGCTACCCGCTTTGCAATCACATTCCTATCCACACGGCAGTCTAGATGAGCATGCTCATACACCCTCTTGCACTACTAGTCACATGCAATAACTTCTTATGCATAGCTATAACTAGTCAGGAACATCATGAGTCCTTGGCCCACATTGATGATGTCAATGAATAATTATAGATTTTAAGTGATGAGGGATATCTTGTGATATGATCTATTTTAGCATTTGTCATCTGCTGAAGATGTTTCTTTTTCAACAGCTTTTAGCCAGACTGGAAGTTAGGCTGGATTGATTTTTTTGTGTCCCTCTTTCCTGGATTGATTGTGTGCGTGTGTTTCTATTGCTGCGTTTTGACCTGTTGTTTTCATTTAAGGTATTATATTGATTTTTATTGCTTTAAAGTTGGTTGGTGTTAGCTGTTTTGTGTGTCCCATAACTGGGAAGGAAAGTAGGGCAGAATAGTTTTAAATAAATGTGTTTGCTTTTATATACTATTGCTAATCTTCAGCTGGAAGATTTATTTCACCTTCATTGAAAGGTAAAGTTAGCACCCATAATATAAGTGCAAACAACAACAACAAGTTCTATAGCAATAGAAAAGTGCTGACAGAAAACAAACCCATTGTTTGTGTTGTATAGGTTGGAGGTACAAAGTATCAGTCACACTTTCTGGAAAGAGCAATAACAGGGGATACATAAATATTGCATTGTACGGATCTGGAAGAAACACAAAACAATATGAAATTTTCAGGTAAGTTCAGCGTGTGGGAAGTTACCCATTTCAACAGATATGTATGTACTTGACATTTACTTGACATGTTTCTACTTGACATTTGTATTTCTTTTCTCTTCTATTTCTGAGGCACTCTTAAGTTGATTTGATAGGCTTTTTGATATGACACACAAAATGACTGAACACAGTATGAATGTCTACAGAATTTGAATATGACCAGAATTGACACAATTTGAATTTGATCAGAATTGACCAGAATAGCACAGAAAATACTAAATCTGGCCTAACAACATTTTTATGCAATGACATTACATTACTTCCTGTTTCATTTTCAATCAATAAACTAAGAATGCCTGGCAATACATTTGCCTCATTTACTGCCACTACACAGGGCCTATACTGTTGTTATCCTGCCACTAACAGCCAAAATCTCAGAGAGACCATATTACTCTTGTATTGAAAGACCTACACTGGCTACCGATTAAGTTTCCAGGCAAAATACAAGGTGCTGTTTATCCTCTATAATAAAACCCTTGAGTGTGCGGCCGTGCCGCCCGTGTCTTTCTCGGCAGTTCTGGGCATGCGCGGAGCAAGATACGGCTGCCCAGACACGGGTGGCCATGTTGATCAGTGGCAGGGGGACCGGGAGGACAGAAGCAGCAGCGGGGGAACCGGGAGGGCTGAGGCGGCAGCGGGGGAACCGGGAGAGCAGAGGCGGCAGCGGGAAACAACAACCAAAAAAAAAATGGCAGGGAGAAAAGAGAAGCGGGGGGACCGGGTGTCCGGCTCCCGTCAGCGACAAGCGGGTGGCTGGCTGAGGCGCTCCGCTTCTCTAAAGCTGTCTTGGGGCTGTCCGGACGTGGGGAGTGGGGAACGCGTGTCCTGCCCTGTATCTTACGAGGCGCTCTGGAAGCCCCGCCTCCCCCGGGGCCGCTTCGCGCACTTCTAGGTGCGCGCCTACCCCCCCTGTGATTACGGCGACAGGCACGTGCCTCCCTAGGGAAGGCCTCGCCAGAGGAGCCGGGGTCGGAGTAGCGCCGCTGCCCTTGCCCAGGAAGACGCGCTGGTGGCGGGCGGCCTGCCACGTAATGTGTGGCGCTCGGCCCAGCATCCGTGGCGAGGAGACAGAGGCAGGCGGGCGCTTCCAGCAGGCTGACATGCGCGAGGAGAGGCCAGCCTGCGCGCCCCGGCCATGCCGAAGGGCCCTTCGTGGGGGGCCCCAGATGGTGGTGGGCCCCGCGCGCGCGGCAGAGAGGGAGAGAGGGAGGGGCCGGTCCCAGCAACACAAGGCCAGATGATAAATGTCAAGCAGCAGCAGCAGCGGGTTGATTTCCTCCGGTGGGCTTTCACTTGAGAGTCTGGAGGTGAGTCTCTACGTGACAGCCTGGCACGCTTGGGGGAGCTCCTCCCACAGCTACTGGAAGGAGCTCCGCCTCTGCCCCGCACCCTCAGCTCTCCCACTGTCCATCTGCCACCGGGAGCTGGTTAGGTGTGACAAAAAGCAAAAGAAAGAGAGGCAGGTACCGGGAAGGTACTAGCTAAAATGGGCCAGGGACTGAAGAAGGAAGGCAAAGACAGAGAGAGAGAGAGAGAGAGACAGACAGACATAAAAGAAGGAGTGAGGGAGGGAGACAGGACAATAGAAAGATGAAAAGAAAGAAAGAAGGAAGGAGAGAAAAGAGAGAGAAGGGAAGGAAAAGGACAAAAGAAACAAGGAGAGAGGGAAGGAAATTAGGAAAGAGAGAAGTAAAGGAAGAAGAAAGAAGAAGGAGTGAGGGAGAAGGACAAAAAAAAGACAGAAGGGAGGGAGGAGCCGCCAGCCCCAAAGAGCGCGCCCATTAAAGAAGGAAAAGAGGAAAAAAACAGAAAGATGGAAGTGAGAAGAGGTGGAAGAAAGGAGAGAGAGGGAGAGGGACAGAGAGGAAGTGAAGGAAAGGAAAGAGAGGATGAGGGAGAGAAGAAAAAAGAAAGAGAGAGGGAAACGGAATAAAGGACACCAAAAAAAAAAAAAAAAGTACTAGCGCCCGTTATTTTAACGGGCTAAAAAAATACTAGTAACTTATAAAGCCCTAAATGGCTTGGGCCCTGGGTATTTAAGAGACCGTCTTCTTCGGTATGAACCCCACCGCCCATCAGGAGATCATCAAGTTAGGTCCGTCTGCAGTTGCCACCCGCTCGTTTGGTGGCTACTTGGGGACGGGCCTTCTCCACTGCTGTCCCAGAGCTTTGGAACGCATGCCCTGCTGAAATAAGAGTCTCCCCATCTCTGACAACTTTTTAAAAGGCTTTAAAGATGCACCTATTCACACAGGCTTTTAATTAAATATTGTTTTAACAGTTTTATCATCGTTTTAAAATGTTTTTTTAATTAAATTGTTGTAATGTTTTAACTTTTACTATGTCATTTACTTTGTTTTAACTACAGTTTTAAGTTTTTTGTTGTCTTTTATTTTAACTAATTAATGTTTTAGCTTTTTGTTTGTCGTAAAGTGCCCAGAGACATGAGTTTTGGGCAGTATAGATGTATGTTAGACAAACAAACAAACAAACATATGATGGGGGCAAATAGGAGTATGGCGGCTAGCCATGTCCCTGCAACAATACACTCGCTGGCCACGCCCCTGCACCTCCATGTGTTTGGTGCTTGTCCGCAAAAGGCAATACTGAACATAGGAAGGGTTCCTCTGCATGAAGGGAGCCCTGTTACCAAGGTGAAAGTTACCTAGGGTAGCCTGGTTTCCTAAGGCTTCCTTCACCAGCAGGTCTCCCTGGGAGGAGTGAAGGAATTACAACAGGGCTTTTTTCAGTTCTTTCAGGGCAGGCATTTGTGTGAGAGTAAGGCAGAAATTTACATACAGGCAGTATCTAATGAGGTACTTAATGTAAACCCAGGGCCTAGCATGCTAGAATGTTTTACTTGTTTTTGATTTGAACAGTAGACATGCATGCTATATCAAAAATTACTTTTGAAAGTATCCTCAGTTAGTTTCCAAAATGGCTTGCCATGCAACATGAAAGGCTAATAATAGTAAACACAAGATCAGCACTTATTTTGGACAAGCAGATCTGGTTTCATGTTTCTTTGAATGCTGACCAATAGCTGGAATAATGGCCTGATTCCTCTTCCCCAATTATTATCTTGATTGGCTGGTCATCTCCCTTAACTGCCTTGCTCGATGACATCATCCCCCTTTGTTAGCACTGATTTACTGGCTGACATCTAGAGCATACCTTTGGTAGGAAAATGTACTGCAGTGAGGGAGAGCTTGACCACAACCACTCCAGCCACACAATCTCAGGCATGCAAGAGGGTTCTGCCTTCTGTCACCTAAAAGATGTGTCCCTGAGGGCTGTGCAACCCCCAGGGACACATTTCCAGGTGACATGGGGCACTGCTAGATCCAGAACCAAGGATCAACATTCACTCCCCCCTTGGGCAGCTGAGGTGATGTGGCTCCAGAGCACATAGGAACATTCTCCCTCAGAGTGTACATTTTAGGTTTGTTTTTTTTTTTTTTTTTAAATCGGTCTGGATTCTTCGATTGGTTTCAAGGTTGTTGAATAAAATCTGGTCTGGATTCTTCTGTGGGTATTTTTTTAAAAAAATGTTATCTCACTCACTTACAGCATCTCATAAATAATGTTAAATACATATCATCCACACATTTAATGTTAGCAGCTCTATTTTCAAATGTCATCTGCTTCAAAAGGTGAAAAAGCCCTTAACGGTTTCCAAATGGTTGTGATTTTAACCTTCTGCTTTTTGTTTGCTGTGACTGTCTGAGCTAAAAGCCTTGCTGTATTATAGCTGTATAAACATGTCATTTCCAGCCTGCTAGTTATTTAGTCCAGCCAGCAACATGTTTTAGCGCTGAAAAATAGATTTAATAGCAGGGAAATTTTAAATGCTTTCTACATTTTCATCCAGACTGAATTTATTCTTGCTGTCAAGCTATACTGGAACAGATTCACCTTGCACATTTTAGTATTTCTTTTTCTATTCTTGCCATTCGTGTGGACCTAGGTCCTTTCGAAAACAGCCTAGACACCATGCTAACCACTGAAATCACGTATGCTCCAAATGCCCCAAATAGGGACAGTCCCTATTTTCTGGTACAAATCCCTGATGAATCACTGTCCTGTTTGTTCTTATTCTTGCCTTTGAGGGGATAACTTATTGAAAATGTTAGTGTCGGTTGCTAGAGTCTTCATTCTTCAGGGTTTAGCCCCTCCCCCTGGGTTTCTGGAAGTTTAATCTCTGAGTGTGGAGAGGTGGGTGCAAAACCCACAGAGTGGGACATGATGACAATATGCTGTCAGTTTTCCATGAACTGGTTCAGATGTCATATGGAGCCAAGATTAAACCTCGGCTTCACACAAAACATCAGCCTCATGCAACATCCCTGAGCCTTGGGAGTGGGCACTCCCCCCTCCCCTGTTCGTGCACACCTCAAAAGACTTCTACTTCCATTGTAGCTAGAAAGAAGCAGGATTGGTTGCTTTTGCTATCTGAATGACCACTCTTGGATTATTCCCACCCAAGTCCTTGAAACAAACCCTGATTTGTAACTGAGGCTCAAAGTTCAGCTCAGACCATGGTTTACTTTGCAACTTTGATTAAATAAGCCAGCATTTGTTAGTTCAGAGAGCACAAACCATTGTAGCTTCTTCCTAACCATACCTGGAAGCAGAATACTTTCTGGGCTCATGTGCAAAGTGAGAAGAGGTGGATGCATGTTCCTAAGGGTAAGTGTGCAAAACCAAGGAGGCTGTTTGCATGACTCGAGCTGCCTGTTTCCCCAGGCAGCCCCTGTTGTCTGGAGCTCTGGGAATGAAGGGCTCTCAGCTGCTTCAGAAGAAGTTAGCCCAACTTTTTAACCTGACGTTTTACTGAGGTAAAACAAACCTGTGCTTTGTTTTACATTGGTAGGTTAGGTGAATAATCGGGTAACCAGAAAAAAATGCACATGAAAAAAGCCCACAAGAAAATTGTGCACAGAAAAAACCCCATTGTCATAAAAGCCCACAAGAAAAATGCGCACACACGGCATTGCTCACATGGAAAATTGCTCACATAGAAAAATGCCCACACGGAAAAAAGCCCACATATATACTGCGCTCCAATGCAAGAATTTTTCTGTGTGGGCATTTTTCCATGTGGGCATTTTTTGGTGTGAGCAATTTTACATGTGGGCATTTTTTGGTGTGAGCATTTTTCCATGTGAGCAATTTTCCATGTGGGCATTTTTCCGTGTGAGCAATGCTCCGTGTACGCATTTTTTGTGTGCGCTTTTATGACAGTGGGTTTTTTTTTCTGTGCGTAATTTTCTTGTGGGCTTTTTTCATGTGCATTTTTTCATAGAACCGAATAATCGCCCCTGGGTAAAAAGGCTTTGGGCAGTGAAGGCTTCTGGCCAGTTCTGGCAGTGAGCAGGGGGGGGAAGAGTGGCTGCACCGAGTGCGGCAGCTGCTCTAATGATATGGGGGGAGTCCTCCTGTTCCCAGCTTTTGCCTTTGCCGCACATGAGAACAGCCTCATGGAGAAAGATCACAGGCAGGTAGAGAGATCCAGAGAAATAAGGGAGATGTAGAAAGTTGTTACGGAAAGGTGGGGAGGAAAGAGGAAGGCACAAATCAAATGTGGTCTAAAAAACAGAATTGTTCTGTAACCGCATGGTACTGTCATACTATGGCTTCCCCAAATTTCCAAGCAGTTGTGGGAGCATACTGGCATGGTGTTTACCATGGGGCAAAAAGTTACAGACAAAGGCCCCACCTGTTGGGGTTTGTGATTGTTTAGCAAAGCACCAAGGAAGCTACCAATCCAGTTACAGAGTGCAGAGTTTAGTTGTTGCAGCTATTTAAGTAACATGCATGGAGAACACTGTAGAGTCTAAACTAAATTGATTTATTGGTGAAGTACATTTGGGATAGGAAATACTTATCCTATCTATCAGCTACATAATGAGGCTTTTCACACGATGGAGGAAAACTGGGCTAAGGGAGCCCAGCCCGGTTCTCCTCCATCATTTATTTTTCAAGCCAGGCAGTTCATAAAGCAACTTCACTGATGTAGAATGCAATGTTGGAACAGTAACTAAAGTTCCTTTGGAACAATGATGTCATAAACTCAAGCCTTCCCAAGCTGGGAGCAGCAACAATTCTGGTGCAAGATGGTAAGGTGGAACAATATATATGTTTATAAATTATTAAAAGAGAGAACCCCCTCAATTATGTCTTTTTCTTTTTTCCTCCAAGGGGAAAGCTTGAACCTGATGGGGTTTATACCACGTTAATTGATGTAGCACAACATGTTGGACCAGTTACTCACGTTAAATTTCTTTGGGACAACAATCTCATAAACCCCACTTTGCCCAAAATGGGAGCAGCAAAGATTACAGTACAAGATGGAGAAGATGGGCATGTGTATGTATACATTTGCTGTTAAAAAACCCCCACCAAACTAAACCTTATTTTTTAATTATACACAACTATATTTTCCCTCACACATGGAGACAGAAAACCTTTTCAGGAACTTAAGAAAACACCCTCAGTTTCGTTGAACAACAGGATACTGAAGCACTCATATTTAGCACATTACAAATACTATTAAAACAAGTTTATGCTCCAACGCTTAAATTATCTTCACTGTACTTGGACATACATAAATGAAAATATGAGTATGCCAAGGCTTGGAATCTGGCTAAATTCAGGCTTATTATGAGGAGATGCATTTGAAGAATAATTACATTTTATGTAATCATTCTTCTCTGAATTTCAGGGCGTTTGCCCACTGGAATGTTGCTTTTGCTAGTTACAGCATTTGTAGGGTCTAGTAACAAAACCATTATATTAGCATGGATCTTTCTGTGGAGTTTGCTTATAGTCAGTTAAGGCCCTATCCCCCAATTCAGAGCTCCATGCACTTATAGAGGGTTTGCATACAGTCAGTGCCTTGAAAACTTCAGGAGCCCAGGGCAGGTGCCTGTGTAGTCTGAAGTGCAGGTGGGTGGCAACCAATGTTACCTGTAACAGGGATTCTCAGATGTTGGTGACTACAACTCCCATAATCCCTAGCCAAAAGCTATTGAAGCTGGGGATGATGGGAGTTGTAGTCGACAATATCTAGGAATCCCTTTACAGGGAACACTGATTATAACCTGATCCTGCATCATCTCCATAGTGGCACCATCCCTGTATAGAAGTCCCTTCAAAGGGAAGTCAAGTTGAGCAACTCACACCAGGCACTGCTAGAAAAGCTTTTCCCTGATCATCCCTATCTCAGCTGGGGTTTCGGTGTGTTTTCAAACAAATATAATTGATGTGCTTGTTATACATTTGTTTCTACTTATCAGTGGTTAGGATGTCATGTTTCAGATTGATCATTTCAGTTGTGGGATTAGTTGGATTTAATTTTCATAGGAACTTGTATTCATTTTTTGAAGGTTTTTTTTTTTTAAGCTGAGGTGCAAGATGAAACTATAGAACTAACCAAACAAACCTGTGCAGCCTCTCCAGTTTCCCTGCTGAGCTGTTCCCAGATGGAGATTTTACTTTAGAAGGGCAGGTGAAGGGCATAATTCATAATATTATCCAGGTTTAGGTCAAAGTCCCTGCGAGCTATCAGGGAGCACTCCATACATGATTTGGGTTTTTCATTGCACATTGGCACTTAGCCTGATTTATGTCCAAGGTAAAAAATTCCACTTCTTGTATCAATTTTGGGGGGCAAATTCAAAATATCCTATATGGCCTATAACTCGCAGTACTTCACCCCTCTTAATCACACGGTAAAGCCTGCTGTCTGGGAAAGGCCCTGGAAAATCTTAGGGATGAAATCTTAGGCATGAAATGTGATTTGGAAACTGATTCGCGGCACATCCCTTTAAAATGGAGGGATTACACGTCCTCTTTAACACAGATGAGAACAGGTCCATACCTGCTCCTCCACTTCCATAATCATGGCACTCTCTGCAGATATGATTGTGCACTGGTGGGGCATCTCCAAGCTGCCCCCGCATGACACCAGTACACAAATGGCCGCCGCACATGCACGGAGGCCATGTGTGTGCCAGCGGCATGCAGGGGCAGCTGGGAGATGCCCCAACAATGCGTGATCATACCTGGGGGAGCACCATAACAATGGAAGTGGTGGCGAGTGGAGGAGGAGCAGTATGGGGTGTTAAAGGGGATGTGTAATCCCACCATTCTCATGCACATCCCTAGCAAATCTGCATAAGGAACATGTGCACAAAACTGCTGTAACCATGAATGAATGGACCAATCTTGCAGCAGGATTTCTGTGTATGCACCACAAAGGTCCTCACACCATGATCCTGTCACTTGTCAGGAATGCAACCAGAATGCAAGTCATCGAGAGGTTTTCCTCACTGCGATTTTCTGCTTCTTCAGAACTGTCTTTACAACTAAACATCCCTGCTTTAAACAACAGATTCTGGCTTCTCCCCTTACAATTAGACTTCCAGTGCATCACATAACAGCCAGGGGGGAAAAGGTACAACTACTTACCACTGATTATTTGGAGTGATGCATTGGAGGCCTAATCAGCAGGAAAAAAGCCAGGATCTGTCATTTAAAGTATGAATGCTTAGTTGCGAAGACCATTCTGAAGAAGCAGTAAATCGCAGTGGGGAAAACTTCAGGGATAAATATGCCTCTTTGAACTGAATTGGTTCATAAATCCCTAAAGGTATTTTCATTATCTTTTAAAAAATGTTACTTTAATTACCAACATATTTCTAGTGTTGGACGCATCTAACAAATGAAAACATAAAAATGAAACAATGGTATTATTACAATTCTGTCAAAGCAAAGTAAGAAATATAAAGAAACCGCATTGCAATTATGATATTTTCAGAGATTTTATGATACAACAATAAAAGCTATAGTTCATCCTAGCAAAAAATAGGATTGCAAAGCGAAAATCAGTATTAAAACTGATATATATGTATATTCTTTCATCCTCAGGTACAATTTTTGTGGCAGTGAAACTGTGAGAAAAGGCGTTCTGCAAACACTTACACCTTGCTGATAATATGAAAACACTGCAAAGTTGCTCATCTTAATAAAAGGTCATACTACTGTGTTGTTCTGTATTTGTTGTACTAACACCTGTGAACATAATCAGTCCATTTATTACTTTCTTCAGGCACTTTTCTACGAAGTGAAAGGAATGATCTAATAAGCAATTTGTAAAACCAAGACTCTCATTCTGTATGAAAGACCCAAGCATAGGTCAATAAGCATAGGCAGGCACATTAGTTCATCACAGCTTTGGAGGTCAAAGCCCCATTCCAGCCACCTGTGCCTGTTGAGTGCCAAATTCATCCCCATCAGTGGGGCAGATCCTTGTGCACACAGTGTATCTGTTTTCCCCACTGATATGAATGGGGCACCTTTTGCATATAGGAAGCTCTGTCTGTACCAGGGGTAAGCAACCTTGACTCTCAAGCTGTTGTTGAATTACAACTCCCATCATCGCTAGTCACAATTTATGATGGGAGCTGTAGTTCAGCAAAAGCTGGAGAGCCAAGGTTGTCTACCCCTGGTCTATACAGACCAGCAAAACAACATGCCCTGTCTTGTCATGGTGTGCTAGCAGTTTCATTGCACACCAGCACTGTGGATTTGTATGCACATGCTCATCCACATTTTATATATTATTTTTATATTTTGACTGAAGCAGTGAATTCTGATCCAGTAAAGGGGTGTGAGGGAAGCATCCCCTGCCTCCACATTACATTTTTGCAACTTTTGCAATGGGGTGTGAAAAAATCATCAGGGAATGTGTTGATGGGAGCAAAAATATGCATAAAATTCTTTCCCCATCTCCGCCCAGCATAACTCCCATGCCAGTAAGAAATTGCTGAATTAGGCAATAAATAAGATCATATTCATATGAAAAGCTATAGGGGAGAGGATAGGGCAGACATGCTAAAGCCATCATTAACTTAGTTTTTATTTTTTAGCCAAGGTAAGTTCTCTAGAACTTCCTTAGATGTAGAGGAAGATCAGGTACAATCTCACAGAATACCTTGGATATATTAGTGCCATATCAAAATCATCACGGATTAATTATTCACTAGAATCCATCCTAACTTGGTTTAGTGAAAAGTGTTAGGATTTCAGAGTTTCCCAATAAGAGGCACAACAATTACAGTACAGGAAGCACTGTATTGGCATGGGGAAGCCAGAAAACAATATGTAGCCTGTTTTATTCTACCTACAAACAACATCTTATCCTACCTACAAATAATATCTAACATCTATGTTAGATGGAGAGTTGGTCTTGTGGTAGCAAACATGACTTGTCCCCTTAGCTAAGCAGGGTCTGCCCTGGTTGTATATGAATGGGAGACTTGATGTGTGAGCACTGCATCCTCTCAAGGGATGGAGCTGTTCCGGGAAGAACATCTAGGTTCCAAGTTCCCTCCCTGACTTCTCCAAGATAGGGCTGAGAGAGATTCCTGCCTGCAACCTCGGAGAAGCCGCTGCCAGTCTGTGTAGACAATACTGAGCTAGATGGACCAATGGTTTGACTCAGTATACGGCAGCTTCCTATGTTCCTATTTGAACATCTATCAAATAACTGGATGCATGCAGCTGCATGCACAGCTACACAAACAGGAGTTCCCCTCCATGGACACCCCACTTTCCTATCAGTCGCTGTCCTGCGCACTGACAGCTGTGATAGCCAAAGGGCTGAGTGTACCTAATAGCATGTGTGTGAAGGAGGTTGGATCCTCCCCCCAAACCTTTAAGGCAGTGACAATAAATTTTCAAACATTTGACTTCCTTATCCAAGCCAAAAATATAATAGGAAATAAGCAATATTACCTGACAAGTTTGTTGTTAATTAATTAATTATTCATATTATTAAGCATTTTTTTTCCTATTGTAGTTGGGAATTTTCCAATCTCTTCTAACCAATTTCTAGGTTTTGTCTCTACAAGCTTTGCGTACCTTTCCATCGCAATAATCACAACATATATACAGGATATAACCCTGGATCCTCTGGGAAGGTTGGTCTGCAGTCACCACAAGCTATTTAGGGTCAGGCCTTCTCCATTTCTGCCCTGAGGTTTGGAATATGCTCCCTGCTGAAATAAGAGCCTCCCCATATCTGACAGCCTTTAAAGGGACTGTTAAGAGACATTTATTCACCCAGGCTTTTAATTAGACCTATAGAGTCTCTCATTGTTTTAAATTGTTCTAATGTTTTAACTTTGTTTGTAATCTGTGTTTTATTGTAAACCACCCAGAGATGTGTGTTTTGGGCAGGATACAAATATGCTAACAACAACAACACACACAACCAAAAAAACCTCAGTTTTTTCTTATATCAGCAAAGCTTAATATATTCATAAGAACACCTTTGATAAAAATGGAATTATCTGGGTTTACTTTGAAAAAGGGCTTTTAATATCCCAGGATCCATAGAATATCTACACAAGGAGAAACAACTTTAGGGCCAGTTTGGACAAGATGCCAGCTGCACTTGTCATAAAGATGGGGTTGCACCGAGAGCATGTCCACCCTGACATCATCAGAGGATGTTCCAGAGGAGTTGTTCATAAGATACTTGGAGTGCGTGTAGAGGGACAATGCAGAGGAACAGCCCCCTCATGCGATTAAGGGACACCCCAAATGTGCATCAGGACATCATTCAATAATGTCAGGATAGACACACTCTAGATGTGACCCCAGAATTATTGTGTGCGCCACGGGTGTCCCATCCAAACTGAATATTAATTTAGTAAATGCTCCAAATGATGGAGTTTGATACAATAATAACCATTGTTGCTTTGTAGAATCCTAACAACTCTTGCTAGGAGCATACAAACAACTGTCATCTATAATAGAAGCAAGATTAGTTACAAATACAAACATATTTAGTCAGTTTTACACAGAAGAACTCAAGTTGTTTAAAGCCTGCACATTATGGCCCAATTTATGTGTTGGTAGTGTGATCTACACCAATGATGCCACTATCCTATTGAAGGTCCCCATAGGCCTAAGAAGGGTGTTGGCAGTGCTCAGTATTACAAGAGTGTAGCTCAGTATCACAAGAGTGAACAACTTGAAATCAATTACCAAAAAACTAAAGTCATGGCCATTGCTAGAAGCCCCAAGATCTGCTCCTGGAGTATTGTCCGCCACAGGGTTGAGCTGGTTGCTTGCTTTACATACCAAGTCCTTCACACCTCTGGCTCAAGAAAGGCGCACTGCAATCAAGTCGCCTTTACTGCACAGAGAGGCTCAACTGCCATCATGAGGTTTCTATGGCCAATATGTACCCACAGTGTTCAACTTATTTGAGGCTAAGCCGCTGGCACACTCTCTGGTGCCTACCCAGGTCCCCCCTCCAATTTCACCTCACTAGAACGAGTCTAGTCCAAATGTCTAAGAGCAGCCTAACAAGTGCCATCCTGTGTCTCTAATGCTGCCCTACGACTGGAAACTGGTATAATAAAGGTTGAGTAGGGATTACCATTCTTAACCTATGGCTTAATCAATCCTTCAGTCCTCAGGGCCTGGACCCTTTGACCCTGCAGGACAATTTTCAATTCTCCTGGAAATGTGTTGTCTGGACTAAAGTGGCACTACTGGGCTTCTCCCCAGCACCCTACTTGCTATGGGCTGTGGCAAGGCAAAAACGGCTCTCAAACAGAGGATATTGGACACTGAGCACCAGGTCGGCCTAGGCAGGGCTCCAAGCTTACTGTCCTCAGAAAGTTATAGATACTCTGCCTCTCTCACTGCGTACTTGACACAGTTGGAAATTCCAAGCCACAGAAGGGCCTTCACTCTTGCCCATTGTCATGCCCTCCCCTCCACTGTCTTAGAAGACAAACATAGAAAAATTTCAATCATGGAGAGACTTGGACATGTGAATTTTTGAGATGCAAATTCACTAACTTGAGGATGGTCTAACCGATTTGGACCAAATTTGGTACAGTTTTAGTGAGTGACACACAGGGACATCTCAGTGGTGTAGTTTGTAATGATGACATCCACCCCGATCCAAGATGGCATATGCGTGAACATTTGAGCCGCAAGAGATCTAGCTTGTGGACTTCAATCTGAACTAAATTTAGTTCAGTTGTAGAGACAGAGAAAGGAAAGTAGGCTGATTAATTCTTACTAGAACAACTTGTATATATCTTGTTATAGACACCTCATTTGTCTCTCTAAATATAGATGTACACAGGCATGATTATAATCTTAGTGATTTTACAGTTTTCCCTCTTGTTGCATGTTTTATTGTTCTATGGTATTAGGCTTTTAGGCAATCATGCCTTTTGTCCCCTTGTATCCTTTTTATGCCTGGGGGGGGCGGTATTTTTATGCCCAGTTGGGTCTGTTGATGCTATTTTGAACCTAAATACCTTTTAATGTCTTTTAATACATCACTATGCATTACTTCACATTACATTTTGCATTGTAATCTTATGCTTGTCTGTGACCGTAATAAAGATGATTGATGAGTTACCATCACAGTCGCAAAATGTTTTGAAAACAAATGCTGATCATGGCTACAGGCACCAAAGCAGGTAGGAAGTCCCGCCCCAGCGCTGTCACTCACCCCATCTCCAGCCACTCACGGTTACAGCAGCAGTTATTTGCTGAGGGATTCGCTGTAACCGTGAGGGCTGGCCCTTCTGTGAATGGCAGGTTGTCGATTCAGGTTCAGAAACATTATAGTGTAACAAGAGCAGAACTTGCCAGACTTGGTCAAATAATAGCTGACCGCAATATCAAAAGATGACTTGACAAACTGACCGCAATATCAAGAGATGACTTGCATGTGTGAATCATCAATCACAGACTAACTACAGCAAAGAGCACTTTTCATATTTTCATCTGATGTTGACTCCTCGAAAAATAAAATATGGTAATCCAGGAGACAGTTGGGGAGAGGAAATCCACCGTAGAAGTCTTGTTTGCATGCAAATGTATTCTCAGTGCCTTTCCTTGTATTGTGTCTCCAGATGCTAATTTGTTGCAGTACATAAATGCTACATCTATGGAATACCCTATGAATACAGGACTAGAACAAATAGGCTGATGAAGCAGATTTAGGCTAGGTGTTAGGAAAAATTTCTTAAATGTCAGAGCTGTTAGAGAGTGGAACAGAATGTCTCATGGAGTGGTGGGGTTTCCTTCACTGAAGGTTTTCAAACAGTGGCTGAAGAACTATCTACTGTTGCAGAGTCCTGCACTAAGCAGAAGGCTGATCTCCAAGGTCTCTTCCAATTCAAATTTTATGATCTGTTATTTTTATTTCTCCTAAAGGGTTAGGAGAAATAAAGGAGAGAAGCCTTTGCTTTTATTAATTAATTTAAACATTAACAAATATTACTGAATATCAGTTGCAGGGGGAGCAACAGCAGGAAAGAGGGCATGCCTTCAGCTCTTGCCTGTGGGCTTCCCAGAGGCATTTGGTGGGCCACCTTGAGAAACAGGATGCTGGACTAGATAGGCCTTGGGCCTGATCCAGCAGGGCTATTATGTTTTTACCTTTGTCTGTTGACAGCAGCTGACATCCAAATTAAGATGCTGATGAGTAGGCCTAAACTAGTAATGACTAAAGTGCTACTTCAGAAAAGCTGTATCGTGTGATATGGATTTAGAATTGTCAACTTCTTTCCTGCCTATGCCTCTGTGCCTCTAATAGCTGTGTAACATGAAGAGATGCAGCATGTAATGCTTTTCCCATCACAGCATCTAAATGCCAGAAACAGCTAAACTCAGCTTGTCATAAAATTGTTAAGGACACAGGTGCTCTGCCAGGAAGAAATTGGCAATCTCTGCTACTTTCTGTTATAGTCACTTCTGCAAAGCCTAATTTGGCAAAACACTTCTTGGGCATAGATAATGGAGCAAGGAAAAGAGAAAGTTGGGCGGGGGGGGATATGGACGCACACACACACACACACACAAAAAACACAGTCTTTTTGGCTCTGCTGCTCATGGCACCAGTGTATTCACAGTTAACTATGGGTTACCAAACATCCCCTTTGAATAATGAAGTGCAGAAGCATTCACTTTGTTGACTAGTGTTTAAATAAGCAACACTTTACAAAGCTATCACATAAAATGCAAAGTTAAATGAACATCAAATTATGGTCCATTTCCCTGGCATTCAGTGCTAATGGAGATATTTTTGTGACCTTTCCACATGCTTAATTTTTTTTTAAATGACAACATAAAAAGATTTGTTGTTTGAAATTGCAAGTGGCTATAAACCACATATTATTTGTAAATGCAGCATGCTCCGGCAGCATTCATTTCAGCGTCTCGTTGAGGCCTAATTGGTATATATTTGGGCTGACACACATTGTTCCCCTGTAAAGGTGTCAAATTCCTTAGCTATGGCAGTGACAAAAGGCTCGCTGCCTGTGATATATAAATTATGCTCCTCACCATATAATCAGTCACATCTATTAGAATGCTATTTTCAACAAAACATGTTCAAAAGTGTACAAGATTGATTGCCCTCCCCCCACCTTCCCACTTTAATATTTCACTAATTCACCACAAAGTTTCCAACGTGAGCTTTAAATGAGGAAGTGCTCAAGATATGAGCAGCATGTCACATCAGCTAAGAGACTTTTGGTTTGAAAAGGTATTAAATGCAGTGGAGACTTCCAAATGCGGTATGCCCCAATGCACTGCGCTCATTGTGTGGTGTATTGTGGGAAATCCAGAGGCCAGGATGCATTGTCTTGGCCTCCGGAGATCTGCGATGCCAGGAGCAGCGTGGACCATGTGGGCGTGTGGTAACGCACTGAAGAATGGGACAATTGATTGGGGAAAGGTAGTTCATCCCTGCCTTCTCCCCATGTGCCTGTCCATCAGCTCTCCTGGTCATGTGAACAGCCCTGTCACAGTGGTTATAGAAGAAGCATTGTGATGACAGGCTAGTTTAGCTTGGTAATCTGATAAATTGTTATTATACTGGTATGTGGTAGGGTTCTAAATCTAACCTGTGGTGCTCAAATGGTTTATCTCACTTCCTTCTACAGAATTGCTTTTTATCTCTATACTGGGTGAAGGGCCTTCCTAACCTTCAGTTTTGTACAGGATATAAATAAGTCATAACATACAAAATGAACTGGATATAAAAATATTGTATCACAGACACAAAGATGAGAGCTGCTTTTACAATGCTGGGCTGACTTACACTTAGAGGGTCTTTTGACCTCTCCCTGCCATCTTTTTGTAAGAGCTGCTAGCTAGCTAGCTAGCTCTCTCCCTCTCCCTGCTATTACACAGATTCCTTTTAATAGTATCTTGCCATTTTACATAGTGGACTGATGATTTTTTTAAAAGCCAGCAATTCAATCCAAAGGATCATAAAATTAAAAGCTAAAGCAGCAGATACTAGTCCGGTAGTCCAGAAGTCATGATGCTCCACCCCACTTGTCATTCAAGCTTCCTGGCAGTGACCAATAAATGATTTAAGTGTGGGGTTATGCAGAATGCTCTGACAGCTTTCATGATATTGTGTAAGGATAGGTCACCAGTAGTGTTCCCTCTAACAGGAAATCCCAGATGTTGTTGGCTACAACTCCCAGAATCCCAGCTGCAATGGCTTTTGCTTGGGGATTCTGGGAGTTGTAGTCAACAACATCTGGGATTCCTTGTTAGCGGGAACACTGGTCACCACCACTACTGGCAGAGCTGTGTTAAGTTCCTTCTGCAGCACACATTCAGTCCAGATTAAGGGGGTGGTGGCGGCTACTGGGGTGCTGCTCACTGACATGAAGACTCCAGGCACTAGTACAAGGGGATCAGTGGTGCCCTTGGTGGTATAGGATTCTACCATCCTATGGATAGCAGCACAGCAACAGAAAATTAAGAGGGGTCCTCTGAAGAAAGATTGGCCACTAGGTATGGTTTTCATAAGCTCTAAGAACAGCCGGTCTCAGGTTTTAGCTACTTTCTTCATGAGTTTTCTTCCCTCCAGCCCATAGCTTGTTTCTTTCCGTGCCAAACAGCACTTCCTATCTTGCCCAAGATTTCAAAGAGCAGACACATGTATTATAGATTTAAAACAAGCATGCAGAGTATCCGCATCCCTGAACTATATCACCAGTCTAAACTGTGCAATGTAGTGGTTATCCCCTGCTAACTGAGCAAAGAGGCACTGATTCTCTTTATTTAGCAGGGGGAGAGTAACTGGCCCTAACCATCCCTAGCACAGCATCCCTCCAGTGGCTATTGCTTGGGTCTATCTTATGTTTCTTTTTAGATTGTGAGCCCTTTGGGGACAGGGGGCCATTTTATTTATATATCTGTAAACTGCTTTGGGAGCTTTTGTTGAAAAGTAGAATATAAATATTGGTAGTAGTACAGTATATTTGTAGTAGTAAAGTGTTGGACTAGAACCGGGGAGACCTAAATTCAAATCTGGACTGAGTCATGAAGCTCACCAGGTGACCTCGAGCCAATCATCTGCTCTCAGCCTACCTACCTTGTGTGTTGCTGTGAGAATAAGGAGAAAAGATAATGCAAGCAGCATGCGGCCGGCAATCCCATAAGGGTGAATTGTACTGCAATTGCCCTTTTGTGCAGCAGCATTGTGGTGTGTATTAGAGTCCCACAGTGGTACAGGCAGACACTGTGGGATGTATCAACCCTTACAGCAAGGTGAAAGATTTTAGCTTAGCTTTATGCCTAGTTAAGAGGTACAGTCCAGGAAGGGCTATTCCACAAACTATCTGAATAACCTCAAAGTATTTTTCTATTTCCTAGAGGAAAAGGTTCACACTGAGACCACTTTCAGCACAGAACTCCACTAAACCTCCTCCACTAGAAGGAATTTTTTAAGAGTGAATTCCTAATGCAAATAATGTTAATAATTATAATTTGCAATATAGCAGATGTCACCTCATTTGCCTCCCTCTTCTGATGACAAGACTGTACAAATTATAGGCTGAGGAGGAAAATCAAAGTCTAAAGGTTAAGAGATGAAGTGAGCAAACTACAAGTTAAATGCTCAACAAGGTATAACTGAATGCAAAAACAGTACAATTAAATTATGCGTTTGTAAAAAAAAATCCTGAACATCTCATGATGGTTTTATTATCTAAATAGATGCGTGCACACGAACACTCTTAGGAAGGCAAAAGAAAATTTATTTCAACAATCAGAGGAAGTCTGCAAAATCCTCAGATCCACAGTATATGAGTGCGACATTTTGCTTTCCTGGTTTTGAAGAGTGAGTTTAGAACTGTGCTGGAAAGGAATTCTTTTAAAGAATGCCTTAAAATTTACTTCGAGTCTTTTCAGATGTCTGTTTCTTTGTGCAAAAAATAAAAAAATGTGGTACAGAAGCAAAATACCTTCCCTCCAGGGCGGCAGTATCAAGGCAATATGCACACATGTGCATTCAGAGTGGGGCCTTCCTGATTCAATAGGAGCGGGATCTGAAATTAACTGAGCAGACATTCAAAAATGTGTGAGCACACACTCATGCACATGCCTTAGAGCAAGGATTCTCAACCTTGAGTCCCCAGATGTTATTGGATTTCAACTCCCATAATCCCCAGCCCCAGCATTATTTGGTTAGGGATTATGGGAGCTGAAGTCCAATAACATCTGAGGACCCAACGTTGAGAATCCCTGCCTTAGAGGGAACACTGTTGGGCATCCAGGTGACTACCCAATATTTTAGTCTGGCCTTCAGTGGCTTGACAAACATTGAATCTACTCTCATTTCCTACCAGAGAATCTATTATTATTATTATTATTATTACATTTATATCCCACTCCTCCTCCAAGGAGCCCAGAGTGGTGTACTACATACTTGAGTTTCTCCTCACAACAACCCTGTGAAGTAGATTAGGCTGAGAGAGAAGTTACTGGCCCAGATCACCCAGTGAGTTACATGGCTGAATGGGAATTTGAACTCGGGTCTCCCCGTTCCTAGTCCAGCACTCTAACCACTACACCACGCTGGCTCTCAGAACACCTCAGAAACAACAAAACCCAGTGCCCCATGGGCTTGTGCGTTTGGGAGTGGTTGGCACCCTATGAGCACTACACCACCACTCACTCTTGGCCACCCTGGTGCCCCCCAAGTGGAGTTATGGGGCTTCTGAAATCCCCATTATTCCCCATGGGGGAAAAGCTTAAAGACACACAAATTCCAGAAATTCTTTAAATTTCTTTAATTTTTTTTAAAATTCTTTAAAATTTTAAACCCCTTTCACCAATTTCTTTGAAATCTGGGGGGTAGCAGGCACCCATTAGGGCACTACCACCTGACCCACTCTTCTGCCCACCAAACCCCTTTGCTGCCCTGAATCTGCCACAAAGACATGCCAACTTCAAAAATTCTTTAAAAATCACCCCTTTGCCCAATTCTTTTGAATAGGTGGTAGCTTCCTTGGACCCATTGGGCACTACCACCCACCACAACCTGCTTTGGGCCACCCTGGTGCCCCCCCTGGGAGTTATAACTAAGGCTGCTGAAATCCCCATTATTCCCTATGGGGAGAAGTTTAAAGACACGTAAACTTCAAAAATCATTTTAAAATCACCCCTTTGCCCAATTGCTTTAAAATTTGGGTGGTAGCTTCCACCCATTGGACACTACCAACCAACCCACTTTGGCCACAAAATGGAGGTCCGAATCTCCAAATTTTTCAGGTCCAAATCTGAGGTATTTGTTTTGTACCTGGATCTGGGCTATTGAGGACAGGGGTAATTTGTTTCTACAAATCACCCGAATCGGCCAGATTTGGGTACAAATCATTTTGTACCCAAATCATTTTGCCCATCCCTACTGACAACAGCTTCTCCAAGGTTTCAGGCAGGAGTATCTCTCAGCCCTATCTTGGAGATGCCAGGGAGGGAACCTGGAACCTTCTGCATGCAAGCATGCAGATGCTCTTCCCAGGGCAGACCCATCCCTTAAGGGGAATATGCTCGCACATGTAGTCTCCCATCCAAATGCAAACCAGGGCAGACCCTGCTTTACAAAGGAACAATTTATGCTAGCTACCGCAAGACATTTTGATAGGTGGTATAAAAATATAACAAACAGCAGAATCCTGTGATAGTACTGATGCACTGAAGAATATAGTGTGTCCATAGCTGTACCAGTGTGCATCACAGCATTCTAAAAATGTCACAGGCAGACACTCTGGGACTGATATTTAAGGATTAGGATCAAAACAGCAATCATAAACCTAATAACTTGATATTATTTTTAATTTGTAAACAATCAGCCTTATTAGAATATGATTAAGCAAAGCAGATGACAGAATTCCAATATATAGTGAGCAGTGATTTTTTCCAAATATAAGCCAATACTACTACAACTGAAAAATGGTTAAACGTTTGGTACATTACAGGGGTAAAACACCCGCACAAAGTGCTAGTTATTTGATATCAAAGTACCTGATCCTATAGCTTTTTTTAAAAAAAGTGGCTGTATCAAAATTCACAATTGGTTTCTTTTGTTCTTACTAAACGCCTTTTTCTGAACCTGCAGAAGTCATATGTATTAATTCCAGTTTAGAGTAACTGCTGATGTAGTTGATTTAACAAGACCTTTTCAGAGTAAATGAGTACAATTCTGTTTCTGCTCTTAAATCTTTCACCTCATGCTCCAATCATTCTATTAAAATGAGTCCCACAGCAAGGGATGTTTAAGCTTGGACATTGCTTGAAGTGCATAGTTCCTAGCCCCCAACTACCCACCACTCAACAGTTACTTCTCCATTCTTGTTGCTTCTCTGCTACTTTTATATCACCTATCAAGTGCACTGCAGATGATGTCACTGGGGATCCCTTCTTCCTGGGCTTCCAGATTTCCAGCCCTACTATAATATTTGCTCCTAGGAAGTCCAGAAGTTACTCAATTCTTCAGTCCATTTTTTCCTAGCTTAAATATTACTTTCAAGTCTAAAGCTATGACTAATCCTTTCAGAAGTGACTAATTTTGAGAGGTTTCATTCTGGTACTTGTAATTTCATGGGGACACTTAATATTACATGCTTACACATCTGTCAATGCAAGAGAAATAGAGTTTTTTAAAAACCTATTTCTGGGCCTTTTTATCCCCAAAAATATCATCAGGATATTTTTCTTTCAGTTCAAACCTAGATGAGTTTGCAGCTCATACATCATCCTAGGGTTTTCAGCATCTACCATAACCCACCTTTGCAAGTGACACTGAGAAGCCAGGTAACTTATTTGAAATACTTCACAATCCTTCCAAGTATGATGGAGATCAAATATAGAAGGCTTTTAAATGTGCTCATCTGAGACATTACTGTATGTTTTTAATAGTCTAGTGCCAAAGTTCAAAACATTATGTGATTATGCTTTTCTTCTCATCTTTCATCTGCTCTACATCCTTTTCAGCTTTCCGTTTCTTGGCAAGGTAAGCCCCGTAGCTCTCGGCAGTGTGCTTGCACACAGAACAGCTTCGACACACATTACCAAAGGTCTTTCCAATGCCAGAACGTTCATCTGCAAGACACAAAGGTCTTCTTAATGCTCAAAGCCGCCATGCAACACCTGAAGCTAGTCAAACAGCTGCAAGGGACAAAGATTCACACAAGGAGGATGGCTCCAATTCATAGTGAATTCTTGAAATGTTATAACAAGGAGCGGGGAAAGTTGCCCCAAAGAGGCCATTTAAGCAACATTTAAGCCATAGCATATTTATTTATTTATTTATTCATTCAATTTTTATACCGCCCTTCCAAAAATGGCTCAGGGTGGTTTACACAGAGAAATAATAAATAAACAAGAGAAACAAAATGGCCACAAATGGAATGTGTATTCTGGCCCTGAAACTCCATGGTAGATATTCCGATTGGATATTATACCGCCTTGATCCAGAGGTGAACCTCAGAAATGCCCAACATTTACATCTCCAACCAGACAAGGGCACTATGTGCATATGGAAGAAGGATTCCACCACACCATCATCCTCAACTGGATAGGGAATGACAGACTCAAACTAAGTTATGTTCACATGGTTCCCTTCTCTGATGCAACTGTGGGAGTCTTGTCCCAAAGGCTATTATTCCACTGACCAGCTGTCTGGGAAGCAAGCACTGGGATGCATTCATTCTCCCTTTTCCCAGCCAAAAAACTGCTAAGCTTTTAAAACTATTTTGAAACAACTTGTTGTGTGCAGTCCAGCTGCTCCACATGTGCTTTGATCTAAAGGGGGGCTGTATACAACTTCAGTCTTCCTGCAGATGTTGGACTACCATAATCCCCAACTATTGGTCACTGTGGCTGGGGAGGATAGTAGTTGTAATCCAAAGCCAGCCAGAAGTTGTGCAGCCCTGATCTAAAGGAACATGCATCTCATCTATAAGAGTTGTGTGGATAAGGGAAATTCAGTAGATGTAGGTATCATGCCACAGTTCTGTCAGGGATTGAAAAATTGAGCTGCTGAAAGATCCCTATAGATACACAACTATTACAGGAACCACAGTGTTGAAAGGCTGATCATCTGTTCCTCATCGCTTCTAACCCTGAAGCAGCTGGAGTCACTGGCTTACATACATTGCAGTGTGCAGCCCATGGGAGTGTGGGGCAAATCTGTACTGGTTCCATGAGTCTGCAAAGCTCATTGCTGCTGCTTGCAAATGTGGAGAGCCTCTGTGTTTCCTAAGGATTGCATATGAGCCAAGGAACACTTCTCCCATTGGGAGAAGATGCATTCCTTAGGCCCCAAGGAGGCTCTACATACTTGTGAGCAGTGTTGACAGTCTTAACAAACTCATGGAACCAATGCATGTGCCCCACTTTTCCATGGGCGGTGTGCTGCACTGAATGTAAGAAAGGCACTGTTACTTCCTCATTTTATGGTGGCAACAAGTAATGACTTTTTTGTTTGGCCATTCCTGTAATATAGGAACGACAACCAAAAGTATACAAGTACAAACAGATTTTAGATCATTTCCACTGCAGATGTTCTTCTGCTGTATAATCAATTTAAAAGTGTCAATTCATATACATCTTTTTCAGTTAATCTTTGAACAAAACTTACATTTGTATAGAAACATTATCTTAGTTTTCTTCAGTGGTATATTATCTACTATTTCAGCGTTATCTCTGTTCTAAATTAATTCCTAAACGGTTGCAAGCTCATTAAATTAACTTGGTTAGCCAGAGGAGGATATTAAGGTTGGAGATGGAGAAGCCTGCTGAAATAAGGCTTTGAAGATAAGTAAAATTTCCTTACAGCTAAATGCTAAGATTTGCCATGATAAACTGCATAGCAGTGGCAAAAGAAGGCAGTAGGGATTCTGGGGACACTACTAAATTCTGCATTTAATGTGGGGTTTGGCAGATTTAGGAAAGATCCAATGGATAACGTGTTTACTTAAGTCATGAAAAGATTTCAACTTGCGTGTTTTAAAAGAGTAAGTACACACAAGAACTGAACAAGTAAATATCCTTGAAAATCCAAATACAAAAGAGACAAGTACAAGGCCTTGTCAAGTTTTAAATAATTTTAATACAAGGTTTTAAATGTTTTTAATCTTTTAAACGATTTTAATTAATTGATTTAATGTTTTAAATGATTTTAATGGTAAACCACCCAGAGATGCAAGTTTGGGGAGGTATAGAAATATTTTAATAAAGAAAATAATAAATACGGCCTAAATATTTAAGATACGGGGCCTTAGTCACACATTTAGGTATCTGGGTAAATTCACAGCTTACTGAGGCACCTCAACCTTCCAGCATTTAGTGTAATGTCTAAATTATGTACACAGGCATACACAGGTGCAACCAAATCAATTTTGAGGAGTAAGGACTGTCTATACTCAGGCCAATACATATAGGAATCTATACACTCACTCACTCACTCCATTTAGACACTTCAAACATATGGAGGTTGGAGATGGGGAAGGCAAAACAGACGAGCAAGCAGAAAGGCAAACAGGCCTACAGCAAAATGCCAAGTTTCAAAGGACCGAATCCTGAACCCTTACGTGGAATATGACCAGTGTACTTGGGCATCATCCCCTCAGGCCTGTAGAATCTTGGATGTGGGCGTAGTTCTCTTCTGTGTTTCATTACTTCTTCCTCTCCCCTAAAAGTAAACCACCCATTTAGAGATGTTGTATTTGCCGTGTCCCCAAATTTCTTAACTATCAAAGCATTCTATATAGTATTCAGTTATTAGGAAGCTGCCTTATACCAGATCAGACCATTGGTCCATCTAGCTCAGTATTGTCCACAAACTCTACAGTGACTGGCAGCGGCTCTCCAGGTCTTTCCCAGCCCTATTTGGAGATGCCAGACATTGAACCTGGAACCTTCTGCATGCAAGCAGATGTTCCGCCACGGAGCTGCAGCTTATCCTCTAAGGGGAATATTTTAGTTCATTATGCTCAAATGTAGTCACTCATCCATATGCAAACCAAGATGAATCCTCGCTACTGCAAGACCAGCTCTCTGCCCCATTAATAAGCCAAGAATCTTGCCAAACCAAGGTACTTTGCTTCTCCTAACTCAAAAACTTAGCCAAATTCACCTAGGCTTGCCATCCCCACCCCCCTTTTCTGTGCCAATAAATAAAATAATAATGACAATACGACTTTGTTAGCCGCCCTGTAACAAATTGTTCTCTGGGTGGCTCACAACATAGCATTAAAACATCGAGTAAACACACATAAAAAAACAAACATACATACACAAAATATAGTACAAAACATGTTTTTAAAATCAGATTTAAACATCAAATTTAAAAGGCCTGAGTGAAAAGAAAAGTCTTTATCTTTAATAGCTATGCACCTGAATTTCCACAGGTACAGTTTCTCGATCTGTGTGTCACTATACTGGAAAGAGGTACTCTTGCTGAATCCCTGCTTTTTGTATGGCTAATAAGGAGGGATCCACAAATTTTGGCTAGGCTTAAAGGTAAAGGTAAAGTATGCTGTCAAGTCAGTGTCAACTCCTGGCAACCACAGAGACCTGTGGTTGTCTTTTGGTAGAATACAGGAGGGGTTTACCATGGCCATCTCCTATGCAGTATGAGATGATGCCTTTCAGCATCTTCCTATATCTCTGCTGCCTGATATAGGTATTACCAGCGGGGATTCGAACCAGCAGCCTCTGGCTTGCTAGTCAAGTCATTTCTCCGCTGAGCCATAGTAGCTCATAATTGTTCCTATCAACCAGTGAGGCTCTACTTTCTCATGTCCTGCTCCACTTAGGAAAAACTAGCGCAACCCTTTTGTATCCACTAACTAATGAAAATATTTTTCAGGGGAGGGAAAGTCAACAGTGTTTGCATGTATTATAGGAGCCATCCCTTCACATTCACATCATGCCAATGACACTGCACCTCTGACTCTGCCGGGAACCATTCTGGAATAGGCACCCTCTGCCACCCTGCACTGCCAATGAATCTTTATAAAACTTTTTATTACTCCTATTCTGGATTATAATAGAGACGTTCTGGTGCTTTGTTTTGTTTTAATTCAGGTACTGCATTAGATGGAAGCTAGAGGAGAAAGGAACATGGGAAGTTGCCATATACTGAGTCAGACCATTGGTCCATATAGCTCAGTATTGTCTACACAGACTGGCAGAGGCTTCTCCAAGGTTGCAGGCAGGTTTCTCTCTCAGCCCTATCTTGGAGGTACCAGAGAGGGAATATGGGACCTTCTGCATGCAAGCATGCAGGTGCTCTTCCCAGAGTGGACCCATGCCCTAAGGGGAATATCTGACAGTGCTTACACGTCTCCCAATCAAATGCAAAACAGGGCAGATCCAGCTTAGCAAAGGGGACAATTCATGCTTGACCTGTATTCTATCAAAGACAACCACAGGGCTCTGTGGTCGCCAGGAGTCAACACTGACTTGATGGTGCACTTTACCTTTACTACAAGACCAGCTCACCTCCCACAGACCAGCTCTCTTTGTTGTAGTATCTTCCTAAAATTGGAAAGACATTACGAGTCTTCTCTTCACCTTCCACCTCTCAGGTGGCTTCCAAATGTTGCCAATTACATCCTTCACAGTGGGTACTTGGGTGGTTCATTGTGGACTGGCTCTGGCTACATTTTTCGGTAGAGGGACGAGGATTTAGGGTCATTGGCCAATGAGCTGTCCTTTGCTCTTGAATTGTTTTTATCTTGTTAACCACCCTGGGGGCTCAGTACAAAAGGCGGCATATAAGTATATATAATAAATTTTATAAGCAATGTTTTGTAATGTAGTGTGTACATAACTTGTAAGAGGCACTTCCTTCCTACTCAAAGTTCTTTAGGCCAACATACTTGGGTATTGGGCTAGCAGGATCCCGATGGTTTCTTTCCAACAAGTCCTTAAAATCCTGATAGCAATTTTCTGCCATAACATGGTACCGCACTCCATGACCAAGCTCTGTAACTTTGGACCGGGGTACAAATCCAGTCCAGCCTGGAATAGGAGGCTCAAATAGATTTCTTCTTGTTTCTACAGGCCCTGCAAAACAGTTACATGGGATATTACTTTAAAGTTTATTCTGGCTAATGGCAGTCTCACATGGAATATGAACGACAGTATGAATCGGGTCATCAAATTAGCAGTGGATTAAAACCAGGAAGGAAAGCTGACCCATGTTTTACCTTGTCATTTAGCATCTATGTAAGCCTTCCTTGACGCATAAGTCAATTACCTTTTTATTTTGGCCTTGAACTGCTGGCTGAGAATGGCCCATAGATTTTATTTTATTTTTTAAAGACAACTGCAATATTACCTCCACAAGGAGATCAGGCCATATTGCTACCATACAGAGGAAAACAGGCAGGTCCAGATGCACACAGCCCCAAGGCACAGTGACGATGTAGAGAATCCCTTTCCATTACCCCAGCATGCCACATGAACCCCTTTCCATTACCCCAGCATGCCACAGTGCTAGGGAACTATCCAGAGCTTTTTGTTCATCTCTATAAGGCAAGAAGCCAGCCAGCACTGAAAGCAGACCTGAATTGCATTTGCTTGACACCTCATAGCAACAATCCGAAGGTCCAAGGGTGGAGGAGAGAAATTTCTCCACAGTGGAAATTCTCTCTGAATTTCAGGGTTCCCATCCCTCAATAGAAACTGAAATTCTTTCCAAATTCTCTTTCAGATAATTTTATCTCACAGTTTATCTGAGACACTTTTACTCATGGACTTCCAGGTGGACATCTAGGGCCTCCACCCCCCCGCTCCCCCTCCAAATCTTCTTTAGTCTGTCCCAGGTGGCAGGGGTGGAGCCACCACTGAGCAAACGGGTTCAAAGAACCTGGGCTGCCACCCCTCAGACACACTCCCATGTCTGACGTCAGACGCAGGGGGCGTGGTTTAGCTCCCAAACCAAGCCGTATGGCCCCGTTTAGGAGCTAAATCAGCCAGCGCTGCGTTCTCAGCACAGCCAGAGTGGTTCTCCCTGCCTTTTAAAGGCAGAGAGAGAGCTATTCTGGCTATGCTGCGAATGAGGCACTGCCCGATTTTGCTCCATATGGGGCTGCATGGCCCCATTTGGGAGCTAAAACATGCCCCCTGTGTCTAACCGCTCCCTGCGTCTGATGTCAGATGCTGATGCAGGGGGCGGGGCTAGGTGGGCCGCAGTGGCAGGCTGAGTCCAGGCTGCTGCTGGCCTCCCTCTGCACCTGCCGGGTGGTGTGGTCACTGTGCCACCAGCCCGCACTGTGCTGGCTGGCCGGTCGTGACTATGACCCGTGCTGTGCAGCTGAGTGTGACCTCTGCTTTAGAGGCAAAGGTGGGAGTGGGGGAAGAAATATGTGGGATGGTAATAGGTTAAGTTGCATGTTGAGATGTTTTCTGCTAATGCATGTTTGCATAAATATAGCTGTTCTTAATTCTTACATTTTTGTAAGCATATTTAATATATTCTTAAAGAATATATACAGTTGCTATTTGTGCCCTCAAGAACCCACAAGTTAAAAATAATGTGTGTGTCACGGTGTGTGTGTAGGGAGAAGATGCTTAACTTGCAGTGGGGGTGGGGGGCTCCAAAAGCCTTTAGGTCCAGGCTCCAAAATTACCTAGGTGCACCTCTGCAGTTTATTCACATCCCAGGAAGAAAACACTGCTGAGCAATAATTGAGGGAAGAGGGGACTATTCACTAATGGTGCTCTTTAAAACAGTTCAAGGGGAAAGGGCCAAGAGAAAGCATAATTTTAGAAAAAAAGGAAAACAAACAAACAATTACAGTGAGGGAAATAAGTATTTGATCCCCTGCTGATTTTGTCCGTTTGCCCTCTGACACAGAAATGACCAGGCTATAATTGGAATGGTAGGTTTATTGTAGCTGTGAGAGACAGAATAACAACAAACAAACCCTCAAAAGCCCAGTGCCCAAAAGTCAGCGATGGATTTGCATTGTAGTGAGGGAAACAAGTATTCGATCCCCTATCAACCAGCAAGATTTCAGGCTCCCAGGTGTCTTTTCACTATATGCAGGTAATGAGCTGAGATGAGGAACACCCTCTGTAAGGGAGTGCTCCTAATCCCAGCTTGTTACAGTACCTGTATAAAAGACACCTGTCCATAGAAGCAAGCAATCACTCAGCTTCCAAACTCACCAACATGCCCAAGACCAAAGAGCTGTCGAAGGATGTCAGGGACAAGGTTGTAGACCTGCACAAGGCTGGACTGGGCTACAAGACTATCGCCAAATAGCTTGGTGAGAAGGTGACTACAGTTGGCACGATAACTCACAAATGGAAGAAACACAAAATAACTGTCAATCTCCCTCGGTCTGGGGCTCCATGCAAGATCTCACCTCGTGGAGTTGCAATGATCATGAGAACGGTGACAAAGCAGCCCAGAACTACACGGGGGGAACTTGTCAATGATCTCAGGGCAGCTAGAACCATAGTCACCAAGAAAACAATTGGTAACACACTACGCCGTGAAGGACTGAAATCTTGCAGTGCCCGCAAGGTCCCCCTGCTCAAGGCAGCACATGTACAGGCCCGTCTGCAGTTTGCCAATGCACATCTGAATGATCCAGAGGAGAACTGGGCGAAAGTGTTGTGGTCAGATGAGACCAAAATTGAGCTCTTTGGCATCAACTCAACTCGCCGTGTGTGGAGGAGGAGGAATGCTGCCTATGAGCCCAAGAACACCATCCCCACCGTCAAACATGGAGGTGGACATATTATGCTTTGGGGGTGTTTTTCTGCTAAGGGGACAGGACACCTTCACCGCATCGAAGGGACGATGGACGGGACCATGGACCGTCAGATCTTGGGTGAGCACCTCCTTCCCTCAGCCAGGGCATTGAGAATGGATCGTGGATGGGTATTCCAGCATGACAATGCCCCAAAACACACAGCCAAGGCAACAAAGGAGTGGCTGAAGAAGAAGCACATGAAGGTCCTGGAGTGGCCCAGCCAGTCTCCAGACCTTAATCCCATAGAAAATCTGTGGAGGGAGCTGAAGGTTCGGGTTGCCAAACATCAGCCTCGAAACCTTTCTGACTTGGAGAGGATCTGCAAAGAGGAGTGGGACAACATCCCTCCTGGGTTGTGTGCAAACCTGGTGGCCAACTACAAGAAACGTCTGACCTCTGTGATTGCCAACAAGGGTTTTGCCACCAAGTACTAAGACATCTTTTGTGAAGGGATCGAATACTTATTTCCCTCACTACAATGCAAATCCATCACTGACTTTTGGGCACTGGGCTTTTGAGGGTTTGTTTGTTGTTATTCTGTCTCTCACAGCTACAATAAACCTACCATTCCAATTACAGCCTGGTCATTTCTGTGTCAGAGGGCAAACGGACAAAATCAGCAGGGGATCAAATACTTATTTCCCTCACTGTATCTTCAGCCAGCAACAAAAACATCAGTTGTATACGGCTTGTGGGTCTAGGTCAAGAATCCAAATACCCTGAGAGAAGACAACGTAAGAAGTCCTAAGGCAGGTCTTAAGACAGGCATCCCCAAACTGCGGCCCTCCAGATGTTGCTGAACTACAACTTCCAGCATACCCAGCCACAAAAAATTGTGTCTATGCATGCTGGGAGTTGTAGTTCAGCAAGATCTGGAGGGCCGCAGTTTGAGGATGCCTGTCTTAAGAGATATAGTGGGAAATATATCCATTTCCCCCCAGCCAACAAAGCAGTTGAAGAAGCCAAGTGCCTACTTCAGTAACTGTATGATCTGAAGCAAATTCCATCTGTACAGGTTTGCCCAAGTTTTAAGAACTAATGTTAATGCACACCTTTATATGTTACATAGGAAGCTTGCCTTACAACGAGTCAGACTATTAGTTCATCTAGCTCAGTATTATCGACACAGACTGGCAGCAGCTTCTCCAAGTTTGCAGGCAGGAGTCTCTCTCAGCCATATCTTGGAGATGCCAGGGAGGGAACTTGGGACCTTCTGCATGCAAGCAGGCAGGTGCTCTTCCCAGAGCGGCCCCATCCCCTAAGGCATGGGTAATAGTTAAGAAACCCTGTGCTAAGGGGAATAACTTAACAGCGTTCACACATGTAGTCTCTCATTCAAATGCAACCAGACCCTGCTTAGCAAAGGGGTTAATTTGTGCTTGTTACCACAAAACCAGCTAGGATTCTTTCTTTTTAAAACATCCGTTTTCAAAAGTTAACTCTGAACATGCATTACTTCCTTTGTATCCCTCTAGCTGAGTTCTAGAAGTCATGGGCAGCTCTATGAAACTGTAGATAAAGTGTCAGACAGAAAGCAATTTCTATTGTTGCTTTTCTGTAACAACTAAGTTGTTAGAACTCTGTGTCTTGGTTTGATTTTGCTAGTCTCAAAGGTTTTTGGTTTTTTGTTTTTTAAACACAAATGTCCTGGAAAAAGCTCCCAGTACTTTCCCCAAAGAACTGTCATCACCCCGTTAACCACTACAGTTCATCAAAGCAGCTGTTACTCTCTCCTCCTCTGCCTTCCTATGCTACGCTCAGGCTACATGCGGATTTCTCCCGGCAGCAAAGCAACACAGGCTCTTGCTACTATAATTTGTCATCTGTATCTGACAAAAAAAGGTCAGTGTTTGGTTTTGAAGAACTAAAACTGCCTTAAGCTTCTTTGTTTTATTAAAAGAAAATAATGGAACAGAAAACATTCAGTGCCAGCGTTTGCTACAACAGCTCACAGCAAAGAGGACTTTATTCTGCTACTCAACCTACTAAAACTACTCACAAAGAAAAATGCTGCTTGCTCAGGATGTGAATGTGCACACTTTTCTCTCTTTAGGACAAATTTCCAGCATCCCAAACATGGCTCCCAGTAGGAGAGAAACCTCAAAATGTAGGGAGCTGGGAGTCAAGTTGGTGAGCTTATAAGAACTCTTGGGAAGTTCCTGGGTCACAGAAATAAATCTGTATAACACATTGGTCTTCTACTGATGACTTGTAAGCCACGAATGGGACATGACACAAGGTGGGTACCACCACCAATGTCCACCCCACCCACCAAAAAAGAGACAGGCATAAATACCAAAATAATAGTCCCATGTTTCAGGTGGAATAATTTTGGTTCAGCAGGCAAAGAGTTTTAATAAGTATCCCTGGCTTGTTTAAAAGTATTCCCCTGCAGGTTTTGATCCTCTAAATAGACCCAGTGCAGACAACATTTGCTGTTCCTGCCGAAAAACTGGATGAGCAGCATAAGTGCACACATCCCATCACTTAACCGTGCAGGAGTCAGAATGTCCAAGTCACTCTTCATCACACAATGCTACTTTAAAGTAAATTGCACAATGCAGTGTAGACAGGTTCAGAATCCCCCTCCCATACAAAGCAGAGCAGTGTGCTGGGTGGGGGAGCAATAAGTGCTCCTCCTGACCCTGATTACATAGTGCAGCCGTCGGACAGTACTGTCCGAACTGGCCCATAAAATTGGTCTCAATTCTTCACACATTCTCTATTCAATTTATTATATCACACTGAACTACAAAGTTAAGATTGTCGTACCAGCCACTGAGGACAAGAAACACTCTGTTGTATGTTGCCTGTATTTGTTTAACATTTACATTAGACTATTATTATGACTCAGATTTGCTCTCAATAGATAAAGTTCCAAATTCTAAAAGTGCGATGACACTCAAGAACTCCCAGGCAATTTCTTATTCTGCCCTGGAAAAGGCCGGGGAGGGGAGCCCCATACTATCCCACTCAAGACCACCCTGCTTCCCCTTGTTTTCTTCAGCTTCATTTTCTGCCTTTTTTGCTCCTTTCTATCTGCATGTTCTAAGCCAGCCTATCCATAAGTGAGGGATGCTCCTCTCCTTTAGCTCCCTGCTTCTCAGATGAACACAGCCCCATTATCAGAGACAACTCACCTCCCCAATCTCCTTAAATCGGGCCTGCTCAACTTTGGCCTCCCAGCTGTTTTTGGACTACAACTCCCATAATCCCCAGCCACAGTGGCCAATAGACAGGGATTATGCGAGTTGGAGGCCAACATCTGCAGGAGTGCCAAAGTTGAGCAGGCCTGCCTTAAATGTTGGCTCCTTAAATATAGTTTCTGGAACATCTGGTACACAGGCATGAGCTTCAAACAGTTCTTGCATAACGAAAACCAGAACTTATCAGCTTGAATGGAAACCACACACTCTAAGTCTAGCAAAACTGACCACCAGGTTTGTAATAAAATGCTCCACTATGTCTCCTAGGTTGCAGTGGAAGACCCTCCAAGAACCTCTGAAGTGACCCAGATTCTGCCCTCAGCACCAACACCACCCCACAGCACAACCAAGTTCTGTAGCCATGGGTCTTGCTCGACTACAGCAGCTGAACCAAGGATCAAGCTGCCTGTTGGATCACCCTGTCAAAAGTGGTCAGCTTGGCAATAGATTTGACTTAGCTCAAGTTTACAAGAAGTGGTGCATACTGTACCTAACACAGTTGGATGCCGTTTGTAATTATAGTCATCAAGTACATTTATTATCTCTTCATTGGAGCAGAGTGGAGGCAGCTGTGGCGCTGTGGCAGCTGCACACCTCAGTTCATTGGTGTCCTCATGCTTTCTCTGAGTAGCATCACGGAAGGCGTTTACACACCACACAGAATCGTTTCCAAAACTAGTCCCAATTCGATAGAACCTAAGAGGGATGTAGCCTAACAGAAGAAGTTCACGAGCATAATTAATAAGCCATCAACAGGATCGTCTATGCTTTCCCTACACCATGGGATAATACTGTGGTTGCAGACATAGAACACACTGGATAATACCATTGGTTACTCGTTACTTATGTATTTGTACACAGGGAGTGAGCCAAATGTGTAATCAGGCTAAGTGGGTGAAAATAATCAACGGGGGATAAGGAATATGGGCTTCCAGGTCTATGAGAATGATCACCCCCCCCCCGGTCATTTGGATTTCTGTTGTCAGGCGATTAATATATACTCACAACATGAGATGTGCCTATACTGTACCCCAACCAGCCCATGGCACAAATGCCTACTTTTAAAATTACCAATCTGATTTTTGACCACATTTTTCAGTACACCTCGGGCCTGTTCCAGCTGAACTCTTATGCATGCCATCAGGCACACACTGTTGCAGGCCATAGCCACTGGAAGTGTTCCCGTTGTGACCTAACAAACCTGGGGGTGGGGGTGGCTGGGGCTGCCGGGCCCAGACATGGGGGGTGGGGGCACACCAGCATCAAGCTGGAGCTTAGCTAGCCCTGAAAAGACATTTTGCATCCTGGAGCAAAAAGGAGGCCTCTCTGCACTCTGCATGTCCTTACGAAGCTGAAATGTTAACACAAAGGTCTGGCTGCATCCCCTCCCACCAGAAAAATGTTTCAGAGGGCTGGGGCGGGATGAAAATGTGGTAAGGGCCAGGTTCGTCTTGGCCCATACCTGGCTACAGAGTGGCACTGTTGTCCCACAAGCATACCTCTCTGCTCTGGGTGTGCTTGTGTGAGAAGCCGAAGAGAAGAGAGGGTGGACAACACATAAAGGTAAAGTGTGCTGTCAAGTCGATTTCGACTCCTGGAGCCCACGGAGCCCTGTGGGGTTTTTTTGGTAGAATACAGGAGGGGTTTACCATTGTCTCCTACCATGTAGTATGAGATGATGCCTTTCAGCATCTTCCTATATCGCTGCTGCCCAATATAGAACCAGCAGGGACTGGAAGTGGCAACCTTCTGCTTGTTAGTCAAGCATTTCCCTGCTGTGCCACTTAAGGTGACATAGGGTTGCCATATTCGGGCTTTCCAAATCCGGGTGCCTAATTTGCATATTATGTAAATTGGCTTGAGAAATAATTTTTGAGCAGAATAGTGACTGCCCGTTTTGCTCCATAATTCTGCTTCTACAAGGGCTAGAGCTTAGCTTTTGTTGTTGTTGTTAAATGAAATCTGAAATCTGGGCGAACCTGGGTTGGCTAAGCAATCGGGGTGAGATGCTTAAAATCCGGTTGAAACCCGGAATTTCGGAGGGCATGGCAACTCTAGCAACACAAAACTCTTGCATGAGGGAAGGGGTTGGGGAGAATGGAACGCATGACTGGATTGGGCATTTACTGTTACAGCTATAGAGCACATTAAAATAGCAGGGATTTAAGTTGTTTCAGCTGCAAAACTTTCTGTCTAGAAACACTACGAGGCTATTCACAGGACATGAGCTGCCTGGTTACCCCAGCTCATATCGTCTGGAGCGCTGGTAGCCCTCCTCGGGGCCCAGCTGCTCCAGATCTTGGAGCCAGACTTTGTAGCTGGCTCTTTACAGAGGTGGAATGGACCAACGGTTCGTTCTACCCCGGCAGGCTTTCCGATTGCCCCGGGTAGCAGGCCTCCTGACCAGTGTTGCATCTAACAGGGATTCCTAGATGTAGTTTACTACAATTCCCATAATCTCCAAGCAAAAGCCCTTGTAGCTGGGGATTCTGGGAGTTGTAGTCAACAACATCAGGGAACACTGCTCCTGACCGGCCAACTGCCATTTAGGCAGTGAGCTGGGCAGAAGGAGCAACCACACAGAGCAGAGTGGCTGCTATACTGAGAGCAGCTGCTCACGTGCTGCCCTCTGGGTCCATGGAGGACACAGCGCGGTGTTTACTTCTGCTGCTGGTGCTCTACTACTCACCAGCCCACACACGTGGGCATGCGAGGTTTAGGAAATCTCCAGAGCATCTGCAGGAGGCAGGTAGGAGCCTGCCTCCCTGCCCGCCCGCCCCCCAAAACAGCTGGGGGCCCAAAGTTGAGCAGGCCTGGGATAGATCCTTGCTCTGCTGCTCAAGGGTGGCTCCAGAGCGGGGGTAAGGGGGAGCAAGCATCCCCTCAGACAAGTCGCTTGCTCCCCACATGTTTCAGAAATCTAATATGTGGGACAGTTTGACCACCTATAAATGAGTTTTGCCCCTTCCGTGCCCACTCAGTTTTCTCTTCTGGTGCTGCTACTACTGTTGCTCAATTTAGCACCTCAGAACAGGGTGCTGGGTCAATGTAATGCTATTTAGAGCATATAGTGGCAACTAAGTAGCTTTGGCAAGTTTAAAAAAAAACAGCCTGTAATGCTGTTCACTGCTGGTGCATACTCTATTACAACAAAGCGGCCCAACTGGGAGAGCAGGTGCATAGGAGCAGTTCCACCACTGCCCTTATTAGCAAAGCATTTTTTGCTCTCTGCCAAGTTATCAGCCGAGAAATGAGGCAAGATTCCAGCCAAGCCTACCTGTGTATCCTGGTATCAGAGGGTGGGATTCATCTACTTGTCGCCGATACGTTGTCATGCTTTTTCAGACTATGGTGAAATAAAGTGAACATTCATAACTGAATCTATATCTTAATATTAATAAGGCTATTCAGGACACATCCAGCCCAAAAAGTACTGATATCCTAATTCATTAACTCCCCACACACACACATTATGGTGGGGTGGGGGACACCTCTCTGTTCATGAGAACCAATTAAAAGCAATTTTTGTAATGGTCTCAAACTCTTTAGACTTCAGATAGTTGGACTGGAAAACCTGTGAAAACACATGGACAAGCAAATTGTGTCAGAGCTTAAAACAAGGATCCAGTATTCTGTTCCCAAGAATATCGGCCTTCAGGAAAGAGGCAACATGTAACAAAAAGTAACAACCTTGCCCTTCCCAAAGGGCAATCTCAAAGGTTTACTGCCTCTGGACATGGAGATTCCATTTGGTTGTAAGAACAGACTGCTGGATCAGGCCCACAATTCATGCAGTACAGCATCTTATTTCGCACAGTGGCTATTTCTCACAGCCAGATACCTGTGAGAAGTAGGGATGCGCAACCTGCCTTGCATTGAGCCGGCCCGGTTCGGGTGGTCCCAGTTTGAACCAGCCACCCCCCCACAAATGTCTACAGGACTAAAAGCTAATGGTTGATTAAGTGCTGTAAAGTCGGTGTCGACTCTTAGCAACCACACAGATAAGAGTCCAGGATGCTTAATAGATATATATTCCATCACGAGTTTTTCTCATCATTTTCAAACCCCTCCAAGTTACTAGCCATCACCACACCACGTGTTAGCGACTCCTAGTCCTACAGCTTTGGGTTGCTGTTCTTTCATGGCTTTCTAGCGACACTACGTTGACTACTAGTCTCAGAATCTCAATAGTATTCAGAATCCCAAAGTACAGAACAGAAGTCAGAGAAACCGAGAGGCAAGAAAAGGCTTGAGATCAGTCACAGCAAGTGCTTCTTTGTCAATGGAAATGGACGCGGGTGAGGACGGAGGAGGAAGGCAAGAGAGCCTACAGCCTGTTCTTGAAACCAGTAAGGGACTATCAGACAGCTCTGCAAACGGGGTTCTTCAGGGACGAAGAGACTAGTCCACTCAAGCCGCCGGGAGGGGCGCCGTTACCTAGCTCATCTCTTCAGGCACTGCTACAACTCTCAAGTGGGCGGCTTCCCACCAGCGGAGGTCAGCTTACACTGCTCCGTCCAGCGGCATTGTGACCTCAGCCGGACGACCATTAATTACAACACGTGGAGGGAGCGAGAGACTTCCGGAGCGTGGCTGCGAGCCTCTAGCGGAGGCAGGAAACGGGGCTCCGGAGGGGGCGCAGGAGAGCCAGAGAGGGCAGGGCAGGCTCGGCTCATGGACTGAGCGTGTGGCCGGAGCTTCGATGGGTTGCGAATGCTGAGTGATCCTGAATAAGGAGAGGCAAGGTACACACATTGCTTTATTTTTGCATCGTTCTTCCTGCACGGAACTGGATCTACTGCTCCCTGGTTCTCTTTCGCTATGATTTCATCGAAGTATTTTTCACGTTAACTAGGCCTGACTTATTAAACATGACGTTTGGCCCTAAGATGTTTAATTTTCCTTTTAAATAGGAGCTGCCCGCCGCCCCCGCCCCTCGAGATCGGGAACATAGACTGGGGAGGAATTTAGCCCTTTGCTCCCCGCTGCTACTTGCCGCGGGAGGAAAGCCGCACGTGGGACATGGAGAGGCTTTTTCACATAGACATAGCACTCCTGCTACAGTCAAATCTGGAGGAGAGCTGGTTTTGTGGTAGCCAGTATGACTTGTCCCCATAGCTAAGCAGGGTCTGCCTTGGTTGCATATGAATGGGAGACTTGATGTGTGAGCACTGCAAGATATTCCCCTCGGGATAAAGCCGCTCTGGGAAGAGCAGAAGGTTTCAAGTTCCCTCCCTGGCAGCATCTCCAAGATAGATCTGAGAGAGATTCCTGCCTGCAACCTCGGAGAAGCTGCTGCCAGTCTGTGAAGACAATACTGAGCTAGATAGACCAATGGTCTGACTCAGTATATGGCAGTTTCCTATGTTCCTATGGACGACCCTGAGGTCAGGAGCTGCATTGCATATTATTCCTTGGGCTAGCTAGAGGATGATGCTTCATTTAGGAGAGTATACTAGGTAGGAATACACCACCTTAAGTGGCACCCCGGGGAAATGCTTGACTAACAAGCAGAAGGTTGCTGGTTCCAATCCCTACTGGTTATATCGGGCAGCAGCAATATAGGAAGATGCTGAAAGGCATCATCTCAAGACTGTGGGAGGAGGCAATGGTAAGGCCCTTCCTGTATTCTACCATGGAAAACCACAAGGCTCTTTGGGCGCCAGGAGTCGACAACTCGACTGCACAACTTTATCTTTACTAGGAATACATGTACTGCAATTCTTACATGATCTGAAGAGCAATTACTTAGCGTTCTTAGAGTGCAGATATTAGGAGGGATCCTCCTTTGTATAATCCCCTTTTAAAGTTATTTTATTAGCTAGTAGATAAATCACATTTTACCCCTGCTAACTGGGCAGAGAGGCACCTTTTACCGTGGTGATTCTCTTTATTTAGCAGGGGGAGAGTAACTGGCCCTATCCACCCCCAGCACAGTACTTCCAGTGACTGTTGCTGGTGTGTGTCTTATGTTTCTTTTTAGAATGTGAGCCCTTTGGGGACAGGAAGCCATCTTATTTGTTATTTCTCTTTGTAAACCGCCCTGAGCCATTTTTGGAAGGGCGGTATAGAAATTGAATTATTATTATTATTATTTTTATTTTGTGGCAGCACCTCTAATGCCTCAATCAGGTATTGTGCAAAGAAATACTTAGTATTTGTCATGTATCCACTGCCAATGAAACATGGATTTTTGTTTCATATATATGCAACATTTCCCTATCTTTCAATAAACTTGCTCTGTGTCTGTATGTATATAAATTCACAATATCTATTTTGAATATTTGTGAAGTCATTTCTAATATTTACATTCTTTTAAAACAAACAGTTCATGCTTCTTAATGATTAACACTGGTTAATCACTGGAGGTGACAAAAAATACTGAAAGTGATTAAAAAATATTTACAAATCACAAGAATTATCTACTGAGAAGTTCTGTGCGAGTCTCACTAAAATGTATTTCAGTTGCGGCTGTCCAGGATATTGTCACTGCATAGTGCCTTCTATTGGCAAAATAAAACATTTACACAAACATAAATAAAGGAATAACCACATCCTTGCTCATGGTTTACTGTGTTTTATTTGACACATTTGAAGAGCACAGTATTCAGAAGATGCAATAGTGACAAGCTGTGATCTGTTCCAGAAGTCGGTGAGGTTTTCAGTCTTGCACAGAGAGGAAAGGTGAATGGGATCACAATTACCGGTATTTTTTAAAAACAATATATATGAAGAATTGTCCAAGCAAATGAGTACTGTAACATTATGTCCAACAACCGGTACAAATGCATTGTGGTTTATTTTTAGCATAAGTATGCAGTTCACCATAGCAATGACATCACTGCAGGTTGAAAATTCCATCTTTGAATAATATATTCAGGTGCTTGTTTATCTGGAAGCACTGGACAGTGCTTTAATACATTGATCCAGGTGATTTTAAGAATAACACTATACTTATATCAAACTCGTCATAAGTAGTTCTTAATTTCCTTATCTAGACTAAGTTACTTAGTACCAGATCTTATGCAATTTTGCTGATAGACACTTCCCCTGAAAACCGTTTTGCTGACAGGGTGCATGTTTGTGTCTTTTTAATAGTACATGGAACACAACCTGCTTACATTCCTGTTGATCAAGAGTTCTGCAAGGAACTGGCAGCAGAAAACACTTTAAACACCTACTCTATGGAAACTTTAGTTTCCTTCTCACACTTGGATTACTTCTACAACTTAACAGATGGGGTAAGTTCTACTTCTAAGCAAACTTCCATATGCCACACTTTAAACTTGTAGCATAGAGCTACATACTAAAGCATGTAGTCACAGCATCACGTTCTAGTTCTATTTCTAAAAAGTTCCATTAGACAACCTAACCTAGATTTGCTATCCTGATGCAGGGGGATTTGAGTGGTAGAGAGCATGCCCAGCAAAATTATATCCAGCTTTCGACCTAAGGAAGATGGGGTGAACAAAGTGTTTCCAAAAAAATGCATTGCACAATAGCAACAACACTATAGCAGCATTTTTTTTAAAAAATGTAAATGGTAATGAGACCATCATAGGCAGTGAGCCTGTTCAGCCATTGCTCAGTGGCTATAGCCCAGAAAGTACTTCAGCCAACACACTTGCAATTTCCCTATTTTGTGTGGATTCAGTGGTCAAGAACACAGGCTGAAATGGTTTGCCAGCTGCACTATAGATTTCTAAAGAGCTGCCGCCATCCACGAGTCACTCTCCCTTCATTGGCTGCAGGCATAGTGAAAATATTACAGCAGACGCTGACATGACTCCAAAAAGAGTTCTTTCATGGAAGCTATTGTACTGCTAGGCAAGATGCAGAGCTCATCAAAATTAATTCAACTACTTTATTAACAGGATGGAATAGATCTCTGTGCAGAAGTTAAAAGATAAATACCTCTGGTTTTAGACAGGATGGAAATCTTGAAAACACTTGCAGTTTCTTAGAGAATCTAAACCAGATTCTCAGTTCTGTAGGATTACACTGCTTTGGACCTGGAATGATAGCTATTTTGAAAGAGTGATTAATGCAGATAATCATTAATATTTAACACAAACGTGTTAATACATACTTTGTTCAGAAAAGATAGTAGTTAGGGAGATTTATATTGTAATTTATAGCATTCTTTCATATAGAAAATGGGATCATGCTTCTAATCAATATTAAGGACTGGGGGAATACCCCACCTTTAAAAAAAGAAGCAATGGATCAACACAAGCCAGTGAGATACTCGTCATAAGCATATGCTGGAAGGAAAAAAGTCCACTATTTTATCCCAGTTTAAACTTGTCTGATTATGTGGACAAAGGGAGCATTAACATACTAAGTGCTGACCAGTCCATGAATGGTCTTTAATATGTGACCTAAATTGTGGACTGGTGATTCCAATCAGCAGTGATGGTGAGAACAGAACCAAAGTAGGCTAATTTATTTCAAGTAGATACGCAAGTGAGCAAGCCCACAGCATTTTACTATCTGCTATAAAGGATCAGAAATTGCTTATGAGGACACATCTAAGAGCTGGAAAGTATCTCAGGAGATACTTACTACCCAGAGAGATAGTTCTCTCCAATTTCCTTTTGAAAAGGAAAATCTTCCAGCAATAGAAATTTCACAGTCTTTGGCGATTGCTTAGGTATTCCTATAATATGAAACATCTTCTTAACACAGACATGGGCTAATCTGAAGGCGGACAGCTCACTCCTAACACAGTAGCACTGCTCCTCCTCTTTAGCAATATCCAAGTCATCTACACCCCCTGGATGCATATTCATGGTCAGCAGCCTCTTGGTGGGAGTGAGCAATCATGACTTCTTCTTCTTCTTGTACTACTGGCTTCTGAAGGATGAATTAATTTGGAACCTGAATTCTAGAGCAGCCTCCCTCTATTGAATGTATGATAATGTCACAAGTGGAACAATATTATTCTAAGACAGTCAGGAGGCTGAGAAAAGTCAGAAGTCACACAATACTTTGTCCAAGTGTTTCAGGGGTCAGGAGGACCTAAGATGGTCATATGGCACTCTTAACAGCGATCATATTTACAGGATTTTGGAAGCAGATTGCATTATATGACCTGTCAGAAAAGGTGGCAAATTAAGGAGTTGTTCTCTTGCCTACCCTAGGACTAAACCATCAAACACCAGATGATTCCATACTGAGCAACTTTTGTTAACCACATCCACTCTTATAGGTTGTCACCAGTTTCGTGTAGCAACAGGCCTACACAACTTGAGAGCCCCCAAATGAAAACCACCAGCCACGTATTGTAGCCTGCTGTACAGTCACCCCAAGCAGGTGATTCAAGGGGTTTATTGAGTTCACGGTGAACATATGAAGCCACTTTGTACTGAGTCAGACCATTGGCCAACTAGCTCAGTAATGTTTACGCTGACTCACAGGAGCTCTCCCAAGACTTCAGGCTGGAGTCCTTCCCAGCCCTACCTGGAGATGCCAGGGATTGAACCTGTGGTCTTCTGCATGTAAAACATCGAGCTACAGCCCCGCCACTAAATATGGTGGGCTGCCATACTGTATATGGTTGGTGATGTGCATTGGACTTGAAAGGATGCAAATAATATGCAGTCTAGTCTGCCAATAGAAGACGTTGTTAAAATGAAACACATGCTTTTTGAACTGGACTTCATTAGATGTAATAAATATCCTACATTCTAAATGATCACTTAGTCTTCAGAAACAGAAGATGAGATTTTTACCCACAGAAGACTTTATCGCTTGTCATTCCTATGCACTCCTTTAAAAGGAATTGAACCCGTTGAAGTAAAAAGAATGGAAAACCCAGCAGTATGTCTGCATGCTGTTTGCGTAGCAAGAACCTGGTATTGTCTGACACTCTGACATTCCTCTCCTCTTATTATAAGATCAGCTTTGTGCATTTCATATCTCGCCATCTTAAAAACCCTATAATTATTTGAGCAGACTGAGAAACTCTGTTATTTAAAATTAACCACTGAATGCAAATCAACAGGGGCAAAGAGCATTCTGTACAAGAAAATAGCACTTTAGAAAGAAAGCGGCTGTACAATATTTAAATATTGTATATACATCGACTGATTTTGTTCATAACTCACCCTAAGGAGTTGCTTATTTGTAAACCATAGAATGCAACACAAACACACACACATATAAAAAATTAAATATTTGCCTTTAAAACACAGTGGGCAGCATAAAAGAGAATGCCAGCATGCACACTTTCTAATTATCCAGAAGAATAATTATTCATGGAACAGCAAGCCAGATACTGTGACTAGAATTATCCAGTCCATCCCTTTGATAGTTAATTCAGCAAAGCTTATTCACATTCTATCAGGGAACCATATAATGAATATAAATATAATGAATGCACTCCTCATTTAATTCTTCACTGAGAATTTAAAATAGTGTTTGCACAATGCAGACCTGGCCCCTAAAATATTAAGTGTCTGATAAAGAATCTAAGCATTTTTTAAAAAATAAAAGGATTCTATGGCTTTTTACTCATGCATAGCTAATAAGAAAGGTTTAGCTAAACAATTAACCTTCTAGTGTTTTGAAAGCATAATGGATTTTAGTGGGTGTCCAAGTGTTTTCAAAGTGGGGTAAAAATGACAGCCTTTTAAAGCAGAAAATAGCAGACTTGCTAGAGCTTTTTGCTTGGTGTGTGGATCTGGTTTCAAATCTGGGTTGGATCCTTACTTGCTTCCTTGAGAATGGCGCTCCTAGTTCGGATCCAACCCTGTGTTTCTAGGGTGATGCCTCTGCATAAGCATTCTTGCGTGGTGTTTTTAGACTGCACCATTTTCAGGCTCTCACTGTATACCTCTAATCACATTGGGTGGTTTTGCCATAGTATGTGGCAAAACATCTAGAGCTTTTCTAGATGTTGGCTCACTCAGGAAAAAGCAGTTGAGTTGCCAGACAACCTCATTGTGCTTCAATTTAAAGCAGCTTCTGTGTGTGAGCTGCTTGCATGCAGCTGTGTAATTCACACTTGGAAGAGATCCAGTTTGTAATTCACACTTCGAAGATAAAGCTTTTCTAGTTTCCAAGCTGGCAGTGCTCATGGCATGTGTCACTCTCCTTCCTGAAATGAGGAAGAATCTCCCATCTCAACTTGTGGAAGCCAAAGTAGTGTTTCAGCTCCCTCTTCTGGCCAGACAGAACACTGTTTGACTTTTTGGAAATTTTTGCTGCTGTTTCCTGTTTCCTTATGTTCATCTCCTGCCTATTTTTGCAGGCAGGGATATTAAGCTTCCTCCATATACGGTTTGTGACAGTCAAGAAGAAGCTGGAGATGAGGAAAGTTGGAAGCTGCACACTTCATAAGAAAAAACACCCAGCCTGTGCAAGATTGAATATGCAATTGCATACATGGAAGGGGATGTAAACATTGTGAATGTGAGTTAATGACGGGTAACTGGCTATAATCCACATATAGAGGTGGATTAATAACTTTTGCATTTCTTTCTGACAAAGAGTTCTGAATAACTTTAAGTCTTATATAATTCTATATAGTTATTTCACCAGCAGGTGAAATAAGGTGGTCCAATAAACGGTAACACTTTTCTAATACTGTACTGCATTCACAGTAGTAAGGTGCCATACTTAACAGGTACGTCACATGAGGTGTAATGAAGATGGCCCCTTGCATTATCCAATATGAGGACAGAAATGCTTTCTGGTTAACTACTGCTATCTTACCCCTTATCTGTAGGGGTGTGCAAGAACTGGATTCTGTGATTCAATTTGAGGTCGAATCAAATTGCAGAATCATCAAATTCATTCGTCGAAAGCAGCTGGCTTGGCCAGCTATCTTAATGAATCACACCTTAAATCATTCAAGCACCATTTTGAGGCCCCTTTTGCTGGAAAAATGGGCCTCAAAATGATGCTTTTTCCCTGGCTGGTCTACCTGTAGACCCCCTCCACTCCGGACTTAGTGAGTCGACCCACCCTCCACTCTGGACTTAATGCATCTGCCCACCAGGTAGACCAGTCCTTTGAGGCGGGCAGACACCAAGTCTGGAGTGGAAGTCTGGTCTACCTGTAGACCCCAACTGGTAGATCAGCTCTTCCTGGGGGAAAAGTGCCAAGGCCCTTTCCCCCAGCAAAATGGCATTTGAATCAACCAAATTGATTTGGGTAGAATCAGGAGTGATTCTCTTTGACCCTGAATCGGGCCCTCTATTTTGAGAGTGATTTGATTTGAGGTTGAATCAGTGAATTGCCCTCAATTCGACACAAATTGATATGAGGATGAATCAAATTGCACACTCCTACTTATTTGTTTTGCATGAGATCTCCCAATAAACTGGCTAGCTGGAGGTTTGTAAAAGCTACTGCAGGCTTTCCAAAAGAAAAAATGTGATATGAGAATGCCTAATTTGCAGAAAAAGCTTTTACAAGACTTCTTTCTTCAGGCTTTGACAATTTTTCTTTTGATCTAGGAGCCAGCCTCAACATTTAGGAGCTAGGCAATGGACACTTGGCAAAATTACCAGACTTAGTGACAACCATTGTGTGGAGATGACAGTAAATTGGCTTCTTTCCCCCTTTAAAAGTAACTCATTTAAAACAGAAACAAGACTGCCTGGGGCAAATAAAGGCTGTATTTAAAAGTTCTTATCTCTGAATATCCTAGACTAGGTGCTACAGTTATATTTTTAGATGCCATGGCTTCCCAGTGCCTGGAATTTGTCAAGCCCTGCTTTATCATATTGATGAAGAGAAAAAGAAAATGTGTTTTGTGGCTTGGATATTTACTTTCCTTGAACAGAAGCAAAAGATACCAAACCAAAAACACTGTATGCCTACCTCTTGCCATTGAGCAAATATACTTTAACACCGAAAGCTAATTTCTAAACCTGGGTTGTAAGTGCTGTTCAGTTCTGTTTTAAAATAAAAGGTCAGGTGTTTATGTTCTAGTGCTTATATTTAAAATATAAACAAGAGATCTAGTTTTTAAAACTGCTGAACATTTACAAGCCTCCAGTGATGGTAATAGCGGCAACAGCAAATCGGCACTTTGGAGAAGCAAGCCACCTTCACGGGGTGCTAGTGGAAGATTCTGTGATTCTGGGAAGCTGTGCTGTCAAAAGCATTGATATCCATGAGACCTCTTACTATTTGCTGCATTGAGGCCTCAAATATAGGACCAGGAAAATCACCTTTGACATTTGGGGCCAAAAATACATAGGAACACTTCATGTAAAGCAATTTGTTTTCCCAATCAAAAGGGCAGTGATATTCTAATGACTAATCTTCATTATGCACTCAGCCACTCTGGGCTATTCAGTTCAATGTTTAGCACCTGATAACCATATGTTCAAACTCCCAAACAGATCATGTCAAGAACAAAAAAAAAAAAAAAAGGCTGACTTATTCCCTTCTAATGTCTACCATCTGTCTAGGTAAAATTCAAGTCCATTCGGTGACGGATGAAAAATGAGAGACTAGAGCACTGAAATAATAGGCAGTGGGGAGGAAAGGAGAATTTAGTAATTGAGGAAATCAATACCAGCTTTGACACTTTTAGAGGTGGCAACATCAATTGCCATGGCTTTAATCTCAGTGTCCCCAAACTGCATGAGCGTTTTTATCTCCCTCCGGCTTGGCACCAACATATCTGTTCCTGTAAGATCCAGACGGAGCGTGCCACACTTTTTCACTCCTGGCTCAGTAATGAAACTGACGTTATCGTGTTCAGAGCTGTAGATATTGATCACGATGACCAGCTGTGAAGGCTTGGCAGGGGTATAACTGCGTGACACAGTCTCTCCAAGAGCCACCGATTGGTCAGCAGAGATAAATTTGTCAAAGACGTCGGTGCACCAGCGGGTGCCATCTTTAACTAGCAACTTCTCGGTAGGGTGCTTCCCTTCCACATAACGATTCAGGACCCCTACCCCATAGGTCAGGGGGGAACGGCGCACTTTAATGACGGCAGGGTCTAGGCCAAACAAGACTGCTCCTTTGAGAATGGTGAGCCCCACATCCTGAGGAATGATGATTCGACATTTTGAGCCAAAAGAATTTTGGATGGCTTGCTGCAGCAGTGGGGCTTCTGCAAATCCACCCACCAGGAACAGGAATTTCACATTAGTTACTTCTGGCTTTTCAAACAGATCACCTTAGCAGAGGAAAAAATCTGCTTAGTTAGGATATCCACAGAGTAATACCTTTATTAAAACCTTGCAGTAAGAACAACTAGAGCATTTAATGTAATATCATGAGAGAAATCAGCTATGCACCTTTTTGATAGATTATATTGGAATGGCAACACATGAAGGAATCCAAATGGGCCAGAGACCCTTCAAATTTAGGATGGTTGTGAGAATAAAATGGCAGAGGAACACCCTGTACGCCATCTGAGTTCCTTGGATGAAGGGCAAGATAAAAAGGAATTGGTTGACACCCCTGCAGACATCCCACACAGAGTAACACAGGTGGTTCTCAACCATCTGTGCTGCTGGAGGCATCTAATGCAATGCCCACAATGTCATGCAAGAATGCTCTTGTGCGAATATCTAGAGTTGTGCAATCACAGTTGTGCAATGCTACGTCCATTATTTCCAATGGACATAGCATCACGAACTGCAATCTTTAATTTTTGGTATTGGTGCAAGAGCGCCCTTTTACAACACTGGGGTGTTGCTTTTGGCTAGGCTACCTGGCATCAGCCTAGGTAGTTAAGAACCGCCCAAGTTATTCTGCACAGGATATGGCCATGTTCAGAGTGGGTCTGTGGGTAGAAGTCTGTTGTTTAAGATCAAAGTTCTCAACGAGTATGAAAGAAGCCCATTATTCACAAAATAGCCAGTTGCCTATTGCCTGCAGTTTGCAGAGATGCTTGCTTATCCTCCTTGCATCTTAGAGGCACTAAATGCTTTCTTTGTCTTTTTTTTCTCTTTGTCTTTATCACCTTAACCTGGATAGTGTCAACAGTAGCCTTGTGTCATGATTGAGGCAATTCTTACAAACTGTATTGTATTTAACACTGGCCAGACTTGTGTGTGAGAATTACTAATCTTCAGTTTCTTGTAAAAACAGTTTTTCTCATAATTTTCTCTTGCCATATATTTAAAGGAGCTTAGCACTTTTTAGAGATGTGAAAGATGACCCCCGCAAAAAACTATCAGGTAAGTCATATCTTACCTTGAATAGGCATATATGTGAGTCAGCTGGCATCTTTGCTTCATATCCCCATTGCATACACCAAGGAAACTCATATGTTTCCATGTTGGTCCCTGTCCGCCACACACACACACACACACACACACACACACACACACTTACACTTCATTGTGCTCTTCACTACTGAAGTAATGCACATTACTGTTGAGTGGAAGTTTAATCAGATGAAGTTGTCACCAACTTGGCGAAACAGTACTATGAAAAGCATGAACAAATACTAAGGACGAGATGGCCTCTGAGCATGGGCAAAGACTTCTTAACAGAGGAAGTAGCATGTACACCATCAAGTCTTTCCTGGTCCCCAAAACAAGGGGTCCCATAACACCGTTTGGCCCAGACCCTGAAATCACCTAGCGACATTGTGTCACTATGTTCAGTGCATGCACAACACTGTTCCTGCATTTGAAGGCGCTAGTACTCAGGTTCACTTTTAAAATAAACACACATACAGTCAGACACAAAACAGTCAGTCAGTCAGACACACATCATACAGTCAGTTACACAAAAACATGATGTACGTGTGCAAACAGCTGTACACATGATGTTTGAATAGGGCTCTTCAGTATCCCCCCAAAAGCATCTATGATATTTGGAATCTGTAAATATATTAAAATAGACTGCCACCTTTCAAGATTTCAGCAGCTGGGCTGCCTTGTGAGAAGGGGAGCCCTTGTGCCGTGGGAGTTCCTTCCCTCATGGAGCCCTCATGGCTTCAGGATTCATATAGAGAAGAGGATAGTGATGTAGAGGAGGGGTGACAGCAAGCAGCCTGAATTAAGGCTGCCTGAATTAAGGCATCCAAAGACACCATCCCTGAGAACCTGAAATCAATGGATTTGAAAGTGCTTAACCTCATCTGGAATTTGTTCTCAGTAGTATATATTCAGTTGGGAAATGGATGATTAAAGTGCACTTAAAGACAGTTAACAACCCAAGCTGGTGACTCTCTCCAAGGTAAGTGATACTGTTAAAATAGCTGACGTACCACACAGCAAAATGCCGGTGGTTCAGCACTGCCTGCACAACTGCTGCTGCTGCTGAGTGTGTGTAAAACCCCACCAGCACTATTGTGGAACAGGACTGTACCACTCCAATTTACAGTTGTACAGATGCACTTGCATGACACAGAGTTGTGCAACATCCATTATTTCCAATGAGCATTGTGTAACTGCATTGCCACAATTTTAAACTGGAGTGTAACGGTGCTGGTGGGGTTCTGCTTGTGGCGTTTTACACACTTGTAGCAGTGCATGCAGTGCTGAACCACTGACATTTCGCTTCACAGTATGTAAGTCAATAAGATTGTCTTCATTCTCAAGGAAAACCCCCCCAGTAAATACGTTGGAGCATGGTGGGTATTGGCAGAACCACAAGAACTCCACAAGTAGGGGGAAGTTGTTAGGATAATCTTCATGAGAGCAATCCTAGGGTAGCCTTTCTGAAAGAGAAATCTCTGAAACTTCAGTGCTCAACCTTTCGTTGAATAAAAACACTTTTAGAACCTCAAGGCACTTTTGATACCTACTGAGATGTTGTATGATTTGGTCAATGGTGGGTTTGAAGAGGGCATTCATTGCATCTGGACTCATCCTCAGCATTCCTTGTGATGACCACTTCACAAAATCCACACTGTAACGACATGAGAAGGAAGTTGGCTTTTCAACTGGAGTTCCCAGGTTTTAAGAACAAGGCATCTTTGGAATGAATAGTATCCTGTCAATAGAGATAGTGGCCGGTATCCCCCCTAATGATGCTGAGGTGCTATGTGCAAAGTGCCTTGGCAGCATTTAATAATCCAGAGTTCTGTTGCACGCATTCACTGTGTGGGTTTTTGCAGGATTTTTGCTGATCTCCCAGAAGCACTCAGTGCGACCCAGAAGTAAGTTTCTGACGGTCACATGGCCTTCAGGAACCTACTTCCAGGTTGCACTGAGCACTTCTGGAAGGAAGAGGGGTTGGCAAAATCCACCCCTCTGTGCGTGCAGCAGGACTCTGGATTACTAAATGCTGCAGAGATGCTTTGTGGACTGCACCTCCACAGTGTTAGTGGTGATGTCAGAGTGTCTTTCCAAGATATGGATGTCTTACAGCTCTTAAAGGAGATTTTTAAGCAAACAAGTAAGTGTTCCCTGGCAAAGGGCTGATAAACGTTTGAAACGTGCTGGAGCCAACTGGGTATTTTTCAATAAAATATGTTTCTTGCACATGCTGGGATCATTTTGTGCTGCTACCCTTTGTCCATGACTGATACAGTGTACCACTCTACAGAGCTAATAATACTGTAATCTCACATACAGCAACAGCAGGTCACAGACTATCACAGGAAAGAATTACACAGTGCCTGGCATGATGCACAATGGTTCATCAGTGCTGTGAACCACGTTGGGGCAGCTGAGGATGCGCAAGCCAGCCCTGATGCTGTTGAGGACACTTAGTTGCAGAAGCATTGCTGCTGCAGCTGCTCCCACTGTGGCAAATGGGAATGGCTGCGGAAGCACTGCTTGTGTAACCGATGCTCCTTAACAGTGCCAGGGCTGTCTTACACATCTACAGCAGCCCTGGCACAGTTGGTGGTATTGATAAGATCGTGTCAGCCAATATGTGGTGTTCTACAATTATTTATTATTACTATTATTAATACCAGGCTGCAGTTGAGGCTCCAGTTTAAAGTTGAAAAGCTGCAGGGGTGGGAGGGAAGCAGATTCTTACCCCTCTTTATACTTGTCAGGGCCCCGCTGGAGCTGGTATGGAAAACCCGCCATCCTCCGATGAGGGCGGGGATCCCTCCATCCATGCTGCCATGGCCAATCACAGCCTCAACCGAAGAAGAAAGGGGGAAGGGCACAGGCGGGGGCAGGCCGGAAACGGGAGGCGTGCCTGGAGCCTGTGGCACTCAGCTGCCACAGTGACGGGACAGGACCTTGCGGAGCGGGGTGGAAGGATGGAGCTCCCGGAACTGGGGAACCAGAAAGTGCCCGAAGGGGCTGGCCGCCCGGAGACAGGGTTTGTATGCCAGGCCTGCTTGGGCCTATTTAGAGATAGAGTAAGACCTATCATGCCTCATGGCTAGCTACATACAGGAAATGGGGGGAAGGGAGAAGGAAGTCGCTGTCGCTCCAGGTGAAAGAATGGAACCGGAGACGATCATTCTAACAAAGGGAAACCAGAGAAGAGAAAGCATGGTCAGAGGGAGAATGCCCTTACTGGCTATCTCTACCCCAGTGGTCAGTAGGGTTCAGAATCAGAATCATTTTATTTACGGCCATAAGCCAAACAAAATTAAGGTCAATAGGGTTGCTAGTGCTAAGAGTCGATGGCATCGGGAGCTGCATCTCCAACACAAATCGGGCTCCTCATTGGGCCACCCCGTGGAGGGGACCCAGAGACACTGACACTGTTCACTGAAAATGTTCCACTGAAAATGGTTCCCCTCTGCAACTGCTTCCAACCCCAAAAGGAAAAGGGTTCCTGTGTCTTTCCCGTTTGGAGGGTATAGGGGCACAGGAGGAAAGGGTTAAGTAATACCCCCCTGCCAAACTTCCATTTCAGAATGGAATGCCTGAACTCCATTTCAGAATGGAGTGACTACATTAGTCACACCCACACACACCCAGCAACAACCAATTGCAGAGCTACATATCACATAAAGCTCTGGCCACATAGATAACCAAGAAAAAATAGGATGGACTAGCAACACTGATATAGACTTAATTCATTAATTCTGAGGAGCAAGGAAGTGCCTGTCAAATGATAACAAGATTTTGTAACTTCTGTCACTTGCAGAAGCTGGTTACAACTGGGTCATTTAGATAGGATTTCCCCACACTTCTTGCTGATGTAAAGGGCTAACTGCTAATGGTTAACCATTATAATGGTTAACCCCTGCTAACTGAGGCACCTTTTACCATGGTGATTCTCTTTATTTAGCAGGGGGAGAGTAACTGGCCCTATCCACCCCCAGCACAGTACTTCCAGTGACTGCTGCTGGTGTGTGTGTGTCTTATGTTTCTTTTTAGAATGTGAGCCCTTTGGGGACAGGGAACCATCTTATTTGTTTGTTATTTCTCTTTGTAAACTGCCCTGAGCCAATTTTGGAAGGGCGGTATAGAAATCGAATTCATCATCATCATCATCATCATCCAGGGCGCCAATTACCACAAAGACCAAAATAATCCCAGTGGTAATTGGCGCCTTGGGTGCAGTTCCAAAAGACCTTAAAGAGCACCTCAACACGATAGGGGCCACAGAAATCACCATCAGCCAATTACAAAAAGCAGCTTTACTGGGAACAGCCTATATTCTGCGACGATATCTATAAGAATTGACAATAAAATTCTGGCATCCCAGGTCCTTGGGAAGGACTCGATGTCTGGATAAAACAAACCAGTCAATAACACCTGTCTGACTGTGTAAACAAGAAATAATAATATCGTTAGCAGTGTGGCTAATGGTGCCAGCATGGTGTAGTGGTTAGAAAATGACTAGGACCGGGGAGACCCGAGTTCAAATCCCCATTCAGCCATAATACTTGCTGGGTGACTGGGCCAGTCACTTCTCTCTCAGCCTAACTGACTTCACAGGGTTGTTGTGAAGAGAAACTTAAGTACACTGCTCTGGGATCCTTGGAGGAAGAGTGGGATATAAATGTAATAATAATAATAATTAATAATAATTAATAATGGAATAATGGAACACTGCTAAGTTATTTCTATGCTTTATTAATGGAAGATGTTTCAAAAAGAAGGAAGAAGGGGGACATTAGCCTGCAATGTCTCTTTCTTCCTGTGTGACCTTGAGGTTGTTTATGTAGCCAAGATCACGATAAACAGTGCATGAACTTTGATAAAGGAACATTTTCAGGATATGAGAGAGAAGTAGTGAGAAAGAAGGCAGAATGGGGTGGGGGGAGCCACCCATGCTAAGGCACAGGCAATGGGTTTGCAGTTTTTCTTTCTGTTGTGGAGTTGCTAAAAACCCTCATCAGGGTAATTTGGCAATTCGAATGGTGAAATACAGGGAGTGTTTTTTTATGCTGAAGACAGCCTCGTGTAATCAGTAGAAACAATCTTCTTCACATATTGCAGGAATTTATTTTCCCCCAGTCTTGCAAATTAATTATTCCTTTTTGTGTGTCAACCTGCATTTAATTAAGAACCTTAAGGAGTCTTTTAACCTCCTACATACTTGCTTTTCCTTAAGGCATGTTCCACACTGTGTCCTCGAAATTTCTTGTAGTAGTCAATGAATGAGAAAGGCAGAGTAATGTTGAGTGGATTTGTCCGGTCTGGAGCTGCTGCTCTCTTGCGTGATTCAAATGCTATCATTAGGTCAACCCAGGCAGCAGGACGCTTGATTTTAAACTGGTCAATAAAATCTTCTCCAAATATTTTGCACAGGAGTCTTTCAAATTCATAGTCCACCCCTAAGGAGCCATATGGCCCACCTGCATCAGAAACAGATCATATCACTAACATTAAAAAAATTAAATTAAGAATTAAAAAATGACCACATACAAGTCAGAGAAATAGCTCAAACAGTGGGGCTAGAAGCAAATGAAGTCATCAATACAAGACCCAGTCTTTGATTTTTGTCTTATGCTCAGCTTGCTGGTCTTGTGGTAGCAAGGAGAGGAAAGCTGGTCTTGTGGTAGCAAGCATGACTTGTCCCCTTAGCTAAGCAGGATCCACCCTGATTGCATATGAATGGGAGACTAGAAGTGTGAGCACTGTATGATATTCCCCTCAGGGGATGGAGCTACTCTGGGAAGAGCAGAAGGTTTCAAGTTCCCTCCCTGGCTTCTCCATGATAGGGCTGAGAGAGATTTCTGCCTTCAGCCTTGGAGAAGCCGCTGCCAGTCTGTGTAGACAATACTGAGCTAGATAGACCAATGGTCTGACTCAGTGTATGAGTCATCTAGCTCAGTATTGCTCAGTAGCAATATGAGTATTACTCAGTTTTGAGCAGTATGAGTTCAGTATGATTGATCACATTTATATACCACCCAAACTTTTGTCTCAGTTTTGAGTAATATGAATATTGCTCAGTAGCAATATGAGTAATCTTGCTCAGTAGACAATAATGAGCTACATGGACCAATGGTCTGACTCAGTATATTACAGCTTCCTATGTTGCTCAGTTTTTCTTTCAGTGTTGCCAGTGCTTTAGTTTTTATAGGTCTCAATTTTTAGCTTTTTATTAATAACTTTTAATTTGAAACTTTTTAAACAATTGTAATTTTAAATGTGGTTTTAGCTAGCTCTTAACTTGTTCTAACTTTATTAGTCTTTTATTTTAACAGTGTATCTATGTGAGCTGCTTCGAGCAGTAGTCAATATTGGAGGGGCAGGGTATAAATATTTCAAATAAATGAATAATAAATAAATTAATGTAACATATTGCCTAAAGGAATTGTACAGCTAAAATGTAAATATTGTGTGGGCACTGCAATATACATAAAACATGCTATGTTCTCAGTAAGAAAAACACTTAGGGTCCAGAACATTTGGGACAAAATAGAAGCTATTAAAACACATATACTAGGAAATAGCCCATTGAATTCTCTTAGACCTAAGCCCTATATAGAGACATTATGATCCCTGTACAGTAAACATGTGGGGGCAGGGACAGTGGGAGCATGCTGGCTGGCCAGGGTTCCGAATTATGGCAAATAACCTCCAAAATGTAGTGCTCATTTCTGCAAACAAGCATTGACCATGAGTGGGGAACAAAAGCCATGGTCACACAGCATGGCGCCATGGCTTGCCAACACTGTCATTTCCCTCTCCTAATCTTCAATGAACACTGGGAGAATAACGTCCAGAGCTGGCTTGACATAAATGAGTTTAGGAGTGTGTTTTACATATTGCTGCAAGTATGTTTTGGTGTGCTATCATACTTCCAAGGAAGAATAGCTCCTATTCAGAGCTACCTCCAGCATTCAACCATGTCACCTATAAAGATGAGAATTTTACCAGACTGGATGGAAATGTCTTGCTCTTATGTTGTCCCCAGGCGTCAGTAATTTATGCAAGTGGCAAAGAAGGGACAACTGGATATGGACTGACTATAAGGCATAATCCACTCTTTTGAACCAGCTGAGTTTGCCAGTGTAAATTTCCTTGTCTTTCATTGTGCTTTCTGCCAGAAGCATGCTATACACATGTATTTAAATAGAGATGTTGTATGGGCCAGTTATGTAAGGATATTTCTTGGATCTAGAATTCATTTAAAACTGGACCACCCGATCTATCCATGCCTTAAGCTTATGTGTAAACAGAAATTCCCAAATACCATTTTTAATGATGACCTATGCCTCTTTCAGCAGTCATGTTCCATAGAATTCTGTTTTCATATTTAAATTAAACAACTGAAAATGACAAAAGTAGGCCATTCAGATATTAGGATTTTGTTTTGGCTCCCACAACATTGTGCCTATCCAAGGAAAGTAAGCCTGACAGATGTACATGGCTTTCATGGTACAAATCCCAGCACTCAAGTCGCTTGAAAATGACCAGAATGGATGATCTGATCCAGTTTCATTCTAGCCCCGAACCTCTTAAGAGTCTAAGCAAACATCTTAATTACAGTTTCACTTACCTATTACTTTTCTGGTGTATATATACTGTACCTTTCTAACATTACTTCTAGGGACATGCATGCACATCAGGCACTGCCGCTGACCAGGGCGGCAAGGAGGTATGCTGCCGCCCTATCCCAGCGATTCCCAAGAGAGCGCTGGTGGGGGGAAACAGCGGGGTTGGGTAAGGGCACCCCCTTAAAGGTAACTGGTCCCACGCTGAACTGGACGAATGCCGGACCTCCGAACTGGTTTGACGGTCTAGAAAAGGACCGCTGAACCAGTTTGTGCACATCCCTAGTTACGTCCAAACTAGTCTTTTTTTTTTTTTTGGAATTGCTAGTATTTGTTTATTCATTATTATGGGAACTCCAGATGACGTTGCTGCCAAATCACTGCAGTCCAGTGTTTTCTGTGTTGGTTGCCTACCCCTGCCTTGCTTATTCAGGCCTGATTTGTGGTGTTTAATGTAAGAGAAACTGCAGCATTATTGAGGCGTTTAAGGGTTAATTTCAGCCTTCCTTGCAGCTTCTATCTGTTTTATTGCTTCCTGATTAGCGTGCTGGGGGATTAGTGATGAATTGCCCTTTAGTCAGCCAGCCTCTGTTTCCCAAGTTCCCCTTTCTTTTCTAATATAATAACACCATTTCACTCGGAATGGGAAAAGGCCAGTGGAAGGAAATAACTAAACAGATTCAGATGCCTCCATCACCTGGCACTATCTATAGACCAGACCAAGAAGGGTGGAGCAGGAATCCTTCAATGAAGGGAAGGAACACTCAGAGTAAGTCCTCTTTCTGTTCCCCTTTAGTGCAGGAGGATATCCTGAATAGGGATGTTAAAATGTAGTGCCTCATACTCCAGGTAGTCTGCTGCCGAAAAAGGATTGTAGTATAAGGCAGGCTGTGTGGCAGGTTCCTTGAGTGGGGGTGGTTGGTCCAGAAAGCAAGACTTATTGTGCCCAAAGCATGTCACATTATGTTCTGGTGGGCTGCCATCCTTTCTCCTAGACCTAGCTGCTGCTACTTGCCAGCCATAAGAGGTTGTGTGTGTGTTTTTAAATCTACTTTCCTCTCAGTTGGCTAAGCAACTCAGAGATGAAGGAGAAAGATTGCTTGACTGCTCTGCTGGAAGAGCAGTCAAAGGGCAGATGGGGGCAGGCATACCAACCATGTTCTTCTGATGGAAAGCAGATAAGAACTGGGAGGTGCTCATTGCATAGAAGATACTGTAAATTAAATAAATTATAGGCTTGCCTTCAGAGACCGGTGGCAGGATATCCTCCCCTCACTGAAGGATAATGCGCAGCTGCTGCTGAAAATTGCTCTTAGTTGTTCTCTCCCTTCGCTGCCCCAATGTCTAGTAGAATGTACCTATGTCCTGGTGTCATGATACCAAGTAAGTTCCATTAGACATTACTGAGGAAGAGACTAGATTCATGATTGCTGTTTTTAGCAACATCCACAAATCTTGGATAATGTCTACTTTGGCAAGTAAGAGGGGCTGAATGAGACTTTTCACTAAGTCTGCTCCAGATGTCTAGCTTGCACTGTATGATTGGTCATCCCTTTCTTACAGCTTCTGTTTCTTGTCTCCTGGCCTCCTCTCCTCTCCAAACTCTCATTGTTCCTTGATTGGAAATATCCTATGCCATCCAGGAAAAGTCCTGGATGTAGGTTGGTCATTCACACAATCAAAAACCTGGGTAGATGTGATTGTGTGGAAGCAAGGTAGGAGGAAAACCTGGGTAGCTTTTCCTCCTACCTTGCTTCCACAGAATCACTTCTACCCAGGTTTTCTTCTTTCTTTGCTTCCAAACAACCGAAAATTGGGAGCACACAAATATCCCAAACCCAGATAGAAAACAGTTTTTGGTTGTATGAATGACCTCTTAACTTATTTAATTTAATTTGTATTTATTTTCCTCAGTTCAGAAACAGTTTCCTTTGCCCCTAGAATATACAGTATACCCTCCTGTGAACAGTGTTACTACCTCTTTCAATAGCAGCAAAGAATATGAAATCCAAACATTCTACAAATGCTAAGAGTGAAGTATGCTACTATACCAGTTGCCTTATAGAGTTCCTTCAGGTGTCCTTCAGGTAATCTGATCTGGTGGACAGTTAGATCAACAGTCCCTCCTCCACTGTCAACAACTATGTAGCGGTCACCTGTTAATAGGAAAGTAATAACAAGGCACAGCTTGTGTTAGTGTCAAAACATATAGTTCAGCTTCTCACAGATGATACTGTCAACATGTTTACCGAAAGCCATGACAGTCTTTAATTATGATAAGGGTTTGTGCTAGTTTTCTGTCTAAAGAATGTGCAGAGGTTGATAACGGAATTAAAATTTGGAATGCAGCTTTAATTTGGAATGCAGGAAGTGTAAGTTGGAATGCTAAGTGATAAACACAGTGTAACATTTTAATGTTTAGAATGATGAACAAAAATACCTTTTTATGTTTCAACTTGTTTTCAAAATGGGTAAAACCAAAAGTGTGGCTTTGTGAGGCTAACTTGAATTGAATCAAGACAAGTGGATTTGTATGGGATTCTCTGAAGCTGCTATGCTTGGCAGAAATGCTGTAATCGTATATTAAAACAGCCATGTAATTAATTGTTCCTAGATGGATACCAGAATGGCAAGAGCACTTGACCCTCTCCCCTCCCTTTGCTCCACTGCTGCCTCCATTGTCTTCTCACTGACACTGCCATGGAGCCATACCAGGTTCCTGCTTTAGAGCTTTAAAGCTAGGACTGGGAGCTGGCATATCGCCATGCTGCAGTTCCTAGCAGATGAAACAGAGAGACGTCTGCATGAGTTTCCTCTTCTATCCATCAATGGACAGGCAGGTTTTGCCTTTAGGCACAGAAGGGAAATGGCAGACGTCACCTATGCATGGCAGGAGGCAGAATGTGGCAGGAATAGGAAGGAAGTGGAGCTTGGGCAAGGCAGGTAGAACAGAACTTGGGCTTGAGTATGTATTTGTAAGGCTGCCTTAAAGTGTGTGTGTCCCCTTTGACCCAACATTGATGATGTGATCTTATTTCCAGCATGCAACTTTCAGACTCTGTAGGGCCATGAAAAGAACATGGCATGTATTCTCCTCCAGACTGAAACTGCTTTGAACATCTTAAAAACTCAGAGCAATTTTGCAGAGAACACAGCGTGGCTGGCAATACGAAACCAGCAAGAGCAAAGGTCATTCAGGAAAGGACGCTACCTTCCTCCAACTCGGACCAGATCTCTCCTATGACATTTTCAACCAAAAAGGTGCGGCTCTGCCGGTTACGCCGTATGTGTTCTTTAGCTAGTGGATGACAGAGAGAAAATGACAAAGTATAAGGAAAGCATGAACAAGCTGGATGCGTGTGTTGCAGGAAGCAAATGTGAGAACAAGCTAAGAGCTGGCCAGTCCTTCGCTAGCAGATTGTTCAGTACTGGGTTAATATTTTGATGATAAAAGCGTTGCCTCCAACTCACAGATATTCTGTTAATTCTTACAGTGAATTGATTCCAAAGAGACCATAGCTATGTTTGAAAGTATTTCATTTTACACTAACAAAATGCAATTTCTGTTGAAGTTAGTTTTGGTTCTAGATGTAACATTTCTGCCAGCAGAGGGCATAAACTGACAGAGAATCAAGACATTTGTCCACTCACATTTGGACAAACCTCTGGGGTTGTCTGCAGAGGCTTCGGGGGTGATGGGGAAGCCGTCAGAGAAGACCAACTGGTGCATTGGCCCCTCTTGTTGAACCTTTCAGGTCCTGTATCTCCACTTCACCCAAGGCCTCTTTTTGCTTGGAAGAGGCACGGCTAGGTCCTGTGCACATCCCCAAACCATGCTCTTGCACAGTTACTTATTGTTTCAATAAGACATTCACAGGAGAACTTCCCAATGGATTTTTGCCCTTCAACACATTCTAAAGAATGTAAAGCTCTGCAATAAACAATAGTGCGTCCTAATTTTGTCCTCACACTTCTTAACACTGATGATACATCAATTTAGGGCACATTTTAAGGGTCACCTTAGTTACCGAAACATTCTTTAATCATCTTTTGTTCACAAAGTCAGGATGACTGAAAAAACAGGAAAAGGCTGGCTTTTTTCACCATTCTCTCACTACCCAGTTTATAGAATGCTCTTACAATTGTATGTAAAATAACATATTTTATTCCAATGTGGTAACTTCCACATTTGATACTACAATTTAAAGATATTCTGTCAATTATAATTATCCTGTAGACATCAAATTAACTCACTTTTTAATCTGTCTGATCATAAGAACAGGATAATCACATGTAGTGTGATAATTAATCCAGGTTAAGTAAATGTGGGCCAGTTCAGATAACAGTCCTAACTGTCCTCCCCCTTTGCAATTAGGGAATCATCCCAGAGCACCAGGAGAGAGGAAGAACATGAGCTCATCATGTGCATACATCCTTATCACAAGATTGGCAGGTGAAATATTTGACCAGGCCTTTGTATTTTTCTCTTCAGTGTCAGGTCAGCAAGTACGAAGACATTTTGCTACAAAAGATTTTAACAAGTTATGGTGACAGGACAGCTGGAATCAGGCTGAGTACCAACTCAACGCCAGGCTAGAAGGAGTGGTGGTACCTGGTGTAAAGCCTGTGCCAATGGTCTCACTTGGGTTATAACCATTGATAGGCCCTCTGCTGCTTAGGTCTATCATCTGATGTAGGCGGAGTTTCCTGCAGTAGATAGATGCAGCCTCTGGTTCCAGGGCAATGATCAGTTGTTCAGGATTCTCAGGGGATGCCATCCCTGCCTGTGAACAGAGAATCATTGGAACATGGCAAGCATGGTGGGAGGCAAGAGAAACTGAATAATCAGCTGAACAAACAGCTTTAATATCTGACTCACAGTGAAGTAGTTCTGTCAGTCCTGATCTTTTCATTCTCCCCCCGCCCTTTTTTACTGCACCTGCTAGCATATGGCTAGTTAGTAGAGGGGGAAACTTTGTTTCACACATTCATAACTGGGGAAGATGTATGCACCTTCCCTGCTGAAATATATAGTTAATGAAGTAGGTGCATGTGATAAGAAATAGGGGTGTGCATGGTCCGCAATTCCCCCGGTCCGGCACGGGGGGGGGGGACTGTTGCTTTAAGGGGGTCGTGGTAGTACTCCCCCCCCCCCCCGCCGCCACTCTTTCCCCTCCGGCACTGGTCCTTTTAAAAATCTTCTTGGGGCGGCAGAGTTCCTCCCTGCCGCCCCTGCCCCCATTGTTATCCTTCAAAGCCTTCCACGGAGTAGAGCTAGCGGCGCGCATGTGCCCTTTGCGGCGTGTGCGCTTGTCTCCGCAGCTGGCGCACATGCGCCACATACGTCACACATGATGTATATGGCGCGCCAGCGACAAAGACAAGTGCGCGTGCCGCAAAGGGCGCATGTGCACCGCTAGCTCTACTCCGTGGAAGGCTTTGAAGGACAATGATGGGGGCAGGGGCAGCAGGGAGGAACTCTGGTGCCCCAAGAAGATTTTTGAAAGGACCAGGGCCGGAGGGGAAAGAGCGGCGGGGGGGGGGTAAGTACTACCCCCCCTTAAAGCTACATGCCCCCGCCCATCCGAACCTCCAGACCACCGGACTTCCGAACCGGTTCGGAGGTCTTTTACAGTGTGCCTGAACTGTACCATGCACACTACTAATAAGAAATATATGTTTATTGTATAGTATGTTATTATTAACTTTCTAAACATCTAACTAAGTTTCAAAAGAGATCCTATTAAGAAAGAGATAACCTCTTTTAGCTTTTCTGTCTTACTAGCATTAAATACAGTACTTTCCATCTCAGATTATAAAGCTCTTCTCATGATCAGTGAGAAGAGCTTCGGCGCTAACTATGGGGAAGGAGGGTTTACTTTACCTTCCCCGCAGATGATCATGGTGAGGTCCCTGGGTGGGTGGATCGCCTGCCCAGACAAGCGGCAACTCTCCTGTGGGCCACCTGCACCTCGCTCAGCTGCTCTGGGTTTCGGGCTCAGGGAAGTGCTGCCATGCGGCGCCCTGCCCCCTGGAGCCCCAATAACGCACCGAGCAAGTGCATGGTACATTATTGGGAGCTCCCTCCTTCCTGTGTGCTTGCCGTGGCTGCAAGCAGCCACAGCAGACACACAATTTTAAGAAATGGGGTTAGGAGAGCACTCACTTTCTTAACCTCATTTAATGGGGAGGCTATATAGGCAGGTTTGCTGCCTTGTAGCCACCGGGCTCAGGTGTGACCCTGGTGGTTCACACACACAATAGAAACCGGGTTGGGCTCCCTTAACCCGGTTTCTGCTGCACGTGTGAATAGCTTCTATATCTGTCCAGTATGTAAGGTGGAAAATGAAATGCCAGTCACGGCAACTAGATCTAGTTTGCTGGTTACCCAGAGGCAATGGAAACATTCCTGAATACGCTAGCTTCCTTGACAGCCATGAATATATTGAAAACATAAACATGTAACCATGAGGGCTAGAAACTTGGGAATCCAGTTCTTCATTTAAAAAATGCCTACCCTACTTTATCTTACTTTGAGGGACTCAAACACTCAAAGTTGTCTACAACCTTAAACATTTTTAAAAGCAATAAAACCACAAAAATAAACTAGCAGCATTACAGACATCAAAAAGCAGGGAGAGAGACATAAAAGAGGGGAGGTGAACGAGGAGAGCTATAACTACAATCACACACTCACACACAAAATCAGGACAGTGATAAACATAAGCATATTTAATCTCCTCTAAAAGACTGGTTGGGCGTACCCTAGCTACATGATAGGAAGTTCCACATGACGCAACCACAAACAAGGCCATCTCATGCACATTCCATGGCCACCATAGTCTTGGTCAGCTGTGATGCAAGAGCCCCTCCCCCCAGTCCTTAAGGGGTGGGTAGACACATATGGATGGAGGCAGGATACTATGGTCCCGGGGCATTTAGGGCTTTAAAGGACCCTGAAGCACACTCCGTCAGAAATTGCAGATAGGTGTGATGTGATCATAGCACTCAGTGAGGCTCTATACACGATCAAGGATGCCGCAGATGAGCGGCAGCTTCGGTTGGGCGCTCCTGCGCCCGGCCGCAGCTCACTGGGAAGCTCTGGGGGAAGGGGAGAACCACTGGGGTCCCCCCTCCCCTCTCTCCCCCACCCCAAGTGTATCATCCATGGCTGCAAGCAGCCGTGGCAAACACATGATCAAAATAATGAGGTTAACAGAGCACTCGCTCCATTAACCTCATTTAACTGGAGGGTTACTTAGGCAGGCTAGCTGCCATGGTACTACCAGGCTCACCTGGTGGTTCCAACGATCACAAGAAATTGGGCTGGGCTCCCTTAACCTGGTTTCTCGTGAACGTCGGAAGAGCTTCGGTGCCTGTTAGCTCCCTTGCAGTGGCATTCCAGCCAAAGTAATTAAATACATTTATGTAGAGATGTCGTTGAAATTCTTAAAGACTGGATCCAAGAAAAAAAAATTCAGAGCTCAAAAAACATCGCCTCAAGAGTCCTTCAAATTCTCAAAATTCTTCTCTGCAGAAACTCAGCGCAGAAATTCAGTGCAGTGCAGCTTGCCCTAGTCCCTACCATTTGCTTACCAATCCCCAGCATGGTTCATTCTGAAGGGATGCATCCTAGAAATCAGGGGGAGAAAAAAACACCCCTTGGGTAACCTCAATTTGGGGGACCCTCACGAGGGGTTGATTTTTCTCACACATACACCCCAATTTGTCAACAATTAATACAAGCCAAAGCCAAGCAGAAGATGTTTTCTCCACTGTTGGGCTCTGAAGCTTATTTTGAAGAAACTGCACCCTAGAAATTGCACACTAGAAACTGAGGGAGAGGAAAGGAATACACCCCCCCCCAGGATCCTCAGGATGAGAGGGTCCCCCATGGAGGTGTATTTCCTTCATTGAAGACCCTCTCACCATGAGGGTCCTTAATGAGGGGTTGTGTTTCTTCCCCTGTCCCCATTTTCCAGGGTGTAGCCCTTCAAATGTCTCTGTTGGGGCCCCAATGTAATACAATGGAGCCACTGAGCTCCGTTACATTAAATGAGGGAGCAAACCAGCAATTCTTCTCTGCTCGCATATTAACAGACACATATGGATGGAATTTAGGGGCTTGCCTCTCCTTGGAGGTAGGCGTTAATGAGCCCCTGAAATGCTTTTCTGAACCTGCCTCAGAAGAATTTTGCTGGCAACCCGAAACATGAATACCAGTGATTTACAAATACACCAGTTTAAGGATTGACACAGTTTTTACTTAGGAAGAAGTTAAAGAACACATTGTGATCCATTTAAAGGATTATAAAGAACAAGTGAATTTCGGCCTGTTGAATAACGGGTGCTAGTAACGGCGCTCCTGGCCCCCCGCCGCCATTTCCCCTCCCTCCGCTGATCGGCCGCCCGCCCTCCCAGCTGCTTTGTGATCCAGCCCCCCCCCCACGTTTAAGGGCCAAATCAGCCCAGGCACTTGCCCCTGCAGCTTCCGCCGCCGACCAATCACCCGCCCTCCCAGCTGCCAAGACCTCCACAGCCCTGGTCCACGTCCTTCGCTTGCTTGCATTTTCAATTTACAGAAGGAGAGAGAAGCTCGCATGCAGAGCTCCTCTCTCTTTAAAGTCTCTTCCCGAACTGGCTCTTTGGGCGCAAAGGACGCCTATTGCGTCCTTTGCGTCCATAGCGCCAGTTAGGGAAGAGGCTTTAAATAGAGAGCTCTGTATGCGAGCTCTTCTCTCCTTCTGTAAATAGATAATGCGATCAAGCGAAGGACGTGGTCCGGGGCTATGGGTAAGGTGGTCTCGGCAGCTGGGAGGGCGGGTGGTTGGCGGCGGAAGCCGCGGGTGCAAGTGCCTGGGCTGATTTGGCCTTTAATCGAGGAGGGGTGGGGTTGGATCAAAAAACAGTTGGGAGGGTGGGCAGGCGGGGCCGCAGGGGCAGATACATGGGCCGATTTGGCCCTTAATCTTAGCCAACATGGCCGCCCGTGTCTGGGCAGCCGTATCTTTTTTGGCAGTTCTGAGCATGCGCTCTGCGCATGCTCAGAACTGTCGAAAAAGACATGGGCAGCACGGGCGCACACTCTAGGGAATTATTATAGAGGATAATCAATGTAACAAAGATACGTTCTTAAGAAGGAAAGCATAAACGGGCCCAAAGCTCAGTAGTAATAACACCTCTGCCATTAGTACTGTCAATATAGGCAGCATTCAGTTTACAGAATGTTATGGCTGCAATCATTCAACAGATCCTGGTCTTAGTTATGATCTACCACTGTGCTGGAATTGTATTTGACAAAACATAAAGCCCATTTCTCATTACCATGCTCTAACATTTCTGAAGGCTATGTTTAAGCTTCCTTTTACAAGACAGTGCACTGAGTCTCTGTTGTGGGTGAAAAACTAAAGGAATTAGGAGTAAAATCGTAAACATAAAGGGTTGTCTTTAAAATGCAATCTATGAATAGTAAAAGGTTGTCTAGCTGTGTCCCTCTGACATACTTAGATCCAGCTATAGAAAATTATCATTTTTGGCCATGATCCAAAGGATCATGTGACAAGTTTCCCCCCGCAATGAGGCTTTTTCAGTCTTTTTTCTAACAGTAGCTTCACACACTACTTATGAAACCTGGCAACATGTCAAAAGTGACTTCCGGTGTAGCATGGGGAATTGCTGTTAATAAAACTATCAATTAGAAGATCTTGCCTACCTAAAGGAGCTCTCTGGCTTGCAGCCCTACCAACAAAGGATTTTTCTGCCTTCTTAAACTGGTATTCTTAAACCATTTTCATCTCACCCTCTCCCTCTGTCTCACTTTTTCACACACACACACACACACACACACACCCTTATGTATATGCAAACAGAAGTCTTTAACATCAGCTTCCAAATAAGATACTTCCATGAGGATGTGATTTCTGAAGTAAGGGTGAGCTGGTTCTTCAAACTAGGGGTGGCTACAAGCCCTAGCATAAACTTTGCAACCCAAATAAGAAAATAAGAGTACCTCTCCTGGATCAGGCCATGTGCACTAATGGTTATCAGGTCAACTGCTGATCGAGCTTGAAGGGTAAATGTGCTAAAGTAGTATATCCAAATAATGACAAATCCTCCATCTGAACATTCCCCAAACATGAGGACAACCCTTGTCAGCTGAACTTTTTGCAAAAGTAACTTTCTTAACTCTTCATTACCAATCTGTGTTTCCTGTCTCACGCCGCATTCACACACACTTGTGTTGTTTCATCTCTTGCTCTCGACCTTTCTGATGCCTCACAGGGAGGCAAACACTCCTTTAAATCTTGGGAAACCAAAAAGCATATGCATATAATGGCTTCTTTTGCATCAAGTGCTGATGTCAGTGTATCAGTGGAGATTGCATCTGACAGAATAAGAGATATGGGGCTTGATGTTAAAAAGCCTGAAGTTATTTGAGTTCTCACATAATGGGTTACTGAGTTCAGTAATCTTTTCAGTTTGAATTTCCAGCTATCCTTTTGATTCTTTGAAGAAATATACTTCAGCTGAAAAATTTGCAGCATACACAGTAACAAATGCCATAATAGGCAATCAAATAATTAGTTCATTGAATTATGTCTAATGAGTCATAACAATGACATTTAGCCCTTATGCTACCAAATTATTTTCATATCAATATGAATATTGATTTAACAGCTCATCAGGGCTGAGATGAAAACAAACTCAACCAATGGAGGAAAATGCATCTGTTTCCCCCCGATATTTATTTCTGTAAATTTGTGCAGCTAACAAGCCTAAAATAATAAGATAATAGAGTTCTCATTTTGGTATTTCTGGCTGTGGAATTTTTAAATTCAAAATATTAAATTCTGACATCAAAATACTGAAGGAATTTCAGTTATAACTTCTGGCAATTCGCCTCTTTTGGTCATTCACTATAGGCTCAATAAAAATTGGAAGTAGATGCAGGGGGCCTCAGTCCACATCAAGGCCTTGGTGAGGGAAAAGGGCTGAGAGAAACTCCTGCCTGCAACCTTGGAGAAGCCACTGTCAGTCTTTGAAGACAATACTGAGCTAGATAGACCAATGTTGGTCTGACTCTGTATATGGCAGCTTCCTATGTCCCCCTTCCCCACATTATATCAGCTGTGGTGGTGCAGTGGGGAAGCAGCTTGCCTAGAGTGCAAGAGGCCGTTAGTTCAAATCCCTGCCGGTGTGCTTCCCAGACTGTGCCTAGTAAATACATCTGCAGTCACTTATATTGGGCAGCAGCAATGTAGGGAGGTGCTGAAAGGCATCGAGGCTCTTCACATGATTTGTGTGAAGAGCCTCTAGGGGGGTTATGGGGAGAGTGTGCTTAGCCCGCTCTCCCCGCAGACAGTCTGCTCTGGGCGGCTGCAGCAGCTGCCCACACAACTGCCGGCTCCATCACGGAGCCGGCTGGGGCTGGGGAGTTCGGGGGCTGCGTGGCCCCTAGAAGCTCCAGCATGCCCTGCGTGAGTGCGCAGAGCATGCTGGAGAGACCCCCGAGCCGGGAGGCGGCTTTTCAGCCTCCCGGTCGGGGGTCTACTCATGAGTAGCTGCGCTGTGGAGCCGCGCTGCGGCTATGCGTGGTTTTAAAAACCAGGTTTGCGGAGCACTTGCTCCACAAACCCGGTTTAAGGGGCGGGCTACCAAAGCGGGCGAGCCGCTTGTAAGCCACCGGGCTCACCTGCAAACCCGGTGGTTCATACAAGCAGCAAAAATCAGGCTAGGCTCTCCTAGCCCAATTTTTGCTGCTCGTGAGAACAGCCTCATCATCTCATACTGCGTGGGAGGAGGCACTGGTAAACCCCTCCTGTATTCTATCAAGAAAATCTCATGGAATGTGATCGCTAGGAGTCTCGATGGCTCAATCTTTCCTTTCCCCCCACATGATGGTTCTGATGATGCCCCTCTCTCACAGCAGCTGCTATGTAGAAAAGGCAAGTATACAAGGTGACAATATGTATTTATGTAGTTTGGCCCTTAATTTGATGCTGGACTTGTTTAGGCAACAGTTTACAGAATTTTGAATCGACCTCGGAAATACAGATCCTTTGAGAAAGTCTCCTTCTTATGACCTCAATAGATTCAGACCTTGGCAGCTTTTCAAGCAGGAAAGAGACATTGCTCCCCGCAGCACAAATTCTGTTTTCCACTGCAGCAATATGGCTTTCATTTCTTCCAAACCACAGCTGCTGTAAAAACGCCCTGGTGCAGTGGATGAAGTCATAATACTGACGGGCATAATCAGTGATAAATTTTATTTCATTTCATGAGGTGCAGCGGCTCAGTCAAACACAGCTTTTATCAATAGCACTAACATTTGATAAGTCATTTAGTCTGTAGAAGCCTTTCAACTCCAGAGGTCATATTTTCGCAAGAATGCTCGAAAATATTTCTGGTCATTTACAAGGCGCAACAGCGGGTCCTTCTCTGCTTGACTACCGAAGCTATTAGCAGTTATCTATGCTAAACATACAAATGAAGGCCTGGAGTGTATTCCATTAGACAGGCATGTTCAGGATATTTGTGCAAACGTAACTACAGCAATTAGCAGGTGTAAATTGAAATTTGTTAGCACACATTTCTTGTTCCTTGCATTGATCAATTAAGCTTCCTTAATTAATTATGGCTTGGAAATATTGCAATTCTTATACCACATTATAGCTTCATAACAGACATTCATTATACTGATCAGAGAATACATAAGTGAAAGTATCACCAGAAGAATAACATTCACAAGAACTTGCAATAACACCAATCCATTTACTGACAGCAATCTGTCTCTGCCAACAAGTGCCAATTAAGTGGATTTCTCCATTTCCCCTGCTAATGTGCTTAATTCCTGCTGCCTGCATATTCAGGAAAGGCTAGCGCAAAATGAACTACAGTCGTGAGAGACTGCAGCTTTAAGTCATCGTTTGCCTTTGTTCCCTGGGTTTCTGCACCAGACAGACGAATTCACAAAGTGACAGCAATCACATTATGCCGGTTGTAAACATCAAATGGATTGGCTGTCCTCTAAAAATGCTTGTTTTAGTTTCTACTTAACAGTAAGCTCCTGCTCAGTTCTTCCCTTAAGCCCTCAAAGAACACTGCACCATAATACATCCCACCCCCCCAAAAAAGATATTGGAAATCTCAAGCTAGGCAAACAAAATATATTTTGCAAATTAAGAAAATTTTGAACAAGTCATTTACATAATTGTGAATATAGACTGCACCTGAGCTTACCATAACATCTGGAACGTTTTAACGGGAATATTGGCAAATTCTAAGTTTAAAAAATTGGGGCAGTGAAGGGATGAGATGAGAGAGAGGGCGTGGATGTGGGACACTCGCTTAATGAGTGAGAAACAGAGGTCACAGCTCCCAAACCTGGGTAGGACACAGTTTTCACTTGTGTGAATGACCTCACAATGTTTGACATTATATGGCTATTGCAGGATTCAAAGGTATTTTCTTAAACAACATTCAAATTCTGCAAGCATTAGAATTTAAAAAGAAAAATACATTTTCTACGTGCTCCGCAGTGATGGACCATCTTCCTGGTTTCAGTAATGACAAAAACAGAAATCTCTTTCCCATCAATACCCACCCATTCCTTCATTCTTCACAAGCACAAGTTGCATTTTGCCCACCTTTTCAAAGCCGCTCATGAAAAGACAGTGCCGTAAAGAAAAAGTGGCTTTCATCTGCAAACAGTGAAGTCAGATCAACAAGAAGTGGGAATTAATTAAGTCTGGGATTGCTTTTGGGATCAGGTCTACAGGTTGGCAGGAATACAATTTTTAGGATATTAGGAAACCTAAAAGGTTTTTTTAAAAAAAACTACACTAAGAGGCGGGTCTCACGATCAGTGAGACCCACTTTGTAAAGGTGAGACACAAGCGGACAGTCTGCTCTGGGTGGCCGAACCGGCCGCCCACATGACTGCTGGCTCCGTAACGGAGCCAGCGGGTGCTGGGGGGGAGCGGGGGCCAATTGGCCCCCAGAAGCTCCAGCATGCCCTGCGGAAGTGCACAGGGCATGCTGAAGAGACCCCTGGAGCCGGGAGGTGGCGTTTCGACACCCCTCTGGGGGTCTACTCATGAGTAGCTGCGCCGCAGAGCCACGCCAACTCACGATCAGGAAGCCCGGGTTAGCGGAGCACTCGCTCCGCTAACCCAGGCTTAGGGAATGGCTACATAAGCAGGTGACCTGCTTCGACTCAACTGGGCTCGGCTGTGAGCCCGGTGAGTCTCACAATCGGTGGAAAGCAGGCTAAGCACCCTTAGCTCGCTTTCCACTGATTGTCAGAATAGCTCCAAAGAATGCTTGGCTAATTTGAAAACCTAATTCCAATCTGGTCTATAACCTATTTGTGGTACATGGGTCTTCTGATATGTGTTTTAATTTAATTTTGATATGTGTTGAATATTGTTATATTCAACAGTGATGCTGAAATGGCACACTTGTGAAATTACTGACAGTGGAACAAACGTCAAAGTTTTAAAAGGATAAAATAAAAATAACAAACCTCTTATTTTGCTATTTTGTTGCTAAGGTTACATATCTTAACCGTATCTTGCATCTTAAGAACGTAAGAACAGCCCTGCTGGATGAGGCTCAAGGCCTATCTAGTCCAGGATCCTCTTTCACACAGGGGCCCACCAGATGCTGCTGGGAAGGCCACAGGCAAGACCTGAGCGCCTGCCCTCTCTCCTACTGTTATTCCCCTGCAGTAGCAACCAGTGCAAGAGTTGCCAGGCGTGGTGAGAGGCACGTTTAAGAGTAAATCAATCGGTGCTTACCTCTGCTCTCACCACACTTGAACTCCACTTGGAGCAGCAGCACACCGCCCAGTACCCACTATGGCAGGGGATTGCTTTTGCCACTCACCTGGCCACTCAGCTCTGATTGGTGGAGGCAATCCCCCGCTGTAGGGGGTGTTGGGCAGCACACTGCTGCTCTGAGCAGAGTTCAAGTGTGGCGAGAGCAGAAGTAAGCCCTAAATGATTTACTCTTAAAGTGCCTCTTGCTGCCACCCTGGCTGTTCCCACACTGGCTGCTACTGATCCCATGCAACTGGTATTAGAAACATCTTGCCTCTGAGGCTGGAGGTGGCCTATAGCCCTCAAACTAATAGCCACTGATAGACCTGTCCTCCATGAATTTATCTTAACCCCCTCTTAAAGCCTTAAATGACCTGATCTTAGATTATCTTATCTATATATGAACCCCATCGCCCATTGAGATCATCAGGAGAGGTCCGTCTGCATTTGCCACCGGCTCATCTGGCGGCCACTCAGGGACGGGACTTCTCTGCTGCTGCCCCGAGGCTTTGGAAGGCGCTCCCTAGTGAAATAAGAGCCTCCCCATCTCTGACAGCTTTTAAAAGGTCCTTAAAAACACATCTGTTCACCCAGGCTTTTAACTGATACTGTTTTGTTTTTAATGTTGTTTTAGAACATTGTTTTAAAAAATTTAAATTGTTGTGTTTTAAATTTCTTGGTTTTGTTTTTAACTAATGTTTTAATGCTGTTTTTATCTGTTGTGAACCACGCAGAGACACAAGTTTTTAGTGATATAGAAATATGTTAAATAATAATCCTCTATAATAATATGGTAGAGTGTGATCCCGTGCCGCCCGTGTGTTTCTCGCCCGTTCTGGGCATGCGCAGAGCGCATGCCCAGAACGGGCGAGAAAGATACAGCCGCCCAGACACGGTGGCCATGATGAGCGGGGAGAAGCGGCAGCTGAGGAGAAGCAGCGGCCGAGGAGAAGCGGCCGCCGCGAAGCCGGGCGGGGGAAAGAGACGGAGGGGGAAGCTGGCTGAGGCGGCAGCAAAGCCGTGGCCTTGAGCCAAAGCCGGACGGGGGGGGGGAGGCCGACATGCGGGAACCAGGAGGGGGCCAGGAGGGGAAGTTGCCGGCGGCGAGCCGGCGGCCGCTTCGGCAGCAGACACGAGCCGGCGGCCGCAGCGCCGACGGAGGCCAGCCGGGGAGGCGGAAAGCCAGAAAGGGGAGGCCGGCGGTGGAAGGGGGCCCTTGCCCGGCCGGGGAGACCGGCCGCGGCATGGAGGCTGGCGGCGGCGGGAGGGGGAATGACGACAGGGGGCCCGGAGCGCACAACTCCCCTAGCGCCCGTTAATTTAACGGGCCAAAAATAACTAGTAAATAATAAATATGGTATTCTTACATTTTGGGAAGTGATTTTTATTTCTCTCCCTTCTGCAAAACCCCTTTTTACATGCAGGAATATGTCTGTGAGGGCTATATGACCTCCAGGGACATATTCCTGGCAGAGAAAAGGGCTTTTGCAGAGCAGGGACAGAAACAAAAATAGCTTTCTTCTCCATGTACGCTACAATTGCAAGGCAAACCTGATATGCAGTTAATTTGGTATATCCAGCAGTTCAACATTAATGGCTTCCCCTGCTATGTACCCCCAGCAAAAACAAAAAAACAAAAACTATGCGAGTCACAGTTCTGTGCAAAGGGCTGAGATCTCATAACAAAGAATTGTTAGCACCTCCACAAAACCATAATTCCCTGAGTTTTGTTGGGGAGATCATTGACAGATAAAACATTTTAGGGCATTGTGTAGATGCAAGTTTGGGCCTTTCCAGATGACAGTTTGGTGCAGGCTTTTTAAAGCTTTCACACTCGTTTCTCTTGCTCACAGTTTAGATGCTTAGGTAGGTTCTCATGCTCCTTCATAGTGAGAGTTGATGCTCTGGCTACACACAGCACAGACCTTATCTGATTTTCACAGCACCTGCCGGCCAGCACTTACAATACCATCCCTTTTCATTAGTACTTTTGTGAGTGAGAACATGTGAAAAATTAGTGTGAAAGCTTTTAAAAGCCTGCTGTCTGGAAATGCCCCACTCTTCATTACATGATCTTGAGAATGCTCATCTAGAGAAAGCCACAATCCGGTTTGTAGTTTCTGCTTTTAAAAAAGTTTGCTTTTATATATATTTTCCATTACCTATAACTGCGTTACTTTTCCACCTTGCTTATATTAATGCAGTCCTAAAGGCTGCATGGTACTAAAAACTCATGGTTTTTAGTACTGACCTACAGAGTTTAATGGAACTTGTTTGTGTGTCTGAATGTCCAAAGGTCAGATGGAGAAAGTCTGCATAATACAATTTAAGTACTGATCAACTAGTTCGTGTTCTGTAAAATAGTTTCATCAGAGTTGTGATCTGTCTCGACTGCATCTGAACATGACGGAACTTCCTCCCTTCAGAAAATATTCCTTCAGCACTCTGGCCCCTTCTGTAATATTATGATTTTCATTGGCATGCAGCAGACATTTTAGCCTGTGCACATGCTGTGGCTGAAGAATTTGTAGTGAAATGTGAACTGAAAGAATGTCTTTATCAAAACAGTCAAGCAGAAGAAAACCCATTCCTACCATGAATATTAAATATTTTTCCAGAATCGTGGTCAAACACCTGAATTTTGGGTCAAAGAAGAGACACAGCCAGATTTTTCAAAGACCACCCATCATTTTACAGAATAAATGTATTAAAAGGTTTGGTCTCTTTTTTAGACTCTCAGAGTCAGAGGTCAACACTGCAAGTCAGCAAAGAGTTTAAACTAAAAATTCCTATGGATTTTTTATTACAAACATTCCTCAAGTGTTTCAAATATAGGTTCTTCTTCAGGGAAAGAAGACAAATGAAAACTACAATAATAGGCTGCAAAGATTTGGAACATCTCGAGAAATGTAGTCTAGCCAAAATTTCTCAAGAAAATATATCTAAGGCATTATACTTTGATCAATTTTATGCATGTCTAAATTCTTGTCGTCCCCCCCCAAAAAAAGCATTAAGAAGCCATATATACCATAGGACCATCTGCAGCCACCACAAAGTATTACTACTACTACTAGGCATATTTATACCATTTCTCCACCAGTTTTCAAAGTTTGTTTTTCACAGAAAAACAAACAGAAATAAAATAGTTCCCTGTCCCCAAAGGTCTCACAATCTTCAAAACCAAAACTAGATAGCAGCAACAGCCACTAGCAGAGTGCTGTGCTAGGGCCAGTTGCTCTCCCTTTGCAAAATTTAACAGAATCACCACTTGAAAAAGATGCTTCTGCTCCATTAGCATTATCACTTTGGAAAGTACCAGTGGAAGGTACCACAGTACCTTTGAGCACATGGCAATCACCAGTGGTGTAAATGCTTGCACAGAACTTTGCCATACAGTATTATTATATACAGGCCCACAAGCAAATATAAATATTGGGAGCAGACTACCGTCTTATTTGTAGCAGATATTTTCCCCATCTTAAACTAAAAGAACGAGAGAGAAAATAACTCTCATAGATTAACAAGTGTCATTGCTTGCTATGAACTAAATCTTATGTCTTAAAGCAAGGTAAAGGTATTACTTACTTTCCAATTGTGCCTTCAGAGACATTCTTAAAAGATCTCTGCTTATTCTAACATACAGTATTGTAAATAGTAGTAATATATAAGGGTGTGTTCAGTTTGATCTAAGGGCTGGATTTGGCCCTAGGAATAGATGTTACTGGAATATTATTTACCAGTCCAACCAATCTATCTTCTTTTAGTGCTTTCTGCCAAAAGGTTTTCCATCCAAAATGGTCCAGAAGGCAGCTTTCAACAATATAGAATACAACCATTGTGGGTTTCTAACTGTTCTTTCATTCAATTTCTCTGGAATTTCTTTTGAGTTAATCACAGATTCTTAACTAAAATCTTTATCTATCATCACTATTTATCAAGCTGGTTGATACACATAAATACAGACAAAAAGAATTTTAAAAAAACAAAAAAAACACCACAGATGCAGACACTATTCAAGAACATTCCATTGTGCCACAAATGGTAAATGCCAAGAAAGCATTAGTCCACCTTTTCCCTTGGACTACTAGCTTCCATTCCACAGGTACACATGCCCACAAACATCAGGCAAGCAACAACAAAGATAACACAGGAGTCTCTAATGTTTCTGCTTTACCTACAACCGTGGCTTTCCATGAGAACCTCTAAGTGGTTTGCTTCTGGCATTAGCATTAGCAATCCCACAATACAGACTGTTGAGAAAAATGGTGCTCAACATTAGAGACAGGTATCAGATATTCCAAATGGTTAGGGTGGCTCTAAACAACATGATAGGGGTTACTTGAAATAACCACACAAACATTTAGAAAACATGCACCGCGCTGTCACTCCAAGGTTTAATGCAATTCTTGCTGGCTACCAAAATACAATACAAGATGATATCCTAGTGGAAAGAAGAATATGCACATCTAAACAAAGACTCACACACATCTAAAATAAAGGACAGAGATACTAAGAACATCTTCATACATTACGTAAATCAAGCAAGGTTGGACCCAATTAGGAATCAATTATTTCTTTATGTTCAGATTTGCTACATATTAGAGGAGAGCTGGTCTTGTGGTAGCAAGCATAACTTGTCCCTTTAGCTAAGCAGGGTCTGCCCTGGTTGCATTTGAATGGGAGACTACATGTGTGAGCATTGTAAGATATTCCCCCTTAGGGGATGGAGCTGCTTTGGGAAGAGCATCTAGGTTCAAAGATCCCTCCCTGGCATCTCCAAAATAGGGCTGAGAGAGATTCCTGCCTGCAACCTTGGAGAAGCCACCGCCATTCTGTGTAGACAATACTGAGCTAGATGGACCAATGGTCTGACTCAGTATATGGCAGCTTCTTATGCTCCGACAGTGATCTGAAAGAGTGTGTGTGTGTGTGTGTGTGTGTGTGTGTGTGTGTGTGTGTGTGTGTTTTGCAGAAAGTGGCATGTGATTTTCAAAAATACAACGTAAACACCATCTCTCTCTCCCAACGCTCTTGCCATTTATTTATGACTTGAAATAGGATCCAGTTGGGTGGTGAAATTATAGTCCACTACTTATGAAAATTGTGGCTGTGGATTCTACCACATGGGAGAGAGCACTCCAGCAATCCCTACTCCCCATGCTGATATGCTCCATAGCCCCACTCCCTCCCACCCCATTCTCCACAGACCTAGCATTTATCTGCAGAGACAAACAGCCAGGGAGAGATGCATCCTGTGATGAACAACACTGGATCCCCTACATTCTTAATCACAGAGAGGAGCTCTCCCTGCATATAGCACTTATCTTTCCAGACAAATGCTGTATCCATGGAGAGCGCAGGAATGGGGCTATGGAGCACAGGGTATGAGGCTTACCAATACACTTCCACAGGCACTGTATCTGAGTAAACATCCACCGTTTTCATAATGAGCAAATAGGAGCCCTCTTCAGACAGTTAAAAAAGCAGGGATGTACATTCTCACATACAGCTTCCTGATAATACATCCCCACCCTTGTGCTGATGCATTCAGAAACTCCACCTACCTACTGTCCAAGCTTACAGCATTTGTCCACTAAGTGTGGACAGCAGATGGGTGGGGCTTCTGAGAGTCGCAACGTAGGGGCGGAGCTTGCAGTGACATTCTTCTTCTTCTGCAGCAGCAGCAAGTATTTATACTTTAATACAGTGGCCCTATTTTTTTAAACATCTGAAAAGGGCTAAGGTGAAGTTCGAATCTATAATGAAAACAAACTGGCAATCATCCCAATTCCTGTGAATGCAACAATATTTAATTCCTGTGAATTTCTGTGAAAGCAGCAATATTATTTAAGACATTTGGGAGTTCTGGCTTCTCTATGGTGACTAGAGGTGGTCAGGTGTCAGACATACATTCCCTAATGGGCTGTTTTTTGGCATTTTTAAGCCATTTTTGGAAAGGCGGTATATAAATCAAATAAATAAATAAATAAAATAAATGATGCTTCATGCACTCAGCATGCCTATAGGGACTGTGCCAATATCTGTTCCAGTGATTCCCACTAATCCAAACTGGCAGACAATAGGATTAGAGGATCCAGGACAGATGGTGCATCTCAAATGATGGGCTTGAGATGGTCAAACGTTCTGGTTTGTGATTCTTGTTCTGGTGCTGCATTCCACACCTCCAGTTTAGAGCACAATCAGAGCGAAACTACATGTTACATAGCAGACAACAGTCTCCAGATGATTTTGTTAAAATGAAAAGCAACCATGGGTGGTTTGCCAGTTTCAGTGATGAAATTTAATCATAGCATAAAGTATTTAATCATTTCCCCTCTAGTTGTTTTCCTGTTCATACTCAATTCCATGCTGTTTTTCCATCCACAGAGATAACTGTGTCATTTCCCCCATGGGTGGAAAAGCAGCAGGGAGGGGTCAGTTCTGAGCAGAAAATAGCCCATTAGGGAATGAGTTAAGCAAACTCTCTCTCTCCCTTACCACTGCTCTGCTCAAGCTGGCAGCCTTCCATGGCTACTTTTCATTTTTTTTTTTTTAAATCAAGAACCTACTACACAAATCTGCTGTATAACATTTAGTTTGGCCATGTGCTACAGACTGTTTTCTAAACTCCAATTTTTCAGTTCCACTTTAGTCAAGATTCTTATTAAATTCCATGGGCATTTCATGCATTTTCATGCACATAATCATGAGTGGTGTTGGTTGGAGCTACTACAGGAATCTAAACAGACATCAGATACTCCAAATTTCCTTTCCCCCTCTCTAACTCTAAGCTAGTTCTCATAATTTCTCTCTTGCCAATATTAATTCCAAAAATATTACCTGTCTTGCATGTCAGATTCTTTATGCAGTCATAACAGTGGCATACGTTTTTAGCTAAATGAAGGGCAGAAATGGTGTGGATGATAACATTGGGCATGGTTTTGATACAGAAGTCATTGCATAATGTGATTCTGAACAGAATAAAAATTTAAAATACTTATAATGCGTATTGCAGTTTTAGAGACAAAGCATTGAGTGCTTTAGCAAAAGTGTAACAGTCATATGATATTTAATTCTAAGGAGATAGTTTGTGTGCTGTTTGGATTCTGCTAATATGATTATAGTGAGACAGAGGCAGCACACTCTCACTACAGGGCTGCTCACGAGCAGCCTAAACCAAGCGTGGGCAGCCCAGCCGGGGTTAGGCTCCTCATGCGCAGCGCATGGTTCATGTGGATCCTGGCACGGCCTGCCTGCCTGCCTAACCTCACTTTGAAGCCTGACCTTTAGCCAAGGTTAAGGGAGAGTACATCCTTAATCCCGGCACCAGGATCTTGTGTATCCTCAGGCTGCACACACACACACACACACACACACACACACACACACACACACACATGGGCTGCGTGCGCGCGCGCACACACACACACACGGGGTTATCCCCTAATGCATTACACTCACCGCGTGATGCACTGTGGGATACATGGAGACCTCCAGAGAGCCGCACTGTGTGCAGCAGTGCGGACCATGTGGGAGTGTAGTCCATGCTTCCCACCACCATTCTGATTGTCTGCGGGAAGGTAACCCCCGCCCCCGCCCCTGATCGTGTGCATACACTTTGTGCCTATATGTGTAAGGAGGACTGTAGGAATTTGCATTGTTGTGATGGTACACAGACTTGGTTGTCTAGCACAGAATCTATTTGCATATATACTGTATCAGCTTCCTCCTCTCCCCCCCCCCAAAAAGAAAACTGTAGTTTGTAGCCCTTATAGATATGCCAACAAAACAAAAAACAAAACAAAACAAAACTTTAAAACTAGGTAGTGATTACTCTGGGTACTGAAACCCCAAGTAATGTGTGCAGCTTTTTCTGCAATCAGTGAACAAGAGTTCTGAATCTCACTCAGCTCTTCAAGTGCCCCCAAATAATTTCTTTCTACCCCGAGATATGAATAGCCTTCAGTGCATCCCCCAATGTCCATCACCTCAGTTCCCACCAATGCAAAATTCTGTACAACCTTCCCCTTTTACCAGAATAAATGTATATAAAGTAAATGTAGGCAAACAGAAAGCTTTTTAGAAGTATCTTATTTTTTTTGATGTTTCCAATTCCAAAGGAGTTGATTCTATTTTATCCACTGCAGGAATGTTCCAATGGATTTGCAACCAGCAACTTGTATAAACACTCATGTTGATAAACAGATATATTAAATTTATAGAGGAAACTGAGGTACCTCAAATACCTAGGGACATGGGGATGGTTATTACTGATTATTACCTTTGTGATTTAAAAATAATAATAATGAGGGAGCCACCTGATCTTGCAAGATTAGGAGGTTGTAGCCCCACTTTTGGCCCCAGCTCTCTCACAATCTTACTCTTACCTTGTATGCAGCTTGCCTCATAAACTGCTTTGCAGGCTGTTTCCAGATAGCTGGCACTGTGATGACCCATCGTACCTCTGAGTTTTCAAACTCTGAACCTGCCTGATCACTCAATTCCTAAAATAAATGAAAGCAGAGGAATGAACAGTGTAAAACCGACATCTGGGTTTTCAAAAAGTGATGCTGTTTTCTCCTGGCTCCAACAGCAATAAGCTGAACTTTTCATCGTTGTTCATGTTATGTCTACATCAGCCTGTTTAAATCAACTGACATGTAAAGAATGCATAGATTGACAATACCAGGGTTTCAGTTATGCTTTATTAAGGAGACCCACAGAAAAATGTACACCCAGAAAAGGAGCATTCGCTCCTCAACGTGAAGGGTTCTTCTTGCTACTGGATTTGAGGACACCTCATGAGGGTTATCCTTCCCACATGCTCCAGAAGGCAGGACTCTGCAAATTAAAAAGTACTTTAAGAGCCTGGGAAGGAGAACTCCACTCAGTTCATAGTAGCCAAGTCCAAGGTTCAGAGACAAAAGCGAGAAGAAGAAAAATGAAAAACACACCAGTAGATGTGGATGCCCAGACAGGTGGTTCGAGATGTCCTCAAATCCAGCAGCAAAAAGAAACCTTCATGGTGAGTAACAAATGCTCATTTCTCTGCTGCTGGATGAGGACATCTCACATGGGACATGCCACAGCTGAGAACCCTGAGTGGGGGCATCAGTGTCTACTGGGACAGAAAAAACTGTTGAAGGACAAGTCTGCCAAAGGCTGCGAAGAGCGATGGAAGTTGAGCTTGTAGTATTGGGTGAATGTGGAAGGTGACACCCAGGTGGCTGCTTTGCAGATTTCCAAAAATGATGCATTAATAGAGAATGCAGCTGATGTTGCTGCTGATCTCATAGAGTGCACTGTGATGTTTAGAGGTGGTCTTAGGTTCTGTATCTCATAAGCTAGCGTGATACAGGCCTTTATCCATCTGGTGATGGTAGTGGTTAACATTGGGTTTATGCCAGTTTTTTTTTTCCAAAGAGTGGACAGGTTTAGGACAAAAAGATGGGAGGACTATGTCCTGAAAGCAGTGAAATATGGAGGCCACTTTATGCAGAAAATAAGGGTCTGGAATCAGATGAAAATCAGGTGGGGGGGGGGAAATTGGGAGCGGAGGACCATGCACACAATTCAGAAACACGACTGGCCAATGTGATGGCCACTAGAAAGGCTAGTTAAAAAAAGAGTAGGCAGAGCAGTATTGATCTGAGGGGTTTGAATGGTGACTTGTGCAGCACACATAGAACTTTATGTAAATCCCAGGATGGAAACCTGTGCACAGTTGGTGGTGAAAGTATTGAGGCACCCCTGAGGAAACGTTTAAGGTAAGCATGAGAATGTAGACCTTGAGTGGAGGATGTGGATAAGAGATTTGCGAGTGAGGGTGCTTGACACTTGAGTGTGTTAGCCTTAAGCCCTTTATCCAGACTGCTTTGTAAGAAGCAGAGAAGCTGGGGTAGACCATAGTCATCTCTGGAGAGCTTATGATATCAGCACAATTGGAGGGAAAACCTGTCAGGCGGACTGGTAAATGCGGTTCATAGAGTCTCTCCTGGATAAAAGAATAGTGTCCAGTACTGTATGTGGGTAGTCATGGCATATCAGAATGTTCAATTCAGTTGCCATGTGGCAAGCCTGAAGCACGCCAGGTCGTGGTAGAAACCTTGGTGAAGAAGATCTGGGGTTACCAGAAGGAACTGGTACACAAGATGTGGTGACAGCTAACAGCCTGGATCTACAGGGGTCAAGATAAATTCATGGAGGACAGGTCTATCAATGAATATTAGGGTTATAGCTATTATTGGCTATGAGGGCTGTCGGCCACCTCCAGCCTCAGAGGCAAGATGCCTCTAAATCAGGCATCCCCAAACTGCGGCCCTCCAGATGTTGCTGAACTACAACTTCCAGCATACCCAGCCACAAAAAATTGTGTCTAGGGATGCTGGGAGTTGTAGTACAGCAACATCTGGAGGGCCACAGTTTGGGGATACCTGCTCTAAATACCAGTCACAGGGTAGTAACAGAAGGAGAGAGTGCATGCCCTCAACTCTTGCCTGTGGGCTTCCCAGAGGAATCTGGTGGGACACTGTGTGAATTATGACACTGGACTAGATAGGCCTTGGGCCTGATCCAGCAGGGCTTTTCTTATGTTCTTTAATCAGGGAACCTGATGGTAAGATGCAGTATTTCTGTGAACTACAGTATTTGAGGCCATAGTGGTGCCACTAAGAGTACTCAAGCTTTGAGGAGACTAATTATGTGCAGTAGACAGCTTAGGATTTGTATGGGAGAAAAGGCATATAGGATAACTGGAGGATATGGGGAAGAAAGGGCATCCACTGCCCCTGCTCCCTCACAGGAAAAATGGAAGAAGAACCTGCGTAGTTTGGTGTTGGCTGGCAAGGTGAATAGGTCCACCTGAGGGTGGCCCAAGGCCTGGGTTAGGAGTTTGAATGTATGAGGGTTGGTGCTCCATTCGGCTGGATGGATCTCCGTCCTGCTGAGCCAATCGGCGCATGTGTTGAGAGGTCCACTGACATGGTGGGCTGTCAGGGAGGCCAAGTGAGACTCTGTCCACTGGAGAAAGAGGGATGCCTCATGGTACAGAGATCTGGACCTGGTGTCTCCCTGGTGATTAACATGTGCTTTCACCGTGACAATGTCTGTCCAAACTATGGAGGCTATGAAGTCAGAGTGATGTAGGGATTCTGTAATGGATTGCAGGGTCTCCATCCAGAACTTCCTGCGTTTTACATATCTGTTTAAGAACTTTAACTCCAGTCTGGCCCTGGGGGAGCTGTCCTTTTGGGGCATGGTGAACAAAATAGAGTAAATGTCCCTGCCCCTTTGATGAAGTGGTACTCATCCTATGGCACTGATGGATGCTAGATGCCAAATTGCTTGAAGAAGACCTACATGCTTGGTAGGGGAGTGTGACTGAGGGGTTGGAAGAAAATGGTCAGGGGGTAGGAAGTTCAGCTCTATTCTGTAGACTCTGCAAGATGGTGTTGAGCCCCCACTGGTCTGATATGTTGGCCTCCCACATGTGGAAAAAGTCCAAGAGGCAACCTCCCACACTGGGGAATGGTGAATCAGGATAGCTTTCTGGGCTTAGGTTGAATAGCAAAATTTTGGCATGGTTGAGGAGGTGGCTTATTGTTGTTGTGCTGACTGTTCTAGGGTCCCTATCCTGGGGTCTGAAGGTGGAACGAAAAGAACGAAAAGGCTGGAACTGGCTGCATGGTGTAGTGGTTAGAGTGATGGACTAGGACCGGGGAGACCCGAGTTCAAATCTCCATTCAGCCATAAAACTAGCTGGGTGACTCTGGGCCAGTCATTTCTCTCTCAGCCTAACCTACTTCACAGGGTTGTTGTGAAAGAGAAACTCAAGTATGTAGTACACCTCTCTGGGCTCCTTGGAGGAAGAGCGGGATATAAATGTAAAAATCATCATCATCATTATCATCATCTATCGTCCCTGTGAAGAACTGTGAGGAGCACTTTCCTTTTGTCTTTTTTTTCAATGACTATTTCTTTGAGGGCATCATCACCAAAGAGTTTGGCTGCAATATATGGCACTGCTGCCAAGTCTGTGTGTGAGGCGGAAACATTCTGCCAATGCTTAAGCCGTAGGTTTCTCCTTGCTACCACCATGGAAGCTGTGGAGTGCAAGAAGGAATGAACTGAGTCCAATGTGGCATTGGTGATGAAAGACTGTTCCTTTTATATCTTCAGGACTGTTTGCTTTTGGCGACTAAGGTCTGATGGAACAGCTTGGAGGAACTCATCTACCCAAAGTAGTGATGCTTGTGCTATATGGAAGAAAGATAAGAATATAGATATCAGTAAAGAAATAAAGGACAAAAAGGTTTGGCTGAGAGAAGGCTGTCTCTGGAACAGGATGCAAGAACTGGGTGCTGTTCTTCCCAGGCTCTTAAAAGTGCTTCTTAATTTGCATAGTCCTGCCTTCTGGAGCATGTGGGAAGGATAACCCACATGAGATGTCCTCACCCAGCAACAGAGAAGGGAAGGTTTTCTTCAAAAAGCAGCCCAGAATCTGAAACATCACAGCATATTTTATGCAAGTCTTTTAGTGAAGGTGCAGGCCATCCGAAATAGGCAATTTGGAGCATTCATCAGGCTGAAACATATTTGCTGAGGTGGACATCCAGACTAACCAACTGCTTGCACAAGTGTGTTGAGTTAGCACAAGGCTGTTGCACTAGCTAGTTGTGCTAAGTTTGGAGCTTGTACTTCAGATTAGTGCTGCACTAGTACAAAATGTTTATGCTTGTGAAACAAGGTGTGCAACCTGTGGGATGCCTCATTTGTTTTGCAGGGAACTTTTGTGCCGAAGTGCAATTCTGAGCATCCCTGTGATTTCACATTACACATCCTCTTGTAATAGCACAATTTTGTTCATTGTGAAAGCACTTCATTACTCATTACAGGTTATGTTAACCAGTATATCTACAAAATACCATAGTCCACACATTTATTCTAAATGGTTGCTGCATAGGTTAACATCACTAAATGTTTTTCATTTTTAAACTTTGAGTTAATCCTAACTTCTTTCCCCACAGAAAAACTCTGAAAACATTTGATACTTGAGCAGGGTGGGGGAGACCCTGGTTTCAGCAAATAAAGAATGGTAAGTCAGGTGTTATTTCAGAACCTGTGTTCAATTTGCAGAGTCAGAAGTATTTGTAACACTGTTTCGGAAAGAGTTCAAGTGCAATGACCTTACATATTTTTTTTGTTCCTTATCCAAGCAAGGAAAGAATTCAAATGACTATACAATATTCTCCTTCAGCATATAAAACATTTTCTGCATGTGGCTAATTAATAGGCTTGATTTTTCATAATGTGATTTAAAACCTCTGGCAGAAAAGCAATCCTTTCTTATTAGGAAGGAGCACTGCTTGAATTGATTAGCTTACACAGAAATAATACTCCTATTTATTTTATGCTCAAACACACTGTCCATTCTGCTGTTTTGCTGCCTAATGAAAATGTGCTTCAGCATGTCACCAATCCTGTGCTCCGGTTCATCTCAATGTACAGCTTTGCTCCTAACCATTTACTCCCAGCTTTTTAAAGGAAGACAAAGTCAGCGCCTTTCCAAATAGAAATTTAATGACTATTGATCATTCCTCCTTCATATATGGTCCATAGATGCTTTCTTAAAGGAAGATATCCAGAAGACTTCTCTGGAAGGTCATCAGAGCCTGGAAAGGTGCCCGCAAGTGAAGGGGAGGGACTGATGTAACATGCTGAGTGTAAGGACATTGTAGTTTTGCAGCTTCTGCAGGGAGAGAGACTCAAGACAAAATGAGACGAGCTGAGAGCTAAAAGCATCTTATGGGGCTCTCTCTAGGGATCTGGTATGAGATAGCAGACTTGAAGCCTGGCTCCTATAAGTCAATGCTGTTTGCATCCACTTGATCCTCAAGCAATAGATTTGAAAAGAAGCCAAATAAATACATCTCAGATCTGGATTCCAAGAACTCAGTAAGCTTTAATTCAAGCAAACCACCATTCCATTCTGATTTGCATAGGTTTCCTTTATTTCCAAACATGCCAGGGCTTACAGGTTCAAGAGGCAGGCTACTGAAGAGTGAAGTTCAAAGTAACTGGGGATTCATTTCTGTGGTGGCTGTGAAGGCTAGAGGGTAATTTATTAGGTAAAAGGATGGTGGCTGATCCATCTGCGCACGTGCAGTGCGACATATGCGGCGCGCGCGCCAGCAGTGGGGACGAGCGCGCGTGCTGCAAAGGGCGCATGCGTGCCACCAGCTCTGTTTACTTTTATGCTAGCAAGGACAACGACGGGGGCAGGGGCGGCAGGGAGGAACTCTGCCGCCCCAAGAACGTTTTGGAAACCGCCAGCGCCATAGGGGGAAGAGCGGCGGGGGGGAGTACTACCACCCCCCCCTTAAAGAGAAACTCCCCCCCAGCCCTTCCAAACTGAACCGCGGGGTATCCAGACCGGTCCGGAGGCCTTGCCAATGGCCTCCGGACCGAACCATGCACACTCTTATCTACAGAGGCTCCCTCATGGAGAATTTCCATGCTGAAGCTTCAGCAAGGGAAATCAGAAAGGTAGAGATACTAGCACAGGTATACTAGTATCTCTACACAAAGGTAGAGATACTAGCACAGGACTGGCTGGCTGAGGAAAGAGATCCTTCTAAGTGATCCTCCAAGGAAAGATTACTGGGTATATCTCTGCTTACACAATAAGGTACTTCTGGCTAATTTAACTGGTGGTGGAATAGCTTGAATCTGTTTGGCACTCTCACTGCTGAGAAAACAGGATTACACTTACGTGTGTTTGATATTAGATGAGTAGTTTTCTGTGCAGTCTCATATTGGGGAACTGTGCATGTACAGTTCCTCATGTGGAACTGCAGAGACCACAATGATGAAGACTATCTCAATGAACTTGCTACTTGTAAGCTAAACGCGGCATTCACAGCCCTTCTTTTTCAGACTATGCAAATCATGGTTATTGAAGACCATTATCTTGGTGGTGTTTATAGGCTGAGACTCTGCATTTGGAGCCAAATGGTGAAACCCATCTTGCATTATATATTGTTCTGTTCTCTATTTTACGCAAGCCCCAGGAAGGTCTCACCTCTCCCTACTCTAGATAGGATTCCTGTATAAAACTGAGTTTCTGTTGAATGTAAGCCAATAACTAACAGTGTGGGCTCAGTTTACACTGGCAACCTTTAAAATGAATCATAAGATTGCCAATGTGTTATTTGTTGTTACAGTGATCAACTAGCTGATCCTGCACAGAGCATCTGTGCGGCAGTACACTCCCACCTTCTGCCCCAGTCCCTAGTCCCCTCCCCACAAGCCTTCTGCCCCAGCTTGCTCCCTCCTCCGTTTCCCCCTCTTTCTCTCTCTCTCATTTGTGCTCCCCCTGCCCGCTGCTTTTTAGCCTGCTTGTGTTTTCCCCACTGGCCATTGCCGCCTCCTCCTCCCTCCAGTCCCTGGTGCATGGGGTGGCCAAGTGTTCAGCCGGCTCCTTCCTGCACGGCCCTCCCTCTAGCGAGCATCTTCCAAAGCGGCCAGCCATTTGTCTCTGCCCAGCCAGGCTCCGCCGCTTTCTCTCCCCACAGCTTCCCCCCTCCCTTCTGCCCCAGTCCGTTCAGTTCTCCTCTCCGCTTGCCCGCTTTCCTTCCTTTCCTTTCCTCCTCAAGCGGCCACTTCCCTACACGGCCAACCGCTGACCAGCCAATCTGCTGGGTTGCCGGGACACATCCCCACAGAGGCACGTCTATGCGAATTAATATAATAGATTGTAAAAAAAAACTTGGATCATGATTTTTAACCAACTAAGCTTGATCCTGGATAATTGTCCTCATTTATATATGTTTTGCTGAGAGTAGCCCCTATGTTAATGCAACCCACTCTTGTCTGTCTCCTTGGTAGCCTTTAAGCAAACACAGCGAGGCTGTGCACACAAGCAGCCAAACCCAGGCGAGGACAACCCAGCCTGGGTTTGGCTGCCCATGTGCACTGCCAGGATTGAGCCCAATCCCGGAGCTGCCCTGTGGGTAGCCCAACTTTTAACCCTGGCCTTTAGCCAGGGTTTAAGGGAGCTAACCCCAGGGCCGGGATCATATGTATGCTTGGGCTGCATGCAACCCGAGCATACACAGAGTCAGGTGCCTAGAGCACCTTACTCTAGGAAGATCCCCCAATACTGTTCATCGCGCAGTACATTGTGGGATTTCTGGAGACTAGTGATGTGTGAGTCAGCCTGGTTCAGGCACTGGTTCAAGGAACCGGTTTGCAGACTGGCTTGGGGGATATACTTGTAAAGGGGAATCCGGCTAGGATTCCTCTTTACAAGTAAAGGTGGATTCCCTAGACTATGGGGGGAGGAGACAAAAGAGGAATATTTATCTTTAGCTTCTCACTGGTGGGGACAGCAAGGATGGCAGCAGGGGCTCCTCCAACCTCCCCTCTGTCAGCCTCCCAAATGACAGGCCAGCTGAGGCCCACTTTGGGCCTCTGCACACATATAGAGGCCAGAGCTCTCTCTTTGCATGGGCAGAGGCCCAAACCAGGCCACAAACAGCCCAAACCATTATCTGGGAGGCCAGCGGGGGGCTGGAGGAGCCCCCGCCACTGCCTCCGATGTCTCCACCACGGCCACATCTGCTGTACCCGCTGTCAGAAAACTAAAAGGTAGTTTAGGGAATCCCCCTTTACTTGCCTATCCTCCAAGCCAGCTGAAGAACCAGCTCAATGGTCGAACCAGACCGGGCCCACTTCATCTACTTCTGCCAAATAAGTCCTGGCCTCTAGTTGTGTGCCCGAACCGGTCCGGCAGCCATTCCAAAGAATGGCCGAACTGCCGGACTGGTCCGGCCCTGCCTGGTCCGGGTCCGGGTGGGGGGTATGTCTTTAAGGGCGGGGAGGGCTTGCTTAACCCTCCCGCCTCCTTGCCCCCGCCAGCACCCGTATTGTACAGTATAGGGGCGCTGGAAACCAGCCGCCCCCCCACCACCGCCGCCGCCGCCGCGGCGAAATAACCCCTGAAACCAGCCAGCCCTCCCTCCCTCCCAGCTAGCTGTCCGCCCGCCCGCCCACCCACTCACCCAGTCGCTCACCCGGTCGCTGGATAAAAAGCGAGAGGAGCTCCGGCACAGAGCTCCTCTCGCTTGGAAGGCCTCCAGCAGAATGGTGGCTTGTGCGCGTGCGCATGCGCGCGCCGCAAACCACGCCGTTCTCCGGAGGCCCGGTCTACCCGCCGGGAAAGGGCCGGGTAGACCGGGCCTCCGATCGCTGGGTAGACCGGGCCTCCGGCGATCGGAGGCCCGGTCTACCCAGCAATCGGAGGCCCGGTCTACCCGCCGGGAAAGGGCCGGGTAGACCGGGCCTCCGATCGCCGGAGGCCCGGTCTACCCAGCGATCGGAGGCCCGGTCTACCCGGCCCTTTCCCGGCGGGTAGACCGGGCCTCCGGAGAACGGTGTGGTTTGCGGTGCGCGCATGCGCGCGCGCACAAGCCACCATTCTGCTGGAGGCCTTCCAAGCGAGAGGAGCTCTGTGCCGGAGCTCCTCTCGCTTTTTATCCAGCGACCGGGTGAGCGACTGGGTGAGTGGGTGGGCGGGCGGGCGGACAGCTAGCTGGGAGGGAGGGAGGGCTGGCTGGTTTTAGGGGTTATTTCGCCGCGGCGGCGGCGGGGGGGGCTGGTTTCCAGCGCCCCTATACTGTACAATACGGGCGCTGGCGGGGGCAAGGAGGCGGGAGGGCTAAGCAAGCCCTCCCCGCCCTAAAAACAAGGCCCCCCTTCGGTGCCGGTCCGGACTTCTCCGGACCGTGCACATCCCTACCGGCCTCCAGCAATCTGTGCTGTATGGATCAGCGTGGATTGTGAGGGGGAGCACCGGAACACCAGCGAGGAGCTCAGTTGGTCGTCTGGGGAAAGGTAGGTGAAACCCCCCCCCCGCCCACAATTTGGTCGTGTGCACTACCTTAGCATAAAGCATTACCTTAGCATTTAGATATAAAATGGTTGATACTGAAAGCCAAACAACACAAGTATACATTACGTTAAGGATGTGCTAGGCCCTGTCATGCTCATTTTTAATTCAATAAATAGCAGCCTTGGTGGGAGGGATCCAGATCGGTACCATGGCAAGGGTAGAGAAGGGCTTTAATCCTTTGCCTCTGTCACAGTTCCAATCCAGATTGAGCTTCCCTGTGGTTGTTTGTCCTGGGAGGGAACTTTCCCCCCAGGGCAAAGGACAACCACTGGAGTTGTGGTGGAGGCGAAGAGTAAGCCTCCCTCCCTTTATGCCATGGCCCTGATCCAGACAGCCTCCCACAGCTGCTACTTAGAGAGTAAAAAAAAGTATATCGGGTCTAGCACTTGCTTAACATGACATGTAGCTTGGCCCTAAGAACTGCATTACACTGAGAAAGCATTCTGGTTGTGTTGAAATAAGTGACAAAAATGGGGGGGGGATGACTTTAATTGATTCTACAGAGCCATGATGTCACCACTAGCATGTGCATCATGGGATTCTACATCTCACTGATTCGATGGTAAGGAAAGGGACTGTGTGTAAATATCTAGGACACTTCAGCGTTATCAGCATTCCTGCACCTCCTACAGCTGCTCCACTTTGTTTACATCAAATACTGCTGCAGGCTGAAGTTTGGCAAGGTTAAATTTGTTGGGCCAGCATTTGTTGCGGTTATAAATATAATGCACTGGAGACAGTAGGGTTTTCTTTACCTTTAAAGCTTGTTCTTTAAAGTACTGCAGAGCATAAGCAAATATTTCAAGTGCTTTGACTTTCTTGCCATTTGCAGCTGTCAGCTCCGTTTCCAGAGTGAGATTCTGAAGGAAGAAAACAATTATAAATTATTAAAAGGAATTGGGAAGTAACCTGAATGAATGTAACTTGTGACAATCCAGCCTTATGGTAAAATGTGGCTCCAAGTGTTTACATTTTTTGCCTAATTTCCCCTTGAACAGAAGACTTCAACAATTTGTATTTTGTGGACTGTCTAATTTTAATGTTCATAAGATGGCCAAGCGTTTTGCACTTAGTTGTGGTATGAAGAGAAATGCAAGTTTAGCTTATGGTGCTTTAATGTTTATGTGGTTAGTAGCCATCAACTGCATCTGTTATAAAGTGCACCCACCTGCCAAAGTGTGGGCACAAAAACCAATTATCCTGCCAAAGGTTCAAAATCAGATTGTACAATGTTATGAAATAAGAGCCTATATATGTCTTTCCATCTTTATATAATATTGGAAAATATCTTGAAAAGAAAAAAGACAGCAAATCTACAGCATTTTATTATTGCTACTTTCAAATGCAGAACATCAATTTGATAAGAAATTTATTAAAAACCTTCTTCTGGATAAAGGTGAAATTGTCCAAAGGATCTGTTCTATATAAGAATTTCAGGATTAATAGCACTCTCAGAAATGAAAGCTGCTGAAATCTTCACATTTCTTCATTTGATTTGGGGGAAAATGTTGTTTTTAAATTGTTTTGTGTTATTATAGTTTGTATTTTCTTCCCCTCTCCCCATTCTTGGTCTGTTATGATTTAACGGGCTGTGTGGTTTTATCTTATGTTTCAACATTGTGTTGTAAGCCACCCACAGAACAATTTGTTATTGGGTGGTGAACAAATAGATTTGTGTTGTTGATGTTGTTGTTGTTGTTGTTAAAGACTTCCCTCTCTTCAAAGCTGACAGTGGCACTGGCAATCAGACTTTATTACATCAACTAACTTTTAACTTAACATTTTCCTCATCCACTTCTGCCAGTCACACAACTATCTTTGTCCTATACAACTTGATAGTTTTCATACATCCCAACCTTAGGAACACAGGAAGCTGCCATATACTGAGTCAGACCATTGGTCCATCAAGCTATTGTCTACACAGACTGGCAGCAGCTTCTCCAAGGTAGCAGTCAGGAGTCTCTCTCAGCCCTATTTTGGAGATGCTGCCAGGGAGGGAACCTGGAACCTTCTGCTCTTCCCAGAGTGGCTCCCATTCATTTGCAACCAGGGCAGACCCTGCTTAGCTAAGGGGACAAGTCATGCTTGCTACCAAAAGACCAGCTCTCCTCTCCTTCTCCTTCCAATCAATCAGGGGGTAGATGTTTGGGATCCTCATTCATAAGGTTCAGGCAATGTGTGGCCCAAGCAAAGCTTAACAGTTTTGCAATAATAATCTGTCTATGTTTGGGAACAAAAATACTTAGGCAGACATGCAGAATTCATACATTACTTACACCAGTTGTGTGGAGCTTCATCTTAAATTTTTCAAAATACAACCAGTGCTTTGATTCATTGGGATCTAGGTCATGATAGAAATCTCTGGCCGCATAACCAAAACTGTGGAACTTTCTTTCTGGAGTTAGGAGAATAGTTGTTGGTGTCTTCTGATTGGACACACCAGGGTCTCCTCCTTCCCATCGCCTAAAAAATAGAAGAAGTCTTTTTAAAACAATGAGACTAGAAGACTTTAGATTGCACATTGCACACTTTGTCCGTGCAGTTCAATGACTAGAATATCGCTCTGGAATTTATTTTTTTAATGAAAAGCAACATGAAAGTATTTGAAATTAAAAATGAAAACAAAACTAAAAAGAAAAAAGAAAAAGCAGCAGCAACACCTGGCTTAGATCCAAGAAGATCTTGGATCCTGGGCTTAGATCCAAGATCTTGGATCCAAGGCCACAATTAAAAAATCAGGGACATTTGTGGACCATGTTACCTAGGGATGTGCAAATTGTTTCGGGCACAAATTGATTTGCACCCAAATCTAGCTGATTCGGATGATTTGGAGACAAAACAAATCACCCCTGTGATCCATTGGCTAGATTCGGGTACAAATCAAATCATGCCTGATTCGATTCGAATCGATTCGAGATTTGGATCCCTCCTATTAATTCCCCCAGATCCCCAGCTTTCATTTAAAAACAAAACAAAACCTTGTAGAAGTGGAGTTATGGAGCAAAATGTGTGGTCACTATTTTTCAAGTGTTTAGATTCTTTGGTGTATAATAACTTTCCCTCGATGAATCCCTATGAGGATTCATTACACACCTTCATTTCTTCTATTCATTTTGACTGTCTTTTCAACACTGCCAACTGTCAACTGCCATGTGCCAATTACACCCCACTCCCACCCACAATGCAGTGGGGTACTACTCAGTTTATGTTCTAGGGTTTTTTTCCAAGTGTTTAGGCTCTTTGGTGTCTAATAACCTTTCCTCATAATGAATCCTTATGAGGATTCATTACACACCAAAGAGTCTAAACACCTCAAAAATCCCTAAAAAATAAACTGAGTATCCAGTGGCTTGTGGGGTAGTTGGAATATGGGATGCCACTAATTCCCCACCCCCACCTGCAAAGCAGTGGGGTCAAAATGAACAGAAGAAATGAAGGTGTGTAATGAAAACACCAAAGAATCTAAACACTTCAAAAATACCTAAAAATAAACTGAGTACCCCTGTGAGTGTGTGTGTGGGTGTAGTTGACACAAGGCATTTGACAGTTGACACCGTCCAATGACAGTCAAAATGAACAGAAGAAATGAAGGTGTATAATGAATCCTCATAGGGATTCATTATGAGGAAAAGTTATTAGACAACAAAGAATCTAAATGTTTCCATATTCCTAAAAATTAAAATGAGTACCCCGCTGCCTTGCGGGGGGGTGTAGTTGGCACATGGCAGTTGACAGTTGGCACTGTCCAGTGACAGTCAAAATGAACAGAAGAAATGGAAGGTGTGCAATGAATCCTCATAGGGATTCATTATGAGGAAATACACCAAAGAATCCAAACACTTGAAAAATAATGACCATACATTTTGCTCTATAACCCTACTTCTACAAGGGCTAGAGCTTAGCTTTTAAAAAAATAAAAGCTGGGGATCCGTGTTAGGGTTAGGATATGGCAACTTCGAATCCCCATTGTTTGCTATGGCGGAAATGTTCAAAATCAGTAAAAACTAAAAAAAAATCATTAAAAATCAACCAAGGGACCTACCCACCACCCAAATTTGGTGCCCCTAGGACCTTGTTAAGTGGTTTGAATCACTCCATCTCCAAACTGAATCAAAGCAAATACAAATCGAATCTGGGGTGATTTGGGGTGGGGGTAGATTTGGATACAAAACAAATTAGGGGTGATTTGTTTTGGGCACAAATCAAATAAAAAGAATCAATCTGAGAATATCCCTAATGTTACCTCTTCTGTAAAGTCATCATGATCACAGGATAAAGCAAAGTGAATATTCATAGTGAAAAGCCAGGCCATCAAGGGGCATGAGAAGCCTCACAGTGAATTAACTTGTGGGCTGTATTGCCACAAGAGGTGGTGATGGTCAATAGCTTAGATGGCTTTTTAAAAAGAGTATTAACTTCATGGAGGAGAGGTCTTTCAGCAGCTGCTGGCCATAGCAGCTAAAAGGAACCTTTATGTTCAGAGGTAGTGTGCCACTGAATAAGAGTTGCTGGGGAGCAGGCCAGTGGGAGTGGGCTATTGTCTTCATGCCAATGTCAAGGGAGCTGGTTTAGTGTAATGGTTAGGCTACACAGCTATGAATTAGGACTTCCCTGGTTTGAATCTTGCCTCTACCATGAACTCACTAGATGGCCATTGTGGGATAATAATACTTACCTTATAGGGTTATGATACAGGTTACAGTCAGGTAATTCAGATGGAGCACTTTGAATATTTGAAAACGCTATAGAAATTCTAAGTATTGTCACTGTGGGAAACGGGATGCTGGATTAATGGATTTCTGGTCCGATCCAGCAGGGCTGTTCATATAGTGGACAGTGGTTTGGGAAGGAAGCACGTAAGGCAAGGGCTCTCAGCCTTGGGTCACGAGATGGTGGGGACATCATCCCCACCAACTCCCATCATCCCCAGCGCAGTAGTGGCCTGTACAGCTGGAGAGGGTTTAACAAGTCGCAGGTGTGGCTCATTCTCACTTTTGTCTCTCCATCCTGGCTGCCTTGTCTCCCCCACTGCTGTGTTAAGCCCTGGCGCACTGGCTGCTCATTTGTTTCGTTCACCAACCTGAGTGAATGAGCAGCCCTGGGGTTAACATGGCGGCATGGGAGGTGAGGCAAATGAGGCAGGAAGAGGAGAATGAGAATGAGTTGCACCTGAGGCTCATTTACCACCTTCTTATTCCACCCACATAGGCCACTATGCCCCAACCACAAATGGAGTCAGACTATAATGCCCATCCTTAGCTGAAAGCTATTGGTTCTTCCATAGCACATCTGGCTGAGCATATGAATGCAGCTAACAGTGATACTGGATGTTTCATGCAGAATTAAGTACAGTATGAAGAAAATGAGAATGGAAATGAAAAACTCCTGATAGCATGCACACAGCTTCTTCTATGTAGATGTTGTACATTTTCTCCTAGTCTCCTAGCTGTGACACATTACCCATTCTCAACCCCATCAACAGTGCCAGCGAACTAAATATCATATCCTTATATATTGAAGTCATTAGTGGAAAGGGCACTCTTAACAGGCGAGAGTTTGTCACAACTGGCTGAGACTTCCTGTTGAACATGAACACACACACAATGTGACAAACATGTTTGTTGCTGTGAACTCTGTGGGATGGTCCTACAAGAAAAATCTGTCACTAATAGATGGTGAGAAAAAAGCTCTCTTAATTACTGGTATCTCCATAGCAGCTGGAAGAATGGAGCAAAAAGGATGAAGTCCCACCCCTAAAATGGCCCCCCTCTAATTCTATACTATACTTTTTTTTTTAGCAATCAAGAAATCTGTACTGCACACAGAAAAACAATGGATTCATCTAATACCATGATAATAGATTTTTTTTTAAACCACAAAACAGGAGTTTTTAGTTGTCAGAGGTTTGACATTTTGCTGGTCTAAATATTCCCCTGACACAGAGAGTATATTCAAAATGCACTGAAATGTCTCTAAAAGAAATGCCAGTTCAAGAAGCTGCTCTGTTTTGGTCTTGCTGTTTTGAGTTACAGTTGCCCTTGATGCTTCTCCGCGGATTATTTTTACCCCCAGCTTCTTATGTATATTAATACCTTGTTTAGTTTGTTTTTTTGCCACCAGAATGTGCAAATATCAATGCCCAATGCTAAACCTTTACATAGCTAACTTCAAAATTGATAATTATTTTTTAATGCAGACATAGCTCTCTGGTCTTCATGAAAACAAAATAAGTAAGATGGCTTACATGATGAGGAAAATTATTCAAAATAGTCAATGCCTAACATGTCCTTTAATTTCAGTGGGACTACTTTTGAGTAATTTTCCTCACTGTGTCAGCCGATATCATCAGTTCTGCACTGGATTGTTCAGAGGCTGAGCTTGTAAATCCTACGCACCAGCTGCATATTCAGGGAAAGGTATTGTTTTGATTGGAAATCCTTAATGACTGTAATTTTGACTCATTCGTGGACTGTTATGTTAATAGGAGCTGCACTTAGCAGTTGAATAATTGTGACAGCCATCAGTTTTTCTAAACAGAAATTGCATTAGGCCTCTTTCTGGGATGAATCTCTTTGAGCTGCAGTTCAGTTAGCAACACAGTGTCACACTGCTATTGTGGCTAAGATTTGCAGAGTCTTTAGTATTTGGAACACACAAATTTTCTTTAATTTCTTGTACAAATTTGATAGCTCAGTGCTGTGACTGCACTAGACACTGCACAAAATGGTACACAGACATGGAATGTCGCTTCCAGAGAATCTCCCTCTTTCATTTTGTACAAGCAAAATGCTAGTATTTAGGGATGCAAAGACATACTTGAAAGTATGCAGGCAATACATCATGAAATCTGAGGAAACAAAGTAAAGCTGAGCAGAAATTGCAGGAGACAGGTTTGGTTGGGAGTTCCGTTCAGTTATTTGTCATTCCCTGTGACTAGAAAAATCATATATTATGCAAAATTTTAAAAATGTAAATATTGTTAATATGCATAATCTTATAGAATGACATTCTACATCTGCCCTATTACACACAGCGTAGGCACAGTGACATATTTCAAAGCCAGCTTTTGGCAAATAGGCTCTAGCTCACTGAGCATTGTGTATGCAGTATACTACAAAAATAAACCTAATGAAAATTATGGTTTTGAATGTCTGTGACTACAGTCCTGGAGAAGACATGTTGGAGCTCACCAAGAGCATCACAGAACTTCCCTGCTTCTCTACTGAGATGCAATGAACTATCCATCTAATCTAAATTTCATTATATGATTAATTGATTGGCTTAAGAATAATGAGCAGAAGCTTCAGCTGGTGAAAATGGTTGTCATATTACTGATTAATATGACAGGGTCACTTTGCATCAGTATGTTGGCCTTAAGCACTTCAAGGGGGGGAAAAGAAAAAGCAGAGGGAAACACTAATGATTAAAGCCATTGTACTCCTGGTTCAATTCCCCACTGGTATGTTTCCCAGACTACACCCATATCGGCCAGCGGCGATATAGGAAGATGCTGAAAGTCATCATCTCATACTGCACGGGAGATAGCAATGGTAAACCCCTCCTGTGTTCTACCATAGAAAACCAGAGGGCTCTGTGGTCGCCAGGAGTCTACATCGACTCAACGGCACACTTTACCTTTGCCTTACTCCGTCTGGATGGAACAGTATCCCTTTTTTATCCCACTACCCTGTCCAATGTTCTTCTTTTCCAGTCCTATCACAGCCTATTTCTTCAACAAAACCTGTCATGGATCACCATGGACCCTCATAATCTTTGATCCTTTATTCTTATGAGACACTCCTTCACTCCATTCCCACTACAAATTTACCAATCAATAATTCTTAAAAATTACACTGCATAATTATTATGAAATTAAATTATTATAAATCACAATTAATTAATAAATAAATTGTTGTTTTTGTTAATATATTTTTTGTTAATATATTTTTGTTAATATATTTTTGCAATATTAACAAATTAACTTTTTAACTTTTGTTAATATATTTTTGCAATAAATTGTTGCTTTTGTTAATATACCACTTTTCAACTGAAAATGTTCTCAAAGCAGCTTACACAGCAAAAAAAAAAAAAAAAAAAAGGTTCCCCTTCCTCAGAGGACTCGCTTTCTAAAAAGTCAAAAAGTGGATATCAGCAGCTATTGTAGCGAATAGGAACAGTTACTGTCCCCCTGCTAAATAAAAGGGAACCACCACTTTGAAAGGTGCTTCTCTGACCACTTAGCAAGGGTTAAATAAATAAATATCAAGCAGCAGGAATAAGAGTAGAGTGAAATTCGTCTGCTTGTGTGTCATGGCTCCAAATATCATGGAGAATGTCATGGAGACATTCACATGTCTCCAAATGTCATGGAGAGTGTGTAGCAGATAACAAGTATGAGTAGAGTGTGTTCTAACCGAATCTGGTTTGTTATATTGAATCTCTTAGCATGAGCCAAGTTCTGCATGTTTGGTCTTTAGATCTCAGTGGGAGAGAATTAAGTATGTGCTTAAATTCTTCACTGAAGTGAAAGTACTGTACTCTGACCAGATCATGCCTTCTGCAGGCTCGGGTTACCTTCTCCTTGTTAAGTTCATTGTCCATACCCTGCCCTAGACCATCCTGCACCACGTGTCACTGTCCTACGAAAAACTTTCCAAACTGTTTTTAAAAGTCCCAAGTAAACGTTATGAGGGATGTACACAAACTGAAATTCATGCATGGGTTCAGCACTGCCAGTGGGGGAGCTGCGAGCGGGATCTTTAAAAAGGAGGAGAGCAGGTCCTTACCTGCTCTCCGCCGCCCCATGCAGCTTCCTGCTGTGACAGTGCTCCCTGCAAGAACCCGCATGCGGTGCTGGCATGCACACTGTGCCCACGTATGCACGTATGCCATTTGCGTGGTCAGCATGGTGTTGCTGACCATGCAAATGGCATCCACGCATCTGTGGATGCCAGATGTGTGGCAGTGCCACAAGTGGGCTCTTGGGGGGAACGCTGTCACAGCAGGAAGCTACATGAGGTGGCAGAGAGCAAGTGAGGACCTGCTCTCCTCCTTTATAAATATCCTGCTCACAACTCCCTCCACTAGCAGCGCCAAACAAGTACAGACCTCGTCCGAACCAGTTTGGCACTGAACCCTGTCAGTGTGCATCCCTAAATGTTGTGTCTTTTACTGCATCTATAGGAGCTTCTTACCCATGATTCAACTGTCTTCTTTCAGCACCCCCAAATCTCTTGCCCCATTCCTTATCCAAATACAGTTACATGCAATTCCCAACCCTAACATCCTCACCCTTCAGCAAGGTGGGCACTAAATTCCAATTAGCCACCAAACTCTTATGTGCTGCTTCACAACAACTGGCCAACATCCAGATAAATGCCACACTGATACAACAATGTTTTCCATCGCACAAAGAGGGTGCACAATTTACAGCAATCCCCCCTCCCTTTGCAGCCCTCAATGTCTCCCAGAAATATGTCACTGAAGGTTCGGGAATCCTCAGTAACTTGTTTCTGGGAGCACAGGTGAATGCAGAGGAAAGGATCACAGAAAATTGCACACACAACCCCACACAGCCAAAAATGCTGTTACACTGGTGCAGTGTTAGTCTGGATATAGGCCACTATCAGCATCTACAGAGGAGTTTCTAGGGAAGGGGTTTAGCTGTCAATTCAATTCAGTTCCTTTATTACGATCACAGACCAGCACAGTTTACAAACAGAAGTCCAACAAAAACCTACAGATTTATAATACAGTGGTTAAGCACATACTTAAGCATACAGATCAGTTAACAATGATTCTTAATGAACTCCTGGCGGATTTTACTGGCTATCAAACAGAACTTAGCCACATGATAGGATCTCAGGTCATTCTGGTCATTTAAAAGATAATCAAGATAAAAAGAGTCTGTACAACCTGGATGGCAATTAATAAAAGGGGTTATATGTATACACCATATATCTTGGTTAAATTGGCAATGGAGAAGCACATGAGCCGTTGTTTCAATATCACCTGATTTGCAGAGACAAGTAGTGGTGTGCATGGTCCGGACACAGCGTGGTCCGGCACTTGCTGGGGTGTGACTTTAAGGGGGTGGTGGTAGTACTTACCCCCCCGACACTCTTCCCCCTCCGGCGCTGGTGCATTTAAGAAGCTTCTTGGGGCGGCAGAGTTCCTCTCTGCCGCCCCTGCCCCCGTCATTGTTCATTAATGCCTGCAATGCAGAAGAGCTGGCGGAGCGCATGCGCCCTTCGCGGCACCCGTGCTCGTCTTCGCTGCGGGCGCGCGCACCGCGTGAGGTATGCGGCGCCCGCGGCAGAGACTAGCATGTGCGCCGCGAAGGGCGCATGCGCTCCACCAGCTCTTCTGCATTGCAGGCATTATTGAACAACGACGGGGGCAGGGGCGGCAGAGAGGAACTCTGTCGCCCCAAGAAGCTTCTTAAATACACCAGTGCTGGAGGGGAAAGAGCGGCGGGGGGGGGGGAGTACTACCATCCTCCCTTAAAGTCACACACCCCCGCCCTTCCGAACCGCCGGAATTCCAGACTGGTCCAGCGGCGTTCCCTATGGTCCCCGAACCGAACCACGCACACCACTAGAGACAAGTATGTTCTTTGTAGGGGATGTTTTGATATCTCCCTTCCAGGACTGCTGATTGCCAGGCATTGCATCGCTCCTGTTTCAGAGCTCTGTGCTATTTTGGCACAATTATCTGGTTTCGGTATCTGGCAGGGTTGAAACTCAGAACTTGGTTGCCCAAATGGACACCAACAGGAACTGAGCCCTGATCAGTTTGATGCTCCATATCATATATTCCTTGTCTGAGTGTGACCCTGGCATTTTCATACCCCAGAGTTACTAATGCAAGAGGGGAGAAACCACAGTGGTGGGGTTTAGTTGTCCTTTCTAAGCAGAGGACAGCAGACTTGACAGCTAGCTAACCTCTGGTGTGAGGAGCCTGGTTCCCTTCCCCCTGGAGAGCCAACTGCTAAGCAAGAGGTGTAAGAAGAGATAAACCTCAGCTGTAGGGAGTTCGATTTTTCTCACTCTGTACTCGCTGCAGGACCAGTTGCACATGCTGAGATGGAGGGAAGGGAAGGACTTTCTGCCCCAGGTAGAAAAAGCACATGAATCTTTGCTGTAGGCCCTTTGCTCCTGCATTCCCCACTATGGCAAAATGGCTGGGCAACGAAACAAGTTATGCAGTGAAGTCATAACAGTTTTCTTCCCTGGAGGTTCCTTTTTCTTTTTTTCTTTTTCTAAAGAACACTAAATGTGCATCTGTCAGGGCTTGTTTAGGTCTAGCAAGTCAGGTTACTGCAGTGGACTGGATTACATGACCCTTGAAATCGTCTCCAGCTCTTTGATTTTGGTTGCCCCACAATTTTTTATTTGCTGGTTATCAGGGCACAGTATGCTTAACACTCAACTGCCTGTCTTCATTGACTGGCATCAGCAGTCAATTGCTGATATTTTGGCCACTGTATTAACACTAAAACAAGGAAGAAGCCTTTAAAAAATTACAGGTCATCAGAAAACCAAATGTCTGGAAAGGATCAATATCACCAGGTAGAGGGGAGGAGTAGATTGTTTGAAAATGAAAAAAGACAAGGCTAGTCTGCTGAGGGTCTAAAATGTAAACATTCTGAAGAACAGTGCTGATAGAAATTCCATTTCCTGTGCTTATATATATTCCTATCTTGCAAATGACCCTAATTATGTAAATATTGTGTTTAAAATATCCTCTATATGACTAGCTGTCAAACAGCTTGCAATTTATATTGTTCTTAAAACTTTTTAAAAACTTTTAATAAATATAGGAAAGTTTGAAATGGAGCATGACATGCTTATGCTTACACACACACACACACACACACACACACACACACACCCCATGCAATTTCCTTGTTACAAAAATAAAAGAGGTCACTGGATCCGTTGACTGCCAAGACTGCATTTTATGTCCTTCCTGAGCATATAACTGTTAGTTGGCTGAATAGCAACTGGAAATTTCCCCCCCAGGTTTAAACACAAATTTATCATAATAAAATATTTGTCATTGCTTTTATGATTCTAGAACGATGATTAGAAATCTGAATTTTTATTTTGGGACTAATTCTATCTATATGACATTTGCACTTTCTCCATTTCATCTGACAACACATAATTTATTCCTTTGTTTTCTTAGTCAAGTCCATTATTTTACACACAATCAAAACTGAAACAACTGCTGCTGCTTCCATGCTGTGCTTCCATATCTAATACAACTATTAGATATGTTGTATTAATAAATGTTTTAATATATTTTAATATATGTCATACATATGAAACCAAAATCAGAGCTGTCAGTCTGGAAGCAAAGATAGCAGAGCAGTAAAGTGATGGGCAGCCTGGGGACAGTTTCTTCACCCAAGCAACAAGTGGCTCCAACTGATAAACCAGGAGAGAGTCTGGGATGTTAGAGAGCCAGGTGGAGCCTATTGGCCTTTTGTGTGTCACCTGACAACTCTTGAACTAGAAACTGCAATTCCAGCCCCTGGGCAGCTCTTTCTGGGGTCTACACTGCACAGAAAGTAGGACAGCAGCTCCCTCTCTAGGCAAGCTAGCATAGTACCACAGGGAATAAGGTGTTCATTGCCCAAAGCCACCCAACTATTTTCAACTCATGTTTCAGTGATTTCCACATTTATTTATTTGTATTTTTATACCACCCTTTACCTGAAGAACCAAGGGAAGTTAACAAGATAACAATAGTAATAAAACTTCAATTATATACTAATAAAATAAAATGGAAACACAGCTACATTAAAGAGAGAGCTGGGGGCCACTCATTGGCCAAAAGCCTGTGTAAAAAGCATGGTTTTCACATTCTTTCGAAAGGCTGAGACAGAGGGAGTCATGAGGATCTCAACTGCAACCAAGTTCCTCAGCCTGGGGCAATCACTGAGAAGGCCCTATCCCATATGCCTGACAAACAAGCCTTGGCAGGTGCCAGTCAGTTGAGTAGATTCTGATCTAGTCAGAATTCTTGATCCAGATTCTTTATCCAGCTGATCAAGTCAGTTGAGTAGATTCAGCTAGGAGCATGCAGCCCCTAATGTATCCAGGGCACTTAAGAGGCCCACTAGAGGAATTCTCTCCTTGCTTGCCACTTACACCATGACCACTGAAGAGACAGAAACCTGAACAGGTTTAGCCCTTGATATTACGTTTCATTGAACAGCCACTGCTAAGAGTTTGATGTACTTCCTACAGGAATCCTTGACCCACTATTTGGAAATAACTAAGTATCATTAACTGTTACAGTCACAGAGGATCCAGTCACCATACACATAAGGCTGCTGCATTGCTGACCTTTACCTCATTACATGAATGCATTCTGGCTCCTTAGAGAAGCTGTAGGCGTAGCCACTGGATGTTGTGCCAAAATCAATAGCTACAACAACAAGAAATGTCTGCTCCTCTGCTTCATTTGCATCAGAATCCTTCTGCCAAAAGAACAGAAACAGGACAATTCTTAAGTTGTTTCAAGCTGTAAACATTACTAGCTTTGTTTTATATCAAAGAACATCACTACTAATCTTTTTCAGAGTGAATGAATTTAGCCATCCCTGAATGCGGGCAGGCTGGGATGGGAATTTAATACATTACCAAGCTGATACTTAAATTCTGTGGCTGTGATGTTACTCCAGGTAAATGGGAGCGTCACTCATATTCTATCTTGGAACTTATGGACCAGCCACTGATGTTTCAGAGAAGTAGTGAGAGAGAGAAATGAGTACTTACTGAAATATATGTTGAGTACACAGCAAATACCAATTGTACATAATCAGGATTTCATTCACACAAGTTGTAGCTCTAGATTGACAACAGCAAAGGACTTTTTAATCAATGTACCTTCAGAATGCATCTGATCAAATGCCACTTTTAAATTATTAAAATATTTATATACCACTTTTCAAAAACAGTTTTCAAAGTGGCTTACAACACAGCAAGAGAAAAAAAAGATGATCGCTCCCTGTTCCCAAAGGACTCACAATCTAAAAAATACCACAAAAGGAGACATCCATAGGGAGGGTTGCTATGCTGGGTTGAATGGGGAAAGTTGCTTTCCCCCTTCTAAATATAAAAGAGCCACCAGTTTAAAAGGTGTTTCTTTGCCCATTTAGCAGGGGCTAGCATATGGTCAGCTACATTAACCTCTCCCATGGCAAGCCAGCTAAATTAACTTTTCCCATGCCAAACCAGGAGCTAGGATTAGGAGAGCGTGCAATGCAATCCACTGAATCTCTCCTCACCCTCGACACAATTTGTGTGGTGTATGTGTGGTGAGATTGCTTTGTCTTCTCCTAAGGACTTGGAGGCCTTGTTTGGGAGAAGGCCCACAACTGGAAAAGCAACCCCAGTCCCACCCCTTGCTCAACTTGAAAGTTGAGGTAAGCAGTGAAGTGGCCAAATTTTGCAGATTACACTAATCTATTTAGGGTAGTGAAATCCAAAACAGATTGTGAGGAGCTCCAAAAGGATCTCTCCAAGTTGGGGGAGTGGGTGACAAAATGCAGTTCAATGTAAGCAAGTGTAAAGTGATGCATATTGGGACAAAAAAACCCCAATTTCACATGTAAACTGATGGGATCTGAGCTGTCAGTGACTGACCAGGAGAAAGATCTTGGGGTTGTGGTTAAAAGTGTCAACTCAGTGTGCGGCAGCAGTGAAAAGGCAAATTCCATGCTAGGGATCTTGTGGGGTTATCTTGTGGGGTTGTGGTTAAAAGTGTAAACTCAGTGTACGGTAGCAGTGAAAAAGGCAAATGATTCTAGGGATCATTAGGAAGGAGATTGGGGGGAAAATGCTAACTTTATAATGTCGTTATACAAACCTATGGTGCAGCCACATTTGGAATACTGTGTACAGTTCTGGTCACCATATCTTAAGAAGGACATTGCAGAACTAGAAAAGGTGCAGAAGAGGGCAACCAAGATGATCAAGGGCCTGGAGCACCTTCCATATTATTTGTTTGTTTGTTTGTTTGTTTGTTTACACACACAGTCAGACAGGTGTTATTGACTGGTTTGTTTCATACAGACATTGAGTCCTTCCCAAGGACCTGGGATGGCTGAATTTTATTGTCAATGTTGTTATAGATATCGTATTATTATTATTACATTTATATTCCGCTCTTCCTCTAAGGAGCCCAGAGCAGCGTAGTACATACTTGAGTTTCTCCTCCTCACAACAACCCTGTGAAGTCGGTTAGGCTGAAAGACAAGTGACTGGCCCAGAGTCACCCAGCTAGTATCATGGCTGAATGGGGATTTGAACTCGGGTCTCCCTGGTCCTAGTCCAGCACTCTAACTACTACGCCATGCTGGCAAGGGAAGGCTACAGCATCTGCAGTTTTTTTAGTTTGGAAAAGAGGTGACTAAGGGGAGACATGATCGAGGTGTTTAGAATTATGTATGGACTAAGGGGAGACATGATCGAGGTGTTTAGAATTATGTATGGAGTAGAGAGAGTGGACAGAGAAAAGGTTTTCTCCCTCTCTCACAACAGTAGAACCAGGGGTCATCCCATGAAACGGAAGGCCAGGAAATTTAGGACAAACAAAAGGAAGTACTTTTTCACACAGTGCATAATTAATCTATGGAATTCTCTGCCACAGGATGTGGTAATGGCCACTAACTTGGATGGCTTTAAAAGGGGAGTAGACAAGTTCATGGGAAAATCCCTCATGTGCAGCATTCATTCTCATGCTTATATAAGAATTTTTGGATGGATTATGGCACACTCTTTGGTTTTAAGCATTTGGATATATGAATCACAATTATATGTATATTTAGAAAAAATACATTATTCTATATATTAAGTTGATTATTCTCCAAGGTTGCAGGCAGGAATCTCTCTCAGCCCTATCCTGGAGATGCCAGAGAGGGAACGTGGAACCTAGATGCTCTTCCCAGAGTGCCTCCATCCCCTAAGGGGAATATCTTACAGTGCTCACACATCAAGTCTCCCATTCATATGCAACCAGGGCAGACCCTGCTTAGCTAAGGGGACAAGTCATGCTTGCTACCACAAGACCAGCTCTTGTCTCTTCTTCCTGGGCAGTCCCACATTCAGACCCAGTTCTGCTTAACTTGAGCAAAATTGCTGCATCATGTAACTTCACACCATACCTTGGGATTAATTGTGGAGAAATCATGAGAGCATCTTATCAAAGCTAATTAATCTTCCCCTAAGGAGAGGCTCAGAGGGGGAAAAACAAAACAAATTGCACATGATATATGCAATGCACATGATATATGTAGCCAGCGTGGTGTAGTGGTTAGAGTGCTGGACTAGGACCGGGGAGACCCGAGTTCAAATCCCCATTCAGCCATGAGACTTGCTGGGTGACTCTGGGCCAGTCACTTCTCTCTCAGCCTAACGTACTTCACAGGGTTGTTGAGAAAGAGAAACTCAAGTATGTAGTACACCGCTCTGGGCTCCTTGGAGGAAGAGCGGGATATAAATGTAAAAATAATAATAAAAATAATAATAATATGCTAGTCTTAACTCAAGGACCTTTGAACGTGTTTAGCTAAGAGCAAAAAACAGTGAAGAAAATTCCAGCATAGTTCTATAAAGCAAAGCAGAGCAAAACAGTTATGGCAGTCAACTGATGATCTGTAGGATGAATTTTGCACCATGGGCAGGGGAAAACATAATAGCAGCAACATATAGGTACTTCTCACCGCAATATGTGATGGGGAAAGTGGTGTTATTCCTGGGTCTCCCAAGCTTCTAGCTGGAGATGCATATGTTGTTGTAGAAACTGCATCTGAAAGAAAATGGGAGGTGTTTTTATTGACTGAATATTCTGCAGAGGGGAAAACAGGTGAAAAAGATAAGATTCTTTTGGGACACCATATTTGCCTAGTGTGAAACACCAGCCACTGGAATAAAGATATCAGGCTTTACACTACTTGTCTTAATTACACATTCTAAATCATCACACACCTTTGATTATTTAAATACACTTTTCTTATACCAAATACATTTGGTACAAATGTATTTGCTGCTTCAGAGCAAATTGCCATGGGGGAGATGGGATTTTTGAGGTGAAAATGGTGCAAGAGGAAAGTTCACACTGCACACCACATTCCCAGACCAGATCGGTGCTGCCCATGTCTAATTTTCAAAGACATGGACATTTTCAGTCCATGTCAACATTAAGTCCAACATTATGTGTAGTTGGGCCTTAAAAAGCCCCAAACCTCAGAAAGCAAATGTTACCCTAAGAGTCCCAAAGACAGCAAAACACTGGGAATGGCATCTCTTCTCCCAGTGTTGCTAGCTATGAAACTGAAATGGACTCCTGCATGCTGAACTTTGCAGGGAATTTTTTTGGGGGGTGGCGGGGAGCATCAAATTCAAAATCTGGAACCTTCTATCTACAAGGTTCCAAAGCCTTCTTACTACTCATGAGGAGTGACACATTTTGATTCCTAAAGAATATCCAAGCCTACACAGATTTTCCAGTTGACCTACTGTAAGTTTTAAATAGCCAATGACAGATTTACATTAGTATCTGGGGGGGGGAGGGATCTTTTCAATTCACCCAAGCCCAACTCACATATAAAATCTAGTATGGGAACCCTGAAACAAATGATTGCCTCTGCAATCCCATGAGATTTTGCCATTTTCAGTGTTTCAATCTGATTTAATAATAGCAAACTGATGGTTTTCATTACTACACTTTTGCTTCTTCTCATTTGACTACCTTTAAATAAACAAACAACAAAACTTATTCATAATGCCCATGCATTCTCTCTCTCTCTCTCTCTGTATTTAATTACTGTGAGCAGAGATATAGGGTTTCTAGGTTTTTTAAAAAAAAATGAGTTTTGTATAGTACATATATCTATAATACTGCCTGAGATTTCTTTACAACAAAGCTATGCACAAAAGACATTTAGATCAATTGAAATAGTAACTCTCTTTTCCAGCAAAGAGGCCTGATGGGAAAAAGCAGAGTTAGCTGGTATCAGAAATAACATTATCAGATTAGTCCTTTATACCATAAGTATTCTCTTATGGTGGATAACTGTCCCCTGCTAACAGAGCAAAGAGGCACCTTTTAAAAGTGAGAATTATCTTTATTTAGCAGGGGGAGCACAACTGGCCCTATCCATCTCCAGCATTGTATCCCTCCAGTGGCTGTTGCTGGTATCTATCTTACACACACACACACACACAAACATTGTATTCATATGTTTGAACAGTCTTGAAGATATGAATACTTCAGTAGATAATACAAGGTCTGCACTGGTTTCAGGACTTTTTGCCTTCTAATATTCCTCTCCAAGTATAGAGAATATTTTGGCCCATGTCACAGTTTGTGAAGGCACAAGTGACTCTACATGTTTCAATGCACAGACTTTGTAGGACTGTTGCTCTAACAACCATTTCACACATTTGCAAACTCCAGTGTAAAAAGGATATATATGTGTGCCCCTTACTACATCTTTTGAGAAGCAAGAGACTGATTTAGGTTGCCGAGAAACAATTCAATAAAATGCATTCCAGTTCAGTTTAATATAGCTAGTATAGCACCTTTCTCTTGAGTTTCCATGGACACCACTGTGGAGCACACATTCTGTAAACAAATCAATTGGGGGGGGGGTGTACGGCTTTAAATTTGTAGTGCCATGAAGGGGGAGTTACATTCAAGGAAGCATTTTAGAAGAGTGATTTCCCCTTCTTTTCTGTTTTAGACTCACAAAGTTCTCAATACCCTGTTCTCTAAAATATGAAACTGAGTTCTTTAGTGCTCACTTGTCTAGAAGGCAAACACATTTAGGATCTACCAGTGCATGACTCCAACAAGACAGATCTTGGCCACTAACAAAACAGCACTCCTACCACTGCTACAACTTCTTAAATTCTCTTCTCATTTGTAAAACAGGATGAACAAGTAGGATGAAGTGGCAACAAAATATAAGCCCCTAAAAATGACAGGAAGCCACCAAATGTCGCAACAGGGAAATGACTTGCCTAGCGAGCAAGATGTTGCTGGTTTGAATCCCCCCGCTGGTATGTTTCACAGACTATGGGAAACACCTATATCGGGCAGCAGTGATTTAGGAAGATGCTGAAAGGCATCATCTCACACTACACGGGAGGAGGCACCTGTATTCTACCAAAGACAACCACAGGGCTCTGTGGTCGCCAGGAGCTGACACCAACTCGAGGGCACAACCTTTAAGAGGAGTGCACAGGAGCTTGGAACAGGAGCCTCAGCCATGCAGCAGGGAGGGAGTTTCAGGATGGGGAAAACAAGCTAGGACCATGCAAAGAGGGTCGTATTCAATTCAGGTGCTTTGGAGTGGTCTCTGATGTGATTTGGACCCTAGAAGGAGCCAAATCCTTCAGCCCTCTGAAGATTTCCTTCAGCACTCTGGCCCCTCCACAGCCCTAAAAGTCCGTATGGGGCTGTACAGGGGGCAGGAGACAGGCACTTTCCTGTATCTTTGCTCCTGGCAGTGAAGGAGCAGGCAGTATCTTCTGTGGCAGGTATTTTAATCCCACCCCCTTTAATTCTGTTGGAATCTAGAGAGAGGCAGAGTGGTGCAGTGCTTCTGGGAACGATAGTCTTTTCTGAGGCTGCAGCTATTGCTGCATGGGAATGGTGTGACATATTTGCAGTAGGAGTTACTGGGGTGGCTAGTGATTGTTCCCCACCCACCCCACCCCACCCCACCCTAGTACCAGGCCCAGGGGCAGGATTTCCATGAGGTATGGTGAGGGGATCAACTGGAATGGTGGAGCTAGCAGCAGGGACATTGCTAGATCTGGGATCCATGGTAACGGGGCCTGGCTCAGGTGCACAGTCCTTCCCCATTTGGTCACCGGCCTTCCATCGAGCACAGGAGCTGTTTTGCTGCTGGGCACCAGGGCCGTCTGCCACCCCCTCCACTCAGTTCAGCAACTCGGCTGCTGCTGGGCATGAGGTTGAGGGCCACTCATGCCAAGAAAGTTGCCCCAACAGAGCCGCCGCCTCACTCCCATGCAAATGGGAGAGAGGAGGGACAAAGAGCACTGGAGAGGAGATGCTGTCCCCCTTTCCATTACAAAAGCACAGAGAGGGAACAATGGAGGCTCAATGATGGAAGCAGCAACGGTGGGGAACACCTACTGGCCTGGCATTTCCCATTCTAGCCCAGCACACACACTCCCACCACCACCTTCTGCACCCTCCAAACAAGGTCAGTGGTGGGCAGCACAGCGGGGCAGGCAGGTGGCCCCATCCTTTGGGAGTCAGGGCAATTGGCCAAAGCCCTGCACTGCCCAAGATCTGTGCCAGTGGTGTGGAGATTGTTGCTGGGGTCTTCCTGCCCCCCAGACCTGGAGCACAGCTCCTGCTGCAGCAGCTACACTCCGATCAAGCCGAGCCCCCACAGTACACTCTGGATGGCAGCTCACAGTGGCAGCTCTGGCTTGGCTGCCTTCCAGATTCACCAATCTTGCACCCCCAGTTGTCCTGGGCTCCATACAGCCCTGCAGGCAGGCAAGAGGCTTGGAATACTCAGCTAAACATTTGGGGAAGGTGCTCCTTGTGCCGAGTGCTAGCAACACTTATGACTAGTAGGGCAACCAGACAGCCCCCACTGCCTCACTTGTGTCCCTCTGCCACCACCCCTCACCATCTGAGCACCTCTTCACCTCTTCTTTGTGGCCACTGCTGCCTCCTCCTTTTGTTTGCTGCTGGCCTGAGAATGAGAAAGGGGAGAAAGCGGAATGAGGAAAGGGCATTTGAGTACTGAAGATGCTTGTCTCCAGTGCTCTTGAGGTCCTCCCTCCACTTCCTTTTCTGCTTCCTCCCCCTTCTCATTCTCAGACCAGCAGCAAACAAGGGAGGAGGAGGATGCACATGCTGCAAGTTGCATAGCAGTGGCTATCGCCACTACAAGGCAAGAAGAGGAGACACAGAGAAGAGTGTGTACACATGTGCTGGCATCCACAGGGAATCAAGCAGCAACAGCTATTGCCACCAGTGCTCCTTGAAAAAAGGGAGTGGGAAGCAGTTGGCGCCCTGTCTCAGGCACAAAATGATCACGGGCTGCCACTGACTAGACCTGCATTCAGTCTGCCATTTTCTTTTTCCTTGGTGGCAAATCTAGGAAGGGTGGAAGAAATGAGACACAGAGAGTGGATTCACTCAGTCAAGTAACTTTGGTTAGTTACGACTGGGAATATGACCATGAGCTTCACAAACTCTGTGCCAGAATGAAGGCGATAAAAGGAGCTGGCAGGAGGAAGCATTAGCCTTGATACCATGTTTCCAATCCATGGCTAGTTTATTACGTAAATCCACCTACTGTATAACTCAATCAATCAGAATTAGGTAGTTAAGAGAATGACAGGAAAAAATGTTTGCAGGACACTCAAAAATGAACTCAGAATAATTCAGAACAATTTTACAGATTGCATCAGCTTGCCACGTACTTTGATGGCAGAAACTAAACAGCTGGCTACTTTCCTTGTGACATAGTATTGGCTAATACAAAATTTGCATAGAACCCCAACAACCTCCCAGGATAAACCATAAGCAATGGCTGAATAAAGACATCACATAAACTGTGGAAGAAATTACAAAAGGGTCAAATCTTCCACTTCCGCAGGCCACATGGACATGCACGATCTGCAACAGGAATTCCGGCCATAGAGCCCCATTGTATAACTTCTTGCCGAGTGCAAGGAGATCACCAACGCCCCTCCCCGACATCTGCAGAACAAAGTGTTCATATTCCATGCATGAAAATACAGTTTACAAGAGACTCCCAGGTTTTCCCATTTATGTTGGAATGCTCAGCACAACTGCACATGCATCAGTATGGCGTCCCTGTGGCTAGCACAGAACATATTCCCAAGATACCTTCTGGAAGTGAAGAAATCCAATGCACTTGGACTCCTTAGACATCTGTGCATTTGGCTGATGCAGACAGCTTGGAACCATTGCAAGGAAATCTGCTCAGTCAGAATGTTCTGTAGCCTGATCCATGTTTTCTCAGAAGTAAGTTCCATTGAATTCAGTAGAATCTGTTTCCTAGTAAGTGTTCTTAGAATTGTAGCCTACAGCTGCAATCCTATGCAGAGTTACTTATGAGTAAGCAACACTGCAAAAACTGGGACTTACATTGGAGTAAACATGATTTGGTTCAGTCTTTTATTACTTCTACTGAAAGGATTAGGAAATAGTAGAATCTTTCCAGGCCAGCAGCAGGCAGTTCATGAGGACAGGGTCCTTCCCATCTTTCCCATTGTTAGTTGCTACTCTACTATTCTGGAGAAACTGAGCATCAGTTTTGTCCTCCCTTCAGGTCAGATTTTTCTCTCTTCCCTGCTTATTTTTTCCTCCACTTCTGATCCAGCCTGCCTTCCAACTTCTTACAAATACCATCTCAGGTTGTTTGTGGAGATTTTCCCCATCCTCTGCAGTTGTTGACACTGACAGTGATCTTTTATTTCGGGGATTAGAATGGCAACCCCTGCTAAAGTAACTTGTATGCTTTGGATTTGTTCTCAGTCTTTAATATCACCTTCCTCCCAAATACTACAGCAATTGTTGTGTCATTAGCCTTGCAGCATCATGGACCATGATGCAGCAATTTGCCTGTGGTCACATTTCTTGACAAAGAAAGCAAATGCACCCCCAGTCCTAGGAGGACTGCTCCTGATCAGAGGCCCAGCCAGCCTGGAGGAGTTCTGTAGTATATTCAGGACTGAGGGGAGAAGTGTTTCAGGAGGGCAGAAGAGAAAAAGGAACCCCTTTCCCCCTTTTAAATTCTTCTGAGGCCTTCCCCTACTATGCTGCCTAGTAGCAAAAGCTCTGATTTGGAGTTGGCTGCCAGTCCCTCCTATAGAAAACGTCCTGCAGACACCCTTGGTCTTAAGTGCTCTCAACATACCTGATTTCTGGTTCCTTTAACCTTTTTATCTCTCCAGAGTAGTAATAAGACCTGCCAGTGGGGAAATGCTTGACTACCAAGCAGAAGGTTGCCAGTTTGAATCCCTGCTGGTATTATATCAGGCAGCAGCGATATTGGAAGATGCTGAAAGGCATCATCTCACGCTGCGCGGGAGGAGGCAATGGTAAACCCCTCCTGTATTCTACCAAAGAAAACCACAGGGCTCTTTGGGCGCCAGGAGTCAAAATTGACTTGACGGCACACTTTACCTTTATCACAAGTAATGTAGGCTAGTGTAACAGTAACTGACAAGCAGAGAACAAGCAAACACATGCTTTGTCCCGCAACAAAAACTAGCAACAAAGATAGGGGTTTTACCACTCTAGACATCAAGGCTATTCCCGCAATCAACGGAAAGCAGGCTAAGGGAGCTTAGCCTGCTTTCTGTGGAGCGTGGGAACCACCGGGCTCGTGGGCTCGCCCGGTGCTCCCAAGGCAGCTAGCCCGCCTAAAACACCCTCTCCTTAAATGAGGTTATTTTTTAAAATAATATTTTTATTATTTTATCCATAATATAAATAGAAAAACATAAGAAAAATAGAAATGACAAAAGAAAAAGAAAAAAAACAAGATGTGATCAAACGACACAATTACAATGATTCTCATTACAATCTGTATACTTCCACCTGAGTTCTTTATACCATCATATCCCTCCTTCTCCAATTTGAAAAACAAATGACTGCAAATTTAAAAACATTAACAGTAAGGTCAATAATTAGTGTACCCATTATCTACACAGAGCATTCAGCATTAAATTTCTCTACAAAAAGAAACCATACCTCGAGTGAGGAACCAAACCCTGTGATATCTTATATTGAATAAATGGTTCCCATGTCTGAGAAAAAAAAATCTTCAGATTTTTTCTGAATATATGCAGTAATTTTGGCCATTGGTGCATAATCCCACAGTTTAAGATAACTATTGTCTAGAGACGGAATCAGATTTGTTTTCCAGCAAGAAGCATAGAGGATTCTTGCTGCCGTTATCATATATAAAGAAAGTTCAGTATATCTTGCAGAAATATATGGTTTAGTGATATTTAACATAAAAATCTCTGGGGGGAAAGGAAAATCTATATGCAAGATTTGCTGCATCTTTAAATGTATTTTTCTAAAATTGTTGAGCCTTTTTACATGTCTACCACATATGATAAAAAGTACCTTTCTGTTCTTTACATTTCCAACAATCCCCAGAGTATTTATTGTTCATCTTTGAAATCTCCACTGGGGTAATATACCAGCGTAGATACATTTTATACCAGTTTCCTCTCAAGGTACTATTCACTGTAAATTTTATGCTCACCTTCCACTGAAATTCCCACCATTGCATCTCTATTGTTCTGTTAAAATTCTGCATCCATTTTATCATACAGTCTTTCACCTGTTCTGATTCTGAGTCGTATTTCAGTAGTAATTTGTACATAAGACCCAACAAATGCTCTGAGTTCTTTGTTATTAGAATTTCAAATTCTGTCAAGACTCTCAACTTTCCACCTTGCTTCCGTACTTCTTCTTGGATTATGCTGTTAATCTGTGAGTACAATAGCCAGGGAGGATGTTCATCCTACTCTTGACTTAAACATTGAATGGATTTCATTTTTGATCTTCCTACCATAAGACTTTGCAAATTGTATGCTCTCCATTGATCAAATTGTTTTGCATGTTCTTCTCCACTGAAATACATATTCGATATTGAGGCTATAGGCGACAGTGCTGGATTTATCCTTTGTTTATACTTGCCTCATACCTTTAATAGGCTATACCTAATGGAATGATTTTTAATCTCTATGTCCACTTTCTTTACCTCTGTCCACAAATATCTATGTAGACCATTAGTCATGTCTGAGCCTTCCATATTTGTAACCCATCCATATGGGGCTTTGATCCACTCTGCAATCCATGATCAACAACTGGCATGGTAATACAGTTTCAAGTTTGGGGTGGCTAGTCCTCCACGTTCTTTTGCGTCTTGCATAATCTTAAATGTCACTCTGGGCTTTTTATTCACCCAAATGAAAGAGTTCATCTCGCAGTGCGCGGCGACACATGAGTAGACCCCAGCCAGGAGGCTGCAAGCAGTCTCCTGGGCTTGGGGGTCTTTCCAGGATGCCCCTGGGACTTGCCCGCAGCCCCTGCCGGTTCCATGACGGAGCCAGTAGTTGTGTGGGTGGCCGATCTGGCCGCCCAGCTATGAGCCGCTGCTTGTCTGTGGGGAGAGTGGGCTAAGCCCAATCTCCCCACAGAACCAAATCAGTCACTTCGCATATGTCATGTGAAGCACTTCAACGAGTTACTCTAGTAATTTCTTATCTTTATGCCATCAACATTCCCAAAGTCCTGAAAGCTCACTGGGACAGTTTTTGGTTTTGTTTCTTAAATCTCTCGTTCTTTTGATTTACAAACATATGTACTTCAGAGTACCTAGGGAAGTTCTGAGTATATTGAAACCACTACCTTATTTTTTGGATGGCTCCACTTTGCTTCTAATCACACACACACAAAAAAAATATGACAGATGATACTCCTAGACATTGTTGGGAAATATGAATGCTGTGAGGAAATGTTTCCTGCCAGGAAAACTTATGAACATTATCTTATCCATGGTAATAGTTCATAATGAGCCTGCTAGATTACCAAGATTGTTATCAGGGACCCTGCTTTGTTTCATCCCAGCTAAGGCTCATCTGGCAGCAGCAATACATGACAGGGCCTTCTCTGTAGTGGCATCAAGCCTGTGAATCTATCCCTTCCAGAGACTCACATGGCACCAGCACAGCAGTTGCCTTGATGAGTCATCAACACCTTTTTTTCTTCCCCAATTATTTGGCTGCATTCATTGTTTCAGGCCATCCAGGTACCCAGTCAGTCATCTCTGTTTTTATTACTGCTGATGTAGCTGTTGCTTTTTTGTTATTGTTGTTTTACTATTCTTCATTTTGATGCTTTTATGGCTGTTCAACCATAAGCCATTTTCATGGCCCACTTTGTGTTCTACAGTGTATAAATGCTAATAGTTAAATAAACATCCACATACTCTGATTTAACACATCCTCACTGGAACACCCACACTTTAAAAGAGAGTACAGTTGAGGTGCTTTAAAGAGAGAGAAAAAAATAGAGAATTTAAAACTGCAACCCTCTGTATACTTATTTAAGTGGAACTGTAGATGACTATGGGTCTGAAAAGTGCTCTCAATACCAAGGCAACAAGAAGCCTTTTCTGACTATTTTTATGGTCAACCTCTTGAAGAAGCAGAATACTTCTGGGGTTAATTTGCACAGAGTCCATGAAATCCTATATCAGTTAATAGGACTGTCAAAACTTCTGGTCCAGGGTTTGTTTGTTTGTTTGTTTGTTTAATTTAAAAAACACACACACAATGGTGGGAATGGGCATCACTATGGATCCTAAAATGGCAATATTAAACACCATAGCAGACCACCTTAAGAGACATCCTTCATAAAGACCAAATTCTCTCTCTTGCACTTGCAGTACGGACAGAAAGAGCAATGCACTAGAAAGCACAATTTCCAAATGATACTTCCCTCACCATATGCTAAATAATGAATTTAGCAGCTAACCACACATACACATATGCATGCACAGATGAAATATCATTTCTACTTTTATAATGTAAGGTCTTTAAGGTATGCACTTTGAATTCCAAAAGCTCACAGTTCTTCACTTACTGCTTTGCAATTATTTATTTTATTTGTCTTTAACATATTTTTCTACCTTGTGCTTTCTTTGCTTTTGCATTTACTGCTGCTTCCCCCAACACCCCCTGCTTTTCTTTTTTCCCTTTAAACATGTCTCTGTTTATCAATTTTTAGACTTTATAAAACTTCAATAAATACTTTTTTTTAAAAAGGCTTATCCAATTCAAATATTCTGTGAAGTTTTAAGCATGTTTACCCAGAAGTGGGTCCCATTAAGCTCAATAGGACTTACTCCTTTGTAAGTGTGTTCAGGATTGCAGTCTAAGCATCATTTCTCTCGCTTAATCTCCTGAATAGGATTTATTTCAGCCTAAGCCATATAAAAAGAATCCTTTGTTAAGTAGTCCTTCAAGCACGGGATACATCATACACCTGGTAATAAGAACCATTCATCTCTCAATATATCTCTAATTCTTCAATTTGCAGAATCTCAAATCTGGGCAGATTTTTTTTTTTTTAGAGTTAGTTCACAGTGTGTGTATATCTAGAGCTACATGATATAGCCAAAACACCTTCTGGCACAGACTTCTTGCTCTTTTTGGTATCAAATATTTCTCCTGTAATGAAAACCCATTCTTTTGAAAATACTTTTACACATATCAAGAAACAGCTATCATTCCTACTTTTATAATATAAAGTCTCCAACATATACATTTTGACTTCCAAAAACTCATGATCCCTCACTGACTGTTTTTATACATTACTAGTGAAATAATGCTCCATATTGACAGACAGGTGAGGCAGTCCCCCACCTCTTTGGGACTCTGGAAGGAAAGGCTGGGTCAAGGAAGGAAGGAAGGCAATACCTCCAAGTTCCAAAAACTGGGGATTTCTGCATTAGCTCTTCCAAGGGAGAATGCTTCCAGAACGCACAGAATGCTGAGTTCCTCTCCAATCTTCCTCTTTCCTACTGATTTCCTCTTTGTAAAGCTCTTCTGACAACTCTCCAAATGGTGTTTGGAATTCAGAGGGAATTTAAAGAGCTGTTTGAGAGTCCTATAGAGGTGGCAACTTGTGACATGTTAACTCCAGAAAAATTTCAAGGGTATATATGGCGCATGTATGCACATCCTACTGGATCTCAGCCTGAATATCTGAAAGTTATGGCATGGCACATCGTATGATGGATTTCCTAAGCCATCTGTTATTCAGCATATGCTCCACCAGCTGATCTCTGTACAACGTTCCCATTACATACAGAAGCTATTTGTAGCCTCCAATTAAGTCTGAAAGAAAAAAAATTAGAGCAAGATGCTATGCTTTCAAAGAAACTGCAAACGAGAATTTATGTCATGTGGGTATGTACAATATAGCAAGGATAGCGACAGAACAATATTGTAACAATACAACAAAAATCTCAATAAAAAAGGAAACGGGTCTAATAATGGAGACATGTTTGTATTTCGTAAAATAGCGAATGCCTAGCACTACCAGTTGTCCATGGCTTGCAATCACTATTCCCCCTAAGGAACGTGCATGTGCGTGAGTACAGCCCCCCAGGCCCCCATGCAGCAGTTTCTGCCGGGTGAGCAGTCTCTGTTGCATCAGCCACCGCCACCCCAACTACCCGGCAACCCGTCCCCCCCTCTCCTCGGCTGGGAAGCATTGCCCCATTTCCCCCTCTCCCCATCCATCCATCCAGGCCACTGCTTCAGCCACCTCCTCCCTCCTCCCCCCACCCTCCGACCGGAAATGGGCTACAGACAGCAGAGCCTGTGAAGTTACTTGAGAGGAGGGGAGGTGGAAGGCGCTCGCCCCACACCCCACTGCACTGCGGCGGGCTTTCAGAGGTTAAAAAGGGGGGCACTCTCCCCTCCTCACCCCACCTCCCTGCAGCCAGCTGCCGCCACCATGCCCCATCCCACTGCCAGCAGCAGCCATTTTTAGGGGGCAAAAGGGGGAACATTCCCCTCACCCTCATCCCCCCCCCCCAGCTACGGCTGCCACAGCTTCTTAAAAAATTAATTAAAACCTGTCAAGGTGGAGGCCTGGGGGAGGTTAAAAAAATGCATTAATTCTTTCTGTGTGTGTGTGTGTGTGTGTGTGTGTGTGTGTGTGTGTGAGAGAGAGAGAGAGAGAGAGAGAGAATATTATGTGTGCATATTGCCTAGATACTGCCGCCCAGAACAAAGCTCTTTCCACTCACTGATGATAAAAATTAGAGGGAGTACTGCTTGCAATGTGTTATGTGGGTTTTTAAAAATTAAATGTTCAAGTTTATTATATTAAACTAGACAAGAAAAACAGAACAATCCCTTGCTAACTGAGCAAAGATGCACCTTTTGAAGTGGTTATTCTCTTTATTTAGCATGGGGAGAGCAACTGGCTCTATCCATCCCCAGCACAGCATCCCTCCAGTGGATGTTGCTGGTGTCTATCTTGTTTCTTTTTTAGACTGTGAACCCTTTGGAGACAGGAATCCATTGTATTTCTTTATAACTACGTAAACCTCTTTGGGAACTTCTGTTGAAAAGCAGTATATAAATATTTGTCGTATTTGTCGTCATAATAATAGTGGAAATTTGTCTAATGGGGTTGAAGGTTGTATGTGGCTACCATTGCTGAGAGGAGACAAAAAGAGGGGGAATCCATGTCTTTGCAGCAGGCGTCATTTGGAATCAGCAGAGACAGCACCATGCAGGTGTGTGGCTACGGAATGGTCAGAAGTACTCAGCATAGGCCAAATGATGTTGTCAGCCCATGCTGGGCACTACTGCCCATTCAACAGCCATGTAGTTGCACAGTGCTGTCTCAGCTGCTCCCAGTCCACTGCTGAAAGCAAAACCCACTGGTAAGATTGTGAGTCTCCTATCATAGGAAAATAGGAAGCTGCCATATACTGACTCAGACCATAGGTCAATCTAGCTCAGTATTGTCTATATTGACTGGCAGCAGCTTCTCCAAGGTTGCAGACAGGAATCTCTCTCAGATCTATCTTGGAGATGCTGCCAGGGAGGGAACCTGGAACCTTCTGCTCTTCTCAGAGCGGCCCCATCCCCAAGGGGAATATCTTACAGTGCTCACACAATCAAGTCTCTCATTCATATGCAACCAGGGCAGACCCTGCTTAGCTAAGGGGACGTCATGCTGTTCCCTTGCTACCCAGTGGCGGCGGCCATGCACAACCTTCATCAAACCTTGCATGAACCACCACTGAGAATTTATCTAGTACAGAATTGTATTATTGGGGAGCAAGTCCTATTAAATTAAGTGGGACTTACCTCTCAAGTGAGCACAAATAGGAGGGGTTAGAGCTATGAGAGATACCATCATAATGGAATGGTGAATAAGGCAATTAACAAGTTGAAGTTCTACTGCATCTTAAATTAAAATAATTTGGTTCTTGTACAATCTTTCCCTTTAGACAAAGAGAATAACAAATCTTTTTCTACAGAAACCAATTTTTTGGTCTCTTTTTCTACAGAGAGAGACCAATAACACCTACAGACATTCTGAATCTGAGAGAGGGTATGGAAGTTAAGGCTTGAGTCCATTAATACTTCCATTATAGACTTGGATAACCAGGATGCTACTTTCTAGTTTCACAATATTTTAACAGCTTGATCATATCCAAAGCAAATGCTAGAACAGAATCCTTCCCAGCAGTGCCACATTTGATTCATACAACTCCATTCTACTCCTTAATACAGCCTCAGTCCAATGGTCTGTCCTGAATACTAGTATGACTATGAAGATTCAGGAGCATTTGTACAGTAAAGGTGAGGCGTAAAAGCCTGAACGTTCTATTGATCCAAATGATCTATTAAATCTGCATGAAATTTGGCAAGGAACAAATAGGTGACAAGTACCACCAATGGCCAAAGTTTGTGTAGATAAATTGAGAAATGACTCAAATGCAGGCAGTTTGAAAACCGGCCACCCCTTATCCCTGAAAGTGTCCCATATCCCCTGTACTTGTAAAGGGGAATCTTCACCAGATTCCCCTTTACAAGTATATCCCCCAAACCAGTTCGGCCTGGACTGGACTTGGTTCAGGACAGAGAACACAAAACCAGACTATGCCAGGTCGGTTCGATTCCAGTTCAGATTTCAACCAGATCAAACCGGTTCTGTGCACACCTCTAGCAGGGGTTCCCAGCCTGTTGTCCTTCAGATGCTGCTGAACTACAACTCTCAGCATCCTAACCACAATATATTGTAGCTAGGAATGATGGAAGTTGTAGTTCAGCAACTTCAGGAGGACCACAGGTTGGGAACCTCTGGTGTAGAGAGTTTTGTAATTTTGACAAAAATCTCTTGAGTAATTTCTGAAGTTATTAGTGCCTGATGTCCCCACAATTTTAATAGATGTTTAAGTTCTGGTACAGATTGTTACACACAGAACATGTGGGACTTGATAATGCTATGATGGAATATTTACTTTAAAATAATGACAGCTGCCCACCCAGGCAAATGCAGAGCCCTGAACCTTCATTTGGTCCTAAAACCCAAACTATTTCCCCAATCTTCTTAAAACTTGGGGTGATGGAGCAACTAGGTGAAGGGCCCTAGACTCTTTTCAAATTTGATGTAGATCTGTTAAGATATAACACAGTTCAAAAACCTACCTCAATAAACTGGAAAAAACGTTAAATTAAAAAATGGAGTCCTTGAGCATGATATTGTATTCGTGCTTGTTATATAGGCATGAGAGCACTTGTACAGTCAAGCTCAGAAGCAAAGGAGGGCTAAAGTTATATGATGCTCTGCTCTGAATATTCTGTTCTAATGGTCTTAAAATTCAAACCATTTGTTTACCCTACCTGAAATTTGGCATGGAACAACGAAGTGACAAGTGCCACCGCCAGCAAGCACAATGTGCTGCAGATCCACTGAAAAATGGTCAAAAGAAAGCACTGAACAATAACAAGCTGATTTTCATATGGAAGCAACTTTTTTAAACAGAGGGTCGCATACCTTTCTTTTAACTCCCACTATAAATACACCCCCAAATTCAGGTCTCTTGACTTTTGTGATGTTGAGGTGGGGGGAATCTGTTCAGTATTTCTTGAGTTATGTTAAGGAGGAAATACAGTCTTGTGCACATTTAACTAGATAATATAGGTGAAGTCACGTGAATATTCTAAAGTGCTGTGTAAATTGTAAATATTACATGGGTAAAAATTCCCATGTAAAATTTTCCCCTCCACAATTAATGTAATGATTCCATGTAATAATTCCCCCTCCACAATTTCATACAGATCATGTAATTAAGTGATTTTATTTTTCAAAAAACAAGAAATATTTTTTTAAAAACGCCTTCCGTTTACAAAGATACTTATGCTAACAATTTTCACTTGTGCTCTATAAGTGTGAAAATGGCAAGTTAAAGTAGCTTGATTGTTTTATGATATTTGTGAACCGCCCTGAGCTATTCTGTAAGGGCGGTCTAGAAAGCGAACAAATAAATATTAAATACCTTAACTTTTGTACCATGTCATCAGTAAATACTTTGCACAGACTTGTATATTATGCTGGCTTTACAAATTATGCTCTATAAACCCTGCTTTGTCTTGATCTTTCAGCTCAACATGCCATTGTTGATCCACAGAGGGCTGGGGAAAGAGAAGTCAAGATGGAAAGTTAATAGGTGTAGCTTATCTAATCATCTCAGGGTACACCTTATGAATGTCCTCCTGCTGCATCTCTATAAGGCACAGTGTTTCTCCAAAATACCATCTACTATAATCAATGTTCAGGCAAAAATTCCACAAGTGAAAAATCCACAATCACCTCCTACAGTTGCAGCTGGTGGATTTCTGTCTGTTTTATTGTAACATTTCCCACAGATTCCCACAAATGGGCTGTTGGTCCTCAAATAACATGCATTGGATCCTAGAGGCATTTTCAGCCCTGGAAAATTGTCCAGATTGCTCTGGAAAAAGTGGTATCAGCAGTCTAAGGAATTGCAGAGAGCTGAATCAAGAATTTCAGACTTGAAAAGATCCATAGTGACTTTGCCAACTGATCTGTAGAACAGCAATGGTATATCTTTTAGGAACATAGGAAGCTGCCATATACTGAATCAGACTATTGGTCCATCTAGCTCAGTATTGTCTACAGAGACTGGCAGCAGCTTCTCCAAGGTTGAAGGCAGGAGTCTCTCTCAACCCTATCTTGGAGGTGCCAGGGAGGGAACTTGGAGCCTCAGATGCTCTTCCCAGAGCAGCCCCATCCCCTAAGGGGAATATCTTACAGTGTCCACACATGTAGTCTCCCATTCAAATGCAAACCAGGGTAGGGACAGAATGGAAGAGCAAGGGCAGGCAGGGATAGCCAACTACTACCCCAACAGGGGAGCATGATTTAGAAACTTGTTCAAGTCCACCTCAAAAGCACCCTGAATTTTTGCTATTTTTGTAAGACAAAATGTGTCAACATATTCTGAAGCACCAGACAGCATTGCCCATCTTCTTGTTCTGCATTGGTAGGCAACAAAATATTATGAATCAGAGCACAAAGGTGCATGAAAAGCTGCAGCCTAGCAATCTTTTCTCCTCCCCCATTTGAGGTTACAACCAAAAAAAGCTCTGTCATTTGCCATTAGTCTAAATGGAGAGAATGTTTTGCTGCAGGAGTAACAAGTGGAACTGCTGTACCTGTTGAATGTCTGACATCATTTACTACAATAGATGGCATTTTGGAGAATCATTGTGTCTTGTAGAGATGCATCACGCAGGCAGACATGTATCGGGTGTATCTCTAACAAGTGATAGGAAAGCTGGACTTGTTGAATTTCTGTCTGGACTTATCACACCCTAGTACAATGTCAAGCTGAAAGACTGAGGCAAAGTGTGAATGCAGGGAGCATAATATACAAATCTGTACAAAGTCATTACTATTTACATGGTCGTGACCACCTTAACTTGCAATTTCCATGCTTTTTAGAACACAAGTGAACATTTATCTTAAATGGAAGGCTTTCTGATATTTTAATTTTGTCAATGGCCTGTATTCTAGATTTCCAAAGGTTGCATCATGTACAATCATTTCAGCATAATTGTGGAAACAATGAGATGTGAGCTTCCCCCAGGGATGAGATCATGTCAGTCACTTTTTGTTACCTTGTCAGAGGAATTGATGGTGTTCTCGGGCAGAGTACTGCTACTACTTTCCATGAGAGGCTATACTACTTAGTTCCAACATGAGTCAGCCCTTCCTCAACAGCAGGGTTACAACACTTTAAAGAAAAAGAGTTCCCACAAGCCACTGATTGCTTCTTTGCACTTGTGTAAGACACAATCCTATCCTGTGCTGGATCCTGCTACCCCAGCAGCAAACTGCAGCTGCTGCAGGTTCCCTTGAGTCTCACCCCCGCTCAGAGACCACCCATGAGCATCAGAACTGTCACACCACTTTCCAGTGTCCTTGGTCAGGACAAACAAAAGGTTTTCCCTGTGGGCTTGAATAAACAGTCTGGATCGCTGAGTTACTAAGCACTATATTTCAGCTAAAAGATTGTCATGCAGTGCACTGAGCAAGTAACCATATCAGCTAAAACAGACACAATTCAAATCAAGCGAGCTGCAGTACTTTGGGGTTGGTAGTATCTGAAGCTTCAGTACAGCAGCATTCTTGTCTGACGCTTATACTAGAAGGACTGCAGTGCCGTAAGATCTGGAACCATAAAAATGATTAATAGCTGATGCCTGCAACATTTTGCTTCTTCGTTTTGGTGTCGGCAGTTTTGCTTTAGTAGCACAGCTTAGTGAAACAGACTTCATCACTATTAACTCTGCAATATAAATGATTTCAGAAGCATCATCATCATTCAGATTTTCAAAAAATCTGTGTGGTTCACAGTGTCAGGGAGAATAAGCCAGACATCAACATTTTTCACATGACAAATAGATGCTCTGCTGAATGACATGCCATAGAGGCACCATAGATGTTTTCCTACTTAGTTTTACTTCAGTATCAGTCTACAGTCTGAGTACCCAGAATGTTGGGGGCAATATGCTAAATCATTGTAAACTGCTTAGAGAGCTCCGGCTATAGAGCGGTATATAAATGTAAGTGCTATTGCTACACCTGATTCACAATCATGTTTGTGGGGGGGGGGCTGCATAACAGCCATCATATGACAGTTAAGTAAAGCCTTTCCCCTCATTTCCCTCATTATTGGATGTCTACTGGCACAGCGGGGAAATGGCGGGGAAATGGGGAAAAGCAAGCCAGAGGTTGTGAGTTCGAATCCCCACTGGTATGTTTCCCAGACTATGGGAAACACCTATATCGGGCAGCAGCGTTATAGGAAGATGCTAAAAGGCATCATCTCATTCTGCGGGGGAGGAGGCAATGGTAAAATCCTCCTATATTCTACCAAAAACAACCACAGGGCTCTGTGGTTGTCACAAGTTGACACCGACTCGACAGCACACTTTACCTTTACCTCTCTAATGCTTTAAATGTTTACTGCCAAAATAAAAATACTTCAAATGCTTACACACAAAAATAAATATAGAGAGACTTTTAAAAAATCAATGTTCATTTGAAAGAAGAGGCATTAGCTTAGAGCATCCCTCAGTTATGTGCACATGAAAAGCAGGTATGCTTAAGCTTCCTTTATTTCCACTTTTCAAGTGAGGTCTTCTTTTTCTGCTTCAGGTGACCTGTATTTCAATTACTCAGGGAATATTCACTTTCTGGCGCATACAGATATATAGCAATAGCAATAGCAATAGCACTTACATTTATATACCGCTCTATAGCCGAAGCTCTCTAAGTGGCTTACAATGATTTAACATATTGCCCCCAACATTCTGGCACAGATGAAGGTGGCTCTCTGCTAGTGAAGTCTCTTTCAACATCACCACCACCAATCACCATGTAGAATTGTGCAAAGAGTAAGGCCAAAAGTTACAAGATTTCTCATCCTCTCTTCAACCCACAAGCATGAAGCAAACCACACTGGCAAAAATCTAGACTCCAATACAGATCTTATGACTTGCATTTTTCTTAGCACTCAATAGGATGAGTGCCATGCACTAGAAGGGCTGGCCCCACCCAGGGGCATAGCTAGGGGAGAGGTGGGCCATGTTCACCCCTCTCCCTGGAGGCCCCTTGGAGTGAGAGACGTAATGAAGAAACGGGGAGAGGTAGAGCTGGGGGGCCCTGGTTCTTTGAACCCATCCGCTCAATTATAGCTACACCCCTGGCCCCACCCAAACAACAGCTGCTTGGGGCATCAAAATTCAAGACCTGCTAGCCTATTTTGGGAAATTCTCAAGGGAAAAATAGTTTTTCCCCATCCCAGAACCCAGACATAACAAGTCCAAGACAGAGTATGTCCTACTCCCCATAATTTCCCCAACTGGAGTAACTTCTCTATTAATTAATGGAGAGGATGTGATATGTATAACTAACTACATAAGCACAATCCCCTTTCTCAGAGAATAAAACATATGGTGGGGGGAAACCAATATCCCCCCCCCAATTTTGGGGTGGCAATATAGTGTGAGCTAGCTCTGTGTATTAGTCTTGCAAAAATGCAATTTTTACACTTTAAAATAATCTTTAGTAAGTGTTATGGAGATGGGGAAGACTCCATAATAATATCTCTGGGGATGAAGGGATTTTAAAAGAGACATTTTTTAAAACCAAAGCATCTGGAAGGCACAGACTATGTGTAATCAGTGGCATGCACTATTGCTCCGATCAAATTGGACTTTCAGCATATCTGATACTACTGTTCTTGATTTTATAACATTGCAGGGTTCGTCTCCCCTATAAACCACCCAATTTGTTTTTAAACACCTCTGCTCAAGCATTATCTGGGTTACTTTTCCATGCTGCTAGAAGTGTCTAGTGCAATTCCTAGGGAGATGCTATCCTGAATCAGAAACTGCAGACTGACACCTCTTCTCTATTATTAGCTTTAAATCGCTGTTTCCCACGGCCAGTACTTGATCCTGGCTATCTCATATATCCTTCCTGAGGATTATAAGCTCTGCCATCATGGAGAAGCTTTGCAAGAGAGGGAAAGGAAAAGACTGCTCCTCTCTCGCTGGCCTTGGCTGTCACCCCGATTCTGGGAAATAGCTGCATTGCCAGCCTTGGTGATCTCTGGCCCAGCGCCCCGCCCAGCCGCAGAGCACATGCAGAGCCGAGAAGCATCCTCCTCCTCCCAGCCAAGCCGGAGAGACACGCCGCGGGGGAGGGGCGCTGAAGCTTCCTCCGCATTGTTTTTTCACCTGGATCCTATCGCCAGCCACGTCTCCGCCCCATCTGGTACAGTCATCCCCACCCACCACAAAGACAGCACGTGACGACTGGCCAGTCTTTGCAGCAAAGCATAACTTGGGACGGAACTCCAGTCCTGCGCCTCTCGGGAGCAGAGCACGCAGGGAAGTGCGAAGGGGGCGGGGGGAGCAGACCGTGGAGAAAAACTCCGCATGAAGCAACTTGCGTCACACAACTGGGCATCCTCCAGATCAGCCCCTGCGGAATCCTGCCCCCTTTCTCACTGACACAGAGAGCGGGCCCAGCCTGGAGTCGTGGGGTGCTCAACGGCACCACCACCAGCCGATTTTCTTGACTTGCAGATCGAGGAGCCTTCCAGTTAGACCCCAGACGCTGGCAAAAGGCGTGCGAAAAAGGCCAATCATGCTCTGATCAATGTGCGCGCGCGCACGCGACAGTTAATCGTACAGTGCACCATACTGATCTATGCCGGGTCACTTTACGCACAAGGAAGCTCAAGCTCCTATCTTGTGCATCCTTTTGGTCCCCTACTAACCCTAAAGCTGCAACTTCCAGGAGCCCTTCATTGTCCTTCTCTCACTGTCATATTGTAGTTCTGGATGTGTTTTCCGCATTGGGCCGGGTCAACCGACACACAACGCCAAGTCCACTGCATATTCTTTTGCTGATTTCTAAACACATCTATTTACTCTCTGTGAATAAACAGCGAACTCCGGCCTCCCACGATACAACTGAGCACAGACGGCTGTTACAAATGCATGCCCACTGCATTCCGCATGTCATATCCGCATGGGGGTGGCGGCACCGCGTTATGTGCACATAAGCTGTACATACACAGATCTGGTTCGTATTTGCATTCGTATGTAAATATATATATGAACATCGCTCTGCCCGTGTGCATTAGTCAGGGCACACAGATATGCACACTCTGCACCTGTATGTACCTAGGTGGTCCTAGCCGCGTATGTATGTCTTCTATACAGGCATAGACACCACCATTTCCAAATCGACAGAGGCTCTCCCGGGGGGACATGCAGGCAGGGTCGTCTTGCATGTATTCCTCTCCAGCTGTGCATCCACCTTCCTCAGTGGGAAACTGCAGCATTAGCAGCCCCTGCCCCAGGCTCACGTGCAGTAGCTAGGGACGATCGCGGCCCCCAGACTGCCCCCCCCAACCTCGCCACCCACAAGCCGCCCGCAGCGCGTCCCCAGGCAGAGCGCCTATATATTGCAGAGCGATCTCTAGGAGGGCTGCGATTTTCGAGACGCGCTAAATCCACCTCCGCCCAAGGCAACCCCCGCCCCCGCCCGCTCCCCCTTCGCAGCCAGCACCGTTACCTGCCGTGACGCCTTCGGTGCCCGCCATGGCTGGTCTGCGGCACCCTCAGCTCTGTCCTTCAGCGACACGAGGCGAGATCAAGCGGGAGGGGACGGGGCGCCGCTTCTCTCACTCTGCAGCCTGAGCCATCGGGCGTGCGGCAACGCTGCTGCAATCGCTCCCTTCCTTCCCAGATCTGCGGACCGGCGACCTGGCTCCTTCCTCCTCCTCCTTCCCCACCCACGACTGGCTGTGCAGACAGCCAAAGGGAAGGCTTAGCGTTTGACCCCTCGTCCACAAGCCTTTCTTCCCAGCGGCAAGCCTCTGGCGGCTCGGATTTCTGCAGCGCCCCTCCCCTTTGAAGTGGGCTGCCTGCCTCCCACCCCCAGCGCCTCACGCACCACCACGCGAGGGAACCAAGGCTGCGATTGACAAAGGCGCTTTTCAAACGAGACCTCCAAGGAATAGACACGAGTCGCCCTAGACAAGACTCCTTCTTTTTGCTAGGGGGATGCCTCTTAATTTCAAGGAGTCTTCCCCTCCTCCACCGCTTTTTTTTTAAAAACCACAGACTGCACAGAATATAATTATGACCATCCGATGGAATAACCTGGTGCCTTCAAACACTCGAGCCTCAAAGGCATCTATTAACGTCTAAGGGCCTTCCCCTACAATCATAGAGAGGGCGTTCCAAAATGAATTGGAGACACTGCTGAAGTGTGATCACACCCACAAAGAGAGTTTCACTGACAAATAATGCAATGTCCCATGTGCTCATCATGGATGACACTGTGTCTTGCAACTTGGGGTGGTGGGAGGGAGAGCATCATGCTGTTCTTCAGTAGCAATGAGAGAAAATTGGCTACATCTCCTGTGCAGTTACACTGAGGCTGTGCACAGCACTGGAAGAATCAAAAACAAATAAAACCATGTTTATACAGTAGTGACAGGCATAGTGCAAGGCACTGCGTTGCTAGCTATTCATTACTTCGCAACACTTGTGCAGTCCACAGCAGTCATCATACCCAAAGGGTGTGTTTTCTCACACATATTTTCCCTGGTTGAAAGTATTAAAAGTAAATGCTTCAATTAAATTGGAGCATTTTCCAACAGCAGGCTTTGCCATGAGTTTACTGCCAAACTTTACTGGATTTTTTTAAACCCAGGATATACATTGGGCCACACTCTAATGCGCAATGAAAAACCCAAATCATGTGTGAAGTGCTCCCCTATAGCTTGCAGGGACTTTGGGATAAATCTGGCCTTCCATTCCTGAGGAGATGCGAACTAAAAAGCCCTCTGTGAAAAAGCTCCTGGCCTGGCAAGGGACCACCATCCTTGCAACAAAAGCAGTACCTAAGGGGGAAAGGGTAGACTCTGCACAACAGCACAAGAAATGCACAGTTGTAGCACAAAGGTGTTGCAGCATTTGGGGTCCTTTTGAAATGAACCAATTAACATGGCTACTAGAAGGATAACTGTCCACATTCCAGCTTTATCACTAATGCTCCAAAGGGTGGTGATGAAACCTTGGTATAGATGCTATCTTACTATGTCCCTATAGAGTCCTTCAGTTATATAGGGTTGTATCTTCGCCTCTCCCTGTGTGAGGTCACCAAAAGGCAAGACTGGGGTTTGCTAGACATCTACTCAGTGGTGGCTGGTGGTTCCTGGGATGCGGGGGCGGGGGGGAATAGGCAGGGCAGGTGATGGTTGGAGCCACAGATACTGAGAGGTGGAACCAGTTGTGGGCAGCTGAGGAGCTGGAGCCAGGACTAGGCAAGTGCCTTAGCAATAATAACTGGCAAAGTACAGATTTGTAGCTAACGCAGGATCAAAATACAGACACGCACACAAGCACACAAATCTCAGTTGCTCATCAGCAGAGATACAGAGCAATATGGAAAAACAACAGTTGCTTTATAGTGCTTAACAGAACTACAGTACCTAACACAGCAGGGTCAAAACACAAATGCGCGCATGCGCACACACACAGAGGAAAGGGACTGTACAAGTCATAAAGCACAGACCAGCTGCTTCTGTGGAGAGTAAATGCTTTCTGCAGTCACCAGGGCAGCTCTTTCTGATTATTTCAAAATGAATAAATCAACAACAACAACAACAACAACCAGAAAGAATTCTGAGCCAGAGTGGTACAGTGATTACCACTCACTTGACAAGACTGGGGAAATCCAAGTTCAAATCCCCATTCAGTCATGAAACTCACTGGGTGACTTTGGGACAGTCACTTATCTCTCAGCATAACCTTCCTTATAGGATGGATTGTTAGAGGTTGTTGATTTTTACCCACAATAGGTAAAACAGCAGAGCACTAAGGAATGAGCACACACTCCAGTTACAGAGTAGGTAGCAGAGGATGGTTTGGATATTGCAGCTATTTAGAGAAAACACATGGAGATCCTTGTATGACTAAACACTAAATATTTATTGGTTAAATACACTTAGACAGGAAAGACCTACCTCTAATCTAAAGGACTACATAGTGGATAGGAAAGGAGAGAGAGAGAGAGAGATGTTTCCATCTGCTCTCTAGGAGGAAAGGAAGGATTGTGACTCAGCACAGGAAGTGCTGCAGAGACAGTTCAGGGGTCATAGAGTAGGGACAGATAGGGAGACCCTGACTGACTGTCTCTACTCCCAATGCCCCTAGTGGTCATTAGGACAGTTGGTGCAAAAGGTTGATACACTGGAAGTTCATCTCCAACATGGATAGATGTAATAGGGAGGATAATGTAACCATGTGCACCACTCGGCGCTTCTTGGAGGAAGCACAGGCTACACATGTAAAAGCAAATAAATCTATATAAGCCACAGGTAAAGTAGAGACCAGCTGCAGAAGTGGAGGACAAAGTGGAGGCAGCTCTGCCATCCTATTTCAAAAATGCATACATAAATAATAGAAAAACCACAGGCTTTCCAATGCTGCTTGCGGCAGCTATGAACCATCTCCTGTGACTTAGAGGACACCATGGGAAGCAAAACACTTTCTCTCCATGCCTGCTGAACAGCTGGGTGCCACTCTCTGACCACCTTGAACGCCCATTATTTAGCCTGTGTGTCCATCCTAGCAAGCAACCAATGTTGTTTATACAGATCACTTCCTTGATCCTTGCCCAATGAACCATAACCCCCAGTGGACATATTAATGTTACAGATACTGGCCACAATTATTTTCATTGCAACAGAATCCATTCCTTCTCTACATACACCACACCCACATGGAAAGCCACTTCAGCAATTAATTGAAAAGCAGTTTGGACTCAGAACTCTATGTATATTCCCTAAAAGGACTTTCTGGATTCTTATGCCAGTTTCTAATCCAATTAGTCCAGTCTTACAGTTTTATGGCATGTCATTTTGGGAATGGGCCATAATGCTTTGAGATCAGAGAGCAAGGGAGAGCAAGCAGAGGTTACATTCCTCTCCTCCAAACAAACCCAAACAAAGAAGCCAGCAAAAGATCAGACTTACCAACAGCCAGTTAGCCTGCCTACTCTCTAACCAAAATGGTGATTGAAAATCTAATATGCTACCAAAGAATCTACACTCAGAACACTTTAGAAACAACAAAACCCAGTACTCCATGGGTTAGCAACCCATGGGGGTGGTTGGCACCCTTGCTCTGGGCCACCCCAGCACCCCCCAAGTGCAATTATGGGGCTGCTGAAACCTCCATCCTTCCCTATGGAGAAAAACCTTAAAGCCACTTGTGGTGTACTGAGGTGGCCCAGAGTGAGTGGTGGTCTAGTGCACAGAGGGTGCCAACCACCCCCATGGGTTGATAACCCATGGGGTACTGGGTTTTGTTGTTTCTGAGGTTTCTGAGTGTAGATTCTTTGGTAGCATATTAGATTTTCAATGACAAACCATGAATCCACTCTCATTGCTAACCTTAAAGACATGTAAACTTCAAAAATCACTTAAAAATCAGCCCTTTGCCCAATTCCTTTCAAATAATTCTGATAGCTTCCTTGCCCCCCTTGGGCACTACCACCCACCACACTCTGCTCTAGGCCACCCCTTTGCCCCCAATGTGAAGTTATACATTTGCTGACACCTCCATGCTTCTTTATGGAGAAAAACCTTAAAGACGCGTAAACTTCAAAAATCACCTAAAAACCAGCCCTTTGCCCAATTCCTTTCAAATAATTCTGATAGCTTCCTTGCCCCCGTTGGGCACTACCACCCACCACACTCTGCTCTAGGACACCCCTTTCCCCCCAATGTGAAGTTATTTGCTGCAATCCTCATTATTCCCTATGAAGAATTCAAAAATACTTTTTAAATTCACCAATAATTGGAGGAGTGTCCAATTGCCTTGGGGTTTTGTGGGTGGTAGGCACCCCTGAATGCCTACCACCTACCCCATGTTTGTGCCCCTAGGTGCTCCAAAATAGGGGATAATGGGCTAGTTTACGTCCCATTGTACCCTATGAGAAAAATAATTAAAAATATTTCAAATATTCATTAAAAATCGTAGGAGTGTCCGATTGCTTTGGGGTTTGGGTAGTTATTGGCACCCATGGGTGCTCCACAACAGGGAATAATTGGCTGGTTCAAGTCCCATTATACCATATGAGAAAAAATAAAAATAAATTTCAAAAATTCATAAACAATTGTACGAGTGTCCGAATGCTTTAGGGTTTGGGTGGTAGGTACCCATGGGTGACAGCTACCACCCCACCCACTTTTGGAGGTTCAAACTGGTTCAAACCAGTTCAAATCATTTCGAATTGAACCACCCCCTGTTTGGTTCGAATTCAAACCTGCAGCTCAAACCTGATGGCTGATTTGGTTCGAATTTGAACCTTCAAACCACCTAGGTTTGAATTTGAACTGGTTCAAATTTGAACCAGTTCGCACATCCCTAATATGTAGAGCCGAAAGAGGTTCTCCGGAAAGAGCATTCTCTCTGCAGACGATCAACCTCCCCTCCCTGCATGGGCAGATTTCCCACCCAGATGAGTGGCGGCTTTGCTCGAGAGCTCCTGCACCTGGCTGCGGCTCGTCCAACACCTCCGCGGGTTGGGTAAAGGGAAGTACTGCTGAGTGGCACTCCACCTTCCCAGAGCCCCAGTAATGCACCGCACAAGTGCACAGTGCATTCCTGGTGTCCCCCCTCCCCTAGTGAGTCTGCCACGGCTGTAAGCTGCGGCAGACCAATTACTAAAAAAATGGGGTTAGTGGAGTGCTCACTCCACTAATCTCCTTTAAGCGGGAGGGCATTTAGGTGAGCTTGCCGCCGTGCACATGAGCAGGATAAACCTTAGCCAGTTTCTGCTGTTTGTGAGAATTGCTTCCCTCATACACACAAGGACATCTTAAGTAGATTTTAACTAAGAGTTTATTCAGCAACAACTCCATTTTCTCCTTCTCTTTCCCTCTTGACTCTTTCCCCACGTTCTCTACAGGATCCCTCTTGGTACAAAATGTACAAATTGCAAAAGATTACTGAACAGAATATAAGTAGTAGTTAAAAGAAAAAGACTTTCCCACCCTCTGGGCACTCTGGCTGTCTGCGGAGTCAGTCAGCATGAAGCCTTCTGATTGGTGCTCAGGTCGTTTTGAGCTCTGCCCACCTTCTGAAAACAAAGGCAAGCCTTGTAATTGGTTCCTGCCTCCTTAATATTCAAATTTATACAACTCTGTGTGTTCCTATTGGTGTTTGCAACATAGTCCATCCTACCATATGGTACCATACCATCCTACGTAAACACTGGGACGAGGCTGCAGGCAGGGAAGAGGCACAGACAGGGAGGCAGTCAAAGTAATGGTTACAGAAGGCATGCAGAGGAGGTAAAATGGCTGACAAATATTTTCAAGTATTTTCATGTAGGTGTTGCTCTTTCTGCCCTCAGGTAAGAACCACCACTGCATCTACTTAAGCACCCAAAGTATGGGAGAAGACATCTTAAACAAAAAGGTACCACGTAGCATGGAAGAGCAATGCATCTGTACTGTATCTTTGATTACATGATAATGTGCCTTTACAGACCCTCCCCTCCTTGATCGATCTGCCATGCAGATTAGATAGGCAAGGGGCCAGAGATGGCTCACCTCTGAGCCAGGGCATGCGGGATGTGCTGAAGAAGCCTATATTGATCAACCTTTATGTAGCATTTGTGATCAATATTTGTCAACTCGGTTAGTTAGGCATTTGTCATCCTGAGCATTTCATGAGCATTTCAGGGAATTGGATGAACTGTGACATTAGTTTTTCCATAATCAGATTGAGCAGTTATTCAGTGCACCTTACTTTCACTTGTCATGTGTTTTGTATTAAGTAAAGAATCTTTACTAAACTCTCTTTACTAAAGATAGTACACAGATAGTGAGGAGGTGGCTATGAGAAATCTGCATTCTTGCTGAAAACAGTAATTAGAAACAAACCCTAAATGTTCTGTAACTGGTCAAACCATGCCATGCTTGTGTTGTGATTCCTAATGTGTGTTTTTTAAAGTCCTGTAGTGTCATCATCTCTTCCCCCTCCCTTGTTCTTGGATTGGTTATTTTGTTTCAGTTGCTGTATTTAAGCTCAAGAGTTTCCAGCTGTTTGGGATAGACCATTGAGAATGATGGTTTAACACTGAAACACATTTGCTCAATTTTGGCAAGATCTTTATTTTTAATTTTTTTTGCTTACACATTAAAGTGGTTTTAATATCTTGCCTAACAGGGTGCTCTATTAGGAATGTAGTACATTATTTTTACATAGCCAGGAGACAAAGCATTTCTTGTCTTGGATCTTCTAATAGTGAGTATAGGGGACAAACACTGTGAGAGGTGTTCACATTGCCTTCTTGGAAGCCAAATTCTCAAAAACAGAAGCTTTGCTTTTTAATCCCAGTTTTGCAGAGGCTGGCTGTTTGTGAGAGGTGAACATTGTCTGCAAGTCCTCAGAGTGCAGTTACACTGTCTGCAAATGCTCAACATTGCAGAGTTGTGATAAAGGTGACAGCAATATTAAAATGGGGGCTCTTGTATTAAGCCACCTTAAGTGGCACAGTGGGCAAATGCTTGACTAACAAGCAGTTGGTTGCCGGTTTGAATCCCCACTGGTACTATATTGGGCAGCAGTGATACTGGAAGATGCTGAAAGGCATCATCTCATACTGCTTGGGAGGAGGCAATGGTAAACCCCTCCTGTATTCTACCAAAGACAACCACAGGGCTCTTTGGGCACCAGGAGTCGAAATCGACTTGACGGCACACTTTACCTTTATATTAAGCAGAGGGAGAGCAACTGTTCCTTTTCAGTGCAACACAGTGTCCCTAGAAGTGGGGCTTTGAATGGAAAATGCTCCTTGCTCCATCTAGATGCCAGTAGATCCCCCGTCTCTCTACTTTGAATGGACAGATGTCTTTTCACAGTTGCATGCTGATCTGGAATGAAACAAGCAGAGCTTTAACCATTGCATGGAGATAGTGATTTAACATACTTTATTGTTTAGAAAATACAACAATGATTATAGAAAGAGGGACATGAAAAAGGTCTATGAAATCCTAGATCTGCAGGGAAAACTTCTTCTAATTGTTTTCTCCATGCTATGGAACTAGAGGACAACAAAGATGGTGAGGGGTCTGGGAACCAATTCCTGCAAGGCCATAGATATCTGCAGTTATTTGTCTGCAAACTTGCCTCTCACTTGGTTGTGCAGGTCCACCCACTTTTTCAGAAGAATGTACTGCTCATCACATCCAAGGATTCTCTGGATTGCTTTCTAGGGTTGTCACCTCGAGAAAACAGTGCTGGCTTCAGACTTCCCTGCAAGACAAAGACAGGAATGGAAGTGAGTCAGCGTATCCACTTCCATCTATGAACATCACCAGGCACATCCACCAGTTTCTGCCAGCCAGCATCATCCACCAACTTCTGCCCAACAACTTCCACATGACTTCAACCACTTCAATCCACCAATTGGCCTTTCAAGCAGCATCTGAAAGGAGACCTTTGTCACCTTCTGAATGCATGCCAAAACATTCACTAGCATCCACTTTGACCACATTCACAACCTCCTATACATGCCAGAACACCTCTGAGGGAACAGCCATCACCATCGATTCACTCCCTTTCCATCAACATCCATTTACATACACTCACCAGCCTCAGTCCACAAATATCCATTAGCTGGAGATAGGCTTAGGAAGGGAAACTTCCACTAGCTTTCACTCACAAACCTCAGCCAACTTCTTCCACCTTATGAGAGAATCCAGTGGCTTTTGAATGCAGACGTCCAACAGCTTCCATAGCCCCAACATCCACCAGCTTCCACCAGGTCAGTCAGCCAACATCTGCCCACTCCAAGCCATGGGTATCTGCAGGATTTGATTTGCCTCCATGCTTCCATTCAAGAGAAGTTGCCTTGATCCAGTTCATATTTAACACCAAACTGGAGTTAAACAGAGCAGAGGTTGGAACTCCATTACATCCGAACTCATGGTTGTCGGCAAAAGCGACCTCCAGTTTGACTTGCCAAACTCCAAATTGAACCTTCGGTTTGCACAGTGGTTCACCGCTGAGACCTCTGGTTTGGCTGCCCCAAAGTGTTACGTCCAACTCCACACGCCACCATGACTGCGGTTATGCACCATTTTTCAAGCTGCAATCACAGAGGCAGCAGCAAAGACCCACCCAGGGATGTGGCAGCTCTATGCCAGCAGCACTTCTTGCTGGCCGCCTCTTGGAGCACCAGCCCCACCCCTCCTGTCACCTATGTAGCTATGGAGTTGCCTGGCAACAGAGATGCCTCCACACCCCATTTCAAAGTTGTCAGCCTGTCAAGGTGTGGAGTCACTCGGGGGCATTCCCTCTTCCCACTCTGTCCCTTACTCCCCACCACCTGGCAAGCAGGAGGGAAAGGGGACAGGAGGGCAGTACCCCTGCTAACTCAGCAAAGAGACGCCTTTTAAAGTGGTGATTCTCATATATTAAGCAGGGGGAGAGCAACAGGCCCTATCCAAGCCCAGCACAGCATCCCTCCAGTGGCTGTTGCTGGTAGCTGCCTCATGTTTCTTTTTAGATTGTGAGCCCTTTGCGGGCAGGGGACCATCTTATTTATGTACTATTATTTTTCTATGCAAACCGCTTTGAGAACTTTGGTTGAAGAGAAGTATATAAATATTCATCGCTGTCATCATCGACAGGATGGGCACAAAGTGCTTTGCTCCTTGAGGAGGGAGAAACAGTGAGGTATGTGCACAAGCACAAACACTCCAGGTGGCAACCTAAGCAGGGCTCCACGTCCCAGTGGTGCGAGGGGGGGATTTGGAATGGGTGGGGGTCTGTGGTTGGGTTTAAAAGGCATCCCCAAGCAGGGGTTCTTGAGCAGCCAAGTTTTATTTTCCACAGAAAGGTTGGGGAAGGGGGCCCCAGTGCCTTCACTTTGGGGGTTATCAGTCCCTAGGCTTGCTCATGAGAAGGACCATCTGTGGGGACTAATTTAAAATGTACTAGGTGGTACTCAAGTGCTTGCCATCCATTATCCCACAGACCGCTCTCTCACAAGAGCACCAGGCCATCGGGGCTCAGAACCGAGCAAGGATGCTCTTTGGAGGAAAGCCACAAGGAGGAGTACTTCAGTGAGTGCTGTCTTGGCCTTGGTGACTGCCACCAAGTAGCTGTTAAACTGTGAGCCCTATCAGCTTGTCTGCTCATGTGGAGACAGACCAAACCCCAAAATGGCAACCCTGCTGTCCTGGGGCTGCTCCAAACCGAGGCTAATCCCTGCATTGGGAGATCTGCATACAGCACAACGCTGGACCAAGCCCAAGAATTTTGAATGGGTTTAAAGGTCCGTTTCAGATCCTGGTGTCTCCCCCATCCATTCACGCGGGCAGGCTCTGACACAAAATCCCCTATCGGTGCTCACAAGGTTTAACGGGGGCGGGCACTTAAGTTCAATCTTTGACAATTGAGAATTGGGTGCCCCCCGGGCCCCCTATGGAGGCATTAACTTGACCTGTCAGCATGCAATCCTGCTTCACTCTGCAGAGGGATCACCTGGGACACACATAGCTTTTCACATCTCTTCCAAAATGGAACATGCGAGTCCACCTATCAGCTGGATTTACCCCAAAGATGCAGTGGGCTATCAGGGACCAGTTCACACATGATTCTGCTTTCCCCTTATTACTGATGCACATCTTAGTTTAGCCTGAATTATGTCCAGGTTAAAAAAATCCTCTATTTGTGGTGGCTTTAAAAAAAAATTGAGCTTTCTGGTATGCCCCGACCATTTCCTGCCATTACCAATAATTCAGCTTTTTTCAAAATTCTCACTTTTGTGGGTTGTTGTTTTTAAACTTCAAGCAGCACCAATCAGCTTCAGAAAGAGTTTGCAGCTCAGGAGGGGCTTTCGCTGGAGATCAGAAGGCGTTAAGCCTTGCCTGCCGGCCCCCAAACCCAGCCTCCCTCCATTTTCAGTCCATAAACAAATTTCAGCAGCACAAATCCTGTCACAAGTGTTCAAATTCAGGTTACAAAACTGTCCTTGGTTACTGTTTGGTTATCAGTAAACCTTTATTGTGTTGGGGGTGGTGATTCTGCTCTCTGTGTCACTCATCTCAGTGGAGAATTCCATGGGCACGGGTGGAAGGGAAAGCCAACCCTGCTCTGCATGCCTGTTTCTTGATGTAAGAAATGTGTGTTACCTTTTGGAAACATTCACTCCCCTTTACCCTTTGCTTTACATATGCAGATGTTGTTGGAGGATGCCTGGAAGCTTGACAAGGGAGACTACAGGTTCAATGCAACCTGAGCCCTTTGTGTCTGAGTGGATTCCATGAGAATGCATTTTTCTTCATCACAGAGAGAAAGCAATGATTTCTACTTTAAACCTCCAGAGCCTCTTAAATGGTCTGGAGTGTGGGGAAACATGAGGTGATGAAAGCAGTCACAAAGGCAAGCTCATTATAAAAATCAGCAAAGATCTGGGTCAGGTTTGGCCAGTTCGGTTTAAGTGTTCTATAGTTTTTTTATTGGTCAATCTTGCGGAATGCCGGCAGTTAAACTAAAATAAATAAATAAATACTGAAGGGAGTCATCTCTTGCCTCCTCCTGGGATGTGATTGGTTGGAGAAAAAACCCGGAGCAAGCTGTGGGAATGCACACAGGAAAAAGAATGCGGAGAGGAACTTATGTGAATGACTCATCTAATCACCTGAATTAAACAGATGCGAATCTGCTGAGAAGCAGATTCCCTCTTTGGATACCTCGCAACATGAAGCCATGTCTGGACAACTCCCTGCTGCTTCTACTTGCACTGACTCCTTTCCTCTGTGTGGTGTCAGCTTTGGCCTGTGTGCTTACCCTTGCCTGTCTGGGAAAGAAAAGTGCTTTTGAGGAATGGTGGAACTATGTTCACCTTGACTGAATCTTCCCAATACTTTGGATCAAGAACCCCAAAGGAGTGGACCATTCTATCCTTTCCCCCTGGCCTGTCTCACCTTTCCTTTCCCTTGGTCCCTGCTTCTTCTGCCCCCTCTTCTTCTAGGATGCCTGTTGTTTCCATGCCTCCTTAGCTCTGTCAACTGCCTTTCCACCCTCTAACTCAACTGTCTCCCCTTCATATTCCTCTATCCCTTTATGACATCACAAGCAGCCAGCAGCCAATAGCAGGGCCCAATTCCCTTTACCACCTCCCTTTTCATAGAGTTGCATTCTTCAGTTAACTAATTTATGTGATTTACAGTCAGCTTTTCAGCAGTGCTAGACTCCCAAAGTGTCCTTCAATTCAAAATCCACCCAAAATACCATTAGGGTTGCCAACACTGACTACAGATATTGTTGGAGTGGCCCCACCACAACACTTTTCATGAAATCAAGCCACAAAATATTCAGGATTGTTTTCAAGAATCACCTGAAAATTCGTGCTGATTTCTGGAGACTCGTGGAGGGTTGGCAACTCTACTACTGTTACTATGGATCTGTATATACCATTTCCCAACAAATGTGCTCAAAGCAGTTTACACAGAGAAACAAACAATAAATAAGATGGTTCCATGTCTCAAAAGGGCTCACAATCTAAAAGGAAATACAAGGTAGACACCAGCAACAACCATGGGAGGGATGTTGTGCTGTGACTGGATAGGGACTAAGGGACAGTTGTTCTCCCCCTATTAAATATAAGAGAACCACCAATTTGAGGTGCCTCATTTCCCAGTTAGCAGGGGCTCGGTTAGCAGACAGCATAAATTTTGGACGGGGCGGAGGATGATGATGGTCATGATTATACTAGTTTTGAAGAAAAAAGTTCTCTTTACACAGAAAACAAAAGGGGAACATTTCCTATTCTTAAAAGACTCACAGTCTAAAAAGAAACACAAGGGAGACACCAGCAACAGGCATTGGAAGTGACACTATGCTGGGCTGAATAGGGATAGTTGCTCTGCTCCCCCCCCACCCCTGCTAAAAAAAAAAGCCACCACTTTCAAAGGGGCAAGAGGCACTTCAGAGGGGCCTGAGCAGGGATAGGGAGGGGAGAGACTAAAAGATAAGGAGGCTATTCTCATGCACAGTGGAAACCAGGCTAAGGGCTCCCACTGTGCATGAGAACTGCTGGGAGCTGCATAGCTCCTGGTGGTGGCGTGGCAGCAAACCCTCTTAGGTAGCCCATCGCTTAACCTGGGTTTTGGGTGCAGGAGTGCCTGAAAAGTAGATGCCTGGATCGTGTGTCACCGCGGTGTGGCTCCGCTCTGCAATGACTCAAAAGTAGCCTCCTGGCCGGGAGGCTACAACAAGCCTTCCAGCATTAGAAGGCTCCCCAAAGGGAGCCTTATGGGTCTGGGAGGCCGATCTGGATGTCCAAGGAGGGCTACCTGATCATCTGCAGGGAGAGTGGGTCAAACCTGCTCTCCTCGCAAACTCCCTTCTGGCTTAACCCACGGATCGTGTGTAGAGCCTTACTGTCTAATATTGCTTCACATGTTCCAGAGGTGAGTCCTGGCACTGAAAACAAGGCTTTGGGTGATATTAAGTCCTGGAAATGCTATGGCACAAAAAGCTAACGAGAGGGGGAGTTATGGGACAGGAGCCACAGAAGAACTGAGAAATGTCTCTATTGTTAAAACAAAAACTTTGCAAATCACTGTGTTGAACAGCTATGTCCATAAAGGATTTCAGGCTTAGCACTTAAATTAGGCATCACCTGCTTTGGTTACAGAACCCCAACTATTATCATTCAGAGAGAAATTCCCAAGGAGATAAGGACAGCATGCCTTGGCGTTCCAGATTTCCTTTCCCACCCCTTCTATAACATGTATCGGGGGCAACATCTGACCTTTAGCCTGCTACAATGATATATTTAGAACCTGACTGCAAACTTGTAGGAAACAGGAAGATGAACAAGTTTCATTTCATGTTACAATTTCCTAATAGCACAAACTTTCACAGACCCTTGGTTGTGTATCACATTATTGATATGGGGCTTTGAAAGTATATATTTTAGGAGCAGCCATGTTTAGGAACACACACACACACACACACACACACACACACACACACACACACACCTACCTTTGTCTTCTCTCTCTCTGTTTTTCTTGAAACTTATAGCATATATATATATATATATATATATATATATATATATATATATATATATGGAACTCGCTTGAGAGAGCCATATTTTTGAATGTCAAGCGTGTGATGACATTTATCTTTATCAAGTCAGGTCGCCTAAGTTACAGGCCTGATTGTAGATATAATGAATAATGCAGGAGGGGCATAGCTGAGTTTGTCACAAGTAGGTACAAAAATAAAACATTTTCCTTGGAAGCTTAGCAGTAACATGTGTGGGGTTTTTTAATGAAATGTTTAAGGAACTAACAGCGCAATACTCTCCAGCTGAGGATAGGATAGCTACTAAGTCCCCTGATGCTGAACAAAACATTATGCTGACATAAGGCTGGTTCAAATGATACTTTTCCAGTCCATGTAATTAAAAGGGGGATGCACTGAGAATGCACCTATCATTGGGTGCATTCCTTTAGCACGTGCGGAGGAGATTTGTCAGAACCATCACTTTGCATGTGACCCACATACTAGTTTAAACTAATACATGTGTAGAGCAGCAGTTTAAAAGTATTTTCCCCTCCCCACACAATGTTGATATATTGAGGATGTTGGGACTGTTGCTCCCCTGTGGCTGGTATTGGGAGGCATCGTGTCTCTGAGGCTGGAGGTGGCCCACAGCCACCAGACTGTAGCCATTGATAGACCTGTCCACCATGAATCTGTCTAAGCCCCTTTTAAAGACATCCAAGCTGGTGGCCATCATCACATCCCATGGCAAAGAATTCCATAGATTCTTTGCAAAGCCCTTGTGGCCTGGAATGTGCTCCAGACTATCCAGTTGCTTAACCCTCAACATGCGCTCCCATCCTCATTGTCTGGATTCTATGTGTATTTGTAGAAGGAGAGGAGAGCCGGTTTGGGGTAGCAAGCATGACTTGTCCCCTAGCTATGCAGGGTCCACCCTGGTTGCATTTGAATGGGAGACCACATGTGAGCACTGTAAGATATTCCCCTCAGGAGATGGAGTCGCTATGGGAAGAGCAGAAGGTTTCAAGTTCCCTCTCTGGCTTCTCCAAGATAGGGCTGAGAGAGATTCCGGCCTATAACTTTGGAGAAGCCGCTGCCCGTCTGTGCAGATAATACTGAGCTAGATAGACCAACGGTCTGACTCAGAATATGGCAGCTTCCTATGTTCCTATGACGTCTATGAAATATATCAAAATGGACTCTTTCTCAGCACATCTCCTTTTTAATTATGTCGGTCAGAAAAGTTTAATCTGAACTGGTGGATATATCCACCATAGTGGATTTATATTGGTGTGGTGATGCTCTTACACTGCCATAAGACTGCCTCACTGTAGCTCTTAGGTTGGTATGATGCTACCTGCATAAGGGTGGGGGGGATATTTGGCAAAGTTAAAGAAAAGAGCAAAGCTTAGTCTTAATCCTGTATGAATGAGGCTGGTCGCAATTTCCAATGGACAATCATAGTGTTACACCTGTAAAAGAGGTGGCAGAAGGATATACATTCCCACTGGAGTTGATGGAAGGCCCCAATGACTGACCCCTTCCCCCTCCTGTTTTTCCAGCTCCAACAAAGGATAGGATATCAATAAACTGAGTAGCCAATAGGCACAGGCCAGCAAGAACATATAAGTCTCAGTAAGAGAATACAGTTCATGTATTCTGATGTGTATCATGGGAATCCAATCCATCCCTTTGCCCCTGTGCCTATAGAACTATGAGCACACAAATGGGGACTTTGGTGAAAAGGCACTCTGCACAAATAATAAACTGACAACCAACATAGACAAGATGAATGAACATGTGCTCCCTGGACTTTTAAAGGCAGTCAGCTTCAGGACTCCAGATCCAAAGACATGTCAAGAATACCAGCTGCACTCCTGCAACTGGGGCTGCCAGGACAAGGAAAGCTACACAGATGAGGAGTGACATCAGAGAGGAGTAACCTCACTGCTAGACTTGCAATGCAGACATCCTCCATCTCTCTTTGCCAGCACTCCAAGATGTTCAGAGTACTCAAATACCCCCTGTCAAGGACTATCTTCTCCTTTCACTCCTGCAGTAGGGGGAAACCATACACTTCAATTACTCAGCAGGTTATAGTAGTGTCTCCCACAAATAGAACACAGAGCAAATCTGCAGTTTACATATGCTGCATTTGGCTACAAACTGCCAAATGCAGATGGGTTCCCAGGGAAGTAGCTAGGGGAGTGGGGGCCCGTGTTCACCCCTCTCCCCGGCAGCCCCTCAGAGTGAGGAAGAAATGAAGAAAATGTCAGCAATCTGGCCAGCCAGAAGGGAAGTCCAGGAAGATAGTCCACAATACAAACTGGGCTGCAGAAACAAAACACGGCTCGGAATAGTTCTTTATATCAAGCTCGGGCTGAAAGCTGTCCACACGAGGGTTGACAAATGTTGTCTTCCAGCAGCTAACAGAAAGCTGCTGATATGCTTTATAGTCCAAGCTGATAACTCTCAGCTGGCAGGGATTCAAGGCTTATCAGCCCTCTGCAAGAGGCATTTACTCCTCCTGATATTTTCCAGCTGTGCTCTCCGCCTTGTGACACACTGTTGCTGTGGAGTCAGTGGGGGTTGCCTGCACAGCTCATCTTCTAGTCTGTCCATCACTGTCTCTGCTGCCTCAGACTGCTGTGCCTGCTCTGACTGCTGTGCCTGCTCTGAAACACCAGCCGGACCCACCTCAGCCGTCTCTTGGGAACTGACAGCTGGGCTTTGCCCCTCAGGCACCCCCACATCAGTTGAAAGGCTGTCAGCTTCCTCTTCCTCCTCGCTATCTGAGATCGAGGGTGTGACAGAAAATAGGGAGGGGTGGATCTGGGGGCCCCTCCGGAGCGGTGGGGCCTGGGTTCTTTGAAGCTTCCTACCATGTAGTGAGGAAAGCAACGAGGAGCACAGGCACCTCAATGGGTAACTGGTAAAAATCAAGCATTTCACTTCATTCATTGCTAGTACTAGCCCAACATTTGTTACATGTGCTTCTGTATAGGATCAGAGTTAATGTACATGGTTCCAAATGGTAACTGAGGCAGAGTTCCAATGCACCCCCTTGCAGTGGATGGGTAAAGTCAACTTCATCTTCTCCAGCATGTAGGTCCCAAAGGAAGAGTGAGGCGCTTGACTAGGGTACCAAGAATGAAAGTATACTTAGGTAGGCATCTTTCCTCAATAACTCCTTTGCAATGGATACCTAAACACGGGCACTGTTTGACGTAGCTGCTGCCATTGTGCCTCATTATCCCCAAGCAACCACACAGCCATTCAGTTATGGTTTCCCATAATTCCCGGTCCTGTCCCATGCAGACCATAAGTGAGACCTCCAGCAGCACATCCAGCAGTGGAAGACCAGTTATTCATACATGGTCTACCACAATTTTCCTTCCAGGACCTCTGGACCTTTGGAAGTCACTTGACAGATGGAAATGCAGCAGGTGTGATGAGGAAAACATGTATCTGTAATGCAGATTTTAAAAGTGGAGGAGCAGCAGCAGCAGCAACAACAACAACAACAACAAACCTAACAGGGATATGGAGAAATCATCTGAGAAAATTCTCCAGTGTTCCTTGGAAGGAAGCCTGAAATTCTGTTCAAATGTTGATTTCTCCTGAGAGGAGCCCTGGGATTTATTTATTTTTTTAATTTCACTTTGGAGAAGGTTTGGTCCCAGCCCTAGAAATATGGCTTCAGTGATTCCTCTGTGATGTTGTCAGAACTCATTCAAGTATCTAGGTACTGCAGACACCGCAGGACTCAGGGTAGTGTGCAAGTTAAAGCAGCACAAGGAATTATACTTATGGACTACTCACCATAGCCCCCTTCAGATGCTAGTTCCCTCCTCAAACCACTCACACGTATACCTCCGGAAGTGGGTAGGAAGTTGCTCCCCAGAGTTGTCACCCACCCTCTCCCCTCTCCAGCTGCTCATGGTTACAGTTGCAGTGGCTGTAATTGTGATGGAAGGCGCTTCCGTAATGGGCAGCCTGGGGAGATTCAGGCTGCCATTCACAGAAGTGCCTTTCCTCGTGGTTACAGCAAGTCCCTCTGCAGATGACTGCTTCACTGTAACCATGAGTGACAGATCCTGGAGAAAACTTCCAACCCACTTTTGTAGCTGTAACCTCCAAGTTCTTCAGCACTTAGGAAGTAGTGCAGCCTCCAACTGCCTCCAAGTGTGATGCCAAGTGTGCACTTAGTGTCACACTTGGTGCAGTGCCAAGGTGTGTGCCTTGGCACAGCCTCAAGCACAGCCCTTATGTATGTACCTGGAGGGGGAGAGAAACTAGCACACTCTCAGATTCAACACAGCTTGAGGAAAACAGCTCCCACCTCCCTTTCCCTGGAGTTGTAACCAGGAGTGGTATGGCAAGTGGTTCAGATTGATGTCTGAATAGGACTCATTCAGAAGCAGCTTTAAATGACTTCCCATGGCATTTGTCTCTTATACATTGGCTCATCGTGCAGATCAGTGGCCGGGGGCAGGGGGAGGGAGCCAATTTGCATGGCAACATATGCATGCAAATAGTTCTCTGTGTGAAGACAACTGCCACACAAAGCAATTTAATGCAGCCGCCACGTCATGGCTATGTGCTTTACACTAGTTGTCCAATTTTATAATGAAATAAGTAAAGATGAACAATTCTCAATTTTATTATGAAATAAAGTAGGATGACCCTTCCTTGGATGTACAGTCTAAGGACGATCCCACCTACACCTCCCTCATAGAAAGTGAAGTATTGTAACTCCATGTCACACACATTATGTGTAAAAGGAGAGAGAAGGGAAAAGCAAGGTGTCCAATGCCAGAGAGGCCTGAAAAAGAAGTTTACTTTAAAAAACAGGTGGCTTAAAACAACTGAATTGTACTACACCTAGAGGGAAAGAAGGACCTTCAGGTCTACTAGTCTAAGCTTATCTAACCTATACGGCAAATTCTTCTGTGGCTTAAAATATCATGATAGTTTGGCACCAAGAGTGAAAACCAAACCTATCTGCCAGTCCTCAACAGAGGGAAATTTTCTTTGTGTTGTTTAGTACAAGTTACCCTCACCTTTGTGATCATGAGGACCCTGTGATGCTGTGACCACTCCCCCATGGCCATTTCCAATACTTCCACCTCCCCCCCCACCATTTTCTCCCCCCTCCCCCCCACCACCATTTTCTCCACTCACCGTTGTTTTCTCCCCGCCCACCTGCCTGTCCGGTGCCACTGCTTTCCTCTTCCCCTGCCGGCAGCTCGCTTGTGAACTCTTGTGAGAGCTGCCATGCATGGGATTAGCAACAGGTACGAGAGAGAGAGAGAGAGAGAGAGAGAGTGTTCTCTAATGCACTTATTCAGTTGGGAACAAGACTTTCAGCTGAGCTCTGTTTGCATTGACTAAGGGCCCAGTCCTGTCTCACTTTAGGAGCGATGAAGTTCTGCAGTGTAGATTAGGGATGTGCACAAAACACAGTTCAAGCACTTTGGGCAGGGGGACCAGGTACATTAAGAAAAAGGAAAGCAGGTCCTTACCTGTTTTCTGCCACTCCATGTTCTTACAGCTGATTCTAACAGCTTCCTGCTGAGGCAGCATATGTCCCTAGTAGCCCTGCATGACATCAGCACGCACAAAGCATCCACACATGTGTGGGTGCCATTTGTGTGGTCAGCATGGTGTTGCTAACCATTCAAATGGCATCCGCGCATGCACAGACACCATGTTTGTGCTGATGCTGTGCAGGGCTTCTAGGGACACGCCTCACCTCAGCAGGAAGCTGCATGGGGCGGCGGAGAACGGGTAAGGACCTGCTCTCCTTTTTCTTAAAGTTCCCGGTCCCCCTGCCTAAAAAGTGCTCGACCGTGGTTCGAACTATGGTTTGTGCACACCCCTAGTATAAATGATGGTGCAGTCATTGAGAGTCATTGACGAAACTGATTAAAATAAAAACATCATTGCCTGTGTTCTGGCTGATTCTAACAAGTACTGTCAGTCTCTTTCTCTCATTCCGAAGCTGTAATGGTTGTGAAGAATAACCCATTAGCATCAATGACCTTATGAAAAGAAGGCTTTTAGTGTCTCTAACAGAGAAACTGACAATATTTATTAGAGTCAAAAGGCCATCAATTACCCACAGTCTACTCCACAGTTTCTCTTAAGTGCATATCCGTAAAGATGTGTATCATTAATAATCATGGAAAAATTCTGTAAGTTAAGGTAAATAATTTCTCAGTTGTTTATCTTAAGTTTTAGTCTTATCAGAAATCCAGAAAAAGTGTCTAGAAAACCTGAAGACATTTTTGGAGAATTAGTGGCAAACCGGTATTTTTTAAATGAAAACAGCGCACTGAATTTGATAATCTATGTTATATCCCAAAATGTTCTATCTCAAAATATAAGCTATGATCTTAAGCACCCTGACTCTCAAAAGAAGCAGAAAGAAATATGATCAAGATAAATGTTTCTTCTCCTATATGAACCATACAGTATCTACTTTCCTTACACCAAATGCCATTTTCAGCTCTGTCATTTTCAACTCTCTTTATTCAGGTTCTTCAAGTTCTTCCACTAAAATATTCTATGGTTGTCTCTGTCAGCCTCCAGCATCCAGCATTTTGGAAGTCAGTACTGAAAAGGAGATTGAAAATTGGACTGTGTCTGGAACCCAAACTTTCATGGTACTGTACTTTTCATTGTATTTCACTATGAAAATCTGGATTCCAGACACAGTCCACATTTTTTGAAAAGAAAAATCTGATTAGGCACTGTGAGAAAGATAAAATTCACAGTAACTCTTTTCCATGCTCATAAGTGGAACCTCCATATTAATTGGCAGTATATCTCTGATGTAGACAGTTCATGATTTTGAATTAAGGAATGAAGAGTATAAGTGCATGCTATTGTGTTAGGTTGTCCAAGTGTGGCTCCCGATTAAATGCAGCAGCTAGCTTGGTTATTGGTGTCAATAATGACAATATCTTGCCTATAACCAAGGAGCTAGACTGCCTACTAGTTCATTTCTAGGAACAATTCAAAGTGATGGTTCTTACCTTTAAATCACTTAACAGCTTAGGACTAGGATACCTGAAGAACTGTCTGCTTCCACCTGTTCTTTAAGATCTTCCTTAGAGACCCTGCTCACCTCCATCCTCTGGTAGGTGCCATGCCATACAATGAAGAGAAGGCCTTTTCCATCATGGTGTCTCATTTCTGGAATGCCCTTCCCCTCTCCCTCCATCAGGTTCTCACTCTGCCAGTATTCTGAACACCTCTGAAGACCCTGTTGGGTTGTGTGGGATGGGAGTGGCAGTTTTGTTCTTTTACTTTTAATAGGCTTTGATGATGATGCTTTAAACAATTACTTATGTTCTTGCAGGTCTAAGGTCTCGTTATGATCTTCTTGGGATTTAATGCCTTATATTTGTTAGCGGCCTCATGTATTCCTGCAATTAAGAGGTGGGATATAATATTTTAAACACTTAAATAAATAATCAAGGAAGAACCTATTCATGGTAGCCAATTTACATGCACATGTTCAGGGGCTGAGGCAACATAAAAAGAGGAGTAGGCAAAGACTGACTACTAGGGGATGGAAAACAGCCGTGGGGAAAGTAGTGCAGCCCATGAAGCCCAAATTTAGGAGTCTGGAGACAAGCAGTGGCTGACCAGGCAGAAAGCCAAGCAGGCAGGCCAGTGGGAACAGGCAATCTATAGAGTTGTTGATTTTCATGCAGAATCTAGATACAGTGAGTGTACCCAGGCCCAAGGCCAATGAAAGAACTCACACCAGCTAGCCCTTCTGCCAGCGCACTCCATTCTCCATGCCCCCTGCTCTCCGTGAATACAGAATTTGTCTACAGTGACAAACGCTATACTCAAGGAGAACAGGGGCACAGATACAGAACATGCTGAGCCAGTAAACAGGTCTAGTTAGTATGTTATGTTCACACATTAGCCCTGTACCTGGGTACAGTGTACCTAGATTCAGAATGACAGAACAGGCTGATCTGCAACTCAAACTGAAAAGCCAGGCCAAGGCCTGAAGCTTCCTAGGACCAAGAGCAACCCTACTGGTCCCTTGTGTCACCTGACCCCTGCTGAGCTGATGGATGCGTTACCACTCTCTGGCCATCAGAAGTAAAAGTAAGCAGTTCCCTCCTCTGGAAAATTGCTACAATGGCACAAGAATAAGATATTTGTGCCCTCTTGCTAGAATCCCTGCCTGAAATCCCCGGGGCACTTTCCAGCCATAAGAAGCTGTTGCAGGAAGAGGTGCATGAGAAAGAGGTTAGTCAGAGAGAGGAAAGAGAAGTGAATGAGGACAGGAGAAATGGCCTGGTGATGGTCAGGAATAGAAAGAATAGGAGCAGTACAAGCTGCATGTGGATGCTGCTAGGGAAGAAGAGATGAAGCCAGACCCACTCACACGTTATGTCCAACACTCATACAATGAGCGTACAGTGTACACCAATACAAATCTGTACACAGGTACAGTCATTCACATGTTATGCTGCATGCAGGTACGGAAATAGACTTCTTGTCTGTACCATGCATTTGAAGGGCCTGTATCCAGGTTCACTTTTAAAATAAATACAGGAACAGTCATTCACACAAACACATGTACAAGTATACAGACATGTGTACACATGTACAGCATAATTGTTACAGTGTTCATAACATAATGTCTTGGTCGGGCTCTCTTCACCATGTGGAAAATTGTTGCCTGAAGCTCTAAGTTTTTTGGCATTTTCACTCCTGCACAGTTATACTGCAGTTCAAGGGTAACAACCCATCTTCCTGACTAGGACCTCAGTATTTTAAAACATAGTACAACTCCATTAATTAATTAAAGTTAAACTGTAATTCTGAATGTGGTTTTAGCTTGGATTTTTAACTTAATTTGGTTAATTTTATTAGTCTGATTTTACATTGTAACTATTTTATAAATGTTGTGAGCTGGCTGGAGCAGTAGTGTACTGGAGGGGTGGGGTATAAATATTTAATTAAAAAAAGAAAACAAAACTAGGCTTGATAGTGAGCAAGACACCCAAAGGAAGCCAAGTTGCAACCCTTTCTTATTAGTGCTGCTCCTGGGTTTCTAACAGTAGCTGGACACACAGAAATATAGCAAGTGAAGACATGTTTCCTACCGTTTATCTTCTTGCCACTACAAGATTTGCCTGATCCATTTTTGCTCTTCAAGGCACAGGAGCAGAACCTACAGGTGAAACTCGGAAAATTAGAATATCATGCAAAAGTCCATTAATTTCAGTAATGCAATTAAAAGGTAAAACTGATATATGAGACAGACGCATTACATGCAAAGCAAGATAAGTCAAGCCTTAATTTGTTATAATTGTGATGATCATGGCATACAGCTCATGAAAACCCCAAATCCACAATCTCAGAAAATTAGAATATTACATGGAATCAATAAGACAAGGATTGAAGAATAGAACAATATCGGACCTCTGAAAAGTATACAGTGTACTTTGCTTGATTGGCCAGCAAACTCGCCTGACCTGACCCCATAGAGAATCTATGGGGCATTGCCAAGAGAAGGATGAGAGTCATGAGACCAAACAATGCAGAATTGCTGAAGGCCGCTAATGAAGTATCCTGGTCTTCCATAACACCTCAGCAGTGCCACAGGCTGATAGCATCCATGCCACGCCGCATTGAGGCAGTAATTGCTGCAAAAGGGGCCCAAACCAAGTACTGAATACATAAGCATGCTTATACTTTTCAGAGGTCCGATATTGTTCTATTCTTCAATCCTTGTCTTCTTGGTTCCATGTAATATTCTAATTTTCTGAGATTTTGGATTTGGGGTTTTCATGAGCTGTATGCCATGATCATCACAATTATAACAAATTAAGGCTTGACTTATCTCGCTTTGCATGTAATGTGTCTGTCTCATATATCAGTTTCACCTTTTAATTTGCATTACTGAAATTAATGGACTTTTGCACGATATTCTAATTTTCCGAGTTTAACCTGTATTTAAAAAGTGGCAGACCTAACAGGAAAACCTTGTTGCCTTTCCGGGCTAGCCCATCCACTAAGCAGACCTAGGCAGTCACATGCAGCATCAGTTCTTGGCAGGGGTGGTTCAGCTTTTTAGGTGGAAGTCAGGTCGAACTTGAGTGGGCTGGTCCTGCCTTCTGGTTGGTTTGCTTTCCTCCCTTCTCAGTGCGCTCTGTCCCACCCCTTTCCTGCCTCGCTCTGCTCTGTTACTGCTGCAGCTGCTCAGGCAGGAGCCGCCATCCTGGTTTCTCATGTGCCTGGACCCAAAACAGGAAGTAAGTGATGCACGTGATGGCTGGGCCTGGTTGGTCGCAGAGGGAAATTCCTCACCTCATTAAAAAGGCTCATTAAAAGCTGCCTCTCAGGGAGACAAAGAGGTTGCTTGGCCCTGAGGATCACAGGTCCTGTACTGCTGAGGGCAGGGAGGTGGAGGCAATAGAGAGGAAGGGTGGGCATCAGGCAGGCTCCATGCTTCTCGACTCTTTTCCTTCTCCCACTGCACCCCCAGACCAGCCTGGGCTAGTCATTTGCTGGTCATCCATCCATCTCCTCCTCCGGAGGGGAGAGCTGGTCTTATGGCAGCAAGCATGACTTGTCCCCATAGCTAAGCAGGGTCTGCCCTGGTTGCATCTGAATGGGAGACTTGATGTGTGAGCACTGCAAGATATTCCCCTCAGGGGATGAAGCCGCTCTGGGAAGAGCAGAAGGTTTCAAGTTCCCTCCCTGGCTTCTCCAAGATAGGGCTGAGAGAGATTCCTGCCTGCAACCTTGGAGAAGCCCCTGCCAGTCTGGGAAGACAATACTGAGCTAGATAGACCAATGGTCTGACTCGGTATATGGCAGCTTCCTATGTTCCTATGTTCCATGCCCAGAGGTGCACCTAGGTAATTTTGGAGCCTGGATCTAAAGGCCTTTGGAGTAGGGTTGCCAACATTTCATTGCCAGAATGAGGGACACATGTTTGTGTGGGCTGGGGGCTAGGGGTGTGCACGCAACTGCTACACTGCGGTCTGGCACTGGGGTGGGGGGTCGCTTTAAGAGCGGCGGGAGGGTTTACTTACCCCTCCCACCACTTTCCTCTGTGGCGCCGTAATTTGTAGAGTAATTGGGGCGGCAGGATACCTCCCTGCCGCCCCTTCCCCGCTGCGGCTCTGCAAAACTCCCAGTAATGCTTTGCGCGCGCACACATCGTGTGCGCGCTTCACGTCACTGACGTGCACACGCGCAAAGCATTACTGGGAGCTTTGCAGAGCTGCAGCGGGGGAGGGGTGGCAGGGAGGTATCCTGCCGCCCCAATTACTCTACAAATTACGGTGCCACAGTGGAAAGCGGCGGGAGGGGTAAGTAAACCCTCCCGCCGCTCTTAAAGCGACCCCCCACCCTCAATCCGAACCACCCAGGTCCGGACCAGTCTGGACCGGTCTGGAGGCCTTTTCAATGGCCTCTGGACCGGTCCGGGCCCATCCCTACTGGGGGCCGGAGGGCTGGGGGCGGGCGGGAGGTATATGCACTGGTAATCAAGAGCCTGAGTATCACTGATGTACATGTAATTGAATTATATCCTACTGAATAGTGCCAGCATTGTTATTATTTAGAACATATTCAAGTTATACCACTTTTCAACCAAAAACTTCTCAAAATAAGAAGCTGCTCTCCCCGCCACCAAAATGAGGGACAAATGCTGCCCCTATAGGGACCAACAGTTCATCCCTGAAATGAGGGACTTCCCACGTAATGAGGGACAGTTGGCAACCCTACTTTGGAGGCCACTCCCTTGCTGGAGCCCCCACTTCAAGTTAAACATCACCCCCCTACACACAAACACACACAATGACACAGTATTTTTAACACATGGGTTCAAGAGGGCACAAACAGCAACTGAACTCACAAGCATATAAGAATATAAAACAGGTATATTTATGCAACTGTGCATTAGCAGAAACATTTCAACACACAACTTAACATATCCCCATCCCCCATATTTCTTTGCCTACTCCCCCTTTGTCTCTAAAGTAGACGTCACGTTCAGCCGCCCCACACACTGCAGGCCGGCGATGCAGTGCAGCGACCACACCACCTGGGACAGACTAAAGAGGATTTGGGGGGCTCCAGGGGGTGTAGAAGCCCTGGACTTCTGCCTGGAAGTCCAGGGGGAAGAGTGCCTCTGTCTGTGCAGGCTGGTCAGCAAATAAGCAGGCTGCATGGCTCTAGTTAAAGCTGGGATACCGCATTTCTGGGTTGCGTGCAGTGGAGGTACCAAAAATCAAACTTTGCCTAGGCACCAAAAACCCTAGGGCCAGTCTTGTTGGCCTCAGTGTGTTTGGATCAGGGTAACAATTATAAACTAGTTCATCTGTTTTCAGGAAAGCCTTTTTCAGTTAATACACACTTCCAAGCATTTCCATCATGCAGCACAATCGTATGCACGCATACTCAGAGTTCCATTATAAGTTCCACTATAATCAGTGGAATTTGCTCCTAGGAAAGCATAATAAGTTTCACCCTTGGTTCTTATTTTACCATCATTTTATTGTTATGCATTAAAACACAGAATTTCAGTGTAGCTATGATTGTTTTGGGTCTTTGGAAGAATGCACTAACCCCTATTGCACCAGTTTTGTTTTAGCGTTGATGTGAAATGGGACTCCAGGCCATTTGAAAAAAGAGAGAGTAAGCTGAAAAGGAGACAAGATTGACTTCATCATCCTGCAATGCCTGCTGATCTCAGCAAGGACACTTGGAACCCAAACAAACTGAATGCACAGAGATTATGAACTTTCTTTGCTGATATTATGTCCCACCATTTTCCAAATATGTTTGTGATGTGAGTGTCTTTCCATCCTAAAATTGTTGGAAGGGATTATCTCCCTCCTTCTGACAATTTTTGGAAGCAAATGGGGGAGAAGGGAGAGATAACCAATGTGTAGATGGGGTGAAAGTGCCAAAGATAAATTGCATCGATGACCCAAAGGACCCTGTTTCTACAGCACAGCGAACTCAAAGGAAAAGTGCAGATGTCACTATTTACACACAAAGTAATATCCTTGGTTATACTGGTTGCAAGATGCTATTTCAGCCTGCTGCATATCTCAGTAGGGATGTCATTAGTTTCTGGCTGCCACACAGATTGTTATCCATAATAATTATAATCATATAATTATATTTCTTAATTTTGAATAGGGAAGGAGAACAGAACAGAATGTTTGTTATGGCCAGAGACCAGTAGAAAATATACAAAGACACAGAGTACCATCCTACATTTGAGGCTACAATACTATCAAACATAGTCATTAAAATAATCAGTCATCATTAAAGAAGCAGTCCTAATTAAGTCATTTTAGTCAACTTATGTCCAGTGAGGCAAGTGACAGAACAAAACTTAGCAACTCTATCAGAAATAGAGGAGTTCTGAATGTGGAGAGAGGAACTGCAAGGGACAATAAGTTCTAGAGATTTTTTTTTTTTTTTTAATGAATGTTAGGTATTGGAAGATGACCGTTACTGTATGTGCTACTGCTTTGTTTCTGTGAAGCTGGGCCAGATTTATTAAGATTTAAAGAGGCATGCAAACATTCTCCCCACTGTATACTGAACACATTGGAGCAGTAGTGAGACTCTCTGTCTCCTGTTCATGTCCATTTTAAATTTGTGGGCAAGTGGCCATACACACAAGGGCTATGGCCCCTTACAATGCAAACAAGCAGCAAATATACAGATGCTGAGACGGGACAAGGCCCATGATTGCTATTTGAGGTTAGTAGACACAATCCCGCTTTCCTCCCATGCATTCAGTATACACATGGAAGGAATGAACACAATTTAGATTCACTATTATTGGCTTAGGCTAGATGTTCACAACCTTGGGTCCTTGGATGTTTTATTTTTATTTTATTAAAACATTTTTATACCGCCTAAAACTTACGTCTCTGGGCGTTTTACAATAGAAAAAAAACAAAGTAAAACATTAGTTAAGACAAAAATGAAAAAAAAATTAACACATTACAACAATTTAAATTTTTTAAAAGAATATGTTAAAACAACATTAAAACCATTAAAGCAATATTAATTAAAAGCCTGGGTGAAGAGATGCATTTTAAAAGACTTTTTAAAAGCTGTCAGAGATGGGGAGGCTCTTATTTCACTAGTGAGAGCATTCCAAAGCCTCGGGGCAGCAGCGGAGAAGGCCTGTCCTTGAGTGGCTACCAGATGAGCTGGTGGCAGCTGCAGAGGGACTTCTCCAGCAGATCTCAGGGAGCTGTGGGGTTCATGCCGAAGAAGGTGTTCTCTTAAATACCCAGGGCCCAAACTGTTTAGGGCTATATAGGTTATAACCAGCACCTTGTATTTTGCCCGGAAACATATTGGCAGCCAGTGTAGCTCCTTCAATACAGGAGTTATATGGTCTCTCCGAGATGACCCAGAGACCAGCCTGGCTGCCACATTCTGGACCAACTGTAGTTTCTGGACTATGTACAAGGGCAGCCCCACATAGAGCGCATTACAGTAATCCAGTCTGGAGGTTACCAGCAGATGTACCACTATTTTGAGGTACATGTTGTTGGACTATAATTCCCATCATTCCCAGCCAAAAGCAATTGTGACTAGGAATGATGGGAGTTGTAGTCCAGCAACATCCAGGGACCCAAGGTTGGGAACCCTTGGCTTAGGATTGAATTAGATGTCACACACAGCTGAATGTAACTTGTCTTCCACTGTTTTCTTTTCTTTTAACCAAAAGCAATGTTGGGAGGATATGGCCCTGTTTGGACATAACGTCAAACCAGAGGTAAATGTGCCAGAGGTTGGAGTTTGTGATCATCCAAATGAATGAAGCTGCAGTTTTGTCACTCAACCACTGTTCAATTTTCACAGATCTCAATTGCCCTCAGTTCCACCATCCTTCCATCTTAAGAATAAGGGCTTGTATGCTGCTTTATTTTCATGCGACAGGTTTCTGTCCAGACCTTTATTCCACCAGTATTCCACGTTGCTTGCTTTGCATGCACACCTCTTCTGCATGCACACCCCTCCTGCACACTGTTGGCTTTGTCTGCACAAGATAGACACCCCATCCCTCCTCCTTTCCTCTCAAGTGAAGGGTAGTGCCCCATACCAAGCTACTCTAACCAGCTACCTGGCAAATCGACACCAGCCATGCAGTCTCAGCGTTCCATGACAGCTCCATTGTGGACAGCTCCATCCACAATTGGCACCGGCACCACCATGGAAAGCAGCCAGACTGGGCATGGAAGCAGGAAAGCTCATGCGAAGTTGTGGGCAAAGGCAGAGATGGGGGTGTTTGTGGCCTCTGACCATGCCCAGTCACAATTGCAGCAGCAGTTCAGGAATGAGACCATGCTCAACTGAATCTCTAGGCAGATGGCTCAGAGGGGCTTCCAACACACTGGAGCACAGTGCTAGGAAAGACTGCAGCTTCTGAAGAAGAAATTCAAGAAGGTGACCACCCAGAACAAAGCATCAGGAGTGGAGCCAAGGGCCATACCATACTATGACCAGCTGTCATCAGTCCACCTGGGTTGGAGGGACATAATGCCTGGGAACATGGCTGGGAGTTGACACCCCACCCCACAGAAGAAGCAAAGGGCAATCCAGATAGCACCACCGGCCAGCATGGCAGGGAGCAGCAGGCTGCTTGCATGGGGAACTTTGGCGGCCACTGCCTTGTCAGCCACAGCCTCCTCTGCCCATCCAGGAGGTTCCATGGCAGTCACGACCATGGCACAGCATGCAACTATGTCCACATTACAGGGTCGGGCCTCAGAGGTTGCAAGTTGCCCAGGGGTGGCAAGCCGGTTACATGGGCCTCCCCTTCCCAAGGAGCATATTCATGAAGCTGCTGCTGCTGAAGTTTCCCAGGAAGGCAGAGAGTACAGTGAACCTGTGCTTGTGCAGGTTGTCACTGCCAAGGTCAGACACTTCAGTCTGCACTGTACCCCTTAGGCTCTGAGGAGGAAGATGGCAAGACACAAATTGAGGCCCCTGAACACCTAACCCCCACCCAAGCTTCCCTGATAGAGCAGGAGCATGTGCAGGGTCCCCCACACAGCACCAGCAGTTTCCTGGAGCAAGCACAAGACATGCAGCAGTCAGAGAAACTGTTCTCGCATTCCCTGACTGACATTTTCTCCAGGATGGGCAGTGAAAGAACTTTTCAAGGTTTCCCACCAACACCTTTGCTCACTGAAGTTGCTGGTGGTTTAGACAATGCTTCAGAAGAGTATCTTCTCCAGCAAGAAGACATACCTGTTGAGTGTGCCTGTCCTCCTAAGCTGAACAGGTTGGAGGGAGAACAGCTCTTAAGGACTGTGATGTCCAAGTTGTAATCTTCACAGAATATAATGCACTATAAGTGCACTATAATGCACACCATCTATCTTGGCCACAAACTACTCTTGCATTCACTGTTACAGTTAATAACAGGTGCAATGATGTGCAAATTGTAGGCCTGCCCTTGATACTATCTTGGGGCAGGCCTGGACACCCTTTGGCCCAGCAGACGTTGTTGAAATACAGCTGGGAATGATGGGAATTGTGCTCCAGCAACATTGATAGAGCCCAGTTCTTCCAGGCCTCCCCTTGAGATCCAGGGAACAACTTCAGAGCAAGAGATCTTGGGGCTATTCTTACGATCACAAAAATCGGGCTAGAAAAATCCGATATTTGCTTATGAGTAGCCGCGGCACCGCAGCTACTCACGAGTAGACCCCTGGCCGGGAGGTGAAAAGCCACCTCCTGTCTCAGGAATCTCCCCAGTATGCCCTGCGCACTCGCGCAGGGCATACTGGGGCTTCTGGGGGCAGCGCGGCCCCCGAGCTCCCCAGGCCCCACTGGCTCCGTCTCGTGTGGGCAGCCGATCCGGCCGCCCAGGGCTCCTTGCCCGGTCGTGAGCGGGGAGAGGGGGCTTAGCCCGCTCTTCCCACTCACAGCTTAAAACCAGGTCTCACTGATCGTGAGACCCGGTCCCTTGAGTTTCAGAGTGATGATAAATGTAAAAACCATTTGAAAAGGGTGGCAGAAAGCTGAGGTCCAAATTCACGCAAACACACAATCATTTGAGGTGACACCAGAAGGCCAAGTCTTGAGAAGAAATCGAAGACATGTGTGGAGCAGCAACCACCCTACAACAGACTTGGAACCAGCTGGAGTGAGTGAGGGGAGACAACTCTAGGAGGGAAAGGATCCCACTCTGCAATCTGAATTTCCAGCTGGAGTCAATCCAGATTCCCCAGCCCAGGTGAGCAAGAGGACTGCTCAGCGCAGGCTCCTTCAGTTGCCAAATATGCCTGCTATCACCAGGAACACATGACCTCACCTATATCTAAACAGATCAGGTCTCAGGCAGGTAGACTGGTTCAGAGACCCCACCACCTAAAAGACAAGGAGCCCTTTCTCATGATTGGAGAAAGGGCTCAAAAGGGGTGAGGGCAGGAAGCCTTCAAAAGCTTACCTCCCCCACAAAAGATCTGCTTAAAGAGTCCGGGCACGGAGATCGTACGCCCAGATATGCAGCTGCCTTCTCAGGCAGCATGGAGGGTCGCGGGGCTGGGAGCATCTCCCTGCATCAGTACCCTGTTGCCTTATAAAGAAACAATAATGTTCCACTGCTTCATTCTGTTTAGAAATGTAATGTCTGTCTGTCAGTCATATTTTTATACCTGATATGTACATCTAGTGCCTGGAGTGACTGTTTTAGAGTAGAGCCCATGCTGAGACCAAGAGACTTGCAAATCTTTCCCCCCCCCTTTTCTTCTATAAGGTAGTATAGCAGCTTTATCTTATGTGTTTCTTCCTCTCCCTCCAAAGCTAGGTCCAGATACAAAATCCAGTAGACATGGAAGTTTCAGGCCTCGGTCCATGCTGCAAAAGCCCTTGCTGTTTTGTTTGCTCCTGCTGTGCTGCCTCCACTAGATTATTTTTCTAAACCACGGCCACCATGTTTCAAGTAGGGTTTGCACTCATTCAGCCAAGCGGGAGTATATAACAAAAGACTTTTATTATTAGAGAAGACAGCTTCAACATCCATCTGAGTTCAACATCCATCCCTTCTGCTCCTACTCCATGTTGTAATGACAAGCACTTCTTAGTAGCTGTTCCCTCTATCTGTATCTTCCCCCCTGTGTTGCTGGGAGCAGCGCACCTAGGTAATTTTGGAGCCTGGACCTGAAGGGGTTTGGAGGCCCCTACGGGGCAGCCGACAGGGTGTCCTGGCACTCAAGAGGAGTCCAAGGTGTAGGAGGCAGAGGCAGCAGCAAGAGCATGTGTGTGCAGAGAGCCCATAAATGGGCCAAAAATGGCCCGATCTGTCATTTAGGAGGAAGGTGGGCTCAGGGAAGGAGCTTTTGCCACCTTCAAGTACAAGTCCAAAGGCGGTCTGATCCCAAAAGACCAGTTCCTTGTTGGAGCGAAGTGTGCTGCACAGATTGGACCTGGAGATAGGGCTAATCTGGAGGCTGAGAGTGGGATGGGCATGAGGGCCAAGGCACTGCAAGATGGTATAGCTGATGCTCAGACACACATACACTCAGAGGCTGAATCCAAAGAAGAGACACACCACTTGGTGGTCTTGGTGACAGAAATAGGCAACATCTTGCCCTGGGGCCAAATGTTGACCACACCTTTCTGCTGAAAAGGGTGACATTCATGATGGACCAAAGAATACATTTTGTCCTGTTCAATCTTTGGTGGGTATGCTCTAAAGCAGGCATTCTCAACGTGTGGGTCCCCAGATGTAATTGGACTTCAACTCCCATAATTCCCAACCAAAGGCCACTGGGTCTGGGGATTATGGGAGTTGAAGTCCAATAATATCTGGGGACCCACACATTGACAAAACCTGCTATAAAGCACAATGGAGTGAAGAGGTTTGAGAAACCTGTATGGGACAGAGTGAATGGGCACGATAAAGCTTATCTTGGTGGGTCAGGAAGACCTGGTGTGATTGGAATTTTTCTGATTTAACAAGCACTCTTCCTGAGCCTCGAGCCAACCATGAACACTTCTGTTCAAAAGATTAGCCTGTTATACTTTATCTACTTCTTCCTGTGAAGGTGATAAGCTCAAAGGCTAATCCGATGTGCCAACATAGAGGGGAGTTCTTGGCTATTCCTTATTAGAGGAATAACTCTTAATTAACTAACTCATGTCTACTTCAGTATCCTCATGTGTGCTGGGATCAGAGAGGAAAGCATGAGGAATAGTTCTCTTTCAGTCGTGGGTTAGGCTTGACCTGGAGTTACCTTTCCCCATACTGCCTGCTAAGCAACTTACCCTCATGAGCTAGCTCATGTAAGTAAATGGTGCGCCCATAATCCCATGAGTTCAGAGAGTCCAAAATGGAAACTAAAAACCTGTCATGCCAAATCATATGCAGAGCTGCTATTGGGAGCCCCAAAATGGGCTATACTCTTAAAAGAGCATAACTAATTCTGCGCACTTATGAAAAAAAGTAGAGGGAACTCTTGTGCAGTCTATCTTTAACCAGTAAAGGTAGGAAGAGAGGAGCCCAATCTTCTCTTCCCAGGGAAGGGAGGAAGGGGACCCCAAGTCCCTTCCTCCCCAACTGGGAAGGCAGTTTGTCTTTCCTCAGGGAGTTTAAAAGAGGAACCCCTTAAGGGGTACACAGGCATCTTCACAGCAAGAAGTGGCAAGCCATATTTCTGAATGTTTGCTTCCAATGCAGCAAGCAGATTCCTCCTAGGGAGAGTCTACTTGCCGGTTGCAGGTTCCCATCCAATGGTGGGGTATGGGTATGCACTGCAATCGCTTCCAAGGGGAGTCTCCATGACTGCCCTTTTAAATGCAGCAATAGTGAACTGCATGCACCAAACCCCACTTCTCTTTAAGTCTGGATGCATAAAACGCAGGTCACTCCTCTTCCCCTGACCAAAGGTGGCAGTCACATGGCTTCACCAGGCACTGCCTTTCCAGGCAGGTAACAGCTCCCAGAAACACCAGCTGCAATTAATTTGCATGATTTCACCCTAAGCTCTGGGAGCAGTTGTGTGAATATGATATGGCATCAATTTTTCTGGTGGACTGTCCCTTCTTTCTTCCAGCCAGCAACCCACCACCCTCTCACCCCAATTTCTCAGTTGCTGTTCTGCGTCGCTCCTGCAAGGCCCCATTGCCATCTGGAAGTGCCCCTTGTCATCCTGGGCGTATCCGTAATTGTGCTTGTGCATGACTATGTTGCTTGGGATTTCTTGCAAAGGCAATGTGAGGAAAAGGTTAAAATCGATGTGCCCTGCCGATAGGGATGTGCACGGAACCGTGGAGCTGCGGTCCGGCACTGGGGTGGGGGGTTCCTTTAAGGGCAGGGGAGAGTTTACTTACCCCTCTTGCTGCTTTCCCCCCTCCGGCGCACGTATTCTCGTTAGTAATCGGGGTGGCAGGATACCTCCCTGCCGCCCCTTTCCCCGCTTGGCTGAAAAAGGCTTCAAGAACTTCAAGAAGCCTTTTGCGCGTGCGCACATCGCACGCGCGTCACGTATCCGCGACGCGGCACGCGCAGGCACATCGCGGAGTCGTGAAGCGCACACACGATGTGCGCACACACAAAAGGCTTCTTGAAGCCTTTTGCAGCCAAGCGGGGAAAGGGGTGGCAGGGAGGTATCCTGCCACCTCGATTACTAACGAGAATACACGCGCCAGAGGGGGGAAAGCGGCGGGAGGGGTAAGTAAACCCTCCCACACCCTTAAAGAAACCCCCCACCCCAATCCATCTGAACCCCGAACCGCCCTTGTCCAGACCGGTCTGGAGGCCTGTAGAATGGCCTCCGAACCAGTCCAGGCACATCACTACCTGCCGAAGGTGGGTGATCAATGTCATTAAGGCACAATTGCACTGAGCACACTAACATTGTAGCCAATAGCTGCTTCTTTGCAGACATGCTGACACCATATTATTTATTTTATTTATTTAACATATTTTTATACCGCCCCAAACCTACGTCTCTGGGCGGTTTACAACCTTGCCCACAGTCTGGCAATGAGATCAGAATGGAGCTTGCTGGGGTGCAGCCTGGGAGGACTAGGAAGAGGGAGGGGTTCCTCTGCCCAGAATCTGGAGGTTGCGAAAGCACAGTTGGTCAATTGCCTGTGGCATGATTCCCAGTTTAACAGATTAACCACAGCTTTGTCTACCTGTGAGTTGATGCTACATTTGAATGGAGCCTATGAGTTTAAGCAGAGGAATAGTGGCAGGGGAAAACAGCTGTGGAGGGGCTATCTTAAACTTACAGACTCCTGAGGTTAATGTTTCTTTAAAAAACAACACTTTTTTGCAATGGTGTATTTTCTGGTATTAGCCACAGCAGTTGATATACAACCCCCTTTGCACGTCTGCTTGGGAGACTTGTTCCCAAATCTGTACCACCATAATCTGAATGTAATGTTGCAGTTTGGATAATTCAGAATCATATTCTGAAAAGTCTATCTCAGTCTGTCATGTTTTTGACAGTTCTGCACATTCACCCTGTATCAGGAAGTTTTCCTGGTTGCCATAGGAGTCAATGTGCTAACCATTTTTTAATCAGTCCTCGCTCCTGTGCCTACAGACTGAACTGCTTGATCTGAAGATGTTATGCAGGTTAAATAATACTTATTCTCATGTTATCAAAATCTTCACCTGCTGATTTCTGCCAATCAAGTTGCTCTTAAAAGCACCAGTGCAGGCCAGGTTATTTTTCTGTGAATCACACAACTCTGTTAACAAACCTTATGTATTTTGAAGATATTTACATTTTCATTTTATTTTCTATCATGGCTTGTTAACAGTTTCACAGGGGCCACTCCTTTTCAAGGAAATTGGTTTTCAGTCTGACTGAGGGCCAAACCAGATGTGGAAGTGGTAGACAGATATTTCTTTTCACATGTGTGCTGTATTCATATATAGTGGGGCCTTATTTGAACAGAATGGGGCACTGAACCCTTCTATTACCTCCACATAGTCTGTTGCTCCAGGTAATTTCCCTATTCCCAGCTCACTTGTGGTATTGGAGTCAGGATTGGAGAAAAGTGCTCAGCTGACTGCAGGGAGATAAAACACAAGAGGGGAGGATTCAGCAACCCTTTCCCATTCTGGGTGCAGACAGAGGGAAAGCTGAAGGAGCAACTCTTCATTTTGTGGGGAAAGGAAAGACACTTTTTGGGAGAGAAAAATGTTATGTTTTGGTGATTGAAGATATGGATTACTAGGTTTGGAGAGAAGGGGGTTCAGAAAAACCGCCCAGAGATGAAAGTTTGTAGCGGTATACAAATTTGATAAATAAATAAAATAAATAAATAAAAATGAAGGGGGTATGCTTTGACTGCTTAGTGGTGGGGTGGGTATCTACACACCTTGTTCTCATGATCTCCTTTTATTCTTGAAGCAAGATCCTCACCCTCCACCACTTAGCCAGTATGGTGTAGTGGTTAGGGCGGTGGTGGGCAGACTTAAAGATTCTGGGAGCTACTTTTTTTGTTTTGTTGCCAAAGACTTAGGAGCTACCAGCACAAGATGATGGCTTGTTGAGGCAGAGTCAGTCACAAAATGATAGTTGGTAAAAATAAAATTAAAAATTGTAGATTAAAGGGATTTTAACATCAAACCTTCTCAAATGAACAGCAGAGCTGGACAAAGACCTGATCAAAGGTAACCATTAACATATAACCCAAGGCCAGTCATTGAATCCAAGACAGATAATTTTGTTTTTATTTCCAATTTTAAAAGGGACAATGCATTGTGACTGCATTCTTAATCAAAGTCCCATTTTAGGGCCAGGGAAAGCTGAGGCTTAGATATGTACAACTTGTCCAGGCACATAGTTGTGTATAGGTGAATGCATATGAACTAAGTAACTAAGTGTAACTAAGACTTTATTCCTGAAACACCACCATTTTCTCCTTCTCCTTCCGTTCCCTTTTATTTCTGACTCCCCCCACCCCCACCCCGCAGACTCTCTAGAGGACCCTCATTGGGACAAACTTCTAATCAACAAAACATAAGCTGAATTCAGACATAGCAGGAAACCGGAGGTCCCTTCACCTCCATTTCCTCACCCACAATTCCAAATTCAGGGAACTGGAGTTGGGGGCAGGGAAGGGACCTGTGATTTCCCTCCCTGAACTCCACTCTGAGCCAATGGTTCAGAGTGGAGTTTGGGCACTGCAAACTCCATTTCTGTGGTGCCAGTATTACATCCTAACGCTAGCACCTTGGAAGGCCAGGCCAGACAAGCAGGTTTTTAGGGCTCTCTTAAAGGCTGACAGTGAGCCTAAACTGTGGATATCTGCCAGGAGTGCATTCCATAGACCAGGAGCAGCTACAGAAAAGGCCCAGTTCTGAGTCACACCAGAAGTACTGGTGGTAACTGGAGACGGGCCTCTTCATATGACCTCAATGAGCAATGGGGATCATACTGAAGAAGGTGCTCTCTAAGGTATCCTGGACCCAAGCCGTTCAGAGCTTTAAAGGTAATAACCAGCACTTTGTATTTCACCTGTAAACATATCGGCAGCCAGTGCATCTGTTTAAAATAGGAATAATATGGTATCTCCGGGTTACCCCAGAGACCAATCTGGCTGCCGCATTTTGAACTAATTGAGGTTTCTGAACCACATACAAAGGCAGCCCCATGTAGAGCACATTGCAGTAGTCGAGCCAGGAGGTTACCAGCTGATGCACCACTGTTTTGAGATCATTCTCTTCAAGGAATGGACACAGCTGTTGCATCAACCAAAGTTGATAGAAAGCACTCCTGGCCATATCCTCCACCTGAGATACAAGGGTGAGGCCTGGATCTAAGAGCACTCCCAAGCTGTGGACCTGTCCTTCTGTGGGAGTGTAACCCCATCCAGCACAGGAATGATCTAACTCATCATTCATGAGAGGAAGGACTCAGGGGCCTATCTAAGGGAAGGGCTGTGGCAGGTGTCCTTTGGTGCCAGCTTTTGGTGTAGGGCTGAGGGTTGGGCTGCACTCTATTCAGTTTGACTGTTTGAGGAGTTGTAGCAGTAAGTGTGCCAGCTTTGTCACTGAGATTGGTAATGTGTTTGGGTCTGCCTGGAGATGGGGAGACAGGAGGCGCCTTCATTGAATGTGGGGCAGCTAATCCTGTGGTGGTGGGGAATAGAAAAAGTAACATTGGCAGGTCAGCAGGCCATTCCAAAGGAAGGGCAGTCAGAAATTTAATAGCTGTCTCCCCTTCCGACTGTCCTGCCAGCTCTTTGACCTTGGGGAGCATTGCCAACAACCTACATAGCCTCACCTTGCTCCTCTGCAATACCAGGTCGGTCCAAAATAAGCCAGAGCTCATCCGAAATTTGATTATGGATGAAGGGGCTGACCTGGTATTACTGAGACTTGGTTGGGGGAAGCTAGTGGTCCGGTTTGGTCCCAGCTTCTCCCTCCAGGATATTCTGTAGAGGAGCAGGTATGGGGATGTGGGTGGGGATGTGAGTGGCTGTGGTCTATTGGGATGACATTTCACTTACCAGGGTCCCTGTTAGGGTATCGGACCATACTGAATGTGTGTACTTAAGTTTGGGGACCAGGGATAGATTGGGACTTCTGTTGGTGTACCGATCACCCCGCTGCCCAGCTGAGTCCCTTAATGAGCTCACGGACTTGGTCGCGGGACTTGTGTTGGAGTCTCACAGACTTTTGTGTCTGGGGGACTTCAGTGTTTGTTTCGGTACCAATCTGTCCGGGGCAGCTCAGTCGTTCATAGCGGCCATGACAACTATGGGCCTATCCCAAGTGGTTTCTGGATCAACGCACACTGCAGGTCACATGCTTGATTTGGTCTTTTACTCTGATCATGGTGATGTTCCATGGGTGGTGCCTCTGTGATTTCCCCATTGTCATGGACAGACCACCATCTGGTTACGGTTGGGATTACAACCACTTCCCACCTCTGCAGGGCAGAAGACACGATTGTTCCTAAGCTTCCCCTCCAACCTGCTTCAAAATTGCCCCCTTGGTATACAGAAGATCTACGGGGGCTGAGGCAGCAAGGTAGGTGACTGGAGCGCAAGTGGAAAAAGACTCTACTCGAATCCGACAGATTATGACATAGAACACACTTAAAGATCTATGCTCAGGCAATACGTGCGGCAAAGAAGCAATTCTTTTCTGCTCGTATTGCTTCTGCGAGTTCACATCCAGCGGAGTTGTTCAGGGTTGTGAGGTGGCTAGTATCTGCCCCACCCCCCCTTGAACCAGAATTTGGAAGCATCAGTCACCTGCTGTGATGTGTTTAATGAGTATTTCGCAGACAAAATCTCTCAGATTCGGGCTGACCTAGATGGAGACTCCACAATTAATTTGATGTCTGAACTGGAGGTGCCCAACAATTCCTCGATTCGACTAGATCAATTTCAGTTTGTGACTCCTGAGGATGTGGACAAGCTACTTGGATCGGAGAGGCCTACCACTTGTTCTCTTGACCCTTGTCCAACATGGCTTATTCTATCAAGCAGGGAGGCTGTTGTAGGCGGCCTGGTGGAAATCATAAATGCTTCTCTGAGGGAGGGCAGGATGCCTCCTTGTCTTAAGCAGGCAATTATTAGACCTCTTCTAAAGAATCCTGCATTAGATCCCTCAGAGCTGAGCAATTATAGGCCTGTCTCCAACCTCCCGTGATTGGGCAAGGTAACTGAGAGGGTGGTGGCCTCTCAGATCCAGACGGTCTTGGAGGAAACTGATTATCTAGACCCATTTCAAACTGGCTTTCAGGCGGGCTATGGGGTGGAGACTGCCTTGGTCGACCTGATGGATGATCTCCAATTGGGAATAGACAGAGGAAGTGTCACTCTGTTGGTCCTTTTGGACCTCTTGGCGGATTTCGATACTATCGACCATAGTACCCTTCTGGAGCGTCTGAGGGGGTTGGGAGTGGGAGGCACTCTTTTACAGTGGTTCCACTCCTACCTCTCGGACAGGTTCCAAATAGTGTCGATTGGAGATTGTTGCTCTTCAAAATCTGAGCTTAAGTATGGTGTCCTTCAAGGCTCCGTACTCCGGATGAGGGAGAATAAACTTAAGCTGAATCCAGATGAGACAGAGGTACTTATTGTGCAGGGTCAGAACTCCAGAGATGATTTGGATCTACCTGTTCTGGATGGGGTCACACTTCATCAAAAGGAACAGGTCTGCAGTATGGGAGTACTCCTAGATCTATACCTCTCCTTGGTTTCTCAGATTGAGGCCGTGGCCAGGGATGCTTTCTATCAGCTTTGGCTGATACTCCAGCTGCGCCTGTTTCTTGAGATCAATGACCTCAAATCAGTGGTATATTTGTTGGTAACCTCCAGACTTGACTTCTGTAATGCGCTCTATGTGTGGCTGCTTTTGTACGTAGCCAAACTTCTGTTGGTTCAGAATGTGGCAGCCAGGTTGGTCTCTGGGTCATCTTAGAGAGTCCACATTACTCCTTTACTGATGGAGTTACACTGGCTGCTGATAGGTGTCCAGACAAAATAGAAAGTGCTGGTTATAACTTATAAAGCCCTAAACGGCTTAGGTCCTGGGTATTTAAAAGAGCATCTTCTTTGCTACGAACCCCACCACCCATTGAGGTCATCTGAGGAGGTCCATCTACTGTTACTGCCAACTCGTTTGGTGGTCACACAGAGATGGGCCTTCTTGGCTGCTGCCCTGAGATTGTGGAATGTGCTTCCTGCTGAGTCACGATCCTCCACATCTCTGGCTATTTTTAAAAAAACATTTGAAAACCGTTTTTTTTTTTAACCCAAGCCTTCTCAGGTTTTTAATTTAAAAATACTGTTTGTTAGTTTTATGGTTTTTAAATTATTGTATTGTTTTAACCTTTATATGTGTTATATATTGAACTGTTTTAACTTTTATATGTGTTTTAATTGTTGTTAGCCACCCAGAGATGTAAGTTTGGGCGGGGTATAAATTTAATAAATAGATAGATAGATAGATAGATAGATAGATAGATAGATAGATACATAGATAGACAGACAGATAGATCCCTTAAATTCCGATCCCCCACAATGAGCACCTCTGACTTGCTTGGATTCAGCTTCAATTTGTTATCCCTCATCCAGCCCATTACTGCCCGTAGGAAGGGGTTTAAGTAGTGAATGCCATTTTCTGATGATGATGATAATGATGATGATGATGATGACGACGATAAGGAGAAATAGATTTGGGTGTTAACATACTGATAACATGCTGCACCAAATCTCCTTAAGGCCTCACCTGTGGTTTCATGTAAATATTAGAAAGCTTTGGTGACAGAATGGAGCCCTGAGGGAATCCATTTTATTTATTTATTTAAAATATGTCTATGATGCCCAAAGCTTGTGTCTCTGGGCAGTTTACAATTAAAATCATTTAAAACATTAAATCAATTAGCAATTAAAACCATTTAAAAGATTAGAAACATTTAAAACCTAGTACTAAAATTATTTAAAACTATAAATCTAATTAAAAGCCTGGGTGAATAAATGTGTCTTCAGTGCCTTTTTAAAAAGTTGCCAGAGATGGGAGGGTCTTATTTCACTAGGGAGCGCATTCCAAAGTCCGGGGGTGCAACAGAGAAGGCCTGTTCCCGAGCAGCTGCCAGACAAGTTGGCGGCAGCTGCAGGCGAAACTCACCAGATGACCTTAGCAGGCGGTGGGGCTCATTGCAAAGAAGACGTTCTCTTAAATACCCAGGGCCTCAGCTGTTTAGGGCTTTATAGGTAATAACCAGCACCTTGTATTTTGTCCAGAAACGTATCGGTAGCCAGTGCAATTCCTTCAACACAGGAGTAATATGGTCTCTCCTAGATGACCCAGAGACCAACCTGGCTGCCATGTTCTGAACCAACTGCAGTTTCCGGACTACGTACAAAGGCAGCCCCACATAGAGTGCATTGCAGTTATCCAGCCTAGAGGTTACCAGCAGATGTGCCACTGTTTTGAGGTCATTCATCTCAAGAAATGGACGCAGCTGGTGTATCAGCCAAAGCTGATAAAAAGCACCTCTGGCACCTCAACCTGGGATACCAGCGAGAGGTTCGGATCCAGAAGCACCCCCAGACTGTGTACCTGTTCCTTCCGGGGGAGCATGAGCCCATCCAGAACCGGCAGATCAAAATCGTCTCTCAAGTTTCAACCCCACACAATAAATAATTCTTTCTTATCTGGATTCAGCCTCATTTTATTATCCCTCATCCAGCCCATTACTGTCTCGAGGCAGGCGTTTAGGGAGGTTATACCTTCTCCTGATGATGTTAACATATAGAAATAGGTTTGGACGTCAGCATATTGATAATACCCTGCACCAAATCCCCTGATGATCTCTCCCAGCAGTTTCATGTAGATGTTAAACAACATCGGAGACAGTACAGAGCCCTGAGGGACACCATACAAAAGTTCAGATTTTGAAGAACAACAGTCTCCAAGAGACACCATCTAGAATCTCCCCGTGATGTGGGAGCGGAACCACTGCAAAGTAGTGCCTCTCACCCCCAACCCCCTCAGACGTTCCAGAAGGATACTATGGTCAATAGTATCGAAAGCCGATGAGAGATCCAAAAGGACCAACAGAGTCACACTCCCTCTGTCAACTCCCAATTGGAGATCATCCATCAGGCCGACCAAGGCAGTCTCCACCCCATAGCCCGCCTGAAAGCCAGTTTGAAATGGGTCTAGATGATCAGTTTCCTCCAAGACCGCCTGGAGCTGGGAGGCCACCTCCATCTCAGTCACGTTGCCCAACCATGGAAGGTTGGAGACAGGCTTGTAATTATTTAACTCTGAGGGATCCAAGGCAGGCTTTTTCCGAAGCGGTCTAATAAGTGCCTCCTTAAGACAAGGAGGCATCCTGCCCTCCCTCAGAGAAGCATTTATAATTTCTACCAGGCCCTCTACAATAGCCTCCCTGCCAGACAGTATAAGCCATGTCAGGCAAGGATGAAGAGTGCAGGTGATAGGCCGCACCATTTCAAGCAACCTGTCCACATCCTCAGGAGTCATGAACTGAAACTGATCCAGGGTCATCACATAAGAGGAGCTGCTGGATGCCTTGGCATCAGAACCTGTAACAATGGTGGAGTCTGAATCTAAGTCGGCCTGAATACAAAATATTTTGTCCAGAAAGAACTCATTAAAAATGTCTCAGAGAGTAATTGTTAGTTCTAAGTACTGAATTCAGGGTGTAGGGGTGCATATTAACCCCTTTGTGATCCTGAACAACTCAGCCGGACATGAACTTGTGGATGTGATACAAGAGGAAAAGAATAGCTTTTTTTGCAGCTCGTATCGCCTGACCATAGATCTTCAAATGCTCTCTATGTAATAATCTGTCGGATTTGAGTCGAGTCTTCCTCTACTTGTGCTCTAGTTATCTACTTTGCTGCTTCAGCCCCCGTAGTTCTTCCGTATACCATGGGGCCAGTTTCAAAGCAGGCCGGAGAGGACGTTTAGGAGCAGTGGTGTCCACTGCCCTAGTGAGTTGATTATTCAAATTCTCCACCAGAGTGTTGACAGGATCACCAGCAGAGTCAACACTGAATCCCTCCAAGGCTTCCTGGAATCCTATTGGATCCAGTAACCTTCTTGGGTAGATCATCCTAATGGGCCTTCTGCCCCTGCGGAGGTGGGACGTGGTTGTGAGTCCAACCTTCACCAGATGGTGGTCCGTCCATGACAATGGGGAAATGTGGATGGGAGAGCATGGGGGCGGGGGGGCGGAACCGTAAGTCCAACGAGTTACATCTGAATGGGGCCCTAAAGACTGCTAGCTAGAATACAACAATTATGTATCAAAATAATCTTATGATGTTGAAAATTTCTAGGGCTTTGATTTGTTGTTCTTGTTGTTTTTCAGAAATCTGACATAATGACCACAAACTTTATTTCTCTACCTTTTAGCTGGCAATAAAAATTGTTCAGACTGCTCAATTACAAAAACAAACAAGCAAAAAATAGAGAGATGAGTGAGAAAGAGGCTGACCATCTGCTGCAAAATGTCTTTTGCTGGGAAACCGCAACCTGTTCCCTCCCCACATTCTCAGAATTTAGAACCCACGTGCCTCTGATTATGCGCCTTTCCCAGCAATAGCAGCCTATCCCTTTCTCTGCGTTTAAAAATAAGCAGCTGCCTTCCCCCGCTTCTCAACGAACTGAGCCATACTCCACATTCTGTTCCACTCCATCCAAAATTCCAGTCCCTGTGTTTGAGATCTTTAGAAAAATATTTTTTTCACAAGTCTTTTCTCCTCCTTTTCCCCAGACTCTTGGAGAGCTGCTTCAGATAAGCCCAGGAGCTACTTGTTCATGAACCTCACTGAACGACCTTCAAAACAGAGAGAGAGAGAGAGAGAGAGAGAGAGAGACCGCCCCCTCTCTCCTTCAACTCAGTCTACTTCACAGGGTTGCCGTGGAAATAAGAAAGGGGACTATTACTGTTGCAATGAGGTCATTCAGTGACAGTTGGATACAAAATCAATACAAAATATAAACATGTAATTAATTACTGTTTTATTAGGGGAATCATAAATAATATATGTCAGTGGGGCACACATGAATAATGCCTCTGTCATATCCGGTGTTGCCCTTGGAGATTCAAGACGAACAATCAGCTAAGATAAAAGTATGAACTTTCTATGAAATAGAAATAGCACATGCTGAGAAATGCACAGTGAGGAATGATAGCACAGACAAGAACGAGTACTAGAAGATATGAATAGAGTTTGCTAAAACAAGGTCACTGCAGAAAAGGTTTCACATTCCAGCCTCTGTTTATATCCTTTCGTGTCAAGCTGTCCAATAATGTAGCCCAAAGGACTGAGCTTACAAAAGTAGATTTTCTCTGTTGTTTTTTGCCTCACCCAAGGTGCTTCTCTGTCAAAGCTTATACAACTCAATGTGCCTGTATTTAATTAGGCTGATTAAATGTAAAGGCATGGAACTAAAAGGAAAGGTGGGTGCTTGCTTTGGATTTTCTGTTTTCCCCAGAGTGGGGAATGATACTATTTAAAATGTCCTTCAGAGGTCTGAAAATAAATAAAATAAGGGTAAATAACCCAGGCTTAGAAATTGTTAACATCAAGAAAATTTAGAGTTTGAAGCATCACCATTTAAATGGCAAACCAACTCCTCTTGGCTCCATACTTTCACATTTTCTATACAGGTGAAACTCGAAAAATTAGAATATCGTGCAAAAGTTCATTAATTTCAGTAATGCAAATTAAAAGGTGAAACTGATATATGAGACAGATGCATTACATGCAAAGCGAGATAAGTCAAGCCTTAATTTGTTATAATTGTGATGATCATGGCGTACAGCTCATCAAAACCCCAAATCCACAATCCCAAAAAATTAGAATATTACATGAAACCAATAAAACAAGGATTGTAAATAGAACAATATCGGACCTCTGAAAAGTATAAGCATGCATATGTATTCAGTACTTGGTTTGGGCCCCTTTTGCAGCAATTACTGCCTCAATGCGGCGTGGCATGGATGCTATCAGCCTGTGGCACTGCTGAGGTGTTATGGAAGACCAGGATGCTTCAATAGCGGCCTTCAGCTCTTCTGCATTGTTTGGTCTCATGTCTCTCATCCTTCTCTTGGCAATGCCCCATAGATTCTCTATGGGGTTCAGGTCAGGCGACTTTGCTGGCCAATCAAGCACAGTAATCCCATGGTCATTGAACCAGGTTTTGGTACTTTTGGCAGTGTGGGCAGGTGCCAAGTCCTGCTGGAAAATGAAGTCAGCATCCCCATACAGCTCGTCTGCGGAAGGAAGCATGAAGTGCTCCAAAATCTCCTGATAGACGGCTGCGTTGACCCTGGACTTAATGAAGCACAGTGGACCAACACCAGCAAATGACATGGCTCCCCAAATCAACACAGACTTTAGAAACTTCACACTGGACTTCAAGCATCTTGCATTGTGTGCCTCTCCATTCTTCCTCCAGACTCTGGGTCCTTTGTTTCCAAATGAGATGCAAAAGTTGCTCTCATCAGAAAAGAGGACTTTGGACCACTGAGCAACAGACCAGTTCTTTTTTTCTTGAGCCCAGGTAAGACGCTTCTGATGTTGTTTGTTGTTCAGGAGCGGCTTGACAAGAGGAATACGACATTTGAAGCCCATGTCCAGGATCCGTCTGTGTGTGGTGGCGCTTGATGCACTAACTCCAGCCTCAGTCCACTCCTTGTGAAAGTCCCCAACACTTTTGAATGGCCTTTTCCTGACAATCCTCTCCAGGCTGCGGTCATCCCTGCTGCTTGTGCACCTTTTTCTTCCACACTTTCCCCTTCCACATAACCTTCTATTGATGTGCTTTGATACAGCACTTTGGGAACATCCAACTTCTTTTGCAATTACCTTTTGAGGCTTTCCCTCCTTATGGAGGGTGTCAATGATGGTTTTCTGCACAACTGTCAAGTCAGCAGTCTTTCCCATGATTGTGATTCCTAATGAACCAGACTGAGAGACCATTTAAAGGCTCAGGAACCCTTTGCAGGTGTTATGGATTGATTAGCTGATTGGAGTGGGACACCTGGAGCATACTGTTGAACCTTTTCACAATATTCTAATTTTCTAGGATTGTGGATTTGGGGTTCTCATGAGCTGTACGCCATGATCATCACAATTATAACAAATTAAGGCTTGACTTATCTTGCTTTGCATGTAATGCGTCTGTCTCATATATCAGTTTCACCTTTTAATTTGCATTACTGAAATTAATGGACTTTTGCACGATATTCTAATTTTCCGAGTTTCACCTATATATGTGTGTCTGAGCATCAGCTATACCATCTTGCAGTGCCTTGGCCCTCATGCCCATCCCACTCTCAACCTCCAGATTAGCCCTATCTCCAGGTCCAATCTGTGCAGCACACTTCGCTCCAGCAAGGAACTGGTCTTTTGGGATCAGACCGCCTTTGGACTTGTACTTGAAGGTGGCAAAAGCTCTTTCCCTGAGCCCACCTTCCTCCTAAATGACAGATCGGGCCATTTTTGGCCCATTTAAGGGCTCTCTGCACACACATGCTCTTGCTGCTGCATGATATTCTAATTTTTCGAGTTTCACCTGTATGTCTTACATAAACAGTTATTCATCTGTCACAGGCCCTATTCAGACATCCCAGCTTCCCAATCACGGAATCTCCTTCCATCACAGTTACTGCATTTGCCTCCTGTGGTGTCTTTTAGGTAATGTCTGAATAGCACTATAGACTTACAAAGATCTGCTTCACACATGGAAAATACAGCATGGTTGGCCATTTGAAACTAGCAGTGGAGAAGAATTTTGGAAAGGGATGTCTGTCAAAAATATACTCCTCTAATTTACAAGCCCCCAAGTCATTATGAGCTAAACCCAAACCTGCCTCCAGCTTTCAGCTTGGCTTATAATGACTCAGACCTCTTGTTTACCCATTTCATTTCTCCAGATTTACCAATTGTGAATGAGGGAGGAAAAACAGCAACAACGGGTATTTCTAAGCTGTTTCCCCACCACACCTTGGTAATTCTGAGGAAGGATCGAGAAGGAAAGGAAGTGGCAGACTAGCAGACTGGTGATTGCGAACAGCTCCCCAAGACTCGGACTTTGCAGAACTCTTAGGAAAAGATTTCCCAATTCTGCAACCCCCCCAAAAGAATTCTCCAAAAAGACTTGAAAAGAACCATCCCATTCCAAACTAATACCGCTAAGTAGATTTCATCAACCACAAAACACAGTTATGAGGTGTGGAGGCTGCTAGGCCAGTAATTTATGTTAAGTAGCGTCCTACAAGGCCCTGTCAGAGAGCTCAGCTTCCTGTATGACTACCCAGCACTTCTTTTAAGATATTCTGTGCAATTCCTGCACCAAACACCTTCTCTGAGAGAAGTCACAACTATGATATAGCACAGCAGGACATTCTTGAGTGGCCTTGAAGTTCTGCAGTACTCTTTCTGTGGTGGTCCATTAGTGAGATGGATCAGGTTATACACCCTGTCAGCATGTAATGTGGAGCAGTGCACATGGCTTGTCTCTTCTGACATGCTGTCCCCACTGCTGCATAACCATGTGGGATGGAACAGCTGAAACACTGAAGAGGACCTAGGTGGGTTCAACCTGATGTACAAAAGGACCCAACAAGAACCCACCACCATATAACAGCCTAAAAACATAATTTATAAATGGTGGAAGTATGCAATACCTCCAAATACCACAAAATAAAAAGGTAATATAAAGATACATATTTAATAAACACTCTCTTCTAACATATTAATGTGGACAATCTATATAAAAACACATAACAATAGGAAACAAATTAAAGCAACAGATTTGTAAAATGAGAATTAACAATCTGCCTTGCTGCTGAGAACCCCAAAATAAATATACAACTTGCAAGTCGGTCCTCCATAAGTCAACCTTCTAGGTATCTGGAAGTCCAATATGAATAGAAGGAGGATCCATTTGTCCTTAAATCAGATGAAGATGTAAATTCTGTATCTTATGGGGTATTGACAGCAATTGCAAGTCATCTCTAGGGAATGTCCTTCCTTTTCTACCATAGTCAAACGTGTTTCGGCCTATAATGGGCCTTCCTCAGTGGCATTATTATAAAGGAATTGTAGTAGTTCCCCAAGTAGCAGCTATGCTCTCATGTGGAGCCAGATGTTTGATTTGCAATTATCAAAATTTCAACCTTTCTCTATAAAAGATGGTACTTAAACTGAATAAATATATATGAAAAGTTCAACTACTGCATAAACACAATCTACCAATGTCATCCCACAATATAGACAAGTGCAAAACATGCATATTTATAATTTCAGCATTTTTCACAACTTCATTCAGAAATGCCCACTTTTCCTCTTTCCCCAGGCTCATAACAAAAGACACAAAATACTAGAAAATATAATGCACATAATATTAAGAGCAGACAAGCATTAATCCACCCATGCATATTGTAATTATACTTTTATGTTGTATTTTGTTTAAAAGCATAATGCGGCAGCGGTGCACTCACTCATTTGCTCTCTGCAGAGGCCAAGTGAGTGAGCGCCAGGAGCCGTGCCGTTGCCACATGGGATGCTGGGGGAGCACCACTGCAGCTTCCAGCAGCGGTACCATGCTGGTAAGCAGCACCTTCTCATTTACTTTTAAATGTGCCTCTCACTGCCACCCCTTGCCCTGCTCTGCCTGTCCTCATAGTTTGCCCTAAGCTTTTAGCTTTATCCCCATTACAAGCAACTTTATGGCCGCTTGAACCGACCAGCTGGGCTGGTTGGTTTGACCAAACTGGTTTGCAGACCGGCAGGTCAGTCCGAATTCAGTCCAAACCATGGGAAACGGTCCACGCTCATCCCTAGTCTAGAACAGGAAGTCCTATCACCTCCCTCAAATTATGATCTCTCACCATTAGTACCTCTGTCTTGTTTGGATTCAGCTTCAACGTATTACCCCTCATCCATTGCATTACTTCCTGAAGGTAGGCATATAGAAGAGCTATGCCTTTTACTGATGATGATGTCATCGATGTCATGAAAACTATTTTAAAGTTTTAAGTAATTTTAATACTGGGTTTTAAATGTTTTTATTTTTTAAATGATTTTAATTGTTAATTGGTTTAATGTTTTAAATGATTTTAATTGTAAACCGCCCAGAGACGCAAGTTTGGGGTGGTATAGAAATATTTTAAATAAGTAAATAAATAAATAAATAAATAAATAAATACGGAGAAATAGATTTGGCTGTCCTCAGCATATTGATAATACCTTGCTCCAAATCTCCTGATGATCTTACCCAGCAGTTTCATGTAGATATTTAAAAGCATCAAAGATAGGAAGGAACCCTGAGGGACACCATACAATAGCTCTTGTTTCACAGAGCAACTATCCCCGAGTGAAATCTAAAATCTGCCTGAAAGATAGGAAAGGAAACACTGCAAAGCAGTACCCGCTATTCCCAAATCCAGAAGAATGCCATGACTGATGGTATCAAAAGATGCAGAGAGATCCAAAAGAACCAGCAGAGTTACACTCCCTCTATTGATTTCTTGGTATAGACCATTAGGCTTGTGCATTTCGATTCGGGTACAAAATGTTTTGTGCCCGAAAATGGCAATTTCGGAGGTTTTGTAACCAAAACAAAAACAAGAATTAAAAAAACAGATTTTTGTTTCCAAATCGAAATGACTGTGTTTCGGACAGAATGCTTTGTTCTTCAAAAAGCATTGCAATTGAAATTGACTTCTCTGACTCTCTCCACTCCAGCTGAGGCACTGAGTGATTAGCAGAAGATAAGATATGCAAAAACTGTTGTGCATGAATAGTTTAGTTAAATGTTGTATTCAGTGTGATTGAAATGCAAACTGACCTTGCAAAGGGATTTGGAAGACAGCATTTTGAGACAGAAATACCCAAATATCTTTGGGAGCTCATTGCAATTCCAAAGCTCTTGCTAAAAGCCTTGGTATAAATTGTGTGGAGAAGCTTTTCAAGAAGCTGGTTAGGAAAGTTCTGAAATTAAACAGGTGTTCCTTTCCAAAGGTTTAGAAATAATCTCTTGACTTGTTCAGGGCTCTTTTGAAGAACTATTTTGTTTTTCTTCTGATTTTTATGAATTATAGTGGTGTCTAAATTTTGATGCCCAAGTTGAGCAGTCTAATGTAATTTAGGCCACAATGTAATTTGGTAGGACATGATGTCTAAGCCAGGGGTTCACAACTTTTGCCATTTCAGGGACAGGTCATCCACATGGGACTACAGGAGACAAAAGGAAGGAGGTGGGGAATACACCTGTCAATCTGTTGACATCCCCGGGAATCTTAGTTGCTTCTTTCTTTCTTGTAACCATGATCCATGGTTTTGCACTTTCTTAAATGCAGTGATGATAAATCTCAACAATTCTAAACAGTAGGCTGATTTGTTTGGGCTACGGCTCACTCCACTTCAGTTAAATGAACATTTGAAGCTTTTCTATAATACCAAGGCAGTTTTATTTTATTTTTTTACATTTTATATCCCACTCTTCCTCCAAGGAGACCAGAGCAGTGTACTACATACTTAGGTTTCTCCTCACAACAACCCTGTGAAGTAGGTTAGGCTGAGAGAAGTGAATGGCCCAGAGTCACCCAGCTAGTATCATGGCTGAATGGGGATTTGAACTCAGGTCTCCCCGGTCCTAGTCCAGCACTCTAACCACTACACCACGCTTGCTCATTGGTCTATCTTGCTATCTCAAATGGCCTGTGGTCACTGTTCCATGGGGAGGGAGTATTTTTATTGAAAGATTGTTTGAATCCACAAATGGGTTGTGCTGCTGTCCTAGTGCCACAGGGACAGGCTCACAACCACTGCAAAATTCTCAAATAACTGTGCCAAAAAATTAAGTGTTGTTGTTGTTCATCATTCTTTTCACTCTTTCAACTTGTTTATGTGGGTCTTCAGGGGCAAAACAGTGGGTTGGGTGGCAGTGCCCCAAGGGTGGTGCACCCAGATTCCAAACAGGGCAAAGGGCTGATTTCTTAGGAATTTTTGAGGTTTACGCATCTTTAAGATTTTTCCCCATAGGGAATAATGGAGGTTTCAGCAGCCCCATAAATCCACCTGGGGGGCACTGGGATGGCCTGAAGTGAGTGGTGGTGTAGTGCACAGAGGGTGCCAGCCAACCCCCTGGATTGATAACCCATTGGGGTACTGGGCTTTGCTGTTTCTAAGGTGTTGAGTTTAGATTCTCTGGTAGCAAATGAGATTTTTAATGAAAAACCATGAATCCACTCTCATATGCTACTAGAGAATCTACTAACCCTAACCTAACCCTAACCTCCATCATACCCTATGGAGAAAATCTGAAAGACGCGCAAACCTCAAAAATTAACCAAAAATCAGCAGTTTGCCCAATTCCTTTGAATTTTTTTGGGGTAGCTTCCACTCATAGGGCACTACAAACCCCCACTCACTCTTTTGTCCATGTGACCCATTTTTAAATCTGAATTAATTCGGGTTCAGATTCGGATTAATTCGTATACAAAACAAAACTGGGGTGATTCAGAAGGCTTAATTTCAGACAAAATACAAAATGGGGTTGATTCGGATTTGGTACAAATCGAAACAGAAAAAGTACAAAACGCACAACCCTATAGACCATCCATCAGGCCAACCAAGTCTGTCTCTACTACATAGCCCTCTATAAAGCCAGTTTGAAATGGGTCTAGATAATCCGTATCCTCTAAAAAATCTGGTCAGCCACCACCCTCTCAATCACCATGCCCAACCAAGGGAGGTTGGAGACCAGCCTATAATTATCCATCACATGGGGCTCTGGGGCAGGCTTCATAAATAAAGGTCTCACAATTGCCTCCTTCAAAGATGGAGACATCCTGCCTTCCCCCAGTAAGGGATTTATGATGTCAATTAGACCATCTCTAACAGTCTCCCTACTAGATTATATAAACAATGTTGGGCATGTATCCAAAGGACAGGTGGTAGGCTCAACACTTCCAGAAAGCTTGTCCACATCCTCAGGAGTTACAAATTGAAACTGGTCCATTCTAATAATAAAAAAGAGGAGTTACTGGACACCCCACCATTGACTCTGCAGTAATGGTAGAATCCAAGTTGGCCCAAATCCGAGAGATTTTATCTGCAAAAAAGTTGTTAAAGGCATCACAGGAGGATGATGAAGACTCCAGGTTCAAGTTCAGAGGGGAGGGGAGCTGAGTCAATCCCCTCACAATTTTGAACAACTCCACAGGATGTAAACTTGTGGATGCAATACATGCAGAACACCAGTGCAGAATGCAATTGCTTCTGCCACAGTATAAGCCTTAAATGGGCTTTCTGTCATATCTTATCAGATTCTAGTCAAGTTTTTCTCCACTTGCACTCCAGTCGTCTCCCATGCTGCTTCAGCTCCTGTAGCTATTCTGTATACTATGGGGCTGATTTCAACATGGAACAGAGACGACGTTTAGGGATTATTGTTCCCTATTCCTGGTCTACACTAGGACATCAATATAATCACCAGTAGAACCAACTCTAAAACCTTCCAAGGCCTCTTGGAATTCTATGGGATCCAATAGCCTTCTTGGCAGACCATCCTAATAGGTCCTGCACCCCCTGCAGAGGCCATGTTGTGGGTTGTGGCCATGAAACCAACCTTAACTAGATGTTAAGAATCCCCACATTGAAGTCCCCCAACACCAAAAGCCTAGGCGACTCCAACATCAACTCCACAACCAGTTCTGTCAGCTCAGTTAGGGACTCCATTGGGCAGCAGGGTGCTTGATCCCCAATCTATCCCTAGTCTCCAGCCCAAGGTACACACACACTCTCTCTCTCTCTCTCTCTCTCTCTCTCTCTCTCTCTCTCTCTCTCAATACAGGCTAGCTCTTTCACAGGGATTTTGGTAAGGGAGACATTATTCTTATGGATCACAGCCACTCTACCCCCTGCCCACTTACTTTAACCTGCTCCAAAACTGCAGGGAGAAGTTGAGCCCAAACACAGCTTCTAGTCTCCCTAGCTAGAAGCTACTAGTCTCCCCTATCCAGGTCTCCATTATACAAGCGAGGTCAGCCCCCTTATCCATGATCAGATCATGGATTGTTTCAGTGTTATTTTGAACTGACCTGGCATTTCAGAGGAGCATGGTCAGGTTCTGTCGGTAGTTGGAACTACTCTCTGCGGCCCGGAGGTTGAACGGACAGCTGGAAGGGGAAATAGCTATTAGATTTCTGATGTCCCTTCCCCTGTAATGGCATGCCATCCTGCCAACACCAAATCTTCTATTCCCCACCACTTTGGAAATAGCTGCTCCGGACCCCCCAAAGGCACCCCCTACTCCTCCATTTGTACCAGAGCCCAAACACAAAATTATAATCAGCCCAGCACCAATCAATAAGAGCTACAGGACGTCCTTGCTCTCTGTATCGACATCTGTTTGCCCCCCCTCAAATAGCTGGAGAAAAAGCCACGCCTCACATCTGTAGCTTCCTCCAGGAGGCTTTACAGACAGGGCTTCTACCCCGAATCTCCTTCGGAAGAGAGTGTGTGCATTTACACACCAGCCAAACTTACCCTGAAGACCCTTCAAGATCCTTGGGCCCACTCCACACACAAATCAGGCTTTGTCTTGTGAATTCTAGCTTATCTTGATGTATTTCCAGGTTTTAAAAATGCTGGTTTTAAGCTAATTTTTCTGAAAACACTGGAGCAAATAGGGAGAGGCACTGATGTAGAATCATTAGCATGATAAGATTAGAAATGCAGATATAGCTCTTTAGTAATCCCCCCTCCCGCCTTGGCTAGAAGGAAAACACGGAGACATGCAATGTGAACTTTCAAAAACAAAAACCGAAAGCAGAGGGGAGGGGCTGCTTCCCTCAATGTGGCAAGTGTAATTCAAAGTGGCTTCATGCAACATTTACCCTTCAGCATGAAGCCATGTGCAACTAACTCCCAGGAGGCATAACATATCAAAGCAAAATAGGCAGCCAAAAAGGGTAAACTGAAGATGAATCTTCTTTCCACAGCCAGAATGGATAGATGGACAGATGGCAAAACATTCAGCCTCACCTCCTCTCCTATGTGACCATGTCATGGTAGGAATAGTGTGTTGGGGAAAGAGGTAATCTGGCCACAAGTCTACAAACACATTTGGTGTGACTGTCAAATATTCAGTATTTCAATTCTGGCTGTGTGTTTGGGGGAGTATCCCCAGTTGCTAATATGCTATACAGTTTGAGTTTCAAGATGATCACAGTGCTGAAAACACTGTAATTTCTGTTTGCATGTTTTTGAAGTCTTGTATAAACTATAATCTAAGATGGCAAAGATGATTGTAGCATCATCAATGTGAATGGCTTCTGATGTTACAGAATAAAACTGTGGAAAATTCAATGAAGACAATAATGACAAAACAATTATAGAAAAGGAGGGATGGAAAGGAACAGACTGGGCAGAATCTAGACTAGTTAGTCATGACTAAGCACCACTGAAATCAGTGAGACAAGTTAGTCACGAGTAACTTAAGTTAGTTACATTAATTTCAATGGGACTTAATTGTGACTAACTTCATCTCAGTGCTGCCCTTCTGGTATAAATGTGACCAGATGTAATCAAACATAAAAAAATATAAGCTAATCAATTGAGAATTATGATCATTCCAAGTTAAATACATCACAGAGAGCAAAAGAGGAGTGCTGAGCAATGCCAGGTGCTTTGAAAGGCATTCAGATTTGGGGGCCATTCACATGACCTACTGGGTGGGTGGGCAGGGGGAAGGCTTCCCAAACCTTGCCTTCCCCCCAGACAATCACCCAGTGCTTGATGGGAGCATGGAGCATACTCCCACACAATACACACTGCTCCATGCAGCATGCAGCATGGAGCAGGGCAGATCAATCAATCAATCACAATCAATCATCTTTATTCAGTCCATTGGCCAGCAAAACAAAAATATATAGCAACAACAAATCACAAGATACAGTCAAATAATCCCACATTGCCCACCCTACATCAACATACTCCAGATTCTGCTAGCAATGTAGCAAAACTTTGCCACTGGGTAAGAAATATCAGCATCCTTATCTTTGAGGAGAAAATTCACTAACAGATCATTAGGAATACTGCTTCGACAGCAACCATTAGGGCTCCACAGAGTTAGGCTGCTTACATTCTGTTCATTTAAGTTACACCCACCAACATTGCTATTAGCTCTAACTGAGGAAAGGGGGAGACAGATATTGATATTTTACCTGCCATTTCTCCCCCCTTCTACCCCCCAGATAACAGCAGCTTCCTGGGGGACATTTCAATCATGGAAACCATGCAGCACAGATGGGTTAAAACCCCTCTCCCAGAATCAGGATCCAGATTTAATTCACTCCCATAGACTTTGGAAGATCCAGTAACGTATCTCCCATATAATGTGTAGTTTGGTCCAAAGAGCCTGTTAAAGAGTCCGGCCCACCCCACCCCACCCCACCCCACCCCACCCCACCATCCCAGCAGCACCAGCTGCGACTGCTGGATGCTGCTCATTTATTGTGATAGCAACATACAAATATGTGTAGATACTAGCAGGCACTAAGGAAGTGAATTGATTGATTGATTGATTAAGTGCCATCAAGTCGGTGTCGAATCTTAGTGACCACAGCTGGTGGTCACTGAAAGAGAATGTTGAATGAGAGGGATCACAGTAGATTCATGATCTGAAATTCTGAAATATCTAGCCATAGAGACCTAAATTATTTATGTAGATCCATTATTATCCTCCTTCAGGCCCAGGTTGGTTAACAACAGTTTTAACCCCCCCCCCAAAAAAACATAACCAATAAGATGTATAGATAAAATATAGACATTAAAGTTACCCAAGCGCAAAGTCTTACAATGCTTGCTTCCAGAAGGCAGACAGACTTAGATGCTGATGGATATCAACTGTCCTTTAAGACAATCAAGGAAAGCCAATATGAACATACAACACAGCAAAAGACATCTGTGAGAAACTGTACATGTGTGTATCTTCCTTTTTGCATATTTGACCTGGCACTGCAATAAAATATGCCACATCAAAAACAGAAGGCATTGCAGTTATCTGGGCATATCTCTATGCCAGTTTAGCACAAACTGTAATAAGATGCCTGATCAATTCTTTGTGTAAACAAGCATATTGCAAGGCACTTAGGGCAGAGAAATTGGAACTATCTCTGCACAGGGCTAGTTTCTGTTCAACTCTGACTGCAGTAGTCACTGGAATGGAAGTAGAGGATGCTGTCAGTGTGGGCTGCTTAATGGTGGGGAACTTCCAGGAGAAGCCAATATGTTGATCTAAAGCAGGGCTGCTCAACTTCAGCTCTCCTGCAGATGCTGGCCTACAACTCCCATAAACCCTGGCTATTGGCCACTGTAGCTAGGGATTATGGGAGTTGTAGTCCAAAAACAGCTGGGGGGGGCGCTAAGTTGAGCATGCCTGATCTAAAAGTACTAAAAACCTGAAAGAAAATATACCTGAATAGATAGTCTTGACTCAGGACATCACTCTGTGCTGGTTTACACAGGAGGCAGAAATCAGTGTGGACTTAAATCATATTTGGATGCAACAGTGGCACTGCTACAGAATGTGATCACAGTTCTCTACTGCATTTGATCCTGTACTAACAGCAGCCACATATATGGCACAAATGGATGAAGAGCAGCTCATATGCACATTTAAGTTTCACATGTGAAAATATCTCTGTGGTGATCAACCCCCCACCGCCCACCCCCCCACCGGTAGGGAGTTCCATGTCAAAGGGGTTGGAGCTGTTATAATTGTGAAGAGAGGCAAGACTTCAACATCAGAGGCAAAAGCTTTCTTGGTAGGGAGCAACCAGGTTCATGGCTTCATCCTGCCACTGGCATTGCCTTTTTTTGGCCTGGTGATGGTCTTGTTACTTCACTGCCAGATGCATCCCTCTTTCCCTACTGCTGTTTGCTGCTGGTGTCTACACAAGTATCTGCCCATGTTACAGGATCATCCTGGTAAGATATAGCCCTCAGCCTCCTGGCCTCCTCCCTTTGCAACCACTTTGTTAGGTTGGTCAGCTGTGGGGAAACCCCTGTCCATGGCCTATACAGATAACCCAGGTGATTTCTCTCCTGCATGCTCTGCCCTTGACTTCCTTGTTGCAGGTGTACTGCCACAGCCTTGGGACAGCATGGGAATCTGCAAAGTCCTAACACTGGAGCGTTTGCAGCACCCAGGGTGAAGTCAGCTGTCACGGGCACCTGGGTACTCTCCTCGGCAGTGGCACAGGCCTTACTGTTCCCTTAGTATTTGAACTTCTGAGGCCATATGTATTGGGTGCAGAGTAGAAATTCAGCAAGCACGGCCAAATCTAACAGAAATCCTGTAATTTTGGGATCCTGCCTAATCTTGTTTTGTGATTTACTAATTTCTTGCAAACAGCCCCAGATAGATGTTCAACTAGTTAAAGGCTCATCATGTTTGATAGGTGTGGGAGGGGAGATGGAGAGTTCCAGTTCTTTCTCCAACTGTATTACCCATCTGAATTTAGCACCCTTCAGGCTTCTGCCTACTGTTGAGGCCTCAGGCAGAGCACTGTTTTGACCCTATCTATCTATCTATCTATCTATCTATCTATCTATCTATCTATCTATCTATCTATCATATTAGTACATAGGTAGTATATACGTAGATATCGATCATATCTATCGTACATAGCTTGGGAGTGCTCCTGGACCCAAAGCTCTGCCTGGTTTCTCAGGTTGAGGTGGTGGCCAGGAGCGCTTTTTATCAACTTCAACTGATATGTCAGCTACATCCATTTCTAGAAGTGGATGACCTTAAAACAGTGGTACATATACTGGTAACCTCCAGGCTTGACTACTGTAATGTGCTCTACATGGGGCTGCCTTTGTACGTAGTCCAGAAACTACGATTGGTACATAATGTGGCAGCCAGATTGGTCTCTGGGACAACATGAAGGGACCACATAACACCGGTTTTGAAAGAACTGCACTGGCTGCCAATATGTTTCTGGGTGAAATACAAAGTGCTGGTTATTACCTATAAAGCCCTTAACAGCCCGGGTCCAGAGAGCACCTCCTTTGTCATGAACCCTGCTGCCTATTACGATCTTCTGGAAAGGTCCGATTATGGATGCCACCAGCTCATTTGGTGGCGACCCATGACTGGGCTTACTCTGTGGTTGCCCCAGGGCTTTGGAATATGCTCCCTACTGAAATAAGAGCATCTCATTCTCTGTTTGTTTTCAGGAAGAACCTCAAGACTCTCCTATTTTTGCAGGCTTTTAATTAGAATTAATTTTTAATATTTTTTTAAAACTTGTTTTAATAACTATTTTATTCTATTTTTTATTGTCCTGCATTTTAATCCATGACTTTTAAATATTTTAAATTTTGTACACCGCCTAGAGATGTACATATCAGGCAGTATAGGAATATGATAAATAAATAAATAAAATAATTATTTCTATACCACCTGATATAGACATCTCTAGGCAGTGTACCAAGTTAAAACACAGTGAATGTAAAACAATACAAAACAGTTAAAACTCACAAAAAAGTTTTTAAAAAAACCAACTGAAACACAGTCTCAAAAGATAAAAACATATTAAAATTTAGTGGGACTTGAGAACAAAGTTATCTGCATAGCCCTTCCAGTTCCTTAGGTATGTTCCATGCTCACTCTAAATTGTATCACAATGTCGAAAGTGTGGGGTGAATGGCCGAAAACAGGTATAAATATAGATGCTGTCTTTTTGCTTATGCCAATTAGTTACTTTCAGAACTGGAAGCTGTATAATTGTAAAAAGGCTGGATGTTGTATATACATTTCACAATTTTATATAATGCTCCTCTGTGTTCTCCCCTGCCCCATTGCTACATTATTTGCATAACCAAAGCAATCTCATCCTTTTATAACTGAAAAGGAGCAATAAATTCTTGCTGCTAACTTTAACACCATTAGTAAACCCAAACAAGAAATTGCAAGGCCTTCAGGGAGAGGCCACAAAGATATTAAGATTTCCCAAGGCAAACACTTGAGAGGGAGGATTAAATGGCCATGTGCAATTCTTTCTCATAAAGCAATAAGCTAAGTACATGGAGGTTTAAGGATCAATATAATAAACACTTATACAAATTTGGAGTATGGGGGAATGGGTTCCCAAGGAGTGTAAACTAGCCTCTCTCTCCACTGTGTGTTCCAGGACACTGAAACTTCATTTTTACTAATCTGCTCTATTTCCCCCCTTAAAATGTTTACATTAAATTTCCTAGTTTAGTGACCAGAAGGGAATGCACTTCCTGGCAGCTGGTGCTGAGGAGAAAAGGTCATCTTCTAGACATTAACTGTCAGGAAATGATCTCCCCTATGATTATGTTATTACTTAATGCTTTTTAAAAGTTCCAAGCACTCATAGATTCCTTCCTAACCACCCTATCCTGCTCTTAATATAGCAATTTATCTTTTATTGAGTCAGAGGCACTCTTAACCCTGGACTTCTGGGCCAAATTCCAAGGCCTCCATACCCCCTGGGGGCCCCCAAATCCTTTTTTAGTCTGTCCTGGGTGATGTGGTCGAGTTAAAATGTGTTAAAAAAATACTGTGTGGGGGGGAAGGGGGCCCCTCCAAAAGCCTTTAGGGCCAGGCTCAAAAATCACCTAGGTGCACCTCTGTAGTGAATACTAAACTCAGTCAACTAATATTGTGCCCCCACCAGTTACCAGATGATCCTTATTTTGACGGACATCTACACTTTAGATGCACAAATGAAGAAAGGAGGCAAATGCACATCAAGATAGGTAGAGAGCTGGTAAAAGAACACCAAACTATCTTAAATGAGCTTAAATAAGTCCACACGTCCATATGACTTACATCCCTGGTTACAGAAGAAACTTGAGATGTGATCCCAGAGAACCATGGTCTGTAATCCTTGAGAATTCCTGGAGTATAGGTGTAGTGCCAGAAGACTAGAGATGAGCATATGTTGTCCCTATCTTCAAAAAGGTGAAAAAGAAGGAGCTGGGAAACTACAGATATGTCAGCTTACTGCCAATATCTGGCAACAAGAACAGTTTAGTAAGCAGTCTGTCTACTGAGCAGTTAGAAAACAATGTGGTGTTTAGTAGGAGCTAGCATGGATTTGTCAAGAATGAATCATGCCAGACAAATCTCATCTCTTTTTTGACAGAGTTAGTAGTTTAGTAGATCAAGGGAATGCTGTGGAAGTAGTGTATCTGTCATGGCCCAGACCCCTGAGTCAGAAGAGTCAGAGGAGGAGCGGGAGGATTTGGTTGGGAGAGCAGGCTCAGAAGCACAGCAGGAGGATTTGGCTGTGAGAACAGACTTTGAATCTGAGGTGGAACGGCAGCAGACAGGGGAATCTGACAGCTGGCAGAGATGGGGGCTGAGGAGACTGATCAGGAGGAAGCTAGAATTTCACTTGTGTTAAGATGTCTCAAGAGAAAGGCTCAGCGGGAGACACGCAGGCATAAGATCTCACGGGAGAGGGAATAGAAATGCTGAATCAGGACAGCCTGATTGGCTGCTGATTATCTCGAGCCCTATATCAAGCAAACACTGTTCCTGAGGCAGTACTCTCAGCAAAGTTGCCTACCGCAGACAGTGTTCCTCGTGCTTATAATTGTTCAACCTTTCTTGTTTCAGCCTGTCCTTGTTCTGTTCCTTCCTTGCTCCTTATTTCCGTTATTGCTCAGATATCATAGAGGGTGGTACCTAGTTTAGTTTCAAGGGGGCTTTATTTTTGTTTCTACTACTTCATCTTTGAGAGTCATCCTTCGCTTTAGTCCGTGCAGCTAAACTGCTACTTTCTTATCTACAGAATTTCTATCTTGACTCACAGAAGTGGAGCTGGAGGGACCATAAATCCTGTCGGGTCAGCCGTGCCAACATATTTACAACAGTATCTTGATTTCAGCAAAACATTTGACAATGTCTCCCACAACATCCTTTATTGACAAGATGGTAATTGGTGGTAGGGGTGTGCACGGAACCGCACAGCTGCGGTCCGGCACTGTGGAGGGGGTTCCTTTAAGGGCGGGGAGGGCTTACTTACCCCTCCCGCCACTTGTCCCCCTCCAGCGCTCGTATTTACTGTAGAAATGCTCCTGTAGAAATGCTCCTTGAAATGAAATGTAGAAATACTGTAGAAATGCTCCTTACTGCTCCTCAGTGCAAAAGGCTCCGACAAGCCTTCTGTGCACGCACATGCGGCGTGCGAGCTTCATGTCTCCCCGACACCGGAGGCCCAGTCTACCCGGCCTCGGCCCCTGCTGGCGGGTAGACCGGGCCTCCGGCATCGGGGAGACGTGAAGCTCGCGTGCCGCATGCACGTGCGCAGAAGGCTTGTCGGAGCCTTTTGCATTGAGGAGCAGTAAGGAGCATTTCTACAGTATTTCTATATTTCATTTCAAGGAGCATCTCTACAGTAAATACGAGCGCTGGAGGGGGCAAAGCGGCAGGAGGGGTAAGCAAACCCTCCCCGCCCTTAAAGGAACCCCCTCTACCCAGACCGGACCGGCCAGGTCCGGACAGTCCGGAGGCCTTTACAATGTCCTCCGGACCGGTCCGGACCCATCCCTAATTGGTGGGTGAGATTACAACACTGTTAGGTGGATTCACAGCTGGTTGAACTGTATCCAGCAAGTACTCATTAATGGATCCATGTCATCCTGGAGGGAAGTAATGAGAGGGGTGCCACAGGCCTCTGTCGGGCCCTGTGCTGTTCAACATTTTCATAAATGAATTGGAGGAAAGAGCAGGGGAGATGCTTATCAAATTTAAAGATGACACAAAACTGGGAAGATAGCTAATATCTTAGAGAAAAGAATCAAAATCCAATCCAACCTGGACAGGCTTGAGTATTGGGCCAAAGCCGACAAGATGAAGTTCATCAGAGACAAATGTGAGTCCTGCATATGGGTAAGAAAAATCAAATGCACAAATACAGGATGTGGGAGATCTGCCTTGATAGCAGTGTATGAAAAGGAATTAGGTGCCTTAGTGGACAACAAGGAATCAACAGGGGGAGTGTGATTCTGTTGATCCTTTTGGATCTCTCGGTGGCTTTTTCAATACGATCAGCCATGGTATCCTTCTGCGATGCCTGAAGGAGTTGGGAGAGGGAGGCATGGCTTTGCAGTGGTTCCGCTCCTACCTCTCAGGTAGGTTCCAGATGGTGTCGCTTGGAGACTGTTGCTCTTCAAAACGAGCTCCAGGATGGGGTCCCTCAAGGCTCCATACAGCTTCAATGATTTTTAAAATCTACATGAAACCGCTGGGAGAGATCATTATGAGATTTGGTGCAGGGTGTTATCAATATGCTGGTGACACCCAAATCTATTTCTTCATGTCAATTTCATCAGAAAATGGACTAACTTCCCTATATGTCTGCCTGGAAGTGGTAATGAACTGGATGAGGGAGAACTGGGACTGAATCCAAGCAAGTTGGGGGTACTCATTGTGGGAGGTTGAGACTTAGGAAGTGGTTTAGATCTGCCTGTTCTGGACAGGGTTGCATTCCCCAGGAAAGAGCAGGTAGGCAGGCTGGGAGTACTTCTGGACCCAAAGCTCTCCTTGATTTCTCAAGTTGAGGCAGTGGCCAGGAGTGCTTTTTATCAGCTTTGGCTGATTCACTAGCTATGTCCATTTCTGGAGATAAACATCTTTAAAACAGGGTTGCATGTGCTGGTAACATCCAGACTTACTGCAATGTGCTCTACGTTGGGTTGCCTTTGTATGTAGTTTGGAAACTGCAGTTGGTACAGAACGCAGCAGCCAGGTTGGTCACCGGGGTTGCCTGTAGAGATCATATTACACCCATTTTAAAAGAATTACACAGGCTGCCAATAAGTTTCTGGGTGAAATACACAGTGCTGGTCATTATTTTTAAAGCCCTACATGTCTTGGGTCCAAGGTATTTAATAGAATGCCTTCTTCTTCTTCACCCCTGCTGCCTATTACGATAATCCGAGGAGGCTGGGTTGTGGTTGCCACTGGCTCGGTTGCTGGCGATTCAAAACTGGACCTTTTCTAGAGTTGCCCCGGTAGACTGGAACGTGCTTCCTAATGAAATTAGAGTTTCCCCCTTCTCTGAAAGTTTTTAAGAAGGACCTGAACACATACCTGTTTATTCAGGCTTTTAATCTATAGTTTTAAAGCCTTGGGTTTTACAGTTTTTATTTGTATTTTTAAATTTGTGTGTCGATGTTTTAATGGTTTTTAGATTGTGAACCATTCAGGGACTTTTTTTTTTTTTGCATGGGGCAGCGTAGAAATGTAATAAGCAAACAAATAAACAAGTTGAACAGTCAGAAGTGTGATGCAGCTGCTAAAAAATCTAATACAATCTTAGGCTGTATTAATATAAGCATAATGTACAGATCACACAAAGTAATGATTCAACTCTATTTTGTACTGATCAGACCTTGCTTGGAATACTGTGTTTAATTCTGGGTCCTTCATTTTAAGAAGAATGTTGATAAACTGCAACAGGTTCAGAAGAGGGCCAGCAAAGATGGTGAGAGGTCTGGAAACCAGGTCCTATGAGGAATGGTTGAAGGAGCTGGATATGTTTAGTAGGCTGTGCGAAGATTCAGTTTCAAAGTATTGAAGCCAGATCATAGGCCTTTAGGGTGGTGATAGACCGCAGTGCTTGCTTCTACACAGAATGATCTTCTGCACAGCACAAGGAGGGCTGTTAAAAGGATTCAGAGGTACAGGAAGCATGCGGTGAGGCACACAGGAAGTGCTGGGAAGTATAGCCCTCCCCAGTGCTTTCCCCATAGATGGGGAAAGATGACAATGTTTAGCCTGGAACATAGAAGGTGGAAGGGCAGATTTAACAGGCATCTTCAAATATCCTTAATATCTGAAAGACTGTCACATAGAAGGAGTGGCGTTGTTCCCTACTGTTCCTGAGGGCAGGACTAGAACCAGTGGGCTGAAATTACAAGGAAGCAGATTGAGGCCAGACATAAGGAAGAGTTTCCTAACTTAAGAGCTGTTTGACAATGCCTTTGTACAATGGTTGGCTCTCCTTTGCTGGAGCTTTTCAGGCAGAGTTGGGAAAGCCATCTGCCAAGGATGCTGGAGCAATGTCCTGCACTGAGCTGGGAATTTGACTAGAGACTTACCAGGTCCCTTCAAACTAGAAAACTCTATGAAATTCTATACACAAGCTGACTTCACATGTGGGAAACACGTGCATTTACTACTTGGGTATTATTATCATTATCATTATTATTATTACATTTATATCCTGCTCTTCCTCCAAGGAGCCCAGAGCAGTGTACTAAATACTTAATTTTCTCCTCACAACAACCCTGTGAAGTAGGTTAGGCTGAGAGAGAAGTGACTGACTCAGGGTCACCCAGCAAGTATCATGGCTGAATTGGGATTTGAACTCGGGTCTCCCCAGTCCTAGACCAGCACTCTAACCACTACTTCACGCTGGCTCCTAAGTATCTAAGTACATATGTATGTATACATATATATTTATATATGTATGTAATGTATACATTAGTATGTATCTAAGTACAAAGTGTGAGGCGCAGTGGGGAAATGACTTGACTAGCAAGCCAGAGGCTGTGGGTTCAAATCCCCGCTGATATGTTTCCCAAACTATGGGAAAAACCTTTATTGGGCATCAGCAATATAGGAAGATGCTGAAAGGCATTATCTCATACTGCGCAGGAGATGGCAATGGTAAACCCCCTCCTGTATTCTACCAGACAACCACAAGACTCTGTGGTCACCAGGAGTTGACACCGACCCAACGGCACACTTTACCTTTTACAAAGTGTGAAGTGAGAATTGGCTAGGTAACAGAAAGCTGAGAAACAGATATTCAGATTTATTTCAGGGATCTTCTAAGGATCACTTCCTTAAATGTAAGGTAAAGGTAAAATGTGCCGTCAAGTCAATTTCAACTCCTGGCGCCCACAGAGCCCTGTGGTTTTCTTTGGTAGAATACAGGAAGTTTACCATTGCCTCCTCCCTCACAGAATAAGATGATGCCTTTCAGCATCTTCCTATATCGCTGCTGCCCGATATAGTACCAGCAGGGATTCGAACCGGCAACCTTCTGCTTGTTAGTCAAGCATTTCCCTGCTGTGCCACTTAAGATAGGCTTCCTTAAATGAACCATGTGAGAAATAATTTTAATGGAGTCTTGAACATGTAGCAATTAAAGAGCCCTCTGAAGAGCTTTATTTAATGTGCTGAGTTATACTTGGATGCCAACTAATTGTCTTTCTCTGCTCTTAATAGAGGTTTATGTTAACCTTGTGGAAATGCCAAACCAGGGGCATAACTATAATATGGAAAGGGGGGACAGTTGCCTGAGGGCCCACTGTCTGGGGGGGGGGGAGGTGGCAGAGGCAAGTCACATGACTGACTCTTCCAGCCACGCACCTGCCCGGGCTTCCTTCAGTTGTATTGATCCTCCAAAATTGATGTGAGTGTTAAGACCTGGAGCTACCAGAACAGCACATCTTTCTCTAGTACCATTAAATGACTTGCATCGTCCACAATTTACAAAACCTTAAAAAAAAAAATTTAGGATGCTGTTCTATTGTGGTACATCTATATCTATATCTATATCTATATCTATATCTATATCTATATCTATAACTATATATCTATCTCTATCTCTATCTCTATCTCTATCTATATCTATATGATTTTCATTACCACTATACAGCCTCATTTAAGATTTCTTTACTTCATGAGCTGAGCTTCAGTAAGGCCATTTTAAAATCTTGTCTCTGGGCCCACTCCCAACCTTGCTATGCCCCTGTGCCAAACTGTAACAATCGAATCTCCCATTCACCACTGGTGACTAAAAAGCCCTCCCTTTCTAAAATTAGAACTAGAAATGCCTCAAACTCTTATATTTAATGGAAGCAGAATGAATCAATAATATAAGTCCATAGGTACATATCTTACAATGGACTGCCATCATGTGGTTCAGTGTAGGAATGGCTACATTGCCATTCCAGTGGATTTCTGCTGGTAGTTTGCATGGCACTATATCTCTCTGTATTCATCTTCTCCAGAAAAATAAACCTCAGTCCCTTTCCCTTCACCAGGAGCAAAGGGATCTGCCCTCCTCTGTCTCAAAGAGGATTAGGAACTAGGAATTCTGGAATTCTGAACCCCTGGTTATTCCATTTCCCCATTACTTAAAGGGAAACATGAAACAGAAATCTGTCTTTAGTTGTCTGGCACTGCAGAGACATAGGAAGATAGGGAAATGCTTAGCTACCAGGATTACTGAAGGTGAGATATACTTTGAAACATGGCGAGAGAGCCTCAGCCATTCTTTAACCATTACAGCAATATACAATAAATAAGCGGAAAGATCATTCTTCCTCTCTTTGCCTCCATGACAATATAATGTCTGATTAGGGCTCAGATCCACATTTCCCCTTGTTGAACAGCTGACCAGAGCTATTTGCCAATTTGCTGACGGAGTTCTGCAAGCACATCCCTGGTAACTGGGCTGGGGAAGCAAAACATTGTCAGTAATAAAAGGGAGTGGGAAAGGGTCTTAACATCTGCAGTAAAAATGGGTCCCCAAGTAGAAGCTCTATCAGCGGCCAAACCTATCATAGCCCTTTCTCACGATCCCTGAATGGACTTGAAGGCAGGCGGTGGAGAAGGCAGCAGCAGCTGACCTTTCCTGAAGATGATCTAGAAGAGCTGCTGGGCATGCGGAGCACGCGCCCAGATGAGCTGCTGCTGCCCCAGGCAGCATAGAGGTTTGGGGCCTGGGATGTGTTTTCCCAGCCCCCAGAAATCCCACAATGCACTGTCTGAGAGCAGCCAGCGCTGACACACGAGCAGTTAGCCTGAGTTAAGAGCATGCTTACACCCTTAACCTTGGCTAGCCGGTAGGTTCCCTGGGTGGATTTGCTAGCAAGGCGCTGCCAGGAGCCACACACAGCTCCCGGCGGTTCTCACGGGCAGCCGAGCCTGGGCTTAGTTGACCTAGCCCGGTCTTGGCTGCTCGTATTATCGTAATAGCCTCATAATATTTTTAACAATGTGGTTCTGGCTTATCTTAAGTTAAGAAGTTCCTCCCGAGGATATGTGGAATTAGGGAATTACAGGGCAAAACTGAATTGTGCCCAGAGAAGACACAGCAGCTACTGAAGGATTGATAGTGTATCTTCCTGAGGCCCTCTGTTCTCTAGGAGGCAGAGAGAGACATTCTGCACTGGCTGATTCTCCCTCCTCCACCCCGCCGGTTAACAACTCCACATAGAACCTATTTCAGTGTAAAAGCTGGCGGATATACTGAGTTGCCAACTGACAGTAGGAGAAAACCTTTTGGTAGATGCAGTTGTAAGCAGCATTATAAACTCCAGGTCAGGCAGAAATGAGGCTCGTGACTGGACCAGGAGTCTAGCCACAATTCTTGAAGTTGTAAGGAAGATGGATTCAGAATCTCAGTTCTAGATGCATGGCGATACCAGTCCTTTCCCCTTGACCAGGAGCAAAGGGATCTGCCCTCTTCTGTTACCAAGGGGATTAGGAACTAGGAATTCTGGAATTCTGAACCCCTGGTTATTCCATTTCCTCATTACTTAAAGGGAAACATGAAACAGAAATTTGTCTCTAGTTGTCTGGCACTGCAGAGACATAAGAAGATAGGGAAATTCTTAGCTACCAGGATTACTGAGGGCAAGATGTACTCTGAAACATGATGAGAGAGCCGCATCCATTCTTTAATCCAGGTCTGATCAATTTAGACCCCCACCAGCTGTTTTTGAACTACAACTCCCACAATCCCCAGCCACAGTGGCCAATAGCCAGGGATTATTTATTTTATTTATGTATGTATGTATTTATTTATTAACATATTTTAATACCGCCCCAAACTTACATCTCTGGGCAGTTTACAACAAAATAAAAACAAAGTAAAACATTCATTAAAACAAAAATGAAAAGTTTAAAACCTTACAACAATTTAAAATTGTTAAAATAATATTTTAAAACAGCATAAAAACCATTAAAACAATATTAACTAAAAGCCTGGGTGAGCAGATGAGTCTTTAAAGACTTTTAAAAAGCTGTCAGAGATGAGGAGGCTCTAATTTCACTGGGGAGCGCATTCCAAAGCCTCGGGGCAGCAGCGGAGAAGGCCAGTCCCTGAGTGGTCACCAAACGAACCGGTGACAACTGCAGACGGACCTCTCCAGCGGATCTCAGTGGGCGTTGGGTTCATGATGAAGAAGGCGTTCTCTTAAATACCCAGGGCCCAAACTGTTTAGGGATTTATAGGTTATAACCAACACCTTGTATTTTGCTCAGAAACATATCGGCAGCCAGTGTAGCACCTTCAGTACAGGAGTAATATGGTCTCTCGTAGATGACCCAGAGACCAACCTGGCTGCCGCATTCTGGACCAACTGTAGTTTCCGGACTATGTACAAGGGCAGCCCCACATAGAACGCATTACAGTAATCCAGTCTGGAGGTTACCAGCATATGTACCACTGTTTTGAGGTCATTAACCTCAAGAAACGGACGCAGCTGGTGTATCAGGCAAAGTTGATAGAAGGCATTCCTGGCCACCACCTCAACCTGGGAGACCAGCGAGAGGCTCGGATCCAGAAGCACACCTAGACTGCATACCTGTTCATTCCGGGGAAGTGTGACCCCATCCAGAACAGGCAGATCAAAATAGTCTCTTGACCTCTCACAATGAGTACCTCCGTCTTATCTGGATTCAGTCTCAGTTTGTTATCCCTCATCCAGCCCATCACCGACTCCAGGTAGGCATTTAGGGAGGTTATGCCCTCTCCCGATGATGCTGACATGGAGAAATAGATTTGGGTGTCATCAGCATACTGATAACACCGTGCACCAAATCTCCTGCTGATCTATGGGAATTGCAGGTCAACGTCTGCAGGAGGGCCGAAGTTGAGCAGCCGTGCTTTAATAATTATAGCAATATGCAGACAGAGGAAGGATAAGTGGCATCCTGGTGGTGACCTGGGATGGGGCCTTCTCAGTTGTCACCCCTCGGTTGTGGAACGCGCCCTCCGTGGATATAAGAGGACTGTCTTCCTTGGAGGCCTTCAGGAGAGCCTTAAAGACCTATCCTTTTAGCCTGCCTTTTTAACGATATCAAGTTTTTATGTATCAAGTTTTAATTGTAATTTTAATCTGCTTTTAATTAGTTTTTTATTTTAATTATTGTGTATTTTTTATTTTAATGTAAACCACCCTGAGCCACCTTTGGCCACCTTAATAAATAAATAAATAAATAAATAAATTAAGTAAGTAAGTAAGATAAGTGTTTTTCCATTTGCCTCTATGACTCTTAAAGTCTGTCAGGATGGCAATCATTAGGAAACCCCCAAATGGTCAGGTGTGAAAAATATAGGGCAGCACCATGTATGTGACTGTCACACTTTCAGAAAATGGAGTCTTAATTTTTGACTGAATGAACATTCTGGCAATAGGTCTAAAGGAAGCCTCTTCTCCACACCACACATCTGGTGTATTTATTTATTTATTACATTTTATATCCTGCTCTTCCTCCAAGGAGCCCAGAGCGGTGTACTACATACTTAAGTTTCTCCTCACAACAACCCTGTGAAATAGATTAGGCTGAGAGAGAAGTGACTGGCCCAGAGTCACCCAGCAAGTATCATGGCTGAATGGGGATTGGAACTGGGGTCTCCCCGGTCCTAGTCCAGCACTTTAACCATTACACTATGCTGGCTGTATGCCTGTTCTCTGCAAGAACAGAAAGAAAAGATATGGGGAAGGGGAAGGGCTGGGGCTAGGGTAGGTAAGGGTAGGGTTGGGTTTACTAACAGGCATCTGTGAGATGCTCAAATGTGAACAGTTTAATAACTTCAGTGCTTTAATATTAATATCTCTCCAGACGCTGTGCTTTTAGAAGAAACAAGTGAAGACATTTCTCTAATTTTGCCTTTAGGCTAATCCTTTTATAAATTATTTATTAGGAAAAAAGACCTCTTTAGATTTCTTAGATCAGTGTTTTATTTTTAATTATGCTTTTAATTACAAGCACTGGTTTTATTAAAACAAAATGCCATCTCTTGCTCCTAAAGCTTTTTTGCTAACAGACGTGTAAATATGTTTTTGTCCATACTCATTATAACATTTTTTTTTAAAAACCTGATCAGACAGAGGCTTAAGATACTGGATTATATATTAAACTTCATTTCATTGGATTTCATTTATAATTTTTTTTATTTATAGATTTCATTTTATAATTTATAATAGATTTCATTTATAAATCTAAAGTTATAATTTAGATTTATACAATTTAGATAAATAAATTTAAACAATTACAATTTCTCTTCAGTTTGTCTTTGTTAGTGAAATGTATCTTCACAATTATTATGATATTGATGAAAAAAGCACCAGTGCTATGTGAGAAGCAGCAACACCTGCAATGCGTCCCCAGATTTCCCATGCAGCACCAGAGCTTTCATGGGGGAGGGGCCAATCGAGATGATGTCTCTTTCTGGCATTTGATGGCAACATGGTTGGTAGGATCAGATAATCGTAGATGGTAGGGAACTATAGAGGCAGAAGCATTAGGATGGGGCAGGGGCTGGGGCATAGCTACCGTTCAATAAAGGAGGACAAATGTGCTGGGCCCCTGACAGAGGGGGCATCTGCTAGCCAGATTACAGCTTGCTCTTTACTTTTCCCTGCACCTTTCTGAAGAAGGCATGGGAAGTGGGCAGAGACCTATCTTAATCTTTTGTCCCAGGACCCACTCCAGCCTTGCTAATCCCCTGAGATGGGGGACAACTTCTAAATGATAATAATCTCAAAGTAGTGTAGATGTTGCCCAAGCCCTATTCAACCTTCCTTAGTTGGGAGCTTGAAGGTTCTCTGAGGGACGTTAACCCTGCTGCAGAGCTTCTAGCTGTGCCTTTTACCAACCCATATACAGTACATGCTTATAATGCAAAAAGAGGCTTTGTGAAGAGGTTGTCTGGTGTCTGACATTGACTCCTATTCCTTAGGGTTATTACTTCTCAGAGTATAATTCATGTAAGCTTGGAGCACCTTCTGTAGACTCCCTCTGCATCAAATCATGGTCTGAGGCTGGGGACATGACAATGTAAGGCACTAGAGGTCTTGAACCAGGAACTGTAACAGCAGGACCATGTGGCAACTTAAAGACAAAAAGGTGCTACTGACTTGATCTCTATTGTGATGCAGCACCACCACTGCAGAGGGTGATACTGTAGCTCCCAGTCCAGCAGTGAAACAACAGCATCTGAGTTGTCCTTATAAAGCAGCTGATGCTGGCATGGCTCCCCTAACTCAAAAGCTCATCGCTCAGGCATATATTGAGTTGCTTGTCTGCCTGGCTGACTGCTTGCCAAACCATCTGCTTGCCTCCAGGCCTCCATCCCTCCCATTCATCAGTCACATCTTGCATGTCTTGTATAACACTCAAGATGAGCATGTTTGTTACAACACATCTGGCAAGCTAATGCTTGTCATCCTGGGTCTTCTACTGTCAGAACTCAATTAGTCACATGTTACAGTCTAGGACAGTAGCCAACTTGGAGCCCTGTATAATAGTGTCTATGATTATCTGGGAGCTCTATTGGAAAGCTTTTAATTGTCCTGCCCTCTGCTCTAGGTGGCTCAAGGAGAGGAGAACTGGTCTTGTGTGTGAGCACTGTAAGATATTCCCTTCAGGGGATGGACCGCTCTGGGAAGAGCAGAAGGATCTACGTTCCTTCCCTGGCATCTCCAAGACAGGGCTGAGAGAGATTCCTGCCTGCAACCTTGGAGAAGCCACTGCCAGTCAATATAGACAATCCTGAGCTAGATGGACCTATGGTCTGACTCAGTATATGGCAGTTTCCTATGTCCCTATGTCTTAAAATTTCCAGTAGTTTAGAAGATAGCGGCTGTTTCTTCAGTCCACAGTTGTGGAGAAATGGCTTGATTTTGTTTGGGGACTACTATAATTCAGCATGTCTAGAAGAAAAATTACCTCATTGCACTGTTTGAACTTAATGTACATTTTGGGAGAGATGATAACCCTTCTTTTGTGTGTGTATCTGCTTGTGTCTGTCTTTTTTATCTATATGAGTGCTGGAAGGAGGGGGAGACTTTGGGGGCGCTGAACAGGTCCTGTTGCAGTGGTATCAGACTTTTGGTCTTTTTTTTTTTTAGGTCCAGTAATGTCTGTATTTTCTCTCTCTTTTCACTTGAAGCAAAGTGTCTAGTGACATGCACAATGCCTGGCTGATCTCTTGGGAACTGAGCAAGCCTCATGTGGCAGGGAAATTCCTGGTCACTTCACACTGTATCATTCCCCTGAGGGAATGATACTACCCAGCAGTATCTACCCAGCGTTTGGCAAAATTCTGATTTTTTGACCCAATGCATATATCTCCCTTTTTGTTTGAGTGACAGGCTGTGGCCTCAGACATTCTAATCGACCTTCTGACTACGGTATGCTGTGATTTGTGTGGAAATGTGAATGTGTCAGTGCAGGCTGTCTCCCAGTGGTCTGAGCACGGTCATGTCATCTAAGAAGAACACTTCATGATCCAAAATTTTCTCAAAGGAATTAAAGTTTATTAATTAAAGTGCTTCACAGCACATGAAGAACCTTTACACACACACTCACAAAGTGATGAGCTGTCAAAACATTGAGAATATGCTATTTTGACTCAGAAACTCAGATCACTCAACAATCCTCTCCCAAGCAAAATAAACGAGTCGTAGACAATTTTCTAGACCATTTATTTCCTACTGAATTTGCCTTTGAGAGTCGAGAATTCTCCTGCAACAAGCAATATGATTCATCTTATTATCTATATACTTATTTCTCTTAGCCAGCCATGAGTGGTTAGGATTTGGCGGCGGAACTCTCGTGAAATGCTGCGAGAGTTCCCGGCATTGGCGAGAGTTCCCGGCAATGAAAATGGTGGCGGGTGGTGACGGCGGGTTGCAAAACGGTCTCAGGAGGCAGCCTGGGCTGGGAAGAGGAGGTGGGAGGTGGCGGGGGCAGCGGGACACACTGGCCCTGGTCCTGGCCCACCCGGGGAAGGAGTAGGCAGCGGTGACCCAGCCTGGCCTGGCTGCCAGGAGCAGGAGGCAGGAGGAGGCAGCGGTGGCAGTGGGAAGGACTGGCCCTGGCAACAGGAGAGGAGGCGCTGGGAAGAGGAGAAGGAATGAACTGGGGTGGAAGCAGGGGGAAGTGGTGGAGAGACTGGAAAGCGGGCCATAAACCGTGGCTGGGGGGGGGGGGCGGGAAGCAGCCTGGTGCAAGGGTGGAAGTGGGTGGGCGTCGGGGACCAGAGACTGGAGCAGAAGGCTTGGGGGGGAACGGAGTGGGGCAGAAGGCTTGGGGGGAGTGTACTACTGCACAGATGCTCTGTGTGGGATCTGCTAATAATTATTATAAGTATATTGGACTACTCCAAAGTAAATGGCCTGTGAACTATATTATGCTGCAAGGAACTTTCTCTTTCAACAGGGCTAGGTTGTGAGGCATTTCTAAGGCCACCATAGTGGCTGAATTGTGAGCACAATATCCTGGATGTTGTGAGTATGTTCATCTTCACTGGCTGTACTATATTATTATATTTACAATGTAGAAAATGGCCTTTATGATTAAAAGACAAGTTGTTCTAGTAAGAACTAATCAGCCTACTTTCCTTTCACTGTCTCTACAACTGGACTAAATTTGCCTCTACAAGTTCCATAAGTTAGCTCATTTGCACCTCAAAAATTCACATGTCCACCATCTTGTATCAGGGTGGATGACATCATTACAAACTGCACCACTGAGGTGTCCCTGTGTGTCACTCACTACAACTGTACCTAATTTGGTTCAAATCATTTAGACAGTCCTCAAGTTAGTGCACTTGTGCTTCAAAGGTTCACACGTCCATCATTTTGGATTGGGGTGGATGACATCATCACAAACTACGCCACTGAGGTGTCCCTATGTGTCCCTACAGCAGCAGCAAATTTGGTTCAAATCGGTTAGACTGTCCACAAATTAGCCTGCTTACACCTCAGATGTTCATACAGCTGCCATCTTGAATTGGAGTGGATGACATCATCACACACCACACCATTTTGGAATCCCTATGTGTCCATACAGCTGTAGCAAATTTGGTTCCAATCAGTTAGACTGTGCATAAGTTAGTGCACTCGTGCCTCAAACATTTATGTGTCTGCCATCTTGAATTGGGGATTGTGATGACATCATCACAATCTTCACCATTGAAGTGTCCCTACAGCTGTAGCAAATTTGATTAAAATCAGTTAAGCGGTTCACAAGTTAGCTCACTTGCGCCTCAAAGGTTTATGGTAATGACATCTTGAATCAAGGTGAATGACATTATCACAAACTACACAGCTGAGGTGTCCCTGTGTTTCACTCACTACAACTGTACATAATTTGGTTCAAATCAGTTAGTCCACAAGTTAGCCTACTTGCGCCTCAAACATTCATGCATCTGCCATCTTGGATTGGAGTAGATGACATCATCACAAACAAGACCATTGAGGTGTCCCTACAGCTGCAGCAAATTTGGTTCAAATTGGTTAAGCACTTCACAAGTTAACCCACTTGCACTTAAAAAGTTTATGCGTCCGCCATCTTGAATCTGTGTGGATGGCATCATCACAAACTATGCCATTGAGGTGTCCCTGTGTGTCACTCACTGCAACTGTACCCAATTTGGTTCAAATGGGTTAGACAGTCCACAAATTAGCTGGCTTGTACCTCAGACGTTCACACGACCACCATCTTGGATTGGGGTGGATGACATCATCACAAACTACACCGTTGATGTCTCCCTATGTGTCCCTACAGCTGTACCAAATTCGGTTCAAATCGGTTACGTGGCTTACAAGTTAGGCCACTTGCCCCTCAAAAGGTTATGTGTCTGCCATCTTGAATTGGGGTGGATGACATCATCACAAACTATGCCACTGAGGTGTTCCTATGTGTCTCTACAGCTGCAGCAATTTTGGTTCAAATTGTTAGCTCACAAGTTTACAACTTAGCCCACTTGCACCTCAAAAGTTTACGCGTCCACCATCTTGAATCGTTGTGGATGACCTGATCTGCACACAGCCGCTGTTGCTACTTCTGGTGACATCCGGTAAACGGCGGTACGGAGCAGCAGGCAAGTACGCTACTGCCCCAATGGGCTCTTACATACTAGCACACCGGCGGGGGGGGGTGGAGAGGGGGGTAAGTGCACCCCCTGCCCTTAAAACCACCCCCCCCGCCATTGAACTGGCCCTTGCCAGTTCCGTGCACATCCCTATTTTCTATGGTAGCACATTATCTTATAGAATGCACCCCTTCCAGATATTTGTGAGTCCATCCCTTCCTCTACTAGAAGAATCTCAAGACACATTTTTTCCTTCCAGGCCTTCCCTATTTTGCTGTCTTCTTAGCTTAGTACTTCTCTCCCTCCATTGCCTTTCCTTACCCCCCCTTCCTTTTCCTTATGTGTGCCTATTTATCTCTTGTATTCCCAGCAGTGCTAACTGATCAAAGAGGTATCTCTCAAAGTGGTGATTCTGTTATTTTTTCCGGGGGGGGGGGAGTAACTGTCCCTGTTCAACCCCAGCACAGCATCCCTTGAGTGGTTGTTGCCGGTGTGTGCCTTGGGTTTATTTTTGGACTGTGTAAACCGCTTTAAGAACTTTTGTTGAAAAGCAGTATCTATATAATTAATTCTCCAAGACATGCCACTTGGGGATGCGCGGGGATGTGTCGCGGAACTCTTGTGAGAGTGGCAGCACCACTCGCAAGAGTTCCAGGCTTTGGGCGGGCAGTGAGGAGGTGGGTGGCTGGCGGCCGAAGACCTGCTGGCCTGAGGAGGCGGCTGGCCAGCAGCCAAAGCCGCACCGGCATGAGGAGGTGGCCGGCCAGCAGGTGAAGCCACACCAGCCTGAGAAGGCAGCCTCTGGGAGGAGGTGGTGGCAGGCCAGCTGGAGGAGGCTGGCAGGCAGGTGGGTGGGAAGGGGGACTAGGGGCGCAGATGCTCTGTGCCCAGTCTGCTAGTATAAAGTAGTAGTAGTAGTAATTCTATGGTAAGCTTGCAGGCCAGAATTTATCTGACTGTCTATTTTGCATATACCACCCGACATACACATCTTTTGGCAGTTTCATAATATACCAAATTTTAAAACATAACCAAGAACATTAAAACATTAACATAAATAAAACAGTTTTTAAAACAACAGCAACAACTAGGTATATATACACTTTAAAATATTTAGCAATCTTAGTGCTTAGTGGGCCTCTGGGTTTAGTAATGAAGTATATGGACAAAGAAACCTCCATCCTGCCCCTTCCTCTAGTCCAGAGATTCTCAAATGGGGGTACTAGTACTTCTGAGGGTACTTGAAGGGCTCCCAGGGGATACCCAAAGCCCTCTTGCCTCTCCACACAACAGCTGCACTATTTGTTCCCCATCTGAAGATTGCTGGCTTGAAGCCAACGAGTCCTCAGTGATGTGTTCACTGCAGGACCTTTCTCCTCTGCTCCTGATTGGCTGACTATGTGCTGAAGCTCAGCATACCCCTCCCCTCAGCTGGACAGGCTTCAAAAAATTAGCTCTGAGGACTCCCATTAAATTTAATAGGAAAAGTAAACTTGTACTCCATGGGAGTACTCATGAGTAATTTAGTCTGAATGTAAGCCAGTGCCTGGAACAGCCTGTCTCATAATTGTAAAATTTAAATTTACACACTGTACCACACTGTCTGTGGCGCACCTGTGCTGAAAGCTTGTTTAAAAAGGTTGGGAAGACCTGCTCTAATCCAACTGTATTTGGACGATGGCTCTATATCAATCTGCGTAGAGACATAGGTTTTGGGAGGTATAGAAATATGTTAAATAAATAATAAATAAATTAATTAAAGTCATATTAAAAACATGTAACACAATAAAACAATAATATAAAAAGTTATTAAAACAATTACAATTATTAAGATTAATTCTAATTAAAAGCTTGCGAGAACAGGAGAGTCTTGAGGGTCTTCCTGAAAACAAACAGAGAAGGAGATGCTCTTATTTCAGCAGAGATAGCTATATATATATATAATGTTTAAACCAAGCAGAACCTATTACAGTATTCTATCTATCTATCTATCTATCTATCTATCTATCTATCTATCTATCTATCATATTTTTATACTGCCTGATATATACATTTCTAGGCGATGTACAAAATTTAAAACAATATTTAAAAATCAGCACAGATTAAAATACACAAAACAATTAAAACAGTAGCATAAAACAGAAATAAAAACAGTAGCTTAAAACAATTAAAACAAATTACTAAAATTCTAATTAAAAGCCTATGAGAACAGGTGAGTATTGAGGGTCTTCCTGAAAATAAACAAAGAAGGAGATGCTCTTATTTCAGTAGGGTGCATATTCCAAAACCCCAGGGCAGCCACAGAGAAAGCCTGGTCCTGGGTCGCCACCAAATGAGCCGGGGGCAACCCTAACTAGACCTCTCCAGGAGATCATTACAGACAGCAGGATTCATGAAAAAGAAGGCACTCTCTTAAATAGCCTGGACTTAGGTGGCCAGATTTGGCTTTTAAAAAGCCAAATTCTGGCTTACGGCCCATTTGACCCACGAGTATACCCCTTAGGTTCTGGCAACTCTGGCCTGGACCCAAGCTGTTAAGGGCTTTATAGGTAATAACCAGCACTTCGTATTTCCCCCGGAAACATATCAATAGCCAGTCACTCAAAACCGGTGTTATATGGTCCATTTGAGTTGTCCCAGAGACCAATCTGGCTGCTGCATTCTGCAATTGTAGTTTCTGGACTACGTAGAGTGCATTCCAGTAGTCAAGCCTGGAAGTTACCACCATATGTACCACTGTTTTAAGGTCATTTACCTCTAGAAATGGACATAGCTGACGTATCAGCCCAAGCTGATAAAAAGCGCTCCTGGACACTGCCTCAACCTGAGAAACCAGGCAGAGCTTTGGGTCCAGGAGCACTCCCAAGCTATGTACCTGATCTTTCGGAGGGGGGGAACCCCATCCAGAATAGGCAGATCTAAACCATCTCTTGGGTCCCAACCCACCACAATCAGTAACTCTGTCTTATTTGGATTCAACTTCAGTTTGTTATCTCTCATCCAGCCCATTACCATCTCCAGGCAGGCATTGAGGGAAGATATGCTATTTCCTGATGAGGCTGAAAGATGGAGAAATAGATCTGGGTGTCAACAGTATATTGATAACACGCAGCACCAAACCTCCTGATAATCTCTCCCAGCGGTTTTATGTTGCTGTTAAAGAGCATTGGAGTCATCATGGAGCCTTTTAGAACAACAGTCTCCAAGCAACGCCATCTGGAATCTACTAGATGGATAGTAGAGGGATAGGAGCAAAACCAATGTAAAACAGTGCCAACCAATCCCACTTCCCTCAAGTGGTCCAGAAAGATACCATGGTCGATGGTATCGAAAGCCACAGAGAGATCCAAAAGGATCAGCAGATCATACTCCCTCTGTTGATAGCCAGTTGGAGATCATCCATCAGGCCGATCATGGCAGTCTCAACCACACAGCCCACACGAAAGCCAATTTGAAATGGGTCTAGATAATCTGCATCATCCAAAACTGCCCGTAACTGAGAGGCCACCACCCGCTCAATCACCTTGCCCAACCATGGAAGATTAGAAACAGATCTGTAGTTAGCTGACTCTGAGGGATCCAGTGCAGCTTGCTTCAAAAGTGGTCTAATAATAGCCTCCTTAAGACAAGGAGGCATCCTGCCCTTCCTCAGAGAAGTATTTATAATATTTACCAGACCCTCTCTGATAATATGACTATCAGATGACCCTTGCCCATGTTGGCAAGAGAAAAAGGTTGTAGGAAGGATGCACAGTCTGAAGAGTTTGTCCACTTCCTCAGGAGTCACAAACTGAAAATGATCTAGTCTAATCCTCAAAGAGGAGTTGCTGGACAACCAGAGGCATATCTAGGGAAAATAGCGCCTAGGGCAAGCACTGAAGTTGTGCCCCTTGTCCAAACATCCAACACCCATCTTTCAGATAACTTTACCATAATATCAGCTGAAAAACATAAGTCAAGCTCGTTAATCTTTTAATTTTTCAAAAACAATTTAGAAAACTACAAATTTCAGTATGCTGGGGCTCATGAAATACCCAAATACTATGTGGAGGTATACTTGGAAAACTAGTGTCTAATTCTCTACTATGCATTGTAGCATCACTATTACATAAGTTTTTAAAAGAAATGGAGAATTTGACTTTTCGCTATTTACTCTGAAAATAATTAAAAGATATGCAGAGTAAACTGTGTCACTGCTTGGAATATATTCTAGTATTTCAGAAAGACAGTTAAAATGAGAGAAAGAGAGCAAGAAACTCCCAGTGGGCCTTAATACTAAGGCTAATTAATACTAATTTCACACTGATTGAAAGACAAACTCACCATTAATAGCCATATTATTAAGACATCACATTTAACTCACTTATAACAAGAAGCAAAGAGCAAATGAATACAATCCTAGCTCATAAGCTTCAGCTCATTATTCACAAGCCCTGATTCTCTGTACATAGTGCCAAACTGAATATGTGTACAGCGACTTATATTATATTAATTTTTTTTTAAAAAAAATACCTGCAGCCCCTAAAGGCTGTGGGGTGGGTCTGCAAAGGTTCCCGCTCCCCTCGCTGGCCTACTTTGAAGGGACCATTTGAGCATGTGTGGTGGCCATTTTTATATATGTGTGTGTGTATATAGATAGATAGATAGATAGCCGCTGAAAACAAAATGGCTGCCACACATGCTCAAATGGCCTCTGCGAGGCCTGGCATGGGGGCCTCACAGAGGCCATTTGAGCATGCACAGTGGCCATTTTGTTTTCAGTGGCCATTTTTTTAAAAAAATAATTTTTAAAGATGGCGCCTCCCTTCAAGTGGCGCCCGGGGCACGTGCCCTGCCTGCCCTACCCCTAGATACGCCCCTGTGGACAACTCCACAGTAGGAACATAGGAAAGAAGATAGGAAGCTGCCATATACTGAGTCAGACCATTGGTCTATCTAGCTCAGTATTGTCTTCACAGACTGGCTTAGCGGCTTCTCCGAGGTAGCAGACAGGAATTTCTCTCAGCCCTATCTTGGAGAAGCCAGGGAGGGAACTTGGAACCTTCTGCTCTTCCCAGAGTGGCTCCATCTCCTGAGGGGAATATCTTACAGTGCTTACACTTCTAGTCTCCCTTTCATATGCAACCAGGGCAGACCTTGCTTAGCTAAGGGGACAAGTCATGCTAGCTACCACCAGACCAGCTCTCCTCCACAGTAGACTCTGCAGTTACTGTGGAATCCAGCTCAGCCCAAACGTGAGATCTTTTATCTACAAAAAAAGTTGTTAAAAAATGGCACAGCGAGTGACTTATGGTTCCAAGTTTAAATTCAAGGGGGATGGGGTACATATTAGCCCCCTCACAACCCTAGTCCACTCAGCTGGATGTGAATTTGCGGAAGAAATGTGGACAGAAAAGAACTGCTTCTTTGCTGCCCGCACTGCCAGAGCATAGATCTTCAAATGAGCTCTGTGTTGTGTCCGATCAGACTCATGCCAAGTCTTCCCCCTCTTGCGCTCTAGGCATCTACCTCACTGCTTCAGCTCCTGTAGTTCATCTGAATACCACGGGGCTGTCTTTAAAGCAAGTCGGAGAGGATACTTAGGAGCGATTGTGTCTACTGTTCCAGTGAGTTCATTATTCCACGTTTGCAGCACAGCATCGACAGAATCACTAGCAGAGCCAACCCTAAACCCTTCCAAGGCTTCTTGGAATCCTATTGGATCCAATAACCTCCTCAGGCAGACTAATCTAATAGGCCCTTCACCCCTGCAGAGGTGGGTCATGGCTATAAATGTTGGAAGTGAAGGACTATGCGCTGTCTCTTGTCTCAATGACATAGTAGGACAGACTAGTGAGTCAGAGGGCTAGAGGGTCAAGACACTGGTCATCCCTTCTCTACTGCTCTGACACGATCCCTTTGCAATGTAGATTGCTACTCTCAGGGACACTTCCTTCCTTCCTTCCTGCTTTGCACTTCCTCTCTCCCTTCTCTTCCCTTCCTTCTACCTTGCAACATGCATGCTCCTCTCCCTGCACCATGTGTGCAGAGATGCCGAATCCATCTGCATCCAGCTAGATAGATAGATTAGAGATCCTAACTCCTCACTTCCCTACCAAGAATGGAGTTCTCTAATAAATATCATTTATATTGATTTGAAACTATGAAATGGCTCCAAGTTACTTTACTCTTAGCATACACACATGCCTAACTAAATTCAGCTGTGTTGTGCCTCTGTGCACGTTGCTATAATGAAAAAGGGTTTCTCCTACCATAGATAAATCCCAACAATAAGTTCTACCTTAACTAGATGGTGATCCCCACATGACAATGGGGAGATGACAGGAATCCCCACCCATGAAACACCACCCTGACCAGAGCCAAAGACCAAACAGAGCGTGTAATATATTTATAAAACCACTTAATACAGGCTTCTTTCATTTATTACCCCAACTTGTGTTACTGTCATATTATTTCACACTAGTGTTCTGAAGCCCGTTATAATAACGGGCGCTAGCCTTTTCCTCTCCCCTTTACTGTTTGTTTTTTTTTAAAATGCAGCCTCCGCCGCTGCCTCTGAAGTCCCACCCTCCCTCCCTCCCAGCTTCCAAAACCACCTTACCCTGTCCCGTTACAGTTGTGCAAAGAAAGTCCAAAATTGAGGAGGGAGAAAGGAGCTCTCAAGCAGTGCTCCTCCCTCTGCAAAGGCTCTGCCCGAACTGGCGCTTGGGACTGAAAGGACGCCTCTTGCGTCCTTTCGGCCCCAAGCGCCAGTTCGGGCAGAGCCTTTGAAGAGGGAGGAGCACTGCTTGAGAGCTCCCCTCTCCCTCCTAAATTTAGGACTTTCTTTGTTCAACTGTAATGGGACAGGGTAAGGTGGTTTTGGAAGCTGGGAGGGAGGGAGGGTGGGATTTCGGAGGCAGCGGCGGAGGCTGTATTTTTGCTTTTCTGTTTACTTCGGCCTTCGCTCGGCCCCCGGTCCCGGCCTCCGTCTCCCTGCGGCGGTCTGGGCCTCCGCCGCCATTCCCCCTCCCGCCACCCACCGCGGCCCGTGTCTCCGGCCGGGGCGGCCACCCAGGGCTCCGGCGGGCCCGCCACCCGCCGCCGCCCGCAGCTCTGGCCAGGTCCTCCGCTCCCTGGGGCCTCTCCCTTGTCGCCGCGGGTGTCCTCTGGGCAAGGCGGCGGCGGCCAGTGTTCGCCGGCGCCGCTCACCCTGCTTTTTCGGGGCGGCCGCTTCTGGCCGCCCAAGATGGCCACCGGGTGCCGGCCGTCGTGTCTCCCTTGCCCTGTTCTGCGCCTGCGCTTTGCGCAGGCGCAGAACAGGCCAGGGAGGCACGAACACACGCCTTGGTGTCCGTCCACGGACGGACACCAAGGCTTTTATTAGAGAGGATATTTGATGGCATTTATTGAGGTGAAAAGCTCTTAGCCCTCTCCTGTGCAAAGAACACTATAGGGGGAAATGTACAAAACAACTGCCAAGATCCATTGGTACAACATTCTTTCCAATTCTGGTTAAAAAAAATAAGTAGGGCTTTAAAATGTGCACCCTCCTCCTTTTGACAGTTCTGTCCAGGAATTCTCTGCAATGAATGCAGCAACCCTAGTGGTACTATATGGCCCTGTGCAAGTTGTTCTAGGCAATGGTGACTTTCTCCATTGAACTGTGAAGGGCAAGAGGCATTTGAGATCATTTTTCACAAAGAGACCTCGAGCGCTTAGCCTCCCTCCCCACTGCCACTGAACATCCCAATTATACCTCTCTTATTCAGGTCAATAGAATGATTCAGTTGGAGAAGGTGCAAAAGTAGATACGCAATAGGATAAAGAGAGATTGTTACATTTCATGGGTAAACTGCACATGCAAAATGGACCAGCTGAGCACTATACACTCAGCCCTCCCACTCTATCCCCTCAACAAATTGTATTGAACCAGGTGAAGACACATCGAGCCCTTTCTCATGATCATGTGAGCAGGCTTGCTGGCAGGTGGTGGGGAAGGACGGTTGCAGAAGCTCGCCTTCTCCGTGGACAATCCTGCTGCTGGGTCAGGGCACGCGGATCACATGCCCAGATGTTCCGTAGTTGTCCCAGGCAGGTACAGGGGTTGGGACGCATCATCCCGGCCCCTAGAAATCCCAGAAATGCACTGTGCGCGGGTGTACAATGCATTGTGAGGATCTCCCCAGTGGCGTGCGGGTGCCTGTCAGTGTTTCAGCACCGGCTGAAAGCAGCCAATGCTGACACACAGTCAGGTAAATGGGGTTAAAAGAGCGCTCACTTCCTTAACCTCATTTAAGGGCCTGGATTGTTAGCCAGGTTTGTTGCTGAGCTTCCCACAGGCAGCCACGCCCAGGCTTAGCTGCCCTAGTTCGGTCTTGGCTGTATTGGCTGAAATGGAGAAAGCCAAGGCAGATCACCAAGATAGACCAGCTTGGTCCACCTACAATAACTAACATGCTCAGGTTGGCATTAGCTCTGCCCCTATAACAGTTTTCGTGCCCATGAATTGTTGTGTTGCGCTCAGTTGGGGTGGAAACTCGTGCCTCTCTTGAAAGCTGTGTAAAGTGGGCTGCATAAGCACAGCTTCCTCGTCTGCCTTTAAAATCCCCACATATATTCCTTGCAGAGATTTGCACCTGCTGGCTAGATCAGTTCCAACTTGCCAGTAGCCTAAAGCAATACTGTAGCATACACAAGCCACGGCACTTCTCTGCACAAATTGTAAATAGTGATTGCGCTGAAGTCTGATTTTAGACTACAGTTTTCAAGAACAATGAAGTAAAATGTAAACTCCATCAACTTGCCATTTACATTTGTTATTCCTGTTTTAGCAGTGCTGTGGGTTTGTTTGTTTTTTTACCACTGTAATGGCATAAACTCTGGTATATTTAGGTCTCCTGGGTATTTCACAGAGATTTGTTAAGGATCCAGATACAAGGGAGTGAACAATGACAAAAGCTTATTTCCCACCCAGATTTGTTGAAAGCTATTTGACATGTGTTCCTGTCCAACAAAAATTCATGTCTGTGTAGGCGTTCTGTGTTTTTACAAATTCTGCTCCTCGGTTGTTATAAGATAAAACACAATTTTCTCCCTCAGTAAATGCTTCCCTTGAAAACCCCACTGGAGACACATAATTCATCTGCCCATTTACAGCCTCTATTTTCTTCCAGGAAGAGAAGCACCTTTGATTGTGATTGTTGTTTTCCTTTTTGAGAAGCTGGTGTCAAACAAGTGACAGATAAGACAATTTCATATCTTAGTGACCATACAGATCAATTTTTCATTTATTTTGAAGTTGGACTTAAAAAAAACAAAAAACACAAACCCTGGACAGCCAATACACTACAATGAGGATTCTGCTTGACAAATTATCTTTTTATATCCAGAAAACCAGAAAATGGGTGGGGAGCTTAATGGCAGCTTATATTCATATATTGTGGGTCTTTTTTGTTTAAAGGCATTCAATGATTTTTCTCTTTGCTCTGAATCGTTTTATTTTTCTGGGCAATCTTTCAAAACTGGAGATATTGTACATCTTCAGGTGGAAATAATAGAACAGAACAGAAATGCATTACCACAAAATGCTGGACATCTCATACAAAAATCACAGTGGGGAAAATGTGAACATTGTACAGTTAATGATGCTGGAGGCAGAAGAACAGGACATAGGAAAAGGATACCAGATCACAACTAAAACAAATCATAAGTTTCTTACTTTTGCTTCCAAACCACACTTCAAAGCAGTGGCTGACATCTTGACTAAGGAAGTATCGATGTATTGTATTGTATCTAGCAGTCCTTTATGTTTTGTTGATTAGAAGTTTGTCCCGGTGGGGATCCTGTAGAAAGTGTGCGGGGTGGAGTCAGAAAGAAAAGAGAAGGGAAGGAGGAGGAGAAAATGGAGTTGTTTCTTAAACAAAGTCTTAGTTAAACAAACATAAGATTGCTTTGTATTTACAAGGAAAGCAGCTATAAAACATGATGCTTCCAGACTAATGCTGCATCAATGCTTTTTTATGTGGGGAAAATTCAGCAAGTTCCTTCCCCCCCCCCAAGCCCTATGTGTCACCCTAAAATATGTTCCTGAAGGCTGTGTGACCTTCACAGACATATGTTTGGGTTGCACAGATCACTTCCTGGGGAAGCGGAGGTCAGTGAAATTTGCCTCTGCTGCTGGGCAAGCAATATAGCTGAGTTAGTTGAACATTTCAAAAACACTGGTACTTCTGTTGCACGGGTGCTTTGTTAGTCAGGATGTCAATCACTGATTTGAATGGAAACTGTGTTAGAAAACTGCTGTATATGTTCATTCCACTTGTAGTGGCAGCTTGTCTCACCTAAAGCCTGTCACACAACAGGAATATGATAGAGGCACCATTATTGTTAATAATACCATAGGGGGAATCACGGACCAAAACCCAAACAGGAAACAACAAATCCGTGAAACAGCCTAGAAGGTCAATGTATATGAAACAAACATATATGTAAATATACAATATATATGACAAATACCAAACCATTCATGAAACCAGCATATACAATGCTGGCAAAGATGGAACAATTGGCAAATATAAATGTTCAAAGTCCAATCTTCACAGCTAGAGTACACAACATGAAAAATACTTCGAAGCTGGAGATGGCAAAAATCTTCATTCTTCACAAGTGTGAGATGTATAAATCCCTTAACAGGCATCCTAGGTTATCTTTGCCAGTTTTGAAAACAATCTTCCTCAGAAGTGTGTCATATCTATATATAAACAACAAACATTAACGCAATATACATTCCAAATTAACAAACTTGTTCCTTTGCATCAGTGAAAACAAACCTTCTATCCGGAACAGCCTTGCTCTGTTAAACTGTAACAATATCTGCACAAGCATGCTTGCTTGACTCCTTACCAAACTCAAAGCACACTCAAGGTTAAAATACACATCAGCTAAATCATCCAACAGGTAGAAAGGATGTACTCAGTATATACTATATTCTCAAACAGTGATGAACAACACGTGTCTACAGAAAACTAGAAAAATCACAATTAACATTTAACTCTATAGGAGAGCACGTTCTGAATTTATAGATGAACCAAGCTTCTTTCTGGAGAAGAATCCTCTGAACATCCTGCTTTAAAAAAACCAAAAAAACCCCTTGGAGAATATTTAAATAAAGCAAAAAACTTCAAGTCATCCAGTGAATGAGACTTATCCAGCGTGGTGTAGTGGTTAGAGTGCTGGTCTAGGACTGGGGAGACCCGAGTTCAAATCCCCATTCAGCCATGATACTTGCTGGGTGACCCTGGGCCAGTCACTTCTCTCTCAGCCTAACGTACTTCACAGGGTTGTTGTGAGGAGAAACTCAAGTATGTAGTACACCGCTCTGGGCTCCTTGGAGGAAGAGCGAGACATAAATGTAAAAATAATAATAATCCACAAAATGTTGAACTAATGGGGCATCCCGGATTCTATTTTTAATCTTAGACCTATGCTCAAGTATATGGGTCTTAATGGTTCTAGTAGTATTCCCAATATACCATAGATCACATGGGCAAATGACAGCATATACAGTACATTTAGTTTTACAATTGGCAAATTTTTTTAAAGGAACATACTTTCTAGTATTCTGAACATACTTTCTAGTATTGCGCTGGTGCTTTGTTAGTCAGGATGTCAATCACTGATTTGAATGGAAACTGTGTTAGAAGACTGCTGCATATTTTCATTCCACTTGTAATGGCAGCTTGTCTCACCTAAAGCTTGTCACTCAACAGGAATATGATAGAGGCACCATTATTGTTCATGGCATACACACTCATTTATTTTGCCTCATAGTAATCTATAATCAAATAGATCTTGCAAGATTTTGAAGCACTACAAAACCTGTGAAAACTGTCAATAATGAGATTAGTATGCATGCCATGAGGAGATCTGGTCTTGTGGTAGCAAGCATGACGTGGCCCCTCCCCTTAGCTAAGCAGGGTCTGCCCTGGTTGCATATGAATGGGAGACTAGAAGTGTGAGCACTGTAAGATACTCCCCTCAGGGGATGGAGCCACTCTGGGGAAGAGCAGAAGGTTCCAAGTTCCCTCCCTGGCTTCTCCAAGATAGGGCTGAGAGAGATTCCTGCCTGCTACCTTGGAGAAGCCACTGCCAGTCTGTAAAGACAATGCTTAGCTAGATGGACCAATGGTCTGACTCAGTATATGGCAGCTTCCTATATTCCTGTGTTCCCTCATTCCTCAGCCTCTAGCCTTCTAGGGTCAGTGATAACTCTCTGCCCTGTGGAAAACAGATCCTAAACTCCTTAATCTCAAACACAACCTGCACATTTGCACACCTCTGCAAAATTCAGCATGGTTTGATTTGAGCAGTGGCTCAAAAAGAAAAGAAGTGTACTTGGGGCCACAGCCTCTGTCTCATTCTTAGTCTATACAACAAAAAGCTGGATGTCTGAACCCAGGTTTGTATGAATTCAGAACCTGGGCCTGAAGAACCAAAACCTGGATCCTAAATGCATTTATTTGAAAATCCTACTGTTCATCACAAAGCTATTGAAAATGGGTTGAATACCAGGATTTTCAGTTTGGGTTGAATCCAAAGTATGTGTGTGATGATGCAATTACCATGTGCCAATCAATGCACAGATCCATTCAACTGCTCACATATGTCAATTTGGACATATGATTTGGCCCCTTCTTTTTCCTTTTGCTCTTGTGCATTCAATTTTCCACAGTTCCTTTGTATAACATTTGCATATGTCCTCTCTCTCTCTCTCTCTCTCTCTCCATCTGAATTAAAAAGGCAGCAACAGCAAGGTCACAGGCAGCTTGCACAGGATATGTTACATTATATAGTTTAATATTATGTTAATGAGAACTTGACTGCTTAATCTGCAGTCATTATGTTTATCCACAGAGGCAGCTTATGGGCATGTTGATACATGGCTGTTTTACACAACATTGCACAGAACGCTCCCTCAGAGATGCATATGCCATTCTGGGAAACGAAGCGTCATGTTAGTGCAGTTAGCAACAATGACTGCAATTGCTAATCCCAGCACAAAGCACCACAAACTCTACATAGATTAATAAGATAACCATGTTATTGTGTATTTATTGCACATTTATTTATACGGAGGAATAGGAGGCAAAGCAATGGCTGCTTCATCTCCTAGTGCACTGGGGAATTTAAATGTATGGCAAGGATATCCAGAATGCTGTCTGGCTTGACAACCCTAATGGCAAGTCAGAATACCTAGGGGTAACTAGACCCAGAAGCTATATATGGAGTCTCCAACCACTCATAAATCAAGCTTAGGCTAGTCAGAGTCTGAAGAAATTAACATTACATCATGATGGTACCTTTTCAGATAAGCATATGTTACAGATTCCATGACATACAGTACTAGGTCTCAGTTTCAGGGCGCTTCCAAAATCATCATACATTTTGCTGCTACTTGCTGTCCATTGCTTTGTATGCATAGCCCATGATGCAAACAATGATTGTCACTGTTGCTCTTTTTCAAATGTTCCCTGTGCTTGACGCAAAATAAAGAACACCACTTTACATTGAGTTTTACATGCTAAGATACTTCTCACAGATCTGTTCAACAAAAGATGCAATTCCCAGTTATCATCTCTCTCTCTCTCTCTCTCTCTCTGCATATAGGCATGTAACCTCTAGAGAGAAGGCATAATACAGATATGTCTCTAAAGTCTCTTTGCACAGTGACTGTGTCAGGGCAAAAATGTTTCACTGAAATTATCCCAAAGGCTAAGTCTTGGGGGCAGGGCATTGAACATTATAGTAATATGGAATGGTTTTCTGATTGATTTTGGCATCCTTCAGCATCATAGCTCTGAACTTCAATGAGAATCTTCTGTGCTAATTATGCCACCTAGGAGCACACATTGTGGCCAAGAAAAGTCTGAATGCACATTAGGGCTTCCATGCTCAAATGAAATGGCTGGATTTGGGGGCTATATGTCTATACAATGGTAGAGAGGATAAGAATGGCAAAGAATTGCCATTTTGTTTTGATTTTTGCAAGTAACTTTGTCAAAGTTTTGCAAAATGCGAATTACAATTACAAAAGCCAGATCCTTATTTGTGAATGCAGTTTCCTTTTGTGTGCAGCTGGCTTGGTAGAGGGCATTTGATAAATGCAGGTATGATTAATGATATTAGCTTTGGTTCCTAATATGGCTTAAATGATGCTCATGATGTGGCTGGGTTCTGCCATCTTCTGTCTTCATTTGTCTCATCTGGCTTTCGATTCACAATGTGAAGTGGGTGGCTTTCTGGAGTCCCTGTATTGTTTCTGCACCAACGCCTCTGGGTTTCTTGGGGGAAGGAGGAGGATTGCTACTAATGACTGCCCAGAAATAAGTGGAACTGCTGATTTAGTGAAGGCCATTCTTGACCTTGACACTAGCTGGGATGGGCAAAGGGAGCAAATAAAAGAAAGGGAGATCAAACAAGAGCTGGAGTCTGGCCATGCCCACCCCCCACCCCCCACCATTCAGCTAACACCTGGCTGAGTTAGAAAACATGACCGGCCGAACCTTCCCGCTGCAGCCAATTGAAGCTGTCAGCTCCGAGCTTGTCACCCACTGTATCAGGAGGCCCCTGGGCTACCCCAAGAGCTCTAATTAGGCCGAAATGGCACTTCTGCAACTGACCCGCTAGGACCTTTGGCAAAGCATTTAACATCGTTATTTAACATTTTTTTCAAAAAGTGTGAATGTAAATGAACAGCCAGAGTATTTCAATAGGGGATGTCAGTGGCATCGTTCCTTCACCTCACACAGGCAATTTTTTTTTTTTTTTGCATGAATGGTTCACTTGTACTCCCAAAAGGGGGACGTGGGGGTGGGGTGTGCACGCACAGCGTAGGGGGATCCTCCAGCAGACCAGACATATTCAAAGCATAAACAAGTCCAGAAATGAGGAAGACATGATCACCTTCTTGCCATTTGGAGATGGAAGGGGAGAGGGAGGGCTCAAAGGGGACTCAGAGGGCCTCACTGTTCCTCTGCCAAGTCAAAAGCAGCCTCTTCGCAAGAGCCGTCTGCTCAACGCACATTTAATTACATGAGGAAAGAGATCAACCAGGAATCTATGAAATAGGCTGTAGATCAGCATCTGCTGCAGTGCTATGTAAATGCTAGAAAGGAAAGTACGACCATCAAGGAAAGCAAATAACTCCCATCTTGGTGTTTTGTTCTGTGATGTTTTCTGGTACTCAGCAAGAATCATTCTCTGAAAATTTGTCCACATGGAAGGTAGAAACATCTAGCTTTGCTTGCGATTCTTTATCCTGTTTGTTGATGTTGCTATGGTTGGTAGTTGTGCATGTATAGCTTCTAGCTAAATTGTGTCCTCATTCCCTGTTGTACTGTTGGCAATGTGATCCTAAACATTTTCCTGGTGTATCTATTTGTGGCACCGGTGGGCAATGTAACATTTGCCACATTGTTAGATTAGTGACAAGTTTTGCCGTGCTATGCTGGAGTAGCGAATAGTAAATCTTGTTCTAGGCTCCCATGTACTGGCCCCGTTAGCCTTTGGATCAGGCTATCAAAAACAGCAGCAGTATAAATAGTACATGAATAATACAAAACTATTTGAGTTCTGTAGCGAACTAGCTATTCAATCACATAACATATATGCCATCAGAGTACATGGCCAACAAGTACATGGCCATCAGAACACTGGAATTGTTATGGGTAGAGTAGGGTATTAATTACAGACAGACAGACTTGGATTTTGGCTGGTATACAAATATGTTAAATAAAATAAATTAATAATAATAATAATAATAATAATACATAAATAATACACTATACAGTGTATTTTGTGCCACTATCTGTGGGTAAACCCCTCCTGTATTCTTCCAAAGACAACCACAGGGCTCTGGGGTCGCTAGGAGCTGACATCGACTCAATGGCACACTTTACCTTTACCTCTTTATTAATTTGTTCCTTATCAGAGCTGGTACATGACATTTTTCTGCCTGAAGCAGGGCAAATTGTAGCATGTAGTAAACTAGTAGCCATTGATAGACTTGCCAAGCGTGAATTAGTTTAATCCCCCTTTAAGCCATTTAAGCTAGTAACCTTCAATTTGTGGCAGCAAATCCCGTAGATTAATTATTCATTATGCCTTGATGTTTTTAGTCACATGCTCCTCAGATACTTTGTTTGCATCCATTATTGTCAACTTACATTTCTTTTGCCTAAGTTTGTGTTCCTTTTTATTCTCTTCAATTGGGCAACAAGTTTCCATTTCATGAAGGAAGTCTTCTTTTCCTTTGTAGCTTTCTTGACTTTTCTTATTAGACATGCTGGCATTCTCTTGCACTTGATGGTACCTTGCCTACCTTGTGGTATACATTCAGGCTAAGCTTATATTATTGTGGTTAAATAACCCTCCCATGTTCTGTAAACATTTGACCTTCTGGACTCCTTTCAGCTTCATTTCCTTTCAGTTCCCTCATTTCTGAGAAGTTCCCTCTTTTGAAATAAAATGTGTCTCTGTTATACATCTTGGCATATATTGAATTTCATAGCACATTGGTCACAGTTTTGTATTGGTTTAACAACATGTATTGGTTCAACAACAGAGCTATCTATAGGGGTGTGCACGAATGGTTCATGCTGAACCTGTTCGCCAATTCAATTGGGAACCAAATCAAGGGCAGTTTGGTCCATGATCAATCTGAAACAGGTGTGGTTCAGGTGAACTGGTTTGGCATGATAAGGGGGCCAGGCAGGGGTGATGAGTGAGTAAGTAAGCTGCTTACTTGGCTGGCGCAGCTCCCAGTGCCACCGCTCACCCTCCCAGCAGCCCCAAGCAGTGTACTCCCCTCTTTTACTGAGCCAGCAGCTCAGCAGTGGCTCTGTAAAAGAGTGGGGAACATGCTGCTTGGGGCCACCGGGAAGGTAAGTGGCCGCACTGGCCAGGTAAGCATCTTACTTGCCTGCTTGCCACCCTGCCCAGCCACCCTTACCCCTGAAAGGGTCCTTCACACCCTGTACATAAAGGGGAATCCTCACCGGATTCCCCCTTACAAGTATATCCCCCAAACCACTTCAGACTAGTTTGCTGGTCAACCAGAACTGGACCTGGTTTGGGTGGACAGGGAACCAGGCTAGGATGGGCTGGTTCGAATCCAGTATGGATTTGAACCGAACCAGCCAAACTGGTTTTGCGTACATCCCTAGTTACCGCCCCTCCGGTTGGTTAAAAGAACATAAGAACTGCCCTTCTGGATCAGGCCCAAGGCCTATCGAGTCCAGCGGCCTGTTTCCCACAGTGGTCCACCAGTTGCCTCTGAGAAACCCACAGACAAGAGGTGAAGGCATGCCCTCTCTCCTGCTGTTGCTACCCTGCAACTGGTATTAGAGGCATCTTGCCTCTGAGGCTGGAGGTGGCCTATAGCCACCAAACTAGTAACCACTGATAGACTTGTCCTCCATGAATTTGTCCAAGCTGCTTTTAAAGCCATCCAAGCTAGGGACCATCACCACCTCCCATGGCAGAGAATTCCATAAATTAATTACGCACTGTGCAAAAAAGTACTTCCTTTTGTCAGTCCTAAATTTCCTGGCCATCAGTTTCATAGGATGACCCCTAGTTCTAGTGCTGTGAGAGGGAGAAAACTTTCTCTCTGTCCACTTTCTCTACTCAATGCATAATTTGATACACCTCTATCATGTCTCCCCATAGTTGCCTCTTTTCCAAACTAAAAAGTGCCAGATGCTGTAGCCTTGCCTCATATGGAAGGTGCTCCAGGTTTCATGCCCTACCGTTATAAGGCACCACTATGGGTATCTAAAAATGTGCTAACTTTTTCATAACTTGAACATGAATTTACCCAATCTTTAGGAGAGTAATTGAGGTCACTCATTATAATTTGGATGCCTCTTTGAATTCTTTCTCCAACTCAAGATCCCCCTCAGTATTTTTATCAGGAGGGCAATAGCAGTAAATTACTGTCTTGGTTTTGGCCTGATATTACCCTCCATACTGATTCTTGGAGAAGACTGGTCCTCCTTCGTTCATTGGATTCTAGAGTCTTTGACATGCAGAGCTACACTACCCTCAGTGCGCCCTTTCCTAGCTATAGAGTTTGCATTGAGGAATAACCATATGCTTCTAGTTCTGCCCATTATATCTAAGTTTTGCAACCAAGCACTGCAGTTCCCCTATCCAAGCATGGAAACTTCAAGCATTGGCATATAAACATATTGAAGCCTTTCTCATGACCAGTGAAAAAGGGCAAGAGGGTTAGCGGAGAGGAAGCCTCAAAAAGCTTACTTTCCCGCAGATGAGCCGGTCCTTCCTTCTGGGTGGGCAGGTTGTCCACCCAGATGAATACCGGCTGCTGCCGATTGCTCCAAGGGTTGAGGTGGCAGACGCTTCGCCCTGCATCGCCCCACCCCCCCAAACTCCCATAATGAACTCCGCATGAGTGCGTGGTGCTTATGGGGGTCCCCCCTCCCCTCCCCAGAGCTGACCAGGAGCCCCACGGTTGGACAGTTGTGGCTGCAAGTAGCCACAGCTGGCAGATGATTCCAAACAAAAGAAAACAAAGCAGGGTTAGGAGAGTGCTTGCTCTCCTAGCCTTGTTTTAGAGGGAGGCTCCATAGGCGGGTTTGCTGCCGCGGTGCAGCTGGTTTCCTTAGCCCAGTTTTGCGTGCATGTGTTCATTGTGTCCCTTTCCTCACTTTCTGGGGAGGACAGCAGCAGAGAGGGCAGAGACAGAGAAGTCCATCATAAAGGAGTATGTGCTGTATTTCTTTTAAACTAAAGAGCTCAGCATTTTAAATGCAGCAGCAGGCAAGCCGGTTAAGAGAAATCAGAAACTTAAAATGTAGAGCACTCTCAAAGTCAACTGTGTTCTAAATGTGACCTCTTTGCAATGTTCAGTCCTGGCCCAGCACAGCCATTTAGTGGGGCTTCTCTCTCTCCAGCTAGGAGCTCATTCAGGATATCTTGCTCCTTGCCTTGCTTCAGCACATTTTCTGCAGGTGCTTCCCACTGTAGCCACAATGGGCTCTGGGAAAGAGGAATAAGACCTGTCAACAGCTGCAGGAGGCAAGCCCGCAGCATTGTCGTAAAGGGCCAGCCTTGTTATACACAGCCCTAAGCCCGGCAACTCAGGCACCTTCATCTCTTATCTTTGTATAATGATTTAACTTGATCTCTTTGGTTCCTTTCATTGATAGAAATAAAGGGGAAGGTGGATGGAATTGCTCCAATGACCAGATAAGGTAATTGCCTGTAAAACATTGCTTTGTAATGACTATTCCTTGGCTGGCTGAAAATGTCATCGCAATTGAAAAGCTCTTAGGGCAGTTCAAGAACAAGGTTGCAAAAGAGAATCAGATTCTGCATATGGATGTCTCTCTTTGTGCACTTGTGTGGAATAACAGAGAGGTTGCTTCCAGATTTACCAGGGCACTCTCTGCAAATCAGTAATCCCCAAGGGATATAAAGATATTAAGCACAATAACTAAGAAAACAGAATGTCCTTTGCTGTTACAATCTACGCTCCTGCCATTTGCTCTGATGAACATTCACCTCGAAATATAACTGCATGATCAGATTAAAAGATCACAACCTTCCATCTTCGCTGGGATCTTTCTGGGGAGCTATGAATGAGCCATTATCCAAGAAACACTTTATCTTGAAATAAGCTGTGGTTATTTATAGCTGTGGTTACAGAATAATTAATACAGAGCTCACTACATGTGATGAATGTTGCTGATGAGAAGACAGCAGTACTTTCCCTCACTGGTCTTACATATTTTTAAGGGAGTAAATTCTGAGAGTTAGAACTCTTTCTGAAACATGGATAGTATACCATGATACTCCTGTGAGAGACACTGCTCATGGAGACTCTCTCCTAACATGAGCCACAGGTTATTGGGCTTATTTAAGCCATCCTAGAATACAATACAGCATCCCTCCTCCATCACCCATATTGACTCTTGTTGCTTCTATCATTTCTGGAGCTTCAGGACATGTCTTGGGAGCCCAGGGGGACGCAAAGCAGAGGCTGATGGGAGCAGCAGCTTGCATCCTGCTTACAATGCCGTGTCTTCCTGGTTAAGAAAAAAACTACTGTAGGCAAAAATACTGTATTTCATCACCTGACCCAAAATAAGGAGCTGCACTGGAGTACAAGACGTTTGATACTCCACCTTTCTGAATTAAAAAAAAATGCTTTTGAAGTGGCTAACAATGAAACACATACAAATGTAATAAAAGCATAATATGAAACACAATCACAATACAGAATAACAGGAGACTAAAATTATATATCAGAGTGGCAGCATTTTTAGAAAACTAGATGGAAACAAATCTCAGTTGCTCTCCTAAAAGCATGTAGTGACAGGGCCAAGTGGACCTCTCTATGGAAGCTGTCCTGACATCTGGGCACCACTATGGAAAATGGCCAGTCCCTCATGCACACCTGTGGCACCTCTGGTGATGGTGGACTTCGATAATAGAGAAGGAGTTCTTAGGCAGGAAGTAGAAAGTATATTTCATGAATGGTAACTGGTTAGGTGCATGGTTCCTGCCACTGGTGGTCTTTGAGTAACTGTTATCATGAAAATGCATCTCTGTGTACAACAGTACTCATAACAAATGTAGTGACCAACACTATTGATTTTTTCATTGCCATGATAAATGGACACATATATAAAGCTCTGGTGATGTGGAACAAATGGTTCTGTTGAAACTTCACTGGAATAATCTGTTCGGCTGATGGTTCTTTTCAAACTCCATTGGGGGGGAAATGGAAAAATGGGAAAACAAGACAAAACAAGGTGAAAGGGCAGTGGTTCTGGATGACAGAACATGGGGTTGCTGCCAAGCATAGAAAAACCTTGGCATTGAAAACATCTTAAATAAGGACAAAAGGGTGCTGATGCTAACCAGTTTCTTGTTTCTTGTTTCTTCGTAGTCTGACCCATGTTGCCTGTGACATTTCTTTTTTGTCTTCATTGCATTTAGGGTAAGGGTGAAAATCAGGTGAGTGTTTTGCCAAGGTTTTGCCTGAAAGAAGACTTGACCTGGAAGGATCCATCTTAAGTAGCCTGAGTCAAGATTGACAATTCTGAGCCATTATTTGCTTTTAAGCCAAGTTAGCAGTTTGATGGAGTGCAAACAATGCTGCTTTTGGGATGGGTTAATACTGGTGTATGGGCGTTTCAGTGGAAGCCAGTGGGAAGACCTTTACTGTCTTGTTGTTGCCTGAACATAAGCTACCATGGGAGGATCACAGGGTCCAGATAACAAACCTGCTCGATTCATTGTTTGTAACAATCTAAGCTTGCTTGTACCCACAATGAAAACTTTGAGAACAAAAGGGATAGTATTTGAAAATGTCCTGAGTCATCATTACTCAATACAGAACGTATTTCATTAATTAATATGAATATTGGCAATTGCTAGTTTGCCAAGAGAATGCAAACAATGGAAAGCCTGAAAACAACAACAACAAAAATATTTATATACCGCTTTCCAACAAATGTTTCCAAAGCGGTTTATATAGAGAAATATCAAATAAATAAATAAGATGGATCCTTGTCCCCAAAGGGCTCATAATCTAAAAAGAAATATAAGATAGACACCAGCAACAGTCACTGGAGGTACTGTGCTGGGGATGGATGGAAAAGTGGTGGTAATTTGGCTGAGGTATAAAGGCTGGAGGCCTGGTATGTTGAGGATTCCTTTTAGGTTTCAGGGGCCTTTTGGTTTTTGTTTGACTAATAGTTTTTCAGGATGAAGGGAAGCTTCTTTGATAGGCTTTCTCTCTCTCTTTCCATCTTTCCTTGTCTCTCTCCCCCCCTCCCGCCACCGAAACTTTCTATGTTTATTTTCCATGCATGCAATCTAAGTTTCTGGGTTTGATTTGAAATCAAACCAATTCCAAGGGGTTTGATTTGAATGTCCAAATCTGGAACCCGATTTACCATACATAGAGGGAATATATATGAGAAGACTTGTAAAGGACCAAGCAGAAGAGCTATATCAGATACTGCTGCTCTGCACTCTTATGATTCTGTCTGAAATCCTCACTGCCTGTCACTTGGCGGCAGCAGTGAATCACAAGAGGCTCAAATACCACCTCAACTCTCCAGTCTATGGAGGCTTGCTAAGTAGCTATAGGCAACAACCATTTATTGAAGACTACTGCATGAGCCAGCAAGTTATTTAAATCAAATTTCACCCTGTTAATAGCTAATTATTACACTAAAGGCATGAAAGAGATGGCTAGAGCTGCCATTTCATGCCTTCTCCAAACTATAGAGATTGCTAACACAGCTAAGCTACAACTATTTTAAATAAGAGTCCCAAATAATGTTTTTAAAAATAAATTTTGAACTTGTTTAATTTGGTTAATGTTATTAGTCTGATTTTACATTGTAACTGTTTTATGAATGTTGTCAGCCGCCCCAAGCAGTAATGTACTGGAGGGGTGGGGTATAGATATTTTAAATAAATATAAATAAATAAATAAATAAATAAATAAATAAATAAATAAATAAAATGATATGGAAGCAGTGTTTTTGCTACAAGGGCTTTTTGCTGAGGTGGTGAGAAATGCTAGGATAATTCATTCTCTTCTCTGAAAATGTCTGAAACTATACATTTAAAATATTAGTTGATTCCGTGGTGGAATTAGACCAATAGCACTGAAAGCCCCTGCTCCCTGGAAGATCTACCTTTAACTTCTTAACTTTGAAAGCAGTATTTCAACTCTGTGATACCAGAAGGGCTTTGGAATCAGTGGTGGCAGCAGAAAATGTTTCTTTTTGATGTGGGCATAGAAGGGAGAAAGTGCATTTATGGGTGGGCAAGCTGTGTGCCTCATATTAGATTTCTGAAACATAAATGGGTGGTGGTGGGAATCAAGCCACTTTGGGGAGGGCTTGCCTCCCCTGCCACCTTTCTGGAGCTGCCCTTGTTTGGAATACATATTTGGGAAGCATTACAAATGGTTTTGGCAGGGGCGTAACTGTAATAGGGCGAGGGGAGACAGTTGTCTGGGGGCCCACTGCCTTGGGCCCCCCCAGAGGCAAGTCACATGACTGACTCCCCCAGCCGCTCATCCGGCCGGGCTTCCTTCAGTTGTATTCATCCTCTGAAATTGATGTGAGTGTTAAGACCTGGAGCTACCAGAATAGCATGTCTTCTCTAGTACCATTAAATGTCTTGCATCGTCCACAATTTACAAAACCTTCTAAAAAATAATTTAGGATGATGTTCTATTATGGCACATAGGAGATAGATAGATAGATAGATAGATAGATAGATAGATAGATAGATAGATAGATAACTATGCTTTTTGTTACCACTATTCAGCCTCATTTAAGATTTCTTTACTTCATGAGCTGAGCTTCAGTAAGGGGGGACGTTTTAAAATCTTGTCTCTGGGCCCACTCCAACCTTGCTACGCCCCTGGGTTTTGGTATTCACAGGGGTGTAGCTTTAATTGAGCGGATGAGTTCAAAGAATCCAGGCCTCCCAACTCCTGAGGGCCCTCAGCTCCACCCCTATTTTCTTCATTATCTCCTTCACTCTGAGGGGCCTCTAGGGAGAGGGGTGAACACAGGCCCCCTCTCCCTTAAGTATGCCCCTGGGTATTCATTCATTTGTGGTGTGTACGACTATCTTGTAAATTGTTGATTTAGAGCTTATGAACGAGTCTGTATGAGTGATATGTTGTTAAATGTAGCCTTGGTGTCTATTTCATTGTTATATGCAGCCAGTGGGTCTATCTCTTTGGAGTGAGGACTTCAAGTGAATAGAGCATGGGCAATTTTTGTATGTGTAAGCTTTATTATTTTGAATATAAAAATAATCATAAAATTACCTATGCTCTCTTCACTTGAAGTCTTCACTCCAAAGAGATAGACCCACTGGCTGGCAAAGAAAAGCTGTGTTCACATCCCCAACTGCATTGCCATACTCAGCCCCACTGAGCTAGCTAAATACATCATTTGATGTCTAGCCCTATCTAGAGCCATCCGGTGTTATATGCAATTAGTTGCCTGTAACTCGAGCGGGACTGAGATTGTAGTGCCGTTCAGAAAACACCATTGACATCTGTTAAGTAACTAACAACAGAATTTGTATTACTGAGAAATGTTTGCTTCCTCACAGAAGGTTGTAAGGAAATTACTACTTAGATGCAAAGAAGGAAGAATTATAGCAGTAACATGCAGTAATCTGCATGGAGGCAAACATCAGAGTTTATAAATTACCAGAGGTTTGAATAGATTTTTTTTTAATGGCACCGTTACAAAGATACTAACATAATACTCTTTGTTGATATATATATATATATATATATATATATATATATATATATATATATATATATATATCTGAGGACAAATAGTGTTCACCTTGCACATCTTTAGTAAATTGGTGCAATAATTAAAATATAAAATAGCAGATATTTCATCCTGTAAACTGTGTGAAGAAAAACATTATTACTATCTTCAAGCTTAACTGTTGGTATAAAGAGCTTCATTTATGCTAGGCATGAACTGGGGGAAGGCTGCAGTCTTGAAAAGACATACTCATAAATCATACTTATTGAGTGAGAGGTTATGGGACTGGAGCCCAGACGTTGCATGCTGAGCATGTTATTCAACCATTCTTGTCAATCAAGTTGTATGCAGTAGTTAACAGTAGATCTCAGAAGATGAATCTTGGTAAATAAATAAATACTGGAGCACAATGGTTATGAAATGTACAGCCTGATGCTATGTATGTTTTGCTATAGTGACTTAAGTAACAAAAAAGGTAATACAATAAATAAGTCTTCTGCAACTAGCATTTTTTTAGTAGTATGTATGTATTAAATATACTAGTGAGGATTGTCATATGCCCATCCACATATCCCTAATATATTTTATATTTGTGTTGGATTTTAATTGTTGTAAGCAGCTATGGGAGTCAATCTTGGCTGGAAAATGGGATATAAATACAATAAATAAAACAGTAAGCATTATGACCAAGAGCAAATAAAACTGGGAGGGCTATAATTAGGGTACACATTTGTTTCTAACCAAATTGACTTAATTCTGCCCCTCAGTCATACCTCTGATCCCCTACCTTCATCTGCAACTCACACCAATGTCCCCTCTAACAGGGACTCCGAGGTGTTGTTGACTACAACTCCCATAATCCCCAAGCAAAAGCCATTGCAGCTGGGGATTCTGGGAGTTGTAGTCAACATCTAGGAATCCCTGTTAGAGGGAACACTACATGCGACCCATTTAAAATGATTAAAATACCATAAATAATGGAAACAGTCCCTTGCTAAGTGAGCAAAGACGCACCTTTTAAAAGTGATGATTCTCTTTACTGAGCAGGGGAGAGCAACTGGCCCTATCCAATCCCAGCACAACATCTCTCCAGTGGCTGTTACTGCTGGTGTCTAACTTTCTGTTTCTGTTTTAGCCTGTGAGCCGTTGGGGATAAGGGGCCACTTTATTTATTTATATCGATGGAAACTTTATATCTTTGGGAACTTTTGTTGAAAAGCAATATATAAATATTTGTCGTATTCGTCGTATAAACAGGGCTAAAAGCAGGATCTTGGACCACTTTATATTGGTCCCTGAAATAAAAGCTAACATTTATTTTTGAAGCTTTAGTCTTGTAGCTCCAGTGCACTCCTTGTCCAACCAAAGAAGAGTGTTATTTTTTGGGGGGTGGGGTGATGTTAATAGTACCAAAATATAACACTATTTTGGGACCAAAATAGTACCAATTATTGTTGAGTTCATGCTAGAAATAGGGACCCAGACTCAGGGGCGTAGCAAGGTTGGAGTGGGCCCAGAGACAAGATTTTAAAATGGGGGCCCCCCTCACTGAAGCTCAGCTCATGAAGTAAAGTAATCTTAAATGAGGCTTAATAGTGGTAACAAAAAGCATAGTAAAATTGTGTGTGTGTACACACACACAGACCCCTATGTGCCACAATAGAACATCATCCTAATTTTTTTTTAAGGTTTTGTAAATTGTGGACAATGCAAGTCATTTAATGGTACTTGAGAAGGACATGCTATTCTGGTAGCTCCAGGTCTTAACACTCACATCAGTTTCGGAGGATGAATACAATTGAAAGAAGCCCGGGCGGGTGTGCGGCTGGGGGAGTCAGTCATGTGACTTGCCTCTGGGGGCCCCCCAAGGCAGTGGGCCCCCAGACAACTGTCTCCCCTTGCTCTATTATAGTTATGTCCCTGCCCAGACTATCAAACTCAAAATGGTACTGATCATATCCAATCAGGCACCAAATTGGAAAGTAGAGCAGCAATGGTGTAAACATGCTTTACCAACTCCCTTCTCCCTATATATTTTTTCAGAGATCTGTTTTCAGATATCTTCTTCATTTATCTTAGTAAGTACTCCACTAATAAACAAGTTAAAAAGAAAACAGAAAAACTTACTAGGGCTGTTTGCTTGACCCTAAACAGGGCTGGAGAAGAGGAGAGTCATGTGTGCTCCCAATCAGTGGTTATGTGAATCCAAAGACCCAGACACAAGGAAGGAAGAGTGATTTTTGATGGAGCTGAGAGCTGGGTAGGATGGCATTTCATTCACCCTTGATAAAATGCAGGGGATACCATGTGGGTTGGCTGCATCTGTCCCACCCAGCTCCTGGTTCTCACATGGTCACCCTCCCTGACTTCTACCTTGGTCTTTGGATTCACATGACCACTGATCAGGAGTGCTCATGGCTCTTCCTACCATGGCTGGACGCTCCTCTGATCCTGTTAAGGGTTGTGTGAGCAGCCCTACCATTTGTCAGTTTCAGGGCGGAGCCACCATTGAGCTGACGAGTTCAAAGAACCTGGGCCACCGCCCCTCATGGGCCATGCCTCACACCCTAGACACACACACCCCGTGTCTGATGTCAGACACAGAGTGTGTAATTTAGCTCCCAAACGGGGCCTCCCCGTTTTTGAACTAAATCAGCCAGTGCTGCATTCGCAGTGCGGCCAGAGCGACTCTCCCTGAGAGCAACTCCTGGCCACGTTGCAAACGCAATGCCAATCCAAACTGACAAAGCGCTGATGTAGTTAATGCTGCACACATGCTTCAAGGGAGGGGCAATTTCACAGATCTCCCCTTCCCTCTAAAACATTCTGCTAGTTTCTCCTTTTCTGTCATTCTTTATTTGCAGTCAGAAAGGCATCTAAAGAGGAAAGAAGGGCAAAACCAAGTTAAAAACCCTGGATATTTGTTGTTTTGTTTTTGTACTAAAGTAAGTGGCTGGTTTTCATGTTCTTTTCTTCCATTTACCAGAAATGCAAGAAATATAGCTTAAACCTTTCACACAGTTGCACGCCCTGCATTGGGAGTTCACACAAAGGCCATTTTGTTTCCAGATAGGCAGCCATGACAGCTATCGCCCCCAGCTCTTTCTCTCCAGATATGTTAGCTTTCCCCCCAACCTTCCATATAAAGTTTATCTCCTGAGCCTTGCTTGTTTGGCTCCTGTAACAATACTAAATTCACATGGAAATACTAAATACTAAATTTACATGGAAATACTAAATTTACCTCTTCTTCAGTCCTGTGTTCCCTAATGACTTAAGGTACTACTTCCTGCTTCTTCACCAAATTCTCTCTATCTTACAATTGTACAGAAAAATATTGTTCATTGGTGTTTGTTGGAGAATACTCCCAGTGCCATTATTTTCTCTCTCTCTCTCTCTCTCTCTCTCTCTCTCTCTCTCTCTCTCTCTCTCTCTCTCTCTCTCTCTCGTATTTCCAACTGCTGAAGAGGCAAGGTGTTTTTAAATTGAGCAGTGAATTGTCTTGACCATTCAAATTACAGTACCACAAATAATACACCACCAAAAAACACAAAAGAAACACAGTTCCATCTTCTGTCCTGGTCTTGGCAAAGGGGTTTAATGCTTCTGGGTTTACTGTATGCTAGAGGCAGGATCAACTGAGGTGATGAGGGAGGCTACAGAGGTCTTCATTAAAGCAGGGGTGCAGCTAGGTAATTTTAGAACCTGGACCTAATGGCCTTACAGGGCCCGCCTTGCTCCCTGGTGATTTCAACCCATTGGTTCTAGTCTTGCTCTTAGGAGCAACAGAAAACAAGTCTATTCCTTCTTCTGTACACACACACGCATGTGCGCGTGCGTACACACACACACACACACACACACACAGTGATGGCTTCCTAAACTTAAGCTGAATTCTTGTTGCATTATGCCAATGAATTCACAACACATTCCTCTTGTTTCACAGTTCTCATGCAGATCTTCTGGATCACAAACCAACTTGAACTACTACTATTACAACTACAACAAATATTTATATAGCGCTCTTCAAGCAAAGTTCTCAAAGAGGTTTACATAGAAAAATAATACATAAATAAGATGATCCCCTGTCCCCAAAGGGCTCACAATATAAAAAGAAACATAAGGCAGATACTAGCAACAGTCACTGGAGAGATGCTGTGCTGGGATTGGATAGGGCCCTGCCAAATATAAGAGAATCACCACTTTATAATGTGTCTTTTTGCTCAGTTAGCAGGGGTCTGTGCTGCTGTCTCTATGATTGCAGTTACAAAATTGGCTTGAAACCACAGTTATGGCTGCATCTGGGTTCAGATGTAACGCTTCAGCAGCCAAACCTCAGGTCTCAGCAGCGAACCTTAGTACAAACTGAAGGTTAAATTGGAGTTTGGCAAGGCAAGCTGCAGGTCACTTTTGTGCCTGCTCCATGCCTGCAGCACTATTCGCTAGCCACCTCTCCGAGAACCAGCTCCACCCCTCCTGTCTCCAATGCAGTAATGCAGTTGCCTGTCTCCAGTGCAGTAAAGGGATACTGCCATGTCCCATCCCAAACATGTCAGCCTGTCAAGCGGCAAAGTAGCACAGCAACACACCCTTCCCCAACTCTGTCCCTTGCTGCCCCCCACTGGCAAACGGGGGAAAGGGGACAGGGTGTCAGGATGGGCTGTAAGTGCTTTGCTATTTGAGAAGTGACAGTGATGTATGTTCACAAGCACAAACACACCAGGTGGCAACATAAGCAGGGCACCCCTTTACAGTGCTGGGATGGGAGCATTTGGTGGGTGGTGGGGTTTCCCGGGGTTGGGTTTAAAATGCAGCCCCAACCAGGGATTCTTGGTCAGCCAATCTCTATTTTTTCACAAATAAGTTGGGGAAGGGAGGCCCAACCTCTTTCTCTTTGGGGACATTTGCACTCCCTAGGTTTATTCTTGAGAAGGGCCAGGCAGTAGGATCAGCAATCTTTCAGTGAAAGGAAAGGTTCCTCATATGTGATGAAGATGAACGCTGATCCAGAGCAAACTGCTCATTCATGAGAATGTAAGGCCATGGGGACACCCCCTCACAACTTACGACAAGAACCATCTGTGGGGACCAGGGTACTGTGCAGAATCTCTAAATAATGTGCAATGACAAAACAACCCCTTTTTCCATTCTCCCATGAACAGCTCTTTTACAAGAGTGTCAGGCCATGGAGGATCTATATCGAGCCAGGTTGCTCTGTGCAGAAAAGCCGTGGGGAAGGGTACCTTGGCAATTGTTCTCCCTGTCTTGGCAACGGCCACCAAATAGTTGTCAAAGAGGGCCCCCCACCAGCCTGTCCGCCATATGGACATGTGCACCTTTACTAGTGCCCAGAAACCTTGATCCTGCTTTCCTTGGGTAGCTGGAAATTGGGGCTCCCCTCCCTGCGATTCCCCGCAGAGGCAGATCTACATACAATGCAACGAGGGCCCACACTCAGGAATTTTGAAAGGGAGTAAAGATCCATCCCCACACCCGGTGTTCCCCCTGTTCACACACAAGGCTAGGCTCTGACACATGGAGCATCTCAATCCCCATACAAGGAGAACATGCAAGGCTTGCCATGGGAATCGGGGGTTGCAGTGCAAAAGTTCTATCTTTAACCAGAGAGAGTAGGGGCCCCATGCAAGTGGGATCTCCTTTGTTTGGTTTGCTCAACTCATGAGCGCGCAGTCCAGTGGAAGTGCTTGTCCCAATGGTCCTCCCCAGTAGACTCGCCCTCTCATGAGAAGTGTAGTCCACCGGCAGCAAGCTGCCAGGGGAGCAGAAGTATGAGTTGGTCTGCATGGACTGCCTTGTTGGGGTGAGCCATTGCAAGAGCATCTTAGGTCACAGTGGGACAGACCCCCCAGGATCCTTTGCCTCCCTCGTACACATAACCCATCCTAGGACATCGTCATTTTCCTCCTTTCCTGAGTATTGGGGAAATAGTGCCCCCCAATACCCCCTAACCTCCCCTCCCCCGAGTTGTGCTTGTGCAGGGCAGTTTTGTTGTGGGGCCCTTTGGAGGCGGGTGGTGCATTTGCTTTCAGAAGACGTGCTGGCATGGCATGGCATTTAGAAGGGTTTAAATGCCATTTCCATGCCAAGGGTGGGCAGACTGTTCCAAAAAAGCACATTTGTGCTCAGCTTGCCTCCTTCAAGATTGTGGCCGATCGCAGTTGCTCTGGTGACACGCTGACGCTTTGCCCACAGTCTGACTATGGAGCTTGCTGGGATATGACCTTGGCAGCCAAGAGCAAAGAAGGACCACCCTGCCCTGAAACTGGAAGCTGCCGAACCATGGTTGGACAAACATCTGCGATGTGATTCACAGTTTCAACTTCAAACCGCAGGTTCGTCAACCTCCAGTTTCAAGTTACATCCGAATCTGGCCTAGATGTGAAGTACTCTATAGATAGAGATAACTCTTTCTGGGCAGCTTTACTGCAGCAGGGTGGGGGATCAGTAAAAAACAGAGGATCGACTGATATCTTTGAAATAAAATTCCAATAGTCCTGCCATCCTGTCTTATATCTGTGCTCAATTTCAAAGACCTATACCAAGCCATTCCTGGAGATCTAAAAGGTAGAGCATAAAAGTGGGGTGTTTTACCCTTTTTTAAAGGCAAAGGGCATATTCCTCCAGATGGAGGTGGAATGATGGTCTGAAGGGGACTTCAGTTCCAGGATTTTTGGTAATTTTGTGCCTTGAATCAAGCCAGTTAAGGGAATATTTTGAAGTTTTTTTAAAAAAAGAAATTCAAAAATCCATTAAAAATCAGCTGCTTGATGTATCCACTTCAAATCTAATACACCATGTCCTGCCACCTGCCCTGTTTCTGTTACTCCAAGCCATTCTGGAAGTATACAAAGAAAGGGGGAAACAAACCACACAAGCTCCATAGTTTCCCACACTCGCCTTCTCCAGGCCTTCATGGCTCTTCTTCAGGCAGGCACAGACCACCAAAGAGGCAGCAGCAGGGCAGAGGGTGTTGACTGGGCAGGACAGGCCTCTCTGCTTCCAGCTCTGCTGCTGCTGAGCTTTCAAAGGAGGCAGGGAGAGAGCACAGTGCTCTGCCTCCAGAAGCCCTGCCCACTCACTGAACAGCTGATCATCTATTGCTCGTGGGGGGAATAGCAGTAGCCTGCATTTCAGGCCCTGGAGAACCTCCCCTGGAGGAGGCAGCGTGCCAGGGAGGTATCTCCAAGTTAGGCATGTGCACAAACCTCAGTTCGTGCACTGGTCCAAATGTGGACCAGTTTGTTGTTCTGCCAGTACGTGGTATGGAGCTGTTATTCCAGCAAACTACTTATTTGGATTGCAACCACAGGCTGATATCCAACCTAACTTACTCAATAGTAATGCGGAGGGAGTAGTCTGAAGGATTACTATATTTCAGATGGGTTCATGCAATCACAAGTATCCTGGTTAAAATGTTGATCAAGATTAGTGAGCTCAGTGGAACTGAATGTGTGAACCCAGAATTTCAGGACAATCCTGGCTAAACCATTCTGGTTAATCAGCATTTAACCAAGATAAATAATGCAAAATTGTGGGTTCTCACAATCAGCTCTGTTGGGCTCACTAATTCCAATTAACTTGAGTTTACTAATCCTGATTGTGTGAGCTTCAATAGGACTTCCTCTTGTAAATTTAGTCAGGATGTCAGCCACAAAGAGCAGTTATTCATTAATTATGCATATTATAGTCACTTAGCTGAGCAGACTTTTAGTACCTCAACCATAATAATATGTTAAGCAACACATATTACAGACAATTGTAGTCTATAATATGATATGTGTTTTCACAGTAATAAACATGACTTGTGATGTCTATATATTAATGCACAGGGTATGGGAAACAAACAATATAAGACTGAACTCCTAGTGCAAGAAGGTAAATGCAAGCATTCTTCCTGGATCACAAAATGACCATGCACTCTGCTTACATTCGTTGCTAGTTGATGTGTTAGAAGTGAAAGACTTTGCGCTGTGTCATGTCTCGGGGACAGACTAGTGAGTCAGGGGGGTAGAGAGGTCAAAACATTGGTCATCCCTTCTCTACCACTCTGACACTATCCCTTTGGTATGTAGATTGCTACTCTTAGGGACTAAATTCCTTCCTACCTGCCTGCCACTTCTCTTCCTTCTTCCCTTCCTTTTCTTCTCCCTTGCAACATGCAAGCTCCTCTCTCCCTGCACCATGTGTGCAGAGATGCATCCATCTGCATCCAGCTAGCTAGCTGATTAGAGATCCTATCTCTCCACTTTACTATCTAGAATGGAGTTCACTAATAAATTCTCCTTATATTGATTTGAAACTATGAACTGGCTCCAAGATATTTTACTCTCAGCATACACGCATGCCTGGGCAGACTCCGCTGTGTTGTGCCTCTGTGCACTCTTCTATATTAGAAGGGTATCTCTTACCAGAGAGAATTCCCAACATGATGAGCCGTAGAGTTTATGTGTTTAGAAAAATGTATTCATATCTCCAGCAATTAAACACACTCGTGTTTTGATTTCTTAAGCAAGTTTTGGAAATGTGACACAGACTGAAATGTAGTGAATTAGAAAAAAATATAGTTTGTTCATTACTTCATAGTTCAGTGAAAGTCTGGACTTTGTGTCTTGAAGAGCAGCCAAGAAAGCTGCTACAGTTTGTCGGAAGGTATCATTTCCCATATTTTTCCAATGAGAGAGTACTTCCTCATTTTCTTGAAAATTTATCAATTTTTCTACTATTTTTCTGGTAGTCTGGGAGAGGGCTGGAACCTGTCTGTGAAAATGGCATGTTTCTATCTTTCATGACTTGGTCTGAGAGTTTCATGTCAATGAGTGAGCAAGTAAGGCCCAAGCAACTTTATATATATGGATATATAGCTCTTGCCTGTGGTCTTCCCAGAGGCATCTGGTGGGCCACTATGTGAAACAGGATGCTGGACTAGATGGGTCTTGGGTCTGATCCAGCAGGACTTTTCTGATGTTTTTATATATATATTCATGTTAATATTCTCAAAATTTTTAAAATCGTATTAAGATTTTCTTGATCTTCCATTTTGAAATGTTAACAATGCATGCTTTAGACCAGCTTAGAAAAAACTAATTGATGTACAAACATAACAAGCATGCAAAAGATGGAGACTTTGTGTTTATTGTCTGCAAGCACATTAACACTACAAATGACAACATTGCCAAGACAGTCATTATGCTCTATTGTGTCAATGATCCTTGAACTAATAAGTCTTTAAGTAAGCCTTGACATGATAGCTTATAACACCTCCTTCATAATGGGAGTACAATGGAATCTCTTAGTAAGCCTTGAAATCATTCTCTTTACTATATAAATAACCTATGTGTGCAGCACATAAGAATTTACACACTGCAATCCAAATGGATTAGGGAAAATCAATGCCCATTTTCCATAAGCATAGAAGTTAGTGGTGGGAGTGTAGTAAACTAAGCAATTAAGTTGAGTTGTTTCTTTTTGTGTCCCAGAGAATTAGAGCAGCAGGAAGTCAAAGACCATCTCCCACTAATTGGCTGGGGAAAGGGTTTAAACACCCTTTATTTCTGACCACTTTTATGGGAAAACCCTATGGAATGTCAAAGACTCTCAAAGTCAAAAGGATCGTCATTTTCATATATTTTGCATAAAGTCATCCTTCACTGGACACATATGCAGTAGCACAGATGTAGCCACACTATGGCTGATAAACCAACTGCTGCAGTAATTTAACCCTCACCTGAATAAAAAAATGGTACTTTTTGACATTCTGAAGCATCTGGGGAGGTCATCCAGGGAGCCTTTTCTCACGAGCAGTGAGAAAAAGCTGCAGGGTTTGTGGGGAGGAAGCCTGAAGAGCTTACCTCCCTGCAGAGAATCCACTTGCTTCCCTTGGGCAAGTGGATTGCCCACCCAGATGAGCATCAGCTGCTGCTGGTAGCTCTGAGGGTCAGGGTGCCAGGGTGCATTGCCCCATGTTGCCCCATCCCCTGGAGCCCCAATAATGCACCATGCAAATGTGCAGTGCATGATCTCTCTCTATATCATTCTCTTAAACATACCTGTCGCTAATCCCACGTGTGGTAGCTCTCATGAGAGTTCATGAGCAAACTGCGGGGGGGGGGGGGGGAGTGAATGGGCAGGCTAATGGACGGCTGGATTGCCAAAAGTGGTGCTGGGGAAAACGGTGGCTGGGGAGGTGGGAAGGCGGCAGCGGGGGGGGGGGTGACGTGTGGGGGAAGTGGCAGGGTGAGGCAGGAAAGTAGCAGCTGAAGTGGGCAGAGAACAGGGGGAAGAGCTGAGGGGGAGGGAATGGGAGAGGAGGGGGGAGGGCCAAGAATTAGGGAAGGGGGCTGAGAAGGGAGGAGAGCCAAGAGGGATGCGGGAGGGCCGAGAAGGGTGGGAGAAGGAGGGGGGATAACTAGAGGCGCAGATGCTCTGCACCTGGGCCAGCTACTTTTATTTATTCTCAGGGTGGTTAGGGGGATCCCTCCTCCCCTAGACTGCCAGTCATGGCTGCAAGCAGCTCCGACTGATACGCAAGCAGAAAACCAGGTTTAGGAGAGCGCTCACTCTCCTAACCCCATTTTGAGAGGAGACTTCATAGGTGGGTTTGTCACTATGATGCTGCTGGTATTCAGGCACGATCCCAGTGGTTCACACACGTGTGCAAAACTGGGCTGGGCTCCCTTAGCCAGGTTTTGCACGCACATGTGAATAGCCTCAGGGTTTTGAAGATGGATGCCAACAGAATGAGGATGACACCCAGCTCGGTCTCTCCTTTTTACCATATATGAAGGAAGCTACCAAAATCCTTATATTGCATTTTAATCTGGGGAGGGTAAGGGACTGGATGAGGATAAACAAATAGAAGCTTAATGCAGACACGACAGAGGTTCTTCTTTTCATTAAAACCACTGATCAGGGAATAGGGCTTCAGCCAGTTCTGGATAGGATAGCACTTCCCTTCAAAGCTCAGCTCTGTTCCTTGGGGGTCCTTCTGGACCCAGCTTTGAGCCTGGATTTCTGTCATGGCTAGAAGACATTGCTAGAAGTACTTTGCCCAATTTTGGTTGGTATGTCCATCGCACCCTTTCCTAGATAGATCGAAACTGGCTATGGTGCCACATGCCGTGGAGACATTACATTTGGATTTCTATAATGTGGCCAACATGGGGCTGCCTTGAAAAGTGTTTGAAACTTTCAATTGGTCTAGATAGAATGTGGCGACCTGATTATTCATGGATGCTGGCTATTGGGACCATGAGGTTCCACTGTTTCAACATCTTCACTGGTTACTAGTAAGCTTCTGCCCAGAATAAGAAGTGCTGATTTTAGCCTCTAAAGCCCTAACTGGCTTGGGGCCAGGATACTTGAAGGATCACCTTCTGCCATATGAACCTGCCAGCATGTTAAGATGGATTGTTGTTTTATAGCTGCTTCCCTCATAAACACAAAGCAATGTTATGTTTCTTTAACAAAAAGTTTATTCAGAAAACTACTCCATTTTATCCCTCTTCTTTCCCTCCCTTTTCCCTTCTGACTCCCCTCCCCCTTACATGATCCCCACTGGGCTAAACAACAAAAAGACTCCATACTGTCTCCAATGCTCTTTAACACCTACAGTACATGAAACCGCTGGGACAGATCATCAGGAGGTTTGGTGCTGGGTGTTATCAATATACTGATTATACCCAGATCTACTTCTCCATGCCAACTTCATCAGGAAATGGCATATCTTTCCTAAATCTCTGCCTGGAGGCAGTAATAGGCTGGATGAGGGATAACAAACTGAGGTTGAATCCAAATAAGATGGAGGTACCACCTATGGGGGGCTGGGACCTGAGAGTCAGTTTAGAGCTGCCTGTTCTGGATGGGGTTACACTTCACCTGAAAGATCAGGTACATAGCTTGGGAGTGCTCCTGGACCCCAAGCTCTGTCTGGTTTCTCAGGTTGACGCAGTGGCCAGCAGCACTTTTTAACAGCTTCAGCTGATACCTCAGCCATGTCCATTTCTAGATTTGAATGACCTTAAAACAGTGGTACATATGCTGGTAACCTCTAGGCTTGACTACTGTAATGCGCTCTATGTGGGGATGCCTTTCTATGTAGTCCAGAAACTACAATTGGTACAGAATGCGGCAGCCAGATTGGTCTCTGGGACAACACGAAGGGGACCATATAACACTGGTTTTGAAAGAACTGCACTGGTTGCCAATATGTTTCTGGGTGAAATACAAGATGCTGGTTATCCTCTCTAACAAAAGGCTTGGTGTCCGTCCGTGGACGGACACCAAGCGTGTGTCCGTGCCTCCCTCGGCTGTTCTACGCATGCGCGGAGTGCATGCGTAGATCAGATCGAGGGAGACACGACCGCCAGCACCCGGCGGCCATGTTGGACGACCAGAAGCCAGGGAAGAGGCGGCGGGGGAGAATGGCCGAGGCGGCAGAGCCGCCGCCTCGGCCAGAGGAGAAGGATACCTGGACGGGGAGGCAGAGGGCGGCGGCGGCTCCAGGGAGGGCGGCGGCGGCTCCAGCAGCCACAGGGAGGCAGAGGCGGCAGCGGCGGCTCCAGGCCAGCCGCAGAGAACATAGCTAAGTGCTGTTTCCTTAAGAGCAAGCCTCTTCACAAAAGGAAGCGGCGGCGGTGCTGCTGCTGCGGGCCGTGCACGGAGTCAGGGGCGGCAGTAGTCGCCACGGAGGCCGGCTGAGAGAACAGCTGCAAAGGCTCCCCAGCGAATCCCCTCCTTCCCCTGCCCCCTCCCTCCCTTCCCCCCCGAACTCAACGGCTACTTGGAGTGGATCTTTAAGGCAGGCAAGAACGGAGGAGAGCGTTGCTGGTGTCTTCTGCGCTCCCTGCTGCTCAAGGGGGGGCGGGAATTGATGAAAGCAAAGTCTCCAGTCTCTGGGGCCTTTCCCTAACAGCCCCACAGAAGAAGACACGTCCATGGAGGATAGCGGGTGTCATTGCCCACTCACCGGGATGGCTGTTGATTCCCTTCAGAACCAGAGGGGGCATGCCCCCCAACACCCAGCGCTGGTGGGGAACACCAAGGGGAATATGTGGTTTCCTTCTTTCCCCCACTGCGGGCTTCCCCGGTTCCCCAGTTGGCCACTATCCTGCTATCGGGATCACAGAATAGGGGAGGAGGCTTTACTCTTTGCTCTTGCCATGGTCCTGATTCAGACTCCTCCCCCCTTTATTTAAACCCTACACAGATTGCCACAAACAGCTTAAAAACAAATGCTAAAGGGCTGCCTTTGAAGAGTTCTTAGGAACTTCCGTTGGTCCCAAATATTGCTGCTATTGACCACCCAAAAGGGGAAGAAAAGAGAGAGAAGGGAGGAAAAAGGACAAAAGAAAGAAGGAGGGAGGGAGGGAAAGAAGGAAAGAGAGATCTAAGGAAGGAAGGAGAAAGAAACAGGAGAAAGGAGTGAGGGAGAAGGATAAAAGAAAAGAGAAAGGGAGGGAGGAGCCGCCAGCCCCAAAGAGCGAGCCCGTTAAACGAAGAAAAGAGGAGAAGAGAAAGAAACAGAAAGAAGGGAGTGAGAAGAGGTGGAAGACGCGATGGAAAGGAAAGAGAGGGAGAGGGAGAGAGAAGGAAGGAAGGAAAGGAGGGCGAGAGGGAGGGAGATGGAAGAAATGGAGGGAGAGAGAGAAGAAAGGAAGGAAAGAGGGAAAGAGAAAGGAAAAAGAAAGAAGGGAAGGAGAAGAGGGGAAAGAAAGGCGGGAAAGGAAAGAGAGGGAGAGAAAAAGGGGGGGGAGAAAGAAAAGGAGGGCGAGAGAGAGGGAGAAGGAAGAAAGGGGGGGAAGGTACTAGCGCCCGTTATTTTAACGGGCTTAAAATTACTAGTTACCTATAAAGCCCTTAACAGCTTGTGTCCAGGCTATTTAAGAGAGCGCCTCCTTTGTCATGAACCCTGCCACCTGTTACAATCTTCTGGAGAAGTCTGCTTACAGTTGCCCCCAGCTCGTTTGGTGGTGACTCAGGAACAGGCTTTCTCTGTGGCTGCACAGGGGCTTTGGAATATGCTCCCTGCTGAAATAAGAGCATCTCCTTCTCTCTCTCTCTGTGTGTGTGTTTTTTTTCCCCCAGAAAGACCCCTGAAGACTCTCCTTTTCTCACAAGCTTTTAATTAGAATTAATTGTAATACTTTGTTTAAATAACTGTTTTATACTTTTTATTGTGTCTTGTGTATTTTAATCTATGTTTTTATACTGCCTAGAGATGTACATATCAGGCGGTATAAACATATGATGTAGCCACCTAATGGCGCAGTGGGGAAGTGGCTTGACTACCAAGCCAGTGGTTGCCAGTTCATATTCCTGCCTCTATATTGGGCAGCAGCGATATACAGTAGGAAGATGCTTAAAGGCATCATCTCATACTGCATGGGAGATGGCAATGGTAAACCCCTCCTGCATTCTATCAAAGACAACCACAAGGCTCTGTGGTTGCCAGGAGTTGACATCAACTCAAGGGCACACTTTACTTTAAACATATGATAGACAGACAGACAGACAAATAAATAAATAAGTTCTGGAATTGCTTGGTCCCATCACTGTTGGCATTCTGCTAGGCAGTGAAGAAATTTTTTATTCAGAAAAGCATTTAATATGTAGCTGTTTTGTTGTTCTGACTGTCTGTTTGGTAATGTTTTTGCTGCTGTGCTGTGCTTGTGTGTGTGTGTGTTGCATTTCAGCTGGTTGTGAATAGGGTTGCACGTTTTGTATTTTTTCTGTTTCGATATGTACCAAATCTGAATCAACCCCATTTTGTATTTTGTCCGAAATTAAGCCTTCCGAATCACCCCAGTTTTGTTTTGTATCCGAATTAATCCGAATCTGAATCCGAATTAATTCAGATTTAAAAAGGGGTCACATGGTCAAAAGAGTGGGTGAGAGTTATAGTGTCCAATGAGTGGAAGCTACCACAAAAATTTCAAAGGAATTGTGCAAACTGCTGGTTTTGGGTGAATGTTTGAAGTTTGCACATCTTTCAGATTTCCCCCATAGGGTATGATGGAGGTTTCAGGAAAAGTATAGCTTCACATGGGGCCGGGGAGGGGTGGCCCAGAGTGGAGTGTGGTTGGTGGTAGTGCCCAGTTGGTACAAGGAAGCTACCACAATTTTTTTCAGAGGAATTTGGCAAAGAGCTGATTTTTAAAGAATTAATGAAGTTACACATCTTTCAGATTATCCTCGTAGGGTATAATGGAGGTTTCTGCAGTCCCAAAACTTCACTTGAGGGGCACTGGGGTGGCCCAGAGCAAGTGGCGGTGTAGTGCACATAGGGTGCCAACCACCCACATGGATTGCCAACCCATGAAGTACAGGGTTTTGTTGTTCTGAGAGTAGATTCTCTAGTAGCATATGAGAGTAGATTCATGGTTTTTCATTAAAAAATCTCATTTGCTACCAGAGAATCTAAACGCAACACCTCAAAAACAACAAAGCCCAGTACCCCAATGGGTTAGCAATCCAGGGGCGTGGTTGGCACCCTCTGTGCACTACACCACCACTCACTTTGTGCCATCCTGGTGCCCCCCAGGTGGAGTTATGGGGCTGATGAAACCTCCATTATTCCCTATCGGGAAAATCTTAAAGATGCGTAAACCTCAAAAATTCCTAAGAAATCAGCCCTTTGCCCTATTTGTAATCTGGGTGCACCACCCTTGGGGCACTGCCACCCAACCCACTGTTTTGCCCCTGAAGACCCACATAAACAAGTTGAAAGAGTGAAGAGAATGATGAACAACAACACTTATTTTTTTGTGGATTGAAGCAGTCTTTCAATAAATACACTCCCTCCCCATGGAACAGTGACCACAGGTCATTTGGGATAGCAAGATAGACCAATGAACTGCCTTGGTACTATGGAACAGTTTCAAATGTTCATTTAACTGAAGTGGAGTGAGCCATAGCCCAAACAAATCAGCCTACTGTTCAGAATTGTTGAGAATTGTCATCGCTGCATTTAAGAAAGTGCAAAGCCATGGATCATGGTTACAAGAAAGAGAGAAGCAACTAAGATTCCTGGGGATTTCAGTAGATTGACAGGGGTATTCCCCACCCCCTTCCTTTTATCTCCTGTAGTCCCATGCGGATGACCTGTCCCTGCAATGGCAAAGGTTGTGAACCCCTGGCTTAGACATCATGTCCCACCAAATTACATTATTGTGGCCTAAATTACATTAGACTGCTCAACTTGGGCAACAAAACTTAGACACCACTATAACTCATAAAAATCAGAAGAAAAACAGAATAGCTCTTCAAAAGAGCCCTGAACAAGTCAAGAGATTCTTTCTAAACCTTTGGAAAGAAAAACCTGTGTAATTTCAGAACTTTCCTAACCAGCTTCTCGAAAACTTCTCCACACAATTTATACCAAGACTTTTAGCAAGAGCTTTGGAATTGCATTGAGCTCCCAAAGATATTTGGGTATTTCTGTCTCAAAATGCTGTCTTTCAAATCCCTTTGCAAGGTCAGTTTGCATGTCAATCACACTGAATACATACTTAACTGAACCATTCATGTTCAACAGCTTTTTGCATATCTTATCTTCTGCTAATCACTCAGTGCCTCAGCTGGAGTGGAGAGAGTCGGAGAAGTCAATTTGAATTGCAGTGCTTTTTGAAGAACAAAGCATTCTGTCCGAAACACAGTCATTTCAATTTGGAAACAAAAATCTCTCTTTTTAAATTCTTTGTTTTGTTTTGGTTACATAACCTCCGAAATTGCCATTTTGGGGCACCAAACGTTTTGTACCCAAATCGAAATGGACAAGCCTAGTTGGGAATTGCTTGGGAATTGCATTTGGAGATGGAAAGGCAGGTTATAAATGTCTAAAATAACAAACAAACACCTTTACTAGATCAGGGTAGTGGATTGAATATAACGCAAAGTAAGTCACAATAAAGCAAACCATTAAAATAAAAATAAAATCAATTAAAATTAAATCAATTAAAGCTGTTAAAACAATTTAAAACCCTTACAACGACCTTCAAAATCAAAATGCCTCATTAGAGAGATGCATCTCTAGAGCTCTCTTAAGGGCCTGCCAAGAGGGTAAGCCTTGTATATTGACTGGAAGTGTATTCCAGAGCTTGGGGTGGCTATGTCTCTGTGTTGCCACTAGACAGGAGAAGGCCTGTCTCTGAGTTGCCACTAATTTATTTATTTATTTACTTACATTTATATTCCGCTCTTCCTCCAAGGAGCCCAGAGCAGTGTACTACATACTTAAGTTTCTCCTCACAATAACCTTGTGGAGTAGCTTAGGCTGAGAGAGAAGTGACTGGCCCAGAGTCACCCAGCAAGTACCATGGCTGAATGGAGATTTGAACTCAGGTCCCCCCGGTCCTAGTCCAGCACTCTAACCACTGCACTATGCTGGCTCCTAGTTTAGCTGGCAACAATTGCAGGTGGACCTATCCAGATGAATGTAACATGTAAAAGAAGACTCTCTTTTAAACAACCTGAACCCAAGTTGTTTAGGGTTTTATAGGTAATTACCAGCACTTTGTATTTTGCCCTGAAGCATACCTAAAGCCAGTGCTGTTGGCAAAGGAGTAAAATGGTCTCTCCACTGTCCCAAAGACCAACCTCCTGCATTTTGCACTACCTGGAGCTTCTGGAATACATAAAAAGGCAGCACCATGCAGAACACATTACAATAGTCAAGTAACTTTATCAACTACTTTAAAATTTAATAGAATATTCTCACACATCTAACAATCCATTAATACAAACAGCAGAAATTGATGATAGTTAAAAATCTGTAAAGCAAACCTCAACTCAATCCCACTCAATTTATTTAGAAGTGCAAAACAGAAAGATGTAAAAACCAACATTATATTTTAGAAGAATGTATGATAATTATACAGAGAATGAAAAATTCACTATGAAGCTGAGAAAAGGAAAGCTTAATGCCAAAACACTTTATAGTTACTATCCAATATCAGATTTTAGTCTCAAATAATTATAGCAAATATGCACTGAAATTACAGATAATGAAAGTAGTAATAATGTCACCATAATCAATCAATACATATAATTTTATGTTGCCTTGTACAAATATTGATTATCTAGCAAGGCATAACTTAAGTAGAAAAAATAATACACAATTAACTGAAAAATCACTGCAATATTTAGCCTTTTCTTAGCACAAGTACATATAGAAACACATTCTGAAAAATTAGCTATATTCTTTTGTCTGAGAAAAGGCAATAATCATTGACAAAACAACATACTGAAAATTACTGTAAATTTATAAAAATGTTTAAAACCAAAACTCTTGATAAATTAGTGGATTTCCCCCTCTACTAGAATAGAGGGGAAAATGTAAAATACAAAAAAATAGAGTGTGAAACAAATTTAAATTAATACATATTCATCCACAGAAACAAATGGGATATAGAAATTAAATACATTTTCCCCAATCAAGCAAGTAACCTCTGTGCATGGAAGGACTCTTGTGCATGAATAAACAATGTGGTAGGGATGTGCATGAATTGATTTTTTTGTTTCGATTTGTACCCAAATTGAAATACTCCTGATTTGTCTTGAGTCCAAATCTGGATACACACACACCCCAAATCACCCCAGATTCGATCTGTACCCGAATTTTCTGAATCTGAATCCAAATTGAATTGGATCAAAAAATGGGTCCAGGGGCCAAATGGGGGTGGTGGTAGTAGTGCCCAATTGGTGGAGGCTACCACCCAAATTTCAAAGAAATTGGGCAAAGGGGTGATTTTTAAAGCATTGTTGAAGTTTAAGTGTCTTTAAGATTTTCCCCATAGGGAATAATGGGGATTCCAGCAACCTTATAGCTCCACGTGTGGGGCACCGGGGTGGCCCAGAGTGGGGTGTGGTGGATGGTAGTGCCCAATGGGTTCAAGGAAGGTACCACCCATATTTCAAAGGAATTGGGCAAAGGATTTATTTTTAAATGATTTTTGAAGTTTACGCGTCTTTATGATTTTTCCCATAGGGAATAATGGGGATTCTAGCAGCCTTAGTTATAACTTCCTGGGTGGGTGGTAGTGCCCAATGGGTGCAAGGAAACTACCACCCAAATTTCAAAGAAATTGGGCAAAGAGTTGATTTTTTTAAAAAATTTTGAAGTTGGCACATCTTTGATGAAGATTTGGGGCAGAAAGAGAGTTTCAGGGGCAGAAGAGTGGGTTGGGCAGTAGTCCCCCAATGGGTGCCTGCTATCATCCAGATTTCAAAGGAATTGGGCTAATTTTTAAAGAATTTCTGAAGTTCTGAAGAATTTCTGAAATTTCTTTAAGCTTTCCTCCCATAGGGAATAATGGGGGTTTCAGCAGCCCCATAACTGTACTTATTAACAACCCCGACCCACTCTTCTGCCCCCGAAGCCCCTTTTCTGCCCCAAATCTGCCCCAAAGATGTGCACACTTCAGAAATTCTTTAAAAATCAACCCTTTGCCCAATTCCTTTGGAATCTGGGTGGTAGCAGACACCCATTGGGGCACTACCACCTGACCCACTTTGGCACTCCTAGGAGGCACCCACAGGCAGAAATGGGTACTGTCTGTCCCCATTGTCCCATAGGGTGGATGCAGTACACATCAACAACAAAAGCAAAGCTTTGCAAAGAACAAGGTTTCCAAAGGTCACACACATCCACTGTGTCACACACTCATCACATCAATTGTGTCCCACTACCCCCCTCCCAAATGCAATTGATCTACACACAACAGTGTGAAACAACAACAATGAAATGCACTGCCCCACACGGCTTCTCCCAATGCAGCAACAAGCAAGCAAGCAAGCAAGCAAGCAAGTGTGATATCACAGATGTAGCAGACTAGGGCAGCAGACTAGGGCCAACAACAGCATCAAATGTGCCCTGCCCTCCCTCCCCCAAGCATTGAAAATCCACAAGCAATACAAGCAAGATGAAAATCCACAAGCAACAGACATCTGTGGCACCTGGCCATAAAAGCGGGTTAAGTAAAGAAGGGTGCAAAACAACATTCTGCCAGTGGAACAGCGAGGTTTGGCCCACCTCCCACCTACACAAGTATAAGAGTGATGATTACAACAACAGCATGCAATTTTTTGGCTCTTGTTTTCTTTAACATTTCGGCAACAGATCGGAACCTGTGGCACCAGCAGCACAAACTGTTGTAGATGCCAGCAATCTAGTTTGAATAAAAATGATAATGATGCTAGAAGTCACAATATGACCCAATCTTCATTGAAAAGAAGTCCACACACAGAGAAAACCTGTCCTGTGCCCATCCATGAGGTCCCCAAAATACAAACAAAACAAACAATCCAAGGCATTTGAATTGTATTTTCCCCTTTCTCTACCTCCAGAGAGGGAGAGGAAGGGGAAAACGTTCTATCGGGCAGTCGGAGCTGCCTGAAATAATTGGCGAAGAGTTCGCCTGGGCTCTCGGTGGCCCGGGCATGGGAGGGGGGAGTTCACTCTGGGCTCCTATGGAGCCCGAGCCATGTCCCCGTACGCATGACGTCATGCGCACTGGCATATTGGAGCAGGCCGCCAAGCGGGGCTGGATGCAGGCCGCCGCTTGGCTGGCTCTGCGCCTGGTCCCAAGAACCTGTGTATGGTGCCAACACACACATGACATTTGCCATGTGCATGCAGGCGCCACACTATGTTCTAGAGACAAGCACTGCTACAGCAGGAAGCTGCATACAACCATGGAGAACAGGAAAGGACCTGCTCCCCTTTTTAAAAAGATCCCGCTACCCTCAGGCCACACTCCCTCTGGAATAAAGAAACTGTGCAAACCCATGCATCTTACCACAATAAAACCTCTCATTTAGAAAGGCTCTGAGCTGCCATAGCTCCTACCTTGCTCAGGATTGGTCTAGACTGGAGGTGACTAATTTCTATATTAGTCTATGGAGGGGGCACTTTAGACATTAGTTCAGGGGCTAGAACTATCTGTTCCATCTTCTGTTGGTTGGACTCTATATAGTACTGGCATTCCTGAACAGTAAGGGTATGCTATTAGGCAGCATATGCTACCCAGCACATACCCTCTTGACAATCCAACAGCACAGGTTATCAGATCATATGAGCTTAGGACTGGGGTACCTATGAGAACACCTTCTTCTGTGTGACCCTTACCAGAGAGAAGAGTTGGTCTTCTTGTAGCAAGCACAAATTGTCCCCTTTGCTAAGCAGGGTCCCCCTGGATTGCATTTGCATGTGGGGCTACATGTGTGAGTACTATAAGATATTTCCCTTAGGGAATGGAGCTACTCTTGGAAGAGCAGAAGGTTCCACGTTCCCTCCCTCGCATCTCCAAGATATGACTGAGATAGATTCTTGCCTGCAACCTTGGAGAAGCCACTGCTAGTCTGTGTAGACAATCCTGAGCTAGATCGATCAATGGTCTTACTCAGTATTTATTTATTTAATGTATTTACTTATCAAATTTGTACACCGCCCCAAACTTTAGTCTCTGGGTGGTTTACAATAACATGAAACCAGTTAAAAACGTATACAAAAACTTAAAAACAATTGAACTATTTAAAAGTAAACCAGAGATTAAAACCCAAAAATATTAGGAAGCTGAGAAAGCTTGGGCGAAAAGATGGGTTTTCAGGTGTTTTTTGAAAACTGCCAGAGATGGGGAGGATCGTATCTCAGCAAGGAGTGCATTCCACAACCTCGAGGCAGCAACCGAGAAGGCCCGTCTCTGTCTAGCCACTAAACGAGTTGGTGGTAACTGGATATGGACCTCCTCAGATGACCTCAATGGGTGGTGGAGCTTGTAATGAACAAGATGCTCTCTTAAATACCCAGGGCCTAAGCCATTTAGGGCTTTATAAGTTATAACTAGCACATTTTGCCCAGAAACCTATCGGCAGCCAGTGTAACTCCATTAGCAAAGGAGTAATGTGGTCTCTCCGAAATCACCCAGAGACCAACCTGGCTCCGCATTCTGAACCAACTGAAGTTTCCGGACTACGTACAAAGGCAGCCCCACGTAGAGCGCATTACAGAAGTCAAGTCTGGAGGTTACCAACAGATGTACCACTGTTTTGAGGTCATTGATCTCAAGAAATGGGCGCAGCTGGCGTTATCAGCCATAGCTGATATTCTAGCCGTAGCACCCCTGGCCACCGTCTCAACCTGAGATATCAGGGAGAAGTGTTAATCCAGAAGTACTCCCAGACTGCGAACCTGTTCCTTTTGGGGAAGTGTGACCCCCATCTAGAACAGGCAGATCAAAATCGTCTCTAGATGTCTGACCCTGCACAATAAGTACCTCCGTCTTATCTGGATTCAGCTTCAGTTCATTCTCCCTCATCCAGCCCATTACTGCTTCAGAGTAGGCATTTAGGGAGGATATGCCATCACCTGAAGAAGCTGACATGGAGAAGTAGATCTCCATGTAGAAGTAGACATATAAGCTACCTAGAGGATAATTGTGTGTAATGATGCCTTGTATGATCTCAGAATATGATATGTGTGCAGTGTTAGTGCACTCTAAGGAGGGGGGAGTGATGGATCTGAAGGTTCAGATATTTTCAACAGAAAGGGGGGAACTGATGTTTAGTGAAATAGTAACAGAAACGCACAGCTTGAAGTTATAGTTCTCTGCAAGAGAAGTTGCTTTGTCTGTCAGTGCAAAGCAGTAGTTTTCCATCCCCCATAGGTTACAGCGACCGAATGTGGAATTTAGAAAAGCTGATATGACTAGGAAGAAGTCGATGTCTGCCTGTGTACATGTTTGTGGTTTGTGCCTGGCCTTGGGACTCTGGCAACAATATGCTGTTTTCTTGTGTGGATGACTTTTGAATTTTTCTTGTATATAAGTATGCCTGTTTGAGATAATTCTTTGTCCTACTTTGAGCATAAGCCAAAGTAACACCTCTGTTCTTAAGGCAGAATAAAAGCTTTGATCGTAATTCCTCTCATCTGTGCTGATTATTGACTCCATCTGCCCAGGAACGAACCTCTCCTATTGGGGTTACGGCTACCCCATTACATCAAGTGACCCTGGGCCATTCACTTCTCTCAGCCTAACCTACTTCACAGGGTTGTTGTGAGGAGAAACCTAAGTATGTAGTATACAGCTTCAAATGTTCATTTAAATGAAGTGGAGTGTGCCGTAGCCCAAACAAATCAGCGTACTGTTCAGAATTGTTGAGATTTATCATCACTGCATTTAAGAAAGTGCAAAACCATGGATCATGGTTACAAGAAAGAGAGAAGCAACTAAGATTCCTGGGGATGTTAATAGATTGACAGGTGTGTTCCCCACCCCCCTCCTTTTGTCTCTTGTAGTCCCATGTGGATGACCTGTCCTTGCAATGGTAAAAGTTGTAAGCTGCTGGGCAGAGAATATTAATACTGATATATTATGGGCACAGAGGGCTGGAGGACAGGCTTCTGTTTTTTTTAAAATGCCAAATCTCTCTCTCTCTCTCTCTCTCTCTCTGGAATGGGAAAAAAGACAGAATTGTTTTTTAAAACCACGAGGCTATGCTACCCTTCCAACCACCTACTAGTACCAGCTAACGGGGATCCCTCCCACAGACATAACCCCTGTTTAAACGTCTTCTAAACTGAACAACACAGAACTTTTAAAATTCAGTTGCAACTCCAAACCTCCCTCCAAACAGGAAAAAAACCCCCAAGAATACACAGTTACAGAGATGTGTGTGTGTGCGCGCGCACACACGCGCGTGTTAAAATGGGCACTCAATCAGTCTAGGGCTTCATCCATGTTGTGTGTCCAGTTGTCCACTTCTGTGGTCTGGTCTCTGAGTCTACTCTTTCTTCTTCAATCTCCTTCTCCTTCTTCAGTCTTCAGATGGAGGGGGGGGGCTGATGCAAAAGCCTGGAAAATCTGGGGGGAAAGGGGGTGGCTGGCCAGGTGGCAAGTGGCCACAGGGGCTGGGGCTGGTGGCTGGCACAGACACAGCAGACACAGGCACGTAGTGATTATCTCAAGGGGGTGAAAAAAGAATTATTCTCAGGAACAAAAAAGCAATGTAGTAGATAATCCATTCCCAGGCTGGCATGCAGTTGCCAGCAGAGGCAGACAGGCTGGGCTCAGGCTGGCAAGGCAGAAGGCAATAGGCATGGCAATGGCAAGGCAAAGCAAAGCTGTCGCTCTCTCTCTTCTCCCACACGAGGCAGAAAGGCAGAATGGTGGCTGCTGTCTTTAAATCTAATTGAAAATCCCTCCTTGAACTCCTCCCCCACACTTGCCCCTTCTTCAACCCTTCCCCTGGCCAATGTGGGGTCAGTCAGGAGTGGCAAGAGCCAAAAGAGCCAATCAGGAACAATGAGACAATTGTCAGCAAATCAGCCCATGTGTTGTAAATCTGTCAGGCTAGCCAGACAAAGCGTAACAGAGGCAGAAGCAGAACAGCAATGTCTAACAGGAATAAATTCTCCAAACCAGGTCCAGTCCGAGTTTATTCAATAAATCCAACAGAGTCCAAAGCGAAATCCATGGGCAAGGTCAACACAGTCCAGGGTCCAAACACAGTCAAGGTAATACACGAACACAGCCAATTAGCTCACAGGAAATTGATGTTGCTATCAGCAGGGTAGCTATGTTACAGGCATCTTAAATAGCCTGACCCCCGGTGCTGTTAATTAAGAGTTGCTGAGTCAGCAGCTTTGCCTGTTCTACACATGTTGCTCCTTAACTCTTGCTGTCTTTTGGATCACCGCCTCTCCACAGCTGAGACTGTCGCACCTCCTCCACAAGAGCTGCCTCACCCGGCTCTAACTCATCTTCAACTCCCTGTGCGTCGGACCCACTCTTCTTTGCAACTTCTGGTCCTTGCCCACCTGCTGTCAGCTCTGTCTCCGCCTCCAGCCCTTCCTCGGAGTCTTCCAGCATGCCCATGACACCATGCTTTTGTTCACTGATCTGAAGGTGGGAAATTCAAATAGACATCAAACACAAAATGGAGACTACATGGAGATTGCCATAAAATGGAGGCTTGAAACAACAAAACATTCAGATCTGAAATTTGGGCAATTTGTTTTGTGCACAAATCTTTCGGGACTTGCAATCGGGTGATTTGTTTTGTGCACAAATCGCCCAAAATGGCCTGATTCGGGTACAGATTTTTTTGTACCCAAAACGTTTTGCACATCCCTACAATGTGGATGCTGATGCATCTCTGAGATGCTCATCCAGGCCTCAAAAAACTGCATTCATGCATTGTTTGATATCGATGTACATCTCCACCTATGTGACCAAATGCCTCCTGTCTTTAACTTACTAGCCAGTAATTGTGTTCCTACTTATTCTCTTTGCACACATGAGTATTCTTAAACAAACAAACAAACAAACAAACAAACAAACAAACAAACAAACAAACCAACCAACCTATCATTTTCATGCACATTGAGAATGCTGCAGCTTCCTAAATGTATCTAGGCTGCTCATTTCACAATTATTTTAAAATCAACATTTGAAATGAAATTTCCTGATAGATTTATGGGAAGTGAGAGTGCACAGGTTATCAGAATAGTAACTCCTTACAATTTGGGGCATTATGAAGCTTAATTGTGGATAAGTCTCTTGCAAACCTGCTTTCAGTTCCACATGTATTCTGATTGTTGAAAAATAGGATTGATTACTGTTTTTAACTATATTAAGAACCAACCCAAGTTGTGGCAATGCCCAGATTCAGCTGTAATTCTACACCATTTTTTAGCATTACATCAGCAAGCTTAAGGGAGATCCAGGTTTGTGTGCTCCCCTCTCTTCCTCTAATGTGTACAAGAGAGTGCAAGCAAACCACAGCACCTCACTACACATTAGGGTTGCCAGGTCCAAAGGGTGGAAAAACTTGATATCCATCACCAAAAAAGTGGAGACAGAAGATAGTTTTCACCAAAAAAAAGGACCCCAAAAGTATCCATCTTGCATAAATTTTGTGTATATTTATTGGATATATATATATATATATATATATATATATATATATATATATATATATATGAAAGTGTATAATTTTGACTGTTTTAATGTTGTTTTTAGAATATTGTTTTAAAATTTAATTTGTGTTTTAAATTTCTTGCTTTTAAATTTTTGTTTCTGTTTCTAATTAACGTTTTACATTTTAATCTTGTTGTAAACCGCCCAGAGACGTAAGTTTTGCGTGGTATAAAAATATGTTAAATAAATAAATAAATAAATAAATAAATAAATAAATAAATTGAGAATAAATACAGCTCACCACTACACTGTGAATAAATACTGCTCACTGCTGTGAAGCTGATGATCAGGTGAGCTGTGTGTCTGCTCAGTCTGCTGTCTAGGTATTGAGTTCTTAAGGCTCTTGCTTCTTAACCGTACATTCATCTGTTGCTTAGGTTTACCACACACACAGTCCTCTGTCCTCCTCCCCCACAGGTCACCCAGCCTGCTTTCCCCAGCTAGACCAGCAACTTCACTTCTTGGCTCGAGGCAGGGTAGCCAGCTAGCTACCGAGCCAGCCTCTTTGCACAGCTCCCACTTACTTGCTGTTCTACAGACTGCTTTTGAACAGAAGGTTTCATAGTGGTTTTCAAAGAGGGGAGGGCTGGAGGCAGGCAATCTTTCACTGGCCCCTTTGCTCCTCCATAGACTTCCTCCCTCCCTCCCTTGGTCGGCTGCTGCGACCTGAGCCCCTCGCTCACTCACTCACTCACTCACACTGGTGAGTGGTTGATTTCAGTAGGTTGTTGGTCTCTCAGTCAGCGACTCAGTGCGCCTTCCCCCTCAGAGTGCCTGAATGGCTGCTCAGCAGCAGCCATTCAGGATTGAGGAGGTGGCCCAGAAGAGTTCTCGCCCCCGTAACATGCCACTGCTGCCAAAAGTTTTTTCAAAAACAGACAAATCCTGCCCCTAGGTGGCCACACCCCCGGTCCTCCTAGAGTCCCCGTCCCGAATTGAGCCAATGCAGTGTTGGCAACCCTAACCTCCCTGGCCCTCACAACCCACTTTCCCCTTCTTGCGGCTGCTTACCTTCTGGGCATGCTGAGGACGGCGTTTCAAAACCCTGTCCTTGGTACGTCCAGAAGGTAAGCAACTGCATGAAGGGGAAGGAGTTGGAGCTGGCCTGGAAGGCTAACCCAGCCCCACCTCCCTCACTCATCACCATCCCTTTCTCCTAGCTCTTTACCTCAGCAGCCTCAGCATGGGAGGTGCTTTTAGCAGAGGGTGGCAGCTGGGCTTCTGTCTCACTGCTTCAGTAGCTGAATGGCTCCCTCTCTTGTGCATGGGGGTGGGGGGAAGAACCATCCAGTTAGTGAAACACCAAGAGATGGATTTATGCTTAAAATGCCTTCGAAGCTGCAGCTGCTGATGTAATCAGCTGGGTAAAGTAGTGGATGGCACAGAGCTGGGGAGTGTCAGACAGGTGAGACAATGCCTGCAGGTGATAGGGGCAGGGCAGAATGCCCTCACTCCTGCCCCATGGTTCAGGCGCTGCCTGATGCCATCACCTCACCTCATTTCATCAGTGAGCCACCACTAAATGATTGTATCTGTATGACAGAAGTGGCTGCAGGCACATCCTATACTCAAAATTTACAGCAACAGAGAGATACACAAACAAGTTAGGTGTACACCAATAAATAAATAAATAAATAAATAAATAAATAAATAAAATTAGAGAATACATTAATGCTATTTTAACAAGTAGTGCATAGGGGAAAATCATGTTTTTCAAATAAAATCCACAAATTTGAATTTCTTAGATTTCTCAAATGAATATTTCAGCCTACCCTGCTTAAGGCTTTCTGTTACAATAATGGGAGCAATGAGGAACATAGTACTTGGGAATTCACAGACAGAGTGAGACACCAAATGTCTGGTACCCACAAAGTTACTGCCCCCAGTGTTCATGCTACTTCAAAGATTTTTTATTTTCCTTTAAGGAAGATAATCTTTCTTCAACGCTGGTAGACCCACCCACTGTATTTTTAGAAGAAAAAACAGCAAACTCCTTCTGCAGCTAGAAAAGGCAAGCAGGTATTGGTGGCCTCAGCTCCATCTTTTCCCAGAGGTGGATCTCTAACTGAGTGCCTGTGTGCTTTTCACATGGTCTGCCCAGGGTGGGGAGGGCCACCATGCTCTCCTGATGCTGTCCTCTGTGGCACCGCCCCTCCAGTTCACTGTTACCATCACCTGCCCCCGCTGGCTTTTCATTATACCGCTGTATGCAGTATATACCGCTGTGATGCAGTATAATGACATCACCATCTCAGCAACAGGTGGCACTGCGCAAAGGCCTCTCCAACCGGGCCACAGCTGGCCTGGACTATCATTTGGGTGGGCAGCAGGGTGGTTGGAGGAGGCCCCACCACCACCTCCCAAGTCTCCGGTGGTAGCAGTGGCTGCCCCAGCCACTGGTGGGACTTCATTTTAAAGCTAAACATCAAGCATGTCCATCATCGGCGGGGTGGTTGAAGGAGCCCTGCCGCTGCCTCCTTAGTCTCCAACTGCAGTAGGGGCTGGAGCTTCATTTTACAGGTAAATGTTTAAAATTCCACACACATCCCACCACTGCTTTTAAGTTAAAAGAAAGCCTTTTAAGGCCTACAAAATACCCTGCACTTGTAAAGGGGAATCCTAGCAGGATTCCCCTTTACAAGTATACCACCACCCCATACCCTCCTGAGACAGCCTGCAAGCTTGTTCTGTGAATCAGGGGCGTTCCAGTTCAGTCTTGGACTGGCACGCTCCCTATGGGGGCCAGTCTGGTTTGACCTTGGTCAGCCCAGACCGGGCCGGCTCGATGCGAGCTGGCTCGCACATCCCTAGATGGGATACAGCTTTCGATACTTGGTGGAGCCAGCTTCTGATTTCTGCTCTGCAGATAGCCACTGCATCGTTGGTCTGGGTTTGCAAAGGGAGTCATGAGATAGGAGAGCTGGGAGTCATGAGATAGGAGTCATGAGATGACTGGGAGTCATGAGATAGGAGAGCTCCTGCCCTTCTACCCACCCCACAAATTGTCATGTGAACAAGTCTAGTTAAGACAAGGCCTCAGCCTTGATTGATACAGTTTACAGTGCTAACAGTGGGGGACTGAAAAATTGTGGCTAGGCAGCAAGCTTGTCTGGTACAGGACTCCAAGCTTATGACATGATACAGATCTAGGCCAGAGGTCTGCTTCTATGATCTGCTTCATATTTCTGTGAAATCATTCCTGCATTAATAAACGTTCCTTCATTCACCTTGCAGGATCCTGTAGTTTTGTGTGCTCGCAGCTCTATAGGGACAGTATTAGCAATCCTGTACGTACCCCATACAGGAGTACATTGCAGAGAGGAGTTGAAGGTGACATTATACTGTCCCCCTCCATCCCTCCCTTGAGATGTATGCCTGTTTTGGTCTGTGAAAGAAGGAAACTGCAAGCAGCCACCCAGAAGTGCTCTTATCTCTGGACTTTGGGGGTATAGTCCAGGGCCTCCACATCCCCTGCCCCCCCCCATCATCTTTAATCTGTCTTGGTGTGGTTTGTGCCCTCAAGGACCTATATGCAAAAAATGATGCTTAACTTGCAGCGCGTGGGGCAGGGGGCTCCAAAAGCCTTTAGGTCCAGGCTCCAAAATGACCTACATGCACTTCTGCAGCCAGCACTGGGATTTTTTCTCCCACCTCATAGCACAGGTTCATGGGGAAAGTGTACAGTTACTTCATCCCCTGGCCTTATCTCCCTTTCCTGATGATATGTGTGAGACAGTGAAATAAACCACAGGCAGTTTCTAGCACAGCGGACTGAGAGAATTTTTTTAAGAGCCCAGAAGATTCAAGAGCCAGCAGACCACAGAGGCATCTTAAAATGCAGAGTTTGAGCTCTCAGATGTAACCTGGGTTTTTTTTTGGGGGGGGGAGGGTTTGAGAATGATCTGCTATTTTCCAAATTCATTCAATGCTAAACCTGTATACGTGCGAATAAACCAAATATTACGCAACTGAGGCGGCAGTGTGTGTGTGTATGCATGCCCTTTTAACCATGTGACCCAAGGGGGAGCCAAAAAAACCTATACTCATCAATGTGGATATAAATACAGACCCATTAATAAGCTACGGACACAGGAGGCAAAGTATAGGGCAGAAATTAGGACATGTTTCCTCCATTTCCCTTTGCATACCCCCATCCAGCCTTCTTTGTAAGCAGCCTTCCACTCCCTTGTCAGGAACCACATGTGTAAATTATGTGCATCAATACTCTGCTTTTAATAAACTGGCCTGCTCATCAGAATGCACTTTCCATTGAAACAATGCAGTAATAATAATTATGTCCAGAGCAGGATAGTGCTCTATTTGATCTTAATTATAACTATAGGTGCCAATTAGGATTATACACCCTTCCCTCCAGGACAGGAGTACCTATAGTTGTGGACAGCATACTGGTTTCACATATTGATTATCATAATAATATAAAGAATTCAATCTGCCTGTGTACTATGTATGCATGCCAAAGATGTGAATCCCTTTGTTTAAATAACGAATTGCCTATTAACATGGGCATAGTCATTCCAACGTATAAATAGTAATAAGTGCTCTTAGAATACACTTTTTAAAACGCATTTTAAAAATACATTTCCTGAAATTTAATCTTGAATATATTCAAGAGCAATCTTTAAAATGGCTGAGAAATTTCCCCCTTCTTCTTGAAATGTCTTTCTCCCACAACAGACATCTGAAATGGTACCACTGTGGAAGATCCTTCTGAAAGGGATTTTATAAATTGACACTGAGACTTCACAAGCATATAAAGTAGATTCAGGATTGCTTTGTCATATCTCTAGACTATTCATGATGAAAACATGGTGGGGGGTGGGGGAGCGGAATCCCTTAGCTCATCATATGGTAGATGGTGAAGTAGCTAGGTACATGGAGAAGTAATCAGATGGCTCCATCACCACATGCCCTGCAATGTACATCAAACTCAACATGATCTTCAGTATACACAAAGGAGTTTTGTGAACTCGCCCCAAGACTTGACAAGCATATCAAGTAGTTGCAGATTTAACTATTTCAAGAAATGGACTTGAAGGTATTGAAACCTGTTTGGCTCGGCAACTTGTTGAGAATTCTCTCTGGTAAGAGATACCCTTCTATTACAGCAGAGTGCACTGAGGCACAACACAGCAGAGTCTGCCTAGGCATGTGTGTATGCTGAGAGTAAAATAAACTTGGAGCCAGTTCATAGTTTCAAATCAATATAAGGAGTCTTTATTGGTGAATTCCATTCTAGATAGTCAAGTGGAGAGATAGGATCTCTAATCTATCTAGCTAGTTGGATGCAGAGGGATGGTTTCTGCATCTCTGCACACATGGTGCAGGGACAGAGGAGCGTGGGTGTTGCAAGGGAGAAGAAAGGGAAGAGGAAGTGGAAGGAAGGAAGTCCTTGAGAGTAGCAATTTACATATCAAAGAGATAGTGTCAGAGCAGTAGAGAGAAGGGATGACCAATGTCTTGACCCCTCTAGCCCTCTCACTCACTAATCTGTCCCCCTCTGTCAATGAGACATGAGACAGCGCAGAGTCCTTCACTTCCAACACAACTGACATTCTAACTAAACAATTACATATTTAATTTTATTAAACATTCTAATAAAATATAAGCATTTGTAATCCAGTTACCAATTTCAGCATATTGATTCAGGAAACCCAAGGTGCCCTGAAGCAATATGCTGAAATTGGTGGGTTTGTACATGATGACCAACCTTGGCATATCCTAACCTACAAAGGAAGTAGGCTTGTACTTAGAGATGGGAGAGGGAAGTGTGCACTCATGGTCTGAGGGAAGTTACATGAACCTCAGGTTTCATATTAAGTGTGAACCCCACCCATAGTTAATTAATAAACCCACCCCCCGATGGATGGGGAGCTGTGGTTTGAAAGAGAAAGCTTTCAATCTATTTCTGTTGGTGTATGGGAAAGGAGAGGGGAGGATGGAGCCCATGAACCGATGGATATCTCAGGCTTATTAATTCAGTGCTAAAATATTTTTTAGCATTTTGTCTGAACAAGACCCATAACCGCATCAGAACACATATGGAACTGAAAGTGAATTTTCAGGAGACTTTGCCTTACTCTAATACAAATTTGTGGGATGTAGTGGTATACTGATCACACTTCCTTTAAGGAATATCTTCCCAAGTCAGAAATGTCTTTGGTGAATGCAGAGACCCAAGGAGGGATTAACTCTCTGGAAAGATACTGTGATATTTCATAAAGGTTGTAAAAGGCAAAGAAAATGATTCAGTGAAGATTTTTCTTCATTACTTCCCACCCCACTGAAGTGAACATACAATGAAGGAGGTGCACATTGATTTTAGAGCTGAGGAAGTATACAGCTAACAGCATTTTAAGTGTATCCATTTTCAGTTAGCTCAACAAAATTACCAATGAAGCAAGTAACAAAGTGAAAGTTTTTTGTGGGAAATTGCAGGCTAAAAGTGATCATTTAGATTGTGAAATGTTTCTTTTCATCAAAAGTAACGGGTTTTTACATACAGAAGTAAAGTCAGGAGGGGTTTTGGTTGCTTTATCCTTGTTAGACATTTTGCAAGCTGTAATCTGTGTCTTTTTCAGGATGGTAATCTTCAGCAATTTTGTTGTTCAAAGACTCTTTTTTTTTTTTTTAACCTAAAGGGTGCTTACTGGAAAATTCCTGGCAATAAAGATCATAACCAACCTCTGTGGAGTCTTGAGAAACAGCACACACTATGTTGAAAAATAAAAAGGCCAAACACGTCTCTAACCAAACTATGCCCAAAGCTTTCTGTAATGTGCAATTTATAGATATAGATATAAAAGCAGTTTAAAGCATCATTAATATTTTCACCCAAATAAATAACTATAGCCTTTCTTGTGTGCAACAAAAGTTATCCCCATTTTATAGATGGAAATGTGTATGCTATCAGAAGTTCAGTTACATGGTGCAAGAAAGATAACCACAGATAACTCACTATAAAGTTTTAACAATAACCTAACCAGTTTTGAATGGAAACATTACGCTTTGTAATTTATTGTTATAGTGATTTTAAGCCCGTTAAATTAACGGGCGCTAGTAGTACTTTGGTGCCGCCAATCTCCGCCTCCTCTGGCTGCAGCGCGCCCTCCTCCTTTCTGCTGGGCCCACTGCCTCCTCCGCTCCCGCTCCTCTCGTACCCCCTCTGCCCTCCCGGCCCCCCAGCTGCCGCTTCTGCTCTCCCCATAGCCTGTTCCTCGGCCGCCTTTGCCCTCCTCAGCAGTCAGCCGCTTCTGCCCTCCTTCCCCACACTCGGCCCGGATCCTGGCCCCACCGTTTGTTTCCTCTCTCTGATCGGGCCGGTCCCACTGCTGCCGCCTTTTTCCACCATCCCCCCCCCCCCGCAGTCAGGCCGGTCCCTTTTCCACCGTTTCCCCCCCGTCAGGCCGGTTCCGCCGCCGCCTTTCCCTGCCCCGCGTCTTTCCCTGCCCCGTCTTTCCCTGCTCCCAACATGGCTTCCCGTGTCCCTGCGGCCGTATCTTTCTCGGACATTCTGGGCATGCACTCTGCGCATGCCCAGAACAGCCAAGAAAGACATGGGCAGGGACACGGGATTACACTCAAGGGCTTTATTATAGAGGATATGTAAACAGCTGTGTATTTCCAAGTATAGATCTGGGGTGCCTCTTTGCTTGAGAGCGAAAGAGACATTTTAGGAAGAATCACCCTGGTGTAACCGTGTAGTAATCAAACACTTTCCATATTGGGAACTAGCTAGTTTCACATTCCTACTCCTCTTTTGGAACCTGGAGTGTTTGTTTGTTGTTTTTGGATGCTCAAGTACATGTGGACTTTACTACTTCAGGCACTTAGTATCGGGGCGTAGCAAGGTTGTAGTGGGCCCAGAGGCAAGATTTTAAAATGCTCCCCCTCACTGAAACTCAGCTCATGAAGTAAAGAAATCTTAAATGAGGCTGAATAGTGGTAACAAAAAGCATAGTGAAACATATATATATATATATATATATATATATATATATATATATATATATATAGTGATATGTATATCTATATATATCTCCTATGTGCCACAATAGAATATCATCCTACATTATTTTTTTAAAGGTTTTGTAAATTGTGGATGATGCAAGTCATTTAATGGTACTGGAGAAAGACATGCTGTTCTGGTAGCTCCAGGTCTTAACACTCACATCAATTTCAGAGGATGAATACAACTGAAGGAAGCCCGGCCAGGTGTGTGGCTGGGGGAGTCAGTCATGTGACTTGCCTCTGTGCCCCCCCAACGCAGTGGGCCCCCCAGTCTCCCCTTGCCCTATTATAGTTACACCCCTGCTTAGTATATCAGCAGAGGCGTAACTAGGGAAAACGGCACCCGGGGCAAGCACTGAAATGGCGCCCCCCCTGCCGCCGCCCCCCCAACATACTACATTATACTTAGGTTTTTCCTCACAAGCAACAACCCTATGGCGTTGGCCTGTATCTCAAACAACAGAATTATGATGCAATGATGATACACACACCACATTATACTTAGGTTTTAGCACGCAGTAAGTTTAAAAATATTTAGCACGCAGTAAGTGCAGGCAGGACTTATGAGGAGCAGAGGAGAAGCAGCACACGGAGGCGACGAGGAGGGGGGGAGGAGAAAAATCAATGATAAAGGAATGAAGAAATAGTGGCTGTGGTAGAACAGGAATCGGGGATTAATGACAGGGAAAAACATACACCTACCACCACCAGCTTCTTTAATTAATGCGACCCACACTCGTTCAGTCCACCCGCCCGCCGATCCTTTCTGCCGGGGGTGTCTGTGTGTCCTCCTGTGCCTGATGCAGCCCAGCCCCAGCAACGAGTCCGGCAACGTTCTCCGCGACCGCGCCACATGCAGGCTAACCGAGCGGACGCACGCATGCGCAGCGCGACTCGGCACGCCGCCGGCCGAGTTGTGCGTGCATGCGTAACACTGAGACTCGGCTGGCAACTTGCCAGAGGCCTCTTTCTGGCTGGCGCGGTGGCGCCTGATGGACAGTCAGCAGCCTCAGAGCCAAAGCACAGCACATCAGCCAGTGAGCAAAGGTGCCCGCCGCCAGGTCAGCAGAAATGGGGGGGCCATGGGAGCGGAAGGGGCCGCTCGTGGGAGGGGGCGCCGACGCGCTCCCATCCCTTGCCGGCAAAATTTGTATTTAAAATTTTTAAAAAATAATAATAATAAATTTTTGAGGATCGGCGGGGGTCATGGCGGCGCCTCCCACGTGACCAATGAAGATGGCGCCCAGGGCATGTGCCCCCCCTATAGTTACACCTATGTATATTAGTTTAAATAAGGTCAAACCAAGTTATTCTTGTGGTTATTTTAAACTGTAAATCTCCATTGAAATGTTTTGTTTTGTTTTAGTACTATCAACATTTGTAATGACCTGATAATGTTTTTGAGTCTTTAATCCAGGCCAGCACCAGTTGCGTGGGGGCAACTTTGAGCAGTAGCTGTGTTCACAGTGCTTTGAGAGGTACCAACTCCTGGTCAGTTAATTGTTAAGGTTTGGGCTCCCTCATATGCTGATGCAGCAAACAGCAGATAAGTGAATGGTGCTTGCAAAGAACAGCCAACATTATTTCCAGCTGTTCGCCCTCTCCCACTGGGAGGCACAGTGGTAGGGATTTGTGACACATTGTGCTGCCCAGAGGGAGCATAAGTGAGTGAACAAGAGAGAGAAAATTTGAGGCACCTGCCTCTGCATATTCACCCTCTTCCTTTGGATGGCCTATAGAGGGTATAGCCCAGCAGGACTGACCAAGGCGAGTGCACAAACAAAGAGAAATTGGTTGCTGCTGCTTGGCTAACTACTGCCTCCTTTTGCACATTTCCCTCTCATTCTTGGTGGGATTGTGGAAGAGGATTGGGTCACAGCACCAGACTCACTCTGTCTTGGTAGCATAGGAGGGGAATATTGGATGAGCTTGACCAAGTCGCTGCTAGTGTGGCCCAAATAAAAGAGTGCTTGTGAGTGAGTAAGAGAAAAGGGTGGCTGATCCTGGCTGTCCACTCACTTCTTTGGGGGAATGGTGGAGAGAGTTGGGTCCAAAGAAAGCACTGCCTCTGCCTGCTTGCACCTCTACTCTCTCTGGGTGGTAAGGAGAATTGTACCCTATGGCACTGGCCAGAGAAATCACAAGCTGCCAGACTGGGCCCACTGGATTTAATTCACAGTGCTGCATCCAGAGCAAAAGTGCAGGTGGGCGAGCATGTAACCTGTGCCTGCTTGTTCTTCTTCTATGGGCTCTGGGATGCAGTGGACTCATGGAATCCAATCCCCACCACTGTGCCAGCCAGAGAGAGAGAGAGAGAGTGCAGGTGAGTAGCCACCACAGCTACTCATTTGCTTCCCCTCCCTATTTGCAAAGATGATTGGACTCATCAGAAAGAAAATTTTTTTTATTATTACTTATAAACCCATTTTTCTTTTTTAAAAAAGTTATCAAAGCAGCTGTGGGAAGTTCAAGGCAGGGCAGATGGACTCAAAGAAACCGGACCCCCAGCTCCACCACTATTATCTTTATTATCTCCTCACTTTGAGGGGCCACCGGGGAGAGGGTTGATCATGGCCCCCTCTGACCTAGCTACGCCCCTGTTTCAAGGGAAGAGTACAAGAGAAGAAGCGGCTCCCTCCACCCTCGGATTGGCCCCAATAAGGCTGCTCGGAGAGTGCAAGAGGAGGCTGGTATTCCTGGAAGGAGTAGCTGCCTCTTGCGCACGCTCACCCTCTCACTCTGGGAGCACAGTGGGGAGAACTGGGCACTCTGGAACGGCTGTGGCAGAGGATATAGGAGAGCCCAGGAAAGGACTGTTGCGGACACCCCACCTCCTCCCATAACCTGGAACTGGCCCCGCTCCAAACTACTTGTAAACAACTGATGACCACAGGTTTACTTAAGAGAAAATGGGCTGTGCACCACAGAATGAAGGAGCCAACGAAAGGCTAGAGGTGAGAAAAGAACGCATGACAGGCTCTTTGCAGAACACCCTCCCAGACTGCCTGAAGGGACAAGGTGGCAGAGGCTCAAGGGGTCCGTGCAGGGAGCCAGATTCCGCGAGAACACGGAACTCTCAGGGATGGGAGGTGCGCGTGCCCTCGTCACCTAGCAACAAATGCTTGGCTGTGGTCCAGGAAGTCATGGAACGCTGGGCAAGCCTCGCTGGTAGTGAACAGCAGCAGCAGCGGCGGCGGCGGTTCACCATGACCGATCTCAAACACCAGGCTGCGGAGTATTACCGGAGCAACGAAGTGCCTCAGCGTCTGGAGGAGGTGCTCAACGCCATGTTCTACCTACGCCCTGAGGACTTCTACGGGCATTTGGTATGTTGTTGAAATCCGTGTACTACGACCGCTGAATGGCACGCATGCGCCTTTTGCCAACGCTGGAGGCTCGAGTGAAGGGATACCTCTTGCGCAGGCGTCTTTGAATATTGGGTGGATTGAAAGAAGCGGACTGAGATTCTGGGTCGGGCTCAGCTCCTCTCCTGCGTTTGGGGTATGGCGGGAGGCTGCTCTCTCTCTCGCCTTTCTGTTCCCTTTGCTAGAGGTCCGCTGAGTGTGCTGCGCTTATGGCTGTTGTTCCCACCCCCATCCGGCTCCGCTTTCCTGCTCTTCTTTTCTTTTCTTTTCTTTTCTCTCTCTTTCGTCGCCTGGCTGATGGCACTCATCTCAGGGCACAGAGGGGGTCGCCCCGCCCGCCAACCACCGTGCTGCATAAGTCCAGCGCAAAGCCGCAAATGGCAGCGAAGAGGAGGAGGCTACTTTTGCCCGCCTCGCCTTTATCTCATATCTTTGGACAGTGGAAAGGGTTGGGAATGGGCTCACAGCACAGCAGGGCCTATTCCCTGCGTGCTGCCTAGAGGGAGAGCTCAGTGGAGGTGGTTCTTCTTCAGGAGTGGGTAAACTTGGTCCTCCAGCTGTTGAATACTATTCCCATCACCCCCAGCCACAATTTATGTCTGGGCTGACGTGCTCCAGACTTAGCGTGTCAGTCTGCTTCCAAGGACTGGTCTACCTGAGTAGACCAGTCTTCCGAGGTGGGCTGGCTGACTCGTTAAATCTGGAGTGGAGAGCTTGTCCACCTTCTGATCCCAATCAGTAGACCAGCTCCCCTGGGGAGTGTTGATCTGTCAATTGGGGTTGGTGAGTAGACTAGCTCTGCGCTTTGGACCTGGCGCATCAACCCTCCTCTGAGGACTGGTCTACCCACTAACCCCAATTGGTAGGCTAGTACTCCCAGGTAGACTCCTGGGTAGACAAGTTCTCTGAGACGGGCTAACAAGCCAGGTCCAAAGCAGAGGGCTGGTCTACCCATTAAGCCCAGTTGGTAGACCAGCACTCTTTGGGAAAAGTGCTCAAATCACCAAAATAGATGTGGGTCAAATTTATTTGGGTTGAATTGTGGATGATTGTCCTGAACCCAGAAGACTCCCTGTTTTGTGGGCAATTTGATTTGACGTTGAACCCCCGAATCAACCCTGATTAGAATCAAATTGATTTGAGATTGAATTGAATTGTACATCTCTAATATCACAAAATAGTGGATAGGCTTTTAATGTTTTTCCCTATTTTAAGAAAATCAACCTCAGTAAAATATTTAGGTATCTGGGTTCAGACAAATATTGAGATATTGAATAGTTTCAAATCACCATAGATAACTAGGGAATCTATAAAGATCTGGAACATTGCCTCCATCTTAATTTACCATGGTTGGGCAAAATCCTGTTGATAGAAGTGAATATTCTTTCTAAAATCCAATTTTTGTTGATGAATATAGTATTATTTTGTGATTATTTTGATAACCATGTTAACTTGGCAAAGAGGCACCTTTTAATGTGGTGATTCTCTCTTATTTAGCAGGGGGAGAGTAAATGGCCCTATCCACCCCCAGCACAGTACCTCCAGTGACTGTTGCTGGGGCCTATCTTGTGTTTCCTTTTAGAGTGTTATCCCTTTGGGGACATGGATCCATCTTATTTATTTATTATTTCTCTGTGTAAACCTCCCTGAGCCATTTTTGGAAGGGTGGTTTGGAAATCAAATAAATAAATAAGTATGAGTAGTATTAGAAAATGGAAGGGGGGAAATTAAGAAAGAAACTAAAGGATTGCAAAAGGAGGAGTCAGCCTACCACCAAATGTAGAGTGGTAATAAGGCAACAAAACTGGCTGATATTTCTGATTGAATTATACTAAATGAAATATTATATGTTGAGCAGGAGGAAATGGGATTAAATTTAGTGTATTCCATTTTCAAGATCAATCCTATATTGTCTTGTATCAACTCAATGAAAGTGCAAAACCAAGCTAGAATAAAATTAAGTTCAGAACTATCTCCTTTGACACCTGTAGAGAATAATTTTCTGTCATGGAATTGTTGGGCAATATATCCTGCTGGTAGCATTTTCCTTTGGTCAATATTGTTGATTTATCAACATGAAGGAAATAATGAACAAATGCTCGATAAAATGGAAGGAAAACATCCACATTGTTTTTTTAAAAATTATGGATCAATTTAGTCATTTCTGTTTTAGTCTTTGTGACTAAACTGAAAGAGTGAAGAAAGGAATAAGTATAGATTGGTTTGTTGAGAGATGAATGCTGTTCATTCAATATGGGAATACTGATTTTTTTATATTATTTGTATCCTTGTGAATGATTCTCTCTTACCTAATTTGGGAATTGAGTTTATATTAAGGATTGATTTTGTCAATTTATTTTTTCCGAATTGTATAACATTTATTTTTGATATAATGGAGATTATAAATAGAAATTTTGATTTAATTAGTTGGGGCCAGTTTTAATTTGTGTAGCTGAGAGTTAAGGTCACACTTTTTTGGGGGGAGGATATTTGTAATGGAAATTGGGGAAAAATATTTGAAATGGTCTTTCTACACACACACACTCCAGAATGCATTCAGAACTCTTGGAACAAGATGGAAACAAAATCTACAATTAATTTCTAGTGTTCTTGTTGATGAACTCATTGTACTAGTGAGCTTGTTGATTCTGCAGGCATATGCTTTGTTTCTTCTGCAAAATATTGGTTGCTGACAAGCAGAGGAAAGATCCCCCAAACAGAGGCTTACCTCATGTTCACAAGATCCAGCAGCAGTGTCTGAGCAATTGTATCTTTATCTCACCCTTCCATCAAGGAGCTCAGGGGAGCATACATGACTTTCCCATTCTCGCAACAACCCTGTGAGGTAGTGTGAATGGAACTGCTCTGGAGTGATTGGCGAGAACACTCCGTACATTTTTGATTTGTGTGGGGGAATTAGCTATTTTGAATGGAGCAGTCCCACCTTCAAAATAATTTGTTCAAAGCTTAGGTCATGGAAAGAACTGAACAGAGAGATTGAAGTTCATGAATACAATCTATTTATTGAAGTATTTTAGGTACAGGAATAAAAGAAGATTTGTTTAAGGCAATGTTATTACTAAAATACATTTACAGAGATTAACCAGGTAATTTACAAAGAGGCAATTCAACTTGCTGTTTGAATTAGATGAACTCTAGGTGGACTAGAGAAAGAAGTCTTCATAGATACAGGTTTTGGATTTAGGAAAGAGCAGGGATAGAGAGAGGCCCAGAGGGGTGCAGGGATTATTATGCTACCACACTCCTTATGGCTCTGATGCAACCAAAGGATCTCTCTCTTCTGGACCAGACAGGTCAGGTAGGAGTGTGCACAGTTTTGTTCCGGCGCCATGGGAAAGATCGCCGGACCGGTCCGGATGTGTGGGGGACTGTTACTTTAAGTGTGGGGTGGTGGTGGTTGTACTTACCCCCCCCCCACACCTCTCTTCCCCCTCCGGCGCTGGTCCATGGAAAAATCTTCTTGGGGCGGCAGAGTTCCTCCCTGCCGCCCCTGCCCCCGTCGTTGTTTGTAAAGCCTTAAAAGAGACAAGTGCTAGCGGCGCGCATGCACCCTGTGCGGCGTGCGCTCATCTCTGACACTGCCGCGCGCGCCCCGCATACATCACGTGTCTAAGGGGAGGGGGGAAGGGGATTATTCTGTGGCCCCTCTAAGTCACCCTCCCAACTCTCCTGATAGATCTAGTACCTCTCTAAGATTCCCTTTTCCAAACTATGCACTATTCAAAAGAAACAAGAACTCTAAACTAACCAAGGGTGTGTGTATGTGTTAAAAGGGTGCTTACCAGTCCTGAGTCTTCTCCTTTCGCCAGTCTTCAGCTGGAGTCTGACCAGGAGCTGCAGACAATCAGGCCAAGCAGCACACTCTGGCACTTGACAGCTGGGGGTTGGGTAGCTGGGCCACATGGGGTGGGCACCCAGCAATCCCAAACAATGAGAAAATAAAAAACTGTGTGTGGGTCTGTGTGTGGAGCCAGCAGATAAGGGGGGAAAAATAACCACAGCACCCAGTTAAGTCACTAGGTACTGGTACTATTTAAAATAAAACAGTAGTTGTTACTGCTAACGGGTGGGACAGAGAAAGGGGAAAAGACAGATAGGCACAGGGCACAAACAAGCTCCAGCAGTCCACAAAAAGACCTGGCTGGAACAGCAGGCCAGGTGCCCTCAGCTGCTCAGAGAGTCATTCTGCTCAGAGAGCTAGTCCTATTTTGCTGATCTGTTACACTAATAAAGTTTTGTAAAGTTTTATTTTGAAGGTCAGGCAGCATGCCTTACACAAACAAGCCACAAACATTGTGTCAGTCGCTGAGCTGGTTTTTTTGCTGGTCCAAATGGCAGGCTAGGAACTAGAGGATCAGTGTTAGAGGTGCAATCCAAAAGAGGACTGTGGTCACATTTGGTTTTGTTTACTAGTGATTAATAGTTCAGAATGAAACCGCTGGGAGAGAACATCAGGAGATTTGGTGCAGGTTGTTATCAGTATGCCGATGACACCCAGATCTATTTCTCCATGTAAGCATCATCAGGAGAAGGCATAACCTCCCTAAATGCCTGCCTGGAGGCAGTGATGGGCTGGATGAGAGGTAATAAGCTGAGGCTGAATTCAGATAAGATGGAGATCCTTTTTGTGCGGGGTTGGAACTCAAGAAATGATTTTGATCTTTCCGTTCTGGATCAGGTCACACTTCCCCAGAAGAAACAGATACGCAGTTTGGGGGTGCTTCTGGATACAAAACTCTCCCTGGTGTCCCAGGTTGAGGCAGTGGCCAGAAGTGCCTTTCATCAGCTCTGGCTGATACGCCAGCTGCATCCATTTTTTGAGATAAATGACCTCAGAACATTAGTACATCTGCTGATCACCTTGAGACTTGACTAGTGTAATGCGCTCTATGTGGGGCTGCCTTTGTCCGGAAACTGCAGTTAGTTCAGAATGCGGCAGCCAGATTGGTCTCTGGGTCATCTCGGAGAGACCATATCACTCCTATCTTAAAAGATCTACACTGCCTGCCGATAAGTTTCCAGGCAGAGTACAAGGTTTTGGTTATAACCTATGAAGCCCTACACAGCTTGGGCCCTGGGTATTTAAGAGAACGTCTTCTTTGATATGAACTACACCACCCATTGAGATCATCTGGAGAGGTTCGTCTGAAGTTGCCACTGGCTTGTCTGGTGGCTACTCGAGGACGGGTCTTCTCCATTGCTGCCCCGAGGCTTTGGAACACAGTTCCTGCTGAAATAAGAGCCTCCCATCTCTTACAACTTTTAAAAAGGCAGGCAAAACGCATTTGTTCACCCAGGCTTTTAATTAGATATTATTTTAACTATGTTTTAATTGTGTTTTAATAGTTTTAACATTTTAAATTTTAATGTGTTAATCTTTTTATTGGTTTTTATTTTGTAAACCGCCCTGAGAACTTGTGTTTTGGGTGGTATAAAAATGTGAGAGATAGATAGATAAATAAATAATAAATAGATAAAATGACATTTTCCATCAATTTACTTCAGAATAATCTCTTTGGTGTTCTATGGAAGCCAAGGAGGATGCATCAATATTAAAGTGTGGGTTGATTCTTTTAGAAGTGAATTTATGAATAATATTATAGGTGATAAATTGTTGTGAATCATGTGTGTGTGTGTGTGTATGTATGTGTGTGTATATATATATATATATATATATATATATATATATATATATATATATAATCGGTCTTCCAAATTCTGTGATAATCCTCTGGCCTTATTTTCTGTTTTCCTCACCCCTTGTCTCACCTTTCCCACCCCTTTTCTTCTTCCCTCCTTAATTTGTTGTACCAGTATTTGATTGTGTTTTGTACACAAAAAGCAGATAAAACATTGATATAAAGAGAGTGGCCTGAGGATTTTATCAATAATCTGTATGATCCCAAGTAATTGATACAAGAACTGCTAATTGATACAGCTTGATATATTTCAGCCAATAGGTATACAGCAAAGATTTAATACTAATCTGGCATAGAAGTCTCCTTTTAAAATTATGAAAACTAATTGGAATAATTGTTTTCAAGGCAAACTATTTCTCTGAATTATCAAAGCCTCCAGTGATCTGCAAATTAGTTGGTAAAAGAGTGCTGGATGGAACTGGTCACCCAATATTAGAAGTGGAATTGTCTTGCCGGGTTAAGAACCATGACAAGGTATGAGTGTGATATACTTATGTATCTAAACCAGGGATGTCCAACTGGCAGCCTGTGACTTGCCGTGACTTTTAAGAATGTGGGTTTAAACACTGAATCCCCCAACCCCGACAGCTTGTGAACGAGTTGACAGTGAGGCACTTCTTTGTAGACATTTTCTATTTTGTTAAAGTATATTAGTAATTATCTTAGTGCAGCCGCCCTAAGATAAATTGTCTGTGAGCCTATATGGACTGAAGAGGGACCACTTCTTCAGACTAAGGATGCTTCGAGGCTAGCAAATTCTTTTTGTCAGTCAGATGCCTCAGGAAAGCCTACAAATGCATAAATGCAACCTCTCCTGTTGGATGTCCTCAGTAGAGATATACAACAACAACAAGTATTTATATACAGTTGTTCAACAAAAGTTTCCAAAGCAGTTTAGATAGATAAGTAATAAATAAATAAGATGGGCGGTATAAAAATATGTTTTTAAAAGTGCCATTTAGTTATATTGGCTACTAGCTTTTGAAAGACCTATGCCTATTTATAGCTCTTCAAACAGATGTCTAATATTTTCTAAAAGCCACAGGGTGGCCCTTACATGGGGCAAGGTGAGGTGGCCACCTCAGGCGCAGGGGGCAGCAAGCACTGACTTCCTGTCATGACTGGTGTCACCCCACCAGTCCTCCTGTCGCCTGATGCCACTACCCTATCTCACCACACTCTGGAATGTTCTTTCCCATTCATGCCCTGCTGGCATGTACCTCTTCTTTCTTTTCTCCCCTGCTGTCCCAGCTCGAGCGAGAAATGCCCCTGCCATCACTGCCTGGCTTGGTGGCATAATCTGAGTGTGTGCGTGTGCCACTCCTGCTGTCTTGGCAGCATGGCCTGAGATTGCTGAGCACCTGCCCACAGATGGAGGGGTGTTGGTGTTGTGTTGTCCTGCTCAGGCAGAAAAATGTCTTGGACCAGCCCTGAAAAGCCATCTAAATCCCCTTATTTGACAATGAATTCCCTATGTTAATTATACACTGTAGGAAATAGTACTTCTTTTCATTTGTTCTGAACTTTCTTCTGTTCAATTTAATTGGCTGACCCCCAATTTCTAATATGAGAAATGGGGAAACCTCTCTCCCCCCACTCTTTCCATACCATTCATATTTTTAATAAACTTCTGTAATGTTTTGTCCTGAGTTTTTCCTCTTTCTTTTTCAAAATAAAAAAGTCCCAAATTTTTCATCCTGTCCTGTTGGTGTAAGGTGCACCAACTCATTTGATATTTTGGTTGCTCCTCTTGTACTCCCAGTACTTATAGCTTTTTGGCAACTTTTTTGAGATTTGGAACAGCACCTTCCCATTAGGGCAATAACTGCCTCTATTCCCTTCTGCATTTCTCCTATCTTTTGAAAGTAATTGCCTGTGGCAACGGACTATTTTAAGGACATTTTAATTCTGTCCTCCGCAATAGTTGTGTTTCAGTTTCATATTTTATTTCAAAATTCAAATGACAATTGTGTATTTTTCTTACTGGTCCTGTATCTAACATTATTGCAGTACATTTCAGTCCACATTTCTCTAGTTTACTTGTGGGGACATCAGGCACAACTTTTCTGAAGACAGCAAAGTAATCCCTTATGTTTTTGTTTTTATTTTTATTTTGAAATGAATCTGTTCTTTTATCAAACAACTTTTCAAATGTAAAACTGAAGCTGATAGAACAATTCCTGTGTCTTACATTTTCTTGTTTAATGTTAAGAAGGTTCTTTCTCTTATCTTCTGCACCATTAATAACATTTTTCACTATGTCTGAGGGATTACAGAGAAGGACGAGTGAAGTTGCTTGGGTTTCACTTGTGCATGGATATATATTGGGGCATTTCAGTGCACTTAATGGAATAATTAAAGCCACTCTATCTGTTCGGATCTGTTTTTCACTTTTTAAAAAACGTATTAAGGTTTATTCAACAGCAAATCAATGGATAAGAAATACAGTACAGTCTAGGGGCATCTTCATTATTCAAAAATTCACATAAAGGTTGCCAATGGGGACCCTCCCTATTTTTTCCATTATAATTCACAATATCATTAAAATGTCCAGGATTGCTTTTAATAGTCACTTGGAGATTGATTCTGATTCCTAGAAACTTGAGGCCAATCCTGGAGGGCTGACAACCATACATAAACAGATCTGTATACTGAGCAAATTAAATTGATATAACAAGAAGCTGCAAATAGAGTATTCTACTATAGTAATAACATTCCTTGAATTCCTTGGTGAAATACTTGAAGTGTGAAGAGTTTATTGTGTTAGTAGAAGCAATGGGGGGAAACATGAAAAAGCATACATTAATAATACAACTTAAGCGTTTAGCAGAATAATTTCCATTTTGTATTTATTATGTGGAATAAATTCAATGATAAGCATGTCTTTAAAAACTGTTCTGCAGAGCATTTGTTCCAGCATGATCTGTTCTCATGCTGAAATTCTTGAAAATGCATCTTCAGAGGCAGTTGATGCTGATGAAAGGCAAAGATATGAATCTATAAATACAGCAATTGAATGGATAAATGAATCACTGAATGAAATGCTCAGAGGCCTTCAACCTACTGACCAACACAAAGTTGATGAGCTGCTATGGTAGGTTTCTTGTATTTAATCTGTTTTTTGTCCTGTGATTTTATTTTAATTTTTTTGCTTTTGAAATCCTATTATGTTTAAGTACAAGAATTGTGTGTTTCAGTCACCCATCAGGTTAGCATACTTACAGATTAGCTCAGGTTTAGCATACTTACAGCTTAGCATCCTTCAGGTTAGCATACTTAAGGATTTGAAACTGCTGTGCCTTAAGCACACGAGCCTGGTGATCAGGAAGCCGCTCATGATGGACTTTAAGTTTAGTCTTCAAAGAAATGTATTATTTATCTAAATCATTTGCAACCAGTAGCCAACACATTTTGTTACCAGAGTCATGCAAAGCTTTGATGGACTATTCAGATTTGACCCAGACTGAACTGAACTGTTTATGTTGAAATGAGCCCAGATTGAACTGGATTGGGCCAATGCGAAGCTTTACTTTGGCCCACCGCCCCTTCTCCAATGCCTGAATGTAGTTACAGGGGCAGGAGACCGGCTGACAGAAGTTCATCTTTCACCCAGGTGTGAGGGAGCAGAGATAGCGTGCAATTTCCAGCAGGGCTTCTCATGTAGTCTTGGGAGTGCCAGGAGTGCTCCTGGAAATTGTAGCTTTTTTCAGGGCTGAAATCATAGAACTCTTTTTACAGACCATGTTTCAGAGCTGCAGTCATGGAAATAATCCCCATAATATTTTTTTTAAAAGTCAACAGCAGTATGGAAAATTTGCGGAATAATAAGGTTGACTAGAGGATACAATTTCCTCTAGTTGATTAGTGATGAAATTGTAAGTTGATTCCCAGGTACACTAGTATTTATCTAATATACAGTATTTCCACTCTTGCCTATGTCTTTTCTTCCCCCACCCCTAGTTTATATATATATATGATATATCAAATTTCCTTCCCTTCAGTTCTGTTTGTTGTGCAGCTAGCTGAGGAAACCTGTGCAGTGGCTTGAAAGAAGTGTGTGCTCATCTGACAATGGTAGTAATGGAACGAAGCCATATGTGTAGGAGTAAAGAAGGCGCTAGTGGCAGAAAAGCCAAATGCACTGATCTGCATTGTTCTTGGCACTTACTTCTTGCCGACTTCTATCCTTGGGATCTTGAAGCCTCTACCTGTCTTCCGAGCAAACGGCATGATGATGGGGAACTATAACTTCTAAACAGTGTTGAACATGCAATGGAAATATTAACAAAAATGTATGCAAATTTATAGAGCTAAAGTGAAACAAATCAGTAGAGGGAAAGTGAAACAAATTTAAAGTGTTAACTCTAATTTGTCATCTCAGAATAGCCCTCTGAACCTTTCCACTCTAGAAAGTAGTGAGATTTGGACTGTTACAAAGCAGCCAGTGGTCATGCCATTTCCTTTTGCTACAGTGAATATTTTACAAAGAAAGCAGAAGAAGATAAAGAAAGATGGGAAACTGAAAAAGAAAGAGAAACCCTGGAAACAGCTGTTACTCCTTCTCCACCACATACAGCACCTCCTGGAAAAAAGAAATCACTCAAACCAGGTTATATAACAGAACATGTATCATTTAAAGAAGATCACATCCCTCAGAATACTGCTCTCATGGCCCTAGGCTTTTTCTCTTCTTGCAGAAGCAGTTTTCTGGGAAGGGAAGGCAGAGATCTGTTGAGCTGTCCATACTATGCTTCTGCTACACACCTCTCTTAATTTTGCTGGCTTTCAAAGAATCTGTTCCCACATTTAGCATGTTTATGCCTCAGAGTTCATGATCTCAAGCAGAGTAATCGCATCTGCAACTGCAGATAGGGGTTCGGGTGAAGGTCCTGTTGATCCTATCAATCTTGTTGCTTTGTTTGTCTTTACTGCTGTGCAAGGTCCCCAAGTGAAGGTTGCACAGGCAAAACAAGAACAACAAAAAAACTGGGAAACACTGCATGAAATGGTCAGATTCCGGCTTTTTATTTTCAGGCTGCTTTGGCTGATGCCAAAATGTGATTAATCTGCCAAATCAGCAGGATCCCCAAGCTACATTCCATGACATAACTCATTAACATTTCTCCTAGTGCCTAGTACTAATTTAGTTCTTTCTAAGAATAAAGTGAAAAGAATGACTGAGCACATCTTCTGCTATAACACTGACACTGACCTAAGTCCAGTAGGGAAATGGCACCATGGAGGGGTTCTGGGAATGTCTCCATGCCACTTAGCTTGAAACTGGCCTGTCAGCTGATCTAGCTGCCAACGAGGACTATGCCATCATTGTTATGTGAGAAATGGCCTCCTAAAATATTTTTCATTCATGAAAATCAAACCCAGCAACACACGGAGCAGTTCATTGGGGCCTTCTTTGCTGTAAGTTTCTGAGGATTGGGCTCCAGATGTTGCATGCTGAAGGAAATGCATCATAGTGTTCCTGTTTTATGAGCTTCTTGTGCCGTAACTGTGACCTGTTCATGGTTAGGCACAGAAGGGAATGTGGATGTTGTATATATACAGTATTTGCTCTCAAATATTTAATATCATTTTCAGCTGAAAAATAGAGATTTTTTCCCCCACCAGTAGCAGATGTTGTGGGAATTGTACTGGTACCTCCACATCACTAATTATGTAGTTTTCACTGTGATTATTGTTTTCTTAGTGAATATGAAATGAAAAGTTTTACAATTACTACTTATCTTAGAAAAGAAAATATTTACATATAAAGAAAATATCTATAAACTTGCTGGCCCTGCACAGAACATCTGTGCCTTAGTTCTCCATCTCTCACCCCTCCCCAGATAATCCGGGACAGCAGTGGAGGTAGCAAAACCTTCCCTGCTCTTCCCCTCGCTCCCCCCCACAACTCGCTCTCACCCCCTCTCCCAGCCCACTGCTCTCGCCCCCACTCCCCCCTTTCCTTCCTAGAGAGAGCAGCATTGCGACGGCCTAGGTCAGCTCCTGTCTCCGGCCTCCGTTGCGTCTCCGTGCTGGGTTTCCTCATGAGGAGGATGGCCAATTTAGGTGGGAGAATGTACTAAGGGCTGGTTTTTGTTGCCCTGCTGAGTCTCCTCGTGAGAATGGCCAAGCCGGTGCTTCCTTTCTGGCCTTTACTGATGGCCCTTGGTGCGCTCTTTCGCCCTGGCCATCTTCCTCGTGAGGAGACTTGGCAGGGTGACGAAGGCTGCTGCTCAATGTCTTTTTCTTTCTTCCTTGTGGCTGCAGTGCTGCCTCCTCGGCCCTTCCTCCTCCTCCTCAGCAGCTGCCCCTCTTTCTGCCACTCAGCCCTACTCCATATGTTCTCTCTCCTTTGGACAATTCTTGCAGATGTGCTATGTACCATTGGATGTGTAACATACATCTTAAGGCTTTTAAATATAGAGATAAAGAAAGTATTTCTTTATTGGAACTTAATATTGGAAGCAAGAAGGGATGTTTAATTTTCAAATGAGGGACTTTGCCATTTAATGGAAAATTAAACTGATTTCTTAAAATCTTTAGAGAACATGCCCTATTCAGACACCGTTGCTTCATGTTTGACCCTCAAGCGCCTTAGTTGTACATTCTAGGCAACAAGAAGGGTCAAATCTAAGGTGTGCTTCAAATTAAAGGCCTCTTTAGCTGTGTCTCTGCATAGAGTTCTATGGTTGCACTTGGTGGCATTTATGTTCTGCTGCTCAAAAGTGCTATTAAGTGCTTGGATTAAAGGTCAGATTTTCAAAGGCGCTCAGCACCCACAACTAGTGTCAGATTTTCAAAAGATGCCAGCTCCTATTTGGGAATCAAAGGAAACCATTGGATGATAAGGATTTGAGGACATAAATGTCACAGTGGGAGCTGATGGTTGCTAAGTTCTTTGCTACAAAATCTTGCCACTATTAAGGTGTCTAAATGGGAGCTGAGTAATTTTCAAAATCTACCTTGGATTCTGAGTTTTGTGCACTTAAAGTGTTGTTTGAAAAGTCTGGATCTATGAGTGTTAGAAGATAAAGGACATAACGTTAAAAAAAAAAAAAAACCAGGGGAAAGGAGAAAGTTTCTATCTAATCCCTCAATATAGCACTCAAAATATCAGATTATTACATCTAAGAGCAGAGGGGGAGAAAGTCTAAAATAATAGGAGATAAGTGTCAGAAAGCTAGTTTGCTATATATGAAGAGTTTTAAAACAGAATTAAAACAGAGTTTTAAAACAGAACAGCCCTCGAGCTCAATCTCTGGAGCATTATCTTTGACCCCAGTGAGATTGGTCTAGAGTAAGGAGTTTGAAGATTCTTTCCTAATTTCTTTAAGTTCACAACTTCAATATAAAGTATTTAATTGCTGAAGTTTAAGTTGTCTCTGTGGTGCTGGTAATGTAAATACAAAATTTTAAAGCAATACAACTTCTTGTTCTCAGGGAAGAAGGCTTCTTTTATGGAGAAGCTAATTCCACCACTGGAACCCATTGAACCTGTAGTGAAGGGCAGCATGGCTATTGGATGTATATCACTTGCTGTTGCAAAAGCTGCTGCGATGATCAGAGACATACCTTTGTACTTACATATTGCTTCACTGAAACACAATGAGGTACTTCTTAGGATGTTCCAATTTTGTACCAAGTGTTGCAAACACTTCAGAATTCCCTACTCAAGATGTTTGAATGCAAGACCTGTGGAAGTTTTTTATTTATCATCAGTAGGATTTGGATCAGAACCATATACTAAGCAAGCATGGACCCACAACAAAATGTTGCAGTATATCCCTGGTGTGTATGTATTACTTGAGCCTGTTGCTGAGAAAGGGGGTGGTGGAAACTGAAGTTAGGAATAAAGACAGGAGTCCCCTAATCTAACTTGGATTTTATTTCATAGGTACACCCCCCCCTGTTTTCTGGGTTGGGGTTTTTGTGTGTGTGAGAGAGGGGGAGCTCTGTCCCAGATACAATGATCAGCAGATTAACAGATTGGTGCACAGTTTCCCCTTCCATTCCTCAGGAGAGTTCACACACATGCAGTTGTTTTTATCTTCTTGGGAAGGGGATTTAATTCCCCACACACCAAGAGCTTAAATGTGTCAGACCGCTCCCACCTCAGAAGCACAAAGGTGTGAAATGGCTAGTAAGAAAACTAAAGAGTTTTAGACACCTCCCTCCCTCAGAAACAGAAGGGGTTATGCCTGTTTTCAGGAACTATTCTTCCAGCTAAGAAATTTCCTGCTGTTTTTGTTCAAGCCCTCCTTTACACAGAGTTCCATTGGCTCTGCCCACCCGCTTTTCTGTTAACTGCACTCTGACTCCATGCACATTTTGCGCCATTGAGTTACATCTGCCAATATCTCCCTCTCTTTCAGTTCCTCCAGTTATGCACTAAGGATAGTAACATTTCCAGCTCTTTCAGAAACAAATATAAGATATAGTTAGTTACTCTCATGTAATGCAACCTAATGTGGGTGGTGCTGATGCATCTGTGTTGCTGTGGACTCCTAATGAAGTGCCAGCGGACTTGTGCTTCTGCTCAAGAGCGTAAATACTTAAAGTAGTGTACCTGCACTCTGGAAGAACTACTTACATCAGGAAGACACCATTGGCAGTCAAGCAATGGTTGCACCCTCAGGCCCCAATGAAGACAGGACATGCTTAGTTGGAGTAAATAAGGGCCACTTTATTATTGTACAGAGGTAACAACACTTGCAACGGGGTCCCAATTAACCAGAGTGCGGGTACTCATCTCGTGTGGTAGCCCTTCCTAGTGAAGGGCACCCCACATCAGGGCGAAGGGCCGGGTCCTGATTTGGTCAGGCCCCAAGTCCTGATCTCCTCTCACTGCGGGGCTTCACCCCATGGGGGGGGGTCCGACAGCCCCCCAACCCAAGCCGTCAAAGCTCTGAGCCGTGTGTCACGCCCACCCCCCGAGTGGGGGCCATTCCCAACCTTACGGGCCGTCGAAGCCCTGAAAGTCTGTTTCTTGACCCCCCCTCACCCAACTGGCCCTCCAGCCAAACACCGATCCCTGAATCTACCTACCCAACACCCGCACTCTCCTGCAAAGTGACCAATTGATTCCCTGTGCCTACCTGCCACCCGGTGTCCCTTGGTAACGATGGCTACCAATGGCTTAGCTCCTAAGCCTCAGTGATAAGTAGGTGAAAAAAGGTCATGCCTCAGCCAATCTGCCATTCCTATTTGGCCCCCGTAGGCGACCGGCTATCCCTCACTGAGTACCAGGAGGGTGGGTGGGTGCCCAGCAGCAAAGAGACTGCCCGTGAGGAGGCTGTCGGGCTAGCACCTTCCCCCACCCCTTCTCCTGACTGGCCAGGCCATTGGCCATGTGGAGGGGGCCAAAATGGTGCTGGTGTGCCTGCTTCTCAGGCTGGGCGCACAACCCTCCCGCCCACTGCTCAGGAGCGGAGGCGGGAAGCAGCATTTTAGATCTAAAAAGCACTTCCAGAGTGTGGGTGTGCTACTTTAAATATTTGTGCTCTTTCACAAAAGTGCAGGTCCACTGGCACTTTGTTAGGAGCCTGCGGTATCATGGGTGGATTGGTACTGCCCTCATTAGGCTATGGAACATGTGAGCCAGTACAAATATTAAGCAACCTTGGCTTGCTCATGTGCATTAGCTCTCTGCTGCCCAAATCCATAGGATCAGTCTTAAAGGCCCTACTGATGTCCATGTTCCAGATCTGAGATGCAACCTGAGTACTGTGTGCTGCTGCCCTAGCATGTGCCTTCTGCCCCACCATGCAAGCGACACTTTTTATGGTATCGCCATGGTGTATATAGATTTCATCTTTTATCTTAGGGGCCTTCAGGTGTTGGAGGTGCCCTGTGCTGACGTCATTTAATAGTGTGAGTGTGAGTGTGTCTGTGTGTCTGTGTGTATGTAATGTAATTATTAGCAATTAATGTAGATCATTCAGGCTTTGTCTTTTTTGCCAGTCACTCCTGCAGAGATGCATACTATTTATTGACAAGTTTTATAACCCACTTTTCCAGTCCAGATGAAACACAAGACAATTCATAACAACTCATAACACAAAATGAAAGCAGACCAATAGAATCAGGCTTTTATTTGCAGAGTGAACATTTAACATACCCCATGACATTTTCCATTTTAGGATTTCCCCAAGGAGCTGGCTATGCCACTGCCAATGGTAACAGTACTGAGCTGTGGAAAATCATCACCTGGGAAACTGAATCTCATGAAAGAAGTGATGCTTATTCCTCCTGCTTGGTTAACAGTTAAACAAGTACTGTATGCTACTATTTTCATGTTGACTGCAATAAATGCAATGATTGCCATCAAGACTAACATCATGCCTGCTGAATAACACTTTGCACATGTAATGAGGGAGGGGCAATTTTCACCTCTCTTCCTTTCCTTCTGCAGCCCTTTGTGCCTCCTAAGAATATATCCCAGAGAGCAGGAGACCCTTGGTGATATATTCCAAGGATATATTGGTGATATGTTCCAATATAGACCCTGTAGCCTTATATATATATGTAGAAAAGTGGTTACAAAGAAAGAAAAGAAAATATCAAGCATGTGGAAATGTGTAATAAATTGCGTGTTGGTTTTTTTTTTTTTTTTTTTTTAAGACAACTCCCATTCATTTCAATGGAACTTACTTTCTAGGAAGTTCACAATGGCTGACATCCTGACTACCAAAGAAGGCATCAAAACAGCTGTTATGGGGTTGCAGTGGGATTGCCTCACTGCTCTGATTGCCTCTGTTACCCATATGTTGTTCTGCAATGAAGCAAATGGGCACTTCTCCCAGAGTGCTCTCCTGCACTCCTGAAGCCCTCTATCACATAGAAACACATTGCTGCCAGCAATGCATTTCCACTGTGACAGAAGGCTTCAGGAGTACAGAAGAGCACTCTGGGAGAAGTGGCCACTTGTTCTGCTGTGTAATGACACATGCATACCAAAGGCAAATGGAGCAACAGGAGCGGCCCTGCTGTATTCCCATAGCTGCTGTATATGCGCCATTCATTAGTCACCGTGTCAGCCAGTGGATTTTGCTACTTGTGACTAGGGAAAGCAAATCATAAAAATGGAGAGATTTAGTGGAGTTCTGTTTCCTAATATGAGTTTTATTTGCATAAAATGGGACTCCAAATTCAAGGGTAACAAATGTTACGGAATTTTTTTAAAAAAGATATTTTTCTGAAAGGTCTCAATTAAAATGTCTATGAATACTTTGAATTTAAGATGGAATTGTGCATGGAAACTGGCTTTAATAGATTCTTAGGTTTGTCTGCCACTCTCTCAGATAACCCCTTTTAAGCCCCTCACAGTAAAGATGATGCATTTGTGTGTTCAAAGAATAGGCAAGGGAGCCAAGTAGAAAGCAGGCTGAGCCACATGAAAATTGGTGTAGAACCTGGGTTGCCAAGGGTATAACTTCCCCAAATAAAGGAGAATTAAAATATATGCTGCAGTCTATGGCACAAGAAAATGTATACAGCTCTACCGCAGTGGTTCTTGCATATTGGCAGAGCTGATCATTTCCTTGTATGTATCCTATTTAAGGCCAAGACAATGCTCAGGGCAAGACTAGTATTTTCCAAGGAGCAACATGCCCCTTACAAAAGCATTACACAATTCAGTATGTTGCTTACTACTTCAAGATAAATATCCAAGACTTTCTGCTTGCTGGTCGTTCTCCTTTTGTCCTCCTGTGCTTCTGTCCATGGTCCTGATGCCCTGTGTATCATCCCAGATTCTTGACTTAGGAAGATAGAAAGCTGCCATATACTGAGTCAGTCCATTGGTCTATATAGCTCAGCATTGTCTTCACAGACTGGCAGTGGCTTCTCCAAGATTGCAGGCAGGAATCTCTCTCAGCCCTATCTTGGAGAAGCCAGGGAGGAAACTTGGAACCTTCTGCTCTACCCAGAGCAGCTCCATTCCCTAAGAGGAATATCTTACAGTGCTCACACTTCTAGTCTCCCATTCATATGCAACCGGGCCGGACCTTGCTTAGCTATGGGGATAAGTCATGCTTGCCTACCACAAGACCAGCTCTTCTCTCTTGACTTGAAATGTTTTATCATTCCTGTTTCTTTTCTGCTAGTACCTTGGCTATTTACAGATGGCAATAAAATGTGCAATGTGAAAAGCTTGTATGTGAATTCTGAGTTTATTCACCCTCCACACACTCCCACAGGCTTCTGTCCTTCTCCTCAGCATGATCTCATGCTCTTTTCAGATGGAACAGAGAACAGCAGGAAGAAACCTACTAAATTGTGAAATGCTTTTGTAAGGGGCTATGTTGCTGAAGGCCAGCCTCATTGAAAAATACTAGTCTTGCCCAGCCGGTCTTTGCCTTGAATAGGATACATGCAAAGATTCTAGAGTTAGGTTTAATTTTTCAGGGTATAGGGTGAAGTCTGGATGTTGAGAACCAAATCTGTATGTGCTTAGAACTTGAGCACAAGTTTTTCACGTATGCATTTAATTGCTACCTAGAAATGGCCCCAGATCAATCTACTTAAAATACTCTGTGTGCTGAGACCTTTAAGCAGATAGCACCACATAGCTATGACTTCTCCATAACTTCTCATGCAGCCTGGAGTGAACCGTAACTAAATATCTACAACTTAGTAGTGACTGAGGGAAAATAATCAAATGTGTTTAAAATGATGCAATGAAACAATATCCTCTAGATTGAGAGTTATGTTTAATTTTTCAGGGTATAGAACGATGTCTGGATGTTCAGAAAGAAATGTTGAAGCTGATTGAATCATTGTGTAAAGCGGTAAGATGTTCAAATTAATCATTGACACACTCCTGCCAATAATAATAATTTTAAAAAGCTGGAGAGGCCCTTCTTGGTATTTACTTTGTTTAGGAAATAAGATTGGCCAAAAGCACAGGACCTTTTCTGCGGCTGTCCCACAAAACTTGCCAGAATGAGGCCTACAAAAGCTGAAGGTGACCAGGAGCTGAAGAACTGTTTAACTAATTCTTCATACCCAAAGGAACTTTGGACTTGTGTTTCTGAAACAGGAGCTCCCTTCCCATATGCTACATGGCAAACTTCTTTTGAAATCAAGGGTTTTCAAAAACAGTTTTTGATAATTATTTCAGTCAGGTTCATTTTTTACCTTTCTTTTCGGCAAATGCAACTAAAGTGATATACAGATATCAAAAACATTAAAAAAATCAAAATCGATTTAAGAAAATACAATAATGTAATAACTAGTGGCACTAACACAGTACTAAAACAATTGAAAAAGGTAATAAATCATATGCTTGCCTAAAAATACAAGTTTCAAGTAGGGATGTGCACAAATGGGTTTGTGCACTCCTGGGAGGTGGGGGGAGAGGGTTTACCTTTAAGGAAAAGGGAGGATGCTCATCCCCTGCCCTGCCGCATTTCTCCCGCTAGTGCTTTCCCCAAAATTGCTGGCACAGGGTAGCAGTGTACCTCCTTGCCGCCCTGGTCAGCATCGTACCAGAAATGGCCGGTGCGCTGTGCATGTCATGCACGCGTACCAGCCACTTCTGGTATGATGCTGGCCGGGGTGACAAGGAAGTAATACAATAATTTTGTAATTTTGGGGAGAGCACCAGTGGGGAAAATGGGGGGAGATAAGCACCCTCCCCCTCTGCTCCTTAAAGGTAAGCACCGCCTCTGAACCAGTCCGAATGCCAGCCCTCTGAACTGGTTTGTGCACATCCCTAGTTTCAAGTCCCCCTAAAAGAGCTCTTATGGGTACAGGGCACAGACCAGAGAGCAGGGCCTCCAAAACCAGTCTTACACCTAGCTCAGACTGGTTCATAGAGCATGGTGGCCTGTCATTCAAAAGGGAAGGGTGAAGGCAAAACTTCCAGTGGGCATACCCATTCACTTGGGTATGCCTAAAGTGTGGCTTTGGATCCTGCTCCTTGTAAGATGTTCTTCTTAAAACAGGCTTCTGGAAGTATTTTCAAAGATTGTTTTTGTGTTGCAATGAATTTTAATGATTAGTTGGGTGGTGTAGTCTTTTAAGTATAATTTTAGACAGGAAATGTGAAGCATCCTAATTTATATTGAGATTTTATGTAAACATTAGCTGACATCCCAACTAACACAGTGTGGGCATGCCTGGAAGTCATGTCCTTGCTGCAGAGAGCTTCCCCACTACTGCTGTGCCCAAATGAATGGGGTGTGTGTTTGTGAATTTTGCTGATCTCATCTGCCTCTGGAAGTGCCCTGTGTTGCCCCAAAACATGTCCCTGGCGCTGACATCTGAATGCAGCATGTGTGCACAAGGAAGATGTGTCTGCATGAAGAGAGCTTTCTTAGATGCCCTGTGCCAGCCATGCTGCATTAGGATGTCAGCTATCCTCATTGATATGTATAAAAATATTGTGAGTCATCTTAGGTTTTTACTGATGATGGTATTGAAATTTTTATTTTAAGAATTGGAAACCTCATTTTCTTGTTTACGAAAAGCAGTTGAATCATACAGCAAAGCGATGCAGCTTTTCTCCAATTGTATTATGTAAATACTAGAAGCTGACTTGCTACATTGCTTTGCTAGTTCAATAAACATGTAATTGTGTTTCTAAGTCAGTTTTTTGTTGCACTGAACACCAATTTATTTTGTCCTGTGTATTCCTCAATGTTATATTCTTAAGGTTGTTAGTCTAACATGTGATTAATTCTTTATAAATATTTGCCTGAAATAGTCACATCTTTCTAAACGTTTTTTAAAAATCATTGTGACAGGCTAGTGCTGTGGCAGAGAGTAAAAAGGCAACTGCAAAAGATGCAGGGAAAAAAGCTCCGGTAAGGAAAAATATATTGCAGTCTTAAAACTTTAAAAAGTGGATTATTGTATGTCACAATCTATGGAATAATAAAATGGTAGTTTTATTTGAAAGGCAATATAATGGTCTATCATGTATTGATACCTATATATCAGCAGTTTGCTGGAAGAAATTTATAATCATACAAAAAAACCAGAAAATATTATTGTTGCTTGGGTTAAATACTAGGAAGTATAATGGATTGGTTGTATAATGAATTGGCCAAACTTCAGACAAATATCACATTTCTCTGGCATCACGATAAGAACTCAGGACTACATTCCATCCAGTGGTCTTGCCAACCTGATGATGCCATCCATTAGAATCTCAGGTCTACAAAATGTCTCAGTCAGGAAGTGCAGTTTGAAGTCATGAGGTAAATTTTGTCTCTTAAACCAGGAGTATCTAGTACCAGTATCATGGAATGCCAAGAAGATGCAGCATGATGATCAAAGAAGTCATACTGATGTGCTCTCTAGTTCCTATTGTTCCATTGTACATCAGTACATAGTATAACCTGCAGAGTTCTAAGTGCCTTAGAGATTCAAAATGTGATGTATTGGTTGCATATCAGCGGTTAAGTCATGTCATCCAAAACAAATTAGGACATTATCTGTGTCCCACTAAGAGTACTAAGGCAGTACAACAGCCAGGACTATAACTTATAGGGCATCTTCTGTATCCTTTTTGTACCTAAAAGACACGAGTGTCATGTCCCCCTTGCTGTTTCTTGGCATGAACTGGTGATGTGTACTCCATCCCCTCTCGCCAATCTTCGCCCTTCCCATTCACCACTTCCCCCAGGGCACTGTAAAGTCTAATTATTTATAGTAATTATTTAACTAATTATTTAAAAAATAATAATTTATTAAATACTTATTCATAGTAATTTAATGCTAATTATTTATAGTAATTTAATATATGGCAGGCAAAACAATTTTATATATAGACAGATGGAAAACTAAGTTCGGATGGATGAATTGGATCAAGGGTTTGGTGTGTCCCCCAAGGGTATGTGTTGTAAAAACTATTGGTTCCATAGTGAGTTGAGGATGCCCACCTGGATGAAAAATGAAAGCATGGTATATGGCAGTTTTCAGAGAATGCTAATGTGATTGAAATGTATGTGTTTTAAATGTTTTTTTTCTGCCATACTTTTGGATTTTAGATTTTTAAAAAAGTTATATCAAAATTCACCTGACAAAGAACCTTATTCATACATTCCATTCCGCATGTGTAAAGGTGTCTGTACACTTGTACATGTTTTTTGTGTGAATAAGTGTATATGTGTTCATATTAAAATAAATATGGGTACACGCCTCCTCAAATGCAGGGTACAGATAGGAAGAACAATTCTATGCACATGTTGAATATAATGTGGGAATAATAACTGTGCACACATACTTTACATGCTTACACTGCACTTGGATTCAACATGCTTTAGACATAACATGTGAATAGTGCTAAGGTGAGAGAGAAATCTAAATGTTAGGAGGCACATCAAAACATACTGTTCCATAAATGGTGCAGTCAAACTGCTGATTCAGTAGGGATGAAGCGAGACAAGACTTGTCAGATAGTCTCTTATGCTGCAGCCTATCTATTGACTAAGTAGGACTTCCTTTTGAGCCTATCAAGGTTTGATAACCGTCCAAAGCTTTTGTCATCTACCGAAAGACCCACACTTTGTATCCTCAGACCAAAATGACTACAATTACTTCTAATGTTGGCCATAATTCACCCTAAGTTAAGCACTGAAGCCTCACTGGTTTGACAGGAGAAGCATATGTTTAAATCTTGTCCACTGAATTAATGGGACTTAGTTTTGACTGGATCATGTCTGTTATTTTTGTTTCGTATTGTATTTGAGTAAAAAATATCCGGAAATAGCAGAATGTTTCTTCTGTTCATTATCTAAGAACCATAACATAATTTCATTTATTTTTTTTGTCCAAACATTGCGGCCATATAAAAGCTGGGAAGGAACTCAAACCGAAGTATGCATACCCAGGCAACTAAGGGCATGAGACAGCATTCTTGCAGGTGGTAAATACAAGCCTCACTCAGTAATTAATCTCCACATTCACACTCTCAACTGGTCATAGAAACTGGGAATGTTAAACAAGCTGTCTGCAGGGAGCTAACTGACTTCATATAGGCTTTAATTGGTGTAGGCTTTGATCAGTTAAATTCAGTTGAAAAACAGAAAAAAAGCAACAGCTTATCATAAATTGACCTATAAAACAGCGATGTGGGGAAAGAACACCCCATTTGGGCAGTATGGTAACCATACAGACTTTGAGTTTACTGATAGCAGGGTAACCATACAGAGACATAAGTTTTGGGCAGTATGTACATACATACATACATACTGCTAGGGAGAGGGTTATACTGGATTGAGGCTGGCAGAATGCTTCTTTATCCATTTATATGAATAAATGTATATTGCTACTAACATTTTTAAAATTAATTTTCAGGTACCTGTTTTAAAAAAAATGTCTCCCTTAGGCTGCCTTTTATTGGGGAACGAAAGTTTAGAACAACCTCTGACCTTGATCCATACGGCTTGTGCACATCTTTCTTTGGAGTTAGGAATAGATATGCACTTGGGAATAAACTGTGCTGCTCATGAATTAATGGACTATGTAAGCCTTGTTTTCAGTATCTTAATTTTGAACATTCTTTGTCAGTAGCACTTCCCCACATAAGAACAGCCCTGCTGGATCAGGCCCAAGGCCCATCTAGTCCAGGATCCTGTTTCGCACAGTGGCCCACCAGATGCTGCTGGAAGCCACAGGCAGGAGTTGAGGGCATGCCCTCTCTCCTACTGTTACTCTCCTGCAACTGGTCCTCAGAGGCATCCTGCCTCTGAGGCTGGAGGTGGCCTATAGCCCTCTAACTAGTAGCCGATGATAGACCTCTCCTCCATCTATCCAAACCCCTCTTAAAGCCATCCAGGTTGTTGGCTGTCATCACAACTTGTGGCAGAGAACTCCACAAGTTGATTATGCGTTGTGTGAAAAAGTACTTCTGTTTGTTGGTCCTAGATTTCCTGGCAATCAATTTCATGGGATGACCTCTGGTTCAAGTGTTATGTGAGAGGGAGAAGAATTTCTATCTATCCACTTTCTCCACACCATGCATGATTTTATAGACCTCTAATCATGTCTCCCTGCACTCGTCTTTTTTCTAAACTAAATAGCCTCAGGTGTTGTAGCCTTGCCTTATAAGAAAGGTGATCGTCTTGGTTGCACTCTTCTGCACCTTTTCCTATTCTAAGATGTCCTTTTTTAGATGTGGTGACCAGAATTGTACGCAGTACTCCATTGTGAAAACTCTCCATTTATACCTACCCTCTGTTTCCTGTCTTTTAACCAGTTAGCAATCTGCACATGTATTTGTCCCCTTATCCCATGAATGCTAAGTTTCCTCAGGAGTCTTTGATGAGGAACTTCATCGAAAGCTTTTTAGAAGTCCAGGTATACTATGTCAACTGGATCACCTTAATCCACACACTTGTTGACACTCTCAAAGAACTCTAAAAGGTTTGTGAGGCAAGATTTACCTTTGCAGAAGCTATGCTGGTTCTCTCCCAACAGGGCCTGTTCTTCTATGTACTTTACAATTTTATCCTTGAGGATGCTTTCCATCAATTTGCCTGGAACGGATGTTAAGCTAACCGGCCTGTAATTTCCTGGATCACCCCTGGATCCCTTTTTCATAATCAGTGTTACATTTGCTACTTTCCAGTCCTCCAGTACAGAGCCCGATTGCAGGGACAAGTTATATATTTTAGCAAGGAGGTCAACAATTTCACATTTGAGTGCTTTGAGGACTCTTGGATGGATGCCATCCGGCCCTGGCAATTTGTTAGTTTTTAGTTTTTCTAGACAGTTTAGAACATCATCTCTTGTCACTTCTGTCTGACTCAGTTCTTTAGCCTCCATCCCTAAAAAGCCTGGTTCAGGAACAGGTATATGCTCAGTATCCTCTGCCATGAAGATGGATGCAAATAACTCATTTAGCTTCTTTGCAACCTCCATATCCTCCTTAATAATCCCTTTCACTCCCTCATTGTCTAATGGTCCAGCAGCCTCCCTGGCAGATTTCCTGCATCTGATGTATTTAAATAAGTTTTTGTTATTCCCCTTGATACTTTTGGCTAAATGTTCCTCAAACTCTCTTTTTGCCTCCCTTATTGTCACTTGCATTTCTTTTGCCAGAGTTTGTGTTCCTTTCTGTTCTCTTCATTTGGACAGGCCTTCCAATTTTGGAAGAAGTCTTTCCCCCTTTTATGGTTTCCTTGACATTACCTGTTATCCATGCTGGCATCCTCCTGGACTTAGTGGTACCTTTCTTCCTTTGGGGTGTACAGTCTAACTGGGCTTCTAGTATTGTGGTTTTGAGTAAACTCCATGCATTCTGGAGCAAAGTGACTCTCCTGATTTTCCCTTTCAGCTCTCTTTTCACCATACTCCTCATTTGGAGAAGTTTCCTCTTCTGAAATTTAAAATGTCTGTGTTAGACTTCCTTGGTGATTCTCTCCCCGCATGTATGCTGAATTTGATCGCACTATGGTCACTGTTCCCTAAAGGGTCGTTGACACTGACATAACGCACCAGGTCCTGGGTGCCACTCATGATTAAGTCCAGTGTCGCCTTCTCTCTGTTTGGTTCCAAGACCAACTGTTCTAGGGCATAGTCATTCAGTGTATCTAGAAATTTGACTTCTCTGTCATTACCTAACTGTGAATTTACCCAGTCTACATGTGGGTAATTGAAGTCACTCATTATTACAGCCCTACCTCTCTTTGCCGCCTCCCTGATTTCTTCCTGCAACTCCCAGTCACTGTCAGTGTTTTGATCCGGATGGTGATAGCACGTCCCCAGTAGCATATTTCCTTTCAGCCCTTGTATTGTCGCCCACAGGGTTTCTGTGGAGGACTCCAGTCCACTTAGGTTTTCTAGCTTGTTAGATTCTATCCCTTCTTTAACATACAGTGCTACTCCACCTCCAAGGCGCCCCTCTCTGTCCTTTCTATAGATTTTATATCCAGGGATAACAGTGTCCCACTGGTTCTCACTGTTCCACCATGTTTCTGTTATGCCCACTATATCTATTTCTGTGTTAGTAACCAAGCACTCCAGCTCACCCATCTTGGCTCAGTGGCTTCTGGCATTGGCATATATGCACCTATACTCTCCTAATAGGTGTATGTACATTGTACATGTGAGGAAACACAAGAAACACAACAGCCTATTTCATTAGTACACAAATCTTGTTTTGTGATGCTGCAGTGAGAGGCATCCAGCGTGTACTGCTGGTGCAATGTGCTCCAATGCAAGGCTCCTTCCTCACCCTCTTCTCCTTGATGAAGCTGCCTCAGTTCCCCAAAAGGTCACTGCTGAGGGTTGGGGGACCTTCAGCAGTGGCATGGGATGTGGCACAGGGGGCTGCAGGGAGAGGGGGGATACCTCAAAACTATGAGGGGAACCGCCAGCCAAGACACAACCTTCATGCGTTTGGGGTATTGCCCTCCTCTTGCAACCCCCCTTGCCCCGCCGCATCCCATCCCATCCCATCCCATCGAAGGTCTCTCAGTGCTCTGCATGAAACCTAATGTGTGTAACTACCACATACTTTGAATCCTATCCTTACCTATTAAAAATTAAATTGGTTCGCTTAAAATTTGACAGTGGTTTTACCTTGTCCATTTCTTCCCCCCAATTCTAGAATAAGGGAAAATATGAAATCCTGCTTGGAACATTTAAGAGCCCTGATGAAATGGTGGATATGTATGTGGACCTGATTCATAAATTCCCCTACGTTATAGCATTAATAGATCCATTGAGGAAAGAGGTAGGAGGTCTTTTTGTGTTTGTATCGCTGCTCTTCAAATGATCTAAAAATAAAAGAAACATTTGGAAGGTGTTTTAGAAGATTACTCTTTGGGAGTAGGAAAATTATTTAAAGAAAATAAGAAGCCATAGTTTAAATAAAATCACATTGAGGTTCATCTGTTGATAGCATGGGCGTTGTTTTTTTTTAAGTCACACCTGAGTCCCATTGAAATCTTTGTGACAAGTTGGCTGTGATTAACTTAAGCATCATTGATTTCAGTGAAGTATGATGCATTTTAGTTGGTTGTGGGGCTGTATGTATACTATGTAAGTTTCATTTTCAGAAAGAGAGATTCAGAATGGAATGATCTGTAGCAGTACATTAATTCAGAATTCAAAATGAATTTAAATTTTGTGTGAATTTTCCTATGGATATGTGATCAATTTGCAGATGCAATAATCTGTACTATGAGATCAAAAACTGTGTTCTACCTGGGTTTGGGGGCTGTGTGCGCTCCCAATTTCCAGTTGAGTGGGAGCAAGGTAGAAGGAAAACCTGGGTAGATGTGATTGTATAGAAGCAAGGTAGGAGGAAAAGCTACCCAGATTTTCTCCCTACCTTACTTCCACACCACTTCTACCCAGCTTTTCCTCCTACTTTGCTTCCATACAACCAAAAATTGGGAGTACACACACCTTCCAAATCTGGGTAGAACATAGTTTTTGATAGTGTGAATGACCTCTGTGTTTCATTACTTCATTTCAGCTAAGCAAACTTAAGACATATCACATATATGTATGTTAAACACACACGTATGTTCAACACTGCAGAAGTTTACAGCTTAGTGCTATTTGTGAGTAAATAGTGGCTGACATGCTGACCAACACTGCACTTGTGCAAGGCTGTTGCGCTAGCTAGTTGCACTAAGTCTGGAACTTGTATGTTAGATTAGTGTTGCACTAGTATACAAATATGTTTTCATAACCAGGTACAGATTCTGTAGCACATATCATTTGTTTTTATGGGAACTTTTGCACAAGAGTACCATTTTGAGTATCCTTGTGATTTCACACAACTGCATGATTTTCTTGCACACACACAACTCTGTTCATTGGGTAGCACAGAGTTAGTCAGGATGTCGGCCCATCATCATCATAATCTTATATACCACTTTTCAACAAAAAGTTCTCGGAGTGGTTTACATAGCAAAAAGATGTATCCTGTTAACAGTAAAAATTTTCAGTCAAATTATCTGGCTTTTAATCAATTAATATATTAGATTTAAATTCATTTATATATTGCAAACCTAGATAAAAGTGCTTTTTAGGAGGCTGAGATTTCTAAATAAAAAACAACATATTTAATTAAACAGCTAGATTTCGCGAAAATGAATGGTAGGGATGTGCACGAAATTCGATTCAAATTCAAGTTTGTTCAATGGTTCCAAATTGAATCAAGTGGGGATTTGTTCAAATCGCTTTGAATTCACCCAAATTCAAATTGAATTGAATGATTTTGAGTGAATTCACCCAAATTCAATTCGAATTCAGGCGAATTTGAATCAATTTGAATAAATCGCTACTCTGTTCAATTGTTGCAAATTGAATCTATTTGAATTTGGGCAAATTCATTCACCTGTACCATCCTATTAGATAAAAGGAGCATTTTGACATTTGTCAACTACCTGAAGTTGGCTTTAGGAAGCTGTAGAAACTATCAGAAACATGCTGCACTGTTCATATGTCTTCTGTAGTCTTTCACTCTGTCAGGCAATGGCTGACATACTGACTAACAAAGTACATATTAGGAGGCTCTGCAGTGGGAACCTGCACACAGGTTCCTTGCACACAGGTTCCAGCACAGCTGGATGAAACTTCTCAGGGGAGGAAAGCTGATGTTGTGGTAGTGGGGATGAAATGTAAATCACAATGCACTTTAGCTTCCATCCCACAGTTACAAAAAGTAACTTGGCCATCGGCCCTGTGCTCCCTCCTAGATTGGCAACCCAGGGTGGCTGCCAACTATAGCTATTAAACAAGACAAATGCTTTCATATCTCACCAAGACTAAACTCCCCAAACAAAACTGCCTTCAGTCCCCTTAACATGGGCCATTAAAAGCCAGACAAAACTAACGAAGAGCCTTGACAATCGTTCTGGGAAGACAATCAAGCTGTGATTTTGGCAGGTCTCCAAAAGGCGAGAATTCCATAATTGTGGGACAGGCACCAGGCATACATGTCATGGCATACAGATTGCGTAGTGAGAAAGTGTGTTGTCAATCATTCCCAAAAATCACAAAGGGAAGAAGATGGACTTGCTTGCTTCCAGAGTGTTACTGCCAAAATACTGGAAAAAGATTCATTTTGGTTGTAGAGTAATGGATGAGGGAAATCTGGTAGATAATGCAAATGCATAAATTAACCCACTTTAGGCATATGTGGAGTGGTAGAATTCACTCTACTGGTTCTTATTCTGAAACATAAGCCTTATGCTACATTTGGAATAGGAATAAATCAGAAAATTTGAGATATATATTAGATAATGATTAAATTTTGAACTATTAACCCTATTGTAATAATTATTTGTTTGCTTGTTTGTTTGTTTATTAATTACATTTCTATACTGCCTCATCCAAAAGGCTCTGGGTGGTGCACAACAATTGGGCAGTATGTCCATATCTTCATATATATCTAGATATACTGGCTGACATGATCTGCCCCCTTTTGGCGACAGAAGGAGGTCCACAAGGAGCATTCCAGAATTCCAGTACTGAACGTACAGTACAGAATTCCTGTACTGAAGGTTCCTTTGCACAGCAGACCAGATGAAGAGAGAGAGAGAGACGGGGAATTATTTTCATGTCTAGCCCCTCCCTTCAAAAGGCCCTTTCCCCATGCATTAATATGCACGTGTTCTGTGCCATCCTCAGGAACTTGTTAATGCACTCTGAAAGGGCTTTGGAGGGAGACATATAGAAACGCTCCCCCTTTCCCTCTGTGCCTGCTTCTCTGCATAAAGGAGCATTCAGCACAGGGACACTGAAGCCTCCTTGTGGACTCATAGTCCTCCTTCTGTCACCAGAGGGCTGCAGATAATGTTAGCTATTTTCTGCACTGAATAGAAAATACCAGCTGACATACAGCACAGACAACTGTTGATGGAAGAGAGAGGAATCTACGCTGCTATGAGGCATTTGAAAGCAAGTGTGCACTTCTGTGGAGGCGGGGGCTGCTCTGTGCCTACTAAGGATTGCGTAATTACAATTGGGACACTACTCCTATCATTTCCATTGAGAGTGGCCTCACAACTGCAAAGTACACAATGCGTAGTAGGTATGGAGCAGCCTGCCTCTGCAGCAGTGCAGGTCCTCTGCATGGTATGTCAGCCAGCTTCAATAAAGAGCTGGATGCTATATTTTTGTATTCACTTTTAAAATTTAGTATTTTATGAAGGATTTTTCAAAGAAGAAAATGGAAGTATTTAATTTATGTTTTACAATTCATGGCAGTACTTTCCCTTGCTTTCTAGCATTTCTCCTTGATATCCTGAATCACTTTTTTTTTTTTGCTATCTGTTCAGGACGCCCAGCAGTGGACTGAGTTGTGTAATACTCTGGGTTCGAAATGTTACCTTATTGCAGAAAACTCATGCAGGAATGTGTCTAAACTTCTGGAGGACCAAAATAGAAATGCACCAAAATGCAGTGGCTTTGTTGTAAAATATACAAATGAAACTAAAATTTCCGATCTTCTAGAAATGACCCAGCATTTAGGTGGTGAGTAGAGAAAATTTTTTAAATGCTGTACATACTGTAGATTTGACTATACAGTCTGTAGAAGTATGTTACATTTTCCATTTAAACATAGTGATTGAGAATGTTAGAAGTGCTTATTAGACAAATGGACTTTCATCATGGTTTGACAATAGAGTTAGGGGCTCATGTTCCAAATATATGAACTGAATTCTTAGTATGCAGTCCGCTCAAAGTGCTATATTGCACCTGGGGGATAGGGCGTATCTCTCATACTTCTGGATTCTGTTGTATATTTCCATGGACATTTGATAAGTCTTCAAAATGTAACAAAGCTGCTGAAATAAATGAACAGTAAGCTTCAGCACTTAATTTCCACCAGCTGGGAGACTGTTTGGTTTTTTTCCAAAAAATTTTTTAATCTACAAAGAAAAGCTAACTTCTGTGTAAGGAAAAAAGTTTAAAATTCAATACCTCAAAGCCTATTCTTTTGTTTGGAATACACTACCAAAAATTATCAGCTCAGCCTTCATTTTGGGAACCAAATGGAGGAAATTGCTACTTTTGTTGTTATAGAGAATGGTCCCAATCCAGCCCAGAGTTAAGTGAGTTTAAATCAATTTATATTAATGGGCTTAAAAGCACTGTTTTGAATTGTGTCCAATTAATTTAGTAAAATGAAGGATGCCATCATACCTCAAGGAGGCGGTGGTGAGACCACTATTAAAAAAGCCATCCTTTGATCCCTCCAAGTTGAACAATTACAGACTTGTTTATATTCTCTCTTTTGGGGGCAAGGTAATAGAGCAAGGTATGGTGGTGTCTCAGCTGCAGAGGGTCTTGGATGATACAGATTATCTAGATCCTGTTATGGATGGGGTTCATTTTTGGTGGGTGTTTGATCTAAAATGGAAGGGAGCCCCCTGAGCAGAGCCATTGTGACCCAAGAAAGGCCATTTTTGGACTGTGCACAGTCCTGTTTGTGCTGGCAAAGCTGTTGTTGTTGGGCACTCAGTGGATGGCCTTCTCCGCTGCCCTCCCAGTCAAAACAAAACCGGGCATGACAGTGAGATCATCAGTTTCTGACCTGTCTGAAGTGAGCAGAGCTGGGGTGGGTGGGTGAGAGTGAAACTGTATAACGGAGGCCTGTGCCAGTGTTCTGGGGCAGAAGGGAAAGATCTAGAGTGGATACTAATGTGGCTTGGAAACAATGCTACAAGCTGTTCCTTTAGTAAGACCCTCTGGGAGAGAGGGAGGAAATATTTTGTATTTTGGAGCTTGATTTTGTATTTTCTTTTGGTTTTGTCTTTTTGTTCTTGTTACTGTCCTTGCAACTTAAAGCCTCTTCTTAAGTGTGTGCCTTGACTTGATGTCAATGATTGATTATTGGTGCTGCTTTTCCTTTTTACAATAAAAGAGATCTTAGAGGAGAAAAGAGTCCCTCTGCTTCATTTCTTTACTTGTCTGGACTATCCTTGGCCTAGCTTAGCCTAGGACCATAGGCTTGGTTGGGTGAGAGGCCTGACTGGGATAAAGTTTTCGTTCTCAGCGGGCCCATACCTCTTGCCCTCAGGGGTGTTATATATATGACAATCCCTTTCAATCTGGCTTCTTTCCTGGATATGGGAGTAAAACTGCATTGGTCGCCCAAGTGTGGATGTCTTACTCTGGAAGCTTGACAGGGAGAGTGCATCCCTGTTGGTTCTGCTGGACCTCTTAGCAGCGTTCGATACCATTGACCATGGTATCCTTCTGGACCGCCTCTTGAGTACAGGGATTGGAGGTACTGCTTTGGAGTGGCTTCGGTCCTTTCTCGGTAGGAGGGTCCAGAAGGTGGTGCTGGGGGACTACTCTTCGGCTCCTTGGCCATTGGCTTGTAGGGTCCCGTAGGGATTTGTTTTATCTTCCATGCTGTTCAACATCTACATTAAACTGCTGGGTGAGGTCATCATCTGGGGACTTGGTCTGAGTTGTCAGCAATATGCTGATGACACTCAGCTATGTCTCTCATCCTGTGGATGACCTGAATCGGGGCTGACCGATTGGATAACCTGAATCGGGGGCTGGAGATTGTGATGGGCTGGATGTGGGCTAATAAACTGAGATTGAATTCGGACAAGATGGAGGTGCTGTTGGTCAGTAGGAGAGCTAATTGGGATGAAGGGATTCGACCAGAATGGGGTTGCACTCCCCTTGAAAGTACAGCTTGGGAGTACTGCTGGACCTGGTTCTGCTTCTGTATGCTCAGGTGGAGGCAGTGGCCAGTGGTGCTTTTGCACAGCTTCAGCTAGTGCATCCCTCTCTTCAGAAGGCAGATATGGCCACAGTATCACACCTTACTCATGTCACGGAAGGATTTCTGTAACACACTCTACGTGGGGCTGCCCTTGAAGAATATTTGGAGAATGCAGCTAGTGCAACATGCAGCTGCTAGGATTTTATCCGGAGCTGCCTGCTGGGATCATATTACACCTGGGATTCGTATTATTCTGAAAGAACTGTACTGGCCGCCAATTTGTTTCCAGTGCCAATTTGTTTCCAGCTCCAATTCAAGGTGCTGGTTTTGACCTTTAAAGCCTTAAGGTTTGGGCCCTGGATATCTGAAGAACCGCCTGCTCCCAAGGGTTTCTGCCCTCCTGACAGGATCATTGGAGGGGGCTCGGCTTCACATGCCAATGGTAAGAGAGGCTTGGCTTTCGAGCATGTGGGACTGGGCCTTCTCAGTTATTGCCCCTAGGCTTTGGAATGCTCTCCCAGCAGGCATCTGCTCCTCAGCCTCTATCATTATTTTTAGTAAAAATGTGGCTCTTCACCCAGGCTTTTATGAGAGAACAGTTTTTGCTGCTGCTCCTGCTTTGAGTTTTTTGTGTTATTGTTTTATACAGGTTTTAAACTTTTAGATAGAGATATATTGTTTTTACATTAAATATTGGTACTTTTAATTGTGCGTTGTTTTAATTTGCAATCGCTTTGAGATTATTTCAATGAAAAGCAGTATAGAAATGGAACAATAAATAAATAAACATTACAGTCAACAATTTTTCATGGAAGACAAAGGGTCCTTTGACAGGACTACAAATGAGTAATGAAGACAAACAAATAAAAAACCCTTTCCATCCTATAGGTTTAAGGCGAATTCCTATATTAGGAAGTCCAGATGGAGAGTCTTCTGATGACAGTCTTGTGGACTTGGTAAGTACTGAAAAGTGGTCAATTGCTCAAATACTGTTTTTATCTTGAACTAGTCCATATCTGAAAAGTTGTTTGTAGTTGAGACACATATAACCTTTGAGGAAATTGGCTTTTTCAGAAAAGTCAGTTTTAAAGAGAGTTAATCTTTGAACTTTAGCACAACAGTGGGCAAGGGAAGCACATTCAAAACATGTATTGTCTCTTGCTGACATTTTAAGAAAAGTTAAGTGAATTATGCAAAACACAGAGCAGTGATAACATTCATTTTTAACAGGTATTAATGGACTTAGGCTGATCACTTTAGTCTTATTCAGACATTAAGTTGTACATACATTCATACATACATGTGTACAGTTTCTGTGTGAAAATGAATGTTTTCATTTCAAAAATGCACTTGGGTTCAGGCCACCCTCAAGCACAGGATATAGATAGGAAGTATATACATGTACATGTGTGAATAACTGTACAGACGTACAGATCTGTACATGCATACAATGCACACAGATCATACATTCACTGGACATAACATATGCTTAGGGGTTTTATGTTAAAAGTATGATTCCATAGGGGTTTCATCGCTAAAATTATGGCCACATTTAAAATAATTGAAATTTTACCCTGTTCCCCATCACGCTGTCCTGACCTAGATTTCTGAGCCTCCATGGTGCTTCTCAACCCCACTTTCTGTACAACGATGAGCATTTATAAACCACTTTTCAACATTTCTCAAAGCAGTTTACATAGAAAAAGAAATAAGAAATTGTGAGCCCTGTCTCAGAAGGGCTCACAATCTAAAAAGAAATACAAAGTAGACACCAGCAACAACCACTGGAAAAAATGCTGTGCTGGGTTTGGACAGGGACAGTTGCTCTCCCCCTAATAAATATAAGAGAATCACCACTTTAAAAGGTGCCTCTGATCAGTTAGCAGGGGTACAATATACAGCAGTCTGTCGCCCTTCACTGTGAGGTCTTCCTCATTTTCCCCTTTCCCAAATTCCTTCTTTCTCCGACTCTCATTGTATCCTCCTACCTATCCCACCAACACTAAAGGTTGTTCACACCTCAGTGCTGGTGGTTTAGGGGAAGGCAGGAGCCTATCTGCCTTCCCCCAGATTGATTGATTTATTTATATAGATGACCACTTGCCCATCAGGGCTCCACTGCCCATGCGCCCACATGAGCAGCAGAGCAGCAAGTCCAGTGGCAATTGAGGGAAACAAGCCAGGCATCCCATAATGCAGCGTGATGCATTGGGGAAGCTCTGTGCTGCCTGGCCGCTCCTTCCCCCAGGCTCGATCATAAAGATGGCTGCTGGAAGCATGGTGATGCAGATGACCAGAGAGTGAGGTAGGAGACCTGAGTAGTCGATCAGGGCTATCCAGGGGAGGAGTGGCAGGTTCTGAGGCAATCCTGGGGCCCCCATATGACCAGCCCTACCTCAGCTAGTCCTGTCTTACCCAGGTAGGGCTGGTCGTGAGAATGGGCTCACTCCCTAGCGTCTCTTCTATTTCTATAACCTGTAGACAGTTCCCTCCTAATTCAATCAATCTTTCCCTTGACTCATCATAGCCATACTGTAACATTCCATGGCTGACGTCTCTTTTATTCTGTGTCCTCTCAGCAGTTCAATCAATTACTAATTGGACTCACACGTCAAAGCCAGGAAGATGATAGATAGGAAGCCAGATTTTAACTCATTATATAAATGAAATTTCTTATGAGAACTCTAAACTGCAACCTGCAATGATATTTGTAATTTTGAAATAGTCCCTGACACAGGGCAGCACGGAAGGTGAAGCCTATTCCAGTTTGTGCAAGCAATACTCAGTCCAGTCCAGTATTATTTGTTCTGCAACAAAGAAGTGTACTTTTCTTATTCAAGTGGAACTCAAAATAGTACACAACCCACAACCTAATATTTGTTAGATAGTTCTTCAGTCCAGGGGTATGGGGACAATGGGAGGCAGGGAAAGAAGCTCCCAGTCAGTGATTCAATGAACCACTGAGCAGGGGAACTCTGCAGGGCTGACTGGCCCCATCCCTGGTATTGGCCATGCACCCTGCATTTGACGTCAGACTCAGGGTGTGTGGCTAGGGAAATGCATGTGCACAAAACACACACAATTAAAAATCAAAAGGGGTGGGGAAGTCACCAGCAGGAGTTTGTCCTCTGGCCACAGGTAAACTCTCTATGCCCCTGCTTCAGTCCAAACCTGCTGCACTAGGAAATCAATGCATAAGTTTAGATGTACTAACTGTTGTGGTAGTCTCTTGAGTAGAAACAGTGTGCTGGCATCGCAGAGATGTTTTGGGAATGTTACAGACATACACTTCAGAGCTACCACTAAGTCACAAATACCCCAATTCTATGCATGTTTACTTGGAAGTAAGTATCACTGGCTTACATTCTGCACAAAGATCCGCAGGTCCAAGGAAGTGGTGTCTGTGCTGCTTCCGTGCCACTCTACAGCCTGCCTATGCAACTTCTGAAGGTAGGGAGGCTCTGCGCCTACTAAGGAATGTGCCACTGCACTTGTGACAGACCTCCCATAATTTCCAACAGGAGTACCATCGCAAGAAGTGAGGTTTAAAGTGCCATGGAAGGAGTGAGTGTGTTCTCTTCCTTAGACCTACACAACTTTGTACAGAATGTAAAGAATCGGCATTCAGTTGGATATCTTCCTAGATTGTAACCCAAATTAGGTAAATAGCAATAAATTGATTTCATTTCTTCAACTATGGAGGCTTAAAAAAAATCTCCATTTTGTTGTCTAAGGCTGTTGGACTGGGAACCAGATTTATGAAGTTGGGAGGTCTTTCGCGCGGAGAAAGAGTAACCAAATACAACCGCCTTCTTGCAATAGAAGAACTACTAGCCAAGAATGGAAGACTGTGTAAAAACCTCTTTTTTATTTTGTATTCAATGTTTAATGAATAAGAGCACCAAGGTTGGAGAGAGTGATTGAAATCACTCTGCAGGAGGGAAGGAGAGTCAGAATTAGCAATTGCAGAGAACAAGGATGACATTTGCCACGAAGTACATTGTCTTTCTAATGAGTTATCTGTTTACCTGAATGTTAAAACAAGACAGTCTTTAGGAATAGGCTATAACAGCCTTTTCAGTAGAATTAATTAGCTGAAGTCTTCAAGGTTGATGGAAAACTTTTTAAAACAAGTTTCTCTTCACAAATAATTTTAGCTGGAGGCAAGCATATTGCAGATGATGTTTTAAAATACTATTTATTGCTTTAGATATTCTGTGTAAAAATACAATAATAAAAGGTTCTATGCAGATTGCATATTTAATATTTGATATGCCCTTAGTAACAGTTTTTATTTTAACATTAATCCAGTGGAATCAATCAAAAGCGCAAAGTGTAGTGTTATAGCACATGCAGTTTTTAAATGAGTTCGTAACTTTTCATTGAAATGTCATTGGGATTTTATTTTTGTAAGCTCTTTGGGCTGCACTAAACAATGTGGGCACAATCATTTCCTATGCAGAACACAGGTGCCTGCATATGAAAGGATCCCTAAAGAACATAACTGAGCTCGCTCCCTAGTGTGCACACACAAGCAGGTCAGGAGAGGCCTGTGTGCACTTCCTGTATCTCTAGCCAGCCTGTCCCAACTGCTTTGTCAAGGAATGTGAGCTCTGACCAGACTGGGGATGGCTAGATGGGGCTATAGGAAGTGCATACTGGCCTCCTATTCTTTGTAGACTCGGCACACTGCGGGGACAGGAACAACTCTAATGTCTTATATATCCATGCATGGATAATGTGCCAGCATTGCACACAAGAATTATGCCTTTTGACAGTGCTAAACATTTGCAAATAGAAGTAATGGCGATTGCAGTATTTCTTTAGAATAGATTTATTTAGAATGAAATAGCACAGTAGTGTATGCTATGTGGAACTGGTGTGTAGTTGCTAAGAGTTACCCAACTCGTGACCTACTTTTCCATTTATGCTCCATAGACACAAGTGTGCCAGTTACGCACGTTGAAGTTCCATTCATTTCAATGGGAAATTTTAGCAGATGCTTAACTCTGATACTGAAGTCAATGAGGTGTAAAAGTGTTTAATGCTTGCCGAATTGTGTCCCTTGTTTTTTATATATAGGAGGGAGAGGTTTTTGGAGAGTCACACAGTCTTTTGGGATCACCATATACTGGAGCATAGAATAGCTTCTGTTGCTATAATTAATGTTGTGTGCTACCAACTCAAATTTGGGTTATTGGAATGATTGCACTCTAAAATATTTCATAGGAATAAAAGCCTGGCAATTTTAAAGTCCCGTACCCCGCCCCCCCACCCCCGGTGGGAAAAAACAATTGATACAGTAACTCTTCTCTCCCCCGCTCCCATTCTTGTCTAGGTTTTGCAGATACATTTTTTTAAATTCTCAGATAATATATTTTCATTATAGGTGAAAGAGAAGAGCATGAATTTGTTGACTTTACTGAAGAAGAAGAGGAAGACGATGATGAAGAATTTGATTACAGTGATCTTACTGTGGAGTCAGTGCATCCTGTCCTATAAAAAGCAATACTTCAGATTTGGCATGTGTTGGTACAGCTGAATTCGCCATCTGAGAGCACAGATGGAGAATTCCTCAGACCACCAAAATAGGGCAGCAACAAATCTTTGTCTCATCATCTTGGACATACATGTATTTATTTAAAACATTTATATTCCACCTGCTACTCAGTCTCCAAAGTAGTTCAGTAGGAATTTGCTACAAGATACTAGAAATAACTAGTTATTGTGCTAAAAGGATGTGAGTGCACTCAAAAAATTTTTGTCTAGGAGAAAAAACCCATTTATAGTAGAATACTGTGAAAGGTGCCTGTTTTAACAATCTGATGTTCATGTATTAATGCAATTATTAAAAATATTAGCCATTGCTTTATGTAGGGGTTATTTATTCAAAGTAAGTTAGCACCATAAAATAAATAGTTGTTTTAGGCAGCAATTTGTTATTTGAGTTACAGGGATAGTCAGGATTTCAGGGATAATTTTTTAAAAGCTCTCTGATCTACAGAGTCTCCATTTTGTTAATAAAAGCAGTCAACTGTAGTACAATTCAGGCTGATAATGCCTCTGTGAAGTAAACTTATATGAATATTTTCATAAGTGATCTTTTACAGGTTCAGGAGCTCAGTTGCATGCACAGATTAACCTTGTTTGTGGAAGCTTCCCATTCATTTCAGTAAAGGACTTCTGTCTGTGTGTGCAAAGGGATGCATATGTGGCCTGACTCCCTGAAATGAATGGTTCGGCCTGCATACACAAGAGATCCATGTGGATGTATTGCTTTGATTGGCATTTTGTTACTCATCACTACCCCAGTATTAGCGAACTGTTTGGACTCCTCTACCATTCCTAGCCAGTCACCAGTCTTGCTCAAGACTCTTTGTCCAAATGAGGACAATGGGAACTTAAGTTTTTCAAAAACGTCACATTACTTTACCCGTTTTAAGCAGGGAATAAATAGCAAAACATCACAATATCTGGGAAAAAGTCAGAAACCTTTTTAATAAGCAGCTTCAAAAAGATAAATACTTTATATCATTGTATAACAAATAATTTAACTAGAAAGAAATGCATTTTTGTATATTCTTCAGTAGCAACAATTCAAGGAAAAATGCATTAATAAATTGTTGTGTTAAATTCAATATAATCAAACTGATATTGAAGAGCAAAATCAATTTTTAGGAAAAGAAACCTACTGAAGTATGGATTCACAATAAACCAATGGATATATTTCCCCGTATTTATGAAATGTAATTAGTTTACTGATTAACTCCAATATTTGCTTCACAAACACGCGAAATAAAAAAGTACTTACACACAACTACCATACTTTGTAATTTGCTTTTTAGGAGATAAGCATAGAACAACTACATGCATAGCCAAGCTAACAAACTGAACACATTCATTCTTTAATACTAACTACTGATCACTGTATCTCCTATCATAAAAATATTATAGTGCATTTAAAATATTACCACCCAACTTCAAAGAAACTGCAAATTGCTATTTAAAAAAAAATATAAATCCTGATTACACTTGTTCATTGTAGAAAGAACAGCATGTTGATTTCAGAAAGACAAGTAAAATGTGGATCTGCAGGTAGGTTTGTAAATTGCATATTTGTCACTGTCTTCCTCGGGAAAATGAGTGATCAAATGTCATATATGAAATATTTTATTATGGGGTTAAATGCTCATGTTTCAACAGACTACAGCTTACAGGTGTTATTTCACAAAAATCAAAGGAAATTTGTTTTCTTGTTTTCTAGACCCAGTGCTGATTTATTGTAGGAGTACAGCATACAGGCCAGTTCTCAAAGTACTTTGACATTCCAATAGTTTCAGAGACTTCTAGAGGTACAAGTCAAATATATGCAAGAACTCCAAGGTCAGGGTTAGAATTTCTGCCTGAGGCTTCTAAATGTATGGTGACAATCTGTTGGTGGCATAACTTCAGATACTCTTTCTGCATGTGCTAACTGAAATGCATGGAGACTATATGAGTGTTGCATATTCTAAGTACCTGCCTGGTATACATATGGATATTCTAAGACCAGCACACACTATTAGAAATATTATGCCCCCTCCCCACCCCCGAAACTTTGTTTTAGGGGCCTCTACATGAAGATTTATACATTGTTAATAGTACATTACAGAAACACGTCAGAAATTGCTACATACACTTGATCATGACACTATAGACATACATATTAAGGATGGAATCACATGACAAGGTCAAATCCACTAACAAAACGAGTTTTGTGGACTTGGTTTTGTGAAAAGATTCAACACAAACACAACTGGCTGCTTGTTTGCCATCTGAACGGCTTTGCATCACTGTGGCATGCTAACTCTCCATCGGGCACAGCCTGACAGAACAAGATAGATATGAAATTCTGGTAGGAATTTGAACTGGAGTTGCCAAAGTGAACATTTGAGATGAAAACTCAGTTGAGGATAGATGGCACTTAGTATTCTTAAGAGTGATGTAAAAGCGGTAAAATATATGGATTTCTGTGGACAACAGAAATGTTGACATACAGCAATAATGGAAGTTACAGAAAATAAGCTGCCAAGCTCCATGAAAGGGGCTCTCCTAAAAGCAGGAGGCAGGGTACTTGATCAGTCTAGAGCTGCTTTCTTCTTGGGTTATGGTAAGTAACCCAATTGTTACGTAAGCTCTGAATTGTATGTAAGCTCTGTATTGGAGATTGAGGAAGAGGCAGTGGGAGATAAGTCCATGTTGTGGCTGCACTTGGCTGAAAGTGAACTAGAATCATGGTGGAACGTAGACTTCGCTATTACGTCCATGTATGCAGCAGAGATGCTGATTGTACACTGAGAAGAATGGGGTGGGGGGCTGTACAGTTAATGTATCAGTAGTCCGTGATTTCAGAATATCTGGTAAGAAAGCAGGGCAGTAGTATGGGGTGAGCCTTTATCTGAAAACTGTAGGCAGTTGAGGCACAAAATTAAAATATGGCTACATTTACAACCAAGTATAGGCTTTCCTCCCCTCAGCATTAGCCCAGTCAATTTTTTGAATATTTTGGTCGCTAAAATGACAGAATTAAAATTTCTTGTGCTTTTTATTGATGGCCATGTCTCTATGACCAGAACAAAGACTCTGTTATCATAAAATTTGTGGAGATGGGACTCAGAACTGAGCTGTTGGGAGGAACATGAATGTTTTGAATGGTGAAAGACTACTCTGAGTATAGTAAGGTTTTTAGTTTTCCAGTTTTTAATTTTATTAAGCTGCTTGAATTGTAGTTTTGAACTGTGAAACCAGCATGATGAACTGATTTGCAGAATGTTGGACTAAGATGGGCATGATATGGGTTCATATTTTTGCTAAGCCATGAGGCTCACTGGATGGCATTGAGCCAGTCACTGTTTCTCAGCCATACCTACTCACAGGGCTTCTTGTTGATATGGTGGTGGTGAGATCTCCATAAAGGATAGGTGGATAACATTTTAAAAAATAATAAATGTCATCTAAGCTCAGCTGTTTTCATGTAGGGCTCATCATGCTATCTGTTTTCATGTGGTACAAAACATTCTTCTCAGTTGGTTCCAACTGATTCTCACATGGTGAGCCATGACCTGTTAAGATCACTACACTACACATAGGGAAGCTGCATGCTGATGCAAAAATTAGTGGTAGGCATTTTGTGCTAAACAGGCCTTAATTAAATGAAATTCAGATTCTGTCTGTGGTAAAAATAGTACACAGACTACAGGTTAATGTGATGCTAAAATTTTGGAGACTGGAAAGCTGATTATTAGTTGAGAGTTTACCCCATATATGATATTGCTGGGCTGTGCGATGTCTGAATAGATTAATTATTTTAAAGAAAAGAGGCCTCACTTGCTTGTTTCTCCTCCATACAATCTGAGAATTAATTTCACTGAAAGCAAAAGGGTTACTTATCATTAGCCATTCAGAAAAAGTCTCCATTTCACTTTTGGCTATGAAGCAACACTCTTTGGGAGTATCAAATATGGGGAATAACTTGTGCTACTAATCCTTCCAAGAGCAGATCGCTGTCACTATTCAAGTGACATATACTGTGCTGAGGAGACAGCAACAGAAAGAAAAGATGAGTTATTTTCAAAAATAAGGATGCAGTAGACCATATACTCAGTCTTGTGCCAAAAGAGTTATAGCCATGTGAGTGCTTTCCTTGTTCAAGCTCCTTGGAAATGAATGGAAGTTGCATAAAAGGAAGAGCACAGTTCTTGTTCATCTCCCAGTAATTTTTATTATGGTTAGTTAATTAACTGGTTAAATTAATTAAAGACTTTTGGATCAATTAAAAAGTGCCTAATTAACTGAGCAGATTAAAAAAAGGTTTAATGCAAGTACTTAATTAAATAAAAAGTGGCACGTGCTTCCTAGAAGAGGCATTTTCACCTCCCTCTCATGTAGAATGAGTGCCTCTTCTAAGAAGGCATCTCCTATAACATATTCATATATGATCTAAAAACCAAGGAATTGTATTCCCCACCACCACCTACTTTCAAAACCCTTGCTTTTCCTTGTGCAGATTTAATCAATCAAAGAATCAATCAAAGTCATACAATTAATTTACTAACAGTATACTCCAGAAGTCAGTTCTGGTGGGTGACACACCGTGCAAGGGCTGGTCAGCCAGTGTGGTGTAGTAGTTAGTGTGTTGGACTAGAATCAGGGAGACCCAAGTTCAAATTCCTGTTCAGCCATGAAACTTACTGGTTGATTCTGGGCCAGTCACTTATCTCTCAGTCTAACCTACCTCACAGGGTTGTTGTGAGGATAAACATAGTCACATATACCACTCTGGGATCCTCAGAGGAAGAGTGGGATAAAAATAGTAACGTTGTGTGCATGCAAACTGTGCAAATGATGTTACACAAGAGCAAGCCCATTGGAAAGAATGGGCTTCTTGTGCAATGTCATTTGCACAGGTTGTGCAATGTGTGTACATGCAATGTTACTGGGCTGATGTACACTTCTGCAGTACAGGTGGCCCTTGTTAGCTGTGCCGGTCCTGGCACCCACAGTTTCACATATCCGTGGTCAGGCCATGTATACCCACCCTCATCTGTGGTTATAAAAATAGTGAAATATACTTATCCTTGACCTCCAGATGTAATTTTCAGCCACCATTTTTGCTGCATGGAGCCATTTTGGGAAGCATTGCTGGACATCTGGAGAGTGGCATGGTATGATTGCTCTTATTCCTGCCTCCTCCTGGATGGCTTTAAGAGGGGTTTGGATAACTTCATGGAGGAGAGGTCTATCATCGGCTACTAGTCGGAGGGCTACAGGCCACCTCCAGTCTCAAAGGCAGGATACCTCTGAGTACCAGTTGCGGGGGAGTAACGGCAGGAGGGAGGGCATGCCCTCATCTGCCTGCCTGTGGCTTCCAGCGGCATCTGGTGGGCCACTGTGCAAAACAGGATATTGGACTAGATGGGCCTTGGGCCTGCTGTTCTTATGTTCTCCCCACTTTTTAAAGCCTTTTTTTAATCTCTAGGAACCTACCCCCCCACCCCAATTCCCATTCACTCAAGGTCTTGTTATCCTCAATTTTGTTATTCGCGGTTGTAGGCGACAACGGTCTCCCGCAGATAACAAGAGCCACCTGTATGTCAGTGTGCTTAGAAATATAGCCTACAATTTCTTTAATCCGGTGACAGCCCAAGTTTTCATGAGCCTTGTGGAGAAGTTTCTAGTAAATGATGTCCTATGTCTGCTAAAAGCAATTTGTGATTGCATTTTATCAATCTATAAGCAAACACAAGTGCATGTCTGTGATTACTTAATTAAGGCTCCAGCTATCCTTTCAATCAGTTTCAGCAGACTTTGGGTCAAGCCTTAAACAAGGTATTCATATAAAATCATGTTACCAAAATAAATTTTGATATTTTGCATAATTTAGTAAACATAATGGTTTAGAAAAGCACAACCCTGTCTATAACAGGAACAAGAGGCCCAAAGTGAGAGACTTTGGATTGTGTATAATTACACAGTCTACTAATGCACCTACTGAAAATGCATACAAAAGGCTATTTTAGTAAACTATCATAGAGTACATTAGAGAGTACAGAATATAGCCCTTCCGAATAAAAAAAACAAAACAACTGAGACTCTCTGAAAGGAACTTCCAGAAGTCAATGCCTTTTAGCACATCAATTAGCAGTGAGAACTGTCAGTCTCTTTTGTTTTCTCAACACTAATGTCTTTATGAAACGGTTGACCTTTTTCTTCCATCTTCTTGCCTTGACCGAGATGTTCAGGCATCAGCTCTTTGGTTTCCCCAGGATCTAATACCACCATGGACTCTGCTTGCTCTTCTGTACCAGCAGCTTTATTTTTAAGCCCCACACTTCTTGTAGACCTGAAAGGCACAATATGTTTTTAAAAAAATAAATCACAAGTACATCAATGTTACATTCTGCTCGCAAATCTTTTAGTGCAAAGGGGGGATAAACTGGGGGGAAATAACAATAAGCTCTAGTGCTAACATGTACTCATTAACAATAGCTACTAAAATAGCTGAGATTTTATTGCTTTGGACTGCAGCCTAATTGTGTAGTTCTCAAATAACCTTGCAGGCAGGTTCAATCCCTGACATCTCCTGGGAGGGCTGGAAAAGTTGATTTTGAAAGCCTGGAGAAGGTGCTGACAGTCAATGTAGATAATACTGAGTTATTCTAAGTCAGCTTCATATGATCATGCAAATCGTAGCAGAGAGCTTGTTATTTAAGCAGCCACCTATACGCGTTAGCTATTTATACCTAGCTGCAGAAGATCTTCCTTGTGACTTTGTGAAGGTGTGTGATCATATTGGTTTTATGCATTTTGCTGTATAGCAACCTTGTGTAGATTTATGAAAACAGCTGACTTTAAACAAGCATCCATGAAAACAATAACTAAGAGTTAGAGTAGTTGCAAAATTATATATAATTTCTCTCTCTCTCTCTCTCTCTCTCTCTCTCTCTCTCTCTCTCTCTCTGAGAGAGGTGGCCCTAATATGGACCAGGTCTGTAGCATATTATTATTATTATTATTATTATTATTATTATTATTATTATCCAACTACAAGAGGTTATATATCCAACTAGAAGAGGTTATTTAAAAAGAATGTACCAAATTTGGAAAGAGAAGCATCCAGATACAGAAATAACAGAACAAAGGCTAGCAGACCAGAGAAGATACATAATAAGAAATAAAGTATTCACAGGAGTTGAGCTGGAAGAACTGCAAAGAGCAACACAGGCTCAAGATATGGAAGAAGAATTAGCACCAATTGAAGAAGTTGCTCAGGCACAGGTAGAGGAATGGAAATCGAGGATGCCACTGTTACTGAACTGTTTCAAAATCAAAACCAGGCAACCGCCCCTTTGCCTTCACCTCAAAAACCCAAATGCCGTTTAACAGAAAAGCAACAAGAACTAAAGCAAAAAATAACTGAACACATGAACCAAACAACCACCAGGGTTCAACTTCCAGCTCTAAAAACAGTTGCCAAAAAACAACTTGCTCGGGAATTAAAAGATGTAAATGCTGCACTTGCAGAGATAACAACCAAGAATTTGCAAGAAACAAACCAACTAATGTACAGTGCAGCAACAATAACACAAGAGCTTGTATATAAGATCAGTGGACCTGTAAAAAAAGAAAGCAGTACATCACCTAAATGGAAGATTAGATTAGAAAATAAAATCTCCCGGCTTAGATCAGATGCTAGTAAACTGAAAGATATGAAAGACAAGAAGCTGAAGAATGAAAACACCAAACAGTATCTGATCCAAAAATACCACCTCGATTCAAGGAAAATTAGAGAAGTCCTGGAAATAATAAAGCAGCAAATAACAGCAGTGTCAAAGAATATTAGCAGGTATGAAGCCAGAATTACATAGGCAGAATCTCCAATTCCAGTCGAATCAGAGACGTTTCTACCAAAGCACAGAAGGAGAAACTGCAAGAAACCTAGAAACACCAAATAAAAAAGAAACAGTGCAATTCTGGGAAAATTATGGGACAATCCAATAGATTATAATAAAAAACCAGGCTGGATGAAAGAGGTCAAAAAAATGTAACCAACAAATGCAAGATCTACTAATAACACCAGAATTAATAAGTGAAAGAGCAAAGAAAATTAAAAATTGGACTGCGCCAGGCGACGATGAACTGCATGGCTTTTGGCTTAAACACCTAACAAGCCTTCATAAACAACTATCAAAACAGTTCAATCACATTTTGCAAGGAGGTGATGTTGAACAATGGCTAACAACTGGGAAAACTCATCTCATCATGAAAGACCCAGCAAAAGGTGCAGTTCCAAGTAATTATAGACCGATCACCTGCCTGCCAACCATGTTCAAATTATTAACTGGAATAATAGCAGATGAAGTGATGCAACACTTATTAACTAACAAACAGCTTCCAGTTGAACAGAAAGGAAATTGCCCGAACACCAGAGGCACAAAAGACCAGCTGCTGATTGACAAAATGATTTCAGAAAACTGCAAGAGAAGAAAAACAAATCTAAGTGTTGCATGGGTTGACTACAAGAAAGCCTTCGATTCATTGCCTCACACATGGATACTAAAATGTTTAGAAACAACAGGTGTCAGCAAAAACATTCAGATATTTATTTTAAAAAGCAATGAGCATGTGGAGTACACAGTTAACAATCAATGGCGAGACACTTGGACAGGTTAGCATCAGAAGAGGCATTTTCCAAGCGGACTCACTATCCCCTCTGTGGTTTGTAATCGCCATGACCCCACTTTCACAAATACTAAACAAAACAGGCCTCGGATACCAAACATCTAAAACATCAAGTCAAATCAACCATCTGCTGTACATGGACGATCTGAAGTTGTATGGAAAGTCCCAGTCAGAAATCGAATCACTGCTAAACACTGTCCGTATATTCAGTAGCAATATAGCAATGGAGTTTGGACAAGACAAGTGTGCTGCATTAATAATGAACAGAGGAAAAACAAGAAAAACAGAAGGAATAGAACTGCCCAATGGAAGCAAGATCAAAACCTGGAAGAGAAAGAACATTACAGATACTTAGGCATTCTCCAGGCTGATAACATCGCACACACTGAAGTTAAAAGAAAAATGGGAAGTGAATACATCAGGAGAGTTAGAAAAATCCTCAAGTCCAAACTCAATGGCGGGAACACCATACAAGCCATAAACACCTGGGCTATACCTGTTATCAGATACACTGCAGGAATAATAGACTGGACCCAGGCAGAGCTAGAGATGCTGGATCGTAAGACCATGAAAATCATGACCATCAATCATGCTCTGCACCCCCGCAGTGATGTCGATAGGCTATACTTCCCTCGCAGCTCAGGTGGAAGAGGAATGCTGCAAGTCCATCAAACAGTACAGGAGGAGAGAAGAGGCCTTGAAGAATATATCAAGGACAGTGAAGAAGATGCACTTCAAATGGTCAATAACACGAAACTATTCAACACCAATGAAAGAAAGCAGGCCTACAAGAAAGAACAAGTCAAGAACCGAGCAGAAAAATGGAGAAATAAGCCCCTGCATGGTCAATATTAAGTGGAATAATAAGTGGTATAATAATAATAATAAGTAATAATAATAATAAGTGGAAAATCAGACATCACCAAGACATGGCAATGGCTTAAGAATGGCAACTTGAAGAAAGAAACAGAGGGTTTAATACTGGCTGCGCAGGAACAGGCACTAAGAACAAATGCAATAAGAGCAAAAGTCAAAAAGTCAACAACAGCAAGTGCCGCCTTTGTAAAGAAGCAGATGAAACAGTGGACCACCTAATCAGCTGTTGTAAAAAGATCGCACAGACTGACTACAAACAAAGGCATGACAAGGTAGCAGGGATGATACACTGGAACATCTGCAAAAAATACAAGCTACCTGTAGCCAAAAATTGGTGGGACCATAAAATTGAAAAAGTTGAAGAAAATGAAGATGTAAAAATATTATGGGACTTCCGACTACAAACAGACAAACATCAGCCACACAATACACCAGATCTAACTGTAGTCGAGAAGAAAGAAAAACAAGTCAAAATAATCGACATAGCAATACCAGGCAATAGCAGAATAGAAGAAAAAGAAATAGAAAAAATCACCAAATACAAAGATCTACAAATGGAAATTGAAAGGTTGTGGCAGAAAAAGACCTGGGTGCAGTTCCAAAAGACCTCAAAGAGACCTCAACACCATAGGGGCCACAGAAATCACCATCAGCCAATTACAAAAAGCAGCTTTACTGGGAACAGCCTATATTGTGCAACGATATCTATAACAACTGACAATAAAATTCAGCCATCCCAGGTTCTTGGGAAGGACTCGATTTGTGGATAAAACAAACCAGTCAATAACACCTGTCTGACTGTGTAAACAAGAAATAATAATAATAATTAATAATTAATAAATTCAATTTCTATACCGCCCTTCCAAATATGGCATGAATGTAGTCCTTAAACAACTTTTTCAGTCTGTGTCTCAGTCTCAATGAAATTGCCTGCCAAAGCAGCTATGGGTAAAAGTGGCACCTTCCCTCCCATGGAAAAGGCGGTTTCAGAATGTTGTGATTGGCTAGTAGACACTGAGGCGATTCTCACGATCACCAAAAAGCAGACAAAGGGAGCCTAGCCTGCTTTTTAGCGAACATGTGCTGCAACGGGAGCTCCCGGCAGCAAACCTCACTAATTCCACCTCCCCTTAGCCAATTTTAACAAAGCGAGCGCTCCGTTAACCTCAGTGTTTTGCTCATGTGTTGCCATGGTGTGCGGCAACACACGAGTAGACCCTCAACCAGGAGGCTGCAAGCAGCCTCCTGGGCTTGGGGGTCTATCCAGGATGCCCCACGCACCCAGGTGGGGCATCCTGGAACTTCCGGGGGCCACATGGCCCCCTATCCCCACCGCACCTGCTGGCTAAGTGAGGGAGCGGCAGTTGTGTGGGTGGCCAACCTGGCTGCCCCGGGCTGCCTGGCAATCGTGTGCAGAGAGAGCGAGCTAAGCCTGCTCTTCCTGCTAACCCCCTTACAGCAAGTCTCACTGATCATGAGACTCACCTCACTGACATTCAAGAGGAATTTAAACTTAGGAGCCTCCTGTGGAGAGGATGCCTAAGGGAGGGGCTCTAGAATGGAGTGAACAGGTGGCTATCTAATTCAGTTGGACTTAACTGAGTTGCATAGGGATGGTTAGGTCTAGAGATAGGATTTCTGATTAGGGTCTCTAGGGCTAGACTGAGGGAGAATTGGGAGGTTAGTAGGTAGGTTTTACACACTAGGCACGTCCTCTGTAAAACAAGCTTGACTATCAAATGTAAATGCTGGGAGTGTATGGTTGATTACACAGAATATATAGCCAGTGAAGTTGTATCGCCGTAAAGGTGTTGGAAATCTAAAGAAGCTTGGTATTTCAAAACAGTCACCCCAGTAACTTGAAAGTAAAGCCTTTGTTGATGTACTGACACAATCATATATAAATACCTGAGTTTGACTACCAGTTCAAAATTTAAGAGGTGTACTGTCAGGGTGTAACTATATTAGGGCAAGGGGAGACAGTTGTCTGGGGGCCCACTGCCTTGGGGCCCCCCCCCAGAGGCAAGTCACATGACTGACTCCCCCAGCCGTGCACCCACCCGGGCTTCCTTCAGTTGTATTCATCCTCCGAAATGGATATGAGTGTTAAAGACCTGGAGCTACCAGAACAGTATGTCTTTCTCTAGGACCATTAAATGACTTGCATCGTCCACAATTCACAAAACCTTTTAAAAAATAATTTCTTTTACTTCAGGAGCTGAGCTTCAGTGAAGGGGGGGTGGCATTTTAAAATCTTGTCTCTGGGCCCACTCCAACCTTGCTACGCCCATGTACAGTCTTGCAAGTTCTAAGGTGGTTAACTTTGTTTCAGAAACCACTACGTGTTTGACCCTACATTGTAGTTAATAAGACACCACTGAAGCTATTGTATGAGGTTAGAGTTATTTTCCTTGGTTTACAATGTTAAAACTCTTTCAACTGTGTCTACTCATTTCTCCCCACGTTACCACTTGGGTGCAATACAAAACCTAGTGTTGGAAACCCAAATTAGTATTTAATTTGTTGTTGGCAGCATAATAAATAGACAAAGGGTTGAAAACAAAGGTTCACAAATATGTTGAGGCTGTTCTTACAAGCAGCCAAGGCCAGGCTTAGGCAGCCACACCTGGACTTGGCTGCCTGTGAGAACCGTCAGGATCCATGCAGATCTCAGCGGCACCAAACCCAGAATTAAAGCCTGGCTCTTAGCCCAGGTTAAGGGTGCAACCCTTAACCTGGCTGCTGGGTATATGTGTCAGTTCAGGCTGCTTGCAGCTCATGCTGACATGGAGACAGGGTCCTAGTGCCCGTCCTCTAAGGGAATCCCCCAGTGCACCATAACTTGGCATGCAGTGCACTGTGGGATACCCTGAGCCTAGGAAGAGTCCCAGCCTCAGAGCAATCCGCCATGTTCTGTGCTGCACGGAGAAGTACTGATTGCGTGGAAGCATACTCCGCGTTCCCAAGCACAGCATGATCATCTGGGGGGAAGGCAAGGTTTGCAAAGCTCCCCCCCATACACGGTAGGTCATGTGAATGGCCCCCAGGTTTCCCCCCCAAAAACATCTATATAATTTAAACATTAATCTCCCAGTCCCAACCTTTGGTCCTGACCCCGAGGGAGCAATATTTTAGGACTGCAGAACAGAAGGGAAATGTTAAAACTACCACAACCAAAAAAAGAAACACCCTTCCACCTGTACCATGGTCCCAGTCCACATCAGGGTCCCCTGCAGCTGTATAGTTTTTAGAAAAACAGAAAGAGAATGGGCAAGATCCTGACTAAGCCAAACATGACTAAGTCCCATAGTAGATTAATGAGACTAAAGCCAATAATGAACAGCATGTCTCATTCATTTCTATGGTGCTTTGTCATGACTAAACTAGTCTGGATCCTACCCAGTATGTTCAATGTCATATCTGGTTTGACACCAACCAATCAACCAGAAAGGCCCTGATCTACAATATGTAATTTTGAGGTACAAGTGCTCTGTGAAGGTATCAAAGAGCATTTGCTCTGGAATAGCTTAACCTGTTTTGAGAATGCATTCTCTCACAATTGTGTATTTCATGTGTTACAAATTTATAACCACTGCAATTCCACTCTTTTCAGTTTCCATCTAAACAGCTATGGATGCTTGCAGTTTTCATGTGTAGACAAATCCTTAATTCTCCAATTGGCCTGTAGTTCCACTTTGGTGGAAGAAGCAGGTACATATGATTTAGCCATTTGTACTACAGAATATAAAAGCACAATATGGCTGCCACTAAGCTATAAGTATTGGAAAGAACAAGTAGAATCTTTGTGGGAGAAAGAAATTGATGTGATGGGTCCAATTATTATGGGATCAGCTCAGGTAATTGTTCAGAAAGAAAGGTTGCTCAGCAAGGCAAGGTGAAGTAAAAACAGTGCGATTTCATTGGCTTGTATTTAATTGACAGGAACGCAATATAATCCTGCCACTCTAGTGAATGTAAGACAGATCACATCATGTTAGTAGGATTTTATCTTCTATTGCCAGATTTCTTCAAGAAGAAAGGAATATTTTACAACAGCAAACCAGCATTTGCTTTCCGCTATATAGTTCAAAACCTATGAACCACCATCATATCAAATACTGAAGTTTCGGCCAACTGGTGATTCTGATCTGTAAGTGTTCAAAACCTTGAGATGGAAAAAGCCTATTTTATGCAAATTCTGCCTTGTACTCAGACTTAATTCTTCTGAAAAATGGAAGGGGAAATATTTTGAACATGATGGTGAATGAAACTTTGAAAGTAGCATAATGACAAAGGATTTATTTTAGAAAATGCTACCTCTGAAAAGCTGATTGCCCCAACACTATAAAAATGGTCAAAGCCATAAATGCCAAGGTCCTTTTTATTTCACTTTAGAGTAACTATCTTTCAAATCTCAACAGCTGGACTATTTAACACAATCTGGTGAATCAGAGTATAATTCTTCAGTGGGCTCTCCACAGGGGGCCTGCATTAGTGGATGGCAGCAATCCAACAGCTGATGCACAGCCAAATAGTGTGAAGCCTATTTCGTTTTCAATGAAAATGGATAACACAGCAATCATATTTATCACCTTCAAGGATGGAAAAATGGGAGATTAAAATCTGTCAATGTAATACAGTTTAACAGCAAGATCCAGTGATTAAGATGTTGTATGTTCCAGCACAAAATAAGAAATTGTTGCTCATAGTTCCTTTGGTGCTTCCCCTGCCTTACTCTCCCTGCCCACCCGCCCCTTTAAACACAACTGCTACTATTCACAGTGCAGTGTTATTGTTATAAATCATAAAATCTGTCACAGGGGTTTATTGCTAACCTGCTACATTGGATTCTGAGCTGAAATTTGGCATGCACACGTCACTGCACAAAACAGATTTTTGAATTCTATATTAAAAAGGGTACAATTCAGGAAAGATTGATTGCAATTGCCAATGAAGCTATTATTGCAGTAATAGGAGGTAAGAAGGTGCAAATCATGGTGGGTTGTGCTCAGTCCTTAATTTACTTCAGAATAGTCTCAGTAGCATTACTGAAAACTTAGCCATTCTGCTCTGAAATAAGTGTCAGCTCAAATTAAACTAATTTTAAAAAGCTAATTGTACAATCCATTTGTACTGGGAAGTGTGTATGTGCGAGTGCGTTTTGGAAAGCATGATTTTCTTCTAATACTTTGCACTGTTTTGTAATGAATGATCATAAAGACATTTTCTGACCTATAAATCAATACGAATGGAATGGTATTTAACAATTATTGTTGTTGACCGATACATAAGTGGCAGAAAGTGCTAACTTCTAGTGCTCTGCAAGTTTCCATGAAGAACATGGAAGTTCTGAAAGTCAATATGCAAATTAATAGTGGTAAACATAACTATTTAAAACAAAAGCAACGATTTTTGAAAAGGTCACAACCTGTGTTTATATAATAGCAGCATTTAATCTACATTTTTAACAGCAGTTAAATGCTATTAACCTATGAACTGAAACCTACATATATATTTAACAAGATAAAACAGTAATAAAATTGTGTCATTGTGTAAGCTTGCATAAGCATTCTAATAATAATTGCTGCCAATCAAAAATTTCTAATACCCTATTCCAATTAAAATGTAAGCACCTATCATATATTACAAAGATAACACAAACCATTGTAAGAAAAAAAAAGTAGGGAGGATAAAAGAAAAAGAAAGTAACAACAGAATATGCAAGACCGTGCTATGGGGTCACCTATCAATGATTCCCATATGAACAAAAGCATGAAGCCAACAGTAAAAATAACAGGCAAAAAAAGAAAAGAAAAGTTAACTATACTTTGGATTTCGTAGTATTTGCTTTATTTGTATTTATTACAAAGCCAAAACTTTTTAGCAATGAAATAATCCTCCGAAATATATGCCAGTCTGATCTAAGGTGACTTTTAAAGTTTATAATATAGAAATAACAAAAGACACTGCTATATTTTACTCTAATGTAATGGTCTCTGGGGGTATAATCTCCAACTATCTAAAGTTAACTGGAAATCTTCCATTGATGTTAATGGCTCTGAATTGCATCCTTAATCAAAATGCAACAAAACAAACTAAACACTTGTTAATTTGGAATCAATACAGTAAAAAAAAAAATCATCACTATGAATTATCCCACAGACTCATAACAATTAACAGTAATTTATATTTTTGAGAGCCTGTGAAAGTGGCTTGGATGTATTTTAGCATTCTGCTGCCAAAGGCACAGTATATCAAGACATAAAAAGAAACAAGATGACATATATTCTTTTAAATTAGACTGTCCAGAGCAGCACTATGACCCTTTAAGACAGGCACCTATGATATTGGGGGGTAAATTATTCTGGTTAGGGTTGATACTATGCTCTGGAATTGTACTTATTTTATTTCATCATTTATTCATTTATTTAAATTTCTATGTTGCCTAACCCAGAGGCTCTAGGTAGTTTACATGAATAAAACCGATAGCCATTAAAAATAAACAATTACAAACATTTAAGAGTTACTATAAGCCAGGCTTTTTTTTAAAAAAATGTGTCTTTAGGGCACTTTTAAAGGCTGGTAAAGACTGTTAAGCCTTGAGTATCTATAGGGAGTGCATTCCACAGCCCAGGGGCGACTACAGAGAAGGTCCGATCCTGAGTCACCACCAGATGAGCTGGTGGCAGCTGGGATGAACCTCTCCCAATGACCTTAATGTGCAGTGGAGATCATGCTGAAGAAGGCACTCTCCCCAGGTAGCCCAGTTCTAAGTCATTTAGGGCTTTAAAGATAAATACCAGCATTTAATATTTTGCCCGGAAACCTATTGGTTTTAAAACAGGCATAATATGGACTCTCTGAGAAACCCCAGAGACCAATCTGCTGTCGCATTTCAAACTAACTGACGTTTCCGAATGACATACAAAGACAGCCCCACACAGAGTGAACTGCAGTAATGAAGTCTAGAGGTTACCAGAGAGTGAAGTTTTGAGATAATTATATTCAAGTAATGGACAAAGCTGTTTTATCAACCAAAGTTGACAGAAAGTACTCAGTCACAGCCTCAATCTGAGAAACCAGAGTGAGGCCTAGGTCCAGAAGCATGTCCAAACTACATACCTGTTTCTTTGCAGGGAGTGCAACCCCATCTAGAACACATCCCTTGAACTATGACCCCTAACCATGAGTACCTCTGTCTTATTTGGATTCAGCTTCAATTTATTATCCTCCATCCTGCCCATTATCACCTGTATGCAGGCATTATTGAGGGGGGGGGCTATGCCATTTCCTAATTATGATGTCATGGATAAATAGATTTGGGTGTCATCAGCATATAGATAACACCCTGCTCCAAATCTCCTGATGATCTTACCCAGCAGTTTCACATAGATGTTAAAGTTCATTGGAGATAGAATGAAGCCTTGCGGGTGAAGCCCTGAGGTTTATTTATGATAATGTCAGCTTTGTTATAAGCCCTGCTGCCCAATGAGATCACCTGGGGAGCTTCATCTGGTGGCTGCTCATGGACAGGCCTTCTTTGTTGTCACCTTGAGGCTTTGGAATGCATTCTTTGCTGAAATAAGGGCCTCCCCATCTTTGACAGCTTTTAAAAAGACTCTTAAGACACATTTATTCACGCAAGCTATTCAATTAGAATTGTGCATTTAAACTGTTTTAATGATATTTTAATTTCTGTTTAACTTTGTTTTATCAGCTTGAATGTGAGAAATTTTATCTGCAAAGAAGTTATTAAAAGCATCAGAATGCGATTATGAAGACTCCAAATTCAAGTTCAGAGAGTAGAGAACCTGAGTCAATTCCCTCACAACAACTCCATGGTTGTGAACTTGTGGACGCAATGCATGCAGAATAGAATTGCTTCTTTACTGCGCATATTTGGGAGTGCTTCTGGATCCACACCTTTCCCTGGTTCCCCAGGTTGAGGCAGTGGCCAGAAGCGCTTTCTATCAGCTGAGGTTGATACGCCAGCTGTGTCCGTTTCTTGAGGTTCATGATCTCAAAACAGTAGCACACTTGTTGGTAACCTCCAGACTTGATTACTGCAATGCGCTCTATGTGGGGCTGCCTTTGTACGTAGTCCGGAAACTGCAATTAGTACAAAATGCGGTAGCCAGGTTGGTCTCCGGATCATCTCGAAGAGACCATATTACTCCTATATTACAGGAGTTGCACTGGCTGCGAGTAAGTTTCTGGGCAAAATACAAAGTGCTGGTTATAACCTATAAAGCCCTAAACAGCTTAGGCCCACAGTACTTAAGAGAGTGTCTTCTTCTGCATGATCCCCATCGTCCACTGCGTACATCAGGGGAGGCTCGTCTGTGGCTATCTTCATGTCATTTGGTGGCCACCCAGGGATGGGCCTTCTCTGTTGTCGCCCTGAGACTTTGGAATGCGCTTTCTGTGGGAATAAGAGTCTCCCCATCTCTAGCGGCTTTTAAAAAGTGTCTAAAGACTTATCTTTTTACCCAGGCCTTTTAGCTTTTTAACTTTGCAACTTTTAAAATTTTGGATTATTTATTGATTTGTTTTAAGCTGTTTTTAATATATAATTGATTTTAATGTTTTGGTTTTGTTTGTTGTGAGACCTTGCAGTATAAAAATGCACTAAATAAATAATAAATAAATAAATATTGCCACAATGTAAGCCTTCAGATGGGCTTTAAGTCGTGTCTTGTTGGGCTTGTGTCAAGTCTTCTTTCACTTGTGCTCCAGTCTTCTCTGTTGCCACCTTAGCTCCTGTAGCTGTTCTGTATACCATGGAGCTAATTTCAGAGCAGGATGGAGAGGACGCTTAGGTGTGATTGTGTCTACTGCCCTGGTGAGTTCCCTATTCCAAGTATCCATCAGGGTACCAACAGAATCATCCACAGAACCAACTCTAAGAGGCCTTCCACGGCCTCTTCAAATCCTATAGGATCCAATAACCTTCTTGGGTTGACCATCCTAATAGGTGGGTTGTGGCCATGAAACCAACCTTGACCAAATGGTGGTCCGTCCATGGCAGTTGAGAAACAGTAGGAGTCTCCACCCATGGAACACCACCCTGATCTGAACACCAAATTTATATGTGGTCTGACACCTGGCACAGAGTTTTCCAGAACTACAAATGCCTCTGTCCCCTGTAGGTATACCCAGTGCGGTGCTTCACATGATCAAAGTGAAGCGCCTCAAGGTGTTGTGCGGGAAGAGCGAGCTTAGCCCACTCTCCCCGCACACAAGCAGAGGGCTCACCCTGCAGCCGGAGTGGCTGACCACACAACTACTAGCTGCTGGTTGTGGGGAGTGGAGGCCACCTGGCCCCTGGAAGGGCAGGGCATTCTGGGGATTCTGGAGAGACCCCCGAGGCCGGGAGGCTGTTTGTAGCCTCCCAATCAAGGGTCTACTCATGTGTCACTGTGCCACGGTAGCACACGATTGGTCAAATGCTCACCTCATTGTGGGGTGTGTGTGTGGGACTTAAACGGGCTTACTGCAGGGAGCCGCACAGCTCCCGGCGATTCCCACAACCGCAGGAAAGCAGGCTGGGCTCCCTTAGCTCCCTTTCCTGTGGTTGTGAGAATAGCATCACTGTCTTACCATATTCCTTTGTATTCTGCAACCAGGAACATAGTTCTCCTTGTACAAAATTTAGTGTCATTTTTGAGGGCTGATTCACATATGAATCTCCAGAGGAAATAAGTGTATTTGAGACCCCACTCTGCCTATTTTAAAACTGAGAAGGGAGCAGACTTCCTTCCACTGTACTTGCAAACACTTACAATAGTCACTAGAGAGGTGTCCCAGCCTACCTTACACCTTCACCCATGGATGGGGAAGATGAATCACCACTATCACCAGACATCAAGTCTCAGCAACAAAAGCTAGATGTTTAAAATCAAAAATCCCTCACTTACACTAGCAGGAACTTTCTCTGCCTAATGCTAGTCAGAGGAGAGATGCCACTGTCAGAATGAACGAAGTAAGAACATAAGAAAAGCCCTGCTGCCTCAGGCCCAGGGCCTACTAGTACAGCGTCCTGCTTGACATGGTGGCCCATTAGATGCCTTGGGAAGCCAAAAGCAAGAATTGAGGGCATGCACTCTCTCCTACTATTACTTCCCTGCAACTGGTATTTAGAGGCAACTTGCCTCTAAGGCTGGAGGTGGCTTATAGTCCTCAGACTAATAGCCATTGATAGACCTGTCCTCCATGGATTTATCTAGATCCCTCTTAAAGCCATCCAAGCTGCTGGCTGTAATCACATATTGTGGAAGAGAATTCCATAGGTTGATTATGTGTTGTGTGAAAAAGTACTTCCTTTTGTCAGTCCTAAATTTCTTGGCAATCTGTTTCATGGTTCCTCCTCCTCCTCCTCCTCTCCCACTCATTCTCTCACTCTCTTCCTCCTTCCTTGACCAGAGAAAAAACATCCTGTGCTGTCCTTTGGTCATGTCACTTTCGTCTTTCTCCTCCTCCCTCTCTCTCCCCACATTCCAGGCTAGAGCTTCATGCACTGAAAAGCCTGCCACGAGGGACGAGGAGGAGAGGAGAGTGGGAAGGAAGGAACTGGCTTCTGTGCACTGGGTGGGGTTGGGGGAGAAATACCACTGCCAGCAGTGGGAGAAGAAGGAAGCATACTGGTTGGCAGGCAAACAAGAAGGCATGCTGCCTCTTCCGCAGGCAGCAGTGGGGAGAAAGGCGGTGGCAGGGGCTTGTCCTGGCTTCAGGCAGGCCAGTCAGTTGAGCTCCGTGGGCCTGATCCGGCCTGCAGGCTGGCAGTTGGACATCCCGGATGTACAATAGCATACTTCCTATAATTACCCAGCATTTGAAGTGGCCTGTACCCTGATTTTTTTTTTAAAAGAACAAATCTGCAGTTATGTACACAAAAACATGTATGTATATACAGACACCAGTGTGCACATACAACATAATAGGCTGGTTTGGACAATACGTTACCAACCTACGTGAGTAGGAAGAGATGCTGAGCATCTTCCACAGATGTCCTGATGCGCTCCTGGCATGTTTCTTTATCACAAGTGGGGGAGGTTGTTAATCCAAATGGCTGCTCTACATGAGTTCCAAATACGTATGTGTAAAGGAGCTGTTTGAAATGACCCCGCCCTCCCCCCCCCCGCCACACGAAAGGGATGTGCTGGGACATCTGCCAAGGATGTAACAACAGTACAATCTCAACATATTCCCTTCCTAACTGCATGGGCTGGTAAGGTATCCTCTGAACTGGCCCAATATTCGAATAGCACTAACCAGAAAGCCACATGTGAGACTATCATGCCCTCTACTCCTGGCTTGCCTTGCCAGTATTGAGCAACTAGTCTTGTGCAGCATTTCTGCATCACATCAGATATGGAGAGAAAATACTGAGCAGCAGTAGCAGTGGCCCCTGATGTGCTGAAAGTTGATCTATGAACTGGAAGGAGGCTCAACCTTTATGCACAATTTTGCCAAAACCGGAATATTTGTGCCAGACCTCAATTTTGAGAAATGATCTTTAAGTTTTCTTATAGCTGCTGTATAGTGCATGAGAAAGAGTAGAGAGGAGATTCTGAAGCTTCCCAGCCTTAAACCATTTTAAGCTACAAGCATTGTAAGTTGCATGCCCTCCTTTTACAGTCCACAGGACTATTTTAAAAGAAGACAACTCTCAACTTCCAGAACATCCTGTTGTTTTCCCCATTTGTTGTTAAAGCTTAATTGTCCATGTATGAGCTGCACATGGAAAACCTTTGTAGTCGTGTCTCTCTGAGGCCAAGCTGTTTCCTGCAGTGTCAGTAGACAATTCAGCAGTGATAAGATTACAGCTGAGGGAAGGAGAGAAAATCCCTTAATTGTATAAAATCATCAGATTAAGCCTTACCCTCAATGTGGCTTGTTCTGTTAACCAAGTCCTTTACTACATGAAAATGTTTACTAAGTGCCGAGAATGCACTAACGGGGGGCGGGGGGAGTAGGAAGAGTAAGATGTACCTTTCCCCTCAGTGTACATACATCTCAATAAGCTTGCTTGCTCATTTGCTTTCATGACAAACAAAATGTCACCTGGTTTCACTGGAGAAACTACTAAATGAGACTGCTACCATGTTAAGTATTTGGAAAAAACAACTGAATTTAGGTGTCACATTCAGTGCTCACCAACAATTTAGTCTCCATTCACCCATACTATCCCTTGGTTTTTCCTACTCCTTTCTCTGCAGGTTAAGGACAACATTGATGCTTGGGTCAGTGGTATGCCGATCTTTAATGTCTTTAAATTCTATGTTCTTAATTCGGACAACAAACCTCTTGTGAAGTTTAACTTAAGGTGGAGAACATCAACTTGTGTGCCAGTGAGGCAACTATTTCAGAATGACCAGAACATCAGACTTGCTCTGCTTGTGAATTCTAATGATTTAATTCATTCATGTTAAACAGAGCCAATTTGTTGCATAGTCCAAACTTAGGCATGTTCCTTTCTTATATCTTTTCTCTTTGCTAACGTGTGTCGCCTCATGATGAACCTTGGGGGAGTATTTTAACAGGCAATTGCCCAAAGTCCATCTGCCTTAAGTCTTTTATCTCTCTGCATCCTCCATCAACTAATTTTGCTCCCCTCTGCAACACCAATATTAACTTATTAATAACTTTTCACTACTTATGTATTCCATTCTCTCTAATAAAAATGAAAGCACACAGTGAAAGCAGGGGGTCATACTACCTCCATTCATACTTTTTGAGCATAGCAGCACTCATGGTTACATCTCTGAAAGAGAGGAGGAAGTCCCACTCCAGATCTGCCACTTGCCCCCTCGAGCCAGCTGATTACGGTTACAGCGCTGTTTGCATGAAGAGGGAAGCCCCATATGCTGTAAAAGGATATGCAGAATTCTGTTTTTCCAAAAGTAGCAGCCTACAGAGGCTGCTGTTCATGGAAGTGCCATCCATCATGGATACAGGACTTCCCACTTCCCATAAAGAGAACGGTGAGTGGCTGGCGCAAGGGGGTGAGTGACAGCTCCAAGGCAGGACTTCCTTCTCGCTTTTGGAGAAGGAAGTTCTTGCTGCACTCAAGAACATCTAAATGGGGTGTGTGAAATTAGGTAGCCACTTCTCCCACATAATGTCCCAAGCTACAATGTTCTCCTGATCCGCAGAGGAAGGAGATTGGGACTGAAAGAAGAAAGGAAAGGGTAGGTGGTATGGAAGAAACGAAGCTTCACTCTCAGCCTGAATATCTTGAGTTGCTTTTATTGCAAAGAGTGACAGAACTTCTTAAGTAAGAAGGACCAGAGAGTTTCCCTTGTTCTCACTTGCGATGCAAATGAAGGACTAGGTCTTCGCTTACGGGCATCTTGAAACAAGGTGGCTCACTGGTTTGCAAGACGTAGCTTGCTTTTATAATACAAAAAGGAGGACATTAGTAAGACATCATCACCTGTCTCTCCAAAGTCTAGAATTAATGGGAGCAGTGGGGCTAACTCGAAAGGCATGTTGGTCTATCAAAGGTCCAATTGTAATTGGTATCGGCTGGGTTACTGAATGTGGAATAGATTCATTTGCAGTCCCCACTGTGGGGAGGATAAAGCATGAGCAAGAACAGTATGTGAGACTTCAGAATGTGTCTTCTGCGTATATAGCATTAAGTTAAGGCAAGTGCCATAATTTCCATGCTTTTTAATGCATGAGTGAATTTTTAAGTGCCTTAACTCTTCTCTTAAACTGAAGGGTTTTTTATTCTAGAGTTCTTGTACTAGTTCTGCAAAATCAAGAGTAACCACAGGTGTTCAAACAGCTTACCAAAACAGTACAAAACGATGACAATTTTTGCAAGATGCTGAAAAATATAGTCATAACAAGGCTATCTCCTTGTTTCCTGGCCTCAGGAAGAACAGAGAAAAACATGGTAAATGATTTGTTCACACCTGTTGCTTAGAAAGCAGCAATTTCTGTCTCACCAGTTCAGCTAAGAAGGAAGCTGACTTAATTGCTCTGTTTGGCTGTCACCTGGCGTTAGGCAAGAGCAATCCCCTCTTGCTTCGCTTTGGTAATAGAGATGTCTCAGAATGCACAGGGCAAGTTTAAACACTTACACTACCTTTCAGAAACAGAAACTGGCTTGATAAAAGGTATCACCTTACTTTGTTTCTACCTTCTGACCAGAATGACTTTTCTGAAATGCCACAAACAAATAAATAAAAGAAAACTTTGGAGGAACTTGACAATAGCCACATGCAACAATGCTTATTCAGTCCTCTTTTTTAAAAACAACATGCATCAGATTCCACAAGTCCTGGGACAATATGATTCACTGACCAACCATTCTTAACAGTATTTCCTATAATTAAAGCAAAATCTATTTTGGTGCTGCTTTGATCCACTGGCTGACATCTTGACTTATGCTGAACCTGTGCAAGCAAAGAAAGCACATGTGCAGCACTAGCACCTGCATGCAGATTTTTTATCAAACCCCTTTCCCCTGAAAGCATTCTGTGCAACCTGGAAGTAGGTCCCCAATGGTCACATAATCCTCAGGGACCACCCCCTGGTTCGGTTCGAATTCGAACCTGCAGCTCGAACCTGATGGCTGGTTCGGTTCGAATTTGAACCTTCGAACCACCCTGGTTCGAATTCGAACCGGTTCGCACATCCCTAAGCCACAGCTATTAGGTGCTGTAAAAGCATATGCAAAACTCAGGGTTTTTTTAAATGCAGCTCTTCTATTCGGCAGCAGCCAAAGGGTGGCTTTGATTTTAAATTATCTGCTTTAAAGCTTAAAATACATGACTTAGTGTGACATTTGTATAATTTCACTTCAGTGTGGATAATGCTGGTTGGCTGCTACCTACATCAGCCCTGCTGCAAAACACGCACTGCACAAAGCCTTGTAAGCTCCGAAATTCTATGATAGCAAATGAGATTTTCAATGAGACACCATGAATCCACTCTAATTTGCTATCATAGAATTCACACTCAGAATACCTCAGAAACAACAGAACCCTGTACCCCATGGGTTAGAAACCCATGGGGTGGTTGGCACCCTATGTGCACTACACCACCACTCGCTCTGGGCCACCCCAGCACCCCCCAAGTGCACTTATGGGGCTGCTGAAAGCTCCATGTATACCTTATGAGGAAAAAGCTTAAAGACGCGTAATCTTCAACAATTCCCCAAAAATCAGCCCACTGCCCAAATCCTTTGAAAAAATTCAGGTAGCTTCCTTGCCCCTACCTGGCACTACCACCAACCCCACACTGCTCTAGGCCACCCCTTTGCCCCCGACGTGAAGATATACATTCGCTGACACCTCCATGCTTCTTTATGGAGAAAAACCTTAAAGACGCGTAAACTTCAACAATTCCCCAAAAATCAGCCCTCTGCCCAATCACTCTGAAATTGGGGTGGTAGCCTCCACCCATTAGGCACTACCACCCCACCCCACTCTTTTTGCCCAGATCCCACGCTATGCCCCCGAACTGCCCAAAAGACACTAAAACTTCAAAATTTTCCCCAAAATCAGCCCTTTGCCCAATCCCCCTGAAATTTGGGTGGTAGCCTCCACCCATTAGGCACTACCACCCCACCCCACTATTTTGCCCCTGGGACCCATTTTTCTAACCCGAATCAATTCAGATTCAGATTTAATCCGAATCTGAACCGAATCAGGGGTGATTCAGGTAGCCCATATTCGGGCACAGAACAGAATGGGGGTGATTCGGTTCGGGTCCTGAACCGAATCACCGAAAACCCAAATTGCACACCCCTACTGCCTGCAGCCACGGCTGACACACTGGGGGGGGACCTCAGAACCTTCCTGGGAGTCAGGGGGCTGGGGCGCCTTCCCCCAGCACCTGGACCTACCCGACGGAGCTGTGGCTGGGCACGGGAGTGCCTGACCAGAGCAGCCGCTCATCTGGGTAGCCGATCCGGCCACCCAGCAACAAACGACAGCTTGTGTGTGGGGAGAGTGGGCTAAGCCCGCTCTCCCCAGCAAACCCCACCTGGCACTTCACATGGGTTGTGTGAATCGTCTCATTCTCCTAAATACCCAGGGCCTAATCTGTTTAGGGCTTTATGGGTTATAACCAGCACCTTGTATTTTGCCTCAAAGCCTACTGGTAGCCAGTGTAACTCTTTTAATATAGGAGTATATGGCCGCTGAAGCTGAAAGAAAACACCTCCGCCACCTCAAACTGGGGCACCAGAGAGAGGTTTGGATCCAGAAGCACTCCCAGATGGAGTATCTGTTGCTTCTTGGGTAGTGTGATCCCAATCAGAATTGGCAGATCAAAATTGTCTCCTGAGTACCAACCCTGCACAATAAGTACCTCTGTATTATCTGGATTCAGTCTGTTATCCCTCATCTAGCCCATCACTACCTCCAAGCAGGTATTTAGGGAGTTTATGCCTTCTCTTGACGCTGTTGAAATGCAGAAGTAGATTTGGGTGTCATCAGCATACTGATAACACACTGCACCGAATCTCCTGATGATCTCTCTCAGAGGATTCATGTAGATGTTAAGAAGCATTGGAGACAATATGGAGCTCACCATATAAAAGTTTAGATCTGAAGAGCAACAGTCTCCAAGGGACACCATCTGGAATCTGCTTTGATAATGAGCTCAGACACTTTGAACCAGTTTAGACACATTTCATGCAGAATAATATCAGGCTCTCTCACTTGCAATTTTACTCTAAAATATGAACACAATGGGGCTATTCACACATGCAGGCAAAACTGGGCTAAGGAAGCTCAGCCCTGTTTTACCAGCGTGTGTGAACCGTTGGGAGTTGTGCAACTCCTGGCAGCGGTGCGGCGGCAAACCCGCTTAAGAAGCCCGCTACGTAGGTCGGGTTTGGGGCTCGAGGTTGGGGGCGCTACATGCAAGTAGCCTTCTAACCACTGCTGGGAGGATCCCTATAATGCATTATAGAAGTTCCGGGGGCTGGGAAGATGCATTCCAGCTCCTGACCCTCCACGCTGTCGGCACTAGCCAGCAATCATCGGCACTAGCCAGCAATCATCCAACCACTCAGGACTGAGCCCTTGATGGTCTAAAGATCGGAGCCCTTTTTCATTGCTTGTGAGAAAGGACTCAATAAGTATTTGAGAACAATATTTATGTTTCAATTGTTTCAATTGGCGTGGACCACAGAATGCAAGTTCAACACTTGTGCTATTTCCCCATGAAAACCACCTCTGAAGTACAACAAGCAACCGCTTCCAGGGGGCATTTTTCAGTGGGGAAAAGAAGCAGGAGGGGAGTGTTATCCCCCTTCCTCATGTGCCACAGTCCCAATTTGTATCAGACCCCACTGCCACTGCTATTTTTCAAAAACAAAAAAGAGACTTCCAGTCTCTTTATGATGGGCTTAATATTAATGTGTCATTTGAACCACAGAGGAGAGTTTGGTATAAGCACCTGTGTCTCAACTATATCATTTCAGTAATTTTAAAAGGATATTTGCATTGAAGACAGGCATCCAGGACCCTCAGCAGTTTATAGCTCCCTGACATGTGTTTACTACATCTTCAGGTGACTAAGTTACATCAACACTACAGTAGAGTTTTCTCCAAGAATATGGACCATAACATTGGTTTTAATTTTTCAGCAATTTAAAATCAAAAGGTGCATTTTGAGTTGTCATTGAATAGATGAGCTGCACAATAAACTGAGCTCCGTGTATGCTTTTATAGCTCCTAACAAATGCAGCACAAGATCCTTTTCATGGTCAATTCATCACGCATTCTGGGAGATCTTGGGCTACAATTATTTCATTTCCTTCCTTGCAAATGTAATTTCCACTTAGTTTACTATAATAAAGAATAGACAAAAAAGACAGCACGGGTAGCAGAATCCTCTGATTAACATTATCCGTTTTTAAATGGATGAAAATCCACAGGTGAACAATGCTGTATTTCAGGGAAGGCAAACTCATCTCTGAACTAAATTGCCTTTGTGTCTTGCTAGTGGATCAAAAATGCAACCACAACTGCTAAATTAAACACATTTAATCAGAAAGGCAGAAAATACAGATAATATTTTGTCATGGATGTGTGAAAAAGTGTGTTTGAGGGAAGAAACAAAATGTGGAGAGGGGTATTTTCTCTTCAAAATCAAATTCAAAATAAAACTAAGGCAAGAGAGAGAGAGGAAATAAATCTTTCTTTTTTACAAATGATAAAAGCACAAGTAATAGAATAAAAGCAGCACACAAAAAGAGATGTGAATTGAATTTCCACTTCATTTGTTGAGATTTACCCCTTTGAACTATGAGCTGCAGACCTTTGAGAATAGGTGTTCCTCTTTCCACCAATAGAACAGGAAATCAGAGGTTTAATTAACCATGATTATAACATTTGCTGATCTGATTTGTCTCACTTATTTCCTTTTTTCTTTAAGTGATAAACTGGCGGACATTCTGGAAAAAGGACTGAACGAAATCTTCAGAGTAGGGTTTATGTTTTTTTTTTTAAAGCTGGGAATTGTTATAAAACAAACTGACCCTCAACCGGATCTGTCTGAAGTGTGCATTTCTGAAGTAGGATTAACTCTTTGATGATTAAATGGCACTTTGAAAGAAAATATACAGTCAGGTAATACTTCGGCAAACCAAACTGAGGATTTGTTTAGCTGAAATAAGGCTTCAAAGTGTTGCATCTCAACACCTCTAGCTAGCTCAGCATCCTGTTTTTCATTGATTAAAAGTTGCTTCCATACACGCTGCACATTTTCTCTGCCTATCTTCTTGGGAAAGTTAGGGTCTAACTAGATGAGATGGAAATGTGTCAGCATGTCTGTCTTTTCAAATTAAAAAACAAACCTAGATAACAGTTGGTGGGGAGAAATGGATCTGGGCCATGGTATGAGGAAACATTTCTTAATCCTTTCCTCATGGTGTGAATGAACATTTTTAGCTGTTATCCCAATAAAAAGGAACTCTTTCCCCAAAGCTAATATTTGCCCTGGGAGGAAAACTAAGTCTGGGTGCCCAAGTTTTTCTTCCTGTGACAAATTGCTTTGTGTAGAAGCAAGGCAAAATTTTCATTGGAAAAATAGTGCAGGGGAAAAGGATTAAACCCTTTCATTCCCTTGCACAATCTATATTAGAGGTCCCCGCTGCTGCTATTTTTTCAAAAGTTCAAAAAGACAGAAATGCAACAAGGCATTTCTCATCTAGTTTGGCCCTCAGAAATGCTTTGCCACTGGCCAGATAGCTTTTTGTTACTGTTTGCAGAGGAATTGTTCCATCATCTAAGCTATGTAACCTGCAATTCAATGAGCTCCTGGGATCTCAAGAATTACAGTTGACATTTTTCCTTTTTAATTAAGATTCTGTCTCTTCTGACAGTGAAGAAAGAGAGACTGTGTGTTTCCCAAAGTATCAAAAATCAAATATGAAGAAGAGATGGCACATTATTACATCTGGTGATTTTAATGCCTTGATTTTCGGTCTTTGTGATCCCAGCTGGATGGAAACTCAGGGCATATCTAATTTCCAGCATTGTTTTTCTCCTTTTATGTGTTCAGTTCTCAGTCTAAGGGCAGGTTCAGACATCACATGGAACCACAATTAAGTGCTGGTTCTGGGCAATGTCTCCGAGTCTGGGGAACACACACTTCTCCTACCCATGCTCACAAGCAAGTCCAAACAGTTCTACTTTTGACTGAGGCAAAAACCAAGACCAGTTGTGACATCTGAACCAACTGATCTCAATTTATTCTAACCTACTTACTTGAAATAAACAGAGAGGTTTCTCCCTCTCCTCTTGCCCCCCTCTGATAGCTGCTGGCTTGCAGGAATGCCTCTTGGCTTCCACCGATGCTTTGCTTGTATATTTGTAAACAGAGCAAATATAACACTATAATTCTCCAGTGCTATCTCTTATCCAAAAGGAAACAAAACCAACCTAGATAGTGCTGCTCCTGAATCTTCTCACCACTGAGAAATGGGGAGCACATAACATATTGTGGAGAACTCAACATTTGATTGAGCTAACAGTACAAAGAGAAATCAATAAACCCTTTCCCCCATGAATCATTTTCCTGACTGAAATTGTGCATCCAAAGCTGTTCTTCTTCCTGTAGGGGAAAAGATACTATGGGAAGAAGAACATTATGGGAAGAAAAACAGCATGAGGAAAGGGAGATTTTGTTTACGATAAAGGCCCATGGCGAAGGAGTTAAGCACCCCTTTCCCTCTGCCGCCGCCACAATCATTGCACATGCACACATACACCCCCTGCTGTGACTGCAATAAAAAGCAAAAGCAAAAAATACATCTAGTTTGGCCCAAACAGAGCTCTGAAGCGATCTATTCCATCACAGCTTAGTGGACACGGCATATGCTTTGCATGCAGAAAATCAAAGGTTCAATTCCAGGGAACTCCAATCCAAAGGAAAGCTCTGGGAAAGACCTTGTCAACTGGACTAGACAGACTGTGGATAATGGTTTGAGTCAGTATAAGGCAGCTTCATATGCTTACACAGTGAGGCTGTGCACACGAGCAGCCATAGCTAAGTAGGGCTGCTCGTGTGCGGTGCTGGCCACTACCTCCCCCACAAGCCCAAGTTTTTTACCCAGGCTTTTACCTGGGTTAAAGGGTGCAAATGTGCCCTTTCCCAAAGGTATGGGGCCATGTGTGTGCTCGGGCTGCATGCATGGCATGATGGGGGAATCCTCCAATGCACTGCACTCCCTGCATGGTACACGTTTGGATTCCTAGAGGCTAGAACTCCTTTTCGTAGCTTCCAGTGATCTGAGCTTCTGGTAGCAGTGTGGATTGTGTGGGTGAACTACGGCGTGCTGAAGAGGAGTTCTAATGATCATTGGGGGGTGGGGGAGTGAGCCCATTCCTGCCTTTCCCCCTGTCCACCCTCCCCGAATCTAGTCTTGTTGTGACAATGGCCTGAGTATTTATTGGAGTCTGTGCCATTAATATGATTGCCTTCCTGTACATATGTATTCCAGAATGCAGGAGAAGAGTTTGCCTTTCCTTAGTGTGCTATGCTCTTTGCCGAGGGTAACATCACCCATGTGCTTGAGCTGCAGCCCATCTCCAAAGAACACCCACAAGTTCTTTTACTACCCTAGAATGCATTTCATCTAGCTGTAAAGAAATTGACTCCTATAAGATAACTAGGTGTTTCCTGACCAACACCTTGTCAATCTGATTCCTTACCACTCACACACCTTTACTACTACAACTACTACAACTACTACTATTTTGTTTGTGTTATTTATTTGTGATTTCTCTGTGTGAACCGCCCTGAGCCATTTTTAGAAGGGCGGTATAGAAGTTGAATGAATAATAATAATAATAATAATAATAATAATAATAATAATAATATCTATAATAACCAACAGTATTGATGATAAAATTCAGCCATCCCAGGTCCTTGGGAAGGACTCGATGTCTGGATAAAACAAACTAGTCAATAACACCTGTCTGACTGTGTAAACAAGAAATAATAATGCCCAGTGAGGCACTACCTTGGCGTGGTTGTGGGGCTTGAGTGCTCTGAGGAAGGTGAGAGCTATGTCAGAGGTCAAACCATACTGGACAGGTCTCACCAGAGGAGCCAGGCAAAGAGTGCCTCTCCCATCAACAATATGGTGAGACGTAACTTTAATAAATCTATACCGGATCGGTTGTCACCCGGGTCAACAAGGACCGCACCAGGTGGGGAAAATTATGGGACAATCCAATAGATTCTAATAAAAAAGCAGGCTGGATGTAACCAACAAATGCAAGATCTAATAATAACACCAGAATTAATAAGTGAAAGAGCAAGAAAATTAAAAATCGGACTGTGCCAGGCAACGATGAACTGCATGGCTTTTGGCTTAAACACCTAACAAGCCTTCATAAACAACTATCAAAACAGTTCAATCACATTTTGCAAGGAGGTGATGTTGAACAATGGCTAACAACTGGTAAAACTCATCTCATCATGAAAGACCCAGCAAAAGGTGCAGTTCCAAGTAATTATAGACCGATAACCTTCCTGCCATGTTCAATTTATTAACCCATGATCAAATTATTAACTGGAATAATAGCAGATGAAGTGATGCAACACTTCTTAACTAACAAACAGCTTCCAGTTGAACAGAAAGGAAATTGCCCGAACACCAGAGGCACAAAAGACCAGCTGCTGATTGATACAATGATTTTAGAAAACTGCAAGAGAAGAAAAACAAATCTAAGTGTTGCATGGATTGACTACAAGAAAGCCTTCGATTCATTGCCTCACACATGGGTACTAAAATGTTTAGAAACAACTGGTGTCAGCAAAAACATTCAGATATTTATTTAAAAAAGCAATGAGCATGTGGAGTACACAGTTAACAATCAATGGCGAGACACTTGGACAGGTTAGCATTAGAGGAGGCATTTTCCAAGCAGACTCACTATCCCCTCTGTTGTTTGTAATCGCCATGACCCCACTTTCACAAATACTAAGCAAAACAGGCCTCGGATACCAAACATCTGAAACATCAAGTAAAATCAACCATCTGCTGTACATGGACGATCTGAAGTTGTATGGAAAGTCCCAGTCAGAAATCGAATCACTGCTAAACACTGTCCGTATATTCAGTAGTGATATAGCAATGGAGTTTGGACTAGACAAGTGTGCTGCATTAATAATGAACAGAGGAAGAATAAGAAAAACAGAAGGAATAGAACTGCCCAATGGAAGCAACATCAAGAACCTGGAAGGGAAAGAACATTACAAATACTTGCACATTCTCCAGGCTGATAACATCGCACACACTAAAGTTAAAAGAAAAATGGGAAGTGAATACATCAGGAGAGTTAGAAAAATCCTCAAGTCCAAACTCAATGGCGGGAACACCATACAAGGCATAAACACCTGGGCTATACCTGTTATCAGATACACTGCAGGAATAATAGACTGGACCCAGGCAGAGCTAGAGACGCTGGATTGTAAGACCATGAAAATCATGACCATCAATCATGCTCTGCACCCCCGCAGTGATGTGGATAGGCTATACTTCCCTCGCAGCTCAGGTGGAAGAGGAATGCTGCAAGTCCATCAAACAGTACAGGAGGAGAGAAGAGGCCTTGAAGAATATATCAAGGACAGTGAAGAAGATGCACTTAAAATGGTCAATAACACGAAACTATTCAACACCAATGAAAGAAAGCAGGCCTACAAGAAAGAACAAGTCAAGAACCGAGCAGAAAAAAGAAAAACAAGCCCCTGCATGGTCAATATTTGCACAAAAGGTGGAAAATCAGACATCACCAAGACATGGCAATGGCTTAAGAATGGTTACTTGAAGAAAGAAACAGAGGGTTTAATACTGGCTGCACAAGAACAGGCACTAAGAAGAAATGCAATAAGAGCAAAAGTCGAAAAATCCACAACAAACAGCAACTGCTTCCTTTGTAAAGAAGCAGATGAAACAGTGGACCACCTAATCAGCTGTTGTAAAAAGATCGCACAGACTAACTACAAACAAAGGCATGACAAGGTGGCAAGGATGATACACTGGAACATCTGAAAAATTACAAGCTACCTGTAGCCAAAAATTGGTGGGACCATAAAATTGAAAAAATGGTAGAAAATGAAGATGTAAAAATATTATGGGACTTCCAACTACAAACAGACAAACATCTGCCACACAATACACCAGATCTAACTGTAGTTGAGAAGAAAGAAAAACAAGTCAAAATAATTGACATAGCAATACCAGGGGATAGCAGAATAGAAGAAAAAGAAATAGAAAAAATCACCAAATACAAAGATCTACAAATTGAAATTGAAAGGCTGTGGCAGAAAAAGACTAAAATAATCCCAGTGGTAATTGGCGCCCTGGGTGCAGTTCCAAAAGACCTTGAAGAGCACCTCAACACCATAGGGGCCACAGAAATCACCATCAGCCAATTACAAAAAGCAGCTTTACTGGGAACAGCCTATATTCTGCGACGATATGTATAACAACAGCAATAACATTGACAATAAAATTCTGGCATCCCAGGTCCTTGGGAAGGACTCGATGTCTGGATAAAACAAACCAGTCAATTACCACCTGTCTGACTGTGTAAACAAGAAATAATATATTTATAAGCAGTTTACATAGAAAAATAAATAATAGATCAATAAGATAGTCCCCTGTTCCCAAATCAAAATCTAAAAAGAAACGTAAGGCAGATACCAGCAACAGCCATTGGAGGGATGCTGTGCTACAACTGGATAGGGCCAGTTGCTCTCCCTCTCCAGAATATAAGAGAATCATCACTTTAAAAGGTATCTCTTTGCTCAGTTAGCTAGGGGTCAACACTTCTGAATGACAAGATCCCAGATCCCAGTGTGTGAAAAGGGTTCACACACTTTTATGAAACTGTACAGTTTTCTCCTTTTGAGGCAAAATAGGATTTGAGCATTTCCACTCTCTTTGTCACCTGCGAATGTTCCACCATACATACTGAGCAGTGGGCATACCATTCCTTTCTTCTTCCTTCAAACATACACAGAAAAGCCCTTTTTGTTGCTCTTAGCATCCCTTCCTAGATCAATCTGAGCTTTAGCTTTAGCTTTCCTGACAGTCTGTTTTCTAACATTTACTTCTGGATGCCTGCAATCCTATTGCAATTGCGAAAGACTATTCAACACAAGCAAATAAAAATTAATCACAATAATTAACTGCAACCTCTTCCAACCAGCCAGTTCACACTTTAATTGGCAGATGTAGAATCACAGAACGTTAGAGTTGGAAGGGACCCTGGAGGTCTTCTAGTCCAACCCACTGCTCAGTGCAGGAAACTGCTACAGCACCCCTGAAGCATGCCTGTCCAGCCTGTGTTTGAAAGCCTCCAGTAACTATTGTTATTGGCCACAATGGATCAAAGCAATCAGTGTCTTTTGACTATTACAAATAAAGCAGTTTAGCAACTTGAAATTCTCTTGACATGAGTAGCCATCAGCAAACGCAACTACTTACTGAAAGGTAACTTTGGAACTTGTGCTTTCAACCATTTTATGATGCCTTTCACCAGACTCTGAAGATTTGGGGATGGATTCTTCTACTAGAGTTTTCTTGTTCAATTCAGACTGTGTTCCAACAGAACCCAACACTGGCATGGATTTGGATTCAGAAGTAGCCAAGATTCCAGTTGGACCTAAATCCCCAAGAGTTGAGTGTTTGCATTATTATACAAGTGTCATTGTGTTGAATCATGTTAACTCAAAGAAGTTTTAATCACTTTAAAAACACATCTCCTTCTGTTTAAAAGCATGCAATTTAGCATTTCCTCTTGACTGACTCTTTCAAGACCTTTTGCTTGCACTATCTGGATATGTTCAGCTTAGACATTAATTTGTTTTTTCACACTTAGAAAGCACCATCTTGATTGTCAACATCACTGCTTTAATATACAGTTGATATAATCCACTTGTCCTTGTGACTATGATCCCCAGGTGTTAATTTATGTGCTCATCTTATGAGCTGATTGGCAAGAAAACACATCAGCTGAGAAGACAACAATGGCTTTAGTTTCAGTGTCTGAACTCCAGAGCAGAGAGTTGCCAGGGATGGCTTTACTGAACAATAGTGGTAATGTTAAAGCACAGCTATTATAAGAATGTGGATCAGCTGGAAATGCAGACAGAGCTTCCCCAATTAATAAGGACTGGAATACTTAAGATTTCAAAAGAGGAGGCAATTAGACCTTTGGAACAGCTTTGACAATGGAACATAAGTCAGTTGTAGGATCTAAAAAGATCATGGCAACTTACTGCTACTATCTTGATCAGTTGTCACTTTTCTGAGTCTCAAAATTCGTTCTAATTCTGTTTCATTGCTGTCTGTATCAAGGGATTTTAGACTTCTTGAACTTGCAGAGGTATTCAGAGTTTCCTAAAGCAAAATATTTTAATAAGAAGTCAACAATGTGGCAACCAAGGAAACTTACTAAGATTGCAAATCAAAACATGCACATGTAAGGTAGAATATATATTTAGAACAGGGGTGTCAAACTGCAATCCTCCAGCTGTTGTTGACCTACAACTCCCATCATCCCTGGCTACTGGCCTCTGTCATTGGGGATGATGGGAATTGTAGGCCAACAACAGCTGGAGGACTGCAATTTGACACTCAATTAGAAGGTTAGTGATGCAAACAAAGAAATTCTAATACTGGAGACCTACTCACAAAATACACCTTAAGTGGCAAAGAGGGGTAATGCTTGACTAACGAGCAGAAGGTTGCTGGTTCAAATCCCCGTTGGTATTATATTGGGCAGCAGTGATATAGGAAGATGCTGAAAGGCATCATCTCATGCTGCACAGAAGGTGGCAATGGTAAACTGTTCCTGTATTCTACCAAAGAAAACCACAGGGCTCTGTGGACACCAGGAGTCGAAATCGACTTGATGGCACACTTTACCTTTACTCACAAAACACATTTTTTGTTCAGACAATCACTTCCAACTCACGCCTAAGTATGCATCACATGAAAAGTCAATGTGGCAGATATAATAGAATACCGGACGTGGACAAGGAAAACCCTCAGTGGATGAACACGACAGGTAATGATTTATTTATTTAATAATGCCTTTCAGAAAACCTACAAGGTCAGCATACAATAAAAAGGAAAGACAACAATAACACACATCACCATACAAAAAAGGAGTGCCATAAAACAATAGCAGTCCAGTTTAGTAAAGCAGTCAATCTCTCACGGGCAAATTTGATGTATAAAGTAATTGTAAAGTTAAAATCATTCTGACCAACAACATGTCCAACCAGCCCTGCCTACCACCTGATTCATGCTACCTGGAGAAGAGCTGGTCCTGTGGTAGCAAGTATGAATTGCCCCCTTTGCTAAGCAGGGCCTGTCCTGGCTTGCATTTGAATGGGTGACTACATGTGTGAGCACTATGAGATATTCCCCGTAGGGGATGGGGCCACTGGAAAAAGCACCTGCATGCTTGCATGCAGAAAGTTCCAAGTTCCGTCCTGGCATCTCCAAGATAAGGCGGAGAGAGACTCCTGCCTGAAACCTTGGAGAAGCTGCTGCCAGTCTGTGTAGACAATAATGAGCTAGATGGACCAATGGTCTGACTCGGTAGAAGGCAGTTTCCCATGTTCCTATTAAAAGCAAGGGTGCACATGTTTTCCTGTCTCTCAACAGGTACTCTGTACCATTCACATACTCATGAGGAGGATGGAATGTCCAATTGCCCTTATTCAAGTGGTTCTAACACTATTAAAAAGTCATATTAGAATGACTGATTAAGATGGTTTGGGCGTTCTACTCCACAGAAGGACGTGGAACAGAATGGTGTGACAGGGAGGTGGGATGTTTAAGCCCTCATTTTTAACTGTGAAGAGCCACAGGGCAGGGTAGTGGATGATACTGTCCAAAGTGGTCCACTGCATCACTGATTTCTAGAATCAACTTTATATTCTGTGCTATGGAGCAAAATGATTAATCCATCTGTTCTTTTCAAATGATATATACCATTAGACATTCCACTGTTTTATTTCACATTTGTTGAGACTGAAGCTACAGTCTAGAAAGAGTCTCTTGAAAATTAAAGGTTTAAAATTAGTTAGCCTACAATAAGCGATAGTGGCACAACAGGTTTTTCTTTCCTAGGGAAAGCTCACTAGATACAGGAAAACTTTGGTATTCGTGGGGGTTCTGTTCTCAGATAGTGCTGCAGATACTGGAACCGCGAATACTGAGACATTGGGGCAATGGGAATCCAGGGGTTAGGCTCCAAAGGGCAGGGAAACTGGCTTAAAACGGGCTAAAATCAATGACAAAATGCAAAATAAAATGCTCTACCATGCTCTGCGGGCCTCCTGCATTCAGCCCCCCAAGAGGAAATAATTAGCAAAAATTGGGGGGTTTGGGTTGTTGTTTTTTTTAAAGAAGAGAGCCATAAAATGGCTTCTGATAATCAATGAACTCAAAATGGAGGCCAAAAATGACCTCCAAGATCATTTCTGGCCACCCCAAACAACGCATACGTGGGTTAAGCCCTTTTTTTGCCATTTCTAAAATCATGTGTACCAAGGTCAGATAACAATTACCTGACCGCGGATACACGAAACTGCAAGTGCTGGACCCACAATTAACAAGGTCCTCCTATATAGTATTATGTTTGGGTCTAAGAGATGTGTGTCTAATTCTACTTTTGTCATGGATTTCTGAATGGCCTTAGAAAAGCCACTTCCTTTCAGCACCAGTTCTGCACCTAAGATGGGAAGGATTGTGAATTACTTTATAAGATAAAAAACAACAAGCAATCATTGCACATGATAGAATAATATAAACAGTAATAATATAAATTCCTAAAACAATTTGGAAGAATGACATCCTTGTCAAAAAAATCACTCCTAATGACATCCTAACAAAACACCAGTGTTCTGTAGTCACTAATGCTGTGGACAAATTCCAGACTAATGTTGCGCTGATGCACACGGTGGGGCGGGGGGCGGATTTCACCTGATCTTTGATGATCTCTCCTGCCCCAGAAGTCCTCTGTGCCACACAAAAATGTGACCCTTAGAAATGTATTTTGGGATGACAAAGGCCTTGCAGGGGGAAGAGGAGGTTGTCAAAATCCCCACTGAGTGCCACTGCTGAATTAGTTGATCTCATGGAGCACTGGCAATTCATTAGTTGGGATCTTGGCCATTACTGTGAGAAAAACCTTGGGATTCCAGGAGTGGATTGTGGTCTCAAAGAATGTCATAAGCCTTACTGCCCCTTACACAGGGGCATGGTTCATTCTATGATGCAGGTATGCGGAGATCAAATTGTGAAGGCATTCATCCACCAGAATGATCCTTTAGGCTTCATATGCAGCTCCATCACCACCTAAATCCAGCCTCCAGGCTGTGCTGCACATGTAAGACTCGACTCTCCCTCACAATCACTGCATCATGTACATCATTATATAGAGGGTCATAGGAGGGAAATGGGAGCCCATGTGCCTCTTAGCAATGCATCTAGTGGTTTGGAGCTTACAGATTGCTACTTCTGGTTTTCTGAAGGCCAAAGTGGCGGCAGGATTTCATCGGATATCATGAGAGCACTGTCACATCTCATCGTCTATTAGAAAATTAGAACAGGGTCAGAGTGATCAGAAGTACAAAGCATACAAAGCGTCCTATTACAGTTATGGTTGTAGGATTTAGATTGTCTCTGAACCCATATCAGTCTTCTCAAGACTCAAGGGTATGATCTGGTGACTCCATAATGTTCAGTAGGTCCTGCAAATCCTTCCCTCAGTTAGAATATGGTCCCTTACCCATTGAACTGGTGCACACACAAAATTGTGTTTCCTAGCCTATACATGTAAAGATTGGATTGTGCCCACACTCTCTTGAAAATGATTATTGGGAAGAAAATGCAGCATATAATTCTAAAAATTGGCACATCTTTCAAGACTCTAGCAAAAACAGCACTTAATTCCCGATGTTTCCTTCAATTAACTTAAAGCCTATGTTTTGTTAGTATTCTGAATTTAACGGAGGTGGCATATTATTAACAAGTAACTACTTGGTATTGTACTCATGTTACAGAGCTAGTAGTAAAGCGAATAAAGTAAGCTCTACTACATCAAGCCTGAAATGGAACAAATTAATATCACTTTGTTTACAACAATTATATAGAGGCCTACATGAAATGCATAATTAGCACAGTAACAATATGCATATAAGTATTTAGCTTTACGCCTCCCAACCCTATTTTTTTAGTCTTACTGTGCTAATGACTAGTCTTGTAAACATACTAGAAGTTGATTTCAGAAAGTACTTCTTTTCGTTCTAATACTGAAAAGACTGGCAAGAAGCAAGTTAGATCCTATTATGGCAGGTACTGAACTTACTTTTCACTGATGTACTAGGCTGAGATCCCTGGAAAGAAAGAAGGTAGCAGCTCTTGTTCCTGTAAAAGTTCATAAAACTTAAAAATAAACAAATGTGGCTGCTTTTCACCAAAGATGCAAGGAAAGTATTTCCTTCTTACCAGAATTCCTTTTAGTTCTTTCATTGCACTCTCAGAGGGTTTGGGTATTTCTGGCTGAAATGAAAAACAAAGCACATCTACATTCATATTACAGACAATGAATTCTGATATAATAGTGTGCAGCATTTTAGCAGAAAATTATAAGCAATGAATTCTACAACAAAGTCCAGGAAACAATTCTATTTGAAAATACACAGGGCTAGATTCTTCAATCTAATAAAATGGGTGAATTTTAATTGCGTAAATGGGTTTGGGGACCTTGAAAAAATTATTTTGCTCTTTGCCTGGGTCATGTCTGTTAGAAAAGGGGACAAGAGAAGCTATGTTTTCATAAACATAGATGATTTCTACAAATCAGAGACCACAGGTTGGCTTGTCAGACAAGCCTCCAAAAGCTTCTTTGAGCTTCCATACAGGAAGACAAGTTTACTATCAGTATAAAGATGTTTCCACTATTGCCTGTAGTGGAGACTAAATCTGCTTCCAGCTCCACCACGAAGACACAAGTTGTGCTGTTATATTGGAGCTGGACCATATTTTAACCCTTTTTGTATGAGATAAGAAATGCATAAGAGGAACAAGCTGTATATTATTATTATTATTATTTTTATTATGTTTTGAGTATGAAGAATCTTGTCTCAGACCAGGCAATTGAACAAGAGAACCTTTGGGATCTTTCTCTTTTACAAGTATACAGGCAGCAATATGGTAAATACAAAATGCAATTCTATAGATACAGTCATGTTTCCACACAAATGTTATCCTCCCTCCCCAACATTTTATGAGCAAATAAACTAAAAGCTACTAGCTACAAACCTTTGCCTTAGAACGAGTGGTCTGGTTAACAGGTCTAAGGTGAACACCCTTTTTAATTCTATCCATCATTTCTTCAACAGCTTGTCTCTTCAAATCTGTTACTTCCCCTATGCCCAAACAAATATAAGAGAAATTAAAAACAAGGAACATCTACCATCAGAGAATCCAACCCTTTCTTTTAAGAGCCCCATTTACTGAAAACTGGAGAAACCAAAACGCTAGACATAAAACCTGATTCATGCTATAATTCAAAGATTCAGGTAATGTAGACATAAGAATATAAGGGAGCCCTGCTGGATCAGGTCCAAGGCTATCTAGTCCAGCAAAGTTTCCAAAGTGGCCCAACAGATGCCTCTGGGAAGCTACAAGCAGGCGACAGGCATGCCCCCTCTTCTGCTATTGCTCACCTGCAATAGCAGGTATTCAGAGCATCTCTCCAGTGGCTGTTCCTGGTGAATTTCTTTCTTTCCTTTTTTTTTTAAAGACTGTTATAAATATGAATCTGATTATGGTCATCAACTGCTTTCCACACTAAAAAAATACCATGCAGATAAACAGCTTGTCATTGCCATAAAAAACGTAAAACCCCCACATCCCAAGGGAAAACTAAAAACCCCTTATCAAATGAAAGCAAAGAACTTATAAACATGTTGATGATCTAGCAGAAGCAAGTAAAGACATTTAATTAGACCATGACAATTAATTATATGAGACAGGGAATTCTGACTATGCTGTTCAGACTTGCTACAATACCGGATTTAAGTATAATCTATAATAAACCTGTTTCTCTCTCAGAACATTGAAAAATGTTTGCTTAAAGATATGTTTAAAAATTTAAACATAAAAGCCTGTTTATCTGTGAAGAACAGAAATACAGTAATGAATTTGAAATTCCTAACATAAACAAACCAGAAGATACAGCTAGATCTTTTGTAATTTGAACATACATTTAAAACAGTGACAGAACTAGCCATTTTTTATGTGAGTTAGGTAAGGAAACTACTAATTAAATAAGAAATACTCCCATGTTCTGGATTCACATTAAAACAGCATAGAGACCTGTGGCAACTTAAATATTAGCACATTTATTGTGCTTAAGCTCTTGTGGACCAGAACCCACTTTGATTAATGCATGAAGTGTTATCCACAGTTGACATACATGCCCACAGTCTGGCATGAACAGATGAAGTGAGGGTATGTCAGCGAAGAGAGCTGTAAGTGAGGCCAGGAGGTCTAGAAGTACAGGAGGAGGATGTATCACATTATTGTGTTGAGTCCAATGCAAATGTGGTTTTGTGGGAAAGGTCACATCATGCTCCTTGGAAAGTGTGTTTATGTATTTATAACTGCCTAGAAGGAGCAGGTTTGAAATCTTTGACAAAAAGAATCCATTTTGCTGCGAAGGAAATGAGCTCTACCTGATTCTTGAAGTGCCTTTTCTTTCTTGGTGATGCTGCTGTTTGGATGAGACTTCTTACGAATCATTGACATAAGGGACCTTGCACAAAGTTAAAATGAAGATAGTCACTCAGCTTTCTCTTGAACGTGACACCTGTACTTTCAGAATCAGCTTTAGAGCCCTTGGTTGCTTCTAGGGCCCTGTTAATGTGAGAATAATACAAGGCCACAAGCACTCCTAGGATTGGGGCCTTTTCATCTGACAAGTATTATGAAAGGAGCCAGCATTCACTGATGAACAGCTAGCTCTCTTGTTGACAAGACTGTTCAAATGTTTCCAGGCAGAGACAGAAATGTCACACCTCCTAAAAATACACCCAACGTATTATTTATTTTTCTATTGCTGTTGACAAGGCATAGTGCAAAATACTCAAGATCTGAATATTAAAAGGTAACATGGCACTGTGACATGTGTGACAAAATAAAGCCTTCTCACACAATAAAAAATTGAAGGGTTAGAAATGTTAACATGACGCATTGCTCTCCAGAGAACAATGTTACCCAGCAGGGTGTCTCTGTATTGTCCCCTTGTTTCAGCAGTATATATTTGCTCAAATAGGTCTACTGGTAAACAAACAAAATGAGAATGGAAAATAAAAACCCTCACAGAATATATGCTTTCTGTTCCATCCATAAAGCATGATATTAGTTTTAAACAGGCACTGCTAAGTCAATATTTGACCAAATATGAGGGGTTTGTTGTCAATGTTCATATACAAAAAGCTTTTAAGATGTCTAAAAGCGGGGGAAATGTATTGGTTCCAGGATGCCTTGAGCACCTTTTAGAATGCTAAACCACACGCAAATGAATAAATATACTCAGGGATCTTGAAACAACCCCAACTGCTTGTAGCATTTGGAGGGGAAACACATTTTAGAATGGCAAGAACTCTTTCAAAGTGACACATTAACATACTGATTAAATTGAAATTGACCAATTTTTGTTCTCCACATTAAACAATCAAACAACATGTACCCCCAACCATATTTTTTCATCCTGTGACAAGCCCAATCCAGTGGTAGTAGTGTAATGGCTGTTGCACATATAAGGAATATGCAGAAACAGTCAAACTGCATGTGCTCACAGTCTAAAAAAAAGAAGACAACAATCTTTCCCAACCAAACAAGTAAATCCAAAGATACACAATGGCAAAGCAGTGGAGGGGAAGCGAGAGACTTGCTGCTCTTCATTGCCTTCTTTTAAGACCGGATTTTTTCAAGCCTGCAAACAGGTTCACAAAAACTCTCTACCTTCCCACATATACTTACATTAGTAATTTGTAACACAAAGGTAAACAGCAAGCTGAAACCTCAATCAAAAGCCATGATCAAAACCAAATATATGAAAATAAATCTGTGTTAAAGGTAGAAACTATAGCTTTGTACATATACGACTGCAAATACAAACAATAATCAATATGTGCATATAAAACATATATGGTGAGTTTTCCAGATAATAACTTGTTTTGATACTTTATTAAACTTATGAACATGTTGAGGTAAATACAGATACAGTACTCAAAGGGGGGAAAAAACATATAGGATTGCTCAAGTGAAAAGTGAAGAGTCTACAATTCCCAAATGAAAAATGTGCAGCTGGATTCGTCAGGTTAACAATAGGACTGAATCAAAACCAACCAAATCACTCTAGTGGCAAATTCTCACAGGGAACTCTTTAGCACTCAAGGGGCTGGGGAAGTACCAGTCACTGAGCACCAATTTAGATGTGATTTGGAGATGCATGAATGACTTATGTGGACTGGGACCATGGCATGGGGAAAGGGTTTAACCCTCCCCCCCCATTCCCGGCCACAGCATAAGTCCAGAACACAGAAGCGCAATGCTAGGGCAAAGCACAGGAGAAAGGGTGAAAGTCCCCTCCCCTACACTCTGGCCCAGGTCCAAAGCAAGGGGCACACAGCTGCTTTCAGCAAAAGAAAAAGTTGCCTGAGATGTATTCGTACATGTCCAATTTCATATCTAGTTGGGTGTTTAGATTTAATAATTTCTTTCCCCCAAATTATGGTGGAAAACCAATTACGCATAACAATGGGTATGCTTTCTGTGAGAAAAATCATATTTACTAGGAATAACAGCTGTGCATTTTAGTGCCCAGAATGAGTGACATCCTGCGACAGAGTCATAACTTAAAGGAAGATGATAGTTTATGAACAATAAATAATCATATTGTTTTATTGTATAACAGTACATTTTGTGCAGCAAATGTTCTAAAAATAAGGGTTTACAATCATATCTATGTACACATTTCCACAAAATAATTATTCCTTATTAAGACATGCATTCAAACACAATGATCCCAACTGTTGTGATGTGCAGTCTATAATTATATTATTGTTTCCCCTTTTTCCAAGTTAATGTTCTGCCAATGCAAGTCTTATTAATATTTATTTATTTATTCATCTATCATATTTATATACCACCTGATATAGAAATCTCCAGGTGGTGTACAAATTAGAACATAATATAAAAACAATATAAAACAGTTAAAATAAAAATTCATAAAACAGATAAAAATAGTCTAATATGAGCTGATATTTTAACTGAAGCAATGAACTTGGAACATCTTCACTAAATTTTATTGCCACTGTTAATTATAAATCTTATTAATCATCTCAGTTGTTATACACCATTACCATACCTAGTGGTAAGGCAAAGTACCATTGATATAATGGGTTAAAAGTTGGTTATTGCCCATTGCCTGTTTAGAGGTACCCTTAGTTGCTGAGCTGCTAGGATGTCATTCTAGGGGGGAAATGTTGACAAACAGTGTAAGTTCTGGGAATTGCATATAAGGGCAGCTTCACAGGCAGTATCTAACACAGGATCCAAGGAGAGGAGGAATGGTGTACCATTAGCAACAACAAGGGGCAGACAGAGGAAATTAAATGGGAAGTGGGACTCAGAAATGGGAAATGAGTGTGGAAATCAGGAACAGAAGGCCCAAGGAAGCAGTAAGTTGAGAATAGGGAACTACAGAAAGAACAGTAAAGTGGAAGAAGCAGCAGTGTGCTGAAGAGAAGTCCAGAATCTATAGATACAGTCATGTGAGTGAACAAGGAACCAATGAGGGAGACATGGGGAAGAACATGCCCCTAGGGTATGTGAACAGAAGAAGGTTGTCAAAGGATGTATGGCTTTACAGCTAAACTGGTCTCTCCTCACCAAGCTAGACACAACGTACTCCTCACCCCCAAGCTTGACGTAAGAACTCAGCACTTACTGTGCTGCATTCTCTTAACCGCATTGGACTGTTTCTGTAATTGCGTTTGTGAAATCCTGAAGAAAAGGGACCAGTCTTGCTCTGCTTTCTATTTAGAAGGCATTTCATAGCATGTTTGTTATTGGCCAGACAGGTAGCATGTACTGAAGATCAAGAGCATAGTTCAGTAAGATGCCAAAGGATTTTTTAAAAAGGGATTTTGCTATCTAAAACTTCATAATGAGAGGCATTAGGAACAACTACAAATAATTTGATTATTCCTGGTCATTAAGTTGTAATTGTATCCAATTTGAGTTACTAATGGGATATTAGGTTAACAGTAAGAAATAACTGGATTTCTTTAAAAGATACTTTTAAAACCTTTGTTTTGTTGCAAGAAGCTGTGTAATTTTAAATTTGCTGATTTTACATTATGTAAATTTTTAACAACTCAACTGACATACTTTATGGAAGGTGAGAAAATAAAGGCAATTTGTAAGATTTCATTATTTTTCATCATGAAAGATAGTCACTTGATCTGTGAATAGATCAGATTCAAAAGAGACTGAAATGTGAAAACATGTCAGCCTTAACCTTGGAAGAATGCAATCTTTTTGTCTGAAATAAAAAGGCTTGAACATCAGCTCCATGAAAGTCCTGAAAAACTGAACACAGAAGCAATGAGATTTATATAAAATAACTGTTAAACAAGAGGTGTATTATAAAAGGCTGGAGAGGTAGAAAAGTCCAAGCAAGCTCTTAGGGCTCTTCTGGAAGAGAAGTAACTTGGTTCTTTCACTGACTCTTGGATATGTTCTATCTTAGAACTGAGTGATGACCAAGGTAGAATTGGAACCCCTTTCCAACTTATGCCATAACTTAATTGTTTTGCTAATGGAATAAATCAAGTTAGCAAGGATTTGGATATAGATCAGATCTTATGATCCATCAATCACTTACAGAGGTACTGTCAGATGTTTTCCTGGAAACACTTAAAATAATATCTATACTCAATCTGTATTTTTTTCAGATTATACTAAAGATATTCATTAAAGAAATGACAACTGTAAACTAAAATGATCATTTAAGGAAACACATCCTGTAAATCCAACTATTAAAAATAAGAAACTTATGGCATGCCTTCTTTTGGGCTTTAAGATCATGTGTGAATATTATTCTGCATTAAGTATTTCATAGGTTTAAAATGGATTATACTCTTACCTGGCTTTGGAATACCACAGAAAACCTTTTAAGAGATATAGTGCTGAGCACACTGGGACATGGTGTGCAAAGAATTAACAGAGTAACCATTCTCTTCAAATAGACCTAAATTACTCTGGAAGCAAATACAGCAGTTGGGTTGAGAAGAAAGATTAAGCAAGTCACATGAGGTAAAGAAAGGAAGAAACAGCAGATTTGCAAACAGGGATCTTTAGAAATTCGTGTGACTGAATCAGCTTTAATATGGCAGGACTAGCATAGGTGATCTTACAAACTGATACATTTACTGAAAGGGGTTTTTATTCATAACCTTCTGAAATAATAAACTCCAAGATAACACAATGGTGAATAATTTTCTGTGTTATAACCTGCATTTTTTCCTTTTTGTTAAAAAGCTACCACTTCAGTGTGTGCACCTTATAGCATTGATCAACAGAAATCTGCAAAATTTTGCTTGGTTTTTGGTAGTTAGGCCTTATTTATGGTTATCCATTCACCCAACTTTGGAACACAAACACAGAAATCAGAAGAGGAACTGCATCAGTCTCATTTTCCATTAGGTTCTGGAGGAGCCAGAAAACAGAAAAATACCGGTACGTGCTGTTTCTGGGCATGCCTGAGGAATCTATGGAAGTCCGGCCTTGTCTCACTATTTAAGAAGCTTTAGAGCAGGCAGAAACAGCAAAACAACTACCAAAGGGTGGATCATTCTAGATTCTGTCCCTTACTACACTGCAATCTTGCCCCAAGTTTACTGAACTACCTAATAGGATGCTGAAATTTAACAGTGAGGACCACATACTTTTGGCCAAGAGTTGCAATATATGCTTACTTGATAGGATTTGCAGGAGGAGGAAGTGGAGGTGGTGGTGGCGGAGGTGCGGGTGGTACCGGATTTTCTGACTGGTGTATTCGTTTCTGAAGTTCATCAACTGTACAAATAAAACGGAAACAGTAAACCCACAGCTAAAAGGCACTTGTATTGTGTAAATTAGAATTACATATTCGTGGATTATGCAAAATAAAAAGCAAACTGATGTTCACTATTCAATGGGCTATAATGGTATTAATACTCGATGCCATTGCTGCTTCTGTTACAATCCCCAATTGCTTGTTGTTGCCAAAACCAGATAAACATAAAAGAACACATGGAAGCAAGTCCCACATGTACATGTACATCTGATTACATGCCCCCCCACCGGCCAAATCAAATTTCAACTTTACAGAAATAACTTAACTTTTAAAGGAAAATAACAATCATGCAAACAATCGTGCATTTTTTGTGCAAAAATGTTTTTGAGGCTGAAAGAAGGCAAGCACCAAAACTGCTATCACTGAATGTTTTACAAAACAAGCAGGAGTCTATTTAAGTGTGAGAGGTCCAAAAGTAATCCCAAAATGGCTGCCAAAGCTGTATGAAGAATGTGCTATTCGTTTCTGAAAAACCCTCCTATATCAGGAGTTTGGCATTTTTCCAGTTAATTTTTCACAAAAGCATCCTGAGGCTAAAGCAGGTTTTGAAATAAATGCTTAATTTTTCTTAATTTTGGAGAAGGAAACACCATAAATCATTTTTTAAAACTCTTAAAGATATAGGCTGATATTCTAACTAATGAAGCAACAATGATGCAGTGAGAGCTACGTTCTCACAACAAGAGTTTGCTCTGAATGCACCCAGAGTGTTTTTCATTGATTTTCCCTGCCTCAAGAAGTGGTCTGTGCTCTCAAAATATATGTCCCTGAGGACTGTGTGATCCTAATGGACATATCTTTGGAAGTCACAGAGCACTTCCAGAGGCTATCAGCAAAAATTGCTCCTCTGTTCCCCACACATGCTGTGGAAATAAAGAAGTCTCTTGCCACAACCCTGCTTCATTAGTCAGGATGTCATCCACAATCTTTGCCTTTGCCTTCTGAGTTTACAATGCATGATTGAGAGGCTATTAGACAAGTCGTAATAGCCCTGATTAGTACACAATCACAAATGCTATCAGGAACCCCACCCACATACTGAGATGATTTGAAAGCTCACTTCCTGGCTGTCCACAAGGACAATGTTTATCTTAAGAGATAAATGCTGCAACTTGGGATGGGGGTGCGGGGGCTTTCTGTGACAGTTGGAACTATGCATATGGTTACAGAATATCTGTGGAGGGCTTTTTATTTGTCCCAAATAAAATAGATACTTTTTCAAAGCATCATATGATTGAAGTTAAATAGAAAACTATTGACAGAAGCACAGTTGTTCTTCTTATGGTTCATGGCTTCATCATATCAGTTCTTACTGCTACACAGTTCTATGCTTTTGAGCTAGTCTATCTTGCTGAACAGAGGCAATTTAAAACATTGTCTAAAAACCTGTACTTAGACCACTGTGACACCAAGTAGAAGCAGCAGCTTTAGCTCTTCAAAAGAAGATGGTGGCTTTGCATAGATTATTGGCATTGTATAAAGATTACCTTTATTCTGACCTTATTGACCCAAATAGAAGGTGACTCTGAATGTAAGACGACCCCCTTACAAAATGAAGCTTAAATACAGGTTATACCTGTATTTACCCAAAAGCAATAGCACTCTGAATTTAAGATGAACCTCCAATTTCTAACATCAAAGAACCTGGGGGGAAACCTAGTCTTGGATTCAAGTAAATGCAGTATTTCCTAAGACTCTGCCTCAGTGGACACATCATATCAAAATCCCTGACAAATCCTTCGTCAATTCTTCCATATCACTTTTTGATATAACAAACAACTACTATGTTTAGCAGTCAGGTTTTAGCTGAGCGTCCCAGCTGGTAAAGGAGGCCATCAAGTTGAAATGTAGTCAATACATTTGTTCAGGTAACTCATTTCACATCCTATAGCAGTTTCTGAGTGAGTCACCTTGGTAATTTCCATAGGTTTTCCAGTCACTTTACAAGCCTGTGATTAATTTAACACCCAACACTGTAAAACAGTTTTAGGACCTTGCATAAAGGCATTAGTATGTTTTTCTTTTGACATTTTCCATCCACATAATCCAGCTGCTTTAGGATAGTTAAACAGTACTTCCCCTGCTGGTAACTGTATTTTGAATTTATTAAGAAATGGCAATCTTAGATAAAGAGTAGTAAATTACAGTTTTTAGCATTTAATAGGTACGATGCTGTAAGCTGGTCAGGCACCATTCTGGCAAATAAGTCTTTGGTAACAACTAAATTACAGTAGTTGATCTATACTGTATGTACTCTAAAGTGATTTTGTCAGTGTTCCTGATGTCTTGCTTTAGCCTACAGACTGGACAAATAATAGCCAGCAAGTCAGACAGTTTCTACAGTCAGATAGTGAGGGGTAAATGTTTAGCCTGATGTGCAGGGAATTAGCCACACAGCTCCCATGGATTTTAGCCATTAACACCCATGGGAGTTGCAACGCTAATTCCTTCTGCATAGCTGTCAACACAGCATTTGCTTTTTAAAATGTCAGTCACATAAAGGCATATAACACAAGGTGGGGTGGGGGGGACCCTCCACATGTGTTGGAGCTGTTGCCTCCCAACACACTGTGTAAGACCGAATAATTTCTTTGTATATCAAAACATTTTCTGAAATATTGTGTTCCGTTAATCTAGATATCTAAAACAGTGAATGGTCTTCACATATAGCTGAGAAATAATAACAATGCAAACTGCAATACTACATACAGACTGTCTAAAAAATCTCATTAAGTTGCCAATATGGCTTGAAGACGCCAGTTATCCAATATTCTATGCTGCAAGATCCAAATAATCATTATGCAATGGATGGTCTTAGCTAATTTCAATGAAATCACATTTAATCCCATTAAGTCTGCATCTGTAGTATTAATGAACAGACATAAAATCTCTGTTGTATTTCACATTTTACCTGAATGCTTTAGGTTTTTAACTTTTTCTTCAGCACTTTGACACTTTTCTTCTAATTCTTTTTTATCTTCTTCTAGCAATTCCAGGTGTTGTTTAAGGGATTTAATCTCTTTATGCAAGACTTCATTAGCTAGCTGTTCCTCCAAGTCCTCAACCTGCCATTGACAAACATGCAATTACAATGAAAATCAACTGCGTTAAGCTGTGCTGGATGTCGGCCAGAATGTTTATTAAGATCATGGTGGGTCTCCATATGTAGCTGGTGGCTTGATAAGTGGTAAGTTAGGCAGGCTTGGTGGGAAAGCATGCAAGTTCAAATACTGCTACCAACTAGACCGATATGCCAGAGGCGGATGGCGGGGGGCGTGGATTTCCACGTTTAGGATTGTTTCTGGAAGAACCATTGCACAGTGAAGGAATTTGCTTCACATGCAGAAAGTCTCTGTTTCAATCCCTGGCATCTCTAGGCAGCACTGGGAAATACCCATCTGGAGTCACTGCCAGTCAGTGTAGACAGTACAGAGTTAGATGGGCCAATGGTCTAACCCGACATAAGGAGTTTCCTATGTAATCTGTGAAGGACTACAATTCATTTGTTACAGTCTGTACTGTTGGGAATAGAGATTCCCAACGTGGGAAATCAGTGTCTTTTTAACGTAACAATTTACAACACAAATAATCTTCGGCTCAAGACAACATATTGTGTCCAAATAAATAAATAAATAAATAGCAACATGCCCCCTGTTGAGAGTATAATTCTTACCTTTTGTTGATGTTGCAATCTCTCTTCCTCCAGCATTTGGTTCAGCTTCACATTTTCATCCAGAGCTTTCAAAAGCTGTTCATCGGGGCTAGCATTCTGAAGTAGGAGCTGACTTTGTCTTTTCAGCTTATTTTGTTCAATAAACATCTGCCAAATAGGACCATACAAATTGCAAATGTGGCTGTTAAAGTCACATGAATGTATTTGCTCTCAATATATGAAAAACAGGTTATACTGTCTTCTTAAAGCCCAGGTGACCAGATGCATACTGAAATGTTGCTAGCTCCTCTGTCTAGTCAATGCCCCAGCTTGGCCAACGCAACTTTCATTAGGTTGATGAGAGCAGTGGATGAATGGCCTATACCCTCCCTACGTAGCCATCCACTAGCTTTACCCCAAAGGAGACTAAGAGGCTATTCCCACGACCAGCCAAAACCGTGCTAAGGGAGTCCAATTCTGTTTTGGCTGGTTGTGTGCCACCACGGGAGCCCTCTAAAATGCCCCCCCCCAATGAGATTAGCGGAGCGAGCATTCTGCTAACCCTGTTTTTGTGATCATGAGTCACCATGGTACAGCTCTATGGTGTGGCGACTCATAAAGAGACCCGACTGAAAGGCTACAACAAGCCTCCCAGAGTCGGGGAGCTCCCCAGAATGCTGTGCATGGCATTATGGGACTTCTGGGGGCCAATCCCTGCGGCCCCAACCAGCTCTATGACAGAGCTGGTAATCGTCTGGGCAGCCGATCCGGCCGATCAGGGTGATCTCCCTTCTTGTGTACAGGGACAAGCACAAGCCCTCATGGTGCTTCAAACTGTTCATGAGGCTCTTCTCACAATTAGTGAGAAGAGCCTCTAGGGGGTTAGTGGGGAAAGCGAGCTTAGCCCGCTCTCCCCACACATGAGCAGCAGTCTGCTCAGGGTGGCCCATCTGGGCCTGTGCAAGTGTGCTACTCAACTGCACCTTCACACAGTAAAAAAAAAGGAAAAAAAGAAAATGAAAAAAGGTGTGCTTTCAATATGCACATTCACTCATTTCCATAAACAGAGATAAAATTACATGAACAAATGGTAGTAGGTGCACCAGTTCTGAAATTAACTAGAAATTCTCCATATACAATTGAAAGACAGATGGAGTAAAATGCTGGGCAGATCCTGGCCCCTTGAAGAACAAAACAGAATGGGGGGAAATATGCCTATCCCCCCCCCTTTTTTAACTAAAACTCCATAAAGCTTTTAAGTTTAAAAAAATAATTCCATTCATTCTGTTATCAAACTGTACAAATATTCAGTGAAGGAAATTAGAGAGTCAGCAGTTTCATTTATGCAAGAAATCTGGGGAATACCCCAAATAACTAGCTAATTAGATGTCTGCATGGTAATGTGGACATGAGATTGTATGGAAAGAGACAGTGGCTGACATAATCTGCAGCCCTCAAGTGACAGAAAGAGGGCTGCATGTTCACAAAGAACCTTCTGTGTCCCTACGCTAAAGGCTTCTTTGCATGGCAGACTGGGTGCAGAGGGGGAGGAGACAGCAATTTGTGTGTCTCTCCCCACCCTCCAAAAGCCTTTCCCATTTGTATAAATCGGTTCCTGCAGGTAGAACAGTCTTCAGGAACAGATTTGTTGAAGTAGAAAGGGCTTTGGAGGGAGGGGAAAGACACAAAAATTCTCCCCTCTATCTCTGCACCTGATCTACTGCACAAAGAAGTTTTCAGTCCTTCTGACACAGGAAAGCTGCAGATCATGTCAGCCAATGTATTTGGATAACCAGAACTGGATAGAGTTCAGACTAACTTGGCCATCTGTTATACTGTAACTCTAAATTAATCTGTGTTTTCCATTCAAAGGATGGTACTTCAATATATGAACTTTCCTGTAATAAAATCCCACCTAAATCTCTAAGTGGCTTCAACTGGAGGCTGTTTGTTTTATAACACTTATATATTTTGCTTAAGATTTGTATATTGTGTTCCTTTATTTAGTTGAATTGATTTAAGAATTGCCATATAGTATGTGATGTCCATGTTTTTGTTGTGAAGTTTTCATGTGTATTGATTACAATTCATAAATTTTAAGGTTCTGGTTTTTTCAAAAACTGTAAAATACCCACAAAAAAAAAAAAAAGGAAAAAAGGAAAAAAGTTAACAGCCAAGAGATACAAGATTAGGACATATCCTAATCCTAAGCAAATCAGAAGGAGAAGAATTTTTAAAAAATCAATATGCCAGACATAAAACAGGTATTGCCTATTGTAAAGGAGAAAGGACCTATTGTTTATGCACGGAAAAGTAGTTATTTAGAAATTACTGAGAAATTGATCTACAGTGCAGCAAAAAAGCAATGCATTTTAAAGTTACAGTATTAGAACTAAAATGCTCCATTATTTCTTATTTTGGTCTCATGCTGTTTATTTACCCGCTAAAATTATAGCTACAACTGGCTGGCTGATAGATTATTACTATCCCTTATGTAACTTAATAGCATGCCATTAAACAAAAAGCAAAATCAGATATCTGGTTTTTATGTATAAGAAAAACCCACCCATCATTTTGAACAGGTTGTATTTCTGGATCTATTAAGAAGTGATCAGTGCTGAGTGCAGTTATATCACTAATTACCTGTTTAGAGATGGTGAGGGGAAGAGAAAAAGGAGTGCTAGACAGACCCTTATTTTAAAAAACATTTTAGAAAATGTTATCCTTTTCTTTGTAAAAACTACAAAGCATCTATGTTGCAGGCCATTTTTGCTTCTACCTAATAGGTGAACAATGATGATAATGTGCATTGTACCAATCATACCTTAGAGAGGTAGGGCGCGTTCCCCCACCCATAAGAAGCAGGTGCACTGCCTTCTATTGTATGTTCACAGTTCCTCAGACTGGGGTCCATATTGAAACTAGACCACAGCAAGAATAACCCTAATGTAGTAGGATCAAAACTAGTTAGCTGAAGGAATCCATTGAAGCAAAAGTATACTTATAAATATGGGCACTGAGGAGGGTGATGATAAAACTATACTTTGATGACAAAACAGTACCCAGAATGTTGGGGGCAATATGCTAAAATCATTGTAAACCGCTTAGAGAGCTCCGGCTATAGAGCGGTATATAAATGTAAGTGCTATTGCTATTGCTAAAACAATACTAAACTAATCTGTTACATACATTATATGACTTGTGTATAACATGGTGGAGATCTCATTATTTCTTATTTGCTTGATATAAGAGATTCCAGTAGACATTGGAGCTATTCTGACGATCAGTGGAAAGCAGGCTGATGGGTGCTTAGGGTGCTTAGCCCACTTTTCAACGATTGTGAGACTCACCGGGCTCACAGCTGAGCCCGGTTGAGTCAAAGCGGGTCACCAGCTTTTGTAGCCCTCCCCTAAGCCTGGGTTAGCGGAGTGAGCGCTCTGCTAACCCGGGCTTCCCAATCATGAGTAGCCGCACCATGGCTACTCATGAGTAGACCCCCAGAGGAAAAAGCTGCCTCTTGGCTCCAGGCGTCTCTCCAGTATGCTCTGCGCACTCATGCAGGGCATACTGGAGCTTCTGGGGGCCATGAGGCCCCCAAACTCCCCATCCCCCGCCGGCTCCGTCATGGAGCTGGCAATCGTATGGGCGGCTGATCCAGCTGCCCAGGGCTCCCACCCTGATCGTCTGCGAGGAGAGCGGGCTTAACCCGCTCTCCCCGCTTAGCTTCACAAATCGGGTCTCACTGATCGTGAGACCCGGCTCATTATTTATTTTTGGTTCTCTCTACTGCCTTGCCACAATAGATGTAATTCAGATGGAACTGAGTGTGATGCTCAGTGTCAGCTGCGAAAGTAGGGAGGAAGTCCCACCACTGCCACTCACCACCTCCTGCCAGACACTCACAGTTACTGAGCCATTTGTGTGAAGGGGAAAGTGCCGTAATCATAATGACTGATTCTTCCATGATTCTTCCTGGATCACTTGAAGCTGCCACTGACAGAAGCTCCGGCTATCACAGTTGTGGCACTTCTTCCTTCACACAAATGGCGCCATAACCATGAGCACCCAGAAGAAGGGGGTAAGTGACAGTAGTGGGGCGGGGCTTCTTTCCCACTTTCACAGCTGGAACTGTAAGCAATGCTGCACTTACATCTGAATAGAACTTATGTGTCAAGTAATTTATGTTCTGCATATAAATACTTGTCCCCAAATGATGTGCCTTCATGCATTAACATTAACTTATTTAAGATGCATAAAACTGCACACACCACCTCTGGCACATTTTTTTACATTACTTTTGGCATATTTAAAAATAGCTTTAGGAGACCCAACAACTTCAAATTCGTTGCAGGGCTTCCACCTCAAGACTGTTTTGTTAACTGTTGTTGGTATCCCTTTACATCACAGAGAAAACATCCGGATACCTTTCATGGCTCTAGGAGACATTTTACGTTTTGGAAGGATGTTCTTTCTCTCTGAAATAGGAATAACAGAACATTAATTATGTTTTTATTTTTTTCTGATTGTCTTGATAGATATCCCCTGTAATGTTAATATCCTTCTGCATTACTGTTACTTTTTGTTTGTGAAACTGCTTTCTTTTCTTTAAAAGGATAGGTGAAACTGGTTAATATTAAATTTAAAAAGAATAGCCAAAGATGTCTGGAGAACCAAATTAAGGAAAAACATATACACACAAGCAAGGCTTGGATGCTTCATCTTTGGACATCATTTTCACTGCCTTGCTCTTTGTTTTTCTCTGTACCCAACCTCCTCTGCAGTGTGCTGCATTTCACCCACACTGCTCAAAACAAAGGAGAAGCATATCATGTTTTCCTTAATGTTCCTAAAATGTCCTGAACATTTTCCAGTTAATTATCCCTAGGAAGTGTATGAGAGGGTATGTGTTACGGATTTTTATTTTTAAAAAATCCAATTAAAAAAAATTCCACATAAAGCTTTGAATGTGTTTCAGCATAACAGTTAAAGCACATGGAGTATCTTCATTGATTCCTCCCCTGCCACCCCATCTAGTATTTAAGTTCAACTACTTGGCTACTTCAAAAACCTTTGAAATAGTGTGGGAAATTAATATGGTGTAAGTGTATTTTTGCTGCGTACATGGGTCAAATAACATGCCAAACCAGATAATCTATTTAAGGCATCAGGAAAATTTATATAGTAATAGGGTGTGTGTGTGTGTGTGTGTGTGTGTGTGTGTTGGTGGTGGCAGCAATAATGCAAATTATATGCAAATATAATTTGCAAGAAAATATAATTTGCAAGAAAATTTCAAGAAAACTCACAGCTAATCTTCATTAACTCCATGTAAGCCCACTTCTTAAAACATTCAGTGATTATTTTAATTAAGGTTGGTTATGGTGAAAGAGAAAAATAGTGGCTTACATACAAAGAGCAGGCATGCACACCCATTCTGTGTCTCCCCAAAGCACACCTATGCTGCTGAAAAGCTTGGAAACTCTCTGTTGATACAAATACCACCCCCACCCCCCAACACCCACACACTGGGATACTCAGTTTATTTTTATTTTTTTAAAGGAATTTTTGAAGTGTTTAGATTCTTTGGTGTCTTCATTAAACACCTTCATTTCTTTTGTTCATTTTGATGCCACTGCTTTGCGGGTGGGAGTGGGGAATTAGTGGCATCCCATGTGCCAACTACACCCCAACCCAAAAGCTACTGGGTAGTCAGTTTATGTTTTAGGAATTTTTGAGGTGTTTAGATTCTTTGGTGTGTAATGAATCCTCATAGGAATTCATTATGAGGAGAGATTATTAGACACCAAAGAGTCTAAACACTTGAAACAATTCCTAGAACATAAACTGAGTAGTACCCCACTGCCTTGTGGGTGGGAGGGGGGTGTAGTTGGCACATGGCAGTTGACAGTTGCCACTGTCCAAAGACAGTCAAAATGAATAGAAGAAATGAAGGTGCGTAATGAATCCTTATAGGGATTCATTGAGGGAAAGTTATTATACACCAAAACATCCAAAAACTAAATAGTGACCATACATTTGGGTGGATGGGTGTAATTGACACATGATTGCTACTTAGATAATAAAAAACAAGCACATTGGCGCTAATCATGTGCTTAATGTAACATGGTTATACATAAATTGTGGTTTATTTAAAAATAAAAGCAGAAGCTTTCATTCTCCTCCTCTCCTGGGTGAAAAAGGAGTGGGCTCCAAAGCTCACTTTGAGGCTATTCACATGATGGAGAAAATTGGGCTAGCGGAGGCTAGCCCGATTTTCTCCCATCGTGAGAACCACCGAGCTCGGCTGCGAGCCTGGTGGTTCTTCAGCGGGTAACCTGCTAAATTACCCCTGCCCTAAAACCAGGTTTGCGGAGCGAGCGCTCCGCAAACCCGGTTTTTTGAATTGTGTGTTGCCACGCTGCGGCTCCACGCCGCAGCAATTCATGAGTAGACTCCCGACTGGGAGGCTTAAAAGCAGCCCCCCAGCTTGGAGGTCTCTCCAGCATGTCCTGCGTGCTTGTGCAGGGCATGCTGGAGCTTACGGGGGCCACATGGCCCCCGATCCTCCCAGCCCCCGCCAGCTGCATAACAGTGCCGGAGGTGTGGGTGGCCACTTCGGCCACCCGGAGCAGACAGCCTGCTCGTGTGCAGGGAGAGAGGGCTAAGCCTGTTCTCCCCGCTAACCCGCCCCAGGCAGCTCCCACTGATCATGGGAACCGCCTCACTGTCTATTAGTGATAATCTAAACCAGATTGGAACAGAACTTTCTCCAAAGTGATATTCAAAAGATGTTTTAGGGTTTGTCCAAGGAGAAACTGAAATTGGAAGAGGTTCAGAGAGTGAACTTCTCTGAGTGGAAGCTTCTCTTTTACTTTTGACTAAATCGCAGTACATACAAACTTGAAGAACAATCATTTATTCTAATTACCTGGAGGCAACTTTAATCCTTACCTCCTCCACAATCCTGAATAGCATAGGCCCCAGTTTGACTGCTACTTAGTTAATAAAAAAAACCAAGCACACTGGTGCTAATCATGTGCTTAATGTAACATGGTTATTCGTAAATTGTGGTTTAGTCAAAAATAAAAGCAGAAGCTTTCTTTCTCCTCCTCTCCTGGGTGAAAAAGGAGTGGGCTCCAAAGCTCACTTTGTCTATTAGCGATAATCTAAACCAGATTGGAACAGAAATTTCTCCCAAGTGAAATTCAAAAGATGTTTTAGGGTTTGTCCAAGGAGAAACTGAAATTGGAAGAGGTTCAGAGAGTGTTTCAGATGGTTTCTCCATATCCCAACTCTGACCTTCAATGACATACACAGGTTGGAGGGGAAGTTAATTCTTTTATTTAAAAGTATTTTAAATAAAGTTATTTTAAAATTATTTTTGGAGATGTTCAGAATGTTCACTATACTAACTGCAAAATCACATGTTCCTGTTAAATTGTCTTGGGGAAGAGGAGAGAATGGGAATTGCTATACTCATTTTATTTTAATAGCAGATATCTGTCATGTAGGACTACAAAGATGACAGTACTTAGAGAAATATGAGGGTGGGGCAGGAAATAGAAGAGGAAAATTTCATTGCCTTGCCCATCCTTTTCCTCAATCTTCCTGTAAGTAACAACGGTTGCATATACAATCTAATATGTACATAAAACACACTTTTAAAGTGCAGTGCCTATATTTGTATTGTTTACTTAGGATGCCCTTCTCATTATGGGTTCCTGTGCAAGTACTTGGCCAACATTCTGTTTACCTTAGCTGTGAACATTTGCATACAAAAAGGTCAAATGCTGTTATCACTTTTTCCTAACAGGAGAGAAAAAGTGTTTTAATTCCAGACAGCCATGACCTCTTTGTACAGAAGATTTGCTCCTATTATGAAATTGCATGCTATTGATTCAGAGATATCAATTGGCTTTATTAATGATGAGCTCTACAATAACTCTCATTTAGATGCATTAACGGCCTTTGGGTTATTTTGTAACAACTATTCCATTAAGATATGGCGTGTCTCTAAATGGATGGAAAAAACCTGCACTTATAAAGAGATTCTTATGTGTAGCCTCATCTGCACTGGCAAAAAGCTACTGTATAACTATAATTAATATAAAACTCGGGGACCCCAACTGTCATACACAGGAATTGGGTGAGGTCAGGGGACAATTACTTTGGCCTTTAGAATCTTAAAACTCTCACCTGCAGAGCACAATGCAGGATTCAACTTACTGGAGGGAAAAGGGCTTGTTGCAAAGTTATTCCATATTTCTAGCAGAATGTTTAGAAAATCAAGATTTTAAAAAGTAAATTGCACTGGCTTAAATACAGAACAGCATCCCACTGATCCAAGAGTTCTGTACATGCCTGGCTCTTGGATTGTTTCCACACTGCTAAAAAGCTCGGAGAGGCTCCGTCACTATTAAGTTTTACGTCATCGTTGTAATGGCAAGCCTCCCATTGGCGATAATAGGAGGCTCATTGCTGCAGTCATGATGCAATTCCTTGTATCAACAGAGAGTCTGTAAGCTTTTCAGCAGCATAGGTGTACTTTTGGGAGGTACAGAATGGGTGTGCATGCCTGCTCTTTGACTGTATGTAAGCCACTATCTTTCTCTTTTACCATAACCAACCTTAATTAAAATAATCACTGATTGTTTTAAGAGTTGGCTTACATTGAGTTAATGAAGATTAGCTGTGAGTTTTCTTGAAAATTTCTTGAAAAATAAAGCTGGGGATCCATGTTAGGGTTAGCACAGGGCAACTTCGAATCCCCATTATTTCCTAGGGTGGAAATATAAAAAATCAGTTTTAAAAAACACCATTAAAAATCATCCAAGTGCCCCACTGCCCTGAAATTCGGGTGGTAGGCAGCAGACATGGGAACCTACCCACCACCCGACTTTGGTGCCCCTAGGGCCTTTATAACTGGTCCAAATCAAATCAAATCCAAATAGAATCTGGGATTATTGGGGTGGGGGAGGGGGCAGATTCTGACACAAAACAAATCAGGGATGATTTGATTCGGGCATAAATCAAATAGAAACAAATCTATTCTTGCACATCCCTAATAAATAGTTTAAAAGATAATCTTAATGTGGCGATTATCTCCGTGTTATAACAAAAATGTTCACATACTTCAGATGGGGCAACAATTCCAATTAGGTGCTAAAGTACCAAACCAAGAGTATGGGAAGTTACCACTGGAAGGTCTATAGCTCAATGGCATCACATTCAGCCTATGAGCTTTTGAGCTTATGCATCTTTTCTATGCCCTAAGACACTCTGTTCCTCCAAGATTATATGTATGCTTTGAGATAAACTTGCTAAGCCAACAAGAGAATGGTATTATTCAATGTCACCTGATATCTGCTTTCCCAAAAGTACCAATGTGACTTCTAGTATCACAGAAGGAAAGTACAGAAGGTTTACTGGCTGGATATGATTACATTCTACTGAAGACTACTGATGATAAAGAAGTTCAGATTCTTCTGAAATGCTATGCAAGACAGATGCCTTCAAAACTGCAGCCACTGTGCTTCTGCAACAATTTTTCAAAGCAAGCACTGGTCTTGCTAAGTTATCTTTTGTGTCACAATGACACATACCTATTTGAACAGGGGGCATTCTTTCCCAATCCCTTAAGTGCTGAAGACAAGATCCTTCATTGTTAATCAGCTGTTAATCTTTGAATCCAATGGAAGAGTCTTCCCAGTGGCCTTCAACAAGGCCCTGGAGCATAAGCACATATCAGTGTCAACAGTCTTGACTCTTCTCTTCCTTCAGTACAAGATAAAGACTCACTCTGCTGGAATTAGTTCCTGAACAATGCTTGGCACATTTGATACAGCAATACATACCTGAATGCACATGATTTAGTCATGAAGAAACCAAACCTTTAACAGGACGAATCAAGAGGACAGTCACATTATTAGTGTTCCAGAGGAAGCGCACCCAAAAGCACAAAATAGGGGCTAAAGAGCCTAGCTTTGGGCATCTACAAAAAGTCTTTTGGAATTATTGTTCTCATTTAATAAAAAAATGAAATCTACATTTAATTCAAAATACTAAAATGAATACTGATATGAATGTATTTATTCATTTACTATAAGCAGTTTTAATTTGCCTAGGTACTACAGTATACTTTCTATGAAACACACACTTTTAGTTAACAAATACCAGTCTTGAGGTGCAGCAATGCCATATGCAGTAGGGCAGGCCGGCTCAACTTAGGCCCCCCACCTGTTTTTGGACTACAACTCCCTAAATTCTCAGCCACAGTGGCCAATAGCCAGGGATTATGGGAGTGGTAGGCCAGCATCTGCAGGAGGGCCGAAGTTGAGCAGCCCTGCGGCTCCAGCCAAAGAAGCTCATAGAGAAGACTGTGGTATAGTGGTGCTGGACTAGAAGTGGAATGACCCAGGTTCAAATTCCTACACAGCCATAAATCTCACTGGGCGAAATTAAGACCCTCAGCCTAATCTACCTCGCAAAGTTGTTGTGAGGATGAAGTATTATTATTATTATTTACATTTTATATCCCGCTCTTCCTCCAAGGAGCCCAGAGCAGTGTACTACATACTTAAGTTTCCCCTCACAACAACCCTGTGAAGTAGGTTAGGCTGAGAGAGAAGTGACTGGTCCAGAGTCACCCAGCTAGTATCAAGGCTGAATGGGGATTTGAACTTGGGTCTCCCTGGTCCTAGTCCAGCACTCTAACCACTACACCACACTGGCTCCCTAGTAGGCAGGGGTGCCAGAATAGGACTCCAAAGTGCCAGACCAATATGGCCAAGATCACATTTCTACTCTAGTCCAGTAAGAGAGAAAGATAGAGAAACTGCAAAAATGAACATAACAAAGCAATAATTTTCTGCAGAAGGTTAAAGAAATAGTTATAGTCATACATAAACTGAAAGCCCCAAGCCCTAACCTCCTGATCACGGAAGTGTCTGCCATCACAGATACTGTATTTGCTCCTTTGCTGCTGTAATCATGAGTGGCGTGCTGCAGAGGTGAGTGGCGGGGATGGGGCAGCACTTCTGGCCTCGCTTTAGTCACTCTATGTGAATACAGTCATCCCTCGCCTATCGCAGTTTCCCCAATCATAGATTTGAGTATCTGTAACTAGGAAATTGTGACCACCCTTGTCAACCACGACCTGAGTATCTGCGGTTTGGTGATTAAAAATTGGGGGTGTGGTGTGGTCCGGGGATGATTTTTGGTGGATTGGGGGGTCATTCCCAGGGAGACATTTTAGGGCATCAGGGGGCGATTCTTTCAATTTTTTACTTTGTTTTGGGTCCTTTGCGACCGCAATTCCCCTAACCCCATTTGCCATTGAAACCAATGGCTTGTCTACCATGAATTCACCAACCGTGAGGGTTTCCAGGAACGGAACCCTTGTGGTTGGCAAGGGATGACTGTACAGTATCTTTTAGCATATTGTACATAAATGTTTCAAGACACAAATGGTCCTTTCACCAGGGAAATCTATAGCAAGCTGGGGGGCGGAATCAATCACACCAGATAAATATACTATTTACAAATATTACAATTATAATAAACATAATTTATTTTGATTGGATGCATGAGTGAAGGATGAGTAAAATATCTGTCTCTGCACCCTTCTATGGACTGCTGGCATCCTGGGCACATTTCAAGAGTATGGCAGGATTGGAAAGAGTACTAGTACCTCCTACAATACAGAAAACCACCCTTCCTTTAATCTTGTCCATGATCACTTCAACATATACCTCTTCTAGGCCATTATTTCAGCTATAGAATCTAGTCATTTACTTACCTCTTGCGCAAATGATTCTGCTCTCTTCCGCAGATTTTTCTCCAAATCAAAGTTTACTTGGAGTTCTTCATATTCTTCTACTGCCAGTACAGACACTGTTTAAAGCAAAACAAACAACAAAGCAAGCAAACAAACAGAAAACACCACAACACACATAGCAACAGGCACAGAGAAACAACAACTGATTAGGGAGGAAAATAAAAATGACGCTCGTTTCATCAGGCCACAGAACAGAATGAGACAAACCATGGCTGTGGGCAGTTAGAACATTTTTAGAATGATTCCCCCCACACACTTCTATAGTGGCTCAAGATAAATTCCTGCTTTGAGAGCTAAATGTGCATAGTGAAGGATGTGGGGAGGTTTGCTTTGAAAGTCTTGCTGGAGGAGGGGAGCCTGTTTGGTACTTTTTAAAAAAAGGAGATGGTGTTGTAAACTGTACAGAGACAGAAGTCGGGGCAGTTACAAATGTGATAGATAAATAAATAAATAATAAAGATAAGTGCCAAGGAGAGGCTAGCTCTAATGCTGAAGAAGGAAACTGAACTCTCTTCAGTGAAAAATTGTTTCTTACAATAAAGGAACATAATTTTGAAATCAGACAGCATTGCTGGGAAGTGGGATATGGTAGCCTTGCATGGTCTTGTAAGACCACATATGCAATATATATGCATATCTCCCGAAATGTACTTTTAAAATTAAGCACACTCAGAAAGCTGTTGCAAAATTGCTCTGGGTTGGGTGGGTCTATGTGACAGCTATAATGATGTCACAGGCATGAGCCAACAGACACCCATAACAGTTGTACACATAACTGATCTGACATGAAAAACCATGCCAAAAATCTGGAAAACTAATTTGAGCAAGGCCTGCAATGGAACACAAAAAATATATGTATGAATGATGAGCACCAATGGCACTATCATTATCTTGAAATTGTTGTATGTACACAGCCTTAGTTAAGCCCCATCTCCCCACCAAATATTTATTTTATTTATATACCACCCTTCCAAAAATGGCTCTGGGTGGTTCACAACAACAACAACAACAACAAATTAAAATCAATTAACAATTAAAATCTAAACTAAACCAATTAAAAATTAAATTCATTCAAACATTAAAATAATTTAAAACCACCATTAAAATTTAAAACCATAGATCTAATTAAAAGCCTGGATGAACAAACGTATCTTCAGTGCCTTTTAAAAGTTGCCAGAGATGGGGAGGCTCTTATTTCAACAGGGAGCAGATGCAGCAACAGAGAAGGCCTATTCTCAAGTAGCTGCCAAATGAGTTGGCGGCAGCCGCAGGTGAACCTCTCTGGATGATCTTAACAGGCGGTGGGGCTCATGATGATGAAGATGTTCTCTTAAATACCCAAGGCCTAATCTGTTTAGGGCTTTATAGGTAATGACCAGCCTTTAATTCTGCCCAGAAACGTATCAGCAGCCAGCCAGTGTAGATCTTTCAACACAGGAGTAATATGGTCCCTCCTAGATGACTCAGAGACCTGGCTGCCGCATTCTGAACCAACTGCAGTCTCTGGACTATGTACAAAGGCAGCCCCACATAGAGTGCATTGCAGTAATCCAGCCTTGAAGTTACCTGCATATGTACCATTCTGAGGTCATTCATCTCAAGAAACAGACACAGAAAATGTACAATTTTGAGGTCATTCATCTCAAGAAATGGATGCAGCTGGCATATCAGCCGAAGCTGATAAAAAGCACCTCTGGCCACCGCCTCAGCCTGGGACACCAGGAAGAGGTTTGGATCCAGAAGCACCCTCAGACTGTGCACCTGTTCCTTCCAGGGGAGCATGACCCCATCCAGAACCGGCAGATCAAAATTGTCTCCTGAATTCTGACCCTGCACAATAAGTAACTCCGTCTTATCTGAATTCAGCCTCAGTTTGTTATCCCTCATCCAGTTCATTACTGCCTCCAGGCAGGCATTTAGGGAAATTATGCATTCTTCTGATGAGTCTGACATGGAGAAATAGATTTGGGTGTCATCAGCATATTGATAATACCCTGCACCAAATCCCCTGATGATCTTTCCTAGAGGTTTAATGTAGATGTTAAACAACATTGGAGATAATATGGAGCCCTGAGGAACAGCATAAGCAAGTTCAGATTTGGAAGAACAACAGTCTCCAAGAGAAACCATCTGGAATCTGCCCATGAGGTAGGAGTGGAACCACTGCAAGGCAGTGCTTCCCATCCCCAACCCCCGCAGGCATTCCAGAAGGATGCAATGGTGAACAGTATCAAAAGCCACTGAGAGATCCAAAAGGATCAACAGAGTCACATTCCTTCTGTAAATTCCCAGTTGGAGATTATCCATCAGGCCAACCAAGACAGTCTTCACCCCATAGCCCGCCTGAAAGCCAGTTTAAAATGGGTCTATATCAGGCTTCCCCAACCTGCGGCCCTCCATCTGTTGCTGAACTACAACTCCCAGCATACCCAGCAACAATAAATGTGGCTAGGGATACTGGGAGTTGAAGTTCAGCAACATCTGGAGGGCCACAGGTTGGAGAAGCCTGGTCTAAATAATCAGTTTCCTCTAAGACCACCTGGAGCTGGGAGGCCACCACCTTCTCAATCACCTTGCCCAGCCATGGAAGGTTGGAGACAGGCCTGTAGTTGCTTAACTCTGAGGGATCCAAGGCAGGTTTCTTCAGACGTGGTCTAATGATTGCCTTTAACCATCTTTAACATCTTTAACCATCTGCTCTATATGAAGAATTATATTCTCACTGGGCTGGAAGTTACAAGGTAACTATCTTTTTCAGCCTCGTGTCCTAAGGCAGGACCCATTAATTAAGCCATAACTATACTGTATATCAGTGCAGGTGTGTAAAAAGCCAGGCAGCCGCATAGAGATAGAACTGCTACTCGGTGAAACAACCAGGAACTTTTGGTTCTCTCCCCCCCCACCCCACCCCCCATTTAACCCATCACATGACACAAATGAAGATTTTATATGATCATTTAAAAACATAAGGAGGCTGTTCACACGAGCAGCCCCACCCAGGCTTGGGCAGCCCTACCTGCTTGTGTGAAGCGCTGGGATCAAGGTCAATCCCAGCGCTGCCTTCCCATGTAGCCCGACCTTACCCAGATACAGAGTTGCATGCAGCCCAAGCAAACACAGAGCTGGGCACCTAAAGTGCCCAACTTGCGGGGAAATCCCTCAATGTACCACACTCCTTGCACGTTACATTAAGGAATACCTGGAAGCCAGGCTTCATTTTCCTGGCCTCCGGAGATCCACACTGCTCAGAGCAGTATGGGTCATGTAGGCGCACAAGCTGCGCACCACACAGCAGATCATCGATCATCTGGGCGAGGGGAGGGGGGAGATAGGTTCGACCCTGCCTTCCCCCTTGCCCATCCTCTCTAATCCAGAAACAGTTGTGCGAATCACTTTACTGGCTCTGATTTAAGTGTGTGTGTGTATGTGTGTGTGTGTGTGTATACAGTAGCCAAGTTTTTCCCAAGAAACTCCAAGCACAATACTGATAGTGATCTATTTGCAGGGAGAGGAGAACAGAAGCAACCGACTCCAGCCCTTTGTTCCCAGCTCCCAAATAGAGTTAGTCATTTATTGCAGCTGATCAGAGGGGAGCTTCTAATATACAGCTCTGGTTGCTAACTTTGTCCAGGAACCACATGCACATCACTTATTTGCTCAGCTCATTTGCTCACCCAGTTAGAAGACAGGCAGAGAAGGCTGCTTTCACATGTGCATGCCTTTGTTGTACTGGAGCATAAGTGTACATAAAGAAAATAGATGTTTACAACCAAGTTTATAATACAGATATATGAGTAGGGGAAAGATTGGCTGAAACTCCCCATTCATGTGCAGTCGTGGAGCCACCCGAACGGCAGCCTGGGTCCGGCCCCACTCGACAGCCCCCTCCAGTTATGCCCCTTGCATGTGATGACACATGCATGGGGGCATGGCTCGGGCTCTAGAGGAGCCACGCCCCAGGGTCCCGAGAGCCCCAAGCAAACTCCTGAGAGCCCTGAGAGATATTGTACATGTTTTTTTTGGTATTATTATTATTATTATTATTATTATTAATTGTTATTTTATTATTATTGTAATATTGTAAATAATAATGTTATTACTATTATTGTTATTGTAAATTATTATTGTTTTGTAAACCACCCAGAGAACTTGTGTTTTGGGCGGTATAGAAATGTATTGAATGAATGAATGAATGAATGAATTATTCTGCCCACACAACTCAAATGGGGCCTGTGAGCAATAGCAATAAACTCATTAAATCTCTTAAAGATTGCTTGCAGGCCCTGATCTTATGATATAGTTCAACTCTAAGAGTCAGTTTTGAGAATAATGAAAGAATCTCAAAGTCTATACTCAGTAAATCCGATTTGCCTTTGGAAGCACTCCTTCACCAGAAGCAAAGCAAACTAAAGCACAATACTCTTTGCAATGTGAATTAACAAGGTCATTCACATGATCAAAAACTGTGTTCTAGTCAGGTGTGGGGGCTATGTGTGCTCCCAATTTTCAGTTCTGTGGAAGCAAGGGAGGAGGAAAACTTGGGTAGAAGTGACTGTATGGAAGGTAGGAGGGAAACCTGGGTAGCTTTTCCTCCTACCTTGCTTCTACATAGGCTTTCCTGATACCTTGCTTCCACACAACCAAAAATTGGGAGCACACACAGCTCTGAAACCTGTATAAAACACAGTATTTGATAGTGTGAATGACCTCAACAACTGGTAAGAGTGAGCCAATTCTCAACTTGTAATTTGGAAGGAAAGTCATGACAATGAGGAAGATAAAAAGTGGAATTTTGGGCAGAATCTCTTAGGTTGGTCCCTAATGGTAAAGACTCACCTCAAAATCCTATTAAATGGATCTGAAATAAGGCACAACTGGAACTGATTTGATTGACCTGGTCTCATTAGTCCATTCTTTAAGCAGCCCCAGCGAAAGGAAGCCAGAAGACTTGCTATCAGTGTGATGGAGCAAATTATTTGAACCTATCTCATTTGTCTTTTTTTGCAGATGAGGTAGACATTTCTGCAGGTCATGTGCTCTCTATGAATCATTTGCCTGGGCCCCTGAACAGCAATCCATAGCCTTGCTTGCATTTTACCACCTGTACCTTGGTAAAATTGATCCTGAACCTGTCTTCTGTTTGCCCAGTGCTCAATTCTGCTCTAGATCCTTTTAGCCCTGACCACACAGACAACACTCATACCCTGCTAGCCCAAAGACAGGAAATGCAGGAGGTTACATCATGCTTTGTTATTAGTCAAAGAAGACTAATATAGTGGCAGTACTAGGATAAAACTTGTAATGGCAAAGTAGTTTCTAGGGGGGCAAGAGCTCTGAGCAGACATTATTCAAAGTAGGGATGCTGTACTAATTTGCAGTGTTCCCAAGAACGCTGGAAGCCCCACACCTGTGCTGATACATTCTGAAACCCTCTCTCCAGCTATCAACACTCACAGCATTTGTCTGGAGACAAATACTGAATGCAAGGAGAGATCCTCCAAATGATTTGGAACACTGGGATTGAACCCTGCATCATGGGGAGTATCTCTATTCATATACAGCATCTGTCTCTTCAGACAAATGCTGCAAGTGTAGAGAGTGGGCTTTCAGAGTGTATCAGTACAGGGGCTTCCATGTTTACTCTTACTTATGTAAAGCATTTCCACTTTCTATAACTTCTGAACAGAGCTAAGTGCTGTTTTGCATGTGAGCTAGTATGGACATAATGCTGAAAGCAGCTCTAGTTTCTTCTGCAGCCATCTGTCAATCATAGTCAACAGGTCAGGGCAGGACAAAGGTAGCACTGTCTTATAGCTCTGCGTGATTCACATCAGCCAATGCCATGGGAGTACAGACAGCATGTATAGACAAGAGATGCCATCTTTCTGATCGCATGCATGGTTCAAATTTTATTTTATTTTAGTACATTTATATACCGCCCTATACAAAAAAGTCCCTGGGCGGTTCACAAGAGAACAGTAGGGCTGAAAATATAACTGCAAGAGTTTATATCCTCCTTGACATACTAATAAATTTTTCAGGCCATAATAAAAGGTCATTGTGGCAGGGATTGGTTGAAGATGTAGTCCAACATCTGGGAACCCAAGTTTATATATATTTATTTATATACGGCCATTTGTCCAGAGAACCCAGGGCAATTAACAAGACAAAAACAATAACATTTCAACAAATACAACCTAAAAATAAAACACACAGCTAAAATTAAAAAGAGAACAGAGGGCACTGGCCAAAAGCCTAAACAAGGAGGACAGTCTTCACTTTCCTTCTGAAGGCTGGGAGACAAGGAGTCATGAGGGTCTCAGCTGCAAGCCAATTCCACAGCCTGGGAACCATCACTGAGAATGGGCCTTGGAAGGTGTTTGCACATACAGCAGAACTGTCCCAGCCAATCTAGTCAGGTGGATAGATTCAGTTGGGAGCAAGCAGTCCCTAAAGTACCTGGGGCCCAAGTTGTTTAAGGCTTTAAAGGTAACTAGCTGGGCCGGGCGCAGAGCATCTGTGCCTCTGGCTGGCTCACCCACCGCGGCTGCCCGTTTCTCCCCCCCACCGGCTCCCACTGGCGTGTCGATTTCTAGCCAGCCAGCCTGCTTCTTCTCCCCCCTGCCCACTTCTGTGCCCCCCTCACTTTCTGGATGGTGGTTCGGCTGGGCCACTTCTTCTCCCCCCCTTTCTCCCCCCCCTTTCTGCCCCCACTTTCTGACTGGCGGGCTGACCAGAAAGCCAGCCCGCCACCTCCTCCTGCCTGCCTGCCCACTCCAGGCACTGGCCACCTCCTCCCGGAGGCTGGGCCTACCTGCTGCCACCTCCTCTGCTTCTTCCTTGTGGTTGGGCTGCCGCCGCCTCCTCCTCCTCTTCCTGGTGGCTGGCCCAGCCCACCACCACCTCCTGCTCCCAGCGGCTGCACCGGCCCATTGCCTCAGCCGGCCCACCGCCGCCTCCTCCTCCTCCTGATGGTCAGGTCAGCCTGCCGCCACCTCCTGCTCCCCGCTATTTTCTCCCCCTATTTTCTGTCCCTGTCGCTACCCAGGCAGCTGCTCGCAAACTCTCACAAGAACTGCCACGCATGGGATTAGCGGCAGGTATGTTTACGAGAATTAGATAGATAGATAGACAGACAGATAGATAGATAGATGACAGATAGAAGATATCCAGCACCTTGAATTGTACCAGGAAACAGACTGGCAGCAGTGCAGTGCCTTCAAGTCTGGAGTAATAAGTTAGAGAACTCCTGCACTTTTTGTCACTTGGTTTCCGAACATGAATAGGACAAAAGCTTGCTCTTGTTGGGCTCCTTTCTGGGCTGTTTAATGTAACCATGTAAAAGGCCCAACCATCTTCTTGCTCTTGTACTATTTTGTTATTACCACCTGCAACATTCATAATAAAACATGACCCTAGAAGGGAAGATCAATTTCAGTCTTCTAGTGAGTTTCAGGAGACCATAATTCAATGTCTAATTTTATCTAGATTTTCTGATTTGATCAAACAAACAAGGTTGTTGTTTTTTTGGTATTTGATGGTTCTTACCGTTTAACTGATTTTAAGGGTTTTAACAAGGTTTTTATGGAGATTTATTATATTTTAACTTTTGTAAACCACCTTAGGATGCGTTATGAAAGGTGGTATAAAAATCGAATAAAATAAAACAAACCTCTTTTGTACCAGAGTTCCATTTCTGTAGGTGAAAGCACAACCTTTCTGATAGCCTTAAACATAGAGCACTTCTTTACATTTGCCATAAAGATGTCACTGAACAAGGCATCTCTGCAGCTACCAATTCCTATTTCAGCCATAACATCTGAAAATACTTACCACATGAATCACGGCCATTATATTGCACATCGCAACACTCCCACAAACAGCCACCAGGAACACAGAGTAGAGGTGTAGAAATTCACACATGATGGCAACTGTCCATGTTGTAAGTGGTTCTAGACATTATGGCCTGGTCAGAGATCACTTGTCACAGGAAGGCTACTTTTTGGCAGCATCTTCATGGTAATGACGAGTTCTGCTCTGGCCCTTAAAATCTGTGATTACTTTATACAGTTGTTTCGTGATTTGGGATGATTTATCATTTCAGTTTTTGATCCCATCATTTCATTAATGCATAGATAGTTCTAAAACACAGTAGTACTACAACACAGTTTTCAAAAATGAAGATAGTACTACAACACAGTTTTCAAAAATGATGAAACTGAAAAAGCAAACAGGAGAAAGAGAAGATGGAGCACCCATACATACCTCGATTACATTTTTCTAACATTTTCTGTTTTTCATTAATTTTTGCTGTCAGAACTGCATTTTCTTCCTTCACTTTATTCACCTGGAAAAACAGGGAACACAACATGTGGTGAATAACACAGCAATAATCAGGAAAACCAAAAGACTTAACAAGAGGGAAGGAGTCGCACTGTATGAGATTTGGCTATAGGTCTATCTAATGCCCAAGTCAACATGCAAAAATTAGATTTCAGTAGAAGTTGGCCATCTAAGTTCTAAGCATAGGTGTTCTGAACTGTTTTTGCTGGTAAAATCTTTTGCTAGAAGATATTCCACATCCCCTTTCTTGCTAACAGTGCAGTCCTAAGCATTGTTACTTGGACATGTCCCACTGATTTCAGTGGCTGACATGATGTGCAACATTATGGAGCCGTAAAACTGTATCCAAGGGCTGCTGCAGAATCCTAAGGAAGCTCCAACCCTGTTAAGAATGGGAGGTCACACAAGCAGAAATTCTGCAGTTTCCCCAATTGCCATGGAAAACAATGGAAGTGCTGCTTACACTACTGCCCATTCTTAACAGCATTGGGGCCGCTTTAGGAGTCTGCAGGAGTTACACCTCCATAATGATGAGCATTATGTCAGCCAGTAAAATTTGCTTCCCAATATGTTAGCACGGGATTCCAGCCAAAATTACATTGTAGCAGCTATAAATTTTAATTTAAGTGCTTTATTTAGCAACAGTGGGTTAAGAATGGTTCTGCTACTTTTTGAGCCATTGCAAATAAATAAGTAGAATTTCAAGTAGTAAGACCAACATACATGTAGATAAGGCCCTGGCTATAGTGCTGGTCAGTAAGATAACATAAAAACAAGAACATAAGAACAGCACTGCTGGCCTATCTAGCCAAGCATACTGTTTCACACAGTGGCCCACCAGATGCCTCTGAGAAACCTACAGGCAAGAGCTGAGGGCATGCCCTCTCTCTTGCTGCTGCTCCCCTGCAACTGGTATTGAGGCAACTTGTCTCTGAGGCTAGAGGTAGCCCAGACCAGTAGCCACTGATAGACATATCCTCCATGAAGCTGTCCAAGCCCCTTTTAACATCATCCAAGCTAGTGTCCATCACCACATCCTGAGGCAGAGAATTCCATAGGTTAGTAATGCATTGTGTGAAAAAGTACTTCCTCTTTTTGGCCCTAAATTTCCCAACCTTCAGTTTCATGGGATGGCCCCTGGTTCAAGTGTTGTGAGAAAGGGGGTAAAATAATCTCTGTCCACCCTCTACTCCATGCATAATTTTATATACCTCAATCATGTCTCCCTGTAGTCACCACTTTCCCAAATTAAAGAGCCCCAGATGCTGTAGCCTTGCCTCATAAGGAAGGTGTTCCAGGCCCCTGATAATCTTGGTTGCCCTCTTCTGCACCTTTTCCAGTTCTACAACATCATTCTTAAGATATGGTGACCAAAGCTGTACGCAGCACTCCAGATGTGGCTGCACCATATTTTGCATAAGGGTATTAAGATATTAGCATTTTTATTTTCAATCCCCTTCCTAATGATCCCTAGCATGGAACTGGCCTTTTTCACAGCTGCCACACACTGAGTCGACACTTTCAACGAGCTGCGCACCACAACCCCAAGATCTTTTTCCTGGTCAGTCGCTGACAGATCAAACCCCATCAGTCTATATGTGAAGCTGGGGTTTTTTTGCCCAAATATGAATTAGTTTACTCTTGCTTACATTGAAACATGCCATTTTGTTGCCCATTTCCCAAGTGTAGAGAAATCCTTTTGGAGCTCCTCATGATTTGTTTTGGATTTCACTACCCTAAATAGTTTGTCATCTGCAAATCTGGCGACTAAATAAGAAGTTGTTTACCCCAACTTCTAGTTAATGAGAAAATGTTAGTGAGAAAAAGTTAATGAGAACAGGTCCCAGTACAGATCTCTTTGGGACCCCACCTACTTCCATTGTGAAAACCATCCATTTATTCCTATCCTACCCTCTGTTTCCTGTCCTTCAACCAGTTACCAAACCACACATGAACTTGTCCCCTTATACCATGACTTCTAAGTTTACTCAAGAGCCTTTGGTGGGGAACTCTGTTAAAACATTTATGAAAGTTTTATGAAAGAAAATACAATGTCAACTGGATCATCTTTATCCACATGCCTGTTGATACTCTCAAAGAAATCCAAAAGGTTAGTGAGGCAAGACTTGCCCTTGCAGAAGCCTTGCTGGTTCTCCTTCAGCAAGGCTTGATCTTCTTTATGTTTAAGAATTTTGTCAAGTATGCATTCAATCAGTTTAACCAGTACATAAATTAAGCTAACTGGCCAGTAATTTCCCAGATACTCCCTGGATTCTTTTTTGAAAATTGGAATTAAATTAGTACTATCTAGTCCTCTGGAACAGAGTCTGATTGTAAGAGAAAGTTACATATTTTTGCCAGCGGATTAGCAATTTCACATTTGAGTTCTTTCAGAACTCTTGGGTGGATGCCATCTGGCCCTGGTGATTTGTTAAATTTTAGTTTTTCAAGACAATTTAGAATATCCTCTCTCGACACCTCAAATTGGCCCAGTTCTTCAGCCTCCAAGCCTGAGAAGCTCTTTTCCAGAGCAGGTATATTCCGCAGTGAAGACAGGTGCAAAGAACTCAGCTTCTCTGCAAGCTCCTTCTCCTCCTTAATAATCCCTTTCATGCCCTCATCATCATCCCTCATCAGCAGGGATTCTCAACGTTGGGTCCCATGATGTTATTGGACAACAACTCCCATAATCCTCAGCCCCAGTGGCCTTTGGTTGGGGATTATGGGAGCTGAAGTCCAATAACATCTGGGGACTCAACACTGAGAATCCCTGATCTAAGGGTCCAATCGCCTCCCTGGCAGGTTTTCTGTTTCTGATATATTTAAAGAAGTTTTTGTTATTCCTCTTGACACTTCTAACTATATACTCATCAAACTCTCTTTTTGCATCTCTTATCGTCTCCTTGCATTTCTTTTGCCAGAGTTTATGTTGCTTTCTGTTCTCTTCACTTGGGCAGGACTTCCATTTTCTAAAGCAGGCATCCCCAAACTGCGGCCCTCCAGATGTTGCTGAACTACAACTTCCAGCATATCCAGCCACAAAAAATTGTGTCTAGGGATGCTGGGAGTTGTAGTTCAGCAACATCTGGAGGGCCGCAGTTTGGGGATGCCTGTTCTAAACAAAGTCTTATTCCCTTTTATAGCTTTCCTGACTCTACTTGTTAGTCATGCTGGCATCCTCCTGAACTTGGTGGTACCTTTCCTTTTCCTTGGTATGCATCCCAACTTATTTTCTATTATGGTTTTAAATAAGTTCCATGCTATCTGGAATGATTTGACCCCACTGACTTTCCCTTTCAGCTTCCTATGCACCAGTCTCCTCATTTCTGAGAAGTTTTCTCTTTTGAAGTCCAACACATCAGTGTTGGACTTCTTTGGCAACGCTCCACTCACATATAAACTGAAATGGATCACACGATGATCACTGTTCCCGAGTGGTTCCACAACTCTGACACCTCGTACCAAGTACTGGGCAGCACTCAGGATTAAGTCCAAGTTTGCCTTCTCTCTGTTTGGCTCTGCGACCAACTGTTCTAAGGCACAGTCATTTAGCAAGTCTAGATATTTGGCCTCTCTGTCAATAGCTGCACATGAATTTGCCCAGGGTATGTGAGGGAATTCAAGGCACCCATTATTACAGCTTTGTCTCTCTTTAACGCCTTTCTGGCATTGATATACAATGACCTATACACCGAGTCTCTTACCTGTGTCGGCATGTGCTAATTCCCTTACTGTCACTTAACCTTTTTGACCAGCTGTCATGTGCATGCTCTACTCCTGGTTCTACTCTGTCCCCTTCTGGTTTATCTGAAACATTTGCACCCTTGCACCTTAGGGGATTTTGCTTGCCGAAGCAGATACCATCCAGTTCCTGTCGGCAATCCCTCAGGTGTCATTTTAAAAGACAATAACATCATACAGCATGATTTCTTCTTCTTTAAAGTAACAGTGTTCTTGCATAATGCACCCTGCCCCTTCCTGGTTATTAGGGGACAAATTTGCTGGTGATTAGTGGTCAAATGATAGTCTTCATATAGGGCCCCAAAATCCAGTAGCTGGGCCTGGTAAGAGGGGGGAGTCCTCCCTAAACTCTATAGAAGTCTCAGTGCATAACCTTAATTCTGTGGTTTCACTGGAGGCTAGTTTGTCATAGATCAGAGGAAAGCATTTGAATTCCTAAATGCTAGTACAAATAATTGTGTACCATATTGCTCTTTCTGGATGCCTGCAGATAATTCAGCTAAGAAATGGCCTCAACTGTTTTAAACAAAGCAGCTCACTGTGTTAGTAAGTCTGTAGGATTAGTAGCATTCCATTAATTTCACACAGTGGACTGTAATAAATCAAAAACTAGGCACAAAAAGTGCAGACCACACTCACCGACTCCATACTAACCCATCATAATACTTACATCTACAATTTGTTCTGCAAATTTGCTCCTCAGGTTTTCCAGCTCAATGGTTGTGGTCTTCTTTTCCTCCTGAAGAGAGATAATTTGACCTCGCAGATCTGCATTTTCAAGAGCAGTGGTTGTGGGGGGCATTCATTTTTCATTTGAGACAAAAACACATACTGTAAGCATAGAACGAAATACACTGGCAGAAAAGCTGAACTATCGGTCATCAACAGATCCTTAAATTATTAAGAATGCAGGTACTTTACTTGTGGATCCAATTACAGGTTGCTTTATCAGTTAGTTTGCCTTGTCTAGTTCTTTGTCTTAGTTTGATTTTCATTCTGAAGAATCCATACTCCAAAAGGCCATATATTTTTATCACATTTATTTGCTCCTGGCAAGGGCCAAAGGCACACAGTCATGCTACAAGGCTCGAGATTTTTAATCTTTCTCTTTTGCAACTAAGAATTTTGGCCTTATGGTCCCCTACATCAAGACCAGGATGTAAGTAGGAATGATTTTTGTATATTTTATTTTCATCCGTTTTTTATTTTTGTCTGTAAACTCTATTCCTTTATTTTTACTGTAATAAACCAAACTGTTCACTAGGGGTGTGCACAAATTAAGATTCGACACGTGATTTGGAACACATCCCCTGCATCTTTAACACAGAGGGGAGCAGGTACATACCTCCTCTTCTGCTGCTGTCCGCCACTTCCTGAATTGGCGGTGCTCCTCCCAACTACCTTCACGTGTTGGCAGTGCTCTCTCCCAGCTGCCCCCACACGATGTCAGCATGCACATGGCCTCCGCGCACACATGACAGCCATGTGGAGACAGCTGGGGAAGAGCGCTGCCAACACGTGAAGATATCTGGGAGGAGCGCCACCAATTCAGGAAGTGATGGCCAGCGGCAGAAGTGCAGGTATGTACCTGCTGTCCTCTGTGTTAAAAGGTGCCAGGGATGTGTCCAAATCACATGTCAAATCGCAATTCGTGCACATCCCTACTTTTTACCTTTTTTTTTTTTTAACCTATACTACTAGACTGTGCTGGGTTTTATAACATGTTCACCCTACTCACACTTGCTTCAGTTACATGCTATGCACATGTTCTGGGATTTGGGGGTGTTTCCCTTAGGCTTCAGGGAATACCCATATTTGCACACCTGAAAGCACACATTCCCCCAAGTGTTTGGGGCTTCAGGGTGATTAGGGGGCCAACTTGCCTGTGGCAACTAAAACCCTTTCAGGTGTATAGGCTTTAACAACCAAGCTCTTATATGCCAGATTCTCCACACCATGAACTTGGAAAATGTGTATTCATTTCGTGTATTTATTATGTGGAGTAGAGTCTACACATGTAGTACCCCCAAATTTCCAACACTGAAGTAATACCTGTATAGGAAATTAATCATGTTTGATGCAAACTTGAAAATTGTTGACTATTTAAAAACCGGCCAAATATCAGCAAGCTTGAAACCCCCTCAAAACTTTATTTTGTTGAATCAACAATGGTGATATTGCATAACAATTGCATATCCCGTGAGCCATTTACTAATTTCTATGAAACCTGATCTATGTCATTAACTTTCATTTTCTTAGAAGGGTACTCGTATTATTCTACAGACAAGCACATACCTTTTAGTATCTCCTGGCACTGCACTGAGTCACATGCACCAGGAATATCTTCTGTGTCTATGGCTGGATCTTCACCATCAATATTAATTTCTTCAGTAATTATATCTGGGCCCAGTTTTGCCATATACAACATGCTGATTCTTTTCAGGGTCTTGTTTTCTTTATTCAGCTGCAAATGTGGAACATATGCATTGTTGCTAAAAATTGCCTAATATATTATGCTTATCTCTTCTTCTTCTTAAGTGAAATGTGCTAGTTACAGTATAAATGATATTAATTTGAAACATTAAATAAACCAACATAAATGATATTAATTTCAAACAGTGGAAGAAATGCAAGTCAATGGAACATTGTTCTGGAATGTCAAGATGCACCTTTTTTGGAAATTTGAAATGAAAACATTTTTAAAATGCAAGTTGGAAGGCAGGCAATACGTTTACTGAAGGTGGTGCAGTAAGATCACACAGTGGGACTGAGAGTTAAATCACTTTTTAATGTTCCCTCTGCATTGTTTAAAATGTCATAATGGAGTCAGCATCCTGTTTTAAAATGAGATGTCCTATTACTGCATTTATACCATATAAAGGTGAACCGATTTTCTGAACTTCAAAAGGAAAGTTTTATAGAAAGGGGGTCAAAAAGAAAAAGAAAGGTTTCCATGAGGAACTAGAGAAATCAATTTTGAAAAGAGGTCAGCACAACAAGGGACAGAACGGCAATACATTATGCTAGAAAATGTCATTTTGTCTTCTTTTTTTTTAACACATAGTATTCCCTTTGTTTGGTCCAGTATTGCCCCTAGATGCACATTTTCATGAGTAAAAGATTGTTGATTTTGAGGCAGTCATATTGCACAAAATCAAGAATACTAGAGCTTGTATACACATAGGCTCACATTTAAATGCATACTAAAAGTGATAGCACAGAGATGGACATTCTTATCCTAATCATACAGATATACAGAATGTTTCGATGGTGAAACGTTTTGACTCAGTGTTTCAAACTTGAAATGTAAGAGCCTATTTTGAGCTTGGAACAGAACAATCCAATTTCAATCTAAATATTTCAGAGGCCTGTTTTTCCCTAGCTGATTAGTTTTTCTGACACTGGTTTCTGATTGGCTTGTAATGTCCTTGCTTCTTGGTTGCCTTGTTATCATACAAATCAAGTATTGCTATTGGCAACTGTGCCCCCATTGGCTGGGGGAGGGAGGAAATGGGGGACACACAAAAGGGGGGAATTTCAAAATGTATTCAAAGGGATAGGAAGGCAGAGACAGCCCTTATACTGTACCTCGCTTGAAGAAGAGGATACATCAGGAGAGGAGGAAGGTTGGTTTTATTTTGTGGTTTTCTTTTCTCAGCACTGAGTATAATATGCTGTACTGTTGCTGCTATAACTATTTGGTTTTGCTGGATCTCAGATTGACAAAGGCAGAACTTGGGTGACTGCCTGCTTTCACTGAGTTGTGGTTTGTTTTGTTTATAAGGTAGTGTTGTGGCGAGAAATGGACAGTGGCAGCTTGCTCTCTGTCTGCATAACATTTCTTGATGATTGCTGTGATGAGCTCCATGTCTGGCCTTGAGACTAACTTGTGCTTCACTCACTGCTCTGGTCTGCTTTGCAATCAGCATTACGAGGTGTACTCAGTCAAAATGTGGCTGAAATTGCTCTAGTTTGCCTTATAACTATGCTTGCTGCCAAGTAAGGATGCTGCTGTGGCAGATGCTGCGATGCTAGGAAGTAATGCATGGTCATAATTGTGTGTGAGAGAGCAACTCGTGCCAATGATGTTACTGTAGCACAGGCACTGTGACTGGCAGTGGATTCTGAGTCAGTGATTCTTCTTTGGCCATTTTCAGACTGTGTTCGAAATGTGTATTGTTCTGTGTTGGGAGGGACAGATTCCCTTTTACTATGTGCTTCTGCAGTGTTTTTCAAAGAGGGGTTGGAGAATAAATTGCAAATTGCAATGCAAAACTTGTGTGCATGCACTCTGTAAATGCAGCTAGTACCAGCCCTAGGGAACAATGGGGAAACATGAAACACCCCATTGTTCCCGTGTTGGAACATACATGTAGGAGCTGGAGAGTGAGTGTGTTAGTGTGTGTATTGCCATAGAACCAGGCATGGAATGTTAAGAGGGGGAGGGATTTAAAAAGGAGGATAGTTGGTCAGGAGAAGACAATTGGAGGTAGTTGGAGCTGATTCTTAGGAGTAAGAGGTTGGACAGAGCGTAGCAGAGAGATCGGTTTATGTGATCTGAACCGAAGAGATTTCTTAGGGGGTTGTGTGGAACTTGAATGGTGAATGTGTGGAGACTGTGGAGCCAGCAGTATACTGGTCAGTGCTCTGAAAAGTGGAGGAATGTTAAACCTGCGAATGTAAAAGGTGCCCAGAGGTGATTCCTCCTAGTTACAGACAGGAAGGTCTGGGAAAATTAATTAAGTCTACAAACCAAGTTTTATTTACCTCTGTCCCCGTTATATCACCTCCCTAAATGTTACATTTTCTCAAGAATGAAAAACCACTCAGAGTGTTAAACAGCTGATGTACTTAGCAACTTTGTAGAGAAGTTTATGTGCCCTACCTTGCAGAGATCTTTATTCCAATCAGCTGTAAACAATATATTTATTCTTGCTTTTGTTCCACACTTTCAAGTTTTGTTTCATTTGTACACTGAACATATATGCCTATCCTGCGCTCATGAGGCTATGTAACCAAGGGGTTGAGTATTGAGAGCAGGTTAATAAATAATAAATATATATGGTGGTAGCAAAAGAAGGTAAAAACTGAATAAATTCCCAGAATTTGGAGACTAAGTTGTTATAAAGCAATATAAAAACAAACCACCTCCTTAGACTTGAGAGGGTTCCCCATGGGTAGCTCCTAGGGACACCAAAGTGAGTTGGGTGGCAGGGCATGACGGATGCTACATACTACCCAACTCACAAAAGAAATGGGCAATTAGGCAATTTTTAAAAATTTGTAACCTTTCCCCAAAACCACCATAGGATCCTATGGGGATTTCATGAAAAGGTTAAAAATTGTTTAAAATCACCTGCTTATCAATTTCTTTTGTGGTTTGGAGGTAACACCCATCGTGCCCTACCACCCAACCTACTTTGGTGTCCCGAGGAGTTACCCATGGGGAACAATGGGTTGTTTGGGGTTTCCCCATTGTTCCTTATGGCCAAAACATTCAAAATGTTTTGAGTTGTTTCATCAAAATAGCCGGTTCAACCTCTGTTTTCTACGAAACATTGCGGCTGTTTGCATTTCATTTTGAGTTCAAAACAGAACTCAAAATGTGTTTTGTGCACATCTCTACCTAATTATTTGCACATAGACATCTGATGCTATCATAATGCCATGTTTTTGTGGTGTTTTGAAATATATACCTGCTTGATGCATTACATGTTGGCATAAAGTCTTACAATCAGGACATTATTAACACAGTGCAGTTCTGGGAATGCATACTGAAACCTGAGTGGGCAGGCTGCATTCAGCAGCTAAAACAGAGATGTGCTTCACACTCCTGTAACTTCATGGGAATCGGAATGTGCTGCATAGTGGTTAAACTCTGTTCTAAACTGTTTTGTATTCCAAGATACGCATGAGGCAGCTGCCACAGATCTAATAATGTAGTTCATTGAACACTGTAGTTCAATGAATAGCGAGGGATTAAGAATGGCTGCTCCCCAACAACAAAAATCTGAAAACTCAAAAGCCACACTTGAGGAAGGAAGAATGATAACACTATAAGCTGTGCCAAGTGTGATACCTGACACTCTTATATCATGTAGTACCAGGAGGATTTCTGTCAAAAGAAGAAAGAATAAAACCACCATCAAAAATGGCTCCTCAACAAACTTTATCAGTAAACTCTTCCCAACTTTCATAAGCTCAGTTGTAGATTAAGCCCAGAAGCACAGCTCCCATCAACTTCTCTATCCCTGAACTCTCAACGTCTACTCATAAAGACTCAAAATGTTTCTCTCCTCTCATTATTAGAAGATGCATTTTTAAATTCCTGGGTTACACCATGTGGTACATGAGCCCCATGGACATGGATTCAGCTGTAACTACTGAATCTGTTGGGATGTCATTTCTATTACCTGAAAGATAAGGATGATTATCTATTTCATAGGGAGGTGTTAAAAGATTCAAAGTAAAATGATTGTGGTGGATTTGCCATACATGTGTTACACATATTTATTAACAATACAACATACCGATTTATAAATGGTAATTTTATAGTAAAGTTATGCCATGGTGAAGTTAAATACAGTCTACTGAACAGATACAAATGGCATTTTGCACATCGGCAATACAATCCAGACATCCATGGAGCTCAATGTGCCCAAGAAGCTGTGTGGCAGAACCTGCTGCTGCTTCCTCTTCAGGATGAAAAAATGCTCCATGAGCATGATGAGGATTCTCAGGCCACTTGTGGAGTCCTCCCTGATCATTGAAAAGAACAGAGCAACTCCAGAGCATTTGGAGCATTGGGTATGCAAGTTATATCAAGAACAGTAAACGTGCCCTTCATTAGAACAAAACAAAGCAGCATTTGGGGTTTGTTTTTATTTGTCTTGTTCTAAGGAAGGACACATTTATTGTTTATATAGCTAAAAAAAATGCTACTTGGTGGTTGGCTTATGAGATTATAGAAAACCTGGGAGAAAGGGAAATGGTGCATACACTTCTGTTTTCTGTTCCTTATGCTTTTCTATTTCATCCAAAATAGTACTTTTAAAATATCACCTCCCATAGGGAGATGTGCAAGATTACAGTAGTACAAGGACAGTTTGCACATCTCCTATAGGTATACAAGAGTTGTATATTGAATTATGTTTGTGGAGCATTAGGCACTTGTGCTTCTTTCCCTCATGTGTCACAATTTCTGAAGTCCTAGTATATAGTAACAAGAGACAGGTCTTGACCCCCACTCTCCTCCTCCAGCACAGATCCTCAGTCATGATTCATGAAAGTGGCAGATCTTTCCAGTCACCACAAGCTAGTTCCGTGAAGTGCTTTTTACTTCTAAAGATCTGTACAGAAAATGTGAGAAACTCTGCCTAGCTTGGCCACTATGTGTTAAGGGGTGAGTCAGCTTTGACAGGGCAGCCCAAGTGGAAGATGCTAGTCTTTTAGCTCTCATACTGCATCACTATGTACAAAGAATAGAAAGAAAGGATCATTACATACATACATACAGTCATTTTCTTAGTTATATGTTGATTGACTACCTTATAAATTCTAATATAGTATCATTATGCAAACAATTAAGTAAATACCTCTAGAAAGTACATTGCTAATGCATCTGCATTAAAGAAGATTTCCTGCTGGTGAGATTTCTGCCACATTTGAAGATGTACTTTGGGCAGGGGAGCGGGGTGGGGGGGACAAATGCATAGACGCACACAGGCCAGCCAGCATTGCTAATGAAATTTGGTTCAAAATTGCTGCAATTCATTTTGTGATGAAGTGGCTCAGATGTGTTTTTCACAACCACAAAAAAATAAAAAAAATCACAAAGAGATAAAAACATTCTATAATAATAATAATAATAATAATAATACACTGCTGATGAGATGGAATATAGAAAATTATATACTTGATAAATTCATCAGCCTAGATGCAATCAACAGAGCAGTACAGGTCACCTTTTGCCTGCCCTATGGTTTGCTTTCATAAACAATCACCTGAAATGTAATACTCTAGCTGACTTTTCCGTTTGATTCAGACACTGAAATGCTCATTATTCTTTCATGTCAAAGACATTCAGGACATTTCTAAACTTGTTTATCAGCTAACCCAGATGCATAAAATGGGGGGCTAAAACAAGGGAGCTGTTCCATGAATTACCCTTTTCCTGTCTGAGAATGCGTCTCAATTTTAAAAAGCTTTAAACCTAATCAAACCAGTCCATCTATTTTGGGGGCGGGGGGACTGTGCATTTTTATAAAATAAAATGTCTGTAACGTGTCTTTCATTGTTTGAAATAAAGCAAATGATCTTTTCTGCCTAAAGTAAATACACCTCACATCCTCCCAGCACTTCTGGACTCAGGCAAAACAACTTAGGGCTGCTTCAGAAATGACAACTGTCAGACAGAAAGCTCCTTCATGTAGGAAATAATGTGCAGCCCATATGGAAGAGACTGTCACATTATGATGATTGATCACAAGAGAATTGGGCTGCCTATGGCCTCCCAGCACACATATATGCAACAAAATCTTAATCTTAAAATGTCAATTTGAACAGCGAATGTCCACAATGAAGTACTCTCCATATTGGTATTTGGTCATATATGAAGCAGCATTGGCTCATGATCTGACTCTGAACTGAAAGTGTAGAAAAGTGACTGCACGTGCACAAGTGGTGTCAGGTTAGGCAGGGCTTTGAGCAACCTGTGTGCACAGAATTTGGTACCTATCCTTACCCACAGCTTCTGCTTTCTGCCAAGTCATCCTGAAGAGTTGAGAAAAACTACTGTGTAAATTGAGGAGACTGACTATCCTGAGATAGCTTTTCAGAACTCTGAAAAACCCATTCCAATGAGGTATGGCTTAAGATTACTTGTCCCAAACCAAGAAAAATGTAAATTACTTCTTACCTTAGTAGCTAGAGCTTCTGCACTTTCACGACATGTCTTCTCAATTTCAAGGTGGCTCTGTATGCAACTGACTTCCTCAATAACCATGTGAGAAACTAGAGCATTAGGGAAAAATATTTGATTCATATGGAGCTTAATATGACTCAGGCCTTCCCACACTCCCATTTTTACTCAGTGTACACATCCTATGATTGTGAATATTTACTTGAAAACTTTCACATCAACTACTTTTTAAAGTAGCACTTTGCAAATATTGAGAAAATACATAATAAACTGGAAGAAATATATAATAAACAGGAAAAACCATGAATCCTTAAGACAAAAACTACATTAAAATTGAGAATGATGTAGAATATTTCCAATGTTTTACACATACAAACAAGGTTAACAACCAAATCTATTATGAATATTTACTTGTGAGGAAATCTCACTGTATTCTATAGGGCTTACTTCTACCAGGTAAAAGGGCATATGACTGAAGCCTAAAACTCCTAAGAGAAACTACGCAAAGTTAACACTCTTCTTCCGCATAAGCACTCTGCCTTATTTCTAATTATCTCATCTACCTCTATTCCAAATTTACTTGCCTCCCTCTCAGGATATCATCTCCCTTGCCCCAAAGCACATCTCTTTCAAAACTGATACCTTCTGTTCTCATACCACTAGGGCCTGTGACAGATTTTTGTAGCACCCAGACAAAATCCTCCACTCCTTCTACTACCTACCGCATTGGTGGTTCCCAGGACTACAAGATTACTGGGCAGCAGCAGCACATTTTTAAGGGCCACAGTGGCAGAATTCCCAAATGTCACACTCCCCATTGGGGCCGAGGGCATCCGAGAATTCTAAAATGCTGCCACCAAGGAAATTAAACAAGCTACTGCTGTTTCTGCCTAGTCTTTTAACTTGTCAAATTTTATAAATTTTTATTGTTCTATATTGCATCTATTGTATTAATGTTGTAAGCTGCCCTAAGCAGCAATGTACTGGAGGGGTGGGGTATAATAAAATAAAATAAAATAAAATAAAATAAAATAAAGCCACTAAGGCTAAGTGCTTCTGTCAACAGTAAGCCCCCCAACAAGACTACTGTGGAATGACTTTTCCCCCACTGGAAATCATGGCAAGAGCATTGTACACTGCTGCCCAGAAGTGGTTTAATGTCACTACACTATCGAGGCTACCTTTGAAGTTGTGCAGCAGTCCTCCCATTGGACAACCCCCACCCCAGTAAAATAAAGGATCGCGCTGGGAGAACATCCAGAAAAGACATCAAGACAGGTTCATTCCCCCTTTAAATCCTATGGATTGGAAAATATAATCCAAACTGGCTAAGGTGTACTCTATCCATACTACTCAATTAATAAGATAATATGATAATAATTTATATTAATAATATATTAATATCTGAGATATTAAGAGTCATCCCCATGCCATTTATTACTTTATAGGTGAAAACTAGCACCATGAACTGTGACAGGAAGACAACAAGAAGCTAATGAGTTACTTGTTTGCTATTTGCTAATTATGTTTTAGGTTCTGTCTGCATCTGGTACTGTAGTACCACAGAGATGAAAGCAAGCAACTTTAATCCAGGGATACTGTGAGATGCTAGATGTGTGGTTTCAGCTGGGTCAGGATAACTGCCACATGACACAAGCTTCTCAAATAAAATATAGACTCAGTGAAAGTCTCTAGTATGCCCGGATCAAAAATCACAGAAATGAAAGAGTCAGCCCAACTCCCTGTACTTTGAAAGAGCTTGTCTTGCCTTTGGTCAGCCTGATGCCACCAATTTTGCTCTGTGCCACAAGCCAAGAGCAAATTATGTCATGCCAGTGTTACTTTGGAATGAACTGAGCAACCATGAGGAAACACCAGTGCCACATGCTTCAGTGGGAGCTAAAGAAATAGGATCATGATGATCATCAGCCAATCTGACTTAGGCAAAGAGTCTTCACTCTCCTCTAAATCTGGTGATCAGTTAGGCCCAGAAAGCGAAGGCCATTGGCTCTGATCCACCCAAAGAGAACATATTTATAGCCTTTTAGCATATCCACCTGACACATCTTTTAAGAGTGGTCAGCTAAAAAGGTTAGCTAACCTTTTTTACAGGTTAGGTAACAAGGTAAAACAACAATACAGGACAATACACATTCGGAAACCTGGATGTATCATTCATGCACATGTACTAGAAACCCAGAGTTGGACATGGCCCCCTCTCTGTCCCCATGTGCACATAGGTAGCTACCTTATCCTGAGTCAGACCATTGGTTCATCTAGCTCAGTACTGTCTACTGCAACCAGCTGCAGCTCTCCAGGATTTCAGACAGAAGTCTTTTCCACCTCCACCAGGAGATGTCAAGGATTAAACCTGGGAGTGTCTGCATGCAAAGCACGTGATCTACCACTGTGCTACGGCCCCATTCCCTTGCGTGTACAGTCCTAATAGAAAGCCCAGGGGGAAAAATCTATCACTAACATGGCATGACATTCTTACAGGGGATTTAATTCACTGTCAAAAGGAAAAAAATAATTATTGCTTGCATTTGCCCTTGTCTAAAAATGCATTATTGCTTCATAAAGTTGGCCAAGAAGTGCTGAGAAATATATAAATGGACTCCTTTTATATTCAGTGGTAAGAGGAGACCATTTAACTAGATTTTTCATATGAAATGTAAAGTTTTTTTAAAAGGCCTGATTTACTAGAGATAACTCATGGTTCACTTAAGATTAGTTAACCTGCAATTATGATTAAATTCCAGGAAAGGGGGGGGGGGGATTCTCTAAAAAATTAAATACAAAAAACATATATGACTTCCTGAGACCGCCCAAAGTTCTTATTATGTTGATATTAAAATTCATAAAGCATCACTAAGTGGCCAGAAACCTCTCCAACCTCGACATTTTTTCAGGGGTAATAATAATATGCAGTAAATGCAGGCCAACCAAAAACCACTTAACTAATTAGTAGTTGCAGTCACCGAGAAAACATGAATCAACACTGTTATTACAAGTGGCACATTTGAGTGGCATCTAATTATGACTTGATGAGCGTGATACTTGCATTATCAACATTACTACCGCATCCCATCAGGGACTAAAAGCCGCTGATGGCATTGACTGCAAGAAACTCCCACTCAATGGTACTGCAGCACCCAACAATCTCCTTGGCAGGGGCACCCTCACTAAATGACACGTTAAGCGTAATTACTGGCCGACATTGTAAATAAACAGGATTGGAAGTGAAAATTGTACCAAGTGCATAAGACACAATCTGACACATTGGAAGTGGCAGCCTTAATTGAGAGTTTCTTTGACTGCTCAAGATCATTTCAACTGCATTTCTCGGAGGACAGTGATTATAACTGTGGAGACAGACGGCATAATGGTATCAGCACTGCTGACAGAGCAGTGAATTAAATTGTATCTGCTGTTGTGTGAAAGCCTTGATGAGAAGTACAGATCCTTAGTGGTCTTATCATTATCACACAATGGTCATGTTGTCATCAACCTTTCTGGCTCCAATTGAAAAGAAATGATTGTGTGTTGAAGCTTCCCCCCCTACCACCACCTTCTATCTCTTGTGCTGAATAGAACCAATTTTCAGAGAGCTATGAAATCACGCTATAGGGCCTAAAATGCAGCTGCTTGGCATACAAACTGGGCCCCATTAAACAGGAATCACGCACAATATGTGTTTATGCCGGGAGAACAAATAGAAGCTGAGCACAGGCCAAGTTTATTCACAGACACAAAGCCTGTGTAGCTCTTCATCAATATAATTGCCTTTTATATTGTCGTTTAAATAATGGGCTCCATTATTGCTGTAAAATCCTAATATTCTTGGCATTTTATCGCTATGTTTACAAGGTATGTCCTTTTAAAAAAGAAACATGAAAGGGAAGATAAAGGAAACCTACGACATTTTACAAGAGCAAATATTACTTTCGAATTTTAAGCCTTAATAACGACTTGACATTTTCTGCCACTCTTGTGAATTCCCAGGATCATAACAAACACGAACAGGCCACAAGGTATATATGTGCATGCATGAGTTATCTTCCTTTCCCCCTTTATTTCACAGGAATCTGACTTATAAAGAACGTTTTTGCTGAACAGAACAACAGCACCTGAACATTTCAAAATGGTCTAAAGTTTAGGACTGTTTAATAGGTTTTTAACAAATGCATTTATGAACCAATGTAAACAACAGCTGTGTAAATTCCTTCGTCAACGATATATTAGGTGCAAGGTTTTTTTAAACCCTCTATTACTAACACTCCAACAAAAGGCACTATAGTGACAGAGACCTAACATAACAAACTACGATACTGTTGTCATCTCCTCTCTTGAGAAGCTATTCATGGGAGCCTTTCCACTCCCATTAGCTTTGCTTTGTTACCTCTAGACATCACACAGAATCAATAGAACCATTATCACACAAGAGGAAAACTGGATATTTTGCAGAGGGGTTGAGTTGTTAGCATATTTAAACCTTGTTCCAATAGAAAACATTGCCATGCCTACTTTCAATTTGGTTATGTATATGCATTGTTGTCCTCGTGGTCACATAAAAACAGCAAAAAAGGGGGAGATTTATTTAAATGGGTGCAGATAGTTGTTGTATGTATGTATGTATGTATGTATTTGTTTATTTCGGCCCAAGGCCAGCATAGATAATTGTTGACAAACTTTAATTACTTCCCCCAAAAAGGGAGGGATAGAGAGGCAGAAAACTAGACATGCAGGTGAGGAGAAATTCCCCTTTAACTGACTCTTTTTGGTCAGGAACTAACTCAAGTCTATGCTTAGTCAAAGAACTTACCGCAGTTCAGTATCAGTACTGCAATCCAACTGTCAAAATTTAAAACATTTTACATGCCCTTCAAACTATATGAGAGTCAGACAAGGAAGATTGTAATTGGGCAGTTACAAGAAAAAAGGGAGGAACCAAAAGTGGTTCCTGGAACAAAACATTAAAAGTTGAAGAAATCTTTGAGAGAACAAAATGCATGTTTGATACCAGAGTCCTGTCAGAAGTTTTATATGAGGGTGGAAGGGCCCACCAAGAGTTTATTGGAATATGCACGGACATTACTGATACAGCACAGGCTTCAACAGGGAAATTGGCTGCTGTTTTAAAAAGCTGCACAACAGACAGAAATTCAACAGGTGCAGTATTCTCCATTGTAATTTCTCTATGCTGCCAACTGCAGTAGATTACTTATTAAAATTTCTGCTTATCACTCAACCTTTAAAAGGTCCAGGAATTTGCCTCCCCATCCCCAATTCTTTTTTATTTTTAACTATATGTAGCTTGCTTTCTACTTTTTCAGATAAAAAATAACAGTGCTTTTAAGTCCTATAACACAAGGGAGCCACTTAAATCATTAAGTGCTTAAATCACCCCTGCTAACTGTGCAAAGAGGCACCTTTTAACATGGTGATTCTCTTTATTTAGCAGGGGGAGAGTAACTGGCCCTGTCCACCCCCAGCATAGTACTTCCACTGACTGTTGCTGGTGTCTATCTTATGTTTCTTTTTAGATTGTGAGTCCTTTGGGGACCGGGATCCATCTTATTTATTTGTTATTTTTCTGTGTAAACTGCCCTGAGCCATTTTTGGCAGGGCGGTATAGAAACTGAATGAATGAATGAATGAATGAATGACCAGAGATAGAGATTCAATGAGCACAGCCCTGCCCTTGCTCATCACTGCAATTCTGACTGTTGAGTATCTACTTGTCAGAGGCAACACACACACACACACACACACACACACACACACACACACACAGAGAAATGTGTCATCCTCATCTAGCTACTTTTGTACTATTTTGGGTATAGGGCATGACAAATCACTGCAACAAAAAGCTCAAATAAAGCAGGCAAGGTTAGAATCCCCTTTTTGTTGTAGTGCTTTGAAATCTATGTGTTTCCACTGTTTTGGCCACACACATGGAAGATTTTGTCAGCTACAATCAGAAACTGGCAATCCCACAAAGAACCAGAGGTGCTCTTACCCCCAAACTTCTAGGCAGAAGTCCAGGACCTCCACACCCACCAAAATTCTTTTGGGGACCAAAAGAATTTGGCCCCCAAATTCCTTTTAGTCTATCCTGGTGGTATGGTCACTGTGCTGTGCCTGGTGGCCAAGCAAGGCAGAGTGGGGATGGGAATATGTTAAGTTATGTGTTGAAATGTTTCTGCTAATGCCTATCTGCATAAATATACCTGTTTTATATGCTTACATTCTTTTGAGTTCAATTGCTGTTTGTGCCCTCAAGAACCCACGTGTTATAAATACTGTTTGTGTCATGGTGTTTTTGTGTGTGTGTGTGTGTGTGTGTGTGTGTGTGTGTGTGTGTGTAGGGGGATGATGCTTAACTTGCATTGGGGGAGGGGGCCTCCAAAGGCCTTTAGGTCCAGGGTCCAAAATTACCTAGATACACCTCTGCTAAGGACTTGTGTGAGGAAAGGGGTCTTGCCTCCCTTTGCAACAGGCCTTAGAGAAGGCAGGAGTGATATGAGTCTGCCTTACCACTTTTGTCTCTCACTAAAACCCAGCACTAAAACCACTTTTGTCTCTCACTAAAACCCTGGTCTTAACACTCACATCAATTTTGGAGGATGAATACAACTGAAGGAAGCCCGGGCAGGTGAGTGGCTGGGGAAGTCAGTCATGTGACTTGCCTCGGGGGGGGCAAGGCAGTGGGCCCCCAGACAACTGCCTCCCCTTGCTCTATTACAGTTACGCCCCGGTGCCAGGCAAGACTCAGCAAAGGGGATCTAGAGCACCCTCTGGAGTAAAGAGGGACCTTTGAGGGAATTTGTGGAGTTCTGGTCCAAACCTGGCTTCAATTTATATGGGTAAAGCTCCAGTGTAACCTGTATCATTTGCACTGATGATCCAAAGCCTGACGTGGCTTATGACATGAAAGGCATTTGTACTCTTGAGGGGATAATTCATTTTTGCCTATTTCATCTGTCAGCAGATAACACTTCGTCTCAAATGTCTACTTACTTTTTTGAAACTCTTCCAGCTTTTTGACTGCTTCATCTCGTTCCTGTTTGATTTTGTCACACTGCAGAGAGATACAATGAACAGTCTAGGAAAGCATTTTCATATAATCACTATTAAATAGAGCAACAGTTAGGAATTCAGATAAAGCTACAAGAGCAGATGAACTTAGACTTGAATGATACAGAACATCAACAGGAAATTCAAAGTCAATTCAGACTTTCACTTTTTAAGCTCTAGTACAAAAAGCATCCAAGTTTAAGAGGCAAAAAAAGATATCTCAAAATAGGTAATTCCAGCAACATCAGGAGTGAATGGAAAATGCATGTTTAATGGGGGGATTTCTCCTGTAATAAGCATGAAAGCAGAAGCTTAATTCTTTTTTCAGTCATGCTTCCATATTTAATATAAGGAATCTTGGCCATTTAAACATGTGCAGTTCACAAATGATGGTGCCACATGTGTAATTTACCATTTAAACTCAGGTACTCAAGTTTAAAAGGATGGCAGACACACTGTACCTCTACCTTCTCTTCTGTTAACCAAAATTTCAAGCAAGGAAATCAGTTCAGATTTTCGATAATATTAGCAGTGAAATGAGAACTCTTATTACATTTATTGCTTCGGGAGAAGAATACATAGGTCATTATGCATTCTTCCAATTACATAATGACCTAGAAAGAGAAAAGAAGTCATTTAATGTTGGACCACTTCATGTTTTACTCTGTCCAGGACATCTTGCATTGTTAACCCCAAACTTTCTTAATTACAAAAAAGCTTTATGAGGTGGGCTCAGAAGGCCAGCCATGCTGGTTTAATCCCATAGTGTTCAAAATCACCATTTGCATTCACCAAAACCATGCCATAGATAGTAGTCTGTCTTACATTTCAAACCATCACTGTCCTGTTTTTATAGAAAGAACAGGTAATGTCCAATTTGATTCTGGAGGTCTAGGTATCATGTTGGAAGCAAGTATTGGCAACCTATGCACTAGTACCTCCAGAAGTAACATCACACACCATACAAGGACTATAATGGCTGGTTCACACTACCAGTCCCATGACAGTTAAACGCAAACTGAAGATGGCAGCATGTGTGCTGGAACATGTGTGAATTCAGAACTTTTCAGTGGTCCCCAGTTGGCGCTGTGACAAACTGACATTAAGCCATGATCTGTAATCTTAGAATGGAACTCAGCTTGTCAATGTTGGTTCAATGTCAGATTGGCATGGTACCAACTGGGGATCGCCGGAAAATCCTGATTTCATATGACACATCAATGGGATCTATGGCTTTCATTTAACTTAAATGGGATTGATTGTGTTAACTAGCCTTAGGATTTCTAAGACCCAAGTGAAGATACTGGATGATGTTCCCTGTGTCTACAGCTATTGGGTGTAGAACAAGCCTCAGCTTAGGTTTATGGATTACACGACACAGTCAAATTTGTATTGCCAATTTTTTTTAATGAAAAGCTGTGGCCATGTGTCTGATGACACAAGTTTATATATCCATTGGTCACAGCATATTTCACAATCACTTGCTCTTTTAAAAGCTTGGTTCAGGGCTCTTTCAAACCTGGGTAATTTAGGGGTGTTACAAGAAATCCTTGCCTACACAGACACATTCCTAAATGAGTTAACATTCCTCTCCTTTCTCCCTATCTCAGATTAATTGTAATTACAGAGAACTTTGCATTACATCCACCTCTGCATGCAATCACTGTGCTATTGTTTAAATAAAACCTTTATTTCATCCAGGGGTAACCTAAAGCAAGAACCACCAATTGTGCCATGGGTTCTTATCCTCTCTTTCAACTCCTTTTACTGTTCAGCAGACTCTTTGAATGCTTTGAAAATGAAGAGACTAAGGATCAGACCAGATGTGATGTGGGAAGTCCATGATTAGCATCTCCTGTGAGTTCTTTGACGTTAAAATCAGCAATGGGGGAGATGAATAAGATCAGGACCATGATGCTTTCTTCTGCATCATTTTTCCTGTCTAAATTACCCTATTGAACCTGCATGGGAAATGTACAGAGATGTGTGTTTTCTCAAGCACATCAAGTAACAGCTTGTAGGGGTGCATGGGAAATTAGATTAGACGAGTGGCATCTGATTCCCCCAATCTCAGCTTTATTTTTTTTAAGTGGGAGATTCTGAACATGAATCTTCCATGTCTTACCTATTTGTACCCTGAAGCTTGTCAAGGTGTCCTATCCGAATCTCACACAGGGATCCATGAGGAGTAATGTGCCAAGGCCAGCCATAGCTACAGGACCTGAAGAAGGTCCCAGGTTCAATCCCTGGCAGTATCTTCAAGTAGGTTGGGAAATACTCCCCTGGAAAGCCACTACTAGTCAGTGTAGACAATACTGAGCTAGATAAACCAATGGTCTGATTGGTATAAGGCAGCTACCTATCTTCCTATATAACTCCAAGGAAGCAATTTGATCCAACAAAGCCACAGCTACAACTGAGATCTTTTACATCTTGAGGCTCTGGGTAAACCTCAGAGGCTTCACCCCGCACCCTCCCACCCACTTCAGGATAATTACTTAAAGAATAATTTAATTACGCTTTAGTTAAAGGGTACTTCAAGGGGCAGCCACCTGTCTGCAGCAGAGCACTCCTTCACCTCTCTGCATGATGTGTTCCCTGTGTTGGTGTAGTGATCAGCCACTCCTCCCTCTAAAGAGTTAACAGGGAGTGAACCCTTGTCTTAACTGACATTCTGGTGAACTCCAGGGCAGCCAATCAGTACACCAGGTGGGTGGGTCCTAGAGAATGGTTGTGGGTACTGCTGGGAAGTAGAAGGGCAGTCTTTGTTGGAGAGAGATGTGTGCGGAAAGGCTTAGTGAGGGGCAATGGTCGAAGCCAGCATGGAGGTTTCTCTCATGGAATAACTCTGTAGATTCTTGAAAAAAAGGATTACAGGAAGCTTGTTGCTCCTCAGGAATTGGGTGAGTTCAAGAAAAAGGGAAGTTTAGTCTAGGGAAAAGTTTGTTTAGTCAGACCTTCCATTAGAATTTATATTTCTTCGGGATGTGCACTTTTGTATATCCCTGATACTGTTCTAGTATTGATTACCTGCAACGTAATTGAAATAAGAAATACTAGTCTATGTCCATCCTACCTAGGGCATTGCAAAAGACTCTATAAACATTTAAACGTGCATTAAGACAACCTATTTTTGTAATCTTACTCAGATGCTTAACTGTATTTAAGAAAGCTAGAATGCCTCAGATGGAAGCAGTCTGTAGTAACTGAATAAAACTGGTTTTTGTTCTTTTCTTTTTACAATACACGCCTTTCCAAGTTGTTTTTTTAACTCAGGAAAGGCGGGGGCGTGCAAAGGGGGTTTATCTGGTGCAAGCATGGCCTCATTCATTCAGCAACTACCAGTTTTTCTCATTCCGTGTAGGTATACATGTGGAAGGGGTTTTTTTGTGTTTTTTAAATGTCCAATAATTAGTAACAGAGGGACCTTGGATTAAAGCACCCAATCCACTGGTCCAGTTCTCTGCAAGTTTTTGGGTGCTTGGTGGCAGCCTTTTGAACCTACCAATATTACAGAAATGTTTTAGGAGAAGCCTAGCCAAGCAGCTCAGCAGGGATGATTCAGCATTTCTTTCCCTCACATGAGCTTGCTCTGAGAAAAAGGCTTGAATCTGCCTTAGTTGGTGACTGGGCACTAGGGCAAGAGAATCCTAACATGTCAGGGTCCAACCCCTCAGGTGAGTCTGGCTGATGGGGAAACCATTCCTGGAGTCCAGGTTCATGTTCCTGAGGGTCCTCACTATTGGACCTGGGTGCTGCAGATGGTATCGGTGATAGGGGGTCTGATTGGCTCCTCCTCCTTTAAATCCTTGGTGTTGCCTGAGGTCAGGGCTATGACACAAGGCACTGTTATTCCAAGATATGTGGAGATTTTTCCAAAGTGGAAATTTACTTAGAATTTCATTGTTTTCTGAGTTCCAGAAAGCTGAAATTTGCTCAGGGTTGTCAGGGTTCCTTCAAAGGAGAAATTCTGAAGGATTTCCTCTGAAGGTTTTTACATATCCCTCAACCTAGTGAAGTGCAGAATCAAAGTCTATATTTTCATTTACTGAAAGGAAAACAGAATAAGAAGCAACTAGGGGAGATGCTAGAAACAAAATGTTTCATTCAAAAACCAGATAAGACTGGCACAACAATAGAGTTACCTACCATTTTTAATTTTTTTTCCAACCACCTTTATATCTTAGTATGAAAGTGAATGGCCAAGGACATCAAATCTAAGCTGCCACCTGCCCCACCTCTAGAACAGTATTCTTTCTTAATCTTAACTCACATACACAAAGCCGAATGCTTTTAAGCATGAAAATAGATGTATTCTGTATATTCATGTCAGTGCCTCATATATTGATCAGCTTCAGGGGCATGAATGCACAATTGCTTTATTTAGTAAGAAGAACAACACACTATTGATTTACAGGGGGGGAATCCTTTTAAAAAAGAGCAAATTAAAGTACCCCTTCAAAGCTTTCTTCCACCAGTAAGAAAAATTGATGGCTGCTGTTAACAATAAACCTTATTACAACAAGTATGCAATAAGCAATATTTTTTGTTTAAAGTAATACCTTTATTAGAAATAATACATCATTGATTATTCTGATGCTTAGCATCTGGCTCCCTGCAGATATAATCCTGTTGTGGTTAAGAGACTATGAGCTGGCCAGATACTTGAGCACCCCTTCTCCATCCCTTCTCTGACACTAGTTCCCCCAACATTCTCATGCTGACCTTAACCACAGCACTGATCTAACCATAGTTAGCATTAATCAGGTTCCCTATCAACTAAAGTTCTCAATCCAACATTAACCTTTGGTATCAAAGCCTGGTTAAAACAGGAATCTTGTTTAAGATTTACCATGGCTGGCACTGATGCAGTTAGTGCAGAAGCAACAAAGGAAGGGAAGAAGGTATTTGCACTGGAGGAAGAAATAACACACAAGCCTATGGCTTGCTTAACACACTGGATCTCACACACATTACTTGGAATCAAGTTCCACTGGAGTCTTCTGCCACGTAGGTGTGTTTAGGTTCACAACCCAATCACCTATATCTAATCTGACTGAACGGCAAATCAGCCTGTCTACTTAAAAACAATTGGCTTAACACTTGGAGAGCAGGATATTAAAAGCACTACATTATGAATATCATGTTGTTAAGGAAATTTACAGTGCAAAAACAGATTATACTGAACATTTAGAATTTATTTTGATACTGGTATGTGTGTGTTTAAATACATATCATCTCATTTTCTTTCCACCCAGTGTCACAATGATGCACAGAAGCAACTTCACTACAATGCTACGAGTAAATGTTGAAATGAAAATAAAATGGTCACATGACAATAAGGGAGATAGCACACGCCAACGCCAGGTAACAGACTTGGCGTATACATGTTTATATATCAATGCTGGAAGCCTCCAAGCCAAGATGGGTCAGCTGGAGTGCTTGGTTGCTAATGAAAACAAATATATAGTGGGCACAGTGGTGAGAACTAGGGATGTGCATGAATTGATTTTTTAAAATTTGATTTGTACCCAAATTGACTCATCCCCAATTTGTCTTAGGTCCAAATCTGCCCCACCCCGAATCACCCCAGATTCAATTTGTACTTGAATTTTCTGAATCTGAATCAATTTGGGGCAAAAAGGGGGTTCTGGGGGTAAAATAATGGGGTGGGTGGTAGTACCCAAGGGGTGGAAGCTACCACCCAAATTTCAAAGAAATTGGGCAAAGGGGTGATTTTTAAAGAATTTTTGAAGTTGGCATGTCTTTAAGCTTTTTCCCATAGGGAATAATGGGGATTTCAGCAGCCGTATACATGTGGGGGGCACCAGGGTGCTCAGAGTGTGGGGCACCAGGGTGGCCCAGAGTGGGTTGTGGTGGGTGGCAGTGCCCAATGGGTGCAAGGAAGCTACCATTCACATTTCAATAAAATTGGGCAAAGGGGTATTTTTAATTTATTTTTTGTTTTGAAGTTGGCATGTCTTTGTGGCAGATTTGGGGCAGAAAGGGGGGTTTGGGGGAAGAAGAGTGGGTCAGGTGGTAGTGACCCAATGGGTGCCTGCTACCACCCAGATTTCAAATAAATTGGGAAAGGGGTGATTTTTAATTTTTTTTCTGAAGTTTGTGTGTCTTTAAGCTTTTCCCCCATAGTAGAGAGGTGCAAATCAATTAGAGTTCAAATTGATTGGAGCTTGAAATGAGTCTTCAAGCAAATGCTCTTAAAATAAAGGGCCTGTTTTAAGTTTGAATAGAAAAAACCCTGTTTTGAGCTCAAATAGATTTGAGTGTTTTGAGTGCCATTTTGGTGGGCTTTCCCCCCTTACTGATTGGTTTTCTGGCACTGGCTTCCAATTGGCTTGAGATCTCCTTTCTTCTTGGTTGGCTTGTTCTCATACAGATCAAGTGTTGTCATGGACGGAGGAGTGAAGGGAAACAAAAAAGGAGGGAATTTCAAAATATTTTGAAAGGGCCTGGGGAAGGGAGCCAGAGAGACCCCTTACTGTGCCCTTGAACACATCAAGAGAAAGGAATCAAGGAAGGTCTGATTTTGTGCTTTTCTTTTCTCAGAACTGAGTATAATATGCTGCGTTATTGCTGCTATATTATTAACGACCTTGTTTTGCTGGATCTCAGATTTACAAAGGCAGGCCTTGGGTGCCTGCCTGAGTTGTGGTTTGTTTTGTTTGTGAGATAGTGTTGTGGCAAAAAATAGACAGTGGCAGCTCAGCTCAGTGTGTGTGTGTATACTATTTTCTTGGTGATTGCTGTGCAATGAGCTCCATGTCTGGCCTTGAGACTAACTTGTGCTTCACTCACTGCTCTGGTCTGCTCTGCAATCTGCATTGCAAGGTGTACTCAGTCAAAATGTGGCAGAAGATGTTGCTGTAGCTGAGTTTATGGCTATGCTTGCTGTTGCTAACAATGCTGTGGCAGCTGTTGCAATGCTGAAATAATGAGTCATAATTATGTGTGAGAGAACAACATATGCCAATGATGTTACTGTAGCGCAGGCACCGTGGCTGGCAGTGTATTCTGGGTCAATGATTCTCTCTCTTTCTCTCTCTCTCTCTCTTGCCATTTTTCAACTGTGTTTGCAATGTGTGTTCTGTCTCCACTTTGGGAGGGACAGACTGATTCTCTTTTACTGTGTGCTTGCAATGTTTTTCAGGGCAGGGTTGAAAAATGTGTGCATGGCCATAGGGTGTGGACTTCTAAGAGGCATCTGGTGAGTCCCTGTATGAAACAGGATGTTGGACAAGATAGGTCTTGGGCCTGATCTCAAGGACTGTTCTTATGTTCTCATTTGCAAGCAATAAATGCTATCAAGATGTATATTCAATACCTCCATACTTAATGGTCACTTGTGCTTTGCTTGTATTATATAAAACACAAACTTCAAGGTAAAACTGTTAGATCTGTATATTGGTAGCTTTATTAAATTAAGGCAGGAACAAAAATATACCAATTAATAGCAATAGCAATAGCAATAGCAATAACATTTATATACCGCTCTATAGCTGGAAGCTCTCTAAGAGGTTTACAATGATTTAGCATATTGCTCCCAACATTCTGGGTACTCATTTTACAGACCTCGGAAGGATGGAAGGCTGAGTCAACCTTGAGCCCTTGGTCAGGATCGAACTTGCAACCTTCTGGTTACAGGGCGGCAGTTTTACCACTGCGCCACCAATTAACTTTGAGACCTTGTTCACAAGTTGTAAAGTTGGCCCCTTCATTTTGTTGCTGTTTCAGGGAGGGAATGAAGACCCATTATCCTACCAGTCCTCCATAGAGCGGTCCTCCGACATGCCAAGTCTGGAGCGGAGGGCTGTCTAACCACCGACCACAATTGGTGGACCAGCTCTCCCCTGAAAAATGGTTCCATTTTAAGGCCCCATTTTTCCAGATCTCCCTGGAAAAATGGGTCTCAAAATGGTGCTTGAATAATCCAAATTAATTCAAATGATTTAAGGGTGATTTGTAGAGAGTGCCAGCCAAGCCGGCTGTTTTTGACTAATCAATTTGATGATTCTGCAATTTGATTAGAGCTCAAATCAAATCACATAATCCAATTTGTACACACCTCTAGTCAAGATATCAACTGGTGCCCTTAGCACAGGAATTTACACCACTCTACCAGAACAACGATTACCCTGATGGAAAACTCCATTTTGTCCAGATTAAGCTGCACATCTATTCACACTGATCCTCTCCATTACTGACTGCAGACTGCTATTTAGCTTGCTGCTCTGGCATGTGTTCTTCCTTGTCCAGGTGGCTCCCTTTCCTCTCCTTTGCAAAATGCTTGTTTCCATTACACAAATTCATGCATCTCATCAGTTTTATACACACTACTCTTTATGGCAAATAGGTAACTGAATCTTAGACTCTTAAGTTTGCATGCCATCACTTAATCCACATTGACAGGGTATTTGGTGGTCTGTAAAATAGTCCTTATAACAAATGTTTATCAGATGGAATTCTCTGCCATTGGATGTGGTGATGGCCACCATCTTAACTGGCTTTAAAAAGGGTTTAGACAAATTCATGGAAGACAAGTCTATCAATGGTCTTGATGGCTATAGGCTACCTCCAGGCTCAGAGGCAAGATGCCTCTGAATACCAGTTGCAGGGGAGCAACAGCAGGAGAGGGGGCATGCTTTCATCTCTTGTCTTTGGGCTTCCCAAAGGCATCTGGTGAGCCATTGTTGGAAACAGGATGTTGAACTAGATAGGCCTTGGGCCTGATCCAGCAGGGCTTTTCTTATGATCGGTTATACTATGATCTGTTCATCACAAAGAAAACCCATGATGGGCACAAGAAGAAAATCGGCTATTGTGTGTAAGCTGGCCTAGAGATATATGCCATATAGGATTAAGATACAATGTGTGTAACAAACTGTATGCAAAGCAATAGAGATCTAAGAGCCAAACTAAACATTAAGGCTATGCACATGAGCAGCCCTGCCCAGGTTAGGGAAGCTCTTCTCTGCAAGCCTGGATTTTGTACCTGGGTTAAAGGGCGTGAGTGTGCTCTCTGCCACAGGTACAGGGTTGTGTGTATGCTTATGCTGCACACAACCCGAGCATACACAGAGTTGGGCACCTAGAGCGTCCGACCCCTAGGGGATTTCCCCAACGCACTGTGCTCATCACATGGTGCATCATCCCAGCCTCCAGAGGTCCGCACTGCTCCAAGCAATGCAGATCATGTGGGAGCGTGATCCGCGCATCCCACCAACAGGACTGGATTGCCTGGTGGCAAGGTAAGTTCAGCACAGTGTTCCTGCCCACCCAGAAGTTGTGTGAATAGCCTTAGGGTGTTAATCACATTGTCTGGCCATGCATGTTTAGGGTTTTTTTTTTTTAAAGTAAATGGCAGCTGTGGCAGAGGTAGTTGGGGACAAATGTGGATTGGGGGTGTAGAGAATGGCATTTGCACCCCCCAATGCCATGAATGGCATCTATCAATGGTCTTGATGGTTATAGGCTACCTCCAGGCTCGGAGGCAAGATGCCTCTGAATACCAGTTGCAGGGGAGCAACAGCAGGAGAGGGGGCACACCCTCACCTCTTGCCTGTGGGCTTCCCAAAGGCCAATCATGGCGTTGGGCGTGTAGAGAAAGGGAGCCTTAACCCTTTTTTCTGCCATGATCCTGACCCAAACTAGATGCCATGTCTATTTTAGCCTAAGAGGAACACTGTGCTGTTGCTCCTAGTTTGAAATTACTGTGTAAACATTGTGAAAATAGGGAAGTAGTTTTACTAGTACTGATATCTGCCCCAGCCTATTATGGGAAATGAATGTCTTATCTGAACTAAACACTGGCAATGTACAAATTCCTTCTCTTCTCGTATCAGCAGACTGAGTTAGAAAGTACAAATGTTATACCAGTCAAGAATTTACCAATCCTGCCCGCTCACAGGCACCCACCCTACGTGTCAGAAGGAGCTTGAGTGACCATCATGAGCAGGGAAGTCATCTGCACCAACCCTTGTATTTCTTGCATACTTTAATTGGGTTTCAGAGGTTAGAAGAAGCTTCATAGTCAGGAGTACTTTATATGTTCAGATAATGTTTGCAGTTTAATTGCTCAAAGCAGCACTACCATTAGTGCTGAGCCCTGTTCTGAAGTTCGAGGAATGGGGTACCAGTATTAATGATGTTAAGGAGGTCTGTATGTAATCTTGTACCAGGGTATTTCCTCCACAATATAGTTATTGTTGGGATCTACTCCTGGCTGATTGTATTTATGTTTATATTGAATAGGCTGATGAAGCTTTGTTGGCGAAACGGCGTATATCCGGAAGAGTCGTTCGACTTTGATTCATGAAGTTTGTTTTTCTCCATAAGGGCATGCATTGGGCTTTATCTTTGATTCATGACATCCAATTGATGGAAGCCATGCTCGACGGGTTCTCTGCAATCTGCATGTTTGTTATTTGAATCCTTCACTCCTGTGTGGATGGTACTGAACGTCTCTCATATAAGCCAGCACCCCCCTTTCTTTTGCCCTGTTCAGCCACATCTTTATATGTTCAGTTTGCATTCTCCTTAAGGGCATAAGGGGGTCAGTTCGTTGACTGATGACATTCACACCTCATTGAGACCACGTTTGATGCAGCTTTTTTGTTATTTGGAACTTCTATTACGACACTGAATTTTGCCCATTTCATCAAGCAGCCCTTTTTTTGCCCTGCTCAGTCACACCTCCTCTGGAAATCTCTGACTGTCATTGCACATGCTAAAATCTATGTATCATGAGATGGCAATTTTTGCACTATGTATCATGAGATGGCTTGAGTATTAGTGTATATATTATTATTTTTGTTGAATTGTTTAGCTTGGATTAATGATTTTTGCTCATCAGTGTTATTGATTATTTAATTATTGGTTCATTGTTTGTTAATATACATTTTCAGTGTTTGGCTGTTTTATATTATTTGAATATTTGTTTTTCGTAGTTACGGTGGGATTTCTCCCCACCCCCTCTTTTTTTTTCGCCTGAAGTTCAGCATCCACTGGTTGCCTTTTACACTTGAATATATGAGTGAGAAAAAACACTGACAGAATATATCATTGACACAACCTGCTTGAAGACAATTCTTCCTAGGATCTAGGTTCTTTGTTAAATTCAGTTTCAGATCAAACTGCTAAATAAGCCAACCTTAGCTTCAAACCAAATGTGGCGTTGAACACATATGGGAGTATCTGCTTCCAGAGCCCCCTTGAAATTCAACAGCAGTCGGCAGTCCTGACAAAAATTCCCCTGAAACTACATATTTGTTTGGCATCATATCTGGTTTGACGCTTGGGAAAGATTTCTATAAGATATTCATCCATAAGCATCTTTCCCTTGTGCAACAGTGCAGTGTTACTCTGAATGCCGGCACTGGTGCACAGCAGAGTGCTAGTATGGATGTCAGTCACTGATGATAGCACGATCCATAAAAATCAACAGCTATACATGTGATAGGAAAACAAGTCTTGTAATGAACAAACCTCTTCTTTCGTTTTCTTATTTTCTGTTCTTAGATCTTCATATTCACCAATAGCTGCAAAAGAATTAAACATTTTCTCAGTAGAGTCCTTTTTAGAAATACCATTAACATTCAGAAGTTCATAAATTCTTCAGCTACAAAGGTCACCTGTAAGTCCACTATCTGATATATATTAGTTACAACTGTCATCATATAGTTACAGATATATCAGCTACAACTGTCATCAGAACTCAGCAGCTAACTCATAAAGCAGACAAAAAATATATTATCTGAGGGTTTCACATTGATATTTGTACTGTGCCTACAATTAATTAATTAATTAGCACTACCTGACCTCAAACAACCCCAGCATGCGCGTATATATATATATATATATATATATATATATAATAAAAATTTAGATTGTGAGCCCTTTGGGGACAGGGATACTTATTCTTATGGCCCCCCCCCCGGCATATAAACCACTTTAACTTTTGCTGAAAAGTAGTATATATATTAATAGCACATTAAAATACTTAAAGATAACTTCTGTAATTAAAAATAGTTTTAAAAATTATTTTAAGATAACTATAGATAAATTCCAGTATTTGTTGTTATTATTTATTATTATTATTATTATTTCAATTTCTATACGCCCTTCCAAAAATGGCTCAGGGCGGTTTTACACAGAGAAATAATAAACAAACAAGATGGCTCCCTGTCCCCAAAGGGCTCACATTCTAAAATGAAACATAAGATAGACACCAGCAACAGTCACTAGAAGTACTGTGCTGGGGGTGGATAGGGCTAGTTACTCTCCCCCTGCTAAATAAAGAGAATCACCACAATAAAAGCTGCCTCTTTGCTCAGTTAGCTGGGGTTAGTTTGACTTCTCAAGGGAGAGTTGTTTATGGAGCTGATGAAGATGCAGTAAATAATGAAAAGATGCAAGGCTGTACACAACATTGTGGTGAGAGAGCTTTCAGGGTTTAACATTCTTGGAGTTGTAAGCACAGTCCATTTCTCAGGTATTCATAATGAAGAAAGTATCCATACTAGACTTGAACAGTGTAACTATCATTCTCTCTACCCAAGGAATGCTGGGAACTGTAATTCTGAGTTTAGGGGCCAAATCAATTGAAGTCGTATAAAACTTACATACTAGCTTTTTGATCAAGAGTTAATTACATAGGCAACTGATAACAATATGTGGAAAATTTAAAAAGATATATCTAACTTAAGTAACCTAGCAAAACCGGTTACAAGGTAACCTATCAAGGTCATTGTCATATGGTGCTTTTTGCGCTGGGAACTTATTTACCATATTTACCCGAACAGAAGATGACTCTGAATTTAAGACAACCCCTTTAAAAAATAGAGGTTACACACAGGCTATACCTGTAGATACCCAAAAAGAACAGGGCTCTCAATTTAAGGTGACCCTCCAATTTCTATCACCAAAGAGCTTAGAACAAAACCTAGTCTTGGATTCAGGTAAATACAGTACAGGAATTAAAGGAACATTCAGTATTATTATTGCTGAATTAAAAGGCACACCCAGCATAAACAGTAAAACTCAAATGAACATATCACCTCCGAAATTTCATTAGAAATGCAGGTCATATTTCTGAAGTTATGAGCAATATTCTTTGAGTTATATAAAATATTGTGGGTGAGTTGAATCACATTCAAGGTAAAAGCTGTGACTTTGATTAGCAAAGTTCCTGTAAGGGTTCTTAACTCCAACCACCATACAAGAGTCTGTATAACTGTACCCGATTTGGTTCATATGGGTCCAGGTGTTGCAAAGTTGATAGGGACGGACACACACACACTCAGAATGCCGGGTGATCTCATAATCCTACTGGAAAGTAGGCTAAAAAATGTTCCTTAGTAAAAAAGCAAGTTGTGAACTGGCCTTGACAAACTAGTTACTTATATTATGACAGTTCTTTTCTATATTCATCCCAATATGTACTGTAATAGCAAGTATTCAGATTAAACTCAAAGGCAATATTTTGTCACTTTAAAAGACAATTACTCATTACTCATGACTTCAGAAGTATCACCCACGTTGCTAATTAAATTTAGGAGACAATGCATACACATGTTTTACTGTTTATGTGAAGATGGTCTTTTTATCTAGAACACATTTTCTTAAAATCAAGTTAGTTATCACTAAATCAAGAATGAAGAGAGACCTTCAATATTTGCACCTCTAATTAATTGTATGAAAGTAATCACTGCTTTATTTTGTTTATTTTCCAGTCTTTTATTTTAATTTTAAAGAGTACATTTTAAGGTAACTGAAAGCTAGTTCATACATATATGGGAGAGGGAGTTGCATATGTGAGCCATCACAGATTTTACACTACCAACAGAACTTTCATATCACTTCATGTCACTTTTTTTAATCTATTCAGTTCACACATTCAACTGCACATTAAAGTATTAAAAAAGCTAAGCAATTTCGTGCATGTGTGAACTATACAATCTTGAGACAGTGTAAAGAAAGTGATACATATTTATATGAAAAGCACAGCACAGTGACATCTGTAGAGACATTTCCCATGAAAGATTAACCAGTTGTTAATAAGTCAAAGAGGATTCTTATACTGATGCTGTTTGACCAGCTTTAAACTTTTCCTTCTGACATAGTTCAACCTACATTTAGAACACCCAGTAATTATTTATACTTTTATAAAGTATGTATAAGTGTAGTATGAAATGTGAAAGCAAAAAGCATGAATTTCTCAAAAAGAAATACCACTCACCAAAACAACCACCATGCCTTTTTTTCAGTGACTAGGGGCCAAACTAGATATGATTCCGAATACTTCATTGAGCGTCTTCGTTGTTTTAATGAAGCAGGTATGTGGGTAGGGACAGTAGATCACGACCGCAGCATGGGGGGGCCAGGTCGGGGGGGGAGGCTCTCCTTTTAGCCCACACTGTGGTTGTCTTGAAAAAAATCTCCCTCCAAAGCTGCTGTTTGTTCTGGTAGGGAAGCTGCTATTGGTACCAATGGTAGCCTCCCTCTTGGAATAAATATTATTCTATTTTACTGTACACATCTGTGTACTGCCTGTAATAAAAGCCTCAAGGCCGTTCACAATCAGATGAAGCAACCAAAGGTTTAACAACAAACATTTAACACACATATATACAATTCAATTTAAAACAATCAATCAACAAAATTCAACTAAAAGCTTCACTGAACAGCTGTGTCCTCAATACTATTCTAGAAGCTATCAGGTTTGCAGTTGTGTGGTGGAAAAGGAGAGAATTTTGTCAGAACTTTAGACTGGAGAAAGGAGTAAAAACCTCTCCACATTCTAAGGTCCCAATTTGGATCTCTCTCTCTCAAACACACACACTCACACATGTACACTGGCCACTTTTTTAATTTTTTAAGGAAGATGGAAGCACAGTGATGCTTTTAGCATTGCATGTTGTTTGGCTGTCAGTCTCTTATGGTTTCATCCTAAAACAATAATAGGCTAATATAATTTATGTGCACACCCTACCTTCCCCCTAGAATCCCTGTAATCCATCTGCATTTTAAAATGATAAAGCAAGAGACAGATCTATTAATAGCAAAGGCACAACTAATTAAATGACCCTGAGAATATGCTCTACCTTAAAAATTTAAGTAGTGCCTTGCAGAATAAAACTCCACCTTGACCATCATTCTTTGCAAGAATCCCTGCAGGCAACAGATGGTTCACCAGAGAGTGGCCAGGCCAATTGAGCACTACCTACCTTCTGTGTTCTAACACTAGCCAAGACACTATACTATCTGAATATTCCCCCATCCTATTCAACTACCTGCTAAATCAAGGTAAATCTAGAAGGCAGTCAGTGGAAAGGGCATCTGTTGCTGCCCCGAGGCTTTGGAATGCGCTCCCTAGTGAAATAAGAGCCTCCCCATCTCTGGCAGCTTTTTAAAAGTCTTTAAAGACGCATCTGTTCACCCAGGCTTTTAATTAATGTTGTTTTAATGGTTTTTAAATATTGTTTTAAAATTTTTAAATTGTTGTAATGTTTTGAACGTTTTGTTTTTGTTTTAACTAATGTTTTACTTTCTGTTTTTATTTTGTAAACTGCCCAGAGACGTACGTTTTGGGCGGTATAAAAATATGTAAAATAAATAAATAAAATTATAAATAAGTACATGGATATTCAAATCTTCTAATAATCCAAGCCATTGTTTATTATACATGAGGCATACATGAGCAAATGAAATATGTGTGCCTACACTCAAAATTACTTACAAAAGGAAAGGAAAGACCTTGGATCGTCTTTTTTTTTTTTTTTTTAATAGTGCTATTAGCCAGAAACACAATATCATCATTCATATCAACAACTAATAAAGGCACTGGGGGACATTCACAAAAGCCTCTTCAATTGTTTTTTAATGGCTTGTGTTTGAACAAGTATACCAAAATTGACAAGCATTTTGAACGTGGAAACATTTCTATCCTCTTAGAAACACATACAAACCATTTTTAGTGACAGATCAGACATACCCTCAGAAGAAATACCTAGATACTTTGGCTGTAACCATAGAGAATGTCGTTGAACATGCTTACAAGGCTGAAAGGGAGACGGAAGTCTCGTCTTCAGCCTGTCACTCACTCTCCCATCCCGCTGTTCATGCTTAGAGCATTGCCGGTCTGAAGAGATCACGGAAACAAAGGCAGACAGGTTTACAACCTTCATCTCTTCAAACGACCACTGCTAAGGTTGAAGAGTGGGACAGAAGTGTGAGTGACAGGCTGGGGGCAGGTCCTCTGAACCCCTTTCAGCCTTGTAGGCGTGTTCTCCATGGTTCTCTCGGAACGCCTGAACAAGGCTACAGCTGTTCCCAAAAGCAACTTCCCCATGTCTCCACCTTCTCTGTCACTTGAAACATGCCGCAATACAAAATGCATGAAGTTGTGTCACTGTGTTGTGAATGTCTTCATTGGCTACCAGTTTACAAGGTGGGCAAACTTGCAACATGACAATAGCAAGCCATATATTTTTTTGTACTGCTAAACATTATGAGGGGTGGGAGTGGGGAAGGAGACACCAGATGATGTTTTTGGTGCAACTACACATTTGCCATAATGCCTAGTTCCGGTATATGGTTCTTTTTGGTAAAAGTGGCAATCATCCATTAATATGCACAGTTTTTCAACTTCATTTGTTTGTTCACTGAAGGAGACTTTAAAACAGACAAATTGCCAGGGTTTACTGAGTATGTTAAAATTTGCTGTTTCCCAAGTAACATGATAACAAATATAACATTAAAGATAACATTAAAGATAAACATTATTTGTCAAACGTGACCCTAATTGAAATGAACATTCTTTTTTACTATAATAGCAGTTAGGTACTTGATTCCAAAGCCCTATTCATACGTATACATTATACATGCATTCTGGTTTCTCTCCACATGTACATGTTATTGTATGAATGTGCATATGCGTACAGGCCCCTCAGGTGCATGGTACAGATCGAAAATGTACCACTATAGGTGAAGAACTTCACATGCATACAAATCTGTACATGAGCACACTGAACAGAGTGTACTTGTATAGAATATAATGAGCAAATATAGACTTGTGTGAAGGTTTCTTTTTATTTGCTATTTTTCAACTTGCTCAATAGCAAGATGAGTCAAAGGCACAGGCTTTGTGTATGGGTCCCTTGGCTTTACAGGCTGAGTTAACAATGCTTTTAAACTTATGTAATTTCTTTGTTCTTTGGGAACCACTTTGGGAGCCTTTGTCAAGGCAGAAAGGCGGTATAAAAATGCAAATAAATATATCTAGGAAAAACAATTAAAAACCATGCAGGGAAAATATTCAAACCACACTTATTCTTCAGAAGCAATCTACGTTCAGGCTTTCATATACACTTCAGGACTACTCAACATGTTTGCCTTCAAAGACCACAGGGTGCAACTTATAAATTAACTTACATCAACAAACATAACTGCTTCTCATCAATACCGGCTTCTCATAGGCATCTAGGCACAATTCCAACATAGAGGTCTGTCACACGATCTCGCGCGGGGGGAGGCAGGCTCAGGCTGCGGGGAAAACAGGAGTTCATCTGCATCATTTGGCAGAAGAGCAGCCGCCATCCTCTCCTCCACCATACCATGCACCCACACAAGCAGTGGTGCAGAAGAGGGAGACTGTGGGAGTGGTAGAACTTCCCCCCGCCCACATCCCAGAGTGCCCTGGGGTATGAGGGAGGTGGCTGCTCTCATTAGGGCAGCCGCCGCACTCGGCATGGCCACTCCTTCCCCCTGGCTCGCAGCTGGAAATGGCAGCAGGCCACGAGAAAGCTGTTTAAAGAGGCAGGCCATTACCAAGAATAAGAACAGGTTGAAAAGTGGGATTAACGTCAGGTTAAAAAGTGGGGCATGGCATGGGGGCAGCATCAGGAGCAACCTTGCTCCCGGTGCTTCATGTGCACAGCCTATCCCAAGCTGGGCTGCCCTACCTTGGGTTAGGCTGTGCATGTGAACACCCTTAAACAGCTTGGGTCCTGCTTACCTTAGCCACATTCATCATCTCTGTTTCACTGTAATTTCTAAGAATAAGAGCACTTGCTTAATTAAAGATATTTCTATACTGCTCTCCTACATCAAGATAAGAAAGAAGACTGTGATTTAAGGAAGGCCTAAAGGAAGCCCACTGTGATTTGCTTTGTTGATGTAAAGAGATCTATGACTAAACTAGTGAAATGCCATCATGATTAATTATTAATTACTAGTATGTTTAAGCCCGTTTAAATAACGGGCTCTAGTGGGGGGGGGTGGTTTGCTGCTCTTGTGTATTTTGTATTGTGTATTAACCGAAAAGAGGCAGCTGTTGGCACTGGGTTGTTTCTGGGAGTGTTTTGGGAGGGGGCCTCATACCTTCTGCCCTTCCGCGCAGCAAGCCATGGCTCTCTCTGCCCCAAGGATTTATAGGATCGCAGCAGCATTAGCGTCACAGTCACACCCATTTCTCGTGTGTGCGAGCGGCAACAGTGGCAGCAATGCTGACAGTGCGGGGGGCAGTGGTGGCAACGGGGACTGAGTGCGGCCGCGGCTGCAGGAGGCGGGGGAACAACAGCAGCGGTGGGGCTGGCTGGGTAAGGTGAGGGGCCGGGCTTGACTGGGCTTGGCTCAGCAGGGCAAGCGGCACTCGCGGGAAAGCAAAGCAAGGCAGGAGGCCGCGGCGGGTTCCCTTTGTGTGGCCGCGGAGCTGCTAGCGGGGTCCCTTCCCTTCTTTGGTTCTTCCTCCCCAGAAGCGGCTTGTTGTGTCGTTCCCTTCACACCCCCGCGCCACCCACCGACCTCCTCCGCCTCCATCTCTGCTCTCCCGGTCCCTCCGCGGGCCCGTCTTTTTACTTTTTTTTTTCTCCCCGCCGGTTTTTTTTTTTTGTTCCCCGCTGCTCTCCCGGTTCCCCCGCTACCGCCTCAGCCCTCCCGGTTCCCCTGCTGCCGCCTCAGCCATCCCGGTTCCCCCGCTGCTGCCTCTGTCCTCCCGGTCCCCCTGCTTTCGCTCAACATGGCCGCCCATGTCTGGGCGGCTGTATCTTTCATGGATGTTCTGGGCATGCGCTCCGTGCATGCCCAGAACGGCCAAGAAAGACACGGGTCGGAAAAGGACACGGGATCACGCTCAAGGCTTTTATTATAGAGGATTATTACTGAGGCAAAGAAGGGGCTGAACATTAATGATCAAATGTGAAAAAAGGTAACGGCGCTATGAACTCAGAAGACAATCTGGGAGGGGAGACCAAAACTGGTTATTCTGATGTCTGGGTTTGGGTAAGTTTGCCTCTCCCCAATCCTCTTGCTATTTTAAGTCTGTTTTCTTCCAGGACAATGAGAGACAGTAAGTGGTATGGAACATCTGAACTCTTAATAGATCTATTCAGTGTAGAGATCTATTCTTTTCAGACACTATCCACACCACGTACAGCAACTGCACGAAGGGACCAACTGGAGATGACTAGCCACAGTACTTGTATGCAGAGGCTAGCTCTAGGAGAATTCCTAGGAGTGGCCAACCTGCTCTCTAGCTCTTGTTAGATTATAAATCCCATCATCCCCAGCCACAATTAGGGATGTGTGAGCTGACTTGCTTCGAGCTGGGATCGACATCAAACTGGCCTGGTTCAGGCAGTCTGAGTTCAAACCGGCCTGATCCCCAAAGCGAGGATGCCAGTCCGAGTTCAAACCCGACCAACCTGTTGTTCAAAGAACTGGCTCACGGACCGGCTCAGGACCAGCTTGGGAGGTACAAGTATGCCCCCCAAGCCAGTCCCAGAGGCAGTTCAGCTCAGTTCAGTGACTGGACTGGTTCACACCAAGCCCAAACTGGGCCAGGTCAGTTTAAATTTAAACAGCTGGTTCGTATACCTAACCACAATTGATTGCAGCTGGGTATGATGGGAGTTGTAGTCCAACACCTGGAGAACCTTAGGTGGACCCTTACTCTCTCCTCTCATTCCTTCTTGAGACAGACCTACCCACCCCATTTCTACCACTCATGTTAACACTTTCTCATGCCCTCTTCTGCCCATACATCGACCCAGCCTTAAGCCCCGCTATCCATCTTATTTAATCTTGCTTGCTGTACTGTCCTCAGCAGCAATGATGGTCCCGTTCAGGTAGACAATGCAAAACACATTGCCGCAACAATTACAGATGAAGGGCAATGCATCTCACACTGACTAGATATTCCCAGCACATCTGATTCAGACAGCAGCGCTGCTTTGTTCGCTGATACATTAAAAGAGGATGTGGTAAGGGATGAGTTCAACCCACTCAAACAACCTGTTTGAACTACAACTCCCACCATCTCCAGCCACAATTGATTGTGGCAGGGGATGATGGAAGTTGAAGTGCAACAGCAGCTGGCAAGCCAAGGTTGCCTATCCCTGACCTAGAGTGTTATTTATTATAGTGATACCTTAGCCATCATTCCATTCATTGCCCAGAATTCTAGTGAGTAGCTGTTGCTGGTGATGTTATTAATGCGAAGGGTGGGTGGGAGGGAAGACAAAGAAGTATCCAGCCTCATCGAGCTATTTTGCAGAAAAGCCTCAACCCCCACATCCCAATTTTTTTTTTAAGCCAGTCACTTCCACCACGCTTGGGCCCTAAGAGCGTAACAAAGGATGTAGAATTGGGTATTAGGGATGTTAAACACCAAACAGTTAAATGATTAACTGTTAAGTTAAGCTGGGCTAGGTGGCGCTGCCCTGCCAGGATCAGGCCCAATCTCAGCAGTTCTCATGTCCAATCTAACTCAGCATGGGCTTCAGTAGCCTGGGTTAGGGTGCGCGTGAGAACAGCCTCTTTGAGTCTGTGAATGACATCATTGTTTGTTTATTTGTCACATTTATATACAGCCCTATATAAAATCTCAGGACAGTTTACAATCTAATCAAACCAAAAGTTAAAAATTATATAAACCTATTTAAATTACCATAAATAAAACTTTAAATTGAACTGAAACCTTTATATATAATTGCGCGGAGAGATCAGTGTGTTCCTTTTGAAATAGGAGCTGACCGCATTAATGACTATGGAAGTAAGTAATAATATTTCAACAGTTCAAACATTTAAATTATTAAATAGTATTTGCATCCCGACTGGGCATATATCATGGCTGATGTGAAGAGATCCAAGTGCTCTCGTATTTTATTTATTTGTTTGTTTGTCATATTCATATTTTATATATTAAAGTTGTGCCATCGAGTCAGTGTTGACTCCTGGCGACCACAAAGCCATGTGGTTTTCTTTGGTAGAATACAGGAGGGGTTTACCATTGCCATCTCCAGTGCAGTATGAGATGATGCCTTTTAGCATCTTCCTATATTTCTGCTGCCCAATATAGGTGTTATACCAGTGGGGATTCGAATCAGCAACCTCTTGCTTCCTAGGCAAGTTACTTCCCCGCTAGGTGGTTCACAATAATAAACACAATAAAGACAAAATAAAACAAACTGTTAAAACAGCAATTTAATACAATTTAAAACATTTAAAGATTACTAAAAGCCAGCCTTTAAAAAAAGTGTCTTCAGGGCTCTTTTGAAGGCTGCTAAAGATGTTAAATCACAAACATCTACAGGGAGCTCATTCCACAGCCCAGGAGCAACTACTGAGAAGGTCCGCTCCCAAGTCACTACCAGACGGGCTGGCGGCATAGGGAGAGAGATGTCTTTCAATAATCTTAATGTATGATGGGGATCATGCAGAAGAAGGCACTCTCCCAGGTAACCGGGTCCTAAGCCATTTAGGACTTTAAAGGTAATTACCAGCACTGCATTTTGCCCGGAAACCTATTGGTAGCCAATGCAATTGTTTTAAAACAGGCATATGGTCTCTCCAAGAAACCCCAGAAACAAATCTAGCTGCTGCATTTTGGACCAACTGAAGTTTCCAAACTATATACAAAGGCAGCCCCACATGAAGCACATTGCAGTAGTCAAGCCTAGAGGTTACCGTAGAGTGCACCACAGTTCTGATATCATTATCTATTAGTACACAATTCCTTAAATCTGAGGAAATCTCTTCAGGGTTGGACTGTTCATAGAAGTCATCCCTTCAGATATATTTATTCCTAAACTGAGGATTCACTCCACCCTCCAAGCGACAATTTAAGCAGATAAGGCAGCACAGTTAATGGAGCAGAAATCACTTTGGTTTTTAACTCTATTTAAAACAATGAAGAGCTGCAAGGCCATGACGATCTCTTATTGTTAATTATTTAAAGGCTTCATGACATTTTCTCTTCTCTAATGCAGCTAATCTGCACTTGCAGATGCTGTTTCCTACAAGTCTTTCATTTCACAATGCATGCATGGCAGCTTCCCAGTTACAGAGCTATTAAGAAGTAGCTGAGCAAAGCAAAACAATTTTTTTGAAACCCAGTCACCTAAACCAGACTTATAAATAAGTCCACAAAAACTGCATGCCAAGAAAATGATGTTACTAGTCCATCTGCCTACAGTGCAAGTTAATGTAGGTATGTAGCAAATTATAGCCTTTGTCTCAGAGCAAGCTCACGTGAGAAAATGAAATGCTGAATCATCCCTGCTGAGCTTTTTGGCAAAGACTACTCCTAAAACTCTTCTCTATTTCTGGTAGGTTCAAAAATTGCTGCTGCCACCACCACCCTTCTCTATTACAGAGCTTGAACCTCCCTAGGCATGGGGTGGAATTACCAGTGAATTCTCTTTATTTTTCTTTTGGAAAAGTACAAAAATCTTCCACGTGCAAGCCTACACATGGTGAGAAAACTGGTAGTTGCTGAATATCTGAGGATGTGCTTGCACCAGAGTAAGACCCCCCTTCCAGCCCACCCTTTTCTCCTGAGTTAAAAACCCTACTCGGAGAGGCTTGTAAAAGAAAAGAACAAAAAGAAAAACAGTTTTATTCAAATGCTACAGAATACTTCCATCTGAGGCTCTCTCAGCTTTTAGTTACAGGTAAAAAATACTCAGTAGGTTACAAGAATACTTTAAAAAAAATCACCCCAAATGATATTGGGGCAGCATGCTTTAAAAATCGTGGTTACCCAGTTGCAAGGAACAGGTATGTAGGAAAATACAAAAGCAAACTTTCCCTAGACTAAACTTCCCAAAGCCAAAGCCCAGGCTCCCTTTTTCTTGAACTCACCCAAATCCTGGTTGAGAATTCAAGCCCCTGCAATTCTATCTTCCAAGAGCTGCAGTCATCCTCCATGGCCGCATTTGTCCTCCTGCACCTCCAGCACAGCTTCTTCTAACAAGAAACTCACCTTCCTCCCAACGGCCCTCTAGGTCCCACCCCCATTGTGTGCTGATTAGCTGCCCTGGAGTTCACCAGCCTGTCAGTCAGGACAGGCTTCACTTCCAGTTAACTCTTTAGGGAAGCGGTCGCTGCCTTGTAGTGACAAGGTATATCAAAAGCGAAGAAGGAGAAGTAGAAGGAGAAAGAACAGATTCTGTTTCAGTTCAAAGAAACTACTCTGCCTGGAGTCAGTTCGTACTCATCACAGGTGAGTGGCTATTTACAAGTCTGATTTAAAGCAACATGGTTTTTAAACATTACTTTATATAAAAGCAGAGTAAATATTTATGCTAGGAATCATATGACATTTCAGATCAAAATATGTACTCAAAACATATTACTATTAGGGCACACCTGAACACTGCCTTTTGGGAGGACCAAATACATACTTTTGTGCTGGCATGAAAACCTGACTTTCTACACAGGATTCTTGGAATGGGGGGTGGCTGCCTTTTCCAGACACAACACCATGCTACAATAGTCAATAGGTACATCAATCTTAAAATTGCTAATTCATACCTGCCAACAGGTCCCTGTTTTCCCATTCAGGTGAATGGGAAAATAGGGACATGTTGGCAGGTATGCTAGTTTATTCCTCCTCCGTAAGAGGTAGAATTGGCAGATCTGCCATTACTAAAAACAGGTTTAAAGAGTTCTCTTGTGCTTTTTACTGGCATACATCAATAGACTTGAAGAAAAACCATATTATGGCAGATCCAGCTGCATTTCTTTTTCCAAAGCCAAGATAAGTCAAAGGTACTTAGGAGGAGGCAGGGACTTATTGCTGCAAGTGGCCAATTCCAGAAGCAAATTCCATAATAGTCCATTATATTATGCCTGTTCTTAAACAGTTGTACTGGCTGCCAATATGATTCCAGGAACAGTACAAAGTGCTGTTTACTTTTAAAGCCCTGAAGGGCTTAGGTCTGGGTTACCTGAGAGAGTGCCTTTCTCTACAAGATCCCCACCACTCATTAAAATCATCAGAAGGGGTTATGGAGGAGACCTGGTCTTGTGGTAGCAAGTATGACTTGTCCCCTTAGCTAACCAGGGTCCGCCCTGATTGCATATGAATGGGAGACTACATGTGAGCACTGTAACATATTTCCCTTAGGGGATGAAGCCACTCTGGGAAGAGCATCTAGGTTCCAAGCTCCCTCCCTGGCATCACCAAGATAGGGCTGAGAGAGATTCCTGCCTGCAACCTTGGAGAAGCCGCTGCCAGTCTGTGTAGACAATACTGAGCTAGATGGATCAACGGTCTGACTCAGAATATGGCAGATTCCTATGTTCCGTCTTCATGTGCCACTGGTTCATCTGGTGGCGACCTGGGATTGGGCCTTCTCTGTTGTCGCCCCTAGGTTGTGAAATACGCTTCCCATGGATATAAGAGGACTATCTTGGAGCCTTCTAGAAAGCCTTAAAGACCCATCTTTTTAGCCTGGCTTTTAATGATATTTAGTTTTGATTGTAATTTTAATCTGCTTTTAATTGGTTTTTTTATTTTGTTAGATATTTTTTACCTTAGTGTAAACTGCCCTGAGCCACTTTAGGAAGAGGGTATAGAAATAAAAATAAAATAAAAAATACTGAAACCACAAAGAATTTTGTGGCATCTTGAAGACAAAGGACTGGTTCAGATGATGTTCCAATTGGCCAGCCAATACAACTGCTTGAGAACAGGCATAATATGGTGTCTCCAGGTTACCCCAGAAACCAGTCTGGATGCCACATTTTGCACTAACTGAAGTTTCCGAACTACGTACAAAGGCAGCCTCATGTAGAGCTCATTGCAATAGTCCAACCTGGAGGTTAGCAGCTGATGCACCACTATTTAGAGATTGTTCTCTTGAAAGAATGGACACAGCTGTTGAATCAACCAAAGCTGATGGAAAGTGCTCCTGGCCATAGCCTCCACCTGGAATACCAAGGAGAGGGCTGAGTCCAAGAGAACTCCCAGGCTGCGTACCTGTTCCTTTTGGGGAGTTTAACCCCATCCAGCACAGGAAGATCTAGCCCACCCCTCAAATTCCGATCTCTCACAATGAGCATTTTTCAGTATGTCTTGTTTAGATTCAGCTTCAATTTGTTGTCCCTCATCCAGCCCATTACTGCCCATAGGCAGGCATTTAGGAAGTGAATGCCATTTCCAGAGGAGGAGGAGGAGAAGGAGAAACAGATTTGGGTGTCATCAGCATATTGATAACACCCTGCACCAAATCTCCTGATGACTTCACCCAGCTGTTTCATGTAGATGTTAAAAAGCAGTGGTGACAGAATGGAGCCTTGAAGGATTCCATATAATAGCTTCCATTTCGAAGAGCAACCATCACCAAGCTCCACCATCTGGAACCTGCCTGAGAGTTAGGAGCGGAGCCCTTGCAAAGCAGTGCCTCCTATTCCCAACTCCCGCAGGCAACCCAGAAGGATACCATGGCCAATGGTATCAAATGTTGTTCAGATCCAAAAGAACCAACAGAGTTATACTCCCTCTGTCAATTCCCTGGTAAAGGTCATCCATCAGGATGACCAAGGCTATCTCAACCCCAAAGCCCACTCTAAAGCCAGTCTGAAATGGGTCTAGATAATCGGTTTCCTCCAAAACTGCCTGGAGCTGGTTAGCCACCATTCTCTCAGTTACCTTGCCCAACCATGGGAGATTGGAGAACGGCCTACAATTATCCATCACTGAGGGATCAAGGGAAGGCTTCTTAAGAAGTTGTCTAATCATTGCCTCCTTCAAACAAGGAGGCATCCTACCCTCCCTCAGCGATGAGTTAATGGTATTAACTAAGCCATCTCCAACAATCTCCCTGCTAGATAGAAGTAGCCAAGTCGGGCAGGGATCCAGAGAACAAGTGGTAGGCTGCACCACCCCAAGCAGCCTGTCCACGTCCTCAGGCATCACAGACTGAAACAAATCCAATCTAATACTGCAAGAGAAATTGCTGGCCACCATCTTAACAGACTCCACAGAAACAGTGGAGTCCAAGTCAGTCCAAATACAGATTTTGTCTGTAAAGAATCCAATAAAAGCCTTACAGCAGAACATAGACTTCAGGGACTGGTTCAAACTGGAAGGAACCTAAATCAAACTCCTCACAACCCAGGAGAACTCTTCTGAGCGCAAATATGCAGAAGCAATGTGCACATACCAGAATTGGGTTTTTGCCACATGCACTGCCTGGGCATAAACCTTCAAATGGGCACTGTGCTGTGTCCTGTCACATTTGAGCAGAGTTCTCCTCCACTTGTGTTCCAGTTGCCTACCTTACTGCTTCAGACCTGCGGCTCCTCTGTATACCAAAGGGGCCACTTTTAAAGGTTGGAAGGGACGTTTAGGAGTGATTGTGTCAACTGCCCTGGTGAGTTCCCTCTTCCAGGTTTCCACCAGGGCATTGACAGAGTCACTGGCAGCAACAGTGAAATCCTACTGGATCCAACAGCCTTCTCGGGCAGATCATCTTAATAGCTCCACCACCCCTGCAGGACTGGATTGTGGCTGTGAAACCAATCTTAACCAGGTAGTGGTTAAGGCCTGGCTTGGTGTGGGGTGAGCAGCAGGAGCAGCCCCAGTTATTATTTTATTATTATTTTCATTTTATATCCTGCTCTTCCTCCAAGGAGCCCAGAGCGGTGTACTACATACTTAACTTTCTCCTCACAACAACCCTGTGAAGTAGGTGAGGCTGAGAGAAAAGTGACTGGCCCAGAGTCACCCAGCAAGTATAATGGCTGAATGGGGATTTGAGCTCGGGTTTCCCCGGTCCTAATCCAGCACTCTAACCACTACACCACGCTGGCTCTCTAGTTGCTTCTCTGCTTGGCCACAGCAGGCAGCGTGCCTTCGACCCAGCCATACAGCACGCACCTGCACAGCCCTCCCCACCCAGCTGCCTACACCCATAAAAGCAGTGGCATTCCCACTCTGAGGCTGATTCCCCCCACCGCTTTGTGTCTCCCCATTCTACCATCCTTACTGGAGTTGGTTCCTTCCAGCCCCCAACAAGAGGGGAGGAATGCCACCTGTTTAGCAGATGCGGGTGGCAGGGGTGGGGGGAAGGAACATGGAGGCAGTGGTGAGGACTAGCCCAAGAGAGTGGGGATAAATGCTGCCAGCTGCTGCTTCGGTAGACAGCAGAAGAAAGGCTGCCTAGAAATTTATCATAATATTCATTTTGTTCAGAGAATATTCAGAGGTAGAACCCTTTAACAATATCTGTATTTGTCCCACACAGCCCTGTTCTAAGTAGATTACTGACAATGAGGATAAAGAAAAGCCCACTCACCACCCGCTCCACAATGTCCGTCACCAAGTACAGTTAACTGTTCAGTGTCCATTGTTTGGCTCTTAAAATCTGGAGTTGGCTTCTAGAGCCAAAATAAAGTTTGTCAAGACCTGATGTACACAAGCATAGAGTTCCCAGATTCTACACGGATTCAGCAAGGCTATTATCACCTTTGAGTCTATTTTTCTCCTTATCCCGTGTGCTTTTTAAAAAATCATGTGTCGTCAGGCTCTCAGCATAGCCACCCGCCTTGCGCTGCCAAAGGAGGTTGAAGTGGCCTCCAAGTTCTCAGCTGGGGGAGCTTTAAGGCTTACAGGCAGGGCTTGTTCCATTCCCCAGCCCCACCCTAGTGTTACTATCCCAAGGTTCAGGCAGAGTCCCAGGGCTGCTTCTACGCCTCCTCCTGGACTGGCCCCTCATCACTGGCCGGTCCTCCCTTATACAGCTCCTGACAGCTGGTGTATGTTTTGCAAGAGCTGATCCTGTGAAGCTACACTGTCTGTTGATCTTGCCGGGCCAGCGTGAACACTTCCAGCTGGGCGTATTGATGTCTACTTCTTCCCCCGATAGGGTCCTCCCTGCAAGACCTGGGCAGGGAAAGCTCACCAAAGCTCATGAAGCTCACCGCGTTTACCCAAGGTGATCGACTCTACCTCGGGAATTCCCCTACATGTGTTTTTAATTTATTGTGTTGTTAGAGTCTCTGAATTCCTCTGGGGAAATAAAGCAGGTGGTGTCATATTTAGGTGGTGTACATGGTTTTAAAATGCAACAACCATAAAAACCAGAAACAATTAAAACCATTAAACAAATTTTAACTGAAAGCCTGAGAAAATCTTGAGGGCCTTTTTAATGGCAATGCAAAATACAACAAAAGGGCGGCAGTATCAAAGAATACAGAGCAAAAATGAAAAACCTGATACTGCTAGGCAAATAGTGTAATGTAAGTAGTATAAATCATATCTTGGTATAACATCTTTCAATCTTATAAAACATATTACAGTATATAACGCAATAGTTTGTAATAAACCAACAATGGACAATAGTAGGTCTAAAACATTGTTGTATATCTCTTCCATATCCAAAGGTGATTATTTGTACAATTTGCTGGATGTGTGATGTTGACTGCTGAGGTGATGGATGACAACAATGGCTGCAAGTTCTAATGACTGCAAAACAGTTAGCACTAATACTCTGTTCTGTAAAACTTCTTCAATTACATTCAATTAATATAAATCTAAACACAAGGAAATGGTGTTAAAAACAATCATGATCATCTTTACTAGATAGGATAGTAAATTTGTAATATAATAACCTGTGGTCTATAATCTTCTTGATCCACTTAAAGCTGCAATATTTATTAGTGATTCTCCTATTGTTTTCTGAAACACAATCCACAAATAATTGATTTTAGGTGAATCCTCAAACTAGTGAGGCTGTTACATTAAGAAAATCTCAATCCATTATCTTGCAATTTCAGAGACCTGTAGTTTCTGATATGTTCTCTTCACAAATACTTCTTAATAAATGCTCTTTCATGGCTATAGTAACCTTACCCTTTGTAAGGCCCGTCTTACAAAGATTACAAATCTTTGTAATCTTGGTTAACTTACAGGCAGCTGCTGTTGTATTTTTACTCTGCTAATTGAGCATGATTGAACTTGAAGAGAAACACATACTCTATCTTCTTTTCTTGCTGTTTGAATTAAAGAGGTTTCACAGCCTTTGACTAGCATAGACTGGATCATGAAAAACTGAGTATTCTATTTCATCTTTTAAACCATTAGGTACCATAATGTTCATAAGGAAAATCAATTTAGTCTTTCTGAATCAATATTTTCCATTTGTCCACTTGATAGTGTTTGCGTAATTCGACTTTATCAATAATTATGACTTTAAAGTCTTTAAAATGATGGCAGTTTTGAAATTAATGATGAATTAATGTTGTTTCACCTTACATTACACTATTTGCATAGCTGTATCTGGTTTTTCATTTTTGCTGTTTTTAATGACAGCCAGAGATGGACAAGGAACGCATTCCAAAGCCCTGGGCCACCAAGAGAGAAGGCCGGGCCCTGAGTTGTCACAAATAAGCTAGTGGCAACTTTAACTGATGATCTTGATAGGCGACAGCGTTCATGACAAAGGAAACATTTCCTTAAATACCCTGGACTAATACCATTAAGGGCTTTTTAGGTAACAATGACACTTTGTAATTTGCTCAAAAACATAGCAGCAGCCAGTGCGGTTCTTTTAAAACTGGTGTTATATGGTCTCTTTGGAGTGTCCTAGAGTCTAGTCTGGCTGCTGCACCAATGGTAGTTTCCAGACTCTGTACAAAGGCAACTCCACATAGAGTGCATTACAGTAGTCAAGTCAAGAGGTTACCAGCATACGTACCACTGTTTTAAGGTCTTTTTAAAGGTCTTTTAATAAATAAATATCTGCAACAGCATGACTTGGCTACACCAATATTATTTTTAAAACATTGCTTTCAAAGGTATTCCACACATCATTCTAAGAGAGAGAAGGTTTTTGCTGTTTTTCTCAGGATTTATTTATTTTTCCATTACACGCTGGGGTTGGGCGGGGGGAGGTGTAGAAAAAATAGAATGTCTTTCCTCAACATTTCCCCCCCCCCCTGAGTGTTCACATATCTAGATATGGAATCCGTTACAATGCCTTTCCCTTCCATCCCACTCCTGTATATTCAAAATTGCAGCTCACATGGAACATGTCCATCAGGAGTCCTTTCCACAGCAACACTGTTCCTGCACCTGAGAAGAGTTATGCTGGGCATGGAATGTAACTGTGTTGCCAGCCCTTCCCATATGACCTCAGTCTTCCTACATTACCAGAACAGTGCAAGATGGAGACCTGCTACCACTGGTCACACACATCTGAGATAACATCTGAAGAAGCCTTGACATGAAATATTTGAAGTGTTTTGGAGAAGAGAGAATATGCAAGAAGAATACAGAGAGAAATGTTTACAAGCAACTTATTTTGCAATCACTTCTTTGAATTCCTCTTCCTAAAGCATGTTGTAATAATATACCCATTACATTACATTATTTGGGGTCCTTGCTGTATTATATACTTTGCAAACAATGCCTTCGGGCCTCTTCATATGTCACAATTTCCTACACAGAGATTAAACCCTCATATGGAAACATTTTGAAGCTATTCTCACGACCAGGAGAGATCAGGCTAAGGGAGCCTAGCCCGATTTCTCCTGGCCGTCTGCTGCCATGGGAGCTGTGTGGCTCCAGGCAACAAACTACCACAATTACCCCTCCCCTTAAATGAGGTTAGCAGAACAAGCACTCCGCTAACCCCATTTAGTTGATCGTGTGCTGCTGTGGCATAGGTCCATGCCATGGCAACACACGAGGAGACCCCCCACGGGGAGGCTAAAACAAGCCTCCCGGCCCCGGGGGTCTCTAGAGAATGCCCTGCATGCTCATGCACGGGGCATCCGAGAACTTCCGGGGTCCAGCTGGCCCCCGATCCCCACCACACTTGCTGGCTCAGTGACGGAGCCAGCAATGGTGTGGGCGTCTGATCCAGCCACCCAGGGACGGCTCCCTGCACTAACCCTAACGGCACTTCACACCAACCATGTAAAGAGCCTCTTTCAGTTGTATCCAAGTTTTCACTTCATGAACAAAAGGAGAGTTCAGCAGGGTGGATTTGATTTAAATCAAACTGATTTAAATCACGATTTAAATCATGATTTAAATCACTAGCAGGGTGGATAAAAATCAAAAAAATCTGATTTAAATAAAAAAAATCCGATTTAAATCAAAAAATTGGATTTTTTGATTTAAATTGGATTTTTTAAATTTAAATTGGATTTTTAAATTTAAATCGGATTTTTTTGATTTAAATCGGATTTTTTTAATTTTTAGCCACCCTGCTAGTGATTTAAATCGTGATTTAAATCAGTTTGATTTAAATCAAATCCACCCTGGAGTTCAGCTTTTGGAAGGGATACTTCCATGCGCAGAGTGAAAACCTCATATAAAAATTCAGCCAGCAGACTGAAAACTTCATATAAGCCCTTCATCATTTGTGATGTACTTTCTTCCTGCCACACTTCATAATTAGAATAGCCCTAGTCACATGTTCGTAAGAACATAAGAACAGCCCTGCTGGATCAGGCCCAAGGACCATCTAGTCCAGCATACTATCTCACACAGTGGCCTAACAGATGCCGCTGGAAGCCTACAGGACAAAAAACAACAAATCATGTGGAAAATTATCCAATCGTGAATATACGACTGGATAATTTTCCGCACTCATACGGTTTGTTGTTTTTTGTCCTTAGTACACGTGTGGCCCTATTTTCCATTTGTGATTTTGTATCGCTGCTGAAAGCTTACAGGCAAGAGTTAAGGGCATGCCCTCCCTCCTGCTGTTACTGCCCTGCAACTGGGACTCAGAGGCATCCTGCCTTTGAGGCTGGAGGTGGCCTATAGCCCTCCAACTAGTAGTCAATGATAGACCTCTCCTCCATGAAGTTATCCAAACCCCTCTTAAAGCCTTCCAGGTTGTTGACTGTCACCACATCTTGGCAGAGAATTCCACAAGTTCATTATGCGTTGTGTGAAAAAATACTTCCATTTGTTGGTTCTAAATTTCCCGGCAATCAATTTCATGGGATGACTCCTGGTTCTAGTGTTATGTGAGAGGGAGAAGAATTTCTCTCTATCCACTTTCTCCACACCATGAATGATTTTATAGATCTCTATCATGTCTCCCCAAAGTCATCTTTTTTCTAAACTAAATAGCCCCAGGTTTTGTAGCCTTGCCTCATAAGAAAGGTGCTCTAGGCCTCTGCTCATCTTGCTTGCTCTCTTCTGCACTTTTTCCAGTTCTACAATGTCCTTTTTTTTAGATGTGGTGACCAGAATTGTACGCAGTACTCCAGGTGTGGCTGCACCATAGTTTTGTATAAGGGCATTATAATATTAGCCGTTTTATTTTCAATCCCCTTCCTAATGATCCCTAGCATGGAATTGGCCTTTTTCACAGCTGCCACACATTGAGTCGACACTTTCAACGAGCTGTCCACCACGACTCCAAGATCCCTCTCCTGGTTAGTCACTGACAGCTCAGATCCCATCAACGTACACATGGGGATTTTTCCTCCCAATGTGCATCACTTTACAATTGCCAACACTGAACCACATTTGCCATTTTGTCGCCCACTCACCTAGTTTGGAGAGATCCTTTTGGAGCTCATCACAATCTGTTTTGGATTTCACTACCTGAAAGAATTTGGTATCATCTGCAAATTTGGCCACCTCACTGCTTACCCCTACTTCTCTATCATTTATGAATAAATTGGAAAACACCAGTCCCGGTACAGATCCCTGGGGAACCCCACTTCTTACTTCCCTCCATTGTGAAAACTCTCCATTTATTCCTACACTCTGTTTTCTGTCCTTCAACCAGTTAGCAATCCACACATGTACTTGTTCTCTTATTCCATGACTGCTAAGTTTTCTCAGGAGTCTTTGATGAGGAACTTTTTCTGTGTACCATCTGTGTATGCATGTACAGATCTGTATGAATGTTCAGTTCTTCTAATGCGTTGTTGAGCACTCGTACAGCAGTACACCTCCTCTATGTACACTACCTTTGAGGCCTGTACCCTCATTTACTTTTAAAATGAACACATGTGCAATCATTCACACAAAAAATCTACATATTTACAGATACTGAACACATATACAGAGTAATGTCTGAATATTTTTCTCAGCTTCTGAGAAATACAGCACACTTTTTAACAATTTAACCCTTTTCTACCTAAACTTGAAGGAACATTGAAAGTGCTTATTTTGTAGAGTGCATAAAAATCAACTGCCCGCAGAGGAATCCATCCATCTCATGGATTTCTAACTAATCGTTAATCCATATGTACCTTCTGATTGGGGTTGTCCATATTGGACTCGGATGCAACAGGCAGCCTCCTCTGAGGGTGGACAATTTTGATGTATCTCTGTAACAGAAGTGATTGAATGCTCCATGCATAAAGGTAAAGTTTGCTGTCGAGTCGGTGTTGACTCCTGGCGACCACAGAGCCCTGTGGTCGTCTCTGGTAGAATACAGGAGGGGTTTACCATTGCCATCTTCTGCACAGTATGATTGCCATCTCCACTGCACCATAAGATGGCAAAACAGGAAGAATGATCTGCTTCCATAATATGGTGATTGGAAGGAAGCAAGTCCAGAGCTGTTAATGATGCTCTTGTGCTGGCAGTCTGCTCTGTGGCCAGGTATCTTGGGCTCACAGGAGCTTTTTTTTCTATTTAATTCACTTCTTTCCTATAGCACCCCACTTGGAAATTACTGTATTTCAGTACATGCACTATTTTCCACATTAAGGTTTTTAGAGCTAGAATGCAACCTCACCAGCAGGTGCCAATTGCCAGTTGTGCCAAGCTCAGGATATGCATGAAGCTCAGCATGCACACATCATGAGCTAAGAGGGTAGCCATGTAGTTTGACATCAGTGAGGGATGGTTGTCAATCACATGTGTACCAAGCTACAGGGTTGTCAGAATAGACTCTAGCTGTCATGGTGCAGGAATGGCTGCTGAAACACCAGCTTTTGAGTTCCCTTAGTTCAATGTGAAACAGTGACTGATGTGTACTGATGTGTACCTAGCTCCGTGTTGAAGAATCCTTTAGCTCTTTAATTAGTTGGACACTTCTATTTCGAATCATTTCACCATTTTGGACAGAAGTGTCCAAGTACACCAGGTGTTCTACTTCTTGGGCTCTTTTCTTGGAAACACTGGCTTTGTTTGAGTTGGGAAAGATTATTTATTTCATGTGGGGAAACTAGGCTCCTTTATAGGAGAGGGAGAAAAGGCTGCATAAAGCTACACATATGCTAGAGGATTTCTTCCTCCCTTCCACCAAAATCCACAAATTGGCTGGAATACATAATTCTGGTGCCAGCTGTGGATTTAGCTGACTGAATAGTAAATTATGCAATAGTAGCTGATGGGAGGGATGATGGAACGTGGTTAATCATTAAACCAGGCCGATTTACTCCTTAATCATGGAATTGTGTGTGTGTGTGGGGGGGGGGGAATTCCAATTTCTTGCAGCATGGGTAGAGCCAAAACAAAACCTTAAACCGGGTAGAGAATTATCTACAGGCCTCGGAGCACTGTGGTTGTAAACGTTTCCTTGGGAGCTCTTTGATTAGCTCCATTGCCGTCCGAGTCTGATGCAAAAGATCAGAAGCGTGCAACGCGCGCTGTCCCCTCCCCAGCCTCAGACGTTGTGTCGCCGGCGACAGGCAGCATTTTTGACACTCCGTTTCGTCGCTCCTCCGGCTTCAGCAGCCTAATCCCCGTTTGCAGCTAATAAATCCTTTACATGTGGACAATACAGCAATGCCCAGGTTTTCTCGGGGTCTTATATTTGTGTGCTTTTTGCAACGGCTTCAAAATAGCGGAAGCGGCAGCAAGCAGCCAAGCCGCTGCTCCCAGCCCTGCCCACGGATCCTCTTTCTCCGCTGCTGGGCGCTGCCTGATACACATTGCTAGAGATCGGCTGCCGCCTTGCTTTCTACCTTACCTTGCTCTTTCAGGCTGCTGACCAGCTCCAGCTGTTTCTCCTCCTCGGCGTTGTTCATGATGCCTCTCTCCCGAGAGCGCCTGGTGCAGGACTGGCACCCGGAAACAGGACTTCTCCGCCAGATCGCGTCAAACAGGCGCCGGTTTCACCTGGATGGGGCGGAGGGGGGAGGTTGAGGCGTGTGCGAGGGCAGATCCCGGGAGCAGCCGCCGCTACAATGCTTCTGCACATGCCCGGCCAGCTTTGGATGCTTCCAGTGAGCATGTGCGACATACACACCGGAGGCAGACAGACACACACACAAGTGAAGGAGAAGTTGCTGCCGCTGCGGGCTCTAAGGGAAGCAGCCGTTTCTTGCTGGCACACACACACACGGCAGAGCCGAAGGGGAAAGCGTGGCTTAGTGAGGGAAACGACTGAACCCCCACGCTAGTGCATGAAGGAATACCAGTGTGGATTTAAAATAGGAATAGGAATAATAAGTGAGCATTCGGTGCGAAGCATAATTGCAACATATCTCTAGTTTAGCTTTGTTACAGACGTTTGGGGTTGTTTTTTCAAATTTTAATATGCGCCATTCGAAAACTCTACTTTTTTTTTTTTTAAACATCCAGCCTGAGGAGGAGTTAACATGCGAGCCACATTAATAGCGTCTGTGCCACACTTTAACCGCACTTGCACGATTCAACTAGAACTAGAGGCTCACTTGCTGTGTGTTTGTTAAATTTAAATGTTTGATACCCTGCTGCCTCCTTACTTTTTCTTCTTTCTATAGAACTGATTTATACCTCTAAGCATTCGACAGAGCGAAATAAATACACTGGGTTTTACATTACGTGAACAAGGCGTTTGTAGTACAGCAGTGAAGGAACTGCCCTTCTGGGACTGATGAGTTGCCTCTTTAAAGATTTTCTTTTAAAATAAATAAATTAAAAGCTTTTTTAAAAATGCATTAGTCCCTACTTGGTGAGAAACACATTTGTACATGTTGATATTATTTGAAGAAATTGTTTCCCTACTTCTTCCACCAATATTTTAATTAAATATTCAACACTTCTATAATAAAGCAAAACCTTGAATAGACAAGCAACCAGAGAAATATAAAAAGAAATACTCTTAAAAAGAATTTCAAAACTTTAACAACTATTAGTTAAGCTGTAAAATTCAGTTCTCAGTATGGCGGCAATGCTACACCAACATTGCTTCCCGCGTTCCCAAATTCCCACATTATAGAAATTTTATGGCCCTACATTTAAGTACCCTAGTCACCTGCATCCAAGACTAGCCCCCCCCCGCCACCGCCCACTCCAGTTATTCAATGTTAGAAATATCACCACCCAGCACTGTATGTGGTGCTGCAATCGATAGGCAAAAACAGCAAATCAATGTAACAAATAAAATTGGTTCAATAGGGTCCAATGTTACCAGGTTTGCATGCCAGACAGTCCAACAGCTAAACCCTTTGCCAGCCCCACTGTTTATAAGGATGCTCCTTAGAGTTCCCTTTCAAACTTCCATAACCTCATCTCCTCCTTTTCCTGCAGCTGCCCGTGCCTTCACAGTCTTATTCAGCTTGGACATATAGTGCATTTCTAAAGAAATAAAAATAAAAAGCACAGCACATGCTTCACAGTCCTCACTCATACCTTCTGGGTTGCAAATCAACTTGAGCATAGTGCATTTATAAATAAATATGTGTCACATATTGTTTGTTCCAGAAGTTTTTGTAATTTTCTGCCATGAAACAAGCCACTTATAGGACTTTTTGATTTGTCCAATCCACATTTAAATATACATATTCCTCCCACCCTGCCCTACATTTCTGCTCAATACCAAAGCCCTATGGCAAGCCAATGCCTAAATATTCATGGGTTGGGGGAGGAATAACCACAAAAAGGAAATCACATCATACCTCCATTACTAAGCGGCAAAGGCTGGGCAGGGCTGGGCAGAGGGTCTGCAGAGAGCTGTGGTGGGCAAGGGCAGCCAGTGCTGGACACTCTGCTTGCCTGCCTGCTCCCTTCCTAGAGAAGGAGATCTAGCAGCTTCCCTGGGAACATTTCAAGCCTGTGCTGCACATCCACAAAAAAGATCAGGTATGACTGGACTGCACGCATGGAAAGATAAGTGACTGGGACAGGGGGAGAGAGGAAGGCAGGCTGCACTGCAGTGTGCCCAGTGTGCCCACTGCAGCCCCAGCATGGGGCTTGGGGAAATCGCCCCAGTCGCCCTGCCCTAAGGACAGCCCTAGATCCATGCAACCAACTGGTGCTGTGGGAAAGTTCTCAACTTACCACCAGTGCTTCTCTGGCGGGGTGTGTGTGTACATTTTGACAATTTCCCCAACCAAGATATGTTCCTAAGGGCTGTGGAACCCTCGGGGACTATTTTGGATGACACGGAACACTTGCAGGGGAAGGGGAGGTTGTCAAAATTCCACCCTCCCCAGTCACTTGTAATCACTGCTGTTGAGCTGCTTGATCCCATCCACAGCACCATCCCACAGAGCACTAGTGCTTTATTAGGATGTCACTCACTGATTAAATCAAAATCACACCTATCCCAAATAAGGAAATCACCAAAGTTTTTCCTCCATAAACATAAGTAGCTTCCATTCAAGGGAGGGGACAGGTGAGCTAACTCATGGAAGGATGAGTTCCCTTCTATGAATGGAACTCTCCTTCCGAGAATGAAAGCTCCTTCCATTCATGGAACAAAAAACTTTGAATCCAACCATCAAATGCACAACTGGATCAACCATTCTGCTAGTCAGGGCCATAGATTTGGAGCTTCACATGTACAAACCAATAGCCCTATACAGTGGACCCTCGACTTACGAACTACTTGACATCCGATGTTTTCGACTTACGAGCGACAAAAATGGCCGCATGCTTACGAATTTTTCGAGCTACGAACGGAAACCGTTGGCGGTTTAGATGCGGTTTCCTTGACTTACGAATTTTTAGATGCGGCTTACTCGACTTACGAATTTTTTCAGACCTCCATGGGTGCGCTTTTCGACTTACGAAATTTTCAACCTACGAACGTGCATTTGGAACGGATTAACTTCGTAAGTCGAGGGACCACTGTATACACAAGAAGGCTATTCACATGATTGTAGAAAATCGGGCTAGCCACCGCTAGCCCGATTTTCTACTACCGTGAGAACCACCGGGCTCGGCTGTGAGCCCCGTGGTTCCTGAGAGGGTAATGCACTCAAGTAGCCCGCCCCTTAAACCAGGTTTAACCGCAAACCCATTTTTTTGGATCGTGAGTAGCCACGGCGCAGCTCCGCACCATGGCTACTCACAAGTAGACCCCTGACTGGGAGGCTTAAAAGCAGCCTCCCAGCTCGGGGGTCTTTCCAGTATGCCCTGTGCGCTCCTGCAGGGCATAATGGAGCTTCCAGGGGCCATGTGGTTCCCGAACTCCCCTTGCCCACTTGCATATTTGTTATTGCTCAAGAGTCTGGAACGCTCTGGGAAAACTGCAAGATTGGAAACACATCAGTGAGGATCAGCTATGTGTTTATAACCTGGCAGAGTCCTTCCAGAACATGCAGAGTACTCCTGATTCTAAGGGCTCTTGTGCAAAGGAGCACACACAGGGGTATTGGAGGACTTATGAGAGGACTCCCATTGTACCCCAGCAATCTATCAAAGCACTTATGGTTTGTTAGTCAAAATGTACATCTCTATGACTTGCTTGCCATTATCCATTATCACACCAAAGAGAAGAAACAGCCATGCTCAACCTGTGAGGAAATTTAAATGCTAGGAAGTCGCCAATCAAAAGGAACGGTCTATAAGAATTACATGACATCTGGGCAAAGTTTAGGTATAGGATTCCTTATCCTATGTATGTTGTACTTCATAGATTTATTCCCCAGCAAATGTGCTGCAGATTTCAGTATTAATGGATAAAAGGAATGTGTTTGTTTCTGTGGGTTGCAAGTGAAAAGAAGGCAAAACTGGTGTATTCTGACAAGCTCTGAGATGTAATCCAGTGAGATATAACTATTAAAAAAGAAGAGGCAAACCTAAGAAGAATATGACATGAAGGGGCTTCAGCATTAAAGTGCCTGACTCAGCCAAAGGCCAATCCATGGCTCATCATGGCCTACTGAGCTCGTGACACAACCTCTTACAATTCAAGAATGAAATGGCAGGATACTAATTATATTCTAGGGATGAAAGCAACCCACAGAACTAACATTACCATTTCTCCTTAGTGGGCTTAAAAAAAAAATCCTAACTACTTGGCAGCAGCATCAACTTGTTACATATTCTGGCAATAAGGCTTCTATAATATTTCCAGGCCTGTCATTAAATAAGGGTGGGTTAACCTGGGGCAATCACTGGCCTCAACAAATGACCGGAACAAGTTTGTGCCCAAAGAATGCCTGCCCTGACGCCACTGAAGCTGAAGTACATCTTAACGCACTGTCAGAGCATCCATTAATAGCCTGAGGGGGCTGTTCATCTGCATCAACCTTCTCCATGTGGTCGAAACCCCTGTTTAAAGCCCTCCCATGCAGGGGCGTAGCAAGGTTGGAGTGGGCCCAGAGAGAAGATTTTAAAATGCCCCCCACCTCACTGAAGCTCAGCTCATGAAGTAAAGAAATCTTAAATAAGGCTGAATAGTGGTTACAAAAAACATAGTAAAATTATATATATATATATATATATATATATATATATATATATATATATGCGTGGCTGGGGGAGTCAGTCATGTGACTTGCCTCTGGGAGGCCCCTCAGGCAGTGGGCCCCCTGACAACTGTTTCCCTTGCCCTATTATAGTTACGCCCCATCTCCCACGTGATTAAAGGACTTCCCAATACACACACTGGGATGTACTTCAGTGATGTCAGGACAGGCACACTCTGGGCACAGTCTCATCCTGGTCATGTGTTGAGGCTGCTGATTGTCCAAATTTGCCCATTAGTAGGATTTCACCAAGTTGAACATTGGTGGGGTGGGGGAATCTAATTACTTCTCATTTGTAAAGCTGCCTTTTAAAATTGCAAGATACAGAGGCTATTCTCACGATAGGGGGAAACCAGGCTAAAGGAGCCCAGCCCAGTTTTTTTCCCATTGTGAGAACCACCGGGCTTGCGGGCGAGCCCGGTAGTTCTCTGGAAGCTAGCCTGCCAAAGAAGCCTTCCCCTTAAACGGGGTTAGCGGAGCGAGTGCTCCACTAACCCTGTTTCCCTGATTGTGAGTCACCACGGCGCAGCTCTGCACCACGGTGACTCGCGCAGAGACCCCTGCTGGCAGGCTAAAACAAGCCTCCTGGTCTCAGGGGTCTCCCCAGTACTTGCGCGGGGCATCCTGGGACTTCCGGGGGCCAGGCAGCCCCCAATTCCTGCAGTCCCTACTGGCTCCATCGGGTGGATGGCTGATCAGGACACCCAGCAGGTTAAGGAGAGCGGGTTAAGCCTGCTTTCCCCACAGAGCCCAGTAAGGCTCTCCGCACTGCTTGCGTGGAGAGCCTCACAGTTCCACAATCTTCCTTGGGTCACCATAAATCAGCCCTCCTCCCCCATCATTTTATAGAGAGAGTCTAACTTAGTTTAGTTTATTAACAAGTATGGACTCGCGACAAAATGTTGCAATGTGCCCCTGATGTTACTTGAGCCTGTGACTGAGCATGGTGAAAAAACATATGTTGGCAACCAAGACAAAGTCCCTACTCTAGCTTGGGTCTTACTTCATCATATACAAATTTTAATTTTTCTATTTATTTATTTTTTCTGTACTCTGGGATGAGCGCCAGTGTGGATGACAGTGGAACTCATTCCCAGTACCTTTTCATTCAGCCCTTCAGGAGTGAAAGGCTGGTGAGGAGTCAATTTAATATTTTCATTTGTTAGGAAGGGAAAGGGATTGTGGAATAGGTTCTGTCTAGGAGGAGAACTGGTCTTGTGGTAGCAAGCATGACTTGTCCCCTTAGCTATGCAGGGTATGCCCTGGTTGCATATGAATGGGAGACTACATGTGTGAGCACTTCAAGATATTCCCCTCAGGGGATGAAGCCACTCTGGGAAGAGTAGAAGATTCTAAGTCCCTTCCCTGGCATCTCCACAATAGGGCTGAGAGAGATTCCTGCCTGCAACCTTGGAGAAGCCGCTGCCAGTTTGTGAAGACAATGCTGAGCTAGATAAACCAATGGTCTGACTCAGTATATGGCAGCTTCCTATGTTCCTATCTAATGGTGAATGTTGTTAGTTTATTCTGTGACTCTTTGGGGCTGTTCTCAAAAGCAGCCAAGCCCAGGCTTGGGCGGCCAAGCCTGAGCTTGACTGCCCATGAGGACTGCTGGGATCCTTGCAGATCCCAGTCACAGCGTCAAACCAGCACCAAATCCAGGCTCTTAGCTCAGGTTAAGTGCACAAATGCACCCTTAACCTGGCTGCCAGGATTATGGGTCTGAGACGCCCAAGTCTGCAGGTACCTCCCAGTCACCCACAGGCCTTCCTGTTATCCATCCATAAGGATCATGTTTCCAGTTCTTTCGGACACCCTACTTTTCTGCCGTTTACTCAATTTCCTAATGCTCAGCATGCAATGAGACAATAGCAAGAGATGGAACTTGGACACACATCCAATCCATCTCTCTGCCCACCAGGTCACTGCCTTTCCCATTTGAATCACATTTACAGATGAGATGAAGCCTGGAAAGAGGAAATTTTGCAGCTCTATAAACCGGCGGCTATGAGTTCTTCACTGTGCTAGTTAGGTGGCAAATTATTTTAAAAATCAGCCTCCAAGAACAGATAGCAGTAAAAGGCAGACTGCATATATATTCAGGAGCAGAAGTCATTTGTAACAAATTTTTCTGAGTTATGTGATGTATTGATCTTCAGCACTGGAGAGAAACTAGATTGATAATGTTTAAGCAACACTGTCTATTGAAGAATCAATGTGCAGCAGCATGGTGTCTATCATCCTTCATTCAAGAGCATGATAAGTCTGTGATTCAATCTGCAATGTGTTTTAAGCACATAGCAGCCCAACAAACTTTGGTCATTCAATAGGTAACTTCTTCATGTTGATGTAGGAGTTGAATCTGCCTTTCAAAATTTTGGTGGGAAGTAGGGATTCAGCAAGGCTGGAGGAAACTCTTTCCTGATTTTGTAAAAATTAGTTTCTTTCTGAAATTGATTGTGATTCATTGTTCACATGTCTAACCATACACAACAAAAGCACAGACTCTATTTCGTTGTACCATATCATCCATGGACGGCATCCAGACTAAGCTGATTATAACCAAGTCAGATTAATTTCAAGTCTCATTGGCTGACATATGCAGTGATGATGTGAACATGTGGCCCTGCTTCCAAAGCACAGATGCTCACATGGGAGGGGAAGCAATTTTTGACAACCCCCTCTTACCCTCACATGCATTCTATATAACCCAAAAGTAGGTTCCTGAGGGCTGTGCTCAAATGTGGTGCATCTACATTCTGATTGCTTGGAACATCTGAAAATGCAGCATTTTTACACATAACAGTTAAAACCCATGGCAAAAAACTTAACTCATAATAGGGGGCAACACGCTACCAGTGAGCAAACACAAAGCATGGAATACTAAGCATTAGGACTGGAATTCCTGTTGCTCCTTTGCAGACACAAGGGGGTGGGATTTGTGGATATTACCAGTATTTTCTGGGAATGCATATCTGTGCTTTCAATATGCATACTGAATTTGCTTGTCAACCCTATTAACAGAAGCCATTGGTTTTTCCCTGACGCTTTGCTTTTTATTCCAACCTGGTTTTGCTGGCAAGGGAGAGGGTAGAATAATTTGCATCATGCTGTTCACTCTGAGTCCTTGAGATAGAATGAGCTATGAGCCTCACCTCTCTGAGCATGTCAGTGCTCCAAGTCCCTTCTTTGTTGGAGGTGAGGCTGGTGGAGATGAGGGCAGATGGTTGCCCCCCCCCCCCCCCGCGCTCTGAAAGTGCCTCCCTGGAAGAGTTCCTCAGGGCAATTCCATCTTTTCTTTTAAATGGGTGCTTTAAAAGGCTCTCTTTTTCAACTACTGTTCACTTTTTTGATATTGTGCACGGATAATGTTCACTTTTTTGATAGTATGAACTATCTGGTTTAAGTAATTCATCAGCTGCTGAAAAATTTGAATATGGATATTGATGTCTTCTATGTTTTGCTGCTTTTGACAATTTCATGTAGTGCAATTCTGTTCTAATCTCTTTTGTTTTTAGGAATGATATGGATATTTTCATATATGTTGTTGCAAGCCACTCCACTCTGGTGAGGTAGAAATACAAACATCACTGAATAAATAAAATATTTATTTGCAATCTATGGTTGCAATCTATGTAGCAATCCAAGTGTGGGGTTTGGAGACACTACACAGCAACCAGGAAGAGTATAGAGTATTTATAATTTGCACAGCAGATAGATTCTGTATGCATCTTTGTGAGTATGGTGAAAGATAATTGTACACTGACAAACAAGGCTTAATAGAAAATATTAAAGAATAAAATGGCAGTAACTATTTGCATATATAATTAACATAATGAATACGTTTAAAATATTCTGTCTGCTGAAATGATGCAAATTTCCCATCAAATCAGTCTGTACCAAATGATAGCTCTGGCATAATATATAGGAATAAATATGGGCTCTATGTCTCTCTGCACTGAAAACCAACTAATCAAAACTCATTCATAATCAAAGAACATCTATGATTAAATAGCAGATATAATAATACTGAATCTTTTAAAAAACTTTACTATTTGATTAGAAACATTAACATGATTTTTCATAATCAGCCACTCCCACTATTGTGGATTTTGCCTATCTAGGCAATGAAATGACAGCTCTGACTGGAAGAAAATTAGAGGAGGGAGAAAAAACCCAACCTAGAATAAACACTGAATATAATGTTTTGAAACATACAATTGCAGCACAATTAAGAATACTGGCTGACATCCACACTAGCACTGCAATGATACAATGGTACAAACATCCAAAGTAATGTTGGACTGTCACACAAGCGGGAAGCAGCAATTTTTGCTGTTTACTCCCTTCCCTCAGGAGCCCACTCTGCATCCCAAAAATATGTCTCAGAGGGCTGTGCAGTCCACAGGGACATATTTTCCAGAAGCACAGTGAGCTTCAAAGGGAAGGGGAGATTGGCAAAAACCATTCGTTTTGCTATAGCTCAGAGTTACTCTGGATGTCAGCACTTCCCTGGGGTTGAGACTTTGCTTGTCACTGACCCTTTTGGTGACCTTCTGTACAGCAAAAACTTTTGAATCTCCAGGCCCTATGTTGGCCCCACCTGGTGAAGCCCATTATTGGCTTAGAGGCTTCTTGTCTACACAGACCTTGCCTCAGTTTCAAGGTTCTTCCTTCTTGCATGTTTCTTATTTTTGGCTCCTTGTTTGTCCCTGACTCCTGACTCTCTGCTTGCCTTCTATTGGGAAGTGAGTGGAGTGGAGCAGATGGGGGCACAGGGATGGGACCCACTGTTGGGGCACGTGTGTCATGTGCACATCACCCTTTGTCTCCAATAAATGTCATGGGCATTCATGCACTGCTTGTCATGCCCTCGATCTCCGACAGCGAGGAGGAAGGGGAAGCTGTCAACTTTCCAGGTGATGCAGGAGTGTCTGAGGGGCAGAGCCCGGCTGTCAGTATTCATGAAACAGCTGTGGATAATGACTCTGAGCAGGCACAACAACCTGAGGCAGCAGAAATAGTGAAAGACCAATCGGAAGAAGAGCTGTGTAACCAACCCCCGCTGACCCCCCAACAGTGGCGTGTCACGAGACGCAGGGATCAATTAGAGACTCTTAGGAAAAGCAAGCGCCTCTTGCAGAGGGCTGTGTTTTAGTTTGTCCCTGCCTGGAGGGAATGGAGTCAGCTAGGGCTGGGGAAAGCCCCACATTCCTTTGACCCACATCCTGTGTCTCAGTTGGAAGCCTACTCTCTACATAAGAGGTGAAGGCTTGAGAGCATAGCAAACAGAGCATAGTGGAAAGGGACATTGGAGTTTAGCGGGAGTTTAGCGGGAACTGTGCGGGAGAGCCTGGAACAAGCCCCTGTGATCACAAGGAGTTCGGTGGAGAAGAGAACGTAAGTACAAATCCCTCCCTCATATTCCTGAGAAAGGCTGTTTGGACAGTTAAATAGCTGACCATTACAGCTGAGACCTATCCTTCAAATAAACTATCTCTAAATACTGTAAACAGCCAACAAAACCAGTATGAAGCTAGAAAGCCAGCAGGAGAGGGGGCATTTCCCAGTGTATGACTATTTGCTCCATGGGCAGAAGTCATGGCTGTGTGCTCGGTGCAAGACTCTCCTGGCTCTCAGGGAACAAGTTCATTCCCTCGAGAACAAGGTTGTGGATCTGGAGAAGCTCAAAGAGACAGAGAGGCATGAGAACGAGACCTATAGGGACATGGTAGAGGTATCCCACTCCAGGGCTGATAGCGCCACTTCTGTCAGGAAGACTGAAGGTCTCGGGCAAGGAGGACATTGGTCTGAAAAAGAGGGAACTGCTCCTTTAGAAGGGACCCCTTCCATGGATTATGAACCCATATTCTTTTGCACGGGATACTCCTCTGGGGGATGGGGGGCTCCTTGTAGTGGGCGATTCGATCATTAGAGGTATAGAGAGATGGATTTGTGACCCGCATGTTGGTCACACGGTGGCTTGACTGCCTGGTGTGAAGACTGCGGACATCACACAGCATCTAGATAGGCTCTTAGGCAGTGCTGGGGAGGAGACAGCTGTCGTGGTGCACGTCGGCACTAACGATGTGGGGAAATGTAGTCGGAAGGTCCTGGAAGCTAAATTTAGGCTGATAGGTAGCATTTTGAAGTCCAGGACCCCCAAGGTAGCATTCTCAGAAATGCTACCTGTTCCACGCACAGGTACAGTGAGACAGGCAGAGATGACAAGTTTCAATGTGTGGATGAGACACTGGTGCCGGGAGGTGGGGTTTAGATTTGTTAGGCACTGGAACACATTTTGGGGCAACCAAGGCCTGTACAAAAGGGACGGGCTGCACTTGAACCAAGATGGAACCAGACTGCTGGTGCTTAAAATAAAAAAGGTTGCAGAGCAGCTTTTAAAATGCTCGTAACATGGTCTCCGGGCAACCCGGAGAGACCATATTACGCCTATTCTGAAACAATTGCACTGGCTGCCGATATGTTTTTGTGCAAAATACAAAGTGCTGGTTATTATCTTTAAAGCCCTGAACGGCTTAGGCCTGACTTACCTTAGAGAGCGCCTTCTTCTGTGTGATTCCCACAGCACATTAAGGTCATCTGAGGAGATTCGTCTCCAGTTACCACCAGCACTTCTGGTGGCAACTCGGAGGTGGGCCTTCTCTATAGCTGCTCTGGGGATATGGAATACGCTCCCTGCAGAAATCCGCAATTTGAATTCTCTATTAGCCTTCAGTAGAGCCCTTAAAATGTATTTGTTTGGCCTGGCTTTCCAGGGTTTTTAAATCTGTTTTAATATTCTAACCTGATTTGGGGGCTTTTAATCACTGTAATTGTTTAATCGTTGTTTTAAAATGTTTTTAAATTGTTAATTGCTGTTATATTGTTTTTAATTTGTTTTAGCTCTTTATTGTTTTAGTGGTTTGTTTTAACTGTAAACCGCCCTGAGCCATTTAGGAAGGGCGGTATATAAATCAAATAAATATAGTAAATAATAAATAAATAAAATGACGCCTGGGGAATAGCCGATAGGAGCTGGACAGTATCCGGTTCAGCAAATGCCATCCCTTAAAGTGTGAGGTGCAAAGGATTCAGATAAAACAGAAGCACATAAAGAGCAGACAGAAGGCTGTGCCAGCTGGTCAAAGAGTCAAAAGAAAGATAGCAGACATCAGGGAAGAGATTCAGCATATAGGTGCTTGCTTATATGCCAATGCCAGAAGCCTCCGAGCTAAGAAGCGTGAACTGGAATGCTTGGTTGCTAACACAGAAATAGATTTAGTGGGCATAACAGAAACATGGTGGAACAGTGAGAACCAGTGGGACACAGTTATAACAGGGCAGGGAGGGGCCCCTTGGAGGTGGAGTAGCATTGTATGTTAAAGAAGGGATAGAATCTAACAAGCTAGAAAACTAGGTAGACTGGAGTCCTCCACAGAAACCCTGTGGGTGATAATACAAGTCCTGAAAGGAAATGTGCTACTGGGGACGTGCTATCGCCCTCCAGATCAAAACGCTGACAGTGACTGGGAGTTGCAGGAGGAAATCAGGGAGGCTTCAAGAAGAGGCAGGGGCCGGGCAGTAATAATGGGTGACTTCAATTACCCACACGTAGACTGGGTAAATTCACAGTCAACAACCTGGAAGGCTTTAAGAGGGGTTTGGATAACTTCATGGAGGAGAGGTCTATTAACGGCTACTAGTCGGAGGGCTATAGGCCACCACCAACCTCAAAGGCAGGATTCCTCTGAGTACCAGTTGCAGGGCAGTAACAGCAGGAGAGAGGACATGCCCTCAACTCCTGCTGTAGGCTTCCTGTGGCATCTGGTTGGCCACTGTGTGAGACAGTATGCTGGACTAGATGGGCCTTGGGCCTGATCCAGCAGGCGTTCTTTCGGTCCGGTGTCTCGTGCCTTCCATGCAGGGCGATGCTGAGGGCCCCACCCCTGCAGGCAGTTGTGACGCATGCAGAGAGCTATTTAAATGACAGCCAGATGATGATGATGATGACAGGTGTTGGACGAGGGCTTTAGACAAGACCAGGGCCACGCCCACTAGGAGGAAGGGGATCCAGGTGGCGCTAACTGAGCAAACAGGCATCTTTTTAAAAATGGTGGTTCTCTTTACTTAGCAGGGGGAGAACAACTGGCCGTATTCATCCCCAGCACAGTATCCCTCCAATGGCTGTTGCTGGTCTATGTTATGTTTCTTTTTTAAGACTGTGAGCCCTTTGGGGACAGGATGCCATTTCATTCATACACACACACACACACACTCGGCATATTCGGATTCTTAGAACCTCCCCTCTCCTAGGCTTAACTCTGAGGCCAAAACAAGGCTGCCAGTGCAGGACCTGGAAGGCCTTACATGCCTTTCCCCTTTGCCTACCAGTTTTGATCCCTGATGCCCGACTGGTTGCCTGTATCTCCCTGTCCCAGCTTCTAGTCTTATGCTACCTAGCAGCCATGGGCGTAACAAGGTTGGAGGGGGCCCAGAGACAAGATTTTAAAATGCCCCCCCCACCTGCCATCACCGCCTACCACAAAGCGGGGACTGGGCGGGTGGGCAGCACAAAGCAGGGAGCGGGCGGGCGGACAGGCGGCACAAAGCAGGGAGCGGGCGGGCGGCACAAAGCGGGGACTGGGCAGGCGGGTGGCACAAAGCGGGGACTGGGCGGGCGGGTCGCACAAAGCGGGGAGTGGGCAGACAGGCGGGCGGCACAAAGCGGGGACCAGATGGGCGGGCAAAGCACGGGCCAGGAGGAGGAAAGCCGGCCCAGCCAGGAACCGTGGCTGTGGAGAGGCAGCCATGCGGGCGGGCGGGGGAGGAAAGCAAGGACCATGTGGGTGGCCAGGGAGGGGAAAGGAGAACGGGGAACCATGCGGGCAGGGAGGGGGAAGGAGAGTGGGGGACCATGCGGGCGGGCGGGCGGAGAACAGGCCGGGAGAAGGGGAGAAGCAGCCGGGCAGGAGGAAAGAAGCGGGGACCATGCGGGGTGGGCGGAGAACAGACGGGGGACGCGCGGGCCATAGGGAGATGAACACAATCTTCCTCCTCTTAGTAAAAACCAACTGCATTAGCCCCAACGTGCACCTTTCCTCCTTCCCTCGTCACTGTGTCGCTAACTAATCTGAGAAGTCTTCCTGCCGACACTCCTCCTACATGTCTTAAGAAGTTGTTGTTCTTAAGAGTGCCCAGGGCATAGCTAGCCGTGTGTGCAAGTGGCAATGCATTACTATTTTTATTGCTAGTAAAGTAAAGCACTTCTGGTGAACCTGGAGAGATGCCCAACTACTGTTGCAAAGGAGAGCAACGGGGTCTCTTGATCCCACCCCATCCCCGTCCCGAATGTGCATAACTAACCTTACCTGATTCCTGAGCCTCTTGCCGCTCCATTTTTTTTTTAATGTAATGGTAGATCCTAGCTTTCTAGCTTGCTTGCTGCTAGATTGATTCGTTGGTGGGCAGCACTAGGAATAATGGCGCGGCAGCGACCTCCTCTTCCTTCCTCGGCAGCACGCGCTAGGCAGCAGCAGCAACTGAGCATGCGCGTTTCTCTGCACCAGCAGCAGCCAATGGGTGGGGAAAGAGGAGGAGCCCCATCGGCCACAGAACTAGGCAAAAGGGTGGAGGGTGGGCAGAGGCAGCAGCAGGCAGGAAATACGGCGCTCCGGAACAAAGATGGAATTTTTTAAAACCATTTTTAAAAAATACACTTAATCAAGGAAGCTGGGGCCAGCGCTGGTTGGGGGAGGCACGTGACATGTCTCTCGGGTGCCCCCTAAGCTGTGGGGCCCCCAGACAACTGTCTCCCCTTGCCCGATCATCGTTACGCGCCTGCTAGCAGCCCTGACCCACCAGTGTGGATGTCAGCCTCTGCCTGTGAAATGCACAATTATGAATTGTACAGGTAGATGCATCACAGTGTGCTGCTGTCTTCCAGGATTGCTGCTTTGCTGAGGGGGACCAAAGCTCACTTCTGCAATTCACATAATACTTATTTGAAGTTATATATTTATTTGAAGCTAAGAAATAATGACTGCACGAAAGCCCTCATACTTCCAAATGAAACGTGTCAGGCCTGTAGAACGTGTCAGACCAGGTAGAAACCTTAGATCTTTTCAAACATCTCCTTGTGTTTGCATACACATGTACATGTTTCTGTATGAATGGATGTACATGCGTTCAATTTAAGCATGAACCTGGTTGCAAACCCGCTCTAATGCAAGGTGCATATAGGAGGTGCACTCGCGAACATGCGCTGAACATGTATGTGCGTACACATTACAGAGGTCATACATGCGTTAGGCACAATGTGAAGAGGGCTCTAGGAGACTTTCTTTCTAAGCATTATAAAATTATCTATAGCCCTATTCTCACTTTATTCACTTATAGTGACTCCTGCTGCGTTCAGTGAAGATTATTCCTAGATCAGGATGCATCGGATTGCTGCCATTAGATCTTTGAAATTTACATTACATAGATTACCAGCACAAAGTCTTTCTGGAAGTAAGTCCCACGCAGGTCAGCTAGACTTGCTCTTTGGGTAGCAGTCCTAAACGCACAGCCCATTAAGCTCGAGGGGAGGGGTATTTAGGTGGGCTAGCTGCTCCTGAACCACCAAGTTCAACCGCGAACCCTCTGGGTCTCACAACTGCTGGAAAGTGGGCTGGGCTCAGCCCGCTTTTCAGCGGTAGTGAGAATAGCCTCACTGAGATTTATGGCTGAATAGGGATTTAAATTCAGGTCTCCCCAGTCCTAGCCCATCACTCTAACCACTGTCCCACACTGGCTCTCTTAGGATTATGCATATGCTTATGCTTAGGATTGTGCTGTAAGCCCCATTCAGCACCGCAGGACTTCCTCCTGAATGAAACATTGTAAGACTGCACTACATAACAAACAGGAGTTCAATGCTAGGAACTAAATGCATTATGTGTGGTGCCTGTAATACCATAGGAAGGCACCCATGCAATTAAATCCAGGATTACTGCTTCTCCACAGACACTTACAGCATGAACCTATAAATGCTTAAGTTGACCCACTGAGCTCAATGGGTCTTACTCCCAAATACTCATATATTTTATGTGCATAATGTTTATAATAGTTCTGTTGATGTTTACAGTTCATATATTCAGTTACCTTTACTCAAGCCCTTTCAAAATTATCTATGTAAGAAATTCACAGAAAATAAAATTAATTCGAAAGATAAGCAGTTTGCAAATGGTTGATGGCTAGGGTGGGGGCAGCCAGGGCACGTGCCCTAGGCGCCACTGGGGGGGAGAGCGCCAGTGCCATGCTGCCCCCCACCCCCTCCCCAATTCACAGATTTTTTTAATTAATTTTTTTTTTTAACCTTTAGCCCCTTCAGGGGGCTTCCTAAGGGCTGCGGGCAGGGGGCAGTCTGCAAAAGTTCCCCCTCTCCCCACTGGCCTCTTGGATAACTGCTGCAGCCTGTCTTGGGCTAATTTTCAGGCCTGTTTGGGCCTACAAAGATCAGTGCAACGGCCATTTTGGAGGTTGCCGCAGATGCTCAGAAGGCCTCTGTGAGGCCTGGCAAGGCATAGGACCTCGAGGGACCATTTGAGCATCTGCAGTGGCCATTTTTTCAAAATTATAAAAAGGCTGCTGAAAACAAAAATGGCCACTGCACATGCTCAAATGGCCTCTGCAAGACCCAAGTCTAGATTTTTCCCTGATCTAGGGAGTCAGAAGAATGCAAAGTTGTTGGCAAGGGACTCGAGCATTTAAAAAACAGAAATATATATGGCACAAAAGTAAGTGGACAAAACATCCCTTAAAAAGACAATGTTGGTTTAATACCTTGTAAGCTGGCAAAACTGAAGGGTGAGAGGGAGAGGCAAGGAATAAAATAGAAATATTCACTCGCATGCTGTTTAATTCTCTATACAGAGCTCTATCTTTATCTGCATATTGTCAACCAATCTGATTATAAGGTTTGTGGGATTTCAAACTTGGAAAGTGCCTGCCTTTAACGTGTATGGTGCTTTAAAAAAACACAACAAACTGAATATCACACTGTTTTGCTGTTCTGTGGCTAGCTGCAACTTCCACCTTCTTCCTGATCAGGCTGCTGGATCCAAGCCTATTGTAAGCTGCTGGATAATTTCAGATTGTCTGGGGCCCCTAGTATTTTCCATTGCAACCAATTCCCTTTAAGGCAAAAGCTGTTTGGACAGAAAAAAAACCCATCCTTGAATTTCTTGGAGGCAGGAACTTGTAGTGAGGTGTGCTGAGGTGGCAGAGCATTTGCTAAAGAGAGCTTTCACTGCTTAGCTCTATGGAGGCATGCCCAGCACATGGATGTGCTGCGTTTCCTTGGGACGGTGACTAGCACATATGTGCCACATGCGTGGTTGTATGTGTGTGTTGCTTACAACCTGTTTCTCCTGAAAGGGTGTGAACTTGTATTTTTGAGCTGATATTATGGTAAGGTTATCTGAAAGATGGGTGTCAGATGTTTGGACAGGGGCGCAATTTCAGTGCTTGCCCTAGGCGCTGCTTTCCCTATGCCTCTGTTGCCACCCCCTAAAACCTATCAGCTAAGCAATATCAGCTTCCCAGACGCATCTGGTGGGCCACTGTGTGAAACAGGATGCTGGCCTAGATAGGCCTTGGTTGGGCCTGATCCAACAGGGCTGTTCTTATGTTCTTAACTGTTAAATATTTATTAAGCAACTATAAGGAGAAGGGTAACTGGAAGACTGCTGTGGCATAAGGAGTTTTTATTTGGCTTCAACACTCCACTCTTCTCTGGATGGGAAAAGGGTCTGGCCAAGCTTTCCTATCCTCTTTTCTGCCTTTTTGTAGCCTGTTTGTTAACTAACCCTAATTGTGTATTTGATATTCTGCAGCAGTGGACACGCTGCTAGATTGGTGGGGGTGAGAGCTGCACCCATTGGGCTTCTAATCTCCTGGCCTTTATTAGGGTGAACCGCAGCTGCTGGCGCAGGCTTCCTTCAGGCGGCCGCCAAGGGGTGGCAGCCTTTTGGTGGCAGCCTTCAGGGGTGGGACTGGTGCCAACGTATTGCCTTGGACTGCTGGAAGGAAGACTTCATTGTTGCCTAGTACTTAGGCCTGATACAAGTATGTGTCTTGGGCTGGACAGAGATGGGGAGGTGGGGGATGATCTTGGGGCAGCTATACCAGTGGTGATGGGGAATCGATGAAGATATTTATTTTATTAATTAGTCAAATTTGTACACTGCCCCAAACTTTTGTCTCTGGGAGGTTAACCCATATGGCGTTGGTAGGCTACCATACGGCGTTGGTAGGTCAATGGGCCGTTACAGGGGAAGGGAATTCAGAAATTTGGTTGCTGTTTCCTCTTCCAGCAGGCCTACCACCTCTTTGATTCTGGAGAGCAATGCCACCCACCCACCCACCTAACCTTATTACTATGTTTTGCCAGGTCGTTTCAAAATAAATCTGAGGTAGTCCATGACTTGATTATGGATGAAGGAGCTGACCTGGTATGTATTACAGAGACCTGGTCGGGAGAGGCTAGTGGTCCGGTCTGGTCCCATCTTCTGCCAGAGGGTTACTCCGTGGTAGAGCATGTGAGGATGTGGCCAGGGAGGTGGGATGGCTGTGGTCTCTACGAATACAATCTCCCTTACCAGGATCCCTGCCAGGAATTCGGCCTATACTGAATGTGTGTACCTAAGCCTAGGGACCAGGGATACACTGGGACTTTTGCTGGTCTACCAAACACCCTGCTGCCCAGTGGAGTCCCTAACTGAGCTGACGGACCTGGTTGCTGAGTTGGCATTGGAGTCACCCAGGTTGTTGTTGGTGGGGAACTTACTCAATGTTAATTTTGGACCGGATTGTTGGGGGCGGCTCAAGAGTTCATAGCAACCATGATGGCTGTGGGCCTATCCCAGTTGGTCTCTGATCCAACACATGATGCTGGTCACACACTCGATTTGGTATCTTGCTCTGATCAGTGGTGTTCTGTGGGTGGGGATTCCTGTCATCTCCTCATTGTCATGGATGGCTCACCATCTGGTTAAGGTAGATCTTACAGCCACAATCCACCTCTGCAGGGGTGAAGGAACTATTAGACTGGTCCGCCTGTGGAGGTTATTGGATCCAATAGGATTCCAAGAAGCCTTGGAAGGGTTTAGGGTTGACTCTGCTAATGATTCTATCTATGCTCTGGTACAAAGATGGAATAATGAACTCACTAGAGCAGTAGACACAATAGCTCCTAAGCGTCCTCTCCCACTTGCCTTAAAGACAGCCCCATGGTATTCAGATGAGTTACAGGAACTGAAGCAGCGAGGTAGACAATTAGAGCACAAGTGGAGGAAGACTCGGCGTGAGTCTGATTTGGCACAATACAGAGCACATTTGAAGACCTATGCTCTGGCAGGGCGGGTGGCAAAGAAGTGGTTCTTTCCTTGCCCAACTTGGGCAAGGGTAATCTGATAATCATATTATTGGATAGGGTCCAATAAATATTATAAATGCTTCTCTGGGGGAGGGCAGGATGCCACTTTGTCTTAAGGAGGCTATTATTAGACCACTTTTGAAGAAAACTACACTGGATCCCTCAGAGTTGGCTAATTACAGACCTGTTTCTAATCTTCCATGGTTGGACAAGGTGGTTGAGGGGGTGGTGGCCTCTCAGCTCCAGGAAGTTTTGGATGATGCAGATTATCTAGACACATTTCAAACTGGCTTTTGTGTGTGCTGTGGGGTTGTGATTGTCTTGGCCGGCCTGATGGATGATCTCCAACTGGCTATCGACAGAGGGAGTGTGATCTGCTGATCCTTATGGAACTCTCTGCGGTATCTTTCTGGACCACCTGAGGGAGGTGGGATTGAGTGGCACTGTTTTACAGTGGTTCTGCTCCTAACTCTCTGGCAGATTCCAGATGGTATCGCTTGGAAACTGTTCCGCTAAGCGAGAACTGAAGTGTGGAGTTACACAAGGTTCCATACTGTCTCCAAGGCTCCAGATCATCAGGAGGTTTGATGCTGGGTGTTACCAATATGCTGATGGACCAAGATCTGCTTCTCCATGCCGACCACAACAAACGGAAGTTGAATCCAAATAAGACGGAGGTACTGGCTGTGGGAAGATGGGACACGAGAGATGGTTTAGATCTGCCTGTTTTGGATGGGATTACGCTCCCCCTGAAAGATCAGTTGTGTAGCTTGGGAGTGCTCCTGGAGGACCTAAAGCTCTCCCTGGTTTCTCAGTCTGAGGTGGTGGCCAGGAGTGCTTTTTATAAGCTTTGGCTTATATGTCAGCTACATCCATTTCTAGAGGTGAATGACCTTAAAACAATGCTACATATGCTGGTAACTTCCAGGCTTGATTACTGTAATGCACTCTATGTGGAGCTGCCTTTGAACATAGTCCAGTAACTACAATTGGTACAGAATGCGGCAGCCAGATTGGTCTCTGGGACAACACAAAGAGACCACATAACACCAGTTTTGAAAGAACTGCTCTGACTTCCAATATGTTTCTGGGTGAAATACAAAGTGCTGGTTATTACCTATAAAGCCCTTAACAGCTCAGGTCCAGCTACTTAAGAGAACACCTCCTTTGCCATAAATCCTGCCACCTGGAGAGGTACAGTTATGGATGCTATCAGCTCATATGGTGGTGACCCAGGACCGGGCTTTCTCTGTGGCTGCCCCAGGGCTTTGGAATATGCTCCCTACTGAAATAAGAGCATCTCCTTCTCTGTTTGTTTTCAGGAAGAACCTCAAGAATCTCCTGTTCTCGCAATCTTTTAATTAGAATTAATTTTAATAATTTTAAAGTTTTGTTTTAATATCTATCTTATTCTATTGCTTTTATTGTCATGTATTTTAATTTGTAATTTTTAATATTTTGAATTTTGTACACTGTCTGGAGATGTACATATCAGGTGGTATAGAAATATGATAAATAAAGAAATAAACTATAAAAACTGAAAGTTTGCCTTATTGCTGGCATGAGTGGTGGCTGGACTACGGAATACAGCATCCGGCTACCTTGATTTTAAAATTCTGCACTTTTTTCCATTAAGAAGCATCTGGTTGCCACTAATTCCCTTTCCCCCCAAATATCATCTTGGATAACAATTTCTGAAAAACCAAGGCCATTTTAGAAGATGGTGGCCAAATGGTGGGGTGTAAAATTTTGCTATTTTTAAATTAATTATTGCATGTTGACATGAATTACATATTGTTTCCACTGATTTCTCAAAAATACCTTCATCAAATTTTCTAGAAATGTTTTTCTGGATTTCTGGCCAGTATTGTTTGTATTTATTTATCTACAGAGGTGATGGGAGAATGGACACACACACACACACAAACACATGGATTCAATCCCAGTTATCTATCCTGCTTGTTAACCATAGTGGTTTGACCAGGATTGCCCTGAAATTCTAGGTTCTTACAATGAGCTCCACAGGGCTCCCAAATTTTGAATGACTTTTAAATCAGGATCCTTGTGACTGTGTGATCCCAGCCTTAGTACAGCTTATTTCACAATAAACATGGATAGGAATGGAATGCACATCTTGGTGTGTTAAACAGCTGAAGTTAATAAACCAACTTCATAGAACTGCACATTGGTCAAGGTCTATTGGTATTCTCCATCTTGTCTCCATAGACCATCATTATGCAAATTGAATTCTCTGCTACCAGAACATTATTTTGATCCTCATTATGTAGCTAGTTAACATTTGCTTCTCCATCACAATGAGGTTTCCAAAAGAATGCTAGGTTATCCTGCTAATAGAAATGTTCTTTAATTCTAAACCAAACCGTTGGCTTGATTTCAAGTAAATGTTCACACAACTGCCGCTTTCTTTTACCTGTTTTTCACTTTGAACTGAACTTTGCATACAGTCGAACCATGTTTACTCCACTCTCTTTGTATCAGAGAGGATGGAAGTTTATTTGTGTGGCTGCTTTTTAACATAGAATTAGAGTAACCTACTTATCGTGGAATAAAGGACTCAGCCCATGGTTTCACCCATTATGGGATTTTTGACCTCCATCACCCCTTTTAATTTTAACATTCACAACAATATTGAAATGAATGAATTACATTGCACCTCTGCATATGACTTCACTTTATAAATAGCTAAGGATAAAATCATGATCACACACAAACCCAGGAGGTGACGATAATTAGGTGATATTAATCAAGAATTCTCCATTCTTGCAGTGCAACTGGTCCAGTTGATATATTTGACTGGATATGAGAAACTAGGTTTTTCTCTGTCTCAATGTGTGAAATGGAGATTCAAAGGCATGTTTATGAATTTTGTTTTGCTCCTGTTTTTTCTCTGCCAGGTCTCCTGTGTCAATGACAGGCTGAAATTACATAGGAGAATTGTTTACCATCATTTGATCATATTGTTGTTTGACCCCTGCTAACTTAGCAAAGAGGCACCTTTTAAAAGTGACTATTCTCCTTATTGAGCAGGGGGAGAGCAACTGGCCCTATCCATCCCCAGCACAGCATCCTTCTGCAGTGGCTGTTGCTGGTGTCTATCTTATGTTTCTTTTTTAGATTGTGAGCCCTTTGGGGACAGGGAACTATTTAATGTATTTATATCTCTGTAAATCACTTTGGGAACTTTTTGTTGAGAAGTGGTATATAAATATGTGTTGTATTCATTTTCATACATTATGGAGAGAGCTTTCTACCTGTCATAAAACATTTGTTAAATGCATAACAAATGTGCAAAGAGGCACCTTTTACCGTGGTGATTCTCTTTATTTAGCAGGGGGAGAGTAACTGGCCCTATCCACCCCCAGCACAGTACTTCCAGTGACTGTTGCTGGTGTGTGTCTTATGTTTCTTTTTAGAATGTGAGCCCTTTGGGGACAGGGAGCCATCTTATTTGTTTGTTATTTCTCTTTGTAAACCGCCCTGAGCCAATTTTGGAAGGGCAGTATTTAAATCAAATTAATTAATAATAATAATAATAATAATAATAATAATAATAATAATAGGAGCCTGCCAGGAAAAAAAAGGGGGGGCAACATTAATCCCAGATTCCATGCCCAATCATGGACTGTTTAAAAATACATTAGTTATAAAATCTCATTACACAGAGACCATATAAACTGAATGAAAGTTTCTCACTTAAGACTGCTTCTGTAAAAGTGCTCACTGGATTTACCTACTGCCCTATATGGTGGAATGGGAAAAGGATGTGTACAGATTTCCTAATTGCATGTGGTAGGCTGTACAGACTAAGTATCCTCTGAACTGGCTGCTACATTTTAATTCTTGTTCAATTTAATTACAAAGATGTTCTGTTATGTTTTAGAGTGTGTGTGTGTGTGTGAGTGAATTTGTCTATCCTCTATCCAGATTCTGTGACCAGAAAGGAAATATGCTTACCCGAATTTACTTCGTTTGCTTTGTTCTGTTAGCAATTTGTGGGGCCAAATCCTTGTTTCTCCCCTGCCCCCTCCCCGGAACTAGAAGAAGAATTATAGGAGGAAAACCTTATGAAACACTGGGTGCCAAATCATCTATAAGGCCAGTTGTAGGGCACTAAGGGAACATGGCAAAAGACCACATTCTTACAAAGGAAAGCCTCCTGGCTGTTTGCCTTGGCTTCTAAGCCTTTCAAAGAAACATGCTTTGTTTCTCTCTCTCTCCAGGCATAAAGGCAAGCAACTCATGCTTTCTAAAATAGAAGCTGAGATCTCCAGAGTTCTCACATCGAATTCCACAGTCTGTGATCGGCTTCCATTTTGCACCTACTAGACATAGAGTTGCTAATTTTATTTTATTATTACTTTTCATGCATTGCTCTTGTACCTTCCATTGTGGCCTGACACACAAAAATTCAACAGATTAATCATTTCCTAAATACAGCAATAGGAAACTATTGTTTTTATTAATATTTCCCCCACTCTTTTCATAACTATCTTCCTTTGTCTGGTTCATGCATCCAGGTACAAGTTTGAGACTATGTAGTTTCACTAGAATATGCAGTTTCTAAAGATACAGGTTCCCTGGGGGGAAACCCCAGGGTCCCTGGCAAAACATCCCAGGGTTTCTGGCACTGGAACACTGTTGTTTCAGTGGTCAAGTCAGGTACTAGGGAGTTATGGAGATGCACCGCATCAGATTACAATCTGAAGTGGAAGAGAACTCTTGGAGAAAATTGTGCTCATTTCATAATGATGTCAAGCAGAGTGAAATTGTACTGTGAAATAGGTAGCAAATCTTGGTGCCATCACTAGTTTTGAGTAACATTACCATGTTTGGAACTAGACCTAGAACACTTTGCAATGAACAGATGCAAATGGTAGTTTTTAAATAAATAAATAAAGATGCAGCCTGGATTGCTGCTGCTGGTCATCGTACACAGAACTGAGCTAGATGAACCAATGGTCTGATTCAATATATACTAGCTTAATATGGTTATATGCTGTCAGTCATGAATACACACTTAATTTTATTGATGTTATCAATATATAGAGAGAGATTGTATGTCAGCAGTGGAAGGTACCTGAACTGTGACAGTTATATCAGCTATAGTGACAGATGGCTTTATTGTTCTAGCCAAAGGTGATGGTAAGATAGACCGACAGAATTAAAGTTTAAAATTTAGTATTCTTCTTGTATGGGGCACTAACTGTTCTAGAGAAATTGATTGACCCATCAGATGTGGTTCCCCAGAGGCTAAGCCAAACTAGCTTCCCTTTTACAGCATATATTAAACATGACCTGTCCCATTCTAATCCTCCCTAAGTTCATCAGTCTTTTTAGAAAGATATATTTGATGAAATATATTTTCATATGCTTTTACTTAACTGTTTAATTTCCTTGATAACCTTTGTTACCTTTCATTGTACTGCATATATATTTTCCATTTCCTTTGGTTGTACTTTTTTGGGGTCTCAAAATTGGACATGATCTCTTTGTTAAACCATCAAAACTGTTGATGTATTCATCTGTATTCATCTTGCCTTTGTATCCTGTTGAAAAATCAACCCCCCCCCCCCACCCTCAGCCCTACCTGGAGATGTCAGAGGTTGAACCTAGGACCTTCTGTGTGCAAAATATGTGCTCTCCAATGGACCTAGAGCCAATTCTATAAAGAATGTTAAACTCCTAGTTTCATATCTAGTCAGCTATAGCAGGTGACACACTAGGAACTTTCATTGCTTCATTAATCATGAAACTCAATTAGAAAATATTTATTAAAAGGCAATTTGAGCTTGCCAGTTTCAGTTCAACTCAGCTGCCCAGGAACTTGTGCAACTTGACAATAAATGCTGTAGCACACTTTTTTATCAACGAGCAAGGTTTTTATACCCACAGTAACTGGAATAAAATACATATACTTCAGTAGTTGTGGTCCTTCCCCTCTCAATTCATTTCTCAGCTGACAAGGGTGGCAGTGGGACTAATTAGCATATGTTTGTAATTAGCATATTTGGACAGATCAAGACTGAAAAACAAAGGTAGTATTTATTAAATAAACACAGTATGACAGTTCATTCCATTTGGCACTAAATGGCACCCTGATGACAGTCTCATTAGAGAAGCAATGATCAAATGGAGATCAATCTTCTTTGGGGTCAGGGTTAAGTGAGGTCAGTAGCTTTCACTCCCAATGTCCTTGCAACACACATACCAAGGTTGGACATAATGCTATCACCATTATGACTTGAATATGATACCTTTTGTAAACACTGAACAAAAAAGAGTCAGCATATAGTTATGGGACTAGCTCTTCTGTTGTGCCAAGGAAAGAGATTACTCTGTCTCTAGAATTTTAGCTTGATAAAGGTGCTTGCTTAATGGCTATTGATCAACTGATGTTCCTAGAATAATGCAGGTGACATCTTCCTGCTGGGGAAAGGCGAGTAGCTTAAAACCAGTGAAGCAAAGAAGGCTGAGAGAAACAGTTTTGCAGCAGAAGTATAACTCCAGAGGGAGAAACAATGGGAGTTTCTGGAACTGGCTGGCAAGAAACTGCGTTGAGGAGCTGCAGGGATGTGTAGTTGCTTTAATCAAAGAAAGCACTATCAGGCTATAATTGCTGGGACAAAACATCACACAACTTCCTCCTTTTCTACCAATAATAACACTCGCTACCCATACGTGAGCTCCATTTTCATTCCATGTAAAGAAGTGGAAAGTCAATGCACTGGCATTTAGCGGTGTGATGAGTCACATCAAATGGCTTGATCCTGACTGAGAAATGTTTCAACATTTCAAATTTTTGTGCTATCACAATATTTGTACATGTATACTTCTGGAGTCATACTTGCAATCTCTTCACACTGTCTTGTTATTGCAGCCCTCTTATGTTCTGGCAAGATCCATCAATGAACCTGTCACAGGTTGGTTTTGTGTTAATCCAGTCCAGCCACTTTTTGGTTTTGAATCTTTATTATAAACTTGTTCAATTGCTTGATTACATACAGTTGAAAAGAATCAGTAACGATGATACTAGTACTCCACTGGCTTTGAGTACTGAATTCACTAGTAGTGAACGGGCAGATGCACCATTTTGAGCCAATATCAAGGAAGATACCTGGCACAGTTAATCTGATCGTAAGGGAAGCACCAGGATATCACGAAGTGGAAATGGAAAGATGCAAACCTCAGTTAGCTTAATGTATAGCATTAGTGGGGGGGGGGGGAGGATGAGAGATTTTGAACATGTCAGTGTAATAGTTCTAGAAAGCAAAAACTTGGTTTTCTGTTCCCTTTCTCTTAATGAAAAGTATTTCATTATGCGATGATTTCATCTAACGGACACAAAGGAGTCACAAGAGTGAGCTTGTCTGACTTGTTATAACCTCAAGATAGTCATCTACTTTTACTAATGTAAATACATTGGGAAACCTTGAAATATCAGATGCTATATACTCTCATGTAAATGTTTGTGTGCTCTCATACTGTGATCATAATTGTCACCATTTGAAACCCCATTGATTGATTCTTGGGCAACAACTCACTCATCAAGATATCACCAAGTTTGGCATCTCCAAATCTTTTGTCATGGCCAGCTAAAAATGAGAAATGACATGCATTTATGGAATTCATCAAAATTCATCAAGATACCAAATATTTTATAAAATAGTGAGCTTTTCATTACATTTGCTGTCCTTTAGCATATATTGTTTGGTCAAACACCAAGACAACATGCTCTAGTCGAAGCTGATTTACAATGCCCATATGGCTGTTCTGCCATTCTATTGTATTGTACCCATGCTTCTAGGGGCCTTTTCTGTTATAATTTCTTGACTAATCATTTCACTCTTGCAGCACTTTTCTGTGCATGTCAAAAGGGGAAAACAGCAAAACTATTGTATCAGCAGCAGCCACAGAAGAAAGAGCTATGCCAAGGATGCCAGACACTAAACGTGCTAACAGATTTATATACAGCTTTGCTGGGCAAAACCATGAAGAGAGTACTAGATTAGCAGGATCCTAGATATCTTATTAGCTACTTTTATGCATTAGCCTCATCCATAAGAAATAATGAGCCTTTAATTCTGTAGCCTTGTACTTATTATATGTATTATTGTATTTCATTCAGGACACCTGGCATATGTTTCTATATGGTAATTCAACATAATTGTAATCTTGCCCCTGTCCCCGCTTTCCCCAAATCCCCGTATTGAAAGATTGATGAAGAATTTGTGACCAAAATACCAGAAAGGAAAAGTGATGACTGCTTAACGATTAGTGTCTAACCACCAAGGCTGAAGACTTGAGTTAAGGAGAAAGTGAAAAAACTTATCTGAACATCTCAGGGTGCAGAAAATAAGACTTTGTGTATGCTGGTGGAATGATAGAGAGGGTGAGAGAACTACTACTAGTACGAATATTTATATACTGCTCTTCAATCAAAGTTCACAAAGGAGTTTACATAGAAAAATAAATAATACGTAAATAAGATGGTCCCCTGTCACCAAAGGGCTCACAAACAAAAAATAATGTAAGGCAGATATCACCAACAGCCACTGGAGGGATGCTGTGCTGGGGATGGATAGGGCCAGTTGCTCTCCTTCTGCTAAATGTAAGAGAATCACTACAGTAATCCCTCGACCTACGAACTACTCGACTTATGTTGTTTTCGAGTTACGAGCGACAAAAAAGACCGGAAGTAGTTGCCGGTTTAGATTCAGCTTACTCGACCTACGAATTTTTAGATGTGGCTTCCTCGAATTAAGAATGTTTTCAGACTTCCGTGGTGCGCTCCTCGACTTACGAAAATTTCGACCTCCGAACGTGCGTTCGGAATGGATTATTTACGTAAGTCGAGGGACTACTGTACTTTAAAAGGTGTGTCTTTGCTCAGTTAGCCAGGGTAACACAAACATTTAAAAAACATCTGAAGTCCAAGCACAGACAGGTGGCATCAGAGTTGTCATAACTATTAGGTTTTCATGGATGTGAGGACTGACCCCAACAGCAGTCAAGGACCAAGTAAAAAAACCAGAAGACTCCAGATCCAACCTTCAGAGGGCAGGTCCAGAAGATGCATCTTCTCCCTCTCATCTCTGCAATGTCCCCACACCCCAGCATCGTGCACACCACCATCTCTTTGAACCCTAGCATCTGTGATCAGCGGGATAAACTCTGAACTGGTCATTCAAGGTTTCCCTGCACTTTGGTAACAAACTTTATCTGCTCCCCTTTCCTTCCTCCTTTCCCCCTTTTCCTTCCCTTGCTAGGTAACTTGCTTGTTTTAGAGTTAGGTAAATTGATTAATCGCTCCCTTCTTCACTCCTAAGTCTTGTGGGTGCTTAGTGGCAGTCCAACCACGATGGAGGGGTGGCAGGCCCTTCATGACAATTAGTGGCACTCCAAACACGGCAGTTTAGCGGCAGTCCAATTGGACACCCCTTCAGGAAGCAACTGTTTGGAAATTAGAGGAACATAAAGGCAAAATCCCTTTTGGTGTGTAACACAGGCTAAATGGAGAAAGCTTGGCTGTATACTATGCAGTTGAAACAACAAATCTTGGGTCTCTAGGAACTATTTTTCCTAAAGCAAAATCTGAAAAACAAGATTTATTCCACACATTATATGCATTTTGCACCAACTATTCTTCATCTTTTCCATGATGCTCCCACACATTGTTTCAGTGCATTTTGGATATTTTCTAATAATTTGGAACCCTCTGAGGTCCAAATTGAGCAAAAGGTGTGAAACTGATAGCTCCAAAGTCTTACACAAGCAGGGTTCAAAATTTTATTTTAAAGCTGTTCCCTTAAATGTGTCCTAGCGAAAAATAAACATTTAAAAAGTTGTAGGAAATTTTGCAGGGAATTTCTAAGTTCTAGGAAATTATTGCTTACAACCATTGCAGAGGTTATTTATTGTTGTTACTGAATATTTATATACGACTATTCAACAAAAAAAGACCACAAAGCAGTTAGTAGTCCAAACTGGCTACCTAATCAGAATAGTTATGGCCAAATTAAGATGCAGCACAAAACCAGAGTTAAATGTGTCAGAGGTTGGAACTTCAGTATGTCCAAATTTGTGAAACCATGGTTTCATGGCAAAAGCAACACGCAATTTGCCTTGCCAAACTCCAAGTGAAACCTTTGATTTGCATAAAGGTTTGGCCACTGAAGCATCGTGTCCAATCCCAGACATCACCATAACTGTGGTTTCATGCCAATATTCAAACCGCAATCATGGAGGCAACAGCGCAGATACACCCAGGATCACAGCTGCTACCTGGCTGTCGCAGTTCTCACTAGCCAGCTCTCCGAGCACCAGCCCAGCCCCTCCTCTCACCTATCCGGCTGTTGAGTTTCCTGGCAACAGAGACACCGCAACGTCCCACTCCAGACATGCCAGCTTCTCAAGCAGCACAGTCACACAGGAGCATTCCCTCTTCCCACTATGCTCCTTGCTCCCCGCCACCTGGCAAGCAGGAAAGAAAGGGGATAGGATGACAGGACAGGAACTGAGGTGCTTCACACGATTGGTGTCAAGCACCAGGTGGGGTTTGTGTGGGGAGAGTGGTCTTAGACTGCTCTTCCTGCACACAAGCAGTCACTCCTTGCTGGCCAGCCGGATCAGCCGCTCAGATGGGTGGCTGCTCAGGTGGGGTGCTCTTGTGCCTGGCTGCAGCTCTGTCGGGAGCTCCAGGGGAAGGGGGAAGGGGAACGCCACTGTGTGATGCCCCGCCCTCTGAACCCCAGGCAGGAACTGCATGAGTGTGCGGTGCCTTCCTGGGGTCCCCCTCCCCTCTCCCCCCACCCCATGTGTCAGCCATGGCTGCAAGCAGCCACGGTTGACACATGATCAAATAAGCAAGCTTAAGAGAGTGCTCGGTCCATTAACCTCATTTACGGTGAGGGGTGGTTAGGCGGGCTAGTTGCCAGAGAACCACCGGGCTCGCCCACAAGCCAGAGAGGAGAGCTGGTCTTGTGGTAGGAAGCATGACTTGTCCCCATAGCTAAGCAGGGTCTGCCCTGGTTGCATCTGAATGGGAGACTTGATGTGTGAGCACTGCAAGATATTCCCCTCAGGGGATGAAGCCGCTCTGGGAAGAGCAGAAGGTTTCAAGTTCCCTCCCTGGCTTCTCCAAGAAAAGGCTGAGAGAGATTCCTGCCTGCAACCTTGGAGAAGCCGCTGCCAGTCTGTGAAGACAATACTGAGCTAGATAGACCAATGGTCTGACTCAGTATATGGTAGCTCCCTATGTTTGTAAGCCCAGTGAGCCCACAATTGCTCAAAACTAAGCTAAAGGAGCCCAGACTGGTTTCAAGCAATCGTGTGAATAGCTCACTAAGTGCTTTGCTCCCTGAGAAGGAAGTGGCATTGATGTGTGGGAAATTGCTTTGCTTGCTTGACCACAAGCACTCCACGTGGTAACATAAGCAAGGCACCCCATAACAGCAACATGCAGGGATTGTCGAGCAGCCGCATTCTATATTTTTAATTAAAAGGTTGGGGAAGGAAGGCCACGTCCCCTTGGGGGGTTCACAGTCTCTAGGCTTTCTCATGAGCAGAGCCAGTCACCAGGGTCATCAGTGCTCCAGCCAAAGGGGAGAGATGGCAGCTGTGAGTATGCCGACCCAGGACAGACCACACTTGCTCATGAGAGTGCAAAGCCATATGGACACCCCCTCACATCTCATGAGAAGAACCATCAGAGATGAGGAGAGAGAATTGCCAAGCAAAATCTCTAATAATGTGTGACAACAAAACATCCTCTTCTCCCATGGGCCACTCTCTCACGAGGCCACTGGGGCTCTATATCAAGCCTGGTTGCTCTGTGGAGGAAAGGTGCTGGGATGGGTACCCTGGCGGGTACCCCGGCGACTGCTTTCCTTGTCTTGGTGACTGCCACCAAGTAACTGGCAAAGCTTGACCCCCACCAGCCCATCCGCCCATGTAGACATGTGCACCCTTGTTTTTGCCCCAGAATGGTGACGCCGCTCTCTCAGGGTCACTGGAATTCAAGGCTCCTCTCTTCTGTGATTCCCTGCGCTAACGGATCTGCATATGGCAAACCACCAGACTGAACCTGGGAATTTTGAATGGAAATAAATATCCATCCACAAGCCATCCCCCACCCCACTGTCCACACATGTGGCCAGGCTCTGACACATGAAGCATCAGAATTTCCTTTGGATTCACACAAGTCTTTATGGCACGGGGCGGGGGGGTTGCAGCAATTCTGGGGGTTTTTTTACCATGGAGAGTTGGGGGGTCCCACACAACCAGGGTCCCTTTTGTTAGGTTAGCTTAACTTGGGAAAGCGCAGGCCAAAGGGGAACTTAGGGCTCACACCCCTAGGAGTGAGAGGGTCCTCCCCTCTCATGAGGTCCTTTCATGAGAGGGTGAGCCCAGTAGCAGCAAGCTGCCAGGGGAGCAGGAGTTTGGTTTGGTCTGCATGGGCTGCTTTAACAGGGTGATCTCTCACAACAGCATCTTAGGTCATGGCAGGACAGACCCTGCCCCCGGGATCCTTTGCCCTTCCTCATATACCTATTCCCTCCTAGGAAGGTTTCATGCTCCCTTCCCTTTCCTGAGTAACAGGAAAATAGTGCCCTCTAGACTCCCCCACCCCCGCCACAAATCGTGCTTGTGCGGGAATGTTTGGGTGCAGGGCTCTTTGAGGGGGGTGGCGGTGGTGCCATCACTGTCAGAAGAAGCACTGGCATAGCATGGACATTTACAGGCATTTAAATGCCCTTTTCATGCTGAGAGTGGGCATAGCGCTCTGAAAAAGTCCCTTTGGGACTGTGGCCAATTGTGGCTGCTCTACTGGCATTCTGATGCTTTGCCCACAGTCAGGCCATGGAGCTTGCCTTGGTGGATGAGGAGCAGGGAGGGAATCCCCTCTCCTGGAACTGAAGGTTGGCGGACCACATTTGGATGAATGTCTGCGGTGCAATTTACAGTTTAGAATTGAAACCCAGGGTGAGCCTACCTCTTTTTTCGTGTTACATCTGAATTTAGCCTATATTTGCTACTCAGTTTGCAGAAGTGTAAATGATTGCTTAAGATTATACCTGAGCAAAATGGATTCTCCTATTGAATTTTTTAAAAAATGTTGTTGACAGAGGCATTTTATTTCTTTTATGTTTTGAGATGTCGACCCTAGTCTCCATCTTATTTATTTATTATTTTTCTGTGTAAACCGCCCTGAGCCATTTTTGGAAGGGTGGTATAGAAATCAATCAATCAATCAATCAATCAAATAATTAATTAAATAAAATAAACCCTAACAGCAATAATACAATATATAACAAAGCATTTTTTCTATTGTCGCAATAGTTCTCAAATGCAGTAAATACTCTTCCACATTATCATTTCAACTTACAGTGTCTGTGTGTAGTCACTGTATAATGCACTTAGCTGTCAAAAAACAAGCAAGGTTCAGCTCTTATTTGTCTTTATATAGGTAAATCACTCCCTGTCTCTAAATATTTACCCCCCCCCGTTTATCCTTATTAAAGAATCTAAAGTACATGAAAAAGCAAAACGTATAATAGCAACAATAATAGTAATGAAGGAAGTGAAGAGTCCTATAAAAAAACTAAAATAATGAAAATGGCATTCAGAAATCCATTAGCAAAGAGCTATGATGCCTCAGAGCACTGGGGAAATATTTTAAATGTAAGGAAAAACCTTTGCGTTTAAAATCCTTAATGAAGATTAAAAGGGGGAAAAAGACTAAAAGCAACTGTAAAATCTTGAAAATAAGGCTAACACCTTGATTCATAATGGACTACAAGTCAATACTGTTGTTCTTGGTTACATTACTGCAGACTACATTATCGGCGCACTCAGTACTTATGAGTCTTATGCTCATTTTCTTTCTAGCCTGCTCTTGTTTGACCAAACCTGCTCTATTAATTTATTCATCTGTTCTGGCTGTACGGTAACAAAAATACAAGCAGCAGTGCCATTGATTTTACTTGTTTTTTCTGCCATTATGAAGAAAATAAGTCAAGGGCATCATCCAGCCACTGCTGAGTGCATTTTAATCTTATTGGTTTCAATGGGATTTGAAAATGCTTAACTCTGGCTAGATCATACCCATTATTATTATTTTTTAAAATGTTACATCAAAAATGATCTGGCTTCAGACAGAAGTACAAATATGCTAATTCCATGCCAATAGAAGATTGGCATGGAATTAGCATATCAGAAGTTTAGTTCTGATATGTTTTGTCCAATGATAAGGAATCTCTCAAGGCAAGGCAAGGCAGTCAGGGTTGCATAACCACAGATAGCTCCTTGATCCAAAAAGGGCAAGAGGGGCAATGAGATCTTAAATACTTGCAGCCTCACTCTACGCCTTCACTCTACTCCATTCCCCTACTACAGATGTGCACGAATCATTTCTTGCTATTCAATTTGACTTTGAATTGAATCACAAAAACTCAAATTGATTCATCAAAATTCGCCCACTTGTCCATTTCTTTTGTGGGTTGAGTGGTAGGTAGCACCCATCATGCCATACCACCCAACCCACTTTGGTGCCCCTAGGACCTACCCATGGGGAATAATGGGTGATTCAAGTTCCCAATTGTTTCCTATGGGCAAAACAAGCATAATGCACCCATTTTGCAACCCTGCCTTGAAAAACAACACTGCAGAACAAAAGAGCACGCAGTCCCTTCCAACACGTAACAGCACATTTGCCAAACATAACAGTCCAAATATGGCCAAAAAGAATCACTGACCCAGAATACACTGCCAGTGGATTGGAAAACCTTGGCAACTTTGAGGAAAAAAACTCAGGATGTCTTATTAAGGTTTAGGAAAATGATGGCCAAATAGTGTTATTTTGCTTTAATGATCAGAGTGATTACGTTATTTCCATATTTCTTCTGTAAAGCCTCATATTATTTATTCAATCACCACCATGCCCCGGCATGGCTGCATCAAATTGGTCATCCTTGTATGACCATAAATATAGTTAAATGATAACTATCAAAATATTATTTTCTGAAATGCCGAATAGTCCAAATCCATGGTGGTTCACTCATATAGCCTTCTATTAATGTAATGTAAAAATAATGGATGTGCACGGAACCGGCTGGTCCAGTTTGGTTCGACTCCAAATCAGACCCAAACTGGATCAGGCCAGTTCAGTCCGGCACCCCCTCAAACACACCCCCTGGTTGGGTCCAATCCAGGAGCGGGGGGTGGGTCCATGAACATTAATTTTTTTAAAAAAAACACCTCTGGGGGTGTTCTCCTAGGCAGTGGGGGGGGGGGCATGTGTCTGCGGAGGTTCCCCCTCCCCCTGCTGGCCTCCTTCGGTCCAAAACCAGCCTGTTTGGCCATTCTTCAGCATGTTCGAGCCTTTTTTGGAGGCCACCATGCCTGCGCAATGGGCCTCTACATGGCCTGAAATGACCTGGCATCACATTGCCTGAAACGTGACACTCCTACAGCTAAAGGGAGAGGAGAAAAGAAGAGCTTTCGAACCAGTATGCTGTTTGAATTTGAAAATTTGAATTTGAGAAGAAAAGGGCAGAGCTGGAGTTAACTGAGTGCAGTGAAACCAGGGATGGCCCTTCCATGAGTCAGGTTGAGACAGTTGCTTCAGAAATGGTTATGAGAAGAAGCACAGGAGGCAGCAAGCACCACCATTCTCTGCCACCATGGGCACCACCCCACTTCTACTGCCCTTCCTCACTTCACCAGTGTTCATGTGATTCATTTCCTTCTCTTCACCCCACTGGGCGTACCTTTTCTTTCTCTCGTTTTCCCCCAACAGAAGCTATGAATCCCTTCACACTACTGCCTCATTGATGGTATAGTCTGAGAGTGCTTGTGTGCCACAGGGGGTGTCCCCTGCCTCACACTGGCCTTCCTCTGCTCTTCAAAAGGCTTTTTTGGGCTGTTGTGGCCCTTCTTCCAATGGCAACAGCCATTTTGGAAGCTGCAGTGTATGCACCATTTGCGAATAGAACCTGTTCTGCACACCCCTAGCAATAACTACTTAACAGCAATCTTTATCTTTTCCAAGCTGAACCCCAATGAGGTGCAATGCTGGAACTAGAAGCCTTCAATAAAATAAATCCAGCAAGGTTGGAGCAAATATGTGTGAACTATATCCTTTAAATAACAAATTTCACTGTTCTACAACTTAAAGAAAGGGTGGGGGTATAGCACAAAGAATTGGGTTGTATAAGCCTCTTTAAACACATTATTGTGGGACTAGAGAAAGAGCAAATAGTTGCATATTCTTTTTAAATGCTTTCCCCCCTTTATTAAGATAAGCTGTAAAATGTTTTATTAATAGGGGAAATGGGTTAGTATTTATGTATTTATTTATTATTTATTTTACATATTTGTATACCGCCCAAAAGGCAAGTCTCTGGGCGGTTTACCAAAAAATATATTAAAAAAAATAAAAAGGTTAAAACATTACAACAATTTAAAACTTAAAACAACATTAAAACTATTAAAAATCATCAAACTATTAAAACAGTATCTAATTAAAAGCCTGGGTGTGTCTTGACTGCCTTTTTAAAAGTTGTAAGAGATGGGGAGGCTCTTATTTTAGCAAGGATCACGCTCCAAAGCTTTAGGGCAGCAATGGAGAAGGCCTGCCCCCGAGTAGGCACCAGACGAGCCGGAGGCAACTGCAGACAAATGTCTCCTGATGATCTCAATGGGCGGTGTGGCTCATAGCAAAGAAGACATTCTCTTAAATACCCAGGGCCCAAGCTGTTTAGGGATTTATAGGTTATAACCAAGACTTGTATTTTGCCCGGAAACTTATCGGCAACCAGTGTAGATCTTTTAAGACGGGAGTGATATGGTCTCTCCGAGATGACCCAGAGACCAACCTGGCTGCTGCATTCTGGTCCAACTGCAGTTTCAGGCAGCCCCACATAGAGCATATTGCAGTAGTTAAGTCTGGAGGTTACCAACAGATGTTCTACTGTTCTGAGGTCATTCATTTCAAGAAACAGTCGCAGCTGGCCTATCAGCTGAAGCTGATAAAAGGCACCTATGACTACTTCCTCAACCTGGGACACCAGGGAGAGGTTTGTGTCCAGAAGCTCCCCCAGACTGCTTACCTTCTGGGGAAGTGTGACCCCCATCCAGAACGGGCAGATCAAAATCATCTCCTGAGTTCCGACCCCACACAATAAATACCTCCATCTTATCTTGGCTCAGTCTTAGTTGGTTATCTCTTATCCAGCCCATCACCGCCTCCAGGCAGGCATTTAGGGAGGTTATGCCTTCTCCTGAATGATGTTGACATGGTGAAAAAGATTTGGGTGTCATCAGCATACTGATAACAGCTTGCACCAAATCTCCTGATGATCTCTCCCAGAGGTGTCAAGTAGATGTTAAACAATATCAGAGACAATATGGAGCCCTGAGGGACACCATACCGAAGTCAGATTTTAAAGAATGATAGTCCCTGAGGAACACCATCTGGAATCTATCAGAGAGGTAGGAGTGGAACCACTGTAAAACAGTGCCTCCCAACCCCAACACTCTCAGATGTTTCAGAAGGATACTATGGTTGATAGTATTGAGAGATAGTATTGAGAGATCCGCTGAGAGATCCAAAAGAACCAACAGAGTCACACTTCCTCTGTCAATTCCCAATTGGAGATCATCCATCAGGCCGACCAAGGCAGTCTCAACCCCATAGCCCACCCGAAAGCCAGTCTGAAATGGGTCGCATTTCAGTTTCATCCAAGAGTCGATAATCAGGTTCATCCAAGACTGCCTGGAGCTGGAATCCACCACCCTCTCAGTTACCTTGCCCAACCATGGAAGGTTAGAGACAGGCCTATAGCTGCTTAACTCTGAGGGATCCAATGCAGGCTTCTTCAAAAGAGGCCTAATAATTGCCTCCTTAAGGCAAGGAGGCATCCTGCCCTCCCTCAGAGAAGCATTTATGATCTCTACTAGGCTTTCTACAACAACCTCCCTGCCAGATAGTATAAGCCATGTCAGGCAGGGGGTCAAGAGAACAGGTGGTAGGCTGCACCTTCCCAAGCAGCTAGTATGCATGTACTCTCTTGGTTAGCCTATAAGACTCATATTTCCCCCATGCTTCACACTCTGTATGTTCTAAGAACTTCAACAAAAGTGGAAGGAATGCACACAATCTTTTGAGTAATCCACAAATTACACGCCTTCTTCACCTTCCTATCATTCCATTATCACAGCTTTTACTTTGTAAACACTCTGGTGAAAGGAGAGGGAAAACATGTATACATAATTTTATGGAAATTTACAATGCAGATATCTCCATCTCCCCCTTTATATTTTGGGTTATATTACAAAGTATATGTAACAATAAGCAATTGGGTTGTATAAGCTTTGTGTTTATAAGCAATATGTGTTTATAAGCAATAAACACATTGTTGTGGAGCTAGGGAAAGAGATTATATCTGTATATTCTTTCGAGATGGCTAATTATTCAGAAAATGCTTGTTTCCCCTCTTTTCCTTAACCTGTAACCCCACAAGAATCTTATTGAGAAGGAAAATGGGAAAGTATGTCTGTACTCTTCGGGGTCACTTATAAGACTTACATCTCCTAAGCACTTCAAGAAAACAGAAATGTGAGGAAGGAATACACACATTCTTTTGGGTAATCCACAAATTACATACCTTCCTCTACTCCCTACTTCCCTATTAGCAATGGCTTCTATTTTGCAAAGGCTCTGTTGAAAGGAGTGAGGGGGGAAACATATATATAAAATCTTTTGGGTAATTTACAAAGTAGACGTGTCCCTCTCCTCTTTAACTTCTCATACTTACAACTTTACAATTATAAAAGAGAGTGGGGAGGATTACTCATCTACAAATGGTAGAGTGGGAAAACATTCTTTTAGGTACTTCATAGAAGTGGTCTTTGGGGTAATTAATCAAAATAGAGGAAGGAAAGGGGAAATTTTTAAACTCTACAAATATATGTTTGGACACTATGAGCCCTTTCTCATGAGCAGTGAGAAAGGGCAAGAGGGCTAGCGGGGAGAAAGCCTTAAAAAGCTTACCACCCCACAGATGGCTGAGGGCTCCCGAGTTCCTCTTCAGCAGGCGGATTGCCCGCCCAGGCAATTAAAGGGTGTTGCAGGCAGCTCAGAGGGTCAGGGTACTGGGACACATTGCCCCACCCCCTGTAGCTCCCATAATACACTGTGCAAATGCACGATGCATTATGGGGATCCTACCTCCCCTCCTTGAAGCTGGCCGGGAGCCCCACAGTCTGCCAGCCTTGGCTGCAAGTAGCTACGGCTGGCACTCGTTCTCCTAACCTCATTTTAGAAGGTGGCTACAGAGGCAGGTTTGTGGGAATTGGGCCCAATCCTGGCAGTATATATGCACAGGCAAAACTGGGCTGGGTTTCCTTAGCCCAGTTTGCCTGTGCATGTGAATTGCTTCAATCTCTCCCACATTCCTACTTCCTATCTACTTCACATTACTATATCTTGTTTAAATTGTGTAGGATAATATGGGGAAAATATGCTATGTAGATACACTTTAGAGATTTGGTTTCTAGTAAAATTAAACTCAGAGTAGATAAAGGGTAAATTAACAAATGTAGAAAACCTGTTATGAAAATATGCCCTAGGTTTTCCTCAAGAAAAGTGAACGGAGATTTCATCACCAAATGGGTTCATGTTTGTTAAATTGTAGAATTGTCTGTTTGACTGATTTGGCTTTGTGGGGAGGGAATAGTTATGAAATTCATAATTGTCAGCTGGCTCAATTTTCACCTACAGGAAACTGTACAAATCTTCCCTAAATGGGATAGTGAATATGTTTATGATGATATGTGACAGACACCTTAAAAAAATCTTCTCTGTTAATTGTAATGGCTTGGGATCATGTATCAAGTGTTCAAAAGTATTTAAAACACTGCATAATAACAAGCTAATATTGTATTCCTACAAGAAATGCATTTTTTTAAAAAAACAACTTTAAAGCTTTCCAAGTATTTAATTTCCCGCAACAGTATACAGCATCAGGAATATCCAAATCAAGAGGGTGGCCATATTAATCTCCAAAGACTGTCCTTTTAGACCATCTAAAACACATGCTGATCCAGCCAGACAATACATCTTTATAGAGGGCATATTATTTGATAAACCTATGATTGACTGACTGATTGATTGATTGATTGATAATGTGCCGTACAGTTGTGTCGACTTTTAGTGACCACATAGATAGATCCTCTCCAAGTTGAACTGTCTTCAGCTTGGCCTTTAAGGTCTCTCAGTGGTGCATTCATTGCTGTGGTAATCAAGTCCATCCACCTCACTGCTGGTCGTCCTCTTTCCTCCAACTTTCCCCAGCATTATGGACTTCTAAAGGGAGCTAGGTTTTCGCATAATGTGTCCAAAGTATGATAGTTTGAGCCTGGTCATTTGTGCCTCAACTGAAAAGTCTGGATTGATTTGTTCTATGATCCATTTGTTTGTTTTCCTGGCTGTTCATGGTATCCTCAAAAGTCTTCTCCAACACCAAAGTTCAAAAGCGTCAACACTGTTTCTATCTTGCTTCTTCAAAGTCCAGCTTTCGCATCCATAGAGAGGAAAACCATTGCATCCATAGAGAGGAAAACCACGGGGAAAACCATTGTCCGAACTATTCTAATCTTTGTAGGTATAGACACGTCACGGCATCTAAATATCCTTTCCAAGGCCTTCATTGCAAGCCTATGATACTGGACTCAATTTATGTCCCTAATACCAAGCAACACTCCTTCCTGAAATCACTTTTTAAAAAATTACCCAAAAAGTGATACGTCATGGCATCTAAACGTGACATATCACGACATATAAATATCCTTTCCAAGGCCCTCATTGCAACCTATGATACTGGGTGCAATTTATGTCCCTAGTACCAAACAACACTCCTTCCTGAAATCACTTTTTAAAAAATTACAAAAATAAATTAAAAAAAAATTGGATTATAGGAGGAGATTTTAATACATTAATGAACCCAGTTTTGGACACTTCTGTCAAAGAAATGTACTCAGCACCAATCCAAAACTACGCTAATGCAATTATCTGAAAATTTTAATAGATACATGAAGAGAACTACACCCATTAGAAAGAGACTATACATTTTACTCAAATACACATCAAACATACTCTAGAATTGATGGCATATACATTTCCACATTTTTGCAGTTATATTTACAAAAAGCTCTTATTGGTGATAAAATTTGATCAGGTTGGTTGGATTACAGGTTGGATTACAGGTTGGTTACAATTTGAGAAAAAGACAAAAAAAGAAATTTATGGAGATTAAATACAAATTTATTAAATAACAAACATATTGTAAAACAATTAGAGGACAAAATCCAATAATTCTTTGACTTTGTGGAATAAATTAACAAACTATCTGGAAAGCATTTAAAGCCACGCTTTGAGGTGAATGTATAAGCCAGGCATCACAGACTTATAATACAGGAACTCTGAAAGAGAAAAAAATTATGGAAATTATTTAAAATCTGGAATCTGTACATAAAGTAACAGGAATTAAAAATATATATACAATCAACTCCAAAAAGTTAGATCAAAAGATCTAAAGCTGGACTTATTAGATACTCATGTAATTCAGAAACAAGTATTATTTCTAAGACAAAACTATTATGAAAAAGGCACTAGAGTCAGTAAATACGCAGCCAGAAGAATAAATAATAAAATGCAGTCTAAAACAATTAAATTACTTACATCTACAAGAATTTAACAAAATCTACATATATCTTGGATGAACTAACTAAATACTATGAAACTCTATTCTTATACTATTCTATACTTCGGAACTACTGCAACCAGATAACATTCACAAATTTGTAAATGTGCATCTTCCCACTAAAATAACATCTTCACATGCTAATATAATGGAAGATCCTATTTCAGAAACACAAATTACTCAAGCTGGAACATCCATTAAACTCAGCAAATGCCCTGGAAGCTCTTTGATTGATTTCTACAACCAATTAAAAATAAACTTACTAAACTTCTTACTATATTAATTAACTATGTCTTAAATAGCAGCAAAATTCTTCAAACTATATGAGGGGAAAGCCCATATAGTGGTAATCCTCAAGCCAGATAAGGACCTCACAAATCCTGGATCTTAAAGTCCCTTACTGCTGCTAGATCAGGACACAGAACTATTCACAACAATATTCGCTAGAAGACTGAACACTTCATTGGTCATTTTATTGTTAATGGAACTGCCTCGGGATGATTTGTAAACACCCCAAAATTGCATTCGGGCTTTTTGTGGGGAAAATTAGCTCAGAGTGGAGCAGTTCCACATCAGAATGAATTTAATGCAAATGTTGGTTACAGGAAAATGACTGGCTGAGAGGGATATGATCCCCACCCTCCAGCCTTCTCATTGACGTGATGACCCCGTAGCAATGCGGCTCACCTGCCCACTCGCCGGGCCAGCCTGGGGTGCAGGCTGGAAGCACCACCCAGAGCAGCAGCCTCCGGAGTCCTGGGGTGCTGCCGTCCCTTCCAATTTGCCACTCTCTGCAGTGCAGGCAACCTGCTCCGTTGCCTCCCCTCTTCCTCCCTGCCGGCTCTACCGTCACCCGGCAGTGGGAGCCTTTAAAGGGAGTGTGCACGGCTGGCCCGGTGAGTGGGCAGGTGAGCCACATCGCTCAGTGGTCGTCACGTCGATGAGAAGCCTGGAGGGTGGGGAACACATCTCTCTTAGCCGGTCATTCTCCTGTAACCAACGCTTTGCACTGAATTCATTCTAATGAAGGCTGGAGGGTGGGGAAGAACAATCTAGAAAACTTTGGAGGACTGGAGTCCTCCATAGAAACCATGTGGATGACAATACAAGACCTAAAAGGGAATGTGCTACTGGGGACGTGCTATCGCCCTCTGGATCAAAACGTTGACAGTTGACTGGGAGTTGCAGCAGGAAATCAGGGAGGCGTCAAGGAGAGGCAGGGCTGTAATAATGGGTGACTTCAATTACTCACACATTACTGACTGGTAAATTCACAGCCAGGTAATGACAAAGAGGTCAGATTTCGAGATATGCTGAATGACTGTGCCCTAGAACAGTTGGTCTTGGAACCAAACAGAGAGAAGGTGACTTTGGACTTAATCCTGAGTGGCACCCTGTGCATGATGTCCATGTCATTGACACTTTAGGGAACAGTGACCATAGTGCGACCAAATTCAGCATACATGCGGGGAGAGAATCACCAAGGAAGTCTAACACAGACATTTTGAATTTCAGAAGAGGAAACTTCTCCAAAATCAGGAAGGTTACTTCTTTTCAGAATGCATGGAGTTTACTCAAAACCACAATACTAGAAGCCCAGTTAGATTGTATACCCCAAAGGAGGAAAGGTACCCGTAAATCTAGGAGGCTAACAGGTATGGCTAACAGGTAAAGTCAAGGAAGCCCTAAAAGGGAAGAAGACTTCCTTCCAAAATTGGAAGGTAAAGTGTGCCATCGAGTCGGTGTCGACTCCTGGTAACCACAAAGCAGTTGGACCATTAGACAATGAGGGAGTGAAAGGATTTATTAAGGAGGATATGGAGGTTGCAGAGAAGCTAAATGAGTTCTTTGCATCCATCTTCACAGCAGAGGATACTAAGCATATACCTGTTCTTGAACTAGGGATGTGAACATAACCACCTGGCCTGGATCGGTTCGAGTCCAGACCGGATTTGAACTTCACCAAACCAGTTTTATTCCAGCACCCCCTCAACCCCCACCCCCCCAGGTTCGATCTGATCCGGGGTGTGTGTGTTCACAATTTCTAAAAAAGTTTTTATTTTTATTTTTTATTTTTTACCTTGTCGTTCCTCAAGGCGGTGGGGGGGGGTCCACAGAGGTTCCCCCTCCCCCCCGCCGGCCTCCTTAATAACCTCCGGTGGTTTGGCCAGTTCTTCAACCCGTTTGAGCCTGCGGAGCTCAGCACGGTGGCCATTTTGGACAGGGCTGCACACGTGCAAACGGCCTCTGCGAGGCCTGGAATGACCCAGGGCCTCGCAAAAGCCATTTGGGCATGTGTGGCGATCATTCACAAATGATCTAGAAGTAGAGGTAAGCAGCGACGTGGCCAAATTTGCAGATGATACCAAACTCTTTTGGGTAGTGAAATCCAAAATGGATTGTGAGGAGCTCCAAAAGGATCTCTCCAAACTGAGTGAGTGGGCAACAAAATGACAAATGCAGTTCTGTGTAGGCAAGTGTAAAGTGATGCACATTGGGAAGAAAAACCCCAACTTTAAGTATACACTAATGGGATCTGAGCTGTCAGTAGAGGGATCTTGGTGGACAGCTCGTTGAACATGGCGACTCAATGAGCAGCAGCTGTTAAAAAGGCCAATTCCATGCTAGAGATCATTAAGAAGGGGATTAAAAGTATAACTGCTAATATTATAATGCCCTTATACAAAACTATGGTGTGGCCACACCTGGAGTACCACATACAGTTTTGGTCACCACATCTAAAGAAGGACATTGTAGAACTGGGAAAGGTGCAGAAGAGAGCAAGCAAGATGATCAGAGGCCTAGAGCACCTTCTTTATGAGGCAAGGCTACAACACCTGGGGCTATTTTGTTTAGAAAAAAAGATGACTGTGGGGAGACATGATAGAGGTCTATAAAATCATGCATGGTGTGGAGAAAGTGGAGAGAGAGAAATTCTTCTCCCTCTCACATAACACTAGAACCAGGGGTCATCCCATGAAATTGATTGCCTGGAAATTTAGTACCAAATGGAGGTACTTTTTCACACAACGTGTAATCCACTTGTGGAATTCTCTGCCACAAGAAGTGGTGACAGCCAACAACCTGGATGGCTTTAAGAGGGGTTTGGATAACTTCATGGAGGAGAGGTCTATTAACGGCTACTAGTCGGAGGGCTATAGGCCACCACCAACCTCAAAGGCAGGATTCCTCTGAGTACCAGTTGCAGGAGAGTAACAGCAGGAGAGAGGGCATGCCCTCAACTCCTGCTGTAGGCTTCCTGTGGCATCTGGTGGGCCACTGTGTGAGACAGGATGTTGGACTAGATGGGCCTTGGGCCTGATCCAGCAGGGCTGTTCTTATGTTCTTATCACCAAACAGCCTTGTTGACCCATTTGTTTCCCTAAACCTGTGGTGGAGAACCTTGGCCCTCCAGCTGTTGTTGAACTACAACTCCCACCATCCCCAGCCACAAGATGGTGGGAGTTGTAGTTCAAAAACAGCTGGAGGGCCAAGGTTTTCCACCCCTGCAATTTTCTTTTCCATGTACCGTAGCTGTGTGCAACAGTTGTTGCACTCTGGTCTCCAAATAGTTTCCTAACACTCTGACTTCTTTCTCCTCTGTCCCTTCATCCTCTTCTCTCACCTTCTTATCCAACCACCTCAACTGTCTCCTCCCAGCATACTGACCTCCCAGCATACTGACAATTGTTGCCTAGCACCCATTTTCTGGCCTCACCCTCTGACATTAACCACTTTTGATCAAAAAATACCACAAAAGTGACTCAGAGTTCCAGCTGCAGACCACCCACTTGGGAATGACTGAGAAGGTTCATGAAGACATACACAGTGATGGTCTTGAAGAATGAAGAATCACAATCAGGAATCTCAGGATCAACAGGCTTTATTTACCAAGGAATCTACTAAAGTGATAAGCGTAAGTAAATAAACACAAAAAATCTCAATCTCAATCTCAATCTCTCTCCTTCCCCCCCTCCCTCCTCCCCCCTCCCCCCCCCCCCCATCCCAGGAACCAACAAACTGAAGGGGAGAGAAAGTAGTAGGCTGGAAGACTGGCTGATGCCTGTGGCTCCTTATAGATAATTTTACCTCCTGTGTATCCCATGAGGTCCTTAGTAGTTAGGAATTAGAAAAAACAATTCAGAATGTTGGGATTTGCAGAGGCAAAAGAAAGAAAGAAAATTATCTGCCTCACTTTGTGATTATGCCTGTGTGGGGACCAACCCATACCTCAAAGACCCCATTACCTGTAGGGGCCGGGGAGAGGAAGCATGCACAGGATGCTGCATGGCAGAGCAAGCAGCGCGGGCAGCTCCTAGCCAGGCTGCAGCCGGCCTGTCAGTCACTAGTAAGCCATGGATATAGCTGAATTCTGCGTTGCCAGCACTGTCTGATGATGGACGAATGCCAATGACATTGGAGGGAGGTGGAATGCTGCCGAAGCTGGCCCCAGGGGCATGGTGGGAATGTCAACAGAGGGTGTGGATGGAGGAGATGGGGAAATTGAGAGAATGGGACACAGGCTGGGGAACAGGAAAGGAAAGAGACTGAGAGATCCTGCCTTTATGGCAAACTAATAACAGCATGGTGGAAGGGAGGGGTGGGGCACTGTAGTGTCACCATGGAAGATATGGCAAGGAGGTTTAATGGTGTGGTCCACTTTTCCCCTCTGTGTATTTAGGATTTTGTAGATTCATTATACTTATACACATAAAGGTATACACATTACTTATACACATTATGAACTTACTAGTATTTTTCAGCCCGTTAAAATAACGAGTGCTAGTGGCACGGGGTGTGGGGGGGTACCTTTAAGAGCGGCGGGAGGGTTTACTTACCCCTCCCGCCGCTCTCTCGCTTGCCACTGTAATTATCTGATTATTTGGGGCGGCAGGACACCAGCTGCCCCCGCCACCCCCCCCACCTGATTAGGGGCCAAATTGGCCCAAACTACTGCCGCCGCGGCCGCAGCCCACCCACCCGCCCTCCCAGCTGCCCGAGTCCTAACCTTCTACGCCGATCAGGGACCCATAATTGGAGAAGGAGAGAGGAGCTCGCAAACAGAGCTCCTCTCTCTGCAAAGCCTCGGCCCAAACTGGCACTTTGGGTGCAAAGGACGCCTGGGAGCAGGCTTTGCAGAGGGAGGAGCTCTGTTTGCGAGCTCCTCTCTCCTTCTCCAATTATGGGTCCCTGATCGGCATAGAAGGTTAGGACTCGGGCAGCTGGGAGGGCGGGTGGGTGGGCCGCGGCGGCAGTAGTTTGGGCCGATTTGGCCCCTAATCAGGTGGGGGGGCGGGGGCGGCTGGTGTCCTGCCGCCCCAATTAATCAGATAATTACGGCGGCAAGCGAGAGAGCGGCGGGAGGGGTAAGTAAACCCTCCCGCCGCTCTTAAAGGTACCCCCCCACCCAGTGACGGACCGCAGTTTGCGGTTCCGTGCACACCTCGTCGGGCCGGTCTCTTCTCCCCGCTCTAATCTCCCTGCCGCTTCAGTTTTTAACTCCCGCCATTGCCATCTCTGCTCCCCCGGTCCCCCCGCGGCCCGTCTTTTTACTCTTTTCTTTTCTCCCTGCCATTTTTTTTTTGTTCCCCGCTGCCGCCTCTGCTCTCCCTGTTCCCCCGCTGCCGACCCAGCCCTCCCGGTTCCCCCACTGCCAACCCAGCCCTCCCGGTTCCCCCGCTGCTGCCTCTGTCCTCCCAGTCCCCCTGCGGTCGCTAAACATGGCCGCCCGTGTCTGGGCGGCCGTATCTTTCACGGACGTTCTGGGCATGCACTCCGCGCATGCCCAGAATGGCCGAGATAGACACGGGCCGAGAAATGACACGGGATCACACTGAAGGCTTTTATTATAGAGGATACACATTACAGACTTGGTAATCTTGAGATCTTGTTTTTCACTAAAGACCTTGTAATCACTTTCATTCCTGTATTCATGTTTTGAACCTCATATCTTGGTACAACTTGGTATAGCAAAGCAGAGATAGATAAGGTTTACTTAAAAACATACTCCCTAGTCGACCACCTGGGAAAGGGAAGATAGATAGATCTGCAGCCAAGGATGGAATCTTGATTGGAATATCCTTGGCAGATGTCCAAGTGTTTGGGTCTCACCCATACCAGTGATAAGGTGTACCCACCAGGACATCTCCAGGTGTTATTTACAAGTTTTGTAAAAGTATTTTTTAAAAGGCAGCAGAACACCCCAGTATTTTTGAACCTCGGCATAGATTTAGAGACCTGGGAAGGTGCTATGCAACCAACTGGCTTCAGGGAATCTGTCTGCCATCATCTGGGGTTCCTGATGAGCAGAAGGGACATATGGTATATCCTTTGTTCTGAAATCTTCTTTAGGTGTTATCCTACTCTACCTAATTTGGCATTTATCCTGGTGTGAACCTATTGTCTTCAAGTCCTAGAACCTGTTACACTGGCTGGCTACCGGTGCCAATACAGACATGGGCAGGAAGAGGTGGAGAATTACCCTGGATGAAATGAATAGGCCCGATGATGAAGCTGGCTGCTACAGGGAGCCTGTGTCACCTGGTGAGAGAGCACAGTGGATACAGGGCAAGACCCACAGGGGTGAGGTAACCCTTAGTAGGGATGTGCACAAACTGGTTCAGAAGCCCTGTTATGGACCTCCAAACCAGTTCAAAGAATCGGCGGTTCGGCCGGTCTGGCCGGTTCAATGGCAGGGCAGTTACCTTTAAGGAGCAGGGAGGGTGCTCTTCCCACCACCACATTTCCCCCACCAGCGCTATGTTTAAAATGGTCCCATGGGGTGGCAGCATACCTCCTTGCAACCCTGGTATGTGTCGGACTGCAAGTGCCCAGTGGGCATGTATGTGTGGGCACGATGCTGCCCCATGGGACCATTCTTAAACACAGCATCAGTGGGGAAAACGCTACGGGGAGGAGAGCACCCTCCCTGCTTCTTAAAGGTAACACACACACACACACCATTGAATGGGCTGCCGCTGGCTCTGTGCACATTCCTAAACCTTATTGGGCAACTCTGAGGCCCATCACCCAGGGTATACTCTATGTATACCACTTTGGAAATATTTGAAAAGTGGTATATAAATATTTGTTGTTGTTGTCCAGGAGAGGCCCATCCCAGACCATCTTTCCAGATTAGGTAGGAAGATGTGCAGACAGTCTAATATAAGCAATTGAGATGATGGAGAGAAAAGGGGGATTACTGACTTCCAATCTGAGTGCACCAACCCTGACAGCACTATAGAATTTGCCCTTAGACAAATGGTAGAATGGCTTTGGACCAGGGTGCACGTTACAGTGGCCCAGGGACCAATTCAGGAGCAGAAAGAAGGGACTTTGGAAGAGGCAGCAGATCTTAAGAGGTTTCTAGGCCTGGCATAATGAGATGCAAGTGCCACGTCACCAAGAGACTGGGTAGACCATGTATGGTCTTAAAGAAAATGGGCCAAAGGTCATAGGAACATTAGAAGCTGCCATATACTGAGTCAGACCATAGGTCCATCTAACTCAGTATTAACTACACAGACTGGCAGCAGGTTCTCCAAGGTTGCAGGCAGGAGTCTCTCTCTGCCCTATCTTGGAGATGCCAAGATGGAAACTTGGAACCTAGATGCTCTTCCCAGAGTGGTTCCATCCCCTAAGGGGAATATCTTACAGTGCTCACACATGTAGTCTCCCATTCATATGCAACCAGGGCAGACCTTAGTTAAGTGGACACGTCATGCTTGCTACCAACAGACCAGCTCTCCTCTCCTATGGCCAATTGCAATTTGTGGTAATCACTACAGTAGGGATGTGCCCGAATCATTTTGGCGCCTCTTTGAAGAGGTGCCGAAATGATTCAGCTCCCTGCAGCCAAAACGTTTCAGCACGGGGCAAGGGGTCCCCTTAAGAGGAGGCAGGCAGGTCCTACCTGTCCCTCCTGCGGGCCTCTGCCACCCCATTGCATGACAGCAGCAGCCTGTGCTGCTGTCTCCTTTAAGGTGCTCGCCGCAGTGACGGGATATTGATCCCAGCATCCCTTGTGCGGCATCGGCACGCAAATTGCGCCGATCGATGCACTGGCGCCGTTTGCGGGGCCAGCATGCTGTTGCACGGTAGAACTGCAGCACAGGCTGCTGCTGTCACGGCAGATCTTTATGGAGTCCAGTGCTGCGCTGGGGCGGTGGAGTCTCACAGGAAGGGCAGGTAGGACTGGCCTGCCTCCTCTTAAGGGGACATCTCCCCACCCCCTGGGATGTGCCTGAAGTATTTCGTTCACATCCCTACACTCCAGACAAGAAGTTGTCTTCCACTCAAGTAGAATGAGTGGCAAGACTTGCTGAAGTAGATGCATTCGGCCGAAGACCATTGTGATGGGAATGATGGAAGTTATAGTCCAACAACATCTGGGGACTCAAGGTTCAGAACCTTTACACTAGGCTACCACTGTGTGGTGGCTGCAACAGCTGCTGTCTGGGGATCTGCTGCCTCATTAGGGATTTTTTTCCCCTTTAAACAACTCTTACATGTGCAGACATTCGAACTCCATTACAGGAAATGGTAAGTAGACAATACATTCATGTAAGTACTGTTGCCAGCAAGCCATATTTTGGGATAGCACAGAGAGCACCCCTCTACCCAAATGTCTCAGTCGCACTGGATCATGGGCTCATGATCTTAGTACCCACTTTACTCTGTCTAGTGTAAAGAACTGACTCTTGGCTCAGGAGACCTGGATGATGGCAGATATAGAACTTGAGGGCTATGTGTTTTATGGATTGAAAGCCAATCCTGGCACTTAATCCTGGCAGAGTCAAAGAGGGGTTGGGCTTAATTATTTCCACTAAACCGCGGGCAGAGATGGATGAGCTGGCCCATTATCTTCATTTAACTAAATCCATTCTCATCAAGTTGGAGGAATATAATATGCTGGTCATAAATGTGTATATACCGCCCCAGAAATCTCATGCTAGCATTAAGATAATCTGGGAGGGCCTTAAAAATTATATTGACTATCTCTTGGTACAATTTCCAAATTTTTATTTCATAATATGAGGTGACTTCAATGATAAAATGGGTTCAAATGACGACCATTTGAATATAACTTATAAAAGTTACCCACCAGAAGGGGACTGTCCACTCCAACTCCAGAGACATCAGTGTAAAGATCTCGTCTGCAAACTAGTGGTCCTTTACTTGGCTTGTACAATGAATGCATTAGATCTGTTTGACCTCTGTGAAGGTTCTAGGCAGGGCCGTCCCTGGTAGGGCATGGGGATAGGTGCAAATTAGCATGTGAGGGGCTCCCTTAACATTTCAAGCTAATATATGTTATATGTAAGACACAGACTTACACATTTTAACACATTGAATTCTCTTGCAGTAAAAATCTTATTTTGAAGGAATACACTCGGATTCCTAACATGACTGTACATTTATTGCAAGGGGCAAGTATCATTTGAACAAGGCACTCCACACTTTTGCATGGAGGCAAAATTAATGCACCTCCCATTTTTATACAGTTTTTCTTTTCAGTTAAAAACCATTTGAACACCCCTCTTAATCTGAAGTGCTTGGTTTTAAATGAATTCACTCTCACTAGAATCAGTTATAGGGAGTTAGACTGAACTCTTTTACACTAACTGTACCGGTACTAGATTGTAGGTAAGTATTAAGTTAGTGTTAAACAAGATGTTACTTTTAAAAAAATCTGTTACTTTAGTGGCTACGGTTTTCAGGATTTATTCTGAATGAATTATTTCAGAAATTAATGATTCTACAATAACCTGCAATAATCTATAACCATTTTAAAGGAAGAGTCTAATTTTAAGCCAAAATTACAGCCTGATGGAAAGTACCATCCATCCAGATTATTGACAGAATGCTCACTGCTCTTCCATTTCAAAGGAAGAAAATAAACCATCTGTTAGCATTGCACTGTACTTCACTAATATACAGGTGAAACTCGGAAAATTAGAATATCGTGCAAAAGTCCATTAATTTCAGTAATGCAAATTAGAAGGTGAAACTGATATATGAGACAGACGCATTACATGCAAAGCGAGATAAGTCAAGCCTTAATTTGTTATAATTGTGATGATCATGGCGTACAGCTCATGAAAACCCCAAATCCACAATCTCAGAAAATTAGAATATTACATGGAACCAAGAAGACAAGGATTGAAGAATAGAACAATATTGGACCTCTGAAAAGTATAAGCATGCATATGTATTCAGTACTTGGTTTGGGCCCCTTTTGCAGCAATTACTGCCTCAATGCGGCGTGGCATGGATGCTATCAGCCTGTGGCACTGATGAGGTCTTATGGAAGACCAGGATGCTTCATTAGCGGCCTTCAGCAATTCTGCACTGTTTGGTCTCATGTCTCTCATCCTTCTCTTGGCAATGCCCCATAGATTCTCTATGCTGTCAGATCAGGCGAGTTTGCTGGCCAGTCAAGCACAGTACACTGTATACTTTTCAGAGGTCCAATATTGTTCTATTCTTCAATCCTTGTCTTCTTGGTTCCATGTAATATTCTAATTTTCTGAGATTGTGGATTTGGGGTTTTCATGAGCTGTACGCCATGATCATCACAATTATAACAAATTAAGGCTTGACTTATCTTGCTTTGCATGTAATGCGTCTGTCTCATATATCAGTTTCACCTTTTAATTTGCATTACTGAAATTAATGGACTTTTGCACGATATTCTAATTTTCCGAGTTTCACCTGTAATATCATCTAGTACATAATTGGATTGCTTACAATGCATCTAGGCACACTTAACTCAAAGTTTGGTGGTGGCCACTTAGTGTATGGTTATAGTTAAATAATCTATTATATTTTGGATAATTTGTGCAAAATAAAGTCATACTTAACTTTCTAATGACCTACAGATACCAGATTTGACCTAAAGATATCAACATCTGTAGCGCAGAGCAGCATGGAAATTCAGCTCTTCTCCCAACATAATATGTTTGAGCACCCAAAGAGAATAAACACAAATAGCTTTTTGTACAGATTGTGTCTTGGCTAGTTCCCTCCCTTTGCAAGTTTTTTTTAAAAAAAACCATTGTGAAGAAAGATTCTGTCCTATTAATATCAGTTACTTGAAACTGGCCAGGCATGGATGGGTGGGTTATTGTGGAACGGAGCTGAAATAAAGAAGAGACTTATGTTGCCTTTTGTGGGGCCTTACTTACATAACTTCTGGGGGGGGTGGGGAAATGCTTGAGTTGCACGCTGTGCTGAATTGTCATGTGAGCGAGAGATCCCAGGCGAAGAAACAGGAACTTAAGGCAGTTGGGCTGGAGGGGTTAATAATGAAGAGGAAGTGGGACTGGCCAGGCTCCAGATGTTCACAGCTGTTCTTCAGGGCTCTGGCAAATGCGAAATACAATCTCCAGCCCCGAGCATTTTCTCACATGTGAAGATTAAACAAGAACCCCCTTTTCTTGTTTAATCTTCATATGTGAGAAAATGCTTCTGACTGGGGACTAAAACCCGGTGCTAAACAATGGCTATGGCGGAGCCTACTGGTAACCAAGAGGTTAATATTGAGGTAGTGGGAATCTCCCAACCCCTCTAGGTGTAAGGACTGGGTGCAGGACCTGCTTGAGCTGGCGGCCCATGAAAAATAGGCCCTCTTAAAAGTACATAAATCTGATAAATGGGCTGAAATCTGGGACAACTTCCTCGAACTATTCTTAGAATAGGAACTCCTCCAACCTTCCCACACCTACTAGTGCAATGGTGAGTATCCCTTCGCCTCTCCCCCCACCCTTCTGCCTTCTTTCCCCCTCTTTCTCTATCTTTATCTCCTTTCTTCCCTCTTCACCCCTCAACCCTTGCTGTAGGGGGAAGGGAGGGCTGGGCTCGGGGGCGAGGTGGGAGTGGGGAACTGGGAAAGGCATTTTAAAAGAAAAACAGGGGAAAAAAGAAAAGACCACCATGCATGCTCAATTGACCTCTGCGAGACCCTGGGCCATGCCAGGCTTCACAGAGACCATTTGAGCATGTGCGATGGCAGGCAAAATGGCCACTGCACTGATTTACAGAGGCCTGAATGGGCCAAAAAGGAAGGTTTTATGGGCTGCAGTAGTGATAAACAAGGCTGGCAGGGGGAGGGGTAACCTTCTTGGACACTCCCCCGTTGCAGCCTTTAGGAAGCCCCCCCAAGGGGCTACAGGTACTAAAAAAAAATTTATTTATTTATTTTTTAAAAAATCACGAACCCCCCTGGATCAGACCGAACTGGGTGGGGGTTTCATGGGGGCCAGACCAAACTGGCCCGGTCAGGTTCAGCAGCTTGCACTCAAACCGAACCAGGCTAGCTGGTTCTGTGCACACCCCTAATGTCTATATTGTTTTTTAAATTCCCTTTCTGGATAATCCCAACCTCCATCTGCCTAAGCTATCAGGCAGACCCATCTCAATCCTACTTTATGCCGACTATCATGTGGCTATACTTTTGAGGATATTGGTTGGTATGAGGAGAGCGCTACAAAGACTTATGCAGTTCTGCGAAGATGAGTCCCTAGTCATAAATACCCCAAAGACTAAGGTTATGGTATTTGCCAAAAGACCGAAAGAACACAACTGACAAATTAATAGGAGTTGGGTTGAGCAGGTTAGGAGCTATAATTACTTGTGTATAGTTTTCCATGCAAATGGTACATGGGGTACACAATGTGAACATGCTACAGCAAGGGCACAGAGGAGTGCATCTGCTATATTAAAATTCTTCCACACTAGAGGGGGCAATTTTATCCCAGCAGCTGTCAAGGTATACAAGGTCAAAACATTGGTACAAATGTTATACAAGGTCCAGATCTGTTCCACCTGCGATTTCAAACCCATGGAGGTTGTTCAGTCTAGATTCCTTCGTGCCATATTCTAGGTGCCTAGATGTGTTTCAAATGCCATCCTACACCTAGAGATTGGTTTAATCAGGGTCAAGGCCAAAGGATGGCTTCACACATTTTATTACTGGCTCAAATTATATTTTTGCCATCAGGGCCTGGCCCCCCTGGTATTGAAAGATGAGTTCCATCCTAACTGGTATAAGAGCCTTCATGATAAATTGGGCAGATATGGCCTCTCTCCACAATATCTACTTTCATTGGGACATGACACTGTCAAATAAATTAATAAACAACATATTGTGGATATGGAGAAGCAATCTGATATAAGTCTTGTTAACTTTAGAAGCATTCCAGGTGGCTTCTAATAGTACCCTCAGCCAGTGGTGTACCTTACAAATTTGACCACTCTAAATCAGAGGAGAGCATTCTCGCTGGCACAGTTTAATGCCCTGTCTTCTGCCATTTTGGATGGCAGATTTAACAGAATAGCACTCAGGAACTGGCTATGTCCATGCGGTTATCAAGTCCATATCACATGTGCTTTTATACTGTTTATATTATAGGGACTTTTGCATTGCCTGGATTAAACCACTTTTAAAAATCATGCCAGGTTGATCAGAAGAGTATTATACTTCCTTTCTTCTGGCAGACCAGTATAAAGTAATCACATCTGGGATAGTAAGATTCTGTGCTGCAGCATGCATGACTGAGACACAAACAGTTTATTAATAGTAATTGTAACCTCTGTATGCATTTGTTTTGATACTCTATTACCCAGTCCTGTTTTTTTTTTATTTTACTTTGATTTTATTTTCCATTTTATTTTTTGAATGGTGGCATTAATAATAAATCCATTCATTCATTCAGCCAAGACTGATTGCATTGCCTATCTAAACATTTGACTTCCATACCCCCATTTTACCCTTAATAAAGCTTTTGAACTATATTCCTGTCTCCTCATTTTTTCCAGCATGCCAAAACTTGCTCTAATTGCTACTGAAACCAAACAGATCCCCAAGCCAAGCCAAAAGCATAGTTGAGGTATCTAGCCAGCACCTCAGGGCAATTCTGGTAACAGTACATTGGAGCCACTGGAGCTTAGATGCAGAAACAAATCAGGATATGTACATGTCTAAATACATAGTTACATGCATAGTAAACACTAAACACAATTCATGTGCACAAAACCAAGGTTCATGCACAGGTTTGGCTCTGAACTGGTTCGGGCAAGGGCTGAACTGGTTCGGTGCTTGCGTCGAGGGTGAGGGGACAGTAAGCAGGACCTTTAAAAGGAAGTACAGCAGGTTCTTACCTCCTCTCTGCCACCCCATGCAGCTTCCTGCTGTGATGGTGCTCCCCGCACTAACCCACACATGGCATTGGCACACACATGGCCTCTGCACATGCATGGATGCTATTTGCATGGTCAGCAATACCATGCCAACCATGCAAATGTACATGCACAGATGCAAGTGGCATCTGCGTACGCATCCATGTGCATGCTGGGGCCACACTCGGGTTGGTGGTGGGGGGAGTGCCATTGCAGCAGGAAGCTGCATGGGGCAGCGGAGGGCAGGTAAGGACCTGCTGCACTCCCTTTTTAAAGGTCCTACTTGCCGCTCCCCCCTCCAATGGCGCCGAACCAGTTTGGCCCTGAACCCACCCCATGTCTTGATTGGGCACCACTATGCTCTAGGGGATTCTGTGCAGAAGCACAGTGCTGTCAGTGTATATACAGTACCTTCTAAGTATGGCTAGTGTTGTTCTTGTATTGAACAGCCAGATGAAGGGATTACCTCGGTACTTTGTAAGAGCTAACTTTGTCAATGGTTAGGCTAGGATACCTTTGTGAATATTCTTTTACACGGGCATCTGCATGCCTTTCTTCTGGAGCACCAAAGTATATACAGGAGAACCTCATTACTCACGGGGGTTCTGTTCTTCACCTACTGCTGTGAGTAACGGAACCATGAATAATGAGGCATTAGGGTCCAGGTTATCTCAGAGAGCACCTTCTTCTGTATGATCTCCACTGCATGTTAAGGTCATCTGAGGAGGTCCTTCTCCAGTTATCACCGATACGTCTGGTGGCAACTCAGAGGCGGGCCTTCTCTGTAGCCGCTCCTGGGCTGTGGAATGTGCGTCCTGCAGAAATCCATAATTTGAACTCTTTATTGATCTTCAGGAGAGCCATTAAGACTTATCTGTTTGGGCTGGCCGTCCAGGGTTTTTAAATTGTTGTAAGGGTTTTTTTTAATGTACTGGGGTTTTTTTTAGGGTTTTAAAATTATTATTTTTAACTAATTGTTTTATGCTTTTTATTGTTGACTAATTTTAACTGTTTTCGTTTTGTTTGTAAACCGCCCTGAGCCAAATTAGGAAGGGTGATATAAAAATTTAATAAATAAATATAAATAAATAGGGCTATAGGGAAAGGAGGGGTTAGGTTCCAGGGTGGAAAAAATTTTTTAAATGCCAAAACGGCTCCAAAATGACCCCCAAATGGCTCCAAACCTACTGTGGTATGCTCTGCGGGTTCCCATTATGCCAAGAAATCCCCTTCAAAGGGCAAAATGACCCCCCCCCAGCAAAAAATCATGGGGGAACGTCCATGGTGTTTTTTTTAATGAGCCACAAAATGACTCCTGCTTTCTCCACCTGGGCTCTGAGACACAAAATGGTAGCCGTAAGTGACCTTGGCAGTCACTTCCGGCTCTCTAGAAACCATGGATAAGTGGGTTTTAAGCCCATCATATCTGCTGATACTGAAAAACTGTGTGAGATATCCCACAGATACACAGAACTGTGAATGGCGGTGCCATGAATAATGAGGTTCTCCTGTACATAAAAATGTATACATAAAATGTGTAAATAGAAATATAATCCACCCATGAATCTGGGGGTGGGGTGGGAGACTGGATCTTTGTGCCCCCACAATGGATGCCAGTGTCTAAGGAATTGCCCCCCCCCCACAACAGATGCCAACGTCTAAGGAGAGCCTCATTCTTTCCTTTATGCTATAGCCAGGCCTACAGTACAGGCACTCCTGTTCTTATTCAGGAGTGCCACAAGCTCCCCCTGGGTTTGCTACTTGTGCTCTGTGTGCTGCACCCTTGATTTTTGCCCTTATCAGTGCTGGTTCTAAAACAAATAATGCCACAACAGGTGAGGAGCACTTTTGATGCCCCCCTCTGTTTAACTTTTGAACACTTTAAAGTATCTTCATTGCTATTGACAATCTCAGTCTTGGGTTCCTGGTGGTCATACACGAAATGTAGCTGATCATTTATGCCATATTGGATTATTTATCAATGAATCAGAATCTACATTCTTTCAAAATTCAAAATATCATGGGTTTCCATTAGCAGAATAGAAGAGCACTCCTCTTCTTCTACAAGTGTTGTTGTTTTTAAATGAAATAAATCCCATGTGTTATAAGGCTGTTTTCTTTGTAAGTGTTGGGGGTTAAACATGTGATATTTTCTGTCTGTCTGTTGTACTATTGAACTGTGAGATGTTTATAAGGAGAACAAAAGTGGCCAGGTTTAGAAAAAAGGCACCCTAGTAAAAACTGTGCCATAGAGATAATTCTTGTGCTTTCCTGTTATGTAATTTAAAGATCTAAGGAGAATATTACTTACGTACTTTCATAGTGCTGAGAATTATGGTTTGCAGCCACAGTCTATGCTTCTTAGCTGATATGAACTGCAGAGGATCTAACATGCTGATCAATAGTGGACCAACATGATATCCAATTCTGGCAGGAGCAGGAATGGACATATAATCTTCACATTTCCCTTTTTACTCTACAGAAGTAATATTCTGAAATAGTAAAACTGTCAGAAAATAGTGTGCTCTGTGTTGCTTTCTCTTGTGGGTAATTTGAAAGATTTGAGGGGTGTTTTGTTTTTCCAGGTAGACTCTTATTCTTAGCAATTATCTAGAAACTCTTCAAACCCTTTGACATGGTCCTGTGTTGCTCTTTCGGAAATTGTCTGATTGTGAAAGGCACTATTCCTCTTTGAAGTGATTACTGTTGTTTGTTGCTGTTAGCACACAGGCAAGAACCATCCTGGCAGGCAAAAACAACATTTCAGCTAATAAGTATTCATAATTTGTATCTCAGCAAAAAAAAAAAAAAGGTGATGTAAACATATATTATCATTCAATAGGCTGTGATTTTAATTGCTTATAAATGTTATTAATTCTGATTGCAATTATCTGAATAGGTAATAAGGATAAAGGCTGTCAAATTAATTAAGTACGTATTCATTAAATTCAAGGTAGCTTCAGTTTCTTTTATTGCACAAATACAATTAACACTTAATCTGAATCGCAGTAAGTTACATAATCATGTGACTCAAAATAAAGGGAGGCTACAACCTTGGCCTTTTACTTTTTACATGGGAAAACATTAATGATGCTGACATTGGAGACAATTAGACAGTGTCAGCCAATTGTTTTTAGTCAGCTTTCTCTCACATCTGTGGTGTCTACAAGCAAGAACAGCCATTGTTTCTACAGGCCTCTGTCGTGCTTTGGCTTTTTGTACTAACCGTCAATCTCTTGGCGAATATCAAAGCTGTGAGGAAATTAGAACAGACCAGCTCTACTGCATCACACTAAAGCTTAGCAGGGTGCATCCACTATGCTACTAATTAGGCAGTGGCCAACAAAGTAACCTGTCAATGCGTGCTTGCTATTTCCCACACACCTGCATTTCATACACTAATAAGCATACATCCAGGGAAAGAAAGGGATAACTGCTGAAGTGTGAAAAATGAACAAAACATAACAATGTTTCCATCCCTACCTAGACCATTGCCAATTACCGTTAAACATGAGGTAGAATCAACATGTCGGAAGAAACACAATACAGTATCTGAAACTAAAGGCAAGGAAAGGAGGGAATGGAGTGAGAGACTTCTGTGTGGTTGTGGCGGTGGGGGGAACCGTGCACTGAGAATGTTTAATGTTTGCTCGAAAATATCTCACTGGAGTGGGGTTTGTAGTTATTTATATAATCCTAAGGTTGAAAATGATTGTAATTAGGGGGTTTCCCAGTTGCCTCGACAGTCAGAAATGTGTACTTCCTTAAAACAAATGACTAAATACCGCTAAGAATGTTTTGATCCAGGACTTCTGCTGGGCCAGGTCCTCAGCTGTAAGAAACTGGCTAAGTTCCATGGCATCAGTAGAGCCAGGCTAATTGTCACCCATTGAAATAAGTGCCTATTTTCCTTCTTTTATTTCTTTTTACACCAAGTCCTGGTATATTTAAAACATTCTCATAGCACCCTTTTCATTACAATTATTTCTGTCTTTTAAAAAAATCATAGGCATAAGGATGTCAATTTCAGTTCCTCTGGTTAAATTCATATTTATAATGAAATATCAAAAGGTGTGGTGTGAGATGAGCTAGAAATGAAATTTCTTTTTCAGCTTATATGAAACTATTTATTAACTGCAAGGAAAAAGCTATGAACTACTGGATTTGAAAAATGTTTAGTGCAGTTTTCATCATCGACTGTATAATATCGTACAAACTACACACCTTGGTAAATCACTAGCTTTCTTAAAGCAATAACCCACATATACAAGTACATTTGCTACCTTTTCCGTTGGTGTTAACACCTGATCAGATTGAGCACGATGATTTAGAATGGGCTTATATGAAACCTAACCTACATTAAAACTGTAAAGATCTTCCAGAGCGATAATGTTTGTTTTATTAGCATTTATTTAGTATTAGTATTTTACCACAAGACTCTGTTGTAAAGCTTTTAACTCAGGTCCTTAACTTGTATAAATGGGCATACTTGAGTTAAGACCAGCTAATAATGATAGTTTATTCTATCTGGGATCTTACTGAAATAAACATTCTAATCAGTGAATGGTTTTAAAAATGCCCCATACCCTTGGGCATGGAGGACCAAACCAGATGTTATATACCGCATGCCTGTAAGAGTCTCCCAGTGTTTTTGTTTGCAAAATGAAAAGCAACAAGAAGAAGCTGCAAGGTTGAGTGAAGGAATGGTGGGAGAGGAGGAAAGACGGCTTAAGCCTCTATGCACCAGTAATTTGTTTACTATTCAAAATGCCCCTCCCCAGATGCTTTTCTACTCTTAAGGGAAAAGGTATGAGTATATAGTACTGAACAACACTATTGCCCTCCTTTGCTTTGCCTAAGGAAAAGGTTCCATAAAGACTTATCCCCATGAAAGCAGTTGCTATACTAGACACTGTTAATAAGAAAATGTGGTTTTGATTGTTTCACTATAACCGCTCCCCTGCATTGATAGATTCCTTTAAAACAAAACACATACACATGCACACACACACACACACACACACACACATCTATAAAGAGTCTGATATAAGAAGTGGATTTTTTTTTCTTGCAAAAGGATTTTTTTAAAAAATATATTCTCAATAGGTAGTGCAGAATTACTATATTGTTAAGAGTATCCTTGATGGGAATTAATACAATAAAGGCCAATATTCAAATGATATTTGTTAGATACTTTTGAACACACTCTGCCTTTCTTCACACATTATCCAAGAGCAGCATTTTCAATTATAAATAAAAACTTTCTCCGCCTCTTCCCACTTGAGCTCAAGTACAGAAGGCCCTTATTTAAAATGCAGCTCCCGAACGGGCCACCAGGCCGCCTGTTCAGCTGCCAGTGGCTTTTGTGTACAGAGATGTTAATTGGTCCTAATCCCCTCCTAGAAGCTGTTTTGGTAGCCTGACCTGGCACCCCAAAGGACACCTTGGTGTTAAAAACTAAAGGGCCCATTCAAGAGAGAGTGAAAAGCTGTACTGAGCATTCCAACACATTTTAATTTCAGGAATTAAAAAGGGGAGGGTTAGGGTAGTAGAAAAAGAAGGAGAAACATCATCGTTCAGATTCTGAATAAAGTGGGGAAAACCTCCAACAGCAGTGAGGTCCTACCAACATTCCCTCTAGAAATGCGGGGGCAGGGGGGAATCTACACACATTACTATTGTAGCAATTTTAGAGTCTGATTCTCAAATATCTTCAAAAATGAATATTCAACTAAACTATTTTTATTCAATTCAGAGGTCTGTCAAGGAAAATAAAAACAATAACAATAACCACCTTCCTAATAATCCTTCCTTTTATCCCTCAAAACCTGAGTATGATTTTATGCATCTTTATCTACCTTTTCTTGGGCACAAAATCAAGTTCAGAATAAAGATAATCTCAAAACTATCTCAGAGCAGCTCCTAGAATACAAGCATATGACAAATATAATCAAAAGCTGCAAGAATTATCTGATAAAATACTCCCTTCAGACAAGTTCCAATGTGCTATTTTCTTTTCCAGTGTGCCACTATACAATGTACATTTACATCTTGGGTGGCAAATTATGCTAATAAGATGCACAAACCTCAACTGTGTGGTTCTGAATTTTTTGACAAAGTTCACAGATCAGCTTCATAGGTCAAAGAAGTTTGCCTCCCACACTGTGATCAAACAGAAAGATACATGTATGTGTATTATTATTATAATCATGCCAAATGCCAAGTGCTCAACTAGATGGTATATAGCTAGCTCATGTATTTTCATCTCTGCATTTATCCATGGCAAATACTGTACTTTTCATTAAACAGTAGCCTAGACAGGAGAAAAACACTTTGAAAAAGCCTATCATAGGCGTAACCAGAGGTTGAAGGTGTTGAATAATAGCATTTAGGGGAGGGAATCGCATTCAGAACTTGCTAAAGCAGATCAAAACAAATGCAAAGAATTGCAATAAAAATGTATGCACCAAACACCACTATTTTAACATGGTTTTTAAAGAAAGTTTGGAGTACCGGAAGGACTGAAATAATACAATTACTGATGGTGTTGCCCCTTTGCTCCAGTAACAATCACATCTCAACAGTATAACTTTTGCCACTGTGCATTTGCTTAAGAGGTATGTAGCATGGAAAACATGGCACCAGATATACATTGTTATTACGACATCTGCTCAGGCATATACACCACGAAGAATGCTTAGGCTTGGGGTACCAGCTAGGTATTGAAAACAATGGGAAAGGTGATTCCATTGTGGCTGTTTATTTAAAATAGTTATATTCCACATCTTCATCAAAAGTCCAGGAGCAGCTTACAAAATTCAAATTAATAGGAAAACAATTTATTTCAAAAATCTAAAATCAAAGTACAAAAAAATAGCAAAATGAGCAAACATTAAAGGCATAACCCAAGCAAAAAATATGTGCGAGTGTACCACTGTACCATTACATATAGTTTTGATTAATTTCTATGGCGCTTGGGATCTTCCTGAATTCATAAGCCCTTTTGTCTTTCATGGCATGTACAGTGCCAGTGTGTTTTACATTACTGCATTATTGGCAATAAAGATGCACTTTATTGTATTTAATGTAAGGAAAAATTCTATAACATACAGAATTCGGATTCTCTCTCTCTCTCTCTCTCTCTCACACACACACACACACACACACACACACACACTCAGACACGTGTAACTGTGTGTGCGTGTGTGTGTATACACATACACTAGATCATGGGGGTGGGGGCTCAATTGAGCCTCAAAGAGCAGCTGGAACCCTTGGCAACCCACTGTGACCAATTTCTATTGCATTTTCCAGATAAAATCACTCAGATCCACTCCAATTTAGACACCATTATTTTGATGAAGTCTGAACTGAGTGTCATCAGTGTGCCATCTGGTCCTGGATTATGGATACCTTTCTGTTTGTTCAAACTGGGGATGCTGAAAGGCTACTTAGAAACATGAACTTGACCTTCCTGGCTAATTAAAGCAGCTAGAGGGAATTCAGGCATCTTAGTTTCAGAATTACCACACCACCATTAAAGGAAGCAGTCATTTGACCACTCCTGAAAAAGCCAACATTGGATCCAGCCCACTTAAATAACTATTGGCTAGTATCAAATTTGCCTTTTCTGGACAAGGTGATAGAGTGCATGGTGACATCTTAACTAGATATGTGCACAGCACAATGTCTATGCACAGGTATAGCACCAAACCGATTTGGGTGAGGGCCAAACCAGTTCGGTGCCACAGGAGGGGTGAGCAGTGAGCGAAGAGCAGGACCTTTAAAATGGAGTACAGCAGGTCCTTACCTGCTCTCTGCCGTCTGCTGCAGTGGCACTCCCCCAACAACCCACGCACAGTGGCATACACATAGCCTCTGGTGTTAATGAAACTGTTCCGGAATCCTGGCTAAACACTCAAGTTGGGCTTTGGGGCTACTGTGGGGAATCAGCATGACTATATGGAACAGTTCATTACAGTATCAATTTGTACAAAAATGAGAAGATGGGAATATGGTACAATAAGATTTATTTAGGGGATTATCCTAAATAATAATACTAAATTAGGGTATCTTTCTGGGTCACCTTACCAGTGAGGAGCCTGAGGCATGGTGTTATGCTGGCTTCCAGATGGATTGTAACCAAAAGGTGGTGCTGGGGGACTTTTGCTCTGCCCCATGGCCTTTGGTTTATGGGGTGCCACAGGGCCCTATTCTGTTCCCCATGCTGTTTAACATCTACATCAGGAGTTCTCAGACTTTGAGATACTGTGACCCCCTAAAACAGGGGTGGGGAACCTTGGCCCTGCAGCTGTTTTTGAATTACAACTCCCATGATGGTTCCCCACCCCTGCCCTAAAATAATGTATATCACTACATGACATGACACACAGACACACACACCCATGATTAAAGCTACTGGCTAACATTCTGCCTAATAAAGAGTAGACAAGAAACATGTTGCTGCGGGCAACCTATTTCCATTCTAGCAGAATGCTTCTAGAGCATGAGCAAGCTCCAAAAAGCTTTTGTGCTCTTGCACAAAGGAGGAAGAGTACCCACACTTTGGAAGGACTGCTCTAGTGCTTGGTTGATGTCAGGAACACCCACACTTTGTTCATTAGGAAGTCAGTCATTGATTTGATTAGGTAGAGATAGACACTTTACCTTCTCAATGGGAAGGATGAGCTTGCTTCCTTCTACTTAGTTTTTCAAACCTGGGCTTTGTGTTTGAAACTGCCAATCTAATTTCAGACTCTAGGTTGTTTCTAATAGGTATTTGGTCTTTATATTAGCAACTGCTGGGAACTCTGATTCATATAAGTAGGACTCAAGCAAAGGGCGTCAGTATTTTCATAACTTTCTCACTTAATCCTTTGTACTCTGCTTGCACACAGTCTCAACATTCAAGTAGCAGTGTAGTTGAGAACTTGAAGCGAAGAGCTGCTCTGGTTTCTCCAAGGCACAGGGAGGCTGGCAGGGAGACAGGAGCTAAAAACCACGCAGTTCCTCCTCTGCTCACAAAACCAAAGGCAGGCACAGCAATGGCACTCCTTTGGACACTTGCACAGAGGCATATCTAGGGAAAATAGTGCCTAGGGCAAGCACTGAAATTACGCCCCCTGTCCAAACATCTGACACCCATATTTCAGATAACTTTACCGTAATATCAGCTCAAAAATACAAGTCAGGCTCGTTAATCTTTTAATATTTCAAAAACTATTTAGCAGTGGACTTAGCCAGACCAAAAAATGCTGGAAAACTACAAATTTCAGTATTCTGAGGGTCATGAAATACCAAAATACTATGTGGAGGTGTACTTGGAAAATGAAACAGAAGTGCCTGTCTAATTCTCTACTATGCATTGTAGCATCACCATTACATAAGTTTTAAAAATAAATGGAGAATTTGAGTTTTCCCAGATACTCTGAAAATAATTAAAGGATATGCAAAGTAAACTGTGTCACTGCTTGGAATATATTCTAGTCTTTCAGAAAGACAGTTAAAATGAGAGAAAGGGAGCAAGAAACTGCCAGTGGGCCTTAATACTAAGGATTTCACACTGATTCAAAGACAAACTCACCATTAATAGCCATATGATTAAGACATCACATTTAACTCACTTATCACAAGAAGCAAAGTAAGAGCAAATGAATACAATCCTAGCTCATAAGCATCAGCTCAGTATTCACAAGCCCTGATTCTCTGTGCATAGTGCCAAACTGAATATGAGTACAGTGACTTATATTATATTAAATTAAGAATTTTTTTAACCTGTACCCCCTTTCGGGAGCTTTCTAAAGACCATGGGGGGGAGCAGTCTGCAAATGTTCCGGCTCCCCCACTGGCCTCTTAATTCACCACCACAGCCGGACCCGGGCTGATTTTCGGGCCTATTCAGGCCTGCAAAGATTGGCATGGTGTCCATTTTGGAGGCCACCATGCATGCTCAAATGGCCTCTGCAAGGCCTGGAAAGACCTAGGTCCTCGCAGGGGCCATTTGAGCAAGTGTGGTGGCCATTTTTAAAAATATTTTTTTAAAGGCCACTGAAAACAAAATGGCCACCGTGCATGCTCAGCTGGCCTCTGCGAGGCCTGGCATGACTCACAGAGGCCATTTGAGCACGCACGGTGGCCATTTTGTTTTCATTGGCCATTTTTTTAATTTTTAAAAATGGCGCCCCCCCTTCAAGTGGCGCCCGGGGCATGTGCCCTGGCTGCCCTACCCTAGATACGCCCCTGCTTGCAAGATGAACTCTAGCGAGTGTTTGCTGCGAGGGAGCTCTCCCATGGCCTGTCAGCCTAAGAGGTGCCACTGCCATGCCTTTCCTTGGCTTTGTGAGTGGTGGAGGAGCCAAGTGGTTGTAGGCTTCTATCTCTGTCTGTCTCCCATCATCCCTGACTGTCTCCACACCATGACCCCTTTTAAAGTTATTCCAGACCTCCAGTTTGAGAACCCCTAATCTACATGAAACCACTTGGAGAGGTCAGCCTGAAATTTGGGCTACAGGATCTTCGGTATGCGGATGATACTCAACTCTCATTCTTGTTCTATCAACTGCTCCCAGGGAGATGACTAAAATCCTATACTTGCAGGCAAGGGCATAGCTAGGGGAGCGGGGGCTCATGTTTGCCCCTCTCCCTGTTGACCCCTTGGACTGAGGGAGATATTGAAGAAAATAGGGAGCGGTCGAGCAGCCCCCTCAGGAGCTGGGGGCCCCGGGTTCTTTGGACCCATCTGCTCAATTATAGCTACACCTCTGCTTGCAGTTGGTAGGCAAAGATAATTGGGAGCTCAATCGCAATATTTTTCATTGATCGTATGGGGGAGGTGGATCTTACCTTTGTACAGAAGACTGGTCAGGTTTACCTTGGTTGTTCCATTAACTTCCATTCGAGGGATGTGATAGATCTTACTGTTCTGGATGGGGTTGCACTCCCCCTAAAGGATCGGGTACGTAGCTTAGAAATGTTTCTGGACCCAGGCCTCAGTCTGGTTTCTCAGGTTGAGGCTATGGCCAGAAGTGCCTTCTATCAACTTTGATTGATATGACAGCTGTGTCTGGTCCTTGAAGATAATCATCTCAGAACTGTGGTGCACCGTCTAAGCTTGACTACTACAATGCACTGTATGTGGGGCTGCCTTTGTATGTAGTTTTTAAGCTTCACATGGTACAAAATGCAATGGCTGGATTGGTCTCCCAGGCTTCTCAATAGACCATAATATGCCTGTACTAAAACAATTGTATTGGCTACCAATAGGTTTCTGAGTGAAATACAAAGTGCTGGTAATTACCTTTAAATAATTACCTTTAAAAGGTATTACCTTTTGTGAACTGCCTAGGTCCTTTGGAGTCAGGCGGTATATAAATTAATTAACTAGATAACTAGATAGATAGATAGATAGATAAATAAATAAATAAATAAATAAATAAATAAATAGCCCTAAATGGCTTAGGACCAGGTTACCTGGGACAGCTCCATCTTCTGCATGATCCCCACCACACATTAAGTCATTGAGAGAGGTCCGTCTTTGTATGCTGCCAGCTTGTCTGGCAGTGACTAGGGACCGAGCCTTCTCTGTAGTCATTCCTGGCTGTGTAATGTGCTCCCTATGGACATTCATAGTTTAACATCTTTACCCATCTTTAAAAGAGCCCTGAAGACACATATTTTGAGCCAGACTTTTAGTAGTCACTGAACGTTTTAAATTATTTAAATTTAAATTTAAAACTTTTGTTGTGTTTCTTTTTGTGAACCGTCAAGAGCATTTGGACGCAGGCAGTACATAAATTTAATTAATTAATTAATTAATTAATTAATCAATCTGTGGATTTTGTATCCTTCAGTTAAAGAAGAACAACAACCTTTTCTACAGAGCAAAAGCAAAAAGAAAGAGTAACACATTTATTGTGGCATATGCATTTGTGCTACAATAAATTTTTTAGTGTTTAAGGTGACATAAGACTTTTTGTTATTTTTGATGCAGGAGAACATGGCTACCATTCTGGAAAAGAAAAGAAAAAACATCTTTTTAATGTCATGTCTACTCAGAAGATGCTTTTCAATGGAACATTCTTACTAAAATGTCTTACTAAAATGTATTTTTAGGATTGTGGTCTAGGTGTTCAGTATTCTAATACTAAATTAAGTATTTGCGTCAACTTTTGATGAAATGGATACTGAAAATTCACACCACTGAGTAAGTTCTTTGAGCAAGTCATTTTTTTAAAGTATGCCAAGGAAAAGAGCAACAAAGGATCAACGTTTAAAAAGAACCAACAAATGAAAAAATGGAAAGTCATCATACTATCATCCAAGAATGCTTGATGAAATAAAATGGAAAATTACTGATAGGTTGTCTAAAATATGTCACTAATTGCTAAAAACAGATGACTTTCCAGAGATGATAACAAAAGGGAGCTGAAAATTGAGTATATCTCATGCTTTTTCAACAGAGTACTGGCACCATGACCCGCCTGGAATCAGAGTGGCATGGAGGGCTTTGCCTTTGTTCTGAAGGGAAGACCTTCCCTGCTGCTGTAATCCCAAGCAGGGAGTGGGTTTCTGAGTACAGTGCCGGGCCCTTTCTGAGCTTTGCCCCACGCCCTGTGCATGGCCCCATACGGCACTGAGGAGCTCATCAAGAAAAGTACTGGCTCCTTTTTAGAAACAAAAACCAAAAAATTGCTGGGTATATCGATGTGTTCCTTACATATGAAGATATCCTATACTGAGTCCATCTGGTCCATCAAACAGGCCTCAATATTGTCTAGTGACTAGCAGCAGTTCTCCAGGGATATTCCTTAACCCTATCTGGAAATGCCAGGGATTGAACCTGAGACTTTCTGCATACAAAGCATATGCTTCACCTCTACCACACGCAGAACTTTGTGCAGATCCATGTTACAACATGCCAATATAGTCCTGGACACAGGACCTTATTTTGGCAGTTTTGCTTTATATAGGCTATTCCTTCCATCTTTTTTGTCTATACTATAACTAAAGCTGAGAAATGAATAGACAAGCTTTGTGTGTGTGTGTGTGTGTGTTCATTTCTCTCTCTCTCTCCCTCCTCCTCCTCCTTCTTTTTTATAAAAGCCCTTAATATCTAGTCTCTGCAATTTCTTTAGAAACATAAAGGTCTATTCTCTCATTGATGAAACAGGAGAATTACACACATAACTTCCATTAGCATTAATGGGTCTCACCTACATAAAACCTATGGCACATCAAAAGGAGAATGGATCTTGTGTAACTATTGGTATAGAACATTTCCCTGTTTATTGAAGAAATGTGTGTGCTGCAGTATACACTTAATCAGGACTGAGTGAGTGAAGCTCTTCCTCACTCACTTCATCACCATTTGTCTCTTTATGAGCAATTTTCAAGAAATTATCAAGTAGTGGCATCCTAATATCATGTTTTATTCCTAACTATGTATGTTCTGACAAAGGCAGAAGCTGATCCAATGTATAATGTTTGCATTCTGGGTTTTTTAAAAATAGAATGTTTTTCTAAACTATTCCAAGTAACACCTCAGTCACACCGATAAATATACAAATGTGGATTTTTTTTAATGTTGGCATCGATCACGTGCTAGTAAGTCTCACTGAATTCAGTGGGACTTTTCTATAAGTAGCTAGGCAGTCTCTTAATTTATCATTATCAATAGATCTGGTAGGTTAAATAGCTATTAATGGACATTTTGACTTAGCAGTTTGGGTCTTCATGTTTATTGTAGTTATATGCATTGTGCAAAGTTAGGTTTTTTTTTAATTTTTTTAAAAGGATGGTTTTCTTACCCAAATGCAGGACTATGTTGGTTTCTGTTGAATTTTATCTTGTCAGTTTTAGCCTGTCCAGACGGGATTGATTATTTATTTATTTATTTATTTATTTATATTATTTTACACAGTGAGACAGGTGTTATTGACTGGTTTGTTTTATCCAGACATCGAGTGATTCCCAAGGACCTGGGATGCCAGAATTTTATTGTCAATGTTGTTGCTGTTGTTATAGATATCGTCGCAGAATAGAGGCTGTTCCCAGTAAAGCTGCTTTTTGTAATTGGCTGATGGTGATTTCTGTGGCCCCTATGGTGTTGAGGTGCTCTTCAAGGTCTTTTGGAACTGCACCCAGGGCACCAATTACCACTGGGGTTATTTTGGTCTTTTTCTGCCACAGCCTTTCAATTTCAATTTGTAGATCTTTGTATTTGGTGATTTTTTCTATTTCTTTTTCTTCGATTCTGCTATCCCCTGGTATTGCTATGTCGATTATTTTGACTTGTTTTTCTTTCTTCTCAACTACAGTTATATCTGGTGTATTGTGTGGCAGATGTTTGTCTGTTTGTAGTCGGACGTCCCATAATATTTTTACATCTTCATTTTCTTCAACTTTTTCAATTTGATCGTCCCACCAATTTTTGGCTACAGGTAGCTTGTATTTTTTGCAGATGTTCCAGTGTATCATACCTGCTACCTTGTCATACCTTTGTTTGTAGTCAGTCTGTGCGATCTTTTTACAACAGCTGATCAGGTGGTCTACTGTTTCATCTGCTTCTTTACAAAGGCGGCACTTGCTGCTTGTTGTGGATTTTTCGACTTTTGCTCTTATTGCATTTGTTCTTAGTGCCTGTTCTTGTGCAGCCAGTATTAAACCCTCTGTTTCTTTCTTCAAGTTGCCATTCTTAAGCCATTGCCAGGTCTTGGTGATGTCTGATTTTCCACTTATATTGTGCAAATATTGACCATGCAGGGGCTTATTTTTCTTTTTTCTGCTCGGTTCTTGACTTGTTCTTTCTTGTAGGCCTGCTTTGTTTCATTGGTGTTGAATAGTTTCGCGTTATTGACCATTTGAAGTGCATCTTCTTCACTGTCCTTGATATATTCTTCAAGGCCTCTTTTCTCCTCCTCTACTGTTTGATGGACTTGCACCATTCCTCTTCCACCTGAGCTGCGAGGGAGGTATAGCCTATCGACATCACAGCGGGGGTGCAGAGCATGATTGATGGTCATGATTTTCCTGGTCTTACGATCTAGCGTTTCTAGCTCTGCCTGGGTCCAGTCTATTATTCCTGCAGTGTATCTGATAACAGGTATAGCCCAGGTGTTAATGGCTTGTATGGTGTTTCCACCATTGAGTTTGGACTTGAGGATTTTTCTAACTCTCCTGATGTATTCACTTCCCATTTTTCTTTTAACTTCAGTGTGTGTGATGTTATCAGCCTGGAGAATGCCCAAGTATTTGTAATGTTCTTTCTCTTCCAGGTTCTTGATCTTGCTTCCATTGGGCAGTTCTATTCCTTCTGTTTTTGTTATTTTCCCTCTGTTCATTATTAATGCAGCACACTTGTCCAGTCCAAACTCCATTGCTATATCGCTACTGAATATACGGACAGTGTTTAGCAGTGATTCAATTTCTGACTGGGACTTTCCATACAACTTCAGATCGTCCATGTACAGCAGATGGTTGATTTTCCTTATAGTTTTAGATGTTTGGTATCCGAGGCCTGTTTTGTTTAGTATTTGTGAAAGTGGGGTCATGGTGATTACAAACCACAGAGGGGATAGTGAGTCCCCTTGGAAAATGCCTCTTCTAATGCTAACCTGTCCAAGTGTCTCGCCATTGATTGTTAACTGTGTACTCCACATGCTCATTGCTTTTTTTTATAAATATCTGAATGTTTTTGCTGACACCAGTTGTTTCTAAACATTTTAGTATCCGTGAGTGAGGCAATGAATCGAAGGCTTTCTTGTAGTCAATCCATGCTACACTTAGATTAGTTTTTCTTCTCTTGCAGTTTTCTAAAATCATTTTGTCAATCAGCAGCTGGTCTTTTGTGCCTCTGGTGTTCGGGCAATTTCCTTTCTGTTCAACTGGAAGCTGTTTGTTAGTTAATAAGTGTTGCATCACTTCATCTGCTATTATTCCAGTTAATAATTTGAACATGGTTAGCAGGCAGGTGATTGGTCTATATTTACTTGGAACTGTACTTTTTGCTGGGTCTTTCATGATGAGATGAGTTTTCCCAGTTGTTAGCCATTGTTCAATATTACCTCCTTGCAAAATGTGATTGAACTGTTTTGATAGTTGTTTATGAAGGCTTGTTAGGTGTTTAAGCCAAAAGCCATCGTCGCCTGGCGCAGTCCAATTTTTAATTTTGTTTGCTCTTTCACTTATTAATTCTGGTGTTATTATTAGATCTTGCATTTGTTGGTTACATTTTTTGACCTCTTTCATCCAGCCTGCTTTTTTATTATAATCTATTGGATTGTCCCATAATTTCCCCCAGAATTGCACTGTTTCTGCTTTATTTGGTGTTTCTAGGTTTCTTGCAGTTTCTCCTTCTGTGCTTTGGTAGAAACATCTCTGATTCGACTGGAATTGGAGATTCTGCCTGTGTTGTGTAATTCTGGCTTCATACCTGCTAATCTTCTTTGACACTGCTATTATTTGCTGCTTTATTATTTCCAGGACTTCTCTAATTTTCCTTGAATCTAGGTGGTATTTTTGGGTCAGATACTGTTTGGTGTTTTCATTCTTCAGCTTCTTGTCTTTCATATCTTTCAATTTACTAGCACCTGATCTAAGCCTGGAGATTTTATTTTCTAATCTAATCTTCCATTTAGGTGATGTTCTTTTTTTACAGGTCCACTGATCTTATATCTGAGCTTTTTTGTTGTTATTGTTGCTTCACTGTACATTAGTTGGTTTGTTTCTTGCAAATTCTTGGTTGTTATTTCTGCAAGTGCAGCATTGACATCTTTTAATGCCTGAGCAAGTTGTTTTTTGGGAACTGTTTTTAGAGCTGGAAGTCTGGTGGTTGTTTGGTTCATGTGCTCAGTTATTTTTTGCTTTAGTTCTTGTTGCTTTTTTGTTAAACGGCATTTGGGTTTTTGAGGTGAAGGCAAAGGGGAGGTTGCCTGGTTTTGATTTTGAAACAGTTCAGTAACAGTGGCATCCTCGATTTCCAACACCTCCTCCACCTGTGCCTGAGCAACTTCTTCAATTGGTGGTAATTCTTCTTCCATATCTTCAGCCTGTGTTGCTCTTTGCAGTTCTTCCAGCTCAACTCCTGTGAATACTTTATTTCTTATTATGAATCTTCTCTGGTCTGCTAGCCTTTGTTCTGTTATTTCTGTGTCTGGATGCTTCTCTTTCCAAATTTGGTTCATTCTTTTTAAATAACCTCTTCTAGTTGGACTAGACTTGTAATAGCAGATCATTATTTCCTTTTTGGCATTTTTCATATTTTTTTTCAGTTAAGCAACGTTTCTTCCAGTAACCTTGCAGTCTCCAGCCCTGGTTGCTCAACTGGAGATCCTGAGTCCTGTTGCCCACTTGCCACCAGATGTCCAGGGACTATAGCACCTGGCGCGGTCATTGTTGCCCCGGGCGACGACCGATCCGGTATAGATTTATTAAAGTTATGTCTCACCATATCGTTGATAGGAGAGGCACTCTTTGTCTGGCTCCTCTGGTAAGACCTGTCCAGTATGGTTGGACCTCTGGCATAGCTCTCACCTTCCTCAGAGCACACAAGCCCCACAACCACGCCAAGTTAGTGCCTCACTGGGGTATTATTATTATTATTATTTCGATTTCTATACCGCCCTTCCAAAAATAGCTCAGGGCAGTTTACAAAGAAAAACAATAAATAAATAAGATGGCTCCCTGTTCCCAAAGGGCTCACATTCTAAAACGAAACATAAGATAGACACCAGCAACAGTCAGTGGAAGTACTGTGCTGGGGGTGGATAGGGCCAGTTACTCTCCCCCTGCTAAATAAAGAGAATCGCCACGGTAAAAGGTGCCTCTTTGCCCAGTTAGCAGGGGTTTATTTTGATTCTGTCTTCTAAAGTATTAGCTATGTCTGCTAACTTGATGTCATCTGCAGACCTGAAAAGCATTCCCTCTGCTTCCTCCTCGAAGTCATTTATGAAAATATTAAATAGCACTCCACTTGATACTTCCCTCTAGGATGACATGGAACAATTAACAAGTCCTTGATGGGTATTGGTATGTAAGTTTAACCAGCTGAGAATCCACATAACAATAGAGGTATCATCTAGACCACATTTTATCAGCTTGTCATCAAGTACACCGCCTAGAGATTTACATATCAGACAGTATAAAAATATGATAAATAATAAATAAATAATAAAGTATATCATGATCTTGCTGAAATCAAGATACATGATGTCCACAGTATGATCTAAAAACTAGTAACACTGTCAAAAATACCCCACCATCTCATTAAAATAGTCTGGCATTACTTGTTCTTGACAAATCCATGCTAGCTCTTACTAATCACCAGATTCTTTTCTAGGTGCTTACAGACAGACTGCTTAATAAACTGCTCTAAGATCTTGCCAGGTATTGACATCAAGCAAACTGGCTATGGTTTTTTTTACTCTTTCTTTCCCACCCTTTTGAAGACAGATACATTTGTCTCAGTCTTCTGGTACCTCAGCTGTTCTCTAGTAGTTCTCATTGATTACAGATAGTGGTTTTGATATCACATTTTCACATTCCTTCACTACCCAGGGATGTAATTTATTTGAGCCTGGAGACTTAGGGTGCCTTCGGACATGACAACAAACCATGGGCCCAACAGACCCGCAGTTTGCCTCCATTCCCCTGGATGATCCTCCTTTGTAGTCTGGAAGACTCCCTGTATTCTGTATGCTGCAGAAACCGGACAACACAATGGACCCTTGATTGGGTGAGTGAAACTTAATTGTAACTGAGGGTTAGTTCCCAGGTTTGGGGGAAGACTCAGAACTGCAGTTGGGTCCATGAACTGTGGTTGCGAACATTCAGATGTCATGGGGGGTGAACCTGAGGTGAGTTTGCCTTAGGTTCCTCATGACATCTGATGGTGGCCTTAGGTTAACTGAGGGTAGCTAGGTGTTCTCTTACTCTCTCTTTGCCTATCTTCAGGTACATTTCCCTCATCACTTCATGTGTACATCTGTTACCCAACTGGGCTACATTTGCCTTGCCTGAGAAGACAGATGAAAAATAGGCATTAAGCAGCTCTGCCTTTTCTCTGCCAGCCATTACTATTTCACTGTCTTCTCCCAGCTAGAGACCTACCAGTTTCTTGACCTTTGTCTTGTTTCAGACATATGCATAAAACCCTGTTCTGTTGTTTTTTCACATTATTTGCAAGCCTCAGCTTATTCTCATGGTTAGTTTTCCTGACACCATCCCTAGAAGTCTGGGCCATGTTTTTGTACTTTCCCTTGGTTATATGCCGCTCTCCCCATTTCCTATATGTGTCCTTTTTGCTTCTTGGTTGTTTGAAGAGTTCTCTGCACATCCACACTGATTTCTTTCTATCTTTTCTTCTCATGGGAATTGTTTCAGATTCTGCATACAGTATCTCACTTTTCAGAATCTCTCATCCCTCTCCGACACTTTTATTCTTATTCATGGGATCTTATCTAGTTTTTGTCTAAGCTCTTTAAAGTCAGCTTTCCTGAAATCCAGGATACACATCTGCCTTCTGAAATTTTCCCTAACTTGGTATAATTAATTCTGAGATGGTGTGGTCACTACTATGCCTCAGGGTTCCCCCACTTTCATTTCATCAACCAATGCTTCCCTTTTGGTAAGGACTAAGTCCAGGGTAGCTGATTTCCTTGTTCCTTCTTCCACCTTCTAAAAGATGAAGTTGGCATCAAAGGAGTTCGAGAACATATTGGGCCAGAGTTAATCTTCCAGCAGATGACAGGAAAGCTGAAGTCCCCCATTACTATGCCTCTTTTGTTAACCTGCCTACAGAAAGCACCCATGTCTTCTGCTTGGCCCTCCCTTTATTTTTGCCTAGCCAATTTTGACTGGGCTTCCACACTCACTTCTGTGCAGATGTGTACATTCTTTACATACAGTGCAACTCCCCTTCCCCTTCTGTTGAGTCTGTTCATTTTGAACAAGTTATACTCTTCAAGTCCAATATTCCAGTCATGAGTTTTACACCACCAAGTTTCAGTGATACCTATCAGGTCTGATATGCCTTCCTGCATTAGAATTTCAAGTGTTATTTCTCTGTGTAAATCGCCCTGAGCCATTTTTGGAAGGGTGGTATAGAAATAGAATGAATGAATGAATGAATGAATGAATGAATGAATGAATAAATAAATAATTCCTGTTTGTTTGTCATTCTCTGTGCATTAGTGTATAGATATAGGAAAATATGTTTTCACCATCTTCTGACTTCTTTGCTGTAATGACTTGTGATATCCTGACACCCTCCTGGCATGTCCATTTATTGTGTGCGTGACAGTTCATCCGAATGGCCACTTTACATGTGCTCCAAATACTAATATTTAGAGTGCATGTGAAGTGCCCATTCAGATGAACATCGTCTGCTGTCATAAAGGGATGTGCTGAAAGAGCTTCAGGATGTCCCTGGAAGGCATGATGGAGGTGTTTTTGGCACATCCCCTTTCTAACTGCATGAGCTAGATCTGAACTAGCCCTGTGTGAGAAAAGTGGCCCCAGATCCAGAGAAATTCTTCTGTTTGTGCAAGTTCTTGCACAAGGTGTTATACAAGCTCTTTCTGAACAACTTGCTATGGTGCACCAAAGCTCATATTCTATAGCCTGTATCTTTCTTATTCACCATGGTTCCTGTACTCTTAACACAGATGCTGCTACATTGTGACACCGTAATGTGAAAGGTGTTCCGCTAGTACTCCTGCAAAAGTTCCCAGAAGAGCACTAATACATTTTCTCCTTCCATTCATGGTCCAGATTTCAAGCCTATAGTGTGTGTGTGTGTGTGTGTGTGTGTGTGTGTGTGATTTATAATAATGTAAAGCAGAAGGATTTGACGAAAAGAATATATTTTGATTGAAATGCCTCAGAGAATGTTGCAAAATATTTGAATAGCTACTTGAGGTTGCTCCGTTTCATTCTTAAGGGGGAAAGAAAATGATGGGATCATATTCATGCTTTCCATATTCCTTGTCAATCTTTGGCATTTCCATTTAAAAGAACATGTGTTTGGGGACATAATATAGCAGAGTAATTGCCAGGGAGGCTGCTCTGGGCTACATAGATCAGTTATTTGGCAATAATAAGAACGTTCTTTATATTTTATAATTTCATTTCACCCATTTCCTAAAATCTAGTGTTGCTTCTGTCAAAACCTTCTGAAAGTACAGAAGTTTCATTGCTCTTAGTACTAAATCAGACACGCAGGAGATATTGATTAACAAAGGTGGTTACAAAGAAATACAGGAAAATTTCACAATTATATAGTATTTTGGGTTGTGCAGGTAGCATTGTTTGCTCTTAGACATGTGAATGCCTGATGTGGGAAGACAATTTTGTTCATTATGAAAATGGGATGGAAATAAATCTGGGGGAAAGTGAAAAAACTTCATATGCAATGTTTTTTTCCTTTTCAGAATGGCAAGTGAAATACTTGTTAAAGCAACATTTTAAAATAATATTGTTTTAATCACATTGCTAAATATTTCTTAGATTTGAGATTCCAAAAAAATCATGTCATTATCGCAATAATGATTATAGCATTGCTAATACATTTGGCTGGATTATTAAACCAGCAACCTTTAGGATTTGATGTTGAAAATCTACATTCAAATGATGCATAATACAGAACACCTTCAGGTATACTGAATGGCCCTGCAATTGAACTTTATACAACAAGCCTCTGACTTCAAGAATATACTCTTTATTGGGAAGAACAGGATATAAATAAATCTGGGTTCAGGATAGCTAATTTTGTCTACAGTTACTATGCTACTTGGCTGCAGTGTTATCCTATATATTTGCTCAGATGCAAGTCCCACAGAATTCAATGAGGATTGAGTTAAATTGTGTTTATTCCCAGGTAAGTGTGCATAAAATTACATCCTTATAGTGGCCGGCATCTTGACTAATTAAGAATACACAATTCGAAGGACAGTGTAGATGTACCATGAGCCCTCGCATAACCCCCTCACTCCCCCTGTGCATGGACTGTTGCACATGAGCCCTTAGAGTTTAAAGCACCACCCAGTGGCATAGCGAGGCTATAGGTGGCCATGTTCTCACAGGCAGCCCTCCCACAGTGGTGGCAGCATGCTACCCCAGTGTGGCCTCCCTGGGCAGCAGCAGCTGCCTCCCCTCCCCTTAGGTGATGGTGGTGGTGGCATCCTCCTATGACCCACACACTGTGCTCCAGCCAGCTCTGACCCCAAGGCAGCTGGGAATGAAGAAAGTGCATGGGCCCTGATGACACAGGGCACACGCGCACCCTCATTCCCAGCTACCTTGGGGCTAGAACCCCAAGCTGCAGGATGGGAGTGGGCAGTGCAGCACTCTACAGGCAGGAGAAAGCTGGCAAGAGAACAGTGGTGTGCAGCAGAGCAGAAGTGTCTGGTCAGCTGGCCAACAGGGGAGGAGAGGTGGAGAGAGGTGAGCAAGGAGGCCCTGGAGGCAGGGCGGTGCATGTGCTTCTGACACACCTGCCCAATTGCAGTGCCACCCCTGGCACCACCTGTGCTCCAGGCACTCTGTAACATGTTGCTGTCTGAAGGCTCTTGGTTTGTCTCTTCATTCCCTCAGAGTGAATGTGCTTTGTAAGTCAGAATGCTTAAGTGAGGAGAGCTGGTCTTGTGGTAGCAAGCATGACTTATCCCCTTAGCTAAGCAGGGCCCACACTGGTTGCATATGAAAGGGAGACTAGGAGTGTGAGCACTGTAAGATATTCCTCTCAGGAGATGGAACCACTCTGGGAAGAGCAGAAGGTTTCAAGTTCCCTCCCTGGCATCTCCAAGAGAGGGCTGAGAGAGATTCCTGCCTGCAACCTTGGAGAAGCCGTTGCCAGTCTGTAAAGACAATACTGAGCTAGATAGACCAATGGTCTGACTCAGTATATGGCAGCTCCCTATGTTCTTATGTTGATGCCAGCCAGTGTATGTCTGTGATATACTATTGAAATATTTGATTCAGTTATTCTTTTTAAAGTATATTTTCATTTTTAAAAACCCCAACATTTCTACAAATTATATATAAACAGTTCAAAATACATCCTTGCATGATAGCATACTATATAATATATACATCCACACACTGCTTTATCAATATTTCTTATAACAGAAAAGGCCACCTAGTTTGTTGATACTTGTAACTTGCAAGTACAAGGTAAGACTGCTTTAATTAATATCTCTCAATCAACAGCATCTATCATGCCTGTTGCTAGTCTTAAATATAATTATGGAACAATTTTTTTCTTTAGAAGCATACAACGGCCTAATTCGTACAGATATACTATATGTACTAACCTAATTTTAGCAGGATAATCTCATAATGGACATCAATGAATAGAGAATTAGTAGAAAAAGCTATTAATAAAATGATATAACAAAACCTTTTCATTTACAGGGCACAGTAAGTCTAAAATTTTATTTCTAGTGCCAGCCCGAGCAGCTGGAGATGAGTCTTTAGGCATCTCCACAGGAAAGAGAAAGAATTAGCTGCCATCAAACTTTTCAGTAGAAGAAAATGTACTTTGCAGTTTTGACTCTCACTTTATGACAGTATTAACTTAACTATGAAAAGAAAGATATTTAATGAAACAAAATGGGGACAAATTCCAGGCCAAGAAATTGTTTTTCATTCAGTGCTGATTGCCCTTGTAACATATTGCTTATATTTTGCAAAATGCTCTGAATTGTTTCAAGGGGGCCTCATCTAGATCTGTGCATATATTTAGCTCTGATTAACCAAAGCTTCACTGGTACTGTATGGAGGTAAGTGTTCCCAATGTCCTCCTCTGCATGGGACCTGGAACCAAGTCCTACTGGTCCTGGGGACTCCTTAAAGAGCACGGAATCCTCCTGCATTTCAACACATTCTTTCTTTCTCAAAACAATGTTTATTGTTTTTACCTAGCTGTTTTCATAAATTATGGTTTCATAAATAATGAGAACAGCAGAGATTATCGACCATAAGAGGGGGGGAAGGCAAATCCCAGGTGGTGGTGGTAGTAGTAGTAGTAGTAGTAGTAGTAGTAATATTTCTGGTATTATTGGCTTATGATATGATATAGCTTTTGATACTATTGACCATAGTATCATTCTGGAGCATCTGAGGGGGTTGTGGGGTGGGAGGCACTGCTTTGCAGTGGCTCCGCTTCTACCTCTTGGGCAGATTCCAAATAGTGTCTCTTGGAAACTTGCTCTTCAAAATCTGAACTTTGATATGGGATCTCGCAGGGCTCCATATTGTCTTCAGTGTTTTTTAACATCTACATATAACTGCTGGGAGAGATCATCAGGGGATCTGGTGTAGGGGTGTGCAAATCTGAAAAGGTTTGAGCACCTTTTGGGAGTGGGGAGCGGGAACTTTAAGAAAGAGGAGACCAGGTCCTTACCTGCTCTCTGCTACCCCATGAAGCTTCCTGCTGGGGTGGTGTGCATCCCAAGCACCCCCGCATGGCACCAGCATGCACATGACATCTGTGGGTGTTGCTGACCACACAAATGGCACCCAGACATGCACAGATACCATGTGTGTACTGGCACCTTGCGTGGGTACCTGGAATGTACGCCTCACCAGCAGGAAGCTGCATGAGGTGGTCCTTACCTGCTCTCCTCTTTCTTAAAGTTCCCGTTACCCACTCCCAAAAGGTGCTCAAACCATGGTTCAAACCATGCTTCGGGCATGCCCCTAGCAGGGTGTCATCAGTATGCTGATGACATCCAAATCTATTTCTGCATGTCAACATCGTCGGGAGGAGGCATCATCTCCCAAAATGCCTGCCTGGAGGCAGTGATGGGCTGGATGATGGAAAACAAACTGAGACTGAATCCAGGTACTTATTGTACAGGGTTGGAACTCGGAAGACAATTTTGATTTGCCAGTTCTGGATGGGGTCACACTTGCCCAGAAAGAATAGATATGCAGTCTGGGGGTGCTTCTGGACCTGAACCTCTCCCTGGTGTCCGAAGTTGAGGCGGTGACCAGAGGTGCTTTCTATCAGCTTTGGCTGATACACCAGTTGCATCATTTTCTTGAGATAAACGACTTCAGAACAGTGGTACATATTCTGGTAACCTCCAGACTTCACTACAGTAATGTGCTCTATGTGGGTCTGCCTTTATACATAGTCCGAAAACTGCAGTTGGTACAGAACAGAAACTGCAGTTGTTATAGCCAGGTTGGTTCTGTGTCATCACTGAGATACCATATTACTTCTATAATAAAAGAGCTATACTGATTCCCAGTAAATTTCTAGGCAAAATACAGGGTGCTGGCTATGACCTATAAAACCCTAAACCAGGCATCCCCAAACTGCGGCCCTCCAGATGTTGCTGAACTACAACTTCCAGCATACCCAGCCACAAAAAATTGTGTCTAGGGATGCTGGGAGTTGTAGTTCAGCAACATCTGTTTGGGGATGCTTGCCCTAAACAGCTTAGGCCCTGGGTATGTAAGATAATGTCTTTTTCACCATGAGCTCCTCCACTCATTGAGATCATCTGGCGAGGTTCGTCGGCAGTTGCCACCAGCTCGTCTGGTGGCTACACAGGGACGGGCCTTCTCTGTTGCTGTCCTTAGACTCTGGAATGCACTCCCTGCTGAAATAAGATCCTCGTCCTCTCTGACAATTTTTAAAAATCTCTAAAGACTTATTTTTTTAACTTAAACTTTTAAACTCAACTGTGGTTTTAAATTGTTTTAGGGTTTTCATTTTTAATCTGTTTTATATTGTTGTAAACTGGCCAGAGCCAGAAGTTTGGGGTGGTCTACAAAATGGTGCAGCAGGGAACTAACTTGCCAAAGGAGCAAGAGGTTGCTGGTTTGAATCTCCATTGGTATGTTTCCCAGACTATTGGAAACACCTATATCGGGCAGCAGCGATAGAGGAAGATGCTGAAAGGTATCATCTCTTACTGTGCAGGAGGAGGCAATGGTAAACCCTCCCTGTATTCTACCAAAGGAACCACATGGCCATGTGGTCACCAGGACTCAACACTGACTCAATGGCAAACTTTACCCTTTATTTTACATATTTTAAATATAATAAATAAACAAACAGCCCAGTCAGGATTAGTCCAACATATGGCTGTAAATACTAGATATGCAATAATGTAATACTAGCTTACCCCACACAGAGCATCTGTGCCTACCTGGGGCCAGCCGTGCCCCCCACCAATGCCAGCTTCACCTGCCAGCCACCATTATTTCTCCTCACCACCAGCACCACTGCCTCCCACCTCCTCCTCCCAGCCGGCGTGTCCTCCCAGCCGGCCCTCCCGCCTCTCCTCACCACTGCCATTATTTATCTCTCAGCCGCCTGCCTGCCTCTCCTTGCCTCTGCCATTAGCTTCCGGTTTGTCTCTGCCCAGCTGCGTTCTCTCCCCACCACTTCCCCCCTCTCTCCCACCCCATTCCATTCCTCAATCCTCCCCGCCCCCTGCCTGCAGTTTCTTGCCAGCTTTAAAGCCAGACCATCCACTCCTGGCCGTCTCCTCTTCCTGGCAGCCCAGCCATCTCCTCACCCTGCTGCCACTGCCTTGCCCCCGTGGCTGAGCCCGAAACCATGCTGCCTCGCCACCGCAACTGAGCTCGCCACTGCCTCCCCATCGTGGCTGCTGCCACTGCCTCACTGCCCACCCTTCCGCTCCACCACGCATCCAGTCTGCCACGCATCCCCACGCATCTGCCTGTCCAGCTAAGATAATTAATTATAAAGAAGATGACTTGAAGGGGCTACTCTAGATCTTTGCAATCTCTACTCTAGATTTTTGTGGGGGAATGACGCAATTGATGTGGTAAAGCCACTGTATGTACTTCCACACAAACCATACAGCAGGAAAGGAGGGATGACTCAAAATGGGGGGAAACGTAAACTTGGATGGAAATTCTTTAGTCAAAGAAATGCTTTATCTTGTCTCTCATGCTACAAAATAAGATATAAGATTTTTTTAAAAATGTTTTATTTCATTTTAGTTGTGATTTTCCTTTTTGTTTGGCTGTGCTGAGGACTTTTGAAAAGAACCTATTCTGTGTAAACAAAATCAACACACAAAGATTTTGTGCAATCACAGATAAAGTATCAGCAGATAATAAAGCACATTTCCCCCCCAGTTGCAGATGCTTCATCATCACTATTCTTTTCTAAACAATTTAATATACCATAAATAGAATAATTTATTGTTCACACACATCAAACGGAACATTCTCCTTTAAACAAGACACTTTCGCCTCCGTGTTAGAAGTGAAAATGGGGTTGGTTTTTTGTCCAGTGACTAAGATCTCTTTTTTCCTTCATTCCTGGGTTTATAAAAAGAGACCTATTATCAGCAGCTCCAGGGTAGATGCTTCTTGGACACTGCAGAATGTTAATTCCCAAACTCTGTCATGTTTGAGGCTTGAGCTAGATGTTTGCAGTGTGGAGGTTCAGTGTTAAATGGGCAAAGAGTGCAGCACAACCAGTATTGCTGTTGCTCTCCACAAACCATTACTCTTCCTTTGCTTGTGTCTCTAATATTTTGTAATCAAAGTCTGAGATAGTTTAGACAGCTTCAAATATATCCCTGTTCTACTTTTTTCTAAGTAGTTTCATCCTGTTGTTTCATCCTATTGTTCCTAATTTAGTCATCCATCTTGGAAAGCAAAATAAAGTCCCTTGAAGCAGACATGACAGACACCAAAGGAAGAAAAAGAATGAAAGTAGAAAGGCAACAGGGGCACAAGTTTCCCATTATTGACTAGCTCACCCACTTTCAGACCCTTCTGTGCATGAACTAAGGACTATAATGCTTGAGGAAGAGGCGCCATTGTCTTCTCAACACTATCTCATTAATCCCTTCCAAATCATTCAATATCCTATTGTATTTAGCACATTTCCCTTAAACAAACACATATTGATATCAGACGGAGTTAGTCTGTTGTGTCAGAAACAACAAAGTCTCTTTAGTACCTTTAAAATGATCAAATTTACTGCAACACAACCTTTTATTCAATATAATGTGATATTTTAGATGGGTGATATTTCAGTTTCTGATCCAGTGCTCTTTGAAGAGTTATTTGAGGACACTGGACATCAGAAATATGCTCTGATTTTCCTGTTGTTATTTCCCTTCTTTGGAACGTTAATCAAAATGGTTCAAAATCAGTGCTGAACAGCGGCTTAATGATAATGAAGTCAATATAATAAGGATTAGAAAAATATCAATTTTTGTGGGTACTGTAAATGTGGAGGCTGACCAGAAGAGAGAAATATACCATTGCTAAGCCATTACTCAGTGAGCCCTTTTTCACAATCAATGAGAAGGACTTGAGGGCACGCTAGGAGGAAGGCTGCTAAAACTTACCTTCCCCACAGACAATTGTTGGGTCCATGCTGGGCAGGCAGACTGCGTGCCCAAACAGACACTGGCTTTTCTGGGCTGCAGGGAGGGCAGGGAGTTGTCATCCCAGCGCCCGGAAATCCCATAATGCAGCACGCAAGTGTATGATGCATTTTGGGGATCCCTCCAGCACTGGCCAGAAGGCTGCTCCTGGGATCAGCACCAACCAATCATTTATCCTGGGTTAGGGCTGTAGGGGTGTGCATGGAACTGGCTGGCCCAGTTCGGTCCGGCCCCCCATCGACCCCCACCCCGGTCCAGTCCTGGACTGGTCCGTGAATTTCTCTTCTTTTTAAAAAATACCTTTAGCCCTTTCGGGGGGCTTGCTGAAACCACGGGGGTCTGGTTCCTTCTCCCCCCGCCGGCCATCCTTATCACCTCCACGGTCCACCGTGGCTGGGTAATTGACCGTTTTCAGCCCTTTCGGGCTTCCGTATGAGTGTGCGGCCGCCACAAAACTGTGACTGCTGGACCGGTCCGCACATCCCTACAGGGCTGCTCAACTTCAGCCCTTCTGCAGATGTTGGCCTACAGTTCCCATAATCCCTGGCTATTGGCCACTGTGGCTGGGGATTATGGGGGTTGTAGTCCAAAAACAGCTGGGGGGCCTAAGTTGAACAGGCCTGGCCTGGGTAAAGGGCATGCTCGCACCCTTAACTTTAGTTAACAGGCAGACCTCTTTGGCAGGTTCTCACACACAGCCTAGTCCGGTCTTGGCTGCCTTCGCCCAGTCCTGGCTATGTATGAGAACAGCCTACTTTTTAGGCCCAATTCTCATGTTTATTTTGATGTAATTGTCACCCAGTAGTGACCATTCATCATCTGCATGTTTTTAATTATTTCTTCAGAAAATGTCCCCATGAAGAGTGGCTGAGTAGGTCTTGGATTCTTTACAACATCAATTGCAGTGGTAAAATGTGGATTTGGAAGATGTAATGTCAATATGTTTTTTATACTGAGCATAATAGAATAATAGACTTTTAGAATTGGAAGGGACCTTTGAGACCACAAGAGCTGTTTGTTTGTTTGTTTGTTTGTTTGTTTGTTTGTTTTAACATAGTTCTATACCACCCAAAACTCACGTCTCTGGGCGGTTTACAACAAGTAAATGTACTAGTGCCATGTGCCATGTCTGTTTTAGGGTCATAAACATTCCAAAATAAGTAATCATATTTCACCAAAATATATTTTGAGTCCTTGTACACATTTAAATATTTGACCTTGGAATCCATCTCTATCCCTTTTATCCCCTTGGCTAGACATGTATTTGCTTCCCTTGCTCTTCTTTCCCAAGGAAAACATGTACCCAGTGCCACTGATCAGCCAATCAGATTTGGTGGAAGGTCAAGCATCTACTTACTTTCATTTGAGTTGCTACGTATAACCACTGTTCTCTGCCAAAACAGTGAGGGTGGCATTTCTTTGCTACATACTGCCGACTTAGCTTTGCCACAACACTGCCAAATGCTGTGGTTGCTGTGGACATTCTGAAACAGGAAAGTGGAAATTTTTAAAGTCAAAAATGGCACAAAGGTGCTTGATTCCCATTGACATATTAGAAATTAGATATTGGGTTTTTTCTCTTCAAAATTTTCCTCCAAAGGCCTAAGAATGCACCATCTATAAATCTTTCTATTAAGCCTCATAAAACCCTGAGACCTTGGGTTAGGGCGGTATAAAAATGTGCTAAATAAATAAATAAATATAACTGCCTGAAGAGCACTCAGTCCAAGACATATCTATCTTGCTTCAGCACTTTGGCAAGTTACCAGATGGTGCTGTTTCTTATAAAGTTTTTCCTTTATAATATGCAGAGCAGGGCAGGTGTTGTAAGCCACACCACCTTTACTCCTGAGTAGTCCTGTTAAAAATTAACAAGACTACACTAGAATAAGTGGAGGCCCAATCCACCAAGTTATGCTGAACTAATGAAAATATTGTCACTCGTATTCTTTGTGGGTGGAAGTTATAAAAATAATATAGTGTTTCTCCCACCCCAGTTTCCCTATTATTAGGGCTACTGTTTGCAAAAATATTGTTTCCTCCCTGCTGTTAGGACTGATATCTATGCCACAGCAGTTAGTGAAGTATTAAAGAAACTGAGCTACAAATCCGTACACCCGTTTGAATCTTGCCTCTACCATGCAAACCGTTCTCTTTCTCAGCCTCTTTCCCTAATTTGCAAAATGAAAAAATAAGTTCTGACTTATCTTATTGCTTGTTATAAGGATTATGACAAAAGGATGTATAGTAAGTGCTTTAAACATCCTAAATTGCTAAGTTTAAAGTGCTGGAACATGGAGTGAGGGAATTAACATCTCTGGTGGCCTTAAGAAAAACTTTAAAGACACACCTGTTAGCCAGGCTTTTGGGGTGATGCTTTAATGTTTAATTTTTAAAGGTTTTTAATTGCATTGAACTGTTTTAATTGTTTTTGTTTAGCTTTTATTATAAGCTGCCATGAGAGTGAGTAATTTGGTGGTATATTCTATTTTGGTAATATATTCTACCTACCTACTTATATACAGACACTCTGAATTTCAGAAGAGGAAACTTCTCCAGAATGAGGAGTATGGTGAAAAGAAAGCAGAAAATCAGGAGAGTCACTTTGCTCCAGAATGCATGGAGTTTACTCAAAACCTACTACTAGAAGCCCAGTTAGATTGTATACACAAAAGGAGGAAAGGTAACACTAAGTCCAGGTGAATGCCAGCATGGCTAACAGATAAAGCCAAAAAGCTTTCAACAAAGTTCCTCATCAAAGACTCCTGAGAGCAGTCATAGGATAAAGGGACAAGTACATGTGTGGATTGCTAACTGGTTGAAGGACAGGAAACAGAAGGTAGGGATAAATGGAACGTTTTCACAATGGAGGGAAGTAAGAAGTGGGATCCCCCAGCTATCTGTATTAAGACCGGTGCTTTTTAATTTATTCATAAATGATCCAGAAGTAAGGATAAGCAGAGAGGTGGCCAAATCTGCAGATGATACCAAACTCTTTCGGGTAGTGAAATCCAAAACAGATTGTGAGGAGCTCCAAAAGGATCTCTCCAGACTAGGTGAGTGGGCAACAAAATGGCAAATGCGGTTCAATGTTGGCAAGTGTAAAGTGATGCACATTGGAATGAAAAACTCCAACTTCAAGTATACATTGATGGGATGTGAGCTGTCGGTGACTGACCAGGAGAAGAATCTTGGGGTTGTGGTTGACAGCTCATTGAAAGTGTTGACTCAATGTGTGGCAGCCATGAAAAAGGCCAATTCCATGCTAGGGATCATTAGGAAGGGGGTTGAAAATAAAACTGCTAATATTCTAATGCCTTTATACAAAACTATGGTGCGGCCACACCTGGAGTACTGCATACAGTTCTGGTCACCACATCTAAAGAAAGATATTGTTGAACTGGAAAAGGTGCAGAAGAGGGCAACTAAGATGATCAGGGGCCTAGATCACCTTTCTTTTGAGGCAAGGCTACAACACCTGGGGCTTTTTAGTTTAGGGGGGGGAAGACAACTGTGGGGAGACATGATAGAGGTCTATAAAATCATGCATGGGGAGGAGAAAGTGGATAGAGATAAATTCTTCTCTCTCACACATAACACTAGAAGCAGGGGTCATCCCATGAAATTGATTGCCTGGAAATTTAGGACCAACAAATGTAAGTACTTTTTCACACAACACATAAACAACTTGTGGGATTCTCTGCCACAATATGTGGTGACAGCCAGCAACCCGGATGGCTTTAAGAGTGGTTTGGATAATTCATGTAGGAGGGCATGCCCTCTCTCCTGCTGTTACTCCCCTGCAACTGGTACTCAGAGGCATTCTGCCTTTGAATCTGGATGTGGTCTATACTCCTCCGACTAGTAGTCATTGATAGACCTCTTCTCCATGAATTTCTCCTCCTCTTCTGATTTTCCCTTTCGGCTTTCTTCTTTTCACCATAATCCTCATTCTGGAGAAGTGTCCTCTTCTGAGACTCAAAGTGTCTGTTTTAGACTTCCTTGGTGATTCTCTCTCTGCATGTATGCTGAACTTGATTGCACTATGGTCACTGTTCCCTAAAGGGTCCATGACACGAACATCACACACCAGATCCTGGGTGCCACTCTGAATTAAGTCCAAGATCACCATCTCTCTAATTGGTTCCAAGACCAACTGTTCTAGGGCACAGTCATTCAGTGTATCTAGAAATTTGACCTCTTTGTCATTATCTGACTGTGAATTTACTCAGTCTATGTGTGGGTAATTGAAGTCATCCATTATTACTGCCCTTCCTCTCCTTGATGACTCCCTGATTTCCTCCTGCAACTCCCAGTCACTCTCAGCTTTTTGACAGAAAAGGTAGCACAGCCAGCTCCAAACCCTTCAGAGCAAAAGGCCAAATTGAGCATGTGACCAGCATCACCTGTCAGTCCTGAAACCAATTGGGACAGGCCCATAGTTGTCATGGCTGCTATGAATTCACTATGAGCCACTCCTGACAACCCGGTCCCAAAATGAACCAGCCCCACCACCAACAAGCTGGGCCACTCCAATGCCAACTCTGCAACCAGGTCCATCAGCTCAGTTAGGGACTCTGTTGGGCAGAGGGGTGATTGGTACCCCAAGAGAAATCCTAAACTATCCTTGGTCTCTAGACTTAGGTACCCATATTCAATATAGGCCAATTCTCTGACAGGGATCCTAGAAAGGAAGGTGTTATTCTTACAGACCACAGTCACCCCGCCTCCCATCCACATCCTCTCATCTGCTCCACCATGGAGCAACTCACCAGGAGAAGCTGTGACCAAACCGGGCCATGAGCCTCTTCCGAACAGGTCTCTGTAATGCACACCAGGTCGACTCCTTCATCCATAATCAAGTCATGGATGATCTCAGACTTATTTTGGATCAACTTGGCATTACAAAGTAATAAGGTAAGGTTCTGTGGGTTTTTGGCACTGCTCTCCAAGGTCAAAGAGGTGGTAGGCCTACTGGAAGGGGAAACAGCAATTAAATTTCTCAGTTCCCTTCCCCTGTAATGGCCCGCTGACCTATCAACACCATATCTTCATCCATTCTCCACCACCACTGGAACAGCTATTCCAGAGTCATCCCCTACCTCTCCATCTCTGGACAACCCAAGACACATACCTGTAACAGGCCTATGCAATTATATATTTATTATATAAATGTAATAAATAAATAGCAGCAGCAGGTGGTGGCAAATATTTGCATATTATACATATACCAGAAGTTATCAAAGATGGGTTCCCAGATGTTGGACTATAATACCCATTACGTCAGGGAACGTCAGGGAGTTGTAGTACAACATCATCTGAGGACCCCTGCTTTATACTAAAAGAAATGTGTAATACTTTTACTAATAGCACTGTTATAATCTTTGATTCCACTTACACAGTGTAATCTAATTATTGCTACTTCTCAGCAAGCTAATGAATAGTTAGAATAGATCTTCATTATTACAACATAAATCTTACAGTCACTGCAAAGGTAGGAGAGATTATTAGTAAACATCTAAACTATGTGTAAAACATTTCATTGCTTTGCAGAATGAAGCCATTACATTTTTGCACAATGTACAATTGTTAATTTAGCAGAATAAAGTATATTAATTAGGCCAGTTTCATGTTAAAAATACACCCCTTTAAGAAAATATTTCTGTACTGCTGGAGGTCCAGCCACTTACCAAACTAGTCATCATGTATTTGTTTGTTTGTTTGTTTGTTTATCTATCTATCAATCACATTTGTACACCGCCCCAAACTTTCATTTCTGGACAGTTAACAATAGCATAAAACAAGTTAAAATATATACAAAAACTTAAAACAATTTAACAATTTAAAAATCATCCATGAATTAAAACCTTAAAATTTTAAAGAACTGAAAAAGCTTGGGTGAAGAGGTGGGTTTTCAAATGCTTTCTAAAAATTGTCAGAGATGGGGAGGATCGTATCTCAGTAGGGAGCGCATTCCACAGTCTTGGGGCAGCAACCGAGAAAGCCCGTCCCCATGTGGCCACCACCCGAGCTGGCGGCAACTGGAGACGGATCTCTCCAGACGACCTCAGTGGGCGGTGAGGCTCATAATGAAGAAGACGTTCTCTTAGATACCCAGGGCCTAAGCCATTAAGGGCTTTATAAGTTTTGACTAGCACATTGTGTTTTGCCTGGAAACCTATTGGCAACCAGTGTAACTCTATCAACAAAGGAGTTATGTGGTCTCTCCGCGATGACCCAGAGACCAACCTGGCCGCCGCATTCTGTACCAACATCATCTTCTTTTTGTCCCTCTATACTGGCATTTATTGTTCCTTGTTATGCCATTCTTGTATTATTATTTTTTAAAAAAATTCCTTGGTTACCTGGGTTTTTGCTTTTTTCACTGGTTTGAGCCATGTTTATGTTAGCCAGTTAGGAACAGACAGCTGTGAGCCTCATTTTATCCAGCAGCCCCATTTTTGCCCTGTTCAATCATATCTCCTCTAGATGTCTTTGATCATTATTGTATATGTTATTATTCATGTTTCATCTCATATTGTTATCTTTGGTTCAACAATTTATTTTCTCATTAGTGAAAGAAATTAGATACTACCTTACTATTGGCCTACTGTATAGTAATACATATTTCTAATTGTTTGTTTGATACTCATGATTTTTAATACACTTTCATCTTAGTCACAGTTGGGTTTTTTCCCCTCTCTGTTTTGCTTGGTTGTATTCCCGTGATTGCCCTTGTGATTGCCCTTTTGTTTTGGACTACGTACAAAGGCAGCCCCACATAGAGCGCATTGCAGAAGTCAAGTCTGGAGGTTACCAACATATGTACCACTGTTTTGAGGTCATTCATCTCAAGAAATGGATGCAGCTGGCGTATCAGCCGAAGCTGATAGAAAGCCCCTCTGGCCACCGCCTCAACCTGTGATACCAGGGAGAGGTATGGATCCAGAAGTACTCCCAGACTACAAACCTGTTCCTTTCGGGGACATGTGACCCATCTTGAACAGGGAGATCAAAATTATCTCTAGAGTTCTGATCCCGCACAATGAGTACCTCCATCTTATCTGGATTCAGTTTCAGTTTATTCTCCCTCATCCAGCCCATTACTGCTTCCAGGCAAGCATTTAGGGAAGCTATGCCATCTCCTGAAGAAATTGACATGGAAAAGTAGATCTGGGAGTCATCAGCATACTGGTAACACCCAGCTCCAAACCCCTTGATGATCTCTCCCAGTGGTTTCATGTAGATGTTAAAGAACATTGGAGAAAGTACGGAGCCTTGAGGGACACCATACTTAAGCTCAGATTTTGAGGAGCAACAGTCTCCAATCAACACCATCTGGAATCTGTCCGAAAGGTAGGCGTGGAATCACTGTTAAACAGTGCATCCCACCCCCAACGTTCTCAGATGTTCCAGAAGGATACTATGGTCGATAGTATTGAAAGCCACTGAGAGATCCAAAAGGACCAACAGGGTCACACTTCCTCTGTCCATTCCCAGTTGGAGATCATCCATCAGGCCGACCAAGGCAGTCTCCACCTCACAGACTGCCCAAAAGCCAGTTTGAAATAGGGCTAGATAATCAGTTTCTTCCAAGACCACCTGGAGCTGAGAGGCCACCACCCTCTCAATTACCTTGCCCAGCCATGAGAGGTTGGAAATAGGCCTTTAGTTGCTCAACTCTGAGAAATCTAATGCAGGCTTCTTAAGAAGAGGTCTAATAATTGCCTCCTTAAGACAAAGAAGCATCCTGCTCTCCCTCAGAGAACTATTTATGATTTCTACCAGGCCTCCTACAACAGCCTCCCTGCTAGATAGAACAAGCCATGATGGACAAGGGTCAAGAGAACAAGTGGTAGGCCTCACCATTCCGAGCAGCTTGTCCACGTCCTCAGGAGTCACAAACTGAAACTGATCCATTCGAACCACATAAGAGGAGTTGCTGGACACCTCCAGTTCAGACATCAAATTAATTGTGGAGTCTCCATCTAAGTCTGCCCGAATCCGAGAGATTTTATCTGCAAAAGATTCTTTAAATGCATCACAGATGGTAACTGATGGCTCCAAATTCTGATTCAAGGAAGGGAGGCACATACTCACAACCCTGAACAACTCCGCTGGACGTGAACTCGCAGATGCAATACGGGCAGAAAAGAACCGCTTCTTTGCCACACATATTGCCTGAGCATAGATCTTTAAATTTTCTCTATGTTGTAATCTGTCAGATTTGAGTCAAGTCTTTCTCCACTTGTGCTCCAGTTGTCTGCCTTGCTGCTTCTGCCCCCGTAGATCTTCCATATATCAAGGGGCCTGTTTTGAAGCGGGTTGGAGGGTACGCTTAGGAGCAATTGTTTCTACTGCCCTGGTGGGCAGTATACTATTCCAGTTTTGCACCAGCGCATCAACAGGATCACTGGCAAAGCCAACATTAAATCCCTCCAAGGCCTCTTGGAATCCTATTGGATCCAATAACCTCTTCGGGTGGACCATTCTAATAGGTCCCTCACCCCTGAAGAAATGGAAAGTGGTTGTAAGCCTAAACTTAACCAGATGGTGGTCCATCCATGACAATGGGGAAATCACAGGAATCCCCACCAAACACCACCCTGATCAGAGTAAAAGACCAAATCAAGCGTGTGACCTGCAATGTGTGTCAGTCCAGAGACCACTTGGGATAGGCCCATAGTTGTCATGGCTGCTATGAACTCCTGAGCTACCCCAGATAGATTGGTCTTGAAATGAACATTGAATTCCCCCAGCACCGAAAGTCTGGGAGACTCCAACGTTAATTCTGCGACCAAGGGATTGTATTGGGAAGCAGAGTGATCAGTACACCAACAGAAGTCCCAATCTATCCCTGGTCCTCAAACTTAGGTACACACATGCAATATGTTCAGATACCTCAACAGGGACCCTGGTAAGGGAGATGTTATCCTTATAGACCGCAGCCACTCCACCTCCCTGCCCACATCCCCTCACCTGCTCCTCTACAGAATACCCTGGAGGAAGAAGCTGGGACCAGACTGGGCCACCAGCCTCCCCCCACCAAGTCTCAGTGATACACACCAGGTCAGCCCCTTCATCCATAATCAAATCATAGATGAGCTCGGGTTTATTTTTGACTGACCTGGCATTGCAGAGGAGCAAGGTAAGGTTATGTGGGTTGTTGGTAGTGCTCCCCGAGGTCACAGAGCTGGCAGGACAGCCAGAAGGGGGGACAGCTATTAAATTTCTGACTACCCTTCCCCTGGAAAGGCCTGCTGACCTGCTAACATTACTTCTATTCCTCATCACCACCAGAATAGCTGCCCCACATTCAACCAAGGCGCCCCCTGTCTCCCCATCTCTAGACGAACCCAAACACATTACAACTACTTCGACCCAATCACACCAACAGCGAAGTGAGCAAGAATCTACTCTAGCCATTCAAGTTAGTACATCAGTCCCAGCCCTCAGTCCCACCTCCGAAGGCCACCTCCAAAGGCTGGCTCCCTTTGGCGGCCGCCTGCAGGCGGCTTGTGCCAGCAGCTGCACCTCTGGCTGCGGCCCACTCAAATAAAGGCCAAGATCTCAGAAGCCCAATGGGTGTGTCTCACACCCACACCAATCAGGCAGGTGCAGGGTATATGTGAACACAATTAGAGTGAGTTTAGCCCCTGATAGCAAACAGGCTACTGCAAGGAGGACAAGAGCAAAGAAAAAGTCTTGGCCAGACCCTTCCCCACCCAGAGGAGAGTGGAGCATAGAAGCCAGATAAGAACTCCTTACCTCCACAGCTGTCTTCCTTCCAGTCACATATTTCAAGCTCATCTGAAAGGTGGCTTTCTTCTGCACCAACAGGAATAGGCCTTCATATTGCCCAGTAAATCTTGCTTCATCAGAGTGGAGCAGGGGAGATCATCATCCCAGTAGTATGCAAAAAATTGCATTTGGCAGCTACTGTGCTCAGAATAGTCACCTGTTCAGGAAAACTCAGGGATCTTTCAAACATGCACGTGCATCACTTGACAGTTTCTCAACAGCTGATTATCCATATTTTAGGCCAGGGGCGTAACTACCATTAGGCAAGGGGAGGCGGCTGCCTGGGGGCCCCCACGCCTCGAGGGGCCCCCCAGAGGCAAGTCACATGTGAAGTGAGTGTGTGTGTATCAGCGAGGGGCCCATTTTAAAATTTTGTCTCTGGGCCCACTCCAGCCTTGTTACGCCCCTGCCCCGGCTTCTTCTTACCACCATCTTTCCCCCTGAACTGTGCTGAGCAATTATGCTACATCATTCCCAGTGCATTCTTTTAGGGAAATGGTAGTTGTCAGGAGTTGACCACTGGAAAGAGAAGGACCCGCTATCACCTGTAGAAACATGGCATTTTCTGTGGGCTTAGTACCAATGGTAAAGCTGGAAAACTAAACATCCATCTAACCCAAGTGATCCCCTGGGTGCCAGGGTAAGGAGAAGGGTAAAGACTCCCCAGAAGATCTTGGGGAAGTCATAGGCATGTTTTTCTTTTCAATGTCAAACTGTTTTGACAGCAACTTGTTTTCTCTCACAGAGGCTAGTATAATCCATTGGGCAGCATCCGGATTTATGCTACCCTCATGTTTGAATGTTTTGCTTGCACAATGATTTTCTCTCATCTTCCCCTTCCCTCTGCTGCCCCCAATGGCCCCTGAAAATATATCCCTAAAGGCTGTGGGACCCTCAAGGACAAACTTCAGGAGTAGCAGAGGGAAGGGGTGATTGGTGAAAATAGTTGCATAAGTAAAATGTTCTAACATGAGAGCAGCATCAGCCTGGATGCTGCCCATTGTAATTATTGAATTAATAGCCTGAATAGAGAACTCTGTTTGGGTGCCATCTGAATACAGCATTCAGAAGAGACACAACTCAAATGCAATCGAGCATTAAGAGAAACAACTCAAATTTTGTTCAGATGAGATGCAATTCTGTGTCTTATCTGAATAGAGCATTCAGATGAGATGCAAATCAAATTCAAATTATCTGGAACAGGACGTCCTGTCATGGAACCATCTGCTTCCTTTAAAAAAATTATTTAACACATTTTATCTAATACACTTTAACATTGGACACTCCAGTGTGTGGCTTTAATAGAGCAGGGCTTAATCAGAACAGGCTAATAACTTGAGATTTGGACCTGAAACCCTGCCCTCCTTACATGCCTAGTGAAAATAATTATCTGTACAATAAGTATTACTATTAAAGATTTATATATATACAGTATGTGTACTAAGACCTTTCTTAGTCTTCTAACTCAAGACCCAGGAATGTTGCTTATTTATTAATTTTTTATCCTCATTCTTCCAATGAACTCAGAACAGCATACATGGCTCTCCTGCTCCATTTTATCTTCACAATAACCTCATGAGAATGGTTAGCCTGAGAATCGGTGACTTGTCCAAGTTGGTGAATCGAGTGGGGATTTGAATCTGGGTCTCCATGGTTCAAGTTCAACCACTTCACTTCATTGGCTCTGTGAAGTCCATCACCATCACTTATTTTAACAAAAAGCATTCCCCAGAAAGTCATTTGAGGAACTAAATGGGAAACATATTGCAAATAGAAATGATAATTGTGATCAGGAGTGAAGGTTTGAGTAGCAGAACTGACAGAATGAAACTATCATAGAGTATATACAGTGGCTAAACTGGCAGAGTTTGACATCTCCAAGATGACTTGGGGAGATAGTAGATTTTTTAAAAAAAAGGGGGGGGGGAAGCGTGGACAATCACAGGGGGAGCCCTTCCATGAGGCAGGGTGAGGTGATTGCATCAGGTGCAGAACCAGGGAAGGGCTGCAAGCGGTAACAGATCTGGACCTCTGCCACCATGAACTTCACTCTGCCATCTACTGCCCTTCCTCACCCTGCTGAAGCACAGAGCTGGATTAAGGCGGGGGCTCAGGTGGCATTTGCTTGCAGGCCCTCCATTAAAATGGGCCCATGGCTGCCTGAGCTCTTGTGCTTAAATTGCAACTAATTGCTTTGCAATTGAGGCAAGCCCAGCCCTGTGCTGCATCCCCTCTCCCTGAAATTATTCCTGCTGTAGCAGCTGCTGCTGCATCATCATCATGTGTGCCTTGCAGTTTAGGGTGCTAGGAAGCCGGGAACTTCTTGCTGCTTCCTGAGTGGAGGAACAAGGGACGACGCTTGTGCCTGGGCTGAGCCAGCCAGCCAGCCTGCCACTTTGGCTGGGACGGGAAAGGCTGAGCCAGCCAAATAGCCCTCCAACGTGCTGCATGGATTCTCAAGTTGCTGCTGCCAAGTGGATGGAGGGAGAAGAGAGAGAGCCGAGAGTGAGAGGCTGGCTGGTGCTGCTACTCTTGATCGTCTGGAGACAGTCAGCACACTTTTCCTGGCTTCTGTTGGGCTGCTCTTCAGTGGCGTAGGGAGGGCATAGGCGGCCTGTGTTTGGACCACCCACCCCACACCCAGTGGTGCCTCCCCACAGCACCCCTTCTCTCCCCACTGTGCATGTGGGGGCCCTGACAGAGCAGTCTGGCACCCTTGGCTGCCCTGCCCCCACCACCCAGCTGGCCGCCACAGGTGGTGAGGAAAAAAGGGGTGCCCTGCATGCACGATGGGGAGAGAAGGGGCATCCCACGTGTGTGGCAGATACAGAACTGCGGGGACAGGGCAGCCTACTATCCCAGGCTGTTTCACCAGGGCTGCCACTGCAAATGGTTAGGAGAGAAGAGGTGTGTGTGTGTGGGGGGGCACCACTGACTGCCTGTCACGGCGGATGCAGCAGCCCTGGAGACAGCTGAGCATGGGTTCTTTGAACCCATGCCCACTATTACAGCTCTACCCATGCTGCCCTTTCCTTGCTTCTGTACCTCTCGGAGCTGCCTGACTGGAGTTCTAGCTGCTGCTGCTGCCTCCTCTTAGGAAATTCCCCTGTTGCTGTAGTATATAGGCACATCATGGCAAGTGTGCAGGGTGGTGGTGGTGGTGGAGGTGGTGGTGGTTAGGAACATAGGAAGCTGTTATATACTGAGTCAGACCATTGGTCTATCTAACTCAGTATTGTCTTCACAGAATGGCAGCGGCTTCTCCAAGGTTGCAGGCAGGAATCTCTCTCAGCCCTATAGGGAACTTGAAACCTTCTGCTCTTCCCAGAGCGGCTCCATCCCCAGAGGGGAATATCTTACAGTGCTCACACATCAAGTCTCCCATTCATATGCAATCAGGGTGGATCCTGCTTAGCTAAGGGGACACGTCATGCTTGCTACCACAAGACCAGCTTTCCTGGTTAAAGTATCAGCTGCAACTATAACAGTAATTTCCCCATAATTTAAAATGTTCCCCATAATTTAAAATTCTCAGGGGTGTCAGGTGAGATCTGATCTGTGCCCTCTTGCTCCCCCCGCCCTGTGGCAAACATTTTCCTGGACTGCACTGCATCCCCATCTAACAATATTCCTGCCCACAAAAAGTACCATGCAAGGTACTTGCATTGTTCATGATGCACTTATATTTGTATGTGCAGTGTGGGAACTCCTGATCTTGTTTGTACTTTCTTTGTGGTTTGTGGAGGGAGGAATATGCAAACATGGAACCCTATCCCAGCCTGAAATGATGAAATTCAGAAAAATTCTACTCTGTTGGGCTTCTGCAACTCAATAGCCCTTTGTTGCTGCTGCTAGAAGATGGAAGTTGCCAATGTACACAAACCTTCCTAGTTTTAAGAAAGTAAAAACTCCTGCCTGAAACCTTTGTGTGCCACTACCAGTCAGAGTAGACAATACTAGGCTAAATGATGCTATAATCACAGAGTGAAAAATGTCCTTTGAGGTCATTCAGTCCACCTCACCCCCCAATCTCACAACATTTTGAGGCTGCAAGATCAGCTAAAAGAGCAGTCCCCTTTTACAAATGAATCTAATTTTTCTGTAAAAATGCAAAACACTTAACATTAATGGAAAAGTTAATTTTACTGGATAATCTATTACTATTGCTCCTGCTGCTGCTTTTGTGGGGTTCAGAGCCAGCATATGGGAAGAGAAGAAGGTGAATCAGTTTCATGTGAACTATATGAACTTTTGCCTGCTTTTGCTTGGGGGAAGACACCTGTTAAGGAAGGAATCTTATCTTAATGCCTGGACCTTCAATAAGATGAAAGCATTTGCTATCCTGTTTAATCCTTGTTAGTTACATGTATGGATTATTACTGTTACAATGCTAGTTATTTCCATATGACAAGAGTCGGGGGGAGGGGGAGAACTGATATTTCAAGTCTGGGCAACTCCAAAGAACAGAGTGGATTTCCTTTGCAATAGAATTGCCAACTTCTTAGCAGTTTCTGCTCCTGTGTCAGCAACTTGAAAATTGTGTTTATCCACCATTAGTGAAACTGCTCCGGGGTGATTGGCAAACACCCCCAAACTGCTTTTGGGTTTGCATGGGAGAAAATTAGCTCAGCAAGGAACAGTTTCATGTTAGTTTTAATTTGTGCAAAGTTGTGGACTCAGGAAATGACTGGACAGAGATAAGATTTAAGTTTCAAAAATAAAAAGAAGATATTTATTGTAGAGATGGGTACAGAGGAGAGAAATGTGTGGTTAAAGCAATATTACTCTCAAGAATATGTTTAACTGCATGAGGCATTTTAGCTTAAAGTCCTAATTGTGTACATTCCCAGGCGGGCAAGAGAAAGAGGCTTTTAAGAGAAGGAACCAATTGTATTTAAGAAAGGGGGGTAGAGTTTGGGTCCAGTGAGGGGCAAACGCTCATAACACCTGGTCTGGATGAAGGACTCTGGGAACCACTGATGAACCTCATTCCTCAGGAACAGCTTGGGCCATGGCGGGTGCAAGGAGGTTGGAGCAGAGGCGTATCTAGGGAAAATAGCGCCTAGGGCAAGCACTGAAATTGCGCCCCCTGTCCAAACATCTGACACCCATCTTTCAGTTAATTTTACCATAATATCAGCTCAAAAATACAAGTCAAGATAGTTAATCTTTTAATCTTTCAAAAATTATTTAGCAGTGGACATAGCCAGATCATAAAATGCTGGAAAACTACAAATTTCAGTATGCTGGGGCTCATGAAATACCCAAATGCTATGTGGAGGTGTATTTGGGAAAGTAAACAGAAGTGCCTGTCTAATTCTCTACCATGCATTGTAGCATCACTATTACATAAGTTTTAAAAATAAATGGAGAATTTGACTTTTCTCAGATACTCTGAAAATAATTAAAGGACATGCAGAGTAAACTGTGTCACTGCTTGGAATATATTCTAGTATTAAAGACAGTTAAAATGAGAGAAAGAGAGCAAGAAACTCCCAGTGGGCCTTAATACTAAGGATTTCACACTGATTCAAAGACAAACTCACCATTAATAGCCATATTATTAAGACATCACATTTAACTCACTTATCACAAGAAGCAAAGTAAGAGCAAATGAATACAATCCTAGCTCATAAGCTTCAGCTCAGTATTCACAAGCCCTGATTCTCTGTACTTAGTGCCAGTCTGAATATGTGTACAGTGACTAATATTATATCAATTTTTTTAAAAAAAACATTTTTTTTACCTGTAGCCCCTTCAGGGGGCTTCCTAAAGACAGTGGGGGGTGGTCTGCAAAGGTTCCCCTTCCCCTTGCTGGCCTCTAGGACCTTGTGGGGACCATTTGAGCATGTATGGTGGATATATATATATATATATATATATATATATATATATATATATATATATAAAACAGCCACTGAAAACAAAATGGCTTCCATGCATGCTCAAATGGCCTCTGCGAGACCTGGCATAGCCTAGGGCCTCACAGAGGCCATTTGAGCATGCACGGTGGCCATTTTGGTTTGGGTGGCCATTTTGGTTTTGGTGGCCATTTTGGTTTTGGTGGCCATTTTTTTAATTTTTTAATTTAAAAAAATGGTGCCCCCCTTCAAGTGGCTCCTGGGGCACGTGCCCTGACTGCCCTACCCTAGATACACCCCTGGGTTGGAGGGATTAGTTGGTAAAGGTGAATGCACAAAAGTACGTCCTCTGTGGAACCAGCTTCCTAGGTTAGTAAGGAAGACTGGGCAGATCAGGCTGGGCAAGAAAGCTGATCTGGAAAATGGCACAAAGTACTGAACACAGCCTTCTGGCCAATGCACAGTAAATCACCTAAAAAGTCTCTAGTAATTCTAAGGAAGATGCTGAAAGGTATAATCTCATACTACCAGGAGTTGACACCAATTCGACAGCACACTTTACCTTTAATTCCAGGGTAGCTGGTTTGTAGAGAGCACAAAGATCACAAGGAGCACACTGGATCATGTAACTGGGACTTCTTAAACCCAAGAACATATCCTTGGGGCACATTCCAAGTGACCTTTTTTGCCAGACAGGTGTGTTAGGTGGAACCAACAGGCGGCTGTGTTGGGTATGTTTTGCCAGAGAGGTGTGTTGGGTGGATTCCATTGTTGCTGATCTTTCTTCTTGAGTGTTCTGGTGTGGGAACTGCAGAGGTATGCCAAGGCTTTTGTCATGAAAACAGAGTGAACAGACGTGAGAAGGGACATCTGCATAAACGGAAAGATTCAATAATCCAATCAGTACTTTTATGGGTGCATCTCTAGGTCCATATCACTGACTCGACATCTTTTGTGGGGGGAGATTTACCTCCACAAGCCTTATCTGTGTTCTTTCCTGTTGAGCTAATTGGCACATTAGCTGGCTGCCATCCTTTGGCTATCCTTTGCGAAAGGAAAGAGGGGGGAGGCGGTTCACTCAGAAGGCAGAGTGGCCTTGGCAGAGAATTAACATGCTTTTAGTTAACTTCTGGGGTCTACTTAGAATATCCTAGCATAGGGAGGGCATGCATCTGCTCACCTTTCCACTTTGCTTGTTAGGAGCTAAATCTAGGGGCGACTGGCCCACTGTCACTAAGTGACCTGTCCCCACATGCCATAAACAGAGGACTCAAGATACTGTGAGGCTCCTGAGCACCTCCAGAGTCAGATATCCAAGCTTGGAGACTCAAGCACAAATGAGGGGGAGGGAAAAGCATTGCTAGTCTTTGCTCAAAATTTCCTTGTCGACTTATTCAGATAAATTTGTTGCTAAAGGCACAGGAGAAGATGTTTCTTGGGTCAGTTGGCAAGTTTATTCTGTGAAGCTATGGTATTTAATTATTTCTACAAGAAATTGAAGCTAGTGTTTTGTTTTGTTTTGTTTTACTGTGCCTGATCCAACAAAGATTGTTTTTTAATATGGCTTTTAAATCATGCAGTATAATCTGTTTATTAAAAATTAAAGGGCAACACGTGTTTCTGAACGTACATGTTTCAAACAATATGGTTTTTGTAATCATCCCATGCTCTTGTGTGCTGGTCATGTGTACATGACTACAAGGGCCCCCTATATGAAGGCCCTACCCACCCTCCACCAGCGCCTTAATCTGGCCATGCTGGAGGATGATGTTCGTTTCCCCCTCTGTGTCCTACTGGGGCACAGCTCTTCTTCTGCAGCCCCACCTCCAATGTGACCTAAGAATGACCCTGCCACCACTTGAGGGCATTGTCTGAGAGTGTTTTTCTGTCACCGCCACTTTCTTGGCAGTAGGCCTGTGTAAAATTGGATCGGTAAAACTGGAAATGGTCCATTTTTTTCCAAATCAGAGGTTTTTGGAGGGAGTCCAAACTTGAACTTGCACAGCCCAGTTCATTTGCAACTTTTCCAACCTCGTTTGGAAAAAATTGTAGCATTTTGAAGCTCCAAATGGCCACAGGAATCTGCTCCCCCTGTAATCGGGGGAGTGGGGGTGGCGTTTATCTTCTGGCACCTCTCTGCCGGCCTGCCCATACATTTATTTTTTAAGTTTTAAGAGTATTTAGCCTTTAATTGTACTTACAACTTAAAATCAAAAGTGGAAGATTCTTGGATGTTTGGCCACTTTCCCTGAGATTCTCTGATGTTACATCATTTCCTTTGTGAATCTCAGATGTGTAATAACCTTTTTTCCTGAATCCTCTGTGAGTAAAATTTCTTGGTTACTTTTGAAGGTCACTTTTAAAAATTAATTTAAAATTAAAGAATAGTTGGATTCACTTCTAATTAAATACACAGAGTCCAACTATCCTTATCGTCTTGTGTGCCAGCTTTGAGAGCTCCTGGGCTAGCCGGGGAGGGGGGGGGGTGCTATTCGGGCAATTCTTCTTTCCTCATAGACTTCTATGTGGATTTTTGTTGATTTTACCAACTCCAAGCTTCTGAAGGGTCCAAAAGAACCCAAACCAACTTTTTTTATTTGGGATCTGACTTGATCCAATATGAATCTTTAAAAAAAAAAAATCATCCACAGTTGTACTTGGCAGCCTGGCCTGAGAATGCTGAGCAGCCACCCACAGATAAGAGGGTGTCATATTGTCCTTCACCTCAAGCAACAACATGTTGTGGACCATCAATGGCCCAGTTCCCAAAGACTGGGCCATCCGTCTTTCAGAACATCTGATTCAAACCATCATTTGAAAATGAAAGCTCTATTCCACGTTCTGATCCCTGTCTGTGGAGAAGGTTAGAATTGTGAAGGAGCAGCATCTAAAGCCCACATACATTTTAAACGATGTAATCCCTGATTTATAAGCCCTTACATTTATTAAGAATAACAAAATTCAGTAATAGATGCATAGGGCTCTATATGCTTAAAAGAATCTGGAGAAGATAAATTAGATTATAACTTCTAATGAATCAAAGATGTTCAAAATGTTGGATCTAAGTTACACAGAATACTTTTTAAAAAGAGCAATGCAACATGATGATTCAGGTATAAGCCTCTCTCATAACCCCATGAATTTGAGTATTTTTCCACAAATAGCTGGCAGTGCTTGGTTGTATTGCTCAAAATGGATCTTATTTAATTGAAACAGGAAATACAGCATATACATATGCAAGATCCCTGTTGAAGGACTCTCATCTCACATGGAGGGGCATTTGGGGCTAAGGGGACAGAGATGAAGTGTTACAGCTTAAGATAAAGTTTGGCAGGCTGGCAAGCAAGTTAAGATTCTCTGGCTTTCTCTTTCTCACTTTTCCTTCATTCCACATTCTTCAGTGATTCCAGGCTTCAACCCAAGTTGATATGCTGCTGTTATACAAGTTGCGCAGAATACTGTGCCATGCTTAAAGTTTATTCATCATAGTATTTTGCCCCTATGTTTCCCCTCAGGTTCTCTTCTATAAGTGTGTGTGGGGGGTGGGGGGGAACAGATGGGTTGTTCTTATTTCCAAACAAGAACCATAATTTCTGTATATATGTGCAACAATATTCTGGGGAGTAATTGGATTGCATTTTCCTCCGCTAAACTAGTGCATACATTTTACAGATAAAGTGGTTATGTCACTAAACTTAGAGCCAGATGGAAAATTGTTCATGAATGATGGTATTTGCATCATTCATTTCAAATACCATCACTGCAGCAGAAACAGAAGTAGAAATATAACTGCCATGAGGGATATAGAAAGAATGAATCAGCTGGCAGAGTTTGATATCTCCAAGATAATTTCAGTGAGAAAGTAGGAAAATTAGTAGATAAAAAGTCATTTGGGTGGACGATAGGATATGACTAGTCATTTCCCGCTATACATTATGGTATTGTGAGATAATCCTAAAAGCTGGCAACGAACTGTGTTGTGCTGCTTCAATACCAATGATTTTTAAAGTGAAACTGATGAAACCACTCTGTGGAAACTGATGAAACCACCAATCCTGTAAAACCACTCCCACCATACTTCCCTCAACTACACCCACTCAGAACTTATTTTTCCTGCTAAAGCTCCCCCTGTGGAACTCTCTTATGATAGTTAAGAATCTCCATGTTGGAATATGTTGGAATATGTTAGAAGTTATGCCATCTTTCTTTTTTGACTGACTGACGAACTGCTTATTTTTCTATGTAAACTGCTTCAAGAACTTTAAGGAATAAGCCTCAGGCTGACTCTGTCTCAGGTGTTGGAATTCTGCCCTGCACCTGTATCACCTCCACTCCTGGAGTTTCAGAGGTGATGGGAAGGGTCCCAGCAATGGTACTACAGTCTTGCTAGGGGGAGGTGCTGGGTCTTTGGCACCCCAGTTTCTGATGGTTTGTGGGGGATTGTCTCATGAAAAAGAAGACTTTGGTGGGTCTGAGTCTGTGGGACCTGGAAGGTTCTCATTGGCATCAGGGGTGTTGACTGTGGCTTGGTCTTACTCCTCTTCCTCTGAGAGGGTCTCTTTGGAGTCCGAACTCTGGTGGGTCTTGCTAACTGTTCACAGGTGGTGAATTGGTGGGGGCATTTCAGCAATTTTCAGAACAGGGGTAAACATTTCCAAAAAATGTTGAGATTAAGGCCCCAATGGGGTCTACTTTTTTTTTTAATGCTTACAATTTCCCCCCAGTATGTCCCAGTAAAATGCTTGAGTGAGACAATTTCCACTGCAGCTGCTGCCTGTGACCACATCAAAGTGTTTTTTAAAAAGAGAACATGCTGCTGCTACCACCACTATTCCAATGAGTCTTCACATTTTTTTGGATAACTTTTGCCCCTTTTCAGAAATCGCCTCCCTTGTTCTGGGATTCCTGCCCCTGCCCCCCTGCTGCCCTCAGTTTCACTCCCTGTCTCAGTGTTAGTCAAAACTGTGATTTCAGCCAGGAGCCGAATGGTCCAGAAATGGTAAAGCAACTGCTAATTGTCCTTTAATAAAGTGAAGTTTCATGTAGATGTGAAGTATATAAACCACACTAACTTCAATGGACTATGCATGTGCATAAGTAACTAGGATTTTTGTGATGGTCTGTGCTTTCCGGCAAGAAAATATCACTGAGTATCCTTTCTTTTATGTATAAAACTGAATGCCTTTTGCTCAATCATTTACATGAAACGACTGGAAGTCAATATGAATTCAGACCACAGTGTGTATGGGCCGTACGCTGCATGTTCTGCAAGTGTGTTTTGGTCTAGTGTTTAATAATCCTTCAATGCTTATCTGTTGGACTTGTGTAAGCAACATTTGCTTGACACTTCAATAAACAAAGGCTAGCTTATCAGTGCACAATCTTTCCTTTCACTCTTGGATAAAATGAGATCTCAGTTCTTGATGATGTAAAACAAGGTTGTTAAGATCATGTTCCCATGTCTTTAAAAAACAACACGATCCTCTTGAAATCTTATTTTTTCTTTCTAGATCTAAGCAAATAATCAAGTGTTCATGTGTTGTAGTGGCTAAAGGCCAAATGAGAACCCTGATTGCATGATCAAGGTGCACATGCTTTGCTTTTTGTAGATGTAAATAGTGGCCCCAGTCTGAATGGAATGAGAGCTTCTCTCCTAAGGCAAATAGATGCAGGGGGCCCTGATCTGGACTGGAACTGCAGCAGGTGCAAGGGGTTAAAGCTCTCCTCTTTCCTATTGTCATCCCAATATGGATCAAGGCCACATATGGCTGTTATTTTCCTTTGTACAAATGACAGCAAGCAGCCATTTTCCACATTTTAACTTTTAGAAGGATGCAGAAATGGCTGCAGCCTCAGAAAAGACTACAAATCCCATGAGCACCCATGACATTCCCTGAGATTTTTCTCTGGGAAAGACAGGGAGAAAGACTTTAAAAGTCAAGTTGTGAAATGCAGCTGCTTGCTTTCTCGTGGTGGGGAGAGGAGGAGGAGAGGAGGTTTTTCTCCTGGCCACTGCTAAGTAACTAGTGGCAGGGGGCTGAAGAGGCAGTAAGTAGAAGCTGTGTGTGTGTGTGTGCGTGTGTGTGTGTATAGAGAGAGGGCTGAAGTGAGCTGAAGTGAAGCTTCAAGGGGCCAAAACAAACATAGGAACATTGTAAGCTGCTATATACTGAGTCAGACCATTGATCCATCTAGCTCAGTGTTATCTAGATGATTAACTGGCAGTGGCTTCTCCAAGGTTGCAGGCAGGAATCTCTCAGCCCTATTTTGGAGATGCCAGGAAGGGAGCTTGGAACTTTCTGCTCTTCCCAGAGCAGCAGTTAATTGTAGCTGAGGCTGAAGGGGGTTGTAGTTCAGCAACATCTGGAGGCTCCCAATTTGGGAACCACTGCCCTAATGGGAATATCTTACAATGCTCACACATGTAGTCTCCCATTCATATGCACATCAGGGTGGACCCTGTTTAGCAAATGCAACAATTCATACTTGACCAGCTCTCCTCTCATAGACCATCATGAACCAGAGTGGGTCCCTCTGAAGTGGGGTTGAAGAGAACCAAGGCAAATAGAAGTTCCCAAGAAGTGAAACAGTGCTGCTTCAGACAGGCCTAGTGACCATCTTTGTTGTTCCATAGGATTTCAGTGCCCACATTTTTATAAATCAAATCCATGGAATCTGGAATACATGCTTCACTCTTTCCACCTGGCTTTCTGGTTCTCATTAGGGCCCCCTTCCGCCTTTATGCTTGGATTAGGCAGCATGGGGAAGGTAACTCCAGGTCAAGCCTAACCCACGACTGAAAGAGGACTATTCCTTCTGCTATCCTCTCTGATTCCTAGCACAGATGAGGACACTGAAGTAGACACACATTAATTAAGAGCTATTCTTCTAACTGGAATAACCGAGAACACCCCTCTATGTTGGCACATTGGAGGATTAGCCTTTGAGCTTATCACTTTCACAGGAAGGAGTAGATAAGGTATAACAGGCTCATCTCTCTAACAGAAGTGTTAATGGTTGGCTTGAGGCTCAGGAAGAGTGCTTGTTAAATCAGAAAAATTCCAATCACACACAGGTCTTTCTGAACCACCGAGATACGCTATAGCACACTAATTCACTCCATCCCACATAGGTCTGTCAGACCTATTCACTTTGTTGTGCTATTAGAGCACACACCCTCCGGAGTTTGAAGAAGACAAAATGAATTATTTTGTCTATCATGGATATCACCCTTGTCAGCAGAAAGGTGTGGTTTCATTTGGCCCTAGGGCAAGATGTTGCCTATTTCTGTCATTGAGACCACCAAGCAGTGTGTTTCTTCTCCGGATTCAGCTTCTGAGTGTATGTGTGTCTGGGCATCAGCTATACCATCTTGCAGTGCCTTGGCCCTCATGCCTGTCTTGCTCTCAACCTCCAGATTGGCCCTGTCTCCAGGTCCAATCTGTGCAGCACACTTGGCTCTAGCAAGGAACTGGTCTCTTGGTATCAGACCACCTTTGGACTTTTACTTGCTTCCTGGTCCGCGAGTGGCACACGGGTCCCCACTCTTGCACCCCACCTCCCTGTTTGTCCCTGGAGAGAGAGGTCCCTCAGTATCGACTGAGCAACAAGTGTCCGAACACACCATCAGAAGGAACTAAGTATGCTAATATCTGCTCTAAAATCTCTTGCTCCCCTCTCTTCCTGCTCTCTTCAGAGTCTAACGCTGTTCTCTCGTCAGCCTTGAGTGGATTTTTAATTCAGATCTCAAGCTCTAAACATCTCTTTGAGAGCTTCAATCTAGTATTATTGATATTATTGGCCGGGTTAGTTTTCTTCGTTAATATTGTGTTGCTTGCTATTTCCTTTCTGTACCCCTAAAACTCTAAATAAACCTGATTGTAGTTGACTTAAACTTTCTGTCAGTACTTTTCAAGACCAAAGCTTTGCACAAATTTATTCTGTAATGAGCTGCTCACTCTGGATTTGCTGATTCCTCCCCACACAAGCTCAAAAGTTAGTCAGGAGTGCCTAACCAACACTCCAGAGCAGTTTCATTAACACTGACTGCTAATCAGGGTTAAGGGAATGAGTGCTCCCTTCACCCAGGATCCACAGTTGTGTGTCTTTTGGGGCTGCATGCAGCCTGAGGAGACACAGAGATGGGCACCTATTGCCCGTCCTCTGCTGGAATCTCCCAATGCACTGCCTTTGGCATGGTGCACTGTGAGATACCCGGAGGCCAGGACACGTCATGCCAGCCTCCAGAGCTTCACACTGCCTAGCGCAGCGCTCCTCATCTGGGAGCACAACCCACACTCCCATCAACCTTCAGGGGATTGTTTGAGGGAAAGGTAAGGTTTCATAGCCTACACCACCACCCTCCCTCCTCCCAAACAGTTATGTGAATACCCTTACTGTGTAGTATGAGAATGTTCAGATACACAGATTCAGATTATCTGTATCTGGAAGCACCCAGTGGGACCAGCTCCCCCCTCAAGACTCTATCAGGCCCATGAATCTCAGTCCTGGCTCTAGCCCTCAGTCTATACCTAGCCCTAGACTAGGGGTGTGCATGAACCATGGTTTGAGCACGGGGAGGGGAGCAGGGAGTGGGAGCTTTAAGAAAGAAGAGAACAGATCCTTACCTGGTTAGGCGCGGAGGGGTAGTGAGAGCTTTAAAAAGGAAGAGAGCAGGTCTTAACCTGTTCTCCGCTGCCCCATTCCTGCTGGGGTGGCGCTCGGCCCAAGTACCCCCATGTGGCACTAGCATGCACATGCCATCTGTGCATGCATGAGCACCTTTTGCATGTTCAGCATGGTGTTGATGATCATGCAAATTGCCCACACACATGCATGGATACCATGTGAATGCTGGCACCACATGGGGGTAGGCCTAGCACTTCCCCAGCAGAAAACTGCATCGGGTGGCGGAGAGCAGATAGGGACCTACTCTCCTCTTTCTTAATGCTTCCACACCCCTCCCCATGCCTAACCAACACTTGAACCATGGTTCATGCACACCCCTACAACAGACCCCACTGAACATCTCACCAGACTTCTCCTGAGTCCATCTCTCTCTTTTCGTGTGCCTTCTCTGATTGTGGGGTTGGTGGCCAGCAAAAGCCATAGATCGCAGTCCCTATAATCGTGGACAATATATTCTATGTCCCTTTCTAGCCATTCTTTCAGGTCATCCATCCATCCCTTCTTCCTCCTTCTGCTTGATCTTTTTCCTGCTAGCTTAGTAGTTCCTGCTAGTTAGTAGTAGTATTTGATAATTTACTTCTCTAAGGATATGTCCACAATACTCCAGTTTACATCTGTGGTTGTATGTATTATTTGTTTATGTGTCTTTGCTTTTCGAAGTACTTCTTCATTTGATGTTCTGCTGGTCCATTTAATCTTGAGTATTCTTTTGAGACACCACATCTCAAAGACTTCCAGTTTTTTGTGTGCTTATTTCTTGATGGTCCAGGTTTCACATCAATACAGGAGAAGAGACCAGATGTAGCATTACATCATTCTGATTCTGAGTTGCAAATCTAGTTTACTCTCACAGAGGAAGATCTTTATTTCGTTAAATTTTGTTCTTGCTTGTTCTATGCAGCTTCGGATTTCTTTTGTTTGGTCATTATCATGATAAACGTTTTCCCCTAGATAGCAGTAATTTTCTACTTGATCTAGATTTTTGTTACTGCATTGTATTTGGAGGGGAATTCTCATTTTACTCATGCACATTGTTTCAGTCTGTTTTGCATTTATTTTAAGGCCCATTTCTTCACTTTTTGTTGTTATTTCTATGACTAGGTTTTGTAAATAAAGCTGGGAAGTAGCTAAAATGACTGTGTCATCAGCATATCTTAGTTTGTTAATGTTGACACCATTTACTTTAATTCTTTCATCCCTTTTAACTGAAGGATCTTCTATTATTTTCTCCAAATAAAGATTAGAGAGTATGGGAGAGAGGATGAATCCTCGTCTGACTCCTCTTTTAATGTCCATCCAGTCTGTTTTATCAAGTCTCTCATGCCTGAGACCATGGCAATTCCTTATTTGTCAACTAGCTCTCTTTTTGCCTTGCTTACATTATCTGGGGTTTTGCCTGCTCTCCATCTCCAGCTGAGAGTCAATGTATTTGAACCAAGATAAGTCTGTTTAAATGCCTTGTTCTTGCTGCTGTTGCAAATATGCTGCTTCTTACAAAATTACCTTAAAACTCACTTTAAATTACCTAAAACTAAGGCCAAATCTTAAGATCAAGACAAGCCCAGACCCATGCACATTTCTTCAGAAACAAGTCTTATTAAGTTCAATGGGACTTACTCTGGAGTAAGTGTACATAGGATAGCAGCCTAAATCAGGGATTCCCAACCTACAATAAATTGTAGCTGGGGCTGATGGGAGTTGTAGTTCAGCAACATCTGGAGTACCACAGGTTGGGAACCTCTGGTCTAAGCCTGATGATGAATATTATTCTGAGGGTGGCCTACTAGTCCTTGCATATGGAGATCATATTCATGAACTAAATGTTTATTATATGTGGCACGTATGCTTTTCTCACCAGGCAATCTGTGTATACACAGTGAGGAAAAATATTTGCTCACACTATTGTAAACAAGTGTGCATGTGTCAGAATTACATACATGTACTGGGAAGATGGATGGTGAGTAGTGGGCTATTACAACAGCAATAGTACATACTTCTCACTGCACTTTGCCTTTGCACATTCAAAAATAAGGAATTCAACATGGTTGCATTTCCCCTTGGACTTGGATTCACAGCTCCTTGATTCAGTACTAGTGCTGGATGCCCCAGGAGAGCTTTTCACCAGCAGAGATTGGTACACCGCACCCTTTTCTGGAGCATATGGACAGCTACAGTCATTCATGATCTAGTAAGCATCCAGAAGGCTTTTGGGGAATAATGTAATGGTATGTTATGTAAGACAGTTGTGCTGATGTTTTTGCACTTGCTTCTTTTTGGCTCTATTGACTCTATGGTGGACTGATAATTCTTTTCACTTTTTAAATTATTGTACTGTTTTATATTGCTATTGATTTTATTTTATTGCCTTGGGTATCTTTTGTAATAGAAAACTGGGATGATATAATTTAAATAAATAATTTGCCCCTGAGTTTGGGGTTGGGTTTTGGGGGTGTCTGTGTTGGGGTGTGTGTCATCTTTTCCAAATGTGTATTAAACTCGGAGATTATCACCGAGTTCACTTTGGGTACCCTGTTTTCTCAAAGATCCTTGCCATGTGGTTACCAGTTTAGATTCATACATCACATTTGCACAATGGCAACTGCTGAAAAGCTATGGTTAGGTTGCCAGGTTGCACGGGGTACTGTAAAAGCACCAAAAATGTGACTCACCAAGCAAGCATCTTGCCACCAGGGCCAGTGGCACTGGTACCAGAAGAAAGCATGGGCAGACCATGGAATCGACACTGTTACACATTACAGATGTGACATGGGAGCCTGACTACAGAGGAGTGTTTTTTCAGTGGTAGTGATATGACTGTAGTAATATGTGCCTTACACCTGAGACACAGACACATCGCCATTACTAATTATTCCACTCAATGTAATTTCAGAACTCTGTGGGTTCTGTGGGTTCTCCTTCATTTTAAATATAAAAAAAATTAAAATATCCCAGATCTCACCTCTCATTCTGCTGCTTGCAAGCGTCTCTTTCATTTGAGAGGAACTTCTTTACTAGAAGAAGGGAGATTTATTCCTGCTGCCAGGAGATTTTGGCAGATACGCAACCTCCTTGCCTTGGAGCACTCCCCCTCCCCCTTAAACTGTGTAAGACTAGTTTCCTTTTCTAGCCTACAGCCATAAAATTGCTTGCTGAAAAATACCGGATGCATAAAGGGCCGTGCAGCAGCCCCGTTCTATCCACCTGTATTTCAGAAATAAAGCGCACTGAATTTACTGGAGTTTACTCCCAAAAAACTGAGCATAGGATTCCAGTCTGAGTTCCAAGTTCTCTCCATTGGGAAATGGGGCGGGGGCATCTCCGGTTGATTGCTGAGGAATATCTGCTTCTTAACGTGCAATGTTATAAAGAAGAAACTAATAAAATGAAACTAAAAAGAGGGACGGTGGCACAGTCTGTAAGAACAGTATGTGTGTGCACCTGTGGAAATGAACTGTTTCCCCCTTAAAATCTCGATCCATAAATAAGCATGATTCGTAACCCAGCTCTCACTGAAATGAAAATAGTGCTCTCCGCTGTTAGCGAAGGGAGGAAGGAAAGAGAAGAGCTAAATAGTCTTTTCGTCCTTCTATGGTTCAATTAGGAATTTATTAACTGAAAATCGAACGGAACCTTCTCCTGCGAATCAGGTATGGATTGTGCTGGTATACTCGAGGTTTGAAGGACGTTCGAGAGCTGTGGAACAAGCACCAATTTCCTCGGAGTCCTCAAGGAAAGCCACACTGGAATTGCATTTTGCTTATCGTCCTCTACACACCTTATGCTCTCTTGATCTCTGTGCCACTAGTGATCGCAAACAGAACTCGATCTACACGATTTCCTTAGTGGACACAGAGTCAGGATCAGACCCTCATGGGCGATTTCTTTGTAAAGACCTTCGGTCAATATCCCAGGAATTTTCTCTCTCCTTCTTTTCTGTGGGCTTACTGCGCACCCGTCCATTATTTAAATATGAATCCTAAACTATCATTTCGATGCACATACTCAGCAGAGGTATAGTTGGAGAAAGAGAGAGAGGACTGCAGAACTAGGAAGAGGTGGCGCATTTTGCCTTTTACTCGTGAAGAGACAATAGCTGGGGCTTTCTAAAGAGAAGACGAAAATAACCGCTAACTTTGCCATCATATAGATATAATATATTTCACTCTCACCACATAAATACAAAACAGCCAAATATCCAAAACATTCAGAACAAGGGTTAGTAGCAGAGGCCTTCACCTTCAGCCACAGATTCATTCATTATTTTCTTCACTAGTTGCCTAGAAATTTCAGACGTAAATAATTTACAATAAATTTACTATGAGGGTTTTCGTTTTGCTCTCTCGCTCTTCTCTCTTTAGTTCTTTCTGTTCTAGAATTAATTCTATGCACTACATCAACCATTCCACTTTTTTGCCCTTTTTTGGTTAAAAAGTTTGGTGGCACATATTTATACAGTCTGTAAACGCATTGTATCAAATGTTGTTGTTTTTTAAATAAAATGAAATAAAAAAGCAACCAGTTCAATACACGGCATGGGCTTGTGTCCCCCCCACCCCCCGTCAAATTTCAAGTCCTGGAATTTCATGTTTAAAAAAATAATCTTGGAATACATACAATGTTTTTTAAAAAAAAAAAAAATCTTGGAACACATACAGTGTGGGTAATTAGGGCAACGCCCCCCTCCACAACGTAACAGTTGTTAGGGGGGAATTTAAATACAAAATGAAATAGGATACTTTTTTTTAATTTTCCATTGGCTTTAAAATGAAATCGGATAATAACGATCTTTTTGTATTTAGTCTTGACTTTAATTTGATTCTAACCCCTTTATGAAGAAATTGTTCAAATGGGGGGACCAGAAACTTTAATTTAGGCCCATCTTATATGAGAAAGAATCAAATACTAATGTGGGTGTTAGGCGAGTTCTAGAAACAAAATCTCAGTCATGTTTTCCTCCGGCATTACTCTTATTCGTTACCAGTTGTATATCATTAGATGGGCAGGGGTTTGGGTGTTTTTGTTTTTTTTAAGAATTAAATTCCGAATGCAGTTCTGCATCGGACTGTAAGGATTTTCTCAAACTTCCGTTCTGTACGTCCACGCTGAGTCAATGGGATATAAAGAAAAACTTAAATAAGTTGCCCTGCTTCTCAGTGCGTGATAAAACAAAGGCTAGGAGGATCTTGCCACGAACGTATTGCAGTTTTTATTTTTTAAGACCACCAACAAGCCTTGACTAAGACTTTGTTTTTGGTCACAAGGAGGCTTGTTTCACAATTCATCAGATTTCAACATGTCTGTGTTTATTTAGCGTGGATGGAACTCCGATCCTATGCACATTTACGGGCGTAAATTCCATTCAAGCGGGACTCCTCAATAAACATCCTTAGGATTGCGCTGCACCCCTCAAGGGATTAGTTTCCAAGATTTTTTTTTTTTTTTGGTAAAATTGGGGCGGGGAAACGTCGTGCATCTTGAAAGTTATGCAAAATAACTTTGAACAAGTTTTTTTTACTGCAGAAATGAACAATAGTCACCCATGGGGAGGCTTGTATTGGTTCGGAATAAGAAAGGGGGCGCTCCTATAAATAAGAAAGGTCTGCTTTCAGGAGAATTTTTCCTTCCAGCATCGAACAACTATGACTGAATGGTGTGTGTGCGTGTTTGCATGTGTAGATACATACAAACACAAACACGAGAACTCTTTTAACTTCCGCCAACCTCGCCCCTTTAAGAGCGTTTCGCAGTAGACACACCTCTCCGCAAACACCAGCTTCAAAAAGCGGAGCATGATCACACTGAGAGTCAAATTGAAGTACAAGTCTTCATTTTAAGGAGTAATCCCCTCCTCTGACCCACACACACACTCCAGGCTATTGTCCCACCTTAACTGCATTCTCCCCACCTCGATTTCTAAAATTACAACCAGTGTAGGGTCATCAATACCACCAGTCGTCTTCCTCCCCACCCACTCCAGTTCTTGGCCTCTTCGTCTGCGCGGCCTGCCCGTGTCTGGCTTGGGCGGGTGACTTCGTGGCTGCAGCGATCGCTTTGTTTCTCTGATCTAGTCCATTTTGCCAGGCTTCCTGGGTTGAAAATTGATGGTCCATTCGTTGGCAGGCGGGGAGGGGGGGGGGCGGCAGGGGTCAAGTGTGATCCCGGGAGGCGACTTGTGGGTAGGATCGGATCTGAAAGGGTTAGAACAGCGTGTGGGAGAGATGCATTTTGGAGGAGGAGGAGGAACTGGGAAGGGCTCCTAACGTGTGGATGTTCCATAAATAATCGCCACAAATAGATACTATAAATAGAAATACACAGAGAGTTACTTCGAGTCAGTCCAGTGCCTTTTTGTCAGCGCCTTCTTTATTGGCGGTCCTGGAGTAGGGCTCGAAGGCGGAAGAGCTCAGGTATCTGGCGGACAGTTCTTGCAAGTTCCCTGCCAGGGATCCCGCCATGGCTAAAGGGTTGGAGGAGAGGCGGCTGGCCACCGAGCCCAGCAGAGTGGGCACCGGAAGGCTGAAGAGGTTGTGGCCCCCGGGAGGGGAGGGGTGGGCTGGTCCGGCCGCGCTGCTGACGGCCGGCTGGTGTGGGGAGCCGCCCGCAGTCCCCGACCCGGAGCCGCCGCCGGTGCCGCTGGCGAGGCTGGGGGCTCGCAAGGCCGAGCCCAAGGCGCTGGTGGCGCAGGGCGGGAGGAGGCCGGGCAAGCCGGGAGGGGAGAGCAGCCGCCCTTGCTCCAGCAGCCTCAGGACGCTGCAAGTCGCCGCCGTCTCGGACACCACGGATTTCAGCTCCGAGTCTTTGCCTTGGTCTTTCTTCTGCTTGGTGCGTCGGTTCTGGAACCAGACTTTGACCTGCAGGGGCGGGAGCAGCAGAGCGAGGGGAGAGAAGAAGCAGAGGCACCGGGTCAGCCGAGGCGGGGAAGCAGGCCAGAGGGAGGCGGCTGCCCAAGGCCAGGCCTGGAGCAGCAGCAGGACATCGGCCGCCCCACGCTGGGAGCCCTCCTCCCCAAACCTCCACAACACAGAGCCCCCCCTCCCCCCTGTGATGCCTGGAGCTGCAGCAACTCCCCCTACTCGAACATCGGGGAGCAAGGGATGAGGGGCCTAGGCTAGAGTGAAGAAGTGTGGGTCGCAGTGGGGGAGAAGCTGCCGTGTCAGCGTCCGTGCGTGCCTGCGTGCGTGAGGGAGCGGGAGTGCGTGTGTGGTCATCTGCGACGTGATACAAATCCTGAAGCAACCTTGCAATGCACAGGCACACTCAAGGCGCTGCTGAAGTGGCTACGAACGGCAGGGCTCAACAAAGAGTCCTGAGGCGCCTTAAAGACCAACAGCTTTTGATGCCTTCCCAGGCAAGAGCCTACTTCATCAGATGCATGAAGTGGCTACTAAAGATCTTGGACATATGGACACACAGAGAAGGAACGTGCTTCCAGACGGGGAGGGGGCGCATCTCTTTCATCCAGTCTGAAGTCACAAAGCATGCGGTTTAGTCCATACTTTAGTCCAAGCGGAAAGAATCCCAGCTGCTAGGAAAGCGTCTCCAGAAATGCAACAGCAGCTGACCTTGGCCAATCCGCTCCCAGTCCCGCAACACCCAGGACATTTTTCAGGGAGGAACATAGAGAGGTGTGCCTGGAGGAGAGATTCCCAGTGAGGGGCGTGCTTCCTTCGAGCATCGAAGCCTTCCTGCGCCCCTGAACAGTGCGGATCTGAGAACTAGCCCCTCCCACCCTCATCCCTCGGGAGTCACCTCCTCCTCCGTAGAACCTGCAGGCAAGGTTGGGGCTGCCGCGCCACTTTCCTTCCACCACCTGCCTTCTTTCTTGCGGGCACGAGCTTTTCCTGGCGACAGCGGAAGCGCAACTAGGCTTACAGTTGGGCCAGGGAAAGACTTTCTGGGGAGAGTCTGGAGGGCTGCAAGGGGCTGCTGTGTTCTGGAGCGCTTCCACTGACCTCCATGGAAGACTCTGCTCCAGTGGTGGGTTTCGGCTCCAGAGGCACCTCCAATCCCCCTCGAGCGACTTTAGATCTCTTTCCCACTATTTCGAATATTAGTTCACTTAAATCAATATCATATGCCACGTTCTAGCCTCCGAGGCTTTTTTCAACTTGGCTAAATCTGACAGCCAAAGAAATGATAATCAGCTTGTCAGAGGGATTCATTATAGTATAGGATCTTTTCAAGAAATAAGAAACCGCTCCTTACACGCTTAGTCTTTTTTGCATTAAGAATTTAGCCTGCCTTCCTTCCTTCCTTCCTTCCTTCCTTCCTTCCTTCCTTCCTTCCTTCCTTCTTTCTTTCTTTCCACCCTGGCGTCATGCTTTGCTTGGACTTTGCAAGCAGGAAGGACACAAATGTACATCACTAGGCTTTTCCACTCCAGGACCCGAAAACATAAAACAAAATGGATCACCACCACCCGCCCATCTTTTTCATTAGCTAATATGTAGCAACAAGCGCTAAACACAGCTGACATGATATTTTTCAGGTCAATGCAGAAGGAAGGGGGACCTTTTAGCACCTCTGTTTATGAGTCGCTGGGGATATTTTAAAGTTCCCCCAAGCATGCCATTATCCTCCCCCCACCCCCAGCCTCATCCTATTATCCTTTCCTCTGGCTCTTTCATTCAGTAAATCTTTCATACAGTATTTCCTTCCTGTGTGGGATGGCAAACGCCTTCTCGCCTCCTGTGTTATACACACACACCGCTCTCTACACCGCCAGGGAAATGGGCCCGCCCTTAAAACCCCCCACTTATAGCTATTTAGAAGCAAGTAGTTCTAAGAAAGAAAGAAAGAAAGAAAGCGCCCCTTAAAAAGTTAGGTTTGTCGATGGATGGTGATCTCATTCTTGTGAGAAACGTGGGGGAAATTTAAAAGAAGGTGAATGAAATATTGGCCTGTTGAAGACGAGCTGCCTTTCCTTTCCTTTCCTTTTTTTCTATTTATTGATAATATTACAAAACAGTTTTTCTGATATCCGTTTTCCTTTACTGACAAATTGCACGGGGACAGAGACGCTTGTTAAAACGCATTCAAGCCAAACAGACCCAAGGCAAGGCTAAAAACCCACGTGGGAACTCTTTTAAAAACTATTCTGCGGGGAAAAGATCAGACAAAACTGAAGAAAGAGGGGGATACCGAAGTGACATACTAGTTATATGGACCGTATAGAGGCCTTTGCGGCATATACACTTTTCAACGGACGAACTGCACTGACTGAAACACCTAAATGCATTTTTGGAAATAAATTTCATTGTAAAGGGGTCAGCTCCAAGCAAGGAGGTCGGAGATTTGAAGCCACCTCTACTGACTCCTGCAAATCTAAGCAGGCACATCCCGCGAATCATTTAGGTTTGCAGTCCTATACACAGTTATTGGGAGGAAATTACCATTGAGGCCAGTGGGCTTACTTACGAGTGTAAGATATATATTTCAAGACGTCCCAGTGAATTCATTTAGGGCTAAACTGCTGGAATTTGAGGTCAATTCCCAGATTTTGCCATCAAAAATTCAAAAGCTTGAATTATTATTATTATTATTATTATTATTATTATTACCACCACCACTGTACAAACGCTAACATTGATGAATGTGGTCAGACGCTAAACAAAATATTTCTCCCTTCTAGACAGAAGAATCCTGCAGACATAAAGACGTTGCCCTCAGTTCTGCTTTTTGTAAACTATGTTGTGTCCCCTTTCTCTTTCGAAAATTCAATATTGTTACTTCATGTTGCTGTTGATTTTTACGGGCTAGGTTCTTTCTGGTGCTTTTGTAAGTCCAAGGTATTTTACCTGAAATTTAAATTTAAGCTCTACCCTTAAATCACACAACGCGGAAATAAATCAACTTTATTCGAATGAGGCATATCTATTGTAATGCGTTTAGGATGAAGCGTGTAAGCAATCGTGTGTGAGCATATATGATTGCTTCTGTGTCTTGAACTATAGTTCTGGAAAAAGCAAATTAACGCCCTTGGAGTGCCCTACCAGCTCTACCTAGCTGGTACCCTAAGTATGTGTATTGGGAACGAAGTGGTATAGAATTTAATGGGTCTTAATTCTACCTAACTGTGCATAGGACTGCATCGGATGTAAGGGTGCAATTCACACCCCATTGAAATCAACATCTTTCCACACCCTTCAAGTAGTTCAGTTCTTAATCAAACTGAAGTACCACCTACTTCTCTTTTTTCACGAAGGCCAAACGTGTGTGTGTTTGGGGGAGGGATTGCTGATCTGTGTCCCTGATATTAGCAGACTGTTACGACTAAGAAATTGGGGAAAACACAGCGCACCCCCAATTAGGGTTTGTGTTTGGGCTTTGCACTACCAGGAATCTGCGGGCAGGGCATTTGTCTCCGATACCTCGCCCACGATTTCTTTTCTTTTTCTTTTTTATCGCAGCAAGGAAGGAAACGATCCCATTTGATCCTCACAGCCCTAAGGTGGAAGTTGGTGATGACTACAAGGTCAACCAGTTAGCTTCAAAGCTGAGCAGGAACTTGAACCCCGCGTCCCCCCACCCAGTCCAAGTGCAAAGCTCCAGCCACTACACCACACCGCCTTTCAGTGTGGAACACTTTGGGGCGGGGGGAGGGAGGAGAAAAGAGAGGCGCGCAGGCAGCACCTCTCGGTAGGCTGCCCTTGCCCGTTAGTACCTGAGTTTCTGAGAGATTGAGCTGCCTGGCTAGCTCGGTCCTCTCCCGTCCAACCACGTATTGACACCTCTGGAACTCCATCTCAAGCCTGTACAGCTGTTCCGCCGTGAAGGATGTGCGGGTCCTTTTGGGCCGGTCCAGATCAAGGCCTTTCGGGAGAATAATCTCTCTTATTGAACCTTTGGCATCTGGCAAAGACAGACGGAGACACTTTTAGACCCAGAAGAGAGGCACTCCTGCCTCGGAACTGCACAGAGAGGCAGACTTCTTCCCTTGGAGTCCCGAGTCCAGCCTCCGCTCTTAGTTTAGCTGTGGGAGTGCCCCAAATCGACTTGGGGGACCCTGAAAACACCAACGCGATGCCTATAGACACTAGATCCATTGCAAAGAGGGCCACCGAGATCCCTTTTGAAAACCTGCCCACATGACCAAAACTAAACGCGAACACGCTTTAGTGTAGGGATCAGCTCCTCTCCTCGAGGCCTAATCGCCAAGAATTCCTCTTTGCTTCATCCCCGCCCGGTTGTCTTTGCATCGATATGATCATATTGGTCTGGGTGGCTTTTGAACCCAAATGCACACAAGTTAATCATACAGGTCTGGCTGGAAGGGCCAAGTTATTCAATTTGTCCGAAAATAAGAAGCAAACGCTACCTCCCCCCGCCCTTTCCCGGTTCGCCTCCAGGATTCGCAGTAAAGGACACCCAGAGTTATCAGTACCTGGTCACGCTAGAACGCGATTCGGATTACATCCAAGTCCAGCCTCTTTCTTCCGTAATTTTACCTTCCTAATACAGCTGGAAGTCTAGAGACCTCCAGAATTCTAACCTGACCTCTTTCAAGGGATCAACCGGTCGCGCCAGGATGAATGACTGTTTACAAGGCCTGGCTTTAGTCTCATTCTATTCGAAGTCTCTCTTTTAAAAACCTTAACTTGATCCTTTCGGAATTTCAACAGGCATTTTTCAAAAATCCTGTAAAATGATTGCGGATAATGATTGGTGGGTGGGAAGAAAACGATTCAGGGAGGCGTAAAATAACAAAAGAAGGAGGGGGAGCCCAAATAGTACATTTAGGGAAACTTGTGGGAACTGAAAGAGCTCCAGCAGATTTTAAAAATGGGGATCTTCTGATGGGCGTTGTTATTGTAAACTCCTGATGGAATTGGGCGCAAGCGGAAGGAGATTCTTGCACCGTTTTAAAGAACTTGTTGCAAAAAACTTGACCCAACCTTCCTAAAGGGTTCAAGTGAAACACGCGGAATCAACTCTTTCTTCCGGGTACTTCATCCAGCGGATTCGGAAGCCTTTCCCTAACCCTTGGAGAAATCCAGGAGAGGGGAGAGAACGGTAAAGGTTATCAAAACAGAAGCACCCTTGCGCATTTCTTAATATTTCGATGCGAAGGTTATTTCGCTTCCCTATAGCCCTGCCGGAAAGGCTTTTTTGACACTTCAAACCCGCAGCCTTTTCAAAAGGTCTCGTGAATCAAGGCGGGGGGAGACAGAAAGAAAAGGGGTGGGTGGGCAGTCATGTTATGAGCCCTCTCTGTAAGCAACAGCTCTTGAGGTTTAAAGCAAACTGGGAAAGAAATGCAACGCGGATCTCAGATCCTCCCCCCCCACTCAACGCCCCCCCCCCCCACCGCAAAAAACCTAGAGTACATTGAGGAAGGGAACCACGAATTCCCCGAAACTAAGCGGTGAGATTTGGAAGACTGAGCCGTGGGAAACCTTGCCTTTAGATTCCCGGCATCCCAAATTGGGAAATCTCCCTACAATTGTGAGACAGACAAAGAAATTGAATGAAGTGAAGCAAGCCTAGAATAAAGAGGAGGCATTGATACATTAGAAGAATTTGGATGAATGATGATCATAATAATGATGATAGCAATGAACAAACAAACAACTAACAACAACAACAACCCAAACCCAACAAAAGAAAAGTAATAATCTCTAATAGGGATTTCCGATACCAGTCACAGACAACATACTCGAGTCCCCTACCTCGGACTAGTATTCTTCTGCAATAATCCGGGTCAGCGGAACTCGATTTACTTTTACTGCAATCTTCGGAGACGCCAGAAGCTGAAAAAGTCCCTTGTTGATCCTTCAGAAACGAAGTGGAAATAGTTCCCTCGGATCCTTTGCCTTCCTTGCCCTCTTTATGTCCGTTCTTGGAAACCCGGTTGGCATCAAGCTCTGAATTGCATCTAACGTCCATTTTGTCTTGTTTCCCAAACATGTAGTGCAATATGTTTAAAAAAAATAATAATGGGAAAAGGGGGGAAAAGGTGGGGAAGGGAAGACGTCTGTGTTGGATATTACACGGCGTATGGTCAGAGCGGTGAGTAAGAGCCCAGTCCCTGGAAGGCGAGAGGTCGGTGGTGCTACAGAGGCAGGAAATCAGCAGCTTCCTCAATCCCAGCGTCCTAGTGCGAGTGTCCAGCTTCCCTGAGCCCCAATGATCAGGTACTCAACAGTGCAACTCTAAAATGATTTAATGCCTGCCTTATTACAGAGAGGGATGTAGTTGTTAGACACCCAGAGGGACGCGCACTCGCTGTTTCAATTGATTACGGGTAATTTTGCAGCCTCCACATTTAGGTTACCTCATGAATACACTAAATTGTTTGGATAATATATCACATCGTAATGGGTGGTTTGTATGCTTGTCCCCAATCAAGTCGAGTTTAGCCAGTGAATAAACTGAAATGATTGGCCTTGCTTTCAGGAAACACACAATCAAAAGACTGAGACTTCCAGAAGAAGGGGGGAAAAAAACTTTTGACAAGATTCAGCCTGAATTGTTAGCAGCCATTAGCAGCCATTATTAAGTTTCTTCAGTTGCCTTTGACCCTTCCAGATTACAGAATGGGTTTCTCCAAGACACGCCTATGACATCTGAATAAAGCTACCAAGCAAAGAAATAATAATAATAATAATAATAATAATAATAATAATAATAATCCATAAAGTTTCAGAAAGGAGTCTTGATTCCTCAACAACAAAATACTGAATCCTCTACGACCCACAACCAGATCACCACCAAAGTAACATCAACATGGTGGGGGGGGGCAGTTTTCTTTGCTGTGAATTGATCCAAGAAAGTAAATTTGTTTGATTTCCCTGTTGCTAAGTAGCAGGAATCCTTCTTAACACTTATCTCCACAACCAGCCATCTTAAAACTCCTACCTCTCCTTAATTCAGTTCAGACACTTGTGTGTGTGTGTCCCTCCCTACCCCTCCTTCTTTCTAATTCTGCACCTCCAGGAAGATGAACACATTTGCAGAGCATGCTCCTTTAAAAAAAGAGAAAGAAAGAAAGACCCAAACCAACCCTGCTTTGTATTCAGATGGATCAGGGTGTGTGGAGGAGAGAGCGGGGGAGATCTCAACTGCGTGATCGACTCAAGTTGGTGGGGGGAGTTCCCCCTAGCTATTTCATTGTCTCTGCTACAATATCTTTGAGAACCGCAACAGCCAGTAATCCAATAAGACCATTGATTAGGCTACAATGATTCAATTCAAGCGCCTGGCTTTGTGCAAAGAGCATGCTCCAGCCTTTCTTGTCACCTTGCAGGGCAGAAGCCCTCTTCATGCTGCTCTCCTTATTCATTCCTTTATGGGAAATGTAGAGCGAAAGGAGTGAAAGATGGCAATTATCTAATTGGACTATTAACAAACAATTCTCCGAGTGTGGCTGTCTGGCATTGGTTCTTGGGCGGGGTGAAAGGCCACATGTTGCACTGGCCCCATTCACAAAAGAGTTTTAGGGGCCAGGCGAGAGAAAGAAAGCAAGGGAACTTTTCACACAAATCCAGGCATCTTTCTCCACACTCTCAGACTCCTTGCTTGTGTGTTCGGAGGGGGATGGGAGGAGAGAGGCTGTTAACTTTCTCTAACTAAAAATGATGGTTAAAAAAATTAGCTCAAGGCAGCAGGGTGAGGAGAAAACCCCAATTATGCCCTGTTGGTATATTTAAGATTTCTGGATCAAAACAGAAAAAATAGGTGGCATTCTTGAAGCAAAATGGAATCTTATTTTTGAAACCAGCCAAGGACCCTCTTGACTGGACTATTCGTGCACCAGGTCTAAACAGCAAACACGCATCATATCCAAACAGCAAAGAGACTCTTTCAGTAGATACCCCTCAACTGTGGGACCTTTCTTTGCCTGGAAACTCATTCAAGGATGAGGGCCGCTTCATAGTGGCCTCTAGCCCTCAGACTAGTAGCCACTGATAGACCTGTTCTCCATGAATTTATCTAAACCTTTCTTAAAGCCATCCAGACTGTTGGCTGTCACCACATCTTGTAGCAGAGAATTCCATCAATTAATTATGCACTGTATGAAATAGTACTTCCTTTTGTCAATCCTAATTTCCAGGCAATCAGTTTCATGTGTTAACAGTTGACCCCTGGTTCTAGTGTTGTGGGGGAGGGAGAAAAATTTCTCTCCATCCACTCTCTCCACACCATTTTATAGACCTCTATCATGTCTCCCCTCAGTCATCTCTTTTTCTAAACTAACAAACCCCAGGAGCATTTCCAGACAACAAACTTTACTGTGGTTTTACTGCAAAGCTTTACTGCAAATTTGAATTTGCCCCCCACAAATGATGCAAAATGTGGTTGTTGTTTTTACCCTGGACATAAATTGGGCTAAGCTCTAATGCACAATGAAAAATGTAAATCTTGTCTGGAGTGCTCCCTGATAGCTGTCAGGGACTTCAGAGTAAATCTGGCCAATATGTTAACACACATCCTCCATTTTGGAGGAGAAGCAAGCTAAAAGCCCCATCTGAAAATGCTCCAGGTGTTGTAGCCTTGCCTTGTAAAGAAGGTGCTCTAGGCCCCTGTATATCTTGGTTGCCCTCTTCTGCACCTTCTCCAGTTCTATAATGTCCTTTCGGAGGTATGGTGACCAGAACTGTGCACAGGTGCCCAGCCCCCAACATGGCTGCCGGGATGCCGGGCGAAAGCTGAAAATCGGCCGAAGAGCACCCAAACCGGGCAAGGCAGTGATTTAGAAGGCCAGTGGGGGGAGGGAGAACCTCACGGGACCCCCACTCCCACTGCCTCCAGGAACTTCCCCAAGGGGAGTACAAGGTTAATTTTTTTTAAAAAATTAAAGATCATGAACCCCCTGAACTGGTGTGTGTGTTTTGGTCCAATCCTGAACCGTCAAGCCAAACTGGTTCAATGTCGAACTGGTTCGAGGTTGAACCAGTTCACACATCCGTAACCGCCTCCTGTAAAGGTACAGTGGCCACTTTCTTTTTATACCCCTGTACCTTTAGCTTAAAGATTAGGGATACCCCCTTTACTGTTAAAGGGGAATCCTCAAGTATTCCCCTCTACAAGTATACCCAAGCCGGTCCATGAGCTGGTTTGGCCCAGCTCGAGGGTCAAACCAAACTGGACCTGATTCAACTAAACTTGGAACCGGACCCGGCCAGTTCACTACGCCCCTGGAGAGACCCCTTTGGTGTAGTTTGTAATGATGTCATCCACCCCAATTCAAGATGGCGGATGTGTAAATGTTTGAGGCGCAAGTGGGCTAAATTGTTGACCCTCCACAGCTTTGCCCCACTGGGACGCATGCAATCCAAATCATTACGGACATTCCTTCAAGTTCCAAGTTGTGTCTCTAATGCCACTCTGCACTTGGAGACAGGCCTGATCAAAGTGGAGGCCAGGGTATGGGTGGCAGTTCTCAGCTATCGGCTCAGACTGTCTTTTCACCCCATTGGTCTTGCTCCCCTAACCTTATGTGACGACTACCAATCTAAATGGAAAGGCTCAACTGAGACAAAAATAGCGTACTTGTGGCTTTCCCCCTTGATTCTACTTAGCATGGGCTATGATAAGGCCAAAGCTCCCATCAAACAGCATATAATGGATCTAGAGCAACAAACTGATTTAAGCAGGGTCCCGAATTTTCTCATCAGTGAAAGTCTTACATATTTACCTTCCATCATATCTTACTCAATTGGAAGTCCCAAAACATAGGAAAGTTAGGTATTCACCTTGGCACATTGTCAAGCCCTCCTCTCAGCTGTGCTTGAAGGCCATTTCAGAAAGATCCCATTCCTTGACTGATAATGCCCCTGCGGCTTCAGGCAGATTGAAACAACTGAGCATGTCCTACTTCACTGTTTGTATTACAGAGACATTCACTCTTCCTTTATCTACCCATTGCTATGCAAGTACCCAGGACGTTCGAGCCATATCCTTGTCTCTATGCTACTTTCTGACTCTAAGCTCGCTGTTACCTACAGTGTTGCCAGGTTCTGTGTGGAAGCATCAAAATCTATTGGATACTGGTAAGTGGAAGGCCCAAGCAGCCCTAGTCTGACCTCTTTCTGGCTCTTGAGTGCTGCAATGTGTTGAACTAACAGAGCGACCATCTGAAAGACTTACGCTACTCCCACTTTTTTGCGCTATAGGTTTACACTTTTTATATATAGTTATATAGTCTCACTGTATTTATCACTTAGTTTTTTACGCAGTTATGCCTTTTTGTGCCTTTTATCCCTTTTTATCCTTCTTTATGCTTTTTATACCTTTATGTCTTTTATGCCTTTTAATGTTATTTAATGCCCTTTTATGGGTTTAAATGATTTTAATATTTTCTTAGGCCTTTTAATGTATTGTTATGCATTATACTTTGTACTGTGTAATCACCCCCTGTATTTTATGCTGGTCTATGACCATAATAAAGATGATTGATTGATTGAACTTGTTGACCATCTAACCATTTTGAATCAAATTTGGTACAATTGTAGTAAGTGACACACAGGGACAGCTCAGTGGAGTAGCTTCTAATGATGTCATCCACCCCGATCCAAGATAGTGGACATGTGAACATTTGAGGCGCAAGTGGCCTGCCTAAACAATCTAGTTGAAATTTAATCCAGTTATAAGGATAGTGAAAGGAAATTAGGCAGATAAATTCTGACTAGAACAACTTGTCTGTATTGTATTAGCATGCTCTAAACCAGTGTGCAGATAGCCATTGACTGTTTTCATATGGAATGGGATAGATTAGATTTTTTAGGCAGGTGACCAGCTGATGCTACAAACTAAAGGCATGCCCAAAATATACATGTTTGGATGTTGGAAGCGCTTTCGTAATTGGTTACCCTTTCTGAAAAGCAAGTGTGTGACTGAGGAAGACTAAATACACGCAGAATGGCCCCCTCTCTTCAAGAAAGGAACATTGCTGTTCAGGACATTTTCCCTTTCTCATCTGCTGGCTGACATGGAAGATAGCCAGGGACCCAGGAAAGAAGAGCATTATGGGTGGATGCTCTTTCTCTTCATCCCAGACCCTGGGGACAACAAGTTCTGGGACAGGTGAAAAGTGTGAAGTGACCTTGCCACATACACGTGGTTTTCTTGGGTGCAAATCCTTCCTTCCTTTCATAGTGGTCAACAGAGTAAAGAAGCTCCATTCAGTTCGATAGAACAATTGAAGGATCATTATTATGCTGTTTTTCAAGGGCATAGCTATAATTGAACAAGGGTGGGGGAACAAATGTCCCTGGGCCTCTGAGGGTCCACTGACTGGGCAACAGCTCACTCTTTGCTATCCCTATCCTACCACCCCACTCACTGGCACTCTGCTGGATTCTGCCAGGAGAACTGATCTTGTCTTCAAGAGAGAAGAGTCTTCCCCAAAGGGAGAGGGAGAGGAGTATCAGGCAGCAACCCTCTCTCTTCCTTTCTCCTGACTGGCTGGCTAGTCAGAGGCGTATCTATGGAAAATAGCGCCTAGGGCAAGCACTGAAATTGTGCCCCTGTCCAAACATCTGACACCCATCTTTCAGATAACTTTACCATAATATCAGGCTCACTTTCAATGGGAAGTGAGTCCCATTGAAATAAATGGACTTTGCTACTAAGTACATGTGTACACAGGCTGCATAAGGTCACCCATGAGGAAATATGGTAGGAACCAAGGTTTATGAGATGAAACCCCAGAGTCATCTGATGGGAGATATGAGAAAGAAGAAAGAGGACCCCAGAAAAGAGAATCAACCCAACCTCACAAAATAGATGCAAACATTTTGTGTATCATTTTAATAGCACATCTTAATGTGAAATATTAGCAATTTATTTTTCTTTTCAATATTTCACCCTTATTTCCTAGCAGTAAATGTGGATGTGGCAAGTATTAAGTTCCAGAAGGAACTGGTAGAAACAGTAGCCCTCATTATCTTCAGATATTTTGGGGCAACCCCTCTATAATCGGAATACAACATTATATATTCAATATGTGTTCATTCCAAATAACTACTACAAAACAGACACACCAATTTTTTGTTTGGTTTGCTTTTACTCACAATATATTGTGGAAAATTAACCTCTGCACTCATCAGACTCCAAAGGCACTGCTAAATTGTCCTACATAGAAACAGATATTTATTTATTCTGGACTAATGAAGCCAAATTAATGACCACCAGCTATTATCATGGCCACCATCACTGAAAGCATTCAGAAACACACACACCTACAGAAAGGGACAGAAGACCTTCCCACCCAGATAGTAAGAAGAGGGTGTTGGGGGTAGTTAGCCCGTGGTAGTTCACCTCAGTTGTACACAAAGGGATTCCTTCCTGATCCTCCACCATGCCTGTCTGACAAACTCCTACACTGCAGGGCGGAGGGGACACACAGAACAGTGTGATCCTACCATTTTTACTTGAATGTCAGTCCCACTGCATTCAATGGGGCTTACTCCCTAGTAAATGCCTGTAAAACTGGAGTCTAAAAGTGAAAAGAAAGCAAAAGGAATCCCTCAAATACCCGTTCTGGAGAGGTTAGCCTAGGACAGACAAGAAGAGCTCATTATTAATATGATTTCATTTATTTCTCGCATTGATATACCGCCCTATATATAATCACAGGGTGTTTATGATGAATGTAGCATTAATAAATGACACATTACGAGCCATGATTAATGTGCTCTTAACAAAAGCTTAATTGCAATAAAAATAGCCAATGTTTCTATTGCATGTTTGGAGATAATTGGGGTGGTGGTGGGGATTCTGGAAATCGTCGATGAAAAGCAAGCAAAATCCGACTGACCACGCAACGCAGCGCAAATTAGAGGCAAACCAACCAGGGGCAAATCAAGTGATGCTAACCCAGTTTTCTAGGAGGGATGCCACAAAGGGGCTTGCATGGCTCTGCTTCTCCCCCTAGGTTGCCAGCCCATCCAGCCCCTGTTCATTTTTCCATGCTGGATGCTTCCCTTGCAAGCAGCACTACCAGCCAATGAAATGGGAGCTCAGTGAAGCGTTCGCTGTAGTAGCTATTACACATGACAGGGGCTGCTGAGATCTGGCCATGGCTCCGCAGCATGGGGCGCCCAGAGGTGGCAGTGAGCGGTGCCCGCTGCCATTGGTGGTGGATCTGACAGCAGTAGCGGTGGTGGTATGGCGCCCCCCCTTAAGTGGTGCCCAGGGCACGTGCCATGGCTGCCCCACCCTAGATACACCTCCATGGCTAGTTCTCAGGTTCAGTCCATCTCTCCCTTACCCTCAGGCTCAACAGCCAGGGAAATGTTGCTGAGCATCAGCCAGACAGTCACAAGGACTAAGGATGTGCATGGAACCAGTTCAGCGCTCCTTTTCTGGAGTGATGAACTGGTTCAAAATGCCAGCATTCGATCCAGTTCAGAGGCCCAGGGAGGAGTTCTTTAAGGGGCAGGAAGGGTGCCTTTTATATGCCCATCCCTGCCCCACCACATTTCCCCCACCAGCACTCTCCCAAAAAGCATGGGCGTGGGGCTGTAGTGTTCCTCCTTGCAGTCCTGTTCAGTGTTGCCATGCAAATGGCCAACATACGTGCAGCCCCACACCCACACTTTTTGGGAGAGCATTGTAGGGGGTAAAGCAGCAGGGCAGGGATAGGCAGGTCAGAGGTCCTTCCCTGCCCTTTAAAGAACCACCACCACCCCCGCCTCCCGGGAGTGCATGAAACCGGTTCCATGTACATCCCTAACAAGGACAGGAAGAGGGAGGGATGTTACCTGACACTCCACTCCTCTTCCCTCCTCTCCAAAAGCTGAGGCAGATCTGAAAAGCTCTTCAATTAAAGAAGCATAGCAACCCTTTTCAAATTCTGTCCTCATAATGAACAATAGGGCCAGAGGCGTAACTAGGGAAAATAGTGCCTAGGACAAGCACTGAAATTGCGCCCCTGTCCAAACAGGAATGATGGGACTTGTAGTCAACAATATCTGGAAATCTCTGTTAAAAGGAACACTGTACCATCTAGACATGGTTGTTGATCAAAACTCGAAAACATGAGCCATCTCTGTAAAAGACTTAGAACAACAGTCAGGAGTTATGTGAGGATTCCAAGTGTCATTTTCTCTGTCTTATCTCATTCTTTTTTTTAAAAAAACATGACTTTGTCCTAGAGGATCACCTGTCCGAATAGCCACTAGCAAAATAGGGGAAGAAGAAGGTGGTGGTGGTCTATAAACCAGTGAATGATTCCTGCCAGGCTTTGTCTTATGATGACTGTTGGCTCATGATAGGGTATATGTGCATTCAACACACTAGTGCCTAGTTTGACACCAAGAGGGAGGAGGATACATTAGTTTGCCACACTAGACAGAGGAATTTGCAACAGGAGCAGACAGCCAAGTTCTGCCAGAGCCAAAACCAGCCCCTGCTAGACTAAGAAATCATTGTAATTTGCCCCTTCCTGCCACAAGCAGTGTGCTGTTCTTTTATTATTGACTCTAACTCTCAGATATCCCAGTCATGGATGGAAAATTCAGGGTCAATTTACAAGAGACACATTTTCTACATGGAAGTTTCTTCTGTGCAGGTGTTGTGCAGAAACCCATGTGTAGTGACCGCCAGGGGCATAGCAAGGTTGGAATGGGCCAAGATGAGATTTTAAAATGGGCCCCCAGCCTCCCAAAGTCCAGGGCCTCCACACACCCCAGGCCCCCAAGGATTTACGTCTGATATTTCAAAATAAGTATGCTGCCTGGAAATACATTTCACTGAACACACACACACACACACTTCACAGTATGTAGTGATATACATTGAGTACTATATATTTGTGCTGCTTTTAATGCCTAGAACACAGTGTAGCAATGCTAATTATTAAAATGGCCCCCTCGCTGCAGATTAGCAAAGGAGACTTTCAACCATGCAGGGTGAGCCTATGTTTGTTTTTTCAGAATGCTGAACAAATTCAGTAAAGTTTGATTCCGGGAGGTTTTTCACACGAGGCTTTTAAAGCCTTTTAACACACATCTCCTCTGGAATGGAGGTGCTGCATTCACATGTTAGCCAGATGCACCCAGAACTCCCTGCAAGTTATTGGAGAGCAGTTCACACACAAGAAGAATAAAATAAAATAAAATAAAATAAAATAAAATAAAATAAAATAAAATAAAAGCACAACACATGCTTCACAGTTCTCACTCAGACCTTCTGGGTTACAAAACAACTTGAACATAAGTGCATTTATGAATGAATGAATGAAAATAAATAAATAAATAAAATATACTTGTTCCAGACGTGTCTGTAATTTTCTGCCATGAAACAAGCCACTTGTAGGCCTTTTTAGATAGTTTTTGTTTTTAAAGCCAGCAAATTTTTCAGTCTGTTTTAAATTAAATATTCAGAGACTTCTCAGTCTCCCCCCGCCCATATCAAAGCCCTATGGCAAGCAGATCCCTATATATGGTGGGGAGGGGGGTGCATCCACAAAAAGGAATTCACAGCCTACCTGGCAAAAGCTGTGCTGGCTGGTCTGGGCAGAGGGTCTGCTGCAGAACTCTGCCTGCCTTCTCCTTCCTGGCTTGCTTGGCCTGCTGAGTTCAGGCTTCAGGGAGGCCTACTTGGAGGCCTCTCTGGAAGCCCTGCCCACCCACCAATCAGCTGAGAGAGAAAGCTCTTCAGTTTGCAGGCCGCTCTCATCCTAGGCCTCGTTGCCGATCCTAGGCTGGAGCTGGAGGCACGTGGCTGAGGGGCCCTGGGGCTGGGCAGGTGGGCAGTGGGGTGGGGGTGGCAGGAACTGGCATGGTGCCCCCTCCTCAGTGGCGCCTAGGGCACGTGCCCTGCCTGCCCCCCCGCCCCCAGTTCCGCCTATGGCTTCACCTACCCTACTACTGGTCATGTTATCAAGTGAATTTTGGATTAGGTCAAAGCTTCCAGTCTACTTTCCAGGCTAATTTTATCTTTCTGACCAAACCATGTGGCCGGAGAAAGGTCAGTACCGGGGCAGCTGAAATCTGCAGGGGAGATGACCCTGCATTCCCCTGCACAAATGGTTTCACCCAGCCCAGTTCTTGGCCAAGAAGGAAGCCAAGGAGTTAGCCTGGCTCCTGGGAGGCTGGAAGAGTCTCCTACTTACCTGGCTGCACTGGCTTCTGCTGCTTGTTTTGGGGTAGATGAGTGAGTGAATGAGGCTTCTTTAAACAAAGAAGGCCTTTGAAAATAATTCAAGCTAGAGGACCATAATATACTATGACTGTATTGTCTGACACTTTGCTGTAAAGTTCCAGTCTGGCAGATGCAAGGAGTGAAAGGGAACGGGAAAATATTTTTGGTAGCTACCCCCTTGGAATCACCCCTGAACTTGGTATTATGTTAGACAATTCAAATAAAGAGGGGTGCAAGTGGGGAGAGAAGAACAGCTTTCTGAGTAAAAGAATTCTTGCTTACTTTAAAATGAATTATGTGGTAAAGCAAGCCAGATTCTGAAATGGGGCTTAGGTGAAACCTTTTGAAAACCACAAGGATACAAAGATCCGCTCTTTGGGTTCAAAGTTAGCGAATGATCAAACGCTGAACCTGTTTCCCTACCTGTAATGAAGGCACATGTTAGCCTGCGTGAGTTTGTTGGCACTGCTGGATCAGTGACAGCGGCTGTCCCATCGGAGAGAAAATCTCAAATGTGTGAAGAAACAACATTATGGCAGCAGGATTTCATAAGCGCAAATCCTCTCTTGGCTGAAGTGTTTCCTCTTGGGCAAGAGTATGAGCAGGCACCCATTAATTCAACCAGCTATACAACCAAAGCATTCGCCTCCTTGCTCCTTACCTTCTCTCCCCCACCCGCTCCTCTCTTCTTTCACCAAGAGGAAGGGGAACAATTTTGTTATTTGCATTTTTATTATATAGGCATGGGGTGGGAGGGGGCTGCACTTCTTTTACCCCTTTTTGCTCTTCGTGCTACCTGCAATTGACTAATCAATTAGGACTAATCTGTCCTAGGATTTTCGTCAGGTTGGCAGGCACATACTCAGTGCATCTGTCTGAGACTGGATGTGCTGCTGCCGCTGCCGCTGCTGTCCTTTCACATGATCCCAGGAAAGACAAGAGAAGAGGGTGGTGCTTCTTCGCTGGAAACGGTGGGGGAGGAGAGGGGAAGGGGATGGGCAGTGGGAAGGGCTGTCTTCAAGAATGGCTGGAGGAACCCAGCTCTGACATCTTCACAGGACGTGCAGGTTCCCAGCTTGCTTATTCCAACATTTTTTAGAGATGAGGGATCTTTTTTTGCTGTTTAATATGTAGCCTATTTAAGTAGTTCCACTTGAACTCACTTTGGGTTGTTGGGATTGTACAAACACTAAGGCACTGGTTTGTTTTGTATTTCAAATGTAGTCTATGTTTTCTTTACATTTGAAAGTTTTGGCTCCTTTGTCATAACTTTTTTTAAAAAATGTTTGCATTGGTGTACTCCCCCCCCCCACTGCCCCCATTGCTCCTGTTCCTTAAACGTAACCGCTGTGTGTGGTGGGGGATGACCCAGTGAAGTAGCGGTTGAGGATTTCATTGTAAAATCAAGTTTCTCTGTTTGCATTATATAATGTTGAATATCCAGAGTTCTCAAAGCATGAGGCACTGCAGCAGTCCACTTTAGGGAGGTGTGAACAGTTGCAGAAGCAAATGCCTTGATGTGGGTCAGAAGGCAGACAGTGGTGCAGATCGACTCCCCAAATGACTCCCAGTCATTGTGATCATTTGCCATATCTCTTGTATTGATATCAGCCCTCTGTTTCAATACAATATTCTCCAGTCACAACCTGGAATGCTCCTTGGCATCTGTGCTGCTGGTGCCCGCCATTTTGTATAAAATGCCATGTGATCATCCTTACCACTGTATCACTCGATACAGCAATGGGGATGAGCACATGGCATTACTGGTAAACAAAGATGGCATCCACCAGTTCAGCTGCCCAGCCATGTCATAAGAGTCCCACAACAACACTTGGCTGATGGGCCACATGGATCTAGCATGAGCACTGGCTGTGATGAAGGGTCTCATTTCCGAGAACTGATTTTAAAAAGTACTTTGAACCTTCCTGCTGACTCCATTGCATGTAATGTGTGTGAGATTGTTGGACATAATTCAGCACTGGAAGTGCTCTCATGTTCCCAAATCCTTTGGAATTCTCTCCAGTCATGGAAATGGGAATTGGCTCTGTAACAAAATCTGCTGATCTCTTAATGAGAGACTGTGAAGAATTCAAATTTCTGATAATTAATCTTGGCAGACATTGACTGAGATCATCTTAACTCATTGATGATCAGGGGAAGGGAGATTTGGGAAACTTGTGTGTAGGTACTACATAGGCAGCAAATAAGCTAGTCTTCCAATGCACTTTCCCATAATCCACCTCTTGAATGTGGCATTTCTGACATCCTCGGGAGTGTATTTGCCTAGCAAGAAGCAGAGAAAACCAGCATCTTTTCCTGGTTCACCTGTGCAGCAGGAAGCCTTCTGATGGATAACTATTAACTTTTCATTCTTGATGAACAATATAATATACTGATTGCTTGGGGGTGGGGGTGGGGAATCTAGATCCTACCTCCATATGCAGAAGTGTCTGGAATCTATAGGGTAAAATCAAAATACTCATTTTCTCTGCTTCCCCACCACAACCATTCCTTAGCAACTGGGTTCAGTTTACCCCTAAATCCTGGGACAAAATCTGGGATGCTGTTTCCTGTGGAAAACTTTTAGTGAGAGTGTGTGTGTGTGTGTGTGTGTGTGTGTGTGTGTGAGAGAGAGAGAGAGAGAGAGAGAGAGAGAGAGAGAGAGAGAGAGAGAGAGAGAGAGAATGGCGAATAAGAAAGATAAAAGTATTGTTGACATATGAATGTCTGAGGTGATTCTTATAGGTATATATGCTTTAAAATGTTTCTGAGCCAGGATAATGCACACACACACAAGTGCTTGTGCACAAATGTCTGCATGGTGAATGTGTGATACGGTTTGAGATATTATTCTAGGAATGAGAGAAAGGGCATGCCAACGATGTTTTGTTTCTCACCATTTTGTTTTGCAGTTCTTCTGCAGCAAAGATAAGAGGGGAAGGCAAAGAAGGTGAAGGGCCTGGAGGGAGCATCTTCATTTTTTTGTCCCTTGCAGTGCCCCTGCTGCTTTTATTGTTCTTTGGCTTATTCAGTTTTATGTGATGACTTTTTTGTTAGTCATCTTTTGCATTTTGATTTAAGGTGGGATATACATTTGCATAGCAAAACATCATAAACATGGACAGGAAAAAGGAAAAATTAGGAAAAAACATGTCGAGGGGAGCACGCTTTGCATCATGCAAGAACAACTTTGCATGGATGTAGTTTTACCAATATGTGTCTTCAAATATTGTTCTTGACCACTACTATTATCCTGGCAAAAATCACATTCTCTTACAGACATTAGCAAGATTAAAGACTAGCCCAGTATCAGTAGCCTGTAGGGAAGCAATATGCTTTTACAACAGAAAATAAGAGAAAATTGTATTTTACACTTTTAAAAACAACAAAAAAGTATTTTAAAATAAACTAGGCAACTCAGCTCTATTATAAACCTAAGGGAGAAATTATAATTATATCTGTAAAAAAATGTGTGGGCGTCTTTATGACATTTCCCCACCATGCTTCAGTTATGCCACCATCTGCATGTATGGCATAATAAAAATATGTAGTTATTTGGCTCAATTATGCACTTTAAATCAAAATATTTTGAATTTAATCATTTTGCTCCAGTACCATGGGTTTAATCTGAAACACAGTCAAGTCAATGGGTGTCTTTCAATTCACCTCCCTTGACTTGTGCTAAGGAGCTAAGTGCACCAATCTTCTAAATAAAATCCTCTAGAAAAATTGTTATAGTCTCTTCTATTTAACAATGCCCCTTTCTACTTTGATTTAACATCTGTTTAGCACCATTTGTATGCTGAATCCTATAGAGACCACAGAAATGGAACAGGCTCTGATCAGAAGGTTTTAACTCTACCTCTCGATTCTTCTCTGCATTACCTGTTGGATTTCTTAGAATCACTTCTACACAAATTATATTGTTGATGGCTGAAACTTTATATTTTACTTATTCATTCATTCATTCATTCATTCACCCCTTCACACATTCATTCAATTTATATACCACCATTCCTAAAGTGGCTCAAGGTGATTTACATTAAAATAAAAAACACAGAATAAAACAATTAATTTTTTTTTAAAAAAAACAGGTTAAAACTAAAACTAAAATGAGGTATCATTAAAATCTAGGCTAAAAGAATAGGTCTTTAAGGCTCTCCTAAAGGCCTCCAAGAAAGATAATCCTCTTACATCCATGGGGAGCATATTTCACAACCCAGGGTGACAAATGAGAAGGCATGATCCCAGGTTGCATTCAAAGATGGACTCCTTCTGGTGAGCGTAGTGAGCAGTGAGGATCTTGTAGGGAAAGGCGCTCTATCAGGTAACCTGGACTTAAGCCATTCAGGCTTTAAATGTTTGCCCAGGAACATATTGGCAGCCAGTGCAACTGTTTGAGAACAGGCATAATGTGGTCTCCCCGGATTACCCCAGAGACCAATCTGGCTGCTGCATTTTGAACTAACTGAAATTTCATGCAGATGTTAAAAAGCATTGGGAACAGAATGGAGCTCCAAGGGACTACATATAGTAGCTCCCATTTTGAAGAGCAACTATCATCAAGTGCCACCATCTGAAATCTACCCGAGACATAGGAGCAGAACCTATCCCCATATCCCTCAGGCGATCCAGAAGGATACGATGGTTGATGGTAATGAAAGCTTCTGAGAGATCCAAAAGAACCAGCAGAGTCACACTCCCTCTGTCAGTTCCCTGGCAAAGTTCATCTATCAGGCTGACCAAGGCCATCTCAACCCCATAGCTCACTCTAAAGCCAGTTTGGAACGGGCCTGGATAATCAGTTTCCTCCGAGACCACATGGAACTGGTCAGCCACCACCCTCTCAATCATTTTACCCAACCATGAAAGGTTGGAGACTGGCCTATAATTATCCATCACCAGGGGATCCAGAGTGGCCCACTGCCTCCTTCAAACAAGATGACATCTGCCCTCCCTCAGTGAGGTAATGTTATCAACTAGGCCAACTCCAACAACCTGTCTGCAAGATGAAATCAGTCATGTTGGGCAAGGATCCCAACATGTCTGATGATTGTGGGCCATCTCCAGCCTCAGAGGCACGATGCCTCTCAATACCAGTTGCAGGGGAGCAACAGCAGGAGAGAGGGCATGCGCATACCTCTTGCCTGTGGACTCCCCAGAGGTATCTGGTGTGCCACTGTGTGAAATGGGATGCTGGACTAGATGGGCCTTGTGCCTGATCCAGCAGGGCTGTTCTTATGTTCTTATGATCCAAAGAACAGGTGGTAGTCCGTACCGCTCCAAGCAGCTTGTCCACATCCTCAGAAGTCTACTACGAAACTGAAACTGATCCAATCCAATCTTGCAAGAGGGATTGCTAGATATCTCCCTAACTGACACTGCAGAATTATTGGAGTCCAGATCAGCTCGAATGCAAGAGATTTTAACTGCAAAGTATTCACTGAGTGCAAAGAACTCATTGAGTTCATCACAGTGAGACATTATTTCTGGAAACAGATTTGAAACAGAAGGGGCTTGAGTTAAACCCCTAACTATCTGGAACAGCTCTGCTGGATGAGAACTTGCAGATGCAATACACACAGAATAAAATAGCTTCCTTGATGAAAGTATTGCCACAGCATAGGCCTTAAATGGGCTCTATACTGTGTCTTATCAAATTCACAATGTGTCCTCCTCCATCTGTGTCTAAGGTAGTTGTCTACCTTGCTGCTTCAGCAGATCTTCCATATACTATGGAGCTGATTTTGAAGCGGGTTGGCACTCTTACCCTTGGACTTTGGGGCTAAAGTCCAGGACCTCAACACTCCTGGGGGCCCCCAAATCCTCTTTAGTCTGCCCTCGGTGGTGTAGTCGCTGCTGGTCCACATTGTGCCAGGTGACCGAGTGTGATTATGACCTGTGCTGGGTGCTTTAAAGACTAAGGTGGGGAGTGGGGAAAGAAATATGTGTGATGGGAATATGTTAAGTTATGTATTGAAATGTTTCTGCTAATGCATATTTGCATAAATATACCTGTTTTATATCCTTACATTTTTGTGAGTTCGGTTGCTGTTTGTGTCAAGAACCCACGTAATAAAAATACTCTCTCTCTCTCCCTGTGTGTGTGTGTGTGTGTGTGTAGGGGGATGATGCTTAACTTGCAGGGGGGGGTACTCCAGCAAGGGGGGGCACCAAAAGCCTCTAGGTCCAGGCTCCAAAATTACCTGAGTGCACCGCTTAGGAGCAATCATGTCTTCTACCCTGAAAAGTTCCCTCTTCCAGGTATCCACCAGGGCATTGACAGAATCACTGGCAGAACCAACTCTAAAACCCCCCAAGGCCCTTTGGAATCCTACTGGACCCAATAACATTCTTGGGCAGACCATTCTAATAGCTGTACCATCCCTGCAGCAGTCAGATAAGAACTGTGAGAACAACCTTGATCAGGAAGTGGTCTATTTTTTATTTATTTATTTTATTTATTTTTACATTTTTATACCGCCTTTCGTTAAAAGAAAACCCCAAGGCGGTTTACAAAAATTAAAAACATACAGTAAAAAACAGTAAAAACATCAAGCTAAAAACAGGCATAAAAACAAAACAACAGATAAAAACACACAAGAACAGCAGTAAAAGACAATTATGTAAAAGCCTGGGTAAAAAGCCAAGTCTTTAAAAGCTTTCTAAAAGCTGTGATGGAGTCTGAGGAATGAATGGCCACCGGGAGAGCATTCCAGAGTCTAGGGGCAGCAACAGAGAAGGCCCTGTCCCGAGTGCACGACAGCCGGGCCTCCCTCATTGTCGGCACCCGGAGCAGGGCCCCCCCAGATGTCCTAGTCAAGCGGGCAGCAACCCTTGGGAGCAGGCGGTCCCTCAAATACCCCGGGCCCAAACCGTTTAGGGCTTTAAAGGTCAAAACCAGCACCTTGAATTGGACCCAGAAACGAACCGGCAGCCAGTGCAGCTCTTTCAAAATGGGGGAGATATGTTCCCAACGGGCAGCTCCGGATAGAACCCTCGCTGCCGCGTTTTGCACTAGCTGTAGTTTCCGGATATTCTTCAAGGGCAGCCCCACGTAGAGCGCGTTACAGTAATCCTGTATCGAACGCCGCCGAGAGGTCCAGCAGAACCAACAGGGACGCACTCCCCCTGTCTAGTTCCCGGCTTAGGTCATCCACTAGAGCAACCAAGGCAGTCTCAGTCCCATACCCAGGGCGGAAGCCAGATTGAAAAGGGTCCAGATAATCCGTATCATCCAAGACCCTCTGCAGCTGGGACGCCACCACACGCTCTATCACCTTGCCCAAGAAGGGAAGGTTAGACACAGGTCTATAATTGTCCAGGTTGGAGGGATCAAGGGAGGGCTTTTTTAATAGAGGTCTTACCACCACCTCCTTAAGGCACGATGGCATCCTGCCCTCCCTTAACGAAGCATTAATGATCACCTCCAGCCATCTGCCTGTCCCCTCCCTGGCAGCTTTTATTAGCCATGAAGGGCAAGGGTCAAGAGCGCACGAAGTCGCCCGCACACTGCCCAGGATCTTGTCCACATCCTCAGGCCGCACCAACCGAAAAGAATCCAACACAACAGGACCAGATGGTACCAGAGGCACGTCTGCCGGAACTGCCAAAACTCTGGAGTCCAGGTCAGCATGGATGCGAGCGACTTTATCTGCAAAGTGACAGGCAAACTGATCACAAAGAGCTGTAGATGACTCCTCCCCCATTGTCCGGGGGGATGTGTGGAGCAATGTTTTCACCACACGAAACAGCTCTGTTTGCCTGCACTGAGCAGATGCAATGGAGGCGGAGAAAAAACGTTTCTTCGCCGCCCCCACCGCCACGGCGTAGTCCTTAAAATGGGCTCTAGCCCGTGTTCGATCGGATTCGTGACGACTCTTGCTCCAGCGTCGCTCCAGCTGTCGTCCGAGTTGCTTCATCGCCCTAAGCTCCGAGGAAAACCAAGGAGCAGAACGGGCTCCACCAAGCCGGAGAGGGCGCTTGGGGGCAACCGTGTCAACAGCCCGGGCCACCTCTCCATTCCAGAGATCAACCAAGGCCTCGACAGGGTCACCAGCTCTGGACACTGGAAACTCCCTGAGGGCCGTCTGAAATCCAAGCGGATCCATAAGCCTCCGGGGGCGGACCATCTTAATCGGCCCACCACCCCTGCAGAGGGCAGACGGAGCAGTCAAACTAAACCCCACCAGGTGATGATCTGTCCATGACAAGGGAGTGATCTCAGTTTCCCCCACCTCCAGATCATTTATTTCCCGGTCGGCAAAAACCAGATCCAGAGTGTGTCCCGCCACGTGGGTAGGGCCCGATACCAATTGAGACAGGCCCATGGTTGCCATGGAGGCCATGAAATCCTGAGCTGCACCCACTAGGGGGGCCTCGGCGTGGACATTGAAATCCCCCAAAACAATAAGCCTGGGGGAACCCAAAGCCACCTCCGAGACCACCCCCGCCAGCTCAGGTAGGGAGACTGAAGTGCAGCGGGGTGGTCGGTACACCAACAGAATCCCCAGCCTATCTCGGAGGCCCACCCTCAAGGACAAACACTCGAAATTCTGAGATTGCCTGACCGGGCACCTGGAAACGGGGAGGGTCTCTTGAAAGATGACTGCAACGCCTCCTCCCCGACCCTCGAGGCGGGGCTGCTGCACGATCTGGAAACCTGGAGGACAAAGCTGAGAGAGACCAACCCCGCCCAGCGCATCCAACCAGGTCTCTGTCACGCATACCAGGTCAGCAAGCTCATCCACAATCAGATCATGGATAAGAGATGTTTTTGCATTAACTGACCTGGCATTCAGCAGCAGCACCCTAATCCTCGAGGGAGTGTTCTCAGAGCTCCCTAGGGTCAGAGGGTTGGGAGAGGGGCCGGAAAAAGGAACAGGCCTCAATTGCCTGGACCGATTTCCCCAGTAACGGCCTGCCCAACTCCCACCGCCATACCTCCCTCTGCCCGCTACCCATGATATTGTCGCCCCCACTCCAGACCCACTTTTTCGCTCTCCCAGGCACATCTCCCCAGACTAACCCACCACAGCTTCTTGGCTTAATTTAAAAACCAGGACCAGGCTTATACGATCTCTGCTGATATCTTAATTGAAGGAAGACAGATCTTCAAGGCAGACGAAAAAGGTCTTCAGGCCCCAGGCATCTCGCCCCACGGCTGAGAGACGGACGAGAGCCCTTGTGCTCTCGCCCTTCGGCTCACGCCAAGAGGCTCACGCCCCTGGGCCAGCCTGCCCTTTATATTAGCAGAAGCCCCAGCTCAGCAACAGCCCAGGAGATGGTACACACCTGGAAGAGAAGTGGAGCAGAGGCAACAAACAGTCACTGCCCCACCCCAAGCTGTTCCCTGTTTCCTTCTTCTCCCAAGCTCCTGGGCCAGCCTGCCCTTTATATTAGCAGAAGCCCCAGCTCAGCAACAGCCCAGGTGGGCATTGTCTATCCATGACAATGGCAAAACTACTGGAGACCCAACCCATAGAACACCCCCGATCCTAGCAAAAGACCAAATGCAGCATGTGACCAGCAACATGTGGCACTCTGTGTGAGGCTGCCTTTGTACCTAGTCCGGAAACTGAAGTTGGTCCAGAGTGAGGTGGCCAGGTTGGTCCCTGGGTCATCTAGGAGAGACCATATTACTTCTGTGTTGAAAGAACTACACTGGCTGTCAATATGTTTCCAGGTATGCTGTCAATACAGAACTACACTGGCTGTCAATATGTTCCCAAGGTGCTGGTTATTACTGACAAAGCCCTAAACAGCTTAGGCCCTGGGTGTTTAAGAGAACATTTTCTTCACCATAAGCCCACCATGAGCCTATTAAGATCATCTAAAGAGGTATTAAGATCATCTGAGGAGGATCATCTGAAGAGGTTCGTCTGTGGTTGCCGCCAACTTGTTTGGCTGTTACCCGGGAACATGCCTTCTCCATTGCTGCCCTAGGACTTTGGAATGCACTCCCTGTTGAAATATGAGTCTCCCCATCTCTGGCAACTTTTTAAAAGGCACTGAAAACACATTTATTCACCCAGGCTTTTAATTAGATTTATGGTTTTCATTTTTAATGTTGGTTTTAAATGATTTTAATGCTAATGATTTTAATGTTTAAATGATTTTAATTGTATACCGCCCAGAGATGCAAGTTTTGGGTGGTATAAAAATATGTTAAATAAATAAACATGCATAGGTTCTAGGACTAATTGGGATAGACCCATGGTTGTCATGGCCGCTATGAGCTCCTGAGCAGCACCTGACAGGCCAGTCCTAAAGTGGACATTGAAATCACCCAGCACCAAAAGCCTGGGTGACTCCAACACTGGCTCATCGACCAGCTCCATCAGCTCAGTTAGGAAGTCTGTTAGGCAATGGGGTGGACAGAACACCAAGAGCATCCCCAGTCTATCCCAAGTCCCCAACCTAAGGTACACACACTCAATATAAGTCAATTCTCTCACAGAGATCCTGGTAAGGGAGATATTATTCTGAAGGACCACAGCCACCCCACCTTACCACCCATTTCCCCATACCGGCTCAACAACAGAGCACCTAAAGGCCTTTGGACCCCACCCCCCAGCTGCAAGTTAAGCATCATTTTTTAACACATAGGTTCTTGAGAGCAGAAACCACACCATCCAGGACAGACTATAGATAATTTGGGGGGCACCAGGGGGTCCTGGACTTTGGCCCCAAAGTTCAGGGGTAAGAGCGCCTCTGCTAGCACCCTCAGTCTTTGCCTCCTTCAGCTGCTGTTTACCTCAGAAGTTTGCTCTAGAGTCTGGCTACAGTCTACAACAGCCTCACCATTGACTCTGCTATCCTTATATACTACACCCTGGCTTCCTGGCCCCACTCCCTTTTCTCTTCTTTTCTCTATATGAACCTCCTCTCTTTTAACTGCCCTTCCTTCCTTCCTTCCTTTTACAGCCTTTGATTACACAGCAAACCCTTTCCCCTCCCCTCCCAGTCACCTCTTTCCCCTTGACCACACCCAGATAAGTCCTTTGTTTGGGGAGCAACTGCTTGGTTGTGTTTTGCAGTGGGTCATGGAACTATTGCAAGATGTGGTGAGGGCTATTCACTTAGATGGCTTAATTCATGGAGGAGAAGTCTTATCAGTGGGTGCTAATCTTGATGGCTACAAGCTGCGCCTGAATACTAATTGTAGAGAAGTATTGGCAAGACAAAGGATATTGCTCTTCTTCATTTCCTGCTTATGGGTTTCCACACAAGCATCTGATTGGCCACTGTGAGAAATGGGATGCTGGACTAGATGGGCCTTGGCCTGGGTCAGCAGGACTCTCCTTACATTTCACTTGGCACAGACTCTCTTAAATATATTCTGTTGGTTTCGTGTTTTACTGGAGAATGCTTTTGTATAGTTTGGAATGTTTCAATGACATTTTGCACTTGTTAGTAATCTAGAGTCCGATATTATTATTTTTATTAATCCATACAGGCCAAGCTGCCATGTACACTGTAACACAGTGTACGCACACAAATTGTACAACCACAGTTGTTGTGAAACAATATGGCTATTATTTCTAATGTACTGTTGCACTTCCACAGTTGCACTCTTTTGCATGTGCACAAGAGTGCACTTGCACAACTGTGTGCATGCTGTATTATGACCTGCACAGCATCTTGTATTGTATGTAAGCCTCCTCCTCCTCCTTAACTGGCTGACATGATGCACAGCATCATGGAGCCGTAACACTGCACCCTAAGGCTGCTGCAGACTTCTAAGGCAGTCCTGACACTGTTAAGAATGGGGAAGATCACAAGCAGCACTTCTGCAGTTTCCCCTGATGTTGCAAATGGGGGGAAATGTGGAAGCACTGCCAGCACAACTGCCTATTCTTAACAACACTGGGGTTGCCTTAGGAGTCTGCAGCAACCCTGAGGCACAGCATTATGGCTCCAAAACATGGTGCATCAATGGTGCAACCATGTTGACCATGCAAATGGCCACCGTGCATGCGCAGAGGCCATATGTATGCCAGCATTATGCAGGGGCAGCTGGGATATGCCCCACTGGTGCGTGGGCATCACTGAGGGGATTGGCGGGATTATGGCGTTGATCGGAGGAGCAGGTATGGACCTGCTCTCCTCCACTTTAAAGGGGCTGTGTAAGCCCTCATTTTTAAAGGGATGTCCCCACAATTCAGACATTGCATTGCATTTCAAGCATATCCCTACCTCTTTTCCTAGTTAGCAGGAGCAGAGATACAAACTTGTAAATAAGAGTGCATGCAGCACGATGTTCAAACACAATGTTCTCAAAAGAGCCAACTTACATGTGTAACAGAACTGCAGAATAAGCTTTTTGTGGACTGTGCCACTTTAGACTGAAAGTCTGAAGCATTCGGACATCTCATGTTCAAATGCTTTCTCTCTCCTCACAAGGAAAAGTCCTGTGCAAGTAATTGCACAGGAGAAGGAGCAGCTATTGCCTCCCTGATTTTTTCAGGAAGGAGTGCAAGGATTTGTTTGTTTTTCATGGAGGGACATCCAGACAGATTCACTAGTGCTCATGCTGTTAAATTGTCATGAAGCTTTTTGTTGGTGCACAACACAGCTAAATGTTGCAGTTGTGATGCTGTGACTGATAGGATCTGACCATGGTGAACACTTTAAATGCTGCCTCTGTCTGCAGTATATTTTATTTCCAGTTAATGAACTTCTTCATAGAACTTTGCTTCTATCTGTGCACACTTAACTTGGAGATTCTTGAGCTCATTTACACGTCTCTTAACTACTTTAGGCAAGCTTTCTATATATCCTGTAGGTGTTCCAATCAAGCTATCAAGTCTTTCTTGCAGAGCTGCAAGAATCTGAGAATTCTGCATCATTTGTTCAGTCAGCTGACATGCTTTGCTGTTAGCATCTTCTCCAGTTTCTTCATCATCTACTTCTTCAACATCTTCCATATCTTGTTGGTCAAGTTCAGCTTGTTCTTTGTTGTCAATGTCTGCCATTTTCACACCTCAGAAAACTTGTGAGAGGCTGGGTCTTGCAGGAAGTCAGGAGGAGCGAGGCAGAAACTCCGGGCAGCGGGCGGCATAAAGCGCCACTGTCTCAGGGCCATTTCATACATTCTATTTTACTTGCTCAGGTATTTGGCCATGTAGAAAAACTGTTTGTGTGCACGTGTATGTAACTCACTGAGGCCTTCTTCTTTTACCTATTTGAGCTTATGTGGATGATGTGAAGTGGAGAGGGGAGAACCGTGTGCATCTCTCTCTATTGACCCATCCACCCACCGACACTGTTCTCCCTTCACATCATCCACATAAGCTCACATATGTAAAAAAAGAAGACCTCGGTGAGTCTTTGAATGAGTGCCTGATCATATTCCAGTTTCTCCTTTTGTAAAATGCAAGCGGAAACTTTAATTTTTATTCATGAAAAAAATATAATAAAGTAGTTTGAAATTTGTGTGGATTTTGTGAGGAAACATAGTTGGAAGACTTTACTATACAATTATGCAAAATATCATTCTAATTTATCACTAAAGTTTCATTTTTCTTTTTAGTGACTAGTCCAGTTGCCTTACCACAAGGCAAAAGAGACCAAAAACCACCATATTAGAATCATTGATTTTCAGAGGGACAATAACATGGTCTCTCATTGCCTGAAGTTTGGAAATTATAGTAAAGATCTCTCTCTGTCTCTCTCTCTCCGGCAACATATCTGTACAGTCTTGTCACAGCAAATCATTAGAGAGTTTTTACCTTGGCCCATCTATTACTGTTATGATCAGCCTCCCCTCCCTCTAAAGGGTTAACAGGGAGTGAACCCTTGTCTTGAATGACAGGCTGGTGAACCTCAGGGCAGCCAATCACTACACTAGGTGGGTGGGACCTAGAGAGTGGTTGCTGGGAATTCTGGGAACAAAAAGGGTGGTCTGTGCTGGAGAAGCAGGTGCGGAAAGGCTTAGTGAGGGGCATGGAGGTTTTCCTCCCTTATGGTCAAAGCCAGCATGGAGGTTTCTCTCATGGAATAACTGCAGATCCTTGAAAGACAGCATTGCAGGAAGCTTGATTCTCATCAGGTGTTGGGTGAGTTTTCAAGGAAAAGGGGATTCATCAGTATAGGGAAGAGTCAGATTTTGTGTTAGAAACATATATTTCTTTGTATGTGTGCTTTGCATATTCCTGATACTGTTCTATTATTGTTTACCTGCAATGTAATTAAAATCAGATACACTAGTCCATGCTCACCCCACCTAGGGCATTGCAAAAGACTCTGTAAACTTTTAAGCGTGCCTAAATGCAACCTGAAACTGAAGCCTAAGACAACCTGTTTTTGTAATCTACTAAGTATTTTTGAGTGTCTTTAAAACCTAAAAGCCTTGGATGGGAACAGTAAATAAAGTGAAGCAGTGAATAAAACTGGGGTTTTTGTTCTTTTCCTTTTACAAGCCTGTCAGAGCTGGTTTTTAACTCAAGAAAAAGGGAGGGCAGAAAGGGGATTTATCTGGTGCAAAAGCATCCTCAATTGCTCAGCAGCTATCAGTTTTCTCATCATGTATAGGTCTACACGTGGAAGATTTTTGTACTTATCCAATAGAAAAATAGAGTTTTCCCTGGGATTCCAACCCAAGCCTAGGGAGGTTCAAACTCTGTCGATAACAGGGTGGCGGCAGCATTTTAATTCTACCAGAAATATAGATTAGTTTTATGAGAAGCCCAGCCAGGCAGCTTGCCAGGGATGATTCAGCATGTTTTCCCCTCACATGAGCTGCTCTGAGACAAAGGCTGTAATCTGTTACAAGTATTATTTATTTACTTATTTCATTTATTTCATTTATTTATTTTCAATTTATATACCACCCTTCCAAAAATGGCTCAGGGTGTTTTACATTAAAACAAAACAATTAAAAACAATTAACAGCTAAAAACAAAGACAATAAAACACCATAAAACAATTAATAGTTAAAACATTCAAAAATGTTTAAAAACCCTGGAAAACCAGGTTGAAACAGGTTAAAAACATTTACAAAAATTTAAAAACCCTGGAAGGCCAGGCCAAACAGATTGGCCTAACTGATAGGCCATCAGCCCTATTGGAAGAGAGATACCGTTGGATACCCTATGCAGAACAGATTTGCCCTTGCCAATTGAGAGCAGTTGAAACCATGGATCATGTTCTATTATACTGTCAATTCTATACAGACATTGCAAAATTTTGCTCCAGGGCTTGCTTTATTAGGAAACATTATAAAATCCATAAATTCCCAAGAAGCATGGTGGGTTTTTTAATTTGGTTGTGTAATGAATTAATGATTAATGAAATTTTATAGTAAGAAGTAAGAGAGCTGGTCTTGTGGTAGCAAGCATGACTTGTCCCCTTAGCTAAGCAGGGTCTGCCCTGGTTGCATATGAAAGGGAAACTAGAAGTGTGAGCACTGCAAGATATTCCCCTTAGGGGATGGAGCCGCTCTGGGAAGAGCATCTAGGTTCCAAGTTCCCTCCCTAGCATCTCCAAGATAGGACAAGATTTTTTAATTATTATTTTTTTGATAGGACAAGATTTTTTTATTGAACCAACAAACTACCAAAGCATACAGTATGTTGCCAAAGCACAATTATATACAAAGTGGTTGTTTGTACATGATATATCTACAAAGATTTACAAACAAGGATTTGGAAACCCACAAGGTTATGAAGTATATGCAGGTAGTACTGTAACTCGGGGGTGGGGGATTTCAAGGCACATCAGGTAATGGGGGGGGGGAGGTTTACGTCCGACGTCCATTTCCACAATTTGTCCCATTGCTGTTTAGAAGAGATACTCTTGTCTTTTTGCACATAACCATACAAATGTTTCCAGAAGAGATTTACTGTCTCATCTGCGTAAACCTCTTGGTTGCGTCTTCCCTCCCTATTCCTATGCAGGAGCATTGCATAAATGACATACAGGTTTACTAACCTGATTACGAGAAGGGGAACGTTCCCCTAGTATGAGGGCACCCATTCCGTCCCGTTTCCTTGAAGGTTTCTTTCTGGGACTTCGAAAGGAGGTTCTATTGCTCAAACCCGAGGTTAGTTCTTCCCAAGTCTGTTTTTCCAAATCAGGCCACTCTAACAGCTTGCTTACTCCCTGCTACACTCTTTTGGCTACCGCACACTCTTTTAAGAAATGTGAATGGGTTTCCCCAAATGTTTTACCTAGCTTACTAGTTTTCTGTTTGCAAGTGATTTTAGGGCACTCTTGCTGGTCCTCTGGGAGCCATGGCTTAGAGAGATTCCTGTGTGCAGCCTTGGAGAAGCTACTGCCAGTCTGTGTAGACAATACTGAATGAGATGGACCTATGGTCTGACTAACTATATGGCTGTTTCCCATGTTCCTAAGAGTCCTTATAAATCTGTATTTTGTTGGTTGTTGTGTCTGTTGCTATTTTCTCGTCGTGGACCACAATAATATACTTGCTAATACTTACTACTAGTGACCAGTTGCCAAATTTCCATTAAAAATCCAGTAGGTTCCAGTATTCATCCAACAGTTTATGAATAAGTGTTTCTCTGCCTGCCGGCTCAGTGTTATACATTTTAGCTCTGAATAAAAGGTGAAGCACTTGATGCATAGACAGTTTAATGAGATTTGTTTTTAGCCAAACCAAACCCTTTTACTTAAATACTGTTTAACCTACACGTGCTAAACATTTTCAATATTAATGAAGAACAATAAGATTGGCTGCTCTCTAGGTCATTGCTGTTTACTGCATACAAAAAAAGAGCTTGGAATCAGTACAGAATGTTTAAAACATCAGCTCCATGTACTTCACTGGTCCAAATGAGGGAAAGAAACAATTAAAAAAATCATAGTTATAGGGAGAGATCTTAAATAAGGATTTAAGCACTTATATTATTTAATTGTAGCATTTATCAAAGGCCATATATGTGATTTACTAACAAAAGTTATGTGATTTACTAACAAAAGTAAATTGGGCTCAACGTTGAACTGGCTCAGCTCGATGGGTTTGGGGTCAAAGCAGACTGGCCTTGGCCAGTCAGAGTTTGAACTGAACCAGGCCCAGTTCAAACCAAACTGGCTTGGTGCTCTACTGGTAAAGGGGAATCCGGTGAGGCAGGGGGTCTTCCCTAAGTCTAGAAGATTTCTATATCGCCCTTCCAAAAATAGCTCAGGGCAGTTTACATAGAGAAATAACAAACAAATAAGATGGATCGCTGTCCCTAAAGGGCTCACATTCTAAAAAGAAACGTAAGAAAGACACCAGCAACAGTTACTCTCCCTGCCAAATAAAGAGAATCACCATGGTAAAAGGTGCCTCTTTGCCCAGTTAGCAGGGGTTCTACTATTTGTAGTGGCAGCTGTGGGGTGGGGTAGGGTGGAGGCAGTGTCTTCCCCCCATTGGCCTACGCCAGAGTATCCAGAGCGTGTGGTGGCCCAGTTCGGGCCTTCTCTGGCCTGGTTCTGGCCTCTGTGCATGTGTGGAGGCGATTTTAGTAATGTCTGTACATGCATATAGTCCATTTGCATGACCCGTCATTGCCGCTGCAACAAATATTATTTGTAAGTAGTTACTGACTCCTCTCCCGCCCCCTCTAGATGTAGGGAAGCTCCCCTGCTGCCCCTTTACTGGTAAAGGGGTATCCTCACTAGATTCCCCTTTACTAGTAGAGCATCAAGTCAGTTCGAACTGGTCTGGCAGTTGAACAAATCAGGTCTGGTTTGACTGGTGCCAAAACTGAACTGGGCTGGTTCTGTTTGAATTAGTTTTGGATTCGAACTGAACTGGCAAGACTAATTTTGTGCACATCCCCTAATAGCAGCACAGCTGTGGTTCTACCCACAAACAATGTGGGACACTCATTTTCATTGAGTTCTCCACACAAATACACTCCCAGGGATAGTCTGGGAGGAGGTTGTGGGGAAGTTCCACAATCATGTGGGGAAGTTCCAATAGAATTCCTTGCTCGTTTGAGTTCCACTCATTCATTCAACTACTTGATTCCAGGAATGAAATCCCCTTCCTTCTCGGTCTTCATTGCCTTACTGCCTTCATTGCCTTACTCCAACAAGGTATCACTGGGTCTTGATCTAGAATTTTGGAATTATTCACTGAAATGTAATTGACAGAGGCTGTCATGAGGAAAATTACTCAAAGCAGTCCCACTGAAATTGAAAGGACAAGTTAGGAAATGCCTAACTTGTCCTTTTAATTTCAGTAGGACTACTTTGAGTAATTTTCCTTGTCATGTCCCCTGGTAGCACAGTGGTAAAACTGCCGCCCTGTAACCATAAGGTTACAAGTTCGATCCTGACCAGGGGCTCATGGTTGACTCAGCCTTCCATCCTTCCGAGGTCGGTAAAATGAGTACCCAGAATGTTGGGGGCAATATGCTAAATCATTGTAAACCACTTAGAGAGCTCCGGCTATAAAGCGGTATATAAATGTAAGTGCTATTGCTATTGCTATTGCTATGTCAGTCAGATATTTTGCTACCTCTTCTGAAAAGACACAAACCCTCTTCAGATATTGTAACTTGGGATGCTGTCATCCTTGAGAGCATACTCAGAAGTCCCACCTCTGCGCTGATCCATTCAGAAGCCCCACCACTACCACCACTACAACTGTCCACATTCACAGCATTTCTCTACAGAGACAAACAAATTCTTCCTGTTTCTGGACAGAGACAACTGTGGACAGTGGGGAGGTGGGACCTCTGAGCATGTCAGTATGGGGCTGGAGGCACACTCTCAAGGATGTTGTATGTCAGTACAGCATCCCCAGTTTTTATAACATCTTCTGAGCCCATCTATTAGGTCCCCCACCCGGTTCAGAGCCCTTTTTGGCCGTGGATTTCAAGGTGTGAAGGGGAGGACAAAGTATGTGCAATGGCCAGTTAATAGCAGAGACCTCTTTCTCCTCCCAGGTCAATTTTATTTTTCCATTAATCAAGCAGATATAACAATATATTTATGGTTACATAATCCTCTATGTAAGGTGTGCTGAAGCAGCAGGAGACCTGACCAGGCAAGGAGTAAGACTCGAGTACAAGGAGCTATGCAGAAGAAGATGTTGCATCAACAACAGCTAGAGAGCAACTGAGCAGCTTAATAGCTGGATTTGCTGCCATACCTCTTCCTGGCGCATCAACAGAGCACTGATTCTGAGCAGGCATCAGTTATTGCTTTTTCCTTCTGAGTCAGGATAAGGGATGGGAGATCTCATGTTTCCAGACATGCACTGCATCTCTGATCTAGACGATTGGCGGATTCAACTGCAAATTGAACTGCCACTTGAATGAAGCGGCTGATTCAAAGTTGAATCAAATCAGCGGATCAATTTGTGTGATTCATGTGGCCATTTGGGTGGGCTTTCCCCCCTTGCTGATTGGTTTCCTGGCACTGGCTTCCAATTGGCTTGAGATCTCCTTGCTTCTTGGTTCCAGGAAATCTCCTTGCTTCTTGTTGCCATTAAAATCAATTTCAAAATATATTCAGACATTTTTAAATGGACTAGGAAGCAGAGAGAGAGAGAGAGCCCTTATGCAAGAAGAGGATATATTAGGAGGAAGGAAGGTTTGATTTTGTGGTTTTCTTTCCTCAGCACTGAATGAGGCTATTCACACAATGGGGCAAAATCGGGCTAGCGGAAGCTAGCTGGACCTTCCGGGGGCCAATCGGTTTGATTTTGTGATTTTCTTTTCTTAGCACTGAGCAGAATATGCTTGCTGTGCTAGTACTGCTATAACTACCTGGTTTTGCTGGATCTCCAGTTGACAAAGGCAGAACTTGGGTGCCTTCCTTACTTGAACTGTGGTTTGTTTTGTTTGTGAAATACTGTTGTGGTGAGAAATGGAGAATGTCAGCTCTACGTGTGTGTGTGTGTGTGTGTGTGTGTGTGTGTGTGTGTGTGTGTAATATTTCTTGGTGATTGCTGTGATGAGCTCCATGTCTGGCATTGACTAACTTGTGCTTCACTCACTGCTCTGGTCTGCTCTGCAATCTGCATTGCAAGGGGTACTCACTCAGTATGGTGAGCTTATGGCTGTGTTTGCTGGCTGCTAAGGGTGCTGCTGTGCTGTGGCAGCTGTGGCAAGTAAGGATGGAATCATAATGGTGTGCAAGAGAGCAACTTGTGCCAATGATGTTACTGCTGCAAAGGCATTGTGACTGGCAGTGGGTTCTGGGTCAGTTATTCTTTTAGGGCCATCTTTGGACTGTGTGTTTGGCAAAATGTGGTGTTCTGTGTTGGGAAGGACTGTGTTTGCTGCTCTGCAGTGTTTTTCAAGGCAAGGTTGCAAAATGTGTGCACAGTGCACTCTGCTTGTTCCATCCATGGGTAGGTCCTAGGGACACCAATGTGGTCTGGGTGGTAGAGCATGATGGATGCTACCTACCACCCAATGCATAAAATAAATTGGCAAGTGGGCAATTTTAAATAAATTTTTAATGTTTTCCACAACCCCCCACCCCATAGGTTGATATGGGGTTTTTTGGGGGGGGGGCATTAAAATTGTTTTTAACTTCACCCGCTTGCTTGTTTCTTTTGTGGGTTGGGTGGTAGGTAGCACCCCTCATGCCCTACCACCCAACCTACATTGGTATCCCCAGGGACTACCCATGGGGAACAATGGGATGATTTGAGTTCCCCATTGCTCCCTATGGGCAACTCACAATTTTTTGGTGATTTTTCTAACTGATTCATCGAACCAGCTGGCAATGGCTGGCTGGTTCAAAGAACTGATTCAAATGTTTGTGATGATTAAAGGTAGGATCAATTAGCAAAAATTGATTGGTGCACACCTCTATTGTGGCGTCCTTCTCTGAGGAGGGGGACTCATCCAGTTCTGGATCTGGGTGTGGGCTAATACTTACACCTGATCTACATGGTCCTTACATGGGGATGTAACCTCATGTTCCATATGGCTACTGTTGCATCGAACCACTGAATAAACTCCACAATAGAATCTATGCTGCAGTAAAGTTAAAAAGTTTGTGAATTTCACTGTAAAAACTCGGAGAACTTAGGCTCAGTATCCAGACATCTGTAACAAAACAGTCTCCTTTCTTTTCTTCATTTAAGCTGAAGAATGTGATACAAGGCAAGAAAAGTTTATTTGTTGTTGTGACACAGGGTAAGAGAAGTCTACATTTACAATAAATTCTTGGCTTTGACCTATGGCTTTGGAGCTGTGAGAATTTCATTATCTTTAATTGACTCATTCTTCAAATGGGCACTTCATATAGTTCAATATACTCCTTAATGACTTGTAAGAGACTGTGAAAGCAAGGTTAGCAAGCAAATTGCCCATGGCGCTGGTTATTAAAATCTGTGGAGGATTTCAGGGCAGTTTGGGGTTATGCTACCTTATGACAGAGGGACATAAGCATATTGGGAAACTGGGCAGCACGTCAACAAGCAACCTTGATCAGGGATAAATGCAAGTTAATACACAGTGGGTGCAACATGCTACATTTGTGAAATAATCTGATGGCCTCTGAACATTCAGAGCTCTCAGAGGAAAAGATAACTGCTGGAGATATCATCAGTATCACTTGCTTCTGCATCTGAATCTGTGGCTTTAAAACTGTTACAAAAGGAATCATTTGGATATTTTAGAAAGGGGATCCAGAAGAATGTAAAACATGTCCCTGAAAGATAATTATGGCAGAGACTCCCCCCATTAATGCTATATTTCATTTGGGTCACTTGCCTTGCAAGGTATATTTATCAGCAGTCTGAAAAGCTCCTGGAAACAGTGATGAAAATGACTGATTATAGGTGTGGTAGGGTGTATATACAAAGAAAGATGGTGAAGTCTAGAATTATTGCACTTGGTATGGGTGAATTAGAGAAGGCCTGATGGTGGCAATCAGGCTTACAAAGTGTATATTGGACAGTGAATACTACTTTTTCACCTTCTTAACATAATATGGGAATAAATTCCAAGTTAAATTAAAAGGGAGTAAAATATACCTTGAAAAGAGGTGCATTTCCCCAGAACATATTATAGGATTTGCTGGTGAGATTCTTCTACAGCCATTATGCTGGTCTGATTCTAAAAATGAGCTGCATAGTGTCACGTTGGTTTCATAAAGCAGGACACTGGTGTAAATCAGAAATGATCACACACTATACATTTTTCACATGCACGGGACAGAAGAGTATCCTCTTCTCAAACTATGTGCATCGCTGTGCTCTTAGCTATTGATTAGATTTTTGCCCCATATGGTACCATTTGTCTCTGTGCTCCCCTTCCCTGTGCAATACTTCTGAGCCACTTGGAAGCTCAAAAGCAACTGAAGGCCCCCTGGACCATCTCCATGAGATAAGGTCACCTGCCCATTATTTCCTCCCCTCTCTTGTGTCTCTTGTTGTGATTGACTTGAGGGCACAGTTGGACCTGAAGTTATTTAGAACATTAATCCCTACCCGCTCAGGGCAGCAAGCTGGTGCAGCGAGAGCGACTTGCTGTTTGCTTCAGCCACAACCTCAATCCCTTTCTCTTGAGCAGGGGACACATACACACGCACACGCCTTGTGACAGACCACTGCTCCATTTTTTAATAATGTTGTTTACAGGCCCTGTTTACTAATGAACATAAATCAAGGAGTTTGCGTTGCTTTCTCAAATGAAGGGGCCTGGACTCCAACTTTCTCAGTTCCTCCACCTATTTTACCTGCTTAATCACAGAATCCCTTGATTTTCCCATATCTGGAATGATCCTAAAAGCTGCAGAATGGAAGGCGTGCCTGAGTAGAATGCATTCCATGCTTGAGCTAAGGTCTGTTAACCTTTAGGGCACAAGGTTTTTCTCCAGCCTTTTCCTTGAGAGAAGGCCATTAGTTAGGTCAGGTGCTGCCTGAGGTTTTTGTTTCTCCCTGAATTCTGATGGGAGAACAAGAATTTCTGTAAGTAGGATCTACATTCCAGAAAGCATGCAGCTAGCACAGCACAGACATTTCAAAGTTTTGTTAGCTTTCTAATTTACAGCTTTCTACTTTTAAATATCTTAATGCATTTAGGCTTGAGGCAGATGATAGGGGGTTTCTCCGCAGAGAACTGAAACTGATTTTTAAAAGGGAGGGCTGCTTGTGGTATACATTATTTTTAAAATGTATGAAACCTGTTTTGATTAGCTGTGACAGAAAGAATAAAGAAATAAGTGTGTAGGGGCAGAGCTATAATTGGGTGGACAGGTTCAAAGAACCTGAGCATCCCAGCTCCTGAGAGCCGGCTGTCTCACCCCTCTCTCCTCCCCCCAAGCTCTGGCTGGCTTCATTCCCAGCTGGCTCCATTGTCGGCTGGGTGTTTACTTCATTCTCTCCCCCAGCGAGAAAGAAAACAAAGGAAACACTCAGCCGATATTAAAGCGGCTGGGAAATTTGCTCTGGAGGGCTCAACCGGAATGTGGGGCCCTTCCGGATACTGGCCATGCCCCCTGCACAGGGGGCGTGACTGGTGTGTGCAAGAGGGAACCAAGAAGAGGGGCAAACACAGGTTTACTCTCCCCTACCTACTTTATTCAAACACCTCTCAAATTTCTTCAAAGCTCTTGTTCTAAACAGAAATGTTACAGTATTTCCATACAGGTAAAATATTGTTATAACAGAGCAGATCAGTTGGAAAACTAAGCTGACTCATGCATTTTGACTCACAAGCATGAGCTTTTGCAGAAATGTTGTCAGGTATGTATGGTTAAAAAAAGTAAGATTGGACACCCCCAAACTTCCAAAATGGTGGCTGAAAACAAATATGGCGTCACAATATAAGCTATTAAAAATCATAAGAACATCCAAATCCTGGCAAAGACTTGAAATTTAGCACAATGTTGTCAGATATTTCTGAGTTTAGAAAGTAACATGAGGTACCCCAAAATTCCAATATGGTGGCTAAAAATCATAACAAAAATATGATGTTGATTGTTGAATGTTAAAAATCATCAGATTCGGAGTGATACACATCTGAGATTTGTCAGAATACTTGTCAGATATTTGTGCTTTTAGAAAGCAATGTTATGCACACAAAAATCCAATGTGGTGACTAAATATAATTATGGTGGCACAATATATAATGTTAGAAGTCATCAGCACCATTCAAGCATTGATGCAGACCTGAGCTTCAGCAGAAGTGCTGTCAGATATTTATTGTTCTAGAAGTAGCCATAAAGACTTTATGATAAAGTAAAAGGTAAAGTTGTGCTGTTGAGTCGATGTCGACTCCTGGCGACCACGGAGCCCTGCGGTTTTCTTTGGTAGAATGCAGGAGGGTCTACTATTGCCGTCTCCCATGCAGTATGAGATGATGCCTTTCAGCATCTTCCTATATCGCTGCTGCCTGATATAGGGGTTTCCCATAGTCTGGGAAACATATCACCTGGGATTCAAACCAGCAACCTCTTGCTCCCTAGGCAAGTTACTTCCCTGCTGAACAATAGGCACCTCAAAAATCCAATATGGTGGATAAAATTCTAGTATGGTTGTCAGGCCTTTGTTCGAGGACTCAGAAGAGGAGTGGGAGGCAGTGAATTTCCCCAAGGATCCCGAGGACCAGCTTTGTGATCAGAGTGAGGAGGCACTCAAGGAGGGCTTGGTGCAGGAGGCAGAGCAGAGTGACGAATCTCAGGAAGAACTGTCACTGCCAGTGTTATCTCCTAAGGCAGGCAGGCGCAAGAAGTGCTGTGACCAAATCAGGGAGTTGAGATGCAGCAGTCGCTTGCAGCGTGCACAAGACTGATTGAAGGCAGCTGACTGGGTGGAGCACTGAGTGATTCCAGCTGGCAACAGGGGCGGAGCCACCATTGGTGTGAATGGGTTCAAAGAACCCAGGCTGCCAATAGAAAAGGCCGCCGACGGCCTGTGGCTCGGGCTCCAGAGGAGCCCAGAGCGAACTCCCCCCTCCCATGCCCAGGCCGCCGAGAGCCCAGGTGAACTCTGCTGCCAGTTATTTCAGGAAGCGCTGCTGCCCGGTAGAATATTTTTCCCTTCCTCTCCCTCTCTGGAGGGATAGAAAGGGGAAAACATCCTGTCAGGCAGCCAGGAGCTATACTACCTCTGTCATACATAATTTACACAAACCTCTCCAAGATGTTGAGATCTTGGTCTTCAATTACTGCCAGACACTGTCTCAGTTCTGCAAAGACCATTGACACATCATCATATTCCATGTAACCCATGCAGACTTCTTGCCTTTGCCATGAAATGATATATAGTAGTACCACACCCAGTGTCGTGGACACTCATTTTGTGAGTGCCCGTATAAACATCAGTAGAACTGCATAGTAATGCATTTTATTTATTATTCATTAACAGTTTTCACAGATCATTATGACAGTCAGAGCAGATTCTCAGACTGCCAACATGTTTTTTCTTATTCTTTGAGGTATTTTGACGAGAACCATGTAGGTGGTTTGCTTTTATCACAAAAATCCCACAGCATTGTGCATGCTCCCGTACTAGACGCGAGTGTGGCGTAGTGGTTAGAGTGCTGGACTAGGACCGGGGAGACCCGAGTTCAAATCCCCATTCAGCCATGATACTTGCTGGGTTACTCTGGGCCAGTCACTTCTCTCTCAGCCTAACCTACTTCACAGGGTTGCTGTGAGGAGAAACTTATGTAGTACACCATTCTGGGCTCCTTGGAGAAAGAGCAGGTTATAAAATGTTTTTTTAAAAAAAAGGCCAACAATGATTCCAAACCACGAATTTCTACCAGGAATGCATTCGCAGCCCAGGAAGTTCTTCTTCTACAGAGAAGGCCCGGTTCAGACTTGCCTCTTACCAGTGGTAACTGGAGAAGGACCTCCTCAGATGACCTTAACATGCAATGGTGATCATACAGAATAAGGATCTCTCTAAGGTTTCTAACATTGCTTTCTAAAAGCATAAACAACTGTCAACTTTTCTGCCAGATCTCAGGTCTGTATCACTTTGAATCAGATGATTTTAAACATTCAACATCTTGACTTTATTTATGTTTAGCCACTATCTTAGAATTTTGGTGCCTAACATTACTTTCAAAAACCAGGAACATCTGACAACATTGTCCTACATCTCAGGTCTTTGCCACTATTTGAATGTCTCTTACCATTTTTAAAAGTTTATATTGTGACACCGTATTTGTTTTTGGCCACCATATTGGATTTTGGGGAGTGTCTAGTCTTACTTTCTTGAACCATACATACCTGACAACATTTCTGCAAAATCTCATGCTTGTGAGTCAAAGTGGACGATTCTGTCCACCAGTTGCCACACTATTTTTAATCATTTAGACATACAAAGTGCTTTGATTATCATCTCTTTTGCCTTCACAGCACTCTATACTAGGGCAGGCGGAGGCTTATTTTATAAAGGCTGCATTTGCACACTGATCAAAATTACAGTTAGTCCCCCTGCACCCCCATGGAGTATGTCGTGAGAACCCAAGATTTCTGGTTATCCTGGTTAAATTGCTGAAGTTAGACAGCATTTAACTGAGATCACGTACCTGGATGGTTAGATTCAAAATTATCTGTACATGCTTAGACACTGGATCAAAATCAAGAAGATGACTTTCAACAGGGACAACTATGCAATGCTTAATATGGGTAAAAGAATCAAATACATAATTATAAAATGACGGAGCCCTACCATGTCCAGTTTGAAGCAGTACAGGCAAAAAAGATCTTGATGTCCTAGTGAACTACAATTGGAACATGAGCCATCACTGATGAAGCAGTGATGTTCCCTGCTGACAGAGCAAAAAGACACCTTTTAAAAGTGGGGATTCTCTTTATTTATCAGGGACTCTCTCCATCCCCAGCACAGCATTCCTCCAGTGGCTGATGCTGATGTCTATCTTATATTTCTTTTTTAGACTGTGAGCCTTTTGGGGACAGGGAGCCATTTTATATCTATGTAAACTGCTTTGGGAAATTTTGTTGAAAAGTGGGATATAAATATTTATCGCATTCATAGCTGCTAAAAAAGCTGATGCAATCTTTCTTATGCATAGTGTCCCGATTATGAGCAGTAATAGGAACATAGGAATATAGGAAGCTGCCATATACTGTCAGACCATTGGTTTGTCTAGCTCAGTATTGTCTTCACAGACTGCCAGCGGCTTCTCCAAGGTTGCAGGCAGGAGTCTCTCTCAGCCCTAGCTTGGAGAAGCCGGGGAGGGAATTTGAAACCTTTTCCTCTTCCCAGAGCGGCTCCATCACCTATGGGGAATATCTTATAGTGCTCACACTTCTGGTCTCCCATTCATATGCAACCAGGTGGACCCTGCTTAGCTAAGGGGACAAGTCATGCTTGCTACCACAAGACCAGAACTTCACTTAGGATCAGGGCTGTCCTTAGGGGAAGGCAAGCAGGGATTAATTTAACCCCCATTAAAATTAACGAAGGGGGTCCCACACTGGCTGATTTGCCTCAGACTCAGCACCATGCCAGGGCTATCTAAAGACAGTCCTGCTTAGAATACCATGTCTAGTCTGAAGCACATTTTTAAAAGGGCATTGATAAACTGGAATGCATTTAGAAGAGGGCAGCAGTGATGGTGAGGGAAACCAAGTCTTGTCAGCAATAGTTAATGTTAATACAGGAGGAGCTCGATATTTGCGGGGCTTCCATTCTACGGAACAACCACAGATACGGAAACCACGAATATCGAGGCATTAGGGCACACCTGATCAACTTAGGCCCTGCAGCTGTTTTTGGACTATAACTCCCATTATTTATTTATTTATTTATTTATTTATTTATTTATTCAATTTCTATACCGCCCCTCCAAAAATAGCTCAGGGCGGTTTACACAGAGAAATAATAAATAAATAAGATGGTTCCCTGTCCCCAAAGGGCTCACAATCTAAAAAGAAACTTAAGATAGACACCAGCAACAGTCACTGGAGGTACTGTGCTGGGGGTGGATAGGGCCAGTTACTCTCCTGCTGCTAACTAAAAGAGAATCACCAGATTAAAATGTGCCTCTTTGCCAAGTTAGCAGGGGTTCCCCAGCCACAGTGGCCAATAGCCAGGGATTGTGGGAGTTGTAGGCAGGAGGGCCAAAGTTGAGCAGTCCTGCATTAGGGCAATGTGAATTGGGGGTTAGGTTGCCGGTTGGGGGAAAACATTGTAAAAACATTGGATTGTGGGGGCGGGGGATGTGGAGGGAAGATGCCTAGCATCATAGGTGTTCACCAGAGTTGTTCAGGGGCCAAATGTTGCCTAAAAATTGCCATTTTTTAAATTTTTAATTTTTAAAAAAGGAGTCATTTTAAGGCTCTGAAACATAAAATGGCAGCCAGAAAGGACCTCTGTGCAAAGGACCTCTGCGTCATTTCTGGCTACCCCTGATGCATGGATACATGAGACTGACTTTTCCCACATATGCCGAGTTCAGGTGTTTTTTACTTGATTGCAGATAGACAAATCCACGGATATTGAGGATCCTCCTGTATCGTTAAATAGTCTCTTCTCCAGGCTAGATATGAGGATATGATTACTGGACAGTAGACCTGTGCAAAGCTTCAGAAAATTTGAAAGCTTCCCCAGGTCCCCTTTACCTACACAGGGGGGCAGGCACCCCTGTGTTGTCCTGGCAGTCTTCCCGGGCTTTTGGCAAGTAACTCAGATGGGGTCTTAAATTAAGATAAACTTTGTTCCCATGCCTGAAGCACTTCTGAAAAAATCACAAGGTTTTCTGGGAAATGTTGTTAATCCCTGAGCTTTTTAACGGAAAAAGCACAAGAAAAGACTACATTTTCCAGAAGTGCATAGGACAAGGCTTGTCTTAAAGGTCCTACCCTATTTGCCAGCAGACTGCAAAGGCCTACTGGCACACCAGGGGAGTTCCTGCCCCCCACGCCACACACAAGAGACCTGGGGGAACTTCAGAATTGTTCAAAGCTTCACACAGATCTAGTGCGCAGCATCCAGGCTAGTTAAGCTTGACTAAGCACCAGTAAAATCAATGAGACCAGTTGAGAATGACTAACATAAGTCCCATTCATTTGAGTAGGATTCAGTCATGACTAATTTAGTCTGGATTCTGCCCTTTCTCTTCAAAAAGCTGAGGAGCTGTCCCAAAGGAGGAGGAATTGACTTCTTCTTTTGCTCCTGAAGACAACCAACAATGAATATTAAAAAGAAGCAAACTTGGGCAAGATATTAGATGTTAGGCAAGATATTCTTAACCCTAAGAATTGTTTGACAATGTAACAGTCTACTTTGTGCTGTGGTGGGCTATCCTTTGCTAGATGTTTTCAAACAAAGGCTGATCAGTCGGGCATGCTATAGCAGTTTCTTGCATTAAGCAGGGAATTGGACTAGAATACCTTCGAGTTCCCTTCCAACTCTATGATTCTATACCGTCTTCAAAATCAGGAGGTATTCAAAGATTACATCTGCATCCCAGAATGAAGGCTCAAGACAGCAACATTGGCACAAATATCAAATTAAGGGACAACTTTATTAAATGTCTGATCTGTGACTGTAAGTCCTACTTAATACCGTTAGTACACCTTAAGTGGCGCAGCTGGGAAATGCTTGACTAACAAGCAGAAGGTTGCCGGTTCGAATCCCTGCTGGTACTATATCGGGCAGCAGCAATATAGGAAGATGCTGAAAGGCATCATTTCATACCTCGCAGGAAGAGGCAATGGTAAACCCCTCCTGTTTTCTACCAAAGAAAACCACAGGGCTCTGTGGGCGCCAGGAGTCAAAACCGACTTGACAGCACACTTTACTTACTTTACTTCCATTTCCCAGTACAAGATAACTGATGCTTAGTAAAGACTTTGGGGGATATTTCCTGTTGCTTCCCTTGACTAAGTGACCCAACCCGAGTTCAAAGCCTCAGAACAGCAGCTTGTAGTGAACTTTGTTTCTCTTTGACCAGTTACCCTAAGGCATGGAAAGGAAGACTTGTTGTCATCACCATTCCTTTCCCACTTCTTAGCTGAAAAGCCTTAAGGTTTTTGCCCATTTCCCCATCCTGGGTCCCCTCTAGCTGATAAGTCTTGAGAGGTTTGTTTGGGGAATTTGGGCACACAAGGCCTTAGTTTTCAAGCCTTTATACCCCACAATTACTCCAGAAGCATTTTCACTGTCACCACCAACTGTTTACAGTCAGGCTGGATGCTTGGAACATCTTGAATTCCCCCCATACGTTCAAAGGAATGTTCAGGTGTGCCTTGATGGGTATTCCCTGAAGCCTAAGGGAAATCCCGCCCACCCACCTCAAATCTCAGAGCCTTTGTGTCGCATCGTTGCCAGAGCAACGTGGGTAGGCCTAACATAGTAGCACTATAGTAACTCAGCACAATCCAATCTTTTCCAAATAGTAGTAGTAGTAGTAGTAGTAGTAGTAGGCCTCCACTCATCAGTCTGATGCTTTGGAGTACTCACCATTGAGTACCCCAATATGCTTTCCCACCCAACTGGAACTGGGTCTGCTAGCTATTTATTTATTTATTTATTTTATTTACATTTATATCCCGCTCTTCCTCTGAGGAGCTCAGAGCAGTGTACATGCTTATTTTTATCCTCACTACAACCCTGTGAGGTAGGTTAGCTATGTCTTAATTACAGCCTTACCAGCCAATTCAAATGATCAGGCCAGATTAGAGGTCTCCCCACTTGCAAATTAGGCAGAACAGGCAATGAAAGTTCCCCATTTCCCAGGTCAAGCAGAAAGTCCGAACCCAAGACTATCTATCTATCTATCTATCTATCCATCCATCTATTTAACGTGTAGAGCTGAGGACTCACCTCAGTTCTGCTCACTTCTTCTTGGTGACCTGCTTCTTCTGCATGGTCTTAAGAATGGGGAGCAGGGATAAGATGCTGAGGGAAAGGGCAAAAGGCACCCAAGTAGGAGCCAAGGGAGTCTTGACTAAGAGTGCCCACCCCCTCCTTGGATTGGTTGGGCCACACAAGGTCTACCTGCATTCTGTTGGCCATGCTTGCTTATCTCTAGCTTTATTCTTTTGAGAGGGAGCAGAAACATTTTGCCCCTGTATGCAGCTAGCAGGTTGGGGAGGAGTACAGTAATGTTGGTTCTAAAATGTTACCTGTGCAGCATTCTTATGCTTCAAATACAATCTGATAAAACCAATCACAATGTGAAGCTATTAACTAATTAATTGGTATAATTATAACCTGAAGGATTTCCTTCTCCCACCCAAACCTATCCATTTCCTAATACCTTCTTGTAAGGCCCTACTCCAGGTGCCTCTGCCTTCAGAAGTTAGGCTGGTGTACATTGGAAAAGGGTCTTTTCAGTTGTGGCACTCCACATTATGAATGCCTGCCCCATGGAGGCTTACTTGATACCCACTCTTCTACCGTCCTGGCATCAAGTAAAAAATGTGAGAAGTTCATTTTATCTCTTTCCTTTCTTTACACAATTTTGTACTCCAAATCGTCACTCAGAGCAATTTACAGGTGACAGGATAAAACAGACAGAAAAATATCAAAATGACAATATAAACAACAGATGTCATCATCAGCAAATTAAAATCAATCAGACCCTAATCAATACAGCAATGTCCAATCAGAAATAGATAGAGCAACATTTTACATCTCTGGCTGAGTGTGGCTGCTGTGTTTAATCTGGCTGTTGTGTTTCACGCTTGTTGTGTATTGGTTTTACTGTCATTTGAATTTGTACTTTTAATTGTGTTGGATTAGTTAGCTAATCTAGCTGTGCTTTGCTTTTAAAATTAAAAATCCAAAATCACAAGTTTTGTGCAGGGGCGTAGCTGTGAAGGAACAAGGGAGGACCATGTCCCTTGGCCCCTGAGGGAAAAGGTGCCTGTCAGCTGAGCAACAGCTTTCTGTTCATTCTACTCCTTTCGCCTCTCTGAAGAGGAAGCTGGAGAGGCAGAGGCCTGTCTTAATTTTCCCCCAGGACCCATTCCAGCCTTGCTACAACCCCACTTGTCCTAAAGGGATAAACAATTACTAAATAGTAAATAAATAGTTCACCAAGGTGCCTTTAGAGCATAATCCAGCAAACAACTAGCTCAAATTCCAATTATTTTAACTGAATTTAGTAATGTTTGCTTGTGATGTACCCATAATCCTAGAAACTATTATTCTTGGTGGAAAACACACACACACACACACACACACACACCCTACTCTCCACTGGTAAAATATTTTATGAACGGAAATGAATACAGTGAGGGTTATCTCACCTTTTCTTAAGTCTTGCATAATTTTAATGAAAATAGGGATTCGTTTAGAATTCTGTACAACCACCTTTGTGTTTAAATGTAAGCATATGCTTTAGTGCCTTGATGGACCAAAATCTTGATTGTGTGCTTGCAGATGGAGACATTGCTATGCTTTACAGTTGGCTGTTTGAATGCAAACATCTACTACTCTTGTGAGATGCAGCATATTCTCTGTGTAACACACTTGATATACGTCTATAAAATTACTTACCAAAGGAATTTAGTTCTCAGTGGAAATGATTCAATTATTTTAGAAGAAAAATGAATTAGAAGTGCATGAAGGCCTTGATGCCTAAGTGAAGTAATCTTGTTGAACAAATTAAAAGGATGCCATGTCAGAAGTAGTACACCGATGGAGGCCATCTAATGCACCTTAACTATTAGACTGGCTGTACTCTAAATGTGAAGTAGTTAATATCCATGAAAAGATTAGCAGGCATTTGTACAATGGTAAAATAAATGACTGAAGTGGCTAGCTATACAGTATAAAAAACAAACAAAATGGTGGTGATCAAGACTGGAGCTTCACACAGTTACTGTAGATATACTCCTATTATAGCAATGTCGGCACTACGCTAGAGAATGGGACATCATGGCTGTCATCCACACTAATGCTGTGCTGGTGCTACAGGACTGGAGTAATTTTTGCTTATCTCCGCTTCCTTTGAAGCCCACTATGCCAGCCCAAAATATGTCCCCGTGGGTTGTGCAACGTTAGTCTAGATGTCAGTCAATGTGATTATCTTCCTTTGTCTTCCCATCTTTTATGGACGATGCTTTTTCTCTGCTTACCCCCAATTTGGTTGCTAAAATTTAAGACACGCTCCAAAAAGACTTTGCCATTTCTAACTAGTACAGGATAGAGTACAGCTCCACAGGTTGATGGAGTTGTTAGGAGACAGATGTCTCACGTGAGTGATAGAGCATATTTTAATAATTTAAAAGTGTATATACACTAAAATGGAAAAGCATGTAGCCTAAAAAAACCTTTACTTTCTAAATAGGAAAATTCATATATTTTATGGAATGTTTGTGAGCAATTACTCCCCCTACTGTTAATGAAACTGCCCCGGGGTGATTGGTGAACACGCCAAAATTTGCATTTGGACTTGCATGGGGAAATTAGCTCAAGGAGAACAGTTCCACTTCATATTAAATTTGCGCAAAGTTATGGACCCAGGAAATGATTGGACTGAGGTAAGATTTAAGTTTCAAAATCAAAAGAAAGTTTTATTGTAAGAAATATGTGGTTAAAGCAATGTTACTACTAAAAATACGTATAAAGAGGCATTTTAGCTTAAAGTCCTAATTGTAAAAATTCCCAGGCGGGCAAGAGAAAGAGGCTTTTAGAGAGCGAGGTGGCTGGATTTAAGAAAAAGGAATAGGAATAGAGTTGGGCCCAGCAAGGGGCAAATGTTCATATCACCTCATCTAGATGAAGAAACATTGGGGCTCCTGGAACAACTGAAGGACCTTGTTCCTCAGGGACAGCTTGGTCAGAGGCAGGGTCAATAAGGTTAGAGGGGTTAGTTGGTATAGGTGAATCCAAGAGGGTGCGTCCTCCATGGAATCAGCTTTCTTTGTTACTAAAGAAGACTAGGCAGATCAGGCTAGGCAAGAAAGCCGATCTGGAGAGTGGCATAAAGACCTGGTGTGTTGACCTATGAACAGTAAATTGCCCAAGCAGCAACTGGTGACTCCAAAGTAGATGGTACACATATACCCCAATTCATATCCTGGGAGAACATTCAGAGCATGGAAACCCTCACACCATAAAAGCCGTCCAACAGAAGGCATAATGCAAGAACAGAATGTTTTGTCTCCTCAAAATAGTATCATGCTGTTGTATAAATAGTATAAGCCAATGCATTTAAAAATATCAGGTCACAGGGAAACATAAGTGTTTGTGTGTGTGTGTGTGTGTGTGTGTGTGTGTGAGAGAGAGAGAGAGAGAGAGAGAGAGAGAGAGAGAGAGAGAGGTGGGAAACCTCTGGCAATAATCTGTTCAAGTGACTATAAACGAACATATAAATGATCCGTTCCTGCAGTGTAGGTGTCCCCCCCCCACTTTGTATACAAATTGAACTGTATTGAACAAGGCCGAAGAAAGAGCAGGACTATAGTGTGTAGCACAGTCACTACTTTGTCGCACAGTCCAAAGGTAATGAAAGATATCTCATCTGCCTTGATGCAAGCTATTATTCCACCTCATTTTCACAGTGCTATTCAGTGTACAAAGTTCTTTACAATTCATCCATCATTTATATTCACAACAACTCTGAGAGAGAGGGTAGAGTGAGATAGTGACTTGCCCAAGGCCACCTATTATTATGCTTCATGGCTGAGCAGGGATTTATATCTCCTGTATCTAAGCTCAACACCACCAATTGCACTACTTTGTCCCCAAGCAGCAGAGTTCTGGTTTTGATTTGCATGTGTATTTAATCACCCACCCCTTCCCATACCCCTAAATCCTACCTTGGAGAACTCATGGGGTTCTCATAGCCTTTCTCAAACCATTTTAAAAGATCCATTTTAAAATCTACCTGTGTTTGTGTCTGAGATGCATTCTTAATTTTTGTTTGAGATTCATTTAAAAATCGTTAGCTTTTGAATCTCACCTGGGATAACATAAGGGCTCAACTCGGACCAAGTGGGTGATACAAAGACTCATTTGCTTTAAGCCACATTCACACACCATTGTAACCCACAGGAGGGTTTCAGCGTGGCATGCAAAGCTGCATGACAGTTCATCAACAAATAGGGAGGGGGACTGCTACTGGCACCCCTGGATGCTGTGGGGGGAGGGAGGGTGTCATCAATGTGAAATATGTGGTTGTACACCAATCCTGGCTCTCTGAGATTCCTCCCCACCCCCTTCAGCTGAGTCATTAAAAACAGAAATGCTCATGTTTCTACTTTCTGCGTATCAACCAGACTTTAATGGGTCAGATGGGCTGCTAGTTTGATGTCTTTATGATACAGTGCCTCAGAGCTGTGGGTGATGGAACCAGACATTCGTAAAGTAGACAACCGTAAAAGAGACACACAAACAAGCAAAGCCTCTTTGCCAGAAAGTGGAATATTTAAAAAGAAAACTTGTTTCCCCCCCACAAAGTATTCTGCAGCTATGCTAAAGCGACCTTCCTTTCCCACTGCCATTGTGTTTCCAAACATCTGATGGAGCTCTGACTTCGGGAGATGAATGGTCGGATAAACTGTCTGTGCATGCAAGTTGAACTTGAATCTCTTGTTACAGTGGTGCAAACTTCTTTGCAAAAAACCCAAACACTACCACACACAAAACCAAAAACACCTTACTTGAATCCAACAACAACAAATATTTATATACTGCTTTTCAACAAAAGTTTCCAAATAATAAATAAATAAATAAATAAATAAATAAATAAATAAATAAATAAATAAATAAGATGGCTCCCTGTCCCCAAAGGGTTCACAATCTAAAAAGAAAAATAAGGTGGATACCAGCAATAGTCACTGGAAGAACTGTGCTGGGGGTGGTTATGGCCTGTTATACTCCCTCTGCTAAATAAAGAGAATAACCATTTTTAAAAGGTGCTTCTTTGTCCAGTTAACAGAGATAATCCATCTCATCTTGCAAGGAATTGTTTGCAAAACTAGAATTTGAAGTAGTGCATATAGTTAGTCAAAGAAGATAAAAGTATGTAAGCCTTCCACTGAGTCCTGTGGGGACCGATTGGTAATATCAGGGATAAATTAACAATAGCTGTGGATCTTAAGAAGATGTTTGCTAAAATTCCACATCCTTGTAACTCGGGTTGAGTGGTTCTGCTCAGAACTGCTGTGCAAAAAGTAAAAATGCACTACCCTCCTCCTGCTTGTCCAATCAGCAGCAGATGGTTAGAGTCACATGTCCCTGTTTGTCCTAGTCTCCTCCCCTTAACAGTATTCAATCATTGAATGTGCTTTATCTGTCAGATTACAGGCACAGGGCAAATGAGAAGCTGCAAAACTGTCCTGATTTTCTGAGCAAGCTGATTTTGCACCTTAGTCACAGTATCAACAGAACTGACTAAAACCCCTAGAAATTACTTAAGTATTTACAGGCATTCCCCTACCTACAAACACCTGCACATACAAACAGAGCTCCATAACATATTTAGATAAATGAAGTCCCCAACTTACAAACTCCCACCCACACATACAAACATGTAATCCCTCATAGGTTTTCTGGGATAAGAATATTTTGACATGGGCGCTTTCCAGATTAGACCCGCAATGGGGTCACGGCGTATCTGCGAAGTGTGCTTCCGCACTTCCTGTATTGTGTGACACTGCAGTCCCTACACTGTCAGGAGGGTGCTGTTTGCATTTCGGATGCCTTGTTTTGGATTTAATCACTGCGATTTATTGCTTTAATGTTGTATGTCCAGTGTAGAACAGTTGCTGTATTTTTGGGTTGTTAGTTTTTGTGAGACTGCTCCCCCTTCTGGTAGCTTTGCTATTTATGTTTTGAATGTAATTTGCCTGAACCGAAGCATTTTACCACTGTTGAGTGGGTAATCTGGAAAGTATCCTGGTGTCACAGTCAGACCAGTACTCTGTACATAAGAACATAAGAACAGCCCTGCTGGATCAGGCTCAAGGCCCATCTAGTCCAGCATCCTGTTTCGCACAGTGGCCCACCAGATGCCGCTGGAAGCCACAGGCAGGAGTTGAGGGCGTGCCCTCTCTCCTGCCATTGCTCCCCTGCAACTGGTACTCAGAGGCACACCCTTGAGGCTGGAGGTGGCCCACAGCCCTCCGACTAGTAGCCATTGATAGACCTCTCCTCCATGAAGTCATCCAAACCCCTCTTAAAGCCATCCAGGTTGTTGGCTGTCACCACATCCTGTGGCAGAGAGTTCCACAAGTGGATCATGTGTGAGAGAAAAGCAAACAACTCTTGAGGATTCTACCCTCTTATGGCCTTCACCACTGCCACCAAGTAGAAGTCTTTATTTTTCTTGTCTGCTTCCAAACAGTTCTCTTATGATAAAATTCAGCCAACTTACAATTAGATGTGGGGTGGCAATTAGATGTGGGGTGGCAAACACAGTTCATAGACCACAGTGAGTAGATACAAAGTTAATTAATTTTGTACTGATTTTTTAAAAAATAACCTAGCATTAAACAGATTTTATAATAGGATAATAGGAAGAATTTGGGGGGGGGGGAATAAGATCTATAGGATATCAAATAGAGTATCAAAATATCAGTAGATAAACATATCCAGTTAACCCTGGCTACATTGGTTCTTATTTGAGCCAAGTTTGTAAACACATCATTTCCTTTCAGCTCACATAACCTTGCTTCTTCATTTCCTTGCCTTTCTTTTTCAGTAGATTCTTGCTCAGGTTTCTCTATCCTGGCTCATCTGATTCTTTATTATTTCTCTTTGACCCTGGCTAAATCCTCTGTGCTTTCCTCTGCCTTTTATAATTTAATTTTGAGTCCCCCTCCATGGTTCTGGCCAATTAGAAAGTTAAGTTTCATTTCTACCTGACATCTCAAGTTTCTGTTTTACCCAACACCTTAGGTTTCCTTTTTCTGAGCTGACTTTTCATTGCCAACCACTTAATTTGGGCCTGAATTCTAGAGGACCGCTTGGGTTGGACATGACTTTTTAAAAAGTCACACACACATATTGGGTAGGTTCAGATACCCAACATAATAATGAGTGCATATTCCTCCTCCATCCCTGTGAAAATCTCTATTTCTATTGTAGGTTCCAATGTGCCAAGACTGAGATCTGAAGTAAGTGAGGAAAGTAGGTCAGGATATGCCAAGATTGATGGGTTCAGAAGACACAACCAATCTTGGCATATTGGGACCTAGAGTGGAAGTAGAGGCTCATGCTCCCAGGGTAGTAACAATCTTAGGTGCCGCTGTCGCATCTGAACCCACCCAATCCTCCCCCCCCACCACTGCCAAGGCAATCATTTTGCAACATAGCTACATTCAAAATGGAGGAATCCTTCACACCTGGCCTCTAAAAGCAGTCATGAAGGGAGCAAAATAAATTTCCCTAGGGAGGAAATTCCAGAGGTTGGGTGTTAGCACAAGAAAACCCTGTCCTTGGTAGCCATCAAATATTTCTGTCAGTGGTGGGCCAAACAGCAAAGCTTCTGTGACTGATATCAAGGGCCAGACAGGTCCATATGGGAGAAGGAAGTGTCTTGACTATCCTATGACTTCAGTAACAAAGTATGACTTTCCAACTGGTTTTGAGGGCTTTATTTAACTTCCAAGACATCCAACAACTCACTTGGTGGTAGGAACTTGTACAGGGTTGGTGGTTAAGAATGGATATTGCATTCTCATTTTAAAATGCAGATTAATAGTGCATCTATGTATCTACACATTATTAAAGATGATGAATGCTGGCAGATACTTGATTAGGTGAGAAATCCATGGCATCAACTAACTATGAAAACTGAACCCAGAGAGCTTCCATAACCATCCTGTAGCAGTAAGCTCATGAATGGGCAGAGATGCCTGCTAAGAGATGTGGAAGAGATGCTCCTGTAGCTGAGAGAGAGGAAGCCCACAATCAGGTGCTTCTGGGAAATTCCATGGCATATAGACTAGACATATCTTGACAACTACATAAACTAACTAACTAGACCTTGTGATAGAACTAACACAATAGCAATGTAGTGTTTCTGCTTGCATGCATCCTAACCCCATGATGCTCCCATAGCATCACAAGCAGTCCTTCAAATAACCTGGACCCAGCTCATTCAAGGTTTTAAAAGCAGTACTTGAATTGAGTCTAAAAGTGAACTAGTAACCAATGTAACTGGACCAAAATAAAATGTAGCCACCCTGCCCCATCAGCGTTCTGGTGGTGGCATTCTGTACCAGTTGAAGCTTCCAACCTGTTTTCAGTGGCAGCCACATTAAAATACATTATAGTAGTTTGATCTGGATGTGACCATTGCATGTGAAACTGATGTTAGGTCTTCCCTTTCCAGAAAGTGCTGCAGCTGGCATACCAGCCAAAGCTGATAAAAGGCATTCTGGACCACAGCAGTCAGTCACCTGAACATTCAGGGACAATGCTGAACCAAAAGCTACCTCAGACTGCATATATGCTCTTGTAGGGGAATGCAGCATCACCCAAGATAGATCTAACACCTTCATCCAACAAGCCAATATCTCCTATTGACAGTACCTCTGTTTTATCTGGATTAAGTTTCAGCTTGTTTGCCCTCATCCATATCAGCACTCCCTCCAAGGTTGCAGGTTTCATTACCTCTCTGGGATTAGCTGTAAGAATGAGAGGTCAAGTTGGTATTATTCTCATGATCCTGCAGCCCAAACTCCAGATGACCTCTTCCAGGAGTTTCATGTAGATGATAACAAGTATGGGGACAAAAGGCAAGAGGTGTCAGTGGCTGCCTTCCGACATAACTTGAACCTGCAGGTGAAACGGGCCCGCAGTTTGCAGCCAATCCCCTGGCACGCTCCCAGACAATCACAATCTGCAATCTGGGAGACTACAAAGGGGGAGGAACTGGCTGAGGGCTTCTGATGAAGGAAGAAGAGCCATGTCAACCAACTGCATTGGAAAGAGGGAGAAGCTTCCTCCCCTTAACTCCAGTTTGTGCAGCTTGCACAAATTGGCCATCACATTGGAGCCTACGGACGGACCCATGGTTTGCTAAGTATACCTTATTTCCAAAGAGGGGTTAATTCTGACATTTGGGGGAGGAATCAGAACTGTGGTTGGGTCTGGAAACTGAGGTTGCAATAATTTGGATGTCTTGGGGGGCGAACCTGAGGTGAGTTTGCCTCAGATTTCCCATGACATCCAAAGGCGGCCTTTATTTCTTTTTTCCTTCTCAGTGTAATATAGGTACTAAAAGAGAGCTCAATTAAAGCAGAATTGCATGCTCCATTTGCTGGCTACCACATTGACAGTCCTTTCCATGAAACTATATTAAGATAGCCTGCCAGCTTCCCAAAGGTGTCCAAGGGCAGCCTCGCAAAAAGGACTTTACAATAGTCTAGCCTTGGAGTCACAAAAGCAACAATGCAAATCACTAAGTGTGGGTCTAAAAGAAAGGGAAACTGACTGCTTGCTCACCAGGTGTTAGTAAAAAGGGCTTTCACAAACTATAGGCTCCAGAGCTCCATGTGTCATGACAGACCCTGAAAGAACTCAAGGCAGTGAACATGAGCAACCTGTGGGGGATTAATGCTCAACATTCCTGCTCCTACAAGGTCACAGTCTTCACTGACCATCATTACTTCTGTTTCAAACACAGTTTGTTGACACCCAGACTTCCAGCTGTGGAGAGACAACAAACAACAGGGAATTCACAGGATTTGTGCTGAATTAAGATAGGATTGGGAATCATTAACATATTTATGGCATGCACCAATCCAAAGTTCCACATGCCTCACCAGAAGGCTAGAAAAATGGATAAATACTCCAAGACAGCCTCATGAGCACCTGCTGGAACATGATATGTCACCATTCCTAATAATCCATAAAGTCAAAGGATAACTGAAAGATCTATCACTGAAGCACAATTCCTTATTTATCTTTAGATGAAGATGATCAGTGTGGAGACCTTATGCCCCATCTCAAGTTCCATGGCTATGTGGATAGCCCAACCGGCATCCCTGAAAAGCAATAGCAACCATGTGTGCCCAGATCTATAGAATTCAGTAACTTACCTCAGTTGCGAAGGATGAAAATAGGGCTGATACCACATCGTACTACAGATGTAGTGGATAAATGGCAATTCTGGACCATGATATGAATTTTTGAAGCAGAAGTCACACCCAAAACATACATGTTAGGATCTCCAGCACTTGCTCTCCCTGATTACAATGATGGCATTAGCTTGCAAAGGATTCGGTTTTCTGCTGGCTTAATTGGCAATTATGGGCACTGGTTTCATTGATTCTCCAAAACAGAGGCCACACCACCATTCCCATTCCTATAATTTAGTGTAAATGCAGAATAGTCTCACTTAAACTGTATTGTGGATCAAGTAACTGGTGTAAAGGAGGATTCCTCCCTCCTTTAATCCTAACTACCTCCTAAGCAGGGAACACACTAAAGTCAAGGAATTTCAAGCAATGAGAGAGAAAAATATCACTATACTGGAATGGTGGGTCATAAATGCCATTCAGACATTATGTTGTACATTCATCCTAGTGTCTCTACACAGGCACATCTTTTTGTATGAATGACTGTACATGCATACATTTAAAAAGTGAACCAGGATACAGACCCCCTCAAACACAGAGTAGGATAGAAAATGTACTGCTGTGCAATGGTAAACCCCTACTGTATTCAACCAAAGACAACCACAGAGCTCTGTGGTGTCCAGGAGTCAACAACGACTGGATGGCACACTTTACCTTTACCTGTAGATCGTAATGTCTGGATAATTGTGCATGTACAAATCTGGCCATGTGGGCTGTACACAGAGTATATGTGCCTTGAACATAGTGCCCGAGGGAACTATAGTTGCTTGCTTAAAGGGAAAACTTTCTAAGTTCTGATGTGCCTATGTTTCATGGAGGAGAGAGACCCCCTGCTAACTTGGCAAAGAGGCACCTTTTAATGTGGTGATTCTCTTTATTAAGCAGGGGGAGAGTAACTGGCCAGGTGTGTTATGGTTTTTACCGTTTAACTGGTTTTAAGATTTTAAATGTGGTTTTTATGGAGTTTTATTATATTTTAATTTTTTGACAACTGCCTTTGGATGTCTTATGAAAGGTGGTATAAAAACCTGAACAATAAATAAATAAATTTTAAAAACATAAAATATCCATGGGACAGTGAAGCACGTGGTTGATACTTCTCTCCCACTGAAAAGGACATAAAAGTATCTGATTGGATCAAGGTAAAGGTAAGCGTGCCGTAGAGTCTGTTTCAACTCCTGAGTCCTGACCACAGAGCCCTGTGGTTGTCTTTGGTAGAATACAGGAGGGCTTTACCATTGCCCTGCTAATTATCTTAACTGGGAGTGGAGGAGAGGTCTATTAGCTTTCTTTCTAGGGAAAGAAACAAAGTGTGTTCCAAAATTACCTAGGTGCACCTCTGGTTTCATGGGTCTATAGTAGGATGTGGTATCAATAGGGTTAATTGTTTGATCCGTACCAACTTTTGGTTTGGTCCTGATGTAAACGTCTTATTTTGGAAACCTCACTGGAAACTGACTTAACAGTTTGTATGTAAGTCAGTTTCCAGTAGGTTTCCTTTTTTTAGTTCCAAGTGACTGTGTTCCGGATATCGCAGTGCAGCTGTAAGAACAGACTGAACCATCTCCTATTAATGCCGCTGGGGATATAAGGACTGGCGTTAAAACAAACAAGCGTTAATCGACGCTCTTGAGCTGAGCCCGATTGGTTTAAAAGAACCGGAAATAGGCAACGAAAGTTAGTTCGGTTTATTTCGCTTTATTGCTAGAATTAGCTTTAGGCACGGGATAATCTCCGCTGAGGGATGCTTGCTGCTTGCTCATAAGTAACGAGATCATCAGGCTATCATATTGCTCGTAGGTGTGGATAGGCGCGGTGTGCATTTGATGCGTTTTGTTATTATATGGAAGGAGATCAAACATAGGTAATTGTGGGGTGTGTGCAAACGTACCAGCTTAGAACAGTTATGTGAACTTTTCGAAGTAGTTTGTGAGGAAAACCGGGATCTTTTTTGAAATCAGGTGTGCCGGAGATCTGGCTCCTTTCTTCCCTCTGGATTTTTATTTAACTGCCACCACCCTTAATAAAATGCCACGACGCAGATCTACCTTTAGATGCCAGTCGTTGCGAAACATTCTAGTTAAAAGGTGGGAAAACCTCTCTGAAATCAGGTCTTGGAAGATAATCGGGTGTGTGTGTGTGTGTAAGGAAATTGTTTTGTTCCTGCCTCCCACCTAGAGGCTAGAAAACATAATCGAGTTTATATCGGTTATGTTTTGAAACTCACGGAGTTTTGTCAACATGTCTGGCATTAAGGGTAGGATTGAACAGACCGCGGAAAGCTTGGTGCATTTAGTCGCTGGAAGGTGTACCAGACTAGGGCCCCAATTTGATGATGACCACTTCCTTGGGAGGAAGGCTGTTGACCTCAGTTCGCCAAACCCGCTTAGGAGCGACTCTCAGGACTTTTACTTAAAGGAAGACAAGCCGATGAGCCTCAGTGGGACTTACTTCCGAGTCAAAGCGTTTAGGTGGGCCTGGGCTGCTTAGAAGTCTAGCAGAAGTCTACTCTTAGAAGTCTACCGTCGCTGTAGGCCAACTGGGCTGTGCAAACCTCAAATCAACCCATATTTACCAAGCATTGTTTTCCCGGCCAGAATCAAATCAATCACATGTTCACACGACCGATTTGCGCGGAGTTTCAGGGTCTGGCGGGGCGCGGGGGTCAACTCATTCCCGTCAGGCCATTTGAGCTGTGGCGTCGCTGCAAATTCAGAAGTGCAGGCGCTCTCCAGGATAGCCCGCCATGGTCATGCCCACCCTGACAGCCAGAAAAGTGGAGTAGTATGGGAGCCCCACTCCTGCACATCCCCCCCCTCCACTTCACCATTTAACTAGCAGTACTGACATTGCGGGGAAAGAGGATGCCGCATTAGGTTTCCGCAGGAGCAGCCATCTATCTTCCTCTTTCCTCCCTATAAGAAGAGAAATAACTTTACACAAGAAGCTGCCTCAAACCGAGTCAGGTCATTGGTCCATCTCGCTCAGTATTGTCTACACTGATTGGCAGCGGCTGTCCAAGGCTTCAGACAAGAGACTTTTCCAGGGATTGAACCTTGGACCTTCGGCAGACAAAGCTAAGGTCTCAGTCCCATCGCACAACAGTGGGGGAATAGGGCAAGATTACGTTTAGCCTGGCAAAAGGCTGATCAGCTGCCACAGGGATCTTTGAAATGAACCCTCACGCTAAAAACCAATCGAATTCCACACACACACACACAGAGTCGCTCTCTTCTCTCCCCACCCCACTGAAAGTTCTCACTGGAGGATAGATGGACGGGTTGGGACCACCATGCGAGCAGAAAACCACTCAGCCCGTGCGCAGCTCAATCTCGGTCGTATTTACTTAAGAGTAAGCCCCAGTATATTCAGTAGGACTTCAAGCAAGTGCCTTGAACAAGCAAGTGCGCATAGACCGGCCTCCGCCGCCGGCGCTGGGCTGGGAAGGGATGATGCGAAGAAGGACGGCTGCTTTCGGGTTTGTCCTCCCTTGGAGTGGCGGGGCGGGCCTCTTCTTCCCTCCAGGAGCCTCCATTCGTCGCCTCCTCTAGGTAGAAGATTCCCACCGATCTTCGCTTTCAAGGGCCCCGGAGTTGTGCTGGCTGCGGGCTGTGGCAGTCGCGCGCCGTCTTCCCCAAGGAGCCGTCGGTCTCTGCGACGCGCTCTTCAGCCGGCCTCACGATCCAACGCGGGCTGGTTACTTGGCCGGCAGCCACCTCGTCGTCGCGCCCCTTCTGGGGCTGCCGCAGGGGAGATAGTGCTGGGAAGGACCTGCGGCCTGGAGCCTTGAGGGCGCGAAGAAGCGCTTTGCTGAGGCGGCAAGCTGAGGAGGGAGGAGGCCGGCGAGCTGCAGAGAGAGAGAGAGAGACACAGCGGGGAGGCAGGCCGGGCTGGGAGAGCGAAGCAGCGCGCAGGAGGCGGCCGGTGCTCCGCCGCGGGCGCTGAATGCCGAAGCGCCCCCTAGGAGGACCCGGCTCTCCCCACGCTATCCTGCCGCTTCCCCAAGTGGGAGGAGGCGGTTCCTGGACGGCAGAATCAAGCAAGAGAAGGCGGCAGAAAGAAAGCCCCTCGCCGCCGCCGATGCCCGCCGTCTTCCTACCTTGTCCAGTCCGATATATCCCAGGCAGCTGCTAACCCACTGGGGTCTAGCTCTCCCGAGCTTCTACACTCACTCCCCATTTTCAGATGGGGCACTTCTTTCTTGGCCTGCTTAACTTCTCTCCTTGCTGCATCATTTCATTGCAGCAAGAAGAGAAACTCCTTGCGGCTCCTTCATGTTCCCTTGCCCCCCCCCAGCGGTTTTTGCACTACAACTCCCATAACCCCTAGCTACAGGGGCCAATAGGTCAACATCTGCAGGAGGGCCGAAGTTGAACAGGCCTGGGCTCTAGTCTTCTTCTTTCCTTGGCACCTATTTTTCTCGCAGTTTCCCAGCATCTCGTTTAGTTTCACACATTCCATCAGCTTTTTGGTACTTTTCTGTTTCCGAGTTTGTCCTTTTAGCCGCAGGTGGCGGCGGCATCTCCTTCTTTCTGTCTTACCTGCCCGTCTATTGCCACATTTGTTTTTACTCGACAGTAGAGGGATGCTGGCTCATCTCTTTTATTTTTAGCCCCCCCCCCAACTTTGCTTTATTTGTGTGTTGAAAAGAAATGAATGAGGTTCCCCTTCAGAATCTATCTATCTATCTATCTATCTATCTATCTATCTATCTATCTATCTATCTATCTACACACACACACACACACACACACACACACACACACACACACAGGTGCCTATTAAAATGTCTTTACACATTTCTGTTTGGGGATAGTTATCTGTTGTACGTGTCTCATAGTAACGTAATGAGTTTCTAATCAGGTGGATGGTTTTGAACGTATTTTGTATCTAGTTAGCGACATCTGTAACGGTGCAAGGAGAAAGGCTCTGTATCCATCAAAGTAATACGTGCGAATGAAAAAACGACTCTTTCGAACAAAATAGTATGGTTTCTACATGTATATAATGTGCCACATGTGGCGTCTGAATTGTGTGTAATGGTAAAGGTGGTCGTGACTTTTGCAAATGCTTTCTCTTCGGAACATTTGGTTTTGTGGAATGATCAGGAAGCGTCTCGTATTTTCTTGAAACTCCATTAGTTTGGGTGTTGTCAGAACTGGGAAAAGCTCTCTGCTAAAGAAATAATGAGAATTGGTTTAAAAAAAAATTAGGGAGAACACTTAAAAAAAAACTTGAGACTATTAAATGTGTTTGTTTCAAAATAATCTCCCTACTGGGTCAAACTAAGGCTACAATCCGATGCACCACTTTGATCTAACCACCATGAATTTGTGTGTAGAGTGGGGAATGGTAAACTGGAATTAAATCATAAACGTCCCTTTTCATGGGATCAAACTGTGGCCCTGCGCATCCATCCATCCATCCATCCAGGATAACTACCACTCCCTCCCGCTGCCCCCTACTCACAGTTAGGGAAGAGGATTAGGCTTTCCATTTCATCTACAGGGAAGGGATGCATTGAAAGGAGGATGGAAATCACCCGCTCTTTTAACACCTTAATCGAGAGGGTTAATCCACTTTAAGCGAACTCTTATGCGCTCACATGCACAGATCGTGCAGTCCTTAAGCCTAGACACAGCTCATTCCAGCTGTCTAGGCCTAAGCTGCTATTTCATCAGTCGAGTTTCTTGTCATCCAAATCGCAACCCATCCAAGCTGAACTTGATCCCCAAGTTCAGCTGTGTTCAGGGAGGTGCAGCTGTCACGTGAGGGCCAGGTAAGGTCTCCTCTCCCTGCTCCCTTCAAAGGCAGGGCAGCTACTCATGCTCTCCAGTTATTTTTTATTTTTATTTTTATTTATTGTTGCATTTAAATACCGCCTTTCCTTAAAAGACAACCCCAAGGCGGTTTACAAAAGTTAAAACATGCAATAAACATCTTCCAGTTCGACAGGAAGACCTTTTTGCCCAAGCCGGGTTTAATTGGATGTTAACAGGACCTCTCTCGTCCCGGAGGAAACCCTGCCTTGACCATATGTCTTCATAGGAAAGCTTAATGCTCACTGGAGCAAAAGTGTCTTTTCTTTCTGTAATCACAGCTAGCCCGTACACCTCGGGGATCACGAAGAAGAGCTTCCAGCTTTGAAAAGGTGCCTTCCAAGAAAGGAAGCCTAAGTCCCGACACCTTTCCTTTTCGAAATACAAATCTCCTTTTACAGGCTTTGCATTTGTCGGAACAGATCGTCAGCCCCAGAGCTGAGTCAGCTTGCTCGTCTGCGGTGCAAGGACGCGGAGGGACAATGGAGTTGGTTGTCCAGCTTGGAAACGCTTTCTTTGGAAGTCCCTTCCCCCTTTTGAAGAACTGAATGATATGTGCGCCCGCCCCCCATGTTAGGGATCGTGGTCCTCCTCTTCAAGCAGCAGCTGGAGAGACAAATCAGACTCCTCACCAATCAAGCTCTCTCCAAGGAGGGGCCATCAAACTTCTACAGCTAATGCTGGAGATCCCAAGCCAATCCCAAGCTGGGGTGTAGGCAGCAGTGGATTAACGGAGAGGCAGAGTAGACATTTGCCTACGGTGGCAAAATTTGAGGTGCAGCAAATTTTGCCCCTCCTCAGGTTTTGCTGCCCCTTTCTGTGGGCAGCAATGGCTGCAGCAAGGGTGGAGTGGGTAAGGAGAGAGTCCCCCCACCCCCCACCCCGTTCAAGGTAAAAGGGTGGCAAAAGCTTTTTTGCCTATGGGCGGCAAAAAGCTTAAACTGCCCCTGGGTGTAGCTAGAGGTGGGGGCCTGTGTTTGCCCCTCTCCCCATGGTCCCTCAGAGTGAGGGAGATAATGAAGAAAATAGGGAGGGGTGGAGCTGGGGGTCCTCAGGAGATGGGGGGCAGGTTCTTTGAACCCATCTGTTCAATTATAGCCACACCCACTCCTGCCTACTGAGGCTCGTTTCTGCCTGCCTTCCAGAGAAGTCCTATTAAGAATTGAGCAGTCGGAGAGAAAGAGTTTCACTGAATCTCTTCCCTCCCCTGGTTCGAAATGGAGCCTTTGGATCTGGAAAGTGGGAGCAAACCCTGTAACCCTTATCGAGCACTGATGCAAAGATTCAGTCCATCCACACTCCTTCACCCAGAGATATCCCACCTGTAGTAGGTAGCCTTCCTCTTCTCCTCTTCCCTGCAGGTAGCAGCTGCCACATGGCTCTGAAACCTGTTTCTCTTATCCTATCCTTCCTCTGAGAAGCATCCATTGTTCTCCTCTGACATTTTATTCTCACAACTCTGTGAGATATATTAGGGGATTGGCACAAGGTCACCCAGTGAACTGAGTGGGAGATTTGAATCCAGGACTTCCCAGGTTCTTGTTCCCAACCACACTGGCTATTGTCAGCCCTGTTTCCCTCAGCCATAACCCTCATTTAGGATTGGTTTTGCTACTAAGATGAGGTGTCCATTTCTCATTTTCGAATCAAAAAAGAATAGTGACATTTTATTTTTAAAAATTCTATATTGTGAATAATTCCTGTATTTTATTACATGTTATATTAGAACATAATATAATCATATCAACTGCCTTGAAATTGTTATAATGAAAGGCAGTACAAAAATCCAACAATAAAATATATATTTAAAATATTGCAAGCTCAGGAGTTTGAGTTTCAATCAGTAGTTTCTACAAACTCGGGAAATTCCCAGGTAAGCATGCCTGGAGAGAATCTATCTATGTGGTCACTAGGAGTAGACACCGACTTGGCGGCACTTAATCAATCAATCAATCAATCAATCCCTAGGACAGTAGCCAATTATGGCTCAGTTGAAGGCAGGTGAACCATAGAATGCTGAACCTGTTCATTAAAAAAAAAATGAAATAAAGGACAGGGAAGGAATTGACCTGCTTGAGTGGTTAAGCAGCCTATACTAGGAGTGGTCAACGTGAGGCTAGCCAGTTTTAGCCTCCGTTTATTTGGGGGGAAATGAGTGCTGCAGAGAAAGTCTTCCCTTTAGATCCTGATCAGAACTTTTCATACCTGGCCACCTGCATGATAGTTGTCATTCTGTGAGATATTGTCATTCCCTGAGACCTTGGGTTAGGGCGATATAAAAATGCACTAAAATAAATAAATAAATAATATTAGGATTTATTACTGCAAACAGAAGCGCTGCCTCATACCTTTGTTTTCCCTTTAACAATAATAACCAATAGTAGTTGAAAGAATTCCATAGGGTACTTTACACATGCATAGGGTATTATGGAATCCTGTTAGCTAAGAATATCTCTACCTTCCTATGTCAGGGAAGTGTTAGCAGGGGATGCAGGATTCTCATGAAAAAAGTTTTCTCTTTGATATTTTTAAACATTATTTGTTGATTGGTTGGTTTATTACATTTCTATCCTGCTCTTCCTCCAAGGGCCCAGAACAGTGCACATGGTTACATTTATCCTCACAATTCTGTGAGGTACGTTAGGATGAGAGATGACTGGTCCAGAGTCACCCAGTGAGCTGCCTGGCAGAACAGAGATTCGAACTCCGTTTTTCCCAGTCCTAGACCAACATTTTAACCACTAGACCTCACTAGCTTTCTATATGGGGGTGGGGGGGAAGGGAAGGGGATAATCAAGCTAGTTATCTCCCTGGAGTCTCTTCCTGGAATTTCTAGAGAAGGGACTCTACGCTTGCGATCTGTCATGCTGTATCTTGCCATAAGCCATGATTTGTTCATCGTTGGGGTCAATGGGATTTCATACATATTTGGAACCCCCACCCTCTTTGGGGGGGCAACCTCCTGATAGAATGACACCCAGATATCATTCAGATGTCAGTGATATACCTGCTATCACTGTACAGAATGCCTTAAAACAGCATGTATATGTATATTTTGAACTATTGGTTTTGTTTTTTTTAGTTTCAGCCTGATCTTTATTTGCCTGTAAACTCTGTTTCTTTTTGTCGTAACAAACCAAACTTTTAACTTTTGTACTATAACATTGGACTGTGCTAGGTTTTAACTACACTCGCCCTACCTGCTCACTTCCTGGCTACACACTATGGGGAGGTTCTTGGATTTTGAAGAAACCAGGGAAATTCCAGTTTGTGTTAATGAACATCCCCAACCTTGTTTCAGGGCTTCACAGGGGTGCAAGGTAGACAACTTGACTGGAAAATAAAATGGCACAATTTTATACAGAGTTCACAAAAATTGGTTTGTTTATCTCTCTATCTATCATATTTCTATACCACCTGATATATACATATCTAGGCAGTGTACAAATAAAAAATACAACAAATACTAGGTAGTGGACATGATCACTCCTAAGGGTTGTGAAGGGGCTAATGAGCACTCCTTCCTCCTTGATTAGGTACTTGGAACCAACAATTACCAAAGAGTAATTGGAACCAAAGAGAGGTTAATTCTTCTCTTTGGGAGGGGTTTGTTCCATCAGCCCTTAAAGAGGCGGTGGTCTACACTCTTCTGAAGAAGCCTTCTCTCGACCCTGATAATCTGGATAACTATCATCCAATCTCTAATCTTCCTTTTCTTGGTAAGATTTTGGAGAAGGTGGTTTATGCTAAATTGATGGAGGAAACTGATTTCCTGGATCCTTGCCAGTCAGGTTTTAGCACAACACTGAAATGGCATTGGTCACCCTGCTGGATGACCTGTTTCGTAACTTTGCTGTGAGAAGCTCACCTCTCTTAGTTCTCCTTGATCTCTCTTAGTTCTCCTTGATCTCTCATGCTATGGAGGATAGCATGGCTGATGGAACTGAAGGCCGCTGAGAGATCACTCCCCCGGAAGGAACAGTGGTGCTTCTGGATCTGAACCTCTCCCTGGTGTCCCAGGTTGAGGAAGTGGCCAGAGGTGCTTTTTATCAGCTTTGGCTGATACACCAGCTGCGTCCGTTTCTTGAGATGAACGACCTCAAAACAGTGGTACATATGCTGGTAACCTCTAGGCTGGACTACTGCAATGTACTGTATGTGGGGCTGCCTTTGTACATAGTCCAGAAACTGCAGTTGGTCCAGAATGTGGCAGCCAGGTTGGCCTGGTCATCTAGGAGAGACCATATTACTCATGTGTTGAAAGAACGACACTGGCTGCTGATATGTTTCCAGGCAAAATACAGGGTGCTGGTTATTAACCCCATCAAAAACAGGCAGATCTAATCCATCTCTTGGGTCCTGACCGCCAACCCCCACCTCCCCATTCAGTACCTCCATCTTATTTGGATTCAACTTCAGTTTGCTGTTTCTCATCCAGGGATTCGATATGCTAGGAAATTCCTCTTTCTCTTTTAGCAACTCAGCAGTCAGAAATTTAGAGGTGATGGGAAGAAGGACAATCTAGAAGATCATTATATCTTGAGGCAGAAACCATGTAGTTCTGTCTTCTGGACAGAAGGAGCAGCAGGTTATTTGGTCTTATTTGACAGTTGTCTTGATTATCTCGACCAACTCTCTTAATGTTTTCAGTCTAAATACTGGGACATGTCATCATATCTTTTCCTCTGACAAAAGTTCCTGCCGAAGGCTTCTGAAATGGCAGGAGCAGAGAGGATCATACTGGATGTGATGCTTCACAAGAAGCATGAACAGGATCTTCTGTGTTCATTTCCAGGTGAGTTAAGTGGCATCTCTGCTCACAGACAAGCAAAGGTGGGGAGCGTGCTGGCTGAGTTGTCCTGGATAAGCTATTAGTTAGTCTGGTTCTCAGTCATGTGAACTGGCTCCAGGACAGATAACCAGGATTCTATCCTGGTTAGATGCTGGTTAACCAGAGTGGTTGACAGGATTGTCCTGCAATTCTGGATTCACACAATCAGCTCCACTGGACTCACTAAATCCAATTAACTTTTTAATCAGGAACCTTGTGACTGTGTGTGAATTCAGCCTTATTATTCTTTTTCTGTGTGATCCTCCTTGAACACCGTTTCATTGAAAAGCAGAATAATAATAATAGTAATTAATTAATGGAGACAATAATTGAAAAACAATTGGAGAAAATAACTAAATACAAGGATCTTCAGATTGTAATTTAGTGGTTCTGGAAAAAGAAAATAATAGTGGTGCCAATAGTTGTTGGTGCCCTTGGTGCAGTACCAAAAGAACTTGAACACCATCTTGACACTTTGGGCATCAATAAAACTACAACACATCAACTACAGAAGGCCACACTACTCCGGACAGCACAAATACTATGATGCTATCTTTTCTTTTTCTTTAGTTATCCTAGACCCCTGGAAAGGGCTCGATAATTAAAGTACCAAATCCAATCAATAACATCTGCTAGACTGTGTGTAAATAGCATGCATAAATAAATAAATAAATAAATAAATAAATAAATAAATAAAATAAAATAAAATAAAATAAAATAAATAAATAAATGATTTTTTTAAAACACCAGAGTCATGTTCCTTCCCCCTCTCCCAGCTCACACAACTTGTTTAAGAATAGGGAATGGATGTAGAAATAGAAAGCACCTGCAGATCTCCCATTTCTCTGGCTGTCCAGGTGTGCTGCCTGCTCATGTGCAGAAGTGCAAGGAGGAAGAAACAGGCTCTACTGAGCTTAATGGGGTGCTCTGCATGCACTGCTCTGTATATGTAAGGATTGTGCCCATATCATTTTTCTCTCTCCTATGCAATACTCTCTTCCTCCTTTTCTCTCTAGCAAAATACACTTAGTTAAATGCACTTAAATCCATTGAAAGAATGGGGTTGAGTGCATATAACTCTCTGTTGGATTGATTTCTGTGGGACTTGCATCCAAGAAAGTAGGACTGTTCTTGAGTAGGGCAAGCATCCTACCCAAGTTTGGGAGCTGTGTGTGGTCCCACTTTCTGATTGTCTGTAAGTGTCAAACAAGGACTAGGTCAGAGGCAGGGATCTTGCTCATATGCTAAGCATCCTACCCAGCTGGTGTTTAGCACAAGAGCAAGATTCTCATCTCTGACCTTGTTTTACACTCACAGATGATTTGAAAATGGGAGTGCACACAGATCCCAAACTGGGGTAGGTAGGAGGTGTCTCCTACCCCAGTAATCAACCTGGGAACCCTCCTAGTAAGTTCAGGATTGCAGTTCTGAGTTTTAACATAATATTAGGTGTCTGACTGCTAGAAATAACAATATATCACATTTAAAGTGTTGAAAATGCTTTTATAGTTCATCTAAGTAATCTTTATGACACCCCTATAAGGTAGGGCAGTATTATTACCCCTATATTGCAGATGGGGCACCCAGCCTATCATTTACATTATATCTATTTATTGAATATACATTTTGAAGGATTTGTTTGTCCGTTTGTGCAAAGTAAAGTCATACTTCCTGATGACCTACAGATAGCAAATCTTGCACGAACTTTCCTGCCCCTTACGTTAGCTGAATGCACTACTTTTTTGATTGGAATAATATGCTTGGGGAAAATTTAAATAATTTATTTGTAGTTTTAAAAAGAAATTCTTAATATCATACTTCCTAATTACCTACAGATAGCAAATTTTGCATGAACACTCCTGCAACTTAAATTAGCTGAATGTACTACTTTTTACACCAGAATATGCTTGAATATGCCAGAATATGCTTGACAGAATATGCTTGACCCCTGCTGACTTGGCCAAGAGGCACCTTTTTTAACATGGTGATTCTCTTTATTTACCAGGGGAGAGTAACTGGCCCTATCCAACAGTACTTCCAGTGACTGTTGCTGGTGTCTATCTTAGGTTTCTTTTTAGATTGTAAGCCCTTTGGGGACAGGGAGCCATCTTTACTTATTTATTTATTATTTCTATATGCAAACTACTTTGGAAACTTTTGTTGAAAAGTGGTATATAAATTGTTGTTGTTGTTGTTGTTGGATACATTTAATTTTCTTTTGTATATTTAGCAGCAATTCTGAATTAATTACCATCTGTTATTGTTCTTAACAGATTTTTAACACTTAATAATCAGATCAATAATTCCAAAATGACATCATGCCCAAGAAAAGCAGAAGATCCTTCTCAGATTCAAATTTACTCTGATTCCAATTTACCATATATGGTCATTATACAATAAAATGAACCTCCTAGAGCCTTTCGATTCAGGCAGTATACAAATCAATCAATCAAACAAACAAACAATGTTTAAAGTTGAAATCCTACAAATTTCAAACAGTTCTTTTACTTTCCTTTTGCAAGCACATTAATAAAAAATTATATTACATATATTTAATATAATATATTTAACTTCCCTAAATGCCTGCCTGGAGGTGGTAATGGGCTGGATGAGGGAGAACAAACTGAGGCTGAATACAAGCAAGAAAGAAATACTCATTGTGGGAGGTTGAGACTTAGGAAGTGGTTTAGATCTGCCTGATCTGGACAGGGTTGCATTCCCCCAGAAAGAGCAGGTACGTAGTCTGGGAGCAAGGGTAGAGCTACCATTGGGCGATCAGTTTCAAAGAGCTAAAAGGGCTTTAAAAGGCAGGGAGAGTTGCTCCAGGTCCATTGAGAAAATGAGAAACCATGCCCCTGTGTCTGACATCAGACATGAGGGCATGGCTAAACACTCTCTGCATCTGATGTCAGATGCAGGGGGCGGGACTGGGGGGCACTGCAGAGGCAGCACCTGGGCCGTCACTTGGCTCCCTCCATGGCTGTCTGGGAGTACTTCTGGACCCAAACCTCTCCCTGATTTCTGGCACTGGCAGAAGTGCTTTCTATCAGCTTCGGCTGATTCACCAGTGACATCCATTTCGGAGACAAACGAGCTTAAAACAGTGGTGTATATGCTTGTAACATCCAGGCTTGACTACTGCAATGTGCTCTTCATTGGGCTGCCTTTGTATGCAGTTCAGAAACTGCGTTTAGTACAGAATGCTACAGCTAGGTTTGTGTCTGGGGTTGCCCAAAGAGATCATATTATACAGATTTTTAAAGAACTATACTGGCTGCCAATAAGTTTCTGGGCAAAATACAAAATGCTGGTTATTACCTATAAAGCCCTAAACAGCCTGGGTCCGAGGTATTTAAAAGAGTGCCTTCTTCTTCATCAACCCCACTGCCTATTAAGATCACCTGGGGATCTTGCGGTTGCCACTGACTCGGTGGCAATTCAAAACATGGCCTTTTCCAGAGTTGCCCTGGGACTCTGGAACATGTTTGCTAATGAATTTAGAGTTTCCCCTTCTCTGAATGTTTTTGAGAAGGACCTAAAAACATTCCTGTTTAGTCAGGCTTTCGGTTTATAGTTTTAAAGCTTCGGTTTTGGACTATTTATTGTATTTTAAATTGTTTTAATTATGTTAATGTTTTAATGGTTGTAAATTGTGTACCGCCTAGGGACTTTTTTTGTATGGGGTGGTATATAAATGTACTAAATAAATAAATAATATAGACATAATTTAGTTTCTTGAACATGCCTAGAAGTGTAATTACACAAAATGACTTTGCCCAGTCAATGACGGGCCTCACCTACTAGTTTACTATATTTATACCCCACCTTACAAAAAGCTTGTTCAAGTCAGCTTGTAATATTATGCTTTAGTTGTCCCCAAAGACACTGCAAGTTCAGTAAACAACCCCATAACTTTAATAAAATGATCATGGTGGTTTCATCTTGATTTCATGCCAGATGATTACTTCCTGTGCACCTGGTTGTGAAAGGGCTTCCAATTCACTAGGTGAGTGAAGTAAAGTAAACAACCATGCAGGGTGGACAAAATCATTTTTCATGTGCTGTGACAACTGAAGAGCTCCTTTAGAATGCCATTAAGTTGTGGGGTGGGCGGGTGGAGATAATTTTTCATAATACCAGCAACCAGACAGAACATGTTCCCCCCAGTACTTTTTGAATGCTTTTTAACTGACATAACCAAACCTGATTTTATTGTGTGGTTCATCCCACAATTCCTGTGGCTCATGGTAACATACTTTCATTAATACCTAGATTAACAACAGCATTGATTTTTTAAAAAAGTTGTCTTGTTAATCTGATACATTTGTCAGAATAATACAGGATCTGCAACCTGGAAGTGGTGTAAAAGTGGAGCATCAGTTGTTCAGCTCTATTTCCTAGAATGTCATTGCCCTTCTTTGCTGTTTTAAAGAAACAACCACACTTTTACAGGAAATGTATGGGGATTACCTACAGTTACCCCTCTGTATTTCAAAGTCATTCATTCTGCTTCCCACTCCCACATTAGAATTCTGGCCCCCCACTACCCTGCCAAAAAAATGATCTCCCCTGTACTATGAACTCAGTTTCTGCCCATGAAAACAGATGCGCTTAGTTTGCAGAATTTTTTATATGAGTGTTGCATTTTCAAGGTACTGTAATGGTAATGTGGATGCAGTCATCTTGTATGCACTACATAAAATCACACCCAGAGTCACTACCTGGATTTCCCCCCACTTTGTTTGACTTTAGTGTGGTCACTTGCAAAGATCAAACTGTTTCCCTACAATCTTGAAAGAGATCAGATGCCCTCTTGTGGCAAAATTGACACACACCATTAGTTCTTTTACAGGCACAAAGTGATTTACAATTCATATGAAACTCTATCATGGCAAACTAGGTTTACTAATAAGACACATTGACTTAAGGCTACCCATTGAACATTATTCTTAAATATGAATTTGTACCAGCATCAGCAAAAAAGGATGAAGATACCCATGGCACCTTAAAGATGAATACATTATTGTCATTAATAATGGTAATCATTAATAGTAATATTTATATACCTCTGTTCAGCCAAAAGAAAAGGAAAAAAATTCAAAGTTGTTTACATAGCATGATTTCCTGTTCCAAAAGGGCTTGCGATCTACAAAGCAACACAAGATACACTAGCAATAGTCACTGAGAGGGATGCTCTGCTGGGTTGCATATGGACAGTTGCTATCTGCTAGGGATGTGTGAACAGGTTCGAGTCCGAACCTGTTCAAAGTCAAACCAGTTCAGTTCGACAGCTCGATGTCGAGCTGACACCCCTCACCTCGCCCCCCCCCCCCGCCAGTTTGGCTCTATGTTGAGCTGAACCTCCCTGGCCGTTGGTGGGGGGATTGCAAATATTTTTTAAAATTTTATTTTATTTTTTGTACTTACCCCCTCCGGGGGGCTTCTCTGAGGCTACGGGGGGGGGGTTCCTCAGATGTTTCCCCTCCCCCACTGGCCCTCCTTATGTATAAAAGCACCTGTTTCGGATGATCTTTGGCCCTTTCTGGGCCTTGTCCCTGTCATGGTGGCCATTTTGGAGGCTGCCGCACATGCGCAATGGGCCCTGCACGGCTGGGTCATGATGCAGGCACTGGCATAGTGGAATTGTCCAGTGACCTAGCAAGCAAGTGGGTGAGTAAGGGTGGATGGGAGGGAGACAGTGGGATGCCTCAAAATTCACTGCCACCCAATATTTGCTACATAATGCAATCTGATTCATGCATTGAAGGATCAACCTTAGAAGATGGTGATGAGCTGTATATTCTAATATCAGAATTTCCTGTGCAGTGAGGCTCACTGATTCAAAATATATCAAAATAAATTTATGAACCTAGCTTTACCCTGTTCTTGCATATGAACACTATGCTTTTTAACTGTCAACAGGTTAAGAAACAAAACATGTAAACCTTGAAAAACTGTATATATAGATTTACCAACATCCACCATCTCGGGGATCAACAGGCTATAATTAGAATTTAGTAATATGAGTGGAAGAGTGATGTGCGTGCTGCTTGAAAAATTGGAGCCTTTTCCCCCCAGCACTTTTGAACATTCAGTTTTCTAGATTGGACTCCAACTTGCTCTACACAATGTCTGCCCAGCTGAGACAAACGTGACACAAATAAGAACAATAAGATCAGCAATAATACCAGCTTTAATACCATAAACAAAGGGACTCATTGGAGAACACCAATGGAATCTGGTTAGCCTGGGAAGGCAGAAAATAAAGCCTGCCCCCCACCCCAGATTTCGGAAAGACTTTGTTTCTTTGTTTCCTGGTAAATGCATGTTTATTTATTTGTTGAATTAGCAGGTTAGCCCCTGCCCAAGATCATAAATGTTGGATTAAGTCTAATAATGTATTTATAATTTCTATTGAAGCAAAGTGGAGTTGTGATATTTTGCCAGCAACAGATAGTGGCGGGGAACTAGTCTTGCCAATTGACACTCTTAATTAATTAGTCCTGGATTATCAATGGACACATGCCTACATCTTAATTTGCTTTAATGTATTAATCATTCCAACAAGAATTTAATAACCAGAAATAATTTGATAATATTACATTACCATTTCATAATTTAATGCCACACAATTTATTCTTATCTTCATGATGATACCACATATAGTATCTCCAAATTAACAGTACAACACGAATAAATTCTAAAACATTAATTAAACTTATTAAAAATGATAATGCATTACACTCTTTGGATAAAAATGTGGTGTAGTGAACAGAGTGTTTGACTGTGCAGACAGTCTCAAAGACTATGCAGTTGTATGCAATGTTGGGATTGCCCTGATGTGACCCTCGGGGACATATTTTTGGGAAGCACAATTGGTGAAAAATGCCATCCTCTATAGAGCACATGGAACATTATTTGTCAGCCATTCACTCCAATGCATGTAGGATAAAACTGTGAGATTTTGCTTTCAGTCTTTCAAAGATATGGATTCCATATCATACAATCCATAACCTTGAAAAAAGATTTATGCATATACAATTTAATAATATTCAATATGCAGCCTATGTATTTTGAGGTAGATGGGTATAGGTCTTAGTGTAGCTGAAACTGCCAGGTGGGGCCACAGGTATACCCCCACAAATGTACACCTGTATAATCCTCACAATGATTTGTGGCCCCAAATGAGATATGCCTCCTAATCACTATCAGCAGCATCATCTGCATCTAGCCTCACCATGATCCAAGTCTAGCTGCCATGATTAAATTTCTAGTCACCTAGAATTTGTTAAGCCCTGACTTATGGTGTCTTTGTAATATTTGGTCTACTCACAATATTTATTTATTTATTTATTTATTTATTTATTTATTTATTTATTTATTCGATTTCTATACTGCCCTTCCAAAAATGGCTCAGGGCAGTTTACACAGAGAAATAATAAACAAATAAGTTTGGTCCCTGTCCCCAAAGGGCTCACAATCTAAAAAGAAACACAAGCTAGAATTACAATATTTGTAATTTACAAATTACAAATATACAGGTTGAGCATCAGATGGTGGCAAATAACAGTGCACTCCTACAAGTCAGCAACAGATTACATCAGATCCCCAAAAGACACCCCTACACCCTAAAGGGCCTGCTGCCATCAGCTTTCAGTTCTGTCTCTCAGCTTCTCTATTCAGTCTCTTCTGTCTCACTCAGTGACCATTTCCAGAAAGTCACTCCAGACTTGTTTGGATCAGTTTTAACTGATATCTCCTGACTGGATTCTTAGAAGTGTTCATCCAACCACCTGCCGTGTAAAAACATGTCCTTTATTAAGTCTAGCAGTGAGAGATTTGGTGAAGACGATCACTGTCTTTTTAACTGAGGAAGTCATGTTCTCAAAACAGAAACAAATCCAGCCAGTTTTGTGTGGTTTGTTTTTTTTTAAAAACCCATCATTTGACAACAAATTTGGATCATTATAAACCCATCTCAAATTGTTGATTCTTGGGCAAGATAAATGAACTGCTTTGGGGTGGGGAGTGACTCCAACAGATTTCCTAGACTCATATTAGTCAGGATTTAGACCTGGCTGCATACACCTCTCATCCACTGAGTGTGACAGAGGTAACCCTGCTTCAGGATCCTCTCTCTGTTCAGAAGTAAAGTTGATGAGAATTTGGAACAGGATTCTGCACTGGGTTGTTTAGGGGATAGTATAGTCCAGGAATTCCCAACCTTGGTTTGTCAGATGTTGTGGAGCAATAACTCCCATCATCCCAGCCACAATGGCCCAACGAGAAATGATGGAGTTGTAGTCCACTGTCATCTGGGTACCCAAAGCAGAGAACCTCTGATCTAGTATGTCTAGCTGTTTCTTTCTATTCTGTTGTCTCCTTGTAAGAATTTAGGTTATTTGTGGTGGATTTTTCTATGATGTCTAAGGCAGGCTAGCTGTTTTTTTCCTGCTAGAATGCGATATAAAGTGTCAGTAATTTGGCGCAGATACAATCTGGCTGCTAATGAAGGTCAGCCCATGGAGGTGTTCTATATTCTCTACAACTGGTATTAATAATTAGCTTGGCTGCTGCTGCTTTTTGTATTAGCGTCCTTCCAGATGCAGATATAGTCCAACTGCAGCACAAATTACCATGGAAAAAATGCAGGGAATCCACATTCAGGAGGAGGAGATTGTGTTATATTCTTCGCGCCATCTGCTGGCAATCTGAAGCAATCACTGAACTGTATTTTTCAAGTTAGAATAAAAGGTAAAGTGTGTCGTCAAGTCGATTTCGACTCCTGGCGACCACAGAGCCCTGTGGCTGTCTTTGGTAGAATACAGGAGGGGTTTACCATTGCAATAATAGGAGTATGAAAAAAGACAGCTCTTTCACAGTTGTTTTACCGATATCCACAGATTGCCAGCAGATGGCGCTAAGAATATAATGCAACCTTCTTCTTAGTATGGAGTCCCTAGTGTTTCCCACCCCATGGTAATTTGTGCTGATGGTGGTATATAAGCTTCTGGAAGGACAAATAGTTGAAGTTTCTGAATTCTTTGAAGAGTAACTCCACATTACAGTAGTAATCTAAATGGGATATTACTGAGCGGTCAGCTCAGGTGCCAATTGTCTCTCTCCTAGGAGAGAGCATACTCAGAAAACTAACCCAGCTGTTTTAATCTTATTACTGACTGAGCATATTCAGCCCTTTTACTCACTTCATTTTAAGTAAAGCAAAGGTTACAATGATGAATCCAGCCTATTCTCACAACCTAAATTTGCTAATGTTGCTCTGGTAAACATGTTAGCAAACTCAGGTTGTCAGAATAGGCTGCACTGAAACACATGCTGTTTTGATTAGGATAGAGCTGGAAAATTGGCTCATGGGATAATCTGGCTTCACAATGGTTGTGGTATGGGTGGGGCTTGCCCAACTCCTGATAGCAGCCAGTTACTTTCCTACAAACACCTACCTGATATTTTGAACACCCATGGATTATGGAAGAGAACCCTTTCCCATTTTTATTTCCACTAAACCATGCTTTGACAACTCATGCATTCTTTGAGTGCCCTCTTGTGGTCATTTTTAGTTAGCTTTCAAAAAAACTATCTGAGGGCAGCTTTGGACACTGAGTCTTTCCAGTATATCTCAACATGACTGCTGATTTTGTGGGTGCTGCCGATGAAGTTCTCCACATCCTGTAATGATCTGCACGACAATACGTGAAACACTCCCCCCCTCCTTACAGTGGACAGTGAACAGTATGGAAACTGTAAAAAGCATGGGCAAGCAGGTTGTTCTCCAAGTGGGAACTTCGTTACTGGTTCCCTGGTTTTATAAGGAAGGCATGTTTCTGAGCAGCAAGGAATTTCAAAAGGATCCTATGCAGGAAGCAGAAGCAATACCTTTCAGTATTGTAGACTTACGTTATACAATTCTACCTAGCTGCATCCAATACCCCAGTAGCTGCTGCCCTGTTTTGTTGAGTACTTTTGTGTAACTGATAATTCAGCCCAGGCCAAAGTCCTTGTATTAATTTTTGACCATCATCGATTAAAGATTTGTGGTAAACAATCAATAAGCCAACGTAAAAAAAAAAAAAAACCCACCAAAAACCTGAAACATAATTTGACTTAATCAGCATTCCCACTAAGTTGCCTTTGTTTCTCTTATTCCACCTAATTCTGGAGTTTCTTGAGTGCAAACAGGATCAGAATATGGCTAGCCTGCTACAGATTGACCACCATTAACAAAGGTAAGACCATTGCTTAATTGGAATGACTCATTGATTCCTGTTATTTCTGATACGCTTCAGAAGAGCTCTCAGTCCCAAATTATTAGTAAGCAAAATAATGATGGAGCAAGCAGATGGATGAAATAGCTCTCTAATGGAATGACCTGCTGAGCTAATCACTTTCATTCATATAAACATTTGATGATACCAAAGGGGGGAAAATCTTATGTATAATGCAGCAAAGAAATACTTTGGAGCATCTGTAGACAAAGGCAGATTTTCTTGTGAAATGTAACTGTGGCAGAATTTCTCCTTAATTTCTCCTGAAATGTAACTGTTGGAGAATTGGCACACTTCACTTATGTTTGAGGCATGACATAGCTTACTGCTTCAATCCCAGAGGCAATAAGACTACTGTATATTACCTGTAGAATTATATGATGCCCCTGGATCCAAAAGACAGCAGTGTGCAGTTATGCACCCCATTGGCTCCATGAAGAAATACAAAACCCTGGCTATGGGCAGCAGATTCCACTATTTGAGCACCATTTTCCTGCATCTCCATTTTCAAAGGGCACAGAAGCAGACTGGGTAGTGTTTTTCTGGTGATTTGGCAACTTTTTGGAGAGGAGAGCTGGTCTTGTGGTAGCAAGCATGACTTGTCCACTTAGCTAAGCAGGGTCCACCCTGATTGCATATGAATGGGAGACTAGAAGTGTGAGCACTGTAAGATATTCCCCTCAGGGGATGGAGCCGCTCTGGTAAGAGCAGAAGGTTTCAAGTCCCCTCCCTGGCATCTCCAAGATAGGGCTGACAGAGACTCCTGCCTGCAACTTTGGAGAAGTCACTGCCAGTCTGTGTAGACAATGCTGAGCTAGATGGACCAATGGTTTGACTCGGTATATGGCAGCTTCCTATGTTCCTTATTCACAGTGGCTAGTATGTTGGAATTGGAGTAAGGAGACTGGGGCGTAAATCACTCAGGCAGGTCGGTCTATTTCATTCTCACTACACATCACAGGAGTTTTGTGAAACTAAAAAGATACTCTAAGCTCTTTGGTGGAATAAGAGGTTCCATGAGGTTCTACGAGGTTGACAATATTGGTTGCACCAGTGGTTCTTATTGGAAGATAGGAAGCGGCCTTATACTGTGGCAGACCATTGGTTCATCTAGCTCAGTACTGTCTATACTGACTGGCTATGGCTCTCCAAGATTTCTGGCAAGAGTCTTTTCCAGCCCTACCTGGAGATGTCAGGGATTGCAGCTAGGACTTTGTGCATGCGAAGCAGAAGTCCTACCATCCTGGAGCCCCTTGTGGCTGAGGATGAAGGAAGTTGTGGTCCAACAACATCTGGGGACCTAAGTCTGGGAATCCTTTGGGCTTTGCTAGCCCACAATGTGGTGACTTTCTGTTGGTCTGAATGAAGATGCTGCTGCTGCTGTTGCTTGCCTGCCCAATAGCTATGGAAGGCACGCGAGCTCTGTCAGAAAAAGTTCGAACTCCAAGGGCACCACTATTAGCCATGCTGCTAACAAACTTCCAGAGGCTCCCTTCTGATAACGGTGGCAGCCTCGCTGTTGTGAGAAGCCTCCCATTACTTCCAATGGCTCAAGACCTTTAATGCAAGATTGAGAAATACCAAACCAAAAGCAAAATTTTATCTCATTTTATTTATTATAGTTATTATATTGTTTTTATAATATGAAATTTGCTTTTAGGGACTTGCTGACATGATGAGGAAAATTACTCAGAGTAGACCCATTGAAATTAAGAGGGCAAATTAGGCATTGTCTTTTAAATTTCAATGAGACTCTGGATTTTATTGTTTTTACTGATGGTTGTCTGCCCCTTTGAGCACTAATTTGCAGAAAAGCAGGATATAGCATTAATAAATGTTTGTGTGTGATAACAAGTGCCAGCGTTAAAAAAAGATTACATATTTATCCACCCTTCCTTCAAGGAGTTCAGGGTGTCATATTTAGTTTGTTCCCATCTCATTTTATCCTCACAAGAACCTTGTGAGGTAGGTTAGACTAAGTGACTGTCCCAAGGTCATCCAATGAGTTTTATGGCTGAGTGGAGATGTTATTCCTATGAAAATATTTACATGCTGAATAGAACACCCTTTGCAAAGGCTTCTTTTGGCAGTGTGGATTTCTATACAAATTATTATTGCATGGTTTTTAGCCTAGGCATGTGGTCATGGCAAGCTTGCAACTTCTGAAACTAAGCCCACATATGTAATTGCATTTGAGAATATTCTTCTTTACCTTGAATTTTATCCTACCTCTTGTCATCCTTTCTTCCCTCTGCTGTTCGTCTATTTCAGAATGCAGGCTCAAAGGCCCTCAGGACAGACCTTGTCTTTTTGCTTCTATTACAGTCTGTATATAAGTTGTTACTGAGCAATCATTATATATGCCCCCTACCTGAAAAACCTCTGTACACATAACATGATCGTTTATTTATGAATTTCTGAACAGATGCTATGATAATAGGAATGTGATGACAGCCAGCCAGTGAAGATGTCATCTCCTCCTTTTATCAGGCATGTGGCATCATCACATCTGGGGATGATATAGATTGACTTAAAAAGCCTTTATGTTTAAGAGCCTTTGCACGGCTTTGGCTAGTACACCAGCTGTGTCCCTTTCTCGAGAAGGCAGATCTGGCCACAGTTACCCATGCCTTAGTCACGTCATAGCTGGATTACTGTAGTGTGCTCTATGTGGGACTACCCTTGAAGAATATTTGGAAACCGCAACTAGTGAAAAATGCGGCCGCTAGGATTTTATCTGGAGCTGCCCGTTGGGAGCACATCACTCCCATTTTGAAAGAGCTGCATTGGCTACCAGTTTGTTTCCGGATCCAATTTAAGGTGCTGGTTTTGACCTTTAAAGCCCTCAACAGTTGGGCCCGGGATACCTGAGGGACCGCCTGCTCCCAAGGGTTGCTGTCTGCTTGACGAGGTCAGCTGAGGGGGCCCTGTTCTGGCTGCCAACAATGAGGGAGGCAGGGCTGTAGTGCACGTGGGACAGGGCCTTCTCTGTTGCTGCCCCCAGACTCTGGAATGCTCTTCTTGTGGCTATTCCCTCCTCGGTCTCAGTTTTTAGAAAGCGTGTTAAATCTTGGCTTTCTACCCAGGCTTCTATATGATTGTCTCTACTGCTGCTTCTTTGTATTTTGTACAGTTCTTATGTTTGTATTTTAAATCTTTTTAGTCAGATGTGTTTTATATTTTGGTTTAATATTTTAATTGAGTCATTTTTATAGTCTTGTTTTTAATTTTTGTGTGAACCAACTTGGGATTGTTTTAATGAAAGGCGGTATACAAATTTAACAATAAATAAATATAAAAATAAATATATTAAGAACAGTCACATTTAGTTACAAGTCACAAAATTTAGTCATTAACAGTCACAAGTTAGCCCTGCTAACTTGGCAAAGAGGCACCTTTTAATGTGGTGATTCTCTTTATTTAGCAGGGGGAGAGTAACTGGCCCTATCCACCCCCAGCACAGTACTTCCAGTGACTGTTGTTGGTGTCTATCTTATGTTTCTTTTAGATTGTGAGCCCTTTGGGGACAGGGATCCATCTTTCTTACTTACTTACTTACTTACTTATTTATTTATTTATTTATTTATTTATTTATTTATTTATTTATTTATTTATTATTTCTCTATGTAAACCGCCCTGAGCCATTTTTGGAATGGCGGTATAGAAATCGAATTATTTCTTGTTTACACAGTCAGACAGGTGTTATTGACTGGTTTGTTTTATCCAGACATCGAGTCCTTCCCAAGGACCCGGGATGCCAGAATTTTATTGTCAATGGTTATAGATATTGTCGCAGAATATAGGCTGTTCCCAGTAAAGTTGCTTTTTGTAATTGGTTGATGGTGATTTCTGTGGCCCCTATGGTGTTGAGGTGCTCTTCAAGGTCTTTTGGAACTGCACCCAGGGAGCCAATTACCACTGGTCTTATTTTGGTCTTTTTCTGCCACAGCCTTTCCATTTCAATTTGTAGATCTTTGTATTTGGTGATTTTTTCTATTTCTTTTTCTTCTATTCTGTTATCCCCTGGTATTGCTATGTTGATTATTTTCACTTGTTTTTCTTTCTTCTCGACTACAGTTATATCTGGTGTATTGTGTGGCAGATGTTTGTCTGTTTGTAGTCGGAAGTCCCATAATATTTTTACATCTTCATTTTCGTCAACTTTTTCAATTTGATGGTCCCACCAATCTTTGGCTACAGGTAGCTTGCATTTTTTGCAGATTCAGTGTATCATCCCTGCTACTTTGTCATGCCTTTGTTTGTAGTCAGTCTGTGCGATCTTTTTACAACAGGTGATTAGGTGGTCCAGTGTTTCACCTGCTTCTTTACAAAGGCGGCACTTGCTGTTTGTTGTTGATTTTTCGACTTTTACTCTTATTGCATTTGTTCTTAGTGCCTGTTCTTGTGCAGCCAGTATTAAACCCTCTGTTTCTTTCTTCAAGTTGCCATTCTTAAGCCATTGCCAGGTCTTGCTGATGTCTGCTTTTCCACTTATATTGTGCAAATATTGACCATGCAGTGGCTTATTTTTCCATTTTTCTGCTCGGTTCTTGACTTGTTCTTTCTTGTAGGCCTGCTTTCTTTCATTGGTGTTGAATAGTTTCTCGTTATTGACCATTTGAAATGCATCTTCTTCACTGTCCTTGATATATTCTTCAAGGCCTCTTTTCTCCTCCTCTGCTGTTTGATGGACTTGCATCATTCCTCTTCCACCTGAGCTGCGAGGGAGGTATAGCCTATCGACATCACTGCGGGGGTGCAGAGCATGATTGATGGTCATGATTTTCCTGGTCTTACGATCTAGCGTCTCTAGCTCTGCCTGGGTCCAGTCTATGATTCCTGCAGTGTATCTGATAACAGGTATAGCCCAGGTGTTTATGTCTTGTATGGTGTTCCCGCCATTGAGTTTGGACTTGAGGATTTTTCTAACTCTCCTGATGTATTCACTTCCAATTTTTCTTTTAACTTCCGTGTGTGCAATGTTATCAGCCTGGAGAATGCCCAAGTATTTGTAATGTTCTTTCTCTTCCAGGTTCTTGATCTTGCTTCCATTGGGCAGTTCTATTCCTTCTGTTTTTGTTATTTTCCCTCTGTTCATTATTAATGCAGCACACTTGTCTAGTCCAAACTCCATTGCTATATCGCTACTGAATATACGGACAGTGTTTAGCAGTGATTCCATTTCTGACTGGGACTTTCCATACAACTTCAGATCGTCCATGTACAGCAGATGGTTGATTTTACTTATAGTTTTAGATGTTTGGTATCCGAGGCCTGTTTTGTTGAGTATTTGTGAAAGTGGGGTCATGGTGATTACAAACCACAGAGGGGATAGTGAGTCCCCTTGGAAAATGCCTCTTCTAATGCTAACCTGTCCAAGTGTCTCGCCATTGATTGTTATCTGTGTACTCCACATGCTCATTGCTTTTTAAAATAAATATCTGAATGTTTTTGCTGACACCAGTTGTTTCTAAACATTTTAGTATCCATGTGTGAGGCAATGAATCAATGGCTTTCTTGTAGTCAATCCATGCAACACTTAGATTGGTTTTTCTTCTCTTGCCGTTTTCTAAATTCATTTTGTCAATCAGCAGCTGGTCTTTTGTGCCTCTGGTGTTTGGGCAATTTCCTTTCTGTTCAACTGGAAGCTGTTTGTTAGTTAATAAGTGTTGCATCACTTCATCTGCTATTATTCCAGTTAATAATTTGAACATGGTTGGCAGGCAGGTTATCGGTCTATAATTACTTGGAACTGCACCTTTTGATGGGTCTTTCATGATGAGATGAGTTTTCCCAGTTGTTAGGCATTGTTCAATATCACCTCCTTGCAAAATGTGATTGGACTGTTTTGATAGTTGTTTATGAAGGCTTGTTAGGTGTTTAAGCCAAAAGCCATGCAGTTCATCGTCGCAGTCCAATTTTTAATTTTCTTTGCTCTTCCACTTATTAATTCTGGTGTTATTATTAGATCTTGAATTTGTTGGTTACATTTTTTGACCTCTTTCATCCAGCCTGCTATTTTATTATAATCTATTGGATTGTCCCATAATTTCCCCCAGAATTGCACTGTTTCTTCTTTATTTGGTGTTTCTAGGTTTCTTGCAGTTTCTCCTTCTATGCTTTGGTAGAAACGTCTCTGATTCGACTGGAATTGGAGATTCTGCCTGTGTTGTGTTGTTCTGGCTTCGTATCTGCTAATCTTCTTTGACACTGCTGTTATTTGCTGCTTTATTATTTCCAGGACTTCTCTAATTTTCCTTGAATCGAAGTGGTATTTTTGGATCAGATACTGTTTGGTGTTTTCATTCTTCAGCTTCTTGTCTTTCATATCTTTCAATTTACTAGCATCTGATCTAAGCCTGGAGATTTTATTTTCTAATCTAATCTTCCATTTAGGTGATGTAGTACTTTCTTTTTTTACAGGTCCATTGATCTTATATCCGAGCTCTTGTGTTGTTATTGTTGCTGCACTGTACATTAGTTGGTTTGTTTTTTGCAAATTCTAGGTTGTTACCCCTGCAAGTGCAGCATTGACATCTTTTAATGCCTGAGCAAGTTGTTTTTTGGCAACTGTTTTTAGAACTGGAAGTCAAACCCTGGTGGTTGTTTGGTTCATGTGCTCACTTATTTTTTGCTTTAGTTCTTGTTGCTTTTCTGTTAAATGGCATTTGGGTTTTTGAGGTGAAGGCAAAGGGGAGGTTGCCTGGTTTTGATTTTGAAACAGTTCAGCAACAGTGGCATCCTCTGTTTCCAACACCTCCTCCACCTGCGCCTGAGCAACTTCTTCAGTTGTTGGTAATTCTTCTTCCATATCTTGAGCCTGTGTTGCTCTTTGCAGTTCTTCCAGCTCAACTCCTGTGAATACTTTATTTCTTATTATGAATCTTCTCTGGTCTGCTAGCCTTTGTTCTGTTATTTCTGTATCTGGATGCTTCTCTTTCCAAATTTGGTACATTCTTTTTAAATAATATTTCTTGTTTACACAGTCAGATAGGTGTTATTGACTGGTTTGTTTTAGCCAGACATCGAGTCCTTCCCAAGGACCTGGGATGGCTGAATTTTATTGTCAGTTGTTATAGATATCGTTGCAGAATATAAGCTGTTCCCAGTAAAGCTGCTTTTTGTAATTGGCCGATGGTGATTTCTGTGGCCCCTATGGTGTTGAGGTGCTCTTCAAGGTCTTTTGGAACTGCACCCAGGGCGCCAATGACCACTGGTCTTATTTTGGTCTTTTTCTGCCACAGCCTTTCCATTTCAATTTGTAGATCTTTGTATTTGGTGATTTTTTCTATTTCTTTTTCTTCTATTCTGCTATCCCCTGGTATTGCTATGTCGATTATTTTCACTTGTTTTTCTTTCTTCTCAACTACAGTTATATCTGGTGTATTGTGTGGCAGATGTTATTATTATTATTATTATTATTATTATTATTATTATTATTATTATTATTATTAATGTCTCTACAACTTTGAACCTTTTACACTGTTGCTGAGTCACATAACCAGAGTTGGGAGTTGTCCTTATGTCTGATTGCAGAAACTCCCTAGTGTTGGGGCACCTGGAGCATTTACAGGCTGGCTGTTACTGCAAATTTATTTATTTATTCGATTTTCATACCATCCTTCTGAAATGGCTCAGGGCGGTTCTCAAACCTCTGCCAGAAGAGTGTGTGTGCATTTGAACACTGGCCAGATCCGAAGTCCATGTGAGATCTTTGGGAGCACCCCCCACACAAATTGGGCTTTCCCTTCCAAATTTCAACTCATTCTGATTTATGTCCAAGTTTTTAAAATCCGGTATTTTACCGAGTTTTCCTGGATACACCAGAACAGCTGCCAGGGAGAGGCACTGACATAGAGTCTTCACATAATCATTATCATGATAAGAGTGCATGCCCGCTTTAGAAATGCACACAGGAAGATGCAAAGAGTGGAAAAATCAGTTTTCAGGCAGCAAGCTCTTTGAAAGTTCTAGTGACAAAACCGCTGTGTATGCTCCAGTTAACTTTTGTGAACACTTTGTCTGCTTGCTCTTTTCACTGGTTAAAACAGAGGTTTAACAAACAAACTGATATAAAGCACATTATGCATGCATTGGGGAACAGGGGCATAGCAAGGTTGGAGTGGGCCCAGAGACAAGATTTTAAATTGCCCCCCCCCACCACCACTCACTGAAGCTCCACTCATGAAGTAAAGAAATCTTAAATGAGGCTGAATAGTGGTAACAAAATGCAGGTCAATTAATGGTACTAGAGAAAGACATGCTGTTCTGGTAGCTCCAGGTCTTGACACTCACATCCATTTCGGAGGATGAATACAACTGAAGGAAGCCCGGGCGGGTGCGCAGCTGTGGGAGTCAGTCATGTGACTTGCCTCTGGGCCCCCCCCCCAAGGCAGTGGGCCCCCAGACAACTGTCTCCCCTTGCCCTTTTATAATTATGCCCCTGTTGAGGAAAAAGGGAAGTGTGGTGTCCGCCTCCTCAGGGAAGACAATGCCATTGGCTAGAAGGAAAACATGAAGGCAAGCTGTGGGAACTTGCACAAAAAGAAAACCCAAGAGCAGAGAGGAGGGGCTGCTTCCCTAATGCCACGAGTCTAATTCAAAGTGGCTTCGCTCAACAGATACTCTGAGAGCTGGAAGCCCTATGTGGGAAAGAGAGCTGGTCTTGTGGTAGCAAGCATGACTTGTCCCCTTAGCTAAGTAGGGTCTGCCCTGGTTGCATATGAATGGGAGTCTAGATGTGTGGGCAGTATAAGATATTCCCTCAGGGGATGGAGCTGCTCTTGGAAGAGCATCTAGGTTCCAAGTTCCTTCCCTGGCATCTCCAAGACAGGGCTGAGAGAGATTCCGGCTTCTCAGGAACCTCTCAGCAGTTAAAATGCTGCTGCAGAATTCAGCATGATGATATATACTTCTGCAGTTTCCACAGCAGATTGTTCTAATGGCATTAATCAATTAGGCCCCTAAATAATTTATTTAGGAGCAATATTTATACAGGCATTAAATAAAATCAACAAAATGTACATAATTAACATAATGTTCCACAAATTTGCATAGGCAGCATAGCTAAGATAAGGACTCTCATGTAACATACTACAAAGTTATGGACATTTGTAGAAATCTTACATCGTCTCATTCAGGGTTACATCTCTCTCTTTTCCTTTCCTGACAGAGGCGTTGGGCCTTTAATAGTTTCATAATGGACAGACATTCAAGATACAATTTATCATTGCTGAAGCTCCATGCCATACCAGTTGAATTTCTGCCATGTATTTGTGAAAGGCATGGATCTTTCTGCTTTTATGGTAGAAAGGTGCAGATCTTGCCAGGAATAATGTTGTACTTTTTGTCAATGTTCCTGCGTAACCTATCTATCTATCTATCTATCTATCTATCTATCTATCTATCTATCTATCCATCCATCCATCCATCCATCCATCCATCCATCCATCTATCTATCTATCTATCTCCCATACTGATATTGTCCAGATCTTGAGAAATGTGTATGTCACTCCTAAACACACTTACAGCCTGATCCTAGGCATGTATACATAGAGTAAATCGTAAGTGCATAAGAAGAGCTCTGCCAGATCAGCCAAGGCCTATATAGCCCAGCATCCTGTTTCCAACAGTGGCCCACTAGATGCCTTAGGGTAGCCCACAAACAGGAGGTGAAGGCATGCCCTTGATCCCGCCATTGCTCCCTTGAAACTGGTAGTCTGAACCTTCTGCTTCTGAACCTGGAGACAGAATATAGCCATCATGCCTAGTAGCCACCGATAGATGTGCCTTTCATTACTTTGTCTAACCTGCTTTTCAAGCCATCTAAGCAAAAGGCTATCACTAAATCTTCTGGCAGCAAACTGAATAGACTCATTATGTGCTGTGCCCCACTGTGGTCAATAGGGCTTACTCCAGAGTAAGTGTATACATGATTGCAACCCTAACATTCCCAATGATTTCACAAGTATTTACTGGTAGGTGGGGTTATGGTTATATCCTATCTCTATGAAACCACCGTAGTTTTATACTCTTATAAAAAAACACTTTATGGTGTTTTTATTATTGTTTTTATGGTTTATTATTTGTTTGTTTATTCGATTTCTATACCACCCTTCCAAAAATGGCTCAGGGCAGTTTACACAGAGAAATAATAAATTAATAAATCGTATTGTTAGCTGCTTTGAGGGTACAAGGTGAAAAGTGGCATGCTATGTTTAAAATAAACATGTTTTTCAATAACGTCTATATATTTAATTGTCTTGGGACCATGCATGCCCAGGATTTGGTGGCAGAACTCTTGCGACACACTGCAAGAGTTCGGGACTGAGGGAAACGTCGGTTGGGAGTTGGAGGAGCCCGGAAGAGGAGGCCAAGGGGATGCCACTCTGGCGGCTGGGGGTGAGGGGCGGTGAGAGGAGAAGATGCAGTGGGCGCCTGAGCCGTGCCACCAAGAGGAGCCTGGCTGGGCGGGCAGTGGCGGTGGCGGGCTCCCGAAAATAGCCGGGCAGAGGCTGGCGCAGCAACTGGGGCTGTTGTGGCGGGCATGGGGGCTGGGAGAGGGGAGAGCGGTGGAGTCTTTTGCCACCTTTTTCACAACTCTGTTTTTCATTCTCCATGGTAAGTCTAGTTAGTTCATATTAACAGTATAAAACATTTGTCATTTGTAAAGAGGGGTGGGCAAAGTTGTGATTTAAAGCTACTGTGAAGTATCCAAAAATAATATGTCTGTGTTAAGTCATATGCACATCTATACTACAAAAATGAATGCTATAGAATGATCAATCAAAAAACCAAAGAAAAGAAAAGAAAAGAATTTCATAGCCACACGTATCACAGAGTTACATGTGCTCAAGCTTCATTGATTTCAGTGGGACAAGTGACCACCACTGTGTGGGGTCCCTGGGGATGCCTTGAAGTGCTACCATTTTGACCAAGCAATAACTTATGGGAGACAGAATAACCCTTCTATTAATATTTCATGAAAGCAGCAAGCAAGGAAGATCAAAATATGAGATGAAAATCAATGTCCACATAATTGGAAGGCAATTGTGTGCTTATTGGTTAGGGCTTGTCATATCTATCCAAACATTCACATAATATACTGATGATATACTGTAATTATTGTATGCTGTATATTGATACTAATGATTATGTTGTTGTTGTTGTTGTTGTTGTTACAGTATTACTTTACAATATTAAAATTGTAAGAATACAGTGACAGTCTATGACCAGCTCAGTTTGACAATTTTGATTGGTAAAACAGTATATACTGATTTACACACCAGTACCTACACACAAGCCACCTAATGGTGCAGTAGGGAAATGACTTGCCTAGAGAGCAAGAGGTTGCTGGTTCGAATCCCCGCTGGTATGTTTCCCAGACTATGGGGAACACCTATATCGGGCAGCAGTAATATACCGTAGGAAGGTGCTGAAAGGCATCATCTCATTCTGCATGGGAGGAAGAAATGGTAAACCCCTCCTAAATTCTACCAAAGAAAACCACAGGGCTCTGTGGTCGCCAGGAGTTAACACCAACTCGAGGGCACACCTTTACCTTTACCTGTCCAATGTTAATGATATAGCCATTGTGGTCTCAGGAATTCCAAAGCATTCACTTCCCACAATGCAGCTTCACAGAGGAACCAGAAAGCTAATCTCAATACATCATTCAGCAATATGTGAGAGATAAAAGACAGCTCCAGACAGTCTTTGGGAAAACTGATTATCTAGACCCATTTCAAACTGGCTTTCGGGCAGGCTATGGGGTGGAGACTGCCTTGGTCAGCCGGATGAATTATCTCCATTGGGAATCGACAGAGAAAGTGTGATTCTGTTGGTCCTTTTGGACCTCTTGGCGGCTTTCGATACTATCGACCATAGTATCCTTCTGGAGCATCTGAGGGGATTGGGAGTGGGAGGCAATGCTTTGCGGTAGTTCCACTTCCTACCTCACGGGCAGGTTCTAGATGGTGTCCCTTGGAGACTGTTGTTCTTCAAAATCTGAACTTTTGTATGGTGTCCCTCAGGGCTCTGTATTGTCTCCAATGTTTTTTAACATCTACATGACACCACTGGGAGAGATCATCAGGAGATATGGTGCACGGTGCTATGACACTCAAATCTACTTCTCCATGTCAGCAGCAGCATCAGGAGGTCCATAACCTCCCAAAATGCCTGTCTGGAGGAGGTAATGGGCTGGATGAGGGATAACAAACTGAGACTGAATCCAGATAAGATGGAGGTACTCATTGTGTGGACAGGGGTGTACCAAGGTTGGAGTGGGCCCGGAGACAAGATTTTAAAATGGGCCCCTTGCAGTATATTTATACACAACTTTTCAACAGCGGCAACAGCCACTGCAGGGATGCTGTTCTGGATAGGGCCAGCAGTGAGCCAGGCAGCGAGCAAGTCATTCTGTTTCTCTATAGCAAAATTGAATGTCTGTCCACAAACTGCATGTAATGGGTTGTGGTCCTATTCCCAAAAGATCAAGTTAAACATTAGTTTCCCCCGCAATATAAATAATTGTACTACCTTTAAAAACAACAAGAAAGCACTTAGTGAATTCAAAAGTTCTATTTGCTAATGACTATTACTGTGTTTGGGCTGGCCAATTTTTCATGCATGCAGCTTGACAATTGAGCACAGTCAGACATTTGTATTAAAATGGTTCAAGGAAACAAATCTTTAAAAAAGCAAAACAAAAAACCGCTTGTCCAAAAGTGGGTTCTTTCTCAGTTTGTAGTCAATATAAATTGTTATAGCTGGTTTAATTTCAAATTGGTCTATACCTTAGGATGGTATTCAGCAAAAATGATTGAGGGATACAAAATGTTTAGAGGAAACTCCTTTGAAGGTGGAAGGGTTCTTCTGTATGTAGTAGCAGTCTGTTCCCAAAGAATGAACAAGTCAGGCAGCCAGCAGGCACTTTAGATGGGAGAGAGGAAGGTCTTACCTGCCCCTCCTGTGTTCTGCTGCTACCCACCACCACCTCTCTGTGGCCTGGCACCATCACATATAGACAGCCATGCCGTCTCTGCTGCCAGTAAAGATCTGATTGTAGCTAGCTGGGAACAGGAAGTTCCTTGTTCCCAACATCCTGCTGTGGGTGACCTTACATTGCGGATGCCATGTTGAGTGCCCTGAGCACTCAAGATGGTGTCCGCAGTGTGACATCACCCCCCGCAGGATGCTGGGAACAGGGAACTTCCTGTTCCCAGCTAGGTACAAGTGGATCTTTACCAGCAGTCTTACTGGGTCATGGAGAGGCAGCGGGGGACAGCAGCAGAGGAGGGAGGGGCAGGCAAGACCTTCCCCTCCCCACTCAAAGTATTTGCCCACTGATACAGGGCCTCTCACAGTGCAGCTGGTCTCGCTCTTGGAGGGGCCTTAGAGGAAGCGGGCTGAGAGACAACTGTCTCCCCTTGCCTAATGTACCGTACGCCCCTGGGTGCGGGGTCGAAACTTGGGAGATGATTTTGATCTGCCTGTTTGGGATGGGGTCACACTTCCCTGGAAGGATCATGTACACAATCTGGGGGTGCTTCTGAATCCGGGTCTCTCCCAGGTCTCCCAGGTTGGGCACTTCTGGTTGGTGGCCAGAAGTGCCTTCTATCAGCTTCGGCTGATACGCCAGCTGCATCCATTTCTTGAGATAAATGACCTCAGAACAGTGGTACATCTGCTGGTAACCTCCAGACTAGATTACTGTAATGTGCTCTATGTGGGTCTGCCCTTGTGTGTAGACCAGAAACTACAGCTGGTTCAGAATGCGGCATCCAGGTTGATCTCTGAGTCATCTCGGAGAGACCATATTACTCCTGTATTTAAAGACGTATACTTGCTGCCGATAAATTTCCAGGCAAAATACAAGGTACTGTTTATAACCTATAAAGCCCTAAATGGCTTGGGCCCTGGGTATTTAAGAGAACGTCTTCTTCATCATGAACCCCACCACCCATTGAGATCATCAGGAGAGGTCCATCTTCAGTTGCCACCTGCTCGTTTGGTGGCTACTCGGGGACGGTCCTTCTCTGCTGCTTCCCCAAAGCTTTGGAATGCACTCCCTGCTGAAATAGAGCCTCCCCAATCGCTAATAACTTTTTAAAAGTCTTTAAAGATGCACCTATTCACCTAGGATTTGAATTAAATATTGTTTTACCAGTTTTATCATCATTTTAAAATGTTTTTAAAATTTAAATTGTTGTAATGTTTTAACTTTTACTATGTCATTTATTTTGTTTTAACTACTGTTTTTAAGGGTTTTTTGTCATTTATTTTAACTAATGTTTTAGCTTTTTGTTTATTTGTTGTAAACCACCCAGACACGTGAGTTTTAGGCAGTACAGAAGTGTGTTAAATAAAATAAAAAAGCTGCAGTCAGAACTTCCAGAGAAGTCACAAAGAGGCATGGGTCATATTATCATGCTGTCTAGCTGCCGGATAGTTTCTGCCACTTCACCTTGATTCCAAAGTCCTTACAGCTTGCTTCATGTTTTGCTAGAAAGGAGTATCCTGCAATATACCCTAATAGAGACATGAGTTTTGAGTGCTTTACAAATATACTAAATAAAACAAATAAATATTGGTTGTATACTGTGTCGTGGGGAACAGTGTGGCATGAAGGGATCATTCCTACTTTCTTTCAGTCCTTCCCTTAATGAATCACTTGGCAAGAGAGGGAAGAGAAAATCTATAGCGCATGTTTCAAGAGGTGGCTTCAGGTCCACCCTGAGCCTCCTCTTGATGCTAGAGGTGGCATGATGAACTTACAATCCTACTGCATGCAGCACACTGATCTCCCCCATGTCTGTGCTCAAAGAGCACACCAGTTATCCCCACTCCCACTGATTCTCCTTTCACCTCCCTCCTCCCCCATGCATATTATGATGCTTAGATCTGCCTGTTCTGGATGGGGTTATACTCCCTCAGAAAGAGCAGGTACCCTAGTCTGGGAGTACTTCTGTACCCAAACCTCTTCCTGGTTTTTCAGGTTGAGGAAGTGGCCAGGAGGGCTTTCTATCAGCTTCAGCTGATCCACCAGCTATGTCCATTTCTGGAGATAAACAACCTTCCTTCCTTCCTTCCTTCCTTCCTTCCTTCCTTCCTTTCTTTCTTTCTTTCTTTCTTTTGTACACCGCCCCAAACTTTCATCTCTGGACGGTTAAAAATAGCATAAAACAAGTTAAAATATATACAAAAACTTAAAACAATTTAACAATTTAAAAACCATGAATTAAAACCTTAAAATTTAAAGAACAGAAAAGGCTTGGGTGAAAAGGTGAGTTTTCAAATGCTTTCTAAAAATTGTCAGAGATGGGGAGGATCATATCTCAGCAGGGAGCTCATTCCATAGTCTCAGGGCAGCAACCGAGCAAGCCCGTCCCTGTGTGGCCACCAGCCGAGCTGGCGGCAGCTCTCTGGACGACCTCAATGGGCAGTGGGGGTCATAATGAAGAAGACGTTCTCTTAGATACCTAGGGCCTAAGCCATTTAGGGCTTTATAAGTTATGACAAGCACTTTGTATTTTGCCTGGAAACCTATTGGCAGCCAGTGTAACTCTATCAACAAAGGTGTGATGTGGTCTCTCCAAGATGACCCAGAGACCAACCTGGCTGTCGCGTTCTGTACCAACTGAAGCTTCCAGACTATGTACAAAGGCAGCCCCACATAGAGCGCATTGCAGAAGTCAAGTCTGGAGGTTACCAACATATGTACCACTGTTTTGAGGTCATTCATCTCAAGAAATGGATGCAGCTGGCGTATCAGCCAAAGCTGATGGAAAGCACTCCTGGCCACCGCCTCAACCTGAGAAACCAGGGACAGGTGTGGATCCAGAAGTACTCCCAGACTATGAACCTGTTCCTTTTGGGGAAGTGTGACCCCATTCAGAACAGGGAGATCAAAATCGTCTCTAGAGTTCTGACCTCGCACAGTAAGTACCTCCATCTTATCTGGATTCAGTTTCAGTTTATTCTCCCTCATCCAGCCCATTACTGCTTCCAGGCAAGCATTTAAGGAAGTTATGCCATCTCCTGAAGAAGTTGACATGGAGAAGTAGATTTGGGTGTCATCAGCATACTGATAACACCCCACTCCAAATCCCCTGATGATCTCTCCCAGTGGTTTCATGTAGATGTTAAAGAGCATTGGAGAAAGTACGGAGCCTTGAGGGACACCATACTTAAGCTCAGATTTTGAACAGCAACAGTCTCCAATCGACACAATCTAGAATCTGTCCGAGAGGTAGGAGCGGAACCACTGTAAAACATTGCCCCCCACCCCCAGCACCCTTAGACGTTCCAGAAGGATACTATGGTCTATAGTATAGAAAGCCGCCAAGAGATCCAAAAGGACCAACAGAGTCACACTTCCTCTGTCAATTCCCAATTGGAGATCTTCCATCAGGCCAACCAAGGCAGTCTCCACCCCATAGCCCACCCGAAAGCCAGTTTGAAATGGGTCTAGATAATCAGTTTCCTCCAAGACCGCATGGAGCTGAGAGGCCACCACCTTCTCAATTACCTTGCCCTACCATGAGAGGTTGGAAACAGGCCTATAGTTGCTCAACCCTGAGGGATCTAATGCAGGCTTCTTAAGAAGAGGTCTAATAATTGCCTCTTTAAGACAAGGAGGCACCCTACCCTCCCTCAGAGAACCATTTATGATTTCTACCAGGCCTCCTACAACAGCCTCCCTGCTAGATAGAACAAGCCATGTTGGACAAGGGTCAAGAGAACAAGTGGTAGGCCTCACCGCTCCGAGCAGCTTGTCCACATCCTCAGGAGTCACAAACTGAAACCAATCCAGTCAAACCACATAAGAGGAGTTGTCGGACACCTCCAATTCAGATATTGAATTAATTGTGGATTCTCTGTCTAAGTTGGCCTGAATCAGAGAGATTTTATCTGCAAAAAACTCTTTAAACACATCGCAGTGGGTAACTGATGGCTCCAAATTCTGATTCAAGGAAGAGGGGGCACTTACTAGCCACCTCACAACCCTGAACATCTCCGCTGGATGTGAACTCGCAGATGCAGTACAGGCAGAAAAGAATCGCTTCTTTGCCGCACATATTGCCTGAGCATAGATCTTTAAATGTGCTCTATGTCGTAATCTGTCGGATTCGAGTCAAGTCTTTCTCCACTTGAGCTCCAGTCGCCTACCTTGCTGCTTCTGCCCCCGTAGATCTTCCGTATACCAAGCGGCCTGTTCTGAAGTGGGTCGGAGGGTACGCTTAGGAGCAATTGTGTCTACTGCCCTGGTGATCATGTTATTCCAGTTTTGCACTAGGACATCAACAGGATCACCAGCAGAGCCAACATTAAATCCCTCCAAGGCTTCTTGGAATCCTATTGGATCCAATAATTTCTTTGGGCGGACCATTCTAATAGGCCCCTCACCCCTGCAGAGATGGAAAGAGGTTGTAAGCCTAACCTTAACCAGATGGTGGTCTCTCCAGGACAATGGGGAAATCACAGCAGTCCCCACCCACGGAACACCACCCTGATCAGAGTAGAAGACCAAATCAAACGTGAGACTTGCAATGTGCATCGGTCTGGAAACTACTTGGGATAGACCCATAGTTGTCATGGCTGCTATGAACTCCTGAGCTGCCCTGGACAAATTGGTCCCGAAGTGAACATTGAAGTCCCCCAGCACCAAAAGTTTGTGAGACTCCAATGCAAGTTCAGCGACCAAGTCCATGAGCTCAGTAAGGGATTCCATCGGGCAGCGGGGCGATCGGTACACCAACAGAAATCCCAATCTATCCCTGGTCCCCAAACTTAGGTACACACATTCAATATGGTCGGATACCTCAACAAGGACCCTGGTAAGGGAGATGCTATCCTTATAGACAACAGCCACTCCACATCCCCGCCCACGTCCCCTCACCTGCTCCTTTACAGAATACCCTGGAGGAAGAAGCTGGGACCAGACTGGGCCACCAGCCTCCCCCAACCAAATCTCGGTGATACATACCAGGTCAGCCCCTTCATTCATAATCAAATCATGGATGAGCTCGGATTTATTTTGGACAGACCTGGCATTGCAGAGGAGCAAGGTAAGGTTATGTGGGCTGTTGGCAGTGCTCCCCGAGGTCATAGAGTTGGCAGGACAGCCAGAAGGGGAGACAGCTATTACATTTCTGACTACCCTTCCTCTGGGACAGCCTGCTGACCTGCTAACATTACTTCTTCTATTCCCCACCACCACCGGAATAGCTGCCCCATATTCAACCAAGGTGCTCCCTGTCTCCCCATCTCTAGATGAACCCAAACACATAACTGCTTTGATCCAATCACACCAACAGTGAAGTGAGCAAGAATCTTCTCTAGCTGTTCAAGTTAGTATGTTGGCCCCAGCCCTCAGTCCCACCTCTGAAGGCCACCTCCAAAGGCCGGCCCTTTTTGGCGGCTGGCTTTGGCGGCCGCCTGTAGGCGGCCTGCACCAGCGGCTCCGCCTCTGGCTGCAGCCCACTCGAATAAAGGCCAAGATCTCAGAAGCCCAGTGGGTGTGTCTGACACCCACACCAATCAGGCAGTTTGGACAGGTGCATAGTATATCTGAACACAATTAGAGTGTTCCACTTACCACTTTAAACAGTGGTGCCTATGCTGGTAGCTTCCATACTTGACAACTGCAATGCATTCTATGTTGGGCTGCCTTTGTACGTAGTCCAGAAACTGTAGTTGGTACAGAAGGCAGCAGCCAGACTGATTTCTGGGATTACCTGAAGAGATCCTATTATACCCATTTTAAAATAAGCACACTGGCTGCCAATACATTTTCGGCGAAATACAAAGTGCTGGTTATTACCTATAAAGCTCTGAATGGCTTGAGTACGAGGTATTTAAGAGAATGCCTTCTTCTTCATCAACCCCGCCGCCTAATAAGATCACTTTGGGAGGTTCAGTTGCAATTGCCACTGGATCAGTTGCCACCGGCTTAGTTCTCAAAACTTGAAGCTTTTCTAGAGTTGCCCCAGGACTCTGGAACATGCTTTCTAACAAAATTAGAGCCTCCCCTTCTCTGGATGTTTTTAAGATGGACCTGAAAACATACCTTAGCTTTTAATTTATTGTTTGTATCTGTATTAAACTTTAATTTAAAGTTAGTATCTGTATTTTAAACTGTTTTAATTGAGTTAATGTTTTTTGTTGTGTTTTTCGATTGTGACCCACTCAGGGACTTGTGTATGGGGTGGTATAAAAATGCATTAAATAAATAAAAACAAATCAATTTAAGTGCTCAGTATTTTAACTTATTGTGTGACAAATGCTAGTCATGTTGTGCAATACACTTTTGTGAGGCAATTTTTATGGTTGTATAAGACACTGATTAGAAGACACTGTGGCTGTTAGTCAGCCTAAATTACACATGAGTAGTCCCATTACAATTAATGGGACATGTTAGTAACTTATAACTTGTCTCATTAATCTCAATAAGAGTACTAATTAGTAATTTACTGGATATCAGCCAATATTTTTCTTGGAGGAAATGGATTATCTAGACCCATTTCAAACTGGCTTCCAGGCTGGCTATGGAGTGGAGACTGCCTTGGTCGGCCTGATGGATGATCTCCAACTGGCAATTGACAGAGGAAGTGTGACTCTGTTTGTCCTTTTGGACCTCTCGGTGGCTTTCGATACTATCGACCATAGTATCCTTCTGGAGCGTCTGAGGGGGTTGTGGGTGGGAGCACTGCTTTGCAGTGGTTCCACTCCTACCTCTTGAGCAGGTTCCAGATGGTGTCCTTTCGAGACTGTTGCTCTTCAAAATCTGAACTTTTGTATGGTGTCCCTCAGGGCTCCGTATTGTCTCCAATGTTGTTTAACATCTACATGAAACCGCTGGGAGAGATCATCAGGAGATTTGGTGCAGGGTGCTATCAGTATGCTGATGACACCCAAATCTATTTCTCCATGTCAGCATCATTGGGAGAGGGCATAACCTCCCTAAATGCCTGCCTGTAGTCAGTAATGGGCTGGATGAGGGATAACAAACTGAGACTGAATCCAGATAAGATGGAGGTACTCATTGTGTGGGGTCGGAACTCGAGAGACGGGTTTGATCTGCCTGTTCTGTATGGGGTCACACTTCCCCAGAAGGAACAGGTATGCAGTCTGGGGGTGCTTCTGGATCCAAGTCTCTCCTTGGTGTCCCAGGTTGAGACAGTGGCCAGAGGTGCCTTCTATCAGCTTCGGCTGATATGCCAGCTGCGTCTGTTTCTTGAGTTAGACGACCTCAAAACAGTGGTACATCTGCTGGTAACCTCCAGACTGGATTACTGCAATGCGCTCTATGTAGGGCTGCCCTTGTACATAGTCCAGAAACTACAGTTGGTCCAGAATGTGGCAGCCAGGCTCGTCTCTGGGTCATCTAGGAGAGACCATATTACTCCCATATTGAAGGAATTACACTGGCTGCCGATATGTTTCCGGTCATAACCTATAAAGCCCTAAACAGCTTGGGCCCTGGGTTTTTAAGAGAACGGCTTCTTCGTAATGAACCCCGCGGCCCATTGAGATAATCAGGAGAGGTCCATCTGCAGTTACCACTGGCTCGTCTGGTGTCTACTCAGGGTTGGGCCTTTTCCGTTGCTGCCCCGAGGCTTTGGAATGTGCTCCCTAGTGCAATAAGAGTTTCCCCATCTCTGACATCCTTTAAAAAGTCCTTAAAGATGCATTTCTTCACCCAGGCTTTTAACTGATATTGTTTTAATTGTTTTGAATGTTGTTTTTAGAATGTTGTTTTAAAAATTTTAAATTGTGTTTTACCTTTCTTGCTTTTAAATTTTTGTTTTGTTTTGCTTTTGTTTTTATTTAATGTTTTACTTTTTAATCTTGTTGTAAACTGCCCAGAGACATAAGTTTTGGGCAGTGTAAAAATATGATAAATAAAATAAAATAAATATTCATATACAAATTAAAAGAAGTTACTTTCACATACATGATACAAATCTGAAAGGGGTTTTTAACAGTGTTGGCATCTAGTAGTTTTAACCCATGCCAATGAAGCTCATTTCTTTTATTCATGCAAGTGTGTAGTCAAAGAGAAGTCTGCTTTTTAAAATATGCTTTGTGCAGATTCTGTCTCTCTGTTTGCACTAGCAGGAGAAGATTGCTACAGTTCTGATGGTACACACTGGCTTGTGATACTGTGGTGGCTGAGCAAAAAGTGCAGGTACGACAAACACCTACCTGTGCAGCATAACTTTGAATCAGATCTTTCATTTAGGTTTCCTCCCAAAGCTGGAAAAATACGTTATTTTATTTTGTTTGTTGCTTTTAGGTTTGTTACTTGAATCAGCATATTTAGTTAAACATATATTCAGGGACTGGAAATAGAAAAATCTGAAAAACATCACTTTGCATGTTGCTAAAATAAATTCCTGATTAAAAAGCACAAATGCTCTATAATCAAATGACTTAGTGAACTTTCTCCATCTTCTTCTCTCAGTATTACATTTCTCCCTGTGTGTATATATGAGAAAAACAGATTTTCACTTGTACTGTGTCATTTTCTGTACAGCAGGCAAAAGGCTAATTGATGGAGATATTGTAGGCTTCTTATATCAAACCAATCCTTTTTACAGCACTGAATCAATGTGAAGAATAAGCACTGGAAGTGGGTTTTCAACATCCAATTTTTAAAAATTGAACAATGCAATTAAGATAACAATACTTGGCAGGAAGGCAAAGAGACATTTTTAAGGGCATTATTAAAGGAATGTTGCAAACATCTCTCTATATATAATTCTGCTGGGTGTGCCTTGGAATGTGTGTCCCAGCACCCAGCTGATTGGCTGGGTGGCAGATGGGCCTGATTGGCTGAAGCGCACCGAGGAGGATTAGTCTCTGCCGCAGTGGCAGGCCTGGCTGCAGAGGCCAGAGACAGCGGCGGGCCCAGCCCAGCCATGGAGGCAAGGCCCAGGAAGGGGGGGGGGGGAGAAAGGGGGGCAGAAGTGGCGGTGGGGAGGAGAGGCGGCTGGGCCTGGAAGTGGAGACTGGGGCAGAAAAGGGAGGCTGGAAGAGGTAACCGCCGGCCACAAAGAGCACACAGATGATCTGTGCGGGGTCGGCTAGTACTGCATTATTAGAAGATGATATAAATACCTAGTACTGGGCTTCCCACTGAAAAAGTGAGGGTTAAATTACACGTGATGTAAAACTCATTGTTAATATATGGATTTCACCAGGAAGTGGATTGGAAGTGTTCTCCCTCCCTCCCTCCTGCTCCATAAATGGATAGATTAGATTAGATTAGATTAGATTAGATTAGATTAGATTAGATTAGATTAGATTAGATACACACACATAGCTGGTTGGGCCTTACTCACTGACTGACTGACATGAAATTCCCAGACCAAACCATGAAAGATAGAAACTTGCTGTTTGTCAGGTAGGTTCCAGACCTTGCCCACACTACCAGAAAAATAAAGCCCCCAGAAAAATTCATTAATTTCCTGGAAAATGCAAAACAACAACAACTCCACGACCCCTCTCCCATTGGAAAAGCATGGGAAATGATGTATTTTGACAAACTTTAACTGTGTTTGCAAGTACTTTTAATTAAGTTTGCAGGAAGTAAGTCTGGACTTTCACAGAATTAGTATTATTATTTCTTGTTTACATAGTCAGACAGGTGTTATTGACTGGTTTGTTTTATCCAGACATTGAGTCCTTCCCAAGGACCTGGGATGCCAGAATTTTATTGTCAATTGTTATAGATATCGTCGCAGAATATAGGCTGTTCCCAGTAAAGCTGCTTTTTGTAATTGGCTGATGGTGATTTCTGTGGCCCCTATGGTGTTGAGGTGCTCTTCAGTGTCTTTTGGAACTGCACCCAGGGCGCCAATTAGCACTGGGATTATTTTGGTCTTTTAATTATTTAATTATTTAATTATTTAATTATTATCATTATCATTATCATTTCAATTTCAATTTCTACACCGCCCTTCCAAAAATAGCTCAGGGCGGTTTACAAAGAGAAACAACAAATAAATAAGATGGCTCCCTGTCCCCAAAGGGCTCATACTCTAAAATGAAACACAAGGTAGACACCAGCAACAGTCAGTGGAAGTACTATGCTGGGGGTGGATAGGGGGTGGATAGGGGGTGGATAGGGCCAGTTACTCTCCCCCTGCTAAATAAAGAGACTCACCACGATAAAAGGTGCCTCTTTGCCCAGTTAGCAGGGGTTGCTAACTGAATGATTATGAAACAAACAAACTATATTTTTTCAGTTAACTGCATTTCAATCCATGTCGGATTTCTACAAAAATCGCTTATGAAATTAAAAAAAAAACACGCAAAAGCTTCAGTGCTGGAGTTATGAATGCTGTTTTCTAAACACAAACTTTTCTGAACATTATCTAGCAATTAGCGTGAAGGGAGAGTGCATGGTTATTTTGTGGTACAGGAGGAATGCTTGTAAACTGCAAGCCTTCTCTCTCTCTCTCTTTCTCCCATTTCTATCATCTATCTATTTCTATATATCTGGGCTGGCACCATGCTACACAGCAGGGGTCGGGGGAGGTGAAGCTTTAACATGTACCTCAGTGCTCCCCCCCCCAATTGACTTCCAAAGTGGCTATTTGCCCCCCAAAGTGCTGCAAATAGGCTACTGAGTGTCAGGGTTTTTGAAAGGACGGAAGAACTTTTCAAAATGGTATATTAAATGACTTAATCTACAAGTGACTCATATAGTTTCCCAGGGAAATTTCCCTTCTGTGGCTAATAGCAGCTTGGTTGGTTGGATAACAACCCTCCGCCCAAACCACCAAGTGTCAAGTTGTTTTGAAGACTGCAGTGCTTCCTCATGCATCTGTAATACAACATATTGCTTCACCCTGTAAGATCATTTAGGAGGACCTCTTGCATATCTCTCTACCTTCAGAGGCTCAGCTGGTGGAGACGTGCAAGCTGGCCTTCTCTGTGGTAGCCTTGACTCTATGGAACTCTCTGCCACTTGGATTGGCCCCCTCCTCACTGGTTTTTAGACATAAGCTGAAGATCTTGCCTTTCCAGCAGGCTTTTCCCAAATGTTCTTGAACCTTTATGCCAGGTGCTTTATTTCTGGCTGCAACCACTACCCTTTAACCTGTTTTTATTAGCTCTGAAATTTATAACACTCCTTTTGAATTATAAAGTGGTTGTTTTGTTCTGTTATTGTTTTGTGTTATTGAAATTGTTATTGTTAGGGAAAAGACAGAATAGAAAATTTTAGAAAAACATCTAGAATAGAAACATTTAAAATGAATAAATAATAAAATAAAATGTGTTGCTTGCAGCTGACAGTACAAGGAAAAAAATCCAAATGGCTATGTATAAACTGTATGGACTTTGAAATCTGAGCACTTAATGCTTGTAAGAACAGCAGCTGAATATAATGGAGAACCTAAGTAGCAGCTCATTGATAAAATAATGCAAGGAGAGTTACTATTGATTATCTAAAAGCCTTTCAGTATCCAGAGAAAGAGCTCTCTAATTTGAACTTCTGGTATCCAAGAAAATTAGAACACATTCTAATCTCCACTTATTTGTAGAACTAACTGAATTAGGCTTGTCTGCAATATTTTTTTTCCATTTGAAAGGAAATTCTCAGAGAAGTACAAATTTGTGCTAATGAGCAAACAGACTTTAAGAATGCTGCTGGAATTTACAGTTTCTTAATACAAAACAGAACTTGGAAATGGGGCACAGACCGCTTCCCATGCTCAGTGCATAGTAGAGGGAGTCTGGCATTTAGCTGCCTCCATTCCATGCCAAATACAGGAAGGGGGCAGGAGGTCTATGTCCAGCCACATAATCCTGTTGTTTGTTTCCTTATTACGTTTATACTTCACTCTTCCTCCAAGGAGCCAAGACAGGGCTCCTTGTACAGGGCTATGTTTTTACTCATTATCACAACTCTGTGAAGTAGGTTAGGCTGAAAGATGGCCCACAGTCACTCAGTGAATATCATGGCTGAATGGGGATTTGAACTTGAGTCTTCCTGATTCTAGTCCAACATTCTAACCACTACACTACGCTGGCTCTCAGAGCTCATCACAGAACTTTGAGACATTTTAATGAATGAGGAGCCAATAAAATTCCATCTTCATAGAGAAGTAGCAGCACATAGCAAATGCTGTGACTAGATGTCTGGGAACAGTAAGAGAATAGGCAAGGTTCTCATAACACAGGGTGGCTCCATAGAATCACATAATTTTATTATCTATCTATCTATCTATCTACTATCTATCATACTTATATACTGCCCAGAACGGATGTCTCTGGGCAGTTTACAATAAAACAGTACAAATTAAAACAAAATTAAAGCATTAAAACATTAATTGAAAATTAGGAATCAGTGGCCTCCAGCCTTCCCATTTGCACTGATGGGAAGACATAGCCACCATCTTTTTGTACTATGGTTTCAGGAAAAATTGTGTCAGCCAAACAAGTATGTGGGAGAGTAACTTCCCTTCTGAACATTCAAACACATACAGTCAACATTTTTTAAAAAAGGTTGTATAGCAAGTTTAGGAACATGGGAGAAGAGCTGGTCTTGTCCCATTTGCTAAGCAGGATCCATCCTGGTTGCATATGAATGGGAGACTACATGTGTGTAAGATATTCCCCTGAGGGGATGGAGCCTCTCTGGGAAGAGCACTTGCATGCTTGCATGCAGAAGGTTCCAAGCTTCCTCCCTGACATCTCCAAGATAGAGATGTCACTCCTGCCTGCAACTTTGGAGAAGCCGCTGCCAGTCTGTGTAGACAACACTGAGCTAAATGGATGAATGCCCTGACTCAATATATGGCAGCTTCCTATGTTCCTAAGAGGTGGAGTAAAATTTAAGAACAAGAATCAGAGGTGGGGGAAAGTAAAAACTTGCAGGTTAGCTTCTAGCCCTATATGCCTAATTTGGAGGAACCCTTACAGATCTTTCTAGGCCAGCTTAACCAGAGAGAAGACTGACTGACTGCACTCCAAACAAGAGATGGAGGGAGAGAGATGTATGTGACTTCACCAAACCAGGTTGTAGAAGGCAGGGCCAAAGTAATCCTTACAACCAATAAGAGACATCCCTCAGGTTCACAGAGCTAGGAACATAGTTACTGGGATGGAATCAAACCCCATTGGTGGCTTAATTGATAGACAAGGCCCTGGAGCCTCTGGTTTTCTGGCTTATAAAAAGAAAAGAAAAGGCGTGAAAGACAGATAAAAACTTATTGGCTCTAGCAAACTTCTTATATTTAGCAAACTGAAAGAGAGGAAAACAAAATGTCTGATTCTGCTGATGTGTGGTTTTTGTAGGCAAGAGTGTATAAGCAAACAGGGAGGCAGGAACAGAGGTGCCTTTGGACTGGACTTCTGGGCGGAAATCCAGACAAGGTTGAAGTCGTAGTGCATGTGTACTACTAGGTACTACTGCAGCTACACCCATGCCCTTGCAGGTCTTTGTGTCCTACCCTCTACTCAGAGCAGGAATTTGCTATAGCATCCCTGACAGATCACCATCCAGCTTCTGTTTGAAACCCTCTAGAAAGAGGAGAGCCCACCAGTAGGGATGTGCAAACAGGTTCGATGTCTAATGTGTTCGATGTCAAATCGGTTCAGTTCGACTGTTCAGGGTCAAACCGAACCATCCCTGTTCGGTCCAACCCCGGACCAACCCCAGACTGTTCAGGGGGTTCACAGACATTTTTAAAATTTATGTTTTACTTACCTCCTTCAGGGGAGTTGTTGGAGGCGGTGGGAAGGGGGTCTGTGGAGGTTCCCCCTCTCCCCACCAGCCTCCTTTCATGCCCATATTGGCCGTTTGGCTGGCTCTTCGGCCCATTTGGGCATCCCCCCTCTGGCTCGGCAGCCATTTTGGAGGCTGCCGCGCCTAGGCAATTGGCCTCTGTGTGACCACTTGCTTGACAATGGGCCAGCTTGTATGATACTTCCCTGGCCCATGTGATTAAAAGGAGGAAGCACAGAGTATTCACCCATCATCATATGATCTTATAAAACAGTATCTTTTAAAGCGATAATTCTCTTATATTTAGAAAGGGGAGGGAAACTCTCCCAGTCTTACTGCAGTATAGCATCCCTCCAGAAATGGTTGCTGGTGTTTACCTTTTTAGACTGTGAGTGCCTTTGGGACAGGAAACCATCTTCTTTATTATTTATCTTTCTATGTAAATTGCTTATAAATATTAGCAGTAGTATTTGTAGTAGGTAACTTTCACAAATCCTGACTCCCTTCCAACATGTTCCTTTATTGCATGGAGGGGGCTATTTGTTCAAAAGGGCACTTTCTACATACTTCAAATACTAGTTTAGATGAGTAAAGGGACATGCCAGGATGGCATTGGGATGTCTGTGGAAGACATCACAATGGACGTGCTTTTGGTACATCTCCTTCCAAGTCACATGGGCTGCTAAAGTATCTGAGCCAGCCCACTGAATAGTAGCAGATTGCTGAAACCGTTAGCCCACATCTGTTCCAAGCCAAATGAGGAGAGTATTGGAAGGAGGTGGGCTGAAGCGATAGACACAGAGAAGTGGAGGGCAAGAATTATTTTCCACTTCAGGCATTCAACAAGCAACATATCTAGGGAAGACCTTTGTCCTCTTGCCCTTTAGAACTTTCAAATGATCCAGGGGACTACACTTTGGATCTTCAGCAGAACTAAGAGGCATGCTGCCTTATAAATAAGATTGGTTTTATTATGCTCTATGATGTAAAGCACAAGTCTTTGTAAGTCATCTTGAGCTTTGGTTAGGCTATTGCAATTTCCAAATAAATAAATATCGTAGGAAGTCCACATTTTAGCAGTAATGGAGACTGCTTTTCAGCTACTTCATCCGCACTTAGCAATGCCAGGAAATATGTGTGATTGTGAACAGATCTGATATAATTACAAAAGAAAATCACTATGCTTTTAAAATAAATGGAAAGAACAGCCCAGCTGTTACTATAGGGAGAAGAAAGCTATAGTTTAAGAGCTGGAGTTAGACTTGGCTTAATCTCATTCTATGGCCTCATTCACACATAATGCAGAACTTATTTGCAAAATCAATAACTTTGCAATAAAGCCTCCACATCTCTAGCATCTTTTAAAAAATCCTTAAAGACTCATTTTTTTCACCCAAGCTTTTTAACTAGACTATAGTTTTAAATTGTTTCAAGGTGTTCATTTTTGTTTTAATTTGCTTTATGTTGCTGTAAGCCACCCAGAAATTGACGTTTGGGGTAGTCTACAAATTTAATAAATAAACAGATAAATAACTGACTGAGTTGCCCATGACTGTCTGAAACTCTGAACCCATGCCGAGGCAGGAACTGGAGGTTCACCCAGGAGCCTCATTCAGACAACATACCAACCCTCAGTTACACTTATCTGAGGCCAGCATTTCTCATTGTCAAAATTAAAGAAAATCCTGAAACCATGGTTCCGCTGTCAACTACAAACTGCAGATTGAACTCTTTAAGTTAGACAGGTTGCTGGAATCAGACCTCCGGCGACCCCATTGTGCCATCCAAATGTGACAACCTGGAGTTTGTGCTGAAAATTCTCCCACAAAAACACCCCTCATCCCAATGTATTTATTTAACATATTTTTATACCACCCATAACGTACATCTCTGGGCGGTTTACAACAAAAAATGACAACAGAAAAATTAAAACATTGGTTAAAATAAATGACAGCAAAAAGTTAAAACATTAGAACAGTTTAAAATTTTAAAACAATATTTTAAAACAATGCTGAAACTATTAAAACGGTATTTAATTAAAAGCCTGGGTGAACAGATGTGTCCTTAAAGATTTTTTAAAAATTGTCAGAGATGGGGAGGCTCTTATTTCAGCAGGGAGCGTATTCCAAAGCTTCAGGGCAGCAGCGGAGAAGATGAGCTGGTGGCAACTGCAGTCGGATCTCTCCTGATGATCTCAATGGGTGGTGGGGTTCATGATGAAGAAGATGTTCACTTAAATACCCAGGGCCCAAGCCATTTAGGGCTTTATAAATTATAACCAGCACCTTGTATTTTGCCTGGAAACTTATAGGTAGCCAATGTAGCTCTTTCAATACAGGAGTAATATGGTCTCTCCGTAATATGGTCTCTCCATTTCACAAGAAATGGTTGCTGGTCGAGTGATGTGCTCAGTGGACGAGGAAAAGGGGAGGGGAGAGATTGCTGGCAGAGGCTATGAAACTGGAGATGCTGGATCATCTGCAGCATGATTCTTGGCTTCCGAGGTTAAGCTCAGGTTAGCCTACCCACATATTTGCTTGTCGTCCAAATTGGGCCAAACTGTCAAATTGAGATGTGTAACCAATATTTGAAATTTGCTTGTCAAACCAATACTTCTCTAACTGAGGTTTGTACTGTGACTGAACCCACACTCTCCATGAACTACTGGTTCATTCCAGGCAAGCCGGCCCCCTTTGCAATCAGGACCAATGGCAGTTGAAAGACAGCACAAAGCAGGCTGGGATAGCATCCAGGGCCTTGCTGGGAAGTGAAAACGGGGGGGGGGGGGGTTCCTCTGGCTCTGCTCATCTGCTTCCAACAAACAGAGATACGTGACCATCTGTGGCCAACTTCAAGTTCTCTCCATATCTCAGGCTGAGGGAATCTGAGGTTTCCCACTATATATGAAACTGGCCGATATGTTAGATTTCAATGGAACTACAGTTTAATGTTAGACTTAATTTAGGCTGGACTTGCAAATTCAGACCCCTGCAGGATTCTGACCTAGTGCACAGAACAAATGTTCGGATGATGTCTTGGGAGTCGAGGGATAGTGAGACTCGTGTGTGTGTGTGTGTGTGTGTGTGTGTGTGTGTGTGTGTGATATTTTGAAGTCCCTGGAAAATAATAGCCATTAGTCCATACAGTGACAGAGGTATAGCAGCTCTCTCGGAAGATGTTGCATCTTCACTCTTTTGGGAATATCCCTTACTATACACAAATTCATTATATGCATATGTATGCCCATTATCTATACTTTGCAGTTTGCCTTCTCTTACTGGAAAAATAGTTTCTGTTGTTGCCAAAGGACAGGGCTTACTTAGAAAGCTAGAGCACAGAAATGACTCCCTCCTTTAAATATCAGATGACTTTTTGGGATCCGTACAATAACTGGTCATCTGTATGCATTACAGCTTTGGGGATCAATAGTCACTCTGCATGATGTATTATCATCTGACAGACATACATTTTGTCATGATTAGTTGCAAGCTCTAGCAGGCTCCTCCGGGAGTTGTAATAACTCCAATTACAAAACCAAGAACTCCTTAAACCTGAAACAGAGAACTGTATTCCTTTGGTCTCAGGCAGATGGTGCTTTACTGGAGTTAGTGCTTTCACTTTTTCTCACTGCCCTTGAAAGCAGTGTCTGGTTTTTCCAATACAAATTTTTGTGAGGATGCAATCAAAGTCATCTTTCCCCCAACAAGAAAAAAGGACTTGCACCCAGGTGTTTTGGACTGCCTTTCCTCATGTCTGCTTCATCTGCTTCCTAGTGATCTATGCTTTGCTGGGGGCTCTCATGTTTTCTCATGTTGAAGGCAACAGAGAGAGCAACGAAAGTGAGGCATATAGGACTTTTATGCTGCATCTCTGGAATCTCTCAAAGGATTTGTCAGGTGCGTTTAACATCAGCAGATGTAGTCAATTTAATTTGTCATAATTGTTGCAAGTTCTCTTTTTATTTTGACTGTCTTGAGTCAATTTGGGAGCCTGGGATGAGGCAACAGATTGCATTGGTTTTTCTTTATTCTAAAATATCTCTCGTCCTTGGGGAAATCTCTGCTGCTATATGTCCAGCATACCTATATCTAGTTTAGGAACAGAGAGGTATGCATATGCCTTCCACACCTTATGATTTTTGTCACAGTGAAAATCATAAGGTAGGGCTTATGAGATTTTTGATGTGAGAAAAGACAGTGAATAATTTTTAGGCTTCTATTAATGCTATCTTCACTAGTGATCCTGAAGTGCCTAGCAGAACACTGCAATTCTAAAATTAGATCACAATTACATAATTTTCCTTACACTTTGTGTACTCCTGTTTGGGCGCATGAGATTACTTTAGATCGATCACCATAGGATAAACTGTCTTTAGACAGGAGCACAATTTCTTGAAAGAGATCAGAGAAATGATATTCTGTTAAAATAGTTCTGAATTTTTCTCTTTAAATTTGTATTTGACTTTTTATTTATAGGATTTTTGTTTGTTTTTATTTTATTTTGCTCTTTTTCTACTAACCCCCACCATTTTCCCTATGTCTTCATTTAGTGCTTAGTATAGGGAGGGTCAGCCACCTAACGGCACAGCAGGGAAGTAACTTACCTAGGGAACCGGAGGTTGCTGGTTAAAATGCCTGCTGGTATGTTTCCCAGACTATGGGAAATACCTATATCGTGCAGCAGCAACACAGGAAGATGCTGAAAGGCATCATCTCATACTGTGCAGGAGGGAGAAGTGGTAAAGCCCTCCTGTATTCTACCAAAGACATCCACAGGTCTCTCTGTTCACCAGGGGTCGACACTGACTTAACGGTGCAACTTTACCTTTATAGGGAGGTACAAGGCTTAATTTGGGCTTGGGCTCAGCCCTAACAAATGTTTTCAATCCTGGAACATGTAAAATTCCATGAAAATACCTCAAGCAGGTGCAGAATGCAGAATTCCATGAAAATACCTCAAGCAGGTGCAGAATGCATTTATAGAGAGCTCACATACAGAAACTGAGAAGGACTGCCAGATCAGAGGCTGTCATTTTTAGCCAGACTTGAGTCCCAACATAACTTTTCCTATAAATTAAGCACTGGAAGAGGTGTATGAAAGAAAATAGTGCAGGTTTCTCAGTTGCCTGAACCTGGCATAGTTCCATAGGACTTAATGGTAAGTCACTGCTGAATGACAAGCATGCACGTTATGGTCCATAATTTAAATTGTCACCACATGTCACTTTCTTATGAACAGGAAATGAGACCTCAAATGAGAAGTTTAAGGAAAGAGCCCATGAGCTGATCAACAAAATTAAATTGCACTGGTTTACCAATCCCAAAAAGAAATGGTCTTTCTTGGGCTCTCTGTTTTTCTGCTGCACAGTGTTCACAACAGTGGGTAAGTATGATTTTCTTTACAAAGCATTTCACACAAGATATATTTGTATCCTCTGGGATACAAAGGCAGTTTCATTTCAAGATACACAGTGGATTGGGGGCAGCCAAACTTTAAATATGTCATCAATATGTTTTTGTTTTTGTGGTCATTGGGAACCCTGATCCAGATCAAGACCATTGTGTCAGATTTAGCCTTTGTTCCTTACATCAGGGCTGCCCAACTTTGGTCCTCCAGCTTTGTTGGACTATAGCACCCATCATCCCTAGTCACAGTGGTCAATAGGGATGATGGGAGTTATAGGCCAACAATAGTTGGAGAGCTACAGTTGTGCAGCTCAGCCCTATATAGTGTGAACCAATTTCAGTTCTTCTGTGGTTGCTACATGTACTGGGCGTGAAGCTGCGGGTGCTTGATCTTATCAGTATACAAGAAAAGAAAACTTTAAAGGGGACTAGTTGTGCCTTAAAAACTAACAGATGTCATCAAATAATCTACATGAATTTAGGAATCTAAGGCTGTAATCCTATGAACACTTACATAGATGTAAGTCCCATTGAATTCATTGGGCATGAGTAAACATGGATCTGACTGCAAGGCTACAATCCTGTGTGCTCTGACTAGGGAATAGGTTACATTTAATTCATCGGGATTCACTTCCATAAGCATGGATTGTGCTGCATTGTATCAAGGACCATTTGGAGGCTATACATACCATACGAGTATAGTCTAAAGCAGGGCTGCACAGCTTCAACCCTCTAGCTGTTGTTGGACTACAACTCTCATCCCCAATTACAGTAGCTGATAGTCAGGTATGATGGGAGTTGTAGTCCAGCATCTGCAGAAGGGCCAAAGGTGTACAGCCCTGGTCTAAAGCATGGCCTGGGTCATGACCCAGCCACACAGAGGCCCATTGCACATGCACAGTAGCCTCCAAAATGGGTTCTGCGATGAGGGAAAGTCTCAAAAAGGGCTGAAGGCTGCCCAAACTGGGCAATTTAAAGCAGAATGAAGGCTGGCAGGGGGAGGGGAACCTCTGCGGACCCTCCCCCAGCCTCGGAGAACCCCCTGGAGAATCCCCCAGAAGGGCTAAGTACAAAATAAAAATATTTTTTTAAAAAATATTTGCAAACCACCCCCCCCAACAGCCGGCAGGGGTTCAGTTCGATGTCGAGCCAAACAGTGTGTGTGTGGGGGGGGGGCGGGGCGGGCGGGTACAGCTCAACATTGAGCTGTCAAACTGAACCAGTTTGGATTTGAACCTGTTCACACATCCCTAGTTATAATCTGTTCCTTGAATTACACCCAGAATAACCCAGCTGTGAAATGACAAAAACATGAATGACAGTGGCCAGATCTGCTATCTGCTATCTCCCTGGAAAACCTGAAAAGCTCTAGCAGCCCAAATCCTATGTATGTTTTCTCACATTTATGTCCTGTGTGTTCAGGGGTATTACTTCCAAAAAAATGAACACATAACTTTTTTTCTGCAAGAGATCAATAAGGATACTGTTTCAGAATCTGAAACACCAAAGATCTTCCAACTGCCTTTTATGCTCTGGATTATTTCAGACTTGTTTATTCACTATGCAGTGCCTTCGATCCAGGTAAAGGCAAGAAACCTTTACATACATATTGAACTTTGACACACGATCATTTGGGGCTTGTGAAGAGCCTAATCTAGATTAGGGCAGAGGTGGGGCAGATGCCCAGAGCTGCCACTGGGCGCCACAAACCCCTTTTGCACACAATCATGGCAGCAGTGAGCACAGAGCATGGGAGTCTACCTACCTGATGATCAGGGGAACCTTCCCACAATGCACTGCGCTGCCAGGAGAAGGGAAAATCCTCATTACATCAAAGCCACACTTTGGCCACGTGGGGGAAGAGAGCAGGGCAAGCACCATTCAAGCAATTTTGAATACAAGATCGTAGAGAGGGCTATGCAGAGCAACACATTGCTTGTTCACAGCCCAGCAGCTGCAGCCCTCTCTGAAAAACATGGCTAGTAGATGCCAAAACCAGAAAATGGAGCAGAAGGTAGACAGATACTGGGACCCCTGCTGTGCACTAAGTTGGGTTAAGAACCAGGTTTATTTGCAGGGTTTACCAGTTTCGGCAAGTCTGGATTTGGGAGCATGCCATCCACACAATCACCTAACGAGGTTAGTCCGCCACTAATCTGGGTTAGCATTGTGTATCAAGGCTCATTATGTTAATACATATTATGCTAATGATATGTGAGAACTTGGATCTAAAACTTGTGAGATCAAATCAATATAGATACAATGCAATCCTATGCATCTTTAATGGAAACAAATCCCAATGTATTCAGTGGAGTTTAAGATCGAAGCATGAGTACATTTATGGCTTCTATAGATTTTTCAAAACCTTTGACAGTATGGTCATCCAACAACCTTCTGCTGGGTGGGGGGAAGTGAGGAGAGAACTTCCCCTCCAAGATGATCTAGCGACGATCCTAGCCACACTGGCCCATGACCGGTACTGCCACAAGCATTCTGGAGGCTGGGAAAATGTCTCCTGGCCTCCAGATATCCCATAATGCACCATGTGATGAGCATGATGCACTGAGGAATTCCCCTGTGAGTTAGGCGCTCTAGGCTCCAGGCTCTGTGTATGCTTGGGCTGTGTGTAGCCCGAGCATTCACATGACCCCTATCTGGATAAAAAGGTGCCCTTGAGCCCTTTAACCCAGATAAAAAGTTGGGTTAAATTCCCAGGTTACCCGGGTAGGCAGCGCCGGGATCAGCCTTGATCCTGACACTTCATACAAGCAACCCTGTCCAGGTAGGACTGCCCAAGCCTGGGTAAGGCTGCTTGTGAGGACAGCCTCAGTACCTGGACTCAAAAATACCTTTTTCCTAGTCCACATGAGACATTTGACTTTTCTGTGAAAAAAGAAACCCTGCTTGGATGAATGTGCTTACTGCAGGCAGACAGATGCCGCCATTCCCAACTGCTTGGTATTCAGCTAGAAGGATTTCTCCAGGCTTCTTAACCCTTTTCTCTGAGAAGCAAACATCAAGGAAACCTGGTTTACCAGAAATAATCCTTCCTGCCACCCCCCAAAAGGCTGCATCATCTGACGGCTTTTTGAGTAATTGAAGCCAAGGGGAGATTCCTACCTCTGGGATACAAAGGCAGTTTCATTTCAAGATACCCAGTAGACTGGGGAACAGGGAGATGAGGGCTTAGGGTTTAAGACCACGGCAAAAATTCTCCTTCCATTACAGCTAATTTATGGTATGAACTCATTGACTGTAGTATCAGATGATGATTTGCATGTGTGAATTAGCACATAGATTAACACAAAGATAACTTTAATATCACTATACTTTTAAATGGAGGCAGTTTAGGCATTGTGGAATAATCAAGTTATGATAACTCAAGTGATTTATGTGCCAACACATAAAGCTCCTCAGATGGGAGGAAAAGTCAAGTCAGGCTGATGCCGGTAGATAGATAGATTCTTTATTTCAGTCGTTGACCAGCATAACAGATGCAGGTATGTTTTGGGTTTTGTTAGAAAGCATATAATGTATTAATTATGCCTTCATAGCAATGCCAGATAGAATTTTAATGCCTCTTTAAGTGCTTTTGCTATGTGCATCATTGATACTCATGTTGTATTTCCCCCCACAAAGATTCTTTATCTCTGAAAGCATTGTCTTTATATGGCTAATCTGAAGTTTAGCCATATACAGACAATGCTTCAGGTTAGTCATTGGTATAGCTGCATTCATTTTTCATTTTCTAGGCTAAAGGAAAGGGCAATTTATTTATAGGGGCCATTTCAACAAAGAATGAAGTCTTTCCCAGGATTCAGACTGTGAGAAATACTTCAGTCTGCAATGCCAGATACAGAGTAATTCATGTATTTTGTTCTTCTATAAAGTGATGACATGTGGTTTATAGCAGCAACAAGCAGCAAAGGAAAGTTAACAGTTGGATTTATCCTCCAGGTTAACATAAAGTAGGGTGGGCTATGGTTAGATTTTTCACTACAGAAAGTCAGTCAGAATGTGGTACCTTCAAGAACCAATTACATCATCCCCCTTCATTACATTACATCATCCCCATCCCCCTACATCATCCCCCTACATCATCCCACAGCAATGGTGAGTTTGTTGCTGATAGCTGCCATATTGCTGGTCCTGTAGCCTGAAAGCACACCCACAAGCCTCGCCCCAGTGATGATGTGCAGAGAAGCCTCACCCTCATGCTGTTTACTCTTGCAGTGTTTGTTACAGGAGTAGGGCATCTTACAGGGGTAAGGCTTCTGAGTGCCTTAGTGCTGGGCGAAACTAGCAGGTGTGTTCTCAGGACACGGCACTCGAGCACTAGGTGTGTGCATGGAACTGGCTGTTCCAGTTCGGTTCGAGTCCAAACCAGACTTGAACCTGTCCGTCCAAGTCTGGTCCGGCCCCCATCAACCCCCCCCCGGTCTGGTCTGGAAACGTTCGCAAATTTGTGATTTGGTTTTTTTAAAAAATACATGAATTTAAAGTACCTTTAGCCCCTTCGGGGGGCTTCCAGTATGCCGTGAGGTGGTCCACGAAGGCTCCCTCTCCCCTCACCAGCCTCTGAAGGGCGCGACCCGAGAAATTGGTCACTTTCAAAATTTATCACCGCAACCCGGGAAATTGATCGCTTTCGGCCCGTTTGGGCCTCCATTTTGAAAAAAACAAAATGGCCATTGTGCATGCTCAAATGACCTCTGAGAGGCCCTGGGTCATGCCAGGGCTCGCAGGGGTCATTCACGCATGCATGGCGGTGGCCAAAATGGCTACCGCCATGCACTACAGAGGCCCGAACAGGCCGAAAGTGATCAATTTCATACAGGAAGCCCCCAAAGGGGCTAAAGGTAATTTAAATTCATTTAATTTTTTTTTTAGTATCATGAGCATGTCCGGAGGTTTGGTTCCAGTCCAGACGGAACTGGAGTGGTGGTGTTTGTTTCGATCCCGAACCCCTGAACATCCTGACCAAACCTCCGGACCATCGAACCACCAGACCTGTTCATGCGTCCCTATCGAGCACAACATTAACTAACTTTTTTTTTAAAGAGTGCTATTTTGGCAAACAATTTCATATCTATGGAATCACAGCAATGGCGAGTTTGTTGCTGATAGCTGCCATATTGCTGGTAGATGCCATATGGGTTGTTTTTTAATCTCATTAGGAGCTATAGTCAGAATACAACAAGGGAAATCAGAAAATAATCTCACAACTCATGAAGTAAAATAAATGTTTCAATGAAAAAATATTTTAAAAATAAAGTAATTGAAATGCAATTGCAAACATTAGTGGCTGTTACATGTTCTGCAGTGAAACAAGGGCAATGTAAAAAACTGCCTGTGGAGTTGCATAAGAACGCTTCTGCGCTAATACATAAGCCTGTGCAATCACACTTCCACAGCACTATTTATTTTATTTTAGTTATTTATTTGTTTTATATACCACCCCTCCAAAAATGGCTCAGGCCTTTTTACAACAAATAAAAACAATTTAAAATCAATTAACAGTTACTGGTGACGAAATTCTTTTAGGTTGCTATCAGAGTAAGATCTTGTTTAAGGTCTAATTCATAGGAGCTTACTGTTTTATTCTGTTTACTATGTATAATATTTTGTTTTAATGCTCTTTTTTTGTCTTTTGTATGGCCTATGGCTGTAATAAAATTGATTGACTGATTGAATTAACAGTTAAAAACAAAACAAAACAAAACTAAGTTAAATCATTTTAACATTTAAAACATTAAAATCAAAATCATTTAAAACCAGCATTAAAATTTAAACCATGAATCTAATTAAAAGCCTAGGTCAATAAATGTGTCTTCAGCACCTGTTTAAAAGTTGCAAGATATGGGGAGGCTTTTATTTCAACAGGGAGTGCATGCCAAAGTCCAGGGGCCGAGCCGACAGCCGCTTCCATCTGGCCCCTGTGCACACATGTGTCGGCATCGGGCATCCTCAAGCAGCCTGTCTGAGCTGTGCAAGGAAGTGAACAAGCAATGATGCAGGGCAGGCTGCATGCAAGCAGCGGAGAAGAAAGGAGGCAGAGTGGCCAGCACTGACTGCCCAACAGAGCACTGTACACACCCTCTGCCCTGTCCCCACTTACTGGTGTGCTGAGCCTTTGCCTGCCTCCTCTTCAGACCTAGTAATGGAAGGTATGTAGTTTCTCCTTTGTGGTTATCCTGCCCCCCCCCTTTGTATATTTATGGAACAGCTTGCCATAGGGCTTTATATCAGACACAGATGTATGGCAGGGTGGGAGGGCACTGTATATATAAATTAAAGTGGATTGGTTAATCCATTGATTTTAAATATATATTTTTATTTTTAAAAACAATAAAATAAGTGGCTTGATCCATGTTAGAAAATTACAAAAACTTCTGGAACTGAAGCACTCCCTTGAACCGCCATTCTACCTCCATGTGGAGGAATCTGCCCTTTGTCTTCTTAAAAAAGTGTAAAGCAATCCCTTTTTGCTCCACCCTTTAGCTCTCCTGGAATGGATTGGCATAGGGCTTTGATATTGAGCACATACAGGTGAGACTCGGAAAATTAGAATATCGTGCAAAAGTCCATTAATTTCAGTAATGCAAATTAAAAGGTGAAACTGATATATGAGACAGACGCATTACATGCAAAGCGAGATAAGTCAAGCCTTAATTTGTTATAATTGTGATGATCATGGCGTACAGCTCATGAAACCCCCAAATCCACAATCCCAGAAAATTAGAATATTACATGGAACCAAGAAGACAAGGATTGAAGAATAGAACAATATCGGACCTCTGAAAAGTATAAGCATGCATATGTATTCAGTACTTGGCTTGGGCCCCTTTTGCAGCAATTACTGCCTCAATGCGGCGTAGCATGGATGCTATCAGCCTGTGGCACTGATGAGGTGTTATGGAAGACGAGGATGCTTCATTAGCGGCCTTCAGCTCTTCTGCATTGTTTGGTCTCATGTCTCTCATCCTTCTCTTGGCAATGCCCCATAGATTCTCTATGGGGTCAGGTCAGGCGAGTTTGCTGGCCAATCAAGCACAGTACACTGTATACTTTTCAGAGGTCTGATATTGTTCTATTCTACAATCCTTGTCTTCTTGGTTCCATATAATATTCTAATTTTCTGGGATTGTGGATTTGGGGTTTTCATGAGCTGTACGCCATGATCATCACAATTATAACAAATTAAGGCTTGACTTATCTTGCTTTGCATGTAATGCGTCTGTCTCATATATCAGTTTCACCTTTTAATTTGCATTACTGAAATTAATGGACTTTTGCACGATATTCTAATTTTCTGAGTTTCATCTGTATTTAGGGCCGAGTGGGAGAGCTCAGTTAATCAATTTTTTACCCTACTGCAATAAAGCTGCCAGGAAAAGTTATCTTAGAGTGCTCAGTACTAAAAGTGGGCATTTTGCAGGCCAGTTGAAGCGGGTATATGCACAGAAGTCTGTTCTGCATTAGGACTGCTGCTGTTGAATTGGAACATATGGCATCAAAACTAGCACATCTGGTCCTATTCCATCCCTTCGTTTTCATTTTCCTGCTCTTATGAATGTGATATTTTGCTATTGCAGCTGATCTAACAGAAGAAAACAAAAGGCTTTTTAAAAGACACTGTTAAAAATAGATATTTGTTAGAATGCCAATACCTCATAAATATCAGAGTAAAATCATCTTGTGATACTTTATACAATGTACAAATCTTTGCAATGAGGCAGACTCTAGTAATAGTTAAGCCTTAACCAAGAGTTCCTGTGCTAGCAAACAAATCAAGGCAGTGAAATCAGTAACACAGGAAGGCATAGCCAATCTATTTGTTTAGGGGTCTTTGGAGAAGCCAAGATTTGAAAAAGGAAATGTGGATATATCCCTTTTCATGGCTGATTGTAACCTCAGGCAGAATTTGCTAGTATTTGGGTGGACTCGATTGTTAAGACCTTTTACAAGAATGCAGAGTCTGGGCTAAGCCCTTTTGATTACCATGATTAAGAGATAAAAAGGAACAAAAAAAAAATTCCATACATTTTGAATTATAGCAATTAACATTCATCTCTAGCCTATCTTTGAAGTCTACATTATTGGGCACTTCTTCTAGATGTGAAAAGGGAAGGGAATTTGGAGTTTAAAGACCACACATCAAGTTGGAAGCAAAAGTCTAATGGAATCTAAAGACAGTAGGAAGTTTCAGCAGCAAGAATATGTTCATTTTTAAAGGCTAACTATGAAATGTTTGGTTTACTAACTATATTTCTTGAACAACTGATTGACATACCTGGTGACAAATCTCACCACAAACTGCTATCTTCATGTACTTTGCTAATTGCTTACAGTGTAAAGCAATAACATTCCCTTGAGCCAATGTCATGAGCTGTATGTACTATTTCTGAGAGGAGGAGGAGACACAGAGAATTTTGTCAAAGGGATGGTACAACACTAAGATAATAGTGTTGTGCAAGTTTGCACTGTCTAATTGGTTGATTTATCACCATGTATTACCAAGAGGTAAAGTATGCTTACCTCTTACTGGAGCTGATCAGCCACTGGTATCAACCAGGAATTAACAGAGGTCAGATCTTTTGTGGGGTAGACGGTCCACAAGTATTATGTTGCAATTATATTTGGATATATGCATAAAGAAGAGCTAAGGATGACTTCTTAAACTGTCTTACTCTAAATTCTCAAAAATGGAAAATTGCACCAAAATACCATAGACAAATTTTACATGAATTTATATTTCTCACCATCCAGTCCCACACAAAATGTATTTTGGATGATATATTGCATGATGGAAAGCTAAATTATATATAAAATTTGTCTGACATATTTCTCTCTGCAATGCAAATACCTGACTTTAAGAAATAGAATGTCTGTTTTTATGCTTCACATTGTGAAAAAGCAATAGAATGGGTTTATGGGAAGGAATTCTGTGCACATTTTATCAGCTTTGCTTTAACTAAGATGCCACAGAAAGTAAATAGAAATAGTTCAAATGAAACTTATATTATTTTGGTTATGTTTGGTTTCAGGTTATGGTACTATCTACCCTGTGACAAGACTTGGGAAATACTTGTGTATGCTGTATGCTTTATTTGGCATACCTTTAATGTTCCTGGTTCTTACTGATATGGGGGACATATTATCTACATCTTACAATAAAATCAGACAACTGCACTCAAAAATATTCACCAAATGGTCTTTGGGATCCTTTTGTAAGAAAAACAGAGAATCAAAACCAGGATCATCATCACTTAGGGAGAACAAAATAGTCCTTCATGAACCTTTAACTATTACAGAAGTGCTAAGAAGTCATTCTTCCCTTAAAAGGAAGCCTGGTCAACATAATAATGCCATAATGTTTGAAATGCTTATTGCCAAAGAAAACCAGTTTCTTTCACCTCCAAAAATACAACGATGTCGTTCATGTCCTGAACTAGATAAAGAGGCAGTGATGGATCATGTTGTTGACAATATAGGTAAAGAAGTAGAAAAGCTGGATGTGCCATTTTTGTTGATGACTCTCATTGTCTTTGCCTACATTTCCTGTGCTGCTGCCATTCTTCCACATTGGGAAGATGAATTAAACTTTGAGGATGCTTTCTATTTCTGCTTCATCACCTTAACGACCATTGGTTTTGGTGATATTGACCTGAAGCATCCCCACTTTTTCTTGTTTTTCTCATTTTATATCGTGATTGGCATGGAAATTGTCATGATTGCTTTCAAGATGGGCCAAAACCGGATCATTAATCTGTACAAAAAACTGATTATCTATATTGGTCAGGAAAATGTTCCTCACAAAATGGTATGAATATCCACCTAACCAAAACTAGAAATAGCAAATTTCAAAGTCATGTTCTTAGACAGCTGCATTACGTTCAATTGGGTGTCTTGCATTTCTAGCTTTGTTTTTCCAATGGAAAATCGTAAGTGGAGTAGATTTCTCCATGGTCCGTGGGAATCTGCTTTAAACAAGTGGAATGACTACGCAGAGGCCAAATACACATGATAAGCAAGGGCTTTCCCCCTTGTAAGGAATAAAACTATTCTTTGGTACACTAGTAATGCATTACATTGAAATGGGTATTTTGCTTTACATTGAAATGGGTGTTTTGCATTTCTAGCTTTGTTTTTCCAATGGAAAATCATAAGTGGAGTAGATTTCTCCATGGTCCGTGGGAATCTGCTTTAAATAAGTAGAATGACTACGCAAAAGCCAAATACATATGATAAGCAAGGGCTTTCCCCCTTGTAAGGAATAAAACTATTCTTTGGTACATTAGTAATCTCTGTGTTAGCAATGAACTATTTTAACACCAATATTTATGTTTTTAGGGATATCCCCACAATTTGACTTTCTCTCCATTTGCAGTGGCAAAGCCAGAATAACTGAATATCAGCTACATGTTGAAAACCCGTGTATCTACAGCATAGGGCATCAGATATTATAACGCCAGAGATATCAAGCTATAGAATGCTTCCTCACAGATCAGTTGCCAGTCAGAGCGGTTTGTCAGATGGAGACAAGGACAAGAATTGTTTTATTAATTTGTACAGTCCTTCAGTGTAGGAAACTGGTGGAGTGGAGAGTCAGTAAAGGAGATTCAGGAACATAAAGAATAATTCAGTTATGCCAGCACTTTGAAGGAAGAGCAACAGTGATGACACTATTTTTCTAAAGTCTTTTCAGCTCTGCTGCTCTATTTTGTAATTACCTTAGGGTGTATATGGGTGTGTGGGAGATCCTTTCCCTCATACATCCAACCTGTCTGAGTTTCATAGGAAGCTACCCCTAACAAATAGGAAGGTGGACTCGTTCTTATTCTGAAAAAAGCTGAAGAGATCACTTCCTGATCTTTTCTCAGTTTCTGGCATTGTGGGCTTGGCTTTATAGCATATTATGCTAGGCTGATAACAGATGGGTTGGGTGCTTTTTGCTAATAGCTTTTATGCAATGTAGAGGTGAGGGGCCAACTGACCCCATGTTCCCCAGAGCTGGAGAAATGAAATATGGCTGAAAGCCAAAAATTACTTGTATTTCCAAGCACTCAAAATTAGAAATGTTGCAAGTTTGTGTATTAAGGATAATGAATGCATTTCTCCTATTATCAGCAGTGCAATTCGAAGGCATACAGTTCCACGGTCTTTCACAGTGATATTCACAGTGATATAGAGTCTAGTTTTAAGCTACATCATCTTCATATTTGCAAACAAGCAGCATGTTTTTCCTAGACCTGTAGCTACTGCCTAGCAAAGATTTTACCAATCCCTGTGAGTGCATGCAACTAATCTGAGATAATGTTCTGAGCTGTAATTACTAGGATATTTTTAGAAAGACAATTTTCCACACATAGTCAGTGTTTGGATGACACTAGAGTCCAAATCGCTTTAAATTCTCATTCTGTCCAATAATAACTTGTCTGAATGAGCTGACCTTTTGTCATTTACCTCTGTTGTCCTCATAGGGAAATATCACATCTCACAAAGATGTTGTGAAGATTAAGTAATTCATACTTCCTGAGTACCATGAACACAAACAGCATAATAATAATGATGATGTATTTATATGTTACAAATGATATCAATTTATATGTTACAATGATAATTACTCCCATATTCTTGGAGAAGGCCTATGTTTCTCTGCCTTGTAAGCATATACAAATCCTTAATAAAACAAAATTTTGGTTGTCAGAGAGTTCTCTAGGGCAGAACACAAGTACCCCAGAGGGTGAAGCCCTGCCGAAGCATTACTGATAAATCCATTGTCCATATTTTTAAACCCTAGCCTCAACTTTAGCAATAGGCAATTTTAAAGGTGAGTAATTTAATTGTACTGTTTGACATCCTGACTAATGTAGCACTCGTGTATCAAAGGAAGCCCCTGTTCCCCTGCTGTTTTCCAGAGTCAAGTGGCACGGCACTTGTGTGCAGGGGCTGATATTGGTCAATTTTCCCTTTCCTTTGTGCCACCCAAAAATATGTCCCTGAGGTCTATGCAGCCCCTAGGGACATATTTCTGGGAGTCACAGAGTGCTTCAGAGGGAAGGGGAGATTGGTGAAAATTTCCTCTCCCCATGTGACCAGTCAACAAATGCATGTGTGCTTTCTTTGCTGCATAAGTGCTGCATTAGTCAGGATGTCAGCCACTGAAGACCTCTTATACAATGGAGTTAGCTAATTTTTTTCCCAGCATAAGAAGTGAGAAATTACAAATGAATGTAATTTCTGAGTTATTGCTATATTTACCTGCTGTTAATACCTTTTGTCCAGTATAATAAGCAGTTCACTATATGTTTGTCATCTGTAGTTTCAGCAAACTGTATTTAAATAAGTCTATGCCAATGATACATTGTCTTTTATTCTCCTCAGACGCATGTGCCAACTGTACACAATAGGAGCACAGCATCTGTTGCTTACCTTTAAAACTTTTGTCTCTGACTTGTAAACTATAAGGGAAGAATACGATTTTGAGTGAAGTCAGATGGTCGAATATGTTTTATTTGAAGAATAATATATGATTTCCTGCTTATTGTATATGGACAGTCATTCCAACATTCATGATTATTTGCTAGTAATTAATTATGCATTGATGATATGATGTACTCTGCACTATATAATAATAATAAAGAACATGTCTGCATCATGTCATTCTGTCTATTTCATCTTTAATATCACACAGAAGTTTATATTCTTATTTGAGGAAGAATAAAACCCTGAACAACATATAAATTGTTGTTTAGTTACTATAGCTGAATTTCTTTCAGGATGTCTTATACTTTGTTGTACTCTTCCAAAAGTACCTCTTATGTTCTTCTGCTATTTGAAAGTTCAAAAACAAGCTTTCACTTAAAATTCAGGTTGTGTTTTCAAGGAAAGCATCAAGCCATAAAACATTGGATGGAAATCACCCTTGATATAAGAACATGGTTGTGTGTGTGAGCCCTGAACTGTGACTAACCAGGAGAGGGGCTTGTGGTGGACAACTCATTGAAAATGTCAACTCAGTGTGCACAGTGCAGCAGCTGTGAAAAAAAAGGAAAATTCCATAATAGGGATCATCAGGAAGGGGACTGAAAACAAAACTGCTAATATTAAAATAACATTATACAAATCTATGGTGTGGCCACATTTGGAATACTGTGTACAGTTCTGGTCACCATATGCCAAAAAGGATACTGTAGAACTGGAAAGGGTACAGGAAAGAGCAACCAAGAGGATTATGAGGTAAGCTACAACATTTGAGGCTTTTTAATTTAGAAAAAAGGCTGCTAAGGGAAGACATGGTAGAGGCTTATACAATTATGCATGGTGTGGAGAGAGTGGATGGGGAATTCTCCCTCTTTCATTATTGAACTGGCAGGAAATTTAAGACCTCCAAAGGAAGTACTTTTCCACACAGATCATAATTAATCTATGGAATTCGCTACCATGGGATGTGGTGATGGCCACCAGCTTGGATGGCTTTAAAAGGGACTCCTGTAACTTCCCCCTACTTTCCCCAGAGTTCAGAGATCAATATTTAAATTAAATGTGAATGCAAATTTAATCATTAATAATGATTTTTTCCTACAATTTTTAAAAACACACATATATTTAAATAATAATGTATATAAGAAATCCAGTTCCCTATTCAGAACGGTAAACAACCAAACAAAACAGACAGCAGGTTTCACCTATTTCCTTTTCAATCCTCACAAGAACAAACAGACACTCCCAAATTTCTCTTCAGTTATGAGGCCTTGGTCGCTTAGTTTCTCTGGCTCCTGATGCAGACTCCACACCTAAGCAACAAGGTAGAGCAGGAAGCTGTTTTTCAGTTCTTCTTGTCCATAGTTCAGTCTTTGTTATTTCTCCTGTTGTGCAAACTCTCCTCCTAATCTCCTCAGTTCTCTCACTCTCAGGAAGAAGAAAACCTTTTCTTCACAGAAAATCTCTTCTAAGGCAAAATCTCTTACCAGGCCAAAAGTAATTCACCCCCTCCCTATACAACAGAAAGCTACATAAACTCAAGGTTAAACTTGCTTAAATAAAACCATGGAGGCTTATCAATAACTACTAGTCTTGATGGCTATAGGCCACCTCCAGCCTCAGAGGATGGATGCCTCTTAATGTCAGTTGCAGGGGAGCAACAGCAGGAGAGAGGGCATGCCCTAACTTCTTGCCTGTGGGTATCACAGAGGAATCTGGTGGGCGACTTTGTAAAACAGGATGGTGGACTAGAAAGGCCTTGGACCTGATCCATGTTCTTGGGCTCTTCTTATGTTCTTACATGACTATATTGCTACATAAAATGCTCTGGATGGCGGAGTTTAAAGAAATAGTAGCTGCTAATGAAGCACTTACAATGGCAGCTGTGGCAAAAGAGTTAGCAGTGGGGTGACAGCTTCAGGTAGCATTGGGGAAAGCATGCCTCTAAGTAACCTGTAGACCTTACAAAGATATGTGGGTGAAGCTGAAGCGACTGCTTCGTGAAGAAAAGTATGCCAAAGAAGTTTTGACAGAAGTGCTAAAAGAAAAAGGATTAAGGTAAGAGTTTTTGCCAAATTCCTTTCCTCAAGTATCCCCTAGGTTAAAAAGGAAAAAAGAAAAGAAAGTGCTACAATTGACAAGAATTAGAATCAACCTTGCGCTATTATATATTCCTGGAGGGCAAAAAAAAGGGGGGGGGAGGGGGGGAATGTCAAGGCAACCATCATAACAAAAAGAGGGCTCTGTGTGGGAAGAGAATATTACCTGCTAAACGCTCCCATCTTTCTTATGTTAATGGAGTATGATAATAAACTGATAAAGATTGCTCTCTAACAAATGCTTTAATTGTGTTCCAAATAATTATCTAATCCATATTTAGAGCTGATTAATGTGTTCTTAAGATAGATTGGCAGAAAGATTTGCTACCACATCATTATTTTTGCCATATTATAAATATTCTGTAGATGAGCATTGCCCAATATATAGCTACATATGCACATATTATTATTGTTATAATTATAATTATATCAAGCTAATTATCAGGCCCTTTCCAAGAGTCTAGGATAACAAAGGAAAAGTTAAAGATATCGTCGTAGTATTCATGCTGTCCCAGGTAATTGATGTGTTGTAATTTTATTGATGCATTATTATTATTTATTTACACAGTCAGACAGGTGTTATTGACTGGTTTGTTTTATCCAGATATCAAGTCCTTCCCAAGGACCTGGGATGGCTGAATTTTATGGTCAATGTTGTTGCTGTTAATATAGATATCGTTGCAGAATATAGGCTGTTCCCAGTAAAGCTGCTTTTTGTAATTGGCCGATGGTGATTTCTGTGGCCCCTATGGTGTTGAGGTGCTCTTCAAGGTCTTTTGGAACTGCACCCAGGGCGCCAATTACCACTGGGATTATTTTGGTCTTCTTCTGCCACAGCCTCTCAATTTCAATTTGTAGATCTTTGTATTTTGTGATTTTTTCTATTTCTTTTTCTTCTATTCTGCTATCCCCTGGTATTGCGATGTCGATTATTTTAACTTGTTTTTCTTTCTTCTCGACTACAGTTATATCTGGTGTATTGTGTGGCAGATGTTTGTCTGTTTGTAGTCGGAAGTCTCATAATATTTTTGCATCTTCATTTTCGACAACCTTTTCAATTTTATGGTCCCACCAATTGTGGGCTACAGGTAGCTTGTATTTTTTGCAGATGTTCCAGTGTATCATCCATGCTACCTTGTCATGCCTTTATTTGTAGTCAGTCTGTGCAATCTTTTTACAACAGCTGATTAGGTGGTCCACTGTTTCATCTGCTTCTTTTCAAAGGCGACACTTGCTGTTTGTTGTGGATTTTTCAACTTTTGCTCTTATTGCATTTGTTCTTAGTGCCTGTTCTTGTGCAGCCGGTATTAAACCATCTGTTTCTTTCTTCAAGTTGCCATTCTTAAGCCATTGCCAGGTCTTGGTGATGTCTGATTTTCCACTTATATTGTGTAAATATTGACCATGCAATGGCCTATTTTTCCATTTTTCTGCTTGGCACTTGACTTTTTCTTTCTTGTAGGCCTGCTTCATTCAATTGGTGTTGTATAGTTTCTCGTTATTGACCATTTGAAGTGCATCTTCTTCACTGTCCATGATATATTCTTCAAGGCTTCTTTTCTCCTCCTCTACTGTTTGATGGACTTGCAGCATTCCTCTTCCACCTGAGCTGTGAGGGAGGTATAGCCTATCTACATCACTGCGGGGGTGCAGAGCGTGATTGATGGTCATTATTTTCCTGGTCTTACGATCCAGAGCAGGCTTCCCCAAACTGTGGCCCTCCAGATGTTGCTGAACTACAACTCCCAGCATACCCAGCCAAAATAAGTTGTGGCCAGGGATGCTGGGAGTTGTAGTTCAGCAACATCTGGAGGGCCACAGTTTGGGGAAGCCTGATCCAGAGTCTCTAGCTCTGCCTCGGTCCAGTCTATTATTCCTGCAGTGTATCTGATAACAGGTATAGCCTAGGTGTTAATGGCTTATATGGTGTTTCTGCCATTGAGTTTGGACTTGAGGATTTTTCTAACTCTCCTGATGTATTCACTTCCCGTTTTTCTTTTAACTTCAGTGTGTACAAATTTATCAGCCTGGAGAATGCCCAAGTATTTGTAATGTTCTTTCTCTTACAGGTTCTTGATCTTGCTTCCATTAGGCAGTTCTATTCCTTCTGTTTTTCTTATTTTTCCTCTGTTCATTATTAATGCAGCACACTTGTCTAGTCCAAACTCCATTGCTATATTGTCACTGAATATACGGACAGTGTTTAGCAGTGATTCAATTTCTGACTGGGACTTTCCATACAATAGTAAGTCCCCTTGGAAAATACCTCTTCTAATGCTAACCTGTCCAAGTGTCTCGCCATTGATAGTTAACTGTGTACTCCACATGCTCATTGCTTTTAAAAATAAATATCTGAATGTTTTTGCTGACACCAGTTGTTTCTAAACATTTTAGTATCCATGATGTGAGGCAATGAATCAAAGGCTTTCTTGTAGTCAATCCATGCAACACTTAGATTGGTTTTTCTTCTCTTGCCATTTTCTAAAATCAATTTGTCAATCAGCAGCTGGTCTTTTGTGCCTCTGGTGTTCGGGTGATTTCCTTCCTTGAAGCTGTTTGTTAGTTAATAAGTGTTGCATCACTTCATCTGCTATTATTCCAGTTAATAATTTGAACATGGTTGGCAGGCAGGTTATCGGTCTATAATTACTTGGAACTGCAACTTTTGCTGGGTCTTTCATTATGAGATGAGTTTTCCCAGTTGTTAGCCACCTCCTTGCAAAATGTGATTGAACTATTCTGATAGTTGTTTATGAAGGCATGTTAGGTGTTTAAGCCAAAAGCCATGCAGTTCATCGTTGCCTGGCGCAGTCCAATTTTTAATTTTCTTTGCTCTTCCACTTATTAATTCTGGTGTTATTATTAGATCTTGAATTTGTTGGTTACATCTTTTGACCTCTTTCATCCAGCCTGCTTTTTTATTATAATCTATTGGATTGTCCCATAATATCCCCCAGAATTGCACTGTTTCTTCTTTATTTGGTGTTTCTACGTTTCTTGCAGTTTCTCCTTCTGTGCTTTGGTAGAAACGTCTCTGATTCAACTGGAATTGGAGATTCTGCCTGTGTTGTGTAATTCTGGCTTCGTATCTGCTAATCTTCTTTGACACTGCTGTTATTTGCTGCTTTATTATTTCTAGGACTTCTCTAATTTTCCTTGAATCTAGGTGGTATTTTTGGATCAGATACTGTTTGGTGTTTTCATTCTTCAGCTTCTTGTCTTTCATATCTTTCAATTTACTAGCACCTGATCTAAGCCTGGAGATTTTATTTTCTAATCTAATCTTCCATTTAGGTAATGTAGTGCTTTCTTTTTTTACAGGTCCATTGATCTTATATCCGAGCTCTTGTGTTGTTATTGTTGCTTCACTGTACATTAGTTGGTTTGTTTCTTGCAAATTATTGGTTGTTATTTCTGCAAGTGCAGCATTGACATCTTTTAATGCCTGAGCAAGTTGTTTTTTGGCAACTGTTTTTAGAGCTGGAAGTTGAACCTTGGTGGTTGTTTGTTTCATGTGCTCAGTTATTTTTTGCTTTAGTTCTTGTTGCTTTTCTGTTAAAAGGCATTTGGGTTTTTGAGGTGAAGGCAAAGGGGTGGTTGCCTGCTTTTGATTTTGAAACAGTTCAGCAACAGTGGCATCCTCTGTTTCCAACATCTCCTCCACCTGCGCCTGAGCAACTTCTTCAGTTGGTGGTAATTCTTCTTCCATATCTTGAGCCTGTGTTGCTCTTTGCAGTTCTTCCAGCTCAACTCCTGTGAATACTTTATTTCTTATTATGAATCTTCTCTGGTCTGCTAGCCTTTGTTCTGTTATTTCTGTATCTGGATGCTTCTCTTTCCAAATTTGGTACATTCTTTTAAAATAACCTCTTCTAGTTGGACTAGACTTGTAATAGCAGATCATTATTTCCTTGCTGGCATTTTTCATATATTTTGTTTGGTTAAGTGATGTTTCTTCCAGTAACCTTGCAGTCTCCAGCCCTGGTTGCTCAACTGAAGATCCCGAGTCCTGTAGCCTACTTGCCACCAGATGTCCAGGGACTCCAGCACCTGGCGCGGTCCTTGTTGACCCGGGTGACGACCGATCTGGTATAGATTGATTAAAGTTACATCTCACCATATTGTTGATGGGAGAGTCACTCTTCATCTGGCTCCTCTGGTGAGACCTGTCCAGTATGGTTGGACCTCTGGCATAGCTCTCACCTTCCTCAGAGTACACAAGCCCCACAACCACGCCAAGGTAGTGCTTCACTGGGGGATGATGATGATGATGATGATCTGACATCCAGACGAATGCTATGCCGCCCCAGCATTTTCTGTCACACAACAGGAGAGGGGTGATTTTCAGTTTTCTTCAGTTTCCGCTTCAGCCACCCGTGCTTCCCAAAATTATGTTCCTGAGGACTGCAGGATCCTTAGGGACATAATTTTGGGAGGCACAGGTGTCTGCAGGCGAGGGGGAAGATTGTCCCTCATTGTGCATCAGAAAACACTGGCACATCAGCACAGCATTAGCCTGAATGCCAGTCATCATTATTTTTGTGTTATTATTTTATATAAAATATTTGATATTCTGCCTTTCAGACTGAGGTCTTACAAGATCATGCATGATCTGAAAATAGCCCAAATCTTATAGTAACCCTAGGAATTTATGAATGAATTACAGATAAAGCAACAATCATTCCTGAGATGTAATTAATTATACTTGAAAGTAATTCCTGACATAACTATTAGATGAACTGTTGGTATTACATCAGTGTTGATTTGTCTGATTAGCAGACAAATATTTCTCCTCCTTCCATCTCAAGGCAAGTCATTCCCTGGAGGCCCAGTGAACTGCAATAAGTATACAAAAGAGACAGTTGAAATTGTTCAGGAGAAATTCCAGTCATGTTTGTTACTTAACAATACCTAGGCACAGATGGCAAAACAAATGAATTAGCTTTCTTTTCAGATTATAGTTTACCACATGGTACCTGAGAGATCTCCAGAAGCTTTTTTAAAGGAACATAATTCAGGCTTAAATGTATGCATAGCTGACACAAGTGCATGTGCAAGTCCAGGATAACGTATTCTGATGCAAAATAAACATGTTAAATTGCTCAAAGTGGAGCAGAATAAAGTGGAGCTAACAGAAGATGGAAAGTCACCTAATCCAGCTACAATTCTGAAGACAGATCCTTTATACTAGAATACCCAGAAAAATTTCAGCAATATACAATGTATGACCAAATCATGTTGCATTAACAGATGTGATTGAGATAAAGCAAGATGTACCATGAAAAGTCTCTGTGTGCAGCAGGAACAAGATGGACTGTAAAAGTCATTTTGTGCTAAGGGAAAATATGATAATCTGAATCTAACCAGAGTCCCATGGAAACAAGAAAAGCTCTCATATACCCCAACATATAAAAGCCAGTGCACTTGATTCTCTACTTCAACAGAATTGCTCGGGCTGTTATATTATATTACATCAGTCGCTGGCAAGCTCTATGTTGAGTGCTCTGAAGAAGCATCCCATTGACCTGTGGAAATAAGTAAGCGTTGACATTACTGTTCCTTCCCATGTGTGATGTGAAGACTTAAAAAACAATCACAGGTTTGAAGGACTGTTCATCCAGAGGGCATACAGTACTCTACCTTAAGCTTGCCTTGCTATTCATTTCTCACCATGTGTCAAGTACTGAGGGATTAAAATGTAAATATGGTACCAATGCTCACTCAGTTAGAGGCCTTCATACTTCACGTGTTTTTGTTTCACTTGTTTCTGCAGTTTGTATAAGATACAAATAATATACTCTAGCACTGTAGATTATAATATAACAGGGAGATTATGATTTGCACTGCAACTATATACTATATTGCAAAACAATGAAAGATATTTTTCTGAAATAATGGCAATACTTTGGAAAATAAATCCAAATGTGTTAAAGAATCTCAGACTACGGAGAAGAGGGAGTTGCCTCTTAAATGTGTCATCCTCCTGCTTCAAAGGCTGTTCTCATGTGGTTGTCTCCTCTCCAGAGAGAAAATGGTCTTCCACCTGGTTCTCCTCCTCAGTCTCTTTCCTTTTCTTGTTTAAATATCCACACACACCCCACTCCAAATCCCATGAGATCTACCCCTTTCCCCACCTTCTCAGGATTTTTCTTCTTTTATGTCATTTACTAGCAGCCAGCTTACTGCTCTGGTCATGCCTCTTAAGCATCTGAGCTGCTGTCAACATGCTGGCATCACTTCCAGTTTTGCTGGCCCTCCGTCCAATGAGAAGGGGCAGGGAAATGCAGCCTTCTTCACCACTGAGGAACTCCTGAGCAACTGTACCACCTTCTTACCTTTTTCTGCCAAGTCCTGCAAGGTGAGAAGATGGTGTTGGGACTTGGGTTATTGGGACACTGCAAGGGCAGCAAGATGCCCCTTCCACCACACCTGCCTCCCTCTGCTGCACCCCACCATTGAAGCAGCTCTGGTGGTGGCATATAGAAGAGCTATCCCTCCCCTCCTCCTTTTTGTGTAAACCAGTATGTTTCTACAAAATATTACAAAGATGTTATAAGCCTCCAATGATCTCTATGCCAGAGGAAACCAACATCCAGGTAGAAGTGCAACCCCGGAACTTCTCACTGATCAGAGTGGTGGGGAGTAGGAGCATAACAATATGCTCTAAATGAGTTTTGTTGTACTTGGCAAGTCTGGATGATGGTTTGTGGGGGTTTTGGTACAGGTGAATTTAAGTTTCACAATGACCTTAATGTTTACATCAAATTGCAAGATGTAGATTATTAAAATGTTTACATCAAATTGCAAGATGTAGATTATTTAAATGTTAGGGAAAAGTAATTTGATCCCTATCAAATTCATATTTTCTGTGAGTCACTGTGAGTCAAATTTTGTGATGGCTCATATTGGAAGAATTTAGAGTTTTTAATATTCAGTCCACTATACAGTATTTTATTATCACACCAAAATAGCCCCCCCCCCACTTTAAATACTATATTCATTGCACTTTAAGGCTCAGAAATATTTACCAAGTTGAAAAGGAGAACATGATTGGCTGCCTTTTATGAATAGCTGGCTGTCCCTGAATAAACAGCATGATTGAATGAATGCTTGGAGTTAACAAAGCTTCTTTTCAAAGCTCAGTACAAGGAAAAGCTAAACTAGTGCCAAACCATTTATGTAGCAGTTTGTTTCAGCAATGAAACAGAATTTGTGCTTAATGAGATAATAGAACCATGTGTATGTGTGTATGACACAGAGAGAGAGGATGGGAGAGGAATGAGAGAGAGATTGTTTTCCTTTTTACATCTCCCAAAGCAATGAACTAAAATTGAATTATTTTTCCAATTTCAATGGTAAAATCAGAAAACACAGTATCTAGGACCAGCAGCATCAAACAGATGGTTCACCTCAAAGACATTCAGCATTCAATGTAGCTTTGTTTAAATGGAGAAGGCAGTGCATTTGAAATGAATTAACTTCTTTCCCCTTCTTTTGTCATTATGTCTGTGTGGCTGCTATAAAATGCATCTTCATACTTCCTATTAAAATAATTGGAAACTCAACCTGGGTGGTGCTACGGAAATAAGGGGGACAAGTGCCTCCTTTCAGATTATTTGCCCCCTACTGCCCCTCCCCAATGAGGAGAACCATTTCCTTAACAGCTTGGGCATGCAGAACTGAGGTTGTCCCTAATCATTTTTCTAGTGCTGCCTCTACAGTACCTGTCACATCTGCATCACACGAACTGACAGTGTCTTTATGGTCGGTTAGCAAATACATTGCAGTTTAGCGTCTTAAATATGCCTGTGACACATACTAAATAATTTAGCCCATTTTTTTTTAGAATGAAAGAGTCTTGTGACATTGGTATTGCATCTGTCTGTGCAAACTGCACAATTAAAAGGCATTACAAGAAAGGATGTACAGCATGCAGTTGTCCAAATGGGAAACCGTTCCAGCTGCATTGCCTTTATTCTTCAAATTACATTTTAGAGCATAGCCATTTGACCAGAATTTATGCAAAGGCCACTGTCTTACCAGAGCATTTATTTTGGTGTGCATCCATTAGTAAATACACATTATGATCTTTGTGCAAACATAGTGGAGCCTTCCAGCAAGCACCAGGGATACGAATACAAAGGTTTCATAATACGGTACTTTCTATTATGAATCAGCTATCATGATCCCTACAGAAAAGCAAAGATGGTTTATTTAAAAGGAGCAAGGGAGCAGGTAGAAATTTTATTTTATTTATTTTATTTTATAGTGGGGGGGATCAGTGTTTACATGGTGAGTTGGATTTTTTTAAAGGTGCACAAACTTGTGTAGGAGTTTTCAGGTCTATGTGTACTCCACTCCCCACGTTTTTAAATTCTTAGTTTTTCACAAGGGTGTCTCCTTTTCTACATACTGTCTCCTTTTCTGCATTTCAGCAGAGCTTGCAGGGTGCTGCTGCATATATTCTACCAAGATTTCTAACAACCCACAGACTGAAAGATGAAATATGGTACAGTCTGGACAACATGCATCTTCTCTTTTTTATAAATGGCTTTAGAAAGAACATTTGCAGCCATTTGCAGCATTAACATCACAGAATAATAGCCTCTTCCTCTGGTTCCTTTACAGAAATGCAGTGTCCACTCTCTTGCTCCTGGTACAGTGCCATGTAAGTAATAGGGATCTATCGATCGATCTATCTATCTATCTGCATTCACACATAATGAAAACTGGAGTTAAAGGATCCAGTGGTTGCCAAACCTGTATGTCTGAATGTATGCAATTCCAGTCCCATTTGGGATGAGACCTGAGGTTGTGCTCTGCAAACTCCAGTCTGAACCGTCAGCTTGTAGTGAGTTTCGCTGCTCATACCCGAGGTTTGAGTTCTGGAGTGTGATGTGCAAATGCAGAACTGAAGGCTGCATTCTCTGTAACCAGAACTGAGGAAGGAAGCACCTCCCTCTCTCCGGCCATGATTGGCTTTGCAAGATAAACTGCCCAGAGAACTTGTGTTTGGGGCAGTATAGAAATATATTAAATAAATAAATATTAAATAAATATCCTTCATGCAAGGAAGAAGTCCACACAGTCAGTTTTCCTCCTCCATTTTGCCCGAATGCAGTGTGTGTGTGCAGGGGCGTATCTAGGGGTAGGGCAGGCAGGGCACGTGCCCCGGGCGCCACTTGAAGGGGGGGCACCATTTTAAAAAAATATTATTTTTTTTAAAAAGGCCACTGAAAACAAAATGGCCACTGTGCATACTCAAATGGCCTCTGTGAGGCCTCATGCCAGGCCTCGCAGAGGCCATTTGAGCATGCACAGTGGCCATTTTGTTTTCAGCGGCTATATATCTATATCTATATCTATCTATCTATCTATCTCGCCACCACACATGCTCAAATGGTCCCTGCAAAGCCCTAGAGGCCAGCGAGGGGAGCGGGAACCTTTGCAGACCCACCCCACAGCCTTTAGGGGCTACAGGTGGTTTTTAAAATATATATATATAATATAAGTCACTGTACACATATTCAGTTTGGCACTATGTACAGAGAATCAGGGCTTGTGAATAATGAGCTGAAGCTTATGAGCTAGGATTGTATTCATTTGCTCTTTGCTTCTTGTTATAAGTGAGTTAAATGTGATGCCTTAATAATATAGCTATTAATGGTGAGTTTGTCTTTCAATCAGTGTGAAATTAGTATTAATTAGCCTTAGTATTAAGGCCCACTGGGAGTTTCTTGCTCTCTTTCTCTCATTTTAACTTTCTTTCTGAAATACTAGAACAGGCTTCCCCAAACTGCGGCCCTCCAGATGTTGCTGAACTACAACTCCCAGCATCCCTAGACACAATTTTATGTGGCTGGGTATGCTGGGAGTTGTAGTTCAGCAACATTTGGAGGGCCGCAGTTTGAGGAAGCCTGTACTAGAATATATTCCAAGCAGACACAGTTTACTCTGCATATCTTTTAATTATTTTCAGAGTAAATAGGGAAAAGTCAAATTCTCCATTTCTTTTAAAAACTTATGTAATAGTGATGCTACAATGCATAGTAGAGAATTAGACATTAGTTTTCCAAGTATACCTCCACAAAGTATTTGGGTATTTCATGAGCCCTAGCATACTGAAATTTGTAGTTTTCTAAATTGTTTTTGAAAAATTAAAAGATTAATGAGCTTGACTTGTATTTTTCAGCTGATATTATGGTAAAGTTATCTGAAAGATGGGTGTTGGATGTTTGGACAAGGGGCGCAATTTCAGTGCTTGCCCTAGGCGCTATTTTCCCTAGATATGCCTGTGTGTGTGTGTGTGTGTGTGTGTGTGTGTGTGTGTGTGAAATCGCAAGTCTGTTACATGTGATCTCTCTCTCGATCTCTCTCTCTGAATCACAGATTCTAGCTAGAAGTCACTTCACAAGTCATATTGTACAGACTTTCCCCTTAAAGTAACTTACTTACATCTGAAGCATTCCTAAGAGATGTCCATTCAACATCATTTTTTTAGTCCACCTTTTTTTTTTTTTTTTACTACTAGCCTGCCAGTGGCTGACATCCTGACTAACACTGTGTTTGAGCAAGAACTTTGCACTAGCTAATTGTGTTAAGTCTGGAGCTTGTATTCTAGACTAGTATTTTACAGGGTGCACAACCTGTGGCATGCCTCATATGTTTTGTTGGGAACATTTGTGCAATAGCACCATTTTGAACTTTTGAACATTACCATGAATTACGCAGTTATGCTGTGTGTATATACAGGTGAAACTCGGAAAATTAGAATATTGTGCAAAAGTCTTAATTTCAGTAATGCAAATTAAAAGGTGAAACTGATATATGAGACAGACGCATTACATGCAAAGTGAGATAAGTCAAGCCTTAATTTGTTATAATTGTGATGATCATGGCGTACAGCTCATGAAACCCCCAAATCCACAATCCCAGAAAATTAGAATATTACATGGAACCAAGAAGACAAGGATTGAAGAATAGAACAATATCGGACCTCTGAAAAGTATAAGCATGCATATGTATTCAGTACTTGGCTTGGGCCCCTTTTGCAGCAATTACTGCCTCAATGCGGCGTGGCATGGATGCTATCAGCCTGTGGCACTGATGAGGTGTTATGGAAGACCAGGATGCTTCATTAGCGGCCTTCAGCTCTTCTGCATTGTTTGGTCTCATGTCTCTCATCCTTCTCTTGGCAATGCCCCATAGATTCTCTATGGGGTCAGGTCAGGCGAGTTTGCTGGCCAATCAAGCACAGTACACTGTATACTTTTCGGAGGTCCGATATTGTTCTATTCTACAATCCTTGTCTTCTTGGTTCCATGTAATATTCTAATTTTCTGGGATTGTGGATTTGGGGTTTTCATGAGCTGTACGCCATGATCATCACAATTATAACAAATTAAGGCTTGACTTATCTCGCTTTGCATGTAATGCGTCTGTCTCATATATCAGTTTCACCTTTTAATTTGCATTACTGAAATTAATGGACTTTTGCACGATATTCTAATTTTCCGAGTTTCACCTGTATATATATGTGTGTTTGTGTGTGTGTGTGTGTATATATATATATATATATATATATATAGAGAGAGAGAGAGAGAGAGAGAGAGAGAGAGAGAGAGAGAGAGAGAGAGGTTTTCCAGGAACGAACAACAAATAACCATTTTGACAGACAACTTATACAACAATCTTAACTATGCAATCCATGACATGTTTTATGAACAGCTATAATGGTAAGATGTGGAAAAAAGAAAATAAAAGAAAAAGGTGGAAGAATGAAAGATAAAGGGAAATTCATCTGCTTATTTACCACCCCCCCCCCAAAGAACTGCTCATCAAATATATATGACAAGCTATCTTTTTGCACTAGCACAACTTTGTTTGTTGTGCAGGAGCAGCATTAGTCAGAATTTTGGCCAGTGTAAGCCCACGTTAATCATTTGCAGCCTTAAGAAGATGAAAAGAACCATCTGTACTGCATCTTGTCCAGTTGCCTGGAGAAGATCATTCTTATCTGCCATAAAAGAGGCAACTAAACAAGCAGCTACTTGTGAGGCTGTTTTTGGTAGCTTCTCTTTTGAGACTTGCATCTGACCAAAAACACTCTTAGGTTTTGCCTATCATTATGTAACCCAGGATTCTTAGATTTGGTTTCCTATATCAGATGTTGTTGGCCATTGTGGCTGAGATGATGGGGGTATAGTGTGAAGACCCTTCCCCTAAAGAACCCCTTCTCTTAAAATTTCTGAAACAGGAGATCCCACAACATAATTCTGTTGCTTTCCTTTCCCTAAATTTCCTTAAATGTGTCCCTTCAAAGGGTGCAAGTGAAAGGATCAACTTCCCTTCACCCATACCATCATCCCAATTTAGATTCTGCACGCCCCCCCACCCCCAGCTGCTACTTTACAAAAAACAGAAGACATGCAAGCACACATCTTGTATAGTTTGGCCCTCAGTTCCAAGGCAGGGCCCTTGGACTGTGAAGAAATGACTTTGGCAGAACCACCCAGTCATGCTAACTACATACTTTGCTATCACATCTGACAAACCATATTGATTTATCCAGGAACCAAATCAAGTCTGGCTCCTTATCAGGACTCAAGTCTGAATTACCTCTTTCCCCTGGGATGTTTCTTTTATTGGGCCCCTGGTACTTTAAGGGGTCTCTTAATTGATTGTTTATTCTTTCAGCTTTGTTTATTTGTTTATTTGTTTATTTATTATTTTATTTATTATTACACTTTTATACCGCTCCAACTCGTGTCTCTGGACGGTTCACAATGATAAAACAGTTAAAAACACATATAAAAACACATAAAAACAATTAAATACTAACAATTTAAAAGTCAATCACAGAATTAAAAACCAATTAAAAAGCTGAAAAAACCTGAGTAAAAAGATGGGTTTTAAAGCATTTTTAAAAAATTGTCAGAGATGGGGAGGATCGTATCTCAATAGGGAGTGCATTCAATAGTCCCAGCGCAGCAACTGAGAAGGCCTGTCTCCGTGTGGCCACCAGACGAAATGGCAGCAACTGGAGACGGACCTCCACAGATGACTGCAATGGATGGTGGGGCTCATAATAAAGAAGATGTTTTTTCAAATACCCAGGGCCTAAGCCATTTAGGAATTTAGGGCTTTATAACTAGCACTTTGTATTTTGCCCAGAAACCTATAGGCAGCCAGTGCAACTCCATCAGCAGAGGTGTAATGTGGTCTCTCTGAGATGACCCAGAGACCAGCCTGGCTGCCTCATTCTGAACCAACTGAAGTTTCCGGACTACGTACAAAGGCAGCCCCACGTAGAACGCATTACAAAAGTCAAGTCTGAAGGTTACCAACAAATGTACCACTGTTTTGAGGTCGTTGATCTCAAGAAACGGGCATAGCTGGCGTATGAGCTGAAGCTGATAGAAAGCACCCCTGGCCACCTCCTCAACCTGATAAACCAGGGAGAGGTGTGAATCCAGAAGTACTCCCAGACTGCGAACCTGTTCCTTATGGGGAAGTGTGACCTCATCTATAACAGGTAGATCAAAATCATCTCTGGAGTTATGATCCCACACAATAAGTATCTCCATCTTATCTGGATTCAGCTTCAGTTTATTCTCCCTCATCCAGCCCATTACTGCTTCCAAGTAGGCATTTAGGGAGGATATGCCAGCTCCTGAAGAAGTTGACATGGAGAAATAGATCTGGGTGTCATCAGCATACTGGTAACACCCAGCTCCAAATCTCCTGATGATGTCTCCCAGCAGTTTCATGTAGATGTTAAAGAGCATTCGAGAAAGTACGAAGCCTTGAGGGACACCATACTTAAGCTCAGATTTTGAAGAGCAACAGTCTCCAATCGGCACCATCTGGAATCTGTCCAAGAGGTAGAAGCAGAACCACTGTAAAACAGTGCCTTCCACCCCCAACACTCTCAGACGTTACAGAAGGCTACTATGGTCGATCGTATCGAAAGCTGCCAAGAGGTCCAAAAGGACCAACAGAGTCACACTTCCTCTGTCAATTCCCAATTGGAGGTCATCCATCAGGCAGACCAAGGCAGTCTCTACCCCATAGCCTGCCCCAAAAGCAGTTTGAAATGGGTCTAGATAATCAGTTTCCTCCAAGACCGTCTGGAGCTGAGAGGCCACCACCCTCTCAATCACCTTCCCCAGCCATGGGAGGTTGGAAACAGGCCTATAATTGCTCAACTCTGAAGGATCTAATGCAGGCTTCATTAGAAGAGGTCTAATAATTGCCTCCTTGAGACAAGGAGGCATCCTGCCTTTCCTCAGAGAGGCATTTATGATTTCCACCAGGCCGCCTACAACAGCCTCCCTGCTAGATAGAACAAGCCAAGTTGTGCAAGGGTCATGAGAACAAGTGGTAGGCCTCACCGCTCCAAGCAGCTTGTCCACATTCTCAGGAGTCACAAACTGAAACCAATCCAGTCAAATACCATAAGAGGAGTTGTCGGACGCCTCCAGTTCAGACATCAAATTAATTGTGGAGTCTCCATCGAAGTCTGCCTGAATCTGAGAGATTTTATCTGCGAAAAATTCTTTAAACACATCACAACGGGTAACTGATGACTCCAAATACTGGTTCGGGGGAGGGGCAGATACTAGTCCCCTCACAACCCTGAACAACTCCACCGGATGTGAACTTGCAGAGGCAATATGGGCAGAAAAGAACCGCTTCTTTGCAGCACGTATTGCCTGAGCATAAATCTTTAAATGTGCTCTATGTTGTAATCTGTCTGATTCGAGTCGAGTCTTTTTCCACTTGAGTTCCAGTCACCTACCTTGCCGCTTCAGTCCCCATAGATCTTCCGTATACCAAGGGGCCTGTTTTGAAGCAGGTCAGAAGGGACGCTTAGGAGCAATCGTGTCTACTGCCCTGGTGAGTAAGTTGTTCCAATTCTCAACCAGGGTATCAACGGGATCACCAGCAAAGCCAACATTAAATCCCTGGATCCAATAACTTCTTTGGGCGGACCATTCTAATAGGCCCTAGCGCCTGCAGAGGTGGTAAGTGGTGGTAAGTCCAACCGTAACCAGATTGAGGTCCATCGATGACAATGGGGTAATCAGAGGAGTCCCCAACCATGGAAAAGCTCCCTGATCAGAGTAAAAGACCAAATCAAGCGTGAGACCTGCAATATGTGTTGATCCAGAAACCGCTTGGGATAGGCCCATAGTTGTCATGGCCGCTATGAACTCCTGAGCTGCTCCGGACAATGGTCCTGAAATTGTCCCGAAATGAACATTGAAGTTCCCCAGCACCAAAAGTCTGGGAGACTCCAACGTGAGTTCTGTGACCAAGTCTGTGAGCTCAGTAAGGGATTCCGTTGGGCAGCAGGGCGATCGGTATACCAACAGAAGTCCCAATCGATCCCTGGTCCCCAAACTAAAGTACACACATTCAATATGGTCCGATACCCTAACAGGGACCCTGGTAAGGGAGATGTTATAGACCACAGCCACTCCACCTCCCCACCCATGTCTTCTCACCTGCTCCTCTACAGAATATCCTGGAGGGAGAAGCTGGGCCCAAACTGGGCCACTAGCCTCCCCCAACCAAGTCTCAGTAATACACACCAGGTCAGCCCCTTCATCCATAATCAAATCACAGATGAGTTCAGATTTATTTTGGACCGACCTGGCATTGCAGAGAAGCAGGATATGGCTATGTGGGTTGTTGGCAGTGCTTCCCGAGGTCAGAGAACAGGCAGGACAGCCAGAAGGGGGGACAGCATTTAAATTTATGACCACCCTTCTCCTGGAATGGCCTGATGACCTGACAATGTTACGCCTTCTATTTCCCACCACCACTGGGATAGCTGCACCACATTCAAAGGCGCCCCCTGTCTTCCCATTTCCAGATGAACCCAAACACATGACAACAATTTCAGGCCAGTTCTAAAAGCAGCTAAACTAACTAAACAGAAGCTCTACTGTTGAGTAGCTCCTCCCTAATCTAATAATTAAACAGAGGGTCTGGCCCTTGCCCTCATGGCCCCCTGAAGTGGCTCCCCCAAAGGGGCAACCCCCTTTGGTGTCACCCCTTTGGTGGCAACCCCGCCGGTGGTGGGCCTCTCACTCTGGGGTCTGCCAAGGCCAGATGATGTCTTTTCTCTTCCTCCACCAGCAGGCTTCTAGGAAGCTGGAAGGATGGCAGTGTGCCTATATAGTCCTGGGCAGCCACAGCTCCAACAGGTGGAATGTAGGAACTAAAACTGCCCAGTCACCTTTGGCCCCAGTCCTGCAAAGTTCATATGTACCATCTTTGCTCATTGATTTGATCAATGGACACAGAACATCCATGCATATCTATTAATCATGACTCGGGATTGTATGAACTGATTTCATATATATATACATATATATATATATATATTTTTTTTTTTACACACACACCCCAATGGATTCATTGGCTGACATGGTGCACTCTATGGAGACAGGAGTGACTTGCAGCACTGCTGTTTTAGACCTGGAAAAAGCAGCACTGCTGTAGAGAACTGCAGTTGTGCTACAGGTCTTACCATATTTCTTCCCATTGTGGTGAATGGGAAGAAATACTCTAATGCAACCACAGTTTTCTTCAGGGATCCCACTGCTTTCAGATCCACAGCAGCAGCAGTGCAAGTAACTCCCATCCCCACAGAGGCCACATGTCAGCACACACACACACACACACACACACACACACACACACACACAACAATGGGTACAAGAGGTTTTTTTAAAAGAAGTAGATAGAAAACCCAGAGATGGACCTGGGTAATTTTGGGGGCTGGAGCTAAAGGCCTTTGGAGGTCCCACCCACTGCAAGTTGAGCATCTTCCCCCTACACACATACACACACATGCACACACACACTGTGACACATGAAGTCAAGGCCTTTGAGAGGAATTTTATCAAGGGGTACAAAGTTTCTTTTGGGCCCCCTTCCCTTTTCCACTAGTCATCCTGTTTTTATCCACTATGGTTTTATGCCATGAGCTGTAGCCTGTAAGGCCAAAAAAGGTATTGAAGATGAGAGAGGGGTGGAATGGAGCACTCTGTTGATTTTCTACATTTGAGGCCTTATGCTCCTATACTCCCTCCATGATAAATATAAATATAAATAAAATAAAATAAAATAAAAGAGGATGAGAGAGAAAAAAGCACATTTGATTTGAACATAGTTGTTTATGCTACAATACAGAAAAGGAGAAAGAATTCACACTGAAACATCCTTTTATATTGCCGTGTAGATCAGATCATCAGAAGTCATAATTATTAGTAAAAAGTATTTTTAAAAGGTAGATAGGCTTTGTATTTACTTTTTAAAAAGAGCTTTCCTGGACTTTTTTTGAGAAACAGGTCACATTTGGAAACAGGTCACCAAGTCTATACTCTGTTAACAAGTTCAACAGATCTAATGGCTTTAACTGTCCATTTACAAAAATTGCTTTATGTACTAAGGGTAAATGTTGCGTTTCTTTCCCAAAATCATCACCATTAAGGTCAGCAGATATTGCCCTGATAAAGATAAAGCTTTTCTCTCCACATCACTTTCAGACATGGTGAGATATTTCCACAAGAAATCAAATTTTTCTGCCAACTGCTTAACAGCATTGAAGCCGACAGTTAATCCTGCTATAACATTGTCTACCAAAATGTAAAACACACACTTTCTGAATTAGGCTTCTTCTGGTGTATCATCTGTGTCATTCATTTCCTCCTGTGGCCTTGACTCTTGCGCCTAACTCCACCACATCTATGGGAGAGTTTTATTTCGATCTTTAGGTTTGACGCAACCAATTTGGCTTCATTCCACATGCATTTCCAGTTGTTTCGAAGTTTTGTCAGATCTGTGAGGAGAGTTTCTATGTTTGCTACTTGAACATCAGTGTGGCATCTCTAGCTTGGATGACCTTGTTGCAAATATCTATGTCAGCTAATATTTTGTACCACACAGCTGACATTAACACACAGGCAAAAGATGTCACATATAATAAAACTCCATGGACTTCATTTCTTGTTTTGGCCATCAAATTTAGTTCTAGGAGGTCTTCCAGTGCCAATTTAATGCCAGGCAAGTTAGCTGCAAAAGGCTTTACACATTCAACGCGATCTGACCATCTTGTTTCAGAAAACCAATACGGTTTTGTAGTAATTCCCACCGCTTTGGACTGGAACTGAACAGGTGGTACACAGTTTGAATTGTTCTGAAAAAGGTTATTGCTTCAGGTATGCATTCAGCAGCAGCAGCATTTCCACATAAGTTGAGTGTGTGACAACCACAAGGTGAAAAAATGGCTGTTGAGCATTGTACTTATATATTTGCTTGTGTGCCGTTGTATTTTCATACCTATTTAGCATAGCATACCTACTTAAGTTTCTTGGTAGCATAAAAGCATTGGCTTATCAGAACATACAATATGTGATGCCTGATCTTTTGAATAGGCTTAGCCAAGCTGGCGATCATAGTTATCATTAGGTCGCAAAAGATCTAGAGATAAGCTATGAACTGTTGCAATAACGTGTAATATAGGTTACAGTCCAAAAGGTCCCCCTTCTGGATCCTGGGCCTGGGTACGATGTACTCCCTGAACCCCCCTATCATAAGCCCTGCATGAAGTATTTCTAACATGTGGATTCTTGAGGGCGCAAACAGCAACTGAACTCACAAGAACGTAATAGAAAACAGGTATATTAATGCAAATATGTATTAGCAGAAACATTTCAGCACACAATTTAACATATTCTCATTCCACATAGCCCTTTCCCCACTCCCCACCCACTCTGTCTCTAAAGCAGAGGTCATACTGGACCACCCAGAGCAGGTCACAGTCACACTTGGCCGCCCGGCACAGTGTGGGCCGGTAGAGTGGCATAGCAACCACACCACCTGTGACAGACTAAAGAGGATTTGCAGACCCCCGGGGGTGTGTGTGTGGTAAGAGTACCTCTGGGGAAACCAAGACCATGTAACACATTGGCAAGAAACATAAGAATTTACACAAGCAGAAAAAAACAAAGAGAAGTCTGCTTACGTGCCTATTTAGTTCATATCAACCAGTCAGAATCTGAGTGGAAGTCAGGGGTTTCATACTGAAGAGCTTGTATACATGCACATAGAGCAGCTGGCTGTGGGTACCTGGTCTGATGAATTTAACAGCACATGCACAGAATCTCACAAAATCTCATTTTACACTCCAAGCTGAAGAAGATCTTGGGAGAGGAGGATGTATGGAGTGTTGCTTGATTTTTAATATAGCTGAACACCACAAGCTGGACCAGTTGGATTTCTGAATCAAGTAATCACAAACTTTGGAAACATACTAGTCACAGCAAAGTTTTCCTTGGCAATGTGAAAACCATTTTTACAACTTACTTTCTAGACATGCCTACCAGCAAGTCAACATCATGCAGTTTTCATTCCTTCTGGATTCTGCACCTAAAGGTCAGATGGCTATTTTTCAGTTGCTGACAACCCTGCAACGTGCTCTTTATAATTGCCTTATGTTTAGAGAAGGGCCTGTAACTATTATTCATTGGTGAACTATGTACAGCATCTGTCAAAAGCCTAAAAAGTCAACACTAGATGGCGTAGCAAGACTTAGTTTGCAACATAAGGGGCCACCAGATAACAATGAATCTTAGCTTGCAAATACAAATCAGCTGCTTTCTCATTAAAATAGAAATTCCATCACACAGATTGTCAGTTTTTGCCTCTTGGTTTCAGTATTGGTCTTTTTCTATGTCATTGTTATTTTTACAAGCATAGCACTAGGGGTGGCATGGACTGTGGTTCGACAAGTGGTGTGAATTCAGACCTGTATTCTTGGGCTGATGGCATATTTTTGCTTTCACCAGTAACAATTCTTGCTGCAAATGAAAAATATTAAAATCAGCAGAGCAAAGACTGAACTGATACTGGACTTGACAACAGATTTTGAAAATTGGGAGAGGAAACTAGATGATATTTCTGACTGTGCTGAACTGCAGTGTCACTTTAGACCAATATCTTTAATGTTTCTATGCCTCAGTTTCCCCAGTACAGTAATTAAAATGGAGTTTAGATTTTCACATGACATTCTATGTATGGGTGTGCACTGACTGCAGGTTGACGAGTCCAAATTCGGACTGGCCCATGGACCAGGGGACCAGTCTGTTTCAATTCAGCCAAACCCTGAACCAATTATATTTCCAGTGCCATTTTAATTACTGTACTGGGGAAATTGAGGCATAGAAAAAAGTAAAGTTATTGGTCCAAAGTGACACTGCAGTTCAGTGACAGCACAGTCAGAAAGATAATATAGTTTCCACCCCCAATTTTCAAAATCTGTAGTCAAGTCCTGTATTAGTTCAGTCTTTGCTCTGCTGATTTTAATATTTTTCATTTGCAACAAGAATTGCAACATGCAGTGCATGGCAGCTGTGAAAAAGTATGGCCTCCAGCCATACTTGGAATCATTATTTATTTATTTATTTATTTAATATATATTTATACCATCCTGAACTTACGTCTCTGGGCAGTTTACAACAAAATAAAAAAAGAAAGTTTAAAACATTACAGCAATTTAAAATTTTTAAAACAATATTTTAAAACAGCATTAAAACCATTAAAACAATATTAATTAAAAGCCTGGGTGAACAGATACATCTTTAAAGACTTTTAAAAAGCTGTCAGATATGGGGAGGCTCTTGTTTCACTAGGGAGCGCATTCCAAAGCCTCGGGGCAGCAGCGGAGAAGGCCCGTCCCTGAGTGGCCACCAGATGAGCTGGTGGCAAATGCAGTCGGACCTCTCCAGATGATCTCAGTGGGCGGTGGGGTTCATGACGAAGAAGACATTCTCTTAAATACCTAGGGCCCAAGCTGTTTAGGGCTTTATAGGTTATAACCAGCACCTTGTATCTTGCTCGGAAACACATCGGCAACCAGTGTCGCTCAGAAGTTATATGGTCTCTCCAAGATGACCCAGAGACCAACCTGGCTGCCGCATTCAGGACCAACTGTAGTTTCCAGACTACATACAAGGGCAGCTGCACATAGAGTGCTTTAAAAGGGGCTTAAACAAATTCATGAAGGACAGGTCTATCAATGGCTACTAGTCTGGTGACTATAGCCACCTCCAGCCTCAGAGGTAAGCTGTCTCTAAATACCAGTTGCAGGTGAGCAACAGCAAGAGAGAGGGCATACCCTCACCTGTGGGCTTCCCAGAGGCATCTGGTGGGCCACTGTGTGAAACATGGTGCTGGACTGGATGGGCCTTGGGCCTGATCCAGAAGGGCTGTTCTTGCTGTTCTTATGAATTGTTACTGGGAAAGACAAAAATATGCCATAAGCCCCAGGATGCAGGTTTAGAGTCTGGGGCATCACTAAAGAATATAGCCTCAGTTTGTTTTTCATTGTCTTGCCAGATTGATTGATTGATTGATTGATTGATTGTTAAATTTATATAGCACCTTTCATTAAAAACAATCCCAAGGCGGTTTAATACAATAAAAATGACAATTAAAATATTAAGCTAAAATTGAAACAAATCTGATTTAAAATATTAAAATACAAACATAAAAACTATACGTGGGTAAGACACACAGAAGCAGCAATAAAGACAATCATGTAAAGGCCTGGATAAAAAGCCAAGATGGAGTCCGAGGAACAAATGGCCACTGGGAGAGAATTCCAAAGTCTGGGGGCAGCAGCAGAGAAGGCCCTGTCCCGCTTGCACAACAACTGAGCCTCCCTCATTGTGGGCACCTGGAGCAGAGCTCCCTCAGATGATCTCGTCAGGTGGACAGTAACCCTTGGGAGCAGGTGGTCCCTCAGGTATCCTGGGCCCAAACCATTAAGGGCTTTAAAGGTCAGAACCAGCACCTTGAATTGGACCTGGAATGGAAACACACTGGTAACCACTGCAGCTCCTTCAAAATAGGTGTGATATGATCACACTGGGCAGCTCCAGAAAGAACCCTAGTGCCTCATTTTGCACTAGCTGCAGTTTCTGGATATTCTTCAAGGGCAGCCCCATGCAGAGCATGTTACAGTAATCTAGCTGAGACGTGACTAAGGCATGGGTAACTGTGGCCAGATCTGCCGTCTCAAGAAAGGGCGCTAATCTTCAGATGCTAATCTTCTTTAAATTTCTGGACTCGGTGCAATTCATTTTGAAATGGCTCTTTCCAACCTTGAATCCCATATCCTAGAGAGTGAACAATGCACAAGCAGAGGCCCAAAGGTACTTTTTGGGTACCTACAATTACATTAAACCCATCATTGATTGAGGTGCTTGAAATGGTCAATGTCCCTGTTTTGTCTCTCCCCCCCCTTCCCCGCACACGCACAGCCATGGGGATTAGATCCAGATTGGGACAGGGGTGCATAGGATGGGATGCTTTGTTTCCGGATGAAAACTGCATCCCAAGTGGCTATTTGCTGCAAATACCTGCTTCAGTGGGGATTTTTGGTGGGGAAATTTTAATCCACCTTCCCATACACTATGGTCATGCTCAGGATCTTCTGTGGCTGCTTTTGTTTTGGGTTTTTTTAATGAAAAGGGGGCCCACTTCCTGTTTTAAGGCCATCAGTTAAAGACAGGCTTGTATTCTTCATTGTAAGACCTAGGAGCCAGTGGTGGCTCCCATCAACCTAAGTACGGCTCCCTACCTAATTGTTTACTGGGCCTGTGTGAACTTCAGCCAAAGCTGAATATACGCTTCACAGTCCCCCAAGCACCATGTGATGGTGACTGTTTCCACCATGCATTGCTATGCTTTGCCAAGCACCAGTGAAGGTCTTGGAAGGCATCCATAGAGGGCTGGGAAGTGTGGCCCAGAGCTTTTCCCACAGAACTCTTAAGAGAGGCTTCCGTCTCTCTTAAAGGGCCCTTCCGTCTCTCTTAAAGGGAGAAAAGTGCAGCAGAGGCATATCTACAGAAAATAGTGCCTAGGGCAAGCACTGAAATTGTGCCCCTGTCCAAACATCTGACACCCATCTTTCAGATAACTTTATCATAATATCAGGCTCACTTTCAATGGGAAGTGAGTCCCATTGAAATAAATGGACTTTGCTACTAAGTAAATGTGTACACAGGCTGCATAAGGTCACCCATGAGGAAATATGGTAGGAACCAAGGTTTATGAGATGAAACCCCAGAGTCATCTGATGGGAGATATGAGAAAGAAGAAAGAGGACCCCAGAAAAGAGACTCAACCCAACCTCACAAAATAGATGCAAACATTTTGTGTATCATTTTAATAGCACATCTTAATGTAAAATATTAGCAATTTATTTTTCTTTTCAATATTTCACCCTTATTTCCTAGCAGTATATGTGGATGTGGCAAGTATTAAGTTCCAGAAGGAACTGGTAGAAACAGTAGCCCTCATTATCTTCAGATATTTTGGGGCAACCCCTCTATAATCGGAATACAACAGTATATATTCAATATGTGTTCATTCCAAATAACTACTACAAAACAGACACACCAATTTTTTGTTTGGTTTGCTTTTACTCACAATATATTGTGGAAAATTAACCTCTGCACTCATCAGACTCCAAAGGCACTGCTAAATTGTCCTACATAGAAACAGGTATTTATTTATTCTGGACTAATGAAGCCAAATTAATGACCACCAGCTATTATCATGGCCACCATCACTGAAAGCATTCAGAAACACACACACCTACAGAAAGGGACAGAAGTCCTTCCCATCCAGATAGTAAGAAGAGGGTGTTGGGGGTAGTTAGCCCGTGGTAGTTTACCTCAGTTGTACACAAAGGGATTCCTTCCTGATCCTCCACCATGCCTGTCTGACAAACTCCTACACTGCAGGGCGGAGGGGACACACAGAACAGTGTGATCCTACCATTTTTACTTGAATGTCAGTCCCACTGCATTCAATGGGGCTTACTCCCTAGTAAATGCCTGTAAAACTGGAGTCTAAAAGTGAAAAGAAAGCAAAAGGAATCCCTCTAATACCCGTTCTGGAGAGGTTAGCCTAGGACAGACAAGAAGAGCTCATTATTAATATGATTTCATTTATTTCTCGCATTGATATACCGCCCTATATATAATCACAGGGTGTTTATGATGAATGTAGCATTAATAAATGACACATTATGAGCCATGATTAATTTGCCCTTAATAAAAGCTTAACTGCAATAAAATAGCCAATGTTTCTATTGCATGTTTGGAGATAATTGGGGGGTGAGGGGATTCTGGAAATTGTCGATGAAAAGCAAGCAAAATCCCACTGACCACGCAACGCAGCGCAAATTAGAGGCAAACCAACCAGGGGCAAATCAAGTGATGCTAACCCAGTTTTCTAGGAGGGATGCCACAAAGGGGCTTGCATGGCTCTGCTTCTCCCCCTAGGTTGCCAGCCCGCCCAGCCCCCTGTTCACTTTTCCATGCTGGATGCTTCCCTTGCAAGCAGCACTACCAGCCAATGAAATGGGATCTCATTGGAGCATTCGCTGTAGTAGCTACTACACCTGACAGGGGCTGCCGAGGTCTGGCCATGGCTCCACAGTGTCGGGCGCCCAGAGGCAGCGGTGAGTGGTGCCCACTGCCTGTGGCTGGCTGCAGCCGCGGAACCGGTGGCAGTAGCAGTGGTGGCATAGCACCCCTCTTAAGTGGCGCCCAGGGCACGTGCCATGGCTGCCTCACCATAGATACGCCTCTGAAGTGCAGGACTGTGCAGAGGTCAGCGTAGTGGGAATTGGCTCTCTCACTGAAGGGGTTTACCAAATGGCCCCCACTTTAAAAATAGTAAAGATCACAGGCATATGTAGGGATGTGCGAATCGATTCGGATACAAATCGATGTGTACCTGAATCTAGCTGATTTGGGTGATTTGGAGACAAAATGAATCACCCCTGTGGTCCATTGGCTAGATTCGGGTACAAGTCGAATTGTGGCTGACCCTAACCCTAACCCTAACCCTATTAATTTCCCCAGATTCCCAGCTTTCTTTTTTTTTTTAAAAAGCTAAGCTCTAGCCCTTATAGAAGTGGAGTTATGGAGCAAAATGTGTGGTCACTATTTTTCAAGTGTTCGGATTCTTTGGTGTATAATAACTTCTTTCATTCAATGAATCCTTATGAGGATTCATTACACACCTTCATTTCTTCTTCTTTTAGACAGTCCCAATTGTCAACTCCCATGTGCCAACTACACCCCACTCCCACCCGCAAGGCAGGGAGGTGCTACTCTGTTGAAGTTTTCCATAGGAAATCATGTAGGTTTCAGCAGCCCCATAATTGCACTTGGGGGGTGCTGGGGTGGCCCAGAGTGAGTGGTGGTGTAGTGAACAGAGGGTGTCAGCCACCCCCATGGGTTTCTAGCCCATGGGGTTCAGGGTTCTATTGTTTCTGAGGTGTTCTGAGTGTAGATTCTCTGGTAGCAAATGAGATTTTCAATACAAACCATGAATCCACTCTCATTTACTTCCATAGAATCTACACTCAGACCACCCTGTACCCCATGGGTTAGCAACCCCATGGGAGTGGCTGGCACCCTTTGTGCACTACACCACCACTCACTCTGGGCCACCCCAGCGCCCTCCAAGTGCACTTATGGGGCTGCTGAAACCTCCATTATACCTTATAGGGGAAAACCTTAAAGATGAGTAAACTTCAACTATTCACCAAAAACCAGCCCTTTGCCCAATCCCTCTGCAATTTGGGTGGTAGCCTCCACCCATTAGGCACTACCACCTCACCACACTCTTCCACCCCAGATCCCACTTTATGCCCCAAATCTGCCTCAAAGACACTAAACCTTCAACTATTCACCAAAAACTAGCCCTTTGCCCAATCCCTCTGCAATTAGAGAGCCAGCGTAGTGTAGTGATTAGAGTGCTGGACTTGGACCGGGGAGACCTGAGTTCAAATCCCCATTCAGCCATGAAACTAGCTGGGTGACTCTGGGCCAGTCACTTCTTCTCTCTCAGCCTAACCTACTTCACAGGGTTGTTGTGAAAGAGTAACTCAAGTATGTAGTACACCGCTCTGGGCTCCTTGGAGGAAGAGCGGGATATAAATGTAAAATTATTATTATTATTATTATTATTATTATTATTATTATTATTATTATTAGGGTGGTAGCCTCCACCCATTAGGCACTACCACCTCACCACACTCTTCCACCCCAGATCCCACTTTATGCCCCAAATCTGCCTCAAAGACACTAAACCTTCAACAATTCACCAAAAATCAGCCCTTTGTCCAGTTCCTCTGCAATTTGGGTGGTAGCCTCCACCCATTAGGCACTTAACTTAAATTGAGTAGTACCTCACTGCCTTGCGGGTAGGGGTGGGGTGTAGTTGGCACATGGCAGTTGACAATTGGGACTGTCTAAAAGACAGTCGAAATGAATAGAAGAAATGAAGGTGTGTAATGAATCCTCATAAGGATTCATTCATAAGGATTCATTGAGTGAAAGAAGTTATTATACACCAAAGAATCCGAACACTTGAAAAATAGTGACCACACATTTTGCTCCATAACTCCACTTCTATAAGGGCTAGAGTTTAGCTTTTTTTCCAAATGAAAGCTGGGAATCTGGGGAAATTAATAGGACAGATCCGAAACCCAAATCGATTTGATTCGGACCAGCCGCAATTTGGATCCGAATCGAATTTGTGGTGATTTGGATGGGTCAGATTCGGATCCAAATTGAATCAGGGCTGTTTCGATTTGGTTACAAATTGTAACACAGAATATCCGAATTGCACACCCCTAGTCATATGTAATTTCATGTGAAACTGGTTTTAGATTTAGAGGTGGTCATCCCTGACATGTTTTGTTGCCTTATTGTGCCATCACAACCTGCGATTTCTTTCAGATTTTTCACTTCCCAACTGCATTGACTATGATGATACATCAACAGGCTTTTCTGTTCCTGGACCATAATAAATTTAATCAATCAGTCTTCAACAGGCTGTGAATGATTCAAATAATTGTTAATCTTCTGCTTAGGTTTTTCCATCCAGTGGTGAATCTCCAACTTTATTTGTTGCCAGTTTCCTGGAGTGTAAGCTCCGTGCAGATTTGAATTAGTTCATGTTTTGTCTCAGCCAGTAACACATGATTCAATGTCCTGATAATGCTGCTGATTTTAACTGCACCAGGCAGTTTTAGATGTAAACATGCAAAATGTCAGCTGCTGCACAAAGGTCTAATTGCTGAATGACAATGGCCTTTCCTCCCCTTTAAATAGTACTGCAGTCAATGAACTCTTCTTGCCCTGAATGCTCAAGAAAAAATAGGCAGGGCAAAGCAACACCTATGTGAGTAGCATATTCCAGTCATTCTCCTGAAATGCAAGATAATTCTAGCACTGAACATTTTCTTTGAAAATGATTTTTTTAGGGAAAGGAATTAAGGAAGGAAGATTCTCTGAGCACATCTTATAGCTCCGATAAGACAGCTTACATTGGTCATACCAAAGCCAGAATGAGGGGGAGGGGCGACTATTTTGTCTTTGAGGATCAGAGTGTCCCTTCCCATGTGAACCACAATTCTTTAATGTAGACAAAATGATTGATACATTAATTACATGTTTGATTCTTTCTTGGTTTGTTTAACAAATTAACAATTTGTCTGTTAAATCTCTATACCACCCCAAACTCACTTCTGGGTGGTTTACAATAAAAATACAATTAAAACAAAATAAAAACATTAAAACAATTTAAAATTTAAACTGTTAAAAAATATTAAAACTATAAACAAAATATATCCTACCTTTGCTGGAAGAAAGATGGGATAGACATCATCATCATCATCATCATCGTAAACAACTTTATACCTGCCCTATAACATCTTGTTCTCTTCATGGCTCACAACACAGCATTAAAACACCAAGTAAAAACACACAACATATGAAATCACGTGTGTGTGTGTGTGTGTGCACGCACACACAATACAAAATACAATACTATTTTAAAACTTTTTTAAAAGTCAGTTTAAAAAGCAAATTTAAAAATCAAAATTTAAAAGGCCCAGGTGAACAAAAAGTTCCTTACCTGGAGTCTAAAAGAACAATGTGATGAAGTCAGGGGAATCTCACTGGGGAGGCTATTCCATAAATGGGCTGCAACCACTGAAAAGGCCCTCTCCCTAGTAGCCACCCACCTCAGCTTGTTTGGCAGGGCATCCAGAGCAGGACCTCCAAAGAAGATATTAAGGTCTGAGTTGGGACATATGGGGCAAGATGATCTCTTTCAGTCCCAAGCCATGTAGGGCTTTAAAGATTAAAATCAGCACTTTGAATTGGGCCCAGAAACGGACTGGAAGCTAGTGCAGCTGACAAAGCACTGGATCAATGAGCACCCCCAAACTGTGAACCTGGTCTTTCAGGGGGAGTGCAATCCCATCTAGAACAGGCTGAACATTATTCACCCAGGCAGAGGAACCACCAACAAACAGTACTTCTATCTTGTCTTTTCTTGTCACTGCTCTGGGCTCCTTGGAAGAAGAGTGGGATAAATAAATAAATAAATAAATAAATAAATAAAATTTGAGTCTCAGCTTAAGCTTGTTCACTCTCATCCAGTCCATTATTGCATCCAAGCACTGATTCACGACTGAGTGTCATCTACAAACCCCAGAAATGTTCCTTGCTACCTGTAAGTGAGTCCCTGAGGGCTTCACAACCCTCTGAGATCTGCTTATAGGTGATAGGGAATGCTTCCAGGTGTAGGGGAAATTGATGAAAGCACCCCCACACCCATGAGCTCATGCACTGTCTTAGTCTGGAAGGCTGAAGCAGTGCCCGTGAAGTATCAGTGCTTCATTAGAGGCACTGGAACTTTGTTAATTAGGATGTCAGCCTGTGTCTTTTAATCTGCCATCTCCTGACATGAACAGGGCAGCTGTTTTGCTTACCAGTGTTGATGCTCCTTCCAGTTTTGTGGCTGATGTTTCAACATATGGAAAAATGAATCTGTCTTATACTGAATCAGACCATCGGTCTGTCTGGCCCAGTATGGCCTACTCGGTCAGGCAGTTGCTCGCCAAGTCATGTCTTGCGACTCTGAGTAGGAAAGACAGACTTGGTCATCATCATTAATTATCAGGGTTTAGTCTGCCCTGACCACTCTGATGTTATATCTTGTCATGTGTGATATGATGAATAATACTTTCTGGGCTCTACAACTCTGTAAACCTGTGTCAATGATTTAAACAAAACTTGGGTGTTAGCGAAGCTTAGTCATAGTGGAGCTCCTATCATTGATGACAGCAGGAGATGGCTCTAGCCCTACGACTCCAGTTTAATTTGGTTCTCAGGGACAAAATGTTTTGCTCTGCAATAGCTCTGGGATGTACAATTTAGTTGCCATGGATGTTGAAATGATCCTCTGTTTAGATTCAAACTTTAAAGCCCACTCCGACTGTCTGGAGAACAAAGAGGCAGCATGATGCACTGAGTATGCAGTGCTTGTAAATGACTTCTTTTATCTCTAATTTGCCCTTTATTACTTTGCCTTTGTCCTTTTCATTTACAAGGAGAGATTTCATACTCATATTGTGAGTTTAGAATGTAGGCAATGAAGGGAGCCTTTCTGGGTTTTCGTTTTCTTTCTTTCTTTCTTTTTAAACAGCCATTGCAAGTTTCCATCTTGTTTTCTTGCTCAAAAACAATATAGGTTTTCATTCTCTGACAACTTTTAAAAAGTACCTAAAGACTATCTCTTCACCCAAGTGTTTTAAATTTGATGATGATTTTACATTGTTTTAAGGTTTTTATTTACTGTGTTTTAACTTGTTTTATGTTGCTGTGAACTGCCTAGAGACGATAGTTGGGGATGGTGTACAAATTTGATAAATCAATAAATAAAGCCTGAGCCATTAGCTTGCCTAGTGATTCTAAGCACCAGTGCATAGTGACAATTGAGCAGGTAAGGGTTGTGGGTTTCTGGAGGCCACGAGCTGCCTCCTCAACACCCCCTGCACTGGCCACACCACTGGCCACTTTCCAAAAAACATGATAGACACCAGCAACAGTCACTGGAAGTACTGTGCTGGGGGTGGACAGGGCCAGTTACTCTCCCCCTGCTAAATAAAGAGAATCACCACGGTAAAAGGTGCCTCTTTGCTCAGTTAGCAGGGGCACATGGCCACGGCAGTTCTGAAGCAGAGCTGTCCAGGTCCCAGTGAGAACAGGTGCCCCCCCCCGCCTCCGGCAGGTTTGTTCTCACTGGCATCTATGGAGTCTGGCCCCACTGAGCTGGTGTGGTCACATGACTCGGTGATGTCATCAGGTCATGCCTACATGAAACAGGTAGGTGCTGCCACATCAAAGGCAGGTGAGCAGTGGCAAAGGCAGCTAGGCAGGCGGATGGACAGTGAAGGCAGCAGCAAAGGTGGGAGAGTGGAGGCGGTGAAGGCAGCTGCGGGGGTGGGGGGTCATCCTTAAATCTTGCCCCAGCTCCACCTCCAATCTTGCTGCACTCCTATTAAGCAAAATTGGCTAGAATTGGCAGCGCTGCACATGTAACCAGAGCCCATAGTTGGCTAAGAGGGGCAAAAAGTGAAAAGGCCAGAGAGAGAGCACGCGCAGATTGTTCCATAACTAGCAATTGGGAAAACCTAGCTGGCTACACTAATGGTACTCACTTGCTGGATCAGCATGTGTGCCACCTAAGCAAGTTAATTCTGCATCAAGACTCTCAACAAAAATACTTCTTTATTGCGCACACAAAGAAAAACTAAAAGTTAGTAGACATAAAAACAGAAGAGGTTTCGGTGTGGCACCCCATCCTCAGTTAAATAAAATGAATGCGCACGGATGAAAACCTCAGTTCCCCAGCTGTTAAATTCCTTAGACATGATAACACACAGTTCTCTGACTGGCAGAGATATAATGAGAGGCGGGTGGGGGTGGATACCTGATTCTTCTCAGAGGCTAATAAACTTGATAGCATTGGCCAGTGCTTCCCAAGCATTAATGTCAGGTCTCACTTTCTCTATAAATAATGCTTCCTTGATTTTCCTTCTTTGTAGGTTCCTTTCAATCCCTAAAATAGATATTTTAATTGGCACCATATGGTCTTCATGCTTAATCCTCATATACAATGACCAGGGTTTCGTTCTCTTTGCACAGTGCCTCATATATGCTAGATGTTCTTTATATCTATTTTTCAATGACCTGCCAGATTTTCCAATATAGAATGAAGTGCAGTCTAAGCACTGAATTTAAGTCACCTAATGGCATAGCAGGAAAGTAACTTGCCTAGGGAGCAGGAGGTTGCTGGTTCGAATCCCCACTGGTATGTTTCCCAGATTATGGAAAACACCTATATCAGGCAGCAGCGATATAGGAAGATGCTGAAAGGTATCCTCTCATACTGAGTGGGAGGAGGCAATGGTAAACCTCTTCTGTACTCTACCAAAGAAAACCACATGACTCTGTGGTCATCAGGAGTCGACACCAACTCTACGGCACAACTTTAAAACTTACCTTTCTTTCCACAGTTTCCTTCCCCCTGTTCACAAATTTCAATATCTTGTACATCACATCTCCTATCATCAAATCTAGAGTTAACTAGCAATTGTTTAAGTGTCACTGGTGCTGTGCAAACCACATTCACATTAATTCCCTGTCTTTCCAAGATTCTCTGGGTTTGCCATGTAAATCTATTCATAATGAATGCTATTTTAAGTACTGGCAAACCCTTAATGAATCTAGCTCTTTTCCATCTTTAAAACAGGCAATTCATACCCATTCTTCCTAATTAAGTTTCCAGCTTTCTCTCTAGATTTGTTTTGATGTTCAGCTGTGGAAACATCCTATGCCCTCTTTATCACATTTTTCATAGTTTGCATTTTTACTATTTTGGAGTGTGCTGATTGATTCTTTAATAAAATGTCCTTTTTGGCTGATTTTCTGTACCATTTGGTCTCTAAATTATTATTTCTTAATTTAATTTCCATATCTAGTAAAGAAAGCCAGCCCTCCCCATTTGGTTCCCCCCCCTGAAAAAGAAGGAAAATCAAAGAAGCATTATTTATAGAGAAACTGACATTAATGCTTGGGAAGCACTGGCCAATGCTATCAAGTTTATTAGCCTCTGAGAAGAATCAGGTATTTGCACCCAGACCCAAGGAGACACGGACACAGGATTCTTTGGTGAAATTGGCCACATTTATTGAAAACATAGTTCTTTACAAGCCAACATGGCACCCACCCACCAACAGTGCGGTTCCTAGAAGGTCGGCCATGGGAGTGGCCGCCTTGACCTAGATGATAATGGCGTTAGCACCTTGTCTCTAGGCAGCAACCTCGCTCGAAAGCTGGCACCGCCCTTCCTAGCCGACCTAAGGTCAGGTCTCTGTTACTAACACTGCCCATCCGACGCTGCCAAGCCATATGGAAGGATATTGCTTTGCAGAGAAGAAGGGCTTTGTGGCATCCCTGATCTGTCAAGCCTCAAGGGATCCACTCCTCCTCCTCAAAGTCAAACACTTACCTAAGGTGCATCACTGATTATAAGCTGTTGCTTCCCTCCACACTGTACCTGCCGTGGTGGGCATTAGCCTAGTTTAATGCCCCGCACCCCACGCAGCCTTATTGCCAATCCCAGCCATGAGTCCTCCTCCTGTGGCCAGCCGGTAGACCAGACCCCCTCACAGGGTGTGAACAGAGAAAAGGAGTGGCCTCCCATTAGAGTGAAATCCCCACTAGCTAACCAAAGCATTCCATAGAGGCCCCCGCTACAGCGGGGGGAAGAGCATACCACTCCCAAGGGGTGCATGGCATGCTGCAGCGTCAAAGGTGGCTCCGAACAAAGGCCACACAGGCTGGTGATGACAAGGCCGCACAAGGCAAGGCTGCACACAGCAGATCCACAGGGAGGGGGAGAAAAGAGCGTACCGCTCCTGGTCACTGAATGGCACACTGCAGCGCCTTGAGCCCCTCGTCCCAGGCCATAGAGGCTTCCCACTGCAAGGGGAAGAGCACACCAATCCCAAGGGGTGCACGGCACACTGCAGTGCCAAGGGCTGCTCAGAGTGCGGGCCACTCATGACAAGGCTGCTGCCAAGACAGGGGTGGTGGTGGAGAAGAGTATACCGCTCCCAGGCACAGCACGGCACGCTGCAGCACCTTGAGCCCCACGTCCCAGGCCAATAAGCGTTTCACACCACATAGCTGAGTTCATGCCACATAGTTGAGATCAGCGTCCCAGGCCATTCAGCGTTCCACGCCACATCGCTGGAACCCACGTCCCAGGTCAATCAGTGTTCCAGGCCACATCCCTGTGTTCCAAGCCATGGGTGAGACCCGCATCCCAGCCCGACAGGCATTCTCCACTGCATTGCTGAGACCCGCATCCCAGGACCATCTGTGCTCAACGCCCCATGGTGTTCCAAGCCATATTGCTGAGACCCAGGCCACTGAGTGTTCTCAACCATAATGCTGAGACCCGCATCCCAGAACCATCTGTGCTCAACCCCCCACGGCATTGTGAAACCTACAGCTGAGGCCAGCGTCCCAGGCCAGTTGTCACGCTAGTGACCATGGCAGACCCCGAGGGTCTATAACTAAATGGCGTTTTGCAGGGGGTATGCCACTGGAGGGTCACACCGCCCTCTAGGCCCTCTAGGCTCGCTGCCTGGCAAGGGAGGGTCGAGCCCGTAGTGTGGGGATCTGCAAAATATTAAACCTGTTCAACTGTATTGCTGTCAAGAGATGGACTGCCCTGGAGCAGGCGCACTGCACCTTGCATTGTGGGGGCCCTGCCCCCAGAGCACCAGGGGAGCCAATCATAAGGGCTCCCCCGTGTTGTGTGCTCGTTTCCAGAGGGTGCTGGGGCAAACAAGCCGCGCCTCCCAGTTGGGCTGGCGAGCAGCTGGCTTTCCCCTTCTCTCCCCACCCCACCTCACTCATTATATCTCCGCCAGTCAGAGAACTGTGTGTTATAACATCTAAGGAATTTAACAGCTGGGGAACGGAGGTTTTCATCTGTGCTCATTTGTTTAACTTAACTGAGGGTGGTGTGCCACACCGGAACGTCTTATGTTTTTATGTTTACCAACTTTTAGTTTTTCTTTGTGTGTGCAACAAGAAGGTCTTTTTGTTGAGAGTTTGGAGTTAATATGCACATTGCTTCGCTGACATATCGACTTATTCTGCATCAATATCCATCAGAGTTCAGTAGAGATTATTGCTTAAATCCTATTGATTTCATCATGTCTTAAAGTTTTTTTAACTTCTAAACAGGGGCTTACCTAGAAGCCATATCCTGGATTCAGAATTCCTAGGTGTGTTCGATGTTCCCAAGTCTCTGTTAGAAAAACGGTGGTGAAAGAAATAACTCATGCACTTGCTTAGAGGTGCTTCTTTCTTCATTGCTATGATAAAAATTCCCAACTTAGGCCCTGATATGGAAACAACTTCCAGAACCAAGACCTGATTCAAATTGAGTCCCAGTTATTTTACTTCTCGGTGTTCGCATCCACAGTCACATCTCTTGTCACATCTATTGTTGTATGGCAAAATGCAAAATTTTCACCCACATGTAAGAATTTGGAAGTGACACCTACAGTTGATCCAGTACCAGTGATGTGGTTCAGCTGATAATGTGTGGGTTTGTGGTGCTAAAGTTCTTGGTTTATCAAGACCAAACATACCACCCACTTCCTTAGCTCATCTTCATACTGTTTGAAATCTCTATCGCAAGAAGGAACGGAAAAGGTACATCATAGTGCTATGAAACTTGTCTGTTGGTACTTGGAATTTAAAGTGGAGGGGGGAGATACTATCATTTATTATAGTAAGTAATATATTATTACACTGAAGACAGTGTAAGATAAAACCCAAACCAGCACTTGTTAGAAGGAAACAGCTTCTTTAATATTTTCTTTTTCATTCTTTAATTATTACAGTAACACACCAGAACCAAAATAGCTTCATTATCCCGGTGGGCAGGTCAGATCCAAGTCCACCCTGGCAGTTAATTAATTAATTAAGTAAGTAAGTAAGTAAATACACAGCCCTGCCAACTAAAATTTGTCGTGATTAAAACTGTCCCCGGTTAGTTTATTAAACTTGGGTAATTTAAGTTCAGTCCTGGTTTTTAATCTGTGGTAAGCAGTTGTTTTAAGATGTTTGCTTTTATACAAATTGTTATTTGTCCATTATGTCTCTTTAGATTATTGATACCATTTGGGAAAAGAACACATTTGTACTAACTTGAATCATAATACTGTACTCATTTATTAATTATAGGTAATATCAAGCAAAGTTGAGGCTTCAGTCTTTTGTGGACTTGCTAGGGAGTACGTGTCAAACTAGGTATGATAAGGAATGCATCATTTCCATCTTTAATGTTTTTTAATGTACATAGTCTGGGAATACTTCTTGACCCAGGCCTCTCTCTGGTTTCTCAAGCTGAGGCAATGGCTAGGGGTGCTTTTTATCAGCTCAGGCAGATACACCAGCTGCAGCCATTTTTGAAGGATAATTTCCTAAGAACAGTGGTACACTTGCTGATAACTGTGTTTTTAGTCCAGACCAGTTTCTGAATGGTGCTTTAGTTACTTTTATTCTAGTCCTGGAGTAGAGGCGGGGCTAACAAACAGACTGCAGCAAGAGCAGCACTGAAGGCAGACCGTACTTGCTTCTCTGTAAATAATATATATTTCGATAAAGCATTAATATTCCTAATTTTACTCCACTGCCTTGTCCTTGCATACCACAATTCTGGAGTCTACAGTAACCTCCAAACTCGACTACTGCAATGCGCTCTGTGTGGGGCTGCCTTTGTACATAGTCCAAAAACTGCAATCGGTACAAAATGTGGCAGCCAGCTTGGTCTCTGAAGCAACTTGAAGAGACCATTTTACTCCTGTTTTAAAAGCATTACACTGGCTGCCCATATGTTTCTAGTAGTAGTAGTAAATTCTTAGTAGTAGTAGTAGTAGCAGCTGTTTCTGGGCAAAATATAAAGTGCTGGTGATTACCTATAAAGCTCTAAATGTCTTGGGCCCAGGGTACTAAAGAGAATGCTTTCACGACCCACACCACTTATTAAGATCTGCAGGAGAGGTCCACCTCTGGCTGCCCCCAGCGTGTCTGGTGCTGGCTCTGGGCCAGGCCTCTTCTACAGCTGCCCCGGGGCTTTGGAACGAAGTCCCTGTTGTGGTAAGAGGTTCCCCATCTCTAGCAGGTTTTAAATTAGCGTGCAAGACGCATTTATTTTACCAAGCCTCTCATCAGCTGTGAGTTTTTTTTTTTATTGTTGTTCTGCTGTTTTAATTTGTCTTAAAATTTGTATAACTGTTTTAATTTGGTTTTTACTTCTGGTTTTATTGTTTGTTTTGTAAACCGCCACAAGATGGTGTGTGGTGATAAAGAATGTTATAGATAGATGTAGCAGCCATAGGAACCCCCAGTGGTGCAGGGGATTGAGGGTTGTTTTTCACCTGCACCATTTACCCAATCTGGACCCCACACCCCATACACTGTTGTAGGGTTGCTAACATTACGTTGGCTGAATTTGGGACAAGTGGGGGGGGGAATGGGAGGGATTCTTGGGGTAGGGCCACCTGGGGCGGGGCTTGGCCTCATGTGGCAAGGGCACAGCCAGGCCTCCTGCTGCCGGGCACACTTACCTGGCAACCGTCTGCAATGCTGCTGCTGGTGCGTTGTGGGTGGCTGCTGCTGTAGGGCGGTAGCAGAGCAGAGATGGCGAGATCTCTCTGCCTCCCAAATTATGACCGCCTAGTGAGGTTGTAATCTCCTCCCTAGTAATCTCCTCCCTCATGCCCGCCTTCCTCCCAAATGAGGTAAGTTGGGCTGATTTCTCTGCGTACTCAGAGGCCTGAAATTGGCCTGACCCACCTCATTGGGGATGAAGGCAGGGATGAGGGAGGAGCTCACCACTGTCTCTCCCGCCTGCCTCCAGCGTGCCCAGGTCACCTGCAGCCAGCACGTCTGCCCCAACCTCACCGGGGGTCATAGTTTGGGAGGCGGGCAGAGCTCTCGCCGCCATCCCCACTCCACTGCCACTGCCACTGCCACTGCCACCCTGCAGCAGCAGCTTTAAAAGTAAAAACAAAAACATAAAGTAAAGACAGGCAAAAAGTGGGAGAAATTCAGTCCCAAACTGGATGAGCATTTCTCCCCAGGAAGTAGGGACATCCCGTGCAATGCAGGACAGTTTGTTTATTTATTTATTTAATTTTACATTTTATATCCTGCTCTTCTTCCAAGGAGCCCAGAGCGGTGTACTACATACTTAAGTTTCTCCTCACAACAACCCTATGAAGTAGGTTAGGCTCAGAGAGAAGTGACTGGCCCAGAGTCTCCTAGCAAGTGTCATGGCTGAAAGGGGATTTGAACTCGGGTCTCCCTGGTCCTAGTCCAGCACTCTAACCATGACACCACACTGGCAACTCCACAGTTGGCAACCCTACACAGTTGCTATCTTCGGGGGGGGGCGGGCGGGGGGGAATAAGAGATGGGAATGCAATTGTGAGAGTTTTATTTAAACAATTTTAAGTGTATCTATCTGTGTTTGGCCACAGCTCAGAAGAGACACTTTGGTTCAGAAGATAAGGTCTTCCTAGATGTCTGCTCTGATGATTTCCAACAAAATGGTCTACTGTTCCCCTGCAAACAGTTTATTAAGCCTTACTACAAATCAAAGAAAGGATGCAGCAGAAAAAAGGTTATTCAGCCAGCTGAAGGTGCTCAGACTTCCAGTGAAATCTGAGGACCCTGTACAATCTAATACAATTATTTTTATACCCCTCTATGGTCCAATTTCTTCTCATTGGACTTCTCACTTAGTCACGAGGATTTTACACAGCCAGTCCCCCCAAATTTCCCAGATTCTGTAATGTTCCAACATGTCAACCTGCGGGATGTTTTGTTTTTTGTATCCGTGTTGAAATCACCCCCCACCCCAATGGGCTACTAACCTATGTTACTTCACTACCTGTTTGCTTTATGTATGAAATTCCCTGCTCAGACAGCTTCTGACTCACACACTTCTGTATGGGTCACTCTTGAGCACAAGAGGCCTACATTACTATCCAAGCAAATGCAAAGTTTGGTCACGTCAAAGCTCTCCTCATCAATACTACTGGTACAATAAAATCTCCACCACAATGACACATTTCTTGTCACATCTGGTTGGACCTGAATTCTCAGAACGTGGGAATTCTGTCTTGCGTTTAGCCTCACACTGCACTCTACTGATGTGCCTAAACCTCAACCTACTTACTACTTTCTTCTTTGGAATCTATTGTACACGTGATATATTTGCCCTTTATATTTCTGACAATAAAAACCTACCACCACATCTTTAAAAGCTACATCATATGATATTTCACTCACTATTCACTCTCATTGCAGTAGATGCATAAACGACAGGACAGGGGCATAGCAAGGCTGCAGTGGGCCCAGAGACAAGATTTTAAAATGCCCCCCCCCCTCACTGAAGCTAAAAAGGTTTTGTAAATAGTGGATGATGCAGTCATTTAATGGAACTAGAGAAAGACATGCTGTTCTGGTAGCTCCAGGTCTTAACACCCACATCAATTTCGGAGGATGAATACAACTGAAGGAAGCCAGGGTGGGTGCGCAGCTGGGGGAGTCAGTCATGTGACTTGCCCTCGGGGGGGCCCCCAAGGCAGTGGGCCCCCAGACAACTGGCTCCCCTTGCCCTATTATAGTTATGCCCCTGCTACAGGAATATGGTATTCTGTCCTTAACAGTCACCATTTGCCTTAGAAAAAGCTCCCTGCCCAGACACTACAAAGAAACATGCTTAGGATTTTCTAATAGCAATTGAAACCTAATCTGAGAATGTCTGGAAGGGGGAAATTACTTCTATGTGCTGGGGGACAGTGTTCCATTAGCAGTAATTTATTGCCCTTAAGAGCATCACCGGAACATTTATTAACACAACAAAACACAGACATTTCCAGTTTGTTGTCATATCGCATTGCATTTGCCCATTCATGAATCAGTACATTGTTCCTTTTATTCTCAGACAGATCTATTTTAAAACGTCTGTTAGGAATACATGGGACCATTCAAAGGAAATAAAACAACCCTCACCCTGTGTAAAAATTGCCATTATAGATCAAGTACACAAGAGTAGACGAATGAAATTCCCCTTGGATTCAGTGCTTACAATACCTGCATTTTTCTAACAGATTATAGTCACATTTGATTAAACTAAGGGATAAGTCACAAATTCTCCAAGGATGGCTGGGGAACTGAATGAATGCCTGGCCCTTTGATGACTGCGTCTGATGTATTGTAAGGATGATCACACACCAAAAAAAAAAATCAAAATCACGGCTTTGAAAAAGAAAGGGGCTGTGTGAACGCAGTCTATGGGGAAAGTCAAATATACGGGCTATCTACCAATGTAACGGACACTTTAACTGTCATGACTTTCCCTAAATTATCCTGAGAGCTGTAGTTTGGTGAAGGTGCTATTAATTCTTTGTTGAAGATCTTGTCCCTGTTCACAGAACTAAAATGCCTATATTCTTTCATTCAGATTAAGCATGGGTGCAACTGTATCTCTTATGGTACACCTAATGCAACCTGTGCCTGTGAACAGTTATAAACTGTGGTAGATTCTGTACCAAGAAACCCACCAGACTGATTTTCAAGGCTATATTTGGAAAACCTGCCAGCCTGGTTTCAAAGCCCAAAATTCAGTCCCAGTGACATCTAGAGAGTGACATCGCAGATTGACATCAATACAATTTTTGGTATCCCTATGTACAATGTGCAAATGTTTCAGGGCTGGAACATAATCTGATTCCAGCCTATGATTCAGATTTGGCACAAGTGAACTTTTCTGACTTGGTTTACATTTCATTTTTGCTTCATCCATGTAGCTGACATCCGGGGGTGACTCACTAAGAAGGTGAGGTGATGACCTCAGGCAGTGCCTGAACCTCAGCGAATGAGGGCACCTACCCCACCCTCACCACCTATGGGTATTACTGCCTGCCACTCTGTGCTGCCCACCTCCTTCCCTGTTTCATGCTGCTGTAGCTTCTCAGTGTGCCAGCATGGTTGGGGTTAAAGCTCCATCCATTCTGGCATGTGGTAAAGCTAAAGCCCTGTGTTGCAATCTGTCGGATTCATTCTGAGTCTTCCTCCGCTTGCATTCTAGTTGTCTACCTTGCTGCTTCAGCTCCCGTGGTTCTTCCGAATATCATGGGGCTGCCTTTAAAGCAGATCGGAGAGGACTCTTAGGAGCGATTGTGTCTACTGCTCTAGTAAGCTCATTATTCCTTATTTGTATCAGAGCATCGACAGAATCATTAGCAGAGCCAGCTTGAAACCCTTCCAAGCAGGGGCGTAGCAAGGTTGGAGAGGGCCAAGGGACAAAAAGTGAAGATGGGCCCCTACCTCCCCATGCCCGACCTTACCTTCAGAAAGGGGAAGGGGAAGAGAAAAGAGCGAGTTGCTGCCCAGTCAGCCCCCACCCTGCAAGGGGCTGAGAAACATCTGTTCCACTCCTTGTGGGATTCTAGCTATGACCCTGGATACCACAATCTCATATGCATGCTACAAAACAAATACAAGCCCTTATCAATAACATTTCACAGTAAAATGTCCTTTAAAATGATGCACATATATTATGCTTTGAGATTATGCACACATATTATGTACTCACACAGCCCTGCCTGCTTGAATGACTGGGGAATAACCATAGATTCTGAATGGATTAGTGTATTAATATATCTCTGGTTTGCAAGTAGAGCTCAATAGTAAACAAAGCTAAATCTATGTGGGGCTGCCTTTACACGTAGTATGGAAACTGCAGTTGGTCCAGCCTGGCAGTAGCCAGGCTAATCTCTAGGTCATCTTGGAGAGACCATATCACTCCTATCTTAAAAGATCTACACTGGTTGCTGATAAGTTTCCAGGCAAAATACAAGGTCCTGGTTATAAAGTATAAAGTCCTAAACAGCTTAGGCCCTGAATATTTAGGTGAATGTCTTCTTCCCTATGAGCCCCACCGCCCATTGAGATCATCAGGAGAGGTTAATCTGCAGCTGCCACCAGCTCATCTAGTGGCTACTTGGGGATGGGCCTTCTCTGTTGCTGCCCTGAGGCTATGGAACGTGCACCCTGATGAAATAAGAGCCTCCACATCTCTTACAACTTTTTAAAAGGCAGTCAAGACACATTTGCTCACCCAAGCTTTTAATTAGATACTGTTTTAATTGTTTGATGTTTTTTAATAGTTTTAACATTGTTTTTAAATTTTAAATTGTCGTAATTCTTAACCTTTTTAATTTGTTATTGTGTTGTTTTGTTGTAAACTGCCCAGAGACTTGTGTTTTGGGTTGTATACAAATATATAAAATAAAATAAAATATAAATATAACCCTCAGTCCAAAAAAGGGGATTTCAATTTCCCTGCAAGTTCACAACAGACTACTTAAGCCAGACCTCTGAGTAGTAACACCAAGCAGCAGATCAACCAATGCACAAAATGCAGCTTCATTAGCTAATTCAGTGCACAGCATCTAGGAGGGAAGGAAAGAAAGTTTAATTCTTTTCCTCTTTCAGTAAAGACCGCCACAATGAAGTGCTGACTAGCATCCTCTTTTTGCCTCAAAACTGTGCCCCGTGTCCCAATTGCTGTTTCTAAAACAAAAGCCTCTCATCTTTGCTGTTCCAAATAACTGTGTGAGAGAGGTATGAGACAAGAGAAGAGAGAGAGAAGCATGCAAAGGAAATGAAGTGCTGATGCAACACACCCACTGAAACAACAGTACAGCTTCCTTCTAACCTTTGTGCCCCAATGCTGATACTTCTTTGATAGAAGTATCAAAGCGGAGGGGGGAAATCACAGGTAAATTGATATAAAAAAGGGCAGGGAGAGAGAGAAAAGATAGAAAAAAGCCAGATAGGGTTCCTGGGTCTTTCCCAAAGTGATCCTTCCCCTCAAAATACTCCTCCAAGCCATACCAAGCCCCCAGTTCCTCTCCCAGAGCTGGGATTTTGCTATTAAGCTCTCATCCCAATCCTGGCTGGTTACAGAAAAGGAAAGGGAGTGGAGCTGCATGACTGGCCATTGTTTTTCACCTTGCTCTGAATAAAAAAAAAACAGGAGGCGGGGAGGAGGCTGCGAGGGGAGAAGTGTATTCAGGGGAAACCTTCACAGAACAAGGCACTGAGATGCTTCTAAAACAACATTTTGCATTTCCAGCCTCACTTTCAATCTGCTCAAGGAAGGCTCTGACTCCCCCCTGCCTGCTCTCACAGAGTGACTTGCAACCCTCCTCTCTCTTTCTCCCCTTCCCGGAAAAAAACAATTACCAGAAGCAGTCCTCCCTGTTCTGAAATCCACTAGGAGGAGGCTCTGGGAGAAGAACTGGGGGCTCTCAGGGAGGCAGTACCTAAGGGCCAAAGGCATACCAGGCACTACTTGTCTTCTATCACAGAAAGGCTCGAAACACTTGCTGCTCCAGTCCCTCCATGTGCAAGAGTGGGGAGGAGAATCCTACTGCTGTGATTGGATAGAAGCCAGGGTGGGGCGTGGCCACAATAATGATAAGGAAGCTAGGGGCTGCGCTGGAGAAAAAACAGATTAGGCAGGATTTCCAATGATATCACAGCAGGATGCTTTCCCTACTCAATGGGGAGTATCGCGTGCAGTGGGGAGGGGTAAGAAACCTGCCTGCCCTCACCAACAACATGAGAAATTGTGGTGTGGGGGTGCACAGGGGTAGGGCAGCGGGACCCTCGTGGGCCCCTTGACTCCCTGGGCCCAGGGACATTTGCATCCCCTTGTCCAATGGATGCTAAACTCATGCTTCCAAGGCTTCTTGGAATCCTATTGGATTCAAACCTCCTCAGGCGGACCAACCGAATGGGTCCTTCACCCCTGCAGAGGTAGGTTGTGGTTGCAAGTCCTACCTTAACCAGACAGTGATCTGTCCGTGACAGTGGGGAGATAACAGGAGTCCACCCATGGAACACCACCCTGATCATAGCAAAAGACAAAGTCGAGCATGTGACCTACATCATGCATTGGTCCAGAATTCACTTGGGATAGGCCCATCGTTGTCATGACCACTATGAACTCCTGAACCGCCCCTGACAACCTGGTCCCAAAATGGACATTGAAGTTCCCCAACAACAACAACCTGTTCCACTCCAATGCCAACTCTGTAACCAGGTCTGTCAGCTCAGTTAGAGACTCAGTTCTGTCTGTCAGCTCAGTTGGACAGCAGGGTGATTGATACACCAGCAGAAGTCCCAATCTATCCTTGGTCCCTAGACTTCGATACATGAATTCAATATAGGCCAATTCCCTGAAAGGGATCCTGATAAGGGAAATGGTATTCTTATAGACCATAGGCACCCAACCTCCCACCCACATCCTCTCACCTGCTCCACCACGGAGTAACCCACTGGGAAGAGCTGGGACCAAACCGGGCCACTAGACTCACCCGACCAGGTCTTGGCAATGCATACCAGGTCGGCACCTTCATCCATGATTAAGTCATAGATGATCTCAGGCTTAGTTTGGGCTGACCTGCCATTACATAGTAATAAGGTTCTAGGTTGTAGGAACTGCTCTTTAAGGTCAAAGGCTTGACTGAGGGGGAAACCATGATGAAATGTCTAAATTGCCTTCCCCTATTATGACCTGCTGATCTACCAGTGCCAAATCTTTGTTGATTCCCCACCACCACCGGAATAGCCACCCCAGAGATGCCCCCTGCCTCCCCTTCTCTGGATGACCCAAGACACATACTTGTACCAGGCTCAGCTAATTACAGGGCAGCAACAATGTAACTAGCAGGGTATGAGTAACTGCTGCACCAGAGAAATTTTAGTCTGTACATTAAGTCAGCCTGTGTATATATACAGAGCCTTCTCATTCCAGATGATCATCTGATCAAGTAGCAGTGGTGTGCAAGTTCTTTTCCCCCCTTTCCCTTTTCTGTCTATTCATTTTTGTTCATTATGAACAGTTATGCATGTCCTCACAACATTCACCAATTTTTATTTTCTGATTCATTCATGGTTTTCAGTGGGGTAACTACTTCAAATTCTCCCACTTATCTCCATGGTTTCTAGGCTCACTCGTACAAAAATTGTGGGTATTTGCGAATCCTCCAAGGCACCAAGCCTACCAAATTTCAGACAGATTGGATAAGGATCAGATAAAAATATTTTAGAGGACATTAAAAATAGCATACAGACACAGCCTAACTATTGTTGAAACTCAAGGTAAGTAAAAATTAAATTGGAATTATGTGGGCTGGTTAGCTGAATCTTTTTCAAATTGTATTTCTTCAAATAAACTACTTCAGAATAATATGATAAAGCAAAAGCTCTACCTCAACAAGCTGTAACCTAGCTACTAAAGGTAAAGTGTGCCTTCAAGTCGATTTTAGCACCCACAGAGCCCTGTGGGTTTTTTGGTAGAATACAGGAGGGGTTTACCATTGTCTCCTCCTGCGCAGTGTGAGATGATGCCTTTCAGCATCTTCCTATATCACTGCTGCCTGATATAGGTGTTTCCCATAGTCTGGGAAACATACCAGTGGGGATTCAAACTGGCAAGTGAACTGAGTCAGCAGTTCCTGAAGGTCAGCTGCCCAGATTAGCCATCTTTCTGGGCTTATAACAGGTCTGCTGCCCTGTGCTCTGTGCCTCAGTTGCCAGAAGCCTTGTAGGGAGGAGGAGGATTTAACATCTGCTTCCCAGAGACAGAGGCTGCCCAGTGGTGAGCCTGTGTTGTTGCTGTCTGCTGTTGTCTGCTTGCCAGCCTGTGTGCCCCCTAACGTGCGGGGCTGTGGCTGCTGCCCTGCAGGTGAGTCTATGTGGGATTGGGGCCAGAGGGAGTGAGTCAGGAGTTCCTGAGGGTCAGCTGCCCAGATTAGAAATCTTTTTGGGCTTATAAAAGGGCTGCTGCCCTGTGGCGGCGGGCCCGCCACCGAAGGGGCGACACAAAAGGGGGTCCCCCCTTTGGGAGAGCTACTTTGGGAGGCAATGAGGGTGAGGGCCTGGTGGTATTTTTTGGTTTCTGTTGTTTTTGGATCCTAGGTGTTTCAGATGTGTCTTTGTCTGGGGATGGTTTGTCTGGGGATGGGGAGATCGTGAGTGTGACCACTGACTGTGGGGTGGCTATTCCAGTGGTGGTGGGAAATGGAGGAAGTCAAGTTGGCAGGTCAGTGCGTCACAGGGGAAAGGAAGTAAGAAATCTATTAGCTGTTTCCCCTTCCGGCTGCCTTGCCAGCTCTTTGACCTTGAGGAGCAGTGCCAACCTCCCACAGACTATCACCTTGCTCCTTTGTAATGCCAGGTCTGCCCAAAATAAGTTGGAAACCATCCATGATCTGATTCTGGATGAAGGGGCAGACATGGTATGTATTACAGAGACTTGGTTGGAGGAGGCTGGTGAGAATTGGTTGGGGGAGGCCCAGTCTGGTCCCAGCTTCTCCCTCCAGGGTACTGTGTTGAGATGCGGGTGCAGGAATGTGGGTGGGGAGGTGGACTGGCTGTGGTCCATAAGAATAACCTCTCCCTGGTCAGGATCCCTGTGGAAGTGTCTGACCATATTGAATGTGTGTACCTAAGTTTGGAGACCAGGGTTAGACTGGGACTTCTCTTGGTGAGATCACCCTGATTCCTGATGGAGTCCCTGATGGATCACCCGATCACCCTGATTCCTGATGGAGTCCCTAACTGAGCTGACGGACTTGGTCTTGGGTTTGGTGTTGGAGTCTCCTAGTCTTGTGGTGCTGGAGGACTTCAATGTTCACTTTGGGGATAATTTGTCTGGGGCAACTCAGGAGTTCATAGCCACCATGACAACTATGGGACTATCCCAAAGGGTCTCAGGACTGACACACATTGCAGGTCACATGCTTGATCTGGTCTTTCACTCTGATCAGGGTGGTGTTCCATGGGTGGGAACTCCTGTGATTTCCTCATTGTCATGGACAGACCACCATCTGGTTATGGTTGGACTCACAGTCACACCCCACCTTCTCAGGGGTGAGGGACCCTTTAGAATAGTCTGTCCGAGAAGGTTATTGGATCCTGTAGAGTTCCAAAAAGCCTTGGAGGGATTTAGTGTTGGCTCTGCCGGTGATCCTGTTGATGCCCTGGTGGAGAACTGGAACAGCAAGCTCACCAGGGCAGTAGACATGATTGCACCTAAGCATCCTCTCCGACCCGCTTCAAATGTGGACGTTGAAGAACTACTGGGTCTGAAGCGGCAAGGTAGACGACTAGAGCACAAGTGGAGGAAGACTCGACTCAAATCTGACAGATTACAACATAAAGCACATTTGAAGATCTATGCTCTGGCAATATGGGCAGCAAAGAAGTTATTCTTTTTTGGCCCATATTGCGCTGGCAAGTTCACATCCAGCAGAGTTGTTCAGGGTAGTGAGAGGGCTCGTGAGTGCCCCTCCTCCCTTAAATCAGAATTTGGAACCATCTATTACCCACTGTGAGGTGTTTAATGATTTTTGTGTGGATAAAATCTCTCGTATTCAGGCCAACTTGGATTTAGACCCCACAATTACTGCAGTGTCTGAATCAGAGATGTCCAGCAATGACTCTTATGTGGTTAGGCTGAATCAGTTTCAGTTTCAGTTTGTGACTCATTAGGATGTGGACAAGCTGTTTGGAGCGATGTGGCCTGCCACCTTTTCTCTTGAACCTTGCCCAACATGGCTAATACTTTCTGTCAGGGAGGTTGTTGTAGAAGGCCTGGTAGAGATCATAAATGCTTCTCTGAGGGAGGGCAGGATGCCTCCTTGCCTTAAGGAGGCAATTATTTTACCGCTCCTGAAGAAGCCGGCCTTGGATTCCTCAGAGATGATCAACTATAGGCCTGTCTCCACCCTTCAGTGGCTGGGCAAGGTAATTGAGAAGGTGGTAGCCTCCCAACCCCAAGCAGTCTGGGATAAAACTGATTATCTAGACCGGTTTCAGACTGGATTTCAGGCGGGCCATGGCATTGAGACTGCCTTGGTCAGCCTGATGGATGATCTCCAAATGGGAATTGGCAGAGGAAGTGTGACTCTGTTGGTCCTTTTGGATCTCTTGGCGGCTTTCGATACTATAGATCATAGTATCCTTCTGGAGCATTTAAGGGGGTTGGGGGTGGGAGGCACTGCTTTGCAGTGGTTCCACTCTTACCTCTCAGGCAGATTCCAGATAGTGTCCCTTGGGGACTGTTCTTCAAAAACTGAACTTCGGTATGGTGTCCCTCAGGGTTCCATACTGTCTCCAATGTTAGGCAGTGATGGGCTGGATGAGAGGTAACAAGCTGAGGCTGAATCCAGATAAGACTGAGGTACTTATTGTTTGGGGTCAGAACTCGGGAGATGGTTTTGATCTGCCAGTTCTGGATGGGGTCACTCTTCCCCATGCAGTCTGCATGATGTTTCTGGACACAAAACTCTCCCTGGTGTCTGAGATTGAAGCTGTGGCCAGAGGTGCCTTTTATCAGCTTCAGCTTATACACCAGCTGCATTCATTTCTTGAGATAAATGACCTCAGAACAGTGGTACATCTTCTGGTCACTTCCAGACTTGACTACTGCAATGTGCTCTTTGTGGGGCTGTCTTTTATGTAGTCCAGAAACTGCAGTTAGTCCAGAATGCGGCAGCCAGGTTTCTCTGGGTCATCTTGGAGAGACCATATCACTCCTATCTTAAAAGATCTACACGGGCTGCTGATAGGTTTCCAGGCAAAGTACAAGGTTTTGGTTATAACCTATATAGCCCTAAACAGCTTGGGCCCCGGGGTGTTTAGGAGAACATCTTCTTTGCTTTGAACCACATTGCACATCTGCAGTTGCCACTGGCTCGTCTGGTGGCTACTCGGGGATGGGCCTTCTCCATTCTTCTTCCCCGGGGCTTTGGAACACACTTCCTGCTGAAATAAGAGCCTCACCATCTCTTACAACTTTTAAAAGGGCAGTCAAGATGCATTTGTTCACCCACGCTTTTAATTAGATATTGTTTTAATTGTGTTTTAATTGTGTTTTGTTTTAACTTTTAAATTTTTAATTGTTGAAATGTGTTAATCTTTTTATTGGTTGTTTTTATTGCTGGAGAAGCCTGCTGGAGAAGAGGAGACCATCTTCCCCAGGGTGTGAGACTGGGGTGCCTGCCTCTTTTCTTCTGCCCTCCCTGGTTGCCATCTGCCTCCCCCCAAGACTGCTTGCGGAGAGGCTTTGCAGGACTGGGGCTGTAAGGGTGACTGGGCAGTTTTTCCTGGTTCCACCTGCTGAGCTTGCTGCTCAGCCTATATAGGAAGACTGCCAGTGGCGGCGGGCCCGCCACCGGCGGAGTCGCCACCAAAAGGGTGGCAACAAAGGGGGTTGCCCCTTTGGGGGAGCCACTTCGGGGAGAAATGAGGGCGAGGGCTGGACACTTTGTCCAAACATTTGTATAGAGGGAGGCATTCAATAGTGGGGCTTCTGTTTAATCAGTTTTAAGTTGTGCTGAGGTTGGGTTGAAGTTGTAATGTGTGTGGGTTTGTCTGGAGATGGGGAGCCAGGGAGTGCTTTCACTGAAGGTGGGGCAGCTATTCCGGTGGTGTTGGGTAATAGAAGAAGAAACGCTGGCAGGTCAGCGGGCTGTTCCAGGGGATGGGTGGTAAGAAATCTAATAGCTGTCCCCCTTTCCGGCTGTCCTGCCAGCTCTTTGACCTCGGGGAGCACTGCCAACATCCCACATAACCTTACCTTGCTCCTCTGCAATGCCAGGTCAGTCCAAAATAAATCAGAACTCATCCATGATTTGATCATGGATGAAGGGGCCAACCTGATGTGTATTACTGAGACTTGGCTGGGGGAGGCTAGTGGTCCAGTTTGGTCCCAGCTTCTCCCGCCAGGATATTCTATAGAAGAGCAGGTGAGGGGACGAGGGTAGGGAGGTGGAGTGGCTGTGGTCTATAACATCTCCCTTACCAGGGTCCCTGTTAGGGTATTAGACCATATCTAATGTGTGTAGTTGAGTTTGGGGACCAGGGATCGATTGGGACTTCTGTTGGTGTACCGATTGCCCTGCTGCCCAACGGAATCCCTTACTGAGCTCACGGACTTGGTCGCGGAACTTGCGTTGGAGTCTCCCAGACTTTTGGTGCTGGGGGACGTCAATGTTCATTTTGGGACCAATTTGTCTGGGGCAGATCAGGAGTTCATAGCGGCCATGACGACTATGGGCCTATCCCGAGCGGTCTCTGGATCGACGGATATTGCAAGTCACACGCTTGATTTGGTCTTTTATTCTGATCAGGGTGGTGTTCCGTGGGTGAGGACTCCTACGATCTCCCCGTTGTCATGGATGGACCACCATCTGGTTAAGGTTGGACTTACAACCGCTTTCCACTTCCTCAGGGGCGAGTGGCCTATTAGAATGGTCCGCCTGAAGAGGTTACTGGATCCGGTAGGATTCCAAGAAGTCTTAGAAGGATTTAATGTTGGCTGTGCTGGTGATCCTGTTGATGCCCTGGTTGAGAACTGGAACAACTTGCTAACCAGGGCAGTAGACACGATTGCTCCTAAGCGTCCCCTCCGAACTGCTTCAAAATTGGCCCCTTGGTATACAAAAGATCTATGGGGGCTGGAGAGGCAAGGTAGGCGACTGGAGCGCAAGTGGAGAAAAACTCGACTGAAATCTGACAGATTACAACATGGAGCACATTTAAAGAACTATGCTCAGGTAATACGTGCGGCAAAGGAGCAGTTCTTTTCTGCCCGTATTGCCTCTGCGAGTTCACATCCGGCAGAGTTGTTCAGGGTTGTGAAGGGACTAGTATCTACTCCCTCTCCCTTGAACCAGAATTTGGAAGCATCAGTTACCCACTGTGGTGTGTTTAATGAACTTTTCGCAGACAAAATCTCTCGGATTCAGGCCGACCTAGATGGAGACTTCACAATTAATTTGATATCTGAACTGGAGGTGTCCGACAACTCCTCTTATACGATTCGACTGGATCAATTTCAGTTTGTGACTCCTGATGATGTGGACAAGCTGCTTGGAGTGGTGAGGCCTACCACTTGTCCTCTTGATCCTTGCCCAACATGGCTTGTTCTATCTAGCAGGGAGGCTGTTGTAGGCGGCCTGGTAGAAATCATAAATGGTTCTCTGAGGGAGGGCAGGATGCCTCCTTGTCTTAAGGAGGCAATTATTAGACCTCTTCTAAAGAAGCCTGCATTAGATCCCTCAGAGTTGAGCTATTATAGGCCAGTTTCCAATCTCCCATGGCTGGGCAAGGTAATTGAGAGGGTGGTGGCCTCTCAGCTCCAGGAGGTCTTGGAGGAAACTGATTATCTAGACCCATTTCAAACTGCGTTTCGGGTGGGCTATGGAGTGGAGACTGCCTTGGTTGGCCTGATGGATGATCTCCAATTGGGAATTGACAGAGGAAGTGTGACTCTGTTGGTCCTTTTGGATCTCTCGGCGGCTTTCGATACTATCGACCATAGTATCTTTCTGGAACGTCTGAGGGTGTTGGGGGTGGGAGGCACTGTTTTACAGTGGTTCCGCTCCTACCTCACTGACAGATTCCAGATGGTGTCGATTGGAGATTGTTGCTCTTCAAAATCTGAGCTTAAGTATGGTGTTCCTCAAGGCTCCATACTCTCTCCAATGCTTTTTAACATCTACATGAAACCGCTGGGAGAGATCATCAGGGGATTTGGAGCTGGGTGTTACCAGTATGCTGATGACACCCAGATCTAGTTTTCCATGTCAACGTCTTCAGGAGCTGGCATATCCTCCCTAAATGCCTGCCTGGAAGCAGTAATGGGCTGGATGAGGGAGAATAAACTGAAGCTGAATCCAGATAAGACAGAGGTACTTATTGTGCGGGGTCGGAACTCTAGAGACGATTTTGATCTGCCTGTTCCAGACGGGGTCACACTTCCCCAAAAGAAACAGGTTCGCAGTCTGGGAGTACTTCTGGATCTACTTCTCTCCTTGGTTTCTCAGGTTGAGGCGGTGGCCAGGGGTGCTTTCTATCAGCTCCGGCTGATGCGCCAGCTGCGCCCGTTTCTCAAGATCAATGACCTCAAAACAGTGGTACATTTGTTTGTAACCTCCAGACTTGACTTCTGTAATGGGCTCTACGTGGGGCTGCCTTTGTACATAGTCCGGAAACTTCAGTTGGTTCAGAACGCGGCAGCCAGGTTGGTCTCTGGGTCATCTCGGAGAGACCACATTACTCCTTTGTTGATGGAGTTACACTGGCTACGAATAGGTTTCCGGGCAAAATACAAAGTGCTAGTTATAACTTATAAAGCCCTAAATGGCTTAGGCCCTGGGTATTTAAGAGAGTGTCTTCTTCGCTATGAGCCCCACCGGCTGTTGAGGTCACTTGAGGAGGTCCGTCTCCAGTTGCCACCAACTCGTTTGGTAGCTACACAGAGATGGGCCATCTCAATTGCTGCCCCGAGATTGTGGAATGCGCTCCCTGCTGAGATACGATCCTCCCCATCTCTGGCAATTTTCAGAAAACACCTGAAAACACATCTCTTCAACAAGGCTTTCTCAGCTTTTTAAAACTTGTTTTTAAATTGTTCTGATTATTTAATTGTTGTTTTATGATATTTTAATTGTTAATCATTGTTTTATGCTTTATAATTTTTGTTTTAATTATTAACTGATTTTAATGGTGTTTTAATGTAAACCACCCTGAGCCTTTTGGAAGGGCGGTATAAAAGTTTTAATAATAATAATAATAATAATAATAATTATTATTATTCATTATTCAAAAACATTCAGATATTTATTAAAAAAGCAATGAGCATGTGGAGTACACAGTTAACAATCAATGGCGAGACACCTGGACAGGTTAGCATTAGAAGAGGCATTTTCCAAGGGGACTCACTATCCCCTCTGTTGTTTGTAATCACCATGACCCCACTTTCACAAATACTAAACAAAACAGGCCTTGGATACCAAACATCTAAAACATCAAGTAAAATCAACCATCTGCTGTACATGGACGATCTGAAGTTGTATGGAAAGTCCCAGTCAGAAATGGAATCACTGCTAAACACTGTCCGTATATTCAGTAGCGATATAGCAATGGAGTTTGGACTAGACAAGTGTGCTGCATTAATAATGAACAGAGCAAAAATAAGAAAAACAGAAGGAATAGAACTGCCCAATGGAAGCAAGAACGAACATTACAAATACTTGGGCATTCTCCAGGCTGATAACATCGCACACACTGAAGTTAAAAGAAAAATGGGAAGTGAATACATCAGGAGAGTTAGAAAAATCCTCAAGTCCAAACTCAATGGTGGGAACACCATAAAAGCCATACAAGCCTGGGCTATACCTATTATCAGATACACTGCAGAAATAATAGACTGGACCCAGGCAGAGCTAGAGACGCTAGATCGTAAGACCAGGAAAATCATGACCATCAATCATGCTCTGCACCCCCGCAGTGATGTCGATAGGCTATACCTCCCTCGCAGCTCAGGTGGAAGAGGAATGCTGCAAGTCAATCAAGCAGTAGAGGAGGAGAAAAGAGGCCTTGAAGAATATATTAAGGACAGTGAAGAAGATGCACTTCAAATGGTCAATAATGTGAAACTATTCAACACCAATGAAACAAAGCAGGCCTACAAGAAAGAACAAGTCAAGAACCGAGCAGAAAAATGGAAAAATAAGCCCCTGCATGGTCAATATTTGCACAATATAAGTGGAAAATCAGACATCACCAAGACCTGGCAATGGCTTAAGAATGGCAACTTGAAGAAAGAAACAGAGGGTTTAATACTGGCTGCACAAGAACAGGCACTAAGAACAAATGCAATAAGAGCAAAAGTCGAAAAATCAACCACAAACAGCAAGTGCCGCCTTTGTAAAGAAGCAGATGAAACCGTGGACCACCTAATCAGCTGTTGTAAAAAGATCGCACAGACTGATTACAAACAAAGGAATGACAAGGTAGCAGGGATGATACACTGGAACATCTGCAAAAAATACAAGCTACCTGTATCCAAGAATTGGTGGGACCATCAAATTGAAAAAGTTGAAGAAAATGAAGATGCAAAAATATTATGGGACTTCCGACTACAAACAGACAAACATCTGCCACACAATACACCAGATCTAACTGTAGTCGAGAAGAAAGAAAAACAAGTCAAAATAATTGACATAGCAATACCAGGGGATAGCAGAATAGAAGAAAAAGAAATAGAAAAAATCACCAAATACAAAGATCTACAAATTGAAATTGAAAGGCTGTGGCAGAAGAAGACCAAAATAATCCCAGTGGTAATTGGTGCCCTGGGTGCAGTTCCAAAAGACCTTGAAGAGTACCTCAACACCATAGGGGCCCCAGAAATCACCATCAGCCAATTACAAAAAGCAGCTTTACTGGGAACAGCCTATATTCTGTGACGATATCTATAACAATTGACAATAAAATTCTGGCATCCCAGGTCCTTGGGAAGGACTCGATGTCTGGATAAAACAAACCAGTCAATAACACCTGTCTGACTGTGTAAACAAGAAATAATAATAATAATAATTATTATTATTATTATTATTATTATTATTATTATTACTTTATTGTCTTGTATAAAAATGTGTTAAATAAATAAATAAATAAATAAATAAGTAAACCTTCTGCTTGTTAGTCAAGCATTTTCCCGTAGTTAGGTGAATTAACCTAGCTACTAGGAGAATTCAAATAAACTGCTACAGCTAAAGCTGTAGGTTATTTGTAGTTGCAGTTTTAGTCATAAAGTAAAGGCAATTCCCATATACCTCACTTCTCAAAATGCTGGGAAAGAAGTAAACAAGCTGAAATAGTGGAACAATTAATACTCGAAAGGTTTTGAAATAAGCAGCTTCAGCAAAAGCCAAATACTACCCACAAATTTAAGAATTCCCAAGACAAATGTGGTCTCAGAATAATATCAGGGTAATCAGGAAGATAGGGTGGGGTCAGGAGAATATTTCAGACAGGCAGACAAACTCCTGATCTGACCTGATACTCCAGCCGTACTCTGTTGTAATTAAATTTAAATAGAGCTCTCTCTCTCCCTCTCTCTTCCCCGCCCCAAAGCAAGATCAGTATTCAGCACTTCTACACCGTCCCCGCCCCCATCTGACGGAGTAGAATGAAGAGACCTCGTCTCTTCCATGGATTTTTATGTTTTTGTGCATCCCTCCCTTTAGCATTCTGTGACTGGAAGTTTCTCCATGAAGCCTGTCATATTCTTTGACACCTTGATGAGAATGTGTCTGAGTCCATGAGTTTCCATCGTCAGTTTCCCCATCTGCTCTCTTTCTCTTCCCCTACCTCTTGCTGTGACTGTTTATGGGAACTGAAACTGAGTGAAAATTAGACTCAAGCAGACCCAAATGCTGAAATTGACTGCTGCTTCCTCAGTGCTGGTTCATGCCATTGCACATAGCTTGGATTATTGCTGAATAAAAATGGATTCTGCTGATAGGATTGTAGCCTTTGTCTCAAAGTGAATGCATAACCTCTTTACTATTAAGATTCATGCCACAATAAATTAGTTCCTTTCTAGGTTGCCACAGCACTTCCGGCCTTTTTTTGATACTGAAATAAATTTTGCTTTGTACCTTTCTCTGCTGCTGCTAAGAACTGCCTATGGGCTGAAGGCAAGATGTGACATTTTCCTTTCAAAGTTCAGCCCTCAGAGGAGTACAGATGACTGTTTCCCTTTCCTATCTTGCCCAATATGCAGTTAAGCTACGTGCTACACAAATACATCCAAAGCAGTGCCCACTGATGTAATCAATATTTAGTTCTGATGCAGCTTCTGGCTAGTTATTTATTTATTTATTTATTTATTTATTTAATGGTATGCTTGAACATGGGTCATCATACAAACCCCAAAATAATCACATTTGAAATACAGATCTCTATTTACATCAATCTGAACTTCCACCATGCCTGGAAGGTGGTATTTACTGTATGGTGCTTAGTCGCTTAAATGCCAAAAGGTTTCAAGAGCAGTGTAAACAGTCAATAGAAACACAATTTGCATGTAATGACTGGATTCCTCTAACCTCAAGGGATGGGGAAGATTATTTGTCAGATGCCTTTTAGTTAGAGACAAATTTCTAGAAAAAGAATAATTAGGTTTGCAACAATACAGTCAGTGTGTCTTCTTATTGATCAGGAAGCTAAAGAAAAGTTGCCCTCAAGGCTATGTCAAGTGCTAACAGAATACTCGCTTTGAAGAGACAGATAAAATAACACGTGATTTAGGCCGGTTGTTAGCCAGCGTTTATTTTGCTTGACAGAACCTCTCTCCTTGTTAGAATCACAAGACATGTCGATAGCAGCCCTTCCCTTTTGAGCACAGTATGGAAGAGAGAGAAGGAGCTGTCACTGAAAGTGTCTGTAATTAATATTTTCCCCATCTATTGGATTGTCTTAAAACATTATCCGTGTCTTACTTTCATAGGAGGCCCTGCTTTCTGTGCTTGATATCATTCACACAGAAGAAACATCTTAGGTATCAAACGCATGTAATTGAAAGTCAAGTCAGAACTACAAAGGGTGAGGGGAGTGGAATTGCAAAGGAATCCAGACATGGTTGGGAAAATAATGGACACGGTTTAGAACAGACGGCTTAGAAAAGACAGTTTAGACAGGGTTTAGAAAAGCACACACAGGGCAGGAATACATCAAGGTATACAGTATCAGAGGAATTTAGTGTTGTGTGTGTACAGCAGGGCTGAACAACTTGGGTGCTCTAGCTGTTCTTGAACTACAATTCCCATCATCCCAGGGCTCAGTGACCAATAGTCAGGGATGTTGGGAGTTGTAGTCCAAAATCTGCAGGATGGGCAAACTTGTGCAGTACTGGTTTACAGGGATACAATCCAAGATAAGTAGCGGTGGATGGGTTTCTAGATGTCATTGAACTTGGCAGCTTTGAGAGGTAAAATAGCCATCTTACATATTATGAAGAAGCAGAAGATCAAGGTGGTAAAATTGTTGACTGTAGTCCACAGAAGTAAGAGTGTGTGTGTGTGTGTGTGTGAGAGAGAGAGAGAGAGAGAGAGAGAGAGAGAGAGATTTGGAATGCTTCTGCATGTAAAAGGTTGCTGTATGCAAGAAAGTGTTATGCAAAATCTAATAGGCTTCTCTAAGAAAGTAGAAGCTAGTTTTCACTACAGCAGCAAACCAGGAATGCACAACTTATTCTTGAAATGAGTTCCAGGTGCTTTCCCCATATTCAGTTTGTAATACAGGAGTACTACATACAATTCCCATCACATAACTAGAACTTTAATTTGAACAGAATCTATGTTTTATTTCCGAAAGTGTTAGACTGGAATCCTTATGGACAGATAACTGGAACACCTGCAGGCAAGTGGGAGGTTCTGGCAGACTCACTGATATGTCCGTGTTAAAAGAATCTGAAGGAAAAAATCTAAAGGGTCAACTGCCCCTCACAAATGTCCCCATGTTAGTCAATGAGACAGAATGTTTGGGAGTTCAGATAGTTCAGTTATAAGACAAGCAGGTGAGCAGATGTAATGGAACTCTGTGGAGAGAAGTGTGGAAGGAAGGCTTGAACAAAAAGCGTGAGAAATCTTTCAGCTTGAAGAATGCTCCCTTGTGACAGTAACAAGCCTTTCTGCTTCTTAGGTGGAAAGGTTTGTAAAGCTCTTTTGTTTCCTCACCAGCCATTTCATAGCTTTGTGTTTCTGTGGGGGTAAGGGATTGAAAAGAAGTTGGGGCTAAGCACTGGTGCTCCCCACAACCCCACAAACAAACAAACAAACACACCCAACCACACACAGAAAACAGGAAAAAAGAAATTGCATATGAAGTATGACTAAGTTAGAGCAGGCACTCCTACCTTTGTGTCTAATTTTCATTCTGTCAGTCAGCTACAGGCTCAGGTAAGACTTGCATACCAGGGATATACTGCAACATTTTGTGGTGGGACCATTCTATATGTCTCTCACAAGGTGGAGGGGTGTAGTGTGCACCTAGTATCTATGAACTATTTAGCACATCTTTGTCTTTCCTCTGAGCAGACATACTGTATGTCTTCTTCCTTTCTGATAAATCTTCCTTTTTAGCATGAGAGTAAATATAAACATTGCAGCAGTTTTGCTTTCTTTCTTTTTTAGTCTCAACTAAATGAACCATAGCAAATAACTAAAAATAGCAAAATTATAGCAAAATCATATACTTCTCCCTGCTAAATGGCCTGTCTACATGTCAAATTGCCCAGGGCAACATCCAGCTATGTACGGGAGACTTGGTACTGCAGACAAGTTTTCTCATTTATTGATGAGATCCAGACTACACTGCAATGAAATTAACAATATACACAGTGGTCCTAGCAGGACGCAGACACGTACACCGTCTGAAATGATGCAATAATCCTTACGTCTATGTTTTCCAGGTTATTAGAATGAAATTTCTAGATATGCTGCACAGCAAGCTGCCTGCCTATGTGATAGGCATATTTGTTGCTTCTGCACCTCTTTAAACCCCACCGCACCGGCATGGCTTGTGAAGATGGGGAGGCTCCATGCCTACTAAGGACTGCATCCGTGCACTCCCACTGCCTCACGCATTAGGAATAGAAATTTCACCTGGGGCCTGTTGATACCTACAAATGAAGTAGCGTCTACTTCTCTATATCAACAACAAAACAACACATTTAAAGAATCATTTCTATAGACTCATTTTTGAAAAACCATTATGTGTAGATCTCTTCCCCCGGCCCCTAACATTCTCTCTACATGAAACTTCATGTATATATTTGGGAATTAAGCAGTTTTAGTGTTGCCATATATTTCAGCAAAGATGTCAGTCATCTCCATCTAAAGGCATTCATCATTGAGGTGAATTGTTTGCTGGTAACAGATCACCCACATTTTCCACATTTTGTTTCATTCTCTCGCTTTGGGCAAAGGAATAGCATCCAGTTGCTGGCCCTGTGCATCTCCTGCCATGCATAGAAGGACACAGTCCAGAGGATTCAATGCTATTCTTATCAGCCAATGGAAACATCCAGCATTCTTCTGCAAATGTGCACATCAATGAGCTCTTCCTAGTGCAATTGGCAACAGATGTTTTCTCAGCTTTGCAGCATTGTGGTTTCAGTCTGGATCGTCGCCAATACAAACAATTAAGCTTGTTTCAGCAGTAACATCTACCATGGTACCAAACGGTGCCATTGACCACTGGTTGGTCCTCTGTTTGCAACAATACATCCTTACCAGGTGGTCCACGTTATTTATGCCAGCATTTTTCAACCTTTTGAGAAATAATTTGATTTAAGAAGTACCTTGATTTTCCAGGGGATTTTCCATTATATTACAATAATATGTGTTGTTTGTTGAAAGAAGGGCTGTGATGTGAGCAGTGTCCAATCTACTGTTGCCACCTTTTACATGAGGTATGCACAACTTGGAATATGTACTTGGCTAAGGTGATGTTGGCTAAAGTTAGGGGAACTGAAGCCAGTGCCGCACAATGTGTGGCATGCCCAATTATTGCTGGGAAATATAAAGTGTTGCATGTTGTGCAGCTTGCCAATTTTTTGCGATTGTTTGAAGGAGAGGAAGGGGCAAGATAGAGCATCAGAGAGTGCTACAGTATGCTGTAGCTAAGACTGAGCATGAAAGGCAAGCAAGCTCTCGTCTCTTAGTCCTTCCCAAAAAGGTTTGTTTCCCCTCTCCCTCATCCCACATCCCCTCCCTCTGCATGTGTACCACATGTTGGGAAACTATGATGTATGCCACCTATACTAGCCCTTTAGTACAGAATGAAGTGTGGTTCTCCCTCAACTATGCACAGTATCATGGTGCATAGTGTGCTTTGTAGCAGGATCACAGCTTTGCCCTTCTTCAGTGCATATGATACTAATGGTTGTGGTCTATAAAATCCCAGAACTGAAGAGAAAGCTTCTTTGAAGGATGTGGTTGTATCCCTGGAGGCAGGGGGCAAAGGGGCTTCCTGGCAGCCTGGGGGCAGACTGATGCCAGCCACTTCTCTTGGGAGTGGGCCAGCACCTGGAAGGGAGGATGTGTGGTCCCTCTCCTGCTCCTTCCCAGCCACTGCTTCACTCACCAGCTGAGAGAGAAAGGAAGCACCCAGCTGGTGAACAAAGAGCTGGCTGGGAGCAGACAAGGAACCATGCCTTGTGCTCCCAGCTGGTAAGTGCTTCATTTGCTAGATGGGTGCTGGAGGAGGACAAAGGAGTGCCATGGGAGAGAGGAAAGGGGGCATCATGGTGGCCCCCTGACCCAGATGGCCCAGGGACATTTGTTCCCCTTGTGCAACGGTGGCTATGCCACTGCCTGGAGGCATATCAGACTTGTCATATCTGACTGTGTCAACGTAGGTTAGCAGAGTCCTCACCACTTCTGAAATGGTAAAGAAATTATTCCTCACAACACTTCTCCTAGTGCAATACCCGGGCTTTATTACATGCTGCATAACCTGGCTGCCCAGCTGGCCTTTCTTGTGGTGTGGCAGGTTGCCTGCCAACATAGATGTCTGCTGTCCCAGGTGAAAAACACTACTTCCCACACATTCTTTGATGTGCAGGCCCACATATCTTTTGATCTAACTTGGCAGGCATCCTGTCACGCCACAAGAAAGTTAAGCTAGACAGCCAGGCTATGCAGTGGGTAGTAAAGCCCTGGCATGATGTTTTCCTCTCCATATAATGGATAGAGTCTTGCCCTAGACCCAGATCTCCCTGGCTTTTAATACCAAGCCAGACATCTCACTGGGTGATTTTAGACCAATCATTGTCTCACAGGGTTATTATAAGAATAAAGGAGTGGGGAGATAAAGAACTACGGATGCTTCAGAGCTCCTTGGAGGAGCAGCAGGATGGAAATACAGTAGGAAAAACCCCTCCCCATATGCAGAAAAGCCAGAAAAAGACCCACCCCAAACCAAAAGTAGTAGATGGCCCTGAGGGTACAATGAGCAGTTAATATCTTCAAGGGTCATTTGAGTTTGCACTGAACATAAGCTTCAGTAGTTTAGTATCCCAAATCTTGGGTAGTTTTATATATTTAATGTTGCCTGGATTACAAATGTATTTACACAATGTTTGGGGTCATTTCTACCCCAATTTATTTTTTAACATTTATATTCTACTCTTCCTCCAAGGAGCCCAGAGCAGTGTACTACATACTGAAGTTCCTCCTCACAACAACCCTGTGAAGTAGGTTAGGCTGAGAGAGAAGTGACTGGCCCAGAGTCACCCAGCAAGTCTCATGGCTGAATGGGGATTTGAACTTGGGTCTCCCCAGTCCTAGTCCAGCACTCTAACCACTACGCCACACTGGCTCTCCCCCCGCCCAAATTAATACTACACAGTACCATGTTCTACTTTTGAATGTTGCATAATAAAGTGAAGAAAGGTCCCAGTATCAGTTTCTTGCATTTCTGGGGATGGCAGGGATAGGAACATAGGAACATAGGAAGCTGCCATATACTGAGTCAGACCATTGGTCTATCTAGCTCAGCATTGTCTTCACAGACTGGCAGCAGCTTCTCCAAGGTTGCAGACAGGAATCTCTCTCAGCCCTATCTTGGAGAAACCAGGGAGGGAACTTGAAACCTTTTGCTCTTCCCAGAGCGGCTTCATCCCCTGAGGGGAATATCTTGCAGTGCTCACACATCAAGTCTCCCATTCATATGCAACCAGGGCAGACTCTGCTTAGCTACGGGGACAAGTCATGCTTGCTACCACAAGACCAGCTCTCCTCTCCAAGGCAGGTATCTCCATAGATACCTGCCTGAAACCTTAGAGAACTGCTGCCATTCTGTATAGACAGGGATTCACAATTTTTCAGATCAGGTTCTCAAGGGAGTACCAGCAGAAATGGTTTGGTATTCACAGATATCAGACATCATCACCTAACTGACTTGCTAGCTCCTCCCCCTCCTCCTAGTCTTCCTCCTCAGCTGATGTGATTGTTGTGTTCTGATCATCTCTTTTAGTTCCCTGACTGAGCCTGCGCTTCACTGTCTGGAACCATTATTCAAATGAAGGTTTAGAGCCAAATTTATTTATTTATTTATTTATTTATTTATTTATTTATTTATTTATTTGGAGTATTTAATATACCGCCCACTCCAAAAACTCTGGGCAGTGTACAATGACATGTAAATAAAGTAACATTAAAAATTAAAATCAAAAATTACATTAAAAATTGCAAACTAAAATAGATAACTGCAAGAAAATAAACTACAGGGCAAATGCGTGGCAGAAAAGAAAGGTCTTCGGTAAGGATTTAAAGACTGGTAAAGGGGGCTAGATGAATCTGAAGGGGAAGAGAATTCCAAAGAAGTGGGGCAGCAACTGAAAAAGCCCTTTCACGGGTCCTAGAACTCCGAACCTCTTGAAAATCAGGGACCGACAAAAGGGCCATTTGAAACGATCTAACAGGATGGGATGTAACTGCATGGGAGAGGCAATTCTGTAGGTAAACAGGCACCAAGCCCTGCAAGACTCTGAAGGTAAGAACCAGGACTTTAAATTGAATTCGGAAGCGAATGGGTAACCAGTGCAGTGACTGCAGGAGAGGTATTACCCTATCATATCATTTGGAACCCATAAGTAAGCGAGCCGCTGCATTCTGGACCTGCTGCAGCTTCTGATCGTCTTCAAAGCTAACCCTAGGTAAAGTGTGTTACAGTAATCTAAGCGGGAGATGACAAGGGCATGATTCAGTCATTGGTGCCTGTCGATCAAGAGAAGGGCGTAACTGGAGAACCAGATGAAGCTGGGCAAATGCACTTCTAGCCGCAGCCTCCACCTGTTGTTCAAGCAGGAGCCGTGAGTCCAAAAGAACCCCCAAGTCACGGACAAGCTCCTTCTCAAATGTCTGAGAAGAAAACACATTCCAAATTAAACAAATAAGTGTACTGCCAATATTGCAAGCGAGATATGGTGTGTGTGTGGTGAGGGGCAGGATTTGCTATTGTAGTTAGAAGGACAACCAAAGTTTATGTTTTTGTTTTTATGGAGTGGGAAGCAGGTCTGTTCTTCAAAGCACTGTGTGTGGAATGATTCCCTGGGCAGGTAAATTATTTTGTTAAAAGAAAAAAGTGTCCTTTTAAAAATTAACAGATCACTGTTGCAATAAATATTTGGTGGTGTTTGAGCAACTTGAATATGGCATGGGCAGTCCTCTTTACCTCAGCTACTAATCTCTCAGTCTGGGGTTGTTGTAAGGTTGCCACATCTAACTGAAACTATTCCTGCATTCCACCTGCCCCCAATATTTCCCACAATATCAGGCCATTAATATCTCCAGGATTGCTTTCAATTGTCACCCTGAGATTAGTGTTCATTCCTGGAAACACCAGGCCAACCCTTGTTGTAGTGAGGCTAAAATAAGGGTGAGGACATTATGTGTGCTGCTCTAAAAAACAGAACATTTAATGAATGAATTACACAGTTAGAAACATTGGAGGGCGAGGAGCAGGCTCCTCTTTGAGTGGTTAACCTTTCCAGACCTACAAGGAGACCAGCTTGTTAAGTGTGAAATGTTGCCTACAATGTCTAATTGGGTGTGGGTGAGAGAGAAACTCAGTTTGCAATCAGATACTTCCAACTTGTAAGGGTAAGCCCCATTTAACTCAATGGGACTTACTTCTGAGGGGGAAAAAATAGAATAAGTTGTCACTTATAAGCTTGGCCAACCAACTGCAGGATCCGTTGTTCCTTTCAGAGCAGCAGTGGCATAGTTTCAAATTCAGAAGTACAAGCACTCTCCATGACAGCCCCCATAGCCACACTGACCCCAAAAGCCACACTCCATAGCCATGCCCACCCCAATGAACATATAACCCACTTAGATAGATGCAATAATGGGGTGTGTGGGGTGTTCTGTTATAAGAAGTTAAGAATAATTTCCTAATCTAAGCTGAAGGTAGAAAAAGTGCCAATTTAATCCCCATGTTGGAACTGGAGACTACTAGCTGAAGAATCTTTCAGAAAATTGCCACTGAAGACTTAGTCTAGTCGAAATGTGTCGAAATGTGGGAAAAGTACACGACTGATCAGATACTGGCAAAACTATGATCTGACAATTCATCTTTCAATCAAAATGTGATACTGCAACCATATGTCTATACGTTCTCCCAATCATCGACAACATGACATTTTAAAATGAATTATCCAATTTAATATTTCCAGTCGGACACACAAAGACCATATCAATGAGATTTTATTGATCATCTTTTACAAATTTGATTGTGATATATAGATTTATTTGTTTGAAATAAATAATATTTAAAGTTTGAGCCCGGGGCACCCACCCAAACCTGTTAGGGTCTATGGGCAGGCTACTTCAATATATATCAAACTATTTAGGAGCTAACTCACTCCCATTGCAGGGTCTCAGGGGCAACAGCTTGTAAATTATAAGCATGCACATCAATTTAAGGTTAAACAAATCTATTTTATTTAGAAGTACATGATAATAGGAAAGACCTATGCCCTAGCTGGGGGGAGCGAAGTACACTGGGAGGTATACTCCCAGTAGGGTCACCCAAAGCGCAAAGGTCATCCCAGGTGCCCAGCTAAAGTAAGCAGACACCTATATTGGGCAGCAGCGATATAGAAAGGTGCTGTATATAGGAGGCAGACGATATAGGAGGCAGAAGATCACTTCAGTGACAACGACAAAGGCATCATTTCATACTGCATGGGAGAAGGCAATGGTAAACCACTTCTGTATTTTACCAAGAAAACCACATGGATAGACAAAATAGAATGATTGACAATGTAGTGCAGGATGATGAGCCCCTCAGGTCGGATGGTACTCAACATGCTACTGAGGAAGAGCTGAGGATCTCTGAGAGACAGTACCGATGGTGTTTATGACGCAATTAGACTAAAGTCTTTTGGGCGTCTAGCAGCTGATGTTGCTGTGCGGGAAAAGAAAAGCCGAAGCTGCAAAGAGAGAATAACAATGGGAATGTGGAACGTAAGAAGCATGAATATGGGAAAGTTCGACACAGTGAAAGATGAAATGAATCGACTACAGATTGACATCTTGGGCATCAGTGAATTAAAATGGACTGGATTGGGACACTTCATTCAGAAAATAATACCATTTACTACCCAGGACATGAAAACCAAAGGAGGAACAATGTTGCTTTCACAGTCAGGAAGGATATAGCAATGATAGTACTTGGGTACAATGAGGTCAGTGACTGACTAATATCAATTAGATTTTGTGGACAACCCTTTAACATGACAGTTCTTCAAGTCTATGCCTCAACAACTGATTCAGAAGAAGAGGAAGTTGATGAGTTTTGTGCTCAAGTTCAGTTTGAAATTGACAGAACATGCAAGCAAGATGTGATGCTGGTGATTAGAGACTAGAATGCCAAAGTTGGAAAAGGTAAGGAGGAAAACACAGTCGGCCTATATGGCCTAGGAAATAGAAACGAAGCCAGAGAACCATTTCTTAGTTTCTGCCAAGCCAATGATCTCTTCATTGCTAACACATTCTTCAAACAACCAAAGTGGCACCTATACACATGGACATCACCAGATGGAGTACAGAGAAATCAAATTGATTACATTATTGGTGCAAGGAGGTGGAAGAGCTCAGTTATAACAGCAAAGACATAGCCGGGGGCTGATTGTGGAACCGATCATGAATTGCTCATATGCAAGTTCCAAGTCAAACTAAAGTGGAAAAACAAGGCTATCCAGTCTCCATAATATGATCTTGAGAACATACCCACTATTTTCAAGGAGAACATCAGGAACTGCTTTGAAGTTCTGAAACTCATTGATAGGGAACTAAAGGAATTGTGGAATGAAATCAAAGAAGTTGTTAAGGATAAAGGTGAACAGACTGCAAAAGACCAAGAAACAGAAGAAAGCAAAATGGATGTCAACAGATGGTGGAAATTGCCAAGAAGAGGAGAGAAGAAAAAGTCAGGAAAGATAAAAACCTCACGAAGGAACTTAATAGGGAATTTCAGAAAGTTATTAGAAGAGACAAGGAGCAATACTACAATGACATCTGTAAAGACCTTGAAGATGAAAATATACACGGAAAAACAAGGAAAGTTTTCCAAAAGATCTCTGAACTCAGAGGGAGATTCCAACTTCAAATTGGTATGTTAAGGGATGCCAAAGGACAGATAGTAACTAATTCAGAGAAATCAAACAGAGATGGAAATAGTATACTGAAAATCTGTACAGCAGGGACGTCAACATCCAGGATACTCTAGAAGAGATTCCCTACTTGCAAGAACCTCTAGTATGGGAAGATGAAGTTAGATCAGCACTTGGTCATTACCAAGTCAGAAGGCTACAGGAATTGATGGAACAGCTACAGAAATATGGCAGGCAACAGAAGAAGAATCAGTCAAGGCTCTAACCAAACTATGCTAGCAAATTTGGAGAACGACACAGTGGCCAACAGTTTGGAAGAGTTCAGTCTACATACCCATACCAAAGAAAAGAGACTTAACAGATTGCATAAACCATCACACAATATCCTTAATTTCACATGCTAGCAAAATAATGCTCAGGATCATCCAACGCAGATTAGAGCCCTGCATGGAAAGGGAAATGCCGGATGTTCAAGCTGGTTTCAAAAAAGGCTGAGAAACAAGAGACATCATTGCTGATGCAGGCTGGATAACTGAGAAAGCTAAAGAATACCAGAAAGAAGTCAATATGTGCTTTATTGACTACCGAAAAGCTTTCGATTGCGTCGACCATGTCAAGTTGTGGAATATCCTTAGGAAAATCGGTGTCCCAGAACATCTCATTGTTCTCATGAGAAACCTATACACAGGGCAGGAAGCCACAGTCCAGACAGAACATGGTGAAACAGACTGGTTCCAGATTGGAAAAGGTGTAAGACAAGGCTGTAAACTTTCTCATTCATTATTCAATTTATATGCTAAACAGATACTGAGAGAAGCTGGATTGGAAGAAGATGAGTGTGGTTTTAAAGTTGGAGGAAGAAACATCAATAACCTGTGCAGCGCTGATGACAGCACTCTGATAGCTGAGAATATGGATGATCTGCAAGCTCTAGTAATGAAAGTCAAGGAGCACAGTGAAAAAATTGGACTACAACTAAATGTCAAGAAGACTAAACTAATGACAACAGGTACAACAACCAGCCTCAGAATTGATAATGAAGACACTGAAGTGGTGGATAGCTTCTGCCTTTTAGGATAGACCATCAACAGTAAAGGATCCAGCTGTCAAGAAATACACTGCAGACTAGCACTTGGTAGGGTTGCAATGAAGGCCTTGGAAAGGATATTTATATGCCATGACATGTCTACACCTACAAAGATTAGAATTGTCAGACAATGGTTTTCCCCATGACATTCTATGGATGCGAAAGCTGGACTTTTAAGAAGCAAGATAGAAAAAGCATTGATGCTTTTGAACTTTGCTGTTGGAGAAGACTTTTGAGGATAGCATGGTCAGCCAGGAAAACAAACAACTGGATCATAGAACAAATCAATCCAGAATTTTCAATCGAGGTACAAATAATGAGGCTCAAACTATCATACTTGGGACACATTATGAGAAGATCCAGCTCCTTTGAGAAGTCTATAATGCTGGGGAAAGTTGAAGGAAAGAGAAGAAGATGACAACCAGCAGCAAGGTGGATGGACTCGATTACAACAGCAATGAATGCACCACTGACAGACCTTAAAGGCCAAGCTGAAGACAGATAATCCTGGAGAGCATCTATCTATGTGGTCGCTAAGAGTCGACACCGACTTGATGGCACTTAATGAATCAAATCAATCAGTGCCCTAGCTGCTAGATACATGGTGGTCAGAGAGAGACCTATAGAAGCATTCTGGGAAGAAGGAAGTCACTCCCAGGAGGTTCCTGACTACATTCTATCAATTGAGGGGTCATAGAGTCCGAGATAAACAGGAAAGAGAAGGAGACCCTAATTGACTGTCTCTGCTCCCAATGTCCCTAGTGGTCATTAGGGTTATTGGTACAAAAGGTCAATGCCAACTAGAGCTGGATCTCCAACATTATTTTATTGATTTGGATTTATTATATTTAACATAGTCCAGATAGTTTTCAACCATACAGTTTTTACCAATATTACTATATTAAAATATTTTGGCATACAGTATTTGGATGCTTTCTTAATTTTTTTAGTTGCCTAATCCTACAGATTTTGAACACCATGCGGTTATTCTCCTATTTGAAATTCAATTGCTTTGCAGGATTGGGGCCCAGGAGTGACTTAGAAGTCCCTGCTTTCCACCTGACCAGGGAAGTCATCTCTGGCCCTATTAGCAATGTGGCCTGTGGTGGCAGGCCTGCCACTGGCGGGGTCACCACCGAAGGGGCGACACCAAAGGGGGTCACCCCTTTGGGGGACAGCGAGGGCAAGGGCCAGGTCTCTTGGTCCAGTCATTTGTATGTGGTGGGCATTTAATAAAGGGGGTTCTGTTTTAATTTGTCCCATGTGAGGATCTTTTATAATGTGTCTGGGCTTACCTGGAGATGGGAAGACAGAGGGCGTGTCCACTGACTGTGGGGCGGCAATTCCAGTGGTGGTGGGGAACAGACGTTGGCAGGACAGCGGGCTGTTACAAGGGAAGGGGACATAGAAATTTAATAGTTGTTTCCCCTTCCAACTGTCCTGCCAGCTTTTTGACCTTGGAGAGCAGTGCCGACCTCCCTTGGAACCTCACCTTGCTCCTCTGTAATGCCAGGTCGATCCAGAATAAATCAGAAACCATCTATGATTTGATTCTGGATGAAGGCGCTGACTTGGTATGTATTACAGAGACCTGGTTGTGGGAGGCTGGGGGCCCAATGTGGTCACAGCTTCTCCCTCCAGGGTACTCTTTTGAGGAACAGGTGAGGGAATGGGGGCAGGGAGGTGGAGTGGCTGTGGTCTATAAGAATAATATCTCCCTTACCAGGATCCCTGTTAGAGTGTTGGACCATATCGAATGTGTGTACTTACATTTGGGGACCAGGGATAGACTGGGGCTTCTGTTGGTGTACCAATCACCCTGCTGCTCAACAAAGTCCCTAACTGAGCTGACGGACTTGGTCTCAGGTTTGGAGTTGGCGTCCCCTAGGCTTGTGGTGCTGGGGGATTTCAATTTGTCCTGGGCAGCTCAGGAGTTCATAGCGGCCATGACAGCTATGGGCCTATCTCAAGTGGTCTCGGGACTGACGCACATTGCAGGTCACACGCTTGATTTAGTCTTTCACTCTGATGTGAGTGGTGTTCCGTGGGTGGGGACTCCTGTAATTTCCCCATTGTCATGGACGAATCACCATCTGGTTAAGGCTGGACTCACAGTCACACCCCACCTTCGCAGGGGTGAGGGACCTATTAGGATGGTCCGCCCGAGAAGGTTATTGGATCCAATAGGATTTCAAGAAGCCTTGGAGGGATTTAGTGTTGGCTTTGCCAGCGATCCTGTTGATGCCCTAGTGGAGAATTGGAACAGCAAACTCACCGGGGCAGTAGACATGATTGCTCCTAAGCGTCCTCTGCGACCTGCTTCAAAAGTGGCCTCTTGGTATACAGAAGAACTATGGGGGCTGAAGCAGCAAGGTAGACGACTGGAGTGCAGGTGGAGAAAGACTCGGCTTGAATTCGACAGATTGCAACATAGAGCTCATTTGAAGATCTACGCTCAGGCAATAAGTGTGGCAAAGATGTGATTCTTTTCTGCCTGTATTGCATCCTCAAGTTCACATCCAGTGGAGTTGTTCAGGGTTGTGAGAGGGCTAGTATGTGCCCTTCCTCCCTTGAATCAGAACTTGGAACCATCAATTACCCTCTGTGATGTGTTTAATAAATTCTTTGTGGGGGGAAATCTCTCGTATTCGGGCCGACTTAGATTCCGTCTCCACAATTACTTCAGTGTCTGATGTGGAAGTGTCCAGTGACTCCTCTTATGTGGTTAGGTTGGATCAGTTCCAGTTTGTGACTCCTGAGGATGTGGACAAGCTGATTGGAACGATGCGGCCCACCACCTGTCCTCTTTACCCTTGCCCGACATGGCTTATACTATCTGACAGGGTGGTTGTTGTAGAAGGCCTGGTAGAGATTATAAATGTGTCTGAGGGAAGGTAGGATGCCTCCTAGTCTTAAGGAGGCAATTATTAGACCGCTTCTGAAGACGCCTACCTTGGATCCCTCAGAACTGAGCAACTGCAGGCCTGTCTCCAACCTTCTGTGGCTGGGCAAGGTGATTGAGAGCGTGGTGGCCTCCCAGCTCCAGGCAGTCTTGGATGAAACTGCTTATCTCGACCCATTTCAAACTGGCTTTCAGGCTGGCTATGGGGTGGAGACTGCCTTGGTCAGCCTGATGGATGATCTCCAACAGGGAAGGGACAGAGGAAGTGTGACTCTGTTGGTCCTTTTGGACCTCTCAGAGGCTTTTGATACTATTGACCATAGTATACTTCTGGAGTGTCTGAGGGGGTTGGGAGTGGGAGGCACTGCTCTGTGGTGGTTCCGCTCCTATCTCTCAGGCAGGTTCCAGATGGTGTCCCTTGGAGACTGTTGTTCTTCAAAATCTGAACTTTTTAATGGTGTCCCTCAGGGCTCCCTATTGTCTCCCAGAGGTTTCATCTACACGAAACCTCTGGGAGAGATCATCAGGAGACTTGGTGCAGGGTGTTATCAGTATGCTGATGACACCCAAATCTATTTCTCCATGTCAGCATCATCGGGAGAGGGCATAACCTCCCTAAATGCCTGCCTGGAGTCGGTGATGGGCTAGAGGAGGAATAACAAACTGAGACTGAATCCAGATAAGACGGAGGTACTCATTGTGTGGTGTCGAAACTCAGGAGACGATTTTGATCTGCCTGTTCTGGATGGGGTCACACTTCCCCAGAAGGAACAGGTACACAGTCTGGGGGTGCTTCTGGATCCAAGTCTTTCCCTAGTGTCCCAGGCTGAGGCAGTGACCAGAGGTGCCTTCTGTCAGCTTCGGCTGATATGCCAGCTGCGTCCGTTTCTTGAGATAGATGACTTCAAAACAGTGGTACATCTGCTGGTAACCTCCGGACTGGATTACTGTAATGTGCTCTATGTGGGGCTGCCCTTGTATGTAGTCCAGAAACTATAGTTGGTTCAGAATGTGGCAGCCAGGCTGGTCTCTGGGGCATGTAGGAGAGACCATACTACTCCTGTATTGAAGGAGTTACACTGGCTGCCGATATGTTTCCGGGCAAAATACAAGGTGTTAGTTATAACCTATAAAGCCCTAAACAGCTTGGGCCCTGGGTATTTAAGCGAATGTCTTCTTCGTTATGAACCCCACCTCCCATTGAGTTCATCAGGAGAGGTCAATCTGCATTTGCCATCGTCTCGTCTGGTGGCTAGTCAGGGACGGGCCTTCTCTGTTGCTGCCCCTAGGCTTTGGAATGCGCTCCCTAGTGAAATAAGAGCCTCCCCATCTCTGACAATTTTAAAAAAGTCTTTACAGACTAAAGATGAACCTGTTCAACCAGGCTTTAACTGATACTGTTTTGATTGTTTTTAATTTTGTTTTAGATATTGTTTTAAAAAATTTAAATTGTCATATTTTAAATTTCTTGTTTTTGTTTTTATGTAACGTTTTAATGTTTTTATTTCGTTGCAAACTGCCCAGAGACAGAAGTTTTGGGTGGTATAAAGATATGTTAAATAAATAAATAAATAAATAAATAAATAAATAAATAAATAAATAAATAGTGATTCAATTATGTAACCATCTATTGGAATACTTAGAGCAGATATTATTTCCATTTAAAAACAAAGGGCTTTGCATCCCTGCTGAGGCCCTGGAGGGGGGAAAGTACATGGGCATCCCTGCCCATCCCTGAAACACTACACACCACTGCAAAGCAGTGAGCCCAACAGGAGGGAAGGAAAGTAGTTGACTATGCATTTTGGTGTTTTTGTTTTCCAATGGAAGTTTTCTAGACAGCAATTTATAGCTGCTTCATTATGATTACAGTTGCGAGATGTTCCTCCCAGTGATTGGCCCTTCAATGCATAAAATAACAGTCTTTATCAAGTTGTGAACTGTGCCATTACAGTTCTGATAATGACAGCATGGGATATTATGGAAGTTTTGGGCCACCTGCTCATGGCCCCACCATTAACAGAGATCTGGTTGGTGGGGACTAGAGACAGGGCCTTTAAGTTTGTGGCCCCAGCTTTGGAACGCTCTTCCTGAAGAGCTTTGCCATACTCCCTCTCTCAGTGTTTTTTAAAAAAAAACCCAATAAAAACACACATTTTTAAAGAGGCTTTTTAATGTTTCATCTGCTGCTAATATCTGGTAGGTTCTTTAGTTTGTATAGCTTCCAGCTTGTTTTTAGCTTTTAAATAACTTTTAATTTGAAACTTTTTAAAAATGTAATTTTAACTGTGGTTTTAGCTTGGTCCTTTAACTTGTCTAACTTAATTTGCTTGACTTGATTAGTCTTATTTTACATTGCATCTATTTTATTAATGTTGTGAGGAGGGGCAGGGTATAAATATTTTAAATAAATAAATAGGAGCAGGATGAAAATAATAACAAAAAAGGATGAGTTGTAGGTGTGGCTGTCTGCCTGGGGGATGCCCCTGGGAGTGTCGGCTCACACAACTTTTATCACACTTCCTCAAGCAGTAAACCTTCCCGTCTGGAAAGAGAAAGACAGCAGGGCAGTGTTCAATTATGGTGTCATATGGTCATGTATGTAAGGTCTGAAATATATAGAGGGCATTTAGTATATAAATAACAAGAGTATGTCAGAAACTTATTAATACAGTTTCATCGGGTAGAAGATAACTCATTTTTATATACCTACATGTTTGCTGAAGATTTCTTCTGTACACAACTGATGGGGGGAGAGGGGCACAACAGACATAGATCAGCCTTAAAAGAGAAATTTGAGTGCTTGTTTCTTGGGCATAGTCAGTTGTTTAACTAAAATTACGTTTGAAGTCCCACTCAGTAGGAAAAATCGTTATTTACATGATGCTTCAGCGATAGGGAATAACATCACTGGTAAATAAAGCGTTTTAATTAAACATCAATGGGAGTATTGCATCGGAAAAAAGAAACTGCATCTTCACAAAACATCAAAGGAAAATTAGCTTTCAGTTGTACTGCAGTCCATTTCCAAAGATAATTTCAAATGTTTTCTGCATAGAATTTAGAAATAAAATGCCTTATGGCAGGTTATGCTGTGCTGTGAACATATTGACATGAAAAACCTCCTATTCAGTGGTTTCTTCCTTCCTCTGCCCCTTCTGCTGCCTTTTCCTCACTGCAGTCTATGTTGACAGTGGCTATTTAGTATTGCTCAAGTTTAAATCATTGGCTTTCCTAGTCTCTCAAGCTCTCCCTGCCTCCAAGGAGCTGACATTCTCACTGCCAGATACAAAAAGCCAACAGATATTAAAAGGGATCTTGTCAGCACCTTTAGCACAAACGGCTGTAATTGTTTTTGATAGTACTTATTTGTGCACAGATATATTATTAATACTTACATTGTGGTAGCATCTAAAGGTCAATATGACCAGGATACTATTGTACATGTAACAGCAGAACACGCAGGAACCTTCAAACAAATTGTTGTTTCACAACTATGTGATTACAATCAATCAACACAATATTAGTGCAAAGTGAAGCATGGCAACAACAATATCTGATTGCAAGTTGGGTGGGGAAATTGGAATGGGCTGTAACTCAGTGGTAGAGCATCTGCTTTGTGTGCAGAAGGTCGCAGGTTCAATCCCTGGCTTCTCCAGGTAGGAAAGACTCCTGCCTGAAACATTGGAGAGCCACTGACAGTCGATATAGACGATACTGAGCTAGACGGCTCAAGGGTCTGACTTAGTATAAGGCAGCTTTCATTGGGTGAGGTGAGGCAGTTGCCTCAGGTGGCAGATTATTGGGATGCCTATTGGGTGGCAAGAGGCCCCATGCCCCACCATTGGAGCAGCTCTTAAGGACTGATCTGATCCTTGCAAGCTTTGCAAGTAGTGTCTTTCCTCACACTCCTTGCAAAGCTTGCAAGAATCACAAGAAGAGTGGAGGAGACTGCTGGCAACTTTCCCTTCTCCCTGACCCCTGCACGACTTCCCAAAGCTTGCAAAGAAGATCAGTTTTGATAAGGGCTGGCCCCCAACAGTGTCATGGCAGCATCTGACACCTTATCTCAGGCATTATCTCAGGCTACCCATGCTGATTCCTCTGTTCCTGTGTAATGGCTTCACCATGAGCCTCACCACCTGTTAAGATCATCTGGAGAGGTTCGTCTTTGGTTGCCGCCAACTCGTTTGACAGCTACTCGGGAATAGGCCTTCTCTGTTGCTGCCCCTGGACTTTGGAATGCACTCCCTGTTGAAATATGAGTCTCCCCATCTCTGGCAACTTTAAAAAAGGCACTGAAGACATATGTATTCACCCAGGCTTTTAATTAGATTTATGGTTTAAAATTTTTAATGTTGGTTTTAATTTATTTTAATGTTAATGATTTAAATGTTTACATGATTTTAATTGTTTAATTTAATTTTGATTTTAATTGTTAATTGATTTTAATTGTTTTTGTTTTGATATAAAGCCTTCCTGAGCCATTTTTGGAAGGACTGGGGGGAACCACACCTCTCCTTTTCTGGAGTTGAAATTGATAGCGATACTTGAAAAGATTTATACATTGTACAGAACCACTGAAAAGTTGCACAGGCTTTCTGGGTGCAGAAGCAAAAAAGCTCTGCCTAGCTCTAAGTCTAAGCCTTTTTTTTTTTTTTTTAACCAGCAGTATTTGATAGGACCATGTATCTGGTGCTTCCAAGTTCCATGGCCAATGACAACAACTCTCATTGCAAAATATAACATCTAATTCACCTGAAATTTGCATTTGGGGCAATTTCTACCTATTCTTTTTCTAATTGATTAGAAAACCAATGATTTGAGGAGGCACGGAGAAAGCTTATCAGAAACTATATTCAAATTCATTTCGTGCTCTCTCCCACATGGAATATAAATTTAATAATGGGTAACTCTTTATAGCCTCCTCAAATATTACCGAACGAAAGCACAGCATAAATACTTAAATAAATTGACATAGTATACTTGGCATAATATATTTGGTTGACATAATATACTTGGACTTCCAAAAAGCTTTTGACAAACTTCCCCACCAAAGGCTCCGAGTAAACTTAGCAGTCATGGAATAAGGGAACAATTTCATGTGGATCGGTAACTGATTGAAGGACAGGAAACAGGGGGCAGGAATAAACTGACAGTTTTCAAAATGGAGGGAAGTAGGAAGTGGGGTCCCCCAGAGATCGGTACTGGAACCAGTGATCTTTAACTTATTCATAAATGATCTAAAAGTTGATGTAAGCAGCAAAGTGGCCAAATTTGCAGATGACACTAAACAATTTAGGGTAGTGAAATCCACAACGGATTGTAAGGAGCTCTAAAAGGATCTCTCCAAACTGGGGGAATGGGTGACAAAATGGCAAATGCAGTTCAATGTCAGCAAATGGAAAGTGATGCATATTGGGGCAAAAAAAACAAACCCAACCACATATACGCTGATGGGATCTGAGCTGTCAGTGACTGACCAGGAAAGAGATCTTGGGGTCGTGGTGGACAGCTCATTGAAAGTGTTGACTCAGGGTGCAGCAGATGTGAAAAAGGCAAATCCCATACTAGGGATCATTAGGAAGGGGATTGAAAATAAAAATGCTAATATTATAATACCCTTATACAAATCTATGGTACGGCCACATCTGGAGTACTGCATACAGCTTTGGTCTCTGTATCTTAAGAAGGATATTGTGGAACTGGAAAAGGTGCAGAAGAGGGCAACCAAGATGATCAGGGGCCTGAAGCACCTTCCTTATAAGGCTAGGCTACAGCATCTAGGGCTCTTTACCTTGGAAAAAAGGCAACTAGGGGGAGACATGATCGAAGTGTATAAGATTATGCATGGAGTGCAGAGAGTGGGCAGAGAGAAATTTTTCTCCCTTTCTCACAACACTAGAACCAGGGGTCATCAAATGAAACTAAAGGCTGGGAAATTTCGGACCGGCAAGAGGAAGTACTTTTTCACACAGTTCACAATTAATCTCTGGAATTCTTTGCTATGGGATGTGGTGATGGCCACCAACTTGGATGGCTTTAAAAAGGGCTTAGCCAAATTGATGGGGGGCAGGTCTATCAATGACTACTAGTCTGGTGGCTGTGGGCCACCTCAAGCCTCAGAGGCACAATGCCTCTCAATACCAGTTGCAGGGGAGCAACAGCAGGACAGAGGGCATGCACATACATCTTGCCTGTGGGCTCCCCAGAGGCATCTGGGAAACTACTTCTCACCACATGGGAGACCACTTCTCACCATGCCCACAGAATGGCAAGACGGAACCTACCTGGGTAACAGCATTCCAGTCTTTTTAAAGGTACATATGCCACAGTATGTATACTGCATATCATGCAGTACCCTAAATACTGTGGTAGGCATCCAGATTAACACAGCACTGGTGCTAACACTGCACAGGTGCAATTTCTGTCCTCCACCACCCCCTTCCTTCTGCTGCACACAAATATTGTCCTTCCCCTATAGCACATGCACAGTGTTAGAGCACCAGTACTAAGTTAGTATGGATGTCAGCCTATATATTGTATGTGTTTCTCTAATCCAGATTGAAATAACACCTTCAGCAAGATAATATATCATTGCTCTGCATTTGCATGTGTTTCCCACCATATTGATTTGAGATTGTGTTTCTTAATGACCAACACATGTTGGATTCCAGTTTGTGTTGGATTCCAGTTTGTCAGCTGCAAGTATCTTATCCTTTACATTCAGCTAGGGATCAGATCCCATTTGTTTGTGTAATTAGAATGTTTCACCAACAAACAAACAAGCAAACAAATATTTATATAGTGCTTTTTGACAAAAGTTCCCAAAGCGGTTTACATAGAGGGGAAAAAAATTAATAAGACGGATCCCTTTCCCCAAAGAACTCACAGTCTAAAAACAAACATAAAGTAGACACCAGCAGCGGCCCCAGGAGGATGCTGTGCTCGGGTTGGATATGGCCAATTGCTCTCCCTTTGCTAAATATAAGAAAATCATCACTTTAAAAGGTGCCTCTTTGCTCAGTTAGCAGCTAACAATCATTCAAGGATTATCCATGAAATCAAGATGCTATTCTGCTGTTCCAAGCACCGCCTGGCCTTCTTCAGGCTGCTCTGCTTGAAGAATTGGGAAGAAATGTGGAGTTGCATTTGCTTGAGGAATTTGGAAATATTGATTTGCTTTCCTTTTCTGGTGCATTATAATCTGATGTTAGGTTGATCTGTAGAAAGAGGTGTGTGTGGGTGTGTGTGGTGTGTTGGTGTGCTGCAATGGATTGGACTATGCACTACCCCAGACATTCAAATAGCAGGCTTTGCATGGAAGGCATCTCCAAGGCCAAGGAGAACAGAAGAAGCTGGGAGGTTCCAGTAAAAGCCTGGGAAAGGAGCAAACGAGTTCAGGGGCTCAAGGGAGTTAAGAACCACCACTGTAGATAACTGGAAAGAATAGTGGTCCACTCCCTCCCTGTCCCCTAGTTCAAGAGAGGGAGAGGGAGAGGGAGAAGGAGAGGGAGAGAAGCACACAACTGCCACCCTCCAATAGCTAATAGCCCCGCCTCCCCTCCCAAATGCCTCCTCAATTTGTTGAGTGACGTTCTTCAATCCTGTCTTGTGATAGTGGAAATTAAACTTTTAGTAGCGGGGGGGGGGGGCAATGTGTTATAAAACCTAGACAGCAACTTTTAAGAACTATATATTGAACATAGTTTCACATTTCATTATTTCTACATGCATCTCATGGTTTTAGGGAGCCATGTCATATTTTGGACATTCAGGAGTAATAATAATATCCAGTTACTTTATCATTCCAACCAGATGGCCCAGATGGGGGAACCTGAATTTATCCTAACATGCAACCACTAGACAAGAGCAGCAAATTAAACACATTTTGTGGTCATTCTCCATCTCATTTTATATTTCCAGAGTTGCTATCAATCTAAACAAGCCCTCCTTCTTGGTCCTATAAAATACATAGCTATTTTAGAAATATGTAAAGAGTGGCAAAGAAATGAATGAGGAAATTATTTCTGTATGAGGAAATACAGGAATTATTTCCTGTATGAGGAAATTAGAAATGGTGTTAAATTCAACAATATTCTTCCATAGTCAATGACTAGGAAGCAGGGCTCTAAAAAGGTCAAAGAACAATACATCAAGCACATTCTTTTTAGTTAGTGCATCCTGAGGATGTGGACAAGATCCTGGGCAGTATGCAGGCAACATCGTGCGCTCTTGACCCTTGCCCTTCATGGCTGATAAAATCTGCCAGGGAGGGTACAGGCAGATGGTTGTTGGCAGCTATAATCAATCCTTCATCAAGGGAGAGCAAGATACCACCATGCCTCAAGGAAGTGCTGGTGGAACCATTATTTAAAAAGCTCTTCCTTGATCCTTCCTGGACAGATTATATGGATTATCTAGACCCTATTCAATCTGGCTTCTGTTCTAGATATGGGACTGAAATTACCTTGGTTGCTCTAGTGGATGACCTACACTAGAGCTTGACAGGAATGTGTCCCTGTTGGTTTTGCTGGACTCTCAGCGGCATTCAGTACCATCAACCATGGTATCCTTCTGGACCACCTCTCAAGTATAGGTATTGGAGGTACTGCTTTGGAGTGATTTCAGTCTTTTGCGGGGGGCGGTGGTCCAAAAGGTGGTGCTGAGGAACTACTGCTTGGCGTCTTGGCCATTGGCCTGTGGGGTCCCACAGAGTTCGGTTTTGTCCCCCTTGCTGTTTAACATCTACATGAAACTGCTGGGAGAGATTACCTGGGGACTTGGACTGAGTTGCCAGCAATATGCAGATGACTCTCAGCTCTGTCTCTCGTTATCACCTGATCCTAGGGAGGCAGTGGATGTCCTGAATTGAGGGCTGGAGGCAGTGATGGGCTAGATGTGGGCTAATACACTGAGATTGAATCTGGGCAAGACAGAGGTGCTGTTAGTCAGTAGGAGATGCAACCGGTTCTGGATGGGGTTGCACTCCCCTTGAAAGAGCAGATGTGCAGCTTGAGGGTATTGTTGGACCCGGCTCTGCTTTTGGAATCTCAGGTGGAAACAGTGGCCAGGGGTGCCTTTGCACAGCTTCGGCTAGTGTGCCAGCTGTGTCCCTTTCTTGAGAAGGCAGTTCTGGTCACTGTTACCCACACTTTAGTGAAGTCTCAGCTGGATTACTGTAAAGCATTCTGTGTGGGACTGTCCTTGAAGAATATTCAGAAACTGCAGGTAGTGCAAAAAGCGGCAGCTAGGATTTTATCTGGAGCTGCCTGCTGAGATCATATCACACACCCATTTTGAAATGGGATGTCAGCCCATAAATAACAACAATAATAAAATTGTTCCTTTGAGGTAGATGGTTTTGTGGAAAATAAGAGGTAGGATAGCTGTATCTCTACACTGAAATTGTCTTCCTGAGATATGGAAGGGCAGGGAACTGGTAAGGGGTAAGGGGTAAACTACATCAGTGGAACACCATGGATATAAGCTTGATTCAGACATTATGTTGTATGACTACATGTGTTTGTGTGAATCACTCACTGTACCTGACTTCATTTTAAAATTGAACCTGGATGCAGGTCCTTCACTGCCCATATAAATCTGCCAGAGCCCTTCACTCATCGTCTTGAACCCTGATCACAGCCCTGCCATTGACTGAGATTTGGTTGGCGGGGACAAGAGACAGGGCCTTTTTGGTTGTGGCCCCTCAGTTCTGCAATGCCCTCCCAGAAGACCTTCACCATGCTCCCTTCCTTTGGTTTTTTAAAAAAGATCTTAAAGCCTACTTGTTCAGAGAGGTTTAAAATGTGTTTTATTACAGCCCAGCGGGTTTTTAATTTTAATTGGGTTTGTTTTAATTATTTCATTTTATGTTGTATTTTGTTTTATTGTGTTAAATTTTATATTACTTGTATTGTTTTATTGTTGTGAGCCACCCCAAGCAGTATTGTACTGAAGGGTCAGGATATACACATTTTAAATTCATAATAATAACTTTAAAAGGTGCCCAGTTAGCAGGGGTTCCTATAATCAATTTCCTTTATGATTTGAATGTCTTTACACATTGTTCTCTTTTGCCAACAGGATTTTGCAATATGATAGGTGACACTGCAAGTAACCATAACAGACCATGAAGCTGGGATCTGGAGGATTATGAAAATTGGTAAAATGCACTCAGGTTCCAATGTCTGTTGCAGAGAAACACTCAGTGGTGAATTTGACAGGGAAATAGGGGTATAGTCTGTATTTCAAGAGCTAGAGCTTACGCTACAGAGTTAATATGGAACTAGTATTAACAAACATTTGGTTTGGTAGAGGTACTGAATTTCCATGCAAAAAGCTGTGTATTTCACATTCAAGATTTGAAAAAAAGTTTTGTTATCTAGATACCTAACTTTTATCATATCTGCTAATTCATAACTATTAAATAAATTGTAGTTCAGCTATTGTGAAAATATTTTTTGGAGCGGTTAATTGTTTAATTCCCGGAAATGAAATTTTGTACAGTTTGCAAACTCAGAATGTGAGAGTTTGAATGAAACATTTTCTCTGGAAAGTTATTTTAGTACTAAGTAGCATAATGGTGTACCTGCTTAATTATTCTAAAAGTAACTGACATCTATGTCTCTCCCTATTCTTTTCTTTTTCTTTTTTGCCAGAAATTCAACTCTTGTCACCAACATTTGAATATTGGCACAAAACCTCACCAAGAGAAGGAATTCTCATTAAAAGCGGCAGACTCACAAAGAGGTTACAGTGCAAATTAGAACTGTGTAATTTGTAAATTAAAACTTCTACGTAGAACTTCCAAGCACAAATAGAAATTTCCACATGTGAAATGAAAAGTAAATTTGATAGTTTGGTTGAGGTCCCGCCCTCCGCCCCCGCCCCCCAGCATTTTTAAGCTGGTGCTTTGAATTAGTCAATTCCAAATTCAGTATTCTTGAATTTATGGTCTGAATGCTCTCACAAATCAACCCAAATTAGCTATCTCCTTGCTAAAGCATTAGCACAACTTTCTTTTGTTGCTGTTGTTGTTTTGCTAAAGACTACACAGCATGGGCATAGCATCTATTGGACAAACAGGGACAAATGTCTCTGGGCCCAGAGGGTCAGGAGCCCTCCATGGGGGCCCCAAGCAGACTGCTCCACCACCCCTGCCCAGCCCTGCCCCACCACTGCTTCTTATCTTGGCCTCCGGGGGATGGGGGTGAGCCGAGTGGGGTAGGCCACCGCCCCCATGGCAGCAGGGGGTGTGCACTGTGGCTGTTGGGCCTCTTCGGCCGGCCTACATGCCTCTCTGGCTGAACTGTGTGCCCACGCAGTATGACTATGGACATAGTCTGTGTCACATGCCCGTGATGTCCCCACCACTGCCATGGGGGCCAAGATAAGAAGTGGTGGTGGGGCAGGGACAGCAGCGGCTGGGGCAGCCAACAGGAGCAGGGGCGTAGCAAGGTTGGAGTGGGCCCGGAGACAAGATTTTAAAATGCCCCCCCCCACGGAAGCTCAGCTGATGAAGTAAAGAAATTATACACACACACACACACACACACACCCCTATGTGCCACAATAGATCATCATGAAAGGTTTTGTGAATTGTGGACGATGCAAGTCATTTAATGGTACTAGAGAAGGACATGTTGTTCTGGTAGTTCCAGGTCTTAACAACAACATCAACTTTGGAGGATGAATACAACTGAAGGAAGCCCAGGCGGGTGCGCAACTGGGGAAGTCAGTCATGTGACTTGCCTCTGGGCCCCATCCCAATGCAGTGGGCCCCCAGACAACTGTCTCCTCTTGCCCTATTATAGTTACGCCCTTGAACAGGAGGTAGGAGCAGCGGCAGGGAGATGTTGGTTGCCCCACCCTTTGCATCCGATGTCAGATGTAGGGGGCAGGGCTTGGGGCACTGAAGCACGCGCTTGCTTTGCATGTGTGATAGGGGGGCCCCCAACAAGATTTTGTCCCCTTGACCCTGAGGTGCTCGCTACGCCCCTGCCCCACAGTGAATCAGTTGTTGCCCTGATCTGAACCTATGAAGCTGCCTTGGACTGTGTTAGATCTTGAACACTAACCTACAGCTCCTCCCTCTGCAGGGAAAGAGGACTGGGACTGAAAGAAATGAAAAGTGTGGGTACATTGCAGCAGGGGCATAACTATAATAGGGTGAGGGGAGACAGTTGTCTGGGGGCCCACTGCCTTGGGTGGGCCCCAGAGGCAAGTCACATGACTGACTCCCCCAGCCACACACCTGCCCGGGCTTCCTTCAGTTGTATTCATCCTCTGAAACCGATGTGAGTGTTAAGACCTGGAGCTCCCAGAACAGCATGTCTCTCTCTAGTACCATTAAATGACTTGCATCCTCCACAATCTACAAAACCTTTCTAACAATAATTTACTTCATCAGCTGAGCTTCAGTGAGGGGGATGCATTTTAAAATCTTGTCTCTGGGCCCACTCCAACCTTGCTATGCCCTTGCATTGCAGGCTAAGCTGTAAGTGAGCACAGGTGAGACTGCAGAACATGTTTCCTTACTTACACGGAAGTTAAGGGGAGCAGTAGCACGCTGACAGTATTTCCATGCTTTTTATTGCATGACTGTGCATCCCAAGGCTTGTCTTAAACTGAAGGTTTTTTGATCCAAGAACAGAAATTTAGTGTAATTCAGGTGGTAAAGGAGAAAAAACTTGATCCATTACCAAGTCCTATTCCTCCTTAGTCGATGTTAACGAAAACAAATCTACGGGTTTTTTTTTAATAAAACAAAGCAATAACCAACGTCTATTTATTTAAAGATCTTTGCCGTCTAATGAAGCTTCGCAGGGACCCATCTAGCGCCACCAAATATTTGCACAACACGCTCTGTGGATTATAAAGGAAAGTGTTGCTATTAACAGCCGAGCGGGGAGGTGACGAGTGTCAGCATCATGTTCATTGAACCCTAGATGGACACGCCGCCAGAAAACCCAGCTGGCTAAATGAGCTCTTTCCACATTGCCTTCCTAGTATTTATCCCTTGTTGCGCACAGCAGCTGCCACAGCAGCACGGGGCCATCTGCACTGACTGCAAGCGGTGGTTCCTTGGTTTCTTTCTGGACGAAGCCAGAACAGAAGCGTGCAAAAGTGCCTGCGGTTCCGCGAAAGGGACCTCTTCTGAGCATCTGAGAGTGCCTCACCAGCGGGCGGGCGCCCCAGCTATCTGCAGGCGGCAGCACTTAATCTGAGACGTTGCTGGGGGGGGGGGGTGGACCAGAGGGGTGACTGAAAGGAGGGCGCAGACCAGTGGGGAGAAGAGCCAGGAAACGTTTGGCGTGGCTGGGTGGGCGCCCGGAGCAAACAGTGTCCTAAAGGAGAGACGTGGGGAGCGATAAGGATCTGGCGTGACGTCAAGGAGGAGGCTGGTAAGTGGAGCTGCCCAGAGGCGCTGGAAGCTCTTGAGTTCCGCTGAAGCTCAGGCAGCAGCAGCGGAGGCGGACGCCGTGCAGGATAGCTTGGAGTAGCAGCAGCAGCAGCACCACCATCACAGAGGCTGGGCAGTCTCGCCCACCACTAGGGTAAGTCAGTGCAGCCTCTGGCACGTGGCGAGGGGAAGAACAGGGTGGGCGGCATGAAGCTGAGGCCACGATAGCGATGAGGGGGCCAGCTAAGGTAATACTGAGAGGGACTGGGCGGAGGAGGCTGGCTAGAGCAAGAAGTCAGGGAGGAGCAGCAGCAGTTCAACTTCATCGAATTCTTAATCTCAGTAAAAGGTGGCACCCAAAATGTAACCAATTTCAGTTCTCTTAACTTCTTTACCAAACAATAGTCTAGTCCCAGGAATTCTCAGCTTGGGTCCCCGGATGCTATCGGACCTCAACTCCTACAATCCCCAGCAGCCTTGGGTTGGGGACCATGTGGGAGCCAAAGGCCAATGCCACCTGGGGACCCAAGGTGGAGAACCACTGTCAGGGTTATTCCAATTGTTTTAGTGCCTCTATTCTTATTAATTAAAACCGATGTAAATTTAATTTAAAAACCATTGCAGAATCGGACTAGATGGGATCATAATACATAGGGGGATAACAATACATAACCTTTTAAGAAAATGAGCAAAGAAATACCAGTTCTTGATACATCTGTGGTCTTGTCTGCCTTCATGAAGGCAAATTGCAACTTTAGACATAGCGGTAGTAGTAGTAATTTTTATTTTGGTCACTGAGGAAAGAGCAATCAAACTGGACTGGAAGAATGAATCCCCAGCCATCCTGGTTGCTAGGGCTCCAAAAATATATCCAAGTTCACTGGTATATATTTTTCTAACCTCTGAAGTAAGGGGTGAGAGAATATGAGCGTATGCATTTGAGGGATTAGTGAGGTAAGAGTACACAAGAAGAGAAAGTGCTGTGGTGTGGATGGGTTTGGTTGGAACTGGTTTCACTGCCAAGCTCAGACCTGGAATATGTGAAATAATGGGAGACTGCCTTTGAATAGGAGCAACCAAGAGCTTCTAGGTCAGAGAGAGTGCTTCCTAGGCAGGCTTGATTCCTGGCACCTCTGTTTTAACAACGGGAGAGAATGACAGTGGTAGGAAACTGGGAACACAAAGTCAGGCATCACAGGTGAAGAACAGCTTAAAGATGGTCAATGCAAAAATCCGTATGCATGCCTGATTTTTCTCTCAAGAAGTGTTGAGAAGTGACAAATATCCGTTGTTACAAATGGGATGTCCAGTCACCTCCTCTTTCTCCACCATATGCTTGATAAGGCTCAACACAAGGATTTTTTTGGGAGGTGGTAACAGGGCACTCATTTAATGCATCTCTGTCATGGGGTGACTTAGGAAAAATCATCTTATTAATTAGTACTGAGTAAATGTTGAGCAGGGAAACTCTGTGATGGGACTTAACTATATGTGAAAGTTTATGGCCATAAGGATCCAATTTGTGCTAATATCAAACCTTCTGTCTTCTGTGTTGTGGAGACTGCTTCTACCTGTTGAATATGAGAGGGCTGTTAAAGTCCTTTCTCTTTACTAGCAGGTGGAACTTGGAGGAAAAACTCAGGGCATCAGATACTGTCCACACCAATGTTCTCCTAGCTTATCTGGGGTGCCTTTTCTTTGCAGCTCCAGTTGCAGCATTGGAGTTAGGAATCCTGGTGGGTGTTTGTTTCTAGGGTCCTAAGGGACTCCGAGGAGGCAAATGTTAGTAACCTGCATTGCTTAAATTTATTAGAGTTGGCTGTTAGTTGTTTATGCAAACTTGCTGAAACAGTAAGCAATGAGAAATTAAAACTAGCTGATTTATCAGGTGGATGAAGCAAACCATAACTGAGGAACTTCCTCAGTCCCTGTAGAATGTAAACTTTTGGCTTGTGATCTAAATTTAAGCAGTATTCCATTTTGAGAAAGTGGAAAAGATACATGTTCTTTAACTATGAGCATCAGTGCTTGGATAACGTTCTAAGTGAAACATTGTGTGCTTGATGGGCTTTGCTTAGAGTAGTATGTACAGAGGGATTAATTAACACAGAAGTGGAAAGACAAATGAAACTAGCAGGAGACACCTGACATTTTCAGCAGTTCAGCCAGCACTCATGTGTATCTGTCCCTCCTCTCTTTTAATATGCATGGATAAGTGGTGGATTCTTTTCCTACCTAACTCTTTTTTATTTTTTCTTTAAATCCTGCTTAATTGGACTTTATTCTATTTGTTTCTTGTGTTCATTTTTTTTATGAGAATGGCAAATGATTGCTTTCTTAATAAACGAAAATGTTCACATTGGAAATTAAAAATGGCTGAAATAATACTTCGTAATTTAATTTCTGATCACAGAAAAATAATGGCTTAGACAGTTATTATGGTGCTGAATGTAGAAGCAGCCACTGACCCCTCCCTATTATGCCTGAGAACAGAAGAGAAGCAGACTCATCTTACCTTTGTGGCAGCAGTCTGGGAATCTCATACACCCTTAAGAAGACTGCAACGAAAACAAAAGGAAACTATGATTTGCAACTACAATATTACAATTCTGGATTTGTATTACAATATCCTTTTTAATGTTTTCAGCATAAATTGTTTATCTAAGCGAGTCTAAACCATGGCTTGGAATGAATTTGGTGTCCTCTCCTGGCTCAGAGAGAGTCGGCAGTCTCGGAAACTAATTTTGTTGATTGTCTTCATTGCATTGCTCTTGGACAATATGCTGCTTACTGTAGTAGGTATGTAGAGCCTTCCTTTTTTAATCATAAAAACTACATATTTGTTTTAACAAAAATATAAGCACATGGACTAAAATGGGTGGTGGTGCTCTAAAAGTGCAACTTCAATTTCCTTATTAATAAAGCTAGTCACTTCATACAGTATTTCTACAAATATTTGGGGCTTTAATCCCCCCCCCGGTATTATACAGTTATAGAAGTTCTGCTTTTATTTATAATTGCATAAACTCTTGGGTGATTCTTCATGTAAAAAGTTATTAATAAGCCTGAAACATAGCAACACTTGTATCATTTTTCTCCCAGTAGTTTCCTTTTGCTTGTGGTCTTGCAAACCAAAATGACGGGATGATAAAACTTGAAATGTGTGTTTCCTCGTGATAGATCTGCTTTTCCACCATTGTTTTAATGAGATTATTTAGGCTTGCAATGCCACAGTATTTAGTCATTATAGATTTTTTTTAAAAGCCACAAATATAATTTGTTGGCACAACTTGTTGTTCTTCTTTGGCATTAAACAAACCCCACACACCCACTTGAAATCAATGTTGACATTGACTGCAGCAATTATTATTATCAAGAATATTTATATATAACTTTTCAGCAAAAAAGTTCTCACTTAATGTACACTCGGCACCAAAATACAAGACATGCACTCTTCCATGGTGAACTCCTCTTGCTCCTGTATTTGCATATTTGCTTAAAGGGGAAAGGTTGGAACTATCTTGAAGTAACACATGAGCTCTGTTTCAACTCAACCATGGTGAGGTAACTATGTATTACCAAGATATTACGTACTGTAGCACGGTGGTAAAAGAGAGGACACACTCACAATTTAGTAAAGCTATTAATATAAAAGACCTGGAATTGTTAACACACAGCAATAACTTCACATTGATCCCTGTACTTCAGTGAAGGTTTAATAAAGTGTTTGCAGATATACAAATCAGAACTGGAATGGGCAAAAAAGATTTTGTCTTTAAAGCAATTTTAAAATGTTAAGTCATACTTAAAAGAAAATAGGTTACATCAAGTATCTCTTAAAAATAAAGTAAAGGTAAAGTTGTGCCCCCATGTCGGTGTCGACTCCTGACGACCACAGAGCCCTGTGGTTTTCTTTGGTAGAATACAGGAGGGGTTTACCATTGCCTCCTCCCGCATAGTGTGAGATGATGCCTTTCAGCACCTTCCTAAATTGCTGCTGCCCGATATTGGTGTTTCCCATATTCTTGGATACAGCCAGTGGGGATTCGAACCAGGAACCTCTTGCTCCCTAGGTGAGTCATTTCCCTGCTATGCCATTAGGTGGCTATCTCTTAAAAACAGCCTGGTTTAAAATGAAATCTGAATTTAATACAAACTTGTTGCTACACACTGAGAGTTTTATCCTTGTTTGTTCTAAAAAAAATTTGCAGTTTAAACGTTCCACAGCTCCCTGTTCAAATGTAACCGGGCATGTGCTTGGTTCAAATCAAAAGCGTAAGCTTTTGATCTCCTCCTCCCTTGGGAAAGGGGAGGGGGGATATGTATGGCTGAAGCTATGTCAGGGTTATTTACAGTAATCTAAACAATTGCGTTCGATAGTCTGAACCAGGCTGTGTTTCCCTGTTTAAAAAAAGTCTGAACCAGGCTGTGTTTCCCTGTTTACAGCCTGTGTTTCCCTGTTTAAAAAAAGCATGTCAGGTAAAAATATCTGACTTTGGAGGTCAAACTTATAAATATGATACAATATGTCACATATTTTACTTACTATGGACGCTTAATTGTAAGTTAAAGTACATGGTCATTTACTTTCAACTCTGTGGAGGAACACTTTTCTGCTCAGTACCAGCTCTTGCTTGCTTTCCTTGGAAGCATACGGAAAGAGCCAAACAATAACTTCACTATTTCTTCCCTGTTTCAGTAGACATAAATTCTGGAATACATTTTGGATTATGTTCCATATTGTACAAACTATTGACAAGAAGCCTTGGAGTGTGTTCCACAATAGTATAAACATTATATTTAATTGCAAACCTATATGTGTTAATTGTTACAGCAAAGTTCACACTATTTTTAAAAATTTGTATATCCTTACAGCAAATATCAAACTTATTTATTAAAAATACACTAAAAGCAGATTTTAATTTCACCACATACTAAAGAAGATCTAATCTTTAGTATGGTATACAGGTCATTCTTGTTACCCATGGTCCCAGCACCCTTGTTTTTGCATATCCATGGTCAGACAATGTAAATTCAACTTTATATGTGGTTTGAAAAATACTAATAATTCACCTATCTGTGTTTCCTAGCTGGGTGGAGGTCATTTCCTTCACCATTTTGCTGAATGGAGCCATTTTGTGGCTCTTCCTTAAAACTCCCCTACCTGTGACTTTTCGTGGAAAACCTGCAGATTTGGGGGCTGGGGGTGTGGCATTGCTGGAGACCTGGAGCTGTCTTGTTTCTCTCTTTTTAAGCCCTTTTTTCACTTCCAGGAACCTAACTGCCCACTTCCCATTGCCTCAAATTCTCATTATCCACAGTTGTAGGTGAGAACGGAGCCCCTGTGGATAATGAGGGCCACCTGTATAGAATAAATAGCCAGGTTGAACTATTAACACCATTCCATTCATTCATTCATTCATTCGATTTCTATACTGCACTTCCAAAAATGGCTCAGGGCAGTTTACATATGTGCTTAACACAATAAACTAGATTCATGAGCAACTACAACTGACTTCCAGCACTCTGCTGGATTGTTACATTGTGTCTCTGAGGTGAGAGAGACTGTCAGTTTTACCTGTTTATGGAACAAGAGTGACTTCCAAATGATTTTAGCTTTGAATGCTAAACAATGCACCCGGCACTCTCCTGTGTGCACTACTCCCACTTTCCCAGCTATTCCTCTTATCAGTCATCTTGCATCTCTTTCTGTATAGTTCTCCTAACTTGAAAATCCCATGTAGCCTGTTGAATAATACTCATTTGTGACCTCACTGTCTTTCGGATTGCTCTGACAGAAGCTGTACCCTGTATATGTGAACGAGACTCTAAAGAATTAGTATTCCTGTAAGTTTGATGTTATATTCATGTCAAAATAACATTTTATCTCTGTGTCTTTACATATCACTGATTATTCAGTAATGAACATGTTGAAAGCCTTTCACTTATCTCAGCATACAGGTTTCCTGAATAAATATTATTTTTACCACCATAAATAGATTCATACATTTGCAAGACAGGATGGACGCTGCTGTTGCTTTTGTCACTAATATTCCTTGATAAATATGCTGTCTCACCTGCTTCTATTTCAGAAGCTCTCATTTCCTTAATTAGGTATTAATACAGTTAGGATACAATTAAGAATTTAAAACCACATGCAGAATTTTACTCTTAACCTTTAGCTCTTACTCTTATTCTTCCTGCTCAACTGACTCTTAAATAAGATGGCTTGAACATCTGTCTCTGATCTGAAATGGTTATAATGAAATGAATCAAACTCTTTTAGAAGCACTGGTAACCTATTTTGCATACAATACAATATTCTTAGCATATCTCCTTTAGCTGATTTTTTTTTTTTTTTGCATTTCAGCATGTTTTACTATTTGTAAACTGAAACTGCAGCCATTTCCCTAAAATTCTATATGTATTGCATCAGTTATTTTTCCTGTTGGACATTGTGTTGAACACTTTATAGAATGCATAAAGAATTCTGGAAAAAAACTTCTAAAAACAAATATACTGTTCTTATTAATAAATGTTTACCACAACCTGAAGTATTTTAACACAGTAATACACAGTTCATATGCAGTGCTGTAGATATCAAGAATTAAATTAGAAAACAATATTACTATACTTCTCAATAAAAGTTTCGTATTCATTTTTTATTGTCCAATCTTGCTATATCAGTACTTTTTTTGCCCCAAGGATTTGGAATGAAATATACAAGACAAGGTGATGTTTCTGTGGACCACTTTATGGCAAGAAGAATGCAAGTTGCTATTTTAACTGTCAGCCTTAAATGACTGGAAGCATTTTAATTGTCATTCAAATAAAAGTACTATTGTGATCTTGTGGTATACAGGTTAAAACCATATGTGTGTGAGAAACAAGTTAGTTCAGGCATGGCTTCTGCTCACAGTTTTCTAGCTATTATATGTGCAGTCTAGACCCCTTTCATTTAGAGATGCATGATACTTCTAGGGATCAGAGCACTATCATGTGTTTCCTCTGCTTGTCCACAGTATGTATGTGTATGGCAGAATGAGGCTTTCTGCTTATCCTCTATTATGTTCAGACTTAATGTTTAGAAACTAAGATGCAGGGGCTCAGTTATGTTGTATGGGGACCCTGTTTACTTCATGGTGAAGGAACATATAAATATATTTTTCATGTATTCAAAGTCTAAGCTCTTACACTGAAAACAGATGCCCTGAGGCATGGCATAATCAGGCCCTGCACACATAGTAGACAGAATGGGGAAGGGGATGAGGTCCCACCTTTTGGGGACTGGTCGGGATAGAGTTTTCCTTTTCCAGTACCTATGTTCTCCCACAGAGTGAAATGGGTTAAGAGAAAGACTGGGCTGTTTGCATTTTGTCTGCTTCCAAAACTTTCTGTGTACTAATTGTAAGCAATTCATATGATAGAGCTGTGAATTAGCTACTCTTCCATGCTTTCTAACTCGGAGTTCCATGTAATCCAAAAACCTGCATAATCTTTATTAATGTATTTGATCCTGTAAATCAATGGCCTTGTGTTTATTTTGATGATGGCATTTGCAAACACTCCTATATGCTATTTACATCTTTGTTCTGTTTGCTTTTTCAGTGCCCATCATTCCCAGTTACTTATACAGTATTAAACACCCGGAAAATGCAACAGAAACCCCAACCATTAGGCCAGAGGCACCTCCGTTAAGCTCGGACAGTTTTCAAAATATCTACTCCTATTATGACAACTCCGTAATGGTTACTGGAAATCATTCTGAAGGGACAACGCCAGGAGATTTTTATCATGTTCAGACAGAGCAAATGGTGGTAAATATGACTAAGGCATCATCTGACTGCCCCAAGAAAGACAAAGACCTGCTAAATGAAAATGTTCAAGTTGGTTTGTTGTTTGCTTCCAAAGCAACGGTGCAGCTCCTCACTAACCCTTTTATAGGACCAATGACAAATAGGTATGCTATTTTTCTTGCATACTAAGGTAGCATTTAATACTGATCTCTTGTTCCATATATCTTAATTTCAAACATATATTTGTTTTATTCCTTTAAATGCTCCCATTGTATTTTTGTTTCCATTGCATTTATAGCCAGTTTTCCCTTACATAGCTATTTGAATAGTACAGTAAATGTACTGTATACCTGCAGTATTAAAGCAGTGACTACTAAAGCAGTAATAAATCTGTTACCGTGAAGTGTTGTTGGTTACTTTAATATTGATTTCATTCCTTCTCTACTCATTGAATTGCACCAATTACTCCATGAATTGGAGTCTTTGTGTAAAGAGTGAATCTCTCTTGAAACAGTGGCTGACTTCCTGACTAATGCTGTGCATGTGCACCTAATAACAGCTAGCCTAGGCACTTGGAAGTGCAGGTGCATTTGCAAAAGAGCGTATGATTTTCAGTGCCCTCCCTCTGCTCCTGAAAGTGCTGTTTGACCTATAAGAAAACACTCCTCATGTTTGGGCTGCCTGGGGACATGGTTCTGTGGGTCAGTGTTTCTGGAGCACTTTGGAGGTTTCTGTCTCATGATCTTCTTGTAAATTGGAACCTCAGGGTCATAGCCTTATACCTGAAGATTAATTTAAAAATTGTTGGTTGTGTCGGTGTTGGAGTGAGAGGCATGTCCAGTGATGCCTGTTTAATCTTTCAAGACTCTGTTTTAGCAGATATTGTCATCTTCAGAGAAGGGGATGGGATCTGCATCACAGGTCATTCAGTGACCAAAACAGATGCTCTGCAAGCACTGTGTCCATCTTACAAAAAGATATCTTTATACTCAGTTTGATGTTGTGCAGCTGATTCAAATGATAAGATAAATTGAAACTGGGTTCCACTGGGGATGACGACACCAAGATGGTCGATTCTATATTTCCAGTATGCTCGCTGGCCAATACATCAGTGTTGTGATGGAATAACACAGTTGTAATCCTATACTTTCCCTGCATCAAAGCAAACAAATACCACTGTTACTACTTCTCCTTACAAAATGTGTATGCTTAACATACCTCTGTGTTTTGGGGCTCACTTGGAATTTTGCTCAAAATCAAATTTGCAAGTTTGAATAACAAACAGTCCACAGTCTGGGCAGAGGCAAATCTAAGCTCAGGTTTAGCTGTGGCAAGCTCACACAGGAAATGGCCTCAGTGACTCAAAGATTTTGCTCGGTAATCTAGGGCTCCCAGGCGTGGATGCATAGGGATCCACTCATTGACAGACCTACTGAAAGTGACACAAGGACACTTGGGTTCTACAAGTGTCCAGGGTAGTCCATGAGAGTCTCCCCTAGCAGGCCTAGGCAAGGAGTGCTCAAGGTTGGTAATTTCAGCTCAGTGGATCTGGGCCCTATAGTCCAGTGTCCCAATGTAGGGACTCAACATTCCAGTGATTCAGTTTAAGGAAAGGGGTGAGCACATGAGCAGGTGCTATGCTGGGTAGGCTCTTAGGCAGTACCAGGCTGCTCTTGTCAACAAACTCCCAAGATAAAAGACCACTCCACTGGGGGATGAGAGCATAGACTTTTATAGGGTTTTGTCTTCTGTGAAGTTGCAAAGGTGGGGAAATGTAAAATACAAAGGGCGAATTCCAGGCACCAGACTTGGGGAAAGTGTAGGTACTTGGTTGTGTTGGAGTTCCAGTGCATTGACCTTTTGCACCAACTCTCCTAATCCTGTGGTGGATTAACAGAGAGGTAGAGGAGGCATTTGCCTATGGTGGCAAAATATGAGGAGCAGCAAATTCTGCCCCCCCCCCGCTCAGATTTTGCTGTCCCTGTCTGTGGGCAGCGGTGGCTGCAGCAAGGGTGGAGTGGGCAAGGAGAAAGTCCCCCCCCTTTACCTTTTTTTTTTTAAGGTAAAAGGGCAACAAAAACCTTTTTGCCTGTGGGCAGCAAAAAACTTAATCCACTACTGGTCCTAATGACCACTAGGAGCATTGGGAGTAGAGATAGTGAGTAAGGGTCTCCCTAGCTGTTCTACCTATCTCTACTCTATGACCCCTGATATGACTCTTCAGGTATTTCCTGTGCTGAGTCAGAATCCCTTCCTTTCCTCTTAGAGCAGATGGGAATAAATATATATATATATATATATATATATATATATATATATAAAAAAATAAATAAAGGTGTACTTCACCTGTGTACTTCAGTACTAATCTGCTTGGTATTTTATTCTACAAGAATCTCCATGTGTCTTCTCTAAATAGCTGCAACAACTAAATTCTGCATTCTACTCTGTAACTGGAGTGGGTAGCTGCTTTAGTGCTCTGCTAATTAACTGTGGGTTAAAAATTGCAACCCCCAATAGGTGGCTATTCAGAGGAACCACAGAACAAAAGTGTGCTATTGTGCTGAATGTACATAACTGATTTAAAACTTCCAAGATGTTTTCCTTATTCTCAGGGAACTCTTTAATCTTAAAGAATCTTCGGTGTCAGGAACTCTGACTTGATTAAGAATACATGGACTCTGGTGAGAGTGTGTGGGACATCTTGCTAGGCAGCTTTTGTGCCAGTTGTGTTGGCAAGACATGACTATTTGATTCAGATAGAGGCCAGGTTTTCCCTCCTGACACTGAATGCTTGGCATTGCTCTGCTTCTTTTGCCTTCTAGGAGAAAAAGTAGGCAAGTAGAAGAGGCTAGGTGGAGCAACACTAACGGACAGAAAATGTAATATAGCAACACTGACAGCTATTCCCACAGACTCCATGGCAATTCAGCTGTCATTCACCAACAACTATGATGCCACTTGCTGATGACACCCTCATATTAGCCCTACATGGAACGCACCAATCAACACAAAGTAGTGCCAGGATGATGTTGTAAAACCCAGCCCTCCTTTCATACACAGTGCATAAGAAAGCTGCTAGGAAGAGTCCACAACAACTTCTTGTCAAAGTCTGTTAAGTCTCTTTCATTATAAGGCCTTCATGTGGAGCCCATAGGGAACAGACTTTAACAAAGTCAACAAGGGTTCAAGTACTGTTGTGGCACCAAGGAAGCTACACATACACAGCATTTAGAATACATTTGTATTGGTATCTAAGGTAATTTTCATGACCAGCTCTGCCCAGGTGGGGCCATCCATGAGAAGCACTGGAATTGGTTCCGATCCGGCACTCTTCAACTGGGTAGCTTGGGGTAGGGTTGTTGTTGTTTTTTTAACCCAGGCTGAAAGTGAGGTAGGAGGGTGTGTGCATGCCCTTCTGACTCCTGGGTCTGTGGCTGACTGGGCTGCCAGCAGCCATTTTGACCACATTGGCTAGGGATTCTAGGAGCGCCATTCTAGGAGAGCTGAGCTGGTTCGGAGGGCGGGGGGTTTCTTTAAGGGGCAGGGGAGGCACTCCCTACCTTCCAACCCCCGCTCCGCTTTCCCCCACCAGTGCTCTCGTAAAATGCAGGCACACAGGACTGCAGCATTCTTCACTGCGTCCTGGTCAGTGTTGCCATGGAAGTGGCCAGCATGTCGGCCACATCTGTGGTGATGCTGATCAAGGCGCAGAGAGAGACACTGCAGTCCCATGCACCTGTCTTTTACGAGAGTGCCGGTGGTGGGGAAGCGTTGGGGCGGGGGCTGGCAGGTAGGGAGCACTTCCCCTGCCCCTTAAAGAAACCCCCTGCCCTCCCAGGAGTGCACAGAACCGGTACGTCTGGAGAGGTACAAGAATCCTGTATGCATTCCACTGTATTACAACTTTGCAAACAGGTGTTCAATTGTCAATAGTGAAGATGACATAGGAGCTCAGGTTGAGGGAAGGTGCCCTCTACCAACAATAAAATTATTTTCCTAACAGTCCTGAAATGCCATTAACTAAAGAATCAACACAGATTCTTTTTTCTTTTTTCAGCTTCATTTTTGCTGAAAACCTACTTCATATATTCATCTACTCAGATGAGAAATAGATTACTAATTCAAAAGAGATAAATTGGGTTCACAGGATTAGTACCAGGTGCACTGCACAGAGTTGCCATGCCCCCCGGAATTTTGGGTTTTACCTGGATTTTAAGCATCTCACCCAGATTGTTTAGCCCACCCAGATTTGCCTGGATTTCAGCTTTCATTTAAACAAAACAAAACAAAAACAAAAAACAAACTAAGCTCTAGCCCTTGTAGAAGTGGAGCTATGGAGCAAAACGTGCAGTAACTATTCTGCTCAAATTATTTTCAAGCTAATTTACATAATATGCAAATTAGGTATCCGGATTTGGAAAGCCAGAATATGGCAGCCCTAACTGCACATATCTATCAATGCCAACATGTTAACCTCATTCAGTTGTAGGTTAGTAACATCTGGAGAGGGCCAGCATAGCATAGTGGTTAGAATGTTGGACTAGGCCCAGGAAGACCCAGGTTTGAATGCCTATTCAACCATGAAACTCACTGGGTGACTCTGGGCCAGTCATATATCTCTCAGCCTAACTTACCTTACAGGGTTGTTGTGAGTATAAAAATAAGCATGTACACTGCTCTGAGCTCCTCGGAGGAAGAGCGGGATATAAATGTAATAAATAAATAATAAATATAGGTTGGGAACTCCTGGTTGGTCTAAATCAATATAGTTTAGTTTCACTGAGGTTAAAGTGCAACTGCTTTTGTGAAGTATTACTTTACAGAAACTACATGGGAATATGTTCTGGATCTATAACTTACTTTAAATGTCAATATATCAAAGGATGAAAACTGTTGTTTATCCAAAGCAGAGTGAAACGTTAATCTTAAGAATGCAGGATAATCTGTTCAAAGCAGTTTGAACATTCAGATGTTCTATATAAATGCCAAGTGTTCTTTATTATTATTTTTGGCTGACATATTGACTAAATTAGAGAATGATTTCTTATGGGGTGGCTAACAAATGTTATAAATCTACTTGACAGAAATCCTATTGAAATGAAGTAGTTCCTTAGCATAGCTTCTCAGTGGTACTTTTCGGTAACTTAGTCTGCATGTATTCTTTGTATGTAGTCCTTGTATTTAGTGGCTGCCATGAAGTATTCGCACTAAAATTAAAAGGACAACTTAGGCAATTTCAATGGGCCTACTTCCAGTAACTTTCCTCTAAGCCAGCCAGTGTTAGCAAAATATATATAATTTTTTTTAAAAGCCCGTATTAGTTTTGTCTGCCTAGTAGCCATATCCTGAATTCATGAAGGTGTTGGCTCACACTGTGTGTGTGTGTGTGTGTGTGTGTGTGAGAGAGAGAGATACTTGCATGCATGCTTTCACTGTTCCATTGACTAACATGGGAGAAGTTTGAGGAGGGTTGGTCCCCCTTAGTGTTTTTTCTTCAGATTTTTTTTGAACACCAACATATCTGAGAGTCATCCCAAGTCTGCTGAGAGTCATTCCAAGTCTGCTGATACTTCCCACTTGCCCACAAGTGCTCTGGTTCTCTATCCAGTAGAGCCCTAAATTTCAAGTACTTTCAGAAATAGTGTATAGATGGTGAAAGTGCGCAGGATCATCTAGCTGCTTCTTTTTTATGTACTGCAAAGGATTTAGGAGACAGGGCTGTAATAGTTGCTGCCTCATCTCTTCTGGTTCCTGGCATTCATATTTTGATGAACAATGGCTGGAGGATCCCATGTAGTCCCGCTCCCCTGTAGCGTCTCATACAAGGCTAATGCAGTGTAATCTGTGCCTGCCAGCCTGGAAAAGCTGTGCTTGAAATAACACACTATTTATTGTATATCGAGCTCTTGAAGCTAATTATTAGCATCATAATAATTTTTTAAGCCCTCAGTGTCTCTAACGGATAAATGCTAATAATTAGCTTTGAGCATTTTCACTGAGAGAGGTGTTTTCATTCTTTATAAAACTTAACTAGAAAATATGTATTTACAGTCTGTTCTGCAAACGGAATGTTTGGTGCTGATTTAGTTCCCTTGATTCTCTGTCAGGATAGCTATTTCATCTAAACTTCAGAACATGTATTTTAATATTTATAAGGTGTTTTAATTACCTAGTGCATCGTAACAGACTACTTTTTCCTGTATCTTTTTTTTTCATGTTTTTAGGACACAATGTTTTGTGTTTGGGCTACAAATGTGAATATAAATAGAGGGCAACTTTCAGACTAAAAAGCAATTGTGCAGTGATGTTGCACTGGTACTGTGGGGGAGAGGTAATTACTCCCTACAAGCCATCGGAAATAACAGGCTTATCACATGTAACACAATTTTCATAAATTTTGTATTTGTGCAATTTTTTAAACACATTACTAGGCTGACATATACCCTTGTGTAGTATGTGAGCAACTTGTCTTCCTTACACTCAACACTAAATGTAGAATTAGTATTAGACTAAACATCTCTATTTATAATTCTATACTATTGATATACATGGTGGTAGAATAAGATACTTGGTATTTCCAAATTTTGCTTGAAGTATACTTTTAGCTTAAATCTATATTAGAGAATTATTTTAATTTTTAAAACTTTTGCCTAATTTCTGTAATTGTTTTTGGCTAATGTTCTTCAAGGACATTAAACATGGGATATTTTTCGAAGGTAGCAAACTAGTAATTTTGAGCTGGAGAGCAAAAATTAAATTGAAGAGGAAAAAGGAATCAGACATATTTCTTGCAGTTTTTAATTAAGAAAACATAGTATATTATACTTCAAATATTGTATACAGTTTTTCAAATGCATTCTTTGTCAGATTTAAAGTTGCATTATAGGGTGGACTGATTTAAATCATGGTGATGTAAATCATCACTGTAAACCAAAAGAAAAATTTGATTTAAAATTTTGATTCAAATCAAGTTTCCACTGATACTTATTCACATATTTCTTAAACAGTGCAAATCTGATCATTAGAACAGAAAGTTCATTTAGAACATCTAGGAGGTATACTTTTTGTATAATTTTTTAAAAAGATGACTTGATTTTTACCAATTTAGAAATAGTACATAATACCTAGTTTATGTAAGGGATATCTTGACAGTGTCAAGCTACAGATACAACAACAGTACATTAGGAATAATAAGTAAATCAAACACAAGAACTGATTAACTGATATTTTATTTCTTGTTTACACAGTCAGACAGGTGGTGTTGACTGGTTTGTTTTATCCAGACATCGAGTCCTTCCCAAGGACCTGGGATGGCTGAATTTTATCATCAATACTGTTGGTTATTATAGATATCGTTGCACAATATAGGCTGTTCTCAGTAAAGTTGCTTTGTGTAAATGGCTGATGGTGATTTCTGTGGCCCCTATGGTGTTGAGGTGCTCTTCAAGGTCTTTTGGAACTGCACCCAGGGCGCCAATTACCACTGGGATTATTTTGGTCTTCTTCTGCCACAGCCTTTCAATTTCAGTTTGTAGATCTTTGTATTTGGTGATTTTTTTTCTATTTCTTTTTCTTCTATTCTGCTATCCCCTGGTATTGCTGTGTCAATTATTTTAACTTGTTTTTCTTTCTTCTCGACTACAGTTATATCTGGTGTATTGTGTGGCAGATGTTTGTCTGTTTGTAGTCGGAAGTCCCATAATATTTTTACATCTTCATTTTCTTCAACCTTTTCAATTTTATGGTCCCACCAATTTTTGGCTACAGGTAGCTTGTATTTTTTGCAGATGTTCCAGTGTACCTTGTCATGTACCTTGTCATCCCTGCTACCTTGTCATGCCTTTGTTTGTAGTCAGTCTGTGCGATCTTTTTACAACAGCTGATTAGGTGGTCCACTGTTTCATCTGCTTCTTTACAAAGGCGGCACTTGCTGTTTGTTGTTGACTTTTCTACTTTTGCTCTTATTGCATTTGTTCTTAGTGCCTGTTCTTGTGCAGCCAGTATTAAACCCTCTGCTTCTTTCTTCAAGTTGCCATTCTTAAGCCATTGCCAGGTGGTGGTATTATTATTATTATTATTATTATTACTAAGTGTTAGATAAATGTTTCACATTTGCAGTTGCAGCAGTCTCCTGATGAGTTGCCTAAGCTGGCTTAATTTGTTGCAGTGCTTCCTTTCCTATATTGCCTCACCCAGTAGCAGCTTGTTCTAATGAGCCAGGGTGGAAGGGTGCCAAACAAGACGCAGGTCCAGTTGATCCTCTCTCCCATCCTGTTCTGTGCCCATGTTAATGAGAGCCACCCTGCCTACAGTCTGGCCCATTTGTCAGAGCTGCATGGGCTGTGTGTGTGAGAGAGCCATTGATACATTTTTAAGGGACTGTAGGTGTATCATATTTGTGATAAGATTTAATTTTAACTATGTTATTTTTTAGCCTACTTTACAGTAGGCTTATGATATCACCCGACATTCTGTGTGTGAGTCCATGTCTCCCCCTCCACTATCAACTTTACAACGCCTGCACAAATATGAACCAAATCAGGTACAGTTTTGTGGACACCTAGGGACACCTCAATGGTGTAGTTTGTGATGATGTCATTCACCCCAATCCAAGATGGCGGATGCATAAACTTTTGAGGCATAAGTGAGCTAACTTATGAATTGCTTAACCTATTTGAATCAAATTTGCTACAGATGTAGGGGCACCTGGGAAAAACTCAATGGCATAGTTTGTGATGATGTCATCTACCCCAAACCCAATATGGTGGATGCATGAATGTTTGAGCCGCCAGTGGGTTAACTTGTGGACTGTCTAACCAATTTGAACCAAACTAGGTACAGTTGTAGTGAGTGACGCATAGGGACACCTCAATGGCATAGTTTGTGATGATGTCATACACCCTGATTCAAGATGGCAGATGCATAAACTTTTGAGGTACAAGTGAGCTAACTTATGAATTGCTTAACCTATTTGAATCAAATTTGCTACAGATGTAGGGACACATGGGGAAACCTCAATGGCTTAGTTTGTGATGTCAGCCACCCCAATCCAACTTGGTGGACATGTGAATTTTTGAAGTGCAAATGCACTAACTTGAGGTTTGGACCAAATTTGGTACAGTTGTAGTGAATGACACACAGGGACACCTCAGTTATTGAGTTTGTAATGATGACATCCACCGTGATCCAAGATGGCATACGTGTGAACATTTGAGGTGCAAGAGATCGAGCTTGTGGATCTCAATTTGAACCAAACTGTAGAGACTGAGAAAGGAAAGTAGGCTGATTAATTCTTACTAGAACAACTTGTTTAAAATGAACACTTTAGAAGTTTTTTTTTTAAAGGTCCTATTTAAAATTGCAAAGACATGATTTAAATGTTTAAAACCAGTTTTTTGTTTTTCTTTTTAAACATAACCATTGGCTTACATGCTGTGCAGAGAACTAGACATTTAGGAAAGAAGTGCGGGAACTGTCTGCAAACCAATGCAAAGCACGCCAATGAAGCTTGCAAATGGAGGGCTGCTAAATAGCTATACTAAGTAGTGTGTAATCCCAACAAGAGCACCACTGCAGCTGGGATTATGCACTGCTTAGTAGCCATGCTTAGCAGCCTTCGCAAGCTGCATAGACATGCTTTACACTGGCTTGCAGGCAGCTCCAACACTTCCCTCTTAAGTGTCCAATTCTCTGTGCAATATGTAAGCCAGTTATTTTTACTCCCCCTCCCACTACATTATGTGTACCCCCTAACTTGTGGGGCTGTGGCTGCTGTCTGTGGGTGAGTCTGTGTGGGATCAGGGCCAGGGGGAGTGATTCAGCAGTTCCTGAGGACAATCTAAGCAGACTAGCCACCTTTCTGGGCTTATAAAAGGTCTGCTGCCCTGTGCCTCATTTGCCATAAGCCTTGCAGGGAGGAAGACACCTTAACATCTGATTCCCAGAGACAACTGCTGCCCAGTGGTGAGAAGCTGTGTTGCTGTCGTCTGCAGTTGTTAGCCTGCCAGCCTGTGTGCCCCCTAACTTGTGGGGCTGTGGCTGCTGTCCTGTGGGTGAGTCTGTGTGAGATCGGGGCCAAGGGAGTGAGTCAGCAGTTCCTGTTGAAGTGTCTGACCATATTGAATGTATGTACCTAAGTTTGGGGACCAGGGAGAGACTGGGACTTCTGTTGGTGTACCTATTGCTCTGTTGCCCAATGGAGTCCCTAACTGAGCTGACGGACCTGGTCTTGGGTTTGACATTGGAGTCCCCCAGGCTTGTGGTGCTGGGGGACTTATTTATTTTTATTTAATTTATTTTTTACGTTTTATATCCCGCTCTTCCTCCAAGGAGCCCAGAGCGGTGTACTACATACTTAGGTTTCTCCTCACAACAACTCTGTGAAGTAGGTTAGGCTGAGAGAGAAGTGACTGGCCCAGAGTCACCCAGCTAGTTTCATGGCTGAATGGGGATTTGAACTCGGGTCTCCCTGGTCCTAGTCCAGTACTGTAGCCACTACACCATGCTGGCTCCATTGTCCATTTTGAGACCTGTCTGGGGATGCTCAGGAGTTTGTAGATGCTATGACAACTATGGGCCTATTCCAAAGGGTCTCAGGACCGATGCACGTTGCTGGTCACATGCTTGATCTGGCCTTTCACTCTGATCAGGGTGTTGTTCCGTGGGTGGGGACTCCTGTGATTACCCCTTTGTCATGAATGGACCACCATCTGGTTAAGGTTGGACTCACAGTCATACCCCATCTTCGCAGGGGTGAGGGGCCCATTAGAATGGTCCGCCCAAGAAGGTTATTGGATCCAGTAGTGTTCCAAGAAGCCTTGGAGGGGCTTAGTGTTGGTTCTGCAGGTGATCCTGTTGATGCCCTGGTGAAGAATTGGAACAGCAAACTCACCAGGGCAGTGACATGATTGCTCCTAGGCATCTTCTCCAACCTGCTTCAGTATTGGCCCCTTGGTATACAGAAGAACTACAGGGAAGCAGCAAGGTAGATGACTGGTGTGCAAGTGGAGGAAGAGTTGACTAGCATCTGACAGATTACAGCACAGAGCACATTTGAAAATCTATGCTCTGGCAATACAGGTGGCAAAGAAGCAATTCTTTTCAGCCCATATTGTGTCTGCAAGTTCAAATCCAATGGAGTTGTTCAGGGCTGTGAGAGGGCTCGTACGTGCTCCTCCTCCCTTGAATCAGAACTTGGGACCATCTATTACCCGCTGTGACATGTTTAATGAGTTTTTTGTGGATAAAATCTCTCGTATTCGGGCCAACTTGGATTTAGACCCCATGATTACTGCAATATCTGAATCGGAGGTGTCCAGTGACTCCTCTTATGTGGTCAGGCTGGATCAGTTCCAGTTTGTGACTCGTGAGGATGCAGACAAGCTGCTTGGAACAGTGAGGCCTAGCAGGGGCATAGCTAGGGGAGAGGGGGCCCGTGTTCATCCCTCTCTCGGGCAGCCCCCCAGACAATGAAGAAAATAGGGAGGGATGGAGCTGGAGGGCCCTCAGGAGCTGGGGGCCCGTGTTCTTTGAACCCTTTTGTTCAATTATAGCTACGCCCCTGAGGCCTAGCACCCATTCTCTTGACCCTTGCCTGACATGGCTTATACTATCTGGCAGGGAGGTTGTTGTAGAAAGCCTAGTAGAGATAATAAATGCTTCTCTGAGGGAGGGCAGGATGCCTCCTTGCCTCAAGAGGAGGACCACTTTTTCAGAAGCCTGCATAGGATTCCTCAGAGTTAAGCCACTATAGGCCTGTCTCCAGACTTCCGTGGCTGGGCAAGGTAATTGGGAGGGTGGTGGCCTCCCTACCCCAGGCAGTCTTGGATGAAACTGATTATCTAGACCCATTTCAGACTGGCTTTTGGGTGGACTAGTGGTGGAGACTGCCTTGGTTGGCCTGATGGATGATCTCCAGTTGGGAATTGATGGAGGAAGTTTGACCCTGTTGGTCCTTTTGGATCGCTCGCCGGATCTTGATACTATTGACCATAGTATTCTTCTGGAGCGTCCGAGGGGGCTGGGGGTGGAAGGCACTGCTTTGCAGTGGTTCCACTCTTACCTCTCGGGCAGATTCCAGATGCTGTTCCTCAGGGACTGTCATTCTTCAAAATTTGAACTTCAGTATGGTGTCCCTCGGAGCTCTGTATTATCTCTGATGTTGTTTAACATCTGCATGAAACCGCTGGGAGAGGTCATCAGGAGATTTGGTGCAGGGTGTTATCAGTATGCTGATGACACCCAAATCTTTTTCTCCATGTCAGCATCATCGGGAAAAGGCATAATCTCCCTAAATGCCTGCCTGGAGGCTGGATGAGGGATAACAGACTGAATCCAGATAAGATGGAAGTACTTATTATGCGGGGTTGGAACTCAGGAGATGATTTTGATCTGCCTGTTCTGGATGGGATCACACTTCCCCAGAAGGAACAGGTACTCAGTCTGGGGGTGCTTCTGGACACAAACCTCTCCCTGGTGTCCCAGATTGAGGCAGTGGCCAGAGATGCCTTTTATCAGCTTCAGCTGATATGCCAGATGCGCCTGTTTCTTGAGATATATGACCTCAGAACAGTAGTACATCTGCTGGTCACCTCCAGACTTGACTACTGCAATGTGCTTTACGTGGGGCTGTCTTTGTTCATAGTCCAGAAACTGCAGTTGGTCCAGAATGCGGCAGCCAGGTTGGTCTCTGGGTCATCTCAGAGAGACCATATCACTCCTATCTTAAAAGATCTACGCTGGTTGCTGATAAGCTTCTGGATAAAATACAAGATCTTGGTTATAACCTATAAAGCCCTAAACAGCTTGAGACCTGGGTATTTAAGAGAATGTCTTCTTCGTTATGAACCACTCCACCCATTGAGATAATCAGGAGAGGTTTGTCTGCAGTTGCCACCAGCTCATCTGGTAGCTACTCTGGGACGGGTCTTCTGCATTACTTCCCTGAGGCTTTGGAACATGCTCCCAGATGAGATAAGAGCCTCCCTATCTCTTACAACTTTTAAAAAGGCAGTGAAGACACATTTGTTCACCCAGGCTTTTAATTAGATACTGTTTTAATAGTTTGATTATTTTTAATAGTTTTAATGTTTTAAGTTGTTGTAAGGTATTAAACTTTTTACTTGTTTTTATTGTTGTAAACCACCCAGAGACTTGTGTTTTGGCTGGTATACAAATATGTTAAATAAATAAATAAATTTATGATTAAGACTGAAACTGATTGGAAGTGGAATAAAACTGGTGGTACTGTATGAACTTTGGTGAATGACTATTTGTTTAAAATAACAAGACATTTGCAATAAGTACTTACAGCAGATTGTCTACTACGTTGTACCTTGTGCAGCTGACAGTAGTACATTAGCAGTATTACCAGAATGTAAGCCATTACAACTTGTTTCTTAGCGTATGTGCATAACTGTGCATGGTAACAACTAATCAGGTCTGTTTTTCCGCAATGGGAAATATTCACTAACATGTTGCACAACAGTAAATCAGCCTAGTAACATTTTATGTTGCACAGATTCCATTAAACAAGAGTAAGCCCACTATAGCCAATGACCTTAAACTTTTGTAATGCAATTCGCACAAACACAACATTAGTAAGCTGATGTACTGTTGCACAGTGGGTCAGCCACTGAAGCTTAGCAGACAGGCTGACATCCTGACTAAGAAAGTGTTCACATAAGGAGGGACTGTGGGTACAGAGTGGAAGCCTTATTGCAACTCCCCCAGCCCACTGCATGCACTGTTATGCAAGAGCCCTTAGAGTCCAGAGTACTCTGAGGGCTCTTAGAATTGTGTGCCCTGGAAAGGCTCTGAAATCTCATAAATGCATTGCTGAGGGTCAGCCTTGTGTTTCTGATCTTGCAAACTCCTTCTGGAGTGCTCTGGACTCTTGGGCAAGTGTGTACAGAGGGACTTGCACAAGACTCCCCCACAGCCCTTAAGCACATCCTTTGTTAGCCAGGATGGCATCCAGAGAGTACAGAGTTCTAAGAGTGTACCAGGATGATACTGTAGCACATTGTGTGGGTTTTTTGTTCTTTGTAAATGACAGGATTGTAGGAGAAGCCAAAGTGTAAGTTTTTAGGGGGGGGAATCTATTCTCAGTCATATAAGGAGCTAACATGGTCCAGTGAATAGCTTATTGGACTTCTATGTAAGAAAGAGAGGGTTAAATCTCAATTTAAATTGGGTTCACAGAATAAGTCAGTCACTCTCATGCTCAGAGTTCCCTTTGAAATATGGGAATAGTAACAAGGTACCATACAGGATTGTTGTGAGGATGGAGGCAGAAATACATTGGAAAATATTTTGTACACTGTGCACAGTCTAGCCAGATATAAACATTTGTTTTCCCACTGATTTCAACAGAACAATTAAACACTTGTGTTTGTAACTTTCTCCTTGAAATAAATGGAACTCAAAGTGCCATAGATATTATTAGTGGCTGACATTCAGATTAACAAACAGCTTGCACAAAAAAGTGCACACTGCCGCTAGTACTAATGAAGATAACATAGCTGTGTGAAGGCACAGAGATGCTTGAAATTGCACACTTGTACTGCTGCACAAAAAATTCCCTGTAAAACAGGGAATGACATGGCACAGGTTGTGTGCCTTGTTGCACAAATGGAAACACATTTGTGCCAGTGCAACACTAGTCTGGAATGCAAGCTTCAGACTTGGTGCAAGTACCACAACCTTGTGCCTGTGTAACATACGTGCAAGAACTTTGTGAGTATGTATGTCAACAAAATAATGTTGCTGTGCCGTTGGTGCAACTATGCTGATATCGGCTAATATGCCCTATGGTAATAAAAAATAGAATTCGATCCTGATTTGTAGCAGGCACTTTCCGTTTTACATTTTGACTGCAACACAATATTCAGCAATGGCTTATGCCATCTTCTAATCGTGTTAATGATTATTCCCATTGACACAGTCCTGTAATCTTGGATTCATCTTTCATCCAGTCTTAGTAATTCACACATACACTGCTAGTAACAGTTTTATCTCAGACTAATAAGTACTTTTCCAGAGGATAGTGACCAGTCTTGTTAGACATGTCAGGGAATTTATTTTTGTTTAAGTGCTTGGATCCGAGTTGTTTGTATGTTGTAGTTCTTTCTTTGGGGTTTTGCTTGAAGGGAGCCAGAAGCTGTGTTGCTGATGCCTGTGTAGTCTGTAGTGGAGAGGCTATAGCCCTACACAAGTAGAGCACCTTTAAATTAATGTCTAAATAGGGCTTTTATTTTGGGAAATATACCAGTATGGTGAATAATAGTATTTATATTAGGTTTTTGAGTATTGAAAGTACTTCATAGATATGATTTCATTAACCATGATTAAAGTACTGAAATATGCTATATTACCCTTTGATTCTTTAGTTTAAGGGCTTACTTTTGGCATACAGTGGTTATCCAAAGGTTTGTGTATCTCTCCTGCACACACACACCCAACAAATCACCAGCCACCACTGGGCAGGTGGGGGAATAAGCTGGTTCTCCAAGGGATGTAAGAGGTTCTGCTGCCTTAAACCTTCCTTTTAGAGAGAGAGAGATGCTCTCATCTTCATTTTGTTTTTATCATTAAAGACAACATATATGATAGCTAACGAGTTCATCCAGGCAGCATAGATACGAAAAATACATTCAGTGTGGAAGAATAGACTGAATGCATTGGTTCTCATTGGTTCACTCTGTAGTTAGCTGCTTTTCAATGCCTTGGCTGCTATAATATTGCTTTAATTCATGAAAGAAGTTTATTGATTTTTACTGTATTTTAGATTGTGGGCTTCAATTTACAGAGCTTAAAAATATATTCCATTTTAAAAACTATATGATCAATTTTCAAGAAGTATAAACGATGAATACATATTTTAATTAAAAAAAAAATTAATAGTGGGCTTTAAATGTTTTTAATGTTTTAAACTGCCCAGAGATGTAAGTTTTGGGTGTTATAGAAATATTTTAAATAATAAATAAATAAAATATAGATGAATACACCTGTCCCAGGTTTAACCTTGTGCCCTATCCCCCACCCCCTGGAAATTGAGAAGTCTATGCTTCTGGTCATCATTTTGGGTTGGGGGAATGAAGTACACAACACATATCCATCGTGTGTTTCCATTATTGTGTTTGGTTTGAAAGGAGAAAGAATTCAACGTGATAATGCATTTGATGGCATCAGTATTTGGGGTAATGTTTAGTTCTCCTTCACCTTTGCCTGTGGTAAAGAAGTTACTAAACAATTTGTACAGTGATAGTCTGGGAGCACCTGATACTTTTAGTATTATTAAAGCTAAATGCTCAGGGCTTGGGTTTAGAGGAGAGATCACTGGAAAGACCATGTAAATTATAGCAGCTGACATGCTGTGCAGCATACCACGGGCTATTCTGCACCATTCTTATTATTGTGGGTGTCTAAAACACCACAGGCACTGTTGCACAAGAGGGATTTTGTGTGAATGCATAACATTGTACAGGCATACTTGCATGATGATACAGCCATGATTTCCAGTGGCTGTAGAGCTGTGCAAGCGCAATCTCATAACACTATATATTGGCACAAGGGTGCATTGTTTTAGATATCTGCAGCAGTGCTGGCAATGCAGACCTGCCCATGGTGCACTGTGTGACATGCCGGCCATTGATCTTTTTTGAGCTTTATGAAAGAAAAAAACAAAAGTTCTTTTGAGATACATTAAACTATAGGAAAAGTTATATAGCAAGCCAAAATACTGTGTGTGTTTTGTTTTCCAGAATAGGCTATCAGATTCCCATGTTTGCTGGCTTCTGCATCATGTTTGTCTCAACAATTAGTAAGTGCTATTTTTCTCCTGTCTAACTCCCATGTGCTGCAGAGGGAAGAAGAAACAGAAAGGAAATTCTGTACACTTCTATTTTGCAGGTCTTGTCAGTATCAGATATCCTTTTGTTCTGAGGTACCTGAAACCATTACTGAAACCATATGTGACCACTGGTTAGAACCAAACATTAATTAACAAAGAAGCCACTTCTCCCTAAGGTAAAGTGTGCCGTCAAGTCGATTTCGACTCCTGGCACCCACAGAGCCCTGTGGTTTTCTTTGGTAGAATACGGGAGGGGTTTACAATCTACCTACCTGTTTCATAATGCTGTGGTATGGAAGTGACTTCTCCTAATTTCATTGTTTTGGGCATGGCTAGAGCCTAAATATTTGCTCTCCTTGTCTAGCCTAGCATCACTCTGAGTACAGTAGGTGGGAAAGAAATGGCTACTAATCTTTTCTTTCTTGTATTTCTTTCATTCCTTATATTTATTTCATATTTCTTTTATTCCTTTGCCAATCTGTAAGCAACCATGGGTGTATGGGAAGTGGTTTGCCCTTCTGTCATTCCTTAGAGTGACTCCTTAAATGATTACATTTTATTTGTTGTATTCTGAGTAATGTTCCCATAGAGTCTTGGAACTAGGCTGGCTTTCAATACATGTGGCATTTTCAGTACAAAACTTACACTCGAGTGGGTGGTGGTGGTGAATTTCTGTGGGGTTTTTTTTAAAAAATAAAATAAAAGCAATGTTTTTTAAAAACAATTGTGAAATGTCTTTAGAGATAAAACCTTATAAAGTGTTTTTCCCCTAATGCTTGGTTTTCTGTATTCTTGTGTAACTAGATGGCCTGGACAAATTAAAAACAACAATAATTTAAAAGTGATAAATATATATTCAGCAAAAGAAAATTATTCAGTTAGCATTAAAAAAAGTCATCTCAGCGAAAACACTTGTTTAAATTCAATGGGTTTTGATAACAGTGAGTTTTGATGACAGTTAACTTGTAAATCTAGTTAGATGTAATCCAGTTGTTAAAAACACTTCTGCCTCTTCCACAGTGTTTGCCTTTTCAGAAAGCTATACGTTACTGTTTATAGCAAGATCTCTTCAAGGAGTTGGCTCTTCTTGTTCTTCTGTAGCTGGTAGGTACTAATAGGTATGCATGATGTAGATGACTATTTTTTAGCTCTGTCATTTTGAGCAACAATCATATTCCTAGCTATGAATTGTTCATCATTTTCATCATTAAGGATTTATGCAGTTAAAGTTATTTTTTCTTTTAATCATATTTTATACAATCAAATAAGTATTCTGTAGCCCTATAAATGGAGATAATAGGACATGTGCGCGCTCTCTCTTTAACATCTTGTTCTTGAGATGGAAGCAATTTCTTCTGCTTTTAAAAGTTATTTTATAAATTTTATTAGGCTAGAGGAATTAATGTGTTCTGTGTAATAAAGGATGTATTTTATAATCTGACAGACTCTAGGGATTCCTTTCATTTTCATTGGAATTCCAAGGGGCTTGCAAAGCTCAGCTTATTGAGATTTTGCAGATGTGAAGCATGTTCATGTATGCCTCACTGTTCATATCTCTGTAATTTCCTGCCTCACTTCAACATTGAAAACAAATGACATTCTCAGTCTCTCCTCCCCCCGCCCCCTTTGCTTGTCATGCAGGGATGGGTATGCTGGCTAGTGTATATACTGATGATGAAGAAAGAGGCAATGCAATGGGGATTGCCTTGGGAGGCATGGCTATGGGAGTATTAGGTCAGTATGATGAAAATCACAGTTTCAGCAAAGTTCATGTGTACCTCATTCATACAATAATGTTTTCAATCTATTGAAACAAATGCAGTTTAAACATCTCTAATTTAGGTTTTAATTATTTTATGTTTAACTTCCATGTTTAAACCATGTTAAATTACAAAAATTTTATGTAAACATTTTAAAAAACCCTAATAAACTGTTAACACAATTTATCTCCCTCTGTTGGTATAATTCGAAGACGATACATGTATGACACTCTAACTTTTCATTCTTTCACATTAATTTTATTTAATTATTGAATTCTTTGACTCAGGATTGCTCTTCTCTGCTCGGTGTCAAAGAATTCAGTTGTTAATATACAGACAGTGTCACCATCCGGTTAGGTAACTAATTTTAGCTGTAAAATATCTAAACTTATGCTAGTTATTTTGCTTTAGGATTTTGTAGGTGGTAAGGGAAATGGGTGGCTCCCCATGAGGCTCACTGCCCTGTGGCTCACGTGCCACCTGAGGCTTCAGGCAGCAGGTATGCCACAGGGCAGGGAGTGTGGGTACCTCATGTATCGCCCTACCTGCCTGCTGCTACCACCCTGCCTCACCTCTACTGCTGCCACCCTCCCTGTGTATCTTAACCCTTGCTGGCCCTGGGCCCCATCCCTATCTCCTTCACCAATGTGCTAGCTCCACCCTCCCTGCTTCATGGACCTTGGCGCTGCCCTCTTCCCCCTGCACCAGTCTCACCTTCCAGTAGCACCTGTACAGCTGTCTGGAGATCCAGGTGGCAGCTATAGCAATAGCAATAGCAATAGCAATAGCACTTACATTTATATACCGCTCTATAGCTGGAAGCTCTCTAAGCGGTTTACAATGATTTAGCATATTGCACCCCAGCATTCTGGGTACTCATTTTACCGACCTCGGAAGGATGGAAGGCTGAGTCAACCTTGAGCCCCTTGGTCAGGATCGATCTTGCAACCTTCTGGTTACAGAGCGGCAGTTTTACCACTGCGCCACCAGGGGCTCATTTTGTCTCACAGGCCTTTTCTTTTGCTGCTGCTGCTGCTGCTGCTGCTGCTGCTGCTGCTGCTGCACCAGTGCATGTTCTCTCTCCAAGTTTGGTACTGAAGAAAGAGACAGCAAGTGCTCGAGCAGCAGTCACAATAGAAGAGGCCAAAGGGATGCTGCATCTGCAAGCTGGGCCTTGAAACAGGTGTTAGGGATGTGTGAGCCAGTTCAACATCAAACTGGTCTTGCTCGAGGGCTCGCCCTCAAGCTGGACTGAGCCTGGTTTGGCTCAAGGTTGAGCTGAAGCCCCCTAGGCCCCCCTTGGGGTTTCTAGAGTTTTAAATTTATTTTTTTTTGAACACTCACCACCTCCAATGAGTGCGGCCAAGGGCGGTCTGTGGCAGTCCCCCCACCCCACTGGCCTTCTTCTGGGCCATTTCAGCCAATGCCGAAGCCGTTTTTTGGAGGCTGCCGCACATGCACCATGACCATTTGCGTGGCTGGGTCATAACAAAAATGGGTCAAAGTGGCCCGGGAGAGACCAAGGGGAGGCCAGTGGGGGGAGGAGGAACTGTTGGAGAGCCCCACCATGGCTATGCCAGCCCCGCCCCCTGGAGGTAGTGAGTGTTAATTTTTTTAAACTCTAGAACCCCCGAACTCGAGGTCGAATTTGAGCCGAGCTGGGAGGTTTGTTCAGTGTGCCGAAACCAAACATGCCTGGTTTGGTTCGAATCCAGCAATCTGGTTTTGTGTACACCCCTAATGGCTGTATAGGTGTGTCCAGGCTGGCTAAGGCAGGAAAGGAGCAACATCAAAGCTGGCGAGGGATGGGGCAGCATCAGAACCGGCTCTGGGCTAGGGGAGCAAGGCCAGCACACAGTATGTTGCCTTTGCCTCAAGTGGTAAAAGGCAACGAGCCCTGTGCTCACCCACACACCTCTGAATTTCCAAGAGATGCAGCCCTCCTTTTGTAAATCCAAGAAATAAAACTGGCTTTCTTAAGGGTATGCTCAACAACATTCTCATTTAAGGCAGATATTTTATTCATTGACTTCTGGGCAGCAACTGTCTTAAACACTTTTCTGGCAACTTGTATATTTTCTCAGTTTTTTCACTTTCTGGGGATAAATTCTATCTTGCCTATAAATTCTTGCCTATGTAAGAAAGCAACACTGTTAAGATCACTGCAGCTTTTTTCCTGCCAGGCAGAATAATGCTTGCATCAGTGAGGAATTACTATTTAAAGTAGTTTTGCTGCTGATTTTACTATGATCCAAAACAGCAAATTCTCTTAAAATTATTATTTCTCTAGTGGGCCCCCCTTTTGGAAGTGTGATGTATGAATTTGTTGGAAAGGCTGCACCTTTCTTGGTGTTGGCAGCATTAGCTCTTTTAGATGGAGGTAAGCAGAATTAATATTTATGATTTGATAAATAGTTTTGAATTGTGAATTTCAACTTACATAATCATCTCATCCCCTTTTTATGTTCCTTCAGCTGTACAGTTGCTAATTCTACAACCATCCAGAATACAACCGGAAGTGAGTACATGAACAAAACACTTTTAAAAATTGCTCATCTTTCACTTTTCCTAACTGTGAGCCTCTTCATGTATTGACAGAGTCAGAAAGGAGCATCGTTACTGACACTCTTGAGGGATCCATACATCATTATTGCTGCAGGTATTTGCAGTTATTATATCGTTGCATTTTTTTATTGTGGCAATTTTTGCTCTATATTTGGTATACTCCTGTAAAAGAAGCAGAAATAAGGAATATTGTGACTTAGGAGTAGTAGAAAATAATGTTTTTACAATGTTTGTACAATGTTTGAAGCTGCATGAACTCTTGTCTGCATATGGTTGCCAGGTTGTATGAAAGGACAGAGATTTCTTCATAAGTTCTTCAGTGAGGATATCAGTACCCTAAATGACAACTTGCTTACCTTCCTCTGCAACATGCACCTGTGGAAGAGCATTCATTCATTCATTCATTTTTACATCTTATATCCTGCTCTTCTTCCAAGGAGCCCAGAGCGGTGTACTACATACTTAAGTTTCTCCCCTGTGAAGTAGGTTAGGCTGAGAGAGAAGTGACTGGCCCAGAGTCACCCAGCAAGTCTCATGGCTGAATGGGGATTTGAACTCTGGTCTCCCCGGTCCTAGTCCAGCACTCTAACCACTACACCATGCTGGTGTGTTCTCACTTGTCAGTTCTAGTACATTGGGAGGAACTGATAGATTTGCACCTTAGAACATTCTCCAGACCCTTCGCTGGGTGTCAGAGGCTTCACTGCCACAAGTTCAATACAGTATAGATTATCTTTTCTTTAAGAGCATAGTACTGGATGGTGATCAATAACTACAGTATACTGAAAAGGTAAAAATGGCTATTAGCATTTGACCAACATTTCTTCTGAGAAGTTGAGTGAATTTGAGTGATTTACACGTTCTCCTGGCATGCCCTGTTTTAAGCTGCAAAAACACTAGACCAAACAATTATGAGAGTGGGAAACTTCAGAGGATGGGGACATATAAAGGTTCCAGTCCAGAAAAGATGAGTCAGACAAGTTGCCCATTGTGTATTCTAAAGTATGTATAACCTTCTTTGGACTGGGGCTGAAAATAATGCTGAACCGTATCCAGACAGTGCCCTTGCATTTGACCATTACTCACATGAAGCACAGTTTTTCTGATTGCTCCCTTCCCAATTCCCACCCTCATATATTTTTGGAGAAAAAAATTACCTTAAAAACATGTCTTTGAGGGCTTGTGGACCCTCAAGGACATACACTTGGGGCAGCAGAGGGAAGGGAAGGAATAGATCAGGAAAAATTGTTGCACATGGACAACCTTTTAAAGCAAGGGAAGTGTTATTCTAGATGCTGCTCACTGAATTTTTGCATGTTTATTTTGCACAATTATGTAATAATATAATTTTGTTCATAAAGCTGTTTTAAGTGAAATGCTGATAATTCAGAATGACTGGGCATAAAATTACCTGGTATAATTTTCTCCTTGTGACTAGATAGCTTTAGCTTTAAAAAAGAAAGCACTGTTAGATAACTGAATGTCTCAAGTAAGTGGATGGAGACACATTAAGAGATAGGTAGCATTAAGAAATGTAAAATATTTCAAAGTTGGAGGAAGGAGGGTTATTTAGAAACATATTTAAAGTAGAGATTTAATAGATGACTGCAGTAGAAAGGATGAGCTGTACATATACTGGCTGCTTACTAGACTGCTTTTAGTAGTCATTTTTCATTATTGCAAATGCACGGTCTTTTGCAAAGGTTGCACACAGATCTTTGCCTGATTTATTTAAGTGTAATCCCTGAGAAGAACAGAGCAGAGCAGGTGATATTTATTTGGCTTTTTCCACAATAAAAACAAATAATACATTCATAGCTTTTAATTTACCACTCTCCATTTTGTATTTAATCTGCAGAGCTTGGGGTCATATATCCGTCTCTAGAATGGGTTTTTAGTTAACATACTAGTAATGAGGCAGACATTGACCCATTTCAGATGTGGTGCGACACCATGGGTTCATTTTAGAAGAACATGCTGTGTGAGCACCAGCTTGGATGACTTTAAAAGGGGCTTAGACAAATTCATGGAGGACAGGTCTATCAATGGTGACTAGTCTGGTGGCTATACTCCACGAACAGCTACAGAGGCAGGCAAGTAGCAGCAAGAGAGAGGGCATGCACTCACATCTTGCTTTGGGCTTTCCAGGGGCATCTGGTGGGCCACTATGTGAAACAGGATGCTGGACCTGATAGGCCTTGGGCCTGATCCAGCAGGGCTGTTGTTATGTTCTTATGAGCCTCAGATTCATATCCTCCCACTTCTCCTCCCTTGTGAACAATTAGAAGATCTTATTCATAGTTTATACAAGCTGCAGTTTCTTATTTCATCCAACTATGTATTGTTACTATTTATAAATATGGGGCACTGGTTTGTAGAAGTCATAGATAGTTAACAAGTCAGGTTATCAATCCAGGATAAGATCGAACATCAACATGGTTTTGAATTGTTTGGCATGACACTGTCTGGCATGAGTTTACAGACTCTTTATGTTAAAAGATTATTACTGTTGTGTCACTTTTTAAATTTATTATAAAACAAAATATCTGTTAAAGTTAAGAACCAATATTATTTAACAGCAACTAAAACTTTGTATTTTTGTTCTCTGTAAGCATTATGAGTTCTTTTTATTCCTAAAAAAAATGAGTGTCCAAGAATTGGAATGTTGATATATATACCTTGAAATAGCATGGTGCAAGTTTTGGGTGTATTTAGAGCTAATGTCAAACCATGATAGTCCCCTAACAGAGCAAAGAGGCATCTTTTAAAATAGATTATTCTCTTTAGCTGGGGAGAGCAACTGGCCCTATCCACCCACAGCATAGCATCCCTCCTATGGCTGTTGCTGGTGTCCATCTTATGTTTCTTTTTTAGTCTGTGTGGACAGGGTACATTTTATTTTATTATGTATATTTATTTTGTATCTCTATCCTTCTATCCTCTATCTATGTAAACAGCTTTGGGAACTTTTGTTGGAAAAATGGTATATAAATATTTGTTGTATTTGTATGATATAATCTCAGCTGCAAGCGGTCTTATATTGGCTTAAACATACTAGCTGTCCCCAAGGGTTAGGCTCACTAACTTTGGCGGATGATTTCTGTTCCACTTGGAGGAGGAATATACATGACATCCTGGGTAATTGTGGCCTTTTCGGAGCAATATATACGATCGTTAAATTTTGATAAGGAAAAAAAAATCATTACACAGAGGGTAAGAGACAGAGAAAAGCAGAGTGACCTTAGCCTGATTGCTTCCAGATATAATTATCTCAGCTTTTCAAATTACCTGAGGCCAGCTGTGTACCTTACACATTTGCCTACACCCAGGCTGAGAAAGATCCTCTCTCAGGCCCATGTTAATGTGCTCCCTTCAGCTATGTTGGAGGGCAGATTTCGAGGGATCCTCTTGGAGGAACGTATGTGCCCATCTGGAGCTGCTGAGGTGGAAACATTAACACATACTTTGTTTAACTGCCCTTTCTATGATATTGCCCATTCCATTCAGATTGACCCCTATCAAAAGAAACATTTGGATTGGTCTGAGGAACATTTTATTGTTTGCTTTTTAGGAGATAGGCATGAAGAAGTTACTCATAGGATTGCTTGTTTTTGTTCGGAGGTATATAAAATAAGGTGTCTGCAAACTGGTTTTTAAATTTTTACTTATGTTATTGTACTGTACTGTATTGCTCTTTGCTGTAATGTTTATTTGGTCATTGACCATAAATAAATGAGTTCAGTTCAGTTCAGTTCATATGATATAATATTATGTCTAGAAGCAGATGTGAGCCTCAGGCTCATGTGCTACCTCCCTCCTCCCCCTTCCACAGAGGCTGTGGTTCCTAGAGCTGAAGATTTAATCCGCTCAGTGGCACTGAATTCAACCATGTTGACTGTTGAAGGAACTGGAATGTCATCAACATCTGGACATGTTCCACTTGGCAGCCTGTAGACTGAGCAGCAATGGCTGAGGGAGAATGGATACTCAAAATGGGTGCTCTCCACAATGTTCTTCTCCAGAAAAAAGTCAACCAATAGGATTTATGATACCTATGGGGTATGTGAACTGGCTTGGTTCAAAAGGTTTTGGGTTAAACTGGACTGGCTTCAGCCAGTCAGTGTTAGAATGGGGCTGCTTCAGAACTCTGTTGGTAAAGGAGAATCTGGTGAGGATTCACCTGGCCTCTACTAATAAAAGGGCGAGGGGGCAGGAGGGGAATAATTTAATACCTACAAGTTCAAGAATCAGCTGTAGGAAGGCAGTGGGGGCTCCCCCTGCTGCCCCTCCTCTGAGTAGCCAGGGATAGCAGTGGTCACTTTGGGCGTTCTCTGGCTTGGTTTGGGCATCTGTACACCCATGGAGGCCATTTTAATGACCACTGCGCATGCACAGAGTTCATTTGTGTGACTAAATTACTCAATTCCCGCCCCCTCTAGACTTAAGACCCCCCTGCCCCTCCTTGCCGGATTTCCTTGATTTTATTTTAATCCGCTACATTCTCAAGAATATGCTGGATGTGCAAAGGGCTTTTCATTTTTACTTACAAAGGGCAAGAGACTTTAGGAATTGGAGTTTTGTCTCTTCATGACAAAGCTCAGGGGTGAAAATTGTCTGCCACAACCCTCTTGTGTTGGCTTTAGGATAGGAAATATGTTATTTTACAGGGTGCTTCAGAAGGATTCAGTCCATTCTCATTGGTTGCAGAGGGAGACTCCTTTGGCTGCCTTCTGGGGTTGCTCTTCATTGGATGAGAATTTGGGTAGTAATGTGGGTGTTGGTTCACATGCTCACTATAAGGTGAATGTGTTTGGCTTGGCTGATGCTGCTTTCAGGAGAAGCGTTACATAGGATCATAGGAACATTTGAAGCTGCCTTATACTGAGTCAGACCATCAGTCCATTTAGCTCAGTATTGTCTACAATGACTGCAGTACCTCTCCAAGGTTTCAGGAAGGAGCCTTTCTCAGTTCTACCTGGAGATGCCAGGGATTGAACCTGGAACCTTCTGCATGCAAATCAGGTACTCTTGCAGAACTCTTCTCATTAGGACTTGCAAGCCATAGTCATACTCTCTGTTTCCCATATTTATGATATGCCCTGAAAGCTACTTGATGCCCTCCTACCTACCTCAGAAGAAATGGGATCTTTTTACCATACATTTCTGTTTTTCAACCTGGTCTCTGTGCTTTACACAAATGGGCTTTGCGCCTGTGCAGAGATGTCGTTAGAGTTATTCCAAGCTAATTTCCTTCCCAATAGGCGGTAGCTCCTCCCCCTTCTGGTGATGCCATGGCCTCCTCACAGTGACGTCAATTGTGAGTTGCTCCTAGCTAAGCAAACAAAAACCCAAACAATATATTATTCATTTTCCTTCCTATGTCCAATCTCCAGTTTGTTCTTCTTTCTCGTTTTTATTTCATTTTTTCCACTCTTTCAGTTAGCGGTTTGCTTTATTTCATGTTCTCCCCCTTCCCTTCCTTTCCAGCTTCCCCTTTCAAGGGGGTGGCGTCTTTTCATTCCTTTGACCACTTTGAAAGACCATTTTCAAGTGTTGCACCTGCTGTAGAGCCAAACTCCCACCTACTGACCAGCACAGCCTCTGCCTTTTTGGCCCACAAGGTCAAAACTTACATGTACTGCACCAAATTGACTAAGCAGGCTAAAAAGAACCGAGCCTCATGTCTAAGATCTTGGCTCTGGGAGTGAGCCCTTCTATCTTCAGAGGCAGCTTCTGCCCAAACCATGCAGGCCGCTTCCATCCCGGCCGCACCTCCCTCGGGCTCACAGCTGCTTGCTGTTGGGAATTCTCTCTGGTAAGAGATACCCTTCTATTACAGCAGAGTGCACTGAGGCAAAACACAGTGGAGTCTGCCTAGGCATGCGTGTATGCTGGGAGTAAAAGAAACTTGGAGCCAGTTCATAGTTTCAAATCAATATAAGGAGTCTTTATTGGTGAACTCCATTCTAGATAGGAAAGTGAAGAGAGATCTATCTAGCTGGATGCAGAGGGATGGTTTCTGCATCTTTGCACACATGGTGCAGGGAGAGAGGAGTGTGTGTGTTGCAAGGGAGAAGAAAGGGAAGAGTAAGAGGCAGGAAGGAAAGAAGTCCCTGATAGTAGCAATCTACATATCAAAGGGATAGTGTCAGAGCAGTAGAGAAGGGATGACCAATATCTTGACCTCTCTAGCCCTCTGACTCACTAATCTGTCCCCCTCTGTCACTGAGGCATGTGACAGCGCAGATTCCAACACCTGCTTTAGCCACTACCAGCTCAGCCAGTGTGCCTGCCTCCTCGAGGTCTTCAGAGCCTATGGCTCCCATGATACCAGAGTCTGTGTCCACTGCTACAGTGGCTGCTCCATCCACAGCCCCACTGTCCTCAAGCTCAAACACCTCCACCATTCCACTAAGCACAAAAAGAAAAAAGAGGCACCTCTATGACCCTCCAAACCTCTCAAATGCCTGTCACCCTCCTCAGAGGCTCATGCCCTTCTCAAACCCAAGAAAAAACACAGGCTTTCTCTTTGTCAGGACATTCCTATTCAACAGCGCTCAGCTGTTAGGCCCTTCGAACATCAGTGTCTCAATGCTGAAGAGCTGTTTGATGCTGACCTTGGTACCAAAGATCAATTTCTTGATCAGGAGGAGGATTTAGATCCAGAGAGCCAGTCGGACCATGAACCTGCTCCACAGGAGGACCTAGATTAGGAGGACTACCCAATTGAAGGAGAGGACTTGGAGGCACAAATTGAGACACCTTTTCCTAGTCGCCCTCAGCCAAGCTCCTCACGAGCCTATACTAGTCATAGGCCACACAAAGATTCTCACCATATTGACCTTTACTATGCCAACTGGAGCAAATGCCCGGTGCTTAGGTCCTGTAACACCATGACCTCTTTCTCTAGGGACCTCAATCCTTATGATATCTCTCAGTGGTGCTACACCCACACTGAAAGGCCATATCAGCCCACACGATCCCAGCTAGACCACTGGGACTACTGTGAAACCTACACAGATTCCTCCCACTCTCCACAAAGCATTGTCTCAGATCCCCCTTGCCTACCTAAGAAGCCTATGCCACCATTGTCTGTCCCTTGGCAACCCCAGAGCCAACCGAAACCTAAGCCTACAGCCATGGCCACAAGACTGCCCATGTCTTCCAACACCCATAACAAAGTCCCCACGCAACCCTGTTCCACTCCATAAGCCAGTAAGGCCACTAATCTGACCCCGTCGCAGTCCAACACGCTCAACTCCCTCAAAGCGTTGAGGACACCTCAGGTCAAGAAACTGATGATGGTGATACCCAGTCTTCTATTTCTGAGGCCACATCTTTAGCCTTTTCCCCCATTGACCTCATAATTGACTCAAAACCTTGTTCACCATCAGAGGAACAAGATCTTTGCAGAATACATACATATCCCACATGGCCACTTCCTTAGGCATACCCTTGACCCAACAGGGTAAGGCAGAACCAGACCCATTATTTGGCATGATAGAAGCAGATACAAGAGCCCCTATTTTTCTTCCTTTGAATGCTGCCTAATGGATATTGCCAAAGCCTGTCAGGCATGGCCATCTTCACTACCCCATCCTACAAAGTGCTTGGAATTGTTCACTACAGAGTTCACACAGAGGACCACCAAGCGGGAAACTTCCTACAGTGTCAACCCATTCTGAATTCTGTGATGGTGGAATCTTCCATATCTCAGAACAGGTCGCTCCACCTCCACTCCTCCAGATAGGGTGGGCAGGATACTGGATACTTGTGGCAGACGTCTCTATTCCATCTCCACCCTGCACTTCAAACTAGCCACCTATCAGGCCTATAATGCCTGCTACAATAATTTCCTATGGGAGCGCCTAGACCCCTTCTTGGATCACCTACCTCCAGATAAAAAGGACCCGGCTAAAACATTCTTTAAGGAGGCAGCACAATTAGTCAAACTATTCCACCAGACATTCAGCAGAATGTGCAGCAAAGGTCATGGCCATCTCAATAGCAGTCCATCGCCATGCATGGTTGCGTTCTTCTGGCCTTGCTTATGAGCCTACATCCCATATCAAGGACCTTCCCTTCGATGGCAATGTCCTATTTGGAGAAAAGATGGACCAAATACTACAGAAGGTCCAATGCCTTTGCAACATGACTTGCTGTATGAGCTACCAGCTGTCCACACCTAGACAGCAGAGGCCAACTCAGAGGTCCTCTACTCAGTATCACCAGGGTGACTGCTCTTTTCGCACCTTTGGAGCAGGGTGACTGCTCCAAAGTTTCTACCCTATGGAAAACTTTCTTGATACACCACACAACACACACCAATCAACAAACCCAGGCAACCTGCCGCCTTCCCCAAGAAACTGACTTCCCAGGCCAGTGCCATCTGTCTCCCCTCACTTTTGGCATGAGAGGCCATCACATCAGACTCATGGGTTCTCACAGTCATAAGAATTGAGTACACTCTAGAATTTTCATTGATACCCCCATTCAATCCACCAGTCATCACCTCCAAAGCCACACCCACTCTACTGGTGGAGGTGGCTTTGCTGCTCGACAAATAGGCCATAGAACAGGTTCACAATCCCTCATCAGTGGGGTTCCACTCCCCATACTTCAGCATTCCCAAACATGACGGAGACATCCGTCCCATTCTAGATCTATGACAACTTAACAGATTCATCCTGTACCAATGTTTTCGAATGATTACTATCACAACTATCCTTGCCCTCCTACAGAGAAACACTTGGTTTGTCTCACTAGACCTCAAGGATGTGTACTACCACATCACTATCCGTCCTCATCACCATCGTTTTCTGCGTTTCAAGATTGGGAATAACACCTAGCAGTTCAGGGCTCTCCCCTTCGGCCTAGCATCGGCCCTGAGGGTATATACCAAATGCTTAGCACCAGTGGTGGTCTTCATCCAGGGACAGGGCATCTAAATCTTCCCGTATCTGGCTGACTGGCTTTTGGTGGCAGATATGGCCCAAGCCATTGTCCATGCCCTCGCCACCATGACCACCATCCTGAGCAACCTAGGCCTCCTAATCAACTATGAAAAATCCAAGCTGGTATCCACCAAATGCAGAGAGTTCCTGCATCTCCTGTTTGATTCTACCCAGGCCATGCTCTACCCATACCAGAATGCAGAATCGAATCACTTCTAGTTCTGGCGGCCCATGTGCTCCACCGTCATTGTCTCAGAGCCCGGGTCATCCAGCAACTCTTAGGCTATATGGCGTCTATGACACATGTTCTCCACGTCCGACTTTGTTCCAGGATGCTTCAAAGTTGGTTCAGAAGTCGACCTCTTCGCATCCCACCTGAATGCCCAGTGCCCACACTACTTCTTCAGAACAGGTCGGGGACTCTGCTTACTAGGTGACACCTCCGCCACAACCTGGGTGGGTCGGATAGCATACCTGTTTCCCCCCATTTCTCTTCTACTTCGGGTGCTATGTAAGATTCAGCATGACCAGGTAAACTGCATTTTGATCACCCCTTGGTGGCCCAGGAGGCCCTGGTTTCCCTGTCTTCTGCACTTCTCAGCAGGCAACCACTTTCACTTGCCTCTGATTCCTTATCTACTCACCCAACAGACAGATCAGCTTCTATACCCAGACCTGCACAAACTCCACCTCACTGCATGGTGGATATCACCTGCTTTCCTCAGCTCTTGCAATGAGTTCTCCCCGCTGCCAAGAAACTTGCAACCATAAAGTCATACCAACATAAATGGAAATGCTTCCTTACCTTTCTTGAATCCAAGAACATGAACCCCAAGGAGGTCTCTGCTGAGCATGTTTGTACTTACCTCCTTTCATTAAAAGAACCAGGCCTCAAGTTTTCCTCCTTAAGGGAACACCTGGCGGCTATAGTGGCACACGTCCTGCCCTCCTCCATGTCTTTCTTCAAGGACCCTGTAATCAAGAACTTCCTCAAGAGTTTAGCCCACCTCTGCCCTGATGCTCCATCATATCTCCACCTTAGGATCTTTCTCTAGTACTTATCTGTCTCATGAGACATCCCTTCAAACCCTTGCAGATGATCTCTCTGGACTTCCTCTCATGCAAGGTAGACTTCTTAGTAGCTATTGTTGGAGCTAGAACCCTGGCAGCATCAGCTCTCAGCTGCAATGCCTCATAATGACCACTGGGATAGTTTTAGAGTCATGGATAAAAGTGCTGGACTCCTCCCCTCTTTGTTCTCTCAGTGTCTGTCTCCATCTCGCTGTTGTGAACCAAGCCTGATTTGTGTACTAGATATGCTCAGGAGCTCGCATATGAAATTAGGCTGGCTTCATCAGTGTCACAAAGTTACCATTTCTTTTATACGGTGACCATGTATAGTCTGGGTGCAAGGAAGAAAGGAGATCAGAGCAATCCTAAATGATTCAATGGGCTTTGAGTATAAAAGAATAACAACATCAATCTAACTGAGCAGGAAACAGAACAATCTATCAGTATTACTAACAATATTTCAACCCTAGCCAGCAACAACATTCACCCAGTGTTCCTAACTAACATATGTGTGTGTATTAAATCTTCCTAGAGCCTAATATAATTCAGATATAGATGGGAAAAGGGAGGGGGGTCATAAGGAAGGTTGAGGAGTGGCATGGGTTGGGGAGATCAGGAATTAGTAGAGGGAAGAGGGGAAAGGAGAAGGGGAAAGGATGGAGGGATCCAAGGCTTGTGGAGCAGCATATTACCAGGGTCAGAGGCTTGAGAAGGGTGGGGCTTTCAGCTGAAGGAGAGAGGCTGTAGCTGGAGACAGGAGCTTGGGAGCGATGGTCAAGCAGGCAGTTTGCTCAGAGTGAGGCAGCGAGTGAGAGCACCATGGCTGGGGAAGTCTTGACTTCTCACTGCACAGCAGAAGTCACAGACAGTTCCTGTCCATGGACAGAGTTCCTGCTTGTTGCCCCACGGCTTAGCAGCAAACTCCGGGATGGCTCTTGAGCAAGTATGCTTGTTAGGCAAGATTGCTTGGGAGTATCATGGCTGGGGAGTCTTGACTTCTCACTGCGCAGCAGAAGTCACAAACAGTCCCTTCTCCCTAGAAAGAGTTCCCGCCTCTAGCCCCACAGCTTTGGCAGCAAACCCTTGTATTACTCATGAGCAAGTCTTGCTTGTAGGCAAAAGATTGCTAGCTCTCTGGCTTGCTCCATTTTTGTCGTTGCTTCTCCCTTTGATCTCCATAGAGTCCATTCAAAATGTCCTCATCCTTCTTGGGTCCCAAAAAGGTGACAATTTGCTGTTACCTTCCGGATATTATCTTTTAATTATTCAGGATATTAGCTCAGTCCAGGGAGATCTGAATCCCATCTTCTGTTAGCTGCTATTTAGAGGAGGGGACATTCTATTTTGCCCAAAGCAAATCTGCATTTCTGAGCTGCAAATGGGCATCTTCTCTTGTCCCCAGATTTCTGGTGCCTGGTCCCGGAAGGTGTTAAAAGTCAGGAGTTAGTGAAAGAATTAGCTCTATTTGTGTGATACAGCAATTAAATTACTTCTTGTGTACATCTATCTAGTGTGTAATTATAACAGAAGAATATTTAAAGTAACATCAAAAAGGGTACATCTGTGAGGCAAGTTAATCAATACATTTGACTAAGGCAGAAACATCCTGTCAGTGAGGTAAGGGGATTATTGGAGAGTGAGTTAATTTCAGCAGTGTGAGACTGGTAATCAAGCAAGACCCATTGTGTCTCTTGTGAGTTCCACAAACACTAATAAACAATGCTAGATTGCCCCTGCCTTCACAAATCATTTACCAGGCAGTCATGAGATCTGGGTGTTATGTACTGGTTAGGTCATCTGAATTCAGGCATTAACTGATTCCTTAATAAAATGGAATCAGACACAGGCCTGAATTCGATATAATTCTGGGTTAGTACCTCTGGGTCTAATGTTGGGGTTAGGGTGTCTCCAACATCGCCAGAGAAGGATGGGTGTTTTGGTCTCTCTCTTCAGCCATGAGCTACAGCTGAGATTAAGGTGCAGGGTTTTTCACGTTTGTTTGTAACCTTTTGTTTAAATAAATCCTTGTTGTTCTTAAGACTTAAAGAACTGTCTCCAGACCTCTTATTTGACTGAATTCTCCCCAAACTGGCTTTGCTCTGCTATTTGGGGACTTGAACTGCCATCCTTCCCCTACAGCTATAACATATGCCAGGATGAGCAAACTACAAGCCCTGCGGGTGGACTCTCCTTATCTCGTCTTTCACAAGGACATTATGGTGCTCTGTCCGGACATCCCTGTCTTTTACCCAAGGTCATCTCCTGTTTTCATCGATCTCAGCCACTTACCTTGCCAGTCTTCTTTCCCAAACCTGTAGACAATGCACAAAGGCATCTTCATACACTTTATGTCTGCCGGGCCCTTCGTTCCACCTAGTCTCTCTTCGTTACACATTCTGGCCCCAACAAGGCTGCCAGGACTTCTGCCCAATCAGTATCCAGGTGGATAGTTGAGACTGTAACCTTATGCTACCAACTTACCAAGAAAGACTTACTACCTGCGTTGTGGGATTGGCTTGTCCTTCCGGGTGATAAGCTACATGTGGGGAGGTAAGTAGGGCTTCTGAAGGGTATGCACTACCCTTTCTTCCAGTGGCTTTTTGTGTGTGTGCATTGTTCAGTGCTCGCCACTTGGCACATGTATGGGCCCAAGGCTGGTTTCAGGTGGGGTGGGGCAGAGCGGGGGCTTGGCAGTACAGAGGAAGAGGCAAGAGGGGAATTGCTCAGCCAGCATCTGAAGGACACCAGGTTTAACTTAAATGGATGCGCTGCCTGTGAAGGGGCCAATCCATCGTGGGCTATTATATCCCAGATGTCACAGCACCTGAGTCCGGTGGATGGCGTGCTGACAAGGCTATGGCCCTTACACCTGATAAGGATATAGGCCTCATCTGGGTGGGTGCAGGAGGAGGCCTGAGTACAGGTTCCAGTTACAGATAGCACCCCCCCCCCCGAGAGGAGCTAGGAAAGGGTACACCTGAGGACAGGTGCCAATCCCTGTAAACTGGACCCCCTGGAATCTGAAACCAATTTCGAGCCAAAGTGGCATATGAAACATGAACTGAATGGAGTGAAGAGAACCACTACTGCCTGGATTTGCTTAACTGTTAATAGTAAATGTGTTGGAAGCAATCTCGATCTGTGTTGGAAGCAATCTCGATCTGTTGCTTCATGAAACAGGCCTCTCAGGGACAGAGGCTAAAGAACGGAGTCATATAGAAGTGACGAGATGATGATCTAAACTTTCAGGGGAAATTAAAACTAGCAAATCACCTGGGCCGTATGGCACCTATCCAAGAGTCCTTAAAGAAACCAAATGTGAAAACGCCGACCACCTTGAAAGATATATAACTTACCCCTACAATCAGGCTCTGTACCGGAGGACTGGAAATTAGCCAGTGTAACACCAGTTTTCAAAAGGGATCCAGGGGCAACTCAGGGAATTACAGGCTTGCTTGCTTAATGTGTGTTGTGGACAAATCGATTGAAAGCATTCTCAAGGATAAAACTGTAAAGCACATAGAAGAACAGCCTTGCTTGGGGAGAACCAGCATGGCTTCTGCAAAGGTAAATCTTGCCTCACCAATCTAAAAAAAGACATTGTGGAACTGGAAATGGTGCAGAAGAGGGCAAGCAAGATGATCCGGGGCCTAGAGCATCTTCCTTATGAGGAAAGGCTACAACATCTTGGGCTTTTTAAGTTAGAAAAAAGTAGACTGCGGGGTAACATGATAGAGGTTTATAGAATCATGCATAGTGTAGAGAAAGTTGATAGAGAGACATTCTTCTCCCGCTCGCATAACACTGAACTAGGGGTTATCCCATGAAATTGATTGCCAATAAATTTAGGACCAATAAAAGGAAGTACTTTTTCACACAACACATAATCAACTTGTGGAATTCTCTGCACAAGATGTGGTGACAGCCCACAACTTGGATGACTTTAAGAGGGGTTTGGATAACTTCATGGAGGAGAGGTCTATCATTGACTACTAGCTGGAGGGCTATAAGCCACCTCCAGCCTCAAAGGCAGGATGCCTCTGAGTACCAGTTGAAGGGGAGTAACAGCAAGAGGGAGGGCATGCCCTCAGCTCCTGCCTGTTGGCTTTTAGCAGCATCTGGTGGGCCACAGTGTGAAACAGGATGCTGGACTAGATGGGCCTTGGGCCTGATCCAGCAGGGTTGTTCTTATGAACTCCAACTACTTCTCTGGGGTCTCTGATGTGGAGCTACTCATCTAAGGAGAGGCGGTACTAGCATAGTTACTTTTTAGTTTTCCATAGGGGTTCTGCTTTTTAGGGATGTGCGAATCGATTCGGGCACAAATCTATTTGTAATCAAATTAGCTGATTTGGGCAATTTGGAGATAGAACAAATCACCCCTGTGGTCCATTGGCTAGATTTGGGTCCAAATCAAATTGCATCAGAATTGATTCAAATGAATTTGACATTCAAATTCCTCCTATTATTTTCCCCAGATTCCCAGCTCTCATTTTTTTTTAATTAAAAAAAAAGCTAAGCTCTAGCCCATGTAGAAGTGGAGTTATGGAACAAAATGTGTGGACAATATTTTTCAAGTGTTTGGATTCTTTGGTATATAATAATTTTTCCTCAATGAATCCCTATGACGATTCATTACACACCTTCATTTCTTCTATTCTTATTTACTGTCTTTGGACAGTGCCAATTGACAACTGCCATGTTCCAACTACACCCCCCTCCAACCCGCAAGGCAGTGGGGTACTACTCACTTTATGTTCTAAGGGTTCTTTCCCAAGTGTTTAGCCTCTTTGGTGTCTAATAACCATTTCCTCATAATGAATCCCTGTCAGGATTCATTACACACCAAAGAATCTAAACACCTCAAAAATTCCTAAAATATAAACTGAGTACCCAGTGGGTTGGGGGGTAGTTGGCACATGGGATGCTACTTCCCCATCCCCACCTGCAAAGCAGTGGAATCAAAATGAACAGAAGAAATGAGGGTGTGTAATGAATACACTAAAGAATCTAAACACTTCAAAAAATCCTAAAAAATAAACTGAATACCCCAGTGTGTGTGTGTGTAGTTGACACATGGCAGTTCATGGTTGGCACTGTCCAATGACAGTCAAAATGAACAGAAGGAACGATGGTGTGCAATGAATCCTCATAGTGATTCATTATGTGGAAAAGTTATACACCAAAGAATCCAAACACTTGAAAAATACTATTTGCACATTTTGCTCCATAACTCCACTTCTACAAGTGCTAGAGCTTAGCTTTTAAAAAAAATTAAAGCTGTGAGTCCATGTTAGGGTTAGGATAGGGCAACTTCAAATCCCCTTTATTTCCTATGGTGGAAATATACGAAATCAGTAAAAATATATAATTCATTAAAAATCATCCAAGTTCCACTGCCTTGAAATTTGGGTGGTAGGTGGCACCCATAGGGATCTACCTACCAACCCAATTTGGTGCCCCTAGGACCTTTATAAGTGGTATGAATCTGTCCAAGTCAAATCCAATCCAATCCAAATCAAATTGGGAGTGATTGGGGGGGGGCATATTTGGGCACAAAACAAATCAGGGTGATTTGATTTGGGCACAAATTGAACTGAAAAAATCAATTCATGCACATCCCTACTACTTTTTCCCAGTTCAGACCTGTAAAATTGCTGGACTTTTCCAAGAGCAGTCAAGATTCTCGGGCCATGCCTAACTCAGTCATGGAGCATCTGTTTTGCCTGCAGAAGGCCCTAGATAAGATGTGTCAAACTCAATTGGATGGTAGGCAGGATTTTATTTTTTTATTATTTATATTATCATTATATTATTTTAATGCACTTCCAGGGGGCTGCACAAAAATAAATAAAAACAAAATTTTACAAGTTACTTCTTCCGCCTCCACGGCTGCTCCGCTTGTCTCACCTTCTGTTGCCTCGCACTGCCTTTGCCTTCCTCTTTCACTCCCTCCCCCTCCACTCACTGGTGCTGGGAGAAGGCACCTTGTGTTGCCTTCTGCCTCCCTCCCTCTTTGTCTCATTCTTTTCCTTCCTCCTGTCCCTTGCCCTCCACTCACTTGTGGTTGGAGAGAGTGTCTCGCACCACCTTTTGCGGGGAGAGAAATACCAGCAGCAGAAATGATGGGAGCAAGCAAGCTGCAGCCAATGGGGAGAAATGCCACTGGTTTAGCACCGGTGGGTGGGTCGGGGAGCAACACAGTGGTGGCTCAGCTTGCTAGTCTCTGCTCAGAGGCCAGACAATTGAGCTCAGGGGCCTGAACCAGCCCACAGGCCTTGTGTTATACACCCCTGCCCTAGATTAAATACCTGCTATTTCCAGATAGAGCTGGGAAAGACCCCTGCATGAAACCTTGGAGAAGCTGCTGCCAGTCAGTGTAGAAAATACTGAGCTAGATGGACCAATGATCTGACTTGGTATGAGGCAGCTGCTTGTGCATTACCATGGTGTGGCATTACATCTGAATGTATTCTTAGTGCCTGAATTGCAATCAATAGGCATAATTGATTGGACTACTCTTGATTGGAGTACTACAATGTGCTCTACCTGGGGGTTGCCTTTGAAGATGACTCGGAAGCTTCAGCTGACCCAAAATGCTGTGGCCTGGCTGCTTATGGGCAGCAGAAAATATGATCATATTTCACCTTTGCTGACATTGCTGCATTGGCTTCCAGTTCACTTCTGGGTCCAATTCAAGGTGCTGGTTACCACCTATAAAACCCTTCAGAGTTTGGCACCTGTGTACCTTCAGGACCACCTCTCCCATCCAACTTTGACACACCCTGTGTGAAGTCGTCTCAGGTGGGCTTTCTCAGAGTTCCGGGCTCAGGGGAGGTACCTAGGGCCTGTGCTCGTGGGAGGCCCTTCTCTGTTGCAGACCCCTCCTTATGGAATGCTCTGCCTCCTGAGAGTCATAATGCCCCCTCCCTTCTGTCCTTCAAGAAGCTCCTGCCAGGCTTTTGGCTCCAGGCTCCTGCTAACTGGGCAAAGAGGCACCTTTTACCGTGGTGATTCTCTTTATTTAGCAGGGGGAGAGTAACTGGCCCTATCCACCTCCAGCACAGTACTTCCAGTGACTGTTGCTGGTGTCTATCTTATGTTTCTTTTTAGAAAGTGAGCCCTTTGGGGACAGGGAGCCATCTTTTTTGTTTGTTTGTTTGTTATTTCTCTGTGTAAACCGCCCTGAACCATTTTTGGAAGGGCGGTATAGAAATCGAATAATAATAATAATATTTATTTATTTATTTATTTATTTATTTATTTATTTATTTATTTATTTATTTATTTATTGTTTTAAACGTGTGTGTGTTGGGGAGTGGGTTCTTGTTCTTTTTTTCATTTCCTTTCCCTCCCCCCACCCAATCCTTCTTCTCTGGTCTTCGTGGTTGTTTTAATTTATGTAAACTGCCTCAAGTCTAAGGAAGTCAGGCGGTCAATAAATTTGCTAAATAAATAAATAATCTAGAGACAGTAAAATGCTCAAGTTTGCTGTTTTCTATATTACTTCTGTGTAACAACTAATGAGATGCTAATAAGATTAGTGGGTCCTGACAGAATATGTGACTGTCACTGCTGATAAAATATTAAGCAGCAACATTCTGTACTAGCGACAGATTTTTGATGAAATGTTTACTGTCACAGTTCAGTTTGATTTTTTGACCAATTTCACCAGTATGAAAAGGGCATATAGAAAAGAATTGACCCAAGTTCTTGTTGACAGAGGCTCTAGCCCACTTCACATGTTATTAAATGCAGCGGTGTTTGCGGTTACAGCACTGAAAGTTCTGTCCCGGCGCTAGGAAGTTCCATCCTGGTGCTGTCTCCTGGACCTCGCAGCTCACCTTTACAGTGGCATTGGTGTGAAAAGGCACCCGCTGTAACTGTGATGGCTGCTGCTTCTGTGGTGGCAGCCTTGGGTGCCCTAGTTCACAAGCTCTGACTGGTTAGTACCAAACATCATGGCTTTTGTACCGTGCTTGATTTCTTTAAATACAGAGTTCTCTTTGGCATCAGTCTGGTGCCACAGAAACCAATAAATTAAAAGCCTGGCTCTTAATAATAAGAAATGCCTTGCTTCCTGCTACGACAGAGTTGACTGTGTTAAGCACACTGTAAGCATATCATGTAGCCATGTAGCTGAGTTGGGTCATACAGCTAGTATATGAAACAGTTATATTCTGTGCTAATATTTAGACATGCTTAAACTGCTTTTCCTCCTAAAGTTTAATAGGTAAATTAGAACTTCCAAGCTATATCCCGTATTTTGGCTTGATTTTTAACAGCATGTCTTCTGCTATGTTATTTGCAAAAGGTTGCTTTTTCAAGTTTCATTGCTTTGGACAAGGAAATATTTGCTTTATTGTGCTCATAGAGATACGAGTTCTTTCGGTACAGACCATGGTGGAAATATTACATTAGACTTAACATTTTATCTTTATTTGTAGAAACAATGCTGTACTATTGCTTCTTACCCTCAGGATCATAGCACTAGTGAGACCACAAGGTTCTTTTTAGTGATTCTAGATAGACAATCTAATGCATCTTGGCATATTTGAACAAAGAATGACAGCAGTGCTCATTTTGTGCTGAACTGTGTGATGAAAAAGAGAGTCTTCCTTCCCGCCTTAGGAAAAAATGATTCCCTATAGGTTAAGACAAATTAAACTTGAACTTTAAAGATGAAAAGATCCTTGTTTTAAATGGCTGCAGCATGGGTATCTTTTTTTAAAATTGTCATAATGGGGTATAAACACATTTTAACGTGTATTTTCAGCACTGATTGTATTAGAAGACAAGTTTTATAGCAGTTTATAGACTCGAGAGCTTTTCTGTATAAGACAGATTTCTTATAAAGATATAACTTTCAAATAGGAAATCATCAGGCAAGATGAATGCTCACCTGTGTGTTTTGCCATATGTATATGGTGATGTATTTATGGGTCATGCAGATGTGGCAGTGTACAGGAGAACCTCGTTATTCACGGTTTTCCATATCTGTAGGGTGTCTCATTGACACTCATTTTCAATATCTGCGGAAAAGAAAGTGTTAAAACCCATATATCTGTGGTTCCTAGAAGGCCAGAAGTGACTGCGAAGGTCACTCGCCCCACTGTCATTTTGTCTCCAGGGAACCATTTTGTGGTTCCCTTCTGTACAAAAATGGAATTTTTGATTTCTCCCCATAGTTTTTTTTTTTTTTGTGGTTTTGGGGGGCATTTTGAGGCATTCCTGGGCACACGAGGGGATTCCTGGCCACCTACAGACCCCACGGAGCATGCCACAGTAAGTGTTTGTTTTTGTTTTAAATTAGTTACTTTGCTGTTTTTTCATGTTTTTTTCTCCACTTTGGAAACTAACTTCCCTTTCCTTATACTAATAATGACTTGTTACCCGCAGTTCCGTTACTTGCGGCAGTAGGTGAGGAATGGAACCCCTGTGATTAACAAGGTTCTCCTGTACATCAGGATATACCACTGGTGCAGAATTCAAGTCAAATATATGTTGACCCATACTGTTCAGCCCTTGTGTGTTATGTGGTATATTACAGATTCTTTTGAATATATGAGCTGTACTCAAGACACTGGATCACTGTCTTAAATGTGTGATTAACTAGGTTCTATCCCTGCTTCTAAAGCAGTTATATGACCACCACAAGTTGAACTGCAGCAGAGACTGAGGCAGCCCTCATGAAAGTATCATGCAATTCACCCTATTTGGACCAAATTAGATTGTAAAGTACTATACAGGAAGCCTCGTTTTCCTTGCAGAGAATGGACTCTTAAGACAGAAGGGTCGTGAACAAATGTTATGAGGTGGAAACCAACTTTTTATGAAGTGGAAAAAGTTTTGGGTATATTTGGATGTGTACTTTGCTTGCTTTTTGCAGGCATGTTACTCCATAATATGTGCATATTTTATATCCACAGCAACAGCACCAGTGCGTACCATATTTCTGTGCATAGTCCTCACCCACGGCAGGAGCCTGCACCTGACTAGAGCTAGTCAGTGTGTGACTAGAGCTAGACACCCACTAGAGCTAGGGGTGTGTGAGCCAGCTTGGCTTCAGGCTCAGCCAAACTGGGCCCAGTCTGGTTCAGCCATTGAACCAGGCCGAGCCGGTTTATGGGCCGGCTTCAATATACTTGTAAAGGGGAATCCTTGAGGATTCCCCTTTATAAGTATACCTGAGCTGATCTGTGAGCTGGTTCTTCGAACGGGGCTGGTTCAAATTTGGACCACCCAAACTGGGTCAGCTCAATGTTAAGCCCTGTTCAAAGCAAGCCAGCTCACACATCCCTACCTAGAGCCCACAGTTCAGTAGCTTCCCTGTTATGTCAATTAGAAAGCCCATACCCAGCTGCTTCCCTGCACATTCCTCTACTGCTAGTGATTATGAACTCTATTCCCTGCACTAACTGCTTGCCGAGAAGAAAACTGGTGAGATAGCTGCTGCTTCCTACAAAGGAAAGAAGGGTGATAGAACATTTCAGATGCTTCCTCTGCCTATGTAATCCAGAGATCCTCTAAAAATTCTTCTGTTTTTCCCCAGGGAAAAGTGCTTGACAGCCAGAAACACTCTCTGTGGATGTCTTGCTAGAAAGCGTGCACCTCTTTAAGTCCCCACAAACTCCTCTTCCATTTGTAAAATTTTTTATAACCTGCGGGTTCTTGGCTGGAAAATACGGTACACCTATATATGAATCTTAGTTCTCAGTAGCTGTCTCTACAGCATGGGCATAGTTTTATTTTACTACAATTGGTCAACAAGATTTTAATTCCCACAGGGTCAAAATCTTCAGTTTCCTTCTTTTACTCATCCTTAAGTGCCCAAAATATGAGGCGACAAAATGTCCCTATACTCAGAAAAGTTTAACTTTGAAAGAGCAGGATTCAAGACTAGAATACAGATGCAGTTCATCATTTTATTACAAGCAGTGTGTGCAAGCCAGGTTCCATGGAGTTAGTGGTAAATCTTGTACATTTTTCGGACTAGGGTTTAGCGGACTTCCTTCATGTCATCAAATGCCAGAGTCTTTCATGTTTCTGCTTTACTTTCACCTTTATTGCCTCTAGTTTTGGACAACTGGAATATATATATGAAATCACAGTGTCTTTCCACCCTAGTAATTTAAAAGTAATCAATGTTATATTCTTGACAAGCAAGTCACATATTTCTGTCGATATTGTCCTTTCCAGCTGTTGATTAGGATCTGGGTGAAATAATTTCAGCAATCTCTTTTCCATCTCTCTTCAAGGATCAATATGTTTTGCAAATATGGCAATTGCTATGCTGGAACCAGCATTACCTATCTGGATGATGGAGACAATGTGTTCAAGAAAATGGCAGCTTGGTAAAGTGCATTTTTTTTTTTAAGCTATCATTTTATTTTTGATCTTGAAAATATTTGTGATAGTTGTCTCGGCACTTTTGCTAATAGACAGTAACATTATCTTTTAAAATCTGTCTCTAGCTAATTTAGTGAATGTGTGTACACATTTTATTGGCAAACTGCTTTCATAGCATTATGCTGTATGTACTACACATAATAAGGACAAAGGTGTGTGCTGCTTCATGCTATATCGACATAGTGGTTGGCTCGGTAGAGATTTGCAGAGCAAGCAACAGAGCATTCCATTGGAAGCAGACAAGAATTGCTAAAATCAGCCTTGCAAAATTGCTTTTAGCAGCATCCTCTAGAGCAGGCCTGCTCAATTTAGGCCCCCCAGCTGTTTTTGGACTGCAACTCCCATAATCCCCAGACACAGTGGCCAATAGCCAGGGATTATGGGAGTTGTAGGCCAACATCTGCAGGAGGGCCTAAGTTGAGCAGCCCTGCTCTAGAGTGAGTCTATCTATCTATCTATCTATCTATCTATCTATCTATCTATCTATCTATCTATCTATCTATCTATCTATCTTTGAAGAAGATGTAGATGGAAAGAAGACCTCTTCCTACTCAGAGGCTTGTTATCAGAACTGCTCACCTCAGCTCCTCCATGCACATAGCAGCTATGTATATGTGGAAGGCTTCTGTATTCATGGAGGGTTGGTTTTTTTGTTGCAAACTTCATTCTCCTCCATTATAGGGAGTGGCCCTTGTGTACGGTCCCTGTCTTGTGCCAAGGAACAAGGGCTGACGTCCTGACTAACAAAGCATGCACACTTCTAGGGACTGCGGAGGTACGATGAGAGCCCTTGTGCAACCCCCCTTAGTCCCCCTGCATGTGTGCAATTGTACAAGAGCCCTGAGAGTTTGGAGAACTCCCTGCACTGTGGAAGGGCTCTGAAAGATTGGAAACATGTCACACTGACCCTGCAGGGGGACTGGGGGAGTTACACAAGAGCTCCCGTTGAACCCTTGGAGTTTCTTGAAGTCTGCATGTTTCGTTAGTTGGGATGTCACAGCCACAGTCCACAAATCATGCTATTATTTTGTATCTTTGCATAGCATAACATTAAAAAAAAACCAGACTTTTTTTCTCTGATCACTACAAGAGTAACATGACTTCAGCTAGAAAATGAGGCCACCTGCTTTTAAAAATTAATCGGTTATCTCCCCACCTTTGTTTAAAAAAAACAAAACCTTCCCGACTCCACTCTTGACTTTAAATGGTAATCTGTACAAATCATGCAAAAGGTGCCATGGCAAAGCTGAAATTTTGATTCCAGATGTTTCCCAGTACCAGACACTTTGTACATGGGCATGAGGAGATGGAAACCTTGCTTCTGGGCTTTGCCTTGGCACAGCACTAGAGATGCTTGGACGTTAACAATGTAGCTCATTAACCTACTGGACACTGCAGAATGCATTTTGTAGAAATGTGGCCTATACATGTTATAGCAACACTCAAACAATTTATTTAGGTGATGTTTCTGGCATTCCTTCAGTGTAGCGCCATACCTGGAAGGTAATTCACGTTGGTTTTTGGGACCAAGAGGAGTGGTTTCTTTCTCTTTCAAGTTTTAAACCTGACATTTTTCAACATAACACCATATTGATTTAGTGCTCATAGTGTTTTAGTGTTCTATATGGCAACATAGTGCCAATCATTTTTAACAAAAGATGCTTTTAACAAAAGAACCAATATACAAGTTACATGATATCTGCTCATTACCAGGTACAATATAAAAAAAGAAGGGAGAGGGTTGGTAATACTTTCTTGAACTATAAACTACTCTGTAATATGGACAGAACACAGCACTACAAAAATGCACAAAACCGTATTGGTCTGGAAGCAGCAATGCAATTCCACTTCATACTCAAAGCGGACTGACTGGTCCTAGTACAAAGATTATGTCTAGAAGTGCCCTAGCAGTTCTAGAACACATGTGATCTCTGGAAGGGACATTAAAAATAGAATCTAAATATAGTATCAAGTTCAGTGGATGAAAAACAAATATACTTGATCAAAACTAGTACTTATGTATTACAGTTGTATGCCACTGTCCCTTTAAAGAGCTCAGGGTTGGACACTTGAGGTTTTTTCCTAGAGCATCTGTATAATAACCCTGTGATCTAAACCCAAAGACACCCATTGTGCAGCGAGATTCACAGCACAATGGGAATTTGAAAATGGGGTTCTCTGGTTTATGTCTTGCAAGCTATACACTACACCATACTGGCTTTTTCAAAATGTGACTCTCGGGATTAGTTTTTACAGCATCTGGGTCACAGCAGATTTAATTTTGGTAGGGTTAGAATCCACAGTGCCTTGCTTACAAAGCAGTCAGTGCACTATGCTATATTCCAACTGTGCTTCAAATGCTGATGAAAGGGTATTTCAAACCAGGATTTTTTTTTAGTATTTCTCCATATGTTTGATGCAGTAACGTCACATGCAATAAAGCCAAAGGGACAGCTGATTAATATGTGGCTTGGCTGGAAAACACGTTGCTTCCCAAATGACATTTTCTGAGGGTTGATACAACTGTGTGGCCACATTATGAGTGAATTATTATAGATGATTTACAAAACTGAAGTTTTAAAAGTTGTGCTGTAATTCTGAAAATATTAACTTCCAGAATTAGACTTTATCTAATTTTATCACTATATTGCTGACAGTACTCTTCACCTTAATTATTTTCTCTTAAAAATAAAATGTGGTGTGTGTGTGTGTGTGTGTGTGTATCTTTGTTTTAGACAGACACACATACACTCTTGCTTTCTCACACACACATTTATATCTGATGTTTTTTTTGGGTTTTTTTGCCAAGCATAATAATGGTTTAAAAGTGATGGATAATCTTGCTAGATCCCACAAAAGACTGGAAACGTACCGGATATTAAATTTTCTGGTTCAAGCTGTAGACTTCTATGAGATGTCTCCTAATCAAAATGGCTGTGTTTGAATTTATTAGTTTTTCTAATCCTTCACTGAAACCATTGTTGATAAGATATCTCATTCATATTTTTCAGGCATTGCTTTCATTCCAGCTAGTGTGTCTTATCTGATTGGAACTAATATTTTTGGGGTCCTTGCACACAAAATGGGACGGTATGCTGAATTTTAATGTATCTAATTCCTTGACAGAGTTATACGATATTTTCTAGTGTTTTCATGTTCTGTAAGATAGTTACTTGATGGAAAACATGCTAAGGCTTTTATGATAGAAATTAAGCTACTTCGTTTTAAAGTCCATGTTACTGCTTTAATGTTGTTAGCTGCAATACTGCCTGAGGAACGCATATGTCTAGTCTACATTCTTGATATCTAAAAAATGACATTTTTCCTTTGATAGGTGGCTTTGTGCTCTAATTGGGATGATAGTAGTGGGAATAAGCGTTTTGTGTGTGAGTAAAAGTTGATACTTCTTTATTTTAAAAAGCAAGTTTTGTTATATAATTTATTGGTAATTCTGTCCTTTTTATGTAGCAGTAAAGAAGAGATACACTGTTGGGGTTATGTCAGAATATACATTTTGTTTAAACTGAAAGCAGAAATTTGAATATGAATTCAACTCTCTGAAGGGGTACTGCAGCCATTTCACTCATCTGCTTTTATGCAATAGAGTACGGATGAGAGGCAGCAGCAAGCTTCTCTTATATTTGTATATGATAAGTGATCTGTGCCCTCTTTATTATCACAGTTTTTTAGCTTACAATCTCCCCTCATCCACAACAACATAATTGCTTTGACATTTTAGCTTCCTTTACACAGAGCCTTACTGTTTCTCTGTTCCTAGCTGTAAGCTACTTGAAAAGCTCTTGTGGGGTAAACAAGATAAAGATTGCAAGTTGTTTTTCTAAAGCAGCATAATAAACATTAAAATGATTATTTCTGTACAACCTGACCCATTTTGCCAAGCATTGAAAGTTTGTTAAAGTTTAATTAATCAAGGTTAGGTGAGAGAACTACTTTCTATATCTGAGGAGCTAATGGAATGATCTAGTTAATATATTCTGGTTTATAGTTTCATTGTGTTTTGTTTTTCTTCTAGGTTCCATTTGCGAAGAACATATATGGACTCATAGCACCAAATTTTGGAGTTGGCTTTGCGATTGGTAAGGAAAACATACTGGTTGGTATCTAGCGTCGTCCCCAAACTGATGCTTCTGAAGATAATGGCATGGAATATGGCATGGCCTGCCGGACTGTAAGAGGGAGCGGGGGAGCCGCAGAAACTGGGCAATACCACCACCTGCAAACAGGGCAGTGGTACCTCCACTCAAGCTTTCTGAGGTTCCCTCATCTCTTTGCATCTCTCACACCACATCCCATGCTGTTTGTGAGAGTTGCCAAGCCTTCAGGAGCAGCTTTCTGAGGAGGGCAAAGGAGACTGCTGCAAGGAAGAGAGGTCGACAAGATAGTTTGTGCCATGACATATGTACTCCTTTTGGATGCCTCCCATCATGTTTAGCTGGAAACTTGATTTAGAAAGGAAAAAGTGTAACTTCAGAGCTGTAAGGACAACCACATTTTGTGTTAAACAGGAGAACCTTGCTATTCACGGGGGTTCTGTTCCGGGCTGCAGCTGTGGATATGGAAACCGCGAATATTGACTCATTGGGGGTTACGGGATCACGGGGATTAGGTTTCTGGTCGGCTGGAAATTGGCCGATTTCCCCGGGTGGGGGAGCTTCTCACCGTGCTCTGCTGCTCCCCCGACTCATGCTGTGCCCCCAAATAGGCCAAAAATCAGCATTCTCCCCTTCTTTCTATTGATTAACAAACATGGGAGCCATTTTGTGGGTCTGTTGAAGAAAATTATGGCCGAAAATGACCTCTGTGGTCATTTCCAGCCACCTCCGACCCACAGATACGTGAGGTCGGCATTTTTCTCCCCCTTTTTCTCCACGTATGCCAAGGTCGGGTATCTTTCCCCCCGACTGTGGATATGTGAATCTGCGGATATCGAATCCACGAATAATGACGTCCACCTGTACTGATAAGATTATTTAGAATCTGCATTTTAAAATAAATGAGTGGTATATGTTGTATAGATTAAGACTTACTTCATGCAAAATATTTCTTAATTTCACTTTAGGTCTTCGCTACTGTTGCTTTTCTTTCAAAAAACAATGCTGTGGATTGCTTGGAAAGTACAAAAGAAGTATCCATAATTAGACCAATATACAATCCCATCCTATAATGAACTGCAATTTTTAGTTTGTATTGACAGCAGTGAAATTTAAAGTGTATTTTTATGGTTTAGGAACTGGAAGATGATGTAAATTTACCTGGCATTTTCTATTAAAAATACAGAAGCCTTTTATTTAATAGGTGTAGAAATTTCAGTGATTACCATACAGGATTAATAATAATAATAATAACTATTATAATTATAATTAAGAATTATTAATTATTATAGTTGTTATACTTTGATAAATTACCTTATGCTGTTTTTAATTACAAAGAAAAACATCACTTACAAATAACTGAATATATCACAAAATCACTACTTTTTAACCTATCACAAGTGTTTGAGCTCTACCTGCATAGGTAAGTGGCAGCAGGAGATACTTTTTGAGGGTTCTGGCTATAAATATTAGGCCTGTGCAGATCAGTAAAATTGGAATTCTGATGTCTGCATTCCCTGGCCCCACCACCAGGAGGAGTCTCCACCAAAGGGAGACTTCTCCCTTTTGAGAAGTCCTGTACGAAACTCCAGTCCCTAGAAGCTTGGACACTTTTCCAGCAGTGTTCAGGCTTCCCGGAGGCAGTTCTGTTCTCCTTGCCCACCCCTGCCCCGAACACCCGATCATGTTTGTGCTAGTGCTGGGTGGCGAATTAAAGAGCCCCTCACCACCAGAACACTAGCTCGGGCATTTGTCCCACAATCTAATGCCTCCTGGTGGTGGGGCCAGGCAATTCCAATGTTGAAATTCCAACTGTACTGACCTGAAAAGGCCTAAAAAATATGAAATGGATTAGTTTCCCTTCTGTCTGAAAGATATTCCAGAGAAGAGTCAATTTGTATTATTCTGTTGTGAAGGGATTTTACTTAGAAAGGTGCAAGCAGGAGTATGCTGGGGTGCCTAAATAACCCCTGCTAACTGAGCAGAGGCACCTTTGAAAGTGGTGGCTCGTTTATAATTAGCACTGGAAGAGCAACTATCCCTATGCAATGTCAGTCTAGCATCTTCCAGTACCTGTTGCGAGACCTTGTGTTTTGTTTTGAACTGGGAGCCCTTTGGCGATGGAACCATCTCCTCCTCCTCGTCCCACTCCGTTGTCGTCGTCTTAATAATAATAATAATAATAATAAATAATAATAATAATATTTTCTATGTAAACAGTTTATAAAACCTTTGTCAAAATGTAGCATACAAATACAGGTGAAACTCGGAAAATTAGAATATCGTGCAAAAGTCCATTAATTTCAGTAATGCAAATTAAAAGGTGAAACTGATATATGAGACAGACGCATTACGTGCAAAGCGAGATAAGTCAAGCCTTAATTTGTTATAATTGTGATGATCATGGCGTACAGCTCATGAAAACCCCAAATCCACAATCCCAGAAAATTAGAATATTACATGGAACCAAGAAGACAAGGATTGAAGAATAGAACAATATCGGACCTCTGAAAAGTATACAGTGTACTGTGCTTGATTGGCCAGCAAACTCGCCTGACCTGACCCCATAGAGAATCTATGGGGCATTGCCAAGAGAAGGATGAGAGACATGAGACCAAACAATGCAGAATTGCTGAAGGCCGCTAATGAAGCATCCTGGTCTTCCATAATACCTCATCAGTGCCACAGGCTGATAGCATCCATGCCACGCCGCATTGAGGCAGTAATTGCTGCAAAAGGGGCCCAAACCAAGTACTGAATACATATGCATGCTTCTACTTTTCAGAGGTCCGATATTGTTCTATTCTTCAATCCTTGTCTTCTTGGTTCCATGTAATATTCTAATTTTCTGGGATTGTGGATTTGGGGTTTTCATGAGCTGTACGCCATGATCATCACAATTATCACAAATTAAGGCTTGACTTATCTCGCTTTGCATGTAATGCGTCTGTCTCATATATCAGTTTCACCTTTTAATTTGCATTACTGAAATTAATGGACTTTTGCACGATATTCTAATTTTCCGAGTTTCACCTGTATATAAATGAAATGCTGGGATCTTATGCAAGAGCATAGATCCTTAAAGTAACACATTCACACTTTGGGAGCACTACTTACATTGGAAATAATATAAGTAGTGCTTCAGAAGTGCAGGCAAACTACTTTAAGTACTGGTGCTTTCCTGCAAGATCCTAGCACTTCCTTAGGAATCCACAGCAGTGTGGGTAGCTCATAAGTGCTACATTAGGTGAGCTGCAGAACATGAGGGCCAGTAATAATAATATCTAATGCATTTGCTATATAAATTCAGCATGGTAGCAGAGTAGAAAATTAATTAAACCAAATATGAACTTTTGGATATAAAGATAGTGTAAAAAATTAAATTTGAAATTGAAGTAATAAACTGGATCAAGACTGAGAAAAGGTGTACTTTACTCATAGTTCATAATGTAAGTTTAAAAAAACACAACCAACCCAATATGCTAACTTTAACAAACAATTATTATAATATTATCAGTGCATTCAATCTGCATGCTTTTAAGTTTTATTAGAAAATGAGGAAGAAGAAAAATGCAAGGTTTTTGATAAGTCTTTTTGTTGTTTAGGAATGGTGGATTCTTCAATGATGCCAATTATGGGTCACCTCGTTGATCTGCGTCATGTTTCAGTATATGGGAGTGTTTATGCAATTGCAGATGTTGCATTTTGCATGGGGTTTGCTTTAGGTAAGATGTTGGTTTTATTACATTTGAAATGCATCTAACTTTACAATTTAAAAAGAACACACACACACCTTGGAGCAAATGTGAGCAGTGCCAACTGCCTGGTAAGCTTAAAAAATGAGTGTGGGTCTGCTGCATGGACCAGGCGACATGGTGGCTGACAAACAGACTAACAAAGTGTGGGTGCTTAGCGAGAAGAGCTGGTGCTGCTGAAGGTTTGAACTAATACAGCATTGGCAATGTGGGGGGCAGGGATTTTGATGACCTCCCTTTTGCCCATAAGTGCTCTGTGACACCTGAAACTGTGTCTCTGAGGGTCATACAGTGTTCAGGGGCATATTTCTGGGGGGCACAGAGTGCTTTTGGGGGGAAGGGTGATGCTTGAAATTTAACCTTCTTATATGCAAGTGCCAGTGCTGCGTGAACCAAGAACTCAGCAGCAGCACCTGGACTTTGTCACTGCAGAAAAAGGAGGAGGGCTGAGATTGATATTTGCATTCAAATATTTGTAAAATCCTTTAATTAAAATCCTTTAAGCCTTAGCTGGGGTGGGGACAGGCTGGAGCAGGCCTGGCCCCTCCCCTTGCCCCATAATTTTTTTAAAAAACAAACTAACACTTTTTAAATAACTGAATTTTGCTTGCACTCAGGACTGTCAAAATGCTGATAGTGACTGGGAGTTTTAGAAGGAAATCAGGGAGGCATCAAGGAGAGACAGGGCTGTAATAATGGGTTTATTACCCACACATAGACTGGGAAAATTCACAGTCAGATAATGATAAAGAGGTCAGATTTCTAGATATGCTGAATGACTGTGCCCTAGAACAGTTGGTCATGGAACCAACCAGAGAGAAGGCGACCTTGGATTTTATCCTGGATGGCACCCAGGACCTGGATCGTGATGTCAGTGACATGGACCCTTTAGGGAACAGTGATCATAGTGCGAGCAAATTCAGCAATCATGAGGGGAGAGGATCACCAAGGAAGTCTAACACAGACACTTTGGATTTCAGAAGAGGAAACTTATCTAAAATGAGTAGTTTGAACAGAAAACTAAAAGGGAAAACCAGGAGAGTCACTTTGCTCCAGAATGTATGGAGTTTATTTAAAACCACTATACTAGAAGCCAAGTAAGAATATATACCAAAAAGGAGAAAGGGTACCACTTACACTGACAAGAATGTGGATAAACCACTCCTTGAAGATGGGGTGTGGGGTGGGATGGAGGAAGGGGGCAGAGGGAGAAAGCCTATTAAAAGCGGGGGAGGGGAACAGTAATTGAACTATCCAAGTGCCAGTGTGTTCTTAGACTGACTTTATTAGGCAGCCACTCTCCAGAACTTGCTCTCCAGAGTTGACCCTCCCAATGCTGGTTTCAAATCCCTCAACAGCTGGAATCTGTGATCTGCATCATTAGATGATTACCATATTGTCATGGGGACTTCATAAGCTAATAAGTACTGTACTGTATGGGTGTTTTTCAACAAGCACAAGGTGCAAGTTAGCAAAAGGTGCTGATTTTTGGGTAAAACTAAAGCAGAAGAATTTTTTAAAAAAGATACATTGTGAGTGTTGACACTCAGACCCTCACTTTAAGAACTGTGTTTTAAATTGCTGTAAGCCATTTTTCAATGGATCTGCCTGTAGTGGTGGTGGTGCTTGTTGGCAAGCTGATATCTACAAAATGTTAGGGTAATTGGATGAATACTATGGATTTCAGCTGAATGCTCAGGGCTTGTAATGGTGGAATGCTGTCTGTATTCCTCATCGTAACTACATAAGCACTACCATGCCTATATAATGCACCCCATAGTGGCAAGAGAAGGAGAGGTTTCACCTTTCTCATCAGTCTTTGAGATTATGGGATCTTTGTATAAAGCCTGTCTGACAATGAATTGTGCATACTGCAATAACCTTATAGAGAAAGCCAACTAGACTCAATCAGACCAATGGTCCATATTGTCTACGGTGACCAGCAGCAGCTATCTAGGGCTTCAGATAAGGATCTTTTCTAGCACTACCTGGAGATGTCATTTAATTAATTAATTTAATTTCTGTATGTAAACCACTTTGGAACTTTGGTTGAAAACAGTATATAAATACTTATCGTATTCGTATATCAGGGATTGAATTTGGGATCTATTGTATGCAAAGCAAGTGCTCTTCCACTGAGCCCAATCCCTAAACATTTTAATGTATATTGAAGTGGAGCATTGTCATTGATGTTAACTTTTATAAAAGCAATAGCCTTTATTTATGACTGCACAGATTTTTTCAAACAGGTATTAATTGTACTCATAGAGTATTAGATTAGGTATCGTTTTTCATGTGTGCACTTGCAGCATTTTTTAAAAAAGATTCTATTTCCCAAAGGTCCTTCTGCTGGTGGTGCCATTGCAAAAGCGATTGGGTTCCCTTGGCTCATGACCATTATAGGAATTATTGACATCCTTTTTGCTCCTCTGTGTGTGTTCCTGCGCAGTCCACCCGCCAAAGAAGAAAAAATGGTAAGCAAAAATATCCTTTTATTTCTCTTGATTTGACACACATCACAACTGAAAAGTCTTTCATTTTTGTATTACCTGTGGCAAAAGAATAATTAACAGATCTTCAGACTTAATACATTTGGTCCTCACTCTATTTTATCTAGTTTAGTTTCCTCTATTGCCTCTTCCTAGTACTTCTTCTTGCCTAGTACTCCTCTGTCTTAATGTAGACGGATAATTCAAGTGCAGTGCCCATCATACAAATGAGACCTTCATTTATAGCTCCCTCTGTTTCATCGAAGGGTGGGAAATAGGTTGTTTCTCTTCCAGAAGCGCACTGCAGAACAATTGAGAGGTTAAGCATGAATGTTTGATCACTGTAGACAGCAAAATATAAGTGAGCTATAGGCATCTTCCCCTTTTAGCAGAATTTTTTTTAAAGGCTCTTCATATTAAAATATAGCCCCCATGAAAAAAAAAATCCAAATTACATGAGAGATTATACCTTCTTCTGTGAAGAAAAGAGAGTAGGGGTCATGGGATGGGTCACCTACAGAAGGAGGCCTAAATTTGGAGTTGTTTTTATTTTACAACATTTATAGCTTGCTTTTTTCCAAAGTCACAGGTATCTTCCCATACAAAATTTAAAAACATTGATCCAGTGGTCAGAGTTCCACAGTAAAAGAAACAACATAAAGACATACAATTAAAACAGTTTTTAAAAGAGGCACACAGAGGGGTAACGAAGATAGCATAAGGAAATAAAAGCTGGAAAGGCTTGCTGAAAAAGCACACTCTTCAGCTTCTGAGTGAAAGCTGACAAGGAAGAGGACCAAGTACACATCAGATAGTAAGTAGAGCATTCAAAGCATAGGGAAAACAGAACAAACTTGCTCATTCACCACCACCCTTACATCAGATAATGCTGTGAGATTTAGGTGGGCCTCTCGAAAAGACCTTATAGGTCAGGACAGTTCATGTGCAAAGAGGTAATTATTTTAGTCCTTAGCCATTTCGGGCCTTGAAGGTAATGAATCACCTGCACCTTGAATTGTGCCCAGAAGCAAACTGATAACCAGTGCAGCTAACACTAGTGTAATGTGTTCAGGATGCCTAGTCCCTGTTAGCACCCTAACAGCTCCATTTTGGACCAGCTGAAGCTTCCAGTCTTCATAGGCAGGCCCAGGTAGAGCACGTTGCAGTAATTTAGTCAAGAGGTGACAAGGATGTGGAAGATCATGGCTAGGTTGAATTGAATTGAAAATCAAGGCATCCAGAGCATCAGCTGAAGCTGTGAAAAGGCCCCTGAAGCCACAGTCACTACCTAGGCATCCAGGAGCAAAACGGAGTCCAAAATGACTCCCAAGCTGTGTACCTGGTCTTTTCAAGGGGAGCACAACTCTGTTCACAACAAGCTGGCATACTGTTCGTGAGACAGCAGGTCTCAGAACCATGAGGTCGCTGTTGCCTCCTTTGTTAAGCAAGGTCTGCACTGGTTGGCATTTGAATAGGAGGATACATGTGAGTGCTATAAGATATTCCCATTAGAGGATAGGGCCACTCTGGGAAGAGCATCTACCTGCTTGCATGCAGAAGGTCCCAAGTTCCCTCCCTGGCATCTCCAGATAGGACTGAGACAGCCTCCTGCCTGTAACCTGGGTGAAGCCTCTGCTAGTCTGTGTAGGCAATACTGACCTAGATGGACCAAAGGTCTGACTCAGTCGAAGGCAGCTTCCTATGTTCCTATTTAATTTCACATTACTGGCCCTCATCCAGCCCATCACTGACTCCAGATACTAATTCAGAACCTTCACAGCTTCTTGAGGTGGAGAATTACAAAACAGTGGACTGAGACAGACAATATGCTCCCAGTTGCATATTGGAGAGCAAGTGTGTTTCTTCCCTGCTCACCCATCCAACACATCTGACCCATTTCTGTTGTCACCTAGACATCCAGATGGAGGTGTAACATACTAACCTGCTAAATGAGCAAAGAGACACCTTTTTTAAAGTGGTGATTCTCTTAGAGAGGGAGAGCAACTGGCCCTATCCAACCCCAGCACAGCATCCCTCCATTGGCTGTTGTTGGTATCTGCCTTATGTTCCTTTTTAGATTGATTCCCGTTTAGGGATAGGGGACCATCTTATTTATGTATTTTTCTATGTAAACCACTTTGTGAACTTTGGTTGAATAGCTGTATATAAATATTCATAGTAGTTGTAATAGGTTGTGCACACATGAAATCCAGTTTGAGCCGATTCCCAATTTTATTTGGAAACCAACTATGATCTGGTTTATATGTGCATACTTGCTTCTGGTAGTGCTAGAGTAGTTTGGTCTGATGGTGTGTGAAGACAAAAATAACATTCCATCCAGTTGCCCAATTTAGTATTCAAAACAGCAAGAACTATGCAAGCACACACAGAATCTCAATTTTGCTTTATTCAGTCAAGTAAAGAACATACATTGTGACTGAGAAATGTCTGTGAATTTTGGTGAAATTATTTTTTCACAAACAGCACGGAGGGAAAAACTGATGATGAAAGAAAAAACATTAACACAACCAACAAATGTATTTCAAAAACAAAAAAATCCTCCGAAGTGTGGGACTCTGGCCATGCTTCTAAATGTATTCTATCTTTCTGGGATCAGTCAACACCATGCCAATTGTTTGATGTCCAAAGAGTCTTATTTATGGTGTGCATCGTGCATCTGCAGCAAGGATCTATGGATCTGCACAAAGGCTGTTAATGATAGGCCAAGAATTTCACATACAGTCTTGCCTGGTAACAGGGTCCATTTTTTCTGATCTATGCATTGCTAAGATGGCAGTAACTGAACATCTCATTTTATCAGCTTCCCCCACCCCGAACACCTGTGTGAGCTCTTAGAGCCAGAGAGTGCACTCCCAGTGGAGAATGGAGAATTACTTCTCCCTCCCCACTGCTGTTTTCTGGTAGCAATTATTCACTCTCAGAAGTAGTTACTCACAACCCTTCTGTATGTGGCTTTCAATTCCCCATGGCAGACCTGACTTCCAGTTTGAGAACATAGGTGTTGGTCATTTGCTGTTATGTATTTACAGTAATAACTTTTTGGATACTGTGCTTGTGGGTGTGTGTTTTGCCAGAATTGTGCAGCTGTCATTGTGGGACCCAGATGTTGACACCCCAGCATGAGCCTCACTGTGGGGAAATTGCTTCACAGCATTCAGATAACTAAATCCAGTTAGTGACAAATTGCAGTCTTCTGCCCCTTCCTGGAAAAGTCTGAAATCACCAGAATGTGAAGCCTTTTTATCCAAAACTCCAAGAAGTTTTTAGAAATCTGTAAAAATCTCACAGGGGTTCTCATTGATGGCAACAGATGGAGCAAATGTGTAACTTCAAGCCCATGCAAAGTATTGACTAGTTTTCACAGTAGAGATGAATGGGAGGGGGAAAAACATTCTCTATGAAAGATTGCTGGATCAGAGCACAAAAGTGCAAAGGTACATCGCAGCATGTGATGAATAAGTTGTAAATAGTATATGTCTAACCCAAGTAAAAGAATGAAAAATAGCTTTTTAGATCCACATTTTTAGGGACAATGAGCAAATGTCCAGACTAAATTCATTATGACTAAGCACCACTGAAATAAATGAGAAGTTAGTCTTAATGAACTGATGTCCTATCAATTTAAATGGAGCTTAGTCGTGACTGACTTTGTCTAGATGTTGCTCATGATGTATATATTAAATAAATTTACTAAAGTAGTCTAAACTTGAAATGAAGTACATAGTTTTTGCTGTAGGTAACAAAATCAGGTCAAAATTCTGTAAAACAGAGAGGGCAAATAATCAATTACACATTTCATTCAAGCCTCTTTCACTGCATCGATACTATTACTACAAATTTTTTATATATAGGTTGAGTATCCCTAATCCGGACATCCGGAATGCTCCAAAATCCAGAAACCACCACGGCGTGCGCCTGCAGCACCAACTCATTGTGGCTTAGTTTTCATTACATTTATAGCTACCTGTAGTTTTTCATAAATTCAATGCTTATTCGTTTTTAAACTTTAAATAAAACCTTAAAAAAATAGTGTACAGTAACCTTTCGTGTTTAGACTTGGATCCCATGCCCAAAATATCTCATTACAAATATGCAAATATTCCAAAATCCGGAAAAGTCCGAAGTTTGGATAAGGGATACCCAACCTGTACCGCTTTTCAACCAAAGTTCTCAAAGCGGTTTACATAGATAACTAAACAGTATATAAATAAGATGGCCCCCTGTCCCCAAAGGGCTCACAATCTAAAAAGAAACACAAGGTTGACACCAGAAACAGCCACTGGAGGGATGCTATGCTGGGGTCGGACAGGGCAAATTGTTCTTCCCCTGCTAAATATAAGAGAATCACCACCATCAAAGGTGCCTCTTTGCTCAGTTAGCAGGGGTTAAACATTAGAATGATAAACATTAGAATGCAAGCCGTTAAACAACAGCTCTCTTTGGAACTGTTTCATTAGCTGCTGAGATAAAGCACTATACAAAGTGACATTCATAATGATGTCAGAATACCAGGTAAGTGGAACTAGGCATTAGAATGAGCAGGTATAATGTGATTTTAGACTATAAACAGCACATTATTGAGATGTTGCACAAAATATTGTTGGAATGTTTGATCAGAATAGAAATAAATTCTATATTTCTGTGTTAAGAATCAGAATAATTGGCTTCTTGTACAAGAATAAGTGCAACAAAAGTGGCTTAATTTAAACCAGTAGTGGCAATGCTTCCATATTTTGTGTATAGTTTTAGTTACATTGCAAGGCAGACATTTAATGTCAGTAATCCTGCTTTGCTGAAATGGCTGGGAATTTTGCCATTGATAAAAGCGACAGATCTATGGTGATATCCAGATAGCTGCAGAGGGTGGCTCTTCCTTGAGGTGAGGTGGCCACCTCAGGTGGCACAGTTGGATACTGGGAGATGACAAGATGGCCCCTGCCATTGAAGTAGCTTGCCACGGCTTGGCAAAGAGCCTGTCCTCTCTTCCTCTCTGCTGTTGCTGCCTGCCTACCTGCTTTGGTAAGGAGCCAGGGTGCATGTGCCCTACTCCACTCCTCCCTTGTGCTGCTGGGCTGGTTAAGAGGACGATTGTAGAAGAAGAAAGGGGTAGTAGCACAGTGGAGCCCTTTCCTTATTTCCATGTCCTCAACCTTTTCATAACCTTCCCAGCAGTGCATGAGTACAAAGTGGAGGGGGCACACATCTCATGTGGTGACCATCATTGCTGCAAAAGAGGATGAGATGAATATGTGCACACATGAAATGAAGCAGTGACAGCAGCTATCGCCACTGTTGCGGGGAGGGGAGGCTCATGTATGTGGGACACATTTGGTGCTCTGCCTCACATGCACAGAGGTTGGGCCACCACTGGGAGCTGCAGTCTCATAAGAAACGCAAAGCTTGAGAGCATTTCTGGAGTTGCCTCCAGGACAGTGTAAGGAGCCCCAAGCATAACACAGGGCACACACAGCAGTTCTATCTACAACTGAGAAGTTATTTGATCCCGGCTCAGATTTGAAAGTGCCTTCTGTTGTTGCACACAGCTATGAAATGCTTAGCAGATATACTAATGCACAGCTGATATACTAATGCACAGCTCTGTTCTTTAATAGGCAATACTTATGGATCACAACTGTCACTTTAAAACCAAAATGTATACCCAGAACAGCATTCAGTCATATCCAACAGGTAATGATGATGAAGAATTGGAAAGCGATGAATAAAATTGAAAAGCCATCTCCAGTGGTTTGGTGTATACAGTACAGTGTTTCTTGTGAAACATCCCATTAAAAGTTTGTTTTACTGTACTTTTCATGGTGAATAGTAACAAAACCAAAGGTAGATGTATTTGCCTGTGATTATGAAGCAGATTACCCACTGCCTTATAAAAGAAAAAAAGCTTTTATAGGAATTTGTATAGTGTTAAAACTCTAGGTATTTACTTTTAATATTATACACTATATTTTTATTAAATTAGTGTAAATGTGTATAAATAGCTATATCCAGATCTATGCCTTTAAAAATGTTTGTTCATTACCACTTCCCTCACTATTCTACATTTTTTATTTGACATAGCAGCAGCGAGTGCCTGAAACTAGGAACGATAAGTTATCTGATTGTATATTAAGCAATGACCACAAAATTTTGCACTTATCACATTTTCTGTGCTTGGAGACAGCATGTTAATGTGTGATTTCCCCTAGGTAGATCAAAGATGCCTCTTGTATTAAACAACAATTACCCATTAATTATGGAGGAAAGAACTTCATTGTAGAACAAAACATGGTACTTGTGAAGGATGAGTGCAACCCTTCTTGTGAACTCCTTATTGCTTTGCTTTGTTTTACCTTTTACTTACTTGGTATAGGTGATGCTCTTTATAGATAGCAGTACTACAGCAAACATTACTATGTTTTATGCATGTTAGTACTTATTTGTGCAACTCTGGTAACAAAGATTTTACTCCCATACAAATATTGATGAGGCACATTTTAAGCAGGCAGTACTATGGCTGCATGCCTTGTAGGCTCTCTAAATTCCATAGGGAGATTAAGATCCAAATGCTTTACTCAGCTCCTGCTTAAACATGTTAAGCATGCATGTTGTTGACCAAGGAACAATGAGTCATCTAATGCAAGCTGAGATGGTTGTCAGACATGTCCAAATTTACATCAGAAGCAAAAGTGGCCAAAGTGAACCATTTTCAGCACAATAACTATTAGTACTATTATGAGTACAGTAGTAATATGATACTACTTTCAAGACATGAGTGGATTACATTGTCCTCAAAGGGCAATCTAAAAAAAATCACATAAGCTAGACTCCAGCAACAGCAACTGGAGGCTGTTCCTTACATGGAATTCTTTGTGAAACTGCTAGGGATTGGCCAGTTAAACAGGCTGTTATTTTTTTTCAAAGGAGGTTAGTACGAGAGCAGAAAGAGGATCAAACATATACAGACTTTGTTAGGTTACAACCCCCCGGCTTCAATTTTTTTTAAAAAAATGCAACACACAACTATGTGTTATATCATTATGTGATATCATTGCAACACCCAACCATGATACAACTTTTTGGCTTTAAGGCACTTTCTGTTCCTATACTTTTTTTAAAAAGCCATTCAGGAGTTTATCCTTAGTTCTGTTATCAGAGAGAAAAGTCAGAATGCAGCTTTCTTTCCTCCCTGATGGCTCTCGAGCTTGAGCAAATTGCAGTGACTTGGTTATCTTCATGGAAGGCTCTGTAAGTTAATTCTGCTGGAGGTAGGAGTAACTTGGCAAGATGGAGCTTCACAGACAAGAGGACTGGGTAGATTACCAGTTAAGAATGGTCAGTGCTCTGCCATCCATTGAGCCCTGTGTGCCAATCCATACCTTGTATATGGAGCTGAACCTATGAAGAGACACATTATGCCCCTAGTTATAACAAACAATAATTCAACAAATGCCAGGCTGTGGATAAATATCAAATGTTTATTTGGTGTGTGTGTGTGTGTGTGCTGTTTTTGTTTGTAAAAACATGATCTCTGTGCCTTCTTTCATGTATCAAGAGCAGGCACCCTGTTTACATAGTTTTGTAAAGTGTGTATATATTTTGGTCAAACTATGATGTTGTAGATCCATTTATATTTTGTTCATATAAGAACCTGAGCTGTCATTTCTTGAAGAAGAAAAAATAAAAGGTAATAATTTGATGATTTGCTCCAGTGCATTTACCTCATAACATAATTACTTTGACCAGGGGCGTAAGTTGTCTGGGGGCCCACTGCCTTGGTGGGGGGCCCAGAGGCAAGTGACATGACTGACTCCCCCAGCCACATACCCATCCAGGCTTCCTTCAGTTGTATTCATCCTCCGAAAATTGATGCGAGTGTTGAGACCTGGAGTTACCAGAACAATATGTCTTTCTCTAGTACCATTAAATGACTTGCATCGTCCACAATCTACAAAACCTCTTAAAACAATTTAGGATGGTGTTCTATTGTGGCACATATATAGTAGTGTGCTTTTTGTTACCACTATTCCGCCTCATTGAAGATTTCTTTACTTTATGAGCTGAACTTCAGTGGTGGGGGGCATTTTAAAATCTTGTCTCTGGGCCCACTCCAACCTTGCTACACCCCTGATTCTGCTGTAGTTCTCTACTGAAAAAATAAGGCTGTAATTCTTCATAAGAACAGCCCTGCTGGATTGGGTCCAAGGCCCATCTAGTGCAGCATCCTATTTCATGAAGTGGCCCACCAGATGCTCCTGGGAGCCCCACAGGCAAGAGCTGTTGCTCCCCTGCCACTGGCATTTAGAGGCACCCTGCCTCTGAGGCTGGAGGTGGCCTGTAGCCATCAGACTAGTAGCCATTGATAGACCTGTCCTCCATGAATTTGGCTAAGCCCTCTTAAAGCCATCGTCCCCATAGACTGTAACTATTAATACAGTCATGCTCGGGTTCAGGAGATAAGTCTTATTCCCCCATGGATGCATGCGAGGAGCCAGGCCCATGTCTGTCTTATATGCTTAAATCATTCCCTAGTACTGGAGGGGGATCACTTGCATCCTGAAAGAAAATAATATTGGAGACACTGCGTCTTGATGGCAACAGAGGTGCTGTCGATACAGCTGCTAAAAACTGGGCTGTAAGCACACTATGCTGGACTTAACTTCCAAGTAAATACCAGTCAGCATAAAGGTATCTGATCCTAAACATCAAGGCTGCAATTCTTTCTGTGTACTTATTTAAACATGATTGTAAAGTTAAGAACATAAGAACAGCCCTGCTGGATCAGGCCCAAGGCCCATCTAGTCCAGCATCCTGTTTCACACAGTTGCTGCTAGAAGCCACAGGCAGGAGTTGAGGGCATGCTGTCTCTCCTGCTGTTACTCACCTGCAACTGGTACTCAGAGGTATCCTGCCTTTGAGGCTGGAGGTGGTCTATAGCCCTCCGACTATGTTGATAGACCTCTCCTCCATGAAGTTATCCAAACCCTTCTTAAAGCCATCCAGGTTGTTGGCGGTCACCAAATCTTGTGGCAGAGAATTCCACAAGTTGATTATGTGTTGCGTGAAAAAATACTTGTTTGTTCGTCCTAGATTTCCCGGCAATCAATTTCGTGGGATGACCCCTGGCTCTAGTGTTATGTGAGAGGGAGAAGAATTTCTCTCTATCCACTTTCTCCACACCATGCATGATTTTATAGACCTCTATCATGTCTCCCCTCAGTCATCTTTTTTCTAAACTAAAAACCCCCAGGTGTTCAGAACACTGTGGACATAATTGTTTTTGTGAACAGAGGGTATTTATTTGCAAATATTTAGATTCTTTATTGAAGCTATAGCATTCTCTGGAAAGTGGCAACATTTCTCACAATTACCAGTTTATTTTGGTAAATCTTTGATATGATAATTAGGACATACAAACAAACCTTCCCCCAACCTTTCTGTTTTATTGCTTTCGCTGGTGGCTTGAATCATTTTGTCAGCTCATTTCAAGAAATTGCTTTGATTTCTCCCCAGTTGGACAGTGGCTTAGTTTCTGCTTTTATTCACTTATTTATTTCAAAGGGCAAATTGCAGTTCTGAATTGTTCAGAATTAGATGAAATTAATTCCCTGTGAAGCATGCCAAGTGTCACCCAAACAGATGCTGGAGTTTTTGTTCTAGGGTTGAGGCAAGGTTTACCTTTTGCAGAAGCCATGCTGGTTCACTCTCAGCAGGGCCTGTTCTTCTTTTTGCTTAACCATTTTATCTTTGAAAATGCTTTCTGTCAATTTGCCCAAAGCCGACGTTAACTAGTCCTTAATTTCCTGGATCTCCACGGTTCCCTTTTTGAAAACTGGTGTTACAAGGGCTACTTTCTAGTCCTATGGTACATAGCCTGATTGTAGAGAAGCTATATATTTTTGCAAGGTGGTCAGCAATTTCACATTTGAATTCTTTGACTTTCAGATGGATGCCATCTGGCCCTGATGACCTGTTTTTAATTTTTCTAGACAGTTTAGGACATTTCTCATCACCTCTATCTGACTCAGTTCTTTAGCCTCTGTCCTTGAGAAGCCCAGTTCAGGCACAAGTATATGCTCAATCATTTAGCTTCTCTGCAATCTCCACATCCTCCTTAATAATCCCTTTCAGTCCCTCATCATCTAACAAACTGCCTCCCTGGCAGGTTTCGTGCTTCTAATTTATTTAAATAAGTTTTTGTTGTTCCCCTTTGATGCTTTTAGCTAAATGCTCCTCAAACTTTTTTCACCTTTCTTATTGTCACCTTGCATTTCTTCTGCCAGAAAGCTTATTTCTGTTCTCTTCATTTGGGCAAGCCTTTCCAATTTCTGAGGGAAAGCTTTCTACAAAGTTCATCCTTGAGAGCTCAGCAGGGGACTGGTTCACATGTGGATTGGTTACCAGTTGAAAGACAGGAAGCAGAGGGTAGGAATAAGTGGACAGTTCTCTAAATAGAGTGAAGTTAGAAGTGATTCTTACCCTGGTCCACCAGCGATCTGTAATAGGACTGGTGCTTTAATTCATTCAAAAGAACTAAACTTGGGGTAAGCAGCAAGGTGGCCAAATTTGCAGATGACACCAAACTATTTAGGGTAGTAAAATCCAAAAGAGATTGTGACCAGCTATAAAAGGATCTCTCCAAACTGGGCAATCAAATGGCAAGTAAAATGTAAAAAATAAAAAGTACAGCTTAATGTTAGCAAGCATAAAGTGATGCATATTGGGGCAAAAAACCACAACCACATATGTTGGTGGGATCTGAGATGGATCTTGGGGTTGTGTTAGACAGCTCATTGCTTCCTCACCACTCACCACTCTTTCTGCCTCTTTCCATTTCACCTTTCCAACACTGTTAATCCTAGCGCAGCTCATCCACCTCCCCCCACCAATCAACCAATCATTCTTGTAACTCAAGAATCAATCACATTCTTGTAACTCCCTTCTAAGAATCACACTGATTGGAAAAGGAAGCAAAAGAAGTTCCACCAAGTAGTTTTTGTTCAGTTGCTATGCCCAATCAATCAATCAATCAATCAACCTGCATGAATGAGAAGCCCACATGCCTGACGTTAACATGGCAGCAGGGGGAGTGAGGCAGAGAGAGAAGAGTAGGTCATGCCTGCTCCACCCACATAGGCTGCTACCAAGTGACCCTCTGTGTATTTTAAGTGCTGAGTCAAAGCATAAGGACACAGACAATTGACTGACTTCAGTAGCATTCTTTAACATGGGGCTTTCTGGATAATTTAGCAGCAATGGGATAGGAAGGAATTAACAGATACCAAAAGCTCCTACAAATGTTCATTACATGAGAAAACTCATACAGAAAGAATGGGTAGATTAAGACATATCCATCTTCATTCTTGTAACTCCCTTCTAAGAATCACACTGATTGGAAAAGGAAGCAAAGGAAGTTCCTTTTTTGTTTTTGTTCAGTTGCTATGCGCATGATTGACAGCTCAGAGCCATAAACCTTTGTCCATTGCCTGATCTCCCCCTTCTTACCCTGTTTGGATGACTGGTTGCTTTGTTTGCTTCTCCCAATTCTCTGTGTCTGTCTAACCAGATGCTCTTCTATTTAAAAAGGTGGCTTCCAAACTGGCCCATTTACTTCAGTTCAGACCCCTTCACTGGGGTCCCATTTCATTTAAAGGGTCCCTCTGAAGTTGAATATAATTTCTTTAGGAAGGAAAAAAAACAAGCATCATGTCTGCACAGAGGCATGATTAGAATCTTCTAGAGCAGGAGTACTTGCTTTGTTTTCACCCCCTTTAGGTTTTTTTTAACCTTCTTCACTCTCTGGGTATCCCTTTTAAAGTTTGTTTTGTTAATGGTGTTCCCCCTTCCCCATACTGAATTTATGACTGGTAGGTGGTCTTCTTAAAAATGCATGTTCTATGGAGAAAGGTTAGCCACCTCCAATGAGCATAACATACTTTCTCTATTTAGGAAAAGAGCAAAAGACAGATTTGTGCCCACACTGGCAAAGGCTCTCAAAACTGGCTTACCAAAAAAAATCTCAAGGTTCTTCAACATTGCATTAGCTGGCCTCTGTACACCAGGAACAGGTTGAATTGCTTACATTCTAACGAATCATTTGACAACTTTCGGATCCAATTATGGCCTTATCTGCTATCAGATCTACCTCATATTCACCACCATCAGCTGAATATGCAGTGTCTCACTTAGACACCAACCCAAACTTCTTTGCTATTCAGTTGTCCTGAGTATGGATGTATGAAGTAGTGGCAGTCAAACTGGGGCTGAACTGGATTGGCCTAAATAAGTCCAAATCAAACCACAGCATTGCACAGCTGCAATCGCCTGATCCTCCTGCTTTGGTTCCAAGACCATCTGATCCCAATGCTCTATCTCTTGTCCGCTCACTATGGCCAGCTGATGTATGGTTCAACATTGAACTGGAAGCCTTCCTATTCCTTACATCAGTTGTTGCATCTGGATCTTCCCCAAAATAAAGTGAATGGGATCCCAAGCCACTTTCAGGAACCAAGGACCTCAGAATCTACCCTGATTGCACAGGTTTTCTAGAAGTGCAACCAGCCACCTTCACAAATCAAAGATCAAATTTATGGGGGCCAGTTCCTACCCATGTGACTGGGAGAGTGAAGAATTGGTAGGATAAACCAGAATTCCTTCCAGAGAATATAAGGTTCAAACTTAGGCTGTGGATTTCTCCCCCTTTTGGCACCCAATTGTGTGGTAGTGGAGGCAGCACAATGTTTTCTCTCTCTTCCACCAGAGGAATAAAAGTTATAGTCCATTGGCTCTGTTCTACAGTGGTGTATCAGTTCAGAATTGCTGTGTGTTTAGCCAGGCATGTATGGCTAAATACCACACACTTGCAAAGGGAATAAAGACACATTTTTGAACTCCTTTCCCTTAATCAAAGTCAATCTGCTCTGCTCTACCAATTAGAAGCCTTTATATAGGCAAAACATCAACTGCACACATCCAATCTAGCAGATAGAAAGCCACAATCCCATGCCATAGCACTTCTCCATCATGCCTGAATCGGCTTCAGCAGCCTCATTACTGAACCAATCCAGAATTCAGAACTTTAAGCTCAATAGGAAAGCACTGTTTGGTGGGAAAGATGAACACTAACATGGTGTGCTCAAAATCTTTGCTCTATGGCCCAGTCCATTGGTCTAGGGCTGTACCAACACAAGCAACCATCCCACCAAATATCTGAGCATACCTATTGTCAGCAGTCCAGTCTATCAGCCCAGAAGCAGTTCATACCCCCTAAATAAATAGGCTTTACCCAAAATCCAAACTGCCCCTGTACTCCAAATGAGTGTGACTCCTTCATCCCTCACATTGGTTCCCACTTCCTCCATGATTTCCTGGCTTGGCACTTCATCACCACAGACAACTAGATCATCATAATTTGGATAGGATATGGAGTAGTCTGGCACTCCATCCTTATTTGAGGTTATCTGGGTCCCCAACCCTACCCTGTTCCTCCTTGATGCAGTATGCACTCTTCTGGTTAAAGATGCCATCAAACCAGTAACACAGAGGGTTCTACTCCCCACAGTTCGCTATACCAACATAGCCTTCACGCTATTCTTCACCTGTGTGCAGGGTCAATGCTTACTGTGTTCCACGCCGGTTCCATATAGTATGTGGATCCAGTATGCAATCCAGAGATTCTTTCCTGTCTCTACAGGTGCCTGGTTTGCACTGACCATATTCCTATTGATCCAGTGCCTACCAATACAAAGTCCTCCCGTTGGGACACTGGGTTTCACAAAAGGCATGGTGGTAGGTACACCACAAGCAGGACCTGATGATATTCTCTTATACATACAATTGTATTTTCTTCGCGCAGCTACCATCTCATTGCTCAGTTCAAATTTGGCCTTGCTTTTATCCACTGTCTCACTTTTAGGTCAACCACAAGTAGACATCCCTCACTACAGTTCATCAGGATATTTGATTCCCTTCAATCGAGAATCTTTCTACCCAAAGACTGAGCCCACTTTCAAGCCTTATATGCATGGTCCTCCAGTCCAGATACCATTTGCACACTCACAATCTAGTGTCTCCCAAGATTAAATTAGGTGACCATGGCCAGTGATTCTACTTCCTTGCCTCAAAATGAGACCAGTGCTCATTTCTCATCTCCTTCAAACCTTAAGAACAATTCCAACCCAAGATTCTTTTCATATGCTTCAAAATCTAAGTCTCTCTGTTGAGTGACCTCCCTCCCTCCTCTTAGCAGTTACTATGATGATTGGTGCCTCTTGAACAGATAGGGATCCCACTGTGACCAACATTTCATCTGTAGTCTCTGGTCCCACTTTGAACTTTGCATAAATAGCTTGGAACTTCCTTTCAAGATTCTGCCTTTTTTTCTTTTGGAACCAAGCCATTCCTGTAGTTGTGGACAATCTATCTACATTATCTACATTTTTATATCCCGCTCTTCCTCCAAGGAGCCCAGAGCGGTGTACTACATACTTGATTTTCTCCTCACAACCCTGTGAAGTAGGTTAAATGGCACTTATGTGCCACTGTTGAGATTTCTGGCCTTCACTCAGGGCTAGTTTTCCTGAAATGTGACCCCTGTAATTATCCTCTGCTGCATTCTTTTATTGAAGGAATCAGGACTAAACATGTCATTTCTCAAGAGCTCATATTTCTGCTGTTTCAGCCTTCCACGAGCCACTTGCCAATTTTCTTACCCTTTGTCAAATGCTTCTTCAAGGGGATGTCACCCCATCCATTCCACCACCCCCACCCCCAATACCAGAGACTGTTCCTCCCCGGGACCAATTCTCTCCAAACTGATGTCGAAGCCCTTTGAACCATTGGCTTCTGGAAATATGAGACTCTTTTCTTTTGAAGAGGCCTTCTTCTGGCTTCTATGTTGGTTTGACAGGTGGGAGAACTTTGGGGCCCTCATTCTGCTGCTCCATACCTAGTCTTCCTTAACAATTAAGTCCTAGTTCACTTTTATCTTCCAGTAGAAGGTTATTTAGACTTCTGCATATCATAGGACACTGCCCTCCCCATTTCTTCCTTTCCTCTTTCTCCAAAATGTGCATTATACTTTTTGGACATCTGCAGGGCACTTGAATTTTATGTGGACTGGAATGTGGCTTTCCACAAGTCCCTCTCTTTACTCATCTGTTATCCTGAACATATAAAGGCCTCTAAGTCTTGTCTCAATGTCTGCTGGTTGTCTTCTGCAGTGACCTTCACATACCAACCTGTGAAACAACCAATGTAAAGCTCCATATCATCATATTCCACCAGAACTGTTACCATGCCTACAGTGTTTCAAAAGGGGTGTTTTGATACCAGATCTCTGTCAAGAAGCCACCTGGTCTCAGCCGTTGACTTTCATAGAAAGTTTGATTTCGGATGGATACTACTTTTGGAAGAGTAGTCCTCAACTCTCTTTGCATAGACCAGCTGCACCCACCTCCAGGTAAGTTATCATTCTCCCATAGGTGTACTTGCACAGAGACCACAAAGAAAAAGTAGGTATCTTTTCTGTAACTGATATTATTCAAGTGGTCACACAACACTCCCTCCTCCCTGCTGTGGCAGTTGAAGAGAATCTGAAGAGGAAAGCATGGGCTATTGGCCTGGGGTGTATGTTAGGGGTGTGCATGAACCATTTGCTGCCAAACCAATTCGCCTCAAACCGGGTTGGTTCTGTCCGTGATCGAACTGAACCCGATTTGGGTGAACTAGTTTGGCAGCAAACAAGCAGCCGGGTGGGGGCAGTGAGAGAGGTAGTAAGGTTCTTACACTGCTGCCTCAGCTGCTCACCCACCCCACCCCACCCGGTGTGGCCCCAAGCACACACAATGCCTTCTTTAGGAAGCCGCCCTTGCTGCTGATGCAAGGGTGGCTTCCGAAACCGCATGTGCTTGGGGCTGTGCCAGGAGGAGGGGGAGAGCAGCAACAACACCGGCAGCCATGCCTGCTGGGTAAGAACCTTACTACCTGTCTCGCTGACCCCACCTGCCCCTTAGCATTCTCAGGACTTCCACCCCTTTATTTGTAAAGGAGAATCTTCACCAGATTCCTGAAGCGCTGAATTGGTTAAGTCAAATGGTTCAACTGAACCAGTTCAGCAGCATGTGGTTTGGCTCAAATTTGAGATGAACTGTGATTTTTGGTGTATGTGTGACTTATACCAATAATCTTAAACTAAGCTCTAAACAATTAAAATTGTGGCTCTGCACAGGGACAGATTTCCCATAGGTATGGGAAATCTGCACAGGTACTGCATAGGTAGCCATTCAAAGAACATCAATTACAAGTAAGAAACTTGCTTATCCGTTTCTACATCTAAAGCAAGTAATCCCAATTTCAAATTATATTTACAGTTCTGATGGAGATGGTACTAATGAAATTAATAAATGCAGCCTTTGATGTTGCAATATAAGGAGAAAATGAAGCAAATACCAAAATGAGTAGCTTCCATAGTGCTGGCATATATTTCAAAACTGCTTACTGAAAGTTCCATAGTTAGCAAATTGGTTTTAAAAAATATTTCAGAAAATTTAATTGGAAATCACTCCAACTGGGAGACTCACTAGAATTGTGAGTCTCTTAAAACGTCATTTCTTATATTACAATTTTATATGTGTAGATCCACACATGTATGAAGAAGCATGTATTATCACATGTAAGAACTGCATCCTGTATCTTTTCTTATGATGCATGTCTCTGGAAGTAAAAGCTTTTCACATCTGGATGCATGTCTCTGGATTTCAGTAAGAGTATTAGTCCAAAATATATACATTAATGACCATTCTCAGATTAGAGAATGTATACATTTCCATACAAGAATCCAGATATGCTTGTGTGAAACTGAAATTTGAGACAAAGCCATAAATATTAAGGCATTTGATTCTAGGCTCATGCATAGCCCTAAGAATTTATACTGGAAAAACCCTCTTCACAAGTAGTAATTTTACTATCAGACCAACTTTTTAAATTCCCCCTTCCCAAAGCTATTTGATGTTAACTGTGTTTTAGACCTGTGGTTTTCAAGCTGTGTAAGACAGTTACCAGATGTTCCTCAAAGGCTTACCAGTGAAGGTTTCTCAATGAAAGAAATCAATAATAAGAGACAAGACTCCCTGAAAGACAGCTTAACCACAACATCACATCTTCCTCTGTAATCTGCAACCACAGGGTAGTGTATTCTGGAGCTCAGGCTCAGCCCACATAACAATGAGACCGAACTGATGTTGGAAAATTTAGCAAGCTGCCCAATACAAATACAAATCTCTGCAGCATGTAGGAGGCTCCCTGTAGGAGTGTGTCTATGGAAATGGCTCTTTTGAAGATTGAAATTATGGAAACTCCTTTAGAACAAGTTCTAGACATCTTTGCTTGCACGGGATGAAAAGATCCAACCTTCAGATGTGTAGTGGAAATATACTATAAATATTAACAGCTTGCAACAGAGAAACTGAAAATTTATAAACATGTTTTATTAAAGCTTGTCTCATGATAAAACCATCTGACAATCCTCTCAGGCAGACTTTCCATAAATATGTGCAACTGTCAAATAGTTACATACCACTACATCAAGGTATTCTTGCTTTCAGTGGTATTTTTCATTTTCAGCTATGTACAGTAAAGCACAGAAGCAAAGAATATACTAGGAATGTATTAATACAACTTGCCTCAAGATCAGTGTTTACTAGAATATGTTTTGTAAGTCTTTTTCCGTATCGCTACCATACATTTTTACCGCCATTCCCACGCAACATTTAGAATATTGCACTACATTTAATTTATATTATACAATCATCATAATAGTAGTACCCAACTTTTCATTCCCATTTCATTAACTCATAAAACTATAAAAATGTGATATTGGAAAATCTAATGCCTACATTGGGCAGCAAAGTTAGTCATGACGAAGTCTTATTGAAATTAGTGGGACTTAATCATGTTTCATTTATTTCAGTGATGCTTAGTCATGACTGATCCTGCTTTCTGTTTCTATAGTTGCTTCCTCACTTTAGCAAGTGTTTGAAGGCAGTACCTGGATACCAGCGAAACACTAACAGAGAATTAGTCCAGATCATTTCTGCTCGTAAGCAACAGAAGACTTCAGAAGGACCAAACTCATTCAACATAGTGTTGAAATTCCCCCCTCTTTCATTTTGGGAAGTATTTAGCTAAGCTAAACTTTAGCTTAGATTATGAAGTAGAATTTTAGAAAAGGTGTAGAACCTTTTTAGCAGATTTCAACTATTCAGCTAGGTTAAAAAGCCCCTAAAGAACAAATTATTTCTAAGATTAGAAACAGTTTGGGTAAAAATGATATTTTTCACCTAGTAACTGAAAAGCAGATGCAACACAGTAATATAAATGGTTGCTTGCCAGTCAAACTAAGAGTGCTTTAACTATGCTAGTTATCCTTATTTTGAAACAAGCATTTTTGCTATGATCAGAAATATAATACAGTGTCTAAACACATGGAAGATGAAGCCTTAACACATATCCCATTGTATAAGGGAACCTTTCTGCCCCTCCTCCCCCATAGTGACACCCCTCTGTGATCCCACTGTGTGATCCCTCCCCCAGCTGCTCCTGAGGGGCAGGATATGGCTGTGAACCGAGGAAAGACTAAATGGGGGAGGCCCCTTCTATGAGCAGAATAAGCCCAACCTCTCATCTCAGATCAGCTGGAGCTTCTTGAAGAGGAGCTGGCAAAGTTCTTCTTTATTTCTATTTGGTTTAGGATCCAGTGAAAAGAACTACATGCTGTATAATAATATTGAACATCTAATTGCAGTTTCTGTGCATGATGGTATCAAACCTTTGGAAAGTGGATTATTTTAGCAATCCTGTTTAATATATTATCCTTTTACACATTAGTACTCCAAAGTCACAGATTCTGTGGCAAAACTAATGCTCAAGGAAACAGAAAAAGGGACAACTTAACTTCAGGATTCTTCAATATGTATCTTAAGTATTATTACACTGTAAAGTGATAAGGCTTCATCTATTTTTACATTAACAAGAAAATCTTTTGTTGGCACATTCCCAATAAACTGTTAAGCAACATTGGTACAAGTTATGTTGAGGCAAAATGTAATGCCCATGGGCTTTAAGGAAAAAATAAATATCCACATCTAGAGAGGGCAATTTCAAGAATATTGAATTAGATGTGCTTTGGAAGTCTCTCCCGGTTTAAACGTCTACTAAACGCAAAGAAGGATAATGTATTTAAATCCAAGTTTAACTTCTTAAAATCTGTTTGAAAGAGAAAAGTGGAAAGCAAATCTCTTGATATGCAGTAACAACAGTTTTACTTTTGAAAAAAACTGCCACAGTGCAGGCTTTCATGAAGCATGATTGGCGCAAAAAAATAAAAATCCAAACTAAAGAACCAAACAAAGAAACTCCAAACAAAACCCTCAGGAATATGTCAAAACTAAATTAGATGCAATCATTGCCTTTAAAAGCTGGTCCTTTAGTGGCTGTTATGGTAATGTTAATTTAGGCATATAGCAAAACTTCAGAGCTTTTTACTTAATAATAAAAAAAGACAAAAAGTTAAAGAATAACCAAAAAATGTACACTATATCAGCATGAAATGTCAGAAAACATTCAAATAAATTAAAAATAACCTCCCAGTATATATCCTCCAATTGTTTTAACACACAATTTGGACCACCTATTTTATAGCAAAAAAAAAAAAGTTTAAAAAAATTGTGGTACTACGTTTGGAAATAAATCCTTAACTTTCACACTGGTAAAGGGAAAAAACCTGTAGAGAAGCAGCTTGTGTATAATATACCCAGTATTTAAATTTTTATTTCTCTAATGTGTTTTTGATGAAGTGCAAAGTCTTTCCCCAGTTCATCATTCTTATGGCCAAATGTGCAAATATCAGTCTACTGAGTCTTCAGGTACATCAAGTGTGTGTTGTTCTTCTTGCAATAGGCTTTCAAGTATCGGTGCCATTATTAGAGTGTTCTCCTCTTCTTCTGTTAAGTTGTCATCTTCATATTTATCTGATTTTCGGGATTCTGAATCTAAACTGGTATTTTCCAAAGCTTCTATATCTTCAATGCCTGCTCTGTAGTGAATCATAAGGAGTGTGAGAGCTTGCAGTCGCTCACCTGATTTAGCCAATGCAGCAGAAAATAGTGCTTTCTTTCTAACATCTGTTGTTTCTTTTTCTTCTTTAATTAGGGAATTGTTGTTCTCCAGTTCCTGGTCTATTTCATTTTGCAGTTTTTCTAACATAACCTCCAATTTCTGGATTCTTTCCTCTGTAGGCAAGCTCCTATAGAGGTCTCGGCCAATTTCTTTAACAGCAATAAAGACACTATCATCTAGTCCTCCTTCCCTCCTTGCTAGCTTTATCCCTGCACCAGTTGCTCGCTTGGAAGGGCTACTTGGACCACCAGTTTCTGTGTCACTCCCTTCATTATCTGAAGTATGTGGTGTGTGCTTTGGTGAAGGCTCTACTGCATCAGTCTCACTAACACGAACTTTAGGAACTTGGCGAAGGTTTAATAACCTAGTGCTTGTATTGATGATATGTCTTGTTATACCTGTTTTGTTTGCAGATTTCAATTCTGAATCAACACGAATGGATGGTATGGATTGAGGATCCTGGCCTTCCAATTTAAAGGAGCGTAGGACTCCCTCAAGCCGCCTTGATGACCCTAAACAAAATGGGGTGTCAGCCAGGCATTTTTCTTGACACTTTTTGTGGCAAACATATGCACAAACTACACACTGTGATGCTGCTTTTGTCCAAACTTTCTTTTTGCAGTAATCACACCAAGTTGGATTCTGAAACTGAGTGTCTTGAAAATTATGCTTGTTTCCAGTGTAAACAATTTGTCCAAGATAAGCATCCTCTTTTGGAACAACAGGAGCAAATGCTTCTTCTGGAATGGTTTCTCTTTCTTTTTCCAACAAGAAACTTGAGTCTTCTGGTTCACCCTCTCTTAAATATTTAAAATGTATAGTAATATCACCATAACAAAAACTTTCATTGAAACCTTTGTGTGAAGTCAAAGTACGCAATGCAGTTCTAGTTACTGCAGCTTTGGGTGAGGCAGGAGATAATCTAAATGTTCGAAAAAATTCCATGGAAGCTGTAGCTATACAATCTAATGCTATTTCTTCAAGTTTTATGCTTTCGTATCCTAAACAGAGAAGTCCACCTAACTTGAAAGGGTCTCTACACCAAATGGCAACATTTAGGTACTGATGTTGTTTTTCTACTTCAAATATGTAGGAAGAGGCCTTTGTCCTTGCCCATTTACCTAATCGGTTGCGATAAAGAATTTCTGGCGTTTCCCACAAATATTGACTTTCTGCAGTTTCCTTGGATTTCTGGGAATTCTGTGCATTATCTGCAGGTTCCTTTACTTGTTTGTTTTGCTCATGTAGGTTCTTTGCTAATGCAGCTAGTCTAGTTCCTGGAGGTTCTTCTACTGTATCAGTACTTTTTGTTGCCTTTTCTGAACTTTTGTCTCCATTATTTGCAGGAGGCGGCGGCCTCTCTGGCTTCTCAGAAGACAAGTCGCCAGTTTCAAGTTTATTTTGAATTTCATTATTAAGTTGTGCTTTAAGCTGTGGTCTAGGTGGTACAGGAGGTTTAGTTGTAGTTTGTGGATGTTTCTGTGCTGTGTCCATATTCTCAGAATTTTTTAGTACTACCTGTCTGGCTGCTTCTTTGAAAAGTGCTCTTGCAGCTGACTGACCACCTAAATTTAACTTGCGATTTAGTATTGGAGATATAGTTCCAAGCGATTTACCGGTAGTTGCTGGTGGACGTTTGGGACTTGTTGCTGAAGATTCATCTCTGGGTTCATTTGATTTTAGGTCATTTGCCAAGTCCTCAAATTCTAATTCTAATTCTTTCAAATCAGACTCTGCTGATGACATATCCTCTTCTGGAAATAGTGAGTCTTCAAACTGTGTAAGACTAAGAGCATCGTGTATTGATAAATTCTGCTGACCAACAGGCCTTTCATAATATATGATAACTTTCTCACCAGCCTGTCTGATGAGCCTTAGCACTTGAACTGTTGATGTAATTTTAACTCCTGTGAAAAAACACAAATAAACCAAGAGTCAACAATCATGAAACAACATTATATGGAAGACTGAAAGCAACAAAAAATACATCAGTTCATATCCCATTTCAGTAAGGGTAATGTGTGTGCATGTATCCTGACTAACTGAGAACTGTGAGAACAATTGGGTACCGTATGTGAAGTTCCTGGCAACAGATCTCTATCTCCAGCACTGCACAAGTGGTTTCCAATACTGGATTGGGAACTGCACACAATGTTGAAGAGAAGATGAACTGTCAGGTCTGACAGCTCAAATCACCTGTTTTGGAGGTGGGTTGTGGAAGAGACTGAATATACACAACTTCATGCAAAAAATGAGTCTCACTGCATTTAGTGAGACTTATTAGCTAATAAATGTGTTTAGAATTGTAGCCCAAATAATGATTTAGTAATAAAAGCAACATTATGGGTTTCAGTTCTGCAATTTAGTTATAGTCTTATTATAGTACTCCCTCAACACTGCCAAGTTTAAATACATTGTGAACTTCCTTGGGAACACCTGTAGAAGATGCTTGTTATAAACAGAAATGTATAAAATTTCAAAAATTCTGTTTATTCCCATATCATTCCACAGAGTTTAGTTATAACTCTGATCCTTACTGAGGTCTGCTGATCAGTGTTCCCTCTAACAGGGATTCTCCGGTGTTGTTGACTACAACTCCCAGAATCCTCAGCTATAATGGCTTTTGCTTGAGGATTCTGGGAGTTGTAGTCAGCAACACCGGGGAATCCCTGTTAGAGGGAACAATGTTGCTGATATATATCTATATTTCTCTAAGGTGTACCCGTCGCTAATCCCATGCATGGCAGCTCTCGCAAGATTTCACAAGTGAGGGGAGGGGGAGAGGAAGGCAAGCGGCCAGTGAGAGAAAGTGGCAGCCAGGCTGGCCATTGGGGGAGAATTATTGAAGGGATGGGGGGAGAGACAGGCAGAACTAGGGGCAAAGATGCTCTGTTTCACATCAGCTAGTTTAGAAGTAATGTGCTTCAATCCTACTTCTAGCAAAGCCTATGGCATGGGGACAACAAATTAAGGTGAGGTTTAGAGCTAAAGTGGAACGACTACGTTTTCCCAGGAAAATTATCAAGTGCTGAGAACAGAGGCGTAACTATAATAGGGCAAGGGGAGACAGTTGTCTGGGGGCCCACTGCCTTGGGGGCCCCCCCAAGGCAAGTCACATGACTGACTCCCCCAGCTGCGCACCCACCCAGGCTTCCTTCAGTTGTATTCATCCTCCAAAATGGATGTGGGTGTTAAGACCTGGAGCTACCAGTACAGCATGTCTTTCTCTAGTACCATTAAATGACTTGCATTGTCCACAATTTATAAAACCTTTTTAAAAATAATTTAGGATGATGTTCTATTGTGGCACATAGATTTTATATATGTATAAAAATTTCACTATGCTTTTTGTTACTACTAATCAGCCTCATTTAAGATTTCTTTACTTCATGAGCTGAGCTTGAGTGGGGGGGGGGGGCATTTTAAAATCTTGTCTCTGGGCCAACTCCAATCTTGCTACGCCCCTGGCTGAGAAAACTTCCTTGTTCTGTCATTCCTTGATAAGTACTGGCATACTCATTTACACTGTCCTAAGCTGCTTTCATTCTTTACTGAATTTCACTGGCTTTTAGTGATATCTCTTACCTAAATTGGATTACACAGAATGTCATGATCACATTCACTCATCTATGATAAACTAGGATCACACATGAGACTGGTCCAGGAAAAAGAAGGCAGCAGTGGATAGAAGTAAATTTGTGTGGAAGCATCCACTGCTAGAGGAAATAATGGCACTAACAGGATGGGTGTGGGTGTGTGTGGACATCATGCTTCACTACTCTTAACCACTATTAAAATAGTGATTAAATCACTATTTTAATCCAAAATTCAAAACACTATCTTGCACAGCACTACTGAAATTTAATATTCAATTATTTATTACTGATCCCACCTTAAATGGCGCAGCGGGGAAATATAGCAATAGCACTTACATTTATATACCGCTTTATAGCCGAAGCTCTCTAAGCGGTTTACAATGATTTAGCATATTGCCCCCAACATTCTGGGTACTCATTTTACCGACCTTGGAAGGATGGAAGGCTGAGTCAACCTTGAGCCCCTGGTCAGGATCGAACTTGTAACCTTCTGGTTACAGGGCGGCAGTTTTTACCACTGCGCCACCAGGGGCTCCTTGACCAACAAAGTCAAATGTTGGGCAAATGCTTGACCAACAAGCAGAAGGTTGCCAGTTCAAATCCCTGCTGGTACTATATCAGGCAACAGCAATATAGGAAGATTCTGAAAGGCATCATCTCATACTGCACAGCAGGAGGCAATGGTAGACCCCTCCTGTATGCTAACAAAGAAAACCACAGGGCTCTGTGGGTGCCAGGAGTCGAAATAGACTTGACGGCACACTTTACTTATTATTACTTAATATTGGCTGGCATCCTAATGCTGCGCTTGCGCAATGAACAAAGTTGACTTGTGCAAAAAGGTCACACAGCTGTGTGAAACTACACCTTTGTGCAAATCTCATGAGGCATGCAAGCACAACACTTGAACACACGTTCCAGACTCAGCACAACCAGCTAGTGCAGCATCTTCACTCAAGCACAGCGAGACAGCAACCAGCAACACATCTCTTCGTGGTGCTTTATGCACTAGCAGTTTACAAAAAGTGACATTTACCACAACAATGCACATTCAAATAACTCTAGAAAACTCTACAAAGTATTTTTATTAAATCAGTTAATTCAATTAAAGGTATTCTGATAGATCCCCAGCAAAAAAGGCTTCTCCAAGTGAATATAGGTGTGGCTTTAGTCCTTTAATAATTCGCCTTCCCAAAGAATTACTAGTTGAAGCATTCAGACTTTCCAGTACTATAGCAGCTCAAGCAGGGCCCATTTTATTACTTAGTTTAGTAATACACACAAGGCCACAGTACTATACTGAGTTAGTCATGCTTAAACTCCCTGACTTCCATGGACTGAAGTATGCCTGTTGGATTAAAACCACATGATGCCTTATGGTATATTCCTATTTATTCTCATTTCCCTGGGAAAAGGATTCTACGATCAAACAAATTCTTCTATTTTTGGACTTTCAATCTCTCCTGAATACATGAATTTAAAATTTGTTCCTATAAGAATTTCCACCATGCTCCAAGGAACCCTGCTTCAGCAAAAAAAGACTCACTTCATATTAATAATTTCATTAAAGATGTTAAAGCTTATGTTGGCCCAATTAAAAAATATATATGATTAAGTACATAGCAATAGCCTAACATGTTCACATTCCTAGTACCTAAGAGGGTGCAAATAAATGTCCACCACTCAGTTACTGCAATATCAAGTAATGAAATGGGTGCATGAAACAAGCTTCAGAGATCAAACACCACAAACTGAGTTTGCATAGCACTTCAGGTACATACATGTCCCCTCACCTCACTCTCCCAGTGTGGGAACAGGTGAGACTAATTCAGCTGTGAGTTCAACTGAATTCAAGCAATAAATGTGATGTGCAAGCATATGTGAATCTTCTGTAAGTCTCCACTTTTAAATGATATTAAGATCAAGAAGATGTTACCTGTGGTATAACACAAAATTACAGATCTCACCTCAAGGCGAGCTTTTATACACACACACACACACACACACACACACGTTTTTGCATTAAAACGCTTGCTACCTATAACTGTCATATTATTAGGTAATAATTTTGAAGGCATGATCAGACCATGACCTTTTCTCCTTGCGCATGTTACCAACATCTTTAAGAAAGCCTTCCTCCTGACCATCTTTAAGCCTTATGGCTTATCCCAGGGATTTTCAGTCTTTTAAACCAGTATACTACTTCTGTCTCAAAGCTTCAGTTCAGGTACCCAATATATACACATACGTTTAATTATTACAGCTTTGATACAGGCTACTACAGTCATTGGCTCAATACAGAGTAAGTTACTCATGAGTAAGCTACTCATGCACACCCCACTTAGGAAAGAAACAGGCAATAGGGGGTTCAGGTTATGTGCCACCTGTGACTATCCTTAATCTGGCCAAGCTCCCTGTACCCACAATGAGGATTTAAAGTACCCCCCGGGGTTCACATATCTCAGGCTGAAAATCCCTGGAATCCTAAGTATTCCAAATACTTAGAAGCCATGGAAACTTTTTTGCTTGCTGAAGAATCGGCAGTTCTGCTATGACAGAAATATTTTGATTCCATCTTGTAGCTTTCAACAGACTAAAAGAAGCAGTTGACTACAAATCCTATTTCTAGGATGAAGTGTCAGCACTTGCATAGTTTAAATTGAACGAGGAGTCAAACTACACCTTTGCCTCTGCCAGTTGCTATATAAATCAAGATGCAGGCAAAGGACTTGTCAGGATTCTTATTATGCACTTGAATGTTTTAGTCATGGTTGAAGTACATAAGGGTTGAATTCTGACACAGGCTGTTTTGCTGATGCAGATTGGAGTGTCTGGAACAATATCGGACCTCTGAAAAGTATAAGCATGCATATGTATTCAGTACTTGGTTTGGGCCCCTTTTGCAGCAATTACTGCCTCAATGCGGCGTGGCATGGATGCTATCAGCCTGTAGCACTGATGAGGTGTTATGGAAGACCAGGATGCTTCATTAGCGGCCTTCAGCTCTTCTGCATTGTTTGGTCTCATGTCTCTCATCCTTCTCTTGGCAATGCCCCATAGATTCTCTATGGGGTCAGGTCAGGCGAGTTTGCTGGCCAATCAAGCACAGTACACTGTATACTTTTCAGAGGTCCGATATTGTTCTATTCTACAATCCTTGTCTTCTTGGTTCCATGTAATATTCTAATTTTCTGGGATTGTGGATTTGGGGTTTTCATGAGCTGTACGCCATGATCATCACAATTATAACAAATTAAGGCTTGACTTATCTCGCTTTGCATGTAATGCGTCTGTCTCATATATCAGTTTCACCTTTTAATTTGCATTACTGAAATTAATGGACTTTTGCACGATATTCTAATTTTCCGAGTTTCACCTGTAGTGGTTTAATCATTAAATTGATCCTTTTGTGAAGCGATTTAAATTGTGATTTAAATCAAATCAACCCTGACCACAGCCACCCCACCTCTCTGCTCACATCCTCTCACCTGCTCCACTATGGAGTAATCCTCTGGGAGAAGCTGGGACCAAACCGGACCCCTAGTCTCTCCTTACTAGGTTTCTGTACTACACAACAGGTCGGCTCCTTCATCTATAATCAAGTCATGGATAATCTCAACTTATTTTGAACTGATCTGGCATTACAGAGTAATAAGGTGAGGTACTGTGAGTTGTAGGCACTGCTCTCCAAGGTCAAAGAGGTTGTAGACCTTCTGGAAGGGTAAACAGCAATTAAATTTCTGAATTCCCTTCCCCTGTAACAGCCCACTGACCTATCAGTGCCATATCTTTGTTGATTCCCCACCACCACTGGAATAGCTGTCCAGAAGTCATCTCCCACCTCCCTGTCTCTGGACAACCCAAGGCACATACCTGTACTAGGCCTAACCAATTACTAGGCAATAATAATAGTGTAGGCACAGGAGGCTTCCTTTTGCGAATCCGAAACAATACGTTTGCACCAGCTCTCAGTCCCACCCCCAAAGGTAGCCCATGCCAGCAGCTGCACTCCTGCTGCTGCTCCCCTTTATACAGTGAGGGAAATAAGTATTTGATCCCCTGCTGATTTTGTCCGTTTGCCCTCTGACACAGAAATGACCAGGCTATAATTGGAATGGTAGGTTTATTGTAGCTGTGAGAGACAGAATAACAACAAACAAACCCTCAAAAGCCCAGTGCCCAAAAGTCAGCGATGGATTTGCATTGTAGTGAGGGAAATAAGTATTCGATCCCCTATCAACCAGCAAGATTTCAGGCTCCCAGGTGTCTTTTCACTATATGCAGGTAACGAGCTGAGATGAGGAACACCCTCTGTAAGGGAGTGCTCCTAATCCCAGCTTGTTACAGTACCTGTATAAAAGACACCTGTCCATAGAAGCAAACAATCACTCAGCTTCCAAACTCACCACCATGCCCAAGACCAAAGAGCTGTCGAAGGATGTCAGGGACAAGGTTGTAGACCTGCACAAGGCTGGACTGGGCTACAAGACTATCGCCAAGCAGCTTGGTGAGAAGGTGACTACAGTTGGCACGATAACTCGCAAATGGAAGAAACACAAAACAACTGTCAATCTCCCTCAGTCTGGGGTTCCATGCAAGATCTCACCTCGTGGAGTTGCAACGATCATGAGAATGGTGACAAAGCAGCCCAGAACTACACGGGGGGAACTTGTCAATGATCTCAGGGCAGCTGGAGCCATAGTTACCAAGAAAACAATTGGTAACACACTACGCCGTGAAGGACTGAAATCTTGCAGTGCCCGCAAGGTCCCCCTGCTCAAGGCAGCACATGTACAGGCCCATCTGCAGTTTGCCAATGCACATCTGAATGATCCAGAGTAGAACTGGGCAAAAGTGTTGTGGTCAGATGAGACCAAAATCGAGCTCTTTGGCATCAACTCAACTCGCCGTGTGTGGAGGAGGAGGAATGCTGCCTATGAGCCCAAGAACACCATCCCCACCGTCAAACATGGAGGTGGACACATTATGCTTTGGGGGTGTTTTTCTGCTAAGGGGACAGGACACCTTCACCGCATCGAAGGGACGATGGATGGGACCATGTACCAGCAGATCTTGGGTGAGCACCTCCTTCCCTCAGCCAGGGCATTGAGAATGGGTCGTGGATGGGTATTCCAGCATGACAATGACCCAAAACACACAGCCAAGGCAACAAAGGAGTGGCTTAGGAAGAAGCACATGAAGGTCCTGGAGTGGCCCCAGCCAGTCTCCAGACCTTAATCCCATAGAAAATCTGTGGAGGGAGCTGAAGGTTCGGGTTGCCAAACATCAGCCTCGAAACCTTTCTGACTTGGAGAGGATCTGCAAAGAGGAATGGGACAACATCCCTCCTGGGTTGTGTGCAAACCTGGTGGCCAACTACAAGAAACGTCTGACCTCTGTGATTGCCAACAAGGGTTTTGCCACCAAGTACTAAGTCATCTTTTGTGAAGGGATCGAATACTTATTTCCCTCACTACAATGCAAATCCATTGCTGACTTTTGGGCACTGGGCTTTTGAGGGTTCGTTTGTTGTTATTCTGTCTCTCACAGCTACAATAAACCTACCATTCCAATTATAGCCTGGTCATTTCTGTGTCAGAGGGCAAACGGACAAAATCAGCAGGGGATCAAATACTTATTTCCCTTACTGTAAGGGCCAAGAGTTTAAAAGCCGAGCAAGTGTGGCTCTCGTCCACCCTATCAGGCAAATCCAGCCTGTTGCATGATGTAGTCAAATCCAAAACTGATTGTGAAGAACTCCAAAAGGATCTCTCCAGACTGGGTAAGTGGAAGACAAAGTGGCAAATGTGGTTCAATGTTGGCAAGTGTAAGATGATGCACATTGGGACGAAAAACCCCAACTTCAAGTATATGCTGATGGGATCTGAGCTGTCGGTGACTGACCAGGAGAGGGATCTTGGGGTCGTGGTGGACAGCTCGTTGAAAGTGTCGACTCAATGTGTGGCAGCTGTGAAAAAGGCCAATTCCATGCTAGGGATTATTAGGAAGGGGACTGAAAATAAAACGGCTAATATTATAATGCCCTTATACAAAACTTTTTGTATAAAAAGTTCTTTATATACAAAATTATATACAAAATACAATATTCAACTCTTTTTCACTCTACAGGAAAATAAGTTCCCTCATATAGGCTTTAAAATAATCTCAGAGGGTATTCCACTTTATATCTCCCGTGTGTTCTGGTGAGAAAGGTCATCTTCCATGCTAGGTCTATAAAAATCTGAATCCAATCTGAGATTCAAGATTAAATTCAAATTCTTATAGGCCTACTGAAATTCAGTAACACATTACTGAATTGAATACAGTTCCTATGAATTTTGAACTCTGAGTTCACCCATAAATCCATATTATTGAGAAGACAGAGAGTGAGTTCCAGGTGAAGGAGAACTCTATTGCATAAGCCAAATGAATTATGGTCAAAACTGAATCTTCTGCCAGGAGTGGATATTAAAAATGAGTTTGGATCCTACTATTCTGGTGCAAGCATTATACTTAGAGGAGGTCATGGACTTGAAGAGAGGCTTAGGACAGGAGAAGAAAGACTGCTTCTTACTAAAAAGACTCATCAAACAGACTGCTCACTGGGCTGCTGAAAGGATTTATTTGCAAATGGCCTAGACCACTGTTGTGCCCTACTGGATCTATAAGATGGTTTATTCAGGCCCATGGATCACGTAGTGGAGCAAAGCTTTTGAACGCATTCCACAGTTTCAGTCTTTCCCCCCAAAGAAGGCTTCCATATCAAAATGGAGTTCTTCCATTCACACACTAACATCAGATGCGAGACCAGATAACTACACCCATGAATGACATCAGAGAGTAATAGTGGCAGTGACAGCTCTTGATCTACAGACTGCCAGGACACGAATTATGTATTTGTATTTTCTACTTTACCAATTTAAAACCATCATTTTGAAAGACTGCTAGACCTTTCTTAACTGAACAAAATGGTTCAAAAGAGGTGGAAGATTTTCTTATTAAAATTTATTTATTTATTTATTTATTACATTTCTATACTGCCCAAAATTTGCATCTCTGCTGGTACTGAGACATATAAGTCTGCAATTAAAGATATTCACTTGTAATGCTGCAGGTACAGTAAAAGTGCCATCCAACTGCATCCAACTCTTGTCCCGTTCAATCTGCTGGTACCATTAATGGATACTGACATACACTATTGTGCTGCCTCCACTACAACTGAACTTAGAGTGGGATGGTACTCTGCACATATGCTCTCAGCAATGTACCACTGCATGGATAGATGACAGCTTGTCTCATACGTTTTTTGCTACCTCCAACACCACTGGGAACATTGTACATTCATTGTACATGAACATTTTGGTTGTGTACATGTACCAAAAAAGTTATTAGATGAAACCTAAGCCTTTGGCTGTCTCCAAAGCAGGAAACGAGACAAATATTATCAACAAGGAGGGGAGGAGCAATGCTGGAGTGCACGACTCAAATGTCCTGGTGGGCTGGAACCAGCCATAATGTGGTGTGCAGGGGCCAAGGTCAAATTTCAGTGCATTATTTCATCAAAATTATTAAGAGTATTAATCAGAGCAGTTACAGTTATTAGTTACTTGTGGCTCTTTCCCCCTCATCAGGGGATTCACAATTTTAACTAAGGATAAAGTCAGAAAATAGGTTGTGTCCCTGCTCAGTTAGTGGGGCACCTGGAGTGCATGCCAGCCCCAAACAAATGCCAAGTCCTCTCCCCTCCTTAAATCACTGTTGCTTTCAGCTGCAATCCTGGGCATGCCTGCCTCATGGGGAACACTGTGAAAATATTTTCAAGGAAACATACATAGGATGTGCTGTAGGGCAGTTTCAGAAAGGAGAGAGGATGGTTCGTGGGAGAAGAGGGAATTGATGCAAAGAGTGGCCACTGCCTTTTTGGGGTGCTGTAACTGCAGGATATTCCTAACTGTATAAGCCAGCAAATAATTCCCTCCAGAACCCTCCCCCCCAGATTGTTGTGCATGCTTGGGCTATGGAAACAAAAGAAGCCACAAAATAGAAAGGGTAACAGAGGGAGCCAAAAAAGATGACTAAAACATAAACCAAACAGCATGTGATGAAGGCAAAAACTCTTGGATAGTGACAGTTCACATGAAGAGATAATATTTCTCATGAAACAACCAGTGCAGCAGTCAACCAAGAACTGAGGGAAGAGAGGCATTAACAACTCCCACGTAAGTAGGTGGCACCTGAGGTTGCAGACTTCATCAAAAAATATCTGAGAATGTTCTAGAGAGTTCCAAATCAGGGGACTGCACAGGCATCAAACCCTCATTAGTGTGAATACACAAATAATATAGTTTAGTAAAAAATACATACATACAGCCAAGCTTAAAGTAGATCGAATTTTTGCGCTCACAAAGGAGCTCACACAATCCTTAAAATCTCCTTTAATCACCTCTGTCTGGAAGCTAGTTCTCATTTACTAAGGTTTGTATTATCAACTGGGATTGCAAGTTAATGACACACCTTCTTTGAAGCTAGGCCCTCTTACCTTAATTCACGACAACATCTGCTATAACAGGTGCTATAACTCCTCCCGCACATTTTGAGATGATGCCTTTCAGCATCTTCCTATATTGCTGCTGCTCGATATAGTACCAGTGGGGATTCGAATCGGCAACCTTCTGCTTGTTAGTCAAGCATTTCCACACTGTGCCACTAACTACAGCAAGCTTAAAAAATAAACCTCATCTACCCTCACAACTTTAACAAAGAGATTGGAGCTATCCAATAGGTATATTTGGAATTCCAAAAAGTTGTTAAAAGTCCCTTGAGCAAACTTACCTAAGCTTTGACATAACAAGACAGGTTCTGGATTGGTAACTGGTTAAAGAACAGGAAGCAGAAGATAGTACTATCGCAATGGAGGAAAGCAAATGAGTACTCCAGGAATCTATATGATGGACTAATGTTTTAGTTATATAGCCGATAACATCAATTCAGTAAAGGCAAATAACATGCCAGCAATGATTAGGAAAGGGGCTGAGAATAAAATTGCCAATATCATATGCATTATGGTGCAGCTATATTGAGAAAATCTCTACTTTGTGGTTGTTTCATCTAAAAAAAGGATATTGCAGTGCTGGAAAGTGTGCAACAAGGGGTAACCAAAATTACCAAGGGATTGAAGCACCTTCCCTAAAAGGAAGGGCTAAACATTTTACGTCAAGTGTTTTGAGGCTTGAGCCCTGTTCAGATGTTTAAGGCGCCCTTCCACACAACCATATTGGTGTGGGTGGGGCAGGGGGATAGCTCCTATCCTAGTAGCCAGAGACAAGCATAATCTCTGTTTGGGACACCAAATCCAACACACATGCAAATAAGGCAGCCAAGGACACCACTGCTAAAATTGGGAGCTGGAACAATAGAAGCTCCTCTTAGGGCCAAGAAAGCCTTCCCAGCATGATTTGAGCTGCGAGTAGACTGACAGGTCTCATTACACTACAGCTGTTCTCTGGCTACTGAGGAGCTGGAGGCTGACCCAGCCCTGCTGAAGAGGCTGCAACGACTGGATTGTAGTGTGTGCTTTGCAGAGCAGCACTTCCATGGTTGGAGCCCATGTAGTCACAGCTCTCTATTGTTGCAATGGCTGCTATGCCTGAGAGCTGCGTAGGAGAGGTGAGTGACCAAAAGAGCAAGGTAGGAGGGGGGCCTCTTTTCCTCCTACCTTAGTTTAGACCAGGGTCCAGAATCTGGGCTGGCGGGATTCCCATGTGTTCAACATGACCATCAGTACCTAGGTATACTGACTCCTCTTTATTTGATGGTAGTGTGACTGTGCCCAAGGTGTGTCAATGACAAGAAGCAGTATCCTCCCTGCCCTCTCCAGTCTTATGGCATTTGTCTGAAAAGGCAAACACCTTAAGAATGAGGGTGCACCAGCATTCTGAACATGGAAACAGATGTCTTCAAGACAAATGCCATAAAGCTTGGAAAGCACAAGACGGGTGATGCTTCTTGGAATTGATGCAGCAGGGAAGGACTTCCAGGCAAGCTCTGTGATGCTGAGCTTGAGCACAGACTCCCCCCCCCCTTAGCATTTGAACAGGACTTTGGTGTTGAGTGAGTGAGTGTTTAGGACAACTAATGGGAAACATGATACAGGTTTATAACATTTTGAATTGTCTCAGTAAGAAACTGATAGGCAGTAAATTCTGTATAGACAAAACAAAGGATTCCACACAGTAGATATGGAATTTGCTGTCCCAAGATGTAGCGACAGTCACTGGCTTAGACCAAATCATGGAAGCCATGATAGCTAAATAAGCCTCCATGTTCAGAGGCAGTATTTGTCCTGTTGTATTCCTATTGCTAGGAGGCAAAACAAAGCTGAGGTTTTTAAATAGCTGCTTCCCTCATACACATACAACAAAAAATCTTATGTATATTTAACAAAAGGTTTATTCAGCAAGAACTCCATTTTCTCCTTCCCCTCCCTTTTCCTTTCTGACTCCTCCCACAAACTCTCTACAGGATCTCTACTAGGACAAACATCCAAACAACTAAATACAAAAGATTACTGTAGAGAATACAACACACTTGCTGCCATTATACCCTGTTGTTGGTGTCCTGGAAGCATTTGGCTAGACACTGCTGGAAACAGATATTTGGACTTGATATGATACTCTTCTTGCATTCTTAAACATTCATAACAGGAAGTTTCATTTGGAGAGAAAGCAAACTGAAATTCTAGGAGACACTATACTTTTCCATGTTTAACATATCAGGAGAACTACAGACATATTTACAAGGCTAATCTATATTACATTGTGCTTGTGGCAGTGAAGATTTTTTTTAACATCAATTGGTTGAGATGGCTCAGTTGCATTGAACATTTAATTGTTCAGATAACTAACTGGTTTGAAATCCAGCTTTTGTGAGTGAAGGGAAAACTGACAGGTTAGCTGGGATTAAGATCTCATAGATGGGCAGGGTGTGAGCTAGAAGAAGTTTCAGGACGTAAGGAAGCTAAGGGACAGGTGCCCAGAACCAAGGAGACTAACAGAATTTAGAACAGAAATCTAAAGGAAGAGCAGGTGAAAAAATGAGGCCTGATGAAAAGGAGAGAGATGGCAAAGAGAGAAGGGGGTGTGGGAAGAGTTACTGAGAGAAAATAAAGCACAAAGTCAGGAGAGGCTATACACTATGGGTCGTCCAGGAAAGGAGGAGTGGTGGTTGGTGGTCACTGGGGGTAGGGGGCAGAGAGTAGGAAACCATAGAATACAATTTGCCCATGCTCAGAGGCACTCTTTCTACTCCATCACTCACATATTCTCCAGAACAGGATCCAGAGTCTTCAACCATCAGCCCACCTCACCTACTTTGACATCCCAAACTGATGCCAGGCTCACCATGGCATACAATCTGCCTGTGCTCAGAGACCTCCTTTCCGCCTGCTGAAAACAGATTCAGAATTCTTGAAGACTTTGTTTCCTTCACAGTTACACTTAAAATCTCCAGAAGCTCTCTGAAGGCAGTTTATCTACCTTTTACAGAAGATAAAACTGAACACCTTAACCTTCTTTGTTTAATGAAGCATCCTCCAAGAAAACCATCAGTGCTTCATTTTTGTGACAGACAATACAATAGTTTTTACCCTGCACATACTGGAAACAGGGTCAGGACAACCACTGGGGATGGGAAGGCCATCTCTTAGACCACAAAAAAACCACATACAATGAGGTGGGTCTCACAATCAGTGAGACCTGCTTTTGCGAGGAGAGCGGGCTAAGCCCGCTCTCCCCACAGACAATCCTGGCGGGAGCCCTGGGCAGCTGCCCACATGATCGGATTGGCCGCCCACACGATTGCTGGCTCTGTGATGGAGCCGGCAGGGGCTTGGGAGGTTGGGGGCTACATGGCCTCCGGAAGCTCCAGTATGCTCTGTGCGAACGTGCAGAACATACTGGGGAGACCCCCAAAGCCGGCTTTTCACCTCCCCTCCAGGGGTCTCCTCGTGAATAGCCGCAGCTACTCACGATTGGAAAGCCTAGGTTTGCGGAGCGCTCACTCCGCAAACCCGGGCTAAGGGGAGGGCTAAAAAAGCGGGCTAGCAGCTTGCAAGCCACCGGGCTTGCCTGCGAGCCCGATGGTTTACATGATCAGCCAAAATTGGGCTAGGCTCTCCTAGGCCAATTTTGGCTGATTGTGATAATAGCCCCTTTGTTTCATGAGAGCTTTCATAGTTAAAAAGCTGAACTGCACCTATCAATACCTGCATTAATATATCAATTAATTTTTTAACTTCCAAGAAATATTACCTACATGTTGAATAGCCACTTACTGAATCAGATTTTGTGTAATATTTGCTTCTAAGACAGGCAGAGAAGTATGCAAACTACAAAATAAAGCCTTGGATTTACAAACATGTACTATACAAAACGTGTTCCCAGATAACTATTTTGTACCAACACAGTCTCAGCCAGACTCTGCAAGTCCACCTTTGTCAAGATGGCAGAGGAATTGCCCCACAGCACCAGGAGAAGGAAGACGGGGCTAAGAAAGACAAGCTCACCGATTTGGGAAATGACAGCAATGCCAAACCCAGTGGCCACTGGTTTACTTTGGGGTGGGGATGGGGGAGAGAGTTAAGGAATGAGGCATCCACTGCTCAGTTGTCAAGAGAGAGATAAGTGGGAAGGGAGAGCCAAGAAAATCTTCTGCTAGGGCTTCTCCCTCTACTCCATTCTCTGATCTCTTGGGTGGAGATGGTGCTGAAGGACCTCACTATCCTGTAGCTCCTTGGACTTAGCTATCCAGCCATCCCTCCCCACCACTCCATCTTTCCAGTACCATCGCCTCATTCCCAAGGAGTCCCACTCCCACCCCACTGAATAAAAGCATCTGCACAGAGTAGCCCAGTTTCACTCTAAAAAAGCAGACCCTTCTCTCAGTGGCAGGCAGCCGCTGAAGTGGCTGTTGGGCACATCATGGTGCCTAACTGCATAGCAAATGAGCTGCTGGGCAGTGTGTAGAGCCTGCCTAGAGACTCATTGTTGGCTGCCCAGGAGAACCACCGAGGAGCGATGAGGGCAGAGGAGGGGAGGAAGAAAAGGAGAGGAGGCAGAAACAGAGACCAGAGGAAAGGAAAGGAGGCAGAAGAGGGGAGAAAGGAAAGGGGGCAGAGGAGGAGACTACATGATCGACCCCCCCCCCAGCCCCATGCCAGCTTGGTCTCCTGGGCAGCTGTCAAAGAACACAGTCTCCCAGTGGGCTCTGCACACTGCCCAGGCAGCTTGTTTGTGGTGCAGTTAGGCGCGTACCTCATAGTTACTTCAACTGCTGCCACCACCACTTGCAGTAACACACTACACCTTCCTCTGCTCCCTTCTTTTCCCGGCCAGTTGCAGCATATGTGCAAACTCCACCTCTGCAAAATGAGAAGCAACACTGCCAGCCACAGGAGTTGTTTTGTTTGTTTTTTAAGCAGAAAAACAAAACATTCTGTTTTCTTCTGGAGAGTGAATACGTTAATTGTGAAGCACAGGATTTGGTACAGTATTTACTGCATTTGTGAGTGCCAGATCTGCTGCCCATCCTTGCTATGAACATTTCTTTGGAAACAATACACAGAGGCAGAGGAAGTCCCCTCTTGGACAGCAGTGGGATTACAGTCAAATAATATCTAGTAAGGTTTCCGACAGTGAGTGGGGGAGAGGGAAGTAGGAGAACCGATCATTTATGTCTGTTCGGTGGAGGGTGAGCGGCACCTTTCCTGTCCTTAAAGACCAGCCGCTCATGGATCAAATAATGGTGTTTTTTTTTCTATACACTAATTTTTTGCACAAACTTGAAAAAGATCCTGGTGAGGAAGACAGTTTGACCCAATCTTATAAAGCAGGCGAACTACTGGAATAAATGCAAGGAACCCTGGATACCACCCTCAAGGGATCAGTCTTCATGTTAGCAGTATACCAAAACAAGCTGTTCCCAGACACCACTCATGCTGCAGGTGTGACATAAAAGGACAAATACATAACTCTGGCAGGGATAGGCAAGGGGCAGTTGACATTTTCTTTTACATTTCTTTTACTATTCTAGAATCATAGAGTTTTACCATTGGAAGGGACCTTGGAGGTCTTCTAGTCAAACCCCCTGCTCAGGGCAGGAAACCACTTAGCTGTAGAACCTCTGTTTGAAAACCAGGAGAGCCATCAGAGTGACTTCTGCCATTTTAGCATACTTTCGGCTTTCCTCCCTGTACCCAGGCATTTGCCTGACAAGTAGACAGGGCCTGAATGTCTTTATAGAGGCAGGCAGGCAGGCTAGAGATTGCTGGGGTGGGGGGGAGATGTTCCTGAATGCCTTCCTGGTATCCCCTTTGCATCCACCTGGCAGCACACAAATGTGCCTTCAGTTCTGGTAAAAAGCTCCTCCCCTGGTGCTGGAAAAACTGCTCCCTGCTGCTGCATTTCATGATAAGGCAGAGGGTGGAGTTGTGCACCCGGCCCCATCAACAGGCATGGGTGCTGCCATTTTGTTGCCCCCAGGATGTGATGGTGGCTGTCCAATTGTCGCGAGGGAGCGGCTGCATAAGCGGCCGGCTCCCTGCACTCATTCTCAGTTGCTCTGGGGCAAGGCAGCAAGCGCTTCGCTGCAGCTACAGAGAGAGCAACTGGGTGTAGAGAGGTCTTGGTCCAGATTCACCAGGAGTGGGAGCTCTGGCACTGCAGCAGTGGCAGGGTGCTGGGCAAGCTGCTTAAAGCTTGGACTGCACCTCTGCGGCATGTTCAGCAGGGCTTGGAGCTGGGCGAGCTTCGGTTATTGCTGGGGCTGGGTGTCTTCAGCCCAGGTTGCGCTGATGACTCAGCTTTCTGGCCGGTAGCCATGACGGGGTTGCCGCAGCTATTCTTGAGTTATTCACCATACTGCTTGGCGGTGCCTCTTTTCCTCTCTACTTTTGCTACTTATGCTTTCAGTTTTTGCTCATTTAAACTGTGTCCCTCCCGCACTCTCCCCTTTCAAACTCTTTCATTCTAAACTTCTTTGGAGGTGGTGGTGGTTGTATTCTGTGTTTCTTAGTTCTCCTTTTCTTTTCCGTTTCAAAGTATGCTAGAACTGTCCTTTTGGGATGGTTGGTTGAGGTGCTATTGACAGATTAATCTCCTATTATAAACTAATCCCATATGGTTTGGCTGGTCTTTAAGCTACTCAGCATAGTTATGCTTGTACTCCACTTCATTAATTCCTTCCTTAAGTTGGTCTCTTTAAGACTGTGATTACCTGAGTTACTTAATATTTAAATTAATTTCATTGCTTACTTTATTTGTTAGTATATTGAAAGTTTAATACTTTCTAAGGGAATAAATAAATTAAATTAAAAAGAAAAGAAAAAAAGGTGAATGAGAGGTATTATATGGAATCTCCCATAAAGTGATCATTGGTTAATTTGAAATTTTGCATTTCAAGTGGACTTCACACTTCCTTTATAGTAATAGGGAATTTGAGGTAATTAATTAATATCTGTATTACTTAATTAGTGGGTCATAAGAGGATATGGCTCCTATGGCAGGCCCAGGGAAAGCTAAAGGCAAAGGGAAAGTGCTGGCTTCTAAACATCCAGTTCACCAATCTGTTGAGTCTCCAGCTTCCTCCTCTTTTGAGGATGAGGGGCAAGTAGTCATGGCTCATATTCTGTCTTGTTTGGATGCCTTGGTGGCTAGTATGAAGGTTTCTGGAGGGGAGACTTCAGGTTCACGGGTTCAAAGGGTCTCTAGAACTGTTGGTCAGGCTGATAAGCAGCTGCAATTTTGCAGACCACTGAGGCCAGGCTTGATGCCTTGGAGAAGTGTTCCGGTGAGGACACTGCAGTTGTTGAAACGACCCCTCCAGTGGGGTCCTCTCGCCTTAACATTCTTGATGCTGATGTTGGTCCCTTTGGCAAGTTTGATGTAAGTGGAGCTTATCCTACCTGGGGTGGTCATTTATCTCGGTTTGGCCTTCTAGCCCTGGTTTCTTCTCAGCTGCCTGGATGGGCCCTACACCTAAGCCTGTTAGCAGTAGTGCAGACAGGGTTAAAAATGTTACGTCTAAACTAACACCATGGGAAGGTAAGTGGATGGGTATTGCTAAACCATTGGAACTTAAATTACAATTGCACGGTTCCAAAATTGGAGAAGGTGCTACTGATTAAAGAACTGAGTTTTATCCCCACTGTGATGTGTGTCTACCTTTAGGGGATCATCTGTTACTTTCCACCAAGGAAAAAAACTGGAAAAATGAATATGTGGATTTTTTAAAAAAAATTATTTTTAGGTATTGGGAAACTGCATCTCACAAGGGTGATAATAGTGACCCTAGGGAAAAGGAAAATTTTAAAGTTAAATCTGGGGACTGTAATTGGTCGAATTGGTTAGTGGAGTATATGGTATTTTGGGGGGTAGTTTTGCAAAAGCAACCAGCAACCAGCTTCCATGGTGAAATATTTGGATATAATCTATCACGCATTCTCCGAGTTTCGCCATTCTTTGGCCTTGGACACTTCCCTTCCCTTCCCTGGGATTGCCCCCAACCTATGCTTTGGTTGCAGATTATGGACTCCTAACTGCCCAATTTCCGGGGAGTATTCAGACAGTGGCCACTTGGTGGTAAAATCTACCATCACTCCTCCTAGGGGTCCTGCTCTGATGCCGGGTGGTTCTTTTCAGCAGTTGTGTTGGGAATCTGGGATTAATGGAGTATGCTCCTGTCCCCACTGTACTTATCAAGACATGTTCTGTTTGTAGCGATTCTCATTCTTTTAGTGTCTGCCCAAAGAGTAAGAATTGGCGGGCTCGTCATATAGATTCATCGGGAGCTAGACATTCCCACCCCTGTCGCCTGCTGCCTTCAGAAAGGACTTAGTCGTCTTCTTTTCGTGCTCATGCTCATCTAGGGCTACGTTCTGAACCAGCCTTCATGTGTGCCAGTCCTGCATGTGCATTCAACTGGGTCCTGCTGATGGTGCTGGAGTGGATTGGTGGGGTATCATGGAACAACATGACCCTTCTTGATGGGGGCATGTTGATTGTCAAGCTCGTATCTCCGTATGTTTTAGGGATGGAATTTTGGCGTGGCCAAGGGGGACGATTGTTTTCAAAAGACTCGGAGGAAGGTTGACCAAGATATTGGTTGGGCTGGAGGCTGGGTGGCCATGTGGTTTCATTATCAACATTTGGGCCTGTGCGGGTGTTTTCAATGGGCACTGTTCTGTATGTCTGTCCAGGGCTATGAAGGGTTCTTCTGGGACCTGCAATGAGACATTCCTGATGGTTGGGGTAAGCTGAGCTAAACCAAGGTTTGCCCCACTTTTGTGGGGGATTACTGCAGGCTGGAGTAGCTTGTTTCATATTGGTGTTTGACCAGAGAATTGATTAAGGTGAGTGGGAAGCCGAGGAACAGCCCTTGCAAGTTTTGCAGCCCTTGGGCTGGGATCTGCCCCTACTGGGAGGCTGGCTGGGCCCACCACTCAGTGTTTTACAGCCAGAGTCGAGTGGGGCCGGTTGGCCTCCCCTCAGCGGGGATAAAGTTAATGGTTGTGGTGATGTCTGGAGCCAGGCTGAATCAACACTCAGTTCTTTGCTCTGTTCTGGGCATTCCTCCTTATGAGGCTGACCTTCATGGGGGGTACCCCATGAGTATGTTCCTCACTACAATTTGTAAATTGTATCAATAAAGTAGCCCTAATTCTTCCAATATTTTGTGTCCTGTCATTATTGGTGCCTGGGTGTGCAATGGCAGGTACTATGCAAAGCTGGCTGTGCTAAGAGCACTCATCTCCATGTGGGACCAGGGGGATTGTTTGTCAGAATCAGAGATTCTGATGCACAGCCCTAAGTAAAGTGCAAGATGTCAGCCAGTGTAAGTTGCTCAATAGTACTACTCAGCAGTTAGTAGTATTTTTAAAGAACTATTTAATTTCAATAGGACAACTTGGGGATAATTTAGTTTGGATGTCAGCCAGTGACTACTATCCTTCTATGCTAGAGTTGCTAATGATTGAGAAACATTTGTAAAAGGGAGTTATGGGAACATTTTAATGGATACATGTTCCTTAAGTATTCTTACTCTAAGAGGAAATGAAAGCCAAGGACTATGGATCAGAGCGCCAAGGTGGTGAATAGTTGCTAGGTCTAAATCCTTTGAGAAAAATTGTGTCAGTTGTGGCTTCTACTGTTATTGTTATGTGCTTACAAGGACCAAAGATGCAAGATGATAGGGGTGTGTCCGAACTGGTCTGGAGGCCATTCTAAAGGCCTCCGAACTGTCCAGACCAGTTCGGACCTGGCCGGTCCGGGTCCGGGGTCTTCCTTTAAGGGCGGGGAGGGCTTACTTACCCCTCCCGCTTCTTTGCCCCCTCCAGCGCCTGTATTTTACTGTGTAATTGGGGCGCTGGAAACCAGCCGCCCCCGCCACGAGCGGATTAGGGCCAAAAGTAAACTACTCCGCCGATCGGAGGCCCGGTCTACCCGGCCTCTTCCCCTGCCGGCGGGTAGACCGGGCCTCCGGCGGAACTCCCAGTTGTCTTTTGCGGCGCGCGCGCGCGCGCGCCCAAGGCCTCAGTTGGAGCTGAGACTTTGCCAAGAGAGGAGCTCTGTTCACGAGCTCCTCTCTTTTTTGGAAAAACATGTGGTGAGGACTCGAGCGGGCAACGGCGGCAGTAGTTTACTTTTGGCCCTAATCCGCTCGCGGGGGGGGGGGGGGTGCAGCGGGGGCGGCTGGTTTCCAGCGCCCCAATTACACAGTAAAATATGGGCGCTGGAGGGGGCAAAGAGGCGGGAGGGATAAGTAAGCCCTCCCCGCCCTAAAAGAAAGGCCCCCCCTTCGGTGCCGGTCCGGACTGCTCCGGACCAGGCATATCCCTACAAGATGAGTTGGGGGAGGGAAAGTGAATTTAATATATTGAGCTGAACTAGCTGATTCTTTGACTTCAGGCTTCTAGCTGAATGCAGTCTCCCAACCCTCAGTTGCAGACCACAACCATCGACAGCCCCACCAGACACTTCTGCTGTGTCAGGTAACAAAAACAGGACTCTTCCTTGGGAGCAAACATACATCGCTTGTAGGCCAAGTTCAGCTTAGCAAGTCATATAAAGTTTCATGAAGGCTTGATAGAATTTTATACAACTGGTTTAACAACTTACCTCCAATAGCTATAAGTCTATCTCCCCTCTGAAGATCAGAAGCTGAAGCAGCTGAATTTGGTATGACAGTTTCAATAACAACGTGACCTGCTTCTCCATCCTTAATTTGTACTTGGCGGAGGGTCAATCCAACACTTGGTGAACTTCCTTTTATTAGCTCAGCCTGAGAAAATAGATGTAAACAATGACTTGATGTTAACATTAGCATCTTTAATTTACAAAATCATATTTACATAAATATCTGTTAATTAATTATATATTTAAATTTTATGACAGTTTTTCTGCTTTAAGAACTCCAAAGCAGATCAAAGCATTTAAAAATAGCAATAAAATAATCACTTAAAAAAAAAAATCAATGGCCAACAATCCAGATTAACCCTCTACCACTGGAAAAGCTCACAATTTCCAGCTACCTCCCTCTTCCCTCTGCAGCTGCCTATGCCTCCCAAAATTACTTCCCTAAGGGTCCCTAACCTTTGGGGACCTCACTTTGGGAGGCACCGGGGGCTACACAGTACATGGGGAGCACTGAAACTCACAAAACCTCTGCACAACAGAAAATTCTGATATATCCACAAAAGCTATAGAAGATTTCAACAAGGCTCTGCACAAGCACAGAAGCCCATTGGTGTGAATGGCACAGTGCCCACAAGTACCCAAAAGGGATACAGTCCCCCTGCCCAGTTCAAGCATGGGTTAGGGATGTGCATAAACTGGTTCGTGCACACCTGGGAGGCGGGGTTCTTTAAGGGACAAGGAGGATGCTCTTACCTCCCCCATCGCATTCCCCCCGCTGGCCCTGGTCAGCATCAAACCGAAAGTGCCCGATGCACCAGCGATTTTGGGGAGAGAGCTGGAGGGAAAAATGCAGTGGGGGTGGTAAGAGCACCCTCCCTGACCCTTAAAACAAGCCCCCACCTCTGAACCGGCTTGAACGCCTGACATCTGTACTGGTTTGTGCACATCCCTAGCATAGGTCATCCATGAGGGCAACCAAAATAAATCTCAGTCCCAGGCAGTGTTCCCTCTAATTTTTTTAATCAGTGAGCAGAATGAGTTTTGCTGGGCAGCAGCATCAAGGCAGTGTTTGCACATGTGCATTATGTGTCACTCTAGAGAACACACTCACAGAATCAGTCAAGGCTCTAACCAAACTATGCCAGCAAATTTGAAGAACGACACAGTGGCCAACAGATTGGAAGAGGTCAGTCTACATACCCATACCAAAGAAAGGAGACTTAACAGATTGCACAAACCATCACACAAAATCCTTAATTTCACATGCTAGTAAAATAATGCTCAGGGTCATCCAATGCAGATTAGAGACCTACAAGGAAAAGGAAATGCTGGCTGTTCAGCTGCTTTCAGAAATGGCCGAGGAACAAGAGACATCATTGCTGATGCATGCTGGATAATTGAGAAAGCTAAAGAATACCAGAAAGAAGACAATATGTGCTTTATTGACTACAGAAAAGCCTTTGATTGCGCCAGCCATGTCAAGTTGTGGAACAGGAAAATGAGTGTCCCAGAACACCTCATTGTTCCCATGAGAAACCTATGCACAGGACAGGAAGCTACAGTCCAGACGGAACATGGTGAAACAGACTGGTTCCAGGTGGGCAAAGAAGTAAGACAAGGCTGTATACTCCTTCTTTATTCAATTTATATGCTGAACATATACAGAGAGAAGCTGGATTGGAAGAAGATGAGCATGGTTTTAAAGTTGGAGGAAGAAACATCAATAACCTCTGCAACGCTGATGACACCACTCTGATAGCTGAGAATGTGGATGATCTGCAAGCTCTAGTAATGAAAGTCAAGGAGCACAGTGAAAAAATGAGACTACAATTAAATGTAAACAAGACTAAATTAATGACATGGGGCACAGCAACCAGCCTCAGAATTGACAATGAAGACACTGAAGTGGTGGATAGCTTCTGCCTTTTAGGATCAACCATCAACAGTAAAGGATCAAGCTGTCAAGAAATACACCGCAGACTAGCACTTGGTAGGGTTGCAATGAAGGCCTTGGAAAGGAGATTTAGATGCCATGATGTGTCTGTACCTACAGAGATTAGAATCATTCAGACAATGGTTTTTCCCATGACACTCTGTGCATGCGAAAGCTGGACTCTGAAGACGCAAAACAAAAAAGTATTGACGCTTTTGAACGTTGGTGCTGGGGAAGACTTTTGAGGATATCATGGACAGCTAGCAAAACAAACAAATGGATCATAGAACAAATTAATCCAGATTTTTCACTCAAGGCACAAATGACCAGGCTCAAACTATCATACTTTGGACACATAATGCCAAGATCCAGCTCCCTTGAGAAGTCCATAATTCTGGGGAAAGCTGAAGGAAAGGAAAGAAGAGGCCCACCAGCAGCAAGGTGGAGGCCCATCAGCAGCAAGGCCGATTACAACAGCAATGAATGCACCAGTGAGAGACCTTAAAGGCCAAGTTGAAGGCAGATCATCCTGGAGAGAATCTATGTGGTCACTAAGAGTCGACACCGACTTGACACCGACTTGACTCAATCAATCAATCATAGTATACATCCACTTTGTAGAAAGCTACGTGGTCCACATCTTTAACCAAATCAGTTCACAGCAAAAGAAGACTAAGGTTAGTTGTCCAGAAGGGGGTTATCTTTAGTACTGTCAGCCTTGACAGGCTGTGGGATCCAAGTAGTGGTCAGGGACTTAAGCAGAAGTTAAATTGGAAATGCTGGAAATGGACATCTCTTTTTTGCATTTTAAAAAACCCCTGATTTAGAGAGAAATCCTCTTCCATGCCTCCTCCTCCTGAAAATGAAAGTACCAATAAAGAAATACGTCACTGGATCTGACCGGCAGACTGGTCAAAAGTGACAACACACAAAACTGGAAGCCTCCACTTATACTCCTAGTCACTGACAAGTTTCAGAAATTAGCTTTGTAAAAGGCCATAGTTCTCTCTCCTGCTTAACTGGGCAAAATGGCACCTTTCAAAATGGTAGCTCTCATAATTTGGCAGGAGGAGAATAATTTTTCTTATTCAATCCAGCATAAATTTCCTCCCAGTGGTTGCTGCTGGTGTCTCCCTTGAGTTTCCTTTTAGATTGTAAACTTTTACAATGGAGCAATTTTCTCATTCTTTTCATTTTTCAACAATAGAAGGTTTTCAAAGTGATATATAATAGTGGTTCAGTGAAAGAACACATGCTATTAAGAACTTGTGGTAGGAAGCATGAATTGTCCCCTTTGCTAAGCAGGGCCTACTCTGGTTTACATTTGAATAAGATCACATATGTGATCACTGTAAGATATTCCCCTTAGGGCAGGCACCCCCAAACTGTGGCCCTCCAGATGTTGCTGAACTACAACTTCCAGTATACCCAGCCACAAAAAATTGTGTCTAGGGATGCTGGGAGTTGTAGTTCAGCAACATCTGGAGGGCCGCAGTTTGGGGGTGCCTGCCTTAGGGGATGAGGTAGCTCAGGGAAGATTGCATCTGTATGCAGAAGATTTCAAGTTCCCTCCCTGGCATCTCCAAGATAGGGCTGAGAGAGATTCTTGCCTGTAACCTTGGAAAAGTCGCTGCCAGTCTCTATAGACAATACTGAGCTAGATGGACAATAATCTGACTCGGTAGAAGGCAGCTTCTTATGTTCCCAAGATGTCCAGTTCAAACCTCAGAATCTCATTCAAAGGATCTGACTGAAAAATGACCCATCCACCCCACCCACAAGGGTCTTCCAATTCTTAGGAGTGACTTTCAGGGAGTACAGGGGCTGTTACAAGGCCTAGAAATGTCTAGTTCAGAATAATATACAATTTGAAGCCCCACACTAAAACAGCAACCATTCATTCATTACACTAAAGGAGAGATTAGAGCAACAGAGATAGAAATAGTTTAATTTTTTCTAGTTTATATTTATCAGATATTAGCGATTAGATTCTTCTGAAGGCAGCCCTGAAGACTAACACTTTTTGGCAAATGTTTATGGGCTGCTTCATGAATTTGATAATCTGCACATTGATCTGTAAGGAATAGCTAATTATGAAGTGCATGAATAAGCATACAGATATAGAAGGCACCAACCACTGGATAACTTATACCAACATATTATATATAATAAAATAAAAAATAAAACAAATCTAATTAAAATTTTATTTAATAAATAAAAATTGGGCAATTTATACCAACATATTTCTAATAGATCCTTCCCTTCCCACTGAATAGGAAAATGGCATGACCCTCCTAAGTACCTGCCTGGAGGCAATATTGGGCTGGATAAGGGATAACAGAATGAAGTTGAATCCAAACAAGACAAAGGTACTGTCTTTAGGGGATCAGGATCTGAGAGATGCTCTAGATCTGCCTGTTCTAGATGGGGTTACACTCCCCCTAAAAGATAGGTTTCGTAGTCTGGGAGTGCTCCTGGATCCCAAACGCTCTCTGGTTTAGGCAGTGGCCAGGAGTGCTTTTTATCAGCTTTGGCTGATATGCCAGATACGTCCATTTCTGGAGACAAATGACCTTAAAACAGTGGTACATATGCTGGGAACCGCTAGGCTTGACTATTGTAATGCACTCTATGTGGGGCTGCCTTTGTACGAAGTTCAGAAACGACAATTGATACAGAATGCGGCAGCCAGACTGGTCTCTGGATTTACCTGAAGGGACCATATAACACCGATTCTAAAAGAACTGCACTGGCTGCGGATATGTTTCTGAACAAAATACAAAGTGCTGGTTATTACCTATAAAGCCCTTAACGGCTTAGGTCCAGGGTACTTAAAAGAGCCCCTTCACTATCGTGAACCCTGTCACCTATTAAGATCATCTGGAGAAGTCCGGTTATGGTTGCCACCAACCTGATTGGTGGCAACTCGGGACCCGGCCTTCTCTGTGGCTGCCCCAGGGCTTTGGAATGCGCTCCCTGCTGAAATAAGAGCATCTCCTTCTCTTTTTGTTTTTAGGAGGACCCTGAAGACATACCTATTTTCCCATTCCTTCAACTGAAACTAAACTTTTTAAATGTTAATGTTTTTTAATCTATTATTTTATCTTTTTTATGAATTTTAATATTTTATATTATATTTTGTTTTAATTCTGTGAGATTTTTATACAAGGCAGTATATTAAATCAATCAATCAATCAATCAATCAGATCTCACTTTACATCCATCCTTGTTCAACCTGCCTTGTTAAACTTCATTTTGTTATAAACACTGCACTCTAATACATTTCAAGACCATAATCCATACTGAGTTATGGGATGACACAGACTCAACATCTTACATAAATGTCAAGTTAGGTGGCAGAAAACATTCCTCCCTAGAGCAAATTCAGATTTCCATCAGTGTGTAAAAGAATAACACTGATTTTTTTAAATGGCTGCTAATTTAGAGAAAGTATTCAATTTGATTTTTAGAATCACTATTTGAACATGCCTGTGCTTACATTAGGATTACAGAGCAGTTTCCTTTCAGAACATGGAGATATAACTAGCTTCTGTGACATGAAAGAAAAACTTAGCAATTAGCATGAACTGCCAAGGTACTGCAAGTAAATAGCAATTACATGAGCAAAACAGAAGATAGAAGCAACTACAACAGCAGGCAATCAGCATTTAGCAGGACTATGTTTGCACCATGTAAAAGAGAGACTGTCACTTTTATAGGCAGCTCTGCTGCTCTTCTGAAGTCAGCAATTTAGCAAAAACGCTGGTGTAGCTCTTGTTGAATTGTTCTTACTCACTGACGTTTAGTCCTTATTAAATATAATTGTGATGTTCTCTGAGATCTAAACAATGGAAAATATTTATTTTTTCCTCCTTCAACTCCAATATGTAACTGATAGAAAAGATGCCCCTAATATGGCACTTGAATATGGATCAGATTTTGGAAAATTTGTAAAACCAAGCTGAACAATCTCACAAAGACATTAATGGGATTTTGATAGGGGGTGGGGCAGTGGAGAATTTCTTTGGACAACAATATTCATGGTAAGAAAAATTTATCTAAACTTTCTTTTGTAACATTTTCTCAGAAAATCTGCTTCAACAGCAAAAGTAGAAGACCTCAATTTTAAGGAAGTGGGAATTGTAACTGGCATAGAATTCTGTTCAACAGAAATAACTAAGAGTTCCTTTTTTAATGGTGGAGATTCAGTGAGGCAATGTCGTCTCTTTGTAACACATCACATCTTCTTAATACTATACAGTGGGCAACATCCAGACTAAGAATTCAGTTTCCATCTGAGCCCAAGCAACTACTACATGAATCCAAGCTTGTGCTTTGAAGTTCAGCCTCCATTCTAGGCAAGCAAAATGGTCATGTAGGAAGGGGTTTTATGTTTTGCCCCAGGAAGGAACTGCAGCCAACACATTTGCATTTTAGATGAGGCTGAACTGCCAATCAAGCAAGAGTCCTGGAATAATCAAAAGGTCAACAGACCAAGCCCTAATCCAATCAGAGCAATTCTAAGCCACTAATTGAGTTTGGTATACTAGATAGAGTCCTGGTTCCTCTGTGTTCCTGCCAAATAGCACTGAACTCACCTACTAAGCAACTCTGCCCCTCCCCAAAAAGCATCAGCACACAAATCTCCTGAAGCCCCTAAGGTTTTACAATACAGGAGACCTCACACACACTTTTGTTTTCCTCATATTTTTGTTTCGAACAAAAAGCCCTATAACTGCTACATGTATCCAAAGCCCATTGTTGCCTTCAGACATGGGCCTGTTTGTGGACACTCTGTCCAGTATTGCCTTGGAGACCCAGCTGAGCACCTGTCTCTGTGCTGAACCCTGGTTCTTGAACTTGACGAGTAGCCCATGACTTGCCAGACTGGAACACAGTTATGAGTCCAGTACCTAGACGTTTTGAACTTTTTGGATTAAGACACCTGCCTCTTTGTTCCCACATGAAAGACCTTAAAGCAGTGTGGAACCCTATGTCTCCTTTCCAGCAATCTTCCCCAGAAACAAGGATTTATGTGTCTCTTGGATAAGATCTTCTTAAAGAACATCCTCTCCTTAGGGTGGTCAGATATAACGAATAGTCAAACTAGGCTGTGATATATATCTATGCGCAGTGTGCATGGAGGCCATGTGCATGCTGGCGTCATGCAAGGGCAGCCGGAAGATGCCCCGCCAGCATGTGATCAAAGCTGGGGAAAGCGCATGCCGAACACAGCTGGGGAGAGTGTTTTTGAACTGTGGCAGCAAGTGGAAGAGGAGCAGGTATGGACCTGCTATTCTCCCTGTTAAAGATGTGTGGGATGTGCAGCAATTTAGTGCTCAAATCGCATTTTGTGCACATCCCTATCATTAAACCGAATCATTACGCTCTTCCCTTTTAGTTAGCATTGCCAATTACACCGATGTGAAACCAATGATTAACAGCTATGCACTGGAGAAGGAGCTGCATGCATGTATTTAAGTATTAATAGTGTTCTTCTGAAGTTCAGTACTGATATCACAGGTTTGATGCCCATTTGGCATTTAGTGCTCTGGATTGGAACACTAGTTCTGAATTATATTTATCCAGGAAGGAAAAAACCAAGATGAGCTGCACTAGGGATATTTTACTATCAAAAGTTCATGCAGTGTTATCATCATGCTGGATGTCTGTGCACATAATGACATTTAAAAAGCAACATACAATGTCAAGTGAAAGTTCTAATAAACTGTTTGCTGTTCATCAGAATCTAACATACTGCAACCCTGTAAATTCCACAGCTGAAATTTATAATTTCTAAATACACATTTTTTTCCAAAGCAGGAAGTCTAAGTGATTGTGATGTTCTGACAGAAAATACTTTAGTCTCTGTTCATTACAATATGCAACGGTAAGTGCCAGAAACCACTGAAGACAAAAACACATCTAGCTAAAAATAACAAATGGATCCAAAAATTGTATGAGTGGAGTTCAACTTGCACAACAGAGCTTTCCCATCCACTGCTCCTGACTGAAAAGCCCCTTGAAAATCCACTTACGGTTCGGAAGACTCTCTGAAGTGGTATGGGCTAGGATGGGGAGAGTTGTGGGAGCAAAGTAGAAACTGGCAAGGTGCCCCCTGATTTCCACCAAAGCACAAGTGCCTTTTTGCTTGTGCAAGGCAACTCTAGATACAACCCAGTATCTAAAAACAGACAGTGAGAAAAACCTATTCCAACCAACTATGGGTAGAATAGGATTCTATTTCTTTTATTTTAAGCCTGATTATCTGGGATATCCTGCAAAACTCTATACCTAACATCAAGAAAACGTTTGCTCAATATTATTATTATTATTACATTTATATCCCACTCTTCCTCCAAGGAGCCCAGAGCGGTGTACTACATACTTGAGTTTCTCTTTCACAACAACCCTGTGAAGTAGGTTAGGCTGAGAGAGACGTGACTGGCCCAGAGTCTCCCAGCTAGTTTTCATGGCTGAATGGGGATTTGAACTCGGGTCTCCCCGGTCCTAGTCCAGCACTCTAACCACTACACCAAAAACCTTTAGCTTCCATTACAACCTTTACTTTCCTTATATCTCCAAACTAGTGAATGGGTGACAAAGTGGCAAATGCGGTTCAGTGTTGGCAAGTGTAAAGTGATGCACATTGGGATGAAAACCCCCAACTTCAAGTATACACTGATGGGATCTGAACTGTCGGTGACTGACCAGGAGATGTATCTTGGGGTCATGGTTGACAGCTCGTTGAAAGTGTCAACTCAATGTGCGGCAGCTGTGAAAAAGGCCAATTCCATGCTAGGGAAGGGGATTGAAAATAAAACTGCTAATATTATAATGCCCTTATACAAAACTATGGTGCAGCCACACTTGGAGGGCTTTTAGTTTAGAAAAAAGACGACTGTGGGGAGACATGATAGGGGTCTATAAAATCATGCATGGTGTGGAGAAAGTGGACAGAGAGAAATTCTTCTCCCTCTCACATAACACTAGAACCAGAGGTCATCCCATGAAATGGATTGCCAGAAAATTTAGGACGAACAAACAGAAGTACTTTTTCACACAATGCATAATCAACTTGTGGAATTTTCTGCCACAAGATGTGGTGACAGCCAACAACCTGGATGGCTTTAAGAGGGGTTTGGAGAACTTCATGGAGGAGAGGTCTATCATCGGCTTCTAGCTGGAGGGCTATAGGCCACCTCCAGCCTCAAAGGCAGGATTCCTCTGAGTCCAGTTGCAGGGGAGTAACAGCAGGAGAGAGGGCATGCCCTCAACTCCTACCTATGTCTTCAATGCCTTCCAGTGGCATCTGTTGGGCCACTGTGTGGAACAGGATGCTGGACTAGATGGGCCTTGGGCCTGATCCAGCAGGGCTGTTCTTATGTTCTTAATAGGATAATGGCCTAGCAGTGGGATTACAGTGTCCATACTGGGGCTGTGAACAGAAATAAGATTTGTTTCAGAAGTGGCTTCAGTGCTACAGACTGGAGAAACTTCAACAGTGTCAAATCTAACTGGACTGATAGAGGCAACTTTGCTCTGATTTGACCAGCAGTCAATTCAGATTTGAATCAAAACGTATCTACCTGATTTGAGCCACTTTGATTAAGATCTGAACTGGTAGTCAAAGCTTCACTGAGTCCTATACCATATCCAAGCCGCCCCACAAGCAGTTACACATCAATTTAATCTGCAGGCAACGTAAAAAGTAAAACAGGTTGCTCACTTGTAAACTTATGATCTGATAGTGATCCATTGTATTCTTAATGAATGGGTTCTTTGCCTGGGAAGGACCTTGCAGGTAGATTGACTAGCTCCTTGTGACGCCCATTCTGCCTTGCACATGCTTTGGGCTTTTGTTGAAGTTGACTGTTGGGGGCGCCATTGGCAGACTGCCATCCCCTAACTATCTTTCAGTGTCTCTACTTGGTAATTTTTTTATTTCACAATTGTTCTGCTTCTGCAGGGTGGTTTGGGAGGGTATTAAGAATACAACGAATCACTACCAGATCATAAGTTACAGGTGAACAATCTGTTTCTTGATGAAGGAAAATTCTACTATCACCTTTCACCTAGTTGTTTTACCTACATAAGTCCTAAAAGTCACAAGTTTCTGCACTCTGTTGTTACAGGGGCCTCTTTCTTGGAAGCAATACTCTGCCGCACCTGGCTAGAGATAAGCACCTGTTGACCATCCCTTGCCCTGCCTGATTAGGTATAAGCATAACTAAAGCTGATTGGTGCATTATTGCTGGTTTCTGCCTTGTAATTAGTTCTCCTTGTCTACCAAAGGCTGAGCTTTATTCTGCTTCTACTAGTATGATTGGTGTATACCATGAAACATGGCCTCTGATAGGCTCTGTATTCATTCCTATAGCCTTTAAACAGTATAAAAGACTCTTGCCAAAAAGCCTGAGAGTGTGCTCTTGGAAGAGAGACACCTGACATATCGTGATCAATAAATAACTGGACCTGATGGATGGCTAGACCTCTGCTCATTAAACGAACCCAGAATTCCTGGAATGTATCCATCATTATCTGGATCGTGATCCGTTGCATTCCTAAGGATTGGGTGATTAGCCAGCTTTCCACCATGATGGTGGGCACAGTAGTCCCCAAAGCCTATGGTAGCACCAATTTTAAAACACTCCTCCCAAAGTCCACCCACTCAGAAGATTGATGCCATAATGTTTACTAAACGGCCGTTGTGAGGACCATGTTGCAGACACACAAATATCAGCCATATGGATTCGTATGCCCTAGTTGAATGCGTCCATATAGTATGTGGTGGAACTACACCCTGCAGCTCATATGCTTGCACTATCAACTCCACCAACCAATGTGCAAGCCTTTGCCAGGATATGTCCAACTGTCTTTCTAATACTTTTGGTTGCCTCCGGATAGTACAGCAGAGTATATCTTACATTCACAGAATGCAGCGCCTTTTCCAATAATGTTTCTGGCTTTTGGAAAAAGGCTGGCAGAATAGTATCTTGGTTTAAATGAAACTCCGTCACTAGTTTCGGATGGAACTGTGGATCCAGGTGTACCTTTTCCGGATAGAATGGAGTATAAGGAATGCCCATGCACAGTGCTGTCAGCTCACTAACATCTTGCAGTAGTGATTGCTATAAGAAACAGAGCTTTCATGGTGATCCACTTTAGCTAAGCCTCACTCAGCAGCTCAAAAGGATTTTCCTTGAGTGCTGTTAAAAACAAGGTCAGACTCTACAGCTCCATTGGTTTTCTTATCAATGGATATAAACTGATCACACACCTCTATGGAGGAACAGCTATCCCATCGCTACCACAACGTGTGGAGGAACAGCTATCCCACCACACTACCATGGGTGACAGATCCCATCTCTACCACCCCATGTGGAGGAACAGCCTTCTATTCCTCCTAACCTTTTTACCACTGCCACCACGTGGAATTTTGGTATGGCTGGGCCCACTACAATAGCCCTTAAAAAAACAAGAAACCTCAGTAGTGTGGAAAGCCTTATAGACATGGGGTGGAGAAATCAACAAGCTTCTAATTTTCTAAAAAAGAAAATTTACTTTTAGAAAAATTGGTTCAATTAAAACATTACTTTTGCAGCAAAAAATACAAATCCAAAACAGTTATTAACAGAGCAGTTCAGGGAAAACAAAACCTGGGGAAAAAAACACATCTACTACCTGACTCTATACTGGTGCCTACTCAGAGTCCTCTGTGCTTTCTTGACGGCTATTGGCTTGCTCAGTGGTTCTGATTACAGCCCAGGTCTGAGGCTCAATCCAGCCTGGCTCTTATTTTTCTTCTTAGTGATTTCAGCTAAGTTTCCCCTTCCAGCAGACTGACTTCTAGAACTCTCTGTTTTTTTCAACCTTCAGCTCCAATTCTCTCCTGCAGACTTGACTTCCCTGGCTTCCAAGACTCTCCAGTCAACAGTCTTTACTGCTCCTTCCAGGATTCTGCTGACTTCTCTCACTTCCCTCTCAAAACACTGCCAATATATACAGTTTCTCTGGCCAATAGTTTAAGCCATCCAATTAGAACAAACAAAAATTCCCTCAATTTCTTGAAATCTCCTTTCCCTCCAAAAATCAACTGTCAACATGCTAAACCAAAAGTGAAACTACAGAAAACCAAGAATGAACTTTTGACCCTGCCACCCTTCTCCATGCACAAGGATTTGCAAGCACAGAAATCCTATTTACAATACTACAGAGTTTTTATGAATAAAATATAACACAATTCATTTACATCAGGGCTGATTTATAAGGTCTGGGATTATTAATATATGATACAATACAGGGGCTTATTTACAGAAACCCAAGAGTTCTAAGGCCTCGTTCCTCCACACTCTCAGAAATGTTTTGCAGTCTGGATGGGAGCAAACATTTGCACCATCCCATCCCTTATGCCTTGATACACCTTGAGGAATACATTTGCCCATCCTGTGAGTTTTAAAGTAGTCATATAGCATAATACTTGTCTCAGCGTTGCTTTGCCAGGAAGGAAACCATGCTTACGAGTATACTTCTTAAATCTTTTCCTCTTGAAACCGTAGTTTCTTCTGGTTGACAGCCGCCTTTTGTTAATTAGAATTTTCCTTAGTAGCCGATTCTCCATGCTCTCATCCACAGAGTCCTTGCATCTGGATGCTGGACATCTCCGCAGTCTCGCACCAGGAGATCTGGTCTTTGTGTTAAGTCCCCTTCAAGAGTTTGAGAAGTGGTACAAACCATGGCTGGCAAGGCTACCATGGTGTCACTAAGATGCCTGTTTCGTCCTGAATGATTTGCCCCAGTACACAGTTGATAAATGGCTGAGGTGGAAATAGGTACAAGAGCCCTTTGTTCCACACATGCTGGAACGCACCTCCCAGCAACCTTCTTCCAACAGTGGCATGTAAACAATATTTTGGACATTTTTTGTTGGCAGCAGTCGCAAACATGTCCACAGTCTGATGTCCCCATAAATCGAACTCCTGTTTCGGATAGATATAGTTGTTTTCCCATTCGTGGTGTTGGTAATGCTGCATGGAGTGGCTGAGATCGTCTGCCAGTACATTGTGCACTCCTCGGATACTGAGGGTAAATACTGTGACCCATGCACCAATCTCAAATCTGTAGACTCAAAGTACAAAGGGAGCAGCAGACAGTCCCCCACCCGTCTGTTAAGATATACTATGGCTGTGGTGTTGTCAAGTTGGAACTGCACCATCTTGTTGCATAACAGTGACGTGAATGCCTTCAGTGCCATGAACACTGCCATTAATTTATGTGCTGACATTGCTGCTGCCTGGTCCACTGTCCCTGTACCTGATGTTCACTGCAGCATGCACCCCCATCCTATCAGGGACGCATACACTGTGCCAGGTTCAGGGTCTGAAAAGGGACACCGCCCAGCAGGTTGGCCTCCATAGTCAATCGTAGAAATTGTAGGAACCCCCTGAGGCAGCAACAGCAGCTTCTGTTGACAGTCCATGCTACATAAATGTTTTAGGTACCACATTTGTAGCAGTCGCATCCGAAGTTGCATGTAGTGCACAGTCACACTGCAGAATGCCATTAACCCCATCAAACGTTGTATGTTGTTTGCAGGCTGCATTGGAGCCATGGTGAATAGCTGTATCAAGTCCTTGATCTGGTTATAGTGTTCTATTGGCAAGTATGCCCTTTTTAGCTGCACATCCAGGATTCCTCCAAAATAATTTATGCGCTTTTGCGGTTCCGGGTTCAACTTCTTCCAATTGACGTTGATGCCCAGATCCTGCAGTAACTGCAACTCATAACGGATCTGCAAATTTAACTTTTTTTTCCAGTCAAATGAATCTGATTGAACCAAAGTGTCAGCAACGAGGTGTTGACACTTTGGCAGTCACAAAGAAACTGAGAAAATGGAGTCCCCAACTGCTGACTTCAATGAAAGCACGAAGCACTTGCACGGCAGAGTGGGCATCACAAGGAGGTAGACAACTACCCAGGAGGTCCCTGTGCAGGCGCAGAACCCATTCCTTAGGAATGCGACTGATCACGATCCAGATCTTGTAACTGGCTTGGCATTTAGAGACAGAGTAAAAAGGTACCACAATTGCAGGCAAAATGTATTCATAATATTTTCAGCCCATTTCTAGGGCAAACTATGTGCTTCTGCATGTCACCACCTGAAGCTACCACTGTTGCTTCCCTGTCCTCAAAACCTTTTAGAAACACAGGTTTACCATTCCGATACAGCTACAGATTGAGTATCCCTTATCTCGACATCCGAAATCTGGAATGCTTTGAAATCCGGAAACCACCATGGCATGCGCCGTAGCAAAACAAAAAACAAAACTTATTACCTTGGTGAGCTGGATGATCTTCTTACACATTTTGATATGCATTTCCTGATCTCCTCCAATGAACTACAATGATTAGTAGCTTTAGAAGACCCATTGCAAGTCCCAGCCTGATAGACCTTGTTTATGCCAGAAGCCATCAGGCAGTGAGCTACAAACGTTTATTTTTTTAAGAAAGCCTTGATGACTGCTGTAATAATCGCTCTCACACATGCACAGCTCACTAGCAAGAGGAATACACTTTAGTTCCCAAACAGAGCTGGCTGAAGGCACAGCTACCTGCCTTCCTCTCCTTGTGTGTGCCCAATCCAAAAGCAGAACATGCAGGCCAGCAAAAGCAGACTACCTTTGCAATTCCAAGTCCACCCCCTCCTCCTCCCACCCGGGTCCCTCCTCACTCTCAGCTTCCACCATGAGGAGACGCCGCTGGCCGGATGCTACACATTCCCTTGGGGAGATACTGACCCTGTTGCCCTGAGTAAATTGCTGAGATCGCTCAAGATTATTTAAAACACTAAAAAAGCGGAAGAGGAGAGAAGGAGAGCTCCCACTCACTTGCTTGCAGATTCCCAATTTTGCTGGTTTTAAACATGCTGTAATTTGTCTCTAATTATCTCTAGTTGTGGCTCTGTTTTTATTGTGAAGCTTTTTAATTTTTTTCATGTTCTCGCTTTGGCGCTAGAGGGAAAAGGGAAATCCCCCCTCCTCTACTACCATGCCCAAGGTATCTCATTATGAAAATATTCCAAAATCTGGAAAAATCTGAAATCCAGAACACTTCTGGTCCCAAGCAGTCAGGATAAGGGATACTCATAGAGCTGTGTTCACACTTGAAGTAATAGCTGTTGTGTTTCCATGGGCTATACTTTACTTACACACACACACACACACACACACTAAAAAGTTAAAGTATTAACTAACCAAATGAGATTTTTATTTACAATACTCTACTTCAATCAGGTTTAAGTTGCCCTTATTAGTACACATTAATGAAGCACTTGATCAATGTTTGCATGAAGTGCACAGAATATTGTGTTTGTTAGGTCATACAGATGCATAAATCTAACCATAATTCCACTGATCTCAAATTTACATTTGAAAAACAGAAATCTGGGGAGGGATATTATTACTGTGAATGCAAAAATCCAATATGAACGTTGTTTGTACTTTGATTTTTAAAAAGTAATTTATCTTTTATATGTACTTTCCAAAGAACAAGGACAGAGTAGTCAGGAAAAGCTGAAAGGACCAAGGTTGTTATGGAGACCAAAAGTATGCCTCATTTTTCCCTTTTAGGTCTAGCTTGCAAACAGAAATGAATCCATGTTTCCTTATTTCAAAATCCTTCTCTTCTGTCAGTTACCATAATACATCAATAAGGCACTTTTATTTCCTACTGATGAAATTTGTTAGCTTTCAAATGTCAGCAGAAAATCATGAAGAGCAAACCTTTATTTTCATCACTGAACACTTGTGGCTCATATCCTTTGGCCTATATACTTTCATATCCTTTATCCAGCAGTGCAGTAAAATAATTAAAAATGAAGGGAGTCTACAGTACATTTGCATTTAAATTATTTGGTAGTTTAGAAATGCAACACAGAATTTTTCTAGGCTATTAAGTCCACCAACAGGCTTTTTATCTATATATATATTTCTCCTGGGTGTGCCCAGGAGAAATGCGTCCCGGCAGCCCAGCTGATTGGCTGGGCTGCGGGGGCGCCTGATTGGTCCTGGCGCACCCAGGAGAACGGCGGCGGCCATGGCCCGGGAGCCAGGCGGGCCCGGCCGCGGCGGCGGCGGCACCCTCGGGCCCGGCCGCGGCGGCGGCGGCACCCTCGGGCCCGGCCGCGGCGGCGGCGGCACCCTCTAAAATAAATTTATTGTATAAATTTAACAATAAATAAATAATAAATAACAGATCTGGGGGCTTGAAGCCATTTGAACTGCTCCTGCTACTCCCTAATCTGCCATTTGGCAGGGTCCAGGACAGATTACACATGGCTTGCATACGACAAGCATATCTTATCAGGCTTTATTCAGCTTTGAATGTTCTTCCCTGCAAAGCAGATGTGTTTCTTACAAGATTGAGAAGATACTGTCAGTGTTGTGATCAGTTACAAGATGGTGGGACTGGGGTTCCTCATTCAATACTACATACTTTTAAATTTTTAGTTGCTAAGGTGTATGAAATTATTCTCCTGCAGCTTTTATAGGATGTTAAAAAGAGCCAGATGTTCATATTTTTGGATTTCTTATTCTTGTCAAAATATACAAATATTGATTAGTCACCCATGTTCAGACTATGAATAAATATGGAATGATATACAAAAAAGATACATTAAAAAACAGCTCTAGTAAGGTTCAAGTAGTCCAAAGTATATGATATGTGCACATTTATTTAACCCAACATGTACCAACCAAAAGCCTTTTAAAAAACAAACCACTGGGGGTGGGGGGGGGGAGAGAAAAAGTTATCAGGCATTTTGTTTTCAAGGGTGATCAACTATTTGCACAAGATACAATAAATTTTAGTTGACCTATTTTTTTGTATCTTCATTGCAGAAGATGGAGGCATACACATGCCTGAATCTTTTCTTCCCCCCCACACTCCTCGCCAATAGTACAGTACATCTGATTAAGTATGTCGAACAAGTGACAAAAGGATAAAACCTTAGAACTGAGTGACAAATTAAGAAAGAAAAAAGTCAGTGGGTCCAGACTGTATCCCTATGAGGATTCTCAAAAACAAAAACAAAAAACCCAAAACCCCTCCAAAAAAAACCCAACACCCATCCCCCCAAATGTGAAAATGTTGAAATAATTTTTTTGAAATGTAGCTACCAAAATATGCATTTCTTGGCTAGGAAACGAGAAAGCAGCCAATGTAAAACCAAGACTTTAAAATAGGTGAAATCTAGAAGACAGAAGTGTGAATCTAATCTCTGTCCTGGATAAATTGATAGAAAGCATTTATTAAACACCAATAGCAATAGCAATAGCACTTACATTTATATACCGCTTTATAGCTGAAGCTCTCTAAGCGGTTTACAATGATTTAGCATATTGCCCCCAACATTCTGGGTACTCATTTTACCGACCTCGGAAGGATGGAAGGCTGAGTCAACCTTGAGCCCCTGGTCAGGATCAAACTTGTAACCTTCTGGTTACAGGGCGGCAGTTTTACCACTGCGCCACCAGGGGCTCTTTGAATTGCTAAGCAGAAGAGCAAGCTTTGCTAAGAAACAATCTATTATAGTAATTCTCTTGGGTGTGCCTTGGAATGTGCGTCCCAGAGCCCAGCTGATTGGCTGGGTGACAGATGCGCCTGATTGGCTGAGGCGCACCTAGGAGGATTGGTTGCCGTGGCAGCGGCCCAGCCCAGCCACAGAGGCAAAGCCCGGAAGGGGGGAAGAAAGGGAAGGGCAGAAGTGGCAGTGGGGATAAGAGGTGGCTGGGCCCAGAAGCAGAGACTGGGGCAGAAGATGGGGGGAGAGGTAACTGCCTGCCCCAAAGAGCGCACAGATGCTCTGTGCGGGGTCAGCTAGTATTATTTATGTAATATAGGTATCAATTTATTCAAGCAATTGTAATTTTCAAGGATAAGGTGCAATGGTTTTTTTTAGTAGAAAAAGTCTTTTTGTTTTATATTGTGAAAGGTAATTTTGTAGTGAATTTAACCAGTCAACATGCAGTGCTTATTTTCAAATGGAATTGAAAATTGAATTTGTTGAAATAGAATTATTTTGGTTGTATTTGTTTCAATGAGTTTTCTGTGCACCCCATGAAAATGACTAGGATTGCAAACAAGTGCAGCCAGGCTCTTGTGAAAACCCCATTTATTTCAACAGAATTTTCACAGGAGAAGGTGCTGGGATAGATTGTACATGTTACTTTTAAAATTAAATGTAGTGATGATGGCACTAAGGTGCAGATATTCACTGTAGTCCATCAACCAAGCTTTAATTATGATGACTTTGGCCACAAGCCAGTGTTTTGATATAAACAGTGCATTGATTTTTTAAAATCAGTCAAAATATGTACTTATGCTTTAAGTGATATTAGTGGATGCTCTTATGTTTAGCATAATCTGCCTTCTGAGAGAACCTTTTCAGCCTTTCAACTCAAGAATTTCTAGTTGCATAGTGTATTGTATCAGAAAAATGTGCCGAGTTCAGGGAAATAGGTTAGCTGTGACATGCACTTTTGACTAATGCATTGGCTTTAATGGTAATGGGGGCCTGGGAGCTGGGGGAGATTTTTTAAAATGGCGCTGTGTGGGGGGGAAGAGAATTATGTGACTTGATAATGCTGCCCAGAACAAAACTCCTTCCGCTCACTGTTGGTAAAAATTAGAGGGAATACTGGTTAGAACCAGGATTCTCAGCGTTGGGTCCCCAGATGTTTATTGGACTTCAGCTCCCATAATCCCCAACCAAAGGCCACAGGGTCTGGGGATTATGAGAGTTGAGGTCCAGTAATGTCTGGGGACCCAACGTTGAGAATCCCTGGGTTAGAAGATTTCTATACTGCCCTTCCAAAAATGGCTCAGGGCACTTTACAAATAAAAAACAATCAAAATCAATAAACAGTTAAAAACAGACTATAAAACACCATTAAAAATTAACAATTGAAAAATTCAAAACAGTTTAAAAACCCCTGGAAAACCAGTTTACAGCAAGTAACCTGGCTTAATCCATCAAGCAACTACTCACCTCAGAACAAGAGGTGAATAGTTGCAAGATCAAGCAACTACTCACCTCAGAACACTTTCAGCACATCTGGCTCTCCCTGACCACAGCAGAACCCTCTGACTCATTCTTAAGAGATTTATAACAATCTAGTGCAGGAGCTTCAAAAGCATCTAACCCGCAAACCAATGCTTGCCCAAAGCTGCATCTGCACCAATCAAAGACATGGTTTGACAACAACTGCGTTAATACCAAAAATGCGCTCATCATTAACTACCATGCCTACAAAACCAACAACAGGACCAGTTTCTGTGCAGGACCTCCTCCAGCAGAAGAGGCAATACAAACAACTGCTCGGCTGCAAGAAAAGAGATGCTATGTAAGTCACCTGATCACATCTCATCCTAGCAGTCAGATACAAGGACTCATCCTCATCCTGGCGCACCACAGAGAATCTCCCCAGTAGCCTGGATAGCCACATCCCACCAGTGATTTGGGAAAGCACTTTCACAATCTGTTAACCCCTGCTAACTGGGCAAAGAGGCACCATTTACTGTGGTGATTCTCTTTATTTAGCAGGAGGAAAGTAACTGGCTCTATCCATCCCCAGCACAGTACTTCCAGTGAATGTTGCTGGTGTCCGTCTTATGTTTCTTTTTAGAATGTGAGCCCTTTGGAGACAGGGTTCCATCTTGTTTGTTTGTTGTTTCTCTGTGTAAACCGCCCTGAGGCATTTTTGGAAGGGCGGTATAGAAATAAAATTAATAATAATAATAATAATAATAATAATAATAATAATAATGAAGTTAATCCCAGTGGTAACTGGCGCCCTGGGTGCAGTTCCAAAAGACCTTGAAGAGCACCTTAACACCATAGGGGCCACAGAAATCACCATCAGCCAATTACAAAAAACAGCTTTACTGGGAACAGCCTATATTCTGTGACAATATCTATAACAATTGACAATAAAATTCTGGCATCCCAGGTCCTTGGGAAGGATTCGATGTCTGGATAAAACAAACCAGTCAATAACACCTGTCTGACTGTGCAAACAAGAAATAATGAAGTTAAAAGAAAAATTGCAAGTGAATACATCAGGAGGATTAGACAAATCCTAAAGTCCAAACTCACTGGTGGAAACACCATACAAGCCATAAACACATGGGCTATACCTGTTATCAGATACAATGCAGCAATAATAGACTGGATCCAGGCAGAGCTAGAGACGGTAGATCGTAAGACCAGGAAAATCATGACCATCAATCATGCTCTGCACCCCTGCAGTGATGTAGCTCAGATGGAAGAGGAATGCTGCAAGTCCATCAAACAGTAGAGGAGGAGCAAAGAGGCCTTGGAGAATATATAAAGGACAATGAAGAAGATGCACTTAAAATGGTCAATAATGAGTAACTATTCAACACCAATGAAACAAAGCAGGCCTACAAGAAAGAACAAGTCAAGAACAGAGCAGAATAATGGAAAAATAAGCCACTGCATGGTCAATATTTGCACAATGTAAGTGGAAAATCAGACATCACCAAGACCTGGCAATGGCTTAAGAATGGCAACTTGAAGAAAGAAACAGAGGGTTTAATACTGGCTGCACAAGAACAGGCACTAAGAACAAATGCAATAAGAGCAAAAGTAGAAAAGTCAACAACAAACAGCAAGTGCCGCCTTTGTAAAGAAGCAGATGAAACCATGGACCACCTAATCAGCTGTAGTAAAAAGATTGCACAGACTGACTACAAATAAAGGCATGACAAGGTAGCAGGGATGATACACTGGAACATTTGCAAAAAATACAAGCTACCTGTAGCCAAAAATTGGTGGGACTATAAAATTGAAAAAGTTGAAGAAAATGAAGATGCAAAAATATTATGGGACTTCCGACTACAAACAGACAAACATCTGCCACACAATATGACAGATATAACTGTAGTCGAGAAGAAAGAAAAACAAGTCAAAATAATCGACATAGCAATTCCAGGGGATAGAAGAATAGAAGAAAAAGAAATAGAAAAAAATCACAAAATACAAAGATCTACAAATTGAAATTGAAAGGCTGTGGCAGAAGAAGACTAAAATAATCCCAGTGGTAACTGGCGCCCTAGGTTCAATTCCAAAACAACTTGAAGAGCACCTCAACACCATAGGGGCCACAGAAATCACCATCAGCCAATTACAAAAAGCAGCTTTACTGGGAACAGCCTATATTCTGCGACGATAACTATAACAACAGCAACAACATTGATAATAAAATTCAGCCATCCCAGGTCCTTGGGAAGGACTCGATGACTGGATAAAACAGACCAGTCAATAACACCTGTCTGACTGTGCAAATAAATAAATAATAATAATCTATACAAAAATGCAGCTGTGGAACACAGTTGCCCCCACCACAATACAGAGAACCTGCCCAAATGGTTGCCAGTGACAACATCCGAGATAAAGAGCCTTCCTTCCTTCCTTATTTATTTATTTCATTTATAAACTGCCCCATCCAGTGGCTCTGGGTGGCGTACAATAACTTTTTTCAAGGACATAAAACCCACATTTCAAACACAATGCTAAAAACCATATAAACACAATTCAAAAAATAACTAAAACCATTTAAAACCAATTAAAAATATTTTTTATAAAACAACACTTTGTAAGCCTTGGACGGCCAGGCCAAACAAATAGGGTTTTAGGGCTCTCTTAAAGGCCAACAGCGAGCATAGACTGCGGATATCTGCTGAGAGTGCATTCCGCAGACCACAAACAGCTACAGAAAAGGCCTGGTTCCAAGTCGCCACCAGACGTACCAGTGGTAACTGGAGATGGACCTCTCCAAATGACCTCAACGAGCAATGGGGATCATACCGAAGAAGGCACTCTCTAAGGTAACCCGGACCCAAGCCGTTCAGAGCTTTAAAGGTAATAACCAGCACTTTGTATTTCGCCCAGAAACATATTGGCAGCCAGTGCAGCTGTTTTAAGACAGGCATAATATGGTCTCTCCAGGTTACCCCAGAGACCAATCTGGCTGCCGCATTTTGAATTAACTGAAGTTTCCAAACTACGTACAAAGACAGCCCTAGGTAGAGCGCATTGCAGTAGTCGAGTCTGAAGGTCACCAGCTGATGCACCACTGTTTTGAAATAGTTCTCTTCAAGGAATGGACGCAGCTGACGAATCAGCCGAAGCTGACAGAAAGCGCTCCTGGCCATAGCCTCCACCTGAGATACCATGGTGAGGCCTGAATCCAAGAGCACTCCCAAGCTGTGTAGCTGTTCCTTCTGAAGGAGTGTACCCCCATCCAGCACAGGAAGATCTAACTCATCCCTTAAATTCCAATCCCCCACAATTAGCACCTCTGTCTTGCTTGGATTCAGCATCAATTTGTTATCCCTCATCCAGCCCATTACTGCCTGTAGGCAGGCATTTAGCGAGTGAATGCCATTTCCTGATGATGATGATGATGATGATGATGATGATGATGAAGAGAAATAGATTTGAATGTCATCAGCATACTGATAACACCCTGCACCAAATCTCCTGATGCCCTCATCCAGCAGTTTCATGTAAATATTGAAAAGCATTGGTTCTTTTTATCTCCCAACTAAGACCTGGGAAGGCCTCTGGAGAGAACCTAGTCTCCCCAGAGCTAATCAAATAAAACACAGTGAGCCCCTATTTTGGCCTCACTTTTATCTATCTATCTATCAAATTTATATACCACCCAAACCTTTGTCTCTGGGCAGTTAACTTTCCACATTTATTTATACACAGGGCCATATTCTCAAGGACTGGGGGCTAGCAGTCATCGTCCCCATCTTTTAAGAAGGCAGGAAGGACGTTCCTGCTAACCTAGACCAGGCCTTCTCAACTTAGCCCCCCCACCGAAGTTTTTGGACTACAACTCCCATAATCCCCAGCCACAGTAGCTAATAGCCAGGGATTATGGGAGTTGTAGGCCAACATCTGAAGGAGGGCTGAGGTTGAGCAGACCTGCTATAGACCTATCAGCCTGCTTAGCACAGTCAGTAAGTTCTATGCTAAACATCTATATTGGAAGCTTAGGAACTGGCTGGACCAAGAAAACCTCCTCGCGGAGAAGCAGGCTGGCTTTAGGGAGGGCCAATCCACCACCGACCATTGTTTAGTTCTACAAAATCTTACTGAGAAATATTCCACCCATACCACAATCTCACTTTACGCAACTTTTATAGACCTCAACTGACTGGTGCCTGCTACACCTCATACATATCCTACCCAATGACCTGTCCCTCAAAGTAAGGTGCAACCCCCAAGGCCACCTATCAAGTGCTGTCTCAAACCAGAAGGGCATCAAACAAGGCTGTACTCTTGCCCCACTCCTGCTCAATTTCTACAATGCCATGATGGGTCATCTTAAATCAGACTTTCACCCACTCAAGCTTGCAGAGAGACACATCTCTACTCTGTTCTATGCAGATGACACAGCAATTCTTGCTAGGACCCCTCTAGGTCTCAGAAACGCTCTGAGGGCCCTCACTCAATACTGCATGGAAGATCAGCTGGAAATCAACTACCATAAAACTAAAATCATGGCCTTCACTAAGAGTCCCAAGACCTACTCCAGGAGCAAAAAGGGGCAAAATAGAGCAGGTCTCATGTTTTAAATACCTGAGGGTGGTCTTGCATGCCTCTGGCACCAGAAAAGCCCACGGCTGTCACGTTGCTTAAAACACACAGAGGAGCACCGCTGCCTTCCTAAAATTCTTCCGATCAAGGAGGTGGCTACTATATACCTTCAGCCCTCAAACTGATTGAAGCCAAGCTGCTGGTGAGACTCCTCTATAGGAGGAGGACTCAACTGGGCCCCTTTTCCAACTTTGTTCCACTGGAGCTTGTGTAGTCCAAATTCCCTTGAACAGTTCTCCAAGTCCCACTGTGAGTCTCTAACACTAGTCTAGAGTTTGAAAGGCCATATTCAACTACTGGTTAAGTCTATCCCTCAATCCACTGTATCTAGCCCTCTTAACACTACAGGACAACTACTAGTCCAATTGGAAATTGACACCTCTGATAAAAATGTCATCTCTGGGACTCTACTCCTCTTTGCCATGAGCTACGAACAAGCAAACACACTCATACAGCACATAATGGACAAAGAGCACCAAAATGATTTAGACAGGGCCCAAACTACCTCATCAACAAAAGACTAAGATACACTGCATCCGCAGCAGAATACCTAATGCAGCTGGAAGTCCCAAAGCACCTAAGGGCTTTTACCCTAGTCCAATGCAGTGCCCTCCACTCCACCGTGCTAGAGGAAATGATAAAGACTCCCCTCTCAGAACGCCTATGTCTTTATGATTCTGGGCAAGTTGAAAAAACAGCACATGTTCTCCTCCAGTGACCATTCTTCAGAGACATGCGTACCACCCACATCCTCCTGCTATTACTCAAGTCCTCAGGTCACTCAAGACAGTTCTATGCCTCTCTCCTGCTCTCTGACTCCAGTGCTGCTACCTCACATAATGTTGCCAAGTTCTGCACAGCAGCATGTAAAATTCATCGAGTCCTGACAGGCAGCAAGTCCTAAGCAGGCCTCCCTCAGCACATAGTTTTACAGTTCAGCTTCAGCATTTACAGTAACACTTTATAATTAGCATTCTTTATTTTATAGTTCCACAGATTTTAAGAGAGTTCAGCTTTAGTGCTTACAATGGCATTTTACAATTAGTATTTTATAATCTTGCAGTTTTACAGCTTTAGAGATTCCAACCATCATTTCTAGGCCATTTTTATGATGCTCCTATGTAACCTACTTTATGCTGGTCAAAGGCCATAATAAAGATTGATTAGTGGTAAAGGATAAAATTGATACTGGGCAATTTTAATTCCCAGTGCAGAGAAAGAGAAAGCAGGAACTAGGATTTTATGGCAGGAATCCAGATCTTGCACAAATTTAGCTGTTGAAATGAGACTTCAGTCCCCCACCCCATCAATGAGAAGGGCAAAGAAAAGCCTTCCCAGTTTTAGCAAGGGGTGTGTATATAAAGGAAGAAGGAAAGTAGAGAGATAAGTAAACAACTGCTTGTGTGCACCTGGGATCCCACTAGCAGCTGCTGGGGGGAGCCCACACCACAAAGGACACAAGGGAAGCTTTGGGACGAAGATGGGTGAGTTCAGTGCCATGTTAATGGGGGGTGGGGGAGAAGAAGAAAAATAAACAGTCTTTCTGAATTCAGAGCAAAGAAAGAAAACACACACATACCCTCTCTCAGAGCATAGGATCTCATTAATGAAAAAGGACAAGGAAGAGAAGAGAAAAGATGGTGATAGTGGAAAGATAGCATCTTTTCTAGGGAGGGTTTCTTTTATCCGTCAGCTACTTGCATTCAACCCTCTCGCTTGCTCTCAGAAAAGCAAAGCAAGATCAACTTGTGCTCCATTTTGAACCCACTCCTGCTTGGGTTTTTTTGTTTTGTTTTTTTTTTGTTTTTTAATCTTTTCCTGAGTGCTAACCTAGAGTGTCAGAAGTACAGCATCAATGCTGGGCTAGTTCAGCACTCTGTTGTCTCAATATACTGTATTTCCTTCCACTCACTTCCCTGACCTCTGGTTTTTCAGAGCCAAAAAGGGAGTGAAAAAAGATAAGTAGCATGCCACCAGAGGAAGGTGTTTTGTGGGATGGTAAGCCTGCTGAAGGCAGCCAATCCACTTGCTTGCGTATCTCATTAACTACCAGCCCTAGGTGAGATGATTAAGAAAGCTAAATATTAAATTATCAGGACAAGAAAAAGGAAGAAGGTACATTTATATTTATGTGCAAAACAGATTGCAGAATGTTGTGCAATTTCCAAGTATCAAAACTATTTCTCACTGTATTTGCAGATATAAAGTTTTATGAGACTATTTTCTTTAAAAGTGACATTTTCAAAAAGCTTGTTGGGGGATGGGGGTTAATCTCGCTTTCCTTTGACAGGATTAAAGTCTGAAATGCCAGGCTGCAGTAAGCCCATTAAATTGCTAACTGTGAGACATTTGACTGAGTATCTACAAATTTATTATTTCACCATTATTTCAAATTTGACATCACTTCTTAAGGCGATATGCATTTTTGTAGTTCTCATTTTACACACATAAATGCCCAGACACATGTAAGTTTAATTTTACAATCCCAAGTGAAGACTTTCATTAAAGTCTCTGAGAAAATGACATTTTATTAGAGCATATCACATCACATCTACTGCAATTTCTTGTAATTAAAAGAGAGAGAGATTCAGCTACTATATTGATGCCATATGAAAGTCACATACATGCCATCAATGCAGCTACTGCATCAGCCAAGTAACAGCACAATGCCCTCCAGCTATCTAAAAAAACTGGAGAGTGGCTTCCACAAATTCTGTACTACAAACTGGAACCATTCTACTTGTGTGTCTTGTATTCCACAGGTTTGCTTTCAACACATGAGACCATAGAATTGGATTGCTGACAAAGAAAAATTCCAACCATCAAGTTACTATGGATGTGCACAAAACCGGGCAGGGGAGGCTTGAAGGCGGGGGTGGGTACGCAATCACAGATACTTCTGCCTACTTCCGGTAAAGGCAGCAACGGGGTGGCAGGGAGGTACGCTGCCGCTCCAGTGGACTTTTAAAACACAGAGCGCCAGTGGGGGGGGGGAGTGGAGGGAGGGTTAAGTACCCCTCCCCCTCCCTTAAAGCAGAAAGCACCACCCCCGCCTTCGAACTGGCAGAACCGCCCGCCATTCGAACTGGTTCAGAGGCCCATAAGTGGCCTCTGAACCAGTTCTGTGCACATCCCTACAAGTTACCCAAGTATCTAGAAATGTAATGTTAGTACCTAAGATTTAGAAAGATGTACATGTGTTAAGAGGACGACCTCCCTATACAGAGGAAAAAGACATATTCAGTTCTGTGCAAAACTGGCAACTAGAATATTTCATCCAGCTCCCTAAACATTCATGTATCTGCAACTTGAAATATTTTTGCAGCCATGCTGGAAAAAACCTGAAGGAGCATCAGCACCAAGGCTAAATCATCTGTAAATTAAGCATTCTTAAGAGAAATTTGATTCTGTGCAGACAATTATTTATATACCACATAAGTTAACATGGCTTTCATATCAGTGGTTAAGCAATCAAGAGCTGTCAATAGGTGCTGCTGAAATAAGAGCCTCTCCATCTCTGACAGCTTTTAAAAAGTATTTAAAGAAGCATCAGTTCATCCAGGCTTTTAATTAAATATTGTTTTAATAGTTTTAACACTGTTTTAAAAATTTTAAATTGTTGTAATATTTTAACTTTTCTGTTATTTATTTTGTTTTAACTAATGTTTAACTTTTTCTGTTGTTTGTCTTGCTTTGTTATAAACTGCCCAGGGATGCAAGTTTTGAGCAGTATAAGAATACGTTAAATAAATAAGACTGCATGATCCACATCTTAACTCTTAATACTTACTTACAACAGCAGTCAACACACAAACCTGGGGTTCTCCCATAGCTGGCGCTACAACCAAAGATACCCTGCTCCTCGTAAACACCTGCTGTTCTTTAGTCACCAGGGGAACATGGAGCAAGATGCTGAGTGATGTGCACAGGCAGAGTACACATATGCAATAAGGTATCCCCTTCCATTTCCCAGGTCTCAAGCTGCTTAGGATTTTTTTTTTTTTTTAAGTTAAGAGCAAGCACCTAAAATTGAATGCAGACTGGATAACACCGACATCTCTGATCACTGACACTCTGATCAACCAGTCCCAGACAGGAATCCAGTGGTGGCATACAAACCTCAGGTTGGTACCATGTAAAAAAGGGGGAGGGGGCATAAAATATGGGCTTCTTTGGCAAGGCTGATGCTACCCCTGCAGCCCAGCAACAGTGCTTACAAGGGAGATGGGAGTGGAGCAACCAATAATTATCTTCCCTTCCAAGTGGCTTGCTCCTCTTAGTGTAGCTGTCTAGCTCACTATTTTAGCTGTCCCATCCAATTTTATTAAAGGAGAATGCCAGGTGAAATGAGAAATGGAGCTGATATTCTGTATTTCTCTTGAACCATTTATATTTGGGGGAGGGAGGAGGTCTCAAGCAAAAGCCTTGTTTCCCCAACGGCGGGGGGGGGGGGGGAGTATGGACTTGCAAGGCAACTCCTCTTAATCTTGCCTCCAATTCAGGCAGCTGTCCTACTCTTGAAAGAGAATCAGAGTACTACCATTAACAGCTTGATGCATTCTAAGCATCTTTTCAATGTAAGATTTATTTAAATAAATGGCACTGGTATCAGAATGGAGCTTTAAAGATAAAGGAAGGGGAGAGGGGGAACCCTAATTCATTTTTTAAAAATACAACACTAATTTCTGTTCTTCAAGCTGATCATATGAATGGCAATACTGCCACCTGGTGTCGAACACAGAAGAAAACCCATATGGAAAAGTTTAGTAGGCCAACATTTGCAAATGTTGGGGCCCTCAGATTTCACTGGATTTTTCTTTCAAGCAAGTGTCAATTGCCTTCATTTTGGCAACGTGAATATTCCAAGAGAGAATACCACTACACAATTTGATTTCTGTCAGTCAGTGACCAAACCTTAAAGTTTGTTTCTTTAAATAATACTGCTGACTCTTTCTTTAGTTTAGGTCAACTAAATTCAAATACATAAACACAGGACAGGCAGGATTTGGCTTGCCCCACCATGTGTATTCATTAAATATCTGGCAACTGATAGAAACTGGGTTGTAGTAGACAGCTGGTGATATTTGTAGGGAAAAATACAACACAGCACACTCAACTACTTCAACTTGGTGGAAGTATTTACTATAAGTTTAATTTCATATTACTCAGGCAAATTGATCAGCCAGACTTGGTTACTTAAAATCAGTTATAATATATAAACATTAATTACCTGTTTATCCCATCCTTTCTCAGAGGAGATCAAGAAAGAATACCTGGTGCCCCACTCTCCTGAAATCCTCACAACAATCCTGTCAGGCAGGTTAGGCAGAGTGCACAAAACGGGCCCAGTATCACTAGTAAGCTTTGCAGCTGACTGAGAATGTGAACCCATGTCTCTCCAGTCTGTCCAGAACTAAAGTCACTATGCTACCCTGGCTTTCTCAATAAAACAAGAAACTTGACAAACAGGCTTGCATGGAGAACATCGGTAGGCACTGTACTGGATAGTGGTGGGGGGATCATTTTGAAACAGGTGATACTCAGGAAAAGGAGAAGACGGACATGTAGGGCTGTGAGTTTTACTTTAAATCAGTTGATCAATCAATGAACATTTTCGATGATTAAGGTTTTTAGGTATTTCAGTTCTGATGTGTTACTATATTACAGAGTTCTTTAAGAGGATTAAAGTTAACTGACCTTAAAAGCAAGCAGTAGTTTTTGCTTTTAGCCTACTTTCCTCAAGGAAAGAAAACGTATGAGATCACCTGGCTTTCTGGGTGTGTCCCCATGTCCCGCTATCAACATCACATTGCCTGGACCAATTTGAACCAAATTTAGTACAGCTGTAGAGACACTAAGAACACTTCAGTGACAGAGTTTGTGAAGATGCCTGCCTCCCCAATTCAAGATGGCGGACACGTGAACATTTGAGGCACAAGTGGGCTAACCTGTGAACCACTTAACCGATTTGAACCAAATTTGGAACAGCTGTATGGCCACATAGCAACACCTCAATGGTGTAGTTTGTGACGGTGTCATCAACTCCAATTCAAGATGGCGGACGCATGAGTGTTTGAGGCACAAGTGGGCTAACTTGTGAACATAGTAATTATCAATTAAAATTATAGTGAAAGGAAAGTAGGCAGATTAGTTCTTACCAGAACATCTTGTTATTAAAATAAGCTACTAGAATGTGAAGCCCATTCTTGACTGGGCAAAATCATTCTGCATAGATTAAATTTATTGAAAAGTCAAGAAATTAAATTTTTAATTAATATGCTAGCAAAAGAGAAGTAAAAGAACAGTTTGGCATTTGTAGGATTTTACCTTCAAACATTATTTGTTTTATTAAATAGTTACCATACATAGTAAATTTGAAATATAGCTAATTTGAATCTGAGAAATATCTGCTTCTCTTGGGCTCATTGTGGTTTATGAATTATTGATCTGATTAAGTGTTAAAATCAGGGGCTATATATAACATATATAACCCCTGCTAACTGGGCAAAGAGGCACCTTTTAAATGTGGTAATTCTCTTTACTGAACAGGGGGAGAGCAACTGGCCCTATCCACCCCCAGCACAGTAACTCCAGGAACTGTTGCTGGTGTCTGTCTTATGTTTCTTTTTAGAATGTGAGCCCTTTGGGGAGAGGGAGCCATCTAATTTATTATTTCTCTCTGTAAACCGCTTTGGAAACTTTTGTTGAAAAGCGGTATATAAATATTTTTTGTTGTATATATAAAAATCTGCTGAGAACAGTTATTCAGCATCTCTCCTAAAAGTGAATTAAAACTTTTCACCTAGCATATTCTGATGTAAAGAAATAGAGCATTCAGCTAATTTAAGTGGCAAGATTGTGTATACAAAATTTGGTATCTGTCAGTAATTGGGAAGTATGACTTCATTTTGCACAAACTCTTCAATATAAAAAGGTACTTCAAAAATGCATCATTTTGGCAAAAAGCACATTTATGAAATTAACAATGGGATAGAAGAGTCAGTCTGTTGCAACAAAAACATGCAGCCCTCTAAAGACTAATACCTCTATTTCAGCACAAGCTTTCATGGACTAGAGTCCTATTCCATGAAAGCTTATCCTGAAATAAATGTGTTAGCCTTTAGGGTGCCACAAGACCTTTTACTGTCAGTATAGAAGACCAGGGGTTCCCAACTTGTGGTTCTCCAGATGCTGCTGAACTACAACTCGTTCAACAACGTCTGACCACAGGTTGGGAACCCCTGTAGTAGAAAATTTAATTAGTTACTCTAAACCAGGAGTAGGAAACCTTAGCTCTCCAGTTGTTGCTTAACTGCAATTTATTGTGGTTGGAGATGGTTGTAGTTCAGCAACATTTGGAGTTGTAGTTCAGAAACTAAGAGGGGGGGAAACAAGCTGACAAGATGTTTGTGAGGATGGATGGAGAAGGAAATATAAGATTGACTAGGGAGGGTCCTAATGCCTTGGGTTGGTTACCGTTCCTAGAAATGGAAATTAATTGGGGGGGGGGGAAATAGGATAGTCCCAAGATGAAATGGTATAGAAAACCAGCAAAGAAAGATTTGATTATAGTAGTACATCAGCACACCCACAGGTTATAAAAACTCAAATGATGGAGAATATAGTTAAAAGAGTAGTAACAGTTTCATCAGAGGAATATAAAGAACAGTCTAAAGAAAGGGCCATAGATTTGGGACAAAGCAATGGTTATAGATTTCCCCTAAGGAGAATGTGAGGAATTAAATAAGTACCTGATTTTCCTGTCTTCAAGAGTCCATTTATATCTAATAACTTGACAATGCCAGAGAACTTTACACAAATATGACATCAAAGCTAATGTAGTAGCTCATTCAGCTAAGACACTGAAACAACAACTTATTGGAACGAGGTTATATGATAGGAAATGTGAAAGGACAGACTGCCTAGTAGGTGAAGTAGGGGAGGGGAGTTGTAAATTGAAAGGAGTTGTGTATAAAGTAACATGCAAAGCATGTGGGGAGTTTTACATAGGAGAAACGGGAAAAGAGTTATTCATCAGATTCAAAGAACATTTGGCAGACTCAAAATATATTGAGAGAGACCGTGGTCAGTGCACATGGCAAAACATACAAATGTGTTAAATAATAATAAAACATGATGGAATAACAATGCCCATTAAAATGAATGTGTTGGAAGTGGAACAATGCCTGGTGCCAACAAAAATTAAAACCCAGTGTAAATGTTAAGGAAGTTAAGAGAGACGGTTAAGGACATTGGTTATTAAAGGGTGTGTAATGGAATGAAGATAACACAGCTGTGTGTCCTTGGCTCACATTTTACTTTCCTCTCCCTGCCCCCTCCCTCCATCTTTTCCTCTGCCTTATTTGTTGATTAAGAAATTGCTAACTGGTTGTGTGTAATTAGAGTGGAAGCTATTGTGATCCACAGAAAATTGTGATCCACAGAAAGAATAAGAACACTGAAGCTGACATGTTTGACATCAAAATGTTTGTTTTTATCTATTTTTCTTCTTATACAATAAATGAAGGTCCTTAAGGATAAACATTTGGAGATCCAACTTCCCACCCCTGCTCTAAACAGCTGACAACCCTAAAGAGAGAAGTCAGTGAAAAGTCAAAGGCAACCAAATTACAGGGGAAAATATTCTACCTTCTTATTAAGCCAAAAATTATGCTTGCATTTTGCTCCCAGCCTTTCTGTGGGACAGATAGATATGTTAGCATTTAAACTCTCCACACAGACACACACACCCCATACACAAATAATACAAACACAAGTATTAAAACAGAAGCCATATGTTCTTTGAGATCCTTGACCTCCTGTCCATTATTCAAGATTGAGCTCAAGTAACTTGTTGGTCAAGGTCCTAGGGAAGAAACCCAACGATTGTATGAATATTCAGAAAATGCACAAGGGCTCTTCTTACCATGTAATGAGTAGCATGTGCACCTAGGGTCAGCTTAAGGAGGGGAAGAAAAGGCTCTGTTAGAGCTCTGCACCAGTCCCTCCCAGAGCATGTGGCTGTGTCTATGCAAGTACAAAATACTGTACCCTTAATGTTTACATATGATAATAGTACCACTTCACTGGTGTATATCTGAGCAAAATTTGAACGAACAAGAGATTACATGGACATTTCAAAACACATACAAAGTTTCAGAGACTGTCTTTTGGCCATATGAGATTAGCTCCTTGGGTAAAAGAATTGGGTACTTCACCTCCAATTGAACTAAAATGAGGGAAAACAGGGACCAACTGATAAAAATGGTATATATATATATATATATATATAGAGAGAGAGAGAGAGAGAGAGAGAGAGAGAGAGAGAGAGAACGAACTTACCATCCTGATATACGTTCTTTGTTTTTCTTCCCAAACTTTGTCGCTCAGTTCAAATGTACAATGAATGGTTATTTGCCTCTCATAGGAACCTAATATAAGTAGTCTGAAAAATAAGATTACTAGCATTAAACAAATGTATATTAAGCTACCATTTTGTTTAACACAGTAACTACCATAATTTTATATTGATTCACCTAAGTATTCACAAACTGTTCTTCAATTCAGACAGATCATCTATAACAGCAGAAGTTTAATGAAGCACTTGCACCCTCTGGTGGAAGGAAGAGAAATGAAGTTGTTTAGATTCCAGTTTTTTTCACTGAGCACATTCAATTTGGCAGTAAGCAGAATCTTGTACTATGACAACATATATAATCACCCAATTAAAGAAATCTTAGTAAATCATATCTGCATATGAATAATACAACCGTTATGGGGGGAACACACTTGTTAAGATATGATGCAGCAGGCACTGTTGTAGGTATTGGGGTCAAAAGATAATCCAGATACAAACATATATTTTAATATAGTTGTAATAAAACTATTCCCTTAGGGAACATTCTTCAATTACATAAGGAGTTATAAAACTCAATCAATAAAACTATATCTATATAGGCACAACATAGTCAGTGAGATGGTCTCTATATCAAATTAAAGAGTCCAATAGTTCAAAAACCCATCAATAAGATGGGAGAAGTCCCAGTCAATCTTCCCAATGTCTTTAGCCAAGGGATAATATATCATGCTTGTGCAGGATACAAAATATCATGTATACTGTCAGCTGAAGGGAGCAGCTAACAATAGCCCTCTCCTTAGGCTGCATAGAGGCAAACAGTATACATATTATTTTGTTAAATACTACATTTGCCACTGAAGACAATTCAATTAGAGTTGAAATGCGTCTGGCAACGGCATATCCATGAACAGATGCTGGCAAAACCATGATACATTATCCCTCAGCTAAAACGAGTCATTGAGAAGACTGACAGACTTCTCCAATCTTATTGATGAGCGGTTGGACTGTTGGACTCAATTTAATATAGAGACCATCTCAATGACTATGTTGTGTCTATACAGATATAGTTTTATAACTCCTTATGTAACTGAACAATATTCCCTAAGGGCATAGTTTTATTATAATTAAAATATATGTTTATATCTGGATTCTCTTTTGACACCTTGACATATTGTTGAATCCATATAGGGTTGAGTGTGTACCATCATGGGTATCCCCATCAGTCGCAGAAGGCACCATCATAGGTATTCCAATCTGTGTGAAAAGGGAAGAATACCTCTAAGATGGTTGCTGCTTAAAAAGCATGAGAGGCAACTGTATTAAACTTTCCTTTTTTTTTTTAGGCTGCCAAATTTGCCAGGAGTATTCTTTTAATCAAAAGATTTCTTTTAACCAATTAATCTAACCTATTGATTAAAAGATGAAGTCCCAGTAAGACAAAGTCATAAGCATGTGCAAGTTTTACTTTGCTTCTTGTACAAGAAATAGTGTCAAACCAGACTGTGTGAATTCAAGACAGTCAATTGCTATTCAACATTTTAATTAACACCTTTTATTATTGTATTTACTATATGATGGGGGAAGGAGAAAAACTGCATTAAATGTTGAAGAAAAGCTTGCTAATTTCTTGTACTATATACCTCATGTTCTTATTTTTCTAACGTTTTACAAAACAAATATAAGAGGCCTACTAGATCAGAGCAGATCAAAGATCTGTCATCTAGTATTCAAATTTTCCATGTCTAGTATTCAATTTTCCTCAATGGCCAACCAAGCATGGTTGATAAAAATAGATTGGGGGTGGGGGTTAAAATGGATTTTTAAAATTTTTTAATCAGGTTTTTAAAAACATGTAAACCAAATTTACATTTATGTTTGCTGTGAGGATAAACATAACCATGTATACCACTCTGAGCTCTCTGGATATAAACAAAAAAAATCAAAAATTAAAATTTCAGTTCTCATGTAAAACACACAACATGGCTAATATCTCCTCACAAACATGTCGCACCAACACTTTTCGTTTCCTAAAAATGAATTAATTAGACTATCACACACATCAAGTTACATACCAATAATACATGGGCATTCATTTCAGTTTCATCTCATGAAAATGGCTCTAGTCTGCCCAGCAACTGCTAGCTCTTGCTTTTAGAAATTTGAGCTTTCCATTTCCTTTCTTAAGCCCATATTTCAGGCTGGAGAATCAGGTGGTTGTTTTGTGGTGGGGTTGGGCCAAGGCAGAGGAGTGATGACAAACACAATACAGGAAAGGAAGTAGGGAACAGTAGGGAATAAAAAGGAAAGCAGTATTTAGTTCAAAGTCCTATACTGCCCCACATTTTGCCAGCAAAAAAAGTGTATTAGTTTCTGGGCACAGGAGATTCCCTATCAGGGCATATTTTGAGAAATATGTATTACCTTGGTAAAAAAGGAAAGTATGTCAAGTGTAAGTAGTGTAATAAGGGCATTTAGGGCAGCTCGACACAGGTAATGAGTAAAGCTACCCTCTACATAAACAACAGGCATTATTTCCTACAAAAATAATCAAGTTATCAAAAAAATTACATGAAGTATACACTCCAAGAAGTTGTAAATGTTCTGTTGAGTTATAAATTAACACATTTTTATTAATCAGGTATGCACCACTGTTTAAGAAGGATTTGAAGAAATATCTGTACAAAACTTGATTTACATCAGTAATTTAAACACTAAGGTTCTCTCTTGGCGATTTAATAATCTTGCAAGTGTTTCTGGAAGGTCCACAAGCAAGGAATGAAGGCTATAGGCTGCCCTGTCTGTTGCAACTACCCCACTGCAGCAGATACGCAGACTCTGAAACATGGAGGTATCACCCAGCCATGACTAAAAGCCAGTGAGAACCCCATGAATATATCCAATCTGCTTTTAAAACTATCTAAGCTAGTGTCCATCATTGCATCTTGTAGCAGGAACTTCCATACATTAAATTGTGTGTTGGATCAAGTATTGTCCATCTATCCTGAACCTCCTGCCAATCCATATACTCAAGAATATTTGACAAGAGATGCAAGTTAGTTCTTGAGAGTCCAAATGTACAATCTCATGCCTATACACACACTTGTTGGCCCTTGAAAAATTCCAGAAGTTCTCCACTTTGCAGAAGCGATGCCAATTCTTCTCCTGCATTATCTTGTTCTATATTCTTGATAATTTTAAATTGTAAGTTTGTTAGAAGTAAAACTATCTTTAATGCTTTCCATAAACCTATCCTGAACAGATGCTAAATTGCAATTTCCTTAATCCTACCCTTGGATCCATTTCTTAGGATTTGTGTTACCTTGGCTACCTGCCAAACTCTGGTACAGAGGTCAAGTTATATATTTTTGCTATAAAGACCAGTGGCTTACATGCACGGTATAATGCAGGCGGTTCAGAATCGTCCGTGGTACTATGCAACAGGAATCTTCTGCAACTACTTACCCCTTGCAGAATTTCATGCTGCAGTGCAGATACAGTTATTAATTTTGTCAATAAGCCCTAGAATTTGAACTTGTCACTCATTTCTTCAGACTCACTACCTTAAAGAGTCCGTTCAGGCCTGGGTATCCGACACCTTCCACAGTGAAAATAGATGCAAAATATTCATTCAGTTTCTCTGCAATCTTGTAGTGATAAGCCACCCCTCCTGTAAAGAGCTAATTGGAAGTAAACCCTCTCCTGACTGACAGGCTGATTAAATCCAGGGCTCAGCCAATCAGCAGATCAGGTGGGTGGGAGCTAGAAAGTCACTGGGAGGAAGGAGAGTTTCTTTGTTAGAAGAAGCCATCTGGGGGTGAGAGCAGGATGTGTGGCCATGGAGTATGCCTGCAGAAGGATGGCTGAAGATCTTCAAAGATAGAACTGCACGGGCTTAAATTCTTAATCCAGAGTTTGGCGAGTTCAAGACAAAGGAAGCCAGGACTTTGCCTCTGGGAAGTTTAGTCTAGGGAAAGTTTGTTTAGTCAGATTTTGTGTTACACTTTCTGTTTCTTTGGTGAGTGCTTTGTATATCCCTGAAACTGTTGTATTATTGTTTACCTGTAACATAACTAAACTAAGAAATACTAGCCTTCGCCCATCCAGCCAGGGCATTGCAAAAGTATCCATAAGATTTTAAAGGTGCTTTTGTATTTTCCTAGGTACCTGTTCCTTGCAACTGGGTAACCATGATTTTTAAAGCATGCCACCCCATCATCATTTGGGGTGCTTTTTGAAGTATTCTTGTTACCTACTGAGTATTTTAACCTGTAACTAAAAGCTGAGAGAGCCTCAGATGGAAGCAGTCTGTAGCATTTGAATAAAACTGTTTTTATTTTTGTTCTTTTCTTTTACAAGATCAGGGTGGTGTTCTGTGGGTGGGGACTCCTACGATTTCTCCATTGTCATGGACAGACCACCATCTGGTTAAGGTTGGACCTACAACCGCTTTCCACTTTCGCAGGGGCGAGGGGCCTATTAGAATGGTCCGCCCGAAGAGGTTACTGGATCCGGTAGGATTCCAAGAAACCTTGGAGGGATTTAATGTTGGCTCTGCTGGTGATCCTGTTGATGCCCTGGTTGAGAACTGGAACAACTTGCTCACCAGGGCAGTAGACACGATTGCTCCTAAGCCTCCCCTCCAACCTGCTTCAAAATTGGCCCCTTGGTATACGGAAGATCTACAGGGGCTGAAGCGGCAAGGTAAGCGACTGGAGTACAAGTGGAGAAAAACCCGACTCGAATCCGACAGATTACGACATGGAGCACATTTAAAGATCTATGCTCAGGCAATACATGTGGCAAAGAAGCAGTTCTTTTCTGCCCGTATTGCCTCTGTGAGTTCACGTCCGGCGGAGTTGTTCAGGGTTGTGAGGGGAATAGTATCTGCTCCCTCTCCCTTGAACCAGAATTTGGGCATCAGTTACCCGCTGTGGTGTGTTTAATGAAATTTTCGCAGACAAAATCTCTCGGATTCGGGCTGACCTAGATGGGGACTCCACAATTAATTTGATGTCTGAACTGAAGGTGTCCGACAACTCCTCTTATACAATTCGACTGGATCAATTTGAGTTTGTGACTCCTGATGATGTGGACAAGCTGCTTGGAGCGGTGAGGCCTACCACTTGTCCTCTTGATCCTTGTCCAACATGGCTTGTTCTATCTAGCAGGGAAGCTGTTGTAGGCGGCCTGGTAGAAATCATAAATGGTTCTCTGAGGGAGGGCAGGATGCCTCCTTGTCTCAAGGAGGCAATTATTAGACCTCTTCTAAAGAAGCCTGTGTAAGATCCCTCAGAGTTGAGCAACTATAGGCCAGTTTCCAATCTCCCATGGCTGGGCAAGGTAACTGAGAGGGTGGTGGCCTCTCAGCTCCAGGCGGTCTTGGAGGAAACTGATTATCTAGACCCATTTCAAACTGGCTTTCGGGTGGGCTATGGGGTGGAGACTGCCTTGGTCGGCCTGATGGATGATCTCCAATTGGCAATGGACAGAGGAAGTGTGACTCTGTTGGTACTCTTGGATCTCTCGGTGGCTTTCGATACTATCGACCATAGTATCCTTCTGGAACGTCTGAGGGGGTTGGGGATGGGGGCACTGTTTTACAGTGGTTCCGCTCCTACCTTTCAGACAGGTTCCAGATGGTGTCGATTGGAGATTGTTGCTCTTCAAAATCTGAGCTTAAGTATGGTGTTCCTCAAGGCTCCATACTCTCTCCAATGCTTTTTAACATCTACATGAAACCGCTGGGAGAGATCATCAGGGGATTTGGAGCTGGGTGTTACCAGTATGCTGATGACACCCAGATCTACTTCTCTATGTCAATTTCTTCAGGAGTTGGCATGTCCTCCCTAAATGCCTGCCTGGAAGCAGTAATGGGCTGGATGAGGGAGAATAAACTGAAGCTGAATCCAGATAAGACGGAGGTACTTATTGTGCGGGGTCGGAACTCTAGAGACAATTTTGATCTGCCTGTTCTAGACGGGGTCACACTTCCCCAAAAGGAACAGGTTCGCAGTCTGGGAGTACTTCTGGATCAACGTTTCTCCTCTCACTCCCTGCTGAGATACGATCCTCCCCATCTCTGGCAATTTTCAGAAAACACCTGAAAACACATCTCTTCAACCAGGCTTTGTCAGCTTTTCAAAACTTGTTTTTCTGATTATTTAATTGTTGTTTTATGATGTTTTTAATTGATAATCATTGATTTATGCTTATAATTTTTGTTTAATTATTAATTTATTTTAATGGTGTTTTAATGTAAACCGCCCTGAGCCTTTTGGAAGGGCGGTATAAAAGTTTTTATAATAAATAAATAAGTAAGTCTCTCCAAGTGGGGTTTTTGACTCAGGAGAAGGGCGGGGACTGAAAGGGGTTTTTCCTCTAGTGCAGACCAGTGTTTCCTCTAAGGTGTGCACACATGCCTACGCTCACAAGGTTTTTTATGTCCACTTAAGTAATTTTAGATTGCGCTCAGGTTGAATCAGGGAGGCCCCATTCTGAATGCATGTGTGCACACACTGCCTTGATACACCTGCCCAGAACAAAACTCATTCTACACACAGATGAAAAAAGAGAGAGAGAGAAAACTGGTGCAGAAATGTCCTCAGACATTGAGCAACTACCAATTTCCTCACTACGTGTAGGCTTGCACATGGAAGATTTTTGTACTTTTCCAATAATAAAATAAAGAGAGTTTTTCCTGGGATTCCACCCCAAGGCCAGGGAGGTTCAACCTCTGTAATAAAGAGGGGTGGTGGAGGTATCCTACAGATTCTACCAAAAATGACAGGAAGGTTTTAGGAGAAGCCTTGCTAGAAAGCTCTGCCGGGATGATTCAGCAAATTTCTTCCCCTCACGTGAGCTTGCTCTGAGAAAAAGGTTATAATTCACTACAAATCTTCCTTCAGCACTCCCCTTAACAGTCCAACCACTGCCAGGCCAATTTCCTGCTTCAGAAGTGCTTAGAGAAAACTCCCAACATGCTCTCTACGCATCTCTTAATCACAAGGGGGCTATTCGCCTGAAGTGCCCCTCTACATGTGCTCCCAATACCTGTTCAAACAGGCAGAAGGGCAATCAATTCAGGATGTCATTCTGCCTGTGTACAGAGATGATCAATTTGGGATATCATTTCAGGGTCAGGACATCTTCTGTCGATGTCATGGTAGGTGTGCTCTCAGGGCAACCTTATCTTTGTGTGCATTGGCAGGTGTTTTTTCCAAGCCGCACTTAAGTTTTTCAGACTCTCTCCCTGAGAAAGTCAGTTTGGGGATCTTCCATATATCTTGAATTTCCAATTTCAACTTGGATAATTACTATAGTAAGTGGCATTTTGGGGAAGCACTATACCTGGAAAAGATTTATCAGTGCATCCCTAGCAGCTGATCTGAAGCTGCACCTGTTGAATTTCTGCTTGCATAGTCCAGTGTTGAACTGGAAGACCAAGGAAAAATGTGGGTACATAGAGCCTAATTTTTAAAGATCGCTTAATATAAGAAACAGTACAAAGTCTTTACTACTTACAGGACACACTAAATTGCAATTTCCATGCTTTTCAGAGCACAAATGGAATTTTAAGCATCTTAACTCTCATCTTAAACAGAAAGGTTTGTGTTTATATTCACATTAGGAACATTTTCACTAGAAACACGCTGTTGCAAATGTTCCGTTCCCGAAACAGGGGCACCCTTCAAATGAAGGACTCGTTCTGTTGGAACAACCAGCTCAACCGGATATCTGTGTGCATATGTGTGTGTTTACACACACACACACACACACACACACACACACAGGGAGGGAAAAGTAAATGGCGAGGAAATGCAAGAGGTAGGGTATGTAACTGTTCTACATAAACTTAAAAGTGTAAGAAAGAGTGGCAATCCACAAAAACAATCATTGGCAATTAAAAAACCTTCCTAGCCTTAAGTTAATTAACACCTGTAATGTAACAGGAAATCATTGTCTCAATAACCCTGAGCAAATAGTTTGTAGTATAGTACAGTCATGGTTATGAAGATGTATGTTTGTTGGTTAAAATGTTTAACATTTAATATTAAGCAGTGTTGCTATGTGTGCCATTTCCAACTTCCAATCCAGAACAGCAACACAATTTTTAAAAATGTTCTTGATTTGCACTACATTTTGTAAGGATGCAGAACAAGAACAACTATTGCTAGCAGATACCTTATTAGCAGTTAATAAGCATCTGGCTTCAGACCAAACAGTGTAACAGACAATTACACAAGCAACACACAAGTATTCCAGAAGCAGATGCAACTGTGGGTAACATTTAGCAAAATGTTTACACTTGTTACAGCTACAGCCCCATTCCACTCACACCCAAGTGTTTGAATATAAAATGTCAACATGAAATGAGAAGTGCATACAGCAGCAAGATCCTACCTTGAACATTCTATTAGGGAAACTTTCAGCCGGCCTTCTGTGAGTGAGAAATCTTTTATATTGAGATTCCAGTCTCTATATTCTTCACGTGGCACAACTTGAAATGGAAAAAACGGCTTGAACCTAGTTAAAAGATAAGTACACATCACTGTTTTTGACACTGATGATTTCAGTAGTTCAGCTGGAAACAATGAAACTACAAGTAGGGTCATGGTTGGGGGACACGGCAGAAAGAAAGAGAAGATTCCTCCTTTCCCCTCTGGCAGATTCCTCCACCAGTCAGCACCACATCATGCAGTCATTGTGGCCTAAGGACCCAATGGTTTCTATTATCCTAGAAAGGTGAGCAAAGGTTTTCTCAAGGGAGAAAACAGGCATGCAGCACCTGCATTCCCCACCCCTCACAAACAAACAAACAAACAAACAAACATCCATCCATCTTATTAATTCTCCAAGACGGGCCATGCGTGGAGATGTGGCAAAAAGGAGGCGACCGGTCGGCCGGGGGGGGGGGGGTTGGGGGAAGAGGCGACCGGCCAGCCGGGGGGTGGGGGGAAGAGTTCCGGAACAGCAGGGAGTTTTGCAGCACAGCTGGAAAGCAGTTTGACAGTTGGCTCGGGGGTGCCGTAAAGCAGCAGGGAGCTTGGAGGCTGGGGGAAGCAAGAGACTTGTGGGGGCAGTGAGAGCAACCGAGAGAGCTGTGGGGGGATGCCACAGACTGTGTGCAGGACCACACAGATGCTCTGTGCAGGGTCAGCTAGTAATTGATATTTTACTTCCTAAGTCAAGCTTTTAAGAAACCCATGCACTTTAGCCTTGACTATCAGGAGAGCCTATTCCTAAATGCTGTTTTGGTAGAGTGCACTTCTTCAATTATAAATATATATATTTGGTCAAATGTTATAACATATCCTACTGGAGGGAGGGAGGAAGAGAGAGAGAGCGCAGATGCTTACACACACTTTATCATGCAAATCCTCCACTGGGGGATAGTGCAATATGTAATAATGGTAAAAGATCCTAAGTAAAGGTCCTCAGCATGCCTGAATGAATCTCTGAATGATGAAGGCATGTAAGCACAGTATAGCTACACAAACATTCTACAAGCAGAAACATAAATGATACCATGCAAACTACTTTAAGATTTTCTAACTAAGAAGCCTAACACACCAGTGATGTAGATACTGGGTGCAACCTTGAAAAGGTCTATGGAGCTCATGCATGCTTACTTTAGTGAAAGATCATTACTTTGATGAAATTAAACAATTCTCAACTTTAAAAAAAAACCCTTACCTAAAAAAGGTGCTTAACTAGAACCTACAGAATACTTGTGTCTCAACACCCTACATCCATTTACTAGGTGTAGATAAAATAATAGTTTGTGCAAAATATTAGTGTATAGAAAGAAAAAAACGTGAAAAGGATTCTGGTGAGGAAGGGAGTTTGACCCAATCTTATAAAGCAGGAGAACTATTGGAATAAATGCAAGGAACCCTGGATACCACCCTCAAGGGATCAGTTTCCATGTTAGCAGTATACCAAAACAAGCTGTTCCCAGACACCACATATGCTGCAGGTGTGACATAAAAGGACAAATACATAACTCTGGCAGGGATAGGCAAGGGGCAGTTGGCATTTTCTTTTACATTTTCTAGAATCATAGTTTTACCATTGGAAGGGACCTTGGAAGTCTTCTAGTCAAACCCCCTGCTCAGGGCAGGAAACCACTTAGCCGGAGAACCTGTTTGAAAACCAGGAGAGCCATCAGAGTGACTTCTGCCATTTTAGCATACTTTCGGCTTTCCTCCCTGTACCCAGGCATTTGCCTGACAAGTAGGCAAGGCCTGAATGTCTCTATAGAGGCAGGCAGACTAGAGATTGCTGGGGGGAGATGTGGCTCCCAGATGTTCCTGAATGCCTTCCTGGCATCCCCTTCGCACTCACCTGGCAGCACATGAATGTGCCTTCAGTTCTGGTAAAAAGCTCCTACCCTGGCGCTGGAAATGGCAGGTACTATGCAAAGCTGGCTGTGCATCCACCTCCATGTGGCACCAGGGGGAATTCTTCACAGAATCAGAGATTCTGATGCAAGATAGTAAAGTGCAAGATGTCAGCCAGTGTAAGTTGCACAATAGCACTACACAGTAGTTAGTTGTAGATCTAAAGAACTATTTAATTTCTGTAGGACGACTCAGGGTCTGGGATGTAAGCCAGTTTGGATGTAAGCCAGTGACTACTACCCTTCTGTGCTAGAGTTGCTAGTAATTGACACACATTTGTAAAAGGGAGTGATGGGAACATTTTAAAAGAAAGTGTGCCTTAAATATACTTACACTGAAAGCCCATCGTGTCTTATTCAAGTAGCCAAGTAAGTATTGGAAAAACTGTTGAACAATGTCCATAATAGTAACTGCATAAGAACAACCCTGCTGAATCAGGCCCCTGCTGGATCAGGCCCAAGGCCCATCTAGTCCAGCATCCTGTTTTGCACAGTGGCCCACCAGATGCCGCTGGAAGCCACAGGCAGGAGTTGAGGGCATGCCCTCTCTCCTGCTGTTACTCCCCTGCAACTGGTACTCAGAGGCATCCTGCCTTTGAGGCTGGAGATGGCCTACAGCCCTCCGACTAGTGGCCAATGATAGACCTCTCCTAAATGAAGTTATCCAAACCCTTCTTAAAGCCATCCAGGTTGTTGGATGTCACCGCATCTTGTGGCAGAGAATTCCACAAGTGGATTATGCGTTGTGTGAAAAGGTTCTTGCGTTAGTTGGTCCTAGATTTCCTAGCAATCAATTTCATGGGATGACCCTGGTTCTAGTGTTATGTGAGAGGGAGAAGAATTTCTCTCTATCCACTTTCTCAACACCATGCATGATTTTATAGACTTCTATCATGTCTCCTCGCAGTCGGCTTTTTTCTAAACTAAATAAATAGCCCCAGGTGTTGTAGTCTTGCCTCATAAGAAAGGTGCTCTAGGCCCCTGATCATCTTGGTTGCACTCTTGTGCACCTTTTCCAGTTCTACAATGTCCTTTTTTAGATGTGGTGACTAGAATTTTACACAGTACTCCAGGTGTGGTCGCACCAGTTTTGTATAAGGACATAATAATATTAGCAGTTTTATTTTCAATCCCCTTCCTAATGATCGACACTTTCAACCTCAAGATTCCTCTCCTGGTGAGTCACCGACAGCTCAGATCCCATCAGCGTATACTCGAAGTTGGGGTTTTTCTTCCCAATGTGCATCACCTTACACTTGCCAACATTGAACCGCATTTGCCACTTTGTCACCCACTCACCCAGATTGGAGAGATCATTTTGGAGCTCCTCCCAATCTGTTTTGGATCTCACTACCCAAAAGAGTTTGGTATCATCTGCAAATTTGGCCACCTCACTGCTTACCTCTGCTTCTAGATCATTTATGAATAAATTAAAAAGCAGCGGTCCCAGTACAGATCCCTGGGGGACCCCACTTCTTACTTCCCTCCATTGTGAAAACTCTCCATTTATACCTACCCTCTGTTTCCTGTCTTTCAACCAGTTAGCAATCCACACATGTACTTGTCCCCTTATGCCATGACCGCTATGTTTCCTCAGGAATCTTTGATGAGGAACTTTGTCAAAAGCTTTTTGGAAGTCTAGGTATACTATGTCAACCGGATCACCTTGATCCACACACTTGTTGACACTCTCAAAGAAATCCAAAAGGTTGGTGAGGCAAGATTTACCTTTGCGGAAGCCATACTAGTTCTCTCCCAGCAGGGCCTGTTCTTCTATGTGCTTTATAATTTTATCCTGGAGAATGCTTTCCATCATTTTGCCTGGAACAGACATTAAGCTAACCAGTCTGTAATTTCCCAGATCACCCCTGGATTCCTTTTTAAAATTTGGAGTTACATTTGCTACTCTCCAGTCCTCCGGTACAGAGCCTGATTGCAGGGATAAGTTATATATTTTAGCAAGGAGGTTTGCAATTTCACATTTGAGTTCTTTGAAGACTCTTGGATGGATGCCATCCAGCCCTGGTGATTTGTCAGTTTTCAGTTTTTCCAGACAGTTTAAAACATCATCTCTGGTCACTTCTATCTGACTCAGTTCTTTAGCCTCCATCCCTAAAAAGCCTGGTTCAGGAACAGGTATATGCTCAGTATCCTCTGCCGTGAAGATGGACACAAAGAACTCATTTAGCATGGAAATTATATCATTCTAATGAAATTACTTTTAACACTTTCTAATTTCAACTGCCTGTCCTTGTCATATCAAATCATCTTATGCATGTACTTTCATTGAATTCCTGACATTGTGTCAACAGGAATGTCAAGTTACAAGAACATGTAATAAGTCCTCATAAAAGGATTTGTTCCAGACTCCCCTTCCTTCTCTTCTGATGAAGCGTAGTGTTAACCCAAATCCAACTACTGTATTCTTGTAGCATTTTTTAAAAAAAAAGAATATTTATACTTCGTTACTGTCAAAGCAATAAATTAACGAGAGACTTCAGCATCATAGTCACATAAGATGGAACTGCTGCAATGCATTTTATATGAGGCTAGCTTTGATAACTGTTCAAAAGACTGTATCTGTTGCATAGCCAATGAGTATGAGATGCAGAAGTGTAGTGGTTTTATAGTTAGGTACTGGCATATGGCTACAACCACACTGCATAATGTTGTCAGTAGTGTGTTTGTGTGTGTGTCTTTCACTACCATTCTTCCTCAACCAGCTTCATATCAGTTCCTGAAGGTTCTTCCACTTGCTTGCTGTCTGCGTTCTCTTCTCCCTAACACCTTGTCTCCCTTACACAACAAGAATAAGTACCCAGCAAGTGAAGTATCACCCTTTTGCTGGTAAATATATTGTCCTACTGCTAAGCATGTCATATGCAGCTTGAAAGGACCAACAGCTGCACTTCTACACTTATTAGCTCTAGTGGAACACAGTCATAGTTAACTAGGAACCCCCAGCTCACCTTAATTTAAAAACCAAACCACCACCACCACACCCTCCACCAATTTTCTAACTGGTTTATCATCATCATCTACATTTTATATCCCACTCTTCCTCCAAGGAGCCCAGAGTGGTGTACTACATACTTGAGTTTCTCCTCACAACAACCCTGTGAAGTAGGTTAGACTGAGAGAGAAGTGACTGGCTCTGAGTCACCCAGCAAGTATCATGGCTGAATGGGGATTTGAACTCAGGTCTCCCCGGTCCTAGTCCAGCACCCTAACCACTATACCACACTGGTTCTGTTTAGATATTGGAGCGTGTCTGATGAGATTATCAGGATCTCATTCTACCAGGGGCATAGCCACCATTGAACAGATTGGTTCAAATATCCCAGCCGTGAGCCATGGAAGCGCCCACACAAGCCCTCCAGAGTTCATTCCCAGCCTGGTTCAGGGCTATAGATATAGAATCTATAGGGATGCTCTCCGGCCTAAGGCCCCTTCCGATTCCTCTCAGCCCTAAAGCAATCTCCCATTGCAGTACCCAGCCTGCCTCTTTGTACTCTCCCCTACACTACAGGTCTAACCCTCTGCCTAAATATAATGTCATGGTAGCCCAGCCCTGCTGGCCCCACCCTATGGCTCAGGTGCAGAGCTGCCAGCTGTTGCACCAGTGGGTTGGCAGCTCCTCTGGGTCCTAGCACACAGCCAGAGTTGCCAGAACCTAAGGGGTATACTCGTGGGTCAAATGGGCCGTAAGCCAGAATTTGGCTTTTTAAAAGCCAAATCTGGCCACCTAGGCACACACTCACTGCATTTGGGTTGGTCAGTGCTGCAATTGCTAACTCCCCCTTTCATCCTTGCTGCTGTCTTGAAGATATCCTCGAGCTGGATGGATTTTTATTGCATAAAAATAAAAGAACAAAACAAGGCATGCCAAAACCAAACATTCTTATATTAGCCTTGTTAGTCAAATGTTATGAAGAACTTGTGAAAAAACAAGGAGCGCTCAGAGACTAACTGTAACAATCATAAGATGGTTTAGCATTGCATAAGCTTTCATGGGCAATGATGACCCACTTAATCAGTCTAAACAAATTAAATAGCAAAACAAAATCAACCCTGATAAAAACCATCAACAGCGTAGTAATCTCACTGTGCCAAAAGCCTACGACAAGAACAATTTCACATCACACCTGGATGACAGTGAAATACTTGCTAGGTGAATGTGTTTGCTGAAAATGTCCCATAATCAGGGCACATTATAATAAAGGCCCTATCCTTGGTAGTCATCCACTAGCCTCCAGAAGGTGGGAGTGTTCAGAGTAGAAGCTCAGTTGGCGTTTTCAATAAATGAACAAGTTCATATGGGAATAAGCAGTACCACAGTTGAAAGCCATTTAAAGTTTTCGAGCATTTTAAATTGCAACTGGAAATGTGCTGGAAACTAATGCAGATCCTTCAACACTGGTGAAAGATTAACACAGTTAAAAACTTGGCCAGCATGTTAAGAGACCTGGTGCTAAAGCAACTAGAAGGTTCTCCAGGTCTTAGATGCCATTTGGGCATCCAAAAGCAGGGCTGGATTAAAAAATGCACCACTCCTGCTCCTCCAACTATGAACTTCCTCCTTAAAGCAAATACAATCACATACAGAACAGGCCAAATATGTTTATGGCCAAATACATCACTTGCCAACAGAGCCAGCATATTTTCTGGACTGAGCTTCAGTTTGTTACTGCCCACCCTTACTGACTCTAGGCACCACTGCCACAGTTGGATCAGATGAAAAATAAGTCACTGAAAGATCCAGAAGAATCCAGTTGTACTTACTTTCTCTATGCCCCACAGCAAAGGTCATCCACTAAAATAATCTAGACAGTTTCAACACCAGAACTGGACCAGAAGCAGGACTGAAATATGTCTGGGTAACCCACGTCACCCAGGAATGTCTAGCTTCTAACCCCTATGTTTTCAGTGCTGTCCATTAGGCTGCTACATTTCTCTGCATCATGTCATGCTCCCAACAGGCTGTCTAAGCTTTTTCATCATGCTCAGAAACAGACTCCTGGTAATGAGATCTAGATATCAGTCTTTAAAAAGATAAAGAGTACCAGTATAATATTGCACTGTGAGATTCTACAACGCCATAAGCGCCCCCACCCCCACCCCAAAAGTCTTTAGCAACATTATGGCTGAAGTGAAAGAGGATTCTTTTCCCTAAATTGATTTGTACCAAATTGATTAGTGCCAACATCAATTTTAACAAGTTGTTCTAGTAAGAACTAATCAGCCTACTTTCTTTTCACTGTCTCTACATCTGGACTAAATTTGGCACAAATTGAGGTCCACAAGTTAGTTCTCTTGCGCCTAAAATGTTCATGTGTCTGGTATCTTGGATCGGGGTGGATGTCGTCATTACAAACTGCACCACTGAGGTGTCTCTGTGTGTCATTCACTAGAGTTGTTCCAAATTTGGTTCAAATTGGTTACACAGTCCTCAAGTTAGTGCACTTGTGCCTTGAAAGTTTATGCATCCACCACCTTGGATTGGGGTGGGTGACATCACAAACTATACCATAGGAGCATCCCTATGTGTCCACTCAGCTGTAGCCAATTTGGTTCAAATCTGACTGTCCTCAAGTTAGTAAACTTGCACCTCCAAAGTTTATGTGTCCACCATCTTGAATTGAGGTGGATGACATCACAATCTTTGCCACTGAGGTGTCCCTACAGCTGTAGCAAATTTGGTTCAAATCGGTTAGGTGGTTCACAAGTTAGCCCACTTGTGCCTCAAAAGTTTACATGTCCATCTTGGATCAGGGTGGATGACATCATCACAAACTACACCACTGAGGTGTCCTTATGTGTCACTCATTAAAACTGTACCTAATTTGGTTTAAAATTGTTAGATAGTCCACAAATTAGCCCGCTTGTGCCTCAGATGTTCACGTGGCCACCATATTTAATTGCAGTGAGTGACATCATCACACACCATGCCATTTTGGCATCCCTATGTGTCCCCCCATCTGTAGCAAATTTGGTTCAAATCAGTTAGGCAGTTCACAAGTTATCCCACTTGCACCTTAAAGGTTTATGCTTCCACCATTTTGGATTGAGTTGGACCACAAACTACGCCACTGAAGTGTCCCTACAACTGTACCCGATATGGTTCACATTGGTCTAGGCATTGCGAAGTTGATAGGGTGGGACACATGGACACACACACAGAATGTTGGATGATTTCATAAGCCTACTGGAAAGCAGGCTAAAAAATATAAATACACATATGAATGTTTATACTTGGAAAAGAAATTGTAGCACAAATTTCAATGTTAGGATTTTAAGATCTGACAGCTAGGAGCTACCATTTTCTCTTTAAGTGGGTACTTTCTTTCAGCTGTATACAGTTTGTAGAAGTTATGATGTCTGACAAGTGCCAGGACGGGGATAGGTAAGTGAGACAGCTGCCTAAGGTGCAGCACACACAGGGCACAATGAATGGCAATTTTAAGTGTTATACTATGGAAACATTTAATGTCAGGAAAGTCGTCCCTCTGCGGCTTATATTTTTTGATGCTTCAAGTAGCTGACATTAAAATGAAGGTCCAAAGCTTTTCAGTGGTAAATACTGCATAGGGATGTGCACGAAAGGTTGTTCGGCACGGCGGGGGTAGGGCTTTAAGGGCGGGGGAGAGTGTACTCACCCCCCCCGCCGCATTTCCCCCGCCGGCGCTCTCGGAATTAGAAGCCCCTCGGGACGGCAGCGTTCCTCCCTGCCGTCCCGTTGCCCCCGTCGGCCGGAAGTCCCGTTTGCGCGTGCGCCCGTCATGCGCGCGCGCGTACGGCCGCGTGCGCGCACGACGGGCGCACGCGCGAACGGGACTTCCGGCCACTTCCGGCCGACGGGGGCAACGGGACGGCAGGGAGGAACGCTGCCGTCCCGAGGGCCTTCTAATTCCGAGAGCGCCGGCGGGGGAAATGCGGCGGGGGGGGGTGAGTACACTCTCCCCCGCCCTTAAAGCCCTACCCCCGCCGGCGCCGAAACGCCGAATTGCCCCCACCACCCGAAACGTTTCGGCAGCCTTTTCAATGGCCGCCGAAATGTTTCGGGCTCAAGCCTAATACTGCATGGATATTTGGTCATTGGAAAAAGGATAGACAGACATGGCTAAAGTGAGAAACAACAATCTCACCCTCCTTTTAAAAGTAATTCATTAATCCTACAGCCTGAATGTATGCATAATCCAACTGTTTCTCAAGGAAGCAATAAATATGCTGTTTATGGCACAAAGAGGTAGCAGAACCATGTTATATATAGGGCTGGTTCACATAACCATCCCAAAGATAGTCCGACAGGAACTGGAGGTTCCTGAGGAGCATTTCATCTGAATCTGCCAACCACGAGTTCCCAATTTCCACCCAACTTTTATATAAGATTATCCTCCCAACTTCAAAACGTTGGTGACAAGTTGGGTGGAGAATCTCAGGCAGAAGTTGAGAACAGGAGCAAGAAATGAAGTAAAATTTTGAAAGGTAAAGTGGCATAACTTCCCTAAATACCTGCCTGGAGGTGGAAATGGACTGTAAGAGGGATAACAAACTGAAGTTGAATCCAAATAAGACTGAAGTACTGACTGTGGAGGATCAGAACATGAAAGGTGACTTAGATCTGCCTGTTCTGGATGGGGTTACACTCCCCTGAAATATCAGGTACGTAACTTGGGATTGCTCCACACATGTGCAACAGCCATGTCTGTGCCAGTGTCACGCAGGGGCAGCTGGAAGATGTCCCGCTGGCATGCGATCATAACTGTGGGGAAAACCATGGTAACAGAAGAGATGGTGAGCACTGTTCCCCCTAAGGCATGCACACACTCACACGTTTTCTGATGTCTACTTAGTTAATTTTAGATCCCGCTTAGGTTGAATTAGGAAGGCCCCACTGTGAATGCATGTGCACAACCAGTGCCTTGATTCTGCTGTCCAGAACAAAATTCATTCCGCACAGAGATGAAAAAAATTAGAGAGACCTCTGGTGGTGAGTGGAGGAGCAGCAGGTATGGGCCTGCTCTCTGCTGTGTTAGAAGATATGGAAGCCCTCTTTTTAAAAGGGATTGTGCTGCAATTCGAACACTGGATCGCATTTTGAGCACATCCCTAGTTCAGGGGCATAGTAAGACCCCAGGGGCCAGGGGACAAAACCCAGTCGGGGGGCCCATAATGCATGCCCTTGCACCCCAATCTACACCCCCTGAATCTGACATCAGACACAAGGAGCGGGGCAGCCAACATCTCCCCACTGCCTCCCCTGCCCCACTGCTGCCGAGCCTGCCCTGCAGCCGCTACTTATCTTGGCCTCCGGGGGGTGATCTGAGCACGACAGGCATAGCAGCCAGCCTCTCCTCTCTAGCTGAACTGTGCGCCTACGCAGTTTGACTATGGACGCTGCATGCCCATGACATCACAGGCATGCAGCATCTATAGTCGAACTGCAAAGGCATTCAGTTTGGTCAGAGTGGAGAGGCCCGCTGCCCCCATGCCCGCCACCTGTCCCACTCGATCACCAGAACTGCCAAGAGCTCAAGATAAGAAGTGGCGGTGGGGTAGCAGGGGCATACTTTACTGGCCTACGTTCACTTCATGGAGAAACACTGGCCACAATTCAGCTAAAGTTATTTGTGACTAAATCCTACAAGAACTAAATTTTCAATCGTTTTTGACTAACACTGCATGTTATCAGTGTTATCAGGGCTGCATCAGATCACTGCTGCCCAGAACTACCAGTCCCAGCTTCAATGTTGTGAACATTTATTAACCAAATAAGTTACCTTGCTTAATGTCCCTGCAAGATGTACAAAAGGGAAATACAAGTCCACATAGGTTCATGAACATGTTTGCCCATGAAAGGCATAAAGCTGCTGGGGTGGAGAGATTTTCAATCAGGCAAAAAGTACAGTAGGGGTTAAATCCTGCCCCACAAGGCACAAACGTTTTTTAAAACTATGTAAGTTAAAATTACTAAGGCCATTTCAAACAAAAAATGTTCAAAAGGAATGCCACGGAAATACTGGAATAATTATTTTGTTAGTTTACTGTTAAAAGTTAGCCACATATATTAAACCTTTGAGGTGGGGGGTGGGGGGATATATTTTAGCTCGATGACACATTTCTTTTATTCTTAAAAAAAAAAAGAATATCATGAACTTTAGTTTACAATTGTTATTCACTTTCAGCTACTACATAAGTGAGACAGATGCAACCCAATTTTATGTTTAACTCAGAAGCAGAAAATCCCACCAAGTGCAGTGGAACTTACTTCCTATTAGGGATGTGCATGGCCTCCGAACCTGTCCGGTTTGGCACGGGGGGGGGTTGTACCTTTAAGGGCAGGGGGGTAGTACTCCCCCACCGCCGCTCTTCCCCCTCCGGCGCTGTGGCTTTTCGTAAAGTTTCTGGGGTGGCAGCGTTCCTCCCTGCCGCCCCTGCCCCCGTTGTTAGTCTGCCAGAATCTCAGTCAGTAACACGCATGCGCCCATTCCGGTGCGCATGCACATCTGCCGCCGCTGTGCGCATGCTCCGCATACATCACACGTCGACATGTGACGTATGCGGAGCACGCACGGGGCGGCGGGTGCACACGTGCGCCGGAACGGGCGCATGCGTGTTACTGACCGAGACTCTGGCAGGCTAATGATGGGGGCAGGGGCGGCAGGGAGGAACGCTGCCGCCCCAGAAACTTTACAAAAAGCCACAGCGCTAGAGGGGGAAGAGCGGCCGGGGGGGTAAGTACTACCCCCCCCGCCCTTAAAGGTACAACCCCCCTCCGTGCCGAGCCGCCGGACCGGTTCGGGCACACCCCTACTTCCTATCCATGTGTAGTTAGGACTGCAGCCACACTTTATTTTACAAAACTGTGGGTAGTTCTCCATGCCAACACAATCGTTTTATGAACTAGCATATCTTCAAGACATTATGTACTATTTTTAGTTGACACATAAAATTACAGGTATGTCATTAAACTACTAAAATTCAAATGAATTCTCCAGGTCCTATTTATATTTCAGTACACATAATTTTTAGCCTACTTTCCATACTGAAGAAGGCTTATGAGATAGTCATGTCCATGGGTTCACCCCTAATAACTTTTACTTTACAGTCCAATACAAAACAAATTCGCAATACATGGGACGAGGTCCTAGGAAATCTTGTCATGAGTATTTCTACTGCAATATGCCATTTTGAAACAAGATGGTGGCCACTCAACTGATCACCACCACCCCCGTTAGAACTAATGTGTTCACACTCAAATACAAAACTGACTTTAATGTTGGGGAGGGGGGAGAGACAGAAAGCAAGCTTAGTTAATTCTACTTGGAACCATTTGGTTCTGACACAGATACCCAACATTAAAACATACTTAAAAATCGCAGATGCTAAGGTTCTTAAAGTGTGTCATAGAAAACAGGAATTAGGCAATGGCAATATGATCTCAACTGAAGCTGTACCTGTGGACACTTACCTAGAAGTGTCCCACTGAGCTCATTGATACTCACTTCCAAGTAAACAGGTACAGGGTCAGAATCTATCTATATATTTAATTCTCTTCTACATATTTAATGCTCTAAGGAATACCTGTGGCTAATCCCATGCATGGGAGCTCTCATGAGGAGAGCTGCCGGATAGCCACAGGACGGGTGGGAGGGAGGGAGGAAAATGGCAGCTGTAGCTGGCAAAGAAAATGCCGGCCGGCCAGAAAGTGGAGGGCGGCAGCCAGAAAGGGATGGGGGATGGGAGAAGAAGCTGGCTCACCAGCCAACCAGCTGTGGGTGGGCCAGCTGGCCAGAAACAGGGGAAGAGAAGAAGCCCACCTGCCCACCAGAAAGTAGGGAGGGGGAGAAGAAGCTGGTGCCTGGTCAGCCAGAAAGCGGCGGGGGGGATGGGCAAGGAAAAGGCAGCATGCGGGCCAGCAGGGGAAGGCGGTGGCAGGTGGGTGGGCCAGATACTCCGCACTCGGCCCAGCTAGTACCAATTAATTTCATTAGAATATAGTTTAAATTAAATTAATTGATTAGAGTTTTCAGCTATTGGCTTTTTCAGCTGTTGACTATTAGACTATTTGTGTTAAAGTATTGTGACTATTAGACTATTTGTGTTAATGATGTATTGTACCACTGTGAGGAAATATATAATGGTAATTTTTAGATAATCTTAAATTAGACTATTCTTCTTTAAGATATTCTTAAAATGCATATAGTGAACTAGCCAGATGGCCCATGTCATTTACAAATATTTCTGATCATTCTCAAGTAACTGACATGCTTCTGTTGAACAGGTGTTTCTAGGTTTGCTGAATGGAATGTATATCCAAAACATGCTTCTGACTATGCCAAATTTATGAAGCCACCATCTTTTCATTTCTTTCTGTGTGCACTTTAAGCATACACATAGATCTCATTTTATCCCTAAGGGGTTAATTATACACAAAACTGTAAACAGTTGTATGTACATGTAAAAATCATTTTTTTCTTTTTAAAGGAAGAACCACCACTCAGGTAAGGGGTTGTCTGTACTTTTTAACAGATAAGCATGGGATGGGGTGTATGCTTCTCTACTCAGAATCCACACCCCATGTTTCCCAACAGGGAACTGCTTCCCCCTGTTGCAGGGTTTCATACGCATGTTTATAAAAGGTTCTTGTGCATCTGCGATCTCATGGCGGGTGGGGTAGGGTGGGAGAGGAGTCATTTTAAGAAAAATAGCTGGAGGGAAGGGCTTGAATATGACAACTGCCTGCTGAAAGTTGCAGCCTCCAACAAGTCCCCCACCTTTAGGATATTATTTAATATAACTTCATTTTTTAAAGTCAGATTTATTTATTACACATCTTTGTATGTAATGTGATGTTTGCATCTTAAGAGACTGTACAGATAATCTTCCAAACTCTAAAGAGGCATGCTGCTGTAGTAGGTTATTGTTCACATTTTCTCATAAGGAACAGAACATTTAGTAAGGGTGATATTTAGAACAGTTCTGGCAGTAGAAAAATAAAGAGTTCTCAGCAACAATGAAGCTTTTTAAACAGGAAAAGACTTTGCCCAGTGGAGCTACTGAAGACCATTTCCTAAGCTTCCATTTAACTACAAGCAAGGGTATTAAGCAGAGTATGATCCAGATTATCCTAAGAGAACTACTACCTTTCCAAAACATGGCTCTTTTGCATTCTTCAATATTGTTGGGCAAGATTTCTTTCTCCCTCCAAGGCAAGAATAACTTACTTCATTTTGACTGAAAATTATTTCAGAACCTTTGATTTTACAGATTTACATACCTTCAGCCAAGTGCTTAAGGTACTCTTTTCAAATCAATGTAAAATTCATTACCTTAACACCCCATTGTTTCTTCTAACATCACTGCCCACTTACAATTCCAGTCAGATGAGGCAGGAGTGGTAGAAACAACAGCTGGCAAAATCCCCCATTCTAAGTAATTCTTGAGGACACAGGCACCATCCAGATCTAAACCTAGTAATTTTATGTCCCCTCGATACCCTAGTCCACAGTCTTCAAGTTTCCCCCTATAATTGTTTTCACATCTACCCCTCCCTCAGTACGTCAACATCCTTTCCTTCAGCTCCCTTGCCTCTGGGCTTGTTACCTACCTGCTGGGGCCCCTCTCAGTCAGATTACTTATGTGGCCATCCCAAATAGTCTATCATTTGATAAACCTGCAGGCCTGAATGAGGATTTAACTCAAGCCAGATTGAAAACTAGTCCTTTTCACTGAGTCCTGGACCATGAAGCTTTGTAAGACCTTTTAGATGAGCTCGGCTCTACTGACACATTTTATTTGACTTTGCTAATAAAATTCGGCTAGAGCTTGTCAATCAGTTGGTTACTTTGAGAGTCCTGCCTCGTTGCAAATAACTCTGCTGTTTGTTATTATAGTTTATCTCATTCTGCTTCTATTTCTTTTAGTTTTTGTTATATTTAGCCTTATCTAATGAGCTTTAAATTTTAGCAGTTTTACCTTCCTTATTATGCAAATCCAGTTTGTATCTGTTCCTTATTATATTAGTCAAAGACCTAAATAAAGATTGATTTTGGCTGAGCTGGTATGATGGCACAGAATATTCCAACTGCTCAGAAAACCAATCAGTGTAACATTTTTACAATACAATAGATATGCTGATTACACTGAATGTAGTTTCTATGTTAACTACCTAAAGAAAAAATGCAAAGAACTCATTTAAACCACATTTTGAAGAAGCTATATAGCCAATTTTCAGATTCTATATTGCACCAAAATGCTTTAAGCATCTTCTCAAGAATATCAAGAAATGATAATCTCCAATTACCTAGCTTACTTGAAATCAATTATTTGTTGAGCTTATTACCTTCCAAATTTAGTTCTTGCAGGACCTTATATGATATATATGATGCAGTAAGAACACTCCAATGATTTATAAAAGTGACCAGCTATCTAACAGAGGCAAGGTAGAGACCATATAGTCTAGAGTACATTTTTGCCAAGTCAGCAACTGTAAAGAAATAACATGTACATGAGTATTCAGTGTAAGGAAGCATGTTATTTCTTCCCCGCTTCATGAAAAGCCTGTAAGCAGACAACTGCCAAATAAAACTGATATGACACACACCACAGTAGTAACTAACAGCAGAAAAAGATAGTGAGCATGGATCACTAATACCCCAAGTTAACAGAACCAGAAACTACAAAACTAGTATCTCTCACTTTGAAATACTTTGCATTTCAAATATATATTTTACTATCCATGCAACAGAAGTAAAAGACTTTTTAACTTTTACGTAACAGACTAATATCCTTATTATATACAGAACTCACTCACTGATTTAGCTGTGCTAAGCAGATTAGGTATCTAATGGATGAACTCGCAAGACCTAAATTAGGAAATACAGCAGCAGTCAGGTTTTTCATATTCCTAATGTACACACAAGTTTTCACGAAACTGGGTGTAGAACAACAACAAAAACAGGAATCAGTGTCTAAGTTGCAAGGTACTTTTTGGCAGTTGCATATAGCAACTGCTAGGGGTGTGCACGGAACAGTGGAGCTGCGGTCCGGCACTGGGGTGGGGGGTTCCAATAAAGATAGGGGGGCTTTACTTACCCCTCCCAACAAAGGCACCGTATTTTTGTGAGCAATCGGGCGGCAGGATATCTCCCTGCTGCCCGCTTCAATCCCCGCTCGGTGTGGCGCGGCTCCTCGTTTTGTATACAGAATCGGGCGGCAGGATAGTTCCCAGTCCCTGCCGCCCCCTACAAAGCCCCGCTCAGCTGGCGGCCGCCCCCTTCAAACCCCCTGCAGCCCCCAAGAAGACCCCTGCCGCCCCCTTCTTGCTAAATTTCTCCCCATTGCAAGAGGACGGCAGGAGAACTCCCTGCCATCCCCTTCGCCGGCTGGGCTGCAAATGGCTTCTAGGAAGCCTTTTGCGCGCGTGCGCAAACCATACTGACTTGAAACCAAGTCTTCATATTTCAAAATCTTCAGCTGCAAGATTCTATAAAAGTATATTTACAACACATCATGCATGACTGATTCGCAGCAAACTACATCTCATTCTAAAATACATTACTTGAGAAACAAACAATGAATATTTATATACCGCTTTTCAACCAAGGTTCCCAAAGCAGTTTACACAGAAGAAATTCAATTCATTTTAACAAGGCTTTCATGCATCTAGAATCCAGGTGCAGTATAGTCAATAGTATATCTATTTTATATTACAGAAACAGCCAGAAACAAGAAGGGGAGGGGGGGATAACATTAAAATTTTATTTCTAACTCGCATTCTAGAGGCAGTATATAATCAAGCTTACTGAAGTTGTAGAAATGAAGTTCTGAGTAAGATTCCCACCTCCCACACCCCCAATTCTATCCTCTTGAAAGCTTTCCAAAGTGATTTTTTTGGGGTGGGGGATGAAGTAAGAATTGAAAAATGTCAGAGCAGGTGATATATAACTCATATATGCACTGATCAAACAGGAAGACAAGATGAAAACCTAGGGAATCCCACAAAGATTCACGGGTGTAAGAATCATCATCTACAAGCACCCAGGCCAGGAAAAAGTAGACTTGGTCAAGACAGAGCTATCTCAGGAACAAGGGATAAACTAGTCAATGGCGTAACCCAGACCTCATAGCCAACCATATCAACACCTGCTACTTGCCAATCCACTGATGTTTATGCAATTGTTCTGACCCTGTGGATTTTTTTATGTGGGTCAGACCAGTAGGCCTTTAAGGATTTGCATGACAGAACATGAGAGCAAGATTAGAAATATGAATATGGAGACTCCCCTGACTGCTGATTTTGTTAAACAGAGGCACTTACCAGAAACAATTAAAAAAAATTGTCATAGAAAAAGTGACAGATAATACAAGAAAGGGTGACGATTTGATTTTAAAATCGATTCAAAAAGGAAGCCTTCTGGATATTTCCTCTAAAGTCTATTTCCCCCATGGGTCAATGAATAATTAGATTTATCTTCATATCTATAAGGGATTTATTGTACATACTATTGAAAGACTGTTTTTGATGGTCAATATATAAATGTCTTTACCTCTAAGATTGTCAAGGTGGACTAGCAGATTTCACACAGCTGGTATAAACAGATCTAGCTGAATGCAAATCACTTAGTATCTTAGAAATCTTTGAAGAGTCAGGTTGCTGAAGGCTCTGGTGAGATACATTTAACATTCTAAGAGTACTTTATAAGATGGGCATTGATTGTCATACATGTACAGGAGGACGTCAATATTCGTGGGGGTTCTGTTCCATGGTACAACTGTAGATATGGAAACTACATTATGGCAATGGGGGATTGGGGGTTAGGTTCCCAGTCGGGAGGAAACAATTGTTAAAATATAAAAAGAATATTGGCAGGGGGATAAGGGCAGAAGCTTCCTACCACACTTAGCTGCTCCCCACAAGTCATACTGTGCCCCAGAATGTCCCCAGATTGGCTGAAAAATGCCAGTTTTCTCTTTTAAAAAACGGAACCACTTTGAGACTCCAAAATACAAAATGGCAGCAGAAAATGAGCTCTGCAGATCTTCAGATCAACAACTAAAGCCAAATGTCTTGCCCCATGCAGGGATCAAAAATCTAACTGGCACACAAATCTGAATCCATGAAGCAACTTTCTCAGGTTTTAACAAAAAAGTGGAGATGAATGCTGCAAAGTTGTTGGTCAGAAACAACAGAGATTAGATTCCATCATTTTTCTTCTTTTTAACTGTCTCTCAATACTGCAGTTACCTATCTATATTATTCTCTACTTTTTCTTCCATGCTTTCTAGACATATACTTTGCAAATGAACGCATAACAATATTCTACATATTAAAAAGAAACATTATTGGCAATACTAACATGAAGTAATTTAGCGAAAAATATTTTTAAAAACCAGTAGAAGGCAGGGACAGCCTATGAGCAGCTAACAGGCATCACCAAGATAATAATACAGATTAGTAACAGAGTTAGTGTAGCACAATGGATAGAAAGAGACCAAGCTGTAATAAGTCCCCAGTTCAAATCTTGTCTAAACATATTTGGTAGCCTTAGGTAAGACACTCTCACAGTCTCAGCCCCTCCTCTCCTCACTAGCAATATGGAAATAATACTGACCAATAACAATACTTACATTGTTGTTTTAAGGATTACTATAATGCGAAGCAATTTTGCATTTATATGGGACTTGGAACACTAATTGGCTCTCCAACATGAATTTAACCAGTCAACAATAAACTTGATTAGAGACTACTAAAAAAAAGATTAATTCATAACTGCAATTAAGAAGTCAGGTGACAGCTGTAAAAAGCTGTGTTCTTGGACAAGTAAAGAGACCCTCTTCTAAAAAATGCTATTAGCCAGTTAGAAGCTGTGGGACATAATTTCAAAACCAGTTTGTCAGAATATGAATTCTTGTTAATTCACATGACAAGTTTATTTTTTCTCACAGCTAGCACAATTACACCCATCTAGTGATTTACTAGCAGAACTTCTTGCAGCTGACTGTATCAAATTCTAGGTGACTGGAGGCATGGACTAATGGCTCATAAGGAATCTATTTTTAAAACACATTTAGCCAGTATTTATTCAAATATGAAAAGTGTGAGCAGCATGGGTTACTGAACACTGAAAGTCACAAAGCAAATTTTAGAGAGGAATGTTACCTTGCTTTCCTGTCATCTTTAGTACACTAAGTATTTGCACCCCAAAACTGCCCTGATTAAAAGAATTTTCTTCTTCAAGGCAACTATATTTCTTCGACTAATGCCTGAATGAGCAATCTTGGATAAAAATGATACCTGAATCCATTCCAATATGGTTCTAGGTCAGTTTTGGCACAGAACCTACCCTGCTCACCTTGTCAGATAACCAGTGCTGGAAATGGTATGGGGAAAGATTGATTCTCCTGGAACCTGCACAAAGATCATCAGCAAAAGCCCTCTTCTAAATGCCTCTTGTCAGAGGAAAGGTGGGAGGCAACAGGAAGAGGGTCTTCTCAACTGAAGCAGCCAATCATCTTCCCAGGAAGGTTCATCTGGCAGCTACATTATTACCAACCAACCAACCCAGTTTATTGTATATGACTATAAGTCTTTACAAGATGATTAAAAAACACATATTATAGAGAATAAATAAATAAATAAATTGAGCTAAATTGTTTTCAAGTTAAAAGGTCTCCTTTACAATTTACAGCAATATTTTCCAAAAATGCATTGCAAACAGATTTAGCTGCTTTTGCAAACAGAAGTTTGATAAGTAATATGTGGATCAACATCAGCTAACAACCAACCAGTTTTCTCCTTAACACCTTTATCATGAATTGAATGTAAAATGTGTCTTTTAAAATCTCTCTCTGAGGTCATGATAAAGAGAGCAATACAGTACATAATGCTCTATATCCTCAATTTCATAAGTGTCACAAAGACAAAACCATAATTCTTTAGGGATTTGTCTCAATCTTCCATCTAAAAAGGCAGAGGACATGGTTTGGAATATAAATTCTGAAAATGCCATTCTTAATGAAGCAATGGAAAGACCCTGTAAATAATGAGCATATTCATGGTTAACTTTGAATAAAGAATACCAGTAAGAAAATATTGAGGCCTTAATTCCATATCCTGATGGGCATCTAACCCATAAAGCCACTCTCTTAACTTGCTTCTATACCCAGGATTAACACACTCTTGCAACAGACCTTTGGAATGTAACAAATCCTAACCAATTTTTGCCTAGCCAGCTTTCTTCCCTTGCTCTCTAGAACAGAGCTTGGGAAGATGACATTCATGCATTTCCAAGAGTCTCTTATAAATACATTAAAACAGACTTTATGGATCTAGCTTCTACTGAAGGAAGCCCAGTCTCAGTTCTAAGGCAGGCAGCTGGGGTGCCAGGAGATAATGACAAAACACTCCACATGAACTTATTTTGACAAACCTCCAGCTCCTTCAAAACATTTGGTTTTTGCCCCCAGATTTCAATCCCATATAGAATTCAGGCAAAACCTTTCCCAACAAAGACTTTTAGAGCTGGTGCCACTAATCTGCCTCCCCTAGAATAACAGAAATTCAAAATCACTCTAATCAACTTTATCAACCTTTGTTTAAGAATAGTTAACTTTGAGAAATTCATTTCGACAGTATTCATCATAATTGTTTATCATTCTCTGTTGGGGACCCCAACATTGAACCCAGAGCTACCAACCCAGAACTATATGGAATTCAGGCCTGTGTCTAGTTTCATTTTATTAAGGAATGAATTATTGCCTGAACTCAGGGTGAATTGACACCCCAGATCTCAACTGGTCTTCGAGGGAAGAGGCGATCCAGCATTGTATTGTGAAATGGGTACTCAAGGAAGCACAAAAACCAGGCCAGAACAATCCAAATGCTAAAATGTGACTCACTATCAGATAATGTCTGTGGAAGAGGCCAGAGGCTGATCTCCCCTCTCCTGTTGCAAGAAGTCCATGTTAATCCTTGTCAATGATTGACTCAATTGCTCTCTATAGAAATTCAACAGAGGTAGATGCATACAAAGAAAACACCTATAGACTTTAATTCTTACTTTACTAACACTTTAACACCTTTTGGGATGAGGCTAGCAAATCTGGGACAAGAGAAGATGCCCATTTGCAGCCCAGAGATGCAGGTTTGCTTTGGGCAATCCCCCCCCCCAAGCTCACAGTTTACAGAAGATGGGATTCAGATCTCTCTGGACTGGCCAATATCCAGAATAATTAAAAGACATTATCCAGAAGGTAACAGCATTGTCACCCTTTTGGGGACCCAGGAAAAGATGAGGAGATTTGAATAGACTATGAGAGATCAAAGGAAAATACCACTATAAAAAATGAAGCTTACTGGACAGAGGACTAGCAGTCTTGTGCCTACACGCAATCTTCTGCCTACAAGCAAGACTTGCTCATGAGTAATCCAAGAGTTTGCTGCCCAAGCCACGGGGCTAGAGGCAGGAACTCTGTCCATGGACAGGAACTGTCTGTGACTTCCACTGCGCAGTGAAGTCTAGACTTCCCCAGCCATGGGACTTTCACTCTCTGCCTTGCTCTGAGCAAACTGTCTGCTTGACCACCAGAATCCAGATCACCGCTCCCAGGTCGCTGTTCCCAGCTAAAGCCTCGCTCCTTCAGCTGAAAGATCCACCACTCTCAAGCCTCTGATCCTGGTAATATGCTGCCTCTACAAGCCTTGGATCCCTCCATCCTTTCCCCTTCTTCTCCTTTCCCCTCGTCCCTCTACTAATTTCTGATATCCCCAACCCATGCCAGCCCTCAGCTTTCCTTACCCCCCTCCCTTTTTGATCTATATCTGAATTCTTTTAGGCTCTAGGAAGATTTAATACACACACATATGTTAGTTAGGAACACTGGGTGAATATTAGTGCTGGCTAGGGTTGAAATACTGTTAGTAATACTGATAGAATGTTCTGCTTTCTGCTCAGTTAGACTGATGTTGTTATTCTTTTATACTCAATAAAGCCCATTGAATCATTTAGGATTGGTTTGATCTCCTTTCTTCCTTGCGCCCAGATCCTACATGGTCACTATATAAAAGAACTTGGTCACTTGGTGACACTATGAGACAAGCCTAATTTTGTATGCTAGCTAATGAGCATATTTAGTAAACAAATCAGGCTTGGACCACAACATCTCTTCAGCCCAACCTTGGCCAGAGATAACACCAACATATCATAAGCAGACATTAAATCTTTCTACCTTGCATGGACAGAGGGGGAAATTCCAAACAGGTCAGCTGAGTGACAAGATTGTTTATATAGAGATTAAATAAAGATGGGACTAGCAAACAGCCTTGTTTAACTCCTTGATCTGTCTGCATTTCTTCTGAAAGTGTCCCCTCATGACCAACCCTGACTCTTATTTTGGTCTCAGTATATAGTTCCCATATCAACAGGAGCAATCTCTTGTCTATATTAGTTTGGGCAAGCTTGCCCCCAAAACAATGCCTATCTATCAAACTGCTGCACACGTTTTTGGGGGGAGGCCTATTTGTATGCTTCTGTATCAAATGATGTAACACAAAAATCTGGTCTATTGTGCTGTGTCCTTTTCCAAACCCAGCCTGTTGATGAAGAACAGAATTTTCTTTTCCCCACTGTACTAACTTCTGGAGAAGAAAACTATAGACTTTAGAGCAGACATCCAATAAACCGATAGGTTGATAGTTAGAAGCATTTGACCTATCTCCCTCCATATATATTAGAAAAAATATGCTCAGTTTCCAACCCTCTGGAATTATACCATTCTCATTAATGTACGTAAATAGTGTGGCCAACAGGGGTGCCCCCCAATCAGAATTGATCTTAAAAACTTCAGGGGGAAACATATCTTCTCCTGGTGCTTTATGAATCGTTAAACAGGAAATTAATTTGTACTTCCTGTACTGTCACAGGAGACCATGGTAAACACGACACAAGGATTTGTTTAAATGAAATATCACAATTATTTGTAATGCTGGGGGTATTGTCAAAAATGTTAGCAAATGGCCATGCCAAATACTGGCAGAGATTTGGGCTTCTAGGACAAAATTCCTTCCCTTTAGTCTTGTGGAAATTATTTCGAAGAATTTAACTTCTTTCTTTTCTATAACTGCAAGTCCCAACTCCTTCCATTTATATAGATGGTCCCTGCCCCCACCTTCTAAGAAGATTCTTATATGTAGTTTGTTAGGCAGGCTATACTTAATCCTATTTCAGATTTGGAAAGAAACATTGGTCTTACCTGTGAAGGGTTCTTTTTTGCAGTGTCTGAGTTTATCCCTAAGAGTGGGTTGTGTTCCAAATCATGCCCCAGACAGGAAGTAGATTTTAAAGCTTAAGTCATATCCAGTAGCTATGTAGGAGGCGCCCAAAACCTCAGTTCCAGACTGTTGAGCCAGGCAATCGTAGAAGCTTCAAAGGAAAAGTTAAAGGTACTAGGAAAACAGAGAGGTAATTTTGACCCACGAGTATACCCGTTTGACCCACGAGTATACCGGTTTGAACCCCGTTAGGTTCTGGCAACACTAGTCACTACTAGTGACTAGTGTTGCCAGAACCTAAGGGGTATACTCATGGGTCAAATGGGCCGTAAGCCAGAATTTGGCTTTTTAAAAGCCAAATCTGGCCACCTAGGCTAGAGACAGGTGGACAATAAGAGCCAAATGGCTGAAAAAAACGGAGAAAACTTGAGTTAGTGGAAGGGGTACTGTTAACCTGGGAGTCACCATCACCCACAACTGCGCCCAAAATCCATGGAGATGTGGAGCATCCGCGAGAGGGGCAGATGAACTCAGACACTGTGAAAAAGAACCCTTCACAGGTAAGACCAATGGTTTTTTTCTGCAGTTTGTCTGAGTTCATCCCTAAGAGTGGGACAAGCCCAAGCAGAAAGAAGATACAGGGAAGAAAGAGTGGACGGTTAGACAACCTGTTGTAGGATTGTGCAAGCCATAGCTACTTCCTCGGAATGGAAAGACGAGACTTTAATAGTGCTTGATAAATGAGGAAATGTAGGACCAAGTAGCTGCTTTACAGATGACCTGAACTGGGACAGCCGAGAAAGCGGCTGACATGCTGGCTCTGCAAGTGGAATGAGCCGTGACGTCCCCCAGAACCAGTAGATGCAGTGTCTCGTATGCCAGGCAGATAGTGGCCCTGATCCACTTAGCTAGGGTAGTCTTGGAAATTTTGTGACCCAGGGAGTTAGAATGAAATGAGATGAATAGGGCGTCCGAGTTGCGGTGAGGTTTGGTATGCTTCAGGTAGATTTGAAGTGCCCTAAATACATCTAGAGTGTGCCATAGTTTCTCATTAGGATGTGTAGGATTCGGGCAGAATGAGGGAAGGACCACCTCCTGGGACCTGTGGAAGGTGGAGTTGATCTTTGGGATAAATGTTGGATCCAAGTGCAGTATAACTGCTTCATCGCTGAAAGAGCAAAGCTCCTTGCGTGCAGATAAAGCTCTCAATTTGGATACCCTGCATGCCGATGTGATGGTCACGAGAAAGAGTACCTTGTAGGAAAGGATTTTCAGAGGTGCCGATCCGAGGGGTTCAAAGAGTTGTCTCGTGAGTGCATTAATCCATGCAATGTCAGTTCCAAGACCGATGCGAGTGCTGAAACCTATCTGCAGAGCCTGTTGGGACAGAGTCCCATCCCTATGCCCTCCTGGAGGAAAGACAGAACTTCAGGGATCCCCGCAGTTAGTGGGGAGAAGTTTTTTCTGCGCACCCATCTGGAGAAGGCGGACCAAGTGGATTGGTAGATCGTGGTAGTTGAAGGTCTCCTTGAGGCCAGAATGGTATTCTGCACAGCTGCTGTATATCCAGCCCTTTTCAGTGAGACGTGTTCAATTTCCAGGCACATAGTTGGAGCCAGTCTGGATCTGGATGTAGCACGGGGCCCTGGGACAGCAGGTCTGGGTGACGTGGAAGAGGCCATGGTTTCCTGGAGGATAAGGAGACCAGGTCCATGAACCACGGTCTCCTTGGCCAGTGAGGAGAGAAGAGAATTAGGCTCGCTTTCTCTATGATCATCTTCTGCAGGACTTTGGCTATGATAGTTGTTGGTGGAAAGGCGTATAGAAGGCCAGGCAGCAAGGCTGTCATGAGTGCATCCGTGGCCTCCGCTAGAGATGAGAGGAATCTTGTGTAGAACCTGGGAAGTTGATGATTGGTCATGGATGCGAAGAGGTCCATGATCGGGGGACCGAATACCACCGTGATCTGACAGAAGACCTCGGTATGGAGTGACCATTATGCTGGATCTATGTTCCGACGGCTGAGCCAGTCTGCCATCAGATTGGTTGTCCCGATGAGATACCCGGCTGTGACTGAGGAGAGATGTTTTTCCGCCCAGGTGAACAGCCCATTGGACTCTTCGATCATGGGTAGTGCTTCCCAGATTCGCAACAAGTACCTTTGCAGCTACATTATTTGTGTAGACTAGGACATGTTGACCCCATATCAGTGAGAAAAGTGTCTGAGGGAGAGACGAATAGCTCTTAGTTCGATAGGTTGATGTTCATCGAGATTTCTCTTTTCAACCAAACTCCCTGGGCAGGCTGTTGGAGGCAATGTGCTCACCATCCCATGATGCTTGCGTCCGTGGTGACGATGATCCTACATGGAGGGTCTATGGGGACACCACGTAGGATGTACGGTGACACCCACCAGCGTAGGGAGTGAATAACCTCCATGGTGGGTACGATAGGTCTGTGTGTTTTGGTCACGATGAGGTTCTAGAATGGAAGGATTAGCCATTGTAGAGCACGGGAGTGCCAACGTGCCCAGGGATTGCACTCCAGGCAGGATATCATGGAGTCTAGTATCTGTGCCAGAAGGATGAGGTATGCTGTAGAACTGTGTAGAAAAAGAAGGATCAGTGTTGCAATCTTGTTCCCATGGTCTGTTGTCAACGAGATCGTGCCCTGGACTGTGTCGAAAAGGGCTCCCAGGTGTTGTAGAGATTGTGAGGGAACCAGGTGGCTCTTTTGCCTGTTGACAACGAATCCATGGGACGTTAGAAGATGTAGGGTTTGTCATACGTCCTGGTGAGCTTGTAGTCGAGATGAGGAGTGGATGAGCAGATCATCCAGGGATGGGTGTACATGTAGCGCTTCCTCGTTTATCTGGGCTATGAGGGCTACCATGATCTTGATGAATATACTTGGGACGGAGAACAGGCCGAACGGCATCACCTTGTACTGATAATGCTGGTCATGTATGTGAAAACAGAGGTATCTGCGGTGGGACGGGTGGATGAGGATATGTAGATACGCCTCCGAAAGGTCTATGGAGGCTAGCAACTCCCTGTTGCAAATCGATTCCTTTATGATGCAAAGTGATTCGAACCTCAGTGGTCTTTTCCAAATGTAACAGTTTAGATGCTTGAGGTCTAGGACCACCCTCCATGAGCCGTCCTTTGGCACCAGGAATAGAATGGAATAAATTCCCTGAGCGTGCTCCGTTGGATGTGGATCTGAATCACATGCTGTATTGCCCGAGACATCCGCCACGTTTTTGTTGGATTCCTGGACGTGAGGGTAGGTATGTAAGAGTCGTGAGTATGCGATGTGAACTCCAGGTGGAGGCCCTGAGAAACTGTATCTAGCACCCATGCGGCTGACATAGAATGGCTCCATAATGTTGAGAAAAACTGGAGCTGGCCTCCGACAGGTAAAGAGTCGGAATTCCAATCTGAAGGGCTGCCTCTTCAGAGATTGGGCACTGTTGGTCCTTCTGGGATTGGGCCCTGTTGTTTTCCCTGAACCGCTGTTGCTGCTGTCGCCAGGAGGGTCTAAAGCTGTTGTTGAACGGGCAGTAATCCCTGGAAGAATTGAACGAAGGTCTCTGGGAGGACCTGTAGGGATGAAAAGTATTCTGAGAAAATCTACCCAGTCAGGTATATTCTCTTCTGGACACAAGCATCGCCTTTTTCTTGTCCCTAGTCTCTACAAGAACGGGCTCCAGAGAGTCCCCAAAAAGTTTGGCCCTGGAAAAGGGCGATGAGACTAGGTTGAGTTTGGATTTGTGGTCTAACTGCCAGTTCTTCAACCACATGCATCTCCTAACTGCCACCCCTGCCGACGATCTAGACGTGTGTTGGATACAATCTAAACTAGAATCAGCCATGAAGGCTGAAGCTTTGGCAAGCTTGTTGATGCCTCGTCTAAGTTTTGATCTCCGGAGAAATGAGCTGTATCAATTCTTTCACCCACAAAACTGATGCTTGCGTGAAAATGTAATTAGCAGTAGCTGCCTTTACCACCGTAGCCGTGCCATCGTGTACTTTGCAGAGGAGAAAATAGCACTTCTTATCCTCAGGGATTTTGAGTTGTTCGTCCCCATCCTTATTCATGAGCGTTCCAGAGACCAGTTGTGCCACAGGAGCATCTACAATTGGAAAGACTAATAAGACCGTAACATTATCAGGAAGAGCATACAGTTTTTTAGGGTAGGGTGTAGTTGTTTTAGGGGCAAAGGGGACTTTCCACTCAGAAATCATGGCCTCCCTGAAGAGAGAAGGAAAGGCACCAAGGTAGAGGAGGCTGAGGTGATGGAAATACTACCTGGTGAAGAAGCCAGAATCCTTCCTGCTGGGAATAACGCAAGGAGTGTTTTCTACAACTAATTTAACATTCTTTATGTACGCTACCACGGCGGCCAGAATAATATATGCACAGAAATGGAAGAGTAATGAGCTGCCTTCAAAAGAAGATTGGCTGATAAAAATTTTGGAATATGCGGAGATGGCAAAACTTACAGTACTGATAAGAGACCAAAATTTAGAATGCTTTAAAGAAGATTGGAAACCATTCTTATTATATTTAAAGAACTATTTTCCTAATATTGATTTTACAACAGGGTTTGAAATCTAGTAATATTAGCAGGTTGGGTAGATCAAAATCGTGTTTGTAAGGTTTAGATCTATGTTTTGAATTATTATTATAGCAAGGGTTAATTTTATAGTTGGTGATTCACGAGGAGGTGTGAGCGGGAAGTCCATATTTGTTCAATATGTTGTCAATGTTAAGATATTGTCAAAATTAATAAAAATTAAAAAAAATTAAAAAGGAAATACTACCTGGTGAAAACCTGGTTGTGGCTGGGTAATGGATTCTGGGGAGACATCCTTAATAACTCTCTGTGCTTTTGCCAACAATATTTCAAAGTCAGATGGCTGGAAGAGTCTAAATGAGCTAGCCTGTTGAGAAAGAGATTCCTCCTGTGATAGTTCACCTTCCTCCGTAGCTGAAGAGGACGATGTGTCCTGGGAAGGAGGAGAGAAAAGTTGGGCAGGCTGTACAGGAGGTAGGGTGGGATGGTGGGGAGGATGGGAAGGGACCAATGGTTTGGGAGCAGCAGGGCAGAGGTTGGTATCCCCTGTAGGGGGTGCATGCTTCTTTGGAGGAGGGGGGTTATGGTCATCCTCAGATATAGAGGAGGAGGATGGAGGAGGGCAGTCAGACCTTTTTGATTTCCTTTTTCTAGGTGGTCTAGGTAGGAATTGCCCCCGTTCTTTAGAGGATATAACTCCTCTAGTTGGGCTGGAGCCTGGGGAAAAGGAAAGAAAAATAGGTTTGGATGGGCATGAAGTGCTCCGTTGTGGCATAGAAGGAGCAGTAGAGAGCTCCCTGTGTATAAACTGTCTTAGCCACTGTTCAAATTCAGGAGAGGGCTGCCTGAGCTGTAAATCAGTGGAAGGGGGAGGGGGGAGTACTCATGACCTCTGGTGGTATCAGAAGAGGTTCAGGAGCAGTCCCCACAGGCACCGTAGTCAGACTCGTGGTGCTTGGTGTAGCTGGCTGGGAAGTAGGGGGAATGATCGGAGAACTGGGTTTCCCCTCCCCCGGTTGATTGCCATGCTCAGAGATCGCGGGAGCACATAGGTTGCCCGTCCTGATGGCCGGTAATTCGGCATCTCCCTGGACCTGGAGAAGGGTGGGAGGTAGCTGGTGGGGAAGACGCTGTTGGCAAACTGCCTGAAGCAAGAGGCGCTCGCTCAAGCACACAACAGGAGGCTTGGATTTCTCTTTACGTCATTTCAGGCGCTCCTGATTTGTTTTCTGCTTTTTGGAAGGCTTTGCTCCCTCTCCCTGGTGCCTGGATTTTTTATGAGCCTTTCTGGGTGAAGCCCCGGCTTCCCCCGCCGGGTGGGTGGCCCCGGTAATGCTGGGTAAGGCGGCTCAGGAAGTGGAGAGCAAGACGCTGCCAGAATCAGCAGGCAGCGATGAGTGTAAATGTTTGCTGCTGCATGCAAAAGGATGCATGCAAAAGGGCTTCTCGACCATGGGGGCCGTTTTAAGTTCGGAGGGATTTCCCTCTGAGAGAGAACCCCCCAGGTCTCCCATATGGACTGGCTCCATGAGGAGTCGGGACAAGGAGACAAAAAACAAAGTCCAAACTAAACATACAATAAGCAGCCAATGTATCGAATTGGATTAACAGAAAAAATGTTTAGCATTTGAGAAAATAAAAAGACTCCCTTCCCACCCTTGCTCAATGAAGGGGGTGGGAGGAGGGGAACACACACACAAACAAGTAGGGGAAAACAAGCCTGGTAGGTCGAAAGTCAGAGCTCCATCAAAAACGATACTGCCTAGGGCAAGACAGGAACGGAACTGTGGTTTTGGGCGCCTGCTATATAGCTACCGGATATGACTTTGGCTTTAAAATCTACTTCCTGTCTGCGGCATGATTTGGAACACAATCCACTCTTAGGGATGAGCTCAGATAAAATGCGGGAAAAGCCTAACTTTTTGGTAAGCTGTGCTAGCAGTTTCTTAGCATTTTTACTGTCCTCATCATACCATCCCAACCTTAGGAGGAACAGAACGTGGTCTTAAGGCAGACCACTAGAAGAGGTCTAAGAGTATCCACAATGGGTAAAAATATGTCTCTAGGATTAGCAGGTCACTCAACATCTTGTGACTACAGATCCATCAAATGAGGGCTATATAACTGCTCTTGGATGGGTTGAGATACAGTTGTAGACCACTAGTCGCTGACCACTAACAATGGTACCCTCTGAGAAATCAATTGGGAAAGTCCACAAATGGGCAAGATAGGGAGGACGACAGAGTTAAGGATAGATGGTCATTGTCCAGTCTATCTATGATATTATAAAATGCTATTTGAGACAATAAGTTCCTAGAAGAATATATAGTCTGACACTTCATGATTTGCTCTTAAGAAATGTAAAATATTCACCTGAGATGTCTAAGTCAGTACCATGCAGGCAGACTAACTGGAAGCCAGAAATGGATTCTATCCATTTCCAGCCTTGTGCATTAAACACCTTATCCTGTGAGGTCCCAATAAGCAGGAAAATAAGCAGAAAGAACTGTTCTCCATATAGAAAGAATTTCCATCAGAGTCAATATGAGAATCAAGTCACCACAGACGACAATGCTTGCTTCCGAAATGTTGGATACAGTGTTCCAATGCATCAGTTAAATCTTCCAAAGGCGCTCTGAATAGTGTGATGAATTGTTTGAAGGAATATACAAGTTTAAGCAAACCAAGCAACCAAAATCATGGTTCTGGTTACTTTCAATCAACAATGCTAGAATAAAATTATTTCTAAAGATGCAAATCACCATAGCCTCCAAACTAAGTTTTACTAAGAGTAGTATGGTCAGGCCTCCACTGGCCCTTCCTTTCCAACAGTATTTAACTTCAGGGGAATTAAATGAAATAAAACCCTGAAGATATAAGTCTGTACCTTCCCTCAGCCAGGTTTACTGAAGACAAATAATATCAAAGGATTGCAAGAATTTCCCAAAATCAGTCCAAGATTTTATTAGACCATCCGGAATATTCCATGACAGGATACTGAGGGGATAAGAATCTCCAGAGCTATCTAATCAGGGAGAAAGCTGGAGCTGATGCAGATGTCCGCCATAAACTGGTTTAGGTCCCTGTCTCAGCCGGTTTCCTCTACCCATGATTGATCTTTATTTCTCTGAAGTTTTCCTGCCTGCCCCTCAAATTCTAAATTTGTATAAGCTGGCTGCAGAGCTCTGTTCTTTTACTAAGGAGGATGTGGGAGGCCTTCCCCCATATCCAAAATCAGCATCTTTCCTTAATTAAAATATTGTTAGGATATGTAACAAATTGAGGAAAATCTTCTCTCATATTTTCCAATTCACACAACTTCCCCTTAACGTGTCTGTCTGTTTATATACTTTTGTCAGTTTACAAGAGTTGAGTATGTCAAGGAAAAATTATGAATTGAATTAAATGTCTGAATATTCTGGGGGTTTCCCTTTTTAAAAGATATACTTTTATCTTCAAACTGAGGAAACAGACTCCAAAAGGCACATCTGTGGTCTATATTGGGGGGGGGGGGCAGCTCTACAATACCCCTAGATTTCCTGGGATTATTAGGATATAGACAGGAACACTTCAGATCTCTTATCATACCACGTTTCACAGCCAATGTCTCTCTGGACTTCAGTTCTGGTTCTCCATGAGCCATTTAGCCTTTTCAGTGGCCAGTTAAATATGGAAATACAAAGGGGAGAGCCTGATAGAGGATCAGTTTTCTCCAATACAATTTTAGGCTCTTGATCTTTATAGCTTTGTGTTAACTCCTCAAAGAATTCCTCTTCTCCTTCCCCTATCAATCCTATCAGAGAGTATGTTTGATTAGCCTACTTTCCAGTAGGCTTATAAGATCACCCAGCATTCTCTCTGTGTGTCCGTGTGCCCCGCCCTATCAACTTCGCAATGCCTGGACCAATATGAACCAAATCGGGTACAGTTGTAGGGATACATAGGGACACCTCAATGGCGTAGTTTGTGATTATGTCATCCAACGCAATCCAAGATGGCAGACATGTAAACTTTAGAAGCACAAGTGGACTAACTTGTGAACCGCCTAATTGAGTTGAACTAAATTTACTACAGCTTGCTATTTGCTAACAGCAAAGGCCTCAACAGCAAATATTGTGATGATGTCATCCACCCCAATTCAAAATGGTGGACACAAACTTTGGAGGCACTTGAGGACTGTCTAACCGATTTGAACCAAATTGGCTACAACTGAATGGACATATAGGGATGCTCTAATGGTGTAGTTTGTGATGATGTTATCCACCCTGATCCATGATGGTGGTTGCATAAACTTTTGAGGCACAAGTGCACTAACGTGAAGACTGTCTAACCAATTTGAACCAAATTTGGAACAGCTGTAGTGAGTGACACACAGGAACACCTCAATGGTGCAGTGTGTAATGACGACACCCACCCTGGTCCAAGATGGCAGACACATGACTATTTGAGGCGCAAGAGATCTAACGTGTGGACCTAGATTTACACCAAATTTCATCCAGATGTAGAGATAGTGAAAGGAAAGTAGGCTGATTAGTTCTTAATAGGAAAATGTGTTATTCTTGTCTAGGGAGGCTCCATGCTAGATCAGGATCTGAAAATGGCAGATCTATACTATTTAGGGAGTTCCTTGAACCTATACCCTTAGCTATTGGCTTACGCCAATTCCTATGCATCTCCCAGTCTATGATTTCATTTAATTGCCCCCTTGGTATCTGTAAATTAAGGGTTGGACTATTAGCATCAGTGTGCCCTCTAAGGCATGCACACATGCGCATGTTCACAAGCTTTTTGATGTCTGCTCAGTTAATTTTAGATCCCGCTCAGGTTGAATCAGGAAGGCCCCATTCTGAATGCATGTGCGCACACACTGCCTTGATACTTCCGCCCAGAACAAAACTCATTCCACACACAGATGAAAAAAATTAGAGATAACACTGATTAGCATGTTCAGGGTCCAAAGAGAAGTTATTTAAGTCATTATCAAAGGTCTTAGTAGAAGGGACAACTGTAAGTATACCTGCTTCAATAAAATCTAGCATCATCTTCATGTTGGCCTTGAGACTAGATATTTCCTTTCCTAATAAATCCAACCTGTTAAATATCTTCTCATAAACCTGTACTGAGAGAAAGCACTGATCCTGAAAAAGCTGAAACATATTTGTTAACCCTTCATTGTCAACAGGTAAAGAATTATCCATGGGACTATACAATTGTTTTGGAGTTGGAACAGATTGATATGTACCTATTTGATTCAAAACATCTGAAAGCATTAAATTACAATAAAATATCTGGGTCCTTTGACCAACTACCTATGTGCTCGTCATTCTGGGGAGCTGCCAAACCATCCCTGTTGTCTGGCACTATCTTGGTTGATCAGTTGAGGATAGTCATCTATGCTAAGTGGAGTTACAGTTCATAGATGTGATTTTCTCTTGGGGGTATAGTGATAACTCCCCCCCACACACACACACCCCACCCTCCTACTGAATTCATCTTTTGGTTGTTTTTCTGGGATCTAGTTTCCACCATAATAATCTTAAGCTACAATTATGTGGTACCAATATAAGTATCAATTAAGTCACATAAAACAAAGTATTGAACCTTTCCTTAATTTTCTTTCAGAGCAAAAACTGTGTGATAGGAAGGAGATAGTTATATTATCCTAGAGTTCACAATTCTAACATACATCAGAGTTATAGTCATTAATTAGGTCCCCTCATAGCCTTGCTAAGCTACTGCTGTTTGCTGTAGGAATTAAGCAGAGTACATTTTAAAAAGAGGGAAAGAATCAAAATCAAGCCTCCAATGCTCCAAGTGCATCACCAAGTGCACACTTTGTGACGCACTTGGAGCAATGCCAAGGCGTGCCTCAACAATTTCAGAATTTATATGCCTTGGCCTGAAGAAGCAAGGAAACAGGACCAGACTCCAATAAGTTCCAGCTCGTCACAGAACTCTCCCCAGTCCTCTCTCAGCAACTGCAGAATTTATGCGCCTTGGCTTGAGGTGGCAAGGGAACAGGAGCAGGCTCCAATAGGTTCCAGCAAGTCACAAAACACTCCCCAGTCCCTGGACAAACAATCCTACATTATTAGGTATCACCCAAAGACTATTTTTCTAGCCTTTAAATTCCCGAGTGATTTACTGCTACCAGTTTTCCTGCTGTTTTATTCATTATTTTTGTTAACCCTTGCTAAAAGAGCAAAGAGGCACCTTTTAAAGTGGAGATTCTCTTTATTTAGCAGGGGGATAGCAACTGGCCCTATCCAACCCCAGCACAGCATCCCTCCAGTGGCTGCTGCTGATGTCTATCTTATGTATCTTTTTAGACTGGGAATCCCTTGGATACAGGGATACAGTGATCCAGTTTGTTTGTTTATTTAAATATTTCTCCATGTAAACTGCTTTGGGAACTTTTGTTGAAAAGCCGTATATAAATATTCATAGTAGTATATAAATATTTGTAGTAGTAGCTGCCCTTAATATTCTTTCTCCTGAAGGGCAGTATATACATTAACACACTCTCCGCCACCCTTTCCAGCTTCTTCTTGGGGCAGCACGTGTCCCAAAAAGCCCCTGTAAGAGGGAATCCCAGATGTTGACTAGAGCTCCCAGAATCCATAGCTGCAGTGGGCTTTGGTTGAGGATGCTGGGAGTTGTAGTCAACAACACCAGGGATTTTCTGTTATAGAGAACACTGGTGCCATCAGCACGCACGTGGTATCTGCACATCTGTACAGGTGCCATTTGCATGGTCAGCATGGTGTTGCTGACCACACAAATGGCTCTGACCCATGTGTGGATGCCATGTGTGTACTGATGGCGCATGGGGCATTTTGGGACACATGCTGCCCCAGCAGGAAGCTAGAAGGGATGATGGAAAGTAGGTAAGCATCTGATCTCTGTTTTCTTAAAGTTCCCTTTGTGATTTCCCTCTAAGTACTTGAACCGCAGTTCAGGTACATTCCTAGTGTTTTGGTGGTTTAGTCCATACTTCAGCAGCCAATACCAGAAGGCGGTGCTGGAGAACTACTGCTTGGCCTTGTGGCATTTACACTATAAGGTCCCACTTTTAAACATAAAATCCCCTGAGTTCATCCAGCTCTACTTCTTGTCAACAGTCAAATGCAAGTTATGAATCAGTATTTGGATTCAGGAATTAGCAGAATGTGAACCAATAAACTGAATCTCAGTTTTTACAAGATAGAGGTTATGCTGGCATACAGCTGGTCTGCCAGAGGAGAATGTGATCAACTTGTTTCAAATAGGGTTGCACCCTACTAAAGTATTCAGGTTCCTTTAGTTGAGGGTAGTTATAGATCCAGCTTAGTCACTGGAGGCTAAGCTGACATCAGACGACACCTTTATCAACAAGCTGTTACACCAGCTGCTCCTGACCAGATCATTTGGCCATCTAGACTCTGGTAACCTCCAGGTTAGAACTACTGCATGCCAGAGGATAACTATGAAGACTGTTCAACTGCAGTTAGCCCCAAATACAGCGGCAATTCTGCTAACTGGAAGAGGGCAATGGGATCTCTCATCAATACTTAAGTGCTCCACTGACTTCTGGTCCATTTCCAACCACAAGTCAAAATACTAGTGCCCCCCCGAAAAGCTTGACATCATGACTTAGGACCTGGATACCTGAAGGAACATCCCCCATATCAATCTGTGTGGTGGATTGGGGAGTAATTTCGCTTTTCTGAGATCGACCCTCCAAAGATAGATTAGGGATGTGCATGAAACCGGTTTGGAGGCCCTTTTACTAAACTCTGAACCAGTTCAATTGTCGGGAGGTTCCACCGGTTCAAAGGTGGGGGAGATACCTTTTAGGATCAGGGAGGGTGCTTCTCCCCCCCCCACACACACACACACTGCATTTCCCCTGCTGGCGCTTCATTCAAAATGGTCCCATGGGGTAGCAGTGTACTTCCTTGCCGCCCTGGAACATCACGGACCAGAAGTAGCCACTGCGCATGTGCACACGAGCAAGCGCGATGTGCACACATGCAGTGGTCACTTCCAGCCCGTGACGTACCAGGCCAGCAAGGTGTATGCTGCCGCCCCACAGGACTGTTTTGATGGACAGCGCTGGCAGGGAAAATCTGGTGGGGGGGGGTTAGAGCACCCTCCCAAGTCCTTAAAGGTATCCCCCCCCCATCTTCAAACCAGTAGTCGCCAGTTCCATGCACACCACTAAGAGGGATTGCTCTGATCCCACTTTAGGAACATGCTGCTCCTTCAAGGTAGCCTGCCATCAGCTAAAGACTGAGCAGGAGTCAAAAACAAAAACAAAACAAAACAAAACAAATCACCACACAAAGTATGCTCAAAGGGAGTCTCAGGACTTCATTTTAAATGCCAATACTTACTAGCTGTTCAATGGAACAAAATGCAAAACTAAGTCCACAATAACCTATTGTTTACTGCCAGGAGTAAATAATCAGCAGATGTATAGCTTGCTGACTTCCATTAGTCAAAGTCAACTTAAATAATCTTTACTACACCTACTATACTGTTCTAACCATTTCTTCAGAACTGATTTCTTGAGAAGATGTGATATAGTTGGACATTTCCCTTGTGTTTTACTGTTCCCATTTCCTCCACGACCGCAAAAAACTAATTTTATCTGCTCATCTCCAAAGTTTCACTTCTCCAGTGAATAAGGGGTTGGCAAATATAACTTAAAGGAGCTTGTTAAGACTTCATAGTCAACATGAATTCACCCTTTCCAGAACATCCAACTCCTTTGCCAGATGTCAATCGCTTTTTAAAAAACCATATTTCATCATGTGCTGTTTTGTGCATCATATGATTAACTTTCTTCATCTATTCAGCTCCACTTCACAAACTTCATTTAAGTACCTTTCTAAAGTGGACTACTACATTGCTTCTCTTCAATCTTATTAATTTGTAAGTAGGCTGTCTATTTTTACTCTCTCTACCTTAGGTCATACATTTGTAGTCAGGATGGTTCTTAAAAGTCTGGAAATTACTTGGCACTAAAGGGACTAAGTATGTGCCAGCTAAGAAAAGAAGAGCAGATGTCATGGACTGAGCCAACACACTTCTCACACTTAGGCCCAGTTCTCACTAAGGGAGTCAATCTGTGTCTGGCCTGCAACATGTCACTGCAAACAAAAACTCTCTATAAAAATGTTCCCTCCACATACAGAATCAGATTTCAGGAAGAAGGGTTCTAGTCTAACCTTCACATGCCTCCCTATCATGCTTTCTAATGGATCAGCTAGTAAATTAACACACATAACTGACAAGTAGAAGTATGATAAGATTTGGGTTTTTTAAAAAAAAAATGTATATATTTTACTACAAATATTCATTAAAAGTTAAAATGGCGAGTGATATCTTAGAAAAAGATTTCCTCTGGGGGAGGGTACAGAGAGATGGAGAAAATGAGTGCTTTTTCTAAGATAATGTCTGCTGCGCATGAGGAGACTAGAAAAAGAAAAACTCTTTCATGAGCAAATTTTGCAGATTTAAAACAGTCAATTAAAGCTCAATTAGACTTCAACAAGTCAGTTATTGAATGATAGCCCTGAATATTACCCAAGAACCAATTGATACCACATCTATCTGAATCCCTAAGCTCTGGAATTTACAAGGAAATTTTTTAAGCAAAATAAAATGTTCCTTTTTAGGGCATATTTAGGTATTTAAGAAGATGAACATAAAAATGCATTTTAAGTTTGCTGGGGAAGTGACAGGAAAGAACTCTTGAACATAACCTTAAATTGATGCTAATTAAAACCAATCAAATGTCTGGAATACATTTCAAATTACTAGGTAACTTTTCTTATCTAAATGGGTTTAATGTGATAGATTGATTGTACTGACTGTACGCTGTTATGAACTATAATTGCTGTTAATAGTATATGGTCAAGTATCATAATAAAGGTCTATCAATCAAATTAGACAAAAACTTGATGGTTGAATCTTTGCGAGGAGTGGAAGACAACACCAGTCTAGTAAGGATTTGCTGGTTCTTTAGAGAGTATCTAAGGGACTATCAGACTTACAGTATACTTGATTAGTTATTAAATCCATAATCATAAAAATAAGGAAAGAAGAAAGCTAGCTAGATCTGAGAACTGAAATGGTTCCAGCCGAGCTGATGTAAGACTTAGTGGTCATATAATACATACATACTTATATAAATAATAAACATAGGGTTCGTTCTGTCCGCAGCAACTACTCAAGATCAGCTTCAAAAAGAGAAAAGGTAAAAGCTCTGCTTCCCAAAAACACTAGAAAGAATGTTATATTTATAAAGGAAAAATAGCATTCTCTGCCTCCATCTCCAATCTTGATAATATTATGCAACCAGGGGGCTGAAAGTCAAAAGCCTCTCAGACCAAACAGCGTGAGCCAGCGTGGTGTAGTGGTTAGAGTGCTGGACCAGGACCAGGGAGGCCCGAGTTCAAATCCCCATTCAGCCATGATGCTAGCTGGGTGACTCTGGGCCAGTCACTTCTCTCTCAGCCTAATCTACTTTGCAGGGTTGTTGTGAGGAGAAACCTAAGTATGTAGTACACCGCTCTGGGGTCCTTGGAGGAAGAGCAGGATATAAAATGTAAATAAATAACAATAACAATAACAATAACAATAATAATGCATATTTACTCAAAAGTAAGTCCCATTGGATAAGTAAGTAAGATTACTCCAAGGTAAGAGTGTTTAGGGTTGCAATGTTAGGAAGATTCAGTCTGTTTTGGAGGTCTTCTTCAGACGACTCCAGCCACTTTTTAAAAAGGTGACTAAGTTGCCATTGCTTCATGGCTGACCGTGGCACAGCGGGGAAATGCTTGACTAACAAGCAGAAAGTTGCCGGTTTGAATCTCTACTGGTACTATATCGAGCAGCAGCGATATAGAATGATGCTGAAAGGTATCATCTCATGCTGTGCGCAAGGAGGCAATTGTAAACCCTTCCTGTATTCTACCAAAGAAAACCACAGGACTCTGTGGGTGCCAGGAGTCGAAATCGACTTGTTGGCACACTTTACCAGAACAAAGGAAGTTACTTGAAAAGAATGCCAGGCTACAACTGCAGCAGATATGCTTGCAAAGCTTAAAAGGCATCATCATGAGTGGCTGTCCATTTACATTTGCTACAATATATTCATAGCCAGATTAAGAAAATTTTTAAGATGCTTCCTACTCAGCCATGACACTGTATATTGTATATACAAGTGCTTTTTGTATTTTTCACCCCACACAAACATTGTCAGCCGACAAACTGCCAATAAAGCATGTTTTCTCCATAATCTTAAACATACTGTACAAACCCTTTTCAATAAATTTGGGCAACTTTTTCCTCTGAGAATGTCATGAAAAGCAAGATGCATTATAAGGAAGCCACGTTGCTACATTCGGATGAAACTAGCTTTTAGATAGTACTTTTTACTTTGAATATTTACTACTCAAACAGGAGTCTAACTGGATCAAGGTTCATTTAGTCCAACATTCTTTGCAATAATCCCAGCAACAGCAAGCATCAGAAAGTTCCAGTATACTGTTATCCTAGTTCTAGGGCAATGTTTTGCAATATAAGGCTCAGGGGCCAGTGGCAGCCTCCCATTAACCCTAAGTGTGACTCCCTGGCTAACTGCTTATTGGGCTTGTGTAAAGCTTTGGCCAAAGCTGAATACTCTGCATGGTCCCACCGCGAAGGTAACTATTTCTACTGTGCATTGCTGCATTTTGTCAAGTGCCAATGGGGCTCCTTTAAGGAGAACAGAGCCTTCTTGAGCCACTGCACCATATTGGAAGGCATGCACAGAGTGCTTGGAAAGTGCTTCCCAGTGCTTTCCTCCTATAGCTCTTAAGAGAGGGCTTCATCTCTCTTAATGGGCCCTCCCACCACTGAGAAAAATGCAGGACTGTGTGGAGATCAGCAGGGCTCAGGAAATGCGTTATTCTACTTGTTTGTGGTGAATAAAAAATGATACCAGAGTGAAAAAAATCCCGACGAGTAATGTACCGACATAGCTTGAGGAACCATCTGACGAGTAAAATATTTTGCCTGGCTGGTGAATTGAGCCAACATTTTTTGGCCCCTGGAGATCAGTACAGTGGAAGATGGCTCTCACATTCACCGATTTTTGCCAAAGTGGCCCCACTTGGTAATAAAAAAATATGAAGATCACTGTTCTAGGGAATAGGCAGACAATGCACCAAAACCAATTCATTTCCATTAAAAATATTTTGTATATTTAAGAATATACAAAAGGTCAGAAAAAGCAGGCTTGACCTAAGATCTATGAGGAAGGAAGGCACTGAATAATCAAACACAGGTTCAGCTCTTTCTAAGAGAACAGAGAGGTTTAAAACTATGCTTAGAATTTGAAAGTTCTTTTCACACATTAATAAGGATCCAGAGAAGCCCATGCACTCTCACAAAGTGCTTCTGTGTATATATAGGGATGGCAGATTGAAGCAGTCTCCTGCACATCATGGGATGTTCCTCTAGAAGGCCCCCAACCTTGGAAGACTCCTCATCTACCCAGGTTAGAACATCCCTACCTGGGTAGATCTGGTCATGAGAACCACTGGGATTGGTCTTGATCCTGGCATTCTTCCGTTGGATAGCCCAAGTTTCCCCCCTGGCTAAGAGTGAGGTAAGAGGATGCACACACTCCCTCCTACCCCATCACCTGGTCATGTGGGAGACTGGGCTGCCGGCAGCCATTGCTACCATAAAGGCAGGGAGAGAGAACGACCCAGCCTCTGGAATTTATATAATGTACTGCGCTACTTCAGTGGCACATTTTTTTATTTCTAGAGGCTGGGTGTCCTTCCCCTAGCCTCTCTCTCACCGCACCACTCACTGCAGCAGCAATTGTGTGTGACAGAGGCATGGTGAGCTGGGCATGAGCAGCAGTCACATGGGGGGAAGGTAGGAAAGATCTGGCCTTGCCCACAGCCCTACCCGGCCCAAGGTAAAATGGCTGCTTGAATGACTTTGGTGTTTTCCAAGTTAACAGAAAGTTCCATTATGAGGGAGAAGCTGAAAAGTCTGCATGCATCACTTTGAATCCCTGAACAATATCAACAGTTGTTCAGATGAGAGAGAGGATTCCTGTGATGTACTATAGCTTTTTTAAAAAAAGAAGTGCGAAACCCAACTCCAAATGCAATTTACTAGAATTTATAAAACTAGTGTCAAACAAAGCCTCTACTAGAGTCAGACAAAGCCTGAAGATACATTCCAGAATCTGCTATAATTTCTATGCAATTTAAATGGAAGTATCCCAGCATGAATCCTGTGCAGTGTTCCATCTAACAGAAATCCCCAGATGTTGTTGACTACAACTCCAAGCATCCCCTGCTGAAATAGCCTTTGCTTGGGGATGCTGGGAGTTGTAGTCAACAACATCTGGGAATCCCTGTTAGAGGGAACACTGATCCTCTGTTGAGACAAACACACCACAATAAATGGAAGATGAGTAAGATAGTGACAACCTAACTTCAAGGCATTTACATTCTCAATTTAACTCAGAGTGCTTCAAGTTACTCTGAGTGCTTCAAGTTTGTTTTTAAATTGAAGCTACAATTCAAAGCAGCAAACTCTTGGATTACTCATGAGCAAGTCTTGCTTGTAGGCAGAAGATTGCGTGTAGGCACAAGACTGCTAGTCCTCTGTCCAGTAAGCTCCATTCTTTATAGTGGTATTTTCCTTTGATCTCTCATAGAGTCTATTCAAATCTCCTCATCTTTTCCTGGGTCCCCAAAAGGGGTGACAATGCTGTTACCTTCTGGATAATGTCTTTTAATTATTCTGGATATTGGCCAGTCCAGAGAGATCTGAATCCCATCTTCTGTAAACTGTGAGCTTAGAAAGCGGGGGGGGGGGGGAGACGACACACGGACATTGTCCAAAGCAAACCTGCATCTCTGGGCTGCAAATGGGCATCTTCTCTTGTCCCAGATTTGCTAGCCTCATCCCAAAAGGTGTTAAAGTGTTAGTAAAGTAAGAATTAAAGTCTATAGGTGTTTTCTTTGTATGCATCTACCTCTGTTGAATTTCTATAGAGAGCAATTGAGTCAATCATTGACAAGGATTAACATGGACTTCTTGCAACAGGAGAGGGGAGATCAGCCTCTGGCCTCTTCCACAGACATTATCTGATAGTGAGTCACATTTTAGCATTTGGATTGTTCTGGCCTGGCTTTTGTGCTTCCTTGAGTACCCATTTCACAATACAATGCTGGATCGCCTCTTCCCTCGAAGACCAGTTGAGATCTGGGGTGTCAATTCACCCTGAGTTCAGGCAATAATTCATTCCTTAATAAAATGAAACTAGACACAGGCCTGAATTCCATATAGTTCTGGGTTGGTAGCTTTGGGTTGAATGTTGGGGTGGCCCTAACAGTGAATAGACAGTGAAGTGGAGAGAATGTCAGCTTACACTGGTCATTACTCTCTCCCCTCCGGTTCTCAGCTGGACAAGGAAGAAACTAACACCGATCCAACCAGGAAGAGGAGAAATGATCTTTTCATTTATGCTCTCTAATTATTCTCTTCAATCTTCAACTTTCTGAGCCAGCACAAGAATTTGAAGGGGGATAAGCAGAGTCCAGAACCACCAGCATAGGGAAGTGTCCAGAAGTCGTTGCATCCAATGCCGGCAAAACCTAGGCCCTCCATCTAGTTTTAGACTATAGCTCCCATCATCCCCAGCCACAGTAGCCAATGGTGAAGATTGTAGTCCAACATCTGCAGGAGAGCCAAAGTTGTGCAGTCCTGCACTAACTGTCATGAGAAATTGTCTTCAGAGACTTTTCAGACACCAGTAAAGTTTAGAAGTTTTAAAACTTCCGCACAAGTATAGCACCGTCCTGCTCACAGTCCACACACTCCCACTGGATTCTGTGCTCTTTCCTAGCACAACTTGACTCTCTAGCCATACGCTGAGCATGGACCTCACACAATTTTCACTGCACCACCTGCTGGCTAGCACTTGCAAACCCCAAACCTTTTGGGAGGGTGGGGAATGAAAATTTGCAAATGATCACCAGCAGGTAGTACAGTGAAAACTGTGTGAGGTCCATGCTCAGCATGTGGCCAGAGTCAGATTGTGAGAAGAAGGAGCACAGAATCCTATGGGAGTGTGTGGACTGTGAGTAAGATGGCATTAAACTTGCACGGAAGCTTTAAAATTCCCACATTTTACTGCCATCTGGAAAGCTTCTAAGGCTTCTGAAAACCTAGTCTTCCAGTGCTCACATATTAAAAGAAAATATATCCAGTCTTCAAGCCAGGAATGATTGGTCAGTGAGGGTGGGGTGAGGGTGTTCTTTGCAGTACCCTGCATAGCAGGTAGTGTGGCATGCAAAACAAAATATCAAATATCAAGACTTGCTTCCAAACAACAACTTTTTATCATATATACTAAATCCAAGTACTTCAAGCACAAGGTTTAAAATTCTGAAAGTAGTATTTGGGTTTGAGATACGTATGTTGTAAAATAATGGCTATGTTTACGACCAAAGGGTACACCACCAAACAAACTGGCAGCATACTGAGATGGACCTCTCTCGGTTATCTTAATGGGTGATGGGGATCATGCAGAAGGCAGCACTCTCCCAAGTAACCCTGTTTAGGTCTTTAAAAAGGTAATTACCAGCATGTTGTATTTTGCCTGGAAACCTATTAGTAACCAATGCAATTGCTTTAAAACAGGCATAATATGGTCTCTCTGAGACACCCTGGAGACCAATCTAAAGTATAAAGCAAAAAGTAAAGTGTGCCATCGAGTCAATTTCTACTCCTGGTGACCATAGAGCCCTGTAGTTGTCTTTGGCAGACTACAGGAGGGATTTACCATTGCCATCTCCCACACAATATGAGATAATGCCTTTCAGCATCTTCCTATTATCGCTGCTGCCCGATATCTAGCTGCTGCATTTTGGACCAACTGAAGTTTCCAAACCACATACAAAGACAGCCCCATGTAGAGTGCATTGCAGTAGTCAAGCCTAGGGGTTACCAGAGAGTGCATCACAGTTCTGAGATCATTATCTTCAAGGTATAAAACATAAGAAAATACAAGATAGAAGAAAAAAGCATTGTTACCAAGAATGGCAAGTGTCCCTGCTGATTCAACCTGACTTTTTTCTTATGTTATTCTAAAGCAGCAAGTATCTATATATGTAAAAGTTAATCACAACCCTTTCTCCTAAAACTTCTAGCTAATTCTAAGATTTTCACACACTGTTGCAATTTGTAATCAGGATTCCTTAGTTCTACTAGTCTGCCTGCCAATGGCAAATGCTCCTTCCCACACACATAGCACAAAGATGCTTCTCTGACATATTCATAAACCAAAGAGGATTCAAGCCAGGCAAAACAGAGAAGAAAACTAGAGTTCTCTAGTAGAGTTCTCAGTAGTTCAGAGAAAAGTTGGGGATTAAGAATTAGTTTATCACATTCTATACTGGGCCTCTGCAGGAGGCAGCAGCCACCAAGAAGTGCTGTTGGCACCTTCTGCTAAACCTTAACAAGGACAAAAGGTGGGGCAAGTCACCCCTCCCCCGCAAGTTCTCTGCACATGCCCAGAGGACCTGGGTAGGGGTCAGTAATTAACACAGCTAAATGACTGCTGGTAAGCCCATCCAAAGTTTGTAGGTCCCTGTTTACAGCTATGTGAGTGCAAACCATAACTATTTTCCTCTTTTATCAGCACTTCCAGGCCCCTTTGTACTTTCAAATGCTCCAAGAATATTTATTCCAAGAATAAATGAGTAATTTGCCCCCCTTTCTTCCTCCCCACCCGTAGCTCTCATGGATATACAATTTAATTGCAGCTTCTGTCCAGATAAAATGAAAGCACCTTACCTGATTTTATAGTGGGGTAAAGTATGCTTGCGCCTAATGACTTTCTTGAATTGATTGACAATGATGGAAGCAAGCTGCGGCAAGGGCCTTCCTTCAAACTGGGACTTGACTTCAAAATCCATCAGAGGTTCGTCAACAAAAGTGAAGGACCAGTGGGTGAAGGGTAAACGGGTAAAAACCAGCCTCACCCGTCCCTCCATTCTGGAAATTTTGACAAAGAGGTACGCCGACTTGCCAAAGACGAGGTCGGCATCAATGGCCAAGTGGAAGCCACCACTGTACTCGAGATCAACCTCAAAGTCCAGCTCTTCAGGGCAGCCTTCCTCAGTGCAGGTCACCGGCCTCAGGAGCTTGATGTTCTTGAACAGGGGCACCACGTCCCCAAAGGAGACATCCCGCAGGCTGAGCCCCTCCAGCACCTTGCCCGTCACCTTGGTCTGGAGCAGCTCTTCGAACTCCACCTTGATTTTCCGGGTGACCCAGTGCCTGACCAGGGAAGTGTCCCTGAGCTCCCTGAAGAGGAAGAGGCAGATGGCATTGAGCCAGTAGAGCGTCTCCTCCGTGGACTCCACCTGGGAGGGCTCCTGGATGGTGGGCAGCGTCCCCTTGGAACCTTGCTCGGTGCGGGAAGGGGACTGGTTAGGAGACAAGCTAGCAGGAGTCGCCGCCTCTTGCCTGAACCCAGCGGCGCCTACGAAGTACTCCTTGAGGCTAGAATCGGGAGACACCCTGGAGGATAAAGCGCTGGAGGCGGGAGACCGGGACGGCCCCCGGCGGGGCTCGGGCTTGTTGCGATACAGCAGCAGGAGCTGGAACAGGAGCGTGAGGCAGGAGCCCAGCAGAGCCGACAGCAGCATTCCATACACCGACAGCATCGCCTCGCCTCAGCGCCCCTCGCCGCCGCCGCCGCCGCCTCAGACAAACAGACCGACGCGCCGAGCCCTGTGACTGTCACCACCAACTCACACCGCGCCCGACGGCGGCGCTGCCACCACGGTCAACCCCACCACCTCCATTTTGCCGGCAACGACCCGAGGGGACGGCGGCCGCACGCCGCCAGGAAGGGAAGCTCTGGGTCGCCTCCTCAACCTGTCCCGGATAGCAACAGCAACCGCTGCCGCACACACAGCCCCTTCCTCCTCCGGCCCGCTCCTCCTCCCACAGCAGCGGCGGCGGCATCCGGGTCTTTCCCTCGTTTCGCTTCCCTTCCTTCCTCCCCACAGGAAAGGAGAGATCAACTACCACTTCACCCCCTTCCTTACTTCTGTCTGGATTGGAGGGACTAGGGAGAACAGCCGGGTTACGTCACAGGGCACGCAATCCCGCGCGCTGACCTCATAATACTGCGGAGGGAGGGAAAGGCCGAGAAAAAGGTGTGCGCCTGCGCAATTTTCTCTTTAGCGGCTGTTTTCTTGGGATTTTGTGGTGCTGCTCGTGATAGTAGACACACATGCACTAGTTGAGGGTTGGGTTGTAACCACTTCAGTGCCACCCAGGAAGTTTTTATTCTAAGCACAGCGTTTATTGCGCAAGGGCATCCAAAAGTGTTGTAAAACTTGTATTCTGTTTTTAAATTGTTTGAAGTGGTGCTATGTGTTCCTACTTTGGCTGGTCAGAGACCGTACTAAAGGATTGATTGATTCAAGAGTGTTAAGCTTTGTGAAAGGTATCTGTTAAATTCTGCCTTAAAGACAGTTCCAATTTCTTTGCATGAGACATGGTTTATACATTCAAATTTTATCAGCGTAAAATGCAGAAGATTGTAACGTTCTGAAATCAAAGACCTTTTTGTTGGCCATAGATTTTTCACTTTACCTGACACTTCTTGGCAGTCCTGTTCCCTAAATTCCTAATAGAGTGATTGCAACAAGCATTATTACCATTCAGGAACAAACCCATTTTCATGCTGCTTTTGTTCCCGCCCCCCGCCATTGAAAAATATACTTTCTCCACCTTTTAGTATACATTATGCAGTTAGCTCAATAGGAACACGGCCAATAAAATATATTGAAACCAGGTGAATGTGACAACCATATAATTGAAATGGGGGGGGGGATATAACTTATATAACTTAACATAATACCTTATTTCAAACAAGTAGATACCCCAAAAGGTTGCAGTGACTTACATTTAATCAGAAAGAATTAGTTTTCTAAAACAATAGACCATTCAAAAGGGACCCATACATTTTTTCCATGCAAGAACAAATGCCAAAAATAGAACAAAGAAGAGAGAGAAGGACTATTGTAAACACTATTAGGCTTTTATGAGTGTGTCAAAAGGGTAGGCCAAACCAAAGTCTTGGGGAGGTGGGGGGGTTGCCTGTAGGCAGACAGACATACCCAACAAAAAGATGACTGACAACAGAGACAGAGGAAACCAAATTTTAGTTGAAAATTTCAGCTTACACCTGCATAGCAACAGATCAATATTTTTAAAAAATTGTGTGAGCACATACAGCTCACAAGATGACTGTTAAGAATGCTGTGTTAGCAGAGTTCCAGGGCGCTTTCCAGATTACCCACTACAACGGTGTTAAAATGCTTTGGCTTGAGCAAATTGCATTGAAACCATAAATATTTTTTTCCCCACTTTTAAATTTTTTTATTGGTTTTTACAATATCTTAACAATCCCATTACATCTAATTAAGTAAATATTGACTTCCCGCTCACCAGTCTGCACGATTCATTAACTATACAAGTCAACCATTGCTATAGTAATTCAAAACATATATCCTACACATTGCAAACTCGATTTTACTCTACCCGACCTGCTATTATTACTAAATTTCAAACCCTGCTGAAAAATCGATATTAGAAAAATAGTTCTTTAAGTATAGTAAGAATGGTTTCCAATCTTCTTTAAAACATTCAAGTTTTCATCCCTTATCAGTACTGTAAGTTTTGCCATCTCAGCATATTCCAAAATTTTTATCAACCAATCTTCTTTTGAGGGCATTTCCTTGTCCTTCCATTTCTGCGCATTTACTATTCTGGCCACCGTGATTGCATACATACAAAATGTTAAGTTTCTTCTGGAAAACTCTCCTTGTGTTATTCCTAGCAGGAAGGATTCTGGCCTCTTAGGAAATATCATTTTAAAATTTTTCTTCAACTCATTATATATCATATCCCAAAAGGCCTTTGCCTTCCCGCAAGACCACCACATATGAAAAAAAGTTCCTTCACAATGTCCACATTTCCAACATTTGTTTGGAACATTTTTATACATTAATGCTATTTTTTGGGGTGTCAAATACCACCTGTACATCATCTTATAATAATTTTCTTTTAAAGTATAACATGCAGTGAACTTTAAATCTATTTTCCATAATTTTTCCCAAGTTGCCATATCTATATTATGACCCACATCTTGAGCCCATTTTATCATAGTCGTTTTAACCACTTCATCTCTTGTCTGCTCCAAAAGCAACAGCTTATACATCTTAGAAACTCATTTTTTGTCATTTTCACACAGCCCCTTCTCAAATCTCGACATTTGATCCTCAAAGCCAACTTTAAGATCCACATTGAAACCCTAAATAAAGGCTGTTGCACAAAGCCACCAGCACTGGGAGCAGTCTTTCTAGCTTGCAAAAACTCCACAACAGGAAAATACAGCTATTTTTTTGCACCGCACATGCAATGTTATAGGACTGTAACGCAGCAATAAAATCCGAAAGAAGGCATTAGAAATGTGAACTTGCTGAGAGCGCAGGAACTGCAATGTCAAAACACAGGTAGTTCAGAAGCACACTTAACAGACATGTAGTGACACTGTTGTAGTGTCCAATCTGGAAAGCACCTGGGGCAGGTGACTGTGAAAAGAAAAGAATGATGGACAGCTGTTGCAGATGGATGTATAGTAGTTTTATTTTTTATTATTATTTCTTGTTTACACAGTCAGACAGGTGTTGTTCACTGGTTTGTTTTATCTAGACATCGAGTCCTTCCCAAGGACCTGGGATGGCTGAATTTTATCATCAATACTGTTGGTTATTATAGATATCGTCGCAAAATATAGGCTGTTCCCAGTAAAGTTGCTTTTTGTAATTGGCTGATGGTGATTTCTGTGGCCTCTATGGTGTTGAGGTGCTCTTCAAGTTGTTTTGGAATTGCACCTAGGGTGCCAATTACCACTGGGATTATTTTGGTCTTTTTCTGCCACAGCCTTTCAATTTCAATTTGTAGATCTTTGTATTTGGTGATTTTTTTCTATTTATTTTTCTTCTATTCTGCTATCTCCTGGTATTGCGATGTCGATTATTTTAACTTGTTTTTCTTTCTTCTCGACTACAGTTATATCTGGTGTATTGTGTGGCAGATGTTTGTCTGTTTGTAGTCGGAAGTCCCATAATATTTTTGCATCTTCATTTTCGACATCTTTTTCAATTTTATAGTCCCACCAGTTTTTGGCTACAGGTAGCTTGTATTTTTTTGCAGATGTTCCAGTGTATCATCCCTGCTACCTTGTCATGCCGTTGTTTGTAGTCAGTCTGTGCGATCTTTTCACAACAGCTGATTAGGTGGTCCACTGTTTCATCTGCTTCTTTACAGAGGTGGCACTTGCTGTTTGTTGTTGACTTTTCTACTTTTGCTCTTATTGCATTTGTTCTTAGTGCCTGTTCTTGTGCAGCCAGTATTAAACCCTCTGTTTCTTTCTTCAAGTTGCCATTCTTAAGCCATTGCCAGGTCTTGGTGATGTCTGATTTTCCACTTATACTGTGCAAATATTGATCATGCAGGGGCTTATTTTTCCATTTTTCTGCTCGGTTCTTGACTTGTTCTTTCTTGTAGGCCTGCTTCTTTCATTGGTGTTGAACAGTTTCTCGTTATTGACCATTTGAAGTGCATCTTCTTCACTGTCCTTGATATATTCTTCAAGGCCTCTTTTCTCCTCCTCTACTGCTTGATGGACTTGCAGCATTCCTCTTCCACCTGAGCTGCGAGGGACGTATAGCCTATCTACATCACTGCAGGGTGCAGAGCATGATTGAGGGTCATGATTTTCCTGGTCTTATGATTTAGCGTCTCTAGCTCTGCCTGGGTCCAGTCTATTATTCCTGCAGTGTATCTGATAATAGGTATAGCCCAGGTGTTTATGGATTGTATGGTGTTCCCGCCATTGAGTTTGGACTTGAGGATTTTTCTGACTCTCCTGATGTATTCACTTCCAATTTTTCTTTTAACTTCAGTGTGTGCAATGTTATCAGCCTGGAGAATGCCCAAGTATTTGTAATGTTCTTTCTCTTCCAGGTTCTTGATGTTGCTTCCATTGGACAGTTCTATTCCTTCTGTTTTTCTTATTTTTCCTCTGTTCATTATTAATGCAGCACACTTGTCTAGTCCAAACTCCACTGCTATATCACTACTGAATATACGGACAGTGTTTAGCAATGATTCTATTTCTGACTGGGACTTTCCATACAACTTCAGATTGTCCATGTACAGCAGATGGTTGATTTTACTTAATGTTTTAGATGTTTGGTATCCGAGGCCTGTTTTGTTTAGTATTTGTGAAAGTGGAGTCATGGCAATTACAAAGAACAGAGGGGATAGTGAGTCCCCTTGGAAAATGCCTCTTCTAATGCTAACCTGTCCAAGTGTCTCACCATTGATTGTTAACGGTGTACTCCACATGCTCATTGCTTTTTAAATAAATATCTGAATTCTTTTGCTGACACCAGTTGTTTCTAAACATTTTAGTATCCATGTGTGAGGCAATGAATCGAAGGCTTTCTTGTAGTCAATCTATGCAACACTTAGATTGGTTTTTCTTCTCTTGCAAATTTCTAAAATCATTTTATCAATCAGCAGCTGGTCTTTTGTGCCTCTGGTGTTCAGACAATTTCCTTTCTGTTCAACTGGAAGCTGTTTGTTAGTTAATAAGTGTTGCATTACTTCATCTGCGATTATTCCAGTTAATAATTTGAACATGGTGGGCAGGCAGGTTATCGATCTATAATTTCTTGGAACTGCACCTTTTGCTGGGTCTTTCACTATGAGATGAGTTTTCCCAGTTGTTAGCCATTGTTCAATATCACCGCCTTGCAAAATGTGATTGAACTGTTTTGATAGTTGTTTATGGAGGCTTGTTAGGTGTTTAAGCCAAAAGCCATGCAGTTTATCGTCGCCTGGCGCAGTCCAATTTTTAATTTTCTTTGCTCTTTCACTTATTAATTCTGGTGTTATTATTAGATCTTGCATTTGTTGGTTACATTTTTTGACCTCTTTCATCCAGCCTGCTTTTTTATTATAATATATTGGATTGTCCCATAATTTCCCCCAGAATTGCACTGTTTCTTCTTTATTTGATGTTTCTAGGTTTCTTGCAGTTTCTCCTTCTATGCTTTGGTAGAAACGTCTCTGATTTGACTGGAATTGGAGATTCTGCCTGTGTTGTGTAATTCTGGCTTCGTATCTGCTCATCTTCTTTGACACTGCTGTTATTTGCTGCTTTATTGTTTCCAGGACTTCTCTAATTTTCCTTGAATCTAAGTGGTATTTTTGGATCAGATACTGTTTGGTGATATTTATTTATTTATTTTATTATCCAATAGGGGTGTGCACAAACTGAATATTATGGTTCAGTTTGAATTTAGACTGAATTAGAACTGAATCGCCTGTCCCCAAACCGGTTCAGTTGAACTGGTTGGTCCAGTCCATTTGACTGAACCAGTTTGGAGATTTGAGGGGCTATACTTGTAAAAGGAAATCCAGTGATGATTCCCCTTTACAAGCAAAGGGGGGGGGGAATCCTCTAAATAGTGGCGGTGGCAGCAAGAGAAGTAGTTTAATGTTCTTACTGGCGCGGCTGCCAGCTTCGCCGCTTGCCCCCCTGGCCCAGCCCAAGTGCACAGTGATCCCTCTTTGGCAAGCTGCCCACGCCACTGCGGCATGGTGTGGCTGAGCAGAGTCCAAAACCGCACCACCGCCGCCACACTGGCAGCATGCAGAAGAGGAATTGCTGCGTGCTTGGGCTGTGCCAGGAGGGTGAGCGGCGGCACCGGCAGCTGTGCTGGGCTAGTAAGAATATTAAACTACTTCTCTTGCTGCCACTCCTGGTCGCCCTTTCGAACCTGAACTGGGCTTGTTTTGATTTGATCACAGACCCAACCGCTTCTGGTTCGGTTCATGATCGAGCTTCTGAAGCAGCCTGGCTTGAGGTAGGGATGTGCAAACTGGTTCGGGGGTTTGGGTTAGAAACAAACCCCCCCATCTGGCTGGACCGAACCGAACCCCCCTCCCCAGCTCACAATTTTTTTTAATTTTTTTTTTTTTTTACAACTGTAGCCACTTCAGGGGGCTTCCTAAAGGCCACCGCAGCGGGGGGGTGTCTTAAAAGGTTTTCCCTCCCCCTGCCAGCCTCTTGATTCACTGCCACAGTCTGTCCTGGGTTGATTTTCAGGCCTGCAAAGATTGGCGTGGTGGCCATTTTGGAGGCCACCGCGCATGCTCAAATGGCCTCTGTTACTATAGCTTAAAAAAAGATTGTGCTGATACATATTTGAGACCAGACATGTTTGCACAGTTTCTAAAGTTAGAAGACTGAAAAAGTACTCTTTGTGGGGCTACCCTTGAAGGCAATTTGAAGGCCAGCAAGAATGGGAACACAGTGGTCTATGTTCATGAAACTGGAGTGGGTAACTGAAAGCATACTATGCCAATTCTCAAAGGTCTGCAGTAGCTTCTTTGGGTTTCTGGGCACGTTTCCTATATTACGTTTTAACATACTACCTTCTCATTAAAAAGTCCCACTGTGTTCACTGGGGTTTACTCTCTAGTAAGTGTGCTTATGAGTGTACCAAATAACTCAAAATGTATAGCTTGGGCCCAGTAAATTTTTAAGTCTATCTGCATTGATTCCCCTGAAATTTCTGTGAATTAGCAGAAGTTTCCTCTTCATAATACTTCTGTGTTACAAATAGTAAATACAAATGACAAGAATATGCTTCAAGATATGAACTATAACTCTTTTTCCTAGGAGGCTCACCAAAATCTGAGCCTAGATTATTTTTCTAGCAACATTTGAAAAGAAAAAAATTAAGTTGCTTAGCAGAGCATTTAATTATCAGTAGAGAAGAAAAGAGAAGTCGGTTTTAGAAGCATTTTGGGGTTTTATTGTTTTGTTAACATTTGGCTAAATATTACCATTGGGGTTAGAGAGAACCCAAATAAAGAATCGAATGACAAGGAAGAGACTGCTTAAAATAAACTAAGATGTATAAATGTTCTTATAAGCAAGACAAAAGTTAGATCCAAGTAGGTTTTGAAAAGGCTTTAATTTAGTTGTGTGTGGGAGGGGGGCTTGTGATGAAACTGCCAGGAGTGTAGCTAGGGGAGAGGGGGCCCTCAGAGTGAGGGAGATAATGAAGAAAATAGGAAGGGGTGGAACTGGGGGGCCCTCAGGAGCTGGGGGCCCCAGGTTCTTTGAACCCATCTGCTCAATTATAGCTACACCCCTGGACACTGCATTTTCAAGGGAAACCATATTAAGTGCTGTTTGCTTTTGTAAATGTTGCACAAACGTCTATACTAAGTATATTTATACTAAGCCAGTGCATGGCGGGCGGAAATGCGGAAAGTTACCCCTGCTAACTTGGCAAAGAGGCACCTTTTAACGTGGTGATTCTCTTTATTTAGCAGGGGGAGAGTAACTGGCCCTATCCACCCCCAGCACAGTACCTCCAGTGCCTGTTGCTGGTGTCTATCTTGTGTTTCTTTTTAGATTGTGAGCCCTCTGGGGACAGGGATCCATCTTATTTATTTATTATTTATCTATGTAAACTGCCCTGAGCCATTTTTTGGAAAGGTGGTATAGAAATTGAATGAATGAAATGCGGGGCCGGAAATGCATGCGGATGCATGGGAATGTGGAGATGTTTGATGCGCGGAAATGCGGCAGTGGAGGCAGGCCCAGGCCCAGGCCTGGTCGCCGGATGCGGGGGGGGGGGGAGAAAATGGGGGGGCAGAAGCGGACGGAAGGTGGTGGCGAGGAGGAGGAGGCAGCGGTGGTGGTGAGGAGAGGTGGCTGTGCCCAGCTGGGCAGGCGGCGGAGCTGCTCTGGCCCGGACCAGCCATGGTGAGGCGGTGGCTGGGAAGAGGCAGCGGGCGGCAGAGGAGAGACTGGGGCAGAAGGTGGGGGGTAAAGGGGAACCGCTGGCTCCAAAGAGTGCACAGATGCTCTGTGTGGAGTCGGCTAGTTCTTTAATAAAAGTCATTTTGTGGTAGGGGGATCCAGTTTATCTAATGCTTTATGCTGTTGCATACTGTTCTTAATAATTAACCCAGTCCTGAATCACATATAAGATCTACAAGCTTCACTTAGTATTACTTAGATTATAAATAAATAAACTGTTTAAGTCAGACACATGAGTATTTCCACAGAAAAGGGGCTTAGCTGCTCTTTAGCCTGTAAAAAGCTCTCAGAATGAATTCCAACTGATTCAGTTGGAAATAGAGGATAAACCATTGGCACATATGTATAATTCCTTTTAATGGTTCACTCTAGGGTTGCCAAATGTTCTGTGTATGTGGATGGGGCCATGGCTGCGTGGTAGAGCATCTGCTGTGCATGCAGAAGGCCCCTTTCAATCCCTAACGAAATATACAGGTAGGACTGGGAAAGACTCCTGCTTGAAACCTTGGAGAGCTGCTGCCTACAGTGTAGCCAGTACTGAGTTAGATGGACCAATCGTCTGGCTCGGTATAAGGCAGCTTCCTACGTTCTCTGTCTCACTCTAAGTATGATAACTCAGAGAATGGGAAAAGAGATAGAGGGCCAAGGATCTAGCCTTCAGAGATGGGAAAAAGGCAATCCAAGGGAGAGGAAAGGAGATAATACATCAGAGGCTGCTTCCTACACAACACAGAAATTGGGGGATGCCTTCCTCCCTCATTTGACAGGGTTTGCCCCTCCCCATCTCCCGGTTGGAGCTAAGACCCTGGCAGCATCAACTCTCAGCTGCAGTGTCTCATAGTGACCGCTGGGAGGGTTTTAGGGTCATGGATAAAAGTGCTGGACTCCTCCCTGCTTTGTTCTTCCAGTGTTAGTCTCCATTTTGTCTCTCCAGAGATGGCTGTTTATTTTGGTCTCTCTCTTCAGCCATGAGCTACAGCTGAAATTAAGCTGCAGGCTTTTTCACATTTGTTTGTAACCTTTACTTTAAATAAATCCTTGTAGTTCTTCAATACTAAAGAACTGTCTCAAGGACTCTTGCTTTGCTGCTTTCTCACCAAACTAGTTTTGCTTTGCTATTTGAGGACTGAACTGCCATACTTCCCCTACACTCCCTCCCTACCAATGCTTTACCTGGAGCAATGTTTCAAGCTAAACATAGCTAGGAATGATTGCTTCCTTTACCTGGGTGGGGATGGAGGTGAGAAGAAGAGAGGATGGTTCTGATCTGTAGAATCTGCTCGTGCCAGATGGAAACAAAAGCCAACCATAGAATTTGCCACTGCTGTCATTGTCACACACACACACACCCCATCAAAATATGCATACACCTCTATGCTATATTTTACCAGGGACCTCAAATTTAGGCTTAGCATAGCCAGTAATGATTTGTGGTTGCCACCCATTCCCTCTCTCCCCTCAGATCCTTTTCTGGTATACAGACAGAAGGCTTAGGAGAGAAGTAGATTTTCTGTCGTTTGTACTGGGACAGAGAGATCACAAGCAACGGTTGAAGCCCTCTCCTACTACTCATGAAGGATTCCTGCTGTTTTTTATCTTCTCCAAAGTGGCAGTGCACCTCTGGTGAGATACCTTGAGTGAGAAAATCTGCATGGTGCAACTTGCTCCCCAGAGGGCTGGGGGCACTTGCCACTGGTGAGCTGGCAAGTGGATTTGTAGCTGCCTGCTGATAACTCATATATATGCAAAAATATTATTTTAAAATCTATTTTACTATGCTCCTTTGTTCTGAATCCAACAAAGGATTTTACCCAATTTCCCCTTGAATTTCCCCCTAAATATATCCTGCTCTTTTCTGGAATAAATGACCATACATCATAAAAGAGCGTCTGTTTACCTCCCTCAGAGCATGTTCTCATATCTTCTTTCTTAGAGTCAAAATTGTTTTTGTTATTTCCTCTAATACAATTAAAGTGCAATTACACTGTGATCAATAGGTCTTAGATGTTCCACAACTCTGGATCTGTTTTCCATACTTGGCACACTTCCTGGACTGGTGCTGAACAGACTCTAACCAACATTAGATGTCCAGCAAACTGCTCACAGAGAAAATAAATCTGCTTTCTTCCTCCAAGGCATGATTGGTCCTTGCAACAGGTGGAAAATAATTCCTGCAAGGATATCCTTTATCAATTAAATCTAGGACACTAATAAAAATGCTGAAAAATATTTCAATTTACCATTCTGTTTTTATATAGTGTGCAATATCTCATCGTACATCTACAACAGCTGACACATTTCTTTCCCCTCAATACCTATACCTGCCAAATGTGAATAACACTTCATACAATGATGTGAACTCTAGTCTATAAAAGCATATGTACAATAAATTCACTAATCTTTAAGGTGCCACAGGACTCTTTGGGGGTTCTGTGTTTTTAGTGAACAGGGAAACAACAAATTTTTGATGTGTTTCTATGTACAAAGAGAATCCATCCATTATGACATATAGTGGAATGAAGAACAGTCTTCTAAATGTCTATAGCAAATTAAAAAGTGATTTCTTACTGTCTTCTCATGTGAGGAACTGAAACATCAACAGCAAATTCCCTTCTTTTAAAGCTAACAAGTATTTTTCTCATTCCTTGTTGCTAGATGGTCTTGCATTTATCACATTCATGGGTTAAAAGAGAGTAAGAAAAATAGTAATTATACTCTTCGTGATTTATTTCTCACATGTTGTAGAATCGCTTTACATGTTTTCCAGAATTAAAATGAGAAACCTGCTACCCCTTCTTGTTAAAAAGATTTCTTTCCCATCAAGTGATTAGATCTTCTCCATGAGACAATTTGCTTGGAGAAAGGATTATTAGATTACTTTCAAGATCAGGGCCAGAGATAAGACTTAGCAATGTAACCTTTGGAAAATGTTGTGTCATGCACATTTTATCATTTTATTTATTTATTTCAATTCATTTTTATCCCACTGTTCTGAAAAAAGTGCACTCAAAGCAATGCACAAATTTATTAAAATTAACATTAAGATCATTATAAAATTAACAAACAATAAAGTACTGTGACATCACACACAAAGGAGGCGTGGCCTCAAGCACCGGAGAGCCCAACTCTTTGCTGTCATTTCAGGCAGCACTTGCTGCCTGGAAGCAGCTATTTCCCTTTCTCTCCCTAAATGGAGGGAGAGAAAGGGAAATAGAGGCTTTCAGGCAGCAAATCCTGCCTGACATGAAAGGACAGAGCTGGCTTGGGCAGGGGCGTAACAAGGCTGGAGTGGGCCCAGAGACAACATTTTAAAATGGGCCCCTTGCTGATACACACACATACACATACACTTCACAATATATAGTCATGTGACTTGCCTCTGGGGGCCCCCTCGAGGCATGGGGGCCCCCAGGCAGCTGCCTCCACTTGCCTAATAGTAGTTATGCCCCTGGGCTTGGGGCTTGCTGGAGCCCAGGTGGGTGGCGAGTTCCCTCGGGGCTCTTACGGAGCCCGAGCCATGCCCCATGCGCATGACATCACATGCATGGGATGTTGCTTGAGGGGCCGCCAGGTGGGAACAGAACCAGGCTGCCATTCGGCTGTCTGCATGCCTGGTGTCCATCTGTGTGTCCCTCCACTCCAATCCAAGATGGCGGATGTGTGAATGTTTAAGGCTGAAGTGGGCTAACTTGTGAGGATGATAATTATCAATTAAGATTATAGTGAAAGGAAAGTAGGCAGATTAGTTCTTACCAGAACAACTTGTTTAAAGTTTCTAGTCCTTAAGGCTGTGATGATAGACTTGAAAGTGTGCAGTTAATGCCTTGTGAATTGTTAAAAGTTCTTTGACAACTCAATTAAACAGTGGCTAGACTAATCTGAAATGATCATAAACAAGTTGTTCTGGTAAAATCTAATCTGCCTACTTTCCTTTCACTGTAATCTTAATTGATAATTGCCATCCTCACAAGTTAGCTCACTTCAGCATTAAACACTCACACGCACACCATCTTGAACTGGGATGGATGGCATCAACACAAAATATACCATTGAAGTGTCCCTTTGTGTCACTCACTACAACTTTACCAGATTTGTTTCAAATTGGTTAAGCAGTCCATAAGTTAGACTACTTGCGCGTCAACCATCACACATCCACCATCTTGAATCAAGGTTGATTACATCATTACAAACTGTGCTGCTGAGCCGTCCCTATATGTTCCTTCACTTGTAGCAACTTTGGTTCACATCAGTTAGATAGTTCACAAGTTAGCCCACTTGTGCCTCAAACGTTCATGCATCCACCATCTTGAATTGCAGGGGATGACAGCATTACAAACTATACCATTGAGATGTCCCTATGTGTCACTCACTACAACTGTACCAAATTTGGTTCAGATTGGTTAGACAGTCCACAAGTTAAGCCATGTGCCTCAAACATTCATGCATCCACCATCTTGAATTGAGATGGATGACATCATTAAAAACTATGCCATTTTGAGGCATGCCTATGTGTTCCTACAGCTGTTGCAAATTTGGTTCAAATCGGTTAGGTGGTTCACAAGTTAGCCCACTTGCACCTCAAATGTTTACGCATCCACCATCTTGAATCAGGGTGGACGACTGTTGTTGAGGTTGCCCTAGGTGTCTCTACAACTGTACCCAATTTGGTTCATATTGGTCCAGGCATTGTGAAGTTGTTAGAGGGGTATACATGGACCAACACACACAGAATGCCCATTGTTCTCATAAACCAAAGGCAAGTAGACTAAAAATGAAATCTGAGATACTCAGGAGGATGTTAAATTCTGTGCCTGGTAGCAAATCCCACAGTTGTGCAGTGCTACTGTGGACATGAAGACCTGATGATAGAGTATTTAACCATTATTGAGCTGGCCTAGTTGATATCATTAATACCTCACTGAGGGAGGGCAGGATGCCACCTTGCTTGAAAGAGGCAGTGGTTAGATCCCTTCTTAAGAAGCCCAATCTGGATCTCCCAGTGATGGAAAATTATAGGCCAGCCTCCAACTTCCCATGGTATGGTAAGATGATTGAGAGAGTGGTGGCTAACCAGCTCCAAGCGGTCTTGGAGGAAACTGATTATCTGGACCATTTCAAACTGACTTTAGAGTGGGCTTTGGGGTTCAGACAGCCTTGGTCAGCCTGATAGCAGACTTTTTTCAGGGAACAGACAGTGTGTCTCTGCTGGTTCTTTTGGATCTGTCAGTGGCTTTCGATACCATCAACCATGGTATCCTTCTAGATTGCCTGAGGGATTTGGGGATAGGAAGCACTGTTTTACAGTGGTTCTGCTCCTCTGTCTCAGGCAGATTTCAGATGGCGGCACTTGGTGACAGTTGCTCTTCAAAACGGGAGCTGCTATATGGAGTCCTGCAGGGCTCCATTCTGTCAGCAATGCTTTTTAATTACATGAAACCGCTGGGTGAGGTCATCAGGGGATTTGATGCTGGGTGTTATCAATATGCTGATGACACCACAATCTGTTTCTCCTTGTGTGACGAAATGCAGATCTCCTTCTTAGCTCAATAATGTCTTACACATACACTCCACTCTGAGTGCTCTGAATGAGGGACTTTCCTCCCTTTTGTTACTAAATGGGACAGTTTCTTTCTTTTGTTATTAAGGGGACAGGGCCATCAAGCTACAGGCCCAAGCCCTTTTTCACAATAGGTAACCAAACCGACTCACTTTTAGACATATACGTTCAGACCCATTAAGGAGGAGGAACCTCCATTTGGGAGAGAAAACCTCTACTCTGGATTGGCTTAAGACCAGTGTTACATCAGAGATGTGCTGACTCTTTCTATTGGATCCCAGAGCTCTCTGTTTCTGGAAGAGTGGGGAAGACTTCCTCCTCTTTAGTCACTATAAAATAGGGGACAAGAATCCTACCATTTTGTCACCAGTACAATCGTGAGTTGCCAGCAACTAGGCACCATGTCTCTAGCTGCTGCTAGTGTCCAGAAAAGGAAAAGCTGCAGGGATTAATGCTCCTTCAGCCAAGGACCTGCCTACTGCTAAGGTAAAACACAGCACTAGTTAGTGAGCTAACATTTTGTATTTTCTTTTGAATTCCTTTGTGCCTGTTTCCTATATTGTTCCCAATTCCTTATTCTGTGTGTAACCCTTGTTATATAATAAAGTTCATATACTTAGAAGTGGCTTCAGTCTGATTTAACAGGTTCTGGAGGGCTACTTGCAAGACTCCTCCCCACATGCCTTTTAAGGTCATGGTCAGGTAATGTTGAGTTGTTTCCTGAATAATATATTGTTGTCTAGAGCTGGGTTGTGTGGACTCCAGCTGTACAATGCCTGTACGTCCCAAGCCAGACAGTTCTAGATTGTTGAAGCCGTGTCTAAACTTGGTCAGTGGCTTTAGATCAGTCTTCAACTGGTGGCAGCCTACCTCGAAGAAGCGGTGTTCTCCTAGTTTGGGATCGGAGCAATCTCTCTACTGAGGGGGATCCCAGGAAAGCATAGAGTAAATCCCCATTTCATCACAGTTTGTCATCGATATTAGAAAATGGCATTAGCCCCTTCAATATTTATTTATTTATTTATTTATTTATCATGTTTTTACACCGCCCAAAACTTACATCTCTGGGCGGTTTGCAACAAGATTAAAAGTAAAACATTAATTAAAAACAAAAACAAAAAATTTAAAAGCAAGAAATTTAAAACACAATTTAAATTTTAAAACAATATTCTAAAAACAACATTAAAACAATCAAAACAATATCAGATAAATAATAAATGCCTGGCTACAGGCAATAATGGGTTGGATGAGGGATAATAAACTGAAGCTGAATCCAAGCAAGACAGAGGTGCTCATTGTTGGGGGTCATAATCTGCAAGACAGGATAGAACTGCCTGTTCTGGACAAAGTAACACTACCCCAGAAAGAACAGGTTTGTAGCTTGGGAATGTTCTTGGACCCGAGTCTCACTCTGGTGCCTCAGGTTGAGGCTGTGGCCAGGAGCGCATTTTACCAACTGCAATTGATTCGACAGCTCCGCCTATTCCTTGAGGAGGATGACCTGGAAACAGTGGTACACCAGCTGGTAACCTCCAGGCTGGACCACTGCAATGATCTCTATGTAGGGCTGCCTTTGTACATAGTTCGGAAACTTCAGCTAGTTCAAAATGGGGCAGCCAGATTGATCTCTGGGGTATCCCAGACAGACCACATTTTGCCTGTTCTTAAATAGTTACAGTGACTGCTGATCTGTTTCCAGGCAAAGTACAAAGTGCAGAATGTCTTACCGGGTTACCTGAGAGAGCGTCTTTCTCTACAAGATCCCCACCACTCATTAAGGTCATCAGGAATTGTCCGTCTTCAGGTGCCACCAGTTCATCGGGTGCAGTCTGGGATCAGGCCTTCTTAGTTGTCACCCCTAGATTGTGGAACATGCTCCCTGTGTATATAAGAGGATTATCTTCCTTGGAAGCCTTCAAGAGAGCCTTAAAGATCCATGTCTTTAGTCTGGCTTTTAATGATATCTAGTTTTAATTTTGATTTTAATCTGGTTTAAAAAATTTATTTTAATTGCTTTATTATGTGTTTTTGATTTTCATTTCTTCCTCATTTATTAATTCTAGACAAAGACTTCAGCAAAGAGTAATTGAAACCAACTACAGGTACATTCAGTCCAGCATACTGTTTTTACCATCAGCCTGCTAGAATATTCGGGAAGTCCACAAGCAGGGTGGAAGAGAGCAGTCCTCCCCCACTGTTTGCCTTCAGCTGCTGTAATTTAGAGGCATATTGGTTCTGAACTTGTATATTCCATTAAGCTCTAATGGCTAATAGTCATTGAAAGACCTAAGCTCCATGAATTCATCCAATCTCCCTCTAAAGCCATCTAAGACAGTGGCAATCAACACGTCTTGAATTCCATCCAGGAGTGCCAGATGTTCCCTATTATAAGGAATGCCCTTAATTTAATTATAAACGGAAATGGTAAAGAATGTTATTTATTTAAAGGATCTACACAACATAAGCTGCTTTCTTTGTTTAAATGCAACTGCTCATTAAGGCCTTTTGTTTCTAAAATGGAATCTGACAATCCTGCTTTTGAGAGCCGGTCATCCATATAGGCAGCCTAGGTGGTCGCCTAGAGCATCCAGTTCTAAGGGATGCTGATGCTCCAGATGCCCCAAAACAGCCCTTGATGGAGGTGGGCAGTGAGTGCAAGCAACCAGCCAGCCACGACAGTTGCCTCCTCCTCCTCCTCCTCCACTGTCAGTCATGGGAGTGGTCTGAAGGAGCAGGATGTTGAGGGGACCTCTGGGTGGATGGAGGCACCCTTTTGCCTGTAGCAGCCTGGCTGGGAGCACCCCTGTAGAGATGTGGAGTGCTTGTCATAAAGGCCACCTGCACCAGGCCCTTCCTGCTCATCCCAACCTCCTGGTGCTTGCCTCCAATCCTTAGGGCTGAAGAGGTGCACTGGGACCTTTGCAGCTCCTTGTGTCAGGCCTTAAGTGCTCTGAGGTGCAATGAGTGGGTGTGGAATGAATCAGAGGGTCCTGTGTGGGCTGAAGCTGCAAGGGGGCAAGGTACAGGGTGGCTCAGGGCTTATATTTCCCACTATATTGAATGTTGTGGGGAGTGCCAAAGTCATTCTTGACCCAGGGCTCCAAAAAACCCCAGGGCTATCCCTGCTGCTTTTGCTAACCACTTTAAGGAAGGAAGGCTGTATATTCTGACAAGTGCAACTGTCTAGCCCTCGAATTCCACATGACATACCTGATGGCACATTGCACACAAATGTATATTACAGATGAATAGAGCCATCCAGGCATGCAATGTAGGTGAGATGCAGATGACCTTTGGTGACTTCTGACTCTGTTATTCTCTACTCTCTGTATTCTCTCATTTAAAAAAAAGAGTTGGGGGACTTGTAACTGAATGGCAGCTCTAATTCCAAGCATTTCTGCATACCAAACACTTCTGATTCCCCGCACATATAGGTTGTTTTTGCAACACAAACACTGACAAATTCCCAGCTGTGTACAGTATATCTGAAGAAACTGCCTTTCTTTGCATTATGGTTCTTCTTTTGCAACAGCATATAATATAAGGTCTGGCATCCTCCTTATGTTATCTTATATGTTGTCAGAAAAAGGCAGAATATGAAGTCCGGTCAGGCAAAGTCTGCAGAACTTAGCTAAATAAACACCTGTGCTTACTGTGACAGCCATTGTTTGATTACTTAACTGAAGGAACATACATCTCTTTGATTACAGAGCTGTCTCACTTATGAGATTAATGTTCAGGGTCATTAACATGAATGACGTTTGTGCACTGCTCTGGCGTTACATGGGCATATAGACCACAGAAACAGCCCATGTATTCTTCCATTTTAATAATATAGAAGAACGAGTTAGTGAGAGGAGGAAAAAGACAGTTGTGTTAATTGACTTTCTGAGATGCTAATCTGTGGCTCATTAGCTTTAAACATAGGTCTTGCTGTACTGTGCCATGTAGAAATAATCTGCTTTAGCTGTGAGCACACCACAGCACTATGTTCATCCATTATTCACTCTATAAATATACACACCCCTCCATTTGTTCTCTAGAGAGTTTTAGGAAGCAGGGTGATTAAAGGCAAAGGAAGAGGGGTCTACAGAAAAACACACATAATAAAAGGCTGGGAGGAAGAAAGAGCTGGCACAAAGCATATAGGCAGAACTGCTGCCTAAGCGACAAGCTGGCTGCATTCAGAACTGGAACCGCGGGTCCAATGGACCTGCGGTTCCACGTCTCCCCTCACCCCGCTCTCCTGTCTGTGTTCAGACGTTGGGGAGGGGGGCTTCTATGCAGCCAGCGAGACTTCAGAGACACGGGGGAGCTGGCTGTGCTGGCTTCCTTTTTTCCTGAAGGACAGCCCACAGCTGAAGTGAGGGAGGAGCTTCCTCTCTCAATTCCAGTTGTGGAGAAGGCTAACATCAGTGCCAGAATTCTGATGTAACACTGGCACTCTAGGGGAAGAATGGCAGTTCAGTCCCCAAATAGCAAAGCAAAATCAGTTTAGTGAGAAAGCAGCAAAGCAAGAGGTCTTGAGACAGTTCTTTAGGATTGAAGAACAACAAGGATTTATTTAAAGAAGGTTGCAAATGAATATGAAAAAGCCTGCAGTTTAATTTCAGCTGTAGCTCATAGCTGAAGTGAGAGACCAACACAAGCAGCCATCTCTGGAGAGACAAGATGGACACTAATACTGGAAAAGCAAAAAAGGGAGGAGTCCCGCACTTTTATCCATGACCCTAACCCCCCGCCCTCAGTGGTCACTATTGTTGTGAACTATACCTGGTTTCGCACTCTGTACATGCTCAGAGGGAAAGAGGGAAAGTCACATTATACACAAACTGAATTGGTTCTTGGAGATGGTGACCATGTAGGATCTGGGCACGCAAACAGAGATAGAGAGAGACACACTCAGAAAGTTCAGTGGGCTTTATTATAAAAAGTTGCTCATCAGGATAAAATAATCCACATTAAAAAAAAAACATGTTTCCAATTCAAGGTGTAGTGTAATGTGCCTAACTAACATGTGTGTGCAATCAGTAATTACAGATATCTAATAATCTAACAAATCCTAAATAAAACATTTAGAGAGAAGCAGAGAAAGAAGGAGGGGGGGGGCTTAGGAAGGGGGTAGCAGTGATTAGTAAGGAGGAGGAAAGTAGGGATCCAAGGCTTGGAAAGGCAGCATATTACCAGGATCAGAGGCTTGAGAACGGTGGATGTTTCAGCTGAAGGAGAGAAGCTTTTGGCTGGAGACAGGAGCTTTTAGATCAAGCATGCAGTTTGCTCAGAGCACGGCTGAGAGTCAGAGCACCATGGCTGGGGAAGTCTTGACTTCTCACTTCGCAGCAGAAGTCACAAACAGTCCCTTCTCCCATGGAAAGAGTTCCTTCCTGCCTCTAGCCCCGCGGCTTGGGCAGCAAACCCTTGGATTGTTCATGAGCAGATCTTGCTTGTAGGCACAAGATTGCTTGTAGGCACAAGACTGCTTGTAGGCACAAGACTGCCACTTCTCTGTCAAGTAAGCTATTCTTTATAGTTGTATTTTCCTTTGATCTCTCATAGAGTCTATTCACATCTCCTCATCTTTTCCTGGGTCCCCAAAAGGGTGACAATGCTGTTACCTTCTGGATAATGTCTTTTAATTATTGGCCAGTCCAGAGAGATCTGAATCTCATCTTCTGTAAACTGTGCACTTAGAAGGGTGGGGGGACATTGCCCAAAGCAAATCTGCATCTCTGAGCTGCAAATGGGCATCTTCTCTTGTCCCAGATTTGCTAGCCTGATCCCAAAAGGTATTAAAGTGTTAGTAAAGTAAGAATTAAAGTCTATAGTTGTTTTATTTGTGTGCATTTACCTATGCTGAATATCTATAGAGAGCAATTGAGTCAATCATTGACAAAGATTAACATAGACTTCTTGCAACAGGAAAGGGGAGATCAGCTCCTGGCCTCTTCCACAGACATTATCTGATAGTGAGTTACATTTTAGCATATTGATTAGCTCAGGCCTAGCCCTTGTGTTTCTGTGAGTGCCCATTTCACAATACAATGCTAGATTGCCTCCTCCTTCATAGAGCAGTACATGAGGCAGGCAAGAGACCTGGGTGTCAGTTCACCTTGAGTTCAGGCATTTAATTGAACTATTATAAAATGGAATCAGACAAAGGCCTGGGTTCCATATAATTTTGGGTTGGTGGCTCTGAGTTTAATGTTGGGGTCGGGGTGGTGGTGTCCCCAACACTATGAGACATTGCAACTGAGAGCTGATGCTGCCAGGATCTTAGCTCCAACTGTCACTACCAAACCAGAGGTTGGGATGACGAAATTTAGAGATAACAGAAGGTGGCAAATGGAGTATAGGGAGGGAAACCATGGGTCCTTTCCCCCCCTTTCTTTAACAGCAGTTCACTGCGTTTAGATGTTTGGCTAGTGAAACCAAAGTTGAAGGGAACTCTGATTTCGTGTTACATCTAAACCTGGCTGCTGCGTTTTAAGTAAAAATCTTCTAAACCACAAAAGGCTGTGACAGCCATTGAGGCCAGGTCTAGTTTTCAATGAGGAGGTAAAGCTGTATCTGGATTGTACCATGTCAGACTGCAGTTGGGAGCTAACATGACCAAATGTTCTACCACACATGAGCATTCCTTGCAGAGAGAAAGATAATATGCTAGCTAAAAGGCTAGGCCAGAACCTTCCTCTCTGACATTTGTTTCCTATGTGGAGACAACTGTTTATATGCAGGAGCATTCAATCATGTCACTTCCACCTACAATCTGAAGCGACACAGTTCAAACACAGGTTCACCACTCCAGTGAAAACTAGGTATTATTAGGCATATATGAGTCCTAGAGAGTTTTACACCTACTGTTTCCTATTTGTTCCCATGCTGTGCTACCCTCTATAGGTTCCCAGCCACACCCTTTCCCCTTTTTCAAGATGCCTCTTCTCACCTATCTTTCCCTCTCTCCTCCCAGAAACTAATGTCATCCCTCCTTTCCCCACAGTAGGTGTGTAGTACTCGGGCACAGCAAATTCATTGTGCATTGACTGTACCCTTAACTACAACCAGACCTTCAAGTTCCACAAGGGATGTAAAGAGAAGCACCAGTGAATTGTGCTGGGAAAGAAACTGTTGGTTGACTGCATTCTAACTTCTAGTTGGTCTGCCTAGACAAATGTTCCATAAATTCCCTAATATAGTAAGCCAACTATATCTGCAGGTCAGAGGAGTGTTTCATAAGAACCAGTCATTATATACCCTAGTAAAATTCCAAAGCATTGACTGTACAATGGTATACTCTCAATGGGATCGTGAGAGTGCAAGCCTTCATTTAAACGAACACTTCAAAGTTTGCATGCTAAAGAAAAAGAGAGGAAAGAACACTACACTTCTTTCCCAAGGCAACCAGGTGCAGGTGTTAAACCACAGCATACCCCACTCAGGGAATAGCCCAGGCTCAGTGGTTTTGTTGAGAAATTAAAGCTTTCGCTCTAGAGCCCAAGGGGTCCTCCGAAAATCAGCTACAGAGGTTAACCGACAGCAAGCTCATGCAGAAGACGGCCAAAGGACTCTTGGATCGAAGAATGCCCAAGGCAATCTTGTGTAGGTCTCCCCACAGCAAGCTCATGCAAGGATCACCCAGGGATAGTGATTTCAGCTCAGTAGGTCTGGACTCTGCAGTCCAGTGTTCTAGCTCAAGGATAGGGACTCAGCAGTCCAGTTTTTCAGGTTAAGAGAAAGGGTTTGAGCATGTGATGGGCACTCAGCCAGACAGGCTTCTGGGCAGTAGAAGGCAGATAATGCCACCAATCTCCCACGCTAAAAGACTTGACACTAGAGTTTAAGAGCAAAGGCTTTGTATAGGGCTTTCCCCCTTGTAGGGTTTTGAAGGCAGGAAAACTAGAAAGATTAAAAAGACCATGGGGAACTTCCCAAGATCTAGAGGAGAATAACAGTCATTATTCAGATAGGTTCCCAAACAAAAGGGTTTTTTTTGTGTGTGTAGAATCTAATTATATGCCAGGGTCTTGTCTTGATTGCATTGTTGAATGGGGCTGTTTGTGTCTGCATGTGTCAGCAGCACTAATGGGTAGACTGTGATACATCTGGTTTGTGGGTTGGCCAGGGTGGGACAAACTGCCAGTGGTGTTCCAGTAGGTGGGGGTGACCTTGAGTCACTCGCCCTTCATGGCCAGCATAGGATAGCCCAGCAGCGGGAGGCTGACCTTCAGGAAGAACAGCCGTTCCACCAAGTCAGCCTCCAAGCGTGAGCGTTGGGTGTCACCACACATCCACAGCCAATGGAGAACACTCTCTCACTCTGGATGCTGCTTGGCTCTGTGGGCTCCTCCTGTACCCCTGGCAAGGTGCTCTCTGTGAACCACTGGATGGAATGCTGAGGTGGAACTACCAGCTCCCTTGGACCTGCCAGGGACACCATGCTGCTGGACCAGGAAGCAGTGGTGATGCTGCTGCTGCTAGAGGTGGACTGTGCACTAGTAGTAGGTGCTCCAGCACCGTCCTCCTGGTTGCCCCCCAGCCTCCTTTCCTGGGCTTGCCTAACCTCTTCAACCAGAAGATTCCTCCAGTTGGTCAGGAGTGTCAACTTTTCCTTTCATCCTTGGGTCATAGTCAGGACAAAACATGCTCTGCCAATGCACCCAAGAGTATCATGAGCTGAGCCACCACTGCAGTCCTCAGCCAACCTGCCAAAGTGATTGCTTCCTCGGTGTTCAGTGGGGACGAGGCTCACCCATCATCTTCTTGAGGAGAAGAACAGCAGGCATAGCATTGCTGCCTCGGCTCACAAGCTGTTCATGGCAACAAGGAACAGCTCAAGTATCAAGACACCCTAGGAAATTAGTGTCCAGTCCTGGGTGGATAGATCACACACTTCCAAGCCACTATGCCTTGCCAGGCTGTTAATGGCTCCCTCTTGCTTCCGCAGGTACTGGAGCAAAAGAAAGGTGAGAAGTTTAGATTGTGAGCCCTTTGGTTTTTAGACTGTGAGCCCTTTGGGGACAGTGATCCATCTTTAGTTATCTATAATCTTTATCTATATCAGGCATATGCGTTGCTAATCCCATGAGTGGCAGCTCTCGTGCGATTTTGCAAGTGCGGGACGGGGAGAGGAAGGCGAGTGGCCAGCAAGAGGAAGTGGCAGCCAGGCCATCCATCAGGGGAGAATGAACTGGGGCTGAAGGGAGGGGAAGAATGGCTGCAGGCATCAGGGGGAGAGACAGAGAGAACTAGGGGTACAGATGTTCTGCACCAGGTCACCTAGTTTATTTTTATTTCTCTATGTAAACCACTTTGGGAACTTTTGTTGAAAAGCGGTATATAGATATTTGTAGTAGTAGTTTTTGTAGTAGAGTTCCTGCTACTTGGCTGCCCTCACTATGTTCAGACTATTGTTGGTCACCATGAAGCATCACTCCAACTGGTGATCCATGGCCACTGACAGCTCTTCTGCCGTGTGGTTAGTGTCCACCACCTCCACATGCAGCAGAGCCCACCTGTGCTTTGCTGCATGGTAGGGGCTGGCCATGCCACCACTATCAAATGTCCCCCTGTTCTCCTGTCCTCGCCAGTGCACCATGACGGACAGGAAAGAAGCATGCAGCCTACTACCACTGATCCACAGATCAGCAGGGAAGTGCACGCTTTTGTCAGACACTGCTGTGCACAGCAGCGCCAACATGGCCTCCCTGCACACTCGGTACAGGGAGCACACCGCCCTCCTGCTGAAGGTGGTTTTTGAGGAGATCTTATAGTCAGGGCCAAACAGTAGGAGCAGCTGGTGGAAGCCAGCATTCTCCACCATCTGGAATGTCCAAAATGATTATCTTGGCAATGGCCTAGATGATGAGATAAGGCTTTGAGCGACCAGATGTACTGCCCACCAACTGCACCCAGTGTGCAGGCAACTTTCCCTGCTTAGGAGCAGGAGCTGGTGCCTTGCTGCTAGAGGGCACACAAGGCCTATTGCTGCCAGCAGGGGGCCCCAGGTGATGCCGTTGCAGGAGCATCCCCAACATCTCAAGATGCATAGGGTCCTTCCCCCTGCTGAACTGTGCCCTGCAGTGGGTACAGACAGCATGCGTTGAGTCACCAGGGCAAGCTCAAAATGGTCACACACTATGCTGCTATTAGAGCTGGTGGTGGATGGTGAGGATGGTGAGGCTGATCTGGCTGGGCTAGCAGCCAACACAAGCTCCTCCGCTGCCACAGGAAGAGCTTCTTCCCTGACAGGGAAGGATAGCACCCAAGTTATTAAAGCCACTGGGGACTGACTACAACAACAAGAAATACACAGAAGAAGAAGAAATCCAGAGCAGTACCCGGTTAAAGCCCCTGGGGCTGCTGTTACAATTTTTTTTTAAGTGAAAAAGCAGTAAGTTGGCACGGCAAATAGGAAAATGAAGAGAGAGATAAGCAAGCAGGCATTCCCTGTTTCTCTTTCCACTGGGTCAGGCAGGCCAGGCCACTACCACTAGTCTGCTCTCTGCTGCTGCAGTCCCTCTCTGACCCTTCCTTTGGTATATCCTCCTCAAGAGGGGCACAGTATAAAGGGGCATCCCAGTCCCATTAAATAAATTTTGAAACTCCTTCCTTTTGTGTTTTCCCCTCCCTCTCCCCAACCAATGGGGGCACAGTTGCCCATGACAACACTTGATTTGTATAATAGCAAACCAACCAAGAAGCAAGGAGATTGCAAGCCAGTCAGAAGCCAGTGCTAGAAACCCAACAAGCAAGGGGAAAACAAGCATACAAAATGGTGCTCAGAAGGTTGAAATATTTTGATTGAAATGGGGTTGTTCTGCTCCGAGCTCAAAACAGGCCCTTTGTTTAAAGGGTGTTCTGCTTTAAGCTCAAAACAGCTCATTTTGAGTTGAGATGTTTCACCGTTGAAATGTTCTGCACATCCCTAGTTCTTACTCACCACACAGATGTTCCTGCAGACTTCCACATTCCTTTCTAGTGCAATCTTACCCTCTGTACACATGCCAGGAAATGACCTTGCATGATTTTCACAGTGCCACCTGCTGACTAGTTCTTGCATTATAAGAAGACCACACGATTTCCCCCAGTTGCCACAAAAGTAGTAACCAGGGATGTGCGAACTGGTTCAGGTTAGAAATTAAACACACACCCCAGTCCCTGTTCAGCTGACCTGAACTGAACACCCCAGCTTAGTTTGCAATTTTTTTAAAAAAATATTTTATTTAAATTTACCTGTTGCCCCTTCAGGGGGCTTCCTAAAGGCTGCAGGCAGATCTGCAAAGGTTCCCCCTCCCCCCCGCTGGCCTCTTAAATCACCGCCACAGCCCGTGGCCTGTTCGGGCCTCCACATACTGGCACAGCGGCTATTTTGGAGGCTGCCGCACATGCTCAAATGTCCTCTGCGAGGCCTGGCATGGCCTAGAGCCTCACAGGGACCATTTGTGCACATGCAGCAGCCATTTTTTTCCAGCGGCTATTTAAAAAATAATAATAATAAATCTGGTCTTGTGGTAGCAAGCATGACTTGTCCCCTTAGCTGAGCAGGGTAGACTTGATGTGTAAGCACTGTTAGATATTCCCCTCAGGGGATGGAGCCGCTCTGGGAAGAGCAGAAGGTTTCAAGTTCCCTCCCTGGCTTCTCCAAGATAGGGCTGAGAGAGATTCCTGCCTGCAACCTTGGAGAAGCCGCTGCCAGTCTGTGAAGACAATACTGAGCTAGACGGACCAATGGTCTGACTTAGTATATTGCATTTTCCTATGTTCCTATGTTCCCAATACAATACAATACAGAAACAGTCAAATGATCTGATGCAATCATTTCCACTCTTTCTCCACTTTTGGTGCAACTTGTACAGAGGAACTTTTGTGGGCCCAGAGGCAATCCAGATCAACAACAAGCATAACCACATGCCTAGCTCGAAAGCAAAGCAGCTGCCAAAAAAGGAAGTCTACCATTGTTTACCAGAGGACTGTATATTTTCCTCTTACTCTTTCCCTCCACTTTGCTTGACCTAAAACCTTGCTTGCAGATATTAGAGCATGGGGAAATCCTTTTGGGTGAACAGAATTATCAGCCAGGCTAATCCAGTTTTGCCTGTATACCTGCATCTATGTTAAGCCTTTGTCCTTGGCTCACCCGCATTGTCAATGTCAATTCAACTGAAGAGTGAATGTTTCTAAATCTGCCCTGGAGCTCATTGTAATGTTTGCTCCATGATGCCTAATAGACATTGTGTGGCGATTGCCAAAATAAAGATTATTATTTTTTTAAGCACGCACATAAGCCTTTGTATTATCCCAACCTCCTCTGTTGCATCCCTGAAATCCTGGATAGAACCCAGGAGGCTACTAAGATACTTGCCCACATATACTCCCAGAAATGTGTAATATCCCATCACTAGGGTGAATGGGATATACTTTTTATGTAGTGGTCAGTACAGGTGGGACAGAGGGGGGCAGTAAATGAGCCACAGTTGTGGTTCTTTCCTGCTCTCCTCTCCCCACCCCAGCTGCCACACTCTGCCTGGTCTCACCTGCTGTGGGGTTAATCCTTAATGCAGGGGTGGGGAACCTTGGCCCTCCAGCTGTTTTTGAACTACAACTCCCATCATCCCCAGCCACAATGGCTGGGGATGGTGGGAGTTGTCGTTCACAAACAGCTGGAGGGCCAAGGTTCCCCACCCCTGCCTTAATGCGTGGGCTGGTTATTTGCCCATTTCCCCAACCAGGCGAATAACAAGCCCGTGTGGCTGGGGTTAACCCTGCAGTGGGTGAGGCAGTGTGGTGTAGTGGTTAGAGTGCTGGACTAGGACCAGGGAGACCCGAGTTCAAATCCCCATTCAGCCATGATACTAGCTGGGTGACTCTGGGCCAGTCACTTCTCTCTCAGCCTAACCTACTTCACAGGGTTGTTGTGAGGAGAAACTCAAGTATATAGAACCCCGCACTGGGCTCCTTGGAGGAAGAGCAGGATATAAATGTAAAAATAAATAATACAGAGTGTCAGTGTAGTGACCAAGGTGGGAAGAGGAGAACAGAAATTAGCTGCACCTGTGGCTTGTTTACTGCCCCCATCCTTTGCACCCCACCCATACTGGCTGCTACTGCCTTTTTTCCTTTTTGAAAATTATTTTTTGTTTTCACTCACTTTTATTTGGCATGTATATAATGCATTTCCAGTGCATTATATAGAGCTTCATATATATTATCTCAGTAATTCTTACAACAGACCTGTATTATCCATCTTATTTATTTACTATTTCTCTATGTAAACCGCCCTGAGCCATTTTTGGAAGGGTGGTATAGAAATGGAATAAAATGAATGAATAAATAAATAATTACCTTCAGTGCAGTTTGGAGCCTGAGGCTGAGAAAATAGTAGCTACTAGCTGATCCGATGCAGAGCATCTGTACCCCTAGTTCTCCCTGTCTCTCCCCCTATCTTCATTTTGTCTTCAGCCCCAGTCTGTTCTCCCCGATTTAGTCCCAGTCTGTTCTCCCCCTCCCATCAACCCTAGTCCGTTCTTCCCCCTCCCTTCAGCCCCAGTCTGGTCTCCCCCCTTCAGCCCTCATTCGTTCTCCCTCCCTTCAGCCCCAATCCATTCTCCCCCCATTTAGTCCCAGTCTGATCTCCCCCCTCCCTTCAGCCCCTGTCCATCCATCCCCCCTCAGCCCCTGTCCATCCACCCCCCCTTCAGCCCCTGTCCACCCCCCCTTCAGCCCCTGTCCACCCCCCCTTCAGCCCCTGTCTGTTCTCCCCTTCCCAGTCCGCTTTCCCTCACCACCGGTCAGCTGCTGCTTTCACTCACTGCCGGCCGGCCAGCCTGGCCACCACTTTCTCTCACTGCTGGCCGACCACCAGCTGCCCATCGCTATTTGGTAGTTGCTCATGAACTCTCATGAGCTACCATGCATGGGATTAGCAATGGGTACATTTAAGAGAAATAGATAGATAGATTGCCTAAGACCACCTACTGAAGCCAGGATTGAGGTAAGATCTGATGCAGAGATTTCCCAGCTCACAGTTTTAAAGCACAATCTTATGCAAGTCTATTCAGAAATAGATCCTATTGAGTTCAGTTGAATATACTCCCATGTAAGTGACCATAGGATTGTAGCCCTAAGTCTGCATTTACTTTGGAGGAAGCCCCACTGAACTCAAGAGGACTTACTTTCAAGTAAACATGCATAGGTTGGTATGCATGTTTGAGTGTCCCTACAGTTCTCTGCAGTTAACATGGCTAGCGCAAGTTTGCAACCACCTAGCCATTCTCCATCAGAAACGTTGATGGAAATTGAAATGTATTTATACTTTTTAAAATAGACATTCTAACCCATCTGGGGAACTCCAGCTGCAAAGTGAGAGATGTAAGTTTTGGGTGGTATAAAAATATGTTAAATAAATAAAATAATTTTTTTAAAAAAGTCTAATAACAAACAGCCTATGGTTCATGGTAAGTTCCTGTTGCTTTTGGTGCCAGACATGGTTGCCCTATTTTTAACAAAGCAGAGAAGGCACAGTGTTGTGCCACAGAGTAAGTAGGCCTCCCATGTACTTCTGAGAATATGGCTGCGTTCACACTATCACAAGGATCCTGGTTAAAAAGTTAATCCGTAATCAGCATTTAACCATGTGCAGAGGCCAGACGAGTGCTGGAGCTGTGGCAGCCGCCATGCAGGATGCTAGGTGGGGAGTCACTGCTTGTGGCAGCTTGCAGGTGCTAGCGGTACCACTGGTAATCATTTTTTTAAAGGTACCTCTTGCTGCCCCACCAGCACCACCCTCACTGGCTGCCTCTGGAGCTGACTTAATGAAGAATTTTGGGACAATCCTGGTCAAATTGTTCTGGTTAACCATTGAATCCTGGTGATCTGTCCTGGTTAAATGCTGGTTAACTTGGGTGGTTTGACCAGGATTGCCCTGAAATCTGCGTTCAGACAATCAGCTCCAATGGGTTCACTAATCCTGATTAACTTTTTAACCAGGATCCTTGTGATTGTGTGAATGCAGCCTATATGATAGATACAGTACTCCTCGCCACACTTTGCTGTCTGTTCAGATCTGCACAGAACTGAATATGATACCAAACACAAACAGGATATTCTTTTTCTCAGGCAACTCTTGGGGGAAAATGTGGAGGTGCATGCCATTTCTAATGGATGGCCCTATCAAGAGCAATCTGCTCACTGTATAGGTGTCAAACTACCCTGAGAGAAGAATCAGGAAGCAGACAGTTTCCATTGGCCTTAGGAGAGCACTAAAAGGAATTATGCCACTTGTGACCGGGGAAATGAAGGTGGTTGATCTAGAGAAATTGGGACATAAAAGATGGAGAATAGATGGGAGGCCCACCGGGGTCACCAGGGAAATGCCACTGTTCTTCTTGGTTTCTGATGCTGTAGCTATTTTCTGTAGCATAGGATTAGACTAGAACAGGAATTCTCAACATCAGGTCCTCAGATGTTATTGGACTTCAACTCCCATAATCTCCAGCCAAAGGCCACTGGGGCTGGGGATTATGGGAGTTGAAGTCCAATAACATATGGGGGCCCAATGTTGAGAAACCCTAGAAGACCTCCAAGGCCCTTTCCAACTCTAAAATGCTATGATTCTATAAGAATATAGTCATCATTGTAATGGAATTAATTGGAAGGATAAATATGGAGCTTAGAACACTCATAAAATACTATCTTGAAGGTGTAACATTAAGCACAAGTTAGGGACATGCAGAAACAGAGCTTTTTTCTGTTCCTTGTACAACACCCTTTCTTACTTCTATTTTATCCTTACATCTGGTACTTTGTACCTTCCTACATTATCTTTTCCTTTTCTGCTTTACTATAATCTGATGTCTAAGTGTTAATTGTTTTAAGAACTGTTACCTTAAACTAGTTACCCTCTGAGACTCCTTATTCCATCAGTCAGAATTTACTAAACAGCTGACAAATTCTAAAATGGTTTTCTCTACTGCAGAAGAAATCAAGATTGGATTGGTGGTGGCTAATGGTCCCTCTTGCATGCACGTGTGCATGTGCTCAAATGCTTTTTGGTGTCCGCTCAGTTAATTTTAGATCCAACTCAGGTTGAATCTGGAAGGTCCCACTCTGAATGCATGTGCACGCACACTGCCTTGATATTTCCGCCCAGAACAAAACTCATTCCACACAGAGATGAAAAAAATTAGAGAGAACACTGTGACCTAGGGAATGTCTCTTGATCCTTAAGATAAATGAAGTCAGACACAAGGCAGGTGAGGTTCACCTGTCTCCATATCTGGATACCCAGGGGCAGCTTAGCTCAGGACTATGGACAAGTTGATGCGGAATGATTAAAAACTGGAAACATTATTACCTCCCCATAATTTCCCTTCTTCACTCAAGCACCAATAAAGATTAAACTATACCTTGTGGCTCATTGTATTTGGTTATAAAACTGAGTTTAAAGGATCAGACCCTGCTAATGCCAGAGTGTTCTGGTGTAGGATTTTGCTATAGGCCAGCCATAAAATTCAGATGCAAATATAAACTCATCCCAAATCCTGGGATTTTTTAGAAGGCTGTCTGTTTAGGAGGGTTGCCTGCGGATGCTCTGAACAGCTATTGAAGTAACATAGATCCATTCCCAGCTTTGCAATAGTATTTTAAAATCTTTTGTAATGTATTTAGAAGACAGAGGAAGATAATGGTGCTGTGGTTGCTTTCCTGTTTCCTTTTCTTGTGGTTGTATTACTCAACTTCAACATTTTCTTGTAACAGTATTTACTGACAAATTTGTGATGTAACCTAAATTCTAAATTAGCAGACAGCCATTTAAATGCTAACTTTCTTCAGTATTAAAAGGAGTCAGTTTATAGTGTTACAACATGTGGGGCTAGACATGTAAGCACCAAGGAATCTTGGCAGCAAGGGCTAACCAGTGCATAGCCCTGGGAGTGATACAAATGGGGACGGCATGCTTCTGATGCAAAATATTCAAAATTTATTAAAAGCAATCAAAATGTACAATTTCATTTGGGGAATCAGTAAAATAAATCTCTGATTGTGATCCTAGCAAACCAAATCATTAATGTGGGGAATCTGATAGGCTCAACTTGCTTGAATGAATATCATCACAGAAAAGCAATGCATTCAATAATAACCATTGGAATGAATACAGTAACTATAGAGTTCCGGGAGGCATGGCTCCTATCGAGTCCACTTATTTATTTATTTGTTTATTTATTTAACACATTTTTATACCGCCCAAAACGTACGTCTCTGGGTGGTTTACAGCAAGCTAAAAACAAAAGTAAAACATTAGTTAAAAACAAAAACAAAACAAGAAATTTAAAATACAACAATTTAAAAATTTAAAACAATATTCTAAAAACAAAATTAAAACAATCAAAACAATATCAGATGCGTCTTAAAAGACTTGTTAAAAGTTGTCAGAGATGATGAGGCTCTTATTTCACTAGGGAGCGCATTCCAAAGCCTCGGGGCAGCAACGGAGAAGGCCCGTCCCAAACAGCCACCAGATGAACCGGTGGCAAATGCAGACGGATCTCTCCAGATGATCTCAATGGGCGGTGGGGTTCATGATGAAGCAGATGTTCTCTTAAATACCCAGGGCCCAAGCTGTTTATAGGTTATGACCAACACCTTGTATTTTGCACGGAAACATATTAGCAGCCAGTGTAGCTCCTTCAATACAAGAATAATATGGTCTCTCCTAGATGACCCAGATACCAGCCTGGTTGCCGTATTCTGGACCAACTGTAGTTTCCAGACTACGTACAAGGGCTGCCCCACATAGAGCGCATTGCAGTAATGCAGTTTGGAGGTTACCAGCAGATGTACCACTGTTTTGAGGTCGTCAGTCTCAAGAAACGGACGCAGCTGGCATATCAGTCAAAGCTGAAAGAAGGCACTTCTGGCCACTGCCTCAAGCTGGGAGACCCGGGAGAGACTCGGATCCAGAAGCACCCGTAGACTGTGTACCTGTTCCTTCTGGGGAAGTGTGACCCCATCCAGAACAGGCAGATCAAAATCGTCTCTCAAGTTCCGACCCCGCAAAATCAGTAACTCCGTCTTATCTGGACTCAGTCTCAGTTTGTTATCCCTCATCCAGACTATTACCGCCTCCAGGCAGGAATTTAGGGAGATTATGCCCTCTCCCGATGATGCTGACATGGAGAAATAGATTTGGGTGTCATCAGCATACTGATAGCATCCTGCACCAAATCTCCTGATGATCTCTCCCAGCAGTTTTATGTAGATGTTGAACAACATCAGAGACAATATGGAGCCCTGAGGGACACCATACTTAAATTCAGATTTTGAAGAACAGCAGTCTCCAAGGGACACCATCTGGAACCTGCCCGAGGGGTAGGAGTGGAACCACTGCAGAGCAGTGCCTCTCACTCCCAACCCCCTCAGACACTCCAGAAGAATACTATGGTCAATAGTATCGAAAGCCGCCGAGAGGTCCAAAAGAACCAACAGAGTCACACTTCCTCTGTCCATTCCCAATTGGAGATCATGCATCAGACCGACCAAGGCAGTCTCCACCCCATAGCCAGCCCGAAAGCCAGTTTGAAATGGGTCAAGATAATCAGTTTCCTCTAGGAGGCCACCACCCTCTCAATTACCTTGCCCAGCCATGGAAGGTTGGAGACAGGCCTGTAGTTGCTCAAGTCCGAAGGATCCAAGGTAGGCTTCTTCAGAAGCGGTCTAATAATTGCCTCCTTAAGACTAGGAAGCGGTCTAATAATTGCCTCCTTAAGACTAGGAAGCATCCTACCTTCCCTCAGAGATACATTTATAATCTCTACCAGGCCTTCTACAACAACCCTCCTGCCAGGTAGTATAAGTAATGTCGGGCAAGGATCAAGAGGACAGGTGGTGGGCCACATCGTTCCAATCAGCTTGTCCACATCCTCAGGAGTCACAAACTGTAGCTGATCCAGCCTAAACACGTAAGAGGAGTCACTGGATACCTCCACATTAGACACTGAAGTAATTGTGGAGACGGAATCTAAGTCAGCCTGAATATGAGAGATTTTTTCCACAAAGAATTCATTAAACACATCACAGCGGGTAATCAATGGTTCCAGATTCTGATTCAAGGGAGGAGGGGCACATGTTAGCCCTCTCATAACCCTGAACAACTCTGCCGGACGTCAACTTGCAGATGCAATACGGGCAGAAAAAAATCACTTCTTTGCCTCATGTATCGCCTGAGCATAGGTCTTCAAATGAGCTCTATGTTGCAATCTCTCAGATTCAAGCTGAGTCTTTCTCCACCTGCACTCCAATCATCTACCTCACTGCTTCAGCCCCCTTAGTTCTTCCGTATACCAAGGGGCAAGTTTTGAAACGGGTCATAGATGACACTTAGAAGCGATCATGTCTACTGCCCCGGTGAGTTCACTGTTCCAATTCTCCACCAGGGCATCAACAGGATCACTGGCAGAGCCAACACTAAATTCCTCCAAGGTTCTTTAAATCCTATTGGATCCAATAACCTTCTCAGGCGGACCATTCTAATAGGTCCCTCTGCCCTGCGAAGGTGGGGTGTGACTGTGAGTCCAACCTTAACCAGATGGTGGTCTGTCCATGACAATGGGGAAATCACAGGATTCCCCACTCATGGAACACCACCCTGATCAGAGTGAAAGACCAAATCAAGCGTGTGACCTGAGTGTGTGACCAAGACCACTTGAGATAGGCCCATAGTTGTCATGGCCGCTATGAACTTCTGAGCTGCCCCAGACAAATTGGTCCCAAAATGAAGTCCCCCAGCACCACAAGCCTGGGGGACTCCATCACCAAACCTGAGACCAAATCCGTCAGCTCAGTTAGGGACTCCATTGAGAAGTGGGGCGATTGGTACACTAACAGAAGCCCCAGTCTATCCCTGGTCATTCAATATGGTCTGACACTCTAACCAGGATCCTTGTAAGGGAGATATTATTCTTGTAGAGCACAGCCACTCCACCTCCCTGCACCCAGTCCCATACCTGCTCCTCAACAGAGTACTCTGAAGGGAGAAGCTTGGACCACACTGGGCCCCCAGCCTCCCCCAACCAGGTCTCTGTAATACATACCAGGTCAGAACCTTCATCCAGAATCAAATCGTGGATGGTTTCTGATTTGTTCTGGATGACTGGGCATTACAGAGGAGCAAGGTGAGGTTCCAAGGGTGGTCGGCACTGCTCCTCAAGGTCAAAGAGCTGGCAGGACAGCCAGAAGGGGAAACAGCTAGTAAATTTCTATGTTCCCTTCCCCTGTAACATCCCCTTCCCCACCTGATGTTAGCACTACCACTAGCTTTGCAAAGCTACGTGGGGGTGGTTTCTGAGACACGCAGGAACTTAACTGACAAGAAAAATGGCAAATCAGGGTAACCAAGTGGTTAGAAAAGGAGAGGATAGGCAAGACAAGTTAATGTAGTGCAACTGCAATTGAGGTAGACCAAGTGACTTAAATCTACAGTGGCTGCACACTGGTTCATGGGGTTAGAGAGAAAACCAACAGAAGATTGTGGTTATCTTGTGTTTGTCACTATAGTTTAAGGTATGCACGAAATAGGTCATGATGAAACTTTTTTTTAGAGAATTTAGACAAAATTTGGGAATAGTTGAGCAAACCTAACCATGAATAAGGATCTCCACTATGCAAGCCTTGGGAGAGCACATGGATTGGTTTTTGTTTGCAAGGGGGGGAAGACTGGTATATCTTAATGCCTCCTCTGCAGCTGGCCACCAATGCTTATGATCAGAGGAACACTAATTAAGGGGTCTCTGGCTGGGGACTCTACTTTACTGGCAAAAGATAGAAAAGAGAGAGAAGGAGGGAGAAAGGAATCCCTATCCTAAAGTAAACAATTATGGGAAGGGGCTATCTACCTGGCCTATTGCTTTCCTGGGCTGGAATGAAGAAGTTGGAGATCTGCTGGACGAGGGGGAACTTCAAGCAGCTAGGCTGAAGTTGCAGTAGGAGTTCAAGAGATCAAAAAAATAGTAATTTCAGCTCTTTGAATCGGATATTCTCAGGACTGGGAATCTCTGGAACTCATCCAAAGAACACACACTCTATTTGGGCTTTGCAATGGGGTTGATGCTCAAAGTAACGAGGGTTGGTGCAGCCTCGATCCCTGAGGACAGCTCTATGAATGTTCTCATGGCTATGTCAGATGATACAGTACTAAATCTGAGGGGGGTGGGGGTTATACCCTAAACTCGAGGGGACCACTTGTAAGGAATGAATTTCTTTTCTACTGAGATGGAAATGTGGAGGTTGATTAATCTCAGGGAGGAAGCTTGAACCTTGGTAAATCCAGGGTGTTGTTTTTCTATCTATTGTCTTGGAGATTTTAGTGATCACTAGGTATAAGGCTCAGTCCTAGAGGCGTAATCTAATCATGAAGTGCTAGTCCTCAGGGCTAATAGAACTGGTAGTAGGAAATTGTGTTCATGCGTAGAGGGGGAGATTGCTTTCAGCTGAGGAATTTCTGTACTTATTATTACCTTTAATTTCCTGGGAGAAGGTACTTTTGTATATGCATACCAAATTTATTTGGTGTTGTGGCTAATTTCCTCCAGATCTTCAAAAGTTATTTGATTTATTCAAAGACTTGACCAGCCCTTTATGTTATCAGTCTCAAGCACGGGAGAAGGACACTGATGCCAATCTTCTTGGCATCAACTGCAAAATGCATTTTCCTTTTTGGTCTCTGGTATTGCCAATGTGGATTTGAAAAGTCCAGGTTCTTCCTGGAGACCCATAAGCATAGAGTGTGGGCTGAAAAGGGGGTTACTCCTAACAACACTATTGCAGATGTAGAACATTTATCTAGTAGAACATTGTGCAAAAATTCCTGTTTCCTAAATACTCCCATACAACACCACAGAACCACCTTCACTTTCATATATGTCTCCCAAGCAGGCCCAATCATTTCCCTTTTTAAAACACTGAAATGTTTTTCTGTCTCACCAGAATTGCGAGGTTAGAAGGACAAGCTACTGGAAAGTGGAACTAAGAGTCATTTGCAGGTCACATATTGGGAGGGAGGGAGGGAGGGAGGGAGAAAGCAAACATGAAGAACTATCAAAGTGAAACTTGATAATGTTTTTCTGTCATTTAGAGATGTCACTAAAATTATCTCCACAGGTTCAGAGAACATATCAAGACTGTTCACACAAGCATTGTGAGGTGGGTAGGAGCCCAGGTGAGATGTTACCCTGTATGCAGCACACAATCAACTTCTCTGCTGGCTCTGCCAGCCCAACCAGCACACGATTATGGCTCATGTCAGCGCCACTGCTGAAAAGGGCAGCCACAACCCCCACTCCTCCATGGAAGGTCCTCCAAGGGTTGGATGAATTACCAGCATCCTCTGTGCTGCTGGAAAAGCTGGGGAAAGCTTTGTGACATCAATAACTGCCCTCCCATTGGCCACAAAGGAACAGGAAGCAGATACAGCCCTGCCGAATCTGTTCTGGTATCAGTGGCATAGATTGTGCTTTGAATGCTAGAGGGTCTATGGATGGCAGCTGCTGTAGGTCTAGCTCTCAATGGCTGCCATATAGGTAAGGACATATTGGGGCTATTCTCACAACCAGCAAAAATCAGGCTAGGAGAGCCTGGTGGTTTACAAGCAGGTAACCTGCTTAATTGCCCCTGCCCTTAGCCGAGGTTAGCAGAGCGAGCGCTCCGCTAACCCCGTCTTTGAGCTCATGTGTTGCCGCGCTAACTCACAAGTAGACCCCTGACCGGGAGGCTAAAAAGCAGCCCCCCAGCTCGGAGGTCTCTCCAGTATGCCATGCACACTCGTGCAGGGCATGCTGGAGCTTCTGGGGGCCATTCGGCCCCTGGTCCCCACAGTCCCCACCGGCTCCATAACGGAGCCGGCAGTTGTGTGGGTGGCCACTGCAGCCACCCAGGGCTGCTTCCCTGCTTGTCTGTGGGGAGAGCAGGCTTGGCCAGCTCTCCCCGCAAACCCCACCCAGGCTCTTCTCACCGATTGTGAGAAGAGCCTCGATGAGTGCCAGTAGCCCAGGTAGGAGTAGCATGTAGATTCATATGATTAAATCAGGCTTCCTCAAACTGCGGCCCTCCAGATGTTGCTGAACTACAATTCCCATCATCCCAGCTACAATAAGTTGTAACTGGGGGTGATGGGAATTGTAGTTCAGCAACATCTGGAGGGCCGCAGTTTGGGGAAGCCTGGATTAAATGATCAGGGTAGGATCTGTTCTACTCCAGCCTTGGTAAAAAGGTGAGTAGCCATGCAACCAGGGCTGGAGGGAAATACATAGGTTCCAACAATCAGGGAAATCTGGGTAGCTCACCTCCTACTCTGATTTTAACAGTCACGTGAACCAGCGTATAGTATTACAGGAACCACAGTGCTAAACTTCATTAGCCATATACATGTCCTGCAAAGTTCAACAGAGATTTCTCCTGTCACTCCAAGATTTATGCTTTTGGCACATTTTCTTTTAGTTCTGTCTTTTATTTGTCTGTAAAGCGTGTTCCTTTATTTTATACTGTAATATACGAAACCTTTTTACCCTTTTACAAAACAGTTTCTTACTACATCCACCCTACCTGCACACAATCTAACAAGCTGTGCAAAGGCTCTGGGATTTTGGTGAGGTTCCCTTAGGCTTCCAGGAATACCCATATCTAAACACCTTTGAGGGTTTGCAGGTTCAGGATGGCATAGGTAGCCAACATGCCTGCAAACTGCAGTGGCAGTGAACCCCCTTTTGAGAGCAATCACAGGGCGTCGAGGTTTTAACAACCAGGGTCTTGCAATCTGGATTCTTCCTGCGTGAGTCCTAGTGGGATTTCACTTCCTTTCTCCTTGCCGGAAAATGAAGGTGACACTTTCTTTTGCTGCTGTCGTGCCACCCAAGGGTGGGGGATGGGTGCTGCCCAGAGAGATTCTCAGGCAACTCTGCTAATGCAGTCTCCGTTTACAAGGGTAAGGTTACTGCAGTCAGTGGACCATGCATCTGGCTCACTGCAGCAATTCTTTTTCTGTGTTCCTGTGGCCAACAGCCAAGACTGAATGTAGGTGGGACAGAAAATATGCAGATTTTGCCTTTTAAAAATGTTGTGGCTAGAATATAATTTGATGTTTCTAAATATCAGGATGTGGTTGAGTACAGTTATTAGAGCATTTTTCTGTTCAATCAAGTTTTTTCAACCAAGTGTCTGTTTGTAATGCCCAGTCCACACATCGCCCCTCAAGGTAACACTTTTCATGGAGGAATATTAAGTTTCTTGAGGAATTATGCAAAGTGCAGTGCTTTTTAAAACAGGAAGATGTATATTCATTGCTATTGGGAATGTTGGTTGGAAGGTATGTGTGCATCATATATGACATATTGGGGTCATTCACACAATCAAAAACTGTGTTCTACCCAGGTTTGGGAGCTGTGTGTGAGCCCCATTTTTTGGTTGTGTGGAAGCAAGGTAAGAGCAAAACCCAGGTAGAAGTGATTGTGTGGAAGCAAGGTAGGAGGAAAAGATACTCAGGTTTTCCACCTACCGTGCTTCCACAGAAATGAAAACTGGGAGCACACACAGTTCCCAAACCTGGGTAGAACACAGTTTTTGATCATGTGCATGACCTCATTATGTGTGCATTGCTTGTTACTTAACATAACAAGCTTTCCTCCAATGCTCAAGTCATTTTATGAGGGTTGTGTTGTTGGTTTTTTTAATGCTTGTTTTGTTGGTGAGGCAGGGCACTCTCCCACTGTGAAATTAATTAGGGGAGCTCACATCTAGCCAGATAGATTTTTAAATGTTTAAATCCATGCAACAAAGCAATCTCTGGGAAAGTAACTTGCAGGACTGTGTGGCTCAAGGTCCATTGTATCTTTGGAAATAAGAAATCATTGCAGTCAGAATTCATGAAATAGTGAGGAAATGAGAGCCAGCATGGTGTAGTGGTTAGAGTGCTGGACTACGACCGAGGAGACCTGAGTTCAAATCCCCATTCAGCCATGAAACTAGCTAGGTGACTCTGGGCCAGTCACTTCTCTCTCAGCCTAACCTACTTCACAGGGTTGTTGTGAAAGAGAAACTCAAGTATGTAGTACACCGCTCTGGGCTCCTTGGAGGAAGAGCGGGATATAAATGTAAATAATGATGATGATGATGATGATGATGCTTGGGGCCTGTGCTTCTCCAGGATGACTACTCGCATACCAGCAGATGTTGTTGTTGTTGTTTCCTTTCCCCTGCCAAGCACTTAGGCAAGGAGGCAGTGGGGAGCAGCACTGTTTCTTGGAGGTGGAGCATGTTGGGATTGTAAGGCACTGACCAAGCATCATTTCTCTTTGCCTGGTACAAACTTGTAACACTGCTCCTGCTCCCTCTCTCCCCACCCCCAAAGGCCTTGTCTGTTTTGAAAAACTGGGGGAATGATTCACTGGTGCTCTTCGCTTCTTTTAGTTCCTTTCACTTAAGTGTCTTACATTTCTGGCTGCCTGTTTTGTAATTCTGTATACACGTCTGTGTATCAATTATACACGAGAGACAAATGGCCTGTCGGCAGGCACCCCTCCGTCTCTGGGATCTAGTGGAGTTCTTCCATGCACTCTGGAGACCAGAGGCCTAACTCATCGAAGCTATTCTCACAAGCAGCAGAAACCGGGCTAAGGGAACCCAGCCCAATTCCTATTGCTCGTGTGCAGCAACAGGAGCCACACGGCTCTCGGCGGAGGCTTGGCAGCAACAAGCCTGCTTAAGAGTGCCTGAAAGGTGGGTCTCTTGATTGTGTGTCATTGCGGTGCACCTCCGCGCCACACCGATGCACGGGTAGCCTCCTGAGCGGGAGACTATGACAAGCCTCCCGGTGTCGGGAGTCTCCCCAAAGGCACCGCACACTCACACAGCACCTTATGGGACTTCCAGGGGTCAGGAGGCCCCCAAACCCTGCTGCCCCAACTGGCTCCATGACGGAGCTGGTAATCATCTGTGTGGCCTGGTCATCTGCGGGGCGTGCAGGTCAAGCCCACTCTCCCCACAAACCCCCTTTCGGATCTACACACGGATCGCGTGTAGAGCCTTAATGACTCATATATTTCTGGGGCCTGTAAATCCAATCAGCAACAGTGGTCCTGACTACCTATAGGAGGATCTCTATGTCCCTACGTTTTGTGGTGCTTACTGTCTGTTAGCCGCCTCATCCTATTGGATCATCTTGTCTGAGCATAAGAAATACCCACAGGCATAAGGGATTCTGGTATTGTGCTTTTTAAGAAGGCAGATCACAGAGGGAGTTACACATTTCTCTGCCTGAAACCAGAAACCCTAGATTTTCCTGTACAATCTCTTCCTCCCTCACTCCCTCATATTTGTGTGTTGCCCAGAGCAATTCTGGGGAAAGGGGAGATTGACAAAAATTGTTTCTCATGCACATGAATGCCTGTGCTGCTGAAGCGGGAACACATCAGCTTCATGCCTGCTTCCTTTGGCTGTGCTCACACAGGTGTTGGGCAGTAGTTCTGAGATACTGAGACAGTTCATACAACTGAAAACAGGGTAGGACAAGTCTTCTATCCAGGATGGGACTAGTGTGGGAGCAAACAACTAGGTAGAAGGAAGGAAAAGTGAGTGAGTGGGAGACAGGAGCTTGGTAGAACAGCACCGTCCAACCCAGCTTTCATACTCAGCATTTGACCAAGGTAGGAGAAAAGCTGTCCTACCCCAGCTCCTGTCTCCCACACAGTCCATTCTCCCTCCTCCTACCTAGTTGTTTGCTCCCACATAACAAAAAATTGAGAGCATGCAGAGCTCCCAAACCTGGGTAGAACACCTGTCCTACCCAGTTTTCAGTTGTATGAACAGCCTCAGTATATGCAGTTTCCTTCAGGGATGTAATTCACTTGGACCTGGATACTTTTGCTCATTTAAAGCAGCTAGATGTTCTCTTACTATTTCTTTACCTATCCTGAGGCGCATTTCCCTCCTTTCTTAATTTGTGCATCTATTGCCCGGCTGGGCTACATTTGCCATGTGGGAGAAGACAGATGCAAAATAGGTGTTCAACATTTCTGCTTTGTGTTTTTCTCCTGTTACCATTTCACTGTCTTCTCCAAGCAATGGGCCAACCATTGCCTTAACCTTTCACTTCTTTGAGACATGTGGATAAAAGCATTTTTGGTATCCTTGGCAAGCCTCAGTTCATTCTGAGCCTTAGTTTTCCTGACATCATCCCTACAGGTTCAGGTCACTCTTTAGCAATCTTACTTGGATATATGTCCCTCCTTCCATTTCTTCTATGTGTTGTTCTTGCTCAGCTGCTCTGTGCATCCACAATTGTTTGCAATTGTGCCTTCAGAATATTATTTTTCAGACTCTCCCTTCCCGCTTTGACTCCTTTTAGGATTTCTAGTCCTAGATCCTATTTAGTTTTTCTCTGAGCTTATTGAAGTCAGCTTTCCTGAAACCTAGGGTACACATCTGACTCCTGAAGTGTTCTCTCCCCTTGGTATCATGAATTTCAAGATGGCACGGTCATTTCCCTCTAGGGTCCCCCTCACTTTCACCTCATCAACCAGTCCTTCTTTGTGTTAGTAAGGAGCTAAGACCAAGGTAGCTGACTCCCTTATTCTTTCTTCTATTTTCTCAGAGATGAAGTTGTCAGCAAGAACTTACTGCATCCCTTGCTCATAATAGACGTAGATTTCCAGGAGATATCAGGATAGTTGACATTCTAATTTCTGCTAATGCCTGCCTCTTCTTCTTTTTAAAAATGGTAATATATCAAAGGAAAGCATCATCCATGTCTTCCGCTTGACCAAGTGATCAGTAGTAAAATCCCACAGTGGTATCACTTATATTTTTCTCTCTTTTTAGTTTTACTCTTACACTTTCTACTGGGCTTCCAGATAGATTCATGGACTTCTTGAAAATATATACATTCTTTACATACAATGCAACTTACCTTCCAATTTTGTTAGGTCTGTTCCTTTTGAAGAAGTTATATCTTTCAAGTATTATATTCCAGTCATGAATCTCATCCTACCAAGTTTCAGTGATACCTATCAGATCGTATTTGCCTTCTTGCATTAAGATTGCAAGTTCCTCCTGTTTGTTTTCTAGAATTCCAATAACATGATCAGTCCCCTTATGCTATCTTATTCTAAGAAAAAAATGAGCATGCCTCCATCACTTGAGGTACAGGAGAATACAAAACAATATATACACTAAAATAGTACCTAACCTCTTTATTAAAATGCATCCCTAATGTAACTGTGTTTTTGTATGGAGTGTTTTGTTTTCTGGAGTTTGCCTGCCAGGCTGTCAATCATCCAAGGGCCGTTAATAAAATATGATTTTGTCACAGCAAGATCCTCAGGCTTTAAAAGCATCAAGCAAAAATAAAGAAAAAGAAAAAGAGCTTTATATACTTAGCTCTTTTCTTTACTTGGCAATGCATTACAAATTCTGAACAAGTATATTAATGGAACTACAGTATATGCCAACACAAGGCTGGGCAAGAGACAGTTCTGAAATAAATATAAAAATGCCTTTGCACATCCTACATTGATTACCCAGAAAACAATGACATAAAGATAAGCAATATTAGAGGAAATGTATTTCACTCCAGGAGGAGGGGGGGACCCTCTCTCTACTCTTAAAATAAATGCCTTATTGATTTTGATGATTCACATTCTCTAGTTTCTAGTAAGCCTGGAAAAATACTCTAAGGCATTACAAAGTGCCTCCATATTTAACCACAGGGTAATATCGCTCCAGTACAAAGCTTCCTGTTTTTACGGTGTCAATAACATTAGTAACCACAAGCTAACAATCGCAGCAGAAGTATATAGACTGCAATTGACTTCTTCTCCTTAGAGGCCCAGTGAAAGTATCAAGATACTTTCATATGGCCAAAATTGATTGTGCCAGAATTGACAAATTGGATATAGTATGTCATGTGCATTCTCCAGTTATGCAGAAAACATATCTGATGATGGCAGATGAGTGGTGGCTAGCTGTTGATGGTTGATATACACAAATGTAGGCCATTTGTTTCTCTAGCTGATTTTTGCCATTCTAATGGCAAAACCTGTTTATGGATACATTTCGATACACCACCCAACTGTGTAGGAATTAAAACAAGTCTCAAAATTGCCATGAGAGTATCTCATGAGACATTGTCCAGGAACAACAGTGGCTCCTGGAAGACTCTCATATCTCCAAAGTCAATATACTTCTGGGCAGAATGATAAGCATCCAGAATGATAAGCATCCAGCTAACATAAATAATGTCTCTATCTGATAGACAGTTAACCTTTCCAGCACCATTGCCATTTCTTAACTAACAAAACATTAGTTAGGCCTTAGGGGCCTAACATTAGGGGCCTGCTTCAAAACTAGCTCATTGGCAGGTCCCAGATTTGCAAGTGACACTAAACATTAGACCTTAGAAATGGCCAAAGATCAGGTCATAAAAGTCCACTTAAAGGGTCCTTTTGAAAAAGGCAATTTTTTTCTTAGGGGAAAGGGGTCAGAAATCACTCAACCTGGGGGAAGAAATGCAGAATGCTGTCCATAATATTGCATAACAAAGTGTGAGTATGCTGATATTCTGACCCATTAACTTTCTGCTGGTTCCATATTTGTTAATGGAACTGGCCCAGGGGTGATTGGTTGGCACCCCCAATGTCTGGCTGTACGGGGAATTAGCTGTTAAAGGGGTCAGCTCCACCAGTTTTAATTTGTGCAAATGTGCAAACTCAAGAAATGACTGGATTTGAGACAAGGATATAATTCCAAAATTAACAAAGAAGAATTTATTTGAGAGGGAATGGGTGTACAGGAAGAGAATTGTGTGGTTAAAGCAATAAAAGTACATTACTATGCAAATTAACTACAATGAGGTGTTTCTAACTTAAAAAGCAATAAGGTACATTTCTAAATAAACCAATGGCAATGAGGTGTTTTAGCTTAAGGTCTAATTGTGTAAGTTTCCCAGGCAGGCAAGAGAAAGAGACTCTCTCTCTCTCTCTCTCTCTCTCTCTATATATATATATATATATGTATATATATATATATATGAGAATGATTGGATTTAAGAAAGGGGAGCAGAGATAATTTCGGGGCCCTAGGAGTGGCCAAGGTTCATATTCTGGACAACAAGATTTCTGGGCTGCAGAATCTCACTCCTCAGCATGGTGGAAAGCAGGAGGGGTGCAGGGATTAGTATAAGGAGGGATGCCCATGAGAATGGCTTCTCCATGGGTCCAGCTTCCTATAGGTGCGAGGCAAGCTGGATGGATTGACACAAGGACCAATCCATGTAGTGATTTCAAGCTCTTTGTAGGTTGCAGGAGAGCATATGGAATGCTCAGTGGGATCCCAAGTATGGCATGCAAGAGAGCACAAAGGTTGCTGGTTGGAGTCCCGAGTGAGAGGCACAAGGGAGCACCAAGATTGCTTGCTGGGATCCTTGGAGTCTCCAGTGTATAGCACAGGAGAGTAAACTGGGTCATGGAGCTGGGGATACTTATATCCCAAAACGTGCCTTGGAGGCACATTCCTACTGTCATGCTTTGCTGTCTAGAATTCTCTGGGTGGACCTGCGCAGAATGTACTGCACTTTTCCTGGTGGGGGTGTGCCTTTTGCAAGTAAGGCTGTTTGTGATGAACATCAGAGTATGCAGGTGCATGAGAGAATATCTGTGTCGGGACGGGCTCTCCAGTAATCCTATCAATAATTTCAGGGGGTACACCTCTAGGTTGACATCATTGACTCATCTCCTTTGTGATGGGGAGAACATTACTTCACCATCCTATCTACTTTCTCCCTAACGTGCTGTTAACTCCTGTGAAAGGAGGGAGGGGAGCAAGGTGGTCCACTCCAAGTTTAGAGTGGCCTTGGATGCCAGTTAACTCGCTATAGTTAACTCTCAAGTCTACTTAGCTGGGACCCCCCACATAGGGAGGGGATGAGGATCTGATCCCTGTTCCAATTTGCTTTGTTGGTAGCCAAATCCAGGGGTGACTAGTCCACTGCCAACTAAGTGATCTGTCCCCATGTGTACTATAGACTGAGAGCTCACATTGCACTGCAGCTCCTGAGCATATCCAGAGTGCAATCTCCAATCCTGGAGATGCAACTGCAAGCAGGGAGTCTCCTGAGAGCCGGGTAGAATAAGTGTGGCTGGTAACACAATGGAGGGCCAGAGTAAAGAAGTCAGATTCTCTCCCCCGCCCCTTGGTTTAATTTTCAGATTGCTTGCATCTGCTCACTCTTCTCTATCTTCATTTACCAGTAAAAAACACCATTTAAAAAAAATAGTACTCTAGACATGTGATGTGTCGTAGATTCAATAGCACCCCCATGTGCCTATATGCTTGAGTAACTTTACTGGTCTGAAGAGGAGTGGCTACTGAGTAAGACTGGAAAGACTCCTTGCATGAGTGAGGGTCAAAGATATACAACCAAAATATACCCTCCAAATAATTTCTCCATGAGCCATGCCAGGCTTTGAGCAGGATTTGCCTAGGGACATAGGAAGCTGCCATATACTGAATCAGACCATAGGTTCATCTAACTCAGTAGGGCTATTCTTACGATCACAAAAATCAATCCGAGCCCGATTTCTGTGATCGTAAGAACCACTGGGCTTGCAGCCGAGCCCGGTGGTTCTGGAGCGGCTAACCCGCTCCTGTAGCCCACCCCTTAGCCCGGGTTTGCGGAGCAGCCTTAAAAGCAGCTCCCAGCTCGGGGGTCTCCCCAGTATACCCTGCGTGCTCGCGCAGGGCATACTGGGGCTTCCGGGGGCCGCGCGGCCAGCCATCGTGTGGGCAGCCGATCTGGCTGTCCAGGGCTCCCTTCCCGCTCACCGGACGAAACTGGGTCTCACTGATTGTGAGACCCGGTCCAGTATTGTCTACACAGACTGGCAGCGGCTTTTCCAAGGCTGCAGGCAGGAATCTCTCTTAGCCCTGTCTTGGAGATGCTGCCAGGGAGGGAACTTGGAACCTTCTGCTCTTTCCAGAGCAGCTCCATCCCCTAAGGGGAATATCTTACGGTGCTCATACATCAAGTCTCCCACTCTTATTTATTTATCTATTTATCAAATTTATATACCACCCAAACTTTCATCTCTGGGCAGTTAACATAAAACAATTAAAACACATAAAAAGTTAAAACAATTCAACAATTTAAAATAAATCACAAAATTAAAACCAACAAATTTTAAAAAGCTGAGAAAGCTTGGTTGAAAAGATGGGTTTTCAGATGTTTATTTAAAAATTGCCAGAGATGGGGAAGAGTGCATTCCACAATCATATGCAACTAGGGTGGACTCTGCTTAGCTAAGGGGACAAGTCGTGCTTGCTACCACAAGACCAGCTCTCCTCTCTATAGTCTATAGGATTGATGGCAGTGAATTTACTTGGTAGTAGATTCCAGAAGACAAGATTGTAATCCAAACTCTCAGGATCCTGAGTGAAAGGGGACATCAAACTTTCAGCTGAGCAGGTACATGACAGCCACCCTGTCATGTTTTTTCCACTAGGGATCAGCTACACATCATGCAATGTTTCCATAGAGCAGTTCTATATAGTGTTTGTCCTCAGAGGCTAATATGAGATGCATGAAAATCATCTCATACCATATTTATTTATTTATTTATATGGAGTAAAGCACCCCATATTCTCTCTCCACCCCACCCGCACCCTGCTGCCCCCAGTTCTGCATAAATCATGCATTGCATAATTTGCCTGATAACATGCAGACATGACCAAATCAGTCTGAGTTAGCAAGGTTCTCTTGTTCCTGGTGCAGTAGTTGTCTTACTACTTCTCCTGTATGCTTGGTGTGACCTCTGGCTTGCTCTTGACTTTGTATTACTGGCTTAACCCCCGGTTCCTGACTGCTGAGATGGCTTGACCTTGGCTTGTTCCTGACTCGTGCTTTGACCCTCTGGCTCCTGACATGTTCTTGAATCTTAGCTCCTGTCTAAATCCTCTGGCTCCTATCTGGCTTGACTCCTGGCATGTTCCTGGTTTTCCCTGTCCTGGATTTGGACTTGCACCCCCTAGTGGCTCCACCACTTGTCAGTATGAAGGTGGAACTCTGTATGTAGCTGTTGCACCAGCAAATGTCAGAGTCTACATGAAAGCCCGGAGCCCTACCCTTCCTGGAACTTAGATTGGTCCCAATCCAAAGTGGTTGCCTGAGCTGGCCTTTGCTTTCTCTCTCTGTAGGTAAGAGGCATCAAACAGCAAGGAGTGCCACTGAGGGGCACTGGATCCTCAGGCTTCCTGGGATACCACACACTGGAGAGACAGTAGGAGGGAAGAGTTCTGGGTGTCCATGGTCTGTTGGACTGAAGGGTTTTGTCAGGGATGGAGGTCTCAGGTGGGGCTTGCTGTTCTTCCTCTGAGAAAGCCTCCTTAGGCTCTGAATTTGGGTGGGTTCTGTCAAGTGTCCATTGAACATTTTAGGACTGACATTATAGCAATATTTGAATAGCAGAAGTAATTCAAAAGCAGCCTTGTCTTGATATCAAATTTGCAAAAGAGTGCGGTTATCATTTCTGAGGGCCTCATCAAGGTGATCATGTAGGGGAAAATGTGTAAAATTGTACACCATCAGAAATGAAGAACATCAAAATGTTTATTTTGACATGCTTATATATGCTGGGAAGCTGATGCATGCGGGGCTTACCAACAAATGTAACAGCAGTATGTACTGTTGCTAGTCAGCCATATTTCTAGGCATCACTGCAAAGCACCCCTCTCTTTAATATCCCAGCAGCACTATATCATGGGCTCATGATCACAGTGAACTCTTCAACCTGCCTAAAGGCAGGATTCACAGCTGGTCACTTGCATGAGCGAGTGTTGGGCAACGTGCCTGAAGGTCAAATTAAGCAATCTGACTGAAACCGGATGCCTCCACCCCTTTCTTTTAAAGAGAGGCATCAGCCTGAGAGCAGATCCCCTTTTCAGAAGGATATACCAATCAGGGAGGAATTCCCTCACCTAAATGAGATAGCAGCCTGAAATGCTCCTTCAGATTGTTCAGGCAGGAGTCGCATAGATATGCAGTACAGTTCCCGACTCATTATGCATTAACAACCTGGCTGGCAAGGACTCAGTGGAGAAGTGGCTCATAGAAACTAACAACATGTCACCAACAAGTCACACCTGAGGACATCCAGTCTTGAAATAAGCAACCGAGCTTAGTGCTATTCGCTATGCACAGCACATTTACATAGCTTTACCCTTGCCTTTGTGGGGCAAGATACACTCAAAGTTACTCATTCCAGCTAGCAATGGACATCTTTGTTTTTACAAGGAACTGCTTGCCCTTCAGGGAAGGGAAAGCCCTCTTCAAACCTCAGGGCATGATTTCAAGTATATCTGCCCTTAGCAAGCCACATGGCCTCAGAGTCCTGAACCCTGGAATCTGTACACATGAGTTGTAGCTCTTCGCTCCTCGCTCTTTTCTTCTCCTTCACTTTCCTGCCTGATTACTCATGATGAGGTCTCCCTGCCAACATGCAACAAATGCACCAACTTACCCAGGAAGGATAGGCCAACTAACCTCTAGTCCTTCTAAAGCCTCCTCGTTGCTTCTTTCCCTTCTCTGCCTAACTTTGCCACTTTCCAATCACTTTCTATGGCAAGCCTTAAGCCAAACTCTGGTTTAGAACCTGAGCCAAACTGATTAGGACTTCAGCTAAATTATTTCCAGTTAAGAATACTAGCCAAAGGAGCTGGCATTAAAGAATACTAGCCAATACTACTAGCCATTGCCTAACCAAATATCTTACCTTCTGTACCCTATGTTACCCTTAATAAAGCTTTGAACTGTGTCTCTGCCTCAGGGGCATAGCAAGGTTGGAGTGGGCCCAGAGATAAGATTTTAAAATGGCCCCCCACTCACTGAAGCTCAGCTCATGAAGTAAAGAAATCTTAAATGAGGCTGAATAGTGGTAACAAAAAACATAAATATAAATTTATATATATATAAATTTATATATATATAACCTATGTGCCAGAATAGAACATCATCCTAAATTATTTTTTAAAAGGTTTTGTAAATTGTGTACTAGAGAAAGACGTGCTATTCTGGTAGCTCCAGGTCTTAACACTCACATCAGTTTCGGAGGATGAATACAACTGAAGGAAGCCTGGGCGGGTGCATGGCTGCGGGTGTCAGTCATGTGACTTGCCTCGGGGGGGGGCAAGGCAGTGGCCCCCCAGACAGACAAGTGTCTCCCCTTGCCCTATTATAGTTACACTTCTGCTCTGCCTCCTTATTCTTTCCAATAAACCAAAACTTGCTTAAATTGATACTGAAGTCAAACTGCTCTCCAAGCTAAGCTAATTTCACCAATGTAAGCCAAAAGCATAGTTGAAGTGTCTAGCCAGCATCTCAGAACAGTTCTGGTAACAGTACTCATATCCTTCACAGATGCATACTTTTAAACATTTTTCTACAGATTTGATTGTCCCCTTGTAAGAAAATCATCCTACATGAGTGAAGCTACCTAGAGTCTTACATATTACTACGATTACCACCACTACTACTACTATTTATATTCTGTTTTTCAACAAAAGTTCTCAAAGTGGCTTACGGGGGGGGGGAGCAGCAGAAGAAGGTCCCCTGCCCCCAAAGGGCTCACACAATCTGAAAAGGAAACATAAGGTAGACACTAGCAACAGCCACTGGAAAACTGCAGCCAGTGCTGCAGTTGGATAGGGCCAGTTGCTTTCCCCCGCTAAATACAGGAGAATCACCATGCTTAGAAGCTAGTAATGATTTGCACACATATGACTGATACCACAAAGAGATGGCCACAGTGTGATTGTGAAGCACAGTTTAGCCTCTCATAAATCCCTTTTGCATGCTCAGAATTCTAGGAATGCAGGAAGTCAAAGTACACTAGAGCTAGAGTAAATAATGCCTCAGCAAAGTAACCCAGGGTCATTTGTCTCCCTTGTGCAAGTTAACCTTTCATTAGAAAATGGGAAAAGTGAAGGGAGGCACCCACCTCCCCAAATTAGCCTCCATTCGTAAGTTGGCTGGCTCAGGGTTTATTTGACTCCAGGCTAATTGATAGGAAACAAACCAGTGAGTTAGTTTTACTATTTACATATAAATAGTAGTTCAAAGCAATCATGTTTCCTTTAACATCAAGGGGGAGAATTAAACCTGCTATTCGTCACTATGGTTGGCAGATATTCTGTATTCCTTGCAGCTGATGTTTCCTGATACTGAAGAAAGGTGGCGGGGGGATCTAATTCAGTTATATTACAGGGAAATGTTGATCTCACTGCACACAAACAGGGTTCCTAGATCAGTTTTAAATCCCCTGGTTTGCACGGAGGAATCCATTATCCATGGTCAGCAAGATTCAGTTATGGTCAGTGTTACTCTAAGAGGGATTCCCAGATGTTGTTGATTACAATTCCCATAATCTCCAAGCAAAAGCCATTGCAGCCAGCTGGGGATTCTGGAAGTTATAATCAACTACAGCTAGGAATCCCTTTTAGAGGGAACACTGGTTATGGTCTTGGCAAGTAGGTGTAACTGGGAAGCCTTTTAAGAGAAGGTATTCTCCGATGCCCCATGACTTTTCCCTGAGTAGCTCAGTAGGGAGGATTTCCTGGCTACAGAATCAAAATTGAAAAGAATGATGGGATGGTGTTGGGAATTCTCTCTGGTAAGAGATACCCTTCTATTACAGCAGAGTACACAGAGGCAAAACACAGCAGAGTCTGCCTAGGCATGCGTGTATGCTGAGAGTAAAAGAAACCTGGAGCCAGTTCATAGTTTCAAATCAATATAAGGAGTCTTTATTAGTGAACTCCATTCTAGATAGGAAAGTGGAGAGATAGGATCTCTAATCTAGCTAGCTGGCTGGATGCAGAGGGATGGCTTCTGCATATCTGCACACATGGTGCAGGGAGAGAGGACCATGTGTGTTGCAAGGGAGAAGAAAGGGAAGAGGAAGCAGCAGAAATGAAGGAAGGAAGTCCCTGAGAGTAGCAATCTATTGGGACATGATATATAATGAATTGAAGAAGATACTTAAAGTGACATTTCCTAAGAAGCCAGAATCCTTCCTGCTAGGAATAACACAAGGAGCAATTTCTACACATAATTTAACTTTTTTTATGTATGCTTCTACGGCGGCTAGAATATTATATGCACAGAAATGGAAGACTAATGAACTGCCTTCAAAAGAAGATTGGCTGATAAAAACTTTAGAATATGCAGAAATGGCAAAACTTACAACACTGATCAGAGACCAAAGCTTAGAACACTTTAAGGAAGACTGGAAACCTTTTTTGGTTTATTTAAAGAATTATTTTCCTACTATGGATCTTATAGCAGGATTTGAAATGCAGGTTAGGCAGATTAATGGTGGTGCAAGGGTTAAATTTGTGTTTTTCTTTTTTAATTAATATTACAATAAGGGTAAAACTTATAGTTGGTATCACGAAAAGAGGTGCGCGGGAAGTCAACTTGTAATTGTGTTTATTATGATTGTTATGGTTATTATTATTGTCAAAAGTTAATAAAAATTTGAAACACGGGGGGGGGAGAGAGTAGCAATCTACATATCAAAGGTATAGTGTCAGAGCAGTAGAGATAGGATGACCAATGTCTTGACCCCTCTGACTCACTAATCTGTCCCCCTCTGTCATTGAGATATGAAACAGTGCAGAGTCCTTCACTTCCAACAGATGGAACAGAAGAAGAGAGGAGAGCAGGGTGATGGGGAGATGCTCCAGCCCATCTCCCTCGCTCCTCCAGGTTTCTTCTGCTCCATCCCCTCTGCGGTGTTTTGGGTTAATCCATTCCTTAACCCAGGCCAGCTTTTGAATGCTGCTCTAGTTACTTTTAGTCCAAACCTGGAGTAGAGGCAGGGCTAACAAACAAGGTGGCAAGAGCATTGAAAGCAGTCTGCAGGCAGCCAGATTTGGCTTTTAAAAAGCCAAATTCTGGCTTATGGCCCATTTGACCCACGAGTATACCACTTAGGTTCTGGCAACCCTCTGCACTTGCCATTCAGTAAATAAGATCTATTTCATTATACCATTAGTATTCCTGATTCTACTCCACTGTGTTGTCTGTGCATGCTACAACTCTTTCCTCTGGATTCTACACCCACCCCCCCACCCCACTTTTATAAATGCAGTGCTCGGAGGAGAAGAACAGAGTGACTCTTCTTATGTTGCCACTGAGCCAGGCAATAGGGCTAGGTAAGGCCGAGCTAGACAGGTGGTAGGAGTTGCATTTCATAGCCTGCGTCAAGTGCCCAAAGGTCCTAGCCCACCGCACTCTGCTTGTTGTTGCTTATGTGCATTGTTTTGCCTTTTTATGCTTGTTTTACTGACATCCCTGCCCATGATCTTGTTTTAAAGCCTTCTTGCCTTTTATTTTTGTCTAAATGTAGTTGTTCTATTTTTTTTTTTGTATTAATGTATGTTTTAATCAATTGCAATAAACTGCCCTGAAATCTTTTTAATATGGAAGGCATGATGTGAATTTTGAATAAATAAATGACGTCTCAGAGGCTAGAGCAGGGGGCTGTACTTGGGCTGATTAGACAAAGTTCAGAACTGAACCAGTTCTTTTAGACCAGGCCTGCTCAACTTAAGCTCCCCCCCCCGCACAGGTGTTTTTGAACTACAATTCCCATAATCCCCAGCCACAGTGGCCAATAGCCAGGGGTTATGGAAGTTGTAGGCCATAGTTGAGGAGCTGACATTAAGCAGCCCTGTTTTAGACCATTCTCTTGTTGTCAGGGCCCTGTCATTCTTGGCCTGTACCTCCCATATGCTTTCCTAACATGCTTCTGGCTGACACCCTCTGCCTCTACAGCCTTCTATAGTTCTTGCAGATTAATTCCCATTTTGCTATTGGATTATTTGGTAGCAACCTTGACATTGATTTCACATGATACAGTACTGAGCTTTCTTTCTTTTTAGTACCTGCTACTTTAAACAGATTCCTTGGCAATTGACCTTTTCTGTTCTGATGTTCTTTGCCCTGCTCCTCCTCTGTTCATACCAAACGGCTGCTGGCTAGCCTGTTCCATTATCACCAGGTATGTTTAGCCCTTCTGATAGTTCTGATTCCGCCAGCACTTAGAGGCTTTGAGGGGATACTGATGCTGGAATACAAAAGGAGCCAATCTGAAGGTTAAGTTAATGATTACTGAGCCCTCTCATGAGTTTAACACTTTTCTGTAGGGAAAGAATGGCAGTTCATTCCCCAAGTGGCAAAGCAAAATCAGTTTAGTGAGAAAGCAGCAAAGCAAGAGGTCTTGAGACAGTTCTTTAGTATTGAAGAACTACAAGGATTTATTTAAAGAAAAGGTTACAAATGAATGTGAAAAAGCCTGCAGCTTAATTTCAGCTGTAGCTCATGGCTGTAGAGAGAGACCAAAACAAACAGCCATCCCTGGAGAGACAAAATGGAGACTAACATGGGAAGAACAAAGAGGGGAGGAATCCAGCACTTTATCCATGACCCTAAAAACCCTCAGTGGTCACTATCAGAGGTGCACTAACCCCCGGTCCTCCAAGGTCCGGGGGATCCTCCAGCAGCTGGGCCACCCCACGCCTGCCCTGCCAAAGCTCCACTTTTTAAAAGAGTCTTACTGCGGCCAAGGAGTTTCTGTGGGGGGAGTGGAGCAGTCCTTTTCCCTTCTCCCCCTCCCCCAGTGGCAGTGGGGTGGTAGCAGGAGAGACACTGATCCCATCCATTCAGGCCAGTGTCTTTAAGCAACTAAACTAAATCTAAACTAAGCAACTAAACTAATCTCTAAACTGCGCAGGCAAACCTCAGAGTTGCTTAAATATGCAGGCCCGAATGGAAGGGGCCAGTGTCTCTCCTACTCCCACCCCACTGCGCCAGGGGAGGGGGGGGAGAAGGGGAAAGGACTGCTCCACTCCACTCCACTCCCCCACAGCCACCCCTAAGTCATAGCAAAACTCTTTTTTTTAAGCAGAGCTTTAGTGGGGTGGGCCCCCAAAGGAGGTTTTTGCGGGCTTGCATGGGGGGGCCCTCATGGCTGGGTGGCCTGGGCACCCAAATTACCTTGGTGTGCCTCTGGTCCCTATGAGACATTGCAGCTGAGAGGTGATTCTGCCAGGGTCCTAGCTCCAACGTTTTCCAGCTGTTGTTCATAAATTGGAGCACTTAAATGGAAACTAGAACTCAAAAGGATAGTGCAGGGAAATCTGGGTCTGCTGATGTCTGATCTATATACCAAACATGCTCATTAGCTAGTATATAAAACAGGTCTGGATCAAGTTCTTTTATATTGATGACCACGTATGATCTGGAAGTGATGAAGGAAAGGAGATCAAACTACTCAGAAGGATTCAATGGGCTTTATTGAGTATAAAGACTAACAACATAGTCTAGCAAAGCAGAAAGCAGAACCCTCTATCAATTTTAGCAACAGTATTTAAACAGAACCTCCTAACCAGTACCAATATTCATCGTGTGCCTAACTAAATTATGTGTGTGTAATTAAATTTTCCTAGATTCTAATACATTTCAGATATAGGCAGAAAAGAAAGGAGGGGCTGGCATGGTTTTGGGGAGATTCGTAGAAGGGAAGAAGGGGGGGGACGGAGAAGGGAGCAGTAAAAGAGGAAGGGATGAGGGGATTCCAAGCAGCATATTACCAGGATCAGAGGCTGGAGAGAGACGAATCACTTCAGCTGAAGCAGTGAGGCGCTGGCGGAGACAGGAGTTGTGCAATTGCTTCAGATCATAGCTGAGAGCTCCATGGCTGGGGAGCCTTGACTTCTCACTGCGCAGTGAGAGTCATAGCCTCTGAGCACAGGCAGAGTTCCTGCTTAGCCCCGCGGCTGGGCAGCAAACTCTGGGAAAGCATGTGAGCAGATCTTGTGTAGGCACAAGAATGCTCGCGTGTGAGCAGAATGCCCGTAGGCACAGAACTGCTGAACTCTCTGTCTCAAAAGCCTCATTCTTATAGTATATTTTCTCTTTGATCCTTGAATAGAATCTATTCAAGATCCCCTCTTTTCCTGGATGTCAAAAAGGTGATAACGTGCTGCTGCCTTCTGAACAAAGTCTTAATTATTCAGGATATTGGGCAGTCCAGAGAGAGATTTGATTCTCATCTCCTGTAAACTGCGCGTTCAGGAAAGGAGGGGTGGGGAGCATTACCCACAGCAAGTCTGCATATTTGCATCCTTGCCAGTCAAAAGGGTGTTAGGAGTCAAGAATTAGTAGGGGGATTCAGGATATTCTGTGTGAGACAGCAGTTGCCTCTATCTTGTGTACCTCTTATCTAGTGTGTAATTGAAAACAAGATAATATTTAGAGGAACATACATGTGTTTGAGACTTGTAGCATTAGTGAGGTGAGAATTTAAAGTCCACAGGCATTTTCTCTGTATCCATTTGGCTATATATTGAATTTCTATAGACAGCAATTTGTGCTAATCACTTGGGCATTGCAGGGCCATCACTGACAATGGAAGGAGGAACTCAACAGATCTGGCAAACCCGTCCACAGACACCTTGGTAGTCAGTTGTAATTTAACATATGAAAGCTCAGGCCAAAGCCTTTGTGTGTTTCTTGCATATCCATTTAACAACACAATGCCAGGTTGCTTCCTGCTCCTCACAGAGCAAGGAATAGTATGTCAGAGTTCAGATATTATTTCATTTCTTGATATAACATGGAGTCACCCAGGCCCATATATTTCACCATACTTCTGATTTGGTACCTCTGGTTCTGATATGTTATAGACGGTCCACAACACTTGAGACAGTTCTTTAGTATTGAAGAACTACAATAATTTATTTAAAGAAAAGGTTACAAATGAATGTGAAAAAGCCTGCAGCTTAATTTCAGCTGTAGCTCATGGCTGTAGAGAGAGACCAAAACAAACAGCCATCCCTGGAGAGACAAAATGGAGACTAACATGGGAAGAACAAAGAGGGGAGGAATCCAACACTTTATCCATGACCCTAAAAACCCTCAGTGGTCACTATCAGAGGTGCACTAACCCCCGGTCCTCCAAGGTCCGGGGGATCCTCCAGCAGCTGGGCCACCCCACGCCCGCCCTGCCAAAGCTTCACTTTTTAAAAGAGTCTTACCACGGCCGAGGAGTTTCTGTGGGGGGAGTGGAGCAGTCCTTTTCCCTTCTCCCCCTCCCCCAGTGGCAGTGGGGTGGTAGCAGGAGAGACACTGATCCCATCCATTCAGGCCAGTGTCTTTAAGCAACAGACTTGCAACAATCTCCAAACTGCGCAGGCACACCTCAGAGTTGCTTAAATATGCAGGCCCGAATGGAAGGGGCCAGTGTCTCTCCTACTCCCACCCCACTGCGCCAGGGGAGGGGGGGAGAAGGGGAAAGGACTGCTCCGCTCCCCTCCCCTCCCCCACAGCCACCCCTAAGCCATAGCAAGACTTTTTTTTTTTAAGCAGAGCTTTAGTGGGGTGGGCCCCCAAAGGAGGTTTTTGCGGGCTTGCATGGGGGGGCCCTCATGGCTGGGTGGCCTGGGCACCCAAATTACCTTGGTGTGCCTCTGGTCCCTATGAGACATTGCAGCTGAGAGGTGATTCTGCCAGGGTCCTAGCTCCAACATTTTCCAGCTGTTGTTCATAAACTGGAGCACTTAAATGGAAACTAGAACTCAAAAGGATAGTGCAGGGAAATCTGGGTCTGCTGATGTCACCCACATACCTTGGAACAATCTTTGCCACCTGTTTGAAGTGTGCCTGAACAGCCTACATTAAGCTGGCAAAGCACTAGAGAAATGAGCCCTTTGGAATAAAGAGAGTGACTGGGGAGACATTAAAACCTTTTGCCTCCGATATCTATGTGCTTCCTGCTGCAATGATACTGAGAATTCCAGCAATATGTTTTAGCAAATGTATAGTTTTGAGTAATTTACTTCCCAATAAGTAAAATAAATGCATTAAATAAATAAAGTTAAAGAACTGCATACAAATTTTGTTACCTCAAGATCAGAATGTTCAGCTGCTTGGAGCCCAGAGCCCTGATACGAATCATGGAATGTGCCGTTACTTGATCCACAACACTCACCTCCCCTGACTTCAACTAAATACAGAGGTAGTCAAACAGCCTAGAGATTTTTTTTAAATAGCAGATAGTCCTGGTATAATTTGATGGGCCTACAGGAAACATATACGCAGAAAACCACTGCCTCAGGAATCATGTGACTAACTTTAGCCGGGCTGCTCTGAAGAAAGTTCAGTAGATGGAAGCAGAGGTTCACCTAGGTAATTTTGGAGGCCCCCCCCAAAAAAAATTAAACATCATCATGCTCGGCTGGATGACCACACCACCTGGGACAGACTAAAGAGGATTTGGGGGCCCCCAGGGGCTGTGGTGGCCCTGAGCTTCGGCCCAGAAGTCCAGGAGTAGGAGCGCCTCTGGATGGCAGCTACAGTTCTATATGGGGATAAAAATCTGTATTTTTCTTTTCCTGTTCTGAATCTCTCTCCTTCACTCTTATTCACACAAAATATACAAGTGAAGGAAGAGGAGTATACATTAACCGAATATTGGGAGCTCACACAGCTCCCATACTGTGTCCCATAGAACACAGTTTTTGATGGTGTGAATGACCTCTTTGTGAGAAAAGCAGCTTGGGGCTAATTCAGAGTGGAGAAGTGGCAAGAAGGGGAAAAGTTAATCCTTGGGGGATGCCATACAAAATATGCACAGATGTTGGCATAGTAGGAGTAGTATGCACAAATCCATTTTGGTGTAAGGATTATGTTAAAACTTAATGGAAACTCTTGCAAATGCAATTTTTACATGAATATACTGGCTGACATCCTGACTAACAAAGCACATATGTTATGGTTTGCAGATATACATCAGGAGTCCTTATGCAATTCTACCCGTCCTCTTACGCTGTTGTGAAACATGCCTAGCCGTCATTTTGCAATGTTCCCAGTCTCAGATGTTTTGGCTGGGCCAGATGGGCAGCTTAATGAAAGGTTCTCCCACTATCCAAATATCCACTGAGTTTTATGGATCCTGAAGCAATAAAAGCAGTATTGTTCTATGTGATAAACTACAAAGCTAAAGATTCATTAAAGAGAATCTAATTGTGGGTGCTTAGGCAGCACAAAGGTTCAAGTATTTCCGAAGCTTGTACTTGGAGAGATATTTAAAATCATTACAGAAAAATGCTACATGCATTGACTAGGATCTAAAGAACATGCAACCTACTAAGGCTTTTCGAGTCATCTCTTCTGGACAGTAAAACACACTCTGCATCATCCAGCTAGTTCCCCCTGAAACTTGAACCAGCTTTATCAACATCTTTTATTAAGGCACAAGAAACATCTATTGCAGGGAAAGGGTATGTGTGTGATATGCCCCCCTGAACACACACAAACCCTTGGACATACCTGAATTAGATCACTTGCCATCTTGGTTGGCCAGATGGATGGTCTCCAATTAGGAATTGGCAGAGAGAATGTGATTCTGTTGTTGGTCCTTTTGGATCTTTTGGCGGCTTTCGATACTATCAACCATAGTATCGTTCTAGAGCATCGGAGGGGGTTGTGGGTGGGAGGCACTGCTTTGCAGTGGATCCACTCCTACCTCTTGGGCAGATTCCAGATGGTGTCCCTTGGAGAGTGTTGTTCATTAAAATCATGAACTTTTAAATGGTGTCCCACAGGGCTCCATATTGTCTCCAATGCTTTTTAACAGCTATATGAAACTGCTGGGAGATTGAGTGCAGGGTGTTATCAGTATGCTGATGACACCCAAATCTATTTCTCTATGTCAGCATCATCAGGTGAAGGCATAACCCCCTAAATACCTGCCTGGAGGCGGTGATGAGCTGGATGAGGGATAACAAACTGAGACTGAATCCAGATAAGACGGAGGTACTTATTGTGCGGGGATGGAACTTGGGAGATGATTTTGATCTGCTGGTTCTGGGTGGTGTCACACTTCCACAGAACGAACTTCCACAGGTTGAGGCAGTGGACAGAGGTGCCTTCTATCACCTTTGGCTCATATACCAGCTGTGTCAGTTTCTTGAGATATATGACCTCAGAACAGTGGTACATATGCTGGTAATCTCCAGACTTGATTACTGCAATGTCCTCTCTGTGGGGCTGCCATCGTATGTAGTCCAGAAACTGCAATTGGTACAGACTGCAGCAGCCAGGTTGGTCTCTGGGTCATCTCAGAGAGACCATATTATTCCTATATTCACAGAGCTACACTAGCTGCCAATAAGTTTCCGGGAAAAATACAAGGTGTTGGTTATAACCAATAAAGCCCTAAACAGCTTAGGCCCTGGGTATTTAAGAGAATGTCTTCTTCACTATGAGCTCCACTGCCCATTGAGATCACCTGCAGAGGTTCATTAATCTGTTTTATGTTGTTGTAAACTGCCAAGAAACAGAAGTTTAGGGTGGTCTACAAATCTGAAAAATAAGCAAACAAATAATCATTTTTCTCCCTCACTCACAACGCTAGAATCAGGGGTCATCCCATGAAACTGAAGGCCTGGAATTTTAGGACCAACAGAAGGAAGTACTTTTTCACATCGCATGTAATTAATCTATGGGATTCTCTGCCACTGGATGTGGTGATAGCCACTAGCTTGGCTTTAGAAGGGACAGACAATTTCATGGGGGACAGGTCTATCAGTGGCTACGAGTGTGGTGGCTATAGGCCACCTCAAGCCTCAGAGGCAAGATGTCTCTAAATACCCGTTGTAGGGGAGCAGCAGTAAGAGAGAGAGCATGCCCTCAATGCTTGCCTGTGGGCTTCTCAGAGGATTCTGGTGGACCACTGTGTGAAACATGATGCTGGACTAGATAAGCCTTGAACCTGATCCAGCAGGGCTGTCCAGCACTCTCCCTCTTTCTCTCTTTCATTAAGAGGCTGCTAAATTTTCTTTATATTGTTTATTATTATTATGAAAATTCAATACAATTTTCAAAATGTTAAATAATTTGCATTTAAATGTAGCATTTGAATTATAAATAAATACCAAACAATATTTTAAAGAAGGTAGAATATTACACTTTTTGAGAAAGGCTTTCTAAATACAATCAAATGCATCTACAGATAAAACTTCACTTGATATTTGTGGCCACAGGGTGGCACTATGGACCTATTTTGGTTTAATTACGAACATGAAAGAGAAAATAAAACATTTTAAAATGAAATATATGCTATACTGATTTATTAATTGTGTTGCTTATAACATATCTGCAATGTTGTTCTCAAGTACAAATTATCTGTCTCTTATCTTATATTTAAAAGATCTCCAAAGACATATTTAGAAATATTTAATCACTCTCTGACAGCTTCCTTTAGGGAATTATGTCATATTGGGCAAAATGTATATGGTCCAACACAACAAGCCTCTTAATTTGTATTTTAAATAAAACAATGTTTTCCACTGATAAGAATAAAAAGTAGACAAAGTGATGTGCTGGCACCTTGTATGAAATTTGCTATCAATGTTTGGAAAGAGGAGGAGAAAAATCACATTTAGCACTTGCATTTTGGTCCCACAATTCTGAAATCTGCCACACTTTTAATAAATCTACTTAGAAGTCACAGTTACATGATGATCTATCACTGTGATGTTCACAGTCTTAACCATTTGTAAACAAGCAAGTTTCTAAACTTTTAAAGTGGTGAGGGGGAATACAAATGATCCATTTATGTGGTGGCAGCAGTCCCTAATGAAGAGAAAAGGCATCACCTGCAGATTTTATGGGTCACAATAGTAACAGCAGGTATCTATGAACATTGCCCAGCCTTGCCTGTCCCACAGTTCCTTATTATTCTCATGGTTGGACTGCCTTCTGTGCTATGAGGTGGAGAGATTTAGCAAGCACCTAGGAACAGAGCATTTTTAATGTAACACCTTTCACATAGAAAACCCTATATGGAATGCCTTCTACTGGGTCAGACCATTGGTCCATCTGGTTCAGTATTGTCTACACAGACTGCCAGTGGCTTCTCCAAGGTTGCATCATTCAGGTGCTCTTCCCAGAATGGCCCCCATCCCCTAAGAGGAATATCTTACAGTGCTGACGTATGTAGTCTCCCATTCAAATGCAAATCGCAGTGGATTCTTATTGACTGATTGATTGATTGATTTGATTTCTATATCACCTTTCCAAAAATGTCTCAGGGCTGTTTACACAGAGAAATAACAAATAAATAAGATGGACCCCTGTCCCCAAAGGGAACAATTCATGCTTGCTCACCTTAAGTGGCGCAGCAGGCAAATGCTCGACTAACAAGCAGAAAGTTGCCGGTTCGAATCCCTGCTGGTATGTTTCCCAGACTATGAGGAACACCTATATTGGGCAGCAGTGATGTAGGAAGATGCTGAAAGGCATCATCTCATACTGCGTGGGAGGAGGCAATGGTAAACCCATCTTGTATTCTACCAAAGAAAACCACAGGGCTCTGTGGGTGCCAGGAGTTGAACTCCACGGCACACTTTACCACAACCTATCTGGCCTCTCCTTTCCTTCCACTCTTTACCTCCTGGATGTCCCCAATGAGCGTATTCCAGTTCTTCCCATTAGCCGGCATCCTGCATGTTGGAGCATTCTTTCCTACATTCTCACTATTTATGTCAACCCTTACAAGAGATGGGACTCAGAGCCTGACCTCATCTGTCTCCATGCCACTCTGCTTCACAGAAACCTTAGAGTGCCACTGAGCCTTCAGTCACGGGGGGGGGGGGAGGATGGGGGCAGAATTCTGAGAAGACCAATGTGGAGCACGCAGAACAGCAGGTGTCACAATAGTTGTTTCTCCATATAGTGGCCAACTGTTTGCACCCTTGTGACTGAAACATGATGCACAAGTACAAGTTTAGGACTTCAAAACCTATGGTGCTTGGCATATACAAGCAAAGCTCATGTGCATGAAACCAACTGGGAGCTTTAAATTAAGTGAACAGTTGACTGTATTGAAGCAATGGCAGTGCTGATTGAACAGGTCAGTATTTAAAGAGGCATAAAATCTTCTGCTCTAATCCAGGAAAATGAATTTCTACATTGGTTTCATACATACTGACCTTCCAGGATAAAATCCCTTCTCGGGTATGAACTCATTAGAGAGCTTCTCTGGAAAAAATCACTGACTGCATCTCAATCTCAATTTCCCTTCTATATAATAATAGCCATGGGGTTGCTGTAAAACACTTTTCACATAAAAAATCCTATAAGGAATGATAAACAAAAATTACTAGCAAGTTACAAAACTTTCTTTTACTATAATTTTATTGCCCATCCCAGATTGTTAGCCTTTCACAAAGAAATTTTACTTCTATAGTCATAAATTTGTAGCTAGAGTCCTTTCAAACAAAGAAAGCCTATGTTGCAGAAGAATGCCTGGCTGAAATGCTGGTGCAGGAACAGTAAACTGTAGGTATATCAAGGATATATGGATGTGGAAAGGTTTTTAAGTGATAGAACTTATGTACTTTACAAAGGAGCATAGGAAGCTGCCTTATCCTGAGTCAGACCATTGGTCCATCTAGCTCAGTATTGTCCACACTGACTGGCAGTGACTAGTGGTGTGCACGAAACCAGCGCCATTCGAGCTAAAGGTGGGGGGATAGCTTTAAGGATGGGGGAGGGTGCACGTCCCCCCCACCCACCGCCGTGCTTCCCCCTCCGGTACTCTGTGTAAAAACAGTCTGGCAGGGTGGCAGCATACCTCCTTGATGCCCCGTTGATCCCTCAACCATAAGTGGCCAGAAGTGCCTGGCGCATGTGTGCACGTTGCAGGTGGCCATGCGCACATTGCGTGCATACACATGCATATCATGCATGCATGCGATGTGTGACATGTGGGCGTGTGACGTGCGCGTGTCCACCCATGATGTGCGTATACGTGCCGGCAATTCCGGAGGTACTCTGCCGCCTCACCGGACTATTTTTGCACAGAGTGCCGGAGGGGGAAGCGGGGTGTGTGTGTGTGTGTGTGTGTCTGGGATAAGTGCACCCTCCCCCATCCTTAAAGCTATTCCCCCCACCTTCAAACTGGCAGAACCACTGGTCTATAGAACCAGTTTCGAGGCCTGTGCACATCCCTAGCAGTGACTTCTCCAAGGTTCCGGGCACCCCCAAGTCTCCTGCTCATGAAAGCACCCACCACCATGCTTACAGCCTTCTCTGCTTCAGATGAGGGCTGTAAATGTGAGCCCCACAGGAGCAAGAGTGATGAAGATGATGAATGTGCCTGTGGGGTGGGACTTTCATTCCTCCTTTGGATGGTGCACACCATCCTTTAAGCATAATGTCTGCATATCTGCCAACATGTCCCTATCTTCCCATTCATCTGAATGGGGAAATAGGGACATGTTGGCACTTGGCAGGTATGTGTCTGAATGAGGCTAAAGTCTGCTCCCTAAAAGGTGTGCTGAAGACAACAGATGCTTTAGCCCAAATAAGCACTTGCCTCCTCCAGTTTCCCTTTGGGGAGGGGTCCAATGTTATTATTCTTGTGGGGACATGACTGAGTTTAATTATTAAAGCACTGGGGGGTGTCTTTTGAGTACCAAACAGTAGCATTGGCTCTGATAATGGCTGCAGTGCTGATGCAGCCTATCATGCCTAATCTTAGGGCCTACCGGCAGCCTAGCAGGATGGTTTTGTCATGCCTGCCGCAGCTATGCATAGCTCTGGGGTCAGAACATTAGAAAGAAGATGTTCCTTCTTTCTGGGTTTATACTTTGCATCACAATTTGAAGGAAGACTCATTTTGGAATTCTGGATCAAATCTTCCCACATCTCCAAACACCGGCATGCAAATAGAGATATTAGAGAGTTACGGACAACTATTAATACTAGACCCCTACTGCAAACTCTACTCTCTAACTGTTGGTCTTTTCTAACGCTGCCCTTTTACCTGAAGGCCATAGAACATATTGAAGATTCACATCAAGATATTATTCAGAACTCTTTGGCTGAGCCCAAAGGCTGGTCTTTAGAGACATCAAATGAGCACCATAATGGGGTTTATGTTTGCTATACACTCTTCAACAGTAATGTAACGCAACCTGCATTTCAGCACTTAACAGATGAAAGGAAGCCTGAGGTATATTATTTAGTCCCTCTCCCAGTACTGTTAACATATAATCCACAAACAAACCCCTTTCAGCTCAAGGCCCCCTTACTGTGGCAACTTTTCATTACATCTCTCTCAATAACCCTGCAGACAAAATTATTCCGACTTTCAAAGCTGAGCAGGTTATCCCTTTTCATGCAGGGTACCAGAAACCATCTGATAGTGTAGTGTTTGGGAAGACTTCAGCCCATAGAGATTCAATTAATTTTTCATATGCTCTGAAACAGATTCAAGATGTTCTCTCTCAATTGGGACAAAAAGATCTCTGCGCCTATCTAAGTTCTAGATCAGCAAGCAGCTGACTTCAAATGTGCCAAACTCCTAATTGCCATCATGTGTGCTTGCTAACACAGACATACAGGAATCCAGCAAAACAAGTCCTGGAAGTGTTTCCGTGTGTGCACTTTACAGCTACGTTGTCCTGCCTTTGGAGAGTGTCTTTAGAACATGCCTGTTACATCCCTGTTACAAATAAGCTGATGTCATAGAAAGTAAATGAGATTGAGTCTTCAATGTTTGTGCAACCCGGGTGTAACTTACATCAACTGTCAGTGAACTGTGAAAGTCTTTGGCTAAGGGCCACAGGTTTGGATCCAAAGGTGCCCTTCTGCTGGTGGGAAGCTTCTCCCACTCATGGAAGGGCTGCATTTGACCCAAATCCAGAAGAATTAATCCATTTGTGCAAGCTCTTCTACAAGTATTTTGTCCAAGCTGTTTTCAAAATGTGTTGATGACTTACTAGCACTTATATGCTATAACCTGTAATTTCCTTATTCACCATGCTTCTTACACTGTATTGCAGCCTCTGATTCATTATGGCTCTGTGCTCTGATAAATCTTCCATTAGCATGTATGTAAGTGTTTATGAAGCACTAAGCCACTTTCTCTTTCTGTTCACTGGCTGACATCCTGACTAATGAAGTACCAGTGAAATGGGAGACGCACTGGTGCTTCTGAAAAGTTCAACAAACTCAGCTCCACTGCTGGCTCAGTGGTGGAGGCAACTTTTGATGATCTCCCCTTCCCCAGAAAGTGTTTTATGCCACCTGAAATGTGTCCCTGAGGGTCACACAATAGGCAGGGATATATTTTCAGGTGGCACAGAGGACTTTCAGTGGAATGGGAGGTCATTGAAATCCCTACACACACACACACACACACACACACACACACACCTGCACTGTTAGTCTGGAAGTCTTCAGATGGACCGATGCTACACTGGTGCTGCTTCTGTTGCACTGGTGCCTTGTTAGCCAGGCTATCCGCCACTTTTCTTTGGCTCTAAGGCATAGGGCTGTGTGGGAAGCTACTACATGCATAAGTAGGCTTCAAAGGCTACCCCTTCCCCCAGCTTAAGACTTGCTCATAAAACTCAGAAGATCTTTCAGGAGCAGCCTCCACCTCAATGCAAAATGAAAAAACTTGGTCAGGAAAAGAAACCAAGCTCCTGTGCACTTGCGGAAAACTGCTTGTGTGTGAAATCTTTCAATCCCAGCCTTTGTGAAGGAACCATGGATGGACTCCATCTTAAAATCCAGTGTCTGCAATGTCATCACAGTACTTCAATGGTTGGGTCCGAATTGGCTCCAAATGACAGCTGTTATGCTGTTGCTGTATACATACATCACAGGGTTCTTCTAGTACAGCAGTTCCTAAACATTTCACTAATGGTGCACCTGCATGTTTCGGTGTCTACTATCGTTCTTCCCCAATGGGAGCAGTGCCTTTCTTGGGTTCACTGCCTGTATGTCTGAACAAGACGATGTAAAGTACAAAGAAACAGCTGTGGTCTGTTTGTCTGAATGGCAGCTCTACTCATATTCTAAATATTAGTTTAAGCTAATATTTGAAGGGTGCATAGAGTGGCTGTTTGGATGAATAGCTCTGCCCACCCCACCCCTCATAATGGAATGTACTGGAAGGGCATTGGGACATTGCAAAAGATGTCAGAACAAGTGTGCATGTGGCACATTCCCCCTATTAATTGTATGGGCTAGGGAGATATCATCCAAATCAGCCCAGTGTCTTCCAGTGTTCCAGTTTACAGAAGCATAGTCCACACTTATCACTGAAGCATATCTTTTAAGCATAAGAACATAAGAACAGCCCTGCTGGATCAGGCCCAAGGCCCATCTAGTCCAGCATCCTGTTTCACACAGTGGCCCACTAGATGCCGCTGGAAGCCACAGACAGGAGTTGAGGGCGTGCCCTCTCTCCTGCCATTACGCCCCTGCAACTGGTACTCAGAGGCACCCTGCCCTTGAGGCTGGAGGTGGCCCACAGCCCTCCGACTAGTAGCCATTGATAGACCTCTCCTCCATGAAGTCATCCAAACCCCTCTTAAAGCCATCCAGGTTGTTGGCTGTCACCACGTCCTGTGGCAGAGAGTTCCACAAGTTGATTATGCATTGTGTGAAAAAGTACTTCCATTTGTTGGTCCTAGACCTCCGCAATCAATTTCATGGAGTGACCCCTGGTTCTAGTGTTGTGTGAGAGGGAAAAGAATCTCTCTCTCTCCACTTTCTCCACACCATGCATGACCTTATAGACCTCTATCATGTCTCCCCGCAGACGTCTTTTTTCTAAACTAAAAAGCCCCAGGTGTTATAGTCTTGCCTCATAAGAAAGGTGCTCTAGGCCCCTGATCATCTTGGTTGCCCTCTTCTGTACCTTCTCCAGTTCAACAATGTCCTTTTTAAGATGTGGTGACCAGAATTGTACGCAGTACTCCAAGTGTGGTCGCACCATAGTTTTGTATAAGGGCATTATAATGTTAGCCGTTTTATTTTCAATCCCCTTTCTAATGATCCCTAGCATGGAATGTGCCTTTTTCACAGCTGCCGCACATTGAGTCGACACTTTCAACGAGCTGTCAACCACAACCCCAAGATCCCTCTCCTGGTCCATCACCGACAGCTCAGATCCCATCAGCATATACTTGAAGTTGGGGTTTTTCGTCCCAATGTGCATCACTTTACACTTGCTAACATTGAACCGCATTTGCCATTTTGTCGCCCACTCCCCCAGTTTGGAGAGATCCTTTTGGAGCTGCTCACAATCCGTTTTGGATTTCACTACCCGGAAGAGTTAGGTATCATCTGCAAATTTGGCCACATCGCTGCTTACCCCTGCTTCTAGATCATTTATGAATAAATTAAAAAGCACCAGTCCCAGTACAGATCCCTGGGGGACCCCACTTCTTACTTCCCTCCATTGTGAAAACTCTCCATTGATACCTACCCTCTGTTTCCTGTCTTTCAACCAGTTAGCAATCCACACATGTACTTGTCCCTTTATCCCATGACAGTTAAGTTTCCTCAGGAGTCTTTGATGAAGAACTTTGTCAAAAGCTTTTTGGAAGTCCAGGTAGACTATGTCAACTGGATCACCTTGATCCACACACTAGTTGACACTGTCAAATAAGTCCAAAAGGTTGGTGAGGGAAGATTTACCTTTGCGGAAGTCATGCTGGCTCACTCCCAGCAGGGCCTGTTCTTCTAGGTGCTTTACAATTTTATCCTTGAGGATGCTTTCCATCAATTTGCCTGGAACGGACATTAGGCTAACTGGCCTGTAATTTCCCGGATCGCCCCTGGATCCCTTCTTGAAAATTGGTGTTACATTTGCTAATCTCCAGTCCTCTGGTACAGAGCCCGATTTCAGGGATAAGTTAAATATTTTAGCAAGGAGGTCGGCAATTTCACATTTGAGTTCTTTGAGGACTCTTGGGTGGATGCCATCTGGCCCTGGTGATTTGTTAGCTTTCAGTTTTTCCAGACAGTTTATAACATCATCCCTTGTCACTTCTATCTGACTCAGCTCTCTAGCCTCCATCCTTAAAAAGCCTGGTTCAGGAACAGGTATATGCTCAGTATCCTCTGCTGTGAAGACAGATGCAAAGAACTCATTCAGCTTCTCTGCAACCTCCATATCCTCCTTAATAATCCCTTTCACTCCCTCATTGTCTAATGGTCCAACTGCCTCCCTGGCAGGTTTTCTGCTTCTGATGTAATTAAAGAAGTTTTTGTTATTCCCCTTGATACTTTTGGCTAAATGTTCCTCAAACTCTCTTTTTGCCTTCCTTATTGTCACCTTGCATTTCTTTTGCCAGAGTTTGTGTTCCTTTCTGTTCTCTTCATTTGGACAGGCCTTCCATTTTCAGAAGGAAGTCTTCTTCCCTTTTATGGCTTCCTTGACGGTACCCGTTAGCCATGCTGGCATCCTCCTGGACTTAGTGGTACCTTTCCTCCTTTTTGGTATACAATCTAACTGGGCTTCTAGTATTGTGGTTTTGCTCCATGCACTCTGGAGCAAAGTGACTCTCCTGATTTCCCCCCTCAGCTTTCTTTTCACCATACTCCTCATTTTGGAGAAGTTTCCTCTTCTGAAATTCAAAATGTCTATGTTAGACATCCTTGGTGATTTTCTCCCCGCATGTATGCTGAATTTGATGGCACTGTGGTCACTGTTCCCTAAAGGGTCGATGACACTGACATCACACACCAGGTCCTGGGTGTCACTCAGAATTAGATCCAAGGTCACCTTCTCTCTGGTCGGTTCCATGACCAACTGTTCTAAGGCACAGTCATTTAGCGTATCTAGAAATTTGACCTCTTTGTCCTGACTTGAATGTGAATTTAACCAGTCTATGTGTGGGTAGTTGAAATCACCCATAATTACAGCCCTGCCTCTCCTTGACGCCTCCCTGATTTCCTCCTGCAACTTCCAGTCACTGTCAGCATTATGATCTGGAGGGCAATAGCACGTCCCCAGTAGCACGTTCCCTTTCCGGCCTTGTATAGTCACCCACAGGATTTCTGTGGAGGACTCCAGTCCACCTAGGTTTTCTAGCTTGTTAGATTCCATGCCTTCTTTAACATACAGTGCTACTCCTCCTCCAAGGTGCCTCTCCCTGTCCTTTCTATAGAGTTTATACCCAAGGATAACAGTGTCCTGCCGGTTTTCACTGTTCCACCACGTTTCTGTTATGCCCACTATATCTATTTCTGCGTTAGCAACCAAGCACTCCAGCTCAGGGATAGCAACAAAATGAAGTAATTTTTTCACATATTATTGTTGTTGTTGTTGTTTACCCAGTCAGATAGGTGTTATTGACTGGGTTGTTTTATCCAGACATCGAGTCCTTCCCAAGGACCTGGGATGGCTGAATTTTATTATCAATGTTGTTGCTGTTATTATTATAGATATCCTTGCAGAATATATGCTGTTCCCTGTAATGTTGCTTTTTGTAATTGGCTGATGGTGATTTCTGTGGCCCCTGTGGTGTTGAGGTGCTCTTCAAGTTGTTTTGGAATTACAACTTCTTCTTCTTCTTCTTCTTCTTATTATTATTATTATTATTATTATTATTATTATTATTATTATTTCTATGGCTTTCTCTGCCATAGGATGTATTGATTGATTGATTGATTTGATTTGATTTGATTTGTATACCACCCTTCCAAAATGGCTCAGGGTGGTTTACAATTAAAACACACCACTAAAACAGTAAAGAGCTAAAACAAATTAAAAAACAATATAACAATTAACAATTTAAAAACATTTTAAAACAACAATTAAACAATTACAGTGATTAAAACCCCAAAATCAGGTTTTGAATTTTAAAACAAACCAGAAATTAAAACCCCCACAATTTAGGAAGCTGAGAAAGCTTGGGTGAAAAGAAAGGTTTTCAGGTGTTTTTTGAAAATTGCCAGAAATGGGGAGGATCGCATCCCAGCAGGGAGCGCATTCCACAGTCTCGGGGCAGCGACTGAGAAGGCCCGTCTCTGTGTAGCCACCAAACAACTTGGCAGTAACTGGAGACGGACCTCCTCGGATGACCTCAATGGGCGGTGGGGCTTATAACAAAGAAGATGCTCTCTTAGGTACCAAGGGCCTAAGCCATTTAGGGCTTTCTAAGTTATAACTAGCACTTTGTATTTTGTCCGGAAACTTACTGGCAGCCAGTGTAACTCCATCAGTAAAGGAGTAACATGGTCTCTCCGAGATCACCCAGAGACCAACCTGGCTGCCACGTTCTGAACCAACTGAAATTTCCAGACTACGTACAAAGGCAGCCCCACGTAGAGCGCATTACAAAAGTCAAGTCTGGAGGTTACCAGGAAATGTACCACAGTTTTGAGGTCATTGATCTCAAGAAACGGGCGCAGCTGGTGTATCAGCTGGAGCTGATAGAAAGCACCCCTGGCCACCGCCTCAACCTGAGAAACCAGGGAGAGGTGTGAATCCAGAAGTACTCCCAGACTGCGAACCTGTTCCTTTTGGGGAAGTGTGACCCCCATCTAGAACAGGCAGATCAAAATTGTCTCTAGAGTTCTGACCCCGCACAATAAGTACTTCCATCTTATCTGGATTCAGCTTCAGTTTATTCTCCCTCATCCAGCCCATTACTGCTTCCAGATAGGCATTTAGGGAGGATATGCCAGCTTCTGAAGAAGTTGGCATGGAGAAGTAGATACATGTAGTGATGGTCACTAGCTTGGATGGCCTTAAAAGGGGCTGTGTAGGATGAGCTTAATCCTCCATTTTGTCTAAGGTTGTGTTATTTTGCAAAATGGCTGCCTAATTCCCTCTGTATATTGTTTGAGTTCTAAGTAGGGATGTGCACCGGACCAGTCCAGGGCCATGTTAGAGGCCTCAGAACCAGTCTGGATTGGGGGCGGTCTGGGGGGGGGCATGTAGCTTTAAGGGCGGGGGGCTAGTGCTTACCCCTCCTGCTGCTTTTCCCCCTTCAGCGCTCGACGTTTTAGCAAAGTTTTGGGGGCGGCAGCATTCCTCCCTGCCACCCCTGCCCCCATCATTGCCTGGGAAAAGCGGAAGTTGGTTGTACGCATGCACCCATCATGGCGCGTGCACGCCCATCACTGCCATGCACGCACACGCCGCACACATCACACGCAACGTGTGATGTGTGCGGCGCACGCGTGCATGGCAGCAACAGGCGCGCACGCGCCGTGATGGGCGCATGTGTGCAACCAACTTCCGCTTTGGCCGGGCAACAACAGGGGCAAGGGTGGCAGGGAGGAACGCTGCCGCCCCAAAAACTTTGCTAAAACATCGAGCGCTGGAGGGGGGAAAGCGGCAGGAGGGGTAAGTACTAGCCTCCCACCCTTAAAGCTACATGCTCCCCAGTGCCAGACCGCACCTCTGTGTTTCCGTGCACATCCCTAGTTCTAAGGTCAAAAGTTCAAAGTTCTGTAAAACTGTCTAGAAATTGGGGGAAATTGTCTAATTTTCATTAGAACTCAAAAAAGTAGGTGGAGTTATATGTATAAAAATGGGATAGATTTGAATAGTTGATGGAATCTTGGAGAGCCAGGAGAGTCAGAGTGAAGAGCTGAGTTAAGAAAAGTTGTTAGAGCTGAAAATCACTGAAGAACTGCTGAAAATAGAAATAACTGAGATAGTTAAGGTGGAAACTCTCTTGAGAACTGAATCAGTCTCAGAGCAGTTGAAGGAACAGACTGGAGTTGACTGGAGCTGGTGGAGTTTTCTCCACCAGTACTGGAGAAAAAGGGCAAGGCCTGTGGCTGAGAAAGGGAAAAGGCAAGGCTTGCTGCAAAAGCTGGTTAAGACATGTGAGTGTAAGAAAGCTCCAGGCAGGAAGTTTTTTCACACAGGGCTTTTAAAGCCCTTTAACTCACATCTCCTCTGGGATGGAGGGGGTGCATTCACATATCAGCCAGATTTACCCCGAAGTCCCTGTGAGTTATCGGGGAGCAGTTCACACACAATTTGGGTTTTTCACTGCGCATTAGAATGTAGCCTGATTTATAGCTGGGGTAAAAAAATCCACTCTTTGTGTCAGGTTTTGGAGACAACTTCGAGTTTGCAGGAAAGCCTCCCATCAGGGGCATAACAAGGCTGGAGTGGGCCCAGAGACAAAATGGGCCCCTCGCTGATACACACACAAACACTTCACAATATATAGTCATGTGACTTGCCTCTGGGGGGCCCCTCGAGGCGTGTGGGCCCCCAGGCAGCCGCCTCCCCTTGCCTAATAGTAGTTACGCCCCTGCCTCCCAGTAAACTCACAGTAAAGCCTGCTGTGTGTAAAAGTCCCTGGTAAGGAGAGTCCACCATCAACTCTAAGAAAGGTCTACCACACCTGAAAATTCATTTTGATGACTTCCCATTATTTCCTATGGATCACTATATCATATAGGCCGGTGTATCAATCCAATACCAATACATTGAATGCTTTTACCTGGGTAGTACAATTATCTGTTGCACAATTTGACAGTTGCTTGCATTGTATTAGATCGGACCCATTATTTTGTTCATGCACAACACTAACACCATTCTTTCTCTCTAAAATGTCTCTGAGGGTAAATCCTCCAACTGTAACACCATGCATAAAATATGATGAAACCAGAAAGCCATAACACAAGAAAATACCACTGAACATGTACTCTCTAAGGTGCGCCTTCCCACTCCATTTCTAAACTTAAAGGAGTCATACACCAGGGTTTACTATTTACTTCAGAAAAAAGCTCCCATCGGTGCAATGCCCCCTTGAGCAGTGTGTTAAAAAACAAAACAAAAACACCCACTTCACCTTTTCAAATGTGCTATATTTTTGTGAGAAGGTCTTGCAACCATTTCCCTCTCTTGCGGATCTGGGATGACTTACCTTTATAACGTTCCTTCATCATCATAAATTAGGGTTGCCGAGAGATTAAAGAATTTGCAATCAATCAGCTACCTTTTAACTGATTAATCAATTCATCAATGTATTAAATATAGATAAATGTGCAGATTACCAAATGGTATTGGTGCCTTTTGAGATACTGAAGGAAAAAATAACATACAGTTTAATAAACAAAAGGAAGAACTGATTGTCAAAAGGAAGGGCATGGCATGTCTCATTATTTCTTTCTCATTCATATGATTAATCAACTGAAGCTTTTGTCTTCTACCAATTAAATCAATAAGACCTTGTCAACCTAATAGGCAGTAAAGGATGAGTAGTACTGAATGTAGATGGAGTAAAAATGTGGGCTGCTATTTTACCAATATGAAAATGAACAAAATCTGCCAGTGCAGAAGAGACAGATCTAAACTCTCCTTAATATCTTTGTGTTGTAAAAGTTAATGGAAACCAGTCGTGCTGATAAAATCTGGAACTATCATCTTAAGTAAAAGGAATTCTTGTTTTTTTGTGGTAGAAATAGAGAGCGGCATTTAAATTCTTGGGATTTCCCTCTTTGCTTATGAGTTTTTGTTAACAACTACTGCAGAAAAAGGAAGAAAATCCACATTTAAATGAAACAGAAAACTGAAGACAAAACAGTGTATTGAATTTAGATCGGAAAGAAACATCCACAGAGCAAAACCAGAAGGCAAGTGAGACCTACTGAGAGAAAGTCCAAAGCAGCAGGCTTTAGGTTAAACAAAAACCCTTCATACCATTTGCAACTGAATATAGGAGAAAAAAGGCAAAAAGGAAAGTTCAAAGCTGGATATAATAACACAGGAGAAGGAGAAAGGTTAGAGGAGGAAGAATAAAAAGATCCTAATATATGTTTGGGTACAAACACCAGATGTGCAAAAGAATAAGGGAAAGGGTAGGATTAGAAAAGGGTGAATTCTGTGAGTAAACATTAAAATGATGAAATCCATGAGATACAATTCAAATGGGCAAAAGAAAAGTGGAAGTCATTAGGAATTTGGATTCCTACTAAAAACACTTCACTTATTGAGATTAACCACATACCACTTTTTCAAAAAATTAAACAAGATCTTTGTAACTGGAATTCTCTAAAGTTATCATGGCTACCACAAATTCATCTAATAAAAATGATAATCTTACCCCAAATCCTCTTTTTATTTCAGATGATTCCATGTACTATCTCTAAAGCCCAGCTTTTACAATGGCAGCAGATACTGGTCAAGTTTATCTGGGTTATAAAAAACCAAGAATACAGAGATATATAAAAACAACAAGCAAATAATTGAGGTTTAAAATATACAGATCTACAACTATACTATGACTGCACAACATTTTTGTGTCTACTTAAATTTATATTATAACGACCAAACATGAGTGAATCTGGAGAATCAGTTTTGTTGTCCACTCAACATTGAAGAAATTTTATGGCAAACCTGAAAAAAAGGACCATCAACATGCAAAGACAATCCATACTTATTACATACCATATTAATTTGGGACAAATGGCATAATATATTGGCTCCATCCCCATCACCTATAACCCCAATTCATGGTCAACCATTTTTTTTAACCTGGATTGGAAGTTAAATCGCTTCAATATTGGCAAAAACATGGACTTACAAAGTTACATAATTTCATTAACAGAAACAAAATAATCCCAAAACAAGAGGTGATTACGAAAACAAAATATACACATCTCCATTGGTATGAATATATTCAAATAACTCACATGATAACCAACATTTTTTGGGAGTTGGGAAAAATAGACAATACCACATATAATAAAAGACTACTATCTCAAACATATGATGAGAAATGGAATTGCACCTTATCATATAAAAAGAGATGGGCACAAGACTTGGACCAAGAAATTACCGCTAATCAATGGAAGATTATCTGGAAGTCCTATTCAATGCTTTCCTCTTCTTCAAATATCAAAGAGGAATATTATAAAATATTAACCAGATGGCACCTTACCCCTTCAAATTTAGCCATGACAAATATGTCCCATTTGTTCAAAGAGAGGGATTGGCAAAAATCATCTCCCACTTGCACAAATGAAATTTCTGTCCACTTGTGGAAAACAGTCAGGATACGTTGTTGTTGTTGTTGTTGTTGTTGTTTACACAGTCAGACAGGTGTTATTGACTGGTTTGTTTTATCCAGAAATCGAGTCCTGCCCAAGGACCTGGGAAGGCTGAATTTTATTATCATTGTTGTTGCTGTTATTATAGATATCGTCGCAGAATATAGGCTGTTCCCAGTAAAGTTGCTTTTTGTAATTGGCTGATGGTGATTTCTGTGGCCCCTATGGTGTTGAGGTGCTCTTCAAGGTCTTTTGGAATTGCACCTAGGGCGCCAATTACCACTGGGATTATTTTGGTCTTCTTCTACCACAGCCTTTCAATTTCAATTTGTAGATCTTTGTATTTGGTGATTTTTTTCTATTTCTTTTTCTTCTATTCTGCTATCCCCTGGTATTGCTATTTAACTTGTTTTTCTTTCTTCTCAATTACAGTTATATCTGCTGTACTGTGTGGCAGATGTTTGTCTGTTTGTGGTCAGAAGTCCCATAATATTTCTGCATCTTCATTTTCAACAACTTTTTCAATTTTATGGTCCCACCAGTTTTTGGCTACAGGTAGCTTGTATTTTTTGCAGATGTTCTAGTGTATCATCCCTGCTACCTTGTCATGCCTTTGTTCATAGTCAGTCTGTGCGATCTTTTTACAACAGCTGATTAGGTGGTCCACGGTTTCACCTGCTTCTTTACAAAGGCGGCACTTGCTGTTTATTGTTGACTTTTCTACTTTTGCTCTTATTGCATTTGTTCTTTGTGCTTGTTCTTGTGCAGCCAGTATTAAACGCTCAGTTTCTTTCTTCAAGTCGCCATTCTTAAGCTATTGCCAGGTGTTGGTGATGTCTGATTTTCCACTTATATTGTGCAAATATTGACCATGCAGTGGCTTCTTTTTCCATTTCTCTGCTTGGCTCTTGACTTGTTCTTTCTTGTAGGCCTGCTTTGTTTCATTGATGTTGAATAGTTTCTCGTTATTGACCATTTTCAGTGCATCTTCTTCACTGTCCTTGATATATTCTTCAAGGCCTCTTTTCTCATCCTTTACTGTTTGATGGACTTGCAGCATTCCTCTTCCACCTGAGCTGCAAGGGAGGTAGAGCCTATCTACATCACTGCAGGGCTGCAGAGCATGATTGATGGTCATGATTTTCCTGGTCTTACGATCCAGCGTCTCTAGCTCTGCCGGGTCTAGTCTATTATTCCTGCAGTGTATCTGATAATAGGTATAGCCCAGGTGTTTATGGCTTGTATGGTGTTCCTGCCTTTGAGTTTGGACTTTAGGATTTTTCTAACTCTCCTGATTTATTCACTTCCAATTTTTCTTTTTTCAGTGTGTGCAATGTTATCAGCCTGGAGAATGCGCAAGTATTTGTAATGTTCATTCTCTTCCAGTTTCTTGATCTTGCTTCCATTGGGCAGTTCTATTCCTTCTGTTTTTCTTATTTTTCCTCTGTTCATTATTAATGCAGCACACTTGTCTAGTCCAAACTCCACTGCTATATCGCTACTGAATATACGGACAGTGTTCAGCAGTGATTCAATTTCTGACTGGGACTTTCCATACAACTTTAGATTGTCCATGTACAGCAGATGGTTGATTTTACTTGATGTTTTAGATGTTTGGTATCCGAGGCCTGTTTTGTTTAGTATTTGTGAAAGTGGAGTCATTGCAATTACAAACAACAGAGGGGATAGTGAGTCCCCTTATTAATTCTTGTTTACACACTCAGACAGGTGTTATTGACTGGTTTGTTTTATCCAGACATCGAGTCCTTCCCAAGGAACTGGGATGGCTGAATTTTATCATCAATACTGTTGATTATTATAGATATTGTCGCAAAATATAGGCTGTTCTCAGTAAAGTTGATTTTTGTAATCGGCTGATGGTGATTTCTGTGGCCCCTATGGTGTTGAGATGCTCTTCAAGTTGTTTTGAAATTGCACCTAGGGTGCCAATTGCCACTGGGATTATTTTGGTCTTTTTCTGCCACAGCCTTTCAATTTCAATTTGTAGATCTTTGTATTTTGTGATTTTTTCTGTTTCTTTTTCTTCTATCTATTCTGCTATCCCCTGGTATTGCTATGTTGATTATTTTAACTTGTTTTTCTTTCTTCTCGACTGCAGTTATATCTGGTTTATTGTGTGTATTATTATTAATAGTAATAATAACAACAAATATTTATGCACCAGTTTCCAACAACAACAAAGCATCTCAAAGTTGTTGAAATAGCAAATGAGAAAATGGTTTCTTGTTCCCAAAGGGCACACTATCCAAAACAAGAACACAAAAGGAACAACAGCAGAAACCACTGGAGAGATGCTTTGCTGGACTTAATAGAGCCAGTTGAATTAAGGCAACCACAGTTAAAGAAAAAATTGGACCTAAGGTTTCCCTCCCCAAACTCTATTTGTTACCTTCAGCTATCTTGTTGTTTCATAGCCACTACTTCCAGTTTAACAGTGCCAGCATTATGTCTGAACAGCTAATGTATATATATTTTAAAGGAAACTAGAATGTATTTCATGCAAGGTGTTAATACACATCTGAGTTCATCCACCAGGGTGAAAACATCTCTCACCAAATGAGCAATTTACACAACATTTTCCTAACAGGATTTGAAGCAGATCTGGGGGGGGGTGGGAATCACAACAATCCCCCCTTTATATTTCCTTTATTTTTTAAATCAGGATTTTTATTACCCCAAAATTACACAGAACAAGCTGACAATATTAATGCATGAAATAAAGATAGATCCTGCAAAAGAAAAAACAACAAAAACATGATTAGAAACTGTTGGAAATTCTCTCTGGTAAGAGAATCCCTTTTTCATTATAGCAGAGTGCACAGGGGCACAACACAGCGGAATTTGGTTAGGCATGCATGTATGCTGAAAGTAAAGTAACTTGGAGCCAGTTCATAGTTTCAAATCAATATATATGGCATTTATTAGAGAACTCCATTCTGGATAGGAAAGTGAGGAGTTAGGATCTCTAATCTATCTATCTAGCTGGATGCAGATGGATTCTGCATGTCTGCACACATGGTGCAAGGGAGAGGAGCTTGCATGTTGCAAGGTAGACGGAACAGGAAGAGAAGGGAGAGGAAGGCGGAAGTGTCCCTGCGATTAGCAATCTACATTCCAAAGGGATAGTGTCAGAGCAGTAGAGAAGGGATGACCAGTGTCTTGACCCTCTAGCCCTCTGACTCACTAGTCTGTCTTCCACTGTCATTGAGACAAGAGACAGCGCAAAGTCCTTCACTTCCAACAGAAACATTGCATACTTGTTTTCAAATCAATGCATATATTTTTACAGATGAGACCATTTACAATATCAGATGTTGTTTACATTGCATTACAGCAATGTACCAAGCAAAGAATTAGGAAATGATGCTAAAACATTGAACCATCAATCCAACTTTGCAGGAGAGCAGCAAAACTGGTCAAGAGCTAGGGTGGAGTAACAACTGCCACACAGGCCTGGTTCACTTGTAACCCTTTAATTGCAGTTATAGCTGCCAGAGTTTGTAACCGTGGTATGCCTGAACATCCAAAACTGCTGTTAAGGGTCTAAAGTTAACTCCAGTTTCCCCCGACAAACTCCTGCCAACATGCCCCATCCCAGACTGGTTAGCCTGTCAAGCTGTACAGCTGCCTGTAGGCAACAGTCATGGGTGTCCACAAGCACAAACACTCCAAGTAGCAGCACAAGCAAGGCACCCGCTCACGGCGCCGGGAGAGGGAAGCCAAAAGGCAGACCCAAGCAGGCAAGCTGGAGCATCCAAGTTGTATTTTTCACATAGAAAGGGTGGGGAGAGGAGTCTCAGCCCCTTCCCCGGGTGGGAAATTTGCTCCCATAGTCTTCCTCATGAGAAGAACCATCTGTGGCTCACGAATGCCAAATGAACGAGATGTCACTCATGTTGTACCAGGTGGTGCTCTCAATGTATGATAAAGAGCACCCCATTACCCTACGGCCCAATCTCTCACGTGAGTGGCAGACTAAGGGGAGTGAGGGAGAATGTTCCATGCAGGAAAACTGTGGAGACAGCCACTTGGGCAAGTGCTTTCCTGGTCTCAGTAACTGCTTCCAAGCCACTGTCAAAGCCTGTGCCCTGCCAACCCACCTGCCAATGTGGAGATTTGCACCTCTATTCACGGCCCCCAATAGATGATGCAGCCATCCCAGGGTGGCTGAAACCGGGGCTCTCTGTTCCCGGGAATCAATGCACCTTGAGATTTACATATGCTAGGTTTTGTATGTATGGAGGTTTTAGGGATGTGTGAACCGGTTCAGATCCGAACTGGTTCGGATCCGAACCAGTTCCGGTTCGGAGGTTCAGATCCGAAACGAACCGAACCACCCCCGGTTCGGTTAGAATCTGAATCGAACCGGGGTGGTTCGTTTTGAACCGGTTCGGACTGGTTTTGATCGGTTCAGACACCTGAAAATTGGTAGGATGGTAGCTGGCACCAAGGGGTACCTGTCACCCAAACCCAAAAGCAATTGGACACTCGTACGATTTTTTATGAATTTTTGAAAATTATTTTTTCTCTCATGGGATATAATGGGACTCGAACCAGGCCATTATTCCTTATTGTGGAGAACCAATGGGTGCAAACAACCATGCAAACCCTGAAGCAATCAGACACCCCTATGATTTTTTATGAATATTTGAAATATTTTTAATTATTTTTCTCATTGAGTATAATCAATGGGGATTCTATCACAGCATATTAGAGTGGATTCATGGTGTCTCATTGAAAATCTCATTTGCTATCATAGAATCCACACTCATTACCTCAGAAACAAGAGAACCCTGTACCCCATGGGTTAGAAACCCATGGGGGTGGTTGGCACCCTATGTGCACTACACCACCACTCGCTCTGGGCCACCCCAGCACCCCCCATGTGCACTTATGGGGCTGCTGAAAGCTCCATTATAACTTATTATGAGGGAAAACCTTAAAGATGCGTAAACTTCAACAATTAACCAAAAATCAGCCCTCTGCCCAAATCCTTTGAAAAAATTCTGGTAGCTTCCCTGCCCCTACCCGGCACTACCGCCAACCCCACACCGCTCTAGGCCACCCCTTTCCCCCCGACGTGAAGCTATACACCCTTCATTATACCTAATGGGGGAAAACCTTAAAGACGCGTAAACTTCAAAAATCACTTAAAAATCATCCCTCTGCCCAAATCCTTTCAAATAATTCTGATAGCTTCCTTGCCCCTATCTGGCACTACCACCAACCCCACACTGCTCTTGGCCACCCCTTTCCCCCCAACGTGAAGCGATACATTTGCTGACACCTCCATGCTTCTTTATGGAGAAAAACCTTAAAGACGCGTAAACTTCAAAAATCACTTAAAAATCACCCCTTTGCCCAATTCCTTTCAAATAATTCTGATAGCTTCCTTGCCCACCCTAGGAACTACCACCCACCACACTGCACTCTACGACACCCCTTTCCCCCCGACGTGAAGCTATACATTTGCTGCAATCCTAATTATTCTCTATGAGGAATTCAAAAATACTTTAAAAATTCACCAATAATCAGAGGAGTGTCCAATTGCCTTGGGATTTTTTGGGTGGTAGGCACCCCTGTCTGTCTACCACCCACCCCGCTTTTGTGCCCCTAGGTGCTCCACAATAGGGGATATGGACTGGTTTGGGTCCCATTATACTCAATGAGAAAAATAATTAAAAATATTTCAAATATTCATAAAAAATCATAGGGGTGTCTGATTGCTTCAAGGTTTGCATGGTTGTTGGCACCCATGGGTGCTCCACAATAAGGAATAATGGCCTGGTTCGAGTCCCATTATATCCTATGAGGAAAAAATAAAAATAATTTTCAAAAATTCATTAAAAATCGTACGAGTGTCCGATTGCTTTGGGGTTTGGGTGACAGGCACCCCTGGGTGCCAGCAACCATCCTTCCAATTTTCAGGTGTTCAAACCCATCCAAACCAGTCTGAACCAGTTCAGATCCAAACCGAACCAGGGGGTGGTTCGGACAAAACCAAAACCAAACCACCCCCTCCTGGTTTGGACCCGGTTCAGATCTGAACCAAACTGGGCAAACCGGTTTTGTGCACATCCCTAGGAGGTTTCAAGGGTTTGGTTTTGTTTTGTTTTTACAAAGAAAGGGTGGGGAAGTGGGGCCCAGGCACTTCCCTGGGTTGGGGGTTTGCAACCTCTGGTTATTCATGAGCAAGGTCTCGGTTACTCCTCATCAAAACATGGCGATGAGCGTGTCCACAAAATGGCCATGCAGACTATGCTCACTCACAAGAGTGTCAGTCCATGGGTGCTCCTAGTAAAGCTGTGTTGCTGTGTATTGGGAAGCAGTGGGCAGGTGTATCCCAGAGACTGTTTCCTGCTTCCAAAGATGGTGGCCAAGGTGCCCAGGAAACCAGATCCCTACCTGGCCATTCACACCTGTGCACAGTTGTGCCGCCACCCACAACCCCAGCAGTTGACGCAGCATCCCTGGGGTCAGGGGAGCAGAGGAGAGTGCCCTCTCCTGCAATGTCCCACACCTGCTTATCTGCATACAGCAAACAGACAGACCAGATCCAGGATCCTTAAACCTGGAGTGAATGTACTGTCCCATTGGCCCAAAAATGTACCATCATGCTTGGCACACCCTGCTGGAGAGCATAGCCAATCATGGCTAAGCGGCTGATGTGGTGACACTTTGCCCACAGTCTGGCAGCGAAGCTGGCAGGGGTAGAGCTGGAAGGCCAAGTCGCAGGGAGGGGCTCCCCTCTCCTACTACTCCAGTTAGGCTAATGGCCGTTAGCTGTACGTCTGTGGTGCGAATAGGAGTCTGGAATTTTATCTCTGGTTAGTGTTAACTGCAGACAGTTAATGTGTGTGTGCCTGAATACGGCCGCACAATTTTTAAAAAATCAATCATGGTTGCCTCTGTTACAACATTGTAGCATACATTTAGCTATGCATTTACCCCATGGTAAGCTACCCCTTCCTTATCCATGCCTTCTAAAATGAGACTCTGTTTCTTTACCAATAGGCTTTATTCTATGACCATTCAGAGCAGCATCTTTTTAGTTCTAATGTCATGCATGGAGAAGGGCAGACGCACTCATAATATATTTAAAATTTTCTCCAAATATTGTCACAACATGGTGGAATTAGGGCCAAACTGTAATGGAGCTGTGGAGCTCGCAATCCAGATCAGGACCATGGTGTGAGGAGAGGGCGCTTTAACTCTTTACCCTGCTGTGCTTTGCCAGGTATAACTTATAAATGTTACCATTTATATACAAAATAACTAGCTAATAGAAATATTCAAAATATTTATTTATTTATTTATTTATTTATTTATTTATTTATTTATTTATTTATTTATACATTTGTATCCCACTCTTTCTCTGAGCTCAGAGCGGTGTACGTGATTATTTTTATCCTCACAACAACCCTGTGAGGTAGGTTAGGCTGAGAGATACGTGACCGGCCCACAGTCACCCAGTGAGTTTCATGGCTGAATGGGGATTCAAACTTGACTCTTCCCAGTTTGAGTTCAGCACTCTAACCATCATTATTAATTATCATCATTAACTAATGAGAGCTCTCCTCCTGGAGTAAATAGCATCTTTGCAGGGGCTTGATCTGGGTCGGGATTATGGTGGGGGCAAAAGGATAACGTTTCCTTTTCCCACACTGTGATCCTCATCTGGACTCTTCCTTTAAAGTTCCAATTTAGAAAAATACCAAGCATGTAATTTTTAATAATGTGTTAGACTGAACATGTTGTTTGGTCTTTGCAGGGCTCACAGGGTTCTCAACAACTGTTCCCTGCAGTGACAGGCTTCCTTAGGCTGAAGCCATCATTGATACATGCTCATGCAGTTTCCTATGTTTCCCAGACTATGAGAAACACCTATATTTGGCAGTAGTGATATAGGAAGATGCTGAAAGGCATCATCTCATACTGCATGGGAGATGGCAATGGTAAACCCCTCCTGTACTCTACCAAAGAAAACCACAGGGCTCTGTGGGTGCCAGGAGTCGACACCAACTGGACAGCACAACTTTTACTTTAATATGTCTCTCATCAGAATCCTGCTCTTTATTTCTATTTTTCAACCTAAGAATGCAATGCACCTAATTTCACAGTCCTCGTTCTCTGCAATTCATCTTGCTTCAAGCATCTGTTTTTCATTCTATTTTATATTCTCCCTTCTGTCTCTCACACCTTTTTATGATGATGTTATGTACGGTTTCATTAGATTATCTGTCTCATTTGGATTGGAGGCTCCTTTGGGTAGGGACCCTGTGTCTGGCCTAATGCATAATACTTCATCATGCTGTTAGATGTATCTTCTGGGACAGTATTAAATAGGAGTGGTATATCATTAAGGAAAGGCATCTGGTGGTTTCCGACACCTGGAGTCTCTTCTGTCCTGGCATCAACAAAGTACACATCAAAGTATCCTTAATAAGGTTCACCTTTTAAGGCGTGTCCAGTTTTATACGTCTTAAGAAGTGTAATGTTTTGAAGTTTCATCCCCATACAGTAGTGGCCTCAGCAGGGAAGCACATCTGCCACATTCCACTTGCATACACCTATACATATGTATCGTTTATTGTATCGATCCCTGCCACTCCTGTATCTCACCGTTTATGCTAATAGGCTTTGGGACTAGCCCTAAATATGTGAAAAACAGGAGTCTACTAAGGCAGCAACACTACAAAGGAGAAGAGCACAGTTATTAACATGAGTACTGTATCTTACCCAATTTCATGACTGAGCCTATTTAATCAAAACAGTTTTGAAATGTTACTCCTCAAAAGGTGTAGAGCATATGCATATTAATAACATATCTTCCAAAAGTTCCTTGGAAAATTAGTATGCATTCACTCAAAATATATTTATACCTCCATGTTACCATTTATATACAAAATAACCAGCTAATAGAAATATTCAAAATATTTATTTATTTATTTATTTTTACATTTGTATCCCACTCTTTCTCTGAGCTCAGAGTAGCGTACGTGATTATTTTTATCCTCACAACAACCCTGTGAGGTAGGTTAGGCTGAGAGATACGTGACTGGCCCAGAGTCACCCAGTGAGTTTCATGGCTGAATGGGGATTCAAACTTGGCTCTTCCCAGTTTGAGTTCAGCATTCTAACCATCATTATTCATATTTATAATGGGCAACATCTAGGTTAATTAGCCATGATTAAGCAGCAATGTAGGACAATGCTGAAATGCATCATCTCAAACTGCATGGGAGTAGGCAATGGTAAACCTCTCCTATATTCACCAGGAGTTGAAACCGACTTGACGGCACACTTTACCTTTAAGCACAATTGAAAGCAATGAGACAAGTTAGTCATGTCAAACTTAATTCCCATTAATTTCAATGGGACTTAGCTTATGACTAAATTAGTCTGGATGTAAGATCATTCTCTACCATTTCAATAACATTCAGAAATCAGTGACAGCACAATTTATCTTTCATGACATTCTGCTGCTGACCTGAAAGTGGCCATTCTTCACTTGAACTACTTCAAAAGAAGACTTGGGTATGAGATAGTTGAATTAGAATGTATAACAATGTTTGAATCTATTGTCTCTGAACTTGAATCAGAATGATGCATTTCCATCACATTGCAGAGTTAATTAACTTAGTATTGCTAGGATGTTGTTATCACCAATTCCTGTTGCTGTGAATTGTCACCCAGCTTCTCTTATGTATGTACTTTGAAACGTCATATAGAATTGTCAGAGATAAGTGCATTTCTTGGCCATCTGACTCCATGGGGTATTGCCCCCCCGCATAGCTTCCTATACCTGTAATGGACTGTAGTCCAAAAAAGCTTATGCTACAATAATTATATCAGTCTTTTGAGGTACTGTAAGGCTGTTTTTGCTGCAACACGTTAACACAGCCTTTGGATGTTCCACATCAGGACATGAAAGTTGGGTTAGGTTATTAAAAAGGGTTGGACAACGCTAGTAGATAATGTTAAAGAAAGATCACTGAGGCACCAATTCAACTCCAAAACAGGTGTCGCAAGGCCCATGAAGATCACAAGTTATACCCCATGAAACCTGTCTGTCTACCCAAACTTAGTTGGTCTAGATAACTCACATTCAGGGCTGAGAGGGACTCCAGGTTGAACGGGGCTCTCAGCCAAATGCTTTTGTGGCCCTCCCTGAAACCTAATGGGGACTTACTGTGGTGGCTTCTTCAGTGGCCCAGAGTGCTTCTAGGCAACTGCCATCTATCTTACTCATAATGCAGTGCACTTGCCTGTCACTGCATCACATTCACCCAATGATGAGCTGGGGGCTTTGCATTATTCATAAAATAATTATTAGTAAAAAAGATGGCAACTCCCCAGAAATGCTCAAAGGTGCACTGTCACCCTTAGATTGTACACTTCTTGAGACAAGCTCCTGCCTTTTTTCTTATGTTGTAAAACCACCATGTACTTGGAAGGCTTAATAATATCATGCATACATACATACCGACAGATGTATGTAAGATAAATAATACTGTTGCACAGAAGGAGGCTTATGGAAGAGCATAATGACCCTTCCTCTACTACTTGCAAACAGAACAAAGATGCGTTTAGTCATTGGCACTGGTTATAGTCATAGACATTGGCATCTCAGCATAACGTGGGCAGTGCAGACTCACTTGTGCCACTGCAGGGCTCTAAATCACCTGTGACACCGCTTTGCAAGGAGGAAGTACCAGTATTGCTAAGTCTTGCATGAGTGCACATTGTATGCTACTCCCATTGGGAACAGGAGGCAGGTCTGCACAACTTGTGGTATGTTGCAGGAACGTGTCTGTCATTGATTCCATGATTGCAACTATGACCCATCTTACAGAGTCTTGAGGACAAAAAGGAAGAAGACATCACCATCAGAAGACTCACATCCTTGACACAGCCATGAATTCTAGAAGTCTCTTAGATGTCAACAGTAGTTGTACAGTATTGGGTACTTCTGACACTTAACCAGAGGTGGTTCTTAAGATGACACCTTAACTCTGCTGAATCAAAGGTATGTTGATAAGTAAGCTGTTTCATTATTTTGTACATTGTGTTGTTGTTTCTGGTTTAAAACAGGATATAATTGGGGGAGGATAAAATTTCAGGATCATCAATTTGGGGAGCAAAGTAGACAAGTTTGTTGCTGGAGAGTGGGCAGGGAGAGAGCAAAGGAAAGAGCAATCTACCTACTGGAGCCATTGCAGCAGGGTGATTTGTGGCGAAAGGCAACCACTGCATACAAGAAGCTCCATTTTGCTGTTTCTGATCTACAAGCACAGACATATCTGGAAGGTGAGGCAGCCCAGATGGGAAAGAGGGTGGCACCAGCAAGGGGCTGCTTAGAACTGGCATGACCAAGGAAGCATAGTTTGGCTCTCAGTTATTTAAGAGCAAAAGATTTTGTTGACTCAGCAATACTGTTGTCTATTTATTCCAGCTTTTGAACTGCTGCTCTAGTAGGCCAGTCTCTGACTTAATCCTAACAACAGGAAAGAAAAGCACAGTTTATTTACTGGAAATGGCCAAAGAAAAGCGGTCTGAAGAGCACTCCCTTGGGAAATCTGGAAATGAATGTCTTCCATGGTGATGGACCATGGAATTATATATGTTGATTGAAATGAAATGCCAGCTCTCACTCTTTTTTAATACCAATCCTCACATATCCCTAATTATCACTTGTTTAATACTGGGAATCAAGACAACAAAAGGGATCTAACAGCTCAATAAAGTATCCAAGAAAAAGACTATCCCCTGTTTTGTTTTTTAAAATGTGTTTAAAGGTTTAATCTTTTTCATTGATACAAACTCTGCAGTTAAATCAAGGCAGTTGGATCTGTTCATCTGTATTACCTATTCAGTCTCCAAGTGTGTCCAAGAAGATTCCAGCTTCATTGAGTTCAGAGTAAGCCTGGCTGCTTGAATCTTATTCCTATCAGCACCATTGACTGGATATTACAGATGAGCAAATCAGTCTACTTTGGTTTAATCATAAAGTCCACACACCTTGAAAATGAGCACACCTCCAAATGTATAGTCTTTTTCTATACAGCTGTGTGGTTGTGTTGAGCATTAGCAAATACACTTCTCAATTGTTCTTGCATCCAGTTATTCAGGGTTTATATATATATATTTTTAAAATCCCTTTTTTAAAGTATCCAAAGGTGCTTTTTCAGAACAATGTGGATAAGATTTAAAAGTGCCTCTCCATGGGGTTTTCGGTTACCCTGTGCTTTAGCACCACACCACAGGCATCTGTACAACTGGGGGGGGAATCAGTTTAACTATTCTGAAACATGTTATGACTTCAGATGTGCCCACTGCTTTTGAATTTCTTTGGCATTCAGAATCACGTCCAAGACACACACTACTTAACTGCTTTACAGTTCTTAAAGTCAAGATTTAAAATGGACTCCAGTGTATGTGTGAGGGGAGTGGCATTTACAGGCACTCAGTATAAGAAAAACATAGTAATGCTAGTTTGGCACCCCAAAAGAGAGATAGTTTAATCAAGGGGCATTTGTGAAAAACTGGGCTTGAGAGGGTCAGATTTTGTTATTATTTTATTTATTACACACATACCCCACTTTTTCTCCAAGGATCTCAGAAAAGCTCACACATGGTTTCCAGGTGGCCTCCTAGACAGGCAGTTTATATTACTGCTTATCTTCAGCAGTAGAGCTCCTTCATGTGCCTTCATATCATTCTCTGAGCACAATTTGCTTGCAAATTCTTCTACTCACAGTAGATGGCAGTATATGAACATGGAAGGGTGAACATTGCAAGGGGCTTGAAAATGTAAGAGTACGTTTGGAATATGGAACACATTTGGAGTAGAGTAAGCATACTTGGGTTGACAGGATAAAAGGAGGATGAATAGATAGTCTGATAAAACATATGAAATTACCAAACTACACAGCAATAGCCATATGAGCAAATAAACTAAGTATGCTTTCACAGTGATGATCACAGTTATGAGGAATAATACTCAGGAATCCATAAGCCTATTGCTTTTGTTTCTTTAAAGCAGGGGCAAGCAGACATCAGCCTTGTGGCATACACTTTTTTTTTTTTAAACCCACCCAGAATTCTGGGGTCTACAGTCTGTCACAAAATGGCAGCTCAAAGCAGAGTCAATTACAAAACTGTAGGGCAGGGTGGAGACAACTACAAAATGGTGGGCTGGAGGTGAAGACAGTTACAAAATGGTGTCTCAGCATGGAACTAATCAATAACGTCCATATCCCAAAAGTCATTCACTGGGATTGCTGAAGTACAAATCCACATCTGAGCCGTTAACAGATCAAGGATCTTGGTGGGCCACTGTGCGAAACAGGATGCTGGACTAGATGGGCCTTGGGCCTGATAGGGCTGTTCTTATGTTCTTAAGGATTCTAATATCAAATCCTAAACATGGACAATGGTTAGGAAAGCAACACAAATACCAGGCCATGGGCAGCCTTCATACCACCAATTAATACTGCAGACTTGCTCTGCTCTGCTTTCAAATCCTAGTCTTTAGTTCTTATACTGCAATGCAGAACCCAGTTGCATGCATGTTTCCTCAGAAAGTAAACCCAGCACAGTTACTTTCTGTCATTATCAGAACTCCAGGCTTGCTTTCCTCTGCTTGTGTAAATTCTGAACCTGAATTCATTTTATAGATCATAGTGTGAGACCTCAGATAGATGAAGCTGTGGTTAATCTGTGAAGCCGAGAATCATGCCGCAGATGACTGATTAACTGTGGTTTGGCAACCTCCGGCTTCTGGGCCAAAGAACCGCTCCCTCTCCCTAGTCTGCCCAGGTTGCATCTCAGCAATCTCCTTTCTGCTCATGTCGCAAATGATGTCTGATGTTGGCAAAGCATCAGTGCACTAGTGAAGCTACAGCCATTGGCTGTGATGTTAGAGGGGGCATGCTCAGGGTGATCATGCCGTTTTGGTAGTGTCCTCCCACCCTTGGCAGGGCAAAGACATATTAACTTTATCCTCACACCACTCATACCACTGTTTTCCGCAGCTGGGGAGGAAGGGTCTTGTGCCCCCCCCCCTTCCCTCCTCTAAGAAGAGAGTATTAGGCCCCTATGATCCCACTTGCATTGGTCAAACATAGACTGCACAAGCAATCCCTCTACTTTTCCTCATACGTTCACAGAATGAGTTTGTTACTGGCAATGGCCATTTGTGACACACCCACACCAGCCACTCCCTAGCACATATGCCATGAGATGCATACTGCCCTCCCCATTTATCCAGGGGCCTCTATTTTTCCCTCCGCCTAGACTCCCATCCCTGTCCTGTGCATGAGTGCTTATGGGTGGATGGATAGGATGAGACTGCCAGGAAGAGGGTGAGAAGAGCTGCCCCTTCCGTTTTGGGGAGTATTGCTCTATTTTTGTACAGGTTGGTAGAGGAAGAGAGGCCCAGCCCCTTCCGCTGGGTGCAAGCATGCTTGGTCTTGGCTAAGCCTCATGAGAACTGTCCATCTAGAACAGGATTAAATAGCATAAGAGATTCCTCTTGTGTGATGAAGACGGATCCTGCTTCTGAGTGGATCACTCTCTCATGAGAGTGCCCAGCCATAGACACACAAATGAAGGCTGGAAGGTCTTTCTGCCCAGCCTGGCTGACAGTTCCACCAAAAGCCCCAGGAAGGGTCCCTCGGCAACATCCCTACTGGTCACGGTGACTGCAGGGAACTGAGAATATAAGCACTCCTTAAAAGAATCTGGTCTCCCTGCAACACATCTCCATGCTCAGTTTTGCTGCTTGCAGTCACCTGACTGGCCCGGGACCATTCTAATCCCCAGGTGTCCCATCCCAGAGTGCTCCACGGTGTCTGGTTTGCATTTGCCACAGTGTCGGGCCCAGGTGGTAGTAATTAGCCTGAGAGGTAGGATTCATCCCCAGTCTCTCCTTGTCTGCCCACCCAACCCAGAACCACTCAAGCACCTGAAGTGGCCCAGACCACTTTTTAGTCCAGAGGGGTTGAGTGGAGGGGGGAAGATGGGGAGTATGTTCTATAGTTAGCCAGTGGTGCAGGGAGCCCCACAACAGCGGGGAGCCCTATAGTTGGAAGGTTTACCTCATAAAAGTGCAGTCAAACAGAGAGCTGAAACACATTAGGGTTTCTGTTTTCTCCAGTGGACTGGCCCTCCCATGAGAAGGCTACCCCTGACCTTGACCAGCAAGCCAGTTCCAGGACATGAGTGTGTTGGGTCTTTCTCACTGCTTTGCCCAGGCCTGCACGCCCAGTGGCACCCTTGGTTACTGTGAACCAATCCCCAGGACCCTTTGCCTGCCTTAATATGCCTGCCTCTGGTAACCTCTGACTACTGCAATGCGCTGTACATGGGGCTGCCTTTGTATGTGGTTTGGAAACTTTAGTTGGTTCAAAATGCAGCTGGTAGACTGGTCTCTGGAGTGCCTTGGAGAGACCATATTATGCCTGTTTTACAGCAATTGCATTGGCTACCAATAGGTTTCTGGGCAAAATGCAAAGTGATTACCTTTAAAGCCCTAAATGGCTTGGGACCAGGTTACCTAGGAGAGTGCCTTCTTCTGTATGATCCCCACCACACAATGAGATCATCAAGAGAGGTCAGTCTCTGTATCCCACTGGCTTATCTGGCGGTGACTTCTCCATAGTTGCTCCTGGGCTATGGAATGTGCTCCCTTTAGATATTCATGGTTTAACATCTTTGCCAGCCTTCAAAAAAGCCCCTGAGACACATTTTTTTCAGCCAGGCTTTTAGTAATCTCGGAATGTTTTAAATTTTTAAATTGCTGTTTTTAATAGTTTGTTTTATTTTGTTTTTCTTGTGTTTGTTTTTGTGAACTGCCTAGAGCCTTTGGAATTAGGTGGCATATACATTAAATAAAAATTAAAAATAAAATCATCCCCTCATAGGAAGCCAATAAGTGCTGTTTCTGGATTATCAGATGAGCAGCCCTGGTCCATCCATGGTCTGGCAACCAGTGTCTAACCCCATGATTCTCGGGCATGTCCCTCAGTCTAGTTCCCCCCACTTCCGTATGATCCAGAGGGGATCATACAGAATATACCTTTGAGTATATTAAGGCCAAAGAGACCACACTCCATTGATAGCATCTGAGAGCCTCAGGAATGGGGCTAGATGAAGTGCTAGGTCAATGAAAGGGCTCCTTGCATGTGTGTCTTTTCTCCTTTTCTTTAAGGCATGCTTTCCCCAATGCTGTTTCATCCCTTTAAATTCAGGAACTGCATGGATGCAGCATCGCTGTTGCCAAGCGACGGCAGGAGGAGCAAGGGGCATCAGCTCTGAGAGGCAGGGCATCAGTTCCAAAAGGCAACCAGCAAGATATGTCTCCCCACTAGAAATGATGCATTTATTGGCTGCTCTGATCCAGCCTCTTTATGGTGGCAGGAGGAGCTTGGGCATGAAACCCAGGTAAGGGCGGGCGGCAGAAATCGGATGACACAATGGTGCCCCCTAACCTCAGGTTTCAGCAGCAAAACTCACTACAAACTGAGGGTTCAAATTTAGGTTTGGGAGCGGCTTCACACTTTCAGACGATCACAAGCTCAAATCTCTGGCATGTTTACCTATGGTTAGGTGTTATGTCTGAACATGGCCATACAGAGTTAACCCCTTGCAAATCTTATCTTGGGTTGCAGGTTACCAGGGTTTTTCTGTCAGGGCTTCTGTGCCTTTGTGGGATGTGGGGGAAAGAGCTGGTATTATGGTAGTGAGCATGAATTGTTCTCTTTCCTAAGCAGGGTTCAACTTGGTTTGCATTTAGATGGGTGACTACATGTGAGAGCTGTCTACTATAAGATATTCCCCTTAGGGAATGGGGCCATAGCTCAGTGGGAGAGCATCTGAATGCAGAAGGTCCTGAGTTCAATCCCTGGCAGCTTCTCCAGGTAAGGCTGGGAGAGACCCTTGCCTGAAATCTTGGAAAGCTGCTGCCAGTCAGTGTAGACAATACTGAGCTAGATTGGCCAATGGTCTGACTTGGAATAAGGCAGCTTCCTATGTTCCTAGGTCTGTTGCATGCTAGAATGCAATTTAGCCCAAGAAGCTTCTCCCAAAATGCAAAGTCATGGAAAACAAAACAAAAAAGGTTAAGGGGACCCCCCCCCAAGTTATGGAAAACAAAGGGGGAACAGATTTCAGTGACAGATTTGGGGGCCCAGCTGGGCAGAATCCATCATGGAATTTGAAGGGACTAATTTCATTTTTCAGTGGGTTCTAACTAAAGTTCCACCACCACACCAGCTTACACAAAACCTGCCCAGAGGCCTCTTAGCATTAGTGTACACCAGTATTGATGTGTGCCACAGTAAAGAGGCATCTGCGCCTGGAATTACAAAGGACTGTACAAAATCTGCTTAGTACCCTGTTTTGTAATTTGCCACCCCACTCCAATTTCCATGGAATAATCTGCCCTCAAAATTTGGTGGGGTAAATTATTCTAAGGAATCTTCTTGGGTGGGTTCACCCACCAATAGTAAGATGTGTTGCATAAAATGGGCTCTGAGTCCGGCTGATTTGGGGCCAGTTTGGGCTTTTTGAAATCTGTGTAATTTTTCTGCGCCTGCATGTTCTATTAAATGTATTTTACATAGTGAGACAGCAGTACTACCATGGAAAAGGAGCTTTTCAGGGGAGGAATTGTCCTTGTTTTTACCCCTATAAGAAGAGTGTATGGCATATCAGGTGAGAAAGAGCCCCAGAATATGGTTCGCCATAGAATCCATTCACATGACCACTTAACCACTTGTTCTGCCAGACGTTTTACTATGCATCTGGATCTATTATGCGGCAATATCCTCCCTACTACGTAGTGGTAGGATGATATAGACAACCAACTTATCCCAGGATCGAAAGTTCAACCCAGGGTTGTTTGGTAATCTGTATGAGTTCATTGGCTCTCTCCAATCCCATCATTTTTCATAATTCATCTGGAAGAACCTTGCTGAAGAATTAATCCTTAGTAGCTCACAATGCACAAATCACATTTTCCTTTGTGCCCTTGGACTAGGTTCTCAGTTGGCAGAGTGGACCTTCATAGATTTTGCCAGATGCAAAAAGCAACAGTTCTGAACTTATTAACTTTGGGAAAGCGAGGTCAGTTTATATTGGCTGAAAACTGGGTTTCTCATTTTCAGATAAACTTGATACTCTAATGATAAAACTTGAGCGGTTATATCTAGGAAATCAGATGATTCTGCAGATCCCAGGCATACTCTGTATGTATAAACAATAATAGACCCCGAGTTTTCTCGCCTTCTAAAAACATAGCATTTGTATTTTTCAGTTTAATGAGCAAGAAAAGAGTTGCCAAGGTGCAATTATACAAAATATATACTGTGCTGATTATAGATTCTTTTACTTTAATGTTCAGGAGGAGGCTCTGGGTTCATGTTAAATCTTTCTCTTTCCCTCTCTAATGAGATATGGCTTATCTGACTGGGGGAATAGAAGATATACAATTAGTTTGAAGAAAGCTACAGTTTCATCAGTTAGAGAAGAATTTGTGTTGCAAATGCATACACAGTGAAGTCTTGATTCTGATAAAACTCCCACAAGGGAGTTGCCTTACCTGGGTGAGGAGCCTCACAGTGAACAAAATTAATCAGTGTGAGACTCTCAAGTACGGCTCTGCAATGTCATGGGCGTGATGTGCAACCATTTTCTAGGGGAACATGGCAGGCTGGTTGTATAAGATGCAGAGGAGAGAAATCTGTATCTCTCTGCTCATCCAGCCCAACAAGCTTAACCGAAAATAAAATAGTCAGGCAACCATGCAGAGATAAGCAAGGAATCCCCAGTGATGTTGGTAGCAAGGCCACAGCCGTTTGGAGGGACTGATTGATTGCTATCCATAAGGGGTGTGTGCGTGAGAGAGAGAGAGAGAGAGAGAGAGAGAGAGAGAGAGAGAGAGAGAGAGAGAGAGAGACTGGCTCACAGTAAGTCTGAATTTTCAAACAGAGAATGACAAAAATGGTGTTGTTTAACCATCTGGCAAAAGCCATGAAATATTGCCAGGTGGTGGGATGGGTGGGGGCTTAAGATTAGCATGCACAGCTTTACCTAGAGTAAAGGAGGCCAATATAATTCTATGGGCTGTGATGTCCCTACACCCAGAGTGCTCGTGTAAGAAATAGCAACTGGACTGAGAGAAGTTTCTCCTTCTCTTATGATATTAGCACCAGGGGTCAAGCAATAAAGCTGATTGCTCATTTAGGAGAGACAAAAGGAAGTATTTCTTTATAAAGTGCATTAAACTATGGAATTCACTGCCACGTGATGTGGTGTTGGTCTCCAGCTTAGATAGTTTAAATAGTAGATTAGACAAATTCAAAGAGGGCAAATCTATTAGTGGCTACTAATTCTGATGACTATAGGCCATTTCCACATTCAGAGGCAAGATCCCTTTGAATACTAATTGCGGGGGAGCAACAATGGGAGAGAGGGAATGCCTCCATCTCCTGCCTATGGGGTTCCCAGGAGGCATCTGGTTGGTCATTGTGGAAAAGCAGGATGCTGCATGCCTTGGCTTGGTTCAGCAGGGCTCAACTATGTAATATACAGATGACTCACCCATCTGATATGGGATTCTGCCTATAAAACATTACAGGAGTGTTGTGTGACCAGCCACAGGGAAACAGCCATTATATTACATTGGACCTAAGAGTATATCTATGAGAAAATTTCCCTATATTGTATCCTTTGTCCTGGGCCCCTTTGTGGCCCCCACTGTTCAGGCAGCAAGGTTTCCTTAGCACATGATTGGGAAACTATGGGGCCATTCTCATGACTGGACAAGCAGTGGGGGTCAGGTGGGCGGTGTGGGGGGGGAAGGCTGCTCAAACTCCCCCTCTCCCCCAAACAAGCACAAAAATGCTTCTGGGAGTGCGGACCGTGCGCCCAGATGCTCTGCATTACACCACGCAGCACGGTGCTCCGGAGGCCAGGATGACATATCCTGGCCTCTGGATATCCCACAATGCACTGTGTCACGAGCAGGATCCCCTGTCAGATGGGTACTGAGCGTGCAGCTCAAGGAGACACACAATCATGGCAGCCAGGTTAGGGAAGCACTTGCTCCCTTAATCTTGGCTAAGAGCCAGGTTTGGGGAGTGAGATTAGGCTGGGTGAGAGCACCAGGATCCGCGTGGGTCCCAGTGCTCCATGCGAGTAGCCCAGCCCTTCCTCTTTGACTACGTAGCAAGCTGTAGGACAACTTCAGTATTCTAAAATATTGTCAGACTACCTGGCACAAGTGAGCCCACACCATCACATACAGTCATCACTGCTTTTTATGATACAGAAATCTGGGATGCTGCCAAATTGTACTGTGGCTGGGGCAGAGGTCTGTTCTCAATTGAACCCAGACCTGCTGCACTTCAGAATTGGAGTAAGTGACAAACAAGAGGATACGCCTATTGCATGATTAGGGTCTGGGTGTTCATTTTTCCAAATTTTAATAGCAACTCCTTGGGTCCTGATCCAGATCAAGGCAGTGCTTGATGGGAGAGGAGGATCTCAAGCCCCCGCCTCCATACCTGCTGTTGGCAGTAATGAACTTTTCTTTGGGGTCAAGCAGTCATGGAGGTGGCCAGTCCAGGTCGGAAAAGGGAGCAAAGGATTATGAAGTCCCCTTCTGTGCACCACACTATCAATCTGCATTGGGGCCTCATGCAACTGCTATGTACATCTGGAAAACCAAGCATGTGGTCCCCCAAACACTTCATTTGGTCCTATCATCTGGTTCGGCCCTAATATCATAGTTACCTTTCTGGAATTGTGCCCGTTTTTGCACTGTTTCAATAAATGTCACACTGTTTTTATTGCATGGTGTATAAATGGTGGTTTCATATCTAAATAGCTGCACTTTGGCTCCTTTCTGGAGAGCTCCTTGGGTTCACAGAGCTATCTTGTTCATCCAGAAACTTTTAATTTGTTGGTGACATGTTTGGCCTACTTAGCAAGTGCTGGATTGGTAGGATCATCAGCTAACACTAATAAGCAAGAAAGTTGCTAGCCATGACATGGAAAGCTAGCGTTAATCAGAGAGTGTGTGTCGGTGGGGTGGGGGTGGGGGTGGCAGTAGAGCCATTAAATTCTCTTGAATGAATCTGTTTTTACATGCTACTAGTGTTCCTAGAAAATACTGGCCTGGTAGAATATTCAGGGCCCACCACTAATGGCTTGGAAGGAGCAGTTCTTGTCTGCATATGACAAAACGCCTGACCCTTTTATGGATCATAGAGTAATTATAATGAAAAATTGTCTCCGACTCTAGAGAACTTGAGATTGATCACTTTTAATATGCCAAAGTAGAGACATTTTAAACAGCAGGCAAAAGAGTTTCTGAATATGATTAGTGTGTAGAAATTACAAATAAAACGTACACATACACAATGCATTGTTTTGTACAGCCACACCAGAAAATTGTATTTTTCTTTTCCACTTTGCACCATGGAAAATATTTTATTTGATGCAAATTCTTAAACCAGCCAAACAGAAACAACCAGAAAAGGTGTAATCAGAAGCTCAGAACAGAAATAGTTCACAAATAATGTTCATTGTACTTCTCACTTAGCCTCTCAGGTGAATGCTGGTAAATTGTAAGCATTATTTAAATTTAAAAATGCCTTCTAGCTAACTGTGGAACTGTGAAAGCTCAGCTGTGTGCATCACTATCTAGGGATGTGCTGTGTGTACCCGTTATTAAAATTACATTAACATGTGGCCTAATTAAAATTTGATTGCTACCAAGATTGGCTTAGATTCAACCTATGAAATATTTCACCAATCCTGAACCCAGGACTTTTTCCTGGTAAAGAAGGTTAATTTAAAAAGGAACAACAATAATAACAAGATTCCCAGAAGAGGCAAAATTCAGTGTAATAATTAGCCCTTGAGAATTTGCAAAATTGTTATGCATATGTTATTGCATGCTCAGATAATCTGAACAATAAATCCACCCAGATAAATGGCAGTGCCATTTATACTGGATTATATTTGAATGATTGATATTGAGCCCAAAGAGTAATTTTGGTATACATAAAGAGATCTGTCATAATCCAGCAGAATTATTGACTTTTCTTCTTTGGACAGAAGGCTCCCATCCTGTATCATAAATGGCTTCTGAACTCAGTTTCAAAACCAGCTTGCTTTTCAACACAAGATGGGGGCAGAACTGTTGCTCAAGAAACAAAGCAAAAGTCCTCTTGGACTCACACAACTTAGCTTTGCATCCTTTGCACTTTGGTAACAGAGATGTGCTACTGCACTCGGACTGTATTATCAGCATTTAATGTATAAGATGTAGGAAAAGCTGATATGTTTAGTCAACCAATTAATCAGTTAATCAAATGAATGAAATAGCAGTAATAACTATTTATGAGACACTCTTGACGTCATTTTCTATTCTCTAAAGCAAATAAACAGGCAATGCTAAAGAAGGTAGTAATTTAGAAAGTTACAGAATGATATATAAAAATTAGAAAAACAAAATATATTAATAATACAGAGAAAGAGAAGGTTATATTTTTAATTTAAGAAATTACAAACTGCTTCAGCATAAGGAAGGGGACTCAGTTGTCAACTGGGACTGAAAGAATTATGGATCGAATTCTCCACCTAATTACACATAATGCCTCTTGGAGTTAATGGGACTTTTCTGTACATAATTTATGGAAGGTTTGTCCCTGTAAATGTCTGTCTGTTACTATAACTTGATTACTTCATTAGCTGCAAATTAAAGCATTCGAATCTTGCATTCTAATGGTAAGTATGTTTACTGAAAAGTAGGGATGTGCACGAACCAGTCCGGAGGCCATGATAGCCAGCAGGGGGTGGTTCTTTAAGGGCGGGGGGCTTGCACTTACCTCTCCCGCCACTTTCCCCCCACTGGCGCTTATTTTTTGGAAACGATTTTGGGGCGGGCGCACACACGGTGGCAAGCACACAAGCACTTGTTACTTCCGGTATTTCCTGCAAATGATGGGGGCAGGGGTGGCAGGAAAGAATGCTGCCGCCCCAAAATCTTTTCCAAAAAATGGAGTGCCAGCAGGGGGAAAGCTGTGGGAGGGGTAAGTGCAACCCCCCCGCCCTTAAAGGGAGACCCCTGCTGGCACCAGACCACACCTCCATGGTTCCGTGCACCTTAAAAGTCCAATTGTTTTCATGGGCCATCCTTCCAAGTAAATGTGTTTCAAACCATTTACTATCCCTATGCAAGACAGGAAAGTATTTTAAAGTTCTTTTTAAAGCAATAAATCATTTGTATCTTTAGTCAAGAGTTGGATCTTAACTAGTATTTCTGTGAAAGGAATAAGTGAAGGGAAGAAAGAGGAAGGGGCAATGTTCACGCATTCCTCTTCTCTTTTCAGTCACCTGTAAACATGTTCTTGCAGGTTGGAGGGCCTCAGGAGCAGATTTTCAGGGGATTGCAAATCAAAGGGGGGACTGGTGAAAATCACTTCTCTCACCTAAGTTCCTCACACAAATGCAACATTTTCCATTTATGGAAATACTGGTTGGCTTGGGATTGAACCCACTGAACATAATTCCACATCATCAAAGCATAACGAAGGATTATTACGTTAATATTTGTTGTAATTGGTTACTTAAGTCACTAAACTTAACTGTATACGACCCAGAGACTAAAGTTTGGGGCAGTATACAAACAAACAAACAAACAAACAAATAAAATAAGTTTAAAGTACGACATTTCATTGAATAAAAAACTCAGATTAATTGAATGATGGAAACTAGTTCTAAGCATTTGAGAATTTGGAAAATATTGATCAAGAAGGTTCTCCCAAAGCCAGCTGCACCAACATGATAGTCCATCAGGGAACCTTAATGATATCGTATACAGTGAACCAGGTCCACAACTCTTTCTATATTTCAGTATATTTCAGAAAAACAAGATAATTCAGAGATTGGTAACAAGCCAAGGGCACTGACTATAAATATGGGCCTGGGATATCATTACAAAAAGTTTTGGCTTTTGAGCAATTGTGTAATGAAACACATTTTATATGATGGAGTTGAAGGCAATTACACACAACTCATAGAGGACAAACGTGAATGATCACTTTCCTCCCTTGCCCATTTTAATCCCTTTATTTGTTTCCTCTATTTGCCTGACTGATTTGACTGGTCATGTGCTTGAAGACTGTCATCTCATCCTCATTCCCTTTTTGACAGGAAAACACAGATTCCTCTCTCTTTCGTTGAGAAGAAAGATACAGTTGATACAAATTTTCTTCTTTCAGAGCTCACCCTGATCCAGCTGCCTTGACCCATCTTCAAGTTAATCAGGTTAGATCACTTCTAACTGCTGCCCCATTTGCTCTTTATTTTCATCCCTTTTAAAACATGTTTCTTTTGTCTAGTTTATCAAAGTAACTTTTTCTTTTTACCATAATGCAGCTTATATCCATTGACTTCTTTTCTTTTCTCTCTCATAGAGTGTATGGATAATGTGCAAACAACAGATTATACTGCAAACAACCCTAAAAGACAAGAGGAAGTGTTGTACCTTCCTGAAAATACAATATTGAAGACTATATCGAAGAATGAGTGCAGAGTCCAGTTTTGGAAATCATTTCAACCAATCTTTTACTAACTGATTTATGCATGTATTTCTCATCTTTATGCTTGAGAAGCTGATGGGTACAGTGGATTCCAAGTGATTTCCCTGAAAGGAGAAAACATTAGTACCAGTTTGAATTAAAACTGGTTTTAATTTTACTTGTATGATCCTGAAACCTATTTTGTTTTCCCAGTTAGTGCCTTAGCTCTCATTGATTTCCAGGATCTTTCCCAGACAGCAGGCTTTACTGCTGGTTTTCTGTAAAGCTTTACTGCAAGTTTGAAGTTGCTCCCGAAAACCATAGCAAAAAGTGGATTTTTTTTACTCTGGATCTAAATTGGGCTACACTCTAATGCATGATGAAAAACCCAAATTGTGTGTGAAGTGCTTCCTGATAGCTCGCAGGGACTTCAGGGAAAATTTGGCCAATATGTGAATGCACACCTCCATTCTGGAGGAGATGTGAACAAAAAGCCAGGTGTGAAAAACTTCCAGGACTGAAATCAAACTCTGAAGGACAAATCTACTGACACTCATGCATCAAATATCAAGCACAACAAAACCCTTAACATGTGTGAAAAGAAGTTCTCACTCTGTGATTGGAACACTCAGTGCTTTTTAAAGCCTACTTTCCAGTAGGCATATGAGATCACCCAGCATTCCGTTTGTGTGTCCGTGTGTGTGTGTCCCCGTGTGAACGTCCGTGTGTGTGCCCCCCACCATCAGCTCCAGCAATGCCTGGGCCAATATTAACCAAATTGGGTATAGTTGTAGGGACACAGAGGGACACCTCAACAGCGTAGTTTGTGATGATATCATCCATCCCAATTCAAGATGGTGGATGCATTAACGTTTGAGGCACAAGTGGGCTAATTTGTGGACAGGCTAACTAACTTGAACCAAATTTGGTAAAGTTGTAGTGAGTGACACGTAGGGACACCTCAATGGTGTAGTTTGTAATGATGTCATTGTAAGACTCCAAACAAACAATAAATATTTATATACCACTTTTTGACAAAAGTTTAGGGATGTTCACGGACCTGTTCGGAGGCCATTTTACGGGTCTCTGAACAGATTTGAACAACCGATGGTTCAACCAGTTTGAAGGCTGGGGATACTTTTAAGGATGGGGGAGGGTGCTCTTACCCCTCCTGCCGCACTGCACATTAAAGGGGTCCGGTGGGGCAGCAGCCTACCTCCCTGCCACCCCATTGCCTCATCGAACTGGAAGTGACCGGAAGTACCCAATGCACATGCAGGTGAGTGACACACAGGGATACTTCAACGGCATTATTTGTGATGATGTCATCTACCCCAATTCAAGATGGAGGACACGTGAACATTTGAGGCGCAATTGGGCTAACTTATGAATCACCTAACTAATTTGAACCAAATTTGCTTCAAGTGTAGGGACCCATAGGGATGGTTCAAGGGCATAGTTTGCAATGATGTAATCCACCCTGATTCAAGATGGCAGACACATGAACATCTGAGGTTGCAAGTGGGTAACTGAACTGCCAGCTAAGTGAACTGCCTAACTGATTTGGACCAAATTTAGTCCAGTTGTAGGGACAGTGAAAGTAAAGTAGGCCAATTAGTTCTTACTAGAATGATTTGTTTATTTTTCAAAAAGCATACTTGGGTGCAGGTGGTTTCATTTGGGACCATGGTGTGTGTGTGTGTGTGTGTGTATCCTTTCCCCCCGCTATCATGTCTCCAATCCAAACCACTGCCCCCTCCAAAAGCTATTAGCTGTGAAGAGAAAATTCTTAATTGAAGTAAAGGAATCGGAGCAGGGACAATCCCTTCCTTCACATTACAGCCCCAATTCAAATCACACACAGGGAGGCATCTTTTTAAAAAGATGTTGGGAGTTTTTATAATGGGCTGTCATGCAGTATTGAATTTGTCATTATTGATAAGTCAAGTAAAGTGTGCTGTCAAGTCGATTTTGACTCCTGGCATAGTGAAAATCAAGGTAAAAACCCTGCCGGACTTTCTGGAAGTTGGCTTATCTTTGATATTTCCATGGGAATAGTTACAGCTCTTTGCTATGAACTTCTCCGCAGTTCTTCTGCTTACTCAGTGCTCCTGGACACAGCAATAGAGAAGTGTGATGACACATTTTTGGATAAAATGTACAACTCTAAGTACACTGAAAGATCTGCAGCCATTAACTAAACTACCCAATGTCAGTGTGGGTAACTATTATAATGTGATGGTGAAGATCTGTCCCACCACCCCAGCCCATCTTTGTAGGGTAAAGCCACTCTAGTCCCATGCCTAGGTTCAGGGGAGCAACCGCAGGACAGAGAACATGCCCTCACCTCTTGCCTGTGGGCTCCCCAGAGACATCTGGTAGGCCACTGTATGAAACAGGATGCTGGACTAGATGGGCCTTGGGCCTAATCCCCTGATCCAGCATTTTCTCATCACATCCAGTAAGGTGTCTAGGGGGATTCTGAACCTATTCACACTACCCAAGCCCCACAGCCCTGAGCGTGAGAATCGTTCCTTCCTCAAGGGACTCCAGTCTTCAAAGTTCCGTGACCATAAGGAGCAGGTCCAAGGAAACGATGCTTCAGTGTTCCCACCAACTTCCTTGGTCCTTTAAATCCTCTACCCACACCTATCCTCCTGTTGTGACTAAGCAGTTCACAACTTTGAACTAACTAACTTGACCTAACTGAAACAGTGTGGAGTAGGTGAGGGAAAAACCCTGAACCCTGTACCAATTTGAGGCCCAAAAAATCCTTCAATGGAGATCAGATAGTCCTGCACTGTTCCATATTGGCCAGATGTGGTGAAGATAAATTTCTCAAACTCTGTTACTGCTGCTGCTGCTTCATCAGAGGTACTCAATTCACTTAATAAGGTTTAATAAGGTGATGTGTCTGAAGCATAACCATTTTTTTACATTTAAGCAAAAAAGACATAAACGTGTTTCTTTTAGATTATTCTATTATTGTTACAACTATTATTTTGTGATTATAATTAATTTTGCAAAGTACATAACACTTTGCAGTTTTAATGGAACTTATCTTCATGAATATTCTGTGAGGCAGGATGAAAGACAGTAGTTCCTTACTAACTGTCTGCTCCCATAGGTAGGAATTTGAAACTGGAGCTTTATTCATGATATGTTCAACACATACAATCTGTGTAGTACTGTATATGCATGTAGTGTTATTCACACATTATCTTCCACACACATTCAGTAATGTATTTCCTAATAGGAATGTGAATGCACTGGTTTGGCGCCGAACCAGTGCACAAACTGAAGTTCACATCCCTAGTTCTTATCTCTACTTTACATTTCAAGGGGCCTGTACCCAGGATTGCTTTAAAAATGAGTGCATGTACAGTCACACAAACATGTATATACAGTATGTATAGACATTTGCATACATGTATAATGCAATAGGCTTGTTCATGCAATCACCGGCGTCCAACCCAGATAGGAGAGCTGGGCACGTCCCTGATTTCCAGCCACACACTTGCAAACATTAAGATAGGAAGCAAGGTGACCGCTGGGTAGGACATGTAGGAGTTGCAGTGCATCGACCTTTTGCACCAACTATTCTAATGACCACTAGGGGAATTAGGAGTAGAGATAGTGAGTAAGGGTCTCCCTGGCTGTTCTACCTGTCTCTACTCTATGACCTCTGATTGGATTCTTCAGGTATTTCCTGTGCCAGAGGTGTAATAATAGGGGGGGCAGGGGGGCACGTGCCCCCGGCGCCATCTTTGCGGGTCACGTGGGGGGTGCCACCACGACCCCCGCCGATCCCCCAAATTTTTTTTTTAATTTTAATAACAATTTCTCCGGCTCAGCAGAGCAGTCAAGGGAGCGCGTCGGTGCCCCCTCCCCCACGAGCGGTCCCTTCCGCACGGCGCCTGTGCCCCCCCCCCATTGCTTTGCTGCCTGGCTTGGCGGCGGTGGGCACCTAGTTTCATGCTGCCTTGGCTTGACGGGACTTATGGCCAGAGTCTCTAGTCACTGTCACGCACGCGCGACTCGGCTGGCGTGCCGAGTCGCGCTGCGCAATTGCGCATGCGTGCATCCGTCCTCCCAGCTCGGCTCGCCTGCACGTGGCGCGGAGGAGACAGGAGAGCATTGCTGGGGCTGCAGGTGCAGGCAGGCAGGCAGGAAGACGGCGCTACCCCCCGGCCACTTCAGGTTTGAGATTGTTCTTCTGGATTGTTTACATCCAAGGGCTTTGTTGTAACAAGCGAAGCGAGCAAGGATGGCGGAAGGGTGCATATTGGCTTGGTGCGTCTCAGTGGTGGCGGTGGTCGGTCGCTTGTTTTTTGAACAGCAGAGTCTGGCTTTCTTCTACTGGTTCTTAACTTCTTAATGGTGTGCTGTAGTAGTTGTGTGTCTAGAAGATGCAGTGTTCTCATTCCCATCTCCCTTCAAACTACTGTGCAAGGATTATGAAAAAATAGCGTGCTGCTTGGGTTTTGTTGTTGTTGTTGTTGTTGTTGTTGTTTTAAGGTGGTTCTCAGTGCTGGCAAAGGAGCAAAATGATTGGCTCCCGATTTGAGTTCTGTTCGGAAAACTGTTGTTGGAGTGAAAATCGTTGGACTGAATGCTTGGCTATTATTCGGTGGGAAAGGGCGCGTGTTTGCATTCACTCCAGGAGAGCGTTTGGGAATTTTAGGCACCACCGGGGTCTGTTGCTCTAAAAGATGTTCTCCTTTCGAAATCTCAGCGCTGCACAGAGAAGCTAAAGTTTCATTCTCCCGCCCCCCCAATCTGGGGAGCCTTTGTCATGTCAAATTAGATGTGCAAGGAATAAATCTTAAAGAGATGCTCTTTCCAAGTCAACATGATAATTGGCTCTTTTATTACTAGTAATCTCAAGAGTTCGTTTAACTCCTATTGTCTCTATTAGCCTCCCCAGAGCTATTAATGTCACAAGTGATCTATCCAAAACCTAGATATCCCCCCCTCCTTGCTCCACCCTTTAACATTTGGATTAGGTCCACTAAAGTGAGAATGTGAAAGCGGGGTGGGTTTGGAAACAGGGGGAATAAGCATAAACTGAAGATGACAAAAGAGTAAATATGTATAGTGTAACCGGGCTGGAACGTGAACACAATGTCCATCACATGCAAACAAGGCTGTTCACCCGGCCCCCTGGCCCCACTTCTGTTTAGCTAAGATGGAAAATCCAGAGGGGTTTGGAGACTTTTGAGCTGGTTCTGGATGTTTTCTAACAATGCCCTAGATCTTTTTTGTCTCTCTTTTCAGAGAAGGGTAAAAGATATGAGGAATGTCAGAGGGGAAAAAAACAGTTTTTCATTTTGGGAAGCAGATATGCCCAGGATAGGGAGATGCTTTTAAGTTTCTGTTTTCCAGTGTTGTTTTGGGTGCTATATTGCATGTGTGTTTTGCCAGTATTGTCACTTTCTTTTGATGATCGAAACTGCCTCCATGGTTTTCCAGTTTAAAGAAGTGGCGGTGTCTGTAAATGCTAACCTCACTTATTCTGAAACAGTTCATTTGAAGAGGTTGGGGTTATTCTGGAACAAGTGGTCAAGTGATGTATGTACTGTACCATTAAACTCTCCAGAACAGGCTAAGGCGTATGCTTTGGGAGTTTATCTCCCAAAGATAGATCTATCTATCTATCTGTCATAAAGAGTGTGTGTGTTTACATATACTTCTCAGCATGCTCAGTATTCCCTCAATACAGCAATTTGGCTTTAAGTCATAACAAATCAATAGAACATTCCCCATTCTATACATTTAAGATGGAAGTAGCTGAGAACTCCACCTCTTTCCCCGCCCCCTTGGAAAATGCTCCGTTTGACACAACTCCTATTTATTATTATTATTATTATTATTATTATTATTATTATTATTATTATTATTATTATTATTATTATTATTATTATTGCATTTATATCCCGCTCTTCCTCCAAGGAGTTTTAGATGGGCCCTTCAATGGAAGGGGGGCAGGAATCACTTTAAACCAGACACTAGTCTTGTTTGTGTCTCTGCCCAATGCCAGCTTCTCTTGAAAAGTTCTTGAAAGTTCTTTTCTTGAAAAGAAAAATTGCATTTTTTGTTATTTATCGCATTTTGAAATTTTTGGTAATTTTTGTAATTTTTTAAATTTTTTAAATAAAAGTTTTCTGAAACGTGTTTCAGTCAGATGTATGTTGGGGGGGGGCGGTGGGGGGGGCGCAATTTCAGTGCTTGCCCCGGGCGCCGTTTTCCCTAGTTACGCCTCTGTCCTGTGCTGAGTCAAAATCCCTTCCTTTTAGCGAACAGATGGAAAGTAGAAACATCTCTCTCCCTCTCCCTCTCCCTCTATTCATTATGTAGTTCTATAGATTAGGATTAGGTCTTTCCTATCCAAAGTGTACTTCATCAATAAATACTTAGTATTTAGTTCTACAAGAATCTCCATGTGTCTTCTCTAAATAGTTGCAACAACTAAACTCTGCATTCTACTCTGTAACTGGAGTGGGTAGCTTCTTTAGTGTTCTGCTAATTAATTGGGGGATAAAAATTACAACCCCCCACAGGACAAGTGTGCCCTACCCAGATTCTGTCCCCAGCTTTTCACCAAAGTAGGAAGAAAAGCGGTCCTATCCAGCTGCTGCCTCACACATATCATGCTCCCCTCCTCCTACTTTAATGTTTGGGAACACATGACTGAAAATCAGGAGCACACCTGGTTCTCCTACCCAGGCTAAGTGTTTCTCCTATCCTGCAGGAGGTCATGTGAACAAGCCTAGTATCTCAATGCGGTTTGGGATCTCCCAGATCGTGCTCACACAACAGCATACTCAGGACTATAGTCACAGGGTGCCTGGAGTCCTGGACCCTTCAGGGATATTCTAGGCATTCCCTTAAATGCCATCTTTTATTTTAAGAAGCAAATTCTCTAGCTCTTTCACTTGTGGGTTTATAAGGAATAGTACATAGGCAGAATCCTACCTATTTGCATACCAATCAATGGATTGGAGCCAAAGATCCATTCCGTCCTTCTGTAGAAAGAGCTTTTCTGAAAGAAGGACTCTCTTCCCTGCAGGAAGACTGACTCCTGCAGGAGGAAGGGAAGCTTGGGATCCACTGTGTTTAAATCGCTCTAAACACACTATGTTACCTGTATTGATATTCTGGCTGTTCTGCAATGATTCTCTGCCTTCCTTAGGCCTCCCCACAATATTTCTGGCTGTGATCTTGAGTGTTCATTATCCCATGAACCCAATGAATGGCAAATCTCTAAACCTGTTACTTCTCCACATGTAGCCTTTACTCTGGGAACTAAATGAGGTGCAACTGTGAGGAGCTGGGATGGGTGGGGGAGAAAGGAAATCACTTTGATCTGGCAATTCACCTCTCTCTTGCTTACCCCCACCCCATCATAGAAATGCAAGCTCAAGAGCATAGAAACAAGACAACTCAACACGGTCTTAAGGAAACTTCAGGGGGGCAGACATTTTAAGAGAACAACCGAAGATCTGATCTTTCATCAGCAGGATTTAGTGTAGGAATAAGCCCCAATTTCTCAGTCCAAGAAGCATTGGAACTTTAAAGAAGTGGGACTAATTTCTGCCATTAACTATTAGAATTCCAGTTCCCAGCTGCTCCCTCCAATCAGCATAAGCAGAGAAAAGCAAACAGTTCCCATTTGTCTGTAGTGCACTCCAGTTGCCTTTTTCAGAAGGAATGAGAAAAGAGGATCTTGTTGGTAGCTTCTCCATAACAAATAGTATGTCATTACTTTTGCCAAATGACTCTCAGGTCTCGATTGCCTTCCTGCCCTCCTTGCTTCTTTCCAGGGGTGTTGCTATGTTCTTAAAAGATGCAGGCCCTGGGTTCATAGCCTCCCTTTTGATAATTAAACTTCCCCCCACACACACACACACCGGCAAGAATAATAAAGGACATCCTTCTTTCTATGGCCCCGTCCTCCTCACAGGGAGGATATTCATCTGAACTGGCCCAATATGAATTAGTTAACCTGGAACACACTTAACAAACTTCATTCTTACCATCTATATAGTAAAGGCATCCTCTCTTGTACCATGTTGATCTGTGTCTTTTCATCTTCACTGTTCAGCAGCAGTGTCCAGTCCACTTCCAATCTGTTCTCTACATTTGAGGGAGCCTGTACCCATGTTCACTTTAAAAGCAGATGCATGTCCAGAAATTCACACAAAATCATGTACATGTGCACAGACATCTGTATACAACAAGTACAACATAATGTCTGAATAGGTCTATAGAGGGGAAGGTAAGTTCTGCCAACACAGATGAAAAATTATTTAATCTGTGTTGGCAGAATTTCCTAGTATTCAGAAACTCTTGCCTTAGAAGTGCTTTGAAAGAGCATGTTGTGTGAATAGGAGATATGTTACAGGTTAAGCAGCCCATGCCTTGAAAATATGTTGTAAGAAGGCCAGATATTTGTAGTTTGTATTTTTCCATTTATCATTTCCATAGTCCTCTAATTATGACTATCCTCCATGTCTCAATATCCTCTGTAAAAGTAACTGGGTTGGCGTGGTCTCGATGATTTTGTTTTCTGCCATGTTTCAGAGCAGAGTGTAGTCAATGTAATTTTCAAATGGGTGAGAGAATGAGAGAGAGAGAGAGAGGGAAAGGGGAAAAAGAAAGAGCTGTGCAATGTAAATTGGTCACAGGAGGACAGCTGTAGACTGAACAGGAAGTGCTGGCCCAAGGCTAAATGAAACAGCTGTTCCCATTGTTCTGGATAGAAAGTGCCTTTGCAAATTCCGCACAGGCCAGGATCAGAAAGCAGATGTTCATAATTACAACACATGAAAAGAAGGGCACAGGATCAGGCAAGTGACGAAAAAGCAACGGGGTTGTAGATTTATAACCCACTGCTGCAGACCAGAAACTACCAAGCTGAGTGTAACAAGTGTCGGCATTTACCTCTCATTCTTCCAGTAAAGTTCACACCAGGGGTGTCATCACTCATTGTCTCCCCATGTAGAACTTGCAAAGCAATCATCAAATGATTGGTGCATTATAAGATGACTGATTAAAAAATTTGTCATTTATCAAAACAAAACCCACTGTATTCCACTTCCAGTAGATATAAATGGTCCTTCTGCTAACATCTTCTCAGACTGAGTATTAAAGATAAAGTAAAGTTGTGCTGTCGAGTCAGTGTCAACTCCTGGTGACCACAGATTGAGTATTAGTAGTATGAAAACTACTGATCCCAAGTTAGAAATTTCTTGTACTATAGTTTGACTTTTTCCTCTCCAATGAAACTAATAATCCTCCTTCTTACTGGGCAAAGAGGCAAAGAGACACCTTTTAAAGTGGTGACTCTCTCTCTCTCATATTTGGGAAGGGAGAAAACAACTGTTCCTGTTCAGCCCCAGCATCTTTCCAGTGGCTGTTGCTGGTGTCTACTTTGTGTTTCGAATGTGAGACCTTTTGGTATAGGGAATCATCTTTTTTCCCCCTTCCCCTGTGTACATCTCTTTTAGAACTTTTTTCAGTTGAAAAGTAAAGTGTGCCATCGAGTCGGTATTGACTCCTGGCAACCACAGAGCCATGTGGCTTTATTTTGTAGAATACAGGAGGGGTTTACCATTGCCATTTCCCACTCAGTAAGAGATGATCCCTTTCAGCATCTTCCTGTATCGCTAATGCCCAATATACAGTAGGTGCTTTCACAGTATATAAATATTCTTAATAAAATAAAATAATTATTATTATTACATTTTATATCCCGCTCCTCCTCCAAGGAGCCCAGAGCGGTGTACTACATACTTAGGTTTCTCCTCACAACAACTCTGTGAAGTAGGTTGAGCTGAGAGAGAAGTGACTGGCCCAGAGTCACCCAGCAAGTCTCATGGCTGAATGGGGATTTGAACTCGGTTCTCCCGGGTCCTAGTCCAGCACTCTAACCACTACACCACGCTGGCTAACATGCCAGGCAAGCTTATGAGGGTGAAGCAAGAGCTCAGTCGTCACAAGAACTGCACTGCACAACCCTCATAGACATGTTTCTGGAGGCAAAAGAAGGTGTTTGTGTGGGCAAAGAAGAAAAGCCCAAACTGGAGTTGTTTAAGATGGTGACTTTACCGCAACTTTACTTTGGGAGGGTGTGTGTGTGTGTTCACATATCGGCCAGATTTACCCAGAAGTCCATGAGATATTTCAGAAAGCACTTCACACATGATCCAGGTTTCCCCCTCCATATTGGAACCTTGCCCAATTTATGTCCAGGGTTAAAAAATGCTCTTTTTTTCCATCAGAGTATCCATTATGCCCGGAACTCTCAGTAAAGCCTCGCGGTAAACATGTGGTAAAGCCTGCTGTCTGAAAAAGCTCCAGCTTCCCCCTCGACCCACCTGGTGGTGCCCATCAGGCCTCCTGCACAATTCCTTTCTTGGCTGCACTCACCGACAAAGCTAATGGGCACTAGGAGGCTGCTCTTTTCATGTGCTGTGATTGTTCTTGGTTTGTCGACTTAATGTTCTCCATGAACTAGCCCTTAGGCCAATGAATAAAAACACGTTGCTATGGTAATGTTGGGGTTTGGTTTGGTCTTGCTACAGCATGAGTTTAGTTTAGTGAGTTCCTTGCATGTGTCACTGGCAGCATTTTATTATTAATAATAATGAGATGTGGGAGTGGACCCACCAGGGTGGTTTTGGTGAGGGACCCTCTGCCCCTCTCTGGTTGTGTGTTCCATCATGAAGACAGCTGAGAAGAGCAACAAGCAAAGAGCAACCAACAGCTAAATATCAGAAGAAAAGAGAGACAGCTGAAACTGGCATGCCTGAGTGACCTCATTTGTGGCATATACTGTATCCTGATGGCACATAGAGGAATGCAGCTTCCAGTCACAGGGCCTGTAGCAAAAAAGATGGCAACTTATATTAGAAGACCTGGCTCCCCATTGGTCATTGCTGAGGCTGTAGGTCTTGCTTGCATGACACTAGAGATGGGGGATATCCATGTTTCTGTGTCTGTTGGACAAATTACCAGGCAACCTCCCACCCACCACCCACCCCCTCTTGGAATGCAGATTTCACATTGAGCAAGACTATGAGGCGGGTCTCACAATCAGTGAGACCCGCTTTGTAAGGGTGAGCGGGGAGAGCGGGCTTAGCCAGTGTGCTCTGCACATGCGCAGACAGTCTGCTCTGGGCGGCCAAACCGGCCACTCACACGACTGCCGGCTCTGTATCAGAGCCAGCAGGTGCTGGGGAGAGCGGGGGCCAATCGGCCTCCAGAAGCTCCAGCATGCCCTGCGCGAGCACACAGGGCATGCTGGAGAGAACCCCGGAGCTGGGAGGCAGCTTTTTGCCTCCCCTCCAGGGGTCTACTTATGAGTAGCTGCAGTACAGAGCCACGCCGCAGCAACTCACAATTGCGAAGCCTGGGTTAGCAGAGTGCTCGATCCGCTAACCCGGGCTTAGGGGAGGGCTACATAAGCGGGTGACCCACTTTGACTCAACCAGCTTTGAGTCTCACAATCAGTGGAAAACGGGCTTAGCACCCTTAGCCCGCTTCCCACTGATCATCAGCTCCTATGTATAGACAAGTGTTCAGTGCCAGTAGGGGAGTGTCCAACCCTGCACGGGAACCGCCTTCCAACCCTGCATGGAATCTGCATGGAAGTGTTCAGTGCCAGGAGAGAAGCTGGCTCCTCTTTAGACCAAATAGAATAGTCATGGGAACCCAAGCTGGTGCAATCAGCCTGGAGTGGCAACATACCTACCCTGAATCTCTACATACTTAATTAAGATACCGTTCTAAATGGAACAAGTCATGGTCTCAGAAAAAAAGAGAAACTCTGAGAATCAGAGCAAAAAGGTCCTAAGGCAATCAAGGCAAGCTCCAAGACGATGAATTAGATTTGCCTTATTAGTACCTTTTTGTTTTGCCACTCTATCTAAACAGTAACCTCACCACAACAATAGAAATAGCAATCAATCAATCAATCAATCATCTTTATTTGGTCCATTGACCAGCAAGATAGAAGTATCTAATTATCTCCTCTTTGTCTTGAACTTTCATTAGGGGTGCACACGAACCGTTTGAAGTAGAACCAGTCTGTCTCAAACTGGGCCAGTTCGGCAGTTCGATTGCAGACCCAACCAAAGCTGATTTGCTCTTTGATTGAACTGAACCAAGCCTGGTTCAAGCAGACCGGTTCTACATCAACGGGAGTGGGGGTTGGTGAGAAAAGTAATGTAAAGTACTCCTTATTGGCCGGTGCAACTAGTAAGGTGCTGTCCAAGCGCAAAGAGGTCCACATTTACCAAGCCACCCACGCGGCAGTGGCACAGTTGCAGCCTCCACAAATGCCAGGAGGCAATTTTTCTGTTGCCTCCGCACATATGCAGAGGCCATTTGTGTGGCAACACAACTAGCCTCTGGGCAGGTGCAGAGGCCACAGCCACGCCACCACCACATGGGCTGTTAAATATGGAACTCTGTGCACTTTGGCACCACTGGGGACGAGGCAAGCGGTGGTGTCCACAGCTGCGCCAGCCGGTAAGAAGTACTTTATGTTACTTTTTCTCACTACCATCCTGCCACCCCTTTGTAGATTTCCCCACCTTTTTACTTGTAAAGGGGAATCCTCACTGGATTTCCCTTTACAAGTATAGCCGAACTGCTGAACCCTTTGGGTCAAATGGACCGGACTGGCTGATCGGCAGAATGTGGTTCAATTTGAATTTGATTTGAATTCGATTTAAATTCGAACCAAACTGTGAGTTCTGGTTTGTGTACACCCCTAACCAGGGCCAAACTGGGGGCACTGAAAGGGCGGTGGAATGTATGTGGGGAGGGCACCGAGTTTTGAGCAGAATGGATACTTAAGGGTGGGAGTATTCACTGCTGCTGAGTGCGGCAGGGCACAGGGGTGCCCCACAGGTGGGACGCACCAGGAATATGCCCTGTTGCCCTGTAGACCAGTCCGAGCCTGCCCCTAACTTTCATGCCTTTGAAGCCCCTGTGAGAAGCCCCAAACAGAAAAACCTATAAATAATCTGCTTTGGGACATGTGTGTGTCCTACTTGGGACCATAGGGGCAGGGTCTGACTTGCACTACTCTGAAACCTCACCTGGCTGAGTGCCCACGTGTGTGCTCACATCTCATTCCCTTTTGAGCTGATCACTGGTCTGCTGAGTCCCAATCCTGAGCTGAAATCACTATATTTGGGCAATTCCTCGTGTGGGCTTTTGTGGGAAGACCTGCATAAGACTGCTGTGGACACCCCCGGAACTTGGAACAGAAACCACTGTCCTTGAGCCACTCTCTGTGTGGACTTGCTATAGGCAAATCTCTGCACCCGACTGCCTGGGAACAACTTGGACCCTAGAGCTGGATCACTGGGACTCACTGGGACTAAGGCTCAGGAACTGTGTGGGCTTGCTGCAGGCTAACTATGGCACCTGGCTGTTTTGAAAATCCCACGGCTCACCTGACCAGCTGTTAGCATGCAATCTTAGCCCCTTGGAAGTTGGTGCCAGCCCAGCACCCTGAAGCCTCTCCTTGCCTGCCGGTTTGGCAGAACCTCTGTAGCTAGGACCCATTGAATCTTCCTCACGAGATGTACCCCCTTGACTTTGCCTGTGAGACAACAGACTCTCCCTCTCCCCCTCCCTCTCCCCCCGCTTTCCACCCCTGCTCTCCAGACCTCCCCACTCTTCCTGGGAATTGCCTTCATTCCCAGTATTACCAAAGTTGTCAATTTACCATATTTTCACATTGTGCCTCTACTCTGTACAAAAACCATCTTCAGTTCTTATTTTTCAAAAGTCTTGCCTATGAGTCTGTTGGCTCCTCTGGAGCACTCTAATGTGTCTTGTCACTGTCTCTGGACTGCAGTCCATTTGCTACTTACATTTTTAAATATGGTTCTGAGTAATTTCCCCATGCTGGTCTCAAAGCATAGTTGGACAAATGGATAGTATGCACAGGTGCAAGCAAGCAAGAATGGTAACAGATAGGGATGTGCACAATAAATTTTTGGCACTGCGGGGGTAGAGCTTTAAGGGCGGGGGAGAGTGTACTCACCCCCCCCATCGCATTTCCCCCGCCAGCACTCTCCAAATTTTAAGGCCCTCGGGGCGGCAACATTCCTCCCTGCCGCCCCGTTCCCCCCGTCGGCCGGAAGTGGCCGGAAGTCCCGAGCGCACGTGCGCCTGTCGTGCACACGCGCTCGGGTCTTCCGGCCACTTCCGGCCGACGGGGGGGACGGGGTGGCAGGGAGGAACGCTGCCGCCCCGAGGGGCTTAAAATTTGGAGAGCGCCAGCAGGGGAAACGCGGCGGGGGGGGTGTGAGTACACTCTCCCCCGCCCTTAAAGCTCTACCCCCGCCGGCGCCAAATTGCCGAATCAGCCCCCACACCCGAAACGTTTCGGAGGCCTTTACAATGGCCTCCTGGCTGTGCCTTTACAATGGCCTCCGAAACGTTTCGGGCACAAGCCTAGTAACAGATGTCTGCTTGGTTGCCTGATACAAGGCATGGAGACTAGTAGTGTGCACAAAACCGGTTGGCCCAGTTTAATTTGAGTCTTGCCTGAACTCAAACCAGACCAGGCATGTTTGGTTTTACACACGCCCCTGAACACCCCCCGCCCCCAGTTTAGCTCGAATTTGAGCCAGTTCAGGGATTCTAAATATGAAAAAATCCTTTAAACTCACTGCCAAGTCTGGGTGATCTTGTGGCCTCCGGGGGTTGCTGCCCTGGCCATGGGGTCGGGGAGGGGATCTCAGAAAGTTCCCCCTCCTTCTTCCGGCCTCCCCCTGGTCTTTTTCAGGCCTTTCTGGCTCTCTCCCAGCTCATGGTGGCCATTTTGAAGACTGCTGAACATGCACACTGGCCATTTGTGTGCCCAGGTCGCCCATCCCTAATGGAGACAAAGATGAATAATGAGTAACAATTGCAATAGATAATTCCTATGGGGAGGTGTTTATTAGGGGTTGTTAGACAGTAAAGTCATTCTCACAACCCGCCCTACCCAGGTAGGGCAGTGTTAGCCTGACAGTGGTCGTGAGACCCACTGGGATCACTACCAATACTGGAGCAACTCCCCCTGATATCTTTGGTTTTGTACCTGGGCTAAAAGTGAGATAAGAGGACATGTTTATCCTACCTCACCACCCAGTCGTGTGGGTGTGTGGGTTGCTGGCCGCTCCTTTCAGGCTGCTGGCAGCCATACTCACCACAGAGGTCAGAGGAAAGCGCGTCTTAGTAGCTGGGGATATCCTAATGCATGGCACTGCTCATGCAGTGCATTGTGGGATATCTAGTGGTTGGGCTGCACACCCCCTGCCTCTTACTCACTGTCTCACTTACCACCTTGCTTACCACCCCACTGATCATATGGGTGCATGGTGGGGCAAAGCTCAGAGGAGGCTCCAACCACCTGGGGGAAGGCAGATAGGATACTGCCTTTCTCCCAGCCCTCCTCAGCCTCACCAGAGGTGGAAACTGGAGGTTAAGGAGCCTAAAGTTGAATTTATTGTACATCCAAATGCATGCAACCATGGTTCTGTCAAAAAAGCAACCCAAGGTCACTTTTGCCTAAACTCCAATTTGAACCCTCAAGTTGTAGTGAGTTTTGCTACTCCTGCATGAAGTTTGTATTTGACAGCATTACGTCCAAAGGCAGAATTGGAGTTACATTGATCTGAAATCAGAGTTAAGAGAGGAAGCTCCTCCCTTGCTCCCATTGTGATTGGCTGCCAGGGCTGTCCCTTCATGCCAGAAGGAAGCCCTTGCAGCCAGTTCCCCCTCCTCTCTGCAATATCTAAGACCGAACTTTTGAACATCTGAGAAGCAAGTAGTGGCAGGTGGGGGTGGGGACCGCGGGTCCATTGGACCCATGGTTTCCCATTACATGTGAATGCAGCCAAGGTTGTCACCCATTTTAAGGATCTGCACTGGAATTTACTCTCCATTATTACTGTTTGGCCCTTGATTCTGCAAAAGCAAATGGGTCATGATTGCTTGACTAGCAGTGGCAAGAGGGGATGTGGACACATCTGGGACTTCAGTGGCAGTGTTTTAACTTAAAACATTAAAGGACTATGTTTAAAATACATTGAAGTAATTAATGCTTGCATAGGATGCCTTCTAAGCTCCACTACTTCCCTAAAACATCTCAGTTCTTTCCACTTCTTCCTGTAGTACTGGAGATGTTCTCTCAGCATAAGGACAGGGCTCTACCAGTACAAATTCACTTTGCTGACATCTTTAGGTTCCCCTGGCACAGGAGAAATTAAGCAAAATCCTGTCCAGTGAGGGCTATTCTAAAAGCTATTGTCATTGAGCTGAATTTGGCTAAATTCGATCTCAAGCTGAATTTGGCTAAATTCAATCTCAAACTGAATTTGATGAAATTCAATCTCAAGCTGAATTTGGCTAAATTCAAAATGTTACCACTTTGGAGTAACAAAAGTCCTCTTCAGATATTCTGTTGAGCTAAACATGTCCAGGGAACATTGAACATGTGGTCAAACCCTAAAATATCTGAAAAGGGTTCAGAGCCACACAAGCTCATTTGGATCCTTGTTTCATATTCCCCAAATAGTAGTCCTAATCAGGATTGGGACCATGCTGTGTGTGGGAGAGAGGAGATGAAACTCTTTGCTCCCACCACAGTCCCGAACTGAATCAGGTTCCCCCACAACTGCTATTTGTCTCAAGCTGCCACTGATGTTAATGTCAACTCCCCACCACAAGGTGAATAGCTGTCATGGGGCAGGGGAGGTGCTATCCAGATTGGGACCTCAGTGGAAGCAAAGGTTTAAATTTCTTCTCCTCACGTGCTGTGGTCCCAGTCCTAGTTGCCCTTTTTTGGCTATTTACGAAAGAAAAAAACACCAATGGGATGCTTAGCATATGAGGTGGAAAGCACCAGTTTATAACAACCAAAGACTAGTTCACACAATACTTTGTAGACATCCATTAGGAAAAATGGAGATGTAAACATCAGTGGGTGAATAAATCTATGTATGTACTGTAGGTGAGACTGTAAATTCCATGAAAACAATACACTGTGGCTGTCATCCAGATTGGGAGGCTATTCTCCCAACCTCTGGAAAGAGGGCTAAGGGAGCTCAGCCCAATTTCCAGCAGTCGTGAGAACTACTGGACTTGCGGGTGAACCAGGTATCTAGCCAGCCGCGTGGCTAGCCCCCTCCTCTAAAATGAGGTTAGCGGAGTAGGCGCTCTGCTAACCCCGTTTCCTGATCATGAGTTGCTGCAGTGTGGCTCCACAGCTCAGTGTCTCACAAGGAGACCCCAACCAGGAGGCAACAACAAGCTTCCTGGCTTCAGGGGTCTCCCCAGAATGCCCCACACACTCACGCAGGGCATCTTTGGACTTCCAGGGGCCAGGTGGCCCCAATCCCTGCTGCCCCTACCAGCTCCATGATGGAGCCAGTAATCATGTGGGCGGCCGATCCAGCTGCCCAAGGAGGGCAGAATGCTCGTGTGCAGAGAGAGAAGGACTAGCCTCACTTGTGTGGAGAGCCTCTGGTGAGAGCAAAAGAAGGATCAACAGTAGCAACTTTCACTATTTCCACCTCCTCCTCCCCCCAGCCTCCTGAAAAGCCATGCCTGAAGGTTAAGCAACCCTTGCTAATCGCATGGTCTCCTGCACAGGTGGCTGCAGAGGGATGGGGAAAACACCTTCTACTAGTGAAAACCCTCTAGCAGAAGGGATCTTTGTCCAGTTTGAGGGCTCTCCCTATTCCCTCTGCAGCAATAATCTATACTGTTGCTAAGAGTTCCTTGATCCTGAGCCAGGAGGAGGCAATTGTGGAAACTGCTCCCACTAAGTCTCTCTTTGGCTAGTACCTCTTAGGCTAGCACTCTGGATGCTACTAGCCAACGTATGTATGTCTTCATCTGTTTCTGCTGTAGAATGTGGAATGGTAGAAGGGGATTGCTGAGCAAAGATAAGTGAACCCTATTGGTTCTTGCCTAGAATTAATTGGGATCAAGTGATTAACTCCATCCCCTCCCCGCTGCCCCGATGTCTCCTGGGCAACTGGTTTGTTATTCTGGAATCTCAGTTATTTCCCTATGCCTGATGTCCCACTATTTGTCAGTGGCATCAACTGGTAGCAGTATACCCAGTCTTACTTAGCACAAGCCTAATAAGGCCCAGCTTTGGAGGGGGATTTCCGAATCCCTTTCTGGCCCTGAGATAGAATCTAGAAATTCCACCACCACCTCCGGACTTTACCCCAGTTTTTTTAGGGATGAATCCCAGAATTTAGATCCTGGGTATGTTCCAGTGTTTGGTGGCAAATCTTTGGCTGAGCCCAAATGAACAAGTGGGATGAAACTTCACAGCTCTGAGCTAGTGCATGGCAAGAGTAGTAAAAGGAGAAGTTGTGTGAGTGGGTGACTCAGCTTCCTCAACCTCCACTTCCCATCCAGTGAAAGAGATATGCAAAGGCTGTGTCTATATATGCCCAAGAAGAGTGGAGAAGAAAACAAGCTACTTCTTCATGCATCCTCTTTTGCTTCTTCCGTGACACATGCAACGCAGCCAACACAAAGAATGTTAATAATTACAAATCATGACAGGAAAGAGCTGTCCTCCTAAGCCATTCTTCCAAAAGAGAAAGCCAAAGGGTGGGTTTTCTTTTCCTTCAGGAGGACAAAAGTGCTCAGATCTCAGAGGGGCTGCAAGGACCTGCCCCCCCCCCTGCACCTGTTGTGATGCCCCCCGTTAACACCTTTTGTAGAAGGCTACAATGGAGCATGTATTAGCTAAAATGGGGGGGGCGGAGTCAGGGGTTTTCATTAAGCCACCCCACCCTCACTTTCATAATTTGAACACTGGGACTCTTGGAGATGGAGTACCAGTGCATTGATCTTTTGCACAAACTATCCTAATGACCACTATAAGAACTAGGAGTAAAAGTAGTTAGTGAGGGTCTCCTTACCTGTCCCTGCTTGCCTTTACACTATGACCCCACTTTTTCTCCTCAGGTACTTCCTGTGGTGAGTCAGTCCTCTTCCTTTCCTCCCAGAGAGAAGATGGAGATATTTCTCTCTCCCTCTACCTAATCATTATGTAGCTGATAGCTAGGACAGGTCTCTTCTATCTCAAATGTACTTCACCAATAAATCAATTTCGTTTAGACTCTACAGCAGTGATTCTCAAACTTGGGTCCTCAGGTGTTATTGGACTTCAACTCCCATAATCCCTAACCAAAGGCCACTGAGGCTGGGGATTATGGGAGTTGAAGTCCAATAACACCTGAGGACCCAAGTTTGAGAATCCCTGCTCTACAGTGATCTCCATGCATGTTATTTAAATAGCTGCAACAACAAAATTTTGCACTTTGTAACTGGAGTGGTAGCTTCCTTGGCACTTTGCTAAATAATCACAACACCCCAACAGGGATAGTAAGATAAAGGAAAAGCATGCCGTCAAGTCGATTCTGACTCCTAGCACCCACAAGTTGATTCCGATTCCTGGCGCCCACAGAGCCCTGTGGTTTTCTTTGGTAGAATACAGGAGGGGTTTACCATTGACTCCTCCCGTATAGTATGAGATGATGCCTTTCAGCATCTTCCTATATCACTGCTGCCCGATATAGTACCAGCAGGGATTCAAACTGGCAACCTTCTGCTTGTTAGTCAAGCATTTCCCTGCTGTGCCACTTAAGGTGACTAACGGGGATAGTATTGTGATCATATTCTACAGAATCTTGAAAGTACACTGTACACTTGAGGGCTTCTTCTTAAGTTACATTTTTATATACAAAGGGTACATCTAGTAATAACAAAGTTTTGTATCAGTATTTATTTATTTGTTTATTCATTCATTCAATTTATATACCACCCTTCCTAAAGTGGCTCAGGGCAGTTAACACTGAGATCAAAATACATAACAATTAAAATAAAAAACCATTTAAAAGCAGATTAAAATTAAATATCATTAAAAGCCAGGCTAAAAAGATGGGTCTTTAAGGCTCTTCTGGAGGCCTTACACACAGGGCTTCTGCCCCAAATCTCCTTCGAGACAGAGTGTGTGTGTTCACACACCAGCCAAACTTACCCCTGAAGTCCCATCAAGATTCTTGGACCCGCTCCACACACAAGTCGGGCTTTGTCTTGTAAATTCTAGCTTATCTCAAGATATTTCCAGATTTTTAAAATGCTGGTTTTAAGCTGCTTTTTCTGAAAACACCAGAGCAAATAGGGAGAAGTGCTGATGTAGAATCATTAGCATGATAAGAGGCATGCTGTCTTCCGAAATGCAGATCTATCTCTGGAGGGAGCTGCCCCCTCCCATTGAACATAAGAACACATCCAGCATCCTGTTTCACACAGTGGCCCACCAGATGCCGCTGGAAGCCACAGACAGGAGTTGAGGGTGTGCCCTCTTTCCTGCCATTACTCCCCTCAACGGGTACTCAGAGGCACCCTGCCCTTGAGGCTGGAGGTGGCCCACAGCCCTCTGACAAGGGGTAGAAGAAAAACAGAACAAGGGCTTGAAGAAAAACAGTGACACCTGCATGTGGACTTGTTTCAAAAGAAAACCAAGAGCAGAGGGAAGGGGCTGCTTCCCTCAATGACGCGAGCGTCGTTCGAAGTGACTTCGCTCAACATTTACCCCGAAGCCTGAAGCCAAGTGCGAATAACTCCATGAAGACTTCAATTTATTGGTGAAGGATGAGATAAACTTTCTTAAAATCAAAGCCTCAGGGCAACTTACAAGTTAAAAACAGAAATACAATAAAGGTACCTAAAAGCAGAGATGAACCTCCTTACTGATTAGCCAGTGATGGAGAAAGCCTATCTGAACAGGTATCCCTTCAGTAGCCATTGGAAAAGGAGGAGAGAAGGGACAACTAGATTTTGCAAGAAGGGAATTACACAGGGTCACTACAAAGAAGGTCCTATCCCATGTGGCTACCAAATGAACCCCAAACAAAGGTGGTCCAGGCAGGAGGCCCTCCCTATATGATCTTATAGATCAGGTTAACCCTTGCAGGAGAAGCGTCTTCAGATATTCTGGAACCAAACTGTAAAGGGTGCAGGTACATGCTTAGAGACATGACGACAGACCTTGGTGTACACCAATGCATTGTGAGAAGCACTTTGAGTCACTGGTGTGAAAGTCTTGCTCAAGCCAGCCTTGAGAGAATCACAATGATGGGGATGAAGCCGATTAGGGCCATGCTGGGATGGAGTTGAGGTGCCAGGCGTTCTGATTCTGCACACCAAAACCTTCAAGCTATACAGAAGCATTGATCCCCTCATTTAAGTAGCAGACTGGGAAGATCTCAGCATAGATGCTACAATCCAAATGCGAATTATGCAAAGCGCTAACAATTTGGTTCCTTTTTCTTTTTTCAGAGGAGAACTGTTCCCTGCACTTCTGGTTTAGGGCTTAATCATGCCACCAGCAACATTTGATGCTGCTGTCCAGTTGCATCCTAAATGTAATCTGCACTCTTTGGATAAGCAGGAACTCAGGAGGATGAGGTGACACTTTGAGCCTGCAGTGGTTTTCCAGAAGAGTTTTTTAGTCTTGACAACCTTTGGGAAGATTCTTGGTCACTTAAAAAAAAATTATTCCAAAAAGAATAGCTCCCATCGCAAGGAGCAGAAACTTTAAGAAAGGTTAGTCAAAAGGTAAACCATGTGTTTGCCATCTTGGCTCCTGATATGGAAACCATATGCTTAAATACACCAGCAACCATACTTAATATAACACTCTATTTTATTAAACCTGGTTTTATAAAAGCTATCCACCACTCTCTCTGTTAGTGACTTCCAGATAGGTCGCATATTCCTCACTGCAACTATCATTACATATTTGGAGTAAATTAGGCTGCCAGATAGACTGGTTCTGATTATTACAGCAAGGGTGCAAGAGGGCATCTTATTTTCCTCCCCTGCCTCTGATAAATTAAAAGAACTGTAATGGGTGATTTCTGCAACCTGAAAAAGGGTGAGCCCATCTGTGACTCATTTAGTGCTGCTTTAAAGAAGATTTATTTGATTAATTCGGGCAGAATATAGAAAGAATATAAGAGGGTTCCCCCTCCTTTTTTTTTAGTCCTACTACTCAGGAGTGGGAGAAGAAAAGGAAAACCCAACCATACACAGACATTGCAGGAATGAAAAATTGTCAGCATGTTATTATTATAAGAGCAAAGTTTACTGCCTTGGTGGTGAGATAGTGGATTGTTGCCTGGCCAACTGGAAGAACTCAGCTGAGGAATGGCTTTAATATCCTATAGGCCCAATGCCACCATAAAGAGCACAGAAGGCCGAAGTGAGCAAGCAGCACAAAGGAAGTGGGCTAGAATAACTGGCTGATCTACCGATATTGGTAAAGGATCAAAGGGAGTGTTTGCAAAATGCCATACTTTTATTTCACGTTAAATGTTCCGGAATAAATGCCACCCCAGATGTGTTTTCAAAATCAGTATCAAGGATCACAATGACCTTTGCCTACCCACTAGGGGTATGGTAAAGTTGTGTCGGTATCGACTCCTGGAGACCCAAAAGCCATGTGGTTTTCTTTGGTAGAATACAGGAGGGGGTTACCTTTGCCTCCTCCCGCGTAGTGTGAGATGATGCCTTTCAGCATCTTACTATATAGCTGCTGCCCGATATAGGTGTTTCCCATAATCTGGGAAACATACCAGTGGGGATTGGAACCAGCAGCCTCCTGCTCCCTAGGCAAGTTACTTCCCCACTGTGCCATTAGGTGACCCCTACTTTGGGTTTATTGTGGCAAATTCTCATAATGCAGGTCAGTTACCTTTTCATGCATCTATGAAGTACCTTTTTGGTCTCAAGATCAGGATGGCCAAAACAAGTTTGGTTTTAGCTGCTCTTTCAACACTTGTTGACAAAAGTTTTCCCCTTGGTCAGTCCATGCCTTTAAATTAGGATTCATTGGCATGAACTCTTCTTGAATGACTAACAAAGAATTACACACATCCCTTAGAGGAGCTACATTGCTTTTTGATAAATTGCATTTCCCCCACAACACTGAGAGTAAGAGATATGTAAAGCTCCTAGCAATGGCAGCTGAATAAGTTCAATAGGCTGACTGGAAATGGTTGGTGTTGGTCATGATGGTTGAGTCTGTGAGCCACCTATTGACCAAAGGCTAAACATTCTGTCAACTAAATATATCCTCTGATATGCTTAAGAGTCTACTCCTAGAGGTAAACTATTTACCTCCTTAAGTAAACTATTTCTGTAGATATTCATAGAAATACATTCTAGGCAAATTTATTAGAAAGTTGCTGCTTTTTTTTTAAGCTTAGGATCTTATTTCTCTGTTCCTGACCACTAGCTGTTCATTCCCAACTTGCAGATGCCTGTTTTCCTTATAATGCTACGTACAGCAGCCAAGACTGTGGAACTAGCATCAACAAGAGCAACAGCTCTTGATACATCCAAACGTGATACATCCAAACGTGGCCACTGTCAGAGCCAGGTTATGAGGATGAGTAACAGGGAATGTAGGAGCAGGTTGACTGCAACCTTAGGTGGCTCAAACCACATTAGGCTTGACCTGAAAGCTTTAATGAAGGGCTGTTCATTGACCAAGCCTTGTTCCTTGACCTGTTCTGGCCTATAGGTTTCCAACCAGTTCCTAACATAAAGATTAAAAATGATTAAGATGACAAACAACCTGAGTTTCAGCTCCTGAACTGAAAGCTACCACTGACCATGACTTTCTATGGGTTCAGGTAGGTGTCACTCTACTCCTACATTTCTATAGGGTGAACTTAGGAACATAGGAAGCTGCCTTATACTGAGTCAGACTATTGGTCCACTTGGCTCAGTATTGTCTACACCAGTGTTTCTCAACCACCAGTCTGTGGACTGGTGCTGGTCAGCGAAGCGTTGGGTACTGGTCCATGAGGCATCACTAATAAAAATCACACACACCCCCAAAAAAAATCAATTATGGGCTTTGGGGACCACCAGGAGCTCTCCGGAGCTCATTTCCTGGCAGCCCTCACTGCTGGATAATGTTCATTTCACTTCCTTGAAATGAACGTTATCCAGCAGCAAGGGCTGCCTGGAAATAAGTTCCAGAGAGCTGCCCAAAATTGTTTTTTTGGGGGGGGGTGCCTGGGGGTGGGGGTGAGGGGGGTGACCCCCTTACTAACAGCTGGTCCAGGAAACTGTGCATGAATAATGTACCAGTCCATGACTCCAAAAACATTGAGAAGCACTGTTCTACACAGACTAGCAGCATCTCCTCCAAGGTTGCAGGCAGGAATCTCTCTCAGTCTTATCTTGGAGATGCCAGTGGGGGAACTAGAAACCTTCTGCATGCAGTCATGCAGGTTCTTTTCCCAGAGCAGCCCCATCCTCTCAGGGGCATATCTTACAGTGCTCGCACACATGTAGTCTCCCATCCAAAAGCAACCAGGGCAGACCCTGCTTGGCAAAAGGGACATCATGCTTGCTACCACAAGACCAGCTCTCCTCCCTCTTTGCCTCTCCTCCCTCTCTGCCTATCCCTCTCTCCTCTCGCCACCCCTATATGCCTGGTATTGGCAATGGGAGCAGCAACCAGTTCAGTTTCATGCTAACAGTTCCAATAGAGGTGGCACCCCCTTGATTCTCTTATTATCCCACTGATAATCCTTCAGTTCTTCCCTTGGCCAGGGCTCTGTGATGATGGTACACAGGCTGAATCCATGTTCAACAGCCCCCAGGTTCAGAATCCATTGCAGGCTTCAGTCCTGACAGACAATATGTTTCCTGAATGAAAGGTATGAGGGGAATGGAGGCAATTTTTCCCCATTGCTTAAGAGCTTTCTGTGCAGCCATGAGTGGAGTTAGCCCCCAAACGCCAGTACCTTTATCTTGCCTGACAAGCAGGAAGAATGAAGAAGATCAAAAGCAAGTGAAAATCAATAGGATTAAGGTATTGAAATTCTTCTGTTTTGCCACAGGCTGTCACTCTAACTCCACATACTTTGCAGCTGGACAAGATTTCTCTCTGGAAGAAAACAGATGAAACCAAAAAAAGTGGCCGGAGTCGCTCAGAAGTTTGCTCCTCCTTTTTTTGCTGCCAGTTCCGAAACTTAATCTCCCTGAAGATTCCTAGCAATCTAACATCATGCACATTTAGTTAAGAAGAAGGGGAAGAAATGTCCATCTTGATAACGTGCCTGCTGTGCTTCCAAGGCCATAACTTGGTTGCAGGCTGGCTAAGTATTTAAAAAGGCAGGCTCTCTTTCATGTTGCTGGGCTTTGCATGTGCAGTCCATTTGTGTGCTTGCACAACTGTGCGGGGGGAAAAGGGAGCCTTGGTGGAACCGTGCTGCATCAGACACATTATGCACACAGCAGAGGGGTGAGCACTGGCTCCTCTGCTTTGTGAACACTCTTGCTGCCCAGGTACAACATTCAGTGCCAGTAAGAAATTCTAGCACGGGCGAGATGGTCAGCCAAAGCATTATTCCACTAGTCTTTGAAAACTGAAAAGCTTGTCTGTGTTGCTGTACCTCTACTTCCAAAGCAGAATCAGGCCAGAGCCCCAAAGGGGGAAAGGTAAGGTGCTCACAAGGAGGCAGAGATCAAGGAGCAGTGAGACACAACATTTCAAGGCAGATAGATGGTTAGGACACAAATGTATTCACCACCAGACAAAACCATATTTTCACATCCCTGATGTGTGGGTTGTCCATAGTGCAGATAATAAGCTTAAACTTCTATAACCTTAAGTATATTTATTAGGTCATAAGGGCTAGAAACCCTACCTACCCCCAAACCAATTCCATTTTTAGGGTTGACTACTGGTCCAAGAAGTTAAAATCATTAAAAACCAGTAATGTCAGGATTCTCCCAGGCTTCATCCATGGCCCATCAGTTTCAGCCTAATGCTTCCTATAACCCATCAGGTTTTACCCAGGATCCACTGAAGAACCACCAGATCCTGGCCTTGCCCTGAATCATCAGATTCTTCCAGGCTGTCCAACCAAGTTCTACCTTAGCTTCCCCTGTCCTGATCACATCCTCTGGCCCTTGGCAACTGTACTCATTTTGAGACTTTTGGAAAATGTTATGCTTGTATTTATCACCACAGAGCCTTAACATACACTCCCCACTGTACCACTGCAGTGGGGATGTTCATATGGTTAACAAAACAGATCTGGAATGGGGCAAAAACTTGGTGAACACCAGAGATACTATGCTTTTCACTCCAGCTAGAAACATAGCAAGGTTGGAATGGGCCCTGGGACAAAATATGAAGCTGGGCCCCTTCTCCCCATGCTGCCTTCTTCAGAAAAGCAGGAGGAGGACAGCAAAGAGCAAGCTGTCATCAGCCAGAGGGCCCCCTCTCCCTTAAGGATCCAGGGATATCCCCCCACCCCAACATTCAATTATTGCTATGCCCCTTCCTGTAACAATGAATCCACCACCATGTAGGCCTGGTTCATACAATAGTCTAAATCTAGTTTTTAATGTGGGATACCAACATTTGCATGATTGTGTGAATCCATGCCAAGGTGGAAATCTCAGATTCATCTTAGGCCATAAATTGGCCTGAGATGAAAACTGAGATGAACTTGGTGTGGGTTTGCACAATCATGTGAATGTTAGTAAATGCAAATTAAACGTAGCTCCAGCAGCTTCCAGCCAGAAAAGGCTTTATGAAGACAGCCTGTCTACCTCATCCTTCCTGATGTACTAGAGGGGCCTTGATTCTGACTGTAATTATGGTCAGGATTCTACCTCCTGAGGAGAGCTTTGGACTGAGTTGCCTCATTCTGATAGGCAGACACCGTGCCATTGGGTTTGAGCTTCAGTTTGGACTTCAGTGTGGAGGGGGTGAGTGTAGGTGAACACAGTGGGTCCTCCAATTCTGCAGCTTCCCTAGGTGGAATATCCTCCTGGCACATGGTCCCAGGGTGCCCTGTCTCTCCTTGGTTCTGGTTGACACTGGGACTCACAGTGGTCCTCCTTGGATGAAGAATTCTCTTTTGATTCCAGCTCTGGGAGCTGACATTCCTGAGCAAACAAACCGCAGGTTCAGAAACCTGTTAAGATAGCTTGTTTGGTCCCAGAGTTAATGCTGATGCTGTCCAAACATATTACTTGCTTTACAAAGATTGTTCCGATTTATAATCTTACTATTTCAGGAAGTATGCTGTGCAGGGTAGAATAGGAGGGAGACAAAATTGTCTATTTTTAATATTTTTTTAAAAATGTAAATACAGTTTGCAAGTCTTGGGGGAAGGAATTTAACAAAGAAAATAGACAGCAAAAATCAAAGGTTTTCTTTCCAGTTCATCTTAGAAAAGAATGTGTCCAGGTGGTATAGGAAATGTTTGCGGTTTCTAGCCAGCTGTATCTTGCCCAATTCACCATCACAACGTCCAGTTTTCCCACAGATGTTTCTTGTTTGTCAAGAAGTCAGCCTAATTAATGTCACAGTGTTTATCCTTTATAAAAAATATTTAAAAGTGTGAATTTGATGTGTGTTAAATGCTCCTGTGCATTGTGTGAATTAGAAGATATGTTCAAGCAAACATACCCAAGATATGGGTATTGAAAACAAGAAGAAAAGGAAAAGCAATTGAAACTCAAATTATTGGACCTCAGACTATTAAACCCTGCTTGTACTAAAAGCACATCTCAGAAATTTAAGATCCTTTATAACACTTCAGGAGATATGGAGTGCAGTGATTTTGGCCTGGTTCCATCCTCCAGGTTGTACCCAGGGCTCCATCTCCTACTATCCCTCATGCTGAGGGACAGCAAGGGCCTGTGCCTTCAAAAGAAAAATGCTATAGTTCACTGGTAGAACATGGACTGTGCATGCCTAAAGCTTAATGTTCAATCTAAGGCAGGGATTCTCAACATTGGGTCCCCAGATTATATTGGACTTCAATTCCCATAATCCCCAGCCTCAGTGACCTTTGGTTGGGGATTATGGGAGTTGAAGTCCAATAACATCTGGGAACCCAACATCGAGAATCCCTGATCTAAGGCATCTCCAGTTAAAGCAGGCCTGTTCAACTCAGACCTCCCAGCTGTTTTTGGACTACAACTCCCATAATCCCCAGCCACAGTGGCCAATAGCCAGGGATTATGAGAGTTGTAGGCCAACATCTGCAGGAGGGCCAAAGTTGAGCAGGCCTGAGTTAAAGGATCACAAGGGACAGAACTGGGGCCAGGGGTGTAGCTATAACTGAGTGGATGGGTTCAGAGAACCCAGCACCCCCCCCCAGCTCCTGAGGGCCTTCAGCTCCACCCCTCCCTATTTTCTTCATTTTCTCCCTCACTCCAAGGGGCTGCCAGGGAGAGGGGTGGACACAGGCCCCCTTTCCCCTAGCTATGCCCCCTGACTGGGGTAGAACTCTGCCTGACACTTTGGAGAGCTGTTCTCAGCTGGAGTAGACCAGATTGGGCTAGCCCAGGGGTTCCCAATCTGTAGTACTCTAGATGTTGCTGAACTACAACTCCCATCATCCCTCAGCAGTATATGGAATACCACAGGTTGGGAATCCCTGGGCTAGATGGATCAGCAGCCTGATTTAGGAACATAGAAATGTGCCTTGTGCCAAGTCAGACCATCAAGTTCAGTATTGTCTACACCAGGCCTGCACAACATAAAGTCCAGGGGCCAGATCCAGCACACAGGAACTTTTTTGCTGGCCCTCAGGTAAGCATAACCTTCAGCAACAGCACTCCAGAAAGATAGAGGGACACTCTTTGGGTCAAGTCCCTCTTCTCCATCCTCTCTGAAACTGCCTTACAGTGCTATCTTATGCATGTTTATGTGGAAATATTCCCACAGGGTTCCCAGTGAGGCTTACTCCTAAGTAAGCATGGCCAGGAGGATTGCAACCTGAAAGCAGCAATGATTGGGAGAGGAGGGGACTTTGCATGTGTTTGAGACTGGCGTCACTCTCGGTGCCCCAGTGACTAAGTAGGGACAGGGCCTATATTCTGGCCACTATAGAAAACCACATGGCTCTGTGGTCGCCAGGAGCTGACACAGACTCAATGGCACAATATTTCCTTTTTTCTATGCTTACTTAAAATTGTGGGACCCTTGATAAGAGGAAAAGATTGACAAGTAATTAATAATTGCTTTCATTAATATGTTTGACAATTAAGTTGAACGTAATAATGTGCTGAAAACTGACCTCAGCCCCTGATTCACGCTGCCATAGTTGGGTCCAGCCCACCGGGACATTTGAGTTGTGCACCCCTGGTTTACACTGACTGGCAGCAGCTCTCCAGGCAGGAGTCTTTCCTTGCCCTAGCTGGGTATGCCAGGGATTGGATCTGGGGCCTTCTGCATGCAAAACAGATGCTTTACCCAGTGGTAACCATTATGGGTGGGGCTAGGTGTGTGGAAACAAGCTGCAGGTGTGACTCACTAGCACTCATCTCCCCCATCCTGGCTGCCTCTCTGTCTCTCCCCTTGACCCACCTCAGCATTAACCCCAGGCACATGGGCTGCCATTTGCCAGGGTGTGAATTGCAGTGGGATTTGTTTTCTGCCCCCTCCCCATTTCAGCCGCCACTGAGTTCATTTTCTGCCCTTCCAGCCCCTTCTATGGCTCTATCACTAATCACAGCCCCACCCTCTGCATTATAAGTATATTCTTAGTCCACTAAGGATACTTAGCATAAGGCACTTTGTGTATATGTTTGTTATCATCCTGGAGAGAAACTATCTATGTGGTCGCTAAGAGTCAACACCAACCTGACAGCACTTAATCAATCAATCAGTCAATCATTCAATCAATCAATGTGTTTGTTGGGGGTACATGTTTAGTTCAGTGAGGGAGCTTCCCAAGCCAGGAGCAGCATCCAAGGGTCACAAACTTAACACATCCCCTTTCATTTCAGTGCATCTCTTGGTCATTCTATAGCAGGCATCCCCCAACTGCAGCCCTTCAGATGTTGCTGAACTACAACTCCCAGCATCCCTAGACACAATTTTCTGTGGCTGGGTATGCTGGAAGTTGTAGTTCAGCAACATCTGGAGGGCCGCAGTTTGGGGATGCCTGTTCTATAGTATAGCTTGCATTTGCTGCTGAGATATTAGCTCATATTATATTATAGGTGAATACACTGAAGAGACTTTGCAGTTCCCACAGATATTCTGGTCGTCGAATCAAACAGTTGAAAGTACCACCAAAAATTGGCTAATTCAGCCTACTGTGGATCCATTTTTGGAGCTTGCTGGCAGGGATCATTCTGAAACAATTTCATACATTGCGACAGTCACTGACTACTGACTTTCTCAAGCTCTTTTCATCTGAATTGTGCCCCATTTTGAATGCCTCTTGTTTTTTGTCTGGATGCATATGCTAATTATATATTTCCAAAGTGATTTGAATGCAAGGAGTGACTTGTAAATGGCTTATTTTATTGAATTGCTACTTCAAAAAGCTGCCCACTCACACTTGTTATGATGAGGAAATATGAATCCTTTAATGTACCTAGTGATATTTTGCTGTGCATGGGTTGAAGAGTGTGGTGTTTGGGGTTAATCAAGCCACTTGCCACCCTCCTTGGCGGCGTGGCTGATTTGCCCGCAGCCCCCACCTCGGAGGAGCACACAGGACTTGGCTTCCAGGGCAGGGCTGGAACAGGTGAGCTGGCAGCACACCAGCGCTGGCATCAGTCCACCTCTTGGCAGCGAACCCTCCCTCCCATCCCTCAGATATAGATTGGGCATTGGCTGGTCACCATTCAGGGCCGGGCAGGAATTTTGGGGGTCTACACCTAATTGGCCATTGGTGTGCGCCTTTTTTCGCCTGCCTCAGGCTATATCTGTGTTTCCGGTAGCTAGCTAGAGCGTTAACTGGGGTGACTCTCATCACGGGTTGGCAGGTACAGTGAGGTGGGGAACAGGTAAGAAAATGGGTGTGGCACCTTAGGTAAGCTTTGTACATCAAGGAGGAGGGGCGGATCCCTTGAGGCTTGACAGATCAGGGATACTGCTTAACTCCTACCTCTCTGCAGGCAACATCCTTTCTGTATGGCTTTACAGCCTCGGAGGGGTGGCGTTTGATACCGGAGACCTGACCTTAGGTCAGCGAAGAAGGGTGCCCCCGCTTTAGCGCAGAGGAACCGCCTGGAGCCAAGGTGCTATCGCCATGGTCATTTAGGCGCGGGCGGCCACGGCTGTGGCCTGCCTGATAGGGACCACACTGTAGAGGGGAGGAGGGTAAATCCCAGCTGACATGCCTTGTAGGCATGATACAATTAAGCCTCAATAAAGTGACCAATTCCACCATAGTAACGTCTCCGTGTCTCCTTGGGTCTGGGCACAATCCATTCCTTAATCCAGACCAGCTTTTGAATGGGGTTTTAGTTACTCGTATTCCAGTCCTGGAGCAGAGGCAAGGCTAACAAACTGCCAGCAGCAAGAGCACTGAAAAGTAGGGATGTGCACGAACCTGTTCGGAGGCCCTTTTGTGGGCCTCCAAACAGGTTTGAACACCAGGCGGTTCGGAGGCTCAGAGGTTGGGGAGACAACTTCAAGGACAGGGGAGGGCACACTTAAACCTCCCTCTGCTTCCACTCGCCGACACTGGGTTTATAAAGACTCCGTCAGGGCATCAGCATAGCTTCCTGCTGCCCTTTTCCCTCCTTAGCCAGAAGTATCGGGTGCATGTGCACACACTGGGCGCTTGTGCATGCACGTCAGGAAAAATGGAGGGGTAAGTGCACCCTCCCCCACCCTTAAATTTGTCCCCCCCACCTTCGAGCTAGCCCCTGCCAGTTCCGTGCACATCCCTACTGAAAAGCAGTCTGCACTTGCCTCTCGGTACATAATATCTATTTCATTAAACTATTAATATTCCTGATTCCACTCCACTGCCTTATCCTTGCATGCTACAACTCTTTCCCTTGGATTCTACACAGAGCATGTGCCACCACGCATTGCTACACTGACTGGGCAATGTAGATGCTCTTTCAATGAAAATATGTAAGAGGCATTGAGTGGGACAGGAGGTGCTTGAGACAAGAGCAGAAGACCCGTGATTTGACTCGAGAGCAACAAGTGACCAAGCACACGCTCAGCACTGCATTGCTATAATGGAGACTAGACAGTGGGGGAAGCTTTTCTATTTTTCTATATCTCTCTCCAGCACAGACTGATTTGGGGTTATTTTATATCTTACAGAATTGCCATTTAAAGCCAAATCCCCCATTTTGAAAGATTCATTCATAAACATCTGTGTGGCACGAAGCCAGCTGAACTGCTTCGTCTCTCTATGTTCACTGGAACATCCAACTTGGAAAGGCTCTTTCCACCCCCACCCCCCTTGTGGACTGCTAGCCAGAACAAATGTGATCATCTTTTAAACCATCCTTGTGCTTTCATGTCGTATTTTGGCATACTGGTGCTTGAACTGTCCTTAATTGTTGATGTAATAATACAGCGGGCATCCTTTGGCTGGAAATAGCATTCTCTAGCTTATGTTCCTACAATTCCCACTACTAGCAGGATAACTGAAATTCTTCCCCAATCCCATATTTGCAGCAATTTATTCTAAATCATATTACTCCAGGGAGAACTGTGCAAAGAGTTGAGAATAATTATTATCTTGCTGGAAATGTGCAGAGATTTAAGTCCAAAATAATTTGTTTTTTAAAGAAACCCTTAATGAAACATAGTGTTGACATTCTGGACCATTTGTTATTTTTCAGAACATGTTTTAATCTTGAAGGAATAATTTGGAACATCTCTACTATGCTGTCTCTGCTCAGGTAGTCAAGAACTTCAAGAACAATGAGTCAAGAACCTCATTGTTCCATTTGGAATATAGTGGATCCATACACAATGAGCCTATTTACATTATCAGAAGCAGGGTAGGAGGAGCATATGTGCTCCCGAGAACTGGTGGTGGGTCAGCAAAAATCAAGGTAGGAGGGCAGGAAAGTGATCATGTGCTAACTGCAATCTGGGTAGAATGGTGCGAGACATGCTTTTTCTCTAGCCTCAATACAAAAATCAAGGTCAAAGGGCAGGAAAGTGATCATGTGCTAACTGCAATCTGGGTAGAATGGTGCGGGACATGCTTTTTCTCTATCCTCAGTGCAATGCTGGTTGTACTGAGGGTAGCTGACCACAACTCTTAACACACAATCACATTCCTGTCCTCCTACCTCAACTTTTGCTAACACACAACTGGTTCTCAGGAATGTGCATGGGTCTGGGATCCTGGGGTTGAATCCTGATTGCATCCAGGAAGACCCTGGCTCCTCCTCTCCAGCTTTTGAACATGTGATCAGGCTTACTGTACCTTGGATTGGTTTCCAGATTTTAGTGAACATCATGAAAGAATGGGAGTCTCTATCACTGAGATTTCCATCTGAGTCATCTGGGTTCAAACACATGCAGAAAATGAACATGTGGTCCTGATGTTGGCAAAGCACATTATCTCTCTTCACTGTGATTTACTCATCAATAAAGTGAAAAAAGAGAGTTTGCTTTTACCATAGGCTTAGGAATCTTTTCAAAGCATTTTAACAATCATATATGAATGGTGCCATATAAAATATCATGAACATTTTATTTGCATGATCATCATGTCTTTTAGGTTGATCTGTATTACCAGATGCACTTTTTCCCCCTTTTTTAAACTTTAACGTCTTGGTCTGGAGTCCAAAATGTATCCTTCCCATATAAATCAGCTCACATTGATTCATTAATGTGTTTTGCATGTATCTGCCTAACATGACCATATACCATGTCTTTCAGAAGGATCCCACGCTCATGGGAGTGAGCAGGATGGTCCAACCTTAATGAAAGAGGCAGCTGTTCACTATTTATTTTTATCCTCCTTGTTAGATGTATGGCCACGTACCCCATACATTACATACCATCCATCCTCTGTAGTTAATCAAGCAGGGCTCTTCAGTGACTATAATTCATTCATTCTGACTGCACAGTGCCGCTTCTTTCATCAGACATATGTGATCTTGTAACAGATACTGTACTGGGCAGTAATGTTAACTTTGTTGTTTCTCAATTTTACTTTCAGCCTTCAGTTTGACCAACATAATGTTTGCATGAAATGCAATAATTATTTGTGCCAGCACAGTAGACCACTAGATATTACAGTATACGTGCTATAATTGGGCACACTATAAACCACATAATTCTGTGCAGCTCTTTGACATGCATCAGTCCAGCTGTGTCCAGACTGGCAGTTTATTGTGCAATCGTATCTGGAAAGTTGTACAAAGAGGTGGCAAAATTCACACCACATCTCACAATCTGTCACTGTTTGTGCACACACTTCTGTGTTGTTTTTTGCATCACATTCCAAAGAGGAAGAGGCGGAATCAGCAGAAAGGTATAGAGAGAGGAGTAATTTCTTTAGTTAAGGATCCCCTTTCTTCACTCCAGTGGAGACAAACCACCCTGGACAGAAATTACAGCTCATTTCTAAGAGTCTGCAGAGATGCAGAAGGACGTTGGGTCTGGCCAAATCTCAAATCAACTTTTCAAAACTAAGGTAAGAAAGGGGCCTCCCTTATAAAACATCTTGGAAGTATGTGCAGGTATAGGGAGAGCAGGAGTGTTTAGAATTCCAGTTTCATTGCTTGTTTGTGGATACGCTTATGAAATTTAATTATTTTACTTGCTTTTGTATCTTACTAGCATGAACTAATTTTAGCTTTTTTAATCATTTTTTAAAAAAAGAAAATTCAGCTTGAGCAATTTTATGTTGGTTTCTGCTAAATCAACCATGCCTATTTATCACACTGCCTTACAGAAAAAAGGAAGAGGAAAAAAGTCCTTTTGTGTTGTCATTGCTTTAGTCTGATGAACCTCCAAGGAGCTGGAACTTTGCCCTCCAGTCACACGGGGAAGTATGCCAAGAGAAAAATGCTAAAGAGACAAGGAGACTATCTAGACTTATTGGAGGTAATTAAATGTTCAACAATATTCCATGAACAATATTTATATTTTCCTGCTGGGTGCTTTCCAGATTACACTCTAGAACAGCAGTAAAATGCTTCGGCTTGGCAGGATCATATTAAAAACAATCCCCAGAATCTCAAACTCCTACAACATGAAAATACAGCTATTTTTCTGCAACGGACTTGCAATGTTGTAGCATTAAATCACAAAGATAAAATCCAAAATAAGGCATTGAGAATGTGAACGGCACCTTGCTGTCAGCACAGGGACTGTGGTGTCACAACGCAGGAAGTATGGAAGCACACTTTGCAGATTTGTAGTGACACTGTGGTAAGGGTTAATCTGGAAAGCGCCCAGGTGGCCGTGATTCCTGTTTTGGTGGGGGGGGGTGCGGGAGGAGCATGGGGAAGGGGATGGCATGAGGAGTTCTCTTAATGGGTCTCTCTTGGTCAATTAGAATTGTTCAGTTGCTGAAGGCCAGTGCCTGTTTGGGTATGTTGTTCTACATCTGTCTCTCAGGATGTGATGTTTTAGTTTCTGAATAAATCTTTATTTATTTTTTTAACTCAACCTACTATTTTCAGATAACCTCTTGGTCTTAGCCTTACCACCAGCACATACTCTGCTGGGTGAGGATTTTAACGTTTCTCCTCACAATGGTTTTGAGGACTGGGCTGTCCATAAACATGTGATCTGTTAATTTTAAATGACACTTGGATTTCTCTGAAAAGGTTGCTTAAAATTTGCAATCCTATTCATACCAGAGAGAGGGCAAAATGCCATAATCCTGAAAAGTATGTAGAAGAAATGAACAGAAGAGAGACAGAAACCAGGTGCTTTCCACTGTTAAATTTCCTGTACTCCATACAGTAATTATATGATACAGTATAATTGTATCATACAGTAATTATATGATGTTAGTGAAATCCATATTTTTCCCTGACACAATCTGATCTTCAAACTGTGAATGGTGGTGTGACATTCACAGTTTGAAGAGACACATAATGCAGAGATGTGCATTATGAGATGACATTATCATATCCCTTTTTTTTTTTACAGGTTGAATTAAAACTCATTTTAACAGAGGACTCTAATACATTATGTGACAACCATGTCTGGTTTGATAACAATAATGATTATTGTTAATAATGATAATTTCAGTGACAGGCTTTATTAAGTTACTTTATGAAAGTATGTGGGCTTGGTCCAAAGAACCATGAACAGCAGAAGAAAATGTTTTAGTGTTGCTGTTCTCTGAAATTTTCCACAAGTGCTGGTGGAAGATGTCTTGCAGGGCAGTGCTGCAGTGTTTTGGAGTTGCGTTACGGCATCCATAAAGAATTCAGATATATACATATATTTTAATATAATTACAATAAAACTATACCCTTAGGGAACACTATCCAGTTACACAGGGAGTTATAAAATTCAATCAATAAAACTATATCTATACACACAACATAGTTATTAAGATGGTCTCTATGTCAAATTAAAATGTCCAGTAGTTCAGAAGCTCATCACCTTGGATTTCCATGTGGCAATTTGTATTACACTATATTTCTTCCCAGCCTCCATTGAGATAGCTTATCTTGCATGTTTTGTCTTATAGTGATATTTTGTTGAATACTACGTTTGCCACTGAAGAAGACTCAGAGTTGAAACACGTCTGGCAACAGCATATCCATGAACAGATGCTGGCAAAATTATGATATGTTATCTCTTGGCGAAAACAAGACATTGGGAAGATTGACTTGGACTTCTCTCATCATTGATGAGCTCTTGGACAACTGGACTTTTTAATTTGATACAGAGACCATCTAAATGACTATGTTGTGTGTGTATATATAGATATAGTGATATTGATTGAGTTTTATTACTCCCTACATAACTGGGTAGTGTTCCCCAAGGGTACAGTTTTATCATAATTATATTAAAATATATGTACATATCTGGATTCTTTTTGGACACCTTGATATATTGCTGAATCCATATAGGGTTTTGTTTTCACGTGTGTGGAGTTGCATTACAACAGCGGTTCGTAAACCCCAGATGTTGTTGGTCTAACAAGGCCATTGTGGCTAGGGTTGATGGGAATTTTAGTCCAACAATATCTGGGGACCCAAGTTTGCAAACTGCTGCATCACAATATAAGAAAGATCGTGAATAAGTAAAATATAGGTTGTTGGTATATAAGCTGTTGAGGACTACTTTAAAAGTTATGAGAAGTATTTGTTCAGTCTTGTGCAAGCATGTGAGTAAATGGAGGAACTCCTCTGCAGCGCTTGAATGATGGAGGGAAAGGGAGGAGGTCTGTGGTATTTCATCCAGTAATCTTTTGCAGTTTGTTTGGACATTTGTCCCAAGAGGCATCCTGTAGAGAGTGTTGGGAAAGCATCAGAAAGGAAAGGGGAGGGGAAAGAGGAGGAGAAAATGGAGTTGCTGCTGAATGAACCTTTAGTTAAATCTACCTAAGGTGTGTATGAGGGAAGCAGCTATAAAACAAGGTCTTTAATAAAAGCTCTGCCCCCTGCCCACACACACACATTTTAGTAGTCAGGCTCCCCTGTAGCATTCTAAAAACAGTAGCGAATGAAGCCCCCACAATAGGTGAGGAAACCTGGCCCCCTTGCCTCTGCCCCGGTAATTGTCTCTGGATTTGGAATATTTTCTCATGCAACACTCTTCTGCTTGGTCAAAAGCAGTCCTGGAAGGGGCTTTCTGGTTCCACAAGGCACCTTTGGACCCAAGCAATTATTTATGCATTTCAGACAATCAGAAAGGCACATGTATAATACTGTATATACACATTCTGGAGTGCTTACTCATATGACTATGCGCAGAACAGATGTACGTTTTTATTCTCACGTCCTGCATGGTTACCTTTTTGCTGCATAATAGTGCATGCCCCCACCACTGGGACCCTAAAAAGTTGTTAGTATACGCCATGTACATATTATTATGAAAAATAATGATTCCCCCCCCCCACTCTGCTGCTTCTAAGGATCAAGAAATGCCAGGATCAGGAAATGCCAATATAATTATCCTCATATGCAGTCGTTGAATGAAGTAGATTTATCAGCACATCCTAATGAGACATAAAATTCCAGCTGAATGGCCAAATTCATGAAAAACACAAGAATGATGGGACATTCACCCAATTATCTTTGAGGATGAAACAATTTAGGATGCTGCTGGATTTGGACAAAAAAGATCTGACTTAAAATTCCATCCTAAGCCTGTTATTCTGGGCAAGGCTCCTGACTTCTTTTCATGGTCTGTAAAATGGGAATGCCAACCTATGTCAAAGGGTAGTTGTGATGAAAATGTGTAAAGAATTGCCAAACATTTGGACACTAAAATTGCCACGTTTGTGTCTGCTATTAAATTAAAGAGACATTTATATGACTATCATTAACTGTATGTACTTTAACAGTCTCTTTTTCCATTGGGTATAGCAGTTCTGGAGCTGAAATTATATTTCTTGGATATGCATCCTAATAAGCCTTTAAAGGCTGTTCCAGTGCATATTTACATGGGAGTAAGTTCCATTGAACCCTACTTCTGAATAGATATGCATAAAATTTACATTGCATCAACAATAAATGCACGGTACACATATTATATTATGTATATATTATATTATGCTTCTAGCAGTGGATCTTGCTGTACTGATCAGCTGAGCTGATGTGAAGGAAGGAAAATCTCCAAAAATTCCCAGCTACTTAGTAAACAAGCTATTAGGATGGTTGCAGTAGGGACGTTTGAACCAGTTCTAGACAGAACCCATTCTAGATAGAACCACCCCGGTTTGAAGGTTCTAGGTAGAGCCTGAAATTTAAAATAAAAATTAGAGCCGGTTCTAAGTTGAACTGGACTGAGCCCAGTTCCAATAAAACAGGTTTGAACTGGCTCGAGCCTCCATTCTGTGCAATAAAGAGACTACCACCCATTTTGTAACACTTGCGTCACTTGGAGCAATTGGCTGTGCTGCAGATCCCCTGATTGGCCAGATGTGTCTGCCCCTTTGAGTGGCTTTGAAAGTGTGTCACTCAGGGTGACCTGTCACCCCATTGGCCAGGGGGGAGAGGAAAGGGGGGTGCTCCAAGGAGGGCTATTCAGTCTATACTTAAAGACCACTTTGTGGCTTGGAATCTCTCTCTACTGCTTGTGTCTCCTGCTGCTCTGCCTGCTGCCTGAGGAGCTGCTGCTTTGGTTGCCTTGCCTTTTAGTCTGGACTGGTGGTCTCCAGAGAGGTTTGACTCACTCCTGCTTTCCCACCCATCCCGTCTATTTTTAAAAAACCAATATTTTAGTATTTTCCTGGCTGGCAGAAGTGTGCTTAAAATTTTGTGTTGAGTGAGTGAGTGAGTGTGTGGTGGGGCCCTAATCCTCCCTCTTGCTTGTTGCTCAGCCAGCTAGCCTGGCTTCAGGCCTCTGGCCCATTTTTCTGACCCATCTTTTCCTACATAATGAATCCCTATGTATAATCTATGCACCATCAGAGAATCCAACACTATTGGCATCAGAGAATCCACATGTGTGGGTTTCTTTGATGTCACATAGATTCTACATAATGAATCCCTATGTAGAATCGATTGTTCCATCGATTGTTCCATCGATGTTCCATCATGGAATCCAAAATATGTGGATTCTCTGATGTCAATAGTGTTGGATTCTCTGATGGCACATAGATTATACATAGGGATACATGTAAAATCTATGTGACATCAAATAGTCTAATCCCCATTATTTCCTATGGGAGAAATAATAGAACTTTAAAAATCTTTTTAAAATCATTTAAAAATCATTAAAAATCATATTTAGGTGATTGATTGATTAAGTGCAATCAAGTCGGCGTCGACTCTTAGTGACCACATAGATAGATTCTTTCCAGGATGATCTGTCTTCAGCTTGGCCTTTAAGGTCTCTCAGTGGTGCATTCATTGCTGTCGTAATCAAGTCCATCCACATCATCATCATCATCATCATCATTCGATTTCTATACCGCCCTTCCAAAAATGGCTCTGGACGGTTTTTGCTGCTGGTCGTCCTCTTCTTCTCTTTCCTTCAACTTTTCCTAGCATTATGGACTTCTCAAGGGAGCTAGATATTCACATAATGTGTCCGAAGTATGATATTTTGAGCCTGGTCATTTGTGCCTCGAGTGAAAATTCTGGATTGATCTGTTCTATGATCCATTTGTTTGTTTTCCTGGCTGTCCATGGTATCCTCTTCTCCAGCCCCAAAGTTCAAAAGCACCAACACTTTTTCTATCTTGCTTCTTCAAAGGCCAGCTTTCGCATCCATAGAGCATCACGGGCAAAACCACTGTCCAAATGATTCTAATCTTTGTATGTATAGACACATCATGGCATCTAAATATCCCTTCCAAGGCCTTCATTGCAACCCTACCAAGTGCTAGTCTGCAGTGTATTTCTTGACAGCTGGATCTACTGTTGATGGTTGATCCTAAAAGGCAGAAGCTATCCACCACTTCAACGTCTTCATTATCAATTCTGAGGCTGGTTGCTGTGCCCATTGACATTAGTTTAGTCTTCTTTACATTTAGTAGTAGTCCCATTTTTTAACTGTGCTCCTTGAGTTTCTGCATTCTCAGTTATCAGAGGGGTGTCATCATCGCGCATGTTATTGATGTTTCTTCCTCCAGCTATAAAACCATGCTCATCTTCTTCTAATCCAGCTTCTATCAGTATGGGAATACCATCGCAACTACATTATTTGCACTGCTTAGTAATTCTCTGGAGCAGCTATGCTGCCACAAGCAGTGTAGGTGTACTTCAAGCTTCATTGCAGCTGCAAACATGCCTCTCTCATAGATCTACGGATTATTCTGTGGATGGTATGGAAGCCCATAAGTTGCCATTCTTTTTCCGTGTTCAAACTTCAGGGAGGGCAATTAAGGTTCTTCTTTTCCAAGAACAGAGATATTTTTAAAGATTAAACACAGAGGTCAGTGTCTTTAATATGTCTTGCTGGCACTTTCCATATGGAAGGGCAGACTCTGATCTGAAAGTCCCTTGTCTTAGTTCAGTCTCTGTTCACACAATCAAAAGACTACCCAGAGTCTGAAGAACATTAGAAGCAATGGAAAGAGTCTCTCAACAATGAGGGGGTTCATTCGTGTAACGTTTTCAGGACAGCTATCTAGATAATATTATGTTTACTATTTGGGGGCTATGAGTGGGGTCACATTTGTATCCAGAACATAAAAGACACCGGAGAGTGATCCAAAACAACCAACAAGAATGTATGGCTAAAACACCTTGAGGCTATTCTCACGACTGCAGGAAAACGGGCTAAGGGAGCCCAGCCTGCTTTTCTGTGGTTGTGTGCTGCAATGGGAGCTGCGCTGCTCCCGGCAGCAAACCTCACTAAGTACCCCCCACACCCGGGCAAATGACCCATTTTCCTGATCGTGAGACAGTGCGGCGCAGCTCCACGCTGTGGTGAGTCACAAGGAGACCCCTGACCAGGAGGCTACAGCAAGCCTCCTGGCTTTGGAGGTCTCCCCAGAAAGCCCTGCACACTCACACAGGACGTTCCAGGACATCGGGGGGCCAGGTGGTCCCTGATCCCCGCAACCCCTACCAGCTCCGTGATGGAGCCATTAATTGTGTAGGCAGACAATCCAGCCGCCCAGGGCGAGCTCCCTGCTCATCTGCAGGGAAAGTGGGCTAAACCTGTGCTCCCTGCAGAGCCCAATTAGGATCGTGTGTAGAGCCTCTTTGAGATTCCTTGTCTGTTTGAACAAGCTTCAGGTTAACAACTCAGCATTCACGAATGCAAATCTGTACCAACTCAGTTAATAGTCTTGAAAGTCAATAGCAACCATGCTTACTAAGAAGCAGGTATATTTCAGTGGACTTGAAATTCAGTAAAATACATGCATTCTTGCTGATTGCAGGCATACTTTCAAGTGAGTACGCTTAGAACTGCAGTCATGGAATCATTGTGTATCTTCTGTAGTATAACTGAGAGTGACATTTAGCTGCTTTTTATTTTATTTTATTTTATTTGTAAAAGTAAGTGAAGTGTGCCATCAAGTTGATTTCAACTCCTGACACCCACAGAGCCCTGGGTTTTCTTTGGTAGAATACAGGAGGGGTTTACCATTGCCATCTCCCTTGCAGTATGAGATGATGCCTTTCAGCATCTTCCTATATTGCTGCTGCCCGATATAGGTATTTCCCATAGTCTGGAAAACATACCAGTGGGGATTTGAACCAGCAACCTTCTGAGTGTTAGTCAAGCATTTCCTTGTGCCCCACCCCAAACATAGTCTTTGGGCGGTTTACAACCAAATAAAACTGATTAAAACAAACAATTTAAATCCACAATTCTAATTAAAAAGCTTTAGTGAATAAATGTGTTGAGCCTTTTAAAAGTTGTTAGAGACGGGGAGGCTCTTATTTTCAGCAGGAAGCACATTCCAAAGTCTTGTGGGGAGCAAAAGAGAAGGCCCATCTCCGCGTAGCCACCAGACAAACTGGTGGCAACTGCAGACAGACCTCTCTGGATGATCTCAATGGGCAGTGGGGCTCATAGAAAAGATGTTCTCTTAAATACGCAGAGCCTAAGCTGTTTAGGGCTTTATAGGTTATAACCAGCACCTTGCATTTTGCTCAGAAACATATTGGTAGCCAGTGTTGATTGAGATCATTAGTATTAGAAACCTTATTTATATATGATCTGCCACTGATCAGAGATCCACTACAATATTATCATTCTGGCTTGCACCCTACGCTTGTCTGACCTTACCTTCTGTGTGAATATGCCCTAGCCATATAGATTGCTGTGATGTTACTGCCTAGGGCTGCCATATGGAAAAGAGGACAAGGTCTCCTTTACCTTTAATAAATGTACAGGATTGGAAATTTCAGGTAGTGCAGCTTTTCTTCCTCCTGCATGATAGGCTCACCTGCTGAAATTCCTTTCCCTCTTCTGTGCATTTCTTAATGGTGCAACCTCCTTCCAAATGGCAGGCCTATCACTATCAAAGAAAGAAGAGTGGGGGGAAACTGAACAGGGTGGTTTGGAACACAGGAAACTACCTTTGGTCCATCCCAGTTCAATATTGTCTCCACTCACTGATAGTGGCTTTCCGGGTTTTCAAATGGATGTCTTTCTCAGCCCTACCTGGAAATGCAAGTGGTTGAACCTGGGGGTCTTCGGCATGCAACATATGTGCTCTGCCATTGAGCGATGGTTCCTCCTATTCACAGCTATGGTTCCTCCTATGACATTCACAGGCCATTGTACTGTTGGGCCTTTTACTACAAGCATGTAGTCTTACACTACATATTAGGAAACTATTTCTGCCTAGAAGAACAGTTCAGCAGCAGAATAAGCGGCCAAGGAAGATCGCTAATTTTGCAGGGAAAGACTAGGAAGGCATTCTTTGGAGGATGCTTTTGGTGTAAGGTATGATTTCTAAGGGCAGGTAGGGATGGCCAAACAGACTGGGAACTTGCAGACCAGATCCAACCTTCAAAGCAACTTATCTGACATATTAGTTAAAATATGGTAATAGTTTGCCTACAGTTCTGTTTTCAGAAACAGGGGTGGGGGGTGGGAATTCAAGCTGCAGAGATATTGCACATTTTAATGAATAAAAAATCTCATGTTTGGCTTTTGAGGGCAACATACAAATGTTCACATTTCTAAGTAATTCTATGCCATAACTGTGAAGCTATTTATGCTAAATGGCACCGAGTTTATTACAGAACCGGACCATTCATGAAAAGCAGGGGCGTAACTATGATAGGGCAAGGGGAGACATTTGTCTGGGAGCCCACTGCCTTGGGCCTCCCCCAGAGGCAAGTCACATGACTGAATCCCCCAGCCGCACACCCGCCCCAGCTTCCTTCAGTTGTATTCATCCTCCGAAACTGATGTGAGTGTTAAGACCTGGAGCTACCGGAACAGCATGTCTTTCTCTAGTACCATTAAATGACTTGCATCATCCACAATTTACAAAACCTTTTAAAAAATAATTTAGGATGATGTTCTATTGTGACACATAGGGGTGTGTGTGTGTGTGTGTGTGTGTGTGTGTGTGTAACACTATCCTTTTTGTTACCACTATTCAGCCTCATTTAAGATTTCTTTACTTCATGAGCTGAGCTTCAGTGAGGTGGGGGGCATTTTGAAATCTTGTCTCTGGGCCCACTCCAACCTTGCTATGCCCTTGATGAAAAGTGTAATTTTGTGCAGCAAAATATATCTCCATCCTGTGGGTCACCATCTGGAGACCAGAGGGATCCCCGAGAATACAAAGTTGGCCCTCCCAGGATTAAATGACCAATTGAGTCCCTTCCTATTCTCTCTTTCTGTGACTGAATGGTTTCTTCATGAAATCACCCCATCCTGTATCCCTGTTTGAGAATTCTCCTTTAAAAAAATCTTCTCCCTCAGACAATTTGCACCCACATCACATATTTCTTCTCATGCATCACTGCACCATTCTGATTTAACAGAGGATATATTTAGAATCTTTACACTCACTTTTATTTCTTAGATGCCTGGGAGCAGCTCTGAGTTCTAGCACATGATGCTCTTAAAAGTGGCAAATTACAGGCTAGAGAGTAAGCATGTTAAAGTGCACTTAGGCTTTACCTAAAATGATTCATAAACTTACCTGAATTACATTTAATTAGAAATTGGCTACAACATGGTCCAGATCTGCAAAGTGGGACATGCACAAATGTTTCCAAATTACCCAGTACACAATCTGCTGCACACTGCTTCATACCCTGCATAACCTTTCATACACACTACATAACCTTTCATTGCTTCGCTGAGGGTTGTATAGGACTTTATTACCTAGTGGATTGTCCCATTCCAGCATTGACTAAACAACAACAAATATACACTATTTTTCAAAAAAAGGTTACATAGAGAAATAATAAATAGATACATGAATAAGATAAGCACCTAATGGTGCAGCAGGGAAGTAACTTGCCTGGGAAGCAAGAGGTTGCTGCTGGTTTGAATCCCCGCTGGTATGTTTCCCAGACTATGGGGAACAACTGTATTGGGCAGCAGCGATATAGGAAGATGCTGAAAGGCATCATCTCATACTGCACGGGAGATGGCAATGGTAAACCCCTCCTGTATTCTACCAGAGAAAACCACATGGCTCTTGGTTGCCAGGAATCGACACTGACTCAATGGCACAACTTTACTTTACATAAATAAGATGGATCCCTGACCCCAAAGGGCTCACAGTCTTTAAAGAAACATAAGACAGACACCAGCAACAGTCACTGGAGATACTGTGCTGGGGATGGATAGGGCCAGTTGCTCTCCCCTTGCTAAATAAAGACAATCACCACATTTTAAAGGTGCCTCTTGCCTAGAACAGAGGACAACCATCTATTTAAACACCAACATGACATCTTCTATAAAACATAACATACAAACAATGGCCTCCATCTAAACTAAGACTTGTACACAGGGAACACTTCCACCCATGAACAAACAGAAGAGGGTGTGTGTGTGTGTGTGTGTTTGTTTTGTTTGAAATCTAGCCTTCCCTCTGCAGCTGCTTGTGCAGCACAAAAATATGTCCCTAAGGTTTGTGGAACCCTCAGAAGCATACTTTCAAGAGGTGCAAGCAAGCAATGTTTGAGTTATTGTAGAATTCACCATCCTCTGCATGCGTGCATGGAAGGGTTCGCCACTTGCAACTCTTAATATATATTAGGCTATTGTTATTAACTGTAAAATCATACTTCAAAATCTGGTGAGGCTTGTACAGATGATCATTTTTCCTGATGAAGAAAGTGTAACCCTCTGGGTGTAGGGGATTACAGGCCCCAGGTCATGCTTTTAGTGCAAGAAACTCAGTAAAACATTAACCCCTGCTAACTTGGCAAAGAGGCACCTTTTAATGTGGTAATTCTCTCTTATTTAGCAGGGGGAGAGTAACTGGCCCTATTCACCCCAGCATAGAACCTCCAGTGACTGGTGCTGGTGTCTATCTTGTGTTTCGTTTGAGAATGTGAGCCCTTTGGGGAGAGGGATCCATCTTATTTATTTATTATTTCTCTGTGTAAACCGCCCTGAGCCATTTTTGGAAGGGCGGTATAGAAATCGAATGCATGCATGCATGAATGAATAAAATAATACAACCACACATACGATTATCTTTCCTAGCTAAGTGCCTCCATCATCAAAGGGACTGTTGTGTGCAAGATGATTGTGTGCTTGCCACAGGCACCTATTGGATAGTTACTGTCATGTCACTAATGGCAAGAAACACAACTCTTGATTCCACCATGCCTGCATACCATCTTACTTACTTACTTACTTGTTTGATTTATTTGATTTATATACTGCCCTTCCAAAAATGGCTCAGGGCAGTTTACATCAATAAAGTGATAAAAGACTTGACATTTGGGCCTAGGAATTCTCAAACAACTCAATATGGCTACTACAGGAATCTACTTTTGATAGTGGCAGAATATGACAATAACTCCCCCCTAGGGGTAGGCAAACCTCTCATGGCACCAAATAAAGTTACTGCAAATAACTGTTTTGTTTGGATCTTAATTTACATTTCATTGATTTCAGTTCTCAACAGACCACTAACACCTCATCTAGCAACACAAGGAATTCCATTGATTGAACCCACCTACTGACCAGTCCCTTTGAAATCACTGAAGCTATTCACTTGCCCAAAGGCTAAGTGTTTTGCTGGATTGGGGCCTATGTGAATTGGCCTGAAAGTTTGTTTCCATACCAATGACACATTTTATTTCCAAAACCACCAAGAGCTTTTTGAAGGCAATAGCAGTTTGTAATTGTGGTCTGGCAGAAACACAACCAGCCAATAGCATGTGTGTTTCTACTGAATTGCCAAGAAAAAGAAAGCAGAATATTTAGGAAGGGCTCTAAAACCACCTTTATACAACTAAAGAATTGTAGCATTCCATGAATAATAGCAATGATATTGTGGGTCAACAGATAGTGCTGAACTTCGACTTCCATTTCAGTCACTGTCCAGCCATATGTTCTGTGGGAGGTCATGAACAGGCCTCTTGCGCTCGACTTTTTAGGGGTGGCTTTGACCACTACTGGCAAGTCCTTGTGGCCAAAGTCCTTGTGGGATAGGGGCATAGTTGTTGTTCACTGGCCTGGGGTAGTGATAATGAGAGCCAGTGTGGTACAGTAGTTAGAGTGTTGAACTAGGACCAGGAAGACCTGAGTTCAAATCCCCATTCAGCCATGAAACTCACTGGGTGACTCTGGGCCAGTTGCCTATTTCTCAAGCTAACCTACCTCACAGCACTGCTGTGAGGACAAACATAACCATGTGCACTGATTACAGTGGAGCTCAAGGCTGCTGCTAGGGAGATCTGTGAAGCACAGAAGTTTCAAGTATTTGGGGAATAGGGAATAGCTGTTGTTGTTGTTGTTTTCCCCAAAGGGCACTGGGCTCCTTGGAGGAACAGCAGGATATGAATGAATGAATGAATGAATAAATAAATAAAGGTCTCTGCTTTTACAGCAGAGAATCCAAATTGTACTGGGTGTGGGGGAGGGGCATGTATAGACTTTACTCACCAGAAAATTAATCTGGAGAAGGAGGTCCCCCTGTTGGGATGGGGGGGCATTATGTGACCCTCCCCAATATAAAACATTCACTGTCACATCTTTATAGGGGTGATGGGATATATCTCTCAGACAAAAGTGATGACATGTTCCCGAGGGATATGCTACTGTCATGAACTGTCTGAGAGTCATAGGTTCTGTATACAGCTGCGCCATGTGGCAGACTGCCTCATCAGAATACAGGGGTCTCAGATTCTGATCTGGCCCTGCCCATTCATGGCAGCCATTGGATCCTTTCAGAACAGGAAACACTATCAAGACTTCCTGCTTGGACTAAGACCTTGCCTCCGTAGTAAGTTTTCTCTGATTCTTGGCTGGCTTTTACTCCAACTTTACACTTGCTGGTTATCTGCTTGACTTTGACTCCTGGGTAAAGGAGTTTTACTCCTTACTTCTGCTTGCTTGCTTTTCCTGGTTGTCTGACATTAACCCTTGGCTATGTCTCTGACTCTTGGCTCACTCTTGGATTCTCACCCCTAATAGTCTGACTTATTCCATGGTAGGTTGTCTACAGCCCAGAATGGACACCAACAAGGCTTGCACAAGGTAATTATGTGCAGGTGGTGGTGAGGAGCTAAGCAGAGTTAGTCCCTTCCAATGGCAGAGAGTAATAATGCTGTGCAAGTAATTGTGGTGTGGTAAGTGTCCTGAAACATCAGAATAAGAGAGAGAATTTCTCAAACCAATTTCTCAAGGATTGCACCATTGAACACTGGAAGAGGACACTTCTTGGGTTATTCTTGACTTACTTGCCCAAAGTTATCAGGGGGAGGGGGAGCACAACTCATTTAGAGCCTCTCTGTGAGGTGAGATGGATACAGGAGTAGGAGCTAACTGCTTCCAGTTCAGAGCCAGGGTAGAGCTTACCCTGAGGTGGTGGTGGTGGGAGAATGGACAATTTCCCATGATCCCCTACACAGGGGGCTGCCCTCACAATAAGTTAAGTTAGGCAGAAAGTATTTGCTGCAGATCATTGTGGCCTTCTTCTCTCTCTCTTTACCACTGTGTCTGTAATTTCAACCCATTTTGAGCTGCTCACTTCCTTTCCCTTTCCTTCTTCTCCAAAAGATCCAGAAACAGCAATGGAAGATGGGGGATCAGAGGTTGGGGAGGGTTGTTCCTCAGATTTTCCAGGCTCCAGGAACCAGTGATTCTGGATTCTCCATGTCTGTGAGAACATAGTATGGAAATGCCCTGTTGGTGAAGCTTTCAGGCGGATGAAGACTCAAGGAGCAGCCCTCCATATGTTGCTATTCCCCTTTATAAAAGGTGTTCCTGGTTATGCGAACACCTGAAAAGCTGTTCAGTTATTTCCATTCTTCTGCAAAGGGAAGCTATCCAGTATTTTCCCCACACACACATTCATTATGGATAATGCCAGATTTCCATGCTTTTGCACTTATTTCCAAAGTCTTCCCAGTTGGTGGTTTCCAATCCACTTCTTTCTCCGCCACTTTCTATTGGGCTACAAATTGTTTTTGCTTTCGCTTTGCATAGTAGGCAGAAATATCTTTTTGTTCTTGAAAGGAAGGCAATGACAGCTGCAGCTGCTATTCCTTTTTAAAAGGAAAAGGTCATCAATTTCAGTGGAATATACTTATGAGGACGTGTATTTGGGATCATGGCCCTGTTGTTACATGCAAAGAGATGAAAGCATTGTCGGATGATGCTGTTGTCAGGTTACCAGTACCATTTTAAAATTGGTAACATATTTCCTAAGTAGTTGAGTAGTCTATCCTTAACTGTTCTAGACAGCAATTGCATAAATGTGGGCTTATCTGAGCAGTACTATTATAAATTGTTAGGAAAATTACACTAATCATTTCCTTTCTATCTCTTGTCAGTTGCTTCCAAATAAAAGCAAATGATGAAGGTCATCCAACTCCTTTTGCTAAGCATATATGCTACCAGTATACACCCTTTCTAGGATTAGGATTTTTATTTAATAAAGGTTCCATCCACATGCCACTTTAGGGAAATGTGGCTCCTTTTTTAAAAGCCCTTCTCCTCAGAAGCATAAAACTGTGAAATGGCTGATGAGAAAAAAGAGTGGTACACACCCTTCCCCTTTAGAAGCACGAGAGCTAGTGACTATCTTGAGGGAGTGTTCTTCAAGCTGATAAATGTCCCTCTCATTTTGTTCAAGCCCTCCTCACCACAGAGTTCCGTTACCTCTGTCCATCTGCTTGTCTTTTAACTGTTAACTATCTGAGCTCATGAATATCCCATCCCATTAACTAATGTAGGAGCAGTTAGTTTTATAAAGATCATTGAGCACCAATGGCCATCCCCACAAAAACACCCAGAAAACAGAAACAAATTCACACTGCATAAAAAGTAAGATCCAAATTAGAGCAGTCACTTAAGAACATAAGAAAACCCTTGCTGGATATGGCCCAAGACCCACCTTCTGTCTTTGTTGCTGTTGTGGGTTTTGTTTTACTATGCTCAAGCATAAGCTCAGGTAATATCATGCACATTGGAGATATACTACAACATTGTATAGTTGGGGTTTGGGAGGGAGGGAGGGAGGGAGGGAGCGAGAGGACACCCTTCTAATGGCAGAGCTGCTGCTGCTGCTGCTGTCTCCTCCTCCACCTCCCTGTGTGCTACAATTTGAAGGCAACAGTTTATGGACATTTGCCAAAAGAGAGAGAGAGAGAAGAGTAAAACAAAGCAAGTCAATTCAGAACTTCTGAAAAATAAGAAAATCTAAGCAGGAGCCTATTTCTGCTTTCAACACTGAAGTCACATTAAGGGTTTAGAATGAAACCTATTGGATCATAAATGACTAACATTTTGGGGAAATGGGCTTCTTTGTCCACTTTCCCCCCCCAATACAGTTTTAAAGGGGAGGTGCTTTTAACGTACATGACTGCCATCTGTTTTCAACACAGTTCAGCATAGATTTTAATAGGAACATAGGAAGCTGCCATATACTGAGTCAGACCATTGGTCTATCTAGCTCAGTGTTGTCTTCACAGACTGGCAGCGGCTTCTCCAAGGTTGCAGGTAGGAATCTCTCTCAGCCCTATCTTGGAGAAGCCAAAGAGGGAACTTGGAACCTTCTGCTCTTCCCAGAGCGGCTCCATCCCCTGAGGAGAATATCTTATTTCTAGTCTCCTTCTAGTCTAGACACTTCTAGTCTCCCATTCCTATGCAGCCAAGGTGGACCCTGCTTAGCTAAGGGGACAAGTCATGCTTGCTACCACAAGACCAGCTCTCTTCTTTAATGTAGAAATAATGTAGAAACCTTGACAAGATACCCTCCTCCTATCTGCTATTAATTTGGTTTGCTTCAGACTATCAGCATGTGTTTCTAAGAGGCAGTGTGAGTAGCCACCATCTTGAACCAAGATGGAATGTGGAGGGGAGAGGGAATCTTTGTCAGGGTTGCCTAGGCCCCCCTCCCATGTGTGGTTAATTTGGTTTGTATTAGGCAGTAAGCATACGTCATTAGCAGGGTGCGCATGCGTACATACACATACACACACACACCTACATTCAAAAGCCTTCTTCTCTTAAGAAAAAAGGCCCCCAAATTCAACCCCCCCCAAGCATTTCCAAATTATGCTCACAGTGGGTAGCCCAATTATGATTCAAGCCAAGGAGAAGCATTGACTGTCACTAGGCAGCAGCCTGCCAGCAGTAATATGGTGAGCTGAGAGTTTTTATGGATGTACTCACTTAGCAGCACCTTTTATGACTGGCAGAATGTAAATTCAGTTCACCTGTGTGTCACAGGCATGTTCCATCCAGGCTGACTGAGAGATCTTTCCCAAAACTGGTCGTGCAAGGCACCCTCGAATAGCTGGAGATCCCCAACACATGTGCAGTCAATCATTGCCCTTTGCTGCTTGATAATTGCTGCTGCTATTTGCTTTGCTCTCAGCATGGTAAGGAGCTTCAAATGCACTTTTTTCCCTTCAAAGTTTTAGAAAATGAGCAAGAATTCTGACCTCCCTTTTCTTGTGCAGGGCAGGGGGAATACACCTCTCAGTGACAAAGAGATGTTGATTCATTCAGACACATCTATAATACACTTTTCCATTTGTCTACAGTTATTTTACTGTAAATATGTATATACCACTTTTCAGCAAAAACAACTCTGAAGTGGTTGATATAGCAAAATAAAACAAAGGGTGGTTCCCTGTCCCTGAAGTGCTCAAAATTAACACACACACACACACACACACATACACACACACACCCTGGGAGGGGGTGGGCGGGCACCAGCAACAGCCACTGGCAGGGATGCTGTGCTGGGCTCAACAGGGACAGTTGCTCTCCTCCTGCTAAATGTCAGAGAACCAACCACTGTAAACGTTGCCTCTTTGCCCAGAGGGTAGGACTCTGTGGGTTGTCTCCTTGTCTACAGGTCTCTTGCAATGAGGATGGAAGAAAAGCAGTCTGGCAAATGCCTTTTTGCTCTGCAGCCCTGATTATGCAGCCTTCCTGGGCTGATTCTGCTGCACACTGCAACACTCCTCCCCCCACCCCCCAACATTTTATTCATTCACTTTATAGGACAGACTCTTCCTTGTAGGAATTACCGTGTCACCAGTAACATGTAAGTGAAGATGGTTAATTTTTCATACATGGGTTTCTCACTGTGTGTATAGCCTATTGTAGCTTTCCAGTGCAAATATATGGTAGTGCCTTGGTTAGGAATGCAGAATGCAGGAAGAGTACACCATGTTTGAATGTCTCTCATAGATTAACCAAACACACCCACAGAGGGGCGTAACAAGGCTGGAGTGGGCCCAGAGACTCAATTTTAAAATGGGCCCCTCGCTGATATACACACACACACTTCACAATATAGTCATGTGACTTGCCTCTGGGGGGGCTCTCGAGGCGTGGGGGCCCCCAGGCAGCCGCTTCCCCTTGCCTAACGGTAGTTACGCCCCTGCACACACAACAACAACCTGCAAGCAGAGATGAAGAACTTCAGAGATGGAGGTTGCAATAATGCCTTCTCCCTTATGCCCTACTTGCTATGTTCAGGATATTTTTGACAAAGAGGAGCATTAATTGACAATTTGCCCTCTGCATTCTGAATTATACCATGCTATGCCAAGGACTTTTTGTGAATATTTGATCAAGCACTCTGGAGGGAAGCTATTTATGGATTGCTTGCTAGTTTCTTATCATAAGCTGTTTTTGTAGACTGCTGCTGTTGATATCTGTTGATGTATTTTACCAGCTCTATTGTTTCATTCCTATACTACTACTACTACTACTACTACTACAAGTATTTATATAGCACTTTTCAGCAAAGTTTCTCAAAGCAGTTTATGTAGAAAATAACTTTTTTAAAAAGTAATATGGTTCTCTGTCACCAAAGAGCTCACAATCTAAAATGAAATATAAGGTGGTCACCAGCAACAGTCACTGAAGGGATGCTGTGCTGGGGTTGGATAGGGCCAGTTGCTCTCCCCCTGCTAAGTATAAGAGAACCGCCAATTTAAAAGGTGCCTCTTTGCTCCGTTAGTAGTTATAACTGAGTTAGCTATAACACAGTTGTAATCAGTGTAGATACTTTTCTGTAAATCAAGATATAGACAAATAAAATAAAATCTGCAAACAAGTGAATGTACTTTGTAGAGCAGGGATTCTCAACCTTGGGTCCCTAAATGTTGTAGGATTACAGCTCCCATCATCCTCAGCCACAAATGGCCAAGGGCTATTGTGGCTGGGGATGATGAGAGTTGTAGTCCAATAGCATTTGAGGACCTAAAGTTGAGAACCCCTGCTGCAGAGGAATTTGATAAGACTTTTGAGGATACCATGGACAGCCAGGAAAACAAATAAATGGATCACAGAACAAGTCAATCCAGAATATTCACTCGAGGCACAAATGACCAAGCTCAAACTATCATACTTTGGACACATTTTGCGAAGATCCACCTCCCCTGAGAAGTCCATAATGCTGGGGAAAGTTGAAAGAAAGAGAAGAGGATGACCAGCAACAAGGTGGATGGACTCGATTACAACAGCAATGAATACACCACTGAGAGACCTAAAAGGCCAAGCTGAAGACAGATCATCCTGGAGAGAATCTATCTATGTGGTTGCTAAGAGTCGACACCGACTTGATGGCACTTAATCAATCAACCAATAAAATGGCCCTTAAGGACTAAACATCTTCAAATTTTCTAAGCCCATGAAGAACTTGCCATGGGTTTGTGGGCATGCCTGATCCCAGCCTATATTTTATTTACCCATTTCATCTTGAAGGTTTCTTGGGGGTAACAATAAGCAAAAGGGGTGGGAGGGAGAATATCCCTAAAAAATAAGCACACTCAAATTAAAAATATTGCATTCCTAACAAATTCTATCCCCAACAATCCCCAACACAATTTTCTACTAGCCCTAAAATATTTGTGGTTCCAGCCTTAAATACAAATATTGAAACCTTGGTTCCTTTCTGGTTGCTTAGTCTTGGATTTTGGCAAATCTCCAGAAGAAGAAAGTTCCAGGGGGTGAGGAGCAGCAGCACTCAAGAAGCTTCTCCATATAATCTAGTTCTCTATCCTGCCTTGAAGCAGTGTGTTGAGATGAGGATACTCTTAAGCTCTGCCCTACCTATTTATTCAGAGTAGCCTTCACCAAAATTCTTTGTAATCATTCCATTGTTTCAGGGGAGCAATTCCTATGATTCAAAGATAGCAACACTGAGTACCACTGCTCAACTACCATAAACTTAGTTGCAATATAGAGTTGGCTCTTCTTGTCTAGAAAATGAGTGAGCAATCATGAATTATATGCCAGATCCTAGACAAACATTTAGAAACTGGAGGAATCCTTTGGAAGATGGACCATGAATGAGGTTTTGTGAAGGGGTTTGAGTGTGGAAATAGTCATGTTTGTATCTATATGATTTATATACATAGTACTGCTGCACCATGAAATCATATCTTCACATATCACAGCATTTAACATATCTGCACAGATCCTTCCTTCCTGTTGACTAGATCATTTTGTAATGGCAAGATGTGTGTGCATTTAACGTTTTCTTTCTGCACCTCATTCTTTCACCACATCCCACTACTTTACTTGGAGGTAAGCCATGCTGATTGCAATGGAGCACATTTCCAAATAATAGATTTAGCCCCAAGGTGTTACATATGATACAATAAACCGCTTTATTATGTATATAATGCAGGTAACTTCACAAAGAACTTCTTTAGTTCATATATCCTATTGAACATCCCTTGACCATCTGTCCTGGCTTTGAGATAATGTTCTTTTTTATGAGAACAATCTGTCATTAAAACATGACCAACCAAATCTCTAACAAACTTATTTTTCTCTCTTCAGAACTGTTGACCACTTTCCTTGCCTTAATTTGATATTTTGTGTTAACATTTTCAGAAATCTCTTGAGTTTCACTGTACACGGCTTGTGAAGCATTTACTTCGGATGGTTCCATTTAGCATTGCTAGGGTGAAAGGAAGGAAAGATAATGAGCTCTCTACCTCTTCCCAAGCAATAAGGGCCTCTCCAGTAGTTTCATAGCTGTAGTCCAACTAAAGTCATTTGCTCATAGAGCCAAATAACCCCAACGTGTGTGTCTCTGTTTGGTTAATTTCAGCTATTGAAAGTTGACTCTGGCAGACTGCTATTTTAACTGTTTTTTCTATTATTTTATTGGGCTTTAATATAAAAAGAAAACCACATCACCATAGAATGATAATATTTTTATTACCTCCCACCCACCAGTACCCCACAAGAAAACTAACCATCACATTTCTAGCAAACATGAAGTCAGTGTACAGGTTCTATCAATCCAGGCCATTTATCCAACTCTCTCTCCTTCGTACAACAGCATTACATAGTTGGCATCCCTCATACTTTTTTTTTAAGGGAGGGGAAGGGATGCATCCACAAACACACACACAAGGGATGGGGGTGGGGGAGCCAGAAAGCGCAGGGGGATGTCACAAATATTTGTTTTCAATCCGTTTCCTGATCAAGAGGCTAATGTGAAAAACGAGCTGAATTATCAGGGCTCGGGTTAGTACAAAGACACCTGCAATGCTCCTCTTCTCTTCCCCCCCCCCGCCTCCCCACAACTTCCCATAAAACTGAGTGGATGAGGGTACCATGCGCCTCTATGCCAACATGACCACGGTTTCAATAGGAAGGCAGGGAGATTTAGACGGGCCTGCATATACACACACGCACAGGATGCCCTGCTGAAGCGCAAAATCTGGAGCACTTCTGAATGCGCCTTGCTGGACATGCTGTTGTCATATGTTCTTATGACTTCTGTACTGACGCAACCTGTTGATAGGATAGGTATTCGGGGCAGAAGAAATGCGCAGGCAGATCGGTTACTACTTCAGCGCCAGTCTCCGATACGCAGCCTGGGCGGGAAGTTTCTCCTGGTTTCCGCGGACAAGGTGCTGGGTTGGAGGAGAATTTCTAGCCTGTACCCATCACTCCAGTTAAACCTAGGCGATATTTACGCACGCTTAACGCGGAAAGTCCACTTAAGTCGATGCAGTGATGTTTATGGGAGGGTATGTACGTTTCTATCTCGTTACGCTAAGGAGACGAACACCCCGATCCTGTACAGTGGGCGCAAAAACGGGTCCAATCAGGTCCAACGGTTTGGGTTTAGGGACAAAGATACCAGGCCGTTTGGTCTCTGACCGCTCGATTTACTCGGAAATCAGTCAACCCACATCGTTTTCAGTGTAGAGCCTTCTGTTCCAAGCAAATGCACTCCCCATTGCAGCTTAGAGACAGGCACTTACTAATTAGATGTAAGTTAGAAGGACTTCCTTCCACGGAAACTTGAATTTGAAATCTGGCTATAATTTCAAAGGTCCTAAAACTAATACTTCCCCACTTTACTGACTGTTTTCTCTCTTACTGCTGTGGGGATTTTATTGGATACTTCTAAACGGATTGTTTTCAGGTGCCTTTGGGGCTGATGCGCCGTCATAACCAAGAGCCACGACGTAAACTAGCTTCAAATCCACTTCTGGGCATCGCTCCCCAAGTACTTCAGTAGTAAATCGCAGCTCAGATGCCTTTTCCTTCCTGGCAAAAAAAAAAAAAAAAAAAGTCTCCCATTCCGTCCCTTCAATGCCACTAACCTAGCAAGACGCTCTGTCTGTGTGGTGCTCAAAATCCTCCTCAGTTTTTAGTATCTCGCCCGCCCGGGATCCGACTGGTCTCTTCGGATCCTTTAGTACGCGCTTTCCTCCAGCAGATTTTGCGGCATGTGGAGACCAGACGACGAGTAACACATCCGCGGGCAAGAGGAGCTGCATTCTAGGCGGCTCCACGCAGCTTAGGATATATTGCGCTGGAAGCTCTGACTCACCCTCGCATATTATCTGGATCGAGGACACCGCGCAGTCCTCACATCCAAATATAATTCCAGTGCCCTCTGACTCTGAATCAATCAGTTACCTCCAGCAAACATATCTCTCTCTCTCTCTCTCTCTCTCTCCCTCTCTCTCTCTGAGAGAGGAAAGAGGGAGAGGGAAAGCGAGAGGGAGAGAGAATAGAAACCAGCTCTGTGAGACCTACAACGAGTCATTGAATCCACCAACGTAGACCCGCTGATTTCAATCACACTGCTTCTACGTGAGTTCTGTGTTAGTTCTCAGAGGGAATCTAAACAAACGGGCTTGCTCCACAATCCCGTTAGGCAAAAGAGGACAGATTGTCCAACCAACCAAGTCCCATTGAAGTAAATGCATCCCGTCCCTTTAAAAAACAAAAACAAATAACACCTGGAATTAAACTCCTTGGATACTTTCAGTAGAATGTAGTCTTCAAGTTCGTAGTTTTAAATCGGTTTGTACTTGACCTTGTGGAATGTAGGTTGAAATTAAATGATTAGAAGGCAACGTTATTTTCAGCTTCAACAAGGAAAAGGTGAGAGAATAGGAGGCAATCACCCAGAGACAATCACCCCAATGTAAAGCCCCCTTTGACGCCCATAACGTGGCTTAAAACGTTTGGTTGCGGCCGCGGCGGATCCTAAGCGCACTTACTTGAAAGTCTGCTCCAGAGAAGACTGACTTTCTCCAAAAGAATGCGAATAGCATCAGGCGTGCCAGGCAACAAACAAACAAAGCAAACAAGTAAATCCGTGGGTATGAAAGAAATCGAAAAGCATTAGGCTTGAAGGGATGTTGAATTCCCGCATCCTTCCTTGCTTGTTTTTTCAACTTCTACAAGTTTAAGTTGCTGTTTGTTACCATAAACTAGAATCTCTTCAATAATTTTCAAAGAATCCATCTTAAGCAACCCTATGTATCGTAAGAACAGATAGTTCCTTAGCAGCTTCCTTTGTGATCCCTCCCGGTCTGAGCGTCCTGCTCCTAGAAAAGTCCATACCGTTTGAAAGGACGCCTGTTAGGATCGCGCTATCAAGCTGCTAAAGTATACCACGGAGAGTTTGTGGCTTACTCACACATAACCATCCTGCAAATGCAGGTTTGGATTTTTTTTCTACCAATTCGCATATATCTTTGCAACCCGACTCTAAACATAGAGTTACTGGGTCACGAATCCCACTAAAATCAAAGGGGTTTATTCCTTAATAAGTGTGGTTTAGAATCCAGATGTGTAGAATGACGCCCTAATAAACCAAGGGACTTTCGTGTACATGAGCTTAGAGTAGAGGTGTAAACTCTGGGGGTAGAGCGACCCCTTCATTTTTATTGGGGTTTGTTTCCAAACAAGCAAGCACACAAGGTGCCCAAGTACATGTTAAGATCACGATTTTTCAAGTCCTGTCTGTTGGCTGAAAAGTTTGTCTCCTCTGGGATTTCTGGCGGGTTTCTCACGAATAATCCTATTTAAAAGGGGGGTGGGGGTGGTAGAAAAATCAAAGGAGAAAAGTAGGTTGTAGGTTTCTGAAGAAAGGAGATCGTAGATTGCGGTTTGGACGTCTCTCTATTTCAGATCTTCACCCACGCAATCACACTTCGTTATTGGGAGCCTGCTTCCTAAATGTCAGTGCTCGGGACTCTGGAGACCAGGTAGGGTAGGGTTTCAGTTCCCGCTATAATACACTGCTTGGCCAAATGCATGGGTCGAAAATGTTCTATTCACAATGGCTGCGTATAAGACGTCATAGCGGAAATGCCCGTGGAGGTTACATTAGGCCCAACTTCCTGCGACCCGGACCTAGACGCGGCCAGGCAGGCTGATAGTTCTGCCATGCGAGGCCGACTATTCTATAGCTCGGGTTCTGCCGGCGTTGCTGTTTGGGAAACAGACTTGGGCTAGCGAGGGAGGAGGAGAAGGCAATCAGCAAAGGTTGTGTGTGTTTCAGTTCCGCATACTTATGTTCCTAGTCATAAGATGCCACTGCAAGCAATTACGCACTTGAAGCCCTTGAAAAATGCATGATTTAAAACGAAATACGTATTAATTAGTATCCTAAATGACACTTTAATGTGCTAATATTGAATCTTTGCTTTAGAAGCTGGCTGACTTATTATTTGAATGTGTACTCCGTCTCCTTGGCGGAGAATTCCTTCTGCCTCCAACTATAATTCACGTGCGCAGTTGCTGGAAGTGAGCGCCTGGGAAGGATGGAAGAAAATGAGAGACGCTGTGAGCCGGGGCAGGAGGAATAAACAAAGGGAGAGTCAGCTCTGGAAGGAATGAAACTTGCCAAAAAGGGCCGCAGAGTCTGCGATCCGCAAGTGCCTTCAGTGGATCTGTATATCAGCACCCAGCCCGATGGGGCTGTTTTGAGGTTGGTCTATGCGATGCGACTGTGCCGGTTTAGGTGCTTTGTGCAGGTGACCGTCTGGACCAAGTAGCGCTTTCTGCATTCTGAGTGGGAAAGAGGACGGGGAAGACAGAAGAAGAGAAAGGGGAACGCAAAAAAGTCTCCACATACTTGACTGTCCATTGCAATTTGAAAGGGAAATAAACAGAAGTCCTGGAAACTGAATGGCCAATGAGGCTGCATGAGGCGAAGACAGGATTTGCCTTCACAGAGTTGTGGGAGGAACCAGGTTGCATGTTACTTGAGCACACAAAGGTGATCTATTCCTGAGCACCTGGGTCCCCTCTTTGCCCAGCTCAGCACAAGAGACCAGTGGTGGAGCCTCTGTTCTGATCAGAGAATTACCTGAGAGTACATTGTTTCACTCGTTCACACATTTACTATAGGAAACTAGACCCACATGCAAAGGCCTCCCCCTATTTTGTGTTTACTAAACACATGGAACCTCACACCACAGGGGAAGTGGTTCTGACCACTTTGCAATCCATGGCAGTTTTTGCTATTTATTTGAATGAGACCTCCTGAACCGGAAGTCCCTGTGGGTGGGCGAGTGTACTGGTGGTGTAGAGGTTAGAGTGCTGGACTAGGACTGGGGAGGCCCAGTTCAAATTCTCACAGCCATGGAACACAGTGGGTCTGGGTGACTCTGGGACTCACTTATCTCTCATCCCAACCTACCTCACAGGGTTGTTATAAGGATAAACAAAACCATATACTGGACTTCTTCGAGGAAGAACCAGATATAGAAATAAATACTTTAATTTTTTTTAAAGTGAAATCACTGACATAGCACTGAAGTGTCCAGCTCAGATCTCATTCATTAGCTCAGGAATTATTACAGTCCTGTATGGTAGGTCTGTATTATTAGCATATTGAAGACGTTAGGTGGGGGAGGAGGGCAACCAAGGATGAGAAACAGATCCAGCTAAGGTCTAGCAGGGCAAAAACACAACAAAGCAGCCTTCAGATTCTGCGGTGGGGCTGTAAACTGGATACACTTTACATACATCTACATCATGTGCCCAATCTATTTTAATTATGAAATATGCCCTTCTGAATAATGAGGGAGTTGAAAGCTCTTGGGGGGGGGAAGGGGTGAGAAAGGTGATGTCATGGAGGGGATCAGGGATTTAGGGAACTCACAAAGCCCTCGGGAATGCAGAGGTCCTGAACAGAGGAGTTTCTGAGGCTGCAGCCCTGGCCTGCAGAAGCAGAAACTGAGTGCCATATATTCCGAGGAATACTATGATACAGCAAAACCCACACGATTTCAATTATTCCTGGCTGCACCCACAGCTCATACAGTTCCAAAGTTTTCTTCCCGGCCACGAGGACTAGAAACTCTGAATATCAATGAAAGCTGGACTCGCTGGGTTCTTAATCCAGTCAATGTACTAAACCGAATACATACAAGCATACAAATCACATTCTGTTAAAATCTCCTTCGAAGTTCCCCAGTGAGTTTAATCATTAGTGTGAGACAAATCCGCCCCACAATACCAAAGGTGCCAGGGTGGGGGTGGGCGGGCTGCTGCTTTAAGTATGTGGCACAAACACACCAGATTAACACCCAAGATTGTTCTCACAATTCTATCCAATCTGGCTCTTTACTTGGAATGCCCGTGGACTTTAATCTGGCTTTCTCTGCCTGGTGGCTGGTATGAAATAAGGATTAATTTCCAGCACACAAGCGAACCTGGTTTGGCCAGGAAAGTTAGTCCGGAGAAGCCGCAAGTCTGGAAAAGCTCTTCATGGCCTGGGGGTCTAAGGGAACAAGAACCTGACCTGGTGCGCCTCTTTGCAGCTGTAGAGGAACCGTCCCAAGTGAGAGGACGGGCGAGAGGCAGATGCAGAATTCAGCCCGATGGGAGTGCAAACTTGTGTGGGCTAAAGGCAGAACAAGAAGGGAGTCGAGATGAAAGGGGGGGGGGCTTAAATAGAGATCGACGGAGAAGGGGAGAAGGAAGGGATAGAAGCAGGGCTGTCGCTATAATTGAGCGGATGGGTTCAAAGCACCTGGGTCCCCCCAGCTCCTGAGTGCCCCCAGCTCCATCCCTCCTTATTTTCTTCATTATCTCCCTCACTCCTGAGGAGCCGCTAGGGAGAGGGGCGAACACCATCCCTCTCCCCTAGCTACACCCCTGGATAGAAGCGAGCCTCTAAGGACTGTCAAGGAGAAAGGTCCGAAAGGAAGTTCAAGGGGATCTGGGGTAAAAAAAGCTCTGGGCAATGTCACAGAAGAACACAGGAGGGCTGGCAGCTCTGCAGCCCACAACCTATTCCGTGTGGTAGAGCTCCACTGAAGTCCCTTTGGAAATCAAAGGGGTTCTTCCAGGAGTCACTCACCTGGGGTACTCACTAGCTTGTGGGCTTCAGCAAGACGTTCGGGTTTCTTAAAGCACTTAACAGCAGGCAGTGCAGGCCTCGGGGGCATGAAGGCCCTTCAGACCCGTCCCTTTGTTCGCCCAGGGCGATCTGGGCGGATTCACTCTCCATAGTTCTTAGAGGAGGAGGAGGTGTTAGGGATGTCCCAACTACAAGCAGGTGGAAGAAAACATCGTTTCGTACTTAAGCTTTGGTGCAAAGGGTTTTTATCTGCAAATCTAGGAGAGGGAGCCGATACGCGAATTTAGGAATGTTCAGCTGAAAATACTTGACATTAAACGGAACCCATCTGAAAGTACGAGATGATTCCATTCAAATATAAACAAAGGTTGGATTGCAAGAAAGGGTATGAAAAGGAATATTTTCTGTTGCAGAAAACATTTCAGGCAAAGTAGTTTTTCAAAATTTCTGGGATCCAAGTTTTTTTAAAAATATCTCTGGAATGTAGGGGGAGATAAAGGCAATATTTTCCTCTCTGTGAAGTATATATCTATATTTACATTATTTAAGATTCTAACTAACAATTCAGAAATAAAATAGGTAAAGAGGCAACGACAAACATATTTTCATACTAGCCACGGTGTTGGACACTGGCACTGGGAAACTCAGGTGTTTCGTATTCCTTGGCGCTTACTTCCTAGTAGATCTTACATTCCGATTTTAAGCATGGTCATTTATTTGGAACTAACTTCCACTGGAAATCAGTTTCAGTTTGCCTTTTAGGTAAATATCAATCACATGTGTAATAAAAACATGATAACTTAATAAGCAGATATATGAATGAACAAGTGAGACCAAGTTGGATTTTTTATATTAAACAAACTTTCTTGTAAAAAGAAGTTTAAATTTTTAATATGGATTCGGAATTTTTGACATTAAGATTATACCACATCTTGAACATAATAACATCTCGAAAATGGAAAAGGTGTTTAAAATTACGTTGATGTTAGTCGAGAAAGGTACAAGTAACGAACGAAATATATACAGAAAATAATTTCCATTTTTTAAAAAAATACCTCGCTTACTGCTATTAGATTTACGTTCACTATTCCAGCCACGTTCCACTAGGCGGCGCTGTATACACATAGATTTCTTTGAAGCCTGAGAGACATATTGGTCAGAAAATACTTTTTTAAAAGTCTCTTTATTGAGCATTAGACTCTTAAAAATAAAATATTTCCTAATTAACATTTGCTAGTGCTGGAAATAACTTAAAAGACCAAGTTAATCTGCAAAGCATCTGGATTAGTGAAGGCATAAAATTATTTTTTAAATCATCTCAATATATTAATTTTTCTTACAAAATTATATTTTCTCCGGCCTATTAAACCTGTATATATTTAGGATTTGCTTTTTGAAAATGATGCAAATAAAAGATCTCCATACACACGGAGGGAACAAGACGAGTCATTAATAGTAGCATCAATTTCTGAAGTGATCTGAACCACATTTTGATTCACTCTGAGTATACCAAGACCAAAGCAAATTTGGAAAATAGTTTTAAACATATCAGCTGTGCTGATAGAATACCTCAAATTATGCTTGATGCAGCTCCAATCTGAATTAAAGGTTTCTAAAATACTGATTAAATCCTTAAAGAGTTTGCAGTTTGACCGGTTAGCTTTTCAGTCATTAGATTTCTGCTGGACAGGACATGTCCTGTGACGTTGGATATGAAACGACAAGACCGTTGACACTAATGTATCAAATCTCTACATTCCTAAAGCCTTCACCATGCAGATACCTGAGGTCTCTCATATGAGTGAATGCAGTGGACTGATGTTGTTTTTATGCTGGATTAAGCACAATCGAGAGAGTTTACACAAGCGCAGCTATCCTGTGTATGTGGCACACATACTTGTCAGTAAGTCCCATAGAAATTAATGGGACTTACTACCAAATAAATGTGTTCAGGATATGAGGCCATAACCCAGTGAAACAGACATATCTGGATTTCACTCAGTGTGATCCATTTAAGCCCATGGGACCAACCGCTTAAATCCAAGCACTCTGCTTGAATAACAGTCCGAATATGACCCGCAAGCAGATGGAAAGAACCCAGTCAAAGTGACCGCTTCAAAAAACAACACACACATCTATAATCTTAATATTAAGGGGGCTATAGGATCGACCTGGTGTAAGTTCTGCACAAGAATTGTTCAGGCCTTCATAAACCGCTTAATGAGCCAAACTGCCGTGCAAATACCTTACTCCGGTTCAAGTACTTTGTGGATTGATAATCGGTCTTCTTTCTCAGGCCTCCTCCAGCAATACTGGACTTTCAGAGATAGTCCAGATCGTTTAGTTCTCTCTCCCCCCACCCCCACACACTTTCCCCATTTATCTGCCAGTCGGAAGGATGCTCTCTCGAGTCTTATGGGCCTGAATCTCGCTGCCCTGCTCGGCTCTCTATGGGAGGCGAGAATAGGGAATGAGGACCTGGAGGAAGACTGAGAGGACAGACACCTCCCGCCCCCCAAACTGCAGTGTGTGTGTGTGTGTGTGTGTCTGTGTGTCTGTGTGTGTGTGTGTGTGTGTGTGTGTGTGTACACACATCTCTTTTCCAAAGAGGCTGCTCCAAACTGGTGGGTCTGCCTGGGTGCGAATCAGTTGCCCATTGCCTGGCTCAGGCAGGGTCCGCGACTGTTGCACAGAGACCCGACTGCTGGACTGCTTGCGGAGGAGGGAGAGGAAAGCCTTTCTGACCGTAACTCGGGTCTGGCTGGCGTGCGAACTTAGTGAGCTCTGGGCGTTCGGGCCTGATGGGGCTAGAAGCAGCAACTCGGCTCCGGCCTCCTCGCCACCACCCCTGCTTCGCCTGCCCAGCACGAAGGGAGAGGCGTCGGCGCTGCGGCGAGCGGCTACACGCGGGGATACTCTGCAGTCCAGGGGATTCGCTAGGACAGGGAAGGGGATGCGTGGCAACACTCCCTGACTCTGTGTGTGTGTGTGTGTGTGTGTGTGTGTGTTGCTCTCCCCTTGAGGGACTAGCTGAACTCCCGCTGTGTGAGGTACCTGGAGAAGGCCGAGGGCCCGGAGAAGGCCCAGAGCCTTTGGAGAGGGCCACCTAGCCTGACCCAGCTCTCTCCTCCCCACCTGCAGCCGCCCCTTCCTGGCCTAATCAGGAACCCGAGCCTTGTATTCCCGCGGCGCGGCATGCCCGGCCGCCTGATCTCCTATCCAGGAACGGCTGAGAGGCTCAAGGCCCGGCCGCCCCATCATCGCTCTCTCGCTCTTGCAGCTACAGATGCTTTGGAAGGGAGCTCGGAGCAGCCTACCGCGATCTGCGGCGCTCGGGGCTCCAGCTTGAGCTTCATCATCCGCCCGGCTTCCACACCCCGCCAGAAGCCTCGAGCCTTTTCTGCCGGCGCGGTCCAGCTCCGTGCCCGTCGAGGGGCGCCAGGCTGCAGGGATGAGGGACCTCCACGGGCTGGGTGCCTGATTTCGCCTTGCTCGGATAACTGGAGCTGATTCACGAGGCAAAACACACACACACACACACACACACACACACCCCACAATATGCACGGTGGGCAGTTTGGAGCTGAGGGGGCCGCTGCCAGCGCGGGCGGCGGAGAAGAAGCGAGAGAGCGTCAGCCTTCAGGGTCGGGGAGGCCGTCGGAGGTTTCTCGAAACCTGGGCAAGAATTCAGAGGCCCAGCTGTACGCACAGCGCAGGGCAAAGACCGAGTGTGGGGAAAGTGTTTACACAACATATCAAAGAATTGGGGGGTGGGCAGGCGTGGCATTGACTTGCTAACTGAGGCTCTTTCCTGGCTTTTCTTTTTGCAGTCGGGGAACAAAGGGTTGAGCCTCCCTCAAGCGACCCACTTTTCTTTCTGGAATCCACAATTCAGACTCCTGAGAAAGTCCAGCCACGCAGTTCCTCCCCCTGGACGCTACGATTCCCAGGAGATCTTGGGTTGCGATTCTTATCCAGAGAAAAAAGTCCCAGCAAGAGTTCCCCCCCGCAGGCGCCCCGCCCCCGCATTTCTGACCTAACTTCACTCGAACTCCGCGAAACCCCCTGAAAGCAACTTCAGCCCGACACGATCCTGCAAAACACAAGTTTTCCGAACTGTATAATCAGGGGTGTACTTGGGGGGGGGGGTCTGACAGGGCAAAGCAGACTCGGTTGCTCACTGAAGCCCTTTGGCAAAGGAAGAAGGGCAAGATGACCGTGACCTTCTCCCCAAGCAGTTGCTCTGCTTAAAGGTGTTGATGGCGACGATGCCGCCCCTTTTACGCAGAGCCAACCGAAGAGAGCAGCCGTGAGGAGCAGAGGTTGGGGAGCTGGGCAGCACCGCCACGTCTGGTGGCTTTGCACATCGGGACAGCAAAGAGCTTCCTCCCCGGATCAGCCAAGATCCACCAAAGGGACCGCTATCCTTCTAGTAGAGCAGCAGCATCTTTGAGAAACTCGCTGAAGGCGGGCGGGCTCTGCAAGCTGAATCTATGATGAGGTTTCTTTCCTGGGCAGAAGCCATTTTTGGAAGGGGCGCGGGGAGAAGGGGAGGGTCCATTCTCCTCTTTTCTCCCTGCCCCCAGGCTAGAGTCCCCACCGCCACTTAGAAACTTAAGATAAAAGCCATGAAAGGTCACTATTCCGAACTGGCACCGGGTCCCCAAGATAGTCACCTCCGAGAAAATCCCATTGATTTCCAAAAAGTGTACATCCAGCAAAAGCCTGCTTAGATTGCGGTCTGACAATCTCTTCGGATATGTACATTCTGCTGATTTTAATGGAACTTCCGTCTCTATAAATATATACGGGGGCCACTCTGCAGTGGTTGCCAGAACCTACGGGGTATACTCGTGGGTCAAATGGGCCGTAAGCCAGAATTTGGCTTTTTAAAAGCCAAATCTGGCCACCTAGCTCTGCACATCCCATCCGCACTTAACAAGGAGGCAAACTCCACGGGAATCAAACAGGCTATTCTCACTCCTGTGTTTAATGATTATTTAGAATTGCTTTCATGGGAAGAACTTCGATTTAAGAAGACATGCGCCTCAGTTGTGGATCGGGCCATGGCATTTCACATGATTCACAGGTCTAGAGATTTTATATCCAAAGCCCATCTTTCTCCCTTTGGTGATCTTTTCTGTTCGCTTTCCTGAACATTAAGGTCAGGGCAAAGGAGGTGAAACTGGTCGAATGTTTTACAACTCAAGTTAATCGTTTATTAAAGTCACTTAAAATACATCAGTTCGTGGAGGCAAAGGAGGATTGCTCTGACAGTGAGCAAGAAGGTGTCCTTTATAAGGGCCTATTAAATTAAATGCTCACTTAAAGGCAACATGAAATATTCCTTTTTTTGCTTCAGTAGCCTGGGAAAAAATAATAGGCAGTATGTATTGGAGGATATTGTGTAGTGGAGAATAGGAATGCTACTAATAATAGCATTAAACGCAGGAAATAGAGACAAGTTTAAAAACAAAAAACAGGCACTACGCGCCGCCACACACACACACACACACACACACACACACACACACACACTTCTGTCTTCTAAGTGAAATACAGCTGAAAGTGTCTTAATCCGTCCACACAGGTCTTCCCACACAGGGTGACAGACAAATAGAAGGCTGTTGTTGTTTTTTGCCTCGTGCATATTAAGCGTAAAAATACATTTTAGTCATATGCAAACGCCACGAATAAGAGTACATTCACGCCCAATAGATATGAAGTATGAGTGTGTGCAATATGCTCATGACAGCTAAAGCACTGTGCTGTAATTATAAACACATAGCCATACAAGCACACACAAACTGGATACAATATACGGGGAGATTTCATAAATTCAGCCGTTGAGTTCGTAGTGAGCCTAGTTGAACGAGGGTTTCTTCGTTTCATAGCCGCCAGTGCAAGACTTTTCTTTTTTTGCTAGTCTCAACGCAAAATAATAATAATAATAATAATAATAATAATAATAATAATAATAATAATAATAATCCCTAACAAAGAAAGGTCAATTATATTTCCAGTTATATTTATATAAATGTGGGAATAGATTTTTTAAAAATACCCAAGTATCTAGAATTATTAAATTATATGAAAAGGCACAGAAGAGAATGGAAGAACAGCACAAGGGGAAAGTTGGAATGTTTTGATACAAGATTTTCCACTTTCCCTGTACCACACAAATATGCACCTCCACGAGCAATTCTGCATCTTTCAAAATAAATCTCGAGGCAGCGCGTGATAGATCTAAAATACACCAGGGTTGGTGTTTTTTTAATCATTAATTGAACACGTGAAAAATACCTGCTGGTACTTCACTTTAGTAGAGTGTAATTGGTAAAAATAGGAGGTTGATGAATAGATAATAGATCCTTAACTACCAATAAACAGTAAGCAGCAGCCAGCAGTATTAGGATGTGATCATAATTATTCGACCGCGACAGCCAATGGGAGCGAGAGGACTCGGCCCTAAAAATCGTCCCCGAGCACCACGGCAATCTGGAAAATACGGACAAGGCCGGATTCGCGGATGACTCGCCTGTCCCCTCGCAAGATCCCCAGCTGGTCGCAGCATTGTGTCCTGCCCCTCTACTTTAAGGATCTCTCCTATGATGCTTGCCAGAAGAGATAAAGGAGGCGTTGCAAGAGCCCCCCACCCCACCCCCATCGAGTTTGGCAGAGGAAAGTCCCGCGATTTGCTCCACAACAAATTCTTGCAGCCTTGAGGCAGGCTCCTATTCTGCTCTGGTGAGCCTTTGAAAGGGAAAGTGACCCACCCAATGGCTGAGGATGACTTCGGGGCATGAAAACAACCTAGAAGGCGGAACTGGGCTCGAGGGGCGCTTGGCCCCCATCCCCAGGACGAGGAGAGATCGATCCGTCATTCTTCAATGAATCTCCTCGGAGAAGCCAGATTTCCTTGCTAGCCGAGGCAATCAAGTTCAGTGCGAGGTTTTCCTTGGGGGGTGGGGAGCTTCTTAAAGTCCCAAGAATGAGCCTCTCCCTCCCAACTCTTCCCACCCCTTACCAAAGCCCTGAAGCCTCCCACGCGCCTACCTGAATCCTGAGGGACTTGATTGACTTCGCGCTCGGGACCTCTGGCTGCCGCTGCCGCTGCTGCTGCTACTGCGGCGTCTTTCTGCCTCTTGTGGGTTTTCCTTTCCAGTCCTGTCTGGCAGGCAGGCAAGCAAGCAGAGTCCATTCCAGTCCGGGCCTGGATCCATCCCTCCAGGATCGCGTCGGCCAGAAGTTCGCCTCTCCCCTCTGACGCACTTTAAAGAGTCTCCCCCTTCAACCTCAAGGCGAGTAATAGCGACCAATCATCAAGCCATTTACCAGGCTTCAGAGGAAGCTGTTTATGTGATCCTCGCACTAATTAGGCTCATGAACTAACAAATCGTTTGCACCACTTTGGGCACAGGGACCCGATCGCCTCTTCCATGGATTGCCGCTGGACTTCGTAGGGGCCGCCTTTTGGCGCTGCGCAAAAGGGAGCGACACACACAAGACAGCAAGCGAGGTGGGGTGGGGGAAGAAAAGGCAGAACTTCGCTCAGCAACTTTTTCTTGTGGCGGATGAAGTGAGAGCGAGTTAGTTGAGCGGCGCGTCGGCGCGGCGCGGCGCGTCTGCCTTTCGGGTGCTCGCCTCTTTATGTGGCTGGCCAGCGCGCCTGCTGCCGTCGCAGCCCTCGCTCGCGGCTGCCAGCTTGCCAGGCTCTGCCCCTTGGATCTAGAGCCGTCTGAGCACCCCGATCGTCTCGCCAGGAGGACGCCGACGCCGAGGAGCAGGAGCAGGAGCAGGAGCCGCGGCCCAGAGGCCAGATTGATCGGCGCTTGGCCGCCAGGATGTTCCAACCCACCCCCAAGCGCTGCTTCACCATCGAGTCGCTGGTGGCCAAAGACAGCCCTGCCTTGCCCGCCTCTCGCGCCGAGGATCCCATCCGGCCGGCGGCCCTCAGCTATGCCAACTCCAGCCCCATGAACCCCTTTCTTAACGGCTTCCACTCCGGCGGCAGGGGGGTCTACTCCAACCCGGACTTGGTCTTTGCCGAGGCCGTCTCGCACCCGCCCAACCCCGCCGCTGTCCCCGTGCACCCCGTGCCCCCTCCCCACGCCTTGGCCGCCCACCCGCTGCCTTCCTCGCACTCTCCGCACCCGCTCTTCGCCTCGCAGCAAAGGGACCCTTCCACCTTCTACCCCTGGCTAATACACAGATACAGATATCTAGGCCACCGGTTTCAAGGTAAGGCCCGGGGGTCTCCCCCGCCCCCACTGGACTCGGGATTAGAGGCGAGGGAGAACTGCACACTAACCTTTCTGCCTGGCTAACCTTTCCCGGTCCCCCAGAAGGGTGGAAGAGGGAATATTCCCCCCCCCAAAAAAGGTCATTTGGATGGGTTGGGGGGAGAGAACGAAAAAAAAGAGTTGGGGTGGGCGTGGAGAGAAAGGGAAAGGAAGTTGCCTTTTCCTGAGATCCCGAAAGCCACTGACTTCTTGAAAAATCAATGGGGCTACTCCAGAGTAAATGACCAAGTTTGCAGCCTTCTCTGTCTTTTCTGAAAGAGTCGTTTCAACTTGCCAACCTGTCGCTGCGGGTGGGGAGTGGGAGGCAATCTTTGTTGCGGAAATGGTAGCCCTCTGTTAGTTTGGTCTAAAGGAGCGCGCACCACCAGCCCAGCCCTGGGAAGTCCGGGAGCCCACTGTGGACTGGATTGGGTGGCTTAAATCTTGGGCCTTTCTTTTCACCCGTCATGAAACGTGTGCCCCCAACCATTGTGTTGAACCTTCCAACTTCTCTAGTGAATTTCGCAATCGAATGACTCTCCAGAAAAATGTTTGAAAGATACAGTTAAAGGGGGATGGGGGACAAAAGGCAAAATCCAGGAAGTGAGGGGTAGATATGAATTATAGCAAATATTATTTTTAAAACCCCACTGCTTATTTTTTCCTTTAAGAATCCCAAGACCCCCCACGCGTTTTGAGCCTAAGGTTTTCTGCACTGGGGGGATGTGGAGTAAAATACCTGAGCTTTCTCTGGGAAGCTACAAGGCAGCCCAGGAAAACAGGGCTGAAGGGCATTCCTGATGTTTTCAAAATATTTTTGGCAGGTTTTTCCATTCCATTCCTTAACTCATTTCTTGCAAGTTAATCCGGTGGCAATCAGCAGAAGCGATAGACTTCGAAAGTTCCACATAGACCGATTTCAGTGGAAGTTACTGGGCGAGTAATTTGCACTGGAAATCAGCCAGTGGACGTAAACCCTCGGATTTTCTGTTGAAATCTATGGGCTTACTTCGAAGTTAAAAAAATGCTCAGGACTGTGCTGCATTTTTTGTCCTTACCAGTCGGAGTTGCGAAGCCCCGTTGTGGTTAGGGTTTGACTTCTTTTCACCTATACCACCGTCTTCCAAGAAACTGGAGCTTCTCCAGAAAAGGCAGGGGAGGGTATTGCCTTCGTCTTCCCCTTGAATACAGGTGCGAGAGAAAGCAGTTTGGCGATTTATTTATACGCTCAACACCTTGGGGGAAGCCAAATGCTTTAAATGCGATTTGAAGAATTGTGGAAAAGATCTCCACTCTACCTATCTAGCCCGTACAGCATCTGCCATATTAAATGTATGCATGGGTTTTATATATCATGTGTATATATAGTTTCAATATCCAACATAATAAACATCTTGCAAAATTACTACTTATTCCGCTTATTAAACTTCTCCCCCCACCTCCACCCCCGCAAAAAATCAATACGCACCCAAAAGTATTTTAGGGGAAAGCATTCAGCCATGATCCCTCATTTATTTTAAATTGGGCACCAGGAATGATCTGCAAGAAAGGGGGAGATAGATGAGGTAGCGATGGGCTTATTATTATAACCTCTTGGTGGAAAATTACGGGTTTCGTTCACTCCGTCATTTTTCCCCTGTCGCGAACAGCTTGTTGAAGGGCACCAGCGAAAAGGAGGGATTTGCCTGCTGTTGTTGCCACCGGCTGATTGGAATAACAGCCTCTCGGTGGAGCGATCCAAATACGAAAATAGGCAGAGGAATTCTGGGGAGGGGTGTTTTCCAAACTTCTCCAGAAATGATTCCAGTAATTGATTGATGACGAACGCGCCGGGGTGTGTGTGTGTGATGAAGACCCCCCACCCCCAGTTTTAAATTCAGATGTAGAGGTTTCCCCCCTTGGTTGCTTTTATTTTGCAAAAGGCAGTTCTTTTTACTTAAAACTTTCAAGACGGACCCTTGTGCCCTACACACGGGCATTTTTCGTACAGACTTAGTGGTTTGGTTTTGTTGATGCCCAGGGACTCCGAGCAAGTAAAAGGTAGGGAGTTCCTTGGATTTGCATCTGGAAGGATCCCCTTTGCAAAAGTGGGTCTCCGGGTAGATCGTCATAAATTCTCTGGTGTATATCTCCCGGAATATTGATGGGATTAAGTTGCTTGCGAATTACTTTGTTGCTTTCCCTTACTGAGGTGGCTCTTTTCACCCCTCACCCCGCCCCTTAATCCGGAGCAAGTTGTTTTGAATGCAGACCTAAACTATAGTTTTAAAAAATTGCTGATGTAGTCTATTGTCTCAGAGGATTTCTTTCTTAGGAGACCTGAGGAGAGTGAAAGTTGTTGGTTTCCTTCCAGTTTCGCTCTGCGCGCAGGTTCCCCTCCCCCTTCTTTCTGGAGAGAATGTAATCATGCACTAATAAGGAAATTAGTCCTCTTGAAATCAGTGGGGCTTGCTTCCAGGTAAGGTGCAAAATTGGACAAGGGCTTAAAATAATGCGAAGACTCTCCCTTAACATCTCCCCGCCCCCCTCAGAGGTGCAGGATACCAAGAGATGGTGGCTCGCGAGTCGCTTTGCTCATTTCTTGATGTTTTTTGTCTCGCGATCCAGGCAATGAGACCAGCCCGGAGAGCTTCCTCTTGCACAATGCACTAGCCAGGAAACCTAAACGGATCCGCACCGCCTTTTCCCCATCCCAGTTACTGAGACTGGAGCACGCGTTTGAGAAAAATCACTACGTCGTAGGCGCCGAGAGAAAGCAACTGGCGCACAGCCTCAGTCTCACGGAAACTCAGGTAAAGCGAACCCAGCAGAGCGTCTGCCTGCCTGGCCACTCCGGCGCGCGCGGCCGAGATTCAGGCCGCAGCCTCCCCGAGCCCCCCGCTTGCGTCTCAGGGTCCCAACTTGCTGCAGTTTCCAGGTCGTGTGTAAAGAGGGCTGAGGACGTGTTTGGCAGGAGGAGATCTAGGCCCTCTTCTTGCCTTTTACAATCCTTTTCCCAGCGTAAATATTTCTGGTGGTGGTGGTGGTAGTAGTAGTAGATTGTATTCTGCTGCCACTGATCATAAAGAGTTTTCTCGAAAGCTCACGGAGCATTTGATTCATAGAATTTAAAGTCAATTTCTCCAGTCAAAGTTCTAGAATATGAGTCAATTTGATTCTAGGTATATTAATAGAATATCTTCAATCAAGGCACTGCCTTAACCAGCTTCCGGATCGAGCTGTTGGGATTGTCAGGGGACAGATTTCAAGGCGGAGGAATCCACAGCGAATTGGATGTTTGTTAAGCTTTGTAAAAACGACCGTTTTAAAAAGAGGTTTTAGAAAAATGATAAACGTGCTTTTGCCTCTGAAAACTATTTGATCGATTTCTATGGATTTGTTGTATGTCGGTTTTAGTTTGAAACTCTGGAGCGTAAAGGGGTGTTTATTTTGTTATTTAGGGGGCAGGTCTGGCTTAGAAAAGGAGTATCGTTGTTGTGTCTTTTTTCTGACCATCTATAAAATTAGGAGCTGGATAATTTCAAATTAAAGACAGAGTGAACTCAAGAAGAAAGTTGGGGGGGAGTTTTCCTTTCCTCCCCCCCCCTTTCCTCCCTCTTGTTTGGTTTTGGAATTTGAACATAGGGTATTGCCCCTCCCTCCTTCCTATGTATAGCTCGATCCACTATCCATTAACAAACACAAAGGCGACTGGATTTAAGTCAGTTCACAGCCGGATCCTGAACACATTTCCTTGGTTCCCCGGCGTTTTCAATGGAACTTGTCTCCAAGTGAAAGCGCTATACTTAGAATCGGGCTGACCGTTCGACTGACCGCCCAAGCCCTCAGCAATTTCATTGCTCCGCGTTTTAATGCGGCTTCCCAAAAAGCCTGCATTTCAACGCAACCCAGGCCTTCTTTAATGCGGCTTTACTGTATTGTGCATCCTATTGTCTGTATATTTCCCAGCAAAATTGTCTTGTGTTGGAAGAACTGCCCGGTGCCAAGCTCGGGTGTCCTGCTGACCCTCCAGCAAATTGTGCCAGTAAAACTGAATGATAAGGGGAGGGAGGAAAGGAGGAGGGGGTGCGTCCAAAAGATGCTGTGGAGGTGGAAGGCAATCCGGATGGCAGAGAATCGCGTTGTTTGACAATTGTCCAGGCGGGACTATGTTGGCTTCTTGAAGAGTGTGCCAGGGAGAAAGATCCATTGTACTAACAAGCTGTGTGTGTGTGTGTGTGTGTGAGAGAGAGAGAGAGAGAGAGAGAGAGAGAGAGAGAGAGAGAGAGAGAGAGAGAGAGAGATCAGATCAAATTCATCTTTAAGCCATGCCTCTGAGATTGCCCAGCTGCCTCCTGCATGTGCCTGCTTCAAACCAGATGGTTGGTTTGGCTGTAGACTTCAAGACTGTAGCGGTAGCGGTTGTTGTGAGGACTTCTTACCCCCATCTCCCCGTTTTCACAGGCTTTGTTATTGTCAGTCCTCAAAGAAGTTCGATAGCCTTTTCAAACGTCTTTCTCTCTTTCCAAGAGGCTGGGGAGATTTCGAATGGCATGTTCTCTCCTGCGCTATCTGGCTCAGTATTTCAAGGAACTGGGCGGGGAGGGGGAGAAGAGAAATAGGGACAGCTTTAGTTCAAACTTCCCAGTAAACAGTAACGTTCTTTGGTCGGATTAAGTTGTAACACTTTTTTCCCCTTTCCCCCTCCCTTTCTGCTTTTCTTTGGGGCGGAGCACGTGGGGGGGGGAGCATGAAAGAGGCTGGACCTTTTGTTTTAAAATGTCTCCCCTAACAAAACCCCAGTAAATGGATCGCCACTTTGATGAGGTTCGCGGAACAAGGGGCTGGTCACAGGCTGATTTCCACTGGCAAAGAGTATTTAAGGTGGTCTTTGTCCCCCTTGATTCCGAAGCTGGTTGGGGTCTATTGTGACGGTGTCAGGCCCCCCAGCCCCCTACAAAACGAGCTCCCCTTTGGAGATCGGCGTGGAGAAATGAACCGTCGTCCCCTTCAATTAGCAAACTGAAAAGCGAATTAAACTCACCCCTTGTTCCTCGCTCAGCTATTTAAAGGGGAGACTTTAGGAGAATATGAAAATGCAGCCGAGATGTGGGGAAAGGGGCGTCTGGCAGCGAAGGGCTTCTGAAGGGGCAGCGAAGCGGGTTAAAGAAGCTTATTAAAATGGTCCCGTTTTCGGATTTGTCTTTCCCCCTCTCCTCCCCTTACGTGTAGGGGCTTTATCAGGCATTTTCAGGCAGAATCAGAGTAGAAACTGGATTTTTTTTTTAACTTTAAAAAAAAAATCGTGTTTACCTTTGGCCGCAACGAGGAGTGTGTGTGTATCTCTCTTTGGAGATAATTTCGGGATCAATACGATCTGTAATTAAATGACTGACAGGGTCAGCTGGTGATGTTTAATTCAGATTTAGCCGACCCAAAGCAAATGCAGAGGGGCTTCCCTCCCCCCTCCCCTTCACAGCCCGAAGGTGCTTGAAGGGCTTCCCTATTTTTCACGCCGGCCCACTGTCACCAAACCCTGCTTGGGAAACGTGTCTTTCTTCCTTCTTTGATAATAAAGAGTCGCTGGGTACAAAAGAAGCGTTTATTTAGAGCGGGCAGAATTCGAACCTCCGACTTAATTAACGGAGTGATACCTCCCCTCCCCCCGCCACATTTTAAAGCTCTCCAGTTTTCCCCTTTTATTATTTTTAATTAAGGTTGAATAGGCCCCTCCTCCGCCTTTAAAAAGATTTTTCTAAATTAACCTGAAACCTGGATGAGTTCTTTGGGAGAGAAAATCTTGAAGGTCCCCCTCCCTTCTCCTGAAGGTTAACATAGATCGGTTCCAAAGGCCGGACTGAAAGAAACGCTTTACAGTCCGAAGATCAACAATCAAGATGTTGAATTATATTAAACTGACTATATGAAAAAGGGGTGGAATGAGAAAGGCAACATTTGAAGTCCGGGTATTGAGAGAGAGAGAGAGGGAGAGAAATGTATTGCTGATCGTTGGTTACGATTGAAAACTGTTTTGCTGGTAGAGTGCGTAATGAGATCCTCTCCACAGCACTGTCTCTATGAAGTGCAATTGACATGAGGCTCTGGCATCTGCTTAAAGCGTAGATATGCGTGCGCTCATATATGCATACCATGCACTAGAAGAGACTCGGAGTTCGGAAACGCAGAAGTGCATGAAACACCTATATGAAAACATGGTGGTCTGGAGACTCTGTGGCGTTTCTTAAACACACGTCGGTAGACAGATGGCGTGGGTGACTTTACTATTCGCTTTTACGGAGGAGCGTAAACAGCATACATTGTAATGCATACTCTCGTTTGTTATCATATGGCTGCCACAGAGGAGACATGACACTCCCAATAAGCCTGCTTTCTGCCCATTGACATAACGAGTCTTTCTCAACACCGGTGGTGCACATAATTAGTATACACGCTGTGGGTCTGGGTGTACAGAACCGCGGAGGAGGACTGTATATTGACAAACCCTGCTCGTGTGAATGGACATAGCCCTAGATATGGGAGTAGTAGTCGCATGCATGTCCCGCCCTAATCACAGAAGCAAAATCGAGGAGGCTCACTTCCAAGGAAACGTATTGAGGATCGAGGTGTAAGTCTACAGTATCAAACTTATTTGGGGATCGATTTAAATCTGCCGGGTGTGCTTTCCTAGCAAACATATTTAGTTCTGAGGCCTACCATGCGGTGTGGTTGCAAGGAGGAATAGCGGTGCATTCTCTTCTGCACACCCCACTAATTCTCCAGCACTGACTGATAGAATGACTCCGGAGTAAATAGATGCCAAGCTGCAGGCACACACCCTTTATGGTGCACACATTCAGTACTTCAGAGTAAGTATCCGTAGCCCGTATACAGCTAAATCCCCACTTCAGTTATCTGATTAATTTTAAAATCCGATCCCCCAGTGCGATCCATACCGGAGTTGAGACGAAGTGCTTGAATTTAAATAGATTGGCACCATGATCCTGAACGATTTTCCTTGGACATGAGCCCTATTGATTTCAGGTAGAATGTAATGCCACAAATGAGTTCAGAATCGGGTGGAAAGGGTTAGACCTAAATTGAAATCAATGGGGGCATGTTTCCAAGGCCTGTGCTTAAAATCGGGGATTAGCCTTAAACCCCAATTACTGCGGCTTAACTGGGTTAGAAGCGAGGCAGGCGGTTAGTTCCTGTGAAGTTAACGAAGCTGCCTTTGATCCTGGCATTGTCTTCCTAATCAACAAGAACTCCCATTAATTTCTGTGGAATGTATTTCCTAGTAAGCGTGCATAGGATCGCAACCCAAGCCGTCTCAGATTTCAGTATGGTTATGCTTTCTCTCTCAAAGGCTTGCGCGCTCCTGAACGGGCTGTGATTCGAAGACTCTGCTATTACATGCCATATTTACTTACTTGAACTCAGTGTAAAGTTAGTAAACTCATGTTTACTTCCGAGTAAACATGGGCAGGATTGGGCCATATGACTACTTAGTTACTTAGATGGCACTTGCAACTAGATATGTAGGAAAATAAAGGAGATTACGGTACGGGAGTGGGGGGGGGGACCTCTTAATGCCCAATGCTGAACACGTTTGGCAGGAAGTAAAGCTCATTGATTTCAATGGGACCAGAAGCTCGGTCTTGTACATGTTTACTCAGAAGTGACTCCTACTGAGTTCACTGCGACTTGCAACCCCAGCCCATCCATGCTTACTCCAAAGTAAATCCCACTATTTTCCTCCCAAGTAAATGTGCCTAGAGCTATTTCAGTAAACTTGTGTAGAGTTTTGGCCATACTTCCCCGGAATTAGGTGAAGGATTTTAGCCTTGGTGTGTGTTGGTGGGCGAGAATATCCGACGCAGTGTATATTTGTGTGTGTGATCCTGCTCTGTGGACATTTTAGGGACAGACGGATGCAGACGTTGTAGAGCATCTGAACTGCTCTTCCCGCCCCGGGCCTATGACCTACAAATCTTTTCTCCTTCCCCACACCCCTCGCAACACACCGTTGAGAGGTGCAGAAACCGTCTGCTATGGGGGTTGGGGTGGGGGAGATGTCCACGCCTATGTATGTATTTATTTATTTGTTTGTTTTGGTCTCTTCCCTCGGAAGTGCCGGCGGGGAGCTAACGGCAGCCTGTCTTTCCCTTCCTTAGGTAAAAGTTTGGTTTCAGAACCGACGGACAAAGTTCAAGCGGCAGAAGTTGGAAGAAGAAGGTTCAGATTCCCAACAGAAGAAAAAGGGGACTCATCATATTAATCGGTGGAGAATTGCCACCAAACAAGCCAGCCCGGAGGAGATCGACGTCACGTCAGACGATTAAAATAATCTTTAATTAAAATATTAATAATAATAGTAAAGAAAAGAAGCAGCAGCGAAACTCCAAGCTGGCACTTAAAAGACTTTTCCACGAACAACACAAGTGTTAAAGGCTCCTGACAACCCCAGGAAAGTGAGTGGCATGGGCAGAGCGAGGGACAGAGACCGGCTTGATCACAAGGCAATTCTCCTTTAGAGAGGCAGCTGAGAGGAACGAAAGCCAGCCAGGCAGCCCGCGAGAAGTCAGTCCAAACGGTGGCCTTGAAGGTCCTGAACCGGTACAAAAAAAAAAGGTGGGGGGAGGGGGAACCTGTCAATCAAAGCCAAACCACCGAGACAAGGTGATTGACAGGTGTTCCGTTTCTCGCAGCTCAAACATCAAATCACTCGATTGTTTTGGTTTTGTTTTTTTTAAAGATGCATACACGCTGGTGCGCACGCACACACATACACGAAGACTACCTTACAGGACACGTTGCACTTCACGAGGGATTTATTCTTAGGAATAATTATTCTGATTTTAATCCCAGTCTTTAGGAGAAAAAAAAATATTCCACACCCATCCAAAATCTACACACCTCTTTCAGAAACGTGAATTGCATGCTTTTAAGAGACCTTGGGGGGAGGGGGGGGGAAGAAGAGGGTGGACTTTTGTTTAAAAAAAAAAAAAAAAAGGAAAACCAACACCGGTTGCTAAAGACAGGCAGAGATGAACTGTATTATTTTCCCCGTTTTCTCCTCCGAGACAGGCTCTGTGTGCTTTTTAAATTTATTTTACGAGAAACTGTGCAGTCTGTAAACCTTTTAATGATAACTTCTGGCGTCAAAGTGGTTGTGAAAACTCAATGAAGTAGCGGTAACAAATTCCTTTTCTTTTTCTTCTTTTTGCTCCCTCAAAATGGATAACCTTTGAAGAAAAAGGGGTGGGGTTAAGATTGGGGGTGGGAGGTGGGAAATCCTGATAACTTCGCTACAATAAAATAAAATAAGGAAAATAATCCCCATTCTAAAAACTTGGCTTTTCCTCCCCACCTGCCTGTGCTCCTTTTCACGGGGCTGTGCCCAAACTGACAGGACTTTGTAAGGATCTGGGATCTTGAAGATCTCTCTCTAGAAACGATTGCGACCCAGGCCCATTTTTCATGGGGGACAAATTTAAAGCACTGATGATGATGACGATGTTCCAAGATTATATAGAGCTACTAAAAATGACAAATGTTTCCTTAATGTCTTCTTTACCAGAATGTAAATATTTTTGTGTTTTGTGTTTAATTTGTTAGAATTCTAACACACTATATACTTCCAAGAAGTATCTCAATGTCAATATTTTGTCAATAAAGATTTATCAATAAGGCCTAACAGTTTTAAGCAACATTTTTCTTTCAAAGGTTAGCCTTCCCTTTTCTCCCCGCTCTCCCTGTCCATAGGCTTCAAACTTCACAGCCCATATTTAATGTTGACATCTTCAGCTTCCCTCAGGAGTCATTTGAATCACAGGGCATCCAAAGATCCGTTAGCTCAAGTCATGTTGATTACCAGATTTAGTTTTCCGAGCTAACCCATCTACGAATTGAGAGGGGTTTTTTACATTAGGGTTTTTTGTCTGCGTACCCCTACGTTTTTAAACGTGTACACGAATGCAGTGCGAATGTAACACTGGAGTATTTGTATCGAACGTACACTCATCAAAGGGCCAGGCTTAGCTGTTTCTCTGAGTGTACACCTTGTAGAAAGCTCGGCTTTGCTGGTGTGTAATGTGTGAAAGCCTCCTGGATTGGAGTAAATCTTCCATTTGGATCTATTCTCATTAGGCAGAAGTAAAATCCTATAGACATCAATAGTGTTTGCTTCCCAGGCGTGTTTAGGAGTGGGCAACGGGAGAGACATCATTTTAGTCCGGGTTTAAAAGTATTGCATTTTCACTGGGTTGTCTGCTGGTGAGCACGAATACACTTGTGCTGAAGTTTAAGTAAGGCAACTGATCGGTGCGCGTTTACCGGGAAGTGAGTGACACTGAAATCAACGGGTCTTTACTTTCGATAAAATTATGTCTGCATGCATATATGGTGCTGCATTCCTCGTTTGAATGTCCTCTTTCTGAAAGCGTTGACTTGATTTCAGCGGTGCTTACTTCCGTGTAAGCATGCTTTAGTTCTGGTGTGTGTGATTCAGGAGTCTTAGAATTAGGCATTTGGTAACTGCGCGATTGCACAGTTTGGTTCTGATTTAGAAAATATGGTCACATTTTTTTGGCCTTATTATTTATGCTTTCCAAGAGAGGGACTCTTTGTAGGGGGAAGGGAGGGACGCCAACACTAATAGGAAAAGGGTAAAAAGTTCCCCCTAATCCTTGAAGAAGCTAGCTGGCTTTCTCGGGGTACCCCAGGTTTTTTTTTTTAAATTCATGCTTCATTTGCTCTTTAGCCTGATCGGCTGCATTAATCAGTTTTCTTCCCATTGACAGCGCAAGCCTCGTCTGCAGTGTTCCAGCTACAAAGACTTTTTGTGGAAGTGCAAATCAGTTTAGGCAATTATCATACCAGGAATATGAAGGGGAAAGAGGAGCCATTGCCCAGTGGTCTCCTTTAATCTCTTAATCCGTGGATCCAGGGGGGCTAGTTGGACATAATTTAGGACAATCTGACTACCCTTTACACTGTGATAAGGCGAAGTTACAATGCATCGCGAAAATACCAGCTTTGTTAAACATCCTGCCTTGAAAAGTTCAGATTAGACATTCCACACACGTGCTGTCACTATAGGGCACTATGGAAATTCGGTTTAAAAGGTCCGATCAGATTCTTTCCTTTTTATATTTTTACCCCTTGTTTCTCCTTTCGGTCCTAATGAGTGACTTTCCCCTCAGAGCAGTTAAGAAATCGCAAGGAGGTGCTGATTGTGAGATCCGATTCCGCCCCCACCACCGCTGCCGCTACTTTCCCCTTCAGATCTAGAAGCCATAGTCTTAAGAGAAACCCCTTTTTTCTTTATTCATCTTTTATTTTTCTCTTTTAAAACAGCCAACGGATTTGTTTTGGCACTCTAAAATCTCCTCCCAGTCTTACTTAAAAAGAAAACAAAACCCACGCATTATCCAGTTCCTAGGCTCGGGCTTTATTACTCACTATTATTTCCCATTTTGATTTTTCTTTTTAAAGGCTTATTTCTGCAGGATTCAGGAGCTCTATCCTCCCTCCCACCGCCATCTTCCCCTAAACCACAAAGGGTGAAAAAAATAAAATAAAAAGAAAGACGGAGACCGAAAGTGTATGTGTGTATGTGTGTATGTGTGTATGTGTGTATGTGTGTATGTGTGTATGTGTGTGTGTGTGTGTATATATATATATATATATATATATATATATATGAGAAATAAAGCGTCCTATGTAACGTAACAGCAATAAAATCTTCAGAGAATGCTATTAGCTTTGGAAAAAAAAAACCCTAAAAGCTTTATTACAAACCAAGCTTTGAAAATAGGGGGGATTAGGAGTCTGAAAGAGTCCCACAATGGCTAGAAGAAAAGGTTTCATGCTAATGAGGTTAATGCCCTTTGTATCTGAGGACTCCACAACTTCATTACTCGCTATCTCAGGCTCCACCAAGCGGCTCAGAACACTGCAGCCCACTCCAGCTTCCCCCTTCCCTGCCTAAAGAAGGATTTGATAGCAGCTCTGTTCAAACTAGATAATTATATCTTTTCAAGTCGGAATTAAGATAAAGAAAGTGAAGCAAAAGGCGGCTCGCCTTGATCCACTGCAAACAATTTGGGCGCACTTTCTCCTCTCGCTCTCTCGCTCTCTTTCTCTCTTTTCTCTCTCTCTCTCTCGCTCCCCCCACCAGCCGTCTCAATGGGCAGGACGCTAGGAATTATTAAGTCCTCATTTGCTTTATTAATTCATCTCTTTTAAAGTGGTCCGGATTACGGAGGGCTGTTGGCACTGGCAGGCGGGACAGCAGCGAACTTTGCGCCCCAAAGAGGCAGCCGGCCCAGAGCGCGCGGGCCAAGCCAACTCGGAAACATCAAAGAAGGGGAGAGAAGGAGGGAAAAGGGAAGGAGGTTAGGAGCTGAGGGTGAAAGACCACTACGGGGTTTCTTGAGGATCGTTCCCAAAGAGGTGGAGGAACAACATGCCTTTCGTATTAACTCTTGAACTCTCGAAAATGCACGCGTTCCTGACTGGCTTTGCTCTCCCGAGCCTCTCCTCCCTATACATCTTTTCTTAGAAGTCAAGGCTCGCTAACGAAAGAATATTTGATTTCCAACTAAATGTGCCCGATTTTTATTCTGCTTTTTTCTTCCTCTCGTTATTTTCTCCTTTCTTTCCTTGTCCCCTTGATTTCTAAATAATTGCGACTGACGAGAGTGCGCTTACGCCCTTCTCCCACAAGAGGGGCGGAGGAGGTGTGATGTGATGATGTGATTATTATGTTTTTGCTTTAGTTTACATCTCCACTTCCGGGATCAGTGACAGGCAGCCCTAAGGTGGGAGATTTTCTTCCAACTGTGCGGTGGACCGAACTTTACCCGGCGATGTCGTGCCCTTTCAGAATCTGGTTGCGGAGCCTTCCGGCCAGGATGGACCCATTGCAGCTAGCAGCTCTTATCATCTCTCCAGTTCCATTCTGGTGTGTAATTTTGCATTATTGATCTTACGATGCTGAAGTCATTAGTAGCGAGAAGCAAGTTGGGCCTAGACTTGGAAGCGATAGGCTGGAGGGATTGGTTGCCCAGGGTCACGTGCTTATTTTTAATGTCCTCCATTGGCTTCTGGTCAAACTCGGCCAGAAGAGCAGTCTGTTAAATGAGTTTACATCGTAGCACAACCGGGTTGTAACTGGGGCTGCTTATTTCGGGTAGGTTGTACCGCGGTGCGTGTGCGGGTGATCTAATCGTTCCTCCATACGGGGTGTATACACAGAAAGCAGTCCGTCAGGGCTAGCTCTACTTCCGGACATGGAATCTCTAAGGGAACGTTTTCAGCCATGTGAACCCCTCTCCTGCAATATGGAGTGGTACTGCCCAGATACAGGTTAACCTCCTTGTTGAGAACTAGGCCTCAGATTAATTTCAGGAGACTGCCTTGTCCTAGGATTGCCGGGTTTTAAGAGCATAAGTCTAAGAGCATAAGGGACCATTTCCCCTCTAGATTATTTTGCAATTCACGTTGAATGTTAATGTCTACACAGGTATCATAAAATACATAAAACAAAGGCTGTTCAGGGGCCCTCAAGGAGGACTGACACTAGCAGAGCGCGCGCATGTGCAGAGCTCAGCCAACTGTACACCCAGGACTGTACCGCCGACAGTCACTGAGCACAGCTTTGTGGTTTGATCTTTCGGGTTTCCGGGAGTTTTACACTTTTAAAGAGCCCCGCTTTCTGGAGCTCTCACAAGCGTCCTTATGATCTCCTGAAGCACAGGCCGACTTTCATAAGTATATATTGTGATTATTCTCACTCTGACCCTAAACACAGAGAATTGAAAGTTTCGGCCTGCAATCCTATCCGCGCATATTAAGGAAAGAACCTAGCTGCTGACTTCCAGTTAAACCCAGCCGGGATCGGGCTACTACACCTCTTCTTGATTACCCATTATTGATCTTAATCAATCTAATGTAATTTCATAGGAAGCATGCTTATGAGTCACTGACTACTTTGAGGTTTATTGACAAGCTATAGAGAGCAACTCTATGGACAGGGCAGTCACCACTGAGTAACGCGAATGTGAAGACCCGGTGTATACAAAAGACCGTTTACAGGGCATGTTCTGCTCTGATTTTGTTCTTCGCTTGAATCTGGATTCATTGGGGCGGTGTGTGCCTGTGTTCGGGTCCAAGGCTATGATCCAAAGCACATTTTATATGGAAGAAAGGTTGCAATCCTTG